>NC_137170.1:112145000-116945000 GCF_951804945.1 Podarcis cretensis | reverse complement strand
CTCGGGTTAAGTACTTAATTCGTTCCGGAGGTCCGTTCTTAACCTGAAACTGTTCTTAACCTGAAGCACCACTTTAGGTAATGGGGCCTCCTGCTGCTGCCGTGCCACTGCTGCATGATTTCTGTTCTCATCCTGAAGCAAAGTGCTTAACCCAAGGTATTATTTCTGGGTTAGCAGAGTCTGTAACCTGAAGCGTATGTAACCTGAAGCGTATGTAACCTGGGGTACCACTGTACTTCCTTGCAAAGACGGATAGGGTCGGGTTGTAAGACTGGTCACAACCCTCAGATGACCTGCTCTAAAGCCACTACTCTTAACATTGTATAGAGTAGGAAGTTTGAAGACTGTAGCCTTCTGAAGTTGAGTTTTTCCATGACAGCTGTGATAACCACTCTGGCTGTCAGGATTGCCCCTTCCTATATTGCTACAGTTTCATAGATGGTGCCAACTCAGCATAATATGATACTCAGTAACATGGCCTTTCCATTCTGCTGCAGTTGATTAATGTAGCCACGCACTAGGAAGCTTGCTTCAAAAAGGGGGGAGGCTCTGGCAAGTGCTGCTGGTTTTTAAGGGGTTTTACAGGGTTTCCAGAGGTTTAGATGTTGTTTACAGGCTTTTTAGATGGTGTTGCCCACTATACGTGATTTCACATATGCACGCAGTAACCGGGAACGTAACCCTCGCATAAGCGGGGAGACGCCTGTACTGCTCTTGGACGTAATAATGTCATAGCGCTATCCTTTTAATGGGTGAGAAAATGTACAAAACTTGTTAGGGAAAATGTACAAAACTAGTTCAAATATATGTTGGAAGTGTAAGGAAAAGGAGGGAACATTTTATCATATGTGGTGGGATTGTAAAGAAATTTAAAAATTTTGGGAAATGATATACAATGAATTGAAGAAAATGTTCCATTTAACATTTGTTAAAAAACCTGAAGCTTTTTTGTTGGGGATTGTGGGGAAAGACCTGCCAAAAAAGTTGAAAAGCATCTTCATGTATGCGACAACGGCCGTGAGAGTTCTGGTAGCACAAGGATGGAAGACTGAAGAAACCCCAACTAAAGAATCATGGCAAGAAAAATTGATGGACTATGCAGAACTGGCAAAATTGACATATAGGTTACGGGACAAGGATAACTGTGACTTTAAGGATGAATGGGAACCTTTTACAAAGTATTTGAAGACGCAACAAAGCGAACTGGACTCCTTGGCAGGTTTTGAATAAACATTCACAATTTTTTTTACTGATAATAATTAGCTAAACAGTTTGAAGATCTACACAATTCTGTAACATGCAGAAAATAGTGTTATTGGAGAAACCAAAGTCTGGAACTGAGGGAAGTCGGGGGGTGGGGTGGGAGGATGGGTTTTGTGGGGGGGAGGGGGGAGGAAAAATGGGGTGGGGAATAAGGATATGTTTTTGGAAAATATGTTTTGTTATAACTTTGAATAAATAAATTTTTAAAAAAAGATATTCAGAAGGAATCCTATTCCAGGTGCCTTCTTTGCCTGTAGTGAAGTTTGTATCCACCAAGACTATTTCCTTGTCAGAGGAATACAATCCCCAAATTCGCTGATCGTTACAAATTGCAGGGAAAGAAGGAACAATCATGTGTTTTATTCCCTGGCATGGTAAAACCTATCCAAAATATGAAGATGGCTGGATGTGGTGTCAAAATGTTTAGGATTGGTTGAAAGTGACACACACAACCCCAGATTGCCAATCGTTTGGCAGGAATGAAGGCAGTCAATAAAAAATAGCCCAATGAAAACTGAGCATGCTCAGTGGCCACGGAATGCCGAATAGGGGAGGTGAGAAACAGAATCATGGGACCATGAGGGTCATCTAGTCCAACCCTCTGCAATGCGAGAATCTTTTGCCCAATGTGGTCCTCGAACCCAACACTCTGAGATTAAGAGCCTTATGCTCCACTGATTAAGCTATGGGATGCATCATTTTTGTGCAGGTCCCACTTTTACCTAATATACTTTCATTCTTATGTTGGATAAATTGTAAGCCTCATTAAGAGCCTACCATGGTTGAGAAGCAGGTCAAAAAGATATAATGAAAGCAAACGAATAAGCAAACGGGAACTCAGTACAGACTCCTAGAGCACAAAGTTCAAGAAAAGGTCTAGTATTTCTGCAATTTTAATAGGACTCTCAAAACATTTTTTAAAAAGTTTTAAGAACAAGTACAGTGTATACTAAAGCCTCTCCTTTTCAGGGAGGGGAGGGATTGCGCGCGGGCCTTGCGCTTCCCGCCCTTAGTGGGGGGTGTGTTTAGTCATCAGGGAGTCCCGGCGCGCGTCACAACCCCGCCAGCCAATCCGGCTGGCTGGGGTGTGTGGCTAAGCTGCCACGCAGCCGAGAGTAATTCCTTCTGCTCCCTGCTACTACGGATCTCCCGCCCTCCTGCCCTTTCTTCTAGCGTTAGTCACCTTGACCTTGCTATGGACTTCGGTTGGTCGGCTGTTGAAGGGGCCTGGTAGGAATTTTTCCACTTGGCAGATTGGCACCAGCCACTTGGTTTTTGCCTACCTTCTTGCAAATCATCACAACTTTGTAAGGTTTGGCTGTTAGGCGTTGGGAAAACTTGGTTTATGGGAGGGGAGGTTGTGGCCATCAGCTACCCCTCCCATTTAAGGGTATTCTGTTAAAGGAACCCGGGGGTCGTGGATCCTGTCCGAAGCCTGGGAGGTGGCTAAGGCCATGGCATGACTTTCCGGTGACCCTGGGGGAGCTCCGAGTTGATGTACATAAACAGGGCTCCCCCTAAAGGTGGTTAACCCTTTTGAGACTTCCTGCATGGCGAGCGGGAGTCAGATATAGTTGAAATGGGTCCAGTGCCTAAAGCCAATACCATTCACATTCTGTACCCAATAAAAGTTGTGACCTTTTTTCGCCCATTAACCTAAATACTGGTGTCCACGTGTTTTCATTCCTCGAGGGAGGGGGTGCAGGGCCTTGACGCACAACAGCCCCACCTGTTTCTTGGAATATAAACTGCTGGAGGCAAAATCCTTGGAGGGACTCCTCTGCCCCTCCCAGAATGTTCTGCATACAGAGAAATACATACAAATAAATGCAATGTTTCTCTTTTTGAAACTAGAAACAGAACTGTGACAAACTGAAAACAAACGTGGTGCGATATGCATAGTGTAAGCAACTGGACCACATGTTGTGGGTTGGTTAATCCTTTGACTAACCTTCGCTGCTGCAGTGAAGAATTCATTGGCTTCTTGCAACAAGGTTTTCCGCTCCTCCATACAACGGTTCACTTCCTGTTGCAACAGGTTCATTTTCTGATTTGAAAGCTTCAGGTGCTCTTTTTCAGCATACTCTTCTGAAAACAGAATCTTGAGAGCCTCTGATTTCAAATCTTCCACACTGGAGCTCCATACCTAGAAAGAGAAGGTCCGCCTCAGTTAGCTATCTGCCTGCAGGATAGCCACCCCACAACAAAGACAGACGAAGCCACAGATTTAAATAAAACTTGCACATGCTAATTTACATACATAGATTCCACACCCTACAAGTATCCTGGAAAAAATAGGACGTTTTTTATTGCGAGAGAACAGTGGCCATGCTCTCGCTCGATTTTGTAATGCAATTTCCCTCCAAAAAGCGCTTTTTTTCAGGACCCTGTTTTTGGCTGCCATGCCTGCCCAAAATGTGTGTGTGTGTGTTTTTTTTTTTGGGGGGGGGGACAGGAAACTGCGGTGCAAAATTGCATGAGATTACAGCAACCCAAATGACTCCCATTCTCTCGTGATAAAACAAAAAAAAACAGGAAGATGCCATCCTGGATTCTAGCTTCAAAGTGTTGGAAGGTAGGAGACGCAAATTCAGCAAATTACTTTCTTTTAAATTACACCTCATCACGGTGAAGAAGATTGTGATCAGGTGACCTGTGTGCCTGCTCAGTGTGCTGTCCAGGTGATGGGCAACCTCAAGACCCCAGCGTTCTCCAAGGAACCCCAGATAGGAGGGGGGAAAGAACATGGCAGTGAGAGGGAGCATCAATGGGTAGGTAGGCAGTTAAACTCGCCTGTTGTGCAGATGGTCCCAGTTGTCATACCCAAAAGTCCAGCAAGGACATTTGATTCACACAAACATATTTGAGATTATTATTATTATTAGTCATTAAATTTGTATACCACCCTTCATCCAAAGATCACAGGGCAGGTCCACAAGATAAAAACCCAAAAATGAAAGCACAAAAATACCTAATAAACTAGTATACTTCTATTTCTTTTCCTGTGGATAGTTAGGCCTACATGGCAGCAGGTAGTCTAATTTCCCCATGGCTGGACACCTCACAATTCCTTCAATGCAACTAGTTTTGTTGTTGTATTTAAGAAGAGTTTCCTCCACCCTTTTAAATGGATTTATATTTTACTTTGTATTTCAACTCTCTTTCCCCCCTGATTTATTGTAAACCATCTACAGAGGTTTATGTAACAGGATGGAATACAAATGCCACAAATAAACAAACAAACAAAGCCGTATACCAAGGCAGCACTGGCTTACAGTGTAGAGATAGTGTAAAGAGTTACAGCAACTACTTCCCATGCATAGGTTATTATATGGCTAATAAATAGGAAAACCATTCCCCCGGGATGAATTGGAAACAGCAGCAAAGAAGTACAAGCCTTTTGTTCAATTACCTATCCCGCTGAGCTGCAAAATACCCATCCTACTAAATAAGGGTCAGCAACTACCATGTTCATAGTACAGTGGTTCCTCAGGTTACATACACTTCAAGTTACATACGCTTCAGGTTACAGACTCCGCTAACCCAGAAATAGTACCTCGGGTTAAGAACTTTGCTTCAGGATGAGAGCAAAAATCGTGCTCCGGCGGCACAGCGGCAGCAGGAGGCCCCATTAGCTAAAGTGGTGCTTCAGGTTAAGACCAGTTTCAGGTTAAGAACAGACCTCTGGAACGAATTAAGTACGTAACCCGAGGTACCACTGTAGTGCTAATATGAATGGTTGACAGTACCCTCAAAATTCAATTACATTGCTTAGGAACAAACATATGGGCATCTTGCTATCATTTAAAATGCAACCACATGCATTCAGTTATTTGACACAATGGAATTATCAACAATTTGCCAAGTTTCACTACTGGGCAATCCAGCACAAGCTATGCATGCCAATGTATTCTTGAAATCAATGAGCCTAAGTGTTTTACTGTAATGCTTAAATCCCATTGATTCTAATAATGGTAATCCTATCTCCTTAAAAATGGACAGCGTCCAAAAGTCAGTCAGCGCAGTGACCCTCTGCCCTTTCCTATGAAGGGGAGTTATTTGTGTGCAAGCATTCCAAGATCGCCCACTGAATATGGAGACGCTCGCTGAACACAGAGGGCTTTGCAATCACATCAGATCTGCTGGATCAGAGCCACACACTGGTCAAAGATCACCAGGGCTCAGTTTCATTCCTATGTGACTTCATTGTGGGTCTTGTGTGGCTTTAAAAAATAAATAAATCTGTTCAATAAAGAAGGAAATATTTCCCATAATATTCTCTTGCTGGTATGGGTTATGGTAAACTTGACGCACTTTGGTGTTTATTGGTGGTGTTAGAAGATTTCTAAATGGAAAGGTTGCCATCTCAGAGGTAAAAAGCACAGAGGATTCCTGTACTGCGGGAAGTCCCAGGTCCATTCTCTGGCAGATCTAGTTAAAGGGATCTCAGGTGTCAGGTTTGGGAAAGATTCTTGCCCAGTACCTTGGAGGGTCAGTACTGAGCTAGATGTGTGACTGGCCTAGTGTCACCCAGTGGACTTCATAGCTGAGTGTGGATTTGTACTTTGGCCTCCCCAGTCCCTGTCCAACTTTCTACTCACTATACAGTGGTACCTCGGGTTACATACGCTTCAGGTTACAGACTCCGCTAACCCAGAAATAGTACCTCGGGTTAAGAACTTTGCTTCAGGATGAGAACAGAAATTGTGCTCCGGCGGCGCGGCAGCAGCAGGAGGCCCCATTAGCTAAAGTGGTGCTTCAGGTTAAGAACAGTTTCAGGTTAAGAACGGACCTCTGGAACAAATTAAGTACGTAACCCAAGGTACAACTGTATCATGTTGGATCTCTGCACTCAAGAAGGAAGCTCTCCAGGAAAGGTTACAATAATGACATATAAAAACAACAACAACAACAACAACACACACACACACACACACACACACACACACACGTAATCTCTGCCCTGTTGAAGAAAAGTGGTTGCATCTGAATTAGCCATGTGTGGTGTGTCTTATCCCTTGTGTCCTTTAACAGCCAACGAGTATGCTAAGCGGGCAAGGAGGAGGCTGCTAGATATCACAAACGTGGTTTCCATCCCTATTCGGGAATTTGGTGCTATATATGTAACTGCGTTGGGGGGGGGTACCTCAACAGAGACAGGGACATGTGCATAAGGCCCTCTTTGGGTTGACACCAATCTTGCGTAGACCAGGGGGCACAGCCACGGGTGTCTTAAGAGGCAGGACCAGGGTTGACGCAAGACATTTTGGCGCCTGAGGCAAACCACCAAATGGTGTCCCCTCCCAGCCGGGGAAGAAGAGGTGAGTGAAGATCTACATCAGGGATGGGGTGGGTGGTATAAAGATCAACATCAGGATCTGCTGCCCCTGTCCCTTGAACGCCTCACTAATGTTTATGTGGTGAGTAAGCTTGGTGGGTATGGTTCATTGTGTACACTGGGGGATTTTCTCTTCGAAGCCACAGGCACAAAGCCCTTTTCTTGCCTCTCTGCAGGACTGCTGAGATAATGATTTGATCTACAAGGATGAACTTCTACAAGTGAGCTGCTTAGCACAGAGGATCAGCTGTCATCTGCAGTGATCCACAGCAGCCAGAGACATTACTGTTTTAATAAAGGTAAAGGTAAAGGTACCCCTGCCCGTACGGGCCAGTCTTGACAGACTCTGGGGTTGTGCGCCCATCTCACTTAAGAGGCCAAGGGCCAGCGCTGTCCGGAGACACTTCCGGGTCACGTGGCCAGCGTGACATCGCTGCTCTGGCGAGCCAGAGCCGCACACGGAAACGCCGTTTACCTTCCCGCTGGTAAGCGGTCCCTATTTATCTACTTGCACCCGGAGGTGCTTTCGAACTGCTAGGTTGGCAGGCGCTGGGACCAAGCAGCGGGAGCGCACCCCGCCGCAGGGATTCGAACCGCCGACCTTTCGATCGGCAAGTCCTAGGCGCTGAGGCTTTAACCCACAGCGCCACCTGCGTCCCTAACTGTTTTAATACTGCGTGCTATTTGGTGGCATGACATCGCTGTCACTTCTTTCCACCAAGAGCAGCAAAAAGCCTGATGTTGCCATGCCTCTGCAGATTCCCTGAGCTATCTAAGTACCTCTGAGGACACACAGCATTATACATAACCTGTGCTCAGTGTCTCTCCACAGACAGGTCATGCTATTTTACTTTTTTGCCTTCTCAGTAAGTAACCTTTAAAATTGCAGTTCTCAATATTCCATTTGGCACAGAAATTGAGCCCCTTTGTAGATCTCTTGATTGATCTGGCACTTCTGAAAAGATTGGTGCAGACCGGGTGAAATTATACTTAAATAAATAAATAAAAAATCTGGACCCTTTTGTTCAAAAGAGGCTGTGAGGCGTTCAAAAACATGAAGCAGCTGAGAAAAAAGAAGCACTCCTATGCACCCTGAATTGCAGAAAAATACTGGGTGTGATCCAGCCAAAGTTAATGACTTTTAAGTCTCATTGTATCCAATTATAGTGATTAACTCTTTCCCCCTGAAGTCAATGATACTTAAATTTGTTTAGCTTTCTAGACTGTATTCAGAATGTTTATTTTCTTAAAAAGCCATCATTGGGACAGACACTCTTAGAGTTGATTTGTTCTTCTTGAAATTTAAGGATACATAAGTGGAAATGAAGCATGACACTAAAAATTTGCTAAGGATGAAGAAAAAACTGGGAGTGGGTGGAATATGTAAAGCAACATGTAAAATGATTATTTAAAGCAAAATAGCTGACTTTCTCAACAGCCACCCCATATGTAATAGGTAAAGTAGCTGTAGTGTGCATTCTTCTTTTGCAATGGGGAAGCAGCCCCAAACCTGAGTGACACATTGAGTTTTTGCTTGCATTTCTTAACTAGTTTAGCTAACCGCCATTCATATATTTCCCCTTCTATTAATTTCTCTGGTTATGGAACCTTAGCACCATAGTTTTTAAGAGTGACCTGCCTTGAGAGGGGTTGGCAAATACATATTCTTCCCAAACTGGGCAAAAACATATAAACTAGGGCTGGATAATAATAATAATAATAATAATAATAATAATAATAATAATAATAATAATTTATTATTTATACCCCGCCCATCTGGCTGGGCCTCCCCAGCCACTCTGGGCGGCTTCCATAGAAAGCAAAAATACAATAAAATATCACACGTTAAAAACTTCCCTGAACAGGGCTGCCTTAAGATGTCTTCTGAATGTCAGGTAGTTGTTTATCGCTTTGACATCTGCTGGAAGGGCGTTCCACAGGGCGGGCGCCACTACCGAGAAGGCCCTCTGCCTGGTTCCCTGTAGCTTTACTTCTCGCAATGAGGGAACCGCCAGAAGGCCCTCAGCGCTAGACCTCAGGTTCCGGACAGAATGATGGGGGTGGAGACGCTCCTTCAGGTATACTGGACCGAGGCCGTTTAGGGCTTTAAAGGTCAGTACCAACACTTTGAATTGTGCTTGGAAACGTACTGGGAGCCAATGTAGGTCTTTCAAGACCGGTGTTATATGGTCTCGGCGGCCGCCCCCAGTCACCAGTCTAGCTGCCGCATTCTGGATTAGTTGCAGTTTCCGAGTCACCTTCAAAGGTAGCCCCACGTAGAGTGCATTGCAGTAGTCCAAGCGGGAGATAACCAGAGCATGCACCACTCTGGCGAGACAGTCCGCAGGCAGATAGGGTCTCAGCCTACGTACCAGATGGAGCTGGTAAACAGCTGCCCTGGACACAGATTTGACCTGTGCCTCCATGGACAGCTGTGAGTCCAAAATGACTCCCAGGCTGCGTACCTGGTCCTTCAGGGGCACAGTTACCCCATTCAGGACCAGGGAATCCTCCACACCTGCCCGCCTCCTGTCCCCCAAAAACAGCACTTCTGTCTTGTCAGGATTCAACCTCAATCTGTTAGCCGCCATCCATCCTCCAACCGCCTCCAGACACTCACACAGGACCTTCACCGCCTTCACTGGTTCTGATTTAAAAGAGAGGTAGAGCTGGGTATCATCCGCATACTGATGAACACCCAGCCCAAACCTCCTGATGATCTCTCCCAGCGGCTGCATGTAAATGTTGAAAAGCATGGGGGAGAGGACAGAACCCTGAGGCACCCCACAAGTGAGAGCCCAGGGGTCTGAACACTCATCCCCCACCACCACTTTCTGAACACGGCCCAGGAGGAAGGAGCGGAACCACTATATGACAGTGCCCCTAGCTCCCAGCCCCTCAAGACGGTCCAGAAGGATGATATGGTCGATGGTATCAAACGCCGCTGAGAGATCCAGCAGAACTAGGAAACAGCTCTCACCTTTGTCCCTAGCCCGCCAAAGATCATCAACCAGTGCGACCAAGGCAGTTTCAGTCCCATGATGAGGCCTGAATCCCGACTGGAAGGGATCCAAATGGTCCGCTTCTTCCAGGCGTGCCTGGAGTTGTTCGGCCACCGCTCGCTCAATCACCTTGCCCAAGAATGGAAGATTTGAAACTGGGCGATAGTTGGCCATCGTGGCCGCATCTAAAGATGGTTTTTTAAGAAGCGGTTTAATAACTGCCTCTTTCAGCGGGTCTGGGAAGGCTCCCTCACGGAGGGAAGCATTCACCACCCCACGAAGCCCATCGCCCAGTCCTTCCCGGCTAGCTTTTATAAGCCAGGATGGGCAAGGATCCAGGAGACAGGTGGTTGGCTTCACTCGTCCAAGCAGCCTGTCCACATCCTCGGAAGTAACAGATTGGAATTGATCCCACTCAACTTGACTAGACAGAACTCTAGCACTCTCCCGCCCTGGCCCTGGATCTACACTGCTAAGAAAAATGCTATAAAAAAACCTGATATATATATATCTATATATCCCATTGACAATGGATTGCTGCTCTACAGCGCCCTCTGGTGTCACATTTTATAACGTATTTTTAACGTTATAACTCACCAGTGTAGATTAGTCCAAGCAATGAAGAGCCCATGATTTAATGAGTGAACTGATAATCCTCAGGGAAAGATGTTCCTATATCAATACAATAGTCCACTGTAAGAAATTGAAGGACTACAGTGAGCATGTTTTAGATAAGATGGTTCTTACTTTAACCTTATTTTCCATTTCCTTGTGCTCCTGGAGTAATTCTTCATTTTCTTTTAAAGATGACCCCAGCTTTTGCTTATGAAAATAATCTTTTATGTTCTTCTTGTACCAAGAGGTGATCTGAAAAAAGAAACAATATTTTGAAGGACTGGTATGTAACTACTGAAGTGAGATTAATCATAAGGATAGTTATATAATAACCCATAGTGTGTTGAACAAGATTAATCATAAGCAATAAACATAGATGATTACGATCACATTCCCAGTCACTGAATGGATCCAGCACAATGGTAAGAACTCTTATATCCTGCTTACTGCTATTCAGCCTATATCTTTTTAGAAATAACTCAGCCTCCTGTGAATTGGTTTGAACTGTACTACTACATTGTGAGTTATCTATTCATGTAAAAACAGCAACCCAGTTTAGCTTCATTTTTAATGAGAGCGAGTGAAAAATCTTGTCTTAGCCAAAAGAATAGGAAATTTGTAAATGAGTCTAATAAAGGCTGGGTTTCCATAGCCCAGTCGTCTGCGCACTGAAGTTTTAAACAAATCCTGTTTACATTGAATGAGGACTTGCTTTCAGTCTTCACTTTGTTTTGTGATTTGCTGTTTTATTTGATAAAGAAAAGCATTGCCCTAGGAACTATAATTATTTCACATCCACGTCTACTCTATTTTAATCCTATAAAGCTGCAGGATGTTAAGACAGAACCTATCTTCTGAACTGTGGGCACAAAAAGAGGAAGGAAACCAGTGACCCCCCAAGCAGAATGAATATACTTTTAGCTCAAGGCCTGCATGTAACTATCCTATGACAATCCCTCACCCTGGAGAATGAGGAATAAATGACCAGGGACCTGGAATCATTTGCTTATGCAGTTGTGTGCACAAAGGCTCTTTCGAGCATTAAAATGAACATGAGGAAGTCAAGCATGCAAGATCCTTCCCCCTATTCCATTAATTCATATAATGCCTAAACAGAGTAAGAGGTATGTGGAATTTGATATCACATGGGCTAAAATGCAGCTATTTTATTTACTGGTGTATTGGATCATTACCTACATATACACCACAATCCAGTATAGAGTTATGCTTAACCTCCTTTAATTTCAGTGGGGCTTAAGCATGGGTACAAAACTGTGTTAGACTGAGGCCCTAGTCTGCCCTTATATGTCACAATTGGAGCTATTAAGTAAACAAAAATGCTTCCCACAAATCTACAACAACATACTCAGCGAATTACCTAAGGAGTTTGGTGTAGCAAGGGATATAAAGAGATAATTAATGCAATTAAAATTTAATTTGATGTCACACCACAAAGCTGCTTCCTAAGTGCTTCCAATTTATTCATTTTGATATGTTCCTCATTCGAGGCCTGATTTCATTTTTAAATCACAGTACTGGAGAGGTGGGGAGAGATTATATATATATAATATATATAATGCTCAGTGTTTCTTAACAACAAAAGGTGATAAGTAATACTTAAAGTAAATTTATGGGTCTACTCTGAGACTGGCTATCACTATGATTTGAGTGGCTCAGTTCAGATGCAGCGGCACACTATGGCATGCTCTTCAAGTGTCCCAGTTTTTCACGGATGGTTCCAGAATTGCAGAAGCCATCCCAGCTTCTGATCTGATCCTGGAAGGCCAGCGCCACCACTGAGCTTGGAGCAAGCTGTGAATCAATGAGCTCGGGAGCCTTGAATAACCGTGATTTAGTGGTTCTCCTCACAAAGACATAATTGGGAGCCATTCAGAAATGTATACATATACATTAATAACGGATCTGCTTGCCGAACTAATTATGTACAAAACAGCCCTGCCCGCCTTTATTTTTCATTAATAAAAGGGATTTGCTGAAAATATTTGAGAAAGAATAGTTTGCAGCTGCCAGGGATTACGATGTTTTTCAGATGATTGCACTGCAGTTAGGGGAAATATGCCATTTTTAACGCATTAATACCTAAATGCCTGCTCCCAGCTGAGCTGTTTCTTGCTGTACTGAAGCAAACTGAGGTTGTTACTCTAGCTCCTAAAGTGAGATCGTGGGAAATGGAGCCGATAGCCAACTCTCTTTCACGTCCCATTTGTGATACCAAAGTTTACAAATTCTGGACACAATATATAGCACCTGTGTGGGGAGGTGGGCTCCTCGCCTGCTCTGAAACCCTTTACAATCCTGTACAACCAGTCTTTCATTCCATGCCTTCCTCCATGTTCCCGTCTGGCATGGCCATACTGTAGTGGACCAGTGTAAATTGTTGCGGACCCACTCACAGCGACCCCTCTCCAGAGAGCAAGGCTTTTGTTCTCCTGTGACTTGGAAGGGAAAGGTTAGCATACAAAACCCAAAGCATTACTGAATAGGGTGGGGAGGGAGAGATGTTCTTCAGCTGACTGCAGTCCCTGGGGTCAGGGGCAGCCAGCCTTTATAGGGCTGGGGTGGACCAGAGTAAAGCCTGCTCCACTTTGGTCTGCTCCCAAGCCCTGCCCACACAGCCTGGCGATATTGGCCAGGATTCAAATGGACAGATGGCAGGAAAGCCACATTGTGGCTCACATTTTGTAATTTTCACACCAACCCTCTTTATATTATTTTAAAATGGGGATTTGTTCTCAGCTACCAGACTATAGCCAACGGCTGTGAAGTTGACACCTCTGAAGGAAGACGGGATTTGTCATTCTGGGTACAGATCAAACTAATCAAGAAACTGGTAAATCTAGTCTTCCCATGGGCAATTACAAGCATCTGATGGATGCTTCAGAGTTTCCTAGCAAGCCCAAGCAAATTCATAAGGCTTTACTTGGGGGAATGTTATATAAAAATGCAAAGAACAAGTTGTGATTTATAATGTACCCATAGCGCATTACAAAACAGGTAATGTGATGCTCTCCAGGGGGCTATTTGAAGAGCTTTGAGAAAAACCCACGACAAAGTGGCGCTGCTTCCATTTGCATATTTAATTTATATGCCCAGGCTGCCAACTATGTCAAAGAACACAAGGCACTATTTCCTTACATATTTGTTAAGATGATCTCTGTATAACGCTATACGACTTTTCAGTTTTAAACTAAACTTCCTTCCTATGCTATGACTTACGACGTCTTGGGAAGTTAATACTGATTGTCAATGAGTAAAAGGAGGGTTCATAGAACATATCTGACTGATACCATAAAAAGCATAATACAGGTGTGAGGCCCTTCTTGTCATCAAGGGCCACATAACATTTGCAGTAATCTTTTCAGTACCAGGTAAAGACTTAACTTTCCCCACAGGCTTTTGATGGACTGAGATGATGTTGGGTTCTGTTATTAGGGTGCTGCCAAAGTTTCCCATAGCTGTAACGGAGGGTTTGTTTTGTATGCATGAATGGAAGGTGTTTGTAGGAATTGTATTCATGGTATAATGTGATGTTTATGTTTTTGAATGTGCTCTAAGTAGGAAAGTCGGATAGAAAGTCCCAATAAGAAATGGAAACAGATACAGAAATTTCGTTTGTTGTCATGACCAGATTCATGCCATGTGAATGTTAGCAACATTTACAGTGGTACCTTAGGTTACATACGCTTCAGGTTACATACGCTTCAGGTTACAGACTCCGCTAACCCAGAAATAGTACCTCGGGTTAAGAACTTTGCTTCAGGATGAGAACAGAAATCGTGCTCCAGTGGCACGGCAGCAGTGGGAAGCCCCATTAGCTAAAGTGGTGCTTCAGGTTAAGAACAGAGCTCCAGAACGAATTAAGTTCTTAACCCAAGGTACCACTGTATTTGTTAACACTGGGGTTCCTTCCCCCCACTCTGCAAAAAATAATAATAATATGTAATTAGTTACGTTGCTGAAACTTCATTACCTCCCTCTCCTGCTATGATGCTAGGCACATTTACTTCTGCGTAATCTCCAATGAACCCAGTGGGACGTACTTCTGAGTAAATATGCACAGGATTACTTTGCAAATCTCATACATAAGGTTGAGATTTGACTCCAAACGCCATCTGAACACTAGCCTATGGTGCTGTTATCAGGATATTTACATTAAAAATTGAATGGAATGGGAAGTCTGAGGATGTGACGTGGCTTATGTAGCAGTCCCAGCTTTTCCCAGCAGGATTTTTGTGCCTTTAACAGCTGGACGGCATTGAATAGCACTGATAAGAAGGCTCCCAAATGCCAGGACTGTGTTAAAGTCCCATTAAACGCAGTGTGACTTATTTCTGAATAAACGCACAGAGGACTGTAGCTGCAATCCTAAGCCCCATTGAATTCAATAGCTCATTTCTGAGTAGACATTTATAGGGCTGCACTGTGCCTGCTTACACTCCCTCTTCCACACAACGAATGAAGTAGCAGGAGCCTCGTCCTCTCTTGCATGTGGCTACCCAGCATCACTTCATCCTGTGGCAGCAACCTGTGCCATGAATTCTTGGAACCTGGAGGTGCTTCAAGCTCTGCCTCCTGACGTTGCATCTCCTTCCCCAAACAACCATGTTGCCGCAGTTGTCTGAAGGGAAACCCCAACACAAGAGTTCCTGCCCTGGCGTAGGGCTTTCATGTGACTGGGACACCCAAGAGCTTGCATGCTGGGGGTGGGGGTTCTTCAAAGAACCATGGGCAGTGTGTGGTTGTTTGAGGAAGGTGATGCTACGTCAGGGGGGAAGCCACTCAGGCACCTGCGGCAGCCCGGGGGCAGGGTGAGCCGCCCATAGGGGAGGGGTACACCTCCAGAGTCTGCCTGCCTCCTCCCACTCAGCCACCCTACAGCTGGGGGGAGGCAGTGGGCAGACCGTTTGGGCAGCGAGGAGTCTGCGCACACCCAAGAAGAAGCAGCATTTGGATTTGATATCCTGCTTTATCACAACCCGAAGGAGTCTCAAAGCGGCTAACATTCTCCTTTCCCTTCCTCCCCCACAACAAACACTCTGTGAGGGGAGTGAGGCTGAGAGACTTCAGAGAAGTGTGACTGGCCCAAGGTCACCCAGCAGCTGCATGTGGAGGAGCGGAGACGCAAACCCGGTTCACCAGATTACAAGTCTACCGCTCTTAACCACTACACCACACTGGCTCTCTCCCAGGAGAGACGTGTGGCTCTGGCGCTCTGCAGGCCCTGTGGTGAGTGCCGCCCGGCATTTTGTCACCCCCCTCAGTGGTGACACCCGGGGTGGACCGCACCCCCCCACACACACACCCTCCTCTGCCCCTTCCCCCGCTCGAAGTAATCACGGTAAGGCCGTGCACATGAATAACACAATAAATAGGGCTACTGTTACTCAGATTTGAGTCCCACTGGGTGGAAGCCTAATGATCACACCAATATCGCATCCCATCCATGTGCTTTATCTGATCCAACACATTAAAGCCTCACTTCGCAGTCCTGTTTTCATGCATGCATTTATATATACAGTTATATATGTCTCTCTTTCCTACCTGGTTTTCCTGGTGATGCCATTGGCAGATTTGCAAGACCTGCTCCAGTCCTTGGCGCTGCAGCTTCAGGTATTTGTCCAGTTGCCTTCTCCTGTCCTGCAGGACTTCGAGGAGGCTGCCAATTTTCGTGCAGCTGCTGTGGGCTCCCTGAACGGATTCTGGGTTCACATTCGGCCCATCAGATTTGAACTCCTCTATGAATTCGGTAAGGTCGTGGCTTTTGTTCAAGAGGACCAGAGACTTTTCTAAGAGCTCTGTGGCGGGGGAGGGGGAGGGGAATAGGCAGAGAGAAGAAAGGTGGTTAATTCCTCATACATGGTGTGATGTTCAGGGTGGACCATGTGCAAAAGGATTGTTGGCATATATATCTAAGATTCCCCTGTCATATATCTAGGTAGAAGATAAACCATAGAACTGTCTCTCCACACACACCCCTTCGTTGCGGCACATTCAGTTTCCCTGGGTCTGTAGCTTCTATCCACATACTACCTCAGGTTCTAAGCACTGTATGCCTCAAACACACTGCAGCTCTCGAACTCAGAGCTTTCCAAAACTGTGTGTTGTGACACTTTAGTGTGCTGGCTGCAGTGTGTAGGTGTGTTGCGTGAACACTCCCCGTGTTCCTCCTGGGACTGGAAAGGGGTTAGTTTAACCTCTGGTTTGCTAGTACAGTGGTACCTCGGGTTAAGTACTTAATTCGTTCCGGAGGTCCGTACTTAGCCTGAAACTGTTCTTAACCTGAAGCACCACTTTAGCTAATGGGGCCTCCTGCTGCCGCTGCACCACTGCTGCACGATTTCTGTTCTTATCCTGAAGCAAAGTTCTTAACCTGAAGCACTATTTCTGGGTTAGCAGAGTCTGTAACCTGAAGCGTATGTAACCTGAAGCGTATGTAACCCAAGGTACCATTGTAAAACTGAATTACGGTGTCACAAAATGATGCATGTCTAAAAGTGTGCCACCAACAAGAAGTCTGGAAAGTTCTGCCCTAACTGATCTCTAAATGTGTAACTTGTATTTTATTGTGCTGTATACAGCGCATAAACTACCCAAGACCAAGGCTACGTATCTCTTCTCTGGCTTTCAGTACAAAAGCTGCATTATTCAGCTGTGAACTACACAATATTTGAAAAAAAATGTGTGATCTGGCTTTCAGCTGGCAGGGGTATAAACCAAACCAAACCAAACCAAACCAAACCAAACCAAACCAAACCAAACCAAACCAAACCTGTACTGATAGGGATTCAAATACACATTAATGTTATATCCAGCAGAGGGCAGTGATGACATTCAGCAAACACAACATTTATTACCAGGTGACTTCCCACAGAAGCAATTCAGACATCTGCATATTATTGGGCAGGGCCGACAGCTTCTGAAGCCCAAAATATTGAGCATGTAATTTGCATATTATGCCAGTGGTATTTATATACATTTGCACATTTCCACTACGATACTTGTTCAAAATGCCTTACATTTTGTGAGGGGGCGGGGGAAAGAAAACACTGCGCAGCAATGTGTAGCATCACAATATGATAATAGGCAGTCTGAGCACCACCACTAAAATTATTTTCTCTCAAAAACACAAAAGGGCAGAGTTCAGCATATAAGTGCCAACATTCTCTCTCTCTCTCTCTCTCTCTCTGGCAGAACAATTTGCTCAAGTACTTCACATGTTCATTACCACACAGACGCTCTTACCAATTGACATTTCCCAGAGTCTTGACAAATAGTGATTATTGCAACTGATGGAAAAAAAATCACAAAACAGCAGACATGGTGTAATTTACGGGGGATAAAACTTTCTCTTGATATAATGAGAAAAACCTCAGAATGTGATTTGATTGGGAACGGGTGGGGAGGGAGAGACATCGTATTGCTCTGCTTTTGAAAAACATCTCTGCCTTCTCAGGAGAAATGCCCCTGAGATGCACGTTAATTTTATGTCAAAATGATAATACATAAATGCTTTGACAAAGGTGTTCCTCCTCAGAGAGAATCTGTCAAAAATCGAATGTGAAATGCAGCACTGAATCACTTATACCTGGGGTAGCCAATGAGGTGCTCTCTAGATGTTTTTGGACTATACAGTGGTACCTCAGGTTAAGTACTTAATTCATTCCAGAGGTCCATTCTTAACCTGAAACTGTTCTTAACCTGAAGCACCACCTTAGCTAATGGGGCCTCCTGCTGCTGCCGTGCCGCTGGAGCACAATTTCTGTTCTCATCCTGAAGCAAAGTTCTTAACCCGAGGTACTACTTCTGGGTTAGCAGAGTCTGTAACCTGAAACGTATGTAACCTGAAGCGTATGTAACCCAAAGCAGCACTGTAAATCCCATCATCCTTGACCATCAACCATGTTGGCTGAAGCTGATAAGAGTTGGAGCCCAAACACCTGGAGGGTTCTCCACCTTGGCATCCCATGACCTATATCTTAAGCTGTATCCCCAGAAGCAATTCAGCCAACATTTTGCAATAAAGTCAAGGCTAATGGGAGAATGGGCAGGGTTAGGTAAAAGGCAGGGGGAAAGCATAATCGGGGTTAGAGCGGACAAATGATACATGCCTCATTTGTTTATCTAATTTCAGGCCAGCAGGACAGAGTTGAGAACTGAAAAATACCACCAGACATATCAAGAAAGAAAATATGGCCACATTTAAAAGAAGCACCATGCTACTTTAAACAGTGCTGGCTCCCCTCCCAAAGAATCCTGGAAACTGTAGTTTGCATGGTGCTGAAACATGTTAATAGACCCTTATTCACCTCACAGAGCTACATTTCCCAGAGTGCTCTGGGAAGGGAGACCAATTGTTAAACCACTCTGAGAACTGTAGCTCTGTAAGGGGAATAGGGGATCTCCTAACAACCCTCAACACCAAGCAAACTACGGTTCCCATGATTCTTTGTGGCAGGCCATGGCTGTTTAATGATACAATTTTAAAGGTTTAGTGCAGGTGGGTAGAAAGAAAGAAAGAGAGAGAGAGAGAGAGAGAGAGGGAAGGAGAGGAAGGAGAGGTTTTGGCAAAACTGAGGTAATGACTATACTTCATTAATGACTGGAGTATTTTCTCCTCATCTGCTTACCGGTTCGTGAAATCTGATTCAACTGCCCACACCACAAAGTGAACAATACAGAAGGCAATTTTAATTACATACATAACTATCCACTTCTGAATCCTTATCTTTCTGAAAAGACGTAAAAACAAAGAATAAATGGTATTGGATAGAAACTCTTGCCCCTTTGGGAGAAAGCCATATTTTCCAAGACCGTTTTCCTTGTGGCAAACAATTTCATTTGATTGTTTTCAGTGATGGACCTCTTTTTTTTGCAATGGCAAT
Source organism: Podarcis cretensis (assembly GCF_951804945.1). Lineage (NCBI taxonomy): Eukaryota > Metazoa > Chordata > Lepidosauria > Squamata > Lacertidae > Podarcis > Podarcis cretensis. Next base: position 116,925,879 of record NC_137170.1, on the reverse strand, counting down.
CAATCACTATCAACTGTTCCAAGGCCAAATTGCTGTGTGATGATGAACGCTTCACACCAATGGAGATTGAATTGAGACCACCAAACTCATATTAAAGTGACCAGGCTTCAATTCACTATTCTGTCGTCTTGAACAGAATTACATACGATTCAAGCCACTAGCTTCTGAACCAGCTAGACTCAACCATGCAAAAGCGAGAGAAGAGATTTTAAAAATATGAAAGTAGTTACTGTTGCATCAAACAATCAACTGCAATTTAAATTTATTGTAAACATAACATTTGACTAAAACCACATGTCTAAATCTCAGCGGGGAGCAATAAACTCATGAAGGATTAGAAAGGCTTTTCAAATACATTTCAATTGTCCTTAGTTTCCACAAGATGCTTTAGTGTCATATTTGTAATGTTTATACGGCAGGGATCACTGTGTGGAAATACTGTTTTTATAGCAATTAAAACATATCAGTTTATTCAGGCCTGGAAATATATCAAATGTCAAGGAAATAAACAGCTATCTGAATTTTCAAAGACATCTGAAGGCATCTGAAGGTAGATTTTTTTAATGTTTGAGTTTTTATGTTTTTTAATACTTTGTTGGAAGCTGCCCAGGGTGGCTGGGGCAACCCAGTCAGATGGGCGACATATAAATAATAAAATTGTTGTTGTTATTTTACACCTCCACTGAAACGCAGTTTCTATGTTAAACTCATTTACAGAGAGAACCAGGTTCTGTATCCCAGCCTTCCTCAACCTAGGTAAAGGGTAAAGGGTAAAGGGACCCCTGACCGTTAGGTCCAGTCGCAGACGACCCTGGGGTTGCGGCGCTCATCTCGCTTTATTGGCTGAGGGAGCTGGCGTACAGCTTCCAGGTCATGTGGCCAGCATGACTAAGGCGCTTCTGGCAAAACCAGAGCAGCACATGGAAACGCCATTTACCTTCCCGCCGGAGCAGTACCTATTTATCTACTTGCACTTCGTGCTTTCAAACTGCTAGGTTGGCAGGAGCTGGGACCGAGCAACGGGAGCTCACCCTGTCGCGGGGATTCGAACCGCCAACCTTCTGATCGGCAAGCCCTAGGCTTTGTGGCTTAACCCACAGCGCCACCCGTGTTCCTCAACCTAGTGCTCTCCAAATGTTTTAGGCTATAATCCCATCTACCCCAGCCAGCAAAACCTCTTGAGGTCACCAGACTGGGGGAAACTGGTATGTATTCTAGATCACAATTAAGAGTAGTGACCAAATGGTTTTAAGTGGTAAAGCTGACTCCAGTTTTTAAGAACCTGTACAAATTGTTCCGTAGCTAGACTGTTTTGTACAATACCCCACAAAGGTACAGCTCTGAACAAGCTCTAACTGTTGGGGGACATACTCTGGGTTGTATCTTGCTATATTTTTCTTCCCTTTTCTTCCTTCATTCAATCTTCTCATAGAAAGATAGCTTCCTCCCTCAAACGCAGAAAACCAACATCCATAGGAGTGATGTTTACAGTAAGGAAGGTAGCATGCCATCACATACTCATTTAAATAATACGAAAAGCATGCAAGGACTTTGTTGAACCAACATCCATATATTGGATAACAAACCTAGTCGCTCATAAGGAAATGTGTGCCACATGCAAATCCTAGATTACTTAAATATGTTGGGTGGGATCCAGCTAAATTAGTGCAATGAATTTAAACCACACAATGAAATCTTCCCCTCCTCCTCCTCTCCCTGTGCCCCCACTCTGCCTCACACCCCCTGTAAATCTGCTCTGGAAGGTTGAGGTAGCCGCTGGAACAAAAAATCTTTAGACTGCTAAGTATTTAGCAATAAGAGCTGGCCTGTGTATCCAAAAGGCTTTATATAAACAACACGTTCAGGTAAACCCTGAAGTTTGCACAAGAACAAATTTAATTTAAAAGAAACCCTAAGGGGTCATGTTCCCCCTTCCCAAAAACAGCCGCCCAATGAGGATTCAGTATGTTCAGACACCACGGCATGTTGCACCTCAGGCAAAAAAGAAAAACAGAATCCAGGTGGGGGGGGAGAAAGCCCTCCTTGAGATCCCAATTTTATTAATATTTATCACAGGTGGGACCTCCAATAAACTGCTGCATTTATGCTAGAAGGTAAGAGTACATTACAACATTTCATTGGAGGTCCCACTTGTAATAAATAATAAGAATTGAGGGAGTGAAATACACAAGGAGCTGTTTTAGAAACCACACACCCTTTGGGTCTAAACCTCTTGGACGCTGTATGCTTTAACTGCATATTGCCACTGAAGGTGTCTTGTGAGCTTTCTCTCTACTGTACCCAATTGCCGCTTGCTGGCATCACTGTGCTAAAACTAGCATTGCTTTTTAAAAGCCCTTTAAATATCCCATCAGCTTCTCTGTGTAGTTTTTGGCAGCTAAGAGCCTTGGAGCTGTATTTTTGCAGCTTTTACAGAAACAGACACTTTCAGATGGTGTATCAAACAGCAGTTGCCTAGGGCGGAGTCATCCTAAATACCTAGATACAACATAAAATGGAAATGTGACTGCTGCACATTTCCTTTCCATGTTGCCGGATCATTGCCTGCGGCTTCCTTTTTATCCTGCTAATTCAGCCTCCCAGCAATGATGGACAACAGCACTCAACCGGATACCTATACAGCACACAATTGCCCAGTGCCAGAAACTGATCACGTTTTTCAGCATTACCTGGGTGAGGAGCAAAATGAAGGTATGCACCCATTAAAATAACGCTGTCAGGTTCTGGAATCAGAAACTGAGTTCTATAGATTGCCGGAAGAAATATCAACAACCTCAGATATGCAGATGACACAACCTTGATGGCAGAAAGTGAGGAGGAATTAAAGAACCTTTTATTGAGGGTGAAAGAGGAGAGTGCAAAATATGGTCTGAAGCTCAACATCAAAAAAACGAAGATCATGGCTACTGGTCCCATCACCTCCTGGCAAATAGAAGGGGAAGAAATGGAGGCAGTGAGAGATTTTACTTTCTTGGGCTCCATGATCACTGCAGATGGTGACAGCAGCCACGAAATTAAAAGACGCCTGCTTCTTGGGAGAAGGGCAATGACAGGCCTAGACAGCATCTTGAGAAGTAGAGACATCACCTTGCCAACAAAGGTCCGTATAGTTAAAGCTATGGTTTTCCCAGTAGTGATGTATGGAAGTGAGAGCTGGACCATAAAGAAGGCTGATCGCCGAAGAATTGATGCTTTTGAATTATGGTGCTGGAGGAGACTCTTGAGAGTCCCATGGACTGCAAGAAGATCAAACCTCTCCATTCTGAAGGAAATCAGCCCTGAGTGCTCACTGGAAGGACAGATTGTGAAGCTGAGGCTCCAGTACTTTGGCCACCTCATGAGAAGAGAAGACTCCCTGGAGAAGACCCTGATGTTGGGAAAGATGGAGGGCACAAGGAGAAGGGGGCGACAGAGGACGAGATGGTTGGATAGTGTTTTCGAGGTTACCAGCATGAGTCTGACCAAGCTGCGGGGGGCAGTGGAGGACAGGAGTGCCTGGCGTTCTCTGGTCCATGGGGTCACGAAGAGTCGGACACGACTAAACGACTAAACAACAACAACAAATAGTTCCATGCAGAGTGACTTCAGCTAGAGCAGACAGGCCTACAAAGGAGCACTGTTCAACCAGAGATTGTTCAAATCCGGACTGACAAACACCCAAGCCATCTGATTTGACTGGTATATAGGTTGTGTATAAACATAATGGCTTGTGTAAGCCACAGTCCCTAGGAAACTGTGAGTTGCCTCTTGCCACCGATCAAGGATGGCTTCAGTTTTTCTGAAGACCATCGAGCAAGATACCATCCCTGGGGAGACTATCCTCCCTCAGCGAGTCTGCCTCCTCACTGCAGGCGGCGTTTGGCAGCAGGTCCCCTGCCCAGACTGTGAGCCATTGGCATATATTCCACCATGCCAACCCTCAACACTGGTCCTGCACCAAGGCTTGGTCATCCCTGACAGACCTTGCTTCCAATGTCTTTGGCTCCTATCCTTCCATGTTCCAAGGGTGCATCTCTGCTTAAAACTACTTTGACAGATACCATTTTGAGTGCAGGTCTCCAAAGTCATGGTAATTGTCTTTCCCAGAGAAATGTATGCCAAGATGAGTCCCACTAAACTAGGCCCAGCTGCCAGGTGGCTCGGCTCACGCCAATTGCAGGCTTCCAAGATTTGCTGCTGGGTGTTTTTTGTTTTGTTTTTAAATGTCCTTTCCCTGAAATGCAGCGTACACTGAAATTTGGAACATACTTGTTTTCCCATGCAAAACTTGTCATAAATATTTGGGCTGAACACCACGAAGCCACGCTTACTGCGTTGTAAAAATCCATCATTCCATTTCCTCTGGAATATACCCAATTGCATATTTGCGGCAGGGAAAACTGTAAAACTCATCCAATGTCCACTCCCCCGGGACTATTCGTTTCATTTCTGAATTGTGGCATATTTTTGGTTCCGGTTTCAGATTGCTTTCCAGCATCAGGGCTGGTAGTCTGGAAGCGAGGCTGGCTAGTAGTTGAGCTGAGAGCTGGCAGGCAGGGCGGCAAGTGAGAATTCGGGCAAACCTAGATTCCTAGCACCTTACTCCAAACAGGAGGCCTGCCTGACCCTGTCTTTTACAATTACTTAGAAGGAAGCCCCTGGGACGCAGGTGGCACTGTGGGTTAAAGCCTCAGCGCCTAGGGCTTGCCGATCGAAAGGTCGGCGGTTCGAATCCCTGTGGCGGGGTGCGCTCCCGCTGCTCGGTCCCAGCGCCTGCCAACCTAGCAGTTCGAAAGCACCTCCGGGTGCAAGTAGATAAATAGGGACCGCTTACCAGCGGGAAGGTAAACGGCGTTTCCGTTTGCGGCTCTGGCTCTGGCTCTGGCTCTGGCTCTGGCTCTGGCCAGAGCAGCGATGTCACGCTGGCCACGTGACCCGGAAGTGTCTCCGGACAGCGCTGGCCCCTGGCCTCTTAAGTGAGATGGGCGCACAACCCCAGAGTCTGTCAAGACTGGCCCGTACGGGCAGGGGTACCTTTACCTTTACCTTTTAGAAGGAAGCCCCAAGCTTTTTAAGATATGTTTCTGGAGACGGATGCTATCCTGCTGCGCTATGCAATTGTAATTACTTTACCCATCTCCTTTGAGATTGCATCCAACCTACTATAAGTACAAGGAGTACTGAAGCTGGGGAATTCTCAACCCTTTGCTCTCTGCTAAAGCTCATGAAAAGCCTTTTGAACAGGAGGGTTGGGGAACCTCAATAGTATGATGGAGCACATGGACTGCTGGAGGAGGGGCGAAATCAGGCTTACATAGTCTTCAACAGGCTCCACTATGGCTGCAGAAAGTACCTTCCATTTGATTTGGGAGACTACCCTCATCTATAGATTTGGGGGGGGGGAACCCTCATCTATTGCCCCATATGTTCCACACTGTTGCTGAGGACCCTTAAGCCTCAGGAGAAGCTTTTGGGGAGCCCGCTCATGCCTACTTCATCCTCACTCGCTTGGAGAGGGACACATCACTGTTGCCACAGGCCTGAACTGATTCGCTGAAGAGGGATTTTTGCCCAGACCTTCTGCTGTTCCACAAATTAAGCTTCTCCCTTTCCCACTCCTTCTCTTCTCCGGACTTCCAACTCACAAGAAGTCAGGCCACAGGTTCCCACCCACTAGGATACGATAATCTTTATTGTCATTGTCCCATACACAACAGCGAAATTGAAAATCTGCATCAGACATTCAAAAAACCAACAAGCCTAGTTAGCCCCCTAAAAACTCTGATACCCCATAATTAAATACAATATACTCCCATAGAGACTACCTTACACTGCGTTTGAAACCAAAATCACATTTGAATAGAAACTGTTTCTTAGGTGGCTAGTCCTAGTCTTTATAACCCTGTACCTTCTTCCAGAAGGCAAAAGCTGAAAGAGATCATTTCTGGGGTGCACACTATCCTGCACTATCTCTGCAGCTTTCTTATGGCACCTGGAAGCATAGATTTGATCCAAGGTAGGGAGAGTGCACCCAATTATTCTCTCCGCAGTCTTTACAACCCTGGACAACATTGTTTTTTCCCTGACCGTGCAGCTCCCAAACCACACACACAGACCATGAGTTAATACACTCTCAATAGTACAATGGTAAAATGCCATCAACAGGTCCTTTGAGAGATTATTTTTCTGGAGGATTCTCATAAAATATAACCTCTGCTGTGCTCTCTTTGCTGTGTTCTCCCCAGGTTAGGTCATCTCTCAACTCCACTCCTAGAAATCGAAACACCGAGACCTGTTCCACACACTTCCCCTCAATAATAAGTGGCTGAATATTCAATTTACATTTCCTAAAGTCCACAATGATCTCTTTTGTTTTCTTTAAGTTAAGGAGTAAGTTGTTTTTCCTGCTCCACTCCCCCAACTGCTCAACTTCCTTCCTATGATAGACTACACTGAAAATCAGGCTAGACTGGGCTCTAGGGAGAAATGGAACTGTTAAAAAAAAGTTAGGAAAGGAGGAGGGAGGAAAGAAATGAAAATAGATAGAATAAGGAAAGGTAGGCAAACCTTTAAAAGGTAAAGGTAAAGGTACCCCTGCCCATACGGGCCAGTCTTGACAGACTCTGGGGTTGTGCGCCCATCTCACTCAAGAGGCCAGGGGCCAGCGCTGTCCGGAGACACTTCCGGGTCACGTGGCCAGCGTGACAAAGCTGCATCTGGCGAGCCAGAGCTGCACACGGAAACGCCATTTACCTTCCCGCTGGTAAGCGGTCCCTATTTATCTACTTGCACCTGGAGGTGCTTTCGAACTGCTAGGTTGGCAGGCGCTGGGACCGAGCAGCGGGAGCGCACCCCGCCGCAGGGATTCGAACCACCGACCTTTCGATCGGCAAGTCCTAGGCGCTGAGGCTTTAACCCACAGCGCTACCTGCAAACCTTTACATGTTTATAATTTCAAGTACTAGTAAAATTAGAACAGCAGTCCAGAAAAATTACTTTAGATTTTCACTTCCTTCAACAGAAGTTGTAAGCAGCATTTATCCACGACCCAATTCTAAATATGTAATAATTAGGAATCTTCTAAATTAAAGAAGGGCTGGAATATCCATCTGTACCTCTTGTATGTTGTTCATGCTGATGCAGGATTGCTCTCAGAGATTCTGGATTCTCAAACTCTTGGGAATTCCGCAGGAAATCTTCAACTTGGTCAATTTTGATTGCAAACTGTTGAAGAGCCAAGAAGGATGACAGAAACCACAATTTAGTTACATGTGACAACATACCAACTGAAAAGTCTCATCTCAGGTCTTAGCATACTGTAAGCTCTCGGAAAGGTGGGAAGCATTTACAGTGATGGCCCAGCATATCCTTCATCCTGCAATTGTCTTTTTGAGAATTAGTAGACTTGATCTGTTTTCCAGCTCTAACAATCATGGCAGCCATGTGCACCAATGCTGGGGGGGTGGGGGGGGTGGGGTGGGGAAGAAGACTTGTGAAAAAGCCTTGGGTTCTTTGGTGAATACCACTGGAATGAACAGTGCTAGTGTCTACTGTTCTGGCCCAAGGAGTCTAACCTAATGCACAGCACTGGACTGCATGTGTGCTTCACTGCTGCCTATGAGGATCTCTTTGCAGAGCAAATGGCACTGATCACCCAATGGAAGGGAGGGGGGGAGGGAAATGGGGTAACTAAAGGAAGAACCTGTAGGTCAGTTATTGCTAAAACACATACTTTGCTCACAGACAGTCCCAGCTTCAGTCTCTGGCATCTCCAGGGAGGGCTGGAAAAGACTTTTGCCTGAAACTCTAGAGAGCCACGGCTAGTACTGAGATAGATCTACCAGTGGTCTGGCCCTGTATAGGACAGCTTTGTCTGTTGATGCATTCAGTCCTGCCACCCTAAACAAGTAATCAGAGTTGTTGGATCTGAGAGAAATGAGCATGCTTGGCACCCCTTGCTCACTAAGCTCTCAGCATTGCAAGTGCAAGGCCTTATCTAGAGGTCAATCAGCACCTGGATAGACAAGATTAGTCAGTAGCCATCAAATAAACCATGATCCCAAATGCAATCATCTTGGAAGAAAGTCCCTTTGATTCCAAATGAGTGTACTTTCAATTAAGTGAGGCCAGAGGAGAAAGGAAAAGATTTGCCAGAATTCGCCATGCAGAACACAATGGCTGCCACCTGTGTATCTCTGGATGAGAAGAGGCCAGCCAATGTTTAAGGGACAATTGTAGCCTGCTGCCTTATTCACCCATTAGCCATCCATGTGGAGGTCTAATGCATGGAGTGGAAGTGGGACTGTGCTTCCTTGCCATGCTCTTGACAACGGCATGTCTGCAGCTTCTTAACCTGTCTGGCTTTGTTCCTCTGGTTTCCACATGCGTTTGGCAGAGGTAACAAGCCAGCTATACTCTCATAGGTTCCTTCACACAGCTCAGAAGGGCAGAGCCAGCCAAGGATATGATGCTGCGACAGGACCAGAAGTCATGGCCCCAAACCATTAGTCCTCAAGAATCGGAATATGACAAGAACCAGAGTGAACAGGACAACAATTAATGTACCACTTAAAGCCAAACAGGCTTCTAAGCAGCTTACGAAGTACAAGCATTAACATTTAAACACCCATAATGAAAATTCAGAATGAATCCATCCCATTAGAATATAAAAAATATCAACATTTATAGCGAAAACATGCAACAAAACAATCTCTTTAAAATAACGCTTTGAAATTTTAAGATTAAAATAGGAAGCTCATCTTGAGGTATTTTTTGGACAAGCCCTAACTTTTCAATCTTCATTGTCACAATACTCCTTAGGGAAGGAGCAGCAGGAGAGTAATGTAAGCCTCACAGGCTGCCTCTAGCCAGCAAAGGCTTACCACTCCTTGCATTGAACTTCTGCTGTTTAGTGTCCTTGCACCAATTAACGCATTAACGAGATGCCAAATGGCAGGGGCTGAAAAGAGCCCTGAATCCTGGGGCTGTAAAGTTTAGCAGCATATTCATTATGTGGTTTATAGCACCACACGCATGGAGGGCTTCCACCCCAGTGATGTACATTTGTGGTGATAGCTGCTGCTGGCATGGAAGATACACATTCATTTTAGACAAATCATCATGAATTAGGGTGATTTTGAAGGAACAGCCAGACAGAGGCAGCTTCTGTGTAGTTTTAACAGCCAGGATTCGGCTAACCCAGAGCCCTAGTGGAACGAACCTTCTGCCAGTGTATAGAAACAATTGAATACAACCTATTGCTTGAAGCAAATTACATTAACTTCTAACTCAATAATAAGCACATCAGTTTTCCAATTTACATTCAGGAGGCAGAGAATCATAGAAGAAAGAACCCTGAAAAGCCATATACTCAAAGGCAGAAGGTGGTAACAACAACAACAACAACAACAACAACAACATGTTTATACCCTGTCTTCTGGCTCTACCTAAAACCAAGGAGGCTGACAACCCATACAATTACAAAAAGACAAAAATATAAGCCACTCCATCAAATCCAACCGAGAACAATGCAAATCATAATACCTAGCAGCAAGATAAACAAACAAACAAACAAAATAAATCACATCAGTATAAATACTCAAGCCACATCCAGCTCAAAATGCCACCGGAATAGGAATCTTTTAAGCTGTTTCCTGAAGGAGAGGTAGAAGAATAGCAGACAGAACTTCCTGAAGATGTAGTTCTATAACCAAAGGACCACCACAGAAAAGATCTCACACATTAGCAGCCATCATCCTATCTTCAGAAGGAGGAAGGACATACAGCAGGACATCAAACAATAACTTAAGCAAATGGGCAGGTTCGTATGGGAGCATGCTGTCCTTTAAGTACCCTGGGTCCAAACTTTTTAGGACTGTAAATATCAAAACAAATACTCAGAACTGCACCAATTGTTAACTAATTGTGAACCAATAAAGTGGCCTAAGGACATGTATTGCTCCAGGCAGTGAGTACTAGCCTATAACCTTGACGTTCTGGGTTAAAGGCTGTTTCCGAATGGCCTTCAAGGGTAGTCCCACATAGAGTATACATCTAAGATGGAAATTGGCAATGCATGCATGCCTCTGACCTAAAACATGACTGACAGGCACCTGACTAGATTTTCCTAGCCATTTTACTATAATAGCATTGCCTCCTATTGTTTGGGGGTGGGGCTGGGGGCTGGGGTACGCACGTTGTGTGTGTGTGTGTGTGTGTGTGTGTGTGTGTGTGCGCGCACACACACACACAGTCCAGCCTGCCAAATATGGCAGGGGCAAAAGGAAACGGTTTTTGTTTTTTGTTTAGTGAACATTAGAAGTTTGTATTTAAGCAACACGCAACCTTGGCATCATTTTTGCTCCTTTCTAAATCTCACGCTGCATTTTAAGTAGGGCAAATATCCTGTGGGCTGAAACTGTCGGAGCGAAATAAATAAATAATCAAGCAAATCTCAGAAGTTGGGGATGCAGAAACTTCAGACGAAATTAAGAAAGATGATGAGAAATAAGCCTTCTGCTCTGCCTGCTTTTCCTCACATGTTCCATCCTGGGTTTTTTTTTATGCTCTTTACGATATAAAACAAATCCATTATCCTTCAACATTTGGGATTTGACTTCTGATTTTCATTAAAGAATATCCTAGAGATGAGGCTTGCACTTTATCATAATAAAACAAAGATTACACATAATCACATTCTGTCATTTAAAGCAAAACATTTCAGTGAGAATTTCCCAGTATTTCCATTTTAAGTCAATATGACATTTCCCATTCGCCCCTCTGCTTGGATGTTTCAGGACACGAGGCCTGATCCTTGGTCCCACTCCTGCTGCCTTGCAGTACTCTGAGAGCAAGAAAACAATGTTCTAACAAACTGTCTGATACTCATTTTTTGTGTGTTCTTCTCAGAGATATTTGCTTCAACCCAGAATTGTAATGGCGGGTGCCATAAATATCATCTGGGACCCTGCAGAATTTACGTATTGCTGCTTTTTCTACACTGGGTCATGATTCAAAGTTGGGTCAACAACTAAAGTATAACAGAAAGGTGGAGATGAGAACTTGCTCTGCTCCCCAAGCTAGAGAAGAGGCAAATAATAATAATAAAGATAATAATAATAATACCCCGCCCATCTGACTGCGTTGCCCCAGGCACTCTGGGCAGCTTCCAACATATCTAAAAACATAATAGAACATTAAATATTAAAAACTTCCCTATACACGGCTGCCTTCAGAAAGTTGCTTATTTCCTTGACATCTGATGGGAGGGCGTTCCAAAGGGCGGGCACCACTACTGAGAAGGCCCTCAGCCAGGCTCCTTGTAACCTCACTTCCCCGCAGTGAGGGAACCACCAGAAGGCTCTGGGAGCTAAATAATTTAGGGTAGGGTAGGGTAGGGTAGGGTAGGGAAGGGAAGGGAAGGGCTGGTGTGCATAACTAAGGGAGAGGGGGAAATGATAGACCTGGCTAATGTGCATTTTCAGCATCAAACAAGCCAGGATCTTTGCTGAAGCTTCTTCATGGAAAGGATGCAACTTGCAGCGGATAAGCAAAGCATGTCGTTGTTGTTTAGTTGTTTAGTCATGTTTAGACTCTTCATGACCCCATGGACCAGAGCACGCCAGGCACTTCTGTCTTCCACTGTCTCCCGCAGTTTAGTCAGAGTCATGTTGGTAGCTTCGAGAACACTGTCCAACCATCTCGTCCTCTGTCGTCCCCTTCTCCTTGTGCCCTCCATCTTTCCCAACATCAGGGTCTTTTCCAGGGAGTCTTCTCTTCTCATGAGGTGGCCAAAGTATTGGAGCCTCAGCTTCAGGATCTGTCCTTCCAGTGAGCACTCAGGGCTGATTTCCTTAAGAATGGATAGGTTTGATCTTCTTGCAGTCCATGGGACTCTCAAGAGTCTCCTCCGGCACCATAATTCAAAAGCATCAATTCTTTGGCAATCAGCCTTCTTTACGTCTGTAGTTTCAGTAGGACTATGGCTTGCATAGATCTATGGGTCAGGGCACTGGATTTTGGGTAACATAAGGAGGCAGATGGCCACCATGGATGGGAGCCAAGTTTAGCTCCCTTTCAAAAGCACTGCCCCAAATCCATTACTGACACATTGTTAGAACCATGCCCAGGGGGACTGAAGTCCGGTGCCAGTCCCAATACCACCTCTTACGTCTTCAAATCTGTTTTGTAGATCGTAAGCCCCTTACAATATTATTTGTAAAGAACCATACGCAGGGACGTCGCTATAAAAATAAATAAAACTAGTATTTAGCATTATCAAGGCAAATTTGAAGACTCCTAGACGCAGGTGGCGCTGTGGGTTAAAGCCTCAGCGCCTAGGGCTTGCCGATCGAAAGGTCGGCGGTTCGAATCCCTGCGGCGGGGTGCGCTCCCGCTGCTCGGTCCCAGCGCCTGCCAACCTAGCAGTTCGAAAGCACCTCCGGGTGCAAGTAGATAAATAGGGACCGCTTACCAGCGGGAAGGTAAACGGCGTTTCCGTGTGCGGCTCTGGCTCGCCAGAGCAGCGATGTCACGCTGGCCACGTGACCCGGAAGTGTCTCCGGACAGCGCTGGCCCCTGGCCTCTTAAGTGAGATGGGCGCACAACCCCAGAGTCTGTCAAGACTGGCCCGTACGGGCAGGGGTACCTTTACCTTTTTAAACAAGTGAAACATATAAGGAATACAGAAGGAATCAGAAATGGCTCCTAAATAATACCCAGGAATCTAGGGTAATTTCAATAAGTGGAGTGAGTATTTTTAAAGAAAGGAACCATCCGTCCCTAAATTGTCACAGACTTTCAGATGATGCAGCATCTCAAGCTGAATTTGGAGGCTCTGACATTCCTCAAGGTGACCCCCAACACATCAATAACCTTTGCAGCCATCTAATTTTACATCTATATGTTTAGATTATCCTTAGGTAAGATACCACAATACTGGAATACTTTTCCCAGATATTTTCACTCCAGATTTTGTCCTGATCGTTCCCTTTTCAGCTGAAGCGGAAGCACACCTGATTTAATCTTACATTTCTTTCTATTGTAATGGAATGTTGTAAACAAGGTAAAGGTAAAGGTACCCCTGCCCGTACGGGCCAGTCATGTCCGACTCTGGGGTTGCGCGCCCATCTCGCTTAAGAGGCCAGGGACCAGCGCTGTCCACAGACACTTCCGGGTCACGTGGCCAGCGTGACAAGCTGCATCTGGCGAGCCAGCGCAGCGCACAGAAACGCCGTTTACCTTCCCGCTAGTAAACGGTCCCTATTTATCTACTTGCACCCGGGGGTGCTTTCGAACTGCTAGGTAGTAAACAAGGTATGACCTGTTTATTCAGCATTCATCCTGATTTGCTTCCACAAAGCTTATGGAGAGATTTGACTATGTCTGATCTTTGGCATTCGTTCTGATTTATTTGTTGGGCAAGTACACAACACTGAACATTTATTGTAACTTGCTGGTGGGGTGTCTTTCTGTCAATCATTCATCTATCCTCAACTTTTCAATGAAGTTCCTCATCAATTTCCTAATGGCAAAAAGACTGTTTTCTAAAAAAGCAAACAAGTGAATTTATCTTGCCAGGGCGACAGGATGCAATTTAATCCACTTTAAGCGGTGTAAACCTAAATTACTGGCACATGCTTGAATTCTGCCCGCAAAAGATTTTTCTTTAGAGTTAAGTGTTACAGAGAATGACCCACTTTCAAGCTCACCATAATACAAACAAACCACTAAACAGTCATGGATTTCATCGTGCTTCGGGATCTTATTTAAGTTCAAGCAGTGGTGATTCTCCCTCAGGGCAAGTAAGAAGAGCTCTGCTGAATCTGACCAAAGGGCTTCAAGGTCTAACATACCAGCCCAGCATTTTGTTGGTTAGTTGGAATGGTGTTTTGTTGTTGTTGTTTTTAACCAAACAAACTGAAATATATTGTTTTATATGTTACTTTAAGAAAATAATAATTTTACAAATATTTTTTTCTATATACGAACCTCCAGCGCATTTTCAAAAAAATCAGAAGTCAGCTCCAAAAGCGCCTTGCGCTTCTCCAGGACAATAACAAGAGAATCCCATGCATCTCCCATGGTTTCTGCCATAGCATCATACACCTGGCTTTTATCTTTGTCTTCAGCTGCAGTCTTGTCCGCTTCGCGTAACAGGTCCCAGACTTGTTCTTCCAAAGGCTGAGAAGGGAAGAACAGAGAACATGAACCGATCAGAAATTAAATTCTTAAAACACCATGGGCGGCACCCCATTTCATTGTATGTGCAAGTCTTGTTGTCAACAGAGCTCAAAATTGCACCAGTAAATTTTATTTGTTGGTTTTTCCAAGAATGTAAACCTGCTTATACCTGGTGCTGAAAGCTCCTGGGAGGAGGGCTTAGGCACCCAGACCTGGGGTAGCAATAGGAGGCCTGATGTGCTGTTTCCACTAACCTAACCTCAGTAGGAAGGGCACCCGCTGAGGAACAGGTGGCCCTTGATATACCCTCTAGATCAGGCTTCCTCAACCTTGGCCCTCCATATGTTTTTGGCCTACATCTCCCATGATCCCTAGCTAGCAGGACCAGAGGTCGGGGATGCTGGGAATTGTAGTCTCAAAACACCTGGAGGGCCGAGGTTGAGGAAGCCTTCTCTAGATCTCAATAGAATTGTTTTCTTTACCTATTACAATGAATGTAATAGAGAGATTGGAGTCAATGGGACTTATTAATCATGGACAAGTTTCATTTCAGTGCTTTCAATGGGACTTGGTTATAATTACATTTTGTAAGATTCTGGCGTGACTGAACCAGAACACCACTATTATTATTATTTTTAAAGGTGGCATGTCTCATTACCATATTTATAAGTTGCAGTATATTAGAAAACATGCACCTGATTTTTGTGGAAGGCTCCCGCAGTGGTGTAGCATGGGTTGCTAGTGTCCAGGGCAAGTAAAGTATTGTGCCCCAAACAGGTGTCTCCGTGTGACGCTGTGGAGCAGTGGCAGGACATGTGTGTGCATCTCCTCCGACTGGGGTGCCGCTGCCACCGCGAGTCTCGCTGTTTGCCAGCCTCCCCTCCCAGCGGGGGTCACCACACAGCCGAGGGATGGCAGGGTCCGTCCTCTCCTGGCTACTGCTTGGCATGCTGCTCAGGTAAGGCAGGAAGGGAAGCACCTTCAATTGGATTGGCAGCTGCAGAGGTGAACCCCTAAAAAAAATTGTGCCCAGGCCAATCACCCCGGTAACACCCCCCCCCCATGCTAGGCCCCTGGACCGCCACAAGTAAGCAATTGCTTGTGACTCAGAAATTCAATAAACTAAGCCAAACTAGACAGAGAAACCAGCAGGAGAACACTTCAGTCTCCCAGGACTTTCTATACAAGATCTCAAAGTAGCTGCCTTATTACAAAATAATTTCAGAAACAGACTGGAAAGAGAAGTTACTGAATTGCAACTTATTACCAAACTTAAAACCATGGAGAGACCTGGTCTGAATTAGAGACATTGGAGTCTTATCTCATTATACATGATAAAGCTATTTTTAGCCATCTCTCCCCTTGCTGTTTCCTATAAGACCAATTGCAGTCATTAACAGTTGACAACAAACAGTCTCTTGTCTTTGTCACAAGTAGGTCTCCAAGTGACTTACACTGAAGAACATCTACATCTAAAATCTGTATCATATGCTCAGAATGGTTAAAGATACAGAAGCTCTGTCCTCCTTTGCATTTGTTGTTGTTGTTGTTTAGTCATTTAGTCATGTCTGACTCTTCGTGACCCCATGGACCAGAGCATGCCAGGCACTCCTGTCTTCCACTGCCTCCCGCAGTTCGGTCAAACTCATGTTTGTAGCTTCGAGAACACTGTCCAACCATCTCGTCCTCTGTCGTCCCCTTCTCCTTGTGCCCTCCATCTTTCCCAACATCAGGGTCTTTTCCATTTAGTTACAGTAATACCTGCAACAGTGAGAGGTGTTAGGGAACACCCTCTAATTTATTCATTGTTCAAATTAAAGTAGTCTGTAAGTTTGCCTCTGAACAAGTCCTTTCACTTTCTGTTCTTTTACTGTCTTTGCTATAAAGAGTAACAAATGCTGCATGTTCTATTCATTTTAAAATCTTCAGAGTGTCTTCCAGAGACCTGATTTATGTTTGGCTATTTTCATCGGGAGTCTTTATCGTGACAATGGATGAACGGAGTGCCAATTTCTGCTGTTACATTTGGTGCTGCTATCAGTAAGAATGTATAATGAAATGAGAAACCTGTAATAGGCAAATTAAAGTCCAGGAGAACTCATTCTCCTGATACAAAGTGTAATCAGAACCGAAGATAGGAAAATCTGAAATTCTCCTGATAGAGGCTGAGCTGAGAATAGGAAATAATAGAACACTAATTCATCATTGCGCTAAACTCAGAATCATAATCTCCCGGTTTCTCCCAAGACACCACCCACCGTTATCCTCTGTGTCGGTGATGGGTTGCATCTGAATAGGCTGTTAATCTGCCCTCAAAAGAAAAGCTTTTGAGAAACACATTTCAGAAAATAATGGAACTATTATTCCTTAATTAAAAAGAGAGATTAATAGTTGTCAGGGGGGGAAATGAAGAAAGGGTCACTAATTAATAATTAGCATTTGAAATAGGAATCATGCGTAAACAAAAACAAGTAAATACAGAGTTCTGTGAAGCTGCTACAAAGATTTCCTCTGAATATTGTTATCTGTAGGGCATTAAAATGTACTGGAAACAAAACGTATATTCTTAGCGTTAGTTTGACCAAACTGCAGGAGGCAGTGGACGACAGGAGTGTCTGGCGTGCTCTGGTCCATGGGGTCACGAAGAGTCGGACACGACTAAACAACTAAACAACAACAAGCGTTAGGGGTTTCTCTGGTAACTTTTTTGGATAACAGAAGCATCTGTTTCATGGGTGCTTCACTTGTCCTTTGGATCTCATGATGAGGACTAAGCCTTGCCTCCCCATCAGATCTTGGGGATGAGTGGTGGTGGGATGAAGATATTGATTTACATGAGCACTGGTGACCACAATCCGCAGTTCTAGAAAAAGAGGTGCCGAACTCGCCACGAATGCCTCCCTCATTCTCTTATAATGGCAATGGCGCCCACCTGAGAGGTGCCAGAACTGAGTTCTTCAGCAGTGTCTAGGCAACACGATGACCATGTACATACGCAATAGACAATCTTTTATAGAATTCCTTCAAACCATAACAAGTCCAAAATGAAATCTTTAGTCTCAAAGTCTCTGAAAATCTTTAAATGAAGCGAGGTACCAGACTTTGAACGACGAAAGACAAGCTGTGAAGCTCTGTGTATTCAGCAAATATAATGTCCAACACTAAACAGTGATTCCGGATATTGACTACTGTTTTGTAGAATTCTTTGTCAGCGTGGTGGGAGGATATAAAATTGCTTCATAAACTCATCTTATTTCGAATGAATGTATGTAAATGAAAATATCAAATGCTGTGGAACAGTGCTCATGTAATAATGTAGTCACTGCTACTGAGTTCTGGCAAGTTCCGGCTGAAAAAAAGCCCTGACTATGCCAAAGACCACCAAGGGTTTAATAAAACTCCAACCCTGAGTTTGCTCCCTTGACTGCTGCTTCTCGTCATTTTCTTCCTCCTTGCCTTCAATTGCCCACATTGGCTGTGGCAACACCCATGTTTCTGCCATTTACTTATTGCAGAAAAATAAAGGGAAACAAAAATATTCCACTAAGGACTGAGCATACGCATTGGCCATGGAATGGCGGCTGCCAAGAGCAGGCTTCCTCAAAGTCGGCCCTCCAGGTGTTTTGAGACTACAATTCCCTGCATCCCTGACCACTGTCTTGCTAGCTAGGGATCATGGGAGTTGTAGGCCAAAAACATCTGGAGGGCCGAGTTTGAGGAAACCTGGCCAAGAGGAACCAAAGAAAGTCAGGAAGAAGGAGGTGAAGAGTGTTCCCAGCTGATTCCAGCTTGCTGAAGGGATTTGCCTATGGGTTCGCGGACTTCCAGGCAGTGCCAACTTTTAGAATCATTCATAGAGTGAAGTCACTCAGGGAGAACTGGGTGTATCATATTGCCTAACAGAATGAGCTGTGATCGAATCAAAGGCCTTTGGCGGGCCATTCTAATCCAGCTTCATGTCCAGCACCTTCTGGTTGTAATGCAGAAATAACAGCACTGGCCAACCTTACAGGGCTGCTTTGAGGATTATTGTGATAATGTAATCAAAGCACTTTGTACATGGGAAAGCACTGCATAAATTACAGTGATGACTGTATTGATTATTGTTGTTTGGTGCATTCATGTAATTAGTAAAGGGACCCCTGACCATTAGGTCCAGTCATGGCCGACTCTGGGTTACGGCGCTCATCTCGCTTTATTGGCCAAGGGAGCCGGTGTACAGCTTCCGGGTCATGTGGCCAGCATGACTAAGCCGCTTCTGGCGAACCAGAGCAGCGCACGGAAACGCCGTTTACCTACCCGCCGGAGCGGTTCCTATTTATCTACTTGCACTTTGACATGCTTTTGAACTGCTAGGTTGGCAGGAGCAGGGACCGAACAATGGGAGCTCACCCCGTCGCGGGGATTCGAACCACTGACCTTCTGATCAGCAAGTCCTAGGCTCTGTGGTTTAACCCACAGTGCCACCCGCGTCCCCTTTCATGTAGTTATTTTATTTAAAATTCAGGTGCTGCCAAGATTTTCTACGAACCAGATTAGGGGAGGGAGAGATGGGATCATGAACATGCCAGAGAAAAGAAGGGTCCTTCTATTTGACTACAGTAGCAGGCTGCTTCCTGTCTTGTTCAGCAACCCAGGACCAGAGACTCCTAAATGTTCTATATCAGTTGCTGTATTTCTCCCCAGTGGGATATTTTTATTTCTTAATATTTATCTAATATTTTAAATTTCATTTAATTAATATTGTATATCTTAATATTTATTTCTATTATCCATAAAGAGAACTATCTTCTCACACTGCCAGAAGGACTGATGACTTTATTATCAGAGATATTTTAAAAGAGAGGGGAGTTCCCATTACAAGGGCCTTTGTATCTCTGTTATCATTTCCTAGTTGAGGAATTAGAAAAGAATGTACTTTGTTATTACAGAACCTTCACAGGTAGCTCCAGTGAATGAATGAATGAATTTGCTTGCTTGCGTCAAGTAGTGAAGGGCCATAATGTGTGGTAGATAACACATTGGTTCGAAAATGTTTGTCCTCCAAAAAGTAAATTTCCATGGAATGAAAAGGCTGCTGAATGATACAGAATACCTAATCAAAAACAAAGTCCTGTGCATTCAGAAGTAAGCTCCAGCAAGTTCCAAGGAACTTACTCTCCCAGGTAAGTGGGACTGAAGGCTTAATATTTCTATTAAAAACACTGAACATTTGTACTCCAGTCCTTCTTGGTCTGGTCCTTACTGGAGCAGAACAAAGTCCATTTTGTTCAGCATTCTGTTTCTAACTTTGAAAAGCCAGAGACATAAGAATGCAAAATAAAAACACAAAATACAAAATACATAATAAAGCAAATGAAAGTAAAACAAAACAATAAACTCCTTCCAGCAGGTACATTTCAAAGACCATAAAATGTTAATCAGCCCAACACCTGGTTGAAGAGAAACATTTTTGCCTGGTGCCTAAAAATATGTAATGAAGGTGCCCAGTGAGGCTCCTTGGGAAGAGCTTTCCACAGATGGGGAGCCACTGAAGAAAAGTCCCCGTTCTCATGTTGCCACCCTCCAGACCTCTCATGGGCCACAAAGGTGATGGCCTTTCCCTGTTGTTTGTCCCCAGTGCTTTATACTGCTTCTGTAAATGTACCATATATACTTGAGTATAAGCCAACCCGAATATAAGCTGAGGCACCTAATTTTAGCACAAAAAAACTGGGAAAACTTATTGACTCAAGTATAAGCCGGTTCACCACACCACAAACTAGGTGGTGGCGGCAGCGGCGGCGGAAGAACAAGCAGCCCAAAAGGGCTGCTTTTGGGCTGCTCGTTCCTCCGCTGCCACCGGCAGCGGCAAAGGCAGAGGAGGAGGGAGGAGCAGCCCAAAAGGACCCTCACTCAAGTATAAGCCAAGGGGGGCTTTTTCAGCATAAAAAATGTGCTGAAAAAGTCGGCTTATACTCAAGTATATACGGTAAGTTACATTTAGCTATCATAGTTAGTAGGCATTGACAAACATAACTTCTATGATCTTATGCAATCGTTGTTTACTTAAGACCATCCAAGCAACTGCCATAAACATTTTTGTAGCAGTGAATTTCACGTTTAATTGTGGCATCTGTTAAGGCAATTATTTGTAAATACTTGGCCAGGTCTACCAGAGAGTCATAGAAAACTTGGTATAGATTGCCAGCAAAGGATGGCAGAAAAACAAAGACCGTGCATGGGTTACATATCCATCAATCACCAGATAGAGGGCCCGTTTTAAAAAGCACCCATGAAGCTTGGTCCTAAATGGAGCAATGAAGTCTTGTCTGACTAGTGAGTACTAGTGAAAGTGGCCTGTGATTATTTCGGTTTTAGGCATTCCTCATCAAACAATAAAAAATACAGATTCACCATAATAAAAAGTAGTCTAGGCTATCCATTCCGCATTGACAATGGTTGTTATATTATGCTGGTAAAATCAGCGTTTAAGCTCCCAATGTGCTATTTCTTTCTGATGCTGCTAATTATGCTAATAAATTTGTTTCTAAGCTTCTGGCATGCTGAATCTCAATGAGCAATTTGTTTTTTAATTGGAAGCTATTTGCCAATAGGTAAATGGGCGCGCTTGGCCATTATGCTCTCCTCTTGTTGGGCAGAACAGCCTATGAATTCAATAAATATATTTCAAGTCAGCCAATTCGTTTCCAATGCCAGCTGTTCCTCTTACCATTCATTACGTTTCGCGCACAGAGCAAAGTCTATCGCTGACATTTATGTGGTTTTGAAACAGGACCTAGGTATTGATTCACCCAGAAAAAAAAGGATCTTGGAGCCATAGCTAGCTTGTCCACAAGAGGATTTTAAAGGCCATTCTCTGTAAGAGATGGAAGCATTTGTTACCATGTATATTCGCTCAAGGGCAGGCTCTAGACACATTTCAGACTAGTACAAATGGAAAGGGCGCTGTAAATACTTTTACAGGCTGTTGCTCGATATTCCATGTCTCCGCAATTTGCTCTCCAGTGCAACAAGCAGGTCTGTTAAGAGTGCCAGACAAGGGGGGGAAGGAAAAACCAGTTGTGAGAAAGAGAGAGCAAGACAGAACATTTTATTGAATCACTAAGTTCCCAAGATATTGCCCATGATCCTGTTGCTTCAATTCATACAAATACAGTGGTACCTCAGGTTACAGACGCTTCAGGTTACAGACTCCACTCACCCAGAAATAGTACCTCAGGTTAAGAACTTTGCTTCAGGATGAGAACAGAAATTGTGCTCCGGTGGCGCGGCAGAAGCAGGAGGCCCCATTAGCTAAAGTGGTGCTTCAGGTTAAGAACAGTTTCAGGTTAAGAATGGACCTCCAGAACAAATTAAGTTCTTAACCCGAGGTACCACTGCAGTATATTTCATCCAAGGGCATGTCCTGTGCCTCTTTTGGCAAATCCCTGTATATGTGTAGACCAGGAGTAGGCTACCTAAGGCCCGGGGGCCAGATCCGGCCCAATCGCCTTCTCAATCTGGCCCGCAGACAGTCCAGGAATCAGCATGTTTTTAAATGAGTAGAATGTGTCCTTTTATATAAAATGCATCTCTGGGTTATTTGTGGGGCCCGCCTGGTGTTTTTACATGAGTAGAATGTGTGCTTTTATTTAAAATGCATCTCTGGGTTATTTGTGGGGCATAGGAATTCGTTCATTTCTTCCCTTCAAAATACAGTCTGGCCCCCCACATGGTCTGAGGGATGGAGGACCGGCCCACGGCTGAAAAAGGTTGCTGACCCCTGGTGTAGACCCTCCAAGTGTCCATATTTTCCAGGTTTAGTCTTGGATTTACAGAAGCCGTCCTGGTTTCAGATTTGATCCCAGAAGGTCCCACTTTTCCTTAGGATGTCCCGATTTCCATCAGAAAAATGTTGGAGGGTATGGTAGGTCATCCCTATCTTCATCGGGAAAATGTTGGAGGGTTAATAGGGTTGCCATATTTTAAAGAGAGAAAAAATAGGACACATTTGCCAAGTGCTACTTTTAACTATAGATTGCTATGACAACTCTACCCATGAAAAAGAGGGCATGTCCTGGAAAAAGAGGACATATGGCAACTTTAGATGACATCTGAAGGCAGCCCTGTATAAGGAAGTTTTAAAAAAATGTTTAATGTTTCATTATGTTTTTATACATGTTGGAGGCTGCTCAGAGTGGCTGGGGCAACCCAGGCTGGATTCTAGACACATCAAAGGAGTTTTTCAGGCGCTGCAAACTTTGTGTGAGAAATCGGGTTAGCAAAAAATGTAACTCCACAGCACCATCTGGTGTCACAGTGTTAGAATGCATAAACAATGCATATAAAGTGTTTTGTCCTTTGCCAGTGTAGCTGAGTCCCCAGTCAGATGGGCGAGGTATAAATAATAGAATTTTAATATTATGGAATAGGACGCCCCTGTTTTCATTGGAGAAATGTTGGAGGGTATGATATATGCGCAAAGTACAAAGTCTCTGGAAATCATGAGAATTCATGCAAGCTTTGAACAGTCAGTTATTTTTCACTGCATTGTGCTTATTATTCCTTAAAGGGGGCATGAGCAATTTGTTTTGAGAATGGAGGTATTATGTGATGTGTATATCACTCCCGAGAAAGACATCACAAAAATATATTGGCTGCCGTTTCTTTCTGGAAGACTGTGCAAAACTTCGTACATATGGCTGCTTGTGTTATTGTTTTAAAGGAAAATCTATCCTGTGATCTCTGTGACTGCCATGAGGCCTAATCTCTTTATATTATATTTTTGTAAGGAAAATTGTTATGAATGGCCCCTCAGTCCTACCTGTGAGAACAAAAACAACTCAAAAAGGACTGGGGGGGGGGGACTGGCTTTCCAATGGAAATATTCTGTGGAGGGCCTCTGTACTGTCCCTGCTTTCTATCTCTTTCCTTCAGACTGTTCCTTCCCCATCACGACACCTCCTCCCCCATTAGGTTTTCCACACACTCAACCCTGGAAAACATTTCTCTAGCATACATGTGCCAGTGACCACTGATAGGGCCTGGACTGCAATTGCTTAAAATATCTTTACAGTACAGAAGGCCATCAGGGGTCACATTGCACAGTGATAACATAAGCTCCATCACAAGGTCACTTGGAAGTTATCCTAAGAGATCATTTTCCAGGTTCACTGTCTGATGCTGCAAGCCATTTTGTTATGACTTGTACCACAAGAATTTAGTTTGCAAGCTGTGTGAAAAGTCATTATCCTGGGCAAGCCAACTCGGTATGCAATATTGTAGTGTGAGCACAGTCCGGCACACAGTTACGATTCCTTAAGCCTATTTATTTCATTCAAGTCCAAATTTAGGCCAAAATTGCATATGACACAACACCAACCTCCTTGCTGCCTCTCCGTCTCCCTTTCCCTCCCAGAAAAAACCAGCGACCCACCTGGTGGGAAGTAAGCATAGCGGCTCCAGCCCACCTAGTAAGCCGCTTCTGCTAGAAATACTTAACTCAAGAGCAAATATGTTCAGAATGCATATTTAAATACACATTCAGATCTGGAAATGGAGTGGAATGGCCCTGTGAATGAACCAATGTGAAAGTCGAATGGATCTGAAATAGGCTGGTTTTGGTATCCCTACATTTGCCCCACCTAATCACAGTAGATAGTTGTTGCACCGTCACAGAGAGTATATTTTATGTTATAATGGACAGCTATCTACTATGTTTGAGGGCTGGGGCATGTATCAGGTGCTGCAAGGTAAAGTATATGCAGATTAAAAGTCTGCACTTCTCACCGTCCAGCATATTTGATGTTTTATCGTGTTTTTAGTATTCTGTTGGGAGCTGCCCAGAGTGGCTGGGGAAACCCAGCCAGATGGGCAGGGTATAAATTATTATTGGATAGAGCAGTGCCTGTGACTGCCAGGGTGCCCACGAGTACCTGTTATGGCACCTGTGAAATACCTCAGTAAATATCCCCTCAAAAATACACCATTCACAAGAGACTGTTTACTTCTCTTGCTTTGTTCTTGTTTACAATCGGCTCAGCCTCTTCAATATTGGACGTGCCCCCTTAAACGTGCCCACTGGGTGCCACAATTTGATGTCTGCTCTCTCTCTTGTCCTGAACGGAGGAGAGGTGCAAAGAGCAGGAGGGGAGAAGCATGCCTTCACCATTTTGTGGTCCTCTCTCTTTTTCCTGCTCTTTCAGATGCAGCAGACGCTTCGTGTTACGCCAGTGCCCGTGGCAGCCATTTTGTGGCATGTGCCCAAGAGCCCAAAACGTTTGGCAACCGCTGAGCTAGAGGTTTACAGCCAAACACCATCACTAAGTAAAAATTACTCAGACTCCCCGGAATATATTTGAGACCTATATGGACGTGAGGGAATAAAATAATGTTATCTTAACATAATGGACACTTTCACTTCTGTAATGGGGGTGGGGTGGGGAGACAGCGTTCTGTCAGTTCTGTCACAACACAATGAATAAAGTGGAAGATGAACACCCCCGCCTGGAAATGCCAGGGACTGTACCTTGATATAGAATCACAGAATTGTAGAACTGGAAGGGACCCTGAGGGTCATCTAGTCCAACCCCTGCAATGCAGGGTATGTGTGAACTATGGCCCCTTCTCTGTTAAATGTGTATATAATATATAGTCTCCGTGTTACATGCCTTTAGACCAGCAGAAACTTTTTTTCCCCAGTGACCACTTGAAAACTATAAGTGGTCTTGCTGGACCACCAATAATCTTCCCCCTCCTTTAATACTAATCCCATGGTCAAAATTTGTGCCATATTATAAAAATCATGGGCCTTAAGCCTGGCTGCCAAGAAAGGCCACTGGTTAAAAAGGTGTGTGGGAGAAGGAAGAGAAAGATTAAATGTATCAGCATTATATTATGAATATTATAGGCCCTAGGCCAGCGTTTTGCTAGGCTGGTCAAAATGGCTTAATCTTCCTTGTCAGGAAAAAAAATCAACTGTGGGGCCCAGTATAGATATTTTCAACTGTTCTTTCCACAGTCCACCTGAAAGGATTACCAGAGGTCCACAGACTTTGAGCTGAGAACCTCTGCTACAGACGGTTCTCTTTCCATGCAAAAAACCCCACAATAGTATATGCTACATTACAATATTGTCTGATATTGCTTCAAACCATATAATCATATAACCATATAATCATTTGCTTTTCTTGCATTTGCCAAGATTCTTTGAAACAACTGAACCTTAACTGCACTTAATTCTCCTTTCTGCTTTAGGCTGCTTTCCAGAAGAGTGGCATTATGTTGTTATTAACGTTTCCCGAACTGCTACTACAGCTACAGAGTATTAAAGATACTAAAACAAAACCCATTATTTTTATTTTATTGTGTAAATCCTCCCTAAAAAGGTTAGTAAAGGAAGTTTTATTGAGTTGCAAGCTGAACTCTGAGGAAAGCTTCCTTATGGCGATCACTGATTCTGCATACTGAAATAATATACTGAAATACAACTATATGAGAGACATGGGGAACAGATGCTGTGTAATTAAAGTTTCTGTGCAGAAAGGGTGCTTGCAGCAGTGAAAATTAAGCATGTCTCTTGTTGCTTTCCCGAATCTAATTCGGAGTCCGTAGCTTCTCATGCTGATACATCTGTTTTAAATAAGGGATAAGATATCTAGTGGCTGAGATGTGGGGCCAATATCTGTATGCCACATCAAGCTTATTGCATCATTCACACTATCCATTTGCACACATGCTCGGCAGAGTGCTCTCTCATGTCACCCCTCTGCTAAATTCCTCTCCTAACTGAGCCCAGAGCAGTTTAAGTCTACCTATACACCCCCCCAGACTTTCCCTGGGAGTCAGTTCCCACTGGACTCAGCAGGGCTTACTTCTGAGAAGACATACAATATGGTTGAGCTGTAAGCATTGCATTTATTTTAATAGGAATCTGCTCCTGCCGCAGAAGTATATAATGCCTGCATTTCATTCTGGAAGCAGAAACAAGATGCACTTCTGCAAGTCTGGCTTGGGTAAGTGTTAAGTTGTGGGCGAACATATCAGAAGCCACAGCGATTCTTCCAAAGCAGCTCTTTATTTGTAAGCTGGAACAGAATTGAACTGAGGAGCTCAGTCAGCCTGCTTATATAGAGCTCCACTAGAATGCAACAGTAACCATTTTCTGTAACTAGCCAATCACTGAATGTCACTTTTGATCCTTCATTTGCATACAAACTATCCAATCACTGAACGTCACTTTCGATCCTTCATTTGCATAACTATCTACAGTATCCCCCTGCTGGCCCAGGGTGAGAACTTCAGTACATAACAGTAAGGTTGCCCTATTTCAAAGCTCGAAATTCCGGACACAAAAAATTGTTGAGCCTGGACACTATTTCCAACAGACGAATCCCGGACATGTCCGGGAAATCCTGGATGTACAGCAGCCCCAGGCTTTGGGGTGCATTGTGCATGAAACCCTGAAAATTTATTTTATTATTATTTATTAAATTTGTACAATGCACTTCACCCGCAGATCTCAGGGTGGCTCGCAACATAAAAACGCAATATAAAAAAAGCAAAATGCATAGTAAAAATAAGAACAAGAAAAAAATCAATAATTCCCCCCCACACACACACACACAACACATTAAAAAGGGCCCATATTGGGCCCTTTCTGGATGGTGACCAGCTTAGGATCCAGTGGGATGGATGCATGACTGACTCAGCTCTGGCCCTGTTCCACCCCATTGCGGGATCTTACACTGACTACCATTGGTGGTCGCCTGGCAACAGCTATGGCATCAAAGCCCAGCATGGAAGGGTGGAAAGAAGCCTCCACCACAGCCTAACCTGTTCTCCCCACTCCCAACTCCTCTGGCAGCATGGATTGAGAGATAAGATTGTTCTGCTTGTATTGGTCATTTCTGGGTAAGAGAGATGGTCCACTGTCTGTGGCATCATGCCTCTGAGTACCAGAAACTACAGGAGGGGAGAATGTTGTTGTTTGAAGGCATCCCACAGGCATCTGCCCGACCATTGTGAGAACAGTATGGTGTACCAGATAGGACACTGGCCTGGTCCAGCAGGTTCAGCTTATGTTCATACAAAGTTAACAGCAGAAACAAAATCAGGAGTGAGGATTTCCTTTATAGCAATCTCTTCGTGAAATGAAACGTTCTTACATAACCTCACAATAAAAGTCATTCTTATAACTATAAGAGTATAAGAGCCCTTCATCCTGCTGACAAAAACATCCCATAACGGGGGGGGGGGGGGGCGACCCAGACTTTCAGCTTTAATGGCAATGTGAAGCACCTTTATAATTAATGTATGGAAATAACCTTTAGCACCAAGATTAACAGATAATATACCAAGAGCCAAAAAGTTCATTTAAAAGAAATAAAGGTGACAACTCAAAGGTTGGAGCTACTGAGAGGCCAAATATTCCTTTTTTCAAAAGGCAACAATTCAAAATTAGAAATGCCGAAGAGAAATACTTTCCTGTTTTGTTTCCCCCTTGAATATTTGCATATAAATTACCGTTTTGCAATTTCGTTTCAACAAATAGAGCAAATAAAGTAATTAAGAGCTATCAACATGCATCTCAAAGAATGAATACCAAATTTTATGTCTGTCTGTCTCTTCCTTCCTTCCTTCCTTCCTTCCTTCCTTCCTTCCTTCCTTCCTTCCTTTCTTTCTTTTTAGAAAAGTTAGCTCTGCATAATTCCAGGTTCTCCAGTACATTTCACTGTGACCTTTATTATGACAAAGAGCAGGACTTTGGCAAGCGATCAAGAATGTACGGATGCATCCACATGGATCTTCCAGAGCTTGTTCCAGATTAATCACAGAGAAGGAAGTACAACAAACAGCTTTCAAAGAACACCTTGGCGATGGCTGGCATGGTTCTAGTATTAAAGGTACATGTTTCGTATCAATGCACCTGTAAAGTATTCTTACAGGGGACAAGATCATCATAAGTTTTTATTTCTCAGAACTGCCTTTGTCTGTTATGACACAAAAGCATTGTGAAATGAAAGAGAAAACACAGAGAAAGTTACAGCATAATCCTATGCTATTCAAAGAAGTGAGCACCAGCAAGTCCAATGGGACTTACTCCCAGGTAAGTGTCTATAACGTTGCAGCTTTAAATTATTCTTAAGTCTGATGGAGCTCATTGGGAGAAGATAGCAACCACTAACTTAAAAGCCATTGATTTCAAAGGGATGAAAGCATAACTCTCTCTGGAGCCTAATGTCTTCCACTCCCCTGTCACAGCCCAGTTCAAGAATATGAATCTAAGGTGGGCAAGTTACAAAGTAGGACTTTTTTGTATTAAATTCTTCTTACTTTATCTATAAGGGACACGGGTGGCGCTGTGAGTTAAACCACAGAGCCTAGGACTTGCCGATCAGAAGGTCGGCGGTTCGAATCCCCGCGACAGGGTGAGCTCCCGTTGCTCAGTCCCTGCTCCTGCCAACCTAGCAGTTCAAAGCATGTCAAAGTGCAAGTAGATAAATAGGTACCGCTCCGGCGGGAAGGTAAATGGCGTTTCCATGTGCTGCTCTGGTTTTGCCAGAAGCGCCTTAGTCATGCTGGCCACATGACCCGGAAGCTGTACTCTGGCTCCCTCGGCCAATAAAGCGAGATGAGTGCTGCAACCCCAGAGTCGTCCATGACTGGACCTAATGGTCAGGGGTTTCTTTACCTTACCTTATCTACAGAAAATGTGGTGTACTACCCAGACAAAATTAAGCACATTGAAACCCCTTACTTCATTCACTGAAATATGATAAATTCAATGAAATTCAGTTTTCAGTGCATCTGTGAAAATCATTTAATTAAGGGGCCCTGGCCTGCAAACCTGGGTGTAAGACTCATTAGCCACAGAGGGACTTACTTCTGAGTAAAGGTGCACAGGTTTGTTCTGCACAAGTGTTTCACTTTAGCTGGGCCGCTGTAGTGGTTATTGCTGCAGCATCTGTGCTATGGCTACCGCAGTATTTGTTTGTTTAACTATCTGTCCAGTGTGCCTTACTAAAGAAATATCTAAAAACACTAAAATGAATCAAACAAAAATAGGATAGCATGAAACGACTGAGCATAAAACAAGCTAAGTAGCAACCAATGAAGCAGTTTTAAAACATTTATCACAAGCTCCAGAAGGACTGCCCGAATAGAATTTTCTTTGTGATTCTCTCTCTCCAAAAGGCATAGAGTCAGCCATACAAATCCCAACAAGGAGTGGAACTCCTTAACATAGCCACATACCTTCCCACATGCTACAAAGGAAAATGGGGACATGGCTGTTTCGGTGCCAGGCTCATATGTGAGCCAAGTGACTTGCACGATTGCATGGTCTTCAAAAATAGGGCACCTTTGGGGGCCGTGTTCTCGTGGCAGCCAAAACAGGACATCCTAGGATCCAATCAGAAGCTGGAATGTCCCGCTTAAAGCAGGACAGTTGAGGGGTATGTAGGAGATCCTCCTATTTCTTCTAATCTAGTTATAGGGAAAGAAGGGATTTAGAGCTAGGTCTTCACGGAGGATCTCCATGGAAGTTCATATAGGAGAAGCTTAGAGATGGGGGAAGAAATCAATGTGGTTCACATTTAAAGATGAATTTACCTAATTTGCACTTTGAAAAAGCAGTATGTGAATCAAAACACAGCTGTCCATTTGAAATCTCACACTTTGCCAAATTTTGCAATGCTACTTCTCCAGCAAAGCAATCTGTGAAAAAATGTATATACTGAAGTGTGCATATAAATCCACATAGAAGTGAAAAAAGTGCAATATACTACAGTGTTTCTTCGGTTTAAGAACAGTCCTGTTTAAAAACGATTCAGTTTACAAATTCTGTAAAACCAGAAGTAGTGTCCCGGTTTGCGAACTTTACCTTGGTCTAAGAACGGAATCCAAATGGTGGAAGGGCACTGGCTGCGTTAGGGAAAGCACGCCTCGGTTTAAGAACGGTTTTGGTTTAAGAATGGACTTCCGGAACGGATTATGTTCATAAACCGAAGTACCACTGTATAGTATTGTGTTGTTATATATTAAAACTCCTTGTTTTAAAAACTCCTAGGATGAAAGGTGGTATAGACATTTACCGGTAATTAATTAATAATTATATATATGAGGAAATTGCTTTATAAAAATTAGTGTATTGGGGGGGGGGGAATCTCATACACACAAAAAAGTGTGTGTTTAGAGAAAACTGCCCTAAAATGGTGATGAATTTTCACAAGGACTACAATCTCAAACTGATGTGGGAATGTGGAGATATGACGCTAAGATTGGAAAAATGAGAAACTGAGAAAAACCAAAATTGGCAGATTTGCTTATCCCTAGAGAAGATGTTCCCCAAGGTAATCAGAACTTGGGGCATTTTTTTAAATATAACAATTTTTATGCTTTTATGCTTCTGGCGCTTTTATGCAGAGTACTTTTCTATGATTGAAATCATACTGATATACAGCTAGACTGCTCACACAAATACCACAAAGATAG
Organism: Podarcis cretensis; assembly: GCF_951804945.1. Taxonomy (NCBI): domain Eukaryota; kingdom Metazoa; phylum Chordata; class Lepidosauria; order Squamata; family Lacertidae; genus Podarcis; species Podarcis cretensis. The sequence continues at coordinate 116,895,222 of NC_137170.1, read as the reverse complement.
GCACAGCAGACAAACCATAATCTTCAAAATCATTGTCTACTTGGCAATGCAAAGCCTGTCCAACATAAAAAGACCTTCTTTAAACTGGTAGAAGACGCCCAGAGAGTGCGCAAGCTTTTCCACAATATTGGTGCAGCCACTGAAAAGGCCCTCTCTCGTATTACTACCAACCATGCCTCCACCCTAGCTTTGACACAGAAGATACTCTGGTTTCTCTTCAGATCTTCCCTTAGCTTTGACACAGAGGAAGGTCCCTCCTTCTGAATTTAGGCATGGGCAGGTTTGTATGGGAGGAGACACCTTCAGACACCTAAAGCCCAAGCCATTTAGGGCTTAAAAATCATCAACACTTTGAATTGTGCCCAGAAACAAATTGGCAACCAGTGCAGGCTTGCAGGATAGCTCTGATATGGTCCTATGGGCATATACCCACTTGCTTCCATATTCTGGGCCAACTGCAGCTTCTGAAGACTACATGTAGAATTCATTGCAACCCAATTTCAGCGTAACTAAGGTATATGTTCCTCTGGTCATTTAGGGCATTAAATGTCACAAGCAGCACTTTGAATGGTGCCTTAGAAACAAACTTGGGAACAAAATTCTCTCAGAGCCAGTGTTGTATGGTTCCATTGGTATTCTTCTAAAAGTGGGTTGCTGGGTTCTGAATGAATTGCAATTTTCAGGCAGGCTTCAAAAGCAGCTCAACATAGAACACATTACAGTAGTTCTTCCTGTGGGGATACCAAGGTCAAGTCACTTCTCAGTAGGACAGCAGCCTGGTACACCATCATAAGTTGGTGAAAAGTGCCCTGACCATGGTGCTACCTGGAATCCCAGCAGCTAGACTAAGTGCAAGAACATCTCCAAACCCTGAAGTACAACCCTACAGAGATATGGTGAACCACAAAACCCTAAATTAATCAGGCCACCCACCATTAACATCTTCATTTTTTCTGAGCTGAGCTTTAGTTTGTTCGTCCCCACCCAATCCATCACTGGGTGCTTCCTGACTGGGGGCAGAATTCAATCGCAGACCAGCAAATTCAGGTTGCACAATTCTCTTTGACTTGGAGGACTCGTTCAACAAACCCACTTCTCCAAAAGGTCAGGTTTTCATTAAAACTTTCATAGCCAGAAGGAAAGTGACAAGAAAATGTTCTGGAAAGTGTGGCATAACAATTGATTAACTCGATGTTGTATAACCAGGGCTTTTTTTCTTCCAGCCGGAGCTCAATGGAGCTCAACTCCGGCACCTCTCAGATGAGCACCATTGTCACTCTAGGAGAACAAGGGAGAAGTTCATGGTGAGCTCTGGCACCTCTTTTTCTAGAAAAATGGCACTGTGTATAACCTCTCCACAAACAAATCAGAACAAATACTTACTAAATAGCCAGTATTGCCTAATCTTCCTGCGAACAAATCAGAATGAATGCTCCATAAATAGGTTGGGTGGCATTCAGCTAAGTTTGACTCATAGTAGGCCCATTGAAAATAATAATAAGTTAGCAATGTGCATCAATTGCAGTAGGTCCACTCTGAATAAAATCTAGTTGACTATCGCCTGTTCTCTGTTAAACCCATCTGTTAAAGGCCTTCACTGCCTCACCTAGCTCTGTTGAAAAGGAGAAATAAAAACGACCATCCTCAGAATACTGACAGCACCTCAGATCTCCTTCTGTCAATAGATGTTAACAGTCATCAAGCTAATATTCATTCCACTATCTTCACTTACAATCATCAATGTTATCTTCAGTTACAGTACAGTCGTACCTTGGATCCTGAACGCCTTGTGAGTCAAACATTTTGGCTCCTAAACGCCGCAAACCCGGAAGCGAGTGTTCTGGTTTGTGAATGTTCTTTGGAACCTGAACGTCCGACGCGACTTCTGCGGCTTCCGATTGGCTGCGGGAGCTTCCTGCAGCCAATCGGAAGCTGCTCCTTGGTTTCTGAACATTCCGACTTCCGGAACGGATTCCGTTCGACTTCCGAGGTACCACTGTATTGTTACCCATCATCAGTATTATTACCTACAGTTGTTACTTAGTATTCAAGTAAAAAGGTTGTTGAAGCAAAGATACCCAAGTTATTACAGAAAGACTGCATAATTGCAAAACAAAACCGTACCTTGAAGAAGGAAGCAGATGCCAGGTACTTGTGATATGAGGTCTGTGGGGCATGCAGACTAAAGCAAGAGGCCTTATCTTCGTTAGCCAGTCCTCACTCTTGAACCTGGAGGTCTGGCCACTTAATAATAATAATAATAATAATAATTTATTATTTATACCCCGCCCATCTGGCTGGGCCTCCCCAGCCACTCTGGGCGGCTTCCATAGAAACAAAAAATACAGTAAAATTGCACGTTAAAAACTTCCCTGAACAGGGCTGCCTTAAGATGTCTTCTGAATGTCAGGTAGTTGTTTATCGCTTTGACATCTGCTGGAAGGGCGTTCCACAGGGCGGGCGCCACTACCGAGAAGGCCCTTTGCCTCGTTCCATGTAGCTTTGCTTCTCGCAATGAGGGAACCGCCAGAAGGCCCTCGGCGCTGGACCTCAGCGTCCGGGCAGAATGATGGGGGTGGAGACGCTCCTTCAGGTATACTGGACCAAGGCCGTTTAGGGCTTTAAAGGTCAGCACCAACACTTTGAATTGTGCTTGGAAACGTACTGGGAGCCAATGTAGGTCTTTCAAGACCGGTGTTATATGGTCTCGGCGGCCGCCCCCAGTCACCAGTCTAGCTGCCGCATTCTGGATTAATTGTAGTTTCCGAGTCACCTTCAAAGGTAGCCCCACGTAGAGTGCATTGCAGTAGTCCAAGCGGGAGATAACCAGAGCATGCACCACTCTGGCGAGACAGTCCACAGGCAGATAGGGTCTCAGCCTACGTACCAGATGGAGCTGATAAACAGCTGCCCTGGACATAGATTTGACCTGTGCCTCCATGGACAGCTGTGAGTCCAGAATGACTCCCAGGCTTACTGTTTGAAGCAGGTTAAAACAGGGATGGGCAGCTGGTGGCCCTTTAAGCTGTGCTTGGACTCTCAACTCCCATCAGCCCCAGCCAGCATAGGGTAATGGGAGTTGTAGTCTGGCAGACCACACATTTCCTCATCCTTAGTCTCAAGTGTGCTTTAGTTGCCTAAATGCCTTTGGAACTGTTATTGGTGTGGTTCATTCCTATGTACTTCAGTGGACAAGCTGAATGATGTAATTGGTTTATGTATTCATTAATTGATTTGTGAGGCCAGGGGGGGTGGCTTTTAAGGCATAGCTCTCACAAAGCAGGTTACATAACTTGTACTTCCCACAAAAGCATTTGTTGTTAAGCTTCAACTTTTCAGCGGGCATCTAGTTTTCAGTGTGCAGAATATATATTGTTATGAGTTTGTAGGGGGTAGGCTGTATGCCTGAGACCCTTCTAATTCCTGGATCCAGAAAATGCTAAAATCTAAGCAGGGATTCAAATTGTTGAAAGGGCCAAGCAAGTTTATTGGTAATGGCCCTCTAGGTTTGGGCTATTATGGTAACAGAGGGTGTGGCTCTGTGTCAGATAGTAAACAGGTGGGCCCCGCTCCCTCAACTCACTGGTAGTTAGAAAGACAAAGGGCAGAGTGGAGAGTTGCATGCGTGAGCTAGAAACAAGAAGCCAGAACGCTGCAGGCTGGGCAGCTGGGAGACAGAACCATGCCTGATTTCTTTTGGAATCCAAGGATGTGGCTGTGAGCAAAGCAAGACCCTCTTGGGGTGTTAATGCTGTGAACCCTTCCAACACAGGTCCAGGTTGTATATTTGTGTAAATAAACCATAGAACATTAAGATACCACAGTCCCCACTGTCCCTCACTCTGAAGGAACCCGTAGAATCTTGCACCGCTCAGAGATTGGTGTGGTATGCAGAAATATGATATGGGTGATTTCAAGAGGTGGACAGTCCAATTCATTCCCTGCCACCCTTATTCACTCACCCAATTTTCAGTCAGGAGCTTATAAAGAATAGATTAAATCCTTACACCCCTAATGGTGGTCTTTGCTACCTCTTCATTCCCATTGACTTGTCCCGAAGAGGAAGCCTTCAATAGTGTAATTTCCCACTTCCATTCTGAAGTGGTTCAAAGTTTTACGGTACCTCATGATTCCCTCCTTGTAAACACAGAGCCCGATTCTGATTTTATTTCCCATGCAAGTGTGTTTCAAGATTACTTCAAAACGTGATTTCTCATCATGAGTGGCACTGAAATCAGATTTCTCATATGCATTGCACTGAAATGAAAGCATATGTCTCAGAGGGTATGCATTTCTTGAGAATGTCCTTCAATAATATTCTGCCTCCAAGAATGTTCTTTATTCCTCCCTGGTTCTTTCAGCTACACAACTTACAAATCTTCTTTAACTGATCCTTATTTTAAAACCCTATTCACATCAGTTTATGACATTTAAGCACAACGAAATGATTCTTTTAAACTTTTTAGTACCTCCCCCCCCCAAAAAAAAAGTGTTAAACATTTTTTCCACCAACACTATATGTAGGCTGTGGTGACCATTTATTTTATTTTAAATATCAGCACAGCTTAACACGATACAAAAATAATAAATAAATGGCCATGACCTGTATATGTACAAAATTTAAAATATACTGTTTGAGCCTCTAGTGCATTAAAAAGTAATCTGCACAAAAAACAAATGTCTCTTCCCTCAGAATACCCATGCGGCTCTGTGATGGCTTATCTGATTAATGGTGTTGCCTAGAAAACAGGAGCTATATAAATGCCTTTGTTTACTGTAGAGCCATTAATGACTTATTTCCTTTCCTTTTCCACAAAGATGCTGGCAATTGTGGATAGACAGATAATAACCCACATTTGGGATTCAAAACACTCTTCCACCTACACACGCACCTTCCAGACATCCATGCAACAGAAGATAGACCTCCTTTCATCCTTTTCCTGTTTCCAGCAGTGGATCACTAGACTTATGTTACCTTCCTCACCTGCACTGATTGGTGGGGGTGGGGTGGGGGTGGGCTCCTTACCATCAGGCCACTAGGGAACACTGCGACATTGTGCTTAAGAGTAAGCTCTGGTTCATTCATAGTCATATTGTCTTACGGCTGCCATTACAGTTAGTAGCTACAAGGAATGCTCTTGACAATTCTGAGCTCATCAGCTCCATGCTTGCAATCAGTTCTATGCCTGGCGGTAGTAGCTGCCAGTTGCCAGATTAAGCTTTGGCATGCCACCACAAGAGCAACTTTCATTAACATTTGCCATGACACACTGAAGGTTAAATCCTGCATGTGGTAAAATCCTGCATGTCGTAGCAAAGGCATGTGGGAAGCAAGCCATGGGCAAGCCAAGAGCAACTCATGGCTGTCATTATAACTGGGTGTTTTATTACACACAACAAGGATGGAGTCATTTCTTGCTTGCTTTTGTGAGGTCTCTTTTAGCAACCCTTAGGAACTCCCCCACATGGATTTTTTGTGATGAAACGTTCCTGCAAAGCATTAAGCGGTCTGAGGACTGGCGCCCAACAGTCATTTACAACTTTCAGAACAAGGCTACAACGCGACCTGTAATAATTCAGAAAGTTCACGTCGCATGTCTTACCTTAAGCTTCGCCAGGAGAAGTTCATGATCTTGTAGTAATTTTTTGGTCTCTTCTTGATTGCTGCCGATTTCTAACAAATTTGGTACTGATTCAGCCAGCTGGAGCTGCACCCAATCCCCACACTAAAAACGCAAACAGAAACGTTGTCCTAAGTACAATTTCTCCAGATATTTGTATGATGTGTGTGTGTGTGTGTGCACGATCCAACTCAAAAACTAACGGTCAAGCACTTAGTAAAGTCTAGTCTTTTGATTTAATCCATGCAATGGCTTGTGAGCTCTAATCAACCAAGTTTTAGGAAAGGAAGCATGTAACAACCTCTCTGTCCCTCAGATATATAGAGCAAGGCCACAGCTCAGTGGACCAGCATCAACTGTGCATGCAGAAGGTTAAATCTCTGACATCTCTAGGTAGCACTGGGAATGTCCCCAGTCTGAAAACCTGGAGAGACTGTGCAGACCAGCCTTTTTCAATCTTTGGTCCCCAGATGTTGTTGGACTATAACTCCCATCATCCCTGAACACTGGTCCAGCTAGCTAGGAATGATGGGAGTTGTAGTCCAACAACATCTGGGGACCCAAGTTTGAGAAGGGCTGGTGTAGACAACACTGAACTAGATGGACCAATGGTCTGACTCGGTGTACAACTGCTTCCTGTATTCCTATATTGTTGTATTACTTGTGTTGAAAATGGCGCAGTGCTTCAGTGTGAAGCTAAATTGTTCAAGTAAAGATTTTCAATACGACTTTTCAATTTCTGAATTGGAGATTGATATGTGCAACATAGGGGCATTAATTATTTGTCCATGCATTAACATCAGAACAATTCCTTCAAAGAATTCCCAAGTCAGATCAAATGCACTTTGTATATTCTGGATGCAATCTTTAAATAATACAAGAAAACAAAACCAGAGTCCCGTATTTCAAATCAATACAGTTACAAATCAATGACGATTGTCCTGGTTTTGTTACCAGGCTGTTTGTTTAATTCGTTTTAATTTAAAGTTCTGTTTTCTTCAAATGAAAAATATACACTTTCTTCAAGACTATTTCAGTGATGCTTACTTTATACACAAAAAATTAGAAACCTCCCCTCTCCCAAACTTTGTAATGAAAAATAATGCTTCTTGATTGGGATTGTGTGTGCAGCACACTCCCCTGTGTCAACCAATTTGTGCAGAAATCAAAGCTGAAATGATCAGACTCTGAGCTAGCCAATGGTACTGAGCTATAAGCTCAAGTGTTTAGAGCCCTTAAGCTTACCTTCAATATAGCTATGATGATTTTGCAGTCTCCAGCCTGAACCAGAACTGAACTAACAGTTGTTGTGGAAGGTGGGCCGTCAGAACTGTCATTGCTTGACATGATGTTGTTGTAGTAGTAGCAGAACCGGGCTTCATGCGAAAAGGTTCCGTCTCCGGAGCTGTGTGAATCGGCTGGTCATTCCGAAAGGCAACGAACGGGTACTTGGCTTCATTCCGCAAAAGAGCTCAGCTAACACCGATTGCTCTGCCAAAAGGAAAGAACACGAGGTTAAAAATAGACGCCCCCATTGAGTTTATCTTTCTTGAGAGAGGCCGGCGGGGGGGGGGGGGGGGAGAGGAGAGGTGACACACCCCTAGTTTCGTAGCTTTAAACTGCTGTTGCTGTCTGGCCCCTATAAATATCAGTCTTATAAAATGCCTTGTAAGACTCTGGCATCCTCTGTTTGCTAGTAATGAAGTGCTACACACTCAATAAAAGAAAGAAAAAATAGCTTTCTCCAAGTATTTAATAACTACTGTGCCTCAGGCCTTATGCCTCAGACCAAACAATCATCCAAGTGTGATAAAATCTTCAAACAATGTCCATATATAAGCATTAATATATATCTATTCAGCATGTGTGTGTGTGTGTGTGTGTGTGTGTGTGTGTGTGCTTAACTGCATGCTGTGCTGTGTTTTATTTATTTTCTTGCTTTGGAAAAAGGTTATCTGTTTTATCGTTCTGATATAAACTGCACTGGTATTACTCTTAGTAATGCAGAACAGGCAAGAATTAGATTAAATAACTACATAAATAATAAAACATCACCCTGTCCTGCAATAATAGTAGTAATAATAATAATAATAATATTTTTTAAAAAAAAAAACTTGGAGCAACATAGATGCCCTAAGGCAGATATACCTTTGAGTACAAAGAGTTTGGATCCAAAAGAGACATTCTAAATCAGAGTTAGAAAGGACCACAAAGGTCATCTAGTCCAACCCCCTGCAATGCAGGTATCTTTTGCCCAACGTGGGGCTCGAACCCACAACCCTGAGATTTAGGGCATTTAGTGGCATTTTATCAAGGATGGGGAAGAGAGGAGATGGCTATAGTTTCCTTAGCCCAGCTTCAGACCATGAACGATTATTTATCAGCGTTACCTATATCTCTGTTTATTATGAGCATTACAAAAAAACCACACCACCCACAACAAATACTCTTAAAAGGCACTGCTTCTTTGTTCTTAAGAGTTTAATTCAGAATATATCCTCAGAAAGCTGCGGCGATTCTCCCCATGTGAGCAAACACAACCATCTCCCCTCACCTCCTGAAAATGGTGACCCTGAATTTTATTGTATAGCGTTTATAAACTGCCTTGAGATGTTTTCATTACTAGGCTGAGTATGCATGTTTTAAATAAATAACCTTTTGTTGTCAGTTTTTGACCCTCACTCTGAACTTCACTTCCTAGCAAATAACTCCTGTATTTCCTGAAATAATCATAAAATAGTAATTTATTATTTATACCCTGCCCATCTGGCTGGGTTTCCCCAGCCACTCTGGGCAGCTCCCAACTAAATAAATAAATAAATAAATAAATAAATATAAAATAAAATAAAATAAAGCAAAAAAGCATCAAACATTTAAAACTTCCCTAAACAGAGCTGCCTTCAGATGTCTTCTAAAAGTCAGATAGTTGTTTATTTCCTTGACATCTGATGGGAGGGTGTTCTACAGGGCAGGCGCCACTACCGAGAAGGCCCTCTGCCTGGTTCCCTGTAGCTTCACTTCCCGCAGTGAGGGAACTGCCAGAAGGCCCTCAGAGCTGGACCTCAGTGTCCGGGCTGAATGATGGGGGTGGAGACACCGGGTGAAATCCAACTAAGTCATGCTCAGAGTAGACCCACTGAAAGCAATGGGTCTTCTCTAAGTATTACTAGCCTTGGCAATCATTTCCTGAGTTACAAGGAACCAGGCGGAGGGCCTTCTTGGTAGTGGCACCCTCCCTATGGAATGCCCTCCCACCAGATGTCAAAGAGAAAAATAACTACCAAACTTTTAGAAGACATCTGAAGGCAGCCCTGTTTAGGGAAGCTTTTACTGTTTAATCGGTTATTGTATTTTAGTGTTTCGTTGGAAGCCGCCCAGAGTGTCTGGGGAAACCCAGCCAGATGGGCGGGGTATAAATAATAAATTATTATTATAATTATTATTACGAGTTGTGTACCTGCTCAGGGCTGACCCTTCAATTTCGATGGATCTTTTATTCTTCATTTACTTTTTTAAAATTTGCAACTGCAGCAATTCAAATACATAACTTTTTAAAAAATAATAATAATGAATGGTTAAAGCCTGTATCAGAACACACAAATACTCCCGCGTGTGACACAGCACGACTGAATTTATGAGATGTCTCTTTATCAAGGCATTTCAAAGGGGCATGATGCCCGGCTCATTAGAATGAAACACGGTGCAAGGAAGAACATTTATTCAGCGCAGGGGGAAATCACAGACAGTGTTTTAACCATGCCACGGGGTCAGTACATTAAATCTATTGCTAGAAACACAGAGCATGCCAGAAACAGCCTGCGGTATGAGGCAACAGCTGTCTTGATTCCCAGCGACAGGACAGCTGAGAAAGTGAGACTGGCGTTTAAGGCCGCAGGTCGCTTGTCAGATGACAGTGTGCGCATCAAAGAAGGCCCATGCCCCATCAGGGGCATGTATATGTACACAGATCAATCACACATCTTGGTGACTTATAAGAAAACTTATGTTAGACATCCTGACCCTGCAGACACTGAATGGGATTGGAATCTGCAACTCATCTGCTAATACTTCTGTTTATTATTTAATAGTTGTGTGTTGCCCTTCATACAAATATATCACAGGGTTTTTTAAAACAACAACTAAATCACAAGAAAAAGAATGCCTCTGTATTTTGCAAAGCCAAAAATCGTAATAGTTCCCCTGCTCATGTTTACACATGCATGTCCATCACTTGATTTCTCTGCATGTGGCTGCTGTGCACTTGGGACTAGTTCAAACATGCATGGTTATCGCTCAATGTCCACAACTTCAGGTCAGTGTCTACGCACAGTCAGGATTTGTCATAATCTCCTTAAAATGCAAGGCTTTACGATGGAGCGAGTCTGCATAGTCAGTTACCAGTTATCAAGGGCACAAGAATAAAGAGAAATCAAATAAGCGCATGTGTGAATCATCCATTTGTGACTAGCAGCTGAGGGTACAAACTCGCTGCCGTGAAAAGAAGACTAAAAGCAAAATTTAATTTCTGTCTTTTTATCTATGATTTGATGGTTTTGCAAGAGCAGGTTGTGCATGTGTGAGCCAGCCCTTCCTTTAAAGAAGGGATGGGGAATCTGTGGCCCTCTAGTCTAGATGTTGCTGTGCTGTCATGCTTGACCATTGGCCACATTGGCTGGTGCTGATGAGAGTTGAAGTTAACATCATTTAGAGAGCCCCTGTTTTAAAGGCCTTGTCATCTATAATGTCTAATTTATTGCAGGTAAAGGTGATGTTAGATACCACAATTGTTCTAGCTCTAGTACGTATTGAACTGGAAAAGAGCTGGTGCTGAGAAGTGCCTAAAAGCATGAAATCACCATTGGGTTGTTTCCAATAGTTGTGCTAATGGAAGGTGGTTTAAGCAACCGATTCTTCTTTTCCTATTCTGCTCTGCAGCACCCGAAAAGCCTCTGTGGACTGTAAGGGGGCTCAACCAGACTTGCCCTTGCCCCACCGCTTTCCCCTAAGGAAACCCAAACTTTACTACTGAATCAGAGCTAACAACTGTTGAGTTTTCTCTGGATTGGCATTTGCTCTGGTTTAATACTAAAGAGCGGGTTTTCCCACGGAATGGGGCAAGGCAAGGGCAAAAACACTTGGACCCATGCCTAGGAAGCACGGGAACAAGCCATGCATATTTCTAATGCAAATAAGATAGCTTTGTATGTGTTTATGTGTAGGTATTTAGTCCACCACCTAGTCCAAGCATCTGTTCAAAGCTTGTGCAGCCTCTCCTGATTTGACTGCTGCAGAAAAACAGAGCTGGGTATCATCGCCAGTGGCAGACCTACATTTGGGGGGCCCTGAAGCTTGGACTGTTATGGGGTCCCTTCACAACCAGCAATGAGGTCTGTGTAACCACTGTTAACGTCTTCAATGGGGTTGTTCCACAACAGATCACCACATTTAATAATAATCATAATCATAATAATGACTCGTACCTACGGGACTGCCTCTCCTGGTATGCCCCACAGAGGACCTTAAGGTCCATATATAGCAACACCCTAGAGGTCCCGGGCCCTAAGGATTAGCCTCAACCAGAGCCAGGGCCTTCTCAACACTGGCTCCGGCCTGGTGGAACGCTCTGTCTCATGAGACCAGGGCCCTGCGGGATCTGATTTCTTTCCGCAGGGCCTGTAAGACAGAGTTGTTCCACCTGGCCTTTGGCTTAGAATCAGTTTGATTCCCTCCTCCTCTTTCTTTTTCCTTTCTCCTCCTGTGAAGAGGCTGCATCCTATTGTTTTAATGTTGTATTTTACTCTTTTTAAAATTGTATTTTAATCAACTTGTTGTTATTATTGGTTGTTAGCCGCCCTGAGCCCGGTCTTGGCTGGGGAGGGCGGGGTATAAATAAAAATTCATTACTATTATTATTATTATTACATCTCAGATTTTGGTTAAAACTGCTGTACTGGATTATCTCACATGTCAAAGTCACTGGTGTGAATAAAAACATCCCAGGCCTTATAGTTTTTGACTTGTGCATCTCAAGTTGGGTTTACTGGACCCCAAATTTTTAAGCAATGTGGATTAAAGTCACTTCTAGGGCCCCTCCAAGATTAGGGTCCCTGAAGCTTAGGCTTCATTAGTTTCATAGCACATCCACCCTGGGTCATGATCATTGCTCTAAATCTTCTAAAGACCACTGTTTATGACATAGGATTCCCTATAGTGCTTATGGAGAAGCAACAGAGGTTGCACAAGGTGGTCAATGCAAGTTCGTCTGATAAGTAGCGCACTCCCCAAAAATAACCCAGGCATGAAATTATGAGCTAAAAACAGATGTGAAAGCAAAAAGAGAATCTGATCAGGTTCTATATTGAAGGAACTCTGGACCAAACATTTCAGCCTTTCAGTAAATAACCATGAACCGGTCTTGGGGAAATGTAGTTAAAGAAATATGCAAGACTTAATCCAAATACAAGGCAGCCTCTCTTGAACAGCATGACTCAGAGAACCAACAAGGAAGCCAAACATTTGACTGGCATCAAAGCCTCCCCTCAAGAAAGTTGTGTGCAGTAAGATAAACAATCCATAAAGAGACTCATATAAAGGAGGAAATAATGGTTATACCAAAAAAGTACAGTAATAAGGAAGCAATGGATAAGAGAGTAATAAAACTTCCACAGTGCAATCCATTTGGGAGCCTGTACTAACACCCTAGTATTGTACATCCAAAAAACAGAGTTGATTCCCTCAGGACATTTTATATAACTATATAATGCTACAATTGGTATAACCCCTGATTTCCATGCAGAATGTTCCCGGTTCAATCCCCAGCATCTCTGGACAATATTGAGCTAATGACTAATGACCTGGCTCAGTATAGGATAACTTCCTGTGTTCTGTGGACAATCTGACTGACATTTCTGCTGCTCTGCAGGTCACACTGTTACCCAGCCACCTCAAGTTCAGGAATGGGGCTAGTTCAAGTCACAGCGCTCTTACTTTTAAAATAATGCATTTTGAACTTCATTTTCATGATTGTATGCATTTTAATACATAGCTTTACCCTTGTGTATATGCATTTCATAAACATTGCTCGGCTAGAGAAATGCACTGAAAAATTCAGAGAAATGTGAATTCAAAGGATGGCTGTTTATGTAATGTTTCAGAAAGTGGAAATAAGGTAGGCTCATTTTTACTGTGCACTGAATTTAATTTCAATGCTTAAATTTCAGCCGAATCCCTCATCTCTACATTCAAACCTCATCCAGCTTGTAATCTATAAGCTTACATGCTATTAGAGGGAATAGAAAAATTGCAAAACGTTGGGAGGGGGTAATGTCAGCAAGAAGAACTGTAGAAACCCTGTTAATTGCCCATTTAGAGCACTAAAACAACATTGTTCCATTCTTTGAGCTAACCACAGTCCAAAATACAGGCAATTCTCAACCCACAATGGAGTTACGTTTCGGGGATAGTGCCTAAAGTCAAAATCATGTATAGCCAAAACACATTGGGTTCGATGGTGGGAGGGATTGCCAAAGTCCTTTTTCATGGACACACAGCCCTTTCCTGCCCCTTTTATTATTAATTTTTATTTTTTGACAATCATGCAAAGCTGAAGTTACATGCAAGTTATATGAGTGTAAGTTGCAAGTTACCTGTAATTAAATATTACTGTATAATTGACAATGTGATACTTATTCGGCCGAATCCTATGCACGTTGACCTAGGAGTAACTTCCACTGAACACAATAGAACTTATTGTCAGGAAGCTGTGCACAGGATTGCAGCCTTGGAGCTCTTTTCAAATCCAATCGAAAGTTTGTGGTACCGAGTTTTCTTCTTCTTCTCCTCTTTTTTTGAGGTAAACATTCTCTTATAATTCTGTGAAAGGATTGTTTAAAATAGTTCCATCTATCACCATGGAGCTTGGTGAAATATTTTGAACCAAGATATAAAAGGAAACACAGAACACACAGAAGTGTTTTTTTTTTCCTTTTTCTTTTTTAAAGACAAACTTATCATAAATAGTATGTGGCCTAATGGATGATTGAATTGCTAAAATGTGGCAGAATCAAACACATCTGCTTTGAAGAAGGCAGGCGCTGTAGGAATTGCTCAGACTTCTGGAAAATGTGATAGCAAAATTACTGAAGGGAACATGAGACATTTGACAGCTATTTGGGCATTGGGGGGGAAAAAGAGCTAAAGGGGATTTCAGTAGCTGTGCCAATGTTGAGCCTCACTGTGGAGTTTATTGGTTTTAACAGTTGCATTTTCCAATTATTGATGTAGCGGCTGCCCCATGAAAAAGCCACAGAGACAACAAATGAGCTACTGCTGAATGCAGCTATGCACAGAAGCAGTGCCAAAAAGCCAAAGTAGATCAAACTGGGAAAGGAATGCCAACACCTCACATTTAGGCCTCATCTGGACCATACATACATGCACTCTCCAACATTTCTCCAATGAAAATAGGGACGTCCCATTCCATAATGATAATTTTACTGCCATTTTTTTTGTGTATAACATGCCCTCGTGTATAAGACGCCCCCTATTTTGGGGGACTCCAAATTAAGAAAATGGAGGGAAATAGCCCATAGTTGTTGAGCTTTGGGGGGGGGCAGAGTTGTTGAGCTTTTTTGGGGGGGGGCTGGCAGAAAATCGCTCACCCGCTTGACCTACAATGCCACTCACACGCAACACAAGGGCCACCTATCATCTGTCCCCTCGCTGGCAGAAGCCGCCAATCGCCCGCCCAATTGCCACAGCAACAGTAAATCAACACCAGCCCTTGCCGTGGCAGCAACCAATCCCACGTACGCCCTATGCACTATCCATGAAGACGACCCCCAATTCTTAACATATTTTTTTAATTAAAAAACCTCATCTTATACAGTAAAGTACGGTATTTATATCCCACACATCGTACTGGGTTGCCCCAGCCACTCTGGGCAGCTTCCAGCATACAGTGGTACCTCGGGTTAAGAACTTAATTCGTTCTGGAGGTCCGTTCTTGCCCTGAAACTGTTCTTAACCTGAGGTACCACTTTAGCTAATGGGACCTCCCGCCGCCGCCGCACCACTGTGTTGCAATTTCTGTTCTCATCCTGAAGCAAAGTTCTTAACCCGAGGTACTATTTCTGGGTTAGTGGAGTCTGTAACCTGAAGTGTCTGTAACCCGAGGTACCACTGTATATAAAACATAATAAACATTAAACATTTTTTTGAAATAAAACCTTCGCTATACAGGATTGCCTTCAGATGCTTCACGGGGTCAGATAACTCCATACCCTCCAACATTTCTCCAATGAAAATAGGGATGTCCTAAAGAAATTCTGGGATCAAATCAGAAACCGGGGCAGCTTCTCTAAATCAGGGATGTCCCTGCAAAATAGGGACATTGGAGGTTCTGTACATATAAAGCAGTATCATGCCACTTTAAACAGTCTTGGTGTCCCACGAAGAATCTTGGGAACTGTTGTTTGTTAAGAGTGCTGAGAGTTTGTAGGAGCCCCTTATTCCCCTCAAAGAGCTACAGTTCTCAGGGTGGTTTAACAATCAATCCCTCTTCCAAGGGAGCTCCCATTAATCGAAAACTTTTAGGACCCACTTCATTTCTGTAGGTTTTAATAGTTGCAACCCACCCTGGGGGCTTAGGGTGAATAACAGAATCATAGAATTGTAGAGTTGGAAGTGACAATGACGATCATCCTAGTCCAACCCCTGCAGTTCAGGAATCTTTTTGCCCAACATGGGGCCTGAACTCACAACCCCGAGAATGCCCAGGCTTAAAATGATTGCATTGCTGGTGATGAAAATGGAATGCAGCCCCATTATGATACACTAGCACGCCACACTTGGGCAGCAAAATGAGGGGGGCTCAACGGACTGTACCACTTTAGACTTCAAGTGGGGATCACACTTATGACAGATTCCCTACATTAAAAACTCCCTGTGAATGGAAAACTGGAACAGCAGTGAACGGGTTAAGCTAGTTCCCTTTCTCCTTTGATGTGCTAGTTTTCCACTTGCAAGATGGTTTACATGAAGGGACGTTCAGGAACAGTACTTCTGGAAGTGGAAGTGGAAGCAATCCATTCCACATGCATTCTATGTCGAGCTTGGGGGGTCTGCTCTTGTTGTCGCCATTTCACTTGGGTACTTTGGTGTTCTGTTAAACTGTGGACCTCTTTGGATAATTGGGTTATTTGAGAGGCAATACCTCTAATTTGTTGGAAGATATGCTCAACCGTTCTTGCAATTAGAGTTAATTGGGTTCTCTCCCTACTTGTTATTCCTTCCTCTCTTAGAGGCACAGGATCAACTGGCCCCATTGTTGGATCCAGTTCTATGCTCTCACCTTGAGTATTCTCATATTCACAATCATCTTTAAGGGGAGAAAACCGGGTTTTTTGTTGGAACTATAAAAGCAGATTTGTTTCAAAAGTCCTCTATTTTAGATTGATTGGCAACCGGTGAGAGAGCTGCATCCTCTGGGTCCCTGTAGCATTTACTAGCAGGCATAGTGTTGTGGTGGGGAGTAAACAAGGAGAGGTTTCCTTAACCGAAGAAGAGAGAAAAAATAGAAAGTGCATTCCACATGCGTGGGGCATCTAAGACCACCCTGCCATTTTTCACTTGCAGCCTCTGCAAAGCGACAGCAGCAGCAGAGCTCATTGTGTCGGAAACCCAGCCCCAACACTGCTTAAGATTGGAGAAGTAGTGTGGTGTTTTGCGTTGCACCTGGGCTTGCTCCCTCCATGGGAACCTTGTTTTGACCGGTCTGATGCTAAACACATGCTCACACACACACACACACCTAACACACAGAGAAACTGCCCTCTCAAATAAATCCAGATCTCCAGACATCTTTATGTCAAACACTGAGCATGCATGACATGGCAGACAAAACTTCACTTCTCCTTCAATCTCTTCAAGATTAGGAGGGTCAGAAATGATAACCTGAACACCCAGATCTGAGAGGAGGCAGAGCTAGGTACCGAAGGTTACTTCCCATGACCTATTTGCAGCTATAGTGCTGTTCTTTTTAAGCAGGGTCCTTAGGACAGTGCTATAATTAAATATGATCTCTGTTTCACTTTGGGCAAAGAAATAAATCAGCAAGGGATGAAAGAAATAATACTGAATAATATCATTCCTTTAATTAAAAAGAAAAGCAATACAGCAAATCACATACCTCTTACATGGTGATTTTGCTTCATTAGCTACAAAAGGGTCAAGGTATTTATACCTGGATAAATAATTCTGTAGGCAGAGGAGTTGGGTTTTTTCCCAGCAAAAAAACGAGCTATTAAATAATCATTTAATGTGCAGACATATATGCCTTGCCAGCCAATGTGAGTTGTGCACTTAAACACAAAAGCACACTAAGCAAAAAATTAGGCACACTAAGCAAAACAAGAAAGCCACATTCCTTAATGGATGGAAAGCTGTCTCTGTGGAATCAGATTTTAGAATCCGTTTTTTTTTTTGGGGGGGGGGGGTTGATGAGAGGAGACATATAGACTCCACTACAGCAATCTTTACAGGATGTTACTCTACAAACATTAATTTCACACGTGAAATTAATTGCCAGAGTACGGGGAATGTTGAATACATTAAAAACAACTTAAATACCAGCAGGGTATTTTCTGGATTTATAATTAACTCTTACTTTACAGGGGGGGGGGGGGGAGAGAGATTATATAAGGACAGAGTAAGATCATATTTAAAACAAAGCTAGCTCTGTGTTGCTCTGCGCAACTTATTCAAAGTTTGTGCCAAGGAGAAGGATTTCTGCTAATAACGAGTGTGTAACATTTTGGGGAATTTTTTTTGGTTTGTCCATTTAGCTAGCTAGGATATACACGTGAGGTATTTGCCCAATTTCTTGCTGGAAGCATCTAACAAGTGTGCCCCACCCACCCCCTCCCTCTCTCCACTCCAACTGTTAAATTGCCCAGCATAATTTAATGAGATTGACATCCACATAACAATAGCAGCGTATTATTTTACTTATCAAAGTAATTCCTTCTCTCCTCTCCATAGTACAATGACTCCCAGCTTTCTGTCCAGCTTTCTTAGCCAAGCTGTTGTACCAACAGACAGACTGGCATGTAGCTAGCTATCCATAATAATAATATTTATTATTATTATTATTATTATTATTTATTGTATTTCTATTCAGCCCTATACAGTGGTACCTCAGGTTACATACGCTTCAGGTTACATACGCTTCAGGTTACAGACTCCGCTAACCCAGAAATATTACCTCGGGTTAAGTACTTTGCTTCAGGATGAGAACAGAAACCGTGCTCTGGCGGCATGGCGGCAGCAGGAGGCCCCATTAGCTAAAGTGGTGCTTCAGGTTAAGAACAGTTTCAGGTTAAGAATGGACCTCTGGAATGAATTAAGTACTTAACCCGAGGTACCACTGTACCCGTAGGTCTCATGCTTTTATATATGTTGGAAGCCGCCCAGAGAGGCTGGGGCAACCACCAGTCAGATGGGTGGGGTATGAATAAAATAATAATATTAATCTAACCCTATTCAAAGATTACCATAATAAAGGACAAAAGTGGTAAGGACCTAACAGAAGCATCAAGAAGAGGTGGCAAGACATCAAGAAGAGGTGGCAAGAATACACAGAGGAATTATACCAGAAAGATATGGATGTCTCGTACACCCCAGGTAGTGTGGTTGCTGACCTTGAGCCAGACATCCTGGAGAGTGAAGTCAAATGGGCCTTAGAAAGCACTGCAAATAACAAGGCCAGTGGAAGTGATAGTATTCCAGCTCAACTATTTAAAATTTTAAAAGATGATGCTGTTAAGGTGCTACACTCAATATGCCAGCAAGTTTGGAAAACTCAGCAGTGGCCAGAGGATTGGAGAAGATCAGTCTACATCCCAATCCCACTACCACACAATTGCACTCATTTCACTCATTTCACTCATTTCACAAGCTAGCAAGGTTATGCTTAAATTCTACAAGGAAGGCTCAAGCAGTATATGGACCAAGAACTCCCAGAAGTGCAAGCTGGATTTAGAAGAGGCAGAGGGACCAGAGACCAAATTGCAAACATGCACTGGATTATGGAGAAAGCTAGAGAGTTCCAGAAAGACATCTACTTCTGCTTCATTGACTATGCAAAAGCCTTTGACTGTGTTGACCACAGCAAACTATGGCAAGCTCTTAAAGAAATGGGAGTGCCTGATCACCTCATCTGCCTCCTGAGAAATCTCTATGTGGGACAAGAAGCTACACTTAGAACTGGATATGGAACAACTGATTGGTTCAAAATTGGGAAAGGAGTACGACAAGGCTGTATATGGTCTCCCTGCTTATTTAACTTATATGCAGAATTCATCATGCGAAAGGCTGGGCTGGATGAATCCCTAGCCGGAATTAAGATTGCTGGAAGAAATATCAACAACCTCAGATATGCAGATGACACAACCTTGATGGCAGAAAGTGAGGAGGAATTAAAGAACCTTTTATTGAGGGTGAAAGAGGAGAGAGCAAAATATGGTCTGAAGCTCAACATAAAAAAACAAAGAACATGGCCACTGGTCCCATCACCTCCTGGCAAATAGAAGGGGAAGAAATGGAGGCAGTGAGAGATTTTACTTTCTTGGGCTCCATGATCACTGCAGATAGCGACAGCAGCCACGAAATTAAGAGACACCTGCTTCTTGGGAGGAAAGCATTGACAAACCTAGACAGCATCTTAAAAAGTAGAGATATCACCTTGCCAACAAAGGTCCATATAGTAAAAGCTATGGTTTTCCCAGTAGTGATGTATGGAAGTGAGAACTGGACCATAAAGAAGGCTGATCGCCAAAGAATTGATGCTTTTGAATTATGGTGCTGGAGGAGACTCTTGAGAGTCCCATGGACTGCAAGAAGATCAAACCTATCCATTCTTAAGGAAATCAGCCCTGAGTGCTCACTGGAAGGACAGGTCGTGAAGCTGAGGCTCCAATACTTTGGCCACCTCATGAGAAGAGAAGACTCCCTGGAAAAGACCTGATGTTGGGAAAGATGGAGGGCACAAGGAGAAGGGGACGACAGAGGACGAGATGGTTGGATAGTGTCTTCGAAGCTACCAGCATGAGTTTGACCAAACTGCAGGAGGCAGTGGAAGACAGAAGTGCCTGGCGTGCTCTGGTCCATGGGGTCACGAAGAGTCGGACACGACTAAACAACAACAACAACCCTATTTACATCAGAGAAATGTTGGAGGGTGTACTATCTAGTCCAGTCAGCTTCTGTGAGTGTAATATGAAGGTGGTGGTGGGGGACCTCAGGCAACAAAATGCCTATGCTTGGCTTTTGAACGAATCCTGTCAATGTAACATTTACTGAAAAAACAAATGCAAGGCAGTGAATTCCTGGCAAAGGCTCGATGCCATATGTAGGCCAGTCGACTTTTCAGAGTTGGCTGCTTAGCTATCACCAAACAGCAGGCAGCTAAAAGGTTTTGAATTTACCTTATACAGAGCTAACCTCCACTCTCTCTCTCCAACGCCTCAGAAGCTGCATGCCAGGACTGAGTACAGCCAGAGTCACCACACACTGCCTCTGGAGAGGCCATGGAGGGCTTTGAAGATAAGGAATGGCCAAAATGTGGGTAGAAGCCACAATTATGTATGAACTAACCTGCCAACTATGTGCAGCTAAACCTTCTGGTCAATAGAATCAAAAGCCTCTTACCACACACTTGGTATCTTTGCATTTTCTGAGATTCTGGAAGAGAAAGAACGTGCCCCTCCTCAATATAAATACGTTACTGGTGCTTCAAGCATATGTAATTCGCTTCACTCTCAGTTTCAATCCACTTCACTTCATGCATATATTAATCCAACTTTATCACCGATGCTTTTTTATATAGGAGCGGGCTACTCTTTAATTTTATTAATTTATGAGTCAGCTGCCAAATGAGCCTCGCTGCAATTTGCAGACATGCTGTAACAACAACTAAACATATTTTAAAATGGTGCAAAATAACTCAAGACAGGTTCAAAGAGAGCCCCAAGTAATGTGTTACTGTCATGTTATTGCCCTTCTACAAGTTGGTTTGCTCTGCTCTGGGGTTTTTTTTTGGGGGGGGGGTTATTCAGTGCAGTTTTCTCTTTCTTTATATGTCTTGAACCCCTAGCCTACCTGGCAGCAAGTCAGTATGTCAAGTCCCCAGTCCAGCGTCAATCCATGGGTCCAAAATCCAGCATTCAAAGTCCAAACCGAACCACAGTCCCACAGACATCTTGGAGCACCCAAGCTGAGGTCAATCAACATGGGGAGTTGAGCAGACAGAGCATCTCAGCCCTGCTTCCTTGTTAGACTTTGCAGGCTGATTGCAGCACCTGGGCCTGATGAGGCAGATGACCCTCACCTGCTCCAAGGGAGGAATCACACTCCTCCTCCCAGAGCTAGCGAGCCCCACCTGGCCAGCTAGGGAGATGAGCTGTGGGCCTTGCCTGCATCAGCCTCCTGGAGCACCCTGCCTGCTTCTCCCTATGCCTCAGAGCCCACCGTGTTCGTGGAGACAGGGGCCCCTCCGGCTCTGGTGATGGGGCCTGCTGCTCTGGTTCCTGTGCACTGACTTCCATCCCCTCGTCATCCTCCGTCACCCTGTAAGTACTTTCTACACCAACCTCTCCTTCCTCATCCTTGTCCTAGTTAGGCCTGCTATCTTTGTTCTAGCAAAATAAAGGACAGGGTGGGATGGAGCAGTTGGGGAGGGGCATCCCACCCACCCCCAATCTGGTGCTTAAGTGACTTCAAAACAATCATTCCAATCTATTGCAGCCTAACAGGGTGGCCCCCTCTGTAATTTGTCACAAACGCTCAAGCACACACACACACACACACACACACACACACACACAAATACGAATTTGTGAATCTGTCTGTGCTTGGCTACCCAGAGCTTAAATGCATGAACTTTCACATACCTTTCCAAACACATGCATTCGAAGAGGATCCCTAACTTAGAACGGGGGAGGGGGGACCTGCATTGCAGGGGGTTGGACTAGATGACCCTCGGTGTCCTTTCCAACTCTACAATTATATAGAATCATAGAATCATAGAGTTGGAAGAGACCACAAGGGCCATCGAGTCCAACCCCCTGCCAAGCAGGAAACACCATCAGAGCACTCCTGACATATGGTTGTCAAGCCTCTGCTTAAAGACCTCCAAAGAAGGAGACTCCACCACACTCCTTGGCAGCAAATTCCACTGTCGAACAGCTCTTACTGTCAGGAAGTTCTTCCTAATGTTTAGGTGGAATCTTCTTTCTGTAGTTTGGAACCATTGCTCCGTGTCCGCTTCTCTGGAGCAGCAGAAAACAACCTTTCTCCCTCCTCTATGTGACATCCTTTTATATATTTGAACATGGCTATCATATCACCCCTTAACCTCCTCTTCTCCAGGCTAAACATGCCCAGCTCCCTTAGCCGTTCCTCATAAGGCATCGTTTCCAGGCCTTTGACCATTTTGGTTGCCCTCCTCTGGACACGTTCCAGTTTGTCAGTGTCCTTCTTGAACTGTGGTGCCCAGAACTGGACACAGTACTCCAGGTGAGGTCTGACCAGAGCAGAATACAGTGGCACTATTACTTCCCTTGATCTAGATGCTATACTCCTATTGATGCAGCCCAGAATTGCATTGGCTTTTTTAGCTGCCGCGTCACACTGTTGGCTCATGTCAAGTTTGTGGTCAACCAAGACTCCTAGATCCTTTTCACATGTACTGCTTTCATATGATTCTATGAAACCCAGGACAAAACTGTGTCAATACAGGACATGTCATTTTGCATTGAAATAAGGGACGCAATCCTGTATTATACAGGACAATTGGCAGCCTTAGCATCCTGGCTACACCCCTCGCCAGGATCCCCTTCCTCCTCCCCGTAGTCCTACCAGTTCATGACATAATGTGTCATTTTTTAAAAATCACAAAAGCTGAGATTCACACTGAAACTCTAGGCGGGCACTTAGCATTAGCACAATTGCTTACCTGCTGAGTAAGGGGGCCCATAGACTGCTGGCTCTGTTGCTCCTCCTGTTGCAGCCTCTTCATTTCCCCAACCCTTTTTGGCCCTGAAGGGGTGAAACCATGAGCCACACAGTCACAAGGATAATGGCAACAGCTGCTGTCCCTTGCTTCTTCACCAGCTCTCTCCTTAACAATGGCATCTGCAGCAAGGATGAAGGCCAGCCCACTGGAAGATGGGAGTCCACCATGAGCACAGCTTGTCCAAGCTGCCCCACTGAAATCCAAATTTTATACCGAAATTCAGGTTACAGTCAGTGCCACAACGGGCAGCAATTTTCTATGTGGGTTTTTTAATGCATAGCAGTGTATTCAGTTCTAGACTGTGGCTCCCTGGCCCAGAAATCCTATGCAAGAGACAATCATTTGTAATACTAATATCCTAAGTTAAAAGTCAGCACGATTGTGTATTTTTTGTAAATCCGCAGTTAGGTTTTGAAAACTCTCCCTAGACTATTCTGTTTTGATCAAGCTAATAAGGATCATTAAGCACACATTAAATCTTACCACTTTGTGCTTTTTCTTAACAATTTGCATCAATAGACAGCACAAATTCTCTTGAAGCATACCGTACTGTGATACTTTCATTATTCTGAACAGGCTGGTTATAATCATTCAGATTATTATTATTTTATTATTTTTAAAGGTGCACGAGTTGTTCAGCCAAGATTGTTATAGCTACTGCAGGTTTTGACGCCTTCTGCTCTTTTAACCAAATAAAATGCATGGGGCTTAAGTATCATAGAATACGCTGGCGGCTGCTCATTAAAAAAAAAAAAAAAGCCATGTCATTCACAACCCAGGGACAAACGTGTCTAACAGCACAAGGAGAGCTCTGCTGGATCCAGGGCAGCATCCTGTTCTCACATTGACCAACCAGAGGTCCGTCAGAAGGCGACATGCAGGACAAGCATGTGGCAGCATTCTGCGCACTTGTAATTCCTACCAACTTGTAATTCACACACACACTTCCTCCAATGGTGAAGTCTGAACATAGCCGTTATGGCTAGTAGCATAGGTGCTGGCTCCAGGAGGCTGAGGCACTTTAGGGCCCCCACAATCTTTTCTTTTCTGAGCCCCCCCCCCCCGATTGTTGAGGCCCAATGCAGAACTGGGCACAGAGTGACAACAAGACATTGCATCGGGCCCCCTCAATGCTCAGAAGAAGAAGAAGAAGAAGAAGAAGAAGAAGAAGAAGAAGAAGACGACGTTTGCATTTGATATCCTGCTTTATCACTACCCGAAGGAGTCTCAAAGCTGCTAACATTCTCCTTTCCCTTCCTCCCCCACAACAACACTCTGTGAGGTGAGTGGGGCTGAGAGACTTCAGAGAAGTGTGACTAGCCCAAGGTCACCCAGCAGCTGCATGTGGAGGAGCGGAGACGTGAACCCGGTTCACCAGATTACGAATCTACCGCTCTTAACCACTACACCACACTGGCTCCTCAGGCTAGTAGCCATTGATGCCGTCCATGAACTCGCCCCCTTTTAAAGACATCCAACTCAGTGGCCATCGCCACATCTTCTGGGAGCAAATTTCATATTTTAGCTAAGTGCTGTGCGAGAGTACTTTATTTTGTCTGTCAGGAATCTTCTAAAGTTCAGCTTCATGAGATGCCACCGAGTTCTTGTAGTATGAGGTGAAAAGACTTCTCCCATCCACTCTCTTCACACCACAGATAATTTTATACATCTCTAGAATGTACAAAATAACTTGCCTTTCCTCCAAATGAAAAAATGCTGTCACCTTTCCTCACAGGGGAGTTGTTCCAACCCTTTAATTGTTTGGGTTTCTAAAAGGTTGAATAACACCCTTCACTGGAGTATTTGATTTCAATCCAATTAATGCAAGTTATTTGACCCCAACTCCTCCTTCTGTGCTATGAACCTTTGTCAAGTGTATGACTTTTGAAAATCTGAGTAGGGTTAATTCCCATTCCCCTGTTATTTTGCCAGTAAATAATTGATCAGGCTTAACAATTCCTATGATATCTTTTAATATTTGACACCTTTCTCCACACAAGTGGAATCATATATTTTTCAAACAAACAATTTGCATTCCTTTCCTTAGAAATGGACTCCACACATTTTTCAAAAACTTACGATGCCTTATTGTACCATGTTGTACGGTTCCTCTCCATATTGAGTGTTTACACCCTTGAAATATTTGCTTCCTTATCTCTCCACTCCAGGCTATATATTAGCTTCTGAGTCAGACCAGAACTATTTTGTTTCCTTGCTCAAAATTCAAGCCACTCGAGCTTGCTAATTATTCTAGCTACTCTTATTTCGGATTCCATCCATTTTGGACTTTCTTTTGGGTGATCGCACGCCTAGAAGGCAAATAATAAAGTTAGCCAATGACACAGAATGGAGAGTTGGTGGGTGAGGGACTATATCACATTATAATGCTTCAAGATGGAGGATTTTTAAAGGATTGGGTAAACACATCCAAGCTTTCTGGCAGTGGCAAGCTAATATATTAGAAAAAGGTTCCGGCCCTCATGCTCATAGCATATTCCAAGTCAGAGACTCAAATGCTGAGCCACATTTTTAGTTGGTACTTCTAGAACAGAGGTCGAATCATAGAATTGTAGCATTGGAAGGGACCACGAGGATCATCTAGTCCAACCCCAAGGTGCCCCATGATATTCTTGTAAAGAAGCTGGTAAAATGCGGACTTGACTATGCTACCACTTAGTGGATTTGTAACTGGCTGACTGACCGAACCCAAAGGGTGCTCATCAATGGTTCCTCTTCATCCTGGAGAAGAGTGACTAGTGGGGTGCCACAGGGTTCTGTCTTGGGCCCGGTCTTATTCAACATCTTTATCAACGACTTGGATGATGGACTCAAGGGCATCCTGATCAAATTTGCAGATGACACCAAACTGGGAGGGGTGGCTAACAACCCCAAAGGACAGGCTCACACTTCAAAACGACCTTGACAGATTAGAAAACTGGGCCAAAACAAACAAGATGAATTTTAACAGGGAGAAATGTAAAGTACTGCACTTGGGCAAAAAAAAATGAGAGGCACAAATACAAGATGGGTGACACCTGGCTTGAGAGCAGTACATGTGAAAAGGATCTAGGAGTCTTGGTTGACCACAAACTTGACATGAGCCAACAGTGTGACGCGGCAGCTAAAAAAGCCAATGCAATTCTGGGCTGCATCAATAGGAGTATAGCATCTAGATCAAGGGAAGTAATAGTGCCACTGTATTCTGCTCTGGTCAGACCTCACCTGGAGTACTGTGTCCAGTTCTGGGCACCACAGTTCAAGAAGGACACTGACAAACTGGAACGTGTCCAGAGGAGGGCAACCAAAATGGTCAAAGGCCTGGAAACGATGCCTTATGAGGAACGGCTAAGGGAGCTGGGCATGTTTAGCCTGGAGAAGAGGAGGTTAAGGGGTGATATGATAGCCATGTTCAAATATATAAAAGGATGTCACATAGAGGAGGGAGAAAGGTTGTTTTCTACTGCTCCAGAGAAGCGGACACGGAGCAATGGTTCCAAACTACAAGAAAGAAGAATCCACCTAAACATTAGGAAGAACTTCCTGACAGTAAGAGCTGTTCGACAGTGGAATTTGCTGCCAAGGAGTGTGGTGGAGTCTCCTTCTTTGGAGGTCTTTAAGCAGAGGCTTGACAACCATATGTCAGGAGTGCTCTGATGGTGTTTCCTGCTTGGCAGGGGGTTGGACTCGATGGCCCTTGTGGTCTCTTCCAACTCTTCTATGATTCTATGATTCTATTCTAACCCCCCGCAATGCAGGAATCTTTCACCCAGGGTGGGGCTAGAACCCATAACCTTGAAATTAAGAGTCTCAGGCTCTTTTTCTGCCCTGTGGCCACATTCCCTCATTACAGTATACCCGGTGCTTGACAGGCCCAGACGTAATTGTTACATTCGTATGTAACTGTGATTATTAACTTTGTACATAGGCTATGTTATGCAAACGTCTGTGGTTTCAACACACTCAGACATCTCCATCCAATTAACCAAGAGGCAGCACTGCAGTTCTAGAACACATGCAAGGCAGTCAGAAGCACTTCAGGGCACAGTACAGGGACGGCCAGGGATGTGGCTTGGTGAGGAGCTGTGACCTAGGGCCAGATACAGAGAGTTGGAGGGCCACATATGCTTCCCCCCCCCATGCCTGAGGTTCCCCACCCCTGGTGTAGGAATATCTCCTTGCTGCCCTGTAGAAATAAATGATGTTGCACGGCTGAGACTGCAGTGTTTTTAGGATATATGGTTTATGTACACATATATACACCTGAGACTATGACTAGGGTGTGTGTGTGTGTGTGTGTGTGTCACAGCACTGACACCCCCAAAAGGGTCTTGCTTCTCCCATAGCTGCACCCTTGGATTCAAGCAGAAACCAAGCATCATGCTTTGCCTCTCTAGCTTTCCATCCTGCAGCTCGTATTTCTAGGTCACATTATACTAAACTTTAAACTCTGGCTTCTGACCCTCTCACTATTTGTGAGTTGAGAGGGGATGCTGGTGGTTTTATCTCTGGACCAGATAGCCCTTCAAATAGAGGATGCTTTCAAAAGGGGAATGTCCTCTGTAACATAGGATGCAGGACCACCCTATTCTGCATATGAAGAAAGTGCTGTACTTTCCAGTCTGAATTCTCAACAAGTGTTTTCCATAGTGTTTTCCCCTAACACAAACAATTTTGTTGAAACAAGCTTTGGAGAACTCAAACTTAATACATTACCTAGGTCATCTTAGTTTTATCTCCTGCTTTCAGCTTCTGCAGAACTCTCCACTGCAATCTTTCCCTTTAACTGCCTAAACTTTTGTTCTTTATTTATGACAGTGATTATCTGTTGCTGTGCACATGTATTGAACCTACTGCATGGAACTGTACTAAAAGCTGGTAGTCTTTAAATTAATAAAATTGTGCTCTAATGGATTGGAAAGAAAGAAAGAAAGAAAGAAAGAAAGAAAGAAAGAAAGAAAGTGCTGTACAAATCTCTCTCACTCTGCCCAGCTGAAGAAACTACCCTTCCCCAATTATAAATACTTAAACAGATCCCAATATGATAAAGCAAACGAAAGGGGAAAAGAAAGAGGAAAAAATAAGAAGAATTCCATTCTATGTGATGTGTCTCCTGCAGCATTGGGGCTCATAAATTATTCTGCACACGGTTCCAGAAACCCATCCCAAAATCCTTGTGAAATTTCTCTTCCTTTTGCTGCCTTATTGTACTCTCTTTTTTTGAGAGGCGTTTCCTCTTTTTCCTCTAATGTGGATGTGACCCAGGTTCAGTCCCCAACATCTCCAGATATAAGAGTAAGAAAAACACCTGCCCAAAACTCTGGACAGCTGCTGCCACTAGTCCATGTAGCTTCTGCTGAGCTATATGGGCCAATGGTTTGATAAGGCAGCTTCCTATGGAGCAGAGGATAAAGGCAAGTAGCGCACAGGGATTTGCGGCATGCCAAAAATGTGAGGACATCAAACAGAACTAAAAAACTTCAGTGTGTGAAATTGACTACAAGTGTATGAGCAGGGTCCCCCCCCACCTCCTTCTCTTAAAAGATAAGCAATATTTTGCAAAGGATTTTTAGCAAACAATAAGGGTGTGCACTCCCCCCCCCCCCAGCTTGGGGCCCTACTTCAATACGTGCAGCAGCAAATTTCATATTAAGCGCCATTAGGAATTCAAAATAAAACTGCCAATATCGTTATACAAATCCATGGTGCAACCGGGACTGCCATATTGTGTGGAGCGCTGAGTGCCTCATCTCAGAAAGGTGTATTTTAGAGCTGGAAAGGGTTTGGAAAAGAGCAACTGAAATGTTTGAGGGGCTGCAGCGACTACCCTATGTGAGAAAGGGGGTGACATTTGCCTTCAGCACCTCCTTGCTGGCTCCCCCCAGGCATCCAACTGGCTGCTGCAAGAACATGATGCAGGAGTAAACGGGCCTTTTCCCCTGATCTGGCAGGGATCCAGTAGAGCTGCAGCTCAGGGGTAGAACTTCTACTTAGTATGCAGAAACATCCCAGTTCAATCCCAGCAGCTCCAGCTAGGATTGGGAAATACCTCTGAATACCTGTTGCTGGAAATCTCAGGTGGACAGAAATTGCTGCTCAAGTGCGCTTAACTTAAACGGTCAGGTGGCATGGGCCTGGCCAACAATCCAGCAGCAGGTTGGCGAGGCCTGCCTGCAGATTGGCCTTTGACAGGCAGGCCTGGTTCCAGGGATCCCCCAGGAGCGTTTCCCGCCCCCCATGAGGAATAAATTGAGGCGAGCCCAACGCTTCCCCTCAGTTTTCCCCCCTCAAATCCTGTGCTGCAGGCTTCCCATAGGCATCTAGTCGATGACTGCAAGAACAAGATGCTGGACTAAGATGGGCCTTTGGTCTGATCCAGCAGGCCCATTTTAGGTTATTATCCAGGTGATTTGCTGCTAAGCCCATTTTAGGTTATTATCCAGGTGTTGGCAGTATTAAGCCCAGTGGACCAATGGTCTGACCAGTGCCCGATTTATGTATAAGCTAAACAAGCTGTAGCTTAGGGCCCCCCCCCAAAAAAAAAATTGAGGGGGGAAAAACTGTACATTTCCAAAATATAAGATAAAAAAACAAATAAAATAAAACCTACATACAGCAACAGTGTTTTGTGTTGTGTAGGCTCCTGTGATGTAAGTCATGGGCCCCGCCTGCTAGCCTGCTCCCTAAAATATCACTGGTTTGCTCATTTCTATATATAGGGTGCCTACATTCTGCATGTGCAAATGGCTTTAGATACCTATTAGGTCCATAAATTACCATATAGCATATATTCAACACAAAAACCAGCGACAATTTGTTGTTGACAAAGGACAGCTGGACATACAAAGGGCCCCATTACCTTCAGTAGCTTAGGGCCTCATCGAACCTAAATCTGGCCCTGGGTCTGACTAAAAAGATATTTTTATATTTTTACATATTTACATATTTATGTATGTTTTGCATTTTTATGACTATAGGTATTTTGGTGGGTATACTATAGGTATTTGGTTGCTTATGTTTTTTCTTCTGGTCTATTTTTCTCCTTGCCCCTTTCAAAAACTTCTCCCCCCCCCCCCACCGTAGTGGCTAACTTTTTTTTGTGTCCAGCAGCTGTCATTTCCATTCAGGTGCCTGGACTTACTCTGTGGTTAGGCATTCTGAGGGAAACGAAACAAAAATGTCAGGAGCGGCTGCTTGTGTTGGCCACTGCTGCTGACTCAACCCGTCTCTGGAGGCAGCAGGATTCTAAGCCCACCCACCCACTCGTTACCCTTAATTGCCACAAATAGAATGAGTGGGCAGAAATGAAACTTGCATTCTGTAGATTAATTCCTCTCTGCATTTGTTATGAAACATGAATGACAAATGCAAGGATTTTCCATACTGCCCAGCTCTGTCCAGTTTGGAATGAGGATCAACTGCAATCCGTGCATGCTTGGAAAGTCAGCAGCGATACTCGGGATATATTGCCACAGATCCAGTATTTATAACCCTTGCCAAGACAGAGAGAATGTGAAATCAACAAACTTAAGTGCTTAGGCTGCGTACAGCAAGAAATTGGTGTTTTTAAAAATCCCCGAATTTCACATCATACATTTTTGTAGTTTCCCCCCCAAAGATATTTTTAGGACTGCTGTAGCAGAGGGAATATGAATAAAAGAAAGCATGGCATTAAAAGCACACAAATTCTGGTGATTTTTGCTTTCGGCGCACTGGAAGGGCTGCTTTTTTACTGCTTTCTTCTGACTTACACTGAAAATAACTCTCAATACCAAATTCTCCCCAGACTGCTAAGAAGTCACTCAGTAAAAGTTTATGGGGCATAACTTCCATTTGTAAAATTCTGAATTTTCCACTATGGTTAAATTGTTGTGGTTGCATTCTGTCAGTTTCCACAACTTTATCTCTTGGTAATGTAGAATATATATTTTGCACATAAACATGCTTGAATTGCACAAAAATAAATGCATTTTTCAGCCACATAAATTGGTTTAAGGTTGCAATGCTATAGCCACTTACCTGAGAGCAAGCCCAATTGCACTCCCTGAGACTTACTGCTGAGTGAACATACTGTGCTGCACATCTTGCAGTGTCCACGTTTTGGAATACATTAAATCACTGGGACAGTGGGAGGTAGCACAAAACGAAAGGTTTCTTACCTGCAAACGATTGCGTCCAAGACAGAATGTCAAGTCGGCAACATAGAACCCAAACTCCCAGCAAGGCCAGAAATAGGGAAAGAAGGGATTAAGGCTCCTTGCTTTTATTTTTGTACATTACTTATTTTTACACACATTTCTGGAGACTCTTAGTCTCCACTGCAAGACGCTAATCCCAACAAGCTCATGACATTTGGTATTTTCACCACCAGAGGACCCTGGAAAATAAATTCAGACCGACAAGAGTTGCCTATCTGTTGAGGGTCTATATATTTTCACTATGCACCTTGGGATCCAGAATACTGTGCGTTCAACTGCTGAAGGATTCTTCACATATGTTTATATCTTTATATTTATATGTTTGCCTACAAAACTGTATACAGGAACAGTAAACATGAAAAGATGGGTGTCCCTTGTGTTTATATACAGTCAATGACCATTTTGCACAGGGATTCCCTTCCCAACCCATGTACATCGGTGGCGTGTGTACGAGCACCCCATCCTGCCCTACTCCTGTTCCACCACTTTTGTGACACATCTCATGACATTTCTGGGTCACTTCTGGGTTCGGGGCCATGTGCACGCACCACAATCACTCGTCATTTGGACATACGTTAACCGTAATTTGTTCTGGCTGGCAAAACCCGCAATTTATATACATAATCTCCATAAGTGAACTGCATTCGTGTGTTATCTCTTGTTCAGACATCCGTTCTTAGCTACAAAATTTTAATGCACGAAACTGCCTTTCTGAATGGAGAGGTGGACCTGGATGCTGGTAAGCTTAGATGCTTAACAATCTTTTTTAGGACCCTCCAGGTGGGTGTATGTGGGCATGCTGCTGTAGAAAGTGGGACATGGAGAGTGCTGGTTGACTGCATCAGAGGCCTGAAGAAAAAGACCAGCACATAGCAGTGAGGATAATTTATCCACTCATCATTTGCACAGCCTTCCATCCCTCCCTCCAAGGTGTTTTAAGGAAGCTTGAAACACGAGGAATGGACCAGATGGCTGAGTCATCGTGTGGATAGCCAAGTAGCCAACCCCCAATTTAGAACATTTCAAGGAAGACGAAACAGACCATGAACTGCCCGTAGCATTGCTGGGGTTGTTGTTGTTTAGTCGTTTAGTCGTGTCCGACTCTTCATGACCCCATGGACCAGAGAACGCCAGGCACTCCTGTCTTCCACTGCCTCCTGCAGTTTGGTCAAACTCATGCTGGTAGCTTCGAGAACACTGTCCAACCATCTCGTCCTCTGTCGTCCCCTTCTCCTTGTGCCCTCCATCTTTCCCAACATCAGGGTCTTTTCCAGGGAGTCTTCTCTTCTCATGAGGTGGCCAAAGTATTGGAGCCTCAGCTTCACGATCTGTCCTTCCAGTGAGCACTCTGGGCTGATTTCCTTAAGAATGGATAAGTTTGATCTTCTTGCAGTCCATGGGACTCTCAAGAGTCTCCTCCAGCACCATAATTCAAAAGCATCAATTCTTTGGCGATCAGCCTTCTTTATGGTCCAGCTCTCACTTCCATACATCACTATGGGAAAACCATAGCTTTAACTATATGGACTATATTGCTGGGGTGTAATATTCAAATAATGGGCAAGGCATTAAAATTGGGCGTCACACTCAAAATCACATGTCTGTGGCCATAAAAAGAAATATCAAGCACAGTCTAATCTGTAAAATAACTGTATGGCCAACCCTACACACACACACCAGTACTGTGGCTCATACTAGACCTGGGAAAGGTCAATTGGTAGCGCATAAGACTCTTCATCTCAGGGTCATGGGTGTGAGCCCCACATTGGGCAAGAGAGTCCTGCATTGCAGAGGGTTAAACTAGATGGCCCTTGTGGTCCCTTCCAACTCTATAATTCTGTTATTCTATATGGGTTGTTAGGCCAGTGTTTATATGGTTTTTTTATTTTTAATAAAGCACTGGACAATAAAACATGATAACTTGGTTGGCTAGAGCGCGATGCTGATGTCAAGGTTGCAGCGGGGTTGACTAGATCATCCTCAGGATGCCTCCAGCTATATGATTCTATTATCTTAAAGGATGGCTGGACTGGAAACTTTGATATATTAGTCATATGCAGTGCTTTCTAAAACAATGTTTAGGGGTACTCTCATTTTGATTCAAGAAAATCGCCCATCTTATAGTTCACATTGGGGGAAATAAATACAGTAAATGGACAAAAGTACCAAGATTCACAAAATGTTTAGCATCACCCCAGGAAAAAAGTACTGGCCCTATGGCTAGATTTAAAAGGGGGGCACTTAAGAGCTCTTTTAAAAAAAAGATTGACTTGTGTATTAAGATATTTAGAAATGTGTCCTTCTAGGCACATACATAAAATAAAATATAGCATTTAAGAGAGAGATCAAAGGAGAGACACTATTCCTCCATTGCTTCCACACTCTCTGGGCTACAGCAGTACAGTTTTGTGAATGATAGCAGCAACTTGCCTCTACATGGCTTCTCTAGTTGTGACGGAGTAAATGGTTGCTTAACATCTGGAAATAAGTCTTTGGTACCTGTCGTTTATAAATTTACAAATAAGCACTGCTACAGGACTGTCACAGCCATATACTTAATTGTTGATGTAAGGAAAGGCTAGCAATCGGATAAATACTACTGAAGTTTTATTGTTTTGCAGAAGGGAGTCATAGCTAAATAAGCCAATAAGGACCAAGGACAAAAGTGACCCAACGCTGCTTCTGCCTTCTTCCTTCCAGAGCAGTACCACCTCCTGGAAGTTAGACGTAAGTGCCTTCCAAATGTTTTCTATTCTAGCGCTTGAAATGGAAATGGCATTTGGCAAGAGCAAAAGTCCTCCTGGGCTTCAAATGTCATTAAAAGATGTTTGCCTTCAGTATTTCTATGTGTGCTTACCCCACCAGTCTTCAAAGTGTTTTGATTTGGCCTATCTTTTAAAGTAGGCTGGACAGGTTAAACCCCTAAATACATGTTCAAGATGAAGCTATAAGCTTCCCCCACATAGAAGAGCTAGCCACCACTCACATCCTTTTACATCTGAGCTACTGGTATGAGGATTGCAGGCAGATGACTCAAATACATATTCCCTCCCCCAAATAAGTGTGTGTGTGTGGGGGGGGTGAGATTCCACTCCGTGCCCCACACTCAAAGACAAATGCCACAGGACTTTAAAAACATTGGTCTTCTTTTGACTAAGGTAACCCAAAGCAACTTATAATAGATGTCTTTGTTCTTGTTACAGCAGACTAATAATTGCCCCAGAAATTTCTTACCACAGTGGTTCAAATGTTACTCTGGACTGCTCTCTTTCAAGAGAGATGAAACTAGGCTAGGTCAGAGATGTGTGCACTAGGCAAACTCAGCAGATATTGCCTTGCCAGGCTTCTGTGCCTAACCCCCAGTGAACTGTGTAGCTTGAACTTAGTGGATTCATTAGCCTTCAAAGTCATGTTTTTGTCCTCCGTTGCTTGGGGCTGAGCCCTGCTAGGCGGCAGAGCAGCTGCTGTTTCTTGTTACCGCATGCTCAAAACCATTCTTCCTTTTGAGTACAATAATCTGATCCAAAGGAGTTAAAAGAAGAACTTTAACTTCTAAACTCTACTTCAAATTTGCAGAGTTTCTACAAATTTCTACAGGGAGCGGAGAAAGATCAATCCATTGCAATGTACTGTAAACCTTATTTTCAATTACATAAATGTACTGTAAAAGTAAGTGAAATGTAGCGGTTTATTACATTTATTAATGCACGTTAAATGTAATTATAGTTTTCTTGCCAAAGAGCATTGAGAGATTATGTCGGCAATGACTGTACTAGAATCATTACAGATTTGACAATTTCAATTATGCGTAAGCAGCTTACTTTAGTACAGCAGACAGAGAGAGAGAGAGAGAGAGAGAGAGAGAGAGAGAGAGAGAGAGAGAAGAAAGAAGAAATCACTTACAGATTATGGACATATGCATGAAGGTTTTCTAGAAAACAAAAAATCAGGATACTATTAACCTGTTCTGCTTTCCAACCAATGCAAGCAATTAAACACAGGGCTCCAGATCTATTATTCCATATGACTTTAAAAAAAAAAAAGACTATTTCTAGCACCTATGGTAACAGCTTCACTGGAAGTATGTGGGAAATGTCTAATGACATTTAGGGATGCATGAGCTTCTCACTCTTTGCCCTGAAAGGGCAAAATCCTTCACAAGTGGCCAAAGCTATTACTCACGATGGATCTTTCATTGCATTCACTCTGAACATATGCAAGATGCTCAACTTTACCTTCTCTCCCTACTCGAGAACCCTCCTCTACAAAGGCATACCTAGGGCAAGGAGAAAGTAGAACATCTGTTTTTGCAGATCAGGCTGGAGCTTACTCCTGTAGCCCAGTCTCCAAGGAGATATGCTCTGTGCCCTAGCAACACTCAAAAGGAACCCCTTTTAGCATCCTTCTGTCACAACTCCTCTCTCACCAGGGAGCAGGTGAGGCTACACATCCCTGATGAGAGAAGACTCTCCAAATGATGCTGAAGCTGTGACGGCTGCCCCAGGAATTTTCTGCCCAGGCTTCCTGGAGTACAAAGCATTTTCTCATGCATTTTCTCCCACCAATGAGACAGCCTGTAGGCTGGGGACGCAGAATCTCTTTTGCCCCCACAGCCCTAGGGAAGTTCCCCGAGGTAACAGGGGGATGAGGATGTGACAGCTTTGACAGGCATAACCCTGAGCTGCCATCAGGGATGTTTCTGATTTCCCAGAAGGATCAAGACAAGTGGGAAAATTCACACTTGCAAGCTTTTCAGATCCATTTCTTGTGACGTCTCCAATGGCATCTGCAAAAGGTGATGGATGTGGTGTGTCTGTGTTTGTGCGTGAGCTGTTAAGGGGAAGGGTTGTGACCTTCCAACATAGGTCTGCCCCCTCCCCATTTTCTTGAAAAAGAAAATATGGGAAGCAAGAAACTACCAGGGAATTTCCACAATGCCAGTGGTACAATTCAGCGCACTTTGGACTAAACTTTGGAGATTGTTTAACAAAGGGTTGCACCCAGTGCAGCTTTAAGTAACTAGCTTCATCAATGCAATAATTCATGTTTGCGCATGTAACTACCCACTCTCCTCGCCCCCACCTGTGTAACCCCCCACCCAAGCACTCAGAGCAGATTGCTACCCATTTTATCAGGCCATGTGTCTTGGGAAAGGAGCCTCTAAATACTATTCCCATGTCCAAGCCAGTTTGGCAGCCCCTACAGACTTTGACTACGTGAGAGGAAGGGAGCAGAGAAGGGAGTCGTATGCAAGCCACATTCCTAATACCCAAATTGAAGTTTGCTTTTCAAAGCAGCAGCATTAGTATAAAACTTTGCTCCTTTTAAGAGCCAAGGTGATAGAGCACTTTGAGCCTCTTATACAAAGGGTAGCTAAAAAAACACAGGGGCATCCTGTAAAACTGCCTCCTGCTATAATCTTACCTTTCTACGAGTCTTAAAAAACACTGAAAATCCCATACTGCATAAATATAAAATATTTTTTTTAATTTGGCTTTTGCAGATTGAAAGAGCAAATACACATAATTAGCTTGAATCTTATGCCCTATGTGTAATAATCTTTTATTATAATATGTAGCATTTATCGATTTGGGAAACTGCATATCAACTACCTATTTAACACGAGCTTATTCAGGAAAGAGCATGTTAACTAAAAGAACGTACTTGCAATGTTCACTAGTACAGAAAGGGAGGGATGGGGGGGAAAAAGAATGACATGTTGGAGGGGAAACTCACCCCAACAAACCCTCTCATCATTCATTATCTGAACTGTTTCACTTGCTTCCTTATATCTCTTGCACTTTTCTTTTTAGAACATTCAAATCTTCTGCCCTTTCTGCAGAGAGCTGTACATAGGAAAGATGTACATTCTCTGCCACACCTCTCACGAAGGCAGGAGGAAATTGAGAACCAATATTGCTGATAAGCGCTTCCCTTCTCTTTTCTGCTTGGCTCAGATCTTTTGAATTTAGTCAACAGAAGAAATGTGAGGCTTACTTATGAAGATGTTTTTTTTCCACCCCTGATCCAGACTGTACGTTCATTTCACGTTGTAAGAGAGAAGCAGACTGGAGGAATGTTTGTTCCGAAGTTGGGAAGGCAAAGGAAGGGGCTGGCCTTCCCACTGCTACAGATGAAGGTCTGCTACACATTAGGAAACACAGGCTTGCATAAAAGATGGTAAGATTTTAAAAAGCTGGATTTTATTAAGCACAAAACAGCTTTCAATACATTATCCATACAAATTGGAAGGGGGTGGGGGGAAACCAACTATAATGAATTTCAAAGATTTGATGGGCAGGATGTATATTGGCACAATAAAAGGGACCATTTGAAAAGTAATGCAAATTATAACTATAGGGTCACCACTGTCTAAACAACAGATAGCTTGCCTACAGCCTAAAAATACTACATCATCTGGAGAATAAAGAGAATTACTATTCTGTATGGAACTTGTACTTATTAGCACCATTCAAAGCTTGCATCAGCTGCTTAGGCAAAGAAGCACCCGACTGGTTGGGGGGAAAGCTTCAGAGAAAAAAGGGTTCAGTGCAATATTTTCAGTTCCTTTTGATAATATTTAAAGTCTATGGTTTCATAGCATGTTAAATAATTATGGCTTGGTAGAAATACACTGTTAAGATGTAGAGTAAGTTTTTACTTCAAGAAGGACGGGATTCTTTCATAACAGCTGTAGAAATGCGTTTTAATGTATTATGGCAGGCGCAGAATGCAGATGACATGCTGGGTAACGTAGAGACATCTTATGAACTGGCAAATGGACACTATTAGCTCTCTGCTGTACAGACTTCTGGTTGTCTCAGCTGCTGTTTTTTCAAACAAACCAGCTTTATCTTCTCTCTAATGTGTTCAGCTGTAGAAGCCATATCACTCGGGCTCCCAAAGTACTGTTCAGTACTAAAACAAAGAAAAAACAAGCAAGGCACATGGGATTTGTTCTCAGTGGATACCAATTTGATTAAAAAACACACGCACAATTACTTTACA
The DNA here is from genome assembly GCF_951804945.1 of Podarcis cretensis. Classification (NCBI taxonomy): domain Eukaryota; kingdom Metazoa; phylum Chordata; class Lepidosauria; order Squamata; family Lacertidae; genus Podarcis; species Podarcis cretensis. The sequence continues at coordinate 116,857,327 of NC_137170.1, read as the reverse complement.
CTACACCTGGCTAGTACAGTACTGAATTGTCTTAGGATGAGGCCCCAGACCTGACTGATGAATATGGATGTTATGCCACCATTATTTTTACACCAGACTCAAAACTTTGATAGTACATATTCAAACTAATGTGATTTGTTTGGAGCAGCTTCAATTTATGAGCAATAAACATTCCATTTGTTCATTTACCGTATTTTTCGCTCTATAGGACGCACTTTTTCCCCTTCAAAAATGAAGGGGCAATGTGTGTGCGTCCTATGGAGCGAAGACGCCATAGCCCCGCTACCCTCTCCCGGCTGGAGAGGTGGCGCAGCTATGGAAGGAGCCTCTATAGAGGATAGCAGCCTGTTTCCCGGAGCACCGGGCGCGCTGAAATCAGAGCGCCTGGCGCTTCGGGAACACACCCACAGCCTAGGCAGCCCTGCGGGAGTTCCCCGCAGGGCTCCCCAGCTGCGGATAGCAGCCTGCCGCCCGGGGCGCCCTGAAGCAGAGCGCCCCTCGCGCCGGGCAGACATCCGCAGCGTGGGGAGCCCTGCCGGAGTTCCCCACAGGGCTCCCCACGCTGCGGATAGCAGCCTGCCGCCCGGGGCGCCCTGAAGCAGAGCACCCCTTGCGCCGGGCAGACATCCGCAGCGTGGGGAGCCCTGCCGGAGTTCCCCACAGGGCTCCCCACGCTGCGGATAGCAGCCTGCCACCCGGGGCGCCCTGAAGCAGAGCGCCCTTGCGCCGGGCAGACATCCGCAGCGTGGGGAGCCCTGCCGGAGCCACAGCCCCGCGATCCTCTCCCAGCTGGAGAGGTGACGCGCGGCTATGGCAGGATCCTCTTTAGCCGCGCGCCACCTCTCCAGCTGGGAGAGCGCGTGAGGGGCTAAAGAAGCCATAGCCCCGTGACCCTCTCCCAGCTGGGGAGGTGATGCACGACTATGGCAGCAGCCTCTCCGCTGCGCCTTTCCGCTGCTCCCTGACCTGCTCTTTGGGGCTGGTGGTGGGCTTCCCCTGCCAGCCCCAAAGAGCAGGTCGAAAGGAACCTGAAGCCTGGAGAGCGAGAGGGGTCGGTGCACACCGACCCCTCTCGCTCTCCAGGCTTCCAAGGTAGCCGCCTGAACGCACCTTAAACGGCACCTTGTTTTAGAGCGGGAAAACAAGAGGGGGAAAATTCTCCCCCTCCTGCCGCTTCGCTGAAGGGGCGCTGGGCAGAGAGGGGGAGAATTTTTTTTCCTTGTTCTCCCCCCTCTAAAACAAGGTGCGTCCTATGGTGCGAAAAATACGCTAATTCTACTCTGTGAAGCAATTGATGGGCACGCATCTCGATTAAAAATACCTTTTGATGACATTGTAAAGAAATAAATTTTATTTAAATATTTAACTTTTTGCTATAGCATCTGACTACTTGTTCTTTTTCCAAATTGAATATTTCAGCTGCAGTATTTGCATGGCCCCCTCATTTAAAATCTGTTTGACTTGTATTGCAAACTAAAGCATTTTAGAAAAAATCATATTCTAAGGATGAGCTACATACCCATCAGGATAAACAACAGGTACTGTTAATCTATCCAGAAGTGATTTTCCAACAGCTTCAATCTCATCAAATTGTTCCTGGTCATTTATAGATTCAGGCTGGTCCGGGCATTCTTGCAAAACCTGTAACAAAGTGGTATTAAGAAAAAGAAAACTGCTTCCAGAGTTCACTTAAAACAACAGAGCAATATTCGTATGTTGGTAGCTGGTAGCAACTAACTTTTTCAGCATTTGAATGGAAAGCGACAGCCATCTCCAGCCTAGTTACTCGCTCTTCGGAAGTGATGGTGAATTGTTTCCAGACTCTGTTCAGCTTTGGAAGTGTGTCTCCTGAGGACCTAGAAGTGCATCGCAGAGACTGACACAAAACGACGGTAGCCTGTAGTAACTGCCTTCCATAATCATAAGTACTCTATAAAAAGCAAAAAAGAAGAAAGTTGTTAAATTTCAATCTCAAATCCTTGGACAGATCTATAACTACAAAAGAGCGACACATCGGCAAGACACAAAATACCTCAAATGTAAGTCACAAGGCGTTCTTGCACTTCATTTGATTATTAACACATCGGCCTACTTTTCCAAACGCAGGAACGAACTGCAATGGCCTTGCTTGGGAAATCCAACTGAACGATGAAAGGCGAGGGAAACAGAAAGCTAACCCTTTGGGGGGTTTGTTTGCTTGGTCTGAACAACTGACTTGGGAGGTAGGGGATGCACACACTTTTATGGATGGAGCCTGCTGCACAAACCCATACAGGTGCTTTGAGAACAGAGAACGTTCTCCCCTAAGCCCACCATGTTTTTTTAAAAATCCACTCGCCTGCACAACAACAGCAAGTACCAGACTCTCTGGCCTGCACCCCTGACTAGGTCTCAAATATTCAGAACAAAGATCCCATATTCTGCCACCTTTGTGTTCTCTGTGAACTACAAAGGAGTCAAGGAGCACAGTGACAGGGTAAACATCTTCACTTCCTGTCCCCGTTCTGTTTTTCATGAAAAGGGGACCCTATGGCTGTCCCTATGGCTGGTTGGACAGTGTTCTCAAAGCTACAAACATGAGTCTGACCAAACTGCGGGAGGCAGTGGAAGACAGGAATGCCTGGCACGCTCTGGTCCATGGGGTCACGAAGAGTTGGACACGACTAAACGACTAAAGAACAACAACAACATGGCTGTCTCCCCCCCCCCCTTCCTGCTGGGCCTTTCCAGAAGGTCATTAAGGTGCTGAGAGTGCCCCCCCTGAAAAGGCCTGAGTAACAACAGAGGAACACCCTTCTCTGGATCTGCACAGCAATTAACATCTGCTTAGTAAAACCATGCCAAAACCTTTGGTGCCTTGCTTTTGGACATAGTAGTCCTATTGTTTATCATTTACTTGTCTGAACACACTAGTTCCTTTATCAAATCCAATAGCTGATCAGGGAAGTAACTTCTAAAAAAAAAATAATGCAGAGGATTGCTTAGGGTACATGGAGTAACCACTCCACATTTGTCAGATATGAAGTGAATTCAAGCATTTCAAAACCAATCTTGTACATTTTATGATGCATGAAAACACTTGGGGGGGGGGCTGTGGTTGTCCCCAAGGGGATGTTCCAATAGAATAATCTTGTCAGATCTAGCCAAGGTTTCTGGCAATCAGAAAAAAAGCTCAGCAAATAGTCTAAATGAAAATGCTAATTTTAAATATCAATGAGAAGTCTTAGAGGCAGCTTTCTAGTGACCCACCTAGCCTGATTACACAGTGAAAGAAACCCTTCATATACCTGTGCTACATCAACAAATTTCCGATGCTTTTCCAACAAAATTTTGGTTTCTTGAGCATCGTCCCCCAGGCGGGTGTGGGTCTTCAGTAGAGCATCGAGTAATTCACTTAACCATTCTACTGCCTAGAGGGAAGAGTAGAAACAGACTGTAAAACAGAAAACATTTAAACTAACACAAATCCATCTGTCACAGATGTGCACAATAAGTAATAAGAAGTCTGCAGTGTATTTTACAGTGGTGCCCAAACACCTAAAACTATTTAATTGTTTGACTAGGCGCTCTCTCTCTCTCTCTCTCTCTCTCTCTCTCTCTCTCTCTCTCTTTGGAAGCAAGTTTATATTAACAACCCTGGCCAACAATAAATATGCAGCTCAATCTCACCTGTGCAGCATCCTCTTCACATTTAAAGAGCTGAACCATTTGAAGCATCTTCAATCGTCTGACATCTACCATGTCTTCACATCTGTGAAAGCCGGAATAATAAGCAACCACATCAGAAAGCTAAACACTATTGCCTAGCACTCAACCCATCACTCCCATCGTAGACGCAACACATGAACAATTCCTCTTTCTTTCTTTCTTTCATGTGCCACTAAAGATTGGGTAGGGTTGCCATATTTCAAAAAGTGAAAAAGTTGAGCTTTTTTGGGCAAACTTGTTGTTGAGTTATTTTTAAGGAAATTTGCCAAAAACTACACTTCCAACATACCATTCATCCAGATTTTCCTGCACATCTAGCGATTTTCCACCCAGACAATTTTTCCAATGACCAAAAATCCTGGCTATGTCTGGGAAATTCTGGACATATGACAACCCTAAGGTTGGGTAAAAATATTACTACAACGTACCATGAAAATATATAAATATATGAAAAGAATTGTTTGAAAAATCAGCAAAATTTTGATAAGCACTATCATTTCTTGGCCAACATAGTTCTCCAACTTCATACATGATGGGCAATATTCTGGGGTTACAATATAGTTGAGTAAGTCCACTGGTTTCAATGGGTCTATTCTTAGTATGACTAATATTAGATATCACCTCATATACCTATGTAAGTACTGTTATTGTATTGTATTTTGTACTGCTAGTTTAAATGAGGTTTCTGGCCCAACAAAAACATTGCATTTCCCCCCAAAAAACTGACCTTTTAAAAATTGTCCATATCCAGTTTTGGTCACTTAAATACTTATCATGAATTAATAGCACACAATCCAGGGCAGGTGGAGGGAAAGCCTAAACCATTGCCTTGTGAAGGGATATAATTTCTTTTAGCTATTGCTATTCTCATATAACATATGAGTACTGAAAAAGCTACATTGGCTCCCAGTACGTTTCCGAGCACAATTCAAAGTGTTGGTGCTGACCTTTAAAGCCCTAAACGGCCTCGACCCAGTATACCTGAAGGAGCGTCTCCACCTCCATCGTTCTGCCCGGACACTGAGGTCCAGCGCCGAGGGCCTTCTGGCAGTTCCCTCACTGCAAGATGTGAGGTTACAGGGAACCAGGCAGAGGGCCTTCTCAGTGGTGGCGCCCACCCTGTGGAACTCCCATCAGATGTCAAGGAAATACAGTGGTACCTCGCAAGACGAAATTAATTCGTTCTGCGAGTTTTTTCATCTTGCGAAGCACGGACTTTGGAAAAGCTTCAAAAATCACCAAAGTCTTCAAAAACCTCAAAAAAGGATACCACACCGCGTGCTATGAGTTGCTCCTCGAAGTCAAGTCGCAACTGCACCCCCTGAATGCACGGTTTTAAGAAAAAGGAAACAAACTTGCAAGACAAAGGAAACAAACTTGCAAGACGTTTTCGTCTTGTGAAGCAAGCCCATAGGGAAATTCGTCTTGCGAAGCAACTCAAAAAACGAAAAAACTCTTTCGTCTTGCGAGGTACCACTGTAAACAACTATCTGACTTTTAGAAGATATCTAAAGGCAGCCCAGTTTAGGGAAGTTTCTAATGTTTGACATTTTCTTGTGCTTTTAATTTTCTGCTGGGAGCCAACCTCCATCTCTGTGTGGCTTTTGCAGTGGACATTTCTTGGGGTTTAGACAAAGTAGCAGCAGCAGAGCCTGTTTTGCTCATAGAGAAGCAGGAAATGGAGACTGAAATCGGCAGCCTCTGAGTCTTAATATCAGGGGAGAAAGATTTAATATTTAAACACTACAAGATAATCATCTGATAGATAAATCCTAAGGACTTTCAAGACTGGTTTCAGTTCATTTTCTTTGTCATAACTTGTAAAGAATACATTTTTTCAGTTTTCAGATATAAGCAGATCAGGGTTTTGTTCATTATTAAGTTATTCTCTTTCATGATTAACTCTATTCGTTTTCAGCCTGATCCTTTGGTCTTTTGTGCAGTACTATATGGCACATTATGACATCTTAATGTTTTCTTTTAAAAGAATACCACAACTGCAGTTGCTGAGTTATCAAAAGGCATCAAGTGAACTAAAGCAATTTTAAAGTCATACAGAATTTTCATACAAAATGGCACAGTTAAGAGAACTTCTGAGCTAGAGGGAACTTTTCAGGGCTGCTAGGCAGCATAATTATTACCTTTGCTTCCTGAGCTGCATGTCTTCCATCACTCCCTGGATGTGATCAACATTCTCTTTGTTTTCCGTGGTTACATCTTTTCCATAAGCCCAAGATGCCTGGTTAGATATTTGATCAAGAAGACTTTGACCTTTTTCACGCAAACCTTGCAGACCTAAGTCTAAGGTACAAAAAACCCAAATTCTTTGTTTCATAGAACTAGTACATTTCCCACCCTCAAACAGGTGCAAATGTGAACAAATGACATATTCCCTCTACTCATTAATTTCTGTCCAATTCTCTCTTCATCCATGTGCAAGTTTAGTTGCAGTGATTTCACTCAATAAATGATATGTCACGTAACTTACTAGACTTCAAAATGAGCAAGTTTGGCAATCAAAAGCTGCCAGTCAACCCTAACTGTGCAAACATATAGATAGCTAGTATTTAAGTTTCCTATTGCATCTTTTTTTTTTTTAAGTATAATTTCTTACAGTCACAAAGTTAGTATTTATTATGGGGAGAGGTCACAGTTTACTAGCAAAACGTACAACTTGCATGCTGAATGACCCAGGTTGAAACCCTGGTGTCACCAGTTAAAAAAGAAATACTAAGGGCTAAGAAAGACTGAAACACAGTGGAAGACAGTGACCAATTGTCTGACCCAGTATAAGGCAGCTTTATATGTTAATTATTTGTGTCCCTTCCAGTCTTATGAACACAGCAGGGATTTTGAAGTTTGCCCACTTTCTTAATTTGACTATTGTATGCATTATCTCAGTTTACGTTTAACAGGTGTTTTTCAAAACGAAAGAGATTAGTTTTCTTCTTAAAAGGTAAAGATAAAGGACCCCTGACAGTTAAGTCCAGTCGCAGACGACTCTGGGGCTGCAGCACTCATCTCGCTTTACAGGCCAAGGGAGCCAGCGTTTGTCCGCAGACAATTTTTCCAGGTCATGAGGCCAGCATAACTAAGCCACTTCTGGCGCAACAGAACACCGAAACCAGAGCAGCGCACGGAAACGCCGTTTACCTTCCTGCCGCAGCAGTACTATCTACTTGCAATGGCATGCTTTCGAACTGCTAGGTTGTCAGGAGCTGGGACCGAGCAACGGGAGCTCACCCTGTCGTGAGGATTCGAACCACCAACTTTCTGATCAGCAAGCCCAAGAGGCTCAGTGGTTTAGACCACAGCGCCATCCACATCCCTAGTTTTCTTCTTAAAGCTTTGTAAATACTGGCACAAATCTTCCAAGTCTGGACATATTATGCAGCTTAATCATAAGCATCCTCCACATGATAACTGTTAATTAAGCTAAGGGGATCCATATGATCACAAGGGGCAGCAGGCTGAAGACATGCGGTGTGTTTTTTTTCCACCCTCACTGTAATGTTCAAACACTGAACACTTGTGTCTGAAAGAGGAAAGCCTAAATGCACAGACCTTTACATGCACAGACTTCCAAGAGAGCTGGAACCCCAACTGCATGGAAGTCCAAAATGTAAAGAGGTCTATGCATAGAGGCTGCCCATCTGCAATGTCCAGTCTCAACACATGGACTCCCTCTACATGCAATTTAATACACGAAAGCAGCTTTGTAAGTTTTAAGCCTTGGAAGCAGGTGGATTGTCAGGGATTCACGTACACTGTTTATGATGTTTCCTTGCTGCAATACAAATGAATTTAAATGTACTGTTAAGACTTTTACATCTCAACAGTATTTGAGCCAATTGCAAAAGGAAGCCAAGAGTTTGCATCCAAAATCCAAACAACTGTAAAGCAAATCCAATTATTCAATTAGGCTTGTGCCCCCCCCCCCAATTGCACTGTTGTTTTTTTAAAAGAAAGGGAATTGTAATTATCCCTAAGAGAATGGGATGGGAGGGGGATGTGCATCTGAGAAAAGGCCTGCCATGCTCACCCAATCTCTTCTGCATGAATTGCTGAATTGTGGCCAGAAAGGTCCGTTTTCCCCTCTATGCTTAGTTACGAACGTGAGGGAAACATCAATGTATACTTAAAAAATTATTTTTTCCCAATTGTTCACTGTTTTATAGATTTGGAGGTTTCTACAATGTATGGGCTTACCAACACTTTTCAGTTTCTCTTCCAATAGCTTTAGAGTTTGCTGAATTGACGTCCCGTCTGCTGGTGCGACATCAACACACAACATCCCTAGTAGGCCGTCTAGTTGCTGAGACAACTGAAAAAGACAGCAAGAAAAACCCCAGGTATCATATTACTTCAAAAACCTGTGTTTCTCGTGCTTCCACCAAGGATGTGCTGCAATGGCAGGGTGTGCTGTGACACTGAAACACATACACACACGAGCTGTAAAGGGAGATAAAACTAGGAGATAGGAAGATGACCTGAACAACAGACACTCCTCACCAAACACCCTTCATCAAGAATACTGCTGCCACACTTTCTACCAATCTCCAATGATCAAGATGTGGACTCCCAACAAGACCTTATATGCCTCTTTTTGTGTGTGTGTGCAGACATCGATAAGGGCCCCAGGTACAGAATGGAAGAGGGCCAATAGTTTAAGATGAAGAAAAGTCATCACTTCTGGGCATTACAAAACAGGAGGAGAAGCAGGATGTGCTTTAAACTGTCAGATATGCACAGACACTAAGCACCGTGGTCATGACATTCTACAGTAGTCAATGCCCAATGTCCTCTCTCAAGAGCAATAAAAATAAGCGCCCTCAATGACTATAAATTCAAGTTTGCATAAGTAATAGACACATCAGAATCTTTCTACAACACTGCAATGAATTTTAGCTGGGGCAATCAGAATAAGATCCACTATTTGCCTACTGATTCAAAACCCTATATAACTGACTTTTTTACAGTGGTACCTCGGGTTACAGACACTTCAGGTTACATATGCTTCAGGTTACAGACTCTGCTAACCCAGAAATATTACTTTAGGTTAAGAACTTTGCTTCAGGATGAGAACAGAAATCGTGCGGCGGTGGCGGCAGCAGGAGGCCCCATTAGCTAAAGTGGTGCTTCAGGTTAAGAACAGTTTCAGGTTAAGAACAGACCTCCGGAACGAATTAAGTACGTAACCAGAGGTACCATTGTATTTCTATTCTTTGTATATCATATTGTTCCTTTATTGCTATAGCCAATGGCTGATGCAAATAAAGATTCATTAATTCATTCAAAAAAAAATCCTCATAAAACAGAAGGCTTTAGCTACTGAAAGTCCTCAGAAATGGATTGGTGTATTTTGGAATTTGCTCATTCCTAAAAACCTGTTGGCCATCTGTAGTAATCATCACACAGCAAGACTGTACAGTGAGTAAGAATGTATACTGACTTACTTCTTGGGCAACACCATGGAAATCAAGTGCTGCCTGCAACAGATTCTGCCTGAACTCCAGCTGACTGGCTTGCCGGTAGCAAACATCACTTAACTGCTGCTGTAATGCTTTCAGTTCCACAAGGTCTTCTTCATCCCCGGCATTTAACAAAGCTGCAATCTGTTGATTAAGTTCCACATACACTGCAAACCACTCCTGCAAAAACAGCACGGCAGAAAGCATATCAGAACTGCAATGCTTTTTAATGTTCCTTTTAAGACAGCGTGTACACACACACATTCAACCAACTTATTACACAGGTTTACATATGCTTCTGTCTAACAGTAATGCATTAAAACCAGCAGCACACAGACCTGCTCAAGTCTCCGTCCATATCAAGTCGAAAATGTCATGTCTTTTTCAACTGAGCAATTCTGTCATTTAGCAAAATCAGTCGTGGACCCTTGGAACCATTTTCAGCAAGTCCTCTTTTCCTCATCATCTTAGGATTTCTGTGTTTTCCCCTGCCGCCTTGCCAAAATCTAGCCTCTCATTCATTTTGTAAGCTTATGCTCTTATCCGGTCTCTTTAATTTGTCCCCTACTGCAATATCCTGTTCTTTAGCCCAGTAGGCTTCTTAAAAACAAAGTTGTATCTATTTAGCACACATATAATTGTTGAAATAATTTGTTATGTGAAAATAATAAAATTTCAAAAAAATAAAAATATTTAGCACACAGCAACATGTTTTCAACTGATCGTCTTCTCTTGTTCCCTTGATCACATCCCTCTTCCCTCCCTCCTGGCTGCAGCTTTCCTTTCCATTGCCTCTGCAGCTTCATAGAGTTTCAGCAGCCTCTTTTCCTTCAGTATTATCAGGAGCACACATCAGTTATCTTACTAGTTTATTATTTATACGGCATTTCTATAGTTCAGCACACTGTGCACCACTGATCACATTGAGCTCACGGATAACTTGTTGATGCAACCAAGGGCCAACAGAAGCAACAGGATACACAGGACAAAAGCGGACAAGCAGATGGGCAAGCGACTCCATGCTTTCGCTCTAATAACCCTTGCGTGCCAGTGCAAATGTATGGCGCATACAACTTTTGAACTTCTACCCTGCATGAGATCTGTGAACATGTAAAAAACACAAAAGAACATCCGTCTTCTGGGTGTTGCCTTATTCTAAAGCTCCTCTTCTTCCAACAGCCTCTGCCCAAGGTGGAATTTCTAGGTTGATATCCTCAAACCATTAGGCCATACAGGCTCCCAGGAAAACCTTTCCACCACCCCCCACACCCGTTGCACTTTTTACTACATGCAGCTATGCTGCTAGAACCCAATTTAGGAATTTAACTTGAAAGCCTGTTAATGGATGAACAGGATACCTTGAGAGCCACCCCTTCCCATATGAATCTGCCAGCTTAGGACGTGCCTCAGAAGTCTGATCATGAAAAGTTGGTTGATGGGTACCCACCTCCCTGCACAGGGCTGGCCCAAGACATCTTGGCACCTGAAGCGAACCACCAAATGATGCCCCACCCCTGCCAAAGAAGAAGGGGTGAGTCAAGGTCTACATCAGGAACAAGGGAGGGATAAAGATCTATACAGTGGTACCTCAGGTTACATACGCTTCAGGTTACAGACTTCGCTAACCCAGAAATAGTGCTTCAGGTTAAGAACTTTGCTTCAGGATAAGAACAGAAATCGTGCTCCAGCGGTGCGGCGGCAGCAGGAGGCCCCATTAGCTAAAGTGGTGCTTCAAGTTAAGAACAATTTCAGGTTAAGTATGGACCTCCGGAATGAATTAAGTACTTAACCTGAGGTACAACTATATTGAGATCTGTGGCCCTGTGGATCCTGCCACCTGAGGTGGTCTTCTGACCTGACCTCATGTGTGAGCCGGCCCTGTCCCTGCAATAGCCTACCAAAGCTCTCTATCCTGCATTTAAATGAGCAACCTAAAAACTATTTTATTTCAGGCAAGCTTAGGTTTCATTGTATATTTTTATAATTTCATGTTGTTAATGTTTTGTTAACTGCCCCAATAATTTAATGGAAATGCAGTATTATCAAGAAAACAAACAAACAAACAAACAAACAAAGAGGCTGTTGTGCCTTGACTTCCCTTTCCATCTAGAGTGGTATAATTTCACCACTTCCGTGTGCGTTCTTAATCACTTTTCTACTTTGTTTTGTCTAGTCACATATTCTAGTGACAAATCTTTTTGGGGGAAAGTCTGTCTTATATATGCACTCATTATCTATCATGGTTTGAACCTAATCACTGTCTGAAAATTGCTAGGCAGTAAATAGCAATAATGTCACTTTTCGAAACGGACTATGACTCAGGCCTTTAAAAGGTGGAAGGGAAGGCAATGACTCAGTGTTAAATGAATATTTAAACTATTTTGCAGTGCCAGTGGAATAAATGGCATCTGTAGTAAGACTATTGCTTGCAATAAAGTCAGAATCCTTTTTAGTAAACACAGTTAAAAAGTAATTAGCTAGTAAATCAATGAGACAGCAGATTAAAGAAACACTTGAGTTATTTAAAAAGCTTTTATGTATATAAAGGCAGTAACTTCTAATTGCTGCCTTGCGCAGCCTTGGTGTCAATTTCCAAAATCTGGCAGCAAGAGACAGATTGACTGATGCTGCCATAATGCTTTATTTACTAAGGAATCTTTTGAAACAATTAGAAATTCATGAGGTTCCAAAGACTTCCACTGGTGGTCCTCTAACGCCATTATAAATCCATAATGGAGAAAGTAACAGATGGACCTAATGTGTAACTTTAACTTTTGTCACTTTCAGTATATATACTGCGTAAAGGTCTCTGTGGGACGCAGGTGGCGCTGTGGGTTAAAGCCTCAGCGCCTAGGGCTTGCCGATCGAAAGGTCGGCGGTTCGAATCCCTGCGGCGGGGTGCGCTCCCGCTGCTCGGTCCCAGCGCCTGCCAACCTAGCAGTTCGAAAGCACCTCCGGGTGCAAGTAGATAAATAGGGACCGCTTACCAGCGGGAAGGTAAACGGCGTTTCCGTGTGCGGCTCTGGCTCGCCAGAGCAGCGATGTCATGCTGGCCACGTGACCCGGAAGTGTCTCCGGACAGCGCTGGCCCCTGGCCTCTTAAGTGAGATGGGCGCACAACCCCAGAGTCTGTCAAGACTGGCCCGTACGGGCAGGGGAACCTTTACCTTTACCTTTAAAGGTCTCTGTAGGTATGGGGAACCTGTTAACAATGGTCCTCCTCAAAGACTTCCAGATCTAGATAATTTCCCAGCATTTCTGGGGCACTTTGTTGCAAGTGTGACAGGAATAAAGGTAAAGATAAAGGGACCCCTGACCATTAGGTCCAGTTGTGGCCGACTCTGGGGTTGCGGCGCTCATCTCGCTTTATCGGCTGAGGGAGCCGGCGTACAGCTTCCAGGTCATGTGGTCAGCATGACTAAGCCGCTTCTGGTGAAACCAGAGCAGCGCACGGAAATCCCGTTTACCTTCCCGCTGGAGCAGTACCTATTTATCTACTTGCATTTTGATGTGCTTTCGAACTGCTAGGTTGGCAGGAGCAATGGGAGCTCACCCCATCACGGGGATTCAAACCGCCGACCTTCTGATCGGCAAGTGCTAGGCTCTGTGGTTTAACCCACAGCGCCACCTGTGTCCCAAGGATGACAGGAATAGGCTGCTATAATAACTGGATGGAGATAAATCAAGGTTGCTGGGGCCACCACAAAATTATTTGGATACAACTGACATGATCTCTGGACATTGTGTGCACTACTTTTGGAAACAGATTTTTCAAAAAACAAAAATGCTCCCCTACATTAGGACATCTCCTGGCTGTAGAAGATTTGGTGTTTGCTGACATCACAAAGAAAAATAATTAAGAGAAGGCAAAAAATTCAGCTTTTAATCTGCTGCATTTTTATGCTTGAGCGTGAATGTGATTTATTTTAGTGTTTTGTATTTCAAATGATTTTATGAAGAATTGTCCTCCTCAGTGTTGTTGTTTAGTCATTTAGTCCGACTCTTCATGACCCCATGGACCAGAGCACGCCAGGCACTCCTGTCTTCCACCGCCTCCCGCAGTTTTGTCAAACTCATGCTGGTAGCTTCGAGAACACTGTCCAACCATCTCATCCTCTGCCTCATCCTCTGTCGTCCCTTTCTCCTTGTGCCCTCAATCTTTCCCAAGGGTCTTTTCCAGGGAGTCTTCTCTTCTCATGAGGTGGCCAAAGTACTGGAGCCTCAGCTTCACGATCTGTCCTTCCAGTGAGCACTCAGGACTGATTTCCTTAAGAATGGATAGGTTTGATCTTCTTGCAGTCCATGGGACTCTCCTCTCACTAATTTGTGTAGGCCCACAACAAGAAGCCCCCCTGCTTATTGTTGTGAAGTTTGGTAGCCATGATAACTTTTTCCCAAAAGGAACAAAAAGAAGAGGGCAGAAGATTGTGCACTGCTATCATTGACCGTTGGTGTCTTGACACTAGGAGATTAGCAGCAGAATACAACTTGGAAGCCCAGCCCCAGCAGGATGAGTCCATGATGACATACGTATTGTGACATAAGCCATACTGTCTACTAATGGTCATGCTGAAATGCAGTGTCAGAACTTGCCAGTATCTTAAGAACTCACTTTACAAAAATCAATGCAGTTAATGTGGATTGAAGTACAAAAACACAAGATACTGGATGCAACACAACTTCTAAAGAAACAATATAACTTATTGACCAAGCTAACAAAGGAGTCTACATTAATCCTCATTCAACCCATCTTGAGTGTTTTAAGTAATGAACTGGATCTACTATGTGGTTCAATCAGACTCCGATTGGTTGGGGACGAGGGGCAGGAAATAAGGGGCAATATCCAACCAATTTGTTCTGTCAGCAGAAATATAACAAAACTCCCCCTTCCCTCACGTGCCCTGCACCCTCACCAAATCTGCTCCACGTGGCTGGAGAAAAACCCAGAACAGGTTTTGATGGCACAGAGTTTTGTTGTGCAAGCAGAAATCCTTGTGCTGATGGAATGAGTTAGTTGGAAACAACTCAAATTTAATAAATAAGCGAGTAATTAAAAAGTCTTGGCACGAGGACTGGATCAGCCCAGCCCCGCCCCAATTTTTTTATTTTTAATATTTTACCTCTTATGACCTCACCAATACTGGAAATAAAGGGGGAAAAGAAGTAGGAGACTCAGCTGAGCACTCTGATTAGGAAAACTACCTTGACCCAGTCATACTGATTATTTGTTGAGTGGGGTGGATGCGCTAACCCTCCTGATCTGATCTGTACGATCAGCTGAGGTGGTGGGGCTGTGTGTCTTGACCACACATGCTAGTAAGTGGCCAAAAGTGAATGTAAGCCTTGCGTCAAAAAAGGTTAGCAACTCTGGCTGCTGCTGAACAAGCAGAGAGGGAGAAACTCTGGCCAGAAGGAAGATTATTGGCTAAGAAAACTACCTGCAATTTATTGGGCTTTATGAAATGTTAATACTTCAAAAGGTTAAGGGTACCTTTGAATCTCTCTTTGTTATGGCAAAGTACCAAGAAGAAACTGGCTCTGTGATTTCAGGAACTGGTCTGATCACTTCATTCCAGAGAAGAGTAAACGAGGCACAAGTTAAGATAGAAAAAATTAGTGCTGGCCATACAGGCTGAAAAATGGGAGACACTTGGGATAGTATACCAGAAGTAACAAAACTTCCTATTCACGATGCTTCATTGCAGTCTGTGGCCATGAACCTCCTTTTCATCGAACACCTCCACAGGCAAGTTAGGAGCCAGGTGACTAAATAAGAATGAACCACCTAACTTGCTGTAGACTGCAAAACGTTTTCTAGTCACTGTGAAACTGGTGCTGCAGACCACTAGGCTTCAGCTACTGTGAGGTGCTATGGTCAGCAACTAACTGCATTGCAATATTTTTTTAATCATTTCAGTAAATGAATAACAAGCTTACATTTTATACCAACCTTTAACAATATTAAATTTTAAGCTTTCTTCCAAAGACAGGAAATAAAATGGTAGAACTGACCACCGGCACGTGATCTGGATGTTGTGGAGAATGAACAGAACCAGTAGGGCACTTTTTATATTGCTCAGTGAAATGATGTGGGATATATGAAGCAGAGACATCACCTTGCCAACAAAGGTCCATATAGTAAAAGCTATGGTTTTCCCAGTAGTGATGTATGGAAGTGAGAGCTGGACCATAAAGAAGGCTGATTGCCGAAGAACTGATGCTTTTGAATTATGGTGCTGGAGGAGACTCTTGAGAGTCCCATGGACTGCAAGAAGATCAAACCTCTCCATTCTGAAGGAAATCAGCCTCGAGTGCTCACTGGAAGGACAGATTGTGAAGCTAAGGCTCCAATACTTTGGCCACCTCATGAGAAGAGAAGACTCCCTGGGAAAGACCCTGATGTTGGGAAAGATGGAGGACAGAAGGAGAAGGGGACGACAGAGGATGAAATGGTTGGATAGTGTTCTGGAAGCTACCAGAATGAGTTTGACCGAACTGCGGGAGGCAGTGGAAGACAGGAGTGCCTGGTGTGCTCTGGTCCATGGGGCGAAGAAGAGTCCGACACGACTAAACGACTAAATGACAACAACAACATATAAAGATTGCTGGATACTAACAGGGTATATCACACATTGTCCACTCACTATGCATATAATTCAATGCAAGATGATGCATGTTTACTGGTCAGTGTGTGCAATGCTACTGTCATTCACAATGATATGGAGGTGATACACACTGACTGGAGAATGAATGCCATTCCCTACATCCTCCTATTAGAGAACATGATGTCTACTGAATGTAGACAGTGGTCAGAGTAGTCTCCTCCCTCCCAATTCTCCATTCAGTTCACATTAACCCCAATATGTTCTATACTCCAGTGTTTGAACTCCTGGAAAAACAAAATCTGCCTTTGCCAGTCATCAAACAATCTATGCTCCGAGATTATGTATGATCTTAAAACTCAGCATTCAAGTAATTACAATAAGTGGCTCCCAGAAAGAAAGAAAAGATGACATATATTACTCCTAAATCAATGCTTCCTTTTTGTGTTTCCAATCTCATCAGAAACACGATCACTCTCCTTTAAAAGAATAAAAATTAGTATACTGCCATGACATTAGAATTTAATTAACAATGATTAAGATCACCAACACAGTCTGTTGCAGAAGAATAGGTGCAGTTTGATATAGCTCATAAATCACTGTCTAAAATTTGCTAGAAAAATGTCACTGGAAAATGTTGCACATAATGAATTATATATAAGAACAATCATGCAGCAACTTCCTCGGGAAAATGAAAACTCACACTGTGTTGACTTTCAATCTCTTCATGTTTCTGTTGCAAAGCTTGTGAGGCTCTAATTGAATCACCTATCCCCCACTGGGTTCTAAGCTGTTCTGTGCCAGGTCCTTCAAGCCAGTTCACTACCTGTTGATCAAAACAGCAACATTTTCACCACAGCAAATAATTAAACCCACGCGATCGAGACTGATTTTTAAAAGAAATTATTGTTATTCAGATTTTGCTCAAAATAAAGTTCGCTTTTAACGGCAACGTGCTCGCTACCTCAAGATAAATAAAGGCAGCGGGGGTCCTTACTTCCTTTTAGGTGCATAAGCTAGCAGACCCAGCAAAACTAATCAAACATTTCCCAATGCTTTTTCGGGGGAAGAATGTCTTCTTTGTGAACCTTAATAATATGTCGTCTCACATTAGAAACAGAGCATGAAGATATCTGGCTCATTCACTGTTTTGTCAGTTCATATCTGTATTAGTAGGTAAGATGAAAAGCTGGCTTCTTTAAGAAAACCAGGGTGTGTGTGGATTCTTTAGTTCCCCTGCTGAAATCTAAATTGTTCTAACTTGCAGAACTACACCACCTGACTGTGTGTTTAGGGATAAATATCAGTATCTGCTACACTATTTGCTGCTCTTTTATTGCAGGCTATTTGCAGGTTGCTTAACAGAGGCCTTAAATGGCAGGTGTCAAAACAGAACAGATGGGGCTGGATAAATATTTGTCAGAATTGGTTTCGGAGCGATGGCTCCTACCTCGCACTACATAAGCCATCATAATGATCCTTCTGGCCTAACCTACATGTACGGCAACAGAAAATGAGAACTATCAGCTTCCAACCAATGGACACACAAGAGATAAAGGTGTTCAAGAGGAAACACACTAGGACACTAATAACATGCAGGCTGTATCTCCTAAATATGGAAAGGAAAATGGATGACAAAGGCTGTTCCGCGCGTTTGTGAGGATTGGCACTGGCAGCTGTCAGTATAGTGGGGTGGCTGTTCTCACCTGAGACTTCCCAAATGCACAGGCAGATTCAATCTGGTGTTCCTGCAGGTGTGTTTGCACCATGATGACCTCACCCCTGCTCACCTACTTCCAGGTAAGGAGCAGCCATCAATCAGAAGTTAGGTAAGCGCCACTGCCCCACCACTACTGGTAGGAACATACAGCCTAAACCTTTTGATTCTTTTCACCTTCGCCCACTTCTACAGCAGCATCCTGCACTGTGTACTTTTGAAACTTCCACACGTTTTACAATCAGAACTAGGGAGAAACTAGTAATAAGGAAGTGGGGGTGGGGGGAAGTGTCAAAAAGTTGCCATACAAGCCAGAAGTCTAGCTCCGATGGCCTTCTGGCAGTTTCCTCATTGTGAGAAGTGAAGTTACAAGGAACCAGGCAGAAGGCCTTCTTGGCAGTGGCGCCCGCCCTGTGGAACACCCTCCCATCAGATGTCAAGGAGATGAATAACTATATAACCTGTAGAAGAGAGCTGAAGGCAGCCCTGTACTGAGGTGCTTTTAATGTGTTCTGTTGTGTTGTTTCTGTATATTATGTTGGAAGCTTCTCAGTGGCTGGGGCAAGCAAATCAGATGGGCAGGGTACAAATAATAGTAACAGTAATAATAAGGCAACCACTTGTTGCTTGCACCACAAAAATACACGTGAGGACACCTCAACCATACACCTGATATGTGGACAGTTAGTCTAAGCTAGTGATTATCTATTTTACAGTTACTAAACAGCAAGAAAGAAAACTCCTACTGCAGTAATTATCAAATGATACTGCAAATCATCTCTTGGCATCGTCCTGTTTCTATTTCTCTTAGTTCAGTTTCTTCTTTTTATCACCAAGAAGACATATACTTCTAATATACCTGGGCAGCTAGCTTAACAATATGATTTTTGAACACTTCTGCTCCAAAGATCTTTAGAATATTTTTTTCCAAAAAAAAAAGAGAGGTCTTCCTCCTGGCTCCCCATTTAGATATCTTCTGCAGATATCTTCTAAATAAAAACATAGATGAATGCTCAATTTCTTTGCCTGCAAAAGTTCAATTCATTTACCATGCAACTTCAGTAACACAGGCAGAGCAAATGGATGACAATTTCTAATCAGAATGATGCAAATTGAGGTTGATGCCCCAGTAAACAAGTCTATTTAAATGCATTAATGATGGCAGTTTGCCAAACTAGGTTATAAACCTCATTCCAATCAGCCCATATTTGCTCAGATGACTCGAATGCTCAAGTTACCACAGAAATAATATTTTGTTTCTTTTATACCTATGTAATATCCATGTCTGACTGTTTTAAAAAAAAAGACACTTAAAAAGAGATTTAAAAGTGAAAGAAATGATTATTTTAGAATACTGTGAAGTGGAATATTTTGATTTCCTGCCTCTCCAGTATTTAAAAGGGTGAAGGTTCATGTGCATAGCATCTAAAATATAAACACATTCCATTTCAAATAATAGGCCTGGGGAAATAAATGAATTGATTTCATTTCCTTTATTATCTCGACAGAGACATTGTCTGAAGAAGTGTTGAAAGCATCAATTACATACCGATTTCCAAAGCACCAGCCCAGCCCTTCATGACCTTCTAGCACACAATTCATTAGACGGGCTTTTACTCATTCTACTCAGGAAGAGCCTTGTATGACAACCATTCTTTGGATTTTGCTAACCCTATTTATCTATTAATCATTAGATAGACTAATTATCTTGCTTATATTAAATCACTATTTAAAAGAAGAAGCAAGAGCCACCCAATGACTTTTGCTTTACTAGCTTGTAGTTGCTTCCGTTCAATTTTATTGGTAGTTGAACCCAAAATCTACCAGAAACAAATCGGCATTATTAACTGCTTTGACAACACCACAAGTTAAGTGGGTGCAATTAAGACTGCTCTGTAATATCCCAACAATGTAAGAAAGCTTCAAAACCAGCCCAAATGCTGAGCTATAGGTAACCTGCTTTGTCACATGACAGAACAAAGTCACACCTGGAAGTGGGGAAGACCAACAGTGACAAGGCTGTAGGTCTCGTGTCGTGAGGGACA
Source organism: Podarcis cretensis (assembly GCF_951804945.1). NCBI lineage: Eukaryota > Metazoa > Chordata > Lepidosauria > Squamata > Lacertidae > Podarcis > Podarcis cretensis. The sequence goes on along the minus strand of NC_137170.1, from coordinate 116,837,784 downwards.
CTGTCTCAATAAAGAAACAGATGGGTGGTATAAGCGCGCGCGCGCACACACACACACGGATAGCTAAAAGCCTTTATTCCAAGCTACTGACCACATCTAGTAGCATGAGTCCTCAGTGTATTCTGCTAGGTAAAGGTAAAGGGACCCCTGACCATTAGGTCCAGTCGTGACCGACTCTGGGGTTGCGACATTCATCTCGCTTTACTGGCCAAGGGAGCCGGTGTACAGCTTCCGGGTCATGTGGCCAGCATGACTAAGCCGCTTCTGGCGAACCAGAGCAGCACACAGAGACACCGTTTACCTTCCCGCCGGAGCGGTACCTATTTATCTACTTGCACTCTGACTTGCTTTCGAACTGCTAGGTTGGCAGGAGCAGGGACCGAGCAACGGGAGCTCATCCCATCGTGGGGATTCGAACCGCCGACCTTCTGATCGGCAAGTCTTAGGCTCTGTGGTTTAACCCACAGCGCCACCCGTGTCCCTGCTACACTGCCGCTTATTTAATGGAATGTATTGAGCAGCCAGAGTTTTTAAGTGAGGTTGGGGAAACTCTACCGATACTTATAATCTGGCTGTATTCATACACAAGAAGAAGATGGTGCAGAAGAGTAAGATAATCTGCTAGACCGAGCCAACTGGATGCCCAGTTAACAATAAATGATATAAGCCAAGTGGAGCTTGGGGCACCTACCTGCATTACCTTCTGTTGAATCTCCTCTAGCTGAGAGCGCTTGCTCCGTTGCCTGCATACTTCTTGGTACCGTGTATATTGTTCTCTGAGTGAGTCTAGCAGCTTCATAACCTGGGGCTGAGCAAGCAGTTCGTCATCCATGGGAGACCACGAAACCCCTCCGTCCGAACCATTAAAGCGGCGTTGTTGCAATTCAGATAACAGCTCATGACCTTGAATGGTTGAAGAATTAAAACTAAGCATTCAAATGGTGTCTCAGATGTGGCATAGACAGGTTAAAAAAAGGAACTAGGGTGTAAAAGACGTGAGATAAAAGGAAGATGGCTTGTGGTAGGCTAAAAGTGAAAGGGGGGTTGTTTGTATTATGGGTTATCATAAATCACTTTCAGATCCTATGCAATTTTCCCTCGGGGGTGACAGTAACAGCATAATAATAAAAAAATCTTCTGTATATGAAAATATGGAACGCTTCACAAATTTGCAGTAACCCTTGCACCGGAGAGATGCTTAGTGAGGGTATAATATGGAGAGTCATAGAGACACTGGGTAGAAGATACACTGATCAGTGATGTCAAAGACATTATCCAGTGGGTGCCTGGGCATTCACACAGCTGCATTTCAGATAGCAGTCCAAGTTACAACGACAATTTTTTTTATTCATTACTTTTCTTAAACTTGTAAGCCATTAATGTAAAAGCAAGGGATATAGATTATATGATTTTTTTAAAAAAAATGATACTGAGCACCAGTTTCAACAATAAAGAGCTAACGTTTAATGTTCCCACTGACTCCAATTGCAGATATGCTGCAAAAATGAAACAATCCCTAAATAAACAACTGTACTTCCTTGAGGAATGGTACCCAGATCCTAAGGAATGGATGAGCCAAAAAATTGTTGCACTGGAAACTTAATGTAGGCCCAAAGTCTACATTTTCTTTTTCCATATCCATAATAAAAAATTTAAGTAAGCATATGTCGAAGTATATGCTCCCCATTATGCTTCCCACTTGATTATTTATAAAATAACTTAAATTGTTAATTGTCTTTGTGGCATTCTCAGAGCTTGATTAATAATTCCAACAGAAAAGGAGAGCAGAATATTTCTCTACAGCTGCGGTTCCCAGAAATGGAAGAGCAGTACAGCAGAGGGAGGGAGGGAAATGTACTTTTAAGTAGATAAGGAAGATATTCATAACACTTATTACCATATTTTTCGCTCTATAAGACGCACCAGACCACAAGACGCACCTAGTTTTTGGAGGAGGAAACAAGAAAAAAAATATTCCGAATCTCAGAAGCCAGAACAGCAAGAGGGATCGCTGCGCAGTGAAAGCAGCAATCCCTCTTGCTGTTCTGGCTTCTGGGATAGCTGCGCAGCCTGCATTTGCTCCATAAGACGCACACACATTTCCCCTTACTTTTTAGGAGGGAAAAAGTGAGTCTTATAGAGCAAAAAATACGGTATTCTGTTTCGTTAACACTCCTCCACCAAGAACAAGTCTAATACACCAAGAACAAAGCTTTAACATTATATACTACCCATATCCACAACAATTCACAAAATCCATGAAGTAAAGAAAAACGATGCCTTATTGGGTATACCTGTCTGCAGAACAGTTTCAGGATCAACGGATGGAAGGAAATTCAAGTCTATAGACCTTGAAATAGAAAGGTAAATGGCTGTTACTTACTTAACATTGATAACTGAAGTTTCAAGCACTGAACACAAGTATATACAGTGGTGCCCCGCAAGACGAACGCATCGCAAGACGGAAAACCCGCTAGACGAAAGGGTTTTCCGTTTTGGAGGCGCTTCGCAAAACGAATTTCCCTATGGGCTTGCTTTGCAAGACGAAAATGTCTTGCGAGTTCCTGTGGGTTCCCCCCCCCCTTTTCCTAAGCCACTTATCAGCTGATCGCTAAAAGCTGCTAAACCGCTAATAGCGCTAATCCGCTAAGCTGTCAATGGGCTTGCTTCGCAAGACGAAAAAACCGCTATACGAAGAGCCTCACGGAACGGATTAATTTCGTCTTGCGAGGCACCACTGTAGCTTGACTTTTATAAAACATTCTAATAAAATTTCACATTTTTTCCTTTACTTGGCATCATTTTCTTTGTTAAAACCATATTTGGCAATGCCAAAAAAGAAAAAGAGACGAAGAGGGATCAAAGTTTCAGAAATGTTGGCATACTTGACACCGTAGGCTATTTTTCTTTTCAGTTACTTTTCATACAAGATAAAAATAGCCCAGACATTCTCAATCTTGAAAAACAACAACTAGTAAGACACACCCTAACTGATAGCAGTACTCAACTACATTTTCTACATTAGCACAAGGATTAGTGCTTAATTCAAGGAGATTCTCCACATCTCCTCCCGCTACACCACCCCTGGAGGGTCAGGAGGACTCCCAAAACAGATGCAGCAGGTGTGCTGGGGTGTGTGTGTTCCATTATGCAAGGAGAAAGAAATAATATTTTGCACAAATGGAACCCCAGTAGTCTCCATGGAAAAAGCAAGTGTCATTGCCACCTAAAATCCACACATCTCACAACCTGGCAGAGACTGAAATAATGCAATTTAAGGAGACCTAGGAAGATAACGGGAACTAGAAACTACAGCTATACATTCCTAGGGAGTGACAAATGGTTCCATGATAAAAACTACCTTTAGATACAAACAGAAATTCAAATTTGGGGACACCAGAAAGAGCAAAAAATAGAACACAAATGTAGAAAAGGCAACAGCTGCACTGAAGCACTTTCCTAGCAGTGTAGACATAACCAACCCTACTTTCTGGCTAGCTTTAAGCCAAAGATAAATAGCCACAATTCCAGACTGGCACTGCACATGAAAGATGTTAGGATGGTGGGTTTTGGATTTCTGTATGACAGAGGTGTTTTGTTTTTGTATTTTAAAAAAGTTCAGTATCCTAGCCAGAAACATCAGGGATCTTTTACACAAACTATTTCCATTCCAATGTTGCTTTTGAAAGCACCTATGTCCCTTCCGTGAGCTAGAGTTTATAGTCAAAGGATTTAATTACTAATAAATTGTTAACAGAAACAAGAAAAATAATTACCTGTCCTTCTCCTGTTGGTTTCCTTTATCATTTCCACTGTTGATTAAGGCAAGCTCATCCAGTAAAGATGTAGATTCTTTTGTAAACTTTTCAAATGCCTATGTAAAATATTTATAGTTACCATTACTGCAATTGATTTTTACAGTCTCGTGCTTGAAGACGGATTGCCTGTCTGAGTGCTCCAACCCTGACACTGGGAAATCATCTCTAAGGCCTAGCAGTTTAATAACAAGTGAGTTACAAAGGCACATACAAACAACATGGAACATGTTGTAAAATGGACATCTTGCGCTCTCAAAGAACTGTTGCTGCTACTTTCTGGACTGTTAGCTCCCAAAGACTCTTCAAAGACAGTTCTCTCTTTGTACACGAGTCCAATACTGATTTAAACAAAACATTAGTGGCTGTGCTTTGGTCACACCTTCCTGGAAACAGGTGCAATGGGGCTTATTGAACACTGCCACCTTCAGAAAGTAACTCCCCTAGATGGACCAGAACCACAATAAAATAATGTATTTTCCAGGCAATCCAGAAAGATACTGTAGCTGATGGTATTGAAAGCTGCTGAACCAACAGGGATGTATTCCTCCTATCCAGATCCCAGGGCAATTCAAATAGGGCAATCAAAGCAACTGCCATCCCAAAATTTCAGTCAGACTGAAATTAATGTATACTAGGAGTGGGAAACTGGATCACAGTGATATCAGGTGACTCATTTTTTGCCCCAGCATTTTGATGCCGCTAGGACACATCTAACACAGCTATTAATATTTCCAACCACCCCTTTCCCATAAAAACTGTACTGAAAAAGAACAGACAAAAAATTGCCAAGCAACTAACCAGCCTCTTGTTCAGCCAGTCCATATGATCGTAGGTAAGACTCCCTCCAAAATCTTCTGTCAGCTGGCATGGTTCTATGTATCGTGTAAGCTTATTGGCAGATACTAAAATAACCTGTATAAGTAAATTAAAATGGGCATTAACAACAACAACATCACACACTTAATCAACTCAGTGGCTCCTGAATGGTGGTCCAAAAAGCATGTTTACTCAGAAAGAGTTCCCACTGAATTCAACAGTAAGTGCATTTAGGATTGCAACTTTAGTTAGGAACTACAGATTTTGCAGACAAATCATGCAGTATAGCATTAGGAGTAGCGATCTGCGGGAGGAAGTGGCAGACGGGTGGCAGTGATGTTTGTCTTTATTGCTTTTCCTCAGATTCTTCCACATCCATCCAGTTCCAGGCATGTATTTCCTATCAAAAATATGTGGCTGGGGGGGAAACGGGGGTGGGGGGGTGGGAGTGGGGAGGAGATCTTGGGGGGGACGGGGGGGAGGTAAGAAGCTCATCATCTGCTTTTCTCCTACAAAATGCCTTCGGTCCATTCAGCTCAGCAGAGAAACATATGCCAAAGTTTCAAAACATAAGCTGACCCATGGGCTGATTTAGTTCCAGCCTTGGTCAATACCTTCCCTTTTCTCCATTCCTGAAATGTTACAATCCCTAAATTCATTTACTGTTCGGTATACAAAGAAGCATTTTGTACTAAATAACTATGAGCTACAGTTTGCTAGCTCTCAGTTGCGTGCCCATGATTCATTATTAATATTTACAATTAAAGCATAAGCAAATTTAAGTATGAATATTTCAGTATGTCAATACATGGATTGTGAAACAAGTTTTGTTGGAGACAAACCTTAACAAAATGCGTTGCTTTTACAGCTTTAAAGTGCGTCTGTTTCTGAAACAGAGAGAAACCTATCCCCGTACCCCCCCCCAACCACCGCCAGCAATGGCAACTCTGACAGAATCCCAACTTTCATTTATTAAAAAAATGGAAATTGTTCTCTCTCCTTACTCAGTTGTGTCATACAAAAACCACTCTGATAACATGAACATTCCTCCAGTCTAAGGGAGCCGTAGGTTATACAAGAAATTGGATATGCCTAGCCTTTGTCTTGCATGACCAAACTCAACAATTAGAATATTACTGAAGTTAATCTTCCTGTCAAATATATACACTGAGGACCAAGAAATGACATTTATCACAAAGTTTGATGCTGCATAGCTTTTCTGTTTCTTTCATTAAAATAGCGAGGATGGGGACTGAGACAAATCCAAGGCTACAACAGACACTAAGTGGTCAAAACTGTGGGGACTTTTACAAAAAGTTGTGTTTCTGAGGTTTGGTGGATCATAACATCATTCTTTTTTAGAATACCACAGATTATATATATCATTAGAAAAACAATTAAATGCAGAATATATTGCAACAAACTGTGATGAATTACCATTATTCTATCAAACATTATAGCCAAATAACCAGAAATTATACACAGAAAACCATGATAAGGGGTATTTTCATAACTTCTCACCCTCTCTGTTAGTAGCATGGAAACCTTTTGCCACAATTAAAGTCCTACAACAGCATCCCAGGGAGTGAACCCAAGGATTTTAAGTTCACCAGGTGTTGATGTGAAACCAAAATTGCATGATTGCTTCTATCAAACGTGCTTTATTCCTTGGTTGCTTCTGACTGACAAGTTTATTTAATCGGCTCCACAGATTTTCTATTGGATTCAAGTCAGGGCTATTACATCACTTTCTAGGTGACCAGTCAACTCTTCTCACTCCAAGTCTTGTTAGATACGATATAGGTTATTTGCCAATAACTTTTGATAGAACAAAGATCATTCAACATGGTTTGTAGCATTGTAAAGGTAAAGGTAAAGGTACCCCTGACCGTTAGGTCCAGTCGTGGCTGACTCTGGGGTTGCAATGCTCATCTCGCTTTATTGGCCGAGGGAGCCGGCGTACAGCTTCCGGGTCATGTGGCCAGCATGACTAAGCCGCTTCTGGCAAACCAGAGCAGCACACAGAAACATCGCTTACCTTCCTGCCGGAGCGGTACCTATTTATCTACTTGCACTTTGATGTGCTTTCAAATTGCTAGGTTGGCAGGAGCAGAGACCGAGCAACGGGAGCTCACCCCATTGCGGGAATTCGAACCGCCGACCTTCTGATCGGCAAGTCCTAGGCTCTGTGGTTTAACCCTCAGTGCCACCCGCATCCCTTGTAGCATTGTATTCTGCATTAAATTATCAGTCTAATGATATATAATTGTATGATATTGTTTTAAAGAAAGATTGATGTTATGAGCCATCAAACTTTAGAAATGCAACTTTCCCCACAATTTTGGCCACTAGTGTACGTGCCCATCTGTAATTCAGTACTCCCACCACTCTCCAAAATAGAATCAAACCTTCTCCCTCCCATCCTTGCTATTCACGACAGAAGGAAAGATCCCATGGGCAAACAGTCGGAACTGAGGGTATCCCAATTCCAATAGGGACCACAACAGGAGCAAAAGGTTAGTGCCCGTTCCAGGTCCCAATACTGCTCAGCCCCTCCCCTGTGGTCGCTTTTTGATAAAAAAAGAAAACAATGAAAGCAGCTATGCAGACATATTTAATCTAACCCTGGAAAAGGGCTACCATGTATTCAAGGGAAAGCCAAGGGGATGTCCTGCAGATGCTGTGTAAACAAACATCCATCATCCCTAGTTCACATGGCCAATGGTCCAAGATGACTTAAGTTGTACCATATTAGCCTGAATATAAGCCGCACTCCCCCCCCCCAATTCCAACCGTGAAAAGTTACAGTGCGGCTTAAATTCACAACCTTACAAACATGGGCTTTTGTGGCATCGCTGCTGAAACAGACATACGGTAAAACGGAACAGGTGTGAGTGCCTGCAGAATTTTAGGGGAGAAGCTTATATTCAGGTATTGTCTTTTTTTCTCTCCCCCCCCCCCCCGAATTTTAAAGGTGCGGCTTATATTCAGGCCAATATGGTAATGCGCAAAATCTGGAGGACACAATATTGCCGCCCCCGTTATACTCCAATTTGAGCACCTGGCCATTTCAGAATGACTTGTTGATCATGATTAAAAATACATTTCATTAGCAATCTGCACTTAGCCTAGTTTTTATCTTCATTAAGTTTCAACAGTACAGTTTTGTTAGACTCAAAGGAGGAGAGGACCACCTGGGAAAATGCAGGCTAACCTTGAGGGTAGCAACTGATTTGCATTTTCCCTGCAGAAAAAGAGAGTACATGCTATATGCATGGCTAGTGGATATGTTGCGCTCCCAAATTATATTATCATAATTTCTAGTTATGTGCACTAAGTAGCAATTAAACATCATCAAACAATATATGTTTTTTTTAACAAAAAGTAATTTAATGAAGCGTTTTCCTGTTGAAAATACTTCTGTGATAGAATGTTAAATACTGTTAAATACTTCTGTCCTGTTAAATACTTCTGTCCTGTTAAATACTTCTGTCCTGTTAAATACTTCTGTGATAGAAAAGATTCCGCTTCATTTGGTTTCTTGCTCTCAATGAATTCAGCAGGAAAGCAGCTTACTATAGTAATTATTACTACTAATTTCATTTCTACGGCACTTTATAATTTTAAGAAAAAATCTCAAAGCGGTTTACAATATATTCAACCATCAAATAAAACAATCCAGAGTAGAACATTACTGAAAAAAGTCAAATATAAAGTATACATTCAAAGTAACATACTTGACAGGAAAGTAAAATATTATCTTAAGAATTTCAAAATAAAACATTACAAGGTTTCAAAATAAAGCATTACAAAGGAAGTCAACTACAGAAGGCACATTCAATGCAGCAAAGTTAACTACAGTGGAACCTTGGTTGTCGAACGCTTCGGAAGCCGAACAATTCAGACAACCGACAACCCGGAAGTGAATGCTTCCATTTTCAAATGCGCCTCAGAAGTCGGAAGACGACCGGCAATTGCGCCTCAGTTGTCGAACGTTTCCGGAAGTCAAATGGTCTTCCAGAACAGATTACCTGCGACAACAGAGGTTCCAGTCTCTCTTTCTGTCTCTCTATGTATATGTATGTATACGTATACGTATACGTATATGTATGTGATTTCAAAAGAAAACATTACTAAAGGAAGTCAAATGTAAAATGCACATTTAAAACAGCATAATTAACAAGAGAATAAAATATATCTTCTGCTGTTGCTGCCAATCCTGCCAATGGCGGTTTAATGGTGGGCAGCAGCAGTGGAAGCTCAGGCTCGATGATCCTGGGTCTGCACTAAGAGACAGCCAAGATGGTCTCTGGTCTCTTCAGCAGCCTCCTTAAAATAAAATCTACTAAGTGACCCAGCACTAGTATATACCAACTGGCCCGATCAAAGAAAGCAATTCTTCACAAGAAGGTGGAACCCTTCTTGTGAAATATGATTACACGTAACCTGCATCAGACTCTTGAGACTCTTGAGAGTCCCATGGACTGCAAGAAGATCAAACCTATCCATTCTTCAGGAAATCAGCCCTGAGTGCTCACTGGAAGGACAGATCGTGAAGCTGAGGCTCCAATACTTTGGCTACTTCATGAGAAGAGAAGACTCCCTGGAAAAGACCCTGATGTTGGGGAAGATGGAGGGCACAAGGAGAAGGGGACGACAGAGGACGAGATGGTTGGACAGTGTTCTCGAAGCTACCAGCATGAGTTTGAGCAGACTGCGGGAGGCAGTGGAAGACAGGAGTGCCTGGCGTGCTCTGGTCCATGGGGTCACGAAGAGTCGGACACGACTAAACGACTAAACAACAACAACAACCTGCATCAGCAAAATGTTTCACATTTCAAATGGTCTCACCTTTTTCATGGCCAGGCTGCATACACAGCCATACCTTGGTTCTCGAACGGATTCCATTCCGGAAGTCCGTTCGACTTCCGAAAAAGTTTGAAAACCAACGCGCGGCTTCCGATGCCTGCACTCAATCAGAAGCCATGGAACCTGAGTTGGATGTTCGGCTTCCAAACAAGTTCGCAAACCGGAACACTTACTTCCAGGTTTGCGGAGTTCGGGAGCCAAAACGTACATGTACAGGTGTTCAACAACCAAGGTGTGACTGTATCGGAAAGTACAAAAGGTAAAGGGCCATTAGGTCCAGTCGTGACCGACTCTGGGGTTGCACGCTCATCTCGCTCTATAGGCCGAGGGAGCCGGCGTTTGACCGCAGACAGCTTCCAGGTCATGTGGCCAGCGTGACTAAGCTGCTTCTGGTGAACCAGAGCAGCGCACAGAAACGCCGTTTACCTTCCTGCCGGAGCGGTACCTACTTATCTACTTGCACTTTGACGTGCTTTCGAAATGCTAGGTTGGCAGGAGCAGGGACCGACCAACGGGAGCTCACCCCGTCGCGGGGATTCGAACCACCGACCTTCTGATCGGCAAGTCCTAGGCTCTGTGGTTTAACCCACAGCGCTACCCACGTCCCATATCAGAAAGTATGCTTCCCCCCTAATTAATGTAGATATCCTTAAACATATTCATGGTAAAAAAATTAATTTGGACACCATGCTGCTTTTTTAAAATAATTTCCAAACTGTTCAGTTAACAATGCCCTAGGCATTAACAGCTTTTAGTTTGATCTATCTTTTGCATCTGCATCTCAAGCTACTCTCCCCTCAGAAATTACATTAACCACTGCTATTATACCAGATCTTATCTTTTCCAAACGGAAGCCATTCACACCAAATGCTTTTTCCTGCTCCTTATGCGAATTTACACCTTCCTTTCACAAGATGTGAAGATGCTTTAGTGTCAACAACAGGAAGGCTATATACAATATTACAGTTTCCATTTCTTACATTAATTTTGGGGGCAGGGAGAATCGTGAAAATAAAAAGAAAAAACACCTGAGTGCAAATGGCTTATTTGGCAACAGACTTGGTTGCAATATCAATTTATAGTGAAAAGATGAAGCTTCTTTGAGAATCAAGATATAACTGGACAGATGGTGGCACAGACAAACAGCATCAATAATTTATGCCTGAGGGCTCTTATTTCCCTTTTGGCTTCCTATGGCCACCCCTATGGTGCTATTCATGGCTAGCAAGAACGGTGGTGATAGGGCTTAACCCTGCTCTATTCAGTTCCCCAGTGGTTTTACTTCTTTCTACCAAGAGCTTCATATCAACAGACAGCTGCAATTCCGCTCATGTTAATGAAATTCTGCTGAAATAGCAAGCAAGCTCTTTATCCTTGAAAGAAATGGAAATTTCATAAAATCATTGCAATTGTCAATTTTGTTAATGACTGCGCCATCATCGGATAAGCCATGGATGTTGTTGAAGACAATACCCATGGGACTTAATTCTGAATAGACATTTCTTACACTAGAAAACAATTGGATACACTTTGCTACTAGATGATATGAAATGCATTACCTCAGCAAGCTTATCTACACAAACATCACAAAAGTAGGTCCAGTGAAAGCATTTTTCTTTCTATTTATACTGCAGTCACAAGTTCATACTCAAGCCATGAAAATCCCTTATTGTGAACATATCACATCCATTTGTAACATTCTTATGAAGACAAAGACCACACCAATTAGTTCCCTAGTTTCCTGTTGCATTTTCAACAGACTATAGTGGAACTCAATTACAGAAACCAACACATGCAAATTTCAGTGCAGTAATTTTGTATCACTTAAACTTACAAGGTTTTATCTTCATAATCGAGGTTCAGCTACAGCAGCAGAAATTATCCACATGGCCACTGAAAATTCTCAATTAAAAGCCTCTCCATTATAAATTTAATTGAATACATTTTTATGATTAAGTGACTGATATTGAATTAGACCTTCAAGTCAAATAATAAAAACTGCCCACATTTCTTAAAAGTGCTAGAATCTGAATATTATCCCAGGCTCATTAGTACATCAGATTTTTACTTCAAGCATTCTGTTAATTATGTCTGGGAAATTGTCAGTGCCAAGTCATAGTAGGAGACAGATCAGTCATAGGGGAAAACATTTATCAGAAGTAAATTTCAAACTACAGAAGGTTGCCATTTTTACCATTATTACAAGCAAACCAAGGGCCCAGATGACATTAGATAAACCTCCACAAAACAACTTCAAAATATGTATTTCACTTTGACAAGGGTAGCCAACGTGGTGCATTCCAGATGTTGCCAGACCCAATTCAGCAATTCAGAAAACAACCTAATTAGGTTTGAGTCTGAATCCAGATTCAGATAAATTAAGCTTTGTGCTTCCCCCATTCACTATTATGTGGAAGTTTGATTTTTAAAAAAATGCTATAACTTCCCTCTTCATTATTATTAATGTTTGTATTTCTTATTCTTTTTTTATGGAATTAGGTGAAATTCACAGGCATAGTAGCCCCTTGTGAGTGCACAAGCCCTGCCAATTTAAAGAGATACAGGTCCTGGGGCTTTTTGACTAGGCACCTTTAAAAAGGAAGCCCAACATCTTTTTTCTGACAGAAGTGGATAAAATTTGCAAGCTTCTTAGTATCTTCTAAGAGCATCAATCATGTCACATGTCGAAAGGGTAGTTGCAACAGTTTTTCTGCAAAGATAGACTTTAGGGCTTTGCAACCGACTGGGGTAATATAAAGGATTTACTGAATCTCTCCTGTTGTTCTGTTTGTATGAAGGGAACGTACATAAGAAAGGTTCTCCAAGTAAGCCCATGAAGTTATGCACCAATAGTTCCATGGGGTTTTGTGCTTAGCATCTTCAAAACTGATTTTTTAGGGGTGGGGTAAGTGTGAAGAGAGAACAAAAAGGGACTCTACTCCCTGTGGTTTTTGTGGGAACCAATTTTATTATGAAAATTGCATCCTAGGGGCCTCTAGGAAAGTAGTTTGCAAAATTTCAGAAGGCTAAGTGCCTTCAGGCTTGAACGCTGCCCAAATGCCACTGAATCTCAAGGAAACAAAAGTTCAAAGCTGATTTGGCAAGAGTAGATGTGCAGGTATGTGGCACAGAGGCAGAAGGACTTGAGCATTTGCCAAGCAAGCACCACTAACAAAACTAGCAAAGAGCACAGAACATACAAGAACAAGCAATATATTATTTCAGCATCCCTTCACCAAAGCACTGTGATTGGACAGCTCTAGTAAAAAACAACAACACAGCAACACACACAACCCATTCCCTCTGATTAAATGTGAGACCTGTCAGTCAAAAAGGAACTTTCCCTCATCTTTTCCCCACCCTGGCATTTTCCTTTTAGAGAAGACTGGAGATAAAAGTTTTGCTTCTAGCAGGCACAATGTCTGCACATTTGAATCTCCCCAAATCGCTTTGGCAATCCCTGCTTTGGTTTGGAGTCTGCCAGAGAAGTCCTGCTTTGGTTTGAACAAGACTTGAATCTGTCTGAAGTCAACATGTTTCAGTTCTTGATCTGTCCAAATCTTTTGCACTTGTTTAATATCAAAAGACAAAGTGCTGGCACAAGGAGTTGTTCAGTGAGAAATAGTTACAATAAACTGTAATGCAGACAAATTAAAATCCACCTTAAATATTCTGAGTAACTATAATATAGGTTAACAACAGGAGTTAGTTAAATTCATGCCAGTAAAGTATTATCTTTCAAGTGATAATGTTCTATAATCATTGAAAATGTTTTGAAGGTCTCGTGGTAAGTCTGAACTAATGATCATGTCTGAACTAATGATCAGACTAATTACACTTACTAACTAATACAACAAAGTACTGCAAACCCACTGTAGTGAGTTTTATTGCGATGCCAAATGAATCATTTGGTAATTGCATTGTAGATTAGTAGCTATTATAAGCAATCAATTTTTACTTAGTTGCATGTGCAACTTTGGTGTTCACATCTGACAAATGAAAAAGCAGACATACATACCTCAAAGCCAAGTCTATCTTTCTCTTTCCAAAAGCAAAAGTGTGTAACCTTCTTGTCCCAGAATTCATCCGGTTTTACTACACAGACAAGTGATACCTCAGCTGGAACAACGTTCTAAGAAGATGAAAGATACAAAACCTTAAATGAAATACAACTCATTAGTTACTGTATGGTAACCTAGACCTGCACAGATAGCATTTAGACGCACAGGAAACTTTCTAGCACTTCAGGAACAGAAACAGTGGTGATAGCAAATCTGGCACTTATCAGAACCTGTGGACAACCTCAATGAGCTAGATGGTCTTCATGGACCACTCAACACATCTAAGAAAGTAACTGGTAATAAGTTGGTACCTTAAAGACAAGTTTTAAGCAACCCAAGACATACACTAACAATGCAATCCTATACATGTCTGTCCCAGGAGCAAGATTCACTGAGCTCAGCTGGACTTATTCCCAGGTAAGTGAAGCATCTCAATATGAGAGTCTGATAAATGTCTCTTTTGAAAGAGGCCAAGGCCTTCAAACTGAATGAATTTCATTTAAGTATCAACTATAAGATGATTTGTTCTATATGACAGATTACAGTCGTACCTTGGAAGCTGAACGGAATCCGTTCCTTAAGTCCGTTTGACTTCCAAAACATTCGGAAACCAAAGCGCGGCTTCTGATTGGCTGAAGCTCCTGCAGCCAATCGGAAGCTGTGGAAGCCCCATCAGACGTTTGGGTTCCAAAAAAACTTGTCGCAAACCGGAACAGTCACTTCAGGGTTTGCGGTGTTCAGGAGCAAAACGTCCCGAGTGCCAAGGCGTTTGGGATCCAAGGCACGACTGTATATGGTAAGGATAGTCTTCTTTATGCAGTTTAGATTCTATATTCCACCCATTTAGGCAGCCTTTATTCACAAATGAAAACTGTTAAAAATTCCTTGTGATACACAGTTGTTTCCTCTGCCTGTCAAGTTCCTTCATAATTTTGCCTCTCTATGAGGAAACACACACAACTTATTAAATAGACAGACGGCAGGAACAAAGTGCTTATTATTCAGTGACCTTGACAGCACACTTCCTGTAAAAGTGCATTCATACAGAACTAAAAAGGAAGAAAGCAGTATGTCTTGCCACTTGACAAAAAATGGTTTGGGGTCAAAATGTCAAATCTCATTAAGGCAACATCTGTTAAAGATTTTCATAAAGCCAAGTGCTTTCTAACGAAGGTCTATTTAGAAATAGCAACATTCAAGTAGAGGACAGTTCATTCAAGTAGAATAAATAATAATGAGCAACTCTTGCGTCATATCTCCAATGCAGCCTCACCTGCTGCTCCCTCTTCCCAATTTTATGTATGTACTTTCACAGAAAATATAACAAAAGTGGTACACAGCATAAAAACCTAATACTATGAAAACAACAATAAAAGCACCAATAACATGTCAATAAAAACTGGTTTGTAAAACAAAAAAACAACACACCATATTGCAAAGGCCATATTAAAAAGAAGCAGGGATGATTCCAGCAAGACTGCCATCGGCCAAGTGATCCAAAAGGCAGGACCTGGCACAATGAAGTACAGTCCCTGTTAAAACCTAGCCATACCAGGGGGAAATTGCACATGCTATTATAGAAATTGAAAAAAGAAATAACATGGAGTTGAGATAATAAACGTCAAAGCCCAATCCTATCCCTTTATGGGTTTGCACTGTTAGAGGCAATTCCAGGATTTCTAGGGATGGTGTAAAAACTAACTTATACCTGCAGCAGCCTTACTGAAACTGAGAATTGCGTCCAGGCAATCAAAACACTTTCAAATTTTTTCCCAAACTACAACTCAGTTCAGAGGCAGCAACAAGCCATGTTTTTTTTCTTTCTTCAAGCTGTGGACGTCCTCAGGATCACAGAATTCCTTATGCGTAAGAGATGGGAAGCTTATTTTCAAGGTTTGTTCACAAAGCAGTATTTTTAAAACGTTGGTTTGTCACAGTTCCTACAAACCATGGTTTCCTGCACTTGGGCAAAATATGAAACTGATTCGTTGCAAACTGCAAATGAAAAGGTCATCAACTCTTTCCTTTACATGCAAAGAGCTCAAGACTCACTTCAGTTTCAAAAGTACCAAACTACCATGATTTGCTGATATGTTTTAAAAATCAGACTCTACATTTTTAACATGTAAAATTACACAAGGTCTACTTTCCGACAAAGTAAGCACAACAATGTCTTATAATACGGACAGATTAACCTCCACAGAACTCAATTCTTCACTACAAATTCATGAAGGTATCTTACCTGTAGCATTAACACAACAGTCTTGACAATATTCCACTGAGATTTTCTACCATCCACTATAACGGTAAATCCTCTAGCTTTGCACTTTTCACTGCAAAAAAGACACATATTCAAAACATAAAAAGGCATAGTTCAGTTATCACGACATAAATCACCATCTATTTACTTGCTTAAGCTTTAGCGAGTCACTCATTGCTCTTTCCAAGAGCTTTCCAAACAGTTTTTATTTAAGTCATATATCACATAATGAGATACACCCCCTCAAGAAAATATGGTGGTATTTATCCAAAAAACCATTTAGTTTAGAAGCAAAATGATACTATTCAGTGCTTTAAAGGGCATTCCCACCTTGGTATGCTTAGCAGGTAGTCTAAAGTAACACTCAGCTCATCCATATTTGTTTGTTCAAGGCATAATGGAATTGTCAGAATGAGGCCACTTCTTCGATCCTTCCCACCTGTAAAATAAATAAAATATCTGTTAGCTTGAACTAAAAATAATAGAAAAAAAATTATTTGAAAAATATTGTAATGAAATATGATACGTGTCCTTTTTCTATGGATGTATTATAGCAAAAGTACATGCAAGTGAACGAGATACTGGGGTAAAACAGAAGCTATATGTGAACATTATCACATGTTCCCAAATCAGGCTTAACTTCTGTTTAATTCTTCACAAGTGTACTGAAGCACATAACCTAAATTGCCAAAAGCTTTGCCATCAAAATAATCATTCAAGACACTCTACTTAGGACAGTATGTTGTGCACAACTCAGTCATAATGAAATGCACATTCTCCCCTATAGGCTTCAAAAAGAACATACATTGAGATCACATTACATACTTGATGTTTTTAACTGTACGCTGGTTTGTAACTTTAAAAAACCCCGAATAGATCATAAATAAAAAGGGCAAAGCTTTGTTAAATGTGTAAACCCAAAATAGCTATTTGGTTAGCAGAAGACGATGACCAATCACTCAGCAACAGAAAAACCTTCTATTTGAACGGGGGCCATGTCTGAAAACTGTAATTTGCATTTTAAAACACTGTGGTTTCTAGGTGGAAAGTTTTTGGGGACTTACCATAGGCCTAAAAGGTTAAGGGGGGAAAAAGCCTTTGCAAAAATGACAGGGTGTTTTTGTTGGATATGTTTCCTAGCGCTTGGTGAGATATGCTCAAGGATTCCACAGCTCCCTCTCTCCCAAGGCTATAAAGCTTCTCTGGGGCTACACACAGTTCCCCAACGTGGTAAAAATCCCCCATTGGGTGTGCTTTGCTCTGCTTAAGGATGTAATGCATATATCCTATGCCCTTTTAATTTGTGGGGGGGGGGGGTTTGGTTGGGGGGGCTTACTGGGTTGTTTTTGTTTTGATTGTGTATTCTGTGATTTTATATTTTGATTCTATTCTGTGAACCACCCAGAAACCTCCAGGTACAGGGCGATATATAAATTCAGTAAATTATTCAGTAAATAATATATATATGCTCTAAAACAAGTTCATCCATTACTAATTTTAAACTTTAAATTAAGGAGGGGGACCGTTTCCAAGGCTTTTTTAGCTGAGAACAAAGTATATTCCATGACTAGATACACCATAAATTGGCAAGAGGCTACAGTGTCACTCTGAGATGTATTTAAGTACAGCTTATTCAATTTGACGATTTAATAATCTCCATTTCTAACCTTCACCAGAAACTATGTTAAAGCAGCTTTGTGTATAAGTAGATTTTTTAGCAAGGCACAGGATATATTTTCAAGACTTATAAAGTTCTACAAGGAAGTAGAGGAAAAGGAATTTCTATTTTTGCCACCACTTTATTTCCTCACATTTCTGACTTCATCGGTAGGTGAACTCAGTGGCTCATTGAGCAATCTGTAATGGCTAGTATATAGAACAAAAATCATTCTATATCCTTTGCAGCAGTTGATTTTGGCATAACTGGAAACATTTCTATGGCGTTTGAAGAAAGAAATTCATTGGGATGAGTTCAATACAGTGCTGTGGTAATCGTAAAACTGCCCAGCCAGAACAAAGAGCTGGTAGACATGATAGGAAGACAGATGGGTGGAATCGTCTAATCATAGCAATCTTTTTGGATTGAGATTAGCTGCGTGGTGAGAACGCGGATTGGCTACGAAACACAAGATTGAAGGGAAAATATCCGGGATCTTGAAATGGATTGTGGAAGGATAAATAAATTACTGGGCACTTGGGTAGGGCTGAGCCCCTCTTGCCCTAATGGGCCTATCTCCACTGCTCCTAGCACAAGATTCCGGCTTTTTCAAAACATGTAGATGGGCTCCACTTCCACATATGAATAGTAATACTAGTAAACACCAAACCTGATTTTATTTTTCATGTCCCTACCACTACAGTCAGGGACGTGGGTGGCACTGTGGGTTAAACCACAGAGCCTAGGACTTGCCGATCTGAATCCCCGCGATGGGGTGAGCTCCTGTTGCTTGGTCCCTGCTCCTGCCAACCTAGCAGTTCGAAAGATTGTCAAAGTGCAAGTAGACAAATAGGTACTGGTGTGACGGGAAGGTAAATGGCGTTTCCGTGCGCTGCTCTGGTTCGCCAGAAGCAGCTTAGTCATGCTGGCCACATGACCCGGAAGCTCTACGCCGGCGCTCCCTCGGCCAATAAAGCGAGATGAGCACCGCAACCCCAGAGTCGGTCACAACTGGACCTAATGGTCAGAGGTCCCTTTACCTTTACTTACCACTACAGTCATACCTTGGAAGTCAAACAGCTTAGTTCCTGAACGTCGCAAACCCGGAACTGACTGTTCCGGTTTGCAAACTGTTTTTGGAAGCTGAACGTCCAATAGGGCTTCTGATTGGCTGCAGGAGTTTCCTGCAGCCAATCAGAAGCCGCGCTTTGGTTTCTGAACATTTTGGAAGTCGAACGGACTTCTAGAACGGATTCTGCTCAACTTCCAAGGTACAACTGTATTATCTTTTGCTACACCTAGTATAGAGATGCGGAAGTCTCCCTCACACTATCAATTCCCTCGTCCTGGATCAATAATCAACAAAGTAGGCTAGTGATTGAGATTTCTCCAGACTTAAGCTTCCAAGCCTTCGCATCAGAAACTGCAAACAGTTTGCCATTACAGTACTTCTCCCACAGAATAGGAACTCAGCCAAGAGTAAATGGACACAAAAGGAAGCAGGTGAAGGAAGAGGAAATGACTCAGCATTGTTCAGGAGAATACAAAGATCACATTCATACTTTAACTTGAAGCGGCTGAGCTCTCTTAAGGAGAAGGTACTTTCCTTCCTCTTCTTGTACCATTTGCAATCATGTTTTCCTATTTAATATGCGCTTTTTGGACAATGGGAATCCCCCACCCCCCACCCCCGCCTTCACGTGGTTTTGCTTCTGGGAGGTACATGAAGTAAAAAAAGGTTCATACAAGAGTTTAACAATAGGAAAAAAACACTATTTTAGAAGGACATCCATCCAGCTTGAAAAATGTTGTGTGTGTTTTTTAAAGCATGCTTATAGTAAAATCAAACATGGTTCTAAGAAGAAAGGAAAACCACTCTGTCAGCTTGTAGACGGTCAATGATTGAGCCTGAATCCATCACATGACAGCAGTGAAACTGGCTTGAGAATTGAGATTCAATGAGTCCTACATTGCCTCAGTCCCTCCTACTGCCTGCCCTTGGAACATCTCATTTTGGATGTTCTGCTGCAGGCAGGAGAGGGAAGTCAGCACCAATGGAGTCATGCTCCTGTCACTCCATTTGCAGTGGGTCCACAGTTTAGCTGGCAGAGCTGGGGGATGAGAAACACCCCAACAAGAGCATGTTTGTTCTTAGAAATGGGAAATCTGGATTAGATTGGGGGCATGGGAATGCACGTGGGCACTTTTAAGGCAAACATTGGGTGGATGCAGTCAAAATACAGTAGTACCTTGGGTTAAGAACTTAATTCGTTCTGGAGATCTGTTCTTAACCTAAAACTGTTCTTAACCTGAGGTACCACTTTAGCTAATGGGGCCTCCCGCTGCCACTGCCGCACGATTTCTATTCTCATCCTGAAGCAAAGTTCTTAACCCGGGGTACTATTTCTGGGTTAGCGGAGTCTGTAACCTGAAGCGTCTGTAACCTGAAGCGTCTGTAACCCGAGGTACCAATGTACAGTGGTACCTTGAGTTACAAACGCTTCAGGATACAAATTCCGCTAACCTGGAAGAGTTACCTCGAGTTGAGAACTTTGCCCCAGGATGAGAACGGAAATCGTGTGCCAGTGGTGCAGCGGTGGCAAGAGGTCCCATTAGCAAAAGCACACATCTACTTAAGAACAGTTTCAGGTTAAGAATGGACCTCTGGAATGAATTAAGTTCGTAACTAGAGGTACCACTGTAAAGTGCATTCACAAGGAACACCCATCCCAAAATAAATACCCATCTGGAAGCATCCCTAGATTCAAATAATAACTAATGGGCTGTATCCACTGATGGCTTTTGCCCTCTGATCCCCTACCCACCTACCAGCTCCTGAGGGTTGATAACTCATCTGGAACTTAATGGGACATGTCACAGAGGGCTGCAGTCAGTAAGGGGGATCAGTGGAGATTTGGTACCCAACCTTGTATGATCCGAAGCACATTCTGCAAGTGCACACCCACCAATGAATGCAACCCAGCAAAATATTAATAATATATGATTTGAAAATAGCCTTTAAAGACATCAGTAAAAAGCTTATGCCAAGTTAAGTGTTTGCAACAGGTGAAATATTTCACAGTTGCAATTAAAATGATTGCCCAACATCCATTTAATGGCTGCCAGGAAAAATTACTGTAAAAAGTCTCTGCCAGGAAAGAGATGCCCTGCTGGTAAATTCTTTCCTTTACTCTATTGTCGCTCCTCATTTTCTGTAACGTTTATTAATGAGTTATTACTCAATTATAACATGTCAGCTTCTGTTTGTTTGCTATGTCGATTCCAAAATTGAGTCTAAAAGAAATTTCACTTTGATTATCAGAAATCAAAGCAGTATTTTGGCAATGCCCTCCTCTGCCCTTTCCCCCCAAAAAACTCCACTTGTCCAATTCTGTACATATTTCTTGGACATAACCCCTGTTGCTGGCAATGGAATTTTCCTGCTTTGAGGTGCAGTTCAAATTTTAAGCATTTACTTATGAGGCTGGAATGTTTTATTTTTAAAGATGGGGCTGGTGCAAACCAAGTGTTTAATCCCTTAACGGTTTAAAGTAATTAGGAGTAGACTAGGTGAGCCATCACTTCTTCTCAAGCCCCTTCTTTTTCAGTGAAGTGGGCAGAGAATATTCTAAGCAGAGGGAAGAGGCTGGGCAGCAGGGATGACCAATGCCACTGCCCACACCTGACACCTTGACAATTCTTAAGGCAGGGATTGCCAACCATTCACCCATGGGTGCCCAGGAAGGCCTTCCTTGGAGACTTGGGCATCATGGTGCCATCTGGCACTAGGTTAGTAAGCATTGTGAATTTTTGTTTAGAAATGGCAGGCACTTCTTTTGCCTGTGGAGGGACTTTTCCGAATTGTGGGGCAGATGCTCTGTGAGTGAGAGAAATGCACTTGGGCAGAAACAAGGAGGAATCACAGAATAGTTGGAAGAGGCCATGAAGGCTCCATGCAATGCAGGAATCTTTTGCCCAAGGCTCGAACTCGCCACCACGTGATTAAGGGTCTCATGCTCTACCAACTGAGCTAAGAGTATGACTGTGTGGTCTGCGTATTTGTGGTCTGTGAGAGAGATGCATGTGTGTCTGTGGTGTGTGTGTGAGAGTGCAAGGAAGTGAGTGTGGTTGTTGCCACCTTATATTCATTCATTCATTCATTCATTCATTCATTCACACCATGCCCCTTACAGCAGCCAAGCTGTTATATTACACCCGTTACAGCAGCCATGTTGTGACTGGCACCCACACATTTCAAAATGTGCTGCTGGCTCATAGAGGCTGGCAAGGCTTGGGCCCCATTAAGCATGTACACACACACACACACAAACACACACACACACAAATATATATATATGTGAATTTAATGCAGTCAACTTCTTACTTCAGCAACATATCCTTAAGCCCATACGGTGAATAATCAACTACATAACTATCTGCGTAGACATTTGAAGGCAAGAGAAAGTTCTTAGTATATGCAGTAATTCTGAATATGCAGTAAGTTTTACAACTATTAATGAGCACTTAGGGACCAGTTACACATTTCCATAGCCTTAAAGACTACAAAAGTATAAATGGTAGTTGAGTTATTCCCTTAGACAGAGTTTCATGTTGTGCTGATTTAGCAATGAACTAGTAATCAGATATAATGCAAACCTTGAGGATTTTTTTCCTAGGACTACAATGTAGCAAATGCTAAACCTAGATCATATTTCACAAAATGTTTAATAATATATATATTGTTCTAAGGGAGAAAGGAAAGCTTTCTGCGGGTGCTCAAAAGGAATGATTAGGAATGAACGAGGTCTCAATTATCAAATAAAAACCTGCTTTACGGGAACAATTCTTCTCTACAACAAAGCCAGCGAGATAGTTAGGCAGCTAGCCAGCACTCCAGGGTCCAACATTAATTTCAGTAGTACAAAATTTATCAAGTACTAACCAGAAATTCACAGCTTTTCAAATTACCAAGTCAGCTCTCTTCTCAGTGCATAATTTAAAGGTTAAGCAGTTAAAAAGTCAAACACATCATAAGAGAAGACATCCAAGTAGTTTAGCCTGAGGGAGAATCTCATTCTGGTCAGTGTCTGGAGAAAAAGATGTCAGGAACCTCCTGTGTTTTTAGAATTAATTACCAGCCAGGTGTAAGCAGATCCTTGATCTCACATTACTTATCAGTATTATACATAAAGTGAAAAATAACAAAGCAAAACTTGTATACAGACGATTAATCATCCAAGATGGAGAAAGAAACTTACTTTCTGAGTATCCACAATAACTAACAGCCTGAGCTTCAGTATAGATGAGGTGCAGAATATATTTGTGGCGCATTATCAGGAAGGATGGGGAAGGAATCAAGTAACAACACATCTCAATGAAACAGAATAGTCTGAATAAAAAACAAGGAAACTGTACCTGAAAGGAAGGCTAACTTTTTCTTCAGAATAGGTAATATCACTGTAGCATCCATCTTGCCTTCAGTTAACTTTCAGAGTTCTGAAACACAATTAAGTTGGTGTCAGAGGGTCTAAGTCAAGGGAAATCAATTACTGTGCTCCACTAAAGCTGCTCAAGAGTCAGATTGTGAGAGATTTATGCTTGCTTCCTAGCAAGAAGTTCAGAATGTTTTATAACTAACAAACAAACAAATAATGTTAACATTTATAGTGTGCCTTCCTTAAATACCCAACCAATCCCTCCAATTAAAATTTCCAAGTATTTTTTTTTTGCAATAAGTCAATTTTTTTTCCATTTTTTATACTGCTAAACAACAGTTCTGTGCTTCATTCTATCTTGATTACCTAGCTTCTCCAGTACCCTTCATATTGCCCCAAATTCAAGTAAGCACACGCCAAAATAATTATATTCGTTTTTACGCATTATTTGTGTAAATTTGGAGCTTCAGTGTTTCAGGAAAGAGGCTGGAGAGCAAGAATTTTATTCCAACCCCCAGCTGTTTTATCAGTCTTCATCTCCTACCTTCCACAGTGTCCTCTCTTGCCTTATCCCTTTTGGTTTATGCATGTTTGAGCAGTAAGAATGAACTTGCTAAGGGCATTTTAAGCGCTGCTGAGTACACATAATACTTGCCTTATACCTGTGTGGCTTTTGCTCTTCTATCAGCGGCCAACATGCCCATTACATAAGCATATTTATTCACTGATATCCTCTATATTTCACAAAGACTGTTCTTGCTTTGCTACCCTAACTGTTGAAGAAGCCATTGTGTGTTACTGGCATTATGTCCTTGAAAGACATTATGTCTTTTAAAAGTACTTAAAGAAAAGGGAAATGAAAGGCCGTGATAAAATAATGCAGATCACCCTACTTAGTGATCTACCTTCAACCTTCATCTTTCTACCCAAATGATTAAGGCAGGCCACAAAGTCCTGGTGAGATAACAGAGGGCAAGGCTGAATAGGGGGAACAGCAAAGATAGCACAAAAGCATAAGCACATCCACTGATGGAGAAAGACAAAAATATAATCAAGTTTGGATTCTGACAGCAAGAAATCATGTTACAATGGGAAAGATATATATTTGTGTAAAAAAAAAACCTAAAAAAGCCACAACAGTAAAAACATGGAATATGCTGCCAGAAAGGAAGAGATTTTCCCCAGCTCTATTTTTCTATTTGTATTGTTTTATTGTTGCATTGCATCTTAATACTGTATTTTTTTTTATTGTGTGTAAGTCATCCAGAAAGGGACGCGGGTGGCGCTGCGGATTAAACCACAGAGCCTAGGACTTGCCGATCAGAAGGTCGGCGGTTTGAATCCCCACGATGGGGTGAGCTCCCGTTGGTCGGTCCCTGCTCCTGCCAACCTAGCAGTTCAAAAGCACGTCAAAGTGCAAGTAGATAAATAGGTACCGCTCCAGCGGGATGGTAAACGGCGTTTCTGTGCGCTGCTCTGGTTCGCCAGAAGTGGCTTAGTCATGCTGGCCACATGACCCGGAAGCTGTACGCCGGCTCCCTTTGCCAATAAAGTGAGATGTGCGCCGCAACCCCAGAGTCGTCCACGACTGGACCTAATGGTCAGAGGTCCCTTTACCTTTTTAAGCCATCCAGAAAACGTATGTTGATACACAGCCATATAAACACAGTAAATGAGTATTTGCTACAGATGAAAATGGGTGTATTGGCTTTGAACACAGTCTTCAGAAATACCACTATAAAACTAATAATTGTCCAGGTACAATGAAGCATATAAACCTGTCCTGTTCCAAACAATCTGTTCCGAGATCCAAGCCATATGCATATTCTCTTCCACATGCAGATCAGATACCCACACTAAAATTAATGCTTAACTTACCCCTTAACACTGGGTTGGGGAACCCCAGGCCAGGAGCCAAATGCAGACCTCTAGGCCTTTATTTGGCCCTTAAGATTCCCCCAGGACATGCTCCTAACCAACACTACCCAACACCTTGAGTGCTTTTGCCTGGCTAGAATGAGTCATTGAGCAGTGATGATGACTCTTGCTTGCCTGAATGGAGAAATGTGAAAAGGGATGGGGAGCATGTGTATAGAAAGCTCTTGTTTTCTCCTACTCAACCTACTGTATAAATGTTGAGTCGCTTTTGCCTCTGGTTTCCTGGATGGTTGCTCACAAGCCCCTTGGGCTGAAAAAAAGTTCTCCAACTTTGCTTTAACACTCATACCCACTTAGAAGCTGAATGTCCTTATCATGTACAACTCTGGTTCAGGCAACTGTTTCCAGAAACAATATGAAATGTGGTTTTTGCAGCCAATGATTATACGCTGAATTCCGAACGTAAGAACTGCCCCCGCTGGATCAGATGGAAGTTTCATCTAAGTCCAGCAGTCTGTTTCTGACACAGGCCAACATTAGTCTCAACAGGGATATGTAAAATGTTGATCCTTGGGGGAGAGGATAAAATCAGAAACAGAACAAGAAAATCTGACTCTCCTGATTGGCACGAAGGCCGAGTGCAAGTATAAACAGCACTGGGTTTTGATACCTATTACTGCATTTCTTTGTATGCATAATTCAAGAGCAATTCAGCTAGTGCCCTGAGAGACCTTCTGTACTTTTAAAAGCTCCTTTCTCAATGGTAGCTTCCTGTTCATGCACGAAATTTATGATATGTGCATTGATAAACAGGAAGAGAACAAAAAGGCAATAATTACAGATGCACGGATCAACCTAGTGAAATCTGAAGTTTGTCCACTTCAAAACATTCAACAGATGCACTGACATCTTAAAATGTTTATTTTCCACTATCTGCTTATTAAATTTCAAACCACTTCCAGATCAAAGTAAAACTTTACATTTCTATTGCTGTATACGCCAATAATTGGATCCAGATCTACTGAAATCAGTGGTGCAAATGAGTAACTTCAGCCCTGCTAAATTCAGTGGGTCTACTCTAAGCACAACTAAGTCTCGATCCAACCTGATCTCTTTGATCCTAACTTTTCGCTCTCTTCACAGACGATTTGCACTCCTGGAAGGACTTTTTCAAGTGCAACTCTTCTTTCATGAGCACAACCCTCCTTCTGTAAGCAGTTCTTTCGATTCACAGAACCAAAAGTTAGGAGCCAAACTTATATAATCCTATGAAATAATGAAGGCTGACTTTTCCAGCATATTAATCTGAAGCCTGGACATTTTTATTTTTAGGATAAAAGACTTGCCTAATGAAGTCCATACTGTAACTGGGATCAGAACACCATTCTGAATATATCCATAATTTTCACTTACTTTCTAAATCTTTTCCATATCCCTAGGCACATAATTAAGAACCAACTGCAAATGGACTAATTTTTCATGAGAACAGACCCTTTTATTCTCTATACTGCTCAACATGCCTTGCACACAAACTCCCACAAGAAGGAAAAGTATCATACTGAACCTACATAGCAAAGATGAATCAAGAGCATGCACTGTATAGCAAACACAATGCAATGATCTCATGTGAACCAGCACCATTGTATTCACCTCATGGTTGCAGCATCAATTGATGATGTACACAAGTTCATTTGGCAAACACATCTTTTTGGTACCAGGTGCCTTTCTATTTTCCCAAGCCTTTCAACAGATCTGCTGACATTCTGGGCATTAAGGAGAGCCTCAAGGTCCATAAATAGCAACACCCTAGTGGTCCCGGGCCCTAAGGAAGTTAGATTGGCTTCAACCAGAGCCAGGGCTTTTTCAACACTGGCTCCGTCCTGGTGGAACGCTCTGCCTCATGAGACCAGGGCCCTGCAGGATCTGATTTCTTTTTGCGGGGCCTGTAAGACAGAGTTTTTCTGCCTGGCCTTTGGCTTGGAGCCAATTTGATTCCCTCCCTCTTTCTTTTTTCCTTTCCTTCTCCTCCTGCAATGAGGCTACATTTTAATATTTTAATGTTTCAATATTTTAATGTTGTATTTTAATTTTGTTTTTAAGTTGTAATCATTCAACTTGTTTTTATTATTGCTTGTAAGCCGCTCTGAGCCCGGCCTTGGCTGGGGAGGGCGGGATATAAATAAAAATTATTATTATTATTATTATTATTATTATTATTAACTTCTGAAACTTTTGATGCTGCTTTTGTTCTATAGCTTGTTTGTTTGTTTTGTATGTTGCTGGTTTTCTCTTATGCAGTGGTACCTCGTACAACTGCAGATGTTGGGAGAGCCACTGCCAGTCAAAACAAAGTGGGCCAGATGAACCAAAGAAGTATGAGGCTGCTTCATATTTAACCCTGGTAATATCCCAAAGCTCTTTGGACTGTATCCAATGCTGCTGTTCCTCTTGTGCTGCAGTCTTCTGCTTCCACAAAGGAACTCCCATCTCCTTCTCCGCAGCCCCTAGATCCAGAGTGTTGAGGGACCCTCCAAATAAGGAGCCCTGTTGCATCAGCAGAAGTCCATTGGCACACCATTGGGATACAACCCTTTAAATCTGGGTATCATTTGTTCCAAACTGTTTGTTCCAAGTGATGTTTAATCCACTCTATCATACCTTCATCTCTTTTTAGCTTAATTACTGTAATTTCTCTCTCTCTGGATTTATGAGCAAGTACAGTGGTACCTCAGATTAAGTACTTAATTTGTTCCGGAGGTCTGTACTTAACCTGAAACTGTTCTTAACCTGAAGCACCACTTTAGCTAATGGGTCCTCCTACTGCTACCACGCTGCCAGAGCACGATTTCTGTTCTCATCCTGAAGCAAAGTTCTTAACCTGAAGCACTATTTCTGGGTTAGCGGAGTCTGTAACCTGAAGCGTATGTAACCTGAGGTACCACTGTATCACAAACTTCAGTTTTTCCGAATCGTAGTTACTCATCTTCTCACCTAAAAACAGAAGACAATACCCCCTATTTATCTCTTTACAGAAGACAACTTCACAGTCCAAATTAAATGCTAGTTTTCTTCTTTCTACAGTGGTACCTCGGCTTACATACGCTTCAAGTTACATACGCTTCAGGTTACAGACTCCGCTAACCCAGAAATATTACCTCGGGTTAAGACCTTTGCTTCAGGATGAGAACAGAAATCGCGCGGCAGCAGCAGGAGGCCCCATTAGCTTCAGGTTAGTGGTGCTTCAGGTTAAGAACAGTTTCAGGTTAAGTACGGACCTCCAGAATGAATTAAGTACTTGACCTGAGGTACCACTGTACTGTCATACACTTTTCTGCACTAGAATTAGATATCTGTGAGCCAACATTCGTGTTTTGCAGTGATCTGTCAATGCAGTATTTCGCAATCTTCCAAACACTTATTTGCTTGAAATCTTGGGACCGCATCATTGGTAAACAAAGCCAACTGGCTCTCCTGCATCCATGACTACATCTGCCCATGTCCGTCCAAACCAGACATCTTCTAAAATCCCTGAGGCATTACGACTGTTAAAAACATGCACACTCAATACTATCCTCTGTAAATGCCTCAGATCACTCAGCCTGGTTTTCCAACTCTTATTGCTATTTTATGTAAATAGGTGGTCTTCATATTTTCTATTGCCAGGAAACATTTCACACTGACTTACCTTCCAGTAAATATCTGCCATAGAAACCATGCATACTATAGAAGGTTCTAGGGGAAGCCACGCAAGACCCTGGACCTATCTGTTGTGCCTCACCACGTGAACCACGACTGTAATTCTACCATATTCCCAGTATGGCCTGTTTAAAATTACAGTGGTACCTTGGTTCTCGAACATAATCTGTTCCGGAAGTCCGTTCGACTTCCGAAACATTCAAAAACCGAGGCGCAGCTTCCAATTGGCGCAGGCGCCCCAGAAGCAATTGCCGAAAATCACATCAGATGTTCAGCTTCCGAAAAATGTTCGAAAACCATAACACTTACTTCCAGGTTTTCGGCGTTCGGGAGCCAATATGTTCAGAGTACCAAGGCGTTTGAGAACCAAGGTTCCACTGTACTGAGTCTCCCACTGAGGAACTCCTTCTCAGCATAAAATGAACACTGGCCTAAATCATAATATAGAGTATGCAACACAATTCATCATACCTAGGCTTTTCTTCATCCACCATTTTGGTATTACCTGCAAGCCTAAGCTACTTCACAGAGGGTCCTTTTAAAAATAAAAGTAACACATCTACTGAAGGATGGAAGAAAAAGAAATGTCCCCTGAGGAATTAAAAAAGCCAAATATGAGCTTTGTGCCAAATCCATTACATAATGCCTCATATTTTCATTAAGTACTTTCCATCACAATTCTATGCACTGTAAACTGAGTGTAAGCCATACTGAACAAAATGGGACTTTCTTAAACATACAATTATGGTGTCAGTTATTAATATACCTGTTCACAACAAAATTCTCACTAAAGAACTTGGGTTACACACAAGGCAATGCAAGACTAGTAAATTGCATTGGCTGGCATAAACAAATGCTTTAAGCTGAGAGGGAGTCTGTGTCATCATTTAAGAAGATATCACATTACACAAATACATCTCTTGCTGTAGCATGATTTGAGTTAGATATTTTGAACATATCTATACTCCCATGCCAATCCCGCACAACGAAAGAATGCTTCAAAATGTGAATGGTTTTACTTACTGTGTCTGTTGTGGTATCCGGAAACATTGATGTCCCTTGACAAAATCGTTTTCAGATTTGATTCAGTTTTTCAAGCCCTGTGGATTTAAATTAGAATTTTACAACCATGCTTTCTTCTCACAGTTTAATGTACAGATTTGTTTGGAAACTTTTCTTACACTTCAGAGCCAGGCATTGCTTCCAGATTCTCAAGTGATAGGAACTGGTGGGGAAAGCTGCACAGCAGATAGAAAACTGTCAAAAAGGCATTTCCCAAAGTATTCACTCAGTGGCCACATGTGAACATGCTAACCCATGATTTAATGCCACCTGAATGAACCTGGGCTTGCTCGTGCAGGAATAAGGAAGGGGAAGCACACATCTAAACTAGGAATCATGGTTTAACACCATTTATGTTTAGTGCCAAAGCAAACCAGCTGCAAATCACAGGCGATTAGTCTGGCTTGCTGAAACTAACCATAGTGAGTGTTAAACTACAGTCCGTGGTTTGGAAAAGGTAAGCAGTTCAGCAGAAGTGAAAGTGAATACTTCAGAACTCTTCCTCCAAGCCAAGTTCACGCTAGGACGCAAATCAACAGATGGCACTCCATTCAAACACGTCTTAAATTTAAGCAGTAGAGCCTTAAATAAAGACCCCTTTCAATGTCGTTCTTAAATCAGTGGTTTCGGATTGCTATTGTATCAGCAAACCAAGTAGGTGCACAGGCATCACAATTCCCTCATGACATTTCCCTACACAATAAAAACGGTTTTAAGAGTAGTTATACTCACTAGTGGCTAAGAGCTAGATACAGAACTTGAATTTACATGTGGCTTTCTAGTCCCAATCTTGAAGATACCACGCCAATTCTTACTACAGAAATAACTGGATGCTAGTGCTGGACGAGACTCTTGAGAGTACCATGGACTGCATTCCATTCTTAAGGAAATCAGCCCTGAGTGCTCACTGGAAGGACAGATTGTGAAGCCGAGGCTCCAATACTTTGGCCACCTCATGAGAAGAGAAGACTCCCTGGAAAAGACCCTGATGTTGGGAAAGATGGAGGGCACAAGGAGAAGGGGACGACAGAGGACGAGATGGTTGCATAGTGTTCTTGAAGCTACCAGCATGAGTTTGACCAAATTGCGGGAGGCAGTGGAAGACAGAAGTGCCTGGCATGCTCTGGTCCATGGGGTCATGAAATGTCGGACACGACTAAATGACTAAACAACAACAGCTTACAGCCACATTTGACCTCCTTATGTGTTAATGTTGCAAGGAGTCCACTTTTACAACAGAATACAATCATGGGTTTAAATGATGAGTAGGCAAACTAAGGCCCGGGGGCTGGATACAGCCCAATCTCCTTCTAAATCCGGCCTGCGGACAGTTTGGGAATCAGCGTGTTTTTACATGAGTAGAATGTGTCCTTTTATTTAAAATGCATCTCTGAGTTATTTGTGGGGCATAGGAATTCGTTCATTTTTTTTTTCCTTTCAAAATATAGGCCGGCCCCCCATAAGGTCTGAGGGACAGTAGGCCGGCCCCCTGCTGAAAAAGTTTGCTGACCCCTGGTTTAAATACTAACATCTTAGAGAAGGACAACTCAGTGTCTATAGCAGTCTCAAAAGAGGGCACAGTAAATACACATCAGCCTGTAAGGTTCTAATCATGTGGGTTCCAATGTTTACCTGGCCCACAAACCTAAGTAAAATTGGGCCAGCACACTAAATTATTATCAGGCCATTAAGACTATGGAGGAAGGAAAGAGGATAGTTGGGGAGTTATCAACAAAGGATGGTAGCTTTGAAGACAGCTGTAAAATAGGAGCAATAACAGTAATTCAGTAAATGAGAATCAAAATTCCTTTCATAGAAAGTAATTCCATACATGTTTCAAGCTAGGACGCTCTCCAGCATAGAATATGAAGCACAACGCATTTAAAAAGTCTGTCTGCTAAATGAATAACATTCGATAATGATTTTTCCCCAACTGAGTCTGATTTCTTTTTTTTAAAAAAAGAGAAGGTACAATTCTCCAATAGGCCTTCTATACTAGGCTATAAATAGTCCACTGCATTTTTGTGCAGGGTGTGGAGGAAGGGGCTTTCTTCCTCTTGCAGCCCACAGTATCTATGTTGGGCATAGAGGATGGACACAGTACTCTATTCCTCCTCCATCAGCTAACTCCTTCTCCTGCATACAATTCCATGGACCTGCCTGCATGTAATTCCTTGTTGTCTGTAGTAGTTACCAGGCAAGTGCTTAAATGCAAGGCTGATTTGTATCCAAGTATAAACCTCCAAAGCTTACCAAATGCAACAAAAGTTAAACGCTACAGAAAAATACAATGGCAAGGGATAATAATTTTCTGTTCAGTAAATTCATCAGTTTGACCTATACTTCTAGTTTCTCCTCCCAGAAGGCTCTAGTCCCTGGATTCAAGCCTAATTTGTACTTATAGAAATGCTGCTTCCCAGATCCATAGGAATGGATAAAGCAGCTGTTAATTTTGCTTCTCCTGATGTTCTTAGGATTCTTGATTGCACCCCTAACCTTATCGAGCTTGAAGAAGTATGCAAAAGTAGTCTAATAGACTGGCCTTCACCAAAGAAACACCCACCCACTCAAAAAGTCATACCCACCCACACCAAAAAGCAGCCTAGAAAGGTTTAAGTGGTACAAACTACTACAACTTGCTCAGAGGCACTTCTTTGCTCCTGAATCAGAACTCCAACTCTGTCATATCTGACACTTACAACTGTTTTCTTCCCTATGTCATTTGCTATTCCCTGCCTGCTCATAACTTCTTCTTTTCCTGACCAATTCCTCTGTTGGCAGCTTGAAAAAAGATATCTCAAGAGGCAGCAAACTGAGATGTACAAGATTATTCGCTTTTGGTCACCTAGTATTGAAGAGTCATCCGGATGCCTCCAGCTATTTAGAAATAAGCAACTGAAGTGAGCACCACTGCAAATATCAGACTACAAAATCAATGAGGAATTATCTATACCTGAAGTTTCAGGAAAAGAAAAAGCTCAGATTTCTGTTGATTTAAATGTTTGAATAAAGCATAATTCTCCATGAAGCATTTCCTACCTTTCTCAACACCTAAAAGGGTCAGAGTCAGCTCAGAATTTATCCAAGAATGTGATCCAATATTGTGGTGCAGACCAGATCCCAAGGCCTACAGGCATACAGTGGTACCTCGGGTTATAGACGCTTCAGATTACAGACTCTGCTAACCCAGAAATAGTACCTCGGGTTAAGAACTTTGCTTCAGGATGAGAACAGAAATCGTGCAGCCGCAGTGCAGCAGGCCTCATTAGCTAAAGTGGTGCTTCAAGTTAAGAACAGTTTCAGGTTAAGAACAGACCTCCAGAATGAATTAAGTTCTTAACCCGAGGTACCACTGTAGTTATATTGGAGGCATAGGATCACAATGTGAACTTTTATAATGGTCTGCATAATTTTATATGCTTTCAAACCTTACCTATGTATATGTGGGGAGTGGATAGTGCAAAAACAAGGTATGATCTCCAATGCAACATCAGGATTAGGCCTTTGAAAATGGCTTCTCAGTTTTAACCTGCAGTCACCCTTCCTCTTATAATGTATCCATTACAATGCATCTTACAATGTATGCCCTCTGCAAACTAGAAAACTCAATTATTTAGTGCAAAACTAAAACTTCACCATGGCAATGAAAGAACAAGGTACAGTAGTTGTAACTGGTTTCACCTCAACAATTACGGAGCAAGCAAAGGGAGAAGAAAATCAATGCTCACTAAATTACAACACAAATGCTGATATGAGGAGGTATCTGCAGAGCCACCATTTTTACATGTTCATTTGACTGCAAAGCTCCGTTACATATTCTTAGAGTAAGGAGACAGGCAAATTTGCTGCTTGACAAGGACCACAGACCTGGCTTTAATCATTACAGCCATAAGATCTGGTGTTATCCCAGATCTTTAAAGAAATACACATATGCACACACAAACATACACCTTTCTCGTCTTTCAATATGCCACACAATACAAGTTCAAAGAGCTTTAAATCGGCCACCTTTTCACTAGGTAGGATAAGTGGGAAGACAAAACTGTAAAAATAATGGACCTTTCCCAAACCTACGGATATAGTAGTAACCGCAACACTGATTGCTGTGCTGAATCAACCACGCCAGTCATGCATTTCTTCTGCAAAACCAAAAGGATGACAAAGCCCTGACTACTACACCATAAGTCACAAGATGGCCAGAGAATAGTGCTCTGGGTTATGTTTTTACTATCAGTTGCAAGTCACAGTGAAGGGCTCCTATAAGGCCACCTCCAGGCTACCGACGATGCAAGCTTCTCTCCTCCGAAGCAAAGGCTCTCTTTCTCTCAAAACCAACTATTCCCTCTGGTTTTGTTTTTTTCGTTTCTTTTCGCAACCCAGCTTAAAGTCTGGATAGGGAAGAAGGAAATGTGTTGGGGTTTTTTAGAAGCAGAACATGCCGAGAGAGAGAGAGATCGGCACTCACCCGCTTGCACTCAAGGCAGGGTTTGGAAAGTGACAACACAAAGGGAAGGGAAAGGAAATACAGAAGAAGGAGAGACCTGGGAGCAATGGAAAAGCAGCGGAGAGGCGGGAGGCGGACTCTGTCCCGCCGCGCTTCATAGGACGGATAATATACATGGATATAGATGCAAGTTGCAAGAAGAAACCTGTTGCTCTGATCTCAAACACGGGCTTTGATTCATAGCGGCGTGCATGAGAGATGGGGAATTGAGGAGGGGGGAGGCTGGGCTGCGCTGAAGAAGGAAGCAAGAAGCCCCGCCGCCGCTGCATGCGGACCCTCGCCTGCCACCACGAAAAGAGAAACCCCAGGGCACAAATGGTCAACCTGGGGTGGGAAAATGGAGGCAGCGTTTGGAAAGAGAAGGAAGGAGAGAAGGAAGGAAGGAAGGAGAACACTCCCGAGGGATGGATGCGGCCCCCCGCCCCGTCCCACGGGGCATGCATTTTGGGGACAGACGCCCTGAACACACACACACACACACACACACACACACACATCCGCCCACCCTTCCCACGAGCCCGCCACCCCCAAGAACCGCTTTTACCTCCGCAGCTGCAGGGAGGAGGGGAAGCCGCAGCAGCCCCGCACGAGGCGGGGGGAGGGAGAAACAAAAGCCTGCCGAGGCCGCAAGGCTGGGCCTGCTCGGCTCAATTTCCCCGCCCCTCCTCGCCGCCGCAGCAGCAGCGCCTGGCCAGGCGGAG
The DNA here is from genome assembly GCF_951804945.1 of Podarcis cretensis. Classification (NCBI taxonomy): domain Eukaryota; kingdom Metazoa; phylum Chordata; class Lepidosauria; order Squamata; family Lacertidae; genus Podarcis; species Podarcis cretensis. The sequence goes on along the minus strand of NC_137170.1, from coordinate 116,803,027 downwards.
CAAGGACTCACCTGGGCCTCGGGCTAGGGCGCGCAAGGCTGGTCGGCCGCGGGGCTGGAGCGAGGAAAAAGGAGGGACGAAACAACAGAGAAAAGGCGGAGGGGGCGGGATCGCCTAGGGAGGAGGCCGCCGCCGCCACGCTGCTGCTGCTGCTGCTGCTGCTTCTGCCCGGGCCTGTCGGCGCTGCCCCGCCGGACAAAAGGGGTGGGGGTGCTGCTTGGTGCCAAGACAGCCGAGCCCGCCCACCTCCCCTCGGCGGCGCGCGCTTGCTTCCCGGAGAGGAACCTAAGCGCGGGGTCAAGGCAACACGGGGAGCTGCATTTCTTTCCCTTGCAGCCGCCGCCGCCGCCGCCTTCTCGCGAGGTGCTGTAGCGGCTGCTGTGAGGCAGGGTCGGCCAAGAGACCGCAATAACAAGCCCCACCCTGAAGGAAAAGCGAGGCACCAGCCAAGCCTCCCCGGAGGAGAAGCTCGCTTGCACGGGAGGAGAAGACGCGCTGCTGCCCCCCCCCACTCACCCAGCCCTCTGGGAAAGGGAGAGGCATACCCTCCCGGGACATTTCTCCTAAGGAAAAGGGGGGCCTTCAGGGATCAAATCGCCTTTTGTAAATCCCCGGGTGTTCCTGGAAAATAGGGACACTCGGAGGGTTTAAAAAGGGGCGGCCGAGGCTGCCTCTTCGCTCCCCCCCAGCAGCCGTGTATTGGTTTTAAACCGATTTGCACATGCCCAAGCGCGATTTCGAGTCCATTCATTTTCTGGGTATGCCGCTTTGCCGTACAAAAATAATAATTAAAAAAACATGCTCAAAGCGGTTTACAACGAAAAGCAGGGATGCATTGCAAGCTAGAGGTGCCAACTTGGAACAAGGCATTGGGGAGGGACAGGTAAGTCCCCAGCGTTTGAATGGCAATGCGGCCAGTGCTGGATTTGCGTACCGTATAAGCTAAACAAGCTATAGTTTAGGGCTCCACTCTCTTGGAGGCCCCCAAAAAAGTTAAAGGGGGAAAAACTGGATGTATATTTCCCAAAATATAAAATAAAAAACAACAAATTAATTGCATTTCAGTTCAACAATTACTTTGATAAAATACATATTTTGTTATGAGCAAATGGCTTAAGATACCCATTAGGTCTATAAATTACCATATAGCATATATTCAACACAAAAAACCATTGACAGTTTGTTGTTGACCAAGGGCAGCTGGACATATAAAGTGCCCAATTACCTTCAGTAGCTTAGGACTTCATCAAACAAATCTGGCCCTGGCCATGCCCATCAACTTTTGGGGCCCTGGACCCCTCATATGTTTTATTGGGGGGATGACAAGGAAGGGATCTCGGCCGCTAGAAGTTGGTCCCTAGAGTTTCAAACAAAACTTATTTCATAACAACAAAGCAAAAACAATAGCAGCAATATAATGACGTGCCAAAAAAAAAAAAAAGCACATTTCGATACGATGAACAAAACAAGATTACTTAAACAACATGCAGCAGCCAATAGCAGGAATAACAAAGGAACAGTTTCACCTTAGTCCCAGAAACACCCATCCCGTGATGATACTCCTTTGACCACTAGCAGAGCATGGAGAAACACAACTAAAGGAGCAATACAGCATGTAACTCAATATTTTGGAAGCAAGAGGAAAAACAACCCTGTGTTTTTAAGGTCAGATTTAAAATACAAGATGCCCTTCCAAAGCTATTCTTGGCCCTCTGGCCAGTGTTACTGCTAAACTGACAATTTCCCTTTTCTCACAGACTGCAAACATTCCGGCAACTTTGTTCCTTGAGCAGCAGAAATGTTCATGAGCATTTTGTATCGGGGTCAGCAAACTTTTTCAGCAGGGGGCTGGTCCACTGTCCCTCAGACCTTGTGGGGGGCCAAACTATAACCTGAAGGGAAAAAATGAACAAATTTCTATGCCCCACAAATAACCCAGAGATGCATTTTAAATAAAAGGACACATTCTACTCATGTAAAAACACACTGATTCCCGGACCGTCCGCAGGCCAGATTTAGAAGGCAAATGGGCTAGATCCGGCCCTCAGACCTTAGTTTGCCTACCCATGTGTTATCCCAACGGCTGAATCTAGTGATGTTAGTGCCACAAATGGAATTCATTTAGATTTTTGTTTAGAATTTCTGGACCGTTTTTTTGCATTTATTTCAGAAAATGTAAGTTGTCGCTCACCTTGGTTTGTAAGAGCTATCCGATACAAAGTTGTGCAGGAGGAATGTAGGTTCCACATGTTCAAGGGTCAAACACTTGATGAGGTGCTTTTGGTCAGTAGGAAAGCCAACTGAAGGATGCACCATGTTTTGGACACGATAGTATTATTTCATGAAGAATCAAGTTCATAGGTTGCAAGTACTCCTTAATAAGCAGCTTTGCTCATAAATGACCAGATAGCGGTGTCCCTTCTTCAGAAGGGCATATGTGGCTATTGTGACTCATAGCAGGCCAAATTTCTGCAACACCATTTTACATTCGACTGCCTTTGGAAGTGTTCAGAAACTTCACCTGATGTAAATGCGGCTGCTGCCAGACTACTTGACCAGAGCCCAATTTTTGAAATGCTAATCCAGTTTTATTCGATCTTCTTTGGCTCTCAGCCTGTTTTCAAGCACAATTTGAAATATTTTGGTTGTTTCACTGTTGGTTGCTGTTAGCCACTTTGGGACAAAAAGCCTAATTAATTTTAATAATAATAATTTATGCATGTGTGCCATTTCTATCCCTCTTCTATTCCAAAGATCCAAATGCAGTGTACCTGGCCACCATTTTATCACAATAACCACACTGTGAGGTAAATGTAAGGCTGCTCAGCCTTACATTTTATTTGGTTTCCAGCCATTTGTGGATTACCTCAGTAATAATCTCTTTAGTGATTATCTTATTTTGCATAAGAATCAAGCTCCTTCTTAGCATAATTTCTCTCTTTGTAGTATTAGGCAGGTTTATTTATCACCTATTACATGTTCCCTTTCTGTTTTCTTTTGACAGCCTTTGAGCACCAGGTAGCTGTTTATTCTTTCATTTTCTCCTTCAAGAAAGGTGTAGTGAAGCAGTTAAAGTAATACACGGTCATGCTGATTCTGCCCAGCAGCACACCAGTGTTTTCATCCTATGAAACTTTACGACTTTTTCACCACAGAACAGGCAACCACAGCTGATTCACCACATAACAGCAATGCGTGATGGTGTGGCCTCAGGCAAGGCGGGGAGTTTCTTTATAATACAGTCATACCTCGGGTTACAGACGCTTCAGGTTGTGGATTGCTGAAACCCAGAAGTACCGGAACGGGTTACTTCCGGGTTTCGGCAGTCGCACATGCGCAGAAGCGATAAATTGCACTTTGCGCATACGCGCCGAATTGCAACCTGTGCGTGCACAGACGCGCCACTGCGGGTTGTGGACGTGCATCCCTCACGGATCACTTTCGCAACCTGAGTGTCCACTGTATGTGGAGTGCCCCTAAAGAGTCAGTCAGGAAAATATTCCTTCCCTGTCAGTGCAGCAAAATGTTACCGTACTCGTGTTCAACTCAGTGCACCCATTTCTACTTTAGAGCAAATAATTTAACAGCCTATTCATTGTGGAGACTTATTCTCAGTTGTGTCTGAATTGCACTGAACATGTCCATGTACGAAACAGTATCTAGTCCCCTGTGTTTAGAAATGTAATATGTCAGGGAGCAAGACAGCTTCTTCATATTCTAGTCTATTATCTGCAGGAATTTGTTTTCTTGATGAACATTCTGTCATAAGACACTCCCCAAGTCTGAAGTGAAGCAACCCAGACCTTAAAACATTGTGGTGATTTGGTTTGGTTCTACAGTTGTCCTCAACCACATTCATTGGTTTGTAGCTTCTTTTGTTAAAATGAGCTTTCCTGTCTTCTGAGTTTTCACCTGCACCAGTTCCAGCTCCTTAGCTATGATATGTCAAGAGAGCTACGTACCTTCAGGACATGAACGCTTAAAAAGCTTGTGAGAGCCAAAGATAAATCATTCTCATTGAGAAGGATTGCTCTGTGGACTAACTTCCAAAGGCGATTAGATTAATCCACAGTTTAATCACCTTTAGGATATTCTGTAAGACCTTCCTCTGTTTTAAAGCTTCCCTGCCAGTTATATTGATGTTTACAGGAGCATGACTGCAATAAAATCAAAGCCACCCTAAAATATGTTCACAAATAAAAAAAAAGCAAGCGTTCATCCTTTATTGTCACTTTCAAGATGCAAATCACCATCAAGTATCTGATGGATGAGTCTCTAATCAAACACAAGCTCTTTATGGTTTATTAAAAGGCAAGGCATTTAATGATTCATGTTCTATGACTTATGCTAATTATAGATAGATAGATAGATACACACAGAGAGAGAAAGGGGGCAGGGAGTCCAATATATTTATAACATATGTATGTCAATCCATAACAAAGAGTTGCCTGGCTTACAATAAGGAAGTAAAATAAATACTGTGTGCATTAACTTGTGAGTAAACCCCATCGGGACGCAGGTGGCGCTGTGGGTTAAAGCCTCAGTGCCTAGGGCTTGCCGATCGAAAGGTCGGCGGTTCGAATCCCTGCGGCGGGGTGCGCTCCCGCTGCTCGGTCCCAGCGCCTGCCAACCTAGCAGTTCGAAAGCACCTCCGGGTGCAAGTAGATAAATAGGGACCGCTTACCAGCGGGAAGGTAAACGGCGTTTCCGTGTGCGGCTCTGGCTCGCCAGAGCAGCGATGTCACGCTGGCCACGTGACCCGGAAGTGTCTCCGGACAGCGCTGGCCCCTGGCCTCTTAAGTGAGATGGGCGCACAACCCCAGAGTCTGTCAAGACTGGCCCGTACGGGCAGGGGTACCTTTACCTTTACCTTTAAACCCCATTAACCTCATATAAACATAAAGTACATAGGATTATCCTGTCCAAGTGTTTGTGAGTGTTCAGGCCACAAACAAAAGAATTTTGGAAACTAGTGTTTTTGAATGTTTTTCTTCAATAGCAATACACTATCTGATATGACATAGCAGAGCACTATTAAAACGAAGGACAGCAGCGTGTGATATGGCATGCACTCAGCTGTTCAAAGAGAAAATGGTTCAACATTCCACTGAGCTTGCATGATCCTACATGGTGTTTTGAATCTTGTCCATTATTAAGCATTCACACAGCACTTTTAGCTTGTACAATTTTATTTTATTTTTTAAAAAACACCCTTTATCTTGTTTTGACTTTACAGCATTCTTGTTTTAAATCACTCCCACTGACTGTACGGATAGGAAACTGAGGCTGACATATATTCAGTGGCGTAGCGTGGGGGATGCAGGGGGGGCCGGCTGCACCGGGCGCAACATCTGGGGGGGGGGGGCGCGCTCGCACTCGCAGCTCTCTGCCCCCTGCTAAAATCCACGGGTTAGGAGGCGCAAATTATTTGCCTTGCCCTGGGTGCTGACAACCCACACTACGCCACTGCATATATTGACTTTTTCATATGGCTAAGTAGAGGTATGACCCCTACCACCCTCTGCCAGATCAGAACACAAAGTTCTCTTATATTTCTTAAAGCCAGAATTGGATCTGGAGCCTTTCTTGTGGATCCTTTCATCACATTAGCACATAGAATGATTATTATTATTTGTCTCCCTGTCCCATAATAAAAAATAGGCATGGAACAACACATTTCTCTGTCCCTATGTCAATCACAAATAAAAAAATGGCTAGAATCTGTTCTAAAAGATGAGCTAGGCATTATGGCTGCTACAACAGCTTTAGAGATGTTATAAAGCTTTTACACCAATTGGCAGCTTTTGCATCAACCATTACTTATTCCTGAGGGGGAAAACTGTTTTTGCAATTCTCTATGCAAACAACTATGGCTATTTTCTCATCCCCCCTCCCCCCGCAGGTCGTTCTCAGCTGTTATACAGCCATCTCTTCACTGCCATGTTTTCATGTCACTGAAAGCTGGAGTAGTGGTACTTTGCTACTATTTTATCTATTATAAATATATGAACGTGTGTGTGTGTTTAGGAAAGTGGGTTTTCCCAGGGAGAGCAGTGAGGACAAAATAAAAACCTCTTAGCCTTGAAATCGCAGGACAAACCAAAGTGTGGATGAGCCCTAAACAGTCAATGCCGTCTAATCTGCCTGCAAGTAAATCTGGATGAATGTTCAATAAACAGGCCATCTGAAAATGCCCAAAAGCTTCATGCAAACACCAGATATACGGTAATCAAACCTCCACATAAGCTTTGTTCAAGCAAATAAGTATGAATGCTCAACAAACAGATTTCCCAAAAGAGCACTACCTGTCTATCAGCTACACTCCATTCCCAAACCAGTTTGCCCAGTCCAGAGCATTGCATACCACACAAACAGCAGAAAAAGGGGCCTATGTGACCTGTGCACGCCTAGAAGAAAACAAACCACCATGGTTATTCGATCATTCAGAGACGCTGTATGCAACAAAAATATATTCAGCACATCATTTAAATTAATAATAAAACAGAAATTCTGCACTATGCAGTTAGTTAACTAAGAAAACAGGCCTGTCCTTGTTCTTAGTATTAAATTAAGTAAACACTTGGAGAACCACAAATATAAAAATTATTAAAGCGGGGGGGGGGGGGATCTGGTGGAGGGGGGAGCGTAGCCACGGGAGTGAAAATAAGGCAGAATACTAATCAATAATTAAGACATGGGCAGAAAAGTGAGCAAAAAAGAAATCAGCTACATTCTTCTTTTTAAAAGCGTTTTAAATGTGACACCAGATGGCACTGCAGAATTCCATCTTTCAGCAATGTGATTTCCCATTACTGTATGAGGTTTACAACGCATTTTCCTGATACTTTTTTTAAAAAAATGTGTCTGGATCCAGCCTAAGACAGGATTGAAGTTTTACAACTTCAATTGGCAATGATTGGCAACAGCATTTTTTTCATCACCCAACATGCCGTGTCCAGAGGAGGGCAACCAAAATGGTCAAAGGCCTGGAAACGATGCCTTATGAGGAACGGCTAAGGGAGCTGGGCATGTTTAGCCTGGAGAAGAGGAGGTTAAGGGGTGATATGATAGCCATGTTCAAATATATAAAAGGATGTCACATAGAGGAGGGAGAAAGAAGATTCCACCTAAACATTAGGAAGAACTTCCTGACAGTAAGAGCTGTTTGACAGTGGAATTTGCTGCCAAGGAGTGTGGTGGAGTCTCCTTCTTTGGAGGTCTTTAAGCGGAGGCTTCACAACCATATGTCAGGAGTGCTCTGATGGTGTTTCCTGCTTGGCAGGGGGTTGGACTCGATGGCCCTTGTGGTCTCTTCCAACTCTATGATTCTATGCCGCCCTTCATGGCTTGAAGAGACTGGAAGGGAAAGGCGGAGAATTATTTCTTATGGAGGGGAAGGGAAAGTAGAGGCTGATATTTATCCAGGCTGTATGATCACCCCGCCCCCTGTTTACTGGTATTTAATAAAAGATGCAGTTATTAAAACAGAATCTGCTCGAAGAAAGAGTCAAGTGGTTGTTGTGATCATGGCCTGGATGCTTAATTATATATATTCAATTTCAGATTTGCTGTATCTTAAACCAGAGCAGAGCAGATGCAAAGGTTTGTTGTAGTTTTGTGAAGGGCAGAAGTGAAAGTGGATTAGGAAGGATTCTTGTGGACCTATTAATATCAGGTTGTCTCCTGCCACCTGGACTTTCTAGAACATTTAGTTATGGATCTTAAATATATGCTATATATAACCATCACTTCCTTCTGACTTGCATTTTCATTTTTCCATGCAGTGACCAAGTCTTTGGGTACTTGCTAATGCTAATCAAACATTCCTATAGCCCACACACTGAATATAAAGATGAGAAATGTGAGCTATTTTTAGTGGTGACAACTCAAAGCTCGTCGCTCTATAAGAAAATGTCTTGTCCCATCCCCCCCCCGTCCCCCCCCCCCCCCGCTTTATTTTAATACAAAAGCTGATCCAACCAAAGTTTGACATTCTGTGGATTAGGCCACGGACAGTTTTAAAAGTTTCTAGCTCCTCAGTTTAGCTTCATTTTATTTTAATCAGAAAAGAGACTGGCAAAAGAGAAGTATATTTTTGGATGCTTTGCTGTTGAGTAATGCTTACCCTGCAGAACATGTGAAGTGTAAAGGACCCAAGAAGTAAATGTTTTATTCATTTACCTGTGAAATGAATTATTTCATCATTATAATTGAGAAGTATGTTAAGTGGCTTGGGAAACTCTGAAGGGATAAAATTTTTAAATTATTTTTGCAATAATTCTTATAGGTGAACTTCCTGAATGATTAACCATGTAAAAATTATTGCCTAAGTTATACACACACACGCGCGCGCAATTCTATATATATATTCTTGGTTCACGCACATAATCCTGTCTCTCATTCTGCCACGTACAATATTTGAAGTTCTGTCTCATCAAATTGTTTTGGTTTTACAAGGTAAATGTTTAGATATATAACCTACTCAGTTATGGTTCTCTATATCCTTTCTTCTCTCTAGTTCCCTGATAAGGTAAGTCCAGATCTCATCATGGGATGGTGAGTTGGCATGACATTTTTCACAAGGGAAATGACAGGCAAAAGGCACATTATTTTGGTCTAAGCACGTAAAAGATTGAAATGAGCACCAGGCCTTAAATTTTGCTTAATTTTAATTTGAGTTTCAAAGATTCATCCAGATAGTTTTTCTATTATGGCCGAACTTTCACATTATTATTATTTATTTTGCTTCCTTGCCTCCTCTATGCTATTTAAAACAAATTGTTTCCTTTCTTGCTGAGGGGAGGTGTTCTATAGCCAGAAGTAAATAATATATAAAAAGAACAACAGATGTTTTGTCCAAGAAGTAGACAAATACATTATATGTGCGGAACACACTTGTCTGTCTTACAATCTGGATTTTATCAGGCTAATTTTAATACATTAATTTTTCAAGTAAAAAACAACAAAACCCACTCTAATACATATTGACTTCTGTACTTAGAAGTAATGAAATTAGACCATGCAAAAGAGAGACTAGAAAACCTAATAAAACCTGATGATTATGCTTACATTATAACTAGGGTAAACAAGTTCTGCTTATCAGTAATGGAATGGGACCTCATGCAATTATTTTCCTAGCAGTTGTTGTTTATGAATGACATTTTTTAAGGTTCTATTAACATCTTTTCAAAGATAATAAAGAGTAACATGTCCTTGCTTGCTAAGGGAGTTTCTATCTGCGTTGCTGAGGCGTTGGGAGAGGGATGACTTGCCTAACACTTTTTTTTAATACTTTTTTTATTCTATTGAATCACAGTGTTCTTGTTAATTAGCTGTTCCAAAAACATTCACTCATACTAATGACTTTCAGTTGCTTAAATAACTAGGAATGTGAAAAAGCTATTTGCACATATGGCAACAGTAAATATGACATCAGATACATTAGCAGTCCACATAACCAAATATTTGGCATTTCCACGATGAAAGGACTACAGTTTCCTTTATTATTATATATTATTATTAATAATCCACAAACTCGTAAAATTGCACTCAGTCCCAGAAAGAGAGCCCATCTGCCATTGGGCAGAGAGGGGGCAACTCAGGTAGCAGTGGCTGGAGGGTGATGATGGACGTGAGATGATGGAGGACAAAATTTTGTGTGCCAAGCAATCTGACCTGGCTGCAGCCTATAGGCTAGCCTGCTGTCCTCAGGTGAAATGAACAACTCTGCCCCATCTCCAGGGTCAAGGGCCACAGCTGCTCTATGCCTCTAAAGCACTATTAAACACTTGTGGCTTCTCCAAAAGAATACTGGTAACTGTAGTTTGTTAAAGATGCTGAGAACTGTTAAAGGTAAAGGGACCCCTGACCATTAGGTCCAGTCGTGGCCGACTCTGGGGTTGCGGCACTCATCTTGCTTTATTGGCCGAGGGAGCCGGCGTACAGCTTCCAGGTCATGTGGCCAGCATGACTAAGCCGCTTCTGGCAAAACCAGAGCAGCGCACGGAAACGCTGTTTACCTTCCCGCCGGAGCGGTACCTATTTATCTACTTGCACTTTGACGTGCTTTCGAACAGCTAGGTTGGCAGGAGCTGGGACCGAGCAACAGGAGCTCACCCCGTCACGGGGATTCAAACCGCCGACCTTCTGATCAGCAAGTCCTAGGCTCTGTGGTTTAACCCACAGCACCACCTTCAAAGAGCTAGAGCAGGCTTCCTCAACCTCGACCCTCCAGATGTTTCGAGACTACAATTCCTATCATCCCTGACCACTGGTCCTGCTAGCTAGGGATCATGGGAGTTGTAGGCCAAAAACATCTGGAGGGCCGAGGTTGAGGAAGCCTGAGCTAGAGTTTCGAGAGTGATTTAGCGTTCAATCCCTCTTCTCAGAGGAGTTGTAGCTTTGAGAGGAAACAAGGGCATCTCCTAACAACTCTCAGCATCCTTAAAAAAAATCACAGTCCCCTCGATCATTTGAGGGAAGCCATGTTTGTCAAAGCAGTATGGTGAGAACATGGCCAAAGGAAGATTTCACTGCTAGTCTAGTTAACTTCTGTATGTAGAAAGTGGGAGGAGGAAGAAAGTCTCATCTTGACCTTTCCGTCATTCAGCAAAACGTCTTGGGCCCTGCAAGGAAAGGGAGCTTCCTTAACTATTGCTCATCTTTCTTTACCTGTTGCTGGAATATCCTGGACCACTTCATAAACCCAGCTCGAAAGGATCATGAGCCTGGTACTATATTCAAAGGATTTACAGAGAAGAAAAGCTGAACAACCCATTGGCAGTGGCGTAGCGTGGGGGGTGCAGGGGGGGCCGGCCGCACCGGGCGCAACATCTGGGGGTGAGGGTTACGGGGCGCAAATCCACGGGTTAGGGGGCGCAAATTACTTGCCTTGCCCCGGGTGCTGACAACCCACGCTACGCCACTGCCCATTGGGAATGTCAGGACTTATGGGAAACATTTGTAAGAAATATAGCACCACCAAAACATGCAGGTGTTTTTTTTGACTTCACTGCCACAGCCTTTGCCAGACGCACGGCAAGCAGGATATATAGGTCACATCTCAGTCAAATGTGCCATGCACTTTCATGCTAATCACTCTAACGCCTCACACTCTGTAATCATTTTATCATTGTTAATTTTTTGGCAATTATCCTGATGAAAGGTTAAAAATGATCACAGCCATTTCTTCAGAGACACGAGGAAGGCTGGCTTAAAAACATTCTACTCTGGCTGCCTGATGATGATAGTGCCAGTTATTTTTAAATTATTTAAAGTAGCTTGGGAGTTTTTATTGAGAATTTTCTATCTCAAAGCTGAGAAACAGGCCAGAGTGGTTTTCTCTTCTTTTTGAAACATTCCTTGCATTTTCAGCCTTTGTGGGAAATCACTAATACATGAAATGCCCATGTAGATAGTTATTATCTTTGGTCAAGGAGGCATTCAGAGAAGCAGGACAGGGGAAAAAAGGATGAAAGATGGAGAAGCTGATTAACAGAGTGATCTTCTGCATTTTTACTTGAAAGTAAGCCCTATTGCATCCATTTAGGCTTACTCCCTCAACAATATGTCTGCAACTGGACCCCTGCAGCAAGGGTTCAAAATGAAAAATAATCAAGGGAACTGAAACAATTATATTGGGGTAGCCAATATGGTACCCTTTGGATGTTGTTGGATTCCACCTCCCACCATCCCCAGTCAGGAATGATGGGCCCTATCCTATTTTCCAATGTGAGCACTAAGTAGCGATGACAGAGGCAAAGTGAAGGGTTGATCAGTGTGTGGCAAGATCTCTGACCTCTGCCCTTCCCCCAGGATCAGAATCTCATTCAGTTCCCCCTCCTCATAACCATGCAGACTAGAGGGCTCAGGATTTGATAGGAATGGCAAAAAACCCACCTTTTCCTGGCAATACATACTTTTTCTGTTGGTGGCAACTTAACTTTCACCCAAGGCAGCCAGTTTAGACACTCCGATGGCTTGGAAAATGCAAGCCAGCCTTAAACGCAAATAAAGCATAACATTTCTTTAGGCATATGCTGTCACCCACATTATACATATTTTATCAGAGCATCTTTCCACAGTGCTGACACACTATCATGTTTTATGACATTAAACTTTTATGGCTAGTTGTACTCCCTATCCTTATTCCTCAGTAAAGATTTACATGTCAGCACAATGCCTCTTGGGAGTGGTCTATTTGTAGGTAATTTATTTATTAAAAATCCACCATATCAACTAATCCGGGCATGCAAAGAGGCTCAAAACGACCTCAAAGGACTATACAGAATTCATTTTAACCCTTTAAAATATTAAAACAGTAAAATAAATTAAAAGCAGTATTACTATTAATGCTGCTAATACTTCAATAGATTTATTAATGGCCTTCTAAACCACAATCTCAAGGCGACATACACATAAGCTAATTAAAAGCAGTTAAAAAAACCAAAACAACAACAACATACTCTCCAACATTTCTACGATGGAAATATTTATTTATACCCCGCCTATCTGACTGGGTTTCCCCAGCCACTCTGGGCGGCTTCCAACAAAAGATTAAAAATACATCAAAACATCCATCATTAAAAACTTCCCTAAACAGGGCTGCCTTCAGATGTCTTCTAAAAGTCAGGTAGTTGTTTATTTCCTTGACATCTGATGGGAGGGTGTTCCACAGGGCAGGTGCCATCACCGAGAAGGCCCTCTGCCTGGTTCCCTGTAACCTCACTTCTTGCAGTGAGGTTGCCTCCTGAAGGCCCTCGGAGTTGGACCTCAGTGTCCAGGCTGAACAATGGGGGTTGATGGCAGTTGAAATCCAACAATATATGAAGGGCATCTCTTTGGTTACCCCTGGTCAGTGGCGTAGCGTGGGGGGGTGCAGGGGGGGCCGGCCGCACCGGGCGCAACATCTGGGGTTAGGGCAAATCCATGGGTTAGGGGGCGCAAATCCACGGGTTAGGGGGCGCAAATTACTTGCCTTGCCCCGGGTGCTGACAACCCACGCTACGCCACTGCCCCTGGTTTAAACAAGCACAACACATCGAGCTTGATCCCCACAGCCAGAATAACAAGCCTGTCTAAACTGTACACCATGCAAAGGGTTTCTCCCACACCTCTCCTTCTCTAGCTGAAGCAAGAAATAATTTAAACTACAGAATTTAAAGGTAAAAGGTAAAGGTACCCCTGCCCGTACGGGCCAGTCTTGACAGACTCTGGGGTTGTGCGCCCATCTCACTTAAGAGGCCAGGGGCCAGCGCTGTCCGGAGACACTTCCGGGTCACGTGGCCAGCGTGACATCGCTGCTCTGGCGAGCCAGAGCCGCACACGGAAACGCCGTTTACCTTCCCGCTGGTAAGCGGTCCCTATTTATCTACTTGCACCCGGAGGTGCTTTCGAACTGCTAGGTTGGCAGGCGCTGGGACCGAGCAGCGGGAGCGCACCCCGCCGCAGGGATTCGAACCGCCGACCTTTCGATCGGCAAGTCCTAGGCACTGAGGCTTTAACCCACAGCGCGCACCCCTTAAAAAGAAGAGTAGGGACGCAGGTGGCGCTGTGGGTTAAAGCCTCAGCGCCTAGGACTGGCCGATCGAAAGGTCGCGGTTCGAATCCCTGCGGCGGGGTGCGCTCCCGCTGCTCGGTCCCAGCGCCTGCCAACCTAGCAGTTCGAAAGCACCTCCGGGTGCAAGTAGATAAATAGGGACCGCTTACCAGCGGGAAGGTAAACGGCGTTTCCGTGTGCGGCTCTGGCTCACCAGAGCAGCGATGTCACGCTGGCCACGTGACCCGGAAGTGTCTCCGGACAGCGCTGGCCCCTGGCCTCTTAAGTGAGATGGGCGCACAACCCCAGAGTCTGTCAAGACTGGCCCGTACGGGCAGGGGTACCTTTACCTTTACCTAAAAAGAAGAGTAGTGCCCTCTTTACAACAAGCTGCTCTTCTTTTCTTTTCTTTTCTTTTCTTTTCTTTTCTTTTCTTTTCTTTTCTTTTCTTTTCTTTTCTCTTTCCTCCCCTTTTTATCTCAGAATGTAAGTGGCTCTCGAGGCCAACATGCCGCCCAAACACAAAAATCTCAAGTGCTATCAGTGAAGTAATTCGGTTCACAATTCACCAGAAAAAAACAATTCTTCAGAGGCCTGCAGTTGCCGTGCAGTGACATTTCACACAACCCAATTGACAAAATCCACAGAAAAGGCAGGTGCGTAGTGAAAAGGGACTTTTTCATCATCTCTTTTCCATTGCTGAAACAACATTTTGCATTTCTCCAGTGCCTGACAGGCATCATATCAGTTACATTACTACATGCAGTAATGCATTTCAGGAGTGTTCGTTCTTCTCTCTGCACGGCTAAATGTTTACAAGGGGGAGCAAGCACACTCATGTTCTCTATTGCTTTTACAACTATCTCTGGCCCATTCACTTGCATTGCCTCAATGGTAGCAGAGTGGGATCCAAAGCCAAAGCCAATATTCACACTTTCCATCTGGCCTGCAATCCGCACTTTTTTTTTTCAGAACACCACCCCTAATCTGATCTCTTTAAAGTCTCTGAACTTTTTGAGTTACAGTGGTGCCTCAGGTTACAAACACTTTGGGTTACAAACACTTTGGGTTACAAACTCCGCTAACCCGGAAGTAGTACCTCGGGTTAAGAACTTTACCCCACGATGAGAACGGAAATCGTGCGCCATGGCAGCAGCAGAAGGCCCCATTAGCGCGCCTCAGGTTAAGAACGGTTTTGGGTTAAGAACGGACCTCTGGAACGAATTAAGTTCATAACCCAAAGTATCACTGTACACAGATCTCATAGATTCATAGAATTGTAGAGTTGTAAGGGACCCTGCAGTGCCCTCTTGTGTTGGTGCCCAGTGTGGCAATACCAGCCACACTTTCCCAAAACCATCTCTGGAGATCCAACCTCTGCCTAAAAACCTCCAAGGAAGGAGAGTCCATCATCTCCCAAGGCAGACTGTTCCACTGTCAAATAGCTTAAAATGCAGAACAATGCAGAGCTCTGTATAACCCAGAAACTTGCACATTTGTACACTACGAAAAGCTATTCCAGAGTAAAAATATACCACTTTGCTTGTTTTGAATTACATGCCGTACAACCCTCTTCATCTTTACTCAGAAGAATGCTCCAGTGTGAACCTTAAGTTTCCATAGGATTGCAGCCTAACATTGGCTAAATTGCAGACACCACTCTTCTGTATGGTTAGGGCAGATTATATGGTTCTAACAATGCCCAAGTTTATCACTAGCACGGTATGTCACCATGAGATGTATTCAAACCACGTGGTCAGCAATTGCAGAGGTTGCCGGGAACGGCATGATGAAAAGCGACAAAGAAACCTCCAGCTGTGCACACCATTCCCTTGTCCAAGGATAAATGGCTCCGTTGGATTTCGGCCATTATCTGCAGCTGAGTTATTGTTTTGCCAAACAACTTTGCTGCTCGCTGCAGCCAGATTACCCTGGCTGCCAAGAATGTGAGTTGCAGAATTGCCATGGCTAGAATGATGTACCCTGGTGCCACCTCCTCTGCCAGGGGTTGCTTCACCATGAACACCTGCACGACAGGCAGAAATTAAACAGGCGGTGCTTTTCTCTACCTAGAGAGCCAGAGTGCTGGAGAAAACTATGCCTGCTATATGTCTGCCTATGAGACCGCTCTTAAAGTAGCCCGGCCCCTAAAAGGATTGACTTTGCATGGCAGATTTCACCAATAGCTGTTGCCTGATAGCTCAGCTGGTTAAAAAGTGGTGCTGGGGTAACACCAAGGTTGCAGGTTTGATCCCCGCATGGGACAGCTGCCTATTCCTGCATTGAAAGATTTGGACTAGAGGATCTTTAGAGTCCCCTTGCAACTCAACAATCTTATGCTTCTACGATAATGGAACTAATTGACAACAATGGGTTAAAATGACTCCCTTATCAGCAAACCGCAGGGCAAGAAATTCTCTGCATGAAACATGCTGTGTGAGCCACTCCATTTATTTTTCACAGCCTTCTGAAGATGTCAATTGGTACAAAGTCTAGGTTTGTTGTGCAATACAAATGTTGGCCGACTCAGGAGCAGACTCACAGCCTGCTTTGAGTGATCACATCTCAGTAACACAGACCTTGCCATAAGAATATGGAGCCAAACGTCAGAGGCATTTCTGCAGCGTTGCCAGCGATCCTTTGTTTTAAGAGAGGACCCTTGTTCCAGGTAACCCCACAGCAGATGATGAACATTTATTATTTCTACACATCATCAGCCATGCAGACAACTCTTCTTTCAGCAAAACTGTTTTGAGATCACCATCTCCAAATGACAGGCGTCTAAAAACTGCAAAGAAATTCCCTTTCCCCCACATAGCTTTTCCAAAGGCTGGGCCTCACAGGAGTAGGCTGCTTGTACTGAAGCAATAGCACATAAACAGCAAAGAGACCCCCAGATATGAAAATGGCACTGTACGGAACCAAGAATCGATGCATCAAAAGTAATAATGTTATAAGTAAACAACAGGGTGTAATATACAGTATATCTGGAGATGGCACACCAGCTGAAAGTCTGTTTTGGCTAATTTGTCTTTTTCAACCCTGTCCAATTAATCCAGTGTCCTTGGGAAGAGTGATAACCCTACAAGCCAAGTTGCTTACATGCACTACAGACTGATGGAAGCTCTTTTGACTGCGTAGCTGTTTTTTCGTTTACAGATTGCTAGCAACGCCTCCGGTAGGTATGTCAGTTTCTGCTGGGTGTACAGGGTCGGAGCTGAGCACCAGAGCAAGTTGGGAGGGGTCATGTCATGTTATAGCTGGGACCCTAACAGATCAATGGGATGTAGTGGTTAGTGTTGTACTAAGACGTGGGAGATCAGGGTTCAAATCCCTACACAGGCACGAAGCTGACCTTGAATCTGTCACTATCTTTTGCGTGTTCAGACCCAGAAACCTCCCCCTAAATAAATTCACACTTGACTCAAATTTTGGTTTGGTTTTTGGCAGAATTTATGCCACAACTTTATTGATTACAGAAAGTGACTGGTTGCATAGGCTCTGGTTTGACTAGCTCCCTGTCATGCAGGTAGCGCTGAACCAGGGCACCAGCATAGGTCAGCCTTGGGTGAACACCTGGATAAGCGGAAAGCCGGGAACAGGCTATCTCTGCCACTGCAATGTCCCCCTGGACTCAGGCACGGGCACAACCCCCTCACAGGGGTTGACGAAACCATCGAGTTCCTGGATTCCTTTAACGGAATACCCTTCACATAGGGATGGCGAGAGCGTTCTCCCATCCCTATCACCTGAACCAGAGCCTATCTGCAACCTTACAAGTTGTGACGATTTGCTACATGGCAGGCGAAACCCAAATGGCAACAGCCAATCAGCCGTGGGGAAAATTCCTGCCATGCCCCTGTCCCAACGACAGACCACACACGACGGCATACCAAGCTCAAGCGCAAAGCCCTAAAAGTAGGGAGAGGTGGGCGGGTGTTCCGAATACACGCACCAAAAGAGGAAGCTCTGGGTCACGTGCATGGGCATAAATAGGTCCCTCCAACCATTTGGACTACATCCCATTGACCAGATTGCACCCAGCTTCGAGGGACCTACCAATCGCGTGTTGTGGCTGACCAATCGTACCCACCCACAACACAGGGTGTCGGTTTTCCAGGTCTCACCGCAATACGTGCCCTCTTGAAGGGAGGACCCGATTTAGCCTAACCTGCCTCAAAGGGTTGACAGACCCTCCAAGTGTCTCTATTTTCCAGTCCCAGATTTACAGAAACCACCCCAGTTTCTGATTTGATCCCTGAATGTCCCACTGTTCCTTAGGACATCTCTATTTTCATTGGAGAAACATTGGAGGGCATGGAATTATACAACCCCCTGACCCAAGGAGATAAGTACAGTAACAATACAACATTTAGGAGACATCTGAAGGCAGATGTTTAATGTTTTATTATGTGTTTATATATGTTGGAAGTTGCCCAGAGTGACTGGAGCAACCCAGTCAGATGCGTGGCATATAAATAATAAAATTATTATAATAATGGAATAGGAAATCCCTATTTTCGTCAGAGAAATGTTGTTTTGGTGATAAAACAGGAAGGGGAAGAATTGTGTCCATCACCTTCAGCTTTTTGAAAGACAGGGGAAATATACATGTAATAATAAATAACTAAACTTCCATACTGTGCAGAATGTACAACAAAGCACAAAACTGGTTGTACATTCAAAGGACTCCTATACCACTTTAATAGCCATGACTTCCCTAAAGAATCCCGAGAACTGTAGTTTGTGGGTAAAAGATTACTAGGCTCCATAGTTGTTACTTTCCATTAAGAACCATCCAATTCACCAAACAGAAGAGATCACACAAATGCCATGAGGTAGGACTTTTTTCTCTGGCTCTGTGATGTGTGTCCTGATTTGTGACCTGCATGTTAAAGAGCTCATTACTGATGCCCCATGCATCCATTCCCCCAGTAAGTGCTAACGTTAAACTTTAAAGAAGAAGGAATGTTATATTCTTGAAAGATGAATTTATTAAATCAAGTCCTGACCTTTTCAAGCTTACGCAGGCAGAGTATTACATTTTAAGCACACAAAGGCAAAATTCTCCCCGTATCGCTCCTTGTCTCCTAGCATATTGTGTCATCAACAAAATTCTTATCTTATTTTTAAAGGCACAACTCAAAGTGCCCAATTCAAAATGCTGGTTTAGACATGTAAAACTTTGCCTCCTCCCATATGAACTGACCCAGATCCTGCAGTCATCATGGAAGGCCCTTCATCATGGGCCTCCTCCATGAGAGGTCCAGAGGGTGGCAACATGAGAGCGGGCCTTTTCTGCACTGGCTCCCCATATGTGGAATGCTTGCCTGACACCTTCATTGCATATCTTTAGGTGCCATGGGAAAACTTTCCTCTTTAATCAGGCCTTTGACCTTTTAACTAGTAGTGGCCTTTAAATCTGTGGGTGGGATGGTTTTAATGTATTTCTTTTCCTACTTGGTTTTAATGTATCTAGGTTTTTTGGTTTCTTGTAAGTCATTTTGGGTTGCCCTGGACAAGATAAAGTGACCAACGCATTTAATTTAATTTAATTTAATTAAGCAAGTTACAGATAGGTAGCCGTGTTGGTCTGCCATAGTCAAAACAAAATAAAAAATTTTTCCTTCCAGTAGCACCTTAAAGACCAACTAAGTTAGTTCTTGGTATGAGCTCATACCAAGAACTAACTTAGTTGGTCTTTAAGGTGCTACTGGAAGGAAAAATTTTTATTTTGTTTTAATTAAGCAAGGTTATGCTTAAAATTCAACAAGGCAGGCTTAAGCAGTATGTGGACCAAGAACTCCCAGAAGTACAAGCTGGATTTCAAAGGGGCAGAGGAACCAGGGACCAAATTGCAAACATGTGCTGGATTATGGAGAAAAATAGAGAGTTCCATCCAGAAAAACATCTACTTCTGCTTCATTGACTAGGCAAAAGCCTTTGACTGTGTCAAGCACAGCAAACTATGGCAAATTCTTAAAGAAATGGGAGTGCCTGATCACCTCATCTGTCTCCTGAGAAATCTCTACGTGGGACAAGAAGCTACAGTTAGAACTGGATATGGAACAACTGATTGGTTCAAAATTGGGAAAGGAGTATGACAAGGCTGCATATGGTCTCCCTGCTTATTTAACTTATATGCAGAATTCATTATGCGAAAGGCTGGACTGGATGAATCCGAAACCAGAATTAAGATTGCCGGGAGAAATATCAACAACCTCAGATATGCAGATGACACAACCTTGATGGCATAAAGTGCGGAGGAATTAAAGAACCTTTTAATGAAGGTGAAAGAGGAGAGCGCAAAATATGGTCTGAAGCTCAACATCAAAAAAACAAAGATCATGGCCGCTGGACCCATCACCTCCTGGGAAATAGAAGGGGAAGAAATGGAGGCAGTGAGAGATTTTATTTTCTTGGGTTCCATGATCACTGCAGATGGTGACAGCAGCCACGAAATTAAAAGACGCCTGCTTCTTGGGAGAAAAGCAATGACAAACCTAGACAGCATCTTAAAAAGCAGAGACATCACCTTGCCGACAAATGTCCGTATAGTTAAAGCTATGGTTTTCCCAGTAGTGATGTATGGAAGTGAGAGCTGGACCATAAAGAAGGCTGATCACCGAAGAATTGCTGCTTTTGAATTATGGTGCTGGAGGAGACTCTTGAGAGTCCCATGGACTGCAAGAAGATCAAACCTATCCATTCTGAAGGAAATCAGCCCTGAGTGCTCGCTGGAAGGACAGATCCTGAAGCTGAGGCTCCAATACTTTGGCCACCTCATGAGAAGACTCCCTGGAAAAGACCCTGATGCTGGGAAAGATGGAGGGCACAAGGAGAAGGGGACGACAGAGGACGAGATGGTTGGACAGTGTTCTCGAAGCTACCAGCATGAGTTTGACCAAACTGCGGAAGGCAGTGGACGACAGGAGTGCCTGACGTGCTCTGGTCCATGGGGTCACGAAGAGTCGGACACGACTAAACGACTAAACAACTAAACAACAACAACACATTTAATAAACAACAACAACAATAATTACTCGAAGAAGAAGAAAAAGAAAAACAACAACAACTACTACTACTACTACAGTTAGGTGACTATTAACCCAGCAAAAATAAAAATGAAAATTCAACTCTAAGCACACAGTTTTGCCATATAATAAATGATTGCTTTTAGATGTAATGCTAAAATCAGGATTGTTTCCTTTCAACTAGGTTCATGGGCGTAGCCAGGATTTTTGTCGGGGGGGGGGGGCAGGCGTTTTGTTGGGGGTCAGGCCTTTTTTATGATTTATGTTAAGTTCAGAGTGGAGTCCTCGATGAAGATGCCAGAGGCTGAACCTGAGATGTTTTGCATGCAGAGGAGTGCTTGTAACATTAGCAAAGCATAAGCAATAGCTCTGAGTTCTTATAAGCTGCTACATCAGAATATGGGTTTAGATGCACATTTATTAATTTTTTAAAAGTTTTGAAAGCTCATTAAAATTGACATGGATCAGAAAGATTGCAGCTGGAATATATGTTATTCTATATGTTCCCATTACAAAGTAAGGTTATTTTTCTTTTTATACCACATTTTGGTCAGCCAGAGAGATAAGTCTATCCCTTAGAGATATAGTTGTGAGACTTCTGCCGCCCTAGATAAAACTACAACCATTAGAAAGCTATCAGATGAGAGCTGAAAAGTGGGGTTAAGGGTAAGCAATATTACCCATATGAAATATCCATATCTATCTTGTGTGCATGCGTGTGGTTGTGTGTAGATTTATTTTCACACTAATTGCATTTTCTAACTTTAAAACAACCCACCCCCAATACTTAAAAACAACAGTCCTTGCAAAGTGATGTGGGCATTTTTAATTATGCTTAAGAATATTCTTCTTTTTCTTTGACAAAGGCTAAACACCCCCAGAGAACATTTCATTCCTGGGTGTAGTTCTGTTTACTGAGGCCTGCTGTCCCCTGCTTTGATATTTTCATATTTGTAAAGCCTGAGATAATCTTATTTGTTTATGTCTGAACAAATCACCGCATATGATCTTTCTCAAGGGACTCTGGCTTTTGTGTGTGTGCAAACCAACAGCAATAGATATAACCTGATGTTTACTTACAATCTCAAATTGCAGAAATATAAACCATTTTTCAGATGCATGCACACGTACATTCACCTATCTATATATAAGAGAAGAGCGGGGGAGAAAGACAGCTTATGTTGCCTAAATGAGAAAGTTGAAGAATTACATACAGCTTTCTCAAACCTAGTATCAAAGGACTGAATTTCTAGTGGAACCATTTTTTCGTTTTCAGTAATTAATCTGTGGATTTAGTTCCAGTGGACAAGTCTGGTGCCGCAGCCAAATTTCATTAGTACATGTGCCAAGTTGTACACTCAGCCGCTGGTACATGGTCTTATGGGAACCAGATGTGCTTGCTCATGCTGATAGATGGGATTGCAACAGTTTTCCCCAATCCTGGAAGAAATTTATGGGAGTGATCGCGACTGCAGGAAGCATTGCAGTTCCGTGAATGACTTCCAATTCAGATATTATTTCTTTCATGTGATGGCAGGCCTGACTGTTAAAGGAGGAGATGCCCAAGTCCTATAGCCTTTTAAATGTGTCTGGAAAGAGGGAGTTACCATTTCACTGTTTTGTTTTTAATTATGTACTTGTTTTGATTTTTGGGTGAATAACTAACTTATTGGGTTGTTTTCATTTTCATTTTGATTATGTATTTTGTGTTTTTATGTTGTGGTCACCCTGAGACCTGTGGGCATAGGGCAGTATACAAATATAATTTAATCATAACAGTAATTATTTTATAATTCAAATGGGGCCTGCGGATCAGGACAAATGGCCATCTGGTAAATGACATTACTCTTTTGGTGATCTTAGTTCCTGCTAAAGATATAGTGTCATGAGCACTGTAAACTTAAGTCAGTCTCGGTCTTAAACTGGGAACCCTTCCAGAGAAACACATCAATTAAATAGCTGAGTTAAACCAAGAGTGATTTTTTTTATTTAAGATGTTGATGGTCTCCTGGCGTCTTGAATGATGGTCATTGACTTCAACTCACTGTGAATTAGCCCACTGACACTCTTAACACAGTGGCCATTGGTAGCTACCAGTTATACCCCCTTTCTAGTTATCTACTGAAGCACCTGGCAACACACTTGACAACTTATGGCAGCCATAACAGGCTTTGGTGAGGTGTGCAGGTTTGCTAAGCACCATGATGTAAACTGACGGAGAGGCAGTTAATTTCATTCACATTGATTAAAAAGAAAGAAAGGGGCAGCTGGCATAAACCTGAGGTGTGATTCGCTGTAATAAGATGTTTTAATAATTCAGAGCACTTAATTGCAAAATGTTGACACTATAATATGAAACGGCTTCTGCTATAAACGCCAATATAGTTTCCCATTAATAATTTTTAGGGAATATGTGTGAGAATTCAGGTAAGAGATTTTCAATTTCATCCTTGGAGCAGCTCACTTCAAGAGATGTCAAGACTTGTACCTGGCTTCTAGTTAATATATGTGATGTCTAGTGTTAAGTCCGTGGTGGAAAAAATCTATACATTGCCCTATTTATTTTTTTGTTCATCTTTCCACACAAAATGGAGGTCAGCAAACTGAGTTATGACAGCCAACCCAGCTTCACTGAATAGTACAAGTGCTTCTTGTTCTTCTTCCTCTCCTTGCCAGACAGAAATTTCATACAGGGATTAGTAAAAAGAGTGATGTTGGGATATGCTATTGAAGAAATGGCATAAACTACTGGTGGAGAAAGCCCCAGCATTTCCAAGTAGGACTGGAGGAGGTCCCTGTCTAAAATAAACACTGCTAGTCAGAGTTGATAGGACTGAACTGGATGTGAAGTCCAAGTCTGCATGCAAAATCCAAGGATTGTTTCTGTTACATTGGTACCTCTGGTTACGTACTTAATTCGTTCCGGAGGTCCGTTCTTAACCTGAAACTGTTCTTAACCTGAAGCATCACTTTAGCTAATAGGGCCTCACACTGCCGCCAGAGCACGATTTCTGTTCTCAGCCTGAAGCAAAGTTCTTAACCCAAGGTACTATTTCTGGGTTAGTGGAGTCTGTAACCTGAAACGTCTGTAACCCGAGGTACCACTGTAATTGTAAAGCTTCTGTCTTCAGGGCAAGCTATGTAAGAAACTGAGACTTCAGACCCCACAAGTGTTCCTGTTTTCCAGGGACAGTCTCGGATTTACAGAAGCCATCCCAATTTCTGATTTGATCCCTGAATCTTTTCCTTAGGACGTCCCTTTGTTCATCTGAGAAATTTTGAAGGGTATGGAGTTATGTGACCCTTGAGCCAAGGAGATAAGTAACTATACAACCTTGGCAGACATCTGAAGGCAGACCTGTATAGGCAAGTTTTTTAATGTTTAATGTTTAATTCCGGGCTTTTTTTCCAGGGGGAACTCACAGGAACTGAGTTCTGGCACCTGTCAGGTGGGTGCCATTGCCATTCTAAGCAAATGAGGGAGGTGTTCATGGTGAGTTCTGGCACCTCTTTTTCTAGAAAAAAAGCACTGGTATTATTACATTTTTTATATATGTTCAAGGCTGCCCAGAGTGGCTGGGGCAACCCAGTCAGATGAGCAGGGTATAAATAATAAAATTATCATTATCATCATCATCATCATCATCATTATCAAATGGGATGTTCTTTTCATAGGAGAAATGTTGGCGGATATGAGCCTCACAATAAAATAATAGAATGAACATTAAAACCCCACAAAACAGCACAAAAAGCTTTGACTCTAAATGAGCGCTGTTTGTTTAAAAGTCCACTTCATGTTTCCCCAGCAGTTTGAGCATAACTGGACCCTGACACAGTTCTGGATTAGGTTTTACTTTAGGACTCCAGTTCTCTTATCTCTCCACAAGCGGGACACAAGTTTTCCTCAAAGTATTTGTTTGAGACCACAGTTGCAGTAATAATACCACGTGCCACTTAGACCCACTGTCTTCATTTTCCTGGGCTCATCTGTAGATTCTTACAAGCACCTGTGGGTATTCAAAAGGATGTCCTCTCAAGGATGTTGGATTTCAACTTCCACCACCCACCGCCAGCATGGCCAGTGGTCAGGGATAATGGGAGTCGCCCTTAGTGATCAGCTCTTTAAACAATCTTGTTCCCACATGTGGAAGATGAAAGCTGTTAGAAGCAATCTGCTTTTGTGTTGTTGTTTTAATCCTACGTTTAAAAGGAAACTTGCAATATAGTTTACTCCCTAGCACCAGAAGCCCACGCTCCCCTCTCTCAGCTTTTAAGCAAAGTCTCTTTGCAGGCTTTCTAATCTCTCATTCACATGAAGAGCAAAAACCCACCAGCCTAATCTGGTTTTGGATTCAGGTTTCTGGCTGTTGTCCCGGTGTGCTCTTTGGCAAAAGACTTTGAACACGCTCTGCACGTTTGGGCTTTAAATAGAAATCCTTTCTCTGCAAAGCTATTTTGGGAGAAGGTGGGGGGGGGAATGAAATTCAAAAGGGGCAATAAAAGAAGGGGGGGTCGTTATTTGCCAAGGCAGAACAAAAACAAAGGACCTGAAAGACAAAACTGAACATAAAAAAGTTTTGTAGTCTAATCCCTCTGCACTTGAACCCCAGCCCTTAATTTCCAAAGGTCTAATTTATATCCAGCTTTCATTATGCCATGATATAAGGACATCGGAAACACTTCCTAAAGTTATTTCTGTGAAGGAAGCCATGTCCAAAATCCAGAGAAACACACAATGTCTGGCCCATTGTCAGCTATGGAAAACAAACTTTGTTCACGTTATTAGATCAATAAATATGATAGAATATTATATCAGACTCAAGATGCCACTAATTCCAGTGAAATATTTTGAATCTAGAGTCTATTCCAAAATAATACTTTAAAAAATCTGATTTAAAAAATCTGAATCTCATATTGACTTCTTAACCTTAATAGCTTTCCCCCTTTAGTGATGAAATGGATTCAAGTGACAAAATTTCACAGCACACATTCTTTTTTAGCCAGAAAGGGAGCTTTCCAAACTTTTCCTCTTTTTTGTGATTTTTCTTCTTGCTATTAGAATCAGATTATTTACCATTTGTTGACATCTAGGATGCAATGTAGCCTTGATATTAGTGAAGCAATAACCGCAGTAATGAGGTAGGAAGTTATATTTGTATTTGTGTAGCTTAGAAAAATCTAATCCTCAAGTGCTGCAGTTTGTTTGTTTTTTAATCAATTTAGGAGTCAGATTGCACAACATGAAAGAGCACATTCCCATGTCTTGCTCGGTGTGCCCAACAGCGCCCCACTGAATGAGAATCGGAAAACTGGTTTTGCACAGATTCTTGTTAGAACGAACAGAAATTTGGCTGCTAATAATGTAGCCTTGTCAGCTTTAGGCTTAAGCTGGAACACATAAAACTGGAGATAAGATTATAGCCCCTGCTTGCAAGCTCTGGTTCTATCTACTGGTAATTGCCACACATGATGCGTTTATGCATTGTGCTCAACATCCCAGAATAAGCAAGCAAATTGGGCATCAACATATGAATGGAATTTACTCACGGAATCCAAGCCGTGGTCCCGCCAGCAAATTAAATGGTTGGGATTACTTACTAGTTTGATTGTCATTATAATGCAATGATTTCTTCCCACCATCTCCTCTGGCACAAGGACTGTCCCCCATACACTCTTCATGATCAGGAGTGATGGTAGCAACTTGCTTAGCAGCCGCTAGGAAAAAAAGAATGTTCAATATGAACATTCAAAGCGATGGATGTGCCATCTCCCCTCTTCCACATACATTCTGCAGACTATCTAAATGAAATTTGGAACCCTCGGAATAACCATTCTGTGATGGTGTAGTATTCTTTCCAGGGAATGGCTGAGAAGGAAGGTAGGTAGGAAGGAAGGAACCAGGCTTTAGGGAATTGGCTTCCTACCCCGTGGCCAGGAATGATAAGATCAAACGGAAGGAATGTCTTACCAGTTAGACTCTTTAATAATCACAGCAAGAGAACAAAGGGCACATCTCCTAGAAATGGCGGTGCTCCCAGTTAAGGTTCACTCCCCTGCTTTGTCCCTATTAATATACGTCACTCCTACATCTTGTAACCTGAGCTTGTGCCCTCTGTGCTTTCTGTTCTAACACTTTCTGAGCTCTTCGTGTCTTTGGGGAAGGGGAGTGAATGCTGTCCAGAGACTGTGAATCTGTTAACCCTCTCTCTTCCAGCTTTTCTTCTCCATCTGTTTCCCATCTAGTGTTTCTCAGCTTCTGCCATCTGAACTATGCCCCTCTGCAAACCACTGTTCCAAATCTATACTGTCGTCCTGCTCCCGGGAAGATTCAGGATCAGGGGCAGGGGCAGGGGCAGGGGCAGGGGGAGGCTCCCACCATTCTTCCTCAGTGCAGCCCTCCTCAGCACAGGCCCGGATGGATGGATGGATGGATGGGTGACCACAAACCACTAAAGGAAGTGTTGCCATCTCTACTAGCAAATGTGCTGCTCAAAGGACCTGTAAATGAGGTGACAAATGGCAAAGGTGGATGGTGTAGGTGGCTTGTCACTAAAGTGCAAACATTAAAACAGCAACAGATACAATCAAAACAAACTTATGTGGGCTGTTATGGGAGGGACAGTACCTCTAGAGGGGGACAGGTTGTGCTGCTTCTAGGATAGTTTGTCTACCTTTGGTTCCCACCCTGCACTCAGCTCTCACCTGTGACTCCAGGAAGCTGTCGGCATGAGACAGTGGCTGTACCCCAGGAAACAGCACTCAGTTGTAAGTGATTGTGAAGCATCTGTCACATGACTGGCTCATCTGGTGCCATGTCAACACCACAACCTTAAAACGAAACCAACAACACTGAGCTCCCACAGATTCAGGTAGTTGTGTGGATGAGCCTGGGATCATTTTTGAACTTCAGGTTTAAGTGTGGCGAAGACAGGAAAATGACTGTAATACATGGCGGGCGATGAAGGGGGTGAAATAATAATAATAATAATAATAATAATAATAATAATAATAATAATAATCTTGCAGGTGTGCCACTGTGGAAATGTAGATGATAAGAATGAATTATAGCAGCATGGAAAGCTGGAGTGGAAAAGCAGGTACAGGGTCACATTCTTCATATTTTTCTGCATTACAGATTGCCATCCATCCCACAAGGTGCCCCAAGCTCTGTAATTCTTTGGCCATTTCTAAGCACCTAACAGGCTGTTTGGTACTCATTTCAGAAGAAATAATTCAAATGGAGTATCATCAATTATTACTTCCTGGAAACGGTAGCTTGAAAGCATGAATTATTTTGTACCTTAATAATTTCATAGTATTTCCATTTAGAAAACATGAGCTTCTACACTGCTCAATGTTCATAGTTGTCTAGGTGCTGTGACTTCATTCTGCTTAATGATTCATCTCCTTATCACACTCACGCAGCTCTGAGGCAGAATCTGTACTCTGTTGCCACCAGAAACGGCCCATGTGGACTGTGACCATAAGCAGCTATTTTTTGCTCAACAACCCCCCAAATTATCTTGGGAGATTTATGACAGCCATTGGTGGTTTTCTGTGTGGGCAGCCTGCTCAGAGTCTCTGGGTAGTGACTTAGTCCCAAGTGATTCATGCTTTCGCCTGTGAGCACGCTTAGAAAATCAGGAGAAATGACCTCACTGCTGTGTGGGTAAGGAGAGGAATTCAGGAGCAGGAATACTATGTTACATTATCAACAGGTTTATTTAAATTGGGGGGAAATGCCCGGGGTGTGTGAACATTCAGGGGAGCATTATTCTGTCATCAGTCATGGAACTGGCGGATGCCAGCCAGCCAATCAGGACAGACCTTCTAGGGAGGAAAGAATGCTCCCACCCCTTGCTTTTCCACATAGGGAAAAACATTTTTAAAGATATAGCTCTCCGGTGATCTGATGTGCTGTAAGCCCTGGGAGCAACATTCATTACAATCGCTCGCTTCCTAAAACATGTCAGACTAACTCAATGAACAGTTTGGGAGGTCACATAATGGGTGAGATTCACCTAAGGTGCCCTGTCTAAGATGCCTCCTTCTGCAACAGGAGGCTAGGGTGTGAACCAATGGATTCATGTTACAAGGAGACTCTGACTAAACATCAGGAAGAACTTTATGACAGCAAGAGTTGTTTGACAGTAGAACAGACTCCCACAAAAGGTGATGGGCGCTCCTTCCTAGGAGATTTTTAAGCAGAGGTTGGGTGTATGATTTTAGTTAAGATTCTTGCATTGCAGGGGGTTGGGCCAGAAGACCCTCGCAGTTGCTTCCTACTCTACAATTCTATGATTCTGTTAACCCTAAAATGGCCTTCACTGTATTTCCAGCTGTTCCTCTGTATGGAATCTTCCTATGCCATTTTAATAGACTCTCTATTATGCAGACATAAGTGACCTTTAGTAACTTGTCAGTTTGAAAGAAAGGGGCATCTAGTAAGCCAATTTTGCTCCTGAAGGATGCCCAATCCAGTATTTTATTTCTCAAATGCTATCCATTCGGAGATTCATTGAAGGAGTCCAAAGCATAATTAATAATCTCTCTGCGTCCAACCTAACCTTACAACACACAGTGTGGTATCTAACTGAAAAATACACAGACATCAATCCCCCTTTTGCAGGCTGACATTTATAAAGTGCCTTGCAATTCAGTTCAAACACATTTCATTTAGTGGCCTGATCATTTTAAGTCAATAGACAAACCCATGTGTGCTGAAATAGCATCAGCATTACTTGATCAATGGTTATCTGTCTACTATATATTATGGAAAGTTGTTTGTTCGCTATGCATTTGAACACCTCTTAAGATATTGGCACCAAATTTTGGGTGATGTTTCCTGAGATTGAGAAGCAGGGTTTATGTCTACATTTGGATACAACTGCATTCCATTTTGAATCAAAATGTCAGACTGAACCTTGTAAAACTGCACTGATCTTTAACCACTGATTTCAAATCTCAAATATATTTTAGTTTCTTAGAATTCCCAAGCAGCTCGGGGCACAGGGTTGATAGCAAATTATACACAAAAGAGAATGAGTGACAACACCCCTCTTGGCCAGAATTATAATTTGTGCCAACTATCTGCTCAACTTGAACTTTAGATTGTTTATGAGCAAATCAAAAAGCATAGGTCTTAGTACTTAGTGCTTAGGGCCTCCATTTTCCACAACACTCCCTTTGGAGAACTGTCCATTTATTCCTACTTTCTGCTTCTTCAACCAATTCCTGATCCACAAGAAGACCTCTCCTTTTACAACTAAGTCTACTCACGAGCCTTTGGTGAGGTACCTTGTCAAAAGTGCACTATTATCACACCGTTCTGGAGTTCAACAAACAGTTTTAAGATTCTAGACATTAAGGAGTTACAATAAGGGTGGTCTGCTCTTAAAGGCACTCTAATTCCCCCCAGAGGGGACGCAGGTGGCGCTGTGGGTTAGAGCCTCAGCGCCTAGGACTTGCCGATCGAAAGGTCGGCGGTTCGAATCCCTGCGGCGGGGTGCGCTCCCGCTGCTCGGTCCCAGCGCCTGCCAACCTAGCAGTTCGAAAGCACCTCCGGGTGCAAGTAGATAAATAGGGACCGCTTACCAGCGGGAAGGTAAACGGCGTTTCCGTGTGCGGCTCTGGCTCGCCAGAGCAGCGATGTCACGCTGGCCACGTGACCCGGAAGTGTCTCCGAACAGCGCTGGCCCCTGGCCTCTTAAGTGAGATGGGCGCACAACCCCAGAGTCTGTCAAGACTGGCCCGTACGGGCAGGGGTACCTTTACCTTTACCTTTTAATTCCCCCCAATAAATAAACCAACAAACAATGTCTTAAGTTGAAAAAGGCCCTCGACCACAATGTCTAATATGGTTATTCGGTCCCCCATCTATTTTTTATTCAGAATTCCAATTTACATAATAAATGTGTTCCTAGATATGTATGGAGTGTTCAAAGTCCTTCTAATTTTCAGTTCCAGACTCCAGTACAAAAATCAAGAAGTCATTCGGTTAGAATTAATGTTCCTTTTCTCTTTAAATGTTGCATTCCTTGTGGCAAAGTTACTTATGAAATGAGAGCATTTTATTTACATGGCTATGATAAATAAATAAATAAATAAATGTTACATTTTCTGAAGGGGGGAAAAATATTACCAGGGATTGGAAATCTACCTTTCTCCATTCTGCTATATCAACAGTGCTCAGATCAGGCAGTATTGTCAAATATAGATTGAATGGGGAACGGCTATGGAACTGCATCAAAGTGTGGCAAATCAACTGGGAAACACTGTTCTAATTTCCATTCCTCATTTGCTTTTCCTTTTCTACAACTTAACATTTGTCCTGAACACTGACATGAACCCAAACTGAATTTTTCAGCACCATTCTTTTCCTAAGATATGTATGCTATGGGTCATGTATTTGCTTATCTACTATATATTTTGGATAGTGGTTTGTCCGTCTGCTCATATGCTTGTTTTCTATAGGTTTGGACAGTACTTTTTTCTACAAAAATGTTTGGGAGTACTCTCATTTTGACTCAAGAAAACCACCATTTAAAGTTCAAATCGGGAAAAATAAATACAATAAATGGACAAAAGTACAGAGATTCACAAAGCATGCTCTCCTTAACAGAGAGCACGTGTTGCGGTGGGGTCTTGCAGGCCACCCCACTGTTGCTGGGCAGATGGCTGTTTGGATGGCTACAGGCCGTGATTGGGCACTTGAGTTTCTGGGGAGATTTTGATGTTGCCAATTTGTGGGTTGGGCTCAAAGGTTTTAAATATTGGGCACGCACTTTGAACGGCCTCTTTTGCTGCGTGCACCGGATCACCCACCCACTCTCCCTGAATCAGGGATTTTGCGCTTGACCTCGCTATGCCTGTCATGGGGTCGCCTGCTTTTGGGGCAGGGGCCTAGTAGGAATTTTGTCCATTTGGCTGATTGGCTGGAGCCACTTGGTTTTTGCCTACTGTTTGGAAATCATCACAACTTGTAAGGTTTGCGGTTAGGCATTGGTTAAAAAATTGGTTGGTGGAGGGGTAAGTGCCTACCCCTCCAATGCTGGTGTGGTAAGGGAATTTTGTTAAAGGAATCCGGGGGCTTGCCATGCTTTCATCCAAGTACCTGGCATCGGGCTTGAGCCACGCAAGGCCTCTGGGAGCATGCGGGGAGAGGTGAGGGTCTGGTGCCCAGCTTCATCTCTCCCCAATATTGTTTTCCCTGACTGGCTTCCTCTGGAATCCGGAAGTCAGTTCTGTCCCTGGACGGGGGGACAGATAGTTGGAACCAATGCCTAAGCAACCACTCACAGTTATGTATTTAAATAAAGTTGTGGCCAAAATTATGCCAAAAACCTTAAACAAAAATTCCGTGTGAAGTGTGAGTTATTGGGGTGGCTTGGGGACCTCAACACGCAAAATGTTTAGGGGTATGCGTCCCCCCAGAAAAAAAAGCACTGGACCTGGACATTTCCTGTTGCAAAACTCAGCATGAGGGTTCTCGAGGCTGGGGTGGCAGTTTTTGTTGATGTTTGGACACCAGGAACCATTTTGAATCAAGATGGTGGACTGAAATGTAACTTTGGCGTGACGTCACCCATTTTTTGCGTGGAGGTAGAGCATTTTCATCAATAGTTTGGGGCCAGGTCAGGTGCTCCCCAGGTCATGTCGGAGCACTAGGTTGGTGTGTGCACACAACCCCAAAACTCAAATTATACTATGGATTTAAAATTCACATTTTTGTTCCTTTTTGTTGTTGTAGTGTCAAAGGATTCTCCGAATACAGAATAGGTTTATTATATCATACCTCAGGGTGTGTGTTTTTTAGCCGGAACTTGTTAGAACCCAGTTCTGGCACTTCTCAGGTAGGCGCCACTGCCATTATAAGAGAACAAGGGTGAGCTCCAGCACCTTTTTTTCTAGAAAAATAACACTGTAATACCTCAATAAAGTTGCATTATCATTTTGCTGTCTCATCCTACGCCACTTGCTTTCTTTTGCCTGATATGCAAACACAATGGAGTTTATACAAGATTGTCAATCAGGGCTAAATAATAACGAATAGTAAGAATGCGAAAATACAGAATGGTTATTTGTGAACCATTTCCCCTTGGCTGAGGAAATCAGCCCTTCACAGTGACCATAGCTGCAGGGTAAACTGAAGTCTTCCTCCATACATTTCTAATATATTAGATCTAATATATTTCTAATATATTATAAAAACTGAGCTGGATGCAGAGTTAGTAATGCATAGAGAACCCCCATTAAAATCAATGGGATTTGCTTTCAATGGGCCTACTCTATGCATGGTTAACTGCATCCAGCCCGCTGTACACTCAGTGTAACATTCCTATTAGATTTTTTTTAAAAGATAACATATAATAGCTTTCTGTTTTATATCAAAAAGACTGCTGCAGAAAACTATTTTTCCTAGTTGTACCAGGTGCTGGATCAGGTTATCTTTCCATTTCTCTTGTTAAGCAAAACATTGATCCAACTATATTCGGAGCTATAGAGCTGTTCCCAGCTCTGCCCAAAGGCCAAAGAAAGGTGAATTCTCCTCTTCCCATAAGTCTGTCTTACCTGTCCTCTGGGCTGCATAATTGTGTATCCTGCCTTGAGCGGAAGTTGCCCTGACTTTTAAGGCAACACCATAAATATAACATCATTGACCTGCAAAGGTAAACAGTGAAGGAATGTGATTTTTCGGTCTTGCTGATATTCTGGTGTGCAGTATGCAGCAATCCTAATTGAACCTTACGTGCATACAGGCATTGATTTCTTGAGTCCTAGAAATGGCAACCACTCTGAATTTACTGAAGAAGCCTCTGTAGACTTTTCTTTTCTTTTCTAAAGAGGCAGTTTTGTAATGGGCTTATTCAGTACTCCCACTCAAAACGTGCACTCGTAAAAAGCAGGCAAAACAGCTGAAAAAACACTTTTGAGCTATTGCTTATTCTGGGGGCATATTCATGTTATATGAATCGTACTATACATTTTGGCGATTGTCCCAAGTTTCCCCCCTCCCAGCCTATTCTACTATCTGTTGTTTCTTGATTGAGCAAATATTTGGCTATTTTATGTTGTTTTGCTCTTGCTGGTTCTGCTATTTTTGCGCTGTTTTCCCAGCCAAACTGACGATCGGTGGAAGGCGGGCAATAGAGAATGTACAGAGAGCGATACACAAACTTTGCAACTTGTTACAGCTTTCATGGGTCTCTAGACACAGCACAGGAGAGAAGGGGCAGCTGAATGCAAGTGTTTTCCTGCAATAGAATAGGATCTTAGGGAGCTTCCCCACACTGAGTCAGATACACTGGTCCATCTAGATCAGCACTGCTTACTCTAACTGGTAGTATCTCTCCAAGGTTTCAAACAGGGCTGGCCTACCTGGAGCTATTGGGAACGGAACCTGGGACCTTCTGCACGGAAAACAGATGCTCTAACACTGAGCTACAGCTTTTCACACATAGCCAATCCTTATGTTGAATGTGTTGCAACAGCTAATCTGCATGCAGAATAGCTTCCCACTGAACGCGTAGCTGCAGAATGCAGGCCACATGATTCAAGTTTTGCATGTTACATTATACCCAGAGCCACTTTAGTATTTTTGCATGACAACAAGGAGCATCTTTGAAATTTTAGTGGGGGGGAGGGGCGCGGGAAATACAGTGGTACCTCGGGTTAAGTACTTAATTCGTTCCAGAGGACCGTACTTAACCTGAAACTGTTCTTAACCTGAACTACCACTTTAGGTAATGGGTCCTCCTGCTGCTGCTGTGCCGCTGCTGCACAATTTCTGTTCTCATCCTGAAGCAAAGTTCTTAACCTGAAGCACTATATCTGGGTTAGCAGAGTCTGTAACCTGAAGCGTATGTAACCTGAAGCGTATGTAACCCGAGGTACCACTGTACACACATACAGGTTTACCTCCTAAAACCCCAAGCAAAAAACTGCTCATGGAATGCATTCTTCCCAACTCTCCATCTCCACTGGAGCCACCTGCCTCATCTGAAAAGCCTGAAGGAGGTGCTTGGGAATGGCATTGGATACAATGCTGGGGGCTGTGGACAGAAGGGGGAGGTGGCTTCCCCTTGCATGAGCAGAAGGCCTTTAGATCCAAGCCCATTGCTGGTGTGGATGTGTCCAGACCATGTATCTGATGAGCATTTAACAATACATTTGTCTGGCAAAGGAGAAATCTAGTCCTGTGAAAGTTGTACGAAAGTCATTGTAGACTTATGGCAAAAAAATAATAATGGAACAGGCGGCCACTTTTTTATTGCCACATTTTGTATCTCTCTCTTTCTTCAGAGAGCCAAGGGCAGCATACATTGGAGTTATCCTATTTTGTCTTCAAATGACCTTGTCTGGGGGTTGGGGGGAGAGATGGCAGCAAGCCCCAAGGTCCTTGAATGTGCTCGCAACACAATTCTTCCTGATCCAATACTCTATCTGCTATATCACATTCCTTCCTAAAAAGCAAACAACCAGGAACTTTGAGAAAAGCAGGTTCTGATTAAGGGATTTAACCTAGTTATGAGCTGTATATTACATTATTATTATTTTTCAAATGAGAAGCAAAGATTGCTTATTACAAATCTCTATTCACTTTCAAAAGAGTTTAGTTTTGGCATGGTCTTCAGGTGCTCCAAGCCTGGCGAATCCCATAAAAAGTTTGACTCTTCTGTCTGGTATAAACATTCCTTCATCACCTCCCAAATTCCCAAATCCTTGGCAAGGGCTTTTAATTCCCTTGCACTGACTAATGAGACAGCTTTTTGGACTACAAAGATATAATGACAATTTAAACTGAAAATTGCTTGTCCTTTATAAGGTAGCATTCCCCACCCCCTCTTTATTTTAAAATAGGTTGGATCTAAAGGTTTCTTCGTTTGTATGTGACCTGTGTCTTATGGTAATCATTAGTCACATGCAGAAGGACACAGCCTTTGGAGTCAACCTATTAATTTCGTTAGTGACCAATGGAAGGGTTCAAAATAGAGAGCTGGTCTCGAGCAACCCTCCACAATTTGTTGCCCTCCAGAAGTTATAGTCTGCAATTGCTATCAACCCTAGCCAGCATGCTAGGGTTGCCATATTTTGTAGAGAGAGAAAAAGAGAGGACACATTCCCTGACTTCTAGTTTTAACTATGGTTCGCTATGATGACTCTACCCATGAAAATGAGGACATGTCCTGGAAAAAGAGGGCATATGACAACCCTAATGTTCAGGGATGATGGGCGATGTAGCCCAACAGCATATGGAGGGCTGAAGTCTACCCCACCAACCCTTCAACACAATCCAGACCTGTCTATAAAGCCCTGGCCCCAGACCCAGCTCCTCAGTCCGAGCAACTTTTTATAGGGAATAGCTGCCTTGGCTAACCATGTATTCAGTCTACTTGGGACCCTGTCCTCCAACTGATCTTGGAACTGTATCATGACCTCCTGTGTCATGGCTGTGTCATCCAGATTCTACCTTGCTGCTTCTCTCTGAGCCTGACCGTTGCTTGGAGTGAAAAGGCAGGAGTCTGTTTGGGTGAGTTCAGTTCAGCTTAAAAAACTTGTTTGGAAAAAAGGGACTCCTAGAAAAATATGTAGATGCAGAAAAATCAAATTTCTTCATAAGCCAATCACTACCCAGAGCACCCTAGATACAGTGTGAATGGCCACCTGGAAGCACCTATTGTGTTCCTGCACTCTAGGGAATATGAGGTGTTTGTGGCTGTTGGTGTATCAACTTCTGCAAAGCCTATTTCTAACAGGGACTTAGCCGTGATTCCTTTGAGGGGATGTGTGCTAACAATAACCATAGAACTAGCAGGTTGTTTATGCTGAAACACTAGGAATGGGAAGTGGTTAAATACCCAGTGCAGATAATGGAAAGGAAATGAGACCACTGTAATGTCTTTGCTTTGATGCTGGCACAGTGTTATTAAATGTTTGATTTTTAGAAGTATTGGGCATGTAGAATATATTGACTAAGGAACTGAGAAAAAGAGATTACCTCACTACACAGCTACCATAATTGTCTGGTTTTACTGTTAATGAAAACTACTGAAGCCAACTGTCCCATCGACAGGCATCAGAGTTGCAAAGTGGGGAATTAGCCTAAGTGCCTTCTGTGAATGTGTGTCTTACAAAAAGGAGAGAGAGAGAGAGAGAGAGAGAGAGAGAGATGCAGCAACACACATTTCAAATTTGTAGCAAGTCCATTTGATGTTATTGAGGTTCAGCACTGAGAATATTGGAACAAAACTGTGGTTTTACACAGCAATGGTGTGAAGATTTGTGAGTGGTTTTTGGCTACTTGTCAAAGGTGCTAAATCAATTCTACAGCATCTCTCTTCCCCCACCCAAGTTTCCCCCCCAATCATTCTCTGCTATATGTAATTATATGTGCTTTCCCTTCATAAATAACTTAAAATATATGTCCACCAGTGGATGTGAATAGACTCTTTTCTAACAGCAATATTCATAGTATCCTAGAAGAGTGGTCAGAGGCTACTTCTAAAGACAAGCTGATATGTTGACCCAGGACATTCAGACTTTAGTGGCAATGTACAACAACGTGATAGAATTGCAGCTTAAAACTGTAATGGGTCACCACATACAAAACAAATGAAGTATAACTGTAATGAAGCTTGAATGTGGACCAATCATGGTCAATAATAATGGTCCCAATTAAGGTGCAGTTGTGAGCAACCAGTCACCTACAGCCTGTAACTTCAGATGTGACTCTCTACTAAAGGACACATGTAGCCCCTTGAACAGGAGCATAATAATTGTGATTAGGATATCCATTCTCATGTGCCTCTACATCAGTAATGCATGCTGTTCACTTCTCTTGTTGGAGTGCAATGCTTATTTGCAATAGGGCAGGGGGAGGAACTTTCATTGTGACTGACTCATCTATTTCTACAATGAAGGAGGCTTCCTAATGTGAATCCCCAGAACTAGGAGACCACCAGGGCACAACAGAGCAAGCAGGGCTGCTTGTTGTAGCACCATGGAAAGCTCCAGGTGAGCAACTTGCTTTGACTATGGGCTTATCCACACTTCCGCTTGTCCTGCAACTTCCCCCCAGGAAAATCTGCTCTTTACCACTGAATCGGAGCAAATGTCAATTAGGTTCTCCATGGATCAACATTTGCTCTGATTCAGCACTGAAGAGTGTGTTTTCCCAGGGAAAGCAGCAGGGCAAATGGAAAAAACATGTGGACCCACTCTTGCCTAGAAAGCACAGGAAGAGCAGAAAACG
The DNA here is from genome assembly GCF_951804945.1 of Podarcis cretensis. Taxonomy (NCBI): domain Eukaryota; kingdom Metazoa; phylum Chordata; class Lepidosauria; order Squamata; family Lacertidae; genus Podarcis; species Podarcis cretensis. The sequence goes on along the minus strand of NC_137170.1, from coordinate 116,765,205 downwards.
ACTCACGCACATGTTTTCTAGGTGTGAGAGAAGCAAAGCATAGATGAGCCCCCAGTCTGGGACTTGACTGAAGCCTTTCAGCTTCCCAAGTCCAGATAGCCCCTTTCAGGCTGCACCATTTTTTTGAGGGCAGGCTTGGAGCCTAATTCTCCTCCAAGGATTCGCACCAGGCTTCTTCCTTGTATTGTCCCTTACCTTTCTCGCCCTGATCTGGCCACAGTGATCCATGCAACGGTCACCACCAGGCTTGATTATTGTAACTCGCTCTATGCAGGGCTGCCCTTGAAGCTGAGCCAGAAACTCCAGTGGGTGCAGAATGCCATGGCGAGGCTCCTTACGGGGTCCTTGCCGCGGGATCACAGTCATCCAGTGCTTTACCAACTGCACTGGCTCCCAGTGAAGTACAGGGTCAGGTTTAAGGTGCTGGTTTTGATCTTCAAAGCCCTATGCAGCCTAGGTCCCTCGTACCTCTCCTGGTATGCCCCGCGGAGGACCTTAAGGTCCTTTGGAGGTCCTGAGCCTCAAGGAGGTTGGATTGGTTTCAACTAACGCCAGGGCCTTTTCAGCACTGGACCCGACTTGGTGGAATGCTCTGTCACAAGAGACTAGGGCCCTGCGGGACTTGACATCTTTCCGCAGGGCTTGCAAGACAGAGCTGTTCCGCCTGGCCTTTGGTTTGGACTCTGTCTGACCCTTATGTTTCCCTCCCCTTATGGCCTTGATTTATTGGCTACTTTAAAATGAGGCTGCATTTTAAATTGCATTTTAACCTGTATTTTAAATTGGTTCCCCCCTCTCTTTTTACCCTATTATGTATTTATTGTGATTTTATTGGTGTTAGCCGCCCTGAGCCAGGCTCTGGCTGGGGAGGGCGGGGTATAAATAAAAATTATTATTATTATTATTAGTAGCAGTAGTAGTAGTAGTATACTGACACAGACCATAAGAAGCTGCCATAAGCTAAGTCAGACCCTTTGATCATCCAGCTGATGTCTGCACTGACTGGCAGCAGCTTTCAAGGGCTTTAGAGAAGTGTTTGTAGTTTCATTGCTGAGCAACAACATGCAGAACTCAGTGGAGTGGGAGACCAGCCAACCAGCAGAGTCTCTGAGGTGTACTTACCTGGAGGTAGAGTCAGTATCCAAAGTCAGGTCCAGTCCTGGGGTTGGACAAACAGCAATCCACATGGTCAGACAGTCCAGGGGTCAGGGAATCTGATGATCATGGGGTCAAGGATCAAGACAAGCAGCAAGGTAGTGCCAGGATTGTTACCAGCATCTGACTGCTTCTGGAAGCTCTGCTGAAGAAAGCTGAAGCCAGCTGGTTCTCATCAGTGCCTTCTCTTTTGTGTCCTTGAAGGCTGATCAGCTGCAGGTGGAGTCACTCCACCATCTCCCCCTTCAGGCTGCTGTTTAGCAGGTGAAGCTGACTCCTGGGCCCATGATAAGGGATATTTCCATTCCAACTGGATATGCTGGGGTTTGAACCTGGAACCTTCTGCATGCAAAGCATATGTTCCACCACTAAGCTATGACCCTTCCTAAGGGAAATGTGGGTCCCTGGAGCAGAAGTGGTGTTGGTTCCACAATGCTCTGCGGGTAGGGACTACAGAAGTTCTGATTTGAGGCCATCTGATTCATGGGCTCAAGATCTGACCTGGTCAAGATGCTGGAACTCAGGTTGATTTCTTCCTCTGGTGCTGCTGGCCTGATGGAATTGGCCAGCCCCAATCTCTGTCTGGCTCAGAAGCCCAGGCTGCTGTTCAAAGGAGGGGTTTATAGCAATGCCCCCCCCCACGTTCTAACAATGTGAGAAGGTCCTCTGGTTTCAATCATGTGCAAACGAAAGATAATACCTTCCCAAAATCCCTTCTCCCTTGCTTCAGATAAATGAAACAGAAAAAGTTACAGGGTGAAAGACAGTTCAGCACAAAGAGTGGGAGAAATATGCAGACAAGCTCAGGGAAATGAGGGGGAAATTGTAAACTATTTGTGTTAGAAATATGGAGCTGCAAACATTCGATCATTTTAATCTCCTCACTCAGTTGTGATAAGAGAAAAATATTCAGGCAGCTCCTTTGACGCAGGAGGGTAATCTTTCTTCTTGCATGCAAGTGTCATCATCTTCCATTTTATTTTTATCCTTCCTATTTCCTCAAAAAAGAAAGAGAAATTACCTTTCCTCGTCGCTGTGCTCCTATCGACCTCCCCTAAAGGTCCTCTTTTTTTAAAATAAAATAAAATCTGTGTGTACTTTGAAGAACTCTGGTAATTTACAGAAGGTTTGGCTGCTGATAAACTACCACTATAAGATGCTGCAAAAGAGATCAGCTTTGTTGATAAAAGTCTTGAGAGGCCTCTTCTACCTGCTTCTGAAGTCTTCTGGAGAAGAGAAATCATTTCCCTGGTGCTATTTAACTGAGGCTGCATAAGCACCATGCGTCAAAAGCACACTTAAGGCAAATTTTCTTCCCCAAAAGATTCCTAGGCACCATAGTTTGCTAACTCTGTGAGGGGTAAACTACAATTCCTATGATTTTCTTTTGCGGGGAAGGGCAGATCTGCTTTAAATGTATGCAACCTGAGATAGGGCACACCTCCATTATCATCGGTTTTTGATACAGTAGGAGTGCCTGATGATTCCCAAAATGCCATTTCTCCTTTGCTCCTTCCAGCTTTCTAAGCCCTCTTGCTACTGCACTTTATGAGCCATACACTGAAGTGATTTGCGAGTGCAAGAGCCAAGCCCAGTTGTTCTACACAACTCCCTGTCACAATTCCCTGAACCTGACAAGCCTGATATTTTAAACCTCCTTTGCTGGAATAGATGAACCCACATAATTAAACCGCATTTGCTGGAATAGCAGACGCCATTTCATGATGTTTTGCCAGCCATACACTAAACCACCACTTCTCTGCCTCAACAAGGAAGGACGGTGCTGGCCACTAACTTGGATGGCTGCAAAAGAGAACTCAACCAAACCTATCCATTCTTCAGGAAATCAGCCCCGAGTGCTCACTGGAAGGACAGATCCTGAAGCTGAGGCTCCAATACTTTGGCCGCCTCATGAGAAGAGAAAACTCCCTGGAAAAGACCCTGATGTTGGGAAAGATGGAGGGCACAAGAAGGGGACGACAGAGGACGAGATGGTTAGACAGTGTTCTCGAAGCTGCCAGCATGAGTTTGACCAAACTGCGGAGGCAGTGGAAGACAGGAGTGCCTGGAGTGCTCTGGTCCATGGCGTCACGAAGAGTCGGATACGACTAAACGACTAAACAACAACAAAGGGTATCAAAGGCTCTGAGCCGCAATGGCAATGTTCTGCCTCCATTTTGGGTTAGTCTCATCTGCAAGGACTCTCTCAGCCATGTTATTCTTTACCTGCAATATGAATCTGTTCAGGTGTGGAGAATATAAAAGCAGACTGATGATAATAATACTGTAAGAGGAATGGGACAAAGGAAGTTTTGTTGTTGTTGTCAAAATTCATTTTCAGGCACTCATCAGGAAGGATTTGATTTGCCATCAACTTTTTGAAGATTACATATCGCTCAATGCACTGTGTTAACACGCCTCCCCCCCCAAGCCCCACGCACATTCTGGGTTGTAAGTATCATTAATCAGTTTTGTACAGCTTGCATTAAATCATTTTCAGGGAGTAATTGCTGAAGTTGATTTATGATTCTAATGCCAAAGCTGGCAGTTCAGAGGCTCAGCTTGGCAGAAAGATTAAATGAAAGAAAGAAGGGAAGGAAGGAAGGAAGGAAGGAAGGAAGGAAGGAAGGAAGGAAGGAAGTCTGTTTTCCCCTCCTCCATAGCGTGAAGACAAGCAAGGGGAGCGGAGCATAATGGCATCCTATTTACATCAGGCATGGAGATTTACAGACTGGGGACTGTCACAGGTGAAAAGAAGTTAGCTAATGAAATCTGAACTTGTGCCACAGAGATGTGGCATTGCTTGCCTCCAGACTTCTTTCTCCCTGTGAATAATTCATTGAGGAACAACTTGTCACCTCTGAAAGTCAAAGGTAAATTTCCTGTAGATTTCTCTCTGTGTGTTATGTGTGTGCTTGTTTGCTTAATTGCTTCTTAAATATAAAAACGAAGCATGCATGCCAACTTCTAGGACCTGAGGCAATTTCTCCCTCTCCCCCCATATATTTTTAGGGGTCTGGACCCCCTCAGTGTTCAGAGGGTGTTCAGCTCTGACCCCTGGCTCCTTGAGACATCACAAATGTGACCTCTGGGCGTTGTGTTGGGCCCCCTCAATCAGCTTGCGAAGATGGCGTCTCTGGAACAAAGCAATACAAACACACAAGTGCGTGTACACACACACACACACACACACACACACACACACAGATAACAACCACCCACCCACCCACCACTCACTGACTATTTCATTCCCAAAGAAGGGGACCATGAAATAAAAAAAGAATTAATTAAAAATATATGGGGGGGGGGAGAGAACAAAGTTCAGAATCAAAAATTACAGAATCCATAAAAACAAATTCAGTCAATAATATTAACAGCTCTGTCATAAAGCAGACAAAACAAAAAATGTCAAAGCATTATTTTCTGGTGACTGGACCCAAGATTTGTAAAAGGGCAACTTTCTTTGCAATACTTATCAGCACCATACATAACTTGCCCTAAAAGTGTCAGAAGCAAAGGTGAGGCAAAATTCAAACCACCAGGGTCACATCCAAATTATTATTATTTACATACCACCCTATATCTGGAGGTCTTAGGGCGGTTCACAGAAAAGACAGGGCGGCATCACAGGACACTAGGTTTGTGGGATAAAGAGCAGAAGCCATTACTGTTAAGGATATTAGATGTTTAATTTTCCTGAATGTGGAATATTTGTGTAGCTGTATGTATTTTAAAAGGGGGAGGGGTTTCTTTAATGAACACATCTCATGTGATTGTGAGGTATTTTTTGACAGTTAGTGAGTTTGTCTGTCCAGCTGTTACTGCCCTCTCCGTGGTGTGTCTGTGAGGAGAATACAGGACACCGTAAAAGACAGTTGTATCTCTGTAATAAGTCAGACAGAGGGTGATCCCTATAATGCAAATAGGGAGAATTCTGTCCAGGATATTTCTTTATAAAGAATAAAGAAACAACCCTTTGCTGAGGTAAAGAGTGAAGTGGAAACTAATGGAGATTGGACCCATGCTCGTATGAACATGAGCATGTAAACATGTTCTTCATTTTGATATTTATTAAAAGAATCTATTCAGGTACCCAGAAGAGTTATTAGCCTTTTTGGCTCTAAGCTACTCTGCTACTTCACATCAAGCTGAATTTTTCAATTATCAAATCACAATTACCCTGTGTACTCCCAAATTTCCTGAAAGGCATAGTCATTTTGCAGAGACGCTCGAGAAGCTGAATATAATTCTGAATCTTTTGAATGCAGTTGAATCTGAAACCCTACGGAAGGTTCCGGATCTGCTGTTCATGCTTCTGAAGCTGCAGCGGGTGGACAAGGTGGCTAAAATTTCAGGTGCGCTTTGGGGAATGACACTTGACACAAGGTATTATTTGTTTCTTAAAACTGTCTATATAAGTGCAAAGGGAGACCAATTATTATTTTGAGACAACTTTACACAGCACCAGAAGTATAGTCTTCTTCAATAAGCCGTCTGGGTCAGAGATAGTGTTAGAAACTGAGATATGATAGCTAGGAGCTAAAAGGCACCTTAAACCTAGGTTATGGGTGCAACAATGGAATGTCTAGGTTCATTTTTTAAATAACAAGAATATCAAGGTGAAAATGAATTGCAGCTGAATTATTAAGCTCATATTTCACATGGTCTAGTCTTTCCCCTGGCCACTCCCCTAATATTCTCGTCTTCAGAGTAGCTGGAAGTGGCACGGCAGAAAAAGGTCCTCCTTTCCCTCCACTCTGCAGTTTTAATCTGAATTCTCAGGCACAGTACTGAGCCCAGAACTCAGAAAGTATTTGTGCTAATGAAATTCCCTGCCACAAAATGCGCCTAGAACAATGGAAGTTTCGAACAATGGTCAGATATGGGCCAATGTAATATATTAGAGTTTATGTTCTGGTTCCCTCCATGCTGTTTTCAGGCTAAACACCTGCAACCCTTGTCCTAACAAAAAATTGGGATAAACAATAATTTATTATCATTATTAATTACCTGCCTTTCACTCTAAGGTCCCAGGCTTCTTTTTTTCACCTGGAAACTATGCTGAGATCTCCCTCTAAAATGTGGCTACTTCCTGTTGAAAAGGACTAGCAAGAAGTTATGGGCACCAGATAGCTTGTGTAAATAAATGTCAGCCCATCCATTGTTGAGAAAATGGATCTCTTTTTCCAAATGGCTAATACGCACTGTCCATAACCCACAGCAGAATATCTTTTTGAAGGAACTAAAACATGGGCATTTACCAGTTGCAGATCATCTTGCTCCAAAACTTCATTAGGCAAAAGTTTCCATTCAGTGTTTTAAAACTTATAATGCCAAAACAGATCCCCCTGCTTGAACAGAAATAACTCCACATCCTACTTCCGGGTTAGCGCCTCCGGCAATGGCGGAGCTCCTCCGATCGGGAGGAACCGGCTCCATGAAAAACAGGGTCTGACCGCCACGGCGAAGGCGGAGACCCTTAGAAATCACAGACGGAAGAAGTCTGTGAACCTGGGATTTGGCTGGCACCTTCTGCGCCCCCCTACTTGCGGGGAGACCCGGTATCGGGAATCCGGAGCGATGTGGGGTGAGAGGCACGGTGCTTTGAATCGACCGCTTATTTCACAGAGCGAAGCCGCATTGCTGCTGTCGGAGAGCGCTGACTTTTTTTCCTGTGGACAATTGGATTTTAAACAACAACCCGTGAGTAGAACGGGAAATTGAGCTTTTAAATAATTTAATTTGGCACCGAATGGGGAAGGTTCAAACAGGAAGTCCACCTTCCCTTTCTGTAAATAGACTGAAGCAAAGCAGTTGTTAATTAAGGTTTTGGAAAGTCTTACGTAAAGGATTAAAACTCCACTGATTGAAACTATTAATTTTGACCAAGTGAACTTGCAGGAGAAGGTGAAAAATTAAAAATCGAAGCATCACATCTCTGAATTTGGGAACGGCTTGCAAAAAGTCCATCGACGGTAAACAGGACAAATTTGACAGCTAGCTTTAAAAGAAAGACATTGTTTCTATTGTCCGCTTCTGCACTTAAAAAAAAGAAAAGGTAACTGGAAACTGTTACTAATTTACTTTTGGAATTGTGCTGGAAAGGATTGATACAAATGGAGACTGTCTTCCTCTAGAGGGAGTTTTGGGACATTGTTACAAGAGTGCAGCTGGGAAATTGGCCTTAAGATAAAGACTGTGAGAAACTAGTTCTGACCTTGAACATCTTAAGAATGTCGGCAAAGGAAGAAGTAGCGTCTGTACTGAATAGGACATTCTATCTGTTGGGAAAGCTGCATAAACAGATAGATGTCATGACTACTAATATTGATATTTTGGGAACAAAACTGGGTATCAGCATAGAAGTCGACAAGAACCCGGCACAGGAATCTTTCTTAATGGAACAAATTGATGAATTAGAGAAGGAGAAAGTTGCTGTTGTTGAGTACAAAGCAAAACAAGGGGGAGCCTTAACCCTAAAGAGGCAAATGGAGGATTACAACTTGAGGCCTTATATGACTGTAATTAGGAGAAGCCAGTTTTTGAAGATGGGTGCCTGGCCTGATCTGGAAAAGGAAAGGTGGAGAGATCCCCTTATGCAGGGATCAAATGACTTTTGGAATATGAATTTGAGCCAGGAGGAGATTGGAGCTTTTGGGGCCTTTGGACTTGGAAGAAGTGTGAAACAAGATTTGGGATACTTTATGGGCCCTAGCTTTAACTATGGAAATCTGGCAGACCTGTCAAGAAGGAATATAAGCATCGTTGGGTTGGAGCTCCCCCGAGATCTGCTTTTTAGCACCGAAGATTATCAAGAAGATCGGCAGAAGGGAAGTGAAGAAGAGTTAAGAGCATCAGATATAACATCTCCAGGTTGATGGACGCTGGGAGGTTGATGGAGCTGACGGCAGGGGCCGAGACCGGGGAGGGGAGACGGTGGAAGAAAATTGGGAATTTAAAGTGTATATATGGAGATTTTTTTTTAAAAAAAAATTTTAATGAGAGTTAGAAAAATCGTGGAATGAAATTTTTATGACCCTAGGGGAAAGGTCTTAAGAGATTAAGTTTAAACAAAGTAAAAATGGATGATTAATTGGTGAAAGAAGAGAATGTTAAATTACAGTATATTAAGATAAATTATTAGGATAAAAACAAAGATGAAGGATTTGCTGAAATATCTAACTGAAGCAGAATACAAAGAGGGGAGGTGTGAGGAGGTCAAGGAAATAAGCTAAAGAAAGTAAGTTATGTAAAGGTTTGATTTGTTCTTTTTTATGCATTTTTTTTTCTTTTTTGTCTGTTTTCTTTTTTGGTTTAATTGGGTGTTTTTCTGCTGTTTTTTTTATTATTCATGTAACCTTTAAAATTTTAATAAAAATCTATATAAAAAAAGAAAAAGAAATAACTCCACATCCTTTCACACATTTTCTACACACACCAGCCTTCAAACTCTTTTGGACCATGTGTTGTAGCTAAGGTACAGTCCCTTCTAAAATACCAGCAGCAAATGTGATTTAGAAATTTCCAAACATATGCGGGTGTACAACACAGGCCATTCATCCCAAAGTTCACTAGCTTCACCTGGCTATCCAAAATTAATTCCAGGTTGTTGTTGTTTTTTAGTGGCATTACTATGCTACAAATTAAGCAGTGTGATTCAACGATGCCATATGGCGAATGTTTCTGGGCCAGTGAGCCATGTATCAAAAAGACAGCTCCACTTGAACTATAATGGCACCAGACTGCTGGAGTTCATTTCGGAAGTGTTTTGTGCAGGGATGTTGAAAGGTGCTCAGGGCATCGCTCACTTTAGCAAGGAATCCTTTTAGCTCCTAGCTAAATCCAAAGGTGCAATCCAAAGGTGCTTCAACCACCTTATCCTATGCCAGGCACAGGCAAACTCCAGCTCTCCAGATATTTGGGACCACAATTCCCATCATCCCTAGCTAACAGGACCAATGGTCAGGGATGATGGGAATTGTAGTCCCAAACATCTGGAGGGCCGGAGTTTGCCTATGCCTGTCCTATGCCATGCCAAGCTTGAGTGCAGGGAAAAGAATGCTCTGCATTGTTCCATCTATTTCCAGGTTCTTAGATCATCATCACCATCTTCTAAAAAACTTTGCCCTCCCGTTGGAAAAAGTGGGAAGAAAAAGGGAGGGAGAAAATTAGAGGTGACTCTCAACACGTATGCATTTTTAACCCTGCTTGCTGCTGCTCCCCCAACACAGCTCTTTTTCCCATACTGATGTAGGTGCTCCGGTTGAATGATCCTGTGGTGGCAGGGAGGACCTGACATTGGATCTTCTTCTCCAACGTCAGGGAGGGTGACCCGATCTGTCCTATGGGCTCCTGGAATGCCCTCCCAAGGACCACAGAACCGCAGTCTTAGGTAGGTGTATCTCATACGGTTTTCCATTATTGCTTTCACCGAATTAAAAACACAGCACAGCAAGACATTAAGCATTCCACAGTGATATGCAAAGTACATTATATCCATGTATTCATAATTTCAGTCATTCATTAACAATGACGGTGTAATCAAGTGACTGTGCCGCCGTTTGGTAACTTCCTAGTGTGCTGTGCCGTAATGATGCTGTTTTCAAACAGAGGTCTCATTTAAAGGTTCCACGCGAATTCTTTTGCTCATTAATAAACAGTTTGCTACTTTTCCATGTTGTTTTATTAAAAACGTGCCTTCTTTAAAAAATACACATATATTTTACTCTTTACAGACTGCAGGTAAAGATGTTTTTGGAGATTATCCTTGTTGTCCCAAACGACACCTGGTGTGTCTTCGGTATCCGGATCACCTTTATAAAATGAAGTGGGGGAACCCAAAGGAAGAAAAGGGCCAGAACAGCAATATATTAATAGAAGAGACACTTAATTTTATAAATATCTTATTTTCTGTACATTATTGCATTGGGAGCCACAACTCTATGTAGCGTCATCATATAGGAAAGAAGTTTAGAAATGGCAAATATATTTATGAATAAATACACTGGTCCGCTGCCTCAACAAGCGCAAAATGTGGTAAACATATAAATTAGGAAACTCTCTTTTGAAACGGTTGTTTAGCAACACCAGTGGGAGGGGTGTGGGAACCAAAGCAAAATAAGTTAAATGAAAATAGTAAATGAGTCACAATCTTAACGATCTCATATATGGCTTTCTTATTCTGGATCTCTCTAAATAAAATGTTAAATTAAAGACATACATTAAATTCTTTAAAAGAAAAAGCTCCAGGGCTGCTCTGCTTCCAAACATTTACACGGCAACTAAAATGCTTTAAAATCGAAGGAGAGGTAAAACTCGGGTACTACACAAAATACACTAGCACGGAGCCCCAAAACAACACACAATCCCTAGCAACAGGAGCACATAGGAAATAAGTTGCAATCTGTTCTCGAGCTGTCGTCAGCAATTCAAGCATTTGTTTCACCTAGTTTTTGCTGCAGTGAGGGAGGAAGATCCTAGTTTTCAAGTCAGACAGGAAAATATCCCATGTTCTTTGTTTTTTAATGCATGTTGTGTGTCTAAGTTAAAAAGCAGATGAACCCTCGCTATATTTTGTGCACAATTAAACGTTTCGTAAACCATCGATCCAAGCTGTGTTCGTTGAAACAATCAAACCAAACCAACTCCGAAACAACAACAAGCCTCTGTTGTCTAGATTGCAATACCCGTCGATGCAGAGTCCCACAACCCGCTTTCAAGCGTTAGTGCCTTAAAAACGCAGTCACTGGAAAAAATACGGAATCTTTATTTGCTTCCTCCGGTCTCTCTTCCAATTGGCCGTAGCAATGAGATGCTGTTGATTCAACCATCAGTAGGGTGCAAACAGGATAGATGTGGGAGTAGCTCGGATGGGGCCGTGCCCTGCCCTTAGGAGAGCCGTGGGTATTGCGGGTGTCTGGAACAAAGCCGCTGAAGGACGTGGAGGAAGAGTCAAAGCAGTAGATACTGCAGCAGCAGCGGCAGCAGCGGCAAGAGGAGACGAAAGGAACGCAGGGGCCAATGGCTTAATCATATCTTTCTGGAATGCGAGTTTTGCCTACAGGAAGAAGGGGCGAAAAACATTAAATGGTAATTTCACCCATTTATGAGACCCACCAAAAAGGAGGGGGGGGAATCCACATAACAACAACAACAACAACAACAAGTGCTGTTTATTCAAGAACAGTAAGTGCCAGAACTCAACAAGAAGTTGTTACAGTCAATCCCTGGGAGACTTGAGGCAGCCCTGAACAGGTTTGATAACAGCCACGTTCACCACCTGCGGACGTGCTAAAAACTATGGCAAGCAGTCTCCCTAGCTGGTTTGGGGGTCACCCCTGGTTCTGGTGCAGGTCTAATAAATACTCCCTCACCTCCCTCGTTCTCTTAGATTCTGGCAGTTGGCTAGGGCGGCTAGGAAGGGCCCTTGCACGAGTATGCACACACATGCAACGGCAGAGGCCTGGCTGGAAAGCTTAAAGCCTGCCGCTGCTACACAGGAGTCTGATGAAAAGGAAATACAAATTGGCCCCGCCCTATAGCTTGACCAATTATAGCTTGGAGCTATGTGGAGTCATAGATCTAAAAAAAAAAGTGTAGACTCGCATATGCAGGCCAGCTTCTGTTTTGACATGAAATGTTTGTGTTGGGCTTCTCAGACGTACAGTGGTACCTCGGGTTACATACGCTTCAGGTTACAGACTCTGCTAACCCAGAAATAGTGCTTCAGGCTAAGAACTTTGCTTCAGGATGAGAACAGAAATTGTGCAGTGGTGGCACGGCGGCAGCGGGAGGCCCCATTAGCTAAAGTGGTTAAGAACAGTTTCAGGTTAAGTACGGACCTCCGGAACGAATTAAGTACTTAACCTGAGGTACCACTGTATGTAAAGGCAAGAAGGAGGCGGGGAGAGGTGCCCGAATTGTGCTCTGGTGCACTCCAGCTGAAAAAAGCACTAATAATCATTATTTTTTTGTTTTGTTGTTGTTATTTATTAAATTTGTAAATCGCCCTTTATGTGAAGATTTTAGGGCAGTTCACAATATAAAATGGGGGGGGGGACAAATAAATGCCACCTATGCCTCCACAGGGAGGACCAGCAGCAATGAGGGCCTTTTATCAGCTTGGGCTGGTTTACCAGTTCTGCCTCTACCTAGGAAAGAAAAGCAGACCTTGCCATGGTTACTTGTTTCCTGCTTACATCCAGACTAGACGAGTGCAATGCACCAAATGTGGAGCGCCCTTTGAAGATGGTTTGTAAGTTCCAGTTCAGCAGCTTGTGACAACCAAGGGGTTCCCTTGCCCTCCTTACAAGCTCAGCTACATTAGTAAGTACGAGAGACAGCAGGGCCTTTTCCATAGTGACCCCATCAGTGCTGAACTCCCTCCTATGGAATGTACATTTGGCCCTTCCTTTTCTTCAGTTACTTTACTGACTTTTTTCTGTTTCAATTGCTAATGCTTATACATGCTTTAAACATTACTATTTGTTCAGTGTTTTGTCTTTATTGGATTTGCATATGTTAATGTTATTTTTAACAGGTTCTTTACATATAAATATACATATACATATACATATACATATACATATACATATACACACGCACACACACACACACACACACACATAATTACATTGTGCTGCACTGATTATGCTGTAAGCTATTTTCTGGAGGATTTTGCCTGGAAAAGTGGGGTATAAATACCTAAGCAAACGAGTAAGTGCTTTAAAATTCCACCTCCTCCTTTTTTAAATTTTCTGCCCAGGAGGTTAAAAACATCCAGGTGATACCATAACACTGTAAAGCAGACTGCAATTAGCTATTTGCATTAAGGTTAACCTTCTACCGAATGTCAATATCGCTGCGCATTATATGGATTAGCAGAACTGACCCACTAAAATGTTTCTTGCCAAGGTTAATGTGATTATTTTTCTAAAGGGCACTGACAGCCTACCATTACCGGTTTATTTTCTTCGTTTTCGCTTCTATTTGTGGATAGGAGTCAGCAGGTGATTTCCCCCCGACAGTCCCTGATACAGCTAAAATTAGCATGCACAAGTGGTTAATGCACTTTATTAACTGAGAAAGATGTGTATGCAGAGTTGCCTGATAGCACCTCTTGAGGTAGTCAGCTTCATGGACCCTGACTATACTTTCAGAGACAACAGTGATGGTCAAAAGCCCTGAAAACATTGTACAAGCAGCAATGTATGAAGTTGGTCCTGAGAGCTCACTGCCTGCTTGCAGTTAACAAATTAAACACTTAACTGGGTCTTGTGCTCCAGCACGCACCTGCTTCAGCTCCCCTACTGTGAAACTAATAAGTGGATGTAGCCTGAAGCATTTTAATTTTATTCTTTATAATTATGCAAGGATATTAGTGTTTGTTTGTTTGTTTGTTTGCTTGCTTCTAAAGGTCATTTGGAACGTGCTGCACTTTAAAACTGAGAATATACGTTCCTTAGGCATCCTTGGCTTGCAGCGCACCGTGGATGCACTCCAGGTTCGTTAAAAATAATGGTGGCCGACTTCAGTGGGGAGCCTCTTTCTATGGAGGCTCACACCCATCGTAAGAACATAAGAAGAGTCTGCCTGATCAGGGAAATGGCCCAGCTGCTCCTGCATCCTATTCTCACAGGGGCCTCCAGACCAGGCAAGAGCCAAGGAAACTCTCCCTTCCTGTGCTTTCCAGCAACTGGTATCTAGAAGCATTACTGCATCTGACACTTAAGGCAGAGCATAGCCATCATGGCTAGCAGCCCTTGAGAGCCTCTTCTAGATATCTTCCCTAACACAGAGATGGTCACAGAATCTTCCAACACTGTATCCTGGACATGAGCGCCCACGAAAGAGAAATTATGTGGGGAAGGATTTCTACATTGCAAGATAAGCTCTGTTTTTTGAGGACATGGAACTATTCCGTAGCACCACAGTAGTTTTAATAGCTGCCGTAGGAATGGGCAAGAGGAAGGTGAGAAACAATCAAGAGAAATGCAGTGGAGTCTGTTCCGCCCTCTAGGGTTCAATTTAAGCACTGCCTGCTGTTGCCTTCAGTTGGAACCATGAGAAGAATGGGACATTGCAAAAAGGCTTGCTTAAAGGCAGAAATGTATTCCCCTAACGTGCACTGCTTCGGCCTTTAAAAGAGATGGAGTGCATTTCTAAAAAGAAAAATAAGACACACTACTCGTTCCATTTCAGATGGTTTGTTCCTCCCCTCCAGCAGCAGCTAACTTCCTTTGTATGTGGACTGGCAGATTCACATTTGACATACACCTAAACCTGAATAGAGTTGGAATCCCCCAGTTACGGAAAAATATAATGCTACGCTCAGGCAACACTTACTGCTAGAATACTTGGACTACGTTGTAGTTTGTTATAAGGGCTATATTTCGGTTTTGTAGGCTTCCCTGCAACTCTGTCCTTGTGTCTTCTGCTGGAAATGTGCTGGAAATGTAAAACAAAACAAAAAATGTTCAGTTTAAAAGTCATTGCCTAAAACTGGATGATATCTAATGTTAGCCATAATTGGAGCAAACTCAAAGGAATCAGGGGACTTCAGTTACACGAGTCCAATGATTTCAGTTGGGTTTGACTAACACTGTATATCACCTGCTGCAGTTATTGTGCAAATCTGTGAACTTACTCCAAGAAAATAAACTGCATAGAGCTCCAGCAGAAGATTTAGATTTCAGTAGTAAAACCCCTGTAAAACCATGCAACCGGAACATTTAGATATTATGATTGTACAAATCAGGTACATTTAAAAAAACTCCCAAACTTATTACTTAAAATCTGTGTATACTCAGATTTTCATTAGGAGACAATAAAATCAAAGCGATAGATTGTGCATCAAGAGAGCAAGAGGAGAAGGTGCTGGACGACAGCACTGGTCTTACCATGTGAAATTGCCAGCAGCAGATGGATGGTGATGATCCAGGAAAGAAGGGAATTCTCATCCCTATATATTTAAGCACTGGGAGGCTGCAAGTGCTGCAGCCAGTACCATGCCGGCACACAGCGGCTGACTGGAATCATCCTGGCCTGTACACAAGCTGTTCTCATCAGCAGAGGAAGTGGCTCTCAGCCATTGGCAAATCCTGCCTAAATATTTTCAGACTTGTTCGTGAGCATCTATGAGGTTTATATATCTGCCAATTTAAAAGCAAAACCTGAGATTCAGGATCTGGTACCCTATTTTTGCAAAAGCCAGCTGGATTCCTTTGCTAACATCTGGAAAGTGGAATTTGGTCTGCCAAATTAAAATTAGCCACTTAATCCGACAAGCGTGTGATACGAAACAAAGGACTCCCGTGATCTATGAATGTGGCATGCGCTATGCAAACCCAGTGATTCCTGATGCTGTCGCCATACCTGCTTAAGTTGGATTTCTGAGTTGACATGGACGTCACAGATCTCACAATGAAATGTTTTGTTCTGCAGTCCTGAGCCCATAGTGACATTCTGAGCCTTCAGCCTGGATCCTGGTCTAGGGTAAGACTTAATTGGACCGGCACCATTCCGAGCCTCAACCATTGTCTTGTGCTTGGAACCTGATGAGCCACATTGCAAAAGCATCAGAGATTGTTTCTCCCTTAAATGACCAACTAAACATTTTCAGCCGTAATACCATTTCCATCACTTTCCATATTTACACATAGGGTAAATATGAAGGAAGGGCTTTGCTTTTTTTGTTACCTGCCCAAAGGCTTTTTTCCTTTTTCCTTGGGTTTTTGCAAGTGAACAATATTTTCTTACAAGCAGTAACAAAACAACACCCCACCCACCAAACCCAGGAGAGAATACTTAACACGTCAACATGGAAAGCCAGTATGGAGATGACTACATTATATACAGGTAAGTATAACTGCATTTATGTATTTAATCCATCCCTTTAATCAAGAAGTCCATATTTCTCTCCTTGGCTTGTGTAAGGAATCGTGTAGGTTGTTTTCTGAAATGTAAGAAATCAAGATCCACCAGGTAGAATAGAGAAGTTCGACTGCTTCTTTGCCTTCCTGGCACAAGGTTTACCAGTTATATTCTTGGCCATTGCAACCTTCCAAACATTATACTAAGCATTTTTGTTCGCCATGTGTAGGGAACTTGTGATGATGCTGGGCTCTTATCAGCCCAGGTCAAAATGGCCAATGGTAAGGGATGATGGAAGTCCATCTAGAAGACTCGTGTTTCCCATCCCTGTTCTGTGAAGTTAAGTTTACAAATGCTTCTCAATGAGAAACCCTTTGCAGAACTGTGAGATTGTTCAGGAACCACCTATCATTACAGACACTGATTAAGATAAATCCTCTTTTGCCACATAATCCATAGTTCCAACTATATAGATCTTTGTGACCTTCTAAAAGAGTCTTCCAGAATCCACCACTTTAGAATCCTTGGCATAGGAGGAGGAAAATATTTTCCCCCAGGAAATAGTGTTTTCCTCACAATTACTTCCTTTTGATCTGTAAGTTATTTTTGCCATCTTAAAAAACAGTTTTTCATTTCAGCACAAAGGAGAAGTGCTGGAAAATCATGTTCACCCAGTGCTACAAATGAAAGCACAAGAAAGCTGAAAAGCTTTCAATTCAGCAAAACAGATCACCTATCTGTTTTGCTGAAGTGAAAGCTTTTCAGCTTGTTCACCTAACAATGGAATTTCATGAGAAAACCAGAAACAAAGGACAGAACTACATGAGGGTTGGAAAACCCAGTCCTCCTGAGTTTGACTCAAAGTGCTTAATGTAGGGGGCAAAGGGGAATCAGTAGGCAGATGTGTAGGTGCTGGACCATTTCCTCCCATCATTTGATTCTCCCGTGACCTTCCATTTTATAGATTCATAGAATGGTAGGGTTGGAAGGGACACGGGGTCGTCTAAGTCCAACCCACTACAATGCAGGAATCTTTTGTCCAATGTGAGGCTGAAACCCACGACCCTGAGATTAATAGCTCTACCAAATGAGCTATCTCCATTTCCCCCCATTCACCCCACATTTGGCTCAATGACTGGAAATAAGCTTTATGGAGGAAGGAAGTTTCTCTGGGGAGATGTGGCAGAGAACTGGTGCACAAGGAAAAAACCACCCACCCACTCCCTGGCCATTAATTCTCCTGTTGCAGTCCACTTTACTCTCAACCAGCAATTCTGTGTCTGGGAAACACCAATGGTGTCTCTAAGGTTCCAACAACTTTCAAGTTATGCAAGCAGCTTCTATTCACCAGACAATAAGTTAAGATTGCATGAAAAAAGGCGCACAGGACTTTTGTTCTGCAGTTTGTTACCATCATGAGGGAAACAGAAGGAAAATATGGCTTCTTGTTATTGGTCTTTTTTAAAGAAAAAAAAAATCAAAGGCACAAAAACACTTTGAGGTATGAGATTCACAGGCATAATTAAATTCTCCCACAGAAGCAATAGTAGGTTTTTAAAATCTATATTCTTTCAGTTACCTGGTTCATTTCATCTACTTAATACCACTCATGCATTTCTTTTTCTTATGCATGAGTGATATTGGCTCACAAAGGCTTCTGCCACAATAACATACTTACACCTAGTTAAAATACTGGGGAGGGGAAGCAGATTTAAGATGTATGCTTACATCAATATTGTTAATGAAGTGCTTTACTCATTCATACATGTGCTCATGTCCCTTGGAGAAACATGCAAGAAAATACAAACACTGTACAATCACATCACGATTGGATGGTGGGCTTTTTTGGCCATATTTTATCAATACAAATAATCAAAATATTCACATAGGGAAAATACTCCACAGAAAGGAGTCTTGATGCAATTGTGTCTACCAGTGATGCAAATGCACATGGTAAATTTGGAGAGAGGGAAAAAATATTTTATTTATTAGATTTATATACTGCCTTTCCACCAAGGCCCCTCTGTCCTCACACCAAACTTGCCAGTTAGGCAAGGCAAAGAGATAGTGACTGACTCAACATCGCTCAGCCATTTCCATGGTTGGGTGAGGATTTGAATCGGAGTCTCCACAGTCCAAAGTAAGACCCTCTCGAGCACTGCACCACACTGGCTCTCAAAAGACACAAAGGAACTGAAATCTGAGGTGAACAGAACATGCACAGTGCCATATAGAAATAATAAAAATGAGTGATGGAGGGTTTCCATTACATTGGTTTGGCTTTGGAAACGAGACCAGGCTAATTTGGAACTCCAAAACCCTTGGAGAAATTCAGATGGGGAGAATTTCTGAAGGCTTCCTTATTTATTTATTTTTAAAATGTCTCTTACAGAGCCCTTCCTGTGCCAGCACTGGATAGTCCTTGCACCAGGACAAAAGGCGTGTAGGTCCTACACAGGAATGGAGAGACACACTGAATAAGCAGCAGCTGACCAGTGTTACCCTGGTCACTGAGAACATCAGGAAAGGCCTTTTCAGCAATTACCATATGCAGACCTTCTAAGTGTTTCTATTTTCCAGGGACAGTCCCGAATTTAACAGAAGCCATCCCAGTTTCTGATTTGATCCCAGAATGTTCTGCTTTTCCTTAAAGGTAAAGGGACCCCTGACCATTAGGTCCAGTCATGGCTGACTCTGGGGTTGCGGTGCTCATCTCGCTTTATTGGCCGAGCATACAGCGTACAGACAGCGTACAGCTTCCGGGTCATGTGGCCAGCATGACTAAGCCGCTTCTGGCGAACCAGAGCAGTGCATGGAAAGGCTGTTTACCTTCCCGCCGGAGCGGTAACTATTTATCTACTTGCACTTTGACGTGCTTTCTAACTGCTAGGTTGGCAGGAGCAGGGACCGAGCAATGGGAGCTCACCCCGTCGTGCGGATTCGAACCGCTGACCTTCTGATTGGGAAGTCCTAGGCTCTGTGGTTTAACCCACAGCACCACCTTAGGACGTCCCTATTTTCATTGGGGAAATGTTGGAGGCTATGGAGTTATGTAACCCCCGAGCCAAGGAGATAAGCAACTCTACAACCTTTAGAAGACATCTGAAGGCAGCCCTGTATAGGGAAGTTTTTAAATGTTTAATGTTTTGTTATATTTTAATATAGGTGGGAAGCTGCCCAGAGTGCCTGGGGCAACCCAGTCAGATGGGAGCGAATGGTGGGGACGCAGGTGGCGCTGTGGGTTAAAGCCTCAGCACCTAGGACTTGCCAATTGAAAGGTCGGCGGTTCGAATCCCTGCGGCGGGGTGCGCTCCCGCTGCTCGGTCCCAGCGCCTGCCAACCTAGCAGTTCGAAAGCACCTCCGGGTGCAAGTAGATAAATAGGGACCGCTTACCAGCGGGAAGGTAAACGGCGTTTCCATGTGCAGCTCTGGCTCGCCAGATGCAGCTTTGTCACGCTGGCCACGTGACCCGGAAGTGTCTCCGGACAGCGCTGGCCCCTGGCCTCTTAAGTGAGATGGGCGCACAACCCCCGAGTCTGTCAAGACTGGCCCGTACGGGCAGGGGTACCTTTACCTTTACCTTAATGGCAATGGTAATAAGAATAATGGAATAGGACGTCCCTATTTTCATCAGAGAAATGTTGGAGGGTATGCATGTGAGGTGGCCCTCAGAGGTTCTCCTTGAAATGTGAAATCGTGAAAACTGCCTTCTGATTTTTTTGTTCTGCAGCAGCATTTCCTGGAGTAAGAGGGCGAAATACAGATCCCAGGAAGTTGGGCAAAACCATCAGTCTGGGCAACAAGCGCATTCACAGGAAATGGCAGCGCTAAGCATGCAGTAGATGCCTATTTCCGTATAATCAGATGATTCAGAGCTTTAATAAAGAACAGAATTTATGCATCCCGTGTTGTCTGCAGACAGGAATCTAGTAATTGCCACCGTATATTTTACATAAAACACCCTCTCCTTTAAAAAATAAATAAAGGAGAGGCAAAGAATTATTACATACACCACTATGTCTAAATGCCAATTATATTAACTTCTTTCAGGCCTCCCCGCCACCCCTCAATGATGCATTTAGTTATTTCTGGCAGATACTCACCTGTGTTATGTGCTTCTAGCTGTGATAGGGAGTTCACAGCCACTTTGCATAATGAGCAGTAAAGCAGTTTTTTGGCTTTCTCCTCTTCTGATTCAGAAATGGCATTAGTAGTCCCATTTGTGCTCTTGGAAGAAGTTGATGATGAGGGTGTAGATGTTGTTGCTACCGCTGCGGAAGTGACAAGCACTGCTGTAGCTCCAGGCTCAGGTATAAAAGAGACCACTTCAGCATTTGGAAGCTGACTAGAGCCATTCACTGTCAGGTTTGCCTTATCTTCTGAAAGAGAGAGAGAAAGAATATTAGGCTGCCAGGTTGTCCTGTAATCCAGATGATGCCACGAGGACCAGACACAACCAGTGTCTTAGGGCACTATCTCAGGGAAATTCAGTTCGGTTCACACTTAAAGGCCAATCGACCCAAACTGCGTTTTCTGAAGCAACATGTGAACTGTAATGCAGCTCTTCTGTTGGAATCTGCAAACGATGTAGTTTTCCAGGCAAACAGCGTTTACAAGAATTAGGGGAAGGTGCACATAAAAATTAAAATATCAGTGGAAAAAATGCATTATATTAGGGGAAGTTGCTTGCAAAAAAAATACAAAACTGCATACAAAAAGGTGTTTTTTAGGACCCTAAAATATGGATGAATTTTCATGATTTGAATTTTCAAATTGCTGCAGAGATGTGGAGTAAACAATACTCACTGCAGTCAACTGAAGGCAACCAACCATTCCCTGGGGTCCCCCAATCTCTCTCACAGCCAACGAAAAACTAATAAATGAATGGAGAAAGAACCTACGCACACGATGCTGACACAAAAACCTTGCACAAACAGATGTAAAAGAATGAAAGTTTACAACCACCCACCGTTTTCTCTTTCCTCCAGTTTCCACCACTCCTCCCCCAATCTGACACTCACCATAACATTAGTGACTCACATTGATCTGTTAAAAAGTCTCTATGAACTGAAAGCAGAGATGCTGTATGTACATTTGTTACCCCCAAAATTCCTGTGGCCGGATTCTGATGAGTGGGCACCGGGAGAAAGGGGGTTGGAGACTGGCTTGGAAAAAGGAATCTGTGAACTGGGCGAGAGAAAATAGAAGCAGGAGAAGCTTGAGGACTGGAGAGTGAAGAAGAGATGCAGGAGGAGGGAGAGGATGCAACTGTTAAAGGGTCTTCACAAGAATTTAAACCATGGGTAGGCAACCTAAGGCCCGGGGGCCAGATCCAGCCCATTCGCCTTCTAAATCTGGCCCGCGGATGGTCCGGGAATCAGTGTGTTTTTATATGAGCAGAATGTGTCCTTTTATTTAAAATGCATCTCTGGGTTATTTGTGGGGCCTGCCTGGTGTTTTTACATGAGCAGAAGGTGTGCTTTTATTTAAAATGCATATCTGGGTTATTTGTGGAGCATAGGAATTTGTTTATTTTTCCCCCTTCAAAATATAGTCCGGCCCTCAAACCAGGTCTGAAGAAGAAGCAGAAGCAGAAGCAGAAGAGTTTGGATTTGATATCCCGCTTTATCACTACCCGAAGGAGTCTCAAAGCGGCTAACATTCTCCTTTCCCTTCCTCCCCCACAACAAACACTCTGTGAGGTGAGTGTGTCTGAGAGACTTCAGAAAAGTGTGACTAGCCGAAGGTCACCCAGCAGCTGCATGCAGAGGAGCGGAGACGCGAACCCGGTTCACCAGAGTACGAGTCCACCACTCTTAACCACTACACCACACTGGTTTTAGGAGCAGTGGACCGACCCCCTGCTGAAAAAGTTTGCTGACCCCTGATTTAAACCATGGGTGGGCAAACTAAGGCCTGGGGGCTGGATCCGGCCCAATTGCCTTCTAAATCCAGCCTGAGGACGGTCCTGGAATCAGCGTGTTTTTACATGAGTAGAATGTGTTCTTTTATTTAAAATGCATCTCTGGGTTATTTGTGGGGCATAGGAATTCGTTCATCCCTCCCCCAAATATAGTCCGGCCCCCCACAAGGTCTGAGGGACAGTGGACCGGCCCCTTGCTGAAAAATTTGCTGACCCCTGTAAACCATGGCTGGGGAGCCTGTGGCTCCCATCATCCCTGACAATTGGTCATACAGGCTGGAGGGGGTTGCTGATGGGAGTCACAAGCCAACAACCGCTAGAGGGCCCAGGAGAGCCACCCTAATTTAAACCTTTTATTTAGTTCTTCAGCATAATTCTCCATTTCCCTTACTCACATCTTCCTCCCCTCCTTTTGTTTCCACTTATTGTGTTAATTATTAGATAGGGAGCTCCTCAAAGTGGGGGTTATTGGTTGCTGTTGTCGTATGTTTCATTACAAAATGCTGTGCACATTGATGGCAGTATATAAACAAATAGTTCTTTTTCTCTTTTTTTTTAAAGCCATGTTATATACAATGAGTGCAACCCACTGACAGGAAACTTGCAAGGGATGAATAAATTTATTATCATGTTGTCAGACAGAGTTTGACAAAGCAATCAGGACACCTCTAATGTAATTTAAACAAAGAAGTGAACACAATCAGGCACCTACTATGTAATACTCGGCTTTTGTAAAAGATTGGAGAACTTTTTTTCCTAATCTGGCACTTTCAAGAGCATGGCCGTGTAGGAGATGCAAGGTTGTAAAAAAACAGAAGCAGCAGCGCATCTTATTTATCTGTGCAGGGGAGTATTTTAACAACACAACTGTTTACCACTTCTATAGCATCGTTCAGGGGGAAATGAGTGGTGACTAGGAAAGTTGTCCCCAGTTAGCTTTGACACCCTGTCACCCTGGGCTCGCGATCCTGATGTGTTTTCGCAGCAGGCTGCAATCCACCTCATCCTCACTACTTCCTCTGACAGCTCAGCAAAGCATAGGAGCATGCCTTTCATTAGTTTTGCCATTCGCATAAAAGAGGTACAGACTTCTAAAACACCTGCAGACAGCACCTACTGGAATATATTTCTCAAGAGTGCACTGTATTCTCCCTTTGTTCTTGTTTCGAAATTTGAACAAGCTGTTGCAGAAAAGCATTGACAGTTCTGGGAATCCTAATGCTATGGTAACAACAGCACTTCTGAGGAGGGAAGGAGTTTTTTTTTTAGTTTTAAATTTTTATTAAGGGTTTTTTTGTGTTACAAAGCAAAAAAAAAACCCGATCTGGTCATAAATGGACATGGGAAATATTTTGTGTCCTCCTGTCTGACACTGTTCTTGTATTCCTTAAGCAATGAACAGAGGAAATACTTGTTTTGTGATAATTTTTTCAAACGTTGAATGTACTTTTGCCTGCAAAGGGCATATATGTAAACTCCTTTCTCGTTCTCATTTATTTATTTATTTTTAAATAATAACTCCATTTATGCTGAAGTCTTGAGAAAAAATCCCTCTAATTAAGTATAACTTTAGGCTGAATATGGCAAAAGCTGTTGTCTCTTATGTTATCGGACGCATTGTCTTGAAGTAGTTTTCATGCATTTATTAATAGTTTGCTTGTGTATACTACTACGTTTATGCCGTGCTTTTTTGTACAAAAGTGAGATGCAGGCCATCATATTTTGATAAACTGTAAAATTCCCCTACCAACCCTTATTTCTTTATTTTATTAGATTTATATACCGGCCTAGATCATAAGATCTCAGGGCGGTTCACAGAATAAAAACAAATAATTAAAACAAAACATCAAAACAATACCTCCCCCCTTCCCACAGACACATTTAGAAGGCTGTAGGATATTAATCAGCCCAAGGCCTGGTGGAAGAGAAATGTTTTTGCCTAGTGCCTAAAAATATATAATGAAGGTGCCAGGCGAACTTCCCTGGAGAGAACATTCCACAAATGGGGAGCCACCACAGAGAAGACCCGTTCTCATGTTGCCACCCTCCGGACCTCATGTGGAGGAGGCGCATGAAGAAGGGCCTCAGGAGATGCTATCAGGGTCAGGGTAGGTTCATATGGAGAAAGTCAGTCCATGAGGTATTGCGGTCCTGAGCCGTTTAAGGCTCCCCTCTGCCTGCACCCCTTCACCCTTCTCTACTGAATGTGTAAAGAACTCCTAAATAGTTAATAAAAATAAAAATGACAGCATAAAAATTAAAATCTATGGCATTTTATTGATGTTGAATACTTTTGAGTTATAAGAAATTAAAAATTAAGAACAGTGCACATGGTCATTAGCGGCAAGACAAGATGATGTTAAATGTGATACTTTGCTATGACCCTATCACCATACATATATACACAAAAATGATACCTTTTCACATTTCCAGAATGATGTAGAAGTCGAATTAAAACCATAATGTAAGACTTTGGCCTCAATTTGAGGGTCTTTAAGCGGTGGTTGGTTTTTGTTTGTTTGTTAATCTGTTAGTTATTGATGCTCTGGGAAAGGGTACAATGGGGGTTGTTATGTACTGAACAACTTAACAGGGGTGGTTTTTAAAATCACTTTAAGGAGCTGTATGACTTTTACCTATTTTTATTCCCACAAGCCTTTGGGGTGCTGTGGAAGGCTATTCAAATCAAATAAATAATTCCAGACAGAGAGTGGAATTTATATATTTAACATACAGAAAGAATTCTGTCAGTAACTTTCAGTAAAAGGTTTGGCATTGACACTTTAGATACCTGGCATATCTGAAACAAAATTTAAATTGACATTTCTTTTTTTCTACCTGTTCAAAATGCATTTCTTTCTCCCACACAAAATAAGGCAACTGAAACTTCGGAAAAGTAGTCAATTAGCTGACAGTCATAGAAGACTGGGTTGTGGACCAACCGTCTGAATACTAAGGAAGGAACTGTTCTAGTTTAGAAGGCTCCCTACCCCAACCAAATGTTTTTAAGGTTCAGGATCACTCATTTGCGAAATTATTATTGTTTATTTGAAGGGCAGGGTTAATAACATATACCATAAATGGTATAAGAAAGGGTAATTAAAAAGTTGTTCAAGGTGATATTTTTTATTTCAATTGTAAAGGCTTGCTGTCCTAAATTTCATTATCATTAAACACACATGCACAAACAAAAACACTGCACCACATTACTCCTTGACATTCATTAAGACAAAGTTAGGCAGATTTGATAAGGAGTTTTAGAACAATTCTTTTTCTGCTTTACTGCCCCATTTTCTGAATAATGAGAAACTAATGGGTGTCACTCAGAGTACCAACTTCCTAAACGGTTGTGCATTCTATTGAGAAATGAGGCTTAAGGGGGGGGGGAGGGAAAAAAGAACCATGGGATGGTGCAGAAAATAGAATAACCCTGTAGACCTGCATGCAAATCAGCTTGGAGCAGAACACCTCTTAACTCTTTCCATACAACGTCCCGAAATATCTTCTGGATCTTAGGCCTAGCTACGGAGATTTGGTTGCCCTGTTGGGAAGGAATAAAATCATTTTTAGGTGGGAGTTTCCCCAAGGCCTATCTTTCAGTTTCAAAGGAAGGAAAATAAAAATAAGATCAGTAGAAGATAAAGTAAAGTTTTTGTACAAATACGAAGAAGATCTCCAGAAGGGACTTGGAAAAGAGCCAAAAGCATCGGATAGAAGATCACCAGATAGAGGATTAGAGCAAAGAGCATCGGATAGAAGATCACCAAACAGGGGAATATTGGATATATCAGCATTATCCTTTGGACTGGATCTTTCCAGTGAACATGTTACCACCACCACCAACAAAAGAAGAGCAAGCATTGGGTGCAGTTGGAGGAATATCAGCGTAACTACATGATGGTGTTGCAGGTTTTGAGTTGGAATGTTAATGGACTGAATTCCCCGGAAAAAAGGCGGAGAGTTTTACATTTACTGAAAAAAGAACATTTGGACTTGATTTGTCTACAAGAAACACATGTGATAAGGCTACACAGGAAGATATTGAGTAATAAAAGATTGGGCCAAGAATTTATCTCATCAGATAAAGTTAAAAAAAGAGGAGTGGTCCTTTATGCAAAGGAGAGCCTATCACCAAAATTCATATTTAAAGATGATCAAGGAAGATTTGTTGCAATTGAAATTCAATTACAAGGAGAGAAATTCCTAATTGTAGGTATTTATGCACCAAACGAAGGAAAATCGGAGTTCTTTAAGAAGTTACATGAGATCCTGATGGATTACATGGACTATAATATGATTTTGATGGGAGATATGAATGGAGTGGTGTCTACAAATATGGACAAGGCACTGAGACAGGTGATCACCAAAGATGGTAGACTACCAAAAACCTTTTTTGACATAACTGAAAATATGGACTTAGTTGACATTTGGAGAGTGAAGAACCCTCTGGGAAGAGAGGGAACTTTCTTCTCTGAGGCTAAAATGACATGGACAAGAATTGACCAAATTTGGGTAACCAGGGGATTGGCTCCAAAGACCAGCAAAGTGGAGATCTGCCCCAAAACTTGCTCTGATCATAATGCTGTGAAGATGGAAATGAAATTGATGCGTACAGGTTCCTTTAGATGGAGGATGAACGACACTTTGTTTAGGAATGAAGAGATGACCAGGAAGGCCCAAAAAACTCTAAGAGACTACTTCGAGATAAATATGAATACTACAATGGAAAAAAGAGTAATTTGGGACGCAAGCAAAGCGGTTATGAGAGGATTCCTAATACAACAGAATGCAATTAAGAAGAGAACTCAGAATGAAAAAAAGGATAAAATCTTGGAAAAAATAAAGGAAGGAGAGAAGAAACTGAGAGCAAAACCAAAGTCTCAGGAGATCCTGAAAGAGATAAAGTTATACCAAGTACAATATATGAAGTTGATGAATCAGGAAATAGAATGGAAGATTAAACAGATGAGGCAAAAGACATTTGAATCGGCAAATAAGTGTGGAAAATTGTTGGCCTGGCAAATGAAAAAAAGACAAAAACTTAATACTATTACGAATTTGGAAGTGGAAGGCAAGAATATACAGAACCCAGTGGAGATCAGGAAGTGTTTTCAGAGATATTTCAAACAACTTTATACATAGGAGAAGCAGAAAGAAATGGACATTGATCGATTTTTGAAAATAAATGGACTACACAAAATCTCTCAGGAAAAACAGCTAATGTTGAATTATAAAATAATGGATCAGGAGGTGGAAGGGGCCATCCAGAACATGCAATTAGGTAAATCTCCAGGACCAGATGGTTTGACTTCAAGATATTACAGATCTCTGAAAGAATGGTTAATACAACCATTGAAGGAAGTCTGCAATGAAATATTGGAAGAGAGAAAGGCACCAGAGTCGTGGAAGGAAGCTTACATTACACTTATATCGAAAACAGAGACTGAAAAGACACAGCTTAAGAATTACCGCCCCATATCGCTGCTTAATGTGGATTACAAAATTTTTGCAGATATTTTGGCTAAAAGATTAAAAAAGGTGTTA
The DNA here is from genome assembly GCF_951804945.1 of Podarcis cretensis. Classification (NCBI taxonomy): domain Eukaryota; kingdom Metazoa; phylum Chordata; class Lepidosauria; order Squamata; family Lacertidae; genus Podarcis; species Podarcis cretensis. The sequence continues at coordinate 116,737,711 of NC_137170.1, read as the reverse complement.
GTAGAAGAAATTCATAAAGACCAAGCGGGCTTTCTCCCGGGCAGACACTTGTCTGACAACACGAGGAATATAATTAATATCCTAGAAAAATTACAAGTGAATATCAATACTAAGGTAGTTTTGATATTTGTGGACGCAGAGAAAGCCTTTGACAACATCTCTTGGAGTTTTATGAAGAATCTACAGGGGATGGGGGTAGGTCAAGGTTTTGAAAATGGTATGGGTGCAATTCACTCAGAACAAAAGGCAAAATTAATTGTGAACAATGTAGTGACAGAAGAGTTTAAGATTGAGAAAGGGACACGACAAGGTTGCCCAATTTCTCCATTGCTCTTCATATCGGTCCTTGAGGTATTGTTAAATATGATTAGAAAGGACCAAGAGGTTAAAGGTATACAAGTGGGAGCTAAACAGTACAAACTGAAAGCATTTGCTGATGACTTAGTACTGACTTTACAGGAGCCAGAATCTAGTACTAAAAGGGTATTGGAACTGATTCAATAATTCGGACAGGTAGCAGGTTTTAAGTTGAACAAGATGAAAACTAAGGTTCTAGAGAAAAACTTAACTGTGAATGAGAGAGAGAAGTTTCAGGAGGTGACAGGACTAACATTGGTTAAGAAAGTGAAATATTTAGGGGTTAACCTGACTGCTAAAAATGTGACTTTATTTAAGGATAATTATGAAAAATGTTGGACTGAAGCGAATTGCTGTGATAAAAATGAATGTGTTGCCAAGGATGTTGTTTTTGTTTCAAACATTGCAAATTTTGGATAAGATGGATTGCTTCAAGAAGTGGCAGAAAGATATTTCCAGATTTGTTTGGCAGGGCAAGAAGCCTCAAATAAAATTTAAGATATTAACTGATACTAAAGAAAGAGGTGGATTTGCCCTGCCAGACCTTAAACTTTATTATGAATCAGCTGCTTTTTGCTGGCTGAAAGAATGGCTGCTTCTTGAAAACACTGACGTGTTGGATTTAGAAGGTTTCAATAATGTATTTGGCTGGCATGCATATTTGTGATATGATAAGGTAAAAGCACATAAAGCTTTTAAAAATCATATTGTTAGGAAAGCATTGTTTAATGTTTGGATAAGATATAAGGATTTGTTAGAAAGGAAAACCCCAAGATGGTTGTCACCAATGGAAGCGAAGGCACAGAAAAAACTCAATATGGAGGCCAAATGGCCGAAATATTGGGAAATTTTGGAACAAGATGGAGACAGAATAAAATTGCAGAGTTTTGAGAAATTGAAAAATAAAGTGCGAGACTGGCTCCATTATTACCAAATAATGGAGGCATTCAATTTGGACAAAAAAGTTGGCTTCCAGGTGGAAAAGTCAAAATTGGAAACAGAATTGTTAGACTCAAATATCAAGAATTTGTCAAGAATGTATAACTTGCTGTTGAAATGGAACACTCAGGATGAAATGGTGAAATCAGTTATGATTAAATGGGCACAAGATGCTGGACATAATATAATGATGGCTGACTGGGAACAGTTATGGACCACAGGTATGAAATTTACGGCATGTAATGCTCTAAGAGAAAACTTAATGAAAATGATTTATAGGTGGTACATGACACCAGTCAAGCTTGCAAAAATTTACCATCTGCCCGATAATAAATGTTGGAAATGTAATGAGATTGAAGGTACATTCTTTCACCTTTGGTGGACATGCCCAAGGATTAAGACATTCTGGGAGATGATTTATAACAAAATGAAAAGGGTATTTAAATATACCTTCCTGAAGAAACCAGAGGCTTTTCTCCTGGGCATGGTCGGCCAATTGGTGCTAAAGAAGGATAGAACATTTTTTATGTATGCAACAACAGCAGCAAGAATACTTATCGCGAAGTATTGGAAGACACAAGATTTACCCACCCGGGAAGAATGGCAGATGAAGTTGATGGACTACATGGAACTGGCGGAAATGACTGGCAGAATCCGAGACCAGGGAGAAGAGTCGGTGGAAGAAGACTGGAAAAAGTTTAAAGATTATTTACGGAAATACTGTAAAATTAATGAATGCTAGGAAAATGTTGGAATGAAGTTATATGGCTTTAGTAGAAATGTTATAAGGAATTAAGTATAAATAGATTAATAGAGTATTAAAGGGAAAAATAAGGTTAGAATGTGTTAAGATAATTATAGGATAGAAAACAGAGAAAGATGGAAAGGAATTGCTGAAACAGTTAACAGAAGTGGAATACAAAAAGGGAGGTGTGAGGAGGTCGCGGAAATAAGTGAATGAAAGATAAGATATTGAAATTATTTGATGTGTTTTAAATTGTGTTTTTTTTGTTTGGTTTTGTTAGTTTAAATGTGTTGGTGTTGTGTGGTGTTTTTGCGTTGTATTGTATTGTTCTTTTTTTTGTAGTGTTTAAATTGGGAAAGTAATAAATATATATATATTTTTTAAAAAACCCTTGGTGAGTGTCAGGGAACTGACATCAGAGCGAAAAGCGGAGGCAGGGCTCCAGAGCGATGCCGGAGAGGGAACCAGTCGGGGGGAAGGAATTCAGCGTGACACCAATAGGGAGGAGATGGAGGAATCGGTGTCAGGGCTCCAAGACCCTTCAACCGAAACCAGCGGAGAGAGCGCTGGCACGCCCTTGCCATCCCCTTCCTTGCGCAGATGCGTTCCGCGCAGGGAACATAGGCGGAGACTTGGGGTCAAGCAGCTTTTATGCTGGAAGAGATTCAAGAAACGCCCACTGGCAGATTCTGCAAGTGACTAACAGGTCACGGAGGGCGAGCTCTAACCCTAAACATGTTTGAGCAAACCATCTAATCGAAGTGGAGGCAGTTTACCCACGAGTAACCACACTATACCATTACAGTGAGTTAGGGACTTCCCTTGCATGCGAAGACAGGCTCCGGAAGATTGAGTGGACAAGATCAATAGTGAGTCCCATGGTCAAGAAGGCGGTCTCTGCACTTATTGTAGAGGGAGGTGAGGGGAGGATGGGGCTCCTCAACTTGGGAAGGTAGCCCATCTAGGAGAAGGAAAGCTCTGGCCATACACCTCTGCTCCCTAGTGAAATATATTTGGGATAAGAACAGGATAAGGACTAAACCCAACAGAAATCTAGAATGGAATCCCTAAGGTGGCTGGATGGTGCTTTGTACGCCTCTTCCTGGCAACTCCTGCAGCTCAGCTGGTGCCAAACGTATTGCTCTGCTTTAGACCATATCAGCGATGCTGAGAGGGGAGTCTTGTCATCTGGGCAGCCCAGGACCGCAAGAGATAAATATAAAATTTATTTAATTAATTAAAACTTCAGTGATGCTAACACAGAGGTTTGTCTTCACCTCCAGAGAAGCAGTCCATTGTCCCTTGAGACAGACGGGTGCCAACAGCATAAATAATATTGCAGAGTCCTAGAAAAAGAATTGTTAGGACTAAATATTGAAATCTCACAACTAAGCCCAAGTTGACATCGCTGAGACAAGATCATAGGCAAGAGAGGCTCAAAGGGAGCAATAGGCCCTACATTTATATTCTGAGAAGCATATATTGTTCTCTTTTATGTAAAAAAACCCCCAACACATTTGCATTTATTTTCTTATGCTTTATATCACAAAAGGAAGATACAAAAATGTGGAATTCAAATTTGTGACCCTCCAACTCTGAAGTATATTTGTTTTGATTTAGAATGTGTGATCAAAGGATCCTTATTTTCATTTGATAAGTAAACAGGTGCAGTTTTGAGTAGCTGGGGCACTCATCTTGTTCAGTAGCTCACGAAGCTGAGTACCTTGACTATTTAATTCTGTTTATTCTGCCTGGAGAGAATTTGTGAATGTGTGTGCACATGTGTTACGTGTCTTTATTGTAGGGGTTATTTTTTTATCATCTTCACACAGCTAAGATTGGTTTTGTGGGGTATAAGTTAAAACTGAATTACTAATTCTTGGAGCTACCACTTTTGCTTCCTTCCATCAGCCTCCAGTTCCTAAGGCTGCCAGTGATATTGAATTGGGGGGGGGGTGAAGATGGCTGCTTTTAATTTCTGAGCAAGTGTGGCTGAAGATACTTTCTTGAAACCATCTCCACTTCATGGGTAGGTGGTCCCATGTGGTTGTCTGTCCAAGTTGCAAGTTTCAGTTTGGTACATGATCAATTGTACATCATCCCTGAACCAATTGGGCTAGTCACTAACTCTAAGGCTGGATCTACACAGATATAAAAAACGCTATGAAAATGCTATTATATAATATATATGCAATTTGCCATTGAGCTCTACATTGCCATCTGGTATCACATTTTAAAATGCACTTATAACGTTATAATTGCAGCTGTGTAGAAGAGTCCTAACGTTGAGCTAAGTCACAGAGTTCTCAAGGGAGAGAGAGAAGAGCAATAGATAAATATAAATAATACCTTGCTGTGGACGTCAACCTTTGCAGACTTCAGACCACCCCTTAGCTCAATCATGTAGCATGAGTCCCAGTTTTTAACCATATTTTAACCATTTTCAGTGATGGGCAGCTGTAACTCAGTTGCTGGTCCTGAGTCCCAACCCACGACCCTACTATCCAAAGCACAATTTGTGAAGTGCAAAACATTTCTTCTCAGGGTCCACATTTAAGCTGGCATTTATAAATAAAATTAAGGGTCGTGTGGGGTAGGAATATATTTCATAACATCTACTTAATATGATTCAAAAAGAAATAGCAGCCTGTTTCGTTCCACTGCATGTGGAACTAATGATGCCTCTATGGTCTACTCTATAAGGGACTGTAATGTTTCAGGACTATTCATGAGGTTTACCAAGGTTTACTGGTTTATGCAGAAAGACCAGAGCATGGGTTCCCACTAGATTTTGCTGTCAACATTACCAAGCAAGAGCTTGAGAAATGTGCTATAGAGAGCACCTATGGGCTTGCTTACATGGCTATTTGCTTCCAAATATCTGTGGAAGAGTCAGAGGTTATTTGCTGCAGGCTTATTATTGTGAATAAACACCAGAGTGTCCCGGGGCACTGGCTACATAGGCAAGACCCCCAGCCCCGACCCCCAGCCCTCTTGCTCATTATTCTGAGCCACTCTGGGGCATGCACACTGATCCAGTGACAGCGGCATATGTGTGAAAGCAATTCATTCCACACATATACGTATCCCCCACTGAATGAGTAGCCATGCCTCTAGAAGGATGCTGTGTTTATGAACCGTGGTACTAAATCCCTGTATCCAGTGCTTAGGTCTCTCTCTCTCTCTCTCTCTCTCTCTCTCTCTCTCTCTCTCTGTGTGTGTGTGTGTGTGTCTTTAAGCATCAGTTGAAATTAGCAGCCCTCTCAGCTCTGATCACCTATTTGGCAGCTGTGGAGCGAGGGGGTGCTCAGTTTCGTACCACCTTTCCCTACTATCAGGAGAAAGGGAAGCAGCTCATTAGGTTTCACAACACTGGCCATCAATTGGTTCGCAAGCAGATGACATTTTAATTGCTTGCAGCAGTGCCACGAGCAGCCCACTGTTGAGTGTTCATATCTTTAGATCACAACCAGCATGTACAGTGGTGCCCCGCAAGACGAATGCCTCGGAAGACGAAAAACTCGCTAGACGAAGGAGTTTTCCGTTTTCTTAGCCGCTTCGCAAGACACATCTCCCTATGGGCTTGCTTCACAAAACGAAGCTTGCCCCGCAAGCTCCGGGGATAGCGGGGAAGCGCAGCGCGTCTTCCCCGCTGTCCCCGGACCTCTTTTGAAGCAAGGGGCGGCGGGGAGAAGATCGCTTCTCCCCGTTGCCAGCCCTGCGCGCGCCTTCCCCTCTCTCCCCGGACCCCTTTTGAAGCAAGGGGCGGCAACGGGGAGAAGCGATTCCCCCCACTGCCCCTTCCCTTGCTTTAAAACAGGTCCGGGGACAGAGGGGAAGGCGCGCGCGCCTTCCCCTCTGTCCCTGGAGATTGCGGGGCAGGCAACGGGGAGAAGCAATCTTCTCCCCGCCGCCCCTTGCTTTAAACAGGTCCGGGGACAGAGGGGAAGGCGCGCAGCGCTTCCCCTCTGTCCCCAGACGGTCTCCATAGGAACGCATTGATTGATTTTCAATGCATTTCTATGGGAAACCGTGCTTTGCAAGACGAAAAACTCGCAAGAAGAAAAAACTTGCGGAACGAATTAATTTCGTCTTGCGAGGCACCACTGTATTTTCCTTCTTCTGGTTACCGTATCAAAGAGCTGGCATTTACCTCCAGGAAGCTAGATGACTCTCTGCAAGTTGTTACCGTAGATAATTCACTACAAATGTAGATAACTTCATCTCTGGGATGAAGTCTGGATTCCATCCATCTTTGCCTACCTCGGTTGGCTATGCCACATTTATCCCAGGATGAAAACAAGACAGTCAAGAAGCTATCCGACGGCTCTATTTCTCCACTTCACATCACTTTTGATAAAAATGATTTTCTCTTACAAACACAAGTGACTAAGGTTATCATCCCCATCTCAATATAACTGACAGTGTTAACAAGCTCAGAGCATGGAGCCACAGACAAATGAAAGCTTATAGACAGCATAGCAAGATTTGTTTGATGCCAGTTGGAATACTGTTTGCTCCCTTGTTCATACCCCAAAGGCAGGACTGTCACGCCATCTCACCTCCTGCACTCAATTGAAACTCACCATTTTGATGGTAGATTTTAATGTAGACAGGGAAGTAGCTCTATTGCCACATCCCTACTGGGCAATTTCATCTTTGCTTGTCCTCATCCACAACCTAAATGGCTGCGTTCAGCTGCACAATGGATATGCTGGTCAAACTGTACAGGGAATGTGACCTGCTGTTTTAACTGATCTGTTTCCGTTTTCAGAAAAGACAGCTTTGTAATGATATTTCTTGTCATATTGAAATACACACTGAATCCTTGGTGGCAGCACTCAGAATGGTGATTCTGATAATGATCATCATATGGTCTAAGTAGAAGTCTACGACTTTACACAGGAGGATGAAATATGCCTGGGGGGAAAAGTGTTCTGGTTTTGCTTTTTGTTTCTGCAATCGGAGATTTGGATTAAGCTGCAAAACGTATATTGAATCTTATACTCCACCTGTGTGGTTTGAAGAAAACAGGGGCTGTATTCAGCTGAACAGTTACACTAGTGTAATGACCCTCATGTGCTCTCTAAAAGTGCTCCACGGAGGTTGAAGGAACCCCCAGAATAGATTTAGGGGACACACGACAAGCATGTGTGGAGAAGAAGTTACATTGGAGATCTAAAAGTTGCCGTGCTAATGTATGAACACTGCCCATCCGTTTTGTTCTTCTCATCACAAAGTATTTATCAACACCGTAATGGATAGGAAGCATGCATTCAGAATCTCACGCAAAAGAAGAAGAAGCAAAGAATGTATAGAATGAAAATTGACCTGATTTGTCAGAGATGCTGGCTGGGACTGGTGTAGCAGAGCAGTTCGCATTAGCCTTTGCGCTGTCCTTGGAAGCACCAGCTTTTGGTCTATTTTTCGTTGCTTCTAGTGCTTTGACCTTCTTGGCATGTTTACTTCCTTTGTAGTGGGCCTCGGCCTGGCTCTACAAAGGAGAACAAATCAGGCTTACACTTTGCACTTCATATCACTTGATGGATGACAATGTAGAGAGAGATAAAAAGTTATACAACTTTCAATAATAGGCACCACATTTCTTTGCCTGACAAGTTTTTGTAGCACTTTATATTATTGATCTCATTTTTTTAATGTATTCAGGAGATAAATATTAACAGAGGGTTTTTTTAAATGCAGAACATATTTTTTTTATGGCATACAAAAAGAGGGCCATCCTCTTTACTAATCTCTTAGTAGAATTCTATCTGAAGTCTTAAGCTGTTGCTTGGAGGTAAATATATCCAATTTAGAAAATGCATATTAGTCTGATTGCTAAGGCTGCAGTCCTAAACAGAGAGAAGTACCAAAGTCTACAGAAATCACTGCACATAAAAGGTAAAGGTAAAGGTACCCCTGCCCGTACGGGACAGTCTTGACAGACTCTGGGGTTGTGCGCCCATCTCACTTAAGAGGCCAGGGGCCAGCGCTGTCCGGAGACACTTCCGGGTCACGTGGCCAGCGTGACATCGCTGCTCTGGCCAGAGCCAGAGCCAGAGCCAGAGTCGCACACGGAAACGCCGTTTACCTTCCCGCTGGTAAGCGGTCCCTGTTTATCTACTTGCACCCGGAGGTGCTTTCGAACTGCTAGGTTGGCAGGCGCTGGGACCGAGCAGCGGGAGCGCACCCCGCCGCAGGGATTCGAACCGCTGACCTTTCGATCGGCAAGCCCTAGGCGCTGAGGCTTTAACCCACAGCGCCACCGCTGCAGTCCTAAACAGAGAGAAGTACCAAAGTCTACAGAAATCACTGCACATAAGTGCATATAATGCATATACTTGTTGTGCATGGTGGCCTTTATCTTCTGTGTACCCTAGTACAGCTTGCAGGCCTATCAATGTGGATGCACTTGGCCAGCCACATATTATATCCTTCTATGTGCATGGAACTCACCTTTCCTTCCTAAGGTTCTGCACTCCTGGGCTTGCAGAAAAACAACAACAGGAGGTTTTATGGAACCTCCATTGAGCCACCTTAGACGGTTGGTAGATTTCATTCATTTTGGGAGCTGGCAAGCTGTGTAGGCCTGTACCAACATAAGGCTACAAATAGTTAGATCACTACAATGCCAGCAGGTGTGTTGGGGTTTATTAAGACAGACCATGTGATTCATCAATTTCTCATGGGCATGAGAGTGCTGATGAACACACACTGAGCTCCCGCATTTGTTTTAACGGTAGAAACAGATTTGTTTCCTCACAAGCCTTCATTCCGGGGAGCATCACTTCATTATTTAATCAGGCAATTAATGGGGGAAATCTTGCTATTAATGGGGGAAATATTGCTATAGTCTTAAAGGCATAAAATAATTAGATTATTAGTCATACTCAGAGTAGATCCATTAAGTGGGTTTGCTCTGGGTACAACATAGTTGGATATCACTCCAACCCCTTATTTCTCAAAATATAGCAATGCTATAGATTTTGGAGCATATAAAATTCAAATTTAAAAGGTATGGTTCTTTCATAATACTAAGGAAAAAGGCATATTTGCTGGCAAAATTACACAGGCCAGGTTGCAAGCCTACAGACACTTACCTGGGAGTAAATCTCATTGAACTCAATATGATTTACTTCTAAGCAGGCATGTATGGGATTGCACCATACTATACCATAACTCAGGGGACGCAGGTGGCGCTGTGGGTTAAAGCCTCAGCGCCTAGGGCTTGCCGATCGAAAGGTCGGCGGTTCGAATCCCTGCGGCGGGGTGCGCTCCCGCTGCTCGGTCCCAGCGCCTGCCAACCTAGCAGTTCGAAAGCACCTCCGGGTGCAAGTAGATAAATAGGGACCGCTTACCAGCGGGAAGGTAAATGGCGTTTCCGTGTGCGACTCTGGCTCGCCAGAGCAGCGATGTCACACTGGCCACGTGACCCGGAAGTGTCTCCGGACAGCGCTGGCCCCTGGCCTCTTAAGTGAGATGGGCGCACAACCCCAGAGTCTGTCAAGACTGTCCCGTACGGGCAGGGGTACCTTTACCTTTACCTTTATACCATAACTCAACCTCTCACAGGATGTGTTTTTTTGAAAGCCAGACCACTTTAGAGGGATGGCTGCTGTATATATTTATTGGGTGTGTTTTACAATCTTTGAACATTTGTATTCAGCTTCAATCCAATGCCAATTTATATGGTGGTAAGCCAAACTGAACTTAATGTGCAATGTGGCTTACTTCCACATGTATAAAAGACATGCATCGGATTCAAGCTGCTAACTTTATAAGGTTGCTTTTGTGCATTTTGTTTTCCAGAGGTGCACAGTGGTGTCTACTGGGTTTTCTTGCTGCATTTCTTAAGAAACAAAGTGAAACCTATAATGGCATTAAAGGGTAGGTGGGGAAACCAGATATTTTCAGTATTAAATGTCCTAGACATTGTTAATATGATAGGAAATTTATCCATTGACTACAGCATTATCGTAACAAATTCGTTCCTGAAATATTTTTGACTGAGGTCAGAGAGCTAAAAACATTTCCTGATACATATTTAAACCCAATGTTTACTTAACTTAAATAACAGAACATGGACATGCCTGTGCCATTATTGAAGTGTACATATTAACTATTTAAGTTAATATTGTAAGTGCAATAAAAACTAACACACAGGACACCCCCATCCATAGGCAAATTGATTGGGAATAAACTCCACTCATTTTAACAGCAGCAACAACAAAATGCTCCCACCTGACATGTTTAGAGGTGGGGCGAACAAGAAATCATGCTTTTCATAAAGGGCACAGAGATATGGCCACAACTTGGCATCTCACATATAGAAATACAATGCAAGAGACATTTCTTGTATCATGCAGGTGGTACTGTTAAGAATACCGTGGCCGACATGGATTAGGAAGGTTGCACTTTTGCTCATTGTGTTAAAAGTGAAAACAAGCCATAAAACCAAGTGCGCAAACTTTCCTCAACATCTCTGCTGGGTTCCAAACCCTCTGGGTGTTGTTAAATCCTTGTTGCTATAGGAAGGACAACTGTATTAGTCTCAGTGACACTAGGTGCCATTGAAAAGTCACCTAGGGACATTGTGTAATAACAAAGCCTCGTCACTTGGGTGCAAGTGATGGGTAGGAACACATGGAATGGAAGGGAAAACACACAAGTACATCTGTGTTCAGCAACACAGCCCTCATGGATTCGCACTAGGAAAAACAGCCATTAAGACCCAGCAGATAGGCTTAAGATGCATGTGATGCAAAACACCAACTTTTCCACCTGGAAAAGGAATAAAACATACTGTATTTCTATATTGTACTTTTCGGTAGGGGACTGTGCAGAAACTTTTTTTAAAAAAAGAAAAGAAAAGAGTTAGCATGGGGAGGGGGATATCTAGAAACTTAGGATAAATTGTTAAAATACTGGCTATAATATTATAGCAGAAATGCTAAGGATGACTGCTTGCAAAAGTATACATCCTTTTCATTATTATTAGGCACCACACCAAGAGGGAATCTGATTAATTGGCAGCCCAATCTTAAACATGTTTACTTTGAAGTAAGTCCCGCTGAGTTCAACAGGATATATTTCCAAGTAAGTAAGCTTAGGATTGTACTGTTAATTGAATAATCATTACTTTTACATGTACAGTACTTAAAGAGACACTGCTCCATTTAAAGTTAAACCAATTAAAAACAACAATTCACCTTTTGAATTGGTCATTTTGTTTGAGATATATGCTTTTATTAAATATTAACAAGTTGCTGTATGGTGGGTTGCTATTAAAAAGGTTGATGGAGGTTTTGCACCGTCACCATCCTTTACAATTTTATTTAAAAAAATATTTATTTTTTCTTTCGGTAGGGAGGTATTTGAAGTAAACTGTACAATGTGTTTTCTGTATTCCTCACATTGCATTTCTGAGCACCGCTATCTATTTTGGAGCTGCTTTTAGTTTTCTAGAAGCTATAGAAAAACAAACCATGTGCTCTATGTACGGAATATTTATACTGCTTCTTTAAGATGAAGCCCAGAATGGCTCGGACTAGGATGCGAGAGGAACAGGAAATAATGCTTTAACTTTTGGATGCAAAGCCTGAGGGAGAGGTTAGGTCCACTAAGTCAGAGGCAGGGAACCATTTTGGTGGCTGTAGATTGGACAAGTGGGTGGGGCTGCCCACCTGTCAATCACTTGGTGTCAGATGATTAGGAGCTTTGATTGGAACTTCAAAGCATCCCACACAGCTAAAGCCTGCTTTCTGCAGGTATCAGGTGTGTGATCTGTGCAGGTGACCTAGGAGGTTTCAGCTGTACTGCCTTTCACCATGTATGATGCTAGACAATCTATCATCATATATGATGTCGAAGGGTGGGGTGAGAAGGGGTGGTTTGGAGAAAACAGCCTTAGAGACCAAATTTGAACTTCTTGTGGGCCAACTCTGGTCAGTGTGTCAGAGTTTCCCCACCCCTGCACTAAGTTATTAAAAGTCCTAGGCAGTTCTGGTCAAGAAGGCAATCAGTAATCCGTACATTATTCAGTTACGTTGTGTTCTGTAGGTTTAAATAAACAATTGTTGAGCTTAAGACATGCAGTGTGTCCTGCCACTCGCTATATATGAAAACTGTGTCAACAGATGGGGCCTGCTCTGAAGCTACAGTGGTACCTTGGGACGCGAACGGGATCCATTTCAGAGCCCTGTTCGCATCCTGAACGGAACGTAAGACGCGACTGCACACCTGCGTGTTCGTGGGTCACCGTTTCCGCGCATGCACGTGATGTCATTTTGACTGCGCATGCGCGAGTGGCAAAACCCGGAAGTAATGCGCTCTGTTACTTCCGGGTCGCCGTGGAGCGCAACCCGAAAAGATTTATCCTGAAGCGTATTTATCCCAAGGTATGACTGTATTTCGTTTCCAGAAGCTAAATCTCCCTGGGAGGATAGAAGGAAATATAACCCTCTTTCTTTTTTGAAAAAGGTGATTTTATTTAAAGTGTTTGGAAGATACCTTGTTGAAACCATTAAATATTGATATTATCAATTCTTTTGGAGGGAAATGATCCAAATGCCTGGTGGTCTAGTGGTTAGGATTCGGCGCTGTACCCCATTTCCTTTCTCCTGTTTTCTCCAGCTTCTTTGTCAAAGGGTCGGGGATCTCTCATATTCAAACAAATGCAGTTTCTCTTGGTTCACTCATTACTTGTGAGGAAGCGGACAGTGGAAGGTTTGGGAGAGCTTGAGCCACCATCTCAGCTGCTGTTCTTATTACCTAAGTATTTTTAATTTATTTACACATACTTATTTATTCTTCCAGGTCTCCAAGAAGCTTGGGTTCACTTGCGCACGGTTTACACCACCTAGTTTCTAAGGGCTGAAGCAGCATGTGAGGACAAGGCCCATGGAAATTGAGAAGCAGATGTTTTCTGGGGTCAATAGACCTTTAAATTACCATGACTGTTTGTTAAGCTTTCAAATGGCTACGCAACTTTCAAATAGATAGTGTCCCTTTAATTTTTTGGACTGTAACTATGTTTACTGCATAGCTTGTGGTGCTGGAAAGGCCCAAGGCAAAAAACAAAAGACTACGACATGATAGACAGAGGCGTACTGAAGAGAAAGGCTGATATTGACAATGGGGATGCCTGCAATATCAGTGATAACCTACTACTGGCTTTGATTCACTTCATTCCTCATCTACTGTACATGAAACCTGTTGAAAACAAACAAAGCCCAGACATATATTACACTAGTTATAAACTCAGTTATGAAATATATCAAACACTTAACCAATGAACACCCAAGTGAGATACTTCAATGGAAAGAAAAACAGCAACAACACATGAACAAAATCTTTTAAATCTGAAACCCCCACTACGAGTGAAGATGGCATTAATTCAATGATGGGTTAACAGAAGATCTTTTTATATGTTGTGTTTTCTGCAACAAATATCTCAGTCATAGTTTTAAAAAGGCTATACACAGGTTTTCGAATGTAATTGGGCATGCAGAACTAACTCCAACTAGACTGATTTTCATTGGAAAATATATTGCAACAGAACCTACAAAGCACTGCTTTTTACCTATGATGGTTTCAGTTCTCCAAAGGTAACCATTATCTCAAAGTAGCCTCAGCAACTACAGGATTATATAATCATAAAATTGTAGCGTTGGAAGGAACCTTGAGCACCATCTAGTCCAACCTCCTGCAATGCAGGCGTCCACTCCAAAATTTGTACTAGGGCTCAAGAGCATTATGGGAAGTAGAACTGGGCAGCAGTTTGGTGTGTGTACTATTTTAAATTCACCAGCCTTTGGTTGTCTTTGTAAGCATCTATATTCTCCTCCTCCTCCTCCTCCTCCTCCTCCTCCTCCTCCTCCTTCTTCTTCTTCCCTATACTCGTAGATCTCAGGGCGGTTCACAACATAAAATCACAATATAAAAAACACAAAGCTTTGGGTCTGCTACTTTCTAAATTTACAGTACACAGAGATACACCATCTCACAACCTTTCGATGGGACTTTCAACAGGTGGCACCTGCAAACAGGGCCAGACCAGGACATTTTGTTTCCCAAGGTGAAAACATTACACTTTCCCATTCCATGTACTAAAGCCAACTGGTCTTGCAGATGATTTGTACTTAAACACTGATGATAGGGCAATGTCCTCCACCACACCTGAGGAAAGTAAGCCATCTTTGATGGCACAGTTAGACTGTTAGGCACACAACTTGTCACCAATCCCTGCAAACTTCCCCTTCCCTCCCAGCCACATCTGCCTCACTCTGCCTAATGTTTGGGCTGAACCTACCTACAAAATGAAATCCATAAGGTTGTGCCACACTGTGGAGTGACGACACAAAGGCATTGTAATGTTTCAGCATCTTAGAAGAACATTTGTCCTAATTCAGCAGGTTCAACAGAGATATTGATGCAAAAACAGGGCCTATATTCATTTCAGTGTTTCACTGTATTGATGGTTGTCTCTGAGTGTTGTACAAGCAGTCATCTACCTTGAAACCCCACATTCCATCTCTAGAACATATGTTTGAATGTGATACTTTGTCTAAGCAGGAAACTCAAGAAAAAGGAAGATAGTTCAGTGTTTCCCCAACGTCCCCTCCCATGGAGCACTTAAAAATTGTTGAGAGTCTTGGAGGACCACATCATCATCATCATCATCAGTCTGTTGAGCAAGTGTAATGCACTGTGCTAAATGCTGCATGATTTTAATTGTATTTTAATTGCTTTCTAATTTCATAGATATTTTATTTTGTTGCATTACAAACTGAATTCTATAGAATACAATAAAACACAATATAAGAAATTAAAGGCGCACTAAAATGTAATTAAAATTTAATATACATATTTAAAGAGATGGATGCACCATCTTCTCCTTTCAACCATTGATCCACAGGCACTTGAATGACGCTCATAGACCACAATCTGGGAACCCCTGAAATAGTCCATATGAATTTAACTATATTTTGGGGGGATAATTTTTAAAGCCATTTTTTTATTTGCAAATTTAACAGGAGAGAAGCAAAACAAAAGTACAGTATACTAAGAAATGAACAGCAAATAAAATTTCAGTGTTTTGCTCTCAGTTATTTCCTACTTAGCAATTTGAATTAGGGATTATGTGAAAGGAGCATAAGGAAACTCACTACTGAGAACCTTCTAAGAACATATTTTCAGATGCTTTTAATGGCTCGAGGCAGGCAAAAGACATTACTTTGAATTCTCTTTATGTACATATTTCTTTCTTAGTTCTGGATTGTTAAAATTACATGGTTTGTAATAGAAGTTTGGAAATTCTTTTAATGTTTTAATATGGATGCATGAAGTGCTGGGAACTTTAATTGTAGCGTTCTGTTACCTGATCTTGACAAAATTATATACCCTTTTCCCCTTACTGGCTTGCATCAATGAAGGAGCCAGATGGTAAGAGAATAAGCGTAAGGCAACTCATTACTTCGTGTGGTGATGTAATTCAGCAGTATTCTCATTGCGCTCAAGGATTATCCTGCATAACAGCAGAACTAGAGCCATGTATTATATTTCAGACAATATTCTTGTTTGCTTTTCTCTCACCAGCCAGCATAGCTGCCCTTGCCAGATACAATGACAACAGGCACAACAACACTGCAATTATGAAAAGAGGAGCAGATGTAATGAAAAATAATTTGATCCACTCCCCCCCTCCCCCGCATTTCATGACCCACCTTGTATATTGTTTGATTTGAATGCGTTTGTATTGTAGGACACAATTTTAGTTTGCTGGTTTTTGTGTGTACTGAAGAAACCAAAACATAATCTCCCTGTGCAGACATAAGGACCAACTGTTGTTTGTTTTCACAAATCATGGCTAAGCATTATGTCTGAATACCTAAGTCATGGTTAAGGATGGCTGCAAAAAGATCATTTATTTATTTTTCCATCTCTTCCTTCCTCCCAAAGTGGCCCAGGGCAACAAACACCAAAGCAAAACAATACGATAAAAAATAAAAACAGAACATTTAAAAACATTTAAGAACATCTAGAAACATTTAAAAACAGTCTAATAACCTCACAGCTATCAGTTTCAAGGTTGCCAGAAACAGTATATTTCAGCCACCAGGTATGTCTTTAAAGTGAGACAAATGCACCTTACCTGAGAGGGCATTCCACAATAAGGCCAAAATTAACTGGGCAGCACCACATGGCAGCAGTACCAACAGAGCCTCTCCTGCTGATTCTAAGGTCTTAGATTCTTGTTACTGGATGAGGTGGTCTTTTAGATACTTAAGCAAACTGAGTTTTCTGCACCAGCACTAACTGCCTGAACTGGGTTCAGTAGCTCACTGGCAGTCAGTGCAGAACTTTCAGGACCTGTGGCACATGGTACCATTGTGATGTAATGCATTACAGGGAATTACGCACACCAAATAAGGTTTTGGTGTTCTGAGCATGCTCAGCTTTGTGGCAAACTCTAACCAATCACAAGGAAACATATACATAAGGAAACAGTACACATCCTCAACACTGCGGTAAAATCAGACCAATCACAGAGAGGCAGCATTGTCTGTACCTCTGGATGTGAACGGGATCCGTTCGGGAGCCCCGTTCGCATCCTGAAGCGAACGCAACCTGTGTCTGCGGATCGCGATTCGCCGCTTCCGCGCATGACGTCATTTTGAGTCTCTGCGCATGCGCAAGTGGCGAAACCCAGAAGTAATGCATTCCATTACTTCCAGGTCGCTGTGGAGCGCAACCCAAAAATGCTCAACCTGAAGCAACTTTAACCTGAGGTATGACTGTACTTATGTGCCCTATAAGGAAATGGGAAGAAGGGAACTAAGCATTCTGATTGGATGGAGGATTTGAAATGGAATGTATATAAACTATATGAAAAGGCGTGTGCTCCAATGTTCTGGGCCCAGTCTTTGTGGAGCAATCCCACTGGATCAAACTTCTGTGCAGAAATAAACTCTGGACTCCCTTTTTCATGTGATTCTTTGTTCACTCGTGAGATAGGGCAGGACTTCCTGCAACAATTGGGTTGCGCACTCAACCTAGCAGCTGCATTAGCTGCAGCTTTTGTGATCTTCAAGGACAGGCCCACATTGAGTGCATTGCGGTAATCTAGCATGAACAACTGGAACCAGGCTATCCTATTCCAGAGAAGGCTGTAGCTGGCCTGTGCGGGGCCTCAGCATTTCCAGCCACAGAAAGCACTTGGTATGCCAGTGGCAAAATGGAATCCAGGAGTGTTCCCAAGACTACAATCCTGCTCCTTCAGGGGAATGCAACCTCTGACAGAACAGGTTGTCCACACAGGAACTGCCTATCCACAGTGCTTGCATCTTACCAGAATTCAGCTTCAGTTTATTGGCCCCCATCCAGCCCTTCACTGCTTTCAGACACCTGCCCAACATGGGACCCTTTGCCTGAAGGTTTTTTAGTTACTGCTCCTCTGTAACATGTGGTCTGTAATGTCTTACTACTTGAATGCATTCAGGAACTCTGTACAGTGGTGCCTCGCAAGACGAAAATAATCCATTCCGCGAGTCTCTTCGTCTAGCGGTTTTTTCGTCTTGCAAAGCATCCCTATTAGCGGATTAGCGCTATTAGCGGCTTAGCGGCTATTAGCGGCTTAGCGGCTTAGAAAAGGGGGGGGAGGGAAAAAACTCGCAAGACTCGCAAGACGTTTTCGTCTTGCGAAGCAAGCCCATAGGGAAATTCGTCTTGCGAAGCGCCTCGAAAAACGGAAAACCCTTTCGTCTAGCGGGTTTTTCGTCTTGCGAGGCATTCATCTTGCGGGGCACCATTGTAATCTATTTTTGGGGTCTGCTTCATATTAGGATTTTTTTCTGCATGTACAAAGGCCACACATCAGATACCTCTCTATCTAGTGTGTTTGTGGATTGGGTATGAATCTTTTATGTGGACATGCCATGGACCACTTGAATGAAACACATGTGTTCAAGGACCACAGTTTGGGAACCCCTAGCATAGACCTGTTATGAACTGCCCTGAGATCTACAAATGAAGAGTGGTAGAATGGTACCTCAGTTGTCGAACGTAATCCATTCTGGAATACTGTTCGACTTCTGAAACATTCGATAACCCAAGGTGCAATGGGTGGTCGGCAAATTCCATTGAGAAAATGGAGAAACGCGCCTCAGAAGCCATTCGGCTTCCGAGGCGCATTCAAAAACAGAAGCATTTACTTCCGGGTGTCGGCGTTTGGCTTCTGAGACCAAGGTTCCACTGTATACAAATTTAATGAATAAATAAATAATAGACAAAAGACAGCTGGTTGCACCAACAGGCTTAGCTTAGTATAGGACTGCTTCCTAGTTTCTTATTGTATTGGTCACTACAGTGAAATATTAGCTTTATATGGCTCAACAGAAACAATTGAAGAACCAAACTAGGAAACTACCTGAGGCGCCACAATCCCCAAGGTGCCTGCCTCAGCTACAAAAGTGCCTTGCGGAGAGCAAGCAAGCTGCCATCTTCATTTCTGGAGGAGGCAGGTACAGAAGCAGGTTAGCAGCTCCTTGGCAGTTTTGATATTCCCTCCGTTCCAAGGGACAGGATTGAGAGCATTCCCCCCCCCCCATCTCTACCAGTTGCCTGAGGGCAAAGTCATAGTTGTGAAGGAAAGGAAACAGAGAAGTGACAGACATTTTTTAAAAATGAAAATAAGAGAACAGTCATCCGGGTTAACTCTTGCGTGTTTAAGGTGCTGTTGTCATATTGAGCTACACTGGCTCCCAGTACGTTTCCGAGCACAATTCAATGTGTTGGTGTTGACCTTTAAAGCCCTAAACAGCCTCAGTCCTGTCCACCTGAAGGAGCAACTGTACCCCCGTTGTCCAGCCTGGATACTGAGGTCCAGCTCCGAGGGCTTTCTGGCGCTTCCCTCACTATGCAAAGTGAAGTTACAGGGAACCAGGCAGAGGGCCTTCTTGGTAGTGGCATCCACCCTGTAGAATGCCTCCCCATCAAATGTCAAACAGATAAACTGCTATTTGACTTTTAGAAGACATCTGAAAGTAGCCCTGTTCAGGGAAGTTTTTAATGCCTGATGTTTTATTGTGTTTTTAATATTTTGTTGGGCAACCCAGTCAGATGGGAGGCATATAAATATTATTATTATTATTATTATTATTATTATTATTATTATTATTATTACTACTACTACTACTACATCAACACATGGGAATGGGCAGCATTTTGGTTTAACCAGGGCAGTAAACACCACCAGCACTACCTTGAGTCATACCCGTCTAAATAAGCTGTGTGTCTCACTCGACTAACGTTAGAGACAGCCTGCTTCATAATGATACACTGCACTAAGTTGGACTTTTATTCCCACTCATTTAAAATATAGAATCATAATTATAAAAATTATATGTATGGAGCCTGGTGCTTGCCTTCCTTCGTTGTAACAAGGTTGGGTAATGGCATGCCAATTAGCCAGTTGCCACCCACTGCTCTTCAAATATAAGCTCCATAAAATATATACCTGTTATTCCTTTGATTAATCTGGCCTTTTAGATGCACTCAAAACTTCTGGATGAGGTGGCGGGGATGGGGGTGGGGAACGAGGCATGAAAGCGTTATGATTTGGGGGAAGCAGTCTATTCTCATATGTGTAAATATTTTAGATTTGGTCTTAATGAACAGCAGCTATTTCTTTTGAAGATGTTCTGTATGGAGAAATGAAAATCTCCTAGCTTCACAACTTTACTTAAAACTAGAGGCTGGAAAAAATAATGTTAAAGAGACAACCCACAGATTACAAAATCCAGTGATGGAGCCATTGCTGCAAGTGATTAGTTAGGATGAATAGCTATGAAACAGAAAGTACAAATATGCAATACACGCATATAGATTGACTACCAATTTGCAAAAAAGAGAGAGCGAGAGCTGGAGAACATTAATCCACACCAATTGATCTCCATTAACAGATCTCCAGTAAATTTCTCGCTGGATTTGAGGCTTATCTGAAATAGCATATAAAGTTCCTATTAGGAAATGTTTAACTGGTCTAATAAATAAGGTAGAGTTCCTTTTCCAGTTTTTCTAAAAATCATTACAATACTTCCAAAGTATTGGTAATGTCCTTTAAATTGCAGCATTATAGCAACCACTCAGGAATATTACACTGATAAGCGAATTACCGTATTTTTCCATGTATAAGACTAGGTTTTTTTCCTTAAAAATAATGTCAAAAATTATGGGGTGTCTTATACATGGATAGTGACTCCCCCATTTTCTTAAATCTGAGTCCCCCAAAATAGGGGGCGTCTTATGCATGGGGGCATCTTATAGATGGAAAGATATGGTAACTTATTTTAAATCACTATGGCTAGGAGAAATCCAGTCAGATGAGCAGTGGAACAACACCAAAGGATAATATTAAGAATGAAGCACTGCCTTTGATTTTATGTTTGTGTCAAAGGATTATTCTGTTTGTCATTCTTTATGCTGTGTTTGTGATATACTGGTTCTTTGAGTTAATTATATAAATAATTATACAAATAAAGACTAATTGCTCAGAGAAACTTATCATCATTAGAAGCTGCTAAAAATGTATACATTCACATTAATGCTAAACATATGGAGCATGTACAGTTAATTGGAATATATAGTTATGGGGATGAAAAAAACTGAGTCAAATTCACTACTCTGAGGCCAAATCCTCGGAAAAAGAAGTTGTTAACAGATTAGTCCATATCAACTAAAAGCATGACCAGCCCTAGGTGTGCATTCTACACATACAGTGTTTGAAATTCCTCACAGTTCCAGAAATGGAAATGAAGAAGTAACAATCAAATGCACGAAAAAGTAAAACGAATAAAAAAGTAACAATTCCAAAGATAATAGCAGGGCTTTTTGAAATCTTGTTAACCTTTAGTTTATGATACCTGTAGTCTACACAAAGCTTAGAGATTGCTTACTGAAACCCCCAACACTGTGAGCACTAAATATCAAACAGTGTTAAAAATAAATTTTAAAAATCACAAGCTTCCCCAAGTGTTTTATTACAGTTGTATGCGTGAATCAATCATTCTTTCGCATTATAATAGCACTTCTATTTACTTCTAAAGACCACACATTACTGAAAGCTATGGAATGGGAGAGTATTTCACTCTTGCCAAAGCTAACTTTGAAAATGCAAAAAAGAGACTGAAATTTGTCCTAAACATATTCAGATCAATCCAGCAATAGTGGTCCATAAACAGAAACAAACTGTGAATATCGTGAGTCTGTCTACTATAATTTTAACAGTGCAAAACTCTGTTTTTGGAACTAACGAAGCTCCTAGTTTGTTTACATGTCGTTCTCCTGATTACCTCCAGGAGCAAGTTAATATGGTTGCCTGGCCCACGTTTTTCTGCATTTAAATACAACAACAACAACAACAACAACTTATTACTTATACCCTGCCTATCCAGCTGGGTTCTCCCAGTCACCCTGGGCGGCTCCCAACATTAAACATAAAACATTAAACATTAAAAACTTCCCTAAAAAGGGCTGCCTTCAGATATCTTCTAAAAGTCAGAAAGTTGTTTATTTCCTTGACATCTGATGGGAGGATGTTCCACATGGTGGGTGCCATTACCAAGAAAGCCCTATTAAGCTTACTAAGGAGAAGTAGGACTGAATGTTGTTACCAAGGCAGGACCTGCTTTGACTTGCCATCTGAAGATGATGGATGGATGGATAGATAGATAGATAGATAGATAGATAGATAGATAGATACCGGTAGACAGACAGACAGAGACCCACCCACCCACCCAAGTGAAACTAATGCAAAGCTTTCCTTACAATATTCTAAAAT
Source organism: Podarcis cretensis (assembly GCF_951804945.1). NCBI lineage: Eukaryota > Metazoa > Chordata > Lepidosauria > Squamata > Lacertidae > Podarcis > Podarcis cretensis. The sequence goes on along the minus strand of NC_137170.1, from coordinate 116,715,833 downwards.
GCAACAGTTTCCTCTCCTCCTCAAATTAGCAGTGCTTTTTGCATTTCGTTTACCGTATTTTTAAAAAAAATTAATGCAAAACAGGGTATCATTGAAAATGACACAGAGACAGGAGAAACATAGATCAACCCTTTACTAATAACCATTAAATTGATTCAAATGGAAAACTAAGAACTTTTGTTAAAAGCTTTGTTAAATAGCCTCTGTTGAAGAGAACTTTCTGCACATTATGCCCCAGCAGCCTGTAATCATGTAATATTTCTGTCATGTTGGAGCTGAAGTGTTCATCATTTTGTCAGTTCTGTCTGCAAAGAAGAGAATTACCTTCACAGGCTCCCTGAGATTTATGCTTTTAATTACCACCTATCTGCTTCAATACCCTCCAAACTTAAAGAATCAATATAAATAGTCTTATTTAGACAGGGGTGGGGAATGCTTGACAAAAATTCCAGCTATACTTTTTTTGGTGGATTTCCACTTGGTGTTATTGATTCCTTCTACATCTTTTGTATCCGCTAGCAATTCATCTGTTTTTAAATGTGGTCCTCGCCTTTAGAAATAGTACAGGCCAGGAGCATGCATAAAATAACAATAAATGGCAGCTGGAAATTTGCAGAAGTTACTGGTTACCAAACCAATGGATTCAAATTACAAGAAAGGAGATTCCGACTAAACATGACAGTAAAAGACTGTTCTACAGCAGAATCATTGGAGGTTTTTAAGAAGAGGTTGGGGGGGCACCTGTATGGAATTCTTTAGCTGTGATACCTGCATTGCAAGATGACCCTTGGTCCCTATCAACCCTACCATTATGGGGTTGTTTTTATAATCCTAATTCGTGTTTAAGTACTTTCTTTGGGGTGTTTCCACTTCAGCATTTAAGACCACTTTGTCAGTTCTCAAAAAATAAGGCCACTTTATCATCATTACGTCTTTTAAAGTGCTCACCCCACTATTGTAGGAATGGGGAACCTGTGTTCCTCCAGATGTTGTTGAGCTCTGGATCCTATCATCCCTGCTCTCGTTTCCTTTCTTGTGTTCCCTTTTAGATTGTGTGTATATTTGGATTGTAATATCCCTTGGGGCAGGGACCTTTGTAAAACTTCAGGTCCATAGATGTTGAAACAATAATAAGCTACCTGGATCTAGCCAGACGTATCACTTAAGTATTTGAGCATAGTTCCGTTTCTTGTGCATTTACTAACAGATAGTGGGGTGGTGTAGGCTTTGAGTTCACCCCTCAAGTGTTTAGGAGTGGGCAGGAAGGGGCAGTGAATCACGGCCTCCCTGTCTTCATTTTCCGTGCCAACCATGCCAGCTATCAACTTGGTGGATGTATGCATAGAGATCCACAGCAGGATTTGCCGATTGGAAAAGCTGTATTTTAGATACTTGACATTATAGAGCTGTTTCAGGGACATTCTGCCTAAGACGGAACAGCTGCCGTAGAGGATAACTGTCACATGGCAGATGGTGGTAAAGCTGTACACTCTTGAAACTGAGCTATTTGGGATTCTTTTCTCCGTGCTCTGTTACTGTTGACCTGCTCTGTTACTTAACACAGAAAGGGAAAAGGATAGAAAAAAGGCTTTGTTGTTGCTGCCACTGTTTAGGAAAAAAAAGTCAATTGAAACACCAAAAGACCAAATACACTGTTTAATTAATTGGCCGTTATCTATGCATACAAATGTCATAATTATCACAAAACTGGAGAGAAGCAAAAGGCAAACTTGGTGTGAAAGGTAGTTGTAATGGTTCTAGGGGTTGCTCGTGCGTAAATCGGCGCCACACCTGGCTGGGTTGCCTGAGTGAACCTTTTCTGTCCGGACAGCCACTCACCCGTGGCTGTCTCAGTCTCTGGCAGAATCCGTCAGTGGGCGTTTCTTGAACTTCTTCCAGCAAAGAAGCTCTTTGACGCCTAGTCTCCGCCTACTCTCCCTGCACGGAAGCCTTTTGCGCAGGGAGGGTGTGGGCAGCGGAGGACCCGTGCTCTCCCCGCTGGTCTCCGGTGAGGAGTCATGGAGCCACCTCGCCGATTCCCCCATCTGCCCCCCTTCTCCACTGGTGCTACGCTGATTTCCTTCCCCAGAAGATGGGCTGCTTCTCTCCCTCCCGGGACGCTCTCCGGAATCCCTCTGGAGCCCTCCCTCTCCCTCTGGCTCCGATGGCAGTTCCCTGACAGTAGTGTAATGTTTAAGAGGCTTGCTATGTTTCGAAGGGAAGCTCTATGGAAGGTTCAAGTCAGAAGGTACAGACTACAGGTGAGAGTTGAATGTGAGGCAGTGCTATTTTTCTAGAAAAAGAGGTGAGCTCACCACGAACTTTTCCCTTGTTCTCTTATAATGGCAATGGCGCCTACATGAGAAGGGCCGGAACTGAGCTCCGGTGAGCTCCAGCTGAAAAAAAGCCAGGTCAAAACTATCCCACCAAGAGTTAAGTAAATGAAACAACATGATGTTGAAGGAACCTGACCTCTTGTCTCCATTGGTGTATCTGAGAGAACACCACACACAGTGGTTTCAGTGCCAAAACTAGGATCTGGGAGATGAGGGTTCAAATCCCCACTCAGCCATTGATCTAGGGGAAGTTGCTGTTTCTCAGTCTAACCTTTCTTATGAGGGTTGTGATGAGGATAAAATGGAAAGGGAGAGAACCATGTATGCCACCTTGAGCTCCTTGGAGGAAAGGTAGGATATAAATGTAGCAAGCAAATAAATACAGTCAAACCTTGGTTGTTGAACGTAATCCGTTCCGGAAGCCGGTTTGGCTTCCAAAAGGTTTGACAACCAAGGCGCGGCTTCCAATTGGTTGCAAGAGCTTCCTGCACTCAAGTGGAAGCCGCGTCAGATGTTTGGCTTCCGAAAAACGTTCAAAAACTGGAGCATTTACTTCTGGGTTTTTGGTGTTTGGGAGTCGAATCGTTCAAAAATGGAGCTGTTCAGGAGTTGAGGTTTGATTGTAATGCTCTCCGAAAAGGGACTCCTTCTCAAATCCACTTATACAAAGGGTTAAATTTTGGCCTTGCTCCCTGAGTATCAATACAAGCCTCTTTGAACCAATGGCTAATCTGCAGTGATGTCAAGAAGTCTTTGCAAATATTCATAGCAGTTTAGCAGATAAAGGACTCGGCAAAGCATGGCCTATCGCTCAATATCCAAAAAGCCAAAGTGCTGCAACAACAAGCACAAAACAACCCCTACGCAGCACCACAAATCCAACTTAATGGTGTAACGTTGGAAAATATTTATCACTTTTCCTACCTGGGCAGTTATAGTTCCATAAGGGCCAACATTGATGCCAAAATCCAGCATTGCCTGAGATCTGTGAGCGCAGCTTTCTGCTGATTGACGCACAGAGTGTTTGAGGACCGGGACATTTGCAGGGAAACCAAAATACTTGTTTACAAAGCTATTGTACTACCATCTATTGTACTACCATGTGAAACATGGATCACTTTTAAACACCATCTCCAACTCCTCAAAAGATTCCATCAATGGTTTCTCCAAAAAAAAATACACTTCACTGGGAAGATAGGTGAACTAATGCCAGTGTACTAGAAGAAGCAAAGATCACCAGTGTTGAAGCAATGACTCTTCAACACCAACTTCGTTGGACTGGTTATGTTGTTCGGATGCCTGATTATCCAAAGCAACTACTCTATTCCCAACTTAAGAATGGAAAGCAAAATACCAGTGGACAACGAAAGTGGTTTAAAGACACTCTCAAGGCAAATCTTAAAAAAAATATGCATAAGCACTGATAACTGGGAGAAACTGGCTTACGAGCGCTCCAACTGGAGAACATCCTTCATGGACTTTTAAGAAGCATGAATTCAGGGTGAAAAGGAGAAACGTGCTAAGAGGAAGGCACGTTTGGCAAACCCTCACCGTGATAAACTCCCACCTGGAAACCTATGTCTCCACTGTGGAAAGACGCGTCAACTCAGAATTGGCCTCCACAGTCACTTATGGACTCACTGTTAAGACTGTGTTCATGGAAGACAATCTCACTCGGCTACGAGTGATCGCCAAAGAAAAAGAAGAAGAAATATTGTCAGGGCAACTGAATAGAAAGACAGAGGCAATGGGGCTGTAGAGCCTGAAGCTAAGTGAAAGAATCCCAGAAGCATGCGGTGGAAGAAGATTGGAAGAAATTTAAAGTTTATTTACAGAAACATTGTAAAATTAAGGAATGTTAGAAGGAGGCTGGAATGAAGTTATGTGGCTTTAGCAGAAATATTATAAAGGATTAAGTAAAAATAGATAGTTAATGGATGAAAGGAGGAAAGGTAAAGTTACATTATATTAAGATAAATTATAGGATAAAAATTGGGAAAGATGGAAAGGATTTGCTGAAATAGCTAACCAAACTAGAATACAAAAAAGGGAGGTGCGAGGAGGTCAAGGAAACAAGTAAATGAGAGATAAGTTATGGGAAGGTTCGTTGTGTTTTTTAATTGTTTCTATTTTTCTGTTTTTTATAAAAAAAAATCTATTCTCTTCTTTCTTTATTGTGATGTGTTATTAAGTTTTTGTTTAACTTGGAATTATCTCTTTCTTTTTTGTAACATTTGAAACTTTAATAAATATTATTTAAAAAAAAAAAAAAAAACAGAAGCATGATGGGCTGTGGCCACATTTTAATGGAAAAGTTCTTGTGCCTCCAACAGCACAGATGAAAGGAAGTATCATTTTCATACTCCACAAAAAGGAGGATTCGTTTGGCAATCTTTGGGGAGCATGCAAACAAGGGTAGCAGTGTTTGCTAGTTAAAACTAGTTTTCTATGTTTTTGTCCGTCCCCACCCCCTCTGTGTGTAAGAGCACTCCATAATGTGGGCCCTCACCTTCAGTCTGAAGCAGACAAGCTTCCCCCTTGCATTTCTCCAGTACCTCACAGTGTCTACATGTTTACATGTGATCCTCTCCAGTGCACAGCTTTCTTGACAAAGCACAGATTTATATCCTTAATCCAGACCACAATGGACTCTAATGGCACAACTGCACCGTAGAAACAAGCAGCCTTGAGCACTTGGTGCCACTGTAGTTTTAGAACTGCAGATCTGCGATATGCAAAGAAACAGAAACTTGAGCAGGCAGAAGGATATCCCTGCATTTGCTTATCCACGTTCGAAAGACTTGGTTTAAGGGTAACTGACACCAAATCAATTCAATCAGCTGTAAGTGATACAAATAAGAACGGCAACATTCACTTTTCAAAGCGGCATACTAAAATAAGGTATGCTTGAGAGAGAATACACAACACCAACATACAGGCATTTATTGAAGTATTAGCGATCAGTGCAAATTGCATTTTTTTAAAAAAATGAACACCTGCGTAACTTTTAACTAGTTCTAAAATCTGAACTTTCATGTGTGCATATGGCAAATAGCAAAATTCCTGGTTCCATTCCTGGAAGTCTCCACAAGCAGATGTACTTGCAAGTAGGGTTTGTGTGATTTCAACTGTGTATGCAGTTGAAAGAATTGTATGTGAAAGTAAGAAAAAGGAGGACATTTCACCTTGATGTTTGTTTTATTCTAAAGGCTTTTGGATCTTTTGTTGAAAGCCATTCTGTAAATGGCTATTTGAGAAGTAGCAACCTCTGTGCCTACAATTGCTTATACAGCATAATTCTTCCCAGTATCACGCACTCTTGGGACATGAATAAGCATATCCAGTCTTATCCTCAAGGAGAAGGGGACGGCAGAGGACAAGAGGGTTGGACAGTGTTCTCAAAGCTACCAACATTAGTCTGATCAAACTGCGGGAGGCAGTGAAAGACAGGAGTGCCTGGCATACTCTGGTCCATGGGGTCACGAAGTGTCGGACACGACTAAATGACTAAACGACAAAGTCTTCTCCTTTCCTGAACTTCCTTTGTACATGGTATCGTCTGGGCTGGCCAAAGAGAATTTGCCGTTTCAGGTGGAGTAGCAAATGGCGCCCCTTTCTCCAAGTCAAGGCGTATGGTGCTAAGCATTTTTTTCTGGCAACCGATGTGGAAAATCCCACAAGCATCTCTCTACAGTACTAAAAATGCAGCAATAATTAATTAATTAAATCACTAAATAGTATGCTGCCTTTCATGACACCCACAATCTATTACTCTCCCTAATGGTAGAGACAGCCCTCTCACACTTCTTAATATATTGATAATAGTGTTATTTCCACTCCCCCCCCCGCCCCCCAAAAAATACATGACAGAATGGCTGAAATTACTGATAATTGCCCCTAATCTTTGTGCACTGATCTTTCCAGAGGAAACTGCTCACAAAGTCTCAAAGAAACAAAGAGGTTAGCAGCTGAGTGAACTAAGAGCTCTTTTGGAATAGCGAGTTAAGGCTGAATGATTTCCATTTCCATCTTCTCTAAGAGTTCCATAAATCTGCATCAGTGGATGAGTAAATGGGAGTGTTTGGATTCAAAAAAACAAAACCCAGAAAGGTGGGCAGGTATTTAGAGCATTCCAAGAGGGGGAAACTTGCAAGTCGAGTAGTCAGGTACAGTTGAAACCATCATAAAGGTGGGTTCTTTAGAGACATGAACCCACATATTGTCTTATCACAAGCCATTTGAGTTACTGGCAGTATTATAAAGTTATCAGCACCAAAACTCACTCAGTAAAAAGTCATGCATCTCAGCATGCACAAAGTGGTTTATCATGGTGCAGTGTGGTAGAAGTCCAGAAGAGGGAGTCCTTGACCTCACAGGTGAAAAGGAGAGAATAAAGATGCAAAGGGAATTGTGTCCTGGTGCTCGCAGCAATAATACTAAGCAATGAGAGACTCAAAGAGAGAATGCCTTACTTAAAATCTCATGAATTCATGGCAGAACTATGATTTGAACTGGGAAAGTCCTGGATCATACAAAGAGCATGCAGCTGGTAGATATGTCACTTATTGGTAATGAAAGAAGCATTACGCTTCGTTGAAGAACCAAAAATTGGGGGTTGGTGTTTTCTGCTCTCTTTTCCAAAAGCCAAAAGTTAAAGATAGAGATAATAAATAGACTAACAAGAAACTACCAGTGGGAGTGGTGGGCAGGGAGTTTAAAGGACACAATTAGAAGAAATTCAGAGGATATTAATATAGCCTGAGCTGGTTCTGAACTTGGCTTGGAGTGGGAAGACTATTAAATGGCCTCAGAGAACAGAGCTGCCAAACGTGATAAACCACATCTTTAGCACGCTTTCTTTGAGGTGAATTGTTGAGCCAGCCCCGCGGCAGCAAAGAAGGTAAATGAGAGAAGAGCCACATGCAGTTCCTGAACAGCATTGTAAAGAATTCAGGACTTTAACATGACGTAGCTGCTGTTCTTGCTGAAGTGTTTGGAGAGGCAGTTATAAGAAGCAGCAAGGGTGTGTAAATGGCTAGAAGAGAAATAACCAGTGGGCATTGCAGCGGGTCAGACTAAATGACCCTCGGGGTCCCTGCCAACTCTACAATTCCAAGATGCCCCCTTGATATGGACTCTTATCGGCTCCAGCCAGCATGGCCAATGGTCAAGGATATTGGGAGCTGTAGTCCAACAAACACTTGGTGGAGGGCACCATATAGTCTGCTGCATATTGGCTGCTAGCCTTGAGCAACGATGTGAGGCTCAGGCATGGACATGTTGAAATTCCTGCTGATCTCTGACACTCACAGGCAGATGGGAAAGTCACCCTCTCTTCAACCCCACCTACTCTGCAGGGTTGTTGTGAGGCTCAAACTACTTTGTGAAAACTGGACGGAAGATTGGAAACTAAGCTAACAAATAAATAAGCTAAAGCGAACGTTGCAAGCCCTTAACTTTGATTTCAAAATGTCACACGCTTGCTCTTTGTGTTATATGTCATTCCTGTGCTAATGACAGCAAAGCAGCATCAACAGCAATCTTCAGTAATATGCGTAATAATGTTTTAAATGTGTTGCACATGATAATTAGTTGCCTTGAGGTTAACTACTGAAAGGAAATGTTAATCAGATGTAAACTTATAATTGGCATTCATTTCATGTGCTTTTTGAAAGGAGGACTATTTGAGTAGGATCGATTGTTTGATCTGGGTTCTCTTACACAGAACCTTCACAGAAACTGAAGTCACCACGATGTGTGGGTGTGCGTGCATTACATGCATATTGACTGAAATTATTTGGTAGAGTACGTTGAAGCTGCAATCTTACATACAATTTCAAGACACACTGAACACAATCTGACATTTACTTCTGGTTTTATGCATAGGATCGCACTGCCCAGGTTGTATTTATATGAACAAAGAAAATAAGGTTATAATTCAACACAAAGAAAACAAATGATGTCTGTTGAAAAGGGATTGTAATTATCTCTGCCCCCTAATTCTAATTGTTTTGAGTTGTTCTAGTGAAATGTTTTGAGCCTCCTAAATAAACACAAAAAACTGTTCAAAAAACTGAGGACAAACCTAGAAGTCTTTAAAACAGAAGAACTGCCTTCAAGTTTTAGCTCTGCCTAGAATCCATGCCTTCTAGCCAGGAGGCTCTGCTCCCTAATCCCAGATGCGTGAAGCCTGCTTAGGTTATCCACTGGTGAGGGGAAAACTATTCCACAGACACTCACAGGCTCTCAAATGTCTCCAGCGTTTGTCCAGCCCTGCTCATATAAAGCCCAAGTCTGTATTATTATTATTTCCATCATCATCATTATTTCCATTATTGTTATTTCCATTATTATTTCCAACGGTCAAGTAAAATACCAAAGGCATGGCAGCACACCAGGATATATGTGCATCTGTCCCTATTCAGAACAAATATTCGACGTACTAACAGCAAACTCATAAGAATCAGAGAATTGTAAAGTTGGAAGGGACCGCAAGGCTCCTCTAGTCCAACCCCCTGCAGTGCAGGTATCTCAACATGCGGTTTCCCATCCAATTGGAAAGCATACCGGACCCTGCTTAGCTTTTACAAATGTGCTAGCAGTTTTACTGCTGCACCACTAGGGGTTGTTCCCTGGCCCAATAGTCTGCCCTTACGCAGCCAAAGGGATGCCACTCGGGGGAGAACAGAACACCAGGAGGGAGGGCAAATGTAACAAAGCGTTCTGGAAGAAGAAGAAGAAGAAGAAGAAGAAGAAGAAGAAGAAGAAGAAGAAGAAGAGGAGGAGGAGGAGGAGGAGTTTGGATTTGATATCCCACTTTATCACTACCTGAAGGAGTCTCAAAGCAGCTAACATTCTCCTTTCCCTTCCTCCCCCACAACAAACACTCTGTGAGGTGAGTGGGGCTGAGAGACTTCAGAGAAGCGTGACTAGCCCAAGGTCACCCAGCAGCTGCATGTAGAGGAGTGGAGACGCGAACCCGGTTCACCAGATTACAAGTCCACTGCTCTTAACCACTACACCACACTGGCTCTAGGTGTGGCTGGCCTAAAACGCAGAACAGGAACACAACCCACAACCACACAGTGGTGTCGCAACGGGAGGGCGGTGCCGTGTCTGGGAGGTGACAAGAAGGCACCCCATGGGGGCTCGCAGCGGTGTGAGCAGCCATTGCGCCGCCACAGCCGCATGTGGAGAATCATCCGTTCACGGCTTAAGCTCCGAGCAGAGGATCCTGGCGCCGGCGGCAAACTGCTATATACAGTGCATGTGCAGCGTCACATGCATGCACTGTATGTAACGATGCCACACTTGCGCTGTACATAGCGGTTTGTCACTGGCGCCGCTTGAGCGCCATACGAATGGCGGTGGGATCCCTCCATCGCCGCTACAGCCACATGTAGAGGAACCTCCGTTTGCAGCTGCAGCCATGAGCAGAGGATCCTGGCACCGTCCATACGGCACTGGAGTGCTGCCGCCGCCAAACCGCTATGTATAGCGCATGTGCGTTGTTGCTACATACAACGCATGCGTTGTACGTAGTGACGCTGCACGTGCGCCCTACGTAGCGACGCCCCACCCCGGGTGTCACAACACCTTCGTTCGCCCCTGTAACCACATCCCCACCCAATGCTCACTAACCCACTTTTAGACAGTTTACTTTCCTTTGAGGTTAGTTAAAAAGGGATGTTAGCCGATAAGAGTTGTAAGCAGGAATGTGCATGTGCAATGTAAGGGACTAGCCTTCTTAGAGACATGCCAGACTTCTTCCCTGAAGCTATAGGTTCCCGTAAACAAAATATCCTTTCCTAACCTATGAGGGAAAGCATGTGGGCAGAATATTGCCTAATCACTCACTTAAAAGGGAAACCGGGCTGCTCCCACCTTCCAGTCTCACTCACCGAGGAATACACAAAGGCGGTAGGGAAACTGGCAAGCCCTTATTTTTAAAGTTCATAAAAGTATATTTTATCAATATTTAATATAGCAGAATAACATTAAACTTTCAAGTCTACCTGTATTTATGTTCTATCTGCTCTGCAATGATTCCCCTGCCCCTCACCAAAACAGTTTTGGCTACAGGCTCATCGTATAGGATGAAAATAGCAGGGGAAACGCACACTGCATTTGTCCGTCCCTGCTTATTAAACATGAAACGTTAACCTGCCGGTTGCCCATGCAATCTGATAAATCTAACAACTAGCAGAAACTAGAAGGCATCACATCAAGCAGTTGAATAAATTCAAAGATCCACTTCAGAGCGGTGAGATTTGCCCCCCCCCCCCACGTACTGGTATGATGAACATGTTAAAAAAATTATTCCGAGCACATGGAAGCAGCAGTATGAAAGAAGACACACAGAGCTGATGATACTCACGTCAGAGTTAAAGCGAAGTTGACAGACATTACAAGAAATGACTTGTTTCTTCTTTGTGGGGAGCGACACACCAAATGTGTGGTTTATGACTGCTTTTTGCACCGGATCCATCTGAAGAGAGCAGATAAAAAATAAAATAAAATATCCAAGTTACAGTTTCACACGACGTGCAGCAAAGAAAATGAAAAGCTGAAAATTAGACCCATTCCCGGAAAAAAAACCATGCTCTTAAGAGGAGCGAACAGGATTCCAAATCGAACAGAAACAAATGAACAATTAAGTGACTATGGGAAGCAGTTTGTAAAATGGACAAATATTGTAGAATGCCAAATGCGGACCACTGTAAAGGGACTTCGGTTTCTTTGCTCTCTTGGAAAAGAGAAAATTAAAACCACCTTTTAAGAGAGAGAAGGAAGAGGAGAATTTTTATGCTTAATACACGTAGGACTTCTTTAGCTTGCATTTGTTGCCGAACCAGTCTTGCTAAACTGACCTGGAAGCCTGAAATTTAAGATGAGAACTGTCTGGCAAAAAAACCCCTGTGGAATGTGAAAGGCTGTTTGTCGAACTGAGGGGTGGGCGGGACCAATAAAAACAAAGGTGGGATTAATGTAAAAGACCACGTAACCTTGAATGGTGGTAGTGAAGTCTATAAGCTAATTTGAGTTGTGTGAAACAGTTCTTTCTTTTTTCTGTCCTGAATCTAGTGCCAAACAATTTCAGTGGGTGAGCCTGAGAGAAAGTGAGAGACCTTTCTATCCATCCTCTCTAAACCAACCTTAATTTTATAAGCCATGGTCTTTTTTTTCCTTCCAAAGCTAAAAAAACTCTAAATGCTTTAATCTTTCCTTGGAGACAAATTGCTCCACTCTTGATCCTAGAGGAAATGCAAAAGTGTTCTCATTTTCTCTAGCACAAAAAATAAATTGGGAAACTCATCTATGGTAAGAGTGTTTGTTCAAAGCAGGCATCTTTAGACTTTTATCATACTAGGAAAAAATGACTCGTATTCCCCTATGTCCTCTATTATAGAATCAACAGGTGATGCAATTCTAAAGATTATTCAGACAATGACTTTTAAGACTTGTTTCACATTAGTCAGAGGTATAACATTGATAGTAATTCAACTATTTCAACTTTTAAATGAAAACTTTTCTGTTCCGCCAAGCCTATCTATGCAGGGAATTAATCTTTCCACCATGGTTAATTGATTTTCATCTTTCTTACATGATTTTTAATGCACGGTTTGTGGTTGTGGTTTGTAAACTGATATCTAGCTTACTTTCTCTGGCTGCAATCTATGGTCCATGGGAAGGCATTGGGATGTTTTGGGTCTTCTGGCAGCGGTTCTCAACCTGTGGGTCCCCAGATGTTGTTGGACTACAACTCCCATCGTCCCTGAGCTCTGGCCTTGCTAGTTCAACAACATCTGGGGACCCACAGGTTGAGAAAGGCTGGGTGGGGAGACAGCCAGCCCTTGGAGAGGGTGATCGGACTCCCCAAAAGGCCTATTTCTACTGCTGCAGAAACTTCCCCATTCCAAAGCCTATCTCTAAAACCTACACATTCCAACCCTGGAACTGGTGCAGGCATTTCCTTTCACTGGAAATGATGGATGGGATGTTTTTTTTTGGAGGGCGGTAACAAACTGAAAAGGGCAAAAGTAAAGGAAAAGCTCTTTGGCTTCACTTTTGCCATACCAGTGCAAGCCTGGCATGGCACTGGAAAAGGCTGTTTACCCAACTCAGGTCTTCCTCATTCCCTTCCCAACTGCTCTATTAATCACAGTCACTGCATGTTCTTATGTTAGATTATACTTCCATAAATCCATCTCACCATAAGACAACAGGAACTTTATTGGACCCAGAGCAGGCTTATTTTGGCTTCCGCCTCAACAAATGTAAAACTACCAACACAAGAATGAAAAGCAAAACTGAGCAAAGAAACACCATAAAACACTGGGCTGAAACACAAATTACACCAAAAACCCATTGTAGACAATTGGTTCCTTCCAAATGGCCATAATAAACCAATGGATTTATTAGGTACCATCAAAATAGTTGTCTTTCAGGGACAACTCCAAATTGATGCTTACACAGCACTGTCTCCATATGATTAAAACCACTGGAATGCATTAAACCAGGTATGCCAGGAGGTTTTATCAGGTGGTCTTCTGACACTATCTCCAAATTTCCTGAGATCATTTAGATGCTTACAGCTCACCCTTCCCCTGAACTTTCCATAGTAATGGCCTGTCTTTCCTAATTGAACATCTGTCTTTCTAAATAGCCACAGGTACTCATTGGCCTGAGACTAGCAGTCCCACGGTTCTCCGTGGAAAACAGCAGATGTTCTGGTATTGCTCACAGGTACACTAAGTGAATCCCTTTCTAACACCCCGGTGGCAAATCTGAGGAGTGATATCTTAAACCAGGAATAAGGGGAATCTGAGACTCCAAAAATTAGCCATGCTGCCTGCAAGGTGATGGGAGTTTGAGTTCAGGTCCCCCACTCTTACCTTAAACCAAACACATAACATATTTATTTAAATTTTATCCTGCCTTTCTCCCAGCAGAAATTAAAACAGATACAACTAAAACACACAATAAATATAAGTATTTTAAAAGTAATAATCAAGTAAGTAACCCCACTAAAACTGTTTGAAAGCACAGACACACAAAACAATACTTAAAAGACTCACAACGGCCAGTTAGCGGCCAAAAAAGTCTGTAAGAACAAAAAAGAATTTGCTGCTGGCAAAAAGGGAAAGCAAACAGAGGGCTAGCCTAGCATCCTGTGGAAGCGAGTTCTGCTATCTAGGAGCAGCCACTGAGAAGGCCCTCTTTTGTGTCCTTACCAGATGTGTCTTCAAACGTGGAGGGGCAGAGAGAAATGCCTCCCCAAAAGATCTCAAAGCTCAGCCAGACTCATGTAGAGAGATATGGTCCTTCAGGTAGATATCAGAGAACACGGGCTATCGAAATAACCAGCCCCCATGGGGAAGTGGCTTTGTTTATGGGCTGCTTCACATGCTACATTTTTTCTCACACACAAATGATCACTGTGGGTATGATGGAGCCAAAGTGAAGCATTAAAAAATATATATATCTTAATGATTTTAATTGGGCAAGTTTAAGCACATACCTCACCCACATGGGTCAACTACTAGTGCTTAATTTTGTCTGGATTCTGCCTTGTGCTAGGAAAACTGTGCACCTGAAGTGCAGCAGGAGAAGGTCCCCCACCACCTGCTTAAATCACACAAACCAGGCAATCAACGAAGCCGATGCAAATCACTTCCATACACATTTGCACCAAACTAGAACACAGGCACATGAGGCTGTTTTGCATAACACCACGTGTTCAGCCAACAGTCAGTTTATGACTGAGACTAATTAGCTTCCAAATGGCAGATAAAAGGGGATTTCACAGCTAAAATGTGTTCATTCAGGACCATTTGGATTATTCTGTTTTGCTTTTGTTATGGGCTAAGCAATTCTATACCCATATTACCCCGGAACTGTAAATATGCTTCCATAACACTGGTGGAATGGCCACGGTATCCAATGCTCAGCTCGGTCAGAGTGATGTGGCTGGGATGGTAAACTGACACGGTGGCTACTTTTTTTTTTAATGGTACAGTTCTTTTTAAATGGCTCTTCCCAGGTGCCACCTACATCCAGCCCACCATTATGCCCAATTTCAGCCATTATGCCAGCATATCTTCACTAGTGGAACACCTCTAGGGAGTTCCACCGGTGTATCCAAAGTGCTTTGCCAGCACACCTGTCACGGTAATGGTGTACCCTGTGCTCTGCTGGTGTAACAAGGCATTGGCCAAATCACAAAGCCCCGCAGCTGGCGGACCCCCAAAACAGGATTATATATATTTTATTAAATATATTTTATTAACAACATGTAGTCAGGTAACAAGGGCTAAATCACTAATTGTAATAAAACTTCTTGCACATGGAATGAAACCCTTCCCGTTTCTATTCCAACCGCACGAGAACAGCTACACCTTCGAACAATTCGCCTGGAAATTTAATATTGCTCTTCAGAGCAACAGATTCTATTGAAGCCAGACGCTTACAAAATCACTGTACACATTAAATGCCCTAAGGCAAGTTATTAAATTTACACATGCAAATGCCCAAGACATTTCTTAACTAATAATATCCAATTCCTGCTCCGAGATGTACCACAGTATTATTTTCACCATTTGCAACTGCTTCTGTTAGCATGTAATATTGTTAAGTACACAGGTGATGCACACATCCTTCTGTACCTATGCAGCAAATTCTCTTATCGGCAGGTAGCTTTTTAAATGTACCATGGTGTCTTTTAGGGTTTTTTTTTAAATAAATAAATAAATAAATAAATAAATAATAAATCAGTCTGCTAATTACCACAGCTGTTAATCACAAAATACTGCAGTAATGCAAAGTACCTGAACCATCAGAAGTAGCTGGCACCAGTAAAGAAGAAAGGCAGAAAGAAACACTATCGTCTGTAGAGCTGTTTGAAGACCCAGCAGTGCTCCTCCAGAGATTTCCAGATAATAATCCGCAGCGGTAACACCAGGCAGTTGGTAGTTAAAATTAAAAAGGCAACACTACAATGCAACACAGGCTGTGATGAAAATCCTCGTCTCCAACAGCAAGCGGCAACCAGGAGAAACTCACACAAACAATACGGCTGGCAGAGTCTCCCGAGGCTAAGATCAGTACTCCTGTGGGAGCAAACTGATGTTCTTTCCCAAACTGGAGGACCGAATGCAGCCTGCTTCCAGAACAGAATTCAAGAAGGCTCAGCATTAACAATTAATACTCTTTAAATATGTCAGAAAGCAGGGTGGATTACAGCATGTTTGAATAGCAAAATAGTACCTGTCTGCCAGAAGGTTAGTGCTGTGTTTTTAAACCGATCTTGGATTGCTAAATAAAATTAAACATGCCATGATGAGTAACTGGCATAATTTGTTGGTGGTTAGTTGCTGCTTGCTTCTCAGAGAAACTACGTAGCTTGTCAGGTACTAATAACTGTGGTCTATTTAGCTGGAAAGAAACTGACAAGCGTTTAACCCAGGATTCGCTGTGTTTTGGAGAGATGGTAGCTATGGGCGAAACATACAACTAACATGGTTAGCGGTGCAGGCAAGTTCCAGGTGTATTCACCGTTTAATCTCTTTTGTAAACAGTTGCTTGAAACAGGGACAGGCAAACCTGTTGGACTGTATCAGTAGTACATCAAGAATCAGAAACAACTTGTTCTCTTCTGCACCATACAAAGGAAAATAATCCCTATTCATATGAGTCACTTGCCCTGGTTAACATGGATTACTATTCAATATTTCCCCACATTATATTTCCCCACCTTTTTTCTTCCTAAATTTGATGAGACACTAAAAGGTGAGTGGAAATGAACGATTTTTAAATATGAAAATGGAATTTAAAAAATGAATGTATAGATTTTTAGTGTTTTCTAAATTTCACATATAGTTTAATAATAAGAGTTTAAAATAAAGTTTGAATATAATGCAAACATTTAAAATGCAAGCTGTTGTTTAAATTCTCTTAAATCTAGATCTATGGCTTTGCCAGTTCTTTAAGGGAAAGAATGAACTGGGTGCTGTTTGAGATCAAGTGTTATAAATACTGCCCATGATTTGCCATATGGTGTAGTGTGTTTATGAACATGGATCTGATTCTACATAGACTACGATCGTTACAGATGTTGGGAACCACTTCTTTTCTCTATAAGACATCATTTTGTACTTTACCAGGATCTTTTCCAGCCTGTCTGGTTACCTCAGTTTAAATCTTATATTCTTAAAGCTTCAGAGCTCCGTAATTTGCTCAGTTCTCCTGATATAAACATTTGTAGAAACAACATGGACATACACTTCCCATCTTAGGGACAATTTCAATATGCCTAGTAACTACTACCTCTTCTTAGTTGGTTCCGTAACACTCTGGGCGCATTCTTCAACTTAGAGGTCTTATTTAGTGTCCTTGGATATACACACATAAAAAACAAATAAGTGTCATTTTATTTGTTTAAAATCTTTTTTCTCCTGATCCAATGGAAGGTAGTCATGCTTAACTCAATGGGACTTAAATTATTTCTGATGGGCAGATAAATCCAACCCTGTGATGGATGGGGGATGTTAGACTGCACAGAGGTGTCCTTTTGTTCAGTTCTGCTGACTGTCAGCCTCTTGCCAGCTGCTGAAGTGGTGGGCAGGTGGCAAATTTTCTGTCAGTGGAAGGTCCCAAAATGAGGTACCATGAGAGCATGGAGGCAGCATGTCTGAGTTGGCCCAGAATCTGCTGGATCCAAACCTGACCACTGCATCAACCTGCAGCTTATGAAGAGATTGGGCCCAATTGTTTTGTCCCCTCCTTCCACCTTCCACCATGACCATCATTGATTTGTGAAGAATTTAAGGGTGGCTGGATAAAGCCATAGAATAGTGCTGTGCAAAAAAACCAACAACATGGATTGCTTGAGCAAATGTTTGAAGCAGGGATGGGGAACCTCTGGCCCTCCAGATGTTGCTGGACCACAACTCCCATTACCCCTGACTATTAACCAAGCTGGCTGGAGCTGATGGGAGTTGTCAACAATATCTAGAGCATGCTTCCTCAACCTCAGCCCTCCAGATATTTTTGGCCTACAACTCCTATGATCCCTAGCTAGCAGGACCAATGGTCAGGGATGATGGGAATTGTAGTCTCAAAAACATCTGGAGGGCTGAGGTTGAGGAAGCCTGATCAAGAGGTCCCCATGTGTGCTTTTGGGTTACAGTTCTAGGAATCTGAGTGCTCTTTTTGGTTGCAAATGATCATGTTTTTTATGCTTCTACCAAGAAATTATTGAGCGCTTCTGCCTAGGAAATAAGAAAAGTAGTAATGGGAAACTTGATTTATATCAGTTATTTAAATTAGTCTTTTCTCTTGGTGATTTAAATTGCCTTGATTTAAACTAATACCCTGGAACATATTCCAGCAATTCCACCTTCTTTCTTCTATAAATTCATCAACAGTACAGAGCCACTTCAAAGCCTGAAGTTATCTGTTCATCTTCACATGAGTACAGATATTAGTTTTGCATCCTTACACAAACAAGAACTCTCTTTCTTATTTTTAGTATTAATTTATTTCACAAACCTCTACATCAAAATACCTCTGTAAGACTTACAACTGCAGATATAGCATACAATTAACAAAAACATGCTATGTAATAGAAAACTACTTTATCACACACGCTTGAAGAACAGAACTGATCCTACTGAGACTCATGTCTATCTTCGGCTTCAAGCATTTCACCACAACAATCTTTTCTTCCTCGTCTTCCCAGCCGGAAGTGGCACAGGAGCCAACTTCTACTGAGCATCACTTCTGTCCAACAGAGAGGCCTCAGGTTGGGTCAACCTGTGCAAAACTGCATGAGACTGCATGGCATCTTAAGCAAAGCTTCCCTCTCTTGTCCAGGTGATTAGGGATGTCATCCAGAACTCAAATAGGGGCAAAAGTGAACACCCCTGCTCAGCGGCGGAAGAGCCACTCGGATGCCTAGGGTGGCGTGTCCAGGGGTGGGGTGCACTGCGGGGCCTCCAGAGTCTGCACTCAGCCGCCCTACAGCTGGGGGGAGGCAGCAGGTGGACTGTCTGGGCAGCACAGAGAGACGCGGGGCTCAGGTGCGCTGCAGGCCCCGCGGTGAGTGCTGCCCGGCATTTAGTCACCCCCCGCAGTGGTGACCCGGGGCGGACTGCACCCACCGCACCCCCTTCCTCTGCCCATGCCCCTGCTTGGTTCCTCACACAACCTCTGCTCAGCCCAACTTTCATGAAGAAGCTACTGCTTCTGCAGCTTCATTCCATTATTAATATTAAGGATAACAGGGCTGTTTACAGTATGAAAACACAAAAATGCACAACATAATAACAAACAAAAAAATACCGGTCCCTAGTTTAAAAGGCCATAGATTGTTTAACTGGCCAAAGGTCTGGGAGAAGAAGAGTGTTTTTGCCTGGTACAGTGGTACCTCTGGTTACATACTTAATTCGTTCCGGAGGTCCGTTCTTAACCTGAAACTGTTCTTAACCTGAAGCACCACTTTAGCTAATGGGGCCTCCCGCCGCTGCCGCGCCGCCACGCGATTTCTGTTCTCATCCTGAAGCAAAGTTTTTAACCCGAGCTGCTATTTCTGGGTTAGCAGAGTCTGTAACCTGAAGCGTATGGAACCTGAAGCGTATGGAACCCGAGGTACCACTGTATCTAAATACAGTCAAACCTCGTTCTGCGTCCACCTCTGCTCGCGTCCGCTTCAGTGAATGTCTGTGGCAAACCCAGAAGTACCAGAATGGGTTACTTCCGGGTTCGTCGCTCGCGCATGCTAAATTGCGCTGCGCGTGTGCACAGATGTGGCACTTTGATGTGTATTATTTTCAGCTTGCGGACGGGTCTCCGGAACGGATCCTGTCTGAAAACGAGGTTTGACTGTATATGTTAATGGAGGTGCCAAGCGAGCCTGCCTGGGGAGAGCATTCCACAAATGGGGAGCCAGCACAGAAAAGGCCTGTTCTCATCAGTACTAAATTACCAAATAGGCAGAGGTGAAGGTTAGTCTCATACAATCCACTGAATGGGTCAAATCCTCTATCTCTAAACAGTCCCAAATAGATACTTATTTTGAAATCTCAGGGCTTTTGTTGCTACTAGATTACTAAAGATCACAGCATCATCTGAATGCAACTGAACATTTTTTAGCTCAAAAAGCAGAGTGCTCTAAAAGATATTGCTGGCAATCTCTATGTACCAAACTTTTAAAGAAGACTCTGTGTGTGTGTGATTTTAGGAACTCACTTCCTGAAATAATTTAAGATCGGTGTTTCAATAGCTCAGCTCAAAGGATTCAGGCTCCTACAGCAGCTGGTGGCTGATGGAAGATCACGATGATATAACTCATTTCAGGAGCTTTTTACTAGCTAGAAGACTACCATACTACATTCTGCCCAGGAGTTCTGGAAACAACACACCTAAATAACCATTAAACTGTTTAGCTTAAGAGTGGAAACTTCTGATCTCCTCCTCGAGGCTGTGCTGGAGGAGGAGAGGGGAGGAGGGAGAACGCAAGCTCAAGGCTCACTGCTGTTAGTGAACATAACACTAAACAAGAATGGTTAATAACTGAGAGACAGCAGCAGCTTCAGTTTTTCATTACACAAAGAAAAATGGATTGCTGTTACTAAGGTGTGTTGCTCCTAGTTATAGCTGAACTCGTGCACACTATGGTCAATATAAGTCATGGTGTGTTCAAATAGGTCAGGATCAAACCATGCTGGATTGTTAGCAAACCACACAGGGCTGGCCCAATACATTTTGGCACCTGAGATGAACCACAAAATGGTGCCCCCCTCCTTGCCTGGGAAGAAGGGGTGAGTGAAGTTCTACATCAGGAACAGGGTGGAAATAAAGCTCTACATTGCTGCTCCTGTGGGTATGTGCCTCACGGGTGGGCTGGCCCTGAAACGACAGTATAAACTAACCATGGTTCTCTCACTTCTGACATAACAAGAAACTATAGTTAGTTTTAAATGGGGAGCAGATTATTTCAGTATTCTCCTGATGGCCACAATGGAGGAGGAAAATGGAGGAATGAGTGAGCAAGTGTATAAATCTGCTGCTCATGCACATAACACTAAACCCGTGTTTCTCAAACTTGGGTCTCCAGCTGTTTGTGGACTGCAATTCCCATCGTCCCTGACCACTGGTCCTGATAGCTAGGGATGATGGGAATTGTAGTCCAAAAAACAATTGGAGACCCAATTTTGGGAAACCCTGCACTAAACTATAGTTTCACACTGTGTCTGAACTAGGCCTATGTAAAACCACAAAATAAACCTAAAAACCAATCTTTATTTTAAGTACTTTATCAAATATTTTTGAGAACTGGTTGAACATGTGTGCTCTTGGAGTTGTATGGGGCACATACAAATATTTTTTTATGTTTTATTTAGTATGGTGAGTGTATACTATCATGTACCTATTTTCTTTTAGAGTTCTGGTGGTCCTGGACAATTATTTCCTGGGGGCTGAGGGATGACAAAAATTTATCTATGAAACAAGTCCCCTTGTTTATGTTTCTTGGCTGCTTTTCTGGAAATTTAAAAGGCCCCAGGACAGATAAACCATCTCTGAGCCACTGGGATCTTCCAACTATTTGCCTCCAACCTGCACAGTAAAGCAGGAGAATTCAACACAACAACCTCTATTTTTAAAAAACCAAATGGGATTTCTAATAACTTTTGTCACAAACACGTTTTTTCAAAAAAGAAATTCAATGATTTAGGAGGGAAACTAACGCCTGCATTGCAGGTATCCGATACCATGAATTTCTGTGGCTCTGATTATCTCCACACAGCATCAGACAAGGAATTAGACAGAGAGAGAGAGAGCAGATAAATGCATTTTCTCCATATGCTATTTAGAAGCTAGGAATTTACCTCTTTAAATCTGGGACTGAAAGATATTCTCATCAGGCCTCACAGTACTGAGGGCACCTCCACAAGGCTATTGGGGACTCAGTGCTGCCTATTCATGTAAGATTTTCAGGGTTAACCCACCCATGAGGCAAGGCGATCGCCTCAGGCGGCAGGATACCCTGATGTCAATCTTTCTTCCTCGCCCCTTGTTCCTGATGTAGTTCCTCCCTGACTCCCTTCTTCCCTGGCGGAGAGGAAGCCCATTTTGGGGTTCACCTCAAGTGCCGAAATGTCTTGGGCCAGCCCTGGCACCTGCACGACATCATCCTCAACGAAGTGCGGACCCATATTATTTTGCCATTTAATCTGGATTTACCAGTAAAGCAGACAATCCAGTAAGTTAAAAGTAACAACACAGAAATTGCAAATTTGCATTAAACGTGTGTGTGTGTGTGTGTGTGTGTGTGTGTGTGTGGTGGCATTTTATGACATCATGTAAAATCTTGTTTGCATGAGCTGCACCATATACATGGTAAGCTGCCACGCCATGTGACAGCACCCTAGTGCTTTTTTCCCCTTGAAAAATGGGTGCTGGTACTCACCATGCCGTTATTACAGTAAGCGCCACAGTTTTTAACAACAACAACAAGGGGTGCCGGTACTGCATACCCCTGAGTGCCCCCTGGAGGAAACAAAGCACTGCAGCACACCATATCTATGGTTTCAGTTCGAGAAACAACTGGAAGTATTCTAAGGTTTTTACTATCCCCTCTGCCTTTTGTCCATCTTTCAGTTTTATCCCACCATAATGTATCCATAAACACGCCTTTAACCCACTTTATAGGAAAAAAGACAAGCCTGCCACAGCTCTGTCTCTCACGAGCAGAGCAGAACAGAACAAGGAAATATGGATGCAGACTAGCAGAAACTTGTCTGAATAAGAGGAGTACCTGCAGTGTATAAGTTGCCAAGTGAGCAAATAATTATATTCTTCAACTGTGGTCTTTCAGAAAAGAAATTAGAATGTGCAACTACCCCCACCTCACTATCCTTTTCTCCTGCTGTGTCTAAAGCTCATCCCCTTTTGTCTGAAAGTGACAAACCCAGTTTGGGCAGTAACAAAAGAATGCAAATGGTGAGGCTGCCAGGTAAACATAAAGCTCATTCCCTCACAGCTATGGGATAACAGAGAGCACAAGGTGTTATCTATGCAAATACACTATGTAGTGTGATGCCACCACTCCGATGCTCAATGCAACCTGATTCCCTAGTCCTGGATGAGGTTTTCTTTCTTTCTTTCTTTCTTTCTTTCTTTCTTTCTTTCTTTCTTTCTTTCTTTCAACATGTCTTTGCTCTGAAGATGTAAGAAGCTTCTTCTATGGAAGGAGCCATAGATCAGCAGTACAGCCCATTCTTTGCATATAGAAGGTCCCTGGCTCAATTCCTGGTGCCCTTACTTTAAGAGGACCATGTAGGAGATAGAATCATAGAACTATAGAGTAGTAGTGATAATAATAATAATAATAATAATAATAATAATAATAATAATAATATATTATTTATACCCCGCCCATCTGACTGAGTTTCCCCAGCCACTTTGGGCGGCTCCCAATCAAATGTTAAAAACAGTACAGCATTAAATATTAAAAACGTCCCTAAACAGGGCTGCCTTCAGATGTCTTTTAAAGATAGGATAGAAGGAATATGCAGCTGCCCCATACAAGGATCGAACCTGCAACCTTGGTGTTATCAGCACTACACTTTAACCAACTGAGCTATCCAGCTGACTCCCACAAACACTCATACTGACGATGGAATGACATAGCATCATTCTCAGGGTGGTCAATGGGAAGCAGCTGCCACTACAAACCATTTTTTAAGGGGTGGGGAGGGCCATTGCTCTGCCAAGTAAGTAAAGGTAAAGGTAAAGGGACCCCAACCATTAGGTCCAGTCGTGGCCGACTCTGGGGTTGCGGCGCTCATCTCGCTTTACTGGCCGAGGGAGCCAGCGTACAGTTTCCGGGTCATGTGGCCAGCAGGACTAAGCTGCTTCTGGCGAACCAGAGCAGCGCACGGAAACGCCATTTACCTTCCCGCCGGAGTGGTACCTATTTATCTACTTGCACTTTGACGTGCTTTTGAACTGCTAAGTTGGCAAGAGCAGGGACCGAGCAACGGGAGCTCACCCCGTTGCGGGGATTCAAACCGCCGACCTTCTGATCAGCAAGTCCTAGGCTCTGTGGTTTAACCCACAGCGTCACCCGCGTCCCAAGTAAGTACAAGTAAGTACCCACCTGTAAAGCTGGCATATCATTTCACTGTCTCTCCCCCGCCCCCAATCTCTGAAGTGGTTCTCCCAAATTTACCACCTGCAAGTGGGACCACCAATTTGGAAAGGCATTTTCGCTAAGTCCTATAGTTTATATCCACTTGAGTTGTAGAGAAAGTTCAGAAAATATGCAGGTAGTAGACATAAAAAATCAGAAATCACAGATGGAATTGGATAGGATCTGCAGTGGCCTGAGGGTATAGCTTCCTTCCTTACACACAAGGGCCAACACAATTTGGTGCCTAAGGCAGAAAATCCAAATGTCACTCTTGTGGGTGGTGAAACGTAATAATAAATAAAACAATTGGCAATTTGTTGTCTATAATGACCTAACAGTAGGGCTGCCTCTGTCCTGATCTGCTTCCTTCTCAATCCTTGCCTAGCTCTTTTTTGCTTCTGCTGCGAACTGAATTTGAGACCTGGCTGGAGTTTCAAAATTAGTTAAAGAAATCACAGAATTAGTGACCCATATACTGATAACAGAAGACCTGCAATCAGATCTGTTCCCCCATTTGGTGGATCTAACATGGGTTTTTCAATAAAGTGTGAAGGGGGAATTTCATCCTGTTTTTATACTCAGCAGAATGAAAGCATATTGCAGACCAGGAATCTCAGATCGACGATGAAGACTGTTAAGCTAAAAAGCTGCAAGTGCCTGTTTTTCATAGCCTAACAGCTTATACTGCTACTTTTGCTATGTCTCCAAAATAAAATAGCTGGAGGGAAAAAGTTTGTAAAAAAGCAAGATACAAAATATTAAGCATAAAGGTATCAAGACTCCAAAGTACAAAGTTGGCCCTGTCCAAAGCACTATGTGAATTAGTATATCCTTCTGGTAAAATCAATTATTAACATTTCATCAGCAAAATCCATTAACCAACATCTTTTCTTTTTTTTTTGTAAAAAAAAACCCCATATGTTAAAAGTTAATTTTGGAGGAGGATCAATGACAGACAGCTCCTTGAAGACAAAGAAAACAGGCCTAAATCATAAACGGAGGAGATTAAAGACAAGGGGCTTTCAATCCATAAAGCTATAAATAAATAGTGTAGATCAGAGGAAGTAGGAAGATGGTTGTTTGCTGCACAATATAACATGGTGCCTGGTAACTGCTAACAGCTCGTTTTCAGAAACCTTTATGGTTTCATATATTTCATTTTATAAGTAGAGGTAATACCATTAAATCCAACTTTGTTGAGTTCTGCTCTTCAAAATTTGTACTTGTTCAGAAGCTTCCCTTGTAAATGTCTGCAAAACCATATTGTTGGTACCAAATCCTCATTCTAGGGGTGGGGAGCATGTTGCAATACTGATTTAAAAAAGCTTATAACTGGTGGTGTGTGCACAATATTCACACAAGGCACCATACAGAATTCTAAGTAGATGAAGAGCCAGAAGAAAATATACAGCGGTACCTCGGGTTAAGAACTTAATTCATTCTGGAGGTCCGTTCTTAACCTGAAACTGTTCTTAACCTGAGGTACCACTTTAGCTAATGGGGCCTCCTGCTGCCGTTGCGCCGCTGCTGCGTGATTTCTGTTCTCATCCTGAAGCAAAGTTCTTAACCCAGGGTACTATTTTTGGGTTAGCAGAGTCTGTAACCTGAAGCGTCTGTAACCTGAAGCATCTGTAACCCGAGGTACCACTGTAACTTGCAAAACCCATGTCTGTTAAATCATAAGGGTTTTGGGTGAGCACTGAGCATACCATGAAAAGTATCTCCCTTTTCCGACAGGAGGCTGTTGTACTATGTGGTTGGCAGTCTCTCCTTCTCTTGAGCTGCTTCTGACACAGTTTAGAGGCAAAAGGTTCAAGAGGGAATTAGCCTGACTGCATTCTACCTGTGGCATCTACGGTATACAAAGTAGCTGGAACTTATTTTGCTCAGGAATTCTTTATCAGTAGGACTGTCATGGCCCTGAGGTTGGACACACACACACACACCCCTTTGGAGAATGAGGCCAAGTATCAGGAGTGGAATCTGTTCCCAGGGAACAGAAGCACAAGCATAAGAGGAGCCTGCTGTGCCTAAGGAGGTCACACTACCCTAGTGACTCCAGTTCAAAGCTCTCGTGGATCCTTCCCCAGCTCTGTGAGCCAAGAACTATGAAAGGAGGCTGGACTCCATTAAATGAAGAGACTTTGCTCACAGAAGGCAGCGTTGGCGACTATTCAGAGCTGCAGCACCTATCGAAACCTCCTTTTGAGGATGACTTCTCAACATTTGAGCTCTTCTTTCATTGAGTCTCCAACCTGAGCCCAGCACACCAGTTAAGCCTTGCCTCACACTGTTTGCCCAACCTGAACCTCAGTACTGCTGGGACTGGTGCCCAAAGCAGCACAGGTTTAGCGTCAAGAGTGCAACTATTTCAAATGCCAAGAAGATGTTAAAGTAAATAAATAAATCAGGAATGGTACTCAGTGGCGTAGCGTGGGGGGTGCAGGGGGGGCCGGCCGCACCGGGCGCAACATCTGCGGGTTAGGGTTAGGGATAGGGTTAGGGGGCGCAAATTACTTGCCTTGCCCCGGGTGCTGACAACCCACGCTACGCCACTGATGGTACTGAAGGGACAGCTTCCTGAACATGCACTCCTAGAAACCAAGTGAGCTGCCTGACAATGAATTCTAAGCTCTTTTGTTGGGGTTTCGGATAGTGATGGAAGGAATTCCCCCAGTCGAGCCTGACAATTGGTTTTCAAAACTAATCTATTTACCCCAAAACTTAGTAAACAATTTGACTTATTCCAAGCAAAACTGGACCCTGTCAAACCTGTTGATGTCATCTGGTGTGAGATGGGTCTTGCCATTCCAACCTCACCTCCTCAGCAAGTCTCTGAGCCTCCTCCTCCCCACCCAACTATTGATCCTGCTCCTCTCACCCTGCTGCTTACCTGGCTTGCTGACACAGCAGTGGAGGAATTGAAACATCTCTCTGAGTACCACATCCTATTTTTTTGGTGTACTTTTGAAGCCTAGCTTGTACCCACAGTAGCGTGGCAAAGGAGAGAGAAACCTCCCTCTCTTGCCTTCATTGTATCACTGCTGATGGAGAAGAAAAGTGAATAAGTGCATGGGTACAGCTCTGCCCTCGTCGGTCCTGGAAGGATCCTTTAAAAAAGTCCCATATGCTCAAAGACTTTGTGCCTGTTCATTGGGGGATATAGGAAGCCCAGAGCTTCGTTAAGAAAATCCCCAAACTCGGTTCCATGGGTGACTCTGGGTCATCTCTCTGCGGTAGCTTATCTTAAAGTTTCAAGTGTCTATACACTTATCCCATTTATAAATTTTAAATTTATTGTTGTACATTGTTTTAAATGTTTGTTTTCCTCCTGGGATTGAACCCCCAAGTGTGTTTTATAAGCTGGTATCCGACCGTAATAAATTATCTATCTGTCTGTCTGTCTGTCTGTCTGTCTGTCTGTCTATCTATCTATCTATCTATCTATCTATCTATCTATCTATCTATCTATCTAAGTGTGTGGGTGAGAGAGATGACTTAAGTTCTTCTCCATCTCAGGTTAAAGTCCAAGCAAGATAAGATCTTTGGGGGCTGTAATGCTCATCTCAAAACTGAGCTACTATGAACCACCAGGATTCCAGTGAAGGAGGTTCAAGGTTTGATGGCAATGCTAGTTTCTATAATGTTATATATTTTGTACTTGTTTCATTAATATAATTTTATTGCTGATCTTATGCTGTTCACTGCCATTATGTATTTTTTCTTAGTGCTGGCAGTATATACATTTTTGCAAATAAATAAGCGAAAGCTTCTATTTGCTGATAGTTTTGCCTGGGGCCATGCACTGTGACTACTCCTCTCAAGTAACTATCAAGGGCTCATGACCAGTTTTTCAGCCTACAGCACTGCCACTTATAACATGACACTGCCCACGTGTGACAAAATCCAACAATATATATATATATATATTTGATATAGGAAAGAGAGGCAAAGCGACACCTCCCAGACTGTCACCCACATTTAAATATATATGTGCCACATACTTATTATCAGATTCTCAGATTCGGCTGCTTTGAAATGAATACATTAATATTTAAAGGTATTACTTATTCTTGTTTTCAAGATTGCAAATGCTATTCTATCATCTTTCTCTAATACTTTGTACTGAAACACAAAGTCTGTCAGCAGAATTTATTTACAAGTAATAGGGGAAACTTCTGAGAGGGAGAGACAGAAAGGGGAAGAATGAAAAGCAACAGCTGGCATTGGTTCAACCCCCAGTGTCTGGCGGTGCTGATAATAGAGGTTCCCCCCCGCCCTTGAAATTACAATTATTATATAATACTTTGCATATCTTGTAACTATTATGCATGAGCAAACTGTATGTACGCACTGGACGGCATGATCCACAAAATGACTCGAATCACTCTTCTTTCCAATGCTATGAGCTTGTTATTTACACAATGGGTCCCTGCTGAATAACCTCAACAGGGCAATGCTGGCTTTGCAAACATGCAAGATATTGGTTTTAAATGGTATGCAATATAAGCTTATAGGAAAATTCTGTTGGAATCTATTTGGGAACTATTTTGAGAGCATCAAGAAAAGGAATTATAAAAATGAAGGTTAAGAGTGACATATGACTTTTTGAAGCTTATCTCCCCCCCCCCCAAAAAAAAATAGCTAAGAAACCCTTCTACCTCTTTTTTTGGGGTGGGTGGGTTATGCCATATACTAAATTATAAGGGGGAAGGGAAGTGCTATCCTTCAAAACCAGTGCTGTACACTGTATACACAACCCACAACTTAATGCAGTGATTAAGCGGAGAGGCTTTTTCATCAGTTTGGCATCCTAATATTAAATTATTAAGGTCCAACCCACAGGCTAGGTACTTTACAGAGATTAGAAAGAGACGGTTCCCAACAGTCAGCGTAAGATGAAATACATGATAAATAAGGGGTCGGGAAATGCAAGGGGCAGAAGAAGCAAATCCTATGGGGGAAGGATGGCCTGAGCCAAGATAATATTTCAACACTTCATGGAGATGGAGATGGATGAAACAATGCACACACTGTGGAGTGGGGAGGGCGGATTCAAAAGATGAGGTGCAGCAAAGGAAAAGGCACAAAGGCAGGAGATGAAAGCGGAAACTCCTGAACTTAAAATGAAGACTGGTGGTGAGCAAAGAGAATAAGGTGGCAGAGAAGGCAAAGGAGGAGAGGGGGAAAAACCAGTTCAGAAGGAATGGGAGAATGCAGGCACTTCAGGTTGAGTAACAGAAGCTTGAATGAGGCTCTATAGATAAACAAACACGGCACGTTTTGTCGAGTGGAGAGAACTAATGCACACCGAGGCCTGTGCAAGACCAGCGCAGTAATGATGTAAATATGTTTCATGACACTGCACTGGTAGCTCAAGCATTTAAATGCTTAATAATCCCATTGTGGTCCCAAAGAGCGCACACAGCAAGGAGCCAAGGCAGGTTGGTCACTGCTGTACCAGCAAGAGCTCCTAGCGGGCAACTTGCTCTGACAAAGGCTGGAGCTGAACTGAGGCCCTCGGTTTAGTATGTATGTATGTATGTATGTATGTATGTATTTATTTATTTATTTATTTATTTATTTATTTATTTATTTATTTAAAATGGGAGATATGTAGCCACTCCAGCAACATATCTCTAATTCCTCGCATCCAGAAACGCAAAAAGGGCTTTCACTCTTGCTAGAAGCTCGGCCTTGCCCTCACCGGTTTTGGAAGGCTCCTCTAGAAGAGTTCTGTACGCAAAGAGGCTTTGCGCCTGCCCATTAGGGGAAATAGGAAAGCCCCGAACATATATTTTTTTAGATGTCCTTTTTATGTTGAGATTCATAGAGACACCACTGATCCTTTGCTGAAGAGGCTCGCCGATCTTTCAGACAAGTCTAAACTTAATTCTCTCCTCTTAGGCAAAGAACACAAGACGACCTGGCTGGTAGCCAGATTCTGCGCCCAGATTTGTAGGCACAGATCATCCTCTAGAATAAAATAGCTTACTAGGGAAATGCTGAAGTCGCATTGGGGTGCCTCAGGGTCAATTTTTATGGTATCCCAAATCTCAGTTGTACGGGTGTATGTATATATCTCAATTTTAACTCAGGAGCTATTGCTGCAGTCTGCTCTGATTGTATATTTTATCTTTATGAACACTGTTTTTATTGTGTTATGCAAGCGGGTCTTTGACCGTAATAAATTATCTATCTATCTATCTATCTATCTATCTATCTATCTATTTTATATACAATCCTTCATCTGAGGATCATAGGGTGGTTTACAGTATAAAAATAACTGCTCATACTAACTTTGTTTTGGAGAGATCCTTTGTATTTGTGAACCCTCACAAATATTCCTGTTATATTCCTGTGTGTAAGGACTAACAGATGGACCACGGTGGCTAAGAGGATTACTCTGCAAGGCTGAAAAGACAAACATCAACTACCTAACACCCAATGAAGATCTCACTGCCCATTTTAAATTACATGGCTTGTAATTATATATTTCATTTGGACATTTGGACTGCTTATGCTAATTTACACATTTAGGTCAGAACTAAGAGAACTTTCTTATTGTTAATGTCAATACTGTTCTATTATTTATTATTATTATTATTTGCTTGCCTTTATATTTTTCTTTCTACTATATTCTCAAATTAAAACAAAACAGAAAAACAAAAACGAGTAACATTAATGTGAAAATATTGCTTGCTAACTCTGAAATGTGCAATTTTGCAAGATTTAGCACTAAGCCTTATGCAACCAGACTGACTGAACAGTTATTAGGAACATAATATAGAGGCAGGTATACTACAATAACTTCTCCAGTTTCCTAGATACAAAACCAGAGAGTTGTAGAGTTACATGCAATTTAAAAACCATCCAAACCAATTTCCATTCTCTAAGGCAGAGCCGTGTATTCATTGTTTCTCCCAACCTCAAGTTACACACACCAAATCACCAATGTGCCACAAACAGAACACAGGTGCAGAAAACCAGGTGCACAGCCTTGATATGACATAACTGCAGCCTTCCTAACCTGTTCCTAACCCTCCAGATTTCTTGGACCATTGGCCCCAGCCACCATGGCCAATAGTCAGGAGTGGTGAGAGGGGGACTCTAAAGCATCATCGGGGCATCAGGGAGAGGTAGGCTGCCCTAGCACAGTGAGCAAAGCTGTATCCTAAGGGAAGGCAAACATTGCCTACAGTTTCACTGATCAAGTCTCATAAGCTCAGTGCAAAAGGGAGGGGGAGTTTAAATATCTCTTTAATGGCTGCCCAGGAAGGAAATAATCCGCTGGTGTCTGTAGAAAGTTTCAGACTGGGATCAGGGTGAAAAGAGGAGAGATTAGGTGTATCAAAATTAACAGGTGGGTGAATATAACACTTATTTTTCATCCTACCTCTCAATATTTCCACAAGAAGCTGTGCTCACAAGCCAAAGTTTACGAAGCAAGCTGTATAGTCGGCAAGCATTCACAAAGGTCAAATGGTTCATTAAGCACTGGGACAAAGATTTCTGGGCAGTAGTGGCTAGTGAGCTGGCACAAAAACCATGAGCAACTGAGACTTGCCAAGTGGGAGCGGGGAGTTAGGAGTTTGGCATGGTGCAGCATCGGATTGGCCCCACTGAACCACACCACCCTGCCAAGCTTCCTGTCTCTCTGCTCTCTCAGTAAGCTCCAGAGACCCACCATATTGGAAAGCCGGGAGAGGAACAGTGCTCCACCATGGCCTCACCAATCTCTGCTGCCCCTGGGATCACAGCGCCAGTCTACCTTTCTCTAACATTTATGACTCCATCGGCAATGAGCAACATGTGATGTGCTTCACTGTAGGGAGCAAAGAAAGCAAAAAAGCAAGGGCAGTTGGGTGGATGGGTGGGGAATTGCAACATTGGTTACTCACGGTATTGAAATTTGGGAAAAGTCCGACAGCAGGACTGCCATCCACTGGGAAGGACATAAATGGTTTGATATCCAAGGAGGGCTGCATCATGAGCGTAGGCGTGCGGACAAGGGCAGGGAGCGTAGTTGTGTGGCACGTGCTGCCTGCAGAGAGACAAATATTTATATATAAGAAAGATTTATTTAATTAACCCCCCCACACTTTAATTCACACTGTAGACATTAAAACATGCCCCCCCAACCTTACTGGTGAATTCTGTTTGAACATAAATATCACCATTTGGTGGTAAGAATGAATGCAATTTGTCCTCATAAATAACAAAAAGGACTTTTACATTATCAGAACTGTTTGGAGTCTGCAAAACTGAGAAACTTTGCCCCAGCAACCAAAGCTAGACGTTTCAGTTCATAAAAAGATCCTTAAGAAGTACATGTTGCACGATGTTCTACATTGTATGTGTGTCACATGATTTTTAGATGATGCAAATTAACTGCACACTCAACTGAGGATTTTGCTAATTATTAAATCCAGGCATATGAAAAATAGGTTTTATTACAATTATTTATATTTATCACATCATTGTCATAACTACATAAAGTTAAAGAATGCACTACTATAAATTATCCCACTTCAATGAACTATCTACCAAATCCATAGTCCCTTACAACCTCAGTCTATGAATCAATTATATTAGTTTGACAAGCAATGAGACAGCTTCATAATCCATCTGCTTTTTCAGTTCAAACCACCCAGTTCATTATCTTTCCCACTTAGCTCATCAAAACAACCTCAACTCCCATCAGTCTCATCCAGTAATCCTTTACTGGATGCTTCTCCCTATGTTTTTCTATAATTCTTGTTTTAATAAGGAAGTAATATATACTGCCGTTTCTCATTATGCCAAACCTCATTGAGTTTTCAGCATCAAAACTGCCAGCCACAAAAGCTCTTCAAATTTACGTTTACATCAAGCGGGTGTCTTCCTCCACCTTCCAACAGATTGTTTCAAAGCACGAAGATAAAACGAAGAGCCCAATCATAGCCTCAAGCATTTTGGCTCTCCAGAAAAATATTAAAAATTGTGCCCTCTGTACGTGCAACTTACCTGACCATGACTTGTCAAGCCTGTTAAGTACAGGCTACACACCAAATATATTATATGGCATCAACTGACTTTATTTGAAGGCTAAAGGCCAAATGTTTAAGAAGAAACAGGAGGGGCACACAAAACAAGCAGACTTGCTGCTCTTTGCTAGCTGCACACACACAGCTCATATTCTACAGGCTACACAGGACAAAAAAGTTGTTCCTTAAAGATACGTCAGCACTATTTTATAAAAGTTGCACACATCACAAAGCCAAAGCAGAGATTCCCCTTCGTACAACTCACTTATTATTCCATTCTGATAGTGATGGCGGACAGATGTCTCCACTGTGATACTTGCCTCAATAACTCTATGCCAGCAGTTGCTGACATGGCACCCATGAGTGCACTGGTGCCCTTTGTGTTTTACTTCCAGGGCTATAGGAAATTGGTTGTGGGAGAAGAATAGTGGACTTGATGGACCTTAGGTCTAGTCCTGCGGGGCTCCTCTTAAGTGCACTTTTATATGCCCTGGTGAGTGCTCTTTTAAACCTCACTCACTAGATAAATGGTCATACCTGTCAAATAAACTCCATTCTTCCTCTCATGCTGTGTACTCTGTTGAGTACCTGGTCAACATGGCTTAACAAGGACTTGCTTAAAGCTGAGCCATCTCTGGCAGAGCTGCTGCCCCACCTTTTGTCTTTTGTGCAACTTACCTTGGTCCTTGTTGTTTGTGTTGTCATTCAGGCCTCATGTTTGCACTTATTTTTAGGCACTGAGATTACTAGCATTTTGAAAACTATATAGCATGAGACGTGGCTGACAAAGTGAATAATCACAAACTGTTGCTAATGTCCCTACCCGGCTGGCTGTGTTTCTACTTTATGAGGAATTTATCCTGACAGATAATGTGCAAAAAATACAATCCAACTTTCCTCCCCCATTGTTTACTGAATGCAAAACTTTCTTTAAAATCTTCTAAGTAAGTCGGTGCCTGTAGTTTGCATAAGCCCTGAGAAGCACGTTGACAGTTGTGCTTAATTATCTGTAAGTCAGGAGCTTATTCAAGTGTATTCATAAATACAAAAAAATACTGCTAAAGGCACTCTAACATGCAAATACCATCCTCTGTAAATCTGCATGTGGGGGGGGGGGGAGCAGGAAAAGAAAACTGGAGGAAAATGTCTAAAGCTTTAACAGCTAGCTCTGAGTAATTAACCATAAAGCCCAGTACAATATCCACATGTTATATTTAATTACATATCTTTCCTTCAATTGGATGTTACAGTTATTGTCAAATTGAAGTCTGTCAGTACACTCTGATGCTCATCAATTGTTTATCGCTCTGTATAATAGAATGTCATTGCACAGCCCCAACTAGAGGATATGCAGTGCTGCGTCACAATCCTGGAATTGAATGAAGTCAGAGCTGGTTAGAGGAACATAATAATAATAATAATAATAATAATAATAATAATAATAATAATTTATTATTTGTACCCCGCCCATCTGGCTGGGTTTCCCTAGCCACTCTGGGCGGCTTCCATAGAAACCAAAAATACACTAAAATATCAAGGATTAAAAACTTCCCTGAACAGGGCTGCCTTAAGATGTCTTCTGAATGTCAGGTAGTTATTAAAAGCGAAGGCAGGTAGCACAACAGCAGGGGCCATAGCATGGGACTGAGAAGGGAGCGACACTGAAAAGGGAGCAAGTTTGCTACACAAGAGTATCAAATTAACTTTAGTTGTGCAACCTGAATTTTGCTGGTATGGAAGCACGTGGGTGACGCTGTGGTCTAAACCACTGAGCCGCTTGGGCTTGCCGATCAGAAGGTCGGCAGTTTGAATCCCTGTGACGGGGTGAGCTCCCATTGCTCGGTCCCAGCTCCTGTCAACCTAGCCGTTCAAAAGCACCCCCAAAAGTGCAAGTAGATAAATAGGTACTGCTCCAGTGGGAAGGTAAACGGCGTTTCCATGAGCTGCGCTGATTTCGCCAGAAGCGGCTTAGTCATGCTGGCCACATGACCTGGGAAAACTGTCGGCGAACTAACGCCGGCTCCCTCGGTCTGTAAAGCGAGATGAGTGCTGCAACCCCAGAGTCATCTGCAACTGGACTTAACTGTCAGGGTTCCTTAACCTTTACCTTTTAAGCACCCTTACAATTTGCATTTGTAGGTACCCAGTGCTTTCTAACCTCAAGGGAGTTAGCATTTCCTGATGACTCATCACCACTTGAGCAAATAAAGGTAAAGGTAAAGGGACCCCTGACCATTAGGTCCAGTCGTGACCGACTCTGGGGTTGCGGCGCTCATCTCGCTTTATTGGCCGAGGGAGCCGGCGTACAGTTTCCGGGCCATGTGGCCAGCAGGACTAAGCCGCTTCTGGCGAACCAGAGCCGGAAATGCCGTTTACCTTCCTGCAGGAGTGTACCTATTTATCTACTTGCACTTTGACGTGCTTTTGAACTGCTAGGTTGGCAGGAGCTGGGACTGAGCAACGGGACAGCTGCCACTACAAACCATTTTTAAGGGCCATTGCTCTGCCAAGTAAGTAAAGGTAAAGGTAAAGGGACCCCAACCATTAGGTCCAGTCGTGGCCGACTCTGGGGTTGCGGCACTCATCTCGCTTTATTGGCCGAGGGAGCCGGCGTACAGTTTCCGGGTCATGTGGCCAGCAGGACTAAGCCGCTTCTGGCAAACCAGAGCAGCACACGGAAACGCCGTTTATCTTCCTGCAGGAGTGTACCTATTTATCTACTTGCACTTTGACGTGCTTTTGAACTGCTAGGTTGGCAGGAGCTGGGACTGAGCAACGGGAGCTCAGCCTGTTGCGGGGATTCGAACTGCTGACCTTCTGATCGGCAAGTCCTAGACTCTGTGGTTTAACCCACAGCGCCACCTGCGTCCCTTTCATACCTGGGGGTTATTCCCATTGAACTCAGCAGGAATGCACAGCAGGGTGGGGAACCTGTGGCCCTCCAGATGTGGATGGACTACTGTTCCTCTCATTCCCAGCCACTGGCCAAGCTGGCGAAGGCTGATGGAAAATAAGAGTCTGAAGGTTCCACTACTGATGTATAGGACTGTAGTATGTTTAACCATTTTTACCACTAAGAGCTTCACAGAGTTCTAGAGCTGTCTCCTAGCAACTTCACTGCAGTTGTAAAAATCCAAGCTAAACTACTAATTTTGTATTCAAGAACATACCAAAAAAATGTAACGAGCAAGGGTGAAAAATGCAGGAGGTGGGTGACAGCCACGGATTAAATAATCAAGAGTGTGTTCCTATGCATGCTTAGGATCATTAGAATAAATCACAGTGTTCAGTACTGCTTACTCTTGGGAGACATGTGCACAGATTTGCAGCCTTAGAATGAGACCAGTACTTGCAAAATATATTAACACCCCACCCTTTCTTTCTACTCTGAGGCCACTGTCAAGCAAGTGTTTGCTCCTCTCTCCCTAAACATTTCTGACAATACTAGCAGGTTAAAGATAACCAGAGGGGCCAGCTATATTCACTTCCATCAAGACCTATCACATCAAACACAGAATCCCGCCAACGTTTCCTCTAAAGGTCAGGGACATTTACACCAATGCCCAATCAAATTTGTATGCAAATTGGACTTAAGCTAGCAAGAACACCGACACAAGAAAGATGTAGCTGCCAATTTTCATTATAACTATGAATGTAACAGATGTTTACAATTTAATTAGCATTTTAATGATAAGGACAATTTAGTGTGTAAAATACAGACAGTTTCGAATTGTTAGTCAACCTTGGGCACGCAAATATTCATTTGCAAGATTTGCATTCCGTTTTCTATGAAGTTCAATACAGCTTACCAAACACAGTATTACAAGACAGCTTAATAAACACAACATTACAAAATTCCAACAGGCCAGACACACACTACCCCAAACTACAGAAAGCTGTAGTATTCTGTAGCAATGACTGATATATTGCTGACATTTTCCTATAAATTTAGGAATCTAAAGAGGACTGTGCACACACAAGAAGAACAGATTGAAAGATGGCAATGTGCCCTATTTTACAGAGGACGACACTGTGTTTGAAGGGCTCTCCAGTCCAAGCCCAGTTTCAAGATAAAGAACCATAAGCAGAGAGAACAGGGAACGGCTTTGAAGTCCCCACCCCAACTACTGACACCTGGGCAGCAGACTGAGCAGGCGTACAGATGACCTGGACAGTCTCCCCTGCCATGGTGTTTCTATTTAAATTATAACAATTATTTATAAATTTGCATTTGTACTTGTAAACTTGCACATGCAACTGTTATGGCAACCTGTGTCCTATTTTGTCCTTGTGATACATCAAAGGCCATTCCTGAGTTCAGGAATGGATTTTCACAGGGTACAGGGAGCTCCAGCAATGGGTGTTTGTAAAACCTCAGTCCAGGGAACGAACACCGCTGGAATCCTAACTATATTTCCATCAGTCATTCCCTCCCCACCACTTTAAAGCAATTTTTAAGCTTGCAAGTTATTTTATAGAAAGAAGATTGTTTACACGCACATTTCTCACTTTTTGTCTTACTTAGGCATCAAATTACCTGGATTGAAGAGTCTTTTAAGTTAAAACACGCCATGGATTTATTTTGCTGCATTAGTTTCCTCGCTGCTTATTTTCCTTCTTTTCCTATTTCAGCAAAGTCTACTCTTATGCCTCCTACAAACAAAATCCAAGGCAAAAGAACCAATAGGTTTTGCCAAAATGTTTGCCCAGAGCTCTGTATGCAATTCTGAAAGGCTGTAGAAGAAAAGCAGTGTTGCATGGGGGGGGGGGGGGAAAGCCACCCGCTTATCAACAGACCACTTGTGTGTCCGAATGACCCACTCACTCAAATGGATCAGCAATTCTCTTTACTCAAAGAGCTGTAAACGTGACTTGGTTGCGTCCATTTAAATAAAGGGAACAGTTACCTCTGTTATCGTAAGCCCTTTGTTCACATCAAGGCTCCTAAGCTCATAAGGTTGCATTGGATTTGGCACAGGCGTGCAATCATCAAAATGCTTGGAAGTTGTGTTCCAGTGAGTCCGACCATTTGCCAAGCTAGCTCAGTCCACTGCACTGGCCAGCAATGGGTTTCAGAGCTCAACCTGGGGAAGCCAAGGATTGAACCTGGCACCTGTTGCATGCAAAGTGCGCTCTGCCACTGAGCTATTGATGTGGTGTGATCCCAAATCAAGCCCGAGCAAGTTCAAAGCCCAATCTGTGCCCACCTCAGACTGAAACTATTATAATTCAAGCAGGGGTGCTCACATTTCCAGACCGCCCCCCCCCCACTTTAAATAATTGTTCTATCACAAAGGCTCTGCTCAGATATCACAGTAAACTGTGGTTTGTCACAATGGCAGTGAGGCCAGGCAAACCACAGCTAGGGATTCTGGCATTTGCCAGCCTCATGATCCCTAGTGACAACTGCCTCGTCTGCATGCATAAACAATTCATAGATTGATGTGTGCTCTGATTTGAATGGATTCAAATTCAGCTCAATGGAAGGAAGAGATTTCTGCATATGGGCATGCACAGAGATGTTACGATCCAAAACTGTATACATTTACTTGGGAATAAAATTATCCATTAAAATTATTGGGGACTTATTTCTAAGTATGTGTGAAAAGGGTTGTGGTCTTTGTGTATATGGAGCTATGCTATCCAACAGGAGGAGGAAGGGCCCAATTGGTGGTGGCACCCCAGCTGTGGATCCTACTTCCCTTGGTGTTCATTTTGGTGCCAGGTACAAACCTTTTTATTTTCCCATGCTTTTTAATATTCTGCATATTGTTTTTCATGAAGAGTTTTGTCTGATTTAATTTCTTCCAATTTTAAATTCTTATTTTATATTGTGG
The DNA here is from genome assembly GCF_951804945.1 of Podarcis cretensis. Lineage (NCBI taxonomy): Eukaryota > Metazoa > Chordata > Lepidosauria > Squamata > Lacertidae > Podarcis > Podarcis cretensis. The sequence goes on along the minus strand of NC_137170.1, from coordinate 116,677,441 downwards.
GCAATTTACTTTATTATAAGTTTAATTTTGCAAGCCACCCTGGGCATTCATTGAAAGTTGCCTTAGCAACCAACTAGCCAAACCAACTGAACTGAAAGGGGAAAGGTGTTGCAGATGGGAAAGATCTGAGCACCCATTAATTCTTCTGTACCCATGTGCTCAAAACTGGGCTATCTCGTAGACATTACATCAAACATCTGCTTGCTTTTAAAAGCTCTCACATTACAACACAGATCTAAAGGAAGAAAGGTGACCCTAACAGATTCTGGACTTCAATGCACAAAATGCATGAAATGCCATGGAAAATGATGCAAATGTATCAGAATGATTATAGTCATGTTTAAAATAGGAAGGTTTGTTTCCATTAAAAATCCTTTAACTTTGGTTTAAGGTCCTGAAATTACTTTCATAAGCTTCAATGAAATTAGTTTCACAAGCTTCAATTCAGTTAGTTCCATTACTTCACAAGATAAAAGGGTATCCTGATCCTTCAACTAACAGCACAAGGATAACTATGTGCGGGATTGGTTTTGACAACAGAAAGGCATTAGATTTTTTGGGTGCTGCAGGGGGAAGCAGTAAAAGTTCCCTCCCCACTTCTGCTGGCCAGAGCAGCCCCCTCAGGGAAGTTCCATTGCAGGGACGCTCCCAGCAGTGGTAGCAAAGTCAGGATCACTGCCAATTGCACGGCACTTTACAAAACATCATTACTGATTACAATGTAAAAACTAAATGCTTTATGAAGAGAATTACTTCTCACAACAAACTTTCCCACTGAAATAGTGGAGAACTTAAAAAGTGCTAAATTTTGGATAAACCAAGCATTGAAAAGCCTTCTTCAAACACTAAATCGCAGTCAAACTTCCATCTCTCATTCTGCAGTCTCTTGTTACAGCTGTCCTTAGAATTTATTTTTCCCCAAAGGAGAGGCACCTTGGAGTCAGAAGAAAACACTGCCCATAAAGTCTCCGGAATTCTTTCTCACTGTTTTCTATATGTTCCCAGAGTCGTTGTCCGGTTTGTTTCTGTTAATAGTGCAATTCTAGCCCCGTCTACCAAGAATAGCTCCTATTGAAATTAGTAGTGACCAGCAGGGTGCGAGTGCTCTCCCAGCTTCTGCTTACTGGTGGGGGGGTGGGACATGGCAGCTGGGAGCTCAACAGGTGTGGGCACAGTGGCAGACCCAATCAGACAATCATCTGCATCCACAATGTGCTGCCTTGGGCCTCCTCCTCTCTCTCCTGGTGAGTGGCAGTGAAGCACTGTGTTCCAAAGCCTGGGAAACAAAGCAATATTCCCCTTGTTGCCCCACTACTGCTCCAAAGTAAATGTGGTTAGGATTGCAGCCTTATTTTCTTTATGAGCAACACCTTGAATTTGGGGGAAATTCAGTTACAAGAACTTGGGAGAGAGGTGCGTGAAAAAAGCGATAACCCCCCTTCTCTTTTTTTTTTAAATCCTGCCATTTCAGAAGAAAATATCAGGTCACTAGACGGGCACTCAAGCAATGTACCCCCTATGAAGGTCTAGGTTTGGTTGCATTTCTTTAAGGTTATGGGCTCACCATACACTTTCATATTATTTTACTCACATTATTCTCTCCCTTTAAACCTCTCAAGTACCAGCACTGGAGAGTAAGCAGGAAATTAATGTTTTTGTTTTCCTTTAAAAAATAAAAAAACCCCCAAAAAACGCCCAAGCAAAACTTTAACAACATTGTTATGTCATAATTCAACATACAACCCCTATCCCCCTTTAAAGATCTACAGTACCGGGTAGACTTTACTAATTCTCTATCAAAATCTTGTAAGCCCTGTAAAACATGCTTATACCATAACTCAGATTATTACAGTGGTACCTCGGGTTACATATGCTTCAGGTTACAGACTCCGCTAACCCAGAAATAGTACCTCTGGTTAAGAACTTTGCTTCAGGATGAGAACAGAAATCGTACTCCGGCGGTGTGGCGGCAGCAGGAGGCCCCATTAGCTAAAGTGGTGCTTCAGGTTAAGAACAGTTTCAGGTTAATAACGGACCTTCGGAACGAATTAAGTTCTTAACCCGAGGTACCACTGTATTTTAAGGATGAGTATATAGGTATCGCTGTACCAAAGGAAGCATTTTTTCTTTTAAGCCAAATAAAGTTCATTTTTGTTTCCACCGTTGTCCTTCCATAGAGAATAGTACTGAATGAGTTTAAATACTGAACTGTTAAAAAAACCGAATCAATCAACATTTGAAGGGCCAAAGGTTTAGGAGAGCTGAAGAAGTACTCTTTACCACAATAATAATTGACTAATGACATCACTCTAGGTTATGCCTACCCCACTATGATTAGCCAGGTAGAGACAAACTATTTCTGGCTTGGCAGGTGTAGCAGCATCCTCTGCTTGGTACAAGCTGTAACTGCTAGGAAATCCAGTGTAGAATTTGCTGCTACAAGATGTGGAGATGGCCACTGACTTTAGAAAGGGTTAATTCATGTAGGGTTGATAGTATTTGTGATAGCTAAGTGAAGCTTCTGGGGTTAGTGGCAATGTACATATTGGGTACCAGTGGCTGGTGGTAGGAGCAGGCGAAGGGGGGGAGAGACAAACAATAGAGGAGGCAGTTATCGTTCTGCCAAACATGTAAGCTTTCTGGAAGCATTTGACTGGTTTATGGTGGAAGCAGGATGCTAAACTTGACCTAATCTAGTGATGCTAAACTAGGATGTTAAACGTGGCCTAATCTAGTGAGATCCAGCATGACCTTCCTTAAATTTTTAAAAGAAAATGAAGGCCATTTTCTCACTTTGACTTCTTTGTTCCTGTTTTACCCATTCCCAAACTCCCTCAACCTGACACCAGTTCCCCTCAGCGTTACTACATGACTGCTTGAAGAATTCAGTCAACAAAACCAAGCAACTTGCTTAAACAGTCTTCACACGCTTAATGTAGGCCCCCTCGCTTCACAATGTACCACACTACCAAATCCAAGGAACATAGGTTTAATTAATCTGTAGCCGAGATTATTAAGAGATGGCAACTTTTTTTTTGACACTGTGGCAAAAGTTTTCACAATAAAGCTGTCAATATTTTAAAGTGCCACAAAGCTTTTTTCCTTTTGTTGTTTCTTATGTTGCAACATATGGGACGCGGGTGGCGCTGTGGGTTAAACCACAGAGCCTAGGACTTGCCGATCAGAAGGTCGGCGGTTCGAATCCCCGCGAGAGGGTGAGCTCCCGTTGCTCGGTCCCTGCTCCTGCCAACCTAGCAGTTTGAAAGTAAGTCAAAGTGCAAGTAGATAAATAGGTACCACTCCGGCAGGAAGGTAAACGGTGTTTCCGTGCGCTGCTCTGGTTCGTCAGAAGAGGCTTAGTCATGTTGGCCACATGACCCGGAAGCTGTACGCCGGCTCCCTCGGCCAATAAAGCGAGATGAGCGCCGCAACCCCAGAGTCGGTCACAACTGGATCTAATGGTCAGGGGTCCCTTTACCTTTACCTTATGTGAAACATGGCCACCCACCCATAATTTATCATTTGAGTTCCTTGTAAACGGCAGCTTTTCAGTCAGAACATCAGTCTGAAAAAGACGATTCCATGCCTTTTCATAGACAAGAGGAAACATGACACTTATTATCACCTCAGAGTTCTGGATCACAACCACTCCTTGACTAATGAAGAGAGGGTTTTTTTTGTTTGGTTTTTTACCAATCCTCCTTGGGTCTATTTTGAAGTACATATAATCAGAAATCCAGAAACACACACCTCTCAATACTTTCTCAAACACTCTGTTCATCTTTCACTGATGCTACATATGTATGTATAAGAAGCTGACAAGGAAATTCTTGGCCAACATGAAGACTTATAAAAGCTAGCATTTCAAATGCAGCAAGAACTGTTATTTCATTGAATGTGGCTGTCAGTCACTTATTATTGTTTTGTGCAAGCAGATGCTAAAAGTATATTTCACATTTATTTCCTTACACGTATATGGCTTTCGTTTTGACATGGGCTGTTTTGACATCTGACACTGTTGCACTTACTTCCTTTTCAATATTTATAATCACAAGGAAAAGAAGCTCTTTCTAGCTCCAGCATGCTAATAATATAAATGTGTGCTTATTAGAATTGGCTCTTTGTCAAAGCTTAAGCAATTACATAAATTAAGAATCAGTCCTCACTATTTTTAGAAGATATATGATGGCTGCTGTACAAGTATAATTTACTCCTATAATGAAGTAGCATAGACACATTTGTTTCTTTGAAAATCTGATTTTGTAGACTTCTAAAGCAAACAAGCCAATTTATTCAACTAGGCAGGAAGCCCACACAGATTGCTCCCTGAAAATGCACAGTAAGGCCACACATATATCTGAAGTCATTAGCACCACTATTAACACCATTAACCTTGCAAGCAGAAAGTTCCAGGGGCAGTTGCAAGGACCTCCAGTTAAAGGATCTAGGCAGCAGGTCTGGATCTTCTGTCTAAAGTTGGGGAAAGCCAGCTGCTATCAGTTACCTAGCCATGAACCAATGGTCTAACTAAGGCAGCTTTGCATGTTCAGATCCCACTCCCCACTCCATATACTGAGTTCTGTATATCAAGATATACCAAGATATACAGAACAGGCACCATTCAGAGCTGCTACATGTTTTAGAAAGACAACCACAATTTGCCAGCACACCAGGAAGAAGAGTCAAGACATTCAAATATGGAAGAATAGGTTATATCTATTAAATATAACAACTTGAGGATCTGCAGAACAAATTAACTAGTCAGATTCAACCAATATAACCTAATCAACTTAAGTCCAGGCAGGTGTTCATTAACAGATGGGGGTAATTTTTACCCCTGTGGCCTGGGCAAGTTAGCACTGTGTGCATGCAGCAAGGCTTCCTAAGATTCCTTCCTCCCCACTGTGTGGACCTTGGGTATAAGAAGAAGAAGAAGAGTTTGGATTTGATATCCCGCCTTTCACTCCCTTTAAGGAGTCTCAAAGCGGCTAACATTCTCCTTTCCCTCCCCCCCCCCCACAACAAACACTCTGTGAGGTGAGTGAGGCTGAGAGACTTCAGAGAAGTGTGACTAGCCCAAGGTCACCCAGCAGCAGCATGTGGAGGAGTGGAGACGCGAACCCGGTTCCCCAGATTACGAGCCTACCGCTCTTAATCACTACACCACACTGGCTACAGTGGGCCCAATAGGCCCACTGTAGCCCCACTGGCCAACATTTGCCCCAATGTGTCCGTCAGGCCAAAGGGCACCTCCAGCACCCATAGGACATACCCGACAACAGTGACTCAGGGACACCCACAACCCAACCCTGACTCAGTTAAGTGTTCCATTCTTCCTGAAACCCTCTCACCTGCCCGGATTATGCACCAATTAGCCAAAGAGAAGAAACAGCACTGCAACAAACATCAGCCAGCAGTATGGAGTAGGCAAAAAGAGAAGACCCAGAGCCAATTAGGGTCTGCCCCTCCCAAAAAAAAATCCTACTCAGCCCATGGAAAACAAATGAGTAGCCTGTAGGTCCACACTGCAAAGAGTGTGTGCCGAATAAAGGAGGAAGGAGAGTGAGTGCCGAATAAAGGAGGAAGGGTGCCGGGCAGAGCAAGCTTAAATAGCCTGTCCCCACCTCTCCCCATCGGGTGAAATCGCTCCTAGGGAGATACCACCTCTCCTCTTCTTCCAGGGGAGGAGGGGTGCAGCAAATTCATCCCCTCCAAAATGGTGGGAACAATATTAACATATGCGGTAGATGTAGGCTTATCTGCAGGACCTGGTGCGCTTCCATTCTCCACAGCATTCTGGGTTCCAGTTACAGATAGGTAGCCGTGTTGGTCTGCCATAGTCAAAACAAAATAAAAAAAATCCTTCCAGTAGCACCTTAAAGACCAACTAAGTTAGTTCTTGGTATGAGCTTTCGTGTGCATGCACACATGTGTGTATCTGAAGAAGTGTGCATGCACACGAAAGCTCATACCAAGAACTAACTTAGTTGGTCTTTAAGGTGCTACTGGAAAGCATTCTGGGTTGTCAAACCCAGCTTGACACTTGCTTACGGATGGTCCCTTCTCCTTTTCTATTTTTTTGGTTTGTTTTTTCAAATTAAGGGTTAAGGTGTGTGCCTTTAACATCAGTGTGACACACAGAAAATTGGTAAGGAAAGCTCACCATATTTTGCATGCCTGTAAAAAATGGAGGTGAGAAGTTTTGCCAGCGCAGATTCCATTGTGTCTGCCTATTGCTGAAGGGCAAATGAGCAGGCACTGTAAAATGTTGGCAATCTAAAGGTTAACTCCATCCACCTTGCCTTAATCAACATGCGTTTAAAACTGATATGCGAAAAATGAAAGTAAAATTTCCAGTACTTAATGGACTTCTTCAGTAGACAGACAAGACTCTCTGTCTGGCTTCAGGTATCTACTTTTTGAAACAGATTAAGCATATGACACCATATGGATGAAAGCATGTTTAATCGTTACTCTGGCAAATGAATAATCAAGGCACCATCAATAACCTCTCCTCTCCCTACAACCCAGCATGACAAAAAAGTGCATATACATGCCTCACCTTATCTTACCAGCCTCCAAATTTCCCACACGAAACCAAGAGCCTCCATGCTGAGAGCCAATCCAGGATTTTCAAGTGCTTCTCAAATTCAGAAGAGGCTCTACAAACAAAGGAGGGCACTACATATTTTTAACAAGCTGCTAGGTGGTGGTAGAGTGGCAGATGACAGCAACCCGAGCAGAACTAAATTATATTGTGTTAATATAATTTAAGAGCTTTCCTTTCAACTGAATCGAAGAACTTTGGAGACAAGAATCAAGAAATGCTTCGGTTAGACTGTTCAGATTCTGCCTTCCTCTCCTACAGCTATTGCCACTTCTGAAGCACAGTCGACTCCCATGCTATTGCATCAGGTATTATTTACCTACCTGTATCTGTTTGCTGACTGGTATTCGGAAAACTACAGCTGTATCCCAGTCCCCGGGTGTTTCCCTCCCCATCGCCCAAATTATTTCCTTTGACACATCATTGCAATGTTCTAAAATGGCAAAAAAGTGCTATAATCTGTGTGCTATAGAGACCCTTTAATGCTTACCTTGGTTATAAGGTTATAGCCCATGACAGCATTTAGGCACTAGATGTGAAAGTACATATCTAGACATAAATAATTCCTTCATTTCACCACGGTGCTTTTGTGATGTTTGGTGCTAAGAGACAGCAGGCAAGCGATAAGCCTGAACAAATCCTGCTCCCTGACACCGCTGCTTAGCTCTAATTACAGTTGAGGAGAAGGTTTGCAACTTGATTCCAGAAAGAGGACAGCCTACTTGATGACATCACCAGACCAAATATAACCTAAAAGCCAGACACTGTAAGATTTCTTTATGTTTTGTTTCTTCACACAGGTGCAAGCTGCTGGAAATTCCCCTTCATGTTTTGTTTTGTTTGTTTGTTTTATTAAAAAAATCACTTAACAACTTCTAGAACAATCCATTGAAATCGCAGCTCTGCAAAAGATGGTGTCATTTCATTGCATTGTTCTAAAGAGTTGTTGGTAAAGCCGTAACTATATACAGTGGTGCCCCGCAAGACGAATGCCTCGCAAGACGAAAAACTCGCTAGACGAAAGAGTTTTCCGTTTTTTGAGGTGCTTCGCAAGACGAATTTCCCTATGGGCTTGCTTCGCAAGACGCAACGTCTTGCGAGTTCTTGCGAGTTTGTTTCCTTTTTCTTAAAGCCGCTAAGCCGTTAATAGCCGCTAAGCCGCTAATAGCCGTGCTTCGCAAGACGAAAAAACTGCAAGACGAAGAGACTCGCGGAACGGATTAATTTCATCTTGCGAGGCACCACTGTAAGCAGCAGCAGCAAGTCAAGGCAATGGCATTTGGCAACTCATGTTTGTGCAAGAATATTTTTGATTTTCTGGTGGGGAGTGTGTGTGGATGAACTTGCTCTAGTGGCTCTGGTATGTGGGATCTGCTTGGCAGCAACCAGAGGGAGGGCCTTTGGGGCTGTGGCATCTTTTCCTTGAAATAACCTCCCTTCTAAATTAAGGCTGGTGCTGACAACGATGGCATACTAACATCTGTTAAAATGTTTTCTCTTTGTCCTTTGCGACATTGTCATGCTAGTTGACAGTAACATGCTTGTTTTGGACTACTGTTGGCTTGCTATTTTGTTCTGCAAGTAAGACTTAATGCTATTTTAATGTACCTTGTGATGTTTACATGAAAGGTAGCATGGAAACAGATCGGTTAAATAAATAAGAATATAGTATGTAGATACGGAATAGGGAAAAGAGTTTTCAAGAATCCTTCAACAGTGCACCTAAGTTTACTCCATAACTGCACAGGGCACATGCTCAAGAAGCATTAAGCATAGTTGTAAACTTGTGAAGAGCTCATTAGAGTCTTGCTGTCTATAAATTTACCGGGGAGATCAGGTGCTAAGTAGGATGAAGATTAATGGGCAATATAACCAGACAAGAAACCCAAACGACCCCTTTGTTTTTGTTTCCTAAAGTACTCATGACTGAAAGGTCTGGGAGACTTTTACAACTACATTATACTGAGAAACATACTCAGGGAGATGCATTATGGGGCTTCAGGGAGAGCTGAAATGACTTAGTTGCTTGTTTGTTTGTGTGTTGAACAGTTTTCTGTTTTTAGCTGATGCAACTATATTTGCATTAATGAATGAGAGCTTCTTTTTGACTTGGTGGATGCGGCTTAATCTCTGATGCTGCTTTCCTCGTCATTTTTCTGCCCTCACTAAACCTCAGTCTCACTTGCACTCAGTGCCATTCCGAATGGCTGTGCGTATGTTTGCCACATTGCCATAATGATATATCTGATGCAATGACATAGCGAACACTTGTAAACAAAACCGCATGAATTGCCACAACCAAGCAGTGAAAGCTACAGTCAGCAAAGATGAAGGAGGAGAAACTATGATTCTGGGTGAGTGAGGTCCCTAACAAGGAGGATTGGAAATTAAAAAATGATAGAATATGCAGAGTTAGCAGGTTTAACTAGTAAAACAAGAGAACAAGAGGATCAAGTATATAAAGAGGAATGGAAAAACTTTGTGGAGTTATCTGGAAAATAATTGTAAACACGTGAAAACATTAGCAGGATTAAGGTAAATTCAACAGTATAATATAAAATAAAGGAATAATAAAGGGGAGAGAGAACTAAATGCATATATATGCAGGAATGGAGAGAAAATCAAAGGAACCAGGGAAGGGGAAGAATGGAAGTCGTAAACGATTACATCATTATAAAGTAAGAAGTGTATGAATGATTTCAATGTGAATGTGGTTCTTGAAATTGTAAGAATGCAAATAAAATTTTAAAAAGAAAATATTATTCTGAGAAGAAGCACCAGCCAGGGGACCAAGAGGCCACCAAATAGGATGAAAACAACATGAATATTCAGTGAGGCAAGGGAGGCGGTATATTTATAAATGTCAGTGCTTCTGACAGGCCTATAGCATACCTCTCCCCTGAAAAAAAAACAAAACCCCAAAGATATGGCAGGGGGAGAGACCAACATTAACATAAACACAGTTAAAATGCTGCTGATTTGGGCACACAACATATTATGCGCTAATCTGGATGCTATATAATATGGGAATCCTTACTTCAATGAGGCAGTAACTACGCATTACCAGGGATGCATGAATGTTACTAAAAACAACTTTGTGTTTCACCCTCATTTATCCCTGATAATGTGTTGTTACAACAGGCCATGTGATATGACACAATGTCATGGTCTTCATGGTTCTGAGTTTCCTCAGCCCACAAGTGGCAGCCCGTTAATTTGGGAACGTAATGACATCATAGGTAAAGGTAAAGGGACCCCTGACCATTAGGTCCAATTGTGACTGACTCCGGGGTTGCGGTGCTCATCTCGCTTTATTGGCCGAGGGAGCCAGCATACAGTCATGTGGCCAGAATGACTAAGCCACTTCTGGCGAACCAGAGCAGCGCACAGAAACGCCGTTCACCTTCCCGCTGGAGCGGTACCTATTTATCTACTTGCATTTTGACATGCTTTCAAACTGCTAGGTTGGCAGGAGCAGGGACTGAGCAATGGGAGCTCACCCCGTCGCGGGGATTCGAACCGCTGACCTTCTGATCAGCAAGTCCTAGGCTCAGTGGTTTAACCCACAGAGCCACCCGCATCCCAATGACATCATATGATACAGATTATTTTATTATGCATTATTTGGGAAAGGGAGGAGGAGGAGGAGGAGATGCAGACCTCTTATTTTCAGTAGCAGCTCCAGCCTGACTCACACCCAATGAGGATGAAAGTGAAGAAACTTTCCTGCAAGGTGAAATTTGACTGCTCCCCCCCCTTTTTTTAAAGGAAACGGTATCCTGAAAGTAAAACAGCCCTCGCCTGGTGCCCTCCAGTGGTTTTGGGGTAATGCTGATGGCTGCTGTAGGGTGAAACATCTGGAGCAGGGGTCTGCAACCCGCGGCTCCGGAGCCGCATGTGGCTCTTTTACACCTTTGCCACGGCTCCGAGGCGGATACTAGCGAGGGGAGGAGGCGCATTGTGCGCCCCGACACTCCCCACTGTGGCGGGCGCTGTAGTGGCTGTGACGTCGCATGGGGGCGGTGTGTGCGTTAGTCACACACTGTCCCGATGTCACCTTCCCGCCCGCTGTCAGATCGGAGGGCAGTGGCGTGCATGCTTTAAATGTCGCAATGGTTTTGCGGCTCCCAGTTGTTTTTTCTTCGGAAACGGGTCCAAGTGGCTCTTTTTGTCTTAAAGGTTGCAGACCCCTGATCTGGAGGAACCAGGTTAGCAGAAGCTGAAGGAAAATGTGCTTGTTGTAGTAATTACAGCTACCTTGGTTTTCATTCTGCAACTAGCCCATTAAAATACGCTTAGCCAACAGTTGTCTGTTGATGAATTGTGACAAATAAATATTCCACGTGAAATATTGATAACATCGTAGCACGAAGCTAATGGGACTGACAATACCCAGTGGATCAATATGCCTTTCGTTTACTAGGAAGATAGCCAACAAAATAAATGTTAACAGCTTTTATTTATGAACATTTTAAAACCTAGATTATGGGCACTTTAAATTTATGTAATACCACTGCAGTAGATTTTAATTTTAAAAGCTTTTAGCTGCTGTAACACCCCCTCGTTTCATTGCTGAAGTAGGCATTCTTTATTGTGTGACTTATTAAAGAGTCAATAGCACAAAGCAATATTTAATGATACCTTTATGATTTGACTCCTCATGTAGACAACAAAGCAGCAACACAGACTCTATGGGAAATATCATGGGAGTGCCACTAAACACTTTAAATTAAAAGGGGAGCTTATTTTGTCCAAGTTCACCGTCATAATCTGCCACTGATTAATAATTGAAGTATCTCCCAGTAATGGAAGACTGATAGGCAAAAATATTTCAGCAGTGCATTCATTTTGACCATGAATAGTTTTTAATATCCATTTCTGAGAATGATACGAATAGAAATTTGAGGAACATTGACAAAAGGGTTGTAATCCTAGCCCAGTTATACAGTGGCAAGTTCTGTCCATTCTAAAGCGGGGGTTTATGCACAAACATTTCCATGCAGATTGGAGTCACAGTTTAGATTGATTTTTATTTTTATCACCACTGTGTGGTAGAGTCGGGACAAGTTTACCATTTCTAGATTTTTATTTTTATTTAATATCGGCACATGGTTTTCAAACATGAGCTTCATGAAATGCTATTAGACTGCATCAAACACTGTCACAAAACAAATGTGGAGCACTGTATACTTGCTCAGGGATATCGACCAGTGTTACAAACTGAGATTGTGAAAGGGTGAAAAGGCTTGACTCTTAGAAAGTGTCATCATAAATATGCAGGTAAACCTATAAATAGGTATCTACAGATTAAGGGTTACTTCAAACACCACGGTCGGGGCAAGTGTTGGGAGCAGGTCCGACATAACTCACAAGGTGTCAGTGAAGTTAATTCTTTATTCACAGACACTAAACAACTCAGGCCTAGTGAGCAAAGCAACTCTTCCCAGTAGATCTTGCCCCAATGAGGGGCAAGTCTCCTCCATCCAAGCCATGGGTAGGCAAACTAAGGCCCGGGGTCCGGATCCGGCCCAACTGCCTTCTAAATCCAGCCTGCGGATGGTCCGGGAATCAGCGTGTTTTCACATGAATAGAATGTGTGCTTTTATTTAAAATGCATCTCTGGGTTATTTGTGGGGCATAGGAATTCGTTCATATCCCCCCCCCCCAAATATAGTCCGCCCCCCACAAGGTCTGAGGGACGGTGGACTGGCCCCCTGCTGAAAAAGTTTGCTGACCCCTGATGGAAGGAATCTGAGACTGTGACGCCTTGTCTGGCTTTGCTCTGCCCTCTTCATACCTTTTGTGGTTCTGTGAAACCAGGGGTAGGGGTAGTCTGCCTCTTCTCTGCCTCTTGACTCCCCTCCCCTCCAGCTCCTGCTTCTACCTCTGATTCCGGACTTCCCTCTGCCAGACTTTTCCTGCTCACTAAATCCTGTTACCTCTTCAGCTTCTGACACCTCCTCCTCTCAGTCTGTTCCCTAATCTCCCCCTGACCACCTACCATTAATCCCCTGGCTCTGAGCCTTCTTCCCTCAGGGGTTCCCCAGCTGGTGCCTCCCACCACCCCTCTGCATCCAGCCAGTCCATGACACTCTTTTATTTAACTTCTAGACTTTGACATAGAAAAACCACGCGTTAGATATGTGTAGATAGTCACAACCAATTTCCCACTTTAATTGGTGTTGGCTGAGATGAAATAGATGTGCTTGCAATCATCACACAATATAATCAATATGTGGATTTAACTTTTGTTTTCTTGCACAAATACACTTCTCACATAGACAATGCCTAACTCCATTTCTCAAGACTGTGAACAAAATTCAGTTTACTTGGATCTATCTAGCCTTGGGACAGATCAAATACTACCCAAATATCACTATGTACATGTCACAGACTTGGCAAACACGAACTGCTTCCTCATACAGTATTAGGGTTGCCATATTTCAAAAACTGAAAATCCAGACACAAAAGTTGTTTCTCTTCTTTCTTCCTTTTTGACCAAAGTTGTTGAACTTTTTTGGTTTTGTATGGTCTGCCATTCATCCAGATTTTCCCGGACATGTCAGCGATTTCTGCCCAGATGCTGTTAATGAGGGCCGATGAAGGGAAATTGCAGGTGTATGGCAACCCTATACAGAACCCTATACATTATTATTATTATTATTATTATTATTATTATTATTATTATTGGTACCAAACATCTAATTACAAGAAACTAACGATAAGGAAATAAATGAAAGAAAGATAAGATGTCTAGCATGTTGAATGTTATGACTGAAGAGGGAAGGCTAAAATATGCATACCCTGAGTAAGTGATCATGAACTGAGGATATGATGATAAAATCAATAAAGAGGTTTGCTTCCTTCCCAAGATTATAAAGAAGGAAGATAAAGAAAGGAACTGAGAATAATGGAATACAATTTAAAAGGAGATTTATAATCAAGCTGTATGAGAAAAAAATGGTGGAGAATTTGATTAATATTTCCATTATAATAGCAGTGGGGTGTCATCATATGCTCTATGGAGTCAAATACCCTGTAGAATTACTTAGCATGCTTTCATATAGCTTGAGTGAAGCAGCAAATCAACAAAGGGAAAATCCACAGATTACTTCAACTGAACCAGTACAATTTCACTCCTTTCCATTTATGTTTACTTGGATACAAGGGGGGTGGGGGCGGACCTGCGGAAACATACAGTACACAATAATTGCTTTTAACTTAATTTAATTCCATGGGTTTTATTCAAACTAGAGCTCTTTAAATCCAAGTACATTATCTTGTTTGTGAAACACAGTATTTAAAGATGTGTTTCAAAAGATTTCAGCGTCATTTTCAGTTGTAAGTTAAATATGAAAAAGATAAAAATGATAGGGATAAATTAATAAGGCATTTGTCCTCCAAGCTATACCTGCTGGAATTATATGTTCTCCAGAACTATTTAAGGTGGCACTGTGCTGTAACTGGTCCTTCAGTTTTGTGAAACGTTTATTTTTCTGTGGGAAAGACTTCTGTTTTTCTGCCTCACTGTCAGGACATTTGAAAACATCTTTAGAACATTAGTGGATGTGGGGCGGAATGAGGGAATTGTCAATTTTCCTTCCCTGTTTCTTGTTTTTCCAATCTTAAATCCAGTTCTCCACATTTCCATGGCAAGATGCATTTAAAAAAAAAAGTCATGGAAATTTGCCAGCATTTTAGTGTGAATTTGTATAATGTATAAGCTTATATGTGGTGTTGCTTAATATATGCAAATTTTACAAAACAATTCCCCCAAAACAATGCATTTTTGCATGTTATTTCACTAATAGATGCATTTTTGTGGACTCTTCACCTGAGTATATGCATTATTGTACATGTTACTTAGTTGGAGAATGGCACTGCATAATTCAGAGAGGTGTGAATTTTGAAGGACAGCTGTGTTTCAGTTCACACCTTGTTTCCGAAAGTACAAATTAGGTGAACTCACATCTAAATGGGAATGGAATCAAATTTTTCCCCCATTCCTAGTGTGGGGCTTTGAGTTAACTTTATCATCACTGTGAGGTGGTATGTATGTTTTGTTTTCTTTCCAGTAAACATTTCACAGCAATTTGCAGTCTTACCAGCTGCTCCCACTTTCTGATCTGAAAGAACCTTTCTGGGAAGGAGTTACCTTGTGATATTTTCCTCTGGACATTATTCAAAGTACTAGCATGCAGGAAGGTTTCAGAGTGCATGATTTGCAGAATGAAAGGGCAAGCACAAGGTGCCCCTTGCCACATCAACAATCCTGTACCCCACCCAGAGGAATTTCACCACACGTTTCTCCGCCCTCTGATAATTTTTGAACCAACTTCTTTTTTTCAAGACAGAGAATGGTTGAAAATGTTTTTTTTTTTTTTTTCGGAAAAGAGGATTTTGTGGGGTGGGGGCACAGCACTAAATAAAGGTGCAGGGGCTTTGTCGTCTTTAGCATCTGGCCCCTCGACCTGTAAGAGTGCTCTGAAGTTACAAAATAGGAGGTACAGTGGTATACAGTGGTACCTTGGTTTGCATACGTCTTGGTTTGCATACATTTTGGATTACAAACACATCAAACCCAAAGGTACGTGTCCCGGTTTGCAACCTTTTTTCAGATTACAACCCATTTTGGGGGGGATTATGAACAATATTTTTGGGGAGGCCCCATTGGTGAAGCATGCCTTGGGTTACAACCTGTTTTGGTTTACAAACGGACCTCCGGAACAGATTATGGTTGTAAACCAAGGTAGCACTATATCGGGGATGTTATGCATAGCTTTCCTCTGGTCTTAGCCACACCTAATAGGAAGCAATTTTTCTTGTTTTGCTTCTAAATACATGTGCTAAGGATTCTGGCCTTGTGAAGTAACTGTAAAAGAATTACTGATGTGGATAAAGTTTAATTTCTTGCTGCAGTGGATCACAAAATGACTTTTAAAATGCAATCAAAGGAATAGTTTTATAAAGTTTTCTCGCTGGAGAAAACAGACTCTTCCATGCTCTAATCACTGCTTGCGCATATGCATATGTGTGTATACGTACATACATACATACATACATAGTTCCACAGAGAACTGATGTTGTATTTTACATATGGGTGGTTGGTTGGGTGCAGGGAGGTAAGGCAACCCACACATACATGCAATGGTATCATCCACACTCCCTTTTGCCGAATCACTATATTTAACTAAACCACAGAGCCTAGGGCTTGCTGATCAGAAGGTTGGCGGTTTGAATCCCTGCGACGGAGCAAGCTCCCGTTTTTCGGTCCCAGCTCCTGCCCACCTAGCCATTCAAAAGCACATCAAAGTGCAAGTAGATAAATAGGTACCGCTCCAGCAGGAAGGTAAACGGTGTTTCCGTGTGCTGCTCTGGTTCGCCAAAAGCAACTTAGTCATGCTGGCCACATGACCCAGAAGTTGTCTGCGGACAAGCGCTGGCTCCCTCGGTCTACAGAGCGAGATGAGCACACAACCCCAGAGTCATCCGCGACTGAACCTAACGGTCAGGGACACCTTTACCTTTATGTAAAATAAACATTGCGTAAGAGACTGGATTGACAGTATTAATTAACACTGCCCCCTCCCATTCCATGGACAATATTTAATACAGTGGTACCTTGGGATGCGACCGGGATCCATTCCGGAGCCCCGTTCGCATCCTGAAGCGAACGTAACCCGTGTCCACAAGTCTGCACACGCGCAGGTCACGTTTCAGGGCTTCTGTGCATGCGTGTGACGTCATTTTGACGGTCTGCGCATGCGCACGGCAAAACCCAGAAGTAATGCGCTCCGTTACTTCTGGGTCGCCGCGAAGCGCAACCTGAATTTGCCTAACCTGAAGCGTATTCATCCTGAGGTATGACTGTAGTTAGTTTGATGAAACAATTGCGGCAAACTCAGAGGCTGTCACAATTTAAAGCCATCTGCTATAACTATTTCCCCTGGACTATGCAAAACATCTTGAAGCCATTCACAAGCAACAACTGGAAAACAAACGCGAACACCACACTTAGATAAAATAGTGAAAGAACAGGCTCACCACTGGCACCATTTTTCAGCACTTCAAGTATTTGCTAAGGTGTTTTAAGTCATCCCAGATGGAATCAGACAATATGAAACACAATGCACCAACTGCCGGAGACACCTTTAGTTTAGAGACGTCTTGAAAATCTCCACCACTGCATTCATCCAAAAGACAAAGATGAATACAATACAGAAGCAGCCAGAAGTAAGGTCAAAGGCACAGGTAGTGTGGGTTTGGGTGCACCGTCCATGTGTAGGGCTGTAGTGGAAAAATTACTCTTGGAGGGCGAGACTTTCCTAAATAATATCCACTCTCCATCACATGAACTGAAATGAGTAACATGCCTCACATATTACGTCAGGGTCAGCTGGAGACTGCATGGCAGACAGATGCACTGGGCTTGAAATGACTACATAGATGCAGAGGCTTGCTTTAAAAAACCATGTGTGTGTGTCCAAGGAGAGCCATGAAGCAGAAACTTAACCATGCTTACTCAGGGCCAGTCAGATGGGTGTGATATAAATAGTAAAATTATTATTATGGAACAGGATGTCTCTATTTGCATCAGAGAAATGTTGAAGGTTATGCCTCCCTCCCTCTCCCAGTAACCATCCCTTGTTTTTTCTCTTTCTTAGAAGAAATAGCTTCCATTGCATGTGTGCGAAGCACTGTAAATGCACCATCTCCTGATGTACAAAGAGCTGGCTGTGGAGGTAGGGGGCGTGTTCATTGGGAAAAAGGCACAAGAGGTGAATACCTCTCAATACCATCATCCTAGTCCAAAATGGAAAACCCCATGGCTGCGTTTTGCATTGCCTTGTGTAGTTTGGCCCTAACAGAAAGACTCTAGGAAATTTAGCTATTATGTAGATGACTGCTCTATTATGTGTGCTTTCGAGTTTCAGGGAAAGCTCTTTTCAAGAAAAGAATCACATATAATGCTGCTGTCCAATGCTAATGGATTAGCACTATGAATCCCCCCCCCCCAAGTTCCATTCATTGCTGGCAGTTTTGCCTAGTGCTTTCGTACAGGCTGAAGTGCACAGAGCAAAGATAAATGTGGGCATCTTGGCATTAAGGTGAGTTGCAGATGGATTTGTTTTTTAAAATAAAATAAAAATGTCACCCTTTTAAGGTACCCATTTCTCGTGGCCATATGTATTGCATATATGTATTGCATATATGAGGGACGCAGGTGGCGCTGTGGGTTAAAACCTCAGGGCCTAGGACTTGACGATCGAAAGGTCGGCGGTTCGAATCCCTGCGGCGGGGTGCGCTCCCACTGCTCAGTCCCAGCACCTGCCAACCTAGCAGTTCGAAAGCACCTCCGGGTGCAAGTAGATAAATAGGGACCGCTTACCAGCGGGAAGGTAAACGGCGTTTCCATGTGCGGCTCTGGCTCGCCAGAGCAGCGATGTCACGCTGGCCACGTGACCCGGAAGTGTCTCCGGACAGCGCTGGCCCCTGGCCTCTTAAGTGAGATGGGCGCACAACCCCAGAGTCTGTCAAGACTGGCCCGTACGGGCAGGGGTACCTTTACCTTTTATTGCATATATGAATGATCAGATATGTTTAATGATATCTAGTCTCACTGTTCAAGACCTGGATGTACTTACCCTAAAGAGGAATGCAACATTTGCAGCAAGTGCTTTTCAATTTTTTCCATTACGGAAGTTAAGCAGCATTTTCTTGCGAAACCAAAAAAACACACTGTCAGGGGCTCAGGAGCAGAGGCACAGGGAAGAGAGGAGATGGAGAGCGAAGGGGAAGAATCCGAGGGGAGCGTAGGAGAAGAGGACAGTGGACCGAGGGATTCCATGAGCCTCTCCAGCGAATCGGAAGATTCACAGAAGGGGGCGCCAGTGGCCAGGGGTAGGGGGTTCCCAAGGGGAACGCCCCAGGAGCAAGGGGGCAGCAGGGACTCCCAGAGCAGTAGTTGGAAATCAGGACCAGCTTCCCCACCAGAGCAGAGTGGGGGGGAAGAGTCCCAAGGATCGGGGCCAGTGCATTCCCCACCAGGGAGAGAAGATAAGGCAGGGCTGACCACACCTCCATCGGAGAGTCAGACAATGGAGGGGAGGTCAGATCCGGCCAGTATCCCGGAAGAGGGAAGCAGTGACAGAAGTAGTGTAACGGTCAGGAGGAAGGTCACTGGGTTGGCGCGAGAGGCAAGTTCAAATGTACAGGAGTGCGGGACAGCAGAGAATGAGGATTGGGAACCGGGTCCTAAAGCCCGCCGGAGGCAGGGGGAGGAGTTAAGCGACTCAGCGTCAGAAGAGTCCAGAAAGGGGGATGCCCCAGCGGGCAGGAGGACCCAGAGGAGGAGAAAGCAGCGTAAAAG
This sequence comes from Podarcis cretensis, assembly GCF_951804945.1. Lineage (NCBI taxonomy): Eukaryota > Metazoa > Chordata > Lepidosauria > Squamata > Lacertidae > Podarcis > Podarcis cretensis. The sequence continues at coordinate 116,658,464 of NC_137170.1, read as the reverse complement.
GTGGAGCAGGGCTAGGATCTTAAACTGGTGTCAGAGGGGAGGAGATTCAGACGGGACTTTGCCGGTCTAGGGTTTAAGACGTAGAGCTGCGCGCTGCGGCTTTGAAATGGAAACTGAACCTCAATAAAGACTTTTGTACATAACGACAGCCTCGCGTTGGTCCTCTGTAAGCTGGGACCTAGGGGCAGCTCTGACACACACCATCATGTGCAATTTATGTAATGAAGACGATTGCATCTGCCTTATTCTCTGGTATGTTTTCTACTTTAAAAGCATCACATGAAATACTTCAGGGATAGGTGTAGTGCCTATTATTGTCTGCTAGTAACCTCTTGTCCTGGCATCTGTTGTGTTGCTATCAACAATAACTTGAACATGAGATTTTTAGGTGACAGCCTCAGTGGCTATTCTTTTGTTGTTAAGACTCTCTGTTGTTATGGAGACAACCGAGTAGACAAAGAGTGATTTTCCTGCACAAGAAATGCTTCTTACCTAGAAGAGATTATTCACTCTGCCATATGCTTGCTGAAGCCTGATTCATCCATAGGAGGTCACATGAAATGCAAGTCTGGGTTTAGCTCCACCCAATACACTGCAAGCCAAAACTGTGTATTAGCATGTGTGAACAAGTCCCCTACATATATTTTTTTAAATTCCCAATGAAATAAATATACCCCACCTTTCAGGATAGAAATCCTTCCAAGGTGGCTTAGAAGTAAAAGTCAATTAGCACCAGATTTAGGGCAGTGTAGGTAGTTCCGCTGCACAGCATGCCAAGCTGAGGGGGTGAAAAATTGAGACGATGCATAACTGAGAAGATCCATTTGGGGGTGCGAGATTTTGGCCTCACATGGGGCACCGTATTATGAAGGATTGCCAAAGTCCGCCCCTGAGTCAATTACATATTAAAAAACACACAATCTACTATATATTTAACAGTACCACTACTTGCCAACTCCACCTTACTGAATGGCCACAGTACTCAGATTATTAATGCAATAGGATTTGCACCAGCGATGTCACAGAAGATGTGCACCTCAGTTGTGTAATGTTCATGCAAAGTATATTGGGTGCCGGCTCCATGATAACAATAATATTTTCAAGGTGACCTTCCCTGCCACACAAGCTGCCAAGCGCAGCCCTTAACCTTGCCATCACTTTAAGCAGCTGCTTCTCAGCCTGGCTAGAAAACTGAGCCATTTGTAAACAATGGCACTTGAGGTGCTTGTCCATTTTTATTCCATATACGAGTTCTTGAGGCTTACTCTCAAGTTTGCTAAAAAGTATTTATAAAAGGGGAAATAGGCCCAAGACTGAAACAGGTTGTTCAGCAGGGCCCTTAACACAGTTCAAAGCATGTTGGGCTCAATAAAATAAAGTAATTGTGCGCCAAAGATTTATTGATGGACTGGATGGCTCTCCTCCTCTGCTGCCCTTCCCAGTCCTCATCCAGTTTTCATATGGAACAGCTTGGAAGCAAAACGTTTTCCAAACTCTGCAAGCCAGTCTCAGCCAGCTGCTCTCCCATCCCCTTGCCTCTGTGCAACTGAAAGCCAGTACCACCTGCCTGGTTGAGAAGCAAGTCCCTCCCCCTCTAATCCAGCTTTCTAGGTGAGATTCCACCAACCTGTCAGCCAAAGAGAGAGAAAGAAGAGAGGCAGAGCCTCTGGCACTCTGCTTCTTTCATTTCCCCCCTCGCCCTCTCCCCTTGGAACCAACTTGGGGAAAGATTCCTGTCTTGTCTCCACGGTCACTGACGCCTTCTCTGATAGACACCAAGCTCTGCCATAGGTCTGCTTGGTTCTCATCTGACTCATAGCCCCAGCTGCTACTTCCTGAGGCCTTATTTCATTAATGATCAAGCAATGAACAGGTCGTCTTGCAGTTATTATTCTAGCATTTTTTTAAAATGCATTGCCTATTTCATTCAGCGTCAATGGCTTCAAAAACAGTCTTCGCTGTTCCCAGTTTCTGAATCCGAATCACCTTTTCCACCAGCCTTCTCTATTTAAGGATAATCTTCAAAAGTAACACTTTTCTTCTTCCAGAGAGGTCCAGCAAATGCACTAAATAGACCCATACCACCTTAAAGACTAAAAGACTTACCATGGCATATCATTTTGTGGGCATGTACCATGAGATGCAAATAGACTCTAGTTCCTAACAGTTTATGCTTAAATGACGCGGGTGGCGCTGTGGTCTAAACCACTGAGCCTCTTGGGCTTGCTGATCGGAAGGTTGGCAATTCGAATCCCCATGACAGGGTGAGCTCCTGTTACTCTGTCCCAGCTTCTGCCAACTAGCAGTTCAAAAGCATACCAGTGCAAGTAGATAAATAGGTACCGCTGCAGCAAGAAGGTAAATGGCATTTCCGTGTGCTCTGGTTTCCGTTATGGTGCTTCTGTTGCGCCAGAAGCAATTTACCCAGAAAACTGTCTGGACAAACACTGGCTCCCTTGGCCTGAAAGGTGAGCACCGCACCCCATAGTTGCCTTTGACTGGACTTAACCGTCCAGGGGTCATTTACCACTTACCTTTTCTACCTATGCCTAAATGAACCTCTAGACTTGAAGGTGCCATAATAAACTCTTGTTGTTTTTCTTTCTAAAATCTCCTGAACCGGGTTTCTTCTTCGTTTTCAAACTCCATCGGTTTTTCGGCTTCTTGGAGAACCTCATCAGAGATATACCGTATTTTTTGCTCTATAAGACTCACTTTTTCCATCCTAAAATGTAAGGGGAAATGTGTATGCGTCTTATGGAGAGAATGCAGGCTGCACAGCTATCCCAGAAGCCAGAACAGCAAGAGGGATTGCTGCTTTCACTGCGCAGCGATCCCTCTTGCTGTTCTGGCTTCTGAGATTCAGAATATTTTTTTTCTTGTTTTCCTCCTCCAAAAACTAGGTGCGCCTTGTGGTCTGGTGCGTCTTATAGAGCGAAAAATACGGTAACCATTTCAAGTTGTTGGAACTGTTTACACAACCATCTTGATAACTGCTACAGATTTCTCCAGCCTTCTTTTTTTTGGCCCTTTAAAACATTGAGTTTTATCCAATGGTGGCTTTGTGCTAGGGAAAGCATTTCCACCTATGTAAAGAGAGGCACTTGATTTTTTTCCCCCTGACACCCCACCTTACTGCAGACTCCAGACTGTTCCACAGGGTTTCCCAATCAGGTGTCCCACCTTGAATAAGCCAATACTGGATAAAATTTCTTACCTATAGGCCCTGAGAACTTAAAGGATGTTCCTTGTGAACAACAAGCAAACCTGAAATGCCAAATTCTTCATGAGTAGAGCTGTGCATCAAATTTTCCAGTTTTCGTTTTCTTTAAAAACATCAACTTTGTTAGTTTTTCAAGGTCTAGTAAACTTCAGATGACTTGATCATAACAGCACTTTGGTGAAAACATCACTTGATGAATGGAGATGACCAAATGGAGATGGTGGTTATAGCAACTAACCTTAAATAACTCTTCTCTGAAGCTTCTGTTGAATTAGAACCATTGCTGCTAATGATGTGTTGTTGTTGTTGTTGTTTAAAAAAGGAATTTTCCTATTTTAAAAATGAGCTCTTTGAGTGGAAACTGCCATGTCACACATTTCAAAAGCACAGGGTTTTGTTGTTCTTTAAGAATTATTACAGCCCTTGGGCTGCATGATCTGAATGCTTCACCACGTAAACACATTCCCTGCCCATGGAAAGCTAGTATATCAATGGAATCTGCCATTTCCTTGCCCTGCTAACTTTCTACATGCAGGTTTTTTTGTTTTTGTTTTTACATGGGCTGCACTGAAACATGTAGCGGAAGTGTCATAGTTCCAGACTTGTTAAACAAGAATGCACACACGTACCTAAAGTAACAGGGAAACAGAAGAGTGCCAACTATTACTGCAAGTTTTGACTTGTACGTGTAAAACACTTTGTGTTATAAAAGAGATATCTCAAGGGTGAAACGTACAGAGAGCGAGTCCTGTTATAAAGCAGCATTGCTTGGCTAGTGACATACTACTGCTGAAAGCTGTGCACCAGGTGCTGCCTCTGACCACCAACAAAAGGCTGTCAAAGCCAATTCTTATCTGTTTGTTCAGGTTTCCTCAGGCAGACAAGGCATGCGCTCCTGTGTAATGTGTTTGTTTAATGGAACAGATATTGTTGATGCAATCCTGATAGAAAAGCTCGTCCCTGCCTATTTCAAAAAGGCAACAAATCCTCAAATACCATGTTATCTATTCTGTGTGAGCTACCAGACCATTTAAATCAGTGTTGTGAAACATAAGATAGATCTTTCAGACCGGTCGCATTTTAGCTCCTGCCATTAAAAAGGTGGCTATTGGAAATCTCTTCACTGGAAGAGAGGGGGCATGGGCAGAAGTTTAATGCAGATTTAAATGCATAAAATATTATATCATGTTGTACAGGTCATCTGCATTCCGTTTCATTTGCTTCCTGCATTGATTTATTAGGATGCTGAACCGTGAATCTGCCAATGGCTCTCTCTCATCTCCAGGACCAACCTAATGTCATGTGTGACTGAAAACAAGGGAAGTTCTAGCCTCAGTAGCAAGATTTGGCCAAATAAAAAAAAAATTGTCCAGTAACACCGTAGAGACCAACTAAGTTTGTTCTGGGTATACACTTTTGTGTGCGTGCAGAAAAACTTAGTTGGTCTCTAATGTGCTACTGGACAATTTCTTAATTTTTTTATTTATTTCGACTGCCTCAGACCAACATGGCTACCTACCTGAATCAAGATTTGGCCAGTTAAAAATTGGATGTAAATGGTGGCTTGCAGAATGAAATGCCAAATTTCTTATTACTCCACTGGCTCCCGGTGGAGTACAGGGTCAGATTTAAAGTGCTGGTTTTGACCTTTAAAGCCGTTCGCGGCTTAGGACCCTCGTACCTACGGGACCGCCTCTCCCGGTATGCCCCACGGAGAGCCTCAAGGTCCATAAATAGCAACACCCTAGTGGTCCTGGGCCCTAAGGAAGTTAGATTAGCTTCAACCAGAGCCAGGGCCTTTTCAACACTGGTGGAACGCTCTTCCTCATGAGACCAGGGCTCTGCAGGATCTGATTTCTTTCCGCAGGGCCTGTAAGACAGAGTTGTTCCACCTGGCCTTTGGCTTGGAGCCAATTTGATTCCCTCCCCCTTTTACTTTTTCCTTTCTCCTCCTGTGATGAGGCTGCATTTTAATATTTTAATGTTTCAATATTTTAATGTATTTTAATCTTGTTTTTAAGTTGTATTCATTCAACTTGTTTTTCTTATTGCTTGTTAGCCGCCCTGAGTCCGGCCTTGGCTGGGGAGGGCGGGGTATAAATTAATAATAATAATAATAATAATAATAATAATAATAATAATAATAATTATCCTTTTTGCCTTGCCCTGCTCGGCCCTTCCTGACTGCCAGAAGAAGAAGAAGAAGAAGAAGAAGAAGAAGAAGATGATAATGCTGGCTGCAATCAAATCTCTAATGTGCCCTTGTGCTTTCTGCTGTCTTTCCTTTCCCTTTGTTCTGTCCCAGTGTTGTAAGTGGCCAACATCATAACTGAAAAATCCATGGAATCCTAATACTAGCACTCAAGAACACCAGGTGAGAAAAGCCATTTAAACTCTGCAATACTATAGCTTCCTCTAAACTTCTTGCATTAGCTAGGACTTCTCCATCCACCACCCCCAGTGCATTATAGACACTGCCTGCAAACCATTTGGCTCCATTATAAACTTTTGTGTTTGCACACAGGTAAGTGTTTTGTGATTTATTTCCCTTGTGGGGAAAAGGTATTTCTATGTAAATGCAATATTATGAAAAAACATGATATTTCATAATATTTTGAGCAAGGATCATGTATTTTATTTTGACAGAAACATATCCACCGTACTAGATTGGCACTGGGGACGGGAGGGGGAAAGGAGGAATGGGCACTCGATTTGTCATGTGTTGATGCTGCCAAATAAGTTTATCTACTGCATTTCAAAGCAGCCACACCTGTAATTCTTCACTATCACTAAGGGGTTGGGGTGTTGCATGTACCTGAAATAGGGGTGGGAAATAAAGACCGAGTAGTATGCAGAACTTCATACAGTTGTACCCTGGATCCCAAACGCCTTGCAAGTTGAACGTTTTGGCTCCCAAATGCCGCAAACCCGGAAGTGAGTGTTCTGGTTTGCGAATGTTCTTTGGAACCCAAACATCTGATGCGGCTTCTGATTGGCTGCAGGAGCTTCCTGCAACCAATCGGAAGCTGTGCCTTGGTTTCCGAACGTTTTGGAAGTCGAATGGGTTCCGTTAAACTTCCGAAGTACCACTGTAGACTGAAAGCTTGAGTGTCTGTGCATTGTCACTACAGTTTTGCTATAGCCTCCTCTGCTATAGGAGGCTACAGCATAGACTAAGAACAGGTTCATTTACAACTGTGTCAAAGCAACTGGAGAAAGGGCCTCTATAACATTTGCAATGCATCATTCACTAATGGGCAGAACCTGATCAGAGGTGTGAACCACAGAAGGTAAGGGCATGCAGAAGGTCTCAGTTACAATTCCTAGCATCTCCAGATAAGGCAAGTAGAGAATCCCAGTCTGAAACCCTGGAGAGCTGGTGCCAGGCATTGTTTGCAATACTGAGCTAGCTAGACCGATGGTCTGACTGAGTAAAATGCACTACCTATATTCTTATGCAGTGCTTTTTTTCTTTAAAAGAATGTTTAGGGGTACTCTCATTTTGCCTCAAGAAAACCACCATTTTGTAGTTCAAATCAGGGAAAATAAATACAGTAAATGGACAAAAGTACAAAGTTTCACAAAATGTTTAAGGGTATGCGTACCCCTGCATACCCCCAGAAAAAAGAACTGTTCCAATGTAAGAGTATGCCCACTAAGGAGAGTAACTGAGTTGTAGTGAGACTTTCAGCAGAAATGTAGCTCTGGAAAGAGGTTCCCTATCTTTGCAGCTGTTACTTTCTCCTAAATATTTTTTTATCGAGATTTCAGGCTGAAATCCTATCCCACTTATCTGACAGTAAACTCCAAAGCAAGGAAGCTATATCAACCCAGCCCTGTGCCGAAGCTAGCAGGTAGCTTAGTTTTTTTTCAAGAGAACACACACACACTCTCTCTCTCTCTCTCTCTCTCTCTCTCTCTCTCTCTCTCTCTCTTATACTGCCTCTATTTATTGCTCCAGTTTGCTAAATATCTGCTATGCTAACTACCACACTGGGAAGATTTACCATTAATTCCTATAAACATCCCTGCAACTAAGGAAAGGGGAGACTTCTTGTCTTATGGAGGTAGGAGATAATATGGCTTCTTGCTCAAGCGCTTCCTCCATCAATCAGAATTCCCTAGTATAGTGGTACCTCGGGTTACATACGCTTTAGGTTACATATGCTTCAGGTTACAGACTCTGCTAACACAGAAATAGTGCTTCAGGTTAAGAACTTTGCTTCAGGATGAGAACAGAAATCGTGCTCCGGCAGCACAGCGGCAGCAGGAGGCCCCATTAGCTAAAGTGGTGCTTCAGGTGAAGAACAGTTTCAGGTTAAATACGGACCTCCGAAACGAATTAAGTACTTAACCCGAGGTACCACTGTATTTGTGCTCTCACCTTTTATTTTATTTTTTTGGACCTGTCTCATAATCTCCCGTCAGTTGTCCAAAAGCTGATCTGTAGTGTTTTCGTTTAAAATAGTATTATTTTTTGCCTGCTCCACAGTGGAAACAAGTATTTTTTTTATATAGCATCCAATCAAATACAAGAAAACACAGAAAGAAAAAGAGAGAGAGAGAGAGAAAGAAAGAAAGAAAGAAAGAAAGAAAGAAAGAAAGAAAGAAAGAAAGAAAGAAAGAAAGAAAACTTTCCATGTGATGCAGTTACTGTTGACTCTTCTGGGAAATGCATCTTTAAAAGGGGGGAGGGAGGAACAGGAAAAATTCAGTGCTATTAATGAACCTGCTGGTGAATAAACAGACACCATTCTCCGAAGCTAAAAATAAGACTTCTGCGTAAAGAATGATATGAGGGATATTCTATCTGCAACATCTAGTTCCAAAAACAGATTAACACCCTGATCCTGAACACATTGCATAGCATTAAGTGCCGCTGAAATCAATGCACCAGTCTATCCGAGTGCTGTGTTTAGGACAGAGGTGTAAATCACTAAAAATAAATGTATGAAAGAGTCATCCTCCAAAATGACAAGATGCCATTTGAACAAGCTAATGATGAAGGAGAGATGTCAGTGCAAATGGAAGACTTACAAACAAGCTGGTGTCAAAGATTGTATCCAAACCAGGGCTCTTGCCTTCAGATGAGGTCATGGATTGGATATACTGTATGGGGAAGGGGAATATTCTGTGTGGCCTTAAAACTTCCAGACTCACACCCAGGGCTTTCCCCCCCAGCCGGAACTCAGTTTCTAGAAAAAAACAGCACTGCTCACACCCAAGGGGCATGAAAAGTAAAAACCCTGGGAATAAATTGCCAAGAACTACACTGAGTGAGGTGGACCTAGGCTAAGCAATCAAGAAGTGAGTCGAAGTTGGGAAAGACAGGTTAATAAAGATTTCTCTGTCTCACTTTAACAGCATTTAATTAATAGCCTGGGAGTACCAAATACTACAGCTTTGTTCAAGCTAAATAGGTGTGGGTCTTGACACTGCATAGAATAGAAATTTTGGGTAGCTGCACTGATCTACCCAAAATACAACAACAACAACCACAAATTATTATTATTGTATTTGTTAGTCACTTTTCTCACATAGCAAGTTACGTTAAAAGCAGTTAAGATCTATTTAAACACAGCAATACAGATAAAAGGCAGGCCTACAGTTCTCACCTTCCTAAAAGAGGCTAAAATGCCATCAAGTTGAGGGCCAAAAGCCAAGGTAGTGACAAAAGTACCAAAAACTAGATAAAGCTAGTGCCATACACGCCTTCCTGGTGAGAACATTCCATAAGCATGAAGTAACAACTGAAAAGGTCCATTCTCTTGTTGCCACCAGAGGTAGATTTCGGGCAGTGCAACCAGCTCAGCCGCACTAGGCGCTGAGCCTAGAGGGTGCTGCAGGGTGTCACAACTATGATGTAGTAAAAGGTAAATGACCCCTAGACAGTTAAGTCCAGTCAAAAGCGACTATGGGGTGCAGCGCTCATCTCACTTTTTAGGCCAAGGGAGCAGGCGTTTGTCCACAGACAGCTTTCTAGGTCATGTGGCCAGCATGACTAAACCAATTCTAGCGCACAACAAAACACCGTGACGGAAACCAGAGCGCACAGAAACGCCGTTTACCTTCCCGCCGCGGCAGTACCTATTTATCTACTTGCACTGACATGCTTTCGAACTGTTAGGTTGGCAGAATCTCGGACAGAGCAACGGGAGCTCACCCCATCACGGGGATTTGAACTGCCGACCTTCTGATTGGCAAGCCCAAGAGGGTCAGTGGTTTAGACCACAGAGCTAACTGCTGTGAATTGAGCAGAATGGACAGAGAGGCTGGGGGCACTGAATTTTGACCTCTTGCAGGGCACTGCTGAAGTTTGAAACACCAAAGTCCACCCCTGTTGGCCACCCTCGAGACCACCTGTGGAAGGGTACAGGAAGAAAGGCCTCAGGTGATTACCGCAGGTTCCAAGCATGTGTGAAGAGGCAGTGTGGGTTCTGCACTGGGTAATGATTTAAAGTTCAAAACTAGCACTTCGAATTGAGCCCAGAAGCCAACTGGTAGTCAGCACAGTCATGACAGAATTTGACTTATATGTTCAGAAGACCCTTCCCTGTTGTGGATGTAGGGACTGAGGCTGAGAGAGACAGTAGATTGCCTAAGCCCACCTAGTGAATTCATGGCTGAGGTGAGATTCCACCAGGGACCTGCTGATTCATAGCTTAGTCTCTTAGCCACAGCATTACACCAGCCCTTGCTCTCTCTCGCACATGCTCTATCCTTGTGTGTGTGTAAGAAATTCCTATAGATTGAATAAATCTGTCTGTGTATCCTACAGCTCTTTGTGAGATAAACTTTCGGATGCCCCAATTTCTTCAGGATAACAACAAAAAGTCCTGTGATACCAGCTTAAAGACTTAGTGGATTTATTGTGACATGGGTTTTCATAGGAAAGAAAGCCAGACTTCGCAGTATGTGTAAAATGACAGTCAAGGTAGCTTTATATTGATATTTTAGGATTATAAAATTTGGCTTAAATTCCCATGACAAAGATAAGATTGTTTCGTTTCAAGCATGAAAAGGGAAAAGCTAGAGTTCTCTTTTCAAATGTTTGCTAATATTTTAAATGGGAAGCCAGTGGAGAAAGCACAAATTATAAACAATTTTGGAAGGATGGAATTCATGTCTATAACCTTTCTTTAAAAATGGAGTATCGGGTAAAACTGATCTATCTTCGTGAATTTGTACACATCTTTCAGCACTGCAGAGCTCTATGCATTAGTTTCAACGCTCAAGGACATCATATAGGTTTTTGTTACACTCTGGAAAATATGTGCTCCAAAATTAATTATTGGTTTTTGGTGATCCATCAGGGCTTTTCACACTGCCGACAACCAATCTACTGCTCTTTATAAACGTCACACAAGTTACCCTCTTCAGACATTTGAGGGTATAAATCAGAGTTAACCCTATTATCCTTAATGGGCTTACACTGATTTATCTAAGAGGAAAATAAGACTTCATGTGTGGGTGAACAAGCAACAAAACACTGTCTCGGATGAAAAATGATATCAAATGCCTTGCTCTTTGGGTCTCAGTGCTTTAGCAGCTCTAGACAACACAACTCATACCAAAAAACAGTAAGTACTGAATTGTGCTAAATAGGGCATCATTCATGCCTCAAAGGTAGGTGTGCATCATGGGGCCAGGGGCGTAGGAAGGGGGACGGGCCGCCCCGGGTGCCATCATGGAGGGAGTGACAAATTATAAAGGAACAATTACTGCCCTGCTAAAGTGGTTCATAAAAAACTTTTTTTAAAAAATGCCTGCTCCAAAGGTCTTCTCTTACTATACTAGGGATTATATAGCTATATATGAAATTTCATGCATATCAGTTAATATCTTGACCCTTCTCCACGAAAATAGCTGTTTACTTGGCCGCTTTCCTATGTCGTGAAGTCTGAAATTTCAATTGAGTGGAGCACTTACTGTTCCCAACCCTAACCCAGCGGAAAGCCATCTAATTAGACTTTAATTTGATTTTGACATGTTTTTAGGAGGTAATTTAATTATTTTTTTGATTTTAAACCAATGTTATGTATTTGATGTTAGCCGCCCTGAGCCCGACTTTGGCCAGGGAGGGCAGGATATGAATAAAAGATTATTATTATTATTATTCCTTTGTAAGAAAATATGATATAACGTAAAACCTTTTTTGCAGGCAAAAAATAATAATAATCAATGGGGGGATGACAAAAAATTTTCCGCACCGGGTACCACCTGACCTTCCTACGCCTCTGTGTGGGGCATGACTCTTCAGATATGACATGGAAGTGTTGTGGGAAAGGAGAATAGCCCCTCATGTTTCCTCTGCCATGGTGTCTTCCAAACATCCATACCATGCTACATTTCCTTACTCATATTTAAAATAAAAATTAAAAAGGTCAGAAAGAAAGAACAGCTGAGGAGTTCCCAAGCACTTTAACAGATCTGTGTCTCATTTTCATATCTGCCTATTCCCATGTTTTACAATTCAATTTTCCTACACACATTAGCAAAATGAGAGGAGGGAAGTAATAGTGGAAGTAGCCCTATGCTTCAAATTTGTGTCAAAATGGATAATAGCTGCAGCAGGTGGCAGTGGCTTGATGCAGATACTGCCCGGGAAATTGGTAAGAGTGAATGCTGCAATAAGGAAAGATATATGCACGGGAAAGATTTGACTTCATAGCTAGGCATTGTCTTGTTGCTGCTACACACGGCGTGCCTTGCGTTAGCAGAGTTAAAAATATCAGCCTATAATTATTGGACATTATCCGTTTGCTGAGAGTAAAATATTAGCCCTCACAGACTAAAATTGTTAGAGCCACCCACAATGGATTCCTAACAAAAGAATTACAGAGTGGAAAAATTAATCATAGTAGGAGGGACTTTGTCTCTCTATTCCTCTGGACAGAGGAAAGTGATTTATATTTCCAGAGTCTCAGCTAACTCACTACTAACCATACAGAAGACTGATAACACTCCAACCCTAATCTAAATTCAGCAATGGGCCATGGCTTCAAACCAAAACTCCTTTAAAAATTACCACCTAAAGAGTCAGCTGCTTATATTTCCATCCCCTATGGGGTAGGGGGTAGTTTCAGGCAAGGTAGTCGCTAAACAGGAGCACCATGAAACCCTCTCATAGCTATATTACAATTCAGCTCATTTACTTTGTTGTATTGCTAGTCATTCCTTTTGGCTTTTTCTAGGTGCTGCTTAAAGTATTCCAAAAGGAAGTCCACGGATGGTTTGAGCAGAGATCATAGCAGCGTAAAATAAAAGAAAACTCCCTCTCTAAGGATATGAAGAAACTTCATGACAAAAGTTAATTACAGTGGTACCTCGTGTTACGGACAGGATCTGTTCCGGAGGCCCGTTCGTAAGGTAAAATGCCTGCAACTCGAAGCGCTGCATCTGCACTGGTGCGAAGCACGATTTAGCACTTCTGTGCATGCATGAGCGGCAAAACCCGGAAGTAACCCGTTCCGGGACTTCCGGGTTGCCATGGGACGTAACATGAAAAGACGCAACATGAAGTGGACGCAATACGAGATATGACTGTAGTTTATTGAAATTATTATTATTTTGTCCCTTAAAATTCCTTACTTATTTCAAAAGGGCAGAAAAAACAAACTAAACCTCAATATGTTTCATTAGGAATAACTTGATTGTGACTTTGAGTTGTTTGGATCCATCTTTAGCAACATCACAAATGGTCAGGATGCACACAACATTTTTACAACCAAAACAAGCTATCGAGGATGCTGACTGGCTGACCTCCCAATGATGTCACTGTGAACCTTATCCTACACTCTCTGGAACAGAAAATTTTCTTTCAAGTTGTTATGCTCATTCCAATTCCCTCAAGGAGTGAAAATTCCAGAGGTTGCAGAGCTTAACTTGGATTTGGTTTCCTTTGTATTGAGGACTCACCAAAGACTCAATGAGTCAATTTTTTAATTTGTGTGTGTGTGTGTGCGCGCGCACAATATTTGACTACATTTGCAAATACACAGTTTAAGCACAGTGGAAGCACACAGCTAAAACACTCCAACAGCAAATCCCACTGCCCACAATCTGATCTCAAGACCAGAGGGAACCATCACTGCATAGTGTTTGTATAGCATATGAAGTCCAAAACTCAGCTTTCAGTTTGTCTTACTCTCTGACACACAACTACAAGTTATTTTCAACTACACTGCTTCTTTTCTCAGAGAGACCTGAATACAGTGGTGCCTCGCAAGACGAAATTAATTCGTTCTGCGAGTTGCTTCGTCTTGCGTTTTTTCGTCTTGCGGAGCGCGGATTCCCCGGGTATTAACAGCTTTAAGAAAAAGGAAGCAAACCCGCAAGACGTTTTCGTCTTGCGAAGCAAGTCCATAGGGAAATTCGTCTTGCGAAGCACCTCGAAAAACGGAAAACCCTTTCGTCTAGCGAGTTTTTCGTCTTGCGAGGCATTCGTCTTGCGGGGCACCACTGTACACCATCTTTATCGGGGATGCTGGAGTGGGGAGGTGAGAATGTACACCCACTACCGCTATTGTGATCATTTCCCCCCTTTTTTATGCAGAACATTTCAGAGCGATTCTGCATCAAGAAGGTATCTTCTTACAGCCCTTCTGGCCAGATTAAACTGTGTGCTCAAGGGAGCACATGGTCCAACGCATCACCACAAGTGCCTTGTCAACATCCTCAGGCAGCATCAACTAAAAATGATCCAAACAACGCCCAACTATGTTGATGTTTCAAATCCCTAGTTAGTTCGCTTTACCCATTCTATGTAACCCATGGCTTGTTGAACCCAGAATAAGAATCTCCTTTATTGCTTTACTGTCTCATGGTACCAGCATGGTACTTCCCCTCCATGTGTCAGTCAGATTTCAAATTCCTTGTTCACCCATATTCATAGTGTTGAACCTCTTGCTTGCAGGCTAAATCTCTGCCTTTTCCTTTGCTTCTTCTTTGCCTCCTTACAGCATGATACTTTCTGCCTTCTTGTTGCTCTTTCTCTTCAGTAGAAGAATGTGTTTCAGGGTAGCACTGGAAAAGTCTTTTCCTTCTTCTTTAGCAGTTTTACACTCTTTAAACAGTTCCCTAGGCAGCGGTCTTGAGCGGTCCTCAGTTAAAAGCACCATGGTAGTTTGTGGCAATTTTCACTGGGCCTCTGCCATCAAACAGGGGACGGGGATGTCATGTCAAGGGAGCGCATCAGCATGGCCCATTCCATCAGCCCCAAAAGGAGCAGCTGCAAGGAGCCTGCTTCCCTCCTCCCTACCAGAAACAAACAATTAGCTCCAACTGCTAGTTGCTCCGGGGCTGCAGAGCAGATGGAAAGTATACATTAGCCCCATATATTGGCAGGGAGGTTGTGCTGAGTTGTATGTGTGCATATATTACTGCAAGAAAACACACACACACACACACATTGATTTGATGAAAGGGTTATATGGAAAGTGCTCATACATACTAGGGCAGCCTTTCTCAACCTGTGGGTCCCCAGACGTTGTTGAACTACAATTTCCATCACCCCTAGCTAGCAAGGCCAGAGCTCAGGGATGATAGGAGTTGTAGTTCAACAACATCTGGGGACCCACAGTTTGAGAACCGCTGTGCTAGGATAGCACTGAGTGCTTTTAAAAAAAAAATTACACAGCGCCACATCCTTAGTCACAACATGATCGAGTCCACAGTTTCTCACATGGCTTATTCCCAGTTGAGAAATAATAGTAGCAGTTACGGTAATCATAGCTGATACTTTATTAACACCTACTTCCCCCACCCAGTGGCGTAGCGTGGGTTGTCAGCACCCGGGGCAAGGCAAGTAATTTGCGCCCCCTAACCCTGAGTGAGCCAGGTAGGGGCAGAGAGCTGCGAGTGCGAGCGCGCCCCCCCAGATGTTGCGGCCGGCCCCCCCTGCACCCCCCACGCTATGCCACTGCCCCCACCCATTATATTAAAGCAAAACCAGGCAACATACCCCACCACCCAAAAACCCATGTTTACAGAACCTTATATTCTGTATAGATACAGTGGTACCTCAGGTTAAGTACTTAATTTGTTAAGGAGGTCCGTACTTAACCTGAAACTGTTCTTAACCTGAAGCACCACTTTAGCTAATGGGGCCTCCTGCTGCGCCGCCGGAGCACAATTTCTGTTCTCATCCTGAAGCAAAGTTCTTAACCTGAAGCACTATTTCTGGGTTAGCGGAGTGTGTAACCTGAAGCGTATGTAATCTGAAGCATATGTAACCTGAAGCGTATGTAACCCGAGGTACCACTGTATGCAGTAAGCTTGTAGCTCTGAACTAGATGGAAAGATTTTAAGCGAGTTTACTTTCTCTCTCTCTCCCCCCCCCCCAATTCTAATTCAAAACTATCCTAGATTTCATTGGTCTCCCTAGGAAACGTAAGAGAAGATTCTAGCTTCTCCTACTGGGTTTAAACCACACTCTGTAGAAGAAGTCACTGCTGGTCTTTGTGCTCGCTGCCCTATTGATTATTGTGTAAATATTGGGTTTCCTGCTTACGCAGAACTGGCCTGCAAGGTCTCTTTCAGTTCTTGTTTGCATATTCTGAACTAGTGCATGCTTTAAAACAAGGAAGTTTGTGTAATGTTCCAAAAAGTGCTGTACCTCATGGCAGGTATGAATATACCACAGGGATGAATGCACAAGTGTTCTTTTCATCAGAGTTTCAAGAAGGAACTATTTCCCCCTCAGAAGGTTTCAGCAGGTTTAGTCATTGGGAGGATTGCTTTCTGAATCATCTATCTAGTAAAAATGGGGAAGGGTGGTGGCTGGGTAGCTAAAAAATAACTAAGCATCATGCATTTATTCTGAAGAAATTCCAGTCTCTGGCACTGTGGTATTTACCTGTCAGATTTAGTACCTGGCCAAGATACTGTCACCCCAAATGACTTGAGCTGGTTTAGCAACTGGCATTATATGTACTTTTATGCGTATTTTAATGAACTGGACAGAGTGAAAGATTTTAAGTCATGGGACCGTGGGGGAATGTGCGTATGAACTTAACAGTGCTTAGCTTATTTTTTTATCAATATGGCAATATAGATTATATCATACTTTTCCATGTATAAGACTACCGGTATGTTTTTGTACTTTAAAATAAGTTTTAAAATCTGGGAGCGTCTTATACACGGACAGAACATATGCGTGACGGGTGACTGTTTGTGCAGCAGGAGCTTGTTAGCGGCGATTGTGTGGGTTATAGTTGGCTGCTGCTTCGGCAATTGTGCGTTTGATTGGCGGGTGCTGGTGTCAAGGGGGCAGACACTTGTTTTCTTCAGTGATTTTGGGGGCATCTTCCTCCAAAAAAAACTCAACAACTCTGGGCCATCTCCCCCCATTTTCTAAATTTTGGGGTCCCCAAAAGTCTTATACATGGGGGCATCTCATACACTGAAAAATATGGTAGATGCCATATTAATCTTTTATATTGTACAATATGACTTTTCGCTGTAATTGTGATGTTTAGCTTATTTTTTAATTGCTGTTTCGTTGATAGTGTTTTATAGACTGTAATTGCTTTATTTGTGATTTGTTAATTATTTTAAATGATTTATGCTGTGTTTTGTGATCCTCTATTACGTTTTGAATGAATAACAGCATAGAAATATAATACATCAAATCAATTTAAGAAAACAAGAGTACTGTATGTCTCAATTCCGCAGGAGCTGTGCATATGATCCTTCTTCATTTCTCCCCATAACTGCATGGATTGCTATTGACATACTTCTCTTTCTGCAATACAACTTGGCCTTGTTGGTTTGAGGGATGTTTATTTGGGTAGCAACAGAGCAACAGTATAACTAATCTCTATTTACAAACATTCACTAACTGCTAGTTGTTTTTGTTGTTGCTGCCTAGCTTGATTTTGATGATAAATAGTTTGTATTTTGATGTGTTTTTAACTGTTTTGTTTCATATTGTATTGTATGTCGCCCAGAGATCAATTGCATGAGGCAACTGATAACAAGGATGATGATCATCAGCTCCCCCCCTCCCCCACAACATGATGCATGTGTGAAAGGAACCCAGTTGTTGAAAGAAGCAGGCTGTGCTGCTAGCCTGCATCAATGTCAAACAGTTTCATTGGCTGTGCCCCTTGAAACCTACAAATTAGGCACAGACATTTGAGCAGCATACGCCTACAGTTAAGATTCTTGATCATGAATGGTTCCAGCTCCTGAAGAGGTCTACATGCGTAGGGTTTCATGCCTAACATACAGATCATGGGTAGGCAAACTAAGGCCTGGGGGCCGGATCCAGCCCAATCGCGTTCTAAATCCGGCCCGCGGACGGTCTGGGAATCAGCGTGTTTTTACATGAGTAGAATGTCTGCTTTTATTTAAAATGCATCTCTGGGTTATTTGTGGGGAATAGGAATTCATTATTATTTTTTTCCAAAATATAGTCTGGCCACCTACAAGGTCTGAGGGACAGTGGACCGGCCCCCTGCTGAAAAAGTTTGCTGACCCCTGATATAGATGTTGGAGTGGGTAGCCAGGGAAGTTGCACAATGTTGAGGGCTGGGCCAGCAGTGTCTTCTGCTGCTTCTTTCAGTGTGCAGATCCTATTCATGTGTTATGTGTGAGAAAGTGGCCATTGGGATATTGCAATCAAGTTATTTGTCGCTGTCTACAACTAAGTCAGGGACGCGGGTGGCGCTGTGAGTAAAACCTCAGTGCCTAGGACTTGCCGATCGCATGGTCGGCGGTTCGAATCCCCGCGGCGGGGTGAGCTCCCGTCGTTCGGTCCCAGCTCCTGCCCACCTAGCAGTTCGAAAGCACCCCTAAGTGCAAGTAGATAAATAGGCACCGCTTTATAGCGGGAAGGTAAACGGCGTTTCCGTGTGCGGCACTGGTGCTGGCTCGCCAGTGCAACTTCGTCACGCTGGCCACGTGACCCGGAAGTGTCTTCGGACAGTGCTGGCTCCCGGCCTCTTAAGCGAGATGAGCGCGCAACCCCAGAGTTGGACACGACTGGCCCGTACGGGCAGGGGTACCTTTACCTTTACCTTACAACTAAGTCAGTACATATCTGCAGGACTAGCTACAGGTTTGTTGGTTGTTGATGGAGCACTTGGGCAATAGCATGCCCTCCAGTTGGCCTCCCTCCCTGCATGAGCTCTCCTCCTCCTCATTTTGCATCCTTCATGAAGAAGGAGTAGAGTGAAAACAGTAACACAATATTTTACAAACTGGACAATTCCAAAATACTCATATAAAGAAGTCATTCTTCAAATATTCGTCTCTGTTAGAATTTATTGTACATGCTGTTATGGGTTTTTCCGCAGAATCCTAAAGGGCATATTTATTTAAGATCCACAAAATAATAGCCCTTTTCTCCGATAAATAAAGAGACGTGCATTATATACGGTTAGAGACAGAAATTCTTTCTGGCATGTCAACATAATGAAAATGTCATGATCTTTTCTCATCCATTCACCTATTATCTGCTTCAACGATAAAAAGATGCAAAAGAAGATGCATGTTTTATATATGCTGTATACTATGTTTTATATATGCTATTGTCAGAGCTGCCTCTAGGTCCCAGCTCACAGAGGACCAACGCTAGGCTGTAGTAACGTACAAAAGTCTTTATTGAAATTCAGTTTCCATTTCAAAGCCACAGCGTGCAGCCCTACGTCTTAAACCCTAGATCGGCGAAGTCCCGTCTGAGTCTCCTCCCCTATGACACCAGTTTAAGATCCTAGCCCTGCTCCACCTTTTACGCTGCTCTCTCCTCCTCTGGGTCCTCCTGCCCGCTGGGGCATTGCCCTTTCTGGACTCTTCCGACGCTGAGTCGCTTAGCTCCTCCCCCTCCCTCCGGCGGGCTTTAGGACCCGGTTCCCAATCCTCATTCTCTGCTGTCCCGCGCTCCTGTACATTTGAACTTGCCTCTCGCGCCAGCCCAGTGACCTTTCTCCTAACCGTTACACTACTTCGGTCACTGCTTCCCTCTTCCAGGACACTGGCCGGATCTGACCTCTCCTCCGTTGTCCGACTTTCTGATGGAGGCGTGGTCAGCCCTGCCTTATCTTCTCTCCCTGGTGGGGAATGCACTGGCCCCGATCCTTGGGACTCTTCCCCCCCACTCTGCTCTGGTGGGGAAGCTGGTCCTGATTTCCAGCTACTGCTCTGGGAGTCCCTGCTGCCCCCTTGCTCCTGGGGTGTTCCCCTTGGGAACCCCCTACCCCTGGCCACTGGCGCCCCCTTCTGTGAATCTTCCGATTCGCTGGAAAGGCTCATGGAATCCCTCGGTCCACTGTCCTCTTCTCCTACGCTCCCCTCGGATTCTTCCCCTTCGCTCTCCATCTCCTCTCTTCCCTGTGCCTCTGCTCCTGAGCCCCTGACAGCTATGTTGTTGTTAATTATTATTATTATTATGCCAAAAAAAAAAACTGTAAAAAAAGAAGTAACAGTTAACTACCTAAACACATCAGGTAACAACCCTTTAGTATTAACTGTAGCTATAAAATAATAATAAAAAACAGACACCAATATATATATTTCTTTTGTGATAAATACAATTAAGTATAGAGTGTGCCTTATTATTATGCTAACCCACATCTAGATTCTAACTATATTTACTGATTCAGTAGAGCTTATCGTGTGTGTAGGATTGCAGATTTAAAGCTCAGGTAAAAACCAACCAGCTGCACGGAGACATAAGCAATCCCTTCCTGAGCCCCGAGAATATGTGGGTGGCAACATCCTGCCTCTGACCCAAAAGTCAGTCAATTTACACCTGCCGTTCAGGATACATCCAAGCTTAGCTTCCTCTTTAAGAGTCAGTCATAGGAATACAAGAAGTTGCCTCGTTCCAAGTGAGACCATTGATTGATCTAGCCTAGTATTGCCTTACACTGATTGCCAGTAGCTCTTCAGTGTGTCAGACAGGGGCCATTTCCAGCTCTACCGCAAGATGCTGAGGATTGAACCTGGGACCTTCTGCATGCAAAGCAGATGCTCTACCACTGAGCTATGGCCCTTATGAACCAGCACAGCTGAGCAAAGTCAATGATGCAGAGCCACCCCAAATGCAGAATGGCAACAAGAACCGTTTCAACTTAAAACAATGCTCCGTGGAGCCAATTAGCATCCAAAAGGTGCACAGATGTTGCTCTACACTGAACTGGTATGCAGTACTCAGACGCTATAATAAAATCGATGTATCAAAAGTTATCTTCATGTGATACTTCAACTTCACAACTCTGTGGAGGCTCAGCTACTGTAGGTAAACATCTGGTACCCAGTGCCCTTTCACACAATCAACACTTTAACTGATACTGTTTGATGCATCAGAAATTGCTATGTTTTATGGAAAAGAAGTTGGGAGGTTTTATTTGGTTTTTTGCAGCCCTAATAATATATTTGTTTTACCGAATCCACCAGACAGAAAGCTATGCATTTAAATTCAAAAACATCCCACATAGTTACACACTACTCTGTCTAAAGCTTAATAATCTTTTATATATTCTCACACCCCAGATTTGCCCCCTCCCTATACTCATGGCTAGAATTTTGATTGTCTTCCACAAAGGAACAAACAGAAATGAATATCATACTGAAGTGAATCAAGACCAAGGACAGAGGGAATTATCATCGGCCCCTCTTTTCAAATCAGGGACGCAGGTGGCGCTGTGGGTTAAAGCCTCAGCGCCTAGGGCTTGCCGATCGAAAGGTCGGCGGTTCGAATCCCTGCGGCGGGGTGCGCTCCCGCTGCTCGGTCCCAGCGCCTGCCAACCTAGCAGTTCGAAAGCACCTCCGGGTGCAAGTAGATAAATAGGGACCGCTTACCAGCGGGAAGGTAAACGCCGTTTCCGTGTGCGGCTCTGGCTCTGGCCAGAGCAGCGATGTCACGCTGGCCACGTGACCCGGAAGTGTCTCCGGACAGCGCTGGCCCCTGGCCTCTTAAGTGAGATGGGCGCACAACCCCAGAGTCTGTCAAGACTGGCCCGTACGGGCAGGGGTACCTTTACCTTTTACTTTTACCTCTTTTCAGATAAATATCACCTTTTGCGGAATTCCATACAATTTACCTGTAGGGCTTTGTATGTATGTATGCATGTATATATAAACACTGGGCGGAATTAAACATCACATTCCGGTGAGTGTCCCGCTCAACCCAAGCACTGCAGCTTGTCAGATGGAACAGTCCCCCTTCTCCTTACCCACATATGAGCTAATTTCAAGGGGGCACGAGGGTAAGCCCCACAGTGCCCTTGCACAGGGCTGGTGCCAACGGGACTCATTAGCTGAATCCAACCCACTGTGTTTAGGGCCTGCACTTTTGTACAAAAGAGTCTTAAGCTCAGTACTATCTAGCACATGAGAGTTGCGTCCAATGTTAGTCATACTCAGAGTAGATCCGCTGCATGTAATGGAAATGACTAACTTAGGTTTATTTAATTTCAGTAAGTCTGCTCAGAGTAGGACTTAATTCAATACAACCCATACGTTCTAGGCAGTTGTTGCTCTATTGCTGTTCCAAACGTTGCGGGTCCCAAGTCTTTATGAACCATCAAAGAATAGCATGCAAGTACTGAACAAGTAAGGGACGCAGGTGGCGCTGTGGGTAAAACCTCAGTGCCTAGGGCTTGCCGATCGCATGGTCGGCGGTTCGAATCCCTGCGGCAGGGTGAACTCCCGTCTTTTGGTCCCAGCTCCTGCCCACCTAGCAGTTCGAAAGCACCCTTAAGTGCAAGTAGATAAATAGGTACCGCTGTATAGCGGGAAGGTAAACGGCGTTTCCGTGTGCTGCACTGGTGCTGGCTCGCCAGAGCAGCTTCGTCACGCTGGCCACGTGACCCGGAAATGTCTCCGGATAGCGCTGGCCCCCGGCCTCTTAAGTGAGATGGGCGCACAACCCTAGAGTCGGACACGACTGGCCCGTACGGGCAGGGGTACCTTTACCTTTACCTTTACTGAACCAGCAGGACGCGGGTGGCACTGTGGTTTAAACCACAGAGCCTAGGACTTGCTGATCAGAAGGTCGGCGGTTCGAATCCCCGCGACGGGGTGAGCTCCCGTTGCTTGGTCCCTGCTCCTGCCAACCTAGCAGTTCAAAAGCATGTCAAAGTGCAAGGAGATAAATAGGTACTGCTCAGGTGGGAAGGTAAACGGCGTTTCCGTGTGCTGCTCTGGTTTGCCAGAAGTGGCTTAGTCATGCTGGCCACATGACCCGGAAGTTGTATGTTGGCTCCCTCGGCCAATAAAGTCAAATGAGCGCTGCAACCCCGGAGTCGGTCACAACTGGACCTGATGGTCAGGGGTCCTTTACCTTTACCTTTATGGGGAGAGGACAGCAGACAAATGGAGCACTGAGCCATTGGAGATGAAGAGCTTTCAAAGAAACAGTCATAATCAAACTATAGCATACCTATCTCCAAGTCTTTGTGAACTGAGAGGCTATTCAAAAGTTAGAACGTATGCTTTGATACAGACCTCCATGTCAATGATGTGCGGTCAGTGGACTAGGGGGACTAGGCTAGTCCCCCCAGATGTTCCCCAGGCACCTCCTTCCCAAAGCCTGGGAAGCTTCAGCCCGGCTTAGGCAGGGAGGTGCGATGCTCACACGCAGGACGACGCCCCCCCCCCAAATCGTCCTTGCAAACTGGCGCCTCTGCTCCACATGACTAGCCCATGCCAAGATTTCCCCACATGCTTCTTGGGATGCTGCCATTTCATTAAGGACATGCTTGCATATCTGAATCTGTTCTTCAGAGACTGAAAACTGGGGTAGACTGCTAACGTTGCAGAAGCCGCATCGATTGCAATAGACACCTCATCAACTTGCCTTTCCTCCATCCCCAAAGAAAAGAAGTCCCTCCCCCTTGTTTGAGGAATGACTCCTCCCCCTGCAGAGGAGGCAACAGGCTTTAGTGGACCTTGCCTGTTCATTCCAGCAGCAGCAGCAGCAGCAGCAGCAGCATCCCTGCGAATGACATTCGGCCTTCTTAAACAAACAAAAGTTTAGCATTGCTTTTGTAGTTTTGTACTCGGTCGGCGGTTCGAATCCCTGCGGCGGGGTGCGCTCCCGCTGCTCGGTCCCAGCGCCTGCCAACCTAGCAGTTCGAAAGCACCTCCGGGTGCAAGTAGATAAATAGGGACCGCTTACCAGCGGGAAGGTAAACGGCGTTTCCGTGTGCGGCTCTGGCTCGCCAGATGCAGCTTTGTCACGCTGGCCACGTGACCCGGAAGTGTCTCCGGACAGCGCTGGCCCCTGGCCTCTTGAGTGAGATGGGCGCACAACCCCAGAGTCTGTCAAGACTGGCCCGTACGGGCAGGGGTACCTTTACCTTTACCTTTACCTTTACTCTGCTCACAGAGAACTTCAGAATTCAGGTTTTACGAGATGCAGAATTTGGGTTTTGGATCTGCAGCACAGATTTATTTTTATGCTTACTAACTACAGAGTCTAGATTTTTGCTGTTGAAGGACGAGGGCTCAAAGTTGTGAGGGGGTCGGTATAAGGAGATCAAACAAAGTAAGGAAGGAATCAGTGATTCTTACAAACTCGAAGAAATAGTGTGCAACGTGCTTACAATGCACACCATGCAACAATATCCTCCACTTTCTTTTAAAGGGCAGGAACTCGACTTTGCAAACACTGTTATTTAGAAAGGAATTTTTAATAGCTTTTGAAGTTTGCTCTGTTGATGCTAAAAACGTGAAAATAATACAGTGTCACCAGAAATAAAGCTGTGTACTGAAAAACTGTCAGTTGATCAGCAAGCTTTCCCTCGAAGTTGTAAACCGTAAGAGGACTTCACAAACTGATCGTCAGCTTGTGTGACACAAGTAGAAGTGGAGATAGCTAGTTACCAAAAATGTCATACTGGTGATTTAAAACAACAGCAGTGACACAAAGCCATGCAAGCTTATAGAGCAGCAGTGTGAATGGTAATGTAGCCTGAAAGTGCAGTCAAATCCTTCCAATAAATAGAAAAGGCTTAGGTGTGGCGGGGGAAATAGCCTGCATTTGCAAAGGCTAGCATATCCAAAATGCTCTTCTGTCTTCAGGAAATATCAGCACAGAACAAGAGTTACACAGAGAAATTGAATCCCTAAAGAACAAATGACATATCCAGGCAAGAAGAGCTGACAGCAACACACATCATACTTATCCCTCTTCGTTTAGAGGCGGGCTCATTAAAAACACCCCTGGCATCCTTTCAGAATTCTGAAATGAAGTTTTATCATTTTTAGCAGGGGGGGGGGGATGGAATGGCATCTTACTGGAGCAAAATATGGGAGCAACAACTATTTTCCCACTCATGCACCTTTTAAAGTCAATTCACACCTACCTGAGCAACTAGAGGCAGAAACAACCAATACACCCCTGATTTGGCCAAGTAGAGGCTCATCACGAATTTTTCTCATTGCTCTTTGCATATTAAGTTTAAAGCCCTATGCTAAAGCCAAAAACTTTTTTAAAAAAGAAAATGAAATGTGTCAGGTGAGTGTGAAAACACATATACAAGTTGCTCGGGGTTTGCTAGCTCCGTTTCTAACTGGCTGGGCTGTGTGATAAGTTGACCATGTGACTGAGAGATCATGGAATCACACAACTATAGAGTTGGAAGGAACTAGTCCATCCTCTTGCATTGCAGGAATATGCAGCTGTCCTGTACAGGGATCAAACCCACAAACTTGACGTTATGGGCACCACGCTCTAACCAACTGAGCTATCTGAAAGTTAGCAAACAAGATGTCAGGGGGTTCTTAAATGTTGATGGCATAAATTTATACACGATGATTTTCCACATGAAACCAGCAGTCTCATTGACTCCAGTTCTAAGAACCATGATAAGCAAGAAGATATTTGTTTTTAATTACTGTTCAGAAAAAAAGGTGTGATTGCCAAAGGGGCTTTTTAAACATTCTAATTTGAGGTGTACGTGCAAGACGTTTCAGAGTGCAAATGTGATGAAAACATCTGAACCATTCATTCACACCTAGAATGGCTTCCACAAAAAGAAAGATTGTAAATTGGAAGATGTTAGCTATTCTTTTAAAAAAAACAAACCTCCTAACAATTCTGGATAATCTGGCCATTACTAACGCACCTAAATGAATATGGAACTTGATACAAAACAAATGCTGAATGGAGATTGCTGTCGAGCAACAAAAGCCATTAATACATCAGGACCACTTCACTTATTGTAATCTTTGTGGCCTCTACTCAATAAAAAGCTAACATTAGGTACTTTTCTAAAAAAAAGAATTTGATACAAGCACAGTGAACTTCCACCTGGTTAATATACTATTTATTTATGGGAAGTCTGAGGAAGAAAGCTTGCGAAAATGAGGATATGAAATTATACTTGTTTGTATGTTTTTGTTTGTTGATGTGTGTATGTTATTTTGTTGTAAAATTGGAAAATCATTAAAAAATTATTATAAATATATATATATATATATATATATATATATATATATATATATACTATTTATTTATAACTAAGATATTTCTTTGGATCATCTAGTCCAACCCTCAGGAATGCAGGAATCTTTTTGCCCAATGTGGGGCTCAAATCCATGACTGAGATTAAGAGTCTCATGCTCTACCAAGTGAGCTCTCTTAAAAATTACTTAACTCATCAGCCTCAAAAGGCCTGGTGAAAATGGAGGGGTTTTTACCTGGCAACTAAAAGAATATAAGACTAGACTGAGATGTACTTTAGTGGGGAGATCATTCCACACACTATGAAAAAGGCTCTTCCATGGGCCCCACAGTACAGACCTCATTAAGTGCGTGGACCACCAGTACAGCTTCTTGCGCTGATCTTAAGACATAGGCAGGTTGAAAATGGAGGAAGTGTTTTTCCCCAAATATTTGGGACCCTGCCTATTTAGAGTTTCAGCTGTCAACATAAGCACCATGACTTTGGCTGGGAATATAACTAGCAACCAGTCAGCAAGATATATGCAACTGACCTGCTATTCCCATCAACACTATGCCTGTCACTTTCTGCACTAGTTGCAACTTTCAGATCATCTTCAAGGGCAGCCCTACATAAAGCACATTGCAGTAGTCCAGCCTGGAGGTTAGCTTAGCACAGAGGAGTGTAGCTATAGTATTTTGGTCCAAAAAAGGCAGTGGTTGATGCACCAACTGAAGACGGGCGTAGTGCCAAGGATGGTTTTAGCAGCACCATCAAACTCCTAACTTCCTGCTCTTCTTCTCATAATATGTAAAGTGCTATTTAGATTTCTATAGGAGAAGAGTTCAAATCACAGATGCACAGAATTAAACACAATGCGTGATGACCATTGGTAGATTAACCTTAAGGTCTCAACACTCATTCTTCATTGACACAAATCATTCACCTTCACTGTGGAATACTTATTCTTATAATGCATTCCTCCATAGGTATTCTTCCATCTTACAAAAGCATACAAATTTAGACAAGAGTTTGTGTATAATGCAAATTTTCCTCCTTGTCCAGGCAAAAACAGTAGTCTATTGTGCTTGCTCCCCAAACCACTTTCCCATATTTACAATATGTGTATTTAAGCAATCTGTATTTTAAAAGTGAATAGTATGCCAGCAACTAGCTTGTGGTCCTCCACAAATGCTGAGCTAGGAATTCTGAAGATTTATATTATAGAAAACAGTCTTACTAGTAAGGCTATTCTCACTGTATTTTGCAATATTTTCAGTCACTGCACCAATTGTGAATTCATCTCGCATTGCCACTAAGGTTTTAATTGGTCACCTGGCACTCAGAGACATATCAGAGAATTATTTTCTTTGCGGACCTCTTCCTTAGACGGTTCATAGCATCAAGCGTCTCCAACCAAGAGTCATAATTAGCCATACTTCTGGGCAGTTATTATTGCAAGTAAGAGTGCAAAGCAGGTGAGAGCAATGCAGCAAAAGGATGCAATGACAACACAGATGTAGGCCTTGGGATGGAGGCAGCATGAACAAGACTTTGAAATGTAAAATGAATAAAACTTTCAGAATAATAGTTTGCTGATATGGTGATGAAATCCAGCATGCCACTCAGCTCATGTTTTGTTGAAGATGTTTGCCTCTGTCATTTTTCTGACCACCCTCCATCAATTAACGAGCAAAGTAATTGCATAAAAAAACTTATCAAAGATAAAGGGAGGGGGGAAATCAATGAAATTCTCATGGGTGGGATGCAAGGTTTTTGATGCACTTCTCTGATTTTTGAGCTGGTTGAAAAGCTTATGAGAGTGTCTGCATAATATTTCAAAAGTGGTGTGCAATTTGCAGTCTTCCCAGATGCCCGCACATCAATGACAGCCATCATGAGGTAGCCCTGAGCTGCAGAAATGTTTACTGGAAGGAAGGACATACCACCATATCTTTGTAAGGTTGCCAAGGGTGGCATGTATCAAAATTTCAGACCCACCAAAATGCTAAGAAAATTCTCAAATGCCATAAAAGTTAGGCAGGAAAAAATGGAAGGTTCTTTCACAGGGGAAAGAAAACTTTCAAGAAACCAGAGAATAGATTTCAGTACGGCGCTGCACTTTATACAAATTAGGTTCAGTTCTTGGAACCTCTCCTATAAATAGTTGCACAATTATATTCTCTTCCAGGGATTTGAAAACAAAGTTGACTGAGATGTACAGTGACTATGTATAACATAATCTGTAGAAGAGAAATTGTTCTCTCTGTTAATAGATGGATGATCTAAATTTAGCCTATATTCTTGGGCTCTAAAATAGCACCAAGAAATGTCATGATGCCTACAGCTATCAACCTATAAGCAAAAGCTGCCACCTATAATATTAACAGCTATGTTCCAAAATCACCAAGATATATCAAGCAATCTTTTAAAATACGCCCATTAACAATTTCTTCTGGGAAGAAAGATAACTTCTACTGTGTGGTTTATTAATATATTGGTTGCACATGTTTATTCGTTTCATCCAAAATAGAATGTATGATAAGTGGTGCAAGGCTGATAAAATTACACAATTCTCATTCCTCCCCTTTTTAACCTAGACCTTGAAATGGCAATCAGCAACTATCAAGTATTGGGGAGCAGACAGACACTCCCTCACTTCCATTTCACTTCTGCTCCCTCAACTCATATACACGGGTCCAGTCTTTCTTGAAGTACCAAAGGCCTTCTCTCATTTAATGATGAGTGAAAACAGATTGTAAAGATTTTCAACAAGGATGCCGAGCATTGTATGAGTGAAGGAAGGAAGAAATGTATATGCTTACCAGTTACAGACTTAGTTCATCTCCATTTATTTATTTTAAACCCAAGCAGGTTTTCCTTGCTTACCAGGGTCTGGGAAGGTCACAGGAGGTCCCTAAGGAAACTCTCATTAAGCAGCCCTCCACCCTGTGGGGCCAGCTCTGGGGGTTTTACCTTTGCACACAGACTCCTGGAACTGAACCTTCATGTAAGTGGCAGGCTCACTATAGCTCCTTTTTAAAAACGAACGCCTCAATCTCTGGGAGCAACAGATGTGCTTATCAGCAATGTACATCAGTCAGGACATTCCAGCCGTGCAAAAGTCAGAGTTATCTACTACACAAACACCCTTCTCTCCACCCTGCGTCCGGGCAAGCAAGAGGAATGATCACAGTTCAATGACACATTCCACCTAGGAAAAAGAACTCGAGGGTGCAGAGCAGAGCCCATGAGAAGGTGTATGGCATGAGAGAGACCTGGAAAACTGCATTTGCCCCCTGGGCCTGAGCTTTCCCATTCCTGCCATACAGTGGTACCTCGGGTTACAGACGCTTCAGGTTACAGACTCCGCTAACCCAGAAATAGTTGTTGTTGTTGTTTATGTCAGAATTCAGGCTCGGTCAGAGGTATGTGCCTATCTCTCCAGGCACCGGCTGAATTCTTTCGACCTCCCTCCGGCGACTCCCGGTAAGAAAAACACACGAGGTCCGTTCCGGCGATTTTCCTCAGGCTGTGAGGAAAACACACCAACTGCTCTCCTCCTCCCTGTTCTCCAGCATATCCCCAGGGAGGGGAATCAGACTCAGACAGAAATGTATCTACATTGTCTTTATTCCTGTCTTTCACTTCAGTACAGAGAAAACATGTCTGCTCTGTTCAACAAACAGAGAGAAACTCCAAACTCCACCCATGTACATCCTGTACAGGTCATATGACACACGCACTGAGCTAACATCCTGTGCTCAATACAGAATGGACTGCCCCTTTGTTTCCATGGCAACAGTCACACACATCCTGTTTGGCTTTCCAGCCACAAGCAGCTGACTTGGCTGCTAGAGCCTTTGCTTGCTGCTGCATTGCTGCTTTAGAATAACATACTCCCCCTAAAGTATCAATGCGTGCAGCGAGCAAAGCGTCATCCAGAGAAGAAAACAAACAGTTGTTATACTTATAACATTCCCCTGTTGTTTCAGTTCCACCCTTGGAACTACCCGCCACTGGTTTTACCAATGTACCTCTCTGGTTGTGTGACTTCCAAGGAATGAGTGCTTCTGCATTACCTTGGTTAGCAACTCTCTGTTGTGCCTTTGTCTCTGACTCAGACACAGCTTCAATTTGACCTTGGTCGTTTACAACAGCAACACATGCAATAGCTTGGTTGGCAAACTCTTTTGAATACCTCTTGGGTGGTACACCCTTCGTTGCTCTCTCAGACCTACGTAAGAGGTGCTGCTCTTCTCTGCTTTCTGGTCCAGCCTCTGAGCTCTCTGGAGAACCAGTACTAAGCTTAATCAGTGGTTCATCCTCCTCTTCTGAGGGTCTAGTCATTGTGTGAGATTTCTTCTCAATGACTGTGACAACTGAGCTGTCTGAGCTATCGCTGTCATCATCAGTACTACTGAACTCAATAAGATCAAACTCATCATCATCATCAGAATCATCATCACCTGTGGGAAATGTGTGAACAATCACTCGCTCCTGTTCAGGAGCACTCTCTAGAAATTTTGTGAGAATCACCTTGCCAGATTCAGACAAAATTACTCTGTAGAGACCCTTTTCATAACCCACAAAAATGCCTCTGGCATTCTTTACTCCACCTGGAGCTTCTGTTCTCACATGAGACCCAAAAACCTTGAAATGGGCAACAGAAGGTTTTCTGTGGAACAGTTTCTCAAAAGGAGAACATCCCAGGTCTTTTGAAACCTTTCTCAACCACGTGTAACAAAATGACATTAGTGACTCAGCCCAGTACTCATGTGGCAGATGTGAACTAAGCAATTGCGCATGCATTCCCTTTTGCAATTCTCTGTTCACCCTAACACAGATACATCTCTTCCAAGCTTCTTCGGAACTAGCAATTTTGTGTCTTATCCCTTTCTTCTTCAGGAACCTCTGGAAATCCTGCAAAAGAAAAATTGGCTTCTCATCTGTGCAAAGACAATCTATGTCAGCATCATGCATATTTTTAACCTTGTCACAAAACTCTTTAAACCTTTCTAAGGCTTCTTTCGGTCTCTCTAAAAGATAAATCCAGACAAAACCTGTGAAAGAATCAACACATATTAGGTAATACTTTGCATTGCCTCTAGATGGTGCTAAAGGACCAATCACATCAGCATACACCCGCTGAAATGCCTTGTCAACCCTCGAGGTGACCTGCTTGGTGTTCTTCTTGGCTACACCTGCAAAAGAAATCATGTTAGAATCACAAGAACTACATTCCATGTAATCACTTTGATCAAAAGTCAACAAATACAGTCCATCTTTCTCTTTGGCAGAAAGATACAACTCTCCATCTTTGTAGATCTCGCAGTGTTGATCATCATAGGACAGTTTTAGTCCCTTCTTGGCAATCTGCGAAACGCTGAGCAGATTGTACTTCAACTCTGGAACCAAATAAACATTGTTTATAGTCAAGTTCAGACTTTTAAGATACACAGTCCCAATT
The DNA here is from genome assembly GCF_951804945.1 of Podarcis cretensis. NCBI lineage: Eukaryota > Metazoa > Chordata > Lepidosauria > Squamata > Lacertidae > Podarcis > Podarcis cretensis. The sequence goes on along the minus strand of NC_137170.1, from coordinate 116,627,377 downwards.
CCGGTGGCTTCCAGCTCTTGACCGTTGGCTTGTTGTACAACGAAGCTTTGCTTCTTAAACGATGAAAACAAATCCCTGCGATGGGTCATGTGAACCGTCGCTCCCGTGTCTAAAATGAAGGAATTCCCCACTTGTGGTGTGGCTTTTAGGGACATCAAAGCCTTTGCAGGCTTCGCCTGTGACTTGGCATGACTTCTGCCTGACGCCTCAGACTTCGTGGAGCTCCCCTTGGCTCCTTTGTTCTGACGTGGCTTCCTGCAGTACCGCTGAAGATGCCCAGTCTGTCCACAATTGTGGCATCGGACAACGTTCAAAGCTACGGCGTCTCCTCCAGTAGCTACAGCAGTGGGGGTGTCTGAACTCCGTTCTTGTCTCCCCCTGTCGTTGACTTCCAGGGCGGCAAGTCTGTCATGTTCGTTCAGAACCACGGCAAAGACCCTGTCCGCCGTTAGATCTTGCGCTGGGAGAGACCCCAGCTGACTGGCAACCGTTTTGTAAGTCCGATTCAGGCTGTTGATCACCATGAAGCAAAACACTTCCTCCTGCAGACGGAAATTGCGTTCCACCATCTGCTGACGCAGAAATTTCATTTCCGTCAGGTGCGCTTGAACATCTCCATCAGGCGCAAGCCTCAGGTTAGTCAGCTTTTCAAAATACAGCAACGCTGAAGAACCTGCATCTCTCTGATGTGTCCTTCTCAGCGTGTCCCAAACATCTTTCGCGTGCGGTAAACCTTGTATATGAATAAGCTGAGAGTCTGACACGCACAGAATTATAGCGGTTCTGGCCTTCACATCCTGTGACTCCCAAGGACGCGTTGGTGCTGCAGGGATGGGGTTCTCAATCACCCCAAACAGTCTCTGATTCTGCAGCAAGGCCTTCATCTTAATAGACCAAGATGCATAATTGTCACTGGTCAAGAGGGGTGGAGAAGGCAAAACTCCCTTCTTCTTGGCATCCATTTTGAGTCCTTGCACTGACTCTCAAACACAAGCCTCTAAAATCCAATAGCTGGCTTGTTTACACTCTGTGCACCTGGCAGCAATAACACTGGCTGCTTGGAAAGTCCCCTTCCAACAGTTCCTTTGTAAGGCCTAGTCAAAACACGAGCTGTTTGTGCCTATCTGGGCATAGCCTGACTTCCAGCCCTTATCTTGAAACTGGCCTGCGTTGCTTAGCAACCACATTCCTTTCCTTGGACAGGAAAAACCACAGGAATGTTTGGAATGCAGACTCTTCTCTCTCGGAGCTGTTTTTCCCAAACGTTGCTCCCATGAAGCAGAGAATTAATCCATCTGCATTCACACTCTTAAGCCCGAAAATCTCATACCTGGGCTCCGTAGCTTGGCTTTCAGCTTCCTCTGGTCAGCTTCTGGCTGCAGAGAATCAGCTTCCATCTCAGGCTTCCATGGAGAGGGATGAATACAGTCTCCTTGATGCAGACTCCCATGGATCGTAGCAACCATCCTCTGCTACCAATGTCAGAATTCAGGCTCGGTCAGAGGTATGTGCCTATCTCTCCAGGCACCGGCTGAATTCTTTCGACCTCCCTCCGGCGACTCCCGGTAGGAAAAACACACGAGGTCCGTTCCGGCGATTTTCCTCAGGCTGTGAGGAAAACACACCAACTGCTCTCCTCCTCCCTGTTCTCCAGCATATCCCCAGGGAGGGGAATCAGACTCAGACAGAAATGTATCTACATTGTCTTTATTCCTGTCTTTCACTTCAGTACAGAGAAAACATGTCTGCTCTGTTCAACAAACAGAGAGAAACTCCAAACTCCACCCATGTACATCCTGTACAGGTCATATGACACACGCACTGAGCTAACATCCTGTGCTCAATACAGAATGGACTGCCCCTTTGTTTCCATGGCAACAGTCACACACATCCTGTTTGGCTTTCCAGCCACAAGCAGCTGACTTGGCTGCTAGAGCCTTTGCTTGCTGCTGCATTGCTGCTTTAGAATAACAGTTTAGTCGTTTAGTTGTGTCCGACTCTTCGTGACCCCATGGACCAGAGAACGCCAGGCACTCCTGTCCTCCACTGCCCCCCGCAGCTTGGTCAGACTCATGCTGGTAACCTCGAAAACACTATCCAACCATCTCGTCCTCTGTCGCCCCCTTCTCCTTGTGCCCTCCATCTTTCCCAACATCAGGGTCTTCTCCAGGGAGTCTTCTCTTCTCATGAGGTGGCCAAAGTACTGGAGCCTCAGCTTCACAATCTGTCCTTCCAGTGAGCACTCAGGGCTGATTTCCTTCAGAATGGAGAGGTTTGATCTTCTTGCAGTCCATGGGACTCTCAAGAGTCTCCTCCAGCACCATAATTCAAAAGCATCAATTCTTCGGCGATCAGCCTTCTTTATGGTCCAGCTCTCACTTCCATACATCACTACTGGGAAACCGGAAATAGTACCTCGGGTTAAGAACTTTGCTTCAGGATGAGAACAGAAATTGGGTGGCAGCGGGAGGCCCCATTAGCTAAAGTGGTACCTCAGGTTGAGAACAGTTTCAGGTTAAGAACGGACCTCCAGAACGAATTAAGTTCTTAACCAGAGGTGCCACTGTACTTGGACCTTTCTCCTTTGCAATCTGTGCATGGTGAGAAGTAAATCCTGAGACTGAAAAAGTGAGAATCAGGCTGGGGTTGTTTGCAAAGCAGCAAATAAACATCTCTTTGCTGCTGAGGGGGAAAAAAAGCGTAACAATATGTTAAACATGCAGACAGTGTAAATATTTGAATAACTGTAGGCTCAGGGTTGAAAGGAGTGTGCTCAAGAGATAGATAGGCATAGTATCTCAGGGAACTCAGGAAGAAAGATCTATTGATTTTATTCTTATCTTGATGACCTTGTGGTCTCAGAAAATGGTTTCTATGTGGAGTACATGAAGTCCCACTTTAAAGCAGAATATTTTTTAGAAATAGTATTCTGTCTTTATACAGAGCTAAAAAAAATTGGACAATTTTTTTTTCTTGCAAGCCATGCATGTTGATATGCTCATTCATATCTGAAATGTGGAGAAATGTGGCTTACTCCCATGCAAAATATCACCAGGTGTATGGAAAACTCTGATTAGCCGAAGTCTCATAAGAGGCACTGGAAAAATCCAAAGATTCTAGCCTAATGTAATGCCTTCAGGAAGGATCTTGAAGCGCACTAGACACTAGACCTGTCTCATATCATTTAAATTATAGTATGCCAACAAGTACGATACATAGTATGAAAGAGGTCAGTGCATCACACAGGAGTTGCCTACAGGTAAAAACTTAAAACACCTAAGTAAGCAGGACAAACTACAGGTTATGTGAGAATGCAAAATTAGGTGCCATACAGAATACAATAAGTTAAACTATGATCTCCAGGGCATTAGCTTTCATGGAACAATGCTAGCATGAAATTGTGGCTTCTGAAACTTTTCTCAAGGGCTAGCCAACAACATTGGCTCTTCTAACCTCCATAGTTGGCCAAAAAGGAGCTAAATCATTATGATCAGACTTGACTGTTGGCTCTTTGTCTGCGGAATAAACTACATTAGACAATATGGGCAAAATCTCAAAGATGCATTGGGTAATGCCTCCTAATAAGAAGTGGGTGCAAGTAGGTGCTGGTGCAAAATGTTTCTGTCACATATGCATTTTGTATTTTTATAAATAATATATTTATTTATTTATTTGTAAGTAGGTCACTTGTGTGAGTCAACAAACGGAGGAAGCAAGCAGGAGCAATTAATTTATGAACAACGCCTAAGGGCACTGGGGTTGACTATGAACTTTGTCAGCTCATGGGAGTCTCAGAAAAGCTTGGGTGTATGTGTGGAAACCACTGTTTGGTTGTTTTATTTTATATCCACGCTATATCCTCATGGGCTGAGAGCAGCTCACAGTGCCCTTTCTGAGCATTAACGGCCCTAACTCACAAAGTGCTTAGGCTGTGACATTGTCCAAATGGTAGGACTAGTGATGGTGCTGAACCTTCCAAACAGGAGGTCCAGTTCAGCTGGAATTGGAGAGGGGAATGCCAATCAACTCTCTGCAGTTATTTTGAATCTCAGCCATGAAGGCAGAACCCTCCAAAAACTTGTAAACTCAATTGAGCACATTTCCCCTTAAGAACCACTGCAATGGGTTGCACTACTACCAGATTAGTGAAATGTTTAAAAAAGACTGTAAAATGTGTGGATATGAAGGAAAAGAATCAAAATTTCAAATAGAGGTATTGAATAATGAGTAGAAAAATTTGTCTAAAATGTATAGAACGTTGTTGGAACGGCATACAAAAGATGAAGAGGTGAAATCAGTAATGATACATTGGGCCAGAGACTTTGGTTATAATATACAATATGATTGGACGAAATTATGGAATGAAAGGTTAAAATTTACGGCGTGTACTGCGTTGAAGGAAAATGTAATGAAAATGGTATATAGATGGTACATAATGCCAGTTAAATTAGCTAAAATGTATAAAACATGTAACAAGTGTTGGAAATGTAAAGAAAAAGAAGGAACTTTCTATCATATGTGGTGGGAATGCAAAAAGGTGAAAGGCTTCTGGGAAACGATATATAAGGAATTGAAAAAGATGTTGCGATATACATTTGTTAGAAAACCAGAAGCCTTCTTACTAGGATTGGTAGGTAATGAAATTAATAGAAAAGATTGTAAACTTTCCCAATACACTGTAACAGCTGCAAGAATACTTCTGGCACAAAGATGGAAGCAGGAAGAAATTCCAACTGTGGAAGAATGGAGAATGAAACTGACTGAATATGCGGAATTGGATAAACTGACTGGGAAGATTCGATATCAGAAAGACCAAAAGTTTATCGAGGACTGGGGGAAATTTACAGATTATCTGAAAAGCATATGTGACGCACAGACAACGCTTGTTGGTTTTGAAGGGTCTCTGTGAAAAATTAAGAAATATTGTAAAAAAGAAAGTAGGAGAAAGGAAGAGGAATAGTTAAAGGCAATAATAAGTTCCGAAATGCGTTAACAATAGAAATTTTAACGAAAGATTGGCAGAAAAACTGAGGGAAGTCAAAAATTGATGAATGTGAGAGTTAATATGAGTTGATTGTATAAAAATGTTTGGAAAATGAATAAAAAATTATTATAAAAAAAAATAAGAACCACTGCAATGATTAAAGGCTATTGAGAAGGTCCTACTCATGATCACCTCTTTTTGGGCATCTGGGGCACGTGGAATAAGGAATACGGCCTTCTTGGCTGCTGCATCCCAACTTTGGAATGCTCTTCTCGAGCATGTCTCCCTGTCCCTGACTTTATCTGATATGAAAGGTGGAAATATTTTTATTACAGGTTACATTTGGATATTGATTTACTCTGCTGGATCTGGGAGAGTACCACGGAAAGCCCTGCTCCCACTGATCTGCAAGGATGATTTCCGTATGCATGTCACACTGAGACAAGTGTTAAGTGTCGACAATAAAGGGAGTGCAGGAGGAAGCCTACCTTTTACTTTGGAAACAGAATTTTGTACTTTAAAATCTAGCTAAAGCAAATGAATGTGCCAGAACAAGGCTCCCGCAAAAGTGATCACTCAGGGCTAAGGAAAGAACATTAATGGATATTTATGGTTGTTTATGCACAAAACACTGTAGAGACAAAAAAAAATGTGGCAAGAAATATATAGATCCTATATTCAGGGTGGAAAACAGAGTTTGTAGAGCACACCAATAAATCAAAATGAAATATCAAGCACCAAAATAGGTTATCTAAAGCTTTAAGAAAAGTGCAGTTTAAATAATAAGAACCTTGAACATATACATAAGAGAAAGAAAAAGGTTCCTTGGGAACAAGTGCAGAGCCACTGACGTGGTGATGGGGGCACACATGTACTAGGCCCATGCCAGCAGGACCCCTGATGCTCTTTGTCTTCATTTAAAAATCAAATCAAATCAAACATTTCTGAAGAAAGTTAGAGAACAATTCGTGGAGGCAGCTCTAATGCTTCAGCACTCAGCAGGCTATACCATTGCTTAGGATACGTAATCATTTTATCACTTTTGCTAAGCAGTCAGAGGAAGGAATGCTGACCACCACAACCTAGGACTCAGGAGGAGCTCCTCCTAGAGCAGCAGAAAAAGCAGGAGAAGCTGTATGCTAGGGTATGTTTATTAAAGCACTTTCCTCATGTCCCCACTATTTCATTCAGTCCCCAGGTGTGATGCCTTTACAGAATAAAGCAGAATCGGCTGACCAATTTTACACGGTACGTATCTCCCTTGAAACAAATGAAATTTTCTTCCTACAGATTAAAATTTGTGCAATTGTATCCTCCGCCCTTCCAATTTTTCCGTGTCCCACATACAGCCACTACTTGTCTGCTTGCCATCAGTGAGCTGTTATTTATGAATACAGAGTAACCATAAAACAAAAGCACAAAATGAATCACCTGTATAGCACCACAAAATAATTAAATGCCTTACAGCTACAGCAAGCTAAGATTCCTACAGACTGTACTGTAACTGAAGGATTTTTATTTTTTTAATGAAGGGTGGCAAAAGGTATATATGTTTGGCTGAGAGTTTAGAATCTGTACGGTTGTGTGTGGGTTTTTTTAGAGGACCTAATATTTTATTGCAGTATGGAAGTCACTTGCTCTGGTATGAGGAATACTATGGGGAGAGTGAGAAGGGTGCTTGAAACCTTGACAGGAGACAGACTGAGTAGAGAGATCGGAGGAGGTATAAGTATGCTGTCTTGTGTGATAGTTTTGGCAGAGAGGACTGCCAAGGAGCAAGCTGAATGCAGAAGTCAAGGACAGACAAAAGAGAGAGACAGCAATGGGACCTCACCTAGCTGAGGTAAAGGTAAAGGAACCATGGATGGTTATGTCCAGTCAAATTTGACTATGGGGTACAGCGCTCATCTCACTTCAGGCCAAAGAGCCAGCGTTTTACTGCAGACAGCTGTTCTGGGTCATGTGGCCAGCATGACTAAACTGCTTCTGGTGCAAGGAACACCATGACAAGTGCCAGAGCGCAAAGAAATGCCATTTACCTTCATGCCGCAATCTACTAGAGCTGGCATGCTTTCGAACTGCTAGGATGGCAGGAGCTGGGACAAAGCAATGGGAGCTCACCCCGCCGCGGGGATTTGAACTGCCGACCTTATGATCAGCAAGCCCAAGAGGCTCAGTGGTTTAGACCACAGTGCCACTCGTGTCCCTACCTAGCAGAGACAGGCTGCCAGCTAAGGAAGACCTGCCGGTGCTCTTCCAGACTTTACTTCTGTGCAACAATGCCATACAAATATCAGTTATAACACCGATTTTGGCAGCAACTGTAGGGTCTCCGCTTTGCAACATTTTGTGAGCATTTCTTGGAAAATAAGATCTCCGGGATATGCAACACAAATGCATATCAACCAATTTGGTTTTTTTTAACAAAAACTAAAATAAAAGAGTTGGAAGGTGAATGACTCTCTGCAAAGAAAGCCTGACCTCAGCTAGAGCAAGGCAAATAATTGATGGCACTGTGACAGACTGCAGCTGACCTACAGGACTGGACTGTCAATTTCCTTTCTGTTTATAACCAGGATATGCAATAGCAAGATTTCAAGAAGTGCTGAAACTTCAGCACCTTCTCACCTCATTGAGCTGGGGACTAAATATGTCAGAAATGCATTCACAGTGTCATTAATTTTTGTTTCTGAATATGGAACCATTGTAGGCCTGAAGTTATTCGTTATAGTATCTGTTCAGAGTTTAGCCACACTAAAGTGCATTTCGCTGCGTACAAGGCCTTTCTCTGCTAGGGAAGATACTCATAGGAATAAAATGCAATAGACTGAATCATTAGCCAATAAACCGGCATGAGGAAACTTGGCCTATTCTTGCGCCATTATACTTGTTGACATATTAACTGCAGTTGAAATCTATAAAGTTAACTTCAGGCAAGTCAATGATTTTTACTGGGGAGCTGACCTTCAATCAATTTATAGTCCCTTAGATGTATTTCTTGTATATACAGATCACTACTCAATGAAATTTATTAAGTAAGTGCTCAGGGGGACTGGTGAAGCCTCATTTTTAAATGGAAGTTGTCTTTAATAGAACGGGACTAAAATTGTTTCATTAGGCTGCAGTTCTAGGGGCACTTACCTGAGAGTTAGACCCACTGGACATAACAGGATTTGCTTTCACAGGGTTGGAATCCTTGAAACGTTTAATCATACATTAAATCAACACTGTCTTCTTTGTTTAAAAATGCTGAACCCAAGAATAATTTGAGCACAGTGTTACAAAAATAAAAATAAAAATTGGCAACACAAATATCCCGAACATAAAATATACAGAAGGCTGCTTCTATGTGAAATTCTGGTTTTGAGTCATTTGTCCTAGTCATATGAGCAGTAACATTATAAGGTTAACTATATTTAACCTGGCATTTCATTATAAAAATTTATCCACCACTGGAAATTCCAGACAGTTCTTGAACAATGAACATACCAGGGACACAGCACATAGAAACGAAGGACACTTGTTCCTTCAGTTTCTTGAGAACTGTTGTGCAGTACTTGTATTTCAACAAACTTATGAGGCCAACTAAAGAGGGTCTCTTGGGACTTCTTGGCAACCATGTGTGCACCCTGTCTAATAACTGATCTGGCGCAAGTTTCCAGGGGCCAACATTTGCAGTTGCTGTCTTGATGGCCTTGTTAAAATTGTCAGACAGCAGACTGATACCCCTGGCACACTCCAGCATGAAGACAGACAGACTTTCTAAATGGGAGGGAAATAACTTGAGCACACATTCTCTGCTCTGCAAAACAAATGCGCTGTAAAGCAGTGGATGCTCACGGTTTAAACAAGTTCCATCAAACTTGAGAAAGCCTCCTTTTAGTGCTTCGCAGAGGTCACTCCAGTATACGAAGTGTTTTGGTCCTATAAAAATTGCAGAAGCTATAGCCCCTGTATGCATACACTCCCCACACGCAAAATGCATTCAGTGAACATTTGAGGACAAGAACTGTGCTGGCTGGCCATGTCTTCCCATGAAAACCACGTGTTCACCATTAGTAAATTAAAAAAAGGTGGGGGACAGCCCGAATGTGCATATGGATGTATATATGCAGGGCTCTCACTTATAATTAGCAATTATCCTTGGCCCAATTGGTTCCCAGTTACATGGAGGAAATCTATGCATGTAGGACTGTTGAACACAAGGGCACTCAGGGGCATGGTCAGTAGACGCACTCCTGGGGCCCCCTCCATTTGGTACATGCAGATGTTTGTGCAGAGCAAAACATCTGCACACCCTTTGTATCATAAAGCTAAACCCAAAAAGGTGTACTCAGAAGCAGGCACTTCTACTTTCAGTGGAAGGTTATGTTTAGTATTCAGGCAAATATACATTTTTAAGAAATTATTATGCCAGGGAGGTAGCAGCAAGGAAAGCTTACTTCATCAGTGCCATAATATGTACAATCAGCAACAGTTTAGCAAAGATTAACAGGTGGTGAATCTAAGTTTCGTGTGCCAGAAACCTGTGTTATCATACAGCATTTGGATGGGCTTTTCCAACAAGTGCTCTTACAAATGGTATGAGCATTCTGTACTCTCACGGTAACAGCATTCTTATTTCAAGATTTTGGCACCATTTTCTTCAAATATTTAAATCCTTTATGCAGTGCTACTGGAAGGAAGATATGTTGCAACTTCAGAACTACAAAATCTATCATGCAGTGTGACTGCAAGCAAAATAAACATAGCAACACACACATCTGCCTGACATGCTGAATCAGGGCATTAATCCATCTAGCCCAGCATTATCTAGTCCAGTTTGCAAAGAGGCCTCCCTGACCATGTGCTGAAAACTTTTTAATTCTGCTTGCCATCACAGGGAATGTGGCATTGTAGCATGGCAGCATCCCACCACTTCTTCCACCAAGGTTCCCAGCCAACAGAAGATGCAAAACACCTCACCTGCTGGCTGGGGATTGTTTGAATTTGGTCCAGCTGCAAATTGGCTAATAGCAGTCAAACCAGGGGGCAGGCACACTCAGGGGGTGGATCTGACTGGGTCCATTGTGAATTTCACTCAGGTTCAGATTTCGCTCAGGTCTGCTCCTAGAGTACATAAAAGAGGATGGCCTCATGCCAGGCCCTTTGGATTTGGGTAAAAGCCTTAGTCATGGTTGGAGGAGAGGTTGGAAGTCTTGGTCTGCCCCTACAAGGGAATGAGGTATCCCATTAAAGGGATCCTGGAGGAGATGTTCCTGTCCAGATGGGGAATAGGGACATAGCTTTCCTCCATGGCATACTGGGTGGGGTTTTGATGGATGCCATAGGCCTCCCCCGCCATTCTTTCAACCCCTGGGAGAATCAACCAGAAAATGGGCTGGTTGAAACAGGTTATACCCGGTGCCTATGCCCAAACCACCTTCACCTGTAATCAATAAAGTTGTGGTCTATTTTAAGGTCACCAGATGTCCCCGTTTCCCAGGGACAATCCCCGGATTTACAAATCTGTCCCCATACAAAACCCACTGAAGTTGAAAAGTGTCCCTGGATTCATTGAAAAAAATCTGGTAAAGGTAAAGGAAAAGGGACCCCCGACTGTTAGGTCCAGTCATGGCCAACTCTGGGTATACAAGTGGAGGTGCCTGATTTGCTGAAATTTGAACCAGAAGCTAGCTGCATATTCCAATAATCCCAACCTCAAGCAACACTGTTTTAAAGCAATGTACAGACAGACTTCGGCAAAAATCAAAACGAAAGGCTGAATGAAATATTGGCTAAGCTTGAGGTCTTATGCAGACTTAACAGAAAATAATTGCCTATCAGGTTTCTATTCACCAGGTGATTATTGCCTTAATTGTTGCATTATTTTCCAAACATTAGGAACAAGTCAGAAAGTGTAAATTTCTCCCATCTTTTCCAACAAAGAAACAAATAAGTAGCAGTCTTGGAAGTGTATGATGACAGGTAAGAGAGTGCAATTGTTATGTGCATGTCTCTAACTTCACATGCTTAACCCTTTCGCATCCAACCTCCCTCCCCCCCTCCATTAAAACTCAGTTTGTTTTGTCTCCCGAGGAAAAAAGTTTCCCCCATAGGGGAAAGCATCTGATGGAAATAGTGGAGGAAATGGCTGGAGTAGAGAGGGTTAATCACTCCACATATTACTTTGTCTGTTCCCAAGTCTAATTTTCATTGAGCAAAAAACCTGGAAAATGTTACAAGTGCATAACCGAACATCTAACCTGGCTCTGATCCCATTGCAGTGTCTGTTTATTCTCAGTATAAAGGACTGACCCTCTTTGGAAATGTAGACTCCACAAACAATGATCAATAAGTATGTTAACAGCAAGCAGTTTCCAAATAAATTTACCTGCTCCAACTTTTTGAAACAATCAAAAAGTACTATTCAAACCATCCATGAGCTGCCAAACACACGGTTCTAGAGCGTAATAAATACCAGGAACTGAATATGACATATTGGGAAACAAAAACAACTGATCTTTAATGCAAAATTTTAAAATAAAGACATATCCTGACTATTCAGTGCTTAACAAGCATGTAGTTATGACAACAAAACAGAAGAACAAAAGATGGCAATGAAGGACATTGCCTTTCATACAAATGTATTTTGGAATGTGCTGCTGATACAGGATACTTCTCCCCAACAAGTTAGTGTCAACCTTCCTCATCTGACAACCTTTGAAGCGTACACAGAGTCATAAGATCAGAAAGTCACACAGATGAAACTCTGCGTCCACAGGTCATCTACAATGTTTTTCCACCCTTACATAACCCAGAAGGGATTGACTGTCCTGGGTAAGAGTACCCGCATTCGAAAGGACACCACCAATAAAATATAAATCTACACATATAAAATGGAAGTATGCCCTTTAAATCATCAGAGGCCCCCTACAGTAAAGGTGGACAACCTACAGCCCTTGGCCTAGTTTCATGCAGGGGGGTGACAGTGAGCGGCCCCAAAAAAAGAGTGTGTGTCAGGATTCAGCCCAGGCCAGGCCTGGAACCCAAGGAACAAGGGAAGCAGGACCTCCTGGCAGATCTCCACACTATGAATGCTACTGAGGAGATGTTGGATCCAGACATGCCTGCCCCAGGACTGGAGGTTAGGGCACTGGGTTCCTGTCTGTCTCTCACGTGTTCCTCCTCATCTGCCCCAGAGCTACAGGAGCATAGCTGACAGGGTTCCAGGTAAGACTTTTGGGGCCACCACAAAAGTGCTCAGCTAGGGTACTTGGAAGGAGGTGGAAGCACATGGAAGCTGCTGCCTGGATCAGGGCCTGCATACGAGCAAGGAAAAAAGGAGAAGCCTCCAAGTCCCAATTCTGAGCTGACCCATTCGTGGAGAAACATCTCTGTTAGCTTGAGGCTTCCTGAAATAGGCATACAGACTGAGAATGGGGGAAGGGAGTGGCAGAAGAAGAGAATAAGAGTTTGGATTTGATATCCCGCTTTATCACTACCCTAAGGAGTCTCAAAGCGGCCAACATTCTCCTTTCCCTTCCTCCCTCACAACAAACACTCTGTGAGGTGAGTGACGCTGAGAGACTTCAGAGAAGTGTGACTGGCCCAAGGTCTCCCAGCAACTGCATGTGGAGGAGCGGAGACGCGAACCCGGTTCACCAGATTACGAGTCCACAGCTCTTCACCACTACACCACAGTGACTCTCTGGCAGTAGATTGAGAAATGGCCCCATTTTGTGAAGGAGTCTCTTCCAACTGATGATCCCCTTCATTGTCAAAAGAATGACAACAGCATAAAGTTGTTTGAATAACATATTGGAAGAAAATCCAGTCAGTTCTTCAATCTATTTTTCTCAAGCACATTACATAAAGGAAGCACCTCAAGTCTGTCAACTATGAGGATGGGGCGGATCAACAATATAACTGTTTCGATCAATAATAATAACAACAGAGAGTCTTGCTGTGGGTTTAGCTTGAAAACAGACAGGCCTATATTAAACATGCATGATATTAGATTATTAGTGCCCTCCCCCAAAAATATACCGTATATAAATAGGGGGTCCCCTGAAACTTCTTAGTACTATGTAAAGATCACTTCACAGTAGACAAAATAATGCCACCATGTGTACAAGTAGCAGGATGTAACAACTATGTGTAGCTCTCTGTTGCATATGACTAAAATGGAAACTTCTGTAAACATCGTTGTTGCATTCATTTGACATTTACATGGACACAAGCAATCATCATTTAACATTTGTTCCTGTATGTGCATCTCCTCAATGGAATTTAGTTCCAAGCAAGTTTACTTGTGGAGGTTGGGGCAGTCCAGAAGATGACAGTATCTGCAATAGAAACCATGTGAGGACATGATGGGGTTTCTAATGTGTCTGTGACTTTGATTTCTATATAGTCAAATATAAGCACCAGGTTGTAGAGATTTCCCCTTCTCTCACCAAATATTGCTTATAGTACAAAGGAAGAAAAACTGCAAGCTGTCCACATGTATCTCCATTGTATTAATGTACAGCTTGACCTGTGCAAGTTTACCTGAAAGCAAGTCCCACTGAGTTGCGTGGGACTTACTGCCATGAGAAACAATTCACCGGAGCTTATTCCCTGGCAAGTGTGCATAGGATTGCAGCTTTACAACAAAATCCTATGCAAGTCTACTCAGAATAAGTCCTTTCAAGTTCAACGGGACTTACTCTCAGTAAGTAGGTACAGGTTTGCAGCCTTAAAGTATTACAACAGTAACAGGAAGGATTGCACAAAACAAAGAAACTTTTATATTCCTACTTTTCTATATATACTTGATCCTTTGACAAGCTAACACAGTTTGGTTGTAATATTGACCAAACTGTTGAAAGCAGTTTGTCAGAGGAGCTAGAAAATATACTTTAAAAGGCACTTACATGTGACAAACTTCTTTCCTAGTTTCATTATGGTTCATAACAAAAAAAAGTCCAACTCAGGAACTGGCAATGACTGAAGAAAACAACAACCCTATCTACCGGAGATCTAAAATAATGTCATGAGTATATTTTACTGATGGGTTCAAGTCCATTCTCTTGGTCCTAATTAGCATTTTTCTCTTCTCCACTTTCTTTATTTTTATTTTTTTAATCTCCAATGGACACCTTAGCCGAATCTATCAGCTTTGACAGAAGGCCGAAATCCTGGCAGTGAACTATAAATTGACCATTTCCATAAAAAGAGCTGCTAAATGAGAAACCATGTGCTCAGTATAAAACTAATTTCATGCTTTCAAAAGCACACAGTGGCTTCTAGCAAGATAGTGGCCCTGGGACTTGCAAAGACAGATTGGCTAATACAAATGGGTTTGCTCCTGGTTAGCCATGCTTTACGTGTACTGCCAGTAAATGGAAATTCTCAAATCTTCAGTCAAACAAACATGTTCTTATCTGTAACTCAGTCGTTGGGAGCTATAAAAACAAATACTTCATGAATAAATTTAATGGGGAAAGCATTAGTTTCTACTGAAAGATCTGCAAAGCTACTTAAATAGTTATTTTGTAAGAAGAAATGCCAGTTTCATAATGCTAGCTTGTATTTTTCTCTTCATTGGGGACAATACTACCCAGACCTAAAACAAATAACTAAAACAACACCTACCTCAATGAAGATAAGCAAGCCCACAGCAAGGTTTAATGAATAATATTCACACTAAAGTGATTGGCTAGAACTTTTTAGACAAGTAAACATAACTTAATCCTCTGCCAGAATGTTTTGAAACTTAAGGGGTGGGCGATATGAACTTCACAAATTAGTTTCAGCAATATAATTCTGCTTTAAAAAAAAAAGATGTGCAGCACTTAAAATGTCATATTTAATTAAAGCATGCTTAGATGGCAGTGACAGTAATTTTATGCCTCTCATAAAACAAGTTGTCATTGCAAATGAATTAGTGGAGGTTGTCCTGTGACTGACAGGTCATACCATTTAATACTCACAGAGTCAGACTCCCGTTTTCATTACTCCAGTATGCAGTCCATTGCTTTTATCTTATTTTATTAGTTGCAAGTCATGTTAGTAATTTATCGCCTGTATAATATCCCTTCCACGAGTCAAGCTTTCTGCTAAGTAGGGTTCAGTGCCCTGCATATCATTTTTGATCACAAGTACACAATCTCACTGATGATTAGCCTCATCAATTAATGATCAGCATGTCATATTGTACCAATAGATGGATTCTGATATATTTGAAATAACTAAGAGCTAGAACAGCCTCTTCTCCAAGTAAAATGACAGGAAACTGAAAGGAGTTAACGTTTACAATGTCATCATTTTCTCATTATTTTTCTAGCCTTTTGTGTTGTCTCTGCCGGCACAAATGAAACACAAAATTCCACTTCCACACACATACAGAAATGATGCCAAGCATGGGATAAATGTATAGGAATGTGCCTCAAAGCAATTCTGTAATGCTTACTCATAATAATAATAAAATTCATTGCTCACCTCTGCTAGGAAGTCCACTCCACATTTTGGTAGTACTAAATATCCAGCTCATAAAAGAAACCAGGTTAGAAACACAAAACTTCCAGTATGTGAGCAGAAAGAGGTATGGTGAACACTACAGAGGCTTGGCTCTCCAACCCTGATCATCTGTGTGACAGTAAACTGTTACACAGTGCAGCTCCAATCCTTCTCTGCTGCCGGCTTATTTGCACTGCTCATTGAAAATCCTTTACATGCTGGCAGCATTTTAGGGAAGGACAAGCACACTGAGTCATTTGTAAAGAAAGCAGAGCAATTTCAGTTCCACACATTCATTCGTACTGAAACACACACACACACACACCACACACACAGAGACACACACACTGTCAAAGTAAGGTCTCTGGGATGGATTTATGGTGAGGAAAAGGCAACCTTAAGGCTTCATTACCAACGCAGAGGATTCAGCGGCTGTGATCAAATTCAAGCAAAAGACAGATGATTATGAAATGGCTCTACAGATATAGCTGCAAGCCACGCAGAATGAAGAATCATCTTCCCAAACTGAGCAAGTGTCAAAATTAGCTCTGGGTTTTCCACAGTGACAGAGGAACATCCGGAGCCAATATGCTGATGGGGAGGCGGGGGTTATTATTGGAGGTGGTTTTAAAAATGAAAACAGTGACATATTGACTGAGGGGTTTTTGTTTTGTTTTTTGCTACTAAGAAAATGAACAACACATGTTCAGAAAACAAGAAACATCAGTTATATGCTATCCTAAAATAGCTAAAAACATAAAGCCTTTTTTCCCACCAAGACAGAAATGAATGTGGTAAACATTTAGAGCTAAACTATGAACTACTGACCTTGCAAACTGGCTAGCCATTTGTAACCAGCACAGACTGGCAATGCGGGGAACCAGTTCAGATGAGAACCCTAGCATGGAGGAATTGGGGGGGGGGGCGTTTAACCTTTGTCCACTACTATGGCCCCAATCCAGATTTGGTGGCCTGTGCCTGCAATTTGCACTGTGGAAAAATGCTTCCCAATTCATTTCAGCAACATTTTTTCCTTGTATATAGATATGCAGCAAACAGAACATGTGCTTTGGACACTAGACCATATCGTACTCGTTTGGTGTCCAACCATTCCTTCAGTTGAACTGCACCTTATGATGTGTACATCTCTACCCGTTTGCTTTTCCCTCACTTGCTCTCACCAGCCCCAGCCCCACTGCTGATTTCTTCTTCAAAAGTCTCTCCTTTTTTTTTTTAGTCCCCAAACTCTTGTCAGTCAAAATGGTGGGGCAGGTAGCCCTCTTCCCAAATCGCTTCCAGCTACCAATTGTTTTTTACCTTTGAAATTTTATTCTGTACTTTTGTGCTCCCCCTTTGCTGTTGGACCTACTTCTACACTCTTAACTGATCTTGGCCCTTTGTTTACCTTTCTTCTCTTTCACAACACTCGACCCTTGCCCCTTCATGACTTCAGTATCCATGGATGAACATCTCACTGATCAAGTTACCTTCCACTTCCCCCCTCCCTCCCAACTAAACTCCTCCAGAGGCCTGTGACTTTGGACAGACTCGGCCACTCACTGTCCCGTTCACTCCCTTGACCTTGCGTTCTACAAGAACTGTTATGTACTGGGCTCCCTGCCCTAAGAGAACACCCTCTTTCTGACCACCACATTATCACTCACAGTGTGTACCTTCTCTACCCCCCCCCCCCACCTCTGCTTCTTGTCTCTACTGTGACCTGCAGTCTGGTAACACTCTCTTGAAGTGTCATCATCCCTTTATGTCACCTGGCACATCTGACCACTGCTCTAGATCAAGGTAGCCAATGTATGATGTTGGAGTGCAACTCCCACCTGCAGCCCCAATGGAAGATGGGAATTGTCATCCATCCAACAGCATCTAGAGGGCACCATGTTGACCGCCCCACTCCAAACTCTGTTGTTTCAACACCAACTCCTACCTATACTTAAATCTTAGCTTGTTTGTTCTACTGTCCTACCAAGCTATTTGGCACGCTTGCTCCCAGCCCAGCATACGTCTTCCATACATTATCCCCATTCATGTCCTCAAGGTGCTATGTGCATTTTGAGGCATTAAAAAAACCAACTGGCTCATTTTAAATCCATGCTCCCCTCATACCAGGGGTGCCAACTTGAATAAAATATTGGGGGCCCCAGATAAGCCCCGCCCTTCATAATCAATCACATGATGCTGTCCATTCACACCATTTGAATGGAAATGTTAATCAGCTTGGGGGGGCTGGCCCCCTCAAATGTTTTATTGTGGGGCCGAAGGGACCTCAGCCCCAAGGAGTTGGCTGCTATGCCTCATACTCTGCTCTTTATCTGGCCAAGCATCATTACTGACCATTTTCAACAATCCTGAAGCTTCTTTTCTACCTTTTATGCTCAGCTAAAGCCTGCCTTCTCTTCCTCAGTTTCTGTCTGAACCTCACCAACTTCAGTAACAAACTGCAATTTGTCTGCCAAAATCTCTCTCTGTCCCTTCACTGCATCCATTCATCTTCCACCTCCCTCAGACGCCAGTGTTTGTTGATGAGATGGAACAAATGCAAAGAATATATAGATGTGTATATTAGGCAAAATTGTATGTAAAAATGTGTACAGTAGAAAAAACTAAACACTAAAATGCTGGTGAATTTTCATGATGTAAGTCCACTTACCTTCTCTGCAGGGAGGTGGCGGTTGCAGCATGGTGCAGCTTGCTGCTGGGGCAGGGGGAGAGATTAAAATGGCCGGTGGAGGACGCCACGTCCTCCTCCGCCAGCTGTGATGACTGACATGGCCCACCTGCAACTTCAGCCAATCACATGTGGGCTGGGGATCAAGTTTTCAGGAGCAGACTTGACTGGGAACTTCTCATTGAGATCCTCAGTCAGCTCCACTCACTGGGCTTAAATAAGGAGTGCACACGATCTTGGCAGCTCCATCAGAGCCGGATCACCCACCCACCCTCCCTCTCTTGGCAGCACGCTACGACTCGCCCAAAGGAGTGGGCTGGTCATATGCACGATCTCCCTATCTAAATCTCAGTCCCTGTTTTCAGGGCCAGGCAGGATTTTTTTCCTCCAGACATATTGGGTCTGTCTCAAGGTTTTCGCCTTCCTCATAGCAATTGTCACCACTTAATGGCGGATAAGGCATTAGGATGGGTTGTTAGTCAAGGCAGTGGGGGTTGGGAGTCTCAACGCCCCCTCAAAGAAAGGGGTACCCTGTTAAGGAGGTCCAGGTGCTTCTATCCAGGTGCCCAGACAGGGTTGTGGGGCGATGTTACTAAACTTATAGTGGTGATTCTGCTGGGTCGCATCTACGTCCTAGGGTGATCCCTAACTTAGGATCAACCCTAATGAGCAATCATCCAGCAGGCAGGCTGGATGATGCTGGATATATACCCAACACGTTGCCAAAGCCTACTGACACCTGTAATCCAATAAAGTTGTGGCCTGTTTGATCCCAAATCCTTGTCTTGCGGCTGTAGCTCATGCCACTGCTTAGGCCCTGTTACAGGCTGCCTGAGGCTGTGCTCACAAAATATCACCTCAAACCGATGTGGAAAACTGAACTTAATATTGAAAAAATGAGAAACTGAGGTAAACAAAAATTAATATATTCAGCCATCGCTCTCCAACTCCATTCTCTAGTCCATACAATCAGACTTCTGTCCTCTCCAGCTACACTCCACTAAAGCTGCCCTTGTATATCCTCTCAGCACTACATCTAAAGAGCTCAACTGTCCTTGTCTGATACAATTTAACATTATTAATACAAGAAATAAAAATACCCTGACAAAAAGACAACTGGGCCTATGCACACAAGAGCTATTCATCACAATCTACTATTCTGAAAAGTGATTTCCACTTTGATTTAAATATTAAATATTTAAAATTGATGTAAATATTAAATATTTAAAATATTCCCCAATTCCCCATAATTTTAATTCCCCCCAACCCCCCCACAAATGCTTATGACAGGTAACAACAACAAGCAGCCGAAGAAAACTCTATTTACCCATCACCACTTGGCCGAAGTCAACTGACTCTCTAGTCCTGGCTGCAAAACGCTTATTAAAAGCAGAAAGCCCCAACTGGAAAAGTACCATTCGCTACATTGAACCCAAATGTTCCTCCCATCCCCAAGGCTGAGAGACCGGGGGGGTGGGGTGGGGACTACACCAAACAGCACAAGAGAAAAGGCAGGATATATGTGTGATAATCAATGATAAAGCATGAATAGATAAAAAGGAAGCACATATTGTACATACGACAACAAAAAAGCAAAAAGCTCACCTCAAACATGGAGAAGAGGCCAGAGTTGGCTGAATGTGTATTTCAGCCAATGGTTTATCTGTCAATGAAGCTGCAAAAAGGTATGAGGAGCTGCAGCTGAGGAGTGTGTTGCAGGTCCTGCCTTTTCCCAGCTCCTTTCAGTGATCATCATGAGGTACGAAGAGCAGATACGTTCCTCTCTCAGGTAAAAAGGTAAAGGGACCCCTGACCATTAGGTCCAGTCGTGGCCGACTCTGGGGTTGCGACGCTCATCTCACTTTATTGGCCGAGGGAGCCGGCGTACAGCTTCCGGGTCATGTGGCCAGAATGACTAAGCCGCTTCTGGCGAACCAGAGCAGCGCACAGAAACGCCGTTTACCTTCCCGCCGGAGCGGTACCTATTTATCTACTTGCACTTTGACATGCTTTTGAACTGCTAGGTTTGCAGGAGCAGGGACCGAGCAACGGGAGCTCACCCTGTCACAGGGATTCGAACCGCCGACCTTCTGATCGGCAAGTCCTAGGTTCTGTGGTTTAACCCACAGTGCCACTCAGGTAGAAAGATATTATTGGTTTATTCCTTACACCTGACAGTCTTTACTGTGGCAAATATTAGGGTACACATGGCGTACACGAAGAAGGCACATCTGCTGAACAGCTGCATAGGTCCTTACAAATAACTGATGCTCACAATCCCAGAAATAAGTATGTTTCCTTTTAGATGTTATACCTCAACATCCCAATACCTTACGATTTGTTTGGGGGAAATAAACACCAACCAGCTGTTTCTGTGACAACAATGAGCAAGAAGTATTCATGCCCCGACACTTTCCTATCAATTTGGGATCTGGTGATAAGTTACAAAAGATGTAAGAAGCCCTTTCTCACTTACTGAAAAAGCAATATGTGAAAAGTATTCAGGAAGCCTAATAATTATTGTGATAGCATCACTGTGAAACTGGTTTCAATAATCAAGAGACAGCTATAATATATTCCATGGGAATAAAATGTGTACTGCAACATGCAAAAGGAAGTCTTTCTTTTAAAAATACCCACATTAACTGCATATAGTTACAAGCTGTTTTGTAGTGCATCTGGTTTAAAGATCAAAACCAAACTTTTAAACTCATTACAAATGGTAATTATGTAAATTAATCATTTTAATCATCTAACAACATCACAAAAAACAGATTTTGTAGGTACACATAACTAAACTAGCACAGCATAATTATTTGCTATTCTGATAAATAAAACATGAAATAAAATAAGTGTTTTAGCATTTACTTCTAAATTGCTGGAGAACACTGATTATGGCTTGGGTACTATTTCACATTCCTTAAAGAGGAAAAATCACTGTGATGACATTAAAATATAGCGGAGTTGAACGCAAAAATGGGTTGGGGGTGGAAAGCACAAAGTTGAGTTGATAATGTTTTTACAAACTTTCCGTAACCCAAACTGACCTCTGATGTACCTTCATGGGCAGGATAAAGAGTGAATCATATTATTTTATTATTTTTTAAAAAAACAGCATGGGGGAAAAGGGTGAACTAATGGGGTTTTCTGCATCTCAGCCAGTAATATTTTCATTAAAGTTGCATGGAGATTTCCATTTTTCAATGTTGTTAATAAACTACTCTGATTAATACTTCCACCCAATTAAACAAACACAGCAAAAACTGGCAGAAGATGAAAACTTCACATGCCATGGAAAACCCTGAAATGACATGTGCCATTTCTACAGAGGCTGCACTGCCAAGTAAAACCAGATGGCTCGGCTTAAAATGTTTCAAAACTTGACACATTTGTCATTTTGTCACCATTTGCCCATGCACTCTACACCGACAGAACTTCATAGGGAAATAAATCCTGCAGTTTTCTGTACTTCGTAGAGTATCCCCAAATGCCTTCCCAAACATCCCTTTGCAGCTGCACTCAGCTAAATTCAGTTACAAGAGGGCAAACTATAACACAGACCATGCCTTATTAAGCTAAAATTGTTCTGATTCTCCAAAAAAGAGACCTGTATCATTGTCTAATAATATCATTTGTTTCCCCTTCTGTTTTCCACCCCCACCTTTTTTTTCTTTTTTGCATATATGGATAAAGAAGGCCGATCGCCGAAGAATTGATGCTTTTGAATTATGGTGCTGGAGGAGACTCTCGAGAGTCCCATGGACTGCAAGAAGATCAAACCTATCCATTCTTAAGGAAATCAGCCCTGAGTGCACACTGGAAGGACAGATCCTGCAGCTGAGGCTCCAATACTTTAGCCATCTCATGAGAAGAGAAGACTTCCTGGAAAAGACCCTGATGTTGGGAAAGATGGAGGGCACAAGGAGAAGGGGACGACAGAGGACGAGATGGTTGGATAGTGTTCTTGAAGCTACCAACATGAGTTTGACCAAACTACGGGAGGCAGTGGAAGACAGGAGTGCCTGGCGTACTCTGGTCCATGGGGTCATGAAGAGTCGGACACGACTAAAGGACTAAACAACAACAACAAATACATGCATACCTGATTTCAGTCCGTGCCTCTCAAAGGCTGGTTACTGTAAATGATACTCTATGATACACCTGTGTTTTTCGAACAGATGCCTCAGCTTCTTGCAGTGTTAGCCTGTTTTGGTACTCCTGTACAATCAGTGTCTCATATTTTAGTACAAAGATATGAAACATGTCGGAATTTGGCTCTGATTGATAAACAGCTGTTTAAACATTCTTTTAAGGAAATAAAAAACCCCAAAGACATGTGTATCTTCCCCTGTGCCATACACCCACAAAGAACAGTCCTAGCAGTGTCAATAATAGGAAGCTTTAAAGGGAGAGAAAAGACATTTGATTCACAAAACGGGCCTTACGTGCAATGATTGCAATCTACTTTGGCCAAATAGATACCGGCAGAGCACTCCTCTCATATCTACTCTGAAGTAACTCACATTTGAATTCAGTAGTACTTACTCCCAGGTAAGTACGTACAGGTTGCAGCTAAAGGGAGGAGGAGGGAGACATATAGTGTGCTCACATTACCACCTTAGAGAACAGTGTAGTTGTTGCCTTTTCGGTGTGTTTTACAGCTCTCCCGTGCTGCACAGCTGTTCAGATCAGCACAGCTTCATTAGTGTCAGATTGGTTTGCATTTGTGCACATACCAGGGGGTGTTGACTAGTGGGGATATCTTTACACTATGCATATGTGTTCAGTCCTTCGCTAGAGACAAATTAAAAGGTAAAGGTAAAGGTACCCCTGCCCGTACGGGCCAGTCTTGACAGACTCTGGGGTTGTGCGCCCATCTCACTTAAGAGGCCAGGGGCCAGCGCTGTCCGGAGACACTTCCGGGTCACGTGGCCAGCGTGACATCGCTGCTCTGGCCAGAGCCAGAGCCGCACACGGAAACGCCGTTTACCTTCCCGCTGGTAAGCGGTCCCTATGGTTTAAAGGACTGTGAAAGAGGTTTGAGAAACAAAAGGCAGTATTTTGTAACAAATTACAGGAAACGTATACCTTTTGGATAATGTTATATAAACAGAAATTGAAAGCTCAGCGCTGGAAACACAGTGAGTGCAAATGAGTGTGTGAACACAGTTACATTCCCTAAATCATCTCCATGTGGAGTGACTGTAGCCAGTTCACTAAAAACCATCATTCTGTGAATGCTTATGGCACCATCTTGTGGAAGCTTTTCAAACGTACACTGAAACTAGCTGGGTGATAGCTAAGAAAACAAACATGTCATAGGAATGAGTATTTTCGTTTTACAATTATGTCGCTGGAGATGATCTAAGTGATTTTGGTATTTGTATGAATTATATTTGTTTGTACGTATATAGTAAAAAAAGGGAAGCAGGTGGCGCTGTGGGTTAAAGCCTCAGTGCCTAGGACTTGCCGATCGAAAGGTCGGCGGTTCGAATCCCTGCGGCGGGGTGCGCTCCCGCTGCTCGGTCCCAGCGCCTGCCAACCTAGCAGTTCGAAAGCACCTCCGGGTGCAAGTAGATAAATAGGGACCGCTTACCAGCGGGAAGGTAAACGGCGTTTCCGTGTGCGGCTCTGGCTCGCCAGAGCAGCGATGTCACGCTGGCCACGTGACCCGGAAGTGTCTCCGGACAGCGCTGGCCCCTGGCCTCTTGAGTGAGATGGGCGCACAACCCCAGAGTCTGTCAAGACTGGCCCGTATGGGCAGGGGTACCTTTACCTTTATATAGTAAAAAAAACAACATGCTTCCACTATACATTTGATACAGTCGCCGTTGTTACGTGGGGTACTCAGACTTCATTCTCTTCCCCATTGCCCCATATACAAGAAGTCTTTTCCTCATTCCTATTTCCTCCTACACATACCATGTTTCTGTCCCCCCACCCCCACCTCAGTGCTCTTTAAATAGTTAAGGAAAACAGTATCTGGAGAATATTCAAAATCTGAAAGTGATAAAGTTGCGACCATAGTGACCTTAGCAAATAAAAAGCAGGAATATAGTGAGAATGCACACAATGCTGGTTGTAATGGTACTAATATACTGAAATGTGCCACTGTGGAGTTGAGCAAAACACTAGAAAAGGCCATCACTGGACAATGACCTCACAGGAACTTTAGGAACGGGAGCCCAGTTTTTCAGTGGGCTTAAATGCTGGCAAGCTTTTTTGGTGAAAGATATGGAGCTAAAGAAATTCGCTCCCGCACACACATTTCCACAGAACAAGAGGCATAGTTTTATATTATATTCAACAACTTATATACTCTGTGAGTTGGATGCATGATGGACCAAGGCCCTTTGCTGCTTGAGGAGAAGGAGAGATGCTTTTCCTCTGTTCCACTTATAGAAACCAACCAAAAACAGAAGAGAGCGATTTAGTGCAATTGGTGCTGTGGGTTAAACCACAGAGCCTAGGACTTCCGATCAGAAGGTCGTCGGTTCGAATCCCCGCGACAGGGTGAGCTCCCGTTGCTCAGTCCCTGCTCCTGCCAACCTAGCAGTTCGAAAGCAGGTCAAAGTGCAAGTAGATAAATAGGTACTGCTCCGGCGGGAAGGTAAACGGCATTCCGTGCGCTGCTCTGGTTCGCCAGAAGCGGCTTAGTCATGCTGGCCACATGACCCGGAAGCTGTACGCCGGCTCCCTTGGCCAATAAAGCAATAAAGCGATGAGCACTGCAACCCCAGAGTTGGTCACTACTGGACCTAATGGTCAGGGGTCCCTTTACCTTTACCTAAACACAGCAATATATATCAAAATTAGGTCAAGAAGAATTATAAATAAGGTCGTCATCTGGTGCTGAAAAGGAATAACACATATGCTCTAGGAAAGCCTTTCTGCTTACCAGTTTGTTTCTGGAGCCTTAAAGACCTGAATGATTTAGGACCAGTGTATCTTGACAACAACCAGCTCCCTTAGGAATTGTCCTGTCATCCAAGATTTTCTACTGAGACCCTGCTCCATGGCCTCTGTCATCCAAAGAATAGAGAGCGGACATGAGACACAAGACATTTTTGTTGTTGTTGTCACAGAACTGAGGCACTTGTAATGCTCTTTTTGAAGGAAGTCTGTCTGGCCATGTGGCTGTTCACCTGCCAGCAAATAACCAAGACCCAGGGCTTTTTTCAGCCGGAACTCAGTTCCAGCACCTGTCAAGGTGTGTGCCATTGCTATTATAAGAGAACGAGGGAGGTGTTCATGGTGAGTTCTGGCCCTTCTTTTTCTAGGAAAAATAGCACTGTTAAGACTGAATCTTTTTTCAGTGGGTGTTTTGGGGCTTTGCCTTTTAAGATGGTATTTTGAGTCCTGCCATTTTCATATCCTAGTTGTATGTGTGTATGAACTTTGGTGTGTCTTTTGCCACCTTAAACATTTTTATAGCAAGGAGGGATGCAAACATTGAAAAAAATATGAAGTAGTTTACGTCAGTGCCAACAAACAGCATTAACTTTAGGTGATGAGTGAACTTGCTCTAGGATGTGAGAGGGACTGTTGGGAAGGAGGGAACTAATTTGTTAACTAGAACTAGCGAAGAGCCAGTGTTACAGCTGCACCTCCCCCTAAATGTAACTTTGAAACGGGGCCGCTTACATCTACACGTCTTGTTTCATGTTTATTCCTTCAAAACACAGTCTGATCTGCCACAGGTGTGAACTGCAAATGCCAATCATTTTATAGTTACATTCAAACCAAACAAAGGCAGAAGCGAGGGGGGTTCTTTTTTTTTAAGTGTGAAGTATTTACATGGAACAACTGCAAAAGAAGTGAAACTTCCAAGGTGTAAAAGGGCGAATGCTTCACATCTATGAAAACAAATAAGCTCCCTGGTACTGGGATTTTAAATCTGTCACTGCATTAATACTTTGCTGCACCAGCAGAAGCTGTTCAAAAGCAGCTGCCTCTGTCTCCTCCAGATAGTGTTTCTTAAACACAGACACCCTTTTCCATCTGTCTTAGTATAAGAAAGGATGATGGATACTGTTTTTTTAAAAGGTGACCTCCAAAGGATTATTTAAAGAAAAAATAGGATCCAAGCATATTCTGCATCTTTGTGAGAAGAAAAGAGACACACTCTCTCTATATATCTATCAGAACCCAAAATGAACCAGCAATAATTTAATTCTTGTAACATTTACTTGATCTCACAGGGCACTGGGTATTATCAGACAGAGTGCAATTTAGCCCTCTAAAACATTAGCTTTCAAAGGCTGAGGCAGGCTTCTCTAAAGGCACATGGATAAGCTGCAGGAAGTGTGGGATTTCAATTTGACCCTCACTTAATGAATCTTGTGAAAATTAGGTGAAATGTAGTCGATTATGAGCCCTACCCCTTCTGCTGATTTGAAGTGTGATGACATTAATAAGGTAAGCTATGCTACCTCGTATTAAAACAAACAACATAAAATAATGAAATAAAACATTGCCCCACCTGCTGTCTTAGCACAACTGCACATGACATTACATCACTTCTTGGTGCCTAAACTGAACCATCAATATAGCACTTTTGGATACTCATGTAGTCAGAAGTTTTCAGCAATTATGTTCCCCAACTCTTTGTGGGGAATCAGGGGAAGCAGGGGTGAGGAACCTGATGTTGCTGGACTAAAACGCCCATAATCTCTGGCCATTAGTCATTCTGTCTGGGAGGGACAGGAGTTAAGGGTCCCACTGCAGGGACACAGGTTCTCCACTCTTGCCCAAACAAGCCCACGCAAAGTTGAGGAAGGGGTGGGATGGTGCCTGCATCAGTACACTTTGTAACTGCTGTGTTCCTTCTATCTTCGGATTCAAAGATGCACAGGGTAGCAGGCAGCAGCTGTTCCAGGCTGCTAGAGGCACCCACCCACTCTGCCCAGCCCATCTGCACCTGAAGCTCCCTCAGTAGGTGAAGAATTGCCAGAAGTGGTGGTGGTGGAAGTTTATTGGGTGGGAATTGTGACATCACAATGGAACCAAGTGAGAAGCTGTGGCCATTGGCCACACTAGCTGGGGCTGATGGGAGCTAGGACTCTAATAACATGTGGAACGCCATATGCTCCTCATCCCTGGTCTGCAGCAGGGTTTCCCAAACTTGGGTCTCTCCAGCTGTTTTCGGACTACAATTCCCATCATCCCTGACCACAGGTCTTGCCAGCTAGGGACAATGGAAGCTGTAATCCAAAAACAGCTGGAGACCCAAGGTTGGGAAACGCTGATCTAGAGCAGGGGTAAGGTGAAGGTAAAGGGACCCCTGACCATTAGGTCCAGTCGTGGCCAACTCTGGGGTTGTGGTGCTCATCTCGCTTTATTGGCCAAGGGAGCCGGCGTACAGGTCATGTGGCCAGCATGACTAAGCCGCTTCTGGCGAACCAGAGCAGAGCATGGAAACGCTGTTTACCTTCCCGCCGGAGTGGTACCTATTTATCTACTTGCACTTTGATGTGCTTTCGAACTGCTAGGTTGGCAGGAGCAGGGACTGAGCAACGGGAGCTCACCCCATCTCAGGGATTCGAACCGCCGACCTTCTGATCGGCAAGCCCTAGGCTCTGTGGTTTAACCCACAGTGCCACCCGCATCCCAGAGCAGGGGTAGTCAACATTTTTATACCTACCGTCCACTAATGCTCTTTCTTGATGGTAAAATTTCCTTACCGCCCACCACTGCTGCAGTAACATGAACTCCCTACCGCCCACCTGGAATCTTGAAACGCTCACTAGTGGGCGGTAGGGACCAGGTTGACTACCCTTGGTCTAGAGTACAGTACAATACTCAAAGAAATAAATTAAAGCTTTCTTCCAAGGCTGGCACTACAGGGAGCAAACGAAAGGGTGGGAGGCTTAATGTCTCTGACACTTTAGATCAAACTTAAGATATCTCTCTCTCTCTCTCTCTCTCTCTCTCTCATATAATGAAAAAATGTACCTGTGCTGGCACCTGCAAACAAATTGCCTGTGTTCGTGTTTGTAGGTAGCTTCCCATTATTCAGCTGTTTTACTCTTTTCAGATGAGACTTTCCATTGTAATGAACCTGAGCTTGCGCTGCTGAGTTCAACTGTATATTGCACACATCACAGAAGGAAAACAGTATCTTCTTTTTCTCTTTACTTAATTGACAGTCAGCCCTGTCGTGTCTTAGTCCTTTATCTTCAAAGCCCCTCAGAAATGCAGATTGATTCATAATTCCATCTCCAAATATGTGGTCAGGACTTGCTGGGTGTTTCATACCTACACAAAAGGGAGGGGGAAAGAAAGGAACAAAGGAACGAGGTCAGAAACCAAATATAAAAGTACTTCAAGTCAGCATTTTCTTTCATAAACCTGTTTTTTATTATGCACTATGTACTATTCTATTCCGTTCTGCTAATAATTATTATAATAAAAATATATAATATAAAAAAGTAAATATAGGCAGTGCTTTTCACAGTTCTTCATAGGCTGCTGTTCCTGCAGATATATGTGACACAGGCTGTGGCTCAATAGCAAATAAAAGCTGTTAGTATTCAATTATTGGGAACAATCTTCATTTTCTTGTTCCAGTAGTTATCTCTTCTTTTTAGGGAGAGTTTTTATATTTCTTCCAGTATAAAACTT
Source organism: Podarcis cretensis (assembly GCF_951804945.1). Taxonomy (NCBI): domain Eukaryota; kingdom Metazoa; phylum Chordata; class Lepidosauria; order Squamata; family Lacertidae; genus Podarcis; species Podarcis cretensis. The sequence continues at coordinate 116,598,605 of NC_137170.1, read as the reverse complement.
CTCAATACAATATTCCCATTTCTCTCCTTCCGCCTCCCAATTTCATTTCCTCCTTTAAATTTTGGATGTGCATATAGTTGCTTAATGCAATCAGCAATCTACTAAAGCCAATGGATGAAAAAATGTTCCCTTTCTCCGCTTCATTCCTCATAACTTTATTAATCTCCCTCTGTACAAGTTCACATAATACAAAATGATCTGTAAAGTTAATAACCACCTTTAAAAAACTGCTGCTCCAGGACCAAACCACATGGTATTATATCCATGATCAGATCTCCCAACATTTACACTTTTGCTTTTCTGCAGCATGGGAGATTGCATAGGTTCTGTGTTATTTTTCTGGAGTAGCAGCACTGAGGGTGGAGAGGTTGAGTTTCCGCCATCGTGTCTAAGTACTACGTGTAGATGCTGCTCAGTCACTTCAGATGGTTCAACACCCAATACAGCAACATGCGATGGAAAAAACAAAAGGGTACTAAGTGTTTTCATACTGTCAAAAACCCCGAAGGTGTCAATTTATTCAGTAAAACCTTCTACAAGCCTGAGAAGCTCTTCATTAGGAAAACGATTTATTAAATCCATGCCCCCTCCTGTACTGGCACAAAGCATGTTACTTTCTATTGTTATGGGTAAGAATCTATTAGCAGAATGCAGGTGGAGGTGATTTTGATCAACCCACCCTCCCCTAGCAGCACTTTCTCAAATTTAGAGGGAGTGCAGGGTGTTATGGAGGGGTGCTGAAATGTGGCGGCATCATCATCATCATCATCACTATTGTGGTTGTTAGTTTCTTAGTGCTTTATCTTACCCAGGGCAACCCAAAGCAACTTACAACCAACCAACCAGATAAATTAAGATTATGCATATCTATTATTTATTGTCGTGATTGAAAAGGTATGGCATTCTTAACACATACCCAAAATACATGAGTTTTGTTGTTTCAAAATAAACGACTAAAAACAGACCAAAACAAAGTGTGTCTTTCAGAACAGGCAAAACACATGAATTTTGGGGGACACATCTTTAATATTCCACCACACTCTTTTAGGACACCTGGAAACACAATTTTGACTCCATCACCCATGCACCATGTCGAAAGAGAACAAGCACAACTAGAGAACTAGAGAAGTAAAATATACTTCCTTGGGTAATAAAAATAATTTCTTAAATGAAAAACAGAACTAGAGGTGATTTTGGTGGTTTCCCAATCATCAAAGAAACTCTCCCAGGAACTCATAGAAATCTGGGTCTTAGCATCTTCCAAAAATGCTGTAAGAACTGGATTTATAATAAAGAACTGGATTTACAATAAAGTATTTCTATTCTATTCTATTATTTCTATTTATTATTTTTATGGTGGTAGTTCTCTCTCTCCCTTTTGCTCCCAGCTTATATATATATATTTACGGTAACTTGTTGGGATCAGATCCAAGTGCTTCTGACAGAGGGTGAGTGAGGTTATATACATATTTTTACATATATAAAAGTTAAGAAGTGATGTGAGAAAAAGACAGGCGAGGCAATACTTTTTTTTAAAAAAAATACCATGTTAACCCAGACAAAATGTTCAAAATGTTCATTCTCTTAGGTTTTTTTCGTTTGCATTTTAGTGTTTCCCCCCCTAATTAAATAGAAGTACTACTTGAAGAAGAGGCAGCTTTCCACATACAATGTTGCCTTTGTCACTCTTCTGTCACTTATAAAAAGTTATAATTATAATTGCTACTTTGCACTTTTTTACTTATTTTTAGCTCTGGATATTAATTATAACCCCCAGGAGCCTGCTGAAATTGACTTCTGTGCTACAGTGCCACCTAGATGTTAATCCTTCTATGGAGAAATGACAGTATCCTATTAATATAATTTAGAATAGTCTCTGATAGTCTAATTTACATGTGGCTTGAAAATTCCATTTGCATCTAAATAGGGCCACCCCTCTAAGGAATATGAGGCAGAGTTACTAACTGGCTATGGCGGGGGGGGGGCATATAAGGAGGCCATTTAAATATATATATATATCTCTGGACCAGTTGCCATAATTTTAGGCTGGTTAATAAGAGTCTCCATCAGAGCTATTTTTATTATTTTTAAGTAAAAGTCAGCAGCAGCAGCATTTCACTTATCATGCATTATTTCTTTTACCTTGCATTTAAGCACTATAGGATTACTGCAATATGCTCTATGTAGAGCTTCCCTTGTGCTTGTTCCAGAAGTATAAAGACTTTTCCCAATGACTCCTCAAAAGGAGGCAAAATCACAGAAAAAAACCATAAGGATGAGGAACCCTGGGAGCATGAGGCAGAGCTTGTTAAACTGAAGGCAAGCATATAGATTGTCGCTTGCTTGCATTCAGCATATCACCTAAGGTGTGTGGATGTGTGTAAGGAAATTGAAGTTCCATGTTCTTCATCAAAGGCCATCCTGTATTCCCAACCTCCCTCCTTCCTCTCTCTGAAACGGAGGAATTAATCAGAAGTGATGGTGTACAATTCAAATGAGAAATAGTAGAGCATGGCCAGATCTTGTAGAGGCTAACCAGATGTTTGGTAGCAATATTTTTTTATTGAAAAGTTTTCAATTATAAAGAAATAAAAGTAATGCAAAGGAAAAGAGAAAAAGAAAAAGGCACAAAAATGTGTAGAAAGGAATATACAAACATAGGCAATACACGAAAAATGCCCTAACCCATACATTCTTATATAATTTGATATTATTATCCTAATACATACATAAATATTAATAGCCTACTACATTTTGTATAAGGTCATTCCAAATATTGTCCTATTTATCCAAAGTTGTGAGTGTTACCATATTATCAATCCATTTATTAAAGCGAATTATATCCTTTATTCTTCATCAATATCAGTCTCTTGGCTACCATTAGAGCATGTAGAATCCATTTTTGTTGCCTTGATGTTAACTTCCATACAATAGGTACATAGTTCAGAAGAATGTTCTCCGATGAAAATTTTCGCTTTTTCTGGACGGTCATAATTATACAATCCAGGACTTTCTACCAAGACTTGGTAAGTATAGAACTCTGTACATCTGGCAACCCTCCAGATGTTGTGCGGTTACCTTTCCAACCATCCCTGACCACTTGCCCTGCTGATTGTACTTGATGGGAGATGGAGTCTTAAACATCTAGAAGACCACAGGTTAGCCTACCCCCGTTGCAGATGGTCTCCACTCTACAGTCCTCCAAATTCTGTGGGTGCCATACAGCTCAAATCTCATCTTCCCTCCCTCCACATATTGCATTTAAATGTAGGGTGCCTCTGACTGCAATATTTTCTCCATGAATTTCACATGGCCATATATTTCCTCATACAGTGGTGCCTCGCAAGACGAAAAGAATCTGTTCCACGATTCTCTTCGTCTAGCGGTTTGTTCGTCTTGCGAAGCAAGCCCATTGACGGCTTAGCGGATTAGCGCTATTAGCGGCTTAGCGGCTTTTAGCGGCTGTCAGGGGCTCAGGAGCAGAGGCACAGGGAAGAGAGGAGATGGAGAGCGAAGGGGAAGAATCCAAGGGGAGCGTAGAAGAAGAGGACAGTGGACCGAGGGATTCCATGAGCCTTTCCAGCGAATCGGAAGATTCACAGAAGGGGGCGCCAGTGGCCAGGGGTAGGGGGTTCCCAAGGGGAACGCCCCAGGAGCAAGGGGGCAGCAGGGACTCCCAGAGCAGTAGCTGGAAATCAGGACCAGCTTCCCCACCAGAGCAGAGTGGGGGGGAAGAGTCCCAAGGATCGGGGCCAGTGCATTCCCCACCAGGGAGAGAAGATAAGGCAGGGCTGACCACGCCTCCATCAGAAAGTCGGACAACGGAGGAGAGGTCAGATCCGGCCAGTGTCCCGGAAGAGGGAAGCAGTGACCGAAGTAGTGTAACGGTTAGGAGAAAGGTCACTGGGCTGGCGTGAGAGGCAAGTTCAAATGTACAGGAGCGCGGGACAGCAGAGAATGAGGATTGGGAACCGGGTCCTAAAGCCCGCTGGAGGGAGGGGGAGGAGCTAAGCGACTCAGCGTCGGAAGAGTCCAGAAAGGGCAATGCCCCAGCGGGCAGGAGGACCCAGAGGAGGAGAGAGCAGCGTAAAAGGTGGAGCAGGGCTAGGATCTTAAACTGGTGTCATAGGGGAGGAGACTCAGACGGGACTTCGCCGATCTAGGGTTTAAGACGTAGGGCTGCACGCTGTGGCTTTGAAATGGAAACTGAACTTCAATAAAGACTTTTGTACATTACTACAGCCTAGCGTTGGTCCTCTGTGAGCTGGGACCTAGAGGCAGCTCTGACAGCGGCTTATCAGCTTAGCGGATAAGCGGCTTAGCGGCTTAGAAAAAGGGGGGGGGAGTCGGAAAAACTCGCAAGACATTTCGTCTTGCGAAGCAAGCCCATAGGGAAATTCGTTTTGCGAAGCGCCTCCAAAACGGAAAACCCTTTCGTCTAGCGGGTTTTTCGTCTTGCGAGGCATTCGTCTTGCGGGGCACCACTGTACAAAGTTCAGGCAGGTTTTCTTGTTATCCTTGTAGCCAAGGAGAAGGACGGAGAAATGTACTTTGCACCACTATGTCATCTCTTCTGAGGGTGGGGTGACCAGAATGTGTACACGAAATTCTAAATGCAACCACGTCATCGATCTAGATATTTAATATTCTGTAACATTTACTGTTCTTAGCTGGGAGACCCAAAAATAAATATACCTGAAATGAGCTAAAAGTGTCTTCTGTTCCCGCTACAGAATGCCTTAACAGTGGGCAAAAGCATCTAACAATTTTGGAGGATGGGGTAGCCATGTGTGGAAATACACTATTATAGTTCTCCTTCAGATAAATATTTATCCTTATATTCAGTTTGTAGGAATTATATTACAGTTATAAAAGTGTGATATATGATAAAATCGGGGGGGGGGGGGTGAGCTGAGCAGGAACTTGTGGTAACTGAGTTCCCTTACCTTTTTTAAATTAAATAATTATTTTTTTTGTTGGGGTGGGGTGGGGCTGAAGCAGATATACACCCAATGCCTGAGCCAAAAATCCACCTATATCTGTAATCAATAAAGTTGTGGGCATTTCTAATCCAGCTCATTGCCTGCTTGTGTTCATTAATCACAGCTTACTTTTAGCCACTGCCTGGGGCAGCGGTGGGGGGTGGCACTGCGACTGGGCCTGCAATAAACAAACAAACTTCCTGGTGAGTTTCCTCACCTTTCCCCCCCAGAAAAAACCACACTGGATATAATTATAATATGGAATGTATCCAAACCAGTTCAAAGTGTGAACCAGTTACTAGATCATTTTTTTGAAGTTAGAAATGGAAGTGCTAATGAGGTTTAATACAGGGATAGGGTTGTCCCGTGACCCCCAGACACTGAGAATCTTATCACTTTTCTGATGACTGCTGAAAAGCATGGAGATTATTCACATTAATTCAGCTATTGTTAGTGGTCACTGCCAATGCTGTACAGCACCATGCAACTGTTTCATAGAAACGATGTAATTCCTAAGCAGCAGCCCTTTCCATTAACAATCTCTAAGTGCTATAAGTCACTGGAAGGCATGATATAACATTACAACTAATCAGATTAAGTACCTGCCCATCTCTATTACCAAGTAACTTTTAATTCATAAGGATAGTGGTGCCAGCAACTGTACTTAGCCACCCTCCTAAAAGCTCTGGGGTCAAACTCTCAGTGACTGACCACAGAACCATAGAGTTTGATCATCAAATCCGTGGTCTTAAAATGATGTACACATATTTAAAACATCTCCAGCAGTTGCCTGCCTAATGATAATCTTTTCCTGGAAACCACCAAGGAAAGAAATTACAAGGCATCCCTAGGCACCATGTACACTATTGCTCAGTTGTTATAATACCTATATTAAATCAGCAGCACATTTAAAATACACTTGGAGGGGTTAGATGGAAGCAGGGGACATGGATATTGCTGTGTTAAAAGTCTATTAGCAAAACTGATGTTGCATCTCTTTGGACTGTATAGGGATGCCTGACACACTAAATATATATATATCCTCCATGTAGTGTTATAATAACCTTTGTCCAGCTCTCACAGAGATTTTATCCTCTTTGGGTGTACTGGGCATTCGTGGGCATCCAACTTGGATTTTTGGCTCCAAGGGAACAAGACTGTCCCATTCAAGTCTTTCTAGCCTTAGATTTCAATGTGAAGTGACACAAACTCTCACTTGATTAAGTATTGTATTTTTCTGACCGTCGCTTGGGTGACTGTTTCCTCTCTACTATGCATGAACCCTTTTCAAGATCCCTGGCCACTTCCTGCACCTGATGAAGCCCTTGCCTACAAAGCTCTTCCCACAATACATTTGTCAGTCATTAGTGCATCACATCCATGCATTATTTCCCTGCTGTTTCCTAAATCTATCTTGAGATAGATTGTTCCAGGGTTATCATAAACAGGTAACCATATTCTCTTGGTTCAAGTGTGTTTTTCTCTAGGATAAACTCATTCCGTTCGTTCAGCTATTTCACAGTTTATGTACAATGCTTTCATTATATTTATAGTTTTCTGTTCCTCCAGTTCCCCCCCTCCCTGCCCCAGTTCACCATTCTCCTTGAAGAATGGCACCAAGGACGAAACATTGTCCTACACATGAGGTCTTATTAGTGCTGACTACAGCAGCATAGCCTAGTTTTCAAGTCTTGGAAATACAGCTCCTGTTAACACAATGTAGAGCAGCTTTTTGTAAGGCTGCATTACACTGACAATTCCTGTACCATTTAGGTAAATGTCATCAGGAGTATTGCAACTTAGTTTGATTATGCATATGTTTCTTGTTCTTCGTCCTGTGATTTTTTCTCTTCCATATCTGCCCTATTGTATTGTTTTCCTTTCTCTTCTAAGCAAGGAACTTTATTTCAACTCTCAGCAGCTACAACTAATTTCTGCCTTTGCTCTTACTTCATCTAGGCAAACATACTTTCTCTTAGTGTTTGATTCCCTTTGTACTCCCCTTTTTGACTTTCCATTCATTAAGAAGGTCCCTGACCAAATCACATCAGTTTCCGACAGTTCTCACCATTCTTTCTCATTTTGCATGGCTGTGGCTCCTAACTATAGTAATGGCTTTCAAAAGCTGCCATCCCTATTCATACACTCCTTTTCATATAACTTAATCTTTCCATGGTACTTTGCTTAATGACACTGGGATTGTCGAAATCTGCTTTTCTAAAGTCTAATGCCCACATCCGCCCTCTTCCCTCCTTCCCTCAGGTTCTCCCGCAGTCTGTCTTTTTCTGCAATCCTTTCTGCTAAGGTGCCTTTTACCTTCACCAAATCAAATCTAAAAAGCTTAGCCAGGTATACAAGGTCAAACATTCTCAAATCACTTTTCCCCCCAACCCTATGTGGTATGGTACCACTTGCAGTTTTGCAATAGCATGAGACTTAAGAGGATTGGGGCAGGGGGGTACTTGGAAGGCTTTTAACTCTGTAGAGCTCAGATGGTGCCATTAGAAGTTTAGCTGGTAATGGTGGGGGAAGCAGTAGCTCAGGACACAAACACAAAGCCTTGCCCAGTCCTCTTCCTCCCCCCCAAACCTTGGGACTTACGCATCAGCTGGAGTTTCCTGCCATTCTGACAGGGCACCCAACTTGCATTCCCAGCAGTAGGTGCAGGCTTCTGTATGTCACAACATTCTCTAATCCAATTGCCCCTCGCTGAGCCCTCCAGCATCAGAGGAGGCAGATAAATTATATATTTTTTAAAAAATATATTTTTATTAAGATTTTAAAGGTTACAGAAAAAAAAGAATAAAAAAGAACAATCGAAGAAGAAAAAAAGAAAAAACAGTACATATACAAAAAAGACATCATCAAAAAACCAAAATAAAGAAAAATAAAGAAATAAAGAAATAAAAAACAAGTCAAACCTTTAACTCACTTACTTACATTCACTTAATTCCTTGACTTCCTCACGCCTCCCATTTTTGTATTCTAATTCAATTAGATATTCCAGCAAATCCTTCCAACTTTGTTTTAATCCCAATAATTTATCTTAGCATACTATAATTCCCCTCTTTATATTCTAATTCATATAAATATTTCAACAAATCCTTCATCTTATTTTTATCCTTATATCTTATCTTATTATAATTTTCCATTCTTTCTTTCACCAAATAACCATCCACTTTTACTTTATCCAATCTTAACTCTCATCAAAACTTATATATCTGTACTTATTCTTAAGAAACTTCTCCTAGGGTCAAAAAAGATTCCATTCCACGATTTTCCCATCTCTCATTAAAAAAAACAAGAAACAAATTATATTATATACACTTTAAATTCCCAATTTTCTTCTACCAGATCCCCTCCCCGGTTTCGGCCCCTAGCAAAAGTCCATCAATCTCGGAAAACCATCAACCCAGAGATGTTAAATCCGAGGCTCTTAAGTCTCTTTCATGTCCCCTCTGCTGGTCTTTTTGATAGTCTTTGGTGTTGAAAACCAGATCTCAGGGAAGCTCCAACCCAACGGTAATCATATTCCTTCCTGCCAAACTTCCATAGTTAAAAATAGGGCCTATAGGATATTCCAAATCTTGTTTCACACTCCTTTCAAATCCAAAGGCCCCCGAAACTCCAACCTCCACCTGGCTCAGATTTGTAATCCAAAGGTCATCTGATCTTCACATAGGGTGATCTCTCCATCTTTCATTTTCCAGACCAAGCCAGGCTTCCATCTCCAAAAATTTGCTTCTCCTTGTTGCCATCATGTAAGGCCTCAAATTGTAGTCCACCATTTGCCTCTGTAGGGTTACGGCTCCCCTTTCATCACTTTAATCACAACATGATTCTCCTTCTCAAATTTTTCAATTTGTTCAGTTGGAAGAGGTTCCTGTGCCGAGTTCTTATCGACTTCTTTACTAATACCCACTTTTGTTCCCAAAATTACAACATTAGTAGCCATAACATTTATCTGGTCTTGCAGCTTTCCCAAGAGATAAAATGTCCTGTTCAGTTCACACTCGATTTCCTTCCCGACCGCCATCCTTAAACAGTCCAAGGTAAAAAACTAATTTCTCAAGGCTTTTATCTTTAAAAGCAATTTCCCAGCTGCTCCTTACGACAATATCCCAAAGCTCCCTCTAGAGGGATTCAAGTTCCTTTTCACTCCTTCCAGCACAGACCCAAAGGTCCCATATGTTAAATTGTAACAGTTCCTTCCTTCTTTTTAAACATAAGCTTGTAACCAAAACGGACAGTAGAAACAAAGTCCTTCTTTTGTATCTTGACAGCTAACTTGACAGCTGTCAAATTTATCTATTCACCATCAGCGGGCTCTCACAGACCACTCCCGGGTTTAGGGAAGTGGCGCTTCAATTCCTGAATTTTAACCTTCTCCTGCAGGCTCCCCTGACTCAAAAAAAAATATTGATGGTAGTTTCAATCAGTGGAATTTAAATCCTTTACATAAAACTCTCCACGACCTTAGTTAACAGGTTCCTTGCTTCAGTTTATTTACAGAAAGGGGAGGCGGACTTCCTGTTTAAACCTTCCCCGATTGGTGCCAATTTAAAAATAGTTTAAAAATCCAATTTCCGTTCTACTCACGGGTTGTTGTTTGGAATCCAATTGTCCACAAGAAAAAGTCAGCGCTCTCCGGCAACGGCTACGCGGCTTCACTCCGTAAAAATAGCGGCCAATTCAAAACACCGTGCCGCTCACCCCACCTCACTTCGGAATCCCCAAAAAGGGGTTTCCCTGTGGGTAGGGGGGGCGCTCCTGGTGTCAGCCGAATCCCACGTTCCCAGGCTTCATCCGCCTGGGATTTCTGAAGGGTCTCCGCCTTCGCTGCCGCGGAACGACCCGAATTCCACGGAGCGGGTTCCTCTCAGTCAGAGGAACGCCGCCATTGCCGATGGCGCTATCCCGGAAGGCAGATAAATTATAGAGGATGTACCTGGGGGGAAGCTGCAGCTGCCGATAGTGGTGGCACATACATTTGTTCACCACAGACCACAAACATAGCCCTAAGGTGGTGACTTATTTCTCACACAACCATCCCTAGTTCTAAAACTTATGACTATGGGGAAAGGCCACAAGCTCAATGGCGAAGCATCTGATTTGCATGGAGAAGGTCTTTAGATATGGCTGGGAATGTTCCCATTGTGCAAACCTGGAGAGCTGTTGCCAGTCAGCTAGACAGACCGATGGTCTGCCTCAGATTCCCAGGTAGGGTGGAATTCAGATGTAGGGTAGTATCTTTCTTTTTTTTTAATAATATTTATTAAAAATTTTCCAGAATAAAAAGGAAAGATAGCAAGAAAAAAACAAAAAAACAAATATGATTTACACTTGGTTTCAGTGGCATCTTTCCCGGACTCCCCCCCCTCCCCCTCTTGTATTCCATTTCCCTTAAGTTGATTCCACAGATTCTTACCCCAAATTTTAAAACCTTATTTGTAATTTTAAATAACCCATTTATTCCAAATTAATTTATCTTATTTATCTTAATGAACCATTTCTCCTTATATTTTATATAATTCCCTAAGATCGACCCCATTTCCCTTCCACGAATTCCCCTATTTTCAAACAACAAACATGAAAAAAGTAAAGAAAGAAATAATATATAATTTTACAGCCTTTGGATTCCAAATCTCCCCCCCCCCCATTCCCCGGTTCCAATCCCCAAAGTTCATCCATTGTCTACTGCCAGCCTGGTGTATCCACGTCTATATCTCAACTCCACTTTGCCGTCTTTTGATAGCTTTTAATTTCAGAAAGTCCAATCTCGAAAAAACTCTCAGAAAAAGTCATTGTTCTTCCATCCAGACCTCTATGTTTAAGAGTCTAACTTAAATTCTATTTCTTGGTCCTTTTAAAGTCTGGATGTTCCAAATACTCCGGCTTCAAATTTGGTCCAGCTCTTATTCCTCAGGTTGCTTTTTCCTGTTCTGCTGCAGAAACCTTCTAATTCAGAAACTTCTTGTTCTCCACAGAGGCTTTTGTTATTCAGGAACATAACTTGCGTCAAGTCCCTTCCTTTCTTCAATAGATAAATCCATTGTCTCCTTTAGTATAGAAACCTCTGTAGACAAAATAATGCTTCGTTTTTGCAGCTTTCCCAAGAGATAACAGATCCTGCTCAAATTCATAGTATTTTTCCACTTGCTGCTACTGTTGCAATGTCCCAGCCTCCCTCTAGAGGGAATATGGTAACTTAATTTCTTTCAAAATCAGACCCAAAAGTCAAATAACTTGTTGCCTTTATTTCCAATAATTTATGTCCAAATTGTAACAAATCTAACCAGCAAAGCCATCGTAACAAAGTTCTCTTTTATTTTCCTGCTTTGACAGCTACTTTGACAGCTGTCAAAGTTTCTGGGTCTCTTCACCAGTCTCTCATAGCGGATCGTTCCCGGTTCCCGGGGGGGTTGCATTTTAGTTCCCACAAATCAGTCTTCTCCTCCAGCACAATTATTGTAATTTCCCTTCGTGAAGTTAAATTTTTTTTTCAGGTAAACAAGTTCATCTCTCGATCTTAGTTGTCAAATCCTTGCGTTGAGCCATCTACAACAGGGGGGGGCGGACTTCCTTTTTGCACTCCCCCCGCTCGCTCCAAATTCAAAGATCAAATTTCCCTTTTAAGTCCAATCAATTTACTCACGGGTTGTTCCTTTTAGTCCAAATCCGAAATTTTCAAAGAAGAAGTTGTTGCTCTCCGCCGAATGGCATGCGGCTTCGCTGGGCAGGGGAAGCATTGGACTCACAGCACCACACCCCCCCCCCGTCACCCGCTCCGCAGCCTTTAAAAAGGCTCCTTCGCGGGTCGGGGGGCGCAAACGGTGCCCGCCGAGTCACCAAGTCCATGGGCATCTCCGCCCTTGGTTTTTGAGGGTCCCCGCGTCGCCGGCACGGCAGGACCCGACCCCTACCCAGCTGACTCCCTCCGGAGCTCGGAGGGAGTCCGCCATTCGGCGATGGCGCCGACCCGGAAGTCCAGATGTAGGGTAGTATCATGGGAGGCAATTTGTTTTTGTTTTTTTAAAAAAGTGTGCGATGGGCCTGATGGGCAAGACGGTAGATTGCTGGCTGAGCCACCTTTTTCCAGTCTGTGCAACATTAATTGTTCTGCTCCCTAGCCCCATTTGGGCTAAGCACAATCAGGCAAACACTAGTATGTTTTGGCAACTTTGTGCTTCTCTGAAGTCCCTAGCTTGGGAATGAGGAGCACTCAAAGGTGTTTCACCCATGCTTCCTCGAGTGTTATATAGTCCCTCTACAATGCTTTGAAGGAGTATGTGCCATATCTGGTACTGAGCAAACGTTACACGTCTTTCCTCGTGGCCTATGTATTATTTCATGATGCATAGCTAAAAACTGTAGAAGCATATGGTCTGAGCCATCTGGGTTACAAGTTCCACTGGGATACTGCAGTGAGCAGCATATGCAGGACACCTTGCATGCAATATCCAGCAGCGTTAACAAAAACACAAGAGGAGCTATTGTTTTAGCAAAGGCAGTGCTGATAGCCTTTCATGTGCATTTTATTTGGGGGTGGGGTGAGGAGGATGAAAGGAACCATCTTTCTACCCCAAAACTGAATGCAGAACAGTGATACACAGTGATAAGCTAAAATCTGCATTGTTTATGAAGTCATCCTTTAAGCCATACACTGACAGATTTTCATCCCATAGTAGGTTTGCCATTTCCCTCCATCTCCACAACTTTTATAAACAAGCAGCATTGCTTTCAGAATGTCATGCAAGAGGTGAAGGAGATTACTTTATGCTTTTTCAGATGCTGCCAATGAGGGTGTTATTTGTAAACCTGGTAGCTATTATGCTTACAGAAGCTGCTCTTATAACAAGGCTTGTTAACAGGAGTTCCTTCATCAGGAAAAAATATATCTTGTCCGCTTTGAAATACCTGCTATGTCAAAATGCAGTATTTGATAATGTTGTCATATATGGGTGGGGAGAACAGATTGGGTACAGATGTAGTGTGAGCATAGGAACTCTCTTTCTCTTGCATTGGATGTTCATTTTAAAAAGGATTACAACTCAAAATAACATCCTGAGTAGTTAAACTGGGAAAATAAGCAATTAGATTTATTGACTTTCATAGGTGATCTTCTACACGGATTTGTCAATTGACAACAGTTTGTCAACTGCTAAAACATTTCTATACCATGTTAAAAATGCAATAATAAGGCAATTGTTGTTTTTTAGTACAGTGGTACCTCGGGTTACATACGCTTCAGGTTACATATGCTACAGGTTACAGACTCCGCTAACCCAGAAATAGTACCTCGGGTTAAGAACTTTGCTTCAGGATGAGAACAGAAATCGTGCTCCGACAGTGCGGCGGCAGCGGGAGGCCCCATTAGCTAAAGTGGTGCTTCAGGTTAAGAACAGTTTCAGGTTAAGAACGGACCTCTGGAACGCATTAAGTACTTAACCCAAGGTACCACTGTATTAGGACTCTCGATTTTTATTGTTGTAAAGGACATGTGTGTGCTGCAATTTATTATACTGTTCTTATTGTACACCACTCTGGCACCTGTCAGGATAAAGGACAGTCTAGAAAAAAAAAAGTAAGCAAGCAAGCAAATAAACAAACAAACTCTGCTACTGAAATTATGGGTTGGGATCAAGGCACCCGAGGGATTGAATCTCTCCATAGGAACTGACCTGTTCACAGAGATAATCAGAGAACCCTTTTATGGCTGCCATTCTCACCAAGATTCAGAGGTGTAGGAAGGTGCGTGTGGCCCGCCCCGGGTGTCATCCTTGAGGGTGTTGACAAAATGGCACACTGCGGGGAGCGGCACTTACCAGGAGTTCTGGCCGCACTGCAGGTGTGCCATTTTGTCAACCCCCTCAAGGATGACACTTGGGGTGGGCCGAAACAGCATTGTGGGGCTTGCATCTGCCAGGTGGACTTCCATGGGCAGCTTGCCACACCGCCCCCCTGGGCGGATCCCCATCCCAGCCCCGTGCATGGATCACCACACCACCACCGCTCCAGGTGCCAGAGCAGCTAGCTACACCCCTCCCAAGACTATCACAGATGCAATGACTGACAACTAGAGATAGTGACTTTTTTTGGGTGGTGCCTTGATTATGGAGTGCTCTCCCCAGAAAGGCTTACCTGGTGCCCACTTTGTTCTCATTTTGTCACCAGGCAAAGACTTTTTAAATAAGTAAATAAGTAAATAAGTAAATAAGTAAATAAATAAATATTCCAATCATTTTTTAGTTTCATTTCCAGTGCTGGTTTTCATCCTGTTTCACCATTGCTGTTTTATGTTGTGTAAACCTCTATGGGGAGGTTTTTGAAGCCTGAAAAAGTATAAATCCCTAAAGCAAATTTACTGGGTATTCAACATACAAGCTAGTATATATCTAAAATCTTGCTATAAAGTTGATTTGTGATACTTATTTAGGCCTCAGCTTAAGTGACCACATGCAAGGATGATGCCAAAGGAAAAAAAGAAAGAAAAATGAGAGAATGGAAAAAAGGCAAATAGTTCCTGAAAAATCAGGTTGTTTGGAAAGCGGAGTTTTCCTTGGAACAGGGGGGAAACATAGCAGTCACAGCTGAAATGGGACAGTTGGAGAGCAAGAAGTCAAAATTCCACATGCCCAAACTTTAGTGCACACCTAAGTATTTATTTGGCTCTGGTTTTAATGTTCTATTCAGTTTTGATATTCAATATAGTATCACTAAACTAACTGATTTTATATATGCTCTTCTTCCCTTTTGCTATTTGGTATCCGAAACTCAGAAGTATTATTCAGAGACTCATATTCAGAAAATATGAGTGTATTAATTTTTTAAAATACAGATTGTTCAGTTCCCACACTGCAAATTGTATTTTATTGTAAAGGGCGATAGACACCAAGAATTAAATAGCATAATGCTCAACAGCAGTTTTTTTTGGAGCCTCTATATTGTGAAACTTCAGTATTAATGGAATGTATATTAAGCACGTACAGAAATGAAGAATTCAAAGACAGCAGCATCAGCTGAAGAACTGTTTAAATTACTCAATTAAAGTTCTGCATGTTTATTAAATTACTATCCCATAAACAAAACAAACGCCTCAACCAGCTGAAGCACAAACAAAACATCTGTTAGAAACAAAAACACCGCACAAAAACTGTATTCAAAGAATCCCAGCTCCCACTTCCACATATTATGCCACAGGTAAAAACTAGGTGTTCATCAGTAGAAACAGGTCTGGGAACCTTGTTTTCAAAACTGCAAAAGTGGCAAGCAGGGAGGGTGTTATTTTTAGGGCAGAATATGTGAATGAGCAGGTGGTAACCTAAACTCTTTTTTCACCATGCACTTCTCCCCATGTTATTTCAGAAATTTCTGCTGGCTGGGCTTGCAGAACAAAGTTGCAGGAGATAACAATTAAATACTCCTTCCAAGCACCTGTAATTTCTTCTCTATAAATTGTGCCCTCCTTTACCACCCCTCCAATTCAGGTTCCCAAACACATCTCTGTTACTGAATGTTTAGCTTCGCCTAATGTATACTATTCATCCGAGCCACATTCCCTATGAACACAATTATAATTTTAAACAAATGGGTAGCCAAGCTGGGAAGAGCAAGAAAGAAACAGCAGGGCTTTGTGACCTGCCTGGACAGGGGCTACAGGAAATATGGAGAATGGTTCTTTCTGAGTAAGCATTACCCCAGTATACAAATCATGGTTGGGAGAAGTGGCACCCCTCTGCAGTTCTTCTTCTGCTTCTTTGTTCTTTCAGGATGATGAATAATGTTTCTATTTTTATAAAGTACATTAGTAGCCTTTGCATTTTTTTTATTAAAAAAACTTCATACAGCCTGTGCATAAGATTATTAAATAACATTGCCACTATGCCTCCTTTTATGAGCCAGAATTAGTTAACTTACTCATGACTTGTCTTGTAAAAGTACCAGTAAAAAAAACCCCCCATGCTAAACCAATCCTACACTAATTCTCAAACAGAGGGTAATTTCCTCTCTATGCCTTGCACTCTGCCTTTAATCTCACACTACTGCAGGAAGGTTCCCATGAGGGTAAAGACATACTACTGGTTCTTGGCACAGATGACTTCCAGTGGGCTCTGACTGACATCTTTAAGCAATCTCTCCTGGGCCAGTGAGATGTTATCATAATGATATCTGCTCCCTGAAGCTTGATGTCCTTCACCTTCGTACCTTGTGGCAGTGCTGGAAAGCCATAGGTCCAGCATTAAAGTGTATTTGGCATCCAGGGAAGAATCTGCAATGGAAGCTGCTTGAAGAGATACATCGTAGAGATCATCCTTCAATGTCTTTGACGTGATAGCATCCAAAATCAACAGGGTCTTCCACATAGGAGTAGAACTAGCAAACTCTGAAATGGTACCAACTGCTGTAAGAGAAGCAGAAGAGCCAGAGAGCCGATTCTGCTGTTCAATATAAGTATCTATGGCACCTGTACGTAGAACTACTATTGAACACAGAGCTACTATAGGTGCATAAAGAGAAGGCACTTTGATACAGTCCATGAATGCCTTGGGCAGAGAACAGAACCTGTTGACAAGGCTGTAAGTAGCTGGACTCAACCATTCTGTTGAATGAAGAATATTTCTTTTAAAAAATAATAAATGAAGTGAAAGGTTTACATAGGTCCTCGGGGAAAGGCAGTCTTAAGCACTTTAGGAAGTGAAAAAAAGCCCTTTATAAACCCATCCCTAGGTCCACAGAAAAACTGCATAATTTTCACAGCTTTAGAATTTTAATACTTTCAGGGGTTTTTTTGTCATTCAGGGTTTTTTTAAATGCAGCTGGACACAAAATGTACAGTTAGAAAGTTGATGATGTGCAGTTGGAAAAAGGGTTGTGTGACTAGACACCTTAAAAAGCACTTGAATGTCAGTGTCAGGGGCCGTACACACTCAAATTATATAAGGGTACATTTTGCTTAGTGTACATACTAACAAACCACATTAAAACACCTCCTTCTTTTTGGCCTACTTTGGCTACATATCTGGGAAGGTAACACCAGAGGTGGAGCTAGCTGCTCCAGCACTTGAAGTGGCCCGTGGGGGTGGGGCTAGCCACCCGCAGGGGTGGCGCGTGTCCCACGGGGTGCGCTGGCGGCAGGGAGTGTCCTTGGGGCGCTGCCCATGCCGATGTCACCCCCCTCAGGGATGGCACCCGGGGCGGACCGCACCCACCTTGCTCCGCCTCTAGGTAACACTTCATCACATCCTTGCAAATACTCTTAAAGTTTGTCTGTTTTTGTGCCTTAAGCCGATCTTGCACCCTATGCTCCTTCTTCTGCAGCAGATGCAGAACCGTTGGTCTGTGGTCCCACGAGTCAGTGATGGCATACTAGAATGGATGTTATGATAGAGGTTTTCTGTTTACACAGAAACGCCAGCACTATGGGGTTTGGGAGCGAGTATGCAGGCGAGTACCATAACAGTGTTCTTGTAATTTGACAACTCTGCAAAGAATTTGTCCTTGTCCCTCAAAGCCATGGAGTGCACACTCTCAACACACTCAAGTGTTCAATATTTTATCAATGGAAACATATTTATTTATTTATTGCTTTCTTCCAGGACTTCTACACTCGCCACTTCCCTTTT
Source organism: Podarcis cretensis (assembly GCF_951804945.1). Taxonomy (NCBI): domain Eukaryota; kingdom Metazoa; phylum Chordata; class Lepidosauria; order Squamata; family Lacertidae; genus Podarcis; species Podarcis cretensis. The sequence goes on along the minus strand of NC_137170.1, from coordinate 116,581,000 downwards.
TCCCCCCTACAAACAAAATGCATAAAAGTAAAAAAGAGAATATACTAAACCATCGTAGAGGGATGCACTCTTAATTGCCTGCATAGGCCTTGCAGATTTCAGATTAAAACTGCAGAGTGCAAATGCCTCCCGACTTCCAGCTACTCTCTGAAGACTAGAGAAGAGACCCTCTTAAGAATATTAGGGGGTGGGTGGGCAGGGGAAGGACTAGACCATGTGAAAAATGAACATAGTACAGTGGTACCTATGGTTATGTACTTAATTTGCTCCGGAGGTCCGTTCCGCAGGAGCACGATTTCTGTTCTCATCCTGAAGCAAAGCTATTAACCCCAGGTATTATTTCTGGGTTAGCGGAGTCTGTAACCTGAAGCATATGTAACCCAAGGTACCACTGTATTTTAGCTGCAGTTCATTCATTTTCAGCTTTGTATTCATTTTATTTAAAAAAGTGCACCTAGGCATTCCATTGTTGTGCCCATAACCTGGGTTTAAGGTACCATTTAGCTCCGAATTTCTCAGTTTCTACCACTGCCCCCCCCCACTTCCACAAACACATTTACAGTGGTACCTCAGGTTACAGACGCTTCAGGTTACAGACTCCACTAACCCAGAAATAGTACCTCAGGTTAAGAACTTTGCTTCAGGATAAGAACAGAAATCGCATGGCGGCAGCACATCAGCAATGGGAGGCCCCATTAGCTAAAGTAGTACCTCAGGTTAAGAACAGTTTCAGGTTAAGAACGGACCTCCAGAACGAATTAAGTTCTTAACCTGAGGTACCACTGTAAAAGGAAATAGGATGTTTATCTCCAATGCTGTTGTGATGAGCAAGAGCCAGGACCCTGAAACTTAATACACCACGATCCAAGATGCCAGCATGAGAGATAACAAAGTTATATAGCCTTTGCAAACAGTGGCAAAACTGCTGCAGGGATGAAGAACAAGTTCAGAAACTTTTGCTCAAGTGACATTATGGGCACTAGCAAATAGATACCCACACACATCCTGTGTTATCCCTTTTTATCTGCCTTCTAGGAAAAAATAAAGCATTCCCCCCACTATGTCCAGTCTGAAGAAACCGCCCAAAATCTAAAGAAATGCAGTTTTACTGCAGACTGCAAGGGGACAGGGCAGTAAGAAACTACATCTATACTGCAAGCAGCAATAACACTATTATAACATTTTTCAGAGCAGGATGGTAAGTATGTATATACACTGCTTTTCAATGCCATTCATCAGGGAACAAGCCTGATGTGTATTTTTGGTCTTTGTGGAAGCTGCCCAAAGTGGCTGGGGAAACCCAGCCAGATGGGCGGGGTACAAATAATCTATTATTATTATTATTATTATTATTATTATTATTATTATTATTATTATGTGATTCTTTCATAATTATTAAATGTGTATTAAAAAAGAAGGAGTGCGAGACACAGGGAACGGGTTACATACGCTTCAGGTTACAGACTCCGCTAACCCAGAAATAGTGCTTCAGGTTATGAACTTTGCTTCAGGATGAGAACAGAAATCGTGCTCTGGTGGCGCGGCAGCAGCAGGAGGCCCCATTAGCTAAAGTGGTGCTTCAGGTTAAGAACAGTTTCAGGTTATGTACGGACCTCCGGAACGAATTAAGTACTTAACCTGAGGTACCACTGTACAACAAAATCCCCTCTCCTAGATTGTGCTTAGAGATATAGCCAACTCTGATCAATTTATAAACAGAAGCAAGGGCGGACCTTACTGGAGAAACAAACAAACCTGCTGAATATAAGAGCAAAGAATTATTCAAATTAACTCTCTCTTGAGACATGAACTAAGAACACAGTACATCAGTATTTGGAAAACTCAGACCGAGAGAGCAAACTCATTTGGGAACTGCAGCTGCTGTGCTTTAGGGATTAGGATTAAAATCCATCATTATCTTTCGGTTAATACTCTTTCATGGACCAATCAGTGGTCATATGGTGTTTACCAGCCCTGCACACTTAAACCCACTTGAACAGCCTTTGTGCTATAATTTGTGCCTCAATACAATCAGATTACTTCTAATCTAGATGATTTGTGTCCTTTATGGAGACAGATAAACCTTAATCCTTAGAGTCCTAAAGTACAGTTTCCAGTTTTTTTCCATTTTATGACAGATAGCAAATACAAAAGATATATCACCATGATTATGCTGATGATGCTGTGTTTTTAAGGCCCTTCTGAACAAAGCAATAATGAGAGCACACACATTGCACAAAAGCTGTAAGCAGTGGCAGTGCAAACAGCGGCACAGATTCCTTTTAAAGAAGTTTGCTTAATGTTGTAATCAAGCTCATTCCACACTCTGAATATTGGGAGTGCCCATTTTATAACACAGGAGTAAGGGGGGGGGGGCAGAATAGATTATCTGAGCATTTTTATACTGCTCCGTGTATCAAATCAATCATATTCTCTTGCCAGTGCCCTATGACTGCCAAAATTCAAATTTCCTTAGAAGAGAGAGTATTCAGTTACTGTACAGCAAAGATGAGAAATAACCATTTAAAATGTACCACAACAAAGAGTAGGTGTGGCTTTTTAATTAAAGGGTAATCCACTTAGGGGGAGAGTGATCATCTAAAATTTCATTTGGAGAGTTGGAGCCATGAAAGACTCCTCCGTCAGTAAATTAATCTGAGAAAATGAATCTGCATAACCACAGATTTGCAGCATGTTACTGCAGAGTTTAACAGACAAGCAACTACAAAGGGATGGATGCTGAGGCAGCATTTTGTAAAAACAAAGTTTTATATCAGTACTCTAGAGGAAGTCCTAAATTTCTTTTTCCTTTTGACTGGGGTCAAGCCTAAGAAGAAGAAACACTGTCCCTGCGTCCTTGGTATTGAAACGCTTGCATTGGCAGAGAAGGTGCAGAGCTTGCCTTAGTCCAACAGAATTTGCCTTATTTCACAGCCCAGTTTCACAGCTTGGGCTCACATAACTCATTTCACAGTACTTTGGCTGCTGTTGCTGCTGCTATGGCTCCGTGTGAGGAGAAAGCACTCTGCACATGCTCAGCAGTGCTTATCTTATCACTACTTCAGCATATGACAGCGGCATAGCGTAATGTATGAAGCAGGATTCAGCACAAAAATGCGACTAGTTCAAAATTACTTAGCTCCATGTACATGCACTCACTTACGATGCATGCCGCTCCGTAGCAAGCCAAGAGGCAAAAAACCCACCCCATGATGTCTTTAACTGAGCTGGACTCTGCAAAAGAACTCTTAAATCGCTGCAAGACCAGAAATGAAAGTGAGATTACAGGCTCATCCATTTTAATACAGTGTTACTTGATATACAAAAGCAGCAGTGTTCCATGTGCATGAAGTTTAGATCCTTCGGCTCTAAGGCAATGAATCGGAAACAAACAACAATCAAGAAGGCGCTTGAAGCTATATATACGCACATCAAACATACAGTCGCGCAGGGTCTTTGCCTGGGAAATAAGACCTTGAGTTTATAATATAATCAAGCGACAGAACAGTCTCAGCTGACACAAGCAAGGTTACAGGAAAACAGACTAGACAACTCAATAAGCTCAAAGGCTGGCATCCAGGGAGGTTAATGCGTGTGCACATAGCCCTCCTGCGAAGGAGACAACAGCCTCTGGCACCTCAGAAGGTGGTGATGTGCTCCTCCTGACCCTTGGGGGAGAGGCAGCTGCCTAAAGAAGAGAGGAGATGAAAAAACCCTGAGCGTGCACAAAACGTTATGAGTGACCCTGCAAATCTGAGCCCTTGTATTTTAAAGTGTGTGTGTTTGTGTGTGTGTGTGTGTGTGTGTGTGTGTGTGTGTAGACAGAGGACAAACTGTTTTTCAGATTCCTTCTTTGCTTGCTTTGCCGCCACTTGCATTGCCTTTGTGATCATTTTATTTATTTGCTTCCTTTGGGCAAGACTTTTTTAGAGGAAGATTTCTTGCCTTTTATTCCTTGACTCTGCAGCTCAACTACCTTTACGTTGTATTGTACGGGCAACACCCCATTTGCGTACATTCAATATGCACGCACACATTGCGCCAAACCCAGAAGTGTCCCCAAAAGTCACAAAAGGGGGAGGAGGCACAGGGCAGTAGGGTTGCCACCCGTCCCTAGAAAAAAATGGGATCACCCCATTTTGGGACAAAAGGGTCTCCTGTCCTACTTAGACATATTCGAGCTCAGCCAGCCCCAAATGGTGGCTGTGTTGCTGTGGGTACGGCTGACGAGGAGCCCAGCCTGAGCAACAATAGAGAGACTGCTGCTCCTCCTTAGCCACTGCCAGTCTAGCATGGTACATATCCACTGGCGCTTGGCCCCCTCCACTGCCCCAACCTGACTTCTCCTCCACCTCCTCCTCCTTCTTCATGCTGGAGTCTCTTCTGACACCAGCACGGGTGAGAGGCTGGAGCCATGGCTCAAGTCACGTGTGGAAGCCATCCATCTACTCCTGGCCCTTGCCCGTCTATGTGAGTCAAGGAGAAGAGCAGGGCCAGAGTGGTAAAGGAGGCAGGAAGCCAAATGCGGAGAACACTGCTCCACAAGGGTGGTGGGATCTGGTGTCATAAAAGCATGTGTGCCCCCCCCCCTAATCCCTACCCACCTGACTTGTATTTTGCTTGTTTCAGAGCAATGTGTTGCTTTATATTTTTGTAACATTTATTTGTACCTATTTTAAGACTGTTTCCTGTACAGCTTTGAAACTCATTTCTGTGGTGGAGAGCAAAATTATTTCTACCCTGCTCAAGGTCCGAATGAGGAATTCCACCTGCAGCAACTCTAACACAACAGCAGCAATTACACTGCTCTTCTCAAAAGGTTGGACTTTCTCTGGTTTGAGGAAAGTGGGGATACCAGGGACTATGCAGAAGGGTTTTTTTTTTTCTTCCCTTCCACAACAACCTTGTCTTGTAAAAATCCAATAAACTAAACGTTGCAATCTCACACTAAGCGCCTGGTATGGAATCATCCTTTGCCTAAGAAATGTGAGGTTATAATCAGTTGTAGGTGGTATTTATACAGATTAAAGAGGGGTTGCTTCATATGTTAAACTTCCTCTCTGAGTGCACATTGGTTAAGTCTTGCATTTCCTTTTGTGTGTATGCTTTTTGTGTGTATCATGTTGAAACTCATGGTTCCTTGCTGCAGAGTATCAGAGCTCCACACACCCCTATAATTCGTGCCTCATTCTGCAGGGGACAGAAAAATGAAGTACAAGAGAGGAAAGCACTAATCATGCTCAAAAGCTGCTCAAAGTTATTGCACTAGAAAGCAAAATGCCTGCTTTGACCATGCAATCTACTGTACTTTATTTTCAATAAACTCGCAGGCTGCTTAATCCCACTTACTGATGCCTGCACTCTACTTCCTACCTTGGCAAGCGACATACAATCTACTCAACTCACTTGCTTAAGAGGAGGCCTGCAGCACAAATGTGAGGACAAAAGTATTATTGGTTGACTTTTCTACATGTGGCAGCTTTACGTTCAGTAATTTTTAAACTCATGATTTGACTCAGTATATATAGGAGCTTCAGCCACGGAGAATGAGACAACATAGGTTAGGTGATGCCTTATATTACCAACGTCTGCCTGATGGTGCTGAGTGAACAAAACAGGATGCTGCGAAGTAACAGGCTGAAATTGCTTATCGCTGAGACATTTAATTTTTATATTAAGCTTCTATTAAAGCTACATTGGATGTCTCTTAAACTGAACACGTATAGAGGTTGTACATACCAGTCTCAACATGTGAGAGTTGCTCATCATTAGGGCTGGGCGATGTATCATTATATTGTCCAAAACTGGTTTGAAGTCCATATTGTGACATTGTGGTTTGCTATGCCTAATGAAGGATTGACTTTTATTGTGACATTGTTTTCATAAATTTCAGCCTGGCAGTAAATTGCAAATCATGATGTGTGTTAAGGATGAGTGATGTCTGGCTTCGACATGATGATATATCACCAGCTAAACATTGTGATATACTGATACAGTATATCACAATGTCTGAAATAAGGATGTGGAGGTGAACTGCTATTACAGCCATACCTCGGGTTACAGGCGCTTCAGGTTGCGCGTTTTCGGAATATGGATCCGCTGAAACCTGGAAGTACCGGAACGGGTTACTTCTGGGTTTCGGCTCTCGCACATGCGCAGAAGCACTAAATCGTGCTTTGTGCATGCGCAGAAGGGCTGAATTGCAACCCATGCGCTCGCAGACACGGCGCTGCGGGTGCAGAAGTGCCTCCCGCACAGATCACGTTCGCAACATGAGCGTCCACTGTACTTAGGGGTCTAAAACTGATGAATTTTTAGTAACCTTTAACATATTGTTACAGCTGTTACTTTATACAGTGGTACCTCAGGTTACAGACTCCACTAACCCAGAAATAGTGCTTCAGGTTAAGAACTTTGCTTCAGGATGAGAACAGAAATCGTGCTCCGGCAGCACAGCAGCAGCAGGAGGCCCCATTAGCTAAAGTGGTGCTTCAGGTTAAGAACAGTTTCAGGTTAAGTACGGACCTCTGGAACAAATTAAGTACTTAACCCGAGGTACCACTGTAGTACAGAGCAACAGGGTGAAAAGGAATCTTGAGAGAAGCGATCACTGGCTTCATGGTTTTTCCCACATCACAAATTCTTACACAGCACAAACACACATCGTGATCCACGATTCATCGCCATGTTGAATATTATAAAACTGTTATCGTAATGGGGATTCAAGCTGATTTTTGACAATGTACCAACACATTGCCAAGCCCCAGTGTGTGTGTTATACAAAAAATCATGATGCGGGGGAAACCGTGAAGCCAGCCAACACCTCAACATAGCTCTGTCCTTATTTCAGACACTGTAATATATTGGTCCCAGGGATGTGGGTGGCGCTGTGGGTAAAATCTCAGTGCCTAGGACTTGCCGATCGTATGGTCGGCGGTTCGAATCCCCGCGGCGGGGTGAGCTCCCGTCTTTCAGTCCCAGCTCCTGCCCAACTAGCAGTTCGAAAGCACCCCTAAGTGCAAGTAGATAAATAGGTACCGCCTTCTAGCGGGAATGTAAACAGTGTTTCTGTGTGTTGCGCTGGTGCTGGCTCGCCAGAGCAGCTTCGTCACGTTAGCCACGTGACCCGGAAGTGTCTCCGGACAGCGCTGGCCCCCGGCCTCTTAAGTGAGATGGGCACACAACCCTAGAGTCGGACACAACTGGCCCATACGGGCAGGGGTACCTTTACCTTTTTAATATATTGGTACATCACAATGTTTAGCTGGTGATCTATCACAATGCTGAAAACCAGATATCGCCCAGCCCTGCTCACCATGTGCCCCATATAAAACTTGCAGGCGTTCCATGTGCTAAGAGGCTCTCAAGCATGAGTTGCAGCCCAGAACAAAAGTATATTGACTGACAAACATCTCCATTCTACAGAGCATGCAGACACCTCTCACACCTAACAACACCTCCGCACAGTGCACCTCTCAGTTCAATCTGAACATTAATTCTTTTGGATGAGGAAGCATATGTGCAGCTGCAGGTTTAGTTACAGATGCCCCACCGCTGCTTCCGCTGTGTCAGGTAACTAAGGCAGCAACTTAGAAACAGAGGAAGCTCCCTTGCACTGAAACAAACTGCAGGTCCATCTAGCTCCCAAACTTCAACAAAGCCTCCAGAAACTGAAAATTGTCTTTTGTCATCATCACTGTGACATAGTGGACTGCTGGTGGTCTCAGTTCTGAATTCAGAGATCATTGGATTCTGCTCCTTATCGCCCTGGCTGCTTTATATAAGAAAGCAAAAAACAAAAAAACACAAACAAAGAAGAACAGAAACACTGTGAGCACAGATGATTCAGTATCTCAAACCACTAGAAGCTGGACCATTCTGTCCTCTCTGCAGGAGATGCTGACTTCTACTTCCTTCTCCCTCAGCATACCATGGCATCTCCAATTAACTGAAGGTGTTAGCTTATACTGGCTTTCCACTTCATTAAGCCATATATCATTTTTTTAACATAGGCACCATGAAGCTATAAATCATGTAAGACAGAATGAGAACTAATTAAAGGGTCAGCTAAGCATATAATTTTGAATTGCTATGCATGACAAAAAAAAATATCCGAAATGCACTGTATTTCACAGAAAAATATCACCGCGTTAAGGGTGTTTTCTTGTGTGGAGAATTACATTAAGCAGCAGGCAATATAAAGCACACCAGCCATAGCCTGGTTTTTGTTGCACAAAATAAAATACAGTTCAGAACCTACAGGGAAGTGTTTCCCATTCCAATAGGATTAGGGTTAGCCACCTAGAAGGACGCAATTTAAAATAAACATATAAATCAATAACACAACCCATACAATGAAACAGCAACAGTAAAACAAGGCTACAAAACCAGAGAAAGTTTTTACCTGGCTTATGAAGGAGATCAGGTGTTTCCTGAGTTAAGTAAAGGGGTTTCACAATGAAAGGGCCACAACTGGAGGGCTCTTCCTGCAGCAAACTGATTAACTTCCAGCCTGCAGGATAGCTCAGTCAATAGAGCATGAGACTCTTAATTTTAGGGTCATGGGTTCGAACCTTACACTGGGCAAAAAAGATTCCTACGTTGCAGGGGGTGACTTGATGACGATTGTGGTCCCTTCCAATTCTCTGATTCGAAAACCCTGGAAGAAGGGCACCAGATTATGAATACAGGCAGGTTTCACACAGGAAAAGGTAACCAGGACCCAGGCCATTTAATGTATTGCAAAGCAATACTAGCTCTTTGAAATGAGTTTGAAACGACACTTGAAGCCAGCGCAGCTCTGTGATAACAACTGTGTAATATGCTAATTGCAGCAAGTGCCAATCCATCTCAGGACTGTATCCAGTATGGCTCTTCTTATGATATTATGAGAAGAAGCAGTAATTACAATGCAAAAAAGGTCCATTCAGGGAGGAGGAGTCACTGAAGAACAGGAAAATTGTTCCTAAAACAAAGGAAGTGATTTATATTTATATTTATATTCTACACTTTGGTGAAGAAAATACAATAGATTAGCAGCTTGTGCTGTTAATATATTTCACATAGAAAAATATTTTAAGAAGCAGCAGTTTGGATTTAAAAAAATAAGAAGCATCCGCTTTGCTCATGGTCAGTGCCAATGCTTATCAACTTCATATGCCAATAATATTGAAAGTTACCAGCCTTTGAGATGGCATCACGATTGCTATTAGCTCCAAGCTGATTGCTGTGAAAACTTATAGTCTGTTTATAAAAACAATTTTTTAAAAGCTTATCTCACGAAACACAATCGACCACAGTAACAAGTCTCTGCAGTGAATAAACGTTTTTGAAGGTTCTTTCATTTCTACTGAGAAGCAGTAAGTTTGTTGTTATAGAACCTTCCATAGCCGGCTGAGAGGATGTCAGATTGATATTTATATTTATTCCTTTGTGAATTCACTGTCTGATTAGGTCATTCACCTATGGTTTTGCTGTTACTGCAATGCCTGATCAGAGCCTAGGTTTTTATAAAAAGGAAAATGAGAGGAAGCTCATGTTGCTTAATTAGTAAACAGCCATTTAACCATTCAAAGAGAAAAAGAGGACCAAAGATGACACAGATATACAGGATATTTGCATGGGTTACTTTATATGTCCAGCTGCTAATTTAGAAAGAATTATTATAATTTGAAATAGAAATGCAATGCATCTCGCCATGGTGGGGAAGACTGCATTCAGGTGAGCTGTGTGTCTGCTCAGTCCAGGTACTAACTAGATGGGTAACTTCCAGGCCCCTCCTGCTCTCCCTTCTTAGTTTTTTTTTTTTTTTTTTTGTATATTTAAACCAGACAACCCTCCAGCTGTGAAAGAAAAATACAGGAAAAGCTCAGTGTAAAACTGTACTTTTAAAACTGAGGAGTTTACACCAACTGGTGGGAAAATGCATACAAAAACCAGCTACAGTATTCACAGAATCAGTATCTGAACAGCTATCGCAAGGCTGAAGGCCTTTTTTGGCAGATCACCACCCACTTAACCCAAATACTTTTGCAATGAGCATTTAACAGACTAATCTGAAACTCATATTTATTCTGCAGTATCTCCTACTGCATCAGTGATTTGATAATAGCTGTCAAAGCAGCATGGTTTCTTAGAAATGACTCCATTCCTTAGGCCAAGCAAGTAAACATTGGGGAGAATTTGCTACAGCCTCTCTGCATGCAGAACCTTTTTATAATTTGTGGACATCTCTCTCCTATTTACATATCCTGATACCTATAGTGGAACTTTGCCTTCTTTCTCCAATACTGCATCACTACAGAGGGACAGAAATTGTGGTAGATATACCAAAAGGTCTTGCATGCTGCTATTCTAATTCCAGCTCCTCTACTCCTTCTGTTGTTCTTGGCCAAACCTAAAACAGTCACACAGGTAAACCCACAAGATACACGCTTTCAGAATTAATAACTAAATTCCCAATTCGATCTACTTCAGGTGATAATTACTAAAAGAACAGCCACAGGCTATGGCATGATTGCCTTCCACAGGGAGGAAGAAGGAAGAAGCGGCTCTTTCTGTTGACTTAGAATAATATGGATGTTCCTACAGCATATTCCTCTTCAGCCTTCACCAACTAACATATCCTGCCCCCCCCCCAACTGTTGTCTATCATGTGTTTTTATTCCTCTCAGGATACCTATTCCAGCTCTTTCCTGTTTGGTATGAAAAAGGCAATTCATTACCAAACACGGGTTGCAAGCAGTTCTCCAACCAAGTAATGGGTAAATAATGCATGTACTAGTTTGAAATGTGCATCTAAAGGCGTTTATCAGTGAAGGCAACATGCAAAGATGTATAAGGAAAATTGCTTTGCAAAAGTGTCTATATTAGGGGAAATGTGTATGTTATGGGGGGGAATTTACCAAAATGCTGGCCAATTTCATTATGACTTCTAAAACATAAAACAATTGCAAACTGATGTGGAAATATGGAGAACTGAACTTAAAGATGGGGTGGGGTGAAGAGAAACCAAATATAATACATATAAAAGTATTAAAAGTAGCAGAAGAGAAATGGGACATATAACAAGGGAGGGGGTGGGATTAAAAATTTTTTTGACACTGCTACTGACCTTATACAGTTCATTAATCTACTCACAGCCTGATTTAAACAACAGACCACTCACCCTATTTATTGTCATGTCACCACTAATCTCTTTTTTCCTAGTCGATTATAGTCTCTTCTTGTGCCATCCACATCTACAGAATCCACCACTGCCCTCCTTGAACTTAATACTCACATATTTACTCAGTTTCTTCCCTCCTAGGTGCATGCCTTGCAATCTCTTCCCACCTCTAATTCCTGCCTCAGTGCCTTGTCTCCAGTCTAGCTCTGTTATGAACACATGGCATAGTACCAGAGCTACCCCCTTTCCAGGGCCTCCAGAAGATAATTCTCTGAGTGAGGAGCGGATGCATTTTGACACATGGGTGAAAGCTGAGATCATCTGAGACATCTATTGGACAATACTGATAATCTCAGCTTTCATTTGAGGCAACGTAGCCAGTTTGGTAACTAAAAACAAATTATCCAAGGGCTTGTTCACATTGCTGGCTTGCTGTTTTAAGAATTTTTTTTTTTTTTTGGTGGGGACATACCCCTCCTTTGAGCTGTGTATTAATACACCAGAAATTCAAGAAAACTGTATTCTGTTCACTCACTCACTCACTCACTCAGCCCAAACAAGTTTCCACATAATGCAGAAAGTAGTAATACTCCTGGTTTCAGACAAGCACTGTGAAAGTACGCCTTCTGTAATTTAAATAGTTAACAGATTTGTGTATTTTATATTGAGTCTGCTCACTGGATCAATGAATTAACTGAAAGGTTGAGTGATATATTATTATATGTGGCCATACAATCCTCTCCTGAAATAAACTGAAGCACTGAGAAAGAAAAAGCACTGAACTGACTGTACTGCTGCCCACTTCTTGCAAAAGAACTATACTTCAGTATACATTATCCTCCATGATCTGTAGCTTTAGGCCCTCCTAAAGAATATTTAATAATACAGGCTGGAATTCAACATGGCGCTAAATGGGGTGTGCCCCTAAGGTTTGCTCATGCAGTCAGACTCCTGGTCCCTTCCCCCCAATTCTCCGGATCAGATTTGGGGGTGACAGTGGGAGAGCACAGAAAGAGGAGAGAAGGTGAAATCTCATTGCAAAAGCAGATCTTGCTCCATGCACACAGCAACTTAGTTGAATCCTGCCTGATCGTTTCTATATTTGTTTCAGTAAAGACTGCAAGTTTCCTGCCAGTTTTGATTTTCCTTCGTCTATCGCCATGTAATACGGCTTAGGAGAAAAGATGTAACTCCTGCATAGAAACCAAGAACAACAGAATGATATGACTGACGAGAACTGATTATTATAAGACATACTCAGGCATTTCAGCATTGAGATTTTCTTTTCATTCATTTTTCTTTTGCTATTTGTATTAATTTTGTTGTTGCATATTGCTTGCACACATATGCATTTTTATTTTACATAGAAAATTGTATGCTTTAGCTGTGTCATCATCAGAGCAGACCAAATAGCTTCAATGAATTGTCACTTTAATAGCATAAAGTAGAAGAGGACTTTATCATCTTAATGATAAATTATTAGCAATGCTTAACACCTAAAGAAGTTTCCTTGGTAGACAATTGTTATAAAGCTAGCAGCAATACTAATTGGTGGAACTGAAGTGCTCAGATTGGTTTCCAAGCGCTGTGTATCTACAAACCTCAGCAGCTCAAGTTCTCTAATGCATTTTTAACATGTCAATTAATATGTTGTTTATAGAAGACACTGTCAGTTTTTCAGCTGATGCATAAGAAAAATCACAACTCTGTGCAGAATGTATAACAACTCTTTTAAGTGTGCATGCCAAAAGTTCAATAAATTGTAACTTCTTCTGAGATTAAACAACAATCGTGTCAGGAATTCAGATGAAAAAAGTTCATGGCACAGGAAAGAAGCCAATAAAAAAATGAAAGTTAGTGTATTTAATTAATTGGATTCAGGATTATTATGTTTAGCTTAATAAAGCACATTCTGTGGTATGCAGAAGCACAAGCAGTTCTCTGTAAAATTATTAGGTAGTTACTACATGACATTTTTATAATATTAAACCCTAATCATAATTACCCAAGCATCTATGAACACACATGTCTTAAACTATTATTGGAGGAAGTACTCAATGGCCAGGCATTAAGATACCACGAGTTTTGTTCTCTCCTTTTTTCAATCATGGGTAGATACATCAAAGGTTATAGAAAGGCCTTATGACTCCATTACTCTTCCATCCCTTAGATACTGTGAAATTAGAATTTATACACTTTCCTATTTTTAAAGGAAACTGTCATTTGCGACTGCCAGGTAGATATACTTAGGTACAGAGCTCAGTTCAAATGCAATTTTACCATGCCCAGCCAAACAAAATTAAGCATCAAGGCAACTGATGTCAGAGTCTTTAGCCTGCTGTGACAAGCTTGTAAGGAACACTTTGAGGACAGAAGTTCCACATCTCTGTATTGACTCTGATACCACAGTTGTGGCAGTTCTAGATAAACCGTGCAACACGGCATCTAGTCTGGTGTTATGGGATCAGTTTCAGCTCTTGAAGCCTGAGGATATGCTCATAACTGTTCAGCCGATTACATGCCCTCTCAACTCATGCCCATCGTGGCTGATTTGAGTAAGTTGGGTGTGTGTGTGTGTGTGGATTAACCAGAGCATGGATCCAGAGCATAGTAAAAATGCATCCTTTCATGAAGGAGAAGCAACAGCTGCTCTGCTCTGGACCTGGAGATCTGTGATAGTAACTACTGCCTGGTCACAAATATCCCCTTTGTGGAGGGAAGGCGCTTGAGATGCCCATCCAAAAGCACTATTGGAGGAAATGTATTATCTGAACCCATTCCAGTCTGGGTTGAGGCCTGATTTGGAGATGGTCCTGACCATGCTGCTGGCTGGCTTTTATCAAGAGTGGAAGAGCGGAACCCTGCTGCTTATTCTGGATTTCTCTCTGGATTTTGATACCATCAATTCATGGTATCTTAGCAGAGTGGCTTTGTGGGTTGGGAGTGCGAAGACGGTACCTCAGTCCCCATGCAATTATGCTGGAGGTGCTGCAGGATTCCATCTTCTTGTCCCAATGCGGTTTAAAACGTGTTTAACAACTTGAATAAGATACCGGGGTTGGGGGGAGGTAAGCCTTGCCTATCAATCACAAGACGTGGCACATGCACACCATTTGAATGGCAATGGGCATCAACTGGGGGGGGCTGGCACCCTCAAATACTTTATCGGAGGGGCTGAAGGGAGCTTGGTCCCTAGGAGTTGGCTCCTATGTTTCCATATAAAGCCACTGGGAATCGTCATTTCACGATTTGGAGCAAGATGTCTCTCACTTCTATTTCTCTGTTACATCTGTATTAGATGCGGTTGCATAGATCATGCACCAATGTTGGATGCAGCTGTGACCTGGATGAGGGCCCACAAGCTGAAGGTGAATCCTGGCAAAATGGAAACCTTGTTGGTTGGTTGTACCCATGTCTGAAAACTAGATAGGTTACATGTTCTGAACCTGGTTGCAGTCCTTTTGAAGGAGCAGGTCATAGCCTGGGGGTGCTTCTGGGTTCATCACTGTTGCTGTGGATCATGGTGGCTAGAAGCACCTTTTCCCAGCTTCAGCTGACAGGAACAATGGGCATCACCGCAGTGGTTCATGTTTTGGTAACTTCAAAACTGGATTAGTGTAACTCCTTTAATGTGGGGCTGTTCTTAAAGTTGGTTCAGAAGCTGATGAGCCTACCCTGATTGTGTCACACCAATTTTGAAAGAATTGCACTGGCTACCACTTTGCTACCAAGCTAGATTTAAGGTTCTTCTGCTGATTTATAAAGCCATAAACAATTTAGCGTCTGAAGGAACACTTTCTCCCATACAATCCTACCAGGATGCTAAGAACTAAATCTTCTCTTCAGTGCACATCACTAAAAAGTGCTTAACTATGGAGAACTTCTGAAACAATACAGTGATGCCTCGCAAGACAAAATTAATTCGTTCCGCGAGTTGCTTCGTCTTGCGATTTTTTCGTCTTGCGGAGCGCGGATTCCCCGGGTATTAACGGCTTTAAGAAAAAGGAAGCAAACCCGCGAGACGTTTTCGTCTTGCGAAGCAAGCCCATAGGGAAATTCGTCTTGCGAAGCAACTCAAGAAACGAAAAACCCTTTCGTCTTGCGCATTTTTCGTCTAGCGAGGCATTCATCTTGCGGGGCACCACTGTAATGGGATATTAGCTTCACCCAAGGCATGAATGAGAACAGCAACAACCAGGAAAAGATAGACATAATATTTTACAAGGACAGAAAGAAACATCACAGACAGAATAATTGCTGCACACAGGAAGAGTAAGGATATAGTTTGAATGCTTCACCTGTAGCTTTATAAATCATTTAATGTGTCAATACGATTGGAAGTTGTTAATATTGCAGTTGTTGCATAAGGGATTGCTATTTTGACTGGAGTGTAATTGAAATTAATAAGATTTTGGAATGCAGAAATAAAGCAAATCATCAATTCTAGCATGCGGGGGCCCACCTAATTTACATAATTTGGCATTTGAATGATTGGTATTGGAAACTGTATTATAATTTGGCATTGTTATAAATAATGTGGCTATTATTGGATTATTGTAATTGAAAACTAATAAAATTTATTATAAAAAAGTGCTTAACTGACTGGATTGTGTATTAAAAATGGGGGAGAAAACCACATATAGCAATGTATGGTCAGTTACACATCAGCTTTGGCTCAAAAAAACAACCAAGCTAGAAATAAATTATAAATTTATGTCAAGCCAATGAGGTATTTGCCTGGCATCACACACAACTGTGAAGTTATTGTAATTCTTTCAACCTTCCACACACATTCTAGCACTGTAATGAGAACACCAACCCAGTAACCCCAAATGGAATGAGATAGTGATTCCATAAAGGAAGCTCTCTTACAAAACCAAAAAGATTTGAGGATGGCAGTCCTCTGGCTAGTTAATTATCAAAAGAGTCTTTTACTCAATTACCCACAGGACCAAATAAACTTCACTGTAAAACCAAATTTTACAAATAACATATAATCTGGTGCATAGTCTTCAGCAAGGTATTTCACGTGGGCTGTGTACACACTCTAACTTTAAAGCACATTCCAAACACATTCTTTCCCCAAAAAAGAATTCTGGGCTCTGCAATTTACCCCTCACAGTTACAATTCACAGGAACCCTTAACAAACTGCGGTGCCCAGAATACTTTGAGGGGAAGAATGTGGCTCAAATGTGCTTCATAGGTTTGGTGTGTACATTTGTAATCAGGTACTTTGTAACAGATAGTAGTGATGGGTGATTATAATAATAAAATAATAATAATAATTTATTATTTGTACTCCACCCATCTGTCTGGGTTTTCTCAGCCACTCTGGGTGGCTTCCAACAAGAGATTAAAAATACATTAAAATTATATATCTGTCCCACAGGAACTGACCTGATACTTTTCTTAGTACAGTGGTACCTCGGTTTACGAACTTAATTCATTCCTGAAGTCTGTTCTTAAACCAAATCCGTTCTTAAACCGAGGCGCGCTTTCCCTAATGAGGCCTCCTGCCGCCAGTGCCCTTCCACTGTTCGTAGACTGAGGTAAAGTTCACAAATCGGAACACTACTTCTGGTTTTGCAGAGTTCGTAAACCTAATAGTTCATAAACAGGACTGTTTGTAAACTGAGGTACCACTGTACTAATGCAAAACTGTACTAATGCACTGTACTAATGCAAAACTTGGAGACCAGCTGAAGATTTTGAGAGAGAGAGCATCAATATGCTGATGACCCTCAGATCTATACCACACCCACAACACTTTGGGAGCGGCAGTGCCAATCTGGAATCAACGTCTGATTGCAATACTTAAATAGATGAAGGTAGCAAATAAAAGCTTTTGTGCATCGTATGTGTAACTATGGCATGTTATAGAACTGTAGGAACTTTTCAGTGTTTAAAGTGGAATACACACTATGAGTGATCCATAAGCTGTGAAGAGGAGTCATAGCCTTGGATAACAGCGTTTTTTCTTCTTCTACTCCCTCTTGCTGAATAAGCAAACAGAACCCTACTCCCAAGCTACATGAAGGATCATCTGCTCCCTCATGTACCTATCCAGACTTGAGATGTGAAGGTCGGGGGAAGACGAGGAAGAAACCTGGAAAACTGGGGGGAGGGGGTGTACATCACCCCCATTTATCCGTTTTTCTCCTGGGCATCTCTAATCCTCTGAGACTCTGAGATCACTGCTGGAGTCCCTGCTCTGAGCATGCATGTCAGGTGAGGTGATATGGGTAGATCCTGGGGAAAGGGTTTTCATATGCGTAATGACACCCCATGTATCTTCTTCTTCTTTGGCAATCATTTGTAGCCGAATAAGACTGTCTTCCAAAACAGGGTTTTAACAGTGGGTCCGTAAGTGACTGTGAAGGCCAGTTCTGGATCCACACGTCCTTCCACAGTGGGGGCATAGGTTTCCAGGCAGGAATTGATCATGGTGAGGGTTTGCCAAGTATGCTTCCTCTTAGCGTGTTTCTCCCTTTCGTCCTGAGCTCGAGTGTCTTCAAAGCCCATGACACCTTTGGTAAAGGCTGCTCTCCAACTGGAGTGCTTGCAGGCCAGTGTTTCCCAGTTGTCAGTGTTTATACTACATTTTTTTTAGAAATGCCTTGAGAGAGTCTTTAAACCTCCTTTGTTGACCACCAACATTACATTTTCCATTTTTAAGTTTGGAATAGAGTAGTTTCTTTGGAAGACGATAATCAGGCATCCGCACAAGTATAGTGTGTCCTCCAAAAGTGGCTCTTTATACTCTTCTCAGTGCCAGGTGAAAATCTCTGCCTCTCCCCCCACAAAACCGCCCGGCTTTTTGGACCTTAACCAACTGACTATAGACCTGCCGTGTACTTTATTATGCCAACTTACTTGCTGTTACTGAAATTTTATGTTGCTTTTTATTGCTTTATTGGTTGTTATTATTATACCTTAATGTTTTATCATTGTAAGCCTTCCGGAGAACACTGTTACTGAGCAGCACACAAAATGTTGTAAATAAATAAATTTGTTTAGTTATGAGCAAGTATAAACCTGCCCCTCCTTTAGCTATTGTCAAACTGCTCTTACCATCTCCAACATTATGTTTTCACTGGACATCCAGTACAAGAGAGATGAAAGCTTTTTTATTATCTAATTGTCTGCATCTGTGAGACAGGCACTAGAGTTTCTGGGAGTTATAAGGGCTTTGCAGTTGTCACCGACGTTTTTGTAGCCTCAACTATTTACTGCAGTGAGCTGCTCCATTTGGGTTGCCACTGAAAAGAACCCAGCAATGTCACTTAGAGAATGCAGAACACAATACACTTCAATGCGCATCTATTCAAATTACCATTTTATTTTATTTTTGCAAAATAAAGCTCTTTATAGCCTCCACCCACCCACTCTTCAGGAAAACCTTCAATTCTCAATAATTTAGTTTATATAATATTCTGGATCTGTGTCTTTTTAATGAATGTTTGATGTCTTCTTGCATATTGTTAGCCACCTTCAATCATAAGAAAAAAGGGGGTTCAGCACAATCTTCAATATGCTTCTCAGTGTATGTCAACCACAATACACCATTATTTGATTTTACTATTAAAATCTCAATAGCAAATTATTGCATTCCTTAGAATGCTTAAGAAAAATATAGGAGATGCAGCTTTATCAACGGTAGACCTGTTTGCTTAAAACGGAAGAAAGCTCACTAGTCGAGTTAAATGCATCCTGCCTGCAAGGTGCCACACAAGTACAAGGGAACTTAAGCATGAAAATGATGCTGAGACTGTGACACCTTTCTTTTCTTCTGAATAAATAACGCTGGCCTGATCTTTGCAACTTAACTAGAGTATGTTAGGGATAACCTTCTACTGAACTTCCGTACCCAATTACATGCTGGCACCAGCTAATTTCTCAAAGATGAAGAGCCTCACCTGCTTTGTAAAGTAGACTCAGATAAAACTGATGCTAGGCAAAACTGCCTTACGGAATCAGACCTTATAATCTTTAAAATGGCACAATTCCTGGTCAATTTGCTGACTGAAAAGCTGCGGCATTGATAGGAAATCCTTGAAACTCCTTAAGAGAGATGAATTCTCATGCAGTGTGTTTGTGTGTGTATTTCTCTCCCTTCTAAAACTTTGCTTAAGTCATCTACCACAGCATCTCTCAGGCCGTTTTCATTATTTGCCTTCATTAGTCATGGGAAATGGAAAAGAAGGGTGGGAAATAAATGTGCGTAAAACTGTTAAAATTAGAGGGGGGGGAGAGAGAGTTTGGAACTAATGAGTCAATATATTCCTTTATTCTCAGGGAGAAAGGGTGCAAACAGCAAATGATATTTTTATATTCAAGAAGTGAACATTTATTTTCAGAAACTATCCTGCTTGTTATGGTACTTTTAATTATAAGCAAGTGAGGAAGCAAAACAAAATGCTGCTCGAGGGAAAAAAAAAACCCTTGAAGCTGTTAGCTGGCCTGATCTGCAGCTTCATAGCCACCCCTTCTCAGGCAGGGTGGTTGCCCATAGAAGGAAAGTCACACCACTTGAGGAGAGATTATTGTTCCTGTGTCCCTTCCTTCCTTCTTTCCCTTTGCTTTCTTCCATGCAACTGCACACATGGGCTCTCTCTCTTTTCCCCCTGTGTTGGGTTTTTTGCCCTGCAATTTTAATTTTAAATGTTTATGTAATTGTGTACATGTCAGAGCTCTCCTGAACCTGATGATACCTCTCTCTTGTGCTTGGATGGATCTGTTTGGCTGACATCAGCTTTGGCCCTCCAGATGTTGCTGAACTACAGGTCTGAATCAGTCCCAGCAAGCATGGCTAGTGGCCAGGGATGAGGAGAGTTGGATAGAAGGTAGAATAATAGAATTGGAAGGGACCACAAGGATCATCTAGTCCAACCCCCTGCAATGCAGGGATCTCACCCAATGTGGGGCTCAAACCCATGACGCTGAGATTAAGAGTCTCATGCTCCAACAACTGAGCTATCCTCTGGTGTTGTTGTTCAGCAATTGGTGGAGGACCAAAGTTTCCCCACACCTGGTCTAATTAATGAACAGCACTCACTCCTGAAAAATAGATGGGAATGATAGCTAAACTACCTATCTCTGATAAGAGAATGCACAGGAGAGGATAGCAAATTGTTACCAACTGCAGGTCAGCACCACCTTAATATCTGAAATATTTAAAACATTTGAAATATTTATTCCCTACCCACACTAAAGGCAAGACACTTTTATGTTTAATAACTCAACAAGGTACATGGTCTAGTCAGACAACCCACTTGACCTCCATAGTTACTATCATATCAGTACACTTTTTCAACTCAATTTTCCCATTTCTTCATTCTAATAATATAGCTATCTGGAAAATGTAAACATTAATGTTGTCTGACCTTGCGCCATAGGCATGAAATGCTTGCTATCAGCATAATTGTATGAATTCATACATTTTACCTTTTAAAATTTGGAGAGTCCTACTAAACAGCTGTGTAAGGTCCCCGTATATTTCTGACAAAGTTATTTCCTTGCACCCTTTGAAACAGGAATTTGCATTTTATGAGAACAAAAATCACTGTAATCTATCCTGGACATTGATGGTACAGCTATTGCTAAGCAAACAACCTTTCCACAATTGCATGATTACACCGGTCAAAGACTAGGAGATGGGCAGTATGTTAGAGACCCTCTCCTCATTAATTTACAGCTCTGAAGGAGTTCTATTAACTAAAAGGGAGAAGCTCGTGTACTCTTTCTTTGAGCAATTAACTAAAGTGGAGTCCGGAAGACCATGTGTTGCAATTGCTTACTAGCCAGATGTTTCCTAAGCAGGGATCCAGGGACAGCATGCTGTACTACCTTTTATCCAATTATTTGAGCTTCTCGCCAGAGCATTCCCTTCTAGTCCTGGAGCCCTCACACTGGGAGTGCTGCGTTTCCCAATGATATCTCACCTCCAAATCAACACGCACCTGATATGCAAACACCTTATGCTAAACATTACATTTTATAAACCAAGTCAGTGTAAATGTATTCTTAGATAAATCAGTAATGATGTTTGCCACGAGTGCATGTATCTTACAATCCTGATAACAGCAGCTCACTATTTTATTCTTCGTTTTTTATTTATAAGCCATGAGACATCAAAGAGAAAGTTAAAATAAAAATGCATCAGTTTCAGCAAGAGATAAACATTTCTAAATTTATCCTGAACTTATTTTGTCAACAGCTGGCTGCCTTCCCATGTTCACTCTATTGAATTGATTATAAGGTTACAAATCCTCCATAACCTTCAGACTTTTCTTGACGACACAGCTAGGGTGGTTGGTGGGAAATAACTTTTTGTTGTTGCTGCTGGCATCGTTTGCGAATTAGTGCATCTTGGTAGATGAGAAGGCACTATTGTGGAATAATCCTGCACAGAGCTTGCTGCTGCATCAGCTGTTTCTGAAATCTTTTATGCTCATGGGCATTTAAAAAAAAACTTATTGAAAGCATAATAAACAGCAACAAGCTTCCACTTTTTGATTTGTTCCTTTACTGAGAGCCACGTGTTTCTGAGAAATCCTCCTCCAGAGAAAGTGCTTGGTAGCAAGATATCACATTCTTCTTTACCATTATGCCCCTTGAAATCGACGGCTAAAGCACAAGGCAGGGCCGGCCCACCCATGAGGCAAGGTGAGACAAACGCCTCAGGCAGCAGGGTCAACCAGGGCAGCAGATCCTGCTGCCAATCTCTTCACCCAACACACACTACCTTGTTCCTGATGTAGATCTTCCCTGACCCCTTCTTTACTGGCGGGGAGGGGGTTGCCATTTGGGGGTCCGCCTCAGGTGCCAAAATGTCTTGGACCAGCCCCGGCATCAAGACCTGTGGTCCGGCAACTAGGTGCACCTTCCTCTCTGCGAAAGCTTCAAACCTCAAACACGCACACACACACACATCTCTGCTCTGTAATTAGATCATCAAGGATGATTCCTCAAAGTAGGCTAATTCCTCATTTATGAAGGAAATACCTCCTTCCAAGAACAACCAGAGCTTTAAAAAAAAAAAAAAGCGCTAGGAGTCAAGTGAGGCTAAGAGGACTGCCAAAAGGAACTCTCTCTCCTTCAACATGAAAACCAAAGTCTACAAGAAACCTCTAAGCAAAGATTTCTCTCTCTCTTTTGTAAACCAAACACACACACACACACTTTTCTCCCCATGGGTGTGGCCAGGGGGGCAGGGGGCAGCTGCCTCTCCAAAAAATCAAGCAAATAAATAAAAATAGTTAACTAAAAGTAGAATTTGTAGAAAGATTTTGACAGGTTTTTTTCTGACCACTCGGGGTCAAAAGGAAGTAATTTTAAACAATTGTTGTTGAGACCTTTCCTTCCCAATCGGCTAGGCAGAGCCAGATAGAGGAAGATGACAGGTGGGTGTTCTGCCCCCCCCCCTATATAAATCCCATGCTTCTTCAGTTCTCCTACCTTTCAGCGACACACCCGTGGGCTCTGCAAACCTGGCACGGTTTGCAGACACTGACCTATTTAGAGACATGAGAAATGATGAACTCCGCGCCCGCCTGAAACAAGCTAGGAGGAGATAACACGGCGGGGGGGGGGGGGGAGAGAAAGAGGGAGAGATGCGGGGACGCGGGAATTCCCTCCCCCCGCCGCCGAGTCCAAGAGAGGAAGAAGCGGCTCTTACGCTTTTGCCCGACGCAGCCAAAACTTTCCGAGGAAAGGCAGAGCGCCCCGGCGCTGAGAGGTACGAAGAAGGCGCGGCCAGGCGCCCCCACAACAGCCGCCTGCACTGACCTGCCGCCGCCGGTGCCTCTTTGCCGTCGCTTCCCCTCACACTCCGCCCCGGGATGCTGCTTGCTTGCTCGCTCCCTCGCTCCCTCGCTCGCTCTCCGGCTGCCTGGAGGAGCAGCAGCTGGGCGCCCTTCGCCCAGCCTCGCCAGCGGACAAATCACCGCCTGGGTTGGCGCGCGGCTCGGTGGGCTAGCCTCGCTTTCGCGCCGCCGGGACGGACGGGGGAGAGGGCAAGGGGTGGGGTGGGGTGGGGTTTTTTTTTTGGTCGGGGGGGGGGGTTCGCCTCCCGCCTGTCCTCGAACGCAAAGCAAGCAGGCGAAAGAGGCACCATTCCCAACCGCGGCTCTTCCTCCCCTCAGCGCGTCAAAGTTGAGGCGAGCAGATTCTGCCAGGTGCGCTCCCGCCTGCCCAGCCCCTCTTACCTCCTCGACCAGGCGCTGCTGCTGCTGCTGCTGCTGCTGCCCGTTTCCGCAGCCGGTCCGCATGTGTGAGTGTGAGGGCGCGTGAGCTCTTTGGCACGCGGAGGGGTGGGGTGGGGTGGGGTGGGGGAGCGCGCGCGCGCGGAGCTGCCCGTCCCAACAGCAAGCCGCTAGCCCCAACCTCGGAGGGGAGGACGGCAGCAGCAGCAACAGCAGCAGCAGCGCGCCGGCTTGGTCCCCGCCAAGCGCATGCGCCCGCCACAGCCTGGGCCCCGCCAACGACCCTCGCCAAGCAGGTGAGAGGGGAGAAGGCGCGCGCGCGCGCGCAGGGGGCTGAGGGGGGGGGGGAGTCAGAATGTAGACGGGAGGCGGGTGGGAAAGGGAAGCCCCACCTTTGCCACCGTCTTGCGTTCCTGAAGACGCTGAGTGAGGGAGCCCTTCTGCAACTTTTCCTCTTGCTGCACCTGTTCCAAGAGGGCTCCACGGTGCCCAAAAGCTGCGCGGGACTCTTCTCTTCTGGTTCTCACGGTAATTCCGTCGCTTCCGGCTGTCTTTGAAATATACCCTGCACCCCTGACACATAGGAGTCAACTCCGAGGGAAAGAGGTCCCTTCGGCTCCCTATGGGCCTAGCCAGGGGACGCAGCTCCCCCCCCCCATCAATAATAATAATAATAATAATAAATTTTAACAACAGCAGCAAGAGTACTCATCGCTAAGAACTGGAAAACTCAAGATCTACCCACACTGGAAGAGTGGCAGATGCAGCTGATGGACTATATGCAACTGGCTGAGATGACTGGCAGAATCCGAGACCTGGGAGAAGAGAGGGTTGAAGAAGACTGGAAGAAATTTAAGATTTATCTACAAAAATATTGTAATTTGGTTGAATGTTAAGAAGGATGCTAGATCATAAAAAATTGTCCACCACTGAATTAGATCTGAATTTGACGATAAGTGAGACTAAGGAAAATACAAACTTTTTGGAGAACTGTTAGATTTTATTTAAATGAGCGGATATAAGGTTGTAAACAAGATGATAATTTGCTTGAAAATTTTTTCTTAATGATGTAAGTGGGAGCGGGAGACGTGAGGGAGTCCAAAGAAGTGAGGAAACTATGTTATGATATAAGTAAAGTTGTTTATTATTTATGCATTGTATTCAAAAACTTTAATAAATATTTATAAAAATAATAATAATAATAAATTTTATTTATATCCCGCCCTCCCCAGCTGAAGCCGGGCTCAGAGCGACTAACAACCCTAAAATGATAACACATTCTAAAATTATTTCGTTATAAAATTAATTCCAATCAAATTCATTCCAATCAAATTAATGCAACCATTGGGCTAGAAGTTCTGTGAGGATTGCCAAAGGAGGGAGTCAGGCTGTGCCCTGGCCAAAGGCCTGGTGGAACAGCTCTGTCTTGCAGGCCTTGCGGAAAGATGTCAAGTCCCAAAGGGCCCTAGTCTCTTGTGACAGAGCGTTCCACCAAGTCGGGGCCAGTGCTGGAAAGGCCCTGGAAAGGTCACTCTTGCAGTATTTATAAGTTCTCTCAAACAAATCCAAAGCAAGTAATTTGAGAAGCAAGCGTGTCTGACTGTTTTAAACCATTAGTGGTAGTAGAAGAGAGTATTAACATAGTTTGTTTTTTTACAGTAAAGTGGTGCACATCCAAGGCAAATGTTGGAGCAGCTGCCTCAAAGATTACTCAGAATAAGAGAGAGAAAATACAGTGTTTTCATACATTTTGTTTCTCCTGGCAAAGCTAGAGATTGTGCACTGGAGCAACGACCGTCAACTTTTTCTGATGCTTCTAAGAATTCTTTTGCCAAAATACTCCCCAGACTAGCGCTTAAAAATAATGCCTGACTGAAATAACCTTGCACCAAAAATACTGCAGCCCAGCTCTATGTATGTTTACTGCAACATCCTCAGGAAATCACTGAGGATCAGGGCGATACAAAATTGTTCATCATAAAGCTTATGCACCCCAGCACTTTTATCTACCTTCATCCCTTCCACTTTAATTGAAATCATTTGCGTCACACCTATGGTCTGTTCATAAAGAGCTGCTCCACTAACAGATTATTTGCAAGGTGTGACATGTTGCACCAGCACCATGCTACAAAACCAATTGCTGTTCTAGCCCTACAGAGAGGTTGACACCGGGGACTCAGCTATACAAGGGCAAGTAAAACATTTTAAGTGCGTTTTAAGTGCATTATACACATGTGACGCTAGATGGCGGTGGTGAGCTTAATGGCAAATTCACTCTCTCTCTCTCTCTCTGGGGGCTGGATGTGGCCCAACCGCCTTCTAAATCCAGCCCGCGGACGGTCCGGGAAGCAGCGTGTTTTTACTTGAGTAGATTGTGTCCCTTTATTTAAAATACATCTCTGTGTTGTTTGTGGGGCCTGCTTGGTGTTTTGACATGAGTAAAATGTGTGCTTTTATTTAAAATGCATTTCTGGGTTATTTGTGGGGCATAGGAATTTGTTCATTTCCCCCCCCCCCTTCAAAATATAGTCCGGCCCTCCACATGGTCTGAGGGACGGTGGACCGGTCCCCTGCTGACAAAGGTTGTTGACCCCTGCTCTCTCTATATATAAACACTTTTTTAAAAAGTATTTTAACAGCATTTTTTAATATGTGTCTAGATTCCACCTGCGAGTGTCCTTCTTTTATATAGACACATGTATAAATCTTAGTTGCAAGAGTGCAAGACTCCCTGGTTTTGGAGTGCAACGTGAGAAGGTCCAACTAGCATGAACTCTTTCATTGCTGAGATAACGGGGGGGGGGGGGGAGCAGGGATGATTGGGTTCTTGGATTTATTTCTATTATATATTTTGTGGTTTTATCTTGTGAAGTGCCCTGAGACTTGCGGATACAGGGTGGTATACAAACAAACAAACATATAATAATAACTGGTGAAGGCCAGGGTTCTTAATGGGTGATGGATGGTTTCTGTTTTTAGTATTGTTTGGGTTTTTTGCATGTTATTTTTATATACCTTTTATATGGTTAGAGGTTGTCTTAGTGCTAGCTTGGTTTCGTTGTTATGTGTTGATAATAATAATTTTTTAAAATGATAACAATGCAGTCCACTTCAGATGTGTCTTATAGAGTAACCAGCATACACATATTTTGTTGTCATTTAATTACATAGTTTATTAAAACCCCAGGTTTGTCCCTAACATTTACTCAGAGTAGATGCATTGAAATTAATGGACCTAAGTATGTCAGGGCTATTATCTTCAATGGGTTTATTCTGAGTAAAAGCTGGTTTGATGCAACCCCAACATCCCCTTCTTCCTTGACCTTTAAAGCCCTAAACGGCCTTGGCCCAGTATACCTGAAGGAGCGTCTCCACCCCCATCGTTCAGCCCGGACACTGAGGTCCAGCTCTGAGGGCCTTCTGGCGGTTCCCTCACTGCGAGAAGCCAAGTTACAGGGAACCAGGCAGAGTGCTTTCTCAGTAGTGGCACCCACCCTGTGAAACGCCCTCACACTAGATGTCAAAGAGAACAACTACCACCAGACTTTTAGAAGACATCTGAAGGGCAGCCCTGTTTAGGGAAGCTTTTAATGTTTGATGCATTACTGTATTTTAATTGTTGGAAGCTGCCCAGAGTGGCTGGGGAAGCCCAGCCAGATGGGCAGGGTATAAATAAATTATTATTATTATTATTATTATTATTATTATTATTATTATTATTCCCATATTTAACTTTTTACAACTCTTCAAAGTACTGCTAGTTTCCTGGCTGTAGACATTCACCTGGCTGTTTTGTAACCCATGCTTCATTCCAGATCTGAAGCCAGCTTACACTCACAGAAAAGGAAATACTGTATTAAGGAGGTTTTTTGGGGGGTGGGGGGGGGAGAGAGAAACTAATTTTCACAAGTGTGCCCTTGGAAGCAAAGTCAGAGAGGACTGTGCTTGAGCAAAGCTCAGAGTGGAAGACAATCAGAGGCTGAATTGAAATCAGACGAGTCAGACAAATATTTAGGCCGTCTAGGGAATGTGATTCTAAATGGCAGAGACAGAAGTACCATGCTTAATCCATTTTTTGTTGCTGCTCGGCAGCAGAAAAGAAAAACACTTTAGCACTGATTGGATAATACTTCCATTGTACAGTACTTCAATCTCTGCTCTTGGAAGATGGTAGTTCTCTTTAATAGCAGGGGGGGGGAATCACATCACATGCTGTTTACAGTTCCACGTAAACCCCTCTCGCTTAAAGTTTATGGTGAAATATTTCTGGTCTTTGGCCTCTTCCTAATCGAGATACAGTCTTCTTCACCTGTTATCTCCACCAACAGATGAAGTAATTGTGTTGTGGAAGATAGGCTGTTGGTTCAGGACTGCAGGAGACAAATCCCCATTTAACCATAAAGCAAACTGATGGCCTTGCCCGCATCACTAGTTTTGTGCACGCACCATGCTTTTAAACATATGACTTCCTGGGAGCTGTAGTTTGTTAAGGGTGGGGACAGCTGCAGCTCTGTGGGGAGTAAACCACAGTTCCCCTAATTCTTTGTGGAAAGCAACATTCTTTAAATGTGCAATGTGTAAGCAGCCAATGGCTCCAATTCTCTGGGAGTAAGCCCTATGGAGTTCAAAGGGACTGACTTCCACATTCCAGCACTGGGTGAAATTTCACACACTTCAGTTAAGCTGTATGAGTTGTACCACTCACTGACCACTGGATGGAGATTTTAATTATCTAACGTATTTTTCGCTCTATAGGACGCACCAGACCACAAGACGCACCTAGTCTTTGGAGGAGGAAAACAAGAAAAAAAATATTCTGAATCTCAGAAGCCTGTACAGCAAGAGGGATCGCTGCGCAGTGAAAGCAGCGATCCCTCTTGCTGTTCTGGCTTCTGTTATAGCTGCGCAGCCTGCATTTGCTCCATAAGATGCACACACATTTCCCCTTACTTTTTAGGAAGGAAAAAGTGAGTCTTATAGAGCAAAAAATACGGTATGTAAAAAATAATACTGTAGTTATTTGGCCATTTACTGATTCTCTTTTTCATAAAGGGTTACTCCTGCTGTTCCATCCCTCGCCACCTCCCCCATTGCATATGTGTGTGTTTGGTGGGAAAGGTCTAAAGCAGGGAGCTTGCTCTGAAACACACAGAGTATCGTGTGATTTAGAATCTGGGACAGTCAGAGGGCTCTGAATTGTGCAGGGAACCCATGTAGATAGAACAGGCTGGTCTCTTCAAACCTACCCCCAGCGGTTTTAGATGATGGGCAGAATGGGGCCAGCTTGAGACATGCTGGGCCTGCTCCCAGCCTGTCCACATGTTGGGATGCAATCGTGAACAAGTCTAAAGGTAGCTTAGAATATTGATTCAAACAGAATCGTTTATACATTTGTGTCCTGAATTGCTTTCCCACTGAGAAAATGCTTGTTATTGCCATTACATTATATATATATATATATATATATATATATATATATATATATATATATTTAAAATATATATGCAATACTTTTTGTTCCTATATGATAACACCCCTGCTGTACAATATTATTACTGTAACACATTCATTAATATAACATGGGTTGTATCTGAAAGTTTAATGCATTATAAAGCTGCTTTTTTTTTTTTTGCTATCATAACCTAGAATCTACATTGCAGTTCAATCCTACTAACTGTTCACATTTGTCTCCATCGATACACTGCTTTATTACTGCAGGCTGAAGAGTCATCAGAATTGTTCACATATAACACTAAGTCAAACCAAGACTTAGCATAAAAGAGCAAACATGTGGGCCCCTAGAGAGATTGCAGCCACTTTGCTCCCCGCTCCAGTTATGCTATGCTGAGCTAACCCATGGTTTGGCTTAGCATGCCATCTAAATCCAGGCTACATGGTTTAGCTCTCACAAACAAACAAACAAACAAACAAACAAACAAACAAACAAACCACAAGCTAAAAAACGTAGAACAAACCTTTGCTACAGGATGTGGTTTGTCTGGAGCGAGATAAACCAGGTTTATTCACTAAACCAGGACCATACACTAAGCCAAACCATGGCTTGGCTTAGCAAAGCACAGCAGCAGAACAAGGAAGGACCGAAGTAGCTGTAACCTTTTCTTCAAGAGCCTGTGTTTTGCTTGCTCCATAAGCCAAACAAGTGTTTTGTGCAAACCAGGCCACTGATTGTACATTGGAAGTTAAGAGTATTTGCTATAGATCGGATTAGTTATACAAGGTATTCTGAATATCGATTCCTAGGCGTATACTGTTTACTTCCGCCATTCAAAAATAGTTTGCATTCACACTGAGCCATCCAGTTCAAGTCACACAGACCTGCATCTCAAGTAAAGCGGTGGAAATTAATTCCACAGTTAAGCACGGAAGATCGCAACCTTCCACGCAGGTACCTAGGAGTACACCACACTGAACTCAGGAGGACGAATTTGTAGGTAAGCATGCATAGGATCGCACTGTAAGGCGTGAGATCTATATACCCTTACTCGGAAGTAAATGTCATTGAACAATGTAGGTTGGATTGCATGCCCTATTGCTTTATACAGCCTCCAAATGTTCTCAGCTCACTGACATGAATAACTCAGCTACACATTGTTCAGAGAAACAGTGTTCTGCATCACAGTCATATTTTGCTCTATCTATCAAGTGTCTATATGTAGTGGGGCCCATGTGCCCTTCAACACTCTCTTAGTTTTTGAATAGTATGCAGCAGTATCTGAGCTTGGCACTCTCATATTAAACATTTGTGCAAGCACATTGCTTTCTAACGTAATCGTTTTCTAACATAATGCTGGTGTAAGAGTCAGCATGTCACGCCCAGTGAAGGATTCACTACTGCAGCAAATGGAAGGAAAATTGGCCATAGGTATGACACAAATGATTTCATCCAGGGTACTTCTGTTTAAACGCACTGAGTTCCACTGAAGTCAATCCAATCCAAACCAATGCTGTAATAAACCCTTTTGCCTGTAAGCCCCACTGAACTCAATGGGATTTACTTCTGAGTAGACACAAATAGGCCTGGACTGTAAATTAGTTTAAGTGTGCATTTAAACCATCGGGCCATGGCTCATGGCTAACTCGCTCCATTGATTTCAATGGGACCGACATTCAACCAACTCAGTTTGGATCTAACCCAACGTGACTGGTTAAGAATCCTTCATAAGTACATTTTTACAACTTAGTGTACTACACTTGGCTGCACCTTATTTATCTTGGTTTTCCATTAGCAATGATTTTCGCTGCCATCTCCCAAGCAAGCAAAAGTATAACCGAATGAATGGTTTTCATGTAATAATTTAAAACTGGTTTTTATTGTAAAAGAAATAACAGGGATAGCATTTTAAAAAACAGTTTTACTTTACATCATTTGCACTCCTATGTGGAAGCAAACCCATTGAAAACACTGGGGCTTACTTCTGAGTAAGCATGCACAAAAGAGCACTGTTACGAGATTCATCCTGACATTGACAATTTCATTTTTTTTATGATGAACAAATCATCCTTAATCTAGTAATTTCCCATATGCAAAGGGGACACATTCAGAACATCCATTTTAATGGAGGAGCCAGTTTTGTGCACACAGGGGGGTGCGTGCGCACACACATGTGTGTAATTGCTCCCTACACTGAAATGGATGGGGATGCTCACTTGCAAAGGTCGTCTTGGATAACCTGTAGTCAAAACAAAATAAAAAAATTCTTTCCAATAGCACCTTAAAGACCAACTAAGTTAGCTCTTGGTATGAGCTTTCGTGTGCATGCACACTTCTTCAGATACACTGAAACAGAAGTCATCAGACCCTTCTATATAGTGAGAAGGTGGGGAGGGGTATTACTATCTGCCAATCACCCAATCCCACCACCCTTCTGAGTAATACCCCTCCCCACCTTCTCACTATATAGAAGGGTCTGATGACTTCTGTTTCAGTGTATCTGAAGAAGTGTGCATGCACACGAAAGCTCATACCAAGAACTAACTTAGTTGGTCTTTAAGGTGCTACTGGAAAGAATTTTTTTATTTTGTTTTGACTATGGCAGACCAACACGGCTACCTATCTGTAATTGGATAACCTGTGCAACTGTGTAAAGGTAAAGGGACCCCTGACCATTAGGTCCAGTCATGGCTGACTCGGGTTGTGGCGCTCATCTCGCTTTATTGGCTGAAGCTTCCGGATCCTGTGGCCAGCATGGCGAACCAGAGCAGCGCACAGAAACGCTGTTTACCTTCCCGCCGGAGCGGTTCCTTTGACATGCTTTCGAACTGCTAGGTTGGCAGGAGCAGGGACCAAGGAACAGGAGCTCACCCCGTCGCGGGGATTTGAACCACTGACCTTCTGATCGGCAAGTCCTGGGCTCTGTAAAAACAGGCTGATTCCTGGACCATCCGCGGGCTGGATTTAGAAGGCAGTTGGGCCAGATCTGGCCCCCGGGCCTTAGTTTGCCTACCCATGCCGTAAAGCATGGGCTAGCTGATTTGATGTAAAATATGGGATGCAGGTGGCGCTGTGGGTTAAAGCCTCAGCGCCTAGGGCTTGCCGATCGAAAGGTCGGCGGTTCGAATCCCTGCGGCGGGGTGCGCTCCCGCTGCTCGGTCCCAGCGCCTGCCAACCTAGCAGTTCGAAAGCACCTCCGGGTGCAAGTAGATAAATAGGGACCGCTTACCAGCGGGAAGGTAAACGGCGTTTCCGTGTGCGGCTCTGGCTCTGGCCAGAGCAGCGATGTCACGCTGGCCACGTGACCCGGAAGTGTCTCCGGACAGCGCTGGCCCCTGGCCTCTTAAGTGAGATGGGCGCACAACCCCAGAGTCTGGCAAGACTGGCCCGTACGGGCAGGGGTACCTTTACCTTTAACTATCCTAACAAAGACCCCTGAAAGCATCTCAGTGACGTCACAGTGCATATTATCCTAGTTTCTAGTGGCGATCATTGACAAATGGCATACTCGATTCACAACTTTCTGATCTCCAGTACCCCACACCCACAGTAACCCACACAAGGGTGGTCAGTAAATAAAAGCTAAAGTAATTGGCTCATTGTTTTAGGAGAAATCTAGGTGGCTTCTCCATGGCTTACACAATTCCTCCTGTTGACTGAGCTTAATTGTAATGTTGACTTGTGCCAAGTAAGTAAGCTTTAGTTATATATCTAATAGTAGTTAAGCACCTAAGAGGAATGGCACAGACCTTGGGATTACCGTACATTGCTAGTCACCCAAGCACATGGTGTACTTAAGCTCAAATGCTGCTTCTGCTGCTTCAAAAAAATTAAAAATCTTGTTACGGTCGTACCTTGGATCCCAAACGCCCTGGAACTCAGGTGTTGTCTCCCGAGTACCACAAGTGATTGATCCAGTTTGCAAACATTCTTTTGGAACCTGAACATCCGGCGGGGCTTCCACGGCTTCTGATTGGCTGCAGGACCTTCCTGCAGCCAATCAAAAGCCGCAATTTGGTTTTGGAAGTCAAATGAACTTCTGGAATGGATTTTGTTTGACTTCCAAGGTACGAATGTATTTGTTTGTATTGGTTATATAGACCACCCTGTTTTATCCAGGTAGCTGTACCTGTTTCTGAAAAAAAGAGTTGAAATCGGTTTTGCTAGTTTAGGAATTCCTGTTGGTGTTTAAGGAACCCATTATGTTCATGTCCGTGTACTCCTGCCTGTATGTCAATTCCTGTTTTCTGGGAATGTACTATGCAGTCCTACACATGCCCACTCAGATTTAAGCTGTAGGACTGCAGTTCCCATCACCCCCTCCCCCAGTCCATCATGGCTAAGGGTCAGGGGTGATGTAGTCCACTGGCTCACACATTCATCACAACTGGGCATAGGCAGAACATGCTCTCCCAGCCATTAGGTAACCCTATCCCGGAAAAACTGGGACATGGTTTTTTGCACGAGAACACCAAAGCCATTTTGGGTGGCATGATCTTGCCCCCCCCCCCAAGCAGGCTTGATTATTGTAACTCGCTCTACGCGGTGCTGCCCTTGAAGCTGACCCAGAAACTCCAGCGGGTGCAGAATGCCGCGGCGAGGCTCCTTACGGGATCCTTGCCGTGGGATCACATTCATCCAGTGCTTCACCAACTGCACTGGCTTCCGGTAGAGTACAGGGTTAGGTTTAAGGTGCTGCTTTTGATCTTTAAAGTCCTATGAGGCCTAGGACCCATGTAACTATGGGACTGCCTCTCCTGGTATGCCCTGCAGAGGACCTTGAGGTTCACAAATGACAACATTTTGGAGGTCCCAAGTCGCAAGGTGGTTAGATTGGTCTCAACTACGGCCAGGGCCTTTTCAGTACTGGCCCCAACTTGGTGGAACGCTCTGTCACAAGAAACTAGGGCCCTGCATAACTCTTGACATCTTTCCGCAGGGCCTACAAGACAGAGCTGTTCTGCCTGGCCTTTGGTTTGGACGCAGTCTGACCCTTATATTTCCCTACCCTTATGGTCTTGATTTATCGGCTACTTTAAAATGAGGCTGCATTTTAAATTGCATTTTAACCTGTATTTTAAATTGGTCCATCCCCCCCCCCCATTATGTTTTTACTGTAATTTTAGTGGTGTTAGCCGCCCTGAGCCTGGCTCTGGCTGGGGAGGGCAGGGTATAACTAAAATTTATTTATTTTTAGGGGCTGCGACCTTATGCGCATAACATGACTTACCCAGGAGCGTGGCCCGGAAGACGCATCCTGGTTTTGGGCCTGGACATGTTGGAGGGTATGCCATTGGGGCTTAACTGATACTTGGTCTGCATGGCATCCATACCCCTGACAACTTTAATTTTTAAAAACATAGCCCTGTAGCTGGGAAGCGAATGTTGAAAGATTAAGCTAGAGTTAAAACGGACATTAATCTCGACTTTCAGGAAGGCAATGACTTAACAAAAGACTGCAGAGCTGACCTTGTAAACGGTCAACCAGGACACTCCATGCAGCTCACTTCAAGGCTTTCTGCGCTTACGTTTCTTCTACACAAACCTACAACCAATGCAATTATGGAAATAAGATCTGCTAAAAATAGTGTGAAATTGAGAGCAGTTTAGATTATACAGGCCCACAAAGCAAAGTAACCTCTACTTATAATTTTCTGCCCTTTCTACCCAAACCGGCAATTACCTCCACATTTGTAATCAAAGGGAAGGCAGATTGCAGAATGTGGCACACACTGCCACGGGTACGTGGTCGGCTCAGTCCCATCTTGACATGCGCACCCACCTGCAATTAGCTATAGCCTCAGATGACTCCTGTAAAACTTCCAAAGGCAGCAGGAGGTCAATGAGAGAAATGCAATGCTTTGCAATAGGAGGCCATGTTTCAAAGCCACAAACAGTGCAACCCTATAAATGCGTCTACTCATCAGTAAGACCCATTGGTGATCAGTGGGACTTACCCCAAGGTTGGCGGTTCGAATCCCGGTGACGGGGTGAGCTCCCGTTGCTCGGTCCCTGTTCCTGCCAACCTAGCAGTTCGAAAGCACGTCAAAGTGCAAGTAGATAAATAGGTACCGCTCCGGCGGGAAGGTAAACGGCGTTTCCGTGCGATGCTCTGGTTCGCCAGAAGCGGCTTAGTCATGCTGGCAACATGACCTGGAAGCTGTACGCCGGCTCCCTCGGCCAATAAAGCGAGATGAGTGCCGCAACCCCAGAGTCGGCCATGACTGGACCTAATGGTCAGGAGTCCCTTTACCTTTAGGTCTTTATAGCAGTGGCGAGGAATCTTTTTCTAGCCTCAGAGCCACACGGGGAACGTTTTGGGGCTGCATACCGAGGACGGGGGTGCACGAAAAGGGCAAAAGCGGGCAGAACAATGGATGCGGCTCTTAAAATTTGTACAGGTTACCTTCTAGCCTTGCAAGAGTCGGGGGCAACAACACACACACCCCTGCAAATATGTAAACTGAATTTTCAAAACTACACACTTGAAGAACCAATTGTGGCTGTGCATACTTTAAGATGGCTCACTGCCAAAATGATATACTTTTTACATCTACTGTTTTTCCGTGTATTAGACGAGGGTATTTTATTAAAAATCATGTTACAAATCTTTGCTCGTCTTATACACCAGGTAGTGCTGAGGGGTGACGTGCAACTGTGATACCCCCCCCCCTAAAAAAGATCAACAACTCTGGGCAATTCTCCCTAAAAAAGCTTAACAATTCTTGGCAATCTCCCTCTATTTTATTAATGCTGAGTCCCCCAAAATAGGGGGCGTCTTATACACGGGGGCGTGTTATACACGGAAAAATACGGTAATTCACACTGCATAATTAAAACAAGATGGTGGTGATGATTATTTTACATTGTTACTGTGTTTAGCTATACATTCATGCACTTTTAGTGCCCACTCTAGGAAATCTATTCAAGTAGTACAACTAAGGCTGATGGTTAAAATGATTGTGACAGACGTGTTTCGTGTTTTCAGGCTTTAAATAGACATATTTCACCAATACACATAAAGGTATTTTGTTTTGATTAGTAGCTGGTAGATTATATACCAGATTAGGCAAGTGCCTTTGCTGCAGTTTTTGGCACCTCTTTAAAACCTTTTAAACTAAGCCTATCCAAACACATATATTTGACATGTATTTTAATATGCCATTTGATTTTTACAATGTGTATTTTTACAATGGGTTTTGTTAATATTTGGAGGGGTATTTAATTTGTTTTTAAAACATCTGATTTACCATTTAGAATTGTAGAGTAGGAAGGGTCGATAATTTTGACATATACAGTGGTACCTCGGGTTACATACGCTTCAGGTTACAGACTCCACTAACCCAGAAATAGTACCTCAGGTTAAGAACTTTGCTTCAGGATGAGAACAGAAATCATGCTCTGGCGGCGCGGCGGCAGCAGGAAGCCCCATTAGCTAAAGTGGTGCTTCAGGTTAAGAACAGTTTCAGGTTAAGAACAGACCTCCAGAACGAATTAAGTACTTATCCTGAGGTACCACTGTACTTTATATGGACAGCTTAGAGGTTTTGATGATTAAGCATTATATAAATCCTATCAAAATACAATTATTCTGATAAACAAGCAAGATGTTCTAAGTCTGCTCATGTCCAGATTAGAGATTTTATTTAGGAAAATGAATTCCAAATCCGAAAACAGAAATAGGCACAGAGAAAAAATTGGAATACCTGTTAAGACAGTGGCTGCACAGCCAGAACTGCAGATTGGAGGGCTTTCAGGTTTTCAGTTCTTTAACAAGAAGCCTTCGTGGTCCCTGGGGCAAGTAATGGCCAACCAGTTTTGTGACAGCTGTTACTTCATCTTGGTCTGCATCAATTAAGGTGCATTAGATTCCCCCATTTTTTTTGCATCGCAGTGTCCAATACATTCTGTGAAAAAAGTCACACTGATTTCTGCCCCAGAGGGATAAGCTGTATTAGTCAGTTACAACGAAGAGTATCTTAAATGGCACTTATAAGGCTAAAAGAAACATTTACTTCATGGACTAGAGAGTTTCACCATGTCTGATGTAAAAAATGCTGTTCTCGTTTGGCAGACTGCGGGTGGAATTCAATACTGCGCTATGAGAAAACACTGCATCTGCACAAGCATTTCAGCTGGCCAGATGTGTAGTGTCTGCTGATAAATTAGGTGAATCCCACCCTATAAATCTACAAGAAGAGGACAAAGAGGGAAGAGGGAAAAGAATAAATGGGAGTTTGCTATTCCATTCATTGAAGCACTTCAGATCTGAGTTGTCCTAGCTGAAGTCAAGTTTTATATTTAATCACAACTTCATAATATGAGAATTTTGGCCAACAAATGGCATTATGGGGAAGTGGGAGAGAATTAAAAAAAAAGGCCAACTTGCAGTTTACACAGACAGGTGAACAATCGAAGGGACTTCTGGTCTGCCAATAGCTGTTTTGCTCCTTGTAGTCAGGAAAAAAACCCCAGAACAGTGCACAGAGGGGAGGAGGGTGGAATCGTTCTGTTTGGCAATCAGAAATGCTTGCTCTGATGGAAGGGTCAAAAGACAGCAATGTTGAATTCCTCCCAAATTGGCGGGAGAATTGATTCCCTCCCCCGATTCACATTTATGTTTGACAGAGATAGAACAATTTTCAAAGCCGCTTCACTTGTGCTACCCTCAGTGTTGGAAAAGCCGAAGTGATTGTTCATGTTTATTGGGGGAAAAAAGTCAATTATTCAAAGAGATTATAGAGCAATATCATTATCTATATTGGCTGGTATCCAGAAAGTTTGCCATTATCTTTAAGTATTTAGTTCTGATTTTGTTGCAAGTTGAAATGCTCATCAAAACCACATTAAAAAGGTGTATATATATATATATATATATATATATATATATATGGGGGGGGGTGATCTTAAAATCAGAAGAGGAAAAATCCCTGAGCAAGATCCAGCATCATGTGAGCAAATACAATGGGATTTCTCCTGCCTCTCTGCATCTCCCTCTCCCACCTCCACCCCCCATATCTCTGGTTGGTCCACCAACCATCCTGAGCAGATTCTTTGAGATTGCTGGGGGGAAGCAAAGAAAGAGGAAATCCATTGTACAATCAAGACACCAGATGATAACATTGAGCCTTGAATGAAAGCAATTCAAAATATCAACCGTGTCTCATTTTCCATAATTATACACTTTTCAGTGGTAGTGAAATAATACTTGAGAAATCCACATGCCATCTTCATATAAATCTCTCCGAACCCATGAATCCATTTTTTTTAACAAAAGAAACTAATAAACATCCAGCAATCTTTGGTTATTTTAGTCCTAATTCAAATGACATATCCAATCTTGCCCCAAATATGCTGAAAACATCTAAGACACTGTTCTGTTTCAACTACAAGAGAACTCTGGTATTGGCACTCTCTGAACTACAGGTTTTTAAGATCTAAAGAAAAATAAAATAAAATGTTATCAGCTGTGTAGGCCAGCTTTTAAAAATTGTCACCTATTCTCAACTGCATTTCCAAGAGCAGAACTTGATCCATTAACAGATTTTTAACATAGTTGATGCTTATTCTGTCCAGATCTGATGAAACTAAAGCCTCACATTAGTTTTCTGAACTTTTTTGAAGCTCTGAATGTGAACAATGTGGGATTATCAGGTGTAAACATACACAACTGAGTTCTGTAATGTCTAAATTCTAAGCAGCAGGTTGCAGTTTTCTCATCAAAACTAATAAAAAACCGCTATCAATGTTGTTCTGCAGTACAAACAAATACAGGGGATTTGTTATTTCTGACATGAAACCTTTTAACGTCTGTACCATAACTGGAAAATCACCTAAAGAACGAAAACTAAGGAATGTGTAGCACTTTTAAAGAACATAAATAAAATTTACAAACAAGTTTGCAAAGCACTAATATTTCAGTAAAACAAATTGCTTGACTGTTTTATTATCAAAATAAACTACATTTGATTGCTCCTGGAGTCAAAAACCTGTAAGCAGCGATCATAAAAAGATGGGTTACTGGAAACATTCAAAATTCCAATGATGTTTACAAGTACTTTGTACAAAAAGTCCTTTAAAGATGTTCCGTATGTTGCAAAAAATACAGCTTTCACCACAAGGCAGAAGTATTTGCATTTCAAAAGCAGTCTACTAGAGTCATTTGCGCCTATGTGGGGAATCGCCCCTGTGCTTTCGCCTGCCCTCGTCTCTCCTTGACTCTTTAAATTGGTCCGGATATTGCTTGGGCTCATCCATCCTGGGATTGGGATAGTTACGGGGTCTCTCTCTAGACTTTGATCTGTCTTTCCTCCGTCTGTGGAGTTCATCATCCTTATCACGGCGACTGTCCCTCCCTTCATTATCAGAAAAAGAATTCTGCCTTTCGGCCCTCTTCTTCTTAGATTGGCTACTTTTGCTTTCGGAAGGCGTATTTCTTTCCTGATCCCTGTCCTTTCCACCACAGTAGGTGTTCCTGTCAGCGGAATAATCTCTATCATGGGAGAGTTTCTGTGATGCATCATCTCTCCGACTTAAGTCTCTTGAATTCCTGTCAGCATTCCTCTCAGCACCATTTTCCCTCTCAGGCTGCCTCTTCTCTTTTTTCCTGTCAGGCTGTTTCTTACGACTTCCTTGCTTTCTCTTGGTGTCTCTGTCCGATGCTTTCTTCTTCTGTGATTTCCGCTTCCTCACATCTGAAAGGATCATAAACAGAATTTACCCTTTTGGGTTAATATAGTCACATTCCTTTATTCGCACGTCAAAATATATTGGCTTCATTTAAAGAACCTACAGCAGGCTTCCTCAACCTTGGCCCTCCAGATGTTTTGAGACTACAATTCCCATCTTCCCCAACCACGGCTCCTTCTAGCTATGGATCATGGGAGTTGTAGGCCAAAAAACATCTGGAGGGCTGAGGTTGAGGAAGCCTGACCTACAGTAAGGGGAAGGAGCACCAATTCCCCACTGCAACAAAGGCATTTAAGCCATTCTGGGGGGTTTCTCAACTCTCTGGAGCAAACTGAGCTGCAGACAGGAGGGAAATAAACCTAAATAGACAATAAGGAATATTTTCTTCTCATGCAGTGAGACCTTTCGATCGAAGCTACAGAAAATTTTACAGATACTTTGACAATCACATTATCAAGTTGTGCTCTGGGTACTGAGCTTGAGTTAGTAACTGTGGATGTGTTCATTTCCTTCTCTTTGCTGAAACTTTTTCCAAAACTTGTGGGAGATATTTAGCTTGCTCTGTTATTTGGACAACCACTCAGAGAAAAAGAGAGAAAAATCTATGTAATGTCAACATTGCTCATACTACTATTTCCTACAGACTTTATTAGATTTTAAAAGTCAGGAAGGACAGTTCAATTCAGCTCCATTTTACTTTCCTCTCAAAATCCAGAGGGCCAAATAATTTGGACTACTTAAAAATAATTTTATTCCCCATCTGTGTACTGGCTTCATTTTTACATTTAGATCAGTAAA
The DNA here is from genome assembly GCF_951804945.1 of Podarcis cretensis. Taxonomy (NCBI): domain Eukaryota; kingdom Metazoa; phylum Chordata; class Lepidosauria; order Squamata; family Lacertidae; genus Podarcis; species Podarcis cretensis. The sequence goes on along the minus strand of NC_137170.1, from coordinate 116,540,690 downwards.
CAGGTAGGGAAGAGGGGGGAAATATTTAACATGGGAACTGGAACTCTAGACCATGTAAAAAGTATCTTAGGAGACGCATATTCTTTATCTTTACTCAAGTTCTTAGTACTCAAGGTAACTTCCGTGCTGCAACATGAGCGCTTGCATGTGCCCTAGACTAATGGATGTGCATGCAGTTCTTTCTTTGTACTATTTTAAGAATTTGCAACTAGAAATTGGGACTTAAAATATGAGCTGCCAAGGTATATTCACCATCAGCAATAATATGCTAAACAGACTCACTGTTGGGACAAAAACATGACTACACAGCACATCACTGAAAACTGACTGTACTTCTTCCTACTGCATGTATTGTACAACATGCTGACCAGATTCGTCTTCCTGTCTTTAGATAACAAGGAATTGGCTGATCTGTCTTCAGTGGCAAAAAAGCCCTCCTTGAAGTGGACAGTTATGCCAAAATGTTAAGCCACCTGCCTTTGGAGGATCTGGAGTGGGGGAAAGGGGGAGCAGAAATGTCTCCTTATATGAGCAGAAAGAGTCTCACAATACTTTGGATCAAAACCACCTCTGTGATCCTTGCAACGAAGCAGTAAGGTATTGTTATCTCCCTATCACAGACATAACTTGCCTTGAATCATCCAGTGAGAAAGTAAGATGTGAACTGGGCTTCCTACGCATGTTCTTAACTTCTATGCTATACCAATAAAACGAGCACTTCCTGACCACAATGCTCTCAACACAGCAGCCTTTATGCTGTGTTGTGATATGATGAATTAAGTTGTCAGTAATTGTCCCATGGTCTGACTGTTAACTGAAAGGTACAATGAAGTTTCAAAAGGGTGATGATCCTTCAGATTATTTATTTTCAGTCGTCTGACCTCTCAAATTTAAGTCTTCGATCTTCTCTTGATTGCAGGACTGTAAGTTAATTTTAGTGCAGTTTTGTCCCTGCCCACCCAACCTTATGCTGGAGTACAAATTTAAGATGCTGGGCATTTTGAGAAGTAATTCAATGTGGTTTGGAGACACTGGGATTTTAAAGGAGATACATAAAGGAAAGCCCAGTGGAAGGCATTTGTATAGAGGCATATAGCAAACTTTGGTATCTGTTAAAATATAAAGACCTGCATTCCCCTTTACAAAAAGATACAGTGGAGTAAAACCAATAAAGCTTTAGCACAATAGTCAAGTTTTATAGTAGTATCTTCTTGAGTTTTCTGGTACAACCCTGAGGTCTGAAAGTTGCTGAAAACAAAGTCTTGACTCCCACTACTTCTGCTAGATAGACATTCTAGATATCTTCTGCCAGACATTCTGGAAGCACTCCACTAAAATAATGCAACATCTTCATTGTTGCAGAATTACACGAAGATAAAAAGTACAGTTTGAACAGCAGCAAACTACTAGCCTGAAGTTCACTCCACAAAACTTTGCAAGTAAAATAGAAGCTGACTCTTGCATCAAACAGTCTAAGTACCCCTGGCTTTTCATCATTTTGGCAATATTTCTGCTTGTGGTGTACAAAAAATGAGAGAAATCGTAACAATTTAGAGCATACCGCTGAGACTATCAAATCATTTCATTAGGGTATCTTTTTTTCCCCTCCAATGGGAAAAAGGATAAAACATTAGAATAGAACGTATTAAATTAAAACCTAACAGCAAAAAGAAAGAAGGCAAGCCCTGTGCACTCTAGCAGAATCCGTTAATTTGTCACCAAGGACCTCCCTGGTTCCCATCTTGCTGCAGCTGTCTATGCAGGAGCCATCTGGCTCTCTGCTGAAATGCCACTTCCCTGACCCCGCTTCCATTCTGCCTTCCTTTACTGCTCTGGTGTTACTGATGAGTTGCCTGGTAATAGCAATAAAAAGCAAATGCCGCAAATTACAGAGGGCTGCTTTTCATGCATTCATAACCTACACTGGGTTTTTGTGAACCAGAAGACTTCTGCTCTTAAAACCCACCGATAAATCTAATTTATTTTAAGTCAGCATGCTTCTTGCCTGCATAAGCTCATGCTGGGCGATCATCTGCTCTCACAGCTAACTGCGTGCGTGATCCAGACTGGGCTAGCAGGCATTATTGGGCTTAATAAGGTTCAATTATATAATTCATATCAACTAGTTGGAATGAAAAGTCAGTAGAAACACTCGCTCAAAAATACTAATTATAGAATGGAAGTTACTAGATATACTGTGCTGCTGTCAGCAAAAGTACCTTGGACCCAGAAAGAAAAACATAATACAAGCTGTTTTACATTCAGTCATAATAATGGTAGAATGCTACCATAAATATTTTCTGCTTCAGATACACATATCTGACACACACGTACACAGCAACAGAGAAAGAGCTGCTTATTGTTTGTTTAACTGACAAAACAGGCGGAGAAAATAACTTGTTTACATATCGGCACTGCCTAAGGCAGGGAGAGAGGATTTAAAGGTGACCCTTTAGCTCCAAACACACCGTTGTCCACGTTGGTACTTCAGTATCTCACAGCTTGAACAGCTTGAAGTGAGTTCTTCTGCGTCACTATGATACGATGGCCATGCAACAGGCTTGTTTGGCTGCCTATTACAAGGCATGACACGAGCCATTCTAATTATCCAGGTGCTCACATTTTGAAACCTTCAATTGGGCAAACGAGTCAGATCCGGTTTTTCTGCAGACTAGCCACTCACAAGTACGCTCAAGCTGAAATTCCAAACACACCTACTAGGGACTATGACCCATTTAAACACAGCAGGGCTTACCCGGGGATAAAACTGTTTTTCCAAACAAGGAAAGGGCTAGTTATCAATATTTCTTTTTACCATGTATCCTTTTCATTTTCAAGCTAACAACTCCATGTGTAAATAATTATGAAAATAATGCATCATAAATCAGTCTCCCAACAAGGTGATCTGACTTACTGAAATCACACAGGGCTGTGGTTGAAATGCAAACATTTGTATCTGCCTAGATTTAAAACGTGGGCGTTGTTTTGTAATAAAATACCTAACATTATCCAGATTAGTCTGGGAAAGAGTTATACGTGCCATTTTCAGGCTGACAATGCATTGTTGAAAAGACTCCTGCAAGTTTCAAATAGCTAAAATCAACAGCACACAGGAACTAAAAAATGGGTAAATAGGTGCTGCTATTTTTTTCCTCAGCTAATGTGCACCAGGGCATGCAGAGTAAAAAGAAAAGAAAAGAAAAGGAGGTGGAACTGAGTACCAGAGTCACTGCTGCGTTCACTGTCAGATGATGATTCACTTTCACTGGAAGACTCTGAACTGCTGCTGCTGCTGCTGTCGCTACTGTCATCCTCTGAACCGGACGAATCAGATTCTGAAGATGAAGACGAATCTGAGGACTCCACATCTTGCTTCTGCGTCATGATAATTTTTGGTGCATTCTTTAGATGTTCACGTAGCTCATCGCTAGTTAAAACACATTTAACACGTTATAATTTAATTGGCTGATGCAAAGGCAAAGCGTTATTTCTCTCAGCTGTGTGTCCCAAATGTGAACTCGTTTGTTTTTACTTCACAAAACTGACCCAAATACCACTGAGCCAGTCACTATCAGCAAAGCCCCACCCTCTGTTTTCTGCTCTGTGAAGCCCCATCCCACCATCTGTTTCTTTTTGAGATGACGAAATATGGTACCGGGGTGTGTACTGGACTGTATGACACCTGCCGCTGATTTGTCCTGCAGACATGGCGTACGATGTGGTCTGCAGACATGGACTGAGAACGTTCCCCTCCCCATCCCCCATCCACTACTCCTACATGCCCACGTGTGTTTGAAAAGGACCTGGGCAGGTAGTGCTGGTTACACTGGCAATTTCCACACACACACTCTGGGGGATTCCCTATGATATCAATCGCACAATCTGGGTTACGCACATTGGATTTTACACATGCAGGCCGTAGCTGAACAATGTGCCTCTGTGCCGACATCAAAGGCAGGGAAGGCAGAGAAGAAGTTTCTTATCTACCTAGCATGTATATGGGCCAGTTCATGGAACTGTTAACATCTCAGTGTTAACCCTGACTGCTTTTATTGTGTAACAAAATGGATTTCCTTACGTCAGTCCTCCAAGACCAATCGAAGTGAAGAAATTGATGGCGAATCTAGTATTTCTTGGGTTATCCCGAGGTAGCAAGCCTTCAAAGAATGGCTGCAGAGTTCTGTTAAAGATGAAACATGGCAACAATATTTTAAAATGCTGGATAGCCGTAAACTAAAAATATACATTCAATTTTGATCCAGAGGCGATTTAGAAATGTCATTAAAAATATATATATTCTGAGCTACTTTAATTCTGAGGGAAGCAAAAACAGGATGGTTCTATTTATGCAGCAGTACACAGACAGATAGAATCTATGGCCTTTTTATAATGTAAACATATATTAAACTGCCAGAGATTTAAGGCAACTAGGTCCCTAGACAACTAACTGTCCCTCATATCAAACTTAAAACAATTAGGGATAATAAAAGGTAATTTTGTAAGTCCAAAAATAATGGGCCTGGATCAATATATTTCTTTACTACAATAAGTAATGTCCAGCTAGCCAATAGATCAGCTCTGTCCAGAAGAAACAGGTGTTTTGTGATTAAACATTTCAAAATCAATACTGCACAGCAAGGCTGTCTCCAATTTACCATGTACCTAAACAAGTCTTAAAATCTTTGACAGTTGCTCTAATTTGAGAATTGCTATAAAGATATATATATATTTACTGCCAAATGCTTGGGCTCGGGGAAGTTGCCCATGTTTCCCCCCAAAGCATCTGAGCGCTGAAACAAAACATGCATTTAAACATTCTGAAATTAAGAGTGATATTAATCTACCAGTCTTAAGACAGTACTGGTCAATAATGCAAGAACTGTTAGTATCTACCCATTTTGCTCAATCAAAACTCCTGCATTTTTCAACTGTCCAAATTTCTACACTAACATATGTTGGCTCTTCATATTATTTTGCATCTCATTCTTTGGGACCATCACAGCAACAAGATGGTTATATTCATCATAATTTACAACCTTTTAAAAAGATGCTTCCGTAAAAAAAGAGTTTTGCCAGGAGTTTAATGAAAGATTTGGAACATGTGTTACCATGAGCGTATGAAGTGAAGGGTGCAGATGGGAAAAAAATAAAAACAAGAAGCCAACTAACAGTAGATGGTCTGGCAGTGGGAGGGGAAAAAAAGAGGTAGATGAAGTGATGGCTATTGTGCTTCTCCAGGATGTTGATGTGCTGTTTTTTGACACAAGATCAGTGGTAAATGCCAGGCATCTGTGAGTTAATTAAGGATGAGGCTAGTCTAGTAATTACGGTCTGGTCATGGATATGGGTGAGCCAGAATCTAGATTCCACTGAAATAATGATGGCTTGGAGGATGTGTGGTTCTCTCTTGGGGTAGTATTTGGAGTCTGGGTTCCATCTGGTTTGGGGAGGCTGTTAGGAAATTTTTAGCATGTGTTAGGTTTTTCACCTGTCTTATTTTTAAGGAGGTGTTTTCCATATTTCACTCAACTTCCCTATGTCTGTCTTATGTCATGCTAAAGAATATTACACCCTGCCCATTTTCTGACGAACACAAGTATATTATGAGTCTCAAAAACAAAGCCAAGCCACGGACCTCCTACTTTTGAAAACTTAGATAACTCTATGGTAGTTACCTCTGCAAAGCAATCGTTTAAACAAAATGTGGGGTAGCCCCTAATAAGCAAAGGATTTTAGGTACAGTGGTACCTCTGGATACGAACGAGATCCGTTCTGGAGCCCCGTTCGTATCCTGAAGCGAACGCAATCTGCGTCTGCGTGTGCCGCGATTTGCCACTTCCGTGCATGCGTGTGACATCATTTTGAGCATCTCCGCATGCGCGAGCGGCGAGACCTGGAAGTAACGTGCTCCGTTACTTCCGGGTCGCCGCGGAGCGTAATCTGAAAATGCTCAACCTGAAGCGACTTTAACCCAAGGTATGACTGTATACTAAACAGCACATAAGACCATAAATTTGTGATATCACCATGGAAAGATTTAGTTTTGGGGGAGAGGCAAGAGATGAGACCACAGACCCCCTGGGTGCGTTCTGCAGACCCCCCCAGGGATCCCCAGACCCCTAATTGGGAACCACTGCTTTAGGGCTTTACAAATAAATTTGAGGCCCTTAAGCAGGCATGGTGGTGAAAGGGCTGCCCGTGCAAGCTGTTAAACACCAGTGTTATGTGGTGGCAACAGCCTGACCTTTGTCAACACTACAGCCGCAGCATTTTGTGCCAACCAGAGCTTCCCAATCAGTCCCAAGGGTAGCCCCACCTAGAGGGCTTTGCAGGAATCAAGTCTTCAGGTCACCAATGCATCAATCGGCTTCAAAGGATTACAGTGAACAGGGCTTGCTCACATCAAGACACTGTAAAACTAGCTTGCAGTGTGAAGTTTCTACTTACTCATCTTTCAATCTTGCATTAAGATTAGGAAGTCCCATGTATTCACTGAGTCCCTGGAAGAAGATTTTAACAAAAATCCTACTGGAGGACGTTGTAGTTTCTTCGCTTAGCGTTATGCATTCAAGCACCTACAAGTCAAAGTAATAGTGGGTTAATGCTAAACATCCTCTTCCCCCGCTTTAAAACAATCTACTTTATTATTTGTTCCCCAAATAGCAAGTTCTAGACTTGGCTCCAGCTGACAGAGACAACTTTGGCCTATTCTTCCCTCCACTTGTGACCTCATAGCACCGGCCCCTACATGGTTCTGGAATGCTGGGGGACAGTGAGGGAAGAGGCAGGGGGAGTTGGGAAACTTCCTAGTGGTATTCCTCCAGATTAAAAGCCTTATCTGGACAAGAGGCATCTTTCTGCCTAAAGACGGCGATGCCTGGATCCGGCACGCATGCGTGGTCTTTCTTTTAAATAACAAATTCATACAAACTTCAGATGACTTTGCAGCTGCCGTCACATAGCTTTGACACTTTCTGTTCATTTAACATCCGGTCTCAATTCCAAACAGTTTATCTGAACTTGTTCCTGAAATGAGGCTTCAAAGCTCTCACCTGTCAGTGCCAAAACAAACCTGGCGCTCAGCTCAGGGTATGACTTCTGGCAGATCCCACCTACATTTTTGTTGCAAGACAGATCAATTTTCCTTTTCAGAAAGCAAATGGACAACCCATGCCTAGAAGCATTTTTTACTCACACTCCATGGAAGTGAATCCGTATATAAAAGATGCGCAAACATCTTGGCAACGTTCCTCAACTTGTTTGTTTCCAGCCGGTGTATCGTGTCATACTGCTCTTTGAAAATGGCTTCAAATGCTTCCATGTATTCTTTTTTCAACATACAGAAGCGCTGAAAATGCAGGACACAGTTAAGAAGGGGGGGAAAAGAGTTTAGAAACTGAATATAGAAGTATGGTGGACCAAAATGGGAAAACAATGAAGAGATTGTATAAATCTTAATTTTCAAATGCTGGCTTGGGTCCTAAAGCTCTTTGGGGACAAAGCAAAGACATTTCTGCCCCATGTTTGGGGTGGGGCTTTGCAAGGTTATGGGGAACACGAATGAATGGGAAAGTCAGTAAATAGCAGGTGGGCAGCAGTGCCTTCCTTTCAAGCAACAAGTGGGGAGCCTCAGGCCTAAGACCTAATGCACTGCTGTCCTCCATGCTTCTCTGTTCAGAGAAAACACTTCAAACTCCTATAGAAATAGTGCTGAAAAAAATGGCTTGGATCCTAATTTCCTTTCCGTGGATGGCATAGAATTCCACACTAGTTAAAGATGAGCTTCTTACAGTTTTGTAGGTAAAGGTAAAGGTAAAGGGACCCTTGACCATTAGGTCCAGTCATGGCCAACTCTGGGGTTGTGGCGCCCATCTCGCTTTATTGGCCGAGGGAGCCGGCGTACAGCTTCCGGGTCATGTGGCCAGCATGACTAAGCCGCTTCTGGCGAACCAGAGCAGCACATGAAAACACTGTTTACCTTCCCGCTGGAGCAGTACCTATTTATCTACTTGCACTTTGACGTGCTTTCGAACTGCTAGGTTGGCAGGAGCAGGGACCGAGCAATGGGAGCTCACCCAGTCGTGGGGATTCGAACCGCCGACCTTCTGATCGGCAAGTCCTAGGCTCTGTGGTTTAACCCACAGCACCACCTGCGTACCTTTTATCATTTTGTAGACTCCCCCAAATAAAAATCAGGTTTTGAGTTTCGAAATGCTTTAAAGCTCACGGTTGCTAAGGGAAGGCTTGAAAACAATGGAGAAAACCTCAAAGGTAATCTAGTTCAGGGCGGTCTCTAGGTCTTTTTTTGCAGCCCTCGGCAACATTGGACATCTGCCCCAGCCCTCCCAACCCCTTCCCAAAGCCTAGTTAGCACTTTCCCAGCTTTGCATAGGCAGTGGGAGGATCCTGTGGAGCCCTCAGGCCTCCTGCTGAAAGCCAGTGCCTTGCTTAGTTGACTTTGGGAACACAGCATAAGGGGTGGGGCATCAAATGTTGGGCTGGCTCCCCCCTCCCAGCACAACAAAGAAGTGTGTGGCCCATGGGTTCTGTGTTGAAGAGCTCTTGCCGCCACTTAGTAGGAAAAGTTGGGCTGCCCTGATCTAGTTCAGCTCCCTGGAAGCCAATGTCAGCTAGCCAGCCCGACTCAGAAACAAAAAGGAAAAAATGCAACACATCTTGGCTAGCTTTTACATAATGTGATTTCCCAACTAATCCTGAAAGGAAATGTGTCCCTTGAATATCTAGCGTAACAAAAACACTTCTGTTTAACTAACCTCATCCTGCTATATTTCAATAAAAGATTGCACATGAATGGTGCGCCAATCTACCAGATTTATGCAGTCTGTTCTATGGGATGAACATGCTTATTTAAGGACTGAGCCGCATACTCTTGATTCAGTGCTTGATGCGTGAGCTGACACTAGCCTGAGCCGAGGTGAAATTCAGTGGTATCCATGTTCTTCTGCCTGTGATATTTGATCTACGACGGCTCAACCTTGCATTCTGCAAACGCTGAAACGGCATTTGTAAACCAGCCCTTTTTGCAGGATGCTCAATGGGATGTTTGCGCATTATGCGTGCCATCTACGAAGCAAGCAACTCACCCCAGCCAGTAAACCAAAGAATTTCTCGTATGTTCTCTGCTGAGCGCAACAGTCAAGGATCATGTTGCACAATTCTTTCTGTTGAGAGGAGAAAAACTCATAAAATCCTATGTATCAACTTAAATTAATTACAGTACTTATCTTCTAATTTTTTTAAAAAAATAATATTGCAGCAACACATACTGAAAATAGGAAGCCAGAGATTTATTTGCACACCCAATTAAAGTGTGAAATACATTAGAAACACAATACATTAGAAATAAATTATAGGTTAAATGACAACGCTGCGGGATTCAATAATAGCAATTCTACGTATATCAACCTACCCTGACTTACTTTCAGAACAGGAAATCACTCTTAAAAAGGATTTTTTTTAAAAAATCTAATCTTCCACTAGTAAAGGATTACGACCTAGCCTTTTTATTCTTTTTGCTACAATATAGCGTACTGAAACATTTCTCTTCAACACACTGTGTTGACAGAACACAAGCCGGTTTTACAGTTACTCTATATTAAACAAGACCAAAACCAAAAATATATTCAGAAAGAGACTGTTACTTTGTGGTGGTGGTGGAGAGGGCAAACTAATCCGTCCCTTAAAAGCTTTCTTTTCTAATATATGTCATTAGTTTAATATATCAGGGCACATATTAACTTTCTTACATTGTTTTATTATAGTAATGTTGCAGTCAATCAGTTTCCATACAATAAAACAGGGCAAAGTGCTGATGCTGTTACTGGTGGAGTCAGCATGACTTGCAGAACAAATTACTTTCTGCTCCCTTAACTGCAGTTACAACATTTTAATATCCCCTGTGGGTTAAAGTAATTAAATATTTTAACATTTTAATTAAATATTACAATGATTCCTAGCAGAATATCTCGAGTAGCCACGTGCAGGAAAACAAATTTGCCTATAAAGACACTCCTGCTTCCACCTTCCAAAAGGAGGAGAGGCTGGGACCAAAGTGCCCGTCTTCAAGATTAAACGCTAACATGTTTTTAATTATTGTATATGATGGAAGGCAGGGATTCAGTGGCAGCTTCAAAGCTGAATAGCCATTTAGGTTTTTAAACCTTTTTGCAAAAGCAGCACTAGAATTTTCACAGTTGAGTCCTCAACCCTTTATTACTGTGTTTTGCTTTCTTCAAGTTGGGCTTTGTTTAAAACTTGCCATTTAGGTTTTCAAACCATTTTTGTAAATTCAGTATTAGTAACTGTACTTTTGAGTTTTGCTTTACTTGAGTTTTGCGCTTTGCTTTACCTAGGTCGAGCTAGGATTATAATACTTCAGAATTTTTTTTTGGGGGGGGGGCTCTACCCTATTTTTTGAATTTTGGTCATTTAAAGTTTATGATTTTTCTATTTCCTTCTGAGGAAACTGAATAGTTCAGTGAAACGAGGTTTGTAGCCGGCATCCCATTAAGGCTTCGTTCAATTTTAGGTTTTTCTAATTTTTTCCTTAAGCTTTTTGATTTTTCTTATTATTTAGTTTATTTCCACAAGATAATATTTCTAGTTGATTACTTCTCGTTTCAGGGATTTTCACGGTATTTCGTTTGTTTTGTGCAATCTCTCAGTTCCGTGACCATCTTTTTTCTATTGATTCAAAGCTGAATAGTAGCATTTGTTTCACTCGCTCAACCCTTTTCGGCGGATCCTGTATAGCAGGGGTCCTCAAACTTTTTCAGCAGGGGGCCAGTCCACTGTCCCTCAGACCTTGTGGGGGGCCAGACTATATTTTTTTTTTGGGGGGGGGGGTGAACGATGATGAGTGGCGCGGGAAAGGGCTCCGGAAAAGGGCAGGCTCCAACAAAGCCCAGCCCCCTTCCTTCCTCCGCTAGGCAGGGTGTGGAGAAGCCAGGAGGAGGGAGGGAGGAGGTGCCGCCGCCACCGCCATGTGAGGGAGAGGGAAAGAACGTGCACGCTTGCGATCCACGCGGTGATTCCCAGACCATCCACAGGCCAGATTTAGAAGGCGACTGGGCCTGATCCGGCCCACGGGCCTTAGTTTGCCGACCCATGCTGTATAGGCTTTGCAAAGACACTGGCAGGTCTGTGGGCAAATTGCTTTACAAAACAACAAAAAACAAAACAACAACAACGAAACCTGTGCCAAGGTACGCCAAATTTGACACTCGGTATAAACAAAGCATGCACTGACCTTGTGCTAGTCATGTGCATGGGACAAAGAGTTATTCACCAAAGCCCTGTTCTCTGACCACTATAAGCCCAGACAAGGCCTCGCTCTGAGGCTTCTTAGATTTCAACAGGTATCGCCCAGGACAAATGAACAAAAGATCAACGAAAGCCGAGATTTTAGAGCAGTGTTTTCCAAACGTGGGTCTCCAGCTGTTTTTGGAATACAACTCCCATCATCCTTAGCTGGCAAGACCAGTGGTCAGGAGTGGCAGGAACTGGGGTGTCCAAAAGCAGCTGGAGACCCAAGTTTGGGAAACACTGTTTTAGAGCATGATGAATTCAGAGCCAGGACAAATCCCGGTGCTTGCATGGTGCACAATATATTGGTTACTGATCAATGGCCAGGCTTCCCATGCAAGAAGGGCAGGGGCTGCTCTTGCCTTATGGTGAAGATACCCAAAGCTGCCTATAAACAAATTACGGGGTTGTCTCCTGCTGTTTCTAATGTTAATGACTAAAGGTAAAGGTAAAGGTACCCCTGCCCGTACGGGCCAGTCTTGACAGACTCTGGGGTTGTGCGCCCATCTCACTTAAGAGGCCAGGGGCCAGCGCTGTCCGGAGACACTTCCGGGTCACGTGGCCAGCGTGACAAAGCTGCATCTGGCGAGCCAGAGCCGCACACGGAAACGCCGTTTACCTTCCCGCTGGTAAGCGGTCCCTATTTATCTACTTGCACCCGGAGGTGCTTTCGAACTGCTAGGTTGGCAGGCGCTGGGACCGAGCAGCGGGAGCTCACCCCGCCGCAGGGATTCAAACCGCCGACCTTTCGATCGGCAAGCCCTAGGCGCTGAGGCTTTAACCCACAGCGCCACCTGCGTCCCAATTAATGACTAGTAATATTAATGACTAGTAATCTATTAAAATGGATCTACTCTTGAGTATAACTTAGCTGGCTATATTACCCCCCCCCAAAAAAAAAAAAAAAATTAGAATCACAAAGACCCTCCGAAGGTCATCTAGTTCAACTCCCTGCAATGCAGGAATCTCAACTAAAGCATCCATGGCAGATGGCCAGCCAACCTCTGGTTAAAGGCTGAGCACTGTGTTTATCCCAGCTGGACAACTAAAAAAGAACTATCAACAAAATAACAGTCTTGTGGCACCTTAAAACATAACAGGTTAATTATAAGTAATATAAATGTCTTGATTTCTTTAGGTGCAACAAGATTCTTTCATCGTTGCCATTTTTTCTGCAGAAGTTCAACACATCTCAAGGCAGCTGACGCAGAAACAGGTAACGAAGTTGCAAATTCCGAAGAGCGAGGGCAGAAGATGCAGAGGGTTTTACAACTGCAGAGCTTCCGCCATTTCTAAATTCTCCCTCTCAAGTTTTAATCCAAAGTCACCACCACCTGCTTCTATTTACCCCGAAGGCTTTTTACCACCAGATCGCTTCTCTCTCTCTCTCTAGGCATCAAGGATGTTCCTCAGATGAAAGCAGACAAAATTGTCAAAGGCAATCTTCTAACAGCATCTGGTTCCTTGGCAAAGTTTGCAGGCAACCATGTTGGCTCCCTCTCATCTGCTTAGTTCTGCTGACCATTTTCTTACAGTATATATATATATATTACTTAAAAGCAACCTGATTCTCCATTCGAGACTAATTGGTGCAAAACATAACTATGCTGCCACCCCCTTCCCTGCACTTGCTAATCAGACTTAACATTTTTAGCAATTCACTGAGAAGGAACTATTTTTAATCTATTTGTAGGGTCAGCAGTGACGAGACGTTGCGTAAGAGTATTTTATGTAAAAAAGTAAAATGTATAAAATTAAAGCTTCGGCAGAATCATCACGGCACAATCTTATATCACAGTATGCCTAGTCACGTATATTTGCAAAACAAAAATCTGGAATGATTTAAGTTGGATTGATCAGACTTGACTCTAGATTAAAAGACCTGTTTTCTCTGTGCTGCTATGGCCTGGGGCTACCAGGATAACTCTAATGGACAGATGGCCCTTTCAACTGTGGAAGAGTGATCACAGTCCCTCATCTTTAAAATAAACTCAGTTTTTAACATTAATGTTGTATTGAATAGTTTATGTTCTATCAGTACAGCGAAACAAAACAAAAAAAGGAAGCTAAAATAAAATCAGAATAGGGGCAGAGTGCAACTGTTAGGGTGAGACCTTAATAGGTTTTGTTCATTTACGAGGTTATAAAATGGAGTTCAGTGTAGGCTTGCCACGTAGTTTGGAAAGTATTTAATTTCTCTGTAGCTAGTTCACATAAGGCAAACTCCCATACATGACGCCTAGTCTCCTCCACCACTTTTCCAAGATGTTTGGGGTGGTCCTGCAGCCACTACAAGGAAGTGCCTAACATGTCCCTGATCAACTGGAAACACGAGCAGCTTTCAATGGCAGAAAGTTCTACTGCAAAAGAGAGTAATGGTTATGCCGTCAGAAATGAATTTAGAAGGCTGCTTACAAAAATTAGTGGGAAGTGGGAGGACATGGGGATAGAAAAGGGTACAGATTTTGCAGTGTGCAGTCCTAAAATCCAGCCTGATTTGGACATGGTATAAAGTCTTGGTTTAATGCTATGTAAATGAGCAGGCATGAGACTTGAACTTGTGTGGTCCCTCTCCCTCTCCCATCTAGTGAAGCCGTAAAGAGAATGGAAGCATCCACGTTCCGTTTTCCACCAACAGCGGTTTATCGCTGCAGCCCAAATGGGCAAACAGCAGATAATTTAAAGTAAGGATTTACTATCAAGTCATTATAATAAGAAACGGCAGGCTCCTGCTTTGTTCTAACAGACCATGGTTTATTATACTTCAGGTGTGCAACAATAAACTGCAGTTAATAAGGAAAATGGAAAATAGGTGCTTCCAGTGCCTTCCTCAAGGCTGGTACCAGATGATAGGCGAGTTTCAGCCTGAGGTTTTGCTCTCATGTGGCAGAACTATGAAATGGGCTACTCGTTCATAAAGGGGAAAAAGGCCAAGGAAGAACCGGGCACCTCTCTTCCCCCATGATGAGTGTGGAGACGGTCTGTAAAGCGCCATGAAATCTCCAGGCTTCCTACAGGCATCTGGTTGGCCATTGTGAGAACAGGATAATAGACTAGATGGGCCACAGGCTCAATTTATGTTCCGGTATATGTATGCATCTCCTGACCCACCAGGAGGGCACAGAGAAAGTATGCACATGTTGCAGAGGGGGAATTTTCACAACTCTGGTTTTCTTCCCTTTCTTTCCATGTTGTTGTTGTCGTTTAGTCGTGTCCGACTCTTTGTGACCCCATGGATCAGAGCACACCAGGCACTCCTGTCTTTGTCCATGGAGTTTTCTTGGCAGGGATACTGGAGTGGCTTGCTGGTTCCTGCTCCAGGTGGATCACGTTTGGTCAAAACTCTCCACTATGACCTGTCCATCTTGGGTGGCCCTGCACGGCATAGCTCATAGCTTCTCTGAGTTATTCAAGCCCCTTCGCCATAGCAAGGCAGTGACCCATGAAGGGGAAAACCTCCATAGGACCATTTAATACTTGTTTCAGCAAACAACACACACAGTTCAGCTTTGATGAACTATTTTCTTTTGCACTCAGAACTGCTCAGCTGCCGTGTTTCTCGTTCAATGACAAAACTGCATTTCAGCACAGCAAACATTTTTAAGCACAGAAACTTATTTATTCCAATCCGAGGGGATGTTAGGAGTATGAAGGAAAACCAACAACGTTAGCGACCAAAATTTGCTTTACATTCGTACCTTGGTTTTTAAATGGAATCTGTTCTTGAAGTCCGTTCAGCTTTCGAAAACCAAGGAACAGCTTCAGATTGGCTGCAGGAGCCATGGAAGCCACGTCGGACATTCAGCTTCAAAAAATAGTTCCAGTTACAGATAGGTAGCCGTGTTGGTCTGCCATAGTCAAAACAAAATAAAAAAATTCCTTCCAGTAGCACCTTAAAGACCAACTAAGTTAGTTCTTGGTATGAGCTTTCGTGTGCATGCACACTTCGAAGAAGTGTGCATGCACACGAAAGCTCATACCAAGAACTAACTTAGTTGGACTTTAAGGTGCTACTGGAAGGAATTTTTTTATTTTGTTTTTCTTCAAAAAATAGTTTGCAAACCGGAAGAGTCACTTCTGGGTTTGCGGCATTCGGGAGCCAAAACATTTGAGAACTAAGCTGTTCGAAAACCAAGGTATGACTGTACTATAAATACTAGAATCATCACCATCATTCTCTGGAAGAAATGGCTTTACAGTGGTACCTCAGGTTACATACGCTTCAGGTTACAGACTCCACTTACCCAGAAATATTACCTTGGGTTAAAAACTTTCATTCAGGATGAGAACAGAAATCGTGCTCCGGCGGCGCGGCAGCAGCGGGAGGCCCCATTAGCTAAAGTGGTGCTTCAGATTAAGAACAGTTTCAGGTTAAGAACGGACCTCTGGAACGAATTAAGTACTTAACCCGAGGAACCACTGTAATTGCATTTTAGCTGATCTGCTATGCATTATCTCGTATACTATATGATTAGTTACGTCAATATCTGAATGAGGGGGGTGGGGAAAGATGCTTATTCCAGAAATGGGAAAGAAAAGAAAAAAGGAATTAGGAAGACTTACTGTCTGGCTTTCAGGAAAATCCATCTTCAGCAATTTATGAGCACATTCTTCAAAGTCTAAACTGTAAAAGGGAGGGGGGAATTTGTCTCCAGAACCACAGCAGCTTAAAACATTTCTATGCTGACAACAGTATTTTCTGCATTAGAAAGCCTAAATATTGTGTGCCTGAAACAGACTTCGTTGAAATACCCAAGCAATACTGGGTTCAGCTAGTCTTCCAGGCTGAGAATTAAATCGGCTGTGCTTCAGCGTTTTTGGGTGTGAGAATCCTTATGAGTATAAGAACTTCCAAAATCTCCCTCCATTTCGCTCATCAGATATAATCCCAACAATCATCATTGCTCCATGGACTTTAGATCTGCTGGATGCTAACATGGGCACAGTTGCAAGAAGTTCATTAAAAAGAAAACTGTATTGATCAGTACTGTTACAGATGGCAACTGAAAGTCCACCACAGCATAAAAAAATTAAAATCTGTTATTTTATTTAAAAAAGTATAAAGAATGCAACAGACTTTTAATCTTTTTTAGCGTTGAAAAAAAATATATTTTAGCCTTTTAACATTTTTATATGAACTATGGCCAAAACCAATAATTTTCAGACAGTTTAAAAACAAGGTGACTCCCATTCGTGAGTCACGGTTGCTATAACATCATGTTAAATAGAAAGCAGAAAGTCTAGCAATTAAACAAATGAGAACATGATGTCCTTCTTTGAAAAATCTTAAAATGTTGTTTCAGAATGTCCTCCCCACAGAAAGTATTAATATTTGATATTTGACGAAAGGGGGACACTATAAACAACCTGTTAATTAACAATGTTTCCTTACACTAAGCAAACCTCTTCAGTGTTCCTTCTCTCCCTCTTACACACAGACAGACAGAAAGACAGACATAACACTAAATCATCGTTTAGTACGAGGTGGAGGAGCCTGAAAGGGCTTGAGCAAAGCACGCCATTTATATTTTTCTCTCCACACCTTCACCCCCAAATCCCATGGGACTTGAAAGAGAACTCTGCCAGCATTACCGTATTTTTCGGCCCATAGGGTACACCTAGTTTTTTTGGGGGGGGAAATAAAGAAAAAAAATTATTTCCCCCCCAGGCGCGGGGCTGGGGCGGGGGAAGCCCAAGCTTCCCCCGACCCCAGAACAGGCAGCTCTCCACAAGCCGTGGGAGAGCTGCGCAAAGCCCGAAGCCTGGGGGCACTGAGTTCAGTGTGCCCCCAGGCTTCGGGGTGCAGGCAGCTCTCCACAAGGAGAGCTCCACAAGCTCTCCAGGCTTGCGGATAGCTTCCTGAAGCCTGGAGAGCGAGAGGGGCCAGGGGCCAGGCTTCAGTGAAAGCCTGCATTTGCCCCATAGGACGCACACACATTTCCCCTTCATTTTTGGAGGGGGAAAAGTGCGTCCTATAGGGCGAAAAATATGGTAGTTTCATTTTTAAAGGAATCCTGAGCATTAAGTTCAAACTAGGGAGGCCTGGTTTGAAACAAACTCTGGCTACTTTAAAAAGCCAGCTTCATAACCCAAGATTTGAAATTGGATAATGACTAGTTCTAGTTCTAAAGCAGGGTTTGAATGCAAGCCAAGTCACGCTTCTTTAAAAAGGGCAACTAAATTCTGACAAGGTTCTCTTCTCAGCTGGGTGGGAGAAAGAGATGTTTAAACAGGCTTGTCTGGGGTCACCAGCATAGCGTTAAACCATGGTTCTGCTTTATGTGTGAACAAAGCCATACCATTTAAACCTGACCATCTCAGTTTTCACCTAGAGATTCATTATAGCAGAATATATAGCAATGAGAAATACGTTATTCTAAAGATTTAGCTCTAAGAATTCTGCCTCACATGAGCATCTATAACAGGGTGGTCTAATGTGCCGCCCAAGGGCTTTGACAGGGTTCTAGAGTTCTCCCTCCTCTTTCCCAAAGCCTAGTTAGCTCTTTCCCAGCCTTGGGAAGGAGATGGGAAAGCACTAGAGCTCTGCCAGAGCCTTGTGTCTCTTTCACAAATCCCAGTGCCTCACTTACAGGGTTTGGGAAGGTAGTGCAAAGGCTGGGAGGGAGCCAGCCAAATTTTGGCCTCACCCCATTCCCGGATGTGACAAAGCTGCATGCAGCCCGTGGGTTCCATTTCAAAGAACTCTTGCGGCCCCCTTGGTATGAAAAGTTGGGCTGCTCTGATCTAAAACTTGCTAGCTTCCAAAAAGTATTTGTAATCATAGTGCAAGGAGTCACATTTCAAACAAAAATTATGTTTCATTTTACCTTGACTGAATTGCTAGGTAAATGGTTCGTCGGAAGGAGACCAAGTTGATTTCCGTTTTATCATGGATAGTCACTTTTTGCCCTTGAAGATTCAGAGCAGGAGAGAGAGAGAGAGAGAGAGAGAGAGAGACAGACAGACAGACAGACAGACGGACACATAGGTTTCATGGTTAAAAAAAATCTGGAATGGTTGATTACTTCAAAGACTGCTAATATACCACTGAATATACAAATGCAAATAAACTATTTGTGAAGGAATAAACGGCAGTATTTATTTAATTTCAAGTTAAAAGAAGAAAGCATTGAAATTCCAGCACAATAGGCAACCTGATTTAAGTGTTCCCTCACAGCCACAGCTGGGCAATGTACTGATACACCATCCAAAATCGGTTTGAAGTCCACATTGTGATAACTGTTTCATAATATTTGACACGGCAATACGTCATGAATCACGATGTGCCTGCGTGCTATGTAAAAAAATTGCAAGATGGGAAAAACTGTGAAGCCGGTCATCGCTTCTCTCATGATTCCTTCTGCCCTGTTGCTTTGTACCGTAAAGTAAGTTATGAGTTTTAGACCCCTTAAGCAGTAGCAGTTGCCAGAACATTATCCCGTTCGCCTCTATGTAGTTACATCCTTATTTCAGACATCGTGATATATCATCAGTATATAACAATGTTTAGTCGATGATGTTGAAAACCAGGTATCACCCAGCGCTGCTCACAGCACAACAAAGGCATATCAAACCTATTAGTGTCCTCGTGCATGGGAACCAAACTAATACTGCTTAATGAGCCTTGCCTCATTAATTTCAAAAAGGAGCTGTGATTTAGGAATGTAAATCTGGTTTCATATTGAGATTAATGGTTAAAACCCATGACAGTTTGGGAGGACGGGAGCGTGGGGAAGAGGGAGAGAGAAAAAGAGAGAGAGAGAGAGAGAGAGAGAGAGAGAGAGAGAGAGAGAGTGTTCTCCTATACTGGTAAATAATTCCACGGTTATGCCTACAAACAGAGCGGTATATCTGGCTGGTCATGCAGGAACCAAGACCTAAACTAGCTGCTCTGAAATGAATTAATGCCCTACTGTTTATGGAGTGGATTTCAGATTTTCCATACGAGCAATGCAAGTAATGGCAGAGTGCTGTAATTGCCATCTTTTCATTTGAAAGCAAAAGTTTATTTTCCTTTCCCAACAGTCCTAGTGAAGAGACAGCGCACTCAGGAAGAGTCTGAAAATGCTAAAGACCTGTCTCAAAGTTTGTTTGTAAACTCAATCCAGCCTTTCTCTGCATGCAACAACTTCAGTTTATCAGCTTGTTGGCTAACATGCTATATGCTGCTTCTCACATTTCCAGAGTAACAAAGACTGAGCGTTTAAGGAAACCAGGAAGAAACTCAGAGGAATCCCAAGGAGGCATGAAATACATCCACGCTTGGGAGGAAAGGAAAAAGACAAAGACACACACACGAAAATAAAAACACCTTGTAGAAATAGTGTTAAGAATTATACAAAGAATTAACCTGCACCGGGAAACAGGAGGGGGGACAGGAAACTGCTACAATTCAAGACAAAACCCCCACAAAATGTGTATAATTTCATTATGACAACACAGACAAATGGTAAAAAACAAAAAACCCAACCACTGATATTTGAAGGACATCAAAGGCTGGAACAAAAACCCACACAGGTAGCTCTGAATACCCAGGGAAGCATTGGATTTGGGCTTATTCAAACACCAGTGCCTCACATCAAATAGCAAACCACTTTTGAAGATGAGAAGACTTTCAAAATGCAGATTGTGACATGGAACGGGAATCTATTGGCTAAGTTAAAAAAAAAATACCTCCCACTGGACTTTCTAGGTCCAAATTTAAGCAAACAACAACTGGATTGAAAGATTTCACAAAGATAAAATATTGGAAATGTCCTGATTTAATAATAGTAATAATAATTTCATTATTTATATCCCACTCATCTGCCATTTAGAAGGGTAAGGTCAACTAAATAATGTACTATGAATACAGTCCTCTAAATTCAGCCTTGCTATTGCTACCAACCCAAAAAGCAAATGGCAGAGGCTATGGGACATGCACTATTTGTATCACGGCCAAAGAAGTTGCACTGGAGTAAATAGAAGCAACATTTTAATATTAACGAAAATCAGTTTACTGTTTTGTCGCACTAACTTCCACAGTAGCGAGGAGTGCATAAAACTGTTTCTTTAAATTGCAGCTTTACCTTCTTTGTCCTCCTCCTCCTTATCATCATCCTCTTCCTCCTCCTCTTCACTGCTTGCAGCATCCTGACCACTTTCTGAGTCACTGTCACCTTCGTCAAGAATTTCTACAAAAGAGAAAAAACACGTTTAAGTGAACACCAATACCAGGCTGGGTTGGTTAGAGGGGCTAGTCTGTATCAGAACCTCGTGTATATGGAAGAAGATGCTTCAACATCAAAACAGGAAACATTGCAGTCTTGCTCAGTTGCCTGAGAGTAAGTCCCACTGAACTCAATGGAGCCTACAACTGAGCAGACATGCACAGGATTGCATAGCAGGTTTCCCAGAAAACCACAGGAATTTGAATTTTAGATACAAAAGACTGGAGTGCTAGGACATGATAATAAGGGTTCGCTGAGGGGTATGGGAAGCAGCAACTCCGCACTTGTGGGTGACCGCACATGTAGGAACCCGGAGGCAGGGAAGAGAGCTACAAAGTCCTTGTGGCTTGTGAGGAGACTCGCCAGAGCCCAAAGAGGACATCCTCTTTGGGCTCCGGGGAGGGTTTACTCGCGAGCCATAGGCTTTGTTGAGGCTGCTTGGCCTCCCCGCCTAACAGCTGACAGCTCTCCATCCCTGCATTAGAACAGCTGTGCAAACTCAAATTAGCTAGGCGTACATACCTTTCTTCAGAGTTTGGTACTTCTCTTCATTCTCCATAAAATCTGGATCCATCTTGAACACATCTTCACAGAAACGGAAAAACAAGTTACCAAAATTATAGCAGAGCCATTTTTTTAAAAAACAAAACAACAAAAAATTCAGACTGAAAAGTTCATTCCAACATTCCTTATTCATACTTACTAAGAACATCTTCTGGATTATAGTCATCTTCCAAAGGCAGCATATGGGTAAATTGATCCTCTTCTTCCACAAGATCCAGTCCATCTGGAATTATCGGGTGATCTTTGAACCCGTCTTTACGCACAGCAAACATGACTTCAATCATGTACTGAACTCGCTTGTCGGTTTCAGATTCATGCAGGACATGACGAAGGCGGTCAAAGATAGCTGGGGGGGGGGGAGAGAAAAAATCAGAGGTGAATCTAATTCCTACAAAACTAATGGTCAGGAAGGAAATAAAGCAGCAATAAATACATACCGTTAACACCCCTAGGAGACACTTCAGTCAATTTGAGGCCGCATTCCTTTAGGAAGCCAATTGCTACTTCAATGCTGTCATCTGTCGGTCTCTCCAAAAGCAATGTGAGCATTTCCAGGCATAAAACCTCGTGAGCCTTAGCAGGAAGAAGATAACAACACAAATACCTTTTTTGTTTTAACAAAATAATTTCCTTGACTGCATGTATCTGACATATGTACTCAACAAAACAAGCGCAGCACCATTTCAGAGAAAGGCACTACAAGTTCAGCGTCCCAAAAGGAGCTTTGGATGTGCTTCTTAAAGGTCAGCCCTCCAGTTTAGGCTACGATACTTACTGCTCAAAGTCAATCCCCACTTGGTATATGGGTGTGCCTCAAATAGTTCTCTATATAAGCCTTGTCCAACCTGGTGCCCCATCATCATCATCATCATCATCATTATTATAGTATTATTATTATTATTCTGCATATAATTATTAAAACTTATTGGTCACTTGTTTTTTACAAAAGTAACTCAAAACGATGTACAACAATAGTTAAATAACATGTACATTAGAAACAACATAAAACCTAACAGAGAAAAACCCAAAATTTCTAGGTGTTGTTGGGAATATGACCGTCATCATTCACCAAGATGATGGTGGATCAACCACTCAGAAGCCATCTTAGCAATTGGGTGGCATATAAATTAACGAATAACATAATATAGGCATCCCCCCCATGTTTATGTGGGGGTTATGTTCTGAGGCACGTGCGTGTCGGTGAAATAACATATAATTGAAAAAGCCAGTTAAAAAGTCTGCAAACACCCCGTTCTGCCCTTTCAGTGACATCATGTTGTTTCCGGGTCACTTCTGGGTTTGGTGCAATACGCAGTCACTCACATACTGAACATGCATAAGCGGCCTGTAATCCCTGACCACTAGTTATGCTGGCCACGGCTGATGTGAGCTGGGAAAGTCTGCCCTAGAGCAAAGGTTTGCAAGTAATATTTAGCAAGAGCCATAGTACAATGAATTGGGGGTTGTTAATTTTTTATATTTTGCTTTTGTAGTTCTATTTTCTATTTAAAGTGCTTTCTTATTTATTTGCTGAAAGCTGCCCAGATAGCCTCACGCTATGGGGGAGGAATGCAAATGCCATAAACATATTTGATGACAAAATCCCATCACAAACCCTTGCAATGTTAAAAGCCAAAATCCCTGCAAATATATTATCAGTAGTACAGAGCATCTTACCACATTCTGATTCATAAGATGTGCCACAAACTTGGAAGCTGTCAGGCAAAGTTGCTGCAAAACAAAATGAAAAGCTACGTATTTCTGCAAGTGATAACTCCATTTCATAGGTATTACTGCAAGTGATATGTCTATTAGCATGGCTTTGAATCCCAAACTGCCCCAGAGGTTCTATGTGACTTGCACAAATCATTTAAAGGGCTTTCTCTTGCTGGCATTATTCTTATTACTATTATTTTGGGCAGGTGAGAAAGGAGATGTGCCAGCAGCCCCTCTTCTTCCTCACGAAGGCTACAACTTTCGCCAGAAACATGCATCTGATGACTATTTTGTCTTCCTCCAAACATAGGATTACTTTGGAGTGAACAGGTGACGAAGATTAAATGGAAGTAGGTCGTTTCAGGATATTTGCCATGCAGTGAGCTCAGACAACAAGCTTTGCGGAAGCTGCAAATAATGTATCTTGCTGCAGATGAGAGCTCAGGAAACTTTTAGATGATCTGGCACTATTGGATTCTCATTACTTAGGAGATCAAGTCCAATATCATTTTTTGATGTAGAAACGATGCTACACAGAGCACTTCCCTAGTCACACAATAACGTTGTTAAGGTGGAATCATTTTAACTCAATCTAGCCCTATTTCAGAAAACTGCTTGGGGGGGGGGACTGGCTATCAGGATGAAGTCAACTGCAGTCTCATTTTGTAGGGGTGTTTTCACAAACCATTTTTACTAGATGGGCATATAAGGGAAAGCTATGGTTAAAATACTGTTTTTAGCTGTCATTTACTCCCTCAAAATGTTTTCTAGAACAACTATATAAGATAATCTACAGCAGGAGGAAGTTACAAACGCTGTATATTGCAGATACGTACAATTCAAATGCAAACCTGTTGTAGACAGAAACTACTTATTGTAAGAGATGTGGAAACAGTTTGAAAGAGGGATTATAGCTTTTGACACCAATAGCCACCCCACTGTTACCTCACGGAATTACAGAACTTTCTGTATAACTTCTTCTGGAAAATGCTGATTGGAGGGGCTGTTTCGAAGCCCATTGTAATAAGAACACTATTTTTCCATTTTAAATTCTTTCTTTTTCAAACCAACAAGTTCCAATAAATACTCAGCACCTTAGGGTTCAACACCATCCTACTCCATCTCTACACTGAACGTATTTGGACTGAATGTTAAATTTAAGGAATTTATAATTTAAAATGTAATAAATATAGAAAAGAGGGGGGAAATTGTGCTAAGTTATATCGAATGGGTTGAATGCAGGAAAGAACTCTGTTCTCCCCATAACAGACTCTGGCTCTCTCACTAACCCCCCCCCCAAGAGTCTATTTTGTGCAAGTGTTACTGCCTTTCTGTTAGCACAAGAAAACTTTTGATCCAAGCCATTAAATATTATGTTCTTAAAGCAGTAAAGTTAACTCAGAATTAATAAGAAAATAAGTACTACTTATATCACATTTCCCCAAATTTTTTTCTATTTATTCTCTCCCCCACTCCCAGTACCCGCTTTCTCCCCATGGCCTCAAAATTTTCAGACATTTTATGACTTTCAGCTCTCCTGACACCCACATAATTTGTACTCAAATCCTAAATAGACTAACGCAGAAATAAATCTCAGTGAACACAATGACACTTCCCCAAAACAGTACTCAGGCTGTAAGCAAGAGAGAAGCACAATAAATCTTACCCTATCACCTGCGTGGTAATAATACATACCTTATCATTTCTTCTATATCCTTTGCGAAAATTTAAAATGAGCCTCTTGAGAATCAGTTCTCCAATATTTGGAAACTTTGAATTGATGATTGCTACAACCGCTGCATAAACATGAGTGAAGATAGGTGAAGCACTCTGGGCTTGCAAAATAGATCTTGAGAGCAACCCCCTATGAATGAAAATACAGACGTGCTGAAGCAGCTTTACCAAAAATTACAAAACCTATGTGATTTATACAGTAGCATTTATCCCAGCAGCTTGAGGGATGGCCGGTGACTTTTCTAGATTGCATTATTCTGGAACTCAATTCCACCAACATGGAACCGCCATCCACAGCTAGATCATGCTCACTTATACATACAAACATAATTTTATTTGCTTGGCACCTTTCCACAGTTCAAACCACGCTCACGGCAGCTTGCAACATGAAAAGAAAAATACATAACAACCTAATGAAAGGGGTTATAAATAAAGACTAAAACATAAAAAAATACACAAACAGAACGATTTCAATATAAATCACAACAAGACCTAAAATAAAGATACAAAAACCCAACAACAACCCTGCCCCCAAGACAACACCTTCAAACAACACTCCAACCTGAGAGTCTGTTTAGCAGCCACAGCTTTTGTAGCTGGAGTCAGTCCGCGCTCCACCCTCCCAGGCTAGGTGGAAAAAGGCCTGCAAGGCAGGGAGCAAGTCTCCCAGCCCATATGCTTTTGGGTTTCCATCTTCTTTCCTGCTCCACTATCCCCCAATACATGTCTGTATTAAAATTAGCCTTTCAAAAGCTCAGATGTTATTCTGTGAATAGGCCAGATTAATCTACAATCAAGTTTCAAGAAGCAACAGTTGATGAAAAAAATCACTGCTAAAAAACAAAACAAAAAACCCTCCCATACACAAATCCTAATCAGTGACAAGTAAACATTATTGGAAATATTCCCAAATCA
Source organism: Podarcis cretensis (assembly GCF_951804945.1). Taxonomy (NCBI): domain Eukaryota; kingdom Metazoa; phylum Chordata; class Lepidosauria; order Squamata; family Lacertidae; genus Podarcis; species Podarcis cretensis. The sequence continues at coordinate 116,515,227 of NC_137170.1, read as the reverse complement.
CTTGAGAACTACACTCTCATTATTCAAGTGTGCATTAATGTTTCCATTTAACAGATTTAAGTTTCGTTTCACAATCTACTGCTTTTTTCAAAAAATACAGACCTAGGAAAAACCAGCTGCAGCACTATTATTGTAAAAACATCACCATTGCTCTACTGGAGAAAATTGCTATAAAATATTTTGTTTAAAAATATAGGCAAGAAAGAGCCCAAATTATTACCCGTGGGCCTTTAAGGAAACAATAACATAATCCTGCTGTATGGATCCAATAGAAAAATGGCACAGCTACAGCACACACACAAAATGTCTTCTCAAAGAAACATGATATCTGAAAACCAGTGGTGTGTGAAATGTTAAAGATGCAAGAGTCAATTAATTACAGCAAATATAATTTGTTCCCCAGTTAAAGCACATAGTTATTTTCATGACAGTAGATATTTACCAAGCCACTGACATCCTGCAGAAAAATGTTTGCTGACAATCTATGTTTTAATCACCGTACTTAGGGAATCTGTCAGGAGAGGATCTTCCTGGATTAGGAGTTCATTTGATGCCACTGTTTACTCCTCTACAGAAGGAGTAACTGCGACTGAACAGTCACTTCCCCGTGCCTCTAATCATGACTTAAGAAGAGAGTGGGAGCCCAAATGGCCAAATGCTTCACTACGGGAGCAAACGTTATACGGAACATGGGTCTTATTTCCATTTGATTGCCATTTTCTGGAAAAATCAGTGGAAGGGCTCTTGAGAAGGGCCGATTTAATCACAAGTCCTACTTTTCAGACGACTGAACTCTGCAAAGTATTGGTTTGTACTCCACTCTTCCTCTAAGGAACCCAGGGCAACAAACAGGTCAGGCTGAGAATGACTAAACCAAGGTTATCCAAGGAGTTTCACGGCTGAGCAGATAATTCTCTTTGGTCACTGGTCAACACTCAAGCCACTACACTGGATTTATATAATTATAATTATTATTATTATTATTATTTATTTCTACTCCGCCCATCTGGCTGGGCTTCCCCAGCCACTCTGGGCAGCTTCCAAATTTTTTAATAAAATTTATAGTTCCAAAAAAATTTATAACATTTATAGTTCACACCAACTGGTCCCTCAATCTACAGTGATCCAGGAGCCAGGAGCAGTCAGCAGGTCAGCACCGCTGGCTTATAGCGAAGGAAAACCCAAACAGTTTAACACAGTAAACTTTGCAATGCATGGCACACTTAAATGGTAATGCTTTGAATGCAGAAAACCCCAGGTTCATTCTTGACATCTTCACGTTTCTTTCTTTTTGTAAAATATAATGTAGCCAAAACAGTTCCTACCCTAGGCGCTCTGGGATCCTACCCTAGGCGCTCTAGTGACCACAAACTATGCTCATTACCATGGATCAGAAAACTCCCTCAACCTCTCTCACTACCAAGGAAATAAAATGAATAGAGAGAGAACCTACCTAAGTGAAGCTGAGATAAAAACCCTACATATACACCAAGCATTAGCACCCCACCCTTCTCTCCCCCCCCCCGCAACATTATTCTGTATACGACATTAACGTCTCACTTCAAATGTAAAAAACATTCTACAACCTGAGAAAGAGACAAGGCATGCACTTTTGTAAACCAAGAAAATATTTAATTACTTATTTTTCTTTTAAAAAATAATTATAACTAACAAGACGAAAACTTATTTCCTAAAGTTTTGCAGCAGAATTCTCGATTAGAAAAAAAGTAAAATCTTTTAAAAAAAATAATTATGCAACACACAAATAGAAATCACTTGGTACGTTTGCTTTGGAAAACCTGGTTTCAACCATACATCAAATTTTCCATGAGTGAAAAAGCCTCTAAAAACAAGTATGATCAAAACCTTCTAAGTTCAAAAGGACTTACTCCCAGGTAAGTCTGCATAGGATTATACTTTGATCATTCTGCAAACCCTCAACAAGTCATTCATATTTAAAATGAAAATCCTAACATGACTCAAACAGTAGCTGACCAAGAGAGTATCAGACTACTTCTAACAAGCGACTTGAGACTTAATCAATAACTCTCAGATGAGCAGAAGACTGTATATCAAGAGCTTGATGCTTACCTCCCTCTGACAATATTTTCCTGAAGAAGCTCATGGATAATATTCTCAATATTTGAAACGTTCACCTTGTTGACGAGACCATTGATGGATTTCTTCAGCGCTTCCCAACTCATCCTTTGATATGCTAAACTGTTTTCAAAACAAATCATTGATAAAAATCAAGAGAACAAGAAAGGAATGTATTTGCTTGTTCAGCTAGAATACCAAATATGCAATAGCACTTTTCAGTTAGTGTACTGCAAGAATGGTGTGCAAAAATAAATATCCACCTGCCTCCTTTCACTTCAACAGAGTAAATGATTTTCAGAATAGTTACACCACCAAATAGTGATCTGTCTTTTGCAATAATCAGAATAAGAAAACCATGACAAGAGACAACCAGAAAGGGCAACTTTTCCCATTTACATCTCACCCCAGTGTGCCTCACACATATGGTTGGCATGTCCAGAACACATCAGGACTCCTAGCAGCTAGGATAGCTCAATCGGTAGAGAATGAGACTCTTAACCTCAGGACTGTGGGTTCGAGCCCCACAAGGGGCAAAAGATTCCTGAGATCCAGAGGGTTGGTCCCTTCAAACTCAACATTCTATGATTCTATGAACTCTGTTTAAACCTTTGGTTTTATTCTCATGCGACAAACGCCAGCATTGTATAGAACCTAAAGCATTTGTCATTTATGTCATAACATTTCCACACCGCTCAATTGTAATAAAACCTCAAAGCCATTTACAAAAATAATAAAACAATAACATATCAGCAAAAAATAAATTCCGACAAACATTTAAAACATTCAATTTGTATCAACAATATGCTAAAACAAGATATGTCTGGATAGGCTTGACTAAACGGAAATATTTTTAGCAGGTACCAAAAAGTGAAGTCAAAAGTTCCAAAGAACGACCAATTTTGAGATACACAGAGGATAACTGTGACTTTAAAGATGAATGGGAACCCTTTACAAAGTATTTGAAGACGCAACAAAGTGAACTGGACTCCTTGGCTGGCTTTGAATAAACATTCACAAACTTTTTATTGATAATAATCAGCTAAATAGTTTGAGGATCTATACAACTTTGTAACATGCAGAAAACAGCATTCTCAGAGAAACCAAAGACTGGAACTGAGGGAAGCCAGGGGGTGGGGGTGGGTGGGTTTTGTGTGGGAGGGTGGGGGGAGGGAGGAAAATGGGGAAAAAAATAAGGATGATATGTTTTTGGATAAAGACTCTCCGCCTTCAAGAGGGGAGTAGTTGTGGGCGGGATCTGATCCCCAGCCTCTCACAGGGGGTGTTAGGTATTCCGTTAAAGGAATCCGGCAGTCGTGGATCCTGTCCGATGCCTGTGTGGCGGGGGGCCATGGCACGACCCTCAGTGACATCAGGGGAGAGCTTATAGTTGGATTAGCATCAACAGGCTCCACCTACTGTTGAATAACCCCCCCCCCCTTTCAGACTCACCCCTCTCCGAGTGGGTGGAGTCAAGTCACGTGATCCAATGCCTAAGCCAATACCTTTTCACTTGCTGTAATCAATAAAGTTGTGGCCTTTTCTTGCCCATTAACCTTATATTACTTGTCCTTGTGTCTTCATTTCAGTGCGCGGGGATCGGGTCCTCGAACCACAATATGTTTTGTTTTAATTTTGAATAAAAAAATTGTTTTTAAAAAAGGAAATACACAGGTTTGTTTTTGGGTTACCTGAAACTCCCAAGGTGACTTCGAAATAAAGTTAAACCGTCTTAATATTTCACACTTCAGAGGCCAAAAAGGTCCCTCTCAGCAAACAACAAACATCTCTGCCACCACTCAGGCTAACTTGCAGCTGCGTTACCACCCTGCTCTCTCTGCACCTTCTTGAGGGCTGGATCCAAAGTCGCAGGGATTCGAACCAGACCTTCTAATTGACAAGCCCAAGAGTCTCAGTGGTTTAGACCACAGCACCACCCGCGTCAGAGTAGACTCACTGAAGTGACTGGTCATTACTCATTTCAATGGATCTGCTCAGCAAGTCTGCAGCCAACCTTGCCATCTCAGTTCTGTCTCTTCCCATGGGAGCTCCTGGTTAGCCAATTTCTACAAGTTTTTTGGGCAGGGCCGGTTAAAAATTCCCCAGTCGACAGCTGAGCTGTATCTTTATTAGGACCAACCAGAATGTCACAAAATTGTGGCAAACTTTTTAATTCTGAACTTTTCAGTTGGCATGATGTTGCACAAAAGGGGGTATGTGCGTATATGTGTGTCAGAGATACAAAGAGGAAATACTAAATCTTATACTGCTTTGTTTTTCTCCCCACCTTTAAATAATATCTTGCCCAATACTATTCATCAGTTAAGCACAAATGTAAAATGTGTCTGTTTGACCCACCTATTTTTATCAGTGATTTGTGCTTGCATCATCCGAAGCTTGGCTGGAGGAATGTAGGCACCCCCAGTGCGGGTGAGAATTGGATCCAAATCCTCTTTCTTCTTCTTTGGAGGGGGTTCCTCATGAGAAAGAGAGCTCTGTGGTGTTGCTCTCTCAGCCGCATTTCTTCTGTCGGGCGAAGGGGATCTTCGGTACTTTCTCCAGTCAGACTCCCTCTCTCTTTCATGCCTCTCTCTCCCACTAATAGACAGAAAATTCCAAAGATTTATGAAGCACAGAAGCAGCTGACAATCACATACATTAGTATGTAACATGCTGTAGCTTTGATTTTGCTTAAAAATCACGTTAGAGAACAGAAGCAACCAACTGCAACCTTAACATTTTAGTGTTTGTTTTTAGCAGCTCCAGACATTCACCTTGACTCGGTGTATTTGTCTCCATAACGTCCCCTTTCGGAATGTTTTTGGTCAGATCTCCTGTAATCTGAATGACTTCTGCCTTGCGGTGACTGAGACCTTTGACGCTCCACGTGCCTATGCAGAGATTGAGAGCCAAAGTTAGCAGCTATTTATAAACAAAGTCTCCCCCCTACACAGAAACACACATTGTTGTATCTGTGGACACCACACAGCTTTTGAAGCTAGGGGCTGGAGCCAGCACAAGGACTCCTGCTAGTGCAAAAGGTTTCCCAGCCACTCTTCTTCCCTGCACGCCACCCTCAAACTGATTCAAACTTATGTTCTCTCCAAAAATTATTTTCTTGTTGCGATACTGATCTTTGTTTTCATTGGTTAAAACAGAGGACACGTGATACTTATTCCCCAAAAGTCTGAAACCCAAATACTGCTATTGTTTTAATTAGGTTCAGAGCTTTTATAATAATAGGAAAATACTTCTCCCCGCACCCATGTTGCTGTTTCTATCAAATGTTAACTACATAACTAATCATAAAAAAAAGGTTTATACCTGTCTTCTGGAGAGGAACTTCTCCGGCGAAGACTGTAATCTTCCTTCCTTTCGTAACTAGAACCGGACTTTAAATACAAATATAAATTAGATCTTTCAAGGATGAGAAGTACCAGCCAGAATGCTAAGAACAGTATTTCATTTATTTCTAACAGTATTTTCAAACCCTCTTCTCTTAAAGATGCTTGGAGAAACAAAACCATTTCATTCATTAGATGAAATATCAAATTATAGGTGCACAACTTATGTTGATGGGAGAGCATTCCAAAGTACTGGTCCCATTAAAGTAAAAGCCTTAGCTTACATAGAAACTAAATGAATGTGTATGCAACTTCCAGTCACTTAACAAAACTTTTCCAACTGCAGCTCCTTGCACACCCCAATAAAGGTGCTCTAGACAACTGATGAATGCTCTGAAGAGGGATTTGCTGCCAGACAAAGGGTTTCAGTTTGAAAATTAAAAAAGGCAACTCCTTCCATTATAAGCCAAAGCCCTTTGCACTCAGATAGAGGGCTGCTTGGATTCTAGCCACAGTATTTTCTTAAAAAGTGGTGCAATGCAGGACACAGCAACTCCAGCTGTGCTGCCACCAGCATTTTATGCAAGCTGTTTTTGTATATCACCAAAGGACAGCATCCAACCAAGTAGTTTCTCAGAACAGATTTAGGGGACACACAGGGAGTAGAGAGGGAAGAGAGATTCTATTGCACAGTCAGAAGTCCTTGAAGGAACAGAACTACTTCACTGAGTACTGCCCTATTCCCCTTCACACCCAGGTATTTGTCAGTATTTGATATAAACTCGATTCTCACAATTCACTAAGTCCCAAAAAGAAAAGGTGGCATCCAGTTGAGAAAACGAGTCCCTTAACAGAACAGGGGAGAAAGGCCATTATTTGTGAAACCCTCTTACCATCTTTATGATTCTAACGGTTCTCCACAAAATGCCATATCCATATTAGACATGCAAAATGCCATTTTTATATTACACAAAGAGCGACAAAGAGATAAGACACTTAATGGTTAGCTTTTGTTCGTATGATACATTCCTTCATAGGCTCAAACTGTTTCACTTATGCCTGCTTACCTACAGAGTGTTGGGGAAAATATTCACACCACTATGTGTGAAAGTAGAATGTGGATTGACCACATATACATGTAGCTCTTATATGAGGAAAGAGTCACAGCTCATTCGCAGAGCACATGCTTTGGATGCGAAAGGTCCCCCAGGTTCAATTCTAGTATCCATGTTGCGTCGAGAAAGCTGCCAATCAACATGGACAATTCTTTACTGCATGTTCTGACCTGGTACAGAACAGCTTCCCCTATTTTACATGGAAGCTAACGACCAATATATGTTACTACTATGGTTCCTCTGCCATCTATCTCTGGAAAGCAGGAGTTACCATCACCAGCAAAAAAGGTAAAAGTAAAGGACCCCTGGACAGTTAAATCCAGTTGAATTCAACTATGAGGTGCAGTGCTCATCTCGCTTTAGGCAGAGGGAGCTGGCGTTTGTCCACAACATTCCGGATCATGTGGCCATCATGACTAAACCGCTTATGGTGCAATGGGACTCCATGACGGAAGCCAGAGCGCACGGAAATGCTGTTTCCCTTCCCACCACAGCGGTACCTATTTATCTATTTGCACTGGTGTGCTTAAGCTGGGACAGAGCAACTGGAGCTCACCTCGTCACATGGATTCAAACCGCCAACCTTCTGATCAGCAAGTCCAAGAGGCTTAGTGGTTTAGACCACAGCACCACCATGCAGACTAGGTGATGTGGACTCACTGAAAAGTGTCTTGTCTGAGAACGCCCCCAAATCCTGGAGCCAGCATAGAGCACACTCTTTAAAATACTTACATTGATCTGTGTTACTCCACTCTTCATTTTTTCTGTCAATCCACTTCAAGCTCCGAATTACTAATGCCAATGTACAAAAATCAATATGGGGAAATCCTGTTATTCTTCCAGCAAAAATAGCTCATCTAGAAAGGGGGAAAAAGATGCGACTTTCTGAAATTGCTCTCTCTTAAAAAGAGCACTTTGAAAATAAAGCAGACCTGAACAAGCTAATATTTCTATTAACAAAAATTAAATCACCTGGTTTGTACAACAAATGAATTTGGTTAGTGTCTTTTTGAAGCTAGTACAGTACCATCACTTTGCAGAGTTTTGTAAGTTAAGTATCTGAACAATTATCCGGTGTAATTAACCTACAGGAAAGTAAGACAACGAAGATGCAGATTACACTTGTCAGCCAGCATCACCATATGCTACAGGTATCTCTAAAATGGGTGGTTGTTAACATCATGACTAGAATTAAAGCTGTGTACTTCTTTGGTCCATTTACAAGCCGCCCTTCCATGCCGGGGGGGAGCCTAGGGCAACATACAGCCTGAAATAACACCACTACGGTAATTTGCTTTTTGTTGGTCAAGTGGCATATAGACCCTGCAAAAGAATAGGTAAAGGTAAAGGTACCCCTGCCCGTACGGGCCAGTCTTGACAGACTCTGGGGTTGTGCGCCCATCTCACTTAAGAGGCCAGGGGCCAGCGCTGTCTGGAGACACTTCCGGGTCACGTGGCCAGCGTGACATCGCTGCTCTGGCGAGCCAGAGCCGCACACGGAAACGCCGTTTACCTTCCCGCTGGTAAGCGGTCCCTATTTATCTACTTGCACCCGGAGGTGCTTTCGAACTGCTAGGTTGGCAGGCGCTGGGACCGAGCAGCGGGAGCGCACCCCATCGCAGGGATTCGAACCGCCGACCTTTCGATCGGCAAGTCCTAGGCGCTGAGGCTTTAACCCACAACGCCACCTGCATCCCTGTAAAAGAATAAGCAGCTGCAAAAGCCTCCAGTAGAATTAGTAAAGTTATACATAAATATATATATAAACTCTAGGTTTCCTGAGGTGGCGCTGGTGGTGACATATGTGGAAATACAAAGTTGTGTACCTCAAATGGGGGGGGGGCATAACCATCCAGATGCTGGCAGGCCACCAAACCCCACTGTCCCCAAAAGGGGAGATGGGGGGGGGGGTTGCGAGCTCGCCAGTAAGGGGAAAACGAGTTGGCAGCTGGTTTTTGCCCTTGAAGGGAGAGAAGCCGGCTGACACAACCCCACAGGGCATTGTGGCAAGGCAGCCAGCTGGCAATCCCCACAAGGCGCCAGGACCCGGCCTCGTTGGGCACGTTCACGTGTGAACGCGGGCCCACACGCGTGTCGTGGAAGAGCCGCCCCGCCAGGAGTCGGAGGAGAAGCGAAGGAGCCGGGCCTTCCGCCCTTACCCAATCGAAGGCCAGGAAGAGCAGCGGCCGAGAGGAACGCGCCATCCTCCCCTCCCCCCCCCCGCCGTTCCCGCGATAAATCGGAGGGAGGGGGAAGGAACGGAGCAGAACCGAAGATTCTAAGGGGAGGGGTGTGAAATAAGTCTATCCTCCCTCCCGCCCCGCTCCCCTTCCTTAAAACTTACCTCTGCCTCACGGGCTCCGCCATAACATGCGCCCATATATGGCCACGACGTCACTTCCGCTGCCTCGCGGGCCTGGTCCGAGACGAGACTTCCGGGCGCGCGGGTGAGGCGGGGAGGAGCCGTTGGGCTTCTTTCTCCTCCTCATGGGATATCTATATCTATCTATGTATTTATCTATCTATGAACGTTTAGTTAGAGCGGTACCCGTTTTATGAGGAGATATTCCGGCCCCGCGCGGGAACCTTTGCGGAGGGGGAGGAGGCGGGCGCTGACGTCACCAAGTCGGCTGTTAATAGCGAAGGTGGATCTTCTGGAGCGGCTCTTAATGAAGCTACAGTTCCCGGCATCCTTTGCCGGCGGCGTCGGCCACGTTTCCCAGCATTCCTTGGGGCGTTGCACCTGTCAAGGTGTACGAATCCTCGAGGGTGCCATTGTGCCCACAGGTGTGGCAACCCCAGACTTAAGACCCACGATATGTTCTACAGGGCTTATTCTCATTTAAGCGTCAATTCCCATTTAAGCATAATTCTTAGGTTAGCAGCCTGTGACTTTGCCCCACAGAGATAATGGTAAACATGGCAAAGCGCTGGGCTTCAAAAGAATGTTAAGTCAGTGTTAAGACTTTATTTTTGTTCCATTTATATTTCATATTTTCAAGTTAAAAAAAAAAAAAGGTTGCCATCTTAACATTTTGCAACCAGACTCAAAGGGAGGGGGAGGACCCGTAACTCAAAAAGCCCCACGTCTAATCTGAAATGCAGATAATAATCAACAGAAATAACAAGAATGATACTAAAAGAATGATAACTATCTTTTCAATGAGCTGTTTTTCAAACAACTTGTTTGTGCTGAATATGCTGGGGTTGCTAATTAGCATTTTTATTTAAACACAGTGAGATGTTGATGAAATTGCCCCAATTCAACCGTCTGGCAGAAGTGCTGTTTTAACACCTATCTCATAGAAGGAAATATAACAACCGTCTGCTTAGATGCTATAGCTATAACCCGTTTTGCTGATGAAACAGCAGGCTCTTTCACTGCAAGAATGCTACCCTTTGCATTTTCTTTCTGAAAGGCGAGACCAAATACGCTGTGGGTATATACAGAAAGCATCTGTAGAAACAATCTATAGAAATCTGACTTAGATAGAAGAAAAATTCATTTGCAAAATTATTTTGTGACAGCAGAATGCATAAATGTGCCTTTCCTTTTAATTGTATTTCTCTGACCACATATTTACCAGTACAAGCCCAGTTCACTTTACTGAAGTCAGCAGTGGCAAAACATTTCCGAGCACCTAGAAATGTACAAGTCTTGCTTATCCACATATTTTAATAAGCTGTGGATTTGTTTTTCTAAAACCTACACAAAAATTCTGCTCAGCCTTAGCAACTGACCTTTCAAGGACAAACCAAGGATGAAAGTTGAAAGCCACCTGTTAAGGGATCAGGGGTTGCTTGTGCGTAAGCGCAAACCCGCTCCAAGCAGAGTAGTTGGCTTAAAACTTTCCCTAACCGGACAGCCCTTACTTCATGGCTGTCTTAATCACTGGCAGAATCCGTCAGTGGGCGTTTCCTGAACTTCTTCCAACATAAAAGCTCCTTGACAGTGAGTCTCCGCCTAGATTCCCTGCGCGACAACTTTCTGCGCAGAGTGGGCGTCCCAGTGGGAGGTCCTGAGCTCTCTCCGCTGCCCTCGCTGGAAGCGTCCCTGAGCCTTCCCTCCGACACCCCCTCCTCCTCTCCTTCCTCAGTGGAAGTTCTCCCTCTCTCCCTGCTGGTTCCCTCCCCTGCATCTGGAAGCCCTGCCACCGCCTCGGGCTCCGATGGCAGTTCCCTGACACCACCTTCCCCACTTTTGCTATTTGCTAAAGGTCCTATTATTTCTTCTCTATTTTGTATTCTTTTCCTATGTAAAAACCTTACCTCCGTTGATTTTAAAAATCAAAAGGGTGTTTCTTCTTCAGGCTGAAAAATATACTAGAATAATATAGTGGGTGGTATTCAGCAAAATATTTGTGTGAGCAGAATGATGTGTCCCCCACATCCCCAAATCTGCTCCAGAGGGTTGGGGGAATCCCCAGGACAGATTTAGGGTGATGTGGGGTGAGGCGAGCATGTAAATACTCCATTATGCAAGCAGAAATCTTTCTGCTTGCACAATGCAAGGTCTACTTAGTTCTGCTTTGTATAAAACCTAATTATTCCACAATATGCTATGGATAATTAAAAATATATCTCAGCACCTGCATTGTGAGAAATTGCAAGATGTGCACCGTATGGTGCCATATTAGTCAGATGCACACTCTGAGATCAGGGATGGGGAAACCTGTGACCATAAGCTACAAGCAACACATCCAGTGGTCATGGATTATGGGAGTCCAACAATGTCTGGAGAACCACAAGCTCCCCATCTTTGATTTAGATGTTTGTGCAATAGAGACAAGGTGTATTTGTCTTGAATCTCAGTTTGAGGGAAAAGGCGGGATATAATGCAAATTAATAAATCAGCTTCTTAGTATGGGGATGGCTATCTGCATGTCGTATGTTCCGGTCAACTGTATAACATGGTAGTTATTCATAACTAAATTTACATTTTTTTCCTGACATGTTTTATTCTTTATAAAGTTGGTACCTGCTCATTAATTCCTGTGGACAAAGTATATTCTTTATACTAATATTCCTTATTTATAGTCTACTGTTCCACTTGAAGACCTTTAAAATGGCTTGCAGTATTAAAAAACTCAGTGCTGCTCATTTAACTAGTCATGTTGACAACTCCATTATCTAATATCCAGATGAGAGCATTTGCCTACCACTTACCTAGGTGACCTTAGCATGCAAGGCAACCAGGGAAACTGGAGCTCTCTGTGTGGTACACTGGGCCTTGAGCTTCAGTCGTTTTCAGTGAGATGGTGTTTCAGAAGGAACAGGAAGTGCAAGTGTATTGTGCTTCCTGTTCCTCTGCACCTCCATCTTGATTTATATACAGTGGCATAGCGTGGGGGGTGCAGGGGGGCCGGCCGCACCGGGCGCAACATCTGGGGGGTAGGGTTAGGGGGCGCAAATCCATGGGTTAGGGGGCGCAAATCCATGGGTTAGGGGGCGCAAATTACTTGCCTTGCCCCGGGTGCTGACAACCCACGCTACGCCACTGTTTATATAGAATTGTCATAGGAGATGACCATATTCCAGGTATGGGGAACATGTGATAATTCTGTTTCAGACAAAGATCCAGAGGAACAGGAAGCTCAGCACACTTGCTGCTTCTTGGATTTTCTACAACGTTGCGAAGTCCAGTGCTGTGCTTATTTGATATGAAAACAGTGTGCTCTGATGTATGATACATGCTTCTTCAGGGGATAACAGAAATGCATTAATATAGAATTTGCCATGTTAACCTATTTAAATCATGTTGTATTAACATGAGTTTGGCCCTACCACCTGGTACTGTGTCACGTCAAATCAAATATTTTGACAGAAGGACATAATTTTACTCCGCAGAGCCAGATGTTTTCGGAACAGATTGAAAGGCAAACACCATTCTGTAACAAAATGTACCATTCTGCTAGTTTGTGTCTTGGTTTTTAACTGTGATGCTTTAAGTAAGTTTACTTAAAGTAAATTTGAAAAGAAACAAAATGACTTTGCTCGTCCTTAATGAAACATCAGGTCACACCCACAGGCTGGTGGAGCTGCAGTTAGATGGTTAATGGCTTACTTTTGAAGTGGTGCCCTGGAGTTAAAACAGGTTCCCATTTTATCTTCAATCCTTTGTGTCCTTTAATCCCGATATTTCTGACCTTTCTGCTGATTTTATACCAGAGTAGTTCTGACTTATCAGGATAATGCCCTCACCCCTGATTTATGCTGATGTAATTGAAGGCGGAATTGACTTGTGCATTTTTAAAAGGAAGAGAGTGCTTCTATGCAATTTTAAAACAGCATTGGCTGGCTGAATAACAACCTTCTATTCTAGCAGGGAAGTTACAGCTCTGCATCTGTGAAATGGGAAGTTGCATATGCCAGAGGGCAGTGACAGGGAATGTGATAAAGACTGTAAATGAATAAACAAATATCAATAATTCTGCATAATGGGTTCAGTTTTGTTGAATTAAATGGGAGCTTATGAGCAAGCAGTGATGAGGCATAAAGGTCTCATGTGACCACTGGTCAGTCTCTACCAAGTATTGTGATGATGACAATGCTGCAGGAGAAATGGTTTTATTGTACTGGTTCTTATGTAAGGAGCTTGTTCTGCTTTGGTGAGGACAGCCATGGACCCCTTTGCAGCAGCAACTTAAGAAGCATTAGAACATTCCAGGTTTGTCTGTTCCAGTTTAGCGCTGCACCTTTGTTTGGGATGAATACTGACTGTCCAGCTTTTAGGGTGTTCAGTGAGCCAGATTTGCATGAGGCAACTTCAAGATACTGTATTTGAGTAGAGCCAGTGCAGTTTGGTGGGTCCTGCATCCCTCAGAACTTAGGAACTTGGAGGATGAACAATGTTGTCAGGTAAAAATCATGGTTATAGCTGGTGCTTGGTGACCTACTTGCAAATGATAATTTATTTTTCTTTCTAGATAACTCATGGTAAAGCTAATTATAGCTACTTGTGCTTCCTTCCCATTGACTAACCTCATCAGTGGCTGGATTGAAAACCCCATATAAACTATGATCAGTTCTTGAAAGGAAGATTCACAATCAGTCACAACATACCATCCTGGGCTACTGTTATGTCCTTACAGTTTTTTCATGAGATTATTTGTTCCTTTTTTCTCTGACGTTGGATTGGACAGCTTGGTAACACTGTATGCTTCTCTCTCACCCACACACCAAGCAGGAAATCCTTATTGGGAAATGAAATTGCTTCACTGATGGCCATATGGCCCTATATCTGTGGACACCTGTTCGCAGCATGGGGCAAGAAAAAGGAATATTTCTTTCAGAGCAATTTTGGAGAACTCTAAACATTATCTGCATTTGCAGCCTTTAAACTGGGGAGCATTGCACTATGGGGATGAGCATGAAGATTCAGGTAAAGGCAATTCACCATTTTTGGTCTCTAACCTCACATGACTGTCTAGTTAATGTTCTGTCTGTTTTGATGATTCACTTGGTGGCTTGGAGTTAAATGTTTTGACAGCTGAAATATTACATGATCAGTGAGGGCGGAGGAAGCAATATTTTTGACGCAACACAGCTGTTTTCAGATTTGAATCAGTTCAAGAGAAATCCAAGCTGATAGTTTGAGCCCAAATCATGTCAGCACGGTGAAGGTTGCAACTAGAATTGAAATGGCTGTATTTTCATCTGGAAAGGGCATGTAGAATGGGGAAAACTTTACCTGTTGGCTTTCTGCTCATTCTGTCTTGCCAGGATTCAAAGAATTGTAGAGTTGAAAAGGAACCATGAGGGCCATCTAGTTCAATCCCCTGCAGAACAGGAATATTTTGCCCAACGTGGGGCTCAAACCTACAACCCTGACAAAGGTGGCCACCAGACCTGCTCCCCACAAATCAGATGTCTGCAAAGCAGTCTCAACTGTGCCGTGTCTGTTCCCTGTCTGTATATTCATTCACTTCCAAAAGACCCTGCTGTACAGTTTGAAAGCAAAGCTACAGAGGATAAGGCTATCAGTGGGCTACCAGTCATTGATGGCATATATATTGCCTCTGAATGCCAGTTGCTGTGGAACACAAGCCGGACAGCACATTGGTAGATAATCTCTATTGCTTGCAGAAGGTCTCAGCTTCAATTCCTGGCACCCCCAGATTAAAGAATCCTGCCTGAAGCTCAGAGAAGATGCTGCTGGTCAGTGTAGACAGTACTGACCTAGATGGGCCAATGGTTTGACTCATTAGAAATCAGCATCTTATGTCACTATATGGCATTGTGGTTGGCCATTGTGGGAACAAAATGCTGGACTAGATGGGTCTTTGGTTTGATGCAGCAGGGAGTCGAACAGGACCATTAAAATTCACTGCAAAGTGCAGATTTCTAAAGTGGTCTGCCATGTCTCCAATCAGTGCCTATAATTTATTTGATTCTGCATCTTGATTGCCACTGAAGCGCAAGCAATTTCCCCACTACTTCAGAGACATTATAGATTATGCTTTTCATCTGCCCTTGCAAAGAAATTGCACAGAACATGGAAAAATACAAACAACAAATCCCACCACGGATTCTTATAAGTTTAGCGAGAATGTTTTAAAAGAGTACTCTTTCAAATGAGGTTTAAAAGGTGATTAAAAGTAATCTCTGTCTCCCCCCCCCCCATAATAAAACCTTTAAAGAGTAAACAATATATGTACAAAAGGGTAACCCATAGATATTTTCTACCTTATATTAATGAGTTCTGGTATTGCTTTTCATTGCCTAGAAATGATATCATCCAAAAATTTGTTTGAAATCCAAATCCTGAAAATTCTTCCTAAATTGCTTAAGAAGATGAAATATCATTTCAAGCTTCCTTACAGGCACATATGCAAGCACCCAGGACAGATTGGACGTTTGTCAGCTCCTTTATACAGAGTAACATGAGCAACTCTAGGGACGCAGTCGCATGGAAAAAATAGATCATGCTTGACCTGGTGCACTGTTTCTGTGCCTGCACACAACAATTCAACAATGATTCAATTTTCAGTGGTCAAAGAAGCAATACAGAATGATAAGATACGTTGGTACGGATATTTCCAAATCTGAAATATAGTATTAAGATTTATAAGGGAGATTGAAAATACAATCATAAAGAAAGGCAAACATCAATTATCTAGGATATATTACCTCTTGCTAAAGTATGATAGTGAACAGGAACAAGTAAAATAATACATGATAAGGAGGGCTCAGGACATAGGAAACAACACAAAACATGGACGTGCAGGAGAAATGATAGGGAAAGGACCACAAATCATTGCTGAACACAAATGTAAGAGAACGTTGTTTCAGTGATACAGTGGCATCTGACTCCTGTAATTATTGGTGTATTAAGTTAATTGTATTCAAAAAATATGCAAAAAACAGAACATATTGCCACGTGGTCTACATAGTATCATAGAATTGCAGAGCAAGAAGGGACCCTAAGGGCCATCTAATTCAACCCCCTGCACTCTCAGCTGAAGCACCTATGACAGATGTCCATCCACCCTCTACTAAAAACCTCCAAGGAAGGAGAACTCACAAGCTCCCGAGGGAGACGGTTGCACTGTCGAACAGCTCTTGCCATCAGAAACTTCTTCCTGATGTTTAGTCAGACTCTCCTTCCTTGTAACTCGAATCCATTGGTTTGGGTCCTAGCCTCCAGAGCAGGAGAAAACAATCTTGCTCCATCTTCCATGTGACAGCCCTTGAGATATTTGATGATGGTTATTATATCTCTCAGTCTCCTCCTTACCAGGCTAAACATACCCAACTCCCTCAACCATTCCTCATAAGGCTTGTTTTCCAGTCCCTTGATTATCTTGGCTGCCCCCCTCTGCACACATTCCAGCATGTCAATATCCTTCTTAAATTTTGGTGCCCAGAACTGGACACAGTACTCTGGGTGTGGCCTGACCAAAGCAGAACAGAGCAGGACTGAGTTTCTTTGATCTGGGCACTACAGTTGATGTAGCCTAGTAGAGCGTTAGCATTTTTTGCTGCTGCATCACACTGTTGACTCATGTTAAGCTTGTGGTCTACTAAGAACTCTAGATGCTTTTGATATGTACTACTGGCAAGTCAGGCATCCCCCATCTTATATTTGTGCAGCTGGTTCTTCCTGCCTAAATTTCCTGTTGAAATTTATTTTGTTAGTTTTGGCCCAGTTTCCCCAAATACCGGAAAATGATTATTAGAATAATAACAAAAATATTGAAATATTAAGTTCCCTTAGAATCCAGTACTGATGCTGCGGAACTATATGCCACCTATCATAAAGAAAACATCCTATCTGCAGCTGCAAGATTTTTAATGAATTGAAACTGGAAAGTTATATTACTCCCTTCTTGGAAAGAATAGCTTAATAAAGGTTAGGAATTTGGGGAGGTGGTTATATCTAACAACAAGAATTGAAGTGACTCTATTACGTGATCCTATCCACTCTTAGCTGGGTCCAATCAAATACAGTTAGATTACGTAAAGTAAAGGTAAAGGTACCCCTGACCATTAGGTCCAGTCGTGGCCGACTCTGGGGTTGTGGCGCTCATCTCGCTTTATTGGCCAAAGGAGCCGGCATACGGCTTCCGGGTCATGCGGCCAGCATGACTAAGCTGCTTCTGGAGAACCAGAGCAGCACACGGAAACGCCGTTTACCTTCCCACCAGAATGGTACCTATTTATCTACTTGCACCTTGACATGCTTTTGAACTGCTAGGTTGGCAGGAGCAGGGACCGAGCAATGGGAGCTCACCCTGTCGCGGGGATTCGAACCGCCGACCTTCTGTTTTTTTTTTTATAAATATTTATTAAGATTTTTTAAATACAAAATGCAAAAATAATAAACAATATAGCATGGGTCATAACACATTTTCCAGAACTTCTTTGGACTCCCTCACGTCTCCCACTCCCACTTACATCATTATAAATTTTTTCCAGCAATTTATCATCTTATTTATATTCTTAAGTCTTGCTCGGTTAATTTAATCTAATCTCCAAAAATTTTATGTTTTCCTCAATCTCTCTTATCGTCAAGTTCAAATCTAATTCGATGGTAGGCAATTATTTATGATCTAGCATCCTTCTTAACATTCAACCAAATTACAGTACTTTTGTAAATAAATCTTGAATTTCTTCCAGTCTTCTTCAACCCTCTCTTCTCCCAGGTCTCGGATTCTGCCAGTCATCTCGGCCAGTTGCATATAGTCCATCAGCTGCATCTGCCACTCTTCCAGTGTGGTTAGATCTTGAGTTTTCCAGCTCTTAGCGATGAGTATCCTTGCTGCCGTTGTTGCATACATAAAAAATGTTCGGTCCTTCTTTAACACCTTCTGGCCGACAATGCCCAGAAGGAAGGCCTCTGGTTTCTTAGTAAAGGTATACTTAAATACCTTTTTCAACTCATTATATATCATTTCCCAGAAGGCCTTCACTCTAGGGCAGGTCCACCAGAGGTGAAAGAATGTTCCTTCGTGTTCTTTACATTTCCAACATTTATTATCAGACAAATGGTATATTTTGGCAAGTTTAACTGGGGTCATGTACCATCTATATATCATTTTCATTACATTTTCCTTCAAAGCATTACATGCAGTGAAGTTCAGCCCAGTGGTCCACAACCTTTCCCAGTCCTCAAACATAATATTATGCCCAATATCTTGAGCCCACTTTATCATAGCCGATTTAACCAATTCATCTTGTGTATTCCATTTCAGCAGCAAGTTATACATTCTTGATAATACCTTAGTTTTTGGTTCTAACAATTCTGTTTCCAACTTCGATTTCTCCACCTGGAACCCTACCTTTTCGTCATTTTTAAAAACTTCTTTAATCTGAGCATAATGTAACCAGTCTCGCACTTTGTCCTTCATTTTCTCCAAACTCTGCAATTTCCAATTGTCTCCGTCTTTTTCTAATATTTCCCAATATTTTGGCCATTTGGCCTCCATATTGGGTCTCTTTCGGGCCTTAGCTTCCAGAGGTGAAAGCCACCTCGGAGTTTTGTTTTCCAGTAAGTCTTTGTATTTTGTCCAGACATTAAAAACTGCTTTCCTGACAATATGGTTCTTAAAGACCTTATTGATCTTAACCTTATCGTACCATAGATATGCATGCCAACCAAAAGCATTGTTAAACCCTTCCAAATCCAATACGTCAGTGTCTTCGAGAAGTAGCCAGTCTTTTAGCCAGCAGAAAGCTGCGGCTTCATAGTACAACTTTAGGTCCGGCAGGGCAAAGCCCCCTCTTTCTTTCGCATCAGTTAGTATCTTAAACTTAATTCTGGGCTTTTTGCCCTGCCAGACAAATTTAGATATATCTCTCTGCCACTTCCGGAAGCACTCTGTTTTGTCCACAATCTGCAATGTTTGAAACAAAAACAACATTCTTGGCAATACATTCATCTTAACAGCAGCAATTCGGCCTAACAAAGAAAGCTTCAATTTTGTCCAACTATCCAAATCTCTCTTAATTTCAAACCAACATTTTTCATAGTTATCCTTAAATAGACTCAGATTTTTTGCTGTTATGTTTACCCCTAGGTACTTTACTTTTTTGACCACAGTTAGTTCTGTTTCTCTCTGAAACTGTTCCGACTCTACATCTGTCAGATTTTTCCCCAACACCTTAGTTTTCTGTTTATTTAGTTTAAATCCCGCCACCCGACCAAAGTCTTGGATCAGTTGTAATACTCTTTTTGTACTAGATTCTGGCTCCTGCAGAGTCAGAACTAGGTCATCTGCAAAAGCTTTAAGTTTATATTGTTTCACTCCGACCTGAATCCCTTCCACCAACCGGTCCCCTCTAATCATATTCAAGAGCACCTCCAGAACTGATATAAATAACAAAGGGGAAATCGGGCAGCCTTGTCGTGTTCCTTTTTCAATTTTAAACTCTTCCGTGACCACATTGTTTACTATCAATTTAGCCTTTTGTTCTGAATATATTGCATCAATCCCATTCTCAAAACCCCGACCCACTCCCATTTCTTTTAAATTTCCCTTCATAAATTTCCAGGAGATATTATCAAAGGCCTTCTCCGCATCTATAAAGATTAGCACTGCTTTTGTATTTATATCAGTTTGCAAAAGTTCCAAAATGTCAATAATGTTCCTTGTATTAGCAAACATGTGTCTACCTGGGAGAAAGCCTGCCTGGTCCTTATGAATTACTTCATTTAAAACTTTTTTAAGTCTACTTGCCAAAACGTCTGCAAATATTTTGTAATCCACATTTAAAAGGGAGATGGGACGGTAGTTCTTAAGTTGTGTCTTTTCAGCTTCCGATTTTGGTATCAATGTGATGAAAGCATCCTTCCACGACTCCGGCGCCCTCCTCCCCTCCATAATTTCATTGCTGACCTCCATCAATGGTTGTATCAAATGGTCTTTTAGTATCTTATAGTACTTGGAGGTTAGCCCATCTGGTCCTGGAGATTTGCCCAGTTTCATGTTTTGAATGGCTTGTTCAATTTCTTGGCATGTTATTTTACTATTCAGGAGAGATCTATTTTCTTGTGACAACTTTTTAAGTCCATTTTTCTCTAAAAATTGTTTGATCTCAACCTCATTCTGCGGCCCTTGGGTGTATAATTTTTTGAAGTATTTCCAAAAACACTTTCTAATCTCCATGGGGTTCTGAATATTTCTTCCTTCAATTTCCAAATTTGTAACTGTATTCAATTTTTGTCTCTTCTTCAACTGCCAAGCTAGCAGTTTCCCACATTTGTTTGCCGATTCAAAAGTTTTTTGTTTCATTAATTTAATCTTCCACTCTATTTCCTGATTTATCAGTTTAGAATACTGTGCTTGATAGAGTTTGATTTCTCTCAGGATCGGCAGGGACTTCGGGTTTGATCTTAGCTTCTTCTCTAATTCTTTTATTTTCTCCAAAATCTTATCTTTTCTGTCATTTTGTGTCCTCTTCCTTACAGCATTCTGTTGTATCAAGAACCCCCTCATCACAGCTTTACTTGCATCGCAAATAATTCTTTTTTCCACCGTAGTGTTCATATTTATCTCAAAGTAGTCCTTCAATGCTTTCTGGGCCTTCTTAATAATCTCCTGGTCTCTGAACAAATTGTCATTCATCTTCCATCTAAAGGAGCCAGTTGGTAATAGTGTCATATCCATTTTCAATGCATTATGGTCGGAGCAGGTTTTTGGGCAGATTTCCACCTTTCTGACCTTCGGTGCCAGACCTCTAGTTATCCATATTTGGTCGATTCTTGTCCAAGTCAGCTGAGCTTCAGAGAAGAATGTTCCTTCTTTTCCCAAGGGGTTCTTCGTTCTCCAAATATCAATCCAATCCATATTGTCAGCCAGTTCAAAAAAGGTCTTTGGTAGTCTGCCATCTTTTGTAACATTCTGGCTTTGTGACTTATCCATGTTAGTTGATACGACCCCGTTCATGTCTCCCATCATGATGATGTTGTCATGTTCCAGATATTCCAGCATAGTCTCATGCAACTTCTTGAAAAATTCCGACTTCCCTTCATTTGGTGCATAAATTCCTAATATCAAAATCTTTTCTCCTTGATGTTGTATTTCAATTGCCAAAATTCTTCCATGTTCATCTTTAAATAAGAATTTAGGTGACAGGCTCTCTTTTGCATATATCACCACGCCTCTCTTCTTTACTTTGTCTGAAGATATAAATTCCTGACCAAGTCTTTTGTTTATTAGTACTTTCCTGTGGAGCCTAGTCACATGTGTTTCTTGTAAGCAAATAATGTCCAAGTGCTCCTTTTTCAATATATGAAAAATTTTCCTTCTTTTTTCCGGAATGTTACAGCCATTTATATTCCAACTCAAAAGTTGCAGAGACATCCTGGATAAGTCTGGTTATTTTTCTAGGGGTAGTACCTTGTTCGCTGGGTCTTCAGAATCCGAGGGTGCAGGCACCTCTGGTACTACAGGCCCCGAGGGTAGTTCCAGTCCTTTTTGAAGGTCCTCTCCGTACGCAGTCAGAAATTTGTCTCTATCTTCCGGTGATCTAATTTTAATCTTCTTCCCTCTAAAAGTAAAAGATAATCCTTGAGGAAAATCCCACCTGAAGATAATTGTATTACTCCTTAACAATCTTGTTAGTTCCAAATAGTCAGATCTAAGGTCCAACAGTTGTTTAGGAATATCCTTGTAAATTTCGATTCTTTTGTCCAAAATATCCAGTGACTTTCCGTAATGTAAACCCAAAATCTTGTCCCTTTCCTCCTTTGATCTCAGTATTATTAAACAATCTCTGGGCTTCTCTCTCTTTATAAGTCTTCCAAGTCTAAAGGCTGATGTGATTTTAAAGTCTTTTTCCTCTAAGTTCCAAAACTTGGAAAATTCTTTGGTCAAGAACTCAGCTAAGTTGCCTTCTTCCACCTCTGGTATCGACCTTATCCTTAAACCGCCGACCTTCTGATTGGCAAGTCCTAGGCTCTGTGGTTTAACCCACAGCACCACCCGCATCCAACAGTTAGATTACTTATGAGCAAATATGACTAGAATGGCACTCCATGCCATTACTCTTTCTGCTCCAAAGTGCTCGAGGTAGCGTTAAAAATCCTAAATTACAAAAAACCCTACAAAACCCCCACCCCCAAAACCAAATAGATAAATAAAGCTATAAAAGTTACTTTATAAAAAGGACAAATTAGCAGCATCCAATATGTAATCCAAAACCAGCAGCAGTCTTTAACCTTTGCAAAGGCCTTCCTAAATTGAAATGTTTTGATCTGCTAGTAAGAAACAGGGAAATGGCCAAATGGATCGCTTTTTCTTGGCTGGTTGATTGATGTGTTACTCAAGGCTCTTCGATATGTTACCACTTTCAACGGAAGCTGCTGATGAAAACCCTTTATGCATGACAGTGTGTGTTGGCATTGGAAAGGAGACTCTCCAGGCTGTTGGTAAAACTTGCAAATAACATTCCTCTCCCTCCTTGCTAGACTGTTGCTATGCAAAAGCAATTTTAATGGCCCTGTGGGGCCTGAATGTTTAATTTGGCCTAAATCTTGTGACTTAACAAGCTTTCTGTCTTGAAGTGTTTCTAGGACACAGGAAGATGCCGTATACTGAAGAAGATCTTTGGTCCATTTAACCAAGTATTGCTGACACTGTCTGGCAATGGGTTTCCAGGATATTGGGCAGGGGTCCCTCCCAGCCCTAACTAAGATGCTAGGCAGTGAACCAGGAATCTCTTTCTATGCTGTACTACTGAGCCATGATTCTCCTTCAGTTACTTGCCTGGACACCAGTCCAACACCCACGCAGCCTCTTCCAATTCCGAGAGAGTGAGAAAGAGAAGATGTTCTCTTATTTGTTCCAAAGATCAATCCAGTAAATATGACTTGTCTTTGCTGTTGTTGCTTTCAGCCTACAAATGATATGTAATTATGCCCGGCCACCTATTTTCATTGAGTTTCCTTTACACTGAAATGAATGGGGTTGATGGACTTGAATAAGTTAATGACAACATAATTTATGTAATTTTGCAGCAGTGGACAGCAAGATGAATAATGTAGTTTTTGGTGGAAGTTGGACTGCAGCGGAATAGAAACAGTACTGCGTGCAATTAATGCTGTGCATAACAGAAAACAAATCTCCCTGCACATGCTTAGGCAAACTGAATAAAATATCCAGATACTAAAAATAACTCTCACAAAGAAATCTTGTCAAAAGTTAAAAAGGTAAAGGACCTCTGATAGTTAAGTCCAGTCGCAGACGAGTCTGGAGTTGCAGTGCTCATCTCACTTTAGTGGCCGAGGGAGCCAATGTTTGTCCACAGACAGTTTTTCCGGGTCACGTGGCCAGCATGACTGATCCGCTTCTGGCATATACCAGAGCAGTGCATGGAAACGCCATTTACCTTCCTGCCAGAGCGGTACCTATTTATCTACTTGAATTTTTGGCGTGCTTAAGTTACTGGGTTTTCAATTATTGCATTGTTCACAAAGCCATGTTTGCTTTTTCAGAACTCATTCTTTCCAGTTTTAGCTCCATACCATACATTTTGCAGTGCATTTTAATAGCATGAGCATAGCTTTTACTGTCTCTGCGAAAAGTACAAAATTTATTCCTTTTTAGTCCCCATGCAGATTGAAGATAATTTTCAAGTAAGCCTTTGGCAACATTTCTGAACAAAATTAAGATCAGGTTAGAAATAAATCGGCTTTGTGTCTGAAGTCTCGGTGGAGCTTTCAGGGCGAAATGATGATTCAGCCGATAAAACTAGGTTGAGACAAGGGCAGCTCGTTTCTGTGATTAACAAAAGGCCTGAAAAAAGGAAAGGAAAGGTAAATAATGCCAAGGCAGAAGGTTCATATAAGGGCTCAGTCTTAGATCAAGAACCCCTTAAAGAGTTTATGCTGTGTAATGTTAGAAGCAAAACAAGATCTGGGCTCTTACATTTGTTTCTTTTTTTATGTAGAACATTTTCAAGGTGTGTACATTATCTTTGGCTCAACCCTCAGGCAAAAGCAAGTTTTCTGCTTGATGGGAATGCCTCTATACTACTCCAATGCCTCTGTACTCTGTACTTTCTACCTCTATAGAAAATATTGATTTGCTACATTTAGCATATGCCCTTTCTAAAAAGGAGCTCCAAGCGGCATACCGAACCAGCTACAGAGGTGGAAGTAGATTTGGTACTTTTTAGAACCCACATATGTTCATTTCTTATATCAGTAACTGGTAGGGTAGGCACTGCATGTAGCATCGGATAGGTGGCTCTCTCTTCAAGCATTGTAGTACTGGCAGAATTCTTGCTTCAAAATTTAAATTCCATGCAATCTTATTTTACCAGTAGCTACTGCCATAGGCTTTAATGGAGGCAGGAAAACCATAATAACCACTGCTCAAAGGCTCACCAAACCAATGAAAGATTGTCTTCCTTGGTAAACTGGAATAAAGTACATCAGCAGTTTTTGCCAAAATTGGAAAGAAATGTATGATATACTTGTTCAAAAACTGGAGGGGAAAAATGGGAAATGTGTTAGTTTTCAAAAAAATTTAATAGGTGTTATCTTTTGCAATTTTTCTGGGATCAGTCTGTTATATTTACAGTATAAATTTCATCAGGTACATTGTGTATGCCAAGTTTCAAGTTACTAGGTTAACAGGTGTCATTTTAAAAACTATAGATTATAAAGGTGGATTTTGGATTGGGGTTTTTTGCTACATAACTACATTCTTTTAATAACACAGCCAAATTGCAAAGGTCTGCAACCAAAACAATCAATTCAAATCAATGCTGATAAAATAGTTGCTCTCTGTCTAGCCCACCTCCTCTTTTTGTCTAGTCTTTCCAGTGGTCTTGACTGACACCATCGTTTTGTATTTTATCTTTTGCATAAGAGCAGATGTGAGAGAAGATTTAGAAAAATGTTGGAGGTGTTTTTTTTTTGGGGGGGGGGGGAGAAATGCTGCCCTTGTGTGCTTCACTAGGAATGGGATGATATAATAAGTACTTTAAATACTCCCTATCCTCAACCTCCATCCTCATGTATGGAAGTGAGAGCTGGACCATAAAGAAGGCTGATTGCTGAAGAATTGATGCTTTTCAAATATGGTGCTGGAGGAGAGTCTTAAGAGTCCCATGGACTGCAAGAAGATCAAGCCTATCCATTCTGAAGGAAATCAGCCCAGAGTGCTCACTGGAAGGACAGATCCTGAAGCTGAGGCTCCAATACTTTGGCCACCTCATGGGAAGAGAAGACTCCCTGGAAAAGTCCCTGATGTTGGGAAAAGATGGAGGGGACAAGGAGAAGGGGATGACAGAGGACGAGATGGTTGGACAGTGTTCTCGAAGCTACCAGCATGAGTCTGACCAAGCTGCGGGAGGCAGTGGAAGACAGCAGTGCCTGGCGTGCTCTGGTCCATGGGGTCACGAAGAGTCGGACATGACTAAACGACTAAACAACAACAAATCCTCAGCCAGGCGCAGAGAGAGAGAATGTGTGTTTCTCTGAAGAATTATTAGGCAATTGATGCTGACTTGCCAGCAAAATAAATGCATGTCTTGGTGCTTCTTGATCTCTCTGAGTCATTTGATACCATCAACTATGGTGTCTTCCTGGAATGGGAATTGGGGGGCACTGTGCTATAGTGGATCTGGTCCTGATCTGGATCTGGGACTGAGTCCAGAAGGCAGCATTGGGGGAGTGTTTTTCTGTCGCCTGGCAGTTGGGGGTGCTACACTATTTTGTCCCCAATTCTATTTAATACCCAAATGAAGCTGCTGGGAGTGGTCATTAGGAGTCTGGGGGCAAGGTGCCTTCAGCAAGTTTATGACACTTAGCTCTGTTTCTCCTTAACAAGCTGTGCAAGGTTGGCATAATCATAAATGCATCAAAAGCATTGTGTTTGATTTGATTTGAAGGTTCTGTTTCAGGTATTTGATCTAGAGGCAAGACCTTCAGCAGACACTGCAAGTCCATAGGGGATGTATGTGTGAAACAGCCTTTAGGTCAAGGGCAGGGAACCTGTAGCCCATTTTCCATTGGCCATGCTGGGGGGGTGGGGTTGATGGGAGATGGGGCTGATGGGAGAAGGAGTCTAAAGACCCTAGAGATTTTCTAGCTTTGAGAGCAGAGGTGCAGACATTGCCCTCCCTGTCTGTTCTCTCTCTCCCCCCGCCTGCCACCACTCTATTTTTGTAAAATTATGAATGCATTGGGACACTGCTAATGGTGCGAATTAGAAAGCTGTAAAAACATAGGGTGTGCATTATGCTTATGCTGGTAATTAAAATGTCAATAAAACATTGATAGAAGCTCAGACGCCATGGAAATGAAGTAATGTTTACTTAATAGATGTGTTGCCTTCTCTCCCACACCAATGAGTCATTTAGAAACTTGTGGTGCTACATGATAATGATAGTTACAAGACAGATCATTAGTAGGGTAGTGGAAGTAAGTAAATATGGGGTCCTCTGCTCCAGAGGCTGCAGTCCTATGCACACTTACCAGGCAGCAACTTCCACTGAACTTGTATAGGACTACAGTGCAAGACTGCAGCTCTAAGTATGTCTATGTCCATTCACTACAAATAATGTCACTCCTGGGATGTTAGTCTCCTGAACAGCTACATTTGGTAGTCTCCGTCTGCCTGACCACAGCAATTGGTGATTGGAGAAAGATTTGCTGTAAAAATATCAGAAACGTATAAACACACCCTGTATCTTCCAGAGTCAGTGGCAATTTTACACACGACTTCCTGCATGCCATGCCACCCCCAAAGCCTGCATTACTGGTGAGCTAACATGCCTAATCCTGCATACAAGCCAAGTACAGCAATCCACCAAGTTCTCAATAAACCTTCTGTTTCTGCTACCGGCATAAATGTACAAAAATTCCTGGGGGGTGGGGGTACTGATGGAATAAAATGCCCAGCAAGCTGACACTTCGGTGGGCATCCTAACAAATTTGCTTCCTAGTATTGAGCTGAATAACGCCCAGACTTTTGTTCCAGAATCACAGTTGGGGCAACGTGGGGGGTCTAAGAAATTTTGGGTAGGTTGCCTCACATTTAAACGTGAGATTGTTGAGGGTTTTCAGTTAGTGGCTTGGCTCCCCTCAGCAGCTTCGTGGCCCTGCCTTTGTAATTTGGCCATATTGGCCAATGGGGACCGCCATCTTTTTTTGGCCAAGGCTGTCTGGCGGAGTCAGGGAACTTGCCTTCTGCGGCCTCCTATTCTGCTTCCTACCAATGATTTTTTTTAAAAAAACACGTTTTCTTCCGCCGCGTTTGACAATTCCTCCACCTTGTATTGTATGAGTGGCTCATATACTCACTTTCTTAAAAAATCTTCAAGTCTGAAATTAGGGTGAGTTTGCTAACTTGTACAGATTTTGTAATAATGGGGAAATGCTCTCCACGTTTTACTCAAAATGTCTTTCTGAGAAACGAGGCCTGTATCATGGCCATGTCAGCATGTCCAATAGATGGTGCTACATCCTAAGGAAATTACATCTTCCTTGGTCTCACTCAATCTCTCCCCCTCCCTCTGTTATTTTTATATGGACTTGATTATTTATTGGCCGTTCAGAAGGTTCCTGCAGTCAGTGAAACTCAATCCCTTTTCTAATATTCATGAGCAATGAAGCTTTCAGACCTACGTCCAACACAACTTGATTATATTGCAAGCCTTTGGGTGAGATTTCCTTATAAGTTGTGAGTAGCGTACCAGACCCTCCAAGTGTCCATATTTTCCAAGGATAATCCCAGATTTACAGAAGCCGTCCCAGTTTTTTATTCGACCCTGGAATGTCCTGTTTTTCTTTAGGATGTCACTGTTTTCATCAGAGAAATGTTGGAGGGTATGGACTTATGCAGCTGCTGAGCCAAGGAAATAAGTAACTATACAACCTTGAGAAGACACCTGAATAGACCCTGTATAGCAAAGTTTTTAAATGTTTAATGCTATGGTTTTTATATATGCTGGAAGCCGCCCAGAGTTGCTGGGGAAACCCAGTCAGATGGGTGGTGTAGAAGAAGAAGAAGAAGAAGAAGAAGAAGAAGAAGAAGAAGAAGAAGAAGAAGACATCACTATTTTCATTTAAATGTTGGAAGGTATGAAATAAGACCCAGGCAGAAGTTCTCTGGAGTGGCTTTATAATTTGCTAAAGGTGGGTGGTTCAACCCAGCTGCCTCCAAGAGAGAAGCAAAAGGAATTAAGTGACCTTTCTTGCTTTGGCTTTTAAAAGCAGTAAAGTACAGCGGTCCCTGGGATGTTTCCCAAATAAACTTAACTTCCTAATTCTTCATTTCCTAATTCTTACGTCACCCTGAGCTATCTGCCGATTCTTATCTTTGCTTCCCTCAGCACAAACCTAACCCTGTGAACACCTACAGAGAGCCATCTCCAAGGCCAGTTGCAGGACAAATCATAAAGCGACTCTTGGGAATGTATCTGTGAGTTAAAGATCAAAAGTGCATGTACAGAAGAACAGCAGCTGTTGTTTCTGCATGCATGTTCCATTGGTTTTAAAAACTATATGTGTGAATTTTCTGAATTGTCTTGAAAGGTTGTCATGTGGATAATGGAGCAAATTTGTTTCTGGTTGTTTCAGAGGCTGTATCCAATGTAGAGATACGTAAGTTGTTCAATCTGCAGAAATATTTACCCTTGTACAATAGAACTTCCCGCTATCCTCTTCCTGTGCGTGCCCCTCCATACCCTTCCTAAATCTGTTCTGCAGGGTTGGGGAGAACATCCCAGAACAGATGGCGGGAGCAAGAGGAGGTGGAGGGAATGTATACATGAGCATACATCCTTGCACAATGAGTTAATCAGATACCTCCCAGTGGCTTCAAACAGCAAGAAAAAGGATTAAGACTGAACGTTAGAACTCCCAGATGGCATGAGCTTTTTTTTTTTTTTTTTTTTACAATGGAGCAGTTTGCCTTGGAAAGTGGTGGGCTGTTCTTTCACTAGTGGTTTTTAAGCAGAGGCTGAATGGCCACCCATCAGGGATGCTGGAACAAGGGTTGGACTCAGTGACCTTTTCAACACCAGGAGTCTGTGAGGCCTGAGCATGCTCAGTGGCCACAGAATTCTGCCTGGCTATTGTGTGAGATGGAAAAGAAAACTGGAGGGGTGAATGGAACGGAGTGTCCAGAAGAGGCATAGGCAAACTCGGCCCTCCAGATGTTTTGAGACTACAATTCCCATCGTCCCTGACCACTGGTCCTGTTAGCTAGGGATGATGGGATTTGTAGTCCCAAAACAACTGGAGGGCCGAGTTTGCCTATGCCTGGTCTAGAACCCTCAACAAGGAACACTCCTACTTGTATAAATCTAATAATGGTTGCTTCTAATGGCTTTATCTCACACTACTTGGGAGGAACTTCTCTCTCTCTCTCTCACACACACACACACAGACACACACACACACACACACACACACACATAATTTACATTTCAAAATATTCAATTAGGCAACCTTAAATCAATGACTTCACTTCTTCTCTTTTTCTCATTTTGCATACCATACATCCTTGCATATTCTACATGAACTAAACCATTCAGTAATCCATTATTGCACTATCAAAACTTGTTTACACTCTTGAATTTATCTTAATGCTACCAGCGTTTTTAAATGTACACAATTTTCACCCATATAATCAGTAAACATTTTCCAGTCTTCTTTAAACGTATATCCTTCTTGTGTTCTTATTCTATATGTTAAATCTGCAAGCTGTGCGTATTCCATCATTTTAAGCTGCCATTCTTCTTCGGCTTCTTCACTTGTTTTCTATTGAACTTCCCATCCTCCAGTGCAGATTTTCAGCTGGCACAAGAACCGGCAGAAATCACCTCCCACTTTCCATTAGCAGAGGCCTCTCATGAATTAAAAACCTTTCTGAGAACTCATTTGGATGCAACCCATAGAGCCATAGGTATATTTTATATGAGTGACACAAGATAGGCCAAAGAAAAGACCAGATAAGGTCCCGGTGGACTGATCCACCTTTATTACCTGCTGGTTCCCATATGCAAGTATAGCTCATAAATCCTTATTATTCTAAAAATTGTAATTTAGAAGCTCTGCTCATATGCTCATATTAAGGAGGGTACTTGGTGTGAACAATTGGCAGTGCTATGCGACGTTCCTTGTTTGCGTGGGTGATGGCAAGGGCTTATGTTTTCTTGGAAAGTACAAACCATATGTCTCAACAGATTCTGAGTCTTGCCTTCAGGTCTGCCCCTGCTTTGGTTGTTTGGAGCGGGAAAAGATCTCTGTGGGCAGTAAACCGCCACAGCACCAATTCTCTTGTTGAAAGAGAACATGTGAAGACAAATGGATTTTCCAGTAGGTTTGCATAGTACTGTGTAAATGGAGAAGCAGGCTGCTTCAGGTGGTGGAATTTAAAGGGATAGGTCAAGAAGCAGGAACAGGAATGGCCAGTGTTTGCTTACTCATCTCACATCCAGAAAATAATCCAATCCGGCAAATACGATTGGTATTCACTATTGTTGTTGTTGCTTTCAGTCCACAAACGCTATGCAATGGATGACCTTCTTCGCCCCCTATTTGCGTTGAAATGAAAGGGATGAAACAATGCAATGGCAATAATAATAATAATAAATTTTTATTTATACCCTGCCCTCCCCAGTCAAGACCGGGCTCAGGGCGGCTAACAACCAATAATAAAAACAAGTTGATTAAAATACAATTTAAAAGATTGAGATACAACATTAAAACATTAGGATGCAGCCTCTTCACAGGAGGAGAAAGGAAAGAGGGGGAGGGAATCAAACTGATTCTAAGCCAAAGGCCAGTTGGAACAACTCTGTCTTACAGGCCCTGCGGAAAGAAATCAGATCCCACAGGGCCCTGGTCTCATGAGACAGAGCGTTCCACCAGGTCGGAGCCAGTGTTGAGAAGGCCCTGGCTCTGGTTGAGGCTAATCTAACTTCCTTAGGGCCCGGGACCTCTAGGGTGTTGCTATATATGGACCTTAAGGTCCTCCGTGGGGCATACCAGGAGAGGTATGTAGCTTACATCATTTTTGAAAATTAATTATGCATGCTATGTAAGTTGTGTAATTTCACCTCAGTGGAGAGTAAGCAAATAATGTCATTTTGGTGGAAGGCGAACTGCAGCGAAATGGAAACAGGGCCGCAGTGAGGCATACAGGGTGGGTTGGGAAACGATTCCTTCTTACGTCCCTCCCCTTAAGGGGCAAGAGCTGTTTTGTGCTGCCATTTTCTGAAACCTTTATTGCCTAATATAGCTCAGTTGGTAGAGCACGAGGCTCTTAATATCAGGGTGGTGGGTTCGAGCCCACGTTGGCCAAAAGATTTCCCCATTGCAGGGGGTTGGACTAGATGACCCTTGTGGCCCCTTCCAACTCCACAATTCTATGATATATATGAATGTTTTATCTTAGACTCTTTCCCAAATGAATAGCAATCTCCTGTCCTACATGCTTTTCAAGTGTTTTGTGCAACAACACCTTCAGATCCAAGGGAGCAGAAGGCAAAACGGGTAGCTCTTTCTCAGATCATTGCTCTGCTGGGAAGAGTTTGTTGAGCCTTGCCCCTCAGTACAACCCTGCCAGGAATTACATCAGCCTCACTGCTCACCTTTCAAAGCTGAACGCAATGTACTCGGCAGGAATTAAATGAATTCTTCCATCATTTCTCAAGAGACAAAGGGGGTGCCTGTAGTGATGGGCATTTTCCACAAGATGGCAGTAGTTTCCACAAACAAATCTTGGAGAAACATATATGGCTTCCAGGCTATAACTTAATTTGTTTCCCTGACACTTCAGTCTTTTTCTCTCTTCTTTCTCCCTGGGGCTTGCAAAAAAACCCAAACCAAAACGCCCCGGGTGCTTTCACACACAAAGATCGCAGCTTGTATCAGGCTGAATTTGGCAGCTTGCAGGACTTTTTAGAGTGTCAGCTTTCTAATCACATGAACATCTGCATGTGTTCTGCGTTTGCTGCATCACCCCAAAAGTTGTTGGGTGTTTTTTTAGGAAGAGCCCAAAATTGCTGAGTTTCTTTAGGAAACCACCGAAACTGTTGAACGTTTTTTATACCACTGCTGAAAATCCAGGTTCGTTCAGATTGCATATAAAGCATTTTATCTTCATAATTATGAAATACCTTCAGATGTCAACTTTATTTCAATATTAGATACTAGAATTTGAAATAACTACCGGAGTTAAGTTGCTCAGCAAAGCAAAGGCATGATTGCATTATCACAATTTACTGTTCTTGTGAAGACTCACTATGCTGAGTTTGCATGCATTTAAATTCTAATTGAATTGTCACAGGCTGTTCTTTTCACGTTTCATTGCCATTTAACACCAAGCTTTCCCCCTTTATACACATGTACCTGTCACACAGAGTATTACTGATCTGATGACATGGGCTTTAGTCTGTGAAATCTTATGCAAAAATATATATCTATTAGTCTTTAAGATGCTATGAGACTATCTTGTGTCATCTATCAAATACTGCAGCAGAATGATACCATTGCTTGTTGCTTATCAGATATTGCTGTATATCCAACAGTGAAATCTCAGGCAATATAAAAATACAGAAATGAAACATTGTTGAATAGAAATGGAAAATAACTGGCGAATGTTCATAGACTACAGAGAAATACGCAACCACTAAATTCTGGATAGGAAAGTGAATTTCAGAGACTGCAGTCACACCTTTCAAGGATCCCATTCTCTTTTACATTTTACTCGGTTTGAACCAATGGCAAATTCCTTGCTTTTCACTTTCCCAACCCTCTGATGTGTAATAATTTATTTTAAGGACAATCTCCCTGCCAGCTCTGTCTCAAATGCGTACAGTGGTACCTCAGGTTAAGTACTTAATTCGTTCCGGAGGTCTGTTCTTAACCTGAAACTGTTCTTAACCTGAAGCACCACTTTAGCTAATGGGGCCTCCTGCTGCTGCCGCGCCGCCGGAGCACAATTTCTGTTCTCATCCTGAAGCAAAGTTCTTAACCTGAAGCAATATTTCTGGGTTAGCGGAGTATGTAACCTGAAGCGTATGTAGCCTGAAGCGTATGTAACCCGAGATACCACTGTAATAAGCACTTGCCATTACCCATTGGCGAGGAAAATTCACTTTGCACATGTTCAGGTGTTCTCTCTTTTTTAATATTACTTCAGGTTGGTCAACCCTGACATTCAGAATCAGGTTCCAAGGCTGAGCCAAAGTTTCAACTAAGCCTTGGTTTGGACATGTTTGGACATTTCTTGGGTCATGTGGCTGTGGCGGCAAGGATTGATAACAGAATCACAGAATTGTAGAGTTGGAAGGGACCACAAGAGTCATTTAGTTCGACCTCTTGCAATGCAGGAATCTTTGCCCAACATGGGACTCAAACTCATCACCCTCAGATTAAGTGTCTCCTGCTCTACCAATGGAGCTTCGATAATATACATTTCGTATCTACATCTACCCCCTACAACAAATAGTTATTCTCCACCTTTCAAGATCTAAATCCTTCCAGTGTAGCTTGCATTAAAATAGACTTCGAAGCCAATATTGACATCTAAATAGGCATCAAAATCCTTCCCATGGGGCAGCTGGTGGCAGATAGCCCAGTAGCGGTGTAGGGCAGTGGACTGTAAGAGAAGCAGGTATCTATTTTTTTTAAAAAAATATTTATTTATTTTTACAGAAAAAAAAGAAACATCAGAAAAATACAGAACAGCAGAAACAGTCACAGATATACATCAAGAAAAAATAAAAAATAAAAACTCCAATTTTTAAAATTCATGTTTACAAAACTTTCTTTAACTTCCTCACGCCTCCCTTTTTTGTGTTCCTCTTTGTCCAATCAGATACAGCAAATCGTTTCCCTCTTTCGAAACTCATTTCTAATTATTAAAATCACTTCTATTATGTCTCCGATCTTTCCTCCTTATGTTTAAACACCTTTAACATATTGTTTACTTTTGACATAATATAACCTTAATCTTTCACCCTTTTTCTATTACGTTTTTGCATACTTTTTAACACTGTATCACTAATGCCATATTATTTTTATATCCAACATCATTTTAGCATTCATAAACTTTGCAGTATTTCTGCAGATAGTTCTTAAACTTCTTCCAGTCCTCTTCCATCGTTTCTTCTCCCAGGTCTCGGATTCTGCCAGTCATTTCTGCCAATTCCATGTAGTCTATTACTTGCATCTGCCATTTTTCCAAGGTGGGCAAATCTTGTGTCTTCCAGTACTTTGCGATGAGTATTCTTGCTGCTGTTGTCGCATACATAAAAAACGTTCTATCTTTCTTTAACACCAATTGGCCGACTATGCCCAAGAGAAAGGCCTCTGGTTTCTTAAGGAAGGTATATTTAAATACCTTCTTCAGTTCATTATATATCATCTCCCAGAAAGCCTTAATCTTCGGGCACGTCCACCAAAGGTGAAAGAATGTACCCTCAGTTTCTTTACATTTCCAACATTTGTTATCAGGCAGGTGATAAATTTTAGCAAGCTTGACTGGAGTCATGTACCACCTATAAATCATTTTCATAATATTCTCTCTTAGGGCATTACATGCCGTAAATTTCACACCGGTGGTCCACAACTTTTCCCAGTCAGCAAACAAAATGTTATGGCCTATGTCCTGTGCCCATTTAATCATAGCTGATTTAACTGTTTCATCCTGAGTATTCCATTTCAACAGCAAGTTATACATTCTTGAAAGAATCTTAATTTTAGGTTCTAACAGTTCTGTTTCCAGTTTCGATTTTTCCACTTGGAAGCCCAATTTTTTATCCAAATTATAGGCCTCTCTTATTTGATAATAATGAAGCCAATCTCGCACTTTGTCTTTTAGTTTCTCAAAACTCTGCAATTTCATTTTGTCTCCTTCCTGTTCTAATATCTCCCAATATTTCGGCCATTTGGCCTCCATATTGAGTTTTTTCAAAGCCTTTGCCTCCATGGGTGACAACCACCTTGGGGTCTTATTTTCCAATAAATCTTTGTACCTTATCCAGACATTGAATAATGCTTTCCTGACAATATGATGTGAGAAGCAGGTATCTAATGCCTTGCCTGCCTGCTTTGCTCTTCTAGAATCCTTCCCACTGGTTGGTGGTAGGTGACTGTCAGGGACTGAACAAAATAAAAAAAATCCTTCCAGTAGCACCTTAAAGACCACCCTAAAATTTGGTCTTTAAGGTGCTACTGGAAGGAATTTTTTTATTTTGTTTTGACTATGGCAGACCAACACGGCTACCTATCTGTGTCAGGGACTGGGCAGAAGAGGAATGGTGGAGACCACTTCCCAAGCCCTCACCCATCCAATGAGGAGGAAGAAGAAGACAGTATAGATTTACAATAGGGGTTTGAGGGAGGTTGCAGCTCAGAGGCAGATGAGGGGGAAAGTTGGGAAATCATGGGAGAGCCAGAGCAGCTGGCTGACACATTGTCATTAGAAAGCATTCCATACCCTCCATCTCCCAGAACCTGGCGAGCCTTAAAAGTAGGAGAGCAAAGAGCTCAAAGGCAGGACATGTAGCAGCACCCGTAGAGGAGATGATGAGAATGACGAATGAGGACATGGGAGAGATGGGGGTGGGGTGGAGATTTACTCAGGACAACGCCATTATCCAAGAGGCTGGATTCTACAGCTTCTCTCTGTAATATTGAAATAAAAAAGGGCTGTAAGAAACTTTTCTTTGTCTTTATACCGTCCTGGGTAACCATCTGGGAGCCACTGACAACATCCTGACAGTGGCCCAGTGGGAAAGAGAGGCGATAGTTCAGTTGCAGAAGGTTCTTGATAGTTTTTGTCTCTCCCTCTTTCATACTTTGAGCTCTGCAGTGCCATTTCTGTGTAGCAGCCACTCAGCTTTACCTATCTGTAAGATGGGTCCATTGCACCGCCAGAAAACTTCCATAAATGCAATACACACACCACCACTGCTATCTGATAGGAAAACCATGATCAGAAGGCACCGTAGAGAGGGGCTGTCAACAAACCGACAATTCAAACATTTCTTGACATTTCAATGGTTGAACTTTTTTTGGGGGGGGGGTGTTACAAGGACTTTGAAGCATAATCATTTACGTTCTAAGTGTGACATAAAAAGCATGGAGGTAGAGGGACAGAGGGGTCTCAAAGGATTAAAAAATGGAGGACTCCTTTGCGAATTTAGTACAAACGGACTCTTAAGTCCCAAATAATTTTGGAAAGTGGGTTATGGAAAGGAACACAGAAGTAGCTACACTTCAAAAAAATATATATCTTTTTAAAAAAGAAAATCTTGAAAAGTTGGGGAAGCAGCTGGGGGTAGATTTGGATCTGAAGGCAGAAAAGCAATAGCTGGCACAGCTGGGGAGGAACTTTGATGTTGCATTGTGTGACGTTTAAGGAGAACTGGAGAACGAGACGCAGCCTTTGGAAGTGCCAGTGGGTGAAGGAGGTCAGGATACCCTATTATTTTAGAAAAAGAAGCCCTTGGTAGGTCATCTCTGTCAAGGGAAGAAGAGGTAGTATTTAGGGTCATGAACAGAAATAATTTGCAGGTCGAGAAGGAAAAGGCGCAGGGCACTTCGGCAGTTAAATGATAAAAGGAATCATTGCCAGTTGTTACTGTAGAAGTTGCTCGCTCTTTCCCTTTCCAGCTTTTCTGCCTAGGTTTTACCTATTGGCCTGCAGCTTTCATAGCCTATTTCAGAGGCAAATGGCAAGAGGAAAGTAGATGTAGTGCATCCTTGGTTCATAAACCCACTAGGTCACCTTAAAGCCCTGGTCTTTCAGGCATCGGGTTGTATCCAGCCAAGTTGGCCTGTTAGTGCAAGGACTTTGACCTGTGTCATGGGACCTCCTTTCTCTCTCCTCTCCCTGAGTGTCCCCACACCCCCAAATCTGTTCTGGGCATTTCCCCAAACCTCTGGAGCAGAACTGGTATTTGTGTGTGTGTGTGTGTGTGTGTGTGTGTGTGTGCGCGCGCGCAGCAGGTGCACAGGGAGAAGAGGGGGGCAGCATGCCCCTTTTTTCTCATTGATAAATATCTGTAACTGCTTCACATCTGTTCTGCAATGTTGTAGGCTAAAGGCTGAACCTTTGACCCTGCTGTGCAAAACAACCTCCAGTGAACTTTTGATCTTCCTGAGCAAGAAAACCATTAACCCCAAGAAACAATTGTTTTGAAACCCACAATATACAATCTCACCCAAAAACAATTAGGAAATGGCAGAATTTCCTATTCCTTCACACCCATACTTTATGCCTGTTGTCTGTATTCTCATGTCTGTCACCTTGCTAGCTGGTTTTGAGTATCTTCTGCCACCAGGTTGGGGTGGAACAGGCCAGAATGTTGGTGTAATTTTGCAGTTGTCCCATGATCTCACAGCAAACAGTCATCCCATGTTTGTACAATGTAATGAGCAAAGCTACACTCAGAGATCAGCATTGTAATAACACGGAGCCTAATGAGCCATGTAGCAAAAACCCAGTGATCCCCCAAATGACAGGGTAATTAGATATTAATATACATATAAAACAGGAGAGTTATTATCATTGTGTTACGTTGATCTGGGACATTAGTGGGACACACAGCAAATTAACCACAAAAGTGTTCTAGATAATCATTCAGATAATATGATTTCTATTGCACGGCAAGAGGGGGCAATTTGTCACTGTCTCTCAACTTTTACATACCAGTTGTGCTAATGAAAAATATGCGGCCCTAGTTCCTTTTGAGCTGAAGAGTGGCATACATCAGCATATCAAAGTTATGTAACATTCATAATGGGAGACACTACTGGATGAGGAGGGAAAAGATCAACTCGTATAAATTAAAATTTTAATCAATCTTCTTAATAGATTCCCATTGAGGAGCCTTTGTGACACTGAGATATAGTCTGCCAAAAGAAGGCTGTCTCCTCACATTTCATCATTGCGTTGCGCCTTTGACTGGCTGGCAGTTAAAATGGCTGGCTGGCAGTTAAAATACCAGCAGCTCAGTCCTAAAGCAGCGTCAACAGCTATTTCTCTCCTTGAAAATGATGCAGCAGGACCAGAACTGATTTGCAGCTCTGAATACCTCTGTGATCTCTATTTCATACAATGTGAAACTTTCCAAGAATATCTCAAATGCCCTACACACAAAACAACAACAACAAAACCCCAAACCAGCCGCAGGATCTCCTACCGAGGAGCTGGCATCCGTAAAACAAACGATAGAAATACTATACTGATTGATGCAGGTGTATCTTAAAAATCAATGAACATGAGAGTCAATGAGCACAAGTCAATGCTGAGTCGATGAACATAAGTCAGTGAAACAGCAGCCCTACTTTAATCCCTTTCAACTCTTGTTAGGATACTTTTGCTATGATCCAGTTCTCAATGAGATGGTAGACATGTGTCTATCAGCGTCAGCCTTTAATTGCTTTCCCTCCATCGCTCACTCAGACACCCTTCTAAAATTTGGGAAGATTCGTGGACCAGGCCATAAACATAGAAGTTGATCGATCAGATTCCCATGGCATAGTAGGCATGTTTCACACACATAATGTAGCTAAATGATATGGGATGCCCCCTGTGAAGACTGAGAATGCTCTTCTCCTTGATAAACAAAAGGGAGAAGGAAGTGGAAGAAATATTTCACGTATCAGACATTTACATGCGTTGTCCTCTATGTACAGCATCAACTTTGCACAATTATATTAGGTAATCTAAAGTTAGCATTTCTGCATCTCCCCAAACCTTGTTTTTAAATAGCCCTTTGAAACTGTGTTTGCTTGGAATCAGAGTTATGTATGGCCAATATAATTCTATTTTTCACTGATTGCTGCTTGAGATTTTATGGATTTGCTCTTATTGAGACACATATTATGAAATATCCCTCCCTCTAGGCAGAGAATCGATGTTAAAGTACCTCAAGGATTTAAAAAAATTTTTTTTTTAAGAAAGGAAGTAGCTGCATTACACAGATAACATGACCACTTGCAGCTCAGTTCTCTATTTTCGCACCTGAAATATTAGGTCATATTTGATTTTTGCTATCAGAAGTGAAAGCAGCAGGTATTCACTTTAATTGATTTTTCCCTTACTCTTTCAGACATGTTATATCACATTAAGGTATTGCTCGTCGCCAGCTATCAGAATCCAACAACACATTCCGTACCTGGAAAAAATGACAATTCAAAAATCAATGAATAATGCAGCAAAGAACCAGATGTTAATCTTACAATTCATAGAAACCCATTTCAGTTGCAGGAGCCTTCCCAAAGGCTTTCTAACTACCCTGTATAAGAAGCATTACTGAATAGAGCCATATTCTTGGCACAATCAGCCAATGGGAAGCGTGCTGTACAACCATGGGTAAAATGATGCTTTGTAAATGCTTTCCCCACTAGGTTTGGATGATTTAATAGATAATGGTCTCATCTTTATTGGACTTAAAATGGGTTAACAGAGACTGTTATCCCTGGACAGGGAATTTCATGGAGCAAATACCTCTTCCATGTTTTGTAACAGTCTCACGGAGTTTCCGTGGCAAGGATGGCGGCAGCAGACATTCCTATTCATTTCTGTGGTTTGTAGGTCAATGCCTATATTTAGCTTTCACAGAATTCTCCTGGTCCAATTTTGGCTCGAGTGTAGAGGACTTTTGGGGGAACCCGACTGGAATTATATATCATTTCTTTCCAGGTTTTTGACCAGCTTCCCTCAACCAGGGACTCAGCTAGCTACATTAGTCTAAAACCAGCGTTTTGAATGTGTTATTAACGTGCAACACCAGATGTCACTGTAGAGCACAAAACTTATCCATGTGATTTTGCACAGGGGTTCCCCCCTTTTATTATAACGATTTAATTTATGACTTATTTATAGCGTTTTTTTTCCCTGTGTGTACCCTGGTGCACCAAATTCCCATCGTCTGTGATGATTGGCCATGCTAGATGAGGCTGACGGGGGCTGCTGTTGGCTCTAATAATCAATGTGGCGTACAATAATTTAATCCAGGCATAGGCAAACTCGGCCCTCCAGATGTTTTGGGACTACAACTCCCACCATCCCTAGCTAACAGGACCAGTGGTCAGGGATGATGGGAGTTGTAGTCCCAAAACATCTGGAGGGCCGAGTTTGCCTATGCCTGATTTAATCAATTAAGCTAGCTGCTTATTAACTAATTGATGCAGCCAATATCCACCCGCCTCCACCGCTACCAATGTGGGTATGATTTGTGCTTAAACAGATTAAATAATGCAGGACTATCCAAATACCCTTCGGCGTCCTAGTGTTGCTGTCAGCCAGAAGCCTGTTTCTTGAAAAACAAATGAAATAGTTTAGGGGCGTTAAAGGGCAGAGCAATGTCTCCTGAGGCTGTAATAAGAAAGCTAAAAAAGATCGATTATCTTAGCCTGCACATGTTACACAGCTGTCATTTGGAAGAATTAAGAAAGTGTGTGAGAGAAAAACTTCCTTGTTTCCCCTGACATAGCCTGCTAACCCACTTTTTTTCCACAGGGGTTGTGTTTCGGCAGTGTTTTAAGAGTGCAGATCTCATCACCGTTGTATGGCTCCTTTCCCAGAATAAGGTGGGAACATATGGAGCCGGCTTTCATACGAGGATAAATTGCGCTTATTATACCCAAGACAGATTAGTCCCTCACAAGAATTTAAGATAGGGAACAGAGACTTAACACATGAGGCAAGCCTGGCCTTGGTGCTGGAATTCCCGCTCCAACACAACTCCTACTTAGGGATGGAGAAGGCAACATGGCCGCCTTTTATTTGCGTGGACAGGCGGAGTCCCCAGATCCCGAGTGGTCCCCCCCGTCATGTGGAATAACGACTCTAGACAACGTGCTATGGGATTAAATTGGCCACAACTTTATTAAATTTCAAATGTGGGTAGACCTTGGCTCAGGCATTGGGCGTTCTCCCTCCCTAGTCCCCAGCCGGGGACCTAGGGAGCATCAGGGTTATCCATTGTGTGTGGGGGGGATGGGCCGGCTCTGGAGAACATATGTTCAAGCAGAGATAGCCGCCCCCGTTACGCCGCCACAGGGGAGAGCAATGACGACCTTTCGGCGTACGGCCAAAGCCTCCCTTCAAAAATCCCTTTAACGGGGAACCCTGGTATCGCCGCCGCAAAGAGGAAGATGGACTAAAGGATTCCGCCCAAGGCCTGATACCGCCAAAGTTGTGACGTTTTGCTACGGGAAAGGCGAAACCTGCCAATGCAGGGAAATTCCTTTCCGGCCCTTTAACAGCGACCTTATCGTAGCAGCGCCCGCATACCTGTGGAGACAGGTTAACCTGCAAAACCTATGAAGAAAAGTTAACCTGCAAAAGAAGACATTAACTGAGGGTGGGTAGGGTGGGAGAAGCTCTGGAGCCAAGTGAGGATTACCAATTAAGATCCACCCTCTATTGTGTGGGCAGGTAATCCCTCCCCCTACCTGGCCTGGTTTCCCTGGCAACGCTTCCCCCAGGTGGGATTGGACAACTCACTGGGGTAGGCGGGGACCTCCAGGTATCCCACCTGAGGGAAGGCAAAGCCTATGCTGATGGGGCCACTCCAGATCCAGGGCTGCACGCGTCCACGCAAAAGGCGCCCCCCGTTTTAAGTGGGGAGCGGTCATTACCACTTGCCTCGGGTGATGAAAGGACATTAGAACTGCTTCAGCTCTCCACTGCTGGAGCACAGAAAATTATAGATGCTTATGGACGTGAAATATACTCGGAGTTGAGAGTGGATTTCATGCTCTTTATTCAGCTCATAGTAGTGAGGAATGAAAGTTCCCCTAAAATATCTGCTTTATATACATTATTTACATAATGGGCTGCACATGATTGGCTAATTCTGGGATTCTCCTGTAGGCCAATCAGGTTGCGGATTCACTTCCACCTGGAGCTGGATTGGGTGGCTCCTGTGGACCAATCATACTGCTGCATTGTTCTAGGACCAATCAGACTGCTGCATTCTGGACCCTATTGTTCTAGGACCAATCAGACTGCTGCATTCTGAATCCTATTGTTCTAGGACCAATCATACTGCTGCCTTTTGGATCCTATTCAACTCAGTACATAACAGGACGGGTTTAAAATGGGGCTCATAAAAAAGTGCCTCTTTTTTTTTTTTAACTTTGAGGGAGTGCTGTGGGTGCCAGTTACAAAATGGCTGCCGTTGGCATAACACAAACACAGAGAGTGGAGTGATTGCTGTTTTCCTCTGCCCCCCCCCAAAAAAAACAACTTCATGGTTACCACGCAAAGTCTTCCTGGTCCTGATTGCAGAGATATAGCTGTTAAAGCTACAATAACCATTTCCCCCCTCAATGCCAATCCAAAAAAAAACCAAGCTGCCATCCTATACACACTTACCTGGGAATTAGCTTCATTAAACACAAAGAGACTTATTTCTGTATGCAAGGGTTGCCCTATTTGAAAAAGTGAAAATCTGGACACAAAAGTTGTTGATTTTTGCAAAGTTGTTGAGGGTGTTTTTCCGGGGGGGGGGGGGAATTCACCAAAAAAGTGACACTGGATTTTCCCAGACATTTTAACCGGTTTCTGAAAAATTGGAACACATTCCAAGGACCAATTGAAGGACCAATCCCGGCTATGTCTGGAAAATTTCGGACCTATGGCAGCCCTAACATACTGTAAGTTAATTATGCAGTGGATTCTTAAAGTGTGTCTGGACTTTAGCTCTTGTACAGCAGCTGACATGCTTAAACCTTTCTGCAAAGTTTTCACATTTTGCATTTGCCATTTTGGGGGGTGTGGGGGTCTTTAACGTGCACCAGGTTAGTAATAGCATTTGCAGAAAACAACTTCTAGGGAGCAACAGATCTCAGGCAAATCCACCTCAGGAAAGATGCATCCTAGTTGCTAGAAAAAGAGGAAGGCA
Organism: Podarcis cretensis; assembly: GCF_951804945.1. NCBI lineage: Eukaryota > Metazoa > Chordata > Lepidosauria > Squamata > Lacertidae > Podarcis > Podarcis cretensis. Next base: position 116,472,338 of record NC_137170.1, on the reverse strand, counting down.
AACGATGAAGATTTGTTTTGCAGAAATTGGCCCACACATGAGACAAGATGAGGCAATCACCTCAGGCGGCAGGATTCACTGGGTCAGCTTATCCTGATGTTGATTTTTCTTTCCCCTTGTTCCTGATGTAGATCTTCTCTCACTCCTATTTCTCTTGGGGTGGGGTGGGGGGGAGGGGAGGAGGGTGCTATTTCAGGGTCTGCCTCAGGTGCCAAAATGTCTTGGGCCAGCCCTGGGTAAAATACAGCTTATTTCCTTCTCATCCTCTGTGCTTGCATAGCTCAAGGAGTTGCTATTTGGAACCTGTCGTTGCTGGAAATCAGGCATATGCTTTGGGCACAAGCTTTCAGTGCATGCTAAAGATGTTTTTTTTATTTAATCAGGCCTTCCCAGAAGTAATGAGTTCTGTGGGTCAATTGGACTCCTGGTTATAATGGTTTGTGGAATGATTGATTCTTACCCATTTTTTTTTAATGCATTGCTTATTCTTTTTGTGTACCACTTCAGAATTTTCTTAAATGTTAAGTGGCTTATAAATGTTTTAACGTAAAGCCACCATAAAAGATTTGACCTCTCTGGGTAGGGGAAGCAGCTGGCAGGGGCAACTGCTGGTGGAATGATGCTGGAGGGACAGAGGTTAAGGAGCCTCTTTTCTCTCCGCTGGGTTTTTATTGCAGCTTCTCTGGCTTCATTTCATAAAGGAATAAAACACTGGTGAAAGCTGCACGCACCTGTATGCATCATTTGCAGTTTGACCTCAGCACTTTAGGATTCAATTGGCAGGTACTCTAACCACATGCCCTCTTATTCCTGCGGAGCCTTACACAGGTTTTGAATTGACTGAAGGAGAGTTGCTGTATGACGGAAGCAGAACTTCTCTGCTTATTTCGGGGCCGGGAGAAAGCTTCTTTGCATTCTCCTTCGCATTTCACTGATGTCAGAAAGAGGCACATGTTTTCAGCACAAGCCTTTCTGCTCATGTAGCAAAAATGTGCCAAAGGCAAGCTGAAGGGCAAATACATTAAAGCTCCCCGAGATGATCTCGAACAAGCTCATTTTGTAAACAGATTGAAAGATAGCCCTGAGTCGTGTCTACAAAAACAAATTTCCCCCCTAAAAGAGTAAAATCTAGAAGTGCATTCCATACATTTCATTCCCCGTAGTGAGCTTTTTATGCTCTCTATTTCATACAAAATAGTCCCAGAGCAATTGCACTCAGAGTTCTGCTATTAGAAACTAAGACCCATAGAAAAACAGGAAGGTCAAGAGATTCTTCTGCAGAAAAAGAACACGCAAGAGAACAATGTGGATCTACTAAACATCTTCCAAGACAACAACGCCCATTTACACCACAAAGAACTCATAACCCACCTACTTTCAGCAGCCAGAAACACCATAACCAGACACTGGAGAGACCTGTCAGGAGTAAGCATGGACCAATGGTACCAAATAGTATGGGAAACAGCCCTACTGGAAAAATTAACTAATAAACTGAAACTGACACGGGGACAAACAGAAGAAGACACCTTCACCCCGATATGGCTCCCCTTTATCACATACACAGCCCAACAAGACAATGACAATAATCCACCAACAGCATACAAATCAATATGGCTAACCTGATCCAAAACACCCACCCACCCCACTCACACATGAAAACAAAGATCACCACAGCCAATCACAAACAAACAATCACACCCTAGGCCAACCCCAAACTCTCTCACCACCAAAGGAACACAAGTGAACAACACAAACAACGCTGACACCAAACTCTACATACATTAAGCATAATAGAAGCACCACCACCTGACCCCACCCCCATCCATCTTCCCTCCCTCCACCCCCTTTCTTTTTCCTTCCCCCCCTTTTTTTTCTTTCTTCTCCCCCTAATGCCTCAACAAATGAAACGGATTTGTAAAAATGTTACATGGGGAAAAAAAAAAAAAAAACGAGGCATTACACTTCTGTAAAACAAGAAAATCCTAAATAAAATATTTTAAAAAGAAAGAAAAGAGAGAACAATGTGGATGGCCAACCACAGAAACGATAGACGGTGGAAGAGGAACTGAAAGCTGTCACAAGCACACGAACCACCACACCCACCAATGTGGCCTCTCTCTTCCTTGCCCCCTAGAAATTATAGCATGGAGTGGGGCCCATAGACCAGTTGCTGGCCTCTTATTCTGATGAGGAAGCTGCTATCTGAGATGAGGTTTCCAGTTTGGTTTTAGAATTCCCTGCTCTAGCCCACACTTCAGGGTAGAGTCCATCAATCAAAAATGGTTACTGGGGATGGAGGACATATTTCAGGCTAAATTGGTTAAGGGAGTTCTAGCACTTAGAGAAAGATGCTGCTCAGGGAGACATCTGCAGGTGCTTGGGGGCTCTGTGTGTGTGTGCTTTTTGGTCCTCTGCCTTTTCTTTTCTTTTTTTTTAAATAAAACTCTTTTAGCTATTGTTTTTAGAAGGCCATTCAGTGGCATAGCAAGGTCAGGTGATACCCGGTTTGGAAAATTTCTTGTCACCCCCCCCCCCACATTGAAATTATTAAAAGAAGGAAAAATAAGATACAGTTGCAAGTGTTATTATATGGTTTATTTACTTAATATTGTGAGCATAAGCACTTAAAACCATTTTTTCCACAATGGGAATTTCTTATGAATTAATTTTTTTAAAACGTAATTTTGCAATTTTGAAGCTTTGGCTTAACGTACAAATACAAAGAAACAGCATGCATCATAACATTCATGTTACTTACCAAACCCAATATCATAGAGGATGATCATAATGAATCAATGAACTAAAAAAAGGTAACAAAAATAAATTCAGCATGGCACTTAGAAGCTTCAGTAATAATAATAATAATAATAATAATAATAATAATAATAATAATAATTTATTATTTATACCCCGCCCATCTGGCTGGGCCTCCCCAGCCACTCTGGGCGGCTTCCATAGAAAGCAAAAATACAATAAAACAATAACAATACAATAACGCAAAACTAACTCGACAGAATGACGTGGGGTGACTGACAGACATGGCAGAGGATAGGATTGGTTGTGGGTTGAGTGATGACGAGTCATTGGTTGTTCACGTCTCGCTCGAGTACAAACTGCAGAGACAGACTTCGGCCAATCGGCGGAAAGAAACACCCCCTCCCCTTCCTTATCCATACGCTCTCCACCTCACAACCACGTTTCGTTGCATTTGTTGACTGAACTGAAAAGTTTCAGTGCGTATTATGTTGTCTTGTTGAGGTTAATCAATTGTCAGACGAAGTTACTTAACTTGTTTAAATATTACTTTTTCAAAACGTAAGTGTGAGCTCATTTTTGTTATTTATTTTAAAAACACATATTTTTGCCATTTTGGGAAAATTATCTGTGGGATTGAGTGTAGGTATGTTTGAACATTTTTAAGGATTGTATGAAATGTATGTTTGTATGCTTGTATATTCACAATAAAGGTAAAGGTTCAGTCGTGACCGACTCTGGGGTTGCGGCGCTCATCTCACTTTATTGGCCGAGGGAGCCGGCGTACAGCTTCCGGGTCATGTTGCCAGCATGACTAAGCCGCTTCTGGCGAACCAGAGCAGCGCACGGAAATGCCATTTACCTTCCTGCTGGAGCGGTACCTGTTTATCTTCTTGCACTTTGACATCTTTTTGAACTGCTAGGTTGGCAGGAGCAGGGACCAAACAGCAGGAGCTCACCCCGTTGCAGGGATTCGAACCGCCAACCTTCCGATCGGCAAGCCGTAGGCTCTGTGGTTTAACCCACAGCGCCTATGTGTGTATTAATGCTGAATTATTTTAATAATAAAAATTAAAAATATATATATATTGCCATTTTGTCACCCCTCTCAGTGATTACACCTGAGGCAGACCACACCCACTGCACCCTCCTTCCTACGCCACTGAGGCTATTTGAGAAGCATGATTTGCCTTTTTTTTTTTTAAAAGGGGTGTTTGTGTGTAAGGTTTTTGGATTCCATTAAAGGTTCTCTCTACCTTCTCCTGCCCCCACAACGTGAGCATCATGTCAATGCCACAATGCATTCCTCACCTGCACCCTTCTTTCCTTGATAAAATTGGGCTTCCATTTTCTCCTCCCCTTCCTACATGACCGGGACATGGAATTGCTGCCATCACATCAAGTTTGGTCCCGAGGAGTGAAACAGCAGCATCCCAATTGCCCATGTGCTGTGTGGAGAGAATCAGGGTGAGGATTGAGAGATGCTGTGCTGTGTTTTATCAATATAAGTAATGGAAAGAGGTGTATTCCTTACAATTCTTTTAAGCAGAAGAAAGCTCACGGTGCTGGTACGTTCTGCTTATAAAGCAGCATGAAGTGGGATAAATCACCCTGTCAATTTAATGGTTCAGTGTTCACCGGCTCTGTATTATCAGCAAGATTATTCTTCACGGTCAGGGAAAATGGATAGGGATAAATAAAAGAGATCCAAAGAAATATTATTCAAATAATAATAATAAAAGCCAGATCCTTTTGTCGCCATGTTACACCAGCTGACAGAAGGTATACAAAACAAACAACTTGCTTGGTTTTGTACCCTTTTATTACGATGATCCATTAGACAGTAATGCTGCTTTCTGTCACCAAAAAACATTTAAGCAACATTTCCGTGTTTGGAGAAAAAATAAAGTGTTCCATGTCAAAAAACCCAACAACTAATAGTAAGTGAAATAAAATCAGTACTGTATAGCCGTACTTGCAGGAGATACCCCACCCCAACGAAAGAGCAACAATGCTGTTCAAATGATTGTAGAAAATCAGCGCAATTATATTCTGCAAGCAAAGAGGTGCCGCAGGGCCAGTAAATCATTTTTCAGGCACTTCAGAATCTGAAATATTATCACAACAAAGCGTAGTTATTATTTTGTAATGACAACCACCACCACTGATGCACAAATACATGTATCTAGATCTATAACAGACCCTCCAAGCGTCCCTATTTAGAGAAGCTGTCCCTGTTTCTGCTTTGATCCCAGAATGTCCCACTTTTCCTTAGGATGTCTCTGAGGGTAGGGATGGTAGCGTGGCCATCCATCCTAAAGTTCCAAGACATTGTTAGGATTCGGTTGTTGCAAAAATAAATAAAAAATCAACAACTTTGCCCCAAAAAAGCCCAACAATTTTTGTGTCTGGATTTTCACTTTTTGAAATATGGCAAACCCTATGTTTTATTATGTTTTCAGATATGTTGGAAGCTGCCCAAAGTAGCTGGGGCAACCCAGTAAGATTCATGGGGTATAAATAGTAAAATTATTATGGAATGGGAAGGCCCTATTTTCACAGGAGAAATGTTGGAGGGTGTGATATAAGCCGGATCTGCAAGGGTGATCTAGTGTTGATGTTACCAGGAATCAGCTCATGAACAATATAATTTCTTTATTTTAAATCAGAGTGTTATCCAAATAGCTGAAGTTGACACAAATGGTAATGGGCAAAAGTCTGTCATAGTTAAGCACTTTAATGCTACTTATATCAGGAATTTGATTCAGGGAAAAAAAGTTTAAATTCCCTCTTCATGTCAGCTCTGACCCCATGAATTGTCAGCCCCTACCCCCAGCTAAAGTTGTGTGTGTGTGTGTGTGTGTTTGTTGATTAGATGCAAAAATGCATTTAATGCCAGCTGTGGTCTGGCCCCAAGCCATTTTGTCAGAGGGTCTCTCCACTTGCAGAAGACCACCACTCAAGAGGCAGCAGGATGAGTGAGAGAACTTAATCCCGCCCCCTTTTGGCAATATGTTTTAACTTTCATATTACATGCATGCCGGGTTTCTTAAGAGATATATATGCCCGCCGTCTAGAGGTATTCCAGCAGAGTGAAAAACACACAACTTGTTCGTTCAAAATAGCTTAAACAAGTGTGCTTTATTTATTAATGAACTGTTTGTAGATGTATTTAATCTATAATTAAATAAGATTCAATTATTTAGTAAAGCAAGTGGAGCCAATTTACCAGGAGCCTATGTGAACAGCATTGGAAATCTTTGCTCTCTTCCCAAAAGCGCAGCTGAGATTATGCTGTGTGCAAAGAATTACTGCTTACTGTGATGACGGGAGCCAGATTCCCAAACTCCCATCAGCTTCAGCCAGCCAGGGTGTACTGGTCCCCGGGGGTTACCGTGCGGCGTGGTCCGAATCCAGTCCGAGGTCAAGGGTGTGCTATGGAGGCTGTCCGTCAAGGCTGAAGCGGGGTCCAAGGCAGGGAGACGGGTGAGGTCAGGAACTCTGGCAGATCAGGACAGAGTGCCGGCAGGAGCAGGTTACCAACAATGTTGCTCCTGGAACCTGGGACTGGGCTGGCTGGCTTTTATCTGCCCTGAGGCATAGGGCGGTCCCGGTCCACAGGTGACTTGCCTCTCCTGGCCTGGAGGCGAGCACTCCTCCTGTGAGAACTTAGTTCCCTCCGCCTCTCTGCCCTGAGCCTCTGCAGCTCAGGAGAGGCTGGAGGGTTATTGGACCCAGAGGCCACCTCACCCTCCCCTGACAGGGCTGAGAGTGGAGCACCTGCAGGCAATGGGTCCTCGATCACCTCCAGAGCCAGAGCAGATTCAGCTGGTGTCTGCTCCTGAGGATCTGGCACAGATGAGGGCCCTTCAGGTTCAAGCCCCAGCCCTGGCTCAGCCGGTCCTGGAGGCGGGGACTCCTGTGCAGGCTGGGATTCCTCAGGTTCAGCCTCTGAATCTGATTCCCAGGCCATCACACTGGGATTATGTGAAGTTTAGTCCAGCATCCTATGGAAGACTACAAGGTCCTCAACTTTGATTTACTGCTTAAATTCTTGAAGGCAGGTGACGATAACACCAGGTAGAAGAAGAGAAGAAGAGTTTGGATTTGATATCCCACTACCCTAAGGAGTCTCAAAGTGACTAACATTCTCCTTTCCCTTCCTCCCCCACAGCAAACACTCTGTGAGGTGAGTGAGGCTGAGAGACTTCAGAGAAGTGTGACTGGCCCAAGGTCACCCAGCAGCTGCATGTGGAGGAGCGGGGAAGCGAACCCGGTTCACCAGATTACGAATCTATCGCTCTTAATCACTACACCACACTGGCTCCCCCTCATGCTGCATGTGGGACATTCCCCAGCAGGAACGTGGGACAGCTGCCTTATATTGAGTCAGACAATTGGCATATCTATTGCCCACATTGACTGACAGAGGCTCTCCAAGGTTTCACACAATACTCCCAGTATTTGTGGCAGAGAAAAAAATGGCCAACAATTCTGGAAGTAAAACAGAGGCCTCTGTGAGAATCCAGTACTGTGACATTGGGAATCCCAAAGTTCTGTATGTTTCCCTTCTTTCCATTTTCCTCTGCTGTCCCTCGCTTTTTCAGCATAATGTTAACTTCATCACAGTCCTTTGCTGCCACAAACTTCTGATTTAACTCCATTTTGCCAGGCTTATTTAGGTTTTCGTTTGGCGAACATAATCCTTGCTAGGGTGATTATGTACGACTATACCTGGACATGAACGGCCTTGGTCCCTCTTTGGCCACATAATTCAAAAGACATAATAACGGATCTTCAAGTAACCTTATCTTGAATATTTCATTTATTACTGTCAGGGTGCAAGCCTCCCCTTCCATTTCCATATCTCCAGAATGGATTTTGTAGACCTGCTCCCACCCTAACTTGTGAAAGCAACAAACTATTGTCAGTGGAAGCAAGGAACACTGCACTGCCCCACGCTCAGCAGCAAGGATCATGGCTGATATTTGAGCATATTACACTGATCCTGGCCCGACTAGCCCGATTCAAATTGCTGGTTTTGACCTACTAAGCCTTAAACGGCTCAGGACAGTAATACCTCAAGGACCGCCTCTCCCCATATGAACCATCCCGGACTCTGCATTCTTCATCTGAGGCACGTCTTCATGTCCCTCCTTCATGTGAGGTCCAGAGGGTGGCAACATGAGAACGGGGTCTTTTCTGTGGTGGCTCCCTATTTGTGGGATGCTCTGCCCAGGGAGGTTCGCTTGGCGCCTTCATTATATATATTTAGGTGCCAGGCAGAAATGTTCCTCTTGCTGCTGTAGTAGCATACATAAATAATGTCTGATTTTTCTTCGGCAATTCTTGTCCTAAAATACCTAACAAAAAGCTTCTGGTTTTTTAACAAAAGTTATTTTAAACATTTTTTTCAGTTCATTATATATCATTTCCCAATTTTTTAAAATAGTATTGCAATCCCACCACATATGATAAAATGTACCTTCCCCTTCTTTACATTTCCAACAGTTCTTTTCTTCTGTTTTATACATTTTGGCCAGTGTTAATGGTGTAATGTACCACCTATACATCATTTTCCTGTAATTCTCTTTCAGCAATATACAATCTGTAAATTTCAAGTTTGCTTTCCAGAGCCTCATCCTCAAGCTTCTCTGACACATTTTAAGCATGGCAGCTTAGAGAGTGACAAAGAGAGAGGACGTTGGGAAGTAGCTATTATGGAGACAGATTGCGGCACATTCTATTCCATGGCTTTTATAAAATATGATGGAGTCCTCAAAGGAATAAATCAAAGCTTCAAAATTACTTGAATCTAAAGTGGCTGATCATGATTAAGTGTGTTGTGATGGGCAGTGATTTACACACGTTAACTTTAAATGCTGCTGGAAATATTTGTAAGGAACACTTTCAACAGATCTATTTATAAAATCATCAGGCTTTGAACAACAAAGGGAGGGAAATGGTAGTTACAAAGAATCTATAACCTGCTGTGAATGTGTTTTTCAGACTATTCAATATGTTGTATTTTGTAAGAAGACTATAAAGAGAAAATGTGATCAAATAAATCAAAGCTGAACTTTACCTAAAGGAAAGGAAACAAATGAGGAGCCAAAAGAGACAATGGAGGAAAAAGGTGGCATTGCAGCTTGGGGAAAACACATCAACAAATTATATTAACCAAACAAAACTATTCTCCGTCTCATAGCTAGGGAGTTATTCTAAATTCCCATTCCTCAGCTACACTAACTAAAGGCAGCTACTCTTCCTTTAAGCCCCGGAGTGTGATAACACCTTGAAATTAGCTTTCTTACACTCTGCAGAACTGTATTTCTTAGAAAATAAAATGCTGCTTTTTGGAAGATGAAAAAAATCCATTACGCGAAGTGTGTGAAAAAAATAAAATCCTACTTTCAGTGAGTGACCTGAGGCTGGTGATTGTATTAAACTGGAATTACAACATAATTTTGCTTTAACCTGGATGAAATTAGCAGTGAAAGGAGCATTCAGGGCAAGAGTATGGATAAGCGATTTGCTGGAAAAGAAGGAAGTTGCTGGACTTTAAATGAGCGTTGTGTCAGGGACAGCTTGCTGAGCTTGGAAACTCATGTCAGCAGGAGACGTTTAAAGGAAGGTCTCAGCTTCTCACACGAGGAAAAATTGGGAGCAGAGGATAGGTTAGGACTGAAGAGAGGCTAAATATGAACGATTTAATGTGGCCATTATTCCAACTATGCAGGTATGAAATGTAGTTCGTTCCCAAACCCTCTTCTGTTGATTAATGTAAAAAAAGTGGAAGCATAAAATATTCACTGAATATTTTTTCTCTTATTGGTTTGTTATTCTGAATTAGGGTTGGTTGGGCGAGAAATTCTCCAAATATTGCAGTCCAGTTCTCCAGTCAAGGAATGTGTGATAGAATCCCGTCTGAAAATAGAGATGCTTTGTGCTGATGGATTATTCCTCAGAAGTTGAAATTTCATGATCCTTTCATGACATCATTACAGCAACTTTCTGTAATAGCTCAGTAGTACTCATGGCCAACCTATTTTACCTCAGATTTCCCTGCTTAAGTTCCTTTGCCACTTCAAATGAAAATAAAGGCCTCCTGCACTCCAGACTCTCTAGTCTCCACTCCTGTCTCTCAACCATAGGACCCAACTGGGGGGCCGAGGACTCTTTGGGACCCCCAATAAAATATTTGAGGGGGCAGGCCCCCAAAGTTGATGGGCACTGCCATTCAAATGTTGTCTGTCCCACACCATGTGATCGATTATGCGGGGTGTGGCTTACCTGTAAGCGTCAGGCTTTAGGGGAAAAATAATCATGTCCTATATTCATTATTCTATAAATAATTCACTCTGATCATGCTGAAGCAGCTTTATTTGGCAATTCCCACTGAGGTGTTAAACCTGGGCTGGATCTACACTGACCTGTTTAAACACTATCAGAACAATATTAGATATATTGTTCTAAAACGTCACAGGGCATAATAGTAAAATAAAGCGTTTCACACCCCCATCAAAACAGGAAACATTCTCTTTTTGCTTTCTCCCCACTGTCTCCTTGGTTTCTGGTTGTTCTGCAGTGCCCTCTGGTGTCACGTTTTAATAACGTTAACAGCAGAACGTCATGTGGCCATATGGTTATCAAAAACCATTCCTTAACCCTTTCTTAATGTTAAAAACCAGGAGTGTAGGTCCGTTCCTGGATCAGGACTGTACTACTTCAGGCTGCTGATGGTTTCACCTAGTTGCATGTATTCCCTGCACATAGAAAACTAGGTATAATGTCCCTTGACATACTTGTTTCCTAGCTCACAGAGGGTTTCAGGACACAGGATGGTTTTAAGTGTTTGAATGCAGAGCTATTGCAATAGGGTAACTTATTTAATTGTGTGCATGTGTGTGTGTTTACTATTTATATTTATTGGCATGGGTTAATTTATCTGTTTTAATTCATGTTGTAAGCTGCCTTGACTGTTGTACTGGGAGAAAGGTGTGATATAAAATAAACACACAAGGACGATCTTTTTATCAGGAAGGATAGTTTAGCTAGCCATGGAAAAGTGAATGGTTACAACTGTTTGCCCAAAATTAACATCCCATTTTTCTCTCTCTCTGTATGTGCAGCTGGATGCATTTTTTTAGAGAGAGAAAAGGACAAAAGATAAAAGCCACCCTCCCCAAAGAGCCATTTCAACTTCTGTATGAAACCAAAGCTCTATAAAGTCAGCAAAAACAATTCCTGGAGCTGACTGTAACTCAGATCATCAGCTTCTTATAGCAAAATTCCAGCGTAAACTGAAGAAAGTAGGAAAAACCACTGGGCCAGTAAGACACAATCTAAATCAAATCCCTTATGAATACACAATGAAAATGAGGAACAGGTTTAAGGAGTTAGATTTGGTGGACAGAGTGCCTGAAGAACTATGGATGGAGGCTCATAACATTATACAGGAGGCAGCAACGAAAACCATACCAATGAAAAGGAAATGCAAGAAAGCAAAGTGGCTGTCCAATGAGGCCTTACAAATAGCGGGAGAGAGAAGGCAAGCAAAATGCAAGGGAAATAGTGAAAGATACAGGAAATTGAATGCAGATTTCCAAAAAATAGCAAGGAGAGACAAGAAGGCCTTCTTAAATGAGCAATGCAAAGAAATAGAGGAAAACAATAGAATGGGAAAAACCACAGATTTGTTCAAGAAAATTGGAGATATGAAAGGAACTTTTCGTACAAAGATTACCATAATAAAGGACAAAAGTGGAAAGGACCTAACAGAAGCAGAAGACATCAAGAAGAGGTAGCAAGAATACACAATGGAATTATACCAGAAAGATATGGATGGCTTGTACACCCCAGGTAGTGTGGTTGCTGACCTTGAGCCAGACATCCTGGAGAGTGAAGTCAAATGGGCCTTAGAAAGCACTGCTAATAACAAGGCCAGTGGAAGTGATGATATTCCAGCTCAACTATTTAAAATTTTAAAAGATGATGCTGTTAAGGTGCTACACTCAATATGTCAGCAAGTTTGGAAAACTCAGCCAGAGGATTGGAGAAGATCAGTCTACTCCCAATCCCAAAGAAGGGCAGTGCCAAAGAATGCTCCAACTACCGCACAATTGCACTCATTTCACATGCTAGCAAGGTTATGCTTAAAATTCTACAAGGTAGGCTTAAGCAGTATGTGGACCAAGAACTCCCAGAAGTGCATGCTGGATTTTGAAGGGGCAGAGGAACCAGAGACCGAATTGCAAACATGCTCTGGAGAAAGCTAGAGAGTTCCAGAAAAACATGTACTTCTGCTTCATTGACTACGCAAAAGCATTTGACTATGTCGACCACAGCAACCTATGGCAAGTTCTTAAAGAAATGGGAGTGCCTGATCACCTCATCTGTCTCCTGAGAAATCTCTATGTGGGACAAGAAGCTACAGTTAGAACTGGATATGGATATGGAATAATTGATTGGTTCAAAATTGGGAAAGGAGTACGACAAGGCTGTATATTGTATCCCAGCTTATTTAACTTATATGCAGAATTCATCATGTGAAAGGCTGGACTGGATGAATCCCAAGCCGGAATTAAGATTGCCGGAAGAAATATCAACAACCTCAGATATGCAGATGACACAACCTTGATAGCAGATAGTGAGGAGGAATTAAAGAACCTTTTAATGAGGGTGAAAGAGAAGAGTGCAAAATATGGTCTGAAGCTCAACATCAAAAAAACCAAGATCATGGCCACTGGCAAATTCCACCTCCTGGCAAATAGAAGAGGAAGAAATGGAGGCAGTGAGAGATTTTACTTTCTTGGGTTCCATGATCACTGTAGATGGTGACAGCAGTCACAAAATTAAAAGACGCCTGCTTCTTGGGAGAAAAGCAATGACAAACCTAGACAGCATCTTAAAAAGCAGAGACATCACCTTGCTGACAAAGGTTCGTATAGTTAAAGCTATGGTTTTCGAAGTAATGATGTATGGAAGTGAGAGCTGGACCATAAAGACGGCTGATCGCCGAAGAATTGATGCTTTGAATTGTGGGGCTGGAGGAGACTCTTGAGAGTCCCATGGACTGCAAGAAGATCAAACCTATCCATTCTTAAGGAAATCAGCCCAGAGTGCTCACTGGAAGGACAGATCCTGAAGCTGGGGCTCCAATACTTGGGCCACCTCATGAGAAGAGAAGACTCCCTGGAAAAGACCCTGATGTTGGGAAAGATTGAGGGCACAAGTAGAAGGGGACAGAGGACGAGACGGTTGGACAGTGTTCTTGAAGCTACTAACATGAGTTTGACTAAACTGTGGGAGGCAGTGGAAGACAGGAGTGCCTGGCATGCTCTGGTCCATGGGGTCACGAAGAGTTGGACATGACTAAACGACTAAACAACAACAATGAAACAACAACAGGTATTCTTCCACAATATTAGTGTAGAATCACCCCTTCAAAATGAATCCCATGTGATTCTCAGGATAAGAGCAAGAAGTAAATAAAGTAGCTTTCTTTAACGCACTTTCCCCCTATGGCTGCAATCTTAAATGGCACTTACCTGGGAGTAAGCCCCATTGCATTAAATGCAACTTACTTCTGAGCAGACATAGTTAGGATTGCACTGTAAGTCACATTGCACAGGTAATTTATTTTTATTCATGTCCGGTAGGATAGCTTAAGAGATGTTCTACCAAAGGAAAAACAAGAATAAGTAAAATAAGCCTCTGGTGCCTTGATATTTTACTTCCAGAAGAAAGCAAAATACTGACATGCATAAGTTATGCTGAACTGAGCAATAATTGTTTTACTGGGTAACCTGTGCAGGGACTTCCTCCCTCACAAACTTGTTATTTACCTCAGAAAAGAGCTTATCTAGCTTGCAATATACCTCTATCTGGCTATCGAGATCGCAGCATATCTGGTTTTATTTCAGAAGAGGCAAAGTGCAATGCTTCGCATGTTTATGTTTATCCATTGTAAGTCAATGTAGCTCACTCTCAGGTAAGAGTTTTTAGGATTGCAAACTTAAGCAGTTCGGTTGATAGGAAAAATACCCCACCTTTTATTGTGTATGTGTGTCTTTTAAAGCTTGGTTTAACAGCTCCAGACAGGGCAACTGAATAACTAATGTAAAGGTACAGAAAACACCACTCGCTTGATGAGATTTTCCTCTGCTGACATGGCACATCTCTGCCAACTGAAATTGAGTAATCTGATAAAAGAAAAGCCAAGTTTGAAACACCCACACAAACTGTGGGGCTGGGAGCTGGAGGAGAGATAATGCGGGGGGGTCAGCTCTTCAGGCAATCGGTAAGCCACTGTGTTGTCATATTGAAGACCGAGGCTACAAGCCGATGCACACTTACGTGGCAAAGAGTTAAAAGGAACCACAAACATTGCTTCTCCTGTGACTCAGTTGTGGTTCTCCTGTGACTCAGTTCAGGTTGTGTGTTTGTGTGGTTCATCCTTCTGCTGTTCTCTTGTGGTACATGGTTAGCAAGAAGATATGCAACTGCAGGAGTAAATGCATGAGAGACCCACTTAAGAACATCACACTACTATGGAATCAAGTAAAGGTAAAGGTAAAGGGACCCTTGACCATTAGGTCCAGTCGTGACCGACTCTGGGGTTGTGGCGCTCATCTCGCTTTATTGGCCGAGGGAGCCAGCGTACAACTTCCAGGTCATGTGGCCAGCATAACTAAGCCGCTTCTGGCAAACCAGAGCAGTGCACGGAATTGCCATTTACCTTCCCACCAGAGCGGTACCTATTTATCTACTTGCACTTTGATGTGCTTTCGAACTGCTAGGTTGGCAGGAGCAGGGACTGAGCAACGGGAGCTCAACCCGTCACAGGGATTCGAACCACCGACCTTCTGATCGGCAAGTCCTAGGCTCTGTGGTTTAACCCACAGCGCCACCTGCATCAAGTAACATTGTACAAATTCATTGAAACAAAATGTTTGTCAGGCTCATTGGTGTCAGGCTCCAGATCCAGGGCCTTTGTGAGATGTGATGCTGTTGCTGCTACTGCTCCTGGGTTCCCTCCCCTTCTGAGTCAGTGTCCAAGCTGCTCCTGGAAGTCTGTGTCATGACAGCGGTGTATTCTGCCACACACACACGTACACTCACACGCAGAACTGATTCCAGCACCCACCTTTGAGAGGGTTCGTTTAGCAACCCTTCCATCTACCAACTAAACAAAAAGACTTGAGAACAGGTCATCTTCCTCGCTCGGTAGCTCACAGTAGCATTATTGCTACACAGCGCTGGTGCTGACATTTCTTAGATCCCCAAGATTAAAATGACATGGGAAAGGCTTTGGAAAACATTCCAACAGTTCTGTTTCCGACCCTATGTTGAATGAGATATATGAGACAAATGAAAATGACAGACAATAGATTTTGAGAAGGGGGAAAAAAATCAATTGAACTCTTCCTGAATCTTAACAGCTGATCTTTTCTCTCCTGTCTTCCCACCCCCTGTGAATAACAAGTTGTTTCATATGTCTGCCCATCCCATTGTGTATCTATGTCCAGTTAAATATTTTGTACCAATTAAATGAAATGGTGTTCCCCACCCCCACTGATGGGGTTGTTTGAAGACTTCTCTGTTTAGAATTTCTCATCCTCCTACAGTTGATCTCATTTAGCTTCTCCAGCTGTACATTTGTGTTCTAACCAATCTGGCTGGTTCAGCTGAATAATTTATCCCATGTTGTATATGGAATATGTGCACAGGGCTAGCAGCTTCCTTTCAACTAAGTGAAGGATGAGCTAATGCTGGTACCCTGGGTATGAAGAAATGCAGAGTTTTCCCACAAGGAAAATTCTGGGGATTCCCCAAACTTGGGGAGGGCATAGGCTGTGCACAGGGGAGGAGAGAGGGGACAGTCCTGCTGGCAAGCAGAAGTCATTCCACTTGCAGAATAATTTAGTTGAATAATGCCCTGAGTACATGGGGAGAGACATGCATTCCTGCATTGTGGAGGGCTGGACTAGATGACCCTTGGGGTCCCTTCCAACTCTACATTTCTATTATTCTATGCACGGGGATGTTGGGGATGGAGCTTGCAGGCATTCCGCTGCACACACCCTGTTCCTGAATTCAGAGTTTGTGTGTTGGACGTGAACATACTTTACCTCTGCAATAGCTCTTGACATAAGCAAGATTTGAGCTTTGGTTTGCTTGGGCAGCATTACTTTTGTTGCTCATCAAATGTTCATTGAGTTGTCCTCTGAAGTTGTACCTTTGCCTATGAGCAAAGGTGATGACCACAGTCCTTCTTACTACAGTCATACCTCGGGTTACAGATGCTTCGGGTTGCATGCGCTTCGGCACTTGCGCATGCGCAGAAGCGCTAAATCGTGCTTTGCATATGCGCAGAAAAGCCGAATTGCGACCTGTGCGTACGCAGACGTGGCGCTGCAGGTTGCGAACACTGTGGGTTGCGAACGTGCCTCCCGCACAGATCACGTTCGCAACCTGAGCGTCCACTGTACTTGCTAAGGACTATCCAAATGGCCAAGCTACCCTAACACGGAAGGCATCACCCCAGACTATGCTGGCTGTCTTGATTAAGTGGATGGCCCAGTTACTCAGAGCCTGGTGATAACACCAAGGTTGCAGGTTGAACAGCTGCATATTCCTGCCTTGCAGGGGGTTGGACGAGATGATTCTTGGGTCCCCTCCAATTCTACAGTTCTATGATTGTCCCACCAAGAGGTAAAGAGGACAAGACCACATAACTGCGATGGCATGTGTGGTGAAATGCTCCTCTATCTACACAGAACTGAACGTGCAAGTTATGTTGAACCTCTAATGATTTGTGAAGTTGATAGTCACATGGGAAATGAGAACCTTGACATAGGAAGATAGGAAGTTGCCTTATAGCAAGTCAGACCATCTTGTTCAGTATTGTTTACACTGACTCCAAAATTCCAGGCAGGAGTCTCTCTCCCAGGCCTGGAAATGCCATGGATCAAAATTGGAACCTTTCTGCATTCATTTACTATGTCATCTATCTATCTGTCTATCTATCATCTATCTATCTATCTATCTATCTATCTATCTATCATCTATCTATCTATCTATCTATCTATCTATCATCTATCTATCATCTATCATCTATCTATCATCTATCATCTATCATCTATATCTATCTATCTATCTATCATCTACCATCTATCTATCATCTATCTATCATCTATCTATCTATCTATCTATCTATCTATCTATCTATCTATCTATCATCTATTTATCATCTATCTATCTATCTATCTATCTATCTATCATCTATCTATCTATCTATCTATCATCTATCTATCTATCTATCTATCTATCTATCTATCTATCTATCATCTATCTATCTCTATCTATCTATCTATCTATCTATCTATCTATCTATATCTATCATCTATCTATCATCTATCATCTATCTATCTATCTATCTATCTATCTATCTATCATCTATCTCTATCTCTATCTATCTATCTATCTATCTATCTATCATCTATCATCTATCTAATCTATCTATCTATCATCTATCTATCATCTATCTACCTATCATCTATTTATCTATCTATCATCTATCTATCTATCTATCTATCTATCTATCATCTATCTATCATCTATATCTATCTATCTATCTATCTATCTATCTATCTATCTATCTATCTATCATCTATCTATCTATCTATCATCTATCTATCTATATCTAATCATCATTTATCTATCATCATCATCTATCTATTTATCTATCATCTAATGAATTCATCAAATTAATCTTGTAATGTTAGCATTCACCGCATTCAGTGCTGACCTCTATATTTTTTTGATGGGGGAAAGTCTGCCTGTGTTCCTCAGAAAAAGATCTTTGGACCACAAGAAGTGTAATATGATGCCTTACAACCAGAAAAGTGCAATTAATACCCTGTCTACATTTTAAAAACATATCTGTGGGAAATACATAGCCATGAATATCCTGTCATCTTTCTGTGATAGCCGCAGATTTATAAATTACGGTCCTGATATGTAAAAATCCTTTCATTTCACGTTTAACTCAGACCAGGCCACAGTGGCTTCTGCGAGGGCACTAATGAATGTGCAGTGAAAGCTGATGTCAGCCTTTCTGTGCAAATGGTAATCAGATGTCAGCGCGTTATTGGGAGTGCCACATCTCTGATGAAGAGAGACGTTTAACCATTAATTGTGCACCGCTGTTTTGACACACGCATTAGGGAGCCTGAAAAAGTCAAGACAATATAATATTAACAGCAGAGGAAAATATGATGGTACAAATGGTCACTCTCTTCCTTTTTAGTTCATTGCATTTGCAATACGATTAAGAACTTGGACTCAAAAGTTCAGTCAAGCTTTTTATAAGTGGATCTGTCTATCTAGCCCAGAATCCTGCAACAGCAAGAATGCAATCTGCCTGGAGATTTCAGACATGATATTATGCTTAATTTTCCACGGATCCTGCTGACACTTATTGCTTGTGTATCCTCACAAACACTAGCAAAATTTCCTGAACTAACTTTACTGGGAGCAGCTGCTGGGACCATATAACACCTGAAGGATCGACATTAGCTCCCAGTACATTTCTGAGCACAATTCGAAGTGTTGGTGGTGATTTTTAAACCCTAAATGGCCTCTGCCCTGTATACCTGAAGGAGTGTCTCCACCCCCTTCATTCGGCCCGGACACTGAGGTCCAGCTCCAAGGACCTTTGGGCGCTTCCCACATTGTGAGAAGTGAAGTTACAGGGAACCAGGCAGAGGGTCTTCTCGGCAGTGGTGCCCACCCTGTGGAATGCTTTCCCAGCAGATGTCAAAGAGATAAAGAACTACGCAATGTTTAGACGACATCTGAAGGCAGCCCTGTACAGGGAAGTTTTTAATGTTTGAGGTTTTATTGTGTTTTTAATATTTTGTTGTGAGCCACCCAGAGTGGCTGGAGCAACCCAGTTGTGGCTTCCTTCAGTCATAATTATAAACTATGGTTTATCATTAAATGAGCAGGCCTTGGATATAACAGCCTCTTCCTCCCCTCTCCTCCACTGACACTGCAACGAGGAAGTGGCTAGACACTTTCACTTTCAACTAGCTAGAGTTTAGTGTTGTGTCCAAGCTACAACAAACAATAGCTAGACCTAACTATGGCTTGCTACTTAAAGCCAGTTTATGAAGCTGACCTGTTTTAACAAACCATAGTTAAATCCCATAATAATAATATGTGTGACAGTCTCTGTCTCTGTTGGCATTTTACAGGCTAAGCTAACTCATGACGTAGCAGCTGAATGCCACAAGAGGGCAGAACAACCCCCTGCCAAACACCTTGCGGTTCTTTAGCTATCTTGTAATAAGTATTCTGTGGAGCAAAGGAAGAGTAGGGATGGAGGGATGGAAGGCATTACATCATAGTGCCCCACCACATACCAAAATATGGCATGGTCCAGGCACAGCAAGTGATGGAGGAGTCAAAGCCCTTGGACAGAACTTGTAATAGTTCAATGGGGAAAAGATTTAAAGTGTATTGAATGTTCTGGAAGACCTGTATAGGCTTGCTGGTGCCCATGAAAATCAAGGCATGAATGTATAAAGTTGTTGTATACTGCGTCAGCTGATCTACCTAACTGAATATTGCATACTTTGATTGGCAGCACCTCCCCAGGGTTCCAGGTAGAACTCTTTCTGAGCTTAACTAAGTGTAGATGTTGTGACTTGAACTTGATAGGTACATAAGTAGCTGCCTTGTACCATTGGTTCATACCCTTCAAGTGTCCTGATTTTCCAGGGACAGTCCTGGAATTACAGAAGCTGTCCCGGTTTCTGTTTTGAACCCAGAACATCTTGCTTTACCTTTTTGCTGCCCTCCATGTTTTGGAGAGCAATTCAAAGTGGTTTCTGTCTGTATGTAGGTGCAAAAATGGAGTCCTGTTTCTACTGAAAATAAAATACCTGCACCAAATTAAGGAAACAGTGAAGCTGCCATACAAAGCCCCTCTTATAATTTTGAAGGAAAATATCACCAATCCACTTTAAATTCTTTAATTGCAATGCTTCAGCAGCTAACAGGTGTTTTTTTAGGAAACACATGGAGTGTTGATTCCTTGGATTGTAAAAGGTAAAGGTAAAGGACACCTGGATGGTTAAGTCCAGTCAAAGTCGACTATGGGGTGCGGCACACACCTCGCTTCTCAGGCTGAGGCAGCCAACGTTTGTCCTCTGACAGCTTTCCAGATCATATGGCCAGCATGACTAAGCCGCTTCTGGCCCAAGGGGATACCATGATGAGTGCCAGAGCACAGAGAAATGCCATTTACCTTCCCGCTGCAGTGGTACCTATTTATCTACTTGCATGGCATGCTTTCGAACTGCTAGGTTGGCAGGAGCTGGGACAGAGCAATGGGAGCTCACCACTGTCGCGTGGATTTGAAACACCAACCTTTTGATCGACAAACCCAAGAGGCTCAGTGGTTTAGACCACAGGGCCATAAGTGCAGGGTCTGGGTCGGTTTGTATGGGGGAGTGGCAGTCCCTAAGGTATTGCAGTCCTGAGCTGTGTAAGGCTTTCTAAGCCAACACCAGCACTTGGAATTGGGTCTGGAAGCTAATTGGCAGCCAGTACATTTGGGCCACAGTGGGCACTTTGGTATGATCCAACAGTCAGGCTCTTCTTATGGGATAATTCTTTCTTTCTGCACAAGGAAATTGTGATTTCAGTTACTCATGTGTGCTTTTTAAGCATTTAAGTGTTTATTATAAGATATTATTACTATATATCACATAGAATCCAATGACATTCACCCCCCCCAACTCATTGTAGATTGAGATATTGATCTTCCCAGATGACCTAATGGGCTTGTTGAATTAATGGCATGTTGTCCTGTGCTTGTCTTGTTCTGTTTATCATGGACTTGATTAATCAAATTTTTAAGATACTTACAAGTGGTTCCCAGCCTGAAGAAAGATTGATGCTGAGAATGACTGGGTGCGTTATATCTAAAGACATTTGATGGAGGGCATGTTGTGGAGACAGCTCAATACACAGCTGCTTTTAAAAGGGTTTACTTGGGAACTCAGCTCATATCAATATGTTAACCCGCATTCAAGAAAATCAGATGCTCAAGTCTGTGTTTAAATCATAATTGGAGGCAATATAGAATGTGACCTGGAGCAAATCGATAGTGCCAAATAAATATTACGTTTCAATGAGTGAAACACAGTTATAACTAGGAAATGTAATCAAGTCGAGGGCATGACATTGTTCCAGTTTAAGCATTAAGAGTATCACTCCAAAGCAAGGTCGTAAAGTGCCCAGATATTTAATGAATGACCTTGGGTACTCAGCCAATATGCTACAGAAAGGAAATAGCTTCTGTGACCTAATTAATGTTCACCATTCATACCTCAAGATATAGGTGGAAGCTGTTCAGTTACAGCAAACATGCACTGAGTTAGTCATCATTGGTGTTATTTCTGCCCCTGAAACAGGCGCGGGGAAAAAATAATAATAATCTCCATAGCCTTTTACAAAAGGATCTGAAGCAGCCCCTCCATTAAGCTAATGCGTGGAAGTTCCTGATTCCTTTGCTTTGGGTTCCTTGCTTGGTTTATTATATTCTGTGTCTTCCTGCTGCCTCTTAGAAAATGATCTCGGTGCTAATTTGCTCCCCAGTCGTAACGTTTCAAAGGACTTCACCCATAACAAAATTGCGCAGGATGTTCAGAGAAGAGATTTCAGACTCTGCTCTGAACATCCAAGTAGCTCAGAGACTGAAACATCCACTAGGAACATAGGAAAGTGTCTTATAACAAGTCATACCTTTGGCTCATCTAGTGCAGTGCTGGCTGCTCTGACTGGCAGTGGCTCTGTGGGGACACGGGTGGCGCTGTGGTCTAAACCACTGAGCCTCTTGGGCTTGCTGACCAGAATCCCTGCGACGGGGTGAGCTCCTGTTGCTCTGTCCCAGCTCCTGCCAACCTAGCAGTTCGAAAGTACACCAGTGCAAGTAGATAAATAGGTACTGCTGCAGAGGGAAGGTAAACGGTGTTTCCGTGCACTCTGGCTTCTGTCATGGTGTTCCATTGCACCAGAAGCAGTTTTGTTATGCTGGCCACATGACCCGGAAAGCTGTCTGTGAACAAACGTCAGCTCCCTCGGCCTGAAGCAAGATGAGTGCCACAACCCCATAGTCGCCTTTGACTGGACTTAACTATCCAGGGGTCCTTTACTTTTTACCTTTTCCTATGGGCTTCTGGCAAGAATCTTCCCCAGTGCTACCTGGAGTTACTGGGGATTGTTCCTGACACCTGCTGAATGTCAAACATGTGCTCTGCTACAGAGTTCTGGCCCTACAGTTCATATTTGGAAGTCAAATTTTCTCTGAGCAGGAAAAAACAACAACCATGATGAAAATATCTAACAGCACTGATAATTTAAACCAGGGTTTCCCAATGTAGTTGGTATTGACCCTGCTGGGGTCGATGGGACCATGCAGAGGGTTAATGAAGATCTAGGGGTGGCGCTGTGGGTTAAACCACAGAACCTAGGACTTGCCGATCAGAAGGTCGGCGGTTCGAATCCCTGCGACGGGGTGAGCTCCTGTTGCTCAGTCCCTGCTCCTGCCAACCTAGCAGTTGAAAGCAAGTCAGAGTACAAGTAGATAAATAGGTACCGCTCCGGCGGGAAGGTAAACGGTGTCTCTGTGTGCTGCTCTGGTTCGCCAGAAGCGGCTTAGTCATGCTGGCCACATGACCCGGAAGCTGTACGCCGGCTCCCTTGGCCAATAAAGCGAGATGAGCGCCGCAACCCCAGAGTCGGCCACGACTGGACCTAATGATCAGGGGTCCCTTTACCTTTAGGGACGGAAAAGAGCTTCTTTTCAAGGGGGTGGGGGGTGGGGAGGTTTATGAGGCGTAGTGCAAAATTTTATATTATGAGCCTTGCAGATAAAAGGGAATGACATGTACAGAGCACACCCCTCTTGCCAAGGAGAAACTTCAGCATTTAATAAGATGATTTCACAATACAATAATATTTTTTTTTTTTACAAGTTATGATTTCTAATAATGGTGATTCATGATTAATAAATGTTGGTCATATACTGATGTTTACTGAACTTTGGGTTGGGGGTTGATGACAGCATTATACACTTATGAAATGGTCGATGAACTCAGAAGACAGGATTTAATGAAACTGTTACATGCATGGAACGAGGTCTTCTTGTGCAGTGGGGTTTTCCTCTCCTCTCCTCTCCTCTCCTCTCCTCTCCTCTCCTCTCCTCTGTGACCTCTAAATCTGCTCTGGAGGGTTAGAGGAACCCCCAGAACACATTTAGGGGGTGTGCAGGGGTGCTCAGGGGAAGGAGAAGAAGGAAATGGAACTTATTCCTGGTGTACTTTTGCGCAAGTGGACCTTATTCCTGATGCACATACCTCACTTAGTGCTACGTTGAATTCCACCCAAACCCTGATTTAAACAGATCAATTGTAACATGTTGAGATAGGAGGCAACTGGGATGGATTCCCCCACCCCTCCAAACTGTAAATATCAGGAGATATCCTAAAACAATCTAGCTGAAGAAAGAAAAGGGGTGGGAAATAAAAGTAAGACAGTTCCATTTATACATAACAGGATAGCCTGGAAATAACAGATGAAACGACGACATAAACAGCACAATCAAGGGCCCTCTGTGCAACTGATGTATCTGCTCAGAGCTGAATAGATCCAGTTGCGAGAAATCATTGTTTTGAATTTGCTCATTTTTACACACAATTGAAGAGATGTATATTGATCTTCTGCTTACAATCACCTCCAGACGTGTCAGAATCTTGTTATCAGAAAGCATGAGGCTAAAGGCCACTTTAGACGCCAAGGGATATAAAGCCATGTGCGCTTACTCAGAAGTAAGCTGCAGTGAAGCCAACGGGACTTACTTCTGGGTAAACATGTGGTGTAAGTGCCATGATCCACCCAAAGTGAAGCACGTTTGTTTTCAGTCGAAAAGTAGTGCTAAACAGATCGCTTGGCGAGTGTAAGAATTTCTGTTTTCCTGCTGGAATTATCTGCACTCTCCTCCGCCGTGTGCAATTCCAGTTTTGCTTCTGACTTCCCTGCATCAATATGTGGGGATGCGCAGGAGCAGGGAAAAGCTCTTTTACACTAGTGGAAGTCTTTGCACTGGCTTCTATTGGTGGGGCTCATTAGTTGAATCTCACCCAATGGGATTTAAATACACTTACCTTAGTTTGGTTCATTGCCTATAACGTGTGGGGAACCTCCAGATCTTGTAGGACTACAGCTTCCCATGTTTTCTGTGGTGGATGGGAGTTGTAGTCCAGCAACATCTGAAAGGCCACCAGTGCCGGATTTACGTAGAAGCTAAACAAGCTATAGTTAGGGCCCCACTCTCTTGGGGCCCCCAAAAAAATTAAAGGAAAAAAAACCCCTGGATATACATTTCCAAAATATAAGATAAAAAACAAATAAAACAAAACCTACATACAGCAACAGTGTTTTGTGTTGTGTAGGCTCCTATTTGTTATGTGCCTATTAGGTCCATAAATTACCATATAGCATATATTCAGCACAAAAACCAGCGACAATTTGCTGTTGACAAAGGACAGCTGGACATATAAAATAATAAAAAATAATAATTTTATTATTTATACCCCGCCCATCCGATGGGCTTCTAACATATATAAAAACACAATAAAACATAAAATATCTGGGAGGCTTCCAAAACATATACAGTGGTACCTCAGGTTACATACGCTTCAGGGTACATACGCTTCATGTTACAAACTCCGCTAACCCAGAAATAGTAGCTCGGGTTAAGAACTTTGCTTCAGGATGAGAACAGAAATCATGCTTTGGCAACGCGGCGGCAGCGGGAGGCCCCATTAGCTAAAGTGGTGCTTCAGGTTAAGAACAGTTTCAGGTTAAGAACAGACCTCTGGAACGAATTAAGTACTTAACCTGAGGTACCAATGTAAAAACATGATAAAACATTTTTTTAAACTTCCCTATACAGGGCTGGCTTCAGATGTTTTCTAAAGGTTGTATAGTTGCTTATCTCCTTGGCTCGGGGGGGTCACATAACTCCAGACCCTCCAACATTTCTTCAGTGAACAAAGGGATGTCCTAAGGAAAAGTGAGACATTCCAGGATCAAATAAAAAACCCTGATGGCTTCTGGAAATCCAGGCTGTCTCTGGAAAAGAAGGACACTTGGAGGGTCTTAAAACAAATATTTTTTAATGTGCGTGCCAAGAAATGTAAAGGTGCAAATGTGACAAGCAGGAGTTTTAAAATGCATAGAATGTCTCATATATCACCAGAAAGCCAGGACTGGTTATTTCTCCCAGCTGTGAAGACCTGACTTTACTGCTGTGTAATGGTATTAAGTACATATGACCGTACACTCAGGGGCAAGTGTGAACTCACCCCAAGATCTATGTCTAAAGTTTAGCTCACGTTGCCACTATTTTATTTTAAGGATGCTTCATGCACCACTTCTGTGTTTCAAGCTGTACTCATAATTTCTTAAGAATACAGGGTTTTGGACATGCTGTGCATCCAAACTGGCCTTAAGATGTTTTGCCAAGCAGGCTAGCAGGAGTTGAAACAGCACCCAAGGAAGTGTCATAATCAGAAATGTAAATGAGCCTACAGTACCTGTAAGAAGCTAATTACAGGTCTCAAAAAATCCATGTAGTAATTAATTAATTCCATTAGATCTCTGCAACAAGATGTAGGAGCCGTTTTTCATTTAGGTAGAAAGAAAGATGCCAGGTGAGTCAGACCGATACTTGAATTTAGAAAATTGCATGACAAAAGGTACCAATTATAACCTAAATATAGCTCTGTGTGAATGTGTGTTTGAGTTGCTTACACAGAGGTTGAAAGAACCTAGTCTTAGCCGAATCTAGGAAGCAGTTTGTTTGATAATTTTTTCAAGCGCTAGGGTATAGTAGATACCATTGGTTGCAAACCTATGCACCAGACCTTTGGCCCAAAAGGGCTACTTTAGATTTCAGAGAGGTCCAGGATCTGTTATCTATTTTCCTAAAACTGATATGTTCTTGGCTCTCGATCTGCGTGTCTCCATGCTCAAAGCAGTGCAAGAGTGGGTAACCAGATGATTCTGTCAACCTCGGCTCAAGGCGTGCTGTGTAGCCAGCTTTTAATTTGGCTTGCTTCAGTAACTCCAGCTGTTTCACCTTCACACGAAAACATAGTAAATATGGTGGACGCAGTGCTTTTTTTCTGGGGGATGCAGGGGTACACATACCCCTAAACATTTTGTGAATCTAAGTTTGGCCTCATTGAGGGGCAGTATTTCAATTTGAGTAGGAAAACGAGAGTACCCTTAAACATTTTTTTAGAAAAAAAGCACTGGGTGGATATAGAAGAAGAGAAGAATAAGAGTTTGGATTTGATATCCCGCTTTATCACTACCGAAGGAGTCTCAAAGCAGCCAACATTCTCCTTTCCCTTCCTTCCCCACAACAAACACTCTGTGAGGTGAGTGGGGCTGAGAGATTTCAGAGAAGTGTGACTAGCCCAAGGTCACCCAGCAGCTGCATGTGGAGGAGCGGGTAAGCGAACCCGGTTCACCAGATTACGAGTCCACCGCTCTTAACCACTACACCACACTGGATTTTCCCCTTTCTTCCCCCCATGTGCCCCCCTGCTGTATCCACTCTGCAGAGTCAAGAGGTGACTCCTGGATTAGATTTGAGGGGTGCAAGAGGCTAAGACAGGGGAAGAACAGGTCCCAGCACAGGTCACAACATTAAAACAACATTTTAAACAATTTTAAACAACTTACAATCATGAAAATAAGATAGGTCCCAAAAATAAACACTCCCAAGTGCCAAAAGCCTGGGTAGCGGATATGACATGCAGTTTGCGCCCAAGAAAGAAAGGGGTAAGGACTGAGGAAGTGTGTTGAGCAGCAGTGCTGTGCTACATACATCTCTGGTGGGATGGGAAGTATAATAGAATTGTAAGGTAGAAAGGTGTCCTGAGGATCATTTAGTCCAGCCCACTTCAATGCAGGAATATGCAGCCATCCCATATGGGGATTGAACCTGCAACCTTGGCGTTGTCAGCGCCACACTTTAACCAGTTGAGCTGTCCAGGCTCCATTGCAGAGATCCAGCTAACTTTCATCCTGTATGTTCGTCCATTCAATTCCATCTCATCCTGTCATAACCTGTATTTTTTTAAAAAAGCAAGCAAGAAAGCAAGCAAATGCATGGTGCATTTCAATAATATGCTCTTTCAAAATGCCTGTTTTGAAATATATTTTTATCTCAGAATGCCAAGAACGACATTCGGAAACCAGCTTGTGAAAGCTGGTTGGTAAAAAAGAAGAAGTTCTGATCCCATGAGTTATGGATTGGGATGGTTCATACTGAAATTTGGAAATATGTCATTTCTCTAGTATCCTTAGGTGGGAAGGGATATATTCTAATTTAGGAAGGGATGGGGAGAGGGGTTACTTTATTATTCTGCAAAAATGAGCTCACTTCCTTATGCAAATAGTGGTGTCCAAGTGGCTTGCATCAATAAAAAGGAGGGAGAAATATATGCATTTCAATAGTCTTAAAATATAAGCAACTCTACTAAAGTATATCACCATTATCCCACTGAAGATTATTAGGAGCATCGTAAAAATTGAATGTTTTACCCTTCAGTGGCAAAATGTTTATAATTATGCCTGTTGTGATATATGCTTTGAGGGCACATTATGGCGTTATAACTCACTAACATCATCAGTGTGGGAATATATATGAGCTTAATGGATTTGTGAGTAGCATTACATTACAATATGAAATTCTTACTTTCTAAAATATGGCAAAGTGTATATGTTTCTGTGTGATTAAACACACAATTTGGTATTGTTTTTCATGCATTTTGTTTTGTATACTGCCAGTTGAATGAGTGGATGAATGAATGAATGGATACAATCACAAACATCATCACACTATGTGGTTCCATAGCTACTGACGGAACAGGCAGCCTCTAGCATTGCATAGTTGCATCTAGACATGGGGAAAAGGGGGCTTACAATCCATTGGCAAAAGGGGGAGAAATTGACACAAGGATGTGGTGGTGTTCAGCAGCACCTCTGCACTGAGTGTAGACATGGATGAATCTGACATTTTTGGTATCTGCCAGTTTCTCACTTCCCCAATGTTATGTTTACTTTAGCCATTTCTACATCAGTTTGCAATTAAAAAAAATAAAAATAAAATTCTACATGAAAACTGAGTCGGGTCTGCCCTCTTATATGTGTGTTACAGGTGAGCACTTTAGGTTGTTAGGTTTTTTGCTCTGGTTTTTCATGTTTGTTCCTGTAAATTGCTGTGAGTCACTTTTGTGAAAGAAAGCAAAAGAAATTTAATACATATTAACATGTGCAATAAGTAATAAATCCACATGCATTTTTCTTGCACCTTTCTCCTAATGTACACAATGTTGCATACACTTTGCCTAATTCTGTAAGCCATTTCCCCAACATAATGCAATTTTTATTGTTACTTTCACTAGTATATAGTTCCACCTCATGTATGCATCGATGCCGAAATCCAGCATTGCCTGAGCAATGTGAGTGCAGCTTTCTCCTGATTGAAGAGCAAAGTGTTTGAGGACCAGGACATTCGCAGGGAAACCAAAATCCTTGTTTACAAAGCTATTGTACTACCAACCAGTGGCGTAGCGTGGGTTGTCAGCACCCGGGGCAAGGCAATCCCCCTAACCCGTGGATTTGCGCCCCCTAACCCGTGGATTTGCCCTAACCCCAGATGTTGCGCCCGGTGCGGCCGGCCCCCCCTGCACCCCCCACGCTACGCCACTGCTACCAACTGTACGCTTGTAAAACCACTTATAAACACCATCTCCAACTCCTCGAAATATCCCACTAACTGTGTCTCCGAAAAAAATTACACATCACTTGGGAAGACAGGTGAACTAATGTCAATGTACTGGAAGAAGCAACGATCACCAGTGTCGAAGCAATGATTCTTCAACATCAACTTCATTGGACTGGTTATGTTGTTCGGATGCCCGATTATCGTCTTCCAAAGCAACTACTCTATTCCCAACTTAAGAATGGAAAGTGAAATACCGGTGGACAACAAAAGAAGTTTAAAGACGCCCTCAAAGCAAATTTAAAAAAATATATAGTATAAAGCATGGATAATTGGGAAACGCTGGCTGCAAATGCTCCAATTGGAGAACAGCCTTTACCAAAGGCATCATGAACTTTGGAGAAGCACGATCTCAGAATGAAAGGGAGAAATGTTTTATGTTTTATGTTTTATTTTATTTTATTTTATTTTGTTCCCAATGTGGAAGGATATGTGGATCCAGAATTGGTCTCCACAGTCACTTACAGACACACTGTTAAGACCATATTCATGGAAGACAATCTTACTCAGCTACAAGTGATCACCAAGAAGAAGAAGACTTCTTTAGGTTGGCGACTTACACCACAGAATTTGGGAAATTGCCATATCTCGGAGGACAGCTGTGTTTCAGTTCTCATGTTGGCCATGGCTGTCAACGTTTCCCTTTTTTAAAGGGAAATTCCCTTATTCCGAATAGTATTCCTCGCAAGAAAAGGAAAAAGTTGACAGCTATGATGTTGGCTCAGGGAGTACGAATTAGGTGGGTTCACCCAATTGGGTGGGTGAACTGAACCAAATTTCACTGCCATCCCAAATGAAATAGAACATAAAGTTCTGCCTTGTGCAAGCTCTGTCGTGTCCCAACTATGTCATAACCTATATTTGTTGCTTTGCCTGCCTGCTCACAGCACAGCTTGTGCTCTGGTAATTTTGAATCCGTTTCAAAGGTATAATTAGTGTCATTTATTGTGTAAAAGGTTTTCAATCAGGGTTTGTTGTTGTTGTTTTACTGCCTTTCCCTGTTAGCTAATCAAAGTACCACCACCTCCATGTCTTCTTATAGAAGCTATTGTTATTTGCTAATCGCAGTCATATAAAGCTATTTTATGAGCAATTCAGGGGAACCTGTGGTGCTTCGTATGTTGTTGGACTACAGTTCCCTTTGCTCCATTAGTAGTACTGGCTGTCATGGGCCAGGAGTCAGCTTCGTCTGCTGAACAGCAGCCTGAAGGGGGAGAAAGTGGACTGACTCCACCTGCAACTGATTAGCCTTCAAGGACACAAAAGAGAAGACACTGATGAGAACCAGCTGGCTTCAGCCTTCTTCAGCAGAGCTTCCAGCAGTAGTCAGATGCTGGCAACAATACTTGTAGTTCCTGGTCCTACTTTGCTGTTTCCTGCTCTTCTTGACCCTTGACCCTTGACCTCTGACCCCATTGGATTCCCTGACCCCTGGATCATCTGACCATGTGGATGACCCTAGGACTGGACCTGACTTTGGATGCTGATTCTGCCTCTAGGCAAGTACCCCTTAGAGACTCTGCTGGTTGGTTGGCTTTCCACTCACCCCCAATGCTAGAGAACGCTAGTGCCAAAGGCTTTGGGTTCAAGCCAAAGGGCAATAATATAGTATATGTCTATGTCAATCTTCTTGTGTGTCAGGTGGGGAAAAAATGCTGGTCTCTAGTTTGCTATTTCTGAGTCTAGTTGTCCTGCATTGCTTTGTTAGACTTTCCTGGACTCTCTGCCTTATTGAATTTAGATTGTTGCTAACTGGATCATGATTATGTTCTGAGAACTTTCAAGGCTTACATTGATTAAAAACTCAACAGTAACAATGAAACACAGTATATAATTAAGACTCCAATCCTGTACACACTCGAATGGGAGCAAGTCCATTGAGGCCTATGGGTCTTATTTCTGACTACACATAGATAAGTTTGGAATACAGAAGCTTTTGCTATGAGAACTCGTAGTCCATTGATGACAAGTCTTCATTTTTCAGGGTTTACTGGAAGGTTATTTTTCACATAGTAACTCCTTTTCAAGGCTAGGGAAAGCTCTGCTTCCCGATTCACTGAGGCACTAATCTCTCCTGATGATCTCTGCTTCTTGCTGTAATCAGTTTAACATCTGAGTTTTAACTCAGAGGTGTGGCGGGCAGTTGATGAATAAACAAAGAGTTAGCAGCCTTTTGTCAGCCTAAAATACTGCCTCAGATTTGGGCTTGATAAAAGAACAATAATTACAGTGAAGGCTGAGACTTGCTACCGCAAACCCGCAATTTTAAATAAGATGTGGCTTCCAACTATGACAACTGCTACGATACACGTTTTAAAACTCAATGTATATCCTTCACTTTTCCAATTTCCTCTTCCTGTGTGGAGGTGCATTGACTCGAGTCAATCGCGGGAGCAAATCCACAGGCTTCTATAGTTCACTCTTCCAAATCTAGTTGCTTAGATATAGCAGGGCATGGGTTTAGTGCAGTGCCTCTAATTATGTTGATCAAACCTATGCAATTGTAACCTGTTATTATGTTGACACCAAGTGGCTTGCTATAATCACACAGCTGAAATAAATGTAGCAAAGTTTTGAAATTTCAAAGCCACTCAACTTGGAGTTCATGTGGCAACCCTAGCAATTAAAAGAAGGTTGTTTTTTTTTTTTTTAAAAAAAGAGTACAGTTGTACAAAGAATGATTGGTGCTTGCTGTGTTTACATGAGGACCTCATGTTCCCACAGGAGCTGTGCTTCCCTGTGTAGTAGTGGTGGTAGCAGTAGTAGTAGTGGTAATAATAATAATAATTTTACTTATACAGTGGTGCCCTGCAAGACGAATGCCTCGCAAGACGAAAAACCCGCTAGACGAAAGGGTTTTCCGTTTCGGAGGCACTTCGCAAAACGAATTTCCCTATGGGCTTGCTTCGCAAGACGAAATGTCTTGCAAGTTTTTCCGACTTTCCCCCCCTTTCCCCCCTTTTTCTAAGCCGCTAAGCCGCTTATCCGCTAAGCTGATAAGCCGCTAAAAGCCGCTAAAAGCCGCTAAACCGCTAATAGCGCTAATCCGCTAAGCCGTCAATGGGCTTGCTTCGCAAGACGAAAAAACCGCTAGACGAAGAGAATCACGGAACGGATTATTTTCGTCTTGCGAGGCACCACTGTAGCCATAGCTTTCCCCAGCCACTCTGGGCGACTTCCAGCATATATGTAGTGAGCCTGTGTTTCATATGTTGGAAGGCACATCTGCATATTGACCTACATCAAGTCTGGGAACTTGTGGTCCTCCAGATGTTGCTAGACTCCAGCTCCTACTAGCCCAGTGGTCAGGGATGGTGGGAACTGGACTCCAACAGTATCTGGAAGGCCACAGGTTTCCCACTCCTGGCCTCCAATGAAAAGGCTCCAATGACTTGACTGGTGCATTGGATAAAAACAACAAATAGTGTATGGATCAGGCAGTTGGAACCTGTGCATTTTAGTAAGAATGTAGTCATGACCTCCAGCTTGCCATCCTAATCATCAGTATTATTTGTATAGTGCTTTCAAGTGTTCAAAGTACTATGGATTTTCATGTATTATCTGTGTATTCTCATAAATAGTCTAGGTTGTAATCATTACACTAACTCTATTACAATGCCATCTTTTTGGAAGCAATTTTCCCTAGTGCGATGCATTATTCTATGCTGT
This sequence comes from Podarcis cretensis, assembly GCF_951804945.1. Classification (NCBI taxonomy): domain Eukaryota; kingdom Metazoa; phylum Chordata; class Lepidosauria; order Squamata; family Lacertidae; genus Podarcis; species Podarcis cretensis. The sequence goes on along the minus strand of NC_137170.1, from coordinate 116,439,979 downwards.
TTCACTTAGACACATCTCTATGCATGTACACTGAGGTCCAGCTCCGAGGACCTTCTGATGGTTCCCTCCCTGCGAGAAGTGAGGTTAAAGGGAACTAGGTAGAAGGCCTTCTCGGTGGTGGCGCCTGCCCTGTGCAACACCCTCCTATCAGATGTCAAGGAAATAAACAACTATCTGACTTTTAGAAGACATCTGAATGCAGCCCTATTTAGAGAAGTTTTTAATGTTTGATGTTTTATTGTGTTTTTAATATTCTGTTGGGAGCCGCCCAGGGTGGCTGGGGAAACCCAGCCAGATGGGCAGGGTATAAATTTGTTGTTAGTTAGTTAGTTGTTGTTGTTATTCACACTTTCCTGTAACATATGCATTTTGAGGATGCTTTTTGGTTGGAGAACTGCATCACAAAATTCAGAAAAATGTGAATTTTTGAAGGACAGCTGTATTTTGATTCGTATATTGTTTTGGGAAATGCAAATTAGATGCTTTCATATTCAAAGGCAAACCAAACTGAATTTCTTACCATCCTTAATAGGAAGCAGCTCCATCACACACAGCTTAAGGTCCTACTTCCCAGAGAGATGCATTTGAAAAAGATTGTTATCATTTGCTCTTCAAGCTACAGCAAAGTGTGATGAAAAAGGACAGTGTGTCTCACTCGTACCAACCAATAAATAAGAGCACCCAAATTCCTCCATCACATATTTTGTCCCTCAAAATGTACTATGCTAGAATCTGAATGGGAACTTTTAATCAATGATGCCATGATTAAGTTTGTATTTTTCTGAATAATTTATCTGTTGGGCAAGGTTTGGTTAAGGCAGGCGGGAATGTACTGAATATTCAGAATAGTTTCATGTCAGCATAAATGAAATGTATTGCAGGTGGACACACGTGCAACACATAGGGTGGACACACACACACAAACACACACACAATATCTTTGTACTGAATATGACCTGGGCCATTGAAACTTGAGTCCTGAGTTCTGTTCTCAGGTAGGATAACCCTTTGTGGTGAGTGAAATATTATGTTGCATGCTATTAGTAAAGTTAAAAGAACAGCAATGTACAATTAAACTGTTGCGTTCAACTGAAATAATCTAACTGATCCAGCCACATGGATCCTTATGATCACAGGGATCATAAGGAGACAGTGGCCCTCCCTGGATGAAATATGATCTCAGATTCTCAGCTTTCATTTCATAAAAATAACATCTTCCAGACATTCGTAGAACATCAATTAGGAGGCAAAAAGTAAAAGTACTACTCTCCTCATTGGTTTTGAGGAAAAACCAGCCTGTTCCCACCTTTCAGTGTTTTTAATCAATTCATGAACTCATAGCAATCACCCTGCATTTAAGGAAAGCAAATGCGGCCAATTAGACTGGAAGAGAAGACTAGAAAGGCACACCCATTATCTAGACTTTGGGCTCATTTTTGAGGCATTTCTGCTGGTCTTCTCTGGTGGAGAAGTGATTGCTGCTGTCCTCTCTACCCCTCAGGAAATTTATGTATCCAGGAGTTTAGGGTAGGCTGTGCTTGGGGAGTAGTGCGTCAACAAAAGGTAGAAGTGAAGAGAGCAGTTCATGATCATTCCTACTCCAGTCTTATTTCATACCAAAACATGTGATTCCCATCCCCTCCGGAGTTCAAAAACATTTTAAAAATTACTCTGTGAATGCCAATGCAGATGAAGTCTATCAGGAGATCACACACTGGTTGCTTCAAGACTACATTGCTGTAATGCACAGTATGTGGGGCTTCTCTTGTGCTTGATCCAGAAGTTCTTGAAAGGAGCTTTCATGGAGTTGGCAAGGCACAGCAGCAAGCAGTGTGTACGAGGTGGACCACCCATAGAGGAGAAATAATAATAATAATAATAATAATAATAATAATAATAATTGTAATAATAATAATAATAATAATAATAATAATAATAATAATAATAATAGTAATATATTTCTACCCTGCCCATCTGACTGGGTTGCCTTTTGTGTGAATAGACAAAAAAAAAGTGATGGGAGAGTATCAGTTAAGCATTTAGTAGCCTAGTTAAAATATTGAAGGCCAGGGGTCAGCAAACATTTTCAGCAGGGGGCCGGTCCACTGTCCCTCACCCCTTGTGGAGGGCCGGACTATATTTTGGAGGGGGAAAAATGAATGAATTCCTATGCCCCACAAATAACCCAGAGATGCATTTTAAACAAAAGCACACATTCTACTCGGGTAAAAACACGTTGATTCCCAGTCCGTCTGCGGGCCGGATTTAGAAGGTGATTGGGCCAGATCTGGCCCCCAGGCCTTAGTTTGCCTATCCATGCTTAAGGCTAACCAAGTAGGTGGGGGCTACCACCTCTCTCTCTTTTAAAATGAATTGCTGCACAGTAAAAGGACATCCCCATTCCTTCGCCTCTGAGGAGTCCAAGCATGTAAATAAAAAGGACCAGAACAGAAGCATTTGTTTTATTTGTTCCTGTAACCCTGGTCTGTCTTGCTTACATCTGGTGCTTTAACTTGGGTAGAAGAAATGCAAAGAAGAGACCTCACCATTTTGCATCTCTAACCCTATTTGCATTTCTCTATCAGAGGTAGCACATGCAAATGATTTCTTATTGCCCTGCAACCTGCAGCAAAAGAAATGAAAACGAGCCAGTGTTAACTCTTGTCGGCAAAGAGCAGGTTAAGCTGAAAATTGTAATGTCAACAGATAGCCACCCCCTTGCGGTCAATCAATGTTTTTCACATTTCTCCTGGGTATTCCAAAAGGTCAGATAGAGAATTTTACCCTTTCTTCATCCTCAATCTCGTTTTCTTTCTTTTCTTTTTTGGGGGGATGCCATCTGACTAAGCTAGAGGAGATATTGGTTGGCAGCCGAGGGCTTGAAAAGCCACGAAGGCCACAGCTCAGTCAGTTTCCTATGATGAGCGGAAGGCATGAGACGAAATATAGGAGAAATCGCCACATGTTTTTGTAGTGAGTGGGCAAAGGGGCTTGCTCGTTTTCCAGAAGTTATTAGTGTGAGACAATATTCAGAGCAGCAGTCTCCTAGATGAGGTATCACTCATTCAGTCATGCATCTGAATACCATATGCTGGAAACGGCTCTTGTGCTCACATCCTGCTTGCAGGTTTCCCATCGACATCTGGTTGGCCACTGTGAGAATAGGATTCTGGCCGAGATGGACCATAGGCCTGATCCAGTACACTCTTCTTAAGGTCTTCCATAATCTTATGTTCTTCCAATCCCCAAAAAGGTGTGGCTCCATCTAATCCAGGGTTTCCCAAACTTGGGTCTCCAGTTGTTTTTAGTCTACAACTCCCATCACCCCTAGCTAGCCAGGCCAGTGCTCAGGGATGATGGGAATTGTAGTCTAGAAACAGCTGGTGACCCAAGTTTGGGAAACCCTGATCTAATCGAAAGGACCACCTTCCTCTATTTAATCCTGCTGTTATCTTGAGATCTACCTCAGGGCTCCTTCCTGGGTGCCTGTTGCTATGATCAGTTAGGTTTGTGTGTAGAAAAGACAGGACTTTCTCTATGTGGTGCTGAAAATAACTTCCAATGGACTTATGCCTTGACACCTCTGGCCTTGAAAACCTTTCCCTTCATAGCTTCCTTTAATTGATGCCACCAATAGTGTGTGTCTCCACATGTTTTTGTAGTGAGTGGGCAAAGGGGCTTGCTCGTTTTCCAGAAGTTATTAGTGTGAGACAATATTCAGAGCAGCAGTCTCCTAGATGAGGTATCACTCATTCAGTCATGCATCTGAATACCATATGCTGGAAACGGCTCTTGTGCTCACATCCTGCTTGCAGGTTTCCCATCGACATCTGGTTGGCCACTGTGAGAATAGGATTCTGGCCGAGATGGACCATAGGCCTGATCCAGTACACTCTTCTTAAGGTCTTCCATAATCTTATGTTCTTCCAATCCCCAAAAAGGTGTGGCTCCATCTAATCCAGGGTTTCCCAAACTTGGGTCTCCAGTTGTTTTTAGTCTACAACTCCCATCACCCCTAGCTAGCCAGGCCAGTGCTCAGGGATGATGGGAATTGTAGTCTAGAAACAGCTGGTGACCCAAGTTTGGGAAACCCTGATCTAATCGAAAGGACCACCTTCCTCTATTTAATCCTGCTGTTATCTTGAGATCTACCTCAGGGCTCCTTCCTGGGTGCCTGTTGCTATGATCAGTTAGGTTTGTGTGTAGAAAAGACAGGACTTTCTCTATGTGGTGCTGAAAATAACTTCCAATGGACTTATGCCTTGACACCTCTGGCCTTGAAAACCTTTCCCTTCATAGCTTCCTTTAATTGATGCCACCAATAGTATGTGTCTCCAGAGCGGAGTCCTATTTAATCTATCCATCTGTTCTGCTGTGACTCCCCTTTGTATATTGCTTTGTGTGGGGCATAGCTCTAAAAAAGAGAGGCTTAAAATACATTAAATATTAAATTGAGCTTTGAGTCTGTGTGAATTTTGTGCTTCTTTCCCTTTGCCTCCTGATCCCACTTTAAGCATTAAATCCCACAGCTGTGAGATCTAGCACCTCATGTGAACAAGGGGAAACATTAAAATATTGAGTTTGTCAGGACTGTACTAACATCCCACAAGCCGCAAAAGTGTCGCCCACAGTCCGATAGTCATTTGATATTGTCCTGTCTTCTGCTGTAAGATGCAGGAAAGTGAGAGAAGGTCTGACAGTATTAGAACGTCGGCAATCAGTTTGCAGCCATGCTGCAGAGCTTGCTGCTAAGCATTGGGGAAATTCCCAGCAGAGAATAACTTTTATTTGTGAGGGGGTGGTTTTGTATGTCTGCTATTCATTCCCTAAGCAGCACTCAGCAATATTTATCTAGTCATTCATGCATTGCATGCCACATCTGGTTTTCACATTTGTATATAAATTCATTCTCTGAGCAGTGATACCAGGGAAGTCCCTTAAAAAACAACAACCCCAGAACATTACATAGCAAGGAAAGCCTCTGTTTACTATTGTGTGCCTGTCTTGGCATATTATCTCAAATTATCACAGGATGTAACATGATGTCCGAGGGTCAGCCAACGCGTTCTCAGCCATACTGACTGACAGAATAATTCAGTAGTGCTGTAAGGAGCTGGAGACGAGATATATATTTTATCAGGGTTTCTGGAATGGTTTTGCAGACTTCCTTCTGGACAGCATTACTTGGAAGCCTCTGTGCATATTTCTGAGGCACAAATTGACTTGGCTGCCATTGAACAAGTCGTCTGAACAGAGTCTTCTATTTTCAAATATCACAATTTGCTGCCCAAGCTTATAAACATTCACCCTGATGTAAGTCACACTGATTGCATACCCTCCAACATTTCTCTGATGAAAATAGGGACATCCTATTCCATCATGATGATGATAATATCTCAGCCATCTGAATGGGTTGGCCCAGCCACCCTGGGCCGCCTCCGACATATTTAAAAACATAATAATTTTTTTTTTCTTCTGTATGGTTGTATGTACCGGTGGTTTTGTAATCTTGCCATATGGTACCTTTGTTTGTTATTTCTGGTTTTTTTTTTCCTGTATTCATTTTATTTTATTTTATTTTATTTTTATTTTTTTGTGTGTTTGTTTTTGGTCATATGAAAAAGAGCTCAATAAAAATATTTAAAATAAAAATAAAAACAAAAACATAATAAAACATTAAAATCTTCCCTATACAGGGCTGTCTTCAGGTGTCTTCTAAAGTTGGCTTGGGGGGTGCATAACTCCATACCCTCCATCATTTCTCCAATAAAAATAGGGACATCCTAAGGAAAACGGGGACATTCCAGGATCAGATCAGAAACTGGAACGGCTTTTGTAAATCCAGGACTGTCCCTGGAAAACAGGGACACTTGGAGGGTCTGAGACAGTACCACTCAGAGCACTGGGAATGGAAAAAAACTATTTTAAAGGAGGGCCCACACTTCAGCTATGGACTCCACAGGAGTGCTGCTGGTGATGGGATAATCTGACAGCTGTCTGTCTAGGCTGGGTTCTGGGAAAGAGTGAAAGAGAGAAGTCATTTTAGCAACTTTCTGGACCAGGACATGAGAACATGGTTTATTTGGTTCTTTTTGCTGTTAAGTTTAAAACAAACATACGGGTTCATCTCCATAAGCCAGAAAGCCCTATTTTTCACATGGTCTGAAAATATCTCGCTGTCTCCTCATTTCAGAGAGGTGTTGAGGACATGCAGTGAGACGCTCTGCCTTTTTGATGTGAAGTGGTCCCAAACGGCAATTCCTTACACAGGTTGATAATGTCGTTTGAAGTCAGAGACAATATCCAAGAATAAAGGCTCCCTCTCCCTTAATAGAAGTGTATTTCTGTTGCGGCATTCCTTGCATCACAACAAAACCTTTGATCACTTCAACTCGGTTCACCCATTCTTCATCTGGACTGCTTAAATACCTTGCATACATTGGCGTTAACTATCAAATAGTACTGTGGTTTGTTTTGTTTTAAATCAAAGCTTTCATAAAAGTGTGTTGCCATTTAAACGAGAAGGCTGCACTTTCAAGCTCTCTGTGTCATACAGCAATCAAGTGAGAAGGGATTTTTGAACATGGGCATTTTAAAATACTATTGACTGGATCCCCATTTAGTCTGAACAAACCCACTGTGATCAATGGATTGGTCATTTCCAGCCTCATTGATTTCAGTGGATCTACTCTAAGCATGTCTAAGACCGCCTCAAATACAATTGCAGCATGTGAAGTTTAAATGAGACCTATTCGCGTCTCAAATAATTTTGGATTTAGGTTGGTAATAAAACCGTGTTTGCTTGTTACTTTTATAAACCGCTCTTCATCCTGCAGGATCCCAGGGTGGTGAACAGACATAATAAGGCCGTAATACAATTAACTTAAATTAATTAATTTAGACACTATTAAAATCACATTAAACCATTACAATCACATTAAACCAGTAAAAACAGTTCAGCAGAGGAGTCTATGGCTGTATACACACCATAGATTCAACGCACATGGTTTCCCCTAAAAGAATCATAGGAACTGTTGTTTGTTAGGGTGCTGGGAATTATAGCTCTATGTGAACTACGATTCTCAGGATCCTTGAGGGGAATTTGCTTGTACACGACCCGACATTTTAAAATTCTTACTGTTGGGTGATGAAGTGGCATATTTGTTATAATCTTCATTTTGTTTTATAACGTTGATGAAAGCCCACTTAAAGTACACATGTGCACATTGCTTGATGACTGTCATGGATGTGTGAAACAGGAAAGAAAACTGATCTTAACGTGGATAAAAGCAAACAATCGGAGTTAGAATGACTTCAGGAACAGAGCATGTTTTGCAAGAAATGAAATGTTTCCCAATCGCTTGCTGTCCTTTCAAATGCCACACTTTTCAGTGGAGTCAGTTCACACATTCAATTGCAAATCCTAAAGGACTTAGGTGTTAAGCGATGCAATGTTAAACAACATGCATGAAAGAGGGTGAATGCCTCCTATAACACACACACACACACACACACACACACACACACACACAAATATATATATATATGTAACATATTGCACAAAATACTTGAGGAGCATTAGCTATCTGCCTAGTTAGCTGATTTATATAGGCGTGCTCCTTTTACAATATGGCTTGTATATCTTTATTGCTGGGTGCTGAGAGCATGAAGCGGGCCTCCCTTTATGGAGACATGAGCGGTTGCAAGAAATATAAATCTCCCCTGCTTTCTTCCCAGTCAGATTTTGTAATAATAGATCAACCCGCTGCATCGTGGGAGTCCTCTCTTAATGGACTTAGTTGAAGGATGTCCAACTGAGGGCGCATTGCCAAAGGTCTCTGTCCGGCCCTCCAGTTGCCAGACCGAGAGTGTAAAGTGTGAAAAGGGGGAGAAAAGAACATCTTTCAAACAGAACGATATAAATGTAGGGAAAGACTCCAGCTTATTTTTTTATTTGTTAAGTTTATATAGTGGAACCTTGGTTTTCGAGTGTCTCGGAAGCCAAATGATTCGGAACCCAAACGCCGAAAACCTGAAAGTGAATGCTTCAGTTTTCGAACGCGCCTTGGAAGTTGAATGGCTTCTGAGGCGCATTTCTCCATTTTCTCAATAATAATAATTATAATAATAAATTTTATTTATACCCCGCCCTCCCCGGCCAGAGCCGGGCTCAGGGCGGCTAACACCAGTAAAATTACAATAAAAACATAATGGGGAAAAAAACCAATTTAAAATACAGGTTAAAATACAATTTAAAATGCAGCCTCATTTTAAAAGTAGCCCATGGTTCAAAACCGTAAGGGGAGGGAAAACATAAGGGTCAGACTGAGTACAAACCAAAGGCCAGGCAGAACAGCTCTGTCTTGCAGGCCCTGCGGAAAGATGTCAAGTCCTGCAGGGCCCTGGTCTCTTGTGACAGAGCATTCCACCAAGTCGGGGCCAGTACTGAAAAGGTCCTGGCCCTAGTTGAGACCATTCTAACTACCTTGCGGCTCGGGACCTCTCAAATGTTGTCATCCTCCACGGTGCATACCAGGAGAGGCCGTCCTGTAGGTATGTGGGTCCTAGGCCGCATAGGGCTTTAAAGGTCAAAACCAGCACCTTAAACCTGACCCAGTACTCCACCGGGAGCCAGTGCAGTTGGTAAAGCACTGGATGAATGTGATCCCGCGGCAAGGACCCCGTAAGGAGCCTTGCCACGGCATTCTGCACCCACTGGAGTTTCTGGGTCAGGTTCAAGGGCAGCCCCGCGTAGAGCGAGTTACAATAATCAAGCCTGGAGGTGACCGTTGCATGGATCACTGCGGCCAGATCAGGGCGAGAAAGATAAGGGACCAACTGCATTTGCTGACTGCCCATTGCACCTCAGTTGTTGAATGTTTCGGAAGTCGAACGGTCTTCCAGCACGGATTACGTTTGACAGCTGAGGTACCACTGTACCACACTTTTGACTTCCATGGATCTCAAGATGGTGTAGGTCAGGCATGGGCAAACTCGGCCCTCCAGATGTGTTGGGACTACAATTCCCATCATCCCTGACCACTGGTCCTGTTAGCTAGGGATGGTGGGAGTTGTAGACCCAAAACATCTGGAGGGCTGAGTTTGCCCATGCCTCTCCTCCTCCCCATTGCATCTTCACAACAGCCCTGTGATGTAGGTTAGGCAGAGATGGTGACTGCTTCCAAGGTCGCCCGGTGAGCTTCATGGAATTGGAACCGGGGCACGCTGGGGCCCACCCCACATTATGGGGGCTTGGCGTGTGCATGTAGTGGATTTTTCTTTAATGATCTTATTGTATTAAATAATGATGGTGACAATAAGGAAGATTGCAATTAAAATAAAGGAGGATCGCCAACAGACTCTGTTTTATGTGTGACTAATGCACAATTACTTCCTAGTGTTCAGTGTGCTTGGCATCCTGTCAGGAAACCCTACTAGTTTGGCATGTTTCTATGCACATGTTGACCAAACCCAGATTTTGATGTAACTGTTTCCCCTTAAAAGATCATCAGATAGAGTCAAAACACTTGTTTCTTGTGACTGTCCTTCTTTATCTGCTCTTTTTCATTTTTAATTCTCTCATTTTTATTTTTGCATTTGGTGTTTACTGCAGTCGTAGCATCTATTGAGTTGTCCTCCTGCTGTCACTGACGGCATCACTGTAATTAGCCCTGCCATTCTTCCTGATTTTTCTACATTTGAAAGGAAAGCAAAGATAAGGGGAGCAGGGATGCTTTTGTGATTTCAGCCCAGAAAACACGAATAATCAGCATGTAAATGAATGTGTTTTTCTCAGTTATCGCAGTTATGAGTACCCATGTGTTAACAAATGGGAAAATAACACAGTCATTGCAGCCAGTCTATAATAATCCTGGTATGATGAATTCCAGTAGTAAACCTGCCAAGATGCGTAGATTCTCAGCATGACGATCACACAGTTTTCATTGGTCACAAATGGAGGGCAGTGCGCGATTCTGCTTAATGACGGTTCTGTAAACAGCAATATATTTGGAGACCAGCGGTTCAACCAAATTGGCAGGTGTTTCACAGAAATCTGGGGAAATATAATGCTTGGAACCGGTCCCTTAGACTGTTTTTATTTACTTATTTATTGAAAAACATTGCATCCTGCCTCTGCTGTCGTTTCAGGTAGCTTACAAAAATACTAAAATAGTGGACCACAACTCTACCAATCAGCAAATAACCAGCATAAAACATTAAAAATAACAAGTGACACCTGCAGCAAAATGTTGCACAATTTGTTACCTCCTAAGAGGAATATGCCTGTCCAGGGATCTAATTAGGACTCAGCTACATTAGTAAAGAAACAACTATTTGGATGCCCTATAAACATGCAATGCCGGATGGCGCCAGAGAGCAGGAAATATTTAAATACGATTTTCCATAGGGCTTTTTAATTTTGTTGTTGTTGTAACGATCTAATTTCTTACTTATTTATAGCGTTTTTTCCCTGTGGGTAGACCCACCTCTAGAAGCAAACCATCCCATCACCCTCTTTTCTTTTCTTTTCTTTTCTTTTCTTTTCTTTTCTTTTCTTTTCTTTTCTTTTCTTTTCTTTTTCTAGCTATATTCAATGGCTTCTGAATGTGCTCATTCCTTACTGGGTTGTTCAAAGTGTGCTGCCAAGGGAACATGTCACACTGGGATAGACAATCTTCAGGTTCTAATCTCTTTTCCTTCTCCAAGTCTGTTTCAGTGTCAGCTCTCTGACTGTTTTTTTTTTTTTTTTAGGGCCAGGATGTACAGTGGTACCTCGGTTTACATACGCTTCAGGTTACAGACTCCGGTAACCCAGAAATAGTGCTTCAGGTTAAGAACTTTGCTTCAGGATGAGAACAGAAATCGTGCTCCGGCAGCACAGCAGCAGCGGGAAGGCCCCATTAGCTAAAGTGGTGCTTCAGGTTAAGAACAGTTTCAGGTTAAGTACAGACCTCCAGAACGAATTAAGTACTTAACCCGAGGTACCACTGTATACCATTTGTAAAAGGAAAAGTGCTCCTTGTATGATCTATACACTCATTTCTACATGCTGTAAGGATGGAGTAATTGCTTATAAATTTACACCATGAGGTGGTTTGTTTCACACTAGGCTAAATTCATAAATTCCTAAGGACACTTTATTGGAAAATGGTCCCAATGAACTCAGTTCTATGTGTGTGGGGAGTACACAAAGTCAAATGTTTGTCTCCCTGTGGTGTTCGTACAGAGCCCCCGGTCGTCTCATGGACTATTGACCCGTACACCACTAATCCGCTGCCACCAACCAGGTCCTCCCCGGTAAATCACTTCATCTCAGTCAGGTTCTCACACTAACAAAGTACAGTGGTACTTCTGGTTACGTACTTAATTCGTTCCAGAGGTCCGTTCTTAACCTGAAACTGTTCTTAACCTGAAGCACCACTTTAGCTAATGGGGCCTCCCACTGCTGCCGCGTCTCCGGAACACGATTTCTGTTCTCATCCTGAATCAAAGTTCTTAACCCGAGGTACTATTTCTGGGTTAGCAGACTCTGTAACCTGAAGTGTATGCAACCCGAGGTACCACTGTAGAGTGTAGTTTTTATAAACAGGTAGGCTCCACCTCCGGCTTTCCTATTGGTTGTTATTTTAACCCTTTCTCTCCCCCCTGTACAGCTATTTTCTAAACGAATGGGCAAACGCCACACTCACATTCCACCCCAATGATTGTTGAATCTATACCCAGGGAGTGCTGAGATTTTTGTGAATCGGATGTTTGCAGGCAACACCCTACTCGCGTTGGGTGGACCGCTACAGTAGTTGCCTTTCTGCTTTTACACACTAGCAAAGTTCCTTACTCTAACTTGATGCCTAAGTCTTGCACTTTCATGTTTAGCAAAGCCCTTGAGATTCTTGTGCAAGACAAATTTGTCGGCTCTTAAACTGCATTAACTTTCAACTCTAGCATGCCCTGCTAAATCCCTTAAGCAACAATTATCATTATCAATATTTGATATGTAGCTTATAATTCCCATGCATATTTCAGAAAAGCATATTTTATATATTTGATGTTGAATCTGCCAAGCGAAGGTAAAAAAAAAAAGGAGGAAAAAATGGGCAGTGGAGCACAGTTACTGGGACATCGTGGAGCAGCGGATGCAAAAGCAAGTTCTACATTGGTGAAAGTAGTTTTTCAACCGTGCCTCAGAAAGTGTTTGTTACTTGATTTGCTAAGAAGTGTAGTGGGCAAGTCTTACTGAACTTTAGAAACGGTTAGAGCATCACAACCATTCATTTGAAAATGGTAAAATTGGCATAGTGTTTTTTAAATGCCTTTTAATCTTCAGGATATACTTTAAGTAGGAGCTACATTACGTCTGCCAGAAAGGAGATTGTGGAGTAGATGAATGCACAGTTTGGAATTTTCATTGAAGGATTTTCATAGAAAGCAAGGGCACATACAACGTCTCTGTTCTTGGTTCATAGAGTCCTTTCTACAGGTCAGTTAGATTTGGTTGTGAAGCGCTGCTGTCATAGACCTTGTGAGGTGCGGGGGGGGGGAGGGGAGTCAACTGGGGAGAGGGGGTGGAAAGAAATGGGGTAATGATTTTCCATTCTTTTGCTTTGCATATGTGTTGGGTTTTTGTGTCAACATCACAAGGATAGGTTTTTTATTTGTCTGTTTTGGTGGTGCGACAGTTGAAAACAAGAATTCAAAAGCACACATGAAATAGGCCATTTCCTGCCTAGGAATATCCTGAAAGTTGTGCATGTTCTGTGCTGCCAGACATGAGCCGCATTCAGGTATTCAGACAAATTTCAGAATGGTTTAACAGTCGTCATTCCCTGTTCAAAGGGAACTCTGGGAATTGTAGTTCTCTGAGGAAAACAGGGTCTCCTAACAGTTCTCAGTTCCCATGATTTTTTGAGAGAGGCCATGACTGTTTGAAGTGGTACAATAGCACTTTAAATTTATGGTGTAGATGAGGCCAAATAAGGACTGTGTGGAAATGATGCCTTCTTATATCCCCAGTCTCTTCACATGTTACTATTTTAGGTTTCCACTGAAGTTTATTAAAAGTGCACACTTAAAATTATAAAATGTAAATGTGACAAACCAATGTCTGAAAGCACATGTATCATACAGGCATGTGTGTTGGGTGCAGTTGGCAAACCTAAATTGGTTGCTGGGCAATATGTGAAACGTCCCTAATTGATTTCTGAGGTGAGACCCAAGAGGCAAAGGTTTAAATAAAAGTAAGGATGTCAGAGCCAAACCATTAATAGCTTTGCAAGTGGGGGTTTAAAATTCCTTTGGCGCTCCCTTTGTTTAAGGTCATATGTTCACAAATGTCAGAAATAATCCTGCATTTTAACTCCACACTTCAGGCACTGTTTAAAGTTCACATTGAAATGGATCGCATGCCAGTTTAAACAAGAACTGAGTGACTTCTAAAACTGTAAGACAGGTCAATAAACAGGAAGGGCACCTAGGAGAGAAACTTATTTAGTCTCCCTTTTTTCCGGGAAAGGTGGCTCTTCCTTCTTAGGGTACGATCCGCTTAACGTTGGAATAGAAGAATATCTTGAGCAGGCAGGTTTTCATTCTTCCATAACACCTAGATGCATCTCTGCACGGGATTTCTCCATTTGCAGTAGTGTATGAAGAGTAGGCAAACGGGGCACAAAACAGGCAGGTGTGCAAAACCAGGTAATACGTTTGCAGTTATTGTAATAACAACACAGGGGCGAGTGTGTGCATATATGATTTGGCCTTCCAAGGGACTGGGGTAAAGGTTGGGTCCAGCAGAATCAATCTGAGCTTTGATGAGCACGAAAGAGTGGAAGGAAGAAATGGGAAGACTGGCACTTAGAACTGGAGGAGGAAGTGAGAGTGCCACTCTTTCCCATTTCCCCCTTCAGTTCCGTTGTGTTTTTTAAGGGAGAAAAAGGTAATGAACCAGTGCCTTTTTTCTCTCCGAGGAGGCACTGAAGGGTACGCAGTACTGGCACCTCTTTTTGTTGTTGTTGTTAAAAAGTATGGCACTTACTGCAACAACTTCATGGTGAGTACCAGAACCTATTTTTCTAGAAAAAAAAAGCACTGGTAACCACCCTCACCAACTCACGAGCAAGGGGGTAGTGTGTGTTATGGGGGGGGGGGATAAGAGACTTGGTAGGCAATGGGAAAACCTCAAAGTTTCCATTGAGTTTACAGGCACCATGTTGGTGACCCTGCAGTAAAACATATTCTTTCATTACATAGAGGGGGGTAGTAGTGCAAGAATTTCCCACTCCTTCCATTACTCCATTTGTTCTCAGTATCAAAACTGTTACTCGTTTCTTAGGTCATTTATTTCAATATTCATTTGTTGATGTTTGTTGCTGGTGGTGGAATACAGTTAATTTCCCTTGCAGCTTCAGGCAGCCGCCATTTTATTTTTCTCCTGTTATGTACTGAAGTTCTCACCCTGGGCCAGAAGGGGGATACTGTAGATACAGTTTTCACTCAGGTCCGCATATGCAAATAAGGAATTGAAAGTGACATTCAGTGATTGGATAGTTACAGAAAGTTGTTACTGTTGCCATGTAGTAGAGCTCTATATAAGCAGGTTTGCTGAACCCTTCAGCCCTGTTCTGTTCTGGCCTGTGAATAAACAAGAGCTGTCTGAAGAATTGCTGTGTCATCTGATATGTTCACCCACAACTTAACACCTCCTATGCCCCAGACATTGCATCATTAGGGCATTCTGGGAAAATAAAATGGCAGCTGCCACCAGCAGCCACCCAAATCATCTGCCGCCGCCACCTCTGCAGAACGCTAAGGGCTCCTGCCCCAAAGAGTAGGAATGGGTACAAATTTGAGTGGCAAAAACCATCTGGTACTTAAACACATTAGTTTCAGAACAAATGAAAACTGAGCTGGGTGGGCCATATTCAGTTCAGTTTTTCATGTGATATGAATGCACACACCGAGCCACTATGGAGCTGGTGGCAGAGAAGAAATTATTATTATTATTATTATTATTATTATTGGCCAAACATTTGTGTGCCATTCAGTAACAAAGTTTCCAGGCAGAGTACAATAAATATGAAAGCAATTTAAACACAAAACAGAAAATATTAAATTGAAAGACACTTGATTCACATGAAAACAAGAAAGGAACCCTGCTGTACCAGACCAAAGGCCCACCTAGCCCAGAATCCTGTTATCACAGCACCTACCTTCAGTTGAAGCAGAACCAAGTTTATTTGCACACCAGTTTTTGGAGTTTCATCAGTGTCTCTCTCTTAAGGCCCACAGCCATTATTAATTCATCTCAGTGCTTTAGCATTCTCCTTCCCGTTTTCACAGTTTCATGTTTCATGGATTGCTTACACACTTATGCTGCTGAGGCACTGCGTTTCTGCAATAAGCTAAAAGCAGAATTAAAATGGAGGTTCCTCCTGGTACTTGAGTGATATGAACATAACCTCCAAGTGTCCCTATTTTCCAGGGACAGTTCTGGAATTACAAAAGCCATCCTGTCTTCTGATGTAATTCCAGAATGTCCGGTGTGGTGTAGTGGTTAAGAGCGGAGGACTCGTAATCTGGTGAACAGGGTTCGCTTCCCTGCTCCTCCACATGCAGCTGCTGGGTGACCTTGGGCCAGTCACACTTCTCTGAAGTCTCTCAGCCTCACTCACCTCACAGAGTGTTTGCTGTGGGGGAGGAAGGGAAAGGAGACTTTGAGACTCCTTAGGGTAGTGATAAAGCGGGATATCAAATCCAAACTACTACTACTACTACTACTTTTCTTCTTCTTCTTCTTCTTCTTCTTCTTCTTCTTCTTCTTCTTCTTCTTCTTCTTCTTCTTCTTCTATTTCATCTGCCACTGCTGCCACCACTGAGCTCAAGGAGGAGGAGGAGCTGGTGCTTGTCCTGAGCGACAACAGCTGCAAGGGATTATCCCATGGCCTCTTCATGGCCACTCCTGCCGCCTCCTCCGTTGGGTGGCTTATAGTGTCTTCTGGAGAGTGGGAGAGGAGAAGGAGAGGCTGCAGCCACTGTTGCCCAGCCCTGCGTGCCGCACCAGGTCTTAGGGGCAGGCAGAGGGCAGGGCCTACCAAGGAAGGAAGGAAGGAAGGAAGGAAGGAAGGAAGGAAGAAGGAAGGAAGGGGGAGCCGAGTGCAGTACAAGGAGTCTTGTTTTTTTTTTTTTTAAAATGTGCATTCGTGTTTAATCTTGTCCCTTTCTAAAATTTATTTACTGGTGTGTGTGTGTGTTTTTTGTAAATCTACCAAAGGATAAAATAAAATAGCATAAGGGGTTTTCTCAGGACAGTGGGGGGCCTGTGTGCTGTGTCCCATTGGTGTACCGGTGGCGGCACTTCTGATAAATGCCAGGGGGGGAATGGACGGACAATAAATGGGGGGGGGGGGTTGAGGAGGGTCAGTTGAGGGGGGGAGTAAGAAACACCCCCTTTTTCATCTGTGGAATGTTGGAGGGTATGTATTAACTTGCAATGCCACTCCTATTACCAAGTCATTTACTCCCAAGTAAGTGCAATTCAGCAAAGGCTCTCTGCTTTATATAAGTGTGCATTCTTAGGACTGACCTTATTTTGTGATTGTAAGTTGCTTAAACTGTTTTTAATATTGTGTATTTATGTTGTAACCTGGAGCCTTAGGGTGAAAGAAATGTGGTTATTATTATGAATAACAACATATATTATTATCTGTTGTTCATTGTTCACACAATCTCAGAGTAAGCAATAAGTTTCCTCCTTGTTGGCTCAGCTCATTTTATTGCTTTCTGATGAACTTGACAGAGGATTACTGATGAATTGCCCCCAGAATAGCTTATCTTAATTGTCTCAATATCAGTTTCTGTTCCCAGAGGGGGAGTCCTTAATTTTCTATTTCCTTGCATTGGCACTTACTCAATTTTTTTAAAAAAGAAGAACACAATAATGAAAGGAAACCAGTGATTAAAGCTTTTCCCCACTATGGGAGCACAAACTGACTGGGTTAATTAATTAACTAAACATAGAAGACCTGCAAATCAGATATTTTTTAAAAGAAAGGTTCAGGCAAGCTTTAAAAACCTCAGAAGTTCTTTGCCTGTCTGCAGTCTTGGACTGCAACTGCACTCTGTTGACGATGCATCTAGTCATTAAAAAAGATTACAGGAGAACAATGCAGGAAACCCTGAACTGCAATAACCATCTCAATTCTCTCTCTCTCCTTCTCTCAACAAAAAAAAACAACCAAAAACCAAAAAACACCCCTGAGTGAACAAACAATGAAATATCCAAATAAAAGGGATGAGTGGAAGCAACCTTGCTCCCTAAGGGTTCAAGGAGAGGGGCAAAGGAATATGTTGGCTTGTAGAGAGGATATTGTTGGTTCGTGTCAGATTCCTGCTATAATGAACAATGTTAGTTTGCACAAAGAAGGATGCTAACGTAATCCATGAGTTCTCCTTCAAATTACATCACATTTTACCTCATTCAAAGTTAAACAGTATGAAGGAACATTGTGAGGCAGAGGGTACGCACTGTCCTTCAGGATTCCCTGACCAGAAAAAAACAGCAGTAATTATAACGATAATAATTTATTACTTGTACCCCGCCTTCCTGACAGGGTTGCCCCAGCAACTCTGAATGGCCTCCAACAGAATATATAAAAACAACAACACAGTGAAACCTCAGACATTTAAAAACTTTAAAATACAGGGCTTCCTTCAGATGTTTATGGAAAGTCGTATAATTGTCTCTTGGACATTTGACAGGTGAGCGTTCAACAGGGCAGGCACTACTACTGAGAAGACCTTCTGCCTGTAACTTCAGGTCTTTCAGTGAGGGAACTACGAAGCCCTTGCAACTGGTCTTCAGTATCTGGGGTGGAAACCTTCCTTCCACAGGCTAGATGCATGGGGTCTTACCCTAATTTGCAGGGCTGCCCATGGCTTTGCATGGGCGGGCATTCTAAGGAGGGCAATGTTTTTTTGCAGCTAAAAACTAACATGGCTACCCCTCTAGAAACTGTCACAAAGGAGGTGGCACTTTATTTTGCAAGATTCTCTCTCCCCCCACGCCCCGGCTCGCTGCAGTCAAGTGACAACTGTGGTAACCGCAGGCCCTTCCGCAGAATGGAAGCAATTCAGTCCTCTTCAGTCCCCTTTTGTGAGAAAAATTCCTATTTATGAGTCACTGAAGTGAATGTGTAGAGTTTGGCTGGGTTGTAGATGATCATTAGCCACAGCTTCTCTAGTGCCGACCATTCAAAGCGTATGCCGTTCGTTATGTGGCATCTTTTTCGGGTGTTCATTCTGTTTCCTAGCTGCTGTCCCCTGTTACTGCCTGCATTTAGCAATACAAACACAATGAGGTCTCCTCTCACACGGTGTAGGGATCTGTGTAATTGGGCGGAAAACTCTGATAATGAGACTTCATTACAGTGAGGGAGATGTGGTGTGGTATATCCTGGATCAGCAAAATTTGTGTCAGGAACGTTTCAAGGACACTTTGTACTCGCATATAGGGCAGATAAGTTATACCACAACTTCTTTAAAAGACTTCAATTTAGGCTGCAATAACAAAATACACACACACACACACCAAAACCCAAACAAACTGAATATATTCTTTATAATGGGTTTTGTTGTGCGAAAATAGGCTGAAGAAGCAGTTGAATTGACTTGTTAAAGAAAAAGTGACAAAGGCAGAATAAAACATTGCTTTGTGACTTTCAGGTTTGAAAATTTGGGGTCATTTCTGGCATTTTTAATGGCATAATTTTTCTGGAATCTTGTGAATGAACTTTGCCACTCAGAATAATACTCCTGCAGTGACAAGGCAATCGAATGAGCCATGGCCAGTAGTTTTCATGCAGATAATTCAGCTGAAATGGTAGCCACCATAAATTTTACCTTATGCTTTATAGCATAACCCCTTAGTGACTTCGGCTTAGTGGAAAGCACTTCCCAGTTTCCTGATTTCCTTTCACCAAGTAAGCCTCCACTCCTGTCAAAAATATGCCCCTGAGGTTTGGGGCCAGGGGATCCTCCAGAACATAACCAGATGTGGTGTGGGGGGTTGCAAGAAATAGGTCGGATCAATGAAAATTGTGTGCCCTGGCTTGCACAAGCAAATATCCTTTCTTCACAGAAGGGTTCATGTGGCACTGGGTTCCAAGTGTTTGAGGACAGGGACATTTGCAGGGAAACCAAAATCCTTGTTTACAAAGCTATTGTACTACCAACCTTACTGTATGCTTATGAAACATGGACCACTTATAAACACCATCTCCAACTCCTTGAAAGATTCCATCAACGGTGTCTCCGAAAAATTTTGCACATCACTTGGGAAGACAGGCGAACTAATATCAGTGTACTGGAAGAAGCAAAGATCACCAATGTTGAAACAATGATTCTTCAACATCAGCTTCGTTGGACTGTTGTGCGGATGCCTGATTATCGTCTTCCAAGGCAACTGCTCTATTCCGAACTTAAGAATGGAAAGCGTAATGCTGGTGGTCAACAAAAGAGGTTTAAAGACTGTCTCAAGGCAAATCTAAAAAAATGTAGCATAAACACTGACAACTGGGAAACACTGGCCTGCGAGCACTCCAGTTAGAGAACAGCCTTTACCAAAAGTGTCATGGGCTTTGAAGACACTCGAACTCAGGATGCAAGGAAGAAACGTGCTAAGAGGAAGGCATGCTTGGCAAATTCACACCGTGATCAACTCCTGCCCAGAAACCAATGTCCCCACTGTGGAAGGATGTGTGGGTCCAGAATTGGCCTCCACAGTCACTTGCGGACACATTGTTAAAACCGTGTTTATGGAAAACAATCTTACTCGGCTACAAGTGATCGCCGAAGAAGAAGAAGATGTTGAAGGTTAAAACTATTGATTGCTGAAAATTTGGAGGTTGTAAGGGATGGGGTTCTCAAGCCCCGCAAAATCTCACTGAAATCTGCAAGTGTATGGACCCTGCTGGTACACCATCTGAATCTGAGTAATACCACAACCAACATGCATTCAGTTAAATGGGCCAGATAATCTTTTTTACGTAATGCAATAACATTAAACACTCACAAGATCTTGGAACAGATTTCCACCTCCATGGAGTTGAAGTTCCAGGAAAGGCAGGTAGTATTCCATAGTTCTTCATATAATTCTCTGCCCTGTGGAAAAAAAGAGAGGCAGCTATAACAGGCACAGATGAGAGATCATCAGGAGGTTTGGGCTGGGTGTTCATCAGTATGCGGATGATACCCAGCTCTACCTCTCTTTTAAATCAGAACGAGTGAAGGCGGTGAAGGTCCTGTGTGAGTGTCTGGAGGCGGTTGGAGGATGGATGGCGGCTAACAGATTGAGGTTGAATCCTGACAAGACAGAAGTACTGTTTTTGGGGGACAGGAGGTGGGCAGGTGTGGAGGATTCCCTGGTCCTGAATGGGGTAACTGTGCCCCTGAAGGACCAGGTGCGCAGCCTGGGAGTCATTTTGGACTCACAGCTGTCCATGGAGGCGCAGGTCAAATCTGTATCCAGGGCAGCTGTTTACCAGCTCCATCTGGTACGTAGGCTGAGACCCTATCTGCTTGCAGACTGTCTCGCCAGAGTGGTGCATGCTCTGGTTATCTCCCGCTTGGACTACTGCAATGCGCTCTACGTGGGGCTACCTTTGAAGGTGACCCAGAAACTACAACTAATCCAGAACGCAGCAGCTAGACTGGTGACTGGGAGCGGCCGCCGAGACCATATAACACCAGTCTTGAAAGACCTACATTGGCTCCCAGTACGTTTCCGAGCACAATTCAAAGTGTTGGTGCTGACCTTTAAAGCCCTAAACGGCCTCGGTCCAGTATATCTGAAGGAGCGTCTCCTCCCCCATCGTTCTGCCCAGACACTGAGGTCCAGCTCCGAGGGCCTTCTGGTGGTTCCCTCACTGCGAGAGGCCAAGTTACAGGGAACCAGGCAGAGGGCCTTCTCGGTAGTGGCGCCCGCCCTGTGGAACGCCCTCCCATCAGATGTCAAAGCGATAAACAACTACCTGACATTCAGAAGACATTCAGGGAAGTTTTTAATATGTGACATTTTAGTGTATTTTTCATCTTTGTTGGAAGCCGCCCAGAGTGGCTGGGGAAACCCAGCCAGATGGGCGGGGTACAAATAATAAATTATTATTATTATTATTATTATTATTATTATTATTATTATTATCATCATCATTATTATTAGATGTACCTTTAGCAATCGTTCCCAATCGTTTAGAATCTTCTAGGTGAAATTTCGAGAAAGGAGGTTCTGACTTATCATCAGGAAGAACTTTCTGGCATCAAGAGCTGTTTGACAGTGGAAGGGACTCCCTCAGGAGGTGGTGGGCCCTCCTTCCTTGGAGGTTTATAAGCAGAGGCTGGATGGCCACCTGTCAAAGATGCTTCATTTGAGATGCCTGCACTGTGGGGGTTGGATTAGATGACCAAAGGCTCCCTTCCGACTCTATAATTCTATGGTTTGCAAAAGCTCTGGATCCACATGACAAATCCTAGTGCTTATTTTTCTGGGGAAACCACGCCCCCCCATCCCATTATGACCCATGAATGGGTATAATGTGGACTTGGTTATAAATTTTATATTTTAAAGCACCTTTTTAATTTTAAACCCAAGAGTGATGGAAATTGTGCACTCAACCCCCCCCCCCCAAACCACTGTGTTAAATAAAGCAAAAGATGATAAAGGAAGCTCAGTCTCAAAATGGTTCCAACGAATGTGTAGTGCAGAATGAGATTTGTTAGCATCTCTCTTTAGTGGAGCTGAACACCGCAGAAGCCATAAATAATGCACAGCTGCTAACCATCATAATTAGAATGCCTGCTGAGAAATGGCTGCAACACACCAGTAGGATGGCAGTGACTAACTATTTCAATACACTGGCTCAGGGGATTGGGGATGCACACAGCGTCTCGTCCCCTACTCACGGGATCAAATTGCCTTGGCCAAATTGCCTTGGTCATCATTGCCTTGCTGATTCATAACCCCCCAAAAGCAGCCGCAGTGTCTCTTAAAATCCCAGCGGTCTTTACGAAATGTGCCACAGTAACCATTTATTCAGCTTGGGGCAGATGAGGAGAGAAATGACAAGGAAGCAGGACTAATAAGTAGGCATTGTTTTGTAGCAGGCTTCCCACATTCCCAGGATGCTAAAGATACATCAACTGGGATGACTGGGAACTGGGAACCCAGTTTTGCTGATGTCTGTGGTGCTTTTGGTGTGTTGTACAAAGAATTCTTCAGTCTTGCTTCATGATATCCAGCCAGAAATTTATTCCCTTCATACTTTTTTTTTTTTTTTTGCTAGTTTAAATTTGTTCTCATTTTTAAAAGCATTAATCACACACCCAAAACAGCTTTAAATGTATACAGTGCTGCAGATGACTTTTAGGGACAAAGTTGTCACACGGCTAATTCTTCAATGAAGAAAAATCACATGCAGGTATCAGATTTGCTAATGCGCCACAACTCAGCAGAAGCACTCTGTATTCTAGAATAGTAGACTTTCCAGACATGGAGTCCCATAATTAGCTCAGATATGAATGATGGGACACAGTTCTCCCCCTCCCCCTCTCTTTTACTGTTATCTTAAGATGGTTGGTGGACCTATCTTAAGTCAGGGCAGGGGTCAGCAACCTTTTTCAGCCGTGGGCCAGTCCACTGCCCCTCAGACCATGTGGTAAGCCAGACTATATTTTTTGGGGGGAAATGAACGAATTCCTATGCCCCACAAATAACCCAGAGATGCATTTATAAATAAAAGCACACATTCTACTCATGTAAAAAAACAGGCAGGCCCCACAAATAACCAAGATTATGCATTTTAAATAAAAGGACACATTCTACTCATGTAAAAACACGCTGAATCCTGGACTGTCCGTGGGCTGGATTGAGAAGGCGATTGGGCCGGATCTGGCCCATGGGCCTTAGGTTGCCTACCATGGGTCAGGCTGACTGTGACCTAGTTGTGGGTCTCAAGAATTCACAAGTTGAGGAACTACGTACTAGACCAGGGTTTCCCAGACTTTGGTCTCCAGCTATTGTTGGACTAAAACTCCGACCTTCCCTAGCTAGCAGGACCAGTGATCATGGATAATGGGAACTGTAGTCCAAAAACTGCTGAAGACCAAAGTTTGGGAAACCCTTTACTAGAATGTCCTAGACAACAGATAAACACAATTGCTAGAATAGTTATTGTATTACGTCATTTTATGGTTTTTAAAAAAGTTACCGTAAGTCAAACCAAGCATTGGTAGAAAACATAACAGTAGTAGTAGTAGTAGTAGTAGTAGTAGTAATAATAATAATTCTAAAAGTCTGGTAGTTGTTTTTCTCTTTGACATCTGGTGGGAGGGCGTTCCATAGGGCAGGTGCCACTACCGAGAAGGCACTCTGCCTGGTTCCCTGTAACTTGGCTTCTTGCAGCGAGGGAACCGCCAGAAGGCCCTCGGAGCTGGACCTCATTGTCTGGGCAGAATGATGGGGGTGGAGACACTCCTTCAGGTATACTGGGCTGAGGCCGTTTAGGGCTTTAAAGGTCAGCACCAACACTTTGAATTGTGCTCAGAAACATACTGGGAGCCAATGTAGGTCTTTCAAGATCAGTGATGTGGTCTCGGTGGCCGCTCCCAGTCACCAGTCTAGCTGCTGCATTCTGGATTAGTTGCAGTTTCTGGGTCACCTTCAAAGGTAGCCCCACATGAGGAATATATGGGTGCATATTCAAAAAGTACATCGTTTCAAAACCACTTTTGAATTTCTGTGATAAAGAACACTGAGCTTGAGCGCAAGGAAAGAATATTGTTGAATTTTCGTCATTTAGCTAAGTTCTCAATACATGACCTACTAGGTACTCAAGACTGGCAGAAATCTCACTCACACCTCTGGTAAAAACTGAGCACATGATTGCTGTGTTATATTTGTGAGTCTGCAAGGGAGCTATAAATATTTTCCAGCTCACTGCACTGTGCTCATAAGACTGGATGTGAGTGAATTGTTATGGTATATAGGTAGAATGCCCATGTAAGCGGGAAAATATTCAGAGCCACTCATAAAAGAAAACAACAAATTAAGAGTCAGGGTACTTGCTCCCCTTAAATAATTCTTATGAGTTTGTGTTGCTGGGAAACCTACAGCAAACAACAGGGAATCTTAAGATCATAAGGCTTAAGCCAATTCCTCTTCCTCTCCAGGAATTTATTTAGCCCTTTTGGGGTATTGATCTGGCCCTGTTCCTGTTCTGCCAGCTGTGTCAGTCAGAAGTGGATTTTCTATGGAACACAGACACGTTCCATTGAAGAAGAAGAGGAATTAAAAAAAAGTGTTTTCAGATAAGGCTTTGCTTTCGGCTTTTTTGCTGAAGTTTTTCAGATAGCTGCTATCATGCTGAATCTTCCGAGATGTGTGCAGAGTTTTTAAAAAGCTGAAAAATAGGGGAAGCACCTTTAGCTCAGAGGCAGAACACAGAACACAGAATATCTTGGAGGCAGGCAACGTCTTGGGTCTCCTGGGCCTTTGAGGTGAGCAGATCATGAATGGCATCAGTTCAGTCAGATAGCTATGATGTCTTTGTTTAAAATCACCCAGCAAATATTTATCCATAGCCAAAAGGGATCACCTGGAAGCGAGAATCCCTGTAAAATAGCACTCACATTGTGTGTGTGTTTGAATCTTAGTGGTGAATTGTTGAGATTTTATATGATCACAAGCTGATTCTGGACCTGTTGATGTTTGGGAGCAGACCATAGTCTCTGTCATCATCACTGTGATCAATTTATTTATATGCCGTTGTTATGGGTTAAGGGGCTGCTTGTGCGTAAATGGTTGAGTTCTCAACTCATGCAATCAGTTTCTAAAAACTCTCCCAGACCGCGGAGCCATGGGTGCATGGCTACCTCAATCGCTGGCAGAATCCGTCAGTGGGCGCTTCCGGAATTTACGCCAACATAAGAGTTCCTTCACGGAAACTCTCCTTCTGGATTCTCTGTGTGACAGTTTCCTGCGCGGAGTAGGCGTCCCCAGCGGAGGTCCTGAGACTTCTCCGCTGTTCTCACTGGAAGTATCTTGGAGCCCTCCCTCCGACTGAGTTTCTGCAGGAACTCTCTCTCTCCCCCTGCTGGTTCCTTCCTCAGCATCCGAGGGTCTCCTAGCCTCCTTGAGCCCTTCCACCACCTGACTCTCCGATGGCAGTTCCCTGACAGCCGTGTTTCCACTTTATGCTTGAAACCGTCCCCAAGAACAATAAGCAAATCAATATTTGCAGGTATGACAAAATATAGTTATATAGCCATAAAGCTATCAAACAGAATTTATGATGTAATAATTAAATTCACATTAGCAAGCTAACCAAGAGACGGCAATTAAAATTTTCCCTAAACGTATTAAAAACATTCCTTTCAAAAATAAGATTAAAAGATCCTATCCACATTTAGCCAGCAAATCAACTAGCTCGCCCAAACCATGACGATATTGGAAGCAAATAGCCACAGCAATATCAAAATGTTACAATTTGAACTAGTGAATTTCAAAACCTCTCAAAATAGCAGCATTACGAGGGCCTAGAAATCCTATGTCCCAGGGGACAAAGGAAGCATTGTATCTCCTCTCCCTGGACAGAGAGAGATCTCTGACCTTGGAGAAGGACAACTGATGTCAGATTTTCCCTCCTTGTGCTGAGGAAACATCTGTGGCAGTTGGGCACTAGAGTTCCAATGCTACCCTTGGTTCTTCGTTCCTTGCATCCTATGGCCACATAAATAAGGTGGCACAGCTTCTAACATCCCTCTTCTTCCACCAAAGGTCAGTCTAGGCATGGGGACTTAATCCAGCTCACATTTAAAGGTGATCCTAGCTATTTCACACTTTGCCACATGATAGGCAAGTCGAAACACAGACATCCTTTGAAATCCCCTTCTCTGAATTCTGCAATGCAGATCTACAGCTGAATAAAGTGTACAAAGATGCATTTATACTAGGGTAAAATATGTATACAAAATGCATTATTTTAGGGGGAACTGCTTTGCCACAATGTGCAGACTGGGCAACATTGTAGGTAAAGATGTCTGTGTTAGAAGAAATTTGCAGAAAAATGCTGATGAGGACTTTAAAACCCCCCTCAAACTATGGAAATGTGGAGAAATGAACTGAAGATTAGAAAATGAGAAAATGAGAGAAACCAAAATTGACTGATTTGCGCATCCGTATGTCGCTTACCCCTCTTCCATTATATATTGCTGTAGGCTCTTTCAGGCTTGCTGTGTTCTATATTCATTTACTTTGTGAGAATCCGCCCTCTGCATATTTAAAAGCCAAAAGGGTGATTGATCTTGTGGTAATGGTATCCTGGAAAGACATAATTATCCAACACAGTGTTATCAACAGTTCAAAACACACTTCAGTAGCTACAATGGGTAAAATGATGGTTGTCATGGAAGGTTTAGAGGACACACCAGTCAGAATGCTGGGCATATTTTTGTACAGTGGTACCTCGAGTTAAGAACTTAATTCATTCTGGAGGTCCGTTCTTAACCTGAAACTGTTCTTAACCTGAAGCACCACTTTAGCTAATGGTGCCTCCCACTGCCGCTGCATGATTTCAGTTCTCATCCTGAAGCAAAGTTCTTAACCCGAGGTAATATTTCTGGGTTAGCGGAGTCTGTAACCTGAAGCGTCAGTAACCCAAGGTACCACTGTATTTCCTTTTCTCAGTCACTTCCAAATTGGCCTGTTTTCTGAGATTCCATCCTGATTTGTTTGCACAAGGTTTTCAGGGAGGTTAGACAACATTGGAAATATTAGCAAGCGTCTCCGGAAGATAAGGACCAGGGACAAAATAAACCTAATGGTATATAGGGTAAGGTTACCAGGCGTCCCCATTTCCCGGGGACGGTCCCCAGATTTACAAATCAGTCCCCTGACAAAATCCTATCATTCCGACTCACTTCAATGAAGTGTCCCTGGATTCATTGAAAATAATCTGGTAACCTTAATATAGGGATAGTTGGGTAGACTTTTTAAAGAGTGACTCAGAGCTGTCACACTATTGCATGTCATAGAACACTTTCTATTGTGTGGACAGGCGGAGTCCCCAGATCCCGAGTGGTCCCCCCCGTCATGTGGAATAACGACTCTAGACAACGTGCTATGGGATTAAATTGGCCACAACTTTATTAAATTTCAAATGTGGGTAGACCTTGGCTCAGGCATTGGGCGTTCTCCCTCCCTAGTCCCCAGCCGGGGACCTAGGGAGCATCAGGGTTATCCAGTGTGTGTGGGGGGGATGGGCCGGCTCTGGAGAACATATGTTCAAGCAGAGATAGCCGCCCCCGTTACGCCGCCACAGGGGAGAGCAATGACGACCTTTCGGCGTACGGCCAAAGCCTCCCTTCAAAAACCCCTTTAACGGGGAACCCTGGTATCGCCGCCGCAAAGAGGAAGATGGACTAAAGGATTCCGCCCAAGGCCTGATACCGCCAAAGTTGTGACGTTTTGCTACGGGAAAGGCGAAACCTGCCAATGCAGGGAAATTCCTTTCCGGCCCTTTAACAGCGACCTTATCGTAGCAGCGCCCGCATACCTGTGGAGAAAGGTTAACCTGCAAAACCTATGAAGAAAAGATAACCTGCAAAAGAAAGCATTAACTGAGGGTGGGTAGGGTGGGAGAAGCTCTGGAGCCAAGTGAGGATTAACAATTAAGATCCACCCTCTATTGTGTGGGCAGGTAATCCCTCCCCCTACCTGGCCTGGTTTCCCTGGCAACGCTTCCCCCAGGTGGGATTGGACAACTCACTGGGGTAGGCGGGGACCTCCAGGTATCCCACCTGAGGGAAGGCAAAGCCTATGCTGATGGGGCCACTCCAGATCCAGGGCTGCACGCGTCCCCGCAAAGGGCGCCCCCCGTTTTAAGTGGGGAGCGGCCATTCTTAACAAGCTAAAAAGGAAGAGAAGCTGTTACACTTGTGTTCAGAGAATAGAATAGAATAGAATAGAATAGAATAGAATAGAATAGAATAGACATTGCACTTCGTTTGGTGGTGGGAGTGTCCATTAATTGCAAAGTTCTAAAACTTGACCTGGACATGGCTGAGTTAAGGCAGGTTGAAAGCATGCCATCAATATTCACCGTCAGTACAAATACTACCGTATACATAAATCCCCATCTGTCAGTATGGAACGGTGCCGGCTTAAGTTAATTGGACTCTTGCCCTAAAACACAGGTGCCTGGCATTAACGTGTTTCAATTGCCAGGCTACAAAGCAGTGGGTACCACTTCCTTCGCAGGAGGTTCCTTCCTGGTGCCAGCACATGAATGCTCTGGCATTCGGCCGGCAGTACCGCTCATCATTCAGAAAAGGGGTAAATGCAGGCAACAGAATATATCTTAGGCCCAGGGGTGAGGAATGTTGTTTTGTTTCTTAAGCCCAAGGGCTGCATTTCCTTCGGGGGCGGGGCAGAGAAGTGAGAAGGGACAGATGGGAAGGGTTAGTGGAGCAACAGGTGCTAATTTTACCCCTGTGCAGGTAGCCTCGGTTCCATACTCAGTCCAATACCCCTCCGTATCTCCTCCACCCAGGCAAGGAAGAGGCATATTGTACACAATCCACCCAGGCAAAACACTCAAGGAGGGTAGTAAAGCAGGGAGGTGAGGCTGCGTGGGCCAGATTGAGATTCCTGGAGGGAGGGCCACATCCCTGCCTTGGGCTCTTAGCTCTCTCCTATGTGTGCATTCCGTGAGGTTTAAGTCGTGGTTGCAGAGGTGCTCCTAAGTGCTGCCTATCAAGGCTGCAGGCAAGCAACAGATTTTGCAGAACGCTGGAAGCTACATTCACACAATTATTCCACAGTACAGTGGTACCTCGGGTTACATACTGTCAGGGGCTCAGGAGCAGAGGCACAGGGGAGAGAGGAAACGGAGAGCGAAGGGGAAGAATCTGAGGGCAGCGTAGGGGAGTATGACAGTGGCCCGAGAGATTCCATGAGCCTCTCCAGCGATTCAGAAGATTTCCAGAAGGGGGCGCCGATGGCCAGGGCAAGGGGGGTCCCAGGAGGGACGCACCAGAAGCAAGGGGCCAGCGGGGACTCCCAAAGCAGCAGCTGGAGATCAGGACCAGTTTCCCCACCAGAGCGTAGCGGGGGGAAGGAGTCCCATGTATCAGGGCCAGCGTCTCCTCCAGTAGGGAGAGAAGATGAGTCAGGGCTGACCACGCCTCCATTGCTGAGTGAGGGAACGGAGGGGAAGTCAGATCCAGCTAGCCCCCCCGAAGGGGGAAGCAGTGACAGGAGCAGTGTAACGGTCAGGAGGAAGGTTGCCGGCTGGGCGCGCGCGCCAAGTTCAAATGTACAGGCGCGCGGGACAGCAGAAGACCCGAATTGGGAACCAGGTCCTAAAGCCCGCCAGAGGCAGGGGGAAGACTCAGGGGACTCAGCGTCAGAAGAGTCTAGAAAGGGTAAGACCCCAGTGGACAGGCGGACCCAGAGGAGGAAAGAGCAAAGGAAGAGGTGGAGCAAGGCTAGAGTCTTAAACTGGTGTCTGGGGGGAGGAGATTCAGATGGAGCTTCAGCGGTCTAGACTCCAAGACGTAGAGCTGCGCGCCGCGGCTTTGAAATCCAAACTGATCTTCAATAAAGACTTTTGTATATAACAAGAACTGGCGTTGGTCCTTGTGAGCTGGGACCTCGGGCAGCTCTGACACATACGCTTCAGGTTACAGATGCTTCAGGTTACAGACTCTGCTAACCCAGAAATAGTACCTCAGGTTAAGAACTTTGCTTCAGGATGAGAACAGAAATCATGCAGCGGTGGCAGTAGGAGGCCCCATTAGCTAAAGTGGTGCTTTAGGTTAAGAACAGTTTCAGGTTAAGAATGGACCTCCAGAACGAATTAAGTTCTTAACCCGAGGTACCACTGTATTCTTTCCTTATAGGTTTTGCATGTGTATCTGGTGCTTCAAGCAACACCCTTGAAATCTATTCCATATAATTTATTACAACACTTATCACCCACATTTCTTCCAAGTTGCTTAAGGTTGTGTATATGGTTCTCCCCTCCCATTTTATCCTCACTGTATAACAGTGTTTGGCCTAAGGTAATGCAACATTTTGGTCCAGCAGGGATGGGTCATTTGACACCCTTCCCCCAGCCTTTGCGACACCATCTTAAGCCAGGCTCTGGGAAAGAGGCATGAGGGTGTATGGGCAATCTATCCGGAAGATAATTGTATGTGATGTAAGTGATGTGGCATGGTTGCCCTCTTCCTGCTCTCTGTTCCTTCCCTCTCCCCTTGTCTCTTAAGTTCTTTGATGCCATGAGAACAGCCTTTAATGTCCTAATCTGTTGGAAGGAAGTGATAGGGCTATGTACCTTCTTTGATGTTGGACATTGTTTTGAGAAAGTGAGACATTGGGAGGGGGTGGCTAATGAATAATCTGCATGTAGCCAGTAATGAATGATCTGCACATAGTTGGGCAAGCCACACATGCTAGCTATCTATAAATTGGATGGTTTGGGGCAGAACTGGGAGAAGTTTGTGCATGGACTGACCAGTCGTGGGGCCGTGCAAACTGAGGCTACCTGGGGGAGTCACTTCACTGCTTCTTGAGGACTTCCAAGTGAGGTGCTTGCTTGGTATGTACATACTGCTTGCAGTTTAGAATAAAATCTTTAATCTTCTCACTCACTTGTGTTTTGTATTGCTTCTGAATCTCATTTTAAAAGAACCACCTTGCATTTGGCAAGACAGAGGGCTCTGGACCTAGAGCCCTCTTACCTCCTCCCCAGAGTCATGTAAACACTTGCCTGGCTTTGGGAAGAGGGATGTAGGACTTTAGGACCCTGTCAGAGCCCTTACGCCTCCTTCCCCGAAGCTGGGCAAGAGCATAATGGGTTTCGAGAAGACGTCCTCTTCGACTGTGCATCTGCTGCAACTATACCACTCACAATGCCCTAAATCCGCCTCTAGGTCAGAACTGGCTGGGGCTGATGAAGTTGTAGACCACCAACATATGTAGAACATTACCTTGGCTATTCTTGCTCAGAGGTATCTTGGACTTAAGTTTAAAAGGTCCACTCAGTCTGGAAACAAATGAGTAACTTTTGTTTCCCCTCCCCTCTCTTTTAGCATAGGCATTGTGTCATCCACACATGAAACTAGCACTCGTGACATTGGTCATATCAGATTAAAAATCACCATCAAATACTCATCAGTTCATTCAGCTTCTTCAAAACTGAGGTTCGCTGCTGTCCTAGGGAGACCATTCCAGAATTAAAAGCCTGTCCAGATCTTAGTTATTAATAGATAGCAGGTATTGATTAGCTCTTGTACCCCAAGATCAAATTTAATCAAACTCTTGCCGTCTTTCAAATCTTTATTTTGATTAAGAGCATCATCCTTCTACAGGAGCAACATATTTCTCTTTGAAGAGCGCAGACCTCTTCTTGTGACTGGGAGTATAAAGACATACGCTCTGATTGATGGACCAAACGCACCTACGCTTTATGGCACCTGTTTGAGCTTCCCTGCCAGCAAACTCTGAATTCATGGACACTTCTGACTGCCACCAAGACAGATTGTACAACACAGCAGGTGCCTGAGCAGCTCACAAATGTTTTACAGATGAAATGGATGTAAGAGAAAACCATTTATTCTCTTTCAAGTTGGCCTAACGATGCCATGGAAATGGTGCCAAGTACTAAGAAATAAATAAACGAGCCACAAAAGTGTAATCTAAACAGGTTAGGCCCGTGGAGTCTCCAGGAAAGAACAAGTTCAGCTGGAAAGCAATATCTCTGGCTTCTGAAGGGAGAGAGGAGAGCCTGAGGCCCACTCTATCACCGTGACTAGGACCATCTGCCATTTGGTTCCTCCCATACCCTCCAACATTTCTGCAATGAAAACAGGGACATCCTATTCAATAATAATAATAATATACCACACCCATCTGGTTGGGTTGCCCCAGGCATTCTGGGCAACTTTCAACATATATAAAAACATAAAACATTAAAAAACTTCCCTATACAAGGCTGCCTTCAGATATCTTCTAAAGATTGTATGGTTACCTATCTCCTTGGCTCAGAGATCACATAACTCCATCCCCTCCAACATTTCTCCAATGAAAATAGAGACGTCCTAAGGAAAAGTGGGACATTCTGGGATCAAATCAGAAACTGGAACTTGTTTAAATCCAGGACTGTACCTAGAAAATAGGGACACTTGGAGGGTCTGAAATGAACTTATTTTCTTTTCCCCTTCACATGCTTTTTCTCTTTGGGTCATAAGAGATTGTAAGCAGCGTTCAAAACTCCCATTGTTCTAGGCGCGTTTTGCAACAAGGGTTTTCATTAGCGTGAGCAGTTTCTGAGCTCTGGGCGCAACACTGTGCCTAAGATTTCAGATGAAAACTGCAGACTGGAAGGAAAGGAGGACCCTTTTCTGCTTCCCCACTTCCAGAAACCCTGAAGACTGGAGAAGAGACCCTCTTAGGGAGGTGGGCTGGGGAAGCATGGCTTTTTGTTTTTTGTAGTCTTCGGATGAGGACTAGACCGTGTGAAAAATGAATATAATATTTTAGCTGTATTTCATTCATTTGCAGCTTTGTATTCTTGTTATTAAAAAAGTGTGCCTAGACATTCTGTTGTTGTGCCCATATCCTAGGTTTAAGGTGCTATTTAGCTCCTAGCTTTCATATCTCTGTTTCTAACACTGATTGTAAGACTACAGGCCGGGACTGTACAGTGGCAACAACAAGAAACTCTGTCCCCTATTTTAATTTTATAGAGGTTTTTGAGTGGTTAGGGTCATTGTCTTTACCCGTGTTTGTGGGATCCTTCTTGTTAGTACAGCTATACCCTAAGAGTAATGGCCTTTGAAGATTAAAAATGAATGGAACTGAGCTCTAAATGAACAACAGTGTACTACCTATAGCAACCACATTGCACAAGTACAGCTTACTCACTGTGTAAACATGCATAGTGCGAATGGCTGCAGTCTCTTGCCACTTCTCTTCAAAGTAGACCATTTTCCTTTCCCACGCCAGATGCACAACATGCATTTCTGACAGGCGATCAAAGATAGATAGATCAATAAGAAATACAGGTTTGGATTTAATTCTGACATCTTATTTAGGGTCATCATGGAAAATGTCACTATAGAATATGATAGGAAGAACAGAATATCATTTTAGGGGTGGCCTTTGAAAGTTTAGGGTAGTGGGCTTATTTCAAGCACAAAATGGAGGCTGGTGCAAATTTTGAAAGCGCAGATTTTGAAAGATAGCTGTGTTTTGACCCATGCATTGCTTTGGAAAGTGAAAAATGGATAGATTCTGCTTTAAATGCAACCTGAATCAAATTTCTCCCTCATCCTTTGTGGATGGATTATCTACTTGTAATTGACCTCCTTGAGCTTTGGGTTAATTTGTTGATGTTAACAGCTATTTTTAATTTGTGTCCCTCTAACCTCTGCTCTCTTGATATCACCGATTAGAAGCCTGGCAGGGACTTACTAGCTTATGCCATGATTATCACACTTGCCTCTTGGGATTTTAATGATCAGGGTGTTCAAAACTTTAAAAATGTCAGCTGCTGGCTACCTGGACACACCGTTCCTTTCAGCAAACAAGATCTTATTAATCTTCTGGCTTTTAAGAAGAAAGTAGGAGAGAATGTTTTGAGTGAGGTGTTAGTGCCAAATTATTTTTAAATTAAGCCTGGTGATTTTCTCTTCTTCTCCAGATCTTGAGAGGAGAAGGCGGGGGGGGGGGGAATCCCTTAAATCTGTGGGGGAATGGGATTAAGCCAAGGCACTTCAAGTGATAGCAGGCTGAAGGCAACAGGAGCTTTCATGATGAGATATAATAAGAAGGGACAAAGGAGCAAAGCCTGTTGTCAGGATGAAAAGAATACAAAGTCAGGGAGATAAGTACTTACTCATTACACACAGGGGAACGTCCTGTAAGTTGTAGAAATTGAGAGAGTGCTTGAGAATCCCCAGGTGCTCACTAAATTTGAAAATGAAGGTGTGTATATAAAACCATGGGACGCAGGTGGCGCTGTGGGTTAAAGCCTCAGCGCCTAGGGCTTGCCGATCGAAAGGTCGGCGGTTCGAATCCCTGCGGTGGGGTGCGCTCCCGCTGCTCGGTCCCAGCGCCTGCCAACCTAGCAGTTCGAAAGCACCTCCGGGTGCAAGTAGATAAATAGGGACCGCTTACCAGCGGGAAGGTAAACGGCGTTTCCGTGTGCGGCTCTGGCTCTGGCTCTGGCCAGAGCAGCGATGTCACGCTGGCCACGTGACCCGGAAGTGTCTCCGGACAGCGCTGACCCCTGGCCTCTTAAGTGAGATGGGCGCACAACCCCAGAGTCTGTCAAGACTGGCCCGTACGGGCAGGGGTACCTTTACCTTTATATAAAACCATACCTATCAAATTAGGAAGAATATGTTATCCCCGAGACGTAAATTTTAGGTATGGCAGGACTGTGCAAGGGTGAACTATTTCGTGCTCCCCCAGGTGAGACACATCAGAGATAACAAGCAATATAATGGGTCTCATTTGTGTAGCATTCTGCTACTTCAAAGCATTTCTAAATATCACCTTAATTGTGTCAAAAGAGTAGGCCAAAAGGAAAGATCGGTGTTAAGGCTGTTTTCTTCCGAGATGTCGATGTGGGATGCATACTCCAATCAATTGTCATGGAACCTGATTTTTAAATGATTCAGGTCAATTACAGCAAGACCTTTGTAAGCCAACCACTCGCACAATGTCATTACGAGCCGCTACAGTCAGCTGTCGAGCTTGTTGTTAGTATTTTGCCATTTGAAGCAATTAAGATACCAACATGAATGTCGCCTGGAGGTTCAAACTCATAAAGCAAGAACATAAGAAGAGCCTTTCTGGATGAGACCACACAGGTCTGTCCTGACTAGTGCTTCCCCCCGCTAATAGTGACAGCCAAACATACGCTTCTGGGAAACCCACAAGCAAGGCACATTTTCATTTCTCTTTACCTCAGCACCTGGTACTCAAGGATATACTGTATCTGAACATAGGTAAAAGGTAAAGGACCCCTGGACGGTTAAGTCCAGTCAAAGGCGACTATGGGGTGTGGCGCTCATCTCACTTTCAGGCTGAAGGAGCCAGCCGTTTGTCCACAGACAGCTTTCCGGGTCACGTGCCAGCATGCTTCTGGCGCAGTGGGACACTGTGATGGAAGCCAGAGCACACGGAAACGCCGTTTACCTTCCTGCTGCAGCGGTACCTGTTTATCTACTTGCACTGGTGTGCTTTCAAACTGCTAGGTTGGCAGGAGCTGGGACAGGGATTCAAACCGCCAACCTTCTGATCAGCAAACCCAAGAGGCTCAGTGGTTTAGACCACAGTGCCACCTGCATCCCTTCATCTGAACATAGAGGTTCAGTCTAGCTACCATGGTTCGTAACAGTTTATAGGCCTAAACACCACAAGCTTGTTGAACCATTTTTAAAGGTATTTAAGCCAGTAGCAATTGCCAGAAAATTCCAGAGGTGGAGACCTCTGCCAAATACTGAATAGACTAAGAGCATGTTCAGAACCATGAAGATTCAATGCCACATAATTTTCACTTCTTTTTGTAGAAAAGTGGCATTTTTCATGACAGCTGTAGAGCGGAAAACCTTTCAGTTTGACTTAGCTCCCCCCCCCCTTTGTTAGAACAATTTAATTTCTGACTTACTTATAGCATCCCCCCTGCTCCCGTGTGTAGATCCAGCCTGGGCGTGATTTCCAGTGGAGAAATGGCAGGCAGGAGAAGAATGCTTTGTCTCTTTCCCCTTGAGACCATTCCCTGCTAGCAGGGCTCATTTCATTTGCCCTTCTCTGGGTGGGAGATGCGAGAAACGTTGCTGGAGAATGCTTTGCGGGAGGAAAAGCAGTGGGCAGAGGAAAGGTTCGACACTTTCCTCCCTCCCTAATAGTTGCCACCCATGGCACTTTGCTGCTCTTGGGCGGCAACGCCTGTTCAAAGCTACACATTAACCAAAATTTTGCATCTTTCTAAGCTAAGTTGCTGCGTAAGACAAAACCAAAGGCCAAGAGGGAAATATCCTCCCTCCCCAATATAATAGTGTTAAGCTGTGTTCCCTGTTCTCACCATAACCTTCATTCCTTCTCCATTATAGGCGATTATGCTACTGGAGCATCTATGATCACAAGACTCCCAATTATTTAGGGACAGTCTTTGCTGCAGACAGACCAACTGCTAAGTGACAGATTGATTCATTGGTCTGGGTTGCATACTTTAATTGTGGATCATTATATTTCGGTACTTGCATAATTGGTTTTTATACTGCTCAGAGGCCTATTTGAGTGTTAAGTAGTATACAAATTACCGCATTTTTCGCTCTATAAGATGCATCAGACCACAAGACGCACCTAGTTTTTGGAGGAGGAAAACAAGAAAAAAAATATTCTGAATCCCAGACGCCAGAACAGCAAGAGGGATTGCTGCGCAGCAAAAGCAGCAATCCCTCTTGCTGTTCTGGCTTCTGGGATAGCTGCGCAGCCTGCATTCGCTCCATAAGACGCACACATATTTCCCCTTACTTTTTAGGAGGGAAAAAGTGAGTGTTATAGAGCAAAAAATATGGTACAGTGGTACCTCGCAAGATGAAATTAATTCGTTCTGTGAGTTTTTTCGTCTTCCGATTTTTGCATCTTGCGATGCACGGATATTGGAAAAGCTTCAAAAATCACCAAAGTCTTCAAAAACCTCAAAAAAGGTTACCACACCGCATGCTATGAGTTGCTCCTCGAAGTCAAGTCGCAACTGCACCCCCTGAATGCATGGTTTTAAGAAAAAGGAAACAAACTTGCAAGACAAAGGAAACAATCTTGCAAGACGTTTTCGTCTTGCGAAGCAAGCCCATAGGGAAATTCATCTTGTGAAGCAACTCAAAAAACGAAAAACTCTTTCGTCTTGCGAGTTTTTCGTCTTACGAGGCATTCGTCTTGCGAGGTACCACTGTAATTAATTTATTGACACTTAGGCACCAGGCCTAAGCAAAACCAGTCCTCAAGGGCTGAAAATGGAGTGTTGCATGGTACTGGTTATACAAAAAAACAAGCATGGCTGTATTGTTACTTCATACACAGTTATGATTAAAAAATATAAAACAAATAAAACAAATCCCTGCTTCACTATGAAAAGAATCAGAGGGAGGTAAAGGCAACATGGGTTTCTTTGTTCAGCAACTATGTGTGGCTTTTAAGAGACACAAATGTAACTTACTTAGAAGAAGATTTGATGGGAGTGTGACTCCAGCTGTTTTTCCACTTTGGGAACAGAAAGGTCGTCTGCATAAGTATTGCAATTTGTATTTTGTTGACGCCCTATAAAAAACACAGTTCTGACACCTATCACATCAAGAGCAGAGAAGAGATTCTAAAAAGAGAGGAAATAGCCGTCAAAGAGTTTCTTTCATACAGGATCAAATGATTCAGAGTGAAATATACCCTTTTCCAGATGAATAGGTATCCGGTGAGAATCTTTCCTTTACAATAATTCTTGATAGTCCTTATTAAACTTCTAGATGAAGTATTTCAAAAAGGCGACTTGAAAGGTTCAAGTAAGATAGATTGTTAGGATTTCTCTATTTGGAGGCCCAACTGTGTTAAGAAACAGACTAAACTACCAAAAATGTTAAAGGAGTTGAATACAACAGAGAAGAAATGAACAGGCTAAGCTAAAAACTTCACAATTCTGTTATGCTTCTCCCTCTGTCTACACCCAAAGATGGAACTGTAGAATTCATTATGTATAAAAGTCTCTTCTGTTAAATGAAATAAGCACTTTTTAAAAAAGCAGATCTTTAGGAGATAATACAAAGGGGCTCTATTCTGTATAATCTCTGAGAGTTCTTCTTTAAAAATGCTGCCAACATCATGGCGAGAGATTTTTTAAAAATAGATAATGTAAGATACTCAGATAATAAAAAATTGAAACGGCAAACCAATCTCTAAAATAACTTTAGAACAGCTATAGAATTGCATGGCCTGCCCATTCCCATTGATTCAGTTTTCTCGACCTGCACGGAATGGGAGAGGATGGGAAGATCATATTGAGTGATCAGGGTTACACAACATGGGGTGAATTATATGCTTGTAGAGAGGCTACCTTAAGCACACACCTGCCAACACATGGATTTCAGTGGGAGGAGAGAATGGGATGCAACCACAGGTATGTGGGCAGAGATCTCTTTCTCCCTGTTTGGCCAACTGAGAAAGCCAAAATGCAGCTGCAAAAATGCAAACAGAAATGGAAAGGAAGCTAAGTCCTTGTGGGAGACATATGAGAAAGCCCCCTTGTGTGTGGCTACCAACCTTGTTTCAGAAGGGCATTGGAACAGGAGGACCAGTCAATCTTAAAGGATGGGCAGGTTCACATAAGAGATGGTCCTTCAAGAAGAAGAAGAAGAGAAGGAGGAGGAGGAGTTTGGATTTGATATCCCGCTTTATCACTACCCTAAGGAGTCTCAAAGCGGCTAACAGTCTCCTTTCCCTTCCTCCCCCACAACAAACATTCTGTGAGGTGAGTGAGGCTGAGAGACTTCAGAGAAGTGTGACTGGCCCAAGGTCACCCAGCAGCTGCATGTGGAGGAGCGGAGACGCGAACCCGGTTCCCCAGATTACGAGTCTACCGTTCTTAACCACTACACCACACTGGCTCTCAAAGCTGTTTAGGGCTTATAGGTGATAGCTAATACTTTTGCATGGACTGGTGGAGTCCCCCCAACCCCTGGTGACCCCTGAGCGGAATAATGACTCAAGATAGCATGCTATGAGATTAAAGTTGGCCACAACTTTATTAAGTTTCAGATGTAGGGAGACATTGGCTCAGGCATTGGGCGTTTATCCTGCCCAGTCCCCAGCCGGGGATCTGGGAGACATCAGGGTTATCCAGAATGTGTGGGTATTGGGCTGGCTCTGGAGAACATATGTTCAAGCAGAGAGCCTACCCCCTGTTTCACCGCCATTGCAGGGGAGAGCAATGACAACCTCTCGGTGTATGGCCAATGCCTCTCCTCAAGACTCCTTTAATGGAGAACCCTTGGGATCACTGCCACAAGGGGTGTGGGTGTGGGTTACCGCTTCACACCTCCCTCCCCCCATTTCGGAAGATAGACAAAAGGATTCCCCCCAAGGCCATTGTGTGTTGCTACCATCTTGTTTCAGAAGGGCATTGGCACATGCACAGCAGTCAATCTTAAAGGATGGGCAGCTTCTCATAAGAGATGGTCCTTCAAGAAGCTTTGCCACAAGCTGTTTAGGGCTTTATGGGTGATAGCTAATACTTTTAATGGTACTCAGACATAGCCTGGCAGTTGGTGCATTGCTATAAGGTGGTCTCTCGCTGTGTTACAGAATCCTAGCACCTTGCCCCAGTCAGGATTTTTTTGCTGCAATGTTTTGCACCACTTAAAGTTTCTGAGTAGTTTTCAAGAGCCAGCCCCACATGCAACATGTGGCAGTAGTCCAGCCAAGATGTAACTAATGCAGGCATGGCCAAACTTGGCCCTCCAGCTGTTTTGGAACTACAACTCCCATTACACCTAGCTAACAGGACCAGTGGTCAGGAATGATGGGAATTGTAGTCCCAAAACAGCTGGAGGGCCAAGTTTGGCCGTGCCTGAAATGCATGTAGGGTTATTTCCAGGCCTGGCCATTCCAGGAACAGGTGCAATTGACACACCAGCCAACATCGGGGCACAATCATGAGACAACCTCAGGAACACCCAAAACAATGAGAATTACAGTGGTACCTCGGGTTACATATGCTTCAGGTTACAGACTCCGCTAACCCAGAAATAGTACCTCAGGTTAAGAACTTTGCTTCAGGATGAGAACAGAAATTGTGCTCCG
Organism: Podarcis cretensis; assembly: GCF_951804945.1. NCBI lineage: Eukaryota > Metazoa > Chordata > Lepidosauria > Squamata > Lacertidae > Podarcis > Podarcis cretensis. The sequence continues at coordinate 116,400,072 of NC_137170.1, read as the reverse complement.
GCCCCATTATCTAAAGCGGTGCTTCAGGTTAAGAACAGTGTCAGGTTAAGAACGGACCTCCGGAACGAATTAAGTACTTAACCCGAGGTACCACTGTATACACAAAGTGATTTATGAGTAGATGAAACAAGAATACCTGTAAAATGAACACACACACAAACACGGGTGGCAGCCACTGTTGTGCAACGCCTACAGAAATTTCTCCAAACACCTCAAATTTTTCTATTATTTCCACAATATCTTCTGGATACTGTGTTCCATTTTTATACCATTTTCATGGTTGGGGGGGGGGGTCCTGTGGTTTTGTATGTCCTGTTCTTGGTGGTCTTTTTGTTTTGGTGATGTTTTAAGTGTAACTTGCTAGCAGCTTGGGGTTAGAAAAATCATTTAAATAATTCACTTTTGCTTTTAGGTGGTGGTGGTGGGGAGTTGGTTTTAAAAAGAATGAGAGTTATTCTGATTACTTTTAGGTTGGCCACCCCCAAATTTATCTAGCAAGAGCAGAGAGGCCTTTCTCTGTTTAATTTAAACAGAGAAGAGCAAATTTTGCTCAATATCCTACCATTTATTTCCTAAGTAGAAATTCCGCAGGCGAAGGAAGGGGGAGAGAGGGGGAGAGCTGGGGTCGGGGAGGGAAAGTAATCCTCTTTGCCAAACAAAACATCAAAAATCTCAGTAATTCTGTAAATGGCATTTACTGCTTCAGCTGAAATGTTTTGATGTTTTTTGATGTTTCTCAATGAAAACAGAAGCAGAAAGGATGTATTGCTTTGCATTTATGCAGTGGGCTTCACAGTTAGCACCTCAAAGCGCAGGGATTATTGGCTCTGTCATGTTTGCTTTGTGTTTAGGTCCCCTCAGAAGACTCTTCAGCATCGGTCTTCAGGGGGAACGGATGAGTAATTGAAATGATGTCATCCTGGAAAAGCGTCGCAGCCAATATGCCAGCTTCCTTCAGTTCTAGTGAAAGGAGGCTAGTGCTTCTGTGCATTTTCCACTTCTTCTTTGAATACTTGGTCATGCCCTTCAGGCTATGCAATTCACCCCTGTCTTGCAACGTCTCATGAATGATATTTTCCATGGGATCTTGGACTATTGCGTTATTGTAACTCTTAATGCAGGCTTCCTCAACCTCGGCCCTCCAGATGTTTTGAGACTACAGTTCCCATCATCCCTGACCACTGGTCCTGCTAGCTAGGGATCATGGGAGTTGTAGGCGAAAAACATCTGGATGGCCAAGGTTGAGGAAGCCTGTCTTAATGTTATGCTTCCTTGGTCTTAACCTTACTTCCGTGATTTAGGTTGTTTTAAACTGTTTTGAATGTTGTGTTTAATTGTTGTGACCTGCCCCGGAACTTTAGGGCAAAGAATGGGTAATTAGTAATAATTAAACCATCCCACACCTCCGTATTCTACACATATGATTCATCTTGGAGAGCCTCTGAAAAACCAACTCTATGCAGCTGTGATTATGACCTGACCCAAGTTGAATTTTGGGGATATCCATCACCCCCAAGGCACTGGGATGGACCCCCATTGCTGTCCTGATTCCCACTGAAAACTGAAAGGTGTTCAGTGTTTCCTTGGATTTGCAAATTATTACTGTTGTTTCATCCCCATCTTCTCCACAATAGTCATACTATTGAGAGATCTGTTGAGGAGCCAGTCCAGCTTCAAGTGGACCTTTTGACTACCTGAAACAGAAGCTCACCATGACATCTGGGACTGCCAACCCTGGAACTGGCTCAATGTTCTTCTCTTCTGTCACAATGCTCTCTCAGCAGACCATTTGTGGCTAGTTAGAAGTTACATCTGGATATACTGACTACTGCCTGCAGAGCCTGGTGGAACGCTCTTTCACAAGAGACGAAGGCCCTCTGGGATTTGACATCTTTCTGCAGGGCCTGCAAAATGGCCAGCCAGGCCTTTGGGCAGGATGCAGTTTGACTTACTTTCCTTTGTCTAAAACAAGCCTGATGGAGGCCTCCAACCCGTTCACAGGTCCTTGTATGATCAGTGGAAACAGTTGGTCCTGGCAAGTATTAACCACTCTCAATTCCAACCTGAAAATTGCCACCTGCCCAGATTATTATTATTAATAAAACAAACACTTGAATTTTTTTTTTTAAGATGGCAATCCATGGGAGTGGCCTGGAATATTCCAATCCCATACATATCCTGACTTCTTCCCTTGTCTCTGCAGCTCAGGATATGGGAGAATTAGTACCTTTTTATGCCAAACAGATGAAGTCCTACATTGACTGTGCTGAAAATGAGTCACTCATTACATCCAGCAAAGAAAACAAGCAAATAAATGAAAATAAATGTGATACTTGCAACAAGAGTTCATAATCTCATATCTGAATAATTACACTGCCATTCAGAAAGTGATGCAATTAAGCAGTCTCTGCCGAAAAGACACAACAACATTCTGTCGTGTTTCCATTCCGTAGTTCTTGACGCCATACACATTCACTAAAGACAAGTAATTTTTTCCTTCTCATAACAGTTTGTACACTGATATTTTCCAGTGGCTAATGGAAATGCCCACATGTTTTATTTTCACTTGCAATAGCCTGCCAATGAGTGCACTTTTGTCGGTTTCATCATAACGACTTGGATCACTTCTCTGAAAGCTGGTCAACTGGTTAGGAAAACTACCGGGGCCCATTACTGAGGTCCAAGAGCATTGCAGATGGGTTGTTTAATTTATAATGGAGTGAGGGGATCTGCCCAGGAGAATCCCACCATGCATGTCATGACCAAGATTCTGAACAACAGCCACAACTCTGATACAGGGGTGGTGGGGTGGAAGATGAACCTGCTGGATCAAGAAGACCAGTGGCAAAAGGCATGGAGTTGCTAGACAGTGTCAGCTAGGAACCCATTGAGCCCGGAACTGGAAGTCCAAGGGCAGTAATACCCCAAGAAAACATTTTACAACCAGGGGCTTCATGTGTTTTGCTGGTCTAGAGAATGCACGAGGAAGTTGCTGAGAGAGAGGCATCAGAGAAGCTCCAGGGCAGAGGAGTATCTCTCTAAGGAAGGGGGCAGATCTTGGAAGGAGAATTCTGGCCCAAGATGGATAAAAGGCTTAAGCTGAGGCCTCACCTCATATGAAGCTGTCTGCTTGGAGCTCTCCAGAGTTCTGAAATTCCAGGCTGACCATACGTGCTGCCCAGATGACGCAGCCACTTACTCATACGTTGTGCTCTGTGGGTTCTTCTCACGGCCAGGACAGGACAATGAATAGTAGGCCATGTTCTCTTGCCAGCTTGTGCTAGTGATATTGCTATTCATAGCAGATCCTCCATCAAGGAGCTCAGATTCTGCCATTAACATTAATTGCACAATAAAATTTGTGCAGATTGTCTGTAAATGTGTCCATCTTGCATTGTTCATGCTGTGCCTGACATTTGCTCTGATATTTTAATTTGGATTGGTGATGTGGGCATGTGGGGTTATATTGTACTCAGTGCTGAGGATACCCATAGGGGATCGTTCCTGGTGGCTGTAGTGAAGACACAAAAACTCCACCGGGATCACATCTAATTCCCCAAACCCTTAGACTGGGATCAAACAAGATGTCATTGCAAATATGTAATTAGAAACCACATTAGGGTGATGGTTATTATTATTATTATTAAGTAATAGCAGAGGCTGTGGTGATTTTAATAAGCTGCAGCATGTGGGGAAGGGAGGTTTAATCTCTCCCCCCCCCCGCCCCCGAGCTGTAACAATCCCTTCTCCGCTTATTGGCTTTAGGAAAATGAGAATTGTGATGTGTGAGAATTGTGATGTGTGTGTATGTGTAACACTAGCATAGCAATTCCCCCAACTCCACACCTTGTATAACTTGCTATCTAAATATTTGAAGATGTGAAGGAATGCATCTGAGAATGGATATTTCTTTTTTTTGTGGGGTGAAACATGGGCCTTATGTGGAGTAGGTGAGTAGTTTCAGCTGCTTTCCTTGTGAGAGGAATTTATTCCTTCTAATGTCTTGTTTAAAGAGAAGGTGATTGGTCATTTGAAACAGACTTGGTTTTAAGGGAGGGGAAGGGTTTCCTGCTTTATTCATCATGTGTCAGGTGAGGAAAGGGAATAGGGTGACCCTCAAGACCCTTTGGCTGCAGCCATGGGAGTATTGACACCAAATCCATTTGCGTCTGATTCCCTCCTTGACCATGAAGACTGCAGAGCATTTAAAAAGGTGGCTCCCCAGTCATGTGCATTTCTAGGCTCCCTTGCCTTACTTCTAACAAGGAGCCCATATGCATGAGCTGGGTCAGGGGAATTGCTGTGGACCATTCCCACCCCTCATCCTCTCTGATCTTCCATCAACAAAGAGTAGGAACTGTCCACTCTTCACTTCCGCAGGGGGGGTTGTTCTGATCCAGCCACTACACACACCACATTCGTGACATAAACCAGCCTCAAAAAGGGAGTTTTTGGTCTGTCCTACACTTGCAACTCTAGAGACATGGGTGGCACTGTGGGTTAAACCACAGAGCCTAGGACTTGCCGATCAGAAGGTCGGTGGTTTGAATCCCCGCGACGGGGTGAGCTGCTGTTGTTTGAAAGCATGTCAAAGTGTAAGTAGATAAATAGGTACCGCTCTGGCGGGAAGGTAAACGGCGTTTGCGTGCGCTGCTCTGGTTCGCCAGAAGCGGCTTAGTCATGCTGGCTACATGACCCGGAAGGTCACAACTGGACCTAATGGTCAGGGGTCCCTTTACCTTTACTTTACACTTGCAACTGAACAGTTTATAGAACATTTAAAATCTGTAACTCCCCCACCTCCCGTCTGAACTGGTTACAGTCCATTCTACCACTTTTTCTTTTTGCTGCATGCACAGACAAGGCCTCAGATTTTGGAAAATTGAGATGTTTGTAAATTGTTTGCTATAAGGATGATAACTTTTAATTATTCACATCCACATATAACATTTCTTTTTTAAAAAAATGTTGGTGTGATTTATTTTTGTTTGCTAATTTCAAAACAACTTTAAAAAACCCAAAACTTTCCTTGGAAGAGTTTCTCATAAAACGTTGGAAACAAAGGTAACTGCCCCCCCCCCAACCTAGCTTTCTCTTCCTCCCTCCCTCAGTTGCGTATTTTTGGCAGCAGTTTGATCTCTCTCGTTTCAAAGGCTTTCCTTATCCCCCAAACAGAAGAATCAAGTTTCAAAATGTACTTTAGAAAATGTGCTCAGTGCCAACAGGGATTTGATAATCCTGATTCTGATTGCGGTTTGGCTACCATTAAAGCGACTGGCAAAAGTATTCATTGAGCTGGAAGCAAGCCGTGCAATAGATCTGCAACATAAAATATTAAAGGTTAAGGTTAGCATGTGTGAAGTAGGTAATCTTTGCTTTCCCTCGAGGCCTCTTAAGCCTAGAACTCCCTTCTGAAACACCTCGCTGGTTCTACCACTCTCCTCTCAGTTTACCTTCCAACGCTAAACCATAGCTCTCTTTCCCCATTAACCCTCTGTCTTAAAGCCTGAAGTCCTTACCTCCAACTAAAGCAGAGCTAAGATACACTTTAAGTTCACAGACTCAAAATTGGAATAGACTTTGAAGGTCATGTGGTTCAACTTCCTTCTCAGTGCAGGATCAGGGTGCAATTTCAGCACCCCTGGCAGGAAGGACTGTGGCTCACTGCTTTGTATGAAGAACGTTCTGGGTTCAATTCCTGACATCTCCATGTAGGGCAGGGCTCTGGAGAAATGGCCCGGAAAATCTGCTGCCACTACCCCTTCAGCATCTATCTCCTGAAAGGGCCGCCTCACTCTGCCTAACAGTAGGGCTGGCACAAAACACTGTCTACCTGGCACTAGATTCCAGGGGCTAGATGAATAACAGCTTCATGTGAAGCTGGTAACAAGGGCCACAATCCAGGACTTAGGCTGCACTCCTATACCCTCTTTCTTCTCTGGGTGTAAGCCCCACTAAACACTGTGGGACTTCGCACAGAGTAAATTTGCACAGGATTGAGCAATTATACACTTCCACTTCATTGAAATCAATGGGGCAGCAACATGCCTTGTTCTGGATCCTGGCCAAGATGTGCCAGTAACCTTCATAGTTCTAACAACAGAGTTGTTCCATTCATTAAACAAACTTTCCGGTGCAGATAAACATTTTCCTGCTCTGAAGGTAAAGGTAAAGGTAAAGGTAAAGGTAAAGGTAAAGGTAAAGGTAAAGGTAAAGGTAAAGGTAAAGGGACCCCTGACCGTTAGGTCCAGTCGTGGCTGACTCTGGGGTTGCGGCGCTCATCTCACTTTATTGGCCGAGGGAGCCGGCGTACAGCTTCCGGGTCATGTGGCCAGCATGACTAAGCCACTTCTGGCAAACCAGAGCAGCACACGGAAACGCCGTTTACCTTCTACTTGCACTTTGACGTGCTTTTGAACTGCTAGGTTGGCAGGAGCAGGGACCGAGCAACGGGAGCTCACCCCATTGCGGGGATTCAAACCGCCAACCTTCTGATCGGTAAGTCCTAGGCTCTGTGGTTTAACCCACAGCGCCACCGGCGTCCTGCTCTGAAGGTAAATGCACTTTAATGCCATTCCTTTGCCCTTGTCTACCTACATATAGCGTAATGCTGATGGTCAACAAAAGCGGTTTAAAGGCTCTCTCAGGGCAAATCTAAAAAAATGTAGTATAAACACCAACAACTGGGAAACACTGGCCTGCAAGCACTCCAGTTGGAGAACAAAGGTGTAATGGGCTTTGAAGATGCACAAACACAGGACGAAAGGAAGAAACGTGCTATGAGGAAGGCATGCTTGGCAAACCGTCACCATCATCAACTCTCACCTGGAAACCTATGTCCCCACTGTGGAAGGACATGTGGATCCAGAATTGGCCTCCACAGTCACTTACAGACTGACTGTTAAGGCCGTGTCATGGAAGAAACTCTTACTTGGCTACAAGTGATTGCCAAAGAAGAAAACATATAGAATTCAGAGATGCTTCCTTTATAATCAACAATATTAAGGAAATGGTAATTTGAGGTCATGTCCCAGAGGCCACATGGGGATGTTTGATCAGGGGAAGGTCTGAGATTGTGATAACTGTGGAGCCATGCTGTAGATTTAAAGCCAGCCCTTATTCATGAACCTAAATGCTTTACAGTTCCGAGTTAACATTTATGAAAATGTAGCTGTATATGTCATTTGCACTGCCTTCTTATTTGCTAGCCAAGCTGCCTCGTTTAAGCTCCCAGGCAGGTGGGCATGGCACAGTACAGGAACTTGGAACAGATACTGTCCTTCAGGAGCTTATCAGATGCCTGTCTGTCAGCATCCCATTGTTCACCACCAAGTGCCAAGCTGCACAAAGCAGGCCTAGAGAAAGGAAAACATTTTGCAGATCACAGACCAGCATGCATGTGTACACACCCCTTGTTAAGCTGTGTGTTCTGGTTTGATCAATTACTTGAAAATAATAAATGGACACTTTCCCAGAACTTTCTCTAGCTTGACCATAAAGTGACTGTTCTTGCATGAAGGAAATTTCAAAAGGAGACACCAGTGTTAGTCAATTGAATTAATCAGCTTTGCAAGAAATTTAATTCCATCACCCATGGCCTGAATCAAGATAGCAGTTTAGTTTTTTTAATCCACTGGCAGGTGTTAATTAACTTATGAAAGGGTTTTGTGTTATTACGGTTCAGGACTTTAAGGACCACCTCTTTCCATATGAACCTACCCAAAGCCTGAGATCATCTTCTGAGTCCCTTCGTGTGCCTCCTCCATGAGAGGTCTGGAGGATGGCAACATGAGAACAGGGCCTTCTCTGCAGTGGCTCCCCATCTGTGGAATGCTCTCCCCAGAGAGATTCGCCTGGCACCTTCATTATACACCTTTAGGCACCAGGCAAAAATGTTCTCCTTTAACCAGGCCTTTGGTTGAGTTGATTGACACCCTATGCCCTTATAAAATGTGTTCTTTGTAGGGGAGGGCGCTATTGGGTTGTTGTTATTTTGATTATGTACTTTGTTTTATATTCTGATTTTGTCCTGTGAACCACCCTGAGACCTGCGGGAGGTATGTAAATTCAATTAATAATAATAATAAATAATATTGCTTTGTGAATAAACACTGTGCTTGTTTAACATACATTTAGGGTTGTATTCCACTTTTACTCAGAGTATGCCCTTTAAAATTAATTGATGTAAGTTGGTCATGGCTAATAATTTCAGTAGGTCTGGTCTGAGTTAGCGGAATACAAACTTAAGCTTTAACATAATTGTTACAGGGTTGGATTCAAATATGCTGAAGTCGGTGTAATGAGTCCCGTGAGTGCAAAAGAACTGGCCCCCTCTCCTTCCCCATGTCTGCCCCCCCTCTCCTCAAATCTGCTTGGGAGAACCCCCTGCCCCACCCCAAACAGCATGCATGGGGAGATCATTCTGTCCGGCAAGCAAAAATGCTTGCACTGATGGAACAATCTCCTAAGGTGTCAGTGAATTCCACCTGCAGCCTGTATTTCCTGTATTCCATTTCCCTCTGACTTCATGGTTTACATTTCTCTCTCTTTACACTGATGTGTGTATATATATACCTGCCAGCTTAGAATAAAAAAATCATGAATCTGATGAAGTAAACTCTAGCCTCCACGAAAACATTGGGCTATAATAAATGTGTTCCTAAGGAAGGTGCCACGAGACTGTTTGTTTTTGCTGCACATACTAATATCATTATTATTTATTAAATCTACAGCTACATACTCCAGAAAGCACCTAAATAATGTGATGAAGTAGACGGTAAAAATCAAGACCTGCAATGTCCGCCAAATCTGCACTGAGTTTGAAACTGTTTTTATGTAATGTTTGAATCGTTGATGTGGTTCTCATGCTTTCATTGCTGATTGGTGTGGGATGTTTCACAGGAACCAATTCATAAATGACTTGGGGGAACATTTAGCCCCTCACTGGCGAGAGCCAGTGTGGTGTAGTGGTTAAGAGCGGTAGACTCGTAATCTGGTGAACCGGGTTCGCATCTCCGCTCCTCCACATGCAGCTGCTGGGTGACCTTGGGCCAGTCACACTTCTTTGAAGTCTCTCAGCCCCACTCACCTCACAGAGTGTTTGTTGTGGGGGAGGAAGGGAAAGGAGAATGTTAGCCGCTTTGAGACTCCTTCGGGTAGTGATAAAGCGGGATATCAAATCCAAACTCTTCTTCTCTTCTTCTGTTTGGGGTGTGTGTTGCCCCAAATTCCTTTGGGTCTCTTTTCTAAATATTCTTTTAAAAGGTAAAGGTACCTCTGAACGTTAGGTCCAGTCACGGACGACTCTGGCGTTGCGGTGCTCATCTCACACTTTACTGGCCGAAGGAGCCAACGTTTGTCCGCAGTTTTTCCGGGTCATGTGGCCACCATGACTAAGCCGCTTCTGGCAAAACCAGAGCAGTGCATGGAAACACCATTTACCTTCCCGCCAGAGCAGTACCTATTTATCTACTTGCACTTTGACATGTTTTTGAACTACTAGGTTGGCAAGAGCTGGGACCGAGCAACGGGAGCTCACCCCGTCACGGGGATTCGAACCGCTGACCTTCTGACTGGCAAGCCCTACTTCTCTGCTGTGTGTGGATGTTGCCTTTTGGGCTCTGTGAGAATTGGCACTCAGACAATGGAGTGTGCTATTAGTAGAGAACGGTGAGGCAGACACAGTGTTTAAAATAGCTGGTGCACAGAAGCTCCTTAATTTCCACCCCCCCCTCAACACTCCAGCTTTCATTTCCCCCTCTAATTGTATGGCTATCGGGGAAAAATAAATACATTTCTGCAAAGTAGGTTTATGATGCCATTTCGAGCCCAGCCAATTAGCATCCTGAGTTACTAATGCCGCTAATTCTTTTTTTATTCATTTCGGAACAGGAGGGGAAGAGAAGCATGTCGGAATTATTACTAGGCACAAAGGGCAAGTATCACTTGAAGCAAGGTTTTTCTCCTCCTCCTGAAGTGCTGCCCTTCTTATCCAACGAGCTGTACAGAGAACATTGTAGTTAAGAAGGACAATCCATTTTCAAAATCCACTTTATATTGCGAGATCTCTCCAAGTCTCCTCATGCAGATGATACCGTATAGTCTTAGCACGTGGCTGCAAGTATCCACTGATACCTCTCTCCACTGCAAAATATACTGGGCCTGTAACACCCAAACTGTCATGACCAGCGATTTATGGTGAAATCTTTCGCAGGGGAACAGTTAGGGCCAGAGGTGCCATCTTGTGAGAGTGATTTTTTTTTGGGGGGGGGTCTCCCCCAAGCAGCCACAGCAGCAACAGGAGGAGAAGCCAGCCACAGAAGCCATGTCTCCATGCTCGATCACCTCTGCCCCCTGAACGTGACCTGTTGCAGTTGTGGAAAGGCCCGCCACAGGCCACAGAATATTGAGGGGGGCTGGCCCTCTTCTTGAAAAAAAAAATAGGGGGGCTTGGCTCCGGCCTCTCTACCCCAGATAGTGCCTCTGAAACAATGGGTTTAGACTATACACAGTTTTTTATTTAGGTGCAATCCTGGGAACATAAGCCTTGGGGGCTTGCTGTATAGCTATTAGTTTTCTGGGCCAAATCCAGTTTGCATCCAAGGTTTGCAAGGTACGGTCTCTTAACATCCTGGATTGTGACATTGTGCTGATACTGCTGTTAGTATCTTAACCCTTTATTTACTGGCTCCTCAGGTCTGCTTTCTCTTCAGTTATGGCTTGAAAGGTGACCAGATTGCACCCTTATTGCCTTAAGCATTTTGGGAAAGATGAGCTGAAAACCCAAAACAAATACATTAAACTAACTAGAAAGGCTATCTCTTTTTTTTAAAAGAATCAGGTTTTTTTTTAACATAATAGATTTTTTTTCTTTTATTTTATCGACTTCCCATCCCATTTTCCATGGTGTCTTTTTATTTCTCCCCTTTGCTACACCCTATCTTCTCTTTCCTCTTCTTCTTCTTTGGCGATCACTTGTAGCCGAGTAAGATTGTCTTCCATAAACACAGTTTTAGCAATGAGTCCGTAGGTGACTGTGGAGGCCAATTCTGGATCCACACGTCCTTCCACAGTGGGGACATTGGTTTCCGGGAGGGAGTTGATCATGGTGTGGATTTGCCAAGCGTGCCTTCCTCTTAGCACGTTTCTCCCTTGCGTCCTGAGTTCGAGTGTCTTCAAAGATATATTTCTTTTTTTTTTAAGTACCGTAGAATTACTGAGAATGAAAACATTTGATAGCAAGTCAAATCTGAACGCAAAAAGGTGATCACAATCAGGGTGGAGGGAAAGGAGCATCATTTTATTATGGGTGAGCACTGATTATTTCCCCCTTTTGGATCATTTCCTCTCAGCTGGTATTTTACAGCTCTCAATGTTAGATGAATTATTAAAGGACTGCAAACACTTCAAGTCTCAGCTCATTCAATTAGTTGTTGTCTCCCTTTAAATGACACATAGGCAAGATGCTTGGAACATATAGTCAGTTGCGGAGAAGCAAATCTGATGTTAAATGATACACAATTCCCTGCCGTGCTTTATTTCTTCAGTCTTAACAACCAGGTAAAGTGGACAATGCAGAAGAATTATGAGCCCATATAAAAATGATGCTTCAGGTTTAGCAGCATGCATGGCAAACAGTGGCTGGAAGAGTTCATGCATTATATATATTGGAATAAAGTTATACTTTACCCAAGTAATGAATAGAACGGTTTATAAAAAAGGAATGGAAGGAGAAAAGGAAGTGTGGCAACACATTTAATCACGTGTCACACAAGGTTTATAGATTACCTTACCATATGTTCCTGTATTCTATTATTAATATTTAAAATTACTTAACAATTCAAATTGTCTAGCTGGTGACATATTTAAGGTTCAGGGAACAGAACCCTTTGTTTGAACAGCAATTTCACTTCTGTTTTCTCTCTTCATTTGCTGGGATAATTTTTCAGGCACTCACAATTTCTTCTTCTTCAAAGGCCCTCTCATACTGTACTATTAAGCGTAGAACCTATTATAATGCCATTCCACCATCTTGCAAAGCATTGTCTAGTAGCCTGGAGCTCTCGCCAGCGGGCCAACTTAAATTTAAAAAATAAAGAAAAGAAAACATGCCCCTTGATATACAGCCAGGTCATGATGAAGCACCATAAATTCTCTTTAATTTCCAAAGGGGTACAGGGATCCCATTTGGGCAAATCTGTCATTTTCAGTTTCACATCTTCCAATCTTATAGTCAGTTTTCCACCTTTCTACATCAGCTTGCTGCTGCTGCTGCTTCTTTTTTTAAAGTCCTCATGGAAATTCAACTATATTTTGGTGGCTTTGAGTGTGAAAACACATAGTGAGTGTCATATTCATTCTCCCTAAGCTCCATTTACAGAATGCTTCATATCTTCTCGGCATAATGCCACCTCTTGCCGATGTATCATGCCTGACAGATTCATCAGGGCTGGATTCACCAGGCGAACACTCTACAATAAAGGAATGGATTGATGTGACGCATTACTCAAAACGAGGGTTTAAACAGCTGTGAATGGGGGCTTGCAACTATTTAATGAGCATGCTCCCCGGTTTGTTTTCAATATTGTTTCCATGCAATTATTCTGATTTGGAGGTGAGAGGCTGAGCTTCACAAGTTCCCTTCATCAATCATGATCAATGCCTTCTTCTGTATGCTTAGCGTGCTTTGAAAAACCGTTACCAAAAATGCAAAAAACAAGGAAAGTGCAGCAGGCTTCCAAGTCAGGAATATCAGATTTTTTTGTCCACAGCCAAGAGTGATGGAAGGTAGTTAAAGCAACACTTCGTTTGATGATGCTTTGCTGCCAAAGTAGAGTATGTCAACAAGTAAGCAATGAAAACCCTTCCTGCTGGTTTCAGTTTCTATGGCTCCTTCCCCGATACCTGCAGTACACTTGGGTAGCACTGTTGCCTAAACCACTGAGCCTCTTGGGCTTGCTGATTAGTAGGTTGGCGGTTTGAATCCCTGTGACGGGGTGAGCTCCTGTTGCTCAGTCCCTGCTCCTGCCAACCTAGCAGTTTGAAAGCATACCAGTGCAAGTAGATAAAATAGGTACCACTGTGGTGGGAAGGTAAACGGTGTTTCTCTGTGCTCTGGTTTCTGTTGTGCCAGGTTTAGTCATGCTGGCCACATGACCTGGAAAAGCTGTCTGTGGACAAATGCCGGCTCCCTCAGCCTGAAAGCAAGATGAGCGCCACAACCCCATAGTCGCCTTTGACTGGACCTTTACTCCAGTCCTTTACTTTATTACCTTACCTTACCTGCAGAATCCTCTCTGAAGCTTGCCAGTCACCATAGACCCCTCTCACTTTAAATCCCCCCTTTCTTTTATTGTAAATATCAATACAATACAAAAACTATACACACTTGGCATTACATTACATATATTACATACAAAACATACATCACATATCTCACCTTCACCACCCCTTCCATCTACCTACCAACAAAGACAGCCACATACTGTGGTTATTGACTTTCAACCAGTCTTCTTGTGTAATTTTGTCAATCTTTAATCATTTTTTCTAACCAGTCAGTTTTTGTGGGAATATTATTACTTTTCCAATTTTTGGCTATTAGCGTCCTCGCTGCAGTTGTCGCGTACATAAATATAGGTCGGGCAGTTTTTGTAAATTCTCATGACATAATACCAAGTAAAAAAGCCTCAGGTTTTTTGTTGAATGAAAATTTAAACACTTTTTTAAAATTCATTATAAATAACCTTCCATAATTCTCTTATTTTCTTGCACTCCCACCACATGTGGATAAACATGCCTATTCCTTCTTTACACCTCCAACAAGTATTTATGTTCTTCTTATATATCTTTGCCAATTTGACTGGGGTTAAACACCACCTGTATTGCATTTTCAGTACGTTTTCTCTTAAACATGATGTAATATACAGAGTGAATCTAATATCTTTTCCCCATAATCGTTCCCAATCACTCATAGGTATGTTATGCCCGATGTCCTGTGCCCAGCGAATCGTAACTGCTTGCACTCCTCTTCTTTCACTTCCCAATCAAGGAGGTCATACATGTTGGATATAAATTTCCCTTTTACAATTATTAATTTCTCTTCCATTCTATTCTTTAGAATATCCTTTTTGTCTCTTCTTACCCAAACGTTCATTAATTTGAAAATATTGGAACCAACATTTACATTCGGATATCTTCATTTTTTTTTTTTTCATTTTTAGTTTGTCCTCGTCCTCTTTTAATATTATTTTGTATGTTGCCCAATTACGGTATTTTCCATATTTTTTTTTCCTTCACAGTCATGGCTTCTGCGGGTGAGGTCCACCAGGGAGTTTTTGGTTCTAACAGGTCTTTATATTTAACCCATATTTTGTACAATGATTTTCAAATTATATCATCTTAAAAAACCCTGTGTGCTTTTACCTTATCATGCACCAGATAAGCATGCCAACCAAAATTCGTAGCTACACCTTCTAAATCCAAAAAATCTGTATCCTTGAAGTTCATCCATTCTCTAATCCATGTTAGAGCCGCAGCTGCATGATATAACACTTCTTTCCTAGTTCAATGCTCAGAGCATTGTTTTATCCCGGTTACTCTGATAATGCTTTGGGTGTCTGTCTTTGTTTTGGCAGGGTTATCATTCACCCTTGATGAACCTAAGGCTAGAACAAGAACAAAAAAAAAATGTCAACACCTAGTATCCTAAGAAGGTCTAGCATGCAGAGCCTTTAAAGTGTCCATGTGCATTGTTCTCTAATTGTTCATTTCAGAAAGCATCAGCGTTTATTTTTAAAGGAAGGGCGGATTTTGTAAAGAAGCAAACAAAAACTGTCCAATTGATATTTTTTTCTGGTAGTGGAAATAATATTGTTTCTCACAACCAATGCCCGTTCTGAGTAAGGGGCAATGCTTTCTGAACTGATAACACCTTTGAAGCCATCACTAAAAACACATTCAAAGATGAACATGTTCAAGAAAATTGCACCCCGTTTCCTGCAATAATTCATCTTATTTATGACATGATATAATTATTAAGCCAAAATATTCTGTCTGTCAGCAACTGTTAAGTTGTAGGGCAATCTATAAAAATTACATCCTCCTTGTTTCTTAGCTCCTTAAACTGATACTGTCTTCCAGGCAGCCATTCATCAGCAAAACCATCTTATCCTATATAGGTATGTAGCTTATCGTAAGTTATTTTGACTCTCCCATTGTAAGGCATGAGGGGAGTGGAAAAGTGTGGCACCATGTTGCAGTATTATTTTTCCTATACTGCAAATGGGAAGTTTCATGAAAGGAATACCATAGACAGTCTCTATAGGATAGGGGCAGCAAACTGAATGATGATGTTGATGATTTTATTTATACCCTGCCCATCTGGCTGGGTTTCCCCAGCCACTGTGGGCAGCTTCCAGCAAAATATAAAAGCATAGTAAATTGGATCTGGCTAGTGGATCAGATCCTTATCTTTCCCCATCCCTCCTTGGGCCAAGTTTGACAGGTGGGTGGGGACCCTCAACTGTCAAGAATAATACCAGGTAACCCATTTTGCCCACACGCTTTGAAATCAAGCTGCATCACCAAAGGCACATTGCTTTGCGAGCCCTGGCGGTCAGTTGGTTGTTGGTACCTGCAAGCCTTTTTGTACCTGTCATTCATATAGAGCATTCCAATGTACAGCCTAAGAGCCGATTCATGTGATACCATCTTACTGTATGGCACTTGTGGCAAACTCGTAGCTCGTACTTGTTCTCAGCCACATCAGCCATGGTAGCTAAACTCTGTGAATCCATTGACACGTGCAGAGATTTGGCTGCTGGTAGAGACGCGGGTGGCGCTGTGGGTTAAACCACTGAGCCTTGGACTTGCCGATTAAAAGGTCGGCGGTTTGAATCCCCGTGACGGGGTGAGCTCCTGTTGCTCAGTCCCTGCTCCTGCCAACCTAGCAGTTCGAAAGCACGTCAAAGTGCAAGTAGATAAATAGGTACCGCTCCAGCGAGAAGGTAAATGGTGTTTCCGTGCGCTGCTCTGGTTCGCCGGCTCCCTCGGCCAGTAAAACGAGATGAGTGCCGCAACCCCAGAGTCGGCCACAACTGGACCTAATGGTCAGGGGTCCCTTTACCTTTACCTTTACCTTAGAGCATTGCTAGTGTCTCTTTTCAAAGGTTTGCAGTGGCAGGTCCAAAGAGAAACCTGGGTTGGCTTCTGCATGTGATCACGGTTGCGTAGAGTCATCCCATCACAACACAAAGCAGCTAGGAATCAATTTGCATTGCCCACAGAAGTATGAACAAGCTCTAAGCTAACTGACATTTGAGGTCATGGGATTAATCATAGGACAAGGAATAAGGTAAAAGTTTCATGCCACTTTTTTGGAACTTGCTGCTGGCATCAGAAGTTATCCACTTTCCCACTGCATAGCTTATTTTAAAACATTTGCTCGGCAGTGTTGTGTTAGAAAAATCTTAGTAATTCTGGTGTGAGTAGGGTGTTCATCTGTGTTGGGAGTTTTTTTTTAATTTCTGTGTAAGAATTTAAAGACAAGCTTGTAAAATTCCCTTGGCAAGACAACTGAAAAAACCAGAGAATTGTTCCCTAGCGAATTATATTACTTGAATTGTCGCTATTTACAAAGACAAGGAATAAAACTAAGCCTTGGTCTTTAAGTGACAACTCTGTTTGCAGATTGGTCCAAAGGAAAGTGATAACCTTTGTATTGTTAATGTAAGGAACAGTCCAAAGGAGGACCAGGGGAGGAGAGTATTTTATAAATGCATTCAGAGCTGACTGAATATTAACAAGTGGATTGGTCCAGACTTTTGAAACATTTATTGTTGGCATAGCTGCAGGTTAACAGCTTCCATGGTCAGAGCAACTGGGAACGGAATAGCCCTCGCTGGAAATAACAGTTACAGTTGTGCCCTTTTGAAACCAAATGCCCCAGGCTGAAGCGCATGTGTATGCTGAGCAAGCACAAATATTCCTAAGCGATACTTAGCTGCATTTAGGTAGGCTGATGATGAATATTCCATAGGACTTCAAATGTTGCCCAGACTGTAAATAGATATGTGAGAGGTGTTTTTGTTTGTTGGTTTTGTTTTTTTTTGAAAAAATTCTTGTAGTTTTTGAAGGCTGATCTTGGCAAAGTAGGGACCCGGGTGGCACTGTGGGTTAAACCACAGAGCCTAGGACTTGCCGATCAGAAGGTCGGTGGTTCGAATCCCCACGACGGGGTGATGTCCCATTGCTCGGTCCCTGCTCCTGCCAACCTAGCAGTTCGAAAGCACGTCAAAGTGCAAGTACCGCTCCAGAGGGAAGGTAAACGGCGTTTCCGTGCGCTGCTCTGGTTCACCAGAAGCAGCTTAGTCATGCTGGCCACATGACCCGGAAGCTGTACACCGGCTCCCTTGGCCAATAAAGCGAGATGAGCACCGCAACCTCAGAGTCGGCCACGACTAGACTTAATGGTCAGCGGACCCTTTTCCTTTTTACTTGGCAAAGTAGAGCTTGGTGAAGTTGGGCATGCGCAGTGGAGCAGGGCCCTGCACACTGCAGAAAAGATGCAGTAACATACTGAGCCCATAGGTAAATTCAAACAGGTGCTGAATTCTCAAAGGGTGTGCAGAAGCATTGCAGAAGTGACACCCTGTGCTGTTACTTTCATATGTCTGACCGTGTGAAGAGACTTTGTATGAATGCGCTTTAAGGCAGACCAGCAGATGAAGATGTAACCACCTCTTTGAACATTTTTTGTAAATTCAGATCAAGACGCCCCTTGCTCAGCTTGCTCCTTTCTGCAACCTTGCTCCTTTCAGCTGAAAATGGCTTGACAGGCTTTTTCATGAATCCTAACAAGTCTGCCCCTGGAGCAGCATCAATTAAATAAGGGGAAATCGGTGCTGTCAGCCTCAGCTATTGTCGGAGAAGATGGTCGAGGCTATTCTGCAGTCCATGAATAGTACACAGCAGGACATGAAATGCATGGGGGAAGGGCTTTTTGTACAAGGTGTGCTACAGCATCAATGGGGAGCCTGTGGTCCTCCAGGTATCTCCAGTCATACCTGGCCACTGGCTATATTGGCTGGGGGTCATGGAAGTTGGAATCCATCTGTGCTGGTCCAGGGGGGAGGTTACCGTGGGGCGAGGTCCAGGACCTGAGTCGAGGGTCAGCAGACACTCCTCCACGGGCGAAGCGGGGTCCACAGCGAGGAGCCGGGCAAGGACAGGAACTCTGGGGGAACCGGACTGGGTGCTGGCTGAAACAGCTCTTCAACAACGTTGCTCCCGCAACCTGGGACCGGGCTGACTGGCCTTTATCTTCTCTGAGGCCAGGGGCGGTCCCAGCCCCCAGGAGATCCGCCTCTCCTGGTCTTAAGGCGAGCACTCCTCCTGGGAGAAACCAGTTGCCTCCGCCTCTCTGCCCTGAGCCTCTGCAGTTCAGGAGAGGCTGAAGGGTTACTGGACCCAGGGGGAGACTCACCTGTAGGCACTGAGTCCTCAACCACCTCCGGAGCCAGAGTGGATTCACCTGGTGCCTGCTCCTGAGGATCTGGCACAGGTGCAGGCGCTTCAGAATCAAGGCCCTGCCCCAGTTCAGCCGGCCCTGGAGGCGGGGACTCCTGTGCAGGCTGGGATTCCTCAGATTCAGCCTCTGAATCGGATTCCCAGGCCATCACACCATCAAACATCCAGAGGTTCCCCATTTCCGTGTGAGAGATAAAGCCAATCTAGAAGACAGTGAGGGGCATTTTTCAGACTATATAAGTGCCTGTATTTCTTACTGACTCAATGTAGTCCCCCTCCAATATAAATTGCTTTGAAATATTTTGGGCAGGATCCACCTGACATATCCTACTAGCAGAACCCACTGCAAAGATTTCTGTTAGCACAATAGGGTTCCCCCCCCCTCTCCTCCCATGCACCTAATGCTTTCCCCAAAATTGACTCAGGTGCTGAGGGGGGTCAGGAAAAACCCCAGAACAGCTTGTGGGGGGAGAAGAGGGGAGATGGTTCCATCAGGCAAGCAGCAATGCTTGCGTTGATTGAGTGATCTCCTTAGCATTACACTGATTTCCTTCCTTTGTACATTTACGCTCTGTCTTCTTCCAAGGAACATCAGAGTAGTGCTTTGAGTAGAGTTTAGCCTAGGAGCCAGCAACTTCCTTAAGGCCGTGAAAGGACCTCCAAAACTGAGTGGAGATTTGAACTGGAGATTTGAACTTCCACATCCAGGCTCTCTTCCTGTAGTACACCATGAGCAGGTTCACACATAATACTCAGCCAAACTATGGCTTACTCTGGAAGTGTGAGCATGCGGGATCCCAGAGAGGAGGTCATCACTACTTTGCTTCTCTTCTGGTACTGGTGCTGCTCCACTCTTGTGAACTAAACCATGGTTTGGCTTAGTATGACATCTAAACTTGGGGTCATGGTTTAGCTCCCACCAGACAAAGCACAACCTATAACCAGTGTTTGTTCTTGGATGATGTGCTAAACCAAACCACGGTTTAGAGCCCAATGGTAGGGATACCAGGAGTGGAGTGCTTTAACTGCAATCTTCTCTCCTGGAACCCTCACAGTCATGTCCTAAGCCATTATTTGGCTTACGGTTACATGTGCACCAGATCTTTGAATTTGGCAATGCTTGCACATTTCACTACGCAGCTAAATATGGCAACATATATTTTTGCAAAAATGTCATGGACTGGACATCTGAGGAGGAGTGGTGGATACAGCCCCCTATCCTTCTCCTGAACCTTTCCGAGAAGAGGAGGACAGTATAGAATTACAATGGTGGTTTGCAGAAGGTCATGACTCTGAGACAGAAGAGGGGAAAAACTGGGAGATAATGGAAGAGGAGGGGGGAACAGCAGAGCCGGAACAGCTGGCTGACACACTATCATTAGACAGCATTCCTGAACCCCCTTTCTCCTAGAACCTGGCGTGCATTAAGAGTAGTAGAACAAAAAGCTCAGAGGCAGAAGCAGATCAGCCAGCGCAGGGATGACATAAGAGAGAAGGAGAGGGAGGGGCTTTACTTGGAGCAATGCCATTACAGTGGTACCTTGGGTTAAGAACTTAAATTCGTTCTGGAGGTCCGTTCTTAACCTGAAACTGTTCTTAACCTGAGGTACTACTTTAGCTAATGGGGCCTCCCGCTGCCGCCGCCACGCGATTTCTGTTTTCCTGAAGCAAAGTTCTTAACCCGAGATACTATTTCTGGGTTAGCAGAGTCTGTAACCTGAAGTGTATGTAGCCCGAGGTACCACTGTATCTGAGAGGAGGCATCATCCATCTCTCTCTGTGAATACTGAATAAAATACAATTGTAAGAACTTCTTGATTTCCCATTTCTGGCTGCCAGCCGTGAGGGAGGGGGGTCGGATTCTCTGAAGCCTAACAAAAAATGGCTAAAACTTATTTTTGTTCTAGCTTTCTATTGCTTTGATATTTGAACACCATCCCCATCATTTTGTACAAGGCATTGAAATGCCCCATTCCACCCTATCTGCAAGCAGGAACCTCCCTGTAGCAACATCTGGGGCTGCTCGCACAAAGCCTTTTCAGAATTCCAGTGCATCACTACTGGCTACTTGAAAAGGAGAGTTGGGGGTTGGATTCCCTCCACTCCCCGATCCCCAGTGCCCCGAACAGCTAATCAATGGGAGTATTATCTTTATGAAAGAGCTTCTTCCTGCAGGCGTCCCCAGCTGCTGGATCAGAGGGCAACTGCATGGCTTGCAGCCATTTGCTTCATGCCATTTCCCACCCAGCTGGTGCTTCTGCACAGAGATGCTGGCTTTTGTGCAGATAGTGCACCAAGCTGGGTGGGGGAGTTTACAACGTGCTGTATAAGTAAATGCCCCAGCTGTTTCCCTCACGCTGCTTCGAATCCAGCCGGGTGTAAGTGTTCAGCAATCTCACACAGATCATCTCCCTGATTATGAGACAAGTAACACAGTAATAGATCACAATATAATATCCATTACTTGATTTTAATTAAATACTTGTCTCTAAATTTAGACGGATAGTTACGTGCCTGCATTTAAAACAACAACAACAACAACACACTCCAGTGTCTAAACAAAATAATGTGTAAAAACCAGGCTTGCCTTATTTTCTTTCTTTAAAAAAAATGCAGATTTTTCTGTATATTGGGACAGATAGCATATTGGGCCAGCTGTTTTCTGTGTTGTTGAAGAATTAGCAGTCTGCCTCTTTATGCAGTGCAAAAGAGAAAAGAAAGATAAACAGAGACTGCTTTTGTTTCATAGTTTCCAGTGGTTTCCTCTATCTGGATAGTGGTGAATGGTGGCAGTAACCTAGGTAGATTACCTGACAGATAATCTTTCTCCGTATTTTCCTGCCTGTGCTTTGAGATCAGCCGGACAGTGTCAACATTAACTGAGATGAGAAAATCTTTGACCCACTGCAGGGCTTTCTTGGCCCTTGTGGGACACTCTCTCTTGAAGTTTGGATGGTTTGTCTGGTTTTGATTTATGATAATCTGCTCTATGCTAATCTGTTCCATATCTGTTGCAAACCATAGTAAGAACTGGAAGTTCCTAGAAGAAACTTCCTAGAGGAAAGAGGAGGCCATTGCTCCTCCTCTTTAAAAGATCCTGAAGATGTTCTACCACCTACATGTTATGGCTCAAATACACCACCAGCAGGGGGCTTAAGCAATTCACCACCTCTCAATATCAGCTCTCCCCTCCATAGTATTGGAATAGTAACAGTGACCTGTGGGGTTGCAGTAAGGATTACAGACAGATGGGGTAGATGAACTGCTCCAAACAATCTGAAAGAATAACTAAAAATTATTGTTAAATTATAGTAACAAAAAAATTACACTAAGACAGAGCAGATTTAGAATGTACTAGTTTATTTTTAGGCGGGACAGCGGTGGCGCTGTGGGTAAAAGCCTCAGCGCCTAGGGCTTGCCGATCGAAAGGTCGCGGTTCGAATCCCCGCGGCGGGGTGCGCTCCCGCTGCTCGGTCCCAGCGCCTGCCAACCTAGCAGTTCGAAAGCACCTCCGGGTGCAAGTAGATAAATAGGGACCACTTACTGGTGGGAAGGTAAACGGCGTTTCCGTGTGCTGCGCTGGCTTGCCAGATGCAGCTTTGTCACGCTGGCCACGTGACCCGGAAGTGTCTCCGGACAGCGCTGGCCCCCGGCCTCTTGAGTAAGATGGGCGCACAACCCCAGAGTCTGTCAAGACTGGCCCGTACGGGCAGGGGTACCTTTACCTTTACCTTTAGTTTATTTTCAGAAGCCAGCCATAAATCATACAATTCAAAGTTGGAGTTAACTCTTTATTTGATGTTTGATGTTGTATTGTTTTCGGTTTTTTTTTTTTTAAATAATTGTTATTAGTTTTCAATTACAATCCAATAATAGCCTCACTATAACAATACCAATTTATAATACAATTATTAATACCAATAGTTTGAATACCGAATTATATAATTTAGATGAGGTGCCCCCCCCCAGCAGGCTAGGATTGATGGCTTGATTATTTGCTTTATTTCTGCATTTTGAAATCTTATTAATTTCCATTACATTCCGGTTGTATAAGAGATGATGATGATGATATCATATTGTGTTTTAATTTGTTGGAAGATGCCCACAGTGGGTAGGGTAACCCAGTCAGATGGGCGGTATATGAATAAATATTATTATTATTATTATCCACGATCTTCAGGCCTAATGAGCACAGCAGCTCATCCCAAGAAGGTTTTGCCCTTAGAAGCAGTTGCTGAGACTGAGACTGAAAGTCTTTGCCTTCTCATAGCTGTCTAAGTCCCCTTCTTTTCAGGCTTTCCCCAAGCAATTGGAGACTATGCCTGCATGATGCCAACCTCTCCTCCACTCTTTTCATGCCTTTTCTGGTTCTGGGAGACCAAGGGGGAGGGGAGCTTGTTGCAGAAGGAGGAGGAGTCACCTGTGACCCTTCACCACCCTGACTCATCTCTGCCTCTTGGAATCCCTCCTCCCCTGCTTCAGCTTCTGGACTTCTGTCTGCCACAGACTCTTCCAGCTCACCACTCTCTGAAATCCTGCAACTGCACAGGGGTCCATAAATCTAAAGCTCCTGGAACAAAGCGACTCCTCAAATAATTTCGCTAACAGATGTCAAAGAGATAAACAACTACCTGACGTTTAGAAGACATCTGAAGGAAGTTTTTAATGACTGATATTTTAATGTAGGTTTAATCTTCGCATGTGAAGACCCCCAAACCCCCTCCAAAATAAATCACACAGGAAACAGAGTATTTGTTTAAGATTTTTGGCATTAATTTGGCCACAACTTTATTGTTTACAGCATGTGAGTGGTTGCTTAGGCATTGGTTCGGACTGCCTGAACCTGCCCCGGCAGGAGCAGAACTGACAACTGGAACCTCCAGAAGTCAGTAAGGGAAAACATACTGGGGAGCACAGAGGCGGATTTCCACCTTTTAGTTCACCCCAGATGCTCCCAGGAACTCTGGCATAGCCCTACCCCTGAGAGGAGATCGGACAGAGCAAATTGAGCCCCTGGATTCCTTTAACGGAATTCCCTAGCAGCAGCAACAAAAATGAGGGGCAGGCACAGCCAATCCATAATCCCCTCTACAAAAGAATGAACCAATGCCTAACTGCCAACCTTACAAAGTTGTGACAATTTGCTACACTGTAGGCAAAAACCAAATGGCACCAGCCAATCAGCCAAGTGGCAAAATTCCTACCAGGCCCCTGCTCCAAAAACAGACGACCCCTAGACAGGCATAGCAAGGTCAAAAACACAACCTTAAATTATAGGGAGGGAGGGAGGGAGATCCGCTGCACGATGCGAAAGAGGAAGTATTTCACCTCGTGCAGCTCCTTAAATAGCCCCTTAATTGCCAATCAAACCCCAACTGACAGAAATTTTCCCCAGTAACAAAGGGGAGACCAATGAGGCAAGGAGGTCATCCAAACGGGCCTGCCCCAGCAACAAGAAGGCAGTTTGGTGATCTCACCACAACACGTGGCTCTCCATGATTTGGAGGACACGATTCGTTGGAAGCCGCCCAGAGTGGCTGGGGAAACCCAGCCAGATGTGGGAGGGGTACAAATAATTGCAACTACCTCTTCTCCTTCTCCTTCTTCCTCTTCTCCTTCTTCTCCTCCTCCTCCTCCTCCTCCTCCTCCTCCTCCTTCTTCTTCTTCCTCTCCTCCTCCTCCTCCTCTTCCTCCTCCTCCTCCTCCTCCTCTTCCTCCTCCTCCTCCTCCTTCTTCTTCCTCCTCTTCTTCTTCTTCTTCTTCTTCTTCTTCTTCTTCTTCTTCTTCCTCCTCCTCCTCCTCCTCCTCCTCTTCTTCTTCTTCTTACAAGCAAGCAAGCAAACATTAAAGTCAAACTCACAATGGTTCAAACTCACAAGTTCCAAAAACAGGCAATTGTTTGCATGGCAAACTAGTGTCTGGAATGTCTCCCTCTAGAAACCCTACCGCAGCTTGTGAAATATTGAACTGGGGACTGCTTGGCTAAATACATCTGTAAAGCATCAGGCAGATTGATTATGAGATCCATCAGAAATAAACTGCAAGGAGATTTATGGTTTATTTGGATGCCACATTACAGGCTTTTAATAATAAATAATAATAGTGCAGCTTTTATTTTCAAATAAAAAGGAAACAAAAACATCATTTCAGTTGCCGCTGAAGGCTACAGTCAAAACATTGTTCCTCTCTCATTTGCAGAAAACAGCGCTTGTAAAATATTGATGCACAAGTCACTTATTCCCCCCCCCTTTTGTCATTATTTATAGTCACTACCCAGTAGTGCTCCGTTTCCCCAAGCTTGACAGCCACCATCTGTCACCCTCCTCTGTGATTTTAAAATAATGTGGTAGGCAAATAAATAATATAGTTAGCCCTACACAAAATAAACATAGCAAAAGACTATTGTACATCTTTATTTATCAAGAACATTTGTTGACTGCCCAATTGACAAATGTCCTCTCGACAGCTCACACGTCACACAGAGGTACAATTAAAACATTAAAATACAAAGGAAAGTGCCGGACTTCTTTTTTAATATCAAAAGTACATGAAAATATTGTTGAGAAACACTATCTAAGGTTTGAATGTTGATGTTTAGGTTGGCTGAAATAAAAGCAACTATCCTTTCATCAGCTCCATCTTTCAAATGGCTTTTAATCACATCAGTAACATATGAATGATATCCCTGTAGCAAAGAAGGGTTTAACTCTAGGGTAACAATGGGCAGATCTGCCAATCTCAGTGTCTAATTTTTCCCAACTTAAGTTCCATTTTCCACATTTTCATACCAGTTTTGCAATCTTTTTTAAAAAAATCCTCATGAAAATTCATCAGTGTTTTAGTGCAAATTTCTCCTAATATAGGCATTTATTGTGTGCAATTTTGGCTAATGTACAGATTTTTGCAAAGCAATTTCCCCTAATGCATTTTTGTATGAAACAGTGTTTCTGAACAACACATACTGTCTGAAAGAGCAATAGTTTTAAGTTCCAGATGGCTTTAGCTGTATAATAATGACTATTGCAGAGCTTCCAATTTGGTCAATCTTACTTTTCCTAAACTCAACCGACTGTTCTTGCCCAGATGTCTTTCTGGATTCTTTCCTCCTCCCAGGAGGGGAGGGGTTGTGATTGGGAGATGATTCCTGCGTCATGCAGGGGGCGCTCTGCCCCCTGCTTCAACTCCAGGGCTGGCGCCACGCCCCTCCCCAGTTGGTCACCCAATAGGGAAGCTCGATGAGGGTGTGGCTTGCTGCTCAAACGCAGCCGCGCCAGCGATCCCCACCATTGCAGCTGTGAGGGTATTGGCGGCGAGCCTTTTGGCTCAGGTGGCGGTTAGGCATTGGAATGTGTTGTTGGTGTTTCGGGTGGCAAGGTGTGGCCATCTCCTTCCCCGGCAATTTTGGGTATTCCGCTAAAGGAATCCGGCAGTCGTGGATCCTGTCCGATGCCCGTGTGGCGGGGGGCCATGGCACGACCCTCGGTGACATCAGGAAGAGAGCCTATAGTTGGATTAGCATCAGGAAGAGAGCCTATAGTTGGATTAGATTGCCTAAGCCAATACCTTCTCACATGCTGTAATCAATAAAGTTGTGACCTTTACCTTACCCATTAACCTTACATTCTGTGTCCACATGTCTTTATTCCCCAAGCAGGGATCGGGTCCTCGAATCACAATCACTGAGCTGGAAGACCTTCTGCATCCCATCTTACATTGTCCTTCACACTTGAAACCCCAGTATAAAATAATCCGAGAAAAGATATATGTCACCTATTGTCAGAGTCTGACTTTTTTTGGAAAATCGTTGTCGTTTCACTCCATGGCTCCTCAGCCAAGCACATACACTAAATGTCTGAACCTGCGATTCCTCTTGTACTGAGCAGGATTACTATCACAACAACACATCATTCATTGGGTAATCCTAAACTGTCTCATGGTCTAAACCCAACTCACATTCTCTTTTAGGGGGTGAACAAACCAACACTTGGGGAATTCTGCTTCACAATGATAAGAAGAGCCGACACTGAAGGATCAAAAAATGGCATTGCTATGAATGTTTGGTCACCACAAGCCAGTCATTCCTGGGGTAACTTTTCTGACACCTCTTGCTTAAAACCCTAAAAAGCCAAAAGGTCCCACTTTCGCAGTCTGTATTCATACTAAAAACAAAGATCAAGCATGCTTCTGCCCTTCTGCTCCATGGGAGGTTTCTGCCCTCCCTGAGCTCACCTTAGGACACCTGCGTTACAGTTCGACAGGTGTACCTCCCCAGTCAAACTCCCCATCTGACGCTGTCCTCTTCTTGTACTGGCTGCTACAAGACCCTGTGTGAAAGTGCTTCCAGAGACAGTTGCAAATTTGTCATGGTGATGTTCTGATTTGGTATTTTATTATTAATTTTTATTGCTCTTTTATCCTTTATTTTATTGCTTGTTTTTCCTATAACTTGCTTGTTTTCTAAGCCTTGATTCTGGCTTCTATTCATTGCAATTTATATGCATAGAATTTTCACTATGTGGATTTGCAAAAGCAATTTGTTGCATACCTTTGAGCCTGATTAATTGATATTATTATTATTATTATTATTATTATTATGCAATGGCCTTTGGCCACAAGGAATACAAGTCTTATGAAGATCGCAATTAAAATATTAATTGGCAGCATCTCAGACAAGATAAAAACCAAATCACTAAGCCTCTTGAGCTTGCTGGTCAGAAGGTTGGCGGTTCGAATCCCCATGATGGAGTGAGCTCCTGTTGCTCTGTCCCAGCTTCTGCCAACCTAGCAGTTCGAAAGCACACCAGTGCAAGTAGATAAATAGGTACCACTGTTGCGGTAAGGTAAACGGCATTTCCATGAGCTCTGGTTTCTGTCACAGTGTCCCATTGCTCCAGAAGCGGTTTTGTCATGCAGGCCACAAGACTTGGAAAGCTGTCTGTGGGCAAACGCCGGCTCCCTTGGCATGAAAGCGAGATGAGCGCCACAACCCCATAGTCACCTTTGACTGGACTTAACCATCCAGGGGTCCTTTACCTTTGCCCTTTTACCCAAAGGTACACAGTCCTGGCACCTTTTTTTTCCTAAAAGAAAAGCACTGGTTAAAAGTGTGTTGCTTACTGTAACAACTTCATGTTGAGTGCTGGCATCCCCCCCCCCCCAGAAGAAAACATCTATAAAAACACACTATCAAAATAGATATAAAAAAGGAAATAACAATAAACATAAGCAGGAGCAGATGAGAAACAGCAAGAGCAAATTAAAAACAGCATCTAACAGCAAAACCAGCAGTGGAGAAAACTAATCATCTCAGTAGGCTGAAGAGTTCTGTCGAAACAAGAAAGCCTCCGTCTGCTGGTGGCAAGCCAACCAGGGTGGGGCTAAACAGATTTCCCTGGAAATGGAGTTGGAGCAAAACCTGCTCATAAACAGAGGTGTTTTTTTTTAAAAAAAGAAAAATATCCAGATTTTCCAGCTGCACAAATTTGCCACCAGACATCCCACCCTAAAAAAAGCCCAAAGCAAAGACATTTCACTAAATTTCTAGGAAATGTTTGTTCTTCTCTCGATATTCCCTGGTTTCGCCTGAGCAAGAACCTCCAAAGTTGTGCCAAAAATTCGTTTTAGGCAAAATCCAGAAGCGACTCTATGAGATATGGTTGTGAAGAGAAGCTCGAGTTCCTCCTTTGTGAAGGAGCCCAGCCTACACATCGGTTCAATGTAAATGGACTGTGTGCATTAATTCAAGTGACCATGACAGAGTGATAAACCTGGGATGCAGAGATTAGTTTTGGCCATGAATCTTGTGACACCTTAAAGACTAATAGGTTTATTGGGGCTTAAGAGTTCAGGAACTAGAGCCCACTTCATGAGATGAACAAAGTGTTATTCTTAGTGTTGTTCTTAGCATAGCATAGTACATACACATGAAAACAGAGGGTGAAATATACAAAATGTTACCCAATGGCCATAAATTGCAAGCAATAAGTCTGTAGTACTTCTATGAAGAACCTTCTATGCACTAGCTGGGGGGGAAATCAGGAAAAAGGAGTTAGATAAAATTGCTATAAATTGTTGTGGTGATTTGGAGGATTAATCTGACATCAAGCTGGATTTGAGTTTGTTGATGTCTTTTGTAACTTCTCTCTATTAGTTCATGGATGCTGGCAAAATAATATTATAAAATAATATTCAAATTGGAGCTGTCAGAGGTGCACAAGGGAAGCTGTTTTAATGCTCAGGAACTAGGCAAATCTTTACAGATTTTTATATTATGGATGCATATTCTGTATCATGCTATTAATCCTATTATTTAATACAAGTTTGTCGTGGCCTTTTGCTAGAACAATAAACCTAGGAACTGAACTAGGCAGAGACCCAATATATACAAGATAAGAAATGAGTAATTCATTGTGAAATTAGTGAATTTCTAGCTGTGCTAAGGGTGGGGGACCTCTGTCCTGCAGACTTAATTAGGCCCCTCAAGCCCACCAGAATATTATTATTATTTATTGTTGCTGTTTTCATTAATTACCTGTCCTTCACCCTGTGGGAATGTTGTGGGTAGTAGGAGAGGCTATATTGATTAAATATTATCCTTCCTAACTCACACTAGTGAGTCATGTTTATAGCAGAGTTCATTCCCCGTTTTACACAGCAAGAAGCTAGTTGCAGATTCGTTTGGATCTCTTTAGTTAAGCAATCCAATCTGGCACGCCCGGATTGGAGTATGTTCCTGGTAAGACCCCTTTGATTCCCTCCTAAAGGAATAAAGACACAAGAGTCTTCATTATAAGTAATGAAAAGTTTACTTACATTCAGTTCACGGTATGATCCCTGAAGGCAGGCTTTAGCTTGTAGTTACAGATACAGTGTGGCTTACAGCCTTGTAAGGATGAGCCCATATGCTACTGGCAGAGAGCCAGCAGTGCAGTCCAAGAGAAGAAATGGCATCAAAAGAGGAAGATGGCTGTGTGACTGGACTTTTTGTGGGGTCTGCAAAGGTTATGCCCACGTACCTATTTACATGCAAGGGGAGGAAGCTCCAGATCAGGTTTGACAGGAAGTCCTCCTGGCTGTGGAGTAACACCTCCCCTGTGTGTCCACTCTGGGCAAACAGGAAGTATTGTACTTGACTGCTTATGTTACATCCCACACACTCTAAGGTCCCAGTGAGGATTACAGCAATTTAGCGGCTACCATGGAGAATGCCTTTTCCCAAACCACCCACTCTCCTGAGCTTCTGAGGGTGGTGCAACAACCAATATGGCACCCTCCGCTGATCTTAACAGCCAAGAGGGTCTGTAGGGAAGGGGGCGGTCCTTCAGATATGTAGAGCCTGAATCACTTAGGGCTCTAATGTGAGCACCTTGAATTGGCCTCAAAACAAATGCCAGTTGGCTGGCAGATAGAAAGCCTACCATGTCAAAGTGGTCTGTAGAAGGTGAAGGGGCTCAGGATCTGGTCCACCAACTGTATCCTGTTTCTCACCTGGATCTATGTCATTCTAATTTAAGATGTGTAAAGGGGAAATAAATCCAGTGTCTTGATTAAGACCAAACTGCTCAGAATTGAATATGCTGATAAATTGTAGTTCAATCATTCCAAGTCCTTGTTAAAGTCAGACAACATTATGGTCTGCAGCAGAGCACTTTGGGAAATTGAAGTGACTCAGGCAGGGCAGGAGTGGGGAGGAAACCATAGTCAAGGAACACTGTTTACACAGTGATTTCACTCCTGCTAAGATGCCTTAACTCAGTCCTGCTGAACATGTTCTACTGACCTGGCCAAAAAAATGTCACTTCACTCATTTGCTAACGTCAGTCTTCAGCTAACAGCACGAAGCTTTCAGGCACTGAGACCAGATATAAATGTACTCTGCCATTAGTGTGAGGGTTTGAAAGCTTCTGAGGACATAGTAATTTGTTAGTCTTTTGCTAAAACATTTCATAGAAGAGACACAAGCCTTTCCTTTTTCAGTGGAGAAGCAGACAGCAAATGCTCACATTCAACATACATACCCCACAACTCTTCCTCACTTTTTGTTATTTTTATGCTTTCTTTTAAGAATCGGAACCTTCATGCTTTAGGGCCTCCATAACCCACTTGAGGAGCCTGTTCCCAAACCAAAACAAAACCCATAAGCCTAAAACCCCAGGTGAGCAATGAACCTCAGCGAGTGCTAGCTTATTGAAATGAGACTAGTGTGTTTTGTGTGAGAGATCGCTCAGAGGCAACTTTTGTTGTCTAAAGCTGCCAAATAGCAACAACAACAACAACAACAACAACAGCAACAACAACAAAAAATTACTTATACCCTGCCCATCTGGCTGGACATCCCCAGCCACTATGGGCGGCTCCCAACAGAATATTAAAAGCACAATAAAATATCAAACATTAAAAACTTCCCTAAACAGGGCTGTCTTCAGATGTCTTCTAAAAGTCAGATATAGTGGTACCTCGGGTTACATATGCTTCAGGTTACAGACTCCGCTAACCCAGAAATAGTACCTCAAGTTAAGAACTTTGCTTCAGGATGAGAACAGAAATCGTGCTGCGGCGGCGCGGCGGCAGCAGGAGGCCCCATTAGCTAAAGTGCTGCTTCAGGTTAAGAACAGTTTCAATTTAAGAACGGACCTCCAGAACGAATTAAGTTCTTAACCCGAGGTACCACTGTAGTTGTTTATTTCCTTGACATCTGATGGGAGAGCATTCCACAGGGCGGGTGCCACTATTAAGAAGGCCCTCTGCCTGGTTCCCTGTAACCTCACTTCTCGCAGTGAGGGAACCGCCAGAAGGCCCTCAGAGCTGGACCTCAGTGTCTGGGCCGAACGATGGGGTGGAGACGCTCCTTCAGGTATACTGGGCAGAGGCTGTTTAGGGCTTTGAAGGTCAGCACCAACACTTTGATTCACGCAGCTCGTCCGGCCTCCTAGGTCAGAAAGAAAATAGTTCCCTTCCTTAGTTAAGCACCAGGTGATGGTCACTGAGATCATAGATGAGGAAGCCTAAGCTTCCTAAGAGCTGTCACAGTGGAAGGCATCATAAGGGATAACCTAGCAAGGTTGGGTTGAAACTGTCACACACTATTTAAACAAGTTGCTATCGAAACACCATTATTACATTCAACAACCTTTTGAATGAAGAGTTGGATGAGACATTATTTCATTATTGAAAACTCAGCGAGGTTTGTGCCTTAGGTTAGTTCATCACTTGATAGCTAACTAGCATCTATGACTGGATTTTTTTTTTAAAAAAAAATCATATAATCTCCAAACCTGTGCTGAGAACTGAGACATTTTCTTTGTTACTCCAACATTTTATCTGAAAAGTATTTTGATCTGCAATGTGTAGTTTATTATGGGTGTCCTTAAATTGTGGGTTGTGATCCTCCCCTCCCCCAAATTTCTATATTTATTCCTGCCTTATGGTATAATTATTATACTCTGAAGTGTCAGGTAAGTGCACACTCTTGGGAACTGAAGCATGAATAAAGTGACATTTTAAATTACTCTTTTTATTTACCATCTTTAAATTATAGTATTGGCAAGAAAGAAAACACTGTAGTTTCATCACAAAGAAAAGTGATTCAAAAGAATAAGCAGACAACACCCTGACCAAATTACGAGGCATTTCAAAAAAAACCCCATTCCATAATTATTACATTGTCTTACATTGTGTATATCACTATATTCCTTCACTGCTGCCTGAAAGCTGACATCTGGTAATAGAGCCTATTGATTACATTTATTCTGTTAAATGCTAAATCAACATTGTACATTTGACCCTATTGATTGTTCAATGTAAATGATTGAAATCTAATCTCAGGAAAACATGACACAATGCTCTAATTATCTGTGTGGTTTAGACAGATAGACCTATCTTCATTTTTTTATTGACCAGAAAAGGAATCTTCTATAGAAATAATAAACAAGCCTACAGCACAGGCAAATGCCTTCTTGCTCTGTAGAGTTTTAATGCAGAACTATGCCACACCAAGGGCTGATTTGTTCTGGGGTGATAAGCCTAACCCAGCCTACCCCTCTTCAGATTATGCTAAAAACTGAATGTACTCTGAGGTGACAAACCTATGCCTGTGCAGGTGGGGACTCAGCTGACAGAATGCTCCTCCATGTAAGAAAATAATTATAATCCCTAGACACAGACAACTAAATGTCAAGGAGGAGGCTATGCTGAAATTGTACTCCCTGACATTGAGTTTTCTGTGGGAAAGACTCTTCTGGTATGGAGCATCATTCAGTCATGTGACCCCACCCCTCATTAGAAGAGATGAAGCCCAGAAATAGCTCTAAGTGACCACCCACCTTGATGGTCTTAATTATAATCAATTATTATTTTCAGTGCTTCCTCCCCCCACCCCTAGAAAAATAGGTGCCGGTACTCACCATGAAGTTGTTTCAGTTAAGTGCCACACTTTTTAACAAAGCGTGTTCTCCATAGCAGAGAGCACGTGTTGCGGTTGGGGGAACAAGACACCCTGCTGTTACTGGGCAGATTTTTGGGAGAAACCAAGCCTTTAAGTGGTTAAATTGGGTTGCTGGGGAGTTTTGGTTGTTGCCAATTTGGAGGAGGGTTCAGAGTCTTTAAATATAGGACGCCCGACGTTGGGCGTCCTCTTGGCCATTTTGCATCGGATCACCCGCCCACCCTCCCTTTAATGGGGGGGGGGGGTTCTTGATCGCTTGACCTTGCTATACCTGCCTTGGAGCAGGGGCCTGGTAGGAATTTTGCCATCTGGCTGATTGGCTGGTGCCATTTGGTTTTTGCCTACTGCATAGCAAATCGTCACAACGTGTAAGGTTGACGGTTAGGCATTGGTTAAAATTGGTTCTTGGAGGGGTAAGTGGCTACCCCTCCAAATGGTGCGGAAAGGGAATTCCGTTAAAGGAATCCAAGGGCTTGCCATTCTTTTCGTCCTTGTCCCTGGCATCGGACTTGGGCCGTGCAAGCCCCACAGGAACATGAGGGTGAGAAGTGAGGGACTGATGCCCAGCTTCATTTTCTCACCCAATACTTGTTTCCCACGCTGGCTTCCGTTGGTGTCCAGAAGGCCAGCTCTGTCCCTGAGGGCAAGGACAGATAGTCATAACCAATGCCTAAGCAACCACTCACATTTTTTGTATTTTGAATAAAGTTGTGGCCAAAAAATTATGCCAAAAACCTTAAACAAAATTTGATGTGTGATGTGTGAATTTTTTTGGGGGTGGCATTGTGGGACTCAACACACAACAAAAAAGGTGCGGGTACTGCATAATCTTGAGTACCCCCTGAAAAAAAGCACTGATTATCTTTATTTTTTGCCAGGTTGAAGTCAAATAGCCATCATTTCTTTCGATTTCATCAGAAATCATTTTTAAAAAGGAGCAGCAAATGTCCCTCCATTTCCTCTCCCTCACAATTGATAAATGTATACCTCTCTTTAATGTTTTATTATGTTTTTTTATATATGTTAGAAGCCACCCAGAATGGCTGGGGCAACCACCAGTCAGAATTGAGGGGGGTTATAAATAATAAAGGGATGCAGGTGGCGCTGTGGGTTAAAGCCTCAAGCGCCTAGGGCTTGCCGATCGAAAGGTCGGCGGTTCGAATCCCTGTGGCGGGGTGCGCTCCCGCTGCTCGGTCCCAGCGCCTGCCAACCTAGCAGTTCGAAAGCACCTCCGGGTGCAAGTAGATAAATAGGGACCGCTTACCAGCGGGAAGGTAAACGGCGTTTCCGTGTGCGGCTCTGGCTCTGGCTCTGGCCAGAGCAGCGATGTCACGCTGGCCACGTGACCCGGAAGTGTCTCCGGACAGCGCTGGCCCCTGGCCTCTTAAGTGAGATGGGCGCACAACCCCAGAGTCTGTCAAGACTGGCCCGTACAGGCAGGGGTACCTTTACCTTTATAAATAATAAAATTATTATTATTATTATTATTATTATTATTATTATTATTATGAAATGGGACGTCTCTATTTTCATCAGAGATATGTTAAAGGGTATACAGTCTCCTCACTTCCCAGCAGTTGGTCTTCTGTCTCTCCCGAATCTTATAACATCCAGCTCATTGGATGGCCCTGGGCTCTAATATTATGACAGAGAGAATGAGTGAGAGAAAGATGCACCATATATATGTGCACATTTTGATATTTTCTGACTTGTTTTTAATCTCTTTCCTAATTGCATATAACACAAGCAGCCTTCACACTCTTCCTTCCATGCTTTCAGTCAATCAATGTGAGGAGTGATGGGAATATGCATGTTGACTGTCTCCACACCCAACGAGAGATGATAATTTGTTCCTGGCTGTGTGCAGGTCCCAATGGACATAGGGCCTACCCTCTGCAAGAATCAGCCCTGCAGAATTTGCCTCAGTCAGCAGCATCTCTAAGACGCTGTGTACATTGTTCTAAACTATATTGTATTTGGATTTTTGCAGCCCATATCAGAGCTAGAATCTGTTCTTTTCTTCCTGTCTGTTTCTCTTCAACTGCTGTCATGAGAACAACTGTCCTCAGAGGGAATCTTAACATCTTTGTACTGCAGCAGCACTTACGCAAAAAGTGACAGACTCTGGGAAACGACCATTAACGGTACAGCATGCAGCCACTATTATTTTGACAAAAAGGAGAGAAAACCAACAAATTGAATAACGCTACCGATTAGCGCTTGAATTGCAACGTGGGCATATTATATCCTCATGCTGTCAAAGAAGTGCATGTGCTTTGTTTCATATTTCTGGCTTTGGTGTTAATGTTACTTCACAACATCCACTTAACTTTTATTAACATTAAATATAAGGATGAAAGGCAACAACAGAAGACGCTGCACTCTTGGCTCCTTCTTTTTAAAATACCGACTCTTGCCGTTTCTTGAATTGTTACCTTCTCTTGCAAGGAAACCACTTTGGCTGGAAGTCTCCCGTCTCAATTTCAGTATCCAAGGTACATTTTGTCTTGAGTCTTGTGCAGCAAAAGACTTTTGTTTCAAAATAAGCCCTAAGATTCAGTTGCGAGATTTATTTTAAAACTGCCCCAGGAAGACAGGATGGGGAGCAAACAAGTTAGAGAGAAAACAAGTCCAAATGAAACTACCAATGAGTCTCATCTAAAGCTTACGGTAATTATGCACATATTAATCACAATGTCAGATGACAACAAATTAAAAGAAATAATATTAAAAAGTGATGGGAAACTCAAAATGAAACATCTGGATTCCTCTCAACCATAAATTTATTACAAATCTACTTTCATTTCTGTTATCACTGCAGGCTTCATCTTTGATAAGACATCTTACGCTATTTTCAAATTATCATCTATCTTCTATATTAAATAATGTTTAGATGGATAGAGGTAAAGTAAGGGATTTCTATATGTGTATAAAAAGCAAAAGTGTCAGTTCTTGCCCGTAAGAACCCCCGACACCTGCCACACTCACACAAAAGGGCAATAGATTTTTAGGCCAACCAAAAAATTACAAAGCAGCTTAGAAGTTTTTGAGTTCTCCAGAACTCTTCATCAGGTTTTATGGTAAACAAAACAAGGGGATGGGAAGAGAGGGTTGGCAGAAAATGGCTGATGTTAAGAGCCATTGATGGAGTCTGCATTTAATCACAGTCTTAGAATGGAATGTGGAAGGAGGTGGAACACATTCAAATAAGGGTCAGTTTGGTCATTTGAAGGTTTCAGGTTGCACCTAGGACTGCTGAAACATAGAAACATACATCAGTTGATCCTCCACTCATTTGAATAAATAGACCAAACTTGGGTCTCCAGCTGTTTTTGGCCTACAACTCCCATCATCCCTGACCATCGGCTCCTTGGTGGCCTCCCCTCCAGTGGTGAGAATGAGCTGCAAAAGAAAAGGAGCTACAAGGAATCTTTCTGATCATTAGCTCCTATGGCATCAAATCACAAGCAGAGGCTTGGCAACCATATGTCAGGAGTGCTCTGATGGTGTTTCCTGCTTGGCAGGGGGTTGGACTCGATGGCCCTTGTGGTCTCTTCCAACTCTATGATTCTATGATTCTATGATCTACAAGACATAATAGAGCCATACCCTTTGGGTGGCTTCAACATCTTTAGCAGTATCTTTTTAAAACCAGAGTCTTGGGGTTTGAGTGTAAAACCCATTTTGTCCAACCCCACCCTCATAACAGGATCACGGGTCTTGGAATCACCTATGTAAACCTGTGCAGGAAAGTTCAGCTTATTATTATTATTATTATTATTATTATTATTATTGACAAATTATGGATTTTTCAATACAACATTCTCCTTCCTCCTCCTGTTTCTTTAATGGTCTGCTTTGCAAACCCCCTGTTTTCTCTTGCATTCCTATGGAGGTTTCCCCTTCCCTGCGCCTGACAAGTTACCTAGACAATTCTGTTCTGTGTTCTTTCAGTTGCTTAGACATGATGTTTAAACTAGGTGGCTTAAAATAGATCCTGCATTCCTCGAGGACTGTGGTCTTCTCTATGTCATTAACAAGGCATAGGGTATACTGACAGATGAATAACAGGAAAGCAACAAATAATAGTGATCATGAATAAAATATTGGTCAAAGAGCACCATAGGAGATGATAGATGATGGTGATAGATGATCGATAATAGATAATAGATAGATGATAGACTGATAGATAGATGATAGGTAGATAGATTTCCTTTTTCCTTTAAAAAAAAAACCTCAAGAAGCTTCAAACAAGAACATTTGAACAATAACCAATTTTCACGATGGAAAAGGGGGACACTGAGAGTGCAGTGTAGCCTGTGAGCAATGAAATATTTAGAAATCATCCTTCTCAACCATAAAATATACATATGTTGAAACCTCTGCTAATGGCTTAGAGATGCTAGCTGCAGGCTTCTGCCTTATTGTGGCCAGTCAAAGCTTGGTCCCTGAGACAGCATTTTTCTGTTGATGACTAAACTGCTCCACATAACAAGGAAAGGGAAGGAAAGAAACACAATCTTTTCCCATTAATTAATATAGTGACTGTTTAAAACTGATTTATGACTTGCCCACTCCCAATACCTTCTTACTCTGCACTTCAGTGGTGCCATCAATAGGATGCCCAGATTTAAAATAGGACTGTGCAGGGGGAGCTTATAGCAGCCATTGCAATTCTCATTATTCTGCAGGATGAGTTGCAAAAGGATCTTGCAACTCGGATAGGTGAGCTGAAGCTGGCAGCTTTTTGGTAGCTGTTCCGTAGATGCTTCTGTTGCCATCCCGCACCCACTCTATCAGAAGCCGAGTTGCAGCCTGGATTTTGGTGAAATTCTCCCCTCACCCATAATTTAATAATTACACTGACTGGGCTGCGGCCCAGTTCCAGGAAGGGCTGGGCAGGAGATTCCTGCACAGCTGAGGGGGTGGAAAGAGAAATCATTGGCACCTTCTCTTTCCGGTTGCGCCAGAACATCAGCTGAGTCCTGTCCAGAGGACCAATCGGGGTGCCCCCTGTATTTAAGAGGGTGACCTGCAGCCATGAAATTCACCAACCACTCACCCAGGCTGTAAGTGGCCTGCTCAGAGGTGAATGGACAGGATGGCATTGGACCTTGATATGGTTTTTGTTTTTGTTGTATTCAGGGCCAGGGAGGAATGTTTTCTTGCTGACAAACTGGCCGGTCTGCAGGTTTTCACCTACCTCATAGCAACTGTCACAATTTTGGTAGATAAGGCACTGGGCTGGATCCTTAACTGACCAGGTACCCCGTGAAAGGGGTCTAGGAGGGTTAACTATCCAGGAGCCCAGGCGGGGGCCTCTGGGTCAAAATACCTCTCCGAATGGCAGCCCCGGGAGGGTTTGTGGCAACTGGTTCATGTCAGAGGCTACACCCCACCTTACAGGGTTTATCAACCTGCGGGCGAGTGGCTATTGATCAGATCCACACTAGTGCCTTGGCCAACCATCTGTAATCAATAATGTTGTGGTCTATTTTAACCCAAATACCAATCTCCTGTGTCCATTTATATGGTCTGGCCTGCACCCTGCAGCAGCAATGAACTCATAGTAAAAGGGGATGGGGAAAGAAGGAATTTCAACAACATCTTTCAGTTCCCAGAAATCCCACAAGGACTGTTCTTGAAAGTTGGAGGTTTCAGCCATTATAGATTGTAGGTGTTTTTGGTTTCTTGCCAAAGGCAGAGATCCACAGAGCATGAGTTTTCTCTCACTGAGCAACTGGCTATGAAGCCGACACAAGTAGAGAAAGAAAAGATACCTTCCGTTGCTCCCAGAGGCAAAATACTTCTCACTTCAATAATAAATTGCCTAGTCAGACACTTGAGAGTCTGGAGGGCAAGAAGCTGGTTGCTCCCTCTTGCTCTGTGGATTTTAAAATATGGGCCTCTCTGTGTCAGACTGGAGCATTTGCACTTGCCATATGGTCAGGGATGATGGGAATTGTTATCCAACAACATCTGGAGGGCTACAGGTTCCTCCCCATCCTTACCCTGGAGCATCCTTTCAACCTTTTATAGGAAACCAGGAGTCAAAAAAGGGGTTCCTGAGGCAAATTATTTCATTCTGGAACTGTTTTTCTCTGAAAAGGGCTAAATAGATAAAAGAAATATTTGATAGTGCTTGGTGTTGTATTGTCTACAGTGTAATTTATTGTTGCTGAGCACTCAATTAAGTTTTTTTTCCTTGGGTTGGTTCTTTTTCTTTTTAAATCAACATGAGTGCAAGGTTTTAGATTGCCTAAATAGGATTAAATAATACTTTGGGGAGCTACATTTCCTTTCATATTGCTTCTTCTTAGTTTTCTTCTGACAGGAAACCAACCACTCTGTAGCTGCTAGCAAATATAATGTCCCCTGAAGCAGGGTTGTCCATTTGGCACAGGGCCCAAACCATGACTTCATCCAGCCTGTCTCTCCTTCATGAATTAGAAATAATGTTTATTAGTGCTATTTCCACCCCCCGTTATTGCGGCTTCAAGGCACGGAATGTAGGAGAAACACCTGGAAAAAGCAGATGGCAGAGCATTTGCAGCTATTACCCACAATTCACCAGCTTTCTCCCTTACTTTTCTCCCACGTTCCCTCAGAAACCTACGTTGCACAAAACAACTTAAAACTAACCGCAGAAGATATTAGCTGGAAATATATTTCTCCCCACCCCCCCTCCCACCAGAAATCCAGGCATAACAGGGAAAGAGGGAGAATGTGATGTGTTTAAAATTAAGGACTTCATTCACAAAAGCCTTGTGCGGGGCTGGAACAATCCTCCTCAGCACAGCCCACAGATGAAGCCAGAAAAGTTATCCATGGCAAACACTGAGCTTTCACAGTCAGAAAATGTCCCAAATAAAGCTCCAAATTCTGCAGCTGCCTATTTGGCTCGGCAGAGCAAGAGATGCAGGCCCTGTCAGAATCTGTGCCCACATTGAATCTTTCCCCTTCACCCCAACCCTCGCCCCAAAATCTTCCTCTCTGGTGTCAACCCCAGGTGTCTCCTGGGCAACTGCTGCCATCACTTCTCCTCTTCCAGCCAAAGGAGATTTGGAGGGAGCGGTTGTGGTGGAGTTTGGCGGAATTTTAAAAAGTGGTTTTCAAGTGTTTCCAGAGGTTTAGAGGTTGTTTACAGGCTGTGTAGATGGCGTTCCCCACGACGGAGTGAGCTCCCGTTGCTCTATACCAGCTCCTGCCAACCTAGCAGTTCAAAAGCATACCAGTGCAAGTAGATAAATAGGTACTGCTGTGGCGGGAAGGGAAATGGCGTTTCCATGCACTCTGGTTTCCATCATGGTGTTTCATTGCACCAGAAGCGGTTTAGTCATGCTGGCCACATGACCTGGAAAAGCTGTCTATGGACAAACGCCGGCTCCCTCAGCCTGAAAAGCGAGATGAGCGCCACAACCCCACAGTCGCCTTTGACTGAATTTAACCGTCCAGGGGTCCTTTACCTTTACCTTTACCTACCTGGGAACATAAACCCTGTGTAAGAGAGGAGACACCTGTGCTCTTTTTATGCAAACAAAAGCTAGGAAGATGACCTCATCTGCAGTATGTTTTGTATTAGTAGGCAATTATCATGCTTACTATCCTGAGAAGGCTTCTTGCTTTACAAACCACTAAGCATAAATAAATGAAAAACGTACAACTTGGAATTATCTCACAAGACCCCATTCTAACCTCAGACCTAGTATATTATTTAAACAAGTGTGTCACCAGTGGTTTCTGTTGATGACTTTATTAAGTTAATAATATAATTCCATTTTGTTTTTCCGTGCAATTACACATGGATGCTTTTGGGTTTGTGTGTTTTCTCTCTCCCTACAGTGGCTTGCTAAGCTGTTTGTTTTGATTGGCAAGTGGATTCCATTTTCAAATAACTGTGGGTGAGAAAGAGTGAATCCTATTAAATACTTTTGTGTGATCGTTTTTGTTTATTTATAAAGGCCTCTCTCTCTCTCTCTCTCTCCCCCTTGATGTTTCTGTGATTCCCTGAAGCTCTGCTAAGCTCTTTAAAAGGAAGACTTGATTGAAAATTGTATTGCTTCAATAGCAACGTGAACAAGAGAGAGATGCATATTTTAAGGCCCCGTCAAATCCCCAGACAAACGAATACAACGTTAATAGTTATCGTCCTCATCTGAGAGCCACATGGCAACAAGAGAAAATGATAATTTATTGCACTAGATCTGTGTGTACAGAACAAGGGTCAAGAGACGTTGTTTTCCTCGTGGAAAAATATATGTAGCTGTCAATGGCTTCTAAAGCAAACACCTAGTACTAAATTTTCAAATCTCTTTATGGCGTGGGCATACAAACACTATGAAGGAACACAGTTCATATTGCGGGGGTTTCTGTCTTAATTTAAAAGAAAGCAAACAAGCACGACAAATACTTTGAGTCAGAAAAAAATCCTTTCTTTTGTTGACATGATTTCATGTTTATGTGTAATACCTGTGAACTAGGAATACCTAGCTCCTGGATATCCTCTCCAGGAGTGGCAGACTAAATTAATGGGCTATGCTGAAATGGCAAAACTTACGGGAGCAATAAGGAACCAGGAAGGGGGGGGGGAAGCTTTTATAAAAGACTGGGGAAAACTTGTGGATTATCTGAAATGTTATTGTACACATATAAGTTCATTAGCAGGATTAACTTAAACCAAACAGTTAAAATTAATGTTAAAAGCTAGCTAGGGAGTGATTATTAATTGGAGTAATGAAGGAGATGCAAATATAAGAAACTGCAAAATGAGTGGGGGGAAGACATATATTTCCGTGTGATAAATATTGGATTGTATTTAAAAGGTTATGGAAAAATTGAAAAATAAAATTTATTTTTTTAAAATAGATAC
Source organism: Podarcis cretensis (assembly GCF_951804945.1). NCBI lineage: Eukaryota > Metazoa > Chordata > Lepidosauria > Squamata > Lacertidae > Podarcis > Podarcis cretensis. The sequence continues at coordinate 116,358,235 of NC_137170.1, read as the reverse complement.
CATCTCCATTCAGATAGATGGGGATAGATTAGGTCAGATGGTAGTGTCAAAGAGCTCCAACACCACATCATGCCATGTGAAGAAAAACTGGCAAGGGGAGGCAGAGGTATAGGTCCTGATGAGGCTGCCCAAGTGTCTGATCCAAGTTTAAAGATAAAGAACTGTAAAAAAAGAGAGCAGAGAGCATACCCTCGAAGTGTCTATATTTTCCAGGGACAACCCCAGATTTACGGAAGCTATACAGTGGTACCTTGGTTTGCATACGTCTTGGTTTGCATATGTTTTGGATTTTAAACGCGTCAAACCCGGAAGTCTGTGTCCTGGTTTGCAACCTTTTTTTGGATTACAGCCCCCCCCCTTTTTTTTTTGGATTACAAACAAAAAATTTTGGGAGGCCCCATTGGCGAAAGTGCACCTTGGGTTAAAGCCTGTTTTGGTTTACAAACGGACCGCTGGAATGGATTATGGTTGTAAACCAAGGTACCACTGTACTGGATTCTGGTTTGATCCCGAAATATCCAGCTTTTCCTTAGGGCATCCCTATTTTTATAAGAGAAATGTTGGAGTGTAAGGAGTTAGGCGACCACCTGAGCCAAGGAGATATGTAACTATACAACCTTTAGAAGACTTCTGAAGGCAGCCCGGTACAGGGAAGTTTTAAAATGTTTCATAGGGTTGCCATACGTCCAGAATTTCCCAGACATAACCCTCGTAAGCAGCATCCAGGCAGTAATTGCCAAAATGTCCAGGAAAATCCAGACGTATGGCAGCCAGTGTTGGTAGTGTAAATTTTGACAAATGTCAGTAAAAATAGCTCAAAAACTCTACAATTCCTGTGTCCGGATTTTCACTTTTTGAAATATGACAACCCTATGGATATATTTTTATATGTGTTGGAAGCCATCCAGAGCGGCTTGAGCAACCCAGTCAGATGGGTGGGGTAATAATAATAATAATAATAATAATAATAATAATAATAAATAGGATGTCCCTATTTTCATCAGAGAAGCGTTGGAGCATATGAGGGAGGGATCTTGAAGTCATGAATTGCCACCAATTAGCACATGGGCAACAGACTCCCTGAGCAGGCACATAGGTCTTCCCCACTGTGGTGAGATATACTGCATTTTAATTATCGTTAATATTGATTGCAATAAATGGACGCGGGTGGCACTGTGGGTTAAACCACAGAGCCTAGAAGGTCGGCGGTTCGAATCCCCACGACGGGGTGAGCTCCCATTGCTCGGTCCCTGCTCCTGCCAACCTAGCAGTTTGAAAGCATGCCAGTGCAAGTAGATAAATAGGTACCGATCCAGCAGGAAGGTAAACAGCATTTCCGTGCGCTGCTCTGGTTCGCCAGAAGCAGCTTAGTCATGGTGGCCACATGACCTGGAAGCTGTACGCCGGCTCCCTTGGCCAATAAAGAGAGATGAGCGCCGCAATCCCAGAGTCGGCCACGACTGGACCTAATGGTCAGGGGTCCCTTTACCTTTATTATTTGCAATAATATGCATATAAATCACCACGTGCAAACTTTACACAAACCTGCATCCTCGTTTTGGGTGAAATGTTTCCTCTTTTGGGGGGTTATGCAGAAGTGGCCACCCTACATAAGGTGCTTTGTGGCTCTGTGGGGAATTACAAAGTAGGTCACCTTTTAGAGAGCTGCTTTTCTGAGCGGGCTGGGTGGGTGGGCAGCAGAAAGGAGAAACCATTGCTTGAATGCCAAACTGACTTTTGCCAAACGCCAATTAAAATCCCCTCCAACTGCTCTCCGGCATCCGTCAAGCGTCCTCGTGCTTAAAAACATTGTGACAGATTTTTCAAATGAGCCTTTGAAAATGGAATGATCCTTTGGAGAACAAACCCAAGATTGCAATTAAGCAATTAATGAATGCACACCGCGGCCATGGATTTTCTAGTGGGAGCAGACGAAAACCAGAACATGGAGCACGGTTCAAACGCAGACAATACACTGAATTAAACCCAGTCATGCAGCTGCTTAAGTCTTTTGCCCTTCAGCACCTTTCTGCCATTTATGTGTAATCACAGCTTTGTACGGTGCCTTACAGACACAATGAAAAGCCAATTCCCTTGCTTCAGGCATCAAGCAGTTTGACGACACTCACTGTGTGCTCTAATTGGTGACGACTGAAAACACCAGTGCTACAGCGGTGTGTGATGAAATGCATTCATTTGCCTGTGCGGTAGGCTGCAATTTGTTCTATGATTGCACCTTATTTTAGCAGAACAGTAACCATTTTCCCTAATGTAAAATGAGGTATTTTCTGCTCTTGCCAGAACTGCTTAAGCTATAAGCTCGTTCGCATTAGGAAATGCACTGCGCACACTAGCACGGTGGAGAAAGGAAGCTCTTGAGTAAGGCCTCTTCCCTACTAGGGTAGTAAACCTTGTTTCTGGGCTGTTCCACTTCAGATTGGATTGGGGGGGAAACTTGCCTGGCTGAATGCTCTTCCATTGAAAAAAGAGATCTCAGTCTACATAGAAAACTAGTTTTGAGGAAGAGGAATTTAAACCTAGCTGCCGGTCGGCGGTTCGAATCCCTGCGGCGGGGTGCGCTCCCGCTGCTCGGTCCCAGCGCCTGCCAACCTAGCAGTTCGAAAGCACCTCCGGGTGCAAATAGATAAATAGGGACCGCTTACCAGCGGGAAGGTAAACGACGTTTCCGTGTGCGGCTCTGGCTCGCCAGATGCAGCTTTGTCACGCTGGCCACGTGACCCGGAAGTGTCTCCGGACAGCGCTGGCCCCTGGCCTCTTGAGTGAGATGGGCGCACAACCCCAGAGTCTGTCAAGACTGGCCCGTACGGGCAGGGGTACCTTTACCTTTACCTTTTTACCTTGCCTCCAATGGGATGCATGTGGCACTGTGGTCTAAACCACTGAGCCTAGGACTCGCCTATTGGAAGGTTAGCGGTTTGAATCCCCGCGATGGGGTGAGCTCCCATTGCTTGGTCCCAGCTCCTGCCAAGCTAGCAGTTCGAAAGCACACCCAAAAGTGCAAGTAGATAAACCAGGCCTCTGTGCACAGTGCCACTCTTTATACTTCTGCGAGTAGACGTTGGCCCCTGGATGCAGAAGAACTTTGGTTTACATTGGCCATCTGCTTTACTGCAAAGCATGGCACAGTGATGGAGAACACAGCAGAGGACTAGAATGAGGAAAAAGAGAGGAGGGCTCAATAAATTTGAAGGTGGAGCCCTGCCACAATCTTTCATGCATCTTTCATACACAGTCTCTCATATATGTGTGGAACAGGCGCACCAACTCCTAGGGGCAGAAGTGTCTTCGGCCCCCTCAAAATCTGCTGGCAGGGGAACTGTTATGTACTGAAGTTCTCACCCTGGGCCGGCAGGGGGATACTGTAGATAGTTTCCACTCAGGTCCACATATGCAAATAAGGATTTGAAAGTGACGTTCAGTGACTGGATAGTTACAGAAAGTTGTTACTGTTGTGTTGTAGCGGAGCTCCATATAAGCAGGCTGGCTGAACCCTTCAGTTCAGTTCTGTTCTGGCCTGTGAATAAACAAGAGCTGTTTGAAGAATCGCTGTGTCGTCTGATATGTTCACCCACAACTTAACAGGGACAGCCCCCCTCAATGTTGAGGGGGCAGAGGAAGCTGAGCATGGAGTGGTTCATTGGCTGGCTTCTCCCGAGGGCGAGAGGAAGCCATGCTGCGCTGGGCTCTCTGTGCTCAGCCTCCTCCTTATGATGCAACATTCCGGCCCCCAATCTTGGGTGCAAGATGGCGCCTCTGCTGAGGAATGGGACAGATTGTACCCTATGCTCTCTCTCTCACACCTCTACTGAGCCTGAAACCTGTACACTTAACCATCACTTTCAACGTAACAGTTCTTTATTACATACCAGTTTTATAATCTGTATAGGCTGTTTTTGGCTGTGGTGCCATTTTGTTCTCTGGGTTCTCCATCTTCATTCTTTAGTCTTCCTACGATAATGGCAGCTCTTACTCCCTCCACATTTACTTACTGCCATATAAGGATTGTAAAGGAAGATGGCACCTTTCTGGGCTTAAAACCTGTGCCTTGGCATCATTAGCATAACTATTGATTTGGCCTATCTTGAGCTGGCATAAAATGAAGGATAATGTACGTATCCCATGAAGATGTAGACAAATGCACCCTGGTGTGCCAGCTCTATGTAGCTAATACATCGCAAGCCACCCTAGTGCGTTGGAATAATTTATTGCTTAGCTGGTTGTTTGAGAGAGAATTATGCACCATATTTTCCCCTTCGATCATTATAATATATCCTTAAATTATATGTTCTTGCCGATACTAATTAATGCTGAAGAAATATATAAATGGCAGTAAACAGTAATTGAAGAGACTGTCTACATCACTTAGATTAACTGTTACAAAGGGAGATCACTCAAAATGAAGTGTAATCTGGAAAATATAATAAATCATTCAACAGTAAAAGTGATAGCACGCTTAAATATTCTCTGGACAATTAAATCTGAATAATGAGTTGGTATATAATATTGTCTTTCAAGTATAAACAGATAATCATTTTAGAATCACTTGGACTTTGACAAGGACTGGAAAGACTTTGGTTCAAATCTCTGCTCAGCCGCAGTGCTCACTGGATAATCCTGGGCCACTCACTTGCCCTCAGACCAACCCTGGGATTGCTCAAGGGGGCCCCAAGGACCTCCTGTGGTGCCAGCAAAAAGTTTCAGTAAATATCCATCTGCATTTTTGCCCTTTGCCCCCCACACCCAGCAGCCATTTTGTATTATGCCATGTCCCAAACACCTGTTTTATGATAAGTCTTGGGAGCCAGTTCCGCAGCTGCCAGCAGGATTTATTAGCCTTCTGGAAGGGAGGTCTCCTCCTGGCTACACAGTCAGGGCTAAGGAATGCACACAGGTAAGGAATGCAGAGGCAGCTGGCTAGAGTTCGTGGAAAAGTCTGAGAGAATGAAAGCAAGTAGAGGTGACAGCTTTGGGGGCCAGGAGCCAGAAAGGTGGTGGGCAGGGCTATTTTTCAGCCGGAACTCACAAGAACAAGCAGGGCTGTCTTTACCTGGGGGTGCAAAATGGTGCGGTGCACCCAGGCACCAAACTCTGGGGGGGGCACCAAATACATACCAGTCCCTCTCAATTGGCGGTAGTGAAAAGCAATGGAGCGGAAGTACCCACCCCCCTCCTCCGTCGCTCTGTTACTCCGTAGCATCAAACAAAAGCAGTTTTTCTGCTGCGTCGTTGTTACAGGCGAGCGATTCCTCCCTGCAAAAACTGAACAACCTTTCTAGAAAGTTTTCTAGAAAGAGGATGTAGATGGATGTAGAGGGGAGATACTGGAAGCAAGAGGAAGGAAAGCACTGGACTGAAGGAGGGATAGGGGAGGAGCTGGTGGGAAGCTTTACTTCACCGAAGGAGCTGGTAAGGAAGGTCTGGGGGCCAAGGAACCTCCAGCGGTGAGCTTCAGTGAGTGGAGAAGGGGTTCCATAAAGCATGGAATCTACAGGAGTAGATTAGCAGGAATAGTTACTGTACCTGAGGAAATAAACAGATGGGATAAATGATGGTGTGAGCACTAAAGCTTGTGCTCACCAGGTGGTCTCTGAAACCAAGAGCCCCCCCAGAGGGTCAAACCCTCCAATGTTTCTCTAAAGAAAATAGGCATGTCCCATTCCATAATGATGATTTTTCTGTTTATACCCTGTTTTCTGTTTATATTGTGTTGCCCATCCACTCTGGACAGCTTCCAACATAATATAAAGGTAAAGGTAAAGGTACCCCTGCCCGTACGGGCCAGTCTTGACAGACTCTGGGGTTGTGCGCCCATCTCACTTAAGAGGCCAGGGGCCAGCGCTGTCTGGAGACACTTCCGGGTCACGTGGCCAGTGTGACGAAGCGGCTCTGGCCAAAGCCAGAGCCAGAGCCGCACACGGAAACGCCGTTTACCTTCCCGCTGGTAAGCGGTCCCTATTTATCTACTTGCACCCGGAGGTGCTTTCGAACTGCTAGGTTGGCAGGCGCTGGGACCGAGCAGCGGGAGCGCACCCCGCCGCAGGGATTCGAACCGCCGACCTTTCGATCGGCAAGCCCTAGGCGCTGAGGCTTTAACCCACAGCGCCACCTGCGCCCCACTCCAACATAATATAAAGACATAATATAACATTAAAGATTAAAAAACACCTTACCTATACAGGAACAAGGACAACCTAAGGAACAGTGGAACATTCTGGGATCAGATCAGAAACCGGGACGACCTCTCTAAATCAGGGACATCCCTGGAAAATAGGGACACTTGGAGGGTCTGGAGGGTCTGAAGATCTTTGGGAGTGACAGAGGGGACAGGGTTTGACATATGCCCATGGCAGCCATTTTGTGACTAGCAAACCTATTTCCCCTGGCCTAACCTTTTGGAAGATTAAGTGAGATACCTGTGCATGGCAGTCAGAGCTCCTTGGACAAAAGATGGAATGAATTATTATGAACTGTAGTGTTCAGGGCAAAAAGGCAAAAGGGCGATTGAATTTAAGAGGGGCAAACAGACACCCCTTAAATTATCCTGTTATTGTTACTAGCCTTCACTATGATTGAGTGTTTCCCAGTTAAGACTAATAAATGATACTCATACATCCCACATTTTATATTTTTTTAAAATCACTTTGATTAGTTTTGCATATTAATATGAAAATGGCTGAGAGGGAAGAGAGGCAGTATGTTAAATCTAAAAAATTCAAGGTGCATGATCCATGCCCCTGGAGTAATCTTTAACGGACAATTATGAAAGAAATTATTCAACTATGATTTCGCCCTGAAGCGGGAGATGGTGAAGGAAGATGTCGCTGGTTAAAAATTCATGCGAGTATTTCAGAGAGCAGGCACATGTCGGGCAAAACCTTGTGAGTTGATTTGTTACTGTCACCCTAAGATATTCATTTTTACAGTATATAAAAATATGTGCCCTGTGATCGTCACGTGCATTCATTGGTGAAATATGGACAGGAATTGTGTGGGGGTTTTGAACAACAACAAAACTAAAACAACAACCTGGTTCTTATCTAACTAGATTAAGGTGAAACTTTTCCCCCAGTAGAAGCCTGATAATAATTTTAATAATTTTATTATTTATACCCTGACCATCTGGGTGGGTTTCCCCAGCCACTCTGGGTGGCTTCCAGCAGCATATAAAAACATAATAAAATGTCAAATGTTAAAAACTTCCTGATACAAGGCTGCCTTCATATGCCTACCGTGAGAATGAATCGCATTCCTCTAACCAAACTACTTTTTATATGGGTCATAAAACTAAAATAAAAACCAGATCCTACTCAATGCATCCTGAGGAACAACAATTGCTACTACTGCTAATTATAATTGTTATTTATGCATTTATTTGAAAGAATTTAAAGTGTTTTCTTTTGTCAGATGACAGAAGCCCTGCTCTCAGGACTAAATAGTGGACACATATTTAGGAATGGCCTTGACCTGATTGCTTATGAATAATCATTTTACTGATTGAATGGGAATTTAATTCATCAAGAATCTGCTGGGTAATATGTGCAGGTCCCGCTATCCAAACATACTTTACAAAAATTCAGAATGCCTGTCTATGCCCATCTGTGGCACTGACTTGGTCTGTCTTTTCCTCACTATCAGCACTTGATCATCATTGATTCGTTTCTTTGACATCGTCCAGTGTCTGCTTGCTGGCCCTGATGTAACAGATAAGAAACAGGAGAAAGAAAGAAGAAAGCTTCCTTCATGGGGTTCAGCACAGCCTGCTGTAATTATCAGTATAGTCAGCATCTAGCCTTGACAGTGGATAAGCTCTGGAGACGGATGGAGATTTTTTATTGAGCTGAAGGCACCCACATGTGCAAGAGCCATAATTCCTGTGGTGTACACACTCATTTATTTTGTCCCGCTCTCACCTTTGGATGACAAAAGGCGGGGTTACAGATTTTGAAGCGCTGCAAACACTTGCGAAACCTGTGAATAGAGAGATGATAGCCGGAGGAGTGTAAACGTCGCAGGCAATAAATGTTTTATCATAAGGCTTTCAGCTTTCTGGCAGGAGGAGCAGAATCATTGTTTGGCTTTTCTTTCTTTCTCAAGGAAGTGCAGGTGATAAAGTTAGAGAGAGTTGTGTACCTAACAGTATTTATCAGAGAGGATCAGAGATAACATCTTTTCCTGCAGTAGCCCATTCACGCTGTTATTTATGTAATGACTTTGTATAGCTTCATTTTGGATTAATGCTCTGTTTTATATATTGCCAGAGCAGACAGTCATCCTTTGTGATTCTGTCTTAAGTTTCTATTCCAATGTTTTCAGGGTCCATTACATTTTAAAGCATCTGACAGTGATTTTTCCCCCTTTCCTTTCCCTTAAAAACCAAGCCTTTTAACGTCTCGTTTTTGCTCATGTCTCTTCGCCAAGAGAAGCAAGAGAATTTTGCCTGTGGTAGCCATCCTCTTAAGTGACATCAAGTTTTCTCCCTTTTCAACTCACACTGGAGGATGTAGAAATGAAATATGAAAACAGTATGGTTTTGCCTTGTCTTTCCTTTGGGGTGTTTTAATGTTTTGTTTTAAATGAAAGAAAAACTCTGAGATATAGTCCAGTGTAATAAAGTCAGTTTTCAGAACCTCAGCTTCTTGGTCTGTTGTGACGGTTGTTTTTATTGTCATTAAAGTCAGCTGTCAATGTGAACACATTGGCAATGGTGTAAATGTTTTGTTTGCTTTCTTTTCTGCATTAACAATATTCACATAGGGCATAACTAGTGTTAAAGAGGTGTGAGGGTGCATTTATTTGGTGTGTGTTTGGTGGTGGGGCGACCATATATATTATGCAAAACAAGAATGGGGAAAAATTGAGTTTGTGGGTCTGTGATCCTGTGAGAATCACTGATGAATTTGCACAATATTACACCTCATACATCCAGAATGTTTAATAAAAAATAGTAATAAATAGTAATAATATTCTGACACACATATGGCATTGCCACAAAGCCTAAAACAAAATCCCTTTCTAGAGCTAATCAATTTATTTGATTACAGTGGAACCTCATTTGTTGAATGTAATCCGTTCAGGAAGACCGTTCGATTTCTGAAACTTTTGACAACCAAGGTGCAATTGCCGGTCAGCAAAATCCATTGAAAAAAATGGAGAAATGCACCTCGGAAGCTGTTTGACTTCTGAGGCGCATTCAAAAAGGGAAGCATTCACTTCCAGTTTGTCAACGTTCGAAAGCTGAAACGTTCGACTTCCAAAGTGTTCGACAACCAAGGTTCCAATGTATATACTTTATTTTTTGCTACAGTTTCTACAGTGATGTGACACAATGTCCCTCTCCTGTAGTTATGGGGAAGGAAAGACATGAGGGAGATCACGCGCCATTTTGTCACCTTCTAACTTCTGGGAGGTGACTGTGGCACTCAGGGCGCCCAGGGCTCCCAAACATGCCAGAGAAGCCTCCACAGATGGTAATAAAAAAAGGCTTTCTGACTCACCAAATCACCTTCCACACACATTAAAAGGTAAAGGGACCCCTGACAATTAAGTCCAGTCACGAACGACTCTGGGGTTGCGGCGCTCATCTCGCTTTAAAGGCTAAGGGAGCCGGTGTTTGTCCGCTTCCACAGACAAGTTTTTCCAGGTCATGTGGCCAGCATGACTAAGCTGCTTCTGGCAAAACCAGAGCAGTGCATGGAAACGCCGTTTACCTTTCTGCCAGTGGTACCTATTTATCTACTTGCACTGCGTGCTTTCGAACTGCTAGGTGGGCAGGAGCTGGGACCAAACACCTGGAGCTCACCCCGTTGCGGGGATTCGAACCGCCGACCTTTTCATCAGCAAGCCCAAGCGGCACAGTGGTTTAACCCACAGTGCCACCCGCATCCTGCACATAATTCCCCAGATGCTTTCCTGAACTGCTGTGTCAATACCATTCTTACGCAATTTCTTTGATATTGTTTTGACACTATTTCATTAGCAGATGGCCTTTGGCTAAGTATTTGAGTTTATTTCCTCCTTGCTATGCTATGCTTTTTCAGCAGTACTGTCTAAATAAGAGATGCCCTATACTGTAAACCAACCACAATATTTATTTGCTGGTTTCTTTACTGAGCATTGTGTAACAATGAACCATTTTAATGTGCTTCACAGTTCGGAGTCTGTGACCCTTGTCATTGTGTTCCACTTCGCCTGTTGGCATGCACAGAGGTGCAAATTCAAACTCAGAATAGGAATTACTATTTGTTCGTAACTAGATTTGAGGCCAAGGTACCATATTTTCCCGTCTATAAGATGTCACCATGTATAAGACGCCCCCTATATTTGGGGGCTCAGATTTAAGAAAATGGGGGGAGGTGTATCCTTGTATAAGATGCCCCCTAATTTTTGACATTAAATTTTTTTTGGGGGGGGAACTAGTCTTATACACGGAAAAATACTGTATGCATTTCATGCATTACCCTGTACCCTAATATTTTATACAAATTATACAAATTTGTAAATCTGTCTTTTATTTTTTGCAAGCACTGTTCTGTTCAAACAGTTATGTATGTTCTGCTATGAAGTTCTCTAATATTTCTTTCCAGGCACGTTGGTTACTTAATTCAAAACTGCTTAACTCAAGCTGTGCAGCCTCTTTTATATCTCAGCTCCATTCCAATGCACATGACATCATGACTCCCTAAGAGTGATTACTGAATTGTAAAATAAAAAAAAAAAGAAAATGGTAATTTAGCATTTGAGCCAGCAGAAATATCTCATAAAGGAAAGGATAATCTGTCTTCTTCAGTGAGCAGTTGGATAAGGTTATTGGACATAGGACACATGGCCACTGAAACAAAGGACAACCTAGCAATGTGCTCAGGTCAAAGGTATATCTTTCACATTTTGCTGCTCAATGTAACAGCTGCATAATGTAACAGAATTACCGGTAATTTGAAATATAGATATATATTTGTGAGCCCTTTAATTTTAAAAAAATTATTTGAATCTGTAACGATGAGGATTTTGATGGAAGAACTGGGTGAACTGCAAGGCCTAATGTGGAGGGAGATGTGGTAATTTGTGTCAGCTAAAAGACGAGGGTCAAGTATTGGTAGGTAGAATAGCCATTACTCTGTTTGAAGGCCTGTCCAGTCAAAGTTTGGTTGAAAGACCAAGAACCAACAGAAGTGAGAGCTGAAGTTGCCCATCTGGACAACAGACTGAGCAGGCATACAGGTCAGTTCGTCTTCACCACTACAAGAGATGTATTGCATTTCTATTTAAAATATTGAGTTGTATCCACTGAAGTCATCCCGTTCGTGCAAGAACTTACACTTGTGCCATGGAATTTCCCCTCCCTCTCTGTTTCCTGTGTGCTCCAGCTCAATCTTCTCTAGTGGGTTGGGAAAACTCCCAAAACAGTTTGGAGAGGGTATGCAAAGGAAGGAGACAAGAGGGGAGGTTCTGCTGCACAAATGGAAGTGCTTGCTGGAACATGACAACATCAGTGGATGCGGCCAATTGTAAGCCATAGTTTGTCTCTATGTAGTTGTTGTTGTTGCTTAAAGGTAAAGGGACAGCTAACCATTAGGTCCAGTCATGACCAGCTCTGGGGTTGCGGTGCTCATCTCGCTTTGTTGGCTGAGGGAGCCAGTGTACAGCTTCCGGGTCATGTGGCCAACATGACTAAGCCGCTTCTGGCGAAACCAGAGCAGTGCACGGAAACGCCGTTTACCTTCCCGCCAGAGCGGTACCTATTTATCTACTTGCACTTTGACGTGCTTTCGAACTGCTAGGTGGGCAGGAGCAGGGACCGAGCAATGGGAGCTCACCCCATTGCGGGGATTCGAACCGCCGACCTTCTAATCGGCAAGTCCTAGGCTCTGTGGTTTAACCCACAGCGCCACCCGCATCCCTTGCTTTGTTGCTTAGGCATTGTTGCTTAGGCATAGGTAAAAACAAAAATACATTGTAAAAACACGCACATAATTCATAAAAATCCACAAAGCAACCCTGAATAGCAGCAGCAACATAATTTTAACAGTGCAGCTAAGAGCAAGTAGCAGCATCATAGTCTATCAAAAAAAATCTGGGGAAAGAAGTAAGATTTTGTCTGGGGCCTTGCAAATTTAGCACTTGTAAATTTTATGTAGATTTTGTCTCTTTTGGGGTGAAGTGTTTCCCTCTTTTTGGAGGACAGAGTAGAATATGAATAGAGGCAGTGGTGAATGGAGTCTCATTTCCCCCCCAGAGCGATGACAGATAGGAACATACTAGGGTTGCCATATGTCTGGAATTTCCCGGGCATTGCTGGGATTCGGCTGTTGGAAACTGTGTCCGGGCGAAAATTGCTGAAATGTCCAGGAAAATCTGGACGTATGGTAACCCATGTCAGTAGTGTAGATTTTGGCAACTTTTCCTAACAATAGCTCAAAAGCAACTTCCCTTTCTTCTTCTTCTTCTTCTTCTTCTTCTTCTTCTTCTTCTCCTTCTCCTTCTCCTTCTCCTTCTCCTTCTCCTTCTCCTTCAGATTTTGCGAAGAAGAAGAAGAAGAAGAAGAAGAAGAAGAAGAAGAAGAAGAAGAAGAAGAAGAAAAGAGCTGAACAACCTTTGTGTCCAGATCTTCACCTTTTGAAATATGGCAACCCTAACATTGACATGGAAGATAATCAAAGTTCCTGAAGGCTCCCAGTCTGACCGTTGATCATGAGCTATCAAGAAACAGCCAATGAAATTTTCTGTAAAGAAGTCTCTCCTTTTCTGGATTGTGTCTGAACCCACCTGCCAGTCAGTCTAATCCAGGGGTAGACAAAGTGGTGCCCTCCAAATGGTGCTGCTATCGTCCCTGACCATTAGCCATGCCAGCGTTGCTGACAAAACTCAGAACCGCCTCTCTGAAGCAGGTGTCCAAATGGAGCTCCCATTGGTTCCAATGGAGGCTTCCCTCGCAGGCTTCCCTTGCAAGGCAAACATCAGCTAAGAAGAAGGCTTGGCCGAACCATGGTGAGGGTGGGAAAGCGAGAGCAAAACCTACTGTCCCTACTCCACATATTTCCAAATGTGCTCTGGCTTCTCCTGGGCTGCTATTTACTTAACAAAAAATCCACGTGAATTGCAATTAATATGATTAGTTTTACTTTCAGTTTACTTAGGTCTCATCCACACCATGCTCTTAAATCACATTTAAAACATTTGGCTTTCCCCAAAGAATCACCCAGACATCTCAAGGAACAGGTTCATCCTTTTCTGTTCCATTCTTGTGTGGAGTCCACCATCATTTGTCATCTTGATCTAAGACCATCGTCCTTCAGAAGGCACAAAATATGGCCTAATTGGGACTTTTATTCAGCTGGAGCTCACTGGAACTCAGTTCTGACCCCTCTCAGGCGGGTGCCATTGCCATGATAAGAGAACAAGGGAGGTGTTAATGGTGAGTTCCAGAAGAATAGCACTGGGCCTAATCCTTTTACATTCACTGCCCTGAGTACCTCTGAAAGCTTGTTCTCACAGTTCCTTCTGTGAGCAGTTTAACTAAAGCCTTTCTTCTAATTTATTGTTGTTTTAAAGCTTTTCACTTGCTGGCTCAATGCCATTGGCTATTTTTGGTTTTTAGTTGCTGCTCTTGTTGTTTTCATTGTTGCATTGTTTTAAAATTTAATCATATTATTCTAGTTAGCTGCCTTGAGTCATTTTGTGAGAAGATGGGATAAAGATTCCTCCCGAGCTGCCTTGAGTCATTTTGTAAGAAGATGGGATAAAGATTCCTCCTGCCCCCTTCACCTCATATTTCAGCCTCTTGTGTGTCTAGAATGACTATTTAGGAGCCTGGTTCCAAGATACCCTGTATATTTCAATGGCTCTGTACTGTGAGGCCCTATGACACATAAGCTGTGATGTTCGTGAGTGATGACTGCCTGTTTCACTGTTTCACTGTTTCACCTTGTTAAGGACATAGATAGGGAAATGCACAGAAAATGGCTCTGGGTCACTCTGAGTAGACTTGACTCAATCTGGGGCTGCTTGGACCCATTCCAGAAATATCCCAGATTGGCCTGAATTGGCCTCATTCAGTTCAGGATCTGGCATTTGTCCAGAGCCAGAGCACAGCAGATAGGGCTTAGAACAGTAATGGCCAAACTTGGCCCTCCAGCTGTTTTGGGACTACAACTCCCATCATCCCTAGCTAACAGAACCAGTGGTCAGGGGTGATGGGAATTGTAGTCCGAAAACAGATGGAGGGCCAGGTTTGGCCATCACTGGCTTAGAAGGACAGCCACTTGTATCATCAACTGAGTTGCCCAGCTGAACAAATGTTGACAACTGGAATGTGTGCAGAGGAGGGCAACCAAGATGATCAAGGGCCTGGAAACCAAGCCTTATGAGGAATGGTTGAAGTAGCTGGGTATGTTTAGCCTGGAAAAGAGGAGACTGAGAGGAGTTATGATAGCCATCTTCAAATATCTCAAGGGCTGTCACATGGAAGACGGAACAAGCTTGTTTTCTCCTGCTCTGGAGGGTAGGACTGAAACCAATAGCTTCAAGTTACAAGAAAGGAGATTCAGACTAAACGTACGGAGAAGCTTTCTGACAGTAAGAGCTGTTCAACAGTGGAACAGTTTCCCTTGGGAGGTGGTGGACTCTCCTTCCTTGGAGGTTTTTTAGCAGAGGTTGGATGGCCATCTGTCATGGATGCTTTAGCTGAGATTCCTGCATGCAGGAGTTGGAGTAGATGACCCTTGGGTCCCTTCCAACTCTATAATTCTATGATTCTATGAAATATTGTTTACACTCAGAACTTGTGTTCAGATAAATAGGAGGGGGAGTGTGTGCACATGAGAGCTACTTAGGCATGCACAAGGCGATCCTTTTAAAGTGCTGGGCATGTGCAGAATTCAGCAGCCAGGTTGCTCACTGGAGCAAGACGGTTTGAGCATATTACACTGATCCTGATCTGACTGCACTGGCTACCAATTAGTTTTTGGGCCCAATTCAAAGTGCTGCTTTTGACCTATAAAGCCTTAAATGGCTCAGGACCGCAATACCTCAAGGACCACCTCTTTCCTTATGAACCAACCCAGACCCTGAGATCATCTTCTGAGGCCCTTCTTCGTGTGCCTCCTCCTTGAGATGTCCGGAGGGTGGCAACATGAGAACGGGGCCTTCTCTGTAGTGGCTCCCCATCTGTGGAATGCTCTCCCCTGGGCAGTTTGCCTGGCACCTTCATTATACACCTTTTTAACCAGACCTTTGGTTGGTTTGATTTACATCCTATGCCCTTTAAAAATGTGTTTAGGGGGGGGGAGAGGCTATTGGGTTGATGTTTTTATTTTTATTATATATTTTGTGGTTTTATATTTTGATTTTGTTCTGTGAACCGCCCTAAGCCCCCTGGGTATGGGGCGGTATATAAATTCAATAAATAAATAAAATGTGGTCTTTGAGGGCAGCAGTTCACATAGACAGTCTGGGTGGTTTCTGTGCATGTCTCTCCAACAGTATGAAGACTTTTGCAATGTGGTGAGCCAGCATACCCCGCTTCCCACCGGTGACTTACTGCATGCCAACAGCCGCCAAGGGATGCGGTTTATAAGGGCCGTTGCCGGCCTGAAGGCTCATTAAATTTATTAGCAACTGCAGTACATAATGATCAAAAGCGCAGGTGTTATGTGCGCCCACAGGTTTTTCTGGAGACTGGCTGCAGCTATCGCTCTGTTTTATTGGAGGTCCATTTGGAAGCGAATGCAGCGTTTGAACTCCTTCTGATTCCTAGTTAGAACAACACTAAGCTTTTTGCGAGGATTTGTCTTACATTTTTACTGCACAGAGCAAATGAGCCCGTACCTGCCCTTGGCATCTCATAAACTGACTGCATAAAAACTTAAATGGCAAGATGGGGTGTTTGGAACCGAAGGAATGATACGTAGCGGCAGTAACTCTCTGAGTTTGGCTCTCCCAATATTTAAAACATTCTTTAAAATAATGTCTGCTTAATATCATTAGATGTGTGCCGCTGAATTCAAAGGGGTTAGAGCTCTGCTTTACAGGCTTATATATTTCATCTAAAGATGAGTTCAGGGGGTTTTCTTCCCAAGTGAGTATGAATAGGATTCCAGGCTTTGGCTGTTCTGTACACACTCAGTGGTTGCACAGTACTTCCCCTGAAACAGTCTCCTCATGATCAGGGTCCCCAAAGTGCTAGTGATCAATTATTATTTATTTATTTATTTATTTATTTATTTATTTATTTATTTATTTATTTATTTATCCCCGTCCATCTGGCTGGGCTTCCCCAGCCACTCCGTGCGGCTTCCAACAAAATATTAAAATAAAGTAATGCATCAAACATTAAAAGCTTCCCTAAACAGAGCTGCCTTCAGATGTCTTCTAAAAGTCTGGTAGTTGTTGTTCTCTTTGACATCTGGTGGGAGGGCGTTACACAGGGCGGGTGCCACTACCGAGAAGGCCCTCTGCCTGGTTCCCTGTAACTTGGCTTCTTGTAGTGAGGGAACCACCAGAAGGCCCTGGACCTCAGTGTCCGGGCAGAATGATGGCAGACGCTCCTTCAGGTATACTGAGCCGAGGCCATTTAGAGCTTTAAAGGTCAACACCAACACTTTGACTTGTGCTCGGAAACGTACTGGGAGCCAATGTAGGTCTTTCAAGACTGGTGTTATATGGTCTCGGCTGCTGCTCCCAGTCACCAGTCTAGCTGCCGCATTCTGGATTAGTTGTAGTTTCCGGGTCACCTTCTAAGGTAGTCCCACATAGAGCGCATTGCAGTAGTCCAAGTGGGAGATAACCAGAGCATGCATCACTCTGGCAAGGCAGTCCGCGGGCTGATAGGGTCTCAGCCTGCGTACCAGATCAAATGCAGAGGTATCTGAGTCCACAACAATCCTGATGCTATAATGACAATGTTAGGGGGCTACATACCCTGCAACGTGTTCAGGTCAAAAACCAGGCTGTGCATCTTCTGAGCCATGCTCCTAGATAAATGACATGCGCTGCAATCTTGAGAGCACAGCCTCCAAAAACAGGATGTCCCAATTTTATTAGGACAGTTAAGGGACATGGGATTGTTGGAGGACCATGCTCACACGAAGCACATTCTTTATCGGTTCCACTGAATCTCACATGCAGACTTCTGTAATGAAGAATGTTTGGGCACTGAGCAGTGCTGAGAAATGAACATGTATGCGTATAGCAATGTTCACCCCCCCTGCCTCTCTCTCTCACGGATTGCTAGCAATGAATTATCACTCTGCAGATGAAGCCACCAATTCAGGAACATTCCACCAGGAGTTTGCATAGGTGCCAACTCCCTGGCTCTTTGAGCACCCACAAAATTCCCCATGAAGGGGCAGGCACCCACAAATTTCAGTGCTAGGGCCATGCATGCTGCATGGCACCCATGGCCCCAGGCACCCACAGTTGTGGGACCAAGCTGGCACTCCTGGGAGCATCTCACAGTTGGGGCTTTGTGAATGTTTGTCTTTGTTTTTTGGCCTAACTACCCAAATGCAAGCTGCTTTGCATTGCTCTCTCTGGAGGTGACAGAGCAGACTATGTTCTCCAAGTTGCTATTCCAAATTAGAGCGTCGGGAGGATCAATACCCCTTTGCCTCCTGTCTCCTCTCAGCCAGAAACTCCTGGCACCTCCTGAGAAAATAATGATTCATTTTCTTTAGTCATGGGATGTCTGCACAAGTGCATCCAAGAGTGTTCTATTCATATTGCACTAAATGTGCACAAAGGAGGTGTGTGTGTGCGTGTAGCCAGCAACTAGAAAATGTGGCCCATGTGGTGCAGTATACATTATGCAAACGCTGGAAATCGTTTCATTGAACTCAAGATACAATTTCCACAATTTCCCACACTGGCAAGAATAAGCAAGTGGGTGCCTTGCTGTGTGGGCGTGCTTGTTGGTGTCCATTGTGATCTTTCCGCACGGCGATAGCTGTTGAATTATTTGTCAGCTCTTCTGAAGAACCACATGGCACTAATAAGAAGCATGCATTCCTTGATACGCAGGAGTTGCAACTGGATAATAAGAAAAGAGCAGAATAATTATGGGGAAAGTGAGTCTTCGCGCCGAAGCTTCAGATATAACCGTCCCCCCGCCGGCCTTTCCTAGCAGCGTGAACCTGTTGATGTGATTTAGTTTAACAAGCCATTTGACTTTGGATAGGTTGAAGGCCAGTTTTCTGAGAATGAGACAGAGTCCTGCTTTCCATTGATCAGTTGGTTAATTAGGAGTTATTTAGCCTGCGCATCGAGACTGCGAAATATTATAAGTGGGAAAGAAAAATGTTGAGACTCTAACCTTTAATTGTGATAACCCTTCTTTCTTCTCTACATGCCAACATCCTTGGCAGAGTGTCTGGGTTTTGAATTAGAAGTGTGATTCAAATAAATCTGGACAAATAGTAAATAATAGTACCCTACAGTTGAATCTGATATCTTGTTAAAGCTGTTGGCCGCCAGTGGTCATAATTATTTAGAACTCAGGCTTCGGCAAAAGAAAGCCTGAACGTTTAAGGGACATGGTTTGAACTCAAGAGTCTATTCTCTATTAGTGCCCGATCCATGGGCATGCAGATGAAGGGATTTAAGGCCTATAGCAATATTTATGAAAGTTGTGGTTTTGAGGTCTAGGTCCAATTGCCTTCCAAAAGAGGGAACATTTTCATTTCTCACATGTAGAGACGCACAAACCTGTTCTGGAATGCTGAAGGAAGTACCAGCAGCTACTACAGGCAGATGAGTCTAGAGGGGCTTACTGAAATGGCTTACCTGGCCTCCCAGAGAAGAGGAGAAGAAAAGGCCTGTCCACATTCATGGTAGCAGCAGCAGAATCAGAATCAGAAGAATCTTTATTTGCATCAGCCACTAGCTATAGCAATGAAATAAAATACACTGTACTGAAGATAGAGGTGAAAACTTAACAATACAAAATACATTCTGAAGGTTTACATCAATAATCAAATAATAGATCTTATTCTAATTACCCCTGCTAAAAAGTTTGCAGTTTTGAACAATGCAATGTTGTTCAAATATACTATTGTCCCCTGTGGGGAAAAAATTATGCATTTTGGGGTGTTTACTGTGTGATTTCATACCCACCCACATTTTCGCCTGCAAAATCAGGGCGTCAGCAGGGTCATGCCAGAGCACTTTCTGGTCTGGTGATCTGGCAGGACCTCTGCTTCCCCACCCCCTAGAAAAATTTTTTTTTTTTTTTATAAATATTTATTAAGATTTTTTAAATACAAAATGCAAAATATAATAAACAATATAGCATGGGTCATAACACATTTTCCAGAACTTCTTTGGACTCCCTCACGTCTCCCACTCCCACTTACATCATTATAAATTTTTTCCAGCAATTTATCATCTTATTTATATTCTTAGATCTTGTTCAGTTAATTTGATCTAATCTCCAAAAATTTTATGTTTCCCTCAATCTCACTTATCGTCAAATTCAAATCTAATTCAATGGTAGGCAATTATTTATGATCTAGCATCCTTCTTAGCATTCAACCAAATTACAATACTTTTGTAGATAAATCTTGAATTTCTTCCAGTCTTCTTCAACCCTCTCTTCTCCCAGGTCTCGGATTCTGCCAGTCATCTCGGCTAGTTGCATATAGTCCATCAGCTGCATCTGCCACTCTTCCAGTGTGGGTAGATCTTGAGTTTTCCAGCTCTTAGCGATGAGTATCCTTGCTGCCGTTGTTGCATACATAAAAAATGTTCGGTCCTTCTTTAACACCTTCTGGCCGACAATGCCCAGAAGGAAGGCCTCTGGTTTCTTAGTGAAGGTATACTTAAATACCTTTTTCAACTCATTATATATCATTTCCCAGAAGGCCTTCACTCTAGGGCAAGTCCACCAGAGGTGAAAGAATGTTCCTTCGTGTTCTTTACATTTCCAACATTTATTATCAGACAAATGGTATATTTTGGCAAGTTTAACTGGGGTCATGTCCCACCCCCTAGAAAAATAGGTGCCAGTACTCATCACGAGGTTGTCCCAGTAAGTGCCACACTTTTTAGCAACAAAAAAGAGGTGGCAGTACTACATACCCTTTAGTACGACCCTGAAAAAAAAGCACTGGGCATGATCCTGCTGGTGGGTGTCAGAGCACCAGACCGGAAGATGCTCTGGCCATCGTCTGGCATGACCTGATGACGTGTGCCAGGGTGAGTGTCTTTTGGCACAAGGACTTGTGCCAGAGCACTAACTCAAAAAAAAAAACACAAAACAGGACATTCTGAGATGCACACAGAAGCTAGGATTGGCTCCTGCGATTCTGGGATGTCCTGCTTAAAATGGGACAGTTGCAGGGTATGTGGATTTCAGTTTGAAGTGTTTTCTGCTTCTTTGCAGTGTCTGTGTTTTAGAATTATCTTTTCAAAGTAAATTAAGCAGCTAATGGCCCATCAAGATGCCCAGTACAGTTGGGTGTGTGTGGAGAAGAGAGTCTAAGTATTAACATGCATCAATCCTAAATGGGTTGGCTCAAAAGTAAGACCCATTGAATTCAATTGAGCTTACTTCCAGACAATGCTTTTTTCTGGTGGTTATAAGTATGGCAACTGTAACAACTTCATTGGTGAGTAAAAAAAAGGTAAAGGACCCCTGACAGTTGAGTCCAGTCGTGGATGACTCTGGGGTTGCGGCACTCATCTTGCTTTACTGGCCAAGGGAGCCGGTGTTTGTCCGCAGACAGTTTTTCCAGGTCATGTGGCCAGCATGACTAAGCCATTTCTGGCGAAACCAGAGCAGCACACGGAAACGCCATTTACCTTCCTGCTGGAGTGGTACCTATTTATCTACTTGCACTTTGACATGCTTTTGAACTGCTAGGTTAGCAGGAGCTGGGACTGAGCAATGGGAGCTCACTCTGTCATGGGGATTTGAACCGCCGACCTTCTGATCAGCAAGTCCTAGGCTCTGTGGTTTAGACCACAGCGCCACCCGTGTCCCTTTTTTCATGGTGAGTACCAGAAACTTTTCACCCTAAATAAAATAAAATAAAAATAAAAGAGCACTGCTTCCAGGTATGTGGTTAGAACTGCAGCCTCAATCCTATGCATGCATTAGCTCTAATGACAGATGTGCCTGACCTGGGAGTAAGTCTCATTGATTTTAATTGGATTTACTTCTGAGCAGACCTGTGTAGGATTGTCACATCTGACTAGAGAGCACACCGAGGCTTCCCCTACTCTGCAGGAAGAGGGATGTTGTGCAGCCATCCTTTAGAATAAAAAATAAAACACCTTCCTCTTTTTTGAGGCTCTAGTTTTCTGTCGGAAAACTGTGTGGCTCTGATGACTCCAGAGGCAGAAGGGGAAAGTTTTTGTTTGTTGTACCGTTTGACAGGTGCCGGTTGTAAAAACAGCATCATGGCATCCTATATTGATTCTGTCTCAAAGGCAGCAGCTGTGTGTTGCTTAGGTAAGAACGAAGATGATGGCATTATTCCTCTTAACAGCTTGTTCTCAAAGCTGCCTAGGTGACCTGAGAGGAAAGCAGAAGTTGTTAGGTTTTCTTCCCCTCACTGGCCCATTCATCATTTGTGGGGAATGATCCCACAGGTCAAATGCTAATCTTAATAGAAAGCTTACGTGACACACATATAGTTCTCTGGCCACTGCTGAAGTTACAAAGGTCCTGGAAAGTTTAAGCTTACGGACAAGGGATGGAGACCATTATTTGGGACAGATGTCTTAAATAAGTAGCAATTTTGTGGTCTCATCATGCACAAGGCCAGGCAAGGTCAGCTTACATTTTTGGCAGGTTTCTTCATTCTACAGTAGTGGAATTCCAGAGAGAGAGAGTCTTGCAGCGATTAACACATTTCTTTATTAATTATGTTGCTTGTTTGTTTTAGTTTATTTTTACTATAGACCATGGTTTTTGACATCCGTTGTGGGACTGGGAGAATGGTAAGCAGGGAGACAAACAGCAGATGGAGTCAGAGCCTAGAGTAGACAGAGCCAAATAATGATGGTTTTGTCCCAATGATCCTCCCTGCTGAATTCTACAAAAGCAACACTGATGCCTCATTAGCACTGTGCATTTAAAGCAGTACTGTACCACTTTAAAGAGCCTAAAGAATCCCGGGAACTGCAGTTTTTAAAAAAGGTGCTGAGAGCTGTTAGGGGATCCTTATTTCTTTCACAAGAGCTACAATTCCCAGGCTGGTTTAAAAACCAACCCCTCTTCCCGGGGAACTCTGGGAAGTTATAGAGTTATATCAGGGGAATAGGCGTCTCCAGACATCTCTCAGCATTGTTAATTAATGACAATTTGGGAAGATAGACGTGACTGTTTAAAGTGGCACAATACCAGGTGAGCCTCACATGCCTTGTAAAGCCCAGAGGATATAACAGGAAGACCGTCCCAGCCAGGCCTGCGTCTGTACAGTCAATAGTTGTTGTTGT
Source organism: Podarcis cretensis (assembly GCF_951804945.1). NCBI lineage: Eukaryota > Metazoa > Chordata > Lepidosauria > Squamata > Lacertidae > Podarcis > Podarcis cretensis. The sequence continues at coordinate 116,335,783 of NC_137170.1, read as the reverse complement.
TGTTTAGTCGTGTCCGACTCTTCGTGACCCCATGGACCAGAGCACGCCAGGCACTCCTGTCTTCCACTGCCTCCCGCAGTTCAGTCAAACTCATGTTAGTAGCTTCGAGAACACTGTCCAACCATCTCGTCCTCTGTCATCCCCTTCTCCTTGTGCCCTCCATCTTTCCCAACATCAGGGTCTTTTCCAGGGAGTCTTCTCTTCTCATGAGGTGGCCAAGGTATTGGAGCCTCAGCTTCAGGATCTGTCCTTCCAGTGAGCACTCAGGGCTGATTTCCTTAAGAATGGAGAGGTTTGATCTTCTTGCAGTCCATGGGACTCTCAAGAGTCTCCTCCAGCACCATAATTCAAAAGCATCAATTCTTTGGCGATCAGCCTTCCTTATGGTCCACCTTTCACTTCTGGGAAAACCATAGCTTTAACTATACGGACCTTTGTCGGCAAGGTGATGTCTCTGCTTTTTAAGATGCTGTCAATTACAACATGCTTTACTTCCTAGAGTGGACAGAGACAGGGTGATAAGTAATTTGCCATTTTGCCTTCTGTTCAATTCTAGCTCTGTTTGATTCAGTTCAGTTAAGTCTCTGGCTCTCAGCCAGCAGCACTTGGGCCCATCCTCACAAAGGATGTGAGCCACGTTACATCTTTGTAACCTGAAGCTTAAAGCTTCCATTCTAGGATGCGTACTGTGAACAACTTGTGAGTAAACTTATTGTTATACTTTTAAAGACAGACTCGTGAGCCTTTATTGGATTTTAAGAGGGAGAAAAGGGGACACCAGGAGTAATCCACCTGGGCAAGCCAGATTGGATTAGTCATCTTGTAAAGATTCAAACAAATCTAATCAACTAGCTTCCGTGAATATAGAGGCTACATCACTCACTAGAGTGAGTGAAGGAAGGATAATACTTAACAAATATTTCTTTGCCTATTATCCTAAACAACCCCACACATCCTGGCTAGGCCATAGGGGGAAGAGCCAGACTCAGAAATTGAGCTAAAATAACAAGAGACAGACTCTGCAGATGAGAGCCGGCTGACAGAGTCAAGAAAGGGCAGTTTGACCCTCCTTCCTGGCGAAGACTCTGTTAGCTCTCAAGAAGAGGAAGAGTTAGAAGGCAGCCAGAGTGTTGCTAGGCAATCAGCAGATAAGCAGAAGTCTGGTACTGTGTCAAGTGGAAGTGGGAAGGACGGAATTTTGACTTGGGACTCAGCTATACAGGTGCAAATATAATGTTTTAAGTGCATTATACAAATGTGACACTACATGGTTCTGATGAGCTAATGGGAAATTACATACATATTTTACATGTTGTTTTTTAAAGCATTTTCACAGTGTTTTTTTATATCTGTATAGATTCAGCCCTGATCAGTAGGAGAACTGAACAGAGACTATAGTTTCTTTGCACACTTGTGCATCTTCCATTATTATTGTTGCTTTGACAGCTTTAGAATGTTACCTCTGACAGCTTTAGAATGTTACCTCTTGGTCAACTTCCAACTTACAGGTCCATCCTACTTTCTCCAGTTCCATGTCAGCATCTGACGAAGTAGGCAGCCACCTATGAAATCTTACACTATTCTAAAATAAAGGAGGCGGCTTCTAAATTGTTAGTTTCAAGGTGCCATCATACACATTTATTCATCTTCAAAGTATTTCCAGTTCATCATTGGTTTGAGATACTATTAAGAATATGCCCCCTAGCTTCTAAGATAGTCGGATGACATCTTGTACTCCCCCTTCTGGCAACTCCTTCAGTCAAACTGATGCCAAACATATTACTTTCCTTTGGACCACATTGGTGAGGTCGAGAAGGGGGTCTTGTCATCTGGGCACCTCAGGACACACTGCCCAGGCCTGCATCCTGGGGAGATCACTTCAGTGCTGCTAACACAGTGGTTTGAGCTCCTGAGAGGAATGATGTAACAACAGCATAGCTTTCAAATTCCTTCCTTGCCAGCTAACCTTATAAGCCTGTACCACTGATGAACTATATAGGAAAATAAATGTGAAAGAATGACAGAATTTCTACTGTTATAAGGTCACCGTGATTTAGATACGAGCATGTGGCAGGAATGAAATAGACTTACAGAATGAACAAGATATGATCAGATGGGTTTTTGGAGGCTAAGAAGCCTACATCATAATGCAGTGTTGGAAATAAGATAAATAAATGTGTGTTAACCTAAATGTCGCCACACATTTTTCATGAATAGGTATGTATATGAAAGGGGGGGTGGCAGGGGGAGAGAAAGTAGTGAAAATAATTGTCATTTTAGAATCTAGCACATTCCTGTTTAGGCATAGAAGAGGAATCTAGGTTGGTCTGGATTTTAATGCTCAACTACTCGATTTGCATTTTGAAAAACAATATGGAAAACAATACGAAGCTGCTCTTCAAAATTCACGCTTCCTCAAATTTTGCAATGTAGCTCTCTAACCAACTAAGGTGTCCAAAAATGCATATATTGGTGAAATTAAATATAAACAATCATTATATCAGGGGAAATTGTTTGAAAAAATATTAGCAAGCTAGGGGTGGCCAGCCCACCTGCCTGCACTTCTTGCTGATAAATTTTCATGTTTTTTTAACTGTAATTTGTAATTTCATGGTTTTTTTAATTGTAATTTTTTTTTAAAAAAATCAACCTGATGTGGAAATGTTGAGATCTCAACATAAAATTGGAAAAATGAAAATGGAGCGAAATTGATACTGACCAATTTCTTCATCCCTGTTCCTGCTACACCGAGAGGCCTGGGATATAGGAATATTTGAAACAAGTGGATAGCAGAATGTCAAAGCTATATTGGGAGTGTTCAGTTAGAGATCCTCCTCCAAGTCCTCTGGCTAATGAAGACATAGTATTTTGTGACTTGTGGCATATTTTGTGGCTAGTGCCCGCATCCTATCACCTTAAACTCCTTCGGCTTGAGTTTTGCAACTTTTCAGACTGAGTTCATATGAAATGCCGTTTTTATTCAGTCTTATGTCCCGAAAAGCTAACACCCTCCTCCCATGTCAGGGAACTGCCATCGGAGCCAGAGGCGGAGGGAAGGCTCCAGAGGGATGCCGGAGAGGGTCCCAGTTGGGAGAGAGGCAGCCCATCTGGTGGGGAAGGAAATCAGCGTAACACCAGGGGTGAAGGGGGGCAGATGGGGGAATTGGAGAGAAGGCTCCTGGACTCCTCACCGGAGACCAGCGGGGAGAGCACAGGTCCTCCGCTGCCCACACCCTCCCTGCGCAGAAGACTTCCGCGCAGGGAGAGTAGGAGGCGACTGGGCGTCAAAGAACTTCTTTGCTGGAAGAAGTTCAAGAAATGCCCACTGACGGATTTTGCCAGCGATTGAGACAGCCACGGATGGGTGGCTGTCCGGACAGAAAGGGTTCACCCAGGTGACTCAGCCAGGTGTGTGGCGACGACTTACGCATGAGCAACCCCCTAGAACCATTACATCCCACAATCCCTCCACTCCTTACACACTAAATTTTCCCCTCTTTGTGTAACCTACCCACTGCTTCCCCCTTGCTGGAGTGAAAGTTTCCCTTTTTATTCTTGTGAATTTGGGAAAGAGTAACACAAATGCAAAGGGACTGGGCCATGCAGGCATCCTAATGACCCAATGGCAGCAGCCACAAGCAGTGGCATAGCGTGGGTTGCCAGTGCCCAGGGTCAGGCAGATGGAACAGAGGGAGTATGCATGCACATTCAACTGCCTAACAGCGACCACATCACCCAGGAGGTTGCAGCCACAGAGGTAAGAAAAGAGGAGTTGTTATCTGGAGAGGTCACTTTCTGGTTCACACGGAGAAGCCATTTTCAATGGAGCCCAGTGACAAAAGTGCACAGCTTTATTGAGGTAGCACCAGATGTTGAAATTTTGCACCTCTAAGAATTTTGCACCCAGGGCACCCCACGCTACACCACTGGCCGCAAGTGTGTGAGTATGCAGCCAGTATAAATGATCCATTGTCACTGTCAAACAGTTGGAATTTTTGTGTTAACTTGTGACACTTTTCAATGGTTCACACATTCAACAGCTGGCAATCAAGTGAAGTCAAGTGACGTACATGCAGGTATGAACCAGCCTTAAGAGATTGCTTCCATCACCCGTGTTCCTTACGAAATTTATTACTTTGCAGTCTTGAGTGTTCTTGTGAGGAGCAGAGACTATATTTTTGAGTGCCAATAGGAGAACTCAAGCTCATCTAGATGACTGCTAACATGTCTCAGCACTGCAGATGTGTTTTTCACAGAGGAACTCTCACTCATATGCTGTTGACTTGCCCCTCTGTCATCGCTGAAAGCCGTAAATTAACTTTGCCATTGTTTCATTGTTGTTGTTTTTTTTTAAGCTCTAAACCTAATTTTGAGCTGCATCGCACCTACTCAGGAGATTGCATCTTGTCAAAAGCCAGCTGTTCCAATATTCCTGTTTTCTAGCATTGGAAGTAGCTCCTTCACCATATAGAAAAATCTGAAGCTTCTGGGATTGGCAGTCAGAAGATAAAGAGTATTTTTGCTAGCACTAAATTCAATGGTCTTTGATGGGTGTAGTTAAGAGCTCTTTAGATCTTGATCTCACCTGTCTTCCCAAAATGTCTAGGTGTCTCTGGTGGCTCACCTAAACTTTCCTTGTTTTCCTCCTCCCCTCCCTCCCCCCCCCCCCCAGTCTATCCCTCTCTTTCCTTCTCTATTGAAGACCATCTCTTCTTCTCCTTGTGTTAGCTGGGTTTGGGAAGAAGATTGGTAAAGTGTATGCGGGTTCCCACGAGGCAAGACACAGTGATAACAGCAAGAACCTGTATTGAACTAACAGAACTGGACAACAGGGGTAAAGCAACTGCTTTTATACATTTCTGAAGGCCTGGGCCACTCCCACTCCCAACGTGATTGGCTGTCTAAACTTCCAAGCTGTGAATCATGACTCAGAGTTAAAGGCCAATGGCAGAGGCCCAAATCTTGAAATGTTCTGTGATTGGATATCATGTATTGAATCAGATCACAGGGGCTAAGAATCCTTAGTCCAGACTCAAGCTCAGACAAACACAGACCACTGAATACAGAACAGTTGGGTTATGCAAGGAAGGTGGGTACTGCAGTTTAGCTTGCAACCCTCCCAACCAGACAGCTTGAAGGCAGGGGACTAATAGTCTCTCTCTCTTTTTTTTAAATAATATTTATTAAAAATTTTCCAGAATAAAAAGGAAAGATAGCAAGAAAGAAAGAAAAAACAAATATGATTTACACTTGGTTTCAGTGGCATCTTTCCCGGACTTCCCCCCCTCCCCCTCTTGTATTCCATTTCCCTTAAATTGATTCCACAGATTCTTACCCCAAATTTAAAAACCTTATTTGTAATTTTAAATAACCCATTTATTCCAAATTAATTAATCTTATTTATCTTAATGAACCATTTCTCCTTATATTTTATATAATTCCCTAAGATCGACCCCATTTCCCTTCCACGAATTCCCCTATTTTCAAACAACAAACATGAAAAAAGTAAAGAAAGAAATAATATATAATTTTACAGCCTTTGGATTCCAAATCTCCCCCCCCCCCATTCCCCGGTTCCAATCCCCAAAGTTCATCCATTGTCTACTGCCAGCCTGGTGTATCCACGTCTATATCTCAACTCCACTTTGCCGTCTTTTGATAGCTTTTAATTTCAGAAAGTTCAATCTCGAAAAAACTCTCAGAAAAAGTCATTGTTCTTCCATCCAGACCTCTATGTTTAAGAGTCTAACTTAAATTCTATTTCTTGGTCCTTTTAAAGTCTGGATGTTCCAAATACTCCGGCTTCAAATTTGGTCCAGCTCTTATTCCTCAGGTTGCTTTTTCCTGTTCTGCTGCAGAAACCTTCTAATTCAGAAATTTCTTGTTCTCCACAGAGGCTTTTGTTATTCAGGAACATAACTTGCGTCAAGTCCCTTCCTTTCTTCAATAGATAAATAGATAAATAGATAGATAAATCCAGAGAAACCTCTGTAGACAAAATAATGCTTCGTTTTTGCAGCTTTCCCAAGAGATAACAGATCCTGCTCAAATTCATAGTATTTTTCCACTTGCTGCTACTGTTGCAATGTCCCAGCCTCCCTCTAAAGGGAATATGGTAACTTAATTTCTTTCAAAATCAGACCCAAAAGTCAAATAACTTGTTGCCTTTATTTCCAATAATTTATGTCCAAATTGTAACAAATCTAACCAGCAAAGCCATCGTAACAAAGTTCTCTTTTATTTTCCTGCTTTGACAGCTACTTTGACAGCTGTCAAAGTTTCTGTGTCTCTTCACCAGTCTCTCATAGCGGATCATTCCCAGTTCCCGGGGGGGTTGCATTTTAGTTCCCACAAATCAATCTTCTCCTCCAGCACAATTATTGTAATTTCCCTTCGTGAAGTTAAAATTTTTTTTCAGGTAAACAAGTTCATCTCTCGATCTTAGTTGTCAAATCCTTGCGTTGAGCCATCTACAACGGGGGGGGGGGACTTCCTTTTTGCACTCCCCCCGCTCGCTCCAAATTCAAAGATCAAATTTCCCTTTTAAGTCCAATCAATTTACTCACGGGTTGTTCCTTTTAGTCCAAATCTGAAATTTTCAAAGAAGAAGTCGTTGCTCTCCGCCGAATGGCATGCAGCTTCGCTGAGCAGAGGAAGCATTGGACTCACAGCACCACACCCCCCCGTCACCCGCTCCACAGCCTTTAAAAAGGCTCCTTCGCGGGTCGGGGGGGCGCAAACGGTGCCCGCCGAGTCACCAAGTCCATGGGCATCTCCGCCCATGGTTTTTGAGGGTCCCCGCGTCGCCGGCACGGCAGGACCCGACCCCTACCCAGCCGACTCCCTCCGGAGCTCGGAGGGAGTCCGCCATTCGGCGATGGCGCCGACCCGGAAGTGGGGACCTATAGTCTCAACCATCCTTCACCATGCACCATGTTGTCTGAGGCTATTGGGCTTTGAAGTCCACATCTCAAAGGCCACTGGTTGCCCACCCCTGCTACAGCAGTTGGGGGTTTGTTGCATTCTACTATGGACCCAAACAAATCTAATAAACTCTAAGTTAAGAAGAATAACAAAAACGTGCTTGGAAGTCACTTTCTCTGAGTTTTATTGGGACTTGCTTCCCGTTCATTTATTTCATTTATATCCTGCCTTTCCATCGAGGCAGTTCTTCCAATAACCTTTTGTCCTCATAACAACCCTGTGAGGTAGGTCAGCCTGTTAGATATGGTGACTGGCCCAAGGCCACTTCAGAGTGCATCAAGGCTGAGTAGGGGATTTGAACCCAGGTCCCGCCACTCCAGTCCTAGTCCAATGCTTTAACCATTGCACCATACTGACTCTTCCTAGTAGATAGACCTTAGTAGACAACAGCCTTAGTAGCATTTCATTTAACAAATGGATCAAACATTTACATTTTTTATATAGCCAAGGCTTTTCAATTTCTTAGCCTGGATCTCCAGCACTGAACAAAAAAAAAAAAACCCCACAGCAAACATTTACCTGCTTCCTCTTTCGCAAGATCTTTAAAGATGCCTGACTTGCTTATATAAATGTCTGAGTGACCTAAAATCTCACCTAAAAGGGAACTTTAGAAGTAGTTGTTTGAGGTTTTGCTTTCTTTTCTGCACGTGCTATGCTCTGTTCTATTCATTGTTTTTTTAAAAGGAAGTCTGTTTAAAGTACCGAAAATACCAAAGGCAATAAAATAAAAATAATAATTCTCCTCTGGGTGTAAACTGACTCCAACTCTACAGACATCAATAGAGCTAACTAGCCGTGGATCAGACTCTGAGTGTCTGTCTCTTTCATTATCTCTAAGTAAAGCAGATGAAAAAACAGAGCTGAACTCCAAGGCATAAGCAAATACCGGAGAGATCCAAAGACTGACTGCTTGCAGGGGTTTCTATCAAGTCACATTCACCTTGCAATCTCTCAGTATGGGAGAGCTGCATGTGGCTGAGAGCACACAAAGAAGGGCATTTGCCAGCCAAGGCAGAGACATATTCCTTGGCACCACCGCAGGGCCTGCCACCTTGCAAAGGTGCGAGGGATGCCAGTCCACATGTAAAATGTTCAACCCCCCCCCATTCTATTACATGCAGAAGCAATATTGTGCAATCAGCTGCCGACACATGCACTCTCTGCTTGTGTGTATGTACACTTCGTACATGGTGTGTGTAGGGAGAGCGGTCTATAAGTCACTTTCCATTTTTCTCCTCCTCCCAATCTCCAGGTCACTTTGTCACATTTCCAAACCCAGTGCAGTGCTTTTTTAAACCATTGCAAAAATCCACCAGCATTTTAGTGTGACTCTTAATCATGGGTTCGAGCTCCACACTGGGCAAAAGATTCCTGCATCACAGGGGGTTGGACTAGATGATCCTTGTGGTCCCTTCCAACTCTATGATTCTATATCTCCTAACATACTCATTTTCCTATGCAATTTTGCCTAATACCCAGTTAAGTCATTTGCCGCAATATTGTTGCACGCCACCCCAAACTCTTAAATCAGCCTTTCTCAACCTTGGGTCCCCAGATGTTTTTGGCCTACAACTCCCATCATCCTTGACCACTGGTCCTGTGAGCTAGGGATCATGGGAGTTGTAGGCCAAAACATCTGGGAACCCAAGGTTGAGAACCACTGTCTTAAATGGTGCGAGATTGCAGATGTTCCAAGTGCTTACCTGGGGTTAATGTTTCCTTTGGGAATGAGGCACAGCAGAGACAGTGGTGGTGTCTATGATAGATGGTTTATTGGCACAGTATACAACCTGAACCTACCATGGTTCAAACCACTACATTCAACGTGGGTCCCATTTTTCCCTTTCCCAAACTGTCAGGCCGCATTGTGCTTGATCACACCACAGCCAACTGAAATCCTCAAAACTCATCTCTGCCTCTTGACCTCCATCCTCCCACTGACCTGCTTCGGCTTCTGCCTCTGATTCTGGACTTCTCTCTGCGACAGACTCTCCCAGCTCACTAAGCCTTGTAACCTCTTCAGCTTCTGACGCTTCCTCTTCCTCATCTTCTCCCTCTGACCATTCATCGTTGTCCTACTACCAGTCACCGAACTCTGAGCTTTCTTCCCTTTGGTGGTTCCCCAGCTAGTTCCTCCCAAGCTGTCCAGGACAGGTGAGCCAGGAGTGGAAGCACTGACCATTTAAATAATCAGAAACAGACATCTCTCAAGGATCCAGCTTTGTACTTCTTCATTGGGTTGGGGATGTGAAAGAACTCCAGTAGCCTCCACTTCAAGCAAACCGTGACGCTGCAGGTCCTACAGCTACCTGTGGCATTTGGCAGCCACATATCTCCATGGAGAATGCAATATGAAAGCCGCCAAAGAGAACATGAATTGTGACAAATGAAAAGCTTTCTTCCCCCCCAGCTGGCATTGCCAATTCCCACAGAACAGCGCCAATATGGATGGATCTATCATTATATAAAAATAAAGCCACCCGTCTTCTACAGAGGACAAATGTGTGTTTGCTGTAAGAACAAGGTGCTCATTCGGGCCCTGTGTGAAGTGCCTCTTACTTGCTTGAGCAATACCTTGCCTCCCATATTTTCTCCAGCTTTGAACCTTGTTCTGTATCCTTATCTGTTTAATATAGTTCTGTCAAGGCTAAATCATAATGCTCACGCGGTGCCAGGAGGTTGACAAACTGCGCCACCTCCAGAGCAGCTGTGGGCAATTTGCCAGAGGCAGAAGCCTTGGTGGGGCCGGGGGGGGGGGGGAGGAGGAAAGGTAAGTAGAGAAAGTTGTAATCTAATCCGTATTCTTTTAATCAGAGGTAGAGTTTTGACCCAGTTGTGGAATGTGAAGGGCGCCCGTGTGTTAACACAACTTGGGGGAAGTGAACTCTTACATAACAATGAGCAACAGGACTCATTGAAGTGGGGCCACGCCGTGCATCATTCAAATGAGCAGCTGCGTGGAGCGCTGGCAATTAAGAGATACAGCAGCCGTGCATTCAGGAAGGCACTTCATCTTGGCAACAGAGGAGTGCTATTGTTAAGAGAGGAATATGGGCTCTTATATTAGGAGACAATTGGGTTGCCAAGAGCCCATGGAAACAAGGGCTCTGTCTACAGGCTAATTTTCTGGCCATGCTACAATTCATCTGACACCAGCGTGCGGCGTGTATTTGATGTTTTTAGCAAGGCCTGAACTCATTCCCATGTTTGAACTGTGCCCTAGTTGCACAGTCTTATGCATGTTTATATGGAAGCAGGACCAGGGCTCCCCCCCCCCCAAAGCTGGAACTTGCTGGAACTGAGTTCCAGCCCCTCTCAGGTGGGCGCCATTGCTATTCTAAGAGAAAGAGGGAGGAGATAATTGTGAGTTCCAGCACCCCTTTTTCTAGAAAAACAGCACTTAGCAGGACCCATGTTCCAAAACCATGCCTGATCTTTGTCTAATCTTTGGTGGGGATTTTCCAGCCCATGGGCCTGCTTAGGCATGGGTCCCAAATTTGACCTGCAAGGCTGTTCCCCACAAACCATACCCACCTGTCCCGAAGCTGACGTCCTATGTGCCGTGGATACTTGGAGCGAGTTGCTGGAATAACCATCGCAACAGGATGGGATGCCTCTCTCATGTGACTCACAGTCAGCCAATCACACGAGAGCTGCTGTCAAGGGAAAAACCACATGTTAAAAAATGCACAGCGATTTAATGTAAGTAAACATTCTCATTTCAGGAAATTAAGCCATTATCCTTAACAAGCCACTACTAGTCAACATAGATAACAGCTGGGGGGGGGGGGAAGCCATCTGTCTGACTTAGAATATGGCAGCACGCTAGGTTCCTCTTGTGTTACTGAAAAGTACACCTCTCGTTTGCACGAAGCAGAGTTAAAAGGGCTTGTGCTGAGCTATACTTGGTAGAATGATCCTTATACAGCAAGGTAGGTTGTGGAAACACTTGTGTGTGGAAACACAAAGAAGGTTGTGGAAACACTTGGTCCTACCATGCTGATGAACCAGTTCTGGTGCTGAGGCATTGGGTCACCAAGCCTTTATTGGATTTATCTTCAAGCCAGAATCATAACCTAAATATTGTTTGCTTGGATAGTTCAATCACTGGAGGCTTCTCTAACATAAGGCAGAAGGTGTAAACCCCCCCCCCCATATTGTAACATCCCTAAACGCTTCTGTGATGGGATTTTCATTTGTCTATTCCTTGAACTGCATAAATACCATGGCTAACTTATGAATGCATAAATTGATCGAGGTCTTTTGCTGTCCTGACTCCTCAAATGATTTATCCTTCATTAAAAGCCTCGATGGCAAAGAAGAGAAATTCACCCTTGTGGCAAGGATATTATCATTGCAAATGAACAATATATACAGAGATATAATGAAGGAGCAGGTCTCTGCCAATAAAAGGAACCTTAAGCACCCTTCTCCCCACTGATATCCTGTTTTGCACAGCCGGGGGTGTTGGTGGAATCTTCTTCGGAACAAACAACAAGAAAGGTTGAAACGGTTGCAGAAAGACAACAGTGGCTCCCTAGGAAAACACAATCGCTTTTATTTGCGGTGTATGTTTCACAGGAAGCTGTCTTTAGAGACACGTAAAAGCAGTTAATCTTTTAAATTTGTTTCAGTCAGCCACCATTTTTGAAGTGGTTTCAAGCAAGGACACTGCCTTATCTCCAGAGGCAAGGGGATTTTATTTTTGATTTTATTTATTTTACAATGCCTATTGAGAAGGGTGTGCAGATAGAACTACTGTAATTGTTTGTAAAGGCAGTTTCCCTTGCATAAGATGTTTACTCAAAAATGTGTTGGGAATAAAATACATTCTCTCTCTGCGGATGGTGGCTGCGTTATACATGCAGTCAATGCACATGCAGAAGCGGTTGGCAGGCTCTGACCCCTGCCTCATATGTTAGCTCATTGACATGTCTGCAACATGGCTACGGTTATATGCTGTTAAAGGCATGCCAGTGAATATGTGTGTGGCACAGCCATGGATGTAGCCAGGATTTATGTTGGGCGGGGAGGCAGGACCGAGCTACCTGCAACACGATTGGTCAGTTCACAGAAGCCACACCTATCACTCAGTTGGGTTGCCAGCTGTGTCGCTGGAATGCATCACAACGTCATCCAAATGACCTCAGTGAGCATTTCAATTTCAAATATTCCGACTGTTTCTACTTCTTTTCATTTATTTACTTGACTGGGGGGAAGCTGCCCCCTGGGTTACGCCAATGGGCAGAGCTAGCCCCTCTCCCCACATACACATACACGCGTTGAGGCCCTCCTTCGTGTGCCTCCTCCTTGAGATGTCCGGAGGGTGGCAACATGAGAACAGGGCCTTCTCTGTGGTGGCTGTGGAATGCTCTCCCAGGGAAGTTTGCCTGGCGCCTTCATTGTACACCTTTAGGCACCAGGCAAAAATGTTCCTTTTTAACCAGGCCTTTGGTTGATCTGATTTACATCCTATGCCCTTTTAAAATGTTTTTTTTTGGGGGGGGGGGACCAATTGGGTTGTTGTTTTTATTCTTATTGTGTATTTTGTGGTTTTGTATCTTGATTTTATTCTGTGAACCACCGTGAGACCCCTGGGTATAGGGCAGTATATAAATTCTAATAATAATAGTAATAGTAATAATGAGGGCACAAGGAGAAGGGGACGACAGAGGACGAGATGGTTGGACAGTGTTCTCGAAGCTACAAACTTGAGTCTGACCAAACTGCGGGAGGCAGTGGAAGACAGGAGTGCCTGGCGTGCTCTGGTCCATGGGGTCACAAAGAGTCGGACACGACTAAACGACTAAACAACAAAAACAACAAAAAACAAAGAAATAATAATAATAATAATAATAATAATAATAATAATAATAATAATAATAATAGACTACATGGAAGAAACAAAACAATATCTGGAAATGGGGTAAAATATCTGTAAAAGGCGGCTTTCATTCGAAGTTTGACTAACAGCCTAGTAAAGTAGATGCCAAATGAGTGTTGCTGGGAGAATATTCCAGAGCTGGTACTCCACCCTAATCTTTACCATTCCAGTTCATGTGAGAGCGTGGTGCCCTAAAACCATAGCTGTCAACTTTCAGATTTGAAAATAAGGGATCAGCAGCCTTGAAAATAAGGGATCAGCAGCCTTGAAAATAAGGGATCAGCAGCCTCACCTGTCCCGGGGGCAGTCAATGGGATATCTAACAATCCGGGATAGCTGCAGGAAGCAGCGGGAAACAGCATTGGAATAAGGGAATTTCCTGCAAAAAAAGGGAAGGTTGACAGCTATGCCTAAAACATCTCTTCTTGGGACCATGGTCTCGACCCTCAAAAACGGGACATAATTCGGGACAGTTGAGGGGCACGTTCTACTTGCCAGCCACGTGGCCTCTGAAATGAAGAGCCTCCCTTGTGGGTCCTACATTTTGCATCCTAGACAGAAAGGTTCATAATGAAGCAAAGGGTCTTCTGAATGAAAAACACAATGGAGGATTTGCCATTGCTGTTCCTCCCGCTCCCTCCTTTCCCAAGTCACACCGACCACCTCCTTTCCACCCTCTTTGGTGAGCCCACAACAATGTTTTGCTTGCTTTGGCAGATGGGGCAACAGAGTGGGCAGCTGGACTGAGGGGAGAACAGGGGCAGGGGACCCAAATGTTGCATGGTGGTTGTTAAAAGTAAAGGAGGGAGCTCTGGGTTACAACCTGGCACAACCCTGGAATACATATAATTCTGCTTCTGAGACTTATTACTGATTTAGACACATATGCCACGCAGCCTGCTGCCCAAGACCTACAAAAGAGCTCATTATTATTTTATCAAAGAGGCTCTGAATGCCCGAGTGCTTAAAAATATAAAGATCTGTGTAAATTGGACATCAAAGAAATGATGAACAGTTTGCGTGCTCTATGCTAATAATCTCGGAATTCATACATTCTGTAGTTTTGCTCCTCAATTTCCCTGCTAATTATTTGTTTTGTTTTGTTTTGTTTTGAATCCCCCTCCCCTGATGTAAATTTAATTCTAAAACACCATTTCATGCTTCATTATCCCTGAATGAGAGTTGCCTGTGGTCTTTTGATTCATCTGTGAATCACGTGTTGTGTAGCTAAGTGCAATATTCGCTAATCTAAACAGCTAGGTCATGTAGATTGTGATTTCTCAGTATATCATCAGAAATGAGCTGCACAAGTTCAGGAAGAACAAATGTATCAGGGGCTGCATTGAGAATACTCTAAGTAAATACATCTTTACAAAGAAGGGTGGGGAGGTATAGTGTAGGGGAAACACAGCGGAACACTGGGACTATCCCCCCCCCCCTTTAGGACATCTGTCATCTGCCAGAGCATGGGCATAGCCAATGGGCAATCCTTGCTCTGACAAGGGATTGAGGTGATAATGAGGCTTTCAAGTTTATTTGTGACAGATCAGAAGAGAGGAATCGCCTCTTTTGTACAAGTTTCTTTCATTTTTTAAATATATCTTTGCTTTTTGAAATATATTTCCTCTCCGTACCTTATACCTGACCATGCTCAATTTCTCTCTCTCTCTCTCTCTCTCTCTCTCTCTCTCTCTCTCTCTCTCTCTCTTTCTCTTTCTCTTTCTCTTTCTCTTTCTCTTTCCCTTCCTTCCTTCCTTCCTTCCTTCCTTCCTTCCTTCCTTCCTCTCTCACTATTGTTGGAATACGTTGCTAGTCTTCTCATATATTTAATGAACATAAAGTTGAAATAGCACATTTAAAGAGAGAGACAGGTGGGAAGTAAGGAAGGAAGAGAATGAGGAAAATCAGCTGAAGCTAGGTCCTTTTCCTGTTTTCTTTGATGGGGCTCCTACTTCATACTTGCAGCTTAAATGGCAACACTTCTTTGGAGGATGGTTTGCATTTCTAATTAAAAGCTAAAGCCAGTTAAAAGTTGCTGACAATATTTTGCTAGAGTTCAGTTTGCCTGACAGTTTGAACGTACCCAATCAGAAGTGAGCACCAGTTTCTGATGGAGTTTTTTTGCAAGGAGACTAGGTCTAGTATTGCTGTCATGCTGATCCTAATAAACCGAGTGCAAGGCTGTGCATGCCCTGCTCCTGTTGAGTATGCGTAATAATGGATCAAGGCAGCCGCCTGGATTTTTGAACTTTCCTTGGGATGTGTGGCTATGCCCTTTCCGGGGGATGTAGAGATTTCACATGTTCCTATAAGGAGAGCACAAAGTGTTCATGTTTACTCAGATGTAAGAGAATGCTTTCTCTCCAGCAGGAATAATGCATATAGTGTCAGTCTCTCATCAAGGGTGTGTGAGCAGGGAGAGACAGCACACGGTTCGAGGTCATCAGAGCAGGAATCTGAAATAAGATGCATCCATTTTGACATTGAGGCATGCCATTTAAAGAGGGCATGGGGACCATCAGAAGGCTCAGAAAATGGCAACCAAAACAATCAAGAGTGTAGGGCAGGGGTAGGCAACCTAAGGTCCGTGGGCCTGATGCGACCTAATCGCCTTCTCAATCTGGCCCACGGATGGTCTG
The DNA here is from genome assembly GCF_951804945.1 of Podarcis cretensis. Taxonomy (NCBI): domain Eukaryota; kingdom Metazoa; phylum Chordata; class Lepidosauria; order Squamata; family Lacertidae; genus Podarcis; species Podarcis cretensis. The sequence continues at coordinate 116,320,276 of NC_137170.1, read as the reverse complement.
GGAATCAGTGTGTTTTTACATGAGTAGAATGTGTCCTTTTCTTTAAAATGCATCTCTGGGTTATTTGTGGGGCATAGGAATTCGTTCACCCCCCCAAAAAAAAATATAGTCTGGCCTACCACATGGTCTGAGGGATGGTGGACCGGCCCACAGCTGAAAAAGGTTGCTGACCCCTGGTGTAGGACATCTCCCCCTGTGTGGAAAGCATTTGGGACTTGTTAGATTAGAGAAGAGGCAAATATATTGCCCACTATACATTGGACCCAGGAGGCAATTTTTCATCCTACCGTCCATATAGGAAAGATGTCTCTCCCCAGCAGAGAAGGTCCTATGACTTCCTAGCAACATAAACACTTCAGTGACTCATACAGTCGCCTTTTGTCAGCCAGAAAGATCAGAAAGAAGACCCTGGACAATATACGTAGCAGTGAACTGTAAGGGAGTCACAGAGATCTAAATAGAGATTATTATTTGTGGCGTGACAACACCTTTGCTTGTATTATTTTTTTAATTCAGATTTGTCGTGGCCAATGGCTAGCATAATAAAGTTATTTAGATATAAAATTATGCATGGCCTCACTTGTAGAAATTGGAAATGTTAAAATGTTATACTTGCAGGAATTGGTAAGTGGCTACCTGACGGTTAAGGCTAATAAGTTGTTGTTTTTTTAATTATTGCCACAATCTAAATAGCTGGAAAAACAGTGCAGCAACAAGAGGAGACTATGAGCACTGCAGGGAACCCGTTTTGGGGGAAAAAAATATTACATTTGCTTTGTGGTTGATTAAAAATTGGAAAATCAATAAAAACATTTTGGAGAAAGAAAGAAAGAAAGAAAGAAAGAAAGAAAGAAAGAAAGAAAGAAAGAAAGAAAGAAAGATATTATGCATGGCATGGAGAAAATGAATAGAAAAAACCTTTTCTCCTTCTCTCCTAGCACCAGATCTCATGGACATGCAATGAAGCTGATGTTTGGGAGATCCAGGACAGACCACAGAAAGCACTGCTTCATGCAGCTCATAGTTAAACGATTGAATTCATCCCACAGGAGGGACTGTTGACCACCAACTGTCAGGGACTGGGTAGAGGAGGAATGGTGGAGACCGTCTCCCCAGCCTGAACCTTCCAGAGAAGAGGGAGACAGTATAGATTTTCAACAGTGGTTTGAGGGAGGTCACAGCTCAGAGGCAGATGAAGGGCAGAGCTGGGAAATAATGGGAGAGGAGGAAGAGGAGGCAGAGCCAGAGCCAGAGCAGCTGGCTGACATGTTGTCACTAGAAAGCATTCTAGACCCCCTTCTCCCAGAACCTGGTGAGCATTGAAAGTCAGCGAGCAAAGGGCTCAGAGACAAATAATAATAATAATAAAATTTTATTTATATCCCACCCTTCCTAGTTCAGAAAACTGGGCTCAGGGCGGCTAACAACAAATTTAAAACACTTAATTGATGCAACAAAAAACAGCATAAAATACAGTATAAAACATGAATAACAATAAATTCAGAATTCAAAAATCAATTTTGGGGGAAATCCATCCAATAAATATTAGATGATCGCCAGGGCTAGCTGGCTAAGTTAGTCCTATTTGGGCCAGCGAGGAGACCAGGGGAGAATTAGCTGTGGGATCCCAGAGCCAGTAATCTTCATAAAAAGGGGAGAGGGAAGGAAGAAAGGGGAATAAAAGATCAGGCTATGTTCAGATTGAAAGCCAGGTGGAATAGCTCTGTGTTCCTGTGGAAGGAAGTTAAATCCTGCAGGGCCCTGGTCTCATGGGACAGAGTAAGGTGTTTGGTGCTGTTGATGGTTGAGGAGAGAAGAGGGGGGTGGAGATTACTCAGAGCACTGCCATTATTCTAAGAGGCAGCATTTCTGAGCATCTCTCAGTTAATATTGAATAAAAGACATTGGCAAGACCATCCTTGTCTATTTATCTCTGGCAGCCTGCTGTGAGGGGATTGGATTCCCTGACGCCTGACACCAACTTGGATGGCTTTGAAATAAGATTGAGCAGCCCCATGGAGGAGAAGGCTATCAATGGTTATGTTCTACCTCCGTGGTTAGAGACAACATGCTTCTGAATACCAGCTTCTGTGAACTGCAAGAGAGGAGAGTGCTCTTTGGGGGCTTCCCGTGAGCATCTGAAAACAGGATGCCAAACGAGCTGGGCCACTGGCCCAATCCTGCAGGCTTAGTCTTATGTTCTTAGAAGACCCACAGGCGAACCTATCCCAAGACTCTACTCCAGCCATATCTACACTTTCAAGAAAACAAGGTACCGTATTTTTCGCTCTATAAGACGCACCAGACCACAAGACGCACCTAGTTTTTGGAGGAGGAAAACAAGAAAAAAAAATATTCTGAATCTCAGAAGCCAGGACAGCAAGAGGGATCGGTGTGCAGTGAAAGCAGCAATCCCTCTTGCTGTTCTGGCTTCTGGGATAGCTGTGCAGCCTGCATTCGCCCCATAAGACGCACACACATTTCCCCTTACTTTTTAGGAGGGAAAAAGTGAGTCTTATAGAGCAAAAAGTACGGTAAATGGAAGTACATAGATATCATTCTACATGTCGAATGCCAGGCTATGAAACACCATTAAGAATTTGAGTGCCAACCAGCTTGTGGAGGTGGATGGGGTGCTGTGCCTGCAGCTGCACCCCTTCATTGCACCCCATTTGATGGGGTTGCTGCTCACCTTGTTGCACACAATAGATGCATGGAAGCAACATTTTGGCGGACAGAGCGACTTGCAACAGAGCTGACATTTGCAAACGAGTACAAAAGGAATGCCTGTAAAGCCTGGAACTGTGCAGTAAAAAGCAGCCACACAAATAGGAAGAGTGTCTCCTTTTAATCTCCATCTGTATCTATATAGACACAAGATATGAAATGCTGTGGTGCAAATGCACACTTTCGCTTAATCATGCAGTAGCAAAGACCCTTCCCTGGTGACTCATGCTCACTGTGATCTCAGAGGTGGGTAAAAACGAAGGCCAACTGTATTAAGAAGGGATTGGTAAAGCCCCAGTTATGCTGTGAATTTGCAGAGGAAAAGTGGGAGAATATAAGTGACAGTTTTAAATTGTCCACTCCTAGCAAAGTGCCTGGTCGTGCTTCAGCAGGAGGCCTCCGTGATCTTAGCTGCCTCCTTTACGAATTCTTGCAGTAAATATTCAACTGTGAGTGTTCCATTTTCCAAATGTCGATTTTATATAAGCACTAGACTGAAGAGTTTTGTTTTTTTTAAGTACTTTTTATTCAAGTTTTGAAAATACACATGTCTATACAAATATACGCTATACAGATCATCATATCACCCAACTTACAAGCATACATGTAGATATACAAAAGCATACATGCAGATATACAAGCATACATGTAGATATACAAAAAAGAAAGAAAGAAAAAAAAAGAAAAAAAAGAAAAAAAAAGAAAAAAAAACCTTTGGACTTTAGTTAGTCCTGGACTTCCCTCCACCCTATTGGTAAGTATCAAATAATCCTACATTCACGTATTTTCTCTTAAATTTAAATATTAGTTATTCTCTGTTAGAGTTAATCGAAGCCCACCAGTGTCATCTACAATTTATTTTCAGTATATTTCCAGTATTTACTCCAATTTTTATGAGATATTTGCTCATCTTGGTCTCGTATTCTAGCCGTTAGTCTAGCAAGTTCGGCGTATTCCACCATTTTAACTTGCCAGTCACTTATATTAGGTATAATTTCCGTTTTCCAGTTTTGTGCCAGCATGATTCTTGCGGCTGTGGTGGCGTAGAGGAATATATTCTTATCTTCTTTTTTAATCTTTTACCCAGCATTCCTAGCAGAAAGGCTTCAGGTTTTTTGGGAAAGGTATATTTAAGAATTTTTTTAAGTTCATTATATATTAGTTCCCAAAATTTTTTCACTTTGTTACATAGCCACCACATGTGGTAGAAATCGCCTTCTGCTTCCCCACATTTCCAACATCGTTTGTTCTTTAACCTATAAATCTTAGCTAATTTCACCGGTGTATGATACCACCTATATATCATCTTCCACATATTTTCCCTCAATGCCATACACGCCGTAAACTTTATATTATTATTCCATAATTCTAACCACCTTTCAAAATCGATGTTATAGCCCACGTCTATCGCCCACTTTGTCATTGCCTCCTTCACCTCCTCATCTTTAGTGTACCACTCCAGTAGTATGTCATATATCCTGGACAGTGCTTTACTCTTTCCCTGTATTACCTCCACATTAAACCTAGATTTTTTATCTTCAAATCCTAATTTCTTTTTATCTTCAGTTAGCAGACCATTCACCTGGTAATATTGTAACCAACTTGTAAAAAGAGATTTTATCTCCTCATAAGGTCTAAGTTTCAAACCGTGTTCCGATTTAGTTATAAGTTCTTCATAAGTGGCATTCTTCTCTTCCATATTAGTTTTCTTAATAGTCAACACCTCTATTGGAGAGATCCACCAAGGGGTTTTCCTTTCCAAGAGATTTTTGTTCCTCTCCCATACCTGGAATATTGGACCCCTAAAAATATGGTTTAGGAAGCCCCTGTGTGCCTTCACCTTTCCGTACCACAGGTACGAGTGCCACCCGAACCTATTATCGAAGCCCTCCAGATCTAATAATTCTCTATTTTCCAATCTTATCCAATCTTTTAGCCACAATAAACATGCCGCTTCATAGTATAAACTCAAATCTGGTAGGGAAAAGCCCCCTCTTTCCTTTTTATCTACTAATATTTTCATTTTAATTCGTGGTCTTTTTCCCTGCCAGATGTATTTCGCCAAGGTTCTCTGCCATTCTTGGCATTGCTTTAGACCTTTGAGCACCGGGATAGTTTGAAATAGGAACAACATTCTGGGTAGAACATTCATTTTTACAACTGCTATCCTTCCTAAGAAGGATAGTCTCATTCTGTCCCAAATTTCCAAATCTCTCTTAATATTTTTCCAGGTGACCTCGTAATTATCTTTAAATAGGTTAATATTTTTAGCCGTAATCCATACCCCAAGGTATTTTACCTTTTTTACCGTCATTATTCCCACCCTTTGCTCTAGTTCTACCGTTTCTTCCTTGGTTAGATTTTTGACCAACATCTTAGTTTTATTCTTATTAACCTTAAGTCCTGATACGGTGCCAAATTCTTCAAATTTTTGTAGAGCTTCTTTTACACTATGCTTTGGGTCTTGAAGAGTTAGTACAATATCATCGGCGAAGTCTTTGATTTTATATTCATTCAATCCTACCTTAATTCCTTTAACTTCTGTTGTTTCCCTCAGTCTTTTATTAAATATTTCCAGTACTGTTATAAATAGTAGGGGAGATAAAGGACAGCCTTGTCTAGTTCCTTTGTGTATCTCAAAAAATTCTGATGTTGTATTATTTATTACAAGTTTTGCCTTTTGTTCGTAGTAAATAGCTTCTATACCTTTTCTAAATCTTTCTCCCATCCCCATCGCTGTCAGACTTTTCTTCAGGAAGTCCCATGAAACATTATCAAATGCCTTTTCGGCATCTATGAATACCAGGGCGCCCTGAACATCTATTCTGGTATCTAAGTATTCAATAATGTCTATTACGTTTCTTACGTTATCCCTCAGTTGTCTCCCTGAAAGGAAGCCCATTTGATCTTTGTGAATTCTGTTGTTCAAGACCTTTTTTAATCTTTCTGCCATCACATCTGCGAACAGCTTATAATCGTTATTTAATAACGAAATCGGTCTGTAGTTCTTTAATTCTAAAGCATCTACATCTTTTTTAGGAATTAATGTAATATATGCTTCCTTCCAGGAGTTGGGGATTTTCCCCTCTTTTAGAATATTGTTCATCACTTCACACAATATTGGGGATATTTGTTCATTTAATGTTTTGTAATATTTGGCTGGTAGGCCATCCGGCCCCGGTGCTTTCCCGATTTTCATCTTTTTTATGGCCTTTTTAATCTCTTCTTGTGTAATCATCTGGTCTAAGAGCTCTTTTTCTTCCTTTGCAATTTGTGGTAGATGTTGTTTTTGGAGAAAGTTATTTATTTCGTCGTCCGTTTCCTTTCCTCTTTTATATAAATTCTTGTAGTAGTTCTGGAATATCTTTTTTATTTCTTTTGGTTGCTCTACGATTCTATCTCCATCCTTTATCTTACAGATCATATTTTGTTTCCTCCTCTCTCTTATTTGCCACCCCAAGTATTTCCCTATCTTATTAGCTGATTCAAAGTTTCTCTGTTTCATCATTTTTATTTTCCACTCAATCTCTTGATTAATTATCATAGAGAATTTAGTTTGCAATATCTTTATGTTATGCTTTATGTTCTCTTCATCAGGATTAATAGTTAATTTTCTTTCGTTTTCCATAATCTGTATTAGATTATTCTTGTTGGTGCTGCTGAAAGGCACCTGTTTCTCAGGTAGTAGGGGGAAAAGAGAAGCTAATGAAATGACAATGAAATCCTAAAGAGGAGAAGAAGGTTCTGGGCCGGAGGGGAGGAAGTGCAAGCTATTTCCAAAGCTTGCCCTTGGATAGGTAGTCCTTTTCTTTCCCTTCTGCTTTCCATCTCCGTCTATCCCTCTCCTCACAATTTGCCCAGTGTTTCCTAGACTGGAAAAATTGGTTTCTTCTCATATGGGCCTTTTACCTGCTGAGGAGATTTCACCCCTCCCATATCCAAGAATCTCCTGAAGAGTCTGCTGATTCTCCAGAGAAGAGGAGCAGTGTTCTGCCTTCTACTTATTCAGCTCCAGCACCAAGTCAGTCAGTCAGTGTGTCGGGGAGAGAGAGAGAGACTGAGTGTTAGAGATCGTGTGTAGAGATAAGGTTGCTGCTAAGAGCAGCTGCAGACACTCAGTGCAGCAGTCATTTAAGCTTAGACCTATTTAGCTCTGTATATAGTTTTTTATCATAGTTGTAGTTATAAAATAAAAGAAGATATTCTACAGAGCTGCTCTCCGAGTCATGTATACACTGCTAGACTCTGCTATACTCTGCTGTGCGACGACTGTATTGTGGAAGTGAATCCGGTGCTCACAACTTTAAGCTGTGAGTCCACAGCACTTTGACCTGGTGGTCTCTGGAAGTGCTACCCAGCTCGCCTAGCCCAGTCGGGGTTGAAGTGCATGAGTCCAGTTGGTGACACTGGCTCAAGGGCGATGCTGACAATTTTTTCTAGTTGCACTTTGTTGGAACTGCAGCAGCAAGGATAATTCAATTTGTAATTTAAGGGTTAAGTCAACTAGACAAGAGGGGGACAGGTGGAGGTGGTGCATAGCAACTCAGCTGAGTGGCATGGTGCTTACTGAAGTAGCATGCACTCTGATTGGTTAGGTCGTTCTGAGAAACTTTTTCCTGTGTGTTTGGTTGACTGTTTCTTGGCTATGTACAAGGTCTGACCTAAGAAAGGCAAAACTTCTGTTGCTTTCTCCTCTAATTACACACGGGTTTTTTTCCAGATTGTCTTAGCAGGGTATTATCAGAACATTTTCATCTCCTTGTATTTATGTGACCCATATCAATTTGTCTCTGTAGGAGGTTCTTGGTGTTTCCCAGGGGATCCTTGTGTGCGACAAGAGATTATTCTGGAATGCATCGCCAGAACAGGACTATTTCATTGAGTGATTTATATCCTGCTATCTCAAAGAAGCTCACAAAATCAAAATCAAGTAGCATATAACAAAACCTCATTGGTTGATAAAGACAAAATATCAAAAAAGCAATAGAAAACCTCACTCCCAATGGGGAATCCTTTGCCACAGCTGTTAAACATCAGATACTAAGTGAGAAAAATGGCTACTAGTCATGATGGCTCTCTTATCTCCTATATCAGAAGCAGTATGGAATGCACAGAGCTGCCTTATATTGAGAGAAGTGATTGGTCCATCTAACTGAGTATTGTCTGCATTCATTGGTTGGCAGCAGATCGCCAAGGTTGCAGGCAGGAAATTGCCCCAACCCTGCCAGGAGATGTTGGGGATTGAATTTGGCACTGCCTACATGTCCAATAGGGATGCGGGTGGCACTGTGGGTTAAACCACAGAGCCTAGGACTTGCGGATCAGAAGGTCGGCGGTTCGAATCCCTGCGACGGGGTGAGCGCCCGTTGCTCGGTCCCTGCTCCTGCCAACCTAGCAGTTCGAAAGCACATCAAAATGCAAGTAGATAAATAGGTACTGCTCCAGTGGGAAGGTAAACGGCATTTCTGTGCGCTGCTCTGGTTTGCCAGAAGCGGCTTAGTCATGCTGGCCACATGACCCGGAAGCTGTATGCTGGCTCCCTCGGCCAATAAAGCGAGATGAGCGCCGCAACCCCAGAGTCAGCCAAGACTGGACCTAATGATCAGGGGTCCCTTTACCGTTCGTTACCTTTACATGTCCAGCAGATGCTCTACCCCTGAGCTGTGGCGTGCTGGTGAGGATCACAAGCTGTGCAGATGCCCTGCTTGTGGACTGGATTTCTATCCTTATATAAGTCAATCAGAGGCTTTGTGGAAAAGCCAGGTTTTGCCCTCAGGGCCTGTTGAACCTCTCCAGGGAAAGCATTCCATTAGGCCAGCACCACTTCTGCTCCTACAAGTTCTTAGATGTTGAGCAGAAGGTGTATGGGGGCAAATGAATAAGGTGATTCTCACAATCAAGGGCTTTAAAGATCAGAAACATCCCCTTAAATCAGGCCTGGAAGCAAGGAGGCAGCTAGTGAAGATCCAACAAAATTATGAATGACATGGTCCAATTAGCCAACACCAATCTACAGTCTGGCAGCAAGATTTCTTAATGCTTTTTAAGGGATGTCCCAGTGCATTGCAGTAGTCTAACCTTGAGTTCACCAGAGCCTAATTATTACATTGTGTGTGCTGAGTGTGCCCTCTAATGCACCCAATTCTCCCTTGTGTTTGCACACGTGAAAGGAAGATTAACAGTGGTAGGCAAGTTCTTTTTTCCGGAGAACTTGATTCACTGTTACCCTGGAACACATTTTGAGAGCTCCTGGCTTGGGCTCTTATGAGCTCTAATAGAGGCACAGTTCTTAACTTCACAATTTGACTTTCCCTTGTGAGCAATTTTTCTTGACAATTATGCGTATGTGATACCTCCCTCTGCATATTTCATAATCATCTGAGCAGAATACTGAGGGTTCGTTTCAGAGATTTGTAGAAAAGTACTCTTTTTAAAAAGTCATGTTTTATTTAAGAAAGCCATCTTTTTCATGGAGAGTCTTTACCACTGACTGTGCAAAAAGAGCTTTCGAGCGTGATCAAAAGTCCTTCCCTGCAACAAATGAGATGCATCTTTCCCCTATCTCTCCTCAGCCCTCTCTGTGCATTTGTCACAGTGTGCTCCTTTATCCTTGACTTGCAGGGCCCCGAATATCCCAGCATCCTTTGCCTGATCTTCACCCACAGCCTCCTCCATCCCTTCTCGAAGTCACACTGCTCTCCTAATTCTTGCACGGAAGCAACACTGCTATGTCCTTGAGTAGAGCCGAAATAATCAAATATTCTCCCCGGGCTCAGATATTCTCTTCTTCACTGCATGTTCTAGGAAACCAATCTTGAAGTGCAACACCAAATGGAACACTCTGAAAAAGGACTGTGGTAGGCATCATGAAATAGGCTTTCAGAACCCATCGGCCAGGGATGGAGAACCTGCTGGAATACAACTCCCATCATCCCTGACAGTGCTGGTCAATATTCTACTTGGATCAATGACTTTTCAGAGCAGCAGTTGGCTATAAAGTATAGGACACAGCACTTGAAACATCTTCAGTATTTGGGGAATGGATAAGAGAGTGAAGAGGCCTCTTCAGAATATGGAATTCCTTATCCATCTTTTATTGGTGGACTATGCGTTAATCCTGGACCTTCAAAATGCACGGCGTATTATTAAGGTCTTGTATCTCTGCCCTGGCTGAATGAGCCATGTAAGCGCTTCTGGTGCAAATTAACCAAGAGAAGCCTTTTAAATCCACCCTTTTCTTTGCAAATATTAATTCAAAACATAGCTCGTCAAGTCAGATGTATAATTAAAATGGATGTTTGAGCTTAGCGAAAGAGGAAGCTTTTTAAAAAGGATCTTTCAGAAGCAAGAGGAATTCAAAGGAGCTAATGCAGGGAGGAAGCTAGCCAGGGGTCCTCGCTTAGTGTCTGCTAGGATGGACTTTCATGCTGCTACTTAATGCAGAAAGGTTTCTTAGTAGCTGTGGGAAATGACTTGGCTATCCCCCATTTATTACCATAAGTTATCACAGTGGTCAAAGGCATGAGTTCAATTAAACTCTCGAGGTTCTAGTTACAGATAGGTAGCCGTGTTGGACCAACTAAGTTAGTTCTTGGTATGAGCTTTCGTGTGCATGCACACTTCTTCAGATACACTCTCGTGGTTCTGAAAGCTTGAGGATTTTCAGGTCAATGTTCTACTCATACAGCAACATTTGCAAACCTGATGCCCTCTAGATGTTTTGTACTACAGGCTAATGGGAATTGTAGTCCAAAACAACTGGAGATGCCCCTGCTTGGCAAAGTCTACCATTTACTAATGGTCAACCCATTTGTGAAGTGCCTATCCTTATGCAGGTTGCCATCATCCTATATAATGGCATCTTCCACACACAAGAGGAACCTATCTACAGGTTTGAGGGAACTCCAAAGTTTGCTGAAGCACAGAAAAACCCCTTTAGGTCAGCCTTTCTCAACCTGTGGGTCCCCAGATGTTGTTGGACTACAACTCCCATCACCCCTAGCTAGCAAGGCCAGAGCTGAGGGATGATGGGAGTTGTAGTCCAACAACATCTGGGGACCCACAGGTTGAGAACCACTGCTTTAGGTGGACAAAACCTCAAAGGAATCAAATGCAATACAATGAGAACTCAGAATGGTTACATAATGCTGAATAACTGCTGGGGGAAGAATGGAGACTAATGGGTGGAATAGAGTGTCCTTAAAGAGGGTACAACTGGTTGACTGGCACCCTAAATCAGAGCACTCCACACAGCAGCAGGTGGTTTGCAGGTCCCACTCGTCGATACCACTTCCCAGTTCCCCCAACATTCTAGCATCACACCAAGAATGGGAACTGTCTGTTCTCAATGGCTACCACCTCACTTCCGGGGAACAAAGCACATGGGATGCATTTGGGGAGACACTGGTGAGATGTGGCAAAACATGCTCCTTGTCCCAACACCAAGTTGAACAGAGGTAGATGGAAGGCTCATCCTCACTCCAAATGTATTCCTGAAATAAAGGGTATACTTCCTAGAGCATGTGGCTGTCATGTTATAGGATAAAGGGCATTGGGCGGTCAGGGGGAAGCATGCACCCATGGAGGAACTTGCTTGGGGGGAAGGGAGGGGAGGACCACCACATTCAAACTCAGCCTTGTATCTGATTCTAGGAATAATCAAGCATATACTCTTCAACCCAGAAAGTTATTGGGTTGGCACAAGTCCACACTGGGTTGGCACAAGTCACATTGGGACTCACCAAGTCACCATGATTCACCCATGGTACTCCATGAAGATCCTTAGATGGAGAATCAGAGGGGGGTAGCCTACACTAAGGGACTTTTGCTGTGTTCATGAAGGGGAGAGAAAGAGGTGTGGGCTGAAATGTGTCATTCTGATCAAATAATATTCTAAGACTAAGCCAGAAAAGAAAGAGAAAAGCCAAAAGAGAAAGAAGGAGAGGGAGAATGAATGAAGAAAGAACAATCTACGTGGTATTGCACCTGCAATAGTGAACTCTGTGATACCGATTGGCTTAGCAGATATGGTAACAAAACGCCCAGTTGCTCAAGGAACTGGTTTACAGTCCAGCTACTATGAGGAAAGTGGTAGCTGTCAGTACAGCATAGATTAAAATCTCATAGACACTGGGGAGTGATGAGAGGCTCCAGTATCTAGGGAAGATTAGATAAGGAACAGGGAGTGCAAGGAGGTCAAAGGAAGGGTGCGGAGCTGAGAATGAACTGAGAAAGTTTCTGGAATAAGAGGAGGTGGAGATTGATGCCGGGGGAAAGGGCAGATGAGAATGGAAACTAGGGCAAATAGGGAATGGCAAAGAATGGGATCTGAAGAAACCTCTCCCTGCTTAATTAAACAAGTGGGCTGTGTGATGTTGGAGAGAGAAAGAGGAATGCTCAGGAGGCATGGTAGCTATGGCCTGGGCACTCTCAGCAGAAGGGAACTCATGGAGAAGGTGGGCCAGGGAGCCAAGGGGGCATAGAGCTTCTGTACAGAATGGACATCACAGGATTTGACTTTATAACCTTAAGGGGCACCATGGACCCAAAAGCAGGGATATGAGGAAACAATGGGTGATGGGGACTTAGAGTTGAAGGGATAAGTAAAGATACAGACAGGCGTGACCAGGCATGATGCAGTCTGGGATTGGAGTTATGCCAGACTAACATATTGCACAAGGCTCTTAGCTGATATTTTGTGATATACCTTAAGGTTTGTCTCTATACAAAGCATCCTTGAAGTGAGCGGTAGGTAACTTTTGGGACCACAGGTGCAGCCTAGATAAAGCAGGAGTGTTATATAGCCCATCTTCCTTCCATTATAATATTAGTGGCAGTATACATAGGTAGGAACCCAACTGATTCCAGCTAAAAAAGCTGCTTGAGGGTACCAGAGACCATCTTGATTGTGGGTCTGGAAAACATGTTACTCACGATGCCTAGAGACAATCAAGGTGGCCTGGTGTTTAGGGGCTTGTATTGGGGCCAGGATTTCCACGGTGCATTATTTTTGCTGCTTCTGTAATTATGTTTTTCAATTTTCTTATCAGACCTTACTGTGAATTATAAGGGGATTTTTTTTAAAAAAAAATTAATAATTGTTGAATCTTTCTTAATGAGATGCCTTCATTAACTTATTGGTGCTTTGTATGTCGTCATATTTTGTAAGCTGTGACTTACGTCGTTTCCCTCCCATTGCGTTGAGAGCTGCCTATGGAAAGATGATATACAAATAAATGATGATTTGCAAACAAAACAAAACAAAACAAAACAAACAAAAACCCTCTCGCCCAAGTACCAGACCAAGAATTGCTCAACTTCAACTAGGTTGGTTCATCATGTACCTTTAAGACCAGCTTTCTCCAATCTGGTTTCTTTCAAATTTATTTTTTATTTTTTATTTGGAATCTGGCTGCCACTAGCCCCAACCAGAGTGGCAGGTGGTCAGGTTTCATGGCAGATGTAGTCCAAAACATCTGTGAAAGCCTGATTTAGATTGGCATAGCTAGCTTGGTGCCCTCCAGAATTTGTTGAGATTCCTTACCCTGGCCATTGGCCATCCTGGCTTGAGTTCATGGGAGTTGAGTTCACAATGGCTACCCCTGGTTTTGAGAATAGCCCTGAGTCTTGAAACTGGCATGAAGTTGCTGTGTCTACTTCCGGCTTTTCCTTTGCTGGTGACACCCCAACAGATTGGTTGGGCAGGAGTGGGAAAACCTACGAACAGCACCAGGGTGGCCTTTTTACACAACTGAGGCAGAAATACAGCTGCTCAAGTGATTTGGGAATTCCAGCTACAATAATGAGTGCCAGTTATAAAATTCCAGATTTCCCCCAGTCCTATTTCAATTTTAATGAGGAGGTCTGTTTTCATTTCTAATAAATGAAACATTAAGAAAAGGAAGTGGCATTGTTAATCACGAAAGCGCCACTTACCCTAATTTATGATACCTACACTCCAAGCACTATCACAAAATTGCTCATGTTTAGGGAATGGTCGTTCCAGGTAGAGAAAGAGATCCATCAGGATAGCCATTCACATTAAAAACATTTTGACAGCTGTGGCAATCAAACCTTTTCACAGGTGCAAGGAAGTGTGTTAAATTCCGCTCTGGCTACAATCCTACACAGGTCTGTCTGTCTTTCTTCATAACTGCAGTGAAAACAAGATATGGGGAAGATAGTAAGAGTAATTGTCCATAGACAATTCAGAAGTTACAGTGTGCCACCTGAGTTTTTGAAACACCCAGCTGAACTTGAACTCCCCAGATGATAAAAAAATAATAATTTGGATCCAAGAGGAAAAGAAAAAAATTGTAGCGCTTTGATTACCTTGATTTTGATTATTAAAACCACTTTGGGTGGTCCAAGAAGGGGAGGGGTTGTGCAAAGGCATATTTAAAAAAAAACACCGTAAAATAGTACACAGTGTGCTGCATAAATGCAGCATGGAAAAGGACAATATTAATACAAATATTAATACAAATAGGGACGCAGGTGGCGCTGTGGGTTAAAGCCTCAGCGCCTAGGGCTTGCCGATCGAAAGGTCAGCGGTTCGAATCCCTGCGGCGGGGTGCGCTCCCGCTGCTCGGTCCCAGCGCCTGCCAACCTAGCAGTTCGAAAGCACCTCCGGTGCAAGTAGATAAATAGGGACCGCTTACCAGCGGGAAGGTAAACGGCGTTTCCGTGTGCGGCTCTGGCTCGCCAGAGCAGCGATGTCACGCTGGCCACGTGACCCGGAAGTGTCTCCGGACAGCGCTGGCCCCTGGCCTCTTAAGTGAGATGGGCGCACAACCCCAGAGTCTGTCAAGACTGGCCCGTACGGGCAGGGGTACCTTTACCTTTACCTATTGACTTCCCCCAACTTCCATTTCTGGTTTATTACACCAAATGTATCACGGCTGGTTTCTCTCAAACAAACCATACTCGGTAAGCCAAGAACATGCCCTGGTTTAACAACATGGCTTTCCTGGAATGAAACAAACCACCATCCCTAGTTCAGATGTAATGCTAAGCCAGGGATCACCATTTGTCACTCCTGTTTGTGCTTGGGGAACAGTGATGTGGGAACTACCTGTGTGTTCATGGCAAGCTGTTAACCGTTGTTTACTGTGATATGCAGACACTGCCATGATCTCAGTACAGTGGTACTTCGGGTTACATACACCTCAGGTTACAGACTCCGCTAGCCCAGAAGTAGTACCTCAGGTTGAGAACTTTACCTCAGGATGAGAACAGAAATCACGCAGTGGCAACGGGAGGCCCCATTAGCTAAAGTGGTATCTCAGGTTAAGAATGGACCTCCGGAACGAATTAAGTTTGTAACCAGAGGTACCACTGTAATTGCCTCAAGAACCCTATAAGGCAGGGCAAGATATTTATTCTGTCTTCCAATATCTTGAAAAGTTTCCAAAAGATACCCTCATTCACAGGATCCTTTAGAATTTTGGTGTGTACAGGGCCACGGTGCCAACTTGAATAAGATATTGTTGGGGCCCAGGTCAGCCCCACCCTGAATAATCGATCACATCACACAGTACACAAACACCATTTGAATGGGAATGTCCATCAATTTGGTGGGGGCCCATCCCCCTCAAATATTTTATTGTGGGCGCTGAAGCCCCCACAGCCCCTAGGAGTTCGCTCCTCTGGTACAGGGTTGCGCTTACCTTGTCACTGAGAGATGGGTGGTGTGTGAGGTTTTCTCTTTTTCCATTCACTAAACATTTCTTTGGCGATCTGCAGATCAGGTCAGTTTTTAGGAGACCTACAGACCTACAATTCCCAGCGCCCTTAGAAACTACAACTCCAAATTCTTTGAGCGAAGCCGTGGCTGTTAGAGTGAATTAAAAGCATGCTGTGACGTGACCGCAATAGGTTTTTAGGACTGAGCTTAGCCTAAATCCAGGATCTGACCTACCAGTTCAGAGAGCTTCTGCTTTTCACCGCACCACTCTAGCATTTGTCTTACGGTGCTTTGCTTGCTATTTAGTAGTTCAAATTTGATAAGGGAGCGAGAGAGCAGGTGGAGGGGGGAATCCTTTAATGCAGAGTTGCACATCACCTGTGTGCCCCGTGTACTTTTCTTTGATTTGGCAAAAGCAACCTCTGCCAGCTCTGAGATAATAGCTGATGATTTGATAACATAATAATTTCAACAAGTTCAAGCTTGTGCCCTGGCGGTTGTTGTTTTTATCTCTCACACCCCACTGGTGTGCGTTGCTCGATGCCCTCCTTTCTGTATGGAGCTTGATCCTTAGTTTAAATTATTTCAGCTAGAGCTGAACTAACATTTCCAGAAGACCTTTATCTGAGAAAGAAAGAAAATCTCTGAGATCTCTTTTTCTCACCCTCAAAGAAAAAGGAGAACACTTTGCAGAATCTGCTCTGATGCTGCAGAGCAAACCAGCTGGTGGTCCATGCCTACTTGTGATTCGCTGATTAGGTGAGCAGGCGGGACCAGTTACCTAGGCAGCAAGCTCCACCCAGAAGCTTCCTTTGCTGCCTGGGAAACAGTTCCTGGGACTTCCCACGCTGGACCCCAATGCACATGGGAATTGTAGCACACAATGGGGCCCACCAAAGAGGATGAGTGGGCTTCTCAGAAGACCTTTAGCTGGGGGGAGGGGTGGTTAGATCTCTTTTTCTTTTTTCCAGGAATTCAAACTTTCCTCTCTCTCTTTAAAAAAAATAAATTATACTTTTCAGGTTTATACATTTCACTGATTTTACAATCATTTTGACCTTTCAAAACTTGACTTCCTTCCCCCTCTTTCTGCAGTGTCTTAAATTTATTTTTAATATCTTCTGCAGATCCAAATTAACTTAAATTGCTCATTTATTCCTCTTCTTTAAATATGTACTCTTATGAAACTTCATGTTATTACAATAATCCTGCCAATGTTCTTATCTGTTTGCAATTTATCTGTAAATATTCAATAAACCACTTCCATTCTTTTTTAAAAAGTTTGTTATCTTGATTTCTTCTTCTTCAGGTAAGTTTCGCCATTTCTGCATATTCCTTAAGTTTTTGTATCCATCCTTCCTTTCCTGGGACTTCTGCTTCTTTCCATTTTGGGGCAAGTAACATTCCTGCCACTGTAGTAGCATACAGGAATAAGTTTCTGTACAGTTCAGGTAGTTCTGTCCCTATAATTCCCAAAAGAAAAGCTTCTGGTTTTTGTGGGGTTTTTTTTTTAACAAACATTAATTTAAACATCCTTTTCATTTCATTATATATCATTTCCCAGTAAGCTTTAACCTTACTACAAAATTGCCCCCCCCCCCCAATCTCTCTTTTTTTGCGACCTGTGTGAGAAAATGAATGAGCAAAAGCCTAGACTATTTCATCGGAACTGAGAGAAGATGGCATCTGCCACCAGAGAAGGACTTTTGGATTGATTCGGCATAAACACCAGCGTGTGAAGACATACTGCAAATAAAAGACTTACCAGCTGGGGGGGAAAAGGAGTCTCATACAAAGTTCACACAGAGCATATTATTGCTCACTTTAGCTCACCTGTGGAAACAACTCAGAGGCTATGAAAGAAAGAAGGATAACAGCAGGAAGATTCAAAGAAGGAACTATTGGAAACTCAAGGCAATAGAACCATAAGATGATTGGACCCCACTGAACTTGAAGCATGGAAGCCCTAACAAAAATTTATAATTTGGCAAAATATTTGGACTTTATGATATGTATTTGTATAATCTGGAATATTTAATGTGATTTGATTGGATTGTTAAAATGGAAAACTTAATAAAAATTATTCTAAAAACAAAAACAAAAAAACAAATATCTCTTTTTCCCACCCTCAAAGAAAAAGGAGGACACGTTGCAGAATTTGCACTGGTTATTCTTCACTGATTTGGCTGGCAGTGCTCAGCTGACGAGCTTCTGAATACCAGTTGCTGGAAACTGCAGGCAGGGAGCGTTCTTGAAAGTGTTTTTGTGCTTGGGTCCCTGCTTACAGGCTTCACACAGGCATCTGACTGGCCACTGTGAGAACAGGATGCTGGACTTAGATGGGCCCTAGCCATGATCCAACAGGACTCTTTGTATGTGCTTATGTTCTTAGGGATTAAGATTGCCAGAAGAAATATCAACAACCTCAGATATGCAGATGACACAACCTTGATGGCAGAAAGTGAGGAGGAATTAAAGAACCTTTTATTGAGGGTGAAAGAGGAGAGTGCAAAATATGGTCTGAAGCTCAACATCAAAAAAACGAAGATCATGGCTACTGGTCCCATCACCTCCTGGCAAATAGAAGGGGAAGAAATGGAGGCAGTGAGAGATTTTACTTTCTTGGGCTCCATGATCACTGCAGATGGTGACAGCAGCCACGAAATTAAAAGACGCCTGCTTCTTGGGAGAAGGGCAATGACAGGCCTAGACAGCATCTTGAGAAGTAGAGACATCACCTTGCCAACAAAGGTCCGTATAGTTAAAGCTATGGTTTTCCCAGTAGTGATGTATGGAAGTGAGAGCTGGACCATAAAGAAGGCTGATCGCCGAAGAATTGATGCTTTTGAATTATGGTGCTGGAGGAGACTCTTGAGAGTCCCATGGACTGCAAGAAGATCAAACCTCTCCATTCTGAAGGAAATCAGCCCTGAGTGCTCACTGGAAGGACAGATTGTGAAGCTGAGGCTCCAGTACTTTGGCCACCTCATGAGAAGAGAAGACTCCCTGGAGAAGACCCTGATGTTGGGAAAGATGGAGGGCACAAGGAGAAGGGGGCGACAGAGGACGAGATGGTTGGATAGTGTTTTCGAGGTTACCAGCATGAGTCTGACCAAGCTGCGGGGGGGCAGTGGAGGACAGGAGTGCCTGGCGTTCTCTGGTCCATGGGGTCACGAAGAGTCGGACACGACTAAACGACTAAACAACAACAACAACAAATGTTCTTAGGGATAAACCACAGTTTCCATGGTTCTTTGTGTGGGAGCATTGTGCTTTAAATGTATGCTGCGAATGTGACCTGAGTTGTGAAATGGGCTCCAAAAGTCATTTGAAGGTGCTCCTTGTCTGAGACACTACTACGTCTGGGGCTGGGATGCAGGTGGTGCTGTGGTCTAAACCACTGAGCCTCTTGGGGTTGCTGATCAGAAGGTCAGCGGTTCGAATCCCCGCGACGGGCTGAGCTCCAGTTGCTCTTCCCAGCTTCTGCCAACCTAGCAGTTCCAAAGCATGCCAGTGCAGGGAGATAAATAGCTACTGCTGCGGCAGGAAGGTAAATGTTTCCGTGCCCTCTGGCTTCTGTCACAGTGTCCTGTTGCGCCAGAAGCGGTTTAGACATGCTGGCCACATGACCCAGAAATCTGTCTGTGGACAAACGCCAGCTCCCTTGGCCTGAAGCAAAATGAGTGCCACAACCCCATTGTCACCTTTGACTGGACTTAACCGTCCAGGGGTCCTTTACTTTTACATCTAGGGCTCCCCATAGGTGGAATTATTTCCCTTATTTGTGTCCTATGGCAGTATTTGAAAACCTGATTTGAAAGCCACAAGGACCTTGCGTTGTGTGCTACATGCTGAGAGAGCTCTTCCCTCATGGGTCCTGGTTTGTGTCAGAGGAATGAGGCCCTGTAGTACTTCTTGCAGCAACAGTTGATATTTCCAGACTATTTGTTTGCAACAAGTCCAACCAACCCCTGGCCCCCAGGCAGGACATAGCATGCCAAATATGTCTCACGGCCTCTCAGGTGCTTGAGAGACCTCCAGGTTTTTTTTGCTCTACTGGGACCACAAACCAGTAGATTTATGAAGCCCCCGAGAGTCTTCAGCCCCTGACAGATAAGCTGCACGGCAGGCCTGGTTTACTGTGCTTTAGGAGAGCATTAGCAGACATAATGTGAGCAGCTGGCTCATTTGTGGAAATATTTATGGTATAGCTTCACAGGATCACTGAGTTCAAAATATCAGCCAGCAATGCTTGCATAGTCATGGACGGTTTTAGAAACTAATCTTGTATATAAAATATCATCACAGAGAGCAAAGGAAAACACATTTTACAGTTCAGCAGATTTTTATATATATATATAAAAATGCAGTGGAGACAAACATCATGAACGGATCAGGTGTCACACTTCTGCTGTCTTTCCGTCAACACATCACATCATCAGGGTGGTCCAGCAGATGGAGGGTTAGATATGGAGCTGCTTTAAGGTCTACTTCAACTTGCTCAGGGGGTCTTAAGCAAATCTCTCTCTTTCTCTCTCTCTCTCCCTCCCTCCCTCTTTCCATCAGTTGTCCAACCATAGCATGAGATTAGCAACATGGCTTGGAAGATGGTGAGACTGTGCAAATGTATAGTTTTCACCTTGGGTAGGCAAACTAAGGCCCAGGGGCCAGATCCGGCCCAATTGCCTTCTAAATCTGGCCCACGGATGGTCTGGGCATCAGTGTATCTACGTGAATAGAATGTGTCCTTTTATTTAAAATGCATCTCTGGGTTATTTGTGGGGCATAGGAATTCATTCTTTTTCCCCCCTTCAAAATATAGTCTGGCCCCCCACAAGGTCTGAGGGACAGTGAACTGGCCGCCTGCTGAAAAAGTTTGCTGACCCCTGGTTTTAACTGTCTTGTCTCCTAACAAAATATTCTGGGAACTGCAGATTGGTGAAGGTTCTGGGAATTCCCAGTAAGCAGTCCTAGATTCCCCTTTCAAAGAACTATAGTTCTTTCCTGGGGATATAGAATGACTAGGAACTGTGTTTCAAAACAGAGTATAAATACACCAGCGTGTTGTAATGCACTTTGCACAAGACAGCGGCAATCCAAAGCATAATTACACAGGAATGAAGGAGGCTGCCTTATATACAACAAGTCAAACCATTGGTCTATCTAGCTCAGCATTTACACTGATTGGCTGTGGCTCTCCAAGATGTCAGGGTAGGGGACATTGAAGATGCCAGGACTGAACCTGGATCTTCTGCACACAAAGGAGATGCTCTGCCCCCTAAGCTGCGACATTACTGCAATGTCAGCATTATTGTAACTACGAGATCTGAATTTGAATGCTACTTTGCAGTAGAAGGTAAAGGCACCCCTGACCATTAGGTCCAGTCGTGGCCGACTCTGGGGTTGCGGCACTCATCTCGCTTTATTGGCTGAGGGAGCCAGCGTACAGCTTCCGGGTCATGTGGCCAGCATGACTAAGCTGCTTCTGGCAAACCAGAGCAGTGCATGGAAACGCTGTTTACCTTCCCACCGGAGCAGTGCCTATTTATCTACTTGCACTTTGATGTGTTTTCGAACTGCTAGGTTGGCAGGAGCAGGGACCGAGCAACGGGAGCTCACCCCGTCGTGGGGATTCGAACTGCCGACCTTCTGATCGGCAAGTCCTAGGCTCTGTGGTTTAACCCACAGCGCCACCCGCATCCCTTGCAGTAGAAGAGGTACCCACAATTCTGGGCATTTGAAACGACCCTCAGTGGATTTGTACAACAATACCCACTTGCTTCCCCCGCGGTGATCACACTTGTGGATGTCTGATGGGCTGAAAAGATACAGATGGCAAGAATGACTGAGTGCAAAAATGATTTCATGCCAAGCTGATATCCAGCACACTATGAATTGCATCTCTTTGGGGGAAGTTGTTCAGCAGTTAACGTGAAAATAGCACTGTATTCAGTGCTACATTTCATAAAAACACCTGCCTTCTCCAAGACTGGCTGATCGAAAAAAATATTCCCCAGGGAAAAACTCGATCCCTGAAATGTGCAGGTATCAGTTTCCCATTTAATCCTTTTTACAGCTAATGGTTCTTGCCTCCATTTGCTGCCTGGCATGGTATGGACCATCCACAAAACCACTACAATCTTTTGATGTGGTTTGCAAAATGGCTATGTTATTTGAACTTAGTTCTTATCAAAATCAAATGGGTCTAACTTGTCCCAGTGACTTCAATGAAACTTAGTTCGGTCTGCCTAGAAGGCATTAATTCCTACCAAGTACTGAATCTGAAAGGGAACAATTGCTCAAACAGAGGTCAACATCTGGGGCTTTGGTGTGTGTCCAGAGTTTGTAAAAGCAAAGCTGGATTGTGGCTGCTTTGTGAAAGATGAGTTTATTGAAGGAGGATACATAACTGTACTTTCTAAAATGAGATGTGCCTGAGCATCACACCTGACAGTCTCCCCTCAAGTCCCAAATGTGTGGAAGCTGGTTCCAGTGACTTGACGGGTGAGACAAGGGCACAATAAATATACTCAAAACTTCTCTTTTGCGTATTATGATTGCATGTTTTCAAAGGCTGAGTGCTGGCATGCACCGTTGAGCTCTGTCTCGCATGGAAGCCCAGACAGATTTACAAGATCTCAGCGTGGTTCAGAGGAAGAAGCCATGTCTAAGGCGAGGGTGGAAAACTTGTGGCCCTCCAGATGTTAAGAGCAGAAGAAGCAATCTTCTGGATCAGGCCAAAGGCTCATCAAACTCATGGTAAGGCGTCCTTCCTACCCTTCGGTCCTCCCCAATATCAAGAGCGAGAGGCATAACAAGCAATGTTTGGGTGAAATCAGGCCACAGCTTTATTGATAACAGATGTAAGAGGTTTGGCTTAGACATTGGGTAAACCCCACCCCTTCTGGCCAGCCTGCCAGAAGAACTTGTGTTTTGGGGTCAACTGGAAATGAGGGACTCCCTGACCTACATCAAAGAGTAACTGCCAAACTGTATTGTTAGAGAAAAGTCTATGCCAGGCATAGGCAAACTCAGCCCTCCAGATGTTTTGGGACTACAACTCCCATCATCCCTGACCACTGGTCCTGTTAGCTAGGGATAATGGGAGTTGTAGCCCCAAAACATCTGGAGGGCCGAGTTTGCCTATGCCTGGCCTATGCTATATACTGGTTGCCCATGCCCGCTCGCAGACCCTCCAAGTGTCCATAATTTCCAAGGAGAGTCCCAGATTTACCGAAGCTGTCCCACAAGCCATTTCTGATTCGATCTTGGAATGTCCCGCTTTTCCATATGATGTCCCTATTTTCATTGAAGAAATGTTGGATGTAATGGTAGGACGTCCCTATTTTCATCAGAGAAATGTTGAAAGGTATGAGCTCGCTTTTAATGTTTGATGTTTTTAATTATGTTTTTAGATATGCTATATATAAGCTGCCCAGAGTGGCTGAGGAAACCCAGTCAGGTGGGTGGGGTATAAAAATAATGATAATGATAATGATAATGATGATGATGATGATGATTATTATTTCCTGATTAGGCAAGCAGGCAGGACCAATTACCCAGACAAGCCCAGGCCAGAGGCTTCCTTTGCTGCCTGGGAAGCAATAACCTGGGACTCTTGCACATTGGATCTTGGTGTGCAGGGGAATTCTGGTCCACAATGGCACCCACCAGAGAAGGTGAGTGGACCTCTCACACTGACCAACCATTGGCCATGCTGGCTCGGACTGATGAGTGTTGAAGTCCAATGACATCTAGAAGGCTACAGGTTCCCCTCCCCTCATTGAAGGGCCACATCACCCATTATACACAGTAGACAATCCAGTTTTTCCACTCAGCGTGTATACTGGACAACGTGTACACTAATAAATATGTGTGCTTGTCCCATTCACACTTTTGTAGGTGTACACCTAAAGCACCTTCTGTTTGTTTGAGGGGTGTTTTTTTAGTCTGCAAATGTTATGGATTAGGGGCTGCAACCCTGCCCCCTTCATTCACCAACCCTCAATCCCTTCTCTCCCATTTCCCCAGTAGTAATCCTTTAGGCCAGGGGTGGGGAGCCATTTTCACCCCAGGGGACAGATCCTTACCGGGATCTGCCTCACAGGCCAAAATGGGCAGGAGGGCAAGGCCTGCACCTGCCACTGGAGTGCTGTCACAAATCACCTGGGACTTCAATGTACCTTTCAGGCAGCAATGCACTACTAAAAGAAAGTCTTCACCTTCCTTTCAGAAGAAGTTCCCTTGTGTGAGTAATCCTTGGGCAAGCCTAATGCATACTCTACAATAATAGAAACATAGAATTGTAGAGTTGGAAGGGACTTTGAGGGTCAACTGCAATGCAGGAATCTCAACTAAAGCATCCATGACAGATGGCCAGCCAACCTCTGCTTGAAACCCTCAAATGAGGGGGACCATTATTATTATTTTTTCTTACTTGCACTTCCTTTGGGAAGTCTCTCTCTCACACACACCTTTGGGAAGTCACCTTTGGGAAGTCTCTCTCTCACACACACCTATACTGTGCTTTTGAAAAGGTGCACTTTTATTTACAGCTAATTGATCAACCCATTAAAAAGTAGGTGATCAACCCATTGATCAACCCATTAAAAAGTAGGTGCTTAATCTAGTTAAAGGATTTGCTGTCCTAAAAATGCCTACATTTAAACAACGGATTTGAGGGTAGGTGGCCCACGCTTCAGCACCCATTGAAATTAGCGATATCTGCTCAAAGGTTTGGCAATTAGAATAGCCACTACATTTCAGTCCAGGAAGATATTTATTTGCAGTAGAAATTGTGTCAAAATTGTTTCCCCCAAACATGGCAAAACAATGACAGTATCTGGATTCTTCTGCGGAAGACGAGAACATTTTGCTGCTGCTGCTGCAAGCGAGAGGCACCAATTGTCTGAAAATGCGGCTCTCCTGACGACAGTTGAAAACCCATTATCTGTAATATGGAAGGCAGATATTCACATTTATTCTTCTCAGTAGCCGGAGACTGAAAAGAGCACGCTCACCTCAATGACCTATAATCCACGCCGTTTGATTATTTGTAGCCAGCATTCTTTTTCATTCATGTAAAATGAAATGCATTGAATACCTTTTTTTAAAAAAAGGTCTGTGGAAGGATATACTGAAACCTTTAAAGTTAGTTGTAGAAGAAGTGGCGGAATATTTTTTATATTCTTTTGCTCTACAACCACCATAATCTGATCACTTTTTGGAAGTCTGGCCTTCAATTCCCTGCTGCTCAACCTCTCTGGATCAGAAACATAAGAGCGATAATATATGCACTGTAGGTTAACACAGGAGCTGAAGACAAGCATTTTCTCAAAAGGCTGTGATTCACTTTGCAGGTCCGTGTTACTGGATAGGAAATACATGAGTGATGAATGACAAGATTAGAGGTTTTAGCCCAACAGATAACATAACTCTTTTTACAAGTGACTTTTCAACTGCTCCGGCTGCCTTCATCTATCAAGACAGGAATAATATAGTGGAGAAAAGTGAGATGAAATAACAGTGACAAAAATATGAAATTGCAATAAGTCCCTAGATCATGACCAACTGGGACATTACTGCATACACTTCAACTGTCCTGATTAAATCAGGACATCCTATTTTTGACATGCTCTTGTATGAGAGCATGTTGCCCCAAAACATATGTTTTGAGGGCACCATGATTTCATGAAAGGTCATGTCTTCTGGGGCCACGATCTTCTGCAAGAGCACAGCATCCCAAAAATGTGTGTTTGGATGCACTGTGCTCTTGTACAGGTTTCGTGACTTGCACAGGTGCACCGCCCCAGAAGACACACGTTTTCCACTGGGACATGTTGGGAGATATGCTATTATGATTTAATTATTATTGTGGCTCAGGACTGTAATACCTGAAGGACCGCCTCTCCCCATATAAACCACCCCGGACCCTGTGTTTATCATCTGAGGCCCTTCCTCATGTGCCTCCCCCATGTGAGGTCCAGAGGGTGGCAACACAAGAAGTGGTCTTCTCTGTAGTGGCTCCCTATTTGTGGAACGCTTTGCCCAGGGAGGTTCGCTTGGCGCCTTCCTTATATATTTTTAGGCGCCAGGTGAAAAGGTTCCTCTTCAACCAGGCCTTGGACTGATTCATAACCTACAGCCTTTTAAACTTGTATGTGGGAAGTGGAGATGTTATTGTTTTGCTGTTTTGTTTTACTTTTTTACTTGTTTTACCCTGTATTTTATTCTGTGAACTGCCCTTAGGTCTTATGATGAAAGGAGGTACAGTGGTACCTCGGGTTACATACACTTCAGGTTACATATGCTTCAGGTTACAGACTCCTCTAACCCAGAAATAGTACCTTGGGTTAAGAACTTTGCTTCAGGATGAGAACAGAAATCGTGCTCCGGTGGCACAGCAGCAGCAGGAGGCCCCCATTAGCTAAAGTGGTGCTTCAGGTTAAGAACAGTTTCAGGTCAAGAACAGAACTCCAGAATGAATTAAGTACTTAACCTGAGGTACCACTGTATATGAAACAAACAAACAAACAAACAAACAAACAATAAAGTTGATGGGGAAGCCTTCTGCCTGAGATGCAGGAGACCTACTGTCAAGTCAGAATAGACAATACTGAGCTAGATAAGACAAGTAGCCAGGCTTGATATAATGTAGCTTTCTGTGAGGTCATCACTAGAATTACGACAATCCCTCATAGGGATGACAATTTTGGCTTCTCTAAGATTCTCATTTTTGCACTCTGTGGTCCACATTTCTGCACGTGTTTCCTTTTAAATAAAAGTCCTAATAAAACTTCATTAGCATAATTGTGTGCATTTCTCCTGATAGGCACATAGGCGTCTCCACCCCCATCGTTCTGCCCAGACTCTGAGGTCCAGCAAAGAGGTTCTTCTGGGAGTTCCCTCACTGCGAGAAGCCATGTTACAGGGAACCAGGCAGAGGGCCTTCTTGGTAGTGGTGCGCGCCCCGTGGAATGCCCTCCTATCAGATGTCAAAGAGATAAATAACTATCTGATGTTTAGAAGATATCTGAAGGCAGCCCTGTTTAGGGAGGTTTTTAATGACTGATGTTTTAATATATTTTTAATCTTTGTTGGAAGCCACCCAGGGTGGCTGGAGAAATAGTAACATCATCATCATCATCATCATCATCATCATCATCATCATCATTTGTAGAAAATTTTGCATAATATATACATTTTGCAAGCAATTTCCCCTAATGCAATGCATTTTTGTATGTTGCTTAAAATAGCAAGTGCAATTCAATGCACACTTTCCCCAATGTGCACATTTTTCTACAGATTATCTGGAGAACAGTGTCACAGCATTTAAAGAAGCACGGGTTTCAAATGAAATCTCCATTTTGGTTCATATACTGTTTCAGGACGTGCAAATTAAGTAGGTTTGCATGAAAATGCAATCTGAACCAAATTTGCCCCTTATTCCTTAATCTTCATACCTGGTTAATTTAGAGTGACATCTCCACAGATTTCATGCAATTTCGCAGTTTGACGGTTACAGCACTGGGGGAAGTACATACAATTCTGAGTTCCTTCACATTATTGTCAGAACTTCCATTGACTTCCTGGGCCTGGTCTGCACCCTGCCTTTTTGAAGCTCAGAAGATCTTGGCTAGTCAATGCTGATACCTGGCTAGTCAATATTAACATAGGGGTGCCTATGGAGAATGCCTGTTGCCATGAACTATCTCTTAGTGTCAGAAATCATGAAAAATCTGACATCAGTTGTATGCAACAATGGCGCTACCAAATGCTAGTGACTCTCATGCTTGCAAACTGCAAGAATCAAGCAGAAATAATAAAACAGCACCAATGTCCTTTTCCATTATGCCACTGTGGGGCAGCCTAGTCTTCAAAACAGTTAAGACCAATTGAATCATTAGCATAGGTTAAGGAAGTGCATAGGCAAGAAACCGTCATTCGAGAATTAACGTCTCTAATGGCTGAAATCCATTTCCACACTGCTGAAATAAAAGCCAACCACCCAGCCAATCCTTACTTTGAAAACTGTGGTGCACCAGCATAAACACACCTGATTGGGTGATGTGAATAGCTTCACATATCCACATTGCGTCTACCCACACCCAAAGGCTTTTCTTGTTGGGATAAGCTTTGATCTGAACACCCCATTTCTCCTTTTGCAACATCAGATCAAGACATGCAGCTCTACTTGGAAAAAATATTCTATCAGTATGTAAGATGTTCCCATATGTTTAGAATACGATTGAGGGGCTGTTACTGGGGTGGAATGAAATTCCACCAGTGGATATAATCAGGGACTTGAGACTTGAAATCGAGTTCATCAGTTCTCTACACAACTGCTGAATTTAGCAAGCCACCCAAGACAAAATGGCTTGTACCCATACTTGCTCAGCAACAGTTGCATAAACACTGTCCTTAATGGACAGATGAAGATGAGAGATAACCGAGAACCTGAGCAAAATGATGGACTGCTGACACCTGCCCTTGAATCCTCTTTTCCCATGCTCCACTGAGTGCCTGGAAGCTTGAAGATGCCACCACGTGTGTGTCCTACAGTGCCCTGGAGTTCCATTCAGACACTGTGTCACCTGGATCATTGTGGGAAATATAAATGGAAGCAGCTCCAAGTCACCTTCTTCTCACCAGAACACCATTGTTAGTGGCCACTGCCAAGTAGTCTGCTAGGGTTCATAGAGGGGTGCCAATGAGGAGGGCCTCCAAAGTGATGAGGGCCCTATCTGCCCTGCCTCTAAGGTATAAGAGCTGTTGTCCAGACTGTCAGGAGCATCTTCTATCTTCCTACAAAAGGAATTGCTGCATCAACTCTCGTATTCTACAGGGAGTTTCAACTTTGTGTTACTCTTTGCCTGTCTCAAGGGTGCAGAACCTGTGGCCTTCCCTTTTGCAGACCCTCCAAGTGTCTCTATTTTCCAGGGACAATGGAACTATGGATTCCAGGGACTCTGGATTTACAGAAGCCATCCCAGTTTTTGATATGATCCCGGAATGTCCTGCTTTTCCTTAGGACATCCCTATTTTCATCAGAGAAATGCTGGAGAATTATGCTAGGAGGTCCCTATCTTTATATGAAAAATGTTGGAGGGTATGGAGCTACACGACCCTTGATCCAAGGAGATAAGTAAATTACAACCTTCAGAAGATCTGAAGGCAGCCCTGGGTAGGAAAGTTTTATTACGCTTTTATATATGTTGGATGAAGGGATGCGGGTGGTGCTGTGGGTTAAACCACAGAGCCTAGGACTTGCCGATCAGAAGGTCGGCAGTTTGAATCCCCACGACAGAGTGAGCTCCCGTTGCTCGGTCCCTGCTCCTGCCAACCTAGCAGTTCAAAAACACGTCAAAGTGCAAGTAGATAAATAGATACTGCTCTGGCGGGAAGGTAAACAGCGTTTCCATGCACTGCTCTGGTTTGCCAGAAGCAGCTTAGTCATGCTGGCCACATGACCCGGAAGCTGTACGCCGGCTCCCTCGGCCAATAAAGCGAGATGAGCGTTGCAACCCCAGAGTCGGCCACGACTGGACCTAATGGTCAGGGGTCCCTTTACCTTTACCTTATATGTTGGAAGCCATCCAGAGTGCCTTGGGCAACCCCGTCGGATGGGCAGAGTATGATGATTGATGATGCTGTCATAGGACTTCCCTATTTTCATCGGATAAATGTTGGAGGGTATGTGATAGAGATAGTCAAACTTTGGCTGTTTAGACACTATTTGCTATTTGTGTTACAGGGTCATTATGCAAACCTGGGATTACATTTACAATATTTCCACACTATATTTAATTATTTCACTTGAAATTTGAGTTAGGTGCAATATATATATATATATATATATATATATATATATATATATATATATAGGTGCTGTGCATTGACAGTGAAATTAGCATTCCAGGCATGGCGGGATATTGTATGTTTGCAGTGGGGAGTCACTCGCTGCACCGAGGCGTTGAATAATTCATGAGGCGTGCTGTTGAATTTGCATTGTTTGCTAGGAACATTACCAACCTGCTGAAGTGTGCTTGATGCATTAGCTGTCTTTAGGAATTTTATTTAATATACAGTTTTTATTGTTTGCTCGGCTCCAAACATCATTTGAAAGTCTTATATGAACTTCGGGATTGTTTATTCTGCTAATAGTTACTTTGTATTTGATGCTGTCTTTTTTGTGTGTGACCGCCCCCTGTTATTTAAAAATGAAAACTTTGGAAAGGTTCCAGGTTGCCTTTCGCAAAAGAAAGAAAGAAAGAAAAACATTTTTGCACCTCAGGTGCAGAAGAGGTATGGTGCATTTTTACCTTGAGTGTTCAGAAATGTCGGTTTAGCTATAGGGAGAGCCTTCGTTCCAGGTTTCATCTGACAAACACATTTTGTTTCTCTGGAATTCCAAAATAGAATCTTTCTTTCTTTATCTTTTTATTATGCTTTATTATACTTACTTGCATATGTACAACACAAACTTCAATTCATTGTTGTCAATAAACCAAATCATCCAAAGTCAGAAAAAATACAAACATTTTAACAATAAATTTTCTTCCAATGCGTCTGGCCTCCTGTCCTTTCCATATTTCATTCATTTTAAACCTGTTGCATACATTTGCCTATTTGTTTAGTAATAAAGTATAGGTATCTATGTTGGGCTCCATGATCACTGCAGATGGTGACAGCAGCCACGAAATTAAAAGACACCTGCTTCTTGGGAGAAAAGCAATGACAAACCTAAACAGCATCTTAAAAAGCAGAGACATCACCTTGCCGGCAAAGGTCTGTATAGTTAAAGCTATGGTTTTCCCAGTAGTGATGTATGGAAGTGAGAGCTGGACCATAAAGAAGGCTGATTGCCGAAGAATTGATGCTTTCAAATTCTGGTGCTGGAGGAGACTCTTGAGAGCCCCATGGACTGCAAGAAGATCAAACCTATCCATTCTGAAGGAAATCAGCCCTGAGTGCTCACTGGAAGGACAGATCCTGAAGCTGAGGCTCCAATACTTGGGCCAACTCATGAGAAGAGAAGACTCCCTGGAAAAGACCTTAATGTTGGGAAAGATTGAGGGCACAAGGAGAAGGGGACAACAGAGGACGAGATCGTTGGACAGTGTTCTCAAAGCTACCAGCATGAGTTTGACCAAACGACTAAACAACAACAATCTATGTCATTTTCCTTTTACATGCATTATTTACAGAAATTGTTCAAAAGCTGCTACCGAGTTTAAATTACAGCAACTGTTCTTGAGATATCTCCTGAAGCCTTCCCAATTCAAGATGAACTCCTGCTTAGGCTTGTCTTCAATCTTTTCAGAAAGGTTGTCTAACTCAGCATATTCTACTAGATAGAATCTTTCCTAGCCCTCACAGAAGACACCAGGGATTGAACTTGGGACATTGGATATTGAAAACATAGGTTGCCTCCCAGAGCTATGACTGTTCCCTGTTGCCCAGGTAGTCAAAATTGTGGAACAGTGGTGGAGAAATGTAAGACATTGTGATATCAGGATATAGCAAAGTTCTCCTTGACTTTATGGAGGCAGATGGTAAAACAATATGCATGCATAGCTGCCATTTTCAGTGGTAGCCATATTTAGGATCATTCCTAGTTCAGAAGTGGCTATTCTGCCACACTTTCCAGGTGTTTATAACAATAAACATATATGCACCCACCCATCTCCTAATGCAATCTGCCTCAGGGTTGTTTGCAAAATAAAACAACAAAACAGAAAAATCACAATAGGATAAATATAATGCAATTTCATAACCCAGGGGAACCAGTAACGCCAACATTTAATACCCAGACTACAACTCCCACCACCCATGTCCATTGGCCATGCTAGTTGAGGCTGATGGGAGTTGTAGTCCGACAACACCTGGAAGGTCAGAGGTTACCTACCCTGGTCTGGTTGGTTCTCTGGTTAATAGGTGACAGAGAGATGGGCCTTGCCCTGAGAGATGGTCAGGAGCTCAGTGGTTACTAAGCCATTTGAAGACAATCTACCCGAGTACCATAAAGCCATCTGAATTGTCAAGTGATAGAACCGTGTGTTAACATAGTCAATGGATCCTTGGGTTGTACAGCCATGGATGAGATCAAGCTGCATGAGCAGTTCACTGGACAACAGCCTGTCGCACAAAGTCACAGTCAGTTTTTGCACTGCCTCCAGTCTCACTGGTTTCACGCAAAGCAAAAGTGACATTATGACCCCAATAACATATTAATTTAAAGCTCAGCATATGCAACCCTCCCACAGCATTTTTTTGTGCTACACTCAAATGCAAAGTTCACAATAAGTTATACACTTTGACATCAAAACTAGGAGAAAGGCTTCCCAGCTCCATAATATTCTGTATAGCTCTGAAAATTACTTTGACTCCAGTGCCTTCTGTATTATTTTGAAAATATGTTCACAATAATATTATATTTCCATGCTGGCAGAGTCAGTGGGAGACTTGGTAGTACAGTATTTAGACGCATTGAGAAAATAATAGGATTTACAATAGCTGGCAATTTGTTTTCTCTTGCCACGGTATGTGTGTTTTGTTCATGTCTCTGTTGCTCTTGGGAGCTTCTTTGTGGATATTTCTGATGCTTTTTTCTGTCTTGAGCATTTAGTTGCAGCCAATCGCAAGTGCACAGAGATACTTTTTCCTGCTGTGTGCCTTTACAAACAAACATAACTTAAGGAAAGAAGCAAATACATTCCGCTCTGCAAAGCAAATGGCACCTTCCCACTATCCTCTGTTTTGCAGAATTATTGCACAGCACTTGATTTGAAGAAAATCTCTCAGAAAATAACTGTGAGGTCTTAGGGTGCTTGGGAACAAAAGGACCTATTCAGAGGAGAGGGCTTGAAAGATGAAATTTGTATACACTCCACAGTTGGGAGGATTGTCTGTATCGTGAAGCTAGTTTTAGATTTATAGATGAGTGAGATTTTACTGGTTTTGCTGTTTATTTGAAGTTTGTTTTATTGTTTTGTGTGTTTATCAGCTCCTCTGCAGAAGGAAAGAAAGGCTTCCATTTAAGGAAGGTGAAAAGGTAAATGGTATAGGACCCCTGGACGGTTAAGTCCAGTCACAGGTGGCTATGGGGTTACAGCGTTCATCTCATTTTCAGGCCGAGGGAGCTGGCGTTTGTCCACTGACAGCTTTCCGGGTCATGCGGCCAGCATGACTAAACCGCTTCTGGTGCAACAGGACACCGTGACAGAAACCAGAGCACACGGAAACGCCGTTTACCTTCCTGCCACAGCGGTACCTACCGTATTTTTCGCTCTATAACACACACCTGACCATAACACGCACATAGTTTTTAGAGAAGGAAAACAAGAAAAAAAAAATCTGAATGAAACAGTGGATGTATCATTTTTGTGCTTCATGCTGTGGCCACAGACATGTCATTTGACAGTGAGTTTGTGGTAGCCCAATGCAAAAATCCTGAGAATCCATGTGGATCTGTGCTTTATAACCACATTTTTGCACCATTGTGGCCCCAGGCAACAGTGGGTGCGCAATTTTTTTGGTGCAGGCTGTAGCCATGGACATGCTATGTGATCTGTTGGTGAATTTGGGGTGACCCAATGCAAAGATCCTGAGGATGCATCTGGATCGTTGCCAGTCTGGTTGCCAGTTGGCTCCAGGGACCACACATTCGCTCAATAACACGCACAGACATTTCCCCTTACTTTTTAGGAGAAAAAATGTGAGTGTTATAGAGAGAAAAATACAGTATTTATCTACTTGCACTTTGATGTGCTTTCGAACTGCTAGGTTGGCAGGAGCTGGGACAGAGCAATGGGAGCTCACCCTGTCGCGGGGATTCGAACCGCCAACCTTCTGATTGGCAAACCCAAGAGGCTAGGTGGTTTAGACCACAGCGCCACCTGCGTCCCACATTTAGGGAAGAGCAAGTATGGGTACAAGCCATTTTGCCAATGAGGTTATAGTGACAGGGTGCGTCCACACATGAGGAGCACCAATCCTGCAATAAACACCCTTCTGAAAGCACCTTATATGCTGAGGGACGTTTTCCTGTCCTGAAAATGCCATGCAACTTTTTATTATTATCTTGACAAAGTAAAAATATCTTATCACTCTAGTGCTGAATCCCAGACCCAGTTACCCTTCTGAAATGTGAAAGAGAAAAAAATCCTGTTTCTATTTCCAAAGCTTATGTAACATGTTTGAAGCCTGAGATTTTTTGTTCCACCCGCATTCCCTTCCCCAGCTCTCTCCTACAACCTTGCCTTCCTTAAGCCCCTCCTATTGATTTTGATTGGCTCATAGTGTCAAGCCATTTCATCCAAGGCTGGTCCTCTGCATTATTGATTCCCGCAAAGCACAGCACGCAAGGGACCTTAACCCTTGACTGAAGCTCTCAAGTGTTTCCTGTAGGACTAGTATTTTCTTAGTGTTCTTTTCCCAGCAAGAAGAGTAAAAACAAGCTTTGTTTCACCTGGCTTTTGGTGGGTTTAAAAATCCACTTCCTACTTCTGCTTTGGTAATGGCCTTTGTTCTGTTTGAACTGGTGTTTTCATTGGCAACTCACACACAGGGCCATAGTTAGGGGGTGGCGAGGTGGGCCCCCGCCAGGGACGCAAGCAAGGGTGGGCGCACAAAATCAGCTTAAAAATATGTCCATAAATATATTGATAGATAAAAATATCGATTATTGCCTCATAAGAAAATATTTTAAATAGAGGGTGATTTGAATGGGTGGAGCAGGGGTTGGAGGAGAGGCGGAAAGAAGAACTAATCTGTCTGTGGGTAGGGGGCGCAATCTGCCAGGTTCTGCCAGGGGCGCAAGATCACCTAGGTATGGCTGTGCCCACAGGGCAAGATTTGGGGGGCAGTGGCAAGAGGGGCTTCCCACTTTTCCTCCAGAGCCATTCACCTGTTAGACAGCAGAGATGTGTATGCACACAACTTCTTCTTTGCGTCCTTGGTGCACCTGCTGCCTCAGGTGTGATGGAGAAGACTAGTCCGTCGTTGGGCTATCTCATCACGAAGGGTGACATCAGCTTGTCCTCCTCAGGCAGCAAAATGTTTTTTTTTGAACTAGCCCTATTACATTGGGGAGCCACTGTAGAAAGATGATCAATAAATATTACTGCTGAGTGGTATTCAACGACCTTTTTGCACTAGTACGGAGGTTAGCACTTGTGTAAGGGGATTCCCCAGTCTTTCTCCCCACTCTACCCTATGTGTATCTGATGCCGTCCTTGGATCTGTTTCAGAGGGTTAGAGAAACCCTGAAAACAGATTTAAAGGGACACATGAGGAGAGGAGGATAAATTTTCTTTGGGCAAGGATTTCTCCAGAATGGTCACCTTAGTGCAACATTGAATGCAACCTATTGCTACTGATGATGGTTACTATTAGAAGGATTTTTCCACAGAAACAATGCAAGCTCAAAAAACCCCCATAGATGATTCCAAGGTCTTTGGCAGACACATCAGGAAAACAGCCTGCACCTTGCCCCCATCTCTTTTGACACTGGCATATTTCTCTGCTTATATGGAAGCAATTTGTCATGCTTTCAGATCTCTCTCCTTTGCCCTGGTGAAGGCTATTAATGCTCTGGAGGGAAAGATGATAGATCCCAAATTGCAGAGTTTTTTGTTTTTTATTATCATAGTCTACTCTGTGGAAAGATGGGGTGGCTGGAATTGAAGATTTTCTCTGCCGCCAATGACAAAAAAGTTGGCATCGGCAAGAAGCAATTGGCAGTTCTGTAAAAGATCGTTTTATTTAAGTTTTGCACTGAAGCATACATGGTGTTTCAAAAATCAGCTCACGAAGAGGAATATTGTGAAAGAGAAAGCAAAATCTAATGGGCCTGGAAGAAAACAGAGAAGCGGTACTGGAAGAATTTGACAATGAAGCTGCATGTTACATTTAAAGTGTTGGTGAAATAGACATAGGGTTGTATCCAACTGAATCATATTTGGTAGACCCACTGGAACCAATGGATTTTACTCACAAGACCATTGATTTCCATGGACCTAATCTGGGTATTGCTTTGTCAGATACATCCTGTAATCCCAAATAAGGAGCAGAAGACATGCAGAGTTATTCTACACATTTAATTTAATTTAATTTATTTATTTTTACTCAGACATGAGTTTCAGTGGGACTGATTTACTTTCTAGTAACTCTGAATAGGATTGCAATGAGCCAAGAAGGCTGTGATGTTGGTGATGGACAGCGTCTTGCAGTAAATAAAAAGACCACACAGTCAAAGGTCCAAAAGAAAACACTTTTACTAAAAGGAAAAGGCTTGTTACAAAAAAACTTCAGAAAAAAATTCAGACACACAAGGTACAAATGAAAGTAAGAGACAGAGAGAGATAGTGCAACTCACTGAATGCAGGAATTTATCTCTCCTGGCTCAGGGTGACCTTAAGATAGTCAGAACAGTATTTGCATCAGAAATGAACCTTCTAGAATCTTCCAGAATCTCCTAGCGCTTTCCAGTTTCTGCCTTCAAAGACTTTAGTCATGACAGTTGGGTGCCCTCAGAATCTTGCATGGTTCTCATACCACCTAAAGATACATCCAAGGACCTTACTTCCAAGTCCAAATTCCTAAACACCCATGAGGGCAAAGTGAGGCGACCACCTCAGGTAGCAGGATCCACAGGGGCAGCAGATCCTGATATAGATCTTTATTCCCCCCCTTGTCCCTGATGTAGATCTTGTTGGTTTGCAAGCCCCACTCCATAGAGGCTGGCCCCTCTCACTGTCCTCGGAGCTTGCATACTGGTAACCTCCTCTGGCTGATATCCAGACAGACCAGGGAGATTTTGATAGGCGACATTTTCCCAAGAGTGGGTAAAATGCACAACCCCTCCCTCCTGCTTCTGCAGGGGAAAGAAAACAAGTCAGAAATCTATTTACATGATGTTTATTTCTGACATTACAGCACTAGAGAAAAACACGTCCTTTCAGTTCAGTTCTTCCAGCACGTCTGACAAACTTCCTGAACATGCGCAAATGGAAGGTTTCAAATTACACTCTTCACAAAGACTTATCCAGCCTGTGAAGGTCCTGGGAAATTCTTCTTTCCCACAGATAGGTGCATCATGTGATGTCAACAAACTGGCTTTCTGCAGCGGTGATGTTTCCATATACTGACAGATCTTTTCTCACTTTTTTTGCCCCAGCAGCGGGGGGGTGGAGGCGCCATTTTGTGATCCGCTTCAGGTGCCAAAATGACTTGGATTGACCCAGCCAAGCACAGTGGAGTGAAAGGATAGTTCACTCACCTGAATGGGATTTCCTTGCTAGTCGATATGGTGAAGATCAAGTCCTAAACTCATTTAGGCAAATTATCTTTCATAAGCAACAAGCACCCTATAGGTGAACAAAAATTAATGGGAACAAACTTGGCTTGTCTGAACAGAAGCACAAACATTAAACAAACTCGTTTTCTCTAGAGAACTAACTGTGTTATTTTGCTGCAGCAAAATAAGTGAAGAATCTTGTCAGTAACAGCCAAGATGGGCTGATTTATTTTTTATTTTTTGGAAAAACCTCAATTGCACTGTGTATGTATTATACCTTTAAATCACATTCAAAACATATGCTTTGCCTCAAAAAGAATTCTGGGCACTGTAGTTTACCCCCCACAGAGTTACAATTCCAAGCAACCCTTAAAATTTTCAGTGCCCATAATTCTTTGAGGGAAATAATGTGCCTTGAATGGACTTGAAAGGTATACAGTGGTACCTCGGGTTAAGTACTTAATTCGTTCTGGAGGTCCGTACTTAAACTGAAACTGTTCTTAACCTGAAGCACCACTTTAGCTAATGGGGCCTCCTGCTGCTGCCACGCCGCCAGAGCACAATTTCTGTTCTCATCCTGAAGCAAAGTTCTTAACCTGAAGCACTATTTCTGGGTTAGCGGAGTCTGTAACCTGAAGCGTATATAACCCGAGGTACCACTACCACTGTAGTGTGCACACACCCTTGATTAAATGTAGATCACTGTGGAAAGAATTCCAATTTCTCCAAACTTACAGTTGTCTAGATATTTTCAAGGACTTTTTTGCCCTCCGTATGAGTGAAATTTCTCTGTTTTATATGGCTAGGTCTGATTGTGGGATTTGCGAGATATTTAATACCCTGGCTTAATCAGTTCCCTAGAACACATTCCAAATATGCAAGTACATTACATCTTCTGTTTAAATCCCAATACACAGATGTCAGTGCCTCCAAAATATATTATACATCTATCTGCTATACTATTTAATGAAGTCAGATTAGTTTTGTTCACACTTCTGCTCCATATCCAAGAATTAAACAAGATGGTGGGCGTAGAAGAGTTGCTTTTTTGAAGTCCCCAGTCCTTTGGGTATTAAAATACAAATGTAAACTGTAAAATGCAATCAGGCGAAAGAAAGAAAGAAAGAAAGAAAGAAAGAAAGAAAGAAAGAAAGAAAGAAAGAAAGAAAGAAGACCACTTCACATACGCTGGAGCTAAATATTTTTGGGATTTATAAATATTGCCTCACTACAGCACATTCTACCACTGAATTATCAGAAATTCTGATGCTATACTAGTGTTTCTTAGGAATCTTCCTCCTATTCTAGAAATGGCTTTGCTGGAGTTTAATGGATACAGAACCAGCTCAATTTTAAAAAAATCCACACCTTTTTCTAAGCAAGGGTTCTTTTGAAAAATAGGTTTGTCAAGAGATACATTTCTTGCCATTTCTTTGCTTTGATGCACCTTGCTTTTAAAAGAAACTTCATGCATGCTCCGTAATATAGAGGCATGTAGCTTATAGTTACCATTTGAAACTAACTGTGTGGTATAATTAATTTCAGTACTTCCTACTGCATAACGAATTACAATCTACTATCAGGTAATACAAATACATTTTCTTCCTTTAGGATGCATGCCTGTTTCCAGGACACTTAGCTGCTCATTACGGAAATATATTGGGCCCCATAGCCAAATATTTGTGGGGATGTTGAACAAACCACACCAGATGAGGTTCTCTGTGAAGTAGCACCGGTCAATGTGCTGGTGGATGTTTTGGTTAGATTCAGCTATGTATAGTGTCTAACACACTGAGGCCCAGCAACCATTGTTTGGTAAAATTGGGGTGGAGAGGTTAACTCTGCGTGTTATTGGGCTGATATGCATTGGATTCCATGCACATATCTCTCACCTGAGGCATTTTCATGTTTAACACTAAGAAGTGCATTTGTGACTCCTATTTTGGTGGTTGTGTACGAATGTCGTTCTTGTGTGGGAGAGAACTTGGGCAATATGGGGGCACATACCGTATGTTTTGGGTGTGCTGCTATGAAGGTATAATGCATTAAGCAGACCCATTTTTTCTCGAGAGGGTAACTGTTATTTTGCTGCAGCAAAATAAGTTTAGAATCTTGTCATTAACAGCTAAGATGGGCTGATTTAGTTTCTTTTTAAAAATAATAATAATAATTGTCCAGTTTTGGCCTATTGTGCAAAAATGACCTTTATTGACATTTGATGTAATATGATGTACCTCCAGTTTATTTGAAAGAAGATCTGAACTGGGCTTTATGGGCAAATGTGTTTCCTATTCTCCTCCTGTAAATGCATGCATTTTATAGCCAAGTTCTCATCAGGATGATAAACCCGGATAACCGAATATACCAGACTCCACTGCAGGGCATGATCACTCCAATGCTTTAAAAAAAATGGTGGAGGAAACGTAAGTAAGAGTATGAAAACAACCCTTTTGGTGTGACATTGTTTCTACTGTTAAATAATTTCAGGATGTTTCCTGTGAAGTCGTTTATAAATTAAATGACACAACAAGCAAACAAACAGATTAGCAAGGGAATGTGGAACATTCAGGCAGCACTTCAATAGATGCTTTAAGCATTTTATGTGAAAGTGCCATGTTCCAATATTATCAGTGCCAATTACTTCCATGTACCTTCAGCCAGGTTTATATTTCTGAAGGAATGACAGGGGGGGAGGGGGCGGGATGCAATATTGTTCCTGTATACAACCCACAAAGAGAGATTTATTTCATGAAAATTATGCACTGCTTGAACGTTAAAAGGAAATCTCAAAATGGTTTACAAAAAAGATAAAACAATAAAATCAATAACAAGTTAAATACTTAGTTTAAAACATACAAAAAGTTAAAACACTAAAACAGATTGAAATTCACATGAGCGTTGTTTAGCATCTGAGTAGGCTTGCCTAAACAGGAATGTTTTTAGCAGGCACCGAAAACAATTCAGTGGTACCTCGGGTTACAGACTCTTCAGGTTACAGACGCTTCAGGTTACAGGCTCCACTAACCCAGAAATAGTACCTTGGGATAAGAACTTTGCTTCAGGATGAGAACAGAAATTGTGCGGCAGTGGCAGTGGGAGGCCCCATTAGCTAAAGTGGTACCTCAGGATAAGAACAGTTTCAGGTTAAGAACGGACCTCCAGAACGAATTAAGTTCTTAACCCAAAGTACCACTGTACAGTGAAGGTGTCAATTGATGTCAACTGGCAGGAAGTTCCAAAGTTTGGCTGCTTAACAACTGAGTTCTTACAGAAGCAGAAAGGATGAGAACTCTTACCAGTGCTTGTATATGTAACCTAAAAACTCATAATGAATTATTTTTAAAAAAGAAAAGAAAGATAACTCAATAGTGCAATCCTAACCGTGTCTGCTTAGCAATAAATCCTATTGAATTGGATGGGGCTTACTCCCAGCTATGTGAGATTAAGACTGCGGCCTTAGAGTCAGAAGCAACGGCAATAGCTGACTATAACGGGCAAAAGAGCAGTTACTTAGCCTACTGCTTCCTATCCTTTGACGGTGACAGTTGTGTTTATCCAAAATGCCAGCACCTTGTTCTGTGAGCAACATAGTCCGTCAGCTATCTTGCTTTCTCCACTGCAGGATCCCCATTAGCATGGTGTCCCTCTGGTATAAATAACATTTGCCACATTCGTCCCCTGGCCACAATCACTCTGAAGACACAGCTGTGCATCTCCTGCAGACTAAGCAGAGAATGCTGAAGTCACCCTATTTGAGCTTGAATTAGGAGTTAATTATGTTACAGGATGGGGATCACCTACGCCAGCATGGCGGGGGGCGGGGAATACATGCAAGATGCAGAGTGGAAGCTGTTTAGCCACAGCCTAAGAATGCATTGCACTGTCATTAGGAGAATCGTTCATCGGAGGGTTGCCTGGAATAGACAAAGAGGTGAGCCAGTTGAACTGAAAACAGCTTTTGTAATTCTATCACAGCACAGGAGTCTTCCTTTCAGGGTGATTTCAACACACAGAAAGAAATTTTAGAGGCAATCCTCAGTGCAAAAACAGCCCACCGACAAAAGATTGCTTATTGACTGCTCTACGGGCGCAATCCTGCATACGTATAGACGTGGAAGCAAGTTCCACAGAGTTCACCGGGAGTTACTCCCAGGTAGGTTGCGGCCTAAATGTAACTGAGTAGGAAATGAATGTGATTAATACAGGAAGGTGATGTCTTCGATGTCTTAGCAAGTTCCTCCTTTATAGCCTGTAGTCAAGAGAAATCACAGCTTTGTAACGAAGCTTATTTCAACAGTGGGGAGAAGACTAAACTTGGGAGCCTTTTCTCTTCTGCTTCTGAATGCCAGAAAGTTAAAATTCTCCGCATTTCTCTGCAAGCCTGTTTATCGAGCATTCATCCTGAGGGCCACCGTATCTTCTGGGAAACCTGTGGTGGGCAGAGCAACGGATGCGAACTTTGCGCCTGTACCCTAGGGTAGGTTCTTCAGCTTCACACACCTCTGTCTCTATCTTGTATCCAGGAAAGCAGGAAGCATTGTCAGAGTTCAAGGACTCATTTCAGCCAGGCAATATCACCCAAGGTGGGTTCAAAGCAGGACTGGTGAGGGTGTGGTTTTTGAAGGAGATCCCAAGTGCCTCCAAGCATCAGGTTCTCAATTCTCAAAACCAGTCCTGGCCTTCTCTAGGCATCGTAGCTGTCCACAGTGCTGGAAGATTGTCCCCACAATGCCGGTTTGATTTCATGGTTTGTGACCTGCCGGACACTGGTTACCATATTTTTTGCTCTATAAGACTCACCTTTTCCCTCCTAAAAAGTAAGGGGAAATGAGTGTGCGTCTTATGGAGCGAATGCAGGCTGTGCAGCTATCACAGAAGCCAGAACAGCAAGAGGGATTGCTGCTTTCACTGCGCAGCGATCCCTCTTGCTGTTCTGGCTTCTGAGATTCAGAATATTTTTTTTCTTGTTTTCCTCCTCCAAAAACTAGGTGCGTCTTGTGGCTGGTGGGTCTTATAGAGCAAAAAATACGGTACATCCCTCATCCTAAAGTTATGAGTATTTCTTTAGGGTGCTTCCCCATCCCTTGCCATCCAGGTTTCTGAGTAGGCCGAGACATCAAATCCACTGATCTTCAATCGGTAGATAAGAACCCAAAATTGAGCCAAAGACCCATCTAAAGTGAGACACACTAGAGAGAACCATAGTTTTATTTCGCCTTTTGTAAACAATTTTTTTAAAAAACATAAGGTGAAAGAGAGGGGGGGGAATGGAAAGATTGGGGCAGCAACGAGAGAGATGAAAAGAAAGAAGAAAAGAAAAAAGGACATAAAGTGGGTCCCGATGTCATAGATTGGGGTGGAAATGGAGTCTGGGTTCAGAAAATGTTGGAAACCACTGCTCTAATCTATTTCCCGAATTAACTGCATTGGAACGCCCCCTAACAACCAAAATGCATCTAACCACAAATTGCCCGGCAAAGACGGTTAACCAGATAAACAAACAGGAAAATTAAAAATAAACAGTAAAGGACACTATGCCACACAAGAAATTCACAGCGCAACTTGTATCATGGATGGAAACGTGCCAGAATTAATTGAAATGGCTGCTACAAAGATTATAGAAAGAGAATGAAGAGAAACAGGTGGTGAAGGATAACAGGGAAATAATTCCTGGGGCCACAGGAATCTTATCTAAACTGGAATCAGATGCTACAGGAGCATTTCATTTGCTGTGTGGTGGGAAGGAGAGCATGTGAGAACAAATTGGAAGAAAACAGAAACTCCCAGGATTTTTAATTTTTATTTTTTTTTGCTATATATTGTTCCTCTTCTGCCTCTCGTTACGAGTTCTGAATACCCTTTGAAGGGTTTCAAATGGCAATGGACGAACCTGTCAGTTTTGGTTTTGCACCGTTTTCCCTTTTTCCAACCTTAAATTCCATCATCTGCATTGCTGCGCCAATTTGCAATTTACGTATTGAATCATTGAATTGAAGAGATGGAAGGGACCCTGAGGGTCATCTAGGCCAACTCCTGCAATGCAGGAATATGCAGGTGTCCTATATGGGAACTGAACCCGCGGCCTTGGCGTTATCAGCACCATGCTCTAGCCGCCTGATCTATCCAGTGCTTATAACCATTTTAAGGAAGTCTTTCTGAAAATACATCACTCAATATATGTATGCAGTTTTAATAAAAATAAAAATAAAAATATTATTTGTACCCTGTCTATCTGACTAAGTTGCCCCAACTTTTCTGGGCAGCTTCCAGCATATGTAAAACATTACACATTGAAAGCATAAACTCCCAAAGCACTCAGCAGCTAACTTAAAAGCAACATGATCAGTTTTGACTAATATATACACTTTTGCAAGCAGTTTCCCCTAGTATAATATATTTATTTCACAGTATTTTCATGCATTTTTGTACGTAAAGGTAAAGGTAAAGGTACCCCTGCCCGTACGGGCCAGTCTTGACAGACTCTGGGGTTGTGCGCCCATCTCACTTAAGAGGCCGGGGGCCAGCGCTGTCCGGAGACACTTCCGGGTCACGTGGCCAGCGTGACATCGCTGCTCTGGCGAGCCAGAGTCGCACACGGAAACGCCGTTTACCTTCCCGCTGGTAAGCGGTCCCTATTTATCTACTTGCACCCGGAGGTGCTTTCGAACTGCTAGGTTGGCAGGCGCTGGGACCGAGCAGCGGGAGCGCACCCCGCCGCAGGGATTCGAACCGCCGACCTTTCGATCGGCAAGCCCTAGGCGCTGAGGCTTTAACCCACAGCGCCACCTACTTCCCCTTAATAGATGCATTTTTGTAAACATTGGTTGGAGGAGCATCACAATGTTTGGAGAATGGAGGAATTTGAAGGATAATTGTGCTTTGGTTTGAGAAATGTGAATTGGATAGTTTATCATTAAGATGCAAACAAAATCATATTTCTCCCTCATCCTTAGTTTCAAATGCCAAAACGACATGTAATGCAATTCGAAGTACAGCCATTCATTCTTTCAAATTTGCCCTTCTCTGAATTTTGCAATGCAGTTTGGCAGCCAAGTAACATCTACAAAAATGTGTATACTAGGTTAAAATGTATATAGCAGTGAAAATAACATACAAGAATGCATTATGTTAGGGAAACCTCCCTGCAATATTGTGTTCATTAGGAGAAATGTGCTCTGTACTGCTGGTGATTTGCATGAGGACCTAAAGCAATAGCAATTCACAGACTGATGTAGAACTGTGGAAAACACACACAGAGAGAGAGAGAGAGAGAGAGAGAGAGAGAGAGAGAGAGAGAGAGAGAGAGAAACCAAAACTGGCAGATTCATCCATTCATAACTCAAGGTCTCCAACCAGTTTTGGGATCCCACTCCTGAATAGCTAAATCAGATTATAATATTTTGCTTAGTGGAGGTGATAGATGCGCTTTTCCTTGTTTAGATGTTTCGTAACACAAAAAACATTTAATAAAAAACCAAGAGCAAACAACAACAACCAAGCTCTCCATGCAACACTGTTTTAAAATCATTTTGTTATAGCTTGTGTTGCATCAGAGTATCTTTGAGGACTTAAAAAAATAGTAATAAAAGACACAGAGCTGACGATAAAGATAACACAGGCATCCTTTTAAATTAAATTTTA
The DNA here is from genome assembly GCF_951804945.1 of Podarcis cretensis. Taxonomy (NCBI): domain Eukaryota; kingdom Metazoa; phylum Chordata; class Lepidosauria; order Squamata; family Lacertidae; genus Podarcis; species Podarcis cretensis. The sequence continues at coordinate 116,275,925 of NC_137170.1, read as the reverse complement.
TTTCACAAACATTGAGCTACCAACCAACAAAAGATTGAGTATTCTATCATGTATAATAAGGGAAGTCTACTTATACAGAATACTTCATTCAAAATAAAGTCAAGGCTTGAGAGGCTGTAGACAATAGCATCTTTCTCTGAAATCAGGAAAATTTTCTTCCATATATTACATAATTTCATGGCAGATCAAAGCAAACTATTGGGGGGGGGGCAACTATGCTAAAGGGTTGTGTTGAATGCCGACATCTCATTTTGCTTGGATTTTCATTTTTCGAGTCTTGGCACCAAAGACTACATTATATTTAATTATTGTATAACTTTTCTCAAGCACATTTAGGCATCTTTGTATAATAAGGCACTATTATAGTGTTGCTATGGCAACGTTAAAGTCATGAAGACACACTCTCTGTCTGCCTGTTTTGTGATTTTTAAACTTTGGAGAAACTCTCCTTGAAAACTGCAGAAAATCTCTGCTGCAGCATTCCAGGTACAATGTCTTAGGCTAGTTACTCCATATTTATTTTGTGAGGTGAAAAGGATCAGAAAGGAATCTTTCTTGGTTCAGGAGCAGAGTTAGAAGAATGCATTGTCCACTTTTGCCGACAAAAGTGTTGAAGTGTTCCTAAATACCTAATAGAAAAGTTGCTTAGTGAAAAAACGGACAACAGATCTGGTCTCTCTGGCCATGCTGAGAAAACTTGTGAAGTCCCTGTAGTGTAGCTTCCTGTGGCTCTCAAGACTGCACTTTTAGGAAACTTAAGAGCTTTAAATTCACTGGAAATAGTTGTGCCCTACTTCCCCTAGCGTTTGTTGCAGCTTACAAAACTATTTAAAACACCATTGTCAAAACAGGTCAATAAAAAATTGCAGTTAGAAATTGAAAGGGAGAAGATCTTATTTGGTTGGCCACCGTGTGAACAGAATGCTGGACTAGATAAGCCACTGGCCTAGTCAACCAGAGCTAATCTTATACAGTGGTACCTCGGTTTTCCAACGTAATCTGTTCTGGAAGACCGTTTGAGTTCCTAAACGTTCAAAACCTGAAAACTCAGTACGGAAGCCTCAAAACAGAAAACTCAATATGGAAAACTGAGTACAGAAGCCATGTTTCTGGCTCGACTTCTGAGGCATGTTTGAAAACCGAAGCATTTACTTCTGGGTTTACGGCGTTTGAAAACCAAAATGTTTGTCAACGGAGATGTTCCAAAACCTGAGGTACCACTGTATGTTCTTAACACATCCCAACAGCATCACTTCTCACTTTTAGAATCCATAATAATAATGACAACAGTAATGGTTGTTGATTCTTTACTTCGGTGTCTCTCACTTCACTTTGGTGTCCATTACACCTGTGTGATAGGGATCACATTTCATTTGAAAACTGATTCATGAGGAACATTCTTCAGGAATTTTATTCCAAGGCCTAAGGATTGCTTCAGAGGGGGAAGACTCTTGTTTGCTCAAGTTTCAGTTCTAACCTCCGTGGGTTGATGAGACTCAAAGCTGGTGTGGAGAAGGTTTGTTCCTGGGGGTACTGCTTTGCCAGCAAGTTCCCTGTGGGGAATACAGTGTTGAACCTGACCCCTCCCCCACACCCTCGCGAGCCAACTTTGACAGGAGGTTGGGGCTGCCTGCCAATCAGTCACCTGATGTCACTGTGATGTCAGATAATTGACAGGTGGTTTGGTCTGCCCACTTGTCAGAGTTGGCCCATAGTTGAGGGGAGATAAAGACCTGCCCAAAAAGGTTCCCCACCCCTATGATAGGTTGACAAAGTGTTTTAATTCAATTCAATTGTGCGGGCCTGAATTTCTGGTGTGCACAGGAATCCCTCCCACAAAATAGTGATAGTTTGGAGGTTCCCCATGTCAGTTCTGGATTCCAGGGTCATCACGGAGGAAGCACCTATTTTGTGCACTGCAAATATGCCTCAGAGAAGTTTCAGTGTTGTTGTTTCTTGGAGAAGGCCGATACATACAGTTGCACTCCAACATTAGCAATGCAAATCTCCCTTGTATTCATCTGCTTCATGAGAATTACATGTCCAGCATGCAGATGATCCAGCAGATTAGGGAACCCTGCTTGAAGATCGAAGCCAAACTTTTAATAATCTTATGCAAGAGAAAGCAGTTTGATAAGACAAGTAGGGAAAGTTGCGTAAGGTGAGCAAGCGTAAATCTGAGTAAAACACCTTCAGATGATGTTATCTCTTGTCTATGAATGGACAGATACAGGCTTTCAAAAAGAACGTCTCTCAAGTCTGGGATCCACATCTCTGTCCTGTGAAATCAGTGAAGTGAAGACAGAAGGAAAAATATACTCATCTCTATTTGTTCTCTGCAGCGTGTGTTTGTGCATGTGTGCATGAGAGTACGCGTGAAAAACTGTTGCCTTCACCCTCCTTCCCTTTCCCAGAAACATCTGCATGCGTTTACTGACCCCAATTTCCATAACTACATTTTGTACCAGAATGATCTGTCCAAAAGCATAAAAATATACAAACCCGCAAGTGCAATTGTTATTTAAGACACTGTGTTGCAAACTGCAAAGCATGTTATGAGCAGGAAGCGTAATGGCAATAAGATCTACTTTATTTTCTTTCATTCTCAGTTTAGGAATTAGTTATCAGAACAAAAAGAAATGCTAGATTTGGCCCGGGGTGCCAAAATGTCACCAAACATGAAGTAGGTGAAATATCGAAAGTGGGTGTCATATAGTATATAGGAGATGTGGAGCTCGTGTAAAAAATAAAATAAATCTTGTTACTTGAGATATAGTGGAATTTCCTACAATAGTACTTGGCAAAGCTCCATCACTGCTATACTGGAGGAACTCATTGGACTACAACTCCCATCAGCCCCTGCCAGTGTGGTCAGTGGTCAGGGCTGATGGGAGTCGGAGTCTAGCAATGTCTGGAAGGTCAAAGGTTCCCCAACCCTGCTTAAGGGGACGTAATAAAAAGACTGGGCTTTTTGTTGTTAATGTCTACAGCCTGAGAAAATGAGAAGCCGTCACCACAGGAAGACATGGCTGACATACAATGCACGAGGGAATCCCAGAGGGATTTCTCAAGTTTTGGCAGAGAGCTTTATTAAACTGGGGCCATGCCAGGGAACACCAGCTATGTCAGAAAGCAAGCCAGAATTCCATGGGAAAGGGAGCTGACAGGAAACCACAAAGTCTATGCATTTCACTCACTGCCACTGCTAGACTTTGTCAGTCATTGCTGCACTTGCCACCTCTGCCTCTGTTGCCTCAGGTTGACAGTGTTTGTTTCTCCCTCCCTCCCTCCCTCCCCTCCCTCCCTCTCTGTTTCACTTGCTGCTGTAATGGAACATGATCCATAAACACATCAGAGCTCAGTCATCTTCAAGTCAGCTGCCGGTGTTTGTGTGCAGCTAAGGGATTTAGCTATAAAAGTAGGAAGTCCTCAGTTAAAATCTCCCCTCTGCTATAAACTCGCCTTAGGCAAGTCCTCTCCTCTCTCTCTCTTTCTCTCTCTCTCTGTGTGTCTGTCTCAGTACCCCATCTATAAAACAAGAGGCAATACTCTTGATTTACTTTACAAGGGTGTAGTAAGCAGAGCCTGCCCAAGACATTTTGGCACCTGAGGCGAGCCACAAAATGGCCAGGGAACAAGGAGTGAGTGAAGGTCAACATCAGGAACCAGGTGGGGAATAAAGACCTACACTGGGAACGAAGGTGGAAGGAGACCAGCAATGCCTCTTATTTGCCAAGAAGCCGCTGTAAAGGTGGAAGTGAGCGGGGGGCCAGGATCCACAGGGGCAGCAGATCAGGCTTCCAAGAAATGCATAGCCCTCTGCTGCTGCTTCAGTGGCAGGAACAACTGAGGCATACTCCTTGGCGGCTGGATCTGCTGCTTCCTTGGATCCTGCCGCCTGAGGCAGTCGCCTCACGTTGCTTCACGTTTGGGCTCTGGCAGTAAGGAGGATAGCGTGTGTGAAGCGCTCTGAACAATTTAAAGTGCTATCCAAGTGGTGATGATGATGATGATTTGATTTATTAAATTTGTATACCACCCTATAAACGTATATCTCAAGGAGGTTTGCAACATAAAATCACAATATAAAAAACACAAAACAAAAATAAAAACAAATACAGCCCAATAGTCCCCCATGCCACAATTCATTTTGAAAGGGCATTGGATGTCTTTGCCTGATGCTGATATTCTCACTCGTTTCTTTTCTCTGTTGCATGATACTGTGGTCAGGGCCAGACTATGGGAAGTCTGTGTTTACTGAAGACAATTTATGACTTCAGCTGGCCAAACTTTAGCAAACCGAGTCAACACTGAGACAGGGTTAGGGTGCTAGTCTGCAACCTGGGAGATCAGGGTTCAAATCTCCACTCAGCCATAAAGCTGAGCCAATCTCTCAGGGTTGTTATGAGAATAAGAATGTGGAGAAGGGGAATCACATACACCACAGAAAAAGGAAAGAAAGGGTAAAAATTTCACAAAAGAAAAAACTATTATTATTATTATTATTATTATTATTATTATTATTATTATATTAATATATCCGCAGGTTTCAGGGTGGTTTACACTGGTCATCACACTGTTGATTTGTGGTTCCCTCACCTGACTGACTGAGTGGGCTCCTTTAATTCTTACTTCAGGGTCATCAAAAGTTAGTTTCATCTGGTAGAAAATTATTTCTCACCCTCAGATAAGGGCATCATTTCAGGGAAATTCACAAAATGCAAAAGCTGACCCCCGTAGGTGTTCATTAGAATACACCTGAAATGAGCCACCCTCCCATCAAACCCTTGTGGGATTTGTTCTTTGGTTGCAGACAGTTTGCTGGCAGACAGTGATTATTTTTTCCTAAATCGATGGCCTGAGGAATGTCTTGTGCATCACGACATAATCAAATATGAATTGGGGAGAAATCTTTTCGAGAGTTTAATGAGATTCTCTCTTATAGATGCATCATTGACGTCCTTGGCAATAGATAAAGGCAGCCAGCGTTTCAGCTACAGAACACTCCACTCCAAAGTTCTTAACAACACAGATTTACAACTTATTTTGTGCAAAAATGTGTCAGAAACCTTCCTTAATTAAATCCGAGAAACTGAATTCTAGGAAGCAAGCAAGGAAGGAAGGTTAGACCTTGGTTGATGTTTGCACGACGATTAAAATGATTTCATTGTTACCATTAATTAGAGTTGCCATACATCTAGAATTTCCCAGATATATCCAGAATACTGCAGTTGGAAGCAGTGTGCCGGTAGAAAATGTCCGAGAAAATCCAGTCGCATGGCAACCTATGTCAGCCGTGTCGGTTTTGGCGATTTCCCTTAAAAAGCGCTCAAAAACTTCTTCAACAACAACAACAACTTTGCCAAAAGAAGTTCAACAACTTTTCTGTTTGGATTTTCACTGTTTGAAATATGGCAAGACTCTGCACATTAACGTTCAAAATCTGAAATGATAATCATGGAAATTATAAATAAAACTGTTGCATGCCTTTAAGACAACAACAACACATCCCCCCCCCCCACATTGATATACTATGAGAGGGGCAGTTCTGGGTTTCCTTGCTTCAATAATCCATAGACTAGAAAAGATTTATACACAAAAACAAAAGGACACCATGGGATTTCTGAAATAATGAGCAATTGCAAAATGATGCTCTGTTCCCACACATATACTTACCTATCAGGGTTGGTCCAACCCCTCCCCCCCCCGCATCACTAAAACATAATGTTGCGAGTTAGTCTGCGAGGGTTAAAAATCTAATGGAGGATTCCATGGCTGAATTAACCTGTCAAGGGTCCTCATTACTTGTTTGTCAGACAGGAGCTAACTGCAGCAGGTACCTGTTCCAGCAGTGTGGATCCTCTAAGCCAGGGGTCAGTAACCTTTTTCAGCAGGGGGCCAGTCCACTGTCCCTCAGACCTCGTGGGGAGCCGGATTATATTTTGAAAACAAACAAACAAGAACAAATTCCTATGCCCCACAAATAACCCAGAGATGCATTTTAAATAAAAGCACACATTCTACTCATGTAAAAACATGCTGATTCCCAGACCATTCGCAGGCTGGATTGAGAAGGCGATTGGGCCGGATCTGGCCCCCGGGCCTTAGTTTGCCTACCCATGCCCTACCAGCCTTTCTCAACCTGTGGGTCCCAGATGTTGTTGAACTACAACTCCCATCACCCCTAGCTAGCAAGGCCAGAGCTCAGGGATGATGGGAGTTGTAGTCCAACAACATCTGGGGACCCACAGGTTGAGAACCACTGCCTGATGTTGGTAGATGCATTTCTGATAGAAATGGGAACTGTGGGAGTTTTTCAACAGAAGCTGAAATGGGAATCTGGACTAAAATTCCTGTCTAGGTCAAGCTGCAACTATCAGCCTTGCCAGCTTAGTCTACTTATTAATGCTGACTCTGCAGTTGCAAAGGTTTGACGTCAGCTTGAAATACGTCTCATTAGCAATCCGAAACAAAGTCAGAGTTTCAGAGTTAGGGTGCCTGACTCATAACAAGGGCCAGTTTTATGAGCTGTGAAAAGTCGTATTCTCTCCAGTCCTCTAATTTGCAAACTTCATCAGCATCACTAGTGAGCTGTGGTGGCTGGAATGACTTGTGAGATGGGAAGTCCCTGGGGCAAATCCTCGCCATGAATATTCTAAGTGGCCTTAGGCAAACAATAAGACACAGGCTGCAGATGCACCAAACATTTTAAGCACATTCTTCCCACCCGTCCCTGTATCTTGGGAACTGTGGTTTACCCATCACAGAGCTACAATTCCCAGCACCCCTAAAACAAACCACAGTTTGTTCCACAGTTCTGAGGATTCTTGGGGGTGCACTTTAAATGTGTGGTGTGTGCACGACTTCTGTCTCAGCTCACAACCAAATGCAAAGCGGTGGGTGATAATAGCTTGCTTTACATTACAGAATTGCTATAAGGTTTGCCGAGATAATGGGAAGTTCTTTGAACATATGAAAGTGCTGTGCAAATGTTAAACATTACTATTATTTAAAAGGTGGCTGTCATCATTTCACAGACCTATGATACTCTGGTAGTTGAGTGTAATGTGTCTGTGGCTTCCACCGGTTTTAAGAGATCGGGATCACTCCTAAGATGGGAATTGGCTGCTGTTAAGAGTATGCTCTTTTATTACTGTCCCTCAAAGGCTGGATAACTCAGTTGGTAGAGCATGAGATTCTTAATCCCAGGATCATGGGTTCAAGCTCCACGTTGGGTGAGAGATTTCTGCACTGCAGGGGGTTGGACTAGATGACCCCTTTCCAACTCTGCTATTTGCCCTTTGGTGGCACAATGGGTCAGTGTGTCTGGCTGTTAAGCAGAAGGCTAGTGGTTCAAGCCCACCCAGAGACGGCTGTGGGCAGGATTCCTGCATTACAGGGAGTTGGACTAGATGACCATGGGAGTGTCTGGAGCTCAGCCTACACTCGAGTAGGACCCTGGCAGAGACACATGCCTGACTGGCATGTTCTCTCCTTCCTGGTTGATCGTTCGGGAGCTTCAAAAGCTTTCTTCAGCCCAAACATCACAGCGACCGATGCCAACAGACATCGGCACACTTAGGGACCCGCAGAGTGTTCACAGTATGCATGACAGACCTCAGCAACTCAGCATTTTGGCTAATCTACTTTATTTACATATAAACATACACGGAGCACTGCAACATGGCTCCATCTCTCTCTAGCATCAGACAGCAAAGAGAAAGAATGAAGAACAATAGTCCCACTTCACAGAACACAAACATCCTGTCTCCGTCACTTCCCACTCTGTGGAGTCAAAACATATACCGTCATGTGATAGACAAAAATCCCATGACTGCAATCAAGGAGCAGGAATTCTAACAGGGAGGTCCCTTCCAGCTTACAATTCTGTGATTCTGTGACTAATCCCAGAGTGGCGACCTTGTTCTCCTGTTGCCGCAAAAACAACAAAGAAGCTTTGAGCACCTTGAAAGACTAGCAAACATACTGTGGCAGAAGCTTTTTGCAAACCACATCATCAGATTCACTGGATATTTTTTCCTGAATGTGGCTGAGAAATAGTGGATTTTAACAGGTTGGAGGAAAACAGAATATGGAAGGTACTGACAGTAACAATTTCACAGGGACCATTCAAGAAGAGTGTAGATGACAATACCAACATCCTGGCATTGGTAAGTGAATTAACACATGCGATCAAAACCACCATCCCCACCCTGTATTCAAGCCACAGGTGGTAGAACTCAACCTCTTGGCAAATTGCCACTCTTCTTGAGGTGCCTATACTTGAACAAAGGAAGTTCAAAGGGAGACTTCATTGTGAAACTGCTGAATTACAACTGATCGGGAGGTTCACTCAGGTTGAGTGGTTTGAATTGGCGTGTGTATATCTCCCATGACACATGTTCATTATCAATGTCAGGGTGTTTGTGTATTCAATGCCAGCATGTTCTTTCTATGCAAATGGTCACTCTTAAGAATGCCATTGTTCGTACTCCCTGTATTCCATTTCCCCCTAATCTTCTGGTATTTATAGCTGCGACTCGGGAAAACACTTAAAGCAACTGATGAAGAGGACTCTTGCCCGTGAACGCTTCTGCCATAATAAATGTATTAGTCTTTCAGGTGCCAAAAGACTCGCTTGTTTTTCCTTGTTGACACTGGGCAGACTTCTGTGGTTCGTTTTGTGCTTGCATTCGCAAGTTCAACAAGGGAGAATGAAATGTCTCTGTGACCACATTACCTCCTCCACAAACACCAGGACCTGTGCACCAGGAAAAAAGTGGGAACTCCTGCATTATTTCAGCAGGCCTCCTGGCCAATGCTGTGTCCACTAAAGCTTTAGCCTGGGAATAGGGTACTTGTGGGACCCCAAACATTGCTGAACTACAGCTTCCCTGACATTTGGCCATGCTGGCCATGACAGATGGGAGCAGGCATCCAACATCATCTGAGAATTATGGCTGTGGATGTTTGTGTTGTGTTGTGTTGTGTTAGGCTTTGAATAATGTGTTATCTGCACTGATGTACACACTGCCCTGGAATATTGATCGGCGGGAGCATAGAGTGTTTTATAATAATGAATACAGTGGTGCCCCGCAAGACGAATGCCTTGCAAGATGAAAAACCCGCTAGACGAAAGGGTTTTCCGTTTTTCGAGGCGCTTCGCAAGACAAATTTCCCTATGGGCTTGCTTCGCAAGACGAAAATGTCTTGTGAGTCTTGCAAGTTTTTTCCCTTCCCCCCCCTTTTTCTAAGCCGCTAAGCCGCTAATAGCCGCTAAGCCGCTAATAGCGCTAATCCGCTAATAGGGATGCTTCGCAAGACAAAAAAACCGCTAGACGAAGAGACTCGCGGAACGGATTATTTTCGTCTTGCAAGGCACCACTGTAAATGAACAAATCAAGACATTATCACCCCCACCTCAAGGTGGCATGCATGGTTTGCCCCTAATTCTTTTTATCCCCATAACAAGCTTCATAGGTAGTCAAAGCACTCTAGCCACTGGTCTTATATGATAAATAAGTATCTATCTATGGAAAACAGGGCCGGCCCAAGACATTTTGCTGCCTGAAGCAATAGAGACAATAATGCCCCTCTATCCTATTCCACATACAGAACAGTACTGGAATGGCAGTGATGGGTCAACAGGCTCCACTGCACCTGAAAGCAGCAGCCTAGTTTAGGAAGTACGAAGCAAGCCTCTTGGCAATACTGCTACACAAATAGAGAGAGAAAAAAACACACACACACACACAGCCTCATTTTGCCCCATGGTAGGTCCGGTTCTCTTCAAAACCTTCAAAGGAAGACAGCTTTAGAATCTGTTCTGGCAGCTTGTTCTATTGCTGAGTTGCTTTCCAAAGAAGTTTGAAAGGTTTCCAAGAAGCTCGTGCTTATATCTCCCCTACTGAAGTCATTCCGGGTTTTAAAAAGTGCTTGATTTGGGGCTGGATCGCATATAATGCTTCTTCCCCTTATTCCTGGTGGGCCTGTTAAAACGAAACGCTTCCCTTCCCTCTCTTGTCCTTTTTAAATATCGCAAAGTGTTGACGCGACTCGAGCCATCTTCTTTTGTCTAGACTCAAATGCACAAAGTTGAACGCTAAAACAAAGCAGTCATGCATTTAGGTTTCTCCCCCCCCCCCCAAAGCTTTATCAGCTGAGCTAATGGAGCAATTCACTGCAGCTCGCAGAGCAAAGAAGAGCCTCAATTGTTCTCTGTTCTAAGAGCTAGTGGTGATGTAAAGTCAACATCCAGGGGTTACTTTCTGGAATTGTGCATGGCTGTAGATCCATGAAGGGGGAAACAGGACATGGAGTTGTCTTAAAGCAAGGCAAGCAATTAGGATGAAATGGTTCCACACCTGGGAGAACGATGCCCCAAATCAACCCTCAGAATGCAAAAGGTAAAACTGCTATTTAAAAAAAAATGTGTGTCTCAGATTCAATATATGTTGTTGCTAACAGTATTGTGAAACCTTTGGTTCAGTCCATTAGTAATCTGTTTACTAAGCTGTAGCACAGTGTGATCTCACCCATGGGTTGCATTTCCTTATCTAGATGCCTGTGAAACTTTTATTTGTGGTTGCTTAATCAAGAGGCTGTGCTTCTCCAGGAATCGTGCGCTCCAAGTTTCTTCAGCCTAATACACGGGATTGTGTTATTTATTCATTATTTCTTTATTGCATTTTTAGCCCATATTTTTCTCCATGGAGCTCAAGGTGGTTCAGTACTTGCTTCCCCCTCACCTTCCTTTTCTCTTCATAACAAACTTTTGAGGTAGGTTGGGCTGAGAGTGAATGACTTACCCTAGGCCATTCTCATGGCCAAGTGGGGATTTTAACCCCGGTCTTCCAGGTCCCAGTGTGACACTCTAACCCAGGGGTAGGCACCCTAAGGCCCGTGGGCCGGATGTAGCCCAACTGCCTTCTCAATCCGGTCCATGGACGGTCTGAGAATCAGCATGTTTTTACATGAGTAGAATGTGTCCTTTTATTTAAAATGCATCTCTGGGTTATTTGTGGGGCATAGGAATTCATTCATCCCACCCCCCATATAGTCCGGCCCACCACATGGTCTGAGGGATGGTGGACCGGCCAATGGCTGAAAAAGGTTGCTGACCCCTGCTCTAACCACTGTGCCACACTGGTCTTGCAAGCAAGTTGCTGTGTGCGTCACATATTATTTCTAGTGGCCATATGGACCTGAAAGCCACCCGTTGTGGTGATTCCTTGGCTAGAAAATGAAGAGTGCTGTTTGATCAACAAATGGATCCCAAAAAGATCCTCTGGAGTGGACTGTTCATGGCCACAGTAGTTTACCCCTTGCAGAGCTTCGATTCGCAGCACCCTTAAAAACTCTCCTGCTGAAAAAAGAGAGAGAAAAGGTAATCTTTGATTATTCCTCCTTTCTGTAGGCTCATGAAAAATTGGTCCAGAGAGCTGGACCTTTCACTCACGGAAGCGACATTTGTTTTGCTGTTTGGGTACGTCGGACGGATTCTTACTATATATTGACTCATGTATTCTTACTATCTACTGAGTGATGATATGTATTCATGCATGCTCATCCTCTATAAAAGGCCTTTAATACCCCACCCCGGTCAAGCTTCTGAGTATGAACTTGGTGGGTTGGACTGTATCCAACAAAGTCATCCTATGAGTGCAAGGATTCCAACCTGTGTCATGGCACTACCTCTCTCCACATCCTTGCCCCAATCTGATCCAAGTCCCATACCTCTGGAGCAGATCTGAGGTGGCAGGCGTTGTATAGAGAGAGGAGAAGAAGTCCCGTGTTGCAGGTGGAAGTCATGGCACTGAACAGAATGCCTTGTTGGAATGGATGTTTAGCTTTGGAAAGAACACTCTGCTACCAGGAGAGACGCAACAGGCTTTGTCGCAGAGCTTGCTTATTTCAACACCACAAAACAAAGCTAGCCGAAGACACATGCTCAAGCCCAAGATCCCTCATTGCAACGGAGCGACAGCACCTGTCCAAACTAGAAATTAAACACATACCCAGTCTGTGGTGTGACAGGTCTAATGTTCCTCTGACTGTCTGCTGACAGCCTGTGGTCAAGAGAGTAAAGAATGTGAGAGGAGGTTTGAGGAACTGAGATCCCAACCCCCCAGAGCTGGGGCGGGGGAATACAGGAGCTTGGAGAGAAGATAGCATTTTGGGGAAAATGCAGTGGTGGTGAAGAGCTCTGCATCCACATGGAGCAACAGGATGCGGCTGATGCCAACAGGCCCGCTCCTTCCATTGCTCTGTCCTTACTAAATTAGCCACCTACCTATTCAGAACACCTGTTCTCAGTCACTGCATCCCTACAGAGTGTGTGCATGCCTGAGAGCTCTCTGATTTCCTAAACTGTATCCAATAAATATGGTGTTCCCACCATTTCCCCTGCAGTGGTACCTTGGGTTACGTACTTAATTCGTTCTGGAGGTCCGTTCTTAACCTGAAACTGTTCTTAACCTGAAGCACCACTTTAGCTAATGGGGCCTCCTGCTGCAGCCGCGCTGCTGGAGCACGATTTCTGTTCTCATCCTGAAGCAAAGTTCTTAACCCGAGGTACTATTTCTGGGTTAGAAAAGTCTGTAACCTGAAGCCTATGTAACCTGAAGCGTATGTAACCCAAGGTACCACTGTATTTATGAGTCCCTCTGGTTCTTTGAGGTTGAGTTATTACTGGAACATATGAAAATACAAGCGTTAATAATAATAAAATAAGTGAGAGGTGTATGCTTTCAGATCTGGGATCCCCCAAGATTGGGGAATCAATCATCTATTTGTTCCAGCTCTGCAAGTGATTTTTCACTTCCTATGCAGCGATAGCAAACATCGACCCTAGCTTGCACCAATGCTCTTGGATAACACTCCTAAAGCAGGACAGTTTTTGTTGCAGGAAGAAGGGGCAGTCAAAATTCCATATCCCCAGCTTGCTTTCCGCATCTAGAATGCAGTTTTGTGACCTATTAGTTGATGCTTTGGCTAGGACTGCCCCTGCATACACACTATACATTTAAAACACATGGCTTCCCCTAAAAGAATCCTGGCAACTGTAGTTTACCCCTTGCAGAGCTTTGATTCTCAGCACCCTTAACAAACTACAGTTGCCAGGATTCAGTAAGGAGAGTCAAAAGCTTGAAATGTGCTTTCAGCGTATGGTGCGCATGTACACAGCCTGGCGCATAGGTGACATCACTCGTTACGTCCTTTAAAGAGGATTGCTATTCATGTATTGTTAGACAACAAGGGGAAAACCTTTATCTTCAATTGATCAGTAAAATCTTTCTGGATTTCAATGGAAAAATAAAACGAATAAATATTAATTGATACAAATAAGAATCTATTGAATCAGCTGGGCATTTCATAAATGTGTGACATTAAGTATCGGGAAATCACATCAAGGCTGGCCTTTTCAGTTGACCTCTGCTCAATAGTCTTTTGAAAGGTGACATCAAAAACATTAGAATTAAGCTTAGCGTGTATCAGGTTACTTAACAGATACAGAAAGATACCGTTGGCTTATCTCTTTAACTACCTCACTTAGCTCTGTTTCATAAACATTTTGGTACACTTAAAGGTTGCATATCTACAGCTGAAATGAATCTTCACAGCAGACTTTGATCTTTCTTGATTTCATGGATCTGCATAAAGAGAACTGGAGTACTTGACGAAGGAAACGTATACAGCAAACTCTCTTTTAGGCCTAGGCAGACAACCCATTTATATTCAAACACGCTGATTTTTCCTACCAACCCAGACTGAATTTGCACACAGTAAAGTGGTCCTGAGTGCTTCCTAAAAGATGGGGTAGGATGGCATAAGAAATCGAGACCCAGGCACAACATGGAGGGCTCAGATGATTGCATTGCCGTGCACAAATTCAGGGCTGTTGCAGAAGAAACAGATACTTGAAACTGCAGAAATTGTCATTAGTCATGATGTGTACTGACTGCACATGGAGCTATTTCAACATGTACAGGAAGCCATGATTGACAGTGGATCCCCACTGCATGTGCAGAAGGTAAAACAAATGCATGGATTTGTGCCACATGTCAGACTACAAACAGAATCTACATAATTCCACACAAGGGAGCAACTCCTGCTTCAGATAAAGCCGCTGTCAGTTTGAACTGCCAAAACAACTCAGCGCAGAACAAATGTAAGGTCACAAATGGGTTGTCTGAACTGGCCTTTCTTTAAACCACTAGGAGGCTGTGCATCCATGATCAAAACAAACTACTTTCTACAGAATTCCATACTGCCAGCATATTTTAGAAAAGATACTTGGTGTGGTTTTTCTGTCCCTGGAGTAAGCCTGATTTTCTTCTGAACTCTGTTTGGAAAGGACAGCAATCCTTGCTACCAATCCGAGCACTAATTCGGGCTTATTCCTTCCGTCTAATGGAAAATAGGTTGCTTACTTTTTGTTAATTGTGAAAGTTTCTTGTTTGTTTACATGTACACTCACTTCCCCTTTAAACAAACCAAATAAGCTACTTAATGTAGGGCTAGAAGAACCATTGGTCCTCCCAGCTCAAAATTCTAGGGATTCAACCTGGCACTTTCTGCATGATTTTTAAAGTGTGTGTGTGTGTGTGGTAGGATTATTATGGGGAGGGTGGGGAAAATTGGGTTAGTGACATCACTGGCTCCAGCCAGTCCGTGCTGCACACGGTTAGCTTCATTCTGGTGTGATGCAAAATCATGATGATGTTACGACACTGAACTAAGCTCCGTGCTTGTACTTCCACAGCGGGTTCACTGTTCAAATTATAGACATTTGTATGCACTCTTAGTTACCTCTGCAGAGGTTATTTCTATGATTTGGATAGGTGTGGTGCCATAATGCTGTGCTGCTATGTGAATCAAGTCAAGTGTGGACAGAAAGGAGATCAGAATCTACTGGTAGATTTCCAGGTTGCTTGCAGCAGATCAGCAAACATGTTTGTCTCTGACAGTTAAAACCAAGGAACAGCGCCTGAGTTTGCTTTCCCCCTCCTTCCTCCCATCCATTCTTTTTCTTCTTCTCCCTTTTGTGTTGTGTCTTTTAGATTGTGAGCCTGAGGACAAGGACTCTCTTATCACTGACATTTGTAAGCCGCTCTGGGAGCTGCTTTTTGGCTGAAGAGTGGGATAACTCTTTAAATAACGCTTTAAATAAACAACCAAGCAAATAACTATATATACATTGGCAATGATGGAATGACTCTCTCCCCTGCCAATAAATAAATGAATTAAACTGCTGAAATGAAGAAAACTTTGTGTAACCTGGAATGGATTTTCATGTGGAAGGATTGTGAACTCAGCTCAGCTCTGCTGCACAAGACACAAATCCCTGTCGTCAGCCTCTGCTCAAAGGCACCACGGTCTTTAACTCTATATCTTTTACACCTGGCCCCAGCTGGTGGAGCTCAGGGATCTAGTAAAACACAAAGCAGATACTGCAAGCCTGAAGTCTGCCCCTGAAGTAAGTACAGTGGTACTTCAGGTTACATATGCTTCAGGTTACAGACTCCCCTAACCCAGAAATAGTACCTTGGGTTAAGAACTTTGCTTCAGGATGAGAACAGAAATCGTGCTCCGGCAGCGCTGCAGCAGCAGGAGGCCCCATTAGCTAAAGTGGTGCTTCAGGTTAAGAACAGTTTCAGGTTAAGAAGGGACCTCCAGAACAAATTAAGTACGTAACCCAAGGTACCACTGTAGCCTTGCATTCCCCACAAAGATGATAATGTCCAGTAAAGTGGTGAAAAGGATATGGTACTGTATCATAAACTGGAATTCCCAGGTCTGTTTTCCTAGGCTCAAAGAAAGTGGTTCACTGCTTAGAAAACAGTTCTCTTCTCTGTAAACAGTATAACATATATCTCAGCATAGTTTCACCACTTCTTTGGACTTCCTCTCATCCCCTGCTCCTACCTTCATTCCAATAAAATTTGCCAGCAATTTATCATCTTGATTCTACTCTTACATCTAATTTTCTGGTCCCCAATCCCCTTTAACCAAATCTTAGAAATTTAACTATAATTTAATAATTATTCAAAAAAAATTAATTATTTTAAATTGTTACATAGCTTATCTTCATTACTCCATCTAGTTTAGTGGTGCCATATTATTTATGATCCAGCATCCTTCTTAACATTCAACCAAATTACAATGTTTTTGCAAATAAATCTTGAATTTCTTCCAGTCTTCTTCCATTCTCTCCTCTCCCAGGTCTCGGATTCTGCCAGTCATTTCTGCCAGTTCCATGTAGCCTATCAGTTGCGTCTGCCATTCTTCCAGTGTGGGTAGATCTTGGGTTTTCCAGTATTTAGCGATAAGTATCCTTGCTGCCGTTGTTGCATATAGGAAAAAAGTTCGGTCCTTCTTTGCCACCCTCTGACCGATAATGCCCAAAAGGAAGGCCTCTGGTTTCTTAAGGAAGGTATACCTAAATACCTTTTTCAGCTCATTATATATCATTTCCCAAAAGGCCTTCACTTTAGGACAGGTCCACCAGAGGTGAAAGAATGTTCCTTCATTCTCTTTACATTTCCAACATTTATTATCAGACAAATGGTATATTTTTGCGAGTTTGACTGGGGTCATGTACCATCTATATAACATTTTCTTTCAAAGCATTACATGCAGTGAAATTCAACCCAGAGGTCCACAACCTTTCCCAGTCCTCAAACATGATATTATGTCCAATATCCTGTGCCCATTTAATCACGACCAATTTGACCGTTTCATCTTGTGTATTCCATTTTAACAGCAAGTTGTACATTCTTGAAAGTACCTTAGTCCTAGGTTCTAACAGTTCTGTTTCCAATTTCGATTTCTCCACCTGAAAACCTAACTTTTTGTCATTTTTAAACATTTCTTTAATCTGAGCGTAATGTAACCAGTCTCGCACTTTATCCTTCATTTTCTCAAAACTCTGCAATTTCCAGTTGTCTCCATCTTTTTCTAGTATTTCCCAATATTTTGGCCATTTGGCCTCCATATTGAGTCTTTTTCGGGCCTTAGCTTCCAAAGGTGAGAGCCACCTTGGAGTTTTGTTTTCCAATAAGTCTTTATATTTTATCCAGACATTAAACACTGCCTTTCTGACAATATGGTTCTTAAAGGCCTTATTGATCTTAACCTTGTCATACGATAAGTATGCATGCCAACCAAAAGCATTGTTAAAACCTTCCAGATCCAATACATCAGTGTCTTCGAGAAGTAGCCAGTCTTTTAGCCAGCAGAAAGCTGCTGACTCATAGTACAACCTTAGGTCTGGCAGGGCAAAGTCCCCTCTTTCTTTCGCATCAGTTAATATCTTAAACTTAATTCTGGGCTTTTTGCCCTGCCAGACAAATTTGGAAATATCTCTCTGCCACTTCCGGAAACACTCCGCCTTGTCCACAATCTGTAATGTTTGAAATAAAAAGAGCATTTTTGGCAATACATTCATCTTGATAGCAGCAATTCGGCCTAACAAAGAAAGTTTCAGTTTTGTCCAACTGTCTAAGTCTCTCTTAATTTCTGACCAACATTTATCATAATTGTCCTTAAATAGACTCAGATTTTTTGCTGTTATGTTTACCCCTAGGTACTTTACTTTTTTAACCACGTTTAGTTCTGTCTCTCTCTGAAACCTTTCTGACTCTGTATCTGTCAATTTTTTCCCCAGTACCTTTGTTTTCTGTTTGTTTAATTTAAATCCCGCCACCCGACCAAAGTCTTGAATCAATTGTAATACTCTTTTCGTACTAGATTCTGGCTCCTGCAAGGTCAAAACTAGGTCATCTGCAAAGGCTTTAAGTTTATATTGTTTCACTCCGACCTGAATTCCTTCCACCAACCGGTCCCCTCTAATCATATTCAAGAGCACCTCCAGAATCGAGATAAATAACAGTGGGGAGATAGGACAGCCTTGTCGTGTTCCTTTTTCAATTTTGAACTCTTCTGTAACCACATTGTTAACTATCAATTTAGCCTTTTGTTCTGAATAAATTGCATCAATCCCATTTTCAAAACCCCGTCCCACTCCCATCCCTTCTAAATTTCCCTTCATAAATTTCCAAGAGACATTGTCAAAGGTCTTCTCCGCATCTATAAAAATTAGCACTGCTTTTGTGTTGATATTTGTTTGCAAGAGTTCCAAAATATCAATGATGTTCCTTGTATTAGCAAACAAATGTCTACCTGGGAGAAAGCCTGCCTGGTCCTTGTGAATTACTTCATTCAAAACTTTTTTCAGTCTACTTGCCAAAATGTCTGCAAATATTTTGTAATCCACATTTAAGAGAGAGATGGGACGGTAGTTCTTAAGTTGTGTCTTTTCATCTTCCGATTTTGGTATCAATGTGATGAAAGCTTCTTTCCACGATTCCGACGCCTTCTTCCCCTCCATAATTTCATTGCTAACCTCCATCAATGGTTGTATCAAGTAGTCTTTCAATGTCTTATAGTACTTGGAGGTCAGCCCATCTGGCCCTGGAGATTTGCCCAATTTCATGTTCTGAATGGCTTGTTCGATCTCTTGGCATGTTATTTTACAATTCAGGATTGATCTGTTTTCTTGTGACAATTTTGGCAATCCAATCTTTTTCAAAAATTGTTTAATTTCAGCCTCATCTTGCGGCCCTTGAGTATATAATTTTTTGAAGTAACTCTGGAAACACTTTCTAATGTCCACAGGGTTCTGAATATTTCTTCCTTCAATCTCCAAATTTGTAACTGTGTTTAGTTTTTGTCTCTTCTTCAACTGCCAAGCTAGCAGTTCCCCACATTTATTCGCCGATTCAAAAGTTTTTTGTTTCATTAATTTAACTTTCCACTCTATTTCCTGATTTATCAATTTAGAATATTGTGCTTGATAGAGTTTAATTTCTCTCAGGATCGGCTGTGATTTCGGATTTGATCTTAATTTCTTCTCTAATTCTTTAATTTTCTCCAAGATCTTGTCTTTTTTCTCATTTTGCATCCTTTTCTTTACAGCATTCTGTTGTATCAAAAAACCCCTCATCACAGCCTTACTTGCGTCCCAGATGATTCTTTTTTCCACCGTAGTGTTCAGATTTATCTCAAAGTAGTCCTTCAAAACTTTTTGGGCCTTCTTAATGATCTCCTGATCTCTAAACATGTTGTCATTCATCTTCCATCTAAAGGAGCCGGTTGGTAATAGTGTCATATCCATCTTTACTGCATTATGGTCGGAGCAGGTCTTTGGGCAGATTTCCACCTTTCTGGTCTTAGGTGCCAGACCTCTAGATATCCATATTTGGTCGATTCTTGTCCATGTCAGTTGGGCTTCAGAAAAGAATGTTCCCTCTCTTCCCAAGGGGTTCTTTGTCCTCCAGATGTCAATCAAATCCATATTGTCTGTCATTTCAAAAAAAGTCTTTGGTAATCTGCCATCTTTTGTAACATTTTGGCTTTGTGACTTATCCATGTTGGTTGATACGACCCCATTCATATCTCCCATCATGACGATGTTGTTATAGTCCAGATAATCCAGCATGCTCTTGTGCAACTTCTTGTAAAATTCCGATTTCCCTTCATTTGGTGCATAGATCCCTAATATCAAAAGCTTCTCTCCTTGATGTTTTATCTCAATTGCCAAAATTCTTCCATGCTCGTCTTTGAATAAGAATTTAGGTGATGGGCTCTCTTTTGCATATATCACCACGCCTCTCTTCTTTACTCGATCCGAAGATATAAATTCTTGGCCAAGTCTTTTATTTATTAACACTTTTTTATGGAGCCTAGTCACATGTGTTTCTTGCAGGCAAATAATGTCCAATTGTTCTTTTTTTAATATGTGGAATATCTTCCTCCTTTTTTCCGGGGAGTTACAACCATTTATGTTCCAACTCAGAAGTTGCAGAGACATCCTGAATAAATCTGTTATTTTTCTAGGGGTGGTATTTTTTCCACTAGGTCCTCAGGTTCCAAGTGTGCAGGTACACCCACCACTTTGAAAAGGCCCCCAGAAGGTTACCAATGATGGACAGTGGTCCTTGGGCTGTGAAAGGTGCCCCGCCTCCTGCTTTAAATGTTCACATTCACAAATAGCTCAAGGGGGAGTCTAAAAACATTTCTCAAGTTGGGAATCCTTGTCTCTGTTTTGTCTCATACATCTCTCCATTGACCAGCTGTGAGCTTGCCACCGTTTGTTAAGATGCAGTAACTGTTTATGGGGAAATTGCCCAATAAGGATCCTCTCTATTCTGGGAGCTACATAATAACCCCCCAGTAATTATCTTAATTCATAAATGCTTTTGTGTTTCTCAGCTACCTTTCCCCCCCTATTTTGGGCACCCTATAATTACAGATAAATGTCATATGGGACCCTTCCTAGGGACGGGTGGGAGAAGGGGCTGCTGCGCCACGTTTGATTTGCTGGACAGAAAAAGCAGCGCGAGAGTTTTGAGCCTAGCTGCATCATTAATTCTCACCTTTGATCAAATACATTTCCAAATGCTTAATCCTGACATTCAGGGTTTCCTCCTAATCTCCCAAGTCTCATTTGGCACCATCAGCGGCAGGCAGCTGAACGAAAGGCTCTCACACTGCTGACTGATAGACTTCTGATATTGTCCTGCGTCTCGCTTACTAATTATGCCCAAGCTGCTCATCATCCAAGATACTGTTTATGCTAGGAATTTTTCGACTGTGCGTCTCAGGGGCAATTTGCTTGTAGTGGGGAGCTGGGAATTCTCTGAAGCCTACTTTTTAACAAACAAACAAGCAAACATACATACATACATACAAGCCGTTGCTGTTCTCCCACGCTGCAGTCGAACACCAAAAGCTGCCTTATAACCAGGTCAGCTTGCTTGTTCATTTAGTCCGGGTCTGTGGACTTTGACTGGCAGTCAGTCCCTGGGGTCTCTCAGGTAGAGAGTAGCGCTCTTCACATCACCTGCTGCCAGGTTCTTTCTAACTACAGGTATCCGAGACTGAACGTAGGAATCTAGAGTTTACAAAGCACAGGCTCTGCTGCATGGTCTTGCTGTGTTTACATTCTGAGCAGCGCACGGAAATGCCATTTACCTTCCTGCTGGAGCGGTACCTATTTATCTACTTGCACTCTGATGTGCTTTTGAACTGCTAGGTTGGCAGGAGTAGGGACCGAGCAACAGGAGCTCACCCCGTCGCGGGGATTCGAACCGCCGACCTTCTAATCGGCAAGTCCTAGGCTCTGTGGTTTAACCGACAGCACCACCCTTTTGTCAACAGTCATGGCCTCCTTCAAAGGATCCTGGGAAATGTGCTTGGTTAAGGGCACTGATGACCTCGCCTAGCTGCAACTTCCAGCACCCTGAACAAACCACAGTTCCCAGGATTTCCCCATGACTTTGGAAGTGGTATAATAAGAGTGCCTTAAATGTACATCTTGCGGGTGAGCTAAGTCTGGGGAGAAAGGGAGCCTGGGAATTCTGGGATAGCTTCATCGGTAGAGCACGAGACTTCTAGTCTCAGGGTTTTGGGTTTGAGCCTCATGTTAGGCAAAGGACGAGCACCACCAAAAGACCACAGTTTATATGGCAGCACTTTGGAGTGTTTAAGAAGCACCGCACACATTATCACTCAGTCACAGTGGCCACTGTTATTGAAGCGTTGGAGGCAAGACAACTGGGCCGGCCGCTGCTTCTCTCTCTATAACGGGGGCACATGCTTAGTTTCATGGGCACAGCTGATGATGGCTCCCGAGTGTCAAGTCCATACTTGAAATGCGCAGCAGAGGAGAAGCCCATTCCCTCTCTCCAGGCTGAATCACTTTTCTTGCTGCAAAGATAAGTGCACTTGCTTGAGACTCTCACGTATATGTGCTAGATTCAGGGCCGGATTAAGACCTTTAGAGGCCCTAAGCACTTAAAAGATTTTGGTGGCGCCCTCCCCATATATATCTAATTCAAAATGTAAACAATAATAAACCTAAAATAACATAATAACACTATTATGTCCATGACAGTCACTTTTTACATGGTGTGTTAGAATCGGTCATAAATAGAATGAAACTCTAGGGTGATTCCCTTATCGGTTATCACAAACAACATAGCATTTGGTATCCAAATTAATGACGTGACGAGTTCATAATGATGCACATATGATTTCAACACAAGTTGAGACATTGATTGCCTCCAAAATCTATGCAGTTAACATTTCGTTGCCCCTAAATGCCCCCAAAAGAAAAGTTCTCTCCTAAATTCTTGCCAAGGTCTTTTAAAAAAACCCAAATCTGAAGAAACATCCCCCCGCCCCAAGAACACTGTATGGAGAACTGCTTCACTTTCTCTCAGTGGACAACTGAATGAGATAGCTGATATGATAAAAATTAGAATGATCATGTGAGTGGTAACTCAGTGAACCAAGTTACCAGATTCTAACTTGGCTGTAATCCCAAGATTAATGTAGATCATAAATCTCTATTTTGCCTATTTCACATTATATTATTCGTATTCGTATTCTTAATTTTGTGTTTATGTGTATGTATGTATGTGTGTTTGAGTGTGTGTGTGTACTTTTTTCATTTATTGTGGGAGCCTTTTTTGTAGAATGTGGTTCAGCTGCACCATATGGTCCATGGTAAATCCAGCAATGGGAATTTTCTGTGCCACCCCCTTCCCTTGATTCCCTAAGCATGTGCCCATTTGGCTTAATGGTTAATCCCGCCCCGATTCAGGACTCTCTGTGGTGGAGAGATGTGATATTGCTTTCCTTGGCCCCCACCCAGTGTTTAGTGAGAAGGTTTCTGCCTGCATAGATCAGATAGTCCTGTCTGACTGAAACCCTAGGAGCACAGGTATATCCATGTGCAAAGGGAAAAGCTTTTGCAATAGCACTTAGAAACGTGGGTACTGCAGCAAAGTGTTGCAGCACTGAGTGTTCCTGTGCTTGCTTTTAGCAGGCCAGCCTCACCTTTCTCCTGGAGAGTCCATCCCATTCCCCAACCCTTGACAGGCATTCAGGGGTTAGTGTTAAAGGTCATTTTTGGGTGCCCACCCCTCAAGGCCTTCTGCAAAAGTGTCTTTTGTACGTCTTTAAAACTTAGGGTTCTCCGAAGCCCACCTCTTGTGCTGTCATTTCGCCTACATAAAAATGGCACTTGGATAATGAGTTTGCTATTAGAACAAGATATTTCCTTTGCACAGATCATGAAAGGAGCCAACCCTTTGTTTAATTCATGAAATGAACAATACGTTTGCCTAGGTTGTTAAAACAGCATGTCCCTTTGCGAAGTAGGCATTTAATCACGACTGCAAGTCTCTTTCTTAAATTTAGGCTAGGGTGGTGTTGCCAATTTGATAAACTAGGCAGAGTTTGCCGAAATGCTACAGGTAGAGGCAATTCATGAACCAATGTTCTTGTTTCATGAATAATGTAAAGAATGTATTTAATTCAGACATCAGTTTCTTTAATTCAGACATAAGGCAGTTTCTGACTTTATGAATCCAACGATGTTTTATGCTTGTGTCTCGAAGCTTATTTCCAGGGATGTGTAACAACACTCCCCCCACCCCACCCCGACCCACAGTTCTGCTTGTATCGTTGAAATATTTTTGGCTGCCCTTAATATTCCTCAGATATTTGAATTCTGCTTTAGGCGAAATCTGACGGCAACCCAGCAACACGCAGAAACCTTCTAAAAAGGTATTTAGTTCTGTTAAGTTATTTTTGGTTTCCTCCGAAGTTCTGTCTGAGACCCTCCCTCACTCCCAACCAGCTTCAAAACGCTCTTTAAGTGCAGACTCTATTAATACTCAGCCTCAGGGATGAAAACCAAGCGCAGCGTTTTTTTCATCAGCACTCTTCCGGGGGTCCACATGACAGTACTGGGCAGGGCCAGAGGCAAGAGTGGATGGAACAATAGATGTGATTCTGACCTCTGTCCAACAGACTCCATTGCAGCCATGCCAAAGATAGGACTGGTCCACACCTCTGTTTTCCCTGCTGCCACGTCCCCTGGGGAAACCCACTCTCTATTGCTGGAATGGCACAAACAACCATCGGGTTTTCTGTGGATTTCTGTTGGTTCCGATTCAGCAGTAAAGAACCCTTTTCCCCAGGGGAAAGCTGTGGGGCAAATGCAAAACCGCTCGGACCTATGTCTAGAATTCATGCAACAAGTGGGTGCTGGCAAACTCAGGAGAATCTGGAGGTTTGCAGGACTATCCAAAAAAATGTCGTTTTTTCACTTTGGAGTGGTAGTGGTGGTGGGGGACACACTCACCAATAGTTCAACAGCATGGAATGCTAAAAGACTGAATAAAACCCCCCACTGTTGTGCAGATGGGAGAGGGGGACTGAATGGAGCAGCTGAAAGGAGGAGGACAGAAGCACACACATACAAACCACTGTCTGGATAGGTCACTTCCTGGTTCACACTGAGAAGCTATTTTAAAACGCCCCCAGGGGCAGAAGTGAGAGCTGCTGGCAGAAATCAATGGAGGAATGCAAGATTTCCAACTCCCCCATCCTGAAGTCATCCTGAAGTAGCAGCAAAAGAAAGAGTTTGCACTCTGTCTAATTCAGATCCTATTCAGTACGAGGTAAAAGGTAAAGGTAAAGGTATCCTTGACCGTTAGGTCCAGTCGCGGATGACTCTGGGGTTGCGGCGCTCATCTCGCTCTATAGGCCGAGGGAGCTGGCGTTTGTCCACATACAGTTTCTGGGTCATGTGGCCAGCATGAGTAAGCTGCTTCTGGCCAACCACAGCAGCGCACAGAAATGCCATTTACCTTCCCGCCGGAGCAGTACCTATTTATCTACTTGCACTGGCATGCTTTCGAACTGCTAGGTTGGCAGGAGCTGGGACCGAGCAACGGCACATTGAATTCAGCAGGTTATACATTGAATGGGTCACAACAACCCTGCGGTGTTGTTTTTTTTTAAATTAAAACTTAATTCCCCTCCCCAACAAAAATACTTGGCATAGATATGATGACATCAAATATCGTAAACTCTCACAGCTGAGAAAGACTACACAATGCAAGGTAAAATAAAGCAGGCATAGGTTATGTTATTATCAAACCCGTGATCAGAAATGCTTCGTAACTGGGTCTTGCAAAATCGGGGCAACCCAAAAACTGGGAAGAGGAAAAGCAACAGAGCGGCTGGAAATCTGAAGGCTTAATTCCGAAGGCTGCAGCTAAAGGGTTGGCATCACAGGGGTAGTTTTATATGAAAGTCTACCTCTCTGCAAGGAAACACAGAGTTACAAAGGGATAAAGGCAACGGAGGAACGGGAACAAAGTTGATTCCGAACACTGCCACTTACTTTTTAAGCAGATCTATGGCAGATGTTTATCATTAGGCTACATTGTACATCGACGCCACGATCATCAGAATGCAGAATGCATAGCTGGGAAGGAAGGAAATTATTTCTCATCATGACTAATAGCACAATTCTCCTGGTGACATTTCATGATTCCCAACCCCCCAGCACAAACGGCACATTGCTTTATTGCTCCATAATTGATTAGCCATCCTTTAATCATGATAGTCAAGTTCCCATTACTTCATTATCAAAATTAATATTTCATTCACATTAATTTGCTTTGGGGCACAGTTGTCCTTAGCCTTAGGAGGCCTCGGCTAAAAATCAAGGCTTGCTGTAATGGAGCCCTGGATTCAAATTCCTACTCATGCAAATGAGAACTATCAGTTCTGCTTCCAAGCTTTTGGGGGGAGGGGAGGAGCTTCTGTAGGTCCCCTTTCTACTTGCTGCTGCTCATTCACTTGCCCTTCGAGGGAAGAAGGCTCAGAGCCAGGGGATTGGTGGTGGGACAATGATGAGTGGTCAGAGGGAGAAGAGGGAGCAGACGGGAAGGAGGATGTGTCAGAAGCTGAAGAGGGAACAGGGCTTAGTGAGCAGGAAGAGGCTGTGGCAGAGAGCAGTCCAGACTCAGCAGCAGAGGGGGCCAAGAGGCAGAGATCAGGCAGGCTATTGAAGAAGCCAGGGAGTTTCCTGCTCCTGCTGCAACCACCTCTACTCCCCACTGGTCTTTCAGGACCAGAAGAGGCATGAAGAGGGCGGACCAGAGACAGACACGTTGATGGAGTCTCAAATTGCTTGGGAAAGACTTGGGGACTTAGGCAAGTGTGGGAAGATGGGGACTTTCAGTCCTCACAACTGCCCCATTGGGGCAAGATCTACTGGGAAGAATTGCTGTGCTCACAAGGCCTGGTCTCCTGAGCTGTTTGTTTTTTAGAATAAAGATTTAAATTCACTGATGCCGTGTGAATTACTGCTGACCTCGCTCAGTATCCCATCCTTTCTCAAACTTGGGTCCCAGATGCTGTTGGATTACAACTCCCATCATGCCTAGCTACCAGGACCAGTGGCCAGGGATGATGGGAGTTGAGGTCCAACAACATCTAGGGAACCCAAGTTTGAGAAAGGCTGATACACTAGCTGGCAGTGGCTCTTCAGCCCTACCTGGAGGATTTCTGGGGTTGTACCTTCTGCTCCCACTGAGACATGATCCTTCCTCTTCCCCATCCTTTCTACATGGCCAGCAAGGGAGTGGTTGAGTCCCAAAGAGGAGGAGGCTCCTTTACCTTGCTCCTGTCACTTGCTCCGACAAGTTGAGTGAAGAGGTGGTTAAGTGGAGGAGGATCAGGGCCACAGGACTCTGGTGGCTGGAGTGGGCCCCTGAGTCAGGACATACCAACCCTTGCAGATGTCAACATGAATAATAGCCTACCTTGCAGGACAGTTGTGCTATACAACCAATTTCCCCCTGAGAACAACTCCCTGAGTATGCATCTTCTACCCTCGATTTGAAGTGAACCCAGAGAACCAGCACATGCTGGCAAGATAGAGGATCCTGTCTCATATCTTTTGGCATATACAATAGAACTGTGGTGGGCAAAGAGGTGGCAGGGTCCATGGAGAGATGAGCACAAGCCAACCTATGAGGCTGAAATATCTTAGGAACCATTGACACAGGGCTTGGTTGCACACATGGAACAGGAAGGAAGGGAGAAGGACTCTCGAGCATGTTATAGGCAGCCCCCCCCCCCAAACACATAAGGAATTGTTACTGTGGACTAAGTATGTGTGCACAGGTGGCCTGCAAAAAAAGAGGTGGCTAGATTGCATGGGGGTCAAGGGCCTCAAGATGCTATATCATCAGGAGGACGTAGTAATTGGGGTGGAATTCAACATTAATAGGAGCGTTCGGCCAGTGCAGGCATTTTGGCTTGCCAGACAGAATGATCTCCCTTACTCTTCTCCCCCTTTCTACCCTGTGCGCTGTTCTGTAGGTTCTCCTGAAATTCCAGAGCATGATGGGGGGGGGGGAGGCATGGGGGGCATATGGGAGAGGCTGGAAGAAACCCCATTGCACTAGCGGGATTCCTTGCGCTGGCTTCTGCTAGCACAGTGGGTGAGTTGAATAGCAGACATGCACCGCCTCTGTAGTTACCTTGGCACCTGTTGCAGTTCTTCCCTTTCCAACAAGCCTTTTAAAGTGGCGGTTTTTATCCAGGCATTCAGTTGGGTGGGTAAGGGACTTGCAGCCACTCACTCCTGCACATCACACGATTTATAGACTGTACATACTGGGTGGAAGCACGAGTGAAGTCACCCTTAGAATTCCTTGATCACCTAGACACAGGTTGTTGTGTGCAGGTTGCAGCTTCTCAGATGACAGTCTCAGTGCCTTGACTGTGCATGCAAATCCTTGATGAATATAGGTTGGGTGCTTAAGGCTTCAACCTCTGTCCCCCGCTCCCAAAGCATGCATCACCAAAAAAAGGACGACAAAAAAGGACCCAGATTTGCATAGAATCGACACATGCTAATTTATGTTTGTACACACAAATTTAGAAATTCTGTCTTTAGCGGTTTTGCCTGCAAAGCAGGCAGTAGGAGTGAAGACCTTTACCCTGGCCAAGCCTATGGGCATCCCTCCTGCTCTTTTGATGCAGGTTTAGAATGTTCTGTATTGTTTATCTAAAGAGAGACAAATCATGCACGTTGCCTTGAGTTTATTGGTGTGCCTTGAATTTATTGGTGGAGAGTAAGGATATGGATGAATGAATGAAATACAAAGTGTTATGGGGGGAAATGGATTTTGAACTTGGACAAAAAGTGATGATGATGATGCCATGATATCTTCTCTCCCTGTCCCTCTTCTTTGTTTGAAAGCAAACAGATCAAAAGTTCAGTAGTTAAGACAACCCTTGTCCTCAGCTGTACAATCCAAGGGTACTTGAATGAAGCTAGGAAAGTTCATTCAAGGTGAGATGCTTCGTATTTGGAGTAGCAGGAAACAAAATACTTTCCTGAGAAGAGAATTGAGTCCCAATGTCTGTGGTGGAACAGTAGAAGTGTGACATCTTTAGGTTCAGTTCTGGGGAAGAAAAAGAAGAAGAGGAAGAGGAGGAGGATTGTAGAGTTGGAAGGGGATCCTGAGGATCATCTGGTCCAACCCTCTGCCAGGTGTCCCATACGGGGATCAAGCCTGCAACCTTGGCGTTATCAGCACCACGCTCTAGCCAACTGAGCTAAGAAGATCTGTTCTCTGCAGTGCTTTTTTCTGAGAGACACATACCCCTAAACATTTTGTGACTCTTTGCACTTTTGTCCATTTACTGTATTTATTTTTCCTGATTTGAACTAAAAAATGGTGATTTTCTTGAGTCAAAATGAGAGCACCCCTAAACATTTTTTAATAAAAAAGCACTGGTTTTCTGTATCCATAGCAGTGCCCAGACAGGCTGACCCACCAGAAATATTGAGTTGGCAAGATGGACTTGAGCAACTTTTGGTTAGGCGGGCCTCTCTTTTTCCTTTCTGAAGCCCCAAACCTGTGCTTCACCTCCCAATAGTTTGGCTGAGTGTCTTTTTCAGAGCTCACCTTGCACAGCAAAGTGGGCCTCTCCCTTACTCAACCCTAGACTTTTATTTCGCTGAGAACAGATAATTACGATATCTACAGCTACCCGCTTTCCCAGGGTTAGGAGGCACCTCTAGAAAGAGCAGTTGGGGGTGCCCACAGGAACATGGATTGTAATAGAGCTGACTCTTGCTCAGCCCATTTCATCACAACTGCAAGGCAGCTGTTAGCTCAAGCCGGCCGATTCACGATTTCACTGCTCACCGCCACCATCCATAGCTGTTATCCCCCTCCACCCAACATACCCGCAATAACTGCCGCCGCTGGCAAAACATGGGAGCGGTGTGTGTGTGTTAAGTGTTCCCCCGTGGGATGTCTAGGGGTGGGGTGGAGGGGCAGTGATGAGGGCCTCCAGAAACCATTGCTTAAAACAAGAGCCAGGGTTCAAAGTTGTTGTTGGTGGTGGGGTGTCTCTGCACAGGCACCAACTCTTTGTCCTTGGCCAGCACCGAGGAAAGCAGGCACCCTGCAAAGGTAAAGAGCGCGCGCGCGCGCCCCGGCCCACAGGGGCGCGCGCGCGCTCTGCCAGCCGAGTAAAGCGAGCGAGCGCCGCCCCCCTCCACCGTTGCTGCCACCTTCTCCCTGTCAACTCCCCCCCCTCTTCCCACCAGGACATACACCCCCCCCCCGCTCCTTCCTCCGTTTTGGAACTTTGCTGACTGCAACGTTCTGGAGCCGAACGTAGCGACACAAGGGGGCGGAGGCGGTGGAACGTTCGATCCTTGCCTCGTTCCATCCGGCCTTTCCTCCCCCCGGGGAAAGCGAGGGGGGGGAGAGGAGCGTGAGAAAGAGGGAGCTCGCGATCCCCGAGCCACGTTACCCCTTACCCCGCCGCGGGAGCTGGCTTGGAGGAAACG
This sequence comes from Podarcis cretensis, assembly GCF_951804945.1. Taxonomy (NCBI): domain Eukaryota; kingdom Metazoa; phylum Chordata; class Lepidosauria; order Squamata; family Lacertidae; genus Podarcis; species Podarcis cretensis. The sequence goes on along the minus strand of NC_137170.1, from coordinate 116,246,176 downwards.
GTGCGAGGTGGGGATTGGTGGTGGGGCTGGGGGAGGAGAGGCGGCAAAGGGGAAATAAATAAATAAATTAAGAGGCCTCTGCAGCACCACCCTCCGGCCATCCAGCCGCACTGCACCTCCCCCTTTCTCACTCACTCACTCACTCTCCCCCCCACCCCACCCCCCCGCTCCGACTCTCAATGTTCCACACTGCCCGGCCACAGAGCCTCCTCTGCTGCTTTATTTCAACGCCCCCCCCCACCCCACACCCGGGGCTGCTTCCATCCCCTCCAAGGACATTTTCTCTCCCCTGCCCTCCCCCCCTCCCGTCCATCCCTCCCCCCTCCGAGCTAACGTCGGGACAGGACGCCTGCGAAGGTAAAAGGAGAAACGGGTTAGGTGGCTGCAGCAGGAGCCTGGGCGAGCATGGTGGGGGGAGGAGGAGAGAAGAGGAGGAGGAGGAGGAGGAGGAGGGAAAAAGGAGCGCGGCGCCCGAGGTTGAGGGGGGGGGGCGCGTTGAAGGAAGAAAGAGAGATTGGTAGAGGGAGCTTTGTTCTTGTTTTCAGCGCTTGCTGCCTGGCGGTGGCCGGCAGAGCCGGAGGAGCCGAGACTTGAGTTCACGCCTCACTTGGTGTGCACACACCACGCTGGTAGTGTGTGTGTGCGGGGGGGGGGGGGGAGGCTCCTGCCATAGCAGCCCCTCCATACCCTCCTGGCTGGGAGCTCGGCTCTCCCTACAAAGCCGAGGCGCGGGGGGGGGGGGGCGAGACGACGACGACTCTCTCTGTGTGTGAGAGAGAGAGAGGGAGCGCGGGGTGGTGGTGTTGGGGGGGGGGCAGAGCTGCAATTTTTGCCCTCCTGCAATTCCCGACGAGGATCCTCTGTTTTTTTTTTCTTCTTCTAAAAATAGAAAAAAATATAGATATATAATACAAATATTCCAAGCTCTCCGATCTGAGCCTCCCTGGATGTGTTTTTTTTAGAGGGGGCAGGAGAAAAAAAATATGTCGGTCTGTTTTGTAGAAACTGATCAAGACTCGGTGGCGTTGAAAGCTTTGCAGAAGGTGCAGTTTGAATTATGCTTCTTCTTCTTCTCTCTCTCTCTCTCTCTCTCCCTTTCCCTCTCTCCCTCCTCCTCCTTTTCAGCCTGCTCGGTGGTGACCAAATGCAATTCTTGCTGCCGGCCGTGTAAATAGAACCCGAGCTCGCGGGTTTCTCTGGACGGAGAGAAAAGCATTTGAGTCTGAAATAGCAAATCCTCTCCAGCCCTTTAAATACAGGGAAACAAGAGGGAGTGGGTGGTGTTGGTGGGGGGTTTATTTCTCACTCCCCCTCCCAATTTGTATATCAGCTTAAGTCTTGGGGGTGGGGTGGGGGGGGGGAGGAGGAGATATGTCTGCCTTGACCCCCTCTGCTCCAGTGTAAATATTTAGAGGGTATTACTGACTTAAAGGGGAAAAAATCCTATATTTTTTTGGCAAGCCTCTGCTATTTACAACGTGTCATAAGTTATTAATGCTCATTGCCTGAGTACTCTGCTAAATCTGCCTCATGCCTCCGAACAAAGTAGACAATTGACGTACTGTCTGAAGAATTGGGGAGTGTGTTGTGGGGGGGGGGGAAGGACGCATGATAGGATTTGGAGGTGGGAGGAGAAAATCCATTTTTTTAAAAAAAAATCTTTTTAAAAAATTCATAAACATTGGAACTGTTGCATTGGAACCTCAAACTGAGACGTGATTTTGGTCAACCCTACTTCCCCCCTCTCGTACACCCCCCCATTCCAATCTTCATCACGACCAGTTTAAGGGGCACCAAATAAGTATGCTTGCAGATGACAGGGGACTGAATGAATAGCCCTTCGCTGGGTGGAACTGATTTTTATTTAATTATTATGTGCAGGACAGAAAACGTAACATCAACAATCGACACACAGTCATAATAAAGAGGAATCAAAAGATTTGTTGTTCTTGGGTGAATTACAGTAGAGTATAGCTTCAGTAGTCTTGGCCACCAAATATATAACTAAGTCATATTTATTTTCCTGGAAATTTATGTGTGTTTTTTTCTTTTTGTCCCTCCTTTGCTCCTTCCCTGAAAGTTTTCCAAGATGTCCAGTGACAGGCAGAGGTCAGATGACGAAAGTCCAAGTACTAGCAGTGGGAGTTCAGATGCAGATCAGAGGGACCCACCAGCTCCTGAACCTGAGGAGCAAGAAGAGAGAAAGCCATCGGCCACCCAACAGAAGAAAAACACCAAACTCTCCAGCAAAACGACTGCCAAGCTCTCCACTAGTGCTAAAAGGTAATGTGTCCCACACACAATTTTTGAGGGAGAAAGGTTTTATTTTTGTTTTTGTTTGTTTGCTTTGCTTTGCAAACAAGGGAAGGTTCTTAAGGTAAACTAACAAACTTTGAGATGTTGCTGTTCACTGTTGGGATGGCAAGACCCGCATGGAAATAGTCTGTGGATTAAGAGGTCTCTATCTAACACCGCGTCAGCGTTGGCGGTTGAATGGAACCAGGCAGAGTTGTGACCATTGCGCTGTTGGGTTCACCCCCTGATTCTTGGGCGCTGCCCAAAGTGAGTGTGTTTAATGGGGAGTCGAGTTGTGAACTGCTTTGCCCCTGTATATGTGTGTGCTGGGGGCGCTGCTTCTATTCACTTTGCCCACTCGTAGAGCAGCTCCAGTTTCCCTTGGGTGATGCGGCGTCACCATGAGAGGTTCGTTCATCCATGTACATTCATACCTGGATCTGAATGCTTCCACTCTTTCTTTTGGTGGGGATGGGAGGAAATGGGACGATTCATCATTTGGCTTGGGTTGGATGCTGTATAAGAGTACTTGACGAGAAACGACTCTTTTGCTCTTTTTCTTTTTGGGAACCTCATGCATTCACATCCATAGAAGGTTTTTTTGTTTGGTTGGTTGGTTCGTTGAAATGCAAGCAGGTGTGCTAGCTTGAGTGCCTTTTACCTCATCGGAAATACAGATTAATGACTGCCCTTCTATCTTGAAAGTTTCAAAAACTTGAGAGGAACCCGCTAGAGGCTACCTTTGCGCATCTACGATGTGCAGCGTTCTGAATATCCTCATTCACGGGTTAATTTTCTTTAACAGCCTTCTGAATTGGGCAAACTTAAAATGCCTTGTTGATCTCTGCCTCTTTGGAGATAACCCAGTAATCATTTCCTCAAAGCTTACTTTTAGCTAGGAATCTGCGTTACATTCTCCAGTAGTGTATCTGACAAATGGCATCCAAGATATTTAAGGGTGCTACAATCTCCCACAAAGTCAGTGGGAGTGTTTAACACTTATTTCAGAGTGGGCCTATATGTTTGGAGGATGCGTGTTGGAATATGCTGATGCCAAACTCCACACATTCATTAGCAGCTCTGAAACTTCACCTTGCAGGTGGGCAGTCCTGCAAAAATGACTTGAGGGGTGTGTTAGCTTTTACCATCTGCTGCTTTTAAATCGAAAACAGTAGAGTCTGAAAATAAAAGTACGTACAGTCGTTGAGGAGGGAAAATGATAAGAAGTGGATCTTTTTTGTAACTTCCGATGGATTTAAGATAACTTTTGCTAGCGGCTTACTAGGTATTTATATAGTAAGTTTACTGATGATACATAAATCCAGTGAGTGATTCTTTTAATATCCTGCTTGATCTTGCAAAATCTTAGCCCTGTGTGTTATTTGACCTGATGTTTTGTGTAAATTCATGTATGGTACAAATCCAGAGCAGTTCCATCTAAATCATTTGTCATCGCCATGGATCTACTACAGGCAAAACATAAATTATCTGAACTTTGCAAAATTAGCAGTAAAATACTCCTCCCTTCGAAAGAGAGAGAGAGAAAGAGAGAATATTTTGTTCCTTCTTTTGATGACTTCTATTAACTGTAGCAAAACTGGTGAAACGTTTTCTCTCGGGATCCAGGCATCTTTATAACTGCTGTCCAGAGATACCATCTGGGCTGAAATCACAACTGATAGATTAGTGTTTGTTTTATTTTACGGGATTTCTGGAAAAGAAAAGAAAAATGTTTCGTGGGTTTGAGGAGAGAAAGCAGCAGAAGGATGTCAAGGCTTAGTTCCAGCAACCTGGCTGCATATATACCAAGGTGATTGAAATGCTAAAAGTCACTATTGGCAGCAGGAGAAGCATTGCCCCCCCCCCCCAAAAAAAAGTGTCCTTGTTTGTCATGCATCAGCCTTGGCTACAACTCCCAGGCAATGTTGGTAGAAAAGTCATTCTCAAATATGCTTCTGTTTTCCTCCTTTCCCCCTCCCTCCCGGGTCTCATTTGCATATAAGATTAAAAAGAAAAAATGCCTCCCAAAGAGCAGTTGGAAATCCCTGAGACTCACTTTCCTGAGGGCTTGGTGGGAATTCCCACCAGGCTGAGGTGCAAATGCTCTATTTACCGTCACAGCTAAGAAAAGGGAAGCTGCAAAGTTTTCTCTGTTCTGGGATTTGGGTTATGCCTCTGAGAACAAAGAGGAAGCAGCCATGTTAGCATTACTGAAGCAAAACCAATCTTGCATTTAACTGCATGGTGGTAGAGGGCAGTGTAATTCCCCGATATATTCCTCAGGCTCTCGCAAACGCTCTGTGTCTCTTCTCATTTTGCCAACAGGATTCAGAAGGAGCTGGCTGAAATAACCCTGGACCCACCTCCGAACTGCAGGTACGGGGAAAACTGCCCAAACTTATGATTTTTTGGGGGGAGGGGGGTGGCCGCGGGGTGTGTGTGAGTGAGTGTGCCAACGAGGGCAGAAACGGGGGGCGGGGAGTTGGTGTGAACAGAGGAACACTTGGCGTTGGACAGATGTGTCGCTCTACAATGTTTGTAAGTGGATTTAAGATAAATCAGGAGTTGTGTGAGGAACAAGTGCAGCCAGATGCTGGGTAGAACGTACCATGAAGCTTTGATTGTTAGCTACACAGGGTAGGCGTCACGCTTGCTGGAAATAGTAGCCCTTGTTGACAAGTGCTATGTTTGCATAAGCTAAATTGTCATTACAGACGGGATTTCTTGTTAGCTTAGGGAGAGCTCAGGCTTATGGAATGGTGTGTTGGAATTGGAAGTGAAAGCAGGTAACCCCCTGGGTTGTTGGGGGGTTTTTTTGCGACTGCACTCTGCTTTTTTTTCTCCTTTTCCTTTTTTTGAAAGAAAGTTGTAAGTGCAGCATCTGGAAGTTTGATTTTCTGGGCAGCCGAGAGTCCTGCGATAAAGAGGCATTGTAAACACAACTCAGAGACTCTTGGGAGTGGTGGAAGCTTTTAGCAAAGGAGAAGGGCAAGTTGGTGCGAATGAATGAATGCTTGTCTCTTTTTTTTAAAAAAAAATGTGAGAACTCTGGGGGATCTCTACAAAGAGTGAACGCTGGCTCAGCCTTTCGTTTAGAAAGGGTCAGTTGTCATGCATGCATGTGCAGTAAGCAAAACTGTGATGTGTTCCTCGAATATTCAGTGTTGGGGCTGGGAAATAAAAGTTGTTCTGAACTGTGCTGGATACCTCTATTGACTTTTTGCTCTTGATGAATTCTTGTACACTTCCGTCCTCCACACCCGCTGTTTGCGTTGCAGTTTACAGTGACCAGTATATTGGAAGCATTCCTCATGTGTGAGAATATTGCACTATTCGGGCGAGGATTGCTCTTTAATTGGATTCTGGGGGAAATAGCTGTCAGAGCCTAAGTGGCTTTTTTTATTTTTTTGCTGCTGTTGCTGTTGTGTTTTGGCACAAGCGGTCTCTTTTATCACTTTTCTTACCTGCTCCAAAATAAATAAATTCATCTTGACACCAGGAATTGGTGACAAAAGCGTTGACTTCTGCAGGGCAGGTCAAGCGCTATTCTGAGCTTTGTGCCGGCTCTTTGCTGCAAGAGGTCGGCTAGTCTGTTCTTTGTTGTTGCATTTTTGTGGATTGTTGTTGTTGTTATGGTTGTTGTTGTTGTTTTGTGTTACTGCTGTGTGGTCACATCACATATCTGGTCTGGCATCCTATAATGGAAACAGCAAAGCGGGATGATGGTAGAACGTTTTAGAGAGGGAAAGAAACCCACATGCATTTGAGGCTGCTGGTAGAGAGACTGAGCTATGAGCTTAGAGGCCCGCAATTTGAATTTCGCCTTGGCACTGCCATCATCTAACACTAAACTGACTATCAGGGTGAATTCCAAGCCCTGTCTGGAGGAACTGTGGATTGAACCTCCTTTCTGCATGTAAGGTAGATGCTCTCCTTCTAATTTCTGGCTCTTCCCCCTGCAACCTCTCCATCCCAGAATACTGTGTTCTTGCAACCTTACAGTGTTTCTGTAAAGTTCGCCCAGGCTGAAGTTGGCAGTCTTCAACCTGCAAATTGATGCTCTGCCTTGTTAAATTCATAGCTGAACTGGAAGATGAGGCAGAGGCTGCCTCTCTGGACCATGTTTCTCCTCATCCCACTCCCCTCTGCCCGCCTTCCCTGCTGCGCAGCACAGCTGCAATCCTGTTTTCCTATAGCAGTGGGGTGGGTCAGGTAGCATAAACAGTTAATTTAAAGGCAAAACGGCAAGATTTGGGTGGTAGCCTGAAAATTGTTGAGTGCTATAACCTACCTGAAGTGTTTCAAGCACACAGGGGAAACGCTACACAAATACCGGCGGCGAATGATATGTTGTGCCAGGGAAAGAAATATTTGCTTCTCCGAAAGTGGATTTTATCGTGCTGGGCAGTGCATGTGGTTCTTCCTATCCTTTCTTTCTGTTTGATGCACTGCGTGTGTATGGAGAACTTTGGAATCCAGTAAGACTGCACGCAGTGAGAGGGGTGGGGGGGCTTATTGGTCTGTGGGTTTATTTTTGTTCTTGTTTTTATTATTCATTTTGTGTTTTTATCTTGCGTTGTTACGTTCTGAGGTCTACAGATCCAAGTGCAACTTGGATAAATATATAATAAAATGACAATAAACTGCATGGTAATAATAATAATAATACTAATAATAATTTATTATTTATACCCCGCCCATCTGGCTGGGTTTCCCCAGTCACTCTGGGCGGCTTCCAACAAAACACTAAAATACAATAACCTATTAAACTTTAAAAGCTTCCCTAAACAGGGCTGCCTTCACATGTCTTCTAAAAGTTTGGTAGTTATTTTTCTCTTTGACATCTGGTGGGAGGGCATTCCATAGGGAGGGTGCCACTACCGAGAAGGCCCTCTGCCTGGTTCCCTGTAACTTGGCTTCTCGCAGCGAGGGAACTGCCAGAAGGCCCTCAGCACTGGACCTCAGTGCCCGGGCAGAACGATGGGGGTGGAGACGCTCCTTCAGGTATACTGAACCGAGGCATAGTTGTTCTTCCTTGAAAGCAAAGAGAGTGCAGGAAGGAAATGATAATGTTAAAAAGAGGAATCAGTAGCGGATATTTCTTTTTCTTTGAGATATGAGAAATATCCAGGGGTAAATATCCATGAGGTCCACTGTCTATGCCATGTGTGCCATTTTGTCCCCTCGATTGACAGGGCTGCGCAAAACCAGCATGCCATGCATGTATAGCCATTGTGGAACTTTAAGGGGGCCTGGCCCCTTCACTGAATTTTTTTTTGGGAGGCCCAGCTCCCCAGCCCTCTTACATGGTGTGTCTGGTCTGTGCAGAGAGGTCTAGGAAGAAAGGGTTACACTATGATCTAAACCACTGAGCCTCTTGGGCTTGCTGATCAGAAGGTCGGCGGTTCGAATCCCTGTGACGGGGTGAGCTCCCGTTTCTCTGTCCCAGCTCCTGCCAATCTAGCAGTTTAAAAGCACGCCAGTGCAAGTAGATAAATAGGCACTGCTGCAGTGGGAAGATAAATGGCGTTTCTGGTTTCCGTCATGGTGTTTCATTGCGCCAGAAGCTGGCCACATGACCCGGAAAGCTGTCTGCGGACAAACCCCGGCTCTCTTGGCCTGAAAGCGAGATGAGCGCCACAACCCCATACAGTGGTACCTCGGGTTACAGATGCTTCAGGTTACAGACGCTTCAGGTTACAGATGCTTCAGGTTACAGACTCCGCCAAGCCAAAAATAGTACCTCGGGTTAAGAACTTTGCTTCAGGATGAGAACAGAAATCGTGCAGCGGTGGTGTGGCATCAGCGGGAGGCCCTATTAGCTAAAGTAGTGCTTCAGGTTAAGAACAGTTTCAGGTTAAGAACGGACCTCCAGAACGAATTAAGTTCTTAACCCGAGGTACCACTGTAGTTGCCTTTGACTGGACTTAACCGTCCAGGGGTCCTTTACCTTTGTTTACCTTACATGGCATGTCTGGTCTATGCAGAGAGGTCTCAAAAGAAAGGAACCACCTGTCTCTTTGCAGGTGCTCAGAAGCAGCGAGAGGCACCACAGGATAAGGGATTCTTTTTCTTTCCCCCCACCAGATCTGATTCCAGAGGACTGTAAGGGAAAGATAGTCTCTCTCCCTCCCTGCCCACCCAAACAGGCTTGCACTTCTCATCTTGAGGCGGTTGTGGGTACGGTGAAAGAATTCTTAGTTTGTGAACGCTATGCTTTCCAGGGGCAACTTAGGATCTCTCCCCCCCAAAAAAAACCACACCTGCTGAGAGGCCCTTCCTCTCTTTAAGTTCTCGGTAGGGGCATCTCACAGAGTTCAGGTGATTATCAGTGTATGGTCCCCAGTGTGAAACAAATGGCCATATTTTTGGAATTTGCAGGTCTTTTGACAAAATTGGAAAAATCTGTGGAAATTACCTATGTTCACTTGAAAAAGTTTGACTGATTTTTAAAAATGTGTTTCCGCCGATAATTATTTTACGTATAGTTGTCTGTCAGTTGTTCTTGTTTTCTCTATACAGTTTTAGCGTGTACACTAAGGGAGGTCTCTGATAAAGCAGCTTACTTGGAAAGTTTGATAAACAGCTCCCGGTTAAAATAATAAGCGTGGACACTGTGCCCCCTTGCAGGCTTGAAGTGAAGAAAACATAAATGCTGAAATATTTGGAATTTCCTGCTGTAATTTATGGGATGGAATTCTTCTTCCACCTGATACAAATTTGTTCACAAGGGTTTTGCTTTTTTTTATTTTGGTGGTGGTTTTTTGTTTTTTTTTTAAAAGAGGCTATTGGATTCTACTGTCACACCAGCAATCTGGAAAAAAGTTCCTTGTTCTCTGTGAGAAATGAGAGGTAGATGAAAGTGAAGCTTCCTCAATAAAAAGGTAGCGTTATTGGAGGAGCTGTTTTGTTAGGGAATTGCCAGTACCTTGGAAGCTCAGGGTGTCTTTCATTCATGCTCTTAAACGGTTTTAAGGGCCATTTCGTAAACTGCATTTTGTCTTCAGAAACCACTTCCCAAGTATATAAATATGTGTGCCTTATGAAGGGCCCTTGTGTGCAAATAAACAGCAAATTACTGTTTGCAAATTACTCGCGAGCAATGACTGGAAATCCCTTTTCTGGGGCGTGTTTTGGCGAAAGCTGCAATTTGCCCATGTGGGCAGCTTTTAGAAATTGCGCTGCGCTTTGTACCTGGGAACCGGCGCCCAAAATGTACCATAGGAAGATAATAATAATAAAACGCTGTTGGGTTGAAATAAACGACAGACGAGGGGTGGTGTCATCTATATATTTCTATATAGTGCATTTCAGACATGCGGAGCGCGTCATGTAGATTGTGAAATGAAATCATTATCACAGATATTACCCCATTAAACAACATCCTTACCGTTAAGCGACAGGCTCAGAATGTTTACAACAATAAAGGCAAGGCATTGTTTCTTGTGCAGCCGAAGCGAGGCTTAGAATAGTAGCTTTTCTTGGTGAGCTTGTGTTCAAAGTGAGATTTGAACCCAGGACATCCTTGCTTGCGGTCCCTGCTCCTTGGCTGTTACACAGCATTGGGTAGGGTTACGCCTTTTGCCCGTTCTGCTTCTGCAAATGGGATGAAAAGCCACAGTTGACTAGCATTTCCATCTGATTTCAAAACGATGCTCTCTCTGCTTTCTGTCTTGCATTAATTATCGTCGCAGGCAATCCATTCCAGATTTAAAAGCCTGCTTAGCGTCACTCGTGCAAATGTCCTGAATTCAAAGCAGCAGGAAGAAACTGTTGTACTTTGTAGGTTGTGTTGGCACAATGCGGAGACACACCAGGTTGCCAGGTGCGCTGCGAACGTTTTGGTTTGGAATTGCCTACGTCATATTTATTTTCTTACGGTGCCTGAACTTGGTTGAGAAGCTTCTCAGTCATCAAAAGTGGAGCTTGATAGCAATATACCTCCGCTCACAACTTTAGTATAGCAGTACCTTAGGTTACAGACGCTTCAGGTTACAGACTCGGCTAACCCAGAAATAGTGCTTCAGGTTAAGAAGTTTGCTTCAGGATGAGAACAGAAATTGGGCTCCGGCGGTGTGGCAGCAGCAGGAGGCCCCATTAGCTAAAGTGGTGCTTCAGGTTAAGAACAGTTTCAGGTTAAGAACGGACCTCCAGAACGAATTAAGTTCTTAACCCGAGGTACCACTGTAGTTGCCTTTGACTGGACTTAACTGTCCAGGGGTCCTTTACCTTTGTTTACATGGCATGTCTGGTCTATGCAGAGAGGTCTCAAAAGAAAGGAACCACCTGTCTCTTTGCAGGTGCTCAGAAGCAGCGAGAGGCACCACAGGATAAGGGATTCTCTTTCTCCCCACCAGATCTCATTCCAGAGGACTGTAAGGGAAAGATAGTCTCTCTCTCTCCCTGCCCACCCAAACAGTACTTAACCTGAGGTACCACTGTACTGCTAAGCAAGAAAAAAAGTGAGGTATTGCGGGGCAGGGCGGGGAGAGTGCTCTGCTTTGAATGGAAAACCAGTCTTTCCATTGTTTAAAGCTCCAGCATTTCAGGGTAATCGGGATTCGCAACAAACCCAGTTAGATGCTGCCAAGAGTGATTTCTCGTCGTCCGAGCTAAAAAGTAATCACAAATGGTAAGAGGAAGCTTGGCTTCTTCTCGTGCCAGAACGATACTAATATGCAAAGGAAATGATTGGATTACTTTGGGGGTTCCTGTGTGTTATTTTGTTTATATGTATAATTAGGAAGCCACTGTGGTAAATGTAATTGGGGATAATTTACTGTGCAGCAAACGTTAGCTTTCCTCACTGACTAGCAGCACTGCAAACATCGCGGCTTGCTCCATAATACAATTATGTTTATCACCCTTTATCTGATGAATGTGAATATTCAGTGTGTGTGTTTTTTTTTGCCGACAATTTGGCTTGCAATTTATTTATTTGCTGTTTATTTGTTTGTCGGAGCTAGAGCTATATTCACACATTACAGCCCTCCCCAAATTTGGCAGCGTTGCTGTTAGATTTCAATTTCTGTGTGAATTCTTTTGAGCTTTGTTCTTACTCTTCCCCCACCATCCACTTAACATTCCCATCTAACAGCTTCTTATATTTCACCTGATTTGACCTCATTGTACTTGACACTTCGAGAGAACAGGCCTTTTCCATCTTGGCCACTTGCTGATGCACATCTAAGACATTTGCAAGCAGTAGTTTAATGTGTCAGTGAGACAAATCCATGCTTTATTTTATTTTATTTTATTTTATTTTATTTATTTATTTATTTATTTATTGCATTCATGTCCACAGAGCTTAAGGTCCTGCTCCCCTACCCGCTCCTCTTTAACCTTCACAACAACCCTGTGAGGTTGGCTCAAAGGGAACAGTGACTGATCTCAGGTCACCCAGTGAGCTTCATGGCTGAGTGGGGATTTGAACTTGGAGTTTCTCAGTCTGAGTCTTGATGCTCCAACCTTGGGATGGGGAGTCTGCGGCGCTTCAGACATTACCAGACTCCCAACCCCCTGCAGCCCCAGCCACCATGACCAATGAATGGTCAGGGTTAATGGGAGCTGTATTCCACAACATCTGGAGTTCCTCACATCTGCTCTAACCGCTATACCACACTGGTTTGGAAACACGAGCCAATAAGGTGTTGACTGTGAATGCTCAGAGTGTGGATGGGGAGAGCAATATACATGCAAGCCCCACCCCAGTGTCCTTGAAGCTCTCTTGCCCTCCCTTACTCCTCAACCTTCCTTGTGTTATGTTGGAAACATCTGCAGCGGGCTTCTATTCCTGTTCGCTTGGCTTTTTTTGCTTTATCTTGTCCATGGTTACATAGAGGGTTCTACTCGTGTTCAAGGGAACATGAGTAGAAGCCCCTTACAGACCTCCCTCCTGTAACATTAAGAGGAGGGGCAATCTTTCTGCCTGATGCCAAAATTACTTTGGGAGCACATTCCCCAGTTGAGGAACTTCCACTAAAAAGGCCTCCTCCGTACACCACAGATGCCTGGAGAAGGCCCTTTGCTGAAGATCTTAGAGCAGTGTTTCCCAAACTTGGGTCTCCAGCTGTTTTTGGACTAAAACTCCCAACATCCCTAGCTAGCAGGGCCAATGGTCAGCAATGATGGGAACTGTAGTCCAAAAACAGCTGGAGACCCAGGTTTGGGAAACACTGTCTTAGGAGTATAGACGAGATAAGTGGTCCATCAGGATTACTGTCCTCAAGCCGTAAAGGCCAAAAACACAACTTCAAATTTAGCCCAGAAACTAATTGGAAGTTGGGATTGGCACAACAAACTGGCAGAAGAGAGGTGTAATGTGATGACAACCACCTAGCCTCACAGCTGTATTTTGGACCAATTGTATCATCAGCCCATGATACAATCAAGTGGAAATTGTGGGTGAGCCTTAAGGCACAAGTCAGCACTGTGAAAAAAGTGGACTTTCAGTGTTGTGAGTGTGGGGTTTTAAATATAGAACCTGGACTGCAATCCAGTGCATCTCTTGCCTGAACTAAAACATATTGAGTTCAACTGGACTTAACGGCCAGAACTGAATCCTCAGGCATGTTTTAGGCACAACCTCTTGAAAAAATCCTGCTCAGTCACAATCTTCATAGTTAAGTGTTGAAGAGTTAGGTTTTAAACAGTTTTCAGTTCAGACCTTTCGGATGCTTTTATGATACCAGTCACTATAAACCCACTGGTAGCCTCATAAAGGTTGACTTGCCACTTCGAATGGAGCTCTACAGGTTGTGGGCTGGCTCCCATCAGAGTGGCCACATAAGATCAGCTGAATTTTGAGAAACAACCAGGAGAGGACAGAAGGCAGACAAAGGTCTCACCACCCACCCAAAGCCAGCTATTCAGATCAGCTCAGAATTTCTCTTTTCCTCGGTCAGTTGCAATTTGGAAAAGCTGGACTTTGGGAACAGTTGCTCACAGAGCCTGTACCGAGCACCCAATTCTAGCCTTGCCTATTCAGAAGTAAGACCCAAATAGTCATACTAAATCCGTGTCACAGGAATAGCCACCATGGCAACCTCCCAAAATTGCTGCGACTTCTTTTCCCATCATTCCTGACCATTGGCTGCCCTGGCTGGGGCTGACAGGAGTTGAAGTCTAGCAATATTTTGACGGTACCTGGTTGCCTTCTCCTATCTTGGCCTAAAATGACCACCCAGCCTGCTACAAATTGTTGTAGTGTTTCCCAGTTCGCTGTTTTTCCTGGACGTGTATTTTACTCTTCTCTCTGCCCGCGAAACACGTGCACTCAAATTCAACCTTTTGCCTGACATCCAGGGCTTAGCGCATTTTCCTCGACAGCTGGTCATAACATTCAATTGATACACTAAGCCTGTTAAACCAAAGGCTGACAGGAAATCTGTGCCATTCACTTCCCTAGTAATCATAGCCGAGCAAGGAAGTAACCCTTCTTCTCATAAAAACGAAAAGGGTCAGGAGTTTCTCATCCAGGAGCTGTCCTCAGACTTTGCTTAATGTGGCTTCCTTTGTATCTCAGCTAAACCTGAAGGGTGAATGTGTGGAGGATGTAGAATTGTGAAAATCACACTTCTGTAGCCGTATTCAAGGCCTTGGGTTTTCCCAACCCTGATCTCTAATAAAAATAAAATGAACACTGTCCAGGTCCCTATTATTTAGATAGATTTCTCTCTCTCTTTTTCACAGCAGTGTAACAACACTTTCTTTCTTTTTGGGAGTGGGGGGGGGGAGTTTCCTCCTAAGAACCAGCAGCCTGCAAGGGAGAATGGCATTTAATTTGAAGGAAACTTTTGGAACCCTCATCTTAGGGGAAATTTGCACTTGGCAAAAAATGCAAGTTAATTCCTTGAATGCTGTTGTGGAATTTCCTGCCTTCGGAAACGGGTTTCCACGTGTTTTTGTTTTTGTTGTTCCCTGCTAGGGAAAAAGAGTTCAAAAACAATGCTTCTGTTTGGACGACGCAGTTCAAAAGCAAACTCCGAGTTGGCTTTTTGTGTTCTGACGTCTTTGAAGCGCCAGCCTCCTCCCCCCCGCCCCGTTATTCTCTCTGGCGTATAAAGGAAATTTACTTTCCTTTAGTTTCCTCCCCCCCTTTTTTTTTGCGAGTGAGTGCATGCGCATAAACACAACGCGCCACTGAGATTATCTTTGATTGTGGGAATCTCTGCTGTTGCCGTAATAGTGACTAGAGATAGCAGCTGTGGCATTTGGTCATCTAAGCAGTTGTGACAGGAGTTTGCCGTGCCAGTGGATCATTGCTAGTATTATACAGCTGTCCAAAAAACGGTGATGGATAGGCTCACAAAGGCGATTCTGTTTCACTGAACGAAAAATCACAAGTTCTGCAAGCATAGGAAGCTTGCCTTATAACTGTCAGATTGTTGGTCTATCTAGCTCAGTATTGTCTAAAAGAGCCAGTGTGGTGTAGCGGTCAGAGTGTTGGACTAGGAACTGGGAGACCAGGGTTCAAATACCCACTCGGCCTTGAAGCTCACTGGGTGACCTTGGGCCAGTTACTGCCTTCTCCGCCTTGACCTACCTCACAAGGTTGTTGTGGGGATTAAGCAAAGGGGGGAGAACCATTCACATCACCTTCAGCCCCTTGGAGAGAAAGGGGGATAACACAGCCCCCTTGTGTTAAAGTTATTGTTTTTAACAGGGATGGGGTTTTAACTTGGGTGGGTGCTGTTCTTTTTGGAGGGTGGGGTTGTTTTAAATTGTTGTTAAATGTTATGTGTTGTGGGAGCTAGACTAAGGCTACCCAGGGCAGCCTTCCCAGGGACAGTCCTCGGATTTACAAATCAGTCCCCACACAAAATCCATTGAAGTTGAAAAGTGTCCCTGGATTCATTGATAAAAATCTGGTAACCTTAAGCTAGACTGGTGACTGGGAGTGGCCGCCGAGACTGTATAACACCGGTCCTGAGAGACCTTCATTAGCTCCCAGTACGTTTCCAAGCACAATTCAAAGTGTTGGTGCTGACTTTTAAAGCCCTAAAGGGCCTCGGCATCTCCACCCCCATCGTTCTGCCCGGACTCTGAGGTCCAACTCCAAGGGCCTTCTGGCAGTTCCCTCACTGCAAGACGTGAGGTTACAGGGAACCAGACAGAGGGCCTTCTTGGTAGTGGCGCCTGCCCTGTGGAATGCCCTCCCATCAGATGTCAAGGAAATAAACAACTATCTGACTTTTAGAAGACATCTGAAGGCAGCCCTGTTTAGGGATGTTTTTAATGTTTGATGTTTTATCGTGTTTTTAAGATTCTGTTGGGAGCTACCCATGGTGGCTGGGGAAACACAGCCAGATGAGTGGGGTATAAATAATAAATTATTATTATTATGATTAGGATTAGGATTTTTGTAATTGTAGCCTGAAGTATTATTTAGGGGTTTTTTTGGTTGGGGAGTATATTGTTTATTAGTGTGTATATACTAGTATTGTTAATTGTTTGTGTTATTTTTATGTTTGGGTCATTTTTATTTTCCTTTTCGTTATGTATTTTGTTCTTTGATTATTTTCATTATGTGTTTTGTGCTTCGTATACTGTAACTTTGTGTCATGAACCGCCCTGAGACCTCTGGGGATAAGGCAGTATACAAATTTAATTGATGATGATGATGATTAATAATGTTCTCCAGGGTTTCAGATTGTGTGTGTGTGTGTGTGTGTGTCAGGCATTCCCAGTCACACCAACCAAATCAGGAATCTTCTGCATAGAAAGAATGGTTTCTGTCACTGAGTTGTGGCTGCTCCCTGGTAGTATAATCCAGACTCCATGTTAAGGAAGAGCTGAATGCTGGGGCTTTTATATATAAAGCTAATTAAGAATACTTGGGCATTCTCACTTGTTTGCACACTTCTCCTTCTGCTGGCTATGGGAATGGAGATATGAAATAATAAAGCAACTTTACCTGGAACTTGCAACATACTTTCATGCCTTGAGTTCTTCTAAGTCCTGTTGATTTTGTTGCACGAGGTCATTACACGCTTAATAAGAGTTTCCCGCTTGAAATTAATGGCATTCAAACGTGTTAAACTTTGGCCGGATCTCCAGAGGGATGCTGGTGTTGTCTGGACATTGGATTTCGCATCCAACACCAAATTATACGCTTGCGCGGAATTGTGGAATAGTCGCAGTTCAAAGGCTATTCGAGGTGAAGGAATCCCGAGTTACATCTGCAAGTCCACAAATTGCTGTTTGGTGAGTCCAGAATGGTCTCAATCTTTCTGAGATGACTCTTTGCAAATTTAATACAGTGGTACCTCGGGTTAAGTACTTAATTTGTTCCGGAGGTCCGTTCTTAACCTGAAACTGTTCTTAACCTGAAGCACCACTTTAGCTAAATGGGCCTCCTGCTGCTGCTGCGCCGCTGGAGCACGATTTCTGTTCTCATCCTGAAGCAAAGTTCTTAACCCGAGGTAGTATTTCTGGCTTAGCGGAGTCTGTAACCTGACGCGTATGTAACCTGAAGCGTATGTAACCCGAGGTACCACTGTACTGGCTATCAAAGTGGCTAAAATATATACAGTGTGTATCCATGTATAAAAGGGGTCATTAACCACTTTTTGTCATGCTGTCAGATAATGCTGCCGGCTGCCATCGTGGCCTCGTCTTGCACTTACTGGTTCCCTATTACAGGAGCTGTCTCTAATGGTGCCATTTGTGCTTTCTCCGAGGCAAAGGGCTTCCTGTTTATCTGTTATTGGCACTTGTGAAAATACTGCTTGACGGGGTTTTCCTTGCACGCTTGCATTCTGCCCTGGGGAGCGAGGGTGGAGAAAGGAAACTCCAAATAATGGTTGAGGTGGTCTTGCCACATTGGAGCATGCGTATGAAAGAGTGTGTGCTTTTCAGTGTTAAAAATGTACTGCTTCCGGGTCAGTGAACACTTGCTGACAGGATTGAGTGAAAGCAGGGTTTGCTGATTTCTGGAATAGTGAGAACGGGAGAGGAGAGAGGGTTGTGAGCATTCTAAGGGTATCCCAACTGCCCAATGGTAGAGATGGGCCTTTGGCTTGGTGCTGTAGCAAAGTGTTTCCCGAACGTGGCTCTCTGGAAGTTTTTGGACTACAGTTCCTATCATCCCTGACCACTGGTCCTGCTAGCTAGGGATGATGGGAGTTGTAGTGCAAAAACAGTTTGGGAAACACAGCTGTAGCGGAGCCATCCTTTGGAAGATGGAGCTGAATGAAGCCCTTAGCTAGCCGATCCCGGTGGCAGGACTGTCTGTTCAAACTGCGACTTCCTTCATCGTTAATCTTTTCGGAAGGTAAATCAATGCGTCACAGCCGTTTAAAGATGTGTTTAACTAATGATGACCTTTATTTACCCATAGCTATTATTAGTAAGTGATTTATTGGCGTATTGGGGAGGGACCTGATGATTTAATTTTGGAGCAGCGAACTCGGGAAAAGAAGAAAAAGGGAGCGAGATGCCGTTTAGTACAGCAGCGGCTGTGACAATCTATTATTTTATTTTAGTCATTGCGCCTCCCTTTCTGCCACCTCTTAGTCCTTCAGAGTAACTAGTACTTAATGCGAGTAGCTATGGTGCTAGATACTAAACACAGTAGAATTCCAAGGCAATTAGATGCCTAATAGAATTTTAAGAGAGTTATTAATTTAGCAGACTTGACAAGGCTTGGAGATCAGGAGGGTCTTTCTCACTTTGCTACACTTAGGAACGATTAGAGCATATTTTATCCAAGACAGGCTCAGTGTTTTCAAAATAATCATAATAAAAAAAAACACCTAATGGATTTTATTTTGTACAGACAGAGCTCCTCTCTTCCTCTACAGCGAGGTGAAACTGCACTCTTGCCATCTTCATAGGTGGAGGCCTGTGTTTAGTGTTTTGAGTTTAATATCCCTTCATTAGTGTTATTATTATTATTAATCTTCACAGCAACCTTCAAGGTAGGTTACACTGAGCTGCCATGACTGACCAAAGCTCATCCAGTGAGCTTATTTGCTGAGTGGGGATTTGAGGCCTGATCTCAGTCCCAACACTCTGAACACTACATCAGAATAATTTCCAACGAGAGGGGTGAATTAAAATAGGAGGCAGAAATATATACATACACATAGGGCCTGAATTCAAATCCTGCCTGGGCCTTTTCAGGACTCAAAACTATCCCAGGGGAATTTCTGATCCTTTCCTCCGTTTCATCTGCGGTTTGTCATACATCCTAAGTACTAGACACAACTTTTAGAAGACATCTGAAGGCACCTTGTATCTGGATGTTTTTAAGGTTTAACGCTTTATTATGTTTTTATATGTGTTGGAAGCTGCCCAGAGTGGCTGGGGCAACCCAGTCAGATGGACGGGGTATAAGCAATAAAATTATTATTATTAAATTGTTATCATGGGCTGGGCTGGGGAAGATGCAGTTCAAGATAAAAGTGATTGGCTGCTGGCAAAGGCTACAGAAACAAGAAAACCACAGTGCTGTGCCTCTGGTGGGTATGTGGGCTTTCAGGGTTCATACTGGAAAAAAAAAACATTTTTAAATGCGCCCCCCCCCACAGGTTGGGAGGAAAAACTGCCCATAGAAATCAGTAGAGAAGTCCAGAATTTTACTATAGATGTGACTGGGCAGTCGCATGTCTGGCCAGAAACAAAAGTTAGCTCTTTCTAACTCAGGGTTTGTTTTGTGTGAAACATCAGATTTTAAAATGATTTTAAATAAAAATAGTTCTGCCTGTGGACATTCCAATGCGGATTCCATCAATTATCCCCATAATGTCACCCCCTGCCTTGTGTCGTCTTCTTCTGTGGTTGTTCTGCTGCCTTGTTTTAAATATCTACCTGGTCCGGATATTGCCCCCCCCCCCCCCGCCACTCCTGGACCAGAAAGTTTGGAGTTTGAATTCCAAGCCAGCTGCAGATGGAAGACAGAGGCAGGCAAGATGGAGATGAGAGCTGATTTCAGGTCCCCCCTTGCCGTTAGCACAATCTTTCCTTTAATTTTATTTGTGTTGTCACAATCTTTTAACTGAACCCAGCTTTGGGGATCTGACAGAGTTGAAAAGTGAGCTAAAAATAACCCAGATATATAAAATGCTGCTGCTCGAGGGGGCTTGGCCTGAGAGAGCAATCGTCCGGGGGTCCTCTACCTTTGCCTTTACCTAGGGCAGCCTTGCAAAGTAGTCCACTGTTAATATTGCACCTGGGAGAATGATCTGAGTCCAGTTTATAACTGCCCTTCGGTGTAGACCTGTGCAGTGTTAGAAACTCAAGATACTGTAGATCAGGAATGAAAATCCCTTTATCTGTCCTCTGTCTGTCTAAGGTGTGATGGTTAGCAACATTTATTTATGGAAATATTTATAGCCATCACTTCCATAAAAATACAGCCAGGCAGTATACAGCAAAGAAAATTGCAGCAACATAAATAAAAACACCAGAAGTGGGCAAAAATGAAATTTGCATTTCTGAATAGCACAGGTTTTAAGAGGTATCTAAAAGAAAGAAGGGATGATTTTCGCCAAACCTCCAGTGGCAGGGAGTTCCACTGGGCAGGGCCTGCAACAGTAAGGTCTTGGTCTTCATCAATCACATGCAAAGGGCCACATGAAACACATAAGAGGAGTCCTGCAGCTGCCCATCTAGTCCAGCATCCTGTTCTCACATCGGCCAACCAGATGCCCATGTGAAGCCTGTGAGTGGAATGTGGGCAAAAAGATTCCTGCATTGCCAGGGGTTGGGATAGATGACCCTCAGGGTCCCTTCCAATGCTACAATTCTATGGTTCTGTGTAATAACATTCTCCCTACCTGTGATCTGCATCAGCTGGCATTCAGAGGTATACTGCCTTTTGACAGTGGAGGTAGAACCTAGCCATCTTCATTGACACCAAATTCTTAACTGCTAGGGGGTTTTGTGTGTGTGTGTGTGGTCAGAATCAGGTAAGGGTATTTTGTGCCCTAGGCAAACTCTCTTCATGCATAATATAACAGTGCATTTTAGTGGGTTGCCTTGAGCAAGACAATGCGACTACTAACCAGTTTCATTGATAATAATAATATTTAGTGTAAATTTCCATTTGTGAAGTTCATGCCATTTCAGCTCAGAATCCTCTAAAATTACGCCAAACGTAACTGTACTATTCTGCAGCTTCTCACCGTAATGGTTTTTTAAAAACCCTGTTCCTCAGCAAATAGCCCTGTATAGAAGACAAAACTGTAGGATGGGTTAGCATAGAAGAACCCAATAAAACTGAATTAAATTTTTGGCAGTGGACGAGAAAATCCTTAAGGCTGCTATCCTGTGCGCAGTTACCTGAGAGGAAGCTACTCTGTCCACAGCAGTATTTATTACCAAGTATGCATGTGTACAAGGGACGCGGATGGCACTGTGGGTTAAACCACAGAGCCTAGGACTTGCTGATCAGAAGGTCGGCGGTTCGAATCCCCGTTACAGGGTGAGCTCCCGTTGCTCGGTCCCTGCTCCTGCCAACCTAGCAGTTTGAAAGCACGTCAAAGTGCAAGTAGATAAATAGGTACCGCTCCTGCAGGAAGGTAAACGGCATTTCCGTGCGCTGCTTTGGTTCGCCAGAAGCAGCTTTGTCATGCTGGCCACATGACCCAGAAGCTATACGCTGGCTCCCTTGGCCAATAAAGCGAGATGAGCGCCGCAACCCCAGAGTCGGCCACGACTGGACCTAATGGTCAGGGGTCCCTTTACCTTTACCTTATGCATGGGTATATTGTGCTGTTAAATATACTTCTGCAACTTTTCAAGTCTGACATAGGGATGGAGAAACCTAATGGCCAGCCTGTAAAGGAGATATCCATCCATCCATCTATATTTTAGAAGGAAGAACTATACATGTACCTCAAAATACTTACAAATATTGTTGGTGACTTTTGCAACAAATTAACAATTTAAAATAAACATGAAGTTGGGATGATAACATTTCTTTGATGAAAATATGGACGTCCTATTCCATACCTTCCAACATTTCTCCCATGAAGATAGGGATGATCTAAGGAAAAGCGGGACATTCCGGGATCAAATCAGAAACAGGGGTAGCTTCTGTAAATCCAGGACTGTCCTGGGAAAATAGGGACACTTGGAGGGTCAGGAATGATAAGAGATTTACAAATCTTGGTGGGATGGGAAAGGGAAATATTCGCCAAGTTAGGAGAGGGGGAATGAGATTGAAAAAGAAGAGTTTCTTTCTGCTGTCTCCTCTCCAAGAAAGAATCAGACAAATTGCTCTTAACCCCCAGTAACGTTTTGGAAAATTGGATGACAATGCTAAAAGTGAAGGGAGGTGGGGAAAGGCAGGAGACTTAAGATTAGCTCTAAAGCAGGGGCACCCAAAGGTCTACTGAAAGCTTCGATTCGCCAGGTACAAGCCAGGGCGGCTGCTATTTATATGCACCAACCTGGAAGATAGCTGAGTGCAAAGAGGCTTTTAAAAAAGACATATGCTGAAATCAGGAGGAGAAGAGAAGAGCCATTTTCAAGAGAATCCTTCTCAGAAATGTCCTCCTCTGCCCCCTGCCCCACTTTCAGCTCCAGATACCCCACCCTGCTTACACAATGGCTAAGGGTATGTGGTTTGTGTTTTTTTGGGTTAAAAAAGAAGATGCAAAAGGAAAATCTGCCCAGAACCCTTAACTAACAACAACAACAATTCTCTGCAAATTTTATCCATCTCCATGGTCTTAATGATAGTGATCAAACCAAATTTAGGTATTTCCTACGAAATTAAAAATAGTTGGGAGTGTAAAATTTTCTCCCTCCCTTGGCGTTGGGAGAAGGACCTCCAGGGGTAGCAAACTGCCCTTCTGATTTTGCCACCCTTAAAATTTTGCCCACCCCCACCCCGGGCAGCTAACCTACTTTGCCTAGTGCTGAAACCGGCTTTTGTCAGAGTGTGTGTGAGTGGTTTGGTTAGCAGGTGTTACTCCACATGGGCGAAGCGGAAAGCATGGCCACCCCAAGGACTTTCTCAGTTCTGCCGTTTTGGCTGTGCCAAACCCTCTCCAGAGATGGAGCCTCATCATTTGCCACTCGCCTTTTGGTGAGCGGCTTATAAGTGGCTTTTTTCAGACAGGCTGGAGTCAGTCAAGAATTGTAGAGTCAGAAGCCCATCCCCTGCAGTGCAGGATTCTTTTGCCCAATGTGCGGCTCGACTCGAACCCAAGACCCTGAGATTAAGAACCTTATGCTCTGCACCTTTGCAGTTCCTGTTCTGTGTTTTGGTTGTTTTTATGCAGTCTGAAATCGGCTGTGTTTGTTCTCGCTTTTCATTTTCATTTCATCACTGATGGCGTTAGTTGCATTGAGGGTCCTCAGACTGAACGCGAGGTTAAATATCTTTAAATAAATAAAGCACCCCTGAGCTGTTTGCAGTTTTGTTTTGTTTTTTGGATTCTGATATATTTAGAATTTACATGTGTGTGTGTGTAGGCCTCAGATCCTGGCTTTAAAGAATCACTCCACTTAATGCTCAGGTAATGGCATGCAGGGATAAATGAGTGGTTGTTTATATAGGATTATGTTGACATGAAGCTGCTGGGATGGAAATGGGGGATGCCACAATAAATGTGTCTGTGTTGCTCTGCACATCATTTCTATTAAAAGTGTGACCTGAAAATGAGTGGTGGCTTTGTTAAAATACCTTTTTCTGAAAAATGGCTCTCAGGCTGTTTGTTTGTTTGTTTGTTTCATTTATTCCCAAGGAGCTCACGCTGGCATACATGTGTCTCGCCTTCCCCATTTTAACCTCCCAACAACCCTGCAGGGTGGTAATAATAATAATAATAATAATAATAATAATAATAATTTTTGTGCCCTGGCCTTCTGACTGGGTTTCCCCAACCACTTGGGGCAGCTTCCAACAGAATATAAAAACATTAATTATGAAAAACTAAGTCTCTCTGATCCTAGTCGAGCACTAGGGAGTAAGCTTCATTTAACATAGTGGGGCTACTCTTGAGTAAATGAAGATGAATTGGATTGCACTTTAGACCAGAACTGTAAGAGGTGCTTTGCGTGTTATTGCACAAACCTATCTTATATGACAGGGACACGGGTGGCGCTGTGGGTTAAACCACAGAGCCTAGGACTTGCCGATCAGAAGGTCGTGGTTCGAATCCCCGTGACGGGGTGAGCTCCTGTTGCTTGGTCCCTGCTCCTGCCAACCTAGCAGTTAGAAAGCACGTCAAAGTGCAAGTAGATAAATAGGTACCACTCCAGTGGGAAGGTAAACGGCTGGACCTAATGGTCAGGGGTCCCTTTACCTTTACCTTTACCTTTATCTTATATGACTACACAGAAGGAAGTCCTGCTGAGTTCAGTGGGACTCACTCCCAGGCACGGGTCTACAGGGTTCTAGCCTCAGTTGTTGAGTTTGTAAAGTTTGATGAGATTGTTTTTCGAGAGGGATAAAGAAAGAGCCTAGAGTTGGCCATGCAAGAAGCAAACAACCAAGATACACAATCCAGCAAGTGTTTATTTTTTTAAATGAGTGGTCTCCAGGCTTGATTGCTCACTTCTCCTCACAGTTGTCTGAGCCGGTGAGCTCAAGGCTGGGCTCCGGATCTGTCACTGAGTACTTTGAGAAAACATCTGATATATTTTGTGAGCAGGCCCAAGGCAAATGATTAAGAGGGAGATTTGGAAGATACACAGAAAGCATTCTGCTCACAAAAGGGAACCCATTCCTCAGTATCCTAATCCCATATTTTTGCTTGAAAGAATGCCAAAGACACATTCTTTCCTAATTTGATCCTCTCTCCATGGGCAGAGCAAATGAAGTCAAACCCTGCTGCTTGTTTACAACAAGCCTGTGAGGTGGGTCACCATTCGCCTCTTTTTTCAGAAGATGGGCTTGGGGTGAGAGACTCTAACCTTTGGAAATGAACCTTTTAGATAAGTACACTATCTGATGGGTGATAGTTGGCCAGAAAAATGAGAAAAGCCACACAGTTTAGCATTTTCAAAGCTTGTTTCAAATCCGTGCTTAATACCAGCCTTCCATTTCACTTCAAGATTGATTGACTTCTATCTTTCATATGTAAAACCAGACTGTGCAAAAATCCTCCCCATACTGGTTAGCTGTGCACCTTGCAGCTGAAGTCTATAAATGCCTATTTAGAAGCAAATCTCACTGACTTCAATGGCGCTTATTCCTGGGTAAATAGGTTTGGGACTGTGCTTTAATAAATAATTGTTGCATGGAATTCAGTATACAGGATGTGTCTTGTACATGTGTTTCAGTTCTGGTGTGCAGTAATCATTGTCTTAAGTTTTATATTCATTGGTCTATGTCTTTTGCACAAGTTTACCTGCATACAAGATGGTTGAGCTGTGCAGATCAGCAAGTGTATACTTTCCCCACACAAATACTTGTACATGTGTAGAGACAGCTTCAGTGCGAACAAGCCTAAACTGTAAACTCATTGAATGTTACATGTGAATAGCTATATGAGTGTAAAATGGTAAAGGTAAAGGACCCCTGACCGTTAAGTCCAGTCGCAGACGACTCTGGGGTTGCGGCGCTGATCTCGGTTTACAGGCCGAGGGAGCCGGCGTTTCGTCTGCAGACAGTTTTTCGAGGTCATGTGGCCAGCATGACTAAGCCGCTTCTGGCAAAACCAGAGCAGCGCACGGAAACGCTGTTTACCTTTCCGCCAGAGCGGTACCTCTTTATCTACTTGCACTGGCATTCTTTCAAACTGCTAGGTTGGCAGGAGCAGGGACAGAGCAACGGGAGCTCACTCCGTCATGGGGATTCGAACCGCTGACCTTCTGATCGGCAAGCCCAAGAGGCTCAGTGGTTTAGACCACAGTGCCACCCGCGTATCCCACATATGTGAGTGTACAGCTCAACTATTTGCGTACACAGATTGGACACTTGTTGCATGTAACTTGTGAACTCTCCTGTGGCTTTGGGGCAAACCTGTTTCTGCACGTTTTCTATCTTGGCTGTGGCCTCTGATTAAGCAGATCTGCGTGTTTCTGCAGCACTCTGAACAAAAATGAACATTTGTGCATGTGTATATAGGATGGTAGGGACGCGGGTGGCGCTGTGGGTTAAACCACAGAGCCTAGGACTTGCCGATCAGAAGGTCGGCAGTTTGAATCCCCACGACGGGGTGAGCTCCCGTTGCTTGGTCCCTGCTCCTGCCCACCTAGCAGTTCAAAAGCACGTCAAAGTGCAAGTAGATAAATAGGTACCGCTCCGGTGGGAAGGTAAACAGTGTTTCTGTGCACTGCTCTGGTTCGCCAGAAGTTGCTTAGTCATGCTGGCCACATGACCCGGAAGCTGTACGCCAGCTCCCTCGGCCAATTAAGCGAGATGAGCGCTGCAACCCCAGAGTCGACCACGACTGGACCTAATGGTCAGGGATCACTTTATCTTTTTATACAGGATGGTAATTAAATATCTTTGTAGTGCCATCTGTGTAGAAGCCACTTTACAGAGTTCAAGGGGTTTAACAGTCTAGAGATGAAGGAAAGGGAATCAGAGGCAGAGTTAAACAGGGGAAGATGTGCTTCAGCTGTATGCATTTAGGTTCAGTTACAGTGTGGTATTGAGCAACGATAGCTTCATACTTTCTTCCTGACGTCTGTGAAAAATGGTCATCCTTATCTAGCATAGTTAGTCAGAGTTAGGCTTGCTTGAGTCCCCTCGAAATCACTGAGAATGAAAGAAACAGTTAAACACTTCCCGGGGAATCCGTTGGATTTAAAGGGCATTCCTCGCTGGATTTTCTTTTCCCCAGGCAGATTAATTTACAAGCTGACTAGCTATCCAAATAAAATTATTCTTCCATGCGTTTGCAACGGGCTTTTGACTTCATATCCCGCTGCCCCCAGTGCCTTGATCTCTTCCTTGCAACCCATGGTACATATGATGGAAAATGAGACGTATCTCTTTGTTTGCTGAGTCTGGAGTTAAAATACGTTGGGGCGGTAGATTATTAGAAGCATGAATCCCTGTAACAGCAAGAAAGAAGGGGAAGAATGGATGTCTCTACAGTTGGCTCGCGCTTGGAAACAAATAGCCTTGTGGATGATGATCAGCTGGTTCTCGTTCTCTCTCTCTCTCTCTCTCTCTCTCTCTCTCCCCTCTCCCCTCTCCCCTCTCCCCTCCGCCCTTCCCAGCCTCCATCTCATTGGAGACTAACATTCATAGAGCAAAGGCTAGGATAGGTACACCAAAGCTCATGAGCACACCAATGATTTATTTGGAGGGAGCTCCCTGCACCCTGGCCTTGCTTGACTGATTTGCAGCTTTATTCTGCTCCAAAGGGATAGTGGCGACGAGGTCTTTGTTGCTGAAATGAAATCCCCGGGCAAAGAGAAAAGGGTGCTCAATCCCTTGGGTGCGGAATCAGATAGTGGTGTGTCTGTCTTTGTATATAGGTGTGTGTGTGTTTGTGTGTGTGTGTGTATATATGCATACCCTCTAGCTTGCAGCCGGGCAAATGGAGTGTTTTGCAAGACGGCAACAGAACCACTGGCTTGGGAGTCTGGTGTGTCGTGTCTGTTATCAAAGGGTTGGGCAGACCAGGTGGGGAGGGGAAGGCCGTTTTCCTCGGGCAATGAGCTTGACTTGGAATGTTGTAAAGCGTAACAGCAAGCGGTAACTACAGGAAGTGTTTTCTGCCAGAGAGTAGGGCAAGTCTCCTCCACTCTGTTTGTACACGCACATAGGCACGTGAACATTTTCCCCCACCAACTTTTTTAAATAAACTGAAAACGAAACCACGCAACGGAAGAGACAAAGTAGCAGCAGCTTTTGAGATTTGCTCCTTGCCTGATGAATTTCTGCTACACAATATGCCCAAAGAGTGTTCACTTCATCCTATCTGAATGAATCTCGGGTACAGTGGTACCTCGGGTTACATACGCTTCAGGTTACATACGCTTCAGGTTACACACTCCGCTAACCTAGAAATAGTGCTTCAGGTTAAGAACTTTGCTTCAGGATAAGAACAGAAATTGTGCTCTGGCGGCGCAGCGGCAGCAGGAGGCCCCATTAGCTAAAGTGGTGCTTCAGGTTAAGAACAGTTTCAGGTTAAGTACAGACCTCCAGAACAAATTAAGTACTTAACCCAAGGTACCACTGTAATCTCAATCTCTCTCTCTCTCTCTCTCTCTCTCTCTCACACACACACACACACACACATTCAAGTGATATATATCTGTAGGATTTGAGCATTTAGCATTTTTAAAACTCCCTAGATTTCTTTCTTTCAGTAGATAAAACTGTTTGCTTATATAGCTATTTATCACATTTGTCTTCCCATTTCCCCCAAGGTGGTGTATGTGGATCTCCCCCTCATTTCATCCCCACAAGAACCTTGTGAGATAGGTTGCCCCGAGAGAACAGTGACTGGCCAAAGGTCACCCAGTGAGCTTCATGGCCGGGTGGAGAGTTGAACCTTGCTTTCCCAATTTCTGCTCCCAACACTCTCGACAGCACACTAACATTACACTACACTTCACCACACAGGGAACAAGAGGCTCCTTGGGAGTTTATTAGGGCAGGAATGGCAGTCCTGCAACCCCGGAATGCAAGTGACTTTTGTCAGGATTCTCCAGAACCAGCGTGACAAACATATATATATATATATATATATATATATATATATATATATAAAATCGCCAAATGGAGCCTTAAACCTGGATTACGGTCGCCACAGTGGAATGCCTAGGCACCGTTTTTGTTTTGCTGTGGACTGTTGTTGTTGTTGTTGTTTCTATACCGCTTTGTATTTTAAAGAACATATCTCAAAGCGTTTTGCTACACATTAAAACATCAAACAAAACAATCCGGAATAAAACAAATTGAAGCTTCAGTGACAATATTTCAGATCTTTTTCTTAAGTGACCTCTTGTTATCCAGAGATCTCCGCAGTTGGTCGCAATTGGACCTGCGCCAGTCGCAAAACGTGCCTGGCGCCTGGCTAATTTTGAACACTGTTGCAGACACAATTATGTATATTAGACCAACACAACTCATGGGCATCCTATTAGTTTAGTGAAGCTGAATGTTGGAAGATTCAGTACAGACAAAAGTACTTATTCACAAGGCACATAGTTAAACTATGGGATTCATTCGGATAAGAGGCAGCGGTGACTGCCAACTTGGATGGTTTTAAAGGGGACTCAGGAACATTCCCAGAGGATAACTAGCCATGCTATCTTCACTTGCTGGAAGCAGAATGCAGTGGTTGGAAGCTACAGGTGAGGAGAGTGTTGTTGTGCTTAGGTCCTGTTTGCAGGCTTCCCATGGGCATCCGGTTGGCTTCTGCGAGAGCAGTATGCTTAGGGTTGCCATACCTCCAGAATTTCCTGGACACAGCTGGGATTCAGCCGTCGGAAACAGTGTCTGGGTGGGAATCGCTTTCATGTCCGGGAAAATCTGGATGCATGGCAACCCTAGAATTTGGTGGATTTCCTCCAGATTTTCTCTTTTTGAAATATGGCAAGGTCCCTAAGAATTCTTGACTAGATGGGCCACTGACCCAATCGGCAAGGCTCTTCTTATGCTAAATGCAATGAAGGATTCCATGGTAGACACTCAGCAATCCCTGGCTGAGGGGTCAATGGAAAGGATTCACTCCAGGTAAAGAGTTTGAACTTGCCTGAGTTGTAAGTCCAGGACTGAATGTTGGTGTAAGGAAGCTGCTACCTCGTAAACAAGTCCATTAAAATTATTAGTCCACATATTTCTTTTTACTAGTCACTTGCTTGTATATAGCTTTTGATAGCTGGGGAAAGAAGAAGAAGAGAAGAAGAGTTTGGATTTGATATCCCGCTTTATCACTACCCGAAGGAGTCTCAAAGCAGCCAACATTCTCCTTTCCCTTCCTCCCCCACAACAAACACTCTGTGAGGTGAGTGGGGCTGAGAGACTTCAGAGAAGTGTGACTAGCCCAAGGTCACCCAGCAGCTGCATGTGGAGGAGCAGGGAAGCGAACCCTGTTCACCAGATTACGAGTCTACCGCTCTTAACCACTACACCACACTGGCTCTCCAGTGGGATAGAAAGGGATAGAGGGGAAACCTATTCCACACTGGATATCTGGGGGCAATTTTTACTCGCCCCTGGCTTGTTTCCAGTTGATGTCATTAGACTTGGAAGACCAAACATCTCCCTTTGCTTTGAGGCTAATAGAGTAGATATGAGCAATGAAGACTAGCCTGCGATACAAACATGTTAACGTCAGGACAGACTTTTGTGTTAGATACCATGAGCTTATTTCTCCCATCATTTATTTAAATTAGATATTAAAATAATTTATCACATGCCTTTCCCCTGCTGTCTATAGCAGAGCTTTCCAAACTGTGTGTCGCAACACTGTGTTGGCTACAGCGTGTAGGTGTGTCGCGCGAACACTCCTTCGCTCCTCCCAGGGCTGGAAAGGGGTTAGCTGAACCTCTGGGTTGCTAGTAAAACTGAATTACTGTGTCACGAAATGATGCATGTCTAAAAAACGAGTTGCCAACATGGAAAGTTTGGAAAGCTCTGGTCTACAGTGCCAAATAAATATACAGTGGTGCCTCGCAAGACGAAATTAATCCGTTCCGTGAGGCTCTTCGTATAGTGGTTTTTTCGTCTTGCGAAGCAAGCCCATTGACAGCTTAGCGGATTAGCGCTATTAGCGGTTTAGCGGCTTTTAGCGATCAGCTGTTAAGCGGCTTATCAGCGGATCAGCTGATGAGCGGCTTAGCGGCTTAGGAAAAGGGGGGGGGAAGGGGAAAAAACCCGCAGGAACTCGCAAGACATTTTCGTCTTGCGAAGCAAGCCCATAGGGATATTCGTTTTGCGAAGCGCCTCCAAAACGGAAAACCCTTTCGTCTAGCGGGTTTTCCGTCTTGCGAGGCGTTCGTCTTGCGGGGCACCACTGTAACTCCATTGAAAAAAGACTGGGGTTTTATGTCAAAAGTAGAGAACGTGGGTATATACCTAACCAAAGAGAGGGGGAGGGAAGACTCCTGCCTTAAATTGTTTATGCTTCATGCTGTTTCAGTCGGCAGAAGGTTGGAAAATGTTTGATATTAAAGCATTAAAGGATTGCAGTTTACTTGTATCACCTTAAGGCAGAATTGTAATGCAGAATTAGGCTGATGCAGTGCCTTGTTTCTCTAGCTGTTAAGTTATATTTAAGCCAAAATAGATGTTGAATTTGCAGTAATAGCAGTAGTCTTACATAATCATTTTTTACGGCAGCGGCTGACAAACGCGTTCGCAGACAGGCTGAGCATTAGGCAAGGGGGAGGCAGATGGACTCAGAAATAATGTTTTATTGTTATAGCGCTTTAGCGCTGGGAAGAGGCCTTGTGCGCAATTAGCGCTATATAATCTTTACCGCGTTTTTACTCATGCGGTGTGCCAGGACATTGCCTATAGGCCTTGGAGCACTTTCAGGTAGGCCTCAGTGCCACAGCCTGCCCTGTGCGCTAGCTATGCCATCGCCGTAGCATTTTGGTTGGGCCAGTGCCAACACCAGCAGCTCCTTGCCAAAGCTGGTGTTGAGGAAGTCAGAAACAGAGAAGAAAAAGTGGTAAGCAGATGTTACTATGTAAATAAGGAAGGAAGAGAAAGGGAGGGGATAAGAGAAGAAACTGGTTCTAGGAGGAAGAAGTGAATAGAAAAGGACCGGGGATGAAATAAACTGGCAATTTTCCTGCATGTGTGTGTGTCTGTAAGTCAGGTACGAAAGAAGAACGGGAGAAGAAATTACAGGAGATGGGTAAAAATACGTTGAGACACACGTTGAGGGGAATTGCGCAGCGAAAAGCCTTCTCCACTGACTCTGAGTCATTGAATTCTGCCTAAAACGGGGAGGCTGAGTCACAAAACCCCCAGAGCCAATATCTGTACTCTGCAAAAGCTGAGCTGTGGAGAGCGCTTTGCCAAAAGGAAAGTGCCATGGCAAAGAATTTAGCAATTTCCAAAGGCGGGTTAGGTTTCAGTAGAAAACGATGCCAGCCACTGGCATGTGACTGTGCCTTGCACCTGACTACCATATTTGGACTGGTGCGCCTCAGTAATTTTTGCCTAAGTCAAGGGGGCTCTGGGATAGAAGGTTTGAGAACTCTGTAAGGTGGACCAATTTTATTACCTTGTAAAACCGGGGAGGGGAATCTGAGACGGAGAGATATAGTGGCTTGCTTCTCTGGGCAGACCTAGAGTGGATGACTGGAGGGCAGTGGAAGGGGGCAGAAACAGCATGGCAGAGCATGCAAAGAATGAACAGTGCATTTGATTATAATATTTTGCTGTTCCACCTGTAGAGGCACAATTGACTCTGAAGAATTCTCAGATATTTGATTTGCTAACTAGCTTTGCTCATCTCTGAGCCTCAGTCTTCCCTATCTGTATAATAGGACAACATATATATGAATTTTACGTCCAGGAGCCTTCCAGGACTATCTGTCTGGTTCTTGGGGACTCTCCCTAGGCCACATTCCGTCTTCAGCCATGTCCCTTTACCTACCTTAACTTCACATCCTCCTTGAGAGTTTTTACCTGACTAGAATGTGCCCTTGAACTTTGATAACGCCTCTTGCTTGCCTGTATGGAGGTTAGAGTGTGTGAGACTCTGTGGAAACCAGCCAAATGTACATTTTTTATTGCTACCCTCGCTTCCCTCCTGGTCCTGCTCACCTGGCCTTTGGGACATTGCCCAGAAGGAGATGTGGCCCTTGGCTTTTTCTTTTTTCTTTTTACTCTTAAGAGAAAGAAATCATTGCTTTTTCGCCAAGTTCTGAACAGGGAAAAAGAAGTCAGCCTATGCAGCCTGTTGAGAGGTCATCTCTTCAAGAGTCCCACACCTTCAATTGTCCTCAGCCCTGTTAGTTAAGTGCCGGTCAATTTACCAATGAAACCCCTTATTTCTTTCCCGCAAGAGTTTGCAAATGAATGGGCGGTCTGTTGTCTACAGATGAAACTGTGTAAGAGATCTCACTTCCTAGCGGTTGCGTTAACACCAGCGTTTGAAGTTTGCCTCCTGTGACCAAGTGAAGATGCCTGGGCGCCAGGATGGATAGCAGACTGCTGGATAGCTCAATTGATTAGAGCATGGTGCTGGTAATACCAAGGTTGCAGGTTCAATCCCCATGTGGGACAGCTGCTTTGCAGGGGGTTGGACTAATTGATCCTCAGGTTCAAGCAACTTTCAATTGTAGCAACTCTACAATTCTGTGATCCAAGACGTCTCCACCATCTGGAGGTGCATGCCTGTGGATCCTCGGATCTTGACTGTTTTCACACACTAGCAACAGATCCCGTAGAATTCCATCCATTATATTTTATCTGCACCATCAGAGGGAATTTCAGGAAGCAAAAAGATGTACCGAAAAGTACGATGTTTGAACCCCCAAAACGGCAAGCAGGCGTATCGTTTTGGTGACTGCAACCCTGGTTCAAGGAGCCATTCGGCGCCCAGCTTATACGCCTGAGTTTCTAAAACTGGTTAGCACTCACAACTGTTTCTGGAGAAGGAAGGGATGCCGAGCGAAGTGCTTGGTGCTCCCGTTCTGAATGGGCTGAAATATTGACTGGGAGTGCTTCAGCGGCGAAGTGGAAGTGGCACAGCAAGGGCACGACGCAAATAGGCAATAATGTCAGCAGCCTTTCCCAGCTCTCCGTCCTCTCGCAGCAGCTGCACAGCTCTTTTGCAGCCACGCTTTCGTTCCTAGTTTTCTGTGGAAAGTGTGCCATTCCCCTGGTGCTCTTTCGGAACGCCCCCTCGCTGCGAGAATGAACACACCCTTCACCAACTTTAGAGTCTCTGTCTGGAGAGGAGAGGAATTCAAATTATTATCACCCGCAAGTCGTATGCTTCCTGGTTCCTATTGAGCCCTTGTTTTCGCTTCCACAAATTCCTAATAAAATCTCGGCCCTTTCCCGTTAATGTTGTGGGCCCTGGATGCAGTTGCTTCAGTTTCTACGTCCCAATTTGAAGGTGTCCTCTGCCCTACCTCTTTCCCCCAGCTGTTGTTTAAATTCCAGCAGTTCTGAGCTTGCCGTTTCCTTGGGGAGACCAAGGAATGACACGCAGAAATAAAATTTCCCCTCCCCTCTGAGCTTTGCTTTAGACTGGCCCCAGTGTTTGGATTTGGATGCCTTTGTCCTTTGCTGACAGTGGAAGACACTGCTTTGTGTATTTGTGTTTTTTAGCAACCTCGTGTAGACTCAGATGCCAAGAAAATAAATAGCTTTGCCATGGTTTCTCTGTGTGCTGCTGCTTTGTGCTTCCATATGTTGTTAGCTGTTCCAGTTTAGTGACGTTAATCTTAGAAAGCATCACAGACGGATGGCCTCCTTATCAACAAGTGTGCTTTCCTGAACATGCATTTGTGTGTATGTCATAGAATAATAGAATTGCAGAGTTGGAAGGGACCCCGACGATCATGTAGCCCAACCCCTTTCAATGAAGGAATATGCAGCCATCCCATTCAGGGATTGAACCTGCAACCTTGGTGTTCCGAGCATCAAGCTCTTAACCAGCTGAGCTATCCAGTCTTTGTTTAATCCTTGCAGAAAATAATCAGGTTTGTGCAAATGTGGCAGCACCATGTTAGGAGCGTGGGAACCCATCTGATACCTTTGTAACTCAGGGGTGCCTACACTAGCCTTTGCCAACCTGGTGCCCTCCCGGTGGATTGAACTACAACTCCCAGCAGCCCCAGACAGCATGAGGAACAGGACACAAAAGCTAGCATCCTGAAGAATGCAACCTTTCAACGGCAGTGTTCATACCTGCACTTATTGTTGGCAGAAGATATACATGGCAGCAGATGAGTAATATGTTTTTGGGACAGTGCTGTTAGACATAGTTTCAAGAGCTAAACTGGGATTTTTATTCTAGCCTTTTAGCAAATTTTAATTGAGAGCCCCCACCTCGGTTGCAGGGTCATGGTCTCAGTGTGGCCACACATGGAAAAAAACGGTCTGTGACTGTTTTGGAGGATATGGTGCCCAGGCAGCCTGGCATTTTAAAATGTCATTTGAACGCTGTGACAGATCACGGACAACTTTGGCACCTTTTCTGGAAGAGGGCGGGCTGCGTGAAGAGGCTGTCCTGCATGCCCACAACACATCGGAGCAGTCAATTGAGCCAGTGTAGTTGCCCCGTGGTTTGGTGGCTTCATTGCATCAGCTGCCCCCTCGATGGCTCTTAGCCACAATAGCCATCTTCTGCCTCTGCTGTCCCAGGCAGTATTGCCTGTCAATGTCAGTTTCTGGGCCATTGCATGTGAGCAGAAGGCTGTTGTTTGCAGGTCCTTCTGGTGGGCATCTGGTTAGCTACTAGAGTGTCGGATCAGATGGACCTGATGCCTGATGCCTGAGGGCTTTTTTTTTCCTGGACAAAAAGGTGGGGGAACTCACCACGAAGTTGCTTGTTTGTTTGTTTGTTTGCTTGCTTATTGTGGGCCCAGTCTCACTGCCAAACACCCACACCCCTTGTAGTGGCTAAATGTAAGCTGTGATGAATAAACTCAAGCAGACAATGATCTGGATTAGAAATGGCCACAACTTTATTGATTACAGATATAGGTGGATTTTTGGCTCAGGCGTTGGGTGTATTCCAGTCCTCCCCACCTCGGACCCCCCCAAAAAAGAACTTTGAAAAGGTAAAAGAACTCAGTTCCTGCTCAAAAAAACCCCTGGCTTTTCTTATATTCTTACATGGTTGCTTTGCGCCTTCTTGATTCACAGAATTATTCACCCCACACACTCACTGTTACTTTCCCATAGCTAACACACTGTCCTTTTATAGCCTATTTTTTTATTAAATTGCCTATTGGGATGTGAGCGCCAGCCTCTCCCGCACTTCTTATTCCAGAAGGAAACTAATCCACCTCAGCAGACAAATTTGACTAATGGCAGCAACGCAGAGTCTTTGCGTAACTGTTTGGTGTTAACTTAAAAGCCCTGTGTTTTTCTAGCGCATTTCTTCATTATTGTATCCTTGCATTATTTAATGAAAACCACGCAGGGAGACGGCGGTGCTCTGCCAGGACAGCATACCAAATAAAAGCCAGGTGGTGTTTTGCATCTGTTTTCTCAACGCCGACTTTGGTGATATATGTATTCTCTGTGCAAGCCGCTGGGTTGTTTTAAGGTGAATCCTCAAAATAAATAGAGTGCATGTGGGAATGCAGTTTCTTTATGAGCGCAGCTAAGCCAGCCATGAAGAATCCTAAGCCCTTATTCTGTGAGGAGCTCAGGAGGTTCCAGGGCTGGGGAGCCAGGGCCGCTTTCCTTTCTGAGGAACCTTTGAAGGTTAGAAACTCAGATATATAAGCTAGGTGTCAAATGGCTCCGTAAAGGTAAAGGGACCCCTGACCATTAGGTCCAGTCGTGACCGACTCGGGTTGTGGCACTCATCTCGCTTTATTGGCCGAGGGAGCCGGCGTACAGCTTCCGGGTCATGTGGTCAGCATGACTAAGCCGCTTCTGGCAAACCAGAGCAGTGCACGAAAACACCGTTTACCCCCGGAGCGGTACCTATTTATCTACTTGCACTTTGACACGCTTTCGAACTGCTAGGTTAGCAGGAGCAGGGACCGAGCAACGGGAGCTCACCCCGTCGCGGGGATTCGAACCGCCGACCTTCTGATTGGCAAGTCCTAGGCTCTGTGGTTTAATCCACAGCGCCACCCGTGTCCCAGTGGCTCCTTAAGCCAAGCTTAAAGTTGCCAAAACGGAATGTCTAGTTGCTATTTGGGGGCAATTCTCATTTTTTAAATGATGGACTGACTGTGATTGATTATCAGTTAAACATCTGACTAGTTCAGAGGACAACCTTGAGCTAGGTTTAGAGCTCCTGAGAACTTGAAGAAGAAAAGTCACCTTATCTATGAACAGTCCACACATATATTAGCCTATTCCTACCTCTGTTTTGTAATGGCGACACAGGCCATTCACAACTTAAAATATTCTTCACAACCGTGAGCAGGGCCGTGGAGTGGGGCAAGTGAAGACAAGCGACAACAGTTAGCTATAACATTTTTCACCGCTCCTGCTCAAGCCGCACAATAAAAGCGTTTTGGTTCCTGAAATTCATTCCAATTGTGCAGATGAAATATAAGAGATAGAATTCTACAGGACGGGGTATTAGTGTGTGAAAATGGGCAAGATCGAAGGATCCCCAGGCATTCACCTCCAAGTGGTAGAGATGTCAGGTGCTAACCTGGCACCCACATATCTTCACTTGGTCGCAAGTGGCCAACAGCCAGCTGCAAAATGTGCCTGGCGCCTGGCTAATTTTGAACACTGTTCCGAGGGCCACATGGGCCGAGCCGGAAGCAAAGTTGGGAAGAACAAGGAATATACTTGTTACCTTTACACAGCAGGCTAGTCGTCTGCCATTCCAGACAAATGAAAGTAAAATTAAGTACAGTGGTACCTCAGGTTAAGAACTTAATTCGTTCTGGAGGTCCGTTCTTAACCTGAAACTGTTCTTAATCTGAAGCACCACTTTAGCTAATGGAGCCTCCTGCTGTTGCTGTGCCGCCACTGCACAATTTCTGTTCTCATCCTGAAGCAAAGTTAACCCGAGGTAATATTTCTGGGTTAGCAGAGTCTGTAACCTGAAGCGTATGTAACCTGAAGTGTCTGTAACCCAAGGTACCGCTGTACAGTCATACCTCGGGTTGAATGTGCTTCAGGTTGAGCGCTTTCGGGTTGCGTTCCGTGGCAACCTGGAAGTAATGGAGCGCGTTACTTGCTGCTCGCGCATGCGCAGATGCAGACGCTGAAAATGACATCACATGCATGCGCGGAAGAGGCAAAACGTGACCCGCACATGCAGATGCGCTGTCACGTCTTGTGTTCCATTCGGGATGCGAGCGGGGCTCCGGAATGGATCCTGTTCGCATCCCGAGGTACCACTGTATAGTCAAAAACACTGACGTGTGAATCTGTGCCAGTGAAGGAGGGGGAGTCTTTGTGAGGGGGAGTTGTGAGGGCTAATATAGAGAGGCAGAAAAGCTGAGGTTTTCCATCTCTGCATCACACACACACACACACACACACACACACACACCCCGGCAGCCAAGTCCCAGTTTTTGTTGTTTAGATGAAGAGTAGCTTTGGGAGACTGAAACACGGCCAGCTGAATTGCATCATGATTTCAGCATCCTTTCTCAGTCCCGCCGCGCCTTGGTTTGAAAAGTGCCATCTAGTTTTTGAGAGCTCCAGAACACTTTCCTCCGAAAGCATGTGTCTTTTTAATACGTCATGGCTCAATTATCACATTCAATTTGGACTGCCAAAATAGCCATATATATTGTCTAGCGAGTGACAGGCTGGGCCTTTTTATCTGTGCCTGGCTGCCTGCCAGCTGCTTAATTGAAGCTCTGTGTTTGCTGTGTGTCAGATCTTACAGTGGTCTATTACGCCCAGCTAAAACAATATTTTGAAAATGTTTCAAATGCAAACCAACCCTGCGCCTAAGAATTTCATGTTGTCTTGCCGAATTGTCTCCTGCTGCAGTTGTAGCACTTGGTCATTTAGCGTAGGTTATTTTGGGGTGTTGTATTTTTTTGGCGGGGGAGGGGGAAGTTGTTGCCTATGGGGATAAGCAGGATGCGGCCCTCTTGCATTCATCTTGGAAAATTACTGCAATTCCACCACCTTGCCACCCCTCAAAGCCGAGATGATTAAAGCGGATCCCTCTGCCTGTAATTTCTCATTTGAAGAATGCATTTTACACTTGCGCACCACCCAACCGGTCTTGCTTTGCATTGTGGAAAGCAGCGAATGCCTCTGGAGGGACCCGCCTTCCCATAGACACTGCTCTGCTGAGTCCCACATGTCGACTTGTGTCATAGTTACACTCCATTAATTGTGGTTCCGTTTGACTGAACTTCACAAGTGTTGGGGAAATGTTACCACTTCTCTTCCAGCCTCTGCATTCTTGGCTGTTTGATAAATGTGGGCATGTCGCATTTTGGGGGAGCCCCAGCTTAATAGCCCCCATCCATCTGCAGCCGCACGTGGTGAGGCAATTTGCATGATTTAGGAGTCCCCGGACGAAAAGATGGGGGAGCACGTTGCCCTCCTGTTGCAATGGCAGATGGCCACATCCTACATGCCACAGCTATTCCCTATGATGCATTTGTTACCGTTGAGTGCTGACAAATGAGGGTCTTATCCGTTAAACCGCAGGGGGGGTCAAAAAGGGGAGAGATAAAGGGTGTTATGTGTGCTGCAAAGGGAAAAAAAGCAAAATGTTGACACTAATAAGAAAGTGAAGTGCAAAAGGCAGCCACAGATCCTTCTGCCCATCGCAGTGCAGTTGGGCATCCAATTTGCTAGCTGCCTATTGCCCAAGATTTCAAATACAGTAGGAGAAATGTGTATTGGCAACTTGGGGCTGGATTAAGAGGCCCTAAACACTTAAAAAGATTTTGGTGCCCCTCTATATATCTAATTCAAAATATAAACAACAATAAACCGTGGAATAGAACTGTTTTGATTCGATTTCTAGATGGGGAACCAGCGGCCCCACATAAGCTGTTGGACTTTAAGTCCCATCAGTACCATCCATCATGGCCAGTGGTCAGGAATGATGGGAATTGTAGTCCAGGAACATCTAGAGCAGGGTTTCCCAAACTTGGGTCTCCAGCTGTTTTGGGACTACAACTCCCATCATCCCTACCTAGCAAGACCAGTGGTCAGGGATGATGGGAACTGTAGCCCAAAAGCAGTGTTTGGGAAACACTGAAGAAGGCCACAAGTTAGCCACCCCTGTGGTTTGAATGGTGCAGCGGATGGCAGCTGAATAAAACACCCATTAGCATGTTCAGTGTTAAACTGGCCCATGGAAAAGCATTAAGTTTTCCCGTTTGCAAATTTGGCTTTGGCTCCTTCTATCTATGTGTCTGGAATGGAAACTCTGAATTCCCAATTTTTTTTCACAGGGAGGAAGGAGTGCTGGTTGATTTATACTTTTGGAGGGGTGTGCATTTCTGCCTGTTTCTGCTGGCAGTTAATTAAAACTAGCCTGTGGCCCCGGTGTTTGACCAAACAGGCAAGGAGATTAACCTGAATGCCTCTTCCTCTCCCCTCTCCCCTGGCACCCACTTCAGCTCTTTGCAAGATGAGAGTCTATATAAAGCC
This sequence comes from Podarcis cretensis, assembly GCF_951804945.1. NCBI lineage: Eukaryota > Metazoa > Chordata > Lepidosauria > Squamata > Lacertidae > Podarcis > Podarcis cretensis. The sequence continues at coordinate 116,206,767 of NC_137170.1, read as the reverse complement.
GTGCAAATTTGCCATGGGCATGATAACTAACAATTTCTTCACAGAGCGTGTATAAATACTTGGAACCTGTCCTTTGGAACCATTTCTGCCAGGAACTTTGTATATTTCTTTCCTTCCCTTTCCCTCCAAGTGTGTTTTATGTCTGCTAGGAATATGTTTGACTGCCTGTTGAGTAGTTAAGGCCATAAAGAAATTTTGTGTTGGATTTTGAAAATGCTGTATTTTATTCCCTTTTTTCCTACTAAGGGGAGAATGAAAATATATATAAACACACATATATGTACACAATTTTATATATCCCATTGGGAGGATATATTTCCTGTTGAAATTCATTTTTTAGATGCATGTATATGTGTATATACACACACACACACACACACACACACACACACATTCATATGCACTGTTTTATAAACATGTACACACTCCACTCAGCAGGGAACAGTAACAAATCCCTTAGAAACTATAGAAAGTTAATGTGAGATTATGCCTGCAAACATGCCCTCTTCATCATGAAGAAGAGGATGGAGGGATTTTTAATCATTTTTATGCATAAACTCCACTTTCCATTTAAATGCTCCACACAAGTTGGGGCAGCAGGATGACTTGGGGACTCATTTCTACATGTAAGTAACCTAAACTCTGGTGTCCTGTGCAGGCTAGCTCATTCTAGAATGGAGAACCTTTTTAAAAAGTGGAATTGAAGCAGGACTTTGAGGGAAAACAATGGCAGCAAACAGACACAAAAATGGTACTTTGAAGATGTTTGTCTGATATTTAGCCTCTGAATAAGCACTTCTTATGTGCTAAAAAATCAAAAGGGGTGAACCTTTAGCGCCATAGTAATGAAGACATTAATGTATCTATATTTACAGATTGCACTGTTAATTCTATCTGCACAAGAAATATTGTAAGGAAGGACGCACTATTTCAGATATTTGGGGATTGAGCCATTTAGGGCTTTTAAACACTTAAGCTTTTTTTTTTAAAAAAAAAACAACCTGAGTTATATGTGTTCTAAAGAAAACCACGGCCAGAATTCTGGCAGCTGAATTTTCTGAGTCATCTTCAAGGGTAGTCCCATGTAGAGCACATTGCAATAATTCAGTCTGGAAGCTACCAGAGCATGGGATTCTGTGGCCAAGCAATCTTTGTCCCCAAAGTACCATAATAGATGAACCAGCCAGCACTAGAAAAAGACTTCAGGTCTGACAACCTGAATCTCCAGGGACAAAATTGAAACAAGTTGTGAACCTGCTCTTTCCAGGGAGATTGAGTCCCCACCAGGACAGGCCATCTTTACACCCTCTGGATGTGAGAACTTGGAGGATTCAGGTCTTTTCAGGATTCAGGTTCAGGTTTTCTTTTTGCCTCCATCCAGCCTATCACAGCCTGCAGGCACCAAACCATTAACCCCTGAACTACCTTTCCTGTTTCAGATGGAGCTGGGTGGCATCTGCATATTGATGACACTTCACTCCAGATCTCCTGATGACAGTTCCCAGGAGCTTCATGTGTTAAATAGGATGGAGGACAAGCTGGAACCCTGTGCGACACCATCAGACAACTCCAATGGTGTTAAGCAGTAGCCTTCCATAACTTCTTTCTTGAAGTGGTCCTGGATGGAGGAGTGAAACCACTGAAGCACAAGGCTGCCTACCTTCACCTCCTTGAGATGCTCCAGGAGGATGCTGTGGTCAATGGTATCAGCAAAAAACATGTTTAGCCTTCATTCATTTCATTGTAGGGAACAAATGGTTGAATTTTCACCTTCATAGTGGACTGACTGCTTTTCATACTCATTCAGCACTTGATACTAAAGTCCCATGATTTTCTTCTTTTTTGTTTGCAGGTCACCCTTTAATGGAACTGTAAAACTAAAGTGTAGACAGCAGCTTTCTTTTTTGTCGCCTGAAGGGCTTAAAAGTTGAGAAGGGTAGTAACTCAGATGTCAGAAACTCCTGAGGAAAGGAGAAGAGTGGGCAGCGCTGTTAGCCTTGTGTAAGTAACGCAGCCATTAGCAGTGAGGGAAGTTGAAAGGCTCAGATTGTGACCCTTTTCATTCATTATCACTGTAAAAAAAAAAAAAAATGCCTCCCACGCATGGTGTATGAATGTAAAAAAAAATATGTGGTCCATGTGCCTCTGTTGTTAGATGGTCTTCACACTGAATAGTGACAGGCATGTATTTTCCATTGTTACGTGGTGCCGGCTTAATGCTGACTCACTGCAAATGATGGTTTGCAAATGGGCAGATTCCAGACTCCCTTTGCTTTCTTCCCTTCTCTGGCATGGTCCCACCTCCCTTTTCTTATAATAATTTATTATTTATACCCCGCCCATCTGGCTGTGTTTCCCCAGCCACTTTGGGCGGCTTCCAACAGAATCTTAAAAACACGATAAAACATCAAACATAAAAAACTTCCCTAAACAGGGCTGCCTTCAGATGTCTTCTGAAAGTCAGATAGTCGTTTATTTCCTTGACATCTGATGGGAGGGCGTTCCACAGGGTGGGCACCACTACCGAGAAGGCCCTCTGCCTGGTTCCCTGTAACTTGGCTTCTCGCAGTGAGGGAACCGCCAGAAGGCCCTCAGAGCTGGACCTCAGTGTCTGGGCTGAATGATGGAGGTGGAGACGCTCCTTCAGGTTTACAGAGCTGAGGCCATTTAGGGTTTAAAGGTTAGCACCAACACTTTGAATTGTGCTTGGAAACGTACTGGGAGCCAATGAAGGTCTTTCAGGACTGGTGTTATACGGTCTCAGAGGCCACTCCCAGTCGCCAGTCTAGCTGCCTCATTCTGGATTAGTTGTAGTTTCCAGGTCACCTTCAAAGGTAACCCCACGTGGAGCGTGTTGCAGTAGTGCTCTATTTTAGCCATGGTTTAGTGTTACAACTGCACCTGTACACCTGTACCTGTTAACACCTGCTCACCAGACACTGCCTTAACAGAGAATGCAGACTCTCTACCCAAAACCCAGGCAGGTTTGTATGTGAGAATGGTGATACGTCAGGAATTATTAGTCATAGTTGTGCTGCCGGGTGCCTGGGAGAGTTCCCCTCCCCTAACTTTCCTTCTTTGCTGGCTGTCCGGGGGTGGGTGGGTGAGATTATGTACTGCAGCTGACTTGACTTTGACCTTTCTTACAAGTGACCATTTGCCAAGTGACTACTTAAAGGTTTCCTGCATGCAGCAACTTGTCATCTTGTGCTGTCTTGTCAAGCAGTGAGGAGATTGGGCAGCTGGCGATGGCAACTTGCCTGACCCCTGATATAGGGCAGCTTCCTATGAACCTGATAGCTATATGGCCCGCTTGTTTTTCGGCGGGGTTTTGAGTTTTCCTTCTTGAGGTGAAATGAGCATTCCTCTGCTTAAGGAAAGAAAAGGTGCATTTCCAAAAAGGGAGGCGGAAAACCAAAGCCAAACAGAGAAGACTAGATTACGCAACTATTATTGTCCTTGTTTCAAAGTGGGTCTTTTAAACTCTTTTTTTATTCTGATAGAAGGGCAGCTCTTTTTCCTCCTCTCTGTTGGAATTGCTTGGCCCAGCCATTATTAGCAGGGTTTGGAAGAAATGAGGCAGCTGGTATCTCTCCTTAGAGAGCGAAGGCAACCGAAGGCCACCAGTCCATCTTGGATTACAAGCGACATAAACACAGCTCTTCCTTCTCTCTCCCCGCTCCCTTGGCTGCCTTGATTCCATTTTTTCTTAAAGAGGAAGGGTAGTTGCACTTGCCACTGCTGCGCTGCAAAAGAAAAGATCTGGAGGCATGATATACATATATTTTAAGGTTTGCAGGGAAATGGGGAATTGAATCAAACAACATCAGCTTCAGTTTGATCTTTAATGCCCCCACATGGCAAGAAATCCCCCCCCCTTTTTAGTGTTTGTCTGTTTTTAAACGAAAGGATGGAATTCTGCTCATTGCTAGAACTTGGTGCTCGCTTGTTTTCATTGGTTTTTGGCTTCGTGTTCCTGCTCTGCCGGTGCAGCTTGCCTACCTGTTATTTCTGCCGGCATTAGAGGACCCAAGTAGGCAGTCCGGACTCTGAATTCTTCCCTGCAGGACTTTTTGCTACAGACCACGAGACCCCCTCACACTAAAAGCACCACATCATCTCCGAAGGAGAACTGTGTTTCACAGAACGTATAAGAGCAGGTGTGGGGAACCTCAGTCCCAGGGCCAAATGCAGCCCTCTAGACCTTTATATTTGGCCCTCAGGACTCCCCCCCCCCCAGACCACACTCCTCACCACCCCATCTTCATAGCCTCCCTGAATACTTTTCAAGTGTCCCTATTTCCCTCACAAGTGCCGCCACTGCTGAGCTTGTCCTGCCTCTTTTCGAGCATCTTAACTGATGCACAGCCTTCAGAACTTACAGTGTTTTTCCGTGTATAAGATTTTTTTTATTATTAAAAACGCATAGTGTATCTGTGGCAATTGGTGGCAGCCGCGAGCAGGAGATTGTCAGCGGCGATTGGGCAGGTGATTGGTGGCTGCAGCAAGGCCTGCTGGTGATTGGCTGCTGCTGCGGCAGTTGGGCAGGTGATTGGCGGTTTTGTCAAGGCATGCGATTGGCAGCGTTGGTCAAGCGGGTGAGCGATTATCACTATCCCCCCCCCCCCCAAAAAAAAGCTCAACAACTCTTGGAGTCCCAAAAAATAGGGGTCGTCTTATACATGGGGGCGTTATACATGGAAAAATACAATAAGCTGCTGAGCATCCTCTCTCACTACTGAGGAACAACTGTGAGCAACTTCAGTTCATCTGTGACTAGACTGAAAGGGCTTTTAGTTGCTGGGAGTTTTGGGGACTGTTACAATGCATTGGGCCAAAACCTGTAACATAACTACTACTACTATTACTTTTTCTTCTTCTTCTTCTTCTTCTTCTTCTTCTTCTTCTTCTACTACTACTACTACTACTACTATAATGAACCACTGTATTGTGCCTTTCCCTCACCTCTATTTTTGAATCATGGGTGCTAGGAACAACTAGTAAGTGGAAGGGCAAAATTCATTTCGGGCAAATGCCACTTGCTCTTGTTGCAATGAGCTTCCTTTGTCCCCAAATCTAAGCATTTTTGGAATGCTCTTCCAAGATGCTTTCTGATAGTACTTGCTGCTTAAATGTACTTGGTACTTTTGGTGCTTCCTTTTCGAAAGTTTTGTTCAAAACCAACAGCAAAGTAAAAAGGGGCTTTCTGTGCTTCCTGCTGCCCCCACACCCCGCAGAGATGCAAAAGAGGCAGCGAGAGAAATTGCCTTTTTTGCGGGAGGAATGGGAAGGCTATGGATTTGTGAGAGACTGAGGGGAACAAAGCATGATTGCACAGCGCACCTGTTTTAGCGTCTGTTTTAAATATTTATTACATGCTTGAAATGCTTAAAGCTTCGCACTTAAAGCCGCGGTCTGATTTAATGTTATGTATAGCTGTGAAGGTATAACTGAAAAGAAAAGAAAAATCACTGGGCTGGGGTGGGGGTGGGGGATGAGAGAGAGACAAGGGGAGGTGGAAACAGAGCTAGGCATCAAAGAAGTGATAAGATTGACATGCGTGAGAGAAAACGGCGACACTTTGACAGTGCAGTCTGTGCATGTCTGCTCAGAAGTAAGTCCCAGTGAGTTCCATGGGGCTTATTTCCAGGTGTAAGGTTGCAACTTACTGGTTGTTTTGATCTCTGAAAACAGTTACTTATTTATTGGCCTCTTTTTAGACAAGTATTATCTCCCTAAAGCGGCCCTCCTGGTGAGAGAGCGGCCAGACCAACCATGAGGCAAAATGAGGGAATCGCCTCAGGCGCCAAATTCTGAGGGCATCCTCTTGAGTGAGCCCTGGGGCTGTACTCTTCCTTGGGAGGCCAGAGCTGTTAACAACAACAACAACAACAACAACATCAATAATTTATAACAACAACAACAGCAACAACAATTTATAACCCGGCCAACTGACTCCATTGCTCCAGCTCTCTGGGAGGCTTCCAACAATTATAAAAGCATAATGAAAAATCAAACATTAAAAATATCACTGAACATGGGCTGCCTTTGGATTTAATCTAAAAGTTGTATAGTTTAACAGTGCAGGCAACAAAATGCTTTGGTCCACTCCTGGTTCTAGGACAAGATAAAACTGAGTTAACAACATAACTCATATACTGTATCTGTCTATAAAATAGGTAAAAGGGAGGGTGGCTGACTGGGAGCGATACAGAACATTAGATGACATGTGGAAATGTGACTAGTTTACATATGTTTAAAGATGAGTGAATTAATGTCTTATGGAATGGGAAGGGAGGAGTATTCTCTGTAGATTGTATACAGTTCACTGAGAAGATGGGTTTAAACATTTATTAGGTAGATTTGTTACAGGCTAAGAAAGGAGCGGGCACAGTGGTTTTACAGGGGCATAATTTGTACCCTTTCGCTGCTCAGGAAAGTTAACATGGAACGTTTCAGTGACTGACTATGTGAGGATCTTCAGTTGATGAAAAAAAAAAAAAGGATACATATTGCAGGATTCATAGTCATAGTAGCCATAGTCAGTTAATTTATATAGAAATTTTACACAAATACTTCCGTGCTCATAAAAATGTCTAAATACAGTAGTAGAATAACAGTACATAATAAAAAGTAAGAAGAGCACTGCAACCTCACACTATACCCACCCCTTCAACAATTAACAGTTCATTTAACATACATCAAAAACCTAAGGGAGCACAAAACTCACCAATAGGTCAAGTAAAAATATATTCAGGTTTGTAGCTGTTGTGGGTTTCATTACAGGCTTGCCACGTTTATGTCAGTATCTTAGTGGTACTTAACTGTGCGATTGACTGTGACCCTTTGCCGTTACATTTGTGAACTGGCTTAGTATCCATGTAAGCACGCAGACATTATCAAACAGAAATTTTGCAGTTGGCTCCCTTGATACGATTTAGTAGTGCAAAAAGATGTTGGCTGTGTGGTCAGATATTTTGGACAATGCTCCTAGGCAGCATAAAGGCTCTGTTTAGATGCAAACCAATGTGGTTTAATATTTATTACAACCAACTAGCATGTTGCTTGTTTAGGAAACATGTGAATGACAAAATGGGGAAACTGATTTAGGGCAGTAACTTGAGTTAGTCCTTTTCTCCTTTTAACTTGGTGTCTTCAATCATGACGGAATTAAATCACTCCACCCTGCTGGAGAGTTTATTTAGCTGGTACTGAAATGGACAATGAGACATGCTTCTTTGCTTGAAAGAACAGTAAATTAACCTGATGATATTTCTATTTCTACTCAGCCTGAGATATTTTAAAATGTCATTGAGCCTGGAAACACATCTGTTAAACCACACTGAATCTGAACATCAATTGTTGTCTAAGGCTGCAACCCTGAACTCTCTTTTTTCCATGGCAGTAAATCCCACTGATTGAAGTGGGACTTGCTTCTGAATAAATGCACGAGATTACACTGAAAATTGCTTTTAGTTAAGGCTGAGCTGAAAGTTCTCCCCCTTGACACCAAAATTTGGTGTGTACAGTGAAAAGAGGTCATTATTGGTAGGGCAAATTTTTTTTAGGGGGGATAACCAACTCCCTGCTTTTACATTTTTGCGGGGAAGAAGAATATCATACTTTCTTGTTGACATGTTAGATTTCCATCACAGGAAGGGATGTATGAATTTGGGGGGTGGGGAACCTTCATATATGCAGTCTTCCCACACACACTGAAGTGGTACACTCCTTATGGGATTGTACCATGTATTTCCTCCACATCAGGGGCAGAGAAACATTTTCCAGCCTGTGGGCATCCTTCCAGGGATGTGCGAATTGGAAGGGGAGAGCCTTCAAATATGCAGTTCCCCCCCGCACTCTGAAGTGGTATGCTCCATACAGGGTTGTACCATGTATTTTCTACACATCAGGGGTGAGGAACACTTTTACAGCCTGGAGGCCAGTGGGTGGGGCCAAAGGCCAAAGTGGGTGGAGCAACAGAGCGTATACCTCTTGCCTTTGAGTAGGCTACCTTCCAGCCACTAGAACCAACTCCAGGGGGCTGTGGGTGATTTGACACCCACAATAATTTATTTGTGGGGGCTGGACCACCCGCAAAGTCCATGGGCTTTGAAGTTGAAGCCCTTCGTTGTGGACGCCCACAGTCTTTGGCACGAGATGGCACCTGTGCTTCCAGCCATGCAAAGCTGGAGGCTTCTGTACACAAACATACAGTCACCTCCACCTTGACAAAGAAGAGTTTAGCACAGTTTTAAGACTAGAAGAGGACACATAACTGGGATGGTGAGGGTGTGACCTGGGAGGTGGGAGTCATCGCTTGAGGAGACTTCAGAGGGCCAAACAGAAAAGTTGGGAGGGCTGCCTTCAGTGTCTGGCCTGGAGCCTCTCCACCCCTGCACTACCTTTTTATAAAATCTGTCGTTGGTATCCAGGTACAGTGGTACCTCAGGTTAAGAACTTAATTTGTTCTGGAGGTCCTGAAACTGTTCTTAACCTGAAGCACCACTTTAGCTAATGGGGCCACCCGCTGCCGCCATGCCGCCGGAGCCCGATTTCTGTTCTCATCCTGAAGCAAAGTTCTTAACCTGAAGCACTATTTCTGGGTTAGCGGAGTCTGTAACCTGAAGTGTAGGTAACCTGAAGCGTATGTAACCTGAGGTACCACTGTAGTCCAAAACAGGAAATACACATGCTCCGAGTTTCTTGTCAAAGGAATGCTGTAGTTGAAGTCAGGGATTTGCAGGTGTTCGCCTCCCCCAGCATCTGTTGTGTCACCTTAACCGTTGTCACTCTGCTCTCACACCCTGTGCATTGGCGCAGCAACCTCAATCGATGTGACAGAGTGAATGACAGAACGGCAGACTTGGTCATGGTCATCTCTTGCCAGAGGCAGAGCTCCAGATAGTCAGTTCACTCTGAGCTCCAAAGACAAACAGAACAGACACTTCTCATGTGGGAAGCTCCATGGCGTTTGGTGATGTAGAATAATAATAATAATAATAATAATAATAATAATAATAATAGGAGGAGGAGGACATGTTCTTATTCTGAGGGACTTCGGATCTGGTGTGTGCACAGATCTGCTCGTCAAGGGAAAGGATACTCGAGGCCTTTGGCAAGGAGGGTGCCCAGCCCCACACGTCCTCTCCCTCCAACCTCTCACTCGAAATGAGTTTGAGAGATGGTAAGAAACAACAAGAGGATTTTTGAAAGCTCAGGGCATTTGAGAGGAGACCTTCTCTCTCCTCCGACGCTGGGGTTTTCTTTCACATGTGCTAAGGTTTAGAGCAGATAAGAAGCAGCAAGTATCTGTATCTGTTTATCTACATCTATATCTGTTTCTTAAATTCTCTTCCAGGCATTCAGTGGAGAGGAAGGAGTTGGTTGCAAATGCAAATAGAAGCTGCCTTTATACTAGGGAATGTCAATATTTGTGAATTCTTGGAAATTTGCTTCCTTTGTTTATTATTTTAGGGTTGTTGTTTTTTTAATTTGGATTTGTAAAGAGCCATTCATGTGGTCACCTATGGTGTTTAAAAATCACCTGCAGGTGACCAGACTGGAAAGCGTTTGCAATCTGAAAGGTAGTTTGCTTGCTTATCTGTCTGCTTTTCAGTCTCTTATTCATGTAAGCATTATGGAGAACAATAACCACTTCTTTAAAGTGGAGTTTGGTGGTCTTTCGGACATGTGCTCATACACATCCTTGCAGTTTAATTGTTTATCTGGCAAGCTGCAGTTAGTGCTTTTAGTTTAAGTGTGTTGAAAAGTTTCATTATATTTTCCAAAGGTTTTGGCATCACGTTTGTAGGGAAAAAAACCTGTTTTTAAAAGTGATGATTAACATGGCTGTTAGTTAAATCCCATTTATGAAGTGGGTTAGATGGTTAAAACGGTTTATTTCCTGCATATTGTTTTCATTTCCCTTCTTTATGACATTGCTGAGTAAGGGTAATAAGAGATCTTCAGGGAGGAGCACAACGAAGAGCAAAATTCATTTCTCTCACTTTTTTATTGCCTTGTAATTTAAATCGGTTGGCACACTTTTCCTCAGAGGCAATAAAACATCTCTATTGCTCTTCTAAGGGTGAGTTCGCTGTTCTGCTTCTTCTTTTTCACCTGCTTCCATCCAGCATCATTCTTAAATTCTAATTGTCCTCTTCCCAGAAACTAAGACTCAACAGGCTTGTTTATTGTAAGGATAACCATTCTGAGTAGGTAAGAGGTGTTGGGGCAGAGACACCTCTTTGCTGAACTACACTTCCTCTGAGCTTTGAAATCATAGAATTGCAGAGTTGGAAAGGACCACAAGCGTTCATCTAGTCCAACCCCTGCAATGCAGGAATCATTTTGCTCAATGGTAGGTCTCGAACCCACAACCCTGAGATTAAGAGTCTCACGAAACCTCTGAGCTACCATAGCCTCTTGCGTGCGGCCAGACCCCCAGAACCCTCTTCAAGCTGTAGTGTAATAGAGATGTAAAAAATTACCCTTCCTCAGAAATTATGGCCACAGAGTGAGCTGGGAGAAGGGGTAGTCTTGCTCCAGCATCTGGATGCACAGAGCACAGTCTGTAGCAGGAAAGGCTTCGTGCATATAGCTGTACACAAGAAGAATACACAGCTTGGGCTGCGTGCATGGACACCAGAGAGCCTGTCTGAGGGGGGCACTGCCATGGGCTGGTCAGTGGCCTCCAGACCATCTGCTCCTTCCCCATTCTCATTTTTGTGACATGACCACCAGAACCCACCTCTCCTTCCCTCTGCCCCACTTCCTGCTCTCCCCTGACCCCTTCTCTCTCTCTCTCTCTCTCTCTCTCCCCATTGCTTACAATAGCAGCAGTAGCGTTGATGCGTTTGCCTGCTACTTGTCCAGTAGCATAGCATGGTGGGCAGAGGAATGGTGGTCCCGGGGCACAGAATTCTGAGGGGGGTGCAACCAGGAACATCGCCCACTCACCCTGCCCCTGAGATGGCTGAGCCAAGAGGTTTCTAACACAGGCAAGCAGTAGGAAGCCTCTGGACTGACCAAGCACTACATAAAAACTCGGGAGTCCAGCCCTTGCTTGGGAACAGATAATATACATTTTTGCATTTTGCTATTTCATCCAAATTTTCCCATATCCAGCAGCTGTGCTCATAGAGAGGCTGAATATTCCCCTCTAATACTGATCCAAATAATACACCCCTCATAGAAAAAGCATGTATGATTTTTTTTATTTAAAAAATCAAAAGATATATACAGAAAGACGCTCAGAATTGTCTTGTTGGATTAGATCAATTCCTCTCTCACCAGTAATTTTCCTTGCAGCAGCGTAAGAGCATAGGTATCTCTGTCTTAAAGGTAAAGGGACCCCTGACCATTAGGTCCAGTTGTGGCTGACTCTGGGGTTGCGGCACTCATCTCGCTTTATTGGCCGAGGGAGCTGGCGTACAGCTTCCGGGTCATGTGGCCAGCATGACTAAGCCACTTCTGGTGAACCAGAGCAGCGCACGCAAACGCTGTTTACCTTCCCACCGGAGCGGTACCTATTTATCTACTTGCACTTTGATGTGCTTTCGAACTGCTAGGAGCAGGGAACGAGCAACGGGAGCTCACCCCGTTGCAGGGATTCGAACCGCCAACCTTCTGATCGGCAAGTCCTAGGCTCTGTGGTTTAACCCACAGCGCCACCCGCGTCTCTGCCTTATACAAGTACAATTAGCTCAGCATTGTTGACATTGACTAGCAGTGGCTCTCTAGGGTTTCAGACCATAATTCACCACCAGCCCTGTCTGGGGATGCAGCCTTCTGCATGAAAAGCCAGAGCTCTACTGTTGATCTTTGGCCCTTTCCCCAGATGGCTTTGGAAGCTCACAGCGCTGCACAAAGGCACCACTTTCCTTCCCTCAACTCCGCACTCCTGTCATCCATAGGTGCCAACTCTGCGGGGCTAAGGACACCTCAGCCCCGCAAACTATCTGGATGGGGCTCCCCAATCTGGAGGGGCTGGGCCTCGTCAGGCCTTCCCGTAGCTGTGGCAGGGCCTCATATGCTGCGGGCCTTGTGGCCCCCTCCTGCCACGTGGTATCACAAGTGTGTGCCGTGTGCGTGACATCACACACGTGCGACGGGCACCTCCAATTTGGGCGGAACCTGGCACCTATGCTGTCGTCTGCCCCTGGCATCTAGTCCTCCAGAGTCTTACCACCTCTGGGCACAAAGGTTTTGTTTTTATCTTTTTGCCTAATAACCATTAAAGACTTTGGGTAGACTTATCTCTTCTGAAGACAAAGGCAGCAGGGGAACCGCGACAGATCTCATTCAGTAGCTTTTCATCTACGCAGTGGTAGCGAGATGTTGTTCATCTTGTACTCGCAGGCCTTAATCAAAGGGGGGAAAAATCCTTTCATTTGCCTTATGTGGCCTGTAATTGTCAGGGTCATAATTCCAGGCAAGTTCATTGTATGTTGTTTGGCTGCGAACTGCTTGCTATCTGGGCAACAACAAGCACTTCAAACTGCTTGGCTCTGGTCAGTTTTATTACACAGGAGCAGATGTTTCCTGGCGCGACTGGGATTCTTTCACAACTGAACGAGTCGTTTGAGTGAGTGTTACTCTGTGCAAATGAATATATAACCTCACATTTACACGCAGGATTGCATTTTCGAAAATGTTGTTTTATCTATCCAAAATATTATCCTGTGGCAGTTTTGATGTTTGCAGGTTTCTGGGGCATTTTTTTCTTTTTTTCTTTTTTGTAAGCTTTAGAAAGGCAAATGCACTGTCACTTTTAAGTGATATTCTGCGCATGGCTTTACTTTGTATTTGGCAACGAAAAGGGCTTTCCTTATATTGATATGCTACAATTGGAGGCTAAGAGAAACAAATAAGAAATGCTTCTTCCTTGTACCTGTTTGTTTTAAAGGCTTATGTAAATGTTTGTTTACTTACATGTGGCATAAATAAATCAGAAGCCTTGGGAGATAAATATCACACACCTTTTTCCATACCGAGGATGTATTCCGTCTACAGCAAGAAAAATGTAAATTATATTTACAGTTAACACACACTGCTTAGATGCACTACTCAGATATTTGTTATGTTTTGTTTTTAAGTTGCTTGTATTGTTACACTTTTTTTTTTTTTACTTGCAAAGCTGGTCAAATATTTGCAAATTTTCACTAACAATGCCCTTGTGTGTAAGTTGTAGCCCACCCTGTTTGACTGAATCTTGCTGTGATTTGATAGCAGAGGCCATAAGGAGAGAAGTCTGGATTGCCCAGCCCTATGTGAGTCAGGAAATTTCTCAAAATGCACACTTCACTTGGGAGCAGACATGATCAACACCACCCATTCTGCTTTAGAACGCTGACCATGTTTAAAAACTGCTTTGGCCTTTGAGAGTTGCCGTCTGTGGTTTTTTAAATTTTGTTTTAAAGCAATTTTGTAACTGTTTGGGTTTTCCCTACGGTTCCGGGATGAAAGCCAAGAAGGAACCATTCACTCACTTGAATGGGACTTTATGCTTTTCCTCGCGTGTATTTAATATCTGCACGTGAATAATAAGGGATTGCAATTGTTCAGAATGTAATGCCCCATGTTTCGTTTTAACAGTTAACCGATTTGGTGTTTTCTTCTAGGTTTGTAATTGGAATGGGCCTCTCATCTCCTTGCAGTCCTTAACACATGAGTCCTTTATAAATACTTTGCCACTGCAGAAGTGTGTAGTACTTGCTTTTATTTATTTTTTACTGTTCAAATGGTGAACAGTTGCCAAATTGAAATCTGAGACTTGCAGGTGTAGGAAATTACTGATGCCAGCCAGAGATCAGTCTAAAGGTGTTGAAAAAAATAGGTCCTGGGAAGATGCAAATGCTGCTAGTTTCAAAATAAAGAAGATCAAAGATCACAGTCGAGATCGAAGGTGATCTTGGATGCCATCTGGCAACATCTCCTGTTTTTCCAGGGAACTGTATGCAGTGCCGGCAGAACCTGACTCCATCCTTGCTAGAGCCACAGAACCACCTTGACACCTGGCTGAGTTCCTGGCCTTTAACTGGCAGCAAGAAACCTCAGAGCTTTGACATTTCCATCCTCCCTCCTAAACAGATTTGGGTGCAGGCATGGGGTGAGAGATATGGAGCTGCACAGAAGCCTCACTTCTCTATGTCTGCTGCAAGAAAATCCCCCAGCTTGTGGACAGATACCCAGCAGCTGAATTTCCTTTTGGCTGTGTTCATAAGCCATGAGCTACAAGTCCTATTAACTTCAATATAATGATGGAATTGTCTGGGGCCACCATATATAGTTGGAAATTGTGGTTCATAAAATGTAAACCAAAAGCAGCCATCCATTTTGCTTTATTCTCTAGGGGATTAAAAATTGTGCATTCTTTTGCATGTACATCATACTTCATCATAGCTACCAATTGCTAGGGTTGCCATATTTCAAAAAGTTAAATTTATGACACCCGCAAAGTTGTTCAGTGTTTTTTTAGAAACCCACCAAAATTGTTAAGCTTTTGAGCTTGCTGCTTTTTCCATTGCCATACATCTGGGTTTTCCATGACATTTTGCTGATTTGGCACCCCCCCCCCCCATGACATTTTTACACTCGAAAACCAGGACATGTCAGGACATGTCAGGAAAAGCCTAACAATTGCAGCATTGGAGATGTCTCTCACTTGACTTCCTCCACTTGGGTATAGTCCTTCCTATATTGAGACTTCATCCTTCCTGTTGTTATTGTTGTTTAGTCATTTAGTCGTGTCTGACTCTTCGTGACCCCATGGACCAGAGCACGCCAGGCACTCCTGTCTTCCACTGCCTCCCGCAGTTTGGTGAAACTCATGCTGGTAGCTTCGAGAACACTGTCCAACCATCTCGTCCTCTGTCGTCCCCTTCTCCTTGTGCCCTCCATCTTTCCCACCATCAGGGTCTTTTCCAGGGAGTCTTCTCTTCTCATGAGGTGGCCAAGGTATTAGAGCCTCAGCTTCAGGATCTGTCCTTCCAGTGAGCACTTGGGGCTGATTTCCTTCAGAATGGATAGGTTTGATCTTCTTGCAGTCCATGGGACTCTCAAGAGTCTCTTCCAGCACCATAATTCAAAAGCATCAATTCTTCGGCGATCAGCCACCTTCAGACATCGTACTGCAGAAAGGTTCTAATCCCTGTCTCTCTTCTGGCAAGTCTCTGCTGCATTCTTGATTTAAATTGACAAAATTAAATTGACACCTGCACACATTACACTGGTCCTCATCTAGCCCTAGGAATTCCTGGCTTTTTAAGGAGAGAGCAAAACAACAACAATTTCTGTGCAGCTGTAGCATTGTATCAACACTGCATTTCTTTGTAATCTGGCTGCTCAGTTGATGATCTGGAGCCAGAGTCATGCATGAGAGATGGATATGGTTTGCTTTGGATTGCTACTTGCCCTGTGACTGTAGCAAATGTTATGTCTGCTTTAAACTATGGTATGCCAATCACCAGAAATACCGATTTAGGTTGTGCTCATATACTCAACAATACTCTTATTTGGTGAACAAGGGTGTGTACACAACTGCAACCCTGCTGTATGCACATGTATGTCTGGTTGTGTGGAAACTCAATTTGTACAGTGGTACCTCAGGTTACAGACGCTTCAGGTTACAGACGCTTCAGGTTACAGACTCTGCTAACCCAGAAATATTACCTCGGGTTAAGAACTTTGCTTCAGGATGAGAACAGAAATTGTGCAGTGGCGGTAGCGGAAGGCCCCATTAGCTAAAGTGGTGCTTCAGGTTAAGAACAGTTTCAGGTTAAGAATGAACCTCCAGAACGAATTAAGTTCTTAACCCGAGGTACCACTATATTACGTTTCTGCCCCCTTCTTTGACCTTCGCACCACACGCTGTATAATTTAGGACTACAACATCTGGGATAGTGGCATTTAAATAATCCTCAAAACAAACGAAAGACAGAGTCAGCCCTCAGGAACAGAACACTATATTTCCTAAAATTCTCCGCATAATTGGTGGGTGGTATTAAGGTAAATTCAACAGTATAACATTTTAAAAGGGATGTAAGATGGGAGAACTGAATCAGATGGATATATAAAAATATGCAGGAATGGTGGGCAAATTAAAAGAACTCTGGAAGTGGAGGGAGGGGAGTTGTTGAATGGATGGCTATAAAATTGTAAAATTTAATTTAAAAAATTATAATAACAAGTTATCTATATAATTTTTAGTATTTCTTTTGGGCAATATCCAAAGTTAGTATTACTTGAGAGTAATCAATTCATTTATTTCAGTGGGCCTATTTTGACTATGACTTAGGTTTATGATTAAACCCTTCCTTTTGGCCCACTAGAAACCCTCATGACAACATTTATATTAAACAAGCAAACTACTTTGATAATCTTATTCTGCTATCCTATGCTTTCCTGCTAGTCTATCTGCCTGCAGTATTTGGGAATGTGCAAGATAAGTAGTTTGGATTCTCTTGAGAATTGTCTTGAACATAAATTGCTGACAAAGAAATTTTAGGTTGCGGTTCTGTCCTCACTTAACCTGGGAGGAAATCAGAGGGGCTTACTTCGAGTAGATAATCACAGTGAATCACAGTGCTAGGGACCTTTTGTTAACACTATTTGTGGGGGGTTTCCTTAGCATATTTACCATATTTTCACCAGCTCCTTTGCTGTTTCTTCCACCACCCTGTTCAATATTTGTGGGTTGTAAATAATTTTTCCTTTGGTTGGTTTCATAGTCGCTGCTTGCCTAAAGGTTTTGTCACATTAGCACCACAGTTTCCATTTGGAACCAATGTAAGCAACAACAACAAAATGATGTTAGTGGGACAGGATATTATAATCCAATTAGCAGGGTGCTGGAACATTTACCACAAATAAATGAATGATGTCACTGGAAAACCACAGGCTGAATTTACCTCTGCTCTGACATATGGCAAGAAGGCACTCTTTAAGAAGCAAACTGTCCTCACATGCCTGTTAGAAATCTGGCAAGAGTCTGTTGCTCTGCAGAAGGCAAGGGCACCATTACCAAATGTAAATACAGATTGGAATATTTACACAGCTTGCTTCTCAATGCAGCATTTTCCTGAAGCCATATAACCTAATGACTTAACAAGGCAGAGCCTAAAGCTTTTGCAGGATTGCAAGTTTGCAAAAAAAAACACAGCCAGATGACCAGATAGATAGTCCCTCATGGCTTTTCCTATATCTTCTCTAAAAACCACTGTAGCCTTAGGAATAAGCCTTATAGATATATAGAGGATTGACTATGGTTATTGTCTACAAGTAATCTTGGAGCCATTCCAGCACATTATGCAGAATGTTGCAGGAAAGTCCTGAGGCCTAATTTCTTTCTTTCTTTTCTTTTTATCTTTTTTTATTTATTGCATTTATATCCCACCTTTTCCTCAGTGGAGCTCATTTAATTCCTCCTCATTTAATCCTCACAACAACCTGCGAGGTAGGGTAGCCTGAGAGGCAGTGACTGGCCCAAGGTTACCCAATTAGTTTCATAGCCGAGTGGGGATTTGAACCCTAGTCCGAGGACGACACTCTTAACCACTACAGTTCTGACAATTGAAACCCAACTCATTTGTGGGAAAACCTGAGAGCTCATACACTCAGTCTACTTGCATGGTTGGTGTATGTGAGAACAACCAATTCTTGTAAGAAACCAGGGGAAATCGAAACGTGGAGGTTTCCACTTCCTAGAAGGGCAGGGGTGTTTTTATATGGTTCTGCCACTTCTGTTGCCTCCCTGCCACAACGTATCATATGAGCTATATCTCTGATCATAGAGATTTGGACAGGACCACCCCAGACTACAGTGGTACCTCGGGTTACATACGCTTCAGGTTACAGACTCCGCTAACCCAGAAATATTACCTCGGGTTAAGAACTTTGCTTCAGGATAAGAACAGAAATTGTGCTTTGGCGGTGCGGCGGCAGCAGGAGGCCCCATTAGCTAAAGTGGTGCTTCAGGTTAAGAACAGTTTGAGGTTAAGAATGGACCTTCAGAACGAATTAAGTTCTTAACCCGAGGTACCACTGTACAGGTGATGTGCTTGTATTTTTTCAATGTTCTCCCGTTTTTTAAACATAACCCCCTGCATGTAGTAAGCTAGCCCTGCAGGGAAAGGTGCCAAACATTTCTTTCTGATGTGCTAGCTTGCTATAAGCAATGATGTTGGATTTTTTTTCTGGTTCTTTTTCCTTTTGCAGCGAAGACCAGCCAAACATACGACAACTGCTTCTTCCCTTTGCAGTTTGAAGTAGTACAGTCCAGAAGTCTCTCACCTCTTCATCTCTCTCATTATATAATGTGTAGATTGATCCTCCATAGGAATGTATTAAAGAGTGGCAGCTCATCTCAACTGTATTTGATTCAGCCTTCTGGTTGTCACAATGCAAACAGTTATTTCTGCCTGGGCTTCCCTGCTTGAAGGAAATGACAAGTTCTTTTTGAAAAGCCCCCGTGCAGACAAGTTCAATAGTAGGTTATTTAGTGCCCATATATTCCGTTAGGCATTTAAAGTGATTTAAAAGCATTGCTGGCGTTCCTTCCTACGGCTCAGCTCCGTTTGTTATTTCAAACAATACCCACAGCGTATATTAAAAGATTAATAAATTCATACATAAATCTGGATTCGCCAGCAGTTTTAGCTCAAACCCAACAGAAAGCTAAACTTATTCCTGTTCCAAGTGTCGACATCTGGAGTTTGGGTCTTTCCAGCGTTCTTGAAGAACAAGAAAAAGGAATGTTTAATTTTTTGAAGAAATATGTATATCATGAGGTCCCATCCCCCCCAAATAAGGCTTGGGATTTTAAGTAAGTCAGTTCCACAGCCCAGTCCTGTGCTCATTTAGAAATAAGTTCAATTGCCTCTAATGGGGCATTCAAGAAAACATCTTTCTGTATATAGCCCATGTTTTGCCAGTTGGAGAGGTTGACAAGGTATCTGGTAATTTATTATTCAGTTTCTAGGGAGTACTGTTGTAAAACCAGTTTCTCGAGGCAACTCTAATTTCAGACAGCAGTACAATAGACCAGGCCTGCAAGACATAGGCTGCTTCCCGGGAAGGAGCTTCCAACCATTGAATTCCTCCCTGATCTTTTTGATATTTCTGCTCCATGCTGAACACAAGATTAGGTTCAGGCTCACAGTTAAGCTTTCTCCTCACTCACCATGACCTGGAGCCATTGCTTTTTTCAGGAAAAAACCATGAAGCTATTGGCTTGAGTCTTACCCTCCAGAGCAGGAGAAAACAAGCTTGTTCCCTCTTCCATGTGACAGCCCTTGAGATAGTTGAAGATGGCTATCGTATCTCCTCCCAGTCTCCTCTTTTCCAGGCTAAATATACCCAGTTCCTTCAACCGTTCCTCATAAGGCTTGGTTTCCAGACCCTTGATCATCGTGGTTGCCCTCCTCTGCACACGTTCCAGCTTGTCAACATCCTTCCAAGACCTGTATAGGATTATAGGATCAGAAGGTAGCTTGGCAGGAGATTTAGTTCACAGTCCTGCACCTAAATTTTCCACTGCGGTAGAATAAGCTGGATTCCATGCCAAAGTACCAGCTGTCCAGCTTTACAGTAGTTGCAGGGCTGGGGTGGGTAACTCACCCCCCCCCCACCAGATTTCCTTCTCCATCTTTCTGAACAGACTTCCCCATTGTTGGGAAAGAAAAAAAAAAAAAAAACCCAACCCATTGCTGGCAGGAAACTGGCAAGTGTCCATTGACTGCAATGCAAGGCTGTGCTAATATTTCAAGGCCAGGCCAGGAAACTAATAATTCATCCTTGCCCAAGATTTATATAGGAACTGATTCCGTTCTTTCTGGAAGGTAGGAAGTTTTATTTATTTGTTTTAGCTTTGTTGGCAGCTGTCAAGCGGGTGTCTGTTCTGCGTGGAGCCCAGCATTTGCATTTCCCCTGCCCTTTGGCAAGTTTCATTATCGTGGAGTCAAATTAGAAACAATTCTAGAAAGGTCTAAACTCACAGTTCTGACCCCCCCCCCGGCCTCGTATAGTATGTGTTACCGTAGGGGCGACTTTTTGTGAAATGTCAAAAACCAGGAATGGGAGGGGGATAAGTGTTCCAGTGATTGATTGATTGATTGATTGATTGCACTTATACACTGCCTTTCTCTCATGGGGCATACAGTGGTACCTCTGGATTGAACAGGATCCGTTCTGGAGCCCCGTTCGCATCCTGAAGCGAACGTAACACACGACTGTGCGTGCGCGGGTCGCGTTTTGCTGCTTCCGCGCATGCGCATGCGCATGACGTCATTTTGAGCGTCTGCGCATGCGCGAGTGGCGAAACCTGGAAGTAACGCGTTCTGTTACTTCCAGGTCGCCGCGGAGCGCAACCCGAAAATGCCTAACCTGAAGTGTATTCATCCTGAGGTATGACTGTATATAATTTTAGTGTGGTAAAACAAACAAATGGTATGAATATAGAACAACTGGGGCAAAGAATCCTCACTCTGTGAACTCTGTAGCCTGGGTGTCCATTCTTCTTTTTCCCCTCAGGTCACACAGGTCTTTCTTAAGGAGCCCCAGGAAGTGGCAGGAGGGGACAGGAAAGGGACTGCCCAAACAGTGTTCCTGGTGTAAAGCGATGAGGTGCCCCACATACCTCCTTGCCCCTTGCTGCAATGAGCAGAAACAAAACAAGCAAACGATACACAATTTTGTATATGTTCCACAGGATGAAACCTTGCTTTTGCCCCCAGTTTCTGAAGAAATGCGTATTACTGTGCAAAGGACGCAAAGCTCTGATAACTACCAGCTCACTGAAACCGCCGGTTATGATCTCCACAGCTCTGAATCCGCAGTGTATGCTGAAATCTGAACGTTGTGTTTTTGCAATAAGCCAGAAGTTGGAACATTTATATCAAGAATATGACTGTATTCTTTGTATAGCACTCATAGTGCTTCGTGTGGGTCATTTACAGTAGCTGGAATCCTAACAACAACCCTGTAAGATGAGTCATTATTACTGCTTCCCATATTGCAGGTGGGGAACTGATGCTGAGAGAGAGTGACTTGCCTAATGCCACGTAGTGAGTTCGTGGCAGAGGTGAGATTTGAACCATGGATTATCTGATTTGCCTCTCAGTCTCTTAGCCACTATAGTACACCAGCTGTCTGTATAATGTAGCTATACAGATAAATGTCTCTATGTAGATGGATACAGTGCTACCTTGGTTTTAGAACTTAATCTGTTCCGGAAGACTGTTCGAGTTTTGAAAACGTTCGAAAACCAAGGCGCAAAGGGCGGTCTGCAAATTTAATAGAGAAAGTTGAGAAAAATAACATATACGCTCAGCGGAAGCCATTCGACTTCCGAAGCATGTTCGAAAATGGAAGCATTTACTTCCAGGTTTACGGCATTCGGAAACCGAAACGTTTGTCAACGGAGACGTTCGAAAACTGAGGTACCACTTTATATACTTGTTAACTATAAACTACACAATTTTTACAAAAGGTTTTTTTTTTAAAAAAAATAATAATAATTTTATTAATGTTATATTATTACAATTGGCAGCCAGGATCATTAGTTTTTGGAGGTATTTTTAATCTTCTTGGATTAGCAACACCTTGTTTGTTCTCATAGCAAATTAATTTCCCTCCCTGTGTATCGATAGAAACTGCATAGGTAATTGCGTGTTGTTTGATAGAGATAGATCTGGAACTTTGGTGCATGCGCAAGCGCATGAAACCAAAAGACCCTTGTTCTCAAAAACAAAAAACGAGTGGATTTTGGTTTGGCACTTTGGCGTGAATCAACCAGAAGAGCCTCCTTTTTCAGTCAAGTGCTCTGGCCCAGCTGATTTGCACCAGAGCACCACCCCTCGCTTCCTCCCACCACGGCCTGAAATTGGGGCGCCCCAGGACGAAGACAAAACCTGGGGTGTCCTCAGAGAAAGCAGGGCCATCTCACTGAAAACAGGGTTCTTGGCATGTATGGTGACTGCAACAGGAATAGCGAAGGAGTGGAAATCTGCCCTCTCTCAACTCCTCCCTCCCTCCAGATGAAGCCTCTGCTGGAACAGAGTCCTTTCCGTGGACATAAGTTCAAAGAAGAGCAGGTCTGGAGCCAACCCAGTATATATCCTGTATTTTGCCTGACTTTGTAAGTCTAGCCTGAGAACTCTGGGAGAATTATTGTCTGGGAGGAGAATTTAGTGTGCCTGTAAAGGCGTACTGGAGGGACGCGGGTGGCGCTGTGGGTTAAACCACAGAGCCTAGGACTTGCTGATCAGAAGGTTGGTGGTTTGAATACCCACGACGGGGTGAGCTCCCGTTGCTTGGTCCCTGCTCCTGCCAACCTAGCAGTTCAAAAGCAGGACGTGCGAGTAGATAAATAGGTACCACTCCGGTGGGAAGGTAAACGGCGTTTCCATGCGCTGCCCTGGTTCGCCAGAAGCGGCTTAGTCATGCTGGCCACATGACCCGGAAGCTGTCTGCGGACAAACGCCGGCTCCCTTGGCCAATAAAGCGAGATGAGCGCCGCAACCCCAGAGTCATCTGCAACTGGACCTAATGGCCTACTTAATGCATGTGAGGAGCAATGGGATCTGAAGCTCTGTGTGACTGCTTTGGTGTCAACCACACAAAATGTGAAGGACAGAGAGGCTGGCAGCAGTGTGGAAGTGTTCTCATGGCAAAGAAAGGGAGTGCTTTTTCATACACTCGTTTTGATTGATTGAAGTCAAAGTAGGAACATGAATAGCATCACTGGAGACAGGGCTCTGGTCGCCTGAGCAATTCTTCATAATAGTGATTGGAAGGAACACATTCTGTTACGTGTGCTATTGGTAAGGAAATCTAGTACAGCAGGTACCACACAATCATATACGTGTCCACTCGGAAGAAATGCTCATAGTGAGGCTTACCCCCAGGTAAGCATGTATAGCATTGCAGCTGTAGTCTGCAAACATGTGTTTGCAAACATGTGGAAACACACTGATACATTTGTGTTCATCTGCCCTGGAAGAAATCTTGTTTTGCTGTAGATCAACATTAGACAAGAATTAAAGTCTGGAAATTTTAACATATATATATGTAGTATTATTTTAATAGCATATCCAGTTGCCTTGTAATTTTGACTTTCTGCCTCTCTCTCTAAAAAAAGCTTTCGAAATAGTTATATGAACGCCACCTTTGACGCATGAGTTCTGTTTGGATTCAAGATGTGTGTGACACTGTTAATTATCCAAAGCTTCCCTCCTAACTTCCCTTCTGTACCTCCTCAAAAAAAACAAAACAAAAACAAGGTTTGTGGTTTCTTAAATTGAAAGTTCAGTTAATTGCAGCAGGGCAATTATGCTTAAATGGTTGGCTGACATTTCTGTCCTTTAACAAAAATAAATAGAACAAGTTTTGCAGTGCCTGCAATACATCATACAGCTTAGCTTAGTAAAACAGAGTGTCAGCCCCCAAGAAAGGGATGTGGAGTGGGGGGTAGCATGGTGACAGGTTAATATTTAGCATTTCTAAAGCCTCAGTCTAAAATGGGTTCAGGGCTGGGAAAGACTTCAGTCTAAAATCTTTGAGGATTCAGCGTAGGCAGCACAGGATATATGTACCATTGACTTTGACCTGGTTTGCTCTTAACATTAAGCCAGACCATGGCTTTGAACAAACCTCTGGGTTGCCGAAGCAAGAATAATGGGCACAGACAGCACTTCTCTCTGGCTTCTGCTGCTGCTACTGTGGTTTGGCTTAGCGCTGTGTCTGATCCTGGGCTCATGATTTCTCTGGGGGATTAATATATTTTGAAAAACAAACATGAAGCATCCCCTCTTTTCCTTATCATTTGGCGGAAAATTTTGAAGCATCCAAAAGTTGTACTGGCAATCTTTTTTTAAAATGAACAAGTGTCTGTTACGATTCTCGTTTATCTGATGACACTGTTTTAACAATAACAAACCCTGTTTCGAAGGAAAAAGATGATAGGAGACAGTCAAGTTGTCTACTCAAATGTCGTTTCCCTTGGCCAAGACAGTGTCGGGGTGAATTTGCTAGAGAAACCATCAACATCGAGGTGAACGCTGAGAAATTGCTCTGTTAGAATATCCCTAATTTGTGGCCAGCTAACTTCCTACTTGGAAGTCACTATGTCTCCTAAGGCTCTCGCTGACTCCACCTCAGACTTAGGAGGTAGGAAGCAGCTGTCCAAGGAGGAATCGAAAGCCCTTTACAGTTCTTTCCCCTTCTCCTTTGCACCTCCAGCATTGCAGAGAAAGATGAGGACAATAAAGGGCTTTGCAAACTCTCCCTTCTCGTTTGCACCTCAGGCATTCAGAGGTACAAAGGAGAAGTGCTTGGAAGGACTGCAAAGCCCTTCCCTGTGCTGCCCCTTTCAACCTCAGATGTTGCAGTTTGGAAAGGGGGAATGTGTTCCCTATGTAGAAACTACTTATGTCTGCGAAAGACTCTGCAATCTTTATATAATTTTGTGCACACTGGTTGCACATTTGTACTCCAATGCAATTGTCAGACATGCCAGTTCATAGCAAGTGCATGATCATAGCTGTCAACTTTTCCCTTTTCTTGCGAGGAATCCTATTCGGAATAAGGGAATTTCCCTTAACAAAATAGGAAAAGTTGAAATGGAGGCAGTGAGAGATTTTACTTTCTTGGGCTCCATGATCACTGCAGATGGTGACAGCAGCCACGAAATTAAAAGACGTCTGGTTCTTGGGAGAAAAGCAATGACAAACCTAGACAGCACCTTAAAAAGCAGAGACATCACCTTGCCAACAAAGGTCCATATAGTTAAAGCTGTGGTTTTCCCAGTAGTGATGTATGGAAGTGAGAGCTGGACCATAAAGAAGGCTGATCGCCGAAGAATTGATGCTTTTGAATTATGGTGCTGGAGGAGAGTCTTGAGAGTCCCATGGACTGCAAGAAGATCAAACCTCTCCATTCTTAAGGAAATCAGCCCTGAGTGCTCACTGGAAGGACAGATCCTGAAGCTTAGGCTCCAATACCTTGGCCACCTCATGAGAAGAGAAGACTCCCTGGAAAAGACCCTGATGTTGGGAAAGATGGAGGGCACAAGGAGAAGGGGACGACAGAGGACGAGATGGCTGGACAGTGTTCTCGAAGCTACCAACATGAGTCTGACCAGACTGCGGGAGGCAGTGGAAGACAGGAATGCCTGGCGTGCTCTGGTCCATGGGGTCACAAAGAGTCGGACATGACTAAACAACAATAACAATAGGAAGGATGAAGTCTCAATATAGGAAGGACTATACCCAAGTGGAGGAAGTCAAGTGAGAGACATCTCCAATGCTGCAATCGTTAGGCTTGCCATATGTCAGGAAATTCCCGACATGTCCTGGTTTTCGAGTGTAAAAATGTCATGGGGGGCGGGTTGCCGAATCGGCAAAATGTCATGGAAAACCCAGATGTATGGCAATGGAAAAAGCAGCGAGCTCAAAAGCTTAAAAATTTTGGTGGGTTTCTAAAAAAACACTGAACAACTTTGCGGGTGTCATAAATTTAACTTTTTGAAATATGGCAACCCTAGCAATTGGTAGCTATGATGAAGTAAGATGTACATGCAAAAGAATGCACAATTTTTAATCCCCTAGAGAATAAAGCAAAATGGATGGCTGCTTTGGTTTACATTTTATGAACCACAATTTCCAACTATACATGGAGGGCACAAGGAGAAGGGGATGACAGAGAACGAGATGGTTGGATAGTGTTCTCAAAGCTACCAGCATGAGTTTGACCAAACTGCGGGAGGCAGTGGAAGACAGGAGTGCCTGGCGTGCTCTGGTCCATGGGGTCACGAAGAGTCGGACACGACTAAGTGACTAAACAACAACAAGAACATGTGCATGATAGGATTGTATGTAGCCCCATAGGATGCCGGTTTCCATGTAGGAAAGTGTGAGTGAAGCAGCCTTAAGAAAGATAGGCTCTGAGCTAACAGACAGTCTTTGGTGTCTCTGGAAAGCAGAAAACCACACGCATTGGCTGTAGAAACTGGAACTCCTTCAATTTGCTGTGATGGCTGTAAGCCATTAGTTTGGAATGGAATTTTAGCTGGTGGCGTTGATAGACTACTTGGGTTTTCTTAGCAGCAAGCAAAATAGGTGTGATAAGCTGAATCCCTAACTTATGCAAGTGAGTTTGTTTGTTTGTTTGTTTTTAAAAAAGATAAATATCATGGTAAATAACCTATCTAAATAATGCTAATATTCTCCTGTTTAGTTCTGAGCATCTGTACTTCTGGCCTCATCTTTTAGCGGGACAATAATGTAAAGTCTTAATGAAGCAGATATGTTAATCACACATCTCCAGGTGCTTTTGTTTGTTTTTAATGGTTTTGAAATGCAGCCCAATGCTGTAATAAATGTTACTTAAGAACAGCTCCAATTTGCCAGAATATCAGTACTGGTACTTCCATGAAGAATCAGGTGTTACCCTCACCTATTTGAACAGATGTATATTTTAATAGTTTTAAGGGGTTTCAGATGGTCCACGTGCAAAGTGTCAATTCCAGATGGAGAAACCTCCCCATGAAGCAGATTGTAAACAGCTGCAACATCTTCCTTCCGTCGGCCAGTTTTGTGATCATGGTTTGAAGCAAAACAAACCACCATTCTTGGTTCTGACGTAGCTCTGTGCTAGCAGGGAGTAGCGCATGTGTGTTCAACACATGCACAGCAAACCATTAACTGCATCTTACCTTTCTGCTTCTGTCCATGGGAAGCTTAGAAGCAAGGCATGAAGGCAGCTGTTCCCCCAAGTTGTTTTGAGAAACAAGGGTTGGTCACAAGTTTCTAACATGCTCGAGAGGCAGCAGCTCGCAGGACATAAATGCCCCTGCATTCGTGGAATAAAGCATGTGGCTTGCAAACAAAGCAAAGCGAAATGTAAGAAGGCAAAAGGACTTCTAAGAGAAGGAGAAGTCTAAAAGGCCAGGTCTGTGTTCGAATGCTGGTCAGCTGACTTTAAGTACTTGGCCATGCAGATAGACTTGAAAGAGGGATTAAGTTAGCAATTTATGCAGGTTTATTAAAAAAATTATTAGCATATTACTAAGCGGCAGATAGTGGGTGGTATTCAGCCAAGTTTTACTGATAGAGTAGACCCATTGAAATTCATTAAAATAGCCAGGTTCGGTCTATTAATTTAAGTACGTCTACTCTGAGTAAATACTTAGTTGACGACTATCTGTTGTTAAGAGCAAAGCTAAGCATTGTTTAGTTTGTCTCAAAAGTGCTGAGCATCTGGTTGGATTCTGCCCCACGTGCTGCATTGGCTGGAGGCTCGCAAAAGTAGCAACATGAATCCATTGTGGGAATGTGGTGACAAATTGTTTTCCACGTGGGGAATGAACGCTAAACTATATCTTTGCCACACTTTGCTAAAGTGCCTATTTGTGCTCCCTTTAAGTTGTATTAATATTAGTTAGTGAGCCCTTTGTTTATATTATGCCCCAGGGGGAGCCATCTAACACAATTATTATTCTAATTATTTACTTTCTTCATATTATTTGGATAGGTTCTACTCATGCTTGATCTTAATGCAGAGCTGAACATGGAGTTGGAGGGCGGCTTTATTAAGGGAGCTCTTGAAAGATCAAGTAAGATTGCTTTACATTATGCTGACGCAAGATTCTCTTTATATTGAGAGAGGCAACAAAATGCATTGGGTATCTAGAAATCTCTGTGGCTGTGATTGTACTATGAATTACAGCATCTGGCTTTCTAGCAAAGGCATCTGTGTTGTTGTCAGTGCTGGATATGTCAGCTTTTAATTTCCAACCCCCCCCCCCTTTTAAACCCTCCCCTGCAAAAAAAGGCATGTTTCCAGGCTGTGTGGTTACAGAAAACGTTACAACCGTTCAAGCAATTTAAGTGAAACTAGAAGAATTCAGCGCAGGATCTGTGTCAGGATTGGGCATGGTTGTGTATTGGAGGGGATTGGTGTGTGTGTGCACACTCAAATGCAGCTTCAAAACTATTTTCATAACAGGTGGTTTGGCATCATCTGCTGGATCAGTGTTTCCCAATGTCTGTGTGAGAAACCTCTCGCCCGTTTTGTTGACATGTATGCTGTTAATCCTGACTGTATCCAACAGCCGACCTTTAAAACCACTCTTTCCAGCATCCACATTTGAGAGGCATCGACAAAGGGCTACTAAATGCAAAATAACCACTGATTTATGCAGGGTGAAAAACATCTCCTAACTGACGCATCTACATCTGTTTTATATTGCTTCGTTTTCTCCCTCTTTCCTTAACCACCATGCATTTTGTAGCATTATGCCATGATTTTGAAATTTTGGGGTTAGCTCTAGGTGCTGGTGCAACTGGCAAGAGGGAGGTTTGTTCCTCTTACTAACTCCAGGAAGAGAAGAGGAGAGCATTTGCTTGAAAAAACCTGTCAATCACAGATTCAGATGCAAAACCCCATTAATTGTAAACACCAGGGTAGCTAAACTTTATTGCCCCTATGGCTGTCTCATTCCACAGATCCTTATTGATGAGTGTCCAGAAATAAGCGTAGCAAATGCAGAACACTTCCATGAGCTCCACACTTGATCCACAACAATTGCCACGTAGCCCTACAAGTGATGGGGTGCGCCTCTCCCAACAAACATGCTGAAGCGTAGGCAACTTGCCAGAACTTTTAAACTCTGCTTATGAATGCATCAGGGCACCCAGGTGCAGCCAGGATTGCCAGGGGTTATGCGCCCAGGTGTTTAAAGATGCTGGCATGATATCGCCTGTCCTTTACACACCTTGCAGGAAGGAAACATACCTGTAAACACGAGGCAGGCGCACTTGCAAGAGGACAGCTGTTGGAGTCGTGGCACTTGATGCCAGCATGAGCAACTTAATATCCTGTTCCTAGTCAGCATTTTTAAATGGGTTAAATTACTCATGAGAAGAGAAGACTCCCTGGAAAAGACCCTGATGTTGGGAAAGATGGAGGGTGCAAGGAGAAGGGGACGACAGAGGACGAGATGGTTGGACAGTGTTCTCGAAGCTACCAGCATGAGTCTGACCAAACTGAGGGAGGCAGTGGAAGAGAGGAGTGCCTGGTGCGCTCTGGTCCATGGGGTCACGAAGAGTCGGACATGACTAAACAACTAAACAACAACAAAGTCAGCATTTTTTACTTTTTGGTGGCCCTAAGGTTTTCAGTTTCGCCCCTCTGTTTAGGGCTCTTCCCTCTGTTGTTTCCTTTGTGATACACAAGCGAACGGATGTCTGTGAGTTAAAGGGTGTGGTGATGTGCAGTTGCATTAATGTGCTGAGTGGTTAGTGCACAGCATGTTAACTGGGTCTCAGCTTGCGGCTGTTTGGGGCCTTGACCAACGTCATTTGTGTGTCTTTCAGTTTAAACACCTCTGTTTTGTTGCTCCCACTGTCCACGATTGCTGGAGATTACTGTAGTAGGGAAGAATGCTGTTGGTGTTGCATGGGGTTTGTTGAGAGCCTCCACACCCTTCTACCTTCCCACCTATAGCTGATTCGTGCTGCGGTTGAATCATAGCTTCAGTGAAAAATGTTTTCAAATGCCCTGGTATCCCAGGACATTTTGCTGCACTAGTGAAAATGCCACAGCGCATCTTCTTGTCCATGCTTTGCCTTACACTGACAGTACTGGCGCTTCTTGAAATTATGGGCTATTTCTAGCAATGAGGGAGAGATTTGATTCAGTTCACATTTTATTGCACATCCCGAAACAGTATGGGAATGGAATCGTGGCAATGTTTAGAAATTCACACCCCTTGAAATTTTGCAACGTGGTTCTCCAACAAACAAATGCATCCATTAGGAGAAAATGCACATAAAAATGCATGCATTTGTGAAAATAATATAAATCTGTATTATATTAGGAAGAGTAGCTTGCTAAAGTGTATTTTTTTAAAGGGGAATTGAATACAAAAATGTGTATATTAGGATAAAAGCGCAGCAAAATGATTCTTTGTGTGAAGGCTTTTATAAAAAATGCAAACTGACCTTATGACTGGGGAAACAAGAAAATGAAAATAAACCAAAATACTACCTGAAGAACTACAATATTACTAAATGGGTTAAATTACTAGTGTAAAAATTTGGTTTAATGGATAGCAGTGAGTGCATTTTATATAATACATTCCTGTCGGTTGCTGTGCAGAGCTGAGCTGTCAAATATATTATGGTTTCTTTTTGTGAATGAAGAAAAACTGTAGGGTTGATTGCTTTGTGTGTGTGCATTTCTTTTTAAGAACCAAGGAAGGTCTTCAGGGTTCCTCCAATGTGTTTTGCTGAAACTTATTCTACATTGTTAGAAACAATAACACCTGTGCGGATAACATAAATAAGAAGGAATGGGATTCCCCACTCTCACCCTCCCAGCAACAATTTCTAGACGTTTTAGCTAAATGCCATGTGCAAGCACTGTGGTATTTTGAACAGCACTCCAATATGCCAGTGTCTTTTATGAATGATTTAGAAATGCTAAATAATTGTTCCTGTTCAGCTGCTGTTTGTGTTGCGCCTTTGACTTAAATAGACAGCGCCAGCTGTATAAAGAACTGCTAAATGTTATATTTAAAGAAGCAGCCCCGAGCCGGGAGTTTGTAATACTGGTATTTTGAAATCTTGCTTGCTTAAACATATACTTTAGTGGTCACATTTCTGAAAAGTAATTATTAGATCTGGCATCCAAACAGGCTTGGGATGCTTACAAAATCCTGTCATTTACCTAGCACTAAAATCACTGTTGGGCTCATAACAAGAGACCTGCTGGTGGCATTAAGCTGTTGGAAGGTTTGAGTAGCGTTAGAAACTCAAATAGATAAGCTAATCAGCCAATGGCACCTTAAACCTAGGTTACAGTCACCACAACAGACTGTCTAGGCACCATATGTTTCCTCAGTGACATAAATAATTATTATTATTATTTTCATTACCACTTTATATTTTAAAGAAAAAAAATCTCTAAGCAGTTTACAACACATTAAAACAACAAATGGATATAAATGGAATGAATTTATGTACATTTATGAGACGTTCAGATGACTGCAGTTTCAGCAGTTGTTTCAGGAGTTCTGGTCTTGCACAACTCTCTGCTTCCTTGGCGAGAGTGGGCCTACCTTACTGGGTCTATTTTGCACCAAATTTTGCTGCCAACCAGTTTGAAAGCATACCAGCGCTACGGCAGGAAGGTAAACGGCGTTTCTGTGCACTCTGGCACTCGTCACAGTGTCCTGTTGCGCCAGAAGTGGTTTAGTTATGCTAGCCAAAAGACTCAGAAAAACTGTCTGCAGACAAACGCTGGCTCCCTCGGCCTGAAAGCAAGATGAGCGCCACAACCCCAGAGTCGCCTTTGACTGGACTTAACCGTCCGGGGTCTTTTGCATTAGACTTATCCAAATTTGAGCCCTGAGGGAATTGCTCTGTTGTGGCCTTCCTCAGGCATAGTGGTGGCAGCACTGCACTAAGGGTGGCAAAGAGCTGGTGTTTGGTTTTTCAGAAGCCCTTAGAGCTCCCAGCATAGTGCTTCTGGGAAATTTAGACGGTGGTTTGAGGACCTACCTACATGGTTTGGAAGACTCGGGACTGCATACCCTCCAACATTTCTCCGATAGAAATAGAGACTTTCTATTCCATCATCATATTTATATCCCATCTGACTGGGTTGCCCCAGCCACTCTGCTTGGCTTCCAACATATATAAAAAGATAATAGAACATTAAACATAAATAAAAAAACTTCCTTATACAGTGGTACCTCCGGTTGCGGACAGGATTCGTTCTGGAGCTCCAGTCGGATCCCGAGGTTTCCGAAACTGGTGGTGCCTGTTCTGTGCATGCGTGTCACACGATAGAGCCCTACTGCGCATGTGGCGAAACCTGGAAATATACTTCCAGGTTTGTCGCGTGTGTATCCCGAAGGATACGCAACAAGAGGGGCACATAAGTAGAGGTACCATTGTGCAGTGCTGCCTTCAGATGTCTTCTAAAGGCTTTAGAGTTACTTAACTCCTGGGCTTGGGGGCATCATATAACTCCATACCCTCCCAACATTTATCCAATGAAAATAGGGACATCCTAAGGAAAAGTGGGACATTTCGCAATCAAATCAGAAACCTGTAAATCCAGGACTGTCCCTGGAAAATAGGGACACTTGGAGGATCTGGGGCTGGAGTCAGTGTGATTGGGCCCAGTTGGGGTCCCGGCAGCTCCCCAAATTTGCCAGGTTGTGATGCTGGGCCTGTCTTGCTCAGCTGTATCCACGCCAACAGCTAACAAACAGAAAGTGTGGGTAGACTAAGCTGAGTCAAGGGGAAATGTTGTGGGACAGCTTTATCCTCTGATTTTCAGAGGCGCATCTGAGATAATCATTCTTTTTTCTTTGTAAACCCCCTCCCCCCCAAGTTTGGCCTTGTGTTCCTCCTGCTATAGAGGCAACTTTATTTTAAGAAGGTTACTGCCACTGATAGCACATCCCAAAATACCACGTCTTTCCCCCCTCACTTTTGCAACAGCTTTGCTAGCTTAAAGGACTGACACCAGCACTGTTTCCTCCAAGAATTCTTGCTTAACAACGTAACACTCCGTGTAATCTGCGGTTGGGCGAAGGCCCAGAGATAACATCAACTTGGAGCCCTTGTTGAAACACGATTCATCATTCCTTGTGGCTGCTACCATAGATTCTTCGAGTCAGAGCTCCTAGGTCAGGCACACCCTGTGTGTGTGAATTGTATATCCCCCCTCCCCCCCCCGAAACAATCTTCCGGTCATTAGCAGTCTTATCTCCCCCAAGTGTGCTTTGCCTACACTTGAGGAACTTGCATGAATTTTCTCTCTCGATTTCAATGGCAGATCCAAACCCTGACAACACAGAAAACATGGCCGTGTTGATTTGTAAAAACTAGGTCCCAGTTATTAAAGGGAAGATGATTTCTGGGTCAAAACTGGGTTTTTAACCTCTGTGGATTTTTTTATTCCCTCCTAAAAAACCGAAAGACAACATTTATATGCATGTATATTGACTCCCATCCTTCCCTTTTGCTGTCGCTACAGTGGTACCTCAGGTTACGGGTTACAGATGCTTCAGGTTACAGTCACTTCAGGTTACAGACTCCGCTAACCCAGAAATAGTACCTCACGTTAAGAACTTTGCTTCAGGATGAGAACAGAAATTGTGCGGCAGCAGCAGGAGGCCCCATTAGCTAAAGTGGTACCTCAGGTTAAGAACAGTTTCAGGTTAAGAACGGACCTCCAGAACGAATTAAGTTCTTAACACGAGCAATCACTGTATATTGATAATTCCATACTGTATTTGACGTGCATAAGCAAATAAACAAAACTTGACAATCAGCAGTCATATTGCTCTGTTTTCAAGCAGTGCATGCCATTATACTCCCCTTGTCCTCAACAGACAGGGTCCCTTAGTAGATATGATCATGTTTTGGGGAAGGGTGCAAGCTTCTAGTGTCAGCAAAATAGAAATGACCTAACGCAGCTTGGCGCTGTGGGTTAAACCACAGAGCCTAG
This sequence comes from Podarcis cretensis, assembly GCF_951804945.1. Classification (NCBI taxonomy): domain Eukaryota; kingdom Metazoa; phylum Chordata; class Lepidosauria; order Squamata; family Lacertidae; genus Podarcis; species Podarcis cretensis. Next base: position 116,173,242 of record NC_137170.1, on the reverse strand, counting down.
GACTTGCCGATCAGAAGGTTGGCGGTTCAAATCCCCGCGGCGGGGTGAGCTCCCATTGCTTGGTCCCTGCTCCTGCCAACCTAGCAGTTTGAAAGCACATCAAAGTGCAAGTAGATAAATAGGTCCCGCTCCGGCGGGAAGGTAAACGGCGTTTGCGTGCGGCTTAGTCATGACCCGGAAGCTGTACGCCAGCTCCCTCGGCCAATAAAGCGAGATGAGCGCCGCAACCCCAGAGTCGGTCATGACTGGACCTAATGGTCAGGGGTCCCTTTACCTTTACCTTTTTAATGCAGCTTGAAGTTTGTGCTAGACTTTCTAACCTTTCCTACCAGTTAAGAATCCATAGGAAGATGGACCAGGCCAACAACCTGTCTCATCCAGCATCCTCTTCTTACAATGGCCAGCCTTATGCATGTGGGACCCTGAGAGCTCAACTGCACTTTCCCTGCTTGTGAATCCCAGCAACTGATATTTAGAGGCATGCAGCCTCCAACTCAGTAGCTATAGGTAGCTTCCCTAAGGTGCCTTAGGAAGGGGCTTTATTAAGGTCATCTGAACAATCAGGAATGCAACTTGGAGTGCTCTCCCCAGGAAAGCTCACCTGGCTCCATTGTCGTATATCTTTAGGCACCAGGCAAAATCGTTCCTGTTTCGCCAGACCTTTAGCTTTTAGTTATCCATGGCCTCTGTAAGTGGGCGGGGATGTTTTAATGTCGTTTTAAAAAATAGGATTAGCCTTTAGAGTTTATTTTAAAAATGCAGGTTTTCAAGTATGTTTCTGTTTATTTCATGGAATCATAAAACTGTAGAGTTGGAAAGGGACCACAAGGATCCTCTAGTCCAGCCTTTCTCAACTTGTGGGTCCCCAGATGTTGTTTGACTACAACTCCCATCACCCCTAGCTAGCAAGGCCAGAGCTCAGGGATGATGGGAGTTGTAGTCCAACAACATCTGGGGACCCCCAGCTTGAGAACCGCTGCGTCTAGTCCGACACCCTGCAATGGAGCCCAAGTGGGACTCGAACCCGCAACTCTTAATATTAAGAGTCTCATGTTCTACCAGACTGAGCCATTTGTTTGAAATAATTGTAAGTCATTTTGAGTTGCCGTGGCAAAAGAAAAGCGACTAATAAATTTATTGAGTGGTGGTAATAACAACAGCAGCAAGTGACTGGCATGAAACACATGTTTGCCAGTCCACTTAAGGAAGGCTGATTAATTTTAGGAAGTGAGACACTGCAAGGACCACTGCTGCAAATGTCTTTTGTCCCCTGTGCGGAACACGTCAGACTGCATGGTGGGTGTAAATGCCTAAAGGAGAGCTGCTTGTAGTTTTTGATGATAGCATGTGTGTCTTTCTCATTGCCAGAACATGCTCTGGGAAGGCAAGATTGGCATCAGCTTCCCGGCACAAGCTTTATTTATAGGGTGCCATCTGTGTGCCCGGCATTTTGCAGAGAATGAGAGGACGGGTCCCTGCTCTGGAAGCCGCAGCGGCAGATGGCTTTGTAGGGTGGTGGTGGCCTCAGCAACCACACAAACCAGAGGTCAGGTGAGTGGCGCTGCCACATGGCACTGCCCAGTACTGCCAGAGAAGCTTGGAATCCCCACAGGGGTAGCTAACATGTAGATATTCCTGCACTACAGCTCCCATCATCTCTGACCGCTTGCCTTCCTGGCTGAAACTGATGGGAGTTGGAGGGCAACAACTTATTTGCAGGAAGGGTTGCAGGCTTTCCCCGTACCAGTGTTAGAAACTCAGATATATATGTTCCATTGGCCTTCTCTCAATTTCTTAACTACAGCTAAGAAGGAGATCAAATCCTGACCTTTCCACCGGCCTTCAGTGAATGAGGCCTGCACGCAGCCAGCGACGATCTGTGGATGACTTTGGGGCACTTTCAGTCTCTGCATCTGAGGCAGGAGCTGGTCAGCAGCCTCTTTGTAGCTGCACAGTTGACATCTGCCCGGATTATTCCCCTTCTGTGGGCCCAGGCAGGTTCTTAGAATGGTAATTGCCGTCAAAGCCTCCAACCTCTTGTCAGGTCACAGGCTGAATTATTCTTTCTTTCTTCTCCCTTTTGTTACCCTAATCCAGTTATTATGTGATAATGAAATGTTCTTGGGTTTTAAGTCTAATTATTAAAGATGAAACGCAGCTGACAAGCATTTAATGGAGCTATTGCAAGGTAACCTGTCTGGTGTGGCATGCTTTATGTTGCTGATCTCTGCCCCAGTCTACTAGTCAACCCCCAAGATAAGCACCTGGCATTGGATGCCCCTGTCATGTATATGCATGTGTGCGTGCGCATAATACTGAATTTGCACTGGTCTGTCATCACACAGGCAACCGAGCGCTCATGCCGACGCAGGGGAGAGGAAGTAAGTAAGTGAGACAGTGAGATTGCTACCAAAGTGAACATGGGAAACTCCGTTTGCGACCCATGCTGCGGCCACCAGCCTCTTTACTCAGTGCTTCATGTCTTTTTCAACACTGCCTTGCCTGCACAACTCTCCACTGGGCCCATGCAGGACTGGTTCTGGCTGGTTCCTTGAGGTGGCTGCAATATGCTACCTTGTTTTATGATAGTACAGTCATACCTCGGGTTATAGACACTGCGTTTTTTTCAGGTTATGGACCACCGAAACCCGGAAGTACCGGAATGGGTTACTTTCTGGGTTTCGGCGGTCACACATGCACAGAAGCGCTAAATCGTGCTATGTGCAGAAGCGCTGAATTGCTACCTGTGCATGCGCAGATGAGCTGCTGCGGGTTGCGAACATGCATCCCACACGGATCACGTTCGCAACCTGAACGTCCACTCTAGTTTGTTTCAGCAAGCTTTTAAATGCCACAGAACTCTTCCTTGGCATATTCAGTGCAGGTGGAGCTGTGGTCTAAACCACCGAGCCTCTTGGGCTTGCCGATCAGAAGGTCAGCTGGTTCGAATCCGCTCGATGGGAGTGAGCTCTCATCGCTCTGTCTCAGCTCCTGCCAACCTAGCAGTTCAAAAGCATGCCAGCACGAGTAGATAAATAGGTACTGCTGCGGCAGGAAGGTAAACGGCATTTCCGTGCACTCTGGTTTCCGTCACGGTGTCCCGTTGTGCCAGAAGCGGTTTAGTCATGCTGGCCACGTGACCCAGAAAGCTGTCTGTGGACAAATGCCGGCTCCCTCGGCCTGAAAAGCGAGATGAGCGCCGCACCCCATTGTGGCCTTGACTGGACTTAACTGCCAGGGGTCCTTTACCTTTTTATATTCAGCAAAACAATGCAAAATAAAAAGAACTGGGATAGATGCTTCAAAGGATGATTGGGGGTGGGGGAGACACCGTTTGCAGTTCAATCAGATTGCAACAGGTGGTTCTGACAGCCACCATAATAGGTGGCATTTAAAAAAGGATTAAGCAGGTTTACAGCTAGATCTGCCTGACTGCTAGCCTTGATCGTTATATAGACTCTCTGCGTTCAGAGGAAGTGTAACCAGATCTGATAGCCAGATGCCACAGACAAAAACACATGTGTGCTGTCGCAGTCATATTAATTGGATCCCTTGAGTTGGTGTACTGTAGTGGTTAAGAGTGTCGGGTTAAGAGTTGGGAGAGGTTCAGATCCCCACTGGGTGACCTTAGGCCAAGCTCCGTCTCTCAGCTGTGTTTTGGGATGAACTAGGAACGGGGAGATAAATGTAACAACTAATATGGATTTGCCTGATTTCTGCATTGATTTTCTGAAGCCTGTTGCACGTCTCCCTCCCACATGACATCTGCGCTGCGGTGGATATGCACGGTGGGCAGAGCCTTTTCTGTGTTGGCAGCCAGATCACAGGGTGCCTACAAAAAGAGGGCAAGAATGTGGCCAAAGAAGTTTGCCTGTCCCCATTGCTGCTTGCCTTCCAAATACTTTGCCCTTTCTGTCAGCATTTCAGGTCTGGGGACTCAGCTATACAGCTGCAAATATAAAGTTTTAAGTGTGTTCTAAGTGCATTATGCAAATGAGACACAAGATGGCGATGGTGAGCTAATGGCAAATTCAATATATATTTTAAGACTTTTTTTTTTAAAGCATTTTCACAGCGTTTTAAATTTTGTCTAGATTCAGCCTCGGTCTGTGAACCTCATTTCTGACTTTGTTGCTTTGTGAATGTTTTTAATTGTACTTTCAATGTACTGTCTGCTTTGTGTTCATTTCTAATGTTTCAATTTTTGCCCTGCCTTTTGTACAATTTCTTAATAAAGTGAGTTATAATCCCGCCGACCTGGAATAGCTCAGTCGGTAAAGCATGAGGCTCTTGATCTCAGTGTTGTAGGTTTTTGTCCACTTAATAATAACAATAACAATAACAATAACAATAACAATAACAATAATAATAATTTTTTATTTATACCCCGCCCATCTGGCTGGGCCTCCCCAGCCACTCTGGGCGGCTTCCATAGAAACCAAAAATACAGTAAAATATCACACGTTAAAAACTTCCCTGAACAGGGCTGCCTTAAGATGTCTTCTGAATGTCAGGTAGTTTTTTATCACTTTGACATCTGCTGGAAGGGCGTTCCACAGGGCGGGCGCCACTACCGAGAAGGCCCTCTGTCTGGTACCCTGTAGCTTTGCTTCTCGCAATGAGGGAACCGCCAGAAGGCCCTCGGCACTGGACCTCAGCGTCCGGGCAGAATGATGGGGGTGGAGACGCTCCTTCAGGTATACTGGACCGAGGCCGTTTAGGGCTTTAAAGGTCAGCACCAACACTTTGAATTGTGCTCGGAAACGTACTGGGAGCCAATGTAGGTCTTTCAAGACTGGTGATATATGGTCTCGGCGGCCGCCCCCAGTCACCAGTCTAGCTGCCGCGTTCTGGATTAGTTGTAGTTTCCGAGTCACCTTCAAAGGTAGCCCCACGTAGAGTGCATTGCAGTAGTCCAAGCGGGAGATAACCAGAGCATGCACCACTCTGGCAAGACAGTCTGCAGGCAGATAGGGTCTCAGCCTACGTACCAGATGGAGCTGGTAAACAGCTGCCCTGGACACAGATTTGACCTGTGCCTCCATGGACAGCTGTGAGTCCAGAATGACTCCCAGGCTGCGCACCTGGTCCTTCAGGGGCACAGTTACCCCATTCAGGACCAGGGAATCCTCCACACCTGCCCGCCTCCTGTCCCCCCAAAACAGTACTTCTGTCTTGTCAGGATTCAACCTCAATCTGTTAGCCGCCATCCATCCTCCAACCGCCTCCAGACACTCACACAGGACCTTCACCGCCTTCACTGGTTCTGATTTAAAAGAGAGGTAGAGCTGGGTATCATCCGCAGCCCAAAAGAGTGCTGCATTGCAGGGTGTTGGAATTGATGACCCTTGGGGTCTCTTCGAACTCTGCAATTCTAGGATTTTGTAGAAATAAATAGAAACACAGCAAATCATGCCCTGCTGGCGAGCTTCCCAAGTGAATCTAGGCAACGGCTGTCCGAAATGGAACCAGATTGATTGTTAAGCTAAGCCTAGTAAGGTAACACTTAAGCGCTTAAGGAATTCTGGGATCAGGAGTGGTTTTTGAATAAGAACATCTTAAAAAGTGGGAAAATCTTAAGAACTTTACAAGCACACATTACAGTCTTTCTAAATGCTTGGGATATATATATATATTTATATATAAAACCTACAAGTTTCCTTTGGAAAAAGCCCTCTTGTAACAAGAAACTGTTCTTTCCAGCATGTGCCAATAAGCCACTCAAGCTGCAGCTGTCTTAGTAATATTTCAGAGCACCTGAATCACACCAGCTCAATACAGCCCAGCAACTGGGAACAAACCCTCACACTCTTTTCCAGAGAGAGCTTCTGCACTTTAGAGTATTTCTGAGACAGCAGTTCCCGAATCCACGCTGTGAAGTTTGACTCGGGAATAAGAGAGTGTAGGAAGTTTCTTGTGATCGACCGGGAAAAACCTGACACTTCCACCATTCCGTAGGATTTACACATTTGCTTTTTGAATATCCTGGCCATAGAATAGGGCTTAGCTTTGCCACCCCACCCCTTGCAAATTTACAAGAAGGGCCTGCGACTAAATGTTGCAGCGCTTAATGCTTCTGTTTAGACTCGCAGCCTGCCAGTTCCATGCCTCTTTCCAGGACACTCCATTCCATTCCCAGAGCTATTTTCTATTTGTTATTGATACTTTTTTCTTTTTCTTTTGAAATTCTGCGCCCCTAGGGATTTTGTGCTCGGGGCAACCGACCCTGTGGCCCTGCCCAGGCCACACCACTGACAGCAAGGGACAGGAGAGGTACGGAGGCTGCATTGATTGTTATGGTTTTATGGTTGTCTCCCTAAAAGCAAAGATTGTCCGTATTTTTAGGCATGGATTTTAGGCTTAGCTGCCCTCTTTCTCAGCAGACAGAAAGAGATCATGAAAGAGGCCAAAAATTATTTTTAAAAATCTGCCAAGTAAAGATTTAAGCCTAAGAGTGTATTTGGTTTTCTTAGAATGGCAGTGATTTTCTGCGGCACCTCTCAGTATGATTCATCTTATTCTTTGCATTGGATTGGCACACAATGTCTCCGGTTTCCCATCCCAGCAGGTATTTGCAAGAGAATGGTTCTGTGGGAGATAAGCTTGGTTGCGAAAAGGCATCATTGAGCAGCCTTGAATTAGGAAGCATTTCTATGAACCTGTAAAGGCCTCCCGAAATGGAGAGCAAAAGCAGGGTATAAGTTACACCAATAAAAATCAAATAGGATCCACATGGAGCAGGACGAGGGACCACATGGGCTTTGTGTGCAGAAGCTCTCAGGTTCAGTTCCTGGCATCTCCTGTGGTTAGTCTGGATCCGGCGGCAGGTGATGGAAAAGACCTTTGAATGTGACCCTGAAAAGCCACTGTAGTCAGAGTAGGTGTGATGGCTTGGGATTTGGACTCAGAAGCTGAACCTGAAGAATCCCAGCCTGCACAGGAGTCCCTGCCTCCAGCTGTGCCGGGGCTGGGGCTTGAGCCTCAAGGGTCCTCACCTGTGCTGGATCCTCAGGTGCAGGCACCACCTGAGTCTGCTCTGGCCCCTCAGGGGATGGAGGACCCATTGCCTGCAGGTGCTCCACTCTCAGCCCTGTCAGAGGAAGCTGAGGTTGCCTCTGGGTCTGGTAACCCTTCAGCCTCTCCTGAGCTGCAGAGGCTCAGGGCAGAGAGGCGGAGGGAACTAAGTTCCTGAAGGAGGAGTGCTCGCCTCCAGGCCAGGAGAGGCAAGTAACCTGTGGACCGGGGCCGCCCTATGCCTCGGGGCAGATAAAAGCCAACCAGCCCCAGTCCCAGGTTGCGGGAGCAACGTTGCTAGCCTTGTTCTTGCCTGCACCCTGTCCTGCTCTTCTGCCAGAGTTCCTGACCCCACCCGACTTCATGCCTTAGACCCAGCTACAGCTTTGACGGACAGCCTCTATACTGCACCATCGACCTCGGACTGGACTCGGACCTCGCCTCTTGCTTAGCCCCCAAGACCAGCACAGTAGGCAACACAGGGCTTAGATGGGCAAAGAGCCCAGCCTGACCAGCTCACTGTGTGATGGAATCTGGTGCCGTTTCATTGTTCTTTAAAGGGTTGCGGTTTTCAGGTGTTTTGTCTCGAGGGAGCTATGTCCACATTTGCTTGTCTGTGCTTTACAGAGGGTTCTGGGGGTGCACACCCAGTTCACACAAGGCGCTGACGCGGCCTGCATGCTGTCAGGGAGCCAACAGGGAGAACAGGTTGTTCACAGAACAGAGAAAGACAGTGACACGCCGGTCAATTTACAGTTAAGGAAGCGGAATAGAGAACACATGGAGACTCCTAAGGGTTGCTCCTGTCTAGATGAAGCAGTTGCTTGGCGGTGGCCCCTTTCACTCTCCAACCCTGTGTGTCAGGCCCCTCCCTCTGTCTATGGCGAGCCCCAAGGGACCCTCTCTGTTTCCGCCTGGCTCTCTGCTCTGTGACATGTGGCTTAGGGCCCTCGTATTTACAGGACCGCCTCTCCAGTTATGCCCCGCAGAGGACCTTAAGGTCCATAAATAATCATAGTTTAGAGGTCCCGGGCCCTAAGGAAGTCAGATTATCCTCCACCAGGACCAGGGCCTTCTCAGTGATGGCTCCGACCTGGTGGAATGCTCTGTCCCATGAGACCAGGGCCCTGCAGAATTTAAGCTCTTCCGTCTGGCTTTCAATTTGAACTTAGCCTGAACTTTTATTCCCCTTCCTTCCCTCCCCTTTTTATGAAGATTACCCGCTCTGGGATCCCACAGCTAATTCTCCCCTGGTCTCCTCGCTGGCCCAAATAGGGCTAATTTAGCCAGGTAGCCCTGGTGATCATCTAATGTTTATTGGATGGATTTCCCCCCAAATTGATTTTTGATTTTTGAATTCTGAATTTATTGTTATTCACGTTTTATACTGTATTTTATGCTGTTTCTTTGTTGCACCAATTAAGTGTTTTACACTTGTTGTTAGCTGCCCTGAGCTGGGTTTTTGAACCAGGAAGGGTGGGGTATAAATAAAATTTTATTATTATTATTGTTGTTGTCGTCGTCGTCGTCTGGGAAGGGGTGTTTGCAAGCTTTCAGCAGAGAAGCTGTCAGGGTGGCTCTATGGTGGAGCTGTCAAGTCTGATTTCTGTGGGCAGGGGTACCTGCCCGTTTCCTCCTCCTCCAAGCTGCCAGCCTCCAGCCCTTCCCAGCTTTCCCCCCTCCTCTGGCCGGTTTCCCACCACCAGGGGCCAGAGTCTGAATCCTCTCCCTCTGTGCTTTCCCTGGGGGGCTCTTGTTCAGGCAGCTTTCACCACTCCTCCTCATCCAGTCCCTGACACATGCATTTTGAGAGTTCACCCCCAGGGCACAAGTTCTACAGCTGTGTATTACTGTGGGAGGTTAAGAATAGTGGGCAGCTGCTCTTTCTAAGGAGGTTTTCCCTTGTTCCCCTTGAAGGACCCATGATAAGCTTTGAGAACCCAAGGGTGCCTCAGACTACAGTTGGGAAGGGCGAGGGGAAACCCTACTTTGGGGGATCAGGGGCTATTTCAGTTTGGATATTTCAAATACCTCAATTTTTCCCTGGTTTCCACTACCACAGAAATCACAGTGCAGGTGAAGCAAAAGGTAAAGGACCCCTGGAAGGTTAAGTCCAGTCAAAGGTGACTATGGGGTTGTGGCACTCATCTCACTTTCAGGCCGAGGGAGCCAGCATTTGTCCACAGACAGCTTTCCGGGTCATGTGGCCAGCAGGACTAAACCACTTCTGGTGCAACGGAACACCGTGACGGAAGCCAGAGCTCACGGAAATGCCGTTTACCTTCCCTTCGCAGTGGTAGCTATTTATCTACTTGCACTGGAATGCTTTCGAATTGCTAGGTTGGCAGGAGCTGGGGCAGAACAACGGGAGCTCACCCCATTGCAGGGATTCAAACCGCTGACCTTCTGATCGGCAAGCCCAAGAAGCTCAGTGGTTTAGACCATAGCGCCACCCACATCCTTTTTCACAGTGCAGTGGAGAAGAACACTATCACCCTGATCCATCTGAAGACAGGTCTTGTATTAGACAGACGTGTCAGGCTTCTGAAAAATGCCTTCTGCACCTGCCAGGTTAGAATACATGGATTTATTTTTTCCCCCAGTAGACTTTCCCCCTCTAGGAACAACCCTTGTAATTTTAAGTGGCACTAATGGTAATGCAGTAGATGACTGTAAATAGTAACTTAGGAATTATTGCTCTTAGATGTTTGACTATTTAATTGATAGATGCCCTTGTTCTGACTCTTTGAGTGATTACCAGGTAGTCTGGCACACGGCTAGAGGCTGTAACCTTAATTGTGACTGATTAATTTGGCTGAAATATGTTGCAAAGTCAATTCAGCTGTTTCGTTAAACTGATTGAATTGCATCCAGCTATTAGAGGTGTTTGAAGGAAAGGTAGCTGACAGATGATATAGGAGCATGAACCTCTGCATTAAGCTATAAAATAGCCATTAAGGAAACCTGTGCCAAAATTGAATTGTTCCACTGAAATTTGACTTCCAAGCCTAATGCTAATTAAACGATATATGCTTAATGGATGTCAAAGAGTTAATTAGCGCACCGGATGGCCTGTGCATGGGTTTTAAATATTTCTACATTTCACCAGCCTTTTTTTGGGGGGGGGGCATTATTGCTTCTGCTGTTTTGTTCTGTTAGCAAACTTAAGAAACGCAGGCAGAATAATTTAACCGAGCGACTTTGGAAATGCATGTACTTAGGCATTGTGGCCTGTTGTCCCTTCTTCGTCTTAATTCTCCTTGAGTATATTTGAATCACCTCTGTTGTCACGGAGCACAGTTTAAACAACTGTTGATTGCTCTGAAATTCTACCAGATGTTGTGGTCTTAATATCATTCGGGTCACAAAAGGTTCACCCACTGCTGAATGTACGTGGGATAACAGGGTCCCAGAAGTCATTTTGCAGGAGTTTTGTACCCCAATCTCTTTCCAGATTTTGAGCCATGTTTCCCAACATGGGGCACACACCCCACAGGGGGCAATTTGGGAATCAGTTATTAACACTGATTTTTTTTTCAACTGTCCTTTCGTTCTTTTATTTTTCTCTTTCATGGGTGTCATGTTCTTTGGAAGCTTGCGTACACCAAGTTAATGGCCTTTTAGGCTTCCTCCATGTGAATAGGAGTTCACTTTTTGAATAATAAGAATTATATGTTACTGGGGAGGGGGGGAAACAGGATTTTAGAGATGCTTAGATGGGGCATGGCCCAAAAAAGGTTGGGAACCACTGATCTAGAGGTTGGGATGGCAAATCCATGAAAAGGAGTCCAGTCATCTTTTGCCTTGCCTCCAATAAACATGGTTATGCTATTCCAACTCCTTTTGTTCCCATCTCACTATCAACTTAGTTCTGTTCCCAGATAGGTTTCTCTAAATGATTCCTGGAAATAAAACACGTGGGCCTCTTCCTCCAGACCTCTTTTTCATGACACCTTCATGGTGATTTATGCTCATGATCCTGCCTTCAGTACTATTTTTTTGAGGCGGTTGGACTGCTTCATTTCCCTTCAAAACATATCTTGTAACTTGGTGCAGAAATCCCATAACTTTGCTTACCACAAATGTCCATTTTTTTGTCCTGCTTTCATTGTGCTATAACCCCTCTGATCAGCAACAGAGTGGGTGGCATTGGGGAAGCTCAGTTGGTTAGAGCATGGTCCTGAATATGCCAAGGTTGCAGGTTCAAGTCCCCACAAGGGACAGTTGCCTATTCCTGCATTGCAAGGGGTTGGGCTGGATGATCCTCAGGGTGCCTTCCAATTCTATGATTCTATGAAATCTGTCACTAATGCATCAGGGCCACAAAACCTCTGTCCTGGAGGGCCAGTCAGATTTCATACCAGCAGAAGAGTTTATTTGGGAAGGAGGGACTGGTGTAAAAAATCTTGAACAGGGAGCTTCGTAAGGCCACCTTGATGCTTCCATCTAAAATTTGTGATAAACATTACTTTAGAGGCCTTTTTCTAAAAAAAAAGGTTACTTGCTGAAGTCTTTCGGAAACTGTTTTTGAATCAGTGTGAAAAAGAAAGGAAGCAGAACGGACATTTGGCTCTCTTATAGTATAACTGTACGAATGTCGATGTTCTTACAATGTTAACCTCAAAGTGTATTTGTTGCTTTTTCAGTAACTTTGCAGCCTCCTTTATAAAAATAGTGGTTCCTCTGTCAAAATAGGCTTTTCAGGGGGGTGGGGGAGTTTAGCTTAACAGTGGTATCGTTGCTGCCACATTATTGTAATGCGCTGAGCACTTAAGCCTTAAAATAAGTATTGGGCGGATCCTTTAATAGCTGTCCATATCTATAAAACTGATCAACTATATAATACAGGCACTTGGGAACTAAAATTGCCTTCGGAACTATATTAGATTGTATAATGGCAGTTCCTGACCAGCACTCTTCCAGATCTTCGTTCTGGAGGTCAAGGGAGGCTTTTCAGGAAGCGAGTGAACAAATTCAAGAAGCATTTGTAGTATTTTAGGACCCGAGGGAAACGACTTGGAACTGACTGTATGGCAAAACTGCAAGAACAGTGTGGGATCAAGCAAGAAAACATTCTTTTAATGTATGCATTGGTTACCTCGGAGCAGGACTGGGGAACCCTTGGTCTGTCGGATCTGGTTGGACTCAGAACTCACAGGGATGATGTTGAGTTGGAGTCCAGTAACAATTGGAGGGCCACTGGCTCCCCATCGCTGCCTTGGAGCCCTAATTTACAGCCGAGAGCCATTCAAAGGGAGGTTTTTTTGCCGTTCAGTTGTGTCTGGTTTGCACCTTTTGGCACAGGTTTAGGCAAGTTGACTGAAAAGCCAGTACTGCTGTGTTTCGTGGAGTTTGCTCTCAGGCAGATGGGCATAGGATTGTAGTCTTACTGGACCAGAGCAGAGAGACCTGGGTTGCAATCGCTTCTCAGCTTGGAAGTTTTGCTGGATATATCGGAGGCAAGTGACTCTCTCTTAGCCTAACTGGCTTCATAGGATTGTGCAGATAAGTTGGGATAAGCCCATGCACGCTGCCACGAGCTCCTTGAAGAAAAGGTTGGATATAAATGGTGAGCGGTGGATGAATGGGTTTAAGTAGGCCTAACCCTTCCCTGTGTTGGATTGTAGTCCTTTGTGTTTTAAGGCATTCCCTCTTCTCTCTCCCCCCCCCCCCCAGCTTTCTTTCATGAATGCCCCACGCACCGGAAAGAGCAGCAGACAAAAAGGCTACAGAGCTAAATATCATAAAAGACAAAGATGGGTTTTGTGTTTGAAAACATTGACAGAAGCACAGTTGACGCGCCGTTCCTTCGTTCTTAGCACACTCATACAAAAGCTCCACACCAATGACAACAGATGTCATTGACGAGGATTTAAGGATGAAATGAGTAATGACTGTCAATGCCCAGGAACTATCCAGATCACTTTCTGTTTATCCCTCCCTCTCTTTTATTTCAACAGTGCTGGGCCTAAAGGCGATAACATTTACGAGTGGAGATCTACTATCCTCGGTCCTCCAGGTTCTGTGTATGAAGGTGGTGTCTTCTTTCTGGATATCACGTTTTCATCCGATTATCCGTTTAAACCACCAAAGGTAAGCATTTGTGGCTCTCTGTATTTTTATATGCGGCTTCTCCATCCTTGAATGTATCTCCATTCTTCACATTTGTACCAGTGTTCATGAGACGCTTGCACATTTGACTATCGGGGAAAGAGAAGACTCCGCAGCTCTGAGGTTTCAAGTGTAGCCCAGGATCTCAAATAAACCGGTGACTGTGCCAAGCTGTACAATATGCAGCCCAAGAATCCACATTTAACTTGCACTCAGTGTGTTGCAGAACTTACAACTTAGGGTTGGCAATTTCCTGAGGTGGGAGGAAATGAATTCTGTCAGCGTGCCAGTAGCTATTAATCTCCCCCCATCCCCCTTAGATAGTTTAGGGAATGTTTATGGTTGTGATTCCATTCCCTCTCACACATGCAGGAAAACATTCCTAAGTGGCTAATAATATCCTCTTAGTTCCCCCTCTCCTACCAGCCTTTGATCAGGTGAGTATACTGGCTAGTGTGTTAGAGTCCCTGGGAAACCGGTGTTTCCCAAATTTGGGTCTCTGGCTGTTTTGGACTACAATTCCCATCATCCCTGACCACTGGTCTTGCCAGCTAGGGATGATGGGAGCTGTTGTCCAGAAACAGCCGGAGACCCAAGTTTGGGAAACACCGGTCTAAACCTCTGTGTTTCGGCTGCCTCAAACTGAAACAGAAAATTAACCATTTCAAAGAAACAGTTGCTTTATTAAAGCAATGTGAGTTAACTACCCAAAGCAGGGAAATTCTGAGATGAAATGAAGTGTAACACTCAGCTTGAACTAAGCTAACTTTGTGCTCCTGTCCGGTCTCTGTGGCCATCTAAGTTTAAGTCTCTGTAATGGCAAGCTAAGTTTATTAGCATAATAAACCATGCTGTGCACACAGTCCAATTGCGTCTACTTCATTCTTTTCCTGACACAGGCAGGTAAGTAAAGCAGGAAGGGGACAGCTTAGTGTTAGGTCTGAACCCTGGGATCATGGCTTGCTCCACTCCAAGATATGATCAGTAAGTCAACAACAGGCCATGGCTTAGGGCAGGCAAGCAATAGTGGTTTGTTAAGGCGAAAGAAACCGCAATGCTGGGTTCGGCTGTAGCATTAAGTTATATGCTTTCTGGTTTGTTTCCCCACTCTCTCCAGGGGAGGAGCGATCAGGCTTCACATGCAAGTATGGTTTATTAAACCAGGAGCCTCGGCCTCATGTGAGAATGGAGTCAAACTCTTGATTTAGCAAGCTAAAGTGCAGCTTCAGCAACTGAAGTTAGTACAGTGACCATACCTCTCAACTGAACTGATTCAATCGGGACATCCCTTTTTGGGGGACCGTTCTCTTGAGAGTACAGTGCCCAAAAACACGTGTTTTGCCACAGCCCCCAAAGATGTGGGGTGCGATCTTGCGCCTGTGACGCACATCCTGGTTTTCTGCAGTGACCCATTGGAGGGTATTCAGTGACTTGTGTCAATCATTATCGTTTTCTGCATAAGCAACATTGTAAGACCACTTGACCCAATTACAGAGATTTTGATAAGTGCCCATAAACGTATAAGGAGGGTGTTGAAAGCCAGTTCTTACCTTTAGGCAGTTTAACTTGAAACCGAAAGTAACTGACATTCTGCAATCTTGATCACAATTAGTTGGCACTTAGCTGTCATTCATGTGACCTGAAAAGAAAAGTACCAGTGTGAATAGACTTAAAAGTACCCACGAATTAGGAAAACCCAAACGAAGCAATTCGCAAACTGACAGGTTGAGGACAATATGATATTTTCTGAAATCTTGTATAGTCCCTTATGTCCCACTGATTCCAGTAGTATTTAAGAGTTTATGAGATGTACGCTGAATTGTAAAGTTGTTTATTAATCTCAAATATTGTGGTTTTGATTACGGAGAACTGCTTGACTTCCACTCATATTTCTGGTAACTGTTGACAAAATCTGTCATAATTGTTTTGCTTCTGCAATAAGGCGGGTTAAATCACTTGGAAAAGCAAGGTCTAATGAATGGGACCTTCTATTTCAAGAACTACATCTTGATATTAATTATCTAATTTTTTTTTTAAAGGAATACTGGTCTTAATGCTGTTCTACCAAATGAAAATTAGGGCCAAACTACATATAATAAATGGGACGCAGGTGGCACTGTGGGTTAAACCACAGAGCCTAGGTCTTGCCGATCAGAAGGTCAGCGGTTCGAATCCCCACGATGGGGTGAGCTCCCGTCGCTCAGTCCCTGCTCCTGCCAACCTAGCAGTTCGAAAGCATGTCAAAGTGCAAGTAGATAAATAGGTACCGCTCCAGCGGGAAGGTAAACGGCGTTTCCGTGTGCTGCTCTGGTTCTCCAGAAGCAGCTTAGTCATGCTGGCCACTTGACCCGGAAGCTGTACACCGGCCCCCTCGGCCAATAAAGTGAGATGAGTGCCGCAACCCCAGAGTCAGTCATGACTGGACCTAATGGTCAAGGGTCCTTTTATCTTTACCTTTACATATAATAATGCTTGAATAGCTCTACACTTAAGTATAGCATACTTTTTGAGAAATGGCTATTGCTTGTTCCAGGTTGGAAATCCAGCTTAGGTGCAAGGAGGGAGGCAGGGGACCCAATATGTATCATGCCGCCGCCCCCCCCCCAAAGATACTTGTCCCCTCCTCCAACCCTGTGCATAAGGGCAGAGCTACAAGACTAAAGTTGTGTGTATTTGAGTCTTCCGTGTTGGAATCAATTATCATTTGCAAAATAATGTTTATGCTAGTGATTTGTTTGTCTAACCCTGTTTCTTGGGGGGGGGGGGGGGGGGCTGGGAATATGGAAAACACGGCACACAAAATTGTCCCAAGTGTAATTTCATGTGCTCGCTCATATCGTATAGATATTTATGCCAGCATAAATGTTTGTTTAAAATATTGCAGCTGCGTAGCAGATGTTTGATGAACAAGATTCAGAAATCTGCTGTTGTACAAATAAGACAAAATGTTAGGTTTGAGAAGCTGGTTAATCTGTTGAAGACATGCCGCAAAAATCAAGGGACCTAGATCCCAACTCCTCACCTCTGCTCCCCCTGCCGTTTTGTGCCTCGTCTAACAAGTTGTATATTCTGGCTGAGATCCAAAGAGCTATTTTTGACATACCCAAGAGACTGGGTATCCCCAGTGGGCTTTTGGATTTAAAAACCAAGCAAAAAGCCCTCCACACACAAGCTTGCTTTTGAAAGTTCCCAGATAGTTTGCCATGCAGCATGGAGTGCTACTGGGGTTTTTTTTTTGAGGAGGAGGGGGGGACGGGATCCCAAACCCAAAGGCCCCTTTTGATGTGATTCTGCCATCATTTCTTGCTTGTGAACTTCCAAAAAAATGAGGAAACAGGGTGGTAAATTAGAGAGCTCTTTGGTCATCCTGCAGAGGGTAGCCTGTGTGTGGAACTAATTGTGCATTTATCCGGATCGTGTACAGTCCATCTTTTCTCTATCCATCTGTCCCCACGTGGCCTAGCAAAGGGAGGAAATGAAAACCGTCCTCACAGTTCTGCAAAAGCCAAAGAGCCTGGTCTTGAATTTGGAAGAGAACAAAGTTGCTCAGAGTTAAGCATTTTTATTTATTTTTGCAAAGCACCGCCCTCTGCAAAAAGAAAAAGGAAAAAGCATTGAAAGGACTGTTGTTTTGGTTTGTTTGTTTCATCTGGCGTGCAGTGCCATTAAGAGTTTGGATTACCCTTTGCGCCATAAAGTATTCCTTCTGTAACTAATGCATTTCAACTCTGCGCGGGGTTTGTACAGAATGTTAAAGTCAATTAAAGCAGAATGATGACACAAATTAGAGCGTGGTGTGCCTCACACATAATGATGCCGTCTAATGGGGAAACATAAGTGTTTTTCAAGTCCTTTGAAGGCGAGCAGCTCCCTGTTCCATCTGTGAAAATCTCCCATGGGAATGTTAATGCTGGACAGATCATGTGATAGTTTTAGACTATCCAAGTTCAATAGAATAGTCCCCATGCACATGCAAACCTGTGTGTTTGTGTGTGAGAGAGATCTCCTGTTCCAAAGTATTGTGAACAGTATTGTGTTCATTTCATTTCTATATCACTCTAGGGAAACTTGGAAAATATTTAGTTGTCCTCCAGAGCCCCTATGTTGGCCTGATTCATAGACTATGGTTGGGGGCCATGTATTCCTTCCTCGCTCCTCTGCTCTCCATCCAAGTTGGTGCCCATCACTGCATACTGTGGTTGTGAATCCCAAAGTTTAACCATGTGCTGCACGAAGCTCAGTCGGTAGAGCATGCATAGGCAAACTAAGGCCCGGGGGCCAGATCTGGCCCAATTGCCTTCTAAATCCGGTCCAGGAATCAGTGTGTTTTTACATGAGTAGAATGTGTCCTTTTACTTTAAATGCATCTCTGGGTTATTTGTGGAGCCTGCCTGGTGTTTTTACATGAGTAGAATGTGTCCTTTTATTTTAAATGCATCTCTGGGTTATTTGTGGGGCATAGGAATCCTTTCATTTTTTCCCTTCAAAATACAGTCTGGCCCCCCACAAGGTCTGAGGGACAGTGGGCCGTCCCCCTGCTGAAAAAGTTTGCTGACCCCTGCGGTAGAGCATGAGACTCTTAATCTCAGGGTAGTGGGTTTGAGCCCCATGTTGGACAAAATATTCCTGCATTTCAGGGGGTTGGACTAGATGACTCTCGGGAACCCTTCCAACACTACAGTCCTATGATTCTACCCTTTGTCCGCCCTGAATCTTCCAATGTTCTTGCCCCCTGGCAGGCACACCTAGCCTTAGTTGGCCCATTCCCTCAGCCCTGATGGTTCTAGCCTTCTGGAGAGCTTGTCACTGGACACTGAGGTCCAGCTCTGAGGACCTTCTGGTGGTTCCCTCACTGCAAGAAGTGAGGTTGCAGGGAACCAGGCAGAGAGCCTTCTCATTAGTGGTGCCCTCCCATCAGATTTCAAGGAAATAAACAAATGAAAATCTGACTTTTAGAAGACATCAGAAGGCAGCCCTGTATCGGGAATTTTTTTAAGTCTGACGTTTTACAATTTTTTATATATGCTGTAAGCTGCCCAGAGTGGCTGGGGAAACCCAGCCAGATGGGTGGGATGCAAATAATAAAATTATTATTATTATTATTATTATTATTATTATTATTATTATTATTACAGTGGTAACCTTGGTAGTTGAACGGAATCCGTTCCGGAAGTCCGTTCGGCTTCCAAAACGTTCGGAAACCAAGGCATGGCTTCCAATTGGCTGCAGAAAGCTCCTGCAGCCAATTGGAAGACCCGGAACCTGCATCAGATGTTTGGGTTCCAAAGAACGTTTGCAAACCGGAACACTCACTTCCGGGTTTGCGGCATTCCGGAGCCAAAATGTTCAACTCGCAAGGCGTTCGCGAACCAAGGTTTGACTGTATTGTCTTCAGCTATTTTCTAGCCACCCTGAACTATTTACTTAAATTTCCCCTAACAATTCAAATGGGCTGGCTTAGTTGCACACAGGCTCCTTAACCCATTTCTCCCAAAACTCCAGACTCCTTTGCAGCGATCAAACAGCAAATTTATATAACTTTATATCTCTCTCTGATGCTTTGGCCTTAACATGCACTGAAATGGAACAGAGCTAGTCATCTGAGTGCCAGTTTTGTCTATCTCCCAGGCACAGAAGGACAATACAAAATAAATTCCCCTATGTTGTTGTGGTGGTGGTTTCAAAGTGGGGTTTCAAAATGCTGTATGCATGCCTGCCAGGGAGGGGAGGGTGAACCGCAATAAAGCTTTTAACATTGAGATCTACATGGCAAACATGAGTCAAGACATCTGCTTGAAAAGTGGCAGTGGCGGGGAACCACTTTTCAGATGAGCCTTACAGAATGAGCAGCAGCAACAAAAAATGAAATGAAATGAAAGGTCTCCATAGAAAAAAATTCTCCCACAGAGGGTGAATAATTCAAGGCTGGTTTCAAAAAGCTGGCAACAAGCTGTGCATGAAGAGCGTGTAATGATTCTCTCTCCTCCCCCCCCTGCAATTTACACCCCCCCCCCTTCTACCTCTAGGTTACGTTTCGCACTAGGATCTATCACTGCAACATCAACAGTCAAGGAGTCATCTGTCTGGACATTCTGAAAGACAACTGGAGCCCTGCTTTAACTATTTCAAAGGTCTTGCTGTCTATTTGTTCTCTCTTGACAGACTGCAATCCTGGTAAGGCAATGGCTTGTTTTGTTTTGTTTATTTTTTTTTTAAAGGACAGGAATTACTAATTGGGTAGTAAGCAGAGTCAAAACAATTCCTAGCCTCACTTGTAAAAAAAGGGGGGGGGTAGAGTTGGTTCAAAGTACAATGACTGTGTAAACAATTACATAAATGTGGGATCAGACTGGGATGAGATAAATTCAGGTTGAAAAGGTGGGTTGTTTTCCTTTTACACAGGGCGGCCTGGAAACGGATCCTCTTTGTTCAGGTTGTGTTTAAACCTCTGAATACCTGGACTTTGAAGTAGAATTGGCTGCGGATTCAGACTTTGCATTCAGTTTAATGGCGGAATGCACTCTCAGCACTCCCAGGTTGCTTAAGATTAAATCACAAAATCTGCAAAGCCCTTGAGATACCTTCCCATGTACAAAGTTGTAGGTTTGTCCAGCTCTAACTTACTTTAAAAAGGTGGAATAAGAAAGACTGCTAATGATGATTGCCTTGGATTGCCAACCATTTTGGACCAGAGGGCACATTTTGAATGTTGAGAGAGTGCTGGGGGCACCATTCACAAAATCGCAGTTTGAAATGTTCAGGGGAAGGGGAGAGTTTTGACAGAGAAAAGGAAGACATTGTTGGAGAACCAAACCACACACCAAAAAAATTTGCTTCTTGTCCAGAAGTGTCCGCATTCTCTTTCCGGCTGACGTTTAGGTCAAGCACCTTGTCTTTTGAACAATGCTTCCTTGAGGAGGTTCTGCCCCGCAGCTTAGGTTGGAAACAAGTGTGGCGAAATGAACTATTGTGATGCTGATGTGTCTCTGATCTTGACGCGCCGTCTCCCTCCCTCTCCTCCCGTTTCTTCTCCTGTCGTCCCCCTCCCCCCTTTCCCCATGCACCCAACTCTTGCAGCTGATCCTCTGGTAGGAAGCATAGCTACTCAGTACCTGACCAACAGAGCCGAGCATGACAGGATAGCCAGGCAGTGGACCAAGAGATACGCAACATAAGCCACGAACCGACGGCTTGGTGTGCGGCGCCAAGGTGCACGGAGGCAGCCCCTGCAGTGTGCAACCGATCTTTATAGCCTTTACAATACGGACTTCTGTGTATATGTTATACTGATTCTACTCTCTGCTTTTATCCTTTCAAAGACGGGGATATCGCTTCCCCTCGACCCTTAACCCCTCCCCTCCCCAACCACGAGAAACAGAAAGGAAAAGGTAAACGCTATCCAGAGTAGAACTTTGTAGCTGTAGATTAGTTATGTTTAAAACGCCTACTTGCAAGTCTTGCTTCTTTGGGATATCAAAATGTATTTTGTGATGTAACTAAGGATACCGTTCCTGAAGTCAACCAAATATTATAGTGCATTTTAGCCTAATTCATTATCTGTATGAAGTTATTAAAGATAGCTGTAGATTACTAGGAAATTACGTCATTTGTATTAAGCCCAGATCTATTTCCGATATGTGGTACATGCTGTTGTGAAAACTGTTTTAAACTTCTACCTTCGTCGGTTTGTAATGAAAGGGTTTCCCCTCCCCTCTTTTTTTTTCTTTTTTCTTTTCCTTTCACCCCCTTTCCCTCCCATCGCCACCACCTTGTAGCTCAGAAGAGAGCATCCACTGTATCATCTCAAACACAAATAAACATGTTCCCCCCAAGGAATAGTTTCTTTGTTTTCGTATTTGAAGCTAAAAATCTAAAGCATACTACAGCAGGTTAGAGTGTAGGGCTGTTTAGAGACGGATGCCCACAGTGCCCCCACCCACAGGCAGAAAGCCAGCATGAGGGAAAAAGGAAAAACCTGAGCATAAGATCTATTGCTCTTGTCTAGACTTGTAGTTTGCCTCTGACTGGTGCTCCTGGGGGACAAACTTCATGCTGAACCTTCTGCTATTCTAGTTCTCTGCATGTTAAGTCTAAGGCACCAGCAATATCTTAGGCCTGGGAGAATGGATAGATCCCATCATCATCATCATCCCACAACCACCTGGAGCCATCATAAGTCACTCCCCACCCCCCAGGATCTTACGTTTATTTATTTTGTATTGTTCTTTTTTTTTTTTACTTGTCAGTAGCCAAGAAAGGTAAATGCATCAAAAATCAAAGATGCAAGTATTTGAAAGAAATGAATGGTAAGCAACAAGAGGGGCAAAGTGGGGTGGGGTCAGAATTATGGCATGTTAAAAGGTGGGATAACCCTTTCCTCTCCTGCCACAGTCCTGATGAAAATCCATATGTGCACACGCACACACACCTGTAAAGTGCTATCAGCCCTGGGATAGACGTTCCCCACAGACTTAGAGCTTTGATGGCACCATTGCTGGGACCACAGCAAGGGAGGAAAAGGTTAAACCACCTCTCTCCATGGTCCTGATTGAAATCCTCCCCCTCCTATTGTGCCTGCTTTTCGCCATTTTAATAACATGCATGCAAGTGCAAATCACATGCCTACTGTTTTGGTTTGGCCCTCCATTGTATTTAAAAGACGGACAGACCTGCTGAGGAGCAATTGATGCTTAATATATGGTGATGTCCGTGCAAATGAGTTTGCTGTGGTGGATGGATGCAGACCGCTACCGTGTGCTCACGTAAGCAAATGTCTAGGAGACTCTTAGCCACAGTTCTTCCACGGATCAGAAGTTAGCGAGCGATACGATTCTTCTCTCCCCTTGGCCAAACAAATAATACGCAACAAGTTTATCAAGCGGCTACATGCATTCCATATCATGAATGGGTTATATTGGTAAGTGATCGTCTGCAGTCTTCCTTTATTGATAGGGCCAATGATGGGGTACAAATGTTGGTTGGGGCAGGGCAGTCGTGTGCCTTGCTAATTCATAGCAAATCCTCGAGCAACCCACCTAATAATGTGGTTTCCTCATGGATATTTTTTTACAGTTTGTTCTCTTCCTCCCCTCCCTCTAATTTGCCATAAACGAGGTAGCTTTTGCAAGTCAAAATGGAAAGGTTTTCAAATTGGTGGGCTTAATTCCCTGCCCCACCCCCCGTAAAAGGCGCTGTGGATTTTGCTGAGATTATAACTTATATCAGATTGCAGGCAGTTCTGTGGTTTAGACAGAGGTGTAAAATTGCAGTTTATCTAATCATGTTAAACTGTCTTCCAAAGCAGCTTGGCTGCATGCTGTGTATACCCGCTTTTCTCAAAGTGGAATGAACAGTGAGCTGTTAAATCAGAAACTAGAACATTAATATTAATAATAACAATAGTGGAGGCAAATGCACTTTTATAAGTGAAACATAGGTTCTAATTAACTAGTCGTTCTGAGTACAACCCAACAGGATGGTCTCCTGCACAAGCCCCAGTGAAATTAATGGAATCTCTCCAAAGTCGTGTTTTTGCACAATTTCCACTCAGGAGATTGCTCAGGAGAATCTCCCGGTAGAAGGTACCCTTTGCAACTAAGGCCTGATTCATACATAATAATAATTATGATAATAATTTATTATTTATACCCCGCCCATCTGGCTGAGTTTCCCCAGCCACTCTGGGCGGCTCCCAATCAAGTGTTAAAAACACTACAACATTAAATATTAAAAACTTCCCTAAAAAGGGCTGCCGTCAGATGTCTTTTAAAGATAGGATAGCTGCTTATTTCCTTCACATCTGAAGGGAGGGTGTTCCAGAGGGTGGGTGCCACTACCGTGAAGGCCCTCTGTCAGGTTCCCTGTAACCTCACTTCTCGCAATGAGGCAACCGCCAGAAGGCCCTCGGCGCTGGATCTCAGTGTCCTGGCTGAACGATGGGGGTGGAGACGCTCCTTCAGGTATACAGGACCGAGGCTGTTTAGGGCTTTAAAGATCAACACCAACACTTTGACTACATGACTTTGCAGCTTAATTTTCTACCCCCATTCTGCTCTGTTCCTTCCATGTTAAGTAGTATATGCTGTGGATATTTAGATCAGCTTGGATTACAAGTATTTCCTGTGTCACTTTCCACCGTCTTCGTTAAGGTGACTGGCACTCATAGAGCTGGAAGGGACCCTGAGGATCATCTAGTCCAACCCCCTGCAATGCAGCTGTCCCATATGGGGTTCAAACCTGCAACCTTGACGTTATCAGTACCATGCACTAACCAACTGAGCTGTCCAGCTGGAAATGATCCATGCAATAAAAGTATCTACATTTCACCCAATGCAAGCCGTAAACTCATCAGAACAATGTATGAATCGAGTCTTAGACACAGGCATGAAATTCTTGCAACTTGTTTGGTGGCGATTACTTTCTCTTCCTTATGTTCTCTGTGGTGGTGACGAAGGGTTGCTTCCAGTTGATATCCCTCTATGGGTAGAAAGACTCATTGATCCAGCTGGGCCTTCTCTCAGCTGAGCAGATATCAAAGAGCTCTTGGGCCTCCCCTACAGTCCAGCCTCCCAAAATCCACCCTGGAGGTTCCCTTTGGAACATCAAGTGAGAGTGGAAATCCCTGAAGACCAACTCAATCCCAGAAGGCTCCACTAGATCAAAGGGCCCTCTGTCAGCAGAGGGGTGCCAACTGGATGCAGCCCATAGCTTAAGGACAGAAAGACCTTAACTGCTTTCTTATGACTGATTTGCTATCTGTAATCCTCACCCACCAGATCTGCTGTGCATTTTTGGAAGTTTCGGAGCACCTCCTCCATTTAACAGTTATGCGCTTTGCATTTATTGGGAGTTGCATTTCAGTATTTGCAATTATCTTAAGTATTATCAGAATGCAGAGGCTTCAACATGTTGCAGGTTCATGCCTGTAAAACGTTTGATCTCCATGTCTGACATCACAAGACCCATGTTCCTTAATTCTCTATACTTACATAGTCTGAAACAATTTTACCTCTCAATCGAAGGCCATTTTCACTTGCCATTTGAGAGGGGTTTGTTAACGGCTCAGGTTCAATTTCAGAACCTGATGCAAGAGTCATTGTAAAATTTGGGTTCTGTCTGGTTTGGCAGAGGTAAACAGACTGTTCGGTACTACGTTTCTCACAATATTCTAGTCCTCACTGAGGTGGCTAGGCTGTTTCTGGGATGTGCCACCTTGGAACTGCAGATATAGAAGAGACTCATGATTTGAACGATACACAAAAGTTCCCTCTACATAGAAAACTAAATGTTGGAGGGCAGGATTTTAGCCTAGCTATATCCCTGACATGCTGGATTTTTTGTGTACATGGAAGTATTCAGTCTCCATTACTTTCCATATTGTAGAGTTGGAATGGACCGCAAGGATCATCTAGTTGAGGGTTTCTCAAATTTGGATCTCCAGCTGTTTTTGGACTACAGTTCCCATCATCCCTCACCACTGGTCCTGCTAGCTAGGAATGATGAGATTTGTTGTCCAAAAACAGCTGGAGACTTAAGTTTGGGGAACCCTGATCTAGTCTAACCCCCTACCTACCGTGCAGGAATCTTTTGCCCAACATGGGGCTTGAACCCATGAGCCTGAGATTCAGAGTCTCATGCTTTACCGGATGAGCTATCCCAGCAGTTCCAGTCATATAAGCCGCAGACTTCAGTCTGCAGCACTAAAAACCTCAGCGAGATCTAGGCCTACATCTCATTTTATAAGGGAGCACATTATATAGGGTGTGATCTGTAGGGTGCTTCTGCTAGGCAACCTTCATCCATTTCAATGGATCGTGGAAGGTCCCACTAAAATGAGTGGAGTTTATACTGCATGCACGCTTTGTAGGTTTGCACTATAACTTAAGAGAACTAAGGCCCTACAACTTCCAGGCATTTTAAGAGTGTGGAGAGAGACTCAAAAGATTTTGCTGGTTCTCTTATACCGGAAAAAAATGCACCCATACTTTGCATGTACAACACTCCCATGGATTTACAATGAGCCGCAAATTGTATATTTCACATATTAAATATGTGACCTACAAAGCTTTCAAATATTTATGTCGCAAAATATAGAGTATAATTAAAAATCTTGTTCTGTTTTTTAATGTACTTTGTTTCATTTTGCACCTCAGATTTCAGAAACCTTTGAAGGGAGATGCTTCCTCACTATTGCCCGTTGTCCTCTTTACCAAACATTTGATTACTGAGTCTGAATTCTCTTTCTGTCATCGGTTTGTCACAACCCTGTTCTTTTTCATGTAGGTTTTTTTTTTGTCTGTAAATTTTATATTTACTGAAGTAAGAGGTTGGGGTTTTTTTGTGTAAACATTTAAACTTTAAAAAAATAAGAATAATTTTGTTTCTGAACTTTTCTCTGCTTACACCAAGTGGTAGAAAGAAATTTGTATTGTTAAATAAATCAATTAGTTGTTAAACGAGAATGCGTGTCTGCTTTTTGGTGGGGGTGGGGGTGTCTCTGACTTCGCTGTGGGAGGAACCTGCACCCAGTTGTTCTGAAGCAAAGTTCAGACATTAGCTGTTCTGTCATCAGGGTGACAGGAAGTGAGGTAACAGCCATGACTCTCCTTGGCCTGGAAAACACATAGCTTTCTGATAATGGGATAATGCAAGGAGAGTCACAATAGCGCTATTCTGGTGTTCAGCCAAATGTATGAGGACACAAACCGAATGTGACTGTAGATGGTCACAGCGTTCCTGCTCTCTCCTGAATGCACAAAGATCTGAAAGGATATTTTACACATGTTTAGCCATACATAAATCATACCCCTGGCATGCCCCCCTACAACCCCCTGGAGCAGGTTGGGGGTTTGGGATGCAACGCATTGGCCAGAAAATAGAAATATATGGAAAAAATGCAAGGGAAATTATTTAACTCTCTCTGTGTGTGTATCATATTTCTCCCCAATGAGATTTCATGAAGTAGAAGCTGCTGCTTCTTTTTAATGAAAATTGAAGCTTCCTTGAGGGGGACAGGCCCCACTTCACAGCCCTATGCGTCAAGCTCTAAATATCAGGACAAGAGATTTTCGCGAAACCCTTTAGCCGACAATGAGGAGGATGGCGATTCGGGAGGTCATTTTCACAAAGAGGAGTGTGCAAAGTGAATTCTCCTGGCTGCACTTCTGGGTGCTGACTGTTCTACCATTGTACTCTGCTTGCAAGTGTAGGCCAAAACTAAGCTGAGCTCTAAGGCCCGAGAGAAAGACCCAGTCACTCATTTCAGCTTTTGTATGTGATAAAACCTGGTGTTCCTGCCTGTCCTGTGTTTCATGCACCTCTGTGAACCACATACAGTGGTACCTTGGGTTACAGATGCTTCAGGTTACAGACCCTTCAGGTTACAGACTCCGCTAACCCAGAAATACTACCTCAGGTTAAGAACTTTGCTTCAGGATGAGAACAGAAATCATGTGACAGCGGCAACGGGAGGCCCCATTAGCTAAAATGGTGCCTCAGGTTAAGAACAGTTTCAGGTTAAGAATGGACCTCCAGAACGAATTAAGTTCTTAACCCGAGGTACCACTGTACAAAGTATTGTGTCTGCCTGTACACACTCACTTCCTCCTCTCATCATCATCATGACAACAACAACTCATTGCACTCTGTGGTTGGGCATTTTGCTATTTCTGCTTCCCCCCACAATAGCAGTAATTTTGTATGCCACAGACAGCTTGTGCAGAGACTGCCCTCCCTCACTTTAAGGCCTGCTAAAGACAAAGAAATAAATGCTGGCGGATTTACATTGGCTTGTACGAAACCTAGACACTGTCTCCCAGGAGCTCTCAGGAATGGCATTAGTATGGGGAGCCACAGCCAAGGGTCTCGCTTAACAAGGGCCGGGAAGAGAACAAGACTCGCTGGCAGGCAGAGCAAACAGCACTGGGCTAAATGAACCAACCGTCTAACTTCTTGTAAGGGTACCTCATATGTTCAATCGCTAAGATAATTTATTGGCTAATTCCTCATCAGCCCTGGTTCAAAGCCATAAAAGGGCAAGTGCTCTAGATAGCGCCCAGCAAACCAAACTGCTTCCAAATTTGTGGTGATTTAAGATCCATTGAAATCAATCAGAGGGCCTTATCGGCAGTGGCCCCCTCCCCGCAGAACGCCCTCCCATCAGATGTCATGGATATAAAGAACTACACAACTTTTAGAAGATCTCTGAAGGCAATACTTCCCAGTATTGGGAAGTTTTTAAGGTCTGATGTTTTATTATGTTTTTATATGTGTTGGAAGTTGCCCAGAGTGGCTGGGGCAGCCCAGCCAGATGGGCGGGGTATAAATATTTTATTAGTAATAATAATAATCTCACTTGAGTTCACACTTAAATGTTTAACATTTAATTGAAGACTTGGGTTCAAACGTGCATTAGCTGCCATGCAACAGTCTTCTGAAATAACAGTACCAACTCAAGATTTCATGTGAGATTACTTCTTTGACAGTATTCCCTTTCTCACATTCAGTAGTGACACAAAATAGGGTCTGCTTAGGGAGTTGTGTCCTCTCTGCGATGGTGGCACTGCACTCTTTGGAGCTGAGTGGTGGAGGGACAGCAATGGGGCTGGGGGAGCTCTGGGTTCTCAGCCCCACAAACATTAGCATATCTAGGGGGCTGACACCACCATTCTGGAGCTCACTCCAGCACCCCACTGGGAGGACATCACTGCCTCCGCCTCCGTCTCCCTCGTGAGCCACCGCTGGTTGAAAACTAACCCACCAGGAAGCACTCCTTCAGCAGAAAAGGACCCTCCCGAGGTTAGTGAGAAATCATCATTCTGAAGCACACAAAGTGGACATAAAGAAAATAAGTGAATAAGACACGAACAATTCATTATTTACCAGAGGAACCTCTCAACATTCAGGGGAAAGGGAAATTAGGTCAATAAACAATGGTTTGACAGAACAGTTCCACTGCAGCTTTGGAGCAGGGAAAAATTATCTACTTGCAATAGACCGACAGACTTGTTCTGGATGCAAATTAATTAGGCTACAGTCCTAGACACACACAGATGTCGACCGGAACAGCTGGCATGCGGGGAAAGAGGGGGATCCCTGGTCGTGTCCTGCCTTAAATAGGGCAGGCCACGCCCCCAGAGCCAGCTGATTGGCTGGCCAGGGGATGACACGGCCAGGAATCCCCCCATTCGCACGGGGCTGGGCTCCAGCTGCCGCCGCATGGTGGGGCCGTGAAGCCCGCAACTCCACTTCCTTTGAAGGGTGGAAGTGGCTTTGTCCGGTGTTGGGATTCCAAAGTATCAGATGCAGACCTTAGGACAGGAGAAGGGCACCTGTTGTCCTCCAGAGAGTGGATTGGACTACAGCTCCCATCAGTCCCAAACAGCATGGGACTTGGGATGATGGGAGTTGTGTACTTGACAATTTACTTGGCTTTATAAACTCTAACAAACTTCTATTTCCCTGGGTTGCACCCTGTGTATCTAGAAACCGCAACCTGATTTTTAAGTGGCCCCATTTAATTTCCAAACAGGAATGCCCAGCTTCAGTATTATAGGGGACAATTAGGGACCCACGTTGAACGCTGCACTGTACCCCCTCCAGTCCCAACAGGAGTTCAGGGCTCCAACCCACCTGGAAGAGGAAGCTTGTAGCATGATTCAAATTTCTTGAAAGTGGGTGAGGTTTCAGGAGGGAGCAAAGGAAAAGGAAACGTATTGTTCTCTCTCTCTCTCTCTCTCTCTCTCTCTCTCTCTCTCACACACACACACACACACACACACACACACACACACACACTCCTGGATTATTTACTGCTAAAGATTTAGGATTCAGGATTGGTAGCTTTACTGATATATATGTGTGTGTGTGTGTGTGTGTGTGTGTGTGGAAGGAGTGTCATTCCTTTCTCCCAAACATGCTCTTCATATGAAGATCCCAGGGTGGTTCACAACAGGAAAAACAAATACAAAATGAGAATACAAAATACATAGTAAAGCAGAAACAAACCAATACCTCCGCTTCCACAAACAGATTTAAAAAGCCATAGAATGTTAGTCAACCGAATGCCTGGTTGAAGAAAAACGTTTTTGCCTGGTGCCTAAAGATATGTAATGAAGGCGCCAGGCGAGCCTCTCCGGGGAGAGCATTCCACAAATCTCATGACTCAAATCTTCCTGACCCTAATGCCCCACCACCCCATAATATGTTGTTAGTTGCTGAAGCAGACCAATTCTCTGACCTCCATTTCTCCTCCAACTGACACCCTCGACCACCCCCCGTCTGCCCTTGATATTCCATAGGTCCCTCAAGTCTTTACACCTAGACCTAGTGCTTTTCCCCCTAAACAAATGTTTAGGGGGTACTCTCATTTTCCTACTCATATTGAAATACAGCCCCTCAAATTACCAAGCGTTAATATTGAGATGTGGAAAATATGGAAACAACAAGGAGAAGCAGGACTAAGATGTGGAGAAATGCTCCAGAGATCCAGACCGTGGGTAGCCCCAAGAAATTAATAAATACAATTTGGACTATAATTTGATTTTAGTTTTTTTAGTTTTTTTCCTTTTTTAATTGAAGTATTATGATTGGATATTTAATTGGATGTTTTTTATTGGAAAGTCAATTAAAATGATTTTTAAAAAGAAAAGAAATACAGCCTCTCAATGAGGCCAAACTTAGATTCACAAAATGTTTAGGGGTATGCGTACCCCTGCGTCCCCCCAGAAAAAAAGCACCACCTAGACCTTTGTCAAGCTGTTTTTCTACACACCAAACACATGTTTCTTTTCATTTAATTTACTTCAGCCTGCATGCTTAAGAAGTCCTCAGACCACGAGGGAACCTTACCTTTGCGCGGTCCATTTTTCACTTATATAAATTCACAGACCTGGGACCATCCCAAGTCCAACATTAGCTAAATAATGACTCTGCCCACCCAGAATTTCCCCACAGAGAAATGTCAGTGCTCAAGACCACCCAGTGAGCTTTACGGTGAAGACCTCTGTCTTTCCAGGCCATACACTTTTCTCCTCTATGCCTCATATAAATACATATTTCAGAGTCTTGAAGTCTGCCAGGTTCTATATGGAAACTTAAGCCTTTTCTAACACTGATTTACTGGTGAATTCCTTCATGAAAACAACCCCCTCCCTCAAACACACACATCCCCTTCTCCACCTCAAAACAATGATTGTTTCTTCAGGAATCTCATTAAAAACCAACCACATCTCCACTAGATGTCAGTGCAACCCCGTTTTGCAAGACGCAGAGGAAATAATTAAAAATTGTGTACTGACTGGCTTCACGCAGCCAAGCGCTCTAAATAAATGCAATGAGCTTCCTAGTACTACAAACAGGATCTGCAACACAACGTCCAAGTGTCGGGCGCTCCCATACGGGGTGCCGGCCAGCCATGGAAGCTTCCAAGATACCCCATTCTGTTTTCCCTCCCAGTGGTTTCCCATCCCTCTGCCTCAACAGTCAGTAAACATGACATGTCCACTAAGCATGCTCAGTGCTCATTGAGCTGTTTTGAAGGCAGACCTCTCACACTATCAGAATTCCCACTATCCCTCTCAAAAATGTGTGTGTTTGTGGTAGTTTTTGGGTACTTCAGCCAGCCTGACACCACCTTTTTTGTGTTTGTGGTGCCATTTTGGTTACACACGGCTGCAAAGGCAGGGAATGATTGTGCCTATGAGTCTATATAATCTGTCATACCTGGATCATCTGCTGGGCTTCTTTGCAGCAAACAGAACAATATTTTAGCTAAACTGGGGAGTTGCAGCTATGGGTTTCTGCAAACTCTTCTGCCGTGTTTAAAATGTTTGTGATAAGCTCGGTGGACAGTGGATTTTCCCCTTTCAATAACTGGGGAAGTGGGGGAAGGTTGCAGCCTAATGGATCCTGTTGTTGTGGCAGAGGGGCTGCAGGAACGGCAACACTACAGGGATGTTCAAGATGGATGGAGCTAGCCCACGCTCTACCCTCATGCAATGGTAATGGTGTGTGTGTGTGGAAACGAGTAACTAGGGTTACTATGTTTCAGAGCGTTGCCCTTGTAGTAATCATCTGGTCCAGCAAGACCGCCAAGAGAATTTGCAAGGGAAATCCAAGTCAGCCGTGAGCTGTATAATCGACATGGTGATTATGGTTTCCTTCTTTATTGTTTACATTTGATTGGTTAGTACTGGCGCATGGCCCTGAGAAGATACAGAGCGATCCGGTGCTGCAAATGGCAGGCTAGGCATCTGTGGCTTGGCCTTGATTGCGCATAGCATGCGCCCTGGCACTTCGTTGCGGGAAGGATCAATTAGCAGCCCTGAACAGCTTCAAAGTGCATATTCCTGCGGAGGCCTTGCTGGCTCGTGGAATTAAGATAAATGTAGATTTCCTTGGGGGAAGGGAACCTTGCAGTCTACATCATTTGCTGCTTCCCCATGAATCAATTTCTCCAAAAACATTTGTTTCTTCAAAAAATTGTTTTGTTAAAAAAACAACAAATCTTCTTGTGCAATTAGATGTGCTCATTTACCATATGTGTGCTCACTCAAAGCTGAAGAACGCCTACCCATCAACCAGTGGGGCATTAGAATAAATATGTGATTGCAGTTTTTTCCCATCACACATCCCCACCTCAACCCAATGCTTTGACTGTGAAACCATTTTTTTGAGGCAATGGAGGTTGCCCAATGAGGGCAAGTGGGGTGCTGCTCTCATCCTGCATCCCTCCCTTGCCGGCCTTCTTAGGGAAACAAGGATATGACAGTTTGGGTGCTCTCACTTTCTCATGTCTTTAATCTTCAATTCAGTTCTCCACATTTCTGCAACAATTTGCCATTATTATTATTATTAATCCTCATGAATTTATTTAGCATTTTAGTGCTGATTTCTCCCCCTAAACACATCTTGGTGCACCTCTGTGACTCATTTGCACATTGCTGCAAGCAATTTCTCTTGACATAATTCATTTTTTGGTGCTATTTTCCCCAATAGATTTATTTCCATGCACGCTTTCCCCTAATAGGCACATTCTTCTAAGCACTGGCTTGAAAACTGCGTTGCAAAATTCAGATAATTTTGAAGGGTGGCTGTGTTTCTATTTTCTCACTTTTCCAGAAAGTGTGAATTTGTTAGATTCGACTTTAAACGGGGAATGAATTGAATCCCTCATTGAGTTGGGACTCACCACCAGTCCAGGCGATGTCCCTGCCTCTCAGCTTCCTACTCCTCAATCTCCATATTGCCCCATTGCAGAATTCTTCAGAGAGGATGAAGGAGAAGTTCTAGGATCAGTTGGTTCTTGCTGCTGTTTCCTCTGGTCCCATCTACTGTTGACTCCTCTGATCTCCACCCTAACAATCCTAATGGCCACCAACCATCATGGGGACTTTGAGGAATTTCCAGGATTACAACCAGAAACCCTTTCCTGCATCTGAGCAGAGAAACTTGTCTATCATACCGAAGCACCATTTTCCATAGTCACTTATGTACAATTCACCATTAGGCTTCTCTTTTTCATCTTCGTTTCTTTTCAGTTACCGTATTTTTTCATGTATTGGATGCCCCCATGTTTAGGACTCAATTTTAAGAAAATGGCAAAAAATGGCCTGGAGTTGTTGAGCTTTTTGGGGGGATAATTGACAAGAGATTTTAAGCATTTTTTTTGGGGGGGGGGGAGATGACAGAAATCACAAACCCAGATATCAAAGGCTGAAAACATGCTGCTCACAGGTGGAACCAATCACCTGTCCCCACAATGCACTATCCATGTATAAGACAACCCAAGTTTTTAACATAATTTTTGAGTTAAAAAAAAACCCTTGTCTTAAAAGTACAGTATAAAGAATAACACATCTTTTACAATATATATATTAAAAAATCCTTAGCACAGCTAAGATATAACCGCCTGGCATGCAAGAATACCATAATCATGATTATTCTTTCTTTCAAAAACACCAGAATCCACACTCAAAGTAATGTTGACTTCCATAGAGGGGGGAGGGGGAGAATATTACAGAGCATGCTGGTCATGGGATGTCACGGGCTGGTTGGATACAGAGGAATAGTGGGAGGAACCAGCTGAGGAACCTCCAAGGGAAGAACACTCAAAGCATGGGGAGTGGTGGTGGGATGTGGATGAGTGGTCACAGGGAGAAGAGGAAGAAGACCAAGAAGAGGAGGTGTCAGAAGCTGAAGGGTAACAGGGCTTAACAAGCTGGGAGAGTCTGTGGCAGAGAGAAGTCAAGAATCAGGAGTGGAAGCAGAGGGTGGGATAAGGCAGGTCAAGAGGCTGTGTAAAGTGCCATAGGTGTCTCCCCATCCTCTCGCAACAAGCTCCCTTCCTCCTCTCTTTCCTAGAAAAGGCATGAAAGGGGAGGAGGAGAGGTCAGCTTCACACAGACACAGTCTCTGATTTCTTGGGAAAGCTCTGGAGAGAAGGAGACATAGACAGCTGTGGAGAGGCAAGGATCTTTATTCTCAGCAACTGAATCATGGAGTTAGACCCACAGGGAATGAGCTGCTGTGCTCATCAGGCCTGACAGCCAGCAACGTTTGTGTAGAGCATGTTTTTTTGTCAATGTTGTTAACTCCAACTTTGAACAGTACGATTTACTGGCTGGCTCACTCCGTGACATGGGAGCTTTTGCTTGCTATCGAAATACAGTGGTACCTCGGTTTAAGAACGGTCCTGTTATGAACGATTCGGTTTACGAACTCTACAAAACCGGAAGTGGTGTCCCAGTTTGCGAACTTTACCTCAGTCTAAGAATGGAAGCCGAATGTTGGAAGGGCACTGGCGGTGGGGGGCCTCATTAGGGAAAGTGCGCCTCGGATTAAGAAAGGTTTTGGTTTAAGAACAGACTAAGTTTGTAAACCAAGGTACCACTGTAGTTGCTAAATTCATTCTTGCCTTGAGCAAAAATAAACTCCCAATACGTATTTTAATTGATGCCTTTCTCCTGCCAATTGCTCCTTGGTCCAATGCAGGTTTTGACAATTATTTCAGTGGAGCCAGGATTAAATCTCCCAAGTTTGCTATTGCGCCAGTGCTTCTGGGTTTCCCCTAATTCTACTCTTTAGGCACATCTTGGCATGATGGATAAATTTTTCCGCAGCCCCAGATTGTAAGTGGATTGATGTGGAAACAGTTTCGGTGTGTGCCGGCTCGCTTAGGGTATGAATGCAGCAACAGTGGCAACAATACCTTTCCATGTAAGACATTTCCTTTGTCCTGCAGGCACCAGTGTAATGGCATGAAATACTGTCTCCGGCATAGGTTGACTTCATTGTCGCCACAGTGGTTTTTAAATTGGGTTTGGCTCTGTACCTGGATCGTATCTACAGAGGTAATTTCTAACTGAGCCTGGCTTCTGGGTACAAAGCATTTCAGTGTTGATTTCCCAAGTCACATTCAGGAATTGGAAAACAGATTCCGCTGAATGAAGGTCAGCAGCATAGCACAGCCGTAGCAAACATCTCTTGGCCTGTGTGTGTACACATACAGAATTGTAGTGCCTAAGGATCTGCTGAACGGTCTTTCTAATGCTCCGTGACAAGAATATGTTGCTGTTGATTTAATTTCTATACCACTTTATATTTATTTTTTTGGGGGGGATCTCAATACAGTTTACAAATGACATTCAAACATC
The DNA here is from genome assembly GCF_951804945.1 of Podarcis cretensis. Taxonomy (NCBI): domain Eukaryota; kingdom Metazoa; phylum Chordata; class Lepidosauria; order Squamata; family Lacertidae; genus Podarcis; species Podarcis cretensis. The sequence goes on along the minus strand of NC_137170.1, from coordinate 116,138,464 downwards.
AAATAAAACAATCCAGAATTCTGAAGAAAGTCAAATATACAGTGGTACCTCGGGTTAAGTACTTAATTCGTTCCAGAGGTCCGTTCTTAACCTGAAACTGTTCTTAACCTGAAGCACCACTTTAGCTAATGGGGCCTCCTGCTGCTGCCGCGCCGCCGGAGCACGATTTCTGTTCTCATCCTGAAGCAAAGTTCTTAACCTGAAGCACTATTTCTGGGTCTGTAACCTGAAGCGTATGTAACCCGAGGTACCACTGTAAAGTATACCTTCAAAGCAGGATAATTAACTGGAAACTAACATATTACCTTAAGGATTTATTTATTTTTAAACAAAGGAGGCCAACTACAGAATGCACATTTAACACAACAAAGTTTTTAAAAATCATATTTTTTTTAAAAAAATATTTTTTATTAATTTTACATGTAATCTCAGTACGTATCATCATATTCACATTTTATATCTCTTTGGCTCAACTGAGCCTGATGACTTAACTCCATCCCGCCTTGTGGTTTACAAAGTTAAATTTGTAAAAACCAATCTTAAAAGATTTCAGAAGAAACATTAATAAAGGAAGCCAAATATAAAATGTACATTTAAAACAGCATAATTCACAAGGGAATAAAATATGCTGCTGTTGCCGCCATTCCTGCCTATGGTGGTTCATAGTGGGCGACTGCAATGGAAGCTCAGGCTCAGTGACCTGGGTCTGTGCTGAGCGACAGCCAAGATGATCCCTGGTCTCTTCAGAAGCCTCAGATTTTGTAGCTGGAGTCAGTCAGGCCAGGTGGGAAAAGGCCTGCGAGGCCTTCCAGGACTCACAGGAAATACTTAATGTACTGAAATATATAACAAGATAACATGTTTGCAGTTGGGTGCTTATAATTAAGACCGTGCTGAATATTCACTGACAAACGTGTTTGCTTCATGGGAGCATTCAGGGTCCTCCAAATCCTTCAAAATGATTCCTTGTTCACCGTGTCTGTATTTGTTCACGGCCCTGATTGTTTGTTACTTTAGTATTATTATTATATATTTTTTTTAAAAAATAACACCTACCTTCTTCCCAAGAACAAGGATGCCATCACTTCATCAATCAGATGTGTCTATGTGATGATGTCACTGTGGACAGACAGTGCTAGTTCAGAGTGAGGGTATTGCCACTGACTGGCTATATAATGAGGTCACCATTACTAGGAAAAAGAACAGTCAGATGGAAGAAATGGCAACAAAGCTGTAGCTGATCAGTTTTGCCAAGAGGATGTGCCACCACGACTGATCTAGAAAGTGTTATTTTCACTCTCAGTTGTTCCCATTTGCTCTCAGTGGATCTCATCCTGTAGCCTGATCTGATGGGCTATGTGGTATAATGACATAACCGTGTCATATGATCTCTGATTGACTGGGACATCCAATGTGACAGATCCCAGAAACACGAGCTCATGGCAGCAGAGGAGAAGGATGCTGAGGCAGCAGCAGCAGCCAGGAGGAATGATGCCATTGACTAGGATAACAAAGGTGAACATCTGCAAGCAACAACCTCAAAACCTGAGAAGCTGTAGTGAAGCTGTAAATCAGGGTTGTGTGTGGTGATGCACTACTGGGCTTAAATAAGAAAGAGATTATCTGAGGCCCCCTGGGAGATAGCTATCGTTGGACTGTACCATCTCAGACTGGTGGGAAAAGTCCTCCCTCATCAAACGTTATTGTGCCTACATATCTAAAAGATGATTCCAGACTAGATTCCCCCTTGACATGCTGGTTTTGTACAAATGGATGCATTTTTTTGTGGGAGAACATTTGATCCCACACCTCTCTCTGAAGTAGTTCAGACCAACAACAGACATATTATATCTGTTTGTGTAGTGTTCATTTCTGATGGCTCTTTTAAAAAATCAATAATAATAATACTTTTCAAGTTTATACATTTCACTAATTTTACAATCATTTTGACATTTGAAAGCTTGACTTCCTTCCCCCTCTTTATTTTTAATATCTTCTGCATATCCAAGTTAACTTAATTTGCTCATTTATTTATCTTCTTTAAATATATACTCTTATGAAACTGCAGGTTATTACAATAATCCTGCCAATGTTCTTATCTGTTTACAATTTATCCGTAAATATTCAACAAACCATTTCCATTCTTTTATTAAGAGTTTTGCTGACTTGATTTCTTATTCTTCAGTAGGTTTCACCATTTCCATAAGTTTTTGTATCCATTCTTCCTTTACTGGGACTTCTGCTTTTTTCCAATTTGGTCAAGTAACATTCTTGCTGCTGTAGTAGCATACATGAATAAATTTCTATACAGTCTAGGTAGTTCTGTCCCTATAATCTCTGATGGCTCTCAGTGTTAGGTAATAGCTGTAAAGTAAAGGTAAAGGTACCCCTGCCCGTACGGGCCAGTCTTGACAGACTCTGGGGTTGTGCGCCCATCTCACTTAAGAGGCCAAGGGCCAGCGCTGTCCGGAGACACTTCCGGGTCACGTGGCCAGTGTGGCATCGCTGCTCTGGCGAGCCAGAGCCGCACACGGAAACGCCGTTTACCTTCCCGCTGGTAAGCGGTCCCTATTTATCTACTTGCACCCGGAGGTGCTTTCGAACTGCTAGGTTGGCAGGCGCTGGGACCGAGCAGCGGGAGCGCACCCCGCCGCAGGGATTCGAACCGCCGACCTTTCGATCGGCAAGTCCTAGGCGCTGAGGCTTTAACCCACAGCGCCACCTGCGTCCCACGGTAATAGCTGTAGAAGGAGGGTTAACAAATTCTCCTTCCTTGCTGCCTTTCGTTCCTTTGAAATACTTTCCTTTTGCAGTTCTTTTCAAAGTGTGTCATCGTAAGACAACATACCATGTATCCTGGTGGTTTGTCCAGGTGGAAGTTCCCCTGTGTTCAGCCCAGCTTGTTCTCAAATAGGCGTCTTTGGGTTTCAACTTTAATTTGTGTGGCACTAGATGTCATATTAAAGCTGCCAGTTTTTAACAGATGGCAAATCTGTGACTCTCAGGCCGGGAAGAAGCTGTCAGCCATAACGATATATTAATTTTATTGGGGTACACGCATTAGAGCTGGAGCATGCAATACCGCCATTCATTACATGGGGACAATAAAACTATGGGATGAGGGTTTTTATAGAGACAGGAGCTTGGGATGGGTGCATTATTCTGAAGTCACAAATGACAGATGTGTCTGTACACACAGCGGTCCCAGTAAGTGCTGTGAATATTAATGGAATGTACATTTTTGGCATAAAAGTCAAGAACCTTTATGCCACACAATAAATCCTGTGTGTAGCGTATGCTTTGGAATGGAACGAGAATGATGCCTAAAATGGGGGAAATAGTATACCACTGCATTTCTGTCGAAAGGACCCTGTAATCCTTTCAGCAGTAAACATACGGTCCAATTCTGTTAGCAAAGCCCTTTAACAATCTTCTGGCCAGTCAATTTCAATATGTGGCAAGCTAATGGTGAACTGATGTGGGGAATTGTCAAAAGCCATCCCATGTCCCTGCAACATGGCGCACGTAGAAACATGGCAGAAACATATTCCCACAAAAGGAGCCCTGCCTCTACTGTTAAGCATCTCTAAGGACATTTCACCATCTGCTGTGTTTACTTTGGGACTGCTTGTTCTGTGCTGATATAAAAGTCATAAAGGTGTCTGTTCTTAGGGGTAAACATAAAATTGTTGTTGTTTAGTTGTTTAGTCGTGTCCGACTCTTCGTGACCCCATGGACCAGAGCACGCCAGGCACTCCTGTCTTCCACTGCCTCCCGCAGTTTGGTCAAACTCATGCTGGTAGCTTCGAGAACACTGTCCAACCATCTCGTCTTCTGTCGTCCCCTTCTCCTTGTGCCCTCCATCTTTCCTAACATCAGGGTCTTTTCCAGGGAGTCTTCTCTTCTCGTGAGGTAGCCAAAGTATTGGAGCCTCAGCTTCAGGATCTGTCCTTCCAGCGAGCACTCAGGGCTGATTTCCTTCAGAATGGATAGGTTTCATCTTCTGGCAGTCCATGGGACTTTCAAGAGTCTCCTCCAGCACCATAATTCAAAAGCATCAATAAAATAGAAAGGCCTAATTAATACATAAGATGGTATTGAGTTGTGCATGCAACTAATCTTACCAGCTGTAGCATGTAAAACCACAGCCTGTATGTGACATGATATTCATGTTCAGGGACAAATTGACATGGATGACAAGAGAGACAAGCTACATCAATTCCCCTGCACGAGAGGAGGATTGGTAAAGGCAGGAATGAGTATTTAAATGACAGAGAAGGACTTCTACTTTCCCCTCAGACACAGGCCTTAGCAATGTGTGTGGAGACATTTGAGCTTCACTTTAGACAGCGGCATATTATTAACTGGTGCCCGCCATTTTGTCCCTGCAATATAATCTTTTCTCTCAGCTCTCAATTTTGCCTGGATATGTAAGCTGGCAAGAACTAATAAACTAGGACAAGGTTCCATTGACAGCAGCTAATGACATGGGAAAGTGCAGTCCGGGGACTCTTGTCCCAGGAAAACCTGTCCTTCCCAGTGGCGTAGCGTGGGGGGTGCAGGGGGGGCCGGCCGCACCAGGCGCAACATCTGGGGGGGCGCGTTCGCACTCGCAGCTCTCTGCCCCTACCTTGAGTGCTAAAATCCATGGGTTACGGGGCGCAAATTACTTGCCTTGCCCCGGGTGCTGACAACACACGCTACGCCACTGGTCCTTCCTTCCTTTTTTGGACTGGATTCACCCTGATGCTGAGCAGTGCTATTTTTCTAGAAAAAGAGGTGCCGGAACTCACCATGAACACCTCCCTTGTTCTCTTATAATGGCAATGGAGCTGAGTTTTGGCGAGTTCCAGCTGAAAACCCCCGATGCTGAGGACCCTCGCTCCCCCTCCTTTTGACATGTTTTTGGGCAGATCATAAGGAAGGATAGGTAGCCAGTCATACCATCTTGCATATTATCTCCCTGGCTTCTTCTTCTCTCCCTCCCTCTTTAATTCTTTCTCTCTTCTATCATTTCCCTCTCTTTTTACCTGTAATTTGATGTATTATTGCACAGTCATTTATGACTCACAGCTCTCTCCCTCCCTTCCTCCTCCCCTCCCTCCCCATCTCTCCTGAGACAAGTCACTAATAATTTACCATGCAATTCCTCTTATATATAACTTTATTATATATAATAAAGTTACTCTTGGGAAGGAGTAAAGGAAACAAGGTCAGAGCTTATACAGGAAAAGGAGAGTTTTTAAATATATATGTATCTCATAGGAGATGGGGGATGGTAAATTATTAGTGTCTTGTCTCAAAGGAGATATAAACACACACACACACACACACACTCTTACTTGCTAGGTACTGACCAGTCGAGGAATGGTCTGTTGGGGAAAATGGGGCATTGGCCTCCCCAAACTTCAGTCTGTCCTTACCTGCCTGCCTTCTTCCTTCCAACCATCTAACCAACCAACCAACCAACCAACCAACCAACCAACCAACCAACCAACCAACTGGTTCTGGGGGTTCAACTGCCTGTCAGCTTCCTTCTCCTTAGTGTCAGTATTTCCCCTGGAACAACTCAGTAGCGAGGGAGATAGGGACAGATGGCTCTCTTTGTCAATGGCTCCAGCTCCACCTGTCATTGGCTCTGGCGCCCCCTATTGTTAGTCCACCTACCTTTTGCCTTACCAGTCTCCATGGATACCAACTACAGTGGTACCTCGGGTTACAAACACTTCGGGTTACAAACGCTTCAGGTTACAGACTCCGCTAACCCGGAAGTAGTACCTTGGGTTAAGAATTTTACTTCAGGATGAGAACAGAAATCGCGTGGCGGTGGCGGCAGCAGGAAGCCCCATTAGCCCCATTAGCTCAGGCTAAGAACTTTCAGGTTAAGAATGGACCTCCAGAACGAATTAAGTTCTTAACCCGAGGTACCACTGTGCCACTGGTACTGACTGAGATATCCCCTAACTGTATCTCTGCCTCCCAAGGATGGCGCTCACCCAAATAACACTGTAGAAGCAGGGCGTAGTTTCCATCACCATTGCTGACTGCCAGGCAACAAACGTTTCACCATTGCTGACTGCCAGGCAACAACTGAGAAAGATTCTGAGGGAAATGAGGGAAGCAAAAATTAATTTCACTTAAAAAAAAAAGAATTGTGTTTCTAATAAAATGAATGTCTGCTTGTTCTTTACACCCAGACACACCTCAGGATTCATGTTTAGGCTGGGTAAGCAATTAAAACACTGACTTTTCCAAGAGCATGTCAGCCATGAAAAACAGAGAAATCCTTTAAAAAGCGGTTTGGGGTTCTGCTTTTGAGCTATTGTCTGTGTGGATTGTGTTGGGAGTTTCACTCTGAATGGTTGAACTGTGAAGCAAACGTCTTCAAAAATGAAATTCTCCATAGCCTTCATAGGAAGACGGCATTCCCAGATCTCCAAACATTTAAAAATTCCATGCAAGAATCAGCTACAAAAATGGCTGCTTCTGGAGCAATATATAAGACGCCATCCTATACTGAGTCAATACCAACCATGAGTAAAGTGGGAAGAATGGAAGTCTGTGGTTTTGGTCTCAAATTTCCTTCTTATTCTGTCTCTAAGTGAGACCGTTAAATTACTCTGAAATGCAGATGTTTGTGGTTTAATTCATATAAAAACTACTCATTTCCTGAAGTTTGGGCTGGTGCTGGTCATTGTAAAAAATAAAATAACACTTATTGAACCAGCTAAAGTGAAACCAAGACCACACAATTTTATTAAACTCATGCAGCATTAACCGAAGGGGTTTTTTTTTAATTAAAAAAAAACCCAAATTAGCTGCATGGCATTGGCATCACTGCAATCTTACCTGGGGAGCAGGTCTTCAAGGTAGGATATTAGACTGGCAAGCAACACTCAAAACGCTGCCTCAAAGGTAAAAATCACCTCAGAATTATATACGTCACCGTTATGAGATTTGTTTTCTTCTTTTTCTGATACGTGCCAGGTTCTGAATGAAAATGGAGAACATTCTCCAGCAGGACTGTCTGCTGAGGGCCTGAAGGGCCCCACCCTTGCCTCTTTCCACATGGCTTGGGGCGTTGCTTGACAGGCTTCACAAGGACTGCTGCTTAGCAGAGAGGTCTCCTCTTTTAAATTGTTTTTAATTTTTATCTGCGTTGTTTTAAATGAGACCATCTTGGCTGTGAGCCCTGGAAGACCTGCACCCTGCCTTACTGGCCCTTTCCCATCTGGCCTGGGAGAGTGGAGTGCTGACTGACTCCAGCTACAAAAGCTGAGGCTGTTGAATGGATTCTTGGGCTGGAGTCTTGTTTACATGGAGGTTAGAGAGCTGTTGCTGTTATTGATATTATTGTTGTATCTTTAGTTTTAGATCTTATGATTTACGCGGAAATTGTTTCCATTAGGTTGTGTACTTTTTGATGTGTTTTATTTATTGTTTATGATTTCTGTTACACTTGTAATAATGTAAATCTTGTCATGTTGTAAGCCGCCTTGAGCATAGTTTTAACTAGGGAAATGTGGTATACAAATAAAATGATGATGATGATGTTCTGCTTTTGAGATTTGTGGCTTCCCTCACGAGGGGTTTTTCTTCCACAGTACCGAAGCAGCTCCATTTCATTTCACCCTTTTCTGTGCACCAGTCTAATAAGATTTCCTCAGGAGATTGTGCTGAGTACCATAGGAAACTGACTTGCGTGTTGAGGTCCCCAAGCCACCCCAATAACTCACACATCACACGTAATTTTTGTCTAAGGTTTTTGTCATAATTTTGGCCACAACTTTATTTAAATACATAACTGTGAGTGGTTGCTTAGGCATTGGTTCCGACTATCTGTCCCCCCGTCCAGGGACAGAACTGACTTCCGGATTCCAGCGGAAGCCAGTCAGGGAAAACAATATTAGGGAGAGATGAAGCTGGGCACCAGACCCTCACCTCTCCCCGCATGCTCCCAGAGGCCTTGCGTGGCTCAAGCCTGATGCCAGGTACTTGGATGAAAGCATGGCAAGCCCCCGGATTCCTTTAACGAAATTCCCTTACCACACCAGCATTTGGAGGGGTAGGCACTTACCCCTCCACCAACCAATTTTTAACCAATGCCTAACTGCAAACCTTACAAGTTGTGACGATTTGCTACGCAGTAGGCAAAAACCAAATGGCTCCAGCCAATCAGCCAAATGGACAAAATTCCTACCAGGCCCCTGCCCCAAAAGCAGGCGACCCCATAGCAAGGTCATAGGCATAGCAAGGTCAAGCGCAAAACCCCATTTCAGGGAGGGTGGGCGGGTGATCCGGTGCACGCAGCAAAAGAGGACGCTCAAAGCTGCGTGCCCAGTATTTAAAACCTTTGAGCCCAACCCACAAATTGGCAACATCAAAATCTCCCCAGAAACACAAGTACCCAATCACAGCCTGTGGCCATCCAAACAGATCAGCCCAGCAACAGTGGGGTGGCCTGCTAGATCCCACCGCAACACGTGCTCTCTATTAGTGAGAACACGCTTTCCCATGATGCCAAGCCACACCAGATGTGCACCATACATGTGGGGCAGATGACCCTTCAGTGCCTACTTAAACTGAACACCCTTCCTGTACACAAATGCACAGCAGCATCCTTAGACATGTCCTTCTCCATCTCTCAATAAAAGCTGTGGCGGTGAGGACTGGTATCAGGACTGCAGCAGGCGGGTAATCCCCTTCACTTCCCCAAATGATTGGCTGCCCTGACTTTATTGAGTGCTGACACTTAAAATGCTTGGGGCTGGATCAAAATTTCCCTTCTGTTTATGTGAAAATGTGGGCGAAACCTTTCACTGCCTCGCTTTATTTTTCTCTTAAAGAATGAGATGCTACCCATTTTGTTCATAAAGATGGTTCCTACCATCCATGTCCCTAGACCGTTTGCATTCATGCGCTGTCATTAGTAGATTGAGGAATCGATACGCGTGTTGAATGGATCAACATTAACAAGAAAACAAGCACAATTATATTTATCTTATTATAACGTTCACACCCCATTTTTTCCTTCCAGGACTCTAACTGCTACACCACACTGCCTCTCATGTGCTCTGTTTTTTTTTTAAAAAAGGCACACAGGTGAAATGAACGAAGTAGTATCTCATTTTCCTGTTGTCCACATTTCAAAACTGGGAGTTGGTGCTGCAGGAGGAATGTGTTGAATTCTGCAAACAGGTCAATAGTATGCTTTAATATATCTTTCCAGGGTGCAAGAGGGAATAGGTGAAGAAGTTTCCAGGTTCAATCACTGGCATCCCCAGGGAGGGTTGGGAAGAATTCCTCCTTGAAACCCTGGAGAGCTGCTGCCTACATTGAAAGTCCTGCATTGGCTCCCAGTACGTTTCCGAGCAGAATTCAAAGTGTTAGTGCTGACCTTTAAAGCCCTAAACGGCCTCAGCCCAGTATATCTGAAGGAGCATCTCTACCCCCATCGTTCAGCCCAGACACTGAGGTCCAGCTCCGAGGGCCTTCGGGAGGCAACCTCACTGCAAGCAGTGAGGTTACAAGGAACCAGGCAGAGGGCCTTCTCGGTATTGGTGCCTGCCCTGTGGAACGCCCTCCCATCAGATGTCAAGGAAATAAGCAACTACTTTTAAAAGACATCTGAAGGCAGCCCTGTTTAGGGAAGTGTTTAATGTTTGATGCTGCGACAACTCCTTCTCTAGCGCCACCCTCTGTCCCCGACCTGAGATAAAGGAGGAGAGAAGAGAAGAGAAGAGAAGAGAAAGAGAACAAACAAACAAACAAACAAACAAACAAACAAATAAATATACAATATAGAATTCTTTGGTTAAGAGTCAGGGTATTCCCCTTTTTAGAAGCACTGGTTTAATCTCCCCATGACTGATTTTTAATGGGTCTTTTACAAACAGATTAATTTGGAGGATGTCCAATTTTCAGATAACTTATTCTAAACTGCAGAGGCATCTAGGTTCTGTTGTTCTCCCAATGATGGCTCCAAAAAGGCCATTGTTGTTGTTGTTCTCCTCCTCCTCCTCCTCCTCCTCCTCCTCCTCCTCCTCCTCCTCCTCCTCTCAAAGGCCCTTTGAGCATAGATGGTGTCTTACAAAGAGAGGAAGAGCCCTGTTGGATCCGATCAAAGGCCTATCTGGTTCAGCACCCTCTTTCCCACAGTAGTAAGCAGGGCATGCATGAGTACAGTAGCCCTCTCCTTCTGTTGCTATTCAGCAGGTGGTGTTTACAGGCAAGCTCCGCCTCATCCTGGAGATTGCATATGGCCATCAGAACAAGGAAGTAACTCACTACTCCACATTCTCTCCCACATTGTGCTACTTGCCAGAGGTGCAAGGACAATGCACAGGCAGCCAAGCATACCAGTGCCTGGAGAACTTGCTCCAGTCTCCTGTGTGCAGCACCAGAAAGCTCTTTCAGGGTTTGCAACCCGACTCCACAAGAAACAGTAACCTCTAAAAACGTCTTAAAATGATTAACACATTCAATATCCATAAAGCAATGCTTCGCATCTCCACTGCTGCTGGTATGTGGACTTTGCACACTCTGGGGCAGAAAAATGCCATAACGAGAGGGTTTTAGTAGGGGGGCTGCAATAAAATGTTGCAGCGTGAATGCTTCTGTCCTGGGTTCTGGTCACCCCATTCCATGCCGTCCACCTGATCGGGAGAAAGGGAAGTCAGATTGTTCTGCTATCACAATTCAGAATAAACAGACTCTATGGACATAATCAATCAATGTCACACCCTTTTGAACCCCATAATTTTCAACAAGAGAGATGTTCACACATGAATAGCTCGCTCATTAAATCAAATGCATAACTTCAAATCATAGCCAGTGCTATGTGTTTAGCTTGCAAAGAGGTTGGCCACTAGATGGGGCTGGTGGAATATGTGTAAGACAAATTTAACCTGCTTATTATGGCCTTGCTGCTTGTTTTGTGGTTCCAAAATTGCTCTCCGCTTGGGGCCCCTTAATACTTCCTAAGGGATGTCATTGTGATTGCTGTTTAGTAGTTTGAGTCTACATAAAATTGATGTTGAGCATTACAACAGATGTTTGACACCATTTTATGTTGATGTTGTGACTTTTAAAAATGCTCATTACTCGAAAACATTAACTCTTTGGGAGAACATGCTGTGAGCATTCTGCTTCCATTTTCCAGTGATTTATTGTGATCTTAAATCGCATTGCTTGGGATTAGATCTGCTTTGGGTTTGCTGAGTCTACTTTTTCAAGGACTTCTGCTTTCCTTTGCTGGAACAAACGGATGAACATTGCTCTAAATATGAATTACAAAATGTATTTATGCCTTTGAAGCAGCACAGTCCTAATACATTTTACTAAAGTTGGAAAACACTAGTTCTGATCCAGCCAGCCCCATGTGTACATATGCATACACAGCCAAGTTGTTTTGGGTGAGTCCCAGAGACTGGTTGTATCAGAGGTTGTGGGTAAATGGAACACTTGGCAGAACTTTGTGAACAATTTGCATAGCACTTTGAGGCTAAAGTTGTTCTGCTACGTAGTGTCTTAGATACCACTATCTCTGTCTCCCATCTCAGATCTAAAAACTCCATCAGAAATGGCTCCTTTCCTTCTCCCAAAGTGCTGCCTCGTGCCTCCCTCTGGTTGGCTGTCTTGGTAGCCAATCAGAAAAAAAGGATTCAGTACTCTTGTGGAATTATCAAGGACTGCATCACCAGATTCTGCTCTGGCTCTGCTGTCCGTCACAGAAGCAGAAAGGCGGGATACATCTAAGGGATAAATATTGCACAGCAAAAAATATACGTTATCCCTTCCTTTCATTGTCCCTTTCAGATCATTCTCCTATGTACATGACAAAGCAACCGGGAATGTTCTCACAATCAGATGCTCTGGTTGGTGTGATTGTTGCACCATTTGGACGCTCCTTCAAAATGTGGGGGAAGTCTCCCTGTTTTCCTATTTAAGATGTCCAAAATGAGATTCTGCTTATTTTACAAAACCTCATTAGAAAATAACAGCCTCTAAACTACTTGCTTCCTTCTTCTGGTGGCAAAATAGCCGTGTGTGTGTGTGTGTTTGTGTGTATCCATCCACCCACAAATTTGCAAAGTAGAAAGGGGAGAAATGATTTCATAGACCAAATTGGATCATTTGATACTTTTCTTCGAAGAGCCTGTTTTGCTTCTGGTGCGCTTTGCTGCATCTACAGGAGCCTCACATCTCTTGAAAATGAGAGTGTTTTGCCATTATCAGATCTTCGCTCCCATTATCTCTCACATCATAACTATTGAGCATCCTCAGCCTTCCTGAAACGAAGTTGAACAACCATAGCATTGCTAAGTACATAGTTGATGCTTGTGTCACACTTCTGCCCCATTTTATTACCACAAAACAATATCTTTTGGTGAAGAAATATATACACAGAGAAATAAATTAATGGCCAGTCTCTTGACTGATTAGCCAGCTAGCTAGCCAAGCAAAATAATCATTGCACTATCTCACTAGAAGTGATGTTCTGAGATTTTGGAAAGGTGCTGAGCATATTGGGCATGGATCTGGGAAATCTGGCTTGAATCTGCAAGTTCTGGGTTCATATCCCTTCCGTGCCACAGACTGGGGTAGGGGGTTAAATAGTTTCATGCGGTGATTATCATCAAGCGCAGGATTTCCCAATCTTGGGACTCCATCTGTTTGTGGACTACAACTCTCATCATCCCTGAGCACTGGTCCTGCTAGCTAGGGATGTTGGGAGTTGTAGTCCAAAAACTGCTGCAGACCTAGGTTTGGGCAACCCTTATCTAGTGAGCTGTATATGTGTGTGATTGATTGCCACATAGATTGAGCAAACAGTCTCCTTGTAGCATAGGCACCATCTCTGGGCGGCCCTGGGTGCCAAGGCACCCACAAAATTTTCACTGTGGGTGCCCACGGTGCATGTAATGTCACATGGTGCGCCAAGGCCTAATGGGGTTCCTTGCAGTCACGGGAGGGTCTGGTGGGGCCTGTCATGCCATGTGACATCACACATGCGACTTCTGTGATGTCACACACATGTGCCGGGCACCCCCAATGTGGAATGTAACCTGGTGCGCCTGCCTAGTAGTTCAAAGTGGTGGATACTGCTCAGCTTTAGAGGGTGTACTGGCTATGACAAGCAGCTATCTGTTCTCTTTTTCGACACTTGCACAATCGGCCACTCCAGCTCTGCTTCAGGTAGTGAAATGTCGTGGGCTGGCGCTACATGGATTGTACCTTGCGACGAGCCTGTGCAAAGTGCTATTTTGAGGACCTATGCCAAAGTGAAGTGACAGGCAGCATCTTGTCATATTTTGTCAGGGTTGCAATGCAATGACTCACAACATCTTAATCTTCAGCTCCTGGCAAAAAGTCACCATTAGTCCTGGCTTTGCTGATTTGCTGAATCAGACCTAATTAGGCTCTGTACCCCAACAGCCACTGGAAAAAGCATCAAGGCCCTGGACATTAAACACCGCCCAGTTATTTCAAAGGAAAAGAAATGGAGACTCAATAGTGACATTATCCAAGTGTGTTTCTAATGTGAATTGAAGAATCTTATTTGGCTTTACTGATATGGTGTTTTTTAAGGCGGGGGGGGGGGGGGGACACAGAATAAATGTTCTCCCTCCCTCCCTCCCTTCCTTTCTATTTTCTTTTCGGTTTACGAGAACTGGACACATCCTGGCAAAACAACACATCCCAGAAAGACGATAACTGCTGCTATGTGCCAGCATTTAATCATTCTATTTTTAGGCCTCTGTCGTAAAAATGATCTACATCCCTTTGAAATATACAGAAGTCAAACTGAAGTTAATGGTTTCATGAGGAAGTGGCTACTGTTGAATTATATTAATCTTTATTTGGTTCTTCTTCTTCTTCTTCTTCTTCTTCTTCCACCAAAATTGGAGGGGGGGGATCAGCCTTGTTTCACAGCAGCCCAAATGGTGGTACTGCCTTAGAACATCTTCATATTATGAGCTGTTTGCCACTGCAACCGTCTCCCTTGGGAGGTTGTGGATTCTCCTTCCTTGGAGGTTTTCAAACAGAGGTTGGATGGTCATCTGTCATGGATGCTTTAGCTGAGATTCCCGTATTGCAGGGGGTTGGTCTAGATGACCCGTAGGGTCCCTTCCAACACTGTGATGCTATGAGTCCAAGATTTTGCTCAGTCAAGCTCAGCGGCATGAAGGCTGAAGTTCCTCCAGGTAGGAAATGTCCGTACTTGTCCTCCCGCTGCCACCAGAGAAGGTTGGCCAGGGCAGGTATGACTACTAGGCTCAGGAAAAATGGGATGCTGAGTATTGTTGAGAAAGCCACTTCCGCCCTTCGAAGGAGGTGGCGTTGCGGGCTTCACGACCCCACCACGCGCACGGCGGCTGGAGCTCAGCCCCGCGTGATTGGGGGGGGGATACCCAGCCGCATCATCCCCTGGCCAGCCAATTGGCTGGCTCTGGGGGCGTGGCCTGCCCTACTTAAGGCAGGATGCGGCCAGGGATCTCTCTCTTTCCCCACCTGCCAGCTGTTCCTGCTTTTCTCACCCTCCCGCCCTATAAGGTTTTTGTTCCTTGACCTTGCTATGGACCTTGGTTGGTCGCCATTGAGGGGCCTGGTTGGAATTTTTCCACTTGGCAAATTGGCACCTGCCACTTGGTTTTCGCCTACCTTGTAGCAAATCATCACAACTTTCTTGGTATTGGTGGTTAGGCATTGCTATTGTTCTGTAAATGGAAGGGGGGAGGTAGCACCATCACCTGCCCCACATATTAAAGGGTAGTCCGATAAAGGATTCCAGGGGGCGTGGCCCTGTCCAAAGCCTAGGGAGGTGAGGGCCTAAGGCACGCCCCCTATTGGTGATCCAGGGAGAGTTCCTAGTTGATGTGCATCAGCAGGACTCCCCCTACTGGTAGTTAACCCTTCCTGGGCTTCAAGCGTACGGGCTGAAGTTGGATATAGTTGGATATAGCCTGGTGCTCATTCGCTCTCTTTCTAGATTCTGTAAGCCTGGGAAGCACCCAATCCCAATCCCAAGCGCTGACTAGGCCAAAAGTAATTGCATACCGTCCAACTTTTGGAGACCCAAATCCAGGACAAGTGTCTTCCAGGATGCACTCCCGGGCAAGTCATGTGACCTGCACCTCGCTCTCACCCTGAAAAAGCACTTTTTTTGGGGGGGGGGTGAGAGCACACATGATCACGGCGCCCAAAATGGTCCCTGGGATCTCGCATGAAAAAACGGAATGTCCCATTTTCCCCCCAGGGCACTTGGCAGATATGCAATTAGCAAGAGAAGGAAATGGAGAAAATGTCTGCATTTACAGCACACCTTTAAAGCACATTTAAAGTATACCCTCCCCCAGAATCTTGGATACTGTAGTTTGTGTGGGGTGCTAGGGCTTGTACCTCTGAGAGGAGTAAGCTATAGTTTCCAGGATTTTGTAAAAGGAATGTTTGTAAAAGGAATGTTGTGTATGGGGGCGGGGGAGAAGAGAATTTTGTAAAAGGAATGTTGTGTATTGGGGGGGGGGGGGAGAGAAAGAGAAAGAGAGAGAGGGGAAAAAAATGAGAGAGAGAGAGAGGAAGAGAAGATGCACACCATTTTAAACCAGGCTGACACCCCTTCAACCAAACCTGTGAGGTTAACTCTGGTGGTTTAGAGGCTAATGTGAACATGCACAGACAGCAGCCTGCTTTAGCAAAGGTGTGACTGAGAAGACCATGAGAAACGTGGAGAGCTGTAGAGCTATAGGCAGGTGTTGGTCGTTTTCGCCAACTCTGGACGTTTTCATCCAAAAGCTCGGGCTATGTGCAGAACTTGGTTTCACACATTGTCCTTTCCGTCGAGTCAGGTCTGGATAAAGCCATATACCGTTCAGATAACGTCCACAGATACTCAGAAGGGTTAACCAGGTAGCCGCATGCAGTTGTGAAATCTGCAGCAAAGGGTGGGGCGGAGAGACACACAAACCGTTTCCTGAATAGATCTAAAACCAACCAAACACACCACCACAGGACGCAGAAGTTCAGTGTGAGACGCTAACATTTTAAAA
Organism: Podarcis cretensis; assembly: GCF_951804945.1. Lineage (NCBI taxonomy): Eukaryota > Metazoa > Chordata > Lepidosauria > Squamata > Lacertidae > Podarcis > Podarcis cretensis. The sequence continues at coordinate 116,122,415 of NC_137170.1, read as the reverse complement.
AGAAGAACAGATGTACAAAGGGGATATTGAGGGGGTGGGGCTGGGGACTAGAACTCTACTTCTATATGGGAAGATGACATTTTTTCTATACCTTATTTACATTTTCAGCTCCTTCAAGTGGCAATCCTATAACACTTCCCTGGGAGTAAGTCCCTTGGAATTCAACAGGTATTGCATAGTGGGCAAGTGTAAGTGGGATTTTTATAGACCGCAACCTTTCTAGATAAATCGAAGTTGACATGAGAAAGCCTACAGCTCTTCTGTGACTGGCAGATCTGGTCAGTTAAACAAACAGTCAAGAGGTACAAGTCTGCTTTGCAGAGCTTAGGAGGAGACAATAAAAAAAACCCCTCTCGTGCTGCAGATTATTACAAGGCAGGCAATAAAACACACACCAATCTGTTAATATGATGAAGAGCTATTCTCGGCACTATCAAACAGGGATGACACATAAAATATATATATATGAAGGTCCTGAAAATTAGAAGAACCGCTCCAGTTTATTGTTGGAGGGGGACAAATTAGAATAAAATGTCTATAGCTGCTTCTGCCAGGAAGATGGAGAAGTTCACTGCAAAATGTAATGGTGCAGACTGACTTTTCTCATCGGAGCTGACATTTCAGTAGGCGCTGGGGTTTCAGTCTTGCACCTGAAAAAAATAATAAAACCCTGAAGTGCAGCCGTGTTAGGTCTAATTCATACAAGCAAACAGCCCCCTTGGTGGTCCCTTTTAAAGGGAGCTATAGTGGGGATGGATAGGGCCCTTCAACCTGGAAAGGTCCTAACCCTCCACTGCCATGCGGGATATCTTCGGGAGAAGAAAAGGCTAAGAAATAGATCCTACACAAATCCAGAGTGGAGTGCCAAAGACCGTTGGGTGGAACCTTGTCCGCCTCCTTCTAGCAACTCCTGCAGCCAGGTTGGTGCCAAATGTATCACTCTGCTGTCCTTTGGACCACCTCAATGAGGCTGGGGGGGGGGGTGTCATCTGGGCAGCCCAGGACCTCCATACTACTTGGACTAATGCAATGCGCTCTACGTGGGGCTACCTTTGAAGGTGACCTGGAAACTGCAATTAATCCAGAATGTGGCAGCCAGACTGGTGACTGGGAGTGGCCGCAGGGACCACATAACACCGGTCCTGAGAGATCTGCATTGGCTCCCAGTACGTTTCCGAGCACAATTCAAAGTGTTGGTGTTGACCTTTAAATCCCTAAACGGCCTCAGTCCTGTATACCTGAAGGAGCGTCTCCACCCCCATCGTTCAGCCCAGACACTGAGATCCAGCACCGAGGGCCTTCTGGCGGTTCCCTCATTGCGAGAAGTGAGGTTACAGGGAACCAGACAGAGGGCCTTCTCGTTAGTGGCGCCCGCCCTGTGGAATGCCCTCCCTTCAGATGTCAAAGAGATAAACAACTACCTGACATTCAGAAGACATCTTAAGGCAGCCCTGTTCAGGGAAGTTTTTAATGTGTGACATTTTAGTGTATTTTGGGTCTCTGTGGAAGCTGCCCAGAGTGGCTGGGGAAACCCAGCCAGATGGGAGGGGTACAAATAATAAATTATTATTATTATTATTATTATTATTATTATTATTATTATTATCATTATCATTATCATACACACTGCCCAGATTTGCACCTCAGGGAGGTCATTTTGCTGCTGCTATTGCAGTGGTTTGACTTCACCCTTAGAGGCGTGCTCCATTGTCTCTTGAGACAGACCAAGGCCAACAAAAACAACTGAGGGCAGGGAACTGCTCCTCAAGTTGTCCAGCAGACAGATCTGCTATCTTTCAACCCTATTGCCCCTTCTTGGCAGCCCAGCAACTTATTTGCATATGTGGTGGAAATGTACAGATATTTGTGTTTTTTGGAATAATATATATAAAGAACTTAATATATATATATATTTAAATTAACATTCAACAAGAAGCCAGAGATATTTTTATTAAGCATTTTGCCAAAAGAAATAGGGAAATTGAAAAGAACATTGTTCATGGATGGAATAATGGCGGCCAGAATTTTAGTAGCAAGAAATTGGAAAAACACAACAATACCCAACATGGAAGACTGGCAGATGCTAATGGTAGAATAGCTAGCGAAAGCGACAGGAAGAGTAAGAGGCCAACCAAAATAAAAGTCTATAAGGATTGGAGAATCTTTAAAAAATATTTAGAAAACTATGGAATAAAAGGAAACATCTTGGCAGAATTAGACTGATCCCTGTATTGTATAAATATAAGTTTGTAGGGAGGTAAAGAGAAATTATATAAGAAATATGTAACTGTGCGGTATAAAGTAATGGATAGACAAAGTACAGTGAGATTAATTGGAAGTCAGTTTTAAAATTCTTTTCTATAAATTTTATAATTGTGTTCAATACCAGGAGTATATATGATGATAATTATATTGATCTTCATATATCTTATAGTGTGGTGGGGTGGTTTGTTTGATTTTTCTGTTATTTGTTTGCTTGACTGTATGTTTGTTTACTTGTATGTACGTCTGTTTTTCATAAATGTATTTATTTTAAATTAATAAAGATATATTTTTTTTAAAAAAAATTGAACGGGTGCAGGGCAAGAGGTTGCGCAAGAACTGATTGCGGCAGAGGGTCACCATCCACACAGAGCAGCGTTCAAGGCTAACTGATGCTTTAGCATGAACTGGACCTTGCTGCAAAAATATATAAATGAAAAAGGGAACAGGGGCATAGGAAGATGCCTTATACTAATTCGAACCATCTCACAATGCAGTTTCTAGGCTGGCTGGCAGAAGCTCGCCAGGATTTCAGGCAGAAGTCTTTCTCCAAGCCCTACCATTGAGCTAAGGCCCTTCCCCCAAGAGAGAGGGGGGGTGGGCGATGCCGTGCAGTGGAGCATCTCAAGCATGCCAGGAAGGAAGTCCTCCATTGCAATCTGGTCTCTGACACACGGCCACAGTCTCACACCTATGTCTCTGCGACACAAGGAGGGAATAATATGTTTGTCACCTTAGTGCCTTTGAGAAGAAGAAGAACGTCTTCATGAAAATCTATCCGCACTTTACCACAGATTTCTTTTAATATAAGCACATTTGTATGCAATTTTGCCCAATATATATTAGAAGTATTGATATGCAGTTGAAAACAGAACCAAAAGGACCCAAGGAGGGGAAGGGGGGGGGGAGTCAAGAGATTCAATGTAATCTCAATATGTGGATATTGCATGCTTTTTTAAATGTATGTTTATTTTATTATTTCTATTTTTCTATTTTTTAAAATTCAAATAAAAAGTGTGTGTGTATCTATCTGTCATCTATCGATCTATCTATCTATCTATCTATCAATCATCTATCATCTATCTCAAAAAAAAATTCCCCTAATGTTCTGCCTGACATGTTCTTTGTGCTAATATATGCACTTTATATACTCTTAATCCTAGCATATGCATTTTTGTGCGGATTAGTTGGCTGGAGAAAGGCATAGCAAAATTCAGAAAAGAGTACATTCCAAAATGTGACTAAGTTTTGGTTCCCACAGAGTTTTAGAAAGAGTAGATTAGGTTGGTTTGTCGTCAAAAGTCAGCAGAATCTAATTTCTCACCCATCCATTCTGGGAATCTGTAAAGGTTAAGTACCAGAAGCAGAAGTCGAAGTCTGTGGGGTGTGAGAAGAGGAGTAGGTCTTTGCTGACAGATTTTCCTAGATGCTTGTGGTTAGCAGATACCATTCAGACGTAACAGTCATCCTTTAAATTCATCCTTTGAAGTGGTACCACTGATTTTTGTTGTTGTTGTTGGGCTGCAGCCAAAGTGCTTGTCCTCTTCTTACAACTTCCTTTCATTCTTCCTGTTACAGCTGTTCTTGAGCAGCAGCAAAACAATAAGCAACACTACATGGGATAACTCAGTTGGTAGAGCAGGAGACTCTTAATCTCAGGCTCGTGGGTTCGAGTCCCATGCTGGGCAAAAAAATCCTGACCCTCACGGTCCCTTCCAACTCAACAGTTCTATGATTATAACACATTCTCAGTCAGAAGTATCAGAGGGGGAAGCAACCCAATCTTAAAAAAGTGGTTCTGGCTTGTGATTTCTCACCAGCTGCTAATGACAGTTTAAATACTATGACAGAGGCGCAGGTTTTCCTTGAGGGTTGCTGGCACAGAAAGGCGTTGAAATAATGGTTTTTTGCCAAAGTGAAAGGGAAGCATTTTGATATCTTTTCTTTTCTTTTAATTTTTTTAAAGTTTATTTTACAACACATACACACTCTTAAAACTAAAAAAAGTAATAATATACAATCAAAAACAAAGAAAGAAATACAAATAAAACATAATAACATACGTAAACTTACATAGATCAAATTGTCAACAATATATTATATTATATTATATTATATTATATTATATTATATTATATTATATTATATTATATTATTTCAATTCTTCTTTTCTTCCAACCCTTTGGTAATCTGTCTACTTCTTAATTCATTATCACCCCATTTTCTTTCTGCTTTTAGCTTTTATACCTAATTTATTTTGCAGAAGTTACCGTAATCGAAACAAGCCCAAGTATTGATTTGAGGGCACTGATTTTAAGGTATTATCTATTTTTCCCCCATTCTTTTTGAAAATTTTGCTTGGGCTGACGACCCCTAATGGCTTCTGTCAATCTAGCCAATTCAATATAGTCAAATAATTGTCTTGTCACTCTTCTTTTGTCAGTATTGTTTCTTTTTTCCCCAATTTTTGGCAATTCATTTTGAGATCATTTCTGTTAGCCTTATGAATGTCTTTTGGTGCAAGAGGGGCATTAAAACATCATTAAAATATGACACTGCAAGCACAAAGCTTTTCAAAAGTATTGCTCAGTGGCAAATGATAATCTCACAGCACGTGAGTTTTCAGCTGCTTATAAAGGAGTCTGTGCCCAATAATGGCTCCCTGAGGAATGATCCTATATGATACATATTTGACACATTCACATATTACGTTATTAGGTGTACACACCTACCTCCTCCACCCCCACCCGGATAATGTGTGAACATTACATATTCACAGTGAAACCAGGAAAGAACAGTGTTTCTTTAACAGACAACCCAATACAACTAATTTCAGAGTATTTATCACCCAATATATGATTTCAGTGCAGGAATCCTGATGACCAGGAAGTGACCCAAAAATGTGGGTTTAAATCCTGAAGTTGCCAAATTCACTCCCAACACCCGCCGCATAGTATTCTAAGCTAAATTTGAATGCAGGCATTTGCGTGTGTGACCTCTCAATGTGTATGCTCTCAATTATTGAAGGAGTAACACCTGCTCACTGAGCTCCGTTTGAGCTTCCTTTCTTTAATAAGGTGCAAAGGTGTCAGAACTAAAAAGGCCCTTGTTGGGTCTGTAGGAAGTGCAAATGAGCACAACATATTCAAATGGGAATTAGGAGATATGTGCAATATTCATATCCCATCGTCTTTCCTCTCTCTTATTTCATCTCCTCTTTTTCTTGGGGAAGGGAAGTGTAGGGCGCACGTACTGTGTGTTAACTTTCCTAGCGTCATTAAGTGATGACTTTGCACGAGTTGCAAACGTGGTAATAATTCTGACTGCCAAGACGAAAATTGGAGAATTGTACGACTAGCTCCCTGGATTAAATTAGGTCTTTGGAAACGAAAAAGCTTTCGCATCCCACACCGTTACCAAAGTGAGATTTCCTTCCGGTTCATACTGTTGGGTGAAAGATGACCAGGTTTTGCAGTAGGTTAATTATGAATCCTGTTTTCAAACACTGGGGTCATTCTGGAGTACCTCTGTGCTGCTCAAAAGCAATGTGCTATGGGCCTTCTGAAATATTACATGCCTAAATGTATGTGGATTGTATCCTACCATGTGACAAGACCACATAAGTGTCTCCAGTAATCCAAATTAGTTTTGCCCTAAAGTCAATTCTCTCATTCATCCATCACTTTAAACCCTACAAGTTCATCCATTTTTGATAGGGAGGTTGAACTGCAACCATTACAAAATGCAATGAAACCTGAATCCTGAATCCTGAATCCAGACTATTGTGCTGTGTATATCAGGTTGCCTGCACATATATAAGCTTCAGCTCCGAATACAAGGATTTGGGGAGTGATGTTCTGCCCTTATTCTTTAGGGATGGTTATATCAGGCAGAGTTCTGTGGGAACTGGAGCTGTGCTCCCCCCGGTCTCTCTCTTCTTTCATGTACATCGAACATTCCCACATTTAAATCCCAGCACTTTGGGGGGGGGGGATTTATGACCCATACTGTGTAGACATTTTTCAGCTAGGAGTAAGAGTTTAAATAAAACACAGCAACCTGGATTCCATCATGCCACTTCCTGCTTGTAATAACAACAGGAAATTGACACGGGGGCAGAGGCCAAGGCAGCTTCATTCATAAGGCTGATATAAACACTTTCACATAACCCTGGCCTGGCCTGAAAGCACAAAACAAATGTAATTATTTATCTGAGTGGATTGTGCCTGGGAGAACACATACAAGTAACTGGAGGGCGATCTGCATTTGTACAGACACTGCAGGCATGAGCAAGACATTATGCTTTTTAAAGAAAGGAGCTGAAACTTTAATATAGCAAAAATCCCAGGTCCCCCCCCCCCAACAAATACACTCCTTTTGCTTCCACTACATAATACAATTGCTCATTTTCTACCATTGCTGTCATTGCACCACCAGCAGCAGTGACTAGGGACAGGTGAATCTGTCAGCATATTTTTTTTTCATTTTTGCAGTCTTAAGCTCAGTTCATCATATCAGTCCTTATGAAAATTCATCAGCATTTTAGTGTGCCTTCCTTCTGATATACTCATATGTGCTAATATGCACATATTTGCAAAGTAATTCTCCCTAATGTAAGGCATTTGTGTATGTTCTTCTCCCTATTCTGTGCACTTTTATGTTTAGTTTAGCATATGCTTTCTTTGTAAACAGGATTGGAGAACTGCATTGCAAAATTCAGGGAAGCGTGATTGTTGAAGGGTACTTGTATTTTGGTTTGAGTATCATTTTGAAAAGTATGAATTCAGTCTCCTTGAAATGTGAACCAAATCAATCTCTCTCTCTCTCCTCTATTCCTACTAGAGGCAGTTAAACATATTTGAACAGATGGACAAAATAAAACAAATGCAGGCAAATGTAAGCAAGAAAATGATAAAATTAGAAATGATACAGTGAAGGCTAACCTTTTGGGGTGAGAAGAAAAACTAACATGCCTTCACCAGTGCATCTTCCTCCTTCCCTGCCCACTTTTTATGAGGGAAATGCTATTCTTCCCTCAACAGGATACTAATAATTTTACAACAACAATTTTATTATTTCTACACTGGCCATTTGACTGGGTTGCCCCAGTCACTCTGGATGGCTTCCAACATCTATAAAAGCAGAATTAAACATTTAAAAACTTCCCTATACAGGGCTGCCTTCAGATGTCTTCTAAAGATTGTATAGTTACTTAACATTTGATGAGAGGGCATTCCACAGGGTGGGCGCCACTAGCAAGAGGCCCTCTGCCTGGTTCCCTGTAACTTCAGCTCTCTGAGTGAGATGAATGATGTACTGCCTTATATTATGCCAGGCCACTGGCCTAATAGTTGCTGGAATTGCGTGACCTCATATTGACCATATATGTGCAAGCTGTGTGTCTCATAGCCTGGAGAGCCTGCATTTATGCAAAGACTCTGTCACCTTAAACTGCAGACAGCAGCAGCATTAAGAATAAAATATTTTGTTCTATGAAAAGAAGCCCTACAGAAGCCAGAGGGGTTGTCTTATTTCGCAGCAGGCTGCCAGCATGGCTTTGTCTTTCTGAAGGAACCTCCTTCGAATACAGGAGCAGAAGCAACATGGTTCTGCGAACCACAGCAGCAGGTTTCAAGCTGCAGCAGCAACGCCCACTACTTCCCAAACGAGAGTACATTTAATCGTTACATCTTGCTTCCTGTTGTCTCCTTCTATGTGAAGAAGTTAGAGGGTGTGTGCAACTGAATCTGCTCATTGGCAAAGCCGGGTTGCATAGTGCCTTAGCTTCTGCACGTTCTGGAGGAGCGATCACACGCTGGGAGGTTAACTAAGGTCTGAGCCACGCCAGTCTAAGAGCAGCCTAGTCTTTTCATGCAACAGAATGAAGAAGGTACTGCAGCACTGCAGGTGGAGATATCACATGACTGAATGCTTCCTGCATTAAAAACCTCCTAGCATACAGAAACCAAGCACAGCTGGCAAAAGTGGCTGGGCGTGAAGCTTTTTATCCCTGAGGTGCTGGATTTCTGCTTGCAGCATGTTTTTACATGACTGGACATGAACGCGCGCGTGAACACACACACACACACACACAGACTGATGTTGCACTATTCTGTTGTGCCAAGCTCTACCATTCCATGTGTTGATTCAGCCATTTTGCAGGACAATGAAGGTCTCATCGTTCTGGATTCTGACTGCTGCTGGAGTCACAGGGTGCATACCCTCCAACATGTGAATCCTTGGGTTTTGAACACCTTAGACCAGTGGTTCCCAAGCTTTTTTGGGCCATGCCCCACCTAAGCATCTCTAAAATTCTGATTCCCCCCCTCATGACATATAATTCTTATTATTCAAAAAGTGAACTACTATTCACATGGAGGAAGCCTAAAAGGCCATTCACTGTCAATAACTCATTCTCGAATTGCCCCCCTTAGACACATTCTCAGGGTCTGACTCAGGTAAGAGATCTGATTCTCGTGAAGAAATATGTTTGAAGGGTGACATGTTAATGCTTGTGCATGCATGTTCTTGGAGACATATGTTCAATCCCCAAAATTTCCAGGGAAGGTTGGGAACGGCCTTCATCTGGAACTCTAGACTATCACCTTTAGAGCAAAATTAATATGATTGGCAGGCACATATCTGTGGCTCATGAGTGCAGAGAAAATAACTCAGACTGGGTGCCAGTATTGGGGTGAAATGTCCCCAAACCATTGTGGACAAGTCTTTTAAGGCCTCTGCCTCTCTTGCCTCTCACAAGATCCCATGGAATGATAGCTATCCCTCAAGATCTCACAACAGCTCAGTGGGAAGACGTAATCCTGCCTTCCCCACTGCTCTCCAAGCCTCCGTGCCTCTGGGCAAAGTCATCGCACCTGGAGTGTATGCCTGGAGCAAGATTTATAATAATATTGTACACATACTGTCTCTGATGGATGACCCCATCATCTGTATTTGGTAACCCAGTTTCAAATTCTCACTTCCCATTTTCCACAGTTGACATACAATTTCAACATGTCGCAAGGAGCGGATGGAAGAATGAAGTGCTGGAAGATCAGAGTAAACATTTTGCCACAGAAGATGATTCTTCTGTACACAAGGAGAGGAGCTGGCATACAAACCTTTTCCTGTGTTCTTTAAAAGGCATCCCATCTGCTTCTGGAAGCATGAGGGTTCCCATATGCCCTTGCTAAATTCGTTGGCTTCTAATCCAAAAGAAACCCAGGATGTCAAATACAATAGAGCACAAACTGCGATTTCACTTGTATCTACTTGCATTCAGGAAGAAGTAGCAGTCTCAATACCTCACACATTGTGGGAGAATTAGGATTTCTTATACTGTTGCTCTTTTTCTGTTCCAGATGGATAGAGAGCATGAAACTTCTTTATTACATGGCTGGGAAACTGAATCTAACCAGCAGGTCTGATCCTCACCTTGTGTCAGGTTTGGCAGGTGGGCTAGGCTACTTACCTGTCAATCACCCTGTTTTCCATGCAGTTGTTGCTTCTCCCCTTCAGCTGTACCCTATCTTCTATCTAGCAAATCATAACCACAATGTTACAATCTAATTGAGTTCATGAAATATCATGAGTATTCTAGTGACTCTGCTCTTGTTTGCGCATAGTTTCTGTGCAAGGGGGGGGGGGAAATAGTCCTTAGCATGAAAAGCTTGAGATGTCACAAGAATCGAGATCCCAAAGAATATGTAATGCTTCTTCATGTAAGCACAACTCAAGTGAATGCATATAAAGCAAAGAGGCCGCCGGAATTTTGAATCAGAATTTGGAAGTGATGGCATTGCAATATTCAAACCTGTTCAGGGAGAAGATAGGTGGCAAGTTTTTGGGGTACATCCTTCAGCAAGATCAGTCTTTGAAGGTCCACACAGCTGGGAGAGATCTGGGTGGGGCCACGGCTGGGTGCAATAAGAGCAGAAGTGATTCTTTGGCTACTTCCCACACTAAAAATGAACTAAGAACAAGGAAGCAGGTTATGCGCAGCTAATGCTAAATTGGAAGCTCTGCTGAGAACTTTTCTAGCTCTAATCTGGGATTTAAGGTGACAGCTGCCAATTCATGTGATCCTGGCAGCGGTTATGTCAATGACCCTGACTGCAGCAGCTCATTGCTGGGTCTGAATAATAAGATGAACCAGGGTGATGTACCCTTCCCTGAGCTGCTAACTTCAGCTGGAATACATCTAAAGTTTGTGTGGGTACTGTGCAGCAAAGTTGAGTGCTTAGCTTACTGATTTGGGTGTGGGGAGAGAGAGAGCGCTGACTGGGTTTCTTCAGCCACTCTGGGCTGCTTCCAACATAATAACAACACAGCAAAATGTCAAACATTTAAAAATTCCCTATACAGGGCTGCCTTCAGATGTCTTCTAAAAAGTCAAATAGATGTCTATTCCCTTGACATCTGACGGGAAGGTGTTCCACAGGGAGGGCACCACTACCAAGAAGGCCCTATGCCTGGTTCCCTGGAGCTTCACTTCTCGCAGTGAGGGAACCGCCAGAAGGCCCTCAGAGCTGGACCTCAGTGTCTGAGCTGAACAATGGGTTTGGAGATGCTCCTTCAGGTATATATGGCCGAGGCCGTTTAGCGCAGATTCACTGAACACCGAAAATCAGTGCCCTCCTGTGTCTCACCTTCCATTCTAAGTCATTCTTGGGGCGCCTCCTGCAGTGCCCCCTCATGGGCAAACCAGTTGCACTACCCTAAATCTGCCTCTGCCCAGAGAGTGACCCCTCTCTATCACAAGTGCTGCTCTGTTGCTTAACTGTATCATTAAAATTCATATTTGCTATTGGGTGGATTGGGCACTGTGTACAATGCGTTACACATCAAGTAAATACTTGAGGGGGCAGTTGTGTATCTACCAATTTGCTCCAACATCTGCAGAATATAGGATTTTATGTTTGCATACTTCTTGCAGGTGGGGAATAATGACACTTTGAAGAAAAAGCAGCATTTTACACATCTGCAGTGAAAAGCAACAAGGGAGGCCTTCTAGATTGGTAAAAGCAAGCAGAAAGCCCAGTTCATCTGACCTCCACACACCTTTGGTGAAGAAGTTGTGTGTGTTCCTCCTGCAGTGCCAAACTGGATGATACGGAGGCCGCTAAACCAATTCCTTGCACATTGTGCTCGGATGGGCCCAGAGCTGATGAATATGCAACGCCATGCAATCCGTTTAATCTGCCTAGGCATTCTGACGCCGTCCGGTGCTCTAGAGTAATAAGTGTGATGAATGAAGTTTTCCATTTAGAGTGGAGATGATAAGGGCAATTCTCACAACAGATGTTGCTATCATTCCCAGAAAAGGCAGCTCCTCTTTTGCCCCTGTAGAAATGTCAGAGGAAAATGGCATAAAAGAGATTCAGAGTGTCTCTGCCCAGCAAGAGACCACTATCCCTAAGAAGGTTCGGCTGGCACCTTCATTATACACCTTTAGGTGCCAGGCAAACAATTTCGTCTTGAACCAGGCCTTGGGCTGATTGACATCCAATGCCCTTTTAAATGGTGGGTGGCAGAGAAGGAAGCTCCTTGATTTGTTGGGTTTTTTGTTCTTGTTTTGTTCTTGTGCATTTTCTGTTTTTATCTTGTATTTTTTTGGCGTGAACTGTCCTGAGATCTATGGATGAAGAGCAGTATACAAATTTAATAAATAATAAATAATAATAATAATAATAAGGTAAAGTTAAGTTAAAGCTAAAGGTACCCCTGACAGTTAAGTCCAGTCGCAGACGACACTGGGGTTGAGGCATTCATCTCGCTTTACTGGCTGAGGGAGCCGGTGTTTGTCCACAGACAGCTTTCCAGGTCATGTGGCCAGCATGACTAAACCAGAGCAGCGCACAGAAACGCCGTTTACCTTCCCACCGGAGCAGTACCTATTTATCTACTTGCACTTTGACGTGCTTACGAACTGCTAGGTAACTGAACAAGCTGACTGACAGGCTTGCTCTTATGAGTATTTTCATCTTAATGATACAATAGTGTGTGTACACAAAGCAGGGCTGCAGAATAGATGAGAGGAGGGGACATGGAGGTGGGGTGGTCTGGGTGCAAGGGGGGGTTGAGGAAAAGGAGGATGGGGGAGAGAAAAGGGAGCGAAGGTGAAAATGGAGAGGTCAAAGGGGGTGAGAAAAAAGGAGGGGTTGAATATAAAAGCAGAAGTATGAAAAGGCCTAACCAAGAGGAGATGGCAGAAGGCAAAAAGGCTGCCAAGTAGTTGCAAAGTATGGGAGGAGGAAGATACATGAGGAAGATACACTGAAGTGATTTGTGTGCAAGGCGGGTTGTGCAAAAGGAGGGTGAAGCTCGGACATGGGTGTGAAGGTGAAAATGAGTGCAAAGCGGAGCTGCAAAAAGAAAATAGAGAAGTGGCTTCAAAAATGCAGTTGGGAAGGTGAAAAGCAAGCTTTGTAGCTGCATGGGAAGAGGAAGTTCTAGGGGGTTAATTTGAGAGAGGGAAATAGCACGGGTTGGCAAATAAAGTGAGCAGGGGCGCAGTCCCTAGTGAAACATATCCCTATACAGTGGTACCTCGGGTTAAGTACTTAATTCGTTCCGGAGGTCCGTTCTTAACCTGAAACTGTTCTTAACCTGAAGCACCACTTTAGCTAATGGGCCTCCTGCTGCTGCTGCGTGATTTCTGTTCTCATCCTGAAGCAAAGTTCTTAACCTGAAGCACTATTTCTGGGTTAGCGGAGTCTGTAACCTGAAGTGTATGTAACCTGAAGCGTATGTAACCCGAGGTACCACTGTACCAGCATCATGGTGAGGAAATGAAACCTCCTGGGTTGTATATAGCAAAGCTACACTCAGAAAAAGACCCATGGAAATCAATGGATTTATGAGTTGCGCGTATTAATTTCAATGGCCCTACTCTGGGTGTGACATAGTTCAGGGGTGGGGAAGCTCCCGCCCATGGGGCTGATAAAGGCCCACCAGATTTCCCCATTTGGCCCTTGAGGTCATTATGATGTCATGTGTGAGGCAGGTAGAAACCTGACTCGGCCAAAGGCAGGGTGGTTGCAGACACACCGCCCCATCAACTGATTTGTGTGGTGCCTGCCAAATCCAATGTGAAGCACTCCACAAGACAGTGCTCTGAAGATCTGGCAGTCAGCTGATGGAGCCCCTTGTGTTGCCAGGTGATTGACAACTGGGTAACTCCAACCTACCAAACGTGGCCCACAAGGGGCATAGGATCCAGCCTTCTGGCTTGATCCAGTTTTCCACCCCGATGTAGTTGGGTGCAACCTCCACCTTCTAAAGGTGTACCTCAAATTTTAGATGAGGTATCACCATGGAGAGCAAGGATGTCTCTTCTACAAAAGTGCTACTCAGGGCTTAAAGCAATGTCCAAGGTGTAGAGCAGTATTTCCAAAACTTGGCCCTCCAGCTGTTCTTGGACTACAATTCCCATCATCCCTGATCACTGGTCCCACTAGTTAGGAATGATGGGAGTTGTAGTCCAACAACATCCGTAGGGAGCCATGTTGGAGAAGGCTGACTTAATTTGTGTTATCTGACTGTAGGACTGCCAGGAGAAGTAACTTCACCAACTTGCAGTTGCCATGTTCAATGCAGGTTCAGAGCTTAAGCCACAGGATATGGTGAAGGAATAAATGGATTGTTGTTCAGTCTCAAACTGAAGCTGCTGATTTTGTTCTATTTTTATATCTGAAATCTCTTCACAGTTCATGCAATGGCTTTCCCAGATGTAAATGTGGAGCAGAACAAGGGAAGCCAGGTGATTTCAGTGTCCCAATTTCCTGCTGTAGTTCATGAACTCAGAAGCAGCAGTCACACAGTCTGTTTCTGACACCACTCAGAACTGGTGGAGTCACAGAGAAACCACTCAATCACATTGCCATGGTATGGCATTTGAATGGGGGATTTTTCCTAACTCTCCTAACATACTCAGTAGGTAGAAGAATGGGAAATAATTGCTGTAATGATTATCTACCTCAAGAAAATGTGCTTAAAAGTTGACCTAGCAACAGCAGAGCTTGAGAAATGCTGCCCATTGGCTGATAGGATTGTGACATCACCACTTTGCTCCCCTAGTTACATTATTCTTCTTTTGGGATTTCAGTCTCATTTCTACCTTTTTCTGTTAGTTTTGCTGTCATATGTCAGGCCCCCAAATCTTGTCAGGTCCTTAAAATGGGCAAGTTGTAGTTTTGTAGATAGAAAGAAAATTGGATCAGGTACTATTACTGAGTTGAATTTCATTTTCTTTCTTTCGTTAACATAGATTTTGATTTTTAAATACAGTTAAAAGTGCAAACTACAAAAACATTACATCATGATCACTAAGTAAGAGAAAAAGGCGGAAAGGGAAAACACTGATTTCAGTTCATATTGTATATTGTGAATGTGCTTGTGGGATGGTTAGAGTAAAATGGCTGGAGGAGAAGCTCAATAACTATGGAGAAATTATTCATATTTATGTCATGCAAGCAAATCGTAGTGAGAAATATCCATACTTAAACAGGATGGAATCAAAAGCTTGAAGGACTTCAACAGAAAATTGGAATTGCTTGCTTGCTGATCTTGCCTGGTATGTTTATGTCCTGCTTCTCTGGATAAATCTTAGTTTGGTTTATTTCCCTCCTTTTGTTTCTGACTTTCATCTTTCTCATGATCCAGCTCCACAGCATCAAGTACACATGTCCCCACATGTTTTAATATATGTGGTATTCACTTGGGGAGATCCCTTTCAAAGCAATATCCAAACTGAACTTGAACCATGTCAGCAGAGGTCACTTTGGCATATATGCCAGTTGCCAGAGGGTTTCACCGAAAACACTGAATTGTGGCCCAATTCAGCAGTGTCAACAAACTCTGCAGCTCATCAGCCTTGGCTTTGCTAAGCAAATGAGACGCTGCCTTAGATTTCCTTCCATTTTAGGTTGCATTCAAACTGCAAGAAATTCAGTGGGAAATCTGTCAATACTGTTGAATACTGATGCCCCACAGGCACTATACATTTAAAGCACACCACATGAAACAATCATAGATTCCCCCAAAGAATCCTGGGAACTGTAGTTTGTCAGGACACCCTATTCCCCTCGCAGAGCTAAATTCTGCATTGTGGTTTAACTGTCATTCCCTCTTCCCAGGGAACTCTGGGAATTGTAGCTCTGTGATGGTAACAGGCGTCTCCTAACAACTCTCAGAGCCCGTAACAAACTGTGGTAAATTTTTTTTTATATATGCTGAGGTAAAATCATTGTCAGAGGGAAGGCTCTGGCTTGTAAGAATAAAGGAAGCAAATTCTTTTAAGATGTGTTTAAAGTCTTAAGGGAGAATTAAGGTATTCATATTTTATTTAATTATGTTGTGCACAGGCACAACATTATTTTTTTTAAGATTGATGTTTAATTATGTAGGGAGTTTAGCTTAACAACATAATTACAAGACAGCTAAAGCTGGTGCTTGATTGTATACTTAATACGGCTTTCCAAGAATTGTCTAATCATAAAATTGCTAGTTAAGCATGTCAATAAGATGTAGTTTAAAAGACTGTAATTACACCACTGTCCACATTATCTGCACGGGTTATGAAAGCACCATTGTGGCCTAAGTAATCATTGTTTTCCCGAGTCTTTTATTAGAAAGAGTTAAAAGAGATTTGGCACAAAAAGTAGCGGGGAAGGGCGGGCAGAGAACAATATTAAGAAAAACTAAGGGCGGATTTAGTGTAAACCAAAGGATTTCGGGAACTGATCATTTAAGACTGTGTTACCAATATTAATATTGTGATGAAGGCTTTTTCATTTTCTCCCAAACAAGCATGACATGGAGAGATTAAAATTATTAAATTTATCTCATTTCACCACTCCCCCCAATCATATTCTTGCTAAACTCGCACACAGAAAAATGGGAAATGAGGTGGGAAGCCTGTATCTGGCTTGTGCAGGTAAGGAGTTGTGGTCCAAGACCTGTAGCAGATTTGGGAAGACTGACCCACAATCAGTTGCCACCTCAGTGAGAAGTAGACCTTAGCATACATATTCAGACAGATTTCCACCCCGCCTCCCACAATAAACCTTATATTGATCATGGCACCAGAAGCTGGGATCTGCCCCATAACTCATCTTAGGAACTCTTACTGATCCAGTTGTTATAGTGTTTTACTATTATACTAAGGACTCTGGTTTTGAACTCTTTAACATCTCTTTTCTTTTCTTTTCTTTTCTTTTCTTTTCTTTTCTTTTCTTTTCTTTTCTTTTCTTGTCAACCAGTTAGGTGGGGCTAGAAATAGATTGGCGAATGAATAAATGATGCTTGAGCTAGCTCTGGGCCTAAGATTGCACACATTCCTGGTGCTGCCCCTGAAATTATAGTTAATATAGAGATTCCATCTATATAGCCAACGTGTATGGAAAATTTGAATTGCGGTGGTTTTGCGCTATTTAAGATGGAAATCCCACCTTGTGCAATCAATCAGTCAAATAAGAATACTGCATCTTTCCTGAAAATAAACTCAAAGAAGGGCTAGAGCTTTGCAGGATATTTTCTCCAAAAAGAAATTGTGAGGGAGAAATACCCCCTCCGCCGCCCAATACATTCAGAATTTTATAATGTCATTTCTTTAACTCTCATTCATGGTGATTTTGTTCTTCTTAAATTTCAATGGGGAAATAATATTGAAGCACTCGAGTTTACAAGGTTTTTTTTTTTTAAAGTCTTTTTTCTTTTTATGCACGGTCATGGATGGTTACCTGGTCGTCAAAGATGGGACCTGCAAGCAGTGGTTGAAAGTGTTTTCAGTGTGTGCGAAACACAGCCGCTTCGAATGAAGCAGCTTTTATAAAATTCCAAGTTAAAGAGAGGCAAAGCAGAAGTGATCGGGGAAGGATCTTTAAGGCCGTATATTTCCATAAGTACTTCAGGGGCTTAACATTTCACTCTTGGGAGTAATCTTTTTATGGACTGGTAATAAAACCTTATCTGACAGTGGTTATGAGTCATTCTTTGGCTTTCTCCTGCCAAATGTTACTGTGCAGAGCTCTGGATGATGGGATAAAGCTTCTTTCTTCACAGTTTTGTCTGCTCAGGGGGATCCTTCAGTTAGAAAGGAAACCCATTTTATCCTTCTGGAAGCCTACATAATCCATCCATCCCTTTCTTTTTTACTTGAATGCCATCATCATATTTAAGGCTCAGAATTAGAGCGATCTTTCCTTCAGTTGAGAGGCACCTCTGTTATGCATCGGGGAACCAGAGACAATTGAGTAATAATAGTATTCTTTATTTGCTGTTAGAGAGTTGCAACTACTAGAAGCAGTTCATTGGGTGGGCAAGTAGCTGGGAGGGAAGGAGAGGCTAAGGTGCAAGGTGGCAGGGAGGTTGGCATGGTGCAAATGCACTGTCAGGAGTGCCAGATTGGCTCCGCCAGTACATTTGCACTGTGCTGACCTCTCTCTCTCCCCCTCCTGGTAAGCAACAGCAGCCTACCTTCCAGGAAGCTACCATTGCCATTCTCCCCACTTGGTGACCTGCTTCTGACTACTACCAGCCACAGTCTAGTGCTATAAACTCATGGGTAATTTCTGGTGTGGATTTTTTTAAAAAATGAGTGAAATAATTAGGTATTAAGCTTTAGAAATTTTGCTTTGCCTTGAGCAATCCTCCTCAGAGTGGACCCATCAAAATTAATGGGCATGACTAACTTAAGTTCATTACTTTCAATGGGTCTTCTATTAGTATGGCTTAGCTGGATACAATCCCTTTCCATTGTCCCTGGTTCCTGGTCTCTGGTTAACCTCAGACCACAACCTATGATCCAGACCTGGCATGGATCCAAATCAAGGGAAAACACTTCTGCCTTTGCCCAATTGCAATAAATGGAGGCTGTGCAATAAAACAAATGTGCTCTTGCACAGCTCCATTCATTTCATTGGGGCAACGCCAGCATTAGCAACCAGCAGAGCCAAGCACCCTGGACTTAGGGTAACTTGTTCTTAACATCTGGTTATAGTGGTAATTTTAATGTGCATTTTGCATTTTGCTTAGAGGTTTTTATGATTAAGTGATATACACATCCTGTTAAGCAAAATAAAATAATGATAAGATTCCCCTCTCTTTCAACGCACACACACACACATCAGAAATGGCTGGAAAGCACATGTGGTGCATGTTCTTTGTCTCTGCAAAGCCAAAGCGATTTAATTCACAATCTGTGTTGCTCTCATGCTAATTCTTGAATCATTTGCTATTAAGGCCTTGATGGTTTTATGTGGTTTGCTGGGAAACATGCAGGGCTCTGGGGGAGTTCTCTGGCTTCAGATGTTTTCAAGGCTTTCCTTTCTCTCTTTCATTTCTCTAAAATCAGAACCAGATTACACTGGGGAGTGGTGTTTAACCTAAACAAACCCAGTAGGAGGCAATGGGTGAGGGGGAACCCGACAGAAAAAATGAAACACCAAATGTCGGGAATTTGGCTGACATTCCCTAAGACGTCATCTGAGTTTAAATCATCTTTATAGATTCTTTTAGTGGCAATTCCCCCCCCCCCATGGAATGCCTAAAGAGTTATGTAAAGACATTACTCTTAATCTCACACAACATGCTAATATGGAGAGAGAATAGTAATGGTTTGAATGTTGGGCTGGGATTGTGAAGACTAGGTAGAAATCTCCCTTCAGCCATGGAGCTCATTGGATGACCTTGCGAGATCCACCCTTTTCCATGAATTGCTCAAACTGCATCGGGGCAGAAAGTAATGGCCTGTTACCACCCTTGTTTGTGGACAAACCTCTCTAAACATGCCTGCAGACTACTTCTCTGTGGTCAGGGAAAAAGCCCTTCCAGGGCATGAATGACTGGGGAGAATTTAGCTAGGGGAACTGGCTGTATTCAGGAGGACAGACTGGTGTCAGTCTGATGGAGCTGACCTAGTAAAGGTAAAGGGACCCCTGACCATTAGGTCCAGTCGTGACTGACTCTGGGGTTGCGGCGCTCATCTCGCTTTATTGGCCGAGGGAGCCGGCATACAGCTTCCAGGTCATGTGACTAAGCTGCTTCTGGCGAACCAGAGTAGCGCACGGAAATGCCGTTTACCTTCCTGCTGGAGCGGTATCTATTTATCTACTTGCACTTTGACGTGCTTTCTAACTGCTAGGTTGGCAGGAGCAGGGACTGAACAACGGGAGTTCACCCCATCGCGGGGATTTGAACCGCCGACCTTCTGATCAGCAAGCCCTAAGCTCTGAGGTTTAGACCACAGCGCCACCTGCGTCCCTGGCCAAAACCTGTCCAAAATGCAAGGGAGCCTGGTGTGATTATTCGGGATTGTATTGTCAAGATAGTGGAGTGCCCATGAAAGGTAGTCACGGAGGAATGGCGATGAGAGCACAGCTTTCCCAGAAATGAAGTTTATAGCAATTGAAAGGTTAACCGCTGAAGGCCTTCCAGGAATGGAGAGGGAAAGAGAAGGTGGGATTGTTGGATGAACAGCAGGGCTGTGGAATGTGCTTTGCATCCAGTGGGGAGAAAAGGAGAGATTGCAATCTGAAGAACAATTAGAGACAATAAGAGTCAAAAGAGGGTGATTCATTTACCTATTCTTCCTTTTGGTTGTGGAAAAAGTGGGCAGCAGTCCATAGGAACACTCCACCAGGAGCTCAGGGCACAGAGTTCATGGAATTCGGGAGGGGAGGAGAAAAAACTTTGACAGGACTCCAAGGAAGCTTTTGGGAAGAATGGTCTTTGGAAGACAAGCATGAATCTATTGGAGGGCAAGACTCAGTGGAGAGCAAGGGAACTCTACTAGGTCAGATGAAAGTTCTCTCTTCTGCAGAATCCTGTTTCTTACAGTGGTCAACCAGAGGTGCCTGGGATGTTCACAGGGCAATAACCCTCACCCACTGTTGTCCCCTGCCATTTTCTTGACCCGCTCTGAATACAAGGGCCATCTTCTGAAGCAGAGAGCCTTCTGTACTCTTGAAGGCTTCCCACACACATCCAAGAAAAGAAATAAGCCAGGAATCTTAGGGGGAGTGTCTTCTTGTTTCGCTCGGTAGAACACCATGTTAAAACACACAGAACGCTATCTTCTTCCAAGTGTATGTCCAGTACTGATGTGCTCCCACCACTTCCTAGACCTCAGAGCGCTGAAATTCAAACTGTAGACCTTGTTTGTGTCCAGATTCCTTCCTCAGTTCTTTCAAATACGTTATTCAATGAGCCACTTGTTTCATCGCGATGATGTCATGCAGAGCACTACTTTAAACAAAACGAAGAAACAGCAACCCGGGTATTTTATCACATCAGGGTTATCACTAGCAAAATAGCCATGCTGCAGGAATTTGACTGTTAGTGAACACATCTGGAAGGCTTTGATTACATTATTCGCCCTAGATAATAGGAGAAAAGTTGTCCAATTGTACCTAGTTCCAAAAAAGAGCAGCAAATAAAAGAAGATTGATAGACCTTCCTGTCCTACTAAGTGTTATAAAGAATGTGGTAGATAACCTAATGAAGGCTCAGTTTAACCACACAGATAACAGGCCATCGGTTTAACAATGCCAACCCACAAGAATAAAGGGAAATGTGAAGAATTTTTTTTAAAAAATATATGTTTATTAATTTTCAAGAATACTATATGCTCCTCAGCAAGGTTTGACTAGTGCTTTCATTATACAGATTTAGGTACCGGGTGAAAACATTCCTCTTCAACCAGGTTTTGGGCTGATTAACATCTGATGCCCTTTTAAATATGTTGTGGGGGGCATTATTGGTTTGTTGTTGTTGTTCTTTTTTGTGTCTTTTGTAATTTTCATATTGTGGTTTTATGTTGTGAACTGCTCTGAGATCTACGGATGAAGGGAGGCATACAATTTTAATTGATGATGATGATGATGATGATGATATACACACTAGAATTAAACAAATACTCTCTTCCTTCCAATCTACTCCCCCCTTTCCTTGGGTATCTGGATTTCTCATTACCTGCATTAAGCTAAGTGTAAATTCCATACTTGTTTCACCAAGAGTAGCATAACTTACCCTGTACTTATCTTAACAAGTCCACCCATAAATGTAAAGAATTTTGAACTGCCCCATATGAGAAGCATTCCCGCTCCCCTACAGCTGTATATTGGAGGCACTGAAAAGCCACAGATCGTCTTGTTAACACTACCACTTGTTAGCAGAACAAACATATTATTACACAGGAACCTGCTGTGTAAGATATGGGCATTTGGGGGCAGCCCTTGGACCCCTATGAAATCCATGCCCCAAATGTACAGCTGCACTTGGAAATGGACTTGGTGGTCCCGTCTTCCATCCTCTTTGCTCTCTGGATGACTTGTGGGCCTGTGGCTACCAGAACGTGCTACCAACTGCCTTAGACTGGAGGCCCGGGAGCAGTTCCCATGCATATAGATCCAGCCACCTCTTCTTTGCATTTTTTGCATTGTAAAAACCAAATAAAAAGGATTTCAAAAAAAGGAAAGCCTGCACAGCCTCTACTATAGAATCATATAATTGCAGTGGATCATCTAGTCCAACCCCCTGGAATGCAGGAATATTTTGCCCAACATGGGGCTCAAACCCATAACCCTGAGATTCAGAGTCTCATGCTCTACCAACTGAGCTATCTCAGAGCTTCCAGTCAGTGTAGAGGGTACCAAGCTAGATGGGCTCAGAACATAGGAAGCTGCCTTATACTATGTTCCTGACCTGGGCCACAGATACGTAGAGCTGCAAGGGACATTTAAGACCATTTCTTCTTGCTGAACTCTAATGCACTGAATATCGCCTTATCCAGATTTCCATGACCGTCCTATAACCAGTGGGACAAAAATGCATCTGGGCTCAAGGGGTATGAGCCCTGATGCATGGAATGAGGGCAGGGCAGTAAAACAAGGCCCAGAGACTGTAGTAAATTACTTGATGAAACATGGTGTGGAGGACGTCCCTCACCCATCAGTGGCATAAATTCGCCTTCCTGCTTGCCAATCTCACAAATACGTTCATCATAGGATAGGAAAACAGATCTACTGAGCTTCTGAAAAGAGGGTCAGAGGAGTTTCATTCTTTTGTTTTCATTTCTACAAAAAGCAGAAGCAGTGCTATTCAAGCACTAACATATTTAATATAGGGAAGATGTTTTGGAAATAGAGGAGGCAATAAAAAGAGAGACAGCCACTGATGCAACTATATGGAAGCCAATTTGTCTTGCTACAAGTTGCTGCAAAGTTTTGAGGAAATTTCCCCCTTCCTCCTCCACCAGCAGCAAATCACCCTGTTTTTGTAGGTAGATAATATTTTTGAGACATTGGGGGAGATTTCTGTTCCATCCGCCCTCCTTTCAAATTGCTGTCAAACCCAGACACTCCAGTACCGAAACTTTCAGCATGTTAATTTCAGAAGCAGTGTATCTCTTGACACCCAAGGTGCTAAGACCACGTTCATATTTTCCTTGTTTTATGCTGCATGCACTACAGAGAGTATTCTCAGCACAAAAGTGCTCACATTTTTAGAAAATTACTTATTTGTCTAATCTCCTGTTACAGTGTGAGCTCCCGTCCCATTTTCTGTGTTTAAAATTTGAAAGCATAAAAGAAAGCTGGGAGTTGGGTGGTTCTCCAAAATAATAGTGATAAGTTATTACTATAGAAGCAAAAGTCACATTTTGACAAGATTCAGACACCTTGGCTGTGATCTTTTGAAATAAGCAAGAGCTAAAAGAGATTTGTTTGTTTTTAATGTAGAAAAAACCCAGTGATAATATGTGTATGTATTTATAGCTCTGTTAAATATCCTTTTAATCCTACATGCAGGAGTGACCAAAAGCAATGCAAACAACATTCCTAGATAAGCAATGGCATGCATCAAGCAGAAGATCATAAAATTCATGCCATGTACAGAGATTAAGGATGGGTGACTCGTTTTAATCAATCTGGGTTTCTTTCAGTTTCTCATCTTTCCATTGTAGAGTTTAGTTCTCCACATTGCCACATCAGTTTGCATTTTTTAAAAAAAGGCCTCATGAACATCCATCAGCATTTTAGTGTAGGGTTGCCATATTTCAAGAGGTAAAAATCTGGACAAAAAATGTTGTGCTTGAGCCACCAGAGCCAGAGCCCAAAAAGAGGACATGTCCGAGATTTCCCTGACGTATGGCAACCCTATTTTAGTGTGATTGTACACACTAAACATCCTAATGAACTGGTATCTCAGTTTTCAAATGTAATCTGTTCTGGAAGAACATTCAAGTTCCGAAACGTTCAAAAACTGAGGCGCAAAGGGCGGTCTGCAAATTCAATAGAGAAAACTGGTGGAAAAAACTCAGTGGAAGCCGTTCGACTTCCAAGACATGTTTGAAAACAGAAGCATTTATTTCTGGGTTTTTGGCATTTGAAAACCGAAACGATCGGCTTCTGAGAAGTTCAAAAACCAAGATATCACTGTATACAGATATTTGTATGTTATGGTTACCAGCCACCCCAAACTCTGTCAAGTGGCAGCAAGATTCCAGGGATGTTAGCACTGGAGTTTGTGTTCCCTTAGAATGAGGCACAGCGGAGACTGTAGTGTCTTTAAGAAATATGGTTCATTTACACCTGAGTTTAGGTGGAGGGAGTACAAAACATTATACCCCAAGAGTGCCTCAGAGCTTCAGCAAACTTGGGTCCAGAAGAGAAGCCAGCCAGGCTCCCCAGGCTCAGCACACAGTCTCTCCCAGCCAGACCCACATGGAGTTCTCCTCCCCTTCTTCCACAATTAAAATACCACAAATTTTCCTTAGGCCTACATCACCGACCACTTCCTACCTGGAACTCTCCTTTCTGGCACACATCATCAAACACTAAAATTCTTTGCTCACCATCCCCTCGTGGGAGGAGGAGCTCAATCTCCTCTGCCACTTGGCACAGGGTAACTGTTTGTGTCCATCGCAGACCCTCCAAGTATTCCTATTTTCCAGGGATACCCCTGATTTAGAGAAGCCGTCCTAAGTTCTGATTTGATCCTCAAATGTCCCACTTTTTCTTAGGACGTCCCTATTTTCATTGGAGAAATGTTGGAGGGTACGGAGTTATTCGACTCCCAAGCCATTGGAAGGCAACTCTGCATAGGGAAGTTTTTTAAAATGTTTAATGTTTTGGTATTATTATTTTTTATATGTTGGAAGCTGCCCAGAGTGGCTGGGGCAACCCAGTAAGATGTGTGGGGTCTAAATAGGAAAATTATAATTATGGAATGGGATGTCCCTACTTTCATTGGATAAAAGTTGGAGGGTATGCAATCGCCCATTACCTTCCTTTTGTACTACATGATGGTTCTTCTCTCCAGGACAATTCCTGGCTAGGAAGCTGATTCCACCAGCATTTTTGCACTACTAAGCCATCTCACAGACTTCAAGCATTTAGTCATCTCCTACATTTACTGACTCTGGAAACTGGGGTGGGGGGGAGGGAGGAATTTGGTACCCAGGACTTTCAGAGGGATCTGCTCCACCCTGCACAAATCCACAACACTATTTTGCCAAATCTGCGCATTTCTGCAATGCAATTTTTGTACGTTATTTTCGCTAATGTGCACATTTTCCATGTACATCTTACCCTGTACATGTATGTATTTTTGCAGGCATTACTTGGCGGAAGAACTGTGTTATAAAAGTGAGAATTTTGAAACATGGCTGTGTTTTGGCTCATATGTTGTTTCAGAAAGAGTGAATTAGGTAGCCTGTGAATAATAATAATAATATAATAATTTATAATTTGTACCCTGCCCATCTGGCTGAGTTTTCCCCAGCCACTCTGGGCAGCTTCCAACAAAGATTAAAAATATGTACATTAAAATGTCACACATCAAAAACTTCCCTAAACAGGGCTGCCTTCAGATGTAGTTGTTTATCTCTTTGACATCTGATGGGAGGGCGTTCCACAGGGCAGGTGCCACTACCAAGAAGGCCCTCTGCCTGGTTCCCTGTAGCTTTGCTTCTCACAGTGAGGGAACTGCCAGAAGGCCCTCGGCGCTGGACCTCAGTGTCCAGAACGATGGGGGTGAAGACACTCCTTCAGGTATACTGGGCTGAGGCCGTTGAATGCAAACTAAATAACTGTTCTCCCCAATCCCTAACAGAGCTAGGGAGAGAAGGAGCCAAATGTTTCTGGACTCTTAGCTGGGTCGATGAAATAGCCCTGCTTCCTTTCTCTCTGACTACTGCACCCTTGTGGAGAATGAGCAAATGTAGGGTTGCCATATTTCAAAAAGTGAAAATCTGAACACAAAAGTTATTGACCTTTTCCCCAAAAAAATCTCTTTTAAAAATGAAGCTATTTCTATGGAAGTCTGCCAAAATCTGCACTTCTGAGATGGGTTGCCATTCATCTGGATTTCCCCAGACATTTCCATGATTTCTACCCGGACACTGTTTCTGACAGCCGCATTCCGGCTATGTCCGGGAAATTCCAGACGCATGGTAGCAAAAGAGAAAGAGTGGAGAATCCTGGCATTTTCAGCCTGCCCACTAATTACAGAAATAATCTGTTTCTCCTGGGCGCTCGCACGCCTTCCCATCTGCTGAGAGTTTTGCATGAAATATTGGAGAGTTTTGCAATATTGAGTACAAAGAGGGGTCCACTGCCAGCCAGCCATCCTTGCTTCACAAATTGTTCCATTAACGCCCCCCCCCCCCAGCCCACTTTTAGTTATGATACTTGACACTCTGTGTTCGGGTAAATTAAGACTCACAATGCATAATGAGCCATGGAAAGGTTTTTAAAGATTCTTTCTGATACTGGTAAAGCTCACTGCTACTATCTATATCTATCATCTATCTATCTATCTATCTATCTATCTATCATCTATCTATCTATCTATCTATCTATCTATCTATCTATTATCTATTATCTATCTAATCTATCATCTATCTATCTATCATCTATCTATCTATCATCTATCTATCTATCTATCTATCTATCTATCTATCTATCATCTATCTATCTATCATCTATCTATCTATCTATCTATCTATCTATCTATCTATCTATCATTATTGAAAACAAAAAAGAAAAAGAAAAAGAAAAAGAAAAAGAAAATGAGTAGCAGTGTCATGTGGCCTGCAGTGTGTCAGACTAGGTTTAGGGAGACTCATGTTCCACATGAAACTAGTGGGCAGCATCCACGTATTGCTACAAATGACCAACTTATCCCATTTATTTCAATGGGATGAAATTGTGACTAACAGAGCAGCTCTAACCATGCCTTCTCAGCTCAGTTGAATTCCATGGGGTTTACTCCCAGATAAGTGAGGTTAGGATTGCTGCCTAAGGCTCTCATCCTATACACATTTTCCTGAAAGTAAGTCCTATTGAACTCAATGTGCTTTACTTCTGAGTAGACACCATAGGAATGCTCTGCACCTTCGTCTGGATCCAGCCCAGAGACATTTGCATTTGGGCTTCAAACCCAATAGCTATAATTGGTGTCAGGCTCTAATCCCCACCCTCCACACCGAAACACACACACACACACACACACACACACACACACACACACACAAACCTTATTTAGAAGAATATTGTCTGTTTAAGTAAAGCCTAATCTTAAAAAAAATAAAAAATCATCCTTGCAGGAACCTAATAAATGTGTGAAAAGAATGTTGTTTATTAGTGTCAAGGGACTGCTATTCAGCTGAGTTGCAAAATTAATTTCCCAGCACGGTCGATAAGACATAAAAAAACTCCCAGATGCTGCTGTCACCCGTCAAACCACAGTGAAATATTGTTCCTTTGTAGTGCATCGCCCCAGAAACATCATGTTTTCCTTAGCAGTGTTGTGATAAAGAACGACCTCAAACACAGCTCTTTGGTTCAGCTCGCACTCCTTCTTGATAACCCGCAGATGTCTGAAAAGGGTCTTTAAAGGGGTTTGTAAATGGCCCTCGTGGCTGAAGACAGTCAAGAGCTTTCAAGAGGCTTAAGGTGGCGTTATGAAGCCTTCATTGTATGTGATACACACTCTCCTCACTCTTGTCACTGCTTGCATAGGGATTTACAATTGTGCCTCAATGCATTCCTCTTGGTATTCTCCCAGCAATTGGTTTGTTTTGCACAGGTCTTCCCTCTGTTTTGACCTCCACAGATGCAGAAAGATACCTTTTTAAATAACATAGCTCATAGTGCACAATAGCAACGCATCTCTCAGCGATCAACAGGTATTTATGGATGGTTGCCTGCCCTATGTGCTCCCGTTTGAAGATGTTGAATTTCAAAGTTGTTATCCTTTTGCAGTGAAAGCAACAAAGCCTCTCGTGGCACCTTAAAGACAGTGCTAATGAAGTGGCTGGGGGTCCATCACAAAGCCATCAATGGCTGCAAACCCAGGAGCAAGCCCCACTGAATGTCATTAGGATTCCAGCCTTGGTGGATAAAGCCAGCCTCTAGCAATGAGCAATGAACACAAAGTCCACAAACAACACTTCAGAAAAAGGCGAAGCAAAGAGGCACCTGTTAGGACATAGATGGATATGTCAATTACGTAAGGAGCAAAGCAGACAAAATATATATTTACAGTCATACCTCGTGTTACGTTTGATTCACGTTGCAGCTTTTCAGGTTACGAATGTGGCAAACCCGGAAGAGTTTACTTCTGGTTTCGCTGCACGCGCATGCGCAGAAGCGATCTGCACACTTTGTGCATGCACAGAAGCACTCTATTGCGTTTCACGCACGAGCAGTAGCAGAGCTCCACTTCCGGACTATTTGGGGTGAGAACGGCACCCCAAAATGGATCATGTTCGTGAGTAGTGGTACCACTGTATATATAATGTATGCACATTTTAAAAAAACACCTTGGGTTGTAGGCAAAAATAATATATAATCTGTCTTGTTATGGAGGTCAAATGGGGTTTTTGAATTTAGACATAAGGCTGCATGAAATTAGGCCATAGAGCCACAGGTCACTCACTCCTGGGACTCAGCTACATTAGTAAAGAAAAAGCGTTTTAAATGCATTATAACACTGTGACACCAAATGGTGTCGTGGAGTTCCGTCTTTTGGCAATATGGTTTCCTATTATGAAGTTTGCAACACGTTTTCCTGAAACATATTTTTTTTTAAAATGCATCTAGATCCAGCCCTGGTCAAAATGCATTGGTTTTCAACTGGTAGACTGTGATCCATTGCTGGGTTGCAGGCTGACTTAAGGTGGGTCACAGCAACAGCTGTTTTCAAAATGTTCAGTTGAGCTGCAGCTTCACGAAAAAGTTTGTTTCTTATTGTGGTGCTTGCTCACCACTTCCTTGTTGTGAGGGAAAGATTTGCTTCTTTACATTGCTGGAAGGAATGAAGAGTGATGTGCTACTAGAGGGACCACCAGGATGTTAGAATGTTCCCTAAAATGACATCTCCTTTGGTGCAGCTCTTTGTGAACAACTGGTGCCTGTGTTTTTACTGCACCACAAACTATAAGGCATGATTCAGCCACTCCTGTGCTTGCAAGGGATGAGTCACGCCAGTCCTCCGCATGTACCATTGATGCTCGTAATACATGCGCCTCTTTTTTCTGCTTTGGGTGCAGCAATAAAAAAAGGAAAATGAACTGATTTACAAATGGCATTCTAAGGCTGAGGCTCCCAACAGCATTAACTTTGTAAAGATTGCACATTCTGTACTATGGAAGAGGAGGAGGGGGCGATCCTCTGCGTGTGCTTTGCATCATGTTTAATAGGTACAGAGCCCTGTCACCAGTTTCTCACACTTTTTCAGGTTTTTCCCCCCTTTTCCCACCATTAAAATTCTAATCTGTCGCAATTAGTGTGAATGCAACTCCATGCACACAAAAATTATCACAGGATTTAAAAATATTTCTTCGCATTAGCTGCTGCTGGAGATAACCTGATGATATGAGACGTTGGACAAACCCGTAATGCTTTTGCCTCTTTTCTTTTCTCTCTCCCTCCCTCCCTCCCCTCTTTCTTTGCTGCCACTGTTCAAAAGGAAAATGAAACACCAGAGTGTTTTCAAAACCCTCCCAAATTCAAACTGACTTCTAAAGTAAGGCTGCTTTTGTTCCTTGCCACTCCATTTGGACTGAAAGTTTGGGACGCAAGTAAAGCTGTTATGAGAGGGTTCTTGATTCAACAGAATGATCACGTTGGACAGGTCCACACTGTACAGTTAAAGCCAGTTTGGTGCACACTGATTCCTCCAACAAGCTTCAGGAGCTGTAGTTTGTTGAGGGTGCTGGGAATTGTAGCTCACTGAGGTGAAGCTACAGTTCCCAGGGCTCTTTCGGAGAGGCCATGTGCTTTCAGTGTGTGGTGTGGCTCTGTCCATATTCCATTTAACTGAAACAGAGTCACATTTTCTGCCCCAAGTCAGCATTCTGCTGCAGACCTGGATATTTTAAAATCATTAAAACTATGATTTTGGACATTTACAGAATTGCAGCCTGAATAATGGGGGGGGGGGGGAGAAGAAGCTGTAAATTGCAAATTTTATTTCTCGGGGCTCTTTGTAAGTAAGTAAGTAACTGGCTATGGCTCTAAATTTATTTGCCTTCTTTCTGGTAAGAATTTCGGGACGCCACACACTGAAGCATGACATATAACAAGAGTGATGTGTGACTTTTATTTTATTTTTAAGACACTGGATCTCTTTTGATGTTAAAACTGCAACATATTGCATACAGTTAATATTAATCTACTTTAGGCATTCTTTGGTTTTTACCCCTGTCCATAATTTATTATGTACCTCAAGATATTTATCTTCCCACTTTGGAAAAAAGATTACAATTAATATGGCACACATGACTTTAAATTAGTACTTCAGCCAGAGAAGCATGAGTAATGAATTAGCCACGGCTTTGAACTCTTGGCTGATGATTTAAATTGCCCGCATGTGGCTGTTGCATGATCCAGATCTACTGAAATATGCACTCAAGCAGAACAGACTTTACCTGCTTCCATTTGTATACTATCTGGGAGATTTTAAAAATATCAGCTTGGGGAATTTCCACATATTGAAATCAGTGGGACTCAGCATGCCTTGTCATTTCAGATTTCACAGCTGTGGGAGACAAAGAGACTTCAGTAGAGGGGACAAGATTCTCAGTGTGGTTTCAGTACTAGATTAGCGAAGTGGGTTTTGACCTCAAAACTCTGGCAAAAGGAGTGGCCCACTTTCATCCTCCCATTGCTCACTGCTGACATAAGCAATCATTTATCTCTGTTGGTGAGCATTATGTTTGCAAAGTGATATTTTCGGTCCCTCTCTTCTGTTCTTCTCTTCTCGGGTTGCAACTCTATCCCTGTTTAAAAAGGTAAAGGTAAAGGGACCCCTGACCATTAGGTCCAGTCGTGACTGGGGTTGCGGCACTCATCTCGCTTTATTGGCAAAGGGAGCCGACGTACAGCTTCCGGGTCATGTGGCCAGCATGAATAAGCCACTTCTGGCAAACCAGAGCAGCGCACTGAAACGCAGCTTACCTTCCCGCCGGAGCGGTACCTATTTATCTACTTGCACTTTGATGTGCTTTCAAACTGCTAGGTTGGCAAGAGCAGGGACCGAGCAACGGGAGCTCACCCCATCATGGGGATTTGAACTGCCAACCTTCTGATCGGCAAGTCCTAGGCTCTGTGGTTTAACCCACAGCGCCATCCGTGTCCCTTCATTCCTGTTTACCTGGGAGCAAATTCCATGAATCTCAGTAGGGCATGCGTCCGAGTAGTGGATTGTGTTTTTTGTTTCCTACTCATAAATAAGTAAGTAAATAAAGAACCACAGTTTCCTGATTCGACAGCTGTCAGGTTAGACCATCTACTAACAAGGCTTTAGTTTTACCCAGTGCTATTTTTCTAGAAAAAGAGGTGCCGGAACTCACCATGAACACCTCCCTCATTCTTTTAGAATGGCAATGGCACCTACCTGAGAGGTGCCGGAACTGAGTTCCAGAAAGTTCCAGCTGAAAAAAAGCCCTGGTTTTACCATGAAGAATACACCCAACAGATGTCTCTAGTGTGCAGAAGTCTGCTGATCAGTATAAATATTAAAGCACAAACAACACCTTGTTTCTGCAGTTATCGTTTGTCTGTTTTCTGACAGGAGGAGCCAGTTTTGATGGGCTTCCTGTGGTCCCTTTGTTTTTTATCTTATCATCCAATTTTCCGCTGCACTGATCTCCTTCTGTCATGCTGATGGCCAGCCAAACTCGCCTCGTTCCTGGAGAGAGCGGTGTGTAGCCCTTTTTCATCAGAGTAAGACAGAAGAGGAGAAGGAGGGGTGATCACTCCTGAAGTGGAAGCCTTGCCAGTGCTTTGACCTCTTCGGTGGTGAAAGGGAGGCTATTCATCTTTAAGGAACCTCACATATTTCCCTGGGAGGAAGTCACACTGATTTCACAAGAACTCAGCTCTGCAAAGGGCTTAGGACTGAGGATGCCACTGCCCTCATCTGTCCTCTTGGCAGAGAATTCTGAGTTAATGAATCAGCTTCAATCCAAAGTCACATTTTCCAAGGGCTTTCCAAGGACAGTGGAATGGTTGGAGTGTCAGACAGCGACTGGGTAGGGTCAAATCTCTACTCAGCCATGAAACTTGGTGGGTGACCTTGGTCTGCCACCATCCATTCCAGAAAAACATGGTCTGATCATGGGAAAGGCTGTGTTTCAAAATAATAAAAAGGTAAGGTAAAGGAGAACAGCTGCTTCAAAGTGGTCACATGGAAAGCAGGCATCACTCAGTGGTGGAGCACAAGCAGAAGATTCCAGGTTCAGTTCCAAGGAACTTCAGATGTGGCTGGGGAGAAATTCTGCCTAAGACACCAGAGAGCCACTGCCAATCGGTGTAGATAATACTGAATGAGATGGATCATGGGCTGATTCATTTTAAGATAGCTTCCGGAGTGCTGTCACAGACTGGTAGGACACAGAAGAGTGGTGTAACTAGCCGCTTGGGTGCCTGGTGCGGCTCACGCGTCCTGCAGCCAGGGGCAGGGCGAGCCTCCCATGGGGGTGGGGTGCACTGCATGGGGCCTCTCCAAAGCCTCCCCCTCAGCTGTAGAGCAGCTTAGGGAGAGGTGGAGAGCAGACACAAGCCCCATACTGCCATTTCAGATAGTGCAGAGCCTGCAGGAACCTGCCCAAGCCACCACGTCACACCCCCCCCCTCAGTGATGACACACAGGACAGTCCGTACCACTCTCACCCCTTTCCTCCTTCAGTGGGTGGGAGGAACCGGTTGGGGAACCCCCAAGGGAAGAAGGTTCAGAGCCCAGGGTGTGGTAGTGGGACAATGATGAGTGGTCAGAGGGAGAAGAGGGAGCAGACTGGAAGGAGGAGGTGTCAGAAGCTGAAGAGGGAACAGGGCTTAGTGAGCAGGAAGAGGCTGTGGCAGACAGCAGTCCAGAAGCAGAGGCAGAAGCTGAAGCAGGAGAGGCAGAAGGCCGAGAGGCAGAGATCAGGCTGGCTGGGGAAAAGGCGCAGAGGTCTCTCACTCCTGCTGCAACAAGCTGCCCTCCCCCTGGTCTCAAAGAACCAGGAGAGGCATGAAGAGGGCAAAAAATTAGATTCACACAGCTGCAGTCTCTGATTGCTTGAGGAAAACCCTGGAGAGGAGGAGAATTAGGCAGCTGTGGGAAGGCGAGCGACTGCTCCATGGGGACAAGACCTGCTGGAGATGAGTTGCTCTGCCCATTAGCCCTGACACTCCTATGCAGATCATGTTTTTGCTAATAAGGAGTTAACTCCAACCTGTTCTATGTGATTTATTGCTGGCTTGCTCCTGTGACTACGATACATCTCCTGGAATATAAACATGATTATACGAAGGGAAATTGTTCTAAAGCCAGCATAGGGAGCCAGTGTTGGTGGAATCCACCTCCCACCAGTCCTAGCCTGCATGGCCAGTGATCATAAAACTGTAGAACTGGAAGGGAACCCAAGAGTCATTTAGTCCAGCCCCTTGCTATGCAGGAATTTCCACTAGGTCAGGAATGATGAGACTTGTAGTCCAAGAACATCTAGAGGGCTATCACAGGTTCCCTACCCTGTTCTAAAGAGCAAATCAAAGAATGATGATTTACATTCCAGTTCTGTAATATGTTTAAATGTTATTTGTTTTACTTCAAAAGTAGAAAGGAACCTAGCAAATAAGCCCAGATGTGCATTCCAAATGTTTCCTGAAATCTGAGAGCGGTTTCATTTACATAAGTTCAAGCCCAACTAGAACAGAGATGAGTTTAATGTAGAAAAGAAACGTCTATGACTCAGAAGGACGGGGTGCAGTTGATATGCAAACTACGTCAATGCCACTGCGCTGGGTATGCGGTGGGTTCTGACGGGCAAACAAAGAACAGCACAGGCAGGGGCTTTTCTTCTGTGAGCAGATTTTCTTCCATGAGCCGTGGAACTTGAAGGCGCTTGAGGAAAGTGGGAGTCATTCTGCACACCCACAAACAGCATTGTCCACCAGGAAAGAGAATAGGGAGGAACAGAGGAAGTTGCCTTACCCCTAAGTAAGACCCATTGGTCTAACCTTGCCTGTACAAACAGAATTGCTCAGTCTCTGACTATGACTCTGCAGAGTTTCAGAAAGGGAACGATCTCAACGTTACCTGGGGATGCACACAAAGCAAATGGCTTGCCACGAAGCTACAGTACTTGTCTAGAAACCTGTGTGTCCATATCGGAGCCTCCTGGCAACTAAACTAGATCTTTACCAAGAAAAGCTTTTCTGACATATTTTGGGTGAATCGTGGAGTTGGAAGGGGGCACGAGGGTCATCTAGTCCAACCCCCCGCAATGCAGGAATCTTTTGCCCAATGCTGACTCGAACCTACAACCTTGAGATTAAGAGTCTCATACTTTACTGGGTGTGTTGTTCCTTCCGAGGATATCATTTGCAGCTTGCCAGTACAGTCACAAATCCACTTTAAACCCTTTAGGGGAAGGGCCATAGCTTGGTGGTAGAGCAGCTGCTTTGCATGCAGAAGACCCTAGGTTCAATCCCTGGCATCTCCAGGCTGGGCTGGGAAAGACTGCCTGCCTGAAACCCTGGAGAGCCACTGCTGCCAG
This sequence comes from Podarcis cretensis, assembly GCF_951804945.1. Taxonomy (NCBI): domain Eukaryota; kingdom Metazoa; phylum Chordata; class Lepidosauria; order Squamata; family Lacertidae; genus Podarcis; species Podarcis cretensis. The sequence goes on along the minus strand of NC_137170.1, from coordinate 116,088,106 downwards.
TCAGTGTAGACAATACTAAGCCAAATGATAACAATGGTCTGACTCACTTCCCATGTGCCTAAACTGGTGCACAAACAAACAGACAAACAAAGTGTAATCCAGTATTTAGAATGTAGATACAGTCATACCTCGGGTTACAGATGCTTCAGGTTGTGTGTTTTCAGGTTGTACATCACGCCGAACCTGGAAGTACAGGAACTGGTTACTTCTGGGTTTCGGCGCTTGCGTATGTACAGAAGCACTAAATCGTGCTTTGTGCATGTGCAGAAGCACCGAATTGCGACCCACGTGTGCGCAGACGCAGCTCTGCAGGTTGTGAACGTGCCTCCTGCACGGATCACGTTCGCAACCCGAGTGTCCATTGTATAGGCAAAGTGTATTTTTACTACTATTTCTCCATTCCTTGAATAAGAATTATTTCAATATTCAAAGAATATTATTTATATCATTAAGAAGGGAAAGGCATGAAGGTTATCTCTAGATAGATAGGTAGGTAGGTAGATTATCTGTCTATCATCTATCTATATCTATCTATCTATCTATCTATCATCTATATCTATCTATCTATATCTATCTATCATCTATCTGTCTGTCTGTCTATCTATCTATCTATCTATCTATCTATCTATCTATCTATCTATATCTATCATCTATCTATCTTCTATCTATCTATCTATCATCTATCTATCTATCATCTATCTATCTATCTATCTATCTATCTATCTATCTATCTATCTATCATCTATCTAATCTATCTATCTATCATCTATCTAATCTATCTATCTATCATCTATCATCTATCATCTATCATCTATCAATCATCAACAAAGGCTCAAGATTCCTTCCAACTGTACAATTTTATGATTCTATGAAAGCTGAGAAATGATATATGGTAGGCAGATGGGTACCACTAGGAGCTGAAGGGTGGAATTAAAGAGCAGCACATCTGGAAAATCCTCCTGACAGGGGTACCTCGCTGGGGTGTCAAACAGCATCCTAGGGAAGCCTCTGGAAAGCCATCACTTTGGCACACTGAAAACTATTGTAGACAATGTGCTAATATAGTTACCATGGGGAGAAATTTCACATTTCTAAAAGAATAGGCTGGATAATTTCAATCATCTTCCTTCCTTTTAGCCCTTGTAATTTGACAAAGTGGAAGTTGGGGTTAATTATGCCAGAAGCAAAATGCACTTGTACAATGCATCGTTTAGCTGGTGTAGCTGTGAATATTTCTCTCTATCTTGAGATTCATAGAATCGTATTGTTGGAAGGGATCTAAACGGTCCTCTTGTCCAACCCCCCACAATTGCAGGAATATTTTGCCCATTGTGGGGCTCAAACCCACGACACCAAGGTTAAAACCTCATACTCTACCAACTGAACTATAGGCAAGGTTCTTTCCCAGGGATTGAAACTGGGAACTTCTGCGTGCAGGGCAACTGATCTATCAGGGAAGGGTAACAGATACTGCAGAATCATTGTCATCGCCACCATCTCTTGTGAGCCAGCGTGATGAGAGCCGTGCAGTGATCATGTTGTAGAAAAATACCTTGTTGCAAAGCGGCAGCAGAACGTAGGCTGGCTCCGCATGGGACAGGTGCACGGAGCACGCCCCTGAGGGGTGGGGCTCAGAGGGAGCCCCGCCCCTCATGCTATCCCACTGCTGCAAAGAGTTAGAGATGGAAACTTTGTAGTTGCAGATGAGCACCGAATTCCTTTTTCAGTTTTGAAAAATCACAAAGGTTCTGTTGTTTGTGTTTCTCCCCTTTCCACATTTTTTTTTTGGGGGGGGGGAATTAAAGCAAAGTTTGAAAAGAAAAATAATCAGTTGCATGTGCAAATGTTTTTGGAGTAGCAACGCATGGGAGCATTGGACCTTTTGCATTAGATGAATGAATGATGCTCATTTAGTATGTTACGTTACCTGTTTTTAACGCAGCTTCTTCCTACCCCTTTAGCTATGTCCTATTAACTGCTGAGCTTCCTCTGCCCAACCCAAAATGCTGCTGGATAGCAGAGAGCCTGGCACCATCTTCTCTCTGCTACCCAGAGAGAAAAGGCATGAGGGGGAACTGGCAGCTGTGAGAAGGAGGAACAGCAGCTGCCACCATCCAAAAGCAATTTAAGGTTTGTGCGTGCATGCAGGAGTCAAACACCCTGGCAGTGCCAAACCTTGAACCCAAGCCTAATTCCTCCCCCTTTTCTCCTACTTGTACCTTTTTGGCCTCTTCTTTGAAACAGGTCAAAGACGAGGCGCCATTCAAGGATCTCCACTGATTTTGCCTAATGGCTTGGTTTTAAGGCTGACACGAGCTGGCCTTCTAAATGTCTGATTCGAAGCCATGTCTGGGCAAGTAAATGTCATCATTTCTCTGCAAATCCCAAGCTGCGTTTCCAAATGAGCCCGCATGAGCCCATATGGCACAAGTCCAATGGTTGCTTTTTGAGCAGATTTCAAGGAATTACATGTGACGTGGAGAACGTCCAGCCTTCGACACCTAGTCCAGATTTAAAAAGAAGAAGAAAAGACACTGCTACCTCTTTAGCTGAAAAGCTATCCATATCAGACACAAAACCAGGCTGTTCCTCAGCTCTGTTTAAGAAACTCAAGTGGTTCCTGTGTAGGTAATTCACAGATGCTTTAGATCAGGCGTATTTATTTATTTTCAAGTATTTGTCTGTGTCATCGGGAAAGATCACAAATTATTTAGAAAGAAGAAAGGATAGGTTAAACAATAAAAATTAAGCACAGTAAGGAAAACAGTAAGAGGGACGCGGGTGGTGCTGTGGGTTAAACCACAGAGCCTAGGATTTGCTGGACAGAAGGTCGGCGGTTTGAATCCCCATGACGGGGTGATCTCCCATTGCTCGGTCCCTGCTCCTGCCAACCTAGCAGTTCGAAAGCACGTCAAAGTGCAAGTAGATAAATAGGTACCGCTCCAGTGGGAAGGTAAACGGCATTTCTGTGTGCTGCTCTGGTTTGCCAGAAGTGGCTTAGTCATGCTGGCCCCATGACCCAGAAGCTGTATGCCGGCTCCTTCTGCCAATAAAGCGAGATGAGCACCGCAACCCCAGAGTCATCCACGACTGGACCTAATGGTCAGGGGTCCCTTTACCTTTAAGGAAAACATCAAAATCCATAAGTAACTATATAACATCAAATTCCATAGCATAGATTTCCCCTCACTCAATACACTTAGGCTACATCTACACAGCTATGAAAAACGCTCTGAAAACAATCTGGAAAAAACCGTTTTAAAGCTCACAATGGAAAATTTCATGGAGTTCCAATTTCAGCTCTACAGCACCATCTGGTGTCAACATGTTATAATGTATTAATAACTTTTTTAAAACTAATGTAGCTGAGTCCTTACATTCACTCAAGATCTATGTTTACTTACACATCTGTTCCTCAATCAAATTACACTTGTACACATTCACCAACACTCACATACTCTTAACAATTACAGATACCAAGAATCCTCTGGGTACATAAATGAAGGTCACATAATGACATTGGGGCAGCCTAACTCTATGAGGTTAAATTCAGATTTATTCTAGTACTATGCAACATTTATGCAGCCATTGTGGTGCCCTCTAGCTATTGTGGGCTCCAACTCTTTAGTCAGCACAGCCACTAGTCTGGTATGGTGGAAGCTGGAGTCAGTAACATATGGCAGATACAACATTGGTCATCCTTGCTTTAGATCCAGATTAGAATAATTTGCAAACTATCCAGAAAATGGTAGAGTGGCCTGCTTCTGTGTATTTTGAAAAAGCAGCTTAATTCTGCAGAAAGGTTTGTATGGCAGGGAGGTAAGCATTGCTAATATTTGCACATCAAGTGACTGTTACAGGAGAAAAGACCATTTGAAAGCTTAATGGCAGACAGGAAAGTCTGCAGTTGAATTCAGAATGAAACTCTAAACTACTAAAGTCTTTTTATCGCTGATACGTTACTCCCAAAAGGTCATGGCCTGGGTCATCTTCTTATGTTCTGAACAACTGCAACTCACTTTTTAATCAAGCAGATGTTTCTTTCTTTACTCATTATTACATATAATAGACTTTGGAGTTTCATGTTGTGTCATCTCTGTAACCCTGATTATGTTGAGTTTCTCTGTGACTCGAAACTTCTGAAGAGGTATCTAATTCCAAATTAAAATGAATATAAAGATAAATAGCATAAAGGGACAGAATAGAAACTCAGATAAGCAATCAACAAAAGAGTTATGTTTACTGAGGATTATGTGTAATCTGCATAAGGATGGGTGTCAAAATCAGGTCTCTCATTTTTCCAATCATAAATCAAGTTCTTTATTATTAGTCTTAAATAGATACAAATCTATCAGCATTTTAATGCCATTTTCTCAAAAAAACAAACAAACCCCCAAACCCCCACGTTTTTGTAAAGGATTTCTCCCTAATATGCATTTTTGCATGTTATGTTCACCAATATATGCATTTTATGCACACTTTATCCAGATATATGCATTTTTTGCGCACATTACAGGCCTGGGCAGGCCAGGTCTTCCTGTTATATACCTGCTGGAATTGTCAAGGCATATGACCGTCACCTGAATTTCATAGCTCTCCTGACAGGTGATTTGGTCTGCAGCCACAGTGTGGAAATAAAGATTTCCCACCAGATACCAGGCACTCTATTATTCTAATTAGGCTTCAGTGTTTTTCTTGCAATCCCCTTCTCAATGAATTAATCAATTTTAATCTAGCATATAAATTCTCAAAACTTTCTTATTTGTTAATTCGAGCAACTACTTCTTTCACTTCATTACAAACAGTATTTCTACCTGAAACACACTTGAACAAACCTGAATCTCTTCCTCTGGCAGATATTTTGTTGCCATTTGCAACTGTAGCTGCCTCTGATGAGTTATCATTTAACTCTTTGGAGGGGAATTAGCATCACACGTCATGTGCATTGAAGTTGCCAAATCAATGAACCAACTAGAAGGGTTACTGTTAATAGCACCAGTTTTCCTATAACTTGATATTGCTGGATAGCTCTAATGAACTGCAAAAGCATTTTTAGTTCGCTTTCTGTTGCCACCCTGGAACTTTTCTTTATTAGTGTTCATCTGTTCATCTAGATTAACAATAAGTCCTTAAGTGACTGTGGAGGCCAATTCTGGATCCACACGTCCTTCCACAGTGGGGACATTGGTTTCTAGGCAGAAGTTGATCATGGTGTGGATTTGCCAAGCGTGCCTTCCTCTTAGCACATTTCTCCCTTGCATCCTGAGTTCAAGTGTCTTCAGAGCCCATGACACCTTTGGTAAAGGCTGTTCTCCAATTGGAGCGTTCACAGGCCAGTGTTTCCCAGTTGTCGGTGTTTATACTACATTTTTTTTAAGATTTGCCTTGAGAGAGTCTTTAAACCTCTTTTGTTGACCACCAGCATTACGCTTACGGCATATAAAGAAATATAATAAAAATCAAACATTAAAAACTTCCTGTTACAGGGCTGCCTTCAGATGTCTTCTAAAAGTTGTGTTGTTCTTCATCACAGCCCTGGCTAGCTAATCCCTATCAGAAGAGGTCTCCCCAGGTCCCTATCTCATGGACAGACAATCCCTATCTAACCATTTAATTTTTAACTCACCACCAATTGCTCCTGATTGCACAATGTTCCAACCAGCTCCGATTGGTTGCTTGTTCATCGGGAGGTTGACCCAGGGTCTGTCTGTCACAGAGAGGCACAGATGAAGATCAATGAAGATCAATGGAATGCCTGCTCCCATTTTACAACCAACCGCCTTGTGGGAAGGATCCTGATGATGATATACTGTATACATGTTTTTAAAAAGTAGGCATGCATTTGTTTAAATGTAGTTTAAAGGTACTTGCAAGCTGCCTTGGAAGGATTTGTATCCTACAAGGCAGGCGATAGTAATAAATCGTTCAATGAATGAATGAATGAGTGAAGCACAAGGCCAATCAGTCATATTCAATAATAATAAAAATTGAACCAGGATTTCCTTCTGCCACTACCATGTACCATTCAGACACTGCGCTGCATGGGCTCTCCTAGCCAGCTTTCTGATATGACCCTCGGACATTCCAGATTTTCATCTGAAAGCTAGGTTCATCTGTTTGATGTGGGTAATGTGCAACTCAACTGTCCTGTTCATTTATTAGGTGGGTTAAATGCTTAATGGGACGCGGGTGGCACTGTGGGTTAAACCACAGAGCCTAGGACTTGCCGATCAGAAGGTCGGCGGTTCGAATCCCCGCGACGGGGTGAGCTCCTGTTGCTCGGTCCCTGCTCCTGCCAACCTAGCAGTTCAAAAGCACGTCAAAGTGCAAGTAGATAAATAGGTACTGCTCCGGCGGGAAGGTAAATGGCATTTCCGTGTGCTGCTCTGGTTCGCCAGAAGCGGCTTGGTCATGCTGGCCACTTGACGCAGAAGCTGTACACCGGCTCCCTCGGCCAATAAAGCGAGATGAGCGCCACAACCCCAGAGTTGGTCACGACTGGACCTAATGGTCAGGGGTCCCGTTACCTTTACCTAGACTGTCATTTGATGTGGGGTTTCTGGTGTTGCAAAATAAAGAGATTAAATCAACATTTCCATTTAGCTGATTAATATCGCACTGGACGCAACAGCAGCCTAATCCTCATTTCCTAAAAGGTGGGATACATTTCTACTCTTGTTAGTTGTTTGCATGCGGTGATTTACAGTGCTTTTATAGAAGCAATGAATTTAAATCACCATGGCACAAGAGACACTGGGCATTCCCCAATACCAAATAAAACTCCTGCTTGCTCAACTGCCTGCCAGATAATTGAAATTGTTATACTGCATCCAAAGTCATAGTCAATTACTTTTTAAAAGAGCATTTTGCTGGTTGGCATCATGGCCGACAACCTCAGCTGAAAAGCCAAAGAACAAATGGATCTAGATGGTTGAATGCCCTCTAACAGGAGACAGTCTCTCAAGGTTAAAGAGGAGTGTGCCATACCTTGCTGGGCATCCCGACTTACCGGTAATTTGTATGCTTCTGTTTTGTGGAACACCAACTACTGTCAATGTTTGGGTCATGTAACATTTCAGCAGCTCAACCCAGGAAGTGGGAGTCTCCAAGCGCCAGATGCAAGCGTTGACTTCAGAAAGACGGAGAAGCGTTTCTGGTCAGCCATGAATGTGGCGAGCCACACAATGGAGCAAAGCATGCCACAATTTCTCACCAAACAGCAATTCCACAATACTCTGGCCCACTTCATATGTATGGTAGCTCAAATGGGGGACATGGGGAGGTTAGTGCAATGCTTGGAAGTTTGCTTTTAAAAGGAATTCGGTCCAGTTCACCCGCTCCAAAAAGGAATTAGTTCCAGTTTTATCTTACCCTGATTCTAGTGCAATTCACAACTCACAATTCGTTCATATGTTTGTGCAGCCCTTTCCCCTTCCTTGGTTGTAGCTAAGGGGATAAGAGATTGCACAATTAGTGTTGGGCAGGGCTGCTTAGCACTATCATATCACAGCATTCTCCATAGGTCATGCTTTTTAGTTGATGACCTAAAGCAACATGAGCAAAAGAAGTACCGGTAGTCACCAGCTTGCATTACAATAAACACTTCTGCAAGCATGAGGCAGGGCAGCACAGGATTTATTTGGTGCCAAACATAATAATAATAATAATAATAATAATAATAATAATAATAATAATAATTTATTTATACCCTGCCCTTCCCGGTTCAAAAGCCGGGCTCAGGGCAGCTAACAACAAATTTTAAACACTTTAAAACAATTATAAAAGCAGCATAAAATACAGTATAAAACCATGAATAACAATAAAATTCAAAAATCACTTAGGTAATCCCCAGGGCTAGCTGGCTGAATTGGTCCTACTTGGGCCAGTGAGGAGGCCAGGGGAGAATTAGCTGTGGGGTCTCAGAGCAGGTGATCTTCATAAAAGGGGAGGGGGAGGGAAGAGAAGGGAAATAAAAGATAAGGCTGAATTCAAATTAAAGGCCAGGTGGAATTGCTCTGTTTTAGAGGCCCGACGGAAGGAGGTTAAATCCTGAAGGGCCCTAGTCTCATGGGACAGAGCATTCCACCAGGTCAGAGCCATCACAGAGCCCTGGTGGAGGATAGTCTGACTTCCTTGGGGCCCGGGACCTCTAAACTATGGTTATTCACAACAACAGCAACACCTATATTTATTCAGTTACCTATAGAGAAGATCCATAGAAAGCAACTGTACCAAAGGGAATTATTGTGAAAATAAGAAATATTTATGGAGAGGGCACCACATCTTGCCCTCACTCAGGACGCCATATTACCAAGGTAAAAGGTAAAGGTAAAGGACCCCTGGATGGTTAAGTCCAGTTGAATTCGACTATGGGGTGTGGTGCTTATCTCCGTTTTCAGGCCGAGGGAGCCAGTGTTTGTCCACAGACAGCTTTCTGGGTTATGACTAAACTGCTTCTGGCACAACGGGACGCTGTGACGGAAACCAGAGTGCTCGGAAACTGAGTTTACCTTCCCGCCATAGAGGTACCTATTTACCTACTCACGCTGGCGTGCTTTCAAACTGCTAGGTTGGCAGGGGCTGTGACAGAGCAACGGGAGCTCACCCTGTAGTGCAGATTCAAACTGCTGACTTTCCGATTGGCACGCCCAAGAGGCTCAGTGGTTTAGACCACAGCGCCACCTGCTCCCTTTTCATATTACAAAGTCTATCCCTGGGCAGGGCACCTCAGTGGCGTAGCGTGGGGGGTGCAGGGGGGGCTGGCCGCACCGGGCGCAACATCTGGGGGGGGGGTGTGCTCGCCGCCTCCAGAGTCGCCGAAGAGCCTCGGGCACAGGCTGTAGCAGAGCCCCATGGCAGCAGCCCAGGCAGCAGCAAGAAGAAGCTGGCAGCGGCGGCAGGTTAGGGGTTAGGGGCGCAAATTACTTGCCTTGCCCCGGGTGCTGACAACCCACGCTATGCCGCTGGGGCACCTGGTTTCATCCTCCCTCCCTACTATGCCTCCTTCCCCAAGAGCTGCTCCTAAGGGTTGAACGACCTTCTGAAACAGCACAGGAAGGTGGGGGGGGGGGAGGGTAGAGAAAATCAGATGGTTCAAGAGCTGTCTACTAGTGCAAACCTGCCATAGGATGCAACCCACTGTGGTTACATTTCAAATGGCACAAGAGCTGTTAGGCAGCAAGGCTGAGCTCTAAGGACTGTGAACTGTTTGCCCACATGCAAATAGTTGGTGCCGGATCAGGCTCAGGTCTGAACATTGGTCTGAACCTGAGATCTCTCCTTCTGCACTGTCACTATTTTGGGGTGGGATTCAGTCACATACCAGCAAACTCGGGTTGAGCAATTTGTTTTGGAGGTCCTGAGAGAAAAACCCGCTTCCCCAAAAGACTGGACTTTTTGCAATAAGGGAAGTGACAGGACAATGCCGTGGAAAGTGTGGGATTATCCTTGCTTTGATGCAGGAGCATCTAACCTCTCCACAACAAATGAGAATGAATGCCAGTGTCTCGTCTAATCACCTTGCAAACCAGTCAGGAAGATTGCTTAATGAATAGGTCACCTGGAAACACTCCAGGTTTCAAGCTTTCTTCAAGCACTCTGATATTTCCTTCCTTCGCCCCAGCCTTTAATTCCAAAAATCTCATTTGGCACCCGAGCAGTATTGTACAGTCTGTCAGGGCTCTAGGATGGCAGCTCAGAAAGGTTACATGTAATGAGCTCAGATAGTTCCATAGAAGCCACCCCTTTTCTAAATCCAGATAATTAATCTTTTCCAGATTGGCGGTAATACAACAGCTTCTGTTCAGAGGAGCTCCAGCTTAGATATCTAACATTTCCCCTTCAGAAGGTGTTTTTTGTTTTTTACAAAATGACATCTTCCTGGTTTGAAAATTAGTAATAACAGAGGGGAATATTTACCCATTCTTTGTTTTACTTGCCATTAAAACAAAACAAAACCCACTTAGGGTGAGACTTTTGAACCACCCTGGAAAAGAGCCACACAAAGTCCATGGAGAGGTGACTCTGGGCAGCAGTCATCCCACGGAGAAATTATAGAGTTGTGGAGATATTTCCAAGCTTAAATCCATAGGCTTGGCCCAATGTGGTGCTGATTTCTGCAAAATTCCTAAAATTGCACAGCCCTTTGCATGTTCAGGCAAGCTCCTAAACACAGCTTTTGAATTTACAGTCACTTCCCCACCACACGTGTACTGCTATAGCAGTCATGGCTTTCCCCAAAGAATCTTGGGAACTTTAGTTTGTTACGAGTGCAGAGAGTTGTTAGGAGACCCCCTAACAGAACTATAGTTCACAACACCCTTGACCAACTACAGTTTCCAGGACTCGGTGGGTGAGGGGAGAAACCACAGCCATTGAAATGGTTTAAAAGTGCTTTAAATGTATAATATGGGTGTGCCCTGAGGTAAGTAGGGCAAAAACATTAATGCATAAACAAGCATAGCAGGTCCCCGCTAGAAGGAAACATTGCTGAAGCTGTCAGTTATATTTAGCTCTGAGAGTTGCACTTTCACACACACACCACACACACACACACACACACACATTCTTAAAAGAACCACCTGCCACAATGTGACAACGGGTCAGGAAGCAACAGGGTGATTTATGCCCACCACTTCCATGCAAACTGTGGGACCCTAATCTTAGTACCATTTTTCTTTCTTTCTAGAAACAAGATCCTGAAAATCCCTCCCAAGAGATAGATTCTTCTTCTTCTTCTTGCTTTAAAAAGATTGTTAAAATGTTTTGAGTATAACACAGAAACAGTCATTCCTTGGTTGTCAAATGGAATCCGTTGCAGAAGTCCGTTCAGCTTCCAAAAATGTTCGACAACCAAGGTTTGGCTTCCGATTGGCTGCAGGAACTATCTGTGCGCAATTGGAAGCTGTGGAAGCCGTGTAGGATGTTCAGGTTCCAAAGAACGTTTGCAAACCGGAACCCTCACTTCTGGGCTTGTGGCGTTTGGGAGCCAAAACGTTTGACTGCTAAGGCATTCGTCAACCAAGGTACGACTGTAATACTATACTGTCGTAACATAACAAGAGAGAGAAACTTAAAGAGAATTATATAAAGAAAACCAGAGGGGAAGGAGGAACAGACAGACAGATACTGGATCATCTCAAAGTGACAAATAACCCAAAGTAAAGTTGGAGGGAAGCAAGTTAGAAGGAGATCGGCAAGATCAGCAGTTCAAGTTCCTTGCTGAATAGTCTTTGCAGAGGCTCACTGGAGAAGATGATGGAAGCAGCATGGGGACATTCTAAGCTGCCAGTCAGACTACTTGAAATGACAGTTTCCACATCTCCACTTCCAATAATCTGGCTCCCGAGTAACGACAATAGCTTTGTTTTCTATGAGTGTTTTCACCCTTTCACCCTAATGCACGGTGCCCTTTTGAGTCAGTGCGATGCATTATTTCCTGTCGCCCCTTCATGGCATTATCACAAAGAGCATCTTAAGCTCTCCTTTTCATCAACGTAATGCTACTATTAAAATGTCTTGTGTAACCTCGGCGGTAGGAACGGGCAACTCAGTGAATATCTCCCGACTATTAGGATGGGAGCTCAGAGGGGCTTTTTGTGCCTCATAATGGATGCCAAAGTACTTTTCCTTAAGGATTTCGTTCCCCACAAACGGAAAGTTCACCTAGTGAGCTGAGAACTGCCCTGTAAACCATGTACTTTCCAAAGCTGATTATGTGAGATATGGAAGATAGAGAACCACAAGATAATTTCTTGAGCTGGTTTCTCCTCTGATACACAGAGAGGGAGTCCCTTTCAGCTTTGGGATTAAAGGCCGATTTATGGTCAGGGCATGCTGGAGAAGGGTGGTGATAGTCAGTGGGTGCTTGCTTCTTCATTGGGTGTGTGGTGACAAAAGTTGGTGGCTAGAGCTGCCATAATGGCTCCACATGGGAGTGAGGAGCAAGCATATGCTGAATGGGACTGCTTCCTGGCACCCACATTTAAAGAGCAAATGCCAGTGGTAAGGAAGCATTTGTGCAGAGAGTTGTGTAAAGGCATCACCACAATCCAAAAACCCAATTGCCCACACATCTGGTGAAACATCTGGACACCATTCAGCATACAGATGATGATGATGATAATAATAATAATAATAATAATAATAATAATAATAATAATACAGTGGTACCGATGCTTCAGGTTACAGACACTTCAGGTTACAGACTCTGCTAACCCAGAAATAGTACCTTGGGTTAAGAACTTTGCTTCAGGATGAGAACAGAAATTGTGTGGAGGCAGCGGGAGGCCCCATTAGCTAAAGTGGTACCTCAGGTTAAGAACAGTTTCAGGTAAAGTATGGACCTCCAGAACAAATTAAGTTCTTAACCCAAGGTACCACTGTAATAATAATAATAATAATAATAATAATAATAATAATAATAATTTTATTATTTGTACCCTGCCCATCTGACTGGGTTGCCCCAGCTACTCTGGTGGCTTCCAGCATATACAAAAACATAATGAAATATTAAACATTAAGAACTTCCCTATACATGGCTGCCTTTGGGTTTCTTCTAATGGCTGTATACAGTGGTACCTCAGGTTATAGACGCTTCAGGTTACAGACTCCGCTAACCCAGAAATAGTCCCTCAGGTTAAGAACTTTGCTTCAGGATGAGAACAGAAATTGTGCTCTGGTGGCGCGGCGGCAGTGGGAGGCCCCATTAGCTAAAGTGGTACCTCAGGTTAAGAACAAATTAAGTTCTTAACCCGAGGTACCACTGTAGTTACTTATCTCCTTGACATCTGCAGGGAGGGCATTCTGCAGGGTGGGTGCCACTACCGAAAAGGCCCTCTGCCGGGTTCCCTGTAACTTTACTTCTCACAGCGAGGGAACTACCAGAAGACCCTCGGAGCCTGATACCAGTGTCCGGGCTGAACAACGGGGTGTGTGTGTGTGTGTGTTATTTTACATACTGCTTAATGACCCAAATTTCCAAGTGGTTTAAATGTACAAAACCAGAACGAATAGAAGCACATAATTGAAATACATTTAAAATATCAGTGCATTAAAATATACACCCAAAATTAAAATGTGCCATAAAAAAGAATTGAAAATAGCAATTAAAACTGTCAAAACAGGAGATTCGAGTCAGGTCAAGAGATCAGAGGAAAGCTTGCCTAAGCAGGTGTGTCTTCAAGATACCTAAGTACAAACTTGGTTTCTATACCTAGAGACCTTTCCACTGTGTGCAAATGCTTAAAGCAGCTTTTACTTTCAGATTAATATGCCTACAAATGCAGCCTTGGGATCAAATTCTTCACTTGCTGCAAAGTAGCTGCATGAAGTCCAAACACAGAAGTAGATGCAATGAAACAGACAGACAGACAGACAGACAGACAAGGGGGGGGGCTTTCTTTCTTTTCACATTTGCACTCTAGCAACCTTTTGCTGAACCACAAGCCTTGCTGAAAACACCATCACACAAAAACTGCGGCTTGGGATGTTGACCAGAGGGTGCGGCTCCACCTAGCCATGTCTGCGGAAAAAACAAAACAAACAGAAAACAGTCTGCACCAGCTGAACATGCAAAGTTGCACAGCTGCAGTTATTTGAAGCAGGGAAGGAATAAACACATTATATGCTGCTAGCAGGGCCGGCCCACTCATGAGGGAAGGTGGAGAGACCTCCTCAGGTGGCAGGATCCACAAGGGCAGCAGATCCGGCTTCCAATGAATGCAGGGCCACCTGCTGCTGCCACCACAGTGGCAGCAAGACCAGTAGCATGCTCATTGGACATTGGATTTCCCGCCTCCTTGTCAGCCTCAGACCCTGTGCAACCACTACAGTGGCCTCTTGGGGAATAGGAGTCACTGTTGGTCTCCTCCCACCTCTGGGGGGGGGGGGATGGCAGGGACTGCCCTCTGGGCTCTCCCATGTTTTACACCCAGCCAGCTTGATTCAGAGCAGGCCTTTCCCCCCACCAATGCCTTTGGGTCCCACTTCAACCATTGGGTTAGACTGATTGGATTCCCCGCCTTGTACCCAATGCAGATCTTCACTCGCCCACTTGTCACACCCTCCAACATTCCTCAGCTGAAAATAGCGGCCAGCAATAGCAGCAGCCATAGAGAGGCAATGGGATGCTGCCTCACACTCTTCACTGCCACCATCGTTGTTGCTCAGGACAAGCGCCAGCCCATCCTCCTCCCCGAGCTCAGTGGCAGCAGCTCTGGTGGGGGAAATAGGGGCATTCTGGGACTGAATCAGAAGCCAGGATGGTTATTATTTTGTAATTCCGGGACTGTCCCTGGAAAACTGGGTCACTTGGAGGGTTTTTGTTGTAGATCCCTCACCCTTGTTCCTGATGTAGATCTTCACTCACCCCTCCTTCCCTGGTGGGGGAGACCCCGTGTTGTGTTTTGCTTCAGGTGCCAAAATGTCTTGGGCTGGCTTCTAGGTTCTACTGCCTTGAATCCATGGGTTGTATTTAATGCTGTATTGTTTTTAACACTTGATTGGAAGCTGCCCAGAGTGGCTGGGGAAACTCAGCCAGATAGGTGGGGTATAAATAATAAATTATTATTATTATTATTATTATTATTATTATTATTATTATTATACTTCACAGACTTCTATTTGGAAGACGAGGATGGCTTTCGCTTTGAAGGACTGTCCTGTCCAAGTCCAGCTGAAGATAAAGATGCCCAAGAAGAGAGAGCAGGAGGAGTACTGGCTTTGCCCATCAACAGGAGCACCTGTGGAACAAGAAGCCATGATAGATTTTTTTTGCGTGGACAGGTGGAGTCCCCAGATCCCGAGCAGTCCCCCCGTCATGTGGAATAACGACTCAAGACAACGTGCTATGGGATTAAATTGGCCACAACTTTATTAAATTTCAAATGTGGGTAGACCTTGGCTCAGGCATTGGGTGTTCTCCCTCCCCAGTCCCCAGTCCCCAGCCGGGGACCTAGGGAGCATCAGGGTTATCCAGAGTGTGTGTGGGGGGGGATGGGCCGGCTCTGGAGAACATATGTTCAAGCAGAGATAGCCGCCCCCGTTACGCCGCCGCTGCAGGGGAGAGCAATGACGACCTTTCGGCGTACGGTCAAAGCCTCCCTTCAGAAACCCCTTTAACGGGGAACCCTGGTATCGCTGCCGCAAAGAGAAAGATGGACTAAAGGATTCCGCCCAAGGCCTGATAGAAAGGAGAAACCTGCCAATGCAGGGAAATTCCTTTCCGGCCCTTTGACAGTGACCTTAACGTAGCAGCGCCCACATACCTGTGAAGAAAAGTTAACCTGCAAAACCTATGAAGAAAAGTTAACCTGCAAAATAATGCATTAACTGAGGGTGGGTAGGGTGGGAGAAGCTCTGGAGCCAAGTGAGGATTCCCAGGTAAGATCCTCCCTCTATCGTGTGGGCAGGTAATCCCTCCCCTACCTGGCCTGATCTCCTTGGCAACGCTTCCCCCAGGTGGGATTGGACAACTGACTGGGGTAGACGGAGACCTCCAGGTATCCCACCTGAGGGAAGATGAAGCCAAGCCTATGCTGATGGAGCTGCTCCAGTTCCAGGGGCTGCACGCGTCCACGCAAAGGTTGCCCCCCCCCCCGTTTTATGCAGGGAGCGGTCATTCTCCCTCCACTGTCAAAGGCAGTATGTCTCTGAATGCCAGTTGCTGGAAATCACAAGTGAGAAGAGTGCTGTCAAGTCCTGTTTGCAGGCTTCCTGCAGGCATATGATTGGCCACTGTGAGAACAGGATGCTGGACTAGATGGGCCATTAGCCAAGGATCTTTTTATGTTCTTGTGTTGTTATGTTCTTACTTGAGCACTTCAAATATTTTTAATTTCTTTTTTCAGAGGACAAAACAACGTTTTCTCTTTCAAGGTTTGTGGCTTGGCTATGAACCAAATATTATCCGTTTTCTAGGAGCTGAACAAACCTTTGTGGTGCTCGCAACATGATGACTGCTAAAAACAAAACAAATTCAAGGTCTGAGAGGAAGGAAATGGCAAAACACTCATATTTCTTCTTGCCTTTTGCAGTAGGTGTTTTCCTCCCACGCCCCATCGTGCTGGACTTTCCATTGCTACACCAATGCACACAGGAGATAAGAAATGTCGCCTTCTTCTGTACCCTGAAAAACCAGCAACTGTAGGTTCCAACTGTCCACAAACCACAATTAACCGTTTTCTCCACCATTTGGAGTCAATGGAAAAGCCTGTTATCTGAGCGGGCCAGGTTTGCACCCCAGCGTTCAACTTACAAGTTCACACTCTGGGGTTCAGCAAGCTGTGAGTTCAGGATAATAACAATAAAAAGCAAGAGTGCATATTTCTATGAAAAATAACTTTTTTAAACACACACACTCACGCACACACACACACACACCCCTTAGCAAAATATGTTGACAATTGTGTATTCTGTTCAAACCAAGTGGGATGTTCTGCTACAAAATGTTCCAGCATAGAGTGCTTCTATTCACTGAGCCAGCCACCCAAATGCATTGGCCTCCTCTCCTCAGTTTTCTGTCAGTCTCCAACAGTCAGTCAACATTCTGCATTCGTCCATTGAGGAACGGAACCAGGGAAAGCCAAGCAAAATTCTAACTGGGCAAAACATGGAGGGGGGCAGAGTAGGCCTAATAAAAGATGTAGCCTGGGGGTTGGTGAGCAATTTTTGGTTTAAAGCTAGCCTCCTGTTTTGGGTCAGAAGATGGGCTGTGGAGGAACGAAGACAGAATTTGGACACGTCAGGTGAGGGGAGAGACTCCATCAGGCAAGGCCTCCTTCCACCTGCCTTGCTCTACCCTCTGCTTCTCAATGTGTATTGTATTGTTTTATGTACTGTGGCTTGCCATTGTTTTATTGATTATAGTTTAGATATTATCGTAACTGTTAAATGGATTTCTGTTTAACTTTTATATGTTGATATTATTATTTTATTCTATTCTAATGATTGTTGAATGTTACTTCTTTATGAAGGTTGCCTATTTTAAAGTTATGTTTTATTATCACATTTTTGTATTGCATTAGATTGTTATAAGATGTACATTTTGTTTCTTCAGCTTGTAAACCACCTTGAGTATTGTAAGATAGAAAGGTAGTATACAAATTAAAAAATGATGAAATGATGAACCTGGATCTGTATTTGGCAGGTCACACACAAAGCCTGGGGGATGGAGTTAACAGATTGTTATAAGATGTACATTTTGTTTCTTCAGCTTGTAAACCGCCTTGAGTATTGTAAGATAGAAAGGTAGTATACAAATTAAAAAATGATGAAATGATGAACCTGGATCTGTATTTGGCAGGTCACACACAAAGCCTGGGGGATGGAGTTAACAGCTACATATATGTGCCAGCATAGAAATTCTCTTATCCCATCATTCTGGGTTGCCTCTCAGAATGCTGGGCGACAGAAACAATGGCTGGCTTGTAACCATTGCTAGAATCTGACTCATAGATTCATTTTTCTTATACAGTATTGGTAGTATATTATACCTCTTTAAATATTTAGAAATAGGAGAGTGTGCTTTTCCATTTGTTGTTATACCGTGCCTACAGTTTTCTGTGTTTCCTGGCTAATATTTTTCTTCTGTATTTAAAATAAATAAACAGCAGAGTACTGTGCCCAGGGGTACCTCTATGTAAATGTAAAGCATACACGGTGCTATTTTAGGGGTTCTGCTTCCCTTTGGCTCTGCTTCAGTAACCCAGCCTTTTATAGGCACGTGATCATATTGCACAGCAAGTAGAGGCATTTGTGTTGTGCCGAACAGCCTATAATAGCCACACTTTTGCTCGCAGAAACTAGCACCATCTGCAGCCCTTGCATGAAACTTTTGATCTTGACAAACCACATAGCGGCAAGTAGCCTCTGGTCTCTGGAAGCCTTGCAGGCACTCACCCTATCTGGCTGTTGCTCTTGTGAAGGGGGGAACACAAGAACAAAAGGGCTGTGTCCCAGCTTCCCTCTCCCACCCCATCACGTGGCTTCTTCTGGCCTCCCACATGCTCAAGGAAACCATGTGCAACAGGGAGCCTGCTGTACTCTTAGGGATACACTGCAAATATTTGCTCTGAACAGGTTTGATCCCCGTATGAGATAGCTGCATATTCGTGCATTGCAGGGGGTTGCATTAGAATGATCCTCAAGGTGCCACACTCTAAACAATTGAGCTATCCATGCAGTAAGCTAGAACTGAACAGAGCTAAGAATCATAAGAATACTGAGCAACTGCATAGAACCCAAAGTGTTCCTGCTTTCATGTCCAATTTTGTATCAGTGGCTGAAGTCCCATCTGCACTATGCATTTAAAGCTGTGTCATATCACTTGTATGAACGTGTAGGATGAAAAGAAGAATCAGCTTGATCTTTAGGAATTAAGTAGAAGAATCCAATAACCTTTTAGAATAAAAGAGAGCATCGAATACAGCAGTGGGCGATGCAGGGGAAACAATGGAAGAGGCAGCCAGAATGGAAATGTCTTTGGGAAACTTGCTGAAGGCAGTGGAGTTGCAGTTACCAAACTGCTAATCTGTTCTGCAGGCTCCCCCCCCCCCCCCGACTTTTTAAATCAGATGTTGGCATTATCTGCCACTAATTGCTTTTTCATTTCCACTTGTAATTATTCCATTGGCTGTTTGTGGTGAGAAGCTGAAAATGAAGCAGATCACTGAGAAAGAATTAATTGTTAATGAATAATCAGCAGTAGGAAGCCAATTTCATTATCTTCAAAGAGGTAGCCAGAGATTGACTGGGGTTTCTTTAACTTGTGTGTGTGTGTGTGTGTGTGTGTGTGTGTGTGTGTGTGTGTGCACATGCCACAACTGTAAAGTAACCACCAAATAATCACACCCTCCAACTTCATCAATTATTTTCTATTATGTGTACTGATAACCATCCCCCCCCCCTCTTTTGGCTTTGTTGTTTAATCTTAACAGTAGAATTCATGCTGCGGCGTGCTAATTGGAAGGTGCTACATTCAGTGGGGCTTTAGGCCTAATTATTAGAGCATCTCTGTCATTAGCATACGATCCTATGAAGGTTGCATGGTGGGAGTTATTAAAGTTGCCATGATACAATTTGGTCCCGGTGAATGGACTTGGGATAGCATCCAAGGTGTGGCTAAAACATAACAGACTACATGTTACTACTCTTGAAGCTACACAGCCAATGCACACATATGTATGTCTGCAGCCAGTTAGTAATCCATTGAGAAATAAATCTTTTCGAATCAATTTATTGAAAATGAATATGATTCTTGGGAATTTAAACAGCGAAAGAGAAAGGAACAAAATATAACCAAGCTGACTTATGCTATGAAATGGGAAGCCTCAGAAAACCAACATCTGTCTCATTGTTATTGCAAAGATTCTGCATCCAGAGGCGATTCTTGTGGCTCAATTTTTACTTCTCCTCTGACATTGAAATTTTGTCCAGCCAGCTGGGACACCAAAGAGCAGCACCAAAGGTTCCTTCAGATGAATTCAAGGAACGGTGCAGTCTCTGTATGAAAACAGTAAGGCCAATGAAATTTACCAGCAGGAGTGGATGTGTTTTCATAGGCTGCAATGGATGTTTCCCCAACCCCATATGAGGCAAAGACATACAGTTATACCTCTTGTTACGTTGGGTTCAGGTTATGTCTTTCAGGTTGCGTCCCGCAGTGACCCAGAAGTACTGGAAAGGGTTACTTCCAGGTTTCGCCACTCGCGCATGCGCAAACGCTCAAAATGACATCACGTGCATGTGCAGAAACGGCGAATCGCAACCCGCACATGCGCAGACGCGTGTTGCATTCTGCTCATGTTGCGAACGGGGCTCCAGAATGGATCCCATTCGCAACTAGAGGTACCACTCTAATGAGTAAGACCAGCAACAAAAATATTGCTTTGCGGTAAGTTGTTATAGCCACTCCATTCTGCTCCTTCCATTATGCATTTTCACACAACAGTCAGTCAGTCAATAGTTTTGTCCACTGAGCATGCTGTGGGAAGTTTTGAAGGTTTTCCCTCCTTATGCCTGCCCCTACCCCCAAATTTCCTCTGCAGTTCTGAAAAGTCTTGGGATTCCCCCACACCCCATCTTATGTGTGGGTATTGTCACTTTGGCTTCATATGAGCTCAGTTGGCCGAGCATGGCTCTCTTAATCTCAAGGTCATGGGTTCAAACCCCATGTAGGGCGAAAGATTCCTGCATTGCGGGGGGTTGGGGGTTGGACTAGATGACCCTCATGGTCCCTTCCAGTTCTATATTTCTATGATTTTAACCTCAACAATGCAGGGATAGCATTTTCCTGTTGGGTAGGCTAGAGCTTTTGAAACATTTTGTTCTTCACTGAAACCCTAGCAGCAGCTTGAAAGTTCATGAGCTTGTTATGTGACATTCAGTCTTGGGGGAACAGCCAGAACTGTGTGATACGATGCACCTGCAGCAAAGACAAGTCGGCTCGGGAGGCGATGAAGAAGCTCTGTGCAGTTGGGACTGGGCCCATGGGGCTATAAAATATGCAGCTCACAGTATGTGGCAAGTCACCTTTCAGTGAGTTAACCCAATGGCATAACGTGGGGTTGTCTGCACAGGGGCTGATGCCCCAGGAGCAAAATTGTTAGGGGGTGCAAAATTTCAACACCTGATTCAGCCTCAATGCAGCTCTGTGCTTCCGTTGCTGGGCTCTGTTGAAAACGGCTTCTCCATGTGAACCAGGAAGTGACCTCTCCAGACAACAGAATGGTTCTTCTTTTCTTAGCTCTGCAGTAGCAATCTCCTAGGTGATGCAGATGGGGTTAGGCAGTAGAATGCGCATGTGTACTCCATCTGTTTCCCTTCCTCCCACCCTATCCCCACCTCTGCACAGCCCTGGGCATTGGCAATGCACGCTATGCCACTGTTGTTGTTTAGTCGTTTAGTCGTGACTCTTCGTGACCCCATGGACCAGGGCACGCCAGGCACTCCTGTCTTCCACTGCCTCCCGCAGTTTGATCAAGCTCATGCTGGTAGCTTTGAGAACACTGTCCAACCATCTTGTCCTCTGTCGTCCCCTTCTCCTTGTGCCCTCCATCTTTCCCAACATCAGGGTCTTTTCCAGGGAGTCTTCTCTTCTCATGAGGTGGCCAAAGTATTGGAGCCTCAGCTTCAGGATCTGTCCTTCCAGTGAGCACTCAGGGCTGATTTCCTTAAGAATGGATAGGCTTGATCTTCTTGCAGTCCATGGGACTCTCAAGATTCTCCTCCAGTACCATAATTCAAAGGCATAAATTCTTCGGCGATCAGCCTTCTTTACATTGTGCCCCTCTCACAGTACATCACTACTGGGAAAACCATAGTTAACCCCAAAAGGCTGACACCAGTGAGGATCACCATGAGGGCCATGGGCGCCACTTTCTTTTCAGAGTTTTGTTTTGTTTTCGGGGGGGGGGGGGGAGCTGGGCTCCCATGCAGCAACATGGAATCGTGAATTCTTCCTCATGATTATCCTGCATGACCTTAGGAAGCCACTGGCAGAAATTGTTTGACTTGATTTAACATCTGTTTGTCACTGTTCTAACTATCAAGTAGAGCAGCTTGCAACAATAAAAGGATTAACAAATAAAAGCAACCCTTCCTAGAATAGATGAAATATTCAGGAAAAGTACAATATCCAGGGTATGCACACTTCCCTCCAGTCTCTGACCTGGCCAGAAAGATTCCACAAACAGGTTCTCACCCTGGGGGAGAAATTTTACTCTGTTCTCGTTTAAAACCAAACCTACCTAATTTTCACCTTCCAAAATCATATGTGAACCAAAACAGTCATCTTTCGAAACGCACGTGTCTCCAAATTTTGCAGCACAACCCTCCACCCAAGCAATGCATAGAAAAAAACATATTCTAGGGTAAAACATGCATATAGTGAAAATAACATACAAAAATCCATTATATTAGGGGGAAATTGGTTTGCAATAATGTGCCCATTATGAGAAAATCACACTTAAATTTTGATTGATTGTCATTAGGACTTTAAAAAGATATAAATCACAGACTGATGTGGAAATGTGGAGAACTGCTGTCTTCAATGGGAAAAAATTACCCTTATGAAGCATTTGTAGCCACATAAGTAATATGCTTATTTTTAAAAAATTCTTAACAAAAGTACCCCAAAATACTAGGGGGCATTGGAGTTCAGTGAATCACACTATGTATGGGTATGTATGCACATACCTCCTCCCCAATCCCCAATCTTAATTTTTCATATAAATCTTACTTATTTAGAATTGCCACATTGGAATTTCTGATTTTCAACGAGTGACACAGTCCTCCCCCAGAACAGCTTCAGGAGAGCTATTATAATACTGTCACGAAAACGAAAAACCCACTCAACATAATTCCATTTGGCAATAAGGATTTTACATCGGTTCCTCTTGATGCAAAAGGAATTCAATAATGGAAAATGTGTAGTCATAATTTTGCATTTATTTATAGGCTTTTTAATTCCAAAACAAATTTTCAGCGTAGCATACATAATTCTGTCTGGTTTTAGGGGTTTTTCATTAAACTATAAGTGAATTGCCCTTCTGGCTGCAAATCTGTTTTGCTTTGCGTTCCTTTCCTCCCCACTTACTCTTATTCCATCTTAAATTCCACAAGGATTCCATAGATTTCATTTAAGCAGGGCCAAACGGCACCAAACACATCTGCCCTAGAGAAGTTTGTCTCTCTTAACATGTAACCCATTGCTAGTGCTCCTTTTTCGTGTGTGTGTCCCCCCCCCATTCAATTTGGACGAATTCCAAATTGCCATTTATTCCAATAGAAGCACTACTAATTACGCAAAGCATCTTAATAAAGAATGGAAACAAGATTTAAAACACACACACATACACACACACACTCTGATGCTCTAATGTGAAGTGACTTTCAGTGTAAAAAAGGGGGCTTCTGTAACTTTATATATGTCTTTAGAAAACTGGGCATCCCCCCCTCTCCTACAACAAAGCAAGAATGGCTCAGGATAGAGAAGACGTAAAACATAACAGATATAGATACACATTTTATGGCCACTGTGTACATTGCTGTGTTCCTACCTGCCAGGTTATGATTTTTCTTATATTAGCATGCTCACTTTCAACACAGTCTAGAGCAGGGGTAGGCAAACTAAGGCCTGGGGGCTGGATCCGGCCCAATCGCTTACTAAATCTGGCCCACAGACGGTCCAGGAATCAGCGTGTTTTTACATGAGTAGAATGTGTCCTTTTATTGAAAATGCATCTCTGGGGTATTTGTGGGGCATAGGAATTCGTTCCCCCCCCCCAAAAAATATATATATAGTCTGGCCCCCACAAGGTCTGAGGGACAGTGGACCGGCCCCCTGCTGAAAAAGTTTGCTGGTCCCTGGTCTAGAGCCCTGGGCAGCAGCTAGATGTGCAAGAGAAGGGTTTGCTAGAGCGGTGCCCGTGGGTGCCAGTGTGCCTGCCTGTAACCTACTAGCTGAATCCCGGCATCTCTAGGTCAGGTTGGGAAAGATCCCTTTTTGAAATCCTGGAGAGCCACTTCCTATCACTGTAGACAGTATTTAACTAGATGGGCCAATAGTCTGATTCAGCATAAGGCAGCTTCCTATGTTTCTATGATGCCTCCAATAGATCTTAGTAAATAACAAATTTAGTAAATATCTACTGGAAAACTTAGATAAAACTTCCAGGGCACTTTGTGGGCAGGCCCCGGGCCGCATAAGTGAAAACGCACAGAAAAGCTCCAGATACACGTTGATCTACCCACACATAGTTGTCATCACTGAGAAACGTAGAAAATAACAGGATATATTTATCTGAAAGTCTTCATACTTACAAGACACTTTAAAAATTAGCTGATGAAGGTGAATACATTGAAACAGGGCACTGTCCTTGTTTCTGATCCATAACTGACTTCTGCTCAATGATTGAAACTAGAGACCTCCATGTCAAATCTGACTATGGACTAACATGAATTTATCTCTACTCATAAACTCTTATTTCTAATACTGTAACGAATTATTGTGTTATACATATCTTTCTGAGTTTGAGTTTGTAATCTCTGTTAGAGTTTGTAATCCTTGTCAGAATACATACTTTGGGATGGATTAGTTTTTGTTACTATTGACTATTGAATTGTGATTAGGGACCACTCCCACTATTGAAACTAACATTGGTCTGAGTTCTTGGTGTGCTTTTTTCTTTGTATAAGTGAACCTGCAAATGGCAGACTGGATTGCCTGCCTGCCGGCAATTTGGCCAATGGTGGCAGAACTTTGGGAGCATTCCCTAGGGCGCGGGGTCAACTGACCAATGGTGGCACTTGGCCCATGCCCAGGGCCAGGATATAATGCAGGTCTGCCAAGCCATCATTCAGCCTCTTTTTCCTTGCTGGTTCTCCTACCTCAATCTGTTAGTGGTTTTGTTGATGCTACAACCTTGCTATGGACTATTGTCGGCCGTCAGATTCAGGGCTGGACAGGAATTTTTCCCACTTGGCAAATTGACACCAATCATTTTGTTTTCACCTACCTCCTAGCAATCGTCACAACTTTGTAAGGTGGATAGACATTGAGTAAGCATAGATCTTGGATGGAGGGGAGGTTGTAGCCTCTGCCTGCCCCTCCACAGGGAAGGGTATCTTGATGAAAAGATTCGGGAGGAGTGGCTCCTGTCTGAAGCCCAGATGAGGGCTAGGGTCATACCACTACTCCAACGGAGACCACTTGGGGGACTCCCCGATTTGACGTAGGTCATAGGGCATCTATTCCAGTCAGGTTTACCCTTAGAGGCACTGCTGGAGTGGAATACGCAACTGCTTACCTCATTGCCTATGACCAAAACCTTCACTTCTGTAACCAATAAAGTTGCGGCCTTATTTGATCCCATAAAACCAACATATGGTGTTTTTTCTACTTATCTAACCACTAGTGGACCAAGTGGTCACATTGCCTTGACAGACAAATCAGGAATATTTCTGGACAAATTATCTTTGCCTCATTATCAGTTCTTTTTGAAGAATAATTTAGTTGTGGATAAATGTTTAGGAACTGGAACATGAACTAATGAAGACTTGAAATTATACTTCAGAAAAACATGCCTGAGCCAACTTTCCTGCAGCTTCAGTGTATCGAGGGCACAACTCTAGCAAATGGGTAGAAGTTAGCCAAATTTTAGCTAAACGTTAAAAGAAATACTATGGAAAGACAAGACAAGTGACTGGTGTTTTTCTTTGTTTGCTTTGGGTTTCAACCCCAATAAACCATGCATTGACTTAGGCTGCAAATGTACCTGCTCAAACCTGAGGGTTAGGCTTCTTCTCTCTTAGAGTATATTTCTCCTGTCTCTCCTTTATAGCAAAATGTGAGTAAGTCTAGTGCAGCCGTCACCAGCCTAGTCCCCTTTGGGTGTTCTGTAATACAACTCCCATTGGCCCCACTTGGCATGGCCATATCATGCTGGAGCTGCTGCCCAAAACATCTGGAGAGCATCCAGTTGGCAGAGGCTGGTCTCGGGTAGATCTACACTGATCTTATAGAACATTATAGAACTCGTGCAAATAAGGGGATCAAAGCATGTGGGGAGAGAGAGGGAGAGAGAGGGGGGCTTTCTTTCTTTCTTTTCACATTTGCACTCTAGCAACCTTTTGTTAAGCTTCCTTTGAATGTCACAGGAGCAAAAAAAACCACACCTGAGGTTGCATCCACACCATATGTTTAAAGCACATTTATACCGCTTTAACAGTCATGGCTTCCCGGGAACTGTAGTTTATCCCTGACAAAGCTACTACTCCCACCAACATCGACAAACATAGTTGCCAGGATTCTTTGGAGGGTGAGCAACGTGCTTTAAATGTATGATGTTGATGAGCTTGATGGCTGCCTCCTTTTTTCAGCATTTGTTGGAATGTGAGAAGCCATTCTGTGAAGCTATTCTATCAGCTTAGTGCATCAATTGCTTTTGCCTGGTCATCTCAGCCAATTGTGTTTCTTAGAGAGGGCCTTATTACGGTACCTGTCATTTAGGAATCATTTTTGGTGCACACTAGCAATACAAAATAGTTATTAGCATGCCATTTGAATGGATGCCCAGCAGCCCAAATAAGCCCAGCTTCTTATTACATTGTTTTATTGAATGTAAATTAAAGACAAATGATGTTGCAGAAGTCATAGCAGTATCTTTATTAGTAGTATTGGAAATCATTTTGTTTTTTAAATAATGTTTCCTGGATCACATTTTTATTTTCAAAGACTGCTGATCCCTTTTTTTAACCACCTCCTGATTCAAAGGGCTCGCAGGGGTGTTTTGTTGGGTGGGGTGGGGGGTGTGTGCACAAAGGTATCTTATTAAATAATGTCACAAACATGAAGTTCATTATTATGCAAATGCCATCCTCAGAACAGATTTGTTAATTGCAGCACATTTGCATAATTAATGAACTCTCCGATGAATAATGCCTTTGCAGATTTGTGCAGAATTGTTTTAAAATAAATTATAAAATACATGTCAAATGAAGAGTGCCTTTTAGAATCCCATAGCATTGTTGGAAAATTAATTACCAAATGCTTGTCACATTAAAATGAGTTTGTAGTTTTTATACTGTTAGTCTAAAATTAATCACAAAATGAAATGTCAGTAGATTAAAGTAAACAACTTTGTTTCTTAAAAAGAGAGAGAGAAAAAACTATACTTAAACTTTGAATGCTCTGTTGGTTATACCGATTCCAGTTTATATTCCATTATGTTAATTTAGCTGCCTTGGTAGCTGTTAACATATTAATATGTTAGGATATGAATTTGATTTAATTTTATCATATTGGACTTCTAATCTTTAATAATGATAATGATGAATGTAATACATGAAAGAGAATTGTCAGAGAAATGCCATGATCTATTAGGTGCAAAGTCAATCCAAAAATGCTGACCAGAAACCAAAGATTCCTTTATACAGATCTGAGTACTTCTCTGCATTTTTCAGGATGCCATGAGCCTTCTTCCAACTACGGTTCCCTGAACTATATAACAACTCCCTCCCAAATTCACTAGTGTATGAGGTCTCAGAAACTCCTTCTCATGTATGGGATAGTGTGGGATGATACTTATTATTTGGATCCATTCCATTCAGGTTTTGGCCTGGGTATGGGACAAAAGCAGCCTTGGTCACCCTGGCAGATGATGTATGCTGGGGAAGAGAGTGGGCCTCTCTTGGTCCTCCATGTCCTTTCAGCAGCTTCCAATACTATGGAATCCTTCTAGTTCACTGGCTCTGATTAAGCCTGCTGGGCTCAGTGCTGCAGTGGCTCCAGTCATTTTTGGAAGGATGGACTCTGTTGGTGATACATGGGGATTTCTTCTCCAACTCTGAGCTATTTGTTTTTGGGATGGATGCTCTAACATCTACGTGAAACTACTAGGGAAGGCAGCTGGAGGTCTGGGCTAAAGTGCCATCAGTATGCAGAAAGTTGTGTGTCATCAAAATGTTCCACTTCTCATTTCCATTTACGAGTTTTGGGATGGATGAGGATGAACAAGGTGAAACTTACTCCAGATGAAATTCTAGATTAAGGAAACCATGTGGCCTGAATGGCTGCTAACCAGCTATGTTCTTCTTCTTGTTGTTTGGCGATCACTCGTAGCCAAGTAAGATTGTCTTCCATGAACATGGTTTTAACAATGAGTCCGTGACTGTGGAGGCCAGTTCTGGATCCACAAGTCCTTCCACAGTGGGGATATAGGTTTCCAGGCAGGAGTTGATCATGGTGAGGGTTTGCCAAATGTGCCTTCCTCTTAGCACATTTCTCCCTTTCATCCTGAGTTCGAGCATCTTCAAAGCCCAAGACACCTTTGGTAAAGGCTGTTCTCCAATTGGAGCACTCACAGGCCAGTGTTTCCCAGTTGTCGGTGTTTTTTTAGATTTGCCTTGAGAGAGTCTTTAAACCTCTTTGTCGACCACCAGCACTACACTTTTCATTTTAAAGTTCGGAATAGAGTAGTTGCTTTGGAAGACAATAATCAGGCATCCACACAACATGACCAGTCCAACGAAGTTGATGTTGAATAATCATTGCTTCAGCGCTGGTGATCTTTGCTTCTTCCAGAAGTTTTGGGATGGATTAAGATGAACAAGATGAAACTAAATCCAGATGAGATTCTGGATTAAGGAAACCATGTAGCCTGAATGGCTACTAACCAGCTATTTTCTATCTCAACTGCTGCAGGCAGGATGTGTAGAAACCGTTGTTGTTGTTGTTGTTGCTGCTGCTGCTGCTGCTGCTGCTGCTGCTCCTATAATATTTATACCCCGCCCATCTGGTTGGGTTGCCCCAGCCACTCTGGGAGGCTTCCAACACATGTAAAAACATAATAAAACAAGAAATTAAAAAACCCCACTTCCCCATAGAAGGGGAAACTGCTGTTATGTTTAGGTCTTGCTTGTGGGCTTCGCATAGGCTTCAAAGCAAGATGCTGGTCTAGGATTGGCTGCTGGCTTCTCCCTGAAGGCTCTTTTTAAATCCTTATAAATGGATGTGCTTGATCTGTTCTAGATAAGGTTGAACTCCTCCTGAAGGATCAAGTTTGCAGCTTGAGAGTCCTCATGGATTCAGCACTATCTGTGAAAGCAGGAGATACTTTTGACCCCTTTCCTATTTTCTTTTTGGCGGACCTTAAGTGCATTTACTTTTCAATCCACTTTTGGCCAGGTAAGTTGGTGTGGCTCAAAACCAGCCCCAAGTGGGGCTCAGAATGAGTGAGATGCCCTTTAGATGTGGGGAGGAGGAAGTCACTGTGGCGATCACACAGGGTCCCCGGACGTTTGACGGTCTATTGATCCCTGTGCCACCACTGTGCCTGCTTCCCCGCTGCCACCAACCCGTTACTCTCGGGTACACACTGACTCCAGACAGTTGTTAAAATTAAATCAAATAAACAAATTTATTTTGTAAGCATTAACAAGTATGGTTTCTCAGTCAATTTTCTTGTCAGTTTCTTATTCTTAGTTTCTTTACCGGCCTATACCTTCCTAATACCTTCTGACTGATTATCTCAACTTAACAGTTTCTCTCACTGTCTCACATCAGACTAGCCCAACCCACAGATTTATCCTCCCTCTCTCTTCTCTAACTCCAGACTGACTTCTTAACAACTCTAACTCTAACTCTAACTCTAACTCCTCCCCTCGGGTTCCTATAGGTTGGTCATTTTACAATTAGTTAACCCTTTCCTTATGAACCCAGTATGATGTCACACACCTAGGAGGGCAAATGCCACAGTCACGTTTTTGAGCCCCCATCCCCATTTCAAATACTCTCCCCAGTTCTAGTGCTGATCTACTTGCAGAGCAAAGGGGTGGTTGCGTTTACCTGTAACAATAGAGGGGAAATGAAGGAAGTCTGTTCTATCTGTGAAGTTTTTTATTTTCTTTTTCATGGGCAGTGAAGCAGTCCTTGAGATGATTGTAAATAACTGCAATCATTTTCTTTACTTCTTTCAGTGAAAGTGGCTCCTTTAAGGAAAAAAAAATCCCAATACAAATAATTTCAAACTGCATTAATGCAATAATGCTTGGGCTTCCCTTAAAGCCTTGCAAATAAAATATCAGATTTATTGATGGCTGGAAAAAACCCCATTCAGTGTTTTCAGGATTAGAGATTTATGGCCTGAAGCACTTGGTTGTAAATCCCTACAATGAAAACAGATCTTACTGCATCTCCTCCATAAATTGCTACAAACCCATTCACCCATTCACACAATGCCTTTATGGAATTCAAGCTACAAGCATGCCAGCCATGTAGAGACTCAAAACTTATAGGTATGTGGCCCCCTTCTCAGTCCTGTTCAAACAATGGGAGTGATAAGACCAAAATTAAGCACTTCCATATCTAATCAATATCAACGAGAGGATGGAATGTGTGTTGAACACTTCAGTGAAATCCGTGGGACCTTAACATTATTAACATTCACTAGGGTGTCTCCAATATATTCGGATGGAAACAATCTAACAGAGTAAACCAGGCGAACTGTAGGTTATATGCCCTCTGGTGGGCTGCCTCCTCTCTCCTCACAAATTTACCTGGCTGTAGTGGTGGACACGGGTGGCGCTGTGGTCTAAACCACTGAGCCTCTTGGGCTTGCCGATCAGAAGGTCAGCGGTTTGAATCCGCTCAACGGTGGTGAGCTCCCGTTGCTCTGTCCCAGGTTCTGCCAACCTAGCAGTTCGAAAGCACACCAGTGCATGTAGATAAATAGGTACTGCTGCGGCAGGAAGGTAAAAGGTGTTTCTGTGTGCTCTGGTTTCCATTACAGTGTTCTGTTGTGCCAGAAGCGGTTTAGTCATGCTGGCCACATGACCCGGGAAGCTGTCTGTGGACAAACTCTGGCTTCCTTGGCCTGAAAAGCGAGATGACTGTACTTAACCGTCCAGGTGTCCTTTACCTTTTACCTTTACCTAGCAGTGGGCAGGAGCAAAACACCAAGCAGGGTTGTATCCAGTGATGAGCATCTAAGTCTAGCTGCCATTTCCCAGAATGCTCTGGAGCAATGATACACTGGGGCTTGAGGAATATTCAACTGGTAGGAAAACCAAGTTGTCCAGAGTGCTTGACTGGAGTCCAAAAAGCAATAGAGGGGAAAGGGAGGGGATGTTTCAGCAATGGAACCTGGCTGAATTACTGTCCTCCAGTCTCCTGAGCATCCTGGGTGTTTTATAAGCAAAATGTTATGTGAATGCATTTTGAAGCCATTCTAATACTCATCATATAGTGCACTCCATTCCTTCCAAGATCCGCTCCATATTTACTCCCCTGCCATGTGCTCCACCATTATTATAGCTTAATTCATTAGACTTAAGCCTATTGGGTGAAATGCGTCCCCGATGAATTCTAGTGAAATTACGGCAGTTCCATCAGGGTTTAAGTGGCCCCACGAGCTCGATAGGTTTGGAAGCTAATGAACACTATACAGAATGTTAGAACAAAGTAAAGAAGAATCAAATCTGATTGCAACAGACCACTCTGAAACAAAGACAGAGGGAGAGGATTGTCCGTGCCCAGATTTTCAGTCTGAAAACTGCCTGCGTGCAGTAATATTCTAAATTTAATTAGTTGCGGCAACAATGTAAAACAACTATTGGAAGCCCAGATTTTTGCTTGGGGTGCTTGTTAACACAAAAAAAGATCAAACTTCTACATGGAAAAAGCATTACTTTGGCAGGCAACCCCCCCCCCCTTTTGCTTTGGAAATCCAATGAACCTTGGCTTTTATAGGAACAGAACATTTCAGATAACTGCGGCATTTCTTAGTGCTGCCCTGCAGTTATTAATTTATTTTTTTCTTTGTAAAAGGAGTCTTTTTGTTATTAAAATCCTATAAAAACGACTGATCTAGTTATATAAACAGAGTCCAGATAT
This sequence comes from Podarcis cretensis, assembly GCF_951804945.1. Taxonomy (NCBI): domain Eukaryota; kingdom Metazoa; phylum Chordata; class Lepidosauria; order Squamata; family Lacertidae; genus Podarcis; species Podarcis cretensis. The sequence goes on along the minus strand of NC_137170.1, from coordinate 116,056,716 downwards.
TAGAAAGTAGTAAAAAAAACCAAAAAACCCACACAAAAACCCCCACTGTATGGATCAAAATCAAATAAAGTTGCCTTTGGAAAGTCATACATAACAATGTCAAGTATAAAAGGCTTACAGAGGACTTATTCTATAGTAATCTCCAATTTATAATCACTTAAGTTTCTTTTGGATTAGATCATGTCCATTTCATTAACCTGCAGTATGGGTGTTGCCCCGCCCTCCCCTTTCTTGCTATTTAATCCACTCTAGCCTGATTTTCAAAGATTAACCTTAGATTGAAATTCTTGAGGGCCTCACCACAATATTCAGCCTCACAATGACGAGCAAAGGCTAAACAATAGCTCAATTCCAGTTCTGTTAATTAAAAAGCACAGATCAATATATATATTTAATAACGTGCTCTCTGGCAGTATACAAGCATGTTACCTACACCTAGGTACACCTACACTGCCATAAATCGCCCTGATATTTTATGAAAGGGTGGTATGGAGAGGGGCAGGATGTAGACTTAAAGGAAGCAGATTTCACACCCCTCAACCATCATTCAGTAGTGGAAAGAGGCCCCTTGCTGCTAAAGGAATGCCCTCCAACATTTTCCTGATGAAAATAGAGACGTCCTATTCCATCATGAAGGGACGCAGGTGGCGCTGTGGGTTAAAGCCTCAGCGCCTAGGGCTTGCCGATCGAAAGGTCGGCGGTTCGAATCCCTGCGGCGGGGTGCGCTCCCGCTGCTCAGTCCCAGCGCCTGCCAACCTAGCAGTTCGAAAGCACCTCCGGGTGCAAGTAGATAAATAGGGACCGCTTACCAACGGGAAGGTAAACGGCGTTTCCATGTGCGGCTCTGGCTCGCCAGAGCAGCGATGTCACGCTGGCCACGTGACCCGGAAGTGTCTCCGGACAGCGCTGGCCCCTGGCCTCTTAAGTGAGATGGGCGCACAACCCCAGAGTCTGTCAAGACTGGCCCGTACGGGCAGGGGTACCTTTACCTTTTTATTCCATCATGATGATGATGGTGATGATTTTATTATTCATATTCCACCCATCTGATTGGGTTGCCCCAGGTACTCTTGGTGGTTTCCAACATATATAAAAACACAATAAAACATTAAGCTTTAAAACTTCCCTATACAAGGCTGCCTTCAGAAGGCATACCCTCCAACATTTCTCCAATGAAAACAGGGACATCCTAAGGAACAATGGGACATTATGGGATCAAATCAGAAACTGGGACGGCTTATGTAAATCCAAGACTGTCCCTGGAAAACAAAGGGCGCTTGGAGGGTCTGTAAAGGGGGAGCGGGGCTACGAGGAGGAAGTGTGTCAAATGGACCAATTTCACTTTCTTCCTTTAGTGGCACTGCATGTAGCTCTGTAATACTCAGTGATGGCTGGTGCCTATTGGGACTGGTAGCGTGGAAGGCAGGAAGACCAACAGTAGGTGGAGCCAGAGCCAAGGACAGGCAGAGCCAACTGCTTCTAGTTTGGTCCTCACCCTGTCAAGTTCTGCATTGGCAACACTGAGACTAAGGAGAAGGGGAGTTGGAAGGTGGTGACACCTGCTGGATTGGCTGTAAAGAGCCAGGTAGGTGGGTGCTGTCTGAGGGCAGAATGAGGTTGGTGGGGCTGTTCCCAATTGCACCAGCCTCCACTGGAGATGATGATGATTAATATTATTATCATATAACAAATTTAACGAAGAAAGGGGGAGAGAGAGAGACAGAGAGAGAGAATGAGAATCAATCCATCAGCTCACATTAAGGATACTATAACCATCAATACATGCATCTTAATTTAAACATATATATCAATATATGCTATCTCAATGTCCAGATGAGTTGATGTCCAACATGAAGTTGATGCAGAGGATCTGTGTTTATTAGGGCCGCCATACGTCTGGATTTTCCCGGACATTACTGGGATTTCAAAGACAGATTTGACGTCTGGCGGTGGCGCTTTATCCTGGATCTTAGGCAAGTCAATTAAAAAAATGAGTTTTTTGGCATTTTTGTAAGAAAGAAAAACCCTCAAGAATTTCGGAGGGTTCTGGTTTTTACTTTTTGAAATATGACAACCCTAATGTTTATAGAGTAGTAAGTCTGGAATTTCATTCAGAATCGTGGAAGAAAATGGGATATGAAAGAAAACAGAATACGCACATAGGACTTAGAGAAGGGGCAAGTATTGTTTGAACTATCTTAACAATTCATAATGTATGATATGTGTCTGGTCATTAGTATATTAAGGTACAAACAGAGTCACAAAGAACATTAGGAAATGGAGAAGTACCTGCAGCCTGTATTTTTTTACATGACTGTTAAAACACAATCTGAAAGGATTATCCCTCCTCGTTTAAGATACTGGTATTTTTTTCTTTTCTCTCTTCAAGTTTTGAAGACAGACACTTCCTTTTAAAGAGCTTCCATTTCATGGGAGTATTTGGATTTCTAAGTATTTTGATCTAAAACAATAAAGAAAATATAAGCCTTTAAGCCTTCCCCAAGTATGATTGACGTTTGCTTTTCAATCCAACCTGCACTTTTACAATGTTAAGTCCCATATTACATTTTATAGAGAACTGATTGCATCGTTCTGGCCTGGAGAGCTTTATTAACTGAAATTGCTGTCTGCTAGAATAGTACAGCACCCAAATTTTCTGATTATAGCTCCTCTAGCTCTCAAAGAAAGGGTGTGTGCAAGAGGGGGGGGGGGATCCTTAAGCAGAATCAATTGCCTCCTCAAAATAGGATTTCTGGAGACATAGAATGTCTTGCTAAACTGTTTGTTTTCCAATGTACGGGTTGAGCAGGTGAGAAGCAAATGTCTGTGAAGGAAGTGCTGATCCCAAAACACCCTAAACTCCAGAAACCGGCTTCCTTCCGCCAACTGGAATCATCACAGCAATTTTTCCCAGAAAGCTCCAGACTTGTACAATGCAGATTCCAATGGCCTGAAGTAACTAACTGTCAGATTATTAAAAGCCATTTAAAAGACCATGAATGGCAAGCGAATGGTTGCGCATGCCTTAATTTGTATGCATGTTTCTGATAGGGTGGTGGTCATGTGTCCAACTCTACAAGGGCCCTCCTCTATTAGAAAACATCCTCTCTTTGTACGGCTGCCCAGTCCGTGCCTGGTGAAAAGATAAAGAAGGGAGAACATCTAAATTAGCATGTGCACCTTTCGTACCAATTTGTGCCTCCTTTTGCCCCTCCCCTTTTGGGGTGATGCGTTACCTCTATTTTTTCATGTGTAGTGGCCACCCTAGTTCAAAATCAGAATATTAATTTTTTTTATTTTATTTTTTTTGCAGTGGAGAGCATCATTAAAGTAATTAAATTAAATGCAGATGGGGCACAGGACAGCACAAGAGCTGTAAAGTGCATTGTATCAATGAATCCTTTGTCTCTTTGTAACCCGGTGGGGTTGGGGTTGAAACAGCCTGGTCTTGTTCCTATCAGATTGACCCTGAAGCTCAGGTCAGTTTTAGCCAGACAGCTACACTTAAAGCTCATTGTTTCGGATGCCTTTAAATGAATTTTAATGAAAGAAGGCCGACTCGATGAAAAGACAGCATTCTTGAGCAGTGGCTGGAGAACAGGAGAACTATGAAACTCAACAGAGAAATGGCACACATGATAGTCTTACTAAGGCTGGACCTACGTGTTACAAGCAACATGGGGGATACCCACAAATAGAGGCATCCTGGGTCAAAATTCCCTCCATCTGTAATGAGCACCTGTTGTGATGTTATGTATTTCTCAACACCTTGGGATATAGCGGAAGATTCAGGACTAAGTGCTTCTTCACAGAGTGTGTATGGAATTTGATCCCACAAGATGTATTGATGGCCACCAACGTGGATGGCTTTAGGAGAGGATTAGACAAATTCATGCAGGTACAGTGGTACCTTGGTTCTCAAACGCCTTGGTACTCAAACAACTTGGAACCCAAACACTTACTGCAAAACCGAAAGTAAGTGTTCCAGTATGCAAACTTTTTTTGGAAGCTGAATGTGCTCCGTTTTGAGTGCTACACTTCCAATTTGAGTGCCACACTTCCGTTTTGAGTGTTACTCTGAGGTCTGTCTGTTTTTGCTATTTATTTTACGTTTTTGTCAGTTTTTGTTTTGTTTTTGTGACTGTGTGGAATTCAGTTCAGATTGATTCATTGATTGATTGATTGTGTGACTGCAGTACATTGCTTAATGCTTTCATTTTATGGATCAATGGTCTCGTTAGTAAAATTCATTTTAAATTGCTGCTTTAGGGGTTGTTTTTAAAAGCCTGGAACGGATTAATCCATTCTGCATTACTTTCTATGGGAAAGCGTGCCTTGGTTTTGGAATGCTTTGGTTTTGGAACGGACTTCCGGAAGGGATTAAGTTTGAGAACCAAGGTATCACTGTATATCAGTGGCTACTAGTTATACCAGGTGAGGTCTGGAGGTGATGGAGAATCTTGTCCTCTCTTCCCAAAATCCAAAATTGTTCTCCCTCCCCCAGCAAACACACAATAGTAGCAAGCAGGTAAGATGGCTGTCTTTGCTCATCTAGGTACTACCCACAATTCCTCTTCTTCTTGACACATCTGATTGCCCATGCCTGTCTCCTTCCATTACCCAAACTGGGTTATAAATAAAGAAGTATAAACCTGTGTTTATGCACATGTACACACACAAACACACCCCCCCAGCTTTTCTTCAGCCGGAACTCAGTTCTGGCACCTCTCAGGTCGGTGCCATTGCCATTCCAAGGGTATGAAGGAATCGTTCAAGGTGAGTTCTGACACCTCTTTTTTCTAGAAAAATTGCACTGTTATATATTTCCATATCCCCAACAAATGTTGTCATCCAAATGGGGAGGGGAAGTTTGGTGTTGCTCTGCTATGCCCTCACCAGCGGAGCTGATGATAATCAGTCACTTATACCTTATTTTGCAGCTGATACCCTTTCCCTCCCCCAAATCCCCCTTCTGAAATTAATTGCAAAAGTTTCACAGATGTCTGCAGCAGTTGACCAGAACTCTTGGGTTATTGCTTGTCAGACTATTAATGGGTTTGGCTAACCATGACAGTCATTACTTTCCCCCTCCTGTGAGCTACTTTCTGTGTAATTTATGCATAGGTTTTGCCAAGATTTGACAACTTTCAGGGCATTAACATAAAATTAGACTTCCAAGCTGAACAATGGGTGGCATTACCAGCAGCAGGGGAAACCAATCAGGGAGAATTGATTTCTCTCTCCCCCTCCCTCTGTCTCTTTTTAAATCCCCCTTTTTGGTTTTTAGGATCGGGATTCTGTATGTGTGTATATATGTCCGTACATATGATTTATTTAGCATCCCCAAAGAATCCCCAACAGAATAGGTTGGAAAGGGGTGAATGATGAGGCCTCTCCTGAGACCTCTCTTTAGCATTTGAAGAGCACGTGTGTACGTTTGCACACAAATGCGATTGTGAAATATCTGTTCCACAAAACGGTTGCCAGCATCTTAAACAAACTTAGGGAAACAACAGCCTCCTCCTTAAATCAAGCGGACAGGAGGGGAAGCATCTCAGGGCTTCTTTGAGGCCCTTTTTTTTCTTTCTGCTGAGAAAAGAGTCTCTCCTTTAACACAGATTGCTCAGTGAATGCCATTACAGAATGCAATGTGTGTGTTAATAAGCCGGGACATCTGGTAACCAGCTTTTTTTCTGATTCATTAACTGACTCTGCTTCGGTGGCCAGAGGCTATGCTAGGAAAAGCTGGAAGGCTTTTTGCTCCTCAGAAATGGGGCCTTGATATATGCCTCACTTCATTGACCCAAACATAGCCTTTTCAATCTCCTCTAATGTCTACACTATTAGTATTAAAATGTGGATACTGGGAGAAACGTGTGTGTGTGTACACGCAAACACACACACACAGAATTAAAGCTGTATTTTAAGATTCACTTCCCTCCCCCTTTTGGAATGGCTGGCAATATCTTGCTTGGGGTTCAAGCCCTGCTCATACGTATTTGAAATTATTCCACTTCGGCAAAATAACGTTGCCCATCTGAACTATGCTCAGACATCCCAAGTGTCCCTATTTTCCAGGGACAGCCCCAGATTTACAGAAGCCGTCTCGCTTTCTGATTCGATCCCGGAATGTCCCGCTTTTCCTTAGGACGTCCCTATATTCATCAGAGAAATGTTGGAGAGTATGGACTTATTTGACCTCCAAGCCAAGGAGATCAGTAACAATACAACCTTTAGAAGACATCTGAAGGCAGCCCTGTATAAGTTAAAAAAAATAAAATTGTGATGTTTATATATATGTTGGAAGCTGCCCAGATTGCTGGGGCAACTAAGTTTGTTTGTTTGTTTGTTTATATTATTATTTAGGACATCCCTATTTCCCTCAGATCGTGAAGTTGACATCCCTATTTCCTCAAATCATGAAGCTGAGGCTCCAATACATTGGCCACCTCATGAGAAGAGAAGACTCCCTGGAAAAGACCCTGATGTTGGGAAAGATGGAGGGCACAAGGAGAAGGGGACGACAGATGACGAGATGGTTGGACAGAGTTCTTGAAGCTACCAGCATGAGTTTGACCAAACTGCGGGAGGCAGTGGAAGACAGAAGTGCCTGGCGTGCTCAGGTCCATGGGGTCACGAAGAGTTGGACATGACTAAACGACTAAACAACAACAACAACATTTCCCTCAGAGAAATGTTGGAGGGTATGCATGCTGATACCCTTTGGACCATAGGAGCCAACTCCTAGGGCCTGAGGTCTCTTCAGCCTCCTCCAAATAAAATATTTGAGGGGTCCTGCCCTCCCCCAACATTAATAGGCATTGCCATTCAGATGGTGTGTGTGCTACGCATCTTGTGATCGATTATGCAGGGTGGGGCTTACCTGCCCCCCCAATATTTTATTCAAGTTGCACCCCTGCTTTGGACCAGCATTCCAAATAAGGGACTTAAAATACTTCCAGGTAAGGAAATTAGGTCTTCATCTTTGGGACATAGCAGAATGCCTTAATGTGTACCCAATGAAGAAAAATTACCAAATAATAATAATAATAATAAAAATCTTTGAGCAATATAATAACTCAGTTTGAATTTGAGAAATGAAAGCACCCCCGGTGCCCTTTTCCGCCCTTGAACGCATGCAGACGGATTCCAAATGCTCCAGAGACGATGATTGAGCAAAAGAAATCTGACTTGATGGTACATGTTGAGGGATGAAATGGACAATGAAGTTTCCATATGTTCTTTTTGCACAGTAATTAGAAACTGTCACACACCGTTTCATTTTTAAGTTTCCCCAGGCTTATTTGCATGGATGAGGCTTCCCTTGGAGCAAAATCGCAAGCATCAGACTGGCACCCCGTTAAAAATCTGAGGCCCCGACACGTGGGCCTCTTCCACTGCATGGGCAAGAAGCCGGCGGCAGGTACCGCAAGAGCCCTGAGCACCGCTCAGCAGTAGCCAGATGCAGACAGGCTTTGTCCCTTTTCTAGGACAATATTCTTCTTGTCTACAATAAAATAAGATATGGCAACTATTGCACTAGGCATCTGAGTATCTTCAGAGCTAGGCCTGCTGAGCATAGACCTATTGAAATTAATGAACCTGTTAGTTATGTCCGTTAATTTCAATGGATCTACTCTGAGTAAAGGTAAAGGACCCCTGGATGGTTAAGTCCAGTCAAAGGCAACTATGGGGTTGCGGCGCTCATCTTGCTTTCAGGCCAAGGGAGCCGCCGTTTGTCCACAGACAGCTTTCCGGGTCATGTGGCCAGCATGACTAAACCACTTCTGGTGCACAGAACACTGTGACAGAAACCAGTGCACACAGAAATGCCATTTACCTTCCCGCCACAGCGGTAACTATTTATCTACTTGCACTGGCGTGCTTTCGAACTGCTAGGTTGGCAGGAGCAGGGACCGAGCAACGGGAGCTCACTCCGTCGCGGGGATTTGAACTGCCGACCTTCTGACTGGCAAGCCCAAGAGGCTTAGTGGTTTAGACCACAGCGCCACTTGCGTCCCTGTTTAAATGGGTCTAAATGGGATCTGGTCTACTTAAGGTGACCACGGGTCCTATTTTACATATTTATTTTAAAACATTTATAAAGCACTTAAAAAAACCAGCTCTAAATGGCATGCAGCACAATAACAGCAACCAATATAACTAAAAGAAAAATATGACATAAAAACAGTAGTACAAGAGTATGCAAAAGCAAGGTCTGATCTTATGGGTTAAGGAAAGCAATGGCAAAATTATATGTCTTTAGAAACAGTCCTTTATTTGAAGGACCGTCCGGTTTAAAGCTAAAGAACCATAAGAAGGGAGACCAGGAACAACAGACAATGCAGGCACACAGGTGAGCTGATGACCGTCTTCCCTCAGATCGTGGGATATTTTGTATACAGGATTCCTCCCCACCGAAAAAATATCTATACCTAGAGATGTTTGCTGTGACCCATTGGTATAGTGGTGACTCTCATTCTTTTTCTGATGAGAAATGTTCTGTGGAGAGGGCAAAAAATGGGGGGTCAATGAGGGGTGGGGCAGGGAGTAAGAAAAGTCTCTATTGTCATCTGAAGAATGCTAGAGGGTATGCCTTTGTGCAAGTACAGTGTTGGCTTGAAGAGCCTATAGGTCCTTGGTTCAAGCTGCATGGTATCCCCACTGACGTTTCGGCTTGTTACAAGAGCTTTTTGTTTTTATGTAAAAATCAATATGTCACTTTTCTGTCAGAGGTGGCCAGCCCCCAATTTGTTCAGAAATATACCACCCTTTTGGAGTAATACCATATAATATATATATGAATGGAAAGATAATTTAATGAAGAATGTAATGCAACCAAGTTTGTTCAATTATCTGTATTCTATCAAAAATTATGGCCAAATAACCAGAAAAAGGAAGCACAACTTGCTTAGGTTAAGATGCAGTAGCTTTCCTTCATTTGAATGTAGCCAATGAGCAAGAGTGTTTAGAGAGCCAATCAGGTGTTAAAGGTAAAGGTAAAGGGACCCCTGACCATTAGGTCCAGTCGTGACCGACTCTGGGATTGCGGCACTCATCTCGCTTTATTGGCCGAGGGAGCTGGCGTACAGCTTCTGGGTCATGTGGCCAGCATGACTAAGTCGCTTCTGGCGAACCAGAGCAGTGCACGGAAACGCCGTTTACCTTCCCGCTGGAGCGGTACCTATTTATCTACTTGCACTTTGACCTGCTTTCAAACTGCTAGGTTGGCAGGAGCAGGGACCGAGCAATGGGAGCTCACCCTATGGCAGGGATTCGAACCACCGACCTTCTGATCGGCAAGGCCTAGGCTCTGTGGTTTAACCCACAGTGCCACCATCAAACCTCAGAAATACACTTTTCCCAAAAGGTTTCCACAATTTTGGCCACTAGTGTATGCAGGAATCCTGGAATGTTGTATAAAGCACAGATGAAGTTCTGGGATTCCCTCATATATTTCTGCAGCCTTGGTGGGACTTGTATCCATGTAAACCTGCTTGGGACCATGCTGTTAAAGCTACGAATGAATGAAGCACATTATAGAGAGACTAACGTTCTGCTCCGAGTGTGTTAAGGGAGATTATTGGTCAGCACAGGGGGACGGCATTGTCATTGTTTATGGCGCAGCTGTTGGAGGTGGCTGTGTCGGTATCTGTAGCATGTTGATGTGCAGAGTGCAAAAATGAATCTTATTTCTCAGGAGAGCCCTGCATATGTCAAGTATATTGTCTCATTAAGCCAATCCATTTATCAACCCACTGAATGCCAATTAAATTGCACAGGATGGTGCAGGTATATGGTGGGCCGTTGGTGCCAAACTTGATTACAGCAGAGATTTTCTGGCTCAGCACATGGAGGCGCAGCAAAATGGCAGGCCCTCCTCACCAGCCAAACGCGACATTCTCAAAACCGACCCTTTAAAATAGGAGTACAAGGAACGGAGAAAGAGATGGGAATGCAACGTCGCCGTTCTCGGTGTGCATTTCATTCCGATGAAGATGTCAAGGCTCGTATGCAGCCCATGCCAAATGGCTTCACAGCGTGCAAATTAGATCAGTGTAATTTCATCAGGCCCAGCGCCGGAGTTGCCTGTAGCTCTGCGGCTAGTTTTTTCACAGCTCCTGCTGCAGACAGCCATCACACAGCTGAGCTAATGTTGTCCTCCGCTGAAAGGGACAGACATTGGTTTTATATTGCTCTCTCCATGCCAAGGTTAAAAAAAGAAAAGAAAAGAAAGAAAGACATTGCCAAGTCCACTGCCTTAAATGTCTGTGTCGTTAATGGCAGCTCTATAAACCAGATCGTTCCATCCGTGGAACATCAATCCAGAGTCTACAACAACAGTACAATTTGTTAAAAAAAAGTGTCTGTGCCTCATTTTGTATTGGCATACTTCATTTGAAGGAGAGGGGCTCTCAGGGCCAGAAAACATTATGCAGGAGAGGGGGATGTGCCTGTACTCTCTGTCCAAGCTCATCCAAACACCCAATTGCGACACAGCAGGTGTTGCAGGACAGTCCAGCAAACCCAAGTTCAAAGGCAATAGAATTATGTCTCCACTTCCAGTAGTAGATGGCAGGGTGTGGGGAAGAGGCAGGCCAGTCGCTGCTGTTTACTAGGAGAGGCAGAGTGTCCTGGCAACTGGGAGGGTGCTGTGGTGCAAACGCTCCAGCAGGAGTGCCAGATCAGCTTGGGAAATGGGAAGTGACATCACCGAATTTTGCCACTGATGATCAACCCCACTGGACTGCCGCTTGGTGCTTGTAGCAGAGAAACTCTTGGGGGGTGAGGATGACATTACTATTACTGTAATATATTATATATATATATATATATATATATATATATATATATATATATATATGTTATGTGGAACACCCTCCCATTGGATGTCAAGGAGATAGGCAGGGCCGGATTTAGGTTTGATGAAGCCCTAAACTACTGAAGGTAATGGAGCCCTTTATGGGGTCCAGCTGTCCTTTGTCAACAACAAATTGTCGCTTGTTTTTGTGTTGAATATATGCTACGTATATGGTAATTTATGGACCTAATAGGTATCATAGGAGCCCACACAACACAAAACACTGTTGCTGTATGCAGGTTTTATTTTATTTGTTTTTTATCTTATATTTTGGAAATGGACATCCAGGTTTTTTTCCCCGTAAATTTTTTGGGGGCCCCCAAGAGAGTGGGGCCCTGAGCTATAGCTTGTTTAGCTTATACATAAATCCAGCACTGGAGATAAGTAACTATGCAACTTTTAGAAGACATCTGAAGGCAGCCCTGTATAGGGAAGTTTTTCATATTTGATGTTTTGTTGTGTTCTTATATCTGTTGGAAGCGGCCCAGAGTGGCTGGGGCAATCCAGTTAGATGTCTGGGGTATTATTATTATTATTATTATTATTATTATTATTATTATTAATTCCCTATGTGATACCTTGGGGGGGGGGGGGGAGAGAAAGGAGAGACAAGCAGTTTCCTGCTTCCAGCAATTGTGCTGTATAATAGTGTCGTGGCAGCATCTTCTGCTGACAAGCTCAGCCCAAGAAACCACATTTCAAGGATAGTAATCACCATTGCAAAATATCAGAGCGGCAACAAAACAAACTCACCTCCCCCCCCCCCCCGACTCTCTGCACTAAAGTAGCTTGATTGCGTTGACAAGCAGACAAGCGTTTGTCAAGGACTGTTTTACATTTATTTCACTGGCTTCATCCCAGGCTTATTTATTTAGTTATTTACTTAACCCTTCCCAGTTAAAGAGCCGGCGCCTCACGTAAGGGATGCTTTCAGATGCAGCTATTGGAAAAGAGTCCATTTTCTCTGTCTGCATCTCTCCTCCTGCACCTCGCTCCGACAATGGGGTTAGCACCTAAGGCCTTTCTTCAGGCACGCTGGACCCCAGATGCCAAGCTCTGGAAGACTCCAGCAACAACATCTGGTTACTTTGTGAGCTGCAGAGGCAGTTGTGCTCATAGATCTGGAATTGCCTCTGGGCATGTCACATGAGGAGACTGATATTTGGTGAGGGGGGGGCACTCCCTTTCTCCTTTTGGAAATGTCTTTCTTCTGCTCACCTTCTGATTAGTCAAATGGGCATTTTGCCTGGCAAGTTAGGGGCAGTCCAGAAGAAATCCTTTGTTTGCAATGGACATTCTAACACAATAGCAATTGCCTTTATCACTGAAAGAAGCAACAGTTACAAGCCTTGCTTTTAGTGTGTAGTGTTATTCTTTATTAGGGTTTGGGTGGGGGGAAGGCAAAACATTATTCTAAATTGCTTTTTTCCAGGTAACTGTTGTTCTAGCATGTTTGATATTCATGATAGGGCGTCACAAAGGCAAATTTGTTGTTTTCAAGTGCTTGGTATTATGATGACAAAAGCAGCTGAGGGTGGCATTCATTTTTTTTCTCAAAGCAAACCCACTGAAATTAATGGACATGACTAAGTTAGGTCCGTTAATTTCTGTAGGACAACTCTGAGTAAATCTTAGTTGAGTAAACAGATTTACAGCACAAGAGACATGTAGAAATAAATAACCTGCACTTTTTGATTCTCCTGCGTCTTCTGATTTCTGTTTGCACATGCATGGCAAAATGTTCTCAGCCTCGTCAGCTGAGCAACTACTTTCATACTCCCTGATCAGTTTACTGCTAAGTCAGGTGAGGGTAGCCACTGGGTCTCAAACCCTCAGTGAGTTAGGGACTTCCTCTGCATATGACGACAGGCTCTGGTGAATGAGACCAATAGTGAGTACAAGGTCAAGAAGGTGGTTTCTGCATGTGTTGTAGAGGGAAGTGAGGAGCAGATGGGACTCATCAATCTGGAAAAGTAACCCTTCAAGGAGAAGGAAAACTCTGATCATAAACCTCGGCTGCCTTGCAGGATATCTTCAGAAGAAGAAAAGACTAAGCAGCAAACTCTACACAAATCTGGAGTGGAGTCCCTAAGACGGTTGGATGGAGCCTTGTATACCTCCTTCTAGCAATTCCTGCAGCCAAACTGGTTCCAAACACATTGCTCTGCTTTCCTTTGGACCACATCAGTGAGCAATACATTTGGCATCAGCTTGGCCACCCCCAGGAAAAGGTCCCACTGTATAAACCTGGGATTCACCAGGCAAAAAGTTTTGAAGTCAGGGTGAAACTGGCTTTTGGGAAACTGCAGAAACCAGTAGATTGTGGGTAATGCCACGTGTACACAGATTCAAAGAACATGGGTGAAAACTTTGTTTTCATTGTCAGATTAATTCATCTATTCCCTTTGAGGACTTATGTCAACTGCCTGATTAATAATGTTTTATATTTCTTCTGGATATTCTGTCTCAGAAGATAGCCACCTTAGAACAGTTCCACCACATATGATGACACTCCCCAATATTTTTTTAAAAAACCTCTGCAACAAAGTGGAGAAATATCATGTGCAATATGGCACAACTCACATTACACGTGTCACCTGTTCAGCATAATTGGCTTCTTCCTCATTTCATGTAGTAGTTTAAGAGTAAACATCAGAGCACGTATCCAAAAATTTATTTTTATCCATAAGAAGTCTAATTAATTGCAGTACTTTTGAAACACAGTTCATCACATGCCATCTTTATAGCACAGATCTCTTGCAATATTTAGCACATTTTTTAGCACACTGGCACATTTATTTTCCCTGTTGGATCTCTTTCCAACAGACCCTATTCAGATATACTTCCTTAGTGGTCTTGATCAATTGTTTAAACCAATTCTCTGTATCTCCTGGATGATTTTGGCAAGGTCAATTGCCAGTTCTGCAGCCTGGATGTCGCCATAAGATGTGGTGATGGCCAAGGATCAAGATAGAAGAATTTGACAAATTAATAGGAGACCAATCCATCAAAGGCTGCTCACCATAACAGCTCAATTTGTCCTCCATCTTGAAAGGCAATATACCCCTCTGAGCAGTGGAGAAGACATGAGAAACATCATCATCATCATCATTTTTAATTTGTATACCTCCTTTCTATCTTAGAATACTCAAGGTGGTTTACAAGCTGAATAAACAAAAAATTTACATCTTATAACCATCTAATGCAATACAAAAATGTGATAATAAAACATAACTTTAAAATAGGAAACCTCCATCAAAAAAGTAACATTCAACAATCATTAGAATAATATAAAATAATAATAACATATAAAAGTTAAACAGAAATCCACTCAACAGTTACAATAATATCTAAACTAGAATCAATAAAACAACGGCAAGCCACAGTAGATAAAACGATACAATACATATTGAGAAGCAGAGGGTAGAGCAAGGCAGGGGGAAGGAGGCCTTGCCTGATGGAGTATCTCCCCAACAGCTCTTCCTCCAGGGACAGCTCCCTTATGAGGACTCCTAGGGCCGGAGGGTGGGGCAAGGCAGGTGGAAGGACCCCTTGCCTGATGGAGTCTCTCCCTCCTCTAAACACTCAATGGCCTCACCAATGTACCTTTCTTATGAATTTCCACAAGAATCTGTCTGGCCACCAGAGGTAACAGCATAGGTGGGGAACCTGTGGCAGCCTAGATGTTGTTGGATTCCAGTTCTCATCATCTCTGACTGCTCATCTAGAACTGATGAGAATCAGAGTCCAACAACAAGTGGAAAGCCACAGGTTTACCATCCCTGGTCTTAACAGATCCTGTGCTGACCCAGCAAGACAGTTCTTAGGTTGTATGGCTATGGTGTGCTATGCTCCTAGGTGTGATAAGACCACATATCAAAATCTGGTAAAAACTGACAAGTGTGTGCCATGCTTTGAAAGAGAAGGGATATTTACTCTGTTGTGTATACAGTGGTACCTCGGGTTACATACGCTTCAGGTTACAGACTCTGCTAACCCAGAAATAGTGCTTCAGGTTAAGAACTTTGCTTCAGGTTGAGAACAGAAATTGTGCTCTGGCGGCGTGGTGGCAGCAGGAGGCCCCATTAGCTAAAGTGGTCTTCAGGTTAAGAACAGTTTCAGGTTAAGTACAGACCTCCGGAACGAATTAAGTACTTAACCCAAGGTACCACTGTATTTTCATAAGTGAATGAGAACAGCCGTCTTGAATCCAGGAACAACTACCTCCAGCTTATACCAATGGGGTGATTTTCATTGACCTGGGCAGGCTCTACTGAAAAGAACCTGCATGCTTAATAAAGCAAACTTTTTGGCAGGCTGGGAAGTACAAGACAGCTCAGCAAACAGCAGGTGGAAGAGTGCCTTGGTAAATGCGGCTTAAATCCAAGGAACTATTGTAGCCTTGATCAACGTAATGCCCTCTTTTTAATTAATACCATCTGTAGAGCACAGCTAACTAATTAGGCTCTGGGGCATTTGATGGAGGAGATCTAGTATGCCCCATTTTGTGTGGGCCTTGAGCTGGCGTATCTTACTATACTAGGGGTACTGGAAAGGAAAAACAACAGCAGCAAAACCATGCTTTAAAACAAAGAGAAAGAGGGAACAAATGTCTGGAGCAAACCTCCAGTCTTTACTGACTAACCCTTCCAATAATATAAATCAGAGCACCTAAGGACAGCCCCATCAAATGCTTTATGAAATAATCTATTTCCCCCAAGCTGAACTAGCGTCCTCTGTCTTGCCTTGTCTCATTAAAGTATAATCTCGCTGAGACTGGGAGTTTGTCCTCACTGTAATTTGTTCCAGGTTGGGTTGTTGTGGCTTTGCAAAAAATGTTTGGGAAGAATCCACGTGTCCCTGTAGCATCCGAAAGGAGTCAGGGATCAGGCCATAATTCAAGGCTGCACACACACACATTTTATTCTAGAATCAATGGAGATTGGGTACTTGTTTTTCTATGTAGCCCACACATAATCAAGATCAATTGCATATATTTTTTTGCCCCTGAAGGCACTTCTTGGGAAGCTAGTTTGATTCTGAAAATAAAAGCTAATTGCAGATTGATTCTGTACGGTGTGTCCATTTGGAAACAGAGGAAGACAGATATAGGTCATCCTGGCAATGGTGTGTGTGTGTGTGTGTGTGTGTGTGTGTGTGTGTGCCTCCATGCCTGACCAATGATGTTGTGAGTTGGCACGTACCAAGATCGCAATCACAATTTCCTTCTTCGTTCACCTGGTGCATGTGGAGGGAAGAAAAGGTGTGGATAACCTAATCAAGGGAAGGCTTTCCAAATGTGTATCAGGTAACTACAAGCACCCTTGTGGACAGCAGGACTTAGAATGTCTAAATTGAAAACAGCATGTTGAGGCTCCCTTCTATTGAAAGCCAACAGAGGCAGGGGTGGGCTTGATTCTCTTATTATGGATGCCTTATTAGGATAAGGTTACCATACGTCCCCATTTCCCAGGGACAGTCCCCAGATTTACAAATCAGTCCCCTGACAAAATCCATCTATTTAGTAGGAAGTCGAAAAGTGTCCCCGGATTCATTGAAAAGAATCTGGTAACCTTATATTAAGAGAGTGGTTAGTACATGGATCACCCCACATTCATACTGCTGTCACAAGGAAAAAGTGTTGTCAGGAAAAAAAAGGTCAGCAGAATTTCCCTTCCCCTAGAAAACAACATCTTCTAGTGATGAAGTACTGCTATTTCCTTTCTGAAATAAATTTATGTAAACGTCTTTGCTTAGCGTTTTTGACAAAATTGCATCCACACTGGGAAATTACCCAGTTTCACAAGCATTGTGGTTTGAGGCAGTGCTGAATGAAATTCAAGCATGCCATGCAGGACCTCGCTGGAACAATGGGAATTGCAAGTTGCATCTATAGTAAAATATACGTGAATAGTTTCTTGTGCAATTCCCCTTCAATGAAAGCAGAAGTAAAAGGACGAAAAGCCACACTGTGTTTCTTTCCAAATTTGGAAAATACCAGCAGCCTCTTCACTGCTGTTTCATTTTTCAGCTTAACCCTTCTTAAACCTCAGCTCTTGCAAATGTGTTGATTATACATGCTAGTTCAGAAAATTTCATACCGGGATTAGTTTCCCAAACCATAGGAGAAGACGGAAGAAACTTAATGCCCACAGCTGGAGACGCATAGGCTGAATAGATAGGTGATGATAGATAGATAGATAGATAGATAGATAGATAGATAGATATAGATATAGAGCCAATATAGTTTGATGATTATATTTGGTAAATATTGTTTAAGAGGGAGGCAGGGGACAGATCTCAAACATTTGATTCGTGGCAAATTGGGATAAGAGAGTATCATTTACATAGTCCCTTACTTGGAAGTATTTAGGTTACATTTGCAAATCCACTTTGCAGAGGTAAGAATAGGATTGAACAAATGGTGAGAATGTATGTAGGGATGAAAGAATGCATAATTTTCCATTCTGCTATGTATTTGTCACATGCGGCATTGTTTCCATTCTGCTGCAGTTTGTTTGCTTTATTTATTGTTTTAGTTTTATTCACAGATTTGACATCCAATATTGTTGCAGTATGGTGAAGGCTTCCTAAAATATTCTTTCTCTGCTACTAGGTTTGCTCCCAAACCTCACTAAGAGCTGTGGAGTAGACAGTAAATACCTCTTACTTGCTGCAGGAAGAAGAATGGGTTGCCTTTCTGTCTATCACTCCCCACTGATTCATTTAAGTAGCTACAGCCTTCTCTGCCCCAGGATCATCCAGGTAATCTGCAGTAATAAAAATAATATTAATAATAATTTTATAGGCAACAGAAAGAGCTTCTTAACACAGCACATAATTAGTATATGGAATTTGCTGCCACAAAGTTGGGTGATGGTTATTGACCGCTGTGTTCAGAGACAGCATCCTGCTAAATATTAGTTGCACCAGCAGCCCGAAATTCCCACTGCTTTACCCCAGTCACAGTGCCATGCAGGAAATCTACAGCAATACTAGTGTTGCTCTAAGGATAATCTAATTCTAGCCTAACCTCCTGCGATGCTGGAATCTTTCACCCAAAGTGGGGCTCAAACCTACAACCCTGAAATTAAGATTTTCATGCTCTGGTCTAGCAGCTCCTATGCAGCTGGAAGAATATTTCATTGATCCAAGCACTGGTGATGGGGTGCATAGGTGTGTGGAGAATACTGAGGTATTTCCCAAACTTTCACAGACTTTGAAGGCTCTGGACTTTGAAGAATAGTTTTGCAGAAGATCTTCACAAGCGATAGGTCAACAGTCCTTTTTATTATGCATCGGATCTAACCCCAAACACACTGATGAATGAGGTGGCAAATCTCAATTTTATGACTAAAAAGAAGAAGAAAAAGCTAAATCCAATAACTGGCAATTTCTTGCCTTTTATCTGCATTCCTATTCACTCTGATTTATTATATTCTCAGGCCTGTTACACATTTTATCACGTCTGTAAAATACCTGTAAGTTTAAAATAAAAGAGCATGCATCTTGGAAAGGCAGCAGAAGGAGAGCATATAAATGAGGGAGTTAGAATCATACTGGGGGGAAACATTGCTTTCATTAGGAAACTACAGAATAGAGTATTAGTGTGTGGATGTTAAAATCCAATAACCCAGAAGAGATTTGAAAATGTATTTTTCACTCATGAGCACAGAAGTGCTTGCTGTTTTCCCCATCACGTTCTGCAATCTGCAAAGCTTCTCTCTTGACTTTCATAATCCCATCTTCTAGTATCTGATGTTGCCATTTACTTTTCATCATAGGAGCCAACTCCTAGGGCCCAAAGCCCCTTCAGCCCCCCATAAAATATTTTAGGAGGCCACCCCCCCAAAAAAGTTGATGGATGTTGTCATTCAAATGGTCTGCATGTTCCACATCTTGTGATCAATTGTGCAAGGCAGTGCTTACTTGCCCTCCCCAATATTTTATTCAAGTTGGCACCCCTGCTTCTCATGAGACAGTCAGGAACAGGTATCCTTCATCTTCATCACCATCATCATCACCATCATCAGTATTATGGAACAACGTATATGAAAACTTCATTCTGCAAGACCCCCTGATTCATGTGAACAGTGTTAATACAAATAAGTCACACTAACAGGTTGACTCCAGTAGAAAAGAACTAGCTCCCCACCCCCATTTCACAAACCACAGACACATTTTAAAAAACTCATTGTTTGGCTAAATACTATGGCTAAAGTTTCTGGGTGTGTTTGTATCAAAAATGTAGAAATGAAAGAGGAAGTGAAGCATCACTGAAGGTTACTGTGTAAGCACTTTCAGAAAGGATCAGTGCTCAAACATGCTTTTTTCCTTTCCTTTCTAAAAATTGCATAACTCAGATTCATCTATGAAATTAAATCCCTACAAGCTAGTTTCAAACTTTTACTACGCACACTGAGAGAAGGGAGGGGGGAAAGGCATATAACATCATACAAATATGAGCATTATCACCTAATATTCACGTTTGTGGTTTAGCATGATATATGGCAGCCTTTCCAAACCTGGGGTCCCCTGATGTTGTTAGACTACAACTCCCATCACCCCTAGCTAGCAGGACCGGTGCTCAGGGATGATGGGAGCTGTAGTCCAAAAAATCTGGGAACGCAAGGCTGATATATGCTATAAGCTGTTTTAGCGCAGGGATAGAGAATTTGGGCCTTCCAGATGTTGCTAGACTGCTACTCCCATCGCCCAGTTGCATAGCATGGGTTGCCAGTGCCTGGGGCCATGTGGAGTGTGGAAGGGAAACAAATGGAGTACACATGTGCATTCAACTGCCTAACAGCATCCACATTACAGCTGCAGAGATAAGAAGAGTCGTTCCGTTGTCTGGAGAGGTCACTTCCTGGTTTGCAGGGAGAAGCTGTTTTCAATGGAGCCCAGTACCAGAAGCACACAGGTGTATTAAGGCAGCACCGGGCATGGAATTTTGGTGCCCCTAACAATTTTACACCCAGGGCAACCACCCCTGTGTCCCTCTAACGCCATGCCACTACCATTGCCCCTGACCACTGACCATGCTTGCTGGGGCTAGATGAAAGTTTGAGTCCAGCAAAATATGGAGGACGTCACATTGGCCGGCCCAAGCTTGGTGTTACGCCAATAGTCTTTCCTTAAGGGATTCCTTCATACTGGCAGCCGGCTGCTTCCCATGCAGCAACAGTGTGTCTGTGAATGACACAACCACACAAGTGATGGATCTGGGTTGCTGATGGTCCCCCACCCACCTTTTCTCAGTTTGCACATTTACCGCACCACATGAGGCAACATCACAGGGATGCAGTTGCAATGCAGCTGGGTGGATGTGTGAAGGGTGGGGAACATTTCCTCACCAGGGCTGTGCATTTACAGCTATGCATATGGAAAGAACTACTGAACTCAAGTTAGGGCCGTGGGAACCTTACAGCAATTTCCCCTTTGATGATGGCTTGCTGGGTGAATTCAGACGATGCATTGATTGATTGATTGATGACTGTATTTTAATATTTTGTTGGAAGCCGCCCAGAGTGGCTGGGAAAGCCCAGCCAGATGGGTGGGGTATATATAATAAATTATTATTATTATTATGATTGATTGATTTGTATTTGTATCCTGCCTCTCCTCAAGGTGGCATGCATGGTTCTTGCCCGCTGTATCTTCACAGCAACCTTGTGAGGTACATCAGGCTGAGAAATAGCGACTGGCTCAAGGTCAGATGGTGAGATTCATAGCAGAGTGGGGATTTTAACCTGAGTCTGTCCTCATCCTAATTCAGCACCCACAGGAGCCAATTTATTGGGGGGGGGGCATTGAAAGCTGTTGCTCAGCGGAGGCGGCTGCAAACATTTTGCCATGCATCTGCACAGAGAAATTGGAAGATGTAGGAGAATTTTAAAAATGCTTCTCACTTCTTGGCAGCCTACTGCTGCTTTTATCTAGTTGTTAGATTACAAGTTCTCTGCACAAAATTACTGCTTGGTGATGGTAAGGTTGGTTCTCAGGCACTACGAAACCCGAATTCTCCATTTCAGATTTGTTCCTTTTTATGAAAGCAATCTCACATTTAGTTCTGTGATGCCACCCCACCTTTCCTTATTTGCTGTATACAAAGCCCAACATCTTTGAAAATTAGGGAGGACTTGTGCAAAACAAATGCAGTTAAGACGAATGTAAATAAAGATGCAATGGGGTTTCTGTGTGTCTGACTTTTTTCAAAGCATAAAAGGTAAAGGGACCCCTGACCATTAGGTCCAGTCGTGGACGACTCTGGGGTTGCGGCGCTCATCTTGCTTTATTGGCCGAGGGAGCTGGCGTACAGCTTCCGGGTCATGTGGCCAGCATGACTAAGCTGCTTCTGGCGAACCAGAGCAGCGCACAGAAATGCTGTTTACCTTTGCGCCGGAGCAGCACCTATTTATCTACTTGCACTTTGACGTGCTTGCGAACTGCTAGGTTGCCAGGAGCAGGGACCAAGCAACCGGAGCTCACCCTGTCGCGGGGATTCGAACCGCCGACCTTCTGATCGGCAAGTCCTAGGCCCTGTGGTTTAGACCACAGCTGTTTTTAGGATAGTTCAGTAGTAGCACGCACCAACTCCAGAATATGTGATAGATTACATCTCAGCAAAATGCCCCCACCTCAAAAACAAAACAAAAGTTGGCTAAGTTTTTATGCATTTTCTTGATACAGTAACTTAAAAAAAAAAATGCTTCTGCTAGCATCAGAAATAGACAGCATTGGCCACCATTTTTTATCACTAAGAACTGGGGTTGAGGCTCATGTTACCCTGATATCACAGTGCCTCCTGTAGGGAGAGAATATCCTTTACCTTTCTACAGTACTTCTTGTAAACACAAGATTCTTTTCGCTACAGATGCAGCACTAAAAGAACCATCTACCATTGCTCCTTCATGCTTCATCATGGGAAGTGGGAGCTGTTGAACGGCAGTCTCAGCTGCTGCAGCAGCAGCACTACTCAAAAGGTTGTGGAGAGCAGTGCTGAATTGCTGCGTCCCTTCCAGCTCAGCTGGCAAGAGCCTGAGACTCTTAATCTCAGAGTTGTGGGTTCGAGGCCCAGGTTGGTCAGAAGATCCCTGCATTGCAAGGGGTCTACAATTCTATATGAAACTTTGAGAGCTTCTGTCTCACGTGGGTTTCCTTCCGCCCCTTCCCATATTTCCCACGCTACTTCCACCCAGTGTCGTCTTCTTCTTCTTCTTCTTCTTCTTCTTCTTCTTCTTCTTCTTCTTCTTCGGGGGCTATTTCCTGCAGCTCCCCCCGCCCCCCGCCCCACTCCTGGTTTCAGCCAATGACTGCCCCTCCCTTCGGGTCGGTCGCCTGTCTCCCAAGCCCCGTCTGCGGCCAAGCTCTCTCCCCCCCCCCCCCCGCCCGGACTCGCATCCGCATTCCGAGCATCTGCTAATTGGTCGCAGCTGGCGGGACAACACCCCAGCCACTCTCGGGTTGACTCCGCCAGCGCCCCCTACAGCATTTCGCAGGTAGCCGCGCTCCCACGCCCCCCTCCCAAACCCCATATCAGCTGCAATAGCGACAGGCAGGCCGCCCTGCGCGCTCCGCTTAACTTTTCCCGCCTCGCCCATATACATAGCCCAGCCGGCCGTCGAGCAGCGCCGAGGAGAGTTCCCGCCCCGTTTGGACTTTGAGGGAGTCTTTCCCAGTTTGCTAAGGGGGGGGAGCAAATCCATTCTTTTGTCCTGCTTCAGCTGCCTCCCCTCCAAATATATATATTTTTTTAAAACTGTGATGAGGGTTGCTTGGAGAGAGTCAGAAGAAGGCTTTCTTTCCTCGACGGGGGCTGCCCGGTTGCTTCTGCTCCTGGGCTGCTGCGCGATGGGCGGGCAGCCCTACAACCTGGACCGGCGGAGCGCGCTCGTCTTCCCGGGTCAGAACGGGACGCTGTTCGGCTATTCGGTTCTGCTGCACAGCGTGGGAAGCAGCAGATGGTGAGTTAGGGAGGGTGGGCGTGGGAGGGTCTCTCCCTCCCTCTTCTTAGGACGACCATCCTCGACGTGTCTCCTCGGAAGTTTAGGACTTCTGAATCCAGCAGGGTTTTACTCCCAGGTTCATAGAACTGTGGGAGTTGGAAGGGGGTCCCTAGGATCATCTAGTCTGACCCCGCGCAATTCAGGGGTCTTTCTGCCCTATGTGGGACTTGAACTCGCAACCCTGAGGTTAAGAGTCTCCTCTATTCTCTGAGCTGTCCAGGGTTAAGGACGACAGCGCTTCTTGGGAAGAGGTTTCCTCCACTGACTTCTGTCGTTGCATTTTGCCGATTTAAAATAATCGCTCGTGAGAAGGTTAGAAAGTTTTAAGAATGCAGCGGCAGATTAACAAATAGGCAGGGTGGGCCTTTTGGGGGGCCCCACAACAAACGGATTGTGTAATAAAATTGGTTTATTAAAATGGTTAGCCGGTAAAATAAAATAAGTATTAGGAGTTAATTTGAAAAGGGGCCCCTGATATTTCAACTGCCTAGGGGCCTCCAGAGGGTTTGCGATCTGGCACTGAGCAAATGTTGCACCCCTTGGTTGTGTTTTTCTCATGGGTCTCAAGCATGGATGAAAGCGGGGGGGGGGGGACAGCTGCCCCTCCAAAAAAAATCAAGTAAATAAATAAAAATGCTTAACTAAAAGTAGAAATTATAGAAAGATTTTGAAAGGTTTTTGCTGAGCAATCGGGGTCAAAAGAGAATAATTTAAAACAACCGTTGTTGAGACATTGCATTCAGAATCTGCTAGACAGAGCCAGGCAGAGAAGGATGGTGGGTGGGTCCCCCCCTCCCCAACATAAATCCTGGTCTCAAACTATCCTTTGAGGTGCAGAATTTTTTCTGGCTTGCCCCCCCCTCCCGGTAGACAGAGACGCTTCAGTGTTTCTCTGGACTAGAGGAACTAATTTTAAACTCCTACCTCCGTTGGTCCCCAAGGGGATTGTCACTGTGTCTGCAGTAGGTTGGATCCACTTGCCTTTGGTTTAGCCTTGCTTTTCTTTTGCTTCCTTCCCCCAGGCTTGTAGTGGGAGCCCCAAAAGCCAGCTGGCTTACAAACAGCTCCGTGGTGAATCCAGGGGCAGTTTTCCGATGCCAAATTGGGAATAATCCTGGGAGAGATTGCGAAATACTCCAATTGGGTGAGTGGTGGTGACCCTCTCAGTGACTTGGCCATTGTTGGCAGCCAAACAGGATGACCCCAGCTTTGGTGAAGCTTTTCGGAAATCCTTACCGTATAACGCTGTTCCTTATTTCCATCTGTCCTCGCTCAGTAACGTCTCCAAAGTACTGAAATTATAAAGGAGTTATTGAAGACTCATTTCTTTTTCTATCTCCTCCTCCTCCCTGCTCCCGAGAAGGTAGGATGTCCATTTGCCAGTTGTAATTGCGAGATCGGCACAAGACGAGTTTACTTTTCCACCTTAATTTATTTCGTCAGTATTCAAAGATGATGGCTTTCCTTGCTGAATACGCAGAGAATGATGTGTCTCCCTTTTAATGACACATCAGCTCTCAGTTTGTTTATATTCCTCTACATCCTTTTTTTTTTAAAAAAAGAAATAATTGCAGCTTATTAATTTAATGTTTGCATGGCACTTCCCCCAAGAAGGTGCCCAATGCCAATTAAAAATGGAGCTCAAGTAAGAGTGAAAGAATGACAAGCCGTGAAATCCTAAACATGTTTAATTGCAAGGCGGTCTCACTGCAGTCGATGGGACTTGCTCTCTAGTTATGTTCTTAAAAACCTTGAAAATGAAATAAAAGCCAGCAAGTCAAAACGCAGGTAATTATTTTGGATCAAGCAGTTGGGCATATCAGCATTCACAGGAAAAACAACGACATGATATGGTCCATGAAGAAGTGTAGAATTCGGCGCGCTTAAGCCCATTGAAATCAAAGGGGTTATGTTTACCTAGTTGCCTTTTAATGTGTCTGTTCTTAGAAGGGCTGACTCATTTAAAATTGCCAACCACCAAAATATCGTTTTTGTCTGTTAGCAGATGGAAAGTGAGTTTGCTGTTTTAAGACCGAGTTAAGTCCGGACTAAAAATGATACTTGAAAACCTTATGCATTGTGTGGTTTCCCGCCTTTTGCTCCCAACACTCATGGAGCGCTTATTCATAATCTTGTGGAAGCCTAGCCTTTTAAGGCATTGTAGCAACAAGAGTCCAAGAACTTTGGAGCCAATGCCGTTTATAATGACAGTCACGGACGAGAGAAATGGGGAAACCCCATGTACTTCAAAGTGTGTGGGAAGAAGTGTTTAGATTGGAGAAAAATTCTCTTGCATAAATACATCCCATTCCTTGTGGAAAAATTAGCTGAGGAATGCTGTCACACTGTAGTTTTGTAGAAAATGGAGTCATTCAAGAAAAAGGGTCACAGGGAGTGTTTTGGCTCCAGGCTCTTTACTGAATACAGTGCACTGTTGCCAACCTGCGTGCTGATGATTTGAAGACTAGCTGAAAGGTCTACTCTTCTTCTCCAGTTAAGGATTCCTTAACATCTCGTGGCCATGACATCGAGTTGTAACATGCATGTGTGAAGGAACCAGTACAGAGAGAGAGAGAGCTCAGGTGCAGTACTTTTCAGTGGAGCTGGTTCACAGATTTGCACCGCTTCCAATTTATGAAGCAAATAAGTTATATAAGTGGGACGATTGGCCATAGCTCATGCAGAGCTCTTGGGTTCAATCGCCAGCATCTTCAGCTAGGATTTGGAAGCCTGGAGGGTCAGAGTAGGCAATGCTGAGCCAGATGGACCAGTTATCTGACTTTGTATAAGGTAGGTTGCTATGATCCTGTGATGTGTGAAGCATTCCCAGGAAGAGACCATTTACTGAGGTAGGTTGAGGCACTGAGAGAATGTGCAGGCTTCTTAAGCATGCTGGTACTCTCTTTCCAAATGTTGCACCCTTGACATCAATTTTTCTTGTAACAGTAAAAGAGACCATCTTGAAATCCATGCGGCTGGAACAAAACTGTAACAGGTTATCCATTGAAGGATAATCTTGTGTTGTGTTGTGCCATGTATCCATGCAAGCAGATTTCTCTTCCACTTAAAATAAATCCCCGGAGACTGAACTGGGGACATTTTCGCTGCACTGCTGAACAACAGCTCTCGTTTGTGTTTCTTGTTACTTGATGAATGGTAGCTGGGTGTGTGAATGGACTTCATACCATTCCTCTTGTCCAGATTCACCCTTGTATTGTTCTTCTGCACGTGCTGCCCACATGTGCAAAGATCTTGATCCCTACTGACAGTCTCAGCCTGCCATGCTTACTCATGACTAGATCAGTTGTCAGTGGAAGGACGTTGTCCCACGTCACGTTAAGCAAGTTCCTTCTCCATAGATATAATAATAATAATAATAATAATAATAATAATAATAATAATAGTTTATTATTTATACCCCACCCATCTGGCTGGGTTTCCCCAGCCACTCTGGGCGGCTTCCTACAAAATATTAAAATACAGTGGTCTGTTAAACATTAGAAGCTTCCCTAAACAGGCTGGATTTCAAGATGGATTTCCCAGCCTGACATGTTAAAGGTCAGACTAAGGTGTTCATATGTAAGCAGCAGTGTACGCTGCTCTAACTTGCCACTTGAACATAAAAGGCTGAGGAGAATACTCATATCCCTACTGCTCCTGGTGACACGCTTCTTTGCGATGCCTGTCCAGGGATGGTAGGGAAGCTGGTACTTCATTTTTGCAGGATCAAACTGAGAAACGTAGTGCTAGTCAGGGTCCCCACTGTGGATGTGGGGCTTCATTCCCTTTTGTTGTGTTCGTCTCTCTGCCAATTCTGGCCCTGGGCTTCAGCAAGCCTCTGGACACAATGCTTTCGGTATGCCACCTTACTGAGTGAGCCTGCCTTTGCATCTATGCTTTTGCCACCGACTATTCATTTTTCAATAGATGATGTTGGACTTTCCCATCAGTTCCAGCCGGTGGGACCAAGAATGATGGGCATTGTGTTGGCTACACCCCCGACTTGACATCTTTGGGGTCCAGTCTGCACAGCTGCCCAGGGTGGAAGAGGAGGCTGTTGTTCCTGCTACTTGCGCCTGTTCCTGTTTACTTGGCTTTTCAGTGGAGACAAGTAAGCAGGCAGCATTAGCAAGGAGGTCCGTGGCCAGGAGTTGGTGATAAGCTCCCTGCTTATCCCACCCTGTGGGATGGACCTTGATGCCAACCCCTGATCGCCATTGCAGGGTTAACGGTCTTTCAACGCATTCACTTCTTTCAAAAAGCAGCAAATACTTAGTTCTTGACCCAGCGAGGACCCAAATACTGGGGCTACACTAGCAATGGATTTGATCTGTCATGAAGCATGTTTGAGTTGGAACTGTTCTCTGATCGGCAATGTAATAACGAGCTTCAAACATTGTTCATGAAAACTGCATTCCCCAAGAATAATTTATTAGTGTTCTGTTGCTCCTTAGCTCAGACAGAGAAAAACAGAGTTCTGTGTTCTGATGATTGTTGGCTACTAGGAAGTCTGTGTACCTGCAGGCCTTAGATCCCAGGCACTTTCAGATAACTGAATTGAGCACTGAACTATTTCACCCATGCCTGTGAAATGCGGAATTTATCTTTGTGGGGACAAAAAAAGGGACCATGGTATACCCAATTGTCTAGTGATAAAACCGCTAGCACATCTGGGAAGCTAAGCAGGGTCTGGTATGGTTTCAAACTGGATGGGGAACAACGTGTTGACATTCCTGAATTGTAGGGCGTGTTTTACTAGATGACTCTTGGGGTCCCTTTCCAAATAATCATGCAAATTCAGAACTAACAACTAGAGAACCTATAAAGGCCAGTGATGGAGGAGAGCCCCCTAACACCCCTAAGTCCTTGGGACTTGATTTGGTTGGTCCTCAGGGGCCACCTCATTTGCTGAGCTTCCTGAGGTCACATGGCAAGCTGCCATTCCATGGAGAGGAATTCCAGCTTACTTTGTGCCAACCCGACCAAGCAATCAGGCTAGCTGTCCCTCCACCCTCGTCTGTCTACATGTCCGCTATCATTATGTCCCTAAATGATGCCAAATTATGGTGCCCATAAACTTTGGATTCTTAACCTGGCTGCTCCTCCACCTGCCACAGTTGTGGTGAAGTAAAAACAGCAACTTTTGACCAGTTACAATGTTTGCTGGTCATCCTGGTCCTAAAGCAATAGGTAGAGGGATTGCTAGCATACTCAGCCCCCACCCACTTGTACCAAATCTGCCTTCCTGGGTCTGAAGATTTGATTTATTAGATTTCAAATGAATCACAAAGTGGCTTATAAACAACAATAGAACATCACAAATGCAGCACAAATCATATAGAAGAATTAACAAATTGCCGTTACAACCCGTAAAACATCATCGACTGAACAACTAAAGCAGTACAATTGCAACAAAGTTCATATTGAAGGATTCGCAAAGGACTACAGCATTCATAATAAATAAAATAACAGCAACATTAACAAAATGGCACTCAGAAATAAACAAAGCACTGCAAAATTCATACACACTCTCTCCCCAACCCCATGACTCATAACCTTTCACTCTATTCATTCAGTTCATTATTGATGACCCCAAATTGGGGCTTAAGGTGCAGAAACAGGATAGGTGGGTAACCGTCTGATGCCAAAATGCTCCACAGCCCTGAAATGACCTGCGTGGGGTTGTTTAAATACTCAAGCCTCTCACCCTTTCAAATTCACCAGTCCCAGAGCAACAGGATCCTTTTAACTAAATGTAGCATCCTCCAGTGGCGTAGCGTGGGGGTGCAGGGGGGGCCGGCCGCACCGGGCGCAACATCTGGGGGTTAGGGTTAGGGGGCACAAATCCATGGGTTAGGGGGCGCAAATTACTTGCCTTGCCTCGGGTGCTGACAACCCACGCTACGCCACTGGCATCCCCATTGGCCATGTCTCACATGCTGCCCCCACCTGGCAACAAGTGCTTGTATGAAGGGCCCCTTTGCAGCATAAAAATCTGCCCATTTCCCCAAACATTTCAGAGTCTTTATCTTGCATGCACCTAACTGCTATCTCCCAAACCAAGCTTCCAAAGAATTAGCCAGTTAACCTGTTACATTATTTTTAATCACGAGGAGCAGGGAGAGAGACTAAGAGAAAAGTTGTTTCCATTTTATAGTTCTGAATTCCTTTGTGATCTTAGAAACAACTAGTATTTTAAATGTCTGGGCTGAAGATTTGCAGTGCAACTCTCTATGTGTCTACTCAGAAGTAAGCTCAATTGAGTTTAATGGGATTTATTTCCACGTAAATTTGTGTAGGTTGGATAATTGTGCAGCCTTATACATAGCATGTGAAAGAAGCACTCTAGTAAAAAGTGAAAAACATGGAAATATAGTCATGCCTATTGAAAGAAATCGCTTTCTAAATGGGTGCGAAGCTGGAGGCATTTTTAATTCTATGAGAAGCAAGATCTTGCCTTGTTGTCAGAGCCATATAGTTCATCTGTCTGCCTTTTGGGTGGAAGTCATCTTGCTTAAACCACTAACTTAGATATATTTGTTAGATAAGCCTCCACACATTTCCTTGGACCAGGCCGTGATGCTGCTGAGCTGAAACAGATGTGAGGCGAGCTATTTAAATTAAAGTGCAGTAAAGCATTAGCATGTGTTTGTGTGCATTTATGTGCATGTGTATGTGTGCATGCATGTGTGTCTGTGTGCAAGTCTCCCCCCCCCCACCTCCCCCCAAAAGATATGGCTGTAAAATCCCAAGCACATAAGCTTAAATCTGAAACCGTGACTCTTAATTTTTTTGCTTTCCATTTTTTTCCCATTTTCAAGTTGGGGAAATGAATCAAAAATACATTCATAAATTGGCTCGTCTGTTGGCAGTAGGGGTCAGAAGGTCATGGCTCTGCAAGAGTCTCCTCAGAATTAGTCACCAGACGCATAAGATTTTATCACTTAAATTTTTTGCTTTTCGGTTTTATGTAGGAAAGACTCTCCTCCCTGAAAGAGAGGGGAGTGGTTGTGGACGGGAGCCCGAGCACCGCTCCTAGCAGGGGGCGTTGCCCCCTGCCTCCAGCTCACCTGGCTGGCACTCACGCCCCCCCCCCCCGGTGGCTGTCCAACCAGGTGCCATGGGGGGCGTGTCCAGCAGCCTTTATGCTGCAGTGCCAGCCTCCCCCCCCCCGGCCTCATTTCTCTTTGTCGTCCTGGGCGAGTCAGGAGGATCCTCACCTCCGTGTTCCTGCATAGAAGCGGCCACGTGGAGCTAACTTTGAAGAAGACTTTTGAGAAAGGGAAGTCTTGCCCTCAAATCCTCCTTCATTACTTTTGTGATTACTTTTTCCTTTCTCCTTGTCTTTAAATCCTCCTTCCTTCCCACCATCATTTCCCCCTTTATTTTTCACATAATACCCTCCTAGTTTCATCTTTGATCCCAAAGCCTTTTCGCTGTGTAGGGGGTCTTCCAGTGTGTGTTTCCAGCACAGCTGCGTTTTTGAGAGTGCTAATTTTAATTTTATTTTATGCTGCTAATTCTTCCCTACTTACTGCGTATTGGTTTGATTTATTTAATTGGAGTGTCTGAGTGGTTGGTGTAAGAACGATTGCTGAACGTTTGACCTTAAATCCATACTTCATCACTTTAATTGCCCCCATACTCCTTTATTTTAATTCCCCCCCTTACTCCTTTACTTTAATTCCCTCCTTGCTCTTTGGCGAGTTGTTGCTTTAATCCTGCCTGGATATCCTGTGTGATTGAGGCTGCTCTTGCTGGCAACATCTTAAAAAACAAAAAACAAAAATACTTCTCCGACTTTGTACCAAACATTCTGTGTGTGTGTGTGTGCTGCACTTTTCCGATTTTAAATCAATCACTCTGTATGTGTGTGTGTGTGTGCTGCTCTTCTCCAATTTTAAAAGACACTCTCCCTGTCTTTGTCGGCAGCATCGCAGCGTGCTCGAAAGGAGGGAAATCTGAGCGCTACGGGGGTGGGTTCTATGAGCGCGTACTGCGCACGTGGTCAGTGTGAGTCTCAGCGTTTGTTTGAATTGCTGGTGCATTTTAAAACTGCTGTTTTGCTGTGTATTTCCGTGAGGGCTTCTCCACCGGTAGATTGTTCAACTGCCTCCCCCTCCCCCTTCATTACCCCCCCCCACTGCTCTTGGAATTTTGTTTCTCCTGAGCTGATTGCCATTTCAGGGTGCGGCAGCTCAGCTCGAAATTCCTTCAGTTGATTGCCATTGCCCTGATTGCCATTGCCCCAATTTTGCTATTGTCTCAGCTTGCTTCTGCTCTCCATTACACCCTTCCTGGTGCTCTGAGCTCCCTCACGTCACACCCCCCCCCCCTGCTTGGTTTAAAGCTGGATAGTATTTCTGGGTTTGCTTGGTGTCTTCTCCTAGTTGTATTGGAAACGCAACCCTGTTGCCCCACAGTAAGAAAAGCTAGAGCTGGGTGTTTTCTTTATTCCATTTAGTTTTAAAACTTCCCTGTGCTCCGGGCTTGCACCCCCCCCCCAGTTGTTTTTAAAAGTGTGCTTTTCTCTGTGTCTGGCTGGCGATTCATTCTGTTGTGCCATAGAAACTCCATTGCTGTTGCCCCATAAAAGGATGGCTATTGTTGCCTGCTGGCTCTTTGGGTTGCCATATATACGCCATTGTTGTGCCGGCCTTAAGGCAGGGGGACAATAGCTCTTCAGCCTTCTCTTTCATAAGAGGCAGAGTTTCCCCAGGCTGCTTCCCCAGAGTTAATCTTTGTCCTTTGTTTTACCGGATTAGGTGATTGCCAGGCCGACATACTTTGTTACTTGGCAGTTGTTGCATTCAAAACCACCTGGCTTTTGGGGACAACATTGAGCTGTTTGGCTTGAGGCTTCCCTGTAATTTTCCTGCTTCTGTGTGGTGTTTCTTTATTTCTTTAGCAGCTAAAGGATTGCTGAGTGTTGTTTCCTATTGTAAAGTAAAGTAAAGCCTAGTTCGCAGCCTGGTTTCATTAATGGATGCTTTAGATTCTGCTTCCATGAAATTTACTTTTGTAATGGGAGTGGCTTCTCTGTTTTAAGAGAGCAGCTCCACGTGTCTAGCTGCTGCTCACTTTACTTCATTATTTAGCTGCTGATCATTTTATTTATGTATTGTGCCGCTGGGGCACCATAGCTCTTGGGACTTAGGCTTGGTACATTGCTACTGATACAGGGATATCTTCATTAATGATTGTTTATCATTTTATGATCTTATAATGGTATTATATATTTGATTTAACTGCACATAAATAAATTTATAGACATATACAAGAGGAACAGTCAAGTGATGAATAATTATTTCATATCATCAGTTACGGTAGACAATTGATAGTATCAGTAATTAATTCTACTTACAGTGGTAATCGATTGAACAAATAGTTCCTTGATTAGATTGTAATATATAATAATAAATAATAATAATAACAATAAATAGATAAATAAATAAATAATAGATAAATAATAATAGAATGATAACAACAACAACAATAACAATAATAATACTAATATTAATAATAATAATAATAATAACATTAATATAAAGAGTATTATATAATAATAATAATATATATATATATATATATATATATATATATATATATAAATAAAGAGAATAAGTGGAATGGCATCACATACCAAGATTAAATTGATTAATTAATTAAATAAATAAATCTAAAGATAAATATATAAATAGACAAATAAAATTGATAAAAATAAAAACAAAATTTATAATAAATAATTGACATATTGCGGAACCCTCAGTTGCTTAGATCATGGTGACAATAAGGCCAAGGTTGCAGGTTCGATCCCTGTATGGAACAACTGCATACTCCTGCATTGCAAGGGGTTGGACTAAATGACCCATGGGGCCCCACACAATTCTAGAGAGCCCGAATAGCTCGATTGGTTAGAGCATGGGGCTGATTATGCCAAGGTGGGTGGTTTGATCCCTGTATGGAACAACTGCATATTCCTGCATTGCAAGGGGTTGGACTAAATGACCCTCGGGGTCCCACACAATTCTAGAGAGCCTGGATAGCTCAACTGGTCGAGCATAGTGCTGATAATGCCTAGGTTGCTGGTTTGATCCCTGTATGGGACCCCTGCATATTGAACGAGACATTATAATATGAAGTAGGAAGCATCTTTTTTATATATATATATATATATATATATATATATATATATATATATATATTTGTTGTTGTTTAGTCGTTTAGTCGTGTCCGACTCTTCGTGACCCCATGGACCAGAGAGCGCCAGGCACTCCTGTCCTCCACTGCCCCCCGCATCTTGGTCGGACTCATGCTGGTGGCCTCGAAAGCACTATCCAGCCATCTCGTCCTCTGTCGCCCCCTTCTCCTTGTGCCCCCCAGACACCTCTGCCGCCCTCTTCAACGTTTCTCAATTTTCAGGCGCAGGCCCAAGCTCTCTGGCAGTAACTGCGGCAGTGAAAACTAGGCCTCTGGCCCTCAGAATCTGCATTGGGTCGCCTGTGCGGAGGCCGCCGGCCTGTGTCAATAACCCTGTTGCGTCCAGTTCTTCCGGTTCTTTGCAGAATATGCAGCCCGCTTCCAGGATCCATCTAGCATGCTGGGATCTAATTGAAGATGGCACCTGGTCTGTGGTGGTCGTCCTGTATGTTGAGAAGAAGCCATTAGATTCTTACGCACTGGTAAGCCGGACCTGAGAAGGGAGCCAAAGCGCAAGGTCAAGGTACGTTGGGAATTCAATAAGGGGTCATGCCAAAGGCAGTCTTGTAGGTATCTGCACGAGTGCGAGAGCTGTGCAGGGGTACTTCCAGCCGTGGCGTGTTACAGAAGGCAGCAGCCCTTTAGGGAAGGCGGGGTGCCAGTGCCAGGGAAGCCCCCGCAGCAGGGAACAGACGATAGGGACCCTCCGGGTCTAGCATTTTCCCTGATCCTGCTCCCTCCTCTCCACATTCTTCGATTGAAGTCTTCGATTGGGCACTTAGACTTATCCGGATTTTGGTTACGAGGCACTCTTGGTAAAATGTGACATGGAGTCAGCCTTCTGTCTATTGCCAGTTCATCCCAATGACTCTCATTGGCTGGGATTAAAATTTCAAGGGAAATATTACATTGGCAAGGTGACACGTTACCTCGGTGACTTTCTACTCGTTGGGAAGCCCAATACTGGCGAATGTGCCTCCCTTCTGGAGGCCTTTTCAGCTTTAGCCCAGGAGCTGGGAGTTCCCCTCGGTGACAATACTGGCGAATGTGCCTCCCTTCTGGAGGCCTTTTCAGCTTTGGCCCAGGAGCTGGGAGTTCCCCTCACAGCAGATAAGGCGGACCATCAACGGATCTTACTTGCCTGGGTATAGAGCTTGACACAGCAGCTCAATCCGCCCACCTGCCAGTGGGGAAAATAGTTGCCCTTAAGGAAACAATTCGTCAAACCCTTCCCGAAATATCATAATAATAATAATAATAATAATAATAATAATAATAATAATAATAAAAGTCGCTCTTAGACAGGTCCAGTCCTTGCTAGATCATTTCAACTTCGCATGTAGAGTAGTTTCACCAGGCCGCCCATTTCGCTCCCGCTTAGCCAGGTTGTCAGCGGGCCTCAAGCATCCGCACCATAGAGTAAGACTTCTCAAGTCGGTCAAGGCGGATTTTGAGATGGGGATCAGATTTCTGGAACACCACAACGGAGTCTCCCTATGGCTGGAAATCCTTAATTTAGCCTCTGATTTCCAGGCCCACTCCAATGCGCCTTCTGTGCCCGCCTAGCCAGGCTGTCAGTGGTCTTAGACACCCGCACCACAGGGTCTGCTTCCCCAGGTCGGTCAAGGCAGATCTGGAGGTATGGACGACTTTTCTGTAGAACTACAATGGGGTATCTCTATGGCAGGATGTCTTGAATCTGTCATCAGACTTCCAGGTCCAATCGGACGCGGCTGGGTCCTTAGGCTTTGGCTTGTACTTCAAGGGGCGCTGGTGTGCACTACGATGGCCGACGGCATGGCAAGGTCAGGCCATCACGCGGGATCTCACCTTTCTTGAGTTCTTTCCAATAGTGGTGGCCGTTCACATCTGGACGGAAGATTTTCGAGATCACCGCGTGTGCTTCTGGACCGACAACCTGGTGGTCGTGAACATTCTAGCCAGGCAGTCATCTCGGTCTGAGAGGATCTCCTCCCTTTTGCGGGCATTCGTCCTCCGGTGCCTTGAGTACAACATAATACTTAAAGCCAAATTCGTACCCGGAGCCAATAATGACATAGCCGATGCCTTGTCTCGATTTCCGATACCTCGCTTCCGGTTGCTTGCACCTGGAGCACAACTGTTGCCTTTCCGGAGCACCTGTGGAATATGGGAGACGCTAAGTGATACAGGGAGTATTGGCGTCCGTGGCACCCTCCACTCTCAGGTCCTACAAGAAGGCCTGGTGTGATTTCCTTGGTTTCAGGTCTGGGTTATCTGGGCTCTCACATGACGTACCTCCTACCACTGACACTGTCTTGCAGTACCTTTCCCATCTCTATTATCTGGGACGTGCTACTAAAACCTTAAATATTCATGTAGCCGCCATCAGCTTCTTTTCAAAAGCTACATTTGCTCATGACCCGGGTAGCGACTTCTTGATCCATAGAGCCATTGAGGGTTGGGGCAGGTTACAACCTCACAGGGCCGAGGGCCGTAAGCCGATTTCTTCCGAGTTGTTATCACAGATACGCATAAAACTCAGGTCAATTTGCTACGCTATCGCCTTTTTGGCACGCTTAGACTTGGTGAGGTGGTGTTTGAAGTTAGTGCACGAGGTTCAACACGCGGCCTCCTGTGCGAGGATGTGCAGTTGTCCGATTCTAACATGACAGTGCGTATATGTCCAAGACTGATCAGGCTAGTAAAGGTGTCCTAGTTAAGCTCACGGCGTCGGCACAGCAGGGCCCATGCTCGGTAGAGGACACTAGGCGGTACCTCTATCTCAGACCGCCCAGCCCGGGTCCGTTTCTGGTCCATGAAGATGGGTCACCCTTGTTGAGGCATCAATTCACCAGAGTACTTCGCAAGGCTATTGAGGCTTGTGGTCTATCCTCCCAGGAGTACGCTGCACATTCATTTAGGATTGGCGCTGCAACCACGGCCTGGGTTGCACCTGGGGCTACTGGCGGACAGGATCAAAGAAATGGGCCGGTGGGAAATCCAATGCTTATAAGTCTAATATGCCACTTGCAGCTTTACCCTACTTATCCGCCTTTTCTTTTCTGTCTTTTACCCCCAGCTATGCTCAGGAGAAGCGTGTGGATTTGCGGCCACAGTATAGTTCATTGGGCCCGCGTACAAGCGGTGAGCTGCGGCCTTGCACACAATCTTGGCCTTCCACATGGTGTTTGAGTTTCCTGGTTTTCGACAAGAGGCATGTGTTGGGAGGAGCTTATGCCATTGCTGTGGGAGAAAGTAGCCAAGTTTGGCCCTCCCGACATCGTTGCAATTCATTTGGGGAGAATGACCTCGCTAACAGAAGGAGTGTGGACTTGTTGTGGAGCATAAAAAGAGACTTGAATGCATTTGCAGCCTTGTGTCCCAGAACAACGGTGTTCTGGTCCTCCTTCTTGAAAAGAACTGTTTGGTATGGCCATTATAAGAACCAGGAAACTCGTAAATCGGGCGGTAGCCCGTTGGGTGCGCTTTATGTATGGCCGAGTCATTTATCATGACCGTATCCGGATCGGCGACCAAGCTTCATACCGGAATGACGGCATCCACTTATCGGATCTGGGGAACTACATTTGGTTAGCTAGTGTCAGCAAAAGCATCTGGGATTGGTTGCAGCTTTGAAGGTATTGGCGGCGAGCCTTTAGCTCGGGTGGCGGTTAGGCATTGGAATTATGTGTTGTGGTGTGTCGAAGTGCTAGGTGTGGCCATCGCCTATGCCTTCAATTTCTAGGGGTATTCCGTTAATGGAATCTGGCGGTCGTGTATTCCGTCCGAAGCCTGCTTGGCGGGAGGCCATGGCACGACCCTCGGTGACATCAGGGGTGAGCCTATAGTTGGATTAGCATCAACAGGTGATGAACCCCTGGTGAATAAACCCACTTGTTTCGCGATCCAATGCCTAAGCCAATACCTTTTCATTGCTGTAATCAATAAAGTTGTGGCCTTTTCTAGCCCATTAACCTTATATCACGTGTCCCTGTGTCTTCATTTTACTTCGCGGGGGTCGGGTCCTCGAACCACAAAGACTCTCCTCCCTGAAAGAGAGGGGAGTGGTTGTGGACGGGAGCCCGAGCACCGCTCCTAGCAGGGGGCGTTGCCCCCTGCCTCCAGCTCACCTGGCTGGCACTCACGCCCCCCCGGTGGCTGTCCAACCAGGTGCCATGGGGGGCGTGTCCAGCAGCCTTTATGCTGCAGTGCCAGCCTCCCCCCCGGCCTCATTTCTCTTTGTCGTCCTGGGCGAGTCACCCACCCTCCACTCCCTTTGAGTTAGGGCTTAGGTCATTGGCCTTGCTATGGACCTTAGGTTGGTCGCCCCGGTTGCCCGGGGGGCCTGGTAGGAGTTTTTCCATTTGGCATTAGGCTTTTTGGTTTTTTCGCCTACCTCGTAGCAATCGTCACAACTTTTTGGTGGTATTGGTGGGTAGGTTAGGCATTGGAATTATGTGTTGTGGTGTGTCGAAGTGCTAGGTGTGGCCATCGCCTATGCCTTCAATTTCTAGGGGTATTCCGTTAATGGAATCTGGCGGTCGTGTATTCCGTCCGAAGCCTGCTTGGCGGGAGGCCATGGCACGACCCTCGGTGACATCAGGGGTGAGCCTATAGTTGGATTAGCATCAACAGGTGATGAACCCCTGGTGAATAAACCCACTTGTTTCGCGATCCAATGCCTAAGCCAATACCTTTTCATTGCTGTAATCAATAAAGTTGTGGCCTTTTCTAGCCCATTAACCTTATATCACGTGTCCCTGTGTCTTCATTTTACTTCGCGGGGGTCGGGTCCTCGAACCACAATGTTACTGCTATGAGCAATGAATTTTTATTTTTTTAAAAAGCCTGACAGCTTGAAATGGGAACACCAAGAGTGAGGCTGAGATCTTAATACAGTGGTACCTCGGGTTAAGTACTTAATTCGTTCCGGAGGTCTGTTCTTAACCTGAAACTGTTCTTAACCTGAAGCACCACTTTAGCTAATGGGGCCTCCTGCTGCCGCCGCACCGCCGGAGCCCAATTTCTGTTCTTATCCTGAAGCAAAGTTCTTAACCTGAAGCACTATTTCTGGGTTAGCGGAGTGTGTAACCTGAAACATATGTAACCTGAAGCATATGTAACCCGAGGTACCACTGTACCTTATTTTTTGGATGGTCCCATTTCGTTTGCAAACAGATAGGCACATAACTACCCAAGTTCACTATTGGATATAATCATGCTCCCTCAGCATAGGAAATTTTACCCGCAAAATGTGATGTCCCACAGAAGTGAATCACAAGTAGGGGAAAGCACTGTTGTGCTTAAGTCCTGCTTCCATAGCCATCTGGCTGGCCACTTGTGAGAAAAGGTCAATGGGCTTTGGGCCTGATCCAGTACGGTGCTTCTTAAGTTCTTACAGTTCCTTACTTGTCAAGTGTTTTTATGTTGGAGGCAGCTGCATACCTTCCTGTTTTGTCTTTCTGTGCTACTTGGTTCTGTAAACTTTCTCTGAAAATGATAGGTACTTTGGAATATATTTTCTACAAGCAGTTGATTGTATTGATACAAAAAATGGGGAGGGGGCAATCACATAAATTTGCCTCACATTTCATTAGAGAAGTCATTGTGTCCCATGTAGTTGCCACCAAAAACATTTGTACATTTCTCTAGAAATCCAAGAAACCCAGTTCTTGTTTTCTGTTAGGTTTGTCCAGAGGATGTTTTTGTTGTTACGCAGGCTGTGAACTTGCTGGGTTTTTGCACACAGTTAATGAACTAAGGTGGTAAAGATACATCTGTAATGGCTTTGCCATGAACACAAGTGAAATAATACCCACATGCCGCTTGTTCTTTGTTAGCCTCACCTCTCTGTTTACAAAAAAGGGTTTCCTTTCATCAAAGTTCTTACCGGTACTTTTCTAGACAGTAGAGCAGAGTAATATAGCCCCATGCTGCACATCTCAATATGTGAGTTTGTAAAACTCTTCCAACAAGCCTTCTGAGTTGAGATCTTTTCCAGATCTGTATTGAAGTTGTTTGAATGTGTTTTTATTGTTTTATCGCTTATTGTTTGCTGCCTTGGGGTGCTTTGAGAGGAAGGGTGGGGTATAAATTCAATAAATAAATAATATATAAAATAAAACTGTTCTAAACTGGCTGATCAAACCAGTTGGTAGGTGAGTTTCTACCTGTAGCTAAGTCTCTAGATGGGTGGGTGTGTCTCAGGTCTCTGGTGGTAGGAGAGCCCCATGATGATGATGGAGTAAGTTCCTTCATAGACTACTATGGGACTTGTTGCCATATTTTTATCCCGGGATCTCTTTCAGTAGTGATCTAAGTTCCCCCCCTTGTTGTACTATTGAACTCTAATCACGTGTTTTTCTTGGAGTATAGAGGTTTTCTAAAAACATGAATCATCACAGCAATGTAGAATGCTTTTGTTCAGCCAGGCAGCCATGTCCTTTCCCAGAATATTCCATGCTATTACCTTGGTTTTCCATTTCCCTCTACACTCCCTCTGCAGCAGTTCAGGCATCATTCTGTGGTGAGCAGATTGTGCTTGGCCTTCATTGGGTTATTTTTTCTCTCCCCTCATAAGCATTTATTTTGTACTTATGCAGGTTTTGGGTGTTTCCATGGGCCTGCTGATACCTCCTCCTTGTGAGTGGATGGTTCAATGAGTTTCCTATTGTTATACGGGAAAATAAATCCTTTCTTATACCACCCCTGTTGCCTCCAATAGGAGTGTGTTTGCTTATGCCATTTGTTTTGTGTGACTTAGGAAGCTGGAACAAACTAAGCAAGAAGCAGCCCACTGCACTGTTCCTCTCTCACTGTGTCCTGAGACTACCCCTGCTTACGTTGTGATGGTCAAGCGCTTGCAATCACCTTAAAAGTTATCTAGTGCAATGTTAATGTTGCACCGTCATAACATCGCTATGCTGGCTGAACTTTGAATTATGCCCATTAAGGGTAGGAAGGCAGTGGAAGTGTGGTTCATAAGTTCTGGAAGATGGCTACACGTGTGCTAATTTTTCTCTCTTTCTGGTTTAAGGTGACCCAAAAGGAGAAAAGTGTGGGAAAACCTGTATAGAAGAAAGAGACGATCAGTGGTTCGGGGTGAGCTTGTCAAGACAGCCAGGAGAAAATGGATCCATTGTTGTAAGTACTGTCTTACATTCCCCAATATTTGGGGGAAGGGTAATATCTCAGTGTTTTTCGTGCAGATGTTTCCTGGTTCGATTCCTGACATCTCCAGGGAGGTCTGGGTAAGAAGCTTAGTCTGAGATTTTGGTGAGCTGCTTGCCAGGTTGTTTAGATGACATGGAGCCAGATGAGTTAATGGTCCCATTCGGTGAAAGGCAGCTTCTTGTGTCTTAAGTGCTTTCTCTTCAGGCGACCTTCGTGATCATCACACTTTCTTTTTGTCTTTAATTAGGCCTGTGGACACCGATGGAAAAATGTATATTATATCTCAGCGCACAAATTTCCCTACGGCATTTGTTATGAGATACCTTCCAATTTTCGGACGCTGCTGAGTCGAAGAATATGTCCTTGCTATATGGGTAAGTGTCAGTGCGGCTGGACAGATAGAAGTAAATGATGCATTATGAGAAACACTCATTTGCAGCAAGCAAATGCTCAACATTCTATAGCTGGGAAAGCCAAACGTTGGCCTCCAACTTTTAAAAGCTTTTTGAGGCTGCCATGATTGCTACGAAAAACAAAAAAATATCTTTAACAAAAATGAGGCAAGGTCTTTTAAATGCACTGTTATAATGGGTGTTGATTATACAATGATTATGATTACAAAGATGGCTTTATTGTTATTTTTTAAGAAACCCTCTCACCCAATGATTCCGGCATCATCTATATAGGAGGCCATGTTGGAACGTTTAGGGAGACTGAGGGACAGAGAAGCAACCCAGCTATTCTCCCCCTGGAGTGGTTTCCTGCATGATATCCCCAAGGCAGGAGAGGCAACAGCCTCAGAGACTTGGTCAACGGAGTCTGATTCTCCCTGAAAAAAATATTTGCCCTGGACTTTAGTCCAGAGTGGAGTTGAGCTGTTGACAATGCCAGACCACCATTGCTTTAGATACAGCAGATGTCCGGGAGAAATCATGCCCTACCAGTGCAGGATGGAAGGAAATTGATTCCTTCTATTCTGCTTCCCACATTTGACTCTAGACCAGCCTCCCCTAACTTGATGCCCTCCAGATATTTTGAACTATATCTTTCATCATCCCTAGCCGACATGGCTACTGGCCAAGAATGACAGAAGCAACATTTGGAAGGCACCAGGTTCAGGAAGGGTTATGACTTGGAATGACCAAAGTGTCTCTCACTGGTACATGTGGTGACTTGCCAGGGCACTCCTTGACTTTCTTTAGATCAGTGTTGGGTCTTCAGCTGTTTTGGACTACAACTCTCATCAGCCCTAGCTAGCAAGACCAGTGGTCAGGGCTGATGGGAATTGTAGTCCCAAAGCAGCTGGAGACCCAAGTTTGGGAAACACTGCTTTAGATCCACACTTTTGAGCTTGTGCCATCACTTAGCTTCTCTTCCCATAAAGTTCTCTAGTTCCAGTACCAGTGATTTCCTGATATTATAGATGGGAGGGGAAGAAACAGCAGTGCTACCAACACATCTTATCTGTGAAGCCTGTTAAAAACAGTGACATTGGCATTCTAGCTGATTAGAACGAACTGTGTCAAAAATGAGTTTGCCGGTTTTATTGGAATCCTTTAAACCAGAGCTTTGAAAGCAAGGTTGAGCAATGACAATACATTTCGAATAGGACCCTTTTCAAATCCCTTATTCTTCTGATATCATTAAGTGGGATATTGCCTTGCTGTTGGATGCCAGGAGTTCTAGTTAATCCCAAACTCCTTTATCAAACAGCTGTGGAGAATTTGCGATATTATTCATGGAGGATTATTGTTTTTAGTTGCTTGTTGTTTATACATACTCTCTGTCCCCACCCCCACCCTGTATTTTGTTGTGAATATTCAGATTACTGGAGCAAATATGGAGACAAATACGGATCATGCCAGGCTGGGATAATGTCATTTTACACAGAGGTGTGTGTTTTAAAAATATTGCTTTTCTGTTAAAGCTTTAGGTTTGTGTGTTTTTATCCTCTCATTGTATATTAGTCTCATTGTAGACTGAGGGCCACATTGCCTTCTGAGGAGGCTTCCAGGGTCCAGAGGCAAAAGGAAGTGGAACAACACACTCTTCTCTGTCCTCTGTCCAGGCAAGCAAGAGGCTTTGTCTGAGTTCAAAGGCAAATTTCAGCCTGGCAAAAACACCCAATGGAGGAGTGAAGCAGGGCCAATGAGGGGTATGCCCGGGCAGATTTCTGTTTGTGGGGAGCACCACATACCGAGGCCAGGAGGGCTGCCTTTGGGCACCAAGCTGAGATTCCGCACAACTGCATGTCAGGA
Source organism: Podarcis cretensis (assembly GCF_951804945.1). Taxonomy (NCBI): domain Eukaryota; kingdom Metazoa; phylum Chordata; class Lepidosauria; order Squamata; family Lacertidae; genus Podarcis; species Podarcis cretensis. The sequence continues at coordinate 116,014,234 of NC_137170.1, read as the reverse complement.
GTGAGCTGGCAGTAAACAACACTGTTCAAGTTGTTGGCAAAAACACAATCTGCACATACTTGGTGGAGTGTCTGTGCAAAGCACAGTTGCCGAGACTGAAAGTCCCCTCCTTCCCACAGCCATTTGCTCCTCTCCTTTCCCCAAGCAATTGGGGACTGCACCTGCGTGAAACCAACCTCTCCTTCACCCTTTTCATGCCTCTTCTGGTTCTGGGAGACAAGGGAGGAAGGGGGCTCATCACAACAGGAGGGGGAGACACCCACAACTCTGCACCTGCCTGACTCAACTCTTCCTCTTGGCTGCCCTCATCCTACTCTCCTGCTTCAGCTTCTGCCTCTGATTCTGGACTTCTCTCTGCCACAGACTCTCCCAGCTCACTAAGCCCTGTTACCCCTTCAGCTTCTGACACCACCTCCTCCCAAGACCCATCCAACCAATAATCCCCCAGCTCTGAGCCTTCTTCCCTTGGGGGTTCCCCAGCTGAAAACTCCCACCATTCCTCTGTATCCAACGCACTATTGTCATGTTGCTATGCCAAAGCTCTCCCCCACACTCTCACACACTCTTTGTGTTCAACACACAGGTCATTGTGTCGCATGGCTGGGGCCTTTATTATGCAGCAGCTACAGCGGCATTTTTATTATTTTATTATTTTTTTCGTCCCATAGCTTCACCTTGTAATTGCAAGGGAGTCGGGGTTGACCTATGAGCTGGCTCTGCTCCATTCCTGAAGAATGCAGTCATGCTTCAGGTGCAGTCGTATAAATGACTACTTGCGTCATTGCCAGTGTAAGCCAAACTACAGACCACTGTTCCAAAGGCAATGTATTTTGGAGCAGACTGAGTACTCCACAGCACAATTTTTTAACACACACCATGAGCTGTATTTTTTTTTTTTTTTAAATATAGACTTACCTTCTTTATTTCAAAAAAGATATAAATAATATAATGGAACATAAGATTTTATTGCCTGATTCAGATTTAACCTATCCATAGCAGTAATAAGTTCTGAAAGCATTCCCTTTGGGGTTGTAAAGATCACTGTACCTCACTGCGCATCTTTATGTTCTGTATAAGAACTATGAGTTCTTAAATATTCTGGGGAGGAGGGCAGTTTTTCATTAGCTTGTAGCCCATTTGGAGTTGCTTGCAGACTTAATCTTTAGCAGAGGGAAGAGCTGGTATATTTTCAAATATAGAAAAAGAAAGACAATGGGCTTTGACTTGATTGTACCTACTGAATGACGTTACCAGTTGAACAAATGTGTCTAGGGCTAGGTAATGCTGCAGGCTTTAAAGCAGAGCAGGAATAAATATGACTCACTCTGATTATCTTTAAGAACTTAAGACTTAAGCTTTTTGTTTTCTTCCAGGATTTAATTATTATGGGAGCTCCAGGATCATATTATTGGACTGGATCCATCTTTGTATACAATAAAACAGCAAATACCTTCCTTTCGTATGTAGACGACAATAATCAAGTAAAGTCTGGGAGTTATCTAGGTAACTGAAATATATTTTGTCAATATGCTTTCATATGAAACTTTGGTTTAATACAGTTTCTGAAAGCATGCTATCTATGATTGTTTTTGCTATTCATGATAGAAATGCTAGGGGGAAAACCTGTTAGCACTTGTTTGTGAGAACAGAAACAAGGGCTCATCCAGACTTCTTTTTATTCTGAGTTTCTAGACAGAGGAAACCCAGAGGAAATATAAAATATAAATCTATTGTGATTGTTCTGACATGAAGGGTTTGAGTGAGTTTCATTTTTGTAGTCGGAGATGGTTGTGCATCATGAGGTGTTGACCACAACTAGCGGCGTAAGAGGGCAAACCGGGAGGATGTTAGCATCCATACTGCAAGAAGGGCAGGAAAGTTCATCCCAGTCTGCTCTGTGGAGGGAAAATGGGGATTGCATTTGGAAACCTTGCATCCCAATGCATGTCTGACCTGATCCAGGAGAAAGAGAGAGAGAAATGCCCACATGCATCTTCCCTACTGGATTACAGCATGTATCTTTGAGATGAGCAAACTTGCCTTGACCCTTCTGAATATGCTTGGTATATCTTAATAAATCTCAGCGGTATTCTTCTCTCCCTTTCATTTTGTATAAGCACATGCCCAGTTCATTTCACTGCATTTAGCCTTGTTGTTGTTTAGTTGTGTCTGACTCTTCATGACCCCATGGACCAGAGCATGCCAGGCACTCCTGTCTTCCACTGCCTCCCGCAGTTTGGTCAAACTCATGCTAGTAGCTTCGAGAACACTGTCCAACCATCTCGTCCTCTGTTGTCCCCTTTTCCCTCAATCTTTCCCAACATCAGGGTCTTTTCCTTTTTAAAAAATATAATTTTTATTAACAGGCCAATCTAATCACATTATTTCCAAATCACATTAGTTCCAAATTATACAGCCGATTTTAAAATTTTTGTTGGGGGTACCCATACTACAAGCTCCGAAATGGGGTCCAAACATCACTTATATTGCTGCTTTAATTAGACAGTTCTATCCAGTTCTGTCCAGATAGTCTCTTTGTTACTTTCCTCATCTTCTTGTTGTTATCATATATTCCTTTCTTTGCGATCTCTGATAATCTTCACAAGCGGGTTGGAAACAAACATCCTCTGTGTGGGTTTTACACTCTCCAAAAATCATATCACATAAGGACAGACGCCATTTCCACAGCTCCGTAAAGAACTTTCCCTCAGTCTGTCCATTTATTTCCCCAGGTTTGCCAAACATATCTCCGAGGGCTCTGCCAGGTCTAGATCACATTCCAATAACCATTCGCATTCTGATGACCCTGGTCCTCCTCCCCCCGTCCTTCTTAGGCAAGCCTGTCTTAGCGAGACGCCATTTGAAACTGCGTCATAAAACTTTCCTCCGTTCTCCGATGTTTACCAATCCTCTCTTTGATCAACAATTCACTCCACACAGTTCTTGTATTCCTGCTTGTGTTTAATAAACTGCAACTATTCTTCTCTCTGGGGTGGAGGGTTATTAATACTCACATAAGGCAAAGAAAAGAAAAGTTTTTTTTCCTCCACCCCATTTCCGTTTCACTCCAAACATACCAGTCTTTTAATGGTGATTCCTCACTTGATTTATTTGTCCCGCCCGTCGCTCCGCTCACAGAGATCCATTAATCAGCAGACTTTCTCCCGATCTTCGTTTGATGTATGTGCTTTAGCTTCTTTCCAATTATGTATTTCCAATAATGTATTTCAAGCCAAAGCGAACCAGTGCGCTGATTGGAGATAGCGTCAGGAAGAGTCGACTTCAGATGAGGGCTTGTGCCAAGTGTCCACACCCCCTTCTTTCGAATCCGGGGGTGAATTATGGATACTGCTGGCAAGGCGGTCCCCCCATTCCCTTGGGGGGGGCGGGAAGGCTGCATACTTCCCATAGCAGCCTCTTAATTACCTCGTGTGGGTCGGAGAGATGTTATTGTCGGCCATCTTCCAATGCGCCTCCTGGTGGCCCCCCCAACATCAGGGTCTTTTCCAGGGAGTCTTCTCTTCTCATGAGGTGGCCAAAGTATTGGAGCCTCAGCTTCAGGATCTGTCCTTCCAGTGAGCACTCAGGGCTGATTTCCTTCAGAATGGATAGGTTTGATCTTCTTGCAGTCCATGGGACTCTCAAGAGTCTCCTCCAGCACCATAATTCAAAAGCATCAATTCTTTGGTGATCAGCCTTCTTTATGGTCCAGCTCTAACTTCCATACATCACTACTGGGAAAACCATATTTTTAACTATACAGACCTTTGTTGGCAAGGTGATGACTCTGATTTTTAAGATGCTGTCTAGGTTTGTCATTGCTTTTCTCCCAAGAAGCAGGCATCTTTTAATTTCGTGACTGCTGTCACCATCTGCAGTGATCATGGAACCCAAGAAAGCAAAATCTCTCACTGCCTCCATTTCTTCCCCTTCTGTTTGCCAGGAGGTGATGGAATAACCTCCTTATAGCAGTCCTAAAAGGAAAGTAGTTCCCATTTTACAGCTGGAGAAATAAAACTGAGGCATGAACTTGCTCACAACAACTTACAGCTTTTTTGACAAGTGTTTTTAAAGGATATGTGCCTGTTAGCTTGCGATAGGTAAGGGCCAGTTATGTTCCTTTACCCCCAGCCACCGTGTCGAGCTTTCAGCAGAGCAGCTTGCAAAATGGCATTAATGGTGACATGCCAAAAGCTGAATTTTCCACAAAGTGTTAGGTGTGCACAACCAGATATCTAGTGATACACAGCTGAGCCTGCTTTGGCCTTTTCAAGCCATTGTCTTGATCCCAGATAGCTGTGCTGTGTGAATCAACACTGAAGTATTTATTAAATGAAATAATTTCCTTAACTTCATTCGTTTATTGGGGATTGGGTGGAATGTATTGCTCTGTGTTGCATAGAACCCGGGACCTTTACTGCGATTTCTCACTGCTCTCTTAATGGACAGGCTACTCTGTTGGAGCTGGTCATTTCCTGTCGTGGAATAGTTCTGAAGTAATTGGCGGTGCACCCCAACAGGAGCAGACTGGTAAAGTAAGAATTAATATATACATGTATATACATCTCTCACAATGATGAGAAAGGAATTTGCACTTTGCAGCAGCGAAGGAGAGTTGGCTGTCAGGGCTTCCATGACAGCCAAGTAACAAGAATCAGATTGATATGTAAGACTTGTTTGTCCCTATGACCACAGCTGTCAATGTTGCATTTGAGCTGGGAAGTGGCTGATGGCATTCAAAACTGTGTACACTTAACAACAGAAGTTGCAGGAGCTGACACCTCTGAGCTGTCAGCCGTGTGCTGCTTTGCTGCAGTAAAGGAAGGCAGAGGATGGATGCACACCTGCAGGGCCGTACATTTAGCTCTGCTTCTCCTGTCATGCTGAGAATAACTTCTGTGCTGCCAGTCTCCCTCCACATTCCCAGGCAAGGAAGAACCTTGGGCAGCATTACACAGCTGCTTCCTCCACACTTGTCCCTCACCTGTGCATAACACATGAAGAGAGCTATAGTTAACCCAAGGTGGAGGGAGGCTTTTGCTAAGCTGCAAAGCAGATCTGATAAGGTACAGCAGGGGATGGTGCAGTCTGTGAACAGTCGTACCTTGGAAGTCGAACGGAATCCGTTCCGGAAATCCATTCAACTTCCAAAATGTTCGGAAACCAAAGCTCAGCTTCTGATTGGCTGCAGAAAGCTTCTGCAGCCACTCAGAAGCCACAGAAACCTCGTCGGACGTTCGGGTTCCACAGAACATTCACAAACCGGAACACTCAATTCTGGGTTTGCAGCGTTCGGGAGCTAAAACATCCGAATACCAAGGGGTTCAGGATCCAAGGTACGACTGTACTGTGTTCTGTGGTGGGGGTGGATAACTTTTTTTTAAAGACCAAATTCAGCTTAAAAGTCCAAGCTCTGGACATAGCTGACCTTGCAACAAAGCCCAGCATCGAGAGCAAAAAGATGCAGTATGAAAACACTGGTCTTGTGTGCAGAGTTGCCTTCTGGGCAATTTTCTGGGGAATGTGTACCAATGATAAGTGGAGCCTATCAGAGGCAAAAATGGGCAAAGCAATTAATGCAAATTTGTACAGTAGGCTAGTTTCTATGCGTGCTCACACATCCCTCCACCCAGGCAAGCAAGGGGGCATCACCGGATTTCAAGGACACATTCCAGCCAGGTAAACAAACACAGTCAAGGATGGTGCAAAGTAGGGCTGGTGAGGGGTGTGACCTAGAGACAGTGGGTGTGGGTGAGGAGGAGAATCAAGAGGGCCGTGTGGGGAGGCCAGGAGGGCCACATTTGGTGCCCTGGCCTGAGGTTCCCCATCCCTGCTATTGGAGGTGACCAGATGTTGCCATTGCCAAAGGCGCAGGGTATTGAGTTGATAGCTCCTTGAGCTTGAATGCAGAGTTGAAGTGCTGTTCTTGGCCAGCTGGTTTTGGTTTGCCTCTTCCTACTGCATGTTGAATGCTTCCCCCTCACCCCCACATACCCAATTAACTTCTTTATCTTTATTTTAGGCATACATTTTTAAAATCGAACGGAAAAAGCTTTCGATTTTGTCTGAATTAAAGGGCAAAAAGGTAATGCATTGTTTAAAAGCTGAGACTGTTGCCTGCAGCATTTTCACCTTGAGGACTAGCTAATTATCTCTCTCTCTCTCTCTCTTTCTTGTGTATGGCCAGCTTGGTTCTTATTTTGGAGCTACTGTCTGCGCTGTGGATCTCAATGGGGATGGGCTCTCAGACTTACTGGTTGGTGCCCCAATGCACAGTAAAGTCAGGGAAGAAGGAAGAGTGTATGTTTACATCAACTCAGGCTCCGTAAGTATTGCTTTATTTTAACCGATTGGTAGTTTGATTCCAAGGGGTGGCTGATGTTCTGTTCATAGGACCAGCTTTTCTCCACAGGGCTCTTGAGCCTTTGACAACTTCCTATAGGGAATGAGTATAGTATGAGTATAGTAATGAGCAAAGGTTTTTCTGACATCGGGATGTGGTGATGGGGAAAGCTTCCCCTGATGAATTTCACTCATTTTATCACAGAAAACCTACCAGAAAAAAATAGCAACACTTGTGCATTCATTGTCCCATCATATGTTATGAGTAAACACTTTGCGTTTCGATTCCCGCCCCGCCCCCCCAGTTGGAATAAATAAAGACACAGGACACCAGAATTTAGGTTAATGGGCGAAAAATGGCCACAACTTTATTGGTTACAGGCTTTAGGCATTGGTCCTATCAGACTATCTGGTATAGAACCGGAAAGGGTTAACACCAACAGGGGGAGCCCCTGAGATGCACATCCCTAGGTGCTCCCCGAGGTGTCACCACTCGGGAGCGCGCTTTAGGCCCTAGCCTCCATAGGTTTCGGATGAGGCAACACCCCCTGGAATCCTTTATCGGACTACCCTTAAACATTTGAGGGAGGTGATGGCGCTCCCCCCCCATGACTCATCTGCATAATAATACCCCTACCAATGCCTAACCGCCAAAACCAAATGCGTTGTGACGTTTTGCTACGAGGTAGGCGAAAAAACCAAATGGCTTTCAAAACAACGCCAATTAGCCAAGTGGAAAAACTCCTACCAGGCCCCTTGCAGCAACCAACCGAGGTCCATAGCAAAGTCCGAGGGAAAACCTAGAGGGTGGGAAACCGCAGCCGGATGAGGGAAAGAAAGGGGTGATCTCGGGCTGCCCCGACCTTAAATGACCCCCCTAGCCCCGCCCCTGCCACCAGCCTATTGGCTGGCACAGGGAATGACGCAGCCCAAGGATTCCCAAGTCGCGCGGGGCCGCAGCCAGCCCAGCACGGATGCAGGTGGGCGTGAGCCCGCAACCCCCCTCCTTATGTCGGGAGTGACACCTGCATGTATTGAAAAGACTAGGACCAATTTAAGCAAGGGCAAGGAACTGAAGCCTGTCTGGAATATGTAGTCACACATGAGTAAAATGCATGTGAGTGGGGGGATTGCCTGTATGACAGGGAAAAGTGTGCATAAAAATGCTTTATGTTATGGAAAATTGCTGGAAAACCATTTTAAGCAAAATTGCATATGAAAATTGTATGAGGCAAAATTTGTCCTGAAATGCTGACAAGCTTTTATGATACCTTTCTAGAAAATAATAAATTGCAAACTGATTCAAAAATGTGGAGAACTGGAAAAAGACCAGAGAAATGAGAAACTGAAATTCATAGATTTGTTCATCCCTACCTGCAGCCTTTCCCACCCAAAACACAAATATATTAGGTGTTGAATGTCTGTAGTGGTGAACTTCTCTATTAAAGTTGAGTCTCCCCATGATTATTGTTATACCCCGTCCATCTGGCTGGGTTTCCCCAGCCACTCTGGGCAGCTTACAGCATATCTAAAAACATAATAAAAACATCAAGCATTAAATACCTCCCAATACTGTAGACGATGAGCATTGTAAGTTGCATAGGAAGCTTACCTTTATAGAGCAAGCTCCCTGATGCAGACATTCTTCCCCCACCATACAAAGAGGGACTAATGTCAGGGACATTCAGGAAGTAACAGAGCTAAAGACTTGCCCTGCTCTCCCCCTCACACAGTACAGGTATGGAAGGGAGAGGGATTGGGTGAATAAGGCTGTTGTGTACCATATAGTGCAAAAAAACCAAAAAAACAGTTAACTTGGCTTTGGTAGAACAATATGTGAAGAGTAGCAGGTTTTCATATGAATCTGTCAAAATGAATCAAATAAAGGCTTTATGCTGATGGCAGTACAGTGGTATCTCGGGTTACATACACTTCAGGATACACAGTCCACTAAGCAAGGAATAGTGCTTCAGGTTAAGAACTTTGCTTCAGGATAAAAACAGAAATCGGGTTCCGGCGGCGCGGCAGCAGCGGGAGGCCCCATTAGCTAAAGTGGTGCTTCAGGTTAAAAATAGTTTCAGGTTAAGAACGGACCTCCGGAACGAATTAAGTACTTAACCCGAGGTACCACTGTACAGAAACAATAATATATTGCTTTATTAATTTCAAGTATGCAATTAATTCTCTTGCTCCAAGTTTCATTGGTTTCCAAGTACTTAACTTCGGCTCACGTTCCACACAGAAACACTCTTGTGGAAGGTAATGTGTTGTTCTTGTGTCTGTAGCATGTTGGTCTCCCATATGATTTCAACATGGACTGTTTCTCTTCTGAAGTGTTTACCTTAATTGTATCCCCATACAATAGGAGCCCTGCTACAAAGCAGAATTATTATTTCTTTTCCTCTAGGGAGGAAATATGCTGGAGCTGGAGACGGCACTGGCTGGGAGTGATTTGTACGCAGCGAGGTTTGGAGATGCCATTGCCAATTTAGGAGACATGGATAATGATGGCTTTGAAGGTATAATGTCCTAATGATTTAAAACTAGGTATTATGGAACTTAAAATGATTTGTGTGTGTGTTTATGTCATACAGAGTTCAGTATAGATTACCAAAGTTTGTATATGATTGCAGCCTCCTTTAACTTAACCTCCCTTTGCCTGGCTTGTGTCGTGGGCTGTGGGATGTTCACTTGTTTAATTGCTAAATATTTTCAGTTTCTGCATTTTGTGTGCATAATGCACCATTCTAGAGATTGAAAAATTCTTTCGTAAGTAAAAGTCCTGTTTCTACTTTGTTTTAAAAAGCGTGATGCATTTTGAAGCAACACATTCCAGTTCTCTTTCTGCTTGGATCATTTACTCTAGCTATTCGAACAACAATCTTGGAGATTTAGGTAATCGTGAAGACTATTATTCTTATGTCTCTGAATTTCCTGTAGGAATAAAACTGCTCAGGCGCATAAATAAGTTTCAATTTACTTAAAACTAGTTACCTTCATTTACCTTTTAAGTGCCCTACTCATAACAAAAGTTCTAATTGGTTGCTTAGAGATTTTTAAAGGAGAAAAGAAGTGTCAGGTTTAAAATGAATGCTAACTAAGTATCCTGTCTCATACCAATGAGAGCGGAATACTGCATAGTTATCCACTGGAATTGTCACAGCGATTCCACTGACCATTTTTCTATCATTTCTGTGGACTTCAGGTATCCATATATAGAGAACAAATTCTGAAAGTTCATTCAGAAATGGAGTTTTGGAAGACCTGAAACCATACTTGTGATTATAACACTGCTTATTTTGGAATCATAGATTATAGATCAGCAGTGGACAGTCCTCCCAAAACTTGTGGGGTGCTGCTATACTTGAAGCAAGCTTCCTGTGGCTTCACCTGTTAACCTCATCCAGAGTGCCTCTGGGCATGTATGGAGAGTTTAAATACAGAGACCGGTGGCAAACTTGGGTTCAACTGGTGCCATCAAGCAGCTGGTCTACATTCTCCAGTTTTAAGTAGGCTGAAGAGCTGATGGCCATTAAAACCTACTTGTGTCTACTTGTGGAAGCTAAGCAGTCCCTGGATGGGAGATAGCCTAGGAAACCTTGGAATGTTGAAGAGGTGGAGATGGCTTAGAACAGAAAGCAAGGGGGACCTGAGTATGCCAGCATGCATTCCTGAAGGGGGAGCAGGCAAGGCACTTGGGGAATCTAGCTTGGTGGGCAGGGATGGGTGGCCAGCAATTAACCTAAGCAGCATGCAGGGTTGCCAAAGGAATCCTGTTTTTATTTTAAGAAGAAACACTTGATGGTTCTCCCGATTTTTTTGGGGTGTGTGTGTGGCAACCACCAAGGTATGGAGATTGAGACCTACTTTTCCTTACTTTTTAATAGCTCAGCTGAAGAGCTTAGATCACGGGTAGGCAAACTAAGGCCTGGGGGCCAGATCCAGCTCAATCACCTTCTAAATCCAGCCCGCGGACGGTCCGGAAATCAGCGTGTTTTTACATGCTGTCCTTTTATTTAAAATGCATCTCTGGGTTATTTGTGGGGCATAGGAATTCGTTGTTGTTGTTGTTTCCCCAAAAACATAGTCCGGCCCCCGACAAGGTCTGAGGGACAGTGGACTGGCCCCCTGCTGAAAAAGTTTGCTGACCCCTGGCTTAGATGAATAAAGGCTAGGGGTGGAAGAGAACTTTATTCAGTCTGCACTGATCTCTTCACATCTTCTTTATGTTAGACTCTTCTTCCAGCTGCCCCCAGCACATTCAAGGCACCTTTTTAATTAAAAACCCCCCAAAAGCAGGGAAGATAAGTAAAATTTGTTAAATCAAGTTCAAGTGAATTGCTCTAGAGAGAGGCTGCTGTCTTTCCTGGGCTTGCCTTAGGATATACCTGCATTGCTTGTACTGCCACAATCAAAGTCCTTCATCTATCACTATCTCCAGAGCCCCATTGTTGTTAATAGTTCTTGATAGGCCCATCATCCATGCATCTGCCTAATTCTGTAAAAGCATATCTAAGCTAGTGGGAAGCTCAGCGCTTACATGATTATCAAATTCAATAAATCATGGACATTTCCAACAAGTCTGGTTTTTCAGTAACTGTGCTTCATTCAGCTGATGGTGATGCTTCAGCCTCTGCTAAATAAATGTGTTTTTGTTTGACATTGTTTTTAATTTGCTTTAATCTGTACTACTTGCCATTTTGATTTAATCATATCCCTTAGGCATCACTTGCATAATGACTTTCATTCTCAGCCATTAATGTTTCTTATCGTCTTCAGGTTTCATGCACATTAATGTACTGAATATCTAAATTTATTTGCTAGGCAACTCAAACAACATTTACATTTCACACTCTCCTCTGGATCTGCTTAATTAACATTTGTTTTGTAGGTAAAACTGCATGATACTGAACTAGAGCTACTTCCTGGAAATTATTGCCCTCTTCTCTTTTTTCTACCAAACCTTAGTCAAGTTAGAAATGTCTATACACACCTCCTTTCATCACCTCTTGCAGGCTTTTAAAAGAGGAATGATAAACTATGCACATGTGTTACTTTTAATATTTTAGGTTCCCCACTTTCAGATTTTATTGAAATAATGGAAGCAGAAAAAATGAACTATATGCTAAGGAACATGCCAAAAACCCAGTGATTTTTTTACAATATACAGTAATCCTTAATATTTAAAGATACCCGTGGGAAACATGAGTAAACTTAGAAACTTTGGGATGTTAACTGCAATATGTACTGGAAAGAAATCCAAAAACCATCATCCATAGGCATGAGAAGGTGTCTGTTTGGTTTGTATGTATGGTGGAAGGGAACCATGAAGGAAGTAGCAAATTATTTGAGGATGGGGCTTTAGAGAGAATAAGGAGAAACTGTAGCTCAGTGATAGATCATCTGCTTTGCATGCAGAAGTCCCAGATTCAGTGCCCAGCATATTCAGGTAGGGCACAGAGAGACTGCTGCTGGAAATTCCGGAGAGCTGTCACCAGCAACGTAAGCTAGGCAGACCAACAGTCTGATTCTGTATAAATCAGCTTAACATTCCTGTGAGAATGCAGCATTTGCAGCCCTATTTGCTCTTATTGCTGATTATCACTGACATAGACACCAATAAGATACATTTCAGTTAGTGGCTAGCACTGTCAAGCTAAGACTAGGAAGGGAAGGACTTGTACATGTGATATATATGCACTGCAAAGTTGGACTTATGAGCAGTGACCTATAGTGGGCATCACTTGGTTTGCGCAGGCTGTTGGAGGTGTGCACCTGTCCTGTGCAAACTGACCCCTTTCACCAGGCACCACTTAGTGGTGGAAGACAGGAGTTTCAATTTGCATCATGCATTTGTCTTTCGTCCATTTGGTCCATGTGGCGACTTGATAAGTAGATGCACAATTCTGAAGGCCTGTACGATTGGCCCTCCCATGCTATACCATGTGATTTCAAGAGCCAACCATGTAAAAAAGGATTTTTCAGAAGCTGCAGTATCCTTTAGGCAATATTTGAATTGGGCTCTAACTAGATAAGTGGAAAGCTTTTAATGTGAAACATTGTACTTGAAGATGGCAGGGAGCATAGGCAGAGATTGTTATCAAGGAAGGGGGAATGAGAAAGTTGAAGGCAAAAGTAAGTTTTTGTCTGACTAAAGATAACGATGTTTAAGTTGCTAGTTATCCTGTTCTAACCTGGAGACTTGGGACAGGTTGCAGCATTAAACTAAAAAAACACAATTTTGGGGGCTTATGGGTAAAGAAATAGAATTACATTCTACAGAAAACCACAGTGGCTTTGACCACAAATGACTTGCAGAAGTCTAAGCAAGAAATGGCTGTGGTGTTCTGTTTTTGAAGATTGCATGGCTAAAGATGCTGACCTCGTCCAGGGGTCATGAGGAGTGTAGTTGAGCTGATGATTCTATGGGGGGGGGGGGTGTTGGCATGGCTCCTGCGAAGCCTTATACAAAGATAGCTCTAGCAAGTTGTTATGAGACCATAAAGAGCTATTGCAAATTGTGTGTGTGTGTGTGTGTGTGTGGTAATCTCCAGCTGCATTTACAACTGATATAAGACTAGGAATGTTTCCTGAATAGAAATGTAGTGTTTGCAAGAGAGGGAGCTACTCTCTTCATCACTTTCCATTCATTACAGGCCAATAAGATCAAATTGTGAAAGCAAAGCTGTGCTTCTTAGAGAGAAACAGAGCAAATGAGAAGTGTGTCCTGAAATCCTATCCTTACCATAGCTGTCAACTTACAGATTTGAAAATAAGGGACCAGCAGCCTCGAAAATAAGGGATCAGCAGCCAAAATAAGGGATTTTAGTCAACCAGCAGCCAAACGAAGCCTCAAGTGGTGGTTCCCATAGCGTAGCAACCCGGCAAAGGGGATGCAGCAAGGAAAACCACTGTCACCAGCACTCCCAGCACTCCGCTGGGAAGTGCTGAGCAAAGGCGAGTCCCCAGGCAACGCAGCCGATTTGATTTGCACAAGGCATGCAAGCTCCACCCCCCCAGTCATTCTTAGACTCCTTATTGGCTGAGCAACACAGCCAAGCAACACAGTTGGAGCCTCCCTCCTCCCTGGCCGGCAGGGAGGGAGGGAGAGGAGCTGCTTCCTTTGAAACCCGGGAAATTTAAGGGAAATCATCAATAAGGGACAGCAGCAGGACACAGCGCTGGGATAAGGGACTGTCCCACCAAATAAGGGACGCTTGACAGCTATGGTCCTTACCCGAAACTACAGGGAGAAGATGGCAATACAAAGCAAGACAAACAGAAACCGAAGCATGCTATGTGCTTCTTCCAACACCCTGGAGCTTCTTTTCCTTTGTCCAATGTTGCTTTCCCTCACTCCCACCCTGTCAAGCAACTATCCTTGCACTAATTTATGCCACTGTTCTGTGAACAGCTAATAGTGATGAGATATTGCCATCTTTCCACTTGGTGCGAGCAAATCTTTACTTTCCTATCAAAAAACCCAAACAAACCATGCATTGGAGTAAACGTTATTAAAATGAGTGTGTAGCTGATATGCTAATGCGTCTTCATAACGTTGCATTGAAGTATATCACATCTATTTTAACAGATGTAGCCATTGGGGCTCCACAGGAAAACGATTTGGAGGGCGCAATTTACATATATAATGGCAGGAAAGATGGGATATCACCGACCTTCTCACAGGTAGGTCTGTTTTAGCCACTACTGTGACTGTTTTAGCAGAGATGCTGTCGTCATAGCGAGAGGGGCATTAAACAGAACACAGAAGTGACACCGTCTTGGCCTAGAAGGCTTGCAATTTTTGAGGCCAAGCTTCATAGAATCATAGAATCATAGAGTTGGAAGAGACCACAAGGGCCATCAAGTCCAACCCCCTGCCAAGCAGGAAACACCATCAGAGCACTCCTGACATATGGTTGTCAAGCCTCTGCTTAAAGACCTCCAAAGAAGGAGACTCCACCACACTCCTTGGCAGCAAATTCCACTGTCGAACAGCTCTTACTGTCAGGAAGTTCTTCCTAATGTTTAGGTGGAATATTTTTTCTTGTAGTTTGGAACCATTGCTCCGTGTCCGCTTCTCTGGAGCAGCAGAAAACAACCTTTCTCCCTCCTCTATGTGACATCCTTTTATATATTTGAACATGGCTATCATATCACCCCTTAACCTCCTCTTCTCCAGGCTAAACATGCCCAGCTCCCTTAGCCATTCCTCATAAGGCATCGTTTCCAGGCCTTTGACCATTTTGGTTGCCCTCCTCTGGACATGTTCCAGTTTGTCAGTGTCCTTCTTGAACTGTGGTGCCCAGAACTGGACACAGTACTCCAGGTGAGGTCTGACCAGAGCAGAATACAGTGGCACTATTACTTCCCTTGATCTAGATGCTATACTCCTACTGATGCAGCCCAGAATTGCACTGGCTTTTTTAGCTGCTGCGTCACACTGTTGGCTCATGTCAAGTTTGCAGTCAACCAAGACTCCTAGATCCTTTTCACATGTACTGCTCTCAAGCCAGGTGTCACCCATCTTGTATTTGTGCCTCTCATTTTTTTTTGCCCAAGTGCAATACTTTACATTTCTCCCTGTTAAAATTCGTCTTGTTTGTTTTGGCCCAGTTCTCTAATCTGTCAAGGTCGTTTTGAAGTGTGATCCTGTCCTCTGGGGTGTTAGCCACCCCTCCCAGTTTGGTGTCATCTGCAAATTTGATCAGGATGCCCTTGAGTCCATCATCCAAGTCGTTGATAAAGATGTTGAATAAGACTTTTGCCAGCAACACTGGAATACGAAATGGGAAACAGATGGGGTGGGAATGGGAAGTCACTAGAGGAGGGAAAAGATGGGGAGAAAGGAAATAACTCACTCTAGCTGCCGCCATTCATTTGTTAGAAAGTATTTGTTAGCAAGTTAGAGGCTGCTGTTGCTTCAGTCTTCCTCCACAACTTGGTAGATTGTGTAGCAAAAAGACAGAAAGCAAATTGTATGAGTCAGGACTGGAAGTATCTGGGACATTAATAGAACTCTGGGTGAGTGGTTCCCATGTCTGAGAAATTGGTTAATTGCCTAAACTGAATGTGCTTACACTCCTTCTGAAGGACCAGGTGTGCAGTCTGGGGATGCTTTTGGATCCATCTTTGTCACCGGAGGCCCCAGGTTGCCTCAGTGTCTTGGAACATTTCTTAATTAGTTTTATAACATACATTTTAAACAGTCAATTTCATTTATATATATACAGACGTACCTTGGAAGTCAAACAGAATCCGTTCTGGAAGCCTGTTTGACTTCCAAAACGTTCAGAAGCCAAAGTGCGTCTTCTGATTGGCTGCAGGAAGCTCCTGCGGCCAATCGGAAGCCGTGGAAGCCCTGTCGGACGTTTGGGTTCCAAAGAACTTTCTCAAACTGGAACACTCACTTCTGGGTTTGTGGCGTTTGGATGCCAAAACGTCCAAGTACCAAGGCTTTTGGGATCCAAGGTACGACTGTGTGTGTGTGCGTGTGTGTGTGTGTGTGTGTGTGTGTGTGTATGGTCAACATGTTTTTAAATTCTGGCTATTATCGATTCATTTTAATGTATCTTTTATGTAAGCTACTTAGAGCTTTTTATGATTAAGCAGCAGTCACATTCAACCCAAGATGTTGTCTGGTCCAGCGGTTCTTTTAATGGGGCCCCAGTGAAAGCAGCACATCATGCCAGGCCTTGCTGCAATGTTGTAAGGTTAATGCTAGCGCTAAACCACAGGGGAAGCACCATTCCCAGTGAGGCACATACAAACCCTGCAGCTCCCATCAGCCACAGCCAGTAAGGAATGTGGCCAGGAATGATAGAATGTTGAGACTTGAACAGCAACTAGAGGGCTACTGGTTCTCCATCCCTTATTTGTTGGTAAAATTGATTTAACTTACAGTGGTACCTCGGGTTACGAACAGTGCTGCTTATGAACGCTTGGGGTTATGAACTCCACAAACCTGGAAGTAGGTGTTCTGGGTTGCGAACTTTGCCCCGGGATATGAACACAATCTGCTTCCGGGGCCTATGCAGGGAATGCACACCTTGGGTTAAGAACGGACTTCCGGAACAAATTAAGTTTGTAACCCAAGGTACCACTGTACTTTCCGTTGTTGGTTAACTGTAGTCACTAATGGTACTTAACGGGCGGGGGGGGGGGGAGTATTCTTCCATAACTTTTTTCAGATATACTAAAAATATCAGGCTTTTTCTTTAAAAAAATTTTTTTAGAGGATACAAGGACATCAGATCAGCAACAGTTTACGAATGTTTGGTCAGTCTATATCTGGGAGAATTGATGTAGACAACAATGGGTATTCAGGTGAGTTGAGCATTTTTCTTTGCTTTTGTAGGAACAAGCTTTGCTGTATTTCATACCCACCCTTTTAAAAACATCCTTGAAAGCAGGATGCAAACTAATAAAGCAAAACAGGAAAAAAAAACACCAAAACACTCAACCCACAAAACATTAAAGTCCATAAAAGATTAGTAAAACGAAACAACAGAACCAGTGAAGGTTACAAAATAATCAGAATGCCTGAAAGTGAATTAGTTTCAGTTCCCAACCATCCCACTATCCCTAAAATTGTGGGAATATTCTGTGATGTTTCATGCTGCATTGGTAGTAATGGTACCTATGAATGATTTCCTCTCCCATTGCCCACTGTTGACAGCATTGAATTTGTTTAAAGATAGTAGCAACTTATCAGATGAGAAGGCCATTAAATGTGCAGTCCTATACATTTCCGCTCAGAAGTGAACTTTATTTAATGGGACTTAGTCTCAGGGAAATGAATACAGGATTGCAACCCAGTATCGTTACCCTGAGTTCTTCTCGCTCAGGAACATGCCCTGTTCAACTTGGCAGAACTTACTTCTGAGTAGCCATGCTCAGGCTAGGCTGCTTATCATAACAGATTTTTTTAAAAAAAAATGTTTTCAGAAAGGGAAAACACAGACGAACAAGGAGGTTAGCCTTTCAGTTTTTAAATGTAATTCATTTTTTTCTTTATCTATTAAAATTCTTTCCCACCCTGACTCCAAAAATGCTTGAGATTGAGCAACCGCTTAACTATATGGTGTTATGCAATGACTGTGGAATTATTTTAATGCCAGGAATAAAAGCAACGCAGCTCCATCTCGATGACTCTGTTTAGGAAGTTCCGATAATATATGTTGGCTTAATGTATCCTTGTATCCCCTCTCATTAATAATGTGCAAAGAGTGATTTAACGCAGTCCAGAGGTGAATAAGCAATAAGGGGATTGTGCATGAGAGAAATGGTGACTAATGATCATCTTCAATCTGTGCGGTGCTTTTTTTTCACCTACAGATGTGGCAGTTGGTGCTTTCCTGTCAGACTCTGCCGTGCTGCTGAGGTGAGTCCAACACACACACACACACGCACACACCACATACCATAATTGGAGACAACTGGACATAATGGTGAATTATGAGATGCAATTAAATAAATTTGCCATGTGCTGCTGACCTCATAAAGCTCTCAATTAAGCTCTGAACTTGGTCATTAAGCTCTGGAATGTGTTCTGTAGGACACTGAGTTCTGTAGGACACTGGAATCGCACAATGTGTCAACATCTCTATGAAATGATCTGAGCGGTGAACATCTCTGAATCTTGTGCCAGACAATATTTTACCGTCGCAGGCTTGGCTCCTAAGTCAATTAAAGTTAGGCTTTGTTTTCTCAAAACTTGGGATGTGGAAATGATAAAGCAGCACGCACGAAATTATAAACATTACAAAATTACAAAATTGTGACTATGAATTCTTCTTGCTTTTCAGGACAAGGGCAGTCGTCATTGTTGAAGCATCCTTAAAACATCCTCCCTCAGTAAATCGAACTAAACTGGACTGTGTGTTAAATGGACAGCCAGCTGTGTGTGTGCACCTGACACTTTGCTTTAGCTATAATGGCCGAACAGTTCCAGGTTACATAGGTAAACTATTAGCTAAATGCAGCATCATTATTTCTCAGCATACTTTATTGATGGTGTATGTGCCTCAATTGCTCTGATCTTTTTTCTTCTTCTTTTAAATGGCTTACTGCTGATGGTTAAATGGAATTTAATTACCTACTAATCTATCAAATTGAAGCCAATTGGTTTCCATTATTATTTTTGGCACTGAATGAAGTTTTTCCATATAGGAGAAAGCATCGCACAATAGCTGTACTGTGTAGCTCAATAGTAGACAGGATCAAGAATGGCTGATAAAAAATATTGGAATATGCAGAGGTGGCAAAAATCGACAGCACTGATTTAGAATATTCTAAAGAAGACTAGAAACCATTTCTAGTCTGTATTAAAAGTTATTTTTCATTTGTGAAGACAACCGTGGGGTTTGAAGTGTAAGAAAACAACAGAATATATTAAGAAACATATTGGAGAGGATTAAATTAGATAAGTTTACCTGGCCTGTGGAATGCCACCCCATCAGATGTCAGTGAAATAAACAACTATTTGACTTTTAGAAGACATCTGAAGGCAGCCCTGTTTAGGGAAGTTTTTAATGTTTGATGTTTTATCATGTTTTTAATATTCTGTTGGGAACCGCCCATCTGCCTGGAGAAACCCAGTCAGATAGGTGGCACAGAAATATTATTATTATTATTATTATTATTATTATTATTATTATTATTATTATCATCATCATTATTGCATGTAATTTGGGTTATAAACATTGATGAGCGGGAAGTCAGTAGTTTTGCTGAATTGGAATATAATTGTTGAGTAACAGATGTAATTTTCTACATTGAAAATAGAATAAATTTAGAATAAATACACACACACACACACACACATATATATATAATAGAATAAATATATATATATACACAGGATTAAATTTACCTAATTAGTCTTTTATCCTGAGTAGCTGTTTAATTTTCAAAGTAAATGCTCATATTATTTGGTACATTAGCAATTAGTATACCATGGAACGAAACAGCTGCTTCTCAGAAGTTTTACTACATGGTATTAAGAGACTGTGGATTTCTGGATTAACCCTTTAGACTATGGGTAGCCAAACTAGTCCCTTTCAGGTGTTGCTGGACTCCAACTTTCACCCCCCTCCCCTGACAATTGGCCATGTTGTCTGCAGGTGATATGAACTGGAGTTCAACAAATATCTAGAAGTCACCATATTGACCTGCGCCTCTTGTAGACTTTATCAGAATAAAACAGAATGGTTTTATTCTGATAATCAACCAGCCCCTGTTGCTGAGAGCACAGGGTATAATGCTTAGCTAAGGTTGCCAAGGCTCAGATTGGGTTCAAGCCCAATGAGAGAGGACCCAGCATTGCGATGCTTATTGTAGAGGCAGAAGATGGCATCTGGTAGGTTGAGAGAAGACCATAGCTATTCCTGATTATCACAGAGAGTGGAGTGAATAGCAGAAGCTCTCTAGGCAACAGCTAAGTGGCTAGACCAACAAGATGGAGAAAAATTCACTAGAATAAGATGGTGGGAGCAGTATATGTGATACAAAAGAAAGAATTAGGGGTTTCCCCATCAATTCGTTCATCAGAACACACTATTGTTGTTGTTTTTAAGTGTGCAAATGATACTGCTGACGTACTGAAGGTATGAAAGAAAATTCTGAAATACTTTTTAGAACAATTTGAAAATGATACTTTTGAAAGCCTGGCATTCTAAAGCATTCGCCATCAATTTAATAAATATGAAAAGCCTCTGAAGTTACTTTCCAAACCCTTCCTCTTAATGTTGTCCTTTCACCCCTCTCTTTCACTTTTTTACAGTATTGCTTTATAATCTAAGCCTGGATGTTAGCAGGAGGCCGGATACCTCAGCAAGGTTTTATTTTTCCTATAATGGTACATCTGAAATGACTTCCGGAAGCCTCAGCATTTACAACAGCAACAACGTTACTTGCACAACTCACCAAGCATTCATGAGGGTAACATGTGTATTTCTTTCTCTCTCCTAAATAGAATTGTTGAAGTGAAATAATTGCACCAGTATGTGAACAACGATGGGAGAAGGATTGCCAAAAACTGGCCTGTTCTGTTTCTTTGATGTGCAAGACTTGAGCAGAATAGCTCCTCTCTGAAATGGATAGCCTTATCCTTCATGAATTTGCCCAATTCCTTTTTAAAGCCATCCAAGCTGGTGGCTATCAAAAGATGTAAGGGTGGCCATCAACTTGGAAATCTTCAAGAGGGGATTCTAAACTTTTGAACCACCTGTCTTGCACAAATGCTTGTGCCATCCCTACTTCTGACGCAATGCCCTTCTGTTTTGAAATATTAATACTGAAAGTGTCTCCCCCTTCTGTGACCTTTGAACTTAAGTCAAGTCATTCAAGTTCAATAAATCCTCAGCGTCTGTCGAGCATAATCCTTGCATATTCAGTATCTGAGAAAATAATAATTAATAGCTAATTGGCATAATGGAAAGTAATGAAGAGCAGATGTAGGGAAACCCTTGTGGAAAATTATATGAATTGGATAACATACGAATTGGTGGAAGCTTTCTTGTAGATAAGAATTAAGAGCAGGAGACATGTGGGAGGCAATCAGTCCCTGCCTA
The DNA here is from genome assembly GCF_951804945.1 of Podarcis cretensis. Lineage (NCBI taxonomy): Eukaryota > Metazoa > Chordata > Lepidosauria > Squamata > Lacertidae > Podarcis > Podarcis cretensis. The sequence continues at coordinate 115,993,319 of NC_137170.1, read as the reverse complement.
TCTCATCCATTCGGGGAATAATTTAATTATCTTCGCTGTTGTAATGTTCAGTGTTTCAAGCAAAGTAGCTTGCTTGGGAACTGAACTTTGATCGAGAGCCTAACTACACAGTGTGGTCTGGCATTAAAATGTGTATATCTTACAAAGATATGGGATTTTAAGCAGAGGTCTTTTTCCTGGAAGACCCTGCCTGTGATACCTTGAGCTTGCAGCACCATCCTCAGAAGAAAGTTCCATGGAACTTGCACCCTAATAAGCAAATTTTTTTGCAGCTTTAAGCAGAAAAGAGAAAAGGTTACATCAGCTATGTGTGAGTGTAGTCCTACTCATTCTTTTCGTGACTGCCAATATGTGGCCCCACTTTGGAGGATTAGCCAAAGTGGAATGTGGTCGCCAGGCCTTTAAAGGATCCACACCTCTGGTCCAGCTTTGTAGCTGTTTCCTGGCCACTTCTATGAATGAATGAATGAATGAATGAATGGTATGTTCATTGTAGTCACAGACCAATGAAACTTCTCTAAATGCATCATTAGAATATTATGAAGAAATGCAACATTGGAAGCACCTTTGAATTTGCTTTGGCCACACCTTGTTTACTATAATTTAAGCCAGGCATAGGCAAACTCTGCCCTCCAGATGTTTTGGGACTACAACTCCCATCATCCCTAGCTAACAGGACCAGTGATCAGGGATAATGGGAATTTTAGTCTCAAAACATCTGGAGGGCCAAGTCTGCCTATGCCTGATTTAAGAAATATACAGTGGTACCCCAGGTTACAGACGCTTCAGGTTACGTGTTCTCGGGTTGCGCACCGCGCCAAACCTGGAAGTACCAGAATGGGTTACTTCCGGGTTTCGGTGCTCACTCATGCGCAGATGTGGCACTGCGGGTTGCGAACGTGCCTCCCGCATGGATCATGTTTGCAACCCGAGGTTCCACTGTAACAAGCTTTAGATGGTAGCTCAAAATAAAATACAAGGTAACTTTTCTTTTTCAAGAAACGAATGAAAAACAAGTGAAGTTCCAACATGTAAGATTTTAAAGAGAGAGAAAGAGGAAGCAGCTTTTATTCGGCAGGTGGGATGGTCTTGTGGCATTTATCCAGCAGTGGGCAGCATGGTGGTGATGCAAAGCCACCCTCTTCACACCGGTGTCACTCCAGATTCCCTGGACAGCACTGGGGCAGAGCAGGGGTGACAATGCAGTCAGGTCTGCATGGACCCACTAGCGTAGCCAGTCCACGCAGCCCTGTTATTCCCTCCCTGCAGACATGACCTCACTGCTGCCCTGCTCTGTCCAGGTATGCTGAGCAATGGCAATGCTGGTAGGATGACTCCACCCCACCATACTGGCTGCTACTGGATCATTGCATGTTGCACCGTGTGGCCTTTCACATACTTAGAAATTCTGCTATTTCTGTTCATGTAGCGATCTAAGGTAGGCGGGTTTTCTTTACATGCACATGTGTGTGTTTTTATGTTGTTAACTCATTAGGTTTCCAATTTCTGTAGAAAAATGTGAGGGATATCTTGACTCCTATACATGTTGAAGCTACCTACCACCTCGGAGAGAATGTTCTAAAGAATCAAAGTTCAGATGAACTCCCACCACTCCAGCCAGTTCTTCAACAACGAACTGAGGATGATGTCATACGCAGCAAGGTATGTTTGTGTTTGCGAAAGTAGCATGTTTGCACCTGAAACAGGGTTTGTTTGTTTTTTGCATACTTTTTGCTATTTGTTTTTCCTCCAACATTTATATGCCTCTCTGTAACGTAAAGTTTTCTGGACAACTTAAAATAAGTTAAAACAGTTGAATTGCAAAATAAGTTTCCAATTGCATTTGTGTGTATGTCCCCTCCCCCATGTTTATGTTTTGTATTTGTGTATTTTGGGGGCCGCTGTAGCAGCTCTTGAGAATTGGAGATGTGGAGTATGAATTTATTAAATAAATGAATGATCCAGATTTAAGCAGCTTGCACTGTGTGTTCATCTAATAAATGCTACTTTTAAGACGGCCGTCTTCGTTTGTTTGTTTTTTTAAAAATGTTTTCATCGAAATATTTTGCAAAGGTACATTCAGTATCTCTGTTTTTAAATCGTAGCATCCTTCATACAAATCAATTACAGTCAGTTTGAGACACATTTTTATCCTAGAGAGAATGGCTTCAGAAATATTACTTGTGAAGCCAGTCCTATGGATACAGAGCCATGAGAGTAAACCAGGGGTCAGCAAACTATGGCCCCCAGGGGGCCGGTTCACTGTCCCTCAGTCACTGTTGGGGGCTGGATGGGAAGGACAAGCTGGTGCCTTACCTGCAGCTGCCACCCTGTGCAGGTGTTTCTGCCCCTTCGTCCTCCTGCTCCCCGGAGGTGAAGGCCACCTCCTGGGCCACTTCACTGCCAGCCTCATCGTCCTCCACCGTCACGTCGGCTGCCAATGGCAGCGCAGCAGCTGTGGCCCTGCTGAGCCCTAGCCCAGGCCGGCTGTCCTCCTCCAGGAATGCAGCTGCTGCCCCACTTATGGGGATGCAGAGCGGCAGCAGCCACAGCAGCAGCAGGGCGGCAGGGGGAGGAAGAGGCCAAGCGGCAGCAGCTCTGCCAATCAAACGCTGCGCCTGGTTTACCTCAGTGCAGCACGGGGATGTCTCTGCCAGTCAAACGCCACTCCTGGTTTACCTCAGCACAGCACAGCATTTGATTGGCAGAGACGTCCCCACCCCATCCTGAGGTAAACCAGGCATGGCGTTTGATTGGCAGAGATGTCCCCGCGCTGAGGTAAACCAGGCATGGCGTTTGAAAGGCAGAGCCGCCGCTGCTCAGCCTCTTCCTCCCATCGCCTTCGCTGGGAGTCTCGGCTTCACGGCGGGTTCTTAAATGGCCAGGCCGGATTTAGAAGCCTGCTGGGCCTGATCCGGCCCAGGGACTGTAGTTTGCTGACCCCTGGAATAAACTATTCCCCTTGCTCTGTACGAAACTTTGAATAGCAGTTAATTCATAAGTGTGTGTGCATGTGTGCATGTGTGTGTGCACAGCCTTCTGCTGCTGGCATTGTTTTCCCGATCCGGGCAAATATGTTCATTCCCTTATCTAATCTTAAGTGCTCCAATGCAGTGTTTAATAGCCTAATAAACCCCTAAAAATTAATAAATGTTTCCCTCAGCAAATACCATTGTGATGAAAGGGTCACATGGATTTGTTTCCACACCTCATGAAGCATCTTAGTTAGCATCAAGCCAGTCTGAAAAAAAACATCAAATAAAAAAATGCCTGCACTACATCAGTCCACTGACAGTGTATTATTCAGTGGGAATCACAAGTGGGGAGATTGCTGTAGCATTTGGGTCCTTCTTATAGTGACCATGGTGAAAACAGAAGATGGGGCTAGATGGTCCTTTTGCAGTCTCTTTTTATGGTCAGTAATACCATGTGTATGTTGTGTAGGCTGGTGTTGTGTTAGGAGCCTCCCAGAGGTATCTCTTGAGGGGTTGCTTAGAAAGAGCTGTTTCCTTTTGGGTCCCATCCTTTGTTGTTGTTGACAGTGGAAGGTACTAGACCTGTGTGTAAAGAATGAGAGAGAGGAGTGAAGATCTGCCAGTAAAATACTGTTTTAAATTAACAGTCTGAGTTTCAGGGTGAAAAGGGATTTACTTCTGAATATGTATGGATATGGTATTGTATTTGACCCTAAATAATTGTTGTTTTCCTCTTTTATAGTTCATGTTTGCAAGATTTTGCTCTCAAGAAAATTGCTCTGCTAACTTGCAAGTTTCTGGAAAACTTGCATTCCCGAGGTAAGTAACTAGTGATTTCTATGCTGTAAAAAAAAAAGAAAAGAAAAGAAAAAAGCTTTATTTATTTAATTATTACACTTATGTCGCACCTTACTTCCAAGGAGCTCAAAGTGGTATATATACCATATTTTTCACTCTATAGAATGCACTGGACCATAGGAGGGGGAGAACGGGGGGGGGGGATTCTCTCCCTCTCTGCGCAGCGCCCCTTCAGTGAAACGGTAGGAGAAACAGAGCCCCTTTCATTTCTCCTCCCGCTCCGCTGAAGGGGCGCTGCGCAGAGAGGGAAAACTGTGCAGCGCTTCTCCAGTGAAGCGAAGCCTGGGGAGCAAGAGGGATCGGTGTGCACCGACCCCTCTCACTCTCCAGGCTTCAGGCAGCTTTCTGCAAGCCTTCGGAGCGCAACAGGAACTCCTGCTGCTCTCCGAAGGCTTGCGGATAGCTGCCTGAAGCCCCCGGAGCGCAGCAGGAGTTTGCGCTGTGCTCCGGAGGCTTCAGGCTTCAGGCAGCTATCCGTAAGAACTCCTGCTGTGCTCCAAAGGCCTGCGGATAGCTGCCTGAAGCCTCCGGAGCGCAGCGGGAGTTCCCGCTGCGCTCTGGGGGCTTTAGGCGGCTTCAGCGAAAGCAACGCGAAGCCTCCGGAGTGCGGGGGGAGCTCTCCCTCTGCGCTTTGGAGGCTTCGCGTTGCTATCGCTGAAGCCAAGGAGCTTGCATTCGCTCCATAAGACGCACACACATTTCCCTTTAATTTTTGAAGGGGAAAAAGTGTGTCCTATAGAGTGAAAAATACGGTACTTCTCTTTGCATTTCACAATATGCCACATCATGAAGAACCCTTTTTCTGCAAGTTGTGTTGCAGTGTTCTGTACATTTGTACGGATGAGAACTTTTATGGACATTAATATATCTCCATTAAAATGGGCTCCTGCACTGCTTGCTGTGATATATATACAAACACTATGATTGCTAGTGAAAAGTCTAGTTCAGCTTTCTCACATTCCCAGATGTGCACCTGGTGATTTTATTATATATGCAAATATCATACTCCACACTGGCCATCTTTTTTTGTCCAGGCTCCCCTTTCAAGCTTTGGTGGCACACTGGCAATGAAGCAAAACACAGCATCACACAGGAAGAACACCCCATTATTTAACTTGGAAGCATACTGTAACCCCAAGATCCAGCCACTGGAATGTTAACAGTTGTGTGTTTCTCCTTAATTTGAAACTTAGCTTCTTACGCAGAGCTACTACCTTTTGCTGCCTGCTGAAGTGCCAGCTTGTCTCCCCAAGGTGTTCATTGACTAATGTGTTGGTCTCGAGCCAATATATTTGATAAATGTCTATTTCAAGGCAGCTCTTCTGCAAGTCTTAATTAAACTTTAATGTCAAATTGAAGTTTACTTTTTAAATCCTCTTAGGAATATTTTTTTTTTTGCTTGTTAACGTGATTAGAGAGCACCAGGAGGAATGCAAGCTAGACTTGCTCACTCACGTGCAGGAGTCCTGTCTATATATTAACCTTGACTTGGAGTTTATTAGATGAGAGCTTGTGTGCAGCATAAGGTGGCCATAAAGACAGCATTAAGCACAGACACACCTAGCCATGTGCTTTTTTCTTTTTTAAAGTGGAAACGCAAAGAGGAAGCATATAAGGCAGTCATTGCTAACAATATGAGACAGAGCAATTACAATCAGCACAAAAGCTACAATAGAGATGTTTAGTGTGTGTGTGTGTGTGTGTAAAAGCACTTGCTAGGTCATCTAGGCTTGCCAAGTGATGAGGACAATCATGCCCCACACCCCCTTGATCAGACAGGGAATAGTAAAATGCCCACCACCAGGTCATAGGACAACAGAGTCCATAAAGATGTCTATTTTGCTACACATTTGTATGAGATAGAATGGTGCTTCCCCTTTGGTAGGAAGATGCAGATGACCAAGGTCCCTCAAGAAGACATTACCTTAGGAGAGATGGCGATTTTTATCCTGCCATCCTTCCTTCCAAGGAGTGAAAAATGGCATGTATGGTTGTCCACCCATCCACTGAAGCAAATTTTATGCCCCAACAGCCCTGTGAGATAGGTCAGGGTGAGGGATGGTGCCAGGTCCAGCAGGCTTCATCAGATCTCTTTAGTCCTTCTTTGTGTAAAATTCTGTGGTAATTTTTTTGTCACCACTTGGCAAAATGACATAAGCCCTGCCCAGGTGTTAGCTGTTCACGTCCAAGGGACAACTGCCTGGCCAGGTGTCCTGATTGTGTGAAAGCCCCTATGTGTGGTAAGGAGCTGATCAGTTGGGCTTTCTTGACGGACAACACTGCAGTGACACGCAGCTGTTGAAAAGAGGACATGACATTGGAGAACGGGGCTAAATGTGTGGGCAACAGACAGCTAAGGTGTCCTGGAGGGAGAACCATATGATGGCAGGGAGAACCAGCAAAAGTGATCAAATCCCATTTTTGTACAGGGCAGGTGCTTTCTGAACCCACAGGCCTAAACATCCTGAAGTAGTCTTGTGTAGCAGATTTATTTTGGAAGAGTTGGTTTACTCTCCTAGGAGAAAATAGCAGTTCCTCCAGTGGAGTTATTTCCCAGCTGTGAGCTTATAATAGCAGAAAGGGACCTTGTGATCCTCCAGATGATGCTAGACTCCAACTCCTAGCCTTCCCAGCCAGCATGGCCAAAGGTCAAGGGTTGATGGCAGTTGGGATCCCAGTGACATCTGGGGAGGGACACAGGCTTCCTGTGTATGGCTTGGGGCTTTAGAGGAAAGCCTGAGCATTTCTCTTGTACTTGAGTAACATTTGGAATTAAGTCAAAAGCAATCTTTTCATTTCCAACAGGCCTCATGAAAAGAAGCCCTACCTTGTGGTGGGAAGTACGAGGGTACTGATGTTGAATATTACCTTGTACAATGCTGGCGATGATGCCTATACAACTGCCCTCCATATCCAGCTCCCCAAAGGGCTTTATTTCACCAAAATTCTACAGCAGGTAAGAAAGGAGGGGGTCAGTTTTCATCAGAAAAATAATAAACACACCCAGCACCAGTCTCTATCCAGACTTGAGCAACCAATGGCTTCTTTCTACAAAAATGTAATGATATCCCATTGCAGCTCTCCATTACCTTGTTACGTTGGTCTCTCAGAACATGGTTGGTTTTTTTTAATATGTACTTTTGCAAAACATCCATATTCCTTTGTCAGCTGCTTCTTGTACATTGTTACCACAGGAGGAAGCCCAAATACATTGTGAAGTGTCAGAAACAGAAAGTCATGCGGTGAGACTTGACTGCAGTGTGGGGCATTTATATGTAGATCACCTGTCAAAGGTAATATTAAATATCAACTTTTTTAATTTTATTTTTTTTACTTTCTTTGGCATCATTTACATTGGAGTGGGGAACTTATGACCCTCCAGATGAAGTTGAACTAAAACTCCCATTATATCCCTGACTGGCCATGCTGACTGGAGCTAACTTACATCAAAGAACACACCTTATGTCCCATGGCAATTGAATAGACTCATGCATGTGTTTTTCTTAACTGCCCTTTTGATGATTAACAAATAGCCTTGCGGTTAGGATCTGTGTCAGCACACATTTGAAAATAGAATCATAGACATGGAAGGGACCACTGGGATCACCCAACCCCTTGCGATGCAGGAATATTTTGCCCAACATGAGGCTTGAACCCACAACCCTGAGATTAAGAGTCTCATGCTCTACTATCTGAGCTATCCCAGAGCTCACACCTCTCTGGAAACAGAGTTCTTTGGAGAACTAAAAACTGTAGACAAGCTGGCAATGTCAAAATGAAGAATTAATAGGTGACAAGCATGGCAGCCAATAGGATTCTGCCAGCATATGTAGTACTTTGGGGATTGTTTGCCAGGGAGATTCTTAAACTATTTTGGCCTGAGGGCTTCACTCATTCTTGCCCAAACCTCTCCCAGGGCCAAGTGCCAGTGGTGGCTGTGATCAGAAGTGGGTGTGGCCACTCCACAACACATTCTTGAAGACACACCACGTTACACACTCAGCTCACACACATTACATGGGCATGCACATACAGAGGTGTGTGGACAGGCACAAAGCCTCCCCTAGCATCTCAACTGTATTGTGCACATCAGCAGAGTTTTCCTCTTCCTCCTCATGTTCCTAGGCTGGGTAGGTAAAGGTAAAGGTAAAGGGACCCCTGACCATTAGGTTCAGTCATGACCGATTCTGGGGTTGTGGCGCTCATCTCGCTTTATTGGCCGAGGGAGCTGGCATACAGCTTCCAGGTCATGTGGCCAGCATGACTAAGCCGCTTCTGGCGAACCAGAGCAGCGCACAGAAACGCCGTTTACCTTCCCGCCGGAGTGGTACCTATTTATCTACCTGTACTTTGATGTGCTTTCGAACTGCTAGGTTGGCAGGAGCAGGGACCAAACAACGGGAGCTCACCCTGTTGTGGGGATTTGAACCGCTGACCTTCTGATCGGCAATTCCTAGGCTCAGTAGTTTATCCCACAGTGCCACCCGCATCCCAGGTTGGGTTGAGAAGTTTAAAACAGTAGCCACAATGTTGTCCCCTCACCCAGCCCAATTTGCCATCAGCAGCAGTGCTGAACGAAGTACCTCCCGCTTCTCAGTGCTGTCTCTCAGAGTCGATTGGAGTGCTCTGCTGTTTCCAGAGAGCTTGGCCATTACCAGCACTTGGGAAACAGCTGAACAAATCATTTCTCTAACTGCCCCCATCTTTTTTCAGTAGCAGCAGGAAGAGAGAGAGGCATTCAGCACTGCTGCCAGTGGTGAAATGGGTGCTGGTGGTGGGGCAGTAAAAACAAAAGCAAGAAAACCCTCTGCAGGCCAGTTCTGGTCCAAAATGTGGTAGCTTACCACTCCTGGTTTACTGTGCGTTGTGTACTTGATCAAATAGGTATTTGGAATGGATGAGCCACAAAAATGCAGCTTGCCTGGACAGCAAGTCAGACTGAAGATAACAATTATTCTAAGCACACTTACTAGGAAACGAATTCAGTAGTACCCATCTCCCAGCGGGTGCATTGAAGACTGGGCTGATGATTAAATGAGTTACAAAGGCAGCATGCAGTTCAAACGCCAATCATATAATTTCTACTGATATTACTAATATCGTATGCTTGCTGATAGAATACAGATGCATTCGTTTAAACCCTAAAGCATTTCATTTACTTCACAGATGGATTTCAGTTTTGGGTTGGATGCTAGCTCACTTAGCAGGGCAGGAGATGACCTCAGCATCTGCATTAACGCAACCTGGTAAGTGCTGTTTGCTACAGATTGCCCTTTTAGACTAATATTGTCTCTGCATTTGAATGACAGAACCGGGAATTATACAAGGAGTTGCTGAAGCATGGAAAGTATATATTACATAATGTGCAAAAGTCCTAACAGAAACCAAATAAAACCTGTTTTTAGTGGTTTGGTTGCAAAAATAAGACTTTAGGTAAATTGCAGTGGAAATGTGCTTAACTCTTTCACTCAGACCAATAGGACTTCTTGGGTTGGCTCATGCTTGGGTTGGCTCATGCTCTTTCTTAGTGATACTAAGTGTGCAGTTCAGAAAACTTTATCTAACCAAATCTGATCTTATGTGTTGTGATACACTGTAATCTTTGTTTCCTCCCGCAGTGAAAATGAACTGGGCACTGACATATTGTTGGATAACAGCCTAATTTTAACATTGCCTCAGAAGCATGAGGTTGAGCTGAGTGTTCATGGGTAAGCTAATGAATGTTCAAGTGTGTATCTAGAGCTGATAATGAACTGCTGCAATCAGGGTTTTGAGGAAGATAGCATGAACCCTTTCTAGAGTCCAGCAGGTTTTTGGATAAGGTGGTTTAAACCACCTTCATATTTGTGGGAGCAAAATATGAATCCCTGTGGCCCATGTGTGAGGGCTGAAGAACCAAATGGGTGCCTGGGTGGCTGGGTGCCTGGATTCATAATGTGGGGCTCAACCGACTCTTCAGCAGGAGAGAGTCCCAATGGGCAGAATTTAAACTCACAAAGTCAAGTAGCACAGTGAAGCCTAAGGAGTGTAGGCTTTGGCATAACCCATTTGGCATAACCCATACTTGCAAAGTGCTCCTCTATTTCTACCCCTCTTGCAGTGAGCAAACCACACAGTGTTAAGTAAGTTTTAAAATGCTTTACTTATAGATTCAAAGGTCTCGTTCGTGAATTTATCTAAGCAGAAGCAAGGAGAACATGGGCAGAATACCCTTGGGTAGAAAATGCAGAAATATGGTTTCAAACATGTATTCTAAGCTTGGAACAAAGCTTTGCCATATCTGCCTTGGTCAGTTACATGGCACAGAGAAAGAAGGAACAAGAAGAGGCTTCGCTTCCTCTCTCATCAGAGAACAGGGAGCATGATTTAACTGAGTCTATGAACCCCTTCATGTACTGAGTCTTAACCCCTTCATGTGCTAACTAGTTCTTATGCATAGTTCTGTTTGACTTCCATCTCCCACATCATTTCCATGCCTTTAGGATTTCACTGTCAGTGTTTCTGCAATCTTGTTACCTTTTCATGGCTTAGAAACTCTCAGAAGAGCTTAGAATATTGAGCTATTTGGGAGATGGGGTACTCTTAACAAACAAGGGCAGATGGGTGACAGAATGCAGTTGAAACAGGAAGCCTCTCTAGGTAAAGAGGGACCAGAGGGTTTCTGAAAGGGAAGAGAGACTGGATGGTAGAACATCCAGAACTGCCCCACTTCAGTCACTGGCATCTCCAGGTAGGGCAGGAAAAGAATTCTCTTTGAAATCCTAGAGAGGAACCACCATCCAGTGTAGAGAATGGCGGCTTACCCCCTTTCCCGTGTGGGGCGGAAGTTGCGGCCCCTTGCATTCTGTGGCCATCCATGCTAGCCAGGGCACATGTGTCCAGCTGGCAATTTAGGGGATTTCCCCGGCTGCAGAGTGGGCTTGCCTGCCAAAAAACTAAGTTTAAACAGGCCAGTCGGAGCCCCCCTCAGTTGGTCAGTGCCTCACTGGCTGAGCGGGATTGCCTCCTTGCCTGCCCAGTCAGCAAGCAGTGCATAAACACCAGCTGTGCCTGACTCCCTCAGCACAGTTGGCAGAAGAGCCTGCCATCCTACAGTTGGAGACCCTGTTATACTTGCCTCTTGCAGGCAGCTAAAAGTAAAGGGACCCCTGACCGTTACGTCCAGTCGTGGCCGACTCTGGGGTTGCGGTGCTCATCTCGCTTTATTGGCCAAGGGAGCTGGTGGACAGCTTCCGGGTCATGTGGCCAGCATGACTAAGCCGCTTCTGGCGAACCAGAGCAGCGCACAGAAACGCTGTTTACCTTCCCGCCGGAGCAGTACCTATTTATCTACTTGCACTTTGACGTGATTTCGAACTGCTAGGTTGGCAGGAGCAGGGACTGAGCAATGGGAGCTCACCCCGTCGAGGGGATTCGAACTGCCAACCTTCTGATAGGCAAGTCCTAGGCTCTGTGGTTTAACCCACAGCACCACCTGTGTCCCTATTGCAGGCAGCTACTATAACTAGAATTAGGCTGCCTGTGAGCCAACTTCCATTTTGATGACCTGGGATTCCAGATGTGTAGCAAACGGTACTTAAGGAAGCTAATTGACAATGGATGCACTGGTAATGATTTCATCAAGATTTATTTTCAATCATCTCTTTTGGGAAACTCTTTTTGTAGATCTGTATCTCCATCATCATTTGTTTATGGACCCAGTGAGGAAAATTCACCAGTTACCTGCATAAAGGAGACGATAAACTTCACTTTCCATGTAAGAGATATTTCTTACAGACACATTTTCTGTTCTAGGCGCTTTTGAAAAGTGAATTAAATGAAATTTATCACTTCATGGGGAGCGGGGGGCTTTTCCTTATAGGTTAAGCTGATTTCAATAAAGCTAGACACTCTCTGAGCCAGTAAGGCTATACCTGCAGTGCCTCTTTCAATTATATCTCCTTGGACTATTCTTGGAACACAATTCCTTCAATAGTTCCCCAGATGAAAAATTAACTGTTCTGTCAAAGTTGCTTTCTAAGGTTAAGTAATAAAAACATGCAGTTTTGCCATTATTCCAGTTACAAATATGATGGTTGAAAAGGCCACATTTGCAATGAGCAAAACACAGAAGAATTCTGCAGGGGGGAGCTTAAAAGGGGTGTGTGGACTCCTTAATAGCCCCAGAATAATTTAATTCTGAGACAGCGAGAAAATTAGAATGTATATTGTGATGAGACAGGTTATAGGCCCTGCACCATGAGAGGGAAGAGAGGCAAGCAAACCAGCAAACCAGTGGATCTCTGCTCACCCCTTCCCACCTCGCCCTCTGGATTCCTTCCCCAAACAGCTCTTTAACTCTTTGGATTTTTAATAGGCCCAACCTTAACTTCCTACACCAAGTAGAGTAGTATTAAGCATAGGGTGCATTTATTGAATTTTGTGCTACCCTTCTTCCCAAAGGTCACTTCCTGAAAAGGTGGCTTTCTGGTTTACAGGGGCAAACTCTTTTTAAATGTCCCTTGGGACAGGAGAAAAACATTGTCCACGAGGCCACAATGGAGACATTAAAGATTTTAATGTAGCTGTGTTCTGACAGTAGTGTGTCCATTGCACCTCCTAATTTAACTCCTTCCAATATATAAGCCTTTTAATATAAAACCTGGATATGTGAACATATCTTTCAAACGTTTGTGTTTGAGAGAGCAAAAACAGCAGGTATTATATAAGTCTGGTTTGATTTCCAGTTTCAGATGAGATTCTACCGTAATTGTGTTCTTTACTCCTTAGGTCAGCAATCTGGGACTAAGTATGGCTCCTGGTGTAAGCCTGGTGATACAGATACCCAATTCTTTTGTTCCTAGAGAAATCAAGTTGTTTAATATTCTGGATGTCCAGGTATGCCTGGTTTACTCTATGTATGGCAAGTAGGAAGGTTGTATCAAAGCAGTAAAATACTGAGAAGTTTGCAGCTGTGTAACCAGTAGGGACTGGGCTGCTGTGTCACACAAGACACCTTTCATGTCAGCTGTACAGGTGCAAAGATCTGCATGTGTCAGACATCCTGAGTCATCCAGTTGTGTCCATCCACTTTGTGTCCTTTCCATAGCCATAAAACACAGCTTGGTAAATAGTTGTTTAAAATCCCACCAGTAAGGACTGAAAATTCTCCTCCAGCTACCTCATCCCTATTAGCTGCGGTGGTGGCACAGAGCCCACATATCAGCTAGTTTGGCCCTACATTTATTTACAAACCCACCCACCCTCCCTTCAGCATAGTTTGAGGAAAAAATGGGGCAAATTTAGCTATGGATAATGGTTATACACTGGACCCATTCTCTCTCTCTCTTCCCAAAGCTATCTATATTAAAACTTATGATTTAGTTGAGATTCCTCCATTTCAGAGGGCTGGACTGGATGACCCTCTGGGTCCCTTCCAACCCTACAATTCCATGATTCCATTATTTAAAGGACTATTAAAAACAATGTGGTTTACTCCAACGAGTTCAGTAGGGTTTATGAGCAGACAGGGTTAGGACTGCAGCTTAAATGTGTTTATAGAGTAAAGGTTTGCACAAGGGGCAGTAATTCAACTCAGAGAAGGCCTATTGGAATAAATGAATATGTTGGCCGTGTCCATTAATGTCAGTGAGTCTACTCTTGAGTAGGACTAGTGTGGAATAGCACCCAAGGTTCAGAAACTACAATCTAATTTTGCTTTTGTTCCTTTTTTAGACAACTGATGGAAACTGTACATACAAGAAGTATATAAGAGACTGCACTCTGCCGGAGACAAATGGAAATATATTGCAAGATCTCATTACATTCTTTACGAAGCTTGATAAGAGGGGGCTGGTAATTTCTTGACTTTATTCAATCAATTTTGTTAGAGAGATTGGTTTGAATCCAGAATGCCCATGAGCAGAATCCATTCATGGGATGCTACTAATGGAAGAGGAAGATATTGTCTCTTGCATCCCTGTAGCCCCTTTAAAGCTGTTGTAGAAGATTTGAGGAAGGGGCTGCAGAGGGGAGGGGGAATTGGTAAAAATACTGTATTTTTCGCTCTATAAGACACATCAGACCACAAGACACACCTAGTTTTTGGAGGAGGAAAACAAGAAAAAAAAATTCTGAATCTCAGAAGCCAGAACAGCAAGAGGGATCACTACACAGTGAAAGCAGCAATCCCTCTTGCTGTTCTGGCTTCTGGGATAGCTATGCAGCCTGCATTCGCTCCATAAGATGCACACACATTTCCCCTTACTTTTTAGGAGGGAAAAAGTGAGTCCCACCTCGTTCCTCCTTTCCTGGATCTCAGTCCCTTCTATTTGCAGGAGGGGACACTCTGGATCCAACCCATTATGACTTCCTATTCCACACTTTTGTTCATATTAATTAGATGAGCAGATTTTGGTATCAGAAAACTGGGCTTGATCATGTATGGAAGAAAGAGGTGTTTCTGGCAAGACTGGGGTACATAATAGTTAAAATGGTAAACTTTGGACATAAAAAAGCAAAGGATAAGAAAAGATGGTGCTTATACTTCAGTAGCTCCAGATGGGGAATCTGATCCGTGAAAAGAATTAACAAAATGAGAACAAGAGCCTCCTTTTGAAGCATTTTAAAATCAATTAAGGATTGAAATCAAGATTTCACAAAACATCGCAAGTTGGTCAGACATGTAATTAATGCCTTCAAAGTGGTGAAAGAGTTTACTCAGACCCTGTAAATGGTATGCTGGAACTGTAGAATATTGAACTTCCTAACCTTTTGTGATGCGGGTAGCGCTGTGGACTAAACCTCAGAGCATAGGGCTTGCCGATCAGAAGGTCAGCAGCTCGAAACCCCGCGACGGGGTAAGCTCCCGTTGTTCAGTCCCAGCTCCTGCCCACCTAGCAGTTCAAAAGCACGTCAAAGTGCAAGTAGATAAATAGGTACTGCTCCAGCGTTTCCGTGCGCTGCTCTGGTTCACCAGAAGTGGCCATACTGGCCACATGACCCAGAAACTGTCTGCAGACAAACGGTGGCTCCCTCGGCCTATAGAGTGAGATGAGCGCCACAACCCCAGAGTCGTCCGCAACTGGACCTAATGGTCAGGGGTACCTTTACCTTTATCCTTTTGTGACACCTTTTTTCTTTTTTTAAAGGAAGGTGTAATCAACACATAAACAAGTTTTAAAAATCCTTGGTTGCTGATTTCTGCATGTTTTGCTTTTTGCATTTAAGTGGTTTTTAAAGCTGCAGGCCTGCCAGCCACTTTGGCTATATAAATATACTGAAAAACCCCGTCATATTTAGGGCTTTAGTAACTGCCATGTAGGGACTTGCCATAATATCTAAAATCATGTTGCTGTCCATATGTTCCCTGTTTATCCTCTAAAATTAACAACCCTCCAGCTAACTGCAGTAGCTGGCAATGGCAGGAAGGCAGGTCTATGTCTCTCTTGACAATAGTCCTTAAAATGCTGTAGCAAGGGAGTCTGGGTAGTCCTGGCTCATCAGCTGCCTGTCTGGAAACACCCCCTGTGTGGCTATGCTGTTTCCAATCCCTGCATCCACAACTTAACAGTACCCATGCTTTTAGCTTCCTCAGTGAATGTGATGGGTCTGGTTCCCAACTCTGGTGCAAAGCGAAGGAAGCACTCAAACTCCATGTAGCCAAGTTTCCCTACATGGCCAAACAGTAAATGCAATGTATCTACCATAAATGGATTGGCATTTGGAATATTCATTAAACTGGTGTTTCAAAATTGAGCTAACACTGGGGCTTCAGAAATGTTTTGTGAGAAAGATCAGACAGTTGGTATCTAAATCAGTCCAACTGTGGTTAAGAAATCAAGAGGCAGCCATGGGCTTGCACACTGCCTCTTTCTCCATGCGTAAGTTCCCCACTTCTCCCCTTTAAGGAGGTGTAATCAGAATATGTAAACCAACTTTTATAACTTTGGTTGCAAACTTTGCTTCAAAGCTAACCATGGTTAGCTCCAGGGGAGGGGGAGAGGAATGTGTGTTGTATTCAGTCTCCAAACCACAATTTTAGGAGATGGAGAACCTTAAGTGTGGATGAGGCCTTCATCAGAAGTTTACCAAAACACTGAAATCCCTGGGAAGGAGGGAAGCTTAGTGGTAAAGCATCTGCTGTGCAAGCAGAAGGTCCCATGTTCAACCCCATCACCATCAGATAGGACTAGGAGAAAGCCCAGCTTTGTGGGGATAGATAAAAATGACAAAACCGCATTTGTGGATGCATCTAAAAAAGCTATATTCTAGCAAGCTAGCAAGAGAAATAGTGCGGAAAGATTTAGAACAATGAACAACATTACTGGTAGCCTTTTATGAGAAACAGCATAAGCAGGCAAGTCCTTGCTGAAACTTTTCCAAGCAAGCTCCAGAATAACAGAAGCAGAAAGAATTATAGCCTCCAAATGTCTCTGAAACTGTGACAATCGCTCAGAGAAACTTGTTAATCCCTGCATAAGGCTGGTCAGTTTATTTATTTTTTTAAAAAAAATAATAGCTGTGTATAAGTTGCATCTCATACAATTTTTCTCTTTCTTCTGAAGTACTGTATGAAAGATGACTCACTCTGTTTGCAAATATTTTGCAATTTTGGAAACATGGAAAATGGGAAAGAAGCAACTGTTCACGTTCAGCTGGAAGCAACTCCTTCAGTGTTGAATATGGTAAATATTTTCATCTTTGAATAATCGTCATTAAATGCATGTACCCAAGGGTCAGAAGCCTCACAAAGAGCAAAATCCATTAATGGTTTTGTGCTTATAAGACTCACTAATTTCAGTGGCAGGGACTAAAGCATGTGCTTAATTTCTTCCTCCCTGGGACCTGAAAAGGGCTTAACATTGCCTGCATGGCCTAAGTGGATTCCTGAGCCTATATTTATAAATTCAATTTAACATTTCATAGTGTCTTTCGTGTGTTCCCTCCAAGTGGTATAAACCTATCTTTTAAAAAAACAGGATGCAGCTTCTGCACTTACATTTGAAGTAAAAGCGAGTGTTTCAGCAGATCAGAATCCTAAAGTCATTGAACTGCACAAGGACAAGCAAACTACCTATGTAAGTATTTTTAAACAGCATTTGATTGGGGAAGCAGTATTCAGACCAGTCACACATGAGCTTCATTCAGGTGGTCCATGATGTGTCTGTAAAAATACAATCAACACACAGCCGTTGCTACAACAGGGACAAAAATGGTTAAGTGATCAGCCAAACTCTTAGCTGTTCTCAGCTGGAAAAAAGTTCATCTGCTTGTGCTGATGGAAGTGCACCATGGTGTTTCTTCTTTCTGTGCTCCTCCTAGCTGACGTTCCTCCTCTGGTCACTGCTGTGGATACAAAACCTGACTGTCTAATTTATACACCCTGAAGGATACATGCCATATAAGTTTGTGTGTATGAGAAACCTGGTACAGTCTCTATAGAATCCCTTGATGGTTAACTGCTGGATGTTCTTTATTTGTGCAGGTCATTTTGGAGGGACTTCATAACCAAAAACCAAAACCTAGTGTAACAATGTTGCTCATTGGACTGGGTTCACTAGTTGGAATTGCTTTGCTTTTGATTCTTGCATATATTTTATGGAAGGTAAGTACTGCAGATTTAATTCATACATCTATTTGCTTTTTGGACTGTTTTCCCCCCTAGATCTCATCACAATGGAAGAGTCACCCTTGCTTCCCCACTGCCCACAAATTTATTCTAAAGTGCAGCTTTTATATTCATTTTTTAAAAGTTCTTTTTTTCATCGGAGGGAGGCTTTGGTCATTACATGGGTTGAGGAATGACAAGTTTTTCTTCCCTGGAAAAGTTGCCACTTTTATTTCTAAAACAGTCATTGGTAAGTTATCACATCTGCAGACCCAGACTTTTAGGGTAAAGTTAGGTAAAAAAGCTTTTAACTCATTTCTATCTTACCAAATAATGGCCTTTGATGCATGATAGACATTCTGCAGTTTACAGTGCCATTTGTGTTGGCACTGTTGGGATTATTTATTGGCAACTGCTGAAGAGAATGCTTTCTGGAAACTGATAGTTTCCTGAACAGCCACCCCAAAAATTTCCTTTTTGTTTAAATCATGTGGCCCCTCCAGCTGTTGTTGGACTCTATATCCCATTAGCCACAGTCAGTGGGAGTTGCAGTCCAGGAACATCTGGGTAGGGCACGCATTAGTTACAATGTTAGAAACTGAGATATGAAAGCTAAGAGCTAAATGGCACCTTAAGCCTAGGTTATGGGCGCAACAACGGAATGTCTAGGCACACTTTTTTATAATAATACAAATGAATGAACTGCAGCTAAAATATGTTCATTTTTCACATGGTCTACTCTAGTCCTTCCCCTGCCCACCCCCCTAATATTCTTAAGAGGGTCTCTTCTCCAGTCTTCACAGAGTAGCTGGAAGTGGAGAGGCAGAAAAAGTTCCTTTCCTTTCACTCTGCAGTTTTAATCTGA
The DNA here is from genome assembly GCF_951804945.1 of Podarcis cretensis. Taxonomy (NCBI): domain Eukaryota; kingdom Metazoa; phylum Chordata; class Lepidosauria; order Squamata; family Lacertidae; genus Podarcis; species Podarcis cretensis. The sequence goes on along the minus strand of NC_137170.1, from coordinate 115,975,033 downwards.
AATCTTAGGCGCAGTACTGCACCCAGAGCTCAGAAACTGCTTGCATTAATGAAATTCCCTGTTGCAAAATGTACCTAGAGCAATGGGAGTTTTGAACACTGATTAGTTAGCTCAGCTTTGGAAGAGGACTCTGCTTACACAGACAATTGCAGTGATCAGGGCTGCTTTAATTCAGTGGAAGAGGGCTCTCTCCACACAGATAAGCGGAGATACTACTGTATAATAGAATTGTAAATTTTATTTTTTAGTTGCCAACGTCTTCTTCATAGGTTCTGAAATTGTGTCTTCTAGGTTGGTTTCTTTACAAGAAAATATAAACTTCTTCCTCAAGAACAGAATGGAAGGGAAAGCTGGAGCTTTATAAACAGCAAACAAGAGGACACCAGTGACAATGATTAAAAGTTTTTCTACATAGTACATGGATATATATTTTTTTAATCGAAGGCACCGTTTGCAAGAATTGACATGTCATAAATCATTGCCATAGATATATCCAAGTGAAAAGAAAGATTTCACCTTTCTCAGCTTCCTACAATACAAATCGCAGGATGTCTGAAGAAAAATGGCAAATATAAGCGAGACCACCAAAGATGAAGCAAAACCAGCGAAAACACTATGAAAGAGCTACTACTTGCTAAAACGAATTTTGGCCATTTGAATCATACTTGAATTAAGAGTGCATAGCTCCACTGCCCAGGGATTCAGCTGAATATATAAAAAGGAACAACATTATGAACAGGCTTGGGATGCAGCAACCAACAGTACCTTTTTATATGATTAAAAACACAAACCCTTTTTTTCTATCTACATCAGAGCTTAAGTTATCTAATGTACATCTGCATGAAAGAGACCCTACTAAATTAATGAATTTGGTCATCTGTACAATCAGTGTATGGACTTTGTCTTTCCCGTATTATCGTGGACTTTTAGGGCTACAAACAAATAGGGCATTTTTCCAGGGCAAACCTGGACCCAAGACGCAACATGAGCACAGCTGTTTCACCCTCCTCTACACCCCAACACGTGCATGTAAAATTGATATTTGTGCCACAACACAGCATCTACTTTCTGAAGGTGACAGTGGTTTAGGAGTACAGTGGTACCTCGGGTTACTTAATTCGTTCCGGAGGTCCATTCTTAACCTGAAACTGTTCTTAACCTGAAGCACCACTTTAGCTAATGGGGCCTCCTGCTGCTGCCGCGACACCGGAGCACAATTTCTGTTCTCATCCTGAAGCAAAGTTCTTAACCTGAGGTACTATTTCTGGGTTAGCGGAGTCTGTAACCTGAAGCGTATGTAACCCGAGGTACCACTGTAAATCCAAGCCCTGGGCCCTTTCCCTGGTGATGGTGGATGAGATTCAGCACAGGATTTTGAGATGGCCCTGTCCCCAAACTCCCTCATTTCAGGGTTTCTGCTGGCTACCCCTAACAGGAGAGGTTTCCATCTCTCCAGCATTTCAGAAGCTTGGATAGGTCTGCCCCTTATGAAACTCAAGACTGCAGGATCCTTAGCGAATAGGAGTTTCCATTCACAAGATAGCTGCCCCAACACCTATGCGGAGCTCACCTTCTGTGAACTGAAGCTGCGTGTGTTCATGGAACAAAACAATCAGAACCTGGAATCTATGATATATTTTTTTTTAATGTGCAGTCTTTAAATTCCAGTTTACCAGGTTGTTTTTTTTTTTTTTTTTGTAGATATATCCAATCAGAGCATCCAAATTAAAATTATATTGAAGTAATTCTTCTCCCACTGACTTCTTTGATCAGGGAAATGTAGCAGTCATATTCCTTCCATTCTATTTATTTTGTTTAAGAGCAGGTTTATATAAGGAAGTCTGAAATTATATTTAGAGCAGATTTTGTTGTTCAATATATTTTAATTATCATCTTTTAAAATAGGGTTCGAGACAGAGGTGAAACACTGCACTTTAACCCCCAAATCATTGTGCTGTCACAAAGTATACCTCAAAGTTTAAAACAGCATTAAACACTCTGAAACATAGCACAAAAGCGACCTGGATCTACATTTTTTACCAATTCAATGACGCACAAATATTTAGAAAGTTGTCATAATTTAACTTACAAACAAGGATAAAAGTGTCGTTATGAAAATAACAATAAAAGTTTGCATACAAATAAGATCTGATACAATGTCAGTTCAAAATGCTCTGCCAGTTAAAAATAACTAAATTCACATATCAATTGTAACTGCTCAGAGTCCAACTTCAATAAATTCACTTTTTTGTATTTGAAGTATTTGTCAAATTATTCCAGAATACTTAGGAGGAGTAGGAATTACACTAAAATACTTACTTGGCAAAATTAGTTTTGTTGTCTCGCCCCCACCTTGAAGATTACCAGTGCAATCATATTCAATAAGAAGAAAATCCTACTGTATTCAGGTGGATTTACTCTCAGGTAAGCATGCACAGGAATGCAGCCAAAAGGTACAAGTACAGTTATGCTATAACATGTTTACTCAACTGTAATTGGCTCTCACAGGGCCACAATCCAAAATAAAGCATTTTTCATTAGGGAGGGACTGAAGATGGCAAAAAGTTTAAGAGTCTTCTTAAATGTTTAATGGAACGCACTTTTTCCAGCAGTACTGAAATGTGCAGAATGGTTTGCAGAACTGAAACAATGGAAGTCATAAAAAGTAATGGGGAAAGCTAGACTCACTGAGTAATGCATGGGAGTTTGGGTGAAGAATGCTACCCTGCCTAAAGTGTGCTTAGGTGGAGAGGCTTAAATGTTCTGCCTCCTGCCGCTTTGAAAGAAGCAAAAAAAACAGCCATAGAACCCAATTTCCAGGGCCTCTCTCTTCTGCTGAAGGGCACACACAAACCCACATCCTCCCACACCTTCCTTACCTGTGTAGCGTATCCCTGCAGCCCCTCTCCTCAGTCTCTGAAAAATGTCAATCAAGTATATAAAAACCATTCAGTTTTCCTGCAGAAATAAGTATGCGTTGGGGATTTGCCTCATTGAAGCTTGGGTTTCAATCTGCATCAGTCATATCCTATACAACTGAGTTGTTCGATTTAGCAGCAAAATCCATAATTTCTCTTCCTAGATTGTTTCTATAGACAGCTGCATGATCCTTTTGGATTATCCACTGCATCAACACTCTTGCCATAGAGATTAATTAATCGGGGATGTACCCTGGTAATAGGAAGAAAACAGGAAATCCATTACTTCTCTGCAGTATTGCTATGGCATTTTATCTGAGCACAGATTTACACACAGGATAAACTAGAGAAAATTTAAAAATCCTCTTCCTATTACAATCTAAACATTTCTCATAAAGTTACTTTCCTAGATTATATGGGTCCGCCTTAGTGCCTGGGATATCTGTGTATGGAATTAATATGAATGGGTCATTCATGCAGCAAGCAAGCTTGGTAAAACTGAATTGACTCTGAACTATATAGCATCACTACTAAATACAGCACAAGTGAAATTTCAAGGACAGAGATTTTGAAGTCTGTCCCTCATGAGAAATAAACCAATGCTATCAGCTAGAACTGGACTACTGGTTTCAATGACCTGCTGAAGGTTTTGCTATGCAATCACAACAGGCACAAGAACAGAATGCAGAAAGGAAGTAAAATCCAACTGCAATTTTGTGACATTTTCTGGCCTACAGGGCTATGCGATTTGCTTAGATATGGCCTAAAGCATTTATTAAAGAGAACAATGTATCATAAAATGATGTTGAAATGTGTCACTCAGCACTAAACTCTAGGCACACATTTCCAATGTGCATAATAAGGGATTGGTATAATGTTAAGTCTGCACTGCCCAATTTTGGCACACTGGATAAGGGCCTAACATCCACAGAACGCAGTCTGTACCCTGCAAAAATTCACATGTGGTCTATCAACAATGGCAACATACAGGTGCGAGCTGGTGTGATTCGACTTCTATTTATTGTACAAGCTCTCCCCATCCCAGGTATGGGTCTAGTTAAAGAAGGCAGAGGAAAGGGCACTGAGCAGGGCTCAGCCAGCAGCATCAGGTTGGAGTCAGAAGCAAAGACCCCAGCCAAGGATCCCAATATTACCAGTGGCCCAGGAAGAAGGCAAAAGTACTTTGCTTAATGGAATACAGTGGTACCTTGGTTTAAGAGCAGTCCTGTTTATGAATGATTCAGTTTAAGAACTCCCCAAAACCGGAAGTAGTGTCCCGGTTTGTGAACTTTACCTCAGTCTAAGAATGGAATCTGAATGGAATCTGAACCGGCGACAGGAGGCCTCATTAGGGAAAGCACACCTCGGTTTAAGAATGGTTTTGGTTTAGGAACGGATTTCCGGAATGGATTAAGTTCGTAAACTGAGGTACCACTGTAGTGGCTAAAGAAAGACTCATGCAGAAGCACAGTGTGGAATTCCAGTATTGCATTCTGTGTGTGCACCTGCAGAGCTACAATAGCATCAGGGCTGTACAGAAAATGCAGCAAAAACGCAGGGATTAAGCAAAACACTCAACATGGTTTTTGATAAACTTGCCAATTCTCTAGTTCAGAGTCTTGAACTATAGTATTCCAAACTTTAAAAAGTAGAGGAACAGCAGGCATTGATTAATGGACCACTTAGTGCTTACAACAATCAATCATCAATCAATCTATCAATCTATCAATCGCATATCACTACACTTCACCCTACCGGACGCAAACTTCCGATGGCCATTCCATTAACTCTCCATCTATATTCCATGGGTAGTTCTTTTCTTCAGGATCTATGGAATTCAAGTTGTCTCTAGTGATGCGTTCCTTTCTAGTTCTTGATTGGACTTTTACCTCTTCAACAATGAAAGCTTCAACAAATGGAAAATTGAACTAACACACAAAAACAGAAGATACAATTTTGTAAATATAACAGGACATTCCCCCTCCCCTTATAGGATTGGTGTTACCTTGTGCTTTCATTTCATTAAAGAAAAATGATGGAGTAATATTCTCAAATGACTCCATAGAGTTTAGCTGCATCTCCTTAAACATGTAGTTTTAAAAGCAAAAGAACCAAGAAAGCCTGTGTTCCCCCTGCTCTCATGTTTCCTGCTACTGATAACTCCTAAAGAGGACTTGTCTTATCCACTTCAATAAGATGAAGTAAAGCTCCTTCTTTTCCTTTGGATTTATGGCAGCAATGCATCACACATTGCAGTTCACTTTATCAGCCAGAAGTTGTGCCCAAAGACAATGAACCTTAGTGTGGCCTTAACCTGGAGACTCAACACACTGGTCATTAATTTAGAATAATACTTCATTCCCTGTATCTTGAATCCCCTGCTTTCCAAATCTTGGGGTTGGGCAGGGCGAAACCTGTGGTCTTTTGGATGGCGTTGGGCTACAACTCTCATAATCTCAAACCATTTGCCATGCTGGCTGAGGCTGCTGAGAGCCCAAAAAAACCATATGGCTTCCCAATCCAATTTAATGTGATGCTCTTCATTGCTGAGTACTACAGAATGAATCTGGATAAGCACCTTCCCCAAGACTCCAGATATACTGAACTGGATGAGTGCTGTGTGTGTGTGTGTGTGTGTGTAGATATGCACACATGTATGCACTCTCAAACATGTACATTGAAGCTTTGTGGATAAATTGTGGTGTTTGATACTGGGTTGCCTGCTGCTTGTGTATGTTGTCCACCTGTGCTCTGCATATTGGTGAAACTAAAAAAAAAAAAAATCCCACCCACAAAACGTAGGGTCTCCACTTGCCCTTAATCTCAGTGAAGTCTCTGTTTAAATACAATAGTGTTTCTGGTTTACCACCCCCACCCCCCTTTTAAAATCAGTTTAGCAGCTTTACACTCTAGTAACTCCTGTATATAAGAACCATATATAACTAAACCACAACAGATGGGTGGAAATAGGCTAATCGGTATTAGTCTGATTGGTGATTTTCAAAAATCAGATAAAAGTGGGCTAATCTACTCTGACAGGAGGTTAAGTCTCCTTACCAAGGCACTACTATCTCCTGGAGCATTTACTTCCCATCTTAAAGTTTTGTCTGCTTCATCATGTTATGTTTTAGATACTCTTTTGGGGGGAGGGGGGAATGTATTGTGCACATTTCCATCTTCTGTGTCCTCTGTTGGGCACAGTGATTAAAGAAATCAAATCAAAATGAGTTGCAGTGACAATAAGAGTAAACCTTTACCTGGTTTTTCACACTAGCATATCTTTTCAGGTGCTTAATAAACTCCGGACGAGAAGTGTTCCGCACAACAATAAGCGCCATGCTTCCATCATTCAATCTAAAAATGGCATAGTTCAGTAAAGTATTGAACTAACACAATTATCTTTGATCTAAATTGTTGACTTATTCAAAATCATCTATTTTTATTATCAGCGAGGTTACAGGTTATACTTATTTTCAGAATTAAATAAAAACTAACAATTTTTGTAAATAATGGAACTACTTCATTGGCTCCATTATTTCTACCATGCCAATATTTTAAAATTAAAATGCTCCTCTACAGTGCTAACCGTCTTTCCTTCTCTCCCATTTGGGGCAGCCTTTAGTAATTGACCTGTTGTGATTCGCTTTGATAACAAAACACCCTTCTGGTAAAATCAGAGGTGGGAACAGGAAAATGCTGGCACACTCCTCGGTTCTGTAAACATAATGTTAACCAATAGTTTCTGTTCTAAACTTGGGGGTCTCCTGTATCCGTACAATTTTGTATGTTAGAATACCATTCTAACTATATTTCTACATGACCCTTTTTACTTTGTTACTAAATCCAATGCCTGCCACAAATTCAGCCTAGGCAAAACAGACACTCTACCCAAAATGAAAGGTAGGAGGCACTACAAGAAAGGAAAAGGAAACACATGCTGGATCAATTCCTCAACTGTATGTACAGTGGGAGTGCAATCATATGCAAGTCAGTCCCACTGATGGCATAAGATTCTGATGTTGTAACATGTAGTGGCAGCTACTAGCAAGTCAAACGCTTAAGAGCTTCAACTTACTTGACCTGAAGGAAATGCAGTAATTTTGTGGATTGTGGCAAGGATCCTATACTGGCCACATTGGGGAACACTAAAGAGACTGTTGAGGACCCAAAGAGTTATTTCTCACAACCACAGTTTGATATCTACCCTGAGATTGTGAGCTCCGGTAGAAAATCTTAAAATTGTTTGTCTTCTTCACCATAGTTCCAGTTACAGATAGGTAGCCGTGCTGGTCTGCCATAGTCAAAACAAAATAAAAAAACTCCTTCCAGTAGCACCTTAAAGACCAACTAAGTTAGTTCTTGGTATGAGCTTTCGTGTGCATGCACACTTCTTCATGCACACGAAAGCTCATACCAAGAACTAACTTAGTTGGTCTTTAAGGTGCTACTGGAAGGAATTTTTTTATTTTGTTCTTCACCATAGAAATCTTAAGAGTTTTGCAAATACTGCAGTCAAACTATGTCAAAGTATCTCCGATAATAAGATCTGACTGATTTACTGTCAAGATGACGTTATTGTAGTAACAAATACTGGAAACTGCAAAGAAAGAAAAGTATTGAAACAATCAATCAGTCAGATCTAAAGAACTAGATTTCCTATCAAGAAGCCCCAGGGAGATTATTACTTGATGACTACCACTTAAGTCAGACTTGTAAACTAATTTAATCACTGTAATTATCCAATGATTATTTCTAGGTGGGTGACCTCGGCTGCCTGCTCCAAAAACTGATTACAATTCCTGAGATTAGGGAGTCAATGGTAGTCCAACTCAACTATCTTCACCCCCCCCCCCCATGAACCTCAGAGGGTCTAGACTGTTCATGACACAAGCACGCATTCTTGGGAAAGCCAAGGCTTTAGAATAAGTTGTCAGAATTTAGAGACATTACTCTAATTCTGTAAATCCTTACTGACCTGGTATTAGGTGCCAAGCCTCTTGGTGCCATTGAGCAGAGGCAAGGGATTGCCATAATGCTCACGTTCAGGAAGTGACCCTGGATTCTGCGCCAGTGATCCCTGCTGTCTAAATATAACACCACACCGTATTACTTCAAGTAAAACCTAATTCTCCTGCTAAGTGATTAAACTTGGAAACTTACCAGATTTAAGTCTCTTTTGCTGCTTTCTAAAAATAAACGCATCAGATAAAATAATTAACGGGCACGGAATGACGTGGAACAAAAAATAAAAACAAGCACAACATGTTTGTGATTTAATTGAAGATTGAACACTCAGCTAGGAAATGCAAATTATTGTTTGAAAGAAAAGTGGGATTTCATTTTGATCTTAAGCACATTATGTCTAAAACAACAGGAATTCTGATTAAAGCTTTCGGGGCGGAGTGTGCTGGTGACAGCTCTGAACTACTTATAATAAAATCGGAAACAATAATATCTAAGTGCATGGTTAATCATTTTCTTTAAGAAAACATGATCCGCAATACAATGGTCCCAATCCAACTAATGCTTGTCACATTTAAATTGCATTGAAATCAAACAGTGCTTACATTCATTACAACTTAGCTGAAGTTGGGTTGCAACTGTTATAGGATAAAGTTTGGAATATACAGACTTGTGGTTGTTTGTCTGAGTCTTACTTACGTATTCTCCCCCCGAGCATCTTGCTCCAAAGGTAGAAATGATAATTCACAATATTCTGGTCTAAGGACAGAACAAGATTAGTTATTATATCTTATCTTAGGTTTATTAGGTGTGCACACAACAAGGTTTAAACAATTACCATTTTTTCTTCACGTTACTATTCTGTAAGGTTTACAATGCAGTCCTATACATATCTATGTCACAGTAAATCCCACTGGTTTTGGAGAACTGAATTTGGAGAGGTTTACTGACACGGAGCTGGGTATGATTGCAACCCAACAGTAGTTATTAGTCTAGATCAGGAGTACCTAATTTGTGTCCCTCCAGATATTGTGGGATGACAATTTCAGCCATCCCTGACCATCAGCCATGCTGGCTGGGGCTGATGGAAAATGACCCAACCACAGCTGGAAGGCCACTCGTCAGCCACCAATGGTCATTATTATCTGTTTAATATCTACTAATGCTACCCAACTACAATCATTAAACTTTTGCAAACTGGTAATAATATGAAATCATGTGTTTTGGTCCAAATGGTACAACTCTTTTTTTTTTTTTTTTTTTAAACTAAACTAAACTAAAAACTAACACAAACATAATTTTAAAAAACCAAATTCATCGTACTTCAGACTTGCCAGTGTCTTGAGCACAGCAAAATCTTTTCGCTGACTTGATGGCATCCAACGATGCTTTTCAGCCAAAGCCAGAGCCCTTGATCCAAACCCAAACATTGATGAAAACCCAAAGCGAAGAAGCTTGGTTGGACTACTGAAAGTGCACACGTCCACTGACTGTACATGCCCTGAAATGGTACCATACACATATTATTTCATTTTTCCTCAACTTTCATCACAGGGCTCAAGGTGGCCCACAACCAAATGAGAGTCCTCGGTATTTATCAATTTTAAAAGGCAATTAAAATATCTGCAAAGTCAGGACCCCTATATACTTTTCTGTCAATATTAAATTCCTAGATGAATGAAAATGTTCTGTTTTCTAACTCCAGAAAGTCACACCAATTAATCCAATAAAGGTGGAAAATCTGTAACCTTCAGCTATGAAGTAGACAGATTACTTAGAATTCAGGTAAAATAGCACAAACACAAAGCAAACATGTGAACATAACATAATAAACAAAGAGCACATTGATTTAAATGTGCCTTTATTACACTGAGTTGTCTTTCCCCTTGCAAATAAACATAGCTTATTTTGAGCAAAACCTGTACTGATTGCAGGCATTTCTACCCTATCTTTCAAACATATTTCTAGGGCAGATCTTAGTAATACTAATTACTTCCATACCCACTGTTTCCCAATAAAGTGACAGTCTTATGTATAAGCCAGTAAGAAATTTCTTTTCCTAGTTAAATGTTTACCCACCAATTATTCCTGGAACAGACTTTGGCACAAGGCATACAGAATGTGAGCATGAATCTGGAATACTCTGTGATTTCAGACTCAAAATTCAGAGAGAGAGAATCAGAGAATTGTAGAGTTGGAAGGGACCATGCAAGTCATCTAGTCCAAACCCTACAATGCAGGATTTTTTAGCCAAACCCAAGACCCTGAGACTGCCTCCAATGCCCTCCTAGCAAGATTAGCAACTGCTACACCCTTTCACAAGAGGATGTGAAACAACAGAACAGTTGTAAGAAATGGGGGCAGGCAGAACACACAAAATAAGAGCATTCCTTAGAGTCCTTTGAGCCATTGTCGCAGTGGGACAATGAGTCAGTGTCACTTAAGTGGGAGACCAAGCTGTGAAAGAAATAGTATGCAGTTCTCAATAAGCCAAAGGAAGAATGCGAGTGCAAAGTGGACCATTTGTCACAAACCATCCTTCCAAACAATGGCAAGAAATGTTCAAAGTAATCCTCTCTTCGAAAGGCAGGTGCCGTGCTTAGCAGTAATTATAATGCCTAGAAGTGGTCCTCTCTTTAACTGTAATGCATACTGAAAACAAAGCTATTGTTCGATTTTATTGCAGAAATTAACAAGTAATGGCATTGTGCATTCATGTTGAGAAAACAGTGCCAAGCATCTTACTAGGAAGTGCCACATCGTTATTTGAAACTAATATTACTAAATGCAAAAAGGTTCTGAAGTCACCTGAATGCAAATGTTCCTCTTCCTCAACCCACATTCACAAATACAAGAGGACGAAAGAGGTAGAGCTAGTCACATGCTACCAGAAGATATTGTAAACTGCCCTGTGATCTTTGGATAAAGGGTGGTATAGAAATTTAATAAAATAAAAATAAAATCTTCCTGCCCAGCAGATTGGAAATTAATTCCTTCCACCCTCCTCATGCAAATGCAGTCTTTTCACCTTTGTATATTAGAAGTGCGAGTGCTCCTCCTAATGGAAATTAGCATGGTGTTTTTTTAAAAAATCAATTCTTTTCCTAAAATGTTTCAGATACAGGATACTTACCCATTATTATGTGCAGTGTTGCAGTTACTGTGTGTTGTATGCCATTCACAGTATAAGCCAAAATATTTGTAGAACCTGTAAATATTCAACAATGTGTCCAAGAATGAAAGCAAAGTGAATAAGATCATTCTAACAAAAGAGAATATTTCAAAATGAATCCTCTAAGCCAGTGGGGAGCTGAATTCCTTTAGTAAAAGCATTTGCCCAAGTTGATTGATTTCTATAATGTAGAGTTATGGCAGTGTCTCACAACCAGATGTTAAAAAAGCATACAATTTGAAGCATACAGTGCTACCTCCGGTTATGAACTTAATTCGTTCCGGATGTCCGTTCTTAAGCTGAAACCGTTCTTAACATGAGGCACGCTTTCACTGATGAGGACTCCTGCTGCTGCCGCACTGCTGGCGCACGACTTCCGCTCAGATCCTGGGGCAAAGTTCGCAACTAGGAGCATCTACTTCCAGGTTAGCAGAGCTCCTTATCCGAAGCATTCATAAGGAGGACGGTACGTATCCCAAGGTTCCACTGTGCCTCCTTATGGAAGACAATTCTTGCCCATTTATCTTTCCCCTTGCACCCCAGCACTACCTCTGATGCTGTTCCAGAGGATCCCCCAACTCTCCAGAGGAGCTTTCCAGGGGGCACAGGAGACTACAGGGCAAAGGAGGAAACAGCAAAAAATTGCCTCTTCCTGCCATTCCTTCAGATGTGACCTACGAACAGAACTTCATTCACAAGAAGCCTGGCTCCAGCCCATGTTGCCTCAGTGGCCAATGTTCAGTTCAACTTTTCCTTTCTGGGGTTCTTGCCTTGGAATTTTGAAAGCCAGCCATGATCTGACCTGTTTCCGTTTACTACTCTGGCTTTAATCTAGGACAAGAGTGAGTTCCGACAGCTAACCTGTCTGTTACACAGATCCTAAACATGCACCTGGAAGAGCTCCAGTTGGTTTTTTTTGACATAAGAAGTTATGCTATGTCAAGGTCAAAGTACATAAAACCTTTGGATCTCAGCAATCCTTGTGTGAAAGATTCAAAGTCTAATTAAATATTTTGCACTATGCAGCCTCCCTCCATGAAACAAAGGCTCCAGGTAATGTATTCTTTTGATTATTTCTGCAGTCCCATGATATTATTATTGCACTGATGCTCAACATGTATTTGGTCCTAGCAATAATACTAGCATACAAACAAATAACAGTAACTAAAGGCTACTTAAAGGTAAAGGTAAAGGTACCCCTGCCCATACGGGCCAGTCTTGACAGACTCTGGGGTTGTGCGCCCATCTCACTTAAGAGGCCAGGGGCCAGCGCTGTCCGGAGACACTTCCGGGTCACGTGGCCAGCGTGACATCGCTGCTCTGGCGAGCCAGAGCCGCACACGGAAACGCTGTTTACCTTCCCGCTGGTAAGCGGTCCCTATTTATCTACTTGCACCCGGAGGTGCTTTCGAACTGCTAGGTTGGCAGGCGCTGGGACCGAGCAGCGGGAGCGCACCCCGCCGCAGGGATTCGAACCGCCGACCTTTCGATCGGCAAGTCCTAGGCGCTGAGGCTTTAACCCACAGCGCCACCTGCGTCCCATAAAGGCTACTTATTCCATGGAAATAAAGGATTGGATCTAGGCTAAATTATAATACAATCCTAACATACATGTATACTCATAAGTCACAGTGAGCTCAGCAGGACTTACTCCCAAGGTGACTATGTATAGGGCTGCAGTCCTAGTTGCACTAAGGTCCATTAAAATCAATCTAAAAATTTAATCACAGCTATGTTAAGTTCCACAGATTTCAATGGGAACTAATAACAACTAACGTATCCTGGATCCAAGCCAATGGATTTCTCATTTCCCAAGTGACAGCACTGTGCAGAGGTAATTAAAAGACTGCTTATTAATGGCAATGTTGCGGCTTCTTAAGTTGTGGTGTTTCCCAACATATTACAAAAGACACATTTTTTAAATGGACAACACTACCAATAAAATGAAACTTCTATTCCAGTGCTTCTGTTCCTGCTAACCAAACCTTCTCCTAAAAGGTGCTAAAGTGTGGGAGAAAGGGAAAAAGTACCAGTTCACATAAAGCCTGACTGATGAAGGTACCAGACAGAAATTGTGGGGGGAAATGTCTTTGGAAGTGCAAGCACTCCTGCAGAACAATTAACTTAATTAACCAGACAACATGAATATTCATAAGTCTGTTAATGTCTCCACCACATCCAAACAGATAAATGTGATGTAATGACTTCCTAGTCAAGCATATCTAAGAATCTCACGAAAGCTGCACCAACGCCGTGGTTCTTTGCCCAAAGTATCATGGAAATTGAAAATCTCGTTAACAATATATTATTCTCCACAAATTAATTGGAAGCAGGAAATAACGGAAATCTCAGGGCTATGAGATTTATAGTCAATATATATAAAATTCCTCTGTTTCATAACAATTTCATAACAATTAATCTGCTTTCCCCCAGTCCTTCCAGTTTTCTCCAAATCCCTCTGTACAGTTCCTGAGCTGTAGTTCCCATAGCAACAAACACTATTCCTAAATAGCCAGCAGCACCACCACAGGCTTCCGCCATCCGACTGGTTTTATTTTGACCACAGTATAGTAGCTTGTTATGTTGGTCTAACGAAACCTTTCTTCCGTTTTTTCTCTCAAGGAAAACTACAATTTAGCACAATGCTGAATGACTGTTAACATTCTAGAACTGGGTGTTAGTTTTCTACTCAGAACTGATTTTAATAACCAGCTAAGTTAAAACTCGGGCTTTGTAATTCTGCACAAAACTAACATTCTTATAGCATGAAGCATGTCACTCAAGACTGACTGTAGCATATCCATGATAAAATAATTAACACTTGAGTTGGATACCAATTTAAATTAGTCACATCAGCTTGCAGTATCTCTCTCACTTGTAATACCCAAGTTATATTTAATATAGAGAATAGGGCCAGGCAATATATCAATATATCATCCAAAACAGGTTTGAAATCCATGTTGCGATATTGGTTTCATAATTTTTGGTTTGTGTGTGTTTGTGTGATGCAAAAATCACAGTGTGGGAAAAACGGGGAAGCCAGCCATTGCCTCTACATTAGGCATCCCCAAACTCAGCCCTCCAGATGTTTTGGGACTACAACTCCCATAATCCCTAGCTAACAGGACCAGAGGTCAGGGATGATGGGAATTTTAGTCCCAAAACATCTGGAGGGCTGAGTTTGGGGGTGCCTGCTCTACATTGTTCCATCTTTATTTCAGACATGGTGATATATCAGTATATCACAATGTTTAGCTAGTGATATATCACAATGTTGAAAAACAGGTATTGCCCAGGTGATATCTCTCACTGATTTCCCCTGGGAATCTCTTGTGCTTCCTGAAAGTCTGCTCTGGAATGAAACGGCATGAAACATCTTGTACCTACTGGTAAACCAGAGAGGACTTTTCCACTCAGGGCTTCCACCCCCTTTACATGCATATTCCTCCATGGTAACCCAGCATGGTACATGAAGTCTGCCATGATTCGACCACTACTCAGAAAGATAAATGGAGATCAGCAACTTGCCCATGCTCCCATAAACGGTTGTCCACTTAAGAATCAAAGTTGGGTTTACATAGGCCATACTTAGGTCTGTGAGGGAAAGGTGAGCATCTCCAGAGTGCCATATAAAGAATATGGACTGTGCCAGGAGAAAAAATAAATAACTGGGGATTTAGAAATAAATCAAACAATAAGCAGAGAACAATATAACAGAACCCAAGACAGTATAAAATCTGAAAGTGATTCTGTCACAATACCATAAAAACTACGTGTACCATTTTTTGTATTCATTGCTTTATATACTCTCACCTGCTGGTATTATTCCAAGAGGAACTTGTGCTCTAACTGGTGCAATTATGTCATCAACATCCCTCCTGGCATCCATCTGGGCTCTAAGCAGAAGACCATGAGCAACTTCATGGGCAGTCCCATCTCCACCAACGGAAACCACCCTGCAGCAAAACAGTGGCAGGTCTCTCTTCATTACAATTTAGTTCAAAAACCATTTAGTTTTAGGCTAAAGATAGTGCGAGGCATTACATATGATCAAGATGAAACAGATTATAATCTTTCTAGGACAGCTTATTGAACTAATATGCTCCAGAACAATTTTCTACATAGCTTTGACTTCTTTTGAGCTTTGCAAATATGATAAGTGTGCTGTTCTCATCCCCTTCCCCCTGTTAATATGTTGTTGGCATCCGTCTGTCTCGGGAGATAATGGAAGTGTGCACTTTTGAGGGTAAAGTCAAACCGTTTGAGAGTTACAGTGCCTGCTGCCGATATGGGAGAGACTTGTTTCGTTGCAGGTGGGGCTGATGAAGGCATCCGGATTTGCTGCTACTGGTGCACCATGGCGTTTCTGCTCTCTGCACTTCTCCCAGCTGCCATGCAGTCAACAGGCAATATCCCACATTAGTCAAATTACACAATGCTATTTATGCAAATGAAGTCCGCTGATTTCAACAGGTCTATTGATTTTGATAACCAGCTAAGTTAAAACTCAGGTTTTGTAATTCTGCATAAAACTAACATTCTTATAGCATGAAGCATGTCACCCAAGACTGACTGTAGCATATCCATGATAAAATAATTAACACTTGAGTTGGATACCAATTTAAATTAGTCTCATCAGCTTGCAGTATCTCTCTCACTTGTAATACCCAAGTTATATTTCATATAGAGAATAGGGCCGGGCAATATATCAATATATCATCCAAAACTGGTTTGAAATCCATGTTGCGATATTGGTTTCATAATTTTTGGTTTGTGCGTGTGATGCAAAAATCACAGTGGGGGGAAACAGCAAAGCCAGCCAATGTCTCTGTTGGATATCACCCAATTTGTACTAGTGTGTGTTTGTACCATTTATTTAACCATTAAAGCAACTTTCATCACATTCCCTTAAACTATTTATTTAACTAATTTCTATGGCAGTGTTCAAAATATAGTAACTTCCCCACTGGAGCTTACGGCATAGGAAAAACCATACAAAATAGGAAACACTAATATACCAATAATAGAAGCAGTAAAAATGTCTCTGCTGATGCTGATCTAGTTGCATCATCCAGCCTTCCCAATAAAATTAAGAGCCCCTACCTCTTACACATGCAAACAAAATGCAACACAAAGCAAGAGTTATTAACGAAGACACTTCGCTATCTTACCCAAATTTCTGCCATCTGTATCTATTCAAGGCAATACTTCAGAAATTGTAAGCTCACTAGGGGACGTTATGAGCAGTCTCACAGCCTAGCTTACCTTCACTGTGTTCATGGCAGAAACAAGATTCAAACCAGGGACTGCCAGATTAGAAGCTTGGTCTCGTAGCGGCTGTACCACACAAACGGTCAAATCCCATACCTTTTGCTTGTGAATTTTATTCCGCTTCTGCAATTAGCCATATTTGTGTTGCCTTTAACAGCTATGTTAGAGAGTAGCCAGCTTGCTTATAGTGGCTACAGTATGGAACTAAGGCTTCAGAGGCAAGGGCCAAATCCTGACTTACCCATGAAGCTCATTAGGTGCCTCTGAGCCAGTCACTGTCATTGGAGTTGGGGGAATGAAGTGGGGAGTGGGAAAGCCATTTACACTGCCCTGAACTCCTAAAAGGAAGGGCAAGATATAGCTAGACAGCTAGAATTAGAACAACTAAATGCACAGCTATCTTTAATGTTGGCTTGCTGATCCCAAAATTTTGAGCAAGCTTATATACTTTCTATACTCCCAACTCTTCTGCATAGCATCCAGAAGTATAAAAATTCGTGCAAGCTGGTACGGCCTATCTGTAAAAAGCCTCAAGTAGTAATTTATTGAACACCGCTAACTGTTTCAATTAACTGGCTATTTGAAAGAGAAATTTATTTTGTTGTTTTGTTCAAGTCTGAGGGTTTAAGAACCTTTATTAAGATTCTAAATTAATTAAAATATTCTAAGAAATAAATAAGAACAATAATGTGCTTAAACCAATAAAACAAACAATAACTCAGAATTGCTTGAATTACCTATTATGATACCCTACACCTGCTTCATCTGGGGAAATCTGAAATTAGCCAGCTCACTAGAAAAGCCTGTGGATGCTATAATACAGAGAGCTTCTGTGAACCCAGACTGATTGATTTGGTAGGGAGTCAAATGGTGGCGGGGTAATTCTGGGTGTGCAAAGGAATGCCTGCATTGAATAACGGGTTTGTAGCAAAACTCTGAGACATGATGCATGGGATAGAACCCCAAGATTAAAAATAAGCTATGTGCCTATGCCACTGATTGCCCTTTCCTTGAATTAGCAGCATCCTTGCAGTAGAAGAAAGCAGTTAAAAGTTAAACTTACCCATGAAATGACGTCAGGTCACATTCCTTAAGTAATTTAAGAGCATGTCCTTCATATTCTGTAACTATGAAATAAACAGACAAATATGCATAAACAGACAATTTCAGCAACATTCAACTTCTCAGTGTAAATTGACAAATCTGTTTTGGAAGTCATAATTCACAATTCAGAGAGCTATGCCCAGGAGATCTTTGGGGTTTTTCACTTAGATTAGGAGATCCTTATGCCAAGTACTAAGTTCTCCTGGATATCAAAAGCACATTTGCCACTCAGCATGCCAGAAACACAAATATATTCTAGAGCCCCAGTGCGTAGACAGAACTAATCATGGATTGTGATCATGGGCACTATTTCTCCCTTATATTTTGAACAAGAAAAAGTCAGTTACTTGTTTGCAAATTCGTAAACTAGGATTACGTGGATACTCAGTTATATACAGTACATTATCTGCTCTTTCCATAGCAATACAATGGTTATGTTGCGATTTATAATTGTAGATCTTTGAAATGCAAGCGTCTGCACAAGAATAAACTGGCATCTTTTACTAGATGCAATCATATCACACCACACAGAACTGAATTATCTGAAAACGAAATGGTATTTGCATCAGTAAATGCACATTCCTAACTTGGACAAGTTAACCATGGAAATAGCAAAGACCGGAGACCAGTAATGAAAGAATATAACACAGGAGGGTGGTGGTACAAGTATACACCAGAGTCTGTAGCCTCTGGAGAAAAGGAATCTGTCACTCTACATCGCTGTCTCTGTTTGTTGATATCCAACGCAGTACAGCAAATCCGGCAAAGTAAGACTAAACTGGCATAATGCAGATGGCATCAAGCATCATAACCACATTTAGCATTTTCTAGGGCATCTTTGCCAGAAGAGACAGCCCAGCTGCATCCGCTCATCAAAGATTTCTGCTGACTGACATGACACCTCCAGATGGATTTTTTGTGTAAGAATGTGCATTATTATATGCAAGATTACATTAATCTTTCATGCTTGTCTGTCTTTGGTGAGAGTACATTCTCACTCTCCAGTGCTTTTAAATATTGTTGCGCTCACTCCGTGGTTATTTAAAAACAACTCATAAACACATCATTATTTGTATTTTGCCTTAGAGTTAGCCTCCTGCCTGCTTCATTAGGATGGGTAGCAAAGTCCTAAAGCAAAAAAAACCAACAATGGTGCAGAACACCATAGCACAGTTTCTCACCTGGGGCTGCAAATGGGAATTCCAGCCACAAAACAGCATAACATGTCGTCTCTACATATGCTAAACCCTTGACCTTTAGTCTTAAAAGATCAAGAGTGCAAAGTGAAGAGCCCAGAAGCAGCTTTGTAGCACTGTCACTAATGTGTAAACAAGTTTCTCACCCCTCAAAGCTGTAGAGATGCGTAGAAAGAAGGGCCCCCTGCTCAAATATATGCCTGCAAAGCTAGAATCATGCCAGAAGCTACAAAGATTTTTTTACAATCCTTGGGAGGCAAGTTTGAAATGCTCTTATAGCTCTACGCATCCCATCTTTAGCATGACTTAGCAAGGCTCAGGAATCATGTACTCAAAACATGCTTAGGTATACATTTCCCCTGCTTCTTTGACACTCTCACTGGCCAACATGAAGGGCAAATATGAACCAATAAGCTCAAATGCAAATAGTCAGAAGCCAAGAGGAGAGTGAGAGTGAGATTATGTCTGAATCTAGTTTTGCTCTCGCCTTGTTTAGGGTTATGTGTAGGCAGAAGTAAGATATCAGAAGCATTGGCTTTCTTTTTTCCAGCTAACTGTAGTTTTTCCATTATGGCTGAATCAAAATGGTGGATGGATTTAACTATGGTTTATCCAAACAAGCCAAGCCCATGCACAATGGCCAGCTTGGACATGCAATAGCTAAAAACTAAGCAAAGCCTGACCCAGTTTAAACATAATGACAAACCACCATTCACTGAAAACAGGGGCATGTGCTTTGATTTTCTCCTGCTTGCTACACCCAAGGAGGAGAGGAGTGGAGGAAACAAGTTGAGGGCTCTTCTTATAGCATTAAACCATAGTTTAGTGTTTCATTCAATTTTATTTTTTTTGAAAGTTGGTTTGAGTAGCAGCAAGAAAAAGCATCTAATAAATGTGATGATGATGATTATGATGATGATTATGATGATGCACGGCAAAATATAGCAGCATTGTGTGGAACAGAAGTATTAATTTTCCAAAAATCATTCTTATTTATTGAACTTATATTCTGCCCTTGCTCCCGAAGGAGCCTGGGACAGCAAACAGATCCACAATTTTAAAACAAAAATGCCTCAGCAAAATCAAAATAAGTAAATATAGCCAAATGCTTAAATTATGCAGGTTGCAGAATTTAGCTTATAGTATGGAGTTTTCATTTTAACGAAGGACCCTCACAAGCCTTACTTTCATCTTAGATTTGTGAAGAAAGGTTTTGCTCACATAAAGACTGAAGGGGTTTTACCACAAAAAAGATTCTGGCAGTCTACTAATTAAAGTCTTCCTGCTCTACTGAAATATATCTCAACTTTACAGACTGTTCCTCTGATTGGCTGAGCAACATAAACTCTATGAAGGATGAATTAATTTAAAGGTAACACTTTTTTAAAAAATAAAAAAATCAGTAAGCATGTTTTTTCTTGATCTACGGTTCTGCATAAATTCCTAGTGAACATTTTTATGATTTTACTATTAAAAATAAATTTCATATATTCATGTGCAATCTGTGTCAGTTGATACACAGCAGAACTTCTTGGTTTGATAAAATTATATCTGACAAAACCAAAGTACATGTCATTTGCCAAATTAACCTGTAGGAGGAGTGTTAACCACTAACCATAGCAATATGCTATGAATAGACTTTACGATAAGAAAGTTTGGGATTTAATAATAAAAGGACACAATTCTTCAGCAAGAATAGTATGAATGCACAAAAACTCTTCCAGATTTCCTCTGCATGTCATTGTCATGGCAAACATTTATCTCCAGAGTACATGTTTCATACACATACACCAGGCATGTACCAGCAAGCAGTTTTTCAGCTCTGAAATCACTGTTCGCCTGTCTGGAAAGGTAGGAGGACCGAGCCAAAAACACTAATGGGCTTGTCAGAACTGAATAATCTATTCAGCATCTAAGCAAGTGGAAGAGCTAGTCCTAGAGATCTCTGGACGGAGCAGTCATGGGGTACCTCTGACCTGTAGGCCTAGTTAGGTCCACCAGGTCTCTGAATTTCACCAGCAAGGCAGCTTCAGGCAAACTGCATCCACCTACCAATTACTTGATATCATAGGTCAACAGCAGCACAGTGCTAAGATGAGAGATAGGCTCACTACCTGCTCTTAGACAGTAAATGGCAGCCTAGGGATCCTCTCTAAAAGGTAGGCAGAGTGAACTTTCCAGCCATTCCTATCTCAGTGCTGGAGCAGAGAGGAAAGGATATGTTCTGTGTGTGATTGCCTGACTACTAGGAGCCAGCATGACGGGTCAGAGCTGCTTACCTGACCTCCTGGCAGGTAAGTCACTGCTACATACCAGAAGGGGGAAGGGCAATCCATTGGTGAGGTTGGCATGTTGCAAACACACCAATGAAGCCGATTCAGTGGTCCTGCAAGTATATTTGCACCATCTTCCTTGCTTTACCTCTCCCAGGTCTGGTGGAACTGCCTCTGCCACAACACACAGTCTACTACTGTTTGTGCCTGCAAACCCATCTGGGGTGTGTATGAGTGTGACTGCATATGTTGATTTTTATGAGAGAGGAACAGAAAGAAAGTGCTTTGCACCTGATAGAAAGGTGCTTGTGACAATGCGTAGGTGGGGAAATATAAGTGTATAATATAATATTTGATACTACATTGGGGGGCAGTCATATTTGGAATGCAACTCTGTATAAGGTTGGACAAGTTCCAACTCCCCACCCGGGATTGAGTAATTGAACTGCTTCCATTCTATCACTGTGAAATCCTATGCATGGCTACCCAGAAGCATGTTTCAATGAGTTCAGTGGGGCTAACTCCCAGTTTGATTGTGTACAGGTTTGTTGTCTTACTCCCTAGAAAGTCTTGTCTTTTGCAGGGTTAGTGAATAACATACAGTGGTACCTCGGGTTACATACGCTTGAGGTTACATACGCTTCAGGTTACAGACTCCGCTAACCCAGAAATAGTACCTCGGGTTAAGAACTATGCTTCAGGATGAGAACAGAAATTGTGCTCCGGCGGCACGGCAGCAGCGGGAAGCCCCATTAGCTAAAGTGGTACTTCAGGTTAAGAACAGTTTCAGGTTAAGAACAGACCTCCGGAACGAATTAAGTACTTAACCAGAGGTACCACTGTATTATACTAATTTTTTCATTAATTTCCTATAACTTCAGTAACTAATACAGTGGTGCCTCGCAAGATGAAATTAATTCGTTCCACAAGTTTTTTCTTCTTGCGAGTTTTTCGTCTTGCGAAGCACGGTTTCCCATAGGAATGCATTGAAAATCAATCAATGCGTTCCTATGGAAACCGCCTTCAGACCAGGTCCGGGGACAGTCTGTCCCCCGACCTCTTCTGAAGGCTGGGGGGGGGGGAGGGACAAGGGCTTTTCTTCCCACCGCCAGCCTTCAGAAGGCTGTTCTGAAGGCTGGCGGTGGGAAGAAAAGCCCTTCTCCCCACCTCCCGCCCCGCAAGCTCCATGGACAGGAGGGCTTTGCTGCCGACCGCCAGCATTTTAAAAGCCCCCGGGACAGCGGAGGTCTTCTGAAGGCAGGCGGTGGGCGAAAGTCTTTGCTCCCCCCCGCCTGCCTTCAAAAGCCATCCGGGATAGCGGAGAAACGCGCTGCGCTTCTCCGCCATCCTGGGAAGGCAGGCGGGGGGGGGGGAGCAAAGACTTTCGCCCACCGCCGGCCTTCAGAAGAGGTCCAGGACCAGCATTTTAAAAGCGGTCCGCGATGGCCAGCATTTTAAAAGCGGTCCGGGATAGCGGGAAAGCGCAGCGCGGGCTTCCCTGCTATCCCGGACCGCTTTTAAAATGCTGGCGGTGGGGAGCAAAGCCTTTCGGCCCCCGCCGGCCTTCCTGGACCTCTTCTGAAGGCCAGAGGGGGGCGAAAGGCTTTGCTCCCCACCGCCAGCATTTAAAAGAGGTCCCCGGAGATTTCCCTATGGGCTTTCTTCTTGCGAAGCAAGCCCATAGGGAAATTCGTCTTGCGGAACGACTCAAAAACGGAAAACTCTTTTGTCTTGCGAGTTTTTCGTTTTGCGAGGCGTTCGTCTTGCGAGGCACCACTGTAAACAGGATGGAGAAAGGTATTTAACAAACCAAGAGCATATGAAAATATTTAACTAAAAGATAAACCAATGACTGCACATCAACACAAAATAATTTTCGCTAACAGGGAATTTATTTCTTTAAAATCATGTGTGCTAAGTGATGTCATTAAAATAGAAACATTAAATGCAGACTGACCCATTTGCGGAGATGCTACCTCCAAAAATGGATCGAATCATGTTCCACAAAGCATCTTACCTGTAACGTCAGCCTTGATGTCAGCAAGCTTAAAGAGAGGTGCAACTTGTTCGTGATAAATGCGAGCAGCCTCTTTTCTATGACTATTTGGATTGACAAACACCTTTAATGACTTTGGCCTATTTGGAAAACCTTTTAAAAAAACACACAAGGAAAAAAACCACATCAGGGTTTTTAAGGCTAATTCAAACCACTTTGAACACACAGCATTGCAAAAGAATAAAAGCATGGATTGCAAACATTAACACCTGCAGATGAATATGCATCCTGAAAAGGTACAGCAAATTCTGGTTTGTGTCTGTGGCCATCTTTTTTTCTTTATTTTTTTTGCACGAAGCTGCTCATTACTTATATATGCCATCTACGTAATCCTGAAACAACTGGAGCAACTGACCTGTTTGTGCATCTCTACAGCTAAGAATAACTAGTACAAATGAGTCAGTCACCCTCATCAAGAGCATTATGTGACAGCTATCACGAAAGAGGTTTTAGGTCATGGTTGAAACCTGAAAGAAGGAGGGAGATCAAGTGAGAAGAGAATATTCTCCTGAGAATTGAAAAAAAGGAAGTGCCTGTCAGCAAGGATTTGATAATAGTACCCCTTCACATTTGCTGCGGAGATTCGATACTACAATTTTAAGGATTTACAGATTATGTTTCATGCCACACAGAAGGTGCACAGGTGCAAAAGAAATCTGCCCTTGATTAAAAGGATCAATAAAATAGAGGTATGAGAGTAAGGGAGGGGGATGAAAGCCAAAATACACATTTTGAAACAACGTGTCTTGTTGATAATCTGTGCTTTTATCACTACAGCATTTAAAAATAAATTATCTTGTTAACTTTCACCTACCATACAACATTATTTATCATCGATCCTAATCGTGTACACATCAGGTGATAATTCAAAGAATCATTTGTTTAGCAGTTATTTGCCCCTCTCTGATATCCCCATAATTTTCAGTGAAAAAAACACACACCAAAAATAAAACAACAGCTACAATTTTTTTGATTTTTTTTTTTTACAACATTGGCATTATCAGCACCATGCTCTAACCAACTGCGCTATCCAGGACTCTTAACTAAGGACCATGGTTTATCACACCAAAAATAACCTTTGTTTTTGTGCACTGTATTGTTTCATTGGGACTTGAGGCTTGCAGGGGAAATGGACACACTCAGGCATGAACTTCCTGGACAGGCAAAATAATGTCAAGTCTCCAAGCAGAGGTCAGGGGTGTCAGGACCAAGGACAGATCGCTCTAGGGCTAGCTAGTTGGAGCTCTCCCTCCTACTGCAACTATAGAGGGATGCTGTAGGCTAACAAGGCCTGTGATACGATGACTCTATCTACCTGAAGGGGGACTTTGCTTTTCTAAAGGCCTTTCCCTAATTTTGTATCCATTAGCTACTTTGGGGTGTGCTGCTGGGGTTTTGTCTTCAGGTCCACATCCTCCGGCAAAGAAAGCAAGAGAGAAGCTACTGAAGATTATTCCCTGGAGGCAGCAGCATGTGCCTCATCTTCCTTTGAATCTTCCTCAAAGTACTGGAGGCCCCTGGGGTCAGGGGCCCTGACACGCCCTCCTCTGTCCCATTCACACTGTGGATCCAGATTTAATGAACATATTAGAGTTTGCTAAACCAGAGTTAACCATAACATCTAAGTGGAGAAACCATGGCTTTACAAACCACATATTTTCTTAAACTTTTCATGCATAGTGTACACAAGAGGGTGGTAAAAGGACATGCATGGGTACATGCATGGCTTGTTCTCAGTCCAATAACCAATGGTTTATGAGTTGGAAGTTGTTATATATGAAACCAGCAAAATGATTTGCAGAAACATCAATACAACCCTAAAATGATTTCCCAAAGGGTTTGGAGAATTTGCTTCGATATCTCGATTCACCAGGGACTTTGTTTTCTCCTTCCCAAAATATATTATTCAGCAGTCTTACAGCAAACAACTTTATAATCTAATAATGTTAAATAGTTTCAGGTCTCATTACTGGCATATAAGTGCTGTAGCCTTTAGCATCATTAGAGCCTATGCTCTATTGAATTGCTCATTGTAGCTTCCTTTGCTAAAGTGAACTAGGACTTTAAAACAAAATAGCCAACTGTTCCTCTGGTAGTAACAAATGTGCTAATATGCACTAGTTTAAACTTGATCTATCAGTGAATCAATGAACCATGAAAGGTAGGGGTTAATCAGGGAGTTCTGAAAACAAAAGCTCATAGGGCAGCAGAGACGCTATCCTCAGACACACATCTGTGCTGTTTTCACTGTTTAGTTTTATGGCAGCAGGCTTATGTTTACAAAAGTTAAGGGCTTGAAATGATGTCACTGTCACATACGTTATTAATATTTTATACAACAAGCAATAAGAAAACTGCTACATAAAGACAGAAGTAATGATGTGAATAAACATTTTTCATGCTAACTAGAGATATACCACTGTTGATGCTACACTGTTAATGTATAACATTAATGGGATAATTAAACCTTCACGCATGAAGCTTTCGATGTTCACATTAAAAACTTGGTGTGAGAGGCATGCTGTAAAAGGAGCTTCTGTAACAAATTTCTTCTATAAAATAGGCACTCTTAATTTTTATACTGAAAGCATAGCTCTATATTGCTCACTGCTAAAGTCAAGCAAAAATTTAGACTAAAAATCTCTCCTAAGAGATTGTTTAAATTACGTAGTTTTAATTTTAACCAAAAATTATCACATTTTTTTTTTAAAAAAGGAAAATATGGCTGCGTTGAAACAAACCTTTTCTGGTTTTCGATGCTTTATCTTAATATTTCATAAAACCATAGAATTGTTGAGTTGGCAATGCAGGAATATTTTGCTCAATGTGGGGCTCAAACTCACGACCCTAAGATTAAGAGTCTCATGCTCTTCCAACTGAGCTATCCCAGCAGTCATGCAGGGATGTTTTGCCCAATTTGGGGCTTGAACTCACAACTCTGGGATTAAGAGTCTCATGCTCTATGGACTGAGTCATCCTTGATTTATATTACACAGTATTCTTTCGAATACTACAACAAACTAAAGTAAGCACACCAATCTTCCCCACTTCACATAGATTCCTGGTTTCAAATCTTGTTTAGGAGGAACCTGGGAAGAGAAACCCCCTCTGCCATGTGTGCATGAGCGCGCGCACACACGCACTCTGGCCCACCAGGAGGTTTGTGGTGTGGTGAACTGGCTTATTCTCGAGTCAATAAGTTTTCCCAGTTTTTTTGTGGTAAAATTAGGTGCCTCAGCTTATATTCAGTTCGGTTTATACTCAAGTATATATGGTAAGTATGGAAAAACAAACTGGAACCAGAGGAGAGAAGGAGAAAGCATTCTCATGACTCCCAGTCTCCTATTGTGTCATATGCTTTTAACACTGCTGTCTTTGTCTTTAACTGCTGCTGATTTTCCTTGTTTGTTTTGTTTTCTGGTTGCATTTTGTTTGGGTTTTATGCTGTACTTTTATATTATTTTGTACTATCTCCATTTTGTATACATTTTCCTGGTGTACTTTTGCAGAAAAAAGTGAGGTATAAATCCACGAATAGCAATAATAAATCATATTTGCATTTCTAAACAAGAGATCTACTGCAAACTAGAGTTAGCACAAACTCATGATTTCAGATCCTACGTTGTCAGCTCCCAAACAAATCACAGTTTGAGGGCAGCCGCAAGCTTAGAAAATAGCCTGGTTTGGATCTGTTTATTAATTCAAGTTATGAACAAGCCTTTTCCTTGAAATCCACAGTCAAATCACTAAGCATCTAATTAACAATAGTTTCTCATTTCATCCAAACCAGGAAACTATGGTAACCAACTTTAGAGCAAGCTAGTATGCTAAACAAACTTCAAATCATGGTGTATGAGACTGGGTTGTTCTGAAATCACACACAGAGCTTTACTACAGTCCATAGAACCAAAATATGGTACAATGATAGTATATCAAATGTTATTAAGGTGTAAGATCGGCCTTGCTAGCCAACAGAGTAGCTTTAGTTTGTACATACTGATTTCTGATTTTTACTGCCTCCAAGAGCAATTTTACTATGGCTAGTGTAATGGTATCAATCTTATCCTCAAAGAGGACATTGCTTCTGATGAAATGGAAAACTCTAGTTAATTAGAAATTTGCTGGTTTAATTGCTGCATGCCACAAAGGGAGGAGTGAAGTAGCTGCATATGCAGACGAAAGAGTTCATGCATATATTGGCTTGGTAAGCCAAATTATGTTTATCCAAGCACAGGCATTGGCAGTGTTTTGATGTGACATTAAACCAGTTTAGCAGTACAAAAACAACCAGTACAACCCCTCCCTCCAGCACAGTTGCAATGAGATCAGAAGTTTTTGCATTTTACTTCTTTTGTCCAAACCAATAAATGTGCTTAATGTTAATTA
The DNA here is from genome assembly GCF_951804945.1 of Podarcis cretensis. Classification (NCBI taxonomy): domain Eukaryota; kingdom Metazoa; phylum Chordata; class Lepidosauria; order Squamata; family Lacertidae; genus Podarcis; species Podarcis cretensis. The sequence goes on along the minus strand of NC_137170.1, from coordinate 115,947,695 downwards.
CAATTTAGAGAAACAGGTCAGGTTTGTAAACCATGGTTCAAAATTTGCTTGCTTCTGTAAACCACAGTTAAGAATAACCACAGTTTGAGTTCATGCAAAACAAGTAATTATAATTAGTTGAAAACAGAAGTGAAAGCTTCCCATCTCATCCTCCCAGATGTGCCAAAGAAGGAATGGTAAATTGAGTGTGCAAGCCCTGAAGCTTGTGCATGTAGTGATAAATCAGACTTTTATTGGCGAGCCAGGCCAGTAAAATGTTTGGTTTCTTGTTACATATTAACAGAGGCTTAGACTAATTTAAAATCAGCTAAATGGAATATGTCACTAACAGATTAAGATGGCAATTCTAAGTATACTGATTTGGGGGGAAAGTCCTACAGAAATCAATAGGACTTATTTCTCAGTAAACATGTTCAGCCTCATACTGTAATTTTTTAAGGTTAAGAATGTTTAGAAAATATAGAAATAAAGTCTTTCTGAAAAGTGCTTACCATTCAAAATTTCCTTCAAATGCTTAAACCACATGTAACAATGGTCCTCACTTAAATTACTTAAGTTGATGACAGAATCCTTAAGTTTGTTTCCTTCTTTTTTCAGGCAGACAAAAACTGTGATACCTAATAATAGGCCACCTTTTTGCTGCCCAGCAAAACGACGGCGTTTCAGTTTTACGGAAAATACATCTTTCATTTCGACATATTCCTCTTCATTTGTCAAGCCCACATTGGAACCACCTGCCCAAAGGAGGAAGAGAGAGTGTTTATTTTCATACCACATCACAGTTTAATCCCTTATGGTTCCATCCTAACTAAAAGTGCACATACAAAATATCTATTATTGTCACTTTTTTCCTGAATGCATCCCTGAAAAAATAGTTTTAGAGATACTTAAGGGCTGTTCATGAACTGTGAAGAGAGGGCCAGACTCTACATCGCTGGCAACCATGTGGGACTTACAGCAGTTGCTTCCATACCACACTCAGTAATATTTAAAGTTGTTTCTTCTTCACAGAAAGGACTGTGCTACTCTCCTCCACATTATGTTATACTCCTTCTCTAATGGTTCACAAGGTCAAGAGATGAATATCTCCCTTTACATCTGTAAAAAAATTATGAGTGCAAGCCCCGTCCTCCCCCACCGCTGCCTAATTTTGATAGCAGCTGCCCTTTTACATACAGTTCCAAAATCCCTCACACAAAATCTTTTTTTTTTTAAAGCAGTTTCAGGATATATCATGGAAGCTCCATGGAAGCTCGGGATATATCATGGAAGCTCCATGGAAGCTCTACCTCTCTCCCATTCTTGGTTTTCCCTCACAAAATGGGTTATATGCAAGTCAATATGTCACTGAGTAACTTGGTCAGAATGGCTGGAATTCATTGCACCACAGAGACACAGTGCTTATTTGCATGTCACAGTAAACCAAAGTTAATTTTACGTATGTCTGAACCAAGGATCATTGTCTTGTTTCACTCCCAACATGATCTGTAAACAAGGTTTGTTCATAGCTTACAGGAAAACAAACCATGAACCTTGGTTTAGACACAACACTAAGGAATTGCAGCGTGTTTCTTTGGTATGCTATTGTGGAGGGGCAAAGTGGCCAAATCATCAGTTTGGTAACTATGGGTTTACCATGACCTACTGGTTCCTTTCTTTGCTCAGAAGCAAAAAAATCAAACAAGATTTGGCTGCCTCTGGGACTCCAAATTGGATAGCTGACTTTAAGAGAGTTATATTTCTTCTAGAAGGACTCTGATAGGACTTTATGATTTATTCTTCTTGTCCTTAGCCACAGCAATTCCGCCCCCCCCCCATCAATGTCACCATTAAACAATGGCCTTTAGTATGAACAGTCTCATCGTTAGGAAGCCATTCTTTTAATTGTCTTCCTTTAGGATGAAATTAGCAAAAACAAACAAATAGACTCCGGGACCAAAAGGCTGAACCTCCTTTTTTCACCTTCTGTTGTACTGTGGACACAGCCTTCAAAATGTGGAATAAAACATGATCACAGCAGTTGCAGCAGACTATCAAGCTGGCCACGTACCTCTTCTTGAAGCTTTCAAGGGAAGTAACCTATTCTATAAGCTTCTCTTAACATGCATGCCTCAGAGGTTCTAGTCTACCTTGCAGTAGATGATAAAGTATCCATGCAGCAGGGAAGCCACCTGCTCCTGAGTAAAATGGTTTTCGTGTGTCCTTTCATCCATTAAGGCTGGTATTGCAGATGGTGAAATACCACGGCCAAAGGCCCATGGCCAACAAATCAAGGGAGCAAAGAGAGCATCTTGAACAAATCCCTCTGGTTACATGCCACTTATAAGACAGACAAAGACTGGTCAACCAAAAGTATTTCTTTTTTTCTGTTTCCTTTTCTTAGCTTTTTTTATAGTAAGACAGCATAAAAGCAATCTTACAGCTATTCTGGTTGCTGGTGCTGGATTTGTAAAAATAAATAAATGACTGGTTGCATTCCTTGAAACTCTAGATTGACATCTTATGGAGAAGCCTTACTAGAATGTATATGTAGACTTTCCTCCTAGGAACCATGGAAATCACAGTGCATTGTTTCTTACAATTCTAAAATCACTTTTTCAATGCAATGGGTGCTCATGGCGATGTACAACGATTATATGTCATTAAAATTAGAAATACATTTTCAACTTTCAAACTGTTGACTTCATCTGCATCTATGGAATTTTGAACACCTGCTTCTCACTACGTTAAAAAAAGAAACTATTTTATTTCCCATAGTCAAAATCTTCTAAATAAGCTAAACTTGCCTTTAAAAAAACCCCCCACAGTAATTCTTTCCATTCAAGAACTATCCATTCATTAGTATCATACTGATTATTCCTAGCTGTTTCAAAACATTAACTATCCTCTCATATTACCTAGAAGGATACAGGGTACCATCTGTTCTTATAAGGGGTTTAAGTATACATTAGATATCATGCTATTTATTTAATTCAGCACCCACTTCCCATTGTATTTTTCCCCCCAAGTCAATTTAATTACAAGGAATAAAGATAATCTTTCCTGCCAGGTTGTTCCATCACCGTAAGAGCAGAGCAGGGACCTGCATAAAGTAGGCTGCACTTGTTAGGTCCTCTTCCATTTTTAACTACACTTAACGTTAAGAAAGGTCTTAACAAAAACAATACTACACAGCTCTTAAAAATATTATTATAAGCCAAGAGCTTGTCTACATCAATTTTGGCACATCTGCTTGATAGAGAGCATAAACAGGATTAGCTGGATTTATCTGCTTGACGCTAATTGTACTCACAGTTTCTGCACATGTCCATTTCCCCCAAATACAGCATGAAAAATAAGTATGGCTAAGATAGTTATTTCTACCAGCATGTGTTACGCACTTGGATAAGGCATGCTATATTCTTAAGTAAACGAGTGCTCCTAAAATGGGTTCAGACGTGCATTTTCCTCTAATTACTATCTATAATTACCTTCGAAAAATTCTTCACACTTTGCTAAACCTTAATTCTCTTCAGCCTGAGAGTGAATGAAGGGGAAGAGGATTTCTCATTCTTTTCTCCTTGCTTCCCCCTTCAGCTTTGGGATGCAAACCGAGGGATAGGGGAAGAGAGAAAACTGGTCCCACAGAATATGTACCTTAGATACATATCATCCGAGGCAAAATCCCAGCCTTCACAAGAGTCTTTTAAGTTGAAGGGCAATTTTTTCCTTCATAGCTGAGGTGAAGTGTGAGGAGAGACTGTATTAGCTAAGCTTGACCTCAGCCAAAATGGCACCTGCATTGTCTTCTTGTTTGGAGGCTATGAGAATAAGTAATACCCCAAGCTTTGAAGGCCTTTCTTATTTCTGGATCCCCAAAGGTGCCAGAAAACAGACGTTAGGCAGGAAGCAGGCAATATAAGTTGCTAGGGCTGTACTCCCACAGAGATTAAATAACCATGGGGTGGTCTGGCCTCACAGGATTGGCCTCAGAGAAGATACACCCTTGGGCCCACATTCTCTAACCATCCAGAGGACTTTGTTGAATACATAATGCTAAAAGTAATAAACGAGACCAGCTCATTACTGTCACAGAATTGAATTCAAGAGAATGCCAATTACTTGTTTGTATGGGAGATGTGCTATTCCAGCCCCTCCCTCAGCACCCAAGGATCACCTTTGTTATGAGTTGAAAAGTGCTATCTGTTGAATAAAGCAGAACATCTCATATAATGATTAACTCTGGAGATTTTCAGTCTCTGGATTAAAACACTTCTCTTTTCTGTCTTGTGTCACAAAGGGCACAAGTAACAACACGGCCAAACTGTGTGTCTTAGGGCAAAAAATACCCAACTGAATTATGATTAACTTTAATGTATATCATGGCTACATACATGGCTATTAAAAAATAAAGGTATGTCTAACACTGCATTCTATACACTTACTTCAAAGCAACTGGAGGTAAACCTCATTGTACAAAGCAAATATGCTCAATGTTCCTGTCAAATATTTTCCAGACAAATTTGACAGCAATATGATCTGATCCATTTGAACCAAACCTACTTTTCACTCACAGCAAGAAATCACAGTATTAAATAATACTGTGCAGTCTCCTAGAAAAGCCCATTTCTTACGGATGAATGAAAGTTTCCTTTCAGAGGTATCTTCTGTATAAACAGTAAAGCATCACTGAATATGACCCAGCACTCTGTTGAACTGCAGCAAGTATAGCTGCAGGATTAAATGATAAAGCTCAGAAACTTCAAAAGACACATGGCACTAAGGGCTTATTCACACATGCACACCAATTTACTGATACAGTATTTCATACCATTTTGATTCCCAGTTGCGCGTATGAACTACCACCATTTAGTGTGGGGAAAACTAATATGTGAATATATAAGTTCTTTCTCATGCTCAACACATGCCACTCCTTGTTTTATGCTGCAGCCATTAGGCAGTGAGCATACATGTGTGAATTGACCTGGAGATATTTGAGGATGTCGTGAAATGAGTTACTGAAAGTTCCTATTGCAGGATGCAGACTATAGTTACTACTAGGTTGTTTAAAAATAGGGTAGGAGTCAACTAATGAGTCCTGTCTGCAAAAGTCCTGTGCAATATGGCTTTCCCCACCTCCCCTCCCCTGTGTCCCATGCCTCCCAAACTGGCTCAAGGTGGACTTGGAAGAACCCCAAAACAGCATTTAGGGGAAGGATAGGGGAAGTGTTCCATCTGGAAAGTCAAAATGCTTGTCGTGATAAAACTCACATTTTAGTGCAACGTTTAATTCCTCTCATAGTGTCCATGGGGTGGGGGGTTCAACTAAATTTTACTCAGAGTAGACCCATTGAGCTCAATTGACTTAGCTTAGTCATGTTCATTAATTTTAATGTGTCTGAGTAAAACTTTGTTGACTACCATCCTTAGAATAATATTAAGCCCTAGTATTCTCATACCCAATATTGCTTGGAAATTCTAGGTACCCAATGGTTAAACTAAGTGCAAAATGGTGCCCAGTTATATCCACACATAGACGAAAGCCTGCTCCTTGATCACAGGAAGAAAATTAGGTTGTGCTATCTGAAAGGGTGACCAAATCCGATAACAAATAAGCATGTCTCCAAAACATATAGTAAACATATAATAATCTGTATGTACTGTAATATTTTACCAAAGTGTGTGTATGAGTGTGCATACACACCCTAAGTGAAAACAGTTTTATAAGTGTTTATATACTATATACTATTGTATGAAGCAGATACCACACACAATGGGCAAGCACACAACATTCAGACCACAAAACTACTTCCAGTTCAAACTGTGTATTCTTTCCCCCATGTTGTTTTGTGCCATGTGTTGCACTGTGTGGTGCTTGTAATCATTATATCCACCTGTGAATCAGATCAATCAATCAGGTCAAGAACAGTAAGCTGACTGGTCAGAAATGTAATATAAAAACCTCACATTCCTGATAATACAAGATATTGCATACAAGTGAAAGTGCATCAACGCAACACAATCAGTCAATGCAGAACACAAAACCGTACAGTGCTGACTTAGGATGAGTCTGGAAAAGCATTGCCTGTGTTCTTCTTTGTAATATACTTGTCAGCTGCATAAGGAGAAAAGCTAATCCTGTATGTAGATTTCATTATTACTCTGCAGCCTTTATCCATGGTAACCATAATTCTTAATCCTACCATTCTCTGCAACTGTAGTCTTATTTCTATCCCATCTTATTCCTACCAACTATATCCAAACAAACAAACAAACAAAGACCACATATGCATCAAGAACTGTACTAAGCAGTGGGCAGAAAAGAGACAGTGTCGTACAGAAATTTTGGTTAGGAATCTGATTCCTATAAATACACAACAACTCATGATAATAACGTCCCCTTTCCCTCCCACCCTTGTCCTGGCATTGTAGAGCTAAAATCCCTTCCCCACCCCCAAGCATTAGACAGCCATGGACACCTTACATCCTGCCCCTGCTTGAAGTGTGATGAGGAAATCTTATGGACCACAGACTAAGGGTGCCAACCATCAAGCTGTGGTCCAGCCAGGTGGGGAGCACAAACACCCTTCTGTTGTTGACCAAGAGGGACAGAAGAGACTTTGGTTAATTACTATATTGCAGCAGGGGACTGTGAGGTGTGTGTGTGGGGGGGGGGGTCCACCAAGTCCTCATTCACTAGAATCATCCCAATTATGACATTAGGTTGGCTTGTGGAGGGGGGGGCACACGACAGACCAGCTTACCCACCCCCACTATTCTATCACAACTACCCAACCCAAATTGTTGTTGATTGATAAGAGGGGCCTGGTACTGGCCACTTAGCAGTTGTGCATCTATGTACAGAGAGCAGGATGAAGCCCTGCATGACCAATAGGGCTATTTCAAAATCGGGGGGGGGGGGGAGGGACAAGCTCAGGACATGAATTTGTTATTACACTTCAGTTATTTTTCACTATCACTTTAATATTTCTTATATAATCTCTCTCTCTCTCTCACACACACACACACTCACACACAAAATCTCTATAACTACATCACATCATAGCCAATGACAAGAATTTATTCCTGGTATTAGAAAGTATGTCGTTGGCTCAGGTTTTTTTGTTTCTCTAACACTCTCTCTGTTTCCAAGATACACACTACTATGTAGATCGTAACATCTGTCGCTTCAGAGATTGAAAGGTTTGCAGAACCTGCCTAAGCATACTTTCCTATACCCTGCTATTAGGTCAATTTACATGGAAGATATGCGGTCTTAACTCAAATCAATTAGAACACGGCAAGTTAGCTGTACACCGTATACAGCTCTGTCATTTAAAAGCTGCACTGATCAGTTTCTGCTCTAATCTTCTTGTCAAAAAGCAAGTAAATATTGCATCTATTTTTAAATCAGTTTCTTTTCTTTGTAAATATATTGCCTACTAAGTTATGTTGTGTTGAAATATATTAATTTATTAATACAATAAAAAAATTAAATGTTGAATGCATACAAAATCAGATCATTAGAAGTTTACTTATCAAGGGAATGCTTCCTAGTCTAACCAGAGAACTAAACGCCCCCAAAGAAAACTAAATTCTCAACTGATACCTGCAATCTTGCAGAGTTCCAAACAAGAGTGCAAACATGCTATTTTCAACATTTCAAGAAGAATTAGTTTATACAATTAAATATTATTTACTTAATATATTTCTTATCCACTCTTCACAATCTCAGAGCCTGGTGTGTTACATTTTTAAGTGTTACATTTTAAAAAGAAATGCAACAGAAAAAGCCACCATTGTTCACTATGGGTTGTATTCCTACTCAGAGTAGACCCAATGAAATAGATAGAAATTAGGGATGTTAATTTTAATGTGTCTACTTTGAATAAGTTGAATATGGCCCTAAGTTTACAACCAGTAAGCTAGTAAATCACAACAGGCTCCAGCCTTCATGCCTAGCAAATGCCTGAGCAAAAAATTCAAGCTTTACATCAACAATAGTAAATGTTTAGAAGTGTTTGCAACTTATTCAGTGTTCTATGCAAACAACCATTGCCTTTATCTGAAAGTTACCCAGCACACTGACAGGTAATAAAAGGGTATAAAAACAAGGTGACTGTCCAAAAAAACTCATTTTGCTCTTTTCAAGTGCTTTGGATCATTAGGTAAAAACTTACACTCATGGGACTGTGCCGTGCAACAGTAACTTTCCACCAGAAGTCAGCAGACCTATGATGGCAGTTCTAGTCATGCAATTTGGAGGCATGGATTAACCAACAACAACATGTGCTGATATTAGCTCTGCCTGTTATTATACTTTATGGTGCCATTGCCAAACAACAGTGCATATTTCTTCCAGAAGTCCGTTTCTCCCAAGGTAAAGGTAAAGGGACCCCTGACCATTAGGTCCAGTCATGACCAACTGTGGGGTTGCGGTGCTCATCTTGCTTTATTGGCCGAGGGAGCCGGCGTACAGCTTCTGGGTCATGTGGCCTGCATGACTAAGCCACTTCTGGCAAACCAGAGCAGCACACAGAAACGCCATTTACCTTCCTGCCGGAGTGGTACCTATTTATCTACTTGCACTTTGATGTGCTTTTGAACTGCTAGATTGGCAGGAGCAGGGACCAAGCAACGGGAGCTCACCCCGTTGCGGGGATTCGAACCGCTGACTTTCTGATCGGCAAGTCCTTGGTTCTGTGGTTTAACCCACAGTGCCACCCACGTCCCTCCCAAGACTTCACCCCAAATGCTTCAAATACTAGTATGATGTGCAATGAAAGCTGCCATAGTATCCCTGCTTCACCCTTGCTTTCACCAAAGCATTACACTCATACAGAATAATTTATTCTGAATGAATATGTGGCACTGGAATAGAGTCTAACCCAACTGCAACTTGTGAAGGTTGCTACTTTAGACGGCTGCTCCTTTGAAACACCCATAGGACAGGCAAACAATAAAGCTTCCACAGTTCAAATAACTTTAAAACTATTAAGGGAATAAGGGAGCGATCTTAAACCTGCACTACCGGGGGGGGGGGGTGGAGGGTGGAATTGGCAGTGAGCAAGTTCTGACACCGGGAAGTCCCCATCGTGCCCATGGAAAGAGTAGGCTATTGTGAAGCTACATCGGATGGTGTTCCTGCTGGAAAACTTCAAAATGCAGAGGCAGGGCAGTGTCAGAAAAGGATCCCTGGATCCCATGTCAGTCTGTTTGCAGGAGACATAGCTTTGCTGACCAGCTGGGAGTTAGCGTAACCAAAACTGCTCGTGCACAAAACACACAATGCCCCCCCCGCCAGCCCCTTGCACTCAGACCAGCTGGAGCTAATGGATCTTCAAATGTGGCAGAAGCTCTGAGCAATGGTGGTCTCCTGTTACAATTGCTCTGCCCAATAACAACAAAATAACCATGCCCATTTAACAATTGGGTCTAATATGTAGATATGACAAAGGGAGACAGAACTCAACTATCTTCCTACAGTTAGCTGATTAGTACTAAAAAAATTTTTTTTTGCTTAAGTCACACAATACTGAAAAACTAGAGAATTGTAGCTGCAATTAACCAAAAGGTCAAATTCTAAAAGGAAACAGCAGATACCACCACAAGAGTAACAGATGTTCTTTGAGTTCATCTGGACAAAAACATAAGCATATGTGAAAGAAATCCAATACCATCATAAAATCAGTTGGTGTCTAAAATAATAGCAGGCCCTTATGGCTGAACGGTAATGTATGTATCAAATGTACAACACATTATGTTTCAACAGAATGTTCCGATAAGAATTCATAACCAGCAGAAATTAATGCCAGATTCCCCTCCCCCCCCCAACAAGGAGAAGCTACATAAAGATTATAGCAGGCTATTAAGGCATGCAAGCACATACTGCTCAGAATTCACAGCTATTCAGATGTGATCAGTAAATGCAATATAAAGGTAACGATTAAGTTCCACTATCAACAAAAATAGAACATCACAAAATAATGCAAACACAAAGGACTTTGCTAAGGTGAACAAAGCAGCAAGCCAAGATACCGAACAGTCATTTTGCTACTGCTTTAGAGTTTTTCAACATACAGTAAAATTCTTTCACACCTCAGTATTTTTTTCTTAATAGGACACCACTATGCAAGAAACATAGACGAGCCACCTCAAGCTAAGGGTATAATTAAGTGGAAGATTCTAAAATGCACTAAAATTTTGATATCCCTTCAATTCTGTCTCATGTGTTCAAACTGGGGGGGGGGGAGAAAATAACCATGAAAATAATGCTTGCTACAATTTAATGATCCTAGGAGAGTTGAACCTATTTATTCTTAAACCTTGAAATCTGCATTTCTGCAAACTGTATTCAAGTGACTTCACAAAGAGTAAAATGTAATAAAAATGCAGTGAGTTACAGAGCAATCCTAACTCCTCCCCACCCCCTCAATGCCGTCCTTAGCTCAGGACAGTGCAGTGATAGAAACTCAGCTATATAAACTATTCACCAAATGGCACCTTTCAAATCAGTGACAGTCACCATAACGGAGTGTCTAGGTGCCATAAAATAAAAACCAACAAGATTACAAAGCTGAAAATAAATTGTGTACATTGTCAGATTAATAGGTACCACTCCGGCAGGAAGGTAAATGGCGTTTCCATGCGCTGCTCTGGTGTTGGTGTTCTGTTGCACCAAAAGCAGCTTAGTCATACTGGCCACATGACCTGGAAAAACTGTCTGTGGAGCGGACAAACGCTGGCTCCCTCGGCCTGTAAAGCGAGATGAGCGCCACAACCCCAGAGTCATTCATGACTGGACTTAACTGTCGGGGGTCCCTTTACCTTTAACCACCTCATAAAAAAACATACATTGGTTTTCTAAAAATAAAATCTATGTACCGTATTTTTTGCCCTATAGGACGCACCGTCCCATAAGGCGCACCTAGTTTTTTTGGGGGGAAATAAAAGGGAAAAAAATTATTCCCCCCCCCCAGGCACGGGGCTCCCGCATGCAGGCAACTCTCCGCAAGCCATGGGAGCCCAGCGCCGGGCTCCCGCGCTTTGCGGAGAGCTGCGCAAAGTCTGGGCACGCTGAGCTCAGCGCGCCCAGGCTTCAGCATGTAGGCAACTCTCCGCAAGCCTGGAGAGCAAGAGGGGTCAGTGCGCACCAACCCCTCTCGCTCTCCAGGCTTCAGCGAAAGCCTGCATTCGCCCCATAGGATGCACACACATTTCCCCTTCATTTTTGGAGGGGGAAAAGTGCGTCCTATAAGGCGAAAAATACGGTAAATTACAAAAATGCTTCATGCTGTTTGTACTAAAATAGATTCATCCTCCAAAGATTTGCATAAACAGATGTGTTTTTAATTGACACTTGAATATCAAAAGTGAAGGGGGACAAACACACTTCCAAGGGAAGTGAGTTCCACAGTTTGGGTGCCACAACAGGGAAGACTCTGTCCCATTTCCTCACACAATGAAATATGAGGTTTCCCCTGCCCAAAAACCTTAAATACTGGGTCAGCTGAGGGGCTGTTCTAGCAAATATCTGGGTCCCAAACCATTGAGGGCTTTTATAAATTAATACCAAAACCTTGAATTGGACCAGGTAGCTCACTGGAACCAATAACAGTGATTAGCTGAAAGGCAGCAGTGTGGGTAACATCTAGCACTGCATTGGTAACAGCAGACTTCAAATCTATTAACCTATCCCAGTCATTTCATGGATATATTAGAATCCCACTAAAAACCACAGAAGGTCCTTAAGAAAGATTCCATGGTTGTGAAAGCCACCAAAAAGTCCAATAAAATCAATGAAGGTCTGTCTCCCAGCAACGGGCCATCAACCAGAATAAGCAAAGCAGTTTCAGTCCCAAAACTAAGTCAGAATCCTGAAAGAAATGGGTTTATAACCCTTAGTCTCTATCACACAAAGATGTTTGGACGTCGGTAGCTATTACCCACTTGTGTACCTTGCCCCAAAAGGATAAACTTGCAACCAACCTGTGACCTTGCAGATATTGTATTCCATCTCCCAACACCTCTGACTATTGGTCATGCTGAGTCTGGCTGGTGGGAGTCAGGAGTCCAAAAACTTTTGAAGGGCCATAGATTCCCCACCCTTTAAAGCTTAACAGAGTTAATGTGTCCAGAGAAGGCTGCTTTGTTGTAGTATCATAACAAGCTCTTACAATTGTACACTGTAAGAATCCACTCTTATAATGCATTATTTCTTTTTCCTAATCAAATATTTCACTTAAAAAAACTTTTGGCTTTTGGGTATTAATATGCGAGCACATGCGCACACACACAATGTAAAATGAGCATGCCATCCTTTTTTCGTTTGTTTACTAAATATAAGAAACATGAACATCATAAATCAGATCCAAATTGATTTTGCAACATTAGAAAAACCTTCCCATATCACTGGGCAAACTAATGCCTAGGTTGGGAGGAGGTGAGAGGAGGAAACCCAATGATGGCTATAGACTGAGTCTGATGTTGTGCAATTAGAAAGACAGGGACACAGCACTGTCTCCCGCACAACAACCAGATCACCAACTCATCTACAAATGCTTTGAACTGAATGTAAAACAATAAAAAGCATTGGGCATGTATCTAAGCTCAGTGGCCAAAACATACATGGACCATTGAGCCCTTGTCACATACAATGAATATTAGGATTCCCTTTCAGACCGTTGTGTTGTGAGCAACCAGTATGTTAGACTTTCATATTTTATTTCTTTTAGGTATGTGGCTGCCATTATGTCATCATCTTTACTTGCTTTCCTAAATAGGACCTTGCTGAGTTTTACATACCAGTTCCTTTATTGGCTGACAAATCAACTCACAACTATCACTTCCTTATAGTGCTTGCTCTGCAAACAGCATCAGCACTCAAGAGTATAATTTGGTTCTCAGGTAACCAGAGATGTCAACTTGACTAAAAATATTGGTGGGGGAGGCAGCCCTGCCTTGCAAAACCGATCCCATGATGTGGTTCACGCACAGTATTTGAATGGCAATGGCCATTCAATGGCCAACTGGGGGGGGGGTTGGCCCCCCAAAAAAAATTTAACGGGGGAGGCGCACGAAGGAATACCAGCCCCTTCTATCAAGGGTGCCAACTTGAATAAAATATTGATAGGCGGCAGGTAAGCCCTATCCCACATAATTGATCACATGATGCGGTGTACACATCCAATTTGAATGGCAATGCCAATCAACTTTCTGGGGTGGGGCTCAAATGTTATTTGGGGGGGGGCAAAGGGACATCAGCCCCTAGGAGGTGGCTCCTATGCAAGTAACCCACCCATCGGTTGCACGCCAGTCCCAAAGTTAACAAAACTTTTCTTTCGCTAAGAGAGGCAGGCTACCCTCTGACGTCACGTCCTCCCTGCCCACCTGTATCTTTGAGTGACACAGCGGAGAGGGGGCGGGATGGAGGCGGCGGAATGTGAGGGCACGAAAGGAACCGAGGCTGCGCTGCACGCGCTGCCGAAGCGGGTTCGAGACCCGTTGGGAACTCAGCAGCCCTTCCTGCTATGCTCGGGCTGTAGCTCCGCTTACGCCGAAGCTCGGCACGGAGCAGAAGAAAAATCCAAGCAGCGTTTGCTGTTGTTCCTCACACTGGCTCGCTCTCACCTACGGGCCTCTCGGGCTGGATGGGGCTCCAGCTGAGCCTCCGCGCGCTGAGCACCACGTCGCAGCTCCTCTTGCCGACGCCGAAAATCCCCCTCAGGAGGGGCTGCTCGTCTTCGTCCCGCACCGGGGGCGCCCCCTTTGCTCCCTCCTCCTCCTCCGTCGAGGAAGAGGAGCGGGAGGAGGGGGCGCCGTCGCTTCCCTCCCACCCAGCGCCCGCTGCTGCTGCTGCCGCCACCCCGAAAGGGTCCTCCGGGCTCTCGGCGGCCCAGGCTATCCTCCTCCCGGGGCGGTGCATGGCAGACAGGCAGGCAGGCTCCTCCAGCTAGGAAGGAGAAAGGGGACAGGAAAGGCGCCTCAGCGCGTCGCCGCCGCTACCAAGGCAGCGAGCCGCTCTCCTCCCCCTTGTCCCGGGTCCAGCTGGAGGAGGGAGGGGGAGGGGTGCGCGCGCGCGCATTCGGCTTTGAGCTTAGGCGCGCGACCTCTGCCATCTCCGCGCCTCCCTCGCGACCAACTTTTAAGCCCGTTTCCCGCCCCGCCCTGGTCACGGGGTTGGCCTCAAGGAGGAGGGAAGCTTTTTCTGAAAGGCGGGAAAAGAGCCGCGAGACTGAGCGGGATGGTTCTTTTGAATTCCTCTGCACGGAAAAGCGCGGCTCAGTTGCCTCAGAGGGAAAGGGGTGGGGAGAACACCGGTGTTATCCAATCACCAAACTGCCTGTTGGTTTACTTCACGCAGCGGTTCTCAACCTGTGGGTCCCCAGATGTTGTTGGACTACAACTCCCATCATCCCCTCGCTAGCTAGGGGTGATGGGAGTTGTAGTTCAACAACATCTGGGGACCCACAGGTTGAGAAAGGCTGCTTCAGAGCTTCCCAAACTTGGGTCTCCAGCTGTTTTTGGACTACAGTTCCCATCACCCTTTGACTGCTGGTCCTGTTAGCTAGGGGATGATAGGAGTTGTAGTCCAAAAAAGTTGGGGAACCATTGGTATAATGGATTAATTTATAAACTGCTTGCTCAAAAGAATAAAAGCGACAACCTTCCCCCAGCCTTTTCTGCCAATGCATCCTCTTCGTTTCCCTGCAGAAGTTATTGGAGAGAGTCTTCTATTCATTAACTTGTTTGGGAGTAAGATGACACCCACACCCAGAAATGTTCACAGAGAATCTCTACAACCACAATTACAAAAGTCTTATGTTCCCAGAGAAAGTGAAGTCTTTGGGGAAAAGGCTTTTGAATTGAGGACAGCTGCGCAGAAGCAACAGCCAAATATTGGCCCCTGGGATATATGGCACCAATAAAGGCATGTAAGGCAATATAGGCCAAGTTGAGCAGTGGAGTGGCAGTGCCCATCAACAGTTACTAAACTGGGGCACATGATTGTTTAGAAATGCTTTCTTGAAACCTAAAATCTTTGCACTGTTACCTGGTCTGAGTCACCATGGTTAGAGTACGCAAGCCGATTGTTACGTTTCCTTAAAGAGGTCAGTATGTAGCTCATTTTCGGAAGTTATTCCTACTCTCTCACAAATGCAACAAACCTAAAAGATGGACCTATCCCTGCCTCTTTTCCCCTCAGAAGGATTAAATATGACATTTATGTACACACTCTGTTTCTGAAAAGAAAAGAAAAATAGTGGGAGGTTTGCTACTCACATTAATGAATTCCTGCTTTTGCTGCAATATTCACACCAAAAAGCCACTTCTCAGTGCCTGTTTTCTATCCATTCAGTGAATGCAACATTAGCACAGTATGAAAATTGCTAACCTGGATTTTATAAATATGTTCAGTGCTTTTTCTGGGGGGGGGTGCAGGGGGATGCATAAATCTAAACATCTTGTGAATCTAGGTTTGGCCTCATTGAGAGGCAGTATTTCAATATGAGTAGGAAAATAAGAGTACCCCTAAACATTTTTTTTTTTTAAAAAAGCACTGGATATGTTCATCTCCAATTTGATTGCTTGAGCATAGGGCAATAAATTCTCCTCCTCCTCCTTCTATATTGTTGTTGTTGTTGCTGTTGTTGTTGCATTATGATCCTAAGTCCAAGGAGACTGGGGTAGCAACCTTGGTGATGTGAATTTTCCTATTTGTTTATTGATGCAGATAGCCAGGCAGTTTATAGAGAGCCAGGCTGGTTGAGCGCAGGGTTGGTGCAGCCTTTACTAACCCAACACCTTTGGGCTACAAAACATCTGTTGTGATCCAAAGCATTGAGGGGGGTCAGGGTGGTGAAGGCTGGTGTTATAGATAAGGCCTGTGCAGAACCTTAGGCCTGGGAACCAAATATGACTCTCCCAGCTTCACAGTACAGCCGGAGCCTCAAAAAAGTTCCCAAGCCACAAACTTCACTGGCCCTGCTTCACAGTCTTGGTTGTATCGGGTGTTAGGGGAGGGGTAGTACTCTGATGGGGGACATGTCCTGCTCCTTCTGGGGTGGCTTGTCCACCTTTGCTCCCCATCCTGCATTCAACTCTCACCTGTGACCAGGTGAATTAAGAATTGGGGGACAGGTAAGCCCAATTCCTGCCCCCAGGATGCAGCCCCTACATACCATTTGAATGGCAATGCCCATTAACTGGGGGTGGGGGGTGGGGTGGGGATTCCACCTTGTAGGATGGTGTTCCCAGAATGATGTTACAGGCTACATACCACAGGTATTCATTTATGCTTTCCATCTTAAATATCACTCAGTCTGTGACGCAAAGTGCCCAGAATCTGAAAATTAAATGCAGCAATTCAATGCCTTGCACACCCTGCCAACAATTTAATAGTATAAGTGAATGCATTAAGAGTGATGTCAGGCTTAATTTGGATTACCTTACTTGTGACAGCTTGTTAAGTACATATTTCAATGTATGTATGTATTTTTAATTAGGGAAAAACACATATGCGTTTAAACAACAGCTCGGTTGCAAACCAAATTTCCAACTCACCACTCTAATATGTATGTATTAATATATTTTATGTTGTGGGAGAACCAGTCATAGTAGCGGCCTTCCAACTAAGTGACCTATTTAGGCTATTCTTTGTTTGGGGCGTGGTAAATTCCAGTCACTTGGGGCCCAATCTAGTTTGGTAGAATATAAAGAGCTGCGCCTTTCTTTTTCTTTCTTTTTTAAGTGCTTTTGTAGAACTAAGCAACAAAAATATGTCCTTCTTTTGCAATAAAGTGTCTGCTACTGATAATAATAATAAATTTTATTTATATCCCGCCCTCCCCAGCCGAAGCCGGGCTCAGGTACAGTGCTAGGATTATGTTCAGGGTCAGAGAACTTGTAGCCCTCCAAACACTGTTGAACGTCCACTCCCATATCAGGACCCTTCAGCATGGTCAATTGTTAGGGATTGTGGGAATTAGAATAACAGAATTGTATAGAGCTGGAAGGGACCCAAAGAGTCATCTAGACTTCCAACAACTGGCAGGACACAGTTAACCACCCACCCACTACCCCACTCTTGATAGTTGATGATTATTAAGTAATAACTTTTGTTAAACAAGTTTCTAAGGACTGGAGCAGATTTTATTCTGTTTGTTTGTTTAAGCCACCTCTCAAGAGCTGATATTTTCCCCCCACACACCTGTGTACAATGAGGTTAACTTGAGTGGACAGGAGTTTGAGATGAAAGGTGCTTTAGAGTGGGCTACCTTGCATCACTCCCCAAAAACACTTTAGGAAAATGGAAGAGGCTTGTGGCAGCTGTGGTGAGGAAATGCCTTCTACACAAACTTGAGACAAAACAACAGTAGCGACTCTATAAGGCTGGATTTGTAAATTAAGAGATTTACTCCCAGCCACCGCTTTCCACAATTGACAAATCAATTTACTGGCGTTCTTCTTCCTTGTATTGCTGGTATCAGAGCTGTGCACCACTGCCAACTTCTATCAGTGTCATTAATAGTAATACCTGGAAACACAATTCTTATCAGCTTGCCTTTGCTAACTAATAAAAAATATATATTCCAGTACAAAATTCTTCATGAGAAAAATTACCGGCTTGGATTTTCAAAAAATGCCCAGGTAATATGTAAAGTTAATCATCTGCCCACCCAAATATTTCACCACCATCCAATTGAGCTTGTTTGTTCTTTTGATTATTATTTATTTTGAAGTACTACAGCATCAAACATTTGTCATACCATGGTCAATTGCATTGGCTGGAGGAGGTGAAAATGATTATTAGCTGTGAAGAGGGGGAAATAATTGAAAAGCTTTCTTGTGGCTTGCAAATGCCTTCCAAATATTCATTAAACATTTAAGCGACTAAATTTGCAGAATATGTTCCTGACATTGGCACTGGTTCTGCAGTTTTCTCTCATTAGATGGAAGTACTGTGTGTTATGTGGAGTGCATTCATGCATAAACAATATCATTTTCATAAATTAAAACCTCCCCTGCAGAAGGAACATCTGTGCCTGCCTTTGAATAAAAGATGGTGGCATCTGAGTTGCCCCTTGACTGACTGGAAGAATCCTTCTATTTGGAATGGAAGCACTTAACCAAAAGGAACAAAACACGGACCAGATTTCTCTCTCTCTTTTTTAGACCTTGTGACACCACTTTTCCACCTTCAGAACTAACTCTCCAGAACAAGTGAACAACGTGAACAAATCTTTATATGTGCTGCAACTGAAAAAAATAAAATACTGGAAGACAATCATTTTGCAATTGTCTTGGTCTAACTGACTGGCATTTATGTTGGGATTTTTTTGTATTTTTTTGTCTTATAAACATAAGGGTCATGTTTGCCTACAGTAGCCAAATCTCACTCATTTGATTTGGAATAATTTTCATGGTGCTTTTTTGTGTTGGTACTCACCAACACAGACTGCCACCACCTCTTCTTTGCTGCATTTTTGGCTGACATGCACAGCACTTTTATCAAGATACGATAACGTCACCTCATTTTTTACCAGAAAAACCCTCTAAACCCCACAGAATTTTCATACAATCATGATGAAGTCCCGCAGCTCTTATATACAATGCTTGTAACTACTTTCTTCTTGTTGGCCTGATTAGATCACTTATTGTTCAGCCTGTGTGCAAGAACCCTGAAAGATAAGAAAAATGAAAATGTAAAACCACATGTGTCACTCTTTTAAAAATAATAAAATAACATAATTGGGCATAGTAAACTGAGATCATGACCTTGTCTCAAGAAGGAAAGCTATGCAGTAAACACAGCTTAGTATGGGGAATATGGCAGCTGAATATTTAGAGGGTGGTGCCAAAACATTATTCTCCAGGCAACTTGTTCTAATCCATTACTTCTCCATAAAGGATGCATGCCCTGCATCCTGGAATAAGCAAATTGCTTTCTTACCGCCTCAGAGCCAAGATGAGTCTCTGGCATGCAACAGCAGAGAAAACACTCCAAGCTCAGATGCTGTGAGAGGAACCATTAAGTTGCCATTCTAGGATTTTGCTCCATCAAAGAGAAGCCAGGTTGTCAAATACATGCTTGTGCGTGTCAATCAGTAGATTAAAGGTAAAGGTAAAGGTACCCCTGCCCGTACGGGCCAGTCTTGACAGACTCTGGGGTTGTGCGCCCATCTCACTTAAGAGGCCAGGGGCCAGCGCTGTCCGGAGACACTTCCGGGTCACGTGGCCAGCGTGACATCGCTGCTCTGGCGAGCCAGAGCCGCACACGGAAACGCCGTTTACCTTCCCGCTGGTAAGCGGTCCCTATTTATCTACTTGCACCCGGAGGTGCTTTCGAACTGCTAGGTTGGCAGGCGCTGGGACCGAGCAGCGGGAGCGCACCCCGCCGCAGGGATTCAAACCGCCGACCTTTTGATCGGCAAGCCCTAGGCGCTGAGGCTTTAACCCACAGCGCTACCTGCGTCCCTAATCAGTAGATTACCAGTGACCAATTGTACTCAGGGTTTGTTTTCATTTTAAAAAGAAGAAACAAATTTCAGCATCATCCATTTGGAATATTGAGAAGAATGGAGTTTTGAAAAATGACAGTTGTGGCTGAGGATGTTCAGAGATACACGGTTTCATTACCTCAATGATGAGGCTTAAAGTTCTGGAAGGTTTTGTTGATATGTGAACATTCTAACAGTTCCAGAGCATGTTCTGAAGGTACATGACGCAACCACTTTGCTAGGCTAAACAGGTCTGCATTTGTTCAGTCCCAAAATGGGAGACTATCTAGGATTTTTATGCATGCTTTCTTGAGTTCCGTGGATGAAAGTTAGGGTGTAAATGTAAATAATATTTGCAATCATACACCCACAGTCTTGCCTCAAGGCAATTGCCTTCTGCCCGTCTGCTCTTCAAGACAACAAACCAGAGCTGGGCAAAAAGTAGACTGGGATCTATGGATAGATCTGTAAGTGGTCAGCAAGGATTCTGACTCCCAATTGTTTAACAACAGGAGCACCAAATGTTCCCCTTTCTAAATTAAGGCAGCTGAGGTTAAGAAATCTGGAAGCAGTAGGAAGCTATCACTGTGTTAATTCAACTGCCAGGCAACCCAGGGAGGAAACAAGAGACAGTATGAAGACTGCATACACCCTTTCCTGAATGCAGATCTCCTTTCATAGTAACTAGGCACAAAGGAGAGGCAGCTAAGAACTGCTTCTCTGTTTCCAGAACTACTAGAAAGGGTTTCAGCTCAGTAAGTTGCTACCTACAGGGCAGGCAGGAAACAAAAGTAGTCCTGCTACCAGTAAATTATTCTGCCCTTCCTCCACATCAAACAATAAAAGCATATGCATTTGAAAAGGCAAATGTAATATACCCTGCCCACTATCCTCATGGCTGTGCATTAAAAAAAAACTTTAGAAAAGATAACCGCACCAAGAAAAACAGAAATCTGAGAAGGATAAGATGAATTTTACGTTGTATTTTTGCACCCTTCCTTTCTGTTTGCTTGCCCACTGAGTGGTGTTGTGTTCATGTCTGTCTTGTAGGCTTCCCACGGGCATCTAGTTGATCAGTGGGAGAACAGGATGCTAGGCTAGAGGGGTCATTGGCTGTGATCCAGCCGGGATCTTCTTGTGCTCTTATGATCACTGTAAAGCAGCAGCTCCTCCTCTGGCTTTGTGGTTTTCACCAGGCATTTCTCACACACTTTCATTAGGCGTGGGGAGGACTGGCCTTGACCTTGACTAGCAGTTAGAGAAGGAACAAACTCCAGGGAACTTTCTGGGTCCCCCCTCAAAAAAAAAAAATACCACAAAAGTCCTGACACTTCCTCCGTCCCTGCGCATCATCTGGAGAACAAAGGACTACTGGGTTGAATATTTTTACCTAGCACACCACCTACAATTAATTCCCACCTTTATTTATATAAAACCTGCCTTTCCCCCTCTTTTTTCCTGCTTTCCACCTACCAAGCAAGCTGTGTGCTTCTCCTAAGGACAGACATGTAACAGATGCCTTTTTGTATTTTTAGAGGTGCGAAACTAGCCATTGTAAGTTTCTCCTTCCCAGGATGCATTGGTGCAACCTGAAACCTGCAGAGCATCTTACAGAACCTCATTTGCATGTCTGCTCCTTCCACCTGCATTCCATCTTCAGCCTCTTTCCCAAAACAGACTCTTGACTTCACCACCAAACATTTCCCCCCTCCCTTCTCATTGCTTTGTTTGCCACCAGACCTGATTAAGAGTTCTGGAGAAAATGAAATCAAAATGTTGTTGCACACTCATTTGTGACAGCTTGGTCATTTTAGTTGGTCCATTAAAGTATTACCCTCATGTGGATGTTGAGATTCATCTTATGGGCTCACATGGTGACCTTAATTTTATTTTTGTGGGGGTTGAACACATGCAGATTTTGTGTGTGTTTTATTTTGCATTGTTGCAAACACAAAAGTATTACTGCCCCCCTCCAAAAAAACAACCCAACCCAAATAAACCACACTTGAAATTAAGTGGTAGATATTTTTTTCTTTGAAAATGGAAAAGAATGCTGAGATTCTCAGGGAAGCATAATAGCTCATTCTGCACTTTCTCTGTGCATGGCATAATGAAATGCAAACAGTCCTGAGGAACATTGTGTCTCAGGGAAAAATTCAACAACATGCTAAGGTGATGTTACATGAGGACAAGCATTTCAGCTTGCCAGGTGGAATGAGTCCTTGCCTCCTCTCCCAGCTCACTGTTCTTGAGGTTCTCCCAACCTTCTCAAGACAATTTTGGGGGCATGTGGGTTGGTGAGAGTGGGGAAGCCCCATTGCAGAAGTAGAAGCTCTTGTACAGAACTTTTGCTGGTAGGGCTCAATAGTTTAATCCCTCCCTCAGTATTTTAGTGCTACGGTGTAGCCATAATGAACCTCATTCACACCAAACAGTAGGGTTACCTGTTCATCATAATAGAACAGGCTTATGGATGCTGATTTAAGCATGCATCCCTGTATATGCAAACTAGTTCCTACTTTTGTCACACACATCCATAACAGTGTTACTCCAGCTCATGATATCTGCTCTTGATTGTTCATGGTGCATTAGGGGGACAACATGAAATAGGTGTGTGAAACCTGCGGCACACCAGATGTTGCTGGACTCCAACTCCTGAGAGTCCCAGTCAGTATGTTCAGTGGTCAGGGATCATTAGAACTGTAGTCCAACAACTTTGGGAGGGGCACAAATTCTCCATCCCTCATGTAAGATACTTGTGCAAGCCTGCCAGCAGTCTGGAAGCCTAGTGATCATGAATTAACAACTGTTAGCAAAGGGCAGCTGGGTTCCAGTAGGACTTATGTGTACCAAACTTTCCCTGCACTGGAGCCTTTAAATGGGCTTGTTAGCAACATAAACTTGAAAAGGGGTCCTGATTCACCAGCAACTTGGCAGCAGCAATTAATGGTAGGAGCAGACTGGATACTGAAAAACCGGGGTTGGCCTAAACACATAAATACCAGCTTCAGGCAGAAACATGATTTGGGAGACCAACCACAATTGAATTCAGATGCTGTTATATATCTAAGGCAGTCACCAAAGGCTAAAAAATAAATCCCTGGAATGCTGGGGTCTCTATGCTACCTCCTGCTTGGGGAAATAGAAACCATCTCCTCTATGCCTTTCCATGAGCAGTTGGTGGGTTCCCATCATCACCATCCTTCCTTGCTGCAGGACCCCAAATCTTAGTTATGGTGCTGTCAGTGCCAGTAGATACTCTAGGTCAGGGATAGCAGCAAGATTCAAATTTCAGATGGTACTGGAGATGTGAGGCAGAATGTCCTGGAAATGTCTGAGGTCTGATCTTGGAAGCATTCAAAATATAATTGCAAAGAGCAAAGTATGTTTGCATTGCTTACTTCTTTAGATGTCATGATGACTGGAAACAGATGTATTCCTGGTAGAAGAGTTACATGTGTGAAACCCAAGCATACGGAAGTGTCCTCCCCACTCTAAAGGAACACATATCCATATTGATCAGATTTGAGTGAGGGCAGGAAGGAGTGGAGGAAACAAGAGCTACCTATGACTCCTGGTAAGATTTGTGTGTAGGATATGGCACTCCTGAATTTTGACCACAGATGGTCTGGACACAAAGTGCCACCCTCCATCCAACCCAAACAATCACTTAGGATACATGACTTGCTTCAGAGAAATCAAACCACCACTTATTTCAGTTTACTTTCAGATGCAGTAACACACCCAAGGCTTAAGAGTCCCAGAACCTGTCTGAGTACCATACATTCAGTGCTCTGCAGAGCTTTCCCCCTCTCCACCGAATAACTATTGCCAGCTCCCCTTCTCCATCTTTGGGGGGCTACAAAGCGCTTACAGGTCAGAGGGCGTGGCTTCCTGTTTGGTCCAGAGCAGCAGCAGAATCTCTACAAATTAATCACTGGGCGCTGTGGAGTTGGCTTTGCTGGCCGATCTTGCCGTCTCTCCCTGTGGGATTTCAGCACCGCAGAGCAGGACAGCTACGTAGGGCCTTGGCCCGGTGAGCGGTTGCTACTGTGAGCGCATGAATGCGAGCTCGCCTTGACTTCCAGATCAGATTTCCGAGAGAACCTTGCTCGCTAGCTATGGGTTTCTGCCACCTCCCACCCATAGTCAGGTTGCTATTGGACTGCACCTTGGTTTGTTTGTTTTTTTCTTAAACTTCCGTTTATTGTACAAATTAGTAAAGGTTGCACCTTTTTTTAAGGAACTATTACAATAATCCCATAGGAATTGCTCACACTAAGAAGGGGGAAGGGAGAGGGGAATCATATTTAAGGAGAAATGCAACATTTGACGGACGTCTCCTTACTATCTCGTTCCAAAGGTGTGCTTACTAAATTCCCAAATGTGCATTACATAGTCATATACAGGATTACGAACAAAATTACAGTACAGATTGAGTTCGGTTGAACCAGCGTTACATTTCAGACAGCACTTATTGCGGATTGCATTGTACATGCATAATAACTATATTGTTCTAATTACGAAGTCAAATGGTTCGAATGGGTTTGAAACTACTGACTACAATCCACCAGCATATTATATAACAACCCCAACCATAGCGAACCTGATTGGCTTTTCGACTCCTGGACGGAAATATGACAAACCACCGATTCATGTGACTATGTATATATTTAAAAATATATATATCATGCATTTATCATTGCTTGGAAACATTAAGTGTTTTCAAGTTATCTCTGTTCTCTTCAAAATCACGTGAGGAGAAAGGACGGGGACGCCAAAGATTAAAAAGAAACAGTGCAAATTGAATGTGATAGTCAAGCAGCTTTTGATTCGGGAAAAAAGGGAAGAACTTGGCATTTCCTTATGAAAACAAGAATGACTGGCGAGTGGGAGGGTGTCTCTATCCGCACATAAGGTTTTGCAAACCTTCCGTTGGATTGACATGTTCCAATAGGAAATAAATATTTTCCTACTTCCATTTAAAAATAAATAAATCCAAAAACCCTGTAGGAATCTGGTTCTTACTGGAAGGAAACGAAATTTTTAATCGGAAAGACTTTGCTGGCGCTGTGCATTTGTGTGTGTGAAGAACGTGAAAGGAAAATGAACCGGGCGGGGAGGTGCTAAGGCAACAGAACATCCCCCCCTCCCCACACACCTCTTCTAAGCACTTTTCTGCTGGTTTAAATTACTTAAATTATTTCGTATAAATCAGATATAATTCTACTTTGTTTCCAATACGTATAAAAATCGATGAAGCTGCATGGTTTAAAATAGTTTATCAAAAGTTATTAAAAATTCTGTACAAAACCACAACAAAATAATTCGGCATGGGAAAAGGTAGCAAGTAGGAAAAATGCTGGTTGAAAAATAGACATTTTATATATACTTTTTTCGATTTATTTTTTTTAAACTGGCCCACGTCTAGTTTCAAAAACAAAAAAAAAATTAATAAGAATTGCATAGATCCTAATTATTGCTTGTGATTTTTTTTTTTTGTCCCGATCAGATCAGTGGGGAGACTGGCTGACTTTCTTCTACACTAAATTGATAGTGCAGATTTACATTCGGGACCGTGCGGGGTGGGGAAGCTTAGCGGAGCGAGGTGGGATTTACAGAAGGGAGACCAGGGAAAATGTAGCCTCCCCATATATTTATATAGATGACTCTGGCGTTTGGAAGTTCCCCCCTTTGCCCCTTCCGGGCTTTTTGCACTTGGAGCCCTAGGGTGGGTGTCTGTGTTGTGGGGGTCCCCCTTCCGAAGCAAGGCAGCCCCTCGATGCCCCTTGGCTCCTCTGCCCCGACGCTTCTGGAAGGGCTCAGTCGTGAAAGATGGCATTGAGCTGGGCACTCATGACCCTCTCGTGGTGGGCATGGCTCTCGTAGGGCAGGAGGTTGTCGATGGGGATCTCGCAGCGAGAGGCAGAGCAGGAGAAGAGCGATCCGTGTCCCGGGGTCCCCGCCAGGCCGGCGGCGGCGGGGTAGTGCATGGTGAAGGCATAATTTTTCTCAAACTCTCCGGAAGGTTCGTGTTTGAAAGAGAAGTTCCCGTTGACGCTGAGCGGCGGGCTGAGGGGCCCGTCGAAGGAAGGGCTGGCGCACTCGGCCAGCGCGCTCTCGAAGAAAGGCTCCAGCGCCGCGCCGTAGGAGTGCGGCGCTTTCACGTGGAACAGGTGGGAGCTGTCCATGGTGCCGTAAGGCGGGCTAGGCAGCCCAGGCGACTGGTAGGCGTAAGGGTGCACCGGGAAGGAAGCGCTGGGCGGTTGCATGTGCGGAGGCAGGTCCTGGCTCTGCTCGGGCAGGAAAGTCCTCGGGTTGAGCTGCAGGCAGCCGGCCACTAGGTTGGTGGTAGGCTGGGACAGGCCTTTGCAGAGCGTCTGCACGAAAGAGACCAGGTCGGGGCTCTTGCCCGAGCGCAGGATCTCCGAAAGGGCCCAGATGTAGTTCTTGGCCAGGCGCAGCGTCTCTATCTTGGACAGCTTCTGCGTCTTGGAATAGCAAGGCACCACCTTCCGCAAGTTGTCCAGAGCCGCGTTGAGGCCGTGCATGCGGTTCCGCTCGCGGGCGTTGGCTTTCATGCGCCGCAGCTTGAACCTCTCCAAGCGGGCCTTGGTCATCTTCTTCTTCTTGGGACCGCGCCTCTTGGGCTTCTGATCGTCGTCTTCTTCCTCCTCCTCCTCCTCCTCTTCTTCCTCCTCCTCTTCTTCGAGGTCGTCCTCTTCCTCCTCCTCTTCTTCCTCCTCGCCGTTCCTCAGCGAGTCCACCTCAGCTTCGGCGTGCATAGCTTCCAGGTCGCCCTCTTTCTTCTCCGCCTCGTGCTCCTCGTCCTGGGAGCTGAGGCAGTCGTCCGTCCAGCTGGGGGGACCCTGCGGCTGGGGCTCCCCCATCAGCCCGCTCTCGCTGTACGATTTGGTCATCCTGCAGGATCCTGCGCGCGGAAGAGATCACAAGAGAAAAGGCATTTAGCAGAGAGGACACTCCCAATAACTTCCTCCAAGCCCTTCCTCCGGGGCTACAATCCTAAATGCATTTGCCACGGAGTAAGCGCCACTGAAACCAGCGAGGTTTACTTCTGAGTAGAAATGCACGGGATTTTCTCCTCGTCAGCATTATTTAGGAAGCTCCATAATAGTTATTCCGTTCACACCGATTACAATGTGATAATTGGCTTTGGTGAATTTCACACCCCCCACCCCCCACATTTCTATGCGACTTTCTGCAAATTGGGTTCTTAAAGAAGTTTCCTAGCAATTTGAAACTTACGGCGCAATCCTCACCCCGTCTACTGAAACGTCCTATTCAATTCAACCGAGTTTCCTCCGAGGCGAAAGAGTACTGCAGCTTTAGACTCTCTGACTCCTAAGCCTTCCCCAGTAAACAAACTTCGACTTTTCTCCGCGCGTCTCCGCCACAAAGAGATCGATCGTCTCAAATAGCATTATATAACGTGTTTATATTGGTGTTGGTGGTGGCTCTCTAAGGAGATTATAGATAGAATGAAATTTGACGGAGAGAATCGAAAAGAAGAAAATGTGTCTAAGGGGGGGGGCGGGGGGGGGGAGAGAACATCACGCAGCAGCAGAATCAGCGGGACAAATGGCCAACGATTATTCAGCCCGGGGAGGATTTATCCGTTGAGTTGGGTGCCCCTTTTCATTCTGCCCACATTTCATTCTGCCACTTCATTCTCCCCTACAATAGCCGTGCAGACTTCCCAACTGTTCAGAGTCCAGCCAAAGTCTGCCGCCCAGACAGGGGATCAGGTGCAGCCACAGCCTCTCTAATAAACCACCCCTCCCCTGCCTCCCCCCACCCCCCTTTCTGCCTGAAGATCCCCAACCTTGCGAGAGGAAGCGTTTGCTAATGAAGGGGATAGACCGATCCTGACCGTCTTAGGCAAGCGACTCTACCGAAGCCTCCGGAACTACAAGGCGATCCAATTGCAACAGTTGAGTGAAACCGTTTGCTTCTCCGTCACCAGCGCAGCACCTCTCCCTCAAGCGGCAATGGGGAGCGAAACCTGACCCATCTGTTGCCCACTTTCCCTCTCCCCATATAGGAACTTCCCTCTCCCTTTTAGCAAGCAACCCGCCAGTTCCCAATCCTGACCTGTCAAAGGACAGGCGAGTCCTATCAACTGATTTGACACCCCATTTTTCCTCTCTCTTTCCACCGCCAAAAGAAAGAAAGAAAGAAATCCAGCGGCACCTGTTCTAGACTGCAGCCCACACTCCTTCCAGTCTGTAAGGACAAGGTCTACTGGATTCGATTTGGCTCTGACCCCCCCCCCCCCCCCCAAAAAAAAAACCCAGTGCCATGCGCAACAAGGCATTACTACGGATTCCTCGGATCATTTCTACCGTATTTTTTGTGTCGCTGCGCCTCACACGGCTTGACGCAGTAGCAGAAACGCAGATGGGGGAACTGAAGGATGTCATACAACGCGCGCTTTCTAGAGAGTAGGTCGAGAGCGCTGGATCGGCGGGTCTTTACTTCATGGCTTTTGCCAGGATTTATGTTGGGGGAGGAGCAGGCTTTATGCTGTGGGGGGGGGAGAACCTCAACTACTTAAGTATTTTGTATTGATTTACTTGATTTAGGGGGACAGCTACCCCACCTTGCCCCTCCCTTGGCTATGTCCATGCTTTACTCCCGAGTAAGATCGTACTGGACCCAAGCGTGTGGCGAAAAGAGTTCGCCAACAAGAAAGGTCATTAAAAAAATATTTTTAAAAAATAAAAATGTAGTGAAAAGAGCCAATCCAATGGTTCATCCTTATTTCGTTCAGATAGAGGAAATAATAGCCTTCTGAGGAAATAAAGCTAGTCGTGCGATGGGTTGGGGTGCTTTTTCCCCCTTTTCTTTTTTAGGCATATCCTTCACCCAAGCCACGGATACTGTATAAAGAGGAGATGGGTGCTAAGGAGGAGGGAATCAAATATTTACCTTTCTCTTTTTCTTCTTCAGCGTGTCCTTTGCAGTGATGGTCTCATAACCCTGTTGCTCCTGGGAAGCTTTCCTTACAACGGAGGGATGTGCCACTTTTTATTGGATTTGTGTGTGTTTTTTTCCTTGAGGCTGCATGCAGGAGACTCCGCTTATATATATAGCCGAGGCTCTTCTGCTGGGGGGGGGGGAGGAGGAGGAGGGGGCGGGCAGCGAAGGCACCCCCTGGGGATGGCCAGGCAGCAAGCTCCACCTCCTTCGCTCCTCCCCCCTCCCGCTATACCCCCCCTACCCACCCAGCGACTGCGTCAGCCTTCCCCCGGCACGCGCCATATGGTCACCCACGTCAAGCTTCGCGCGGTCACGTGAGCTGCCCATTCGTATGCCGCCCGGCTCTCCCTGCCATCCCTTTGTGGCCCGAAAGAAAGTGGCCATCTGTCGCCAGCCAGAGACTCGGCGGACCTGTTTGTACCCGCAGGAGAGATTAACCCTTGCGCTGGCGCGCGAGGCTTGGGGATATTGAGAGGGAAAGGGTGTGTGTGTGTGTGGATTGTCCCCTTCTACTTTTGACCGAGGAACTAGGAGTAGCCTCCTTGAAAGAGAAAGAACGAGCGTTTCGGGATCTTTCTTTTGCCAGATCGCGGAGATCCTTTGCGCGCTGGGTTGTGTAAGCATCCAAGGTCTCCACCCAGCACCGAACTCGCAGAACGATTTCACGTATGAGGAAGGCTCATTAGGGTACAACCAGTGCTCGTTTCCTCCTTGCATTGCGCTCAGTTCCCTGTTCAGGTTCCCTAGTTGCCGTCGCTTCTTTCGGTGCGGAGATGGAAACAGAAACGCGTTCTCGGATGCTTTTCCGGCGGAGGTCCGGGAGCAGCTTTGCTCCCCTCCGGAGGGAAAGCGCCGAGCGCCAAGCAGCCTACTCCCAGGTCGTGCAGCTCACAGACGTGGGAAATGGCGAAAGCTGCCCTGGTCTGTTACAGCAGCAACCATCCGCTTCCCGCCCAGCAATGACCCAAGAATCTGATCTGGAGGCAAAAGCTTTTCTGCTAGGCGACAGCCCACTCCCACAGAGTCTCAAGAGATCTCCAGCCTAGGGGGAAAGCGATTATAGGTGGTTTTTATATATAAACTCTTTATAAAAGTGGTGGTGATGTGTGGGTTCATTCGCGCACCTTTGTTGGCCGAGGGTAGCAGAAGTGGTTAGGAAACGGTCGGATCCACCAGTCTCCAAATATTCAGTCGTGGTCTGCAGATAATCGCACACAGGGGCGAACGAGTTATAAGATCCTTCCTGCCTTCTACTGAATCATTGGTTCGTCTAACTCAAGATTCCCTGCACGGCTCTCTCAGGTCGGGAGCCTTTCCTGGAGATGCTGAACCTGAGGAATGAACCTGAGCAGACGATCAACTACCACTGAGCAACAGCGAAGCAGAGAATAAAGAAGGAACTTCTGTTTACTTTCCCCCTACCCTTCGGCTCCGAGCTTCCTGCAAAGAGGCCAGGGCTGTTCGCATCAGGTTCCCAGCTGAGCTTCAGCACTAGGTCAGCGTCTTCAGAGCCTTCGAACGGGCTGCTTCGGTGGGTTTGCAAATCGCATTTCTGGGAGGTGTGTGGTAGAGGAGCACCGTCCTTCCTCGCCTCACCTGGCAATCCAAAATGAATTAAAAATAATAGCAGATCCGCCCCACCACACTCTATATTTTTAGTTTCTATGCGCACAAATCACGGGGAAAGTCCACTCTATAAACTGAGCTCTCTTTTCCTCTAGCCACAGACCAGAAGGGCTGCCCCACATGCATCCCCGCTGGGCTGTTTCGAAAACCCACAGTCTTTAGCTTGGAAGGGGGAAAAAACCAACGAGCGCCAACAGATATTTGTTTTTCGACTTGTGATCAGCAAAGCATCACACAAGGACTGAAAGCAGAGTTCTTGTGCGCCTAGTGATATTTGCCGTTTCACAACGAGAACTTCTCGCTCTTGAGCTTGAGTTAGGGGTCTCTTTAGATCCAGATGGTTTTTCCATCACCAGATTTTTCTAGGCTTGTTTGTTTTTTCTTTTTAAAGGGGAAAAAAGTGTTTTCTAGATGACCCTTAGTTATGTCATTGATTCGCTCTCCTAAGAAGGTGGGTGGAGGTTCAGCCATCTAGGTTCCTCTTGCGTGGCCTGGAGCAAACCACCTCCAGACCAACCTAGCTTGCAGGGTTCTTGCTAGAATCAATTAAAGCGCACAATGGTAGATGCCGACCAGGGCGTTTGGAAGCACAACCATCTAATACTGAAGGACGGGTCACCGATGCTTCGGGCAACGTGCTGACGCCTTCAAGGAGAAGGTCCTCTTCAGCTTTGGTCGCCTGCTTTGTGCATAAATCAGTATAAACAAGCCATCCCTCCCTCCCCGCCTTTAGTAAAGCACTCCATTTTCATATCCCGGAAAGGAGTTAGGCGATGCAGAGAAGAGGCTCCCGACGGAGCTGGGGAGAAAGAAGAGGGACAGGACTTAAAGGTAAAGGTAAAGGTACCCCTGCCCGTAGGGGCCAGTCTTGACAGACTCTGGGGTTGTGCGCCCATCTCACTTAAGAGGCCGGGGGCCAGCGCTGTCCGGAGACACTTCCGGGTCATGTGGCCAGCGTGACATCGCTGATCTGGCGAGCCAGAGCCGCACACGGAAACGCCGTTTACCTTCCCGCTGGTAAGCGGTCCCTGTTTATCTACTTGCACCCGGAGGTGCTTTCGAACTGCTAGGTTGGCAGGCGCTGGGACCGAGCAGCGGGAGCTCACCCCGCCACAGGGATTCGAACCGCCGACCTTTCGATCGGCAAGTCCTAGGCGCTGAGGCTTTAACCCACAGCGCCACCTGCGTCCCGGGACAGGACTTACAACAGGGCAATTGAAAGCGGCCCTGTTTCTCAACAGACGGTGTCGTCATGCGATAGGAACGCGCTTCTAGACCCTTTAATGAGCGTTCCTTTTCCAGGAACTTGCTTGGCAAGTGAGAAAAGGGTTGCGCATGTAAGAGAGTGAGAGAGCAGGTTGCTTTAAAAAGTCTGCCAGGAGAGGCCAGTTGAGAAGAAATGGGAGAGATACTTGGTCGTCGGAAGCGGGTCAGGCGCGACAGGAAGAAAGTCTGGGAAGTGGGAATTTCCTCTTACGGTTCATCCCTTGTGAATTTAGTTCTTTCCTTCCTTCGTGGTTCTCCTATGCGCTCCATTCAGCCAAACCATCTGCAGCAGTGCTGGATATTACCCTCGTTGGAAGCAATTCGTCGACTTTGAACCCGAGTTCAGACAAGTGATACGTGGGCCAAATGGTAGGCCTTCGGGCCTGGATTCAGATCCCTGAGAAATTTAGCCTGGGGGATTTGGGCGTCACTCTCCTTGGGCCCCAATCTCTTTCTGCAGAAGGATAAGTAAGGCCGCTTAAGGGCTGAGGCAGCAGTCCTAAGTCCACTTACCTGGGAGTAAGCTCCATTGAATCCAGTAGGGTTTACCACTGAGTAGACGTGGTTAGGAACGCATTGTTAATGTGGGGAGAGGGGTTGTTGAGGGTGGGATTCCACAAGAACTGCAGGGCAGTTCAAGCTATTAAAATGTGCCTTTGTCTGTCATCCCCTCAGTGGGACTTCCTTTTGAGTAGGCACATATAGGATCCCACTGTTAAAGTCCTGACTGTGGACTGGGTCGCACGCCTGCAGTTAGTTTCTTGTTTGTTTCTGTTGCCGCCGCAACCCTCACCCGTCTACTAGAGGACTTCTTAACTTGGCTCTCCAACCCCTGAGTTCTCTTCATCTGCCCCCGTTTTTTTGAGGGTGTGTGTGGACAGTCTGAGCTCATACACGTTTACTCAGAAGTCATTCCCATTGAGTTCAATGGGGTTTACTTTTGAGTAGCCATGGCTGATCCCAGGGAAGAAACAAAGGTATTATTATTCCTATTTTGTTTTACTGACTTCCAAACAACTACCAAAGAGAAATAAGAACTGGGGCTGCGAATATTGGTACTTATTTATATGCCGCTGAATGCCAAAACAAAGCTTCAAAGCTGTTTATAAAGTGTTTTTTTAAAAAAACAAACAAAACAACAACAACCCAGTGATGCCACGTTAAAATATATTTTAAAAAATCCGTAATGGTAAAAATGCATAGTAAAACAAAGCAATTATTTTTTAACAATACAGCAAAAACAAAACCAAGAGACTCGGGTCTAGAGATAAAGAAATACCTCTGCGTGTGCGTGTCATCTAATCTATCTATCTACCTATCTCAAAGCTTCCTTTATTTTTCTTTCCAGTTTCTTCCTTCCCTTGATTATTTTTCTATTCCTCATCGGCACCTCAGAGTCCCCCCTCCACCCCCCCCCTCTCTCTCTCTCTCACACACACAAACACACACACCTCTCACCGCTCCCCCTCTCCGACTCCCCCCCCCCCCTCGTTTGAGGGCCCCTCCTGTCTGCCTCTGCCAAGCGGCACGCGAGCCGCACGCGTTGTCAACAAAAGCCTCTTTCACGGCTCGCTGCCCCTTTGCAGCGTCCCAAATCTGCTCGCCCCTCTGCCGCCTGCTTGCAGCTCATCTGCCGACTTTGGTTCCCGGCCCCATCCATATAGCAGCAGCGGCGGCAAGAGGGTGGGGGGGAGGGAGGGGGGCGGAGAGGAAAACAAAACACGAAGGCCAGCGTTTAGGACGCGCACCGCTGAGGGTGCGGGTAGGGGCAGCAGGCAGGTCGAAAGAAGCGCGCGAGGAGGAGGACCAGCTTCTTCGCTTTTCTGTTCTCTGCTGCTAAGTCAATGTGATTTTCCCAAACAGATGACATTTTGAACCTCGCTCTCGCGCGCGTGTTCCTACACACCTTGGTGCGATTGTTGCACGGAGCAAGGGAGCACTGGCACCTCAAGCAGCAAATTTATGAAGCCCATTTCTGTCGGAAGTCAACATGTCTTCCCCTCTCCCTTGAAACTCCGCACCGAAGAAGCCCATGAAACATAAGCATGTTGTTTATTTTAACCGACAAATTCTGCTTAGGGGTGAGGGTCTGGAGTCGAGGCAGGTTGGCGACACTTTCTATAGAGATATAAAAATAAGGGGAAGGAGCGGACATCGAAGCAACCGACGACATACCCTGCGGAGAACTCCTAGTTTCTTGCAGATCTGGCGAAGGCGGTGGAAACGCTATTAAAATGCCTTATAGTTGTCCAGAGTGCGAACTCCATCCCAAGGAAATCTCTGGGGTTTGCGGCATTATCTTAATTAAGATAATTGATTCATATTGCACCTGCGAGAATGAAGAGCGGAGGAGGGAGGGAGGGAGAGAAAATGAATCTCTGCCCGCTCTCCCTCCCATCCTAGCTTAAAGCTATTGGAAAGAGGAAGCCTTGCTTAATATTGAGTGATTTATGACCGCAACAGACAGCAGTAGCTACGGCTGCGTCCTGTTTATTTGAATATTCCAACCCTTGCACAGAGTACATAAGGCCCAATGAAGATGGAAGCTGCTCGTCTTTCTTTCTTTCTTTCTTTCTTTCTTTCTTTCTTTCTTTCTTTCTTTCTCTAAAGTTTAAATCATGTATGTCAATATACCTATACGAACGGCCGGCAGATTTTTGCCAAGCTCATTAAACAGGGACCCAGCTTTGGGCTTCGTATGCCAAAGAAGTAGATGGAGGCGTGCCCGTGTTTGCCGTGAGTTTTCAGGCAGTGGTGGGGTTGTGTGTGCGGGGAGGGGGACGTCTCACACCTGTTTGCGATAGAAACAGATTGAGGACAGCCGGGGCCAGGTAACAGACGAGAGGGCCTTGACGACGGACAAAGGTGATCTATCGATCTGGCTGAGTTTAATGAGCGCAAACGAAGCTGGGGAGATAGGGTGGGGGATTGGAAAACATCTCCCCAGGCTAAGCTCACTGGGTGGACCACCGTTTTGGACAAGCGGCCAATTAGCAATTTAAAGGACGCGAGAGAGGGGAAATCAGCACCCTGGACAGCTCACAGCCGCAGATAACCCTGCGGCTATAAGGCTTTACCCGGCGCCGTTTTGCTTGCTCTTGGCAAGTCCCTAATGACCTGTAAGGTCCATGCTGAACCGCTAAAAGGGTTTTTTCTTTCCTTTCCCTTTTTTTAATTGCCAAGCGGAGGTCAATATCCGCCCCGGCTGCTGCCCATTTCTTTCAGAAGCTAACCGCTGCTAAAAACGGAAGCATCAAAGTGAAGGAACAGTCTACACACCAGTGTTTTCCTTCTCTCGAATTTTGTTTAGGACAAAAATGTGCCAATGTTGTTCTTAGAAGCCCCACAACCATCAGCTACCGAAGGAGGAACAGATCCGTTAGGTAAACCCCGCATACAAAGATCTTATGCAAAAACAAAAAACCGGCAAATACACAGTGACATTATAGCAAATCAGAAAAAACACATTTCCACCCCCACCCCCAATAGAGTCCTTAATTTCCTTCTGAATCTTGTATTCAGGTTTCAGCTGTGCAGTTTCAAAATCATTGAATTAGGATGGGTTTTTTGTTGCTATTGTTATTGTTGCTGGTAAGTTTGATCTGCATATAGATGCATATAAAAACAGGTATACAGCAAGTGTGTGTGTGTGTGTGTGTGTGTTCTAAATATGGGATGTGTGCTATAAATATTGCATGCTTATGCATTAAAAACTATTTGCTCTCCTTTGCATTGGCCCCGTTTTTAAAAACTGATGAAAATCCTAATCCTAAACACAGGCAGTAGTCCTAGAAAGAAGCTCGCTCATTCAGATAAAAACTACTTGGAAGTGAGTGAGCTGAAATGGAAATGGGCTTCACCTGTATTTAAGACTGCAATTTCAGAAAACCTTTGTGCTTGTGTGTGTGTGTGTAGGAAATCACCCCCATAGCATCTTCATTTTAATGGCCCATTCTGTTTCCTACCCTTGCTTGCTAAATGATGTTGTTTAATTTTATAAATGACAACTTCTATTTAGTTAATGGGAATTACATCCGGACTCAATTTTTAATTATCTGCTTGCTAAGTGAGCCTTTTTGGTCACTGACATACAATTATGAAATCACAATAGTTTTTTAAAATAATTTGACTTGATTAAAAAAAGGAGAGGAAATAAAACAATCTAAAAATGGGTGCAACAGCTATCTATGTTTAGAGGGTTGTAATAAGGCCTTGTCTGACCACCCCCACCTCAATCTCGCCAACAGCCTTTTTCATTGATGTCAACCTTCTCTATTATTAGGAACTGGGACTCTTCTCAGACAGGATTTGTAGCTGGACAATCTCATTATTTTTGATCCGGGCATTTAACGAAGAGTCTCACCTTCTTTAAATAAAGTGTGGTGTATGGTGCTTTCTTTTTTTCTTTTTTAAAAATGCCCTCTTTAATAAAACTCATTTCCATTTGAATTAAATATTGATAGAATTGTTAGAACCTAAGACTAAGGTACTTTCAAGAATGTATAACTTGCTGTTAAAATGGAACACACAAGATGAAATGGTTAAATCGGCTATGATAAAGTGGGCACAGGACATTGGGCACAATATTATGTTTGAGGACTGGGTAAGGTTGTGGACCACTGGGCTGAACTTCACTGCATGTAATGCTTTGAAGGAAAATATAATGAAAATGATATATAGATGGTACATGTCCCCAGTTAAACTTGCCAAAATATACCATTTGTCTGATAACAAATGCTGGAAATGTAAAGGAAATGAAGGAACATTTTTTCACCTCTGGTGGACATGCCCTAGAGTGAAAGCCTTCTGGGAAATGATATATAATGAGTTGAAAAAGGTATTTAAGTATACTTTTCCCAAGAAACCGGAAGCCTTTCTCTTGGGTATGGTCGGCCAGATGGTGACAAAAAAGGATAGAACTTTTTTCCTGTATGCAACAACAGCAGCAAGGATACTCATCGCCAAGCATTGGAAAACTCAAGATTTACCCACACTGGAAGAATGGCAGATGCAACTGATAGACTATATGGAACTGGCTGAGATGACCGGCAGAATCCGAGACCTGGGAGAGGAGAGGGTTGAAGAAGATTGGAAGAAATTTAGGACTTATTTACAAAAATATTGTAATTTGGTTGAATGTTAAGAAGGATGCTAGATCATAAATAATTGACCACCACTAAATAAGATGGAATTAAGACGATAAGTAGATTGAGGAAAATATAAACCATTTGGAGAACTCTTAGACTATATTTAAAAGAATGGGACCTAAGAATATAAACAAGATGACAATTTGCTGGTTAAAATTTAAGACGATGCAAGTGGGAGCGGGAGATTTGAGGGAGTCCAAAGAGGTTTTGAAAATATGTTATGATATATGCTATATTGTTGATTATTTTTGCATTTGTATTTAAAAAATCTTAATAAACATTTATAAAAAAAAAATGAATTAAATATTGATAATCTGACCTTTATGTTCCTTTAACTAATCAAAAGAAAGAAATTTCAAATGTGGATGGGCCCCAGCCTTGCCCTGGTGGGCCTTTCCGCTTGAATAAGTGCTCAGATTAAACAAACCCAACTTCCTTTTTTTTCCAGAGCACCCTCTCTTTGCACTAATTGCTTATGCAAAAATGCAGATCCATATTAATTAGTAACTCTACTGATTAGTTCAGTGGTATTTCCACATAATAAATCATGCTGCAGACATGGGGTTTTTGGCACCTCACCAAGAGTGACTCAGGATACAATAAGATTTCCATATTAAATAATAAAAATCATAGGCTAAGGCTACCTTTTTTTGCAGGTAATGCTGTGTACCACCTGCTCCCTGCACCTGCCATGGGAAATTGCTTTCTGTCCTGGCAGGCCTTCTTTCCTGCCCTTCAAGCGCACAGCACTCTCAGTGTGAATCACAGCGCAGAGAAGCAAAGGGTCAGATTGCAAGCTGATGTCATTTTGCTCTTTTAAAAGTTAGAGAGCTCAGGTTTTTGAGACAGAGACTTGGATGAGGCTACCCAAGGGAAAAACAACAACAATGGACCTGTACTGAATGCATGGTGAGGATACTATATTACATATATATGAAGATGATGTGCCCAGGTGAAAAAGCATGTTTTTCACAACAGCTTAAGACATTCAGTATCGAGACTGAGGCTGCTGCTTTGCTGTTCCAATAATTTCTGAATGCATATCTTGAAGAATGTGTGGATGTGAATCCTGTGATGCACTACTGTCTCAGCTATATACATGCAATATATGGTATTCATTTTGCAATGAAGGCTGCTTCCATATTGGTTTATGCTGATAGAAAAAACCATGCACTCTGTACATCAAATAAGACCGATTGCATGAAATGGGGTGAATGTATGAACACACAGTCTCAATGTCTCAAGAGGTACTTTTCAAAATATGCTTCCACCTATATGTATCAGTCGGTTTCTGTGCTATGAGTTGATGCATTTAAAACACACATTTACTCTCAATATTAATTGCAATATATTATACAATGGATAATCCTGATATATACCCACATTTTATTTTCAGTTGAAATTCCATCTAAGATCTCTATTTCCTGAAATCTGCAGTTCATTTTAACTCAGGAATGGACTGGATAAAAGCCACCTTCCTTCTTCTGCACATTTAAGCACACAACAATAATTTAAACTACACCCTTGCAGTCATGAAGGCTAAACATTAAATTTGTTAGAGTGAGTTGAAAATAATAGGTACCATACTCAAATCACTAGAATGTTAAAGTTGATAGGGCTCTTCCAGGCTTATATTTCCCTATACAAGAGAAATCCTATTGGTTTCTAAAATGCTGATATGGAACAGGAAACATTCAGTACCTAGCTACTTCTGGTAAAAGCTAAAGGACCCCTGACAGTTAAGTCCAGTCACGAACAACTCTGGTGTTGCGGCGTTCATCTCTCTTTACTGGCCGAGGAAGCTGACTTTTGTCCATAGTTTTTCCGGGTCATGTGGCCAGCATGACTAAGCCGCTTCTGGTGAAACCAGAGCAGTGCACGGAAATGCTGTTTACCTTCCCGCTGGAGTGGTACCTATTTATCTACTTGCACTTTGACGTGCTTTCAAACTGCTAGGTTGGCAGGAGCTGGGACCGAGCAATGGGAGCTCACCCCATCGTGGGGATTCAAACCGCCAACCTTCCGATCAGCAAGCCCTAGGCTCAGTGGTTTAGACCACAGCACCACTCGTGTCCCTGGTAATGGTTTCAATTCTGAGACCAGAGTCAGCAATACTTCTGAATACCAGTTGGTGGAAACCACAGGAAGGGAGAGTGCTCTTGTGCTCAGCCCTTGCTTGTCGGCTTCCTACAGGCTGCTGTGAAAAAAGGATGTTGGACCAGTTGAGTCATTGGTCTCATCCAGCAGGCTCTTATTGTGTTCTTACACTCACATGTGGCAGAAGCAAAGGAAGCGCCAAGGTGAGCAGTAAACAGGTTTTTTTATTGTCTCACTTTCATGCAAAAGAAAGGTTGAGTCCTGCCATCAGGCACACAAATTGAAAAGATAAGGCACATAAGGAAAGGGGAGTGGAGTGAAAAGACAGAGGAGGCAAATCAAGGCCATAGCAAAGTGGTGAGCTATAAGGATTTATATCCAGTTTGGAACAAGGTGATCTTCCCTTGCTGGTGTTCTTGCTTGACTAGCAGCTAGTGGTTCTTTTCTTATCGGTGGATGGGTAACAGGAGCAAGGTGTTCTTTCCAGCTGGGAGAGGGTAAATATTCTCCCTGCAGCTGCTCCTTCCTTGGCTGATGGTGGTGTATATGGCCTGCAGATTCAGCACGCAAGACCGACTTGTGGTGACCGTGTGGGGACACAGACAAAGGAGATCGGTATGCCTTTGTGGGATTTGATGGGCAGGAAGGAAGAGTGAGAGCATGTTCAAATAAATTTATCTTGTACTGATTGAGTCTGATATTCAGATCAGATCCAGGTGCTCTTGAGGGAAATTGACTTTCTAGATCCATTTCAGTTGGGGTTTAGGCCCGGTTTTGACACAGAAACTGCTTTGGTCACTCTGTATGAAGACCTCTGTCAGAAGATGCAGGGAAATGTGTCCCTATTAATTCTCCTTCACCTCTCAGTGGCTTTCAATACTATTGGCCATGGTAGCCTTCTGGAGAGAATGTCTGAGTTGGCGGTTGGCAGCACAGCTTTGGTGTGGTTCTGGATGGCCATTTCCAGAGGGTGGTGCTTGGGGAGTGCTTTCCAGCACCATGGAAGGTTCCTCAGGGTTCAGTTTTATCATCTACATGAAACCACTGAGTGAGGTCATCTGGAGTTTTGGAGTACATTGTCAGCAATATGCTGATGACACACAGCTCTGCTTCTCCTTTACATCTGTGGGGGGGGCAGTGGATGTGCTGGACCATTGCCTTGCCTCAGTAATGGACTGGATGAGAGCCAGTTAACTGAAGCTCATCCCAGATAAGACTGGGGCATTGTTTGATTGGGTTGGATGGCTGGGAGGTTGTCTGCTCTTGGTGGGGTTACATTCCCCTAAAGGAGAGAGTATGCAGCTTAAGGGGAACTTGTGGATCTTTTTCTGTCACTTGAGACTCAGGTAACCTCAGTGGCATAGTGTGCCTTCCATCAGCTTCAGCTGGTGGCCCAGCTGTGCCCCTACCTGGGCAGGTTAAAAAAAATGCAACCTGTGCCGTTAGTAAAGATAGTGCAACTCGTACAGCACGTTGGCGACAATTATTCACACAGTTGTTCAAAAATAATTTTACACCATTTATCAAATATGTGCGGAAGAGCCAGTAACTTACAAAGTGCCGTGAAAACTTACAAACTACCTAAAATAAAGTGAACTTGCAATATCAGATTTTACTAGGTTCTTACAAATTCTTGGCTCAATTTTTTCTTTTTTCTTGTTTTTAAATAAGTTCAAGAAGATTCAAGAACAGGGTAAGTTCAACGTTGTTCCCGGTAGTTGTGAGTAAAATCTGAGGCCCTTCTTCATGTGCTGCCTCCACGAGAGGTTCAAAGGGTGGCAACATGATAACAGGCGTTTGCTGTGGTGATTTCCTGTTTGTGGAATGCTCTCCCCACAGAGGCTAGCTTGCTACCTTCATTATCTCTAGGTGCCAGGCGAAAATGTTTCTCTATAAGCAAGCTTTTGACTAATTAAACAATCTATGGCCTTTTAAATGCATTTGTGGGAGAGGCGTTATTGGTTGGTTGGTTGGTTGGTTTGTTTGGCGGGGGGTTGTTCTGTTTTTTTGGTTTTCATTTGGTATGTTTGTGTTATAAACTGCCCTATGATCTTTGCATGAAGGGTGATATACAAATTTTTAAAATAATATATGATAATGATAATACCAGCATACCACCCAATAGTTCTTAAGTGCGAGGGAAGTTCTGCAGTCATTTGTTTCCCTTTAAAAACCAATATTTACTGGTAAAACTGGATTAGGCATCATGCCAGATATACTGTAGAGCAGCATCCTACAAAGTTAGGGAAAATGTAATGATCTGAGTGTGCCTCTTGGTAGACAATCTACCCCCTGTACTGATGAGTTTTCCATATATTCCTTCAGTGATCTGAGAATGAAGGAGCTTTCCAGGATTAAGCTCAGGTAGTCTTTTGAATGAGAGAAATGTAAAACTCCAAAAGCATCACCTACACTTAAATAACTGTACTCTGGCTATAGAAGATTTAATGTACAGCCTTTCTGCCTCTGAATGCCTGACTCTCAGGGTATGTGTGAATACAAATGAGAGACTGAGAATGTAGCTTAGGCTGAAATATAATGCCTGGCCCAAATCCTCCCAGTGAACTTCACAGCTGAGTGAAGATTTGAATTAGAGCAGGGGTCAGCAAACTTTTTCAGCGAGGGGCCAGTCCACTGTCCCTCAGACCTTGTGGGGGGCCGGACTATATTTTGAAAAAATAAAATAAAAAATGAACGAATTCCTATGCCCCGCAAAAAACCCAGAGATGCATTTTAAATAAAAGGACACATTCTACTCATGTAAAAATATGCTGATTCCTGGACCGTCCGCAGGCCGGATTTAGAAGGTGATTGGGCCAGATCCGGCCCCCGGGCCTTAGTTTGCCTACCCATGAATTAGAGTCTCCCTGGCCTAAGTCTACCACTCCTTCTGTTAAGTAGTGACCAACCTGAATTCTGAAATGGTAGAATTTTTTTTTAAAA
Organism: Podarcis cretensis; assembly: GCF_951804945.1. Classification (NCBI taxonomy): domain Eukaryota; kingdom Metazoa; phylum Chordata; class Lepidosauria; order Squamata; family Lacertidae; genus Podarcis; species Podarcis cretensis. The sequence goes on along the minus strand of NC_137170.1, from coordinate 115,906,138 downwards.
AAATATTTATTTGGTTTTTCAGATTAAAATTTTACAATCATATATCAAACATAAATAATAATAAAAAAAGATTCCAAGGAATCTCCTGGACTTCCACCCTCCCCTTTGTTAGTCCTATCATTAATCATTTCCTCCTGCATTTTTTATGATGATCCAAATCTTTTACATCTCCATTATATACAAAATCCACCATTAAACTACAAGTGATATTCCAATCCTACTAATGATTTTAACTGTTTACAATGGTCTTTAAGATAAGTTATAAATTTTCCCCATTCCTTATTAAAAGTTTTTTCTTCCTGATTTCTGATTCTTCTGGTCATTTTAGCCATTTTGGCATAGTTCATCAACTTCACCTGCCTTTCTTCTCTGGTAGGGACTTTATATTCTTTCCACTCTAGGCTGATAACATCCGCATAGCTGTGGTCGCATACATAAAAAGTCTTTTCTGCTCCCTTGGTACAATTAGCAGTTGTACCATGTGAATTTTCTGAATGTGTCAGCCGGCCTTAAAGAAATGCTGAAATGTAATGGTTCAAAATGGACAATGGGCCCATATTTCATGGGAGTTACATGAAGTGCCATCAGTTTCCAGTGTCACAGGTGCCATATGCAAAGAATCACTGCCACAAGTAAAGACACTGTACCTTTATTCTTTAGGTAAGGATATTCACAGGATGGAGTGGGGGAGCAAACACAGGTGTTTGCAGATAATCTAAAGCTTTGGTGAGATTAAACTGTTGCCTCAATATGAGTTATTACATATACTCCAAATTCAAATCTTCTTAAGGTTAGCTTTAGAGGAACTGATTTTGCTCACTTGTCTTAGAAAATCATTGCTGAAAAATGCACTATGCATAGAACTGCCATTTCCAGCAAGACTGTTGCTAGTTGGATATCTTTTAAGGAAGGAATCGGCAGTGTGATACTCTCAAGAAGTCATTGGATCAAATCTGGTGGATAGTGGGGTGTGATGCTGCCACTCAGCTGACCTCTGGCTGATCAAATTGCTGTTGTTTAGTGGGAGGTAGAGGGATGGTGGTGAAGCAGTGGTGAGGTTAGCATACTACAAATGCACCAGCAGAACCAATCCAGTGCTTCTGCTGATGAGTTTGCACCACACCAAATTCCCCAGCATTTTGCCCATCCTCCTCTACTTCCTTGTGAGCAGCAAAAATGTCTTCTTCTTCTTCTTTGGCAATCACTCGTGGCTGAGTAAGATTGTCTCCCATGAACAGTCTTAACAGTGACAAGTGATATGCTACAATGGCTGTGAAAGCAGATGAAAGCTGCAGCAGACAAGGAACTACTTACTGCCATGATACTCATGCCATTGGAACAGAGCCTTACTGTGAAGACTGTGTTGATCAGCATGCACTGATATCGACACATAAAACAAATTTACACACAGGCATCTTCCCAAAACCCATCCAGTAGAAATGTGACCACCTGCAGATCAAATAAGTGGTAGTGCACCCCCTCATAGGCTACTGTGTCTGGCAATTGGCCATACTGTCTGGGACTGATGGGAACTGGAGTCCGACAAAATATGGAAGGTAACAAATTGGATCCTCCTGTTTCAGGTGGTTTTATTGTTGTTGCTTGCATGGGATGCTGGTGGAGTTGTGGTCTAAACCACTGAGATTCTTGGGCTTGTCGATCAAAAGGTCGGCGGTTCAAATCCCCATGATGGGGTGAGCTCCCATTGCTCTGTCCCAGCTCCTGCCAACCTAGCAGTTTGAAAGCATGCCAGTGCAAGTAGATAAATAGGTACCGCTGTGGCGGGAAGATAAACAGCGCTCTGGTTTCTGTTACGGTGTCCCATTGTGCCAGAAGTAGTTTAGTCATGCTGGTCACATGACCCAGAAAAGCTCTCTGCAGACAAACACTGGCTCCCTCAGCCTGAAAGCGAGATGAGCGCTGCAACCCCATAGTCGCCTTTGACCGAACTTAACCGTCCAGGAGTCCTTTACCTTTTTTATTATTGTTGTTGCCTTTTTCTTTAATGTAAAATTCTAAATAGACACACACATGCACAAATGTTGTTTTTGCTATGTTATCTGAGCTTTATGCTTGAAAAGAATCCATAGAAAATAGGGAGTTCTGTCGGTTATTATTGTGAACCACGACAACAGATTCAGGTAGGGACTGTTTGCTGTAAGTGGGTGTTCAGAACCATAAGAGGTTCAATAAATGATTCAGCGGAATGCAACATGGTTGTTTAATTGATTGACTGATTGATTCAACATCTCCCTATCCCACCAATCCACCAACTCAAGAGAGATGACAATCTCATTTAACCTTGGTGCATCATTGTTGGCAGCCCAGTAGACATATTGCTCTTGGGTGTTGTGGAAATGTACTTAGCATACAAAGAAACAAGGCAATGTGGTCAAAACCCACCCCAAAAGGAGCAGCATGGTTTCCTTGAGAGGAACCTCATTGCATTATGCAGGCCATCCTTCTACACACACATCTCTCTCTCTCTCTCTCTCTCTCTCTCTCTCTCTCTCTCACACACACACACACACACACACACATGCACAAAGACACACATTTCCTTAGTAGGACAGGAAATAGGACATTTCCCTAACAGTAGTACAGTTGCTGCCTTACTTGTGCTTGCAGTTCATATCTGCTCCCTGCAATAAAATAGGACTGCATTTTATAGGCTGTGTACATGAAGATTCATAATTACAAACACCAGAAAAATAATCCAGCATTTACTAAGCCATTCAATTAGATTAGCATCCAGATTTACATTTTCCATTACACGGCAAAGTTTATAAGTTTGATTCTCAGCCAGCACTTACTGTAAATCTTCCGTGAGCTCCATTAGTTCGTGTCAATGTTTTCCATGAACAATTTTTTTTTTAAAGGCCGTAAGATAGCTAAGTGAGTAGCTCCACCTACAGGGTAGCTTAAAAAAAAAATCCCATTGAATTTATTAGCTCCTGTGTCTGTATTGATTTTCAGTGATGCTTCATAAAACATTCTACCTGTTCCATAGAGATTTGCTGCCCTATTGTTTCTGGAGGATGAGAGTTACAGCAATTTTTTAAAAGGCCATATTTCTTCCAGAGCAAAATAAACCTTATTGGGTTGGTGACATGGTGACAGGTGAGCTGTGACTCTGCTTTGGAGCTGGGAAGAGCCTCAAAGCAGGCCCCTGCATCACTTTGTAGAGACTAGACCATTTGGGGTTGTATCCTGATCTCACCATACTATTCAGCCTCAGTTGAAGAATGATGTCCTCTGCTCTAAATACATTCTACATTCTTTAAAGACACACAAAAACTTTTCCAAAAGCAAAATAAAACAGAAATACAGGGAAAGGGTTCCAAGGCTATGTTTTATCCAGAGCATGTAGGTTTCTGCTTAATACTTCTGAGAGGAACTTAGCCACGGCTGGGGTAATATCATTTGACATATCTCCAAGGAGGTACTTATGGTGGAAGGTTTCGGACTTTCCAGTTAAGTTTATCAATAGAGGTTTAATTAATTGATCCCTGGCTTGTTTGAACTGCTTGCAGTGTAGTTGGATATGCTTCATAGAGCCGACACCCTGAAAGCATAACCAGAGCCTATTCTGATAGGGTATACCAGATAGTCTTCCGTTTAGTACTTCTGATCAGGCACCCCCAACCTGAGGCCCTCCAGATGTTTTGGCCTACAACTCCCACAATCCCTAGCTAACAGGACCAGTGGTCAGGGATGATGGGAATTGTAGTCCAAAACATCTGGAGGGCCGAAGTTTGGGGATGCCTGCTTCTGATGGAAATACATTTAGTCTAGCTTTGATGAATAATTGGCAATCATTAGGTACGGACAGATTCATGAAATACGATGGTAACTGAAAATCATGGCCATAGTGGCTTCCAGATGCAAATGGTCCACAGGTTACATAGGATCTAGAATGAAGATCACTGTATGAAATACCCCATAACCTCATAGCCCAGATGTTGTAAGATGGATGGTGAAAGACCAATCGAGGAGACTTTTCAGGCCATAGTTTTCAAACATGCTGTTCTAAATGAAGGGCAAACAAGAAGCATAAAGTGATGCCAGTAGAAGGAGGGTGCTCTGAAGTCCCCTTGGTTTTCTTGCCCCAAGGAGATTCTGCCCTTCTGTGTGTGTGTGTGTGTGTGTGTTTGTGTGTGTGTGTGTGTGTGTGTGTGTGTGAAGGAGCTATCAATGAACCAGGTCAACCACATGGCAGGCACACAAACGGGAGGCACACAACACAGCAGAGTCCTCTGGTTCGAATCAATCCAGCTGAGACATTGCTGAAACTGACCACTAGCTCCACCCTTCCCCCTCTAGCTTCTCACTCTGGTTCCCTCCCAAGCAGACAAAGGCTGTGTCAAGGGGGTGGGCTCCTCCTCTGGGCCTGTCTGGCCCGTTGCTCAGCAATGTGCAGCACTCTCCTTGAGTGGGGTGCCAGAAGGGGAAGAGATTCAGCAGGACTGGGACTGTCTGTGCTCACACTGTGACTCAAACTCTGTCCTGGAAGACCCTCCTTCTCCTGACCTCTCTTGATTGCTCAAACCCCCTACTTCAAGCACCTCCCAGCTTGGCCCTTCTGTAGATTATTCTTCAGTGTCCCACCATTAGGATCCAGGAGCTTAGCCGCCATCTTTGGAGCCCTCCCTGGGGGCCTGTTGGGCAGACAGCTCCCACCACTATTCCTCAGCCAGCCAGTCCCTGAGAATGTGGTGGTGATTCAATGGTACTTCCAGGGTTTGGTTTTAGAGTTGGTCTTCTGCCCTTCAGATGTTGTTGAATGTAGGCTTGCCATATTTCAAAAAGTGAAAATCTAAAAAAACAACAAAATGAATTGGACTCCCTGGCAGGTTTTGAATAAACTTACACAAATTTATTGAGGGATAACTTAGAAGATAGATAATACAAGGATGTATACAGTTTTATAAAAGGCAGAAGTTAACACTGGATGAGAAATCAGAGAGAGGAGCTGGGGGAAGTTGTAGGGGGGAGGGAGGGAGGGAGGGTTTGTTGGGGAGGTAGGAGGGAAAATAATGGGGACGACGACAAGGAAGATGATTTGTTTTTATAATTTCCTATGTTGAAATTGTTAATATTTTTTTTTCAAAAAAATAACAAAATAACAATAAAGTGAAAATCTGGACACAAAAGTATTGGTCAAAGTTGTTCAGGCTTTTTTTTGCAAAATATCTAGAAGAAAAAAAAAAGGTATTTTGGGGGGAAATTACCCAAAACCAGGTTTTTGACTGATTACTGAAAATTCTGCCCGGATGCCATTTTTTACAGACGAATCCTGGCTATGTATGGGAAATTCTGGACGTATGGCAGCCCCAGCTGAATGCCACCTCCCATCAGTCCCAGGAAGGATGGCAGATGGACTCCAACACTGGGGTTGGTGGGAAGTGGAGTCCATCAACATTTCGGAGGGCCACAGGTTCCCCATCCCTGAAACAGACAAACCAGTCCAACTCCCGCAGCCACAACAAGATCCTCTATATCTAAAGGATTTTTCTATTGGATTCGGGGTGGGGTGGGGAAAGAATGACAGATTACCATAGATGGTTTGCTGGAAAGCTCTTGGAAAGCCAGTGTGGTGCAGTGGTTAGAGTTCAAAGCCCCACTTGGCAGGGAAGCTCACTAAGTGGCCGTGGGCAAGTCTCTGCCTCTCAGCCTAAGCTACCTCACAGGGTTGCTGTGCGAGATTAAATGAGGAGCAGGGAGAACCATGTATGCCAAATGGAGCGCCTTGGAGGAAAAGGTGGGGCATAAATGCTGTAAGTGAGTAAGTAAGTAAAAGTAAAGGTAAAGGGACCCCTGACCATTAGGTCCAGTCATGGCCAACTCTGGGGTTGCGGCGCTCATCTCGCTCTACTGGCCGAGGGAGCCGGCGTACAGCTTCTGGGTCATGTGGCCAGCATGACTAAGCCACTTCTGGTGAACCAGAGCAGCGCACGGAAACGCCGTTTACCTTCCCGCCGGAGTGGTACCTATTTATCTACTTGCAGTTTGACGTGCTTTCGAACTGCTAGGTTGGCAGGAGCAGGGACCAAGCAATGGGAGCTCACCCCGTCGCAGGGATTCGAACCGCCGACCTTCTGAACGGCAAGTCCTAGGCTCTGTGGTTTAACCCACAGTGCCACCCATGTCCCAGTAAGTAAGTAAGTAAGTAGTGTGCAAGTAAAGCTGGGCTATACCCACCAGCAACCTAGCTGTCTCCTTCCATTATGTGGGGATAGGTGATCATGCTATCACTGCTGCTGGATTGATGCTCTCACAAACATAGCTGTAAGAGAAATGTGCTCTTTTGAAAGTCCCATCCTATCTGTCAATCACCCAGCTTTCTTCCCTTTGCCTAAAAAAATAATAATGAAAAGATTGAAGCGCTAGCTCATGACAGATGCTGACAAGGGATCGGCATGTAGCTGACTCCCTGGGAACTGCCACGGAGGTTGACTGCCATACCTTTCTTCCTATGATCCATTGCCCTGAGGGGGAGAGTGAAACGTTGCCCCATCTCCAAGCAAGATGCATTTCTCAGAGCAGATGTGCGCTGCGCATGCCAGCATCTGGACTGAGAAGTGAACTTCTGTCAGAGCAGAAGATACGAAGGAAGGTCTTCACGTAGAAAAAAGAGGGGTGCTTTGTGAAAATCCTGCACATTGCAGCAAAGAGGCCTGGCCACAAATGTGCCTTCAGATCATTTCACCTCAAACAGACGGTGCACAGGTGAATAAATGGAAATGAAATGCTTCTCAGGGGTCAATTTCAGGTAGGCAGGTGTTCTTCATAATCTTATTTCTTCAGGTGTTGTTCTCAAGGTGCCACCATCAACATCACTGTGCAGAGCAGCAAGGCCCATAAGATCAAACTGGCTTAGCATAAATGATGATGACAAGGACGAAGGGCTGGATTTATTTGTGAAAAACACAAACAAACCCTGAACTGAATTTATGGCCTTGAGCAGAGCATGGAAATGGAAGGTTGTGTCTCCTTCCCACTTCCTGACCCAGACTGGGGCAATGGGGGGGGGGTCATCTCTGCAAGGTGCTCCTTTGCAAGTGGCTTCTCTGTGAGGAAGCTGCTTGAAAATGATTGATGCCTCCATGCAACAGCTGCTTGGAAACTGCTTGCGAAGCAGCACCCTGCAGGACCGATGCCTCCACTCCACAACTGATGCACAGAGGCAGCAGTCTTGCCGGGCGCTCCTTTGCAAGAAGATTCCTTGCATTGATCCTGTGCGGAATTGCTTCAGGGTCAGTCAAGAAGGGGAGTCAAGCAGCCCTGGGCTCTTGCCTTTTCCAAGAAGCAGTGGTATGCCCTGAGGTTTTCATGTGTGATGCCCTCTTTCCTGCCTGGTACCCTGCCCTCTAGGGGACGCGGGTGGCGCTGTGGGTAAAAGCCTCAGCGCCTAGGGCTTGCCGATCGAAAGGTCGGCAGTTCGAATCCCCACGGCGGGGTGTGCTCCCGCTGCTCGGTCCCAGCGCCTGCCAACCTAGCAGTTCGAAAGCACCCCCAGGTGCAAGTAGATAAATAGGGACCGCTTACTAGCGGGAAGGTAAAGGGCGTTTCCGTGTGCGGCTCTGGCTCGCCAGAGCAGCGATGTCACGCTGGCCACGTGACCCGGAAGTGTCTCCGGACAGCGCTGGCCCTCGGCCTCTTAAGTGAGATGGGCGCACAACCCCAGAGTCTGTCAAGACTGGCCCGTACGGGCAGGGGTACCTTTACCTTTACCTTTACCCTGCCCTCTAACAGTCCCGAATTACTCTGGGTTATCCAGCCTAACACACAGCAATCTGTGGCTGTCTCAACACAATTCATTCAATGTCTGAATAGGCCAATTTGACTTGAGCTTTCAGTAAATCTGGTGTATGGCCCTACCCTATACCAACAAAGTATTAATTTTCTTTTACTGTAGCCATTTCTAGTCTGGGCGTATTTTTTCCTCTTCTTCTTTTGCAACGTCACCACCACCATCATCATTTAAATTTGGATACCACCCTATACTCACTGGTCTCAGGGCATTTACAACATAAAATCACAACAGAAAAACACAAAATATGTAATAAAAACAAAAACAATCTAAAATGACCCCCCCCCCAGCACATTTTAAAAGGGCACTGAATGTCAATCAGTCAAAGACCTAGTTAAAGAGGAACGTTTTTTGCCTGGCACCCAAAGGTGTATAATGAAGGCGCCAGCCAAACTCCCCTGGGGAGAAGTTTCCACAAACAAGAAGCCACACATCTGCATCTCATATGCATGTGATGTTTTAAATGTGGTCACTTGGTGGTGCTGTAGCTAATATGTTTCTGTTTGACCAAAGCAGTTCCACCCTCCCACCCCTGCTTATATTATTTTCCCCACTTGCCTTCTTTATTTATTGTATGCCACTTGGTCCAAAAAGTTCAGCTCAATGTTTCTTTGTTCCCTGTTGAAACCGGAGGCAAGATGAATTGGTTTTGGAAGTTCTTGGCATCAGCGTTGCCACTCTTCAATGAGCATTATTCAAAAGGAGGATAATTGTGGCATGTTGTCAATGTGTCAGGTTGTTTTGACAGATTCTCTTGTCAAGAACTGATTGGGAACCTCTTCTTAGGCACAAAGATGACTGTGTCTAGATCTGATGAAATGAAGGCTTTATTACAATGGGCAAGTCTGAAAAATTGGCCACATCTAAAGAGTATCCAGAACTGTTAAAGTCCATGAAAACAAGGCAAAGGCCAGTTCATTCAAATCCAAAGTGATCTCATTTAATAAGTCAAGCTTTGGTGAGAAAGTTACCCCGTCTTTAAATTACGGCTTTGATTTGAACTTAGCCCAACTTGTTCAATTACAGAGAAGGCAGTGTGATGCAGTGGTTAAAGTGTGCAGATGAGGACTTGGGAGTTGTTGTTGTTTAGTCGTTTAGTCGTGTCCGACTCTTCGTGACCCCATGGACCAGAGCACGCCAGGCACTCCTGTCTTCCACTGCCTCCCGCAGTTTGGTCAAATTCATGCTGGTAGCTTCGAGAATGCTGTCCAACCATCTCATCCTCTGTCGTCCCCTTCTACTTGTGTCCTCCATCTTCCCCAACATCAGGGTCTTTTCCAGGGAGTCTTCTCTTCTCATGAGGTGGCCAAAGTACTGGAGCCTCAGCTTCAGGATCTGTCCTTCCAGTGAGCACTCAAGGCTGATTTCCTTAAGAATGGAGAGGTTTGATCTTCTTGCAGTCCATGGGACTCTCAAGAGTCTCCTCCAGCACCATAATTCAAAAGCATCAATTCTTCGGCAATCAGCCTTCTTTATGGTCCAGCTCTCACTTCCATACATCACTACTGGGAAAACCATAGCTTTAACTATACAGACCTTTGTTGGCAAGGTGATGTCTCTGAGAACCTGGGAGACACAGCCTCAAATCGCCACTTATCCCTTAAAATTGTGACCTTGGCCCTGCTGCTATTGCTCAGGAAACTCTGCCAAACCTACAGGGGTGTTGTTGCTAGCACAGAAGTGACAGGGAGAAGTTTGTAAGCAGCCTTGGGCTTTTGGAAGGAAGAATAGTGTGTGTGTGGGGGGGGGGGTGTAATATTCAATTTTTAATATCTTGGGACTCACCTACATTGGCAAAGAAAAAATGCTTTATATGTGTTGTTTATGCATTCTAACACTGTGACACCAGATGGCGCTGCAGAGTTCCGTTTTTGCCAACCCGATTTCTCAAACAAGTTTGCAATGCATTTAACTGAAATGCTTCTCTGATGTATCTAGATCCAGCTTTGTTACACTCTGGTTATAGCTATTCATGGTCACAAGAAGGCCCTCTGCCTGGTTCCCTGTAACTTCGCTTCTCACAGTGAGGGAACTGCCAGAAGGCCCTCAGAGTTGGTCCTCAGTGTCCGGGCTGAATGATGGGGGTGGAGATGCTCCATTCCATCTAGCTCCCCAGTATCAGGGGAGGTTGGCAGTCATCTGTAATGAAAATATGAAAATCATGCCAGGGGAATAACACTTGTAGTTTAATGGTGAATTTTGGACATAATGGAGATGTAAAAGATTTGGATTATCTTAAAAGATTCAGGAGGAAATAATTAACAGTAGGTCCGACAAAGGGGAGCAGGGAAGTCCAGGAGATTCTTTGGAACCTTGTTTTTATGTTGTATGTTGGATATGTGATTGTAAAACTTTAATCTGAAAAACCAAATACCGGTAAATAAATAAAAATTAAAAAGAGAGAAAATTTTGAAAAAGAAAGAAAATCATGCTAGGCATGGTTTTTTTAAAGACTGGTACTCTTGTCTTTTAGCTCCCACCCATACAAGGGCTCTTAAGGTGCATTGCATAAATAAAAAAGGAATATACCCCGCCCAGTTTGAAGCTGTATTTTATATTGCATAGTGCCATAGTGATGAGCAACAACAACATGATTCACTTTGAATGCCATTTGGAATTTTTGCATAAAAGAGCTAACAGATGCAAAGCTCCCTGTTATTCAGGCTCGTGATCCTGCACTGAGCAAGCACACAAGCCAAGGTATTCACTTGACGGTGAAACATTATATACAGAAGTAGCTTGCAAGGGGGCGGAGCTGTTACACTCACTTTCCAACAGGTGGCTCGCTTTTGCTTACTGAGAGTGTGAGGGACAAGTTGGTGGGGAGGCTCGCAAGGTGTACAATGAATATGTCTATAAAAAACTTCTCAAGTCATCAAATATTCTTGTTTATGTGTGGGTTCAGGGAGCATCTATGCTCTTGTACCTCAACTCCCAGAAAGGCTGTATCTAGAGTCAGGAATCCCATAGCTGTACTGACAGCTTAACAGAACACTAATAAAATCCAGTAGATGGTGGTAGGATGGCTGGGAGAGGGAGGGAATTCTTACTTGACTTCCTGGTAATAGAGTTGCTGCTGCTGCCTGAGGAGGGGGTGAGAGGGACATGGTGCTGAGGAAGTCAGCGCTGTGCAAACACATTGGCAGATCCATTATGGTGCTCCCTGCTGGATTGTTTGCACCATGCCAACTTCCCCTTCCCCTCTCCTTCCTAGTTGGCAGCAGCGAATCAGTTTTGCCCCTTATCACAATATCTGCTTCTTAACAACGTCTATTTCAACTACAGCACAGTCAAGCTGACTGAGAGAGTAAAATAGTTTGTGTGTGTGTGAGAGAGAGAGGGGGGGGGGTATCCACCCACAGAGACTCAGGAGGGACAGGAAGTGGGCTCTGTAAAGATGCTCTCACTGGTGGTTGCATAGGCTGGTAGTAAGAAGAGAAAGAGGAACAGAGCAAAGGAGGTAGGCACATACATACTATAAAAATAGTCATAAAAGTTGGTTTTGTATTAATCAATGGTTGCAGTTAAAAGTGGACCACGACTATCTCTTTTTCTAATTGAAAAACTCTATTGGTTTAGGGCACTACAAAAGAAAGCCCTAAAGTCTCCTAAGTCTTCCTGATTACCTTTCTGTTCATCGCAAGACAGATGATGTTAACTTCCGGGATGTGAAAGCAGTAAACCGTGGCTTATTTCTTCTCTATGTTTTCAACATTGTATATGGTTTGCTAATACACAGACAATGACTCTAAGACTGGAATCTTGTCCTACTTGGGATGTTAAAGTTGAGTGCTGAGTGCTAAGGAGAAAAAACAGTTCTTCTTCTTCTTCTTCTTCTTCTTCTTCTTCTTCTTCTTCTTCTTCTTCTTCGTCTCCTCCGCCTCCTCTTCCTCTTCCTCTCTCTCCACACACCCACATCAAGTTTTATCATATCTGGGTCTCTTTTTAAGCATTTTTTCCCCATTAGCTTTTCAAATTTTACAAATTCTTTTAAACAATCATCGGAACATATATCTCATTATCATATCTGAATCTCAAAGGAGCTTACAAAAATGAAACAAAACGTAATAGCTGAACTTAAATTAAGTTGGTTTTTTGAAGGTTGTGTATAGCATGGTCGCTTATGCATCACCAGCGAAGAGAAAATCTATCTTCAGAAAATAAGTCAGATACAGATTGGCATAATGTTGGCATATGTTAATTCATATGCAGTTAGAAAGAATTTGTATAATTGAAGCAGAAATGCAACACATCTCTCCATAGTGGGGAAGGCTGTGACCTGTGTGCCTGCTCAGTCCAGGTACATGGACTGGCTTTCCCCCTCCTCCATTTACCCTCACAACAACCCTGTGAGGTAGGTTAGGATGAGAGAGTGTGTGTGTGAGTTTTGTGGCTAAGTGGGGATTTGAGCTCTGGTCTCCCAGGTCCTGGTCCAACACTCTAACCACTATACCACCTTGGCTCTCCTGCACCACAGTGACTCATTTGATCAGAGCGTTTGACAGTGTCTACATGCAGTAGGTTTGAAGGCACCCCTGCTTTCATCCACCACTTCCTAGACCATTGTTGATAGACCTGTCATGGCAGCAGCCATGGATAATGGATAATGGCATCGGCAAGGAAGCTCTGCAGCCCAGCAAGCACTGAACAGGCAGGAGGATTTGGGTATATTGTCCTCAGGCTTGTTCGTGAGAATCTTCATGAGTTCAGTACAAACAAACACCCCAGATTAAACAAGTAAATGGAGTAACAGAATTGGAAAATAAATATTTGCTTCCAGACATAACCAACAGTTGTTAGGTATCCATTTGAAGAGAAAATCCTCTATATAAAAGAAAGAAAGCATACAGAGAAACTAAATTAGGTTGTATAAAACAGGCTCTTTCTTTCCTCAGAAGTATTTGATAGAATGGTGCATTGTCCTGAAGTGTAGAGAATTAGGAAGATCGCTGCTACTATTATTTATTTTGGTAATTTACACACCGCTTCTCTGAGCAGTTTATGTTCTACAAATAGCACAAATAAATACAATAAAATTTCCACATTTCAAACCAATGCAGAACAATTAGAAAAGATCATGATCAATTTAAACAAAAACGATGGACATAACAACCACTAGTGTAGACCAGGGATCAGGAACCTTTCTCAGCTGTGGGCTGGTCCACCATCCCTCAGACCATGTGGTGGGCCAGACTATTTTTTTTTGGGGGGGGGGGCGGAATGAACCAATTCCTATGCCCCACAAATAACCCAGAGATTCATTTTAAATAAAAGCACACATTCTACTCATGTAAAAACACGCTGATTCCCAGACCCTCCACGGGCCAGATTGAGAAGGCAATTGGGCTGCATCCGGCCTACAGGCCTTAGGTTGCCTACCCCTGGTGTAGACCATGACACAAAAATACTACACAACCAGTCCCATCCACCAAATATGCAAGCATGGATTTAGAGATAGGCAGGCACTCTCACTTTTGCTGCCAACTCTCCAACTTCAGCTCTCATTAAATGGTGGTGGTGGTGGTGGGAATTACACATGAAGCTTCCATATTGTCGGAGGGTGTGCCAGTCAGTAAATCCCACAGTTCAAAGATGGAATTAACTCTTTATTAGCAGAAACACAATCTCCACAGACTTGGTTGAGTGTCAGTTGCCAAGACTAAAGGACCCCCCTGCCTCACCGATATGTCTCCTCTTCTCCAGGGCTTTTTCCAAGCAATTGGAGACTGTGCCTGCAGGCAGCCAATCTCTCCTCCACCCTTTTCATCCCTCTACTGGTTCTGGGACACAGGGGAGAGGGGAGCTTGCCACAGAAGAAGGGGAGACACCCTTGACTCTTCACCAGCCTAACTCAAGTCTGCCTCCTGGGCTCCCTCATCCCCCTCACTTGCTTCAGCTTCTGCCTCTGATTCTGGACTTCTCTCAACTAGACTCTCCCAGTTCACTAAACACTGTTACCTCTTCAGCTTCTGACAGGTCCCCTTCACAATCTTCTCCCTCTGACCACTCATCATCATTCCACCACCATTCTCCAGGCTCTGAGCCTTCTTCTCTCATCATCATCATCATCATCATCATCATCATCATCATATTTATTACTTATACCCCACCCATCTGGCTGGGCTTCCCCAGCCATTCTGGGTGACATCCAACAATATATTAAAAACATGATAAAGCATCAGACCTTAAAAACTTCCCTAAACAGGGCTGCCTTCAGACGTCGTCTAAAAGTCAGATAGGAGTTTATTTCCTTGACATCTGATGGGAGGGTGTTCCACAGGGCAGGCGCCACTACCAAGAAGGCCATCTGCCTGGTTTCCTCACTTCTCGCAGGGAGGGAACTGCCAGAAGGACCTCGGCACTGGACCTCAGTGTCTGGGCTGAACGATGGGGGTGGAGACGCTCCTTCAGGTATACTGGGCTGAGGCCCTTTAGGGCTTTAAAGGTCAGCACCAGCACTTTCAATTGTGCTTGGAAACGTACTGGGAGCCAATGTAGGTCTTTCAAGACCGGGGTTATACGGTCTCGGCAGCCACTCCCAGTCAACAGTCTAGCTGCCACATTCTGGATTAGTTGTAGTTTCTGGGTCACCTTCAAAGGTAGCCCTACCTTCAAAGAACACCTTGAGGGTTCTTCAACTGATTCCTCTCACCTTTCCTCTACAGCCAACCAGACATAACACATATTCTGAGTCAGACCATTGCTGCATCTAGTTCCATACTACTGACACTGACTTGCAGTGGCTCTCCAAGATTTCAGATCGGGGGTCTCTCCCAGGCCTATGTGGAGATGCCAGAGACGGAACCTGGGGCCAAAACCTTCAAAGCAGATGCTCTTCACTAAGCTATGGGCTTTCCCCAATGACTCCTCACCCCTGTAGCCCCCTGCTGTCACCAGGGAGTGCCCACAAGCATTCCTCCCCCTCACAATGCAGCGGTACCTCGGGTTAAGAACTGAATTTGTTCTGGAGGTCTGTTCTTAACCTGAAACCGTTCTTAACCTGAAGCACCACTTTAGCTAAATGGGCCTCCTGCTGCTGCTGCGCCGCTGGAGCACGATTTCTGTTCTCATCCTGAAGCAAAGTTCTTAACCCGAGGTACTATTTCTGGGTTAGCAGAGTCTGTAACCTGAAGCATCTGTAACCTGAAGCATATGTAACCCGAGGTACCACTGTACCCATAAAAACAAAACATTGCGGGGGTTTTAAAAAAAGCAAATGTAAAAGATTTGCTAAATATTTAAGTACGGTAAATGGGACCTAGAATTAGTTTGGTGTCAAAGATCCATAGCCAACGAAAAGGGATGATTTATTTTAAGTTGACTGCAAATTGCATGAACATGTGGACAGTCAAATATGTAGGTGAAGGAACATTAGAGACTTAAGTGTAACTGATCGTTGCCTGTCGCCAGCTGTTCACGCAGTAACACTGAAAGATCTAAATTGATATGGGAGCTTTATTTCCTCTGGTTCACAGGGAGGAATGCCCTTGACTTGGCTAGCGACATGTGGTGAAAGCCTCAGACATATGGCAAGATTAATTTTGTTTGGAGATGTGTGCTTTTAAATGCCTTTGAACATTCGAGCATCAAATGTTCACCGGCAATAATGCATGCAAGGGAACATTCTGTAACATGCCGCAGTCCTGCAAAGCTCGATTTTGTGCACTGGTTCATTGGGGAAGAGATTTTCACCTGCAACTGAACTAGGATCTAATATAGCAGCATTAGACATGGCAAACAGCTAGCAAGAGAAAATGAGACGGATTATTTGCTTATTATAAGACATATATCATCTGTTGGTTAAATTGAGAACCTTTGCTGATTTGTTTGCCATGCTTTGTTTTGTTTTGGGCAAAGATATAGAACTGGTATAGCTCTTTGAGGTTGAATGATAAAATCTCACTTGAGCTGCAGACACGCAAAATGGTTTTAGGCAAGACAGTCTCGTTCCCAGTTCTCCTTCTGCAATAAGGGAGGTCTGGGTCTATCCTTGAGGATTGTCGTAAGGATTACTTACATAATGAACATGAAACCCTTTGAACACCCTAGAGGAACCTTTCTCAACCTTGGGTCCCCAGATGTTGTTGAACTACAACTCCCATCATCTCTAGCTAGCAGGACCAGTGGATGTGGATGATGAGAGTTTCAGTCCAACAACATAAGGAGGCCCAAGGATGGGAAAGGTTGGCCCTAGAGCAGTGTTTCCCAAATTTGGTTCTCCAGCTGTTTTTGGACTACAACTCCCATTATCCCTATCTATCAACACCAGTGGTCAGAGATTATGGTAATTGTAGTCTGAAAACAGCTGGAGACCAAGTTTGGGAAACAATGTCCTAAAGTGTACACCTATACCATTTTTCTTTAACCATTCAAAAGGAAGATTTAAAACAACAACTCGGTTTGAAATTTTGACACTGAACCAAAATGCTAATGAATAAGTAAGATTATGAAGTGGTGCCTTCAACCTTGCTTCTCACACATAACCATGTGCGTATCCCACATACCAAATAATTAAATCTTTATATATCACACCCACCATATTTTGTGAAGAGTGACATGTTGCAGCAATCTCATCCAGTCCAGAAACCACTTTAAGAACATAAGGAAAGTCTGTTTGATCAGGCCAATGGATCTCTTTCATCAGTGACAGCTTGTCCAAACTCCTAACTTATTTTTGAAGGCAGGTATTTGTTCTGTTCACACCTTATGTTTTCAGGTTGTGAACTCACATGCCAGAAAAATGGGATCCAGATTTTAGTTATGAGGCACTGAAATCATTGGGCCTTAAAAGAGTTGTAACTGACTTTTTGATTTTAATGGGTCTTTTCTAAGCATGGTGGCTAAGTCTTGATCTAACCCATAATTTGTGAGGGAGAAAGGAGGGATAACTGTGAGGCAAACTAGGTATTAGCATATGAATCCGGGATGGGAGAATTGTACTTTTCAACAAATGTTTAATTCTCAGCTGAGAGCTTCCCATGACTGAAAAATAGCCGCATACAAGTTCCTTAAATCTTTGCAACACCTGTAAGATAAAAATAGATACTTATTTTGCATTGAGGAAGTGAGAAGTCTTAGTGGAGGAAGGTGTGGTAGCAGGTTCTTACATATAGATCTAGCTTTAAAATAGCTTGATATAGACCGATGCTGCAATTTCAACATCTGAATAGTTTTTCAGAAAGCTCTGTAGGCTGATATGTTCACTGAACCGCAACCAGCATTTTTTAGTTTTTTATTTGATAGCCTTCAACTGTTTTATTATAATTAAGTAATTGATTGGTTGGAGAATACTGTTTCTAAATAGTTGACAAAACATTTTTAAAAAAACTTTTTTCACAGACATTAAATTATAAACATCTGTAGTTCAAATTCATAATAAAGCAATCCCATTGAGTAAAAAAAAACAAACCACAGCAATTAAAACAAGACAAACCAAAACATCACCACACATGTGACAACATCCCCTCCTCCCATGTGCTTATGAACTTCCACACCATCAGTGACCACAGGTGCATAATGGTTACTTTTGCACTTCTTGGGTTTTCCATGGTAAGGAGAAAATTGGATTAAATGTAGAAGAAGAAGAAGAAGAAAATGTCAGGTGGCATTTTTATGACAACAATGTTCTGTGGATTATGAAGAAACACTTTATGTGCACTGATACCACAGTGAACTCCTATCTGAAAGCCACACAGTATTGTAGATCTTAACTACTGTATGAAAGGATTGTTCTGCTATAGCTCAAAATGTAGTTTTGGTGGCATCATAGCACAAGGTTGTTATTTTGCATTAAAATGTCTGTGCTGTAGAGTTCCTCTAATAGTTGGTAATAACAGAAGGTTTGAGTGAGTGAGTGCAATTTCCATTAAATGTCTGTTGAAATGTTATATGCAATTATATGCTCTTACTAAATTTGACGCAGATGGCATTGTGGTCTAAACCACTGAGCCTCTTGGGTTAGCTGACCGGAAGGTTGGTGATTCGAATCTGTGCAATGGGGTGAGCTCCCGTTGCTCTGTCCCAGCTCTGCCAACCTAGCAGTTCAAAAGCATACCAGTGTGAGTAGAGAAATAGGTACCGCTGTGGTGGGCAGGTAAACAGTGTTTCTGTGTGCTTTCACACTCATCACGGTGTCCCGTTGTGCCAGAAGCAGTTTAGTCATGCTGGCCACATGACATGGAAAGCTGTCTGTGGACAAATGCCAGCTCCCTCAGCCAGAAGTGAGATGAGTGTCACAGCCCCATAGTCGCCCCTGACTGGACTTAACTGTCCAGGGGTCCTTTATCTTACCTACTAAATTTGAGAGTAAGACTCATATTGAGCAAGAGGCAGTAGATTTGATCCTGTGTATTTTATAAATGTTTACTTGAAAGCATAAATAAAGGAAGTGTCCTCTTGAGTTTCTCCACTGATGAATAAATAAACCCTAAACATGGTACTAAGGCTGCCATCCTATATTCAGTTTCCAGAGAGCAACTCTCATTGAATTCAATGGGATGTATTTTTGAGTAGACATGTACAGTCCTATGCTGATAGTTATGAACATCAGATGACAGAAATGAAATCCAGATCACTTAAGTCCTGCTGAAATTATTGTGAGTTAAGGCATGCCTAGCTAGTAGGTCAGTGAGCATAACCTAGATCCGACCTAAACAGCTACAAATCGGTCTTAATATTTTGTGGATTTACAGGCTGCAGTACAAAAATGTATTTGATGTTTATGGTTGCTGGCTTATTTCTCACTGAGGTTGCCAAGTGATAAAAGTCTCTGCTAATAAATCAATGGATTAATCTGATTAATCAAATGTAAATGCAATTGCTAATTACAACTGCTAGTGGTGCTTTGGTGAGTTATGGAAATGTGAAATAAATTAGGAAAATTACAGTGAAAAAGGTAACACCAGATTAAAAAATGCTTTAAAAAACCCTCAAACAAATGCATTTTCCAGCTTCAGTCCCACCAATTAAATTGACCACCCCATATATTTATCAACTAAAATTTTAGATTAACTTTAGCTTAACCCTGCTTCTTATGTAATTTGACCATCAATCCTGTCAGCCAGACGGGTAGGCCTGTTCTTTACTCCATTAACCTGGTAAATCCCCGTTACCATCAGTAAGGCAGTGCTGTTCTGGGAATATCGCTTGTAATATCTCCCTTGAGGCCCACCTGCTTTTACTGAGATAATCATATCTGTGCCTCTTGGCAGTTCTGGCTCATGTTTCCCCCAGGGAAAATCTCCAGGCAACCACGCATTTGCTGCAGAACACAGTCCTTCATATGCCATATAGATAATTAACCTGCCTTTGAAAGCCGGTCACCACTGAAAAGCGATGCCTTTTCTTCTAAAGCTGTTGTTCTGTGGCTTGTCTTGATGGTCAGGGCACAAATTTGCTGTGCTGAACAACACACGCATACACACACAACACACTCTACTTGAAGTACCAAAAAGGTGCCAGTCGTGACCATTCAGCCTCACCAAAGAATGGGAGGAAAAGGTGGTTCACAGGGAAACATCCTGTTCCAATATTTGAGCTAGTCTTGCCACTCCATGCTGTCGCGGTGCCTCCCACCATTGTGCCTATGCAGTGGCGCAGAATAATCTCCCCTTGGCTCTCCTGCTGCGCATGTTACAATTTGGTAAGCAAAGCAGATCCCTATCTTTCCGCCATCGCGGCAGACTCTGGGTAACAAAACATAAGGGAGGGTCATGGTGTCTGTAACACTGTGAACATCTATCGGGTTTAGGCCTGTATCTTATTTCCTGCTCTGATTTCTGAGCTCCTAATCAGTTATCTTCCGAGACATGACCTTTTCCAACCCGGGCACAGCTGTGCATCCTTTCCCCCACCTGCTTCCTTTTTCGATGATCCAAAAATAGGCATCTGCTGTTGCAGGATTATTTCGAGAGAGAGAGAAAATAAAAGTTTTCTGGGCATGTCGTCTGCTGTTTCCAAGGCCAACGTGTGAATGTTTATAGAATGGCTCCCCTGTAATTAGTGAAGTATGGCGGTTAAGAGGCAGAGCTGTGACCCAGCCAAGAGCTTAGTCCAGGCAGTGCCACTGGGGCAGGGAGCAGGCAAGGGAGAAAATCTCAACTCCCGGTCCCCGCCCCCCAAATACCTCCTTCTTCTTTCTCCACCTACCACTCTGCATATGTGTGGGCCAAAAAGTGGGCGAAGCAATGGAGGCGACTCTTACCTTTGTACAGTAGGCTACAATCCAACCACACAAAAGTCCGAGGTTTTGGCAAAACTTACTCTCAATAATATTTATTGAACTTTTAAAAGATTACAAAAAAGAACACAGTATACAAAAACAAAACATATCCCCCCCAAAAAATAATAATAGAAAAATAGCAAAAGCAAAAACAGCTAAAAAAGAAAAAAAATACAATCCAAAAGAAAAATCAAAAGAACAAGTTAAACCTTAGTATAACTCCCTTTCTTAACTTATCTCCTTGACCTCCTCACACCTCCCCTCTTTGTATTCTAATTCATATAGATATTTCAGCAAATCCTTCATCTTATTTTTATCCTTATATCTTATCTTAATATACTGTAATTTTCCATTCTTTCTTTCACCAATTAACCATCCACTTTTACATTATTTAATCTTATTTCTCATTAAAACTTATATATCTGAACTTATTCTTAAGACGTTTCCCCTAGGGTAAAAAAAAAAAAAAAAGATTCTATTCCACGATTTTCCCATCTCTCATTAAAAGAAAAACAAAAACAAATTATATTATATACACTTTAAATTCCCAATTTTCTTTCACCAGCTCCCCTCCCTGGTTTCGGCCCCTAGCAATAGTTCCATCAATCTCAGAAAACCATCAACCTGGAGATCTCAAGTCCGAGGCTCTTAAGTCTCTTTCATGTCCCCTCTGCCGGTCTTTTTGGTAGTCTTTGGTGTTATAAACCAAATCTTGGGGATGCTCCAACCCAACGGTAATCATATTCCTTCCTGGCAGACTTCCATAGTTAAAAGTAGGGCCTATAGGATATTCCAAATCTTGTTTCACACTCCTTTCAAATCCAAAGGCCCCAAAAGCTCCAACCTCCACCTGGCTCTTGGCAAAACTTACTCTCAATCTCTCTGTTCTCCATGTAGTCAAGCAAAAAGCATCCTCACTTCTTGTACCATGGTAGGGATGTGGCTCCGTCATTCAGCATCTGCATTGCACGCATAAGGTCCCAGTTTCAATCCCTGGCCTCACTACTTACGACAGGGACTGTCCCTCTACCTGAGACCTCAGAGAACTACAGCCAGTTGCTGTAGATAGTACTGAGCCACATGGACCAATGTTCTGACCTAGATTCCTACCACAGTTCAAGGACACAATCCAGCCCAAGACAAAACCACTCAGGGAGATTGTGGAGCAGGTCCAGTGAGTGCCTGCAGATGGGCATGGCCTGGGGAAGTCCAGAGGGTCAGACAGAAAGGAGTGGAGGACTACATTTGGCCTCATAGGTTCCCAACTCCTTTTCTAGATGATACCTCAGTCAGGGCCGGCCCACCCATGAGGCAAAGTGAGGCAGCAGCTTCAGGCAGCATAATTCACCAGGGCAGCAGATCCTGATGTTGATCTTCCTTCCTCCTTATTCCCGATGTAGAATCATAGAATCATAGAATCATAGAGTTGGAAGAGACCACAAGGGCCATCGAGTCCAACCCCCTGCCAAGCAGGAAACGTAGATCTTCCCTTACCTCTTATTCCCTGGTGGTGCCATTTTGAGGTCCACCTCAGCTGCCCAAATGTCTGACCTCAGATAATCAGATTTTTAAAAAAATATTATATATTTTATTATTACATTTATGCCCTGCCTTTCCCTCAAGGTGGTATATACAGTTCTCCCCTGTTTTATCCTCACAACATCCATGTGAGCAACTCTATGGGTCTGAGGACAGCTCAGCCCCTCCCCCCAAGTAAGCAGGATTTGGGGCTGAACACCCCCCAATCTTGAGGGGCTGCAACCACGCCAGGCCTCCCCGCAGCAGTGGAGGGCCCCATCAGGCCTACCCACGGTGGTGAAGGGCTTCACCAGGCCTTGTGGTCTCCTCCCAACACGTGAGATGTCATGTGCACATGACAAACTTCCACCCATGTCGCGTGGAACTTGGTGCCTCTGCATGTGAGATAGGTTAGGCTGAAGAAGCATGACTGGCCCAAGTGTGAGAATTAATGTTCAGCTGCCACAAATTTCCAAAATTCCATCAGCTTGTAATCTTTATTGTATTTCTGGGTCTGTATCTTGGGGTGGGGTTAGGGACACAAGCCACGAGACACTGCCAGGCCACCATCTGTTAATGAACTCGTATATATTCTTTTCTCCCCCTTTCCCCAGCAATTGCTGAATGGGAACATTTCGTAGAAACTTCGTAGTATAAACTTGTTGAGGCCTGTTAAGGATAAGACTCCGGATAAAACAGATAGCTTGTCAAAACTGTACAACAAGACGTGAACAAGTGGGAGTTGAATTTATTTTAAAGTGGTAGGTACGTGAAATGCAGAAGCAGGAACAGAATCCGGCCTCTTGTTTCCAGAATCATGTCATTATCATGGTATATCTGCTGCAAGGTATGAGTCAGCTAGAGACGTGGAAGCAGCCTGTGGTTTGTGGGTTCATTTGGGTTAGCCAGGGAATGCCTTATGGGAACCTAGGAAGCTCCTTTATACTGAGCCTGACTTTTGGTCCATCTAACTTAGTACCGTCAACACTGTTTAGCAGTGGATCTCCAGGATTTCAGATAGGAATCTTTCCTCATGTTGAGATACTGCCAGGGAGACAAAGGCCATCATGCCTCCACGTCGATTCCAGACGATCCATCAATCTCCCGTAGATACAGTATCAGTCAATTAGCGACACAAGCCTCAGAAATAGCTTGCCACATACCAGGGCTTGTGCACGCTCTTTCAGCAGAGTTCGCACAACGAAAGATGCACTCACGAGAGCATTATTTACAACTTTATTCAGCGTTGGTCAGAACAAAGAAAAAAACATGACTGCCTGCTTCGATGTCCAGGTGCAGAGAGAGGAAACAAAAGCTATATACAAAAACAAAAACATCCTGTGAACAGGAAATACGCAGGCTGTGACACAACAACCTGCTCCCTTCTTAAGGTGGAACGGAAATATCCTAACACCTCAGACCTACTTGAAGACGTTTTGCATGCAAAGCATGAGCTCTGCCACTGAGCTGCAGTGAGCACCTGCCTCATGGAGCCTCAGGCTGTACAATTCTGCCAAAGAACAAATTTAGTTAACCCCTTCTAGCATGTGGCTTGGGTCACCTCCTTGACTCATCTATGAGCTTCCAAGCAAGGTGTGCTGATCCCGGGGGGTTACAGTGCAGCGAGGTCCAAGTCCAGTCCAAGGTTGAGGTGCGGTATGGAGGCTGTCCATCAAAGCTGAAGCGGGGTCCAAGGCAGGGAGTCGGGCAAGGTCAGGAACTCTGGCAGAAGAGCAGGACAGGGTGCAGACAGGAACCGGTTACCAACAATGTTGCTCCTGGAACCTGGGACTGGGCTGGCTGGCTTTTATCTGCCCCGAGGCATTGGGCGGCCCCAGTCCACAGGTGACTCGCCTCTCCTGGCCTGGAGGCGAGCACTCCTCCTGACAGAACTTAGTTCCCTGCCCTGATCCTCTGCAGCTCAGGTGAGGCTGGAGGGTTACTGGACCCAGAGGCCACCTCACCCTCCCCTGACAGGGCTGAGAGTGGAGCACCTGCAGGCAATGGGTCCTCCATCACCTTAGGAGCCAGAGCAGACTCAGCTGGTGTCTGCTCCTGAGGATCCAGCACAGGTGAGGACCCTTCAGGCTCAGGCCCCAGCCCCGGCTCAGCTGGTCCTGGAGGCGGGGACTCCTGTGCAGGCTGGGATTCCTCAGATTCAGCCTCTGAATCTGATTCCCAGGCCATCACACCAGGGCTGGACTAAAGCTGCAGGAGAATGAGGTGGTGGACTGGTAAACGGACTAGCCACCTTGGATCAGCCATCTTGTTATTTTGCAGTGCAGCCTTTTTGATCCCTTCTGACTACAGAAATCTTATGATGCCAAGAGGAATATTTTAACAAAAGTTAAGTACGTGCTGTACACTCAGAATACGGTCTTATCTCTAAGAAAAGAGAGGGACATGGGAAAATGCCTTAAATAGGGCTGCCATACTTCCAGATTTTCACTGAAATTACTGGGATTTCAGTGGTGGAATTTATGTCCAGGGGAGAGGATTTCCAAAAGGCAGCGTTTTGTCCTGGATCTTTGTCATGTTTTTAGGCATTTGGGCGTTTCTCACTTTTTGAAATATGCCAACCCTACCTTATACAAAGTCTGACCATTGGTTTGTCTGTCGTAGTATTGTCTACATTTACTGGTTGTGGCTTTAAGGAGCAGAATTTTATTTCTGGGGCAGATAACAGAGCTCCCATTCAGGGAACACCTATCTTTTAAAATCAATTAAGCGCTAGCCTTGCCTTTAGAAATAGATAAATCTATCAGCTTTGGTTTCTATCAGCTTCTACTTTTCCCATCTTAGTTCACCACATCTTTGCATCAGCTTTCAATGAAGTCCTCACAAAAATTCACCAACTTTTCAGTGCATATCTCTTCCAATATACGTATTTTTGCATGGAATTCCTTTTAACATAATGCATATTTGCATGTTATTTACACTAATTTATTAATTTCCTTTTGTGCATGCTTTCCCCTAATAGGCACATTTATGTTCACGCTTTTTGGGTTGGAGTACTACATACAGAGCAAAATTTGGAAAAGTACAAATCTCAAAGGATAGCTGCGTTTCAGTTTGCACATTGTTTTGCAAAGTGCAAATGATGTAAGTCTGCATTTCTGCCCTATCCCCATTTGCTTCTGAGAACACAGCCTCATATTTATTTTAAAAGCATATTTTATTTTAAAAGAATTTCACTTGTCATGGTATATGCAGTTGCAAAACATTATATTGGCATGCTGCTCCTGCTCATTTTCACCACAAGTCTGATCTGTGCTGAGGATGTAGGACTACCTATGCAGCCTCCTTTTCATGGTTTTGAAGTGTGTTTGTCTGTGTGGAAGAGGAGAGGTGCATTTATGGTCTGCTGCTGAGCTGCTGCTATGGCTGTTCCTGGCTGTCCAGCCTCCACAGAGTTTTCTTACAAAACGGTTTGCATGGAAAGGGATGGAAGACCTGCTTTCCTGCCCAAAAACTGAGATTGCCACTGGAGGAGAATGAATAGGAATTAGGCAGTGCCATCCTTTCATTCTCCTGCACTGATGGCCCACTAGTCTCTGTGTAACATTGGCACAGTCTACTCAGGATCCTCAGCCTCTCCAGCCCACATATCTAGAGTACTATTGTGCTATTTTTGTTTATTAAAGGCTGCCAAGTTTATTGCCTCCTGTTCTAGCCTGTTAGGTTCATAGAACTGTAGAGCTGAAAGGGACCCCAAGGGTCATCGACTCCAACCCTCTGCCATGCAGGAACTCAGCTAAAGCATCCATGACAGACACCCACCCAATCTCTGCTTAAAAACCTCCAAGGAAGGACAGTCCACAACCTATTGAGAAAGACCATTCCACTGTCAAACAGCAATTACTGTCATAAAGTTTTTCCTGATGTTTAGTCAGAATCTCATTTCTTGGAGCTTGAAGCCATTTGTTTGAGTCCTACCTTCCAGAGCAGGAGAAAACCAGCTTTCTCCATCTTCCCTGTGACAGCCCTTGAGATATTTGAAGATGGCTATCTTATCTCCTCTCAGTCTCCTCTTTTCCAGGCTAAACATACCCAGCTCCTTCAACTGCTCCTCATAAGGCTTAGCTTCTAGACCATTGATCATCTTGGCCACCCTCCTCTGTACACGTTCCAGCTTGTCAACATCCTTCTTAAATTGTAAGCACTAAGAACTGGACACAGCATTCCAGATGTGGTCTGACCAAGGCAGAATAGAGCGGTACAGTGGTACCTCGGGTTAAGAACTTAATTCGCGCCGCAGGAGCATGATTTCTGTACACATCCTGAAGGAAAGTTCTTAACCCGAGGTACTATTTCTGGGTTAGCGGAGTCTGTAACCTGAAGCGTCTGTACCCTGAAGCATATGTAACCCGAGGTACCGCTGTACTATTATTTGCCTTGATCTGGACACTATCCTTCTGTTGATGCAGCCTAGAATACAGTGGTACCTCGGGTTACATACGCTTCAGGTTACATACGCTTCAGGTTACAGACTCTGCTAACCCAGAAATAGTGCTTCAGGTTAAGAACTTTGCTTCAGGATGAGAACAGAAATTGTGCTCTGGCGGCACGGCGGCAGCAGGAGGCCCCATTTGCTAAAGTGGTACTTCAGGTTAAGAACAGTTTCAGGTTAAGTACGGACCTCTGGAACAAATTAAGTACTTAACCCGAGGTACCACTGTAGTATTCTCTATTCAGTCCTGGACTGTTAGAACAAGGGTGGTTCCTAAAGACTAGCATGGTTCCATAATCACAGTGTACAAAGCTTAAAGAATTTGGGTCTCTGTTACAATTTGGGATCGTTGAAAAATAAAGCTGCCCTTTTCTAGTACGATGCTGTTTCTTTAAGCAGCTGCTGAGTCTTAAGAGGAAATTGGAGGTAGTGACAGCTGCTCCCTGGCGGTTAAAGTGTTTCCTCGCAGAATCCCATTTCTGATTGACTTTCATATGTGGATGTCTCCCAGAGGGTTCTAGCTGAGCCATGTGGGTCTTGTCTTTTGACATGACAATTATTGCCGGATGCTGAAGCAATAGCAAAAGCAGCGTGCTGGAGGAATCAGCAGTGAACTACTAATGAATGTTAATGCATTGTTCTAATTTACTACATTTGTTTTGTTGATGTTCTTATTAACCTTCTGATCTGTGGTTAATAAGCCATTCTATTTTAGGGTACTGCAGTCTGAAGCAGTGCAGGGAGGAGGAAGACATGGGAAATCCTGCAGTGTCTGATAAATGTCAACTCCTTTTTTTTGGGGGGGGGGGAGTTGAATTTCATATGTTGGTTTTATGTGAGTTAATGACATTTATGTAGTGCTTGAGCCTGTGTCACATATGTTCTTTCAGTAATACGTGTAGAGCAAGCCTAGCTTAAGTTGACACTGGACTGGGGCAGTTCCCCAGAAATGTTTGTCCTTTTCCCCAAAAAGGAAAGCATGAAATAAAGTACCAGAAAATACATTTTGAAGTATCTTAAATATTTATTATTACATTAACTTTTGTGGACTAGAAAAAAAATGCTCTGAGCTTTCATAGACTGGAAAAAAATGCTCTGAGCATGTGCAGGTATTTCACATTTTCATATTTCAAAGTTGCTGCTCATTGTTTTTGCTGACTTCCTAACTTGAGTCAGTCTCCACCTCTCAGCCCATCCTACCTCACATAGCAATGACTGATATATTGCTGACATTTTCCTATAAATTTAGGAATCTAAAGAGGACTGTGCACACACAAGAAGAACAGATTTAAAGATGGCAATGTGCCCTATTTTACAGAGGATGACACTGTGTTTGAAGGGCTCTCCAATCCAAGCCCAGTTTCAAGATAAAGAACCATAAGCAGAGAGAACAGGGAACGGCTTTGAAGTCCCCACCCCAACCACTGACACCTGGGCAGCAGACTGAGCAGGCGTACAGATGACCTGGACAGTCTCCCCTGCCATGGTGTTTCTATTTAAATTATAACAATTATTTATAAATTTGCATTTGTACTTGTAAACTTGCACATGCAACTGTTATGGCCACCTGTGTCCTATTTTGTCCTCGTGATACATCAAAGGCCATTCCTGAGTTCAGGAATGGTTTTTCACAGGGTACAGGGAGCTCCAGCAATGGGTGCTTGTAAAACCTCAGTCCAGGGAACAAACACCACTGGAATCCTAACTATATTTCCATCAGTCATTCCCTCCCCACCACTTTAAAGCAATTTTTAAGCTTGCAAGTTATTTTATAGAAAGAAGATTGTTTATACGCACATTTCCCACTTTTAGTCTTACTATTGTGAAGATACAGAAGAATGCATTAAATGGTTGTAGAAGAGGACTTAGGGCTTATAGCTGTTGTTAAGTTGTGGGTGAACATATCAGACGACACAGTGATCCTTCAAACAGCTCTTGTTTATTCAGAGGCCAGAACAGAACTGAACTGGAGAGCTCAGTCAGCCTGCTTATATAGAGCTCCAGAACAACGTAACTGTAGCAACTTTCTAAAACTATCCAATCACTGAACGTCACTTTCGATCCTTCATTTGCATACAAACTATCCAATCACTGAACGTCACTTTCGATCCTTCATTTGCATAACTATCTACTGTATCCCCCTGCTGGCCCAGGGTGAGAACTTCAGTACATAACAGCTGTCAAATGTTAGTTCCTTTAACCAGAGGGACATACCTTTGTACACTAAAAGGTACTCTAAATGTACCGTGCAAATTAGTATACCTCCAAGGCTTCAACCAATTGGAACTGGGCCTAATTTTTGCATAATTTTTAAACCAATGGATAAATCCTGCTTGGGTTCAGTTGAACTGGGGGTGGGGGGACTGTGGAAAGCAGAGTGCTGTACTTTTAATTTTATGAGACTGTTACATTTTACTATTTTAATTTCATAGGTAAAATAATAATTTTTCCCAATTGCCCAGCAAAAACAGAAACAAAAACAAACTTCCAGAAGAACACTTTTAGTGCTCTTCTGCTCCAACAGCAAAACCACTGAGATAACTAACAGCATATTTAAATGTTTTTTTTATAGAATATTTATTAAAGTTTTCAAGAAATAATACAATGTAAAATAAAAAGAAAAAATAACAAAAATACAAAAATACAAAAATAATTAAAAACACATAGAATTTCCATTACTTATTTTCTTTTAACTTATTTTCCAGACCTCCTCATACCTCCCTTTCTTGTATTCCAATTCAAATTGTTAGTTCAGCAAATCCTCACCATTAGTTTTTACTTATTTCTAAACCTTTTTTTTTCCTATATCTCTTAAGCATTACAGCTGGAAACCACTTAATTTCTGTCCAACATCGTTCTAACATTCTTTAATCTTACAATATTTCTGTAAATAGTCTTTAAATTTCTTCCAGTCTTCTTCCGCCGACTCTTTTCCCTGGTCTCGGATTCTGTCGGTCATTTCTGCCAGTCCCATATAGTCCATCACCTTCATCTGCCATTCTTCCAGAGTGGGAGCATATTTAAATGTTATAGAATAATTTTCATTTCATTAATAATAATTTAAAGGTAAAGGTAACGGGACCCCTGACCATTAGGTCCAGTCGTGACCGACTCTGGGGTTGCGACGCTCATCTCGCTTTATTGGCTGAGGGAGCTGGTGTACAGCTTCCAGGTCATGTGGCCAGCATGACTAAGCCGCTTCTGGCGAACCAGAGCAGCGCATGGAAACGTCGTTTACCTTCCCACTGGAGTGGTACCCACTTATCTACTTGCACTTTGACGTGCTTTCGAAATGCTAGGTTGGCAGGAGCAGGGACCGAGCAATGGGAGCTCACCCCGTCGTGGGGATTCGAACCGCCGACCTTCTGATCGGCAAGTCCTAGGCTCTGTGGTTTAATCCACAGCGCCACCCGCGTCCCTTAATAATAATTTAATTGTGTTTAAAAACCCCAAAGTTCCTCATGAAGAGTGATTGATTGATGATTGATTGATTGATTGATTGATTGACTGATAAACTACTCTGTGAATTGTAATTCTGGGAGGGGAATAGGGGCCTCCTAACAACTCTCAGTGCCCTTAACAAACTAAGGTTCCCAGGATTTTGGGGGGAAGCTGTGACTGTTTAAGCTGGAATCATGGTGCTTTAAAAGTATGGTGTAAATGTGGCCTGCATTTGTCAAATGCAGTTCAGTCCCCCACATAGCTAGAGAAAACCAAGTAACCCTCAAACCTATTGCTCTCCTTAATGTTGAAGGGCCTCTGAATGTAAAAACCATTCTGCATAATGTATGCTATTTTGTAGGGTTCTGGGGACAAAAAAGTAGGTGAACTGGGAACCCCCCAAGTGTCCCTATTTTCCAGGGACAGCCCCAGATTTACAGAACCTGTCCCAGGTTCTGATTTGATCCCAAAATGTCTTGCTTTTTCTTAGGGTGTCCCTATTTTCACTGGCGAAATGTTGGAACTACCCTCCAGGGTTTTACTCTTACCTAATCATAACTGTTTTTGAATTATGGTGCTGGAGGAGACTCTTGAGAGTCCCATGGACTGCAAGAAGATCAAACCTATCCATTCTTAAGGAAATCAGCCTTGAGTGCTCACTGGAAAGACAGATCCTGAAGCTGAGGTTCCAATACTTTGGCCACCTCATGAGAAGAGAAGACTCCCTGGAAAAGACCCCTGATGATGGGAAAGATGGAGGGCACAAGGAGAAGGGGACAACAGAGGACGAGATGGTTGGACAGTGTTCTCGAAGCTACCAGCATGAGTTTGACCAAACTGCGGGAGGCAGTGGAAGACAGGAGTGCCTGGCGTGCTCTGGTCCATGGGGTCACAAAGAGTCGGACACGACTAAACGACTAAACAACAATAATCATAACTATCTGGATTTAATCTGCAAAGGTCCTAAAAGCATAGATTAGGATACAGTGGTACCTCGGGTTAAGAACTTAATTCGTTCTGGAGGTCCATTCTTAACCTGAAACTGTTCTTAACCTGAGGTACCACTTTAGCTAATGGGGCCTCCCGCTGCTGCCGCACCGCCACCATGTGATTTCTGTTCTCATCCTGAAGCAAAGTTCTTAACCAGAGATACTACTTCTGGGTTAGCGGAGTCCGTAATCTGAAGCTCCTGTAACCTGAAGCATCTGTAACCCGAGGTACCACTGTACTTCATTGCTTATGGAAGGGGAGATGACCTCCAGGCTTTCCACTTCTTAAGCTCCTGTTTGAACAGGGTTGCAAATCCATGCAACCCTTTCAGCAACTACTTCAGCCAGTAAACTGGAAGGCGTTATTGCCTGTCTCAAAGAAAAGGACTATAAGCAGGAGTGACTCATGGAAAACCTTGATAAATATTTTCATTTCACTAACAATGACACCCAGTCCTGACAAGCGTGCCTCAACACTTGCCATTTCTTACACCCACCCACTTAGACATGTATCCCGAAACACCCAGAAATGCAGGTATATATGTTCTGTGGGTGGGAGTCTTCTTTGGGGAGTTAAGCTAAGACATATTTTGTTGCACTGGGCTTAAGGTGAGCAAGGGTTTATTCTAAGACCTCTTCCCCTTACCACAGAGACAGCCAGCACACTGCCTGCCCACCCCAACTTTTTGTAACCAAAAGGAAGAACCAAGAAAAAGAGGGAAGAAGAAAATAAAAATGAGCAGAGAAAAGAAGCAGATAGGTAGAGAAAATAAAACACAGGGAAAGAAGGAAACACAGGAAATTTGGGGAAATGGGGGGGGGAGAGTGAGGGAGCAAGAAAAACAGAGATACCTTAAAAAGAATGGGAGAGTAAGGGGAATGCCCCCTAGTTAATTTGAGAGGAGCCATTATTTCCTTTCCTTAACCTATTATTGAGAACTGATACACCCTTCCCATACAAAGCAAAGCTATGAAGGCTGAGCCCCCATCCCTGCAGCCTGACCAGAAATAACAGTCAGTACCTGTTTAGCTAGAGGACGATTCCACATTGTTCTCCTTCAAATATTTCAACAGTGGCACAAGTGCTCATAGCAGATCTGAAGGAAAGGATTTGGACCACTAGCTCAACCCGTTTCCATTAAATCTAAGTATGTACTTTGGTGCAACATTAGTGGGTTAGGTCTGAAACAGCTCAGTCTGCACCTTCTTAGTGGCGAGGCGAGGGTATACTCTGCACGTTCTCAGAGATGTGGCATTATTCTTTTGCGTGTCCTAAGTCAGATGCCTGGCATTTACGGTAATCAGGTTCGAGAGTTCAGCTTTTGTGAATCAGGATTCATCTTCAATCCCAAACAAGATTGGGATTCAATCCCAGCGTTTTCTGTCTCTCCCTGCTGTGTTTTCCGAGGTAGGGAAATACTCAAGTTGAGATAGAAACCAGTGATAAGGAAGGAAATGCTAATAACTGGGGCTCCCTCCCCTGCCCTGCAAAAAAAAAAAAAAAAAAAAAAAGTGTAAATGATGTGAAGGTTATTTTTAAGCTCTACCTCTGTGATTAAAAATTCTCCAGAAAGCATTTTCCCTTCTATTGTTTGTTAACAATGCTGAGGCACTTTGGAATAAGAATGGCCTCTTTTGTTTTGATTAAGATGCTTCTTATTTTTTAATTAGGAATAATTATGCTTATGATTGATGAGAGTTTTTGTTGTTACATTTCTTTGGAGTCCAAAGAGCAATGAGTAAAAGAGGGGGGGGGGGACAAAACAAAATGTAAAGCGAAAAAGTTTCCACGGACTTAGTCTTAGGAAATCTTTTCATATGTTTCAGAGTGTTCCCACCCAATGACTGTGTGATGGCCGTCAAAAACATACCAAATGGCATTTTGCTTGTGTGTCTTATTCACTGAGAGTCACCCTCTGGTCTTCCAGCCCGGCCTCTTGATAAACAGCTGCTAGACATGGCTGAAGGTGAAGCAACAATCCTATCCTCAGTGGTATAATATGAGAAGCATTATCCAGAAAGCATATTCATAGCAATCATCTGTACAGTGGTACCTCGGGTTACAGACGCTTCAGGTTACAGACTCCACTAACGCAGAAATAGTACCTCGGGTTAAGAATTTTGCTTCAGGATGAGAACAGAAATCGTGCAGCAGCGGTGTGGCAGGCCTCATTAGCTAAAGTGGTGCTTCAAGTTAAGAACAGTTTCAGGTTAAGAACAGACCTCCAGAATGAATTAAGTTCTTAACCTGAGGCACCACTGTATCTTAAACTTGGTTGTTTCAGTGGAGTTATGGGAGCCACTGCAATGCTGCTCCTTTGCATGCGACTGCGGTTGTGCAAAGCCCCAACCACACAGAATGAGCAAAAATGGGGCTGTGTGCAGAAATGGCCGCAGTGTAAACCAAAGCAGGGCTCATCAACCTTTTTAGGCCCATTGGGGCTGTGGGTGTCCATACCTTCTGGCCACTTCTATCAGAATTATTCTGAGCCTTGAAAAGTACATAGAGCTGGAGGAGGAAGTGGGGAAGAGCATCACTCTTCCAACTTCCTCCTTCAGCTCTCTGTACCTTTAAAGGGAGAAATGAGGTGACCACCCTCACCATCTTATGACCACAAGGGCAGTGAGGAGGTAGAGGCTCAGACATTTTGTGTGCAGCAGGGGAAATCCTCAAGGGCACCATCGAACCATAACTGTTGCTTTGGAAATTGGGGTGATGTTGGTGTGGGAAGGACAACCCATCTGGGATTTTTCCAGTGCTTTTTTTCTATAAAAAAAAATATTGTTTAGGGGTACTCTCATTTTGACTCAAGAAAACCACCATTTTATAGTTCAAATTGGGAAAAATTAATACAGTAAATGGACAAAAGTACAAAGAACATGCATTACACCGGGAAAGGAAATGAAGCCGCCATTGGCGATGGTAACAACAAAAGTGACCAATCACCATGCTAGATTCAAACTGCTACTTCACACATTAAACGCTCGCTTCCGTCTGAGACTCAGGAAACACCGTGACAGGAAATGAGACTGCCATTGGGCGCAGCAACAGAACTGACGATTCACTGTGCTGGAGAAGAAACTAAATTTTAGTTTCTTCTCCCATTAGGTTCTTCTCCCGTTACGTTCCCAAAATGTTTAGGGGTATGTGCTGGATTTTTCTATATGGCCCCAAGATTCTCACATTGTCCTGACAGTTTTGGGGGGAAATGTCCCAGGCCACTGACTTACGTAGCATGAGAAGGTGTATAGTTATGGTGCTGCAGAGAAATGCTTGTATTGAGCTAAGAATTTGGCATCCTCTGAGGTGACTATTATAACAGTTTCGTATAGGACATGAGCCTTTTAGAATTGCTTATACACACCAGAACCTGTGGTTATGGAAAAGCCCTTTTTTTTTAGGGTGGTGCATTTGTTAGAGTTGACTCAGTATAAGTCACAAAACACACATGGAAAACAGAGTTTGTGGCACCACAGATGACTCACTACTGAAAGCCCAAATGAGTTTGCTCCTATAAAATGCTCCTGTGAGGATTTTGTAATTTGAAATCATTAATTGGATATTTTCTGAATATTGAGATATTTGCTGAATATGCACCAAATATGTCATCCAATCATTATTTTATTTCAATATTATATATTTAACAGTTGATGCCTGACAATATTAAACAGGTGATACACTGTGGAATTATAGTATTTGGTGGTTTGAAGTATTAAATATTCCCCCAATGTTGTTTTGCACTTTCAAAATGGAAGCCAAAAAATGTGAGCCTTCAGCAATCATGGCATTGCATGAGCAAATGAAGCAAGAGAAACTTCTGAAAATTGCTACTCTTGCTATCCTTCGAGCAGATTTTCAGGACTCACCTAGGCAAGATGAGCAGTAGAGTGTTCGTTGCTGGCAAAATACTGTATTTTTCGCCCCATAGGATGCACTTTTCCCCCTCCAAAAATGAAGGGGAAATCTGTGTGCGTCCTATGGGGTGAATGCAGGCTTTCGCTGAAGCCTGGAGAGCGAGAGGGGTCGGTGCGCACCAACCCCTCTTGCTCTCCAGGCTTCAGGAAGCTATCAGCAAGCCTGGGGAGCCCGCTAGAGTTCCCGCAGGGCTCCCTAGGCTGCGGATAGCAGCTTGCTGCCTGGAGCGTGGGGCGCTCTGAAGCAGGGCGCCCCACGCTTCAGGCAGATATCCGCAAGCCTGGGGAGCCCACGGGAGTTCCCGCAGGGATCCCTAGGCTGTGGATAGCAGCCTGCTGCCTGGAGCACGGGGTGCCCTCCGGAGGGCGCCCTGTGCTTCACACAGATGTCCACAAGCCTTACAAGCCCAGCGGGAGTTGCCGCCGGGCTCACAAAGCTTGCGGATAGCAGCCTGTTTTGGGGGCTGGGGTAGGGGGAAGCTCGGGGCTGGGGGGGATTTTTTTTATTATTCATTCCCCCCCCAAAAGGAAGGTGCGTCCTATAGGGTGAAAAATACGGTAAGTTGCTGGCATGGAGGACAAAAATATGGGAAAAAACTAAAATAGAAGATAACCTCCAACTAGGCATGTGGTCCCTGGAAGGCTGGGCCTTCAGATTAAAAATGGTGCACCATCTCTGAGATAGATGGATTAATGGTTAGACTTGGTCCAAGCTTTGTATGTTCAGTTTAAGAAGAGTGGAGCAAGAGCAGGAGATGAACAGGTGGTTGCCTCTTTGCCTATTGTGTAGGGAAATGTAATGGTAGAAAGCAGTTCTCTGGGGTGCAACCTGATGACCCTATGCACCTCTGAGGGGCTGGGCATCCAAGTCAAAAGGTGTAGCTTCCAAGCCTGTTGGATTCCTCCCACCTTCTCATTTCAGGTTCCTATCCTTGTTCTTGGCAAGCATGGGAAAACTGTGCGCCGGAAATTGCTGTTTAGAGTTCAGATCTAGATCATGCCTCAAAAAGACCAGTTATGTACTCTCCATCAGCACATTTTCAGAGTCCTTGGCTTCTCTGTGGGATTGCAGAAAGCCTCTGCCATCAAAACAGCTGGGAACGGCTGCAGCCAGAGATCTGTGATAACGGCTCCCATTGTTTGTCCGCTGCTGATTTTGCTGTGGTGATTGTTAGCATTGCGGGTGGCTAGGAAAGGCGGAGCCCCAAACTTGCACAGAACACTCCTGTGATAGGGATCCTTTGCAGGAACAAAGGGGCTTCTTCTCAGGGCTGTGCTTATTTTGTATGCTTGTGTTTTGAAGGTGGAGATGGGAGGGAGTGATAGAGCACCAGCTCCACTGATGAAAAGCACTAATTTTGTTTGTCTGGGTTGCATGACGACAGAGTCAGCAAAGCGAGACACTGAAGATAATAGGCAGCTACAGGGTTGTGTTTTAATTAGGAAAGAAAAAAACGTGAATTGTCTTGAAACACTCAATTTGATTGTGTGAAAATTAGGAATCTAAACTTCTGCATGATTGCATGAAAAACTGTTAAGTTCAAACAGCAGTCAAGGAACTCCTATGCACACTTCCCAAAGGTTCTGTTCTTCCACCAGACCTGTGTGCTCCTCAAACTACAATGTTAAGTATAATTATTTGATTTATATCCTGCCTTTTGATCCAGAAGCATCGCCAAGGTAATGCACATCAAATAATAGAATTTTGAATTGCCAGTCATTTTAATGATAATTTTGTATTGGTTTTTTATGCTTTTTCTTTTATTGCACTTGGACGTATTGTTGCACACTGCCTAGATATTTTACATGAGTT
Source organism: Podarcis cretensis (assembly GCF_951804945.1). Lineage (NCBI taxonomy): Eukaryota > Metazoa > Chordata > Lepidosauria > Squamata > Lacertidae > Podarcis > Podarcis cretensis. Next base: position 115,869,979 of record NC_137170.1, on the reverse strand, counting down.
GACGGTATATAAAGACTTTTAAAATAAATAGATACATGTACCATAGAACTGCTCCCTTGTGACACACACAGCACAGCTCTGGGATGGCATATTCTCTCTCACAAAGCCCAATTCTCATTAAGTCATTGTTTTAAGTTGCCTTTCATCTAGCACTGGGAAAAATAACACACAAACCCTCATTTCAAAGCCCTTTGGGTTTTAGGGGCAGTTTTTCTTTGGGGAGTGCTGGGCAAAACTTATCATCAGAACTCTTCAAAGCTCTGTTGGGCTGGTAGCTGCCATTTTAGATTTCCCAGGCCAATCCATTCTGAAAAACTGGGGGTGAGGGGAAAGTGTCTAATATAAGGGCATGGTGCCCCCACCTCAGCACCCACCATTCCCTCACAATTCCTCCTCCACATGGTGACCTCCAGCATAACAGAGCTCTGGTAAATTCCTGCTAATATCTTGTCAGTGGCCAGGAGGAACCTGGGGGGCAGTTAAGTGCAGCAACTATGCCAATGGTTATTATCATGGTGGTTATTATTTATATAGCACTATCAGCATTCATGCCACTTTACAGAGTGGGATAATAAAATTTCAATTGTAAATTTCGATTGTAAGTCTGCCAAGGCAGAATTACTATAGAACCCTATCTTGACAGGCTTACAATCTACATTTTCACATGGGGAGATGAGACCGTAATTCCCATTAAACCCAGGGCAGTGTATTTCTGAAGGAATGGGACCCTGTTGTAATTCTGTGCCAAAGTTACTTCATGGTGGGGATGGCGAGGGCAGAGGGGAGCAGAAGGTGCTTCTGGTAGGGATGGGGAAAACCTCTCCATTTCACTTTCTCATTTTTCCAACCTTAAATTCAGTTCTTCCCCTATTTCCAAATCAGTTTGAGATTTTATATATTTTAAAAAGTCCTTGTGAATTTCTCCCAATATACACAATTTTTGTATGTAAAATTTGCCCAACATACCACGTCATTTGGCTGGAGAACTGCCCTGCAAAATTCAGGAAAATGTGAATTTCAAAGGATGACTGCGTTTTGGTTCCTCTGCCATTTCAGAAAGTGCATATTGGGTAGATCCATCTTCAGATGCAAAGTGAATTGAATTTCTATACCTTCCTCAGTTCTAGGGAGTGATGGTAACACTAAACTGGACGTGTGAGAACAAGTACCGCACAAAACAGGTAGCAAAGGGGTATGGTTGGCACTGTGTGTTCTCAGCCACCTGGTTTGTTTGAACTAGCAGCAATCACCATGGGGATTAACATAGTTCCTATTTTAATTGTGGCTGTCTGAAAAGCATCCTTAGGCATGATGACTCAGCGCACCCATGTTGCTGGTATGCCGGGAAATTCAATCCTGTAGCTCAGTGGTGGAGCACACACGTTGCATGCAGAGGTTCCAGGTTCAACCACTGGCATCTGCAACTAAAAGGAGCAAGTAGCAGAAGATTATGGGGAAAACCTCTGCCTTATTTCCTAATATTGGAGGTAACGTTGTGCTGCCAGACCGGAGGAGAACTATTGTAATATTATTTGGAGAATCTTCCTTGGAGTTCTTGCATTGAAGGAATTAATGAGAGTCCCAGATCGAAGACTGCAAAATCACTTAGCAGAGAGGGAGTAGCTGAATACTAATTCAGACTAACACTGAACTATTTTGAAGAACTATTGTGCTGACAGATGGGAGTCCTTACCTTTTTCTTTTCGTTCTGTTCTTTCTTTCTTCCTTTCTTCTTTCTTTATTCAATACTTTCTGTTGCTCTTTCTTTATTCTTTCCTTCTCCTTAGATTAGTTTGACTTGTTTTCTATGTTGAAAACTTTTAATTAAAAAATTATTTAAAAATAATAATTAAGGAAAGACCCTGCGTGAAACTGGGAGAGCTGCTACCCACCAAAAGTACACAATACTTGGTGAAGTGCACAAACAGCCTGACCTCGGTACAAGGCATATTTCAATGTTCTTGTAGTGGTCTAGATTCCCCCCCACCCCTCAATATATTCTGGTCTAATATAGGCCGCATCTGAGCTATACATTTAAAGCAATATCATAGCACCTTTCCCCAAGTCAAGTGTTTCCCCCAAAGAATCCTGGGAACAGTGGTTTGTTATTTGCTGCTGAAAGTTTTTAGGAGACTTCAATTCCCTTCACGGAACCACAGTTCTCATAGTGGTTTAACAGTCGATCCCTCTTCCCAGGGAACTCTGAGAATTGTAGCTTTGTGTGGGGAATAGGGGCTCCTAACAATTATCAGAGCCCATAACAAACGGCACTTCATGATACTGCTTTAAATATATACAGTGGTACCTTGGGTTACATACGCTTCAGGTTACAGACTCCGCTAACCCAGAAATAGTACCTCGGGTTAAGAACTTTGCTTCAGGATGACAACAGAAATCGTGCTCCGGTGGCACAGCAGCAGCGAGAGGCCCCATTAGCTAAAGTGGTGCTTCAGGTTAAGAACAGTTTCAGGTTAAGAACGGACCTCCGGAACGAATTAAGTACGTAACCAGAGGTACCACTGTAGCGCTTTAAATATACACTGCAGATGGGACCATAGTTTGGAGAACTTCTGAAATCTGCAAAACCTCTTTGAAAAGGAACAACCACAACATCATCATCATCATCATCAACAACAACAACAACAGCAAATAGTATTAGTAAGTGTGATACTGCTAACCGAAAATTCACAAGTGAAAGTGAAAAACAAAAGTAGCACTTTAAAACCCTGCCATGCTTCTCCCATCTCCAGAAGAAGCTCCTTCGAATACTGAGTGGCTCTTTCATACTGCCTTCAGCTCCTTTAAAAACTATTATCCCTCTCCAGCTTGGAATTGTCAAATAGACAAGGCTCTCGCACAAAGTGGCTAACCTGAAGTGCTCTTTTTGTGCCCTCCTACAAAAGGCAGAGCTCCATTGCCACCAGAGCCAAAGAATGGCATGATTTAAGTTTCCTTTTTTCCTTCAGGAAAGTGCTTTTGACACAATCCATGTCCTACTTCAACCCACTCTCTCAGCCCTTCCCAGTGGCCACACAGCACATAATTCCACTTGACCTCAACATTCATTCCCCCACCCTTGATGTGACAACCGATAGAGTGAGGCCTACCCCTTGTTCTTTCCTCCTGGTGAGTCATAGCTATGAGTCAGGCAGCCTTTATGCTGTAGGGAACTTGGAGGACTTTGGAAAGCATTGTGTGTTTGGGCCAAGTGATTTTTCTTAACTGCTCTGAGGGCGAGATAGGAACGTTGCACGTATCATTTTGTTTCTCAAGTCTGCTGCTGAAAAGAACCAAGTGAAGGAGTAGTCGGTTATATTTGCCAATATTTAATATACCAGTGTTGATTTCTGCTTTTCTTGGTGTAGGCTTCCTTATTATTATGTCACTTTTATTTTGGTGTGTTTTAAGGCAGGCTGTGTTTTGCATTGTACGTCGCATACAGGTTTATAGCTTGAAGCAACTGATTTCTCGTAACTAACAAATACGAATTTCTGCTTAGAACAGAATGTCATTGGACGCCATTTCCCACCCACCCCAGCCAGCATGGCCAATGATTAAGAGTCATGGGAGTTGTAGTCCAGCAATCAAAAAGTCCCCTGCTGACATTTTACTGTTTAGAAAAGTCTATACAGTGGTACCTCAGGTTACATACACTTCAGGTTACATACGCTTCAGGTTACACACTCTGCTAACCTGGAAATAATGCTTCAGGTTAAGAACTTGGCTTCAGGATGAGAACAGAAATCGTGCTCTGGCGGCACAGCAGCAGCAGGAGGCCCCATTAGCTAAAGTGGTGCTTCAGGTTAAGAACAATTTCAGGTTAAGTATAGGCCTCCAGAACGAATTAAGTACTTAACCTGAGGTACCACTGTATAAGGTTGTGCTGGCCTGCAACTTCTCCTCCACTTTGTAAAAAAAACCAAAAAAAACCCAGTTCTTCTCCGATGAAAGAGGCCTTCGCTTTTCTGCTTCCTTGTCAGGGTGCTTTAGAAAGCCATTAGAACTTCTGTGGATATGGGGTCATTGTTGCAAGGTAGCTAAGGATGGTTGGTGCTTGCTTTTCCATTGAACATTTCTCCAGCACTCTGCAGCCTCCCTAGCTGCCCACAGTTCCTGATCTGAGAATGCTCCTCAAAGTGTCCAGGAAGGCTGGCGAGAAGATTTGCAGTATGAAATAAAAGCTGAGAAGAATGAGACGAACCCCTCAAAAGTAAGTCCAACCCTACACCCCACCCATTAAAATTTTGCTGAATTTTTCTCTTTGCTTTGATGAATTTTTGAATGTGATTTCTTCTCTCATTAATCAGCAGAGAATGGCTGAAAAGAAGTGGGAGAAGATTTAATATAAGTGAGGGAGCAGCACTTAGTATTTCCAGCTGAATTATCATAGGAATAACAACAACAACAACAACAACAACAACAACAACAACAACAACAACAACAATAACAATAATTTATTTGTACCCCGCCCATCTGGCTGGGTTTCCCCAGCCACTCCAGGTGGCTTCCAACAAAGATTAAAAATACATTAAACTGTCACACATTAAAAACTTCCCTAAACAGGGCTGCCTTCAGATGTCTTCTAAATGTCAGGTAGTTGTTTATCTCTTTTACATCTGATAGGAGGGTGTTCCACAGGCTGGGCACCACTGCCAAGAAGGCCCTCTGCCTGGTTCCCTGTAGCTTTGCTTCTCACAGTGAGGGAACTGCCAGAAGGCCCTCAGCACTGGACCTCAGCGTCCTGGCAGAACGATGGGGAAGAATATTTCCCTCCACATAAAACTAATACTGGTGTCTCACGTTTCAGTCTGCAACAGTGCATTTCCCATTTGCCACTCAACAATTTATTGTCCAGGCAAACCTCACCGCCCTTGGAGAAGATCTCTGCATGACCTTGGATCAAATTACATCCTGGCTGATTAGCCACACCTGCCCTCTCTTTTCTTCACAGTGAGAGCTGTGTTTTATCACCTCCTTTGGTTAGAAGGTGCACAGCCAACAAAAGTCTAGGGATAACAGTGTTGCAAGATTATCAAGGACCTTTTCATCAGAGAGCCAAGATGTTCAGGTTTCAATCATGTGTGTGGTGGGAGGGGGGGAGAGATAGAAGTCCCAATATTACTTTCCTCATGCACCTCCACCCTTTATTTCCTAGCAAATCCACAAGCCACTTTACCTCAAAAGTGCCTTGGAGAAGTATGGCAGCCACGCTCCTCATCTCCTCTTTTTATGCAATGACAGGAAGCAGCCTTATACCAAGGGAGACCCAGCTCAGTATTGTCCACCGCAATGGTTCCTAAACTTTCCCCCTGTGAACCACTTGAAAATTGTTGAGGGCCTTGGCAGATCACTTACTGATTTTTGCAGGGAGATAGCAAGGAGGTTGGTGTGGTGCAAACCCACTGGCAGAGCCAGTACAGTGTTTCTGCCAGTGTGTTTGCACTCCCTCAACCTCCCTGCTACCTTGCCCATCTCTCTCCTGGTAAACAGCAGTGTCCCTCCTGCTGGGAAGCTATTGAAGTGGCTCCATTCCACCCAGCTAGCTGCTTCTGCCACTAGAGGCACTGTTGCTGCTGCAGAGCTATCCTTTCCCCAGACAACTCTGCGTTTGCCATCAGGGCGTTGCTGTTTCCAACTGCTTCTACCTCACCCTCCAGCCCTAAGAGCCTACCCAACTGAGCTGCTTTAATTTTATTGAACACCGATTGAACCATTTACATCAACTCATAAGCAAAGGCGCATGCTTCCAGAAGAAGAGTTGACTGAAGCAGAAGACTGAGTGGGGAGAGGCAAGGCAGTCAATTTCTAATGCGGATTTGGAACTACATTCAGAGATTAAGCTACTGGATATTTTACTTGACCTATTGGTGATTTTAATGCTCACTTAAATTTCGATGTATGTTCAGCAATTGCTAGTTGCTGATTTTTTATATTAGTATAAGGTTGTAGTGATGTCATGAAGACAGGTTGTCTGTTTCTTGTGTCTGAAATGAGGCAACTTTACCTTCATGAGAAGCTCCTTGTTGGACTAGGCCTCTATCAAGTCTACCTTCCTATTTCCCACAGTGGCCAACCAGCTGGATATCTCAGAGGATCCCTAGGGGAGGGCATGAACCCCCCCCCCCCAAACCTTCTCCTGCTGTTGATCTTCCTCAGAAACTGGCATTCAGAAGCCTCTGTTGCCAGGTGCATAAAACAACATTTTTTTTGAGGCAATGAACAGTAGCCATGTGGTCTACGTCCTTCACTCTGCAATAAAATCTGCACTTCCTTGAAACAAAAATTAGCATTGCATGACGCACAACTACCCTTCACTGGACTAATTGAAGTATTGCTCACTTCCCCCTCATAATTCTGGCTACCTTGGCTCAACCTTTTATTGTGTCTTCAAAATACACTTCCCTCCTTTTTATGAATGTTTGGCTAAACACCTTTGCTTCAGCCAATTTCAATAGCATTTTAATGATTTCCTCACTCCAGCATGTTTCCCCTCCCTCACTTCCCCCTCCCCTTTGTTTTCTTTGCAATATGGAGAGAGAAGGTCTCTCCTTCAGATGAAGACTTTATCACTATTAACAGAATGCAATCACATGGCATATAGAAAAATATTGGTAAAATAGTATGCTGGAAGCATTTATGGTAGTTCTGAGCTTACAATTTTTTTAAAAAAAACAATTTCACAAATTCTAGAATATAAATTTTATTCAACAGTATTTGAATCATTTCCATCAGCTCATAAGCAGAGGGCCATAAGCCACTTATGACTCCAAGAAGCTGAATCTGCCTGCTAAAATTCCCATAGCTATGCTTGCTGTTTGTGCTATTCTGTGAATTTACTTTGTTATTTATTCATAATAATGCAAGTATTATTATTATTATTGCTGTTGTTGTTGTTATTATTTCATGTATAGACCACCCTTCCACCTAAAAAAGCATAAAATGCACAATCACTGAATAAAATATATAAAAATTACAATATTTGAAAATAGAATTACACAACCAGCATTAGAACAGAACTATTAAAGCTCCAGAGCCAGTTTATGGTCAGGCAAACATATTTTTACCCCATATGACATCCAAATAATGGCAGTATGGGGAACAGCCATCCTTCCCTGAGAAGGGAGTTCCATAATTGGGGCCACCACTGAGAAGGCTCTGTCTCAAACCACCGCCCCATGGACTGTGCCTACTGCTGAGACCACAAGCAGAGCCTCCCTTGCACCCATACATATCAAGTAAGATATGCAAATCACTTCTGTTTGGGGGAAGGGACAGGGAGATGTGTTTTTTTTCTTTTCCCCTGTCAATGTGTATTCCACCCTATTCACAAGGGGAGCTTTCATCATCCAATGGCTGCATGTCACATTGCTTCTAAATACGCAGAAGCAGATCTGGCAAAGAGATCAAGGAAAATATGACAAGTGTATGCATATTTCATGGGCAAATCACAGTTTTAAATTATACTGTTGGGGAAGAGGCATTTTATTTTATCAGACTGGGGCATGAATGACAATTATCTGCTTACATGAGCCACGGCAGTGCATTAATTCTAGTGTTGGCAAAGATCTCAGTCGAGGCAGTGTGACAGGACCAATAAATTTTTAAGCTAGGCCAGACTGTGGAATGGACTGAGTTTTGTCTTCTGTGATCTTGTCTTTGAAAAACACCATGGGGGAACCCATTTGGGCCTCTCTAAAGAAACTTCTCTTCTATACATCTGGAGATTCTTATCTAGAGCCCTGGCAAGGAAACACAAAAAAGGGATTAAAAGATGTGATTAATTTGATATTGTTACCTGGATGAAAAACCTTTTCCCCTTATCAGTTCAGCAATAACATAGCCGTTAGCAAAGCACTTCAAAGCCTTCTGGATCCCCCCCCCCCAGAAGACATAAGGAATGTCAGGAACTAATCTGGTTCTCTAATTGTACTATCAACCATCATTCCCTGTTTGTGGTCGCAGGGTGAGTGGCAGTGGGGTGGAGCTTCTGCCAACTATGTTGCAAAGAGTGTCGCTCTTAATTCGATTGTGAAAGGGGCGGGGAGAATATCTTGAAAGTTGTGAGTGAAAATGATGAAAAACAGACCCAATTCAACTTCCTGCTTTTAAAAAATGGATGTAGCGAGGTCATGTCTAAATTTGGAACAACTTGAGAGCTTCACTGTAGTGAATGATCCGGACAAGAACTGACTTGAATCTAAGTAAGACGACCGACTGGCTTGTAGGAAGAAGCTTGTAGCTTCTTTTTTATTGCATGAGGTAAGTGTCGAATGAGTGCCCTGACTTGTTTTTATCTTTTAGGAATTTCCTTTGTGAAAGTAAACAAGATGTTGAATAAGGATTTTTTTAAAAAAAGCATCATGTACATTCAGTTTATCATAATGCATCTTTGGAGCTCATAAGACCTTCTTACTGGGCAAACTGGTTGGACAAACGTGAGGGTCTAGAATTGCTCAAGAAATGGACTGTTGTTCAGTTGGATTGTGGGGTTGTGAGTTAAATTGCAACTTGTGTGACTGGAAAACAAAAACAAAAAACACTTCATAAACTATACATTTCCATCTGTCTAGGAACTTATGTACAGTGGTACCTCTGGTTAAGAACTTAATTTGTTCTGGAGGTCCGTTCTTAACCTGAAACTGTTCTTAACCTGAAGCACCACTTTAGCTAATGGGGCCTCTTGCTGCCGCCGAGCGATTTCTGTTCTTATCCTGAAGTAAAGTTCTTAACCCGAGGTACTATTTCTGGGTTAGTGGAGTCTGTAACCTGAAGTGTCTGTAACCTGAAGCATCTGTAACCCGAGGTACCACTGTAGAATGCATGTCATATGTGTTATTCCTTCATGGGCCCAATTTACTGTGACAAATCACCTGAGTGGTTTTACCTTTGTGGAAATGACTTCCACCTGATTTTTAATGATCCTCTGCAGATCCCCTTGCCTCCCAAAACAGCTGCTCCAGAGTTTTGAAGTTGCCTCTGGAATATGGAATATGGTGTGGACAACTACAATGGAGATGGAGTATCTGTGGAAATTTGGCATTCTAACTCGTGGAAGTGGAAATGACTTTTCCTAAAGCATTCTTTCCCAAACTTGGGTTTCCAACCCTAGCTAGCAAGACCAGTGATCAGGAACAGTGGCAGAGCTTCATGCTCCGGCACAGGGGGGGGGGGGGAGAGCAGGCGGGGGCAGGGCTGGCGCACATCCTGGGGGTGTGACGCGCATCCTAGGGGCTTGACACACCGCCTGAGGGGGCATGGCGCCCAGCGCAGGCGAGGGGGCAGCTGCGATGGCACCCTATTGGGATCATGCTGCCAGGGGCGGTGCGCTCCCCCCGCAATCCTCTTCCTCCGCCAGTGGTCAGGAATGATGGGAATTGTAGTCCAAAAACACCTGGAGGTCCAAGTTTGGGAAACGCTGTCCTAAGGCAAAGCCACAATTGGATATACTGCTTCTATTTCACTATGTATGCATTTGATGGAAGAATCCAAGGAGTGGATGGGGTTCAAGTATTTTTACAGATTTCATGGCAGGTGGAGTTTGGGTGAATGATGGTTTCCTCACCACAGTGAGACAAGCTGCACCAGCCTCATGTGTACAGCTCTTCCTTTTTACCAGGCCAACGTACAAAGTGCACAAGAAACGTGCAAATGTGTTTTCATATTGAAATCTCTGGCTAAGTGCAATGCAGTGGCTACCCAGGTCTGGCTCAGTGTATCACCTATGGAATATAGGAGAGCATGCCTCATCTACCTGTTCCATATTCTTTGAAGGTTGAGCGTCAAAGTGTGACGTCAGTAGGATTGACTTCTAAGCAAGTATTCTTAGCATTGTTCGTACAAGAGCTCTTAAGCGGCAGAGGGTGAAATGAGATTTACAATTGCTTCATTCTCCTTCCAGTATTGTAAGTTCTAAGAGCATTATATATAAAAACCCCACAAAGCAAAAGAATGCGAAGTATGTATCAAAAGGCTGTTGAGCAAAACCCACCTATAATCATTAAGCTTTTACGCAGTGTTATAAGTGTGTAGCTCCAGATTAGGCTGACTGCAGACTGGAATGAGCAACGAATGCTCTTTAAGCAGACGTGTTCTCTACTGACATGCCTGCTGTATCCTAGCACAGTCTCTAGCATTATTGCATGCATGCTTACGCAAGTCAGCATTTCATTGGGAACGCGCTAGGGTTTCAGTGGAAATATGAATGAATAACCATGCAAAATGAATCCTTCTTGTCCTTTGTTTCCTGAGACTGATTGATTCCCCCCACCCTTTGGCAAGCGGAAGTAAAACACTTTTACTGCGTCATGGGACCAGGGAGGCATAGTTAAAAGTCAGGTTGCCTCTCACCACTGCCATCATAGTCAAAATATTCCAAACTCTGCAAAATCCCCAAGTATTTAATTGTACTGTATTGTGCAAAATCAAATGGGTGAGGATCTGTTATTATTTCAGCCTGGTGCTGTTTTACTTTCCTGTTTCATTAAAACCACTGGAAAACACAGAGTGTATTGGGAAGACATGGGGGGAATTAAAACATTTTGGGTTGTTTTTGTGTGTGTTTAAACTTTCCAGCATGGAAATGCAGTTAGGCGAACAGCATCACCAGCTTCTTTTTGCCTGGTTTAAAGGGAAGGCTTAGAATTTTCAGAAGTAGAATGAATCTACTTTCATTCCTCTAAATAGGAGGTGCAGAACCTGTTTGTAGCCTGATGGCCACATTCTGTTTAGGACTACTTTCTAAGAGCCACCTGCCAATTGTGGGTAGGGTCAGAGGTACAGGCATGTGAATGCACAAAAACACCAAGGCACTGCACAGCTTTTCGGGTATGTGTATCAACTATTGGTAACTACCAGGAGGAGCTGGGTCTCTGCATAGCTTCCCTGCAGCTAGCTCAGTTGGTTAGAGTGTGGTGCTGATGACACAAGGTTGATGACACAAGGTTGTATGGGACAGCCGCATATTCCTGTATCACAGGGGGTTGGACCAGATGATCCTCAGGGTCCCTTCCAGCTCTATGAATCACTAAACTGCAGGTTCAAGTTCTGGACTGACTCTGTCCACCCAGGCTGGCCATTGGACCTTCCTGGATAGGAAGAAGACTTCCTGTTCCAATTGAGCTTTGCTTGAGCAACAAGGCATACTCGAGCTCATGTCGGATTGGGGAATACATAGGATGTTGGATTTCAACTCCCATCAGCCCCAGCTAGCATGGCCAATGGTCAAGGTTGATGGGAACTGCAACCCAACAAAAGCTGGAGGGACACAGGTCCCCATCACTGAATCTGGGATTTTTTTGGACCTGTCTCCTGGTTTGTCCTCCACTCCTGATTCCTGTCTTGTTTCTCAGCCTTGCTTCCTGGTTCAGACACATTCTTTAATCCTGACTATATGGACGTGCTCATCCCAAGCTGCTGCCCACCACAGTCCTGCCCTAATGGTAGCGGATTGTGGAGAAATTACGTTTTTTTTTCCTGGAACCCCAAGGGCAAAACTGGAACCCCAAGGGCACACCTGGAACCCCAAGGGCAAAACCTTTCTGGGTTTTAAATGAGTGAATGGGAGGCTGTTGTAGAGTAAATGAATGCAACATACAACAGAAAGAGGTACGTTTTCAGCTGGCGATAATGTGGGAAGGGAATCATTGGACTAGAATGCTTAGTTTGAAAACAGGGATGTTGTATATCTCTATTTTTGTCTGGGAAATGTTACAGGGATATGATGCATTCATCCAGAGAAAAAGATGAAGCAGAAGTGAGGCATGATATAATTTTTCCTTGCCTTGTAGTTTTAGATTGTAAAAAGCCTATCGGCCTTTTGGAGTGCCGTTCTATTGAAGGGAGTATTAAAGAGGGAAGCCCTCCCTTACTTAAACAACTGAGACACAACTTATTCCACACAGGACACACCCAGCTGGCATGCAGAAACACGGGAGCAGGAAAAGCAATAATTATGGTTTGCGTTCAGCTTACCACCCGCAAATTTAGTTCTTTTTAGGCTTGATTTTTGTGTTGAAAACAGTCCATCCTGTAATGGACAATGTAACTTTGGACATAGCATGGAATGCTAGGAATGGTTACAGGAAATAATTCCATCTCCATCATTTATCTCCTCTCCTTCCTCCCCCACCCCAAATTTGCAAGTAAAACAAAGAATGGTACTTTTGGACTCTTCGTATCTATTTGTTTTCTAATCAGCTTTGCATTCTGTTATTAGTGTTTTCATGACTGGGAATTAGGGATGAAGAGAGATTCCACTCAGTTCACATTTAAAGGGGAACCTACAAAACTCACACTTTCAAAAACAGCGCACAAACTGAAACATAGCCATATTTTGAAATTTGCACTTCTCTGAATTTTGCAATGCAGACTGCCAGCCAAGCAATTCATGCCAAAACATATATACCAAGGTTAAGTGTGCAAAAAATCCATAAATTAGAGAAAAATGCATGTTAGGGAAAATTCCTTTGCAAAAATGTGTATATTGTGGCAAAACTGCATGCAGAAATGTGTGTAATTGGAGAAATTCTTGCTAAAATGAATTTTCATGTGGAAGTGTGGAAAACTGATCTGAAGAGTGGGAAAAATGAGAAACTATAGCCAGTGGAAATTGATACAGTCACCCATCCCTATAGGAAATGCATGGATTTGAATGGATTCCAAACAAAGCCTCTGTTTTTATTAAAAACATGTATACCCTGCCGCTACAAAAAAGTAGTATTGAACCATAGAATTGTAGGGTTTTAATGAATCATGAGAGTCATCTAGTCCAACCCTTTGCAATGTAGGATTCTTTCACTCAATGTGGGGCTCAAACCTGCCACCCTGAGATTAAGAGTCTCAAGCTCTACCAACTGAGCTATTCTGACTGCAAGATGGATGCCACCTTCTGAACCTCATCTACGCCTATTGCATAAACATGCATATATGAATCCAAATGTAAGGTGTTCCAGCAACATGTTGCTTATGGGACTCAGGTACGCTGAACAGATGTGCCCAAGACACTCCAAAAACCCCTTCACGTAGAATGCAGAATGTGGCTTAAAAATATATATTATTATTATTATTTTGTTAGATTTGCTTTTAAAAAAAGATGAATCAATTTGGCATCCCTATATGGCAATAGTAACATTTTTCATAGTATGGGAAAGGGGCACTCTAGCTTGCTTCCTTCCTCTGGCCTGATGAGAACAAAACATTAAAATGAAAAGATCTGCCTTTTTAAATACCATACTGAAGTGGCTTTTCTTCTTACAGCTGTTTTGGACACTCTGCACCTTCCAGTGAAATTATCCAGAATCTTATCTGTTTGGGTTACAGCTTTTTCTTACTTAACACATACTGTCATAACTTCCAGAGTTTGGCAGGCTTTTTAAACAAATATTGTTCCTGAAGATCCTGCTGGTTTCAGTGTTTCGTTTCTTTAATGCTCTTGTTTGTCATTAATGGAATTCAAGCACATCAAACTGATTGAGGGGAAGAGGGCAGGGAAAAGAAGTCTTTAAACGCATAAGTGACCTTCTTAGTAATAACACCGGAAGCTGCCTTAGACCAGTGTTTCCCAACCTTGTGCCTCCAGCTGTTTTTGAACTACAACTCCCATCATCCCTGACTAGCAAGACCAGTGGCAAGAGATGATGGGAATTGTAGTCCAAAAACAGCTGGAGGCACAAGGTTGGGAAACACTGCCTTAGACCACTCAGACCATTGGTTCATCTAGTTTGGGATTGTCTATACCAGTGTTTCCAAAACTTGTGTCTACAGCTGTTTTTGGACTACAGCTCCCATCATCCCTAGGAAACAGGACCAGTGGTCAGGGATGATGGGAACTGTAGTCCCAAAATGGTGGAAGACCCAAGTTTGCGAAGCACTGGTCTACACAGACCACCAGCAGCACTCCAGGGTTCTCCCAGTTAGTGATGGGGAAGAAATTAGATTCAGTTCACCTTTAAAGTTGAATCAACCCAACTAACACTCACACTCCAAAACAATATGCAAACCTAAACACAGCCATCCTTTCCAATTCACACGTCTCCCAATTTTGCAATGCCACTCTCCAGCCAAGAATTATGCACAAAAATATGTGAACTGGGGTAAAGGGTGCCTTAAAATGCACATGTTTGGGGAAAATAACATACAAAAATATAATTGGGGGAAAATTAATGTATGGGGATATGTGCTTTACAAAAATGTGCATGTTAGGAAAAATTGGACACACACGCCGTCTATATCTATCTGTCTGTCTGTCTGTCTGTCTGTCTGTCTGTCTGTCTGTCTATTACATTGCTCAGAATGGTTGGGGCAACCCAGTCAGATTGGTGGGGTACTACTACTGCTAATATGGGAGGCGGGTGGCGCTGTGGGTAAAACCTCAGTGCCTAGGACTTGCCGATCGTATGGTCGGCAGTTCAAATCCCCGCGGCGGGGTGAGCTCCCGTCGTTCAGTCCCAGCTCCTGCCCACCTAGCAGTTCGAAAGCACTCTTAAGTGCAAGTAGATAAATAGGTACCGCTTTATAGCGGGAAGGTAAACGGCGTTTCCGTGTGCTGCGCTGGTGCAGGCTCGCCAGAGCAACTTCGTGATGCTGGCCACGTGACCCGGAAGTGTCTCCGGACAGCACTGGCCCCTGGCCTCTAGAGTGAGATGGGCGCACAACCCTAGAGTCGGACACGACTGGCCCGTACGGGCAGGGGTACCTTTACCTTTACCTTTTACTACTGATAATAATAATAATAATAATAATAATAATAATAATAATAACCACCACTAAAATGCTAATTTGCAATTTCTAAAATTGCAAATTGGCGTGGAAATGTGGAGAACTCAATTTAAGATTGGAAACAGAGTAACTGGGGGAAAAGAGATTTAATAGATTCACCCTTTGCTACTCCCAGCCCTATCTGAAGGTGCCAGGAATCTGGGATCACCTGCACGCAAGATGCTTTGCGACTGAGCTGAGACCCTTCCCCAAGGGTCAGAATTTGCTTCCATTTGAGAAAAGTAATAGCAGTTACCATAATTTGCCATGCCACTTGTCTCCGGAGTGGCTGTATATATGCAGGCTCATTGCATCCTAAAGCCGCTGGATATATGACAAATACCCAGGTTAGTAAATGTTAGGAGCAGCTCTGGCTTTATAACATTTTTCATCTTATCAAAGAACTAGGAAAGTAACTGATGAACTCAGCGATCAGCCCAATGTTTCCTTTATTCAGAACTCAGTCGGGAGAGCACGAGACTTTTAATCTTAATCCTTCCCATGGACTGTCTCGCTAGAGTGGTGCATGCTCTGGTTATCTCCCACTTCGACTACTGCAATGCACTCTACATGGGGCTACCTTTGAAGATGACCCGGAAACTACAACTAATCCAGAATGCGGCAGCTAGACTGGTGACTGGGAGCGGCCACCGAGACCATATAACACCTGTCCTGAAAGACCTACATTGGCTCCCAGTACGTTTCCAAGCACAATTCAAAGTGTTGGTGCTGACCTTTAAAGCCCTAAACGGCCTCAGCTCAGTATACCTGAAGGAGCGTCTCCACCCCCATTGTCCAGCCTGGACACTGAGGTCCAGCGCCGAGGGCCTCCTGGCGGTTCCCTCATTGCAAGATGTAAGGTTACAGGGAACCAGGCAGAGGGCCTTCTTGGTAGTGGTGCCCACCCTGTGGAACGCCCTCCCATCAGATGTCAAGGAAATAAACGACTATCTGACTTTTAGAAGACATCTGAAGGCAGCCCTGTTTAGGGAAGCTTTTAACATTTGATGAATCATTGTATTTTAATATTCTGCTGGAAGCCGCCCAGAGTGGCAGGGGAAACCCAGCCAGATGGGCAGGGTATAAATAATAAATTATTGTTATGATTGTGATTATTATCTCAGGAGCATGGGTTCAAGCCCCACGTGGGCAAAAGATTTCTGCATTGGAGTGGGTTGGGCTAGATGACCCTTGTGTTCACTTCCAACTCTACAATTCAATCATAGCAAATGCAGTATTGAGGAAAAATAGGAAATGGGGCTAGAAGTCATGGAGGTTGGCTGTACCATGGAAATGCTACTCAACCAATTCTCCCCACTCACCCTGTGATTTTTCTTACTGCCTTCTTGTCTCCTATCAACTTGGAAACTTTGCTGTTTTGAAAATGTGCGTATAATATATTATCATATAACTTTTATGTACAAAATTCTACTTTCATCTGATTAAATGTTACAAGAGAAAAATGGGTTGTCCCGGGAAAGCATTTTTATTTGTAAGTGTGCTTGCCAGGGAACTTGAACATATGGATTATTTGGTCTCTCTCCCCCCCCCCCCCGGGTAAATATTGAACACATTCTTCAGCACTGGGCTATGGCACCGCCGTATTTAATCTAAGATGTTCAACTCCACTCCAGGCTGAGCAGACCTCAGGCACTTGCCATGAAAACAGAAAGATTTGTTCTAGTATGTTACTTAAACACAGGTTTGTGTTGACCTGGATGTGGGTGAGGATTGCATGCCACGGTTGCCTAACAACTGCAAACAAATGATTTATCCACACACCAACATGATGCAGAACTGGGAAGAGGTAGAAGAGAGGACTGCAAGCTTTCTTGTAGGGAGGTCACCTTAGATAGTGATATTGGCTATAAAGCTGTCCAAAGCTGATTCAGGACCAGCCCAGACTATTTTGCTGCATGACGTGAAACTCAAAATGGCACCCCCTTCCAATTCCACATGCGGAAGCCCACCAGACTGGCAGCTGAATCATACTTTAGCCATCATTCATTTGCACCATTCTGGTGCAAATTAGGTAGGTTCATCATTAAATGCAAACTGAATCGCATTTCTCCCCGATCCCTATCATTATCATCATCATTATCATTATCGGTCTTTTTCACCTGTTGTTTGGTTGTCTTAACTGTATCTTGTTTTGAAACTGTTTTGTGGGTCTATGGACCGCAATAAAGATATATAGATATAGATATAGATATAGATATATAGATATATTATCATTATGTTAGTTAATTTTGTATACCATCCTTTATTCAAGGATCACAGGATGGTTTGCAATATGAAAACACACAAAATTGCACAACATAGTAACAAGCAAAGACAATACCTCCCTAATAATCCCTACCCCTGGGGTTTCTGGTTACACCCATGATGGGGGATGTTCAGGCAGGGGATAGGGAGAAAATGAGGCATAAATCTCCCAATGCTTCCCACTGGGGTCTGGGGAGCAGCGACAGAGCAAGCCGATCAGGCGCCTGGGGCGGCGTGCATGCCCTGCATCCAGGCCAGCTGCCCACTGGGCGGGGCCAGCCAGGGTAGGATGCTTTGCGGGGTCTCTGAGGAGTCTACCTGCTTCCTCCCACTCAGCTGCCCTATAGCTGAGGGGAGGTGGTGGGCAGACCATTCAGGGCAGTGCAGAACCTGCGTGCACCCAAGCCACCATGTCACTCCCAGGAGAGATGTGTGGCTCGGGCGTGCTGCAGGCCCCACGGTGAGTGCCGCAGGCCCCACGGTGAGTGTCACCCGCCATTTTATCACCCCCCTCAGTGAGGACACCCGGGGCACCCCGCCCCCACCGCAGTCCCCTTCCTCCACCCCTGCTGGGGCGTTCACTGTAACCCACAGTGCCACATAATCCCATGTCTGTCACCTTCCTCACTCTCCTCTGAGGCAAAGTGCCTCAGGACACAGATTGTAAAGGCAGTGAGAAGGCAAGAACTAAGCAACTGCAACCTCCTATTCCACTTGGAATTAAAATATATGTTTCTCTCCTGTCAGCAAAGCACGGTCTAGATTTTCTGCCCAAGATGACAACGTGTTTCGAGCTCTGCATAGTGTTGTTTCAGAAAAAGGAACTACTGAAATGTGTGAGGCTCAAATGGCCAGTCAAAATTCTACTCACACTTCCAAGTACACTGGCTTGTGAGGAAATTTCTGTTCTCCCTAATGGACACGAATAATATAAACAGGAAAGGTGAACTGTACAGAATCTATTCACTTGTTTCTCCTCCTGCATTTCCAAGAGCCCAATTACCTCTGGTTTGACAAATGAAACAAAATTACCTTGTGCTCCATGAACAGTCTTTGAAAATACATATATCTGCATTTCTGAAAGGAAACACCTGTTGCAATGCTGGCTCTATTTTTAGCTAGAAGCAGGCATGAAGGAAAGCACACAGACATCTAATGCTTACAATGCCTCCTGAACAAAGCTAGACTCATCTCCATGAGTTCTCAAACATCCGCAGAATACCTCTTATGCCCTTCCCTGGCACTGGGCTCCCTTAATATTGGGTGCAAGACAGGGCCTCAGATCTTTAATAATAATCAATGTCCCAGTGTAGATGAAGGTTCAGTTGAGAATGCTAAGATCTAGTTACGAGGCTCTGTTTGATTTAAGTCACCCTGTCCTCAAATTCTCTTTAACCCCTTTCCATGGTTAAACAGTCACCATCAGACCTGGCTTTCACTTCTGTATATAGTAGCTAGTCATAAAACAGTCTCTGCTTCACAGTGGTGTGTTTTTTTTTTTTTTTTTTTGCTTAAAAATCCCATAATCTAATCTGAACCAAGGTGCAATTTTAAATATGTCTAACCTCACCCTCCTGTCAAAGTGGACTATAGTAGAATGGAGAGTTCTGGATCAGGTCCATCAGTCGGATCCAGTTCCACATTCTTGGTTGATGAGGAGGAGGGCAGTGGAATTAACCTCACTTCTTCACGCCATTATCCAAATTGCACTCCCTTCCCAACCTCCCACCTATTTTCTTGAGAAATATAAATACAGTATGGTAGGACTTCCAAACCCAGATCTTGCACATCATGTCTTTGTCTGGCTTTGAACTATGATTCAGAAATTCCCCATGTTGAATCTTTCCTCTTCCAACATCTCCTGACTTGGGCTTGGTCAAGTGACTCTTACCTTCAGACCATTTACCATGTTGAGAGACAACCTAATTTATAGGGTTGTTTTAAGTATTACAGGAAGACAATATTTTGAGCCCAAAAGGAATGCCCTCTGGAGTAATTTGAACAGTCCATGCAAAGTCCGTGGGTGTATTTACATATGGGATTTTAATCCATTTCCATGACTTTTTCCTAATGGTTAAGTTCCGTGTTACATTTGAGCTTGCATGCAATGCAAAAGCCACTTCTGGAACCATGGTAGAATTTAGTGCAAATTTAGCACTCACTTCCATATTGTTTGCAAATAGTTTTTTTTTTCCCCTTGAAGGAAATAACATAGAAATGAGCATTGGACATTCACTGTAGTTGCAGAAGTGGCTTTCACATTGTGTGAAAGCTCAAATGTAGTATGGAAATCTTTGTGAGCATGAAATTAACTGCCATGTGCACACAGTCTATATAAGAGCACAAGAAGAGCTTGCTGGATGATGACCAATGGCCCACCTAGATGACCAATGGCCTCACAGTGACCAACCAGATGGCTGGAGGAAACCTACAAACAAGACCTGAGCACAAGAGCATTCTCCCTTCCTGGGGTTTCCAGCAACTGGTATTGATAATCGTTACTGCCTCCAACCATATATAAATTCTGAGTGTGATGATTAATCAGTCAGATGGGAGCTATGCTGGAGGAATGCTTGGTGCAGACATCTAAAGGACATTTGCACTCTTGAGTCTCCCACTCCTTTCAACCTATCCTTTGCTGCAACTGACCGCTTCAGTTGTTGCTGTTTAAAATATTTTTTTTCAAAAAAACACTCTGGCTTTTATTTGACATATTTAACTGTTTGGTAATGGTATTTATGTATAGTTGATGCATTTTGTAGCTCCGGGGAAAGAAAAACCAAGGCCACCTTGATATTGGTTCAGGTATCATAATTCATTTCTCAGAAGGCTACAAGCCATTAATAGCAGGAACATATCTCAGAATGTTTTTCCAGTTGGGCCATTCCCAGGACCATGTCGATTACAGCTAGTTAATGATTACCGTGAATTTGCATCACTCCTGGAAAGAAACACACAAGATTATTGTTTCGGCAGAATACGCTCTTCTGTTTTATGGAAATGGCTTTCTATTTACGTTCTTCTTTCCTCATACTTTCTTTCCCCTTTGCCAGTACTTGGAAGGTTAGGGGTAAGGACAGAGGGCTGGCAGGAGGTTAATGCCCAATCCGTTAAGCACCTCCTTTAAAGAAGATTATTGGACATCCAATTTGCAAAGGAGAAAGTCCAACTCTAAAATAAGCTGTAGGTTCCAGTATTATCATTATACTGAATAGCTGCTTGGAATCTGTCCTACTTATAACCAAGTGTATATTCCTAGGAACCAGAAAATCAAAGGCAGTTGGGCACAAAGCTAGTAGGAGTTAAATTATCTGTGTAGCAGGGGGCGGAAAGAGGACTTCAAACAGATTATTGAATTGAACTTTAATCCTACAGGGAGACTGTTGGGTAGCAGGATTTTGGCATAGGTAGCCATAGCATGGGATGTTTGCCCTTGAGTGCAGCGTTTTGAGACACTATTATAATCTGCTGTATGTGAGCTGTTTTAGTATTAGTCACTGTCAGGGTGACTTTTAGAGGTTGCAGCTGTAACATGCAGAGTCAGCATAGCCTAAAGGATAAATAAAGGCAGTTAATGGGTTCCAGTCCTAGTCATGAGTGACACAGACACACTGCAGTATGTGGCTCTGGGGAAAGTCACTTAACTTCCCTGCCCTTCCTCTGCCATCTTGATTCTTGAGATTGCATATCCTCCAACATTTCTCTGATGAAAATGAGGACATCCTATTCCATAATAATAATAATAAAATAATAATACTCTGCCCATCTGGGCAGCTTCCAATATGTATGAAAACATAATAAAACATTAAGCATTAAAAAAACCTTCCATATACAGGGCTGCCTTCAGATGTCTTCTAAAGGTTGTAACGTTACTTATCTCCTTGGCTCAGGGGTTGCGTAACTCCATACCCTCCAACATTTCTCCCAATGAAAATAGGGACGTCCTAAGGAGGACATTCTGGGATCAAATCAGAAACCAGGATGACTTCTGTAAACCTGGGACTACCCCTGGAAATAAGGGATACTTGGAAGGTCTGAGATAGGCCCATTTAATGTTGGTTCGGGTGGGTGGGGGTTTGGGGGAGAGAATAAAAGGGATTTGCACAAACCTTGACTTTTCTCGCATGCTTTTCTTCCCTACCCAGCAAATGGCCAGGGAAGGAGAAGACCACTTTCCCCAGAGGTCTGAACTAAAATTAGACCAAGGCTGAGGGCCATAGGCTTTTAGGAGTGATTGATTGGTTTCACAATTCTATTCATGGGAATCTGATTGGAAAACTCATTGCAATATGTGTTATCAGCACAACAAATGACACAATTGTCTTTCCAGCAACGGGCTTGGAATTCTACCTGCTCAGTACATCCTTGTGATGCAGGCCAGCCTTGGCTTAAGTGGTTCTGCTTTGGTCGTCTCAGCATCAATGCCCGGGAATCCGAGTAGTCATTGAAAAAAATGGGGCTTCGTTCATGGGTCCATCAGTTGTATCTATGGTGAGGAGCCACCAGTACATCTCAGGCGGTTGACTTTCTGGAGCTAAGTGCTTCAACTGCAACACACCGGTTTTAATAATATATTATCAGTGATATGCTGTTGCCACACAAAAATGGTTTAATGACTTCAAAGGAAATAATTAGCTGATGACTCAAATGGTAAACATGTCAAGCAAGGGAAAGGCAGTTTGAACAAGAGCTGTGGCATGATTATTTTTTCCAGTGTTTTTATTTTATTTTTTTGGTTCTGTTTAGAGAACTGAGACGCAGTTTAGAGAACTAGGGGACGCAGGTGGCGCTGTGGGTTAAAGCCTCAGCGCCTAGGGCTTGCCGATCGAAAGGTCGGCGGTTCGAATCCCTGCGGCGGGGTGCGCTCCCGCTGCTCGGTCCCAGCGCCTGCCAACCTAGCAGTTCGAAAGCACCTCCGGGTGCAAGTAGATAAATAGGGACCGCTTACCAGCGGGAAGGTAAACGGCGTTTCCGTGTGCGGCTCTGGCTCTGGCTCTGGCTCTGGCCAGAGCAGCGATGTCACGCTGGCCACGTGACCCGGAAGTGTCTCCGGACAGCGCTGGCCCCTGGCCTCTTAAGTGAGATGGGCGCACAACCCCAGAGTCTGTCAAGACTGGCCCGTACGGGCAGGGGTACCTTTACCTTTACCTTTTAGAGAACTGAGAAGACTGTCTGCTCCTCTGATTTCCAAGGAGTTGCCTCTTCTCCCTTAAATAATCATAAAAAACACAACTCTCTCTGTTGCTTTTTACATGATGCAAAAGGCCAGAGAAGTAGCTTTTCTCATTTGCTTACTTAAATTTATTTATTTGCAAAAATATCTATACCACCAACATTAGGAAGAAAAGAACATGCCAGTGAACAGCATGGAATCAATAATTTTTATTCTTGACTCTATGCTGCCCATTAGTGTGATATTTTACATTCATAAAACAAGTGCAATTTAGGCCACAAATCAGTAGCTTAGTACACCAAGATAGCTGGCCAAAAGTATCTATAGATTTAAATATATTCATAAAATAAGAAAAACGATTTATTTAAAAGGTTTTTTCCTTCCCTCACTCCTCTCCTTTTTCTTCTTTATGTATTTTTAAATATTTTTCTTTTCTCAGTTATTAGCAGATCTATAATATTCTAACAGATGGATTCATGATACCTGTTTCTATGACCCTGTTTGATTTGTGATCTGTGTCTCTTTTCCCTCTTCATTTATTTTCAGCTTTTTGATGTACTTTGTGTACTTTCACAATGTGGTGATGAGATAATGCTACTATATCTTTCTGATTGCATGACGACACAGAACTCAGCAACACTGAATTTTAAAAAGCACTTTATATGTGTTATAACACTGTGACACCAGCTGGTGCTGTAGAGTCCTGTCTTTTGCCAACGTGATTTTCCTTTACGAAGTTTAGAACACGTTTTCCTGAAATGCTTTTTTGATGTGTCTAGATCCAGCCACAGAAACATATTTTTGAGCAATAAAAAAGAGAGAGAAATTCTCTTAGGAAGAGAATTAAGCCCATGTGGAATCCTTCAGTATATCTCAGCATTTATTTTGACAAGCCACACTTTCCTGAAACTTTCCCCAACATCACAGAAAATAAAAAGTGAATGTCTCCAATGTGCTTTCGCTGGCATCTGAAAGATGGTGTAAGTGCTTACTAACACCTCTCCAAAAAGTGTTTCCAAACAGCAGCGCTGCCAAGTCAGAAAGGTGGAGCTCTGAACCATCATTAATCAGGTTTTGTAACTCTGTTGGTGCAGCAATTAGCCATGACATGTTGAGTCAAGTGGTCTCTGCTTTCATGTACCCAGATACTAAATCTCACCATCGAACCTTTTATTAAAATCAACTGCTCTTTTGCTGAATGAGTCGTCTGCAGAATTGAAAGGTCACTGTGTTTGGGTTTTGTTGTTGTTATTAGTTTTCTACAGCAGGGTTAGCTGGACTTCATCATCCCTCGCCAGGGCAGCAGATGGTCAAGGATGATGGGAGCTGCAGCCGTACAACATCTGGAAGACTACAATATCTCCACCCCTGCTTTACAGTAGCACTTATGCGAGTTGCCTTGGGGCGAAATCTGTTTTCTTTTGATCAAAGGAAAACATGATTGTGTTCAAAGAATATTTAGAAAGGAGAGTTAGCTCTAACAGCAACACGGCACAATTATCCTAACTGTGGGTCGGGGAACTTCTGGTTATAATTTTGTACATAATGGAACTCCTTGTTTTAATGCACCATCACGCACCATCTTGAGGTAGAATTAGGGCCTCCACAATCCTCTCATGCAAACTGAAAATAAAGAGGTATAACAAAGTAATAAACTTAAAACAAAATGGTTAAAATGGCAGGTGAGCAGAATTAGATTATCATTAAAATTGTGGATGCCAGGGAGAAGTCCTCACAAACATGTAACAAAGTGATGGGGAGCCTGTGGACCTCCTTACATTATTGGACTACAACTCCCATCATTCCCGACTATTGACCATGTTGCTGGGGATGATGGGAGTTGGAGTCCAACAACCTTTAGCGACCCACAGATTCTTCAACCCTGGTTATAACAGTTTCCTAGCATACCAAGGTGCAAGTTTATAAAATGCCCCTCACTGTCAAAGAGACACTATGGGTTGCTGAAGGAACGTGCACAACCCTGAGTGCAGTCCTACGAAGGCCGAGGCTGCTAAACTATATATAAAAAAATTAATTAAATTTGAAAGGCAAGGGAATTGCTTCACGCCCACAGCAGTACATTTCCTTGGAGTCATAGCAAACTGTTAGAAACAGCTGACTCATTAAGTAGACAATGAGTCAGAGCTGCATCTTTTAAAACTTCTCACACAAAGATAGCCTTGTGCAGAAGAAGCACATTGGTGGTGCAGATGGGCGGGAAGTCAGTGTATGCAGGGCCTGTTAGAAAATTGGCAATGCCGCTACAATTTGCTATCAGCAGACTGTGCACCTTGCCAGTGGTTTTATGCAAACATTGGGTTCTCATGTGTATATAGAGGCATGTTATTTGCAAACAGTGGGGAGGTGTAGGCTTTGTCGCGGGATTCCAGAAGCCTGTTGCATAGTGACATGCTCTTTCCTTTTCATTGCACTGAGACGGCTAAATTCCAAGCCAAATTGGGTGCTCAACACCTTTTGCTCTTGCTGTGCAGAGGTGTTCCCCGTACGTCAGCTTGCATTCATTCAGGTGATTCATTCCTTGTTCCTTTTCCCCTTTTCCTAATCTAGTACTTACGCAAGATGGCAGTTGAGTTTATTTGGCCCACTTTCTCCTTATGGCTAAACTTTGCTCACATTCACTTCTATGGATTAAAGAAGGTCAGGAAGAAGAGCAGATTGGGAGAGAAAGTGCCTTGGTCCTGTGACCACATGTCTGGACCTGACACCGAGTTAGATTGGCACCACCTTCTGGGCAGGGGGCTAATGTGGGATAGGAAGATAAAAGGAGGGCATGGGAAGCAGACTCAGGGGGTAGAAAGCAGGAAACACAGCTGCAGGAAATCCAGGGTGGGTTTGCCCTCCACTGGAAAAGGGACCCATAGTTTGTGGCCCATGTCTTTCATCTGTCACCATCTCCCTCTTTGCCTCCCCTAATGGCACCAAGAATAGCCCACCTGAAGCAAACTGCCGCACCTTGTCTCTTGGCAGGGCTACGTCTGAATCCCTGCATAAGTAAAAATGTTTTAGCTCCTCTGATTCAGGTGGTGAATCAGAGCTTGAAGAGACATGAAGGAGGAGCTACAAGGAGCATCCAAAGGTCTCTTGGGTGAACTATTTTTCATCCAGATACATGGGACCATCATTTTCAATGATAGTAGAGACATTACTTCTGGCATGCTATGTTGACAGTTCCATTAAAGAGCCACAGAGCTCCAGGAAAAGATCCAAGTTAAGACCCAATGTCATTGAAGAACACCTGCTCCCACATCTCGTACCTGGCTAGGTGATAAGCCTACTGTGGGCCCTCTCTGGGTACCCTGTCATTAAAGATCAAGCAGGTGGTGACTAGGGAGTAAGATATTTCAGCTGTGATGCCCCAATTATGGAATTCCCTCCCCATTGAAGTATACCCAACTCTGTTATCTTTTTGATACTGAGGTGGGGAAAAATATTTCTGTTTCCCCTGGCTTTATAATTACCTCTTATATACCTGTGGATTTATTATATAATTTGCCTTGTTGTTGTATATAGAGATTTTTGTTTTCCTGTTAGGTTTTCCTTGTTACTTTTTATCATTTTAAATTTGCGTTGTAATCTGTCCTGGGAGAGGAGATCATGAATGGGTGGCACAGAAGTGTTCTGGATAAATAAAAAGTCAATGAGATGACATACTCTGGAACTCTTCATTCCCATGGCTAGGAGAAAGCTCCGAGTCTTAACTGTTTAAACAAGCCACACAATCAGATAATACCCCCTCAGAGAGAGAGAGAGAGAGAGAGAGAGAGAGAGAGAATCTGCATTGATACTGGTGTGTTTGTTGTGTTCTTCATAGGAACATTTCAACAGGTTTATTCCAAAGGCTGATGTACACAGTCTGAATGGACCAGGAGGCTGGGAAAAGGTGAAATTGGATTAGATCCAACTTCAGCTAAAGAAAAGAAGGAGACTCTTACGTCATTGGTCTTCAGGACTTATTCTACAAACAATAACTGGCAAGTCAAGGGATGGAAGGGAAAAATACTTCAGGACTGCAGCATATTGGCTTCATAACGCCAATCTGATGATTGCCTATATACAGGTACATTGTTGGCACCTGTTGTTTTTTTCTTAATGAGAGGTAGATGTCAGATAGGACACAGTTCTTAACACACTGGTAAACAGCAGAAATCTTAATCAGGGATTGCTTTGCAGCAGAAGTACCCTCTGATTAAGGTTTGTTTTACAAAGACAAGCACATCACTCAATTCTAGAGCAAAGATGGAGAGGATATGGATGTCAGGAGTCTTGCTGGATGAGACCAGGGCTATTTTTCTTTAAAAGGTGGTGCCAGAATTCACCATTAACACCTCCCTCATTCTTTTAGAATGGCAATGGCACGCACCTGAGAAGGGCCAGAATTGAGTTCCAGCAAGTTCAGGCAGAGAAAAAGGCCCAGATGAGACCAAAGGTCCATCGATTACAGTGTTTGTAATGATAAACCATCAGTATAGATGGGACTTGGAAAAACCTGAATTAGAGCCCGGACACAAATATTTGTCACCACTCTGCTTCTCTCATGCTCCTTTTCTGCAGGAAGACACACACGGAGAGGGGCTGAGATTCAAATGTAATGGTCTTAATAGGATGGCAGATTCTGACCTCCACCATCTTCCTTCTCCCGTAAGGAGCCAGAAGGAGGGGCAGGGCTTTTATTTTTTCAGCCGGAACTCACTGGAACTCAGCTCTGGCCCCTCTCAAGTGGGCACCTCTGCCATTAGAAGAGAACAAGGAAGATGTTCACAGTCAGTTCTGGCACCTCTTTTTCTAGAAAAACAGTGTTGGGGAGGGGACCATGCATATTAAGACCGTTCCTCATCATACTGATATTAAAAATACGCTTATAAGGCATAATTATTATGGAGAAAAGCTGCTGGCATCACAAGTTTATGAAGCTGCAAAGATTCCTTTCAGTCCCTGGGAATCTGCCACAGCTGGATTCAGATGCCTTTGCAAGAAACCCGGCCACTGCTCTTTCAGGTATAGGTGTAACTTAGTGAAACCAATTTGTCCACAGAGCCAGGAGCTCATAAATTCAGCTCGTCCAGCCTTTTTGCAACTACAGATTAGAATTTTCTAGTTGTGATATGAAGACAGTTCACACAGGAACTGATTATTATCTCTTGAAAGAAGTCGCAGCTTTTTGAAGCCTGTGTTAGCCTATTAGAAAGCAAGTGAGCCGAAGGGAGATCTTTCTTCCCTGTTCGCAGGATGTCAGCACTGTATTAAGTTCATGGCAAGAAAAACACTCTTGAGGAAAAGCAGATATCAAGGGCTTTTGAATGCATGTGAATCCATAAACTTTTAAGATTCGAAGGAAGAAACAGTGGTGGGTTGGCCCTATGGGTGTCCCAGGGGGGCAGCTGCCCCAACTAAATCAGTAAAAAATAAATAAAAAGCTTAAGTTCTGCCCCCCCACAAAAGCCTGCTCTCCCCCCCCCCCCAACAAAAATCCTGGCTACGCCCATGGTTGGTCCTGATTTTTTTTTAATTCATACTTTCTTTCAGGTAATAAACATGAGATAATGACTCCATCAGAGGTTACACAGTTCTAACCTCCAGAATTTGAGGATGCTGAAATTGTACATACAAAAATGAAACAATAATGTATTTTATTTTTAAAAAACCCAAGTATAGCGCTCTTTCTCTAGCTCTCTCTCCCTCGCTCTCTAATGATAAGCACACAATGGGTCAACCTATGTAGAACACCTTTAGCTTACCACAAAGTAGCACCATCCTTTAAGACTTTTTTGCTTTGTTATCAATGTAACACGATGAGGTAAAAATGGCCACATAGCAGGGAGAGGGGCCTAAATTTTACACACTGAATCAAATTAACCCATTATTCCTTTGAGTACAGGCTTCTAAGACAAATAGGCTTTGGTTTAAGCAATGTAACTACATGCCAACTAGGCCAGAAATGGATACAATATTTCTTTGTAAACCAGCCACTGTGTTTTCTCAGGTCAATCCCAGCAACCAGTCCCACAGGGACATCCCTGCAAAAATGTTCTGTAGGCATGGCACAGGGAAGAGGACATGAACCTAGGGATGGGAGTTCTGGTTCCTTGTCAGATTTTGGAGATCCTTGGTCAAGATCCTTAATCTAGAAGTGGTGAGAACTGAAAAGTGAGAATTCTCTCATGCTGCCTCAGACTCTATTGGGTGCTCCATGGAAGAGTGTGGTTGTGGAGCAATTAAGGAGCAATTCCTTTGGCTCCTTCCTCTTGAGCCAGCTGTGCCCTGGCTTTACAGTACAGAGAATGTCCTTCTTAGTACAGAGAATGTCCCTCTTGACAATCATTAAGTATCCCTAAGAAGGGAAATAAACATTTAATAACTAGTTGTTGCACATGCCATGTCTTGTTCTTGAGGAGCACTATAAACACCCTAGCAGTGGTCAGGCTGATGAGTCATCCACACTAGGGAGCCAGTGTGGTGTAGTGGTTAAGAGCGGTAGTCTCGTAATCTGGTGAACCGGGTTCGCGTCTCCGCTCCTCCACATGCAGCTGCTGGGTGACCTTGGGACAGTCACACTTCTTTGAAGTCTCTCAGCCCCACTCACCTCACAGAGTGTTTGTTGTGGGAGAGGAAGGGAAAAGGAAATTGTTAGCTGCTTTGAGACTCCTTAGGGTAGTGATAAAGCGGGATATCAAATCCAAACTCTTCTTCTGACTATAAGAAGTGCTTGAAAAATTTACAAGAGCAGGATCAATATAATTCCCACCTGACAGATTCAATTGACCCACTATTAGGCTGCTGGATCCACTACTTGACCCAATACTAGACTGCACTGACTAGATGATATCCTTCTAGGGTTTCACTTGCCAGACAGGTTACTATTTTTATATACGGTACATGCAATATTGAAATGCTTTTGCGAGTCATTTAGAGGTTTGTAGTTTGCTTGGCGCTGGGAGAGCTCATTGTTCATTTTCTGAAAAGGAATTATTTGTACTTCAATTAGTAAAACATACTGAATTCATTAGCCGTACTGGCCATAGTCCAGAGAAGCAGACACCCCGGATCTTGGCATTCAACTATGATTTTTCTTCTTTTTAATCACAGCAGGTTCTCCTCTTCTTCTGCGTACTGCATGCCACTTGTTAAACTCATTGCCCCGTTTTTACAAGCCCCAACAGAATACATGCAATGTCAGGCATCTTTGGGTTCTGAATGTGGCTGCTCTGTGTGTTGACACAGAACCAAGAGAGAACCTACTTCAACTTTTACCTTATTCGTGCTTCCCCAAACCATATGGGTACCAAAGAGTTGCATTTTTATTTTATTTTTTTTGAAATTCTCACTTCAAATTTTGCAATGCAGTTCTGTAACCCAAAATGGCATTGCAAACTTTGAAGTGAGAATTTCAAAAAAAATTGCAGCACTTTGGTGCTCGTATGCTTTGGGGAGAGCGCTTTTAGGTAAAAGGTGAAGTAAACCAAATTTCTCCAAAAATAAATAAAGTGCAGACTGTTGTAAAAATGTGGCAAACTGAGCTGAACACTGGGAAAACAGGAGACCCAAAGTAACAGATTAGTCCAGGGGTCAGCAAACTTTTTCAGCAGGGGGCCGGTCCACTGTCCCTCAGACTTTGTGGGGGGGGGCGGACTATATTTTGGAGAGGGGAGGAAATGAATGAATTTCTATGCCCCACACATAACCCAGAGATGCATTTTAAATAAAAGCACACATTCTACTCATGTAAAAACACGCCGATTTCCGGACCATCCATGGGCTGGATTTAGAAGGCGATTGGGTTGGATCTGGCCCCCGGGCCTTAGTTTGCCTACCCATGGATTAGTCCATCCCTGGTGGTGAGCCATCAGAACTTTTGCTTATATCATTTCTGCTGGCACTAAAGTGTTTTCAGGGTGTGAATTGGCCCCATTTACTCATGCAAGCCATTGGGCACTCCTAGACAGGAAAGGTTATAAATGGCTTATCGTCTGAGCTGAGACCTTGTCAGAGCAACAAAGTCTTTCTAGTTATGGTGTGTTTCTGTCCCCATTTACACTATACGTTTAAAGTAGTATCACACTACTTAGAAGAGTTCTGGCTTCCCCTAAAGAATCCTGGTACCGGAGTTTGCTAGGGGTGGTGTGAACTAAATGTTATTAGGAGTTAGGGATGTGGGTGGTGCTGTGGTCTAAACCACTGAGCCTCTTGGGCTTGCTGATCAGAGGGTCAGTGGTTCAAATCCCGGCGATGGGGTGAGTTCCCGTTGCTCTGTCCCAGCTCCTGCCAACCTAGCAGTTCAAAAGCATGCCAGTAGCAGGAAGATAAATGGCAGGAAGGTAAATGGCATTTCCGTGTGCTCTGGTTTCCATCATGGTGTTTCATTGCGTCAGAAGTGGATTTGTCATGCTGGCCACATGACCTGGAAAGCTGTCTGCGGATAAACGCCAGCTCCCTTGGCCTGAAAGCGAGATAAGCACCACAACCCCATAGTCGGCTTTGACTGGATATAACTGTCCAGGGGTCCTTTACCTGTTAGGAGTTCCTTGGGAAGAGGCACTGACTGCTAAACCACTCTGGGAATGGTAGCTCTGTGAGGGGAATAGGGTTCTCCTAACAACTCTCAAGGGACGCGGGTGGCACTGTGGGTTAAACCACAGAACCTAGGACTTGCCAATCAGAAGGTCGGCAGTTTGAATCCCCGTGACGGGGTGAGCTCCCATTGCTCGGTCCCTGCTCCTACCAACCTAGCAGTTCAAAAGCACGCCAAAGTGCAAGTAGATAAATAGGTACCACTCCAACAGGAAGGTAAACGGTGTTTCTGTGCACTGCTCTGGTTTGCCAGAAGTGCTTAGTCATGCTGGCCACATGACCCGGAAGCTGTACGCCGGCTCCCTCAGCCAATAAAGCAAGATGTGCGCCGCAACTCCAGAGTCGGCCATTACTGGACCTAATGGTCAGGGGTCCTTTAACAACTCTCAGCGCCCTTAACAAACTACAGGCATCATGAATGTTGAAATTGTTATGATACTGCTTAAAATGCACAGTACAGATGGTGCCTCTGTGTATCTCTTGGCTCTTCACACAATGATACTGTTGCCTAGATAGATTTTCTGTAAATAAAGTATATCTATGGCTTTTGTTTAAGAATTTGTTAGTTTCCAAAACATCCAATTCAAGCTAAGAACAAAGAGTCTGGTAGCACTTTACAAGTGAACAGATTTTGCATGAGTGTGTGCAGTATTAGATTTAATGGATGGGGATTGTTTCAATATTCCAAATGTTAGCAGCTGCTTGGATTATGATTGCAAAAAAACTCTGAAAAGCCCAACAGCCCTGTTAATTGATGATAGATTGAAGTGGACCTGGAATTTTACAGTAATGAATAAAATTACGAAGTTATATATAGTTATGGGAGGCTAGAAGTCAGGCAACTGAGATATTTCAAAAGATTTGGACACTGTTTGGAATCAAAAGAATATTGAGGAAATGTTTATTATGGAAATATGCACCATATGATTTGTATTGATATTGTAAACAGAATTAAGTAATAATAATAAATATTTGAATTGTTTAAATAGACAGAATATGGAACACAGATTTTATTTATAAATTATAACAGTTCTTGGTTGCATTCCAGTCTCATGCTTTTCTAAACGAAGGGTTTCTAAATGATCTTTCAGATCCCCAAGGATTAAAAAGCAAACGTTCAAATTCTGAAGTGGAATATTTAAATAGTGAAATATACTTGGAGTCGAGTGTGAATTTCATGCTCTTTATTCAGCTCATAGTAGCAATGAATGGATCTTTCCTCAAAACGTCCAGCTATATATACATTATTTACACAATGGGCCCTGCACGATTGACTAATTCCGGGCTGCTCCTGCAGGCCAATCAGGTTGCTGATTCACTTCATCCAGGAGCCTGATTGGCTGGTCCTGCAGGCCAATCAGGTCGCTGATTCACTTCCACCTGGAGCTGGATTGGGTGGCTCCTGCGGACCAATCAGACTACTGCATTCTGAATCCTATTCAGCTCAGTACATAACAAATAGGTTGCTCAAAGCCAGGACCCAACCTCGCAGGGTATATTGCCACCCAAAGTAGCTGCAGTACAACACAGATGTAGTAATTATCAAGTTCATTCCAGTGAATTAAGAAGGTTTCAGGCTAAATGGATGAGCTGAAGACCTGCTAGGCAGGGTGAGGTCACCACCCCAGGCAGCAGATTTTGGGTGTCACAAAAGGGCAACACACTGTTAGTTATAGGGAGGGAGGGAATTGTGGGAGTTTGTGTCTCAGTTGCCGCAATAACGTGCAGTCTTAAGAACCTATTTGGGGTTTCCATTTGCTGCTCCACCTCAGGCAGAGCTTTCTCTCTTACCCCTAGTTGCCTGGGATCTCTCTGTTCCCTGAAAGTGCTAGAACTACAACATGCAGGAGACACACTCCAAGGATTTATGGGGTGTTTTTCCATAACACCCACCCATTTCTATACATTTCCCATCCAAAGCCATAAGAATTCTCTTTGATATTTATGGTTCCTTTTGCGGTTGTTGCTAGCTCTTGGGATTCTTAAAATATCTATGGCTGCCCCCTCAGTCAGAATGATTGCCCTCATTGAATTTGTCTGGTTTTTTTTCTTCTAAATAGTAGTCATGGGGCCAGGTTCAGTGGGGTGCAAGGGTACCAACTTGAATAAAATATTGGGGGCACATAAGCCCCACCCCACATAATCAACCACACATACCCCATTTGAATGGCATTGCCCATCAACTTTGGGAGGCGGTCACCACAAATATTTTAGGGGGGGGGTTGAAAAGACCTCAGCCTCTAGAGGTTAGCTGCTAGGGTGGAGTGTATGTGTTAGACATAGATCTTCATTGCTGCCAAGTTGTTGTGGACACTGTCAGATATTTAACTTGGGACTTATCATAAGAAATCAGTTATATTATGATGGTAGTGTTGGTTTGGAAGTCCCAGGTGTCAGACGTAAGCAGCATTTATTCTCTAACGGAATCTGGTCATGTACCTCAAAGTCCATGGAGGGTACTAGATTGGGCAAATGGGTTTCTGGGCTTGCTTCATTTTCCTCAGTGGTTGCACATATGCATGTTGTAACAGTTGTCTAAGGATGTGCTTGGCTAGCAATTGCAGAATACTCTGCCTATTATCTCAGGACCGAAGATCCCTCAGTGAAACCTTTCATCCTCTGGCTGTTGACTGGGGAAGTCAGTTGTCTCAAACGCCACTCGCCATACCTCTGAATGAAAGCAATTGTCTTCCTGACAGAAGTGACACAATAGTCTCTTGCCAGCTAAATAGTTCTCATATTTCCCCTGCAAACAGAGCAACTATGGAAAGGCTGCCAGCAAAATGGCTGGGGATCTTCTGAAAGTGAGGGGACGGCAAACACGCACAAACGAGGCCTGTTATTGTGTGGGTGAAGTAGAGAAAAATAATTCCAAGTCCTCACAGCTGAAAGGCCTTTGGATGCTCAGGGTGAAATGAAGCACACATTTGTTTTCATGTCCCCACACAACTGTCTCTATTTCTATCGTTGTAGATTGGGGTGGACGACACCCCTAAACCCTATAAATCAATAAGTGGTTGAATTTTGATTATTTGGGATGCGAAGGGAGAAATACGAACTGCAGAGGAATTCCTGAGCCAGCCTATGCTTTGGTTGTTATAACCAAGTGTTCATAGGCATTAAGCCTCATTTCTGCCCTGATCTGGCTTTTCAGAAAGCACTAGCTACTTTAATCTGCTTAACTGCAAGTCTTAGAAATATTAAAAGTGTCGCAAATGAATTCAAATAAGTATCTAGAAAGGTTCCCATTGCCAGCAGTTTTATGGAGCGCTGACATAAAACCCAGAAGAGGATTATCAAACTTTTGCCCTTAGCAGTGAACATGCAGAAGAAGCCAGAATGACTCAGGCAAAACTGTGACACTCATTCCCCCTTATTTTTTAAAAAAATAAATCAATTTGTTCTCTTTGTGGAGTCGACCGCTCTGTAGACTAGCTTGAGATATTTTGTTGCATAGAGTGCAACATCAAGGCAGGGGTTTTCAACCAGTGTGCCGTGGCACCCTGGGGTGCCTTGAATGCTGGTGAGGGGTGCCGTGGGCAACACTGGCCTCCGTCCCTCCTTCCTTCCCTCCCTCCTCTGATGCCCTCTTGCACCTCTGCCTCCCAAAGACTTGCACAGCTGTTTGTTGCAGCAGCCCTGGCTACAAGCTCCCCAGGCAAATGGTGCCTCTGGGGCTGGCCAGGGAGTGCTGGTTGCCAGGAGCTGAGGCAACCTAGGAGTAAGCAAGCGGGTGAGGGAGCCCAGCCAGCTAGTCCACCAGCCCTTGGGTTGGGAATGGACAGACAAGTGGGAGGCAGGCATTGCACTGGCCTTTATTGTGCTTGCTGTGTCAAAGGCCTGTCTGGGAGCTGAGTGCCCAGGGCTGAAAGGGAGCCTTTTCACCATGCAGGCCTGGCAGCACCCGCTACTGCCACCCAAGGTAAGGTGTTGGCCACACATTCACCTCTGACCATTCTCCATTGGGCCACTAAGGCTGGAGGCATCCTCTTTCCTGGTATGTGAGGAGGTACCTCACTTTGGGATGGGGGGGGGGCAGGCAGCTCAGAGACTCGAGAGGCAGCACAGGCTGCCCGGAGGACTCCCAAGGAGAGGGGAGAGAAGGCGGAGATAGCACTGCACAAGCGAGGGTGTTCAAAAAAGGGTGAGGGGCTGCCAGCTCTGCAGGCAAGGGGGGCATAACTAGACTCCTGAGCCCCACAGGGGTGCCACAAAAAGAATGTAGTTGGTCAAGGGAGCCGTGCACCCAAAAAGGTTGAAAACCTCTGCTTTAAGACATTTCAGGGGCCCTGCCCCCCCCCATTTTGGAAACCTTTGGAAATCTAAGAAACTGTCATAGCCACCACAAAATACAGTACAGCGGCACCTCAGGTTACAGACGCTTCAGGTTGCATACACTTCAGGTTACAGACTCCGCTAACCCAGAAATAGTACCTTGGGTTAAGAACTTTGCTTCAGGATGAGAAGAGAAATCGTGCTCCAGCGGTGTGGCAGCAGCAGGAGGCCCCATTAGCTAAAGTGGTGCTTCATGTTAAGAACAGTTTCAGGTTAAGAACAGACCTCTGGAACGAATTAAGTAGTTAACACAAGGTACCACTGTACTCATTTCATAGATGAAAAACTAACAATGCTCAGGACCTCCCCCCCCCCCAAAGCAGGCAAAACAAGGAAGAACTCCACCTCAAAGTCCACCTCTGTTTGATGTTTTAATTTGCCCAGAGTGACTATGGCAACCCAGTCAGATGCGTGACATAACAACATCAACAACAACAACCCCAAAGAGGCAATCCTGAAGCAAAGAACCCCCACAAGTTTATTTATTTCATAATATTTCTACACTGCTTGATTGTAATGTGGGGTAGGGTTGGGGAGACCAAAAAAACAAAATCAAGCGGGGGGGGGGATTACAATAGTTTAAAACAAGTGTTCCCAAGCTTGGGTCTCCAGCTGAAGGTCTCCCCATTCATGCTTCAATGGCGGCAGGTCTACTCTGGGTTACTGTTGTCTTCCGAAGTTTTACAGCCAAGTTTCAGCCATCTACAACCCAGTCACACCTATGAAACTCAAGTCACACGGTTACTGTTGCAATGTCACCATCACGTTTTCTACTTGATGTTATCTTCTGGCCGGCCCTTTCGGAGACTCCCATGGAAAGTACTGTACTTCGAATCAGTCCATAAGCAACACACCCACCCCAGTTTTGTTTGAATCAGGTGACTGACTAAGCCCGGGTGCGGAAGACGGAGTCAAATCACCCAGGGAAAAGTACAGCACAGAAAGGTAGGCGTTGGATAGCTCAGCTGGTAGAACATGAGACTCTTAACTCTCAGGATTCCAGGTTCGAGCCCCACATTGGGCAAAAAAGATGTCTGCATTGCAGGGCTTGGAATAGATGAACCTCGTGGTCCTTTCCAACTCAACCGGGAGAGCGTGAGACTTAATCACAGGGTCGTGGGTTCGAGGCTCAAATGGGTCAAAAAAAGGTTTCTGAATTGCAGCGGTTTGGACTAGGTGACCCTCGCGGTCCCTTCCAACGCTGCAATTCTATGATCCCTCCGGCCACTACAAGCACCCTTGTCCCAGCCCCAGGCTTTGTTTATTTTTCAAGCGACACCGCCAGCAGGAGGAGATGAGCGCGCCTCTCGCCTCGGGTCCCCATCACGTGGGCCGCTGCCGGAGCAGTAGTCAAACTCTCCTCCCGACAGCTGCGGTATGAGGAAGTCGGGGAGAGGCGCGCTCGCCTCGCTGTTCTCCTGATCCCGAGAGCAGCGAGGGCGGAGAAGACGAGGACGTGAGTGCCGCGCTGTCCTTGGAGTGCGGGTGTGTGAGGAGGGATTTGGCAGGGTCCCTTCCTTCCTCCTGATCGCGGTGGAGGCGCCCGGGGGAGGGGACCTTCCTTGGCAGCCGTGGCTTCCCCTCCCCTGGGTTAGGACACCGCGCCTTCTTAAGTGCCCTCTTCCCCCTTGTCACCACCGGGACGCTGGAGGAGGAGGAGCCGGATCCTGCCTCCCAACACTGCCTGCAGTCCCCTCCCCAGGGAAAGTGGGGTGGGGGGAGAGACAGCAGGAGAGAGAGGAACACCCTGATTGATGATATAAACTCTCCGGTTTCCGTGCTCTTCGCGTCCGATCAGGCTCGGGCGGGCCTGCTTTCGCCTCTGCCGGTAATGCCGCTTTATTCCTCGGCTGCTTGCTCGTCCCGCGCGCGGCGGGCGCAGCAACTCTCGGGTGGCGTCGTGGGGAAGTTTGGGGCGGCTTCGCTGGCGGGCGAAGGGCGGCTGCAGAATTTCGCAGCGGCCGGGAGCTACCAAACGCAGAGTCAGTTTCCCTCCTTCCTGCCTCCTCCCCCGGCGGCTTTGCTTGTTGCTACTAGGTTGCAACTGGAGAGGCGGAGGCACGCTTTCAAGATTTTTTTGTTTTATAGCCCTGGGAGTCGAGGGGGAGGAGTAAATGCTGGGTCGTCTTGGTCATGCAGCCGGGGTTGCTGCTGGGTGCCTGTGGCCAGATGTGCTGCTGGTGGGCAGCTGTGGGGTGGCCCCCTCGATTCCAGTGGCTCCCAGAGGAGCGGATGCGCTAGATCGGGGGCGCCCAGCGATTCTGCCGCCGCCGCCACCTCCTCCTCCTCCTCCTGCGCAACTTTTGCACAAGTCGCCCATCGCCACCGACTTGGCGCGTAATTGCGCACGGCTCCTGCTGGTGGTGGTGCTGCTGCTGCTTCCCGCAGCTCGACTCGATCGCGCGCAAAAACGAGCTCTCCTCCGGACCTTTTCTTTCTTTCCTCCTTGCTGTAGGTTGGAGGCGTTCTTCAGCAGCCGGGTGAGGGCGGGCGAGCGAGGCACCGAGAGCGAGAAGCAGCTAAGGGCTCCCGATGGAGGAGGAAGAGGTGGCTTCGGTGCGCGACGAGTGGCAAGGGGTCGCTCAAAGGAGAAAGGCCTGGGCCAAAAGCAGAGACTCTTGGCAAGCGTCGGAGGCGGAGCGGCTCTCTCCAGAGGCAGCTGAGCCGGCGCCGGAGCAGGAGGTCGCCGGGGGGAAGTTGCCTTTGGCTGCCGAAGGAGGTTTGTCTTATTAGCCTCATGGTTTTCTCTCTCTTTGGCTACCCAAGAGACACTCGGAGGAGTCATGTGGCACCTGAAAGGTTAACCGATTGATTGTCGCATCAGCATCTGTGGGCTAGAGGCTGTTGCTTGGGTGTCTGATGACGACCACAAAAACTGATGCCAAGATAGAGAAATGCCTTTCAGGTTTCACAGGAATCTTATTTTGATGAGCAAATAACTGTTGGGGGGTGGAACTGAACTTTATGGCTGCTATCCTAAACTGCCATACCGAGCTCTGAAGCTCTTTCTTCCTACTGCAATATCACACTTTCTTTTCACTAGAAAGAAAATCCTAATGAGCTCACCATGCTGTTCTAGGCATGTTTACTGGCTGAGTTGAATGCAATATTATAACTTTTAGGCAGCAATCCTAATCTCGTTTACCAGCTCTGTTGAATTTGGTAGGACGTGCTTCTGAGTAGGCTTATAAATTTAGTAAAAAAAATATAAAAATTGTTTTTAGGATTAGCCTGCAAAATTCCCAATTGTACCCTTGTTGTTCATACTTTTGCTTTGTCTTTGAACGTTTTAAAGAAAATGTTGGGAGCTTGGCTTCCCTTCTAGAAACTGTTGATATTGTGCCTTAGCTGGTCTACATATCATTTAGTTCAGTGGGATTTTTGAAAGCCAGCAGGAAAGATGCATCGGCAAATGGCTACTTTTATCATTCATCAATGATAACTTCTTGCTTCTCCCCATTTCCCTTTTGTTTCTCTCTGCCCTTTCCCACCTCTCCCCATTCAGCAGGTTCTATTCCAAATGAAAAGATTGCAATATGGCTTAAAGATTGTAGGTAAGTACTTCTTGTACAGAATGATGCAGTTGTTCAATATATCTGCTCCATCCTGAATCTTGTAAGATATCTAGAACCTCTCTGGCCCTGAGGCTTTTTAGAAATACCAATTGCAAATCGGTTTCCCCTTAGCTTCTTTTTGCCTCCCAAAATGTGTTTTAGTAGTAAATCACATGAATTGCAATGGATTTTCTCTCCATGTTTCGACCATAATTCAACACATCCTTTAATCCTTTGCATGCTTTCTTTAGGCTTCCTTCTGAGTAAATTTGCATAGAATTAGACAAAAGTTGGGCATGCATTTAAACTCACTGATCTATAAGGAAATTCAAGCCCTCTTTATTTTGTGCTGGAATAGGCTGTGGCCATAATATTTTGTGTGCGAGAGACAGAGATGAATGGAAGACTGCTCTTTCGGCTAAAGTTTATTATGTTGTTCAGGAAATAGCAGCTGTTATTTGGGACGGCAGGTCCTGTTGTTGTAAAGACACAACCCATAGTGCATAGACCGGGGTGTTGTCTGAAAATATAACTGCATACCAGAAACAAAGGGAAAGTTCCATGCTGTCTCGGCTTTGTGATTTCAGCTGCGATCTTAAATGCATTTAGGATGTACCGGGAAGTAAGCCGTGTTGCAACCGGTTGGATTTCCTCCCATGTTTGTAAACAAGTTTTAAATCCACTGCTGCTGCAACTGCAAACCTGCTTTAGCCTGAAGTCTTATTATTTATTAGAGAGGAGTGTTGAAACCAATTCAGCTTCTGGATCAGGGTTTCTCACATAGTGGGCTATGGGCGACTTTCTCCTCGTTGTCTTGCATTGCCTCCTAGCTGATCTCGTAGGCTTTTGGTTGGATTGATGCCAGTTTGAGCAATTTCTTGCATGCATTTCTAGCCAGAGGACTCAGAGAAATTGGGTGTGCATGTGTTTGGAATGAAGTAAGAAAGGAGATTCCGACTCAACATCAGGAAGAACTTTCTGACAGTAGGAGCTGTTCGACACTGTAACGGTCTCCCTCGGGAGGTTGTGGACTCTGCTTGAAGGTTTTTAAACGAAGGTTGGATGGTCATTTGTCATGGCTGCTTTAGCTGAGATTCTTGCATTGCAGGGGGTTGGACTAGATGATCCTTGGGGTCCCTTCCAACACTATAATTCTATGATTCTAAGGCAGAGGTCACCAACCTAAGGCCCGGGGGTCGGATGCAGCTCAATCACCTTCTCAATCTGGCCCATGGATGGTCCGGGAATCAGCATGTTTTTACATGAGTAGAATGTGTCATTTTATTTAAAATGCATCTCTGGGTTTATTTGTGGGGCCCACCTGGTCTTTTTACATGAGTAGAATGTGTGCTTTTATTTAAAATACATCTCTGGGTTATTTGTGGGGCATAGGAATTTGTTCATTCCCCCCCCCCAAAATATAGTCCGGCCTACCACATGGTCTGATGGTGGACTGGCCCATGGCTGAAAAAGGTTGCTGACCTCTGTTCTAAGGGCCAAAGGTAGCATTGAAGGGAAATGGAAAGTGAGATCAAGACTAGTATTTAATAGTAATAATAATAATCAAATAAACAAAATGGGAATAGAAAATAGAGAGATAAGAGAGGAATGTTGTCGCTGGAGGAAGAAGGGAATGTAGCAGGACCAGGGAGGAGGGATAAAAGAAATTGGCAGTTTTGGGGTATGGGATAAGGTATAAGAGGAATGTGAAAGGAAACTGGGAAAAGAAGTGACAGGAAATGGGTAAAAATACTCTAAGAGGCAAGTGGGGGGAGGGAAGGAAATGAAAAGAAGAAGCCTCTTAATCAGCAAATTTTGCCTAAAGTAGGGAAGCCAAGTCACAATTCCTCCAGAGCAAATGGCTGTAACTTACATTGAAGAAAGCTGAGCTGTGGAACTCCTTGCCACAAGGAAACTGCTGTGTCAGAGAATGTAGCAATTTCCAAAGTTAGATTAGCTATCAGTATAACATGATGCCTGTATTTGCCAGCTGGTTATGCCAAACTCTGCCTCCACCTGCCTCCATTTTGTGACTGGCTCTGCCACTGTCCCACCATTTTGTGTTTGGTGGGCCTCGTGAGTTTTCAGCTGTCTTAAGTGGGTCCTGGGGCTAGAAAGTTTGAGAACCCTTGTTCTGGATAAATGTGTTTTAGATAACACAGTGTACCATCTGGAGATATTTACAACACTTCATTCAGTTTTCCCGAGAAGTGAATTTAAATTAGAATAATGTATAGGTCACTTAACACTGGTTCACTCTCAGTTGCACTTCCTTAATGTAATTTACCTCACAGGGTTGTTGGCAGGATATAAATGGACACTCATTTATGCTAACCCAAGGGTCCATAGAAGAAGAATGGGATGGAAATGGCTTTTATAATACCCCTTTTCTCGAGCTATGTACTTCATAAAATTTTTGTTTTTAAGGTAAAATTAAAAGCAAGAGGATTTTCAAAACATGATCATAGCAGATCAGGATAAGCCACAAGAAATGTAGCAATTATTTTGTGTAGGGCATTATGTTTTTTTTGGCGGGGGGTGGGGCTTGGGCCTGGCAGTTAATTTGTAACATAATTTGTAAATAAACATACTTTTGCTACCTCTGTGGGTCCTAGCCAACTTGTATCATACTCCAAATTGACCATTGAAATGAATGGACTTACATAACTTAAATGCTTTAATGTTAGTGGATCTACTGAGCATGATGGTGGAGATCAATTGGTCTTCCAAATGACACAAAGTCCATTTTCTGCCTTTCCTATTTTCCTTCTGTGTGGCTTGCTGTGATAAAGACTTAAAGCAGAGCTGTGGCGTAGACAATCCCCATATACAGTGCATCAAGTTTGAGGATGTGATCCACAAACTGTAGCAGAAGAAAAGCAACGATTGGGTTTTCCTATAATTTTTTCATTTTGTTGTTGTTTTTGAGAAGGAACTGTAACCCTATAAACCAGGGATGGAGAATCTGCTGCCCTCCAGGTGTTGTTGAACGACAGTTCCCATCATCCCTCAACGCTGGCCATGCCAACTGGGGAGCTGGGGTTCAAGAGCACCCCATAGATCCCATTCCCTGTCCTTAAAGATCTCCTCCTCTATTGGACATGATCAGCATTCCAAACATTTTTAACACCTATGTGAACTGAAGTTACTTTTCTTGTAAGCCAGGGGTCCAAAGAACCACGGTTCTGCATTCTTAGGGCGGGCTTGTAATGGCAGCTCCTTGTACAACATAGCAAACACTGTTTGAATGGAAGGAATGTTCAAATGCAGATTGTAGTATAATGTGAGGGTTTGCTGCTTGGTGAAAATCATTCTTAAAATCTCACTAGGGAATGCTGAGTGAAGCCTTTGGATGAACCAGCTGAATCAGCTGCCTTGGATACTGGTTATTATGGTTATGGCTGTTTGCAGTGTTCTGAGGTAGAGGGTATTCTGAGCAGTTAGTTTACTGTTTTCTTTTTAGGTGTAGCCGTATCAGCAGGTGAGCCCTGCCACAGCCATTACCGGTATTTAATCCTCCTCTGGCCTGTAGTGTGGATGCTGACTGCTATTCACCCTGTCCCAAAACTGCAGGGAAATGAATGGTGTCTCTCAGCCTGCCCCACCCCTTTGTTCTGCCTCATCCTTTTGGCTAGATGCAATTTGGGGGTTTGAGCTGTGGCCATCAAAAATTGCTCATCGTTTCCCTCTGTGGTGTTTAGTCTGGAACCATTTCTCTAAAGTGAGACAAGGGATTGATACGCTGCGTTCTCCACTCTGAAGAGGGAATCTGAAACTCTTTGAGGAGGTACCAGGAAGGTAGAGTCAAACCTAGAAGCCTTGCAAAACTAGAAATTCCACTATTGTTTCTCCTTCGAATTCAGAATTGGCCAACCTTGTTCTTGTAAGGTGTGGAAAAGGCGGCTGGAGAAAAGTTTTTCAGCACTCTCTTAGAATGCTGTTATTTATTGAATTTTATTATTCATTGGAGTTGTACCCCACCCTTCCTCCTCAAGGAGCCCAGGGCAGCAAACATAACACAATTTAAAACCAAAGAAAGCCGAAACATTGTAGAACAGTTAACATATCCTAAAAGCAGCCACAGTCAAAAACATCTAACATCAGTTATAGTTTAAAACAGAGAAATGCTCCTAGTTGTTCTTCCCTTACTGATTTTCTTCATTTCAGGGGAGAGAGTTTGCCATTGTCAAACAGATGGGAATAAGAAATCCTAGCTGATCTGCTACAAATCACCCAGAGATCTACGAATAGTTCCAAAGTTGCTGATGATCAAACAGTTTCTTTGGTGACAGAGAGGTCTGGGATTAACAAAACCTTAATGTTTGCAGTTCACCAAAGGCATGGGATATTATAGTTCTGGTGTATCTTTTTTATTTATACTGTGAGGGGCTATTTAATCTAGAATGTGAAAATAAGTGGGAGTTTTAAAATGCCATTTACCTTTCCCGTGCCTTGTTTGAGAGAGAATTATTTCTTGGTGGTGATGCCTTAATAATAGCCTACAGATGAGCAGGCTTGTCTTCTCCACCCAGGCCCATTAAACAAAGGAGAGGTGAGACGCTTCTGGGAAATGAGCATTTGCCACAAGGTTATTCGGATAGCATTTTGCTCTGCTCCAGAGCATCCATACAGAACCTTCTCCATGCCCAACAATTTGCATAGGGATGCAGGGGGAACTCCTTGTCCTTCCATTGTTCAACAGCTCCAGTCAGAATGGTTAGTTGCCAGGAATGATGTGAATTGTAGCCCAATGACATTAGGACGGTGCCAGGTTTGCCATCCCTGACTTAGTGTCTTCCTGATGCATCTTCAAAGGAACTATCTGAATAACAAGAGCAGGCATAGGCAAATTTGGCCCTCCAGTTGTTTTGAGACTACAGTTCCCATCATCCCTGACCACTGGTCCTGTTAGCTAGGGATGATGGGAGTTGTAGTCCCAAGACATCTGGAGGGCTGAGTTTGCCTATGCCTGAGCAAGAGGCATACAGTTTCAGGGCCCAGTTTCAAATTCACTCACTGTCAGATCAGACATCCAGGTGCCCCACTACAATATCTACTTTAGGGTGAAATCTTCTCCTCACGCACATACCCCATTTTCATCCTGTTTAGTTATCAAAGGAAGAAACTGCCTGTTTCATGTACAAAGTGGTGGTGTTTTTCAAATGAATTCCTTCAAAATGCATGCTGAACATGAAAGGAGGTAACAAAGTTGGCCACTAATTTTTTTCTTTTAATGGTAGTGCTAATTTTATCATTTGTACCTAATGTGAAATAAATTGCCCCGGCTGTAAATCCTCCCCTGATGCTGTATAAGGCTTTGTTGTCCTGTGTAAAACACAACATATAGCATACTGTTGAAACCTTCTGGATCCACCTTGGGGCTAAGGAGGCACCTGCAAGTTATCACAAAGATTAATTTCATATTTCCGAGATGGATATGGCAGTTCTGCAGCCCAATTGTGCATGTTTACACAAAAGCTCTGTTGAAAAGAGGTGCAGATTTCCATCCAGTTTGGTTGCCTTCTGTTTGTGGGCTCTGTTAGAATCAGTACTTTGAAACACCTGGGTTTTAGTGTGGCTTCTTGCTGTCTTTCAAAAGTAAATGGTCTAAGAGGTACCTCTGATCCAGGCTGCAATTCGATACCCCTTTACCCCAAGAGTAA
This sequence comes from Podarcis cretensis, assembly GCF_951804945.1. NCBI lineage: Eukaryota > Metazoa > Chordata > Lepidosauria > Squamata > Lacertidae > Podarcis > Podarcis cretensis. The sequence continues at coordinate 115,825,649 of NC_137170.1, read as the reverse complement.
AGCCCTATTGAGCCCTATTCAATGTCAATAGCACCATCAAAGAATATAATTTTCAGGGCAGCTGTTTCTATATTTATCAGAGAGCAGGCTTATAAACACACTTCCTCCAGGGAAATTTCTGGCCTCTTCAGCTTCCTTTTTTTTTTTAAGCTTCCAGTTCTTTATTTACAGACTTTTATAGAAGGAAAATCACCTAGCTGCTCAGTGAGAGGTAAATCTCCTCTGCTGCCTTCAGGGAGCACCAAGGCGGTGGAGTAATCGGTAGTTGGACACCTGGCATTTGAGTTAATGAAATAAAGTGTAAATGAAAATTGAACTTCTCTAACATGTTTAAAAGTTTTGTTCTATTAGCAATAATTTCCGAAAGCTTAGCCATATTCGTCTGCTACTCCAAAAAAGTAAAAATAAAACCATTGTGTGGCACCCTAAAGTCTTAACAGATTTGCAATGCAATCCTAAGCATGCTTACTAAGAAGTTAGTCTGTGTACCTCAGTGGGATTTACCCCTAGTTAAGTGTTTTTAAGACTGCAGCCCTATGGTAAGTATAAACAGACCGGAGGGTAAGAAATAACTTTGTAGCTAAGTAAAAAAAAAGCTTATGCTACAATAGAGTTTGAAGAAGAAGAGTTTGGATTTGATATCCCGCCTTTCACTCCCTTTAAGGAGTCTCAAAGCGGCTAACATTCTCCTTTCCCTTCCTCCCCCACAACAAACACTCTGCGAGGTGAGTGGGGCTGAGAGACTTCAGAGAAGTGTGACTGGCCCAAGGTCACCCAGCAGCTGCATGTGGAGGAGCGGAGACACAAACACGGTTCCCCAGGTTACGAGACTACCGCTCTTAACCACTACACCACACTGGCTCTTCATAGAATTGAAGAACGCAGGAATATGCAGCTGTTCCATATGGGGATCAAACTTGCAACCTTGGCATTTTCAGGACAATGCTCTAAACAACTGAGCTAGGTGACTCAAGCTTCTTTGAATCCATTATACTATTTAGTGGAGTGTTTTTGTTTTGGCATTGGCTTACCTTGACTACCCTAAGCTGCTGTCCCTTCCACACTTTCCCCGCAGTAGGTCCAGCTGAATTCAGGAGGACCTGCTTCTGAGTAGGCATGTATAAGGTTGCACTTGTCGGTGAATCCGTAAGCCTTTGTCAGCTGAGGTAGTTCAACTGGTTAGAGCATGAGACTCTTAATCTGAGGGCCATGACTCTTAATCATTGAGTCTCACGTTGGGCAAGAAGTTTCCTGCATTCCAGGGGTTGGGCTAGATGACCCGCATGGTCCCTTCCAACTCTGTGATTCTTGCTGTGGGCTCACCTGTATAAGAGCCCTATTTTTGTTAGCAATTCACTGTCAGCCAACATATAATCAATTGTGCTGGTTCTTACCCCAGACATGAATGTATATTCCCCAGGGATATCGCCCCTAGTGCAACCATTTAGGATATGAAGACTTAGGCAAAGATCAGAAGACAACCTGGATGGTCGCCAGATTCTGTGTACAGATCTGTAGGCACAGACGATCTCCTAACTCAAACTAGTTCGTTATGAAAACCCCCAAACTCAGTTCCATGGGTGACTCTGGGTCAACTCCCTGTGGTAGTTTATTGTTGTACATGGTTTTTAAATTTATTGTTGTACATTGTTTTAAATATTTGTTTTCCTTCTGGGATTGTATCCCCAAGTGTGTTTTATAAGCTGGTCTCTGACTGTAATAAATTATCTATCTATCATCTATCTATCTATCTATCTATCTATCTATCATCTGAGCCCTGCTGGAGACCAGTGTGGTCTCAGAGTGGCTATCTGGATGCCCTTGAGAAGCCCATAGGCAGGAGGACACTTTGCAGCAGCTCTTTCCCCAGTTGTGCTTCTTCAGAGGCACACTAACTCTGACAGTGGAGCTGCAACACCGCCATCGATAGCCTTATACCCCATTAGTTTGCCTAACCGCCAGCACATCCCATGGGAGCAAATTTCCAATTATACCCTGCCTGAATAAATAAATAACCTTTTTGCCCATCCTGAATCTTCCGACGTTTAACTTGGTTGGATGTGTGTATGAGAGGGAGAAAAAACACTTCTGTATGTTTTCTTTGCTCTGTGAATAATCTCAAGCATTTCTGTTGTGTCTGACATTTGCCTTATTTTTCCAAACAAAGCAAAAAACAGCCCCAAATGTTGCAATCTTCCCTTGCAGGGCTCCAGCCCCCTCAGTCATTTTGATTGCCCTTTTCCTGCCCTTTGTCCAGCTCTGAAGCGTCCTTTTTTGGGGGGTGCCGCAACCAGAACTGTATACAGAATGGCACCGTGCAGTTAGTTTACCTCACAAGCTTTTGCTCTGGAAGAACCTAAGTATATGAGGCAAACTTGTACGGAACATGTGCAGATGCTAACAACAACAATAATAACAAAAAGGAAATAAAAAAGAGTAGGTATAGTCAGAAGCCGAAGCCACGGAAACTGCTGCCAACAATGTGGCTGGTTAGTCATTTCTTGTGTGTTTGTTGTGGTCGTGTTCCACCCTTCCTCCAAGGAGCTCTGAGCGGTGTGCATGAGGGCTGCCTCATCTTATTATATGTTAGAAAATGTCCTGTCATATGAGAATGTGTCACCCCTCCACCGCTCATGGCTCTCTGACTTCGCTAGCGGTTCCCTAGCGGTTCCCTAGAGACTATAAACTCTCTCTCCCCCCCCTCCATTTCCAGATAATAGCAGATAATTTCTTCTCTTCCCGTGAGGCAAGTTCTTTAGACTCCACTGCATGCCTTCTGTGTCCATCTTTTGCTCTCGCTTTTGTGTCCTCTGTAAGTTGTTCCCTCATGTTCCTGTTTTTGAGTTGGACGCCTGCGTTTTGTAGGGGGTTGCAGTTTACTGAGTCAGACGTTCTCTGACCACTCTCCCATCTACCTCTTCCCTCGAGTAGTCCCACTTCCTGTGCCCTCTTCCAACACCCACAGACTTTAAACCAGTTCTTACGGGCACTTCTGATAAAAGGTTGCACTGGTTTTCCACCCTGGGTGTTCACCATAGATATGCCAAGAGATTACAGTGATGGCGTTGCTTGTCTACAGAGAATAAAGGCCAATGGTGGCTTTCAGTTGTATAATGGAAGTTGATGCCCGCATAGCTGGTCCTGTTATCTTGGCCTTGTGAGGGTTTTCCTCCCCTCCCAAGCCACCTTGACCTTTCATTTTCTTGAGTAGTGCTGCTGTGTGTCATTCTATTGCAGACCATTTCCCCTTGAGCAAATACTACATTAGCAAACATTTTATGACATCACAGTAGCTCAGTTGATCCCCGTGATTAGCCCTCTGACAGATGGAAAGCAGATGGCAGCCTGTGGCTAGCCTGTTTCTGTTTGCCGAGGGTATAATTGTATTGTTCCCTACCACATTTCACAAACGGAAATAATTAACGCTCCTATGCATGGATGGGGTGGGGTGGGGGATGTTTGAGACTATGGGCAGAGTTCAGCAGACCAACAGTGGCCTGGTGTGTTATGGTTGTGTCAGCAAAATCCAGACACTCATGGCTTCTCAGAAGAAAGTGGGAACTAAAGGCTCCTGCAAGAAGATTTCTCTAGATGAGAAAAGCACCAAGACAAGTCACACGTTGCAGGGAAAGTTAAAATTATGTGAAGGACACACATTGCATGGATTCTAACGTACTTTTCCATGTATAAAATATTTGGGGGGGCTCAAATTTAAGAAAATGGGGGGAGAGATGGCTCAGATTTGTTGAGTTTTTTTGCGGAGGATTGCCCAGAGTTTTACAGTGTTCTTTTTTTGGGGGGGGGGGAATTGCCAAAAATTGCTCACACGCAGCATCAACACTGACAATTGCAGGCAGCAGACAATTGCCCACTTCTCACAGCGACAGACAATTGCAAACAGACCCTTCCCCGGCAAAAAAATCCTTACCCAACTGAGAAAAGCTGTCCGCTGGCAATCGCACGCATCCCAGAACAGCCACCACCAATTGCGGCAGCGGCAGCCAATAAACAGCAGTGTTTGCTGCAGAAGCCAATCACCAGCCCAATTAGAGAAGCAGCAGCCAATTGAAAGCAGCCCTTCTAGCAGCCAACAATCATCACTGACAAGCTCCTGCCAATCACCTGTCCACCCCATTCACTATCCACGGATAAGATGAGGCAAGTTTTTGAACATAATTTTAGAGTAAAAAACCTCGTCTTATACATGGAATAGTACAGTATTTGGAGGATGTTCATAGAATCATAAACTGGTTGGAAGGGATCATGAGGAGAATTATCTAGTCCAACCCCTTGCAATGCATGAATCTCAATCAAAGCATCCACGAGAGATGGCCATTGAATCTCTGCTTAAAAACCTCCAGTGAAGGAGAGTCCACTATGCTGGTTCTGTTTTACAGCTGTAGAAGACTTGACACACAGCAGTAAGTGGCAGAGCCCAAGAACAAGCAACAAATCCATGGCAGGGAATTCTTAAAGCGGAAACTGCATCTGGTATTGCAGTGCTATGGTTTTCACAGTAGTGATGTATGGAAGTGAAAGCTGGACCATCAAAAAGGCTGATTGCCAAAGAATTGATGCTTTTGAATTATGGTGCTGGAGGAGACTCTTGAGAGTTCCATGGACTGCAAGAAGATCAAACCTATCCATTCTTAAGGAAATCGGCCCTGAGTGCTCACTGGAAGGACAGATTGTGAAGCGGAGGCTCCAATACTTTGGACACCTCATGAGAAGATAAGATTCCCTGGAAGTGACCCTGATGTTGGGAAAGATGGAGGGCACAAGGAGAAGGGGACGACAGAGGACGAGATGGTTGGACAGTGTTCTCGAAGCTACCAGCATGAGTTTGACCAAACTGCGGGAGGCAGTGGAAGACAGGAGTGCCTGGCGTGCCCTGGTCCATGGGGCCACGAAGAGTTGGGCATGACTAAACGACTAAACAACAACAAATTGCAGTGCCTCTGAGCATATGCGGAATGCTTTGCTCTCAGTATTAAGGGAATGTGTGTCCCTTTTCCTCTGTCAGTGCCCACTTTAAAATTAAGAAGCAGAATGACTCTGAGAAGGTCAGAGTGCCTTTACGTTGTCACTTCTTCCACAGTCATAATAAAAGAGCATTTTCCTTTGTCCAAGGCTCAGAAGGATGGAAGCAGGTTTGGTTTCACCCAAAACAGGACTCTTGCCAATAATGACTCTCCTGGCTGAATCTGATCCGCTCCAACACACTGATGCCAGGGAATGGGGTGGACAGAGGTGGTTATAGGGTATTACGACCAGTTCGGCTGCACTGGCTGCTGGCATTGCAGGGGGCACTGCAACAGTGATACAGAACAGAGCATGAGAGGTGAGGGAGCCCCAAATTTTAGCAACGCACAGGGCGCTGCTGAAATTTGAGAGCCCCAATCTGCCACTGGGTGGGTGTAACGGTGGTGGTGGGAGCTAGTAGCAGGGCCCCACTTTCCCTTAATCTGCACTCTTAGTGTGAGCAGGTCTTTTAAAGGATTTGGAATTTGTGAAGGCTCCCTACAGCTGAGGGAAAAAACCAATCTACATGAGAACATCTCTTGGTCTTGATCTCTGCTTCACTCTCTTTACAGCCCAGCATAGATATTAGGAGTGCCTAACCCTATTGATTTTATATTATTATTTTTAAAAAATTGGTCCTGGGTGTGTCTGCATAGGAATGGGCCTCAGTTTTGTTTGTTCTGCACATTTGTCAGCAGTTCATGAAGCTGATAACCACCCTTTCCCAGAGCAATGGATAAATGAGTCCATTTCCCCTTCTGTTCCATTAGGGATTTTTATCTGCAACAGAGTTAGCCTATGTTTAAAACTGGTATTGAATCAGAAAAGTTACAGATATCTGTCTGTTGTTTTATGGAAGCAACTTAGTTTGATCTATTCAAATTGAGGCTCTAACAAGCATCCCAGTTTCACAAAACCACACCAAGGCAATCCATTAGTAATCAGCAGTATCCATTAATCAGCTAAAATCATCATAATTGAACAAATGTCATTCCTTTACAGATAGCAGTGTAGTTTGTTATCGAAAAATCAGAATTACTCACACAGGATTAATGAAACTAATATGCATTGCTTATAATGGTTTCATTTTATTATATTAATTACACATAGGTAATTTTGATTTTTTGATAGCTAATTAAATAGGAAAATTATATTTGACTGTGTCAGAGGAATTCATACTGTAATGATTATTTTAAGCTGTACCCCACCGGCAGTAGCTAATCCTGCATCTCCTTCCCCCTGCCCTGGGTTGGGACATCACTTGCATTAACACATTCCTTAAGCAACAAATCATATACCGTATAACTTTTGGGGAAGCAGATTTGTTGTACTGTACAAGAATGCTATTTGGTGATTTCTATTCATCTCAGTCATTCTTTATGATGTGTTATGAAGAGCTCGCAAAGAGAGCTTGCAAACACGGGCAAGGATTCCTGGAAGAAACTGAAGAGAGAGAGAGATTGTGTCTTTTGGAGCCTGAGGGTGTGTGTGGCTGATGGCTCTATGGGAACACAGGATCTGAGAGGTAGCAGTTCCAGCTGAGAGGAAGCCAGGCTGAGGGAGGAGTTAGCAACCAGCAGCAGTCAAACTTAGCTCAGTGCAGATCCTGGGAGCTCGCAAACAGACCTCGCAAATGGGCGTTTAGTGGGGGAGTTTAAAGGGGAGGCCCAGAGTTCTGTCTCTTGGTGTGCATAGGACCAGAGACATGGAGGGCGAGGGAGCTGCTGCAGTGATCTGTCAAACCTGTGCCATGTTTGACATTCTGCCAGTGAACAAGGAACAGTACACTTGGAGCAAGAGCAAGCTGGTTGTCCTGCTGGAAGAGACTGGAATTTAGGAGTTTAGGGATAATAAACTGTTCCAAAGGAATAGGCCAAACAGGAAGGGAGGAGGAGTAGCATTGTACTTAAAAGATGTCTTCACTTGTGATGAAATCCATGACCTGGAGGATGAAAAGTGGATTGAGAATACAGTCATACCTTGGGTTGAAGTAGCTTTGAGTTGAGTGTTTTCAGGTTACGCTCAGTGGCGACCCGGAAGTAACGGAATGCGTTACTTCCGGGTTTCGCCATTCGCGCATGCGCAAACGCTCAAAATGATGTCAAGTGCATGTGTGGAAGCGGTGAATTGCAATCCGCGCACACGCAGATGCAGGTTGCGTTCGCTTCAGGATGCGAACGGGGCTACGGGGAAGGATCCCGTTCGCATCCAGAGGTACCACTGTATATGGGTAAAAATGGTAGGAGAGAGACGCAACAGTGACCTTACTGTGGGTGTCTGCTATAGACCGCCAAGTCAGATTGAAGACTTGGATGATGCCTTACTAGAGCAGATTACCAAACATTAAGAAAGGAGAGAAATAGTAATCATGGGGGACTTCAACATCCCCGATATCTGTTGGGACTCAGACTCTGCCAAGAGTGTAAGGTCTGACAAATTCCTCTATTGCGCCACAGATGGAAGAACCAACAAGGGGGCCATCTATCTTGGACCTGGTCCTCACCAATAGGGAGGAACTGATTAATGAAGTGGAAGTGCTCAGAAACATGATCATGTTCTCCTGGGTCCATTGTTGTTTAACGTCTTTATAAATGACTTGGATGAAGGAATTGAGGGGATGCTCATCAAATTTGCAGATGACACCAAAATGGGAGGGGCAACTAATGCCACAGAAGACAGAATCAGAATTCAAAATGACCTTCACAGATTGGAGAACTGGGCACAATCTAACAAAATGAATTTCAATAGGAACAAATGTAAGGTTCTGTACTTGGGCAGGAAGAACGAGATGCACAAATGCAGGATGTGGGGGCGGGGGGGACACCTGGCTTGCTAGCAGTACATGGGACCACACTTGGAATACTGTGTCCAATTCTGGGCACCATAGTTTAAGAAGGATGTAGACAAGCTGGAACATGTGCAGAGGAAGGCAACCAAGATGATCAAGGGACTGGAAACCAAGCCTTATGAGGAGCTGGGTATGTTTAGCCGGGAAAAGAGGAGACTGAAAGGAGGCACGATACCCATCTTCCAATATCTTAAGGGCTGTCACATGGAGGAGGGTGCATGCTTGTTTTCTCCTGCTCTGGACGTAGGACTCAACCCAATGGCTTCAAGTTGCAAGAAAGGAGATTCTGACGAAACATTTGGAAAAACTTTCTGACAGTAAAAGCTGTTGAGCAGTGGAACAGGCCCCCACGAGAGGTGGTGGACTCTCCTTCATGGATGATTTAGCTGAGTTTCCTGTATTGCAGCGGGTTGAACTAGATGACCCTCGGGGTCCCTTTCAACTCTATGATTCTATGCACTCTTATTGCACCAAGGGCATGAGAGATCTGCACAGTAGTGAGACAGCCCAGGCAGTGTCTGCCCTGTGTACCCATGCTTGGCAGTTGGTCGCTTTGAACCCAATGGAACTTCTGAGTAAACGCTCATAGGATTAGGCTGCCCTCCCCCGGGCCCTGTTACAGGAGACCTGTTGGTAGACTGGCTAGATGCCTGTGGAGGATAGCATAGCTTGCCATGCAGGGGTGAGAGAGACTAAGCACTCTGAAATGTCTCTTGCGTAACGAGACTTGTTCTTTTGCATCTGGTCACTGTAACCACTCTTGCCTTTATATTTTGAAAGAGGGCTTCTCGCTCTTTGTTTCTGTGTTTTGAGTTGGGCTTCCATCCTACCTACCCAAATTGTGACCTTTCGGGCCAACGTAATCATCTATGTGTTGGCCTTCCAGGGGTTTGATAAACCTGTTTTTCCTGCTTTTTGGACTGACTGCAGAAAAAAAAGAAAAGAAAAAAGGCAGTTGTTGAGCACTTGGCAAGTCAAAACGCACACTGGGTGGGCTGCAAGTTGTGTGGGCTTCTTTGAACAGCTGCATGACAGGTAGAAGTTCAACATGTTTAGATTCCTCAGCACAAAAGGAGCCAAGGGGAGTGGAAAACATTGCCTGACACACTTTTGCCCGTCGTGGAGCAAGGGCCTGCAAATGGTGGGGTGGAACTTGCAATTCTATATTTAACATCTTGCCATTTTTCAACACTTATTTTAAGTCTTCTGAATGACTCTGGGTTGTGTGTGGGGGATTCCCTAGTCTAAATCTTTTTCCTCTTGAGAAATGTTGATCATGACTGGACGAGTTTTAACTTGTAAAGTAACTTCTATCTGTTTTAGGACTTTGCGCTAAAGATCCTCAGATGGATGTAGGAACCCAGAGATAACGGATTTGAGCATTTTAGGACTGGGACTCCAGTGTTGTGGTAAATGTAAATGCATTTTAAATGTAAATGCATTTTAGTATTGCAACAGCCCATCTGTGGTGTGTCACTACTGCTAATGTCCAGTTTTAAAAAAATAGTACGGTGTGCTCTTGTGCAGAGTTAGCTACATGTCAACCTCCTGGTGTCAATTGGCTTGTATAATGTAACGCTATATAGGACTGAGCTGTTAGTTTAGCTAAATCAAGGCAATCGTGTGTTTACAAGGTTGAGGGGGTCCAACCCGCTGAAATTTAGCATTCTTAAATCTCATTTATTCCCTTGGAATTTGAAGCACGGTTAAGGTGGCTGTCATGTGTCCACTTGCTTAGGTGTAAGTCCCAGGGGGCATGCACAGCATTCAAAATTTACCAGGTGCATTTTGCACCTGGCTATCGGTTAAACTACAGAGCCTAGGACTTGCCGATCAGAAGGTCGGTGGTTTGAATCCCCGCGACGGGGTGAGCTCCCGTTGCTCGGTCCCTGCTCCTGCCAACCTAGCAGTTCGAAAGCACGTCAGAGTGCAAGTAGATAAATAGGTACTGCTCCGGCGCAAAGGTAAATGGCGTTTTCGTACGCTGCTCTGGTTCGCCAGAAGTGGCTTAGTCATGCTGGCCACATGACCCGGAAACTGTAGGCTGGCTCCCTCGGCCAATAAAGCGAGATGAGTGCCGCAACCCCAGAGTCGGCCACGACTGGACCTAATGGTCAGGGGTCCCTTTACCTTTATCGGCCACTTACAACCCAGGTGAAGATGCCTGGGCTCCAGAATGGTGCCTGACGTCTCCACCTTCTGGAGGTGCATGTCTGGGGATCCTTGGATCTTGATTGCCTTAACACTCTAGCAACACATCTACTGGCGGAACGGGTGTGTGGAGGGAGCAGACTGCCCCCGGCACCACTATTCCGGTAGGGTGCCATCGCAGCAGCCCCCCGGACATGCACTGAGCACCCCCATGTGCCGGGCACCATGCTCCCACAGGCAGCGTGTCACGCCCCCAGAACGCACACCATGCCCTCACAGGTGGCATACCATGCCCCTGGGATACGTGCCACACCCCTGTGGGTGGCATGCCACGCCCCCAGAATGTGCACCACGCCCCCGGGGGCACCAGCCACGCCCCCGCCTGCTCTCTTCCCCCAGAGCATGCAGCTTTGCCACTGAACACATCCTGTAGAATTCTATCCATTATATTTTATCTTCACAATCAGAATGAATTTCAGGAACCAAAAACTTGCATGTTAAAATACAACTTTTGAGCCTTCTGGCCAAAAAATAGCAACTAGGAATTCTGTTTTGGCAACTGTAACCCTGTTTAAGGAGCCATTTGGCGCCTAGCTTATATATATGAGTTTCTAACATTGACATGCTTCCAAGTAAACCAACGTAGCATTGCATTAAATCATCCAGTTGATTTCTGAAATTTGCACCTTGCCTTTCCCACCAAATGCTACCCATCCTAGTTACATCCTTGGCGTTTGAAGCTACAACTGTGCCAAAAGATGGACAGTCTTGATAGGTTTGCTCTGCTTGTCTTTGGCTGCTGAGGTAAAGAGAAGGTGGGGGTGTTCGCTTATTTAAAGAAATCTTATCCCTGTAGGAGTCTTTAACAAACACACAAATCTGTGAATTGTTCTACGGTTTGCATGGGTGTTCCAAAGCCCAAGTTTTCTGTTTTGCATCATCTGTGGTGCTCTTGTTCAAGCAGGTATCAGTGAAGTCAGGGCCTTTTTTCAGCCGGAACTTGCCAGAACCCGGTTTCAGCACCTCTCAGGTGGATGCCATTGCCATTATAAGAGGGTGTTCATGGGGAGTTCTGGCACCTCTTTTTCTAGAAAAATAATGCTGTGTGAAGTGAATGGGAGCCAGTGACTCCGTAATGCAGGTGTGAGCAACCTGTGGCCATTCAGATCATTCAGTCAGCATGGCCAATAGTCAGCAGTGATGAGAGGGCGCCAGATTCCTCACTCCTTCCATAAGGAGGTTAGTTTGGGAATTACACTGCTGTTTTTCTGTGAGAAATCTGAGAAATTTTTCAAAAAAATTGAATAAATACATTTACAATGTACTTCCTTGTATTGATATCTGGGCTGGGCACACACCCTTTTTTTGTTCTTGTTTCCTAAATATGTACTGCTGTTGTAGACCGCCAACAGTTTGAAAAGTCATCTTTCCAGAAAATTGGGAAAAGGCTGGTGGTTTTACAAGGAACTTCTTTTCTGGGATGTTGTGCAAAAACGTCGCCCCTGAAATGTAAGCGGGCAGTATTTAGCCAGCAGGGAAAGACTAATTCTTTTAAAAATAAACAGCACACACACTCAAGTTCAGACAATAAGAATCAGCTTAAGCTTAGGGTAGAGGATTTCCTTGTTTGTGTGTGAGGCGCCCTCAGATCCCAGGGGTTGGCTTTCCCCCAGTCACTTTTGGTTGGCCACAAAAACAGGGCAATACCTACTTTGGGGTAAACATCACTCTGTAAGGAGAATATTCATTGCCACAAGGTGGGGGAGAAGAAAGCCCCTTTTGGTTTGATTGATAGGGAGTTTGCAAAATGCCTGAGAAGAGAGAACAGATTTGACGTCTTAACTGGAGTCTGGTAGATGAGTTACCTTTCTGGAAATGTGCTGCTTTGATGTATTGCTTGGGTGACCCTCCTGAGTTTGATGCCTTCTTTCATTTAAAAAGAGACGCACTGGGGCACACTCCTTTCTAGAGCTTTTTGAAACAGAAGGGCTTGAAGAGGCTGGTGGTCATGGTGGGCTTTCCTTTTTGGAGCTGTTTAACAGCTAGAAATGTTCCTGTCTCCCTGCAGTGGAGATGTGGTGATGATGAAAGGAGGACTTGGTTACCTTTGCCTGCCTTGTAGCTGTTCAGCTGTTCACCATGCAAGTACCGTATTTTTCGCTCTATAAGACGCACTTTCCCCCTCCTAAAAAGTAAGGGGAAATGTGTGTGCGTCTTATGGAGCGAATGCAGGCTGCGCAGCTATCGCTGAAGCCAGAACAGCAAGAGGGATCACTGCACAGTGCTCCCTCTCGCTGTTCTAGCTTCTGGCTTAGCTGCACACAGCCTCTTCAGGGCCGCGGGGAGCCTCCATCCCGCTGCCCTGAAGAGGCTGCGCAGCTATCCCCGAAGCCAGAAGAGCAAGAGGGATCAGTGCGCAGCGATCCCTCTTGCTCTTCAGGCTTCGGGGATAGCCACGCAAAGCCTCTTGAGTGCAGTGGGAGTGCTCCTGCCTCTTCGCTCAAGAGGCTTTGCGTTGCTTTCTTGTTTTCCTCCTCTAAAAACTAGGTGTGTCTTACGGTCAGGTGCGTCTTATAGAGCGAAAAATATGGTAGTTTCACTCTTCCCCTGTGGCAGCTATAGCGTGCAAATGAAGATTGCAAATGGAATGAGATGGGTGTCCTCACTCTCCCACATCTCCTCCACAAGGTTCATATTCACTCATTCTCGTCTCCCCCACATAGTTCATATGCCACAAGTGAGCTGCTTTGGTATGCATTCCCTTGAGGGCTAGGATGTTTCCAAGGCTGTTTGGAAGATGGAGCTTCAAGGAAAGCAAAGAGGCACTAAAATGGCTAGAATAAGTTGATAAGCTGGCTAGACAGGGATTTTCTTTTCGCACAACCTTGGCTGGTTTGCTTTTTTGTGTGTGAGCTATTTAGAACAGAGCAATATTTTGTACAGCTATTCTCATGAGCGAAAGACTTCAAGGTTTTTGGATTCTAATTTGTTTCCATGAAACCTAAATGGTGCATTGTGGCTGTCCCCATTTTATGGATGGGAAATTGTGACATTTAGACATTGTGTATTGTCAAAGCTCTGCAGATATGGTAGCTGGAGAGACCTCTAGCACTCTGAAAAGCTAGTGAGAAACATCTCTGTCAACAGAAGCTCATGGTTTTGCTCTTACTGCCTGTGTCTGCTAGTTAGTGTATATTAGGGATGGGAAAACTTTAGGCTTATGGGATCTAATTTTTATTTAATTTTTTTTTACTGGAACCAGACCTCAGTGCAGAATAGTGACTGAGGACAACACTGAGAATTAAAGGCAGGGTACCTCTTAGCAGAGTCCAGGATAAAGATCCATTCTGGGTTCCTCCCCCCCCCCCCAATGCTTCCTTTGTTTCAGCAGCCTAATTCAGGATAGGGAGGGGTCTGCCTTTTTGCTGCTGCTATTGTTAGACGGGGGAACGCGGGTGGCTCTGTGGGTTAAACCACAGAGCCTAGGACTTGCCGATCAGAAGGTCGGCGGTTCGAATCCCTGCGACGGGGTGAGCTCCCGTTGCTCGGTCCCTGCTCCTGCCAACCTAGTAGTTCGAAAGCACGTCAAAGTGCAAGTAGATAAATAGGTACCACTCCGGCAGGAAGGTAAACGGCGTTTCCGTGCGCTGCTCTGGCTCGCCAGAAGCGACTTAAGTCATGCTGGCCACATGACCCGGAAGCTGTACGCCGGCTCCCTTGGCCAATAAAGCGAGATGAGCGCCGCAACCCCAGAGTCGGTCACGACTGGACCTAATGGTCAGGGGTTCCTTTACCTTAATTGTTAGACAGTTGGGAGTCAGAAATCCATGACAACCTACTGAAAATCCTTTAGAAATCTACTAGGAGACCCTGGTCTGCCTTCTGCCCCTCCTCCAGTATAACACCTGTTGTGCCAGCACAACATCATCAAACAAGATCTCTGCATGTCAGATAAATATGGTATAGGAGATCTTGAGGACTGTAGTGTTGAAGACGTGCTGGCCCCTTATTGTAGTTTTCATTTTTAGCTGTGTTTCCATTTTGCAATCGCCTCCCCACCGCTGCCACTTGCTTAACCCAACTGCAAAGGAAGTCTTTTTCTCCATTCTTTCTTTCCTGTGCCTGCCTGACGAATTCTTTTGAATGCATACAAGATATCTGCGGCCTCCGTCCAGAATCCAAGCTTCCTGTTTAGCATTATCGTACACTTCCAAACAGACTCAGCCATCTCAGGAGGTCTTGCTGCCGCAAAATAGTTTCTTTCCAACTGTCCCACTTTGCTCTTCAGTTGCATCCCAAAGGGCTTCATACGTTGTGCGGATCCGTTGCCCTATGTTCAAACACAAGCATCTCCCTTCCCCTCCCAGGCTATCGCTGTAGTGGGCTAAATTGCCATGACGTCTTGTATGTAGAAAATGCAAGTGGCGGGGCTGCCTTGACGAAGCTGTTTCACTGGTAGCTGTTAATCGGCTATAGAGGTGAAGGGTTAGCTCTTGCAGCGCCAGCTTTGCTGTTCATTTACTGCTGATGTGTGTATCGTTGGCAACAGCCTTGAAAGGATCTGGGAGCACAGCGAGATGCTCAGAAGTGGCCTGAAGCAGAGGAGAAGAATTTTAAAAGGGCCATTAAAAGCCCGTGGTGTAAACAATAAGCACAGTTGTTTAAACCCAAGCATTTGAAAGGCCATCACTTGAAAATGTTTAGCAGAGGAAAGTCTTCCTCCTTCCTCTGAACCTTCACCCTTTGATATACAAGTGTTCCAAGATTTATCAGAGGTGGTGGTGGGGTTTTGCAGAGAAAGAAGCTGGCCAGTACTCCAGCTGTGAAAGCCCCAAATGGTCAGAGGTTGGTGCTAATAACCCGACCCTGAAATTGTACCTGCCCCTTTAAAAGGATGAGGGTACAGCTGTTGCATTTTCTCACCTACCCTACTGTTTGTGGGTCTAAAGTAAAAAATTGTGTGCTACAGCAGGGCTGTTGGAGCAGCAGAGTGTGAGATCCTGGGTGCCTACAGCTGGTTGCGTTGCTTTCGAGTTTTTAAAGAAGTCCTGGCATAACCTTTTGGCAGGCAGCTGGAAGCTCTACAAACAGCATGTAATGATACTGTGAAATACTGTAAGTATTTCCTTGGCAGCCCATCCCACAAAGATCAGTGGGACTTTAAACTCGCGCTAAAGTGGTTTCAGATTGCAGCCTAAATTGGGCTGAGAGAAGATAAAAAGAGAGTGTCTGAAGCAATCATAGATCGTACTCTGCTTTTAGCCAAGCAGAAATGTATGTATGTTTGTGGGAGAGGAGGGGGCTATTATGCCCATACTTTTAGCATTGGCTATATGGATGAGAAATGTTTAAAGTGCAGAATGAATTTCAATTAAGTATAGTGCTGTAGGTCTGTCTCCTTTACTCACGCATTAATGCTAAAGATTATAATAAAGTAATTTTTTTTCCCTTTTTCTTTTGACAGACTAATTAATCACATTAATGTTCATGTACACTTACGGCAGCACGGACAATCTTATGCTCAGTCATTTGGGAATAAAGTCCCACAGAGCTTACTTCCTGCATCGGAGCAGTCTGTTAAGTTGGCAGCTGTATCAATTTGATTAAACAGCCTTTTCACAAACTGGTGCCTGGTTAGGGGCTGGTTTCCTCAAAGCTTGCTTTGCAAGTTTGTGTGTGTGTGTGTTTGTGTGTGTGTGTGAGCGCACATTTTCGGGAAGAGGAGGGGACGGATGTGAAAGAAGTTTGGCTTTAAGGAAGGACATGAAGAAGCAACTTTTAAAAGACAGCCATGCATGTTTTAATCTCTTCTGTGGTTTCAGAACGCCATTGGGAGCCTCCCTGGATGAGCAGAGCAACACAGTTCTAAAGGGTAAGGATCTGAGGCCTTTTAAGTGCATTTCTGTTTTCCTGCTTGTTCATTAGACAAAAAAAAAAAAATCCTAATTCAAATGCAGGTTTGAGCTGACGGTGTTAGAAGTTGTTGAGCGGGCTTCTGCAAGCCTGAAAGCAGAGGAGACAAATGGATCTGCAATTTTTTTAAACTGAAGGAACTCTTAAGCAATATTTCTCTTGTGATAAAGATAAGCTGTGCTGTTTGTGTGAGAGAGAGAGAAAGAGAGAGAGAGAGAGAGAGAAAGGCAGAGAATGAATATTGTTAAGTATTACACTGAGAAGTAGGTCAACCCCTTTCAGCGCAATCTCTGTTGGCTTGCTCCGACCAAACTTGCCACACCTGAAAAGTTACCACTTGCGCAAACCAGAATGCAAAAGTTCAAAGTACAACAAGACGCTGCAGGTAGCAACAGGGCAGCTCCGAAGCCCTTTCAGTAGTTGCAGCTCCTTTCTTTCAATGCGCAAGGGAGACAGGGAATGTTTGATCCAGGACGTTTCCTTGGCTTGAGACTCCTTGGTAAGAGACCTGCAGGCTCGCTTAAGATGCATTCTGTGTTATATGCGGTGCAGCTGTAACCAAAGGTGTGTAGTACTCATGGCTCTGAAATGGCCATTTTCTTTAGCTTGGGCATGGAGCTCTATGGAAGTTACCTTAATGCATCTTTTGTGTCTGTTGTAAGACCTGCTCTCTGCATTGAAAATAACAATATATCTTACCTTGAAGCAGACAGGTCAGGTCCCCAGATTTGAGCTTGGAGAGCTCAAATTTGGCTTTCAAGAACAAGGATTTTATATGCATGGCTGTCATTTGGTGCTCTGGTTTTAAGTGGGCAATCCAGATAAGTGGAAGGGGAAACCACAACGCTAGATGTTGATCACGTCAAACTGACATCTTTTCAGGCATGCTGGTGAGAAACGGAGGAAGCTTTGAAGATGATTTATCCCTGGGAGCAGAAGGTAGGTGTGGTGTTAATATGCATGCTTGTTCCCCACTCCTCAAATCAAAATCAAGCAGCTTGTTAAAAGCAAAACCGTGTGTAGTGCAGGATTTGCTAAACTACAGCACTCATATGTGAGCATTGAGATTGCTTTGAGTCAAAGTCCAAGGACATCTCAAGTCGATAGGTTCTTCATCCCTGTCCTAGTCAAACTACAATGGGCTACATTGGTTGACAAATAGAGAGAAAGAGGATGATTGGAAAAACATGAAAAGTCCTTTTAAAGGTCTGTTGGTATAGCTACAGATCAATCTCTGAACTCATACTCTGGTTTCTCTTCAGATCGTATAAATCTTTCGCCTTTTTTTTACAATCTCTGAACTCAAAAATCAGATATGTATGTTCATCTCATTGTTGACATTGGTTAAGTCTAGGGTTTGGGGTTGGTTGCTTGTGGGTTTTTTTGCAGATTTTGTGTGTTCACCTGTGCAAATGATTACACAAAATTATGTTTGATTGGATGCTGTCACAGGAGGGTGATGGGAAGAAGAATAGCTGTACCATAGGCAGGGATGGCAGCTGCTTCCCACAGCTGACATTTTGTACCCAAGATCCAGTGGCTCTGTAGGTGTCATGTGTTAAGCGGACTAATGGAAGCTTTTGCTATTGTGGAGGTTGAGAGTTATGCAGAGCAGATCTGAACCATGCAGGAAGTGACAATTGAATTTAAGGCAACCTGTCATCCTCAATATACTGTGCCCAGGAATCTCCTAGGTTTATGGGCTCTCTTGTACCCCTGCTCACTTGTATCTTGCATATAAAGAGCTGCTGCTGCTATCTCATACATTGGTATATACATTGGTATTGAGCATAGTCTTAAATTGGTCTTGGAAAAGGCTCGTGTGCAACCGCCATGCTCCTAATTCTAACCTGATTTGTATAGTCTACTGCAGATGTTACACAAGATGTGTTCATAGCATATATGGTGGGGAAAAAACTACAGCATAATTTGTCACTGCCTATCAAGTGGCTATTGTTCTTTGGGTGACTGCATATGGTGCCAACAATTTATTTTTCCTGTCTTTCTCCTTTAGCTAATCAACTGCATCAAACCGGCGAGCAAATGGAAATCTGGTGAATATTCACACTTTTGGTTTGGGAGTCATGTCTGGCGTGGGGATAAGCTACCAGGCAATCTATATAAAACATTAAAAAATTCTAATGGGTTGTTACTGAAGGAGGTCCTTTATTGTGGGAAATGTTTCTGGAATCTGAATTAAGTAAATATCAGAATTTAAAGCAAAATAAACTGAAATCCAGTGATCTTAATTCAAAAACCCCAGCAGTGGCCCAGATCCCTACAGGCACAGGGCTCTTGCTGCCAAATATAAAAACACAGAGTTTCTTTAAGGTCTGGTTTAAAGATGAGGTTTGTGCCATGATTACATTACTTACTGGAGGCGTCCCGTTCGTCATGTGAAGCAGTCAGTTGAATTCAGTAGCTGGAAGGAGACATAAGTGCAGCATAGAATACTTCTATATTGAATATAAAGAAGGTTTTGATCACATAAAATACAGATGAGCATTTCCCCCCCTTCTTAACTTACACATCCAGACTCTTTCAGGAGTTTGTGAGGTTTTCCACAGGTCAGTTTATGCTTATTGTCTCATCAGCTTACCCATAATATACTGAAGACAGTTAATTAGTTAGTCATTTGGTTTTTTTTTTTTGTTGTTTTTTTGTTTCAGTGGGTGATATTGTAGTGCAATGCACCCCCTTCCTTTTTTCCCTTTTGTTCTGTATTTCAAAATACAATTTTGTTGTTGTTTTCGAAAAGAAGTTGAATTCAGCAATATCCCGGAACAGTGTAAAAGCTTTAGGGGTGGTTTCGTCTTCTTCCAACAATGGAGACAGCAGAAACTCAGAGATGAGAATGAGGGTTGTTGTTTTGTTTTGGAGTTCTGATCCTTGAGGTATGAATGTTGCAGCTGTCTGCTTTAAGTGAAGGGCGTGCATTCTTAAGAAAAGAGAAATGGTACACTATTGGATTTTTGGAGTGTTCTTGAAAGAGGAAGGAAGCTATGCTGTTCTTTCAATGCCTGATTCATTTGTGTTGTCAGTAACGGCATGTTGGCAAAGGACAAGAGGCTGCAGTTTCATCAGAAGGGGAGAAGTATGAATTCCACTGGCTCGGGGAAAAGCAGTGCAACCGTTTCAAGGTAAGCAGTATTGATAACCCAGGGACTGGGGGTAGGTACAGACCTGACATTAGGTTGGGCCCACTATCTATAAAATGCTGGCTATAGTCAACCCGGCCTCTTGTACTTCTCAGTGCTGGAACCTGGGTGGCTTCCCATTTTTAATTCCCCATAATGCATCTGGGCTCCCGAGATAATGTCTCTGCAGAGCTGGGCTCTGGCACTGTCAATCTTTTAATAGCTCAATGGAATTTCTTCTTTTCCCCCTATTCTGCCAATAAAAATCACCAAGCTATGTTATCTGTTGATGGCCTGAGTGCCTGCTTTCTGCTTTTTTGAGGTATATTCACAAACTAGCACCTCCCTGGAGTTTTATAAGCTGTGGGACATGCTAAATGTGATAAGGGAAGCCATATTTGTTGTTCATGTATCTGCTCTTTTCAAATAGACCTGATTTTTTACATCCATAGATGATGAACGTTGAACCTCTCATTGACTCCCCATTTTACATCTTACTCTCACTTTCCCCCTCTCTGAGTCAGAGGTGGGGTGGGGGCCAAGTACCTGGGGACAGGAAGCTGGATTAGGCCCCTTCACTTGCACACCCATTTACAGGATGAAATAGCTCCCAATTTGTACCTGAATGAGCCTGGCTATACTTCTGTGTTTCCATAGGATTTTTTCTAAGGACCAATGAGAAAGATGTGCATTGTTTTGAACAGCATAACACACACTAGAACTACTACATAACCAGTTACAAGATCTATTGTAGTGGAGACTAGATAATGCTATGTACCTTGGCTACTTCTGCTGTCCAAAGCATAAACCAGTTAAGTTGAATTATCTGGAGTTGAAACTGTAGTCACATAACCCTCACCCCTGGGCATTGGTTCCATTGCTCTGATGTTCTTTTGAGTAGATGTGCCCAAGATTGCATTGTAAACTTGCTTTTGAGGTGGTAGATAGCACTTGTCTCAGAAGCATGTTCAAAACCCTCAAGACTGAAATGGTATACTGGGGACTGAAGCATTAAATTCACATACCAAGCCTAGACACATTTCCTTGAAAGCAAGTTTTGCTTTGATCTTGAAGTTCCTCTCAAGTCAGCAAGCTGGAGATGGCTATCGAATGCCACCTCCAGTTCAATGAAGACTTCAGAAAACACGGGCGGGCAGTGCAGATGAGCATGCTAGTTCTGTCTCTTCCCCCAGGCACTCTTCCCATCCAACTTCCAACTTGTGGAAGGCTAAGGTCTGGAGTGAGTAGCCTCCTGCATTTGTGAAGGCTCCCTGTGCACTTTAGAACCCAGGAAAACCGGGGCTCCAAAATGTGTGGGCGGCCTCCACAAGTGCAGAAGGGCGATGGCAACTTCTTATTTTTTGCGCTCACTATTGAAACACCTGAAGAGGGTTGTGGTCTCAGACAGGTCCAGTTCCTCATTCCTCAACACATGTTCTTGGAAGTAAACCTTGCAGACTCCCAGAAAATAATTTCATCTCCTTGAAATGCTTAGAACCGTAGCCTAAAGGTAAAGGTAAAGGTACCCCTGCCCGTACGGGCCATTCTTGACAGACTCTAGGGTTGTGCGCCCATCTCACTTAAGAGGCCAGGGGCCAGCGCTATCCGCAGACACTTCCGGGTCACGTGGCCAGCGTGACAAAGCTGCATCTGGCGAGCCAGCGCAGCACACGGAAACGCCGTTTACCTTCCCGCTGGTAAGCGGTCCCTATTTATCTACTTGCACCCGGGGGTGCTTTCGAACTGCTAGGTTGGCAGGCGCTGGGACCGAGCAGCGGGAGCGCACCCCGCCGCGGGGATTCGAACCGCCGACCTTTCGATCGGCAAGCCCTAGGCGCTGAGGCTTTTACCCACAGCGCCACCCGCGTCCCTCAGAACCGTAGCCTACATATGTTTTAATCAGAGGACTTCAGTTTAACCAGGATGTAGTTCTTGCTTGTATAGTGGTACCTCGGTTTAAGAACAGTCCGGTTTAAGAATGATTTGGTTTACAAACTCCACAAAACTGGAAATAGTGTCTTGGTTTGAGAACTTTACCTCAGTCTAAGAACGGAATCCAAACAGTGGAAGGGCACCAGCGGCAGGAGGCCTCATTAGGGAAAGCACACCTCAGTTTAAGAATGGTTTTGGTTTAAGAACAGACTTCCGGAACGGATTAAGTTCGTAAACCGAGGTACCACTGTACTTGTCCAAAAGGAGGAAATCATATCTAAGAAAGAAAGAAAAAGGGTGGAAAGCAATTATGGGGTGTTTTTGTTTTTGTCTAGTGTATCTGAACTCCTCGAACTGTATGAGGAAGATCCTGAAGAGGTCCTCTACAATCTTGGATTTGGCCGTGATGAACCAGATATTGCTTCTAAGATTCCATCGAGATTTTTCAATTCGTCGTCCTTTGCCAGGGGGATAGATATCAAAGTGTTTCTAAATGCCCAGTTGCAGCGCATGGAAGTGGAAAATCCGAATTTTGCATTGACCAGTATGTATACTAAATTAAGAGCATGGTTTCAAAATTGCTGACGTCATGTTGTTGGCCTCAGGAGCGAGTGCTTGGGGCCCCATCTACAGTACACATTTAAAGCAGGATCACACCACTTTAAATCATAGGGGCTGTAGTTTGTTCAGTATTGATAGGAGCCTTCCCCCAAAAAACTTCTAGTGGTTTAGCAGTCGTTCTTTGTGAGGGAAATGGGAGGCCTAACAACTCTCAGCACCCTTAATGAACTACAGTTCCCATGATGATGATGATGATGATGATGATGTGGTTTTTTTGGGGGGGGGGGAAGCTGCAGCTATTTAAAGTGGTGTGGTACTACATTAAATGTATAGTGCAGATGGACTCTAAATGGACTTCCCTAACAAAATGCTGAATGATTTATATCTGGGAAACCAAATAACAACTGGAAGGCCATCACTGGGTCCTCACCCCTATTCCATAGTGACACATAGTGGCTATTTGAAGGCAGTTGACCACAGATGACAGAGCAGAGGATCTACAGTGGCTTCCAGTATGTTTCTGAGTACAATTCAAAGTGTTGGTGTTGACCTTTAAAGCCCTAAACAGCCTCAGCCCTGTATACCTGAAGGAGCATCTCCACCCCCATGGTCCAACCTGGACACTGAGGTCCAGCACCGAGGGCTTTCTGGAGGTTCCCTCACTGTGAGATGTGAAGCTATAGGGAACCAGGCAGAGAGCCTTCTCGGTAGTGACACCCCCCCCCCCCCATAGAACTCCCTCCTATCAGATGTCAAGGAAATAAACAACTATCTGACTTTTAGAAGAAACCTGAAGGCAGCCCCGTTCAGGAAAGTTTTTAATGGTTGACATTTTATTGTGTTTTTAATACTTTGTTGGGAATCGCCCAGAGTGGCTGGGGCTACCCAGTAATATAGGTGGCACATAAATAATAAAATTATTATTACTATTATTATTATTGTGGTGGCGATGGTGCATGGTGGGATTCAGAGGAAAGAATATGAAACCACTTTGAGAGGGACCTGGGTGGGCAAAGGTGGTGAAAAGGGCCAATGCTGACCTCTCTCGCCTCCTGAAAAATTTCACCAGAACTTTGCTAGATGCAACCAAAATATATAGTTTGTGTAACTTGAAAGGCACAGTAACATTTTGTATGTGTGTGTTTTCCTTTTTCATCTAATAGTCAAAATGACATTTTGAAAATGAAATGCTCTGTCATCTGTGGTCAACAAACAACTGTTCTTAAAAATAAAATAAAATGATTGGCTTTTTAAAAAATAGAATTTTGGAAAAGCCCAAGGCTGTGGGTACTTTCTGACAGAGACATTTGAGGGTTAGCAATTCTTCGCCTGCTATGTGTTTGTTTTTACCTTTGCAAGTTCCAAGCAGCTTCATTATTGACTCTTACAATGCCTCCCATTGTTCTCTTTGTCATCTCTTTGTTTTTTTGTCCTTTTGCCAGGCCGCTTTCGTCAAATTGAAGTGCTCACGACGGTGGCCAATGCATTCTCTTCCTTGTACTCCCAAGTCTCTGGCACTCCGCTGCAGAAAATTGGGAGCATGAATTCGACCGCTTCCAGCAAAGAGGCACCCAGCCCTCCTCCTCTGACGCGGAGCAACACGGCGAGCCGTTTCATCAAGACCTTGTCTAAACTCAATCTGTACGGGAGCCCGCAGGCAGGAGAAGGGGCCGGCAGCCCTACCACCTCACCAGTTGAGAAGGGGAAAGCCGAAAGTGGGGCTGAAGAAGCGGAGGCGAAAAATGAGCCCAAAACACCAAAACACTTCAAAGCTTCTCTGCTGGCTACGGTAAAAGAGGAGACGCCAAGCAACCAGTCCACTGCGGCTGAGGGTCTCAATGCTTCAGGAATTTCTTCTGGCATGAATGCAAAGCAAGGAGATGGTACTGTGCCTCCTGAAAGCAAGGACTCGGTTGATCATTCAGATGAGAAAGCTGCTGCTACAACATCCAGTAGTATCGAGAGCGATGCGCTAGCACCAGCCAGTTCTGGGCTCGAAGTTAACGCCGAACTGCAAATAACTCCTGCTCCCGTGTTGGATAAACAGCCCTGTGCTTCAATAGCCAACCCATCCATCGCCAATCTCTTGTTGCAGCAAAAGGACTCGTTTGAGATGGAAGAGGTAAGTGGAAAGGCATTTGTGCAAAGTCCTCCTTGGTCCCCTACGCTAGGGCTGAGCGAAATATCAATATATCATCCAAAACCGGATTGAAGCCCATACCGTGATATTGGTTTTGTAATTTTTGACCTGGCAATGTGTCGTGAATCGTGGTGTGTGTGTGCTGTGCAAAAATCACAAGGTGGGGAAAACCGTAAAGCCAGCTAGTGTTTCTCTCGATTCCTGCAGCCCGTGTTAACTCTGCCGACTCGGCTCTCCCCTGCCTCCTGCAGGGGGGCAGCGAATCACAAGAGCAGGTGCCGGCAAAAATCATGATGCGGGAAAAACCGTGAAGCCAGCCAATGCCTCCACGTAGCTCCATCCTTCTTTGAGATATCATGATATATCAGTATACTGCAATGTTTAGCTGGTGATACCTCACAATCTTGAAAACCAGATATCACCCAGCATTACCCAGTTTTGTATGCTCCTTTGATCTAGAGGTAGCATATAGCCATCATGACTGCTAGGAAGCACCAGCGAGCTTAAGTAGAGCTGATGTGTTGAAATGATGACAAATTCTTGCTAAATAAACATCTGCATTCTGGTTAGAGGTGCATAAGTCGACAGGAGTGGGAAATCCAGCTTTTCCCAACAGGAATGAGGCAATTCCTTTTTAAAAAAAATATTTGTGTTTCTAAAAATGCTTATGAAACAATGAGCGTGAGCTGGGAGTGCGCAGCGGCCTTCTGGTCTGCCTCTTCCCAAGCATTGCTTTGGCATGTTTTCGTCAGGCATCGCATGGCAAGCTTACATTCCTGCAGGTTTTTCCGTGCTATCCTGGGGCTCCTTTAGGAAGTCTGTTGCTGTCAAGATAGCCAGTGTGGGAGTGAGTCAGGGCAAAGTTTCCTCGGGAGCCCTGGCCTCTGCCCTCTCAGCCAATCACGATTCTCTCAAGTCTATGTCCCATATTGATATTGGCTAAGGAGGCGCAGAGGGGTGGATTGGGCGGCGGTTGCAAGTTTGCAGGGTACAAATGCTGGTGGGGCTTTGATCCTGGGGTCCAGGCAAGGGCGGGTGATGACAAATGATCTGGTCCTTCCCCCTCCAAAAATGCCACCAGGAAAAAATAGAAAGGTGGGAACACAAGAAGCTTAAGTGTACCCAACCGGGAGCAAGTAGACCAAGGCAACGCCTCCGAAAAGCCAGACCGTAGCAGAAAGGCTTGTGAGATGAGCTTTTTCAATATGTATTTGATGTATTTGATTCTGTAGGAAACTGCATTAAGCTGTTTTGCGTGTGTGCATGTGCATGTGTGGTGTTGTGGTGGTTTTTTAAAAAAAATGTCATTGAAGTAAACCTGTCACTAACACAGTGTAAATTCTGATACTAGTGCTAGACAATGATATGTAGCATATTATATCCCTGGGAATTTTCAGTGCAGCTACAGTCGGAGAGGCTTTCTTCCAGGGTTGCAAATCTTGGATGTCCAGCTTTTTCAAGTGACTTTCCTTAGAAGATTCAGGAATGAGTTTGTTTTTGCGAAGAGGTTTCTAACCTTCATTTTGTTTGCAAAGAGGGGCTTTAAAAAGAGGCACTGCTTTGTGTGGCTGCTGAAACTGCAAGGCTCTGGGAATGGGGAAGGACTTCTAATATTGAGGGTGAACTAAATTCACTCACCTGGGTCTTGCCTGTCTGCAGAGAGCTTTCTGCTCTCTACTTGCTCTAGTTGCACCTTGCCTTTCCTGACTATTCTAGCATTTTGCCATTAGCCCCAGCGGCACTGATTTAATTCCACCACGGCTGCCTCTGATGCACACTGAGATTTATATAGAATTCTGTTGTTGTTTTTAATTAGATGGGGTGGCAGGACTGAGGGCCATACTGTGAACTTGGCTCTGATCACAGTGAAGTTGAAAAAGTGGCTGGATCTGGTTATTGGCTTGCAATGCAATGCATATTTCAAAAAGTGAAAATCTGGACACAAAAGTTTGTTGAGCCTTTTTGGGCAAAGTTGTTGAGGTTTTGTTTTTGTTTGCAAAATCTCCCCAAAATTTGAAAGTTTTCTGCTATTTTTAAGGAGATTTGCTGAAAAATCGACACTTCTGGCATGGGTTGCCATACGCCCGGGTTTTTACCGCTTTTCAAAAATTCCACCCGGATGTTATTTTTGATGGACATATCCCAGATATGTCTGGGAAATCCCAAACTTATGGCAGCCCTATGCAACAGTGTGCCTTGGCAAAGAAGTGGTGGTCAATTATGAAGACGAGTAGAATTTTGAGACTCGTTTGTGCAGCAGCTTTCTCTTTCTGCATTCCTTGTCCGTCTGTCTAGATGTTCTAGTCCAGCCTGGTGTTTTCCAGATGATTTGAACTATAGCTCCGATCATCCCTGGCCATGCTTGCTGAAGATGACTGGA
Organism: Podarcis cretensis; assembly: GCF_951804945.1. NCBI lineage: Eukaryota > Metazoa > Chordata > Lepidosauria > Squamata > Lacertidae > Podarcis > Podarcis cretensis. The sequence goes on along the minus strand of NC_137170.1, from coordinate 115,799,565 downwards.
GCTATGATTCAGGCATTTTGGGGGGTGGGGGGGAGGCTGCCGGGTTGGGGGAGTCTGTTCTCATCCAGGCTGCCGTATAACCACAAGAGAGTTCCTGTTACGCTGTGAGATTACATGATTAAAGGCTGTTGCAAGCCCAAATCTCCCATTCCCAGAAGAGGTTTGTGTCTTGTTCCAAGGAAGCCTCTGTTAGGGGCAGCCAGTTCTGCTGCCTCTGTGTGCAGTTCCTCAGAATAACTGCTTGGAAGAACATGTTTCTTCTTTTCACCTTCAAGTTAGACATGGCAAATTGGGCCCAAATCCCTGTGTCAGGGCTGGTGCCAGCATGTGGAATGGTCAGAAAGCTTCCAGGCAGGATTCAGGGCCCTGGAAGAGACCCACCCACCTATATTTGAGTTGGGGTCTTCCTGCCATGTTCTGCCAGGGCACGGTGGAAAAGTCAAAATGGCAGGTGCCCATCACAGATTTCAGTGGCATTACTATTGTCTTCTGCCACCATGGCAAACCCACAAAATTGGTGAGGACCTGCACCAGAACTGTGAACCCACTGTGGGTTCACTAAATGGCACTGCTGGGGGCACATCTGGAATTTGTCTTGTGTGCTGTGCTGGCGCAGTGATGTAAGATTCAAGGTTTCCTGACCTTTAGGCTTCCAGGGGTGTGGGGTGGGGAGAGGGAATGGCATTATGACAAAATGCAAACAAAAACCCCCCATTTTGTTTCCTTGGACAAAGCTCAAACAGTTTTCTTTCAATAGCATTTAATCCATTCTTTTTAAGCTGTGATAACAGGGACACAATGCCTCAGCTTGATATTTTGAAAATACGCTGGTTTCCTAAGAGGAAGTCCTTTGATATTGAATGTTTCTATTTTAATAAACCAGTATTAAGTCAGAGTTTGTTGTGTGAGAAAAGAGAAAGCAAGCAGTTTTATCACCAAAGAACATCTTGGAATTGAGGAAATGTCTGAAAGTTGGTCAGTTGTGAAATGTGGAGACTGGCCGCTTGAGAAGGGAGAGAACAAGTCTAGCTGCCTTCACCTAGATGGATTTTTACTTAAACAAGTTGGCATAAATATTTGCAGTTCTTAATACCAGCCTTAGTAATTTAAAGATCACACTTTGTTTTATAGGCAGCATCACTTTGGGGAACGTGACTGGAGACGATTGTGTGACACAGAGGTTATTGCAATGGGCACAGTTACTTTATTGCCCTGCTTACTTGAGGGAAGTAGTCAGGAGCAAGAAACGCCACTCTGAATGACCGCATATTACATAAAATGATGGCTGGTGAATAAAATGATGTTGCAGCTTGAAGCACTGATTCAGATATGTTTAAATAACAAGTTTGTTAGTGACAACAAATTATACAGGCTATCCAAACCCATGTTGACCATAAGCTCAAATTTGGGGATTTGGAAGTTGTGGGGAATCCACCCACTTCTGGAAAAATCCAGAATCTTCTGCCAGACAATAGTAATTGGTATTAAACCTTTTCATATGAAGATTAGCAAAGCTATGTTCCAAAATATGAAGGTTCTTTTCTCACAGACTAAACGTGTTACAATGTTCAGGGTTTGCTACCTTTAGATGAAATGTAACGGAAGAAAGTTTTGTATTCGCAGCTTGTCTACAGTTTGCATATAACCTCTGTAATTTAAGGAATGGCTATTTATAGTTTGCTGTGTCCTGGATTTCAGAGTTCTTTTTTAACAATGAAGAGATGTTTTTGTGTTTAGGTAGCGCTGTTGCTAAGCTGCAATCTTATATGTGCTTAAATGGGAGTAAGTACGGCTGAATTCAGTAGTGCTTATTTCTTGAGCAGACACGGATAAGATTACACTCTTAAGGCGCCTTTGCAGGCCACTCAGATACGTAGTTTTCTTGCAAACACATGCATAGAGTAACCTTTGCCATCATAATGGGTCTAGACGAAACTAGACAATACAGTTTTTCTGGCAAGCAATGAGCAGATTTCGACTGGGAGGGTGTGATGGCCGGCCTTTTTTAAAAAAGTTTATTCTTGGTGGGGCCCCCTCCCTCCCAAGAGTCTGGGCTTGAGTAGTTAAGAGAAAATTGCTAGAATGAACAATGTATATGCAAACTTGGGGATAGCAGATGGTTTTGGCATGGATGCTAATTGTTTGGACAGGACTCTCAGTTAATTTTACATCATCTAATTGGCACCTGCTATTTCTAGTACAGCTTTTGGCAAAATGTTAACATGGGGTAAAGCTTCAGACATTTTACATACATACACATACATACATAGATGTCTTTCCACAGTTTAAACCATGCTCAAGGCTGCTTACAACATGTAAATATATATACAACAAAAGTAGTTGTAAAAAAAAACAAAACATTACAAATTCGCAACCAAACCAAACAATTTCCACATAAATCACAATAAGATCCAAAATAAAAATGCAAAATACCTCCCCACAACCCCCCCCCCCACAGCACCCTAGCCCAAGAATCTGTTCAGCAGCCTCAGCTTTTGTAGTTGGAGTCAGTCCTTCCCAGGCCAAGTGGAAAAGGCCCACAAGGCAGGGAGCAGGTCTTCCTGGGCTTACAGCCAAGATGGCCTCTGGCCTCTTCAGCAGCCTCAGCTTTTGTAGACCAGAACAGGCAATTTCATGTGGGTGGCAAAGAGAGGGAGAAACAGAGGGGAAAGGGAGGGTTAAAGAGAAAGAAAAGCCCAGCTACTTTTGACTGTGGCTCCACTGACTTATCAGTATGTGGCTCCTGACAAAGTAACACTGAGAGAGCATGGCCCTCGAAAAGTAAACATTTGCCTATCCTTGCTATAGCGTAGCCACTGGTCTCCATTTTGCATTGCTTTGGATTGGGTGCTTTCAGTTTGACACTCTAGATCAGTGTTTCCCAACCTTGGGCCTCCAGATGTTTTTGGCCTACAACTCCCATCATCCCTAGCTAGCAAGACCAGTGGTCAGGGATGATGGGAATTGTAGTTCAAAAACAGCTGGAGGCCCAAGGTTGGGAAACACTGCTCTAGATGGAATGAAGCTGACACTCAGTGTGTCGTTCCTAGTCACACTCTTGAATATCCTATTCTTATATGAATTAAACAAGAATTGTGATGTATACCACATTGGTGATGATATGCATCTCCCAATCAGTTGAGCACATTAATAATCTTATCGCAATCGAGGCAATTGCCACTTTGTGTGGGGTGATTAGATTAGCTTGTGGGATGTCTTCCTTCCTTGTTTGGGTTGGGGAGGATGTGTTTGCTTAAAGGCATAATTATTCCCTCAGTTGCCACACCAAAAAGTTGGCAGCTGTGTTGTAGCTGGTTACAAGGCTTTCTCCAAACAATGGCTAGCAATAACTCACTAGAACTAGGGGAATTTAAACAGAGGTGACTGCAGTTTCATTCTACCTTGGGGCAAAGCTAACTTCACCTGCAAAACCTGTTGAATGCTAATAAATAGTAGTCACATTCATCTTTTAGATTGATTGCAACTGGTGGTGTGGTTTCTTTTTTAATTAATTTTGAAATTTTAATTTGATTCTTACATCTGGGATGGTTTTATATATAATTTTATCGATGAGGTGGCTCTCTTGCTTTGTGCAACAAGAAAAGCGACATTTCCCCCCTTGAACAAAACCTTTCCTGTCTAGTTTCTCTTTGTTGCTGGGTGGTGGGAAGTTGCATGAGAACTGCTTATTTAGCAATTAATTTAGAGCAGCTTTCTTGCTGTTTAAACAAAGGAGCTGCTTTGTGCTACATCTCCCCATTCCTGCTAGCAGGCCAGCCTGCCTTGCAACATAGTCTCTGACACCAAATAGAACTTTATAGAGGGAAATGTGAGCTGTGAAACCTGTAGTGCTGCCTATTTAAATGTTTTGGGTTGAATCTACTGGCCAGATTAGTCATGATTTGACAGCTGACATTGGATGGTGTTTTGAGGTGATGTCAGGCCTTGCCTGTGGCGTTAATTACTTTGGTAATAAACCTACCATGTGGTGTTATAGAATCATAAAATCATAGAGCTGCAAGGGAACCTCGGGATCATCTAGTCCAGTGTTTCCCAAACTTGGGTCTCCCGCTGTTTTTGGACTACAACTCCCATCATCCTTAGCTAGCAGGACTAGCAGTTAGGGATCATGGGAATCAGTGTTAGAAACTGAGATATGAAAGCTGGGAGCTAAATGGCACCTTAAACTTAGGTTATGGGTACGACAATGGAATGTCTAGGTGTGCTTTTTTTATAACAAAAATACAAAGCTGAAAATGAATGAAATGCAGTTAAAATATTATGTTCGTTTTTCACATGGCCTAGTCCTTCCCCTGCCCACCCCCCTAATATTCTTAAGGAGGTCTCTTTTCCAGTCTTCAGAGAGTAGCTGGAAGTGGGGAGGCAGAAAAGGGTCCTCCTTTCCTTCCACTCTGCAGTTTTAATCTGAAATCTTAGGCACAGTACTGAGCGCAGAGCTCAGAAAGTGCTCACACTAATGAAATTCCCTGTTGCAACATGCACCTAGAACAATGGGAGTTTTGAACACTGATGGGAACAGTAGTCCAAAAACAGCTGGAGACCCGCATTTGGGAAACACTAATATAGTCCAACCCCCTGCAGTGCAGGAATATGAAGTTGTCCCATATGGGGATCAAACCTGCAAACTTGGCATGGTTAGCACTATGCTCTAACCCAGCCTTCCTCAACCTGTGGGTCCCCAGATGTTGTTGAACTACAACTCCCATCATTCCTAGCCAACATGACCAGTGGTCTGGCAGTTGTAGTCTAACAACATCTGGGGACCCACAGGTTGAGAACCGCTGCAACCCATGGGTAGGCAAACTAAGGCCCGGGGGCAGGATCCGGCCCAATCGCCTTCTAAATCTGGCCTGCGGATGGTCCGGGAATCAGCGTGTTTTTACATGAGTAGAATATGTCCTTTTATTTAAAATGCATCTCTGGGTTATTTGTGGGGCATAGGAATTCGTTCTTTTTCTTCTTCTTCAAAATATAGTCCACCCCGCCCCCCCCCCCCAAGGTCTAAGGGACAGTGGACTGAAAAGGTTTGCTGACCCCTGCTCTAACCCACTGAGCTATGTGTGAATACTCAATTCTTCATCTATGAACCTGTACAAATAATATTAAAAAGTCTACATATGGAATTGTATCAAGGGGAGATTAGTTAGGATCCGCTAAAATCCTAAAGCAATGGGATAGTTTTCAGCTTTCACAGAACTGTTCTGAGGATCAGTATTAATGTGGTTTGGACTGGGGGAAAGAGAGAGAAGGAGGTAGCTTGCAGACTTAGAGGCATGGTAGAAACCTCTGCAACATGTTAGTGGTTTTAAGACCAGAAGATTTGCAGCTAGGGCCTCTACAATACCCTTTATGAACAATGTCTCCCTCCACCCTTTTAAACACAGTGTTTGGGGAAGACTTTAGTGAAATTCACAAGCTAGCTGTCATTAACTTTATTATTTTTGTTCGGTCTAAATAATGATATTGTGTTACTGCATCAATAAACCAGCACAGCTACCTGTTGTTGTTTTTGTTGTTGTTTGTTTTGTTTTTAAACATTCTTGCCTAAAAACAAAAAGCTCTTTTGGAGATGATTGTGTTTTCTATACAACATTTCTCTTTTTTAAAAAAAACCCAAAACCTTAATTGCCCCCTGGAATACTGATATGGTGTCTTTTTATTCCACGTATATCATGTTCTGCATGTTCCAGCTTAAATACTTATTTTCTGCTGCAGGAAGTCTGAAAGGGATATACTAGTGATAAACAGCAATGAATGTTTGCTTTGGATTGCCAAATTTGATTGCGTTGGATTGTGAATCAGCTAAGTAGCTAGTTATGTTGATCAGTGGGCATAACTGTCTGTTGGGCATGACTCAAAAAATGCTTTGATTTTATTCCTACTGCAGATTCAAAGTACAGAAGGAGAGATTCCACATGCTCTTAACATGAGCCAGCTGGCTTTAGCCAAAATGAAAAAAGGTGAGTAGGTTTCTCTCTTCTTTCTTTTTGGCCCCCTCTGAAATGGCTCTGGCACAGGCCCATTTATTTCTGACAGTGCCCATTGACATGTTGATGCAAGTACTTGGGAGCTTCTTAAATTGCAGCCCACCCAAAAGATCCTTGTCTGCTTCTCTGCCAGCTTTCAAATCATAGTGTTCCCCTTGTGAAGTGGCACTTCAAATGAGAGAGGATGAATCATGTTTCTAACCTCAATGAATGGTTCTGCTTCTCTGTGTCAGAGAAACTGAAAGGTTGTGTTTTGCTTTGTTTTTTTATAACGGAGCCCTGTCATTTGAAATGACAATTTTAAACCTTAAAATTACAAACTCTTTCAACCTGAATTGTGTGGTACATACAGCATTTTACTGCCCTTCAGACTGCTGACTGTACAGAAGCCTCGTACTTTTGACCACACAGAATGTCTTCCACTGCAGTCCTCTGCACATGTTAAGTTCCACTGTTTCCAAGGGGGATTCTTCCCTAATAAGTCTGTTTTCAGGGTGCAGCATTTATTCCCCTCTTTCTCTGCCAATAAGGGATGTGGGTGGCGCTGTGGGTTAAACCACAGAGCCTGGGACTTGGCAATCAGAAGGTCAGCGGTTTGAATCCCCATGACGGGATGAGCTCCCATTGATCGGTCCCTGCTCCTGCCAAACTAGCAGTTCGAAAGCACGCAGTGCAAGTAGAGAAATAGTTACCACTCAGGCGGGAAGATAAACCGTGTTTCCGTGTGCTGCTCTGGTTCGCCAGAAGCAGCTTAGTCATGCTGGCCACATGACCCGGAAGCTGTACACCGGCTCTCTCGGCCAATAAAGTGAGATGAGCGCCACAACCCCAGAGTCGGTCACAACTATACCTAATGGTCAGGGGTCCCTTTACCTTTACCTTCTCTGCCAATATATGGGCTATTGCCCAAAGGATGAAAGCAAGGGCAGTGTAGGATTCCCAGCCTGCACTATACAGCTGATGGACATGAAGAAATCCCAGAATGCATCACAGGAAAGCACTATTTCATTCCTGAGCCTTGTCTGAGCAAGGAAAAGGGGTGGGATCCTGGGAGGCCAAATTAATTGGGTTATTGTGCAGTGTAGCAAAGATATCTGCCCACCATTCAGGGAACTGATCAAGAAAATGCATTGTTCATTGCATGCATGTAACTTTTGAATGTACTTTAGAAGTTGCTATGTAATATAAATAAAATAGACATATAGAGTGAATTGTGCTTCCAGTTTCAATACAGAAAACATTTTGCTACTGATCTCAAATTTTTTGAGGAAAAAACACTGATGCCATGTGCATGTGCAGCTGACAATAGAATTTAGGTACATACATGCTTGTGTGAATGTGTGCACTTTGAGTTGAGAGCCCTATGCTCCTGTTTAGTAATAAATCAGCTTATTATCAGACCCAGGTTTTTTTTATTAATTCTCCGAGTCCTTAAGTCCTTCAACCTTGGTTCAGGCTCACATGAAAGCCCTAGCCTTGCATTGCAAGATGTTATCTCATTTCCATCAACCTGTTTTCCATTGCCTGTTTCCAAAGCCCGTTAATAACAAAACAGGAGTCCAGATGCACCTTTCATATACGTAGCTTGTGACTCTTAAACGGCTGCTTTGATACCCATACCAGTGTTGTGCTCTTCAGCACAGAATGTTATGCACTTGTAATACATTTTTGGTGGCATTGTGCCTCCAAGGAGAAGGTCACTGTTGCTTTTTGTAACTTACTGCAGTCTGAAAAACATGTTTAGCAGGCACGCAGTGAAACGTACAATATCTGATTGTTTTTATAATATTTGTCTCTTTTTTTACAAGCATGGGGGCAACCCATTCTTAGGATTTTTATGTTAAACACTGCTGCATTTTACAACTACTGTGCCATGCACAAATGCAAGCTTTTATTAAAAAAAAAAGTCACTGCCCTCTTTATGAATTGTGCTTAAAAAGAAAAAAGCTTAATGTAATCATTTTTCATAATCTTCTGCTGGCTGAAAAAAACAATATTGCAAAACAATCTTCCTGTACATATGATATGATGTACTTTTTAGGTAATGCATTTTACCCAAATGAGTTTATCTGGTGTGTTCAGCACCGGCATTTGTTATTACGTAACCCGAATGGAGATATGCTTTGCTTTCTGGATTTCTTTCCTATGACTGGAACAAAAAGATACCCTTGCTCTGCACTATAAAAATGAAAGTGCTGCTGAAATGTCCAGCATGTGCAATGCTAGTTAATTGGAGGAAGCTCATTTCAGGGAAGGCACCACTTTCCTGCCCCTCACCCCTTTCTTCTGTGATGGCTTGACCTTGGAGCAACATGAGTATTAGGGGGGCTAGTGTGCCAGTGTTGGAGTAAGGTAGTGATGGCCAAACTTGGCCCTCCAGCTGTTTTGGTACTACAACTCCCATCATCCCTAGCTAACAAGACCAGTGGTCAGGGATGATGGGCATTGTAGTCCCAAAACAGCTGGAAGGCCAAGTTTGGCCATCACTGGAGTAAGGCTTCAGAGATCAAGGTTTAAATCCCCTCTTGGCCATGTAGCTCACTAGGTGACCATGGGCCAGTGTTGCTGCATTTCAGTCTAACCTACCTCACAGAGTTGTCGTAGCGATAAAATGAGTGGGGGGAACCATGAGCATGACATTGAAGAAGAGGGTGGGCTTAACAAACCCATAAGTAACAGTTGGTTTGTTCTTTCTGGAACCCCAGCTCTCAAGTCTCTGGCAGATTGAGAGAGAAGTTGAACACCCAAGTGTCTTGAAAGCTCAGAAGTCAAATGCAATCATATGAACTTGCCTTATACTAAATCCAGCTGTCCTGTGATAAGACATTTGCCCAGCATCACCTATTTTATCTATCCATTTAAAAGGTTTATGTTGATATTACTAACAAAATAAAATAAATAATTTTTTTTTTAAAAAAAAAAACCCTTCCAGTAACACCTTAGAGATCAACTAAGTTAGCTATTGGTATGAGCTTTTGACACAATAGCTCATACCAATAACTAACTTAGTTGTTCTCTAAGGTGCTACTGGAAGGAATTTAGTTATTTTATTTTAGTTATTTTATTTTGTTTCGACTATGGCAGACCAACACGGCTACCTACCTGTTGATATTACTAGTACTCCTTCTACATTTGTATCCTGCCTTGCCACTAAGTTACTCATGGTCATGGTATACGCGGTTCTCCCCACCTCGTCTCATTATCACAACAACCCTCTGAGGTACGTTTGGCTGAGAGATGGGGACTGGTCGATGGTCATCAAATGAGCTCATGACTGGATGGGGATATGAACCCTTGTCTCCCAACTCCTAACCATACACTACATTGGGTTTCTACTATGCCAGTATTCAGCTTCCGGGATGGATTTACAAGCGTTTTTCAGCTGAGGAGATCAAAGTTTTGCATGTGTCCACTGGAAATGTGAAATAATTCATTGCCACAATTTGTTGTTGTTGTTGTTCTTGACCATTATTTCAGTTTTGCAGGAGGTGTTGCTTCTTTATTTTTAGCACAGTTGCTTCCCGTTTTGGGAGGTAGTTAATACAACATTTACAGATATGTGTGCAGACTTCAGTACACAAACTGGTCAATACGCAGGGCCAGCAGTTCTTCAAGGCCTAGATATCTGAGAACCTCTCAGCTAGAGGGTGCGATCAGTGTTGACCCTGCTAATCAGCAGATACTGGGGTGCAGCAGTAGCAACCCACCACTCTTTCCTCCTGAGCCCACCAGTTGTTCCCCTCAGCTCCCCTGAGGTGTTTTGGAAGACAGTGTCTATATGATTGTCAACGTTATATAGCTCTCTTTAGTTGAGCAGTGGAGAAGAGCCAACTTGCCAAAAGCCTTACATACAAAGATGAGGGACCTGTGGCCCTCCAGCTCCCATCAGCCTCAGCCAGCAGTTAGGGATGATGGACTCTGGATTCCACCAACACTTGGAGGCCAAGGGTTTCCTCAGGGGATGAAACAAATTGCAAATGAAGACCCTGCTCCTCCACCGCTAACCAAGTTAAGGGTCAAGTAGGACGCTGCTATGCCGTTAACTCGCTCCTGTTTTTCTGGTATCAGGGTTAGATCTGAGTCTGCAGAATGCAAAATTGACTAAGGCGTAACAGGTTCAAGCCAGTTTGTTTAGTGGATAGGAATGTATGATAAGAATTATTACAAAGGGGAATTTGCTGATGTGAATTTGTTGGATTGAGTTTCAGTGTGTTTTTGAGTTCATGTGCCCTTTAAAGCAGCCAATAAAAGCATTTCTCTCTCTTTTGAAAATGTTTTGACTATTTGTTTCTGAACATTGCTCGCACTGGGCCTTCAGGTATAAAGCAGGTATTAGTTTTACTGTTCTTAATGTTTTTAAAAAAATTATTTGGTGGTTCACAGAGGCCAGCCTAATAAAAACTTGCAATTACTACTTTGCAAGGCCAACATCTATTACTCAATGGTCTGAAGATTTCATTGCCCTTTCTACATTTGAGCACAGGGCTTATAATAATCAATGTCATTTAGATACCTATTCAGACATATGGACTGCTTATATTAATCTATATGTTTAAATTGCGGCTGCTGGAAAAAAATATTTTAAATGTCCCCCTCTCCCTTTCTTTTTGTTATACAGTGGTACCTCAGGTTACATACGCTTCAGGTTACAGACTCCGCTAACCCAGAAATAGTGCTTCAGGTTAAGAACTTTGCTTCAGGATGAGAACAGAAATTGCACTCCGGGGGTGCGGCAGCAGCAGGAGGCCCCATTAGCTAAAGTGGTGCTTCAGGTTAAGAACAGTTTCAGGTTCAGTACGGACCTCTGGAACGAATTACGTTCTTAACCCGAGGTACCACTGTATCTGCAAATAAGCATTCTAAAATAAAAAATAAACTCCACCAAATACTTTGGTCACCCTTGTCTATTGTGGAGGAGCCATAGTTTGGCGATAAGGCATATCTTTTGTGAGTTGAGTTCCCAAGTCCTGTCACTTGCAGGCGTTGTCAGTTTAAAACACCTTCTAACAGGAGAGCAGATTCAGTTGGAAAGCTTGCCCCTAAAAGTAGCTGCTGCTCTGAACGACGTTTGTGTGAAGTCATCAAATTATTAACACTCATGAGCAGCAAGTTGAACCCGCTTCAAATGTTAAAAGGCTTTCTTGACTTAATCTGCTCTGTAAGACTCTTGAGAGCTCCTGATGGATTAATTGTTATTATTTCTTTCATGTGCAACTTTGTAAGAAATGTACTGACTGTCAGCTCCATGGAACCTTTAAAAACCTTTCATCAACCTTTTAAGAAACTGCACTGCTCCGTTTTTCAGCCATTCCTTATAAATTATACAGTTTCTTAAAGCGATTTAGGTGGGGAGGGGAAAAGAGGGGTTCCAGTTGGATCCTGCCAAAATGTTTACTCTAGCTGTGCACTTTAATTCCCCATAGAATCCTGAGACCTGTCTTGTAAAATGCCTCTTTGTGGCTTATTTTATTTATAACAGAACTTTGTGAAATATGTAAAGGTCTGCCCCGTGCAGGACACAGCTTGCCTGCAAGGACACCTACTAAATCCTGCGACATCCATTGACGCAGTTATATGTGACCATTGCCAACATCTGAACATAGGAGGCTTGCCTATATCAAGTCAGACTGTCCACCAAGCTCATTATTGTCTATACCATTGTTTCTCAAACTTGGATGTTGTTGGACCACAACTCCCACCACCCCTGACCACTGGCCCTGCTAGTTAGGGATGATGGGAATTGTAGTCCAACAACACTGGTCTATACTAACTCTCAATGGCTCTCCAGGGTTTTGGGCAGGAGTCTTTACCAGCCTTACTTGGAAATGCCAGGAGTTAAACCTGAGGGGTTTTTGCATGCAAAGCAGATGCTAAAGCACTTTCCTAAGGAAGGATGCTGAGCTTCCTTGGATTTCTGTGATGTCCTCCACTGCAGCCAGATGTAATTGGGCATTTGCATGTTAAATGCCAGTCTGCACTAAGTAGGTAGTGGTACTCAGCATACTGCCTCCTTGATGGCTGAAACTCTACATAAGCTAAGAGATGGTTGGGAGCATGGCAGCCTGCACCGAATGCAGTGTGTCCAGCAGTTTTAAAAACAATGAAAGTTTTCCTTAGTTTTGCAAGAGGAATTTCAGTTTGGGACGCCTGTCTACAGACCAGTAGTTTTGCTAGGGCTGCCATATGTCTGGACACATCTGGGAATTGGGTGTCAAAAATGGCATCCAGGTGGATTTTTGCTGTATCAGCAAAATGTCCGGGAAAACTCAGATATATGGCAAGTAGGGTGATAAAAAAAAGCTTTAAAAATCCACAAAACCCCCCAAAACTTTTACTTTTGGGGGATTTTCTCTTTTGCGGATATGGCAACCTTGCTTTTGCTGACTGTTTTTGCTGTTTTGTTTTGCAGGATTTGATGTATGTGTTTTTAAACAGTATTTTATTGCTTGTTACGATTGTGATATCTTGTATCGTGTTTAGTTGCCCCATGCTCCCATTGGGAGGAAAAGTACAAGGAAATAAATCCAAAAGCCAATCTCAACATTATGTTATATACACCAGAATGTCTTAAGAACATGGAGCCGGGGGGGGGGGGCTGCACAGATAATGTTCTTAATGGTTAGAGTCACTCGTGGGCAAGAAGCAGGTTTCATTAATCATTTTAGCAGGATATTTGGACTGCTTTATTTGTCTGCTGAATTCAATTTCATGATGTGTCCAGTTTTGAAAGACACTTGACCTGGCACACAGATCTGCAAATGACTTAAGTCGGCCTGTTTAAACTGAGCAAATCACACTGAAGCCAATGGAAATACAGTAAATCAGCAGAAATCTGTAAGCTCTTCCTACTAGACCAGGTCAGCACCACTTGTGTTGTACCAAGCTGAAAGCAGCCTCCAGCCATGTATATTGCGCCTGCCCAATGTTTGACAGTCCCTGCTTCTGTATCCCAGACAGCAAACATTGGTTGAATTTTGCTGATGGGAGACCCCATGTGGTTGGTTGACTTTGTTGGCTCCATGGATCACAAATAGTGTAGACCTGTGCATGGATCAGAATTTTCTAAGTCTCTACAGGCTGTAACCGGAGAGTTACTGCTTTTCCAGGAAGGAAGGGGAGGGGGGAACCCAGAGGGTTATTAGTGTCTACCTAAACTATACAATGCCTGTCCTGGAATTCACACAAAAGATGGCTCCTCTCATACTACCGAAAGAATTTTTTTTGCGTTCTCGTTCTGGCAGTGTGATTTGGGGAAACAGTTTCAAATCACAACCTTTGGGATGGAACAGGCCAAACATCGCAGTTCTGCTCTTTATAGCTAAATGCAGATTTGTGTCTGTGTTGGTTCACAATATCTACTGCAGACAAGTTTGTTTGAACCTCTTGGTTTCTCTTGCTTTCGCAGACCAGCTCTTACGATCAGCAAGTCAGCATTCTGACAGCAGTGGTTTTGCCGAGGATTCTTCCACAGACTGCTTCTTGCTGAATCAGTTGCAGGTACAAACCTTCTTTTTTTACCAAAACCCCCCAATGCGTACATGTTTGGGGGGAGAGATATATAAAGTCCTAGGCATATTTTAAAGGTTTTTATTGGCTCTTGGTGACTGAGTAACAATAACGTTACAGCCATGAAGCTGTCCTCATTTTATTGCCACCAATCAGGGTGTTTCTTTCAGCCAAAACTCGGCCGAACTCAGTTCCGGCCCCTCTCAGGTGGGTCCCATTGCCATTCTAAAGAGAACAAGGGAGGTGTTCATGGTGAGTTCTGGCACCTCTTCTTCTAGAAAAATATCACTGCCAGCAATTCTGCTTGTAGGGTTACTGTATTTTGAAGAGCAAAAAAGAGGATGCTATAAAGACTCTCATTTTCAATACCCCTGCTATATGTAGGCTATAGAAGCTGTGATATATTGCTGTTGGGGGGGGGCAGGAGAAGAGAAGAGAAAAGTCTTCAGCCACCAGTTATGCCTATGTCTCATCCAGAAAAAATAGCCAGAGATATTTTGGCAAATTTAAAAAATCTACCTGGACATAAATTTTACTCCTGAAAAAGAAGACACATGGCAACCCTATTTCACCATTTGCACAATTTTGTGTAAATCCCTACACAAATCTATTTGTATCCTTTTGACTACATTTTTAAAAATTATTTTTATCCTGATGCTACGCTGGTTATATGTAGGTGTACTTCTTTTACTGAGCATAAAACTTTCTAAGAATCGCTGCAAATGTATACTTCAGTCCTTGTTGCAAATATATATTTTGGTCCTTGTTGCATGCATCAAGAAATGGAATCAGCCCGAAGATAAACTAAAAGTCCATGTTTTAGGCTTTGACCTGCTTATAAAATAAGTATTAGGGCTCATCTGCCTTGCAGGATAAAATCACATCGATGTGCAAGTCCCCTCCCCACAGTTGTTGGTGTTGATCTGGGCAAAAATATGGTATTTTGTAGGTATATGACTATGTTCACAAGCAGTAAAATGCTGTAATGTCATGAGTAACATTCTGCTTGTGTGAATGAAGGCATTGAAAGGCAGGAAACTTGTAATGTTAGCTTGAGCAAAGCAAGCTTTGCTTGTGCCATGAAGTTTTTAAAAGACTGCCTGTCCGGTCTCTTCCTGTGCACTTCCAGCCCTTTCTGATGGCTTGAGCAACAAGCTTCTCTGTAAGAAATGGAAAGGGATCCAGACTGAATTGCCAAAGATGACTTACCTCAAAATATTATAAATTAGTGCCCTCTGCTGTTAAACAGATTTTTCTTTAAGGAGTAGAATAATGTTTGATATTTTTCTTCTTCTTTTATAAGTGGCAGAAAATATATTGTCCATGTTTATATTCTGCCTTTTCTCCAGTGAGCTCAAGGCAGCAAACGTGATTCTCTTTCCCTCCCCATTTTTTAAAAAATAATAATACCTTTTTTCTTTATTTTCATGGTACAGAAGATAAATTTTGAGAAAACAATTGTCACAGCAGTAAACAACAAATAACTTGTCTTGATAAAATTACAGACTTTTGTTATGCCATCTGTTAAAGTTTCATTTGAGATCATGCCACATTTTTCCATGAGCGCTGGGTAGATTCCTGGTACAGTCTGAACAAGGTAGGTTAAGCTGGCTGGCCCAAGCTCACCCAGCACGGAGCTTCATAGCTAGGTGCAGATTTGAACCTGGGTTTCATCTATCCTAAGGGATGCGGGTGGCGCTGTAGGTTAAACCACAGAGCCTAGGACTTGCCTATCAGAAGGTCGGCGGTTCGAATCCCCGTGATGGGGTGAGCTCCCATTGCTCGGTCCCTGCTCCTGCCAACCTAGCCGTTCGCAAGCATGTCAAAAGTCCAAGTAGATAAATAGGAACTGCTCCAGCAGTAAGGTAAACGGCGTTTCCGTGCGCTGCTCTGGTTCGCCAGAAGCGGCTTAGTCATGCTGGCCACATGACCCGGAAGCTGTATGCTGGCTCCCTCGGCCAATAAAGCGAGATGAGCACCGCAACCCCAGAGTCAGTCACGACTTGACCTAATGGTCAGGGGTCCCTTTACCTTTACTTCATCTATCCTTATCTGACACTGTGATCACTATACCACACTGGACCTCAGTGTGTTGTATATTAGAGAATTCAGTGAATTAAACATTTGACCAGCCTTGCTTTATTTTCTCATGAATGCTTATTTCTCCAATCCAGCTATCTTATGGACTCGTTTTGCTTTTTATTTTATTTTTTAAAAGTTATTTGCATAAAGGTACAAATGTTTTGGTATTTTTGTTGTCTCTTCACCACCCTGTTCTCATTGTGTTCCTGACAGGGACACGAGTCATTGCAGGCCATGGGAAGCAGCGCTGACAGCTGCGACAGCGAGACAACGGTGACATCTTACAGTGAAGAACTCAAAACGCCAATAGATGAACAGTCCTATTTTAATGAGCTTGATGAGGAGAAATTCCTCCACACAGAAGTGGAGCAGCGGAAGAGGGAGGCGGTTTCTGGGAGCGATGCCAGAGAAGGCCGGAAAGTTCTAGAAGGCGAAACTGGGCAGGCTGAGACCGGAGGAGATACAGAGTTTGGCCAAGGAGGATATATTAGAAAAGATGAAGATGCTCTTGCACAGGAGGGAGAGTCTGAAGTGCTGGAGGAAGGCAGTGAAGAGAGCGACGCAGATAAAAGCAGCGAGTACGAATTTCCTCAGTATAAAACGCACCACATTCTTAAATCAATGTCCTCTATAGAAAGCAGCAGTTCATCTCCTTCTTCCACTGAGCGGGTTAGCATTGCTTTGCAAAGAGCCCAGAGGAGGATAAGTGGCTCGTCTGATTCCAGAGCCGGTCGCTCGCTGCTCAAATCGAAAGACTTTCTTTTCAAGCAAAGGCATCGGATCTCTGAGTTGGACTATCCATTGAGGCGCTCCCAGTCTCTCCCATCTGCACTACTGAACCCGGTGAAAGTCGTCTCCTCCGTGAATGTCCAGCTCACTCCGGGAAAACAGACATTTTGTAGCCCCCCGTCTTTTACATACAAGTACGATACTCCTGAACAGGAGGAGAAGGAGGAGCAGACGGAAGAGAAGCCCCCTGAGGAGAGAGACCACAGTCCCCCCAGGTGCAAATCCACACTTTTCATTGCACCATCATCCCTTAGGAAAGAAGGTTCCCAGCCTGCATTGAACAAGGTGGCGGACGAACCGTATCGGAGCAGAATACAGAGCTGCCCTTTGCACCTCCCAGCTCATATGTCTCAGTCGTCGTGCTCGCTACATTCCCTTCAGTTTGACTATCCAGACAGGCCCTTATGTGCGCATATGAGAACATTCAGTACGCACAGCATCCCAAGCACCCCTGGGTCGTCTTGCAGTGGTTTGCCTTCCCCGTTCAGCTGCCCTTACTCGCTGAGGCACGCTGGGCACCGGCGCCAAGCTCAGGCCATGCATTCGCCCTCCACGGTCGAAATGCAGCTGAGGAGAGTCTTGCACGACATCAGGAACTCTTTGCAAAACCTTTCACAGGTAAACTAGCTCATGGCTGCAGTCTGTATACACCCCCCCATGTGTCTGTTTGGAGGGCGCATATTTTGGTTGCTAAAAAGAAATACGGCATGCACAACCGTTGTGCGGTGGTTTGTTTAAATTTAGGATTCCCCGTGGCACTTAGGGTTTCCACATGTAATTGATTTTGCTGGCAAAGGGGAAAGCTTGTCAAAGACTGGTTTTGCCAACATAATGCCCTCTAGGTGTTATGGATTGCAATTTCCATCATCCATGACCACTGGCCGTGCTGACAAGTTGTAGTCCACCACATCTAGAAGGCACTACATTGGATGCCGCTGCCCAAACATTCCATTGAGTCCCTGACTAAGTTGGTATTTCACTCCCCAGATCTACGTTTGATGCTCTTATCAACTGGGTCACGTTGCCTTTCATACAGTCATGGCAAAGCTGACGTACAAAAACTCAGTTCTGTGATGCATGAATTAGATTTCTTCCTACTCAGGATCTTTTACATGCAAACATTTTAAAGGCCTTGCTTTTTATTATTATTATTAAACTGAGGCTTGAGAAGATATTTCTGTTCTGTTAGTTCTATGCTCCAGTGCATCTGATGAAGTGTAAGCCATTGGTATTGTGTGCCCTGGGGAATGTTGGCATTGCTCAGGTCAGGAGCTTGACAGAGTCCCCTCAAGGACAAGATAAGTAATGGGAGGTAAACTTTGCAGAAGGACAAGTTTGCTCTCCCCTAATTGTCTAATGCATGCCGTGTACAGCTGTGTGGAAATGTTGCATCACAATTCCCATTTTCCCTGATAATTGGCCATGCTCGCTAGGGCTTATGGGAGTTATAACAAAGGGATGTCTGGAGGGTCACAAGTTCTCCTCCTCTCATCTAGAGCAGTGTTTCCCAACCTTGTGCCTCCAGCTGTTTTTGGACTACAATTCCCATCATCCCTTGCCACTGGTCTTGCTAGTCAGGGATGATGGGAGTTGTAGTTCAAAAACAGCTGGAGGCACAAGGTTGGGAAACACTGATCTAGAGAGTCCTTGAGCAGGATTGTGAATCTGAGCCGTCTCCCATTTCCCAGATGTCATTATAATAAGGGCCAGCCTGGTTTAGGCAAGTGTGAAATGAGTAGTATGCATAAGAGCCAAGCCCCGTTCACACACACACACACAAATTAGAATAAAGCAACAATATTTGAATGCCATGCATATTTCTGCAGAGTCTTCATGAAGCCTGAGAGCTAGGCTAGGCGGCTTAAGTTTTGCAGCCATGTGTTTCATGTGCAAAACTGCTAATTCGAAAGCTCAGACTATTTTAATGCTCTGCAATAAATTTTGATTAAGTAACTTCCTTTTCGCAACCTCCTCCTAGAACGAATCCCAAGATTTCCCCCCACTTGGTACTTAACAGCCCTGTCATGTTCTAAAATGCTTGCCAGATGCAATAAACTCCGTTCTGGAGCTGGGGGAAGTTCACCTTTTTTTGAATAGGCTTTCACAATCGGAAGCCTCATTTTATCATATGAAAGTTTGGAATGAACATAGTTGCTTTTCCAGTCAGGAGTTTCCCAGGGATCTGACACAGCTTTACTCATTCCATTTTGTAAAATGCATTCTTTTCCATGGTGTCCATAGTTAATAAAATTCCTAGACCTATACTGGACTTGCTACATTTCCCCATCCTTTAGGAGTTTGGCGGTATTGCCTCTGTGTGTTTCTGTTTTGACATATTTGGGTTTGTGTAGATAATGCTATCTGAAGCCTTGCTACTTGCACACTAACGTCTTAGATACTTTTAAGTCTGAGGAAAAGCTCCTTTGTCTGTCATGCAGCACGTATCATTATCATCATAGCACAGTTTTGATTTGGTACTTGTATCTTAACCAGAATATTATGAGCCAGTTTGTGCCGGGGTTACAGCGTTGGACTTAGACTTCATTGACCTGTGCTTCAAATCCCTGCTTAATTGTGAAGTTCACTGTGGCCTTGAAGAAGGCATTTGGTCTCATTCTATTTCGCAGAGTAGACAGTTGCCTATGGGCTGCTCTTAGTCCTTTGGGGGAAGGACAAAAATCGCAGGTGGGAAGTTTTGCCTTGCACAAATTGGCTTCTTACCCAGAAATTTCACTGCCAAATTGGATTTTTGAATCTAAATCCATTCCTCTTCTTAGATGGAATTTGCTCTTCACACAGGTGCACAGAGCTAATTCAGATGGCACACATGATACCGCCATCCGTAGGACTATACCACCTTGCAAGGCTTCTGGGGCCTTGCTGGTTTGAATACGCACACCCAGCAGAATTGAAGAGGTGCAACAAATCTGACCAGTCTCAGATTTTAGATATTTGGGGCTTCAGTGTTTCCATATCTGCAATGTGGAGGGGTGGCAGGGGTATCACTGCCAGAAACATTGGCTGTAACACAGGTGGCTGCTGTTTAGGTGTGAGGGGGCTGGGCCCAGAATTGAGGATGAGAGCCAAAGTTTGGCCTTGCTTGAAGTGCCAGCCCATTTACTCATGAAGTTGTTATAGAAAAACAAACAGGGTAAATGCAAACGACCTACCGTATTTTTCCTTGTATAAGATGCCCCAATGTATAAGACAACCTCAAAATTAAGAGATCAATATTTTAAACATAAAACATAAAACAGAACATCTTTGATATTTTCTTAAAAATTCAAAGTACTGGTATATTTAGTACCATATATTTAAACATCAGCAGTGGTCAGGGAAGTTGGCCGAAGTTGCTGAGCTTTTGCGGAAGTGCCCCAGAGTTAGGGTTGTCATATTTCAAGAGGTAAAAATAAAAAAATATTGTGCTTTTTTGGTGCAATAGCGTGAAAAGTTCATTGTGTTCATGACTGTTGTATTGACATGTTATTGCTTATTGGTCTCATGCACCAAGTTGTTAAAATGTTATGTTTGTTTTTATCTCTTCTTTTCCCTTTCTAGAATGCTATGATGAGAAGTCCTGACCTCACTACAGCCCCTTACAGTACTCAGAGATCTTCTATTCTACCTCTCTATGAAGTAAATGGCATTTTTCTCTCTCTTCATCCATGTTCTGTGTTTGAGATAAAATTGCGCGCATATATATATATATATATATATATATATATATATGTATATATATATATATATGTATATGTATAAAATGGGAATGTCCTTTCATCTGGGTTCTCCCCTCCCATCTTTAGAAGATGGGGATGAAGAAAGAGATGTTGCAGTTCTCTACTCCATGTACCCAGCCCTCTCCCTCCCTCCCTCCCTCCCTCCCTCTGGGTGGTTTTCAAGGGCAAAGGACAGGGAGGTCATGGGGATGCTGTAGGTGTGGTGCTGAGATGGCTGACTCCACCAATAGGCTCTAAGTTGCTGAGCCCCAGTCCAGAGCCCAAATTGTCTCTATGAAGACAATCCATTGGCAGATTGGGCTCATGGAATTCATGGAAGACAAGGCTATAGCAACCAGCCATAAGGTAAAGGAAAAGGGACCCCTGACCATTAGGTCCAGTCATGGCCGACTCTGGGGTTGCGGCGCTCATCTCACTTTATTGGCTGAGGGAGCCAGCGTACAGCTTCCGGGTCATGTGGCCAGCATGACTAAGCCGCTTCTGGCAAACCAGAGCAGTGCACGGAAATGCCATTTACCTTCTCGCCAGAGCGGTACCTATTTATCTACTTGCACTCTGACTTGCTTTCGAACTGCTAGGTTGGGGCCGAGCAACGGGAGCTCACCCCGTCGCGGGGATTTGAACCGCTGACCTTCTGATCAGAAAGTCCTAGGCTCTGTGGTTTAACCCATAGCGCCACCTGCGTCATAGTGGCTCTTTATTCCCTCCAGTGTCAAGAGGGCAGTATGCCTCTGAATACCAGTTTCTGGGAATTGCAACTGAGAACAGAGCTCATGTCCTGTTTGTGGACTTCTCTTTTGTTTTATTGCATATTTTAATTTTTGAGGTTGTTTTGGTGCCCCAGCTGAATGGTTTTTGTCTCTTTTAGTTATGCATTGGTTTTTATAGTTGGGGAACTGTAGCTGTAAACTGCATAGAAGGCATTTTGACATAAGCAATATACAAGTGAATCATCACTATCGTCGCCATCTGCTTGGCTACTGTGAAGACAGGGTGCTGTCCTGGAGGGGCCTTTAGAGCTCTTGTTATGTATTTACACAGAGTTCTGAACATAAATACTTCTCTGTATTTGTCTAGAATACATTCCAAGATCTTCAAGCCGTGAGAAGGAACCTAAACCTGTTTAGAACGCAAATGATGGATTTGGAATTGTCCATGTTGCGCCAGCAAACCACTGTTTATCAGCACATGACAGAGGAAGAGAGGTGAGTGGGTAGGGGGGGTGTTCTCACCCAAGCAACTTGTTTACTATATCTGTGCTCACATGCAGGTTCCTTTTATATTTCTACTAAAACCTTTCGCATCTGTTCTCTTTCTTTCTCAAAAGCACTGTTTTTCTTCTAGGTGCGCAGCCTTCAGTTAATCCTAAAGCACGCTCCTTCTCCTTCCTCTTCTGCGCATTTAGAACTGGCCTTTTGCATTCTGACTCTGCCACTTTGCTTCTGATCATCACTCACAGTTAGATTGCTGCAACTTTCTCCATGCCGGTCTTTCTGTTCTGCCACCTCTTCTCCACTCTCTTCAGAGTGCTTCTGTCAAGACCAACTGTTCGTCCCTTTTGCTCTGATCTCTGCCCTCTTGGTAAGATCCTTTTTGACGTTGGGGTTTCGTTTTGTTTGGGCATTAATTTCAAGGGTCCTATTCCATAGGATGTTTAGATGTTTTGAAAGGGATGGCTTTTCATTTTATTTATTCCTCAAGGAGTTTAAGGTGGCATGCTTCTCAACCCTTCCATTTTTGTCATCGCTGTGAAGCAATAGCTTAAGACTTCAAGACTGTGGCTGGCCCAAGATCACCCAGTGAACTTAATGACTGAGTCGGGATTTAGACCTTGGTTTCTCAGGTCCTAGTCCAACACTGTGGGGTGCGGGTGCTGCTGTGGTCTAAACCTCTGAGCCTCTTGGGCTTGGTGATTGGAAGGTCGGTGATTTGAATCCCTGTGACAGGGTGAGCTCCCATTGCTCTTTCCCAGCTTTTGCCAACCTAGCAGTTCGAAAGCAATCCAGTACAAGTAGATAAATAGGTACTGCTGTGGCGGGAAGGTAAATGGTGTTTCCATGCACTCTGGATTCCGTCACGGTGTTCTGTTGCGCCAGAAGCAGTTTAGTCATGCTAGCCACATGACCCAGAAAGCTGTGTGCGGACAAACGCTGGATCCCTTGGCCTGAAAGTGAGATGAGTGCTGCACCCCATATCCACCTTTGACTGGACTTACCCGTCTGGGGGTCCTTTCCCTTTTATTTTACTTTTACCTTAGTCCAACACTCAAACCACTTCACCACACTGGGGTGGTCTCAGGATTTCCCTCCAGATCATACCAGTCACTCTTATAGCCACCTTGTGGTGAGGTTCCGTAGAACTATTTGTTTCTGAAGATACTCATTTTATTACACACACATCTGCCATCCTCCTAAAGAGATAAATGTGCCCTGAGTTTCTTCTCCCCACCCCATCTTAGTCTTTCAATATGCTTGTGGTAAAGGTTTGCTTGAGAAATAGTGACTGAGCTTAAGGTCAGTCATAAGTGAGTGAAGATTTGAGTGTGTGTCTTCCCAGGCCTAGCTAAGGCTCTGCTCATGAGTTCCTTGTCTGATGTCTGCTATGTGCATGGTAGCCCTTCAAGCCAGCCCAGTTCCACTGAAATCCTGTTTCGTTTTCACTGTAGATTCTGTAAAGAAAGAAAAGGGTTGCTTCACTCTCCCATCCATGTATTACTGCATCTGCTCTTTCCCTTGCTTATATAATACGCTGCTCCCAATAAATACCTGGACCACATCCAAACCTATATATAGCATTTAATTTACAGATTTGCTAAATACATACTAGTTAAGCTCTGGAAGTCTTGTTCCCCGCCCTAAGGGATTAGTTGTTGTTTTTTTACTAATTTCATCTCCAGTGGATTTTCCTCATTAGTTTGCAAAACCAAAAGTAAAGCCCCATGCACTCCTGTGGAATGCACACATTCCTTCTTTCCCTCTTTCCTCTGTTCCCTTTTCTTGGTTGCTATATATTTTCATGTCAAAGTGCATATATCTGCATAACACTGAACTGATATGTTATCATTCCCTCCACTGCTTTGGATGATATGCCTATTTGTGCTCTGTATATTCCCCTTTCCATTTTGTTTGCTTCTGATTTAGATACGAAGCTGATCAGCTCCAGACCCTGAGGAAATCTGTCCGCATGGAGCTTCAGGAATTAGAAATGCAGTTAGAGGAGCGCCTTCTTGCTCTCGAAGAGCAGCTTAGGAATATTCACGTGTCTTCACCTTACAGGCAACAAACACCCATGGTATGTCTTTTGTCACAGTCCGTCTGTGCAGATATATCTCTGCAAGGGATGTAGAAGCACTGGGTGCTTCTATGGGGTGAGTTATTCCCCCAACGCCCAGAACTTTGTTATGCCACCAAACATTAGAACAGCCGCATTAAGCATTTTTGTTTTGGGGCAGAGTGTTTTTTCATGTGGATCCATGTTCCAGAGGCTAATGGAATTCAATATTAGACATGCTAAGCAAATTTTCAAGTCAGTGGGAAGAGGGAAGCCCAGATTGATGGCCTGTAGCCCACAGCCTCAGAATGGTGAGGACATGCACATTCAGCAGAATGGTTGAGTCTGTCCTGTGGGTATTTGTACAGTGGTACCTCGGGTTACATACGCTTCAGGTTACATACGCTTCAGGTTACAGACTCAGTTAACCCAGAAATAGTGCTTCAGGTTAAGAACTTTGCTTCAGGATGAGAACAGAAATTGTGCTCCGGTGACGCAGCAGCAGCAGGAGACCCCATTAGCTAAAGTGGTCTTCAGGTTAAGAACTTTGCTTCAGGTTGGGAACAGAAATCGTGTGGCGGTGATGCAGTGGCAGCAGGAGGCCCCATCAGCTAAAGTGGTGCTTCAGGTTAAGAACAGTTTCTGGCTAAGAATGGACCTCCGGAACGAATTAAGTACTTAACCCGAGGTACCACTGTACTGCTTTATTGTTAAAAAACTAAGAGACAGGCAACTGGGCTTGGTTTTCTAGGCCAAGAAGAAGGTGGAGGTTGCATTGCTCTGCCAATACCAACAGGCATAAAACATGGCCTGTGTTCTCCCCTAGGCTCACAACTTGCTCTGGAAGCATTTTTCCATGCATTTCAGGTGGTGTAGCCCAGGTGTCACTAATGATCCAGTTCAACAATCCACAAATGATCCAGATCAACCTTCCAGCCCCTTGATCTCTCTGGCATTCTTCATATTAACAAACCTGAGAGAGAAAATGATAGAAGCTTATATTGACAGTGGTCCAATCCTGGATTAATAAGCTAGGGTATTTCTGAGCTGTTACATCTCCTTCACTCCCCCCTTTGTCTCAGCAAGGAAACAAACCAGGAAGCTACAGCTGACTGCAGCTTTCTGTTACATGTGAATGGAGA
The DNA here is from genome assembly GCF_951804945.1 of Podarcis cretensis. Taxonomy (NCBI): domain Eukaryota; kingdom Metazoa; phylum Chordata; class Lepidosauria; order Squamata; family Lacertidae; genus Podarcis; species Podarcis cretensis. The sequence continues at coordinate 115,775,031 of NC_137170.1, read as the reverse complement.
ACTGGGGTTCATGGCTTCCAAAGAAGCCTGGATAGGGAAGCCACCCCAAATGGCAAACAATGGTAGCTTGTGTCCACTCATGTGAAGGGGAAACAAAGGGGCTGCATGTGTGTCAATAATTTAATCATATGAACAGAGCTATTACGTTTGAATGAGGGGTTAGAAGAAACTAAAGAGCATGTAGCATATCCACACTCTGTCCCTTTCCCCTCATCTGAGGGGGGAAGTTCTAGACAGAATAGCACAGTTGACTGCAGGTTACCCGATAACTAAATGGTGACCTCTGCAGATTTAGGTTGCTTTTCTTTGGAGATTCCAAAGGTTTAGAAGACCCAGGGATGGGTCTGAGGAGGGAAAGGAAACATGGTGTGTGTGTGTGTGTGTGTGTGTGTGTGTGTGTGTGTGTGTGTGTTTGGGGGGGGGGACTAAGAATAAGAACCAAGTAAGTTGTGCCAAATAGATCCACTGAAATTGATGAACTTAAGCTACTTAAGTCCACTGATTTTGTTTGGTTGTCTCTGAGTCCTGACTAACAGGGTCCATCAACTTTAAACTCTTACGGCTCTTTAAATATTTTTCTTCCTTACTATGTCCTGGAATCATAAATGCAGAGGTAGCATAAAAGGCTCTCTGGGTCCTTGTTTTCTCAGAAAGTTGGTGGTGTGGCACAGGCCACGAAGCAGTTTTGAGAGCTCCCGAAAATGTTAACAACCCCTAATTTCTGTGTTTTCTTTTTCTTCCAGGGCATGTATGGGAGCAGAAGCACTGATAACTTGTCGTGCCCTTCTTCACTGAATGTGATGGAGCCGGTAAGTAACCAAGACAAAGGCTGGAATTGAAGGCAGTGGTATTTTCCAGTCACATTGAGATGTTTCATTGGCAGTGATACATGAATGGAATGGATTGGAATGGATTGGAATAAATGTATGTACAGAACATATGAGATATTGGGGATGCTGTCAAATTCATGCTAGGCCTTTGGCTATTCTGAGACGCAGTGCGTTCCAGTAGGGTTGAAGGCATGGTTTGTAGCCCAAGGATGAGGCGGAATTTTTGTACTCCTGTTCCAGCATACATTTGTGGTTTTGCCTGTCTCACAAGACAGTGAGTAAAGCAGTTGTCTTGTCTTCCTCCCCCACCTCCCACAATTCCGTAGGTCTCTGAACTCATTCGAGAGCAGTCATTTCTGAAGTCTGAGCTGAGGTTGGGTCTGGGAGAACTTGGAATGGAGATTCCGCCGGCCGACGGCTCAGAATGTGCCTTTGATCACGGACATTCTGACTCCTCTTCGGTCTGTTCCAGCCAAGCCAGCAGAAAAGACAGTGCACACTCATCTGAGATGATGGGGAAGGCCAAGCCCCAAAGCAAAAAAATCTACCGAGCGTGTGTGGCCTTGATGCCCTCTCCACCGGCAAGAGCAGGAACAGGGCAGCCTCCTGAAAGCTCTGAGGGACACACAACGTCCAGATCGGAGATGGAGCAGAAACTTGAAAAGATCCCTCTTGTGCCTGCGGTTGAAGAAATTCACAGAAGTGTGGAAAATGATGAACTGCAGCAAGTCATACGAGAGGTGAGCAGCAGGCTGGCTAGCATTTTTTTGACAGGAGCGTTTGATCTCAATGTTTTCTTCTTAATGTGGTTAAGAAGATTCGATTGACCTCACCGAACTCCAATCCCCAGGGTAGTTTAATGATCAATCCCTCTTCCTAGGAAATGGGGAATTGTAACTCTGTGAGGGTAATAGGGATCTCCTAACAACTCTTGGCAACCTTAACAAACTATAGTTTCCAAGATTCTTTGAGGGAAGCCATCAGGTTGCTGTTTGCAGCAGTTGGAAAGCTTTCTTTCTTCTTTTGGCCCAGCCTTAGTTCAGATCTTTCCCAACACTATCAAGAGATGTCAGGGGTTGAACTGAGACCTCCTGCATACAGAGCATGTGATCTTTCCCTGAGAGTCTCATATTCAATGCTGGGCTTTGGAGAAAGTCTGGTGCTGTTATGGTCTAAGGACTAATGCCATAAAGGTTATTCAATTCTTCTCATGTTTGCTCAGATGTAAGTCCCATTGTGTCGCTAGTCCCTTAAACACAGAAGTTTGCCAAATCACACATTGTGTGTATGTTACAGAGTGGGTTTGTTAAATGCTGGCACCCACTTTGTTTAGTATATCCCTTTGCATCTCATAAATACCAAAAGTATCTGCCTTGCATTGTTTGCTTCCCAAAGCAGAATGAATCCATTGCAGGGAAATTCATTAATATGCATTCTTGATATTTCTTCACAAATGTTAAACTCATGGCATTCTGAACAATTCCTCTCCCTCTGTATACATGAATTATCTTGGCTTGTTGGAGAAAACAGCATAAACAGTATTCAGTGTTCCAGAGCATGCCAGAATAGACTGTAATGTGTGTGAGCTTTTGACCTGTATCTTTTTACTGGAATGAAAAGGAACCTGCTATCCTTTTCTCTATACTCCCACAGAAGAAAATGACAAAAATGCCAAGATACTTAACTTTGTTCTCTCTTGCTTCGAAGAAAATGCAGATTGCTTTCTTATTTAGGGGATATAAATGCAAAATATAAAATAAAATAAGAATGGAGCTAGTGTTCTCTACTTAAAAGAAATCTGGTTATTGGGGAATAGTATCTTGAATCAAATTGTTTCAGGAATACTTGATTTGAATCGTTTGCTTCTCGATACTTTCCATTTTAGCTTTTCAAGACACCGGTGCACTTTTGCAAAGTCACACTAATGCCTTGGTGTGCAAGTAGTGTGAGCATTTCAAGGCACCTTTGGGTGATAGGCAACATTCATCATTCTCAGCATAGACCCATTGAAATCATTGGACATCACCCTCTGTTTTGAAGAAGCTTCTCCAGAAAGAGTGGCAGGTCTTACACTTAGCTGTAAAACATTTTTAAAAATCAGACTGATTGCAGGTCCACTGGTATTCTTTCTTGTGTGCCACTTTCTAGATGCAAAGTTTGATACTTTGCAAACATCCCTTACTGCAGCGAGGAAACTTGGACGCAGAGACAGCATCCTGCCCAAGGTCACACAGGAAGCCTGGCTGTAGCAAAGCCAGGAATAGAACACAAGTTGCCTGTTCCTTTCCACACAGATGGATCCTTTCTCTTGCTTGCTCATCCATTAGCTTCGCTAATTTGGGAAGCCTTTGTCACTTCGTTTCGGAATGCACCCAATTTATTTATAGGCTTTGTATTCCTGGGTGAATAGCAGTCGTCCCTTAAGTGGCAATCCCGCCAGCACTGGAATGCAGAACCCTTGGTTCTCTGCACAGCGCTGCTCCTTGTGGTCAACCACCAGGGCTGCAGTTGGGAGCAATTTCCTGGGCATTAAATAAGCACTAAACTGGCTCATTCTCCAACCACACCCCTCCTTCCCCCTGCTGCCCATTGGGTCCTCATAGACAGGAAGAACGATAAAAGGCTTTCTGTTAGAGCTGAGTTTTTGGACAACAATGATCATCCTGGCTTAGGTATCTGCCAATTTATTCCTCATCTTTGGCTCCTAGGTTATTCTGCACTTGTGGGTCTGTTTCTCAGTACTGACCCCCCTCCTTCAGTGTTGACCTCCAACAATATTCTTGTAGGATTAAAAGTACAGTACAGAACTTAGGACACATCTACTCCATACATTTAATAAAGCAGATGCTTCCCCACTATTAAACCTGGAAACTGTAGTTTACCCCCTCACAGAGCTACAGTTCCCAGCATCCTTAAACTACAGTTCCCAGGATAAGTTGGGGGAAAGCCATATGCTTCAAATGTATGGTGTTGCGGATTTGTTGTTGTTTAGTCATTTAGTCATCTCCGACTCTTCGTGACCCCCTGGACCAGAGCACGCCAGGCACTCCTGTCTTCCACTGCCTCCTGCAATTTGGTCAAACTCATGTTTGTAGCTTCGAGAACACTGTCCAACCATCTCGTCCTCTGTCATCCCCTTCTCCTTGTGCCCACCATCTTTCCCAACATCAGGGTCTTTTCCAGGGAGTCTTCTTTTCTCATGAGGTGGCCAAAGTATTGGAGCCTCAGCTTCAGGATCTGTCCTTCCAGTGAGCACTCAGGGTTGATTTCCTTCAGAATGGATAGGTTTGATCTTCTTGCAGTCCATGGGACTCTCAAGAGTCTCCTCCAGCACCATAATTCAAAAGCATCATTTCTTCAGTGATCAGCCTTCTTTATGGTCCAGCTCTCACTTCCATACATCACTACTGGGAAAACCATAGCTTTAACTATACGAACCTTTGTTGGCAATATAACCCTGGAAAACTGCCTACTGCCACATTTCCCCAATTCCACAAGGAAAGAATGAATGGGATTGGTCCAACCTATGCAGTTGTGCTTAGGCTTCAGTGAGCTACAAATATAGTGGAAGTATGGTAAATGTAGGCAAACCTGAAATGTCTTCTTTTCAGATCAAAGAATCTATCGTCGGTGAAATCAGACGGGAAATTGTAAGTGGACTGTTAGCAGCTGTCTCTTCCCCTAGCAGATCTGCTAACGCTAAGCAAGAAACGCAACCGTGAATCGGTACTACAGGTAAATATTTCAGTGTTGCTGCATGCCAGTAAGTGCTAGCAGGAGGGTGGGGAAAGACCATGCAAATTACATCAGAAAAAAATGCCATTAAGATTAGGGGCTGAATATTACAGAATTGCATTACTGTGTCCACTTTCTCAAAGTTGACTCTAGCAACAATGGTTTGGAATCCAGTAGGTGGATTCCAAACCATTAGCCCTGGGGTGTTGAGATGCGTGTGTTATATATAATATATATAATTTTTCTTAAACTTTCTGTTTTACAATTTCAAATACTCATTTTACATCCTTAAAATATCAGTGACTTCCCTTCTTCTCTTTCCATAGTTCATTTTATGTATCATAAATCCCTACATATTTTACAAAAACTATACCATTCAGTATCCCATTATTGCACCCATCAAAACTTATTTACACTGTTGAATTTATCTTAATGCTGCCAGTGTTTTCAGCTGTACACAATTATTTCCCATATATTCAATAGATATTTTCCAATCTTCTTTAAATGTATGTTCTTCTTCTTCCCTTATTCTATGTGTTGAGTCTGCAAGTTGTGAGTCCCGGGTGTTGAGATACATGTCGCTGCTTTCACTGAATAAATATATTTGTTTTTGATTTGAAATGACAATCATGCAATAACTCTCTCTCCCCCCTCCCCCAACAACAGGTTGGCATGTGGTCCAGGGACACTGTGGAATTCTCCTTTTGGAAGGCTAGATGGGCTTGTCTGCCTGTACTCAGAAGGACAGAAGTGAAAGCTACTGTATACAGTCCGTAGTTTTGTGCTGCTTAATGTTCCACTTCAGCTCCCTCTGCTCCGATTGGGACACTCTACATCTTACTACTGCCCATGAACCATCTTCCAAGCCTTAATATTTATTTGTACATTCCTATGGTTCATTTGTGCATAGTGTCTTGCTATTATTATTATTATTATTATTATTATTATAATTATTTCTGTGTAGAGGTGTTCCTCGTAAAACTTGAAGACTTCCTTGATCTACCCCAGTTATAAATAGCCTAGGATTGTCATTGTTATTTTATATATATGTAAAAACCCACTGACCTCTGTGAGGTATTTAACTGTGCAATAACTGATTCACTCTGAGAGCTTGAAACAACTATCGTAACTATTTTCACTGCTGTTACCAAGTGCCACTTCAAAAGAGGAGAGTAACCTGTTGTGTTGTTGCTGTTGTTGTTTTAAAATGCTGTAACTCTTGGGAGAAGCTGTTGTTTGCAAAGAGTTTAGAGAGCTAAATGAACTTAGGTAAAACTACTAAGAATGCTTACACCAAGAGCAGTAGACACCTTTTAAAAATAAATAAAAATTTCTGCTTCTTTAATCTTTCTCCTTGGGGGTGTACTTTGTATTGTTTTAAAAATCCTTAATATATATTAATGACTTCTCAATGGTATCAGGAGGCAGCCTTTTTCTCCTTTTAATAAAACAAGTCTATAAAACACTAGAGGGTTTTTCTAAGTGGATAATGCTGTTGTTGAGGGGAAATTGGAAGGAATTGTTCCCCTTTTTCTGAAGTTTTACTATGGCCCAGGGAAAATGGCATGTATCAGAACAGATGAAATTGTATGTTGGCAGGGTTTTGGGTTTCTTTTACATGTTTTTTTTTTGTCAATGGGATGCTAGACAGTCAAGGTTTAATAATGTCTGGATTATTGCCACTGGGATTCCTTATGTTTCTGTGGTTTTGTCTTTTGTTTTTTAAATATGTTTTCAACTAATAAAATCAAGATTGTGTTGAATACATAATCAAAACTAGTAAAACTATCTTTTATGAGAAAAGTCTGTCAAAGTGCATTTGGAATGGACATAAGGGCTTTCATATTAAAAGGGGCTGTTATGCCAATAAAATATTTATTTTGCCTACAAGTGTTTGAACTCATTATTTTCATTGGTTTTGAGACACTGGAGTCTTCTGGCTGGGCTGGGAGAGTTATGTGAATAGATCCTTACATAGGCATTTGAGAGAAGAATTCAGCTTGCATATTAATCCTGGTTTATACATGCAGCAAAATGAGATATTTGAACCCTGAGCTGATATAATGGACTGAACCACCTCAGGTGATAGGTGGGGTGTGTGTGTGTCATGTATGAATGTTCCTTTACATTACAAGAGACACACAAGCCATGTCCAGTCATTCAGGTTGTGCAACTGAAGTTGATCCAGAGCTCTTGCGCAACAAATCTGTTACCCCCTCCTGACCCCTGCAAAAAAACTGACTTTTTGCTATAACACTGCCCATGTAAGAACAGAAGAAGAGTTTGGATTTGATATCCCACTTTATCACTACCCAAAGGAGTCTCAAAGCGGCTAGCATTCTCCTTTCCCTTCCTCCCCCCACAACAAACACTCTGTGAGGTGAATGGGGCTGAGAGACTTCAAAGAAGTGTGACTAGCAGCTGCATGTGGAGGAGCGGGGAAGCGAACCTGGTTCACCAGATTATGAGTCTACCGCTCTTAACCACTACACCACACTGGCTCTAGCCTGGTTGCCTCAGCCACTCTGGATGGCTCCCAACAAAAAATGGGGGGGGGGGCACAATATCACACACTAAAAATTTCCCTGAACAGGACTGCCTTCACATGTCTTTTAAAAATTGCATAGCTGTTTGACATCTGCTGGGAGGCTGTTCCACAGTGTAGGCGCCACTACCAAAAAGGCCCTTTGCCTGGTTTCCTGTAAGCTCACCTCTCACAATGAGGGAACCACCAGAAGGCCTTCAGAGCTGGATCTCAGTGTCTGGGCTGAATGATGGGGGTGGAGACACTCTTTCAGACCAGAGATTATGGGAGTTTTAGTTCAGTAATCATCTGTGGGGGCAAATGTTCCCCATACCTGACATAAAGAAAAGGCTGGATTCAAGGAATTTACTGCTGAAGGGAGCTATTGGGCTAATGTCTTGCTTAAAAGCTTCTTGTAGGTATCTAGATAGCTAGTGTGAGAACACGTCTGGGTTAGATGGACCTTTGATCTGATCCAGCAAAGCTATTCTTCTGTTCTTATTTACCTATAGATTAATGTTCGGTGTCAATGGAACAGACTCTTCCTGGTTTGTTGCTACCATTTCAAAAGCTACATAAAAGGTAAAGGTAAAGGACCCTTGGAATGGTTACGTCCAGTCCAATCCAACTATGGGGTTGCAGTGTTCATCTCGCTTTTCAGGCTGAAGGAGCTGGCGTTTGTCCACAGACAGCTTTCCAGGTCTTGCGGCCAGCACAACTAAACCGCTTCTGGCGCAACAGAACACCGTCATGGAAGCCAGTGTGCACAGAAACGCCATTTACCTTCCCACTGCAGTGGTACCTATTTACCTACTTGCACTGGTGTGCTTTTCAACTGCTAGCTAGGACAGAGCAATGGAAGCTCACCCTGTCATGGGGATTTGAACCACCAGCCTTCTGATTGGCAAGCCCAAGAGGCTCAGTGGTTTAGACCCCAGCGATACCCATGTCCATAGCAGCTCATTGTCACCACAGTTATGACTCCGTGCTCCTGCCTATTTAACATAGCCACGAGTGTACCGGTAATTTGGTTGATGCATAGATCCAGAAGTTGTCAATGTACATAGGAAATAGCATGATTCCCCCCCCCCCATATAGTACATGGTGGTTGTTTTTTGCAGCTTCCTGCCACATGCAACAACCATCACTGAAGCAAACCTACTCAAACTGGCTTTAAAATGGCTTTCACTGCACTGAGGAGGACGACACCTACACAGACAATCCTTCAGGCTGACATTATGATGGCGATGAATGTAAGCAATTTATTGGGCTCGCTGGCCAGGTTCCCAAGCACCACGCGACTAATTGTACATGCCTACATGGGTTTCAAACAGCGGCCTTCTGTGCAATGTGTCTCTTTAATTCTTCACGGTCTCATTGTGTCTCTCCAAAAGAGCTTTTATGTTCTCCAGTAGTGAATAAAACAGCGTCACTTGTTCTAGATACCAAGTTTTGCTCATCTACACCACCACCCAGAGACCCTAGGGTAGGGTTGCCATATGTCCAGAATTTCCTGGACATAGCCAGAATACAGCAGTTCGAAGCAGTGTCTGGGCATAAAATGCTGAAACGTCCAGGGAAATCCAAACATATGGCAACCCATTTTGGTTGCCATAAAAATAGCTCAAAAATTTCTGACCCCCATCAGCCTGCATTGTCAACGTTCAGAGATGATGGGAGTTACAGGCCAACATTTAGAAGGCAACAAGTTCATCACTCCTGAGCTACATGTTTTGCTGTTTTCTAAACCATGTTCATAGACATGGATGCTACTAAGAACTATTATTGAAACAAGGGAATTAGTAGGTGGCCTCCGGAAATTTTAGTATCTTTACTGAAGTTGCCAAGTGAAGTCTGTTTTAAGCTACTCTATCTTTGTCAAGAATCATTTTCTTAACAACTTTTGTATTTCACATGTAAACCATTTACTGTATTTTTCGCTCTATAGGACGCACCTTTTCCCCTTCAAAAATGAAGGGGAAATGTGTGTGCGTCCTATGGAGCGAAGACGCCATAGCCCCACGACCCTCTCCCGGCTAGAGAGGTGACGCGCAGCTATGGAAGGAGCCTCTATAGCCGCGCGTCACCTCTCCAGCCAGGAGAGTGCGTGAGGGGCTAAAGAAGCCATAGCCCCGCGACCCTCTCCCAGCTGGAGAGGTGACGCGCGACTATGGCAGCAGCCTCTCCGCTGCGCCTTTCCGCTGCTCCCTGACCTGCTCTTGGGAGCTGGTGGTGGGCTTCCCCTGCCAGCCCCAAAGAGCAGGTCGAAAGGAACCTGAAGCCTGGAGAGTGAGAGGGGTTGGTGCACACCGACCCCTCTCGCTCTCCAGGCTTTCAAGTTAGCCACCTGAACGGCACCTTGTTTTAGAGCGGGAAAACAAGAGGGGGGAAATTCTCCCCCTCTCTGCGCAGCGCCTCCTGCCGCTTCGCTGAAGGGGTGCTGGGCAGAGAGGGGGAGATATTTTTTTTCTTGTTCTCCCCCCTCTAAAACAAGGTGCGTCCTATTGTCCGGTGCGTCCTATGGTGCGAAAAATATGGTATGCTTGGATTGGAATATGGGTTTTCGTCTTCACTTTCGTTTTTCGACTTGACACTTTTAAGTGTCTTTAATATTTTATGATCAATTACTAATACTTTATCCAATTTTAATCTGTATGATTCTGTACTTTTCTACTTCCTACACTAAAAGAGTAGTGGTACTCATGTTTGGGCGGTAGGGTTAATGTTTGCTTTATTCTATTTTTTAGTACTGAAATAGTTGAATAAAAATGCTGTCACATTGCTGAGCTCAAAATTAAGCACATTTAAATCTAGGATCCAAATATTTTGAAACAATTGCTCTTTTTCCCAGTCTAAAAAGAGATTCTGCCCTTTCTGTTTATTATAAACTCAAAGCTCGTTTTTTTAAAAAAACATGCTGTTAAAGTGGAGAAAATGCCAACTTTTCATTTCTTGTTGTATTTGTAAATCCTTTCTAAATATTCCTGCAAAATTAATATAGTTTAAAAGTCAATTTCTATCCTCATTTTTTTAAAAAAAGGTTATTTTTTACAGCATGGCTGACAAAAAGATGACCCACACTATTATTCTTTTTAACGTTGCTAAATCTTCATATCACAAATGCAGGTTCCTGGAAACTCAACTGATTTTCAATCATTGCAACAGCCCTAAATACTTGATTTCCTGATTAAATACACTAGAGCAGAATTCTGATCTAAGCTCAATGAAATCAATTGAGCTTCCTTCCATGTAATTGTGTTTATGAACTGGGTGTTAGCTAGCCAAACATTTATCTCTTCTATTGAACCGTATGTAGCTTTAAGAAGACAGCAGTGTTTGCAATTTATAATAAGGTTATGCATCTTTAATCTATCTCATTTCCTATAAGCAGGCTTTGCAATTTCTATGAAGAGCAGAAAGAAATGCCTATCTGTAAATCAAATGTTTACATATTGCCTCTCTCATGGGTAAAGTATCAAGAGAAACCAATTTTTTAATTTAAATGTTCACGTTATATGTGCAGTACAGATTGTGAAGGCCATTAGAGCTTCTCAAGGTCTTCAGTCTTGAGAGATTGCCTTTTAACTCCGAGGCCAAGCTGGGGCTTCTCGCTGGGAAAGGAAAGGCTCTTTTCAGTTCTTTGTTGTGCCTCAACTTCAGGGATAGTCAGCATCATGCCCTCCTGATGCTGTAGTCCACATGTATTCCAAAAGACGTCCCATGAACCTTGCCCTTTGGCCCTGCTGGCTGGGGTTGATGGGATTTGGAAGTCCATCAACATCTGAAGGGCACCACAGCTACCCCTGCTTCATTTGAGGAACCTCAGTGCTGAGAGTGGTTGCTAGGGCTGGATTTTGGGATGCCATTTGAACCAGAAAGATGAAGCTGAAAGCGTGGGTACAAAAGGTACTGCAGAATCAGAGGGGATGGTGGCTTTATAACTGGGTGCAGGGTGGAAAAGGTGTGAGGAGGAAGCTGGTCTTGTGTGCAAGAGGGGATTGCACCTAAGGAGAATTGCCATGAAACGATGGATATTTAATTTTTGCACTTTTATATTAAGGAATACATCTGTCTGTCTGTAGATATAGCTAGATATCTAGACATAGATAAACAGGCAGGCAGGCAGGCAGACACACCTGGCCATGCTTCTTTTCCTTTCTCTATCCTCCCTGCCCTCTGAAATCCACCCCTGGTTCTGGCACACATCCTACTCCTTAAAGTGAAATCTATTGATGGATGCCTGATTTATCAAACTCAGGTGAAATATAATGACACAAGTCAAGCAATTTAAGAGCTGCAAAAAAGGAAGATCAAGGTACAAATACTAAACAAGGACAGACTAAAAAAAAACAAAAAAACCAGTCTGGCTTTTGTTGTTGTACTAAATTTAAATCACAAGTCTTCACGTGGTTTCTAATAGACTTGCAACATTTCCACCTGAGACACCCCCATCTCACCAGTTCTGCTGCCACCGGAATGACCCTACTTGCCAACAATGAGTGGGCAGCAGGAGTACCAGCTTTGCCTCATGGCTGTGGGTGCCCAGGCGCATGGGTGCCATGCAGAGTGCATGGTCCTGGCAACAAAATTTGTGGGTGCCCAGACCCTTCATGCAGAATTTTGTGGGTGCTCAGGCCCCCAAGGAATTGGCAGCTATGGTGAGCAATGCTGAGTGCAGGGATGTCCCACCAAAACTCTTCTTTCCTCTCCTCGAAATTCCTCCAATATTTTGCGCTTAAACATAAGAAGTGCCTTGCAAGAACAATGGCCTCTCTAGGCCAGCAGCATGTTTGCCGTAGTTGCCAACCAGGTGCCTCTTGGGAACCAGCAAGCAGACACAAGGGCAGTAGCCTGCTCCCATTGTCACTCCCAGCCCCCAAATGACCAGTATTCAGAAACATGCCTCATTGAATTCTGGAGGTAATGATGCCTTTAATAGCTTTGCCCTCCATGAATTTTCTAATCCCCTTTTAATTCCTTCTAAATTACATACAACAAGCCTTTGGATTTGGATTGGAAGCAGCCTCTTTCTCTCTTTTGCCTCTCTAGAAAAGCAACTTCTCAGGCTGTAAAAGCATCCCACAAACAATTTGTGATTCACTTTGTAAGCACAGAGTTCACTGGTGGAGAGCAGATGTAGGTGTCAATCAGGTAGGAATCAGCCAACATTAAATATATATAGGGAATAAAATTGTTTTGCATTTTAATGAGAACCTACCGAAGTCACTCTTCCCAAACCGACACAAGTATTCTTCAGATCCACCTCCAAATTTTGCAACATAGTCAACCCCCCCCCCCCCCCACAAAATGCATATCTTGGGGAGATGCAAAGAAGAATGCATGCATTCCTGAAAATAATTTTGCATTCCTACAAAAATGCATTATATTAGGGGAAACGGCTGGCAAAAATAAAGTTGCATGCAAAAAATAATAATTATGCATTTCTCAGAGTGGTTTAACAGTCAGCCCCTCTTCACAGAGAATTCTGGGAATTGTAGCTCTGTGAGGTAAGTAAAAAAGGTAAAGGTACCCCTGCCCGTACGGGCCAGTCTTGACAGACTCTGGGGTTGTGCGCCCATCTCACTTAAGAGGCCAGGGGCCAACGCTGTCCGGAGACACTTCCGGGTCACGTGGCCAGCATGACATCGCTGCTCTGGCCAGAGCCAGAGCCAGAGCCAGAGCCGCACACGGAAACGCTGTTTACCTTCCCGCTGGTAAGCGGTCCCTATTTATCTACTTGCACCCGGAGGTGCTTTCGAACTGCTAGGTTGGCAGGCGCTGGGACCGAGCAGCGGGAGTGCACCCTGCCGCAGGGATTCGAACCGCCGACCTTTCGATCGGCAAGCCCTAGGCGCTGAGGCTTTAACCCACAGCGCCACCTGTGTCCCTTTGTGAGGTAAGTAGGGGCCTCTAAACAACTCTCAGCACCCTTAACAAACTATAGGATTCTTTGGTGGAAGCCGTGACTATTTAATGTGGTACAGTGCAGCTGGGGTCTGAGAGAAACTGAAATGAACAGATTTTCCCATCCCTAGCCTTTAAGCAGACCAGGATAGAAACACAGGAAGCTGGTAAAGTGATAGAAGGTACCTTTTATCGTATGCGGTGGTCATGTAAGATAATTAAAGCTTTCTGGGAGATGTATAATGAATTGAAAAAAATGTTGAAAATAACTTTTGTTAAAAAACCAGAAGCTCTTCTATTAGGAATTTTAGGTACCGACATACCAAAGGAACAGAAAATACTTTTCATGTACACGACAACAGTCGCACGGATGCTACTAGCCCAGAGATGGAAAGAAGAGTCCCTACCAGAAAGGAATAGCAAACTAAGCTGGACTATGCTGAAATGGCAAAGCTGACTGGAAAACTCAGGAACCAAGAGGACAAAAACTTTTTAAAAGAATGGAAAAAATTTATAATTTACTTAGACCACTGTAAGCAGATGAAAACCTTAGCAAGATTTTAATATCACTTGTAATGTAACAGGTACTATAGATAATATGGATGAATATAAAATATAGATTATGAAATAATATGTAGGTGAAAATGTTCACATTAGGACCCATGGAAGGGATGGGGGAAAGTCAAAAGTTTCAGAAAAATCTCTTTATATGGATATGTATTTGGTATTGTTATAACCTTATATTTGTAAAATCAAATAAAAATGATTTTTAAAAAAACCATTGAAGCATATTGAACTTTCAGCAGTGGGGGAGTCTATCATTTTGCCATTTTCTAACCACCTTCCTTGCTATATCAAAGGAGGCAGTAAGTATTTCTGAAGAAATAACCCCTTGTGAAGTGATGTTGATGGGACACTTGTGTGCCTGTTGAGTGGGAGAACAGATGCAGGAGCGGGTTTTGGACACCAGTAAGCAATATGGGTGCAAGGAGACTAGGGTGTCGCTGCACCCTAGTGACACCTTGTCAAGAGGCAAGTGGATGGATTGTGACATGGTGTCTCTGAGCAGAGTGCCCACCTTTAAATGACAGCTGAAACAACAGCAACAACAAAAGCAATGCATGCTTTAAATATATTGTTGTTGGTATACATCTGTCTCGAGAGACAAGGGAATGTGTCTCCTGGCTGAAGTCAAATCACTGCATTAGCAGCACCTAAGTGACCTCCCCGGGGCACAACCCTGGGCAATGTGTATAATTAATAATAATAATAATAATAATAATAATAATAATAATAATAATAATTTATTACCTATACCCTGACCGTCTGGCTGGGTTTCTCCAGCTACTCTGGGCAGCTCCCAACAGAATATTAAAAACACGATAAAACATCAAACATTAAAAACTTCCCTAAACAGGGCTGCCTTCAGATGTCTTCTAAAAGTCAGATAGTTGCTTGTTTCCTTGACATCTGATGGAAGGGCATTCCACAGGGTGGGTGCCACTACCAAGAAGGTCCTCTGTTTGCTTCCCTGTAGCTTTGCTTCTCACACTGAGGGAACCTCCAGAAGGCTCTCGGTGCTGGACCTCAGAGTCTGGGCTGAACGATGGGGATGGAGATGCTCCTTCAGGTATACCAGGCCGAGGTTGTTTAGGGCTTTAAAAGTCAGCACCAACACTTTGAATTGTGCTTGGAAACTGTTATGTACTGAGTCAAATAGGATCCAAACTGCAGCAGTCTGATTGGTCCTAGAACAATAGGATCCAAAAGGCAGCAGTCTGATTGGTCCTAGAACAATAGGATTCAGAATGCAGCAGTCTGATTGGTCCTAGAACAATGCAGCAGTATGATTGGTTGGCAGGAACCACCCAGTCATGCTCCAGATTGAAGTGAATCCACAACCTGATTGGCTTACAGTAGAATTCCGGAATTAGCCAATCATGTGCAGCCCATTGTGTAAATAATGTATATAAAGCAGATACTTTGAGGGGACATTCATTCCTCCTCACCACTATGAGCTGAATAAAGAGCATGAAATCACTTTGCGACTCTGAGTATATTTCACTGGCGACGAAGGTGGGATCCCGCTGAGCTGACTGCCACACACAGCACCGCAGCACCGCCACCTGCCGCACCGCTGCCTCGCACCGTGTATCCAGGCTTCAGCTCCGGGACACAAGGAACTCAGAATGGCAACCGACAGCAGCTTCTCGCCGTTCAACCCAGCATCCGGAGACTGGGAAGCGTACGCCTCCCGTTTCACCTTCCTCCTAGAAGCCAAAGGGGTCACCGATGAAGAAGACGCCAAGAAGAGGGCAATATTCTTCAGCGTTTGCGGAGAGGAGACATTTGAAATCGCCCGGGCTCTCCTTGCGCCTGAAGACGTTGCTACTGTTCCATACAAAACAATAATGGAACAGCTGAAGGGGCACTTTTCGCCACAGCCCTCAGTGGTAGCTCGTCGAAATGCCTTCTATGCAAAGCGGCAAGCCCCTGGGGAAACCATAACTGGGTTTGTGACCTCTCTCCGCCAAGCCGCCCGGTTCTGCAACTTCTCAGAGCTGGAGAACATGCTTCGTGACCGCCTCGTCGGTGGCCTGAGGGATGAGAAGCTGCAACGACGCCTCTACGCTAAGAAGAACCTAACGTTCCAGGTCGCTCTGGAGGAGGCCCTGGCAACGGAAGCTGCCGAGAGGTCGACGCAAGAGGCACGGCCGAGCCAGCCATCCCAACCGAGGGTCCACCACGAAGACCTCACCGACGACTCAGGATCTGACAGGGAGGAGGTGCACCGAGTACAGCAGCGCACTCAAGCAGCCCACATACCACAGCTGCCTCGACGAGAAGGAGGGAACTGCGCAAGCTGTGGAGAAAGTCACGAGAGGAGGACCTGCCGTTTCCGCAACGCAGAGTGCAGGCAGTGCAGAAAAGTGGGACACATCGCCCGGGTGTGTCGGGCTCGGCCCACCCGATGCCAGGCATCAGATGACCAATCCAAGAACCCCAGGTCCCGGGGCCCAACGCACCAAGGCAACTCGACGGAGCTCACGGACTTCCAGGTATACCAGTTGCCCCACCCCAACGTAGAAAAAATTTATGTAGAGGTACAGATAGAGGGGGCCCCATGCCGCATGGAGCTTGACACGGGTTCAACTCTATCCATAATCTCGGCAAGGACCTTAAGGAAACTGTGTCCTACTGGGGGTCCCAAACTCAGGCCGGCCCCATTCACCCTCCGGGACTTCCAGAAACGTAAGGTCCCCACAATGGGGGTGGGGACCTTCAGGGTGCAATACCGAGGGCGGACGCGGCAACTGGACTTACTTGTGGTCAAGGGCCCCTACATTAGCCTACTGGGATTGTCATGGTTTGGACCACTGGGGCTAGCTGTCACCGGGGTGAACCACACTAGCTTACAAGTGGACGTGGACGCCATATGCAAGGAATTTCCGGGGGTTTTCGATGGGAAATTGGGACAGTATACGGGCCCCCCCATTGCTCTACAGCTGGACCCCGCAGTACGACCGGTCAGGCTCAAGGCCCGCCGGGTCCCGTTCGCCCTGAAACCCCGTATAGATGAGGAATTGGACCGGCTCATGGAGCAAGGAGTGCTGGAACCGGTGCCTAATGCCCCCTGGGAAACCCCAATCGTCACACCTGTCAAGCCTAATGGTTCAGTCCGCATCTGCGCAGACTACAAATGTACTATAAACAAGGCCCTCACGGCCCATGCATACCCAGTGCCAGTGGTCAGCCATGTCCTTGCCACCCTGGCTGGGTCGAAAATTTTTGGCAAGCTGGACTTGGCCCAAGCATATCAACAGCTGCCAGTAGATGAGGCCACAGCGGAGGCACAGACGATTGTGACGCACAGAGGAGCATTCAGGGTAAAGCGGCTGCAATTCGGTGTCAGCGTGGCACCAGGCATATTCCAGAATCTAATGGACTCTCTCCTTAAAGGGATTCCTGGCGTCACCCCCTTCTTCGATGATGTGTTGATTGCCGGGCCCACACCAGAGGAGTTTGAGGACCGCCTCCGCACCGTTCTGCACCGTTTCCAGACAGCAGGTCTCAAGGTGAAGCGGGACAAATGTCTACTAGGAGTGCCCCAGGTGGACTTTCTGGGATTTATGGTGGACGCAGAAGGGGTCCACCCGACTGGGGACAAGGTACGGGCCATTTGTGATGCCCCAGCGCCCAAGAACAAGACTGAACTTCAGGCCTTCTTGGGACTATTGAACTTTTACCATTCCTTCCTTCCCCACAAGGCGGCGGTAGCGGAGCCCCTACACAGACTCCTGGACAAGCGGGCCCCTCGGGTGTGGGGCCAGCGCCAGGAGGCCGCATTCCAGGCAGTCAAGGACTTGCTTGTCTCAAACTCGGTCTTGGCACACTTCGACGAGAGGCTGCCGGTGGTGCTAGCATGCGACGCCTCACCCTATGGCATTGGCGCTGTCCTGGGACACCAACTCCCAGATGGAAGAGAGGTACCGGTGGCATACTTTTCCCAGACACTCAACGCAACTGAGCGGAACTACTCACAAATTGACAAGGAGGGTCTGGCAATCGTGAAGGGAGTTAAAAAATTCCATGATTTCTTGTACGGGCGGCCCTTCACCGTGGTGACTGACCACAAACCGTTGCTTGGCTTGTTTGCCCCCGAAAAGCAGACCCCCCAAGTGCTGTCTCCTCGCGTCCTCAGGTGGTCAATTTTCCTTACCAGCTACCAGTATGCACTGATTCACCGCCCTGGGAAGGCGATGGGCCATGCGGACGCCCTCAGCAGGCTGCCACTACCGGAAACAGGCCCTGACCCAGCACCTGCACAAGAGGTTATGAGCCTGGAGCTGCTTCCTGACCGCCCCATTCAGGCACAAGAAGTTGCACACCATTCCAAGAAAGATAGGGTCATCTCCCGGGTCCTGGACTGGGTGTGGAGGGGATGGCCCAGCAGCAGCCCCGGGCCAGAATTCGCCGGCTACACAACCCGCAAACATGAACTGTCGGCCCACAAGGGGTGCCTGTTATGGGGAAGCAGGGTCGTTGTTCCCCAGCCCCTCCGAAAAAGGGTCCTCACAGCCCTACACGAGACACACCCTGGGGTAGTAAGAATGAAGGCCCTTGCCAGGAGTTATGTGTGGTGGCCGGGGATTGACGGAGAGATAGAGGCCTGGGTCAAACACTGCCAGGCCTGCCAAGAATCCCGCCCAGATCCCCCAAGGGCCCCAGTCCAGTCCTGGGAGTCCGCCCGAGCACCATGGTCACGACTGCATGTGGACTTCGCTGGCCCCTTTCAGGGGAAAACATTCTTCATAGTGGTGGACTCCTACACCAAATGGCTGGAAGTCGCACTGGTACCGTCCACTTCTACGTCCGCAGCCATCCGGGTACTACGCAGGCTGTTTGCTACCCACGGGCTCCCTGACACTCTCGTCTCAGACAACGGGACTGCATTTACGTCAGGAGAATTCCAAACCTTCACAGCGCAGAACGCCATCCGCCACATCCGTTCGGCGCCATTCCACCCTGCCACCAATGGCCAAGCAGAACGCATGGTGCGGACCACCAAGGAAACCCTTCGCCGCATGACGCAAGGGGATTGGGAGTACCGCCTTGCCACATTCCTTCTAGCACAGCACAGCACCCCCAGCTCAACAACTGGCAGGAGCCCCGCTGAACTACTAATGGGTCGGCGCCTTGCAATCAGATTGGACCGCCTTCACCCCGATAGAGCTCAGGATGAGGTAGTGGTGGGGGAAGGCAGGAACCCCCGGACCTTCGAGGCCCAGGACCCAGTGTACGCAAAGAATTTTGGGGCAGGCCCTGCATGGGTACCCGCCACAGTCACCAGGGTCACTGGCCCCGTGTCGTACGAGGTGCTAACAGATGGGGGGCAATGCTGGCGCCGCCACTGCGACCAGATATGCCGACGATTCCCGGGAGAAAACCAGGAGGAGGAGGACAGGTCAGAGGAGTCCCAAGGGAACAGTGGGGCAGTGAGGCCCATAGAGCAGCAGGGGCCAGCAGGAGAGGCAGAATCAGTAAATACAGAGAGGACCCGTGAGGCTGAAAGGACACCGGAACCAGAACCACGACTGAGCGAGCCGGTTGCGCCAGACCAAACAGCCCCATCACAGCCAGCATCCTTGGAACACGAGCCAGAACCTGAACCCCGGACCAGGGAACACCCCAGGCCGCAACGCACACGTAGGCCGCCAGCGTACCTTGAGGACTATGAATGCGACCTCCCGGGCAGGACTGGAACTTAGAGGGGAGGGGTGTTATGTACTGAGTCAAATAGGATCCAAACTGCAGCAGTCTGATTGGTCCTAGAACAATAGGATCCAAAAGGCAGCAGTCTGATTGGTCCTAGAACAATAGGATTCAGAATGCAGCAGTCTGATTGGTCCTAGAACAATGCAGCAGTATGATTGGTTGGCAGGAACCACCCAGTCATGCTCCAGATTGAAGTGAATCCACAACCTGATTGGCTTACAGTAGAATTCCGGAATTAGCCAATCATGTGCAGCCCATTGTGTAAATAATGTATATAAAGCAGATACTTTGAGGGGACATTCATTCCTCCTCACCACTATGAGCTGAATAAAGAGCATGAAATCACTTTGCGACTCTGAGTATATTTCAGAAACGTACTGGGAGCCAATGTAGGTCTTTCAGGACTGGTGTTATATGATCTTGGCGGCCACTCCCAGTCACCAGTCTAGCTACACCAAAGGTCCTGGGCTGCTGAGATGATAAGACGCCCCCCCCCCCCTCAGACTCACTGATGTAGTCCAAAGGAACGCAGAGCAATAAGTTTGACACCAGCTTGGCTGCAGGAGTTGCTGGAAGGTGGTGTACAAGGCACCATCCCACCATCTTAGGAATTTGTGTAGGGTTTACTCCTTAGCCTTTTCCTCTCCCAAAGATATCCTGCAAGACAGCGGAGGTTTAGGATCACAGTTCTCCTAGATAGGCTACCTTCCCAAGTTAAGGAGCCCCATCTATATATAAAGGTAAAGGGACCCCTGACCGTTAGGTCCAGTTGCGGACGGCTCTGGGGTTGCAGCGCTCATCTCGCTTTACTGGCTGAGGGAGCCGGTGTACAGCTTCCGGGTCATGCGGGCAGCATGACTAAGCCGTTTCTGGCGAACCAGAGAAGCACATGGAAACACCATTTACCTTCCTGCTGGAGCGGTACCTATTTATCTACTTGCACTTCTTGCTTTTGAACTGCTAGGTTGGCAGGAGCAGGGACCGGGTAATGGGAGCTCACCCCGTTGCGGGGATTCGAACTGCTGACCTTCTGATCGGCAAGCCCTAGGCTCTGTGGTTTAACCCACAGCGTCACCCGCATCTATATATAAAAGTAGGGAAATAACCAAAATGACATCTCTGGTCAAAAGTTTTCTTTGTTGCTCTGTAGTTTGGGAACTGGAATTCGGAGGTGCAAGCAGTAAAATTCAGCCCAGAAGAATTGGCAGTCCAACTAGGTGAGGAAGTGTTCTGTGAACACTTCTAAGGGGGCCGGCTGACTACACCCCACCTGCTCCCACCTCCACACCTCCGACCTGAAAACATCCTGATCTCTGTGCCTATCAATAATTCACGAGCCATCAGCAAGACTCCGAAGGGCGCTTACCCGGCACTTTGGTGCAGCCAGCTAGTAATGTACAGCGGAGAGATCCTCTCTTTCAAATCCCAGGGCACCAGGCCAAGCCAGGCTAGTATTGCATTTTCAATTAGCTTCTGAGTGAACGCTTGGCATATGCAGAAGGGAATCGGTGCACAATTAGCTTATTGTTCCTTCCAGCTCCGTGCGGCGAAGATTTGAAGGGCCGGAGGAGGAATACAGTCGTGGCTCCAGCCAAAGGCATTGCTGTGGATGTGAAATCGTGGAGTTTCTCAGCCCAGGCAGCTCTGCTTGCTAACTCGGGGAATTAACTGCTGTTATTAAGGACCGCTTGGCGCAGCTTCAGGGAGCGTGCCAGAGGATAATCGCGGGAACAACTGTCTGCTTCTCCTCTCAGGCAGTTTGGGGCTCTTTTCTCTTCTGCGTCCTGACTGCTGCCATGGAGCCAAACAGCCCCAAAAAGATACAGTTTGCTGTGCCGTTATTTCAGAGTCAAATAGACCCTGAAGCAGCTGAACAGGTAAGTTAGTTTCATCTTCTCTCCCTGTCTGGGTGGCGGGGGAAGGGGCTGAGAGGGCGTTGCTGCCAGATCAGAAAATGTAACTGCGACTCAGCTTCAGCTAGGGAATTCCACAAAGTGTCCCAAGCACTGACAGGACGGAGGAGGGTTTGTCCTTTTGGATTTCCAGGTGACATTCACACCCATTTTTTCAGAGCAAACATTTGCTGTCTTCATTCCTTAAGAACAGATGCTTTCCAGTAGCAATAGTGTACCTTTTATCAGTGTTTCTATGTCACTAGATAGACAGATGGATGGATGGACGGACAGATGGAATTACTTAAAATGGTATCTATCTCTGTTAAACAAACATAGCTGGGTGGATGTTGAAATAGAGAGATGTCAACAGATCAAGTAGATAGCTATTCAACTAAGGAAGTTGAAAGGCTTTTTAAAAAGATGTTGGGGTCTCTTTAATCTTGACAAAATAAGGCTTAAAAAACAAACAAACTCCTGCTTTAAATACAACTCTTTCCGAGTGTGTGTTCATATGTGTATGCACACACACTTAAAATACTTAGATATATGCAGTGCTTTTTTTCTCGGGGGACGCAGAGGTATGCATACCCCTACATTTTTTGTGAATCTAAGCTTGGCCTCATTGAGGGGCAATATTTCAATATGAGTAGGAAAATGGGAGTATCCCTAAACATTTATTTATTTTTTATAGAAAAAAGCACTGGGTATATGCACGTGTGTACATGTGCAGAGGGAACAGGCAAGGATTTACTTATATTTTGGAATACTTCATTCTAGTAAGCTGTTCTCTGAGCTGACCTTTGGCCCTCTGTAACAATGCAAAACATTAGAAAATAAAGAAATAGTGAATTAAATTCACAGTTTGATGAAGTTCATCTCTCTGGCTGCTTAGAATGCGCTGTCTCCTCATCACTGGCAAAGACATTATCAAGAGCAAGTCCTTCCAAAAAATACAATGTAGCTGTTCATGATCATGACTAATGTATAACATTGAGCATATTATACTGTGCTGAAGGTGAAAATCTGAAGTCATTATCTGAGTGACATATCCCATTGAATCAACGTGCGTCATGGCTGCTACAGATAAAGGACTGTGCCCTTCATGTAATTCCATTACAAATGTTAAATATCTCATTCCCGTGATTGCTTGATTTATCTCACTGTTTCCGGACAAGGATATTGCTAGAACCTAGGCAATATACTACTGCGCCATCTCCCTGTGCTGTCTGGTGTACACATCCCATGTAGCAGAAGTGGCGAACGTTTTCCTACTGACCCATGGGAAAAGATATTTGGGGGCTGTAAGCAACGTTGGGTGGAGCCAAAAGCCGAAAATGGGTGATGGCAGGATTTTATATAGTGCATTCTCTCTTTGCCACCCGAACACTCTGTGTGTGCTTACTAGTCATCCATCTTTGCAGGCTGCAGGCAAGAAAGTAGGCCAAGGGCCTGAGTTTCCTCTAAAGCAGGATTTCTCAAACTCGGGTCTCCACCTGCTTTTGAACTACAACTCCCATCATCCCCACTGGTCCTGCTAGCTAAGGATGATGGGAGATGTAGTCCCAAAACAGCTGGAGACCCAGGTTTGGGAAACCCTGCTGTAAAGCATCCCCAAATGGTCTCTGATAGCAGAAGAGATGATGAAATAAAGCACAATCCTCATTACCTACCAATAGCCTTTCTCCAGTGGCAAAGGAATGCTGAAGATAAGAGGCCATGCAGATGCTAGTGGAACAGCATGCTGGTTCCCTGTTCCAGTGTCATTGCAGGCTGGAATCCCAAGTTGCAAGGGATTCATCCTTGACCAGTAAAATTCTGACATCACCCCCCCAACCCAGCCACCTTTTAAAAAACTCTGGACCTCCCATGCCACGATCGCAAACTGCTTTTGAAACATCCCTCCGTATCAAAAGCAGTTTGTCACACAGGATGAGGGACGAAGAAAAGTCTGATACACCTTCTTGTTCCCACTCCCTGTTGTGCTCATGGAACAGGCTTTTAAAATCCTCACATCGCATTTCTTTGTAACAAATGCCTATAATTGTATTCTGTTTCCAGAGATAAGCTCCAAGTACACATCTTGTCCCATTATATAAGAGCTTTATGTCATTCAATATAAAATAAAATATTTCAACATTTTCTATTGTACCAATATCAATGTTTGGGTTTGTGGAACAGCCATTATTGCATATCCTCCAACATTTCTCTGATGAAAATAGAGACATCCTATTCCATCATGATCATCATCAAACCTTGCCCTGGGTTGCTGCAGCCACTCTGGGCTGCTTCCAAAATATATAAAAACATGATAAAACTTTAAACATTAAATAAACTTCCCTATACAGGGCTGCCTTCGGACATCTTCTAAAGGTTGTGTCATTACTTTTCTCCTTGACTCGGATGTTGCATAACTCCATACCCTCCAACATTTCTCTGATGAAAATAGGGGCGTCCTAAGGAAAGGTGGAACATTCTGGGATCAAATCAGAAACTGGGACCGCTTCTGTAAATCCGGGACTGTCCCTGGAAAATAGGGACACTTGGAAGGTCTGTTATCATTAGGCTGAGATTTAATGGACAGGCCTGACTCAAGCCTTGTTGTTCCATAGGTGAGGCAGAAGCACAAACTGAAAGTGCACCTTAGGATTTCCTGAGGATTCTGGGCTGCACACTTGGGATGAGGAATTGGCTGTGCTGGAAGCAGCACAAGACTCCAGATTTCCATACTGCTTCCAGAGATCCTTGACCTATATCCTCTTTGATTAAAGCAGCCTGGCCCATGCCCATTGCAGTCTTTACAGATTTCAAATTCAGCCTAATGAAGCAAATGGAAAAAGGCATAAAGAGGGGGAAACTTAGCAATTTGCTGGTAACTGCATCAATGCAAATTCAAAATGGGCATATTAGCTTTCAGAAATGGAAAGAATGACCAGACATGGGAAGTGTTCTATTTTTGATCATCTGCAACCCAATAGTTTGAATGATTTTTGGCTTCCCTATGTTGGGTACAAATAGTTTGGCAGTTTGTGCTAGTATTCTAGATTGAGGGATGTGGCCATCATTTAATAAATCTGTTTGCACCTATATTTTCCGCAGATCAGGAAAAGAAGGCCCACGCCAGCATCATTAGTAATTATGACTGATTCGCCTCCTGGTAAGTGAATCCTGCAGCTTCTAAGTCCTGGGGTATCAGCACAATTTGACTATATTGAATAATTCTATTGGGCGAGGGGGTGGCCGTTAGAAACTGAAAAACAATTACAGCACTATGGCAAACTACGGGCTCAAGATGAGCTCACCAAGGGGGGCGTGAAAAGCAGGACCTCTCTTGTGCTTCTCCACCCCACTGCTTGTGGACACCAGAGGGAAATCGACTCTGAGGTCCTACACAGGGCTGGTTCCAGGGAGGTGCAAAGTTGGGCATTTTCCAGAACCTGCAGAGGACCTACATAACAATGCCACCATGTCCACTTTGCACAGAGTACCTAAGAAGATCTTGGTTTCCATGTGCAGATTCTACAAGGTTGGAAGGATGCACTGAAGGTGCCATGCCTGAGGGCTCTCCAAATACCGATCCCATGGGCATTTTTGCAGAGGAGTCACACAATGCAATGTGTTTGCTCCAAGTGGGGACAGGGTTGTCCATGGATCCTAGCCTGGCACCTGAACATCAGGGGAGCAGTCTTGCCAGGCTCTCTCCATCGTATGAAGAGGACTCAAAAGCACCAACAGCTGCAGAAGACTAACACATGGCAACATGGAACTGCAGAATTGGAAAGGACCCAAAAGAATCCAACTCCCTGGAATGCATGTCTCCTAACAAGTGCTGAGAGAGACATGTATGAATTCAACCTGTTCCGCTGTTACTTAGATTAGCTAGCTAACCTGTTACTTCGATTAGCACTTCATCTTTTGACACAATTTAGGGTGCTGGTGGTACCCTATAAAAAGTTTTGCCTGGCTTGGGATCTCATACCTTCAAGGCTGCCTTGCTCCATGTGACCACTCAGTGCCTGAAGCTTACAACAGGGAAGGACAGGTAATGGCTAGCAACTGAGGCTCAAAACCATGGAAGCCTTAGATCAGGGTAGCAAACCATGGAGCCATGCAGATGATTTGGATTGTAACTCCCATCAGCCTCAGGCAGCATTGTCAATGGTCAGGAAGTTGTGTGATGAGCCTTGTAGTCCAAAACATCTGGAAGTGGGTGCTACATTGGCTACCAATGGCATAGAGGAGCTGGCTCTTTTTGCCAAACTTCCAGAGAGGAAGTCAAACTATCCACTTACATCATGTCTATGGCCGAACTCTCCTCCACCACCACTCCTGCTTTTACTGCTCTTGGGGTTTTTTTTTTTACATTATTTCATGTAAGGATTACAACTGGTGAATGTATCTGAAGCATTTCAAATGCTATTCAGATGCTGCACTTTAAGAAGGATGATGGTACAAGTGAG
This sequence comes from Podarcis cretensis, assembly GCF_951804945.1. Taxonomy (NCBI): domain Eukaryota; kingdom Metazoa; phylum Chordata; class Lepidosauria; order Squamata; family Lacertidae; genus Podarcis; species Podarcis cretensis. Next base: position 115,749,410 of record NC_137170.1, on the reverse strand, counting down.
ACATGCAAGGAGCTGTTGTCGTGTAGAGGGTTCCCCTTCTGGGTTCTAGCCAGTCAGCCAGCCTGCCTGCCAGCCATGCCCTTTTCCAAGGTACTCCATTCCAATCTCACTCACCCCTAAAGTTGAAAAATAACAGTAATGACGGAATACTGCACCTCATTTCAAAAATGCCCACCTACAGATGAAGCCCTGAAAACATTGCTGGAGCATATGACGAAGTATCACATATCTAAAGATAAACAAATGAGACTTTACAAAACAAACAGGCTCATGCTTCAGGGCATTCTAGCTTTCTATTTGGGAGTTTGATGTCTGCATCTACTGATAGCTCTGCCTGAAGCTATAATGTAGAGCGGCCTTTAATGTGTTACTGCATGGCACTTTCCATCTGTGGCATGCAGCAGCTTGTGGACAATCCAAATTTAGTTCCACACACTGTTAATGGGCGCTCAAAGTAATGCCATCGACAGGTTTCCCAATCAATGTCCACCGCTGACCATTTAAAAGCCATTTGAAAAGTACCCACCCCCTCTCTGTTACTGACGCTCCTTTTCCATTTTCTGTAAAAGCATTGCAGCATTTCATATCCATTAAGCAATATTAGACTACAGAGGGGTTCCTCCCCCACCCCGCCCAGTTGTTCTTGCATAGGCAGTAAGCAATGTTTCATATTAGGTGAACAACAAAACAACAGGGCATTTTAATTGTCTTCACTTTGAAACAAATGGTCTTCATTTGCCAGAAGAAATCTTATTTATACAAGTGAGGCTGCTTCTCTGCTTTAACAGGGCGGTGATATGAAGAGAGAGAGAGAAAGGATGCACAGCTGCATTGGTGTGCGCACAACTCAGTATGCAACCACATTGCCCTGAGTGGTAGCTGATTCCCCCAAGATGCCCTGCTTAATGTATACACATCAGCCGGATAGGACATAAATTCTCAGATGCATAAACTCTGCTCACATGAGTGGTGTACTCGCATGACATCAGACCAAGTAATGTGAGGTTGCATCTTGCTCTTCGCCAAAGTGGAAGACTGCAATTTTTGAAATTGCCTACTTTATGTATGGAAGAGAAGAGGAGTTTGTGAGTTCATGGCTCCAACATTACAGCAGAGGTTTGTTCTGATCAACTCAGGTTCAGAACAATGACCGGCATGACTCATTTGGACCATAAGTTCTGATGGAAAGTGCCTCTCTGGTTTTTGCCAATTCTTTCTCTCAAGTATTTATGCTCCCCCAAGCAAATATTTTCAGAAGCACTTCGCCTTCCATCTATGTGCCCCATCCCTTCTGAGAATTTCTGAAGTGTGCACATGTGCAGGGGATTCCCAGTGAGCTCTGAAAAACTGCTGGGGAGCCGTATAACCTTAGGGCCATCTAAAGCAAAGTTTTCCTGTAGGAGGAGTGGATGGGGCTCTGCTTCACTGTTTGTCTGGAAGGAGGATAGAAGCAGAGGCGCAAGCAGAATATCACATTTGACCCTCTCTTCCCTTCCAGAAGAAGCTCTGCCACCCAACAGACCACACATGCTCTGTTAAATGTTTGAATTTGGGGAGTTGTGTCCAGAGGCACTTCCTTCATCCCAAGAGTAATAGGAATCTATTATTCTTGACATCATTATCATCAGCAAGCAAGCCTCTTCCAAGGCTGCATGGAAAGCAGAGCAGTTGCCCCCAGCTAAATAATCTTTTATCTAATGGCAGTTTCTCAGAAGTGATCAGAGCACCCTGCCTGATTTCCTCCACCTTTGCTTCCAAGGAGTCGCCGAACATCAGAGCGCACTAAATGATTTAGAGACCGGCAGTGGATTTGGCTTCAAGAAATGTGCTCAGTGTGCTGGCGAAACATTGATTGGAAGGTTTCCCTCTGCACTTTAAAAAATGGCTAAATGACAAGGCATGATGGGCCGACTTATTTGCCAAGGAATAGGCAATCAGCTGTGGCGTTTTCTAAGTGGAAATATTTATAGGAAAGAGTTAAATATTCAGGGGGAAAGCATCTGCAGTGATGCTGCCCATATTGGAACTTTGCAATTGGTGGCTTCCCTTCCCTGAAAAAGTGGGGAAATGAGGGTTCCTCCAGAAGACCTACTTATTGAGCATTCGTCCTCATTTGTTTGTGCAAACCTTAGTGGTGGTCACACTATGTGTCATCTTTATTGAGCATTCAGTTTGATTAGTTTGAGGGGAACTTATATGGCCATGACCATTCTTCCAGCATTCATTCTGATTTGCTTGCTGGTGTTTGCATGCCTTTTCTCCCAGATTTGAGAACAAGGTCACACAAAGTTACTAGCCTCCCTTGAATTTTATTAGCCTGCTGCTGAGGCCTGGCAGAAGAGTTGCATTTCTAGGATCATAGGAAGCTGCCTTGTACTGTGTCAGACCATTATTACATGCAGCTCAATATTGTGCCTATTGACTAGCAGCTGTCCAGGGTTTCAGACAGGGGATACATTCGCAGTACAACCTAGGGATGTTGAGAACTGAACCAGGGACCTCCTGCATGCAAAGCAGATGCACTACCATTAAGCTATGGCCCATTCCTTTCTATGGTGGAAGGGGGCTTTCTTCCTTTAGCAGTCCACTTCATTTCTATGATGGGCGCAGAGGAAAGATGGGGGGAACTAGGTTCCCACTGGAAGACAACAGTGGAGCAACATTTGATCTCCCCTTTCCCCTGCAACCCCTAGCACCTTCCATGTTGTCCTGGAGGGCCCACCAACCTTCTGGAGAACATTGCTGATGGGCAGCGGGGCTCCAGGGACAAGGGGAAAATGCCACCTCCCCTTCGGCTTCTGGAGCATTCCAACAGAACTTTGCTCATGGGACACTTTGGCCATTGGAGCTTTAGTTAGCCTCTAACAGTGCTATCTGAATCATGTCTACTCAAAAGTCAGTCCTGTTGAATTCAATGGGACTTTACTCCTAGGTACACATGGGGGTTAGGAATGCACACTATACCACAATGTTAAGAGTGAGGTTGCCACAATGAAAAAATAAGTGCCCAAGCCTCCCTGTGTAAGAGAGACAAATCATTTAAAAAGGGATCGTTTCCATCTAGCAATGCTTATTCCATTTCCAGGGACAAGGAAAGACCAGGACTCCTTGATCCCACAGGAAACTATTTGTTCGTCCCCTCCCTGCTCCAAGGAATGGAATTTCAAAAATAGCACCTAAGACAATTCCAAGAAATCCCAAAGATCAGCTGTCTGAAATATAACAGGTGGTTTCTGGATATCCCCTTGGTTCTTCCCCAAAATATTATTTCCATTGTTAGGAAAGTTTTCCTGTGCTGAAGCAAATTTTTATCGAGAACAGATGTGGAAGAAGCATTGCAACACAGGCAGAGTTTATGACTAATCTGTTTGTGTTGACACTTTTTTCTAAGGCTCACTATACGGCAATCTTAGAAACAAGCACAAGGAAGATGTTCTTTCTGGAATGTTAAGAACACTCACATTTACACTTAAACACACACACAAGTGCATTTTATTTTACAATAGAAGATTTGCAGATGGAAAACACACACACACACACACATAATTTTAATTGAAGATTTTCTTGGGTCACCAAAGTATATACATCATCTCTATTTTCAGTTCATCAAGTCCTTTCTACAGATCAGTTATATTCAGGTCACTGAAATCCAGCTTGTTGGGATCCTCTGTAGCAAGCAGCTGGGATTGTAGTCACAGGAAGCCAGAGAGCAACAGGGAGCCTAGATGCATTTTGGCTCATCTGGGAAGTAATAAGGTCCATGGGCGTAGCCAGGATTTTTTTTTGGGGGGGGGAGGGACAGGCCTTTTGTTAGGGGAGGCAGAACCTCAGTTAGCTATGTATTTTTATGGATTTTGGGGGGGAGCAGTAGCCCCTCCCTGCCCCGCACTTGGCTACAGTCGTGATCAGGTCCCAAACTGGTCGGCTGCAACCACAGAGGACAATGGTGTAGAAAGAATGGGAGGAAAGTCTTTTCTAAATTTTGTCTTAATATCACCATCTGGCTGTGATATTTAAAATCTTTCCTATGTGGCATTTCTGAAAAGCACTCTTAGAACCCTGGATGGTGGCGAGGGTTGTTATTTAGAAAGATGTATCACGTAACTTCAAGCTTCATTTTCAAGAGAGCAGAGCTGCATCTTTTGGCAGAGCAGGGCAGTCGCTAGCAAAAACCAAAAACAGATGCTTTCAGTTTCAAATTTGTACTTATGGCTTAGACATAAAATCTCTGGTCAAAGCCACACATCAGTTAAAAACAACAGCCACATACTGGTTGTATGTGAAGAAAACTACATGGCTGTTTCTCTCCCTGTTACAGTACTATACAATTTTTGCAGTTCACTGTTTGTTTATTTGACTTTTAAGTTTAATTTTAACTTGATTTCAGGGCTTATAATCTATCGTATCTCTCTCTGTGTGGGAAATATTTGATTAAATGATATGAAACTGAATCAGATTGCATACCTGGAAATGCTGGTACAGATTTGTTTATTGTGAAGGATGGATGTGCACAACCCCCAGGGCTGATTCACGCATGTATGTTCCTCATATTATGGTAGCGGCATCCAGCATTGATTGGCATCTGTCAAATATCACATATCAGTGCTGGCTGGTGGTGGGGCAAAATCTATGGCAGAAACAGCAGTGGGGTGGGGAGGCAGGAATCCAACAAACAATGTATTTTACCATTTACAGTACAATAGGCTAATAATTCAACAGTGTTACAGTGGTACCTCTGGTTACGTACTTAATTCATTCTGGAGGTCCGTTCTTAACCTGAAACTGTTCTTAACCTGAAGCACCACTTTATCTAATGGGGCCTCCCGCTGCCGCTGGGCCACCGCTGCACAATTTCTGTTCTCATCCTGAAGCAAAGTTCTTAACCCGAGGTAATATTTCTGGGTTAGCGGAGTCTGTAACCTGAAGCGCATGTAACCTGAAACGTATGTAACCCGAGGTACCACTGTATAATGTAGCAGACGTTATCATATCTGCAGAGTTAAAGAACCACTCCCAAGTATTTTTAAGCTGATCTGATACTCCGTGTGTCCTCAGACACATCTTAACTTGTCTGTTATGAGTTGGTTCCAAATTTTAACATACCAGGTTGCAGCCAATCCTTTCAGTGGGCAGTGCCAGTGCGTAGTTGTTGCCATTCTTGCTGCTAACAGCAGTTTGTGTCTGTTTTGTGACACTCCCACTGTATATGGTGTAGGGCAGTGGTTTTCAACCAGTGTACCGTGGCACCCTGGGGTCCCTTCAGTGATGGTCAGGAGTGCTGTGGGCAACACTGGTCTCTGTCCCTCTTTCTTTCCCTCCCTCCTCTGATGCCCTCTTGCATCTCTGCCTCCCAGAGGCTTGCATTGCTGTTTGTTGCAGCAGCCCTGGCTATAAGCTCCGCAGGCGAATGATGCAGCTGGGAGGCACCTCTCTTTGGGGCAAAGGGGGGCAGCTCAGAGACCAGGGACAGCAGCAGCAGCTGCCTGAAAAGCTCCTAAGGAGAGGAGGCTGAGGGAACACTCCACAAGGGAGGGCATTTGAAAAAGGGTGAGAAGCTGCCAGCTCTGCTGGCAAGGAGTGACATAACTGGATCCCTGAGCCCCACAGGGGTGCCGCAGAGAGAATATAGTTGGTTAAGGGAGCCGTGGACTCAAAAAGGTTGAAAACCTCTGGTGCAGGGAATCTGGCACACAGCATCTTTTCCACCAGAGATAGTTGCTTTTTAAAAAATAAAAACAAATTCTGAATTTATGCTGGTTGCAGACTCCTTATGCATTACTTCCTGCATTTTAATATTTACAGACTTCATCATGCCAGTTTGACAAAACTTTAAATTTTCACTTTTAACCCCCTTTCTCAACATATCTGTAAGGCTTCTGATGTGATTAGCAACCCTTCCTACTTTCTCCACTCACAGTCTGTTGATAAGTTCCCACGCTCTGTTGACGGTCTTCTAATTCTTGCTGACATGTGTGGTGCATATACAAAATGCCAAAGTTGCAGATATTGTTACCAAGGAGATTCTACACCATTCAGTTCATTTAGACTAGAAGCCAGGAACCTTTTTCACCCTGACAGTCACATTCCCGTCTGAGCAACTTTCTGGGGGGCAATGTGCCTTGCGGTGGACAGGGCCATAGGGAAAATTAGGCAGAGGAAGAGATGCAAATGTTATCTCTGTACGATGGGCTAGTTTCTACACACTCACATAACCCTCTCTATCTGTTGAGGCAGGCAATAGGCAGGCAATTATCAGAGTTCTAGGACACATTCCAGTCAGGTAAAAACACTCAAGGAGGGCTTGGTGCAAGGTCAGCAGGTGATGTAGCTGGGGAAAGGGTGTGTTGTGGGAAGGTGAAAGGAGCAAACCAACAACAAATCACACCAAGCAAGTTGGAGGTAACTCTATAGTAGCAAAAGCAGGGTCTGCAAAGGAGTGTCAGGCTGAATGAGCACAGCAGCTCATCTCCAGCAGGTCTTGTTCCTATGGATTAGTTGCTAAGACAGAAGTCCCCGGCTCCCCACAGCTGCCTAAGTCTCCTCTCCAGGGTTTTCCTCAAGCAATCTGAGACTGCACCTGTGTGAAGCTAATTTCTCTTTCGCCCTCTTCATGCCTCTCCTGGTTCTTGGAGAACAGGGGGAGGGCAGCTTATTGCAGCAGGAATGAGAGACATCTCTGCCTCTTCCCCAGCTGGCCTGATCTCTGCCTCTCGGCCTTCCGCCTCTCCTGCTTCAGCTTCTGCCTCTGATTCTGGACTGCTGTCTGCCACAGACTGTTCCTGCTCACCAAGCCCTGTTCCCTCTTCAGCTTCTGACACCTCCTCTTCCCAGTCTTCTTCCTCTTCTCCTGACCACTTGTTGTTGTTCCATCACCAATCCCCTGGCTCTGAGCCTTCTTCCCTTGGGGGCTCCCTAGCTGGTTCCTTCCATCATTCCTCTGCGTCCAACCAGTCTGTGACATTAGGGTCCTTGGAGACTTGGTGAGCTGCATTTGCCCCCAACCCAACCTGAGGTTCTCTCATCCCTAGTTTAGAATTTAAGTTTAGACCATTCATGGATATATAAGCTCCATTAGAATGTAAATCAAGAAACCTATACATACCATTTCCCTTCCAGGACCCATAGAAACAAACACCACCATTTTCTTAAAAACTCCAAGGCAGTCATCAGGGGCAATAGTGGTTCTGCCCATTTTCTGCTCCATTTCCCCTCCCCTCCTCCTACAAAAAACCCCCTGTACATGTGGTCTTTGTAAATGGATCATCAATCATGTATCCTTTGCGTGTATGACGACAGTAGAAAACCACTTCCTTGAGTCCCTGTAATGTCAATATTTCCTAGGAGAGGCTAGAATAGTTCTTACTAGCTATAGCAACAGAGAACAGTATGTGGCTGTTTTCATTCAAGATGTACTAGTAGATTTAATTTGTCAGGAATATCATTTTGAAGGCTTTGCTCTTGCAGGGGTTAATGTAGGAAAGAAGGAACTCTCAGAAGCAGAAACTTGTAAGGTCTGAATGTGGTTTGTATTTGGGAGTTGTTGATTCCAAAACAGAGCAGGGAGGGGATGTATCTCACATCTCAACATCAGAGCTTCATCTCAGCGATCTCACTTTGTTTTCCCTTTCTCTGCTAGCTGATTTATTTTGTTAAATTTAATTACCCAGTGGGTGGTTTATTGATTGTGGAAGCCGGAGCGCTTCTAATTGGTGCGTTAGCTGCAATTTATACTCCCTATAACTTCTTTATCTTTACGAGACTTTGCAGAAGATAAGATCAGTTGTGGGGACATTATCCCATGATGTCATCAACATGAAATAAAGCACAATGGAAATGTCCACCCGAGGCATTAATATTTAGCTACTAGTTAACACATTTCCTTTCATTTATAAAGCAAATGTTATTAAAAGGGTGTTTATAGAAGAAAGAAGATAAGGGAGTCTCCGTTGCTGAGACAAACCACTGAGGCCAGACACTGGCTCCCCTAAGTCTCAGGCAAAGAATTCTCCCAGTCTTGTTTCCTGAAGTCTTTTCACTAGGATTGAACCTGACACCATTTATATGCAAACTTGATCAGGTCACTGCTTTGTGTGTTAAAATGAAGCTAGGCTGGGCGCATCATGGTATTGCTATAAGAAAAACTGCTCCCTTTCCCTTATGGGGTATTCTATAGCCCATATAAAGTCCTTAAGTGGGTTCCCTATCGGTAGGAGAAAATAACAGAGGCAAACCGGAGTATATTGAGAAGCAAAGCGGCTAGTAAGCCTGATCTTTATTTAAGGAACTGTTGCCACAGGGTCCCCACTCACCACACACAGGAGGGAGGAGAACCCTGAACAATGGTGCGCAAGCCCTTAGACAGACTTTTGTTTTGTTTTTTTATAATAATTTTTATTAGTTTTCCAGTTTTAAAACAAAACAACCACAACAACATAAAAACATCAACAAATACAAACAAACACACAAATATAAGTTCTTAACCTCATTTTCATAAGCCTCCTTTCTCGGACTTCCCCATACCTCACCCTTTTTACATCCTTATTTTACCATTTTTCAGCAACCATTTTAGCCAATTAAATTTAAATTTGTTATCTTTCTCAATTTCACCTTAAATCATCAAACATTTTCGGCTGTAATTCTGCATCTTCCTTCCCCTTGACATTTTAACACTCATCAATATTATAACAGTTCTTAAGATAAGCTTTAAATTTCTTCCAATCTTCCTCCACTGTCTCTTTCTCTTGGTCGCGGATTCTGCCAGTCATTTCTGCCAATCCCATAAAGTCAATCACTTTCGTCTGCCATTCTTCCAGTGTGGGGAGTTCTTGTGTCTTCCAATACTTTGCTAGAAGGATCCTTGCTGCTGTAGTGGCGTACATAAAAAAAGTCCTATCCTTCCTTGACACCAATTGGCCGACCATGCCTGTTACGGCAAAATCTGGGTGCGAGGCTGCTCTGCCACCCAGCTCATCGGACTAAGTCCGTGGGTCCCTGTGGAGGAAAATGAGCTCAGCCGGAGACAGGAGCAAACAGCAGAAGATCCAAGTTTATTGCGCAACAGGTTCAAGGCGAGATTGAACAGTGAGAAAGGGGTGACATGAGTTTTTGAAACTCCCTCCATGTCCCAGAATACAGTGCAAAACACGTCATGAATACATTAAAGAGAGGTTTGGTTACACAGATTACATCATGAATATATTAAAGGGAGGTTGGGTTACACAGATTAACATATGGAGGAGGGAGGGGGGAATATGCAGAGCTGGAGATATGCACAGATAAACACTTCCTGGGGATGAGAAAACAATGGTCCCAAATATGCATAGTCTGCCACCTGACATTGCCTGGAGGAAAGGCTGATCAGAGCGATTTGACAGGATTAGGGTCTTGACACCTTGAGGGATTATGGAGGACAGGGGAGGGGTGATGGAGTCCTAGAGAAATTGAGCAAATATATTGTAGCGAAGAAGGTGAAGAAGACATGCCCCCCCTCCGTAACAATGCCCAAGAGAAATGCCTCTGGTTTCTTATGAAAAGTACATTTAAGTACCTTCTTAATTTCATTATAGATCATTTCCCAAAAGGCTTTAATCTTTGGGCAGGTCCACCAAAGGTGAAAGAAGGTACCTTCAGTCTCATTACATTTCCCTTAGACAGACTTTTGAAATTGCCCACCCTGTAGCCCAAGACCACCACCTCAGAACATCATACATACATCACAGAAGGAGGTGGTCTACAGCAGAAATCCTGTCTGCCAGGATACCTGATAATGGTCACTGCTTGCATTACCTGAGCGGTCTGGCCATCCTTTTGTGATGGTAAATGCTTTAGTTCCTGAATCCAGGTCGCAGGCTCACCTTCCTCACACACAATTTCGCCTCTGTGCTTTCCAGCACTTTGCTGCCACCCCTCAGCAGCTACTGCCCGAAGGAACTGCCTCACTCAGCCTAATGGTAGGCTTGACCCTGCGTATGGGGAGAGACGTCTGAATGGTCCCTTTGGATGGATAAAAATTTGGATAGAATCTACAGGTTTAAAATATGTAATGGTCCTGCCTTGCAGCCTGGGGGGCATGGGGTCAAAAGGACAAATTCTGCTGTTCTGAATGAAATATGTATTTATTTACAGTGGTACCTTGGGTTACAGATGCTTCAGGTTACAGACTCTGCTTGTCAGCATCGCCCTTGAGCCAGTGCCACCAACTGGACTCATCCACTTCAGCCCCGACTGGGCTAGGCGAGCTGGGTGGCACTTCCAGAGACCACCTTCTACACAGGAACAGGTCGAAGTGCTGTGGACTCACAGCTTAGAGTTGTGAGCACCGGATTCACTTCCACAAGAAGACAGTCGTCGCACAGCAGAGTATAGCAGAGTATGGCAGAGCATAAACGACTCGGAGAGCAGCTCTGTAGAATATCTTCTTTATTCTATCAACAACTATAATACACAACTATATACAGAGCTAAAGGAGGTCTAAATGAAAATTCTGAACTGCACTGAGTGTCTGCAGCTGCTCTTAGCAGCAACCTTATCTATACACACGATCTCTCTAACACTCAGTCTCTCTCTCTCTGACACTTTGATGTGAGGCTGGAGCAGAATAAGTAGAGAGCAGAAACCGCCCCTCCTCTCCGGAGAATCAGCAGAGCACATCAGCAGATTCTTGGATATGGGAGGGGTGAAATCTCCTCACCGCTAACCCAGAAATAGTACCTCGGGTTAAGAACTTTACCTCAGGATGAGAACAGAAATTGTGTACTGGCAGCAGCAGGAGGCCCCATTAGCTAAAATGTTACCTCAGGTTAAAAACAGTTTTAGGTGAACAGACCTCCAGAATGAATTAAGTTCTTAACCTGAGGTACCACTGTATTTATTTATTTCTTAAAAAATATGAATTCCTTTTTCAACAAGGAAATGCTCTAAACAACATGGATCTTGTATCCTATTTGAGGTGTCACTGTTTGTGTGAGAGAGATGTGTTCAAGGAACAACATCTCCTATTAGCACTTAGGCCTCAGGGACATTTTGTTGAACCTCTGCAGGCTGTAGGATTGCAGCCTGCTTTGTTTTATTTGTTTTTCTGTGATGAAAATCAATCTCATAATTCTGCACTTTGCATCTGACTCAGTGCATTGGTTCAAAAACGGGTGAAATTCATACTTTCAGTGTATTCATCTCTGGCATAAATCTCTCCCACAGGCTGCAGTGTTGTAGCCTCTAAACAACAGATTGGTTTTGGTTGTCTCTGGGTGTGTCAGAGTGCTTTTGTAAATGGAGAAATCTGAAAGTGCGCTCAATAATTTCATAACTGAACCTTGTATCCTTTCTCTGATCGTCGCTCCATTCAGAGCAGCGCCATAGAAACAAGCTTCCTCTATTCCAGGGAATTATTTACACATCATTTTCAATACAGATAGCTTCCTGTTACAATAGTCCTAAAGGCTTTGGTGCCAGGGACTGATAAGCACCTAGACTGCTTCTGTTATCTTCTGAGTCCCTCTTATCATGAGGTAAAGCAACATCTCTACAGAGGCACAGAGTAGCTCCACAAATACGGAATGCTGTTGAGAAGAGAGTGACTTGTTTACCAGAATCAATATTCTTGCTTATTTTTGCAGAATGCTATAGGACTTTTTAATCTAGATAGGTAAGAATTTCCTACCAGGTGTGATCGCGTCAGGAGTGCTGAGAGTTGCTAGGAGACCTCTGCTTCCCTTAGAAAGCTACAATCGATTCCCAGAGTGTTTTAACAATCAATCCCCCTTCACCAGGAATTCAGGAAAATGTAGCTTTTGGAGGAATGGTCTCCAGACAACTCCAGCTTCTCTCTTTTCAAAGGTGACAAGGAAAACTGGCCAGATGGAAGGGAGCCTAGGGTGGCCAACAATGCCAGTTCTGCTGCTCCTGTAATCCTGCTGCCTGAGGCAGTCACCTCACCTTGCTTTATGAGGGGACCAGCCCTGACCAGGAGGCATCAGTTGGTTCTTTTGAATGTAGCCAGCGGTTCACTAATAGACCCTGGTGATGCCTTCGGTCTGGTACTGACTCAGATCAGGGATGGAGAACTTGTGGCCTTCCAGATATTGCTTGACTCCAGTTCCCATCAGGCTCAGCCCTCACGGCAAATTGTCAGGGAAGATGGAGGCTGTTGTCCAACAGAGGCACCGACTCGTGCCCAAGATTGAGGGGGCCTGGAGCGCATTGTGTGTGTGTGATGCCATACGCATGTTGCATCACCAGGAGGAGGCCGAGCGTGGAGCCCAGCATGTCATGGTTTCAGTGGCCAGCAGCTCCTCCTCTCTTGCCAGTGTGGTGTAGTAGTTAAGAGCGGTAGACTCGTAATCTGGTGAACCAGGTTCGCATCCCTGCTCCTCCACATGCAGCTGCTGGGTGACCTTGGGCTAGTCACACTTCTCTGAAGTCTCTGAGCCTCACTCACCTCACAGAGTGTTTGTTGTGGGGGAGGAAGGGAAAGGAGAATGTTAGCCGCTTTGAGACTCCTGAAGGGGAGTGATAAAGCGGAATATCAAATCCAAACTCTTCTTCTTCTTCTTGCGTTCAGAAGGATCCGACCACTGAAGCCACACCGTGCTCGGCCTCCTCCACCCCCTCAACATTGAGGGGGCTGGGCCCACTCCCCACAAATATTGAAGGAGCCGAGGACTCGGCCCTGTAGAGTTGGTGGCAGTGTTGTCCAATAGCACCTGGAGAGCTACAGCTTTCATGTCCATGGTTTAATTAAGGCTCTTTTTTTTAGATTATTGCCTATGTAAAAAAAGAGAAACGCATAGAAATCCATGTGGTTATACTATTATCTCTTTTGTTGTTGTTGTTTATGATGATGATTTGATTGGTTCCCCTCCCTCACTCCCAGGCTTATCAACTGAAAACTTGCTGGCTGTACTTTGAGGTCTTTTTAGTAACCTTTTGTTCAAAAAGGGCATTCAACTTTTTCAGATTTCCTTCCAAACAATTTAAAAGTTTGAGGTATCAGCCTAGTTCCAAAACAGAATCAAAGCCATTTTTGAAAGTTACTATGAGAAAAGGAAAGGAAAGGAAAATCATTCTATTATATGTGGGGCCTTAAGAAATGAAATAAAAAATTCCAGCATGGGTGAGAAGATTTGAGATGTGATTGTTTCCTCCATAAATCAATGCCATCAACTTATGTTGGTGTGCCAAGTCTCAGCTAGACTTTAGACCCAATACAGTTGTGCCTCGCAAGACGAAAAGAATCCGTTCCGCGAGTCTCTTCGTCTTGCGGTTTTTTCGTCTTGCAAAGCAAGCCCTTTAGCGGCTTAGCAGCTTAGAAAAAGGGGGGGGGGAGGGGAAAAAACCCGCAGGAACTCGCAAGACATTTTCGTCTTGCGAAGCAAGCCCATAGGAAATTCGTTTTGTGAAGCACCTCCAAAACGGAAAACCCTTTCGTCTAGCGGGCTTTCCGTCTTGCGAGGCATTCGTCTTGTGGGGCACCACTGTACTGAGCCATAATATTGGGGCTGGTGGGGAAGAATGGGCAGAGAGATAGCATTTTCCCTCTTATATTACAGTGCTGTGTGTGTATGTTTTGCTGTTATTAATCATACTTCTTCTTCTGTTCTCATTATTAAAGTTCCCTAAAGGATTAACCAATGATTTAGATGTGGATTAGTATGTAAAAAGCTGCGGAAATATCAGGTTCTTCGTCCCTTCTCAGCACAGGGGTAATAATGAAAAAAAGCCTCTAGCTACCCCTTTGCAATAAGAGGATCTTTTATGGTTTACAGGGACCCCTTGCTGTAGGCCCAATCCTGACCTTTTTCATTGGTGATTATATGTAATTACATTCACCTCTGTGGCAAAGTTTCCTTTGATAGGTGAAAACAAAAGAAGACACACTCAATAATTTGAGAAGAGAGTGTGATAAACTACTGAGCCAATGTTTAATGAGATGAATATTTTCACATAAGGCTGTGTGTTTGTGTGTGAGAGAGAGTGAGTAAGAGAGAAAGAGTATTGGTCTCACATTTACTGTATCCTGTTTCGCCGAGAGCTTTTAAGTCTGCTCAGAGCAAGAGTCGTGGTGATGGTCAGGGATTCTTCTGAGGTAGCAGATATGGCTACTTTTACTGTAATTTAATGAGTATTCCAGGTTAAAACATTTTGCATAATATAATAAGCAGCATTTCATAAAAATTGCCAATGATGACCATTTATAATTATTTGTAGGGGGTGGGGTGGAGAGTTGCATTCATTTCTGAACCAATGGAATCTTGACGTGAACAGGGCCCATTCATTTCAGTTTTCATTCATTGTGAAACTTACGTCTTGAGCAATGAAGGAGGGGTGGGGGGTTTTTTCCCTACACCTTCATACCAATTTGTCACTCATTTGGGGTGGGGGAAGAGGCTTGCTTTTCTATGTTGTGGCTGATGGCAGTGGTTTTACTGTAATTTTTGACTTTTTTGTTATTCTTTTGTCTCTTAATTTTTTTATAATTCACTTCAAGACTTTTTCTGTAGTAAGCAACTATAAATAAACTCCATTTCTTGACAAACCTGTTATCTTATCGACTGCCTTCTTTGGTCCTTACTATATTTATCAGTTTAGTCATATAGGCTGCATCCTTTTTTTTCTGTTCTGGGAAGGTCAGCTCCCCACTCTCTCCCACCACCCCATTCCTGGCAGGCTGCCATTAATAAATGAGTATTCATCTCAATATATTTTTGAGGTACATCTCCTTTAAGATACCCAAGCAGTATAACTAAAGGCTCTTTTGGCAGACCACAGCCAACAATGATTATGTCAGTATTAAATTCCAGTATCTTATCATGTTGGGCTATGTCTAGAAAATAGGAGCTTGGCAGTCTCCTAATTGTATTTTTCTTTCTTATAGAAATAGATGAGAAGAGAATGAACAACAACTCCCAAGATGATGTAAGTTCATTATGCTTTAAGAAACTGATAATTTGCTGATAAATTGCTGTCTAACAAACATTCAGAAATATGTTATTTTATTCTTATGATTATCCTGCAGTGGACTTGAGCAAGACTTCCTAAACTGTGTAGTAGTAGTAGTAGTAGTAGTAGTAGTAGTAGTAATAATAATAATAATAATTAATTTTATTATTTTTACCCCATCCATCTGGCGGTTTTCCCTAGCCACTCTGGGCAGCTCCCAACAGAATATTAAAAACACGATAAAACATCAAACATTAAAAACTACCCTAAACAGGGCTGCCTTCAGATGTCTTCTAAAAGTCAGATAGTTGTTGATGGGAGGGCATTCCACAGGACGGGTGCCACTGCCGAGAAGGCCCTTTGCCTAGTTCCCTGTAACCTCACTTCTTGCAGTGAGGGAACCACTAGAAGGCCCTCGGAGCTGGACCTCAGTGTCTGGGCTGAATGATGGGAGTGAAGATGCTCCTTCAGGGATGAACTGGTGTGTAGAGAGAGAACTATGAAAATGAATCAAAAATATATTAATTAAAATAATTGCAGACGTTGGTCCAAAATGTTGCTCTCAGTTAAGTCTCTGACAGTGCAATCTACGAGAAGTAAGGCCTATTAAATTCAATGGGACTTACTCTCAAGTAAGTGTGTATAGGATTGCAGCATTAACAACTCATTGCTCTTAAACTGGCTCCTTTGGGAGTGATTCATTTCACCTGGTGTCTGGCCCATTCACTCACTCCTGATGCAGATACCTATCTTCAAAGGAGGCTGCCTGCTGCATCTCTGCATGAGTTCTTGCCTTGAGCTTGCATTCTTTCAGTCACACGGCACACTCAGAATAGCAAAACATGGAGCTGTGGGCTCTTTGTCAGCAGAGGATTATTACACATTCATACCTTTTTGGATGTAAGAGTGAAGCACTGCCCAATTCTTAATACAACCATCAGATATGTGGGAAAGCTGTGCTCTTAATTGTATTTTCTAACACTATGAGTCCCTCTGAGCTCAGTATCACTTGTTTCATATTAAATGTGTAAACTCAGACTTAAAGCAAGAGGGAACTGCAACCATATGTTGCAGCATGGAGGGCTCCCTTGCAGTGTTCTTGCCAACAGTTTTCCATTCCCCTCCTCCATCAGTCAGTATTATGGCTGCTCTGCATGCCCAGTCCTCACTGGGCTATTTTTAGCATCCCTCCTATTAGACTGGGGGGGGGGAATAGATTTATTACATTTGCACAAACCTTGGGGTTTCCTCAAAGCTTCTGATATCTCCCTCTTATGGTGCCATTTTTGGCTCCTTATCTACATTTGCATCTGAACTTTGGAAATAAGGGAAATTATATCCAACATAATCAGAGATGAGATTTCCCCCCACACACACCTTTGTGTGCTCCTTCCCCGTGACCTGAATCTCTCTCATTTTCACTGGAGATTCAGACAAACCAGTATTGCTTTAAATAGCAATGAACACTATTGATTCCCCCCCCCTTCAGATTCAGCTCCAAACATTTAAAAGCATTCAGTGAAGAGCATCAACATCCCATCATGCAATAAATATAATTAGCACTCTCTGAATGTACCCAATAATTTATTCATAAATATCATCTTTCCATCCATTACCTTAAGCTATTATGAACCACTTTAAATATTATAGGCCAACTTACATAGCTACTGAATCTTCATTGATTAGACTAGGTATGTTAAAAATATACTTCTTACGTACTAGATCAAAGCCCCTAGGGAAATGGAGTAAAGCTTTTTAAGTGAAGATTTAAATATAGTACTAACTTCTACAATTTCACTGTGTTGGAGTACAGGAGGGTGAACTTTGCAGACCTTTTAGAATGCTGCAAGACTGACATCATTCAATCGCATGTTTTTTCTAGTGTAGTCAGGCTTTTTAAATTAATGATTATCTGCAACATAAAAAATAAGTAATGGACTATAAAAGGTGGTACATAATCAAGAGTTGAAAAGAATCCATTTCCCTTCAAAATCCCAAGCTATATTTTAGGCTCCACATTTCATCTTCATATAATTTCATTCTTCCCCCCCCCCTTTTGAGTAATATCCGTTATTTTCCTTAACCATTCAGAAACAGGTGGAACAGCTGTAGTTTAACAATGTCTAGCCCATAAAATTTATTTAAACTTGGTCTTCTTTTTCCTGGGAAGAATGATCCTAGCCAACTGGAGATCACACAAAAAAATATGATGTCATCACAACCCTATCATAGTTGACTATGTGATGATGACACCACCAAGCCAATCGAGAGTGAAACATGCTTCTTAGATCAGCGGCACTCTCACTTTGAATGGGTGATCATCCTATCATCCTATTTCAGAGCAGTCCCCACAAAATCTCTCTCTCTCTCTCTCTCTCTCTCTCTCTCTCTCTCTCTCTCTCTCTGTGTGTGTGTGTGTGTGTGTACTTTTTGCTTCAAACATACCCTTTTAATTAAAGAGCTCAGACCTACTATAACTGTCTATACAGGATCAATAAGCGGTGTCAACAAACAATATTAGTAACTAAGCCATAAATATAAAGCGTTCAGGGTACCATGAGAAAACTGCAAATAGGAAGAAATGTCTCTAGTTTATTGTCTGACTTTATTGCTTTGCTCTTAGTTTTGTTGAAACGTCGTTCTTTTCTCTCCTTAGACACAGAATGCTTCTCCCAAACAGAGGAAGCAGAGCGTCTATACCCCTCCTGCCATGAAAGGTACTGTGCAGGTACTGTTTCTTGCCATGCTAATAATGTCTATTTTGTTGTTCATGACATCTCTCAAAACCCCAAAACTAAACATTAACAGGATAACTTTATAATGACATTGAGTGAAAAAGACACATGGCCATGATCCACACACCTTTGAAAGACTGTCAGCACACTGCTCTTTCCCTTGTATCTGCAGGGGGTGGGATTACTTGAGGAGAGTTCTGAGGGCCATAAAGGAAGACCTGGGGGCCATATCCAGCACCTAATCCCTATTCTAAATCCTCTGCCACTAAAAAAATGGACCCTCCAGACTCTATGCAATGTTTCCTCTCTGCTTAAATATTTCAATATAGCTTTTCTACGACATCAGTATCATGCTAGTGTGTGACTGGCAGCATAAATTCCCTCTCCTCAAAAAAAGCAAATTTCCTTCCTGTGCACTTTTTCCAAGGCATCATCCACTCGCCCTTCTAGCAGGAAATGGCTTACTCAGCTATGTATGTGTGTTTTACTGGAATGCAGCGCACTGGAAAAATCAATGCGAGTGCTATTGATTGCAGAGCTATCTCCAGAACAAGGCAGACAGCAGCCGAGAGAGCCGTTTGGCACAGGATCCTTGTGAGGCTTATGTTTCTGTGCTTAATGGATGTTGGGAGACACTCTCCCCATCTGAAGAGCCTCCGTCGTTCTCATCTCCCGAGTGATGCTTACACACACTTGTGTGGTAAGCAAAATCGCAGATTGGGAATCCTGACACTTCTTGATTTGGATTTGCTCATCACAGGAGCATTTCCCCTGTGTTCTGGTCACTTATCAGATAACCCTCCATTAAACACAGACACGGGGCCAATTGCACAAGTAAACTGTGATGCATTGGTGCAGAGCCAGGGATAAAACCTGCTGTCCGTAAAGCATGCCCAGATCACCTGAGCGTGGCCAAGGGGAATCGATCAGTGATGCACTTTCCAGCACTGTCTCAGATGTTTGAAATGCACCTGAATGGATTGATGTGGAACAACATGCTGGGAAGATCCAGTAGTCTCAGGCAATGCACAAGCTTCCCTACATTAACCCCAGAGGGAGCTGAAGATTTGTTCATGAACGAAGGCAGGAGAGAAACATTTTCTCAGCCCTTTCCCTTCTGGGCATTCTTCCAGGGCCACATGCCAGCAGGGGAGGGACCAGAGGCAACATTGTTGGCATCTGTCTGTCTTGGGAGACAATGCAGTGCGCATCCAGGGGTGAAGTCAAACCGCTGCGTTAGCAACACCAAGGTGACCTGCCTGGGGCGCAAGTCTGGACAGTCTGTATGGAGATCCTGGGCTGCCCAGATGACAACACACACACACACACACACACACACACACACACACACACACACCCCAGCCTCACGGATGCGGTCCAAAGGAAAGCAGAGCAATATGTTTGGCAAAGGGACCAAGGGGTCTCCATTCCCCCCAATAAAATATTTGAGAAGGCCGCCCCTCCAAGTTGATGAGCATTGCCATTCAAATGGTGTCCATTGACCATGTCAAGTGATTATGCAGGGCAGGGCTTACTTGCCCC
The DNA here is from genome assembly GCF_951804945.1 of Podarcis cretensis. NCBI lineage: Eukaryota > Metazoa > Chordata > Lepidosauria > Squamata > Lacertidae > Podarcis > Podarcis cretensis. The sequence continues at coordinate 115,730,196 of NC_137170.1, read as the reverse complement.
TGTGGCGATCACACAGGGTCCCCAGACGTTTCACCATCTATTGATCCCTGTGCCACCACTTTATTTCTCGCTGCCATCACCCAGGCCCTGCTTGGTAAAATACTGAGACCACTCAGAGTTAAATTGGAACATAAACTTCTTGCCGTTTAACAAGGGTGTGGTTTCATAAACAGTATCCATTACAATCATGGGCTGCCTATCCAGACCTATAACTTCCGCTACCTGCTCTCATTCACTAAACCACCTCTCAGATATTTACTTGTCTTCCTAGCTCCTAACTGTTCCTGACTCAGCTTATTTTGCTACACTAACTCAACCTACCCACAGACTCTGCACCTCAGAAAGCACCCATAGCTTGGACAGCAGAACGCTGGCTCCACTGGCCAACCCACCCCCGTATGGAGGAATGCGTGGGGGATACATTTGTGTGTGTTTTTTTGGGGGGGGGGGGGTTTCACTGTAGAGGGCGGGCAATACTTGCCTTGCTACAAGCTCTGGCAACCCATGCTATGCCACTGTACTCCTTAGCCTTTTCTTCTCCAGAAGATAACCCACAAGGCAGTGGAAGATTGGCAATCATGGGCCTATGTACAAAATGTAAGATTCACATATATTTAAGTGACTCTTACCTTTTGTGCAGTAGGCTAGTTTCCACATACGTTACTCTTTATCCTCCATCTCGTCAAGCAAGAAGCACAAACAGAGCTCAAAGACACATGCCAGCCAGGCAGAAACACTCAAGCAAAGGCGCAAAACATGGCTGGGAAGGGGGCCTGGCCTGGGGAAGAGTCCCAAGGCCCTTGAGGGCCACACTTGGCTGCTGGGCCTGAGGTTCCTCAGATTTACCCAGGGAGAAAAGCAGTCAAGGTGGTAGAGCAATAGCATTGTTGGCTGCTACTCCTTAGTGGGGATTCCTTTACCCCTGAGAAGTGTGCTGGGACAATACTGGTTTTGCTCATGGGGAAATTATTCAGTGTTTAAACCCGTTTGTTGGGTTATCCATTTAAATATTTGAGCTGGATTGGCTATGACAACACTAAAGTTTAAAGCTGGAGATTCTAATTGGACTGTCATGTTGGGTCAACGTGATTTGTCTGTGGCTGCAGTCATTGGCTTTTTAGCCACATTTAGTGGCTAAAGGGACAAAGTGTTGCAAAGCCAGCATTCACTAAAAACTAAAGGAGGCACAAATCTGTCAGGTTCTGTTTCACTCTCTGTATGCATTTTAGCCTATATATGCATTTTTGCAAGCCTTTCCTCCTTTATACAAGCTCAGATTAGGGAGATGGCGGAGGAATGCCATTTTGCTACATTCATTTATCTCTTCATTTGTCATCCTCCACAGCAGCTTAGTCTCTCAAAGGTATTAATGAGCATCCTTGTGACATTATGCTTTAGAAAACAGGAACAATCCTTAAAGGTAAAGGTAAAGGGACCCCTGACCATTAGGTCCACTCGTGGTCGACTCTGGGGTTGCGGCACTCATCTTGCTTTATTGGCTGAGGGAGCCGGCGTACAGCTTCCAGGTCATGTGGCCAGCATGACTAAGCCGCTTCTGGCGAACCAGAAGAGCGCACAGAAACGCCGTTTACCTTCCTGTCGGAGCGGTACCTATTTATTTACTTGCACTTTTAGGTGGTTTCGAACTGCTAGGTTGGCAGGAACAGGGACCGAGCAACGGGAGCTCACCCCATCGCAGGGATTCGAACTTCCGACCTTCTAATCAGCAAGTCCTAGGCTCTGTGGTTTAACCCACAGCGCCACCCGCATCCCGTAAGAACAATCTTTACCTGTCCCTTAATTGCATCCTGATTTTACTTCAAAGAAAGCAAGGGAAATAACTCTATGGTTGAGCCCATGCTTTGCAGGCACCAGGTTCAATCCATGGTCTCTCTATGTAGGGCTGAGAATAGTTCTTGTCTGCTAAGACGTAGAATTACAGCGATAAATTGTGTTAAGTTAAGGGTGAAATTGAAAAGGAGTATGAATTTATTTTTAATTGGCTAAGAAGGGTTGCTGAACAATTGTTTAAAATAAAGGATGCAAAAAGGGGAAGGTATGGGGAAGTCCGGGAAAAGAGGCTTATGGAAACGAGGTAAAGAAAGTATGATCTTTTATGTTTGTCTTTATGTTGTTTTTGTGTTTGTTAAAAATTTGGAAACTAATAAACATTTTATTTAAAAAAAAAAGAGAATGGTTCTTGTCTGAAACGCTGAAGAGCTTCTGCCAGTCAGTGGAGACAATAATGAGTTAGATGGACCAATGGGCTTAGGTTAGCAGGATGCTTGCACAATCCCAAACATGTTGCCTTCTGTCCAACCAGGAAATAATTTGTGTCAGTTACAGCCATCATCAGATAACAAAAGGATTCCCTTCAGAAGCAGAGGTCACCTTGGCAGTGTGTTCTTGATTTGATAAAGAACTGGGTATAATTCTAGCAGTAGATACAAAAATTCACAAATCTGTGGATTAAAGCTAACTCGGGGGATATTGTGGAGATAACATACACTGAGTTGAATTTAATCATTTCTCTTCCTGAACGGAGGGACACCTCCGTGAGTGGAATAAGATCTTTGGACTGAATTCATTCTGTCGGGTTTGAATTGGATTGCTGATTTAAGCTGACAAAATAAAGCCAGCGAGAAACTTTGTGTTTAAAATAGTGGGTGGGAAAGTCTGAAGTAATTGAAAGGTTTATCAGCTGCTATTTAATGTCAGCTGAAAAGTTACTGTTTTTATCAATATGCGGCGTTTTCACCGATTGCTTATTAGGTGTAGGAAATTCAGCAGTTGCCCCAGTTCTATGCTCTGTGTGGATGTACTCTGAGCAGAGAGGATACAGCTGATAAAATGTTTTGTTAAATATAGGAGCTCAGGCTTCAAGATTACTTTCTGTTTCATTGCTATCAATATGACAGCACTCAAGTACTCTTAAAATGGATTCTCGCTGCTTGGTTTCGAAGCAACTTGTTATTAGTAACAAGGCTCCCTCTAGTGGATCTGAGAGGTGTGTTTTTGCACTTCCAGTTCCTGCCTCTCGATAGCCCAATGGACTAGAGAAAGAGACAAACATGAGAGCTTTGACGAAAGAGAGAGAGAGAGAGAGAGAGAGAGAGAGAGAGAGAGAGAGAGAGAGAGAGAGTTTCTTATTCTTTTTAAAAACATACAAATCCAATATTTTCCCAATAAACATATATATTTAGACTCCCCCACCACACCCCTTTTGTGGTTCCTTGTATTTTTTGATTCTTAGCACTGCATTTCCCTCATTATTCCAGTTACTAATTACTCCCTAGTTTTCTTTAACATTAATTTTAACTGCTTGGTTTTAAGTTAATCCTGCTAACGAACTTACACATGGGCGAGAACTTTTCAGATTTTGCACATATGTTCCCCCATTCTTTAATAAAGTGCTTTTCCTCTTGGCTTCTTAATGCTCCAGTAAGTTTTGCCATTTCGGCATAGTCCATTAATTTAATCTGCCACTCCTCCTGCAAGCCCAGCGCTCTATAGTGCTGCTCAGCCCAGTAGCAGAGTGGCCACGTGGAAGCGACATGGCAGCAACGGAGAGCTCATATGTGAATTTGGTTTCTGCTTATGCGAGGTTTAAGATTGCAGCCCATATCCCAAGTATACTACATTGATTGACAGGGGGACTGCACAGGAAGTATTATTTCTGCTCTCCTCCCCGCCCCCCCACAAAAAGAACCCAAACCTTTGTTGACTGATGGATGTTTCATCAGATCTGCTTTAAATGTGAGCGACATGTTCCTGTGGACATTTCTAAAAAAATTAACTAAAGATAACACAAGTCGAACTTCCTCTGAACTTGCCCCCAAGTGGAAAGAAGTAAAAGTCCCAAGTAAAGGAAGAATGGATACAAAAACTTATGGAATATGCAGAAATGGCGAAACTTACCAGAAGAATGAGAAATCAAGATAACAAACTCTTTATAAAAGAACAGAAATGGTTTATCGAATATCTACAGATAAATTGTAAACAGATAAAAAACATTAGCAGGATTGTTGCAGTAACCTGCAGTTTTATAAGAGTATACATTTACAGTAGATAATTAAATGAGTAAGCTAATTGAATTTGGATATGCAAAAGATATGAAAAAATAAATTTAGGGAACCGCCGAACGAGGGGAAAGTAAGTCAGATTTTGAAATGTTAAATGGATTGTAAAATTCATGAAATGTATAAATTTGAAAAGTATAAATAAAAAGCTTTAAAAAGAGCTTCCACTGCACTTAAGAGACACTTTGCCCCACCCTTCAAAAAAAAAAAAATGGTCTCCACAAGAAAAGCACAGGGTACACAGTATGACAACAGAAGGGTCATCATCCCCTTTCACCCCATACATGCTCATATCTCTCTGTGTGGGTTTTTCTTCTTTTTCTTCTTTTGATTTTATACAGATTAGTTTTTTTATCTTGTTGTATCATTAAAAAGCTTTAATAATAATAAAAACGCAAAAAACTCCACCCCAGATATGATTTGCCATGGACGCGACACCTTTGCAATTTATGAAGTGTATGTGGGATAAAGCAGTGCAGCTTCTGGCTTGTTGTTCAGGCTTCCCTACATGTTACAGTATACACTGAAATGTCCAGACAGAAATGTCCCCCATGCACATGGACACACACACACACACAGAGAGAGAGAGAGAGAGAGAGAGAGAGAGAGAGATTTCCATGACATCTCCTCCTCTGGCTCACATGGGAATTAATTTAATCACCCTCTGTTGCCCTATTGTGTTGAGTACAAACACAGCAAAACCCCAAATCCCATGTTTTTAAAATAAGTCCTCTTCCATAAATGTACGTGGGATTTTTTTCATGCCTCCCTTCCCACCCAAAACACAGGCAGATATACAAGCATGGGTTGAGATAAATATTTGGTTTCCACCACGGGAATGGAATGATCCTCACTTTATTTATGTTGACTGTATACATTTATTTTTTGACATTGCTGTTTATTGCAAGCGGCTCTGCAAATATATCTTCGGGAAGGACGCTTTATAGGGAGAAATAAAAGAGAACAATGGTGGCTGTTATTTTTGGCAGGCTGGTAAGAAAGGCAGAGGGTTGTTTTACTGCACTCATGGGGTGATTTCTGAGATCTGTCAGCCTTGATTTATATCATTTGGTTCCCCTGGTACCTTTTAAGGGAACAAACAAATCTACAAAAACAATGTTATTTACTGCAATTTCACTCTCTTCATTCACCTGCAAACCATATTTAGGGTGCGATTCTCCCGGGTCATTGAATTCTTTGACTCCAACCATTTTCCTGGTCCTTTTCCAATAGACAGCAGCATACGCCCTCTTTTACTCTACAAACATTGGGGCTCCAAGATCCATAGGGCCAGGAACCTAGACATTCCCATAGTGGCAGAGAGGGGTATTGCAACATCAGATCTCCCTCACCAAGTTTGGAGTGTTCTCTCTCCTGATCTGGTGGTGCTGTGGGTTAAACCACAGAGCCTAGGACTTGCCAATCAGAAGGTCGGCAGTTCGAATCCCTGTGACGGGGTGAGCTCCCATTGCTTGGTCCCTGCTCCTGCCAACCTAGCAGTTCGAAAGCACTTCAAAGTGCAAGTAGATAAATAGGTACCGTTCCAGCGGGAAGGTAAACGGCATTTCCGTGCGCTGGTCTGGTTCGCCAGAAGCGGCTTAGTCATGCTGGCCACATGACCCGGAAGGTGTATGCCAGCTCCCTTGGCCAATAAAGCGAGATGAGCACCTCAACCCCAGAGTCGTCCGTGACTGGACCTAATGGTCAGGGGTCCCTTTACATTTATGGTGCTAGGATGCCCTCCCAGGGACAATAGGATCACAACATTAGTTATTTCTTAGTACCTTCGTTTTTCCAGTCCTCAGCCCTTTTCTCATCTCTTTCTTTTCCACCTCAACAGTTCCGTAAGAAGTTTGTCATTGCACTCATCATCTGGTAGGCAGTAAACTATCCCCTTCCACTCTTCAGGTTGAAGCAAGCCATGTGTTTTTAATATTTTGTTGGGAGCCACCCAGAGTGACTGGGACAACCTAGTCAGATGGGCAGCATATAAATAATAAAATTATTATTACATTGTTATTATGCTAGTTGTGGATTCCGGAGAGCTACAGCCAGTCAGAATAAACAGTCCTGGAATAGATTGACCAAATAGCCTGAATGGGCTATCAGGCAGCTGCTTACGTTCTTATGTGACAACCTGTCAACCACAGGACAGGGAAGCACAGGAGGCATAGAATGCAATTAGCTTTGTATTTGTGACATTAACATATGAGAGTGCGGGAGGTGAAATAGTTAAACAGGTTACCCAATCAGAACCCAGGGGGGTGGAGTCAGAGGGACTATAAAACCAGCTCTGGGAGGGGCAAGAGGAGGCATTCGTTGGGAGTTGGGTGGTTGGCGGGAGTGGGAGTGAATTGGGATAGAGTCTGTGGGTAGGTTGAGTTAGTGTAGCGAAATAACCTGAGTCAGGAATAGTTAGGGGCTAGGAAGACAAGTAAATATCTGAGAGGTGGTTTAGTGAGTGAGAGCAGGTAGCGGAAGTTATAGGTCTGGATAGGCAGCCCATGATTGTAATTGACTGAGACCGTTTATGCAACCACACCCTTGTTAAACTGCAATAAATAAACAGAAGTTTATGTTCCAACTTAACCCTGACTGGACTCAGTAATTTCCCAGGTAGGGCCTGGGTGGTGGCAGCGAGAAATAAAGTGGTGGCACAGGGATCAATAGACGGTGAAATGTCTGGGGACCCTGTGTGATCGCCACAGTCCTCTGGTTCATCTTAAACCAGCTAAGACATTGCTGAAACTGACCACTAGCCCCACCCTTCCCCCTCTAGGCTCTCACTCGGGATCTCTCCCAAAGCAGACAAAGCCTGCATTGAGGGGGTGGTCTCCTCTTCCTCCTCTGGACCTGCCTGCCCTATTGCTCAGCTACGTACAGGACTCTCCTCGAGCGGGGTGTAAGAGGGGGAGGAGAGCCAGCAGGACTGAGACTTCCCTGCTGCTGGGTAGAAAAGGCAACCTCTAACTCCTCTGTGTCTGAGTCTGCACTCCTCCTGTGACTCTCAGCCTCTAACCTGTCCTGGAAGGCCTTCCTTCTCTTGATCCCCACCTTGATTCCTTGAATCCCCTGTTTCTAGCGCCTCCCAGCTCATTCCTTCCCCAGACTGCTCTTCAGCATCCCACCACCACCACCATGATCTGGGATCTAAGTCGTCATCTTCTGTGTCCTCCATGGTGGGTTCTTGGGTGGGTGGCTCCCACCATTCTTTCACATCCAGCCAGTCCCTGACGCAACTGTGCCAAACTTAATTACACATAAACTAGGTTTTCTCTCCCTCTCCCTCTCCCTTCCCTTGCTAAGAGAAGCCCACCCAAAGCTTTTGCAGAACCTGAAACATCCCTTCAGAAACACCACCTTCCTTTCAGTATATAAACCATTATTTTATTTTATTATTTTTCTATTTTACAAAAGAAGAAGATAAACTGTGATGATTGGAGACCGAAACTGTGGTCGTCGAATTGACCTCTAGGGGCTTCTGCTCTTCATCTGAAGTCTTTTGATTTGGCTGACAAGTTCTAGACAGAGACTAGGGAGAGACTTAAGGAATCAGCAAATCTGAAATGTTTACATGCTAGTGAGGCTTGCCTGGAACTACAAAAGCTGCTTACATTTTGGGGGGATGCTGTCAGCAGAAGATTTCTACAGGGTGTGATTCTACATTAGCGAAATCAGCCTCCCATTCAAAGCATGCTTTGTTCAGTCGGGGGTGGGGGGAGGCAGTGATGTGACAGCACAGTTGTGTGGAGGAAACATCTCTCTGCACTGATCTTGAGCCAATGCTGTTGTTTGCAACTTTTAAATGTGGAGAAGGGAAAAGGGAATGGAAGTCGTGTGATATGAAATAATAAACTGGAAAGCAGCCAACTATTTTGAACACAGCCTTTTACTGTTTTCATGGCTGATGAGCAGTGACAGTGTAAACAGTGGCTCATTGACTCTGAGTTGTAACTCTGTATCTGTGCTTTCAGTAGGAAAGTAGGAAAATTGGAGGGCAATGATTAGTTCATTGCTACTAATTTATTTCTTGGCTTTTCTCTCTATGGAGTCGAAGGGGTTGTGCACAGGCTGCCTTCTGATGTAGGGTTTATTGTTACAGGAACAAGCCTGGTCAAACCTTTCCCTCACACACTTCTCCCTCCCTCCCACTCCTCCAGAGCAGCCATGAGCTTTTGCTTCTGTTTCTGATTAACCACAGTTTAGCTTTACACCCAAACCCTAAACTGTGGCTAAACATAACTATGTCTAGTTAAAACAAACCAGCTTCATATACCAAGGTTTGAAGTTGGCTTGCTCTCTTGAACTGTAGCTAAGGCAAACCTTGTTTGGGTTTGGAGGAAACAGTGAACAACATCAACACTGAAGGAGGGAGAAAGCACAAACCCAATTATCAGCTAAGCTCATTCTGATAGCAAGAAACTGATACACCCAAATGAGCTCATAGTTCCCCAGGTAACCTCAACAACCAAGAGTTTCAAATGCTGAAATTTGTGTTTTTTTCTGGGTTCCCGTTCTCTTCCTTCAAAAGTGCAATTACAAATAGATAAGAAAATACATAGGTCTTTTTAAAAGCTACTTAAGACTCTTTCAGTATCATCTAATATGTATATTACCTTTATTTGTAATAACACACACACACACACACACACACACACACACACACACACATATATATATATATAGCAATGCAAATCTGGAAGAACGACAGATATAAGCACTGATCAGTTTTGCTGAAACATAAGCAGTAATTCAGAAACCTACCACCCACCTAGCCTGCTGCAGAAACTTGGCCATCCCAGAATAAGTTGCACATATAGACAAGGATGATTATTTTAAGAAGAAATCAAGAAAATGGATAAAAATAGACCCTTGAGAGATCAACATTTTCCTTTCTCTTGCTTGACTTACTGACCCGGCACTGCCTGACCCTTTAAACTATTTCATGGCAAACCTTAATATAGCAAGGTTGAAATTTTAAAATGCTTTATCTAAGGAGATTTGATTAATCAGGGCCAATGTCCCAGGCTATGTTTTTTCCATTGTGTGCATAAGCATAGATATAACATTCCCAGAGAGATGTACAGAGAGATGTCCGTCTCTCTGTACAGAGCTGGGAATGTGCATCCCATAATAGTATCTGAACAAAGCAGCATAAATAGGACATGAATCTGGACAGATGGACTTCTTTGACATTTGTATGTCAAATTGTAAAGAACAAGAAATTAGGGTTTGATTTTTCCCCCTCCCACTTGATATTTTAAGTAAAGATGTCTTTCTCCTTCTATATTATATTATTTCTCAGCAACAGTGTTACTCACAGATGGGCTTCACATAAACTTTAATGAATAGCCACTGGCAGAGGAAAGGGGGGGCAGGGGGAGCACAGCGCCCCCGGCACCATCGGAGAGGGGGGTACCATCACGGCTGCCCCCTGGACACGCGCCACACACCCACACTGTGCAGGCACCACGCCCCCGTGGGTGGCATGCCACACCCCCAGGACACATGTCACGCCCCCGCCTGCTCTCCGCCCCCAGTGCTGGAACATGCAGCTTCGGCACTGTGAATAGCATACTCTTAATTCATACTAAAGGCCTGAATAGGTTTGAGGAGGCCTAAAGTTTTTATGTATGGTAGGTAACAGAGGCATGTGCTGGCAGGATGTCTTTTTTGAGCAACCTCAAGAGGCTCAGTCGTTTATATCACAGTGCCACCACACACACACACACAACTATCCACCCAACTATCGACTCTTATTTTTGGAACACTTAGGACCATCTACAAACACTGAAACAATTAAGATCATGAACACCCATCTCATCTCACATTCAACACTCTGAGAGCAAAACAGCAAGAACTTTGCCATCTGTTTTTAGACAGTGGGTTGGATCCAGAAATCACCTTGCATGGACAAAAAGGCTCCTTGTGTCAATGGAAAGACATTGGATCCAGTGGGGGAATTCTGCTGGTGAAAGGAAAGAGAAGCTGCACTTGATTATCCCCCCCTGCCCCCCCAATGTTTCCAGCACTACCTTCCACATTGCCACACAAGATACCCACCCCCAGCTCTCTGGAACAGGATTCCTCTGTTTAGCATGTCGGCATTATCATCACCATTTCATCATTTTTTTATTTGTATGCCGCCTTTCCACAGTTAAAAAAACAATGCTCAAGGCGGCTTACAGCGTAACAAGATTTACATAATTACAAAAGTCATAAACCATAAATAAACCACATAAAAACATACACAACCAAATGGGAAACAATTTCCACATAAATCAAAATCTAAAACTAAGAACACAGCATTAATATCACAGTTTGAAATGACATAGGTAAAAAAATAACAGCAATTTAAACAAAAAAGAAAAAGAAAAGAAAACGGAGCCCTCTCTGGCCAGCAGCAGCAGCAACAACAACAGTTCTTATAGGCCTGTCAGGCCCCGCCCTGGGCCAAGTGTTGAGTGGCAGGACTGGGGCCCTCAGGCGCTGAGCAGGGCATTAATTAACATGGAGACAGGGATGAGGCACACTGCCTCTATTTTCTCTCTGTCACTATTTCAGGCACCTTCCATCCTGACAATGGTGAAATGGAGCTATTGCACTTGGCCCATCTACCCCACTTTAAATAACTCTACAAAACAATGCCTGAAGAGTGCAAGTTAGCCCTGGGGGGCTGCAAGGGGAGAAGGAATTGAAAAAAGTCACCTCCCTTAAACCAGTGGTGCTCTGGATCCAACCCTATGTATGCAGAAGAGAAGTGTTTTTGTACATGATAAAATTAACACTTGCATATATGAGCCTGGCCCACAATCAGCTCTGATTCCCATATAGCCTTGACCCAATTCCCCTAAAATGTCCCCCACTTTTGCTCATTAATGTAGGTAATGTCTCTGTACATTCATGCTTTGTTCTCACATACCCTCTAACATTTCTCCAATGAAAACAGGGGTGTCCCATTCCATCGTGATAATTACATCCCGCACATCTTATTGGGTTGCCTCAGCACTCTGGACAGCTTCCAACATATATAAAAACACAACAAAACATTAAACATTAAAAAAGCTTTCCTATACAGGATTGCCTTCAGACGGCTCGGGGGTCGGATAACTCCATATCCTCCAACATTTCTCCAGTGAAAATGGGAACATTATAAGGCAAAGCGGGACATTCTGAGATCAAATCAGAAACTGGGACGGCTTCTCTAAATCAGGGTTGTCCCTGGAGGGTACTGTTCTCGCCTTATCTGCACCAGGTACTCGTATGAGGGGGCAAGCCAGTTCAGCCGTTTTACAGCACCACGGATAGCTCCAAGTGAACAAAGGCTGGAGGTGAATTGCTGTCTCATAAGCCTCTTCTTCCTGTCCATTTCCCCAGGCTTGAACCCCTTGGCCTAAAGGTGAGGGCCAGCCCCATGGCCTGCATAAAAAAGCACTTCCTTGTTTTTCTGTGGAATCCTGTTTGTCACGCTTCCTTTACTATCGGGCAGGTGCAGTAGCATGGAAACCACTCAACTCCTCTGGTGAGTCAAGTTTAGGGAACAATACCTGTGAGGGTCCCTGCCTCAGGTTTTGCTAACTCGGGGCAACCAGAGGCATGTCCCATTGGCTTTCAGCCAGCAGCCTTGGGATCTGTTGTCTATGAGGCACCAGCATCAGAAGCTTGCTCCAATTTACCAGTTGAATGGTACCTTTATATGCATAACGTATAAATATAGCACAAGTACAGTTCAATCTCTTAGGATGGCCCATCCACAGTGTTTACATACTCATGCATCAGCTGTAGTCTCACCACCAATTAACTAGGATTCCCGATGTGGAAAGCTTTTGAAATGTGGAGAGCATGAAATCGCCTGGGTTCATGTTGGTGTTGTGCTATCCCAGGATCAGTGGGATTCTTCTGATTTTGAAGATCAGCTCATAGACCAAAAGGGCAGGAACATATCTCTCATCACCAGTACCCATTCACCTTTATCTACACCTGCGCTAGAAACTGCATCATCAAAAGGAAATGCAACATCTACAATAAGGCAGAATCTGAGTTAACTTTAGCCATGACCTTCAGCATTATATATATCACAACTTAGAGCTTTCTATGTGCTCTTGTGGGTGTGGCTTGTCCCATTCATTTTGACGGAGGGAGTAGACCCCCATAGGCAATGCAATACGCACACTTCTTCCATTGAAATGAATGATAAGCAGGGTAGCTCCATATGTGTATTAGAACTCTGGCAACCAATAATAAATCTTTAGATCAGATCGTCTGCATTTAACAAGAAGTGTATCGTATGGACAGTATCAGGAGGAGGTCAGTAAAGAAGGTGAAGGGCTTGAAAACTAAATTCATGAGGAAAGGTTGAAGGAGTTGGGTACATTTAGCCTGCAGACTAGATGCAGTACTGTAGCCATCTTCACATAGGTGAAAAGCTTATCACAGAGATAATGGAGATAATTTGTCTTCTGATGCAGGGCCTGAACCAATGGGTTCAAATGACAAAAAGAGGGATTTTGACTAAACAGAAGGAAGATTTCCTTAGTGATACAAGCTTAGAAGAAGGTGGACGTAGTCTTTAGAGTGCATTAAATGGACAGCAACCTATCAGGGATATTGCAGAACTGGATTTCCTGCATCATTAGAGTTGGAGTAGATGGTCTTTTTGAAGTCCCTGCCAACTCTGCAATTCTATTATGCTAAATGGACAACTTGAATTTATTAAATTGACCCATGACATGGATGCATGTTAAATGTTTGAATCCCCCACAAGTATTTTGCAAAGTTGAGGAACCTTGTTGAATACGTATCTGCTTTCAAATTTCTTCTACTTTGCTTGGATGGATTAAACCAGATGTCAAGTTTTCATTTCCCCACAGGAGATTTTCATGATGTGACTGTGGAAATGTCAGAAAGTTGCCTCATTTGCACAGATAATTTATCCTGAATCTGCAAATAAGCTTTGAGGCGATGATTTAATCTAAAATGCATTACCAGTTCAAAGCATATTAGTACATGCTTACTGAAAATGGCTTGGCATTCAGGCTTTCTTCGTCAACATTAATTGAATTAAATTACCTGCAGTGAAATCAGAGCCTTTGAGGGAAAGGAGAAAGGAGAAAACAGCAAACTTTAGAAGGAAGACAAAAATAAGAGTCAAATATGTATGCATGTTTCCTCGCATTGTGACATCAAGGGACGGAAGACAACTCTGAAGCAGGTGAACTGAAGGGTACAAACTGATTTCTGTCGGGTAAAAAAAGAAATACAGACCCAGGGAAATCACTGCTACATTGTGAGGAGAAATAGATGAGCCTTACTATCAGACAGATGGCAAGAGAGGAGAAACACCGGCAGACAAAAGCAGAGATTCAGAGGGGGGAACTCAGCCTGGGCATAGAGATCTCAACTCAGTAATGAGGAAGGCAAGCTTAGTTGAACACAAAAGGTGTAGCCAAGCATGAAGAGAGTGACTTGAAAGCAGACAAAGGGTGTGAGCAGAACACAACACCCTCGGAGCCAGCAACCCAAGGACCATTTCAAATTATAGCAGGGAAATGAATGGGAGGGTGGAGGCGACGTAGGAATAGAATGATATCATGTAACCCATATCTGTGTGTGTAGCTTTCGATATAGGCAGCCATGCAAACTGCAGCATGACAGCAACAGGTGGAAGCATGGGCATTGCCAAGGGGGGGGGCAGTTGCCCTCCAAATCCTCAAAAAGTATTGAAAAGCATTGTTGTTGTTGTTTAGTCATTTAGTCGTGTCCGACTCTTCGTGACCCCATGGACCAGAGCACGCCAGGCACTTCTGTCTTCCACTGCCTCCTGCAGTTTTGTCAAACTCATGCTGGTAGCTTTGAGAACACTGTCCAATCATCTCGTCCTCTGTCGTCTCCTTCTCCTTGTGCCCTCCATCTTTCCCAACATCAGGGTCTTTTCCAGGGAGTCTTCTCTTCTCATGAGGTGGCCAAAGTATTGGAGCCTCAGCTTCAGGATCTGTCCTCCCAGTGAGCACTCAGGGCTGATTTCCTTCAGAATGGATAGCCCCTAATCCATGGGACTCTCAAGAGTCTCCTCCAGCACCATAATTCAAAAGCATCAATTCTTCGGCGATCAGCCTTCTTTATGGTCCAGCTCTCACTTCCATATGTCACTACTGGGAAAACCATGGCTTTAACTTATATGGACCTTTGTCGGCAAGGTGATGTCTCTGCTTTTTAAGATGCTGTCTAGGTTTGTCATCGCCTTTCTCCCAAGAAGCAGGCGTCTTTTAATTTCGTGGCTGCTGTCACCATCTGCAGTGATCATGGAGCCCAAGAAAGTAAAATTTCTCATTGCCTCCATTTCTTCCCCTTCTATTTGCCAGGAGGTGATGGGCCAGTTAACTGAGGTTCTGCCTCCCCCGGCAGAAGCCTCCCCCCCCAACAAAAGCCTTCCCCCTATAATGTCCTCCCCCCCAAAAAAAAATTAAGCTCAACAACTCCCCTCCTAAACAAAAATCATGGTTGGAAGGAGCAATAAAAGCAGGCAGGCCAGCATCACATGTGGGCAGAGCAAGCGAGTGGGCAGCTGGGTGGCCCAGGCAGACATTCACATGTTCTGTGTCACCACTGCCACCAGCTGCCTGCCTGTTTACATGCGTGCACAACAGGGAAACCTGGGATTCAAACAGGCAGGAGGCCCAAGGCTGCTGGCCCAGGCATTCACGCACTCCCCATCACCATGGTCTCCACTGCCCACAATTCACCCCAAACTGCCCCCATCCCTTCCCAGCTCCCTGCAATCTCATATATCCCTTTGCCAGTAGCAGAGGAAAGCGGAATCAGGAGGAGAAAGACATTCACCCTCATGGGATGGAAGGAGTGTTGGGGGGTTTGCGTGGGGTGTAAAGAATGGGGGTTTGGCAAGGGTGTGTGGGGTGGGCAGGGTCGGTGAGCAACATATTTTGTTTGACCCTTATTTTGCCGATGTAATGGAAACCCACCGTTCATGTTTTTGTAAGCTGTCACCCTTAACAGTTGTTAATAAAACAGCAACATTGTCACATTGATTTCTTCCTTCAGCACAACAGGCAAGATTTCAGATTTGACTGTATGTGGCCTTAAATGTGGTTCTTTTATATTTACAGGGATTAAGCATCTAAAAAACCAGAATGACGCGGCCTTCCCGGAGGAGGATGAAGGAGTCAATGAAAGAGATGAGGAGTGGAGCCCGTAACTGGCTCCGAGCATCTGTGGGAAAGCCCTAATTGTCAATAACTGAACTGCTAAACTTTCTGTACTTAACGTGGAACTCTATTGCTTGTCTTCCTGACCCAAACCAGTCTTCACCTCAGTACCCAACAGCAGGAGGATTTCGTGGTGGAATTTACAGCAATTTGCAGAATCTGCCTTGTGGTACTTCATAACTGAAGATAACGGTTTCTTCCATTTCTTTTCTAGCCATTTCCCCCTTGCATTTGTTTTTAATGACTTCAAATTCGTCGTTTGCAAACATGTCGAGTCCTTTAGTGCTGCCGTTGCTTCATTTCTGAATGTGAGCTGCAGTCTAGAAGATCAGCTGTAAATAGTATAAATTTGAATGCTACAAAACTGTGCTAAATAGGCAGACCGTGCCTTTTAAGGGCCCCATGACAGCCAATCAAAATAATATTGATTTGATCTTGATAGAAAATTACAACCAAGCCTTCTTAGTTCAATATTAGCCCACTAGGGTGTGCACACAGGGGGCTACCTGAGATTTCGACTACCTGGGGCCTCCACAGGGCTTAATCTGGCACAGCCTTCCATTTGAATCCTGTCTGGCAACAATGTCAGAGGTCTTCTGTTTGAGGATACTGTTATGGACTGGGCCTTTATGAATACGCTTTTAGGTTATGTGTTTTGCCTCACTGTTTTCATGCTGTTTTAATTGATCTGTGGCTAATTAATAACGGGATGCTTTTGTTGCCACTTTTCTGATCTTGTAGGCATTGAGACATCTGGCATTATTTTTTGAGGGGAAATGGAGAGGTACATATTCTATTGTCATTGAATTTGGGGGTTCCATAAGTGGCCACGCCCAAATATTTGTTATTTATTTATTGCATTTATATCACACCTTCTCTCCAAGAAGCTCACCGTGGTGCGCATAGTTTTTCTGCTCCTCCTTTAATCCCCACAACAACCTTGTGAGGTAGGTTATGCTGAGAGGCAGTGACTGGCCTAAGGTCACACCAAGCGATTTGGTTTGAGTTATTGTATTTCTATGCCGTTTTTCATTCCGATGAATCTCAAAGCGGCTTGCAAACAATAAATAACAGTAACATAATAGAACGTCGCATAAATGCAGCATAAATCAAATAAAAATAATTAACAAATCATCTGTGAGCTTTATGGCTGAGTGGGGATTTGAACCCTGGTCGACCCAAGTCTGACTCTCTCACCATTATACCACACTGACTCTCAACACAGTATCTGGTCCATCTGTCCTCCATAAAAGGCTATTTCCTGGACAGCTGCTTAGCCTTTTCGTTCTGAAGAAAATGAAGCATCAGCAGCCACAGTCCAGGACCATCCACAAAGGAACACCAGAAGAGCCTGTCTGCTGGATCAGACCAGTGACCCATCTAGTCCAGCATTCTGTTCTCACCAAGCAGATGTCTTATGGGGAATATGCAAGCAGGATCTGTGCACAGTAGCACTTTCCCTACTTGTGCTTCCCAGCAGCTGGCATTCAGAGACAGACTGCTTCTGACAGAGGAGATGAAGCACAGGCCTCATGAAGCTGAACGCTGGAAGATTCAGGACAGATGAAGGACATATTCACGCAGCACATATGGAAGTGACAGCTACTAACCTTAGGTAAAGGTAAAGGGACCCCTGACTATTAGGTCCAGTCGTGGCGGACTCTGGGGTTGCGGTCCTCATCTCGCTTTATTGGCCAAGGGAGCTTCCGGGTCATGTGGCCAGCATGACTAAGCCGCCTCTGGTGAACCAGATCAGCACACAGAAACACTGTTTACCTTCCCGCTGGAGCGGTACCTATTTATCTACTTGCACTTTGACGTGCTTTTGAACTGCTAGGTTGGCAGGAGCAGGGACCGAGCAATGGGAGCTCACCCCGTTGCGGGGATTCGAACCGCCGACCTTCTGATTGGCAAGTCCTAGGCTCTGTGGTTTAACCCACAGCACCACTCGCGTCCCTAGCTACTAATCTTAGAGGGCTTTAAAAGGGGATTAGACAAATTTGAGGAGGAGAGGGCTATCTATGGTTACTAGCTGGATGCAGTAGAGCAGGGATTCCCAAACTTGGGTCTCCAGCTGTTTTTGATAAGAGATAAGAGATAGAAAAGAGATGGTAGATTGTTAAGAGATAAGATTAGAGGTAAAAGATTGATGAGAGAAAAGAGTTAGGATATACATATTTCAAAAAATGAAAATTTGGAGACAAAAGTTGTTGAGGTTTTTTTTATTTTTAACCAAAGTTGTCAAGCAAAAAATTGAAGTTTTTCAGCTATTTTTAAGGGAAATCACCAAAAATGACACTGCCAACATGTCCGGATTTCCCCAGACATTTTCTAGCAATTTCCACCCAGACACTGCTCCCTAGTGGTATTCCTGCTATGTATGGGAAATTCTGGACATGTGGCAACCCTAGATAATAGATTGATAATAGTTTAGATAAGAGATAGGAGATTGATAGGAGATACAAGATTGATAAGAGATCGGAGATAAGAGACTGATTAGAGAGAATTTAGGGATAGGTAAGAGATTGCTAAGTGATAAGAGATAAGAGATTAATAAGATAGGAGTGAAACACATCTGTTCAGAGTCACCTTTGAACACTGTGTGTGTGTGTTTGTGTGTGTGTGGTTCATCTGAACCGCCCTGATGAAGACACATTGGTTGTTGGTGGAGTAATTTCTGAGAGGGGAGGAGGCAACTTATTCCAGACAGACTGTTGGAGAGATGGGCTGTTGATGTCTCACCTTTCTTCTGCTGGTTTGAAACAGACATCTGTGCACCTCCTGGCCCTGCTTCCCAACATCTATGCATTCAGTGATGACATCTGCAAAGAAAGCCTTTGTGCATACGGCTGTATTCATGTGAGCTGATCACACAACTGGGCAGCATACACACTCAGGGCTCCTGGTCACACAGAGCTCTTGGAAGAAATTGTTGGGCTCAGCACATATTAAGGATGGATGGAGTAAGGGCTGCAGTAGAGATTTAGGAAATATGTTTCCATTGTTTCCGTGGAACGTTAAGTATCTGCTTAAGTCTCTCCCACTGAAATCAATGGAACTTCAAAGTGTTTCACTGGGCTGGTTGGTGTATTTTCACTTTCTTGCCCTCTTTTTTTTTAAGTGTGGTTTTATAGTTTTCTTAGCAGTGAACTAGATATCTTGGTTTCTTCTTACATGCTCCCTGTGGCATAAACTCTTCTCTCTGTCTCCCTAATCATGCTAATTATACTGCCATATGTCTCTCTCATATTTCTCCTCCGGTTCTAATGGGACACTGATTCCACCCTTTGAATATGTCATTTGTTTATTGCATTTATCAAGGGTTTCAACATTATATGGGCCTTTTAATTGCTTCTTGAAACTCTTGGCAGACTTACTATTAAGAAACTGACATGGAGGTCAACAACCCATCATAAATATAAATAACATTTGGATTGCAGATGGGCGTTTGGTTGCTGTCCCCAGCCCCCAGACTTGAAGCTTATTCTAATATATCCATGTAAGGGCTACAATATAATACACAGAGCTTTGCTGCTGCTCTCTCCACTCACCAACCCTCAGCATTCTCCCCATATTAAACCCCTAGAGTTTCCCCTTCCCACCCCATGTAACTAGTAAGCTTGCTTTTCGAACCCAGTACCTGAAGCCACCTCTTTGCAATTCTGTAATCTTTCTGGCCGAATCCCCTTGCACACAAACCACCCACATGGCAACCCCCCTGCATCTTCCTTGCCCACACTTTGCAACTACTAAGCCACCATCCACTCTTCAGACACCTGCTTTCATGTTCAACCCCGTTCCCATGCCACCTGCTCCCTCCTTTTTTGCAGCTCCCTTTGCACCTCCATTTTTACCTTTGCTCTCTTTTTCCCCCTCCATCGTCCTTACTTTTCTCCACTCTCCCTTGCACACAGATTACCCCATTTCCATGCCTTATCCTCTCACCTCTTCTGCAGTCACCTTTGCATAGGCACATATCCTCAGTGTTATTTTTCTAGAAAAAGAGGTGCTGGAATTCACCTTGTTCTCTTAGAATGGCAATGGCACCCACTTGAGAGGTGCCAGAACCCACCTCAGAGGTCCTGGAACTGAGTTCCAGTGAGTTCCGGCTGGGGGGAAAAGCCCTGCATACCCTTATCACCCCCGTTCCCTTTTTCTTCCCTCCTCCATCTTTTTTCCACTCTCCCTTGCACACAGACCACCTTTATTTTCATACCTCCTCCTCTCTCCTATTCTGCACCCCAAATATCTGTATAATGGCATTCTGATACTGGCAGCTTTATTTTCAATTCCTTTCCTAATGATCCCTAGCATGGAATTTGTCTTTTTCATGGCCATAGCACACTGGGTCAACACAGATCTCACCAAACTACAATTCCCATGGCTCTGTAGGGAAAGTTCTAGGTTCATTTTGTAGGTAGGGCTGGGAATGTTCCCTCCTTCAAAAACTGCTGAAATTCAGAAAAAAGCTGTCAACTTGTACACCCATGAAACTTGCCCTATGCAGGAGAGGAAAGGCATAAGCAGGTCAAAAGCATGCATTTTGTGGAAAATTAATAAAAATTATTATAAAAAAAA
The DNA here is from genome assembly GCF_951804945.1 of Podarcis cretensis. Lineage (NCBI taxonomy): Eukaryota > Metazoa > Chordata > Lepidosauria > Squamata > Lacertidae > Podarcis > Podarcis cretensis. The sequence goes on along the minus strand of NC_137170.1, from coordinate 115,710,317 downwards.
AAAAAGCATGCATTTTGAGGTACTGTACAAGATCACGGCTTTTGGGGGGCGAAATCTTGTTGCTAAATCACAGCAACCAAAATGGCTGCCATGCTATCGCACAAGAAAATGGGAAGTCTCGTTTTATCCCGGACACTTGTGGAGTATGTTGCCCTTGTGTACTTTAAGACCTCATTCACACCATGCATTTAAAGTACTATGATACCATTTTTAATAACCATGGCTTTCCCCAAGAATCCTGCCGAGTTTGTTGAGGGTTCTGGGAGTTGTGAGGAGACCCCTATTTCCCTCACAAAGCTACAATTCTCAGGGTTCCCTGTGAATATGGGTTGATTGTTAAACTACTCTGAGAATTGTAGCTCTGTGAAGGGGATAGGGGCTTCTAACAACTCTCAGAACTCTTAGCTGAAAACAACTCCCATAATTCTTTATAGGAAGCCGAGATTGTTTAAAATGGTATGATACTGGTTTAAATGTATAGTCCTGAAATTACTTGGGGGTTCCTGTATTAATTTAGCCTATGGAAATAGTCTACATGTAAGCACTGCACCCAAAGTGGGACTAGATTGTGTCCTAAGTATTTATTTATTTGTTAGGCTTGTATCTCATTTTGCTTAGAGCAGAAGTTTTTCTTATTATTATCACTGCAATTTCCTCAGGAGCATATTTGACAAATGCATTCCAGATATTTCCCCCCTCTCCATTATTGACAGCATTTTTATTACTTGACTTATAACTATAAGATATTATCTGCAACAAATGTCCTCTTTTGTGCTGCGATTAATTACTGAATAAAATGAAAAGCCACTGTTTAGGCCTGCGGACAACGTCATATTGCTTTGTGAGCCATGAAGCGTGGAGCTGATATTCCAAATTACTGTTTATTATTCTGCGGAAGCAAAGTGTTATTTTATATTGCGTGGGAGCGTTCTGTCAAACCAGCGAACAGAACAAGCAATATCCCTGGGAGACGAAATTCATCCCACAGCCCAGAGATGTCAGTAATGAACAATGTCTTTTACATTTTAAAGGGCTCATCAAAGTTAGGAACGACACAGAGAATGTCATTAGCTGCCAGCGAGAGCCTGAACAGAAAACATTTAGGTAAAACGTGACATAGTGGCGGGATAATCAGGCTCACCCATCCATATTAAGCCACAATGCTGGGGACTAAAGCCAATTTCATCTTATTGCTACCGATATAAACCAAATCAGCACAAATCAGCCATCATGGGTTATGAGACAAGATGCAAGGCAACACTGCACAAAACGGCCCACTGTGCAACTCCGTACTATCAGCTATATCATACCCACCAAGTATCCCGGAGGGGAAATGGGACACTGTTTTTTCACATGAGATTGTGGCGGCCATTTTGGGGGCCACAATCTGACATGTTCACACTCTGAAAAAAAATGTGATCACACTTCCCCCAAGTGCTTTTTTTGGGGTGAGATGGTAACGTGGGGCACCTGACACACCTGGGAATGCATCCTGAAAGACGTGGGTCCCATTTTTTTACCTAGAAAATTTGGACAGTGTGCTGCAGAAGTCAGCCCCAACCAGAATGACCAGTAGTCAAGAGTGGTGGTAACTCAGATCCAAAACATCTGCAGGGGCCCAGGTTCAGAGAAGCTGATACAAGCTGAAGGCTTTACTGGGCTCAGGAGTGGAGTGGCACTCTGAGGTAGATGAGGAGGGGAAACACAAGGAGGCCATTTTGGTGGGGCTGTAGCTGGGGAACAGAAGTTGGAGGAGATGCATAGTTTTCTCTCCCAGGATATAGCTTCTCGGATACAAAAGTAGGAGCCCTTGTTGCTTCCTGGGGGAAAGGAGCACAGCAATGGGCCCCAGCATTTAAAAAGACGTAGCCATAACGTGAACCTTCAGAGACAATTTCAAAATGTCTGAGGTTGGTTCTTAGTTGTGTTGTGTGTTTTAATTAGACAAAACGAACAAGCCCCATTCGATTTGCTGGTTTTGCTTACTGGCTTAGCAGTAGAATGTAGGCATACTTGTCAGTGTTTTTCCCACACATTTCCTGGCGTCGCCTTTGTTAGCCGCTCTGTGGGCCCAGCCAGGGAAAAACATTGTGTGATGATGCCATAACACACGCATGTTGGCTTGTTATAGAGAGATGAGGAAGAACATGACCTGCTGTTGCTGTTTTCAGTGGTAGGTCTGTGTGTCCAACAATCAAGTCTATTTTTGTATGCTCAGACCCCTTACTTTTATACTTTTTTCATTATTGTCAGATGCAGGACTTAATCAGCAATGCCAAATGATGATAGGTTCCTTATTGCCAGTAGGTCTTATAAGCCAGTTGCTTAGCTTTGAAAAAAACACACACCCAGAAATGAATGGATGCACTTATACATAATATTCTTGATTATATTGTCCTCTCAGATCCTTAGAAGAGAGGTGGAAAACACATTCTAGCCTGCACACCTTGCTTCCCTGTCCAATGGGCTTGCATCTCCTTGTGTCTCAAATGCTAAATTTTGACACCACTGAGATAGGGGTTTGTGCGTGAGACTGTATGTGTAATTGATCCCTTCCCTTGCGCCTGAAAATTCTTTATCATTATGGCTTTCGTCTCTGGTGAGGGATGCCAACATATGTCTACAGGCTACATGACATCATTAGCACACTTCATTCGCAAACTACTGTTAAACCCCACAGTCAATGCTGGTCCAAAGCTTATGGTTCAAAAATCAACAGGCAGAATTTAGGAACTGAGGTGGGATCCTCAGCCAACAGATGGCCAGATTGGCTAATGAGGTAATGCATACTTAGTCACTCATTGATCTGACCTCTGCAACAATCTAATGGGTGACTCATGTCTTTGGAACAGGATATGCAGCACAAAAGAGTAGCTGATATCTGCGTTCACTATTTGTTAAAGGGGAGGTCAATATGTGTGAGTGTGTGTGTGTGTGTGTGTGTGTGTGTGTGTGTATCTCCTGAAGCTGAGACTCCAATACTTTGGCCACCTCATGAGAAGAGAAGACTCCCTGGAAAGGACCCTGATGTTGGGAAAGATGGAGGGCACAAGGAGAAGGGGACAACAGAGGACGAGATGGTTGGACAGTGTTTTCGAAGCTACCAACATGAGTTTGACCAAACTGCGGGAGGCAGTGGAAGACAGGAGTGCCTGGTGTGCTCTGGTCCATGGGGTCACGAAGAGTCGGACATGACTAAATGACTAAACAAGAACATTATTTTATATATATATATATATATATATATATATATATATATAGTATCTAATAAATGCAATTGGAATCATTATGTTGTTATGACTAGTTTGTGATGGGGTTGTTTGTATGCCTCCTTATTCTGGCTCTGGAGCAGATAAAACTTCCAGAGATTACTCTGAGCTAAATGAAAACACACCAATTCTTCTTCACTTTGATAACAGTAGAGATATCATTTAACTGCAGTAATGTAACTCTTCCGTACAAAATTCCCTTGCTAGATGAGGTGAGAGTCCATCTAAATTTCTATTTTAACTAAGCTGAAAGGCTCATTCGTGTTTTCCTCTTGTATGTGTGTGTACTTACTCTCTCTCTCTCTCTCTCTCTGTCTGTCTGTCTGTCTGTCTGTCAGAATGCTGGAGAGGACTCACTTTTTGGATTTATTGCACTTCATAATTATGCACATAATTTGTAGGGTTGTGCTCCAGATTTGGCTGAAGCCTGAACTAAATCAGACTGATTTGGGGGAATCAAGTGTCAAGTGGGGGGAATTTGTGTCAAGTTGGGTCAAGAAAGCCCTGGATTTCCCCAAGTCATGCCCACAGGGAATCATTTGAAATTTGGAAGGATTTCTCCCCCCCCCCCACTCCAAAAGGAGTAGCCATGTCTGCAAATATCATCTACGCCTGCCTAAAATGTTATATAGACACTTTCCCTTTTAAAAGAAATCAAAATTTAAAGGTGCTAAACAGAAAAATTGATAGACCTGCATGGAGATATAATATGATAGATTTAACCTTCTAAGGTAGTCTTCCCCAGCTGTAGAGATTCATTCGCTCTGTCCCAACTAGCCAGTGGCCCAAGGATGATGGAAGTTGCAGTCCGGACAAATCTCAAGGGCACCTAGTTGGCAAATAACCACTTTTAAGACTTTGAAACCTGTAAAACTTTACTTAGGAGGAAGCCTCGTTGAATTCAGTGGAACTCATCCCTAAGTAAATGTGTACGAGATGGTGCTGTAGAGCAGTATGTCAGTGCTAAGTCTAATAAAATGTATTCTGATCGCAACACAGAAGCTGGAGGCTTTATCTCAGTGTAAATATTTGGAGGCGGGGAGTGTATTCTTTAATGTAGCACAGACAGACCCCCCCTCCCAGTAAACTGGAAGAAGTGAATTATTTTGTATCAGAGAAACAGCAACACGAGAGTTAGGAATTAACCCTTTGTTGCTATCTCTCTGCAGCTCCCCCCCCCCTTTTAAAATGTCAAATATGTATCTGTAAATCCTAGTTGAGGGAGGGGGAAAACAGCAGCAAAGGAAGGATTAAGCACCCCTTCTCCCATGCACCAAACCACTCTGCAAATTATTCCATTCCCCCCACCCCACCCCACCCCGTTTTAGCTGTTGAGAAGCGACAGCTAAGATTCCCAGCCCAGTGTTTGTCATGGTTGCTGTAATAATGGCCTTAAACGAGATTATTTCTTGCGTTACTATGCAGTTTACATTCCGCAAGTTGGCAACTGAACAGACGGGGGCAGTCAAGAGTCATAATGTTCGTTTCTCTTTATAATGCCAGTTTATTTGCAAAATGAACCTGAGAATATGCTAATACTGTAGTGGCTTCTCAGTGATCCAGTTACTTTGCTCAGGAAGTCAATCATCTCTCAGAATGTCATTTACCATTAAGAGGGTGCAAAAAGAGAGAGAGTTGCTCATCAGTTTGCAGATGCTAAGCTGAAGTTCTCTGGCGAGTGAGAAATAAAATGTTCATTCCATGCAAATGAACAATGCAGACTTCTGTCATCTTGGGGAGAACAGAGAGTTCTGTATCTCTTTGCTAAGTATCTTCTTAGATATTTGCTAATTGCATTCAGTCTTGATATAAGACACAGAGTGTAAACAGTTTTAGGGGTGCCAAGTTATCGCCGCAGGAAGCGAAAATGAAACTGGAGACTGACACTTCTCAGCCCAACCAGTTCAGAATGCTGAAAGCTGTATAGTAAGAGCCTTTGTTCTTCATTATGTATAGATTAATCCTCCTGCCATCTCTGTTCACTGGGTTTGCTTGGTTTCACAGAGCCTTAAAAAAACCACCCTGTTTGTGGAGAGATTACTGTGTGGCAGCAGAAAAAGTGTACACATGTTCTGGGAAGTGGCTTTCAGTTAGCTTAGAAATCTATAGCCTCTTTCTAGATTATTCTGATAGTAAGGGCTGGCCTGGTCATGAGGCAGGCTGCAGCAGCCACCTCGGGTGGCAGAATTCTGTGGGATGGCGTCCCACCTGCCCCTGGTGCTCACCGGAAGCCACTGCGACCGCAAGAAACAAATTGCTTGTTCATCTGCCTCTTAATCTGCCCTGAGACTGTATCAATTATATTGTTCTAACTTTGTTATAAGGGACGCAGGTGGCGCTGTGGGTTAAACCACAGAGCCTAGGACTTGCCAATCAGAAGGTTGGTGGTTCGAATCCCCACAACAGGGTGAGCTCCCGTTGCTCGATCCCTGCTCCTGCCAACCTAGCAGTTCAAAAGCACATCAAAGTGCAACTAGATAAATAGGTACCGCTCCGGCGGGAAGGTAAACGGCATTTCCGTGTGCTGCTCTGGTTCACCAGAAGCGGCTTAGTCATGCTGGCCACATGACCCGGTAGCTGTATGCTGGCTCCCTCAGCCAATAAAGCAAGATGAGCACCGCAACCCCAGAGTCGGTCACGACTGGACCTAATGGTCAGGGATCCCTTTACCTTTAACTGTGTTATAAACATGCGGCACCAGATGGCAATGTAGAGCAGTGGTTCCGTCACTGATGGGGTTTTGCATCAAGAGCTTTTATGGCGTTTTCTTCTATAGCATTTTTTTAAAAAAATCATTTTTAAAAAATGTAATTTCCAGTGCTTCCCCATAGGGACCAGACCCAGAAAACAGGATCTCTACCTCTCTCTCTCATAAAGGGGGCATTTTCTAGAGTTGCTAGGATTCTGTTGTGCATCAAGTCCAAGAAACCTGCTTCAGGCAGGTCCGGGGGAGGCCAGGAGATAGATGAAGGCAGGAACAAATGTCTTAATGGTGCAGCAAGACTTCTTCAAATATTGGCCCTAGCAGGAGGGACCACTGGGGCTCAGATTCAGGCAGCAACATGTCTTGAAAGTAGCATCTCAGGACCCAAAACTCAACTGAGCTTGTAGTTTCTGTTAATATTATCCTATTACTGTTTCTTAAATATGCATCTAGAAATATAAATTTGCACATGCACATTGTATGCAAATTGGGCTTCTCTTTAATCTTCTTTATTTGTGATGTATATTTTGGCAAGGCCTAAGTGATTGTCCTACCTATTTATACTGCACTCTCTTTTGGGGAGGGAAAGAAACCAGGAGAAAAGAGAGACATAGCACAAGGTGTGTTTGCTTTCCTCACTGGGAGACAAGGAGAAGAAAGGGGGAAACACCAGAAAGTACAGAATCACAAGCTATAGAAATCAGTGGCATTTTTTTTTTTTATGGTGCATCAGTTTTTGCCAAACAAAGCTATAGGCAGTGATCAAAGGCTTTTCATTATATATCTCAAAGGCATGCCAACATTTTACAAACGTTACTTTCCAATATAATTTATTTCACCTTCTTATCGCAGGCAAGTACAGCAGAAAAAAATAACCCTGATCATCCCATGATGCTTGCCACATAGAAAATTAAAAATTCAAAATGTCCAGAAATCATAGCCCATTATTAAATTACAGGGAACACCAGCTGTCCTGAGATAAATATACAAAATAATTGTTGGACGGTACTTTCAACAGGCCCTTGGGACATTATGGACATATGCATCCTTATAAGGCCCTAGATACATTACAAATGTATGTTGTGTTTATACAACTGTGACTTGTCCTTGTTTCCTCCAAAGGATTCTGGGAGTTGTAGTTAACTGTTCTGTTAGTGATATTTGACATATAAACTTGGAAAGCTAAACCAAGGCCTGATCTGTATTGGCTGTTTATTGTGTCTGAGTGTGCTGTTGCTCTGAGCCATCTACAATACACATCTGTAGAGGGAACCAGGCTGAGGGCCTTCTCGATAGTGGCGCCCACCCTGTGGAATGCCCTCCCATCAGATGTCAAGGAGATGAGTAACTATATGACCTTTCGAAGACATCTGAAGGCTGCTCTGTAGAGGGAAGCTTTTCCATGTGGAATGTTTTATTATGCTTTTAGATACGTTGGAAGTGGCCTGGAGTGGCTAGGACCACCCAGTCAGACGGACAGGGTACAAAGAATAAAATTATTATTGTTATTATCTGATCTGCACTCCAATCTCTTGGGAATCAAAGGTCCTTCCATCTGGCTTCTCCCTCAGACGCAGAGTAAAGCAGGATGTCTCTTAAGGAAGAGATGCCTCTACTCACTCAAGAGACGAGCGCTACCCAGCACTTCGGTGCTGTAGTTCTGCAGTGCTGCTTCTCTGCTCCCCATAATCTCTATGGGCAACAACAAAGCAGGGAGATGAGCAACATATCAATGTTTGTTGTCGGTTTCCAGCATCCTGGTGCCACTCCCGCCCCCACAACCTCTCCCTCTACAGAACCAGGCTCCCTCCATGCCCTTAAATAAGTTGGAGTTCTTGCCATTGTTCGCGCGCTGCCACCAACCCTACTACTGGAACTTCGCCTGCGGTTGGGCCTGCATTGCTGCTGTGACACAGCAGAAGCGGCAAAGCCACAGCGGGCACAGAGGTGTGGGCAATGTTGCAGTGGTGAGGGCGGGAGTGGGTTGAATCTGCCGCCAGAGGCAAATGGCTTCACCTCACCTCATTGCAAGGCCGCCCTGTAGGTGGCTGTGCGTGAGGAATATGTGTGCACAGGAAAAAGCAGGCGAGGCAATGCTCTGTGAAGTCAGGCTCGTGCACCTGTGGCCTCCATGTTGTTAGACTTCCTTCAGCCACAGCCAGCATGGCCAGTATGCAAGGCTGGTATCTAAGGAGGGCACCAGGTTCCCCAGCCCTGCTGCCAAGCATTGCAAAGCCAAGTGACTGGTATCTATGTGTTCCCAGTCTCAGTTGCTCTCTCTGTGAGAGGGAGGGAGAAGACACGCAGAAGAAAGGCCTGCTTCTCTAGACCATCAGATTGAAACCTTCCACAGTGCTTAGAATGGTAATGCAAGTAGTTAAAACTGGTTAGGTTTTTTTTTCAGCACACACACGAAACATGAAAAGATCGCATGAACATAGTTTTACTCAGTCCTTAAAGTCAAATGACATTCCCTGCGCCAGAAATGGCCAAATAGTTCTATTGCACTGTGAGTACACAGTGCAAACGTATGCCTCTCTACTCAGAAGCAAGTCTCATTGATTTTGGTGGGGCTTGTTCTGAAGTACAGTCATACCTCGGGTTAAATATGCTTCAGGTGGAGAGCTTTTGGGTTGTGCTCCACGGCGACCCAGAAGTAATGGAACACGTTACTTCTGGGTTTCACTGCTCGCGCATGCGCAGATGGTCAAAATGACGTCACACGCATGCACGGAAGTGGCGAATTGCGACCAGCGCAGGCATGGGTTACGTTTGCTTCAGGATGCGAATGGGGATCCCATTCGTATCCAGAGGTACCACTGTACGTAGTTATAGGATTGAGCTCAACAGGAGACCCCCCCAATAGGCATGCTTTCAGGGATTTTATTTTTCAAAGCAACCTCAACAGATTCTGTGACTTTACGTCACAAACCAAAGCAAAACTTGAAAACCTCGTTATCACCTCATTTGCTTGCTAGGGCGAAGATGGCCTGCAAATTGCCTTGGTGCTTTGGCAGATGATGTTATCCCTCCTATTGTGGAAAATGTCCCAGAGCTGTCCTCACCTGCGTTTGTCCTCAGTTGGGCCAGTGATTGTTAGGAGCTTTAAACCCACTTCTGCCAGCACTTCTAGCAGTGGATGCTAAACAAATAGTGTAAAAGGAGCATGCACAATTGTCTTCCACTGGCTTCATTTTTTGCATGAGCTGACAGGTTCTCATGCAATTTTCCACCTTCAAAGCTGCTTTGGGTGCTTAGACCTCTTGAACATGCTGCCTGGCCTCATTGGGTGGGTTCAAACGAGGAGCCTTGTCGGTGGAAACCCTGCGCAAGGACTTCTGATTGCACAATAGGGCTTTCCCCTCCTCTCCTCCCGATATGACCCCTACCCAGGAGAACCCATGGAACAGCACAGGCAGGGGAGAAGAGGGAGGCTGTTCTGACTGGAAGCTGAAATGCTCACCTTGCAGAACGATCGCCTTAGCACGATATTGAATTCCTTCCATTTTCAAACAACCAGTTCCAAAAATCTACAGTCCATATACTGTGTCTGCTGTTTCACAAAAAGGCATTAGCAAACCCTGCTTTCCACCTACCGGAGCCAAGTTCCTAGCACTGACAAGAGGAAATCTCAGCCCAAAGATCTCTGGCTGGTGGCTAGACTCACAGCCTGCAGAGTTTCATCTGTAGGCGTGCCGAATGCAAGCACGAAGCTGGCGTACTTTTGCAGAAAGAAATGGCGTAAGGGATTCCTCCTAGATCTTTAACACACTGGAAAATCACTGCCCCACAGATTTATGGTTTGTTGTAGGCAGGCTGGGGTACTTTGTCCACACTGAGTTCTCATTGCTGTAAAGTCCATCTCACTCACTTCAGTGCAGATAAATCATGGCTTCTATTTGCACCCCAGGCACTGGATTTGAATGCTTCTGGTGTTTTACCTGAGTATGGTAATTCCTTAAGACTAGCCCAATTATATATATACACACACATATTTTGGATGTAGCTCTCACATTCCATTTTGAAGCAGATGATTCACAGTGACAGTTATTCGGATGGAGAAGAAATTCTGCAAGAGGACATGAGGGCACAGACTCTTGGGAGTCGCTTGGCAGCCATAGTTCGTGCATGTGCACATGCTCCCATGCGCACCCACAGAGAGAGCAAGAGTAGCCAAACCGCAAGTTGCATTATATAGTATATCATACATTTTTATTCTTTGAAATGTTGTTTGTTTACGGTACTGTACACAAAAGTCCATGCTGAAGGTAAGCTCTGGCCCTTATAAAATATCTTAAAATGCTTCACTCTCCCACCCCACCCCACCCCCCAAATATTTTGCATCACTCCCACCCCAAATTAAATAATCCGTACTAAAACTGCGCAGATCTGCTATGGCTTCCATGGCAACTGGCATCTGTTATGACTTCTTGGTATTATCTTATACCATCCCTGATATTTTGGAATGTACCCAGTTCAAAATGTGAGAGAGGCCTGAAAAGACGAAGAGGAACTGCTATGGCATGCAGAGTCACTGTGCTGTCCTCAGTACAACAGACAGGTTTGGACTGAATTATCTCCTCAGTGGTGCCCACAGACCATTAGCCTGTGGTTTATGAGCAAGTTAAGACCCCGTACCCCAATCATTGGTAGTTCTTTTGTCTTTCTCTCTCTGTATATATATATATATATATTTAAAAAAACACAATGCAATTTCATGGCATATCTATCAAGATAGTTTTGAACAACAGACATATAAAGCAGCCTCAAGGAGGCAATTGGCCTATCTAGCCTAGTAATGTTTACTCAGGCTGGCAGCAGCTCTCCAAGACTCGCACAGCTCATTTTTAAACTGGAAGTGCCAGGGAATTAGATCTGGGATCTTCTGCATGCATAGCACATGCTTAACCAGCAGGCAATGCCTCCTCTGCTAGAGCCCAAGAAGGGCAACACTTTGAACTTGTGACCTACTGTTATTTCACTACCTTTAAACAGATCATTCTCTCTCTCTCTCTCTCTCTCTCTCTCTCTCTCTCTCTCTTAAAAAAGCTGATTAAATAAAAGACCTGCTCCCACCACCTACACACAGAATGGTGTCAACAATACATTCACTGCTCATTCAAGAGGCTTTTCCACGACTCCTGAATTTTTCGGTACAGCTTTTCGGAATCTCTCTCCCGCGCTTTGAAAAAGAAAAGGACCCGCATAAATGCAGACACGAGCGTCATTATACAACAGGGCTGTGAGAAGGAAAGGCTGAGGCTGTCTGTAGTGACTTCAGCTTGGTATGCCACCCACCCAACTGCACCCCTCGGTCATCTACAAGCCATGGTTGTGCTTTCCATCCCAAACAGGCTGTCCAGAAGTCTCTGCTAGCCAGTCAGTCTTCAGCCCACATTGCACATGGCAACATTCGTTCATGGATTTCAAAGGAAATTGGCTGGTAAGCATTCCAGCAAAGCTGAGGGGTAGCAGGACCAGAAGAAGGAATAAAATAACTCCACATATCCAGCGCTGCTATTAAGTGCCTTGAGTTACCAGCTCAGGGCTTTGTAGTGTTTAATGTTTCAGTATCCATCAGTTTTGCGTCTATAGATAGGATGGTCCAAGGATGATTTGGCACAGAAGGTAACAGCCTTGTGGGGAATGGAGATGTCTTAGTGCTGCACTGTTCATCCTGCAAACAGAAATGGAGGAGGGAGAAGGTTGAGATTTGCTGTTGTGCGAAACTCAAGGCATTTAACTGTGGAGTAATGAAACTGGACATTTTGAAGGTTACAAAGGAGAATGGACTACACACTGAAGGATACTGATTCTCCCAGTGTCATTAAGTAGCATCCGCTTGACTGGAGCGGATTTTTAAAAATCGAAAGGTATGCCACATGCTACAACAATAAGGACATGAAAGCACAGTGGGTTATTTCCAGGTGTGGTGAAGGGTGTGTGTGTGTGTGGAGCTATGGAGGTCCCCTCCCAAGGGTAGTATTGATGCTGTTTACCTGGGCAGAGCTAAGCCAAGCAGGGTGGTGAAGAAGGCAGTACCATGGGAACAACCTCACCATCACCACTGTGCCCTGTCCCAGTCCTATCCAGGTAAGCAGCAGCAACACTGGTGTCAGAAGGGAAACTCCGTGGCTTCATTCCAACAAAGGCAGCACGACTGGCTATGGGCAGAATCCAACATAGCACCAAGTGAACTTTCCATCAGTGGAAGGATTTCTGCTTGTGCAACAGAGTGGTCCCCCCCCACCTCTCCTCCCTCGGTGTACCCCCTAAATCTGTTCCACGGGTTCCACTAACCCTGCAGAGCAGATTCGGGGAGGGTGAGAGGTGCACACACAGAGGGAAGAGAGGGGAGAAAGTCCCATGGCAGAAGCAGAAATCCTTCCACTAAGGGGGCGTGATAGGTGAACAGTGGCCTATTTCCTATTTTTCTCTGAAGTTTTGAAAATGTGAAAGTTGCAGTGATGAATTGTAATACCAAAAAAAGTACCCTAGCGCCACCTCTCCCTCTTCACTCCCAGCCTCAGCACACACGAGCAACAACTCCACACAGTGTCGTCAGTTGTCTCCTCCTGATATTTTGAACCACTGCATTGGCAAAACTGGCCCCAACGGTCAACGCTAACTTGCCACATGGGGATATTTGGATCCCAAGCAATTGAGATACAAGTCTCTCCCACAATCGAACTTCCTTCTCTTGGACACGCTCCACCCCATTACAACTTTGTGAGGCTTCTTCTTTTAACTATTCAGATAAAACAGTCACCCAGATACAGAAAACAGAGTGATGGGATGCAAACCCTGTAACGTGACTTGAAGCCATTTCATGACCACTTGGCAACTTAATTCTCAGGGCTCTGTTGCAAGGGGAAGACCAGGTAAGAAAACAATTACCTATCCTTCTCAAAACAGCAGAAACATTTGAGGATGCAGCTCATCTAGTTGCGGAGCAGCTTCTGCTTCTGTTCTTCAGGTGTCACTTCTGGGGTCTTATTGAGGTTAGGCTCACCTGGAAAGAAAAACAAAGCTTTTTTAAAAAATTAAAAAAGTCTCCACATAAGTCATGTGAGTCAGCTATTATGTGGCCTTGACTGTCTAAGTGTGGCCTAACAGTTGAAGTGCTGGACTACGTCCAGGAAAGCCTGGGTTGGTTCAAATTCCCAATCAATCATGAAACTTCTTGGCTGGCCTAAGGCCTCTCAGCCTAACACACCTCACAAGATGGCTGCAAATGTTGGTTGTGGGTGGAGAACTGTATATGCCCCTTAAATTCTGCATTAGCCTTGAGAACCAGGAGATGCAGACACAGTTAAGCATATCTATGGCACAATTCCATACATGTCTACTGAGAAGTAAGTCCCACTTGAGCACATTGGGGGTGACTCCCAGATAAGTGGGCAAATCGGGGTGGGGAACCTCTGGTCCGCAGGCCTATTTAGGTCCAGCAGACCTCCCCATTTGGCCCATAGGCCATATTGGCCAAGCCATGCCTACCTGCCATCATATATGACAGAGGTTTTCAACCTTTCTGAGTCCACGGCTCCCTTGACCAACTACATTCTTCCTGCAACACCCCTGTGGGGCTCAGGAGTCCATTTATGTTTCTCCTCGCCTGTAGAACTGACAGGCTCTCACCCTTTTTTGAACACCTTCCCTTGTGGAGTGTTCCCTCAGTCTCCTCTCCCCTCTCCTTCGAAGTCCTCTGGGCAGCCGCCACTGCTGCCCCTGGTCTCTGAGCTGCCCTCTCCCTGCCCCAAAGAGAGGTGCCTCCTCACACTGCCCCACATGGACCTGGGACTTGTCTGTCCATTCCCAACATCAAGGGTTGGTGGACTGGCTGGCTGGGCTCCCTCACCCGCTTGCTTGTTTACTCCAAGACCACCTCAGCTCCTGGCAACCAGCACCCAATGACCAGCCCCAGAGGCACCATTCACCTGGGGAGCTTATAGCCAGGGCTGCTGCAACAAACAGCTGTGCAAGCCTTTGGGAGGAAGAGACACGAGAGGGCATCAGAGGAGGGAGGGAAGGAAGGAGGGACAGAGGTTGGTGTGGCCCACAGCACCCCTAACCATCATTCAAGGCACTCCAGGGTGTCATGACACACTGGTTGAAAACCACAGATATATGACATCAGGTGTGGAGCAGGCAAAAGCCTGGCCCAGCTAAAAGAGATTTTCAGGTGCCACCAAGAAGGATGGGAGAATCTGCCCGTTTTAGGTTCTCTCCAATTCTCATTTTTCCAATCTTAAATTCAGTTCTCCACAATCCCACACCAATTTGCAATTTCTTTAATTTAAAAAGTCCTTCTGAAAACCCACCAGCATTTTAGTTCAAATTTATCCTAATAGACACATTTATATATGCAATTTTGCCTAACATAGAAATCTTTGCAAAGCAATTTCCCGTAATCAATGCTGTCTTTAGCATATGCACCGCCGGGGTGCAAAGATCCACCCAGCGCCCCCAAATTTAGTTTAGCCCCCAAATTAACTTTTATTATGCTTATGTCAGACACCACCTTTTCTCTTGTTTATGAAAGAAGGGAGGAAAAAGAAACAAACTTTTTTATTTACTCATTTATTTACAACACACTTATACTTAAGTATACACCACCACCACACTTAAACTTATAAGTATTGTTTAGGCACCTACTTAGGAGAAACATCAGTCGTGTCAAAGGTGCCGCTGACCCCGCTGCCGCATAGCAGCTCAATACAATACGTAACACAGTATTTTGATGTAAGGGTTAATTTCACCTGCATGGCGCTGTTGTGAATGACAAGCACTGCCATTGTGAATGACAAGCACCGCTGCTGGAGCAGCACGTCTTTGGTAAATGAGTGCACAAAGTCAAAAGTCCTTTAGTGAAACAGTAGGTATACATTTCGGTAATACCTAGGTATATATGTATTTTGTTTTTCTAGCTTGAGCAAAATTATTTATTATTTCATAACAGGTAGATAGTTAAGAGCTTAGGCGGCTTCAGTGGCGGGTGCCTGGTGCCCCCCAGAATTCGGCGCCCAGGTGCCCTGCATCCCTTGCACCCCCGGGTAAAGACGGCCCTGGCTGTAATATAATACTCTTTTATTTTGTTAGTTTCACTATTGTGTGCATTTAATAATAATAATGATAATAATAATAATAATAATAATAATAATAATAATAATAATAATAATAAATTAAAATAATACAACATTCTAAAATCATTTCATTATAAAATTAATTCAAATCAAACTGATGGCAACCATTGGGCTAGAGTTCTGTGAAGATTGCCAAAGGAGGGAGTCAGGCTGTGCCTGGCCAAAGGCCTGGTGGAACAGCTCTGTCTTGCAGGCCCTGCGGAAAGATGTCAAGTCCCGCAGGGCCCTAGTCTCTTGTGACAGAGCGTTCCACCAGATCGGAGCCACAGGCGAAAAAGCCCTGGCTCTAGTTGAGGCCAGCCTAACCTCTCTGTGGCCTGGGACCTTCAGGATGTTCTTGTTTGAAGACCGTAAGTTCCTCTGTGGAACATACCAGGAGAGGCGGTCCCGTAGGTACGAGGGTCCTAGGTTGTATAGGGCCGCATATGTTTCTCTGGCATATTCTCTACCCCCCCCCCACAGAAGCTGGCTAGAGAACTGCATTGCAAAATCTAGAGAAGTTCAGATTTTGATGGATAGATGTGTTTCGGTTCACATACTATTTCAGAAAGTGTCAACATGTTTGCTTTTAAACAAGAACAGAATTAGATTTCTTCCTAAACACTGATTTCTGATGCCTGCAAAGCCGTGTGAAAAAGAATTTGCAAATCCTGATGATCAGCTGAATGGCAGGTTTTGAGAAGCGCCTTGCAAAGTGGCTCTGCAATGGGGGCAGACCCAGCAATCAGCCAATATAGTTGTACAGGATTGCAGCTTCAATTCTCATTGATGATGAATCCTTCGCTTTCTCCCACTGAAAGCAATAATATTTTGTATGTGTGCAGATTGGCTAATCAGTTTTCAACCTTTCCAGACCTAGGACCCACTTTTAACCCAAACATGCATTCATTGGGGGCTCCATTTCTTAACCTATTACCATATATTTGCATGATGGTACGGCCCCTGTCATGGCCCACTTTGGATCAGGCTGTGACCCACTAGCAGGTCCCAGTCAAAAAGGGGGGAAGATCACAGCCATTTCCCCCCAGCAACTCAATCTCCCTTTCCAAACTCACACTTAATATCACTATAATGTTAACATAAAACATAAGCCGTAGAATTCTGTTTACAGGCAATGCTTTTCCTACAGATAACATAGACAAATAATAATAATAATAATAATTTATTATTTGTACCCCGCCCATCTGGCTGGGTTTCCCCAGCCACTCTGGGCGGCTTCCATAGAAACCAAAAATACACTAAAATATCACAGATTAAAAACTTCCCTGAACAGGACTGCCTTAAGATGTCTTCTGAATGTCAGGTAGTTATTTATCGCTTTGACATCTGATGGGAGGGCGTTCCACAGGGCAGGCGCCACTACCGAGAAGGCCCTCTGCCTGGTTCCCTGCAGCTTTGCTTCTCGCAATGACGGAACCGCCAGAAGGCCCTCGGCGCTCCATCCCCATCAGAATGACGGCTGCAGTTGGTTTCATTAGTTTTAATCCAAGTTAATTATCACAGTGTATGATGAAGGGCTTTCTAGCTATTCCCTTTTCCCATTCCGTACTAGCAAAGGAATGTTCCATATTAATGAAATGAAAGCTTCTACATCGACTTTCCGTTTTGGAGTGCATCACATTAAAATCATGTAAAATTAGCAATGGAACCTGTTCTTTATTTTGAAGTACAAATGACTTGGCCCATGGGATTCCAATGATATTAAGTGCCTACAATTAGTGGGACGTGCTGTAATAACAGGCGGAGGATTTGCTCAGCCAGAAAAAGAAACCAGCCCTCGCTATTTACTTAGAAAAGGTGAGCATTACTTTCCCAGCAACCTTGGCATTCAGCAAATAAATAACAAGTTTAAAAGAAGTTTAATAGCTTCTATTAATATAGACTGAGCCTTTTCTTTTGGATGCTTCACCAAACTTTTTATCGGAGATTTAAAAACCAAGGCCCCACCCCAAAGTGTCCATGATCACATGTAATAACTGATAGCCCTGGATGTGAATGTGTGGATTCCAACCCATATCAAAATATGCACTCAGCTATTTCAGGGGAGCCCAGAAAGGCATTGCAAGGAAAGTACAGGGAAATGTAAATCCAGATGCCTATATAAATCTGATCTCCAATGCTGGATCTTTCACTCTGCAGCTATATCATAGAATCATAAGAGTGTAGAATTGGATGGGACCCCAAGGGTCATCTGGCCCAACCCCCTGCAGTGCAGGAATCTCAGCTAAAGCATCCATGACCATCCAACCTCTGCTTAAAAACCTCCAAGGAAGGAGGCGGTAACTCCTACTGAAACCAATGAAAGGTGGTAGTACAGTGTGTGAAATGGATATCCCCCAAACCCTGTATGTGCTCAGATGCACAAATGAAGGTGTTGAGCACCTGGCTGCTTCAATAGAGCAAAGAAGAGTTTGGATTTTATATTCCGCTTTATCACTCCCCTTCAGGAGTCTCAAAGCGGCTAACATTCTCCTTTCCCTTCCTCCCCCACAACAAACACTCTGTGAGGTGAGTGGGGCTGAGAGACTTCAGAGAAGTGTGACTAGCCCAAGGTCACCCAGCAGCTGCATGTGGAGGAGCGGAGACGCGAACCCAATTCCCCAGATTGCGAATCTACCGCTCTTAACCTCTGATTAAACACTAGCCTGTCTCTCACATTAATTTGGGGGTGGATCTGGGACAGGCGTTTTCCAAGTTGACCAGAGTTTATTAACATCTAGATACTAACAAACTGCCATTAGTGATTTATAAATCTCAGATTTTTGGTGGGGGGTATTTTAGAATTCCCAAGCAACACTATAACTTGTTGCTGATAGCTGAATCTGGCTACATTTTTGTACTGGCTAATTTCTTTTACATAGAGACCTATTAGTCTGTGCATGCTTGCATAAGGTGCGATCTGTTAACTGCAGGGTTGAATACCTTATTCAGCAGCCCTGAACGATATATGCTCAGAAATTGAGAGAGGGAACGATGCCAATAAAAGGAGAAGTGGCAGACGAAACTGATGGAATATGCAGAATTAGAAAATTTAATGAATAGAATGAGAGAATGAGAAGAAGGAGCCTTCAAGGAAGATTGGAAAATGTTTGTAGAATAGCTGAAGAATCATTGTAAGCAGGATAAAACATTAGTAGGCTTACAACAAATTCAGCAGTTTGAATTAAGTGAAGATATAATGCAAATGGGGATAAAAGAAAATATTTGGAGTAATTGGGATATGCAGTGGTAATGGATAATGAAAACAAACCATGGAGTGGGGGGGGAGAGGGAAGTTGATGATTACTGTGTGGTTATATTGATTTGAATGTGAGAATCTGTAATGGAAAATTAGAGATTAAAAACAAAACCTGAACAAAACCCATCCGAGGCATGCTTGCTGATGTCCTCTTACCATTTAGCGGAGCACAAGGTTTTGTGTCTTGCTGTATATCCGCAGTCTCTTTTCCATTCAAAGAATCCTTTGGTGAGATCTCAGAGTCAGATGGTTTGGGCAGGGAATTGAGAGAGTGCACTTGAAGGACGACAGAGGTATGGGACAAGTCCACAGATGGCCTTTCACCACCGCTTTCCTTGCTCTTCTCATTTGGTGTCTCCGTTGCCACCTCCTCTAGCAACGGGTCTGAGGCACGTCGGCTTTGGCCTTTCTGTTCCTTTCTCTCCCCACCAGCTTTTGGCACTTGTTCTTCTACAGAACAGTAACAATTTCTTTACTAAATTCAGATTATAAATTATTTGCAGGAATATTGGCTGATAGATTAAAAAAGATTTTGAAGAGAATTATCAGCGATGATCAAGCAGGCTTCCTTCCAGGGAAGCAAATGTATTATAACACAAGAATGGTGATCAATACATTAGGAATATTTGGATATGAGGCCTGATAAAAAAGCTGCACTGATGCTGGTGGATGCCAAAAAGGCTTTTGATAATGTGTCTTGGAGATTTATGGAGAAAACTATTGATGTAATGGAATTAGGAGAGAAAATTGGATGTAGCATAAAAGCGATATATAAAAATCAAAAAGCCAAATTGATAATAAATGATTTATCAGAAATGTTTAATATTTCTAAAGGCATCAGACAAGGCTGCCCGCTATCACCACTTTTCTTTATAACAACATTAGAAACATTATTAAAGGCAATAAGGGAAGAACCAAGAATAAAAGGGATCAAACTGGGAAATAGATATTACAAATTAAAAGCATTTGCAGACAACTTCATCATTACGATAGAAAACCCAACAGAAAGTATAACAGAAGCAATGGAAAAAATGAATGGTTTCAGGCTTTAAATCGAATAAAGATAAAACAAAATTATTAGTGAAAAATATCAACAAGAAAAATTAGAGCTAGTAAATAAGACCGGGCTAATTATAACAAACAAAGTTAAATACGTAGGATTCTGGATCACGGTAAAAAGCATAAATTTATATAATGATGACTATGCCAAAACATGGAAAGAAATAATAAAAGACTTGGAAATTTGGAATAGGCTAAATTTGTCACTATGGGGAAGGATAGCTACAATAAAGATGACTGTGCTACCGAAAATGTGGTTTCTTTTTCAAACAATCCCAATAATAAGCTGACTAAATTGCTTTAAGGAATGGCAGAGAGATTTGGCAAGATTTATATGGCAGGGCAAAAAAAAACCCAAGGATAAAGTACAAACTGCTAATGGAAATAAAAGACAGAGGAGGGTTTCCATTACCAGACCTCAAATTGTATTATGAGGCAGCATGTTTAGTATGGCTTAAAGAATGGATGATTTTTTAAAAAGCCAATATATTAGACTTCGAAGGCTGAAAAAATAGGTTCGGCTGGCACAGTTATCTGGGATATACAGTGGTACCTTGGGTTACAAACACCTCGGGTTACAAACACTTCAGGTTATAGACTCTGCTAACCCGGAAGTAGTACCTCGGGTTAAGAACTTTACTTCAGGATGAGAACAGAAATCGCACGGCGGCAGCACAGCAGCAGCGGGAGGCCCCATTAGCTAAAACGGTTCCTCAGGTTAAGAATGGTTTCAGGTTAAGAACGGACCTCCAGAACGAATTAAGTTCGTAACCAGAGGTACCACTGTAATAAAGTTAAAATCCACAGAGGATTCCTCAGTCACATAATTAGGAAATCTCTGTTTACTGTATGGGAAAGAAACAAAAAATTATTGGCACCCAAAACACCTTGGTGGTTGTCATCGATAGAAGCAATAGCAGTAAAAAAGAAAGCTATGGACATTAATTGGCTAACATATAAGGAAATTTTAGAAAAAGAAAATAACCAATTAAATTTAAAAATATGAAGAATTAAAGCAGGTAGGTGTGAATTGGCTACAATATATCCAGTGAAATGAAAATTTTAAATCAGACCAAAAATATTAATGTATTTGAAACAAAGATATTGGATTTAGAAAAAGTACTTTTATTAAATAATGAAAATATATTATCAAAAAGATACAGATTATTACTGGACTGGAACCTTAAAGACGAGGAGGTCAAGGAAGTGATGGTGAAGTGGGCACAAGATTTTGGTTATCCAACTGAGATGGAAAAATGGGGAAAATGATGGAAAAAAGACTTAAAATTCACCTTGTGCTGATAAAAGAAAACTTTATGAAAATGATTTACAGATGGTGCCTGACGCCATCCAAATTAGCAAAAAATATATATAAATAACAACAATATGTGTTGGAGATGTAAACAAAACGAAGGAACCTTATTGCACAAAACGAAAACAAAAGTGTGTTTCTTTATGCAACAACAGTGGCTAGAATGCTAATTGCAAAATACTGGAAAAGTGATTTAATACCAACAAAAGACAAGTGGCAATTAAAGTTGTGCAAGTACCTCAAATTAGCCAAAATGACAGAACTAATAAGAGATCAGTCAGGCGATAAGGTAAAAAAGGAATGGGGTTGCTTCAGAAACTACCTGATAAAATATGGTTCCAAAAATAATACTTGGTTGTCCTTAGATTAATTTCTAAGGTTGTCCTTAGATTAATTTCACAGATATATTGGGAAAAAACAGATTTAAATCAATAAAGAATACTTGTTATTTAAGAAAAGTGTTGAAGCCGCTAAGAGATAGAGGGAAGTCAACTAACATTCCGGAACAGAAAGAAAGTGACAGTAAAGAAAGAAAGAAAAGAAGGATGACAAATGTAATTTCTTTGTGGGAACCTGGTGTGTAGAATATTTAAATTACTGTTTGTATCCTTTGAACCATTTTGTGTATTTGATTAATTCTCTCCCCCCCCCTTTATTATTATTCATCATTTTTCTTTTTTCCTCATTTTTTCTTTTTTTCCTTTATCATTTTCTTTTCTTTTTATATTTTTACTTTCTTTTCTATTTTTCCTTTTTAGTTTTGAATATTTGGATGCAATGTTTACTTCGTGCTTTCTTTGTAAACTTTTAAAATGCAATAAAGATTTTTTTTTAAGTAACAAAACACACAGAGAGACAGACAGAGAAGGTTTTATGTCACAGAGTGAGATTTTCCCAGGGTGGGGGCCACACAATCTGTGACTGACCAAGCCAAGCAGCTCTATGTGAGAGCCCATCAAAGACCAGTGGTGCCAACTAAGGGGCCCCGAGGCCCCCCTCCAAAATTTTCAAGAGGGGACCTCGCCCCCTCAAAATTTCACAATGACCATGCACATGCCATGTGCGCACACTGTGTAGCATACTCACGTCACTTGTGCATGCGCACAGCCTGCTTGCATCACATGCACAAGGTGCACGACAGGCACACGACACATCAGCACATTGCGTGCATGCATGTCATCAGTGCACTATGCGTTGTGTGTCACATGTCACTCAGCGCCGGCCCCCTCAATCGCAGGCGCAAGCTGGCACACATGTCAGAGACCTATTAATGCTTCCCTTCCTTCTTAGGACGGCAAAAACATGGGGGCAAGGTTTGTCAAAACTTGGCAGGCTGCATTTTGCTTGGTGGGTCACAAGAGTTTTGTTCATTTTCAAGGGAAGGGATCTCACCTACCGTATTTTTCGCTCTATAAGACACACTTTCCCCCCTCTTAAAAAGTAAGGGGAAATGTATGTGTGTCTTATGGAGCGAATGCAGGCTGCACAGCTATCCCAGAAGCCAGAACAGTGAGAGGGAGCACTGTGCAGTGCTTCCTCTTGCTGTTCTAGCTTCTGGCTTAGCCACGCGAAGCCTCTTCAGGGCATGGGGAGCCTTCATCCCGCTGCCCTGAGGAGGTTTCATGTGGCTTTACCTGGCTTTGGGGGAGGTGGGGGAAGGGACAGAGGGCAGCCCCCCTGTCCCTTCCTCCACCTCCTGGAAAATACCACAAGAGCGCGCTCCCTTTTACGAGCTGCGCGGAGCGTGTGTGTGGCTCTTGGGGGCTTTTCCCCAAGAAGGGAGAAGGGCAGCCTGTCAGTGATGGGCTGCCCTTCTCCCTCCTTGGTGAAAAGCCTGCAAGCGCCGCACACATGCTCCACGCGGCTCGTAAAAGGGAGCGCTGAGCAGAGCCTGGGATGCATACAGGCTCTGCTCAGCGCTCCCTTTAAAGAATATTCTTTTTCTTGCATTCCCACTCTAAAAACTAGGTGCGTCTTATGGTCAGGTGCTTCTTATGGAGCGAAAAATACTGCAATTTGTAGTTTCCAGACTGATTGGGATGCCTCTTACAATTGGATTAAACTGTTTTCCAAATTTTGCAATTCAGTTCAGTTCAAGCCGACCCCCGATGTTTCTCAGAATACCAGTTGCTACTGGAGGCAGGGACAAAAACAGTAGGGAAGGGCGATCGCCTTCACATTCTGCTTGTCGGCTTCCCATAAACACAGAATCATAGAATTGTAGAGGTTGAAGGGACCACAAGGATCATCTAGTCCAAACCCCTGCAATGCAGGAATCTTTCACCCAGCATGGGGCATGAACCCACAACCTTGAGATTAAAAGTCTCATGCTCTACCAAAGTTGTAGCAGGCAGAACGCTGCACTGGACGGACCTTTTTGATCTGTCCCAGCATGCCTCTGCGTACGTTCTTTCGTTAACGTTTTATCCTTTTGAAAGCAAGCAAGCTTTTCACTTGGACTTTGCTAACTGCATGCTATCAGTCAAAAGGAAACTTCAGGTTCTCATCTCTTATATGCAATGCTCTATCAAGACACGAGTATGGAAAGGACGCAGGTGGCGCTGTGGGTTAAAGCCTCAGCGCCTAGGACTTGCCGATTGAAAGGTCGGCGGTTCGAATCCCTGCGGCGGGGTGCGCTCCCGCTGCTCGGTCCCAGCGCCTGCCAACCTAGCAGTTCGAAAGCACCTCCGCGTGCAAGTAGATAAATAGGGACCGCTTACCAGCGGGAAGGTAAACAGCGTTTCCGTGTGCAGCTCTGGCTCGCCAGATGCAGCTTTGTCACGCTGGCCACGTGACCCGGAAGTGTCTCCGGACAGCGCTGGCCCCCGGCCTCTTAAGTGAGATGGGCGCACAACCCCAGAGTCTGTCAAGACTGGCCCGTACGGGCAGGGGTACCTTTACCTTTACCTTTTATGGAAAGGACAGCACTGTGAGAGATGGCGTGGACACCTGCCACCTAGTGGTGTGAATGCTGCAAGTGTCCATCAAGGGAACAGCAGGTTGTCTACAACTTTAGAAAGAAAAATACTCCTAAATACCATGCACAAAAAAAGGTGATCACTGTATCTTTGTCTTTCTCGCATGCACACGTCCATTTGTGTGTTCACGGTGTTTTTAATGTGTGGTAGTTTTGCAAGGAAACTGTCTTTGAGCGCAGATGAACAGAGATACTTTGCTGCTCACGAGTGAACCAGCCAATGGGGTGGAAATGGAACTCTGACAAATGGAAAACGTACCTTTTTCTGCTAACTCTTTCCACCTGTCTTTGTTCTCTTGTATGATCTGAAACAGGGTGTCTTTAAAGCTTCTTAAGTCCACGGTGTTCAAAGAGTTTTCTGAGCAAGACCCGCCAACACACCCGGCATTTTTAACATGTATCCTTCTTTGTACCTCCACACTGGATCCCCCAGCGATGTCACTAGAAGAGGGGGTGTATTAAAGAACTAGATTAAAGGCAGAGCAAGACACTTCAGGGGCACAGACAAGGAGAAAGGACAGTAATACATTGTAGCCCGTAACTCAGCCTGGGGTTCTCCAGAGGCTTTTGACTACAGCTTGCATCAGTTCTGGATGGGGTTGAAGTCAACAGTCTAAAGGATGCCAGGTTGTAAAAGGCTCCCATAACTGATGCAGGAATATCCCCTACATGGAGGAGGGTGGAAAGGGCAACGAGACATGGGCATTAGGGTGGTTCATAAAAAACCTTTCTCGAAAATGCCTGCTCCAAAGGTCTTCTCTTACTACACTAGCTAATTGAATTCAAAAAATCAATTTAGGGGAAAACATTAGATGATCACCAGGGCTAGCTGGCTAAATTAGTCCTATTTGGGCCAGCGAGGAGACCCAGGGAGAATTAGCTGTGGGATCCCAGAGAGGGTAATCTTCATAAAAAGGGGAGAGGGAGGGAAGGAAGTTCCCTCTGTCTTACAGGCCCTGCAGAAGGAAGTTAAATCCTGCAGGGCCCTGGTCTTATGGGACAGAGCATTCCACCAGGTCGGAGCCATCACTGAGAAGGCCCTGGCCCTGGTGGAGGATAATCTGACTTCCTTAGGACCCGAGACCTCTAAACTATGATTATTCATGCACCTTAAGGTCCTCTGCGGGGCAGACCAGGAGAGTCGGTCCTGTAAATACGAGGGCCCTAAGCCACAAAGAGCTGTTTACTTGGTCATTTCCCTATGTCATGAAGGCTGAAATTTTAATTCAGTGGAGGAGGGTCAAGATATTAACTGATATGCATGAAATTTCAGATATAGCTATATAATCCCTAGTGTAGTAAGATAAGACCATTGGAGCAGGCATTTAAAAAGAAATGAACCACCCTAATGGGCATAGCCAGGGTTTGGGGGGGGGGGCGAGGACACTCATCTGTCATCCTCCTCTGTCTGGCTCTGCCTAGCAGATTCAGAATGAAATGTCTCAACAACAGTTGTTTTAAATTCCTTCCCTTTGACCCCAAGTGCTCAGAGAAATCCGTCAAAATCTTTCTACAATTTCTACTTTTATAGTTAAGAGTTTTTGTTTGTTTACTTGATTTAGGGGAGGGCAGCTGCCCCCTGTTCCTCTCCAGTCTATGCCCATGTGCAGAACGCAACTCTATTGTTCTTTGCCATGGCAATACAATCCTATGTATGCCTGCTTAGAAGTCCCAATGAGTCCCATAGAGCTTATTCCCAGGAAACTCGGTATAAGAATGCAGCCTAAATTAAATAAAGGACACTAGTTGGACTTGGAGAATTAACTTGTAGACCTCTGTTCCTTGCCAAAAGGGGTGCTGGTTTATTTTTATTTATATGCCCTACATTATATGACCTCGAATCTTCCTATTTCTGCTTTGGATCTTGTGATTGTGAGATGCCGCAAAGCTATTATGAAACAAAAACGTACAGTATTTTGCTAGCATAACAAGCTTAATGGCTAAAAGCTAAATTCATAATTTGCTTTAGGGCAGAGAGGAAAGAGCCTTGAAATCATGTGTACACACCTCCAAGCAAATAATCCCTCCACAAAATTTCCTGAATAATATTTTGAGCACCAGCTCCTTCAAATATAATGATTTGTATTCTTACATATACACAGTCGTTTCCTCAACAGGATTTATATGCTGTCATGTAACACAGTTGCAACTCTTGCCACTAGGTGGCAATGTTATATTAGCGTAATTTCGATTTTCAATAATAATATAAATGGGGGGGGGTGCTTCTCAAACCTTAGTGCTGTCGAGAAGGAAGGGCTTTCAGATTTTGACGCTTCCTCTATAAGAGGAAAAACTATTTTCTCCATGGAGTCAGTAAGAAGAGCAAATGTTGGCTTTACTATGAAATCTATGAAACCTGCAGGGAAATTTGGGAGTGGGGTGTGGAGAGAAAGAGAGAGAGACGGAAGAAAACATTGAGTGCCTGTGCATTCTTTGTACAGTTAGTAAGTAAATGTGAATAGAGCTTTGCTGAAGGCAAATTTAAGAGTTTTAACAAACAGCTTAATTAAAAATAAAATCCAGTAAGTGTACATAAAACAGTAAAATAATTACCATCAACACAGAGATAAAATAAACATAATCAAGATACAAGAATACATGACTTAATTATGTGACCAGATAGACTTGCTGGAATAACGGTTTCAGCAAGTGCCTACAATTGTATATGACAAGTGTGCTAGCCTAACAGATGTGCTGCCACACTAAAAGATCAATTTCTCACAAATGCACAATGGACATTATGTGGCATTTGGTAACAGCACAAACTCTGCACATGAAAGCATCTGTGTAGTGTGCAAGTGTTCAAAACACTTGTATTTTGGGCATAAATGGCAAGGCAGGATCAGTTGTATTCCCACACCCTTCTTATTTCAGAGGGCGAGGCTGAGGTATAGTGGTTTGCTGAAGACTACGTGGTTAACCCGTGACAGAGGTGAGATTCGGTCTGCAGTTCTCTGCCTGCAGTTACCTGGAAGAAACTCTCACTGAAAGCAGCAGGATTTACTTCTGAACATGCATACATTGGATTGCACAGTAAAGCTGCAGACTTTGTACAATGTCCATTGGCCCTGATAGGCTTAGACACAATGTTCCACCACTGGCTTTCTGTACAGATATATATTTAGAGCAACTACATAAACAATATGAGGTCCAGTTTATGTAAGGTCCAGTTTATATGGGCAAGGGACAGGTGTGCAATAAAATAAATGTTGCAAATCTAATGCATTAGAGATGCAAGACCGTAGGAGTACACACACACACACACACACACACACACGTCCTATGTTGCCCACAAGGTGAAGGCAAGGATAAAAAAGGTTGACATTTAATATTTACAGCTTTCAATTCTAGAGTCAAGCCAGTATTCTATAAACCTCTCTTTTAAGGCGCCCTTAAGATGGAATCCTAATCTCATTTTCGTAGGAGAAAGCCTCATTGAATTCAATAGGACTTACTTCTGAGTAGACATGATTAGACTTGTGCAGCTAACTGTTGGAATAAAAAGGAAATACTCCCATGGTCCAATTGCTGAGCAAAAAGGATCACTATTTATTTTATGTCAGGTGTTAACATTTACCTCCTACCCTTACGTCCAGAAACTCAGGCTGGGTTTACGCAGCAAAATCCTGCGTTTACTCAGAAGTGCCACTGAGTTTCATGGCACTAAAACCCAAATAAGTGTTTATTGGAGTGCAACAAGATTAGCCTTCTTCTTTCTGTTTCCTTTAAAAATTGGGTTACATCCAATTAATGGGCACGATCCAGTGTTTTTGATGGGCCTACTCTGACTGGAACTCAGTTGAGTATAGATGTTATGTATTCAGTGGTCTGTGTTTGCCTGAGCTTGAGTCTGGACTAAGGATTATGAGCCCCTGTGTTCTGATTCGATACATGATATCTAATCACAGAACATTTCAGGATTTGGGCATCTGCCATTGGCTCTTAAACTCTGAGTCATGATTCACAGCTTGGAAGTTTAGACAGCCAATCATGTTGGGAGTGGGAGTGGCCTAGGCCTTCAAAAATGTAGATAAGCAGTTGCTTTGCCCCTGTTGTCCAGTTCTGTTAGTTCAATACAGGTTCTTGCTGTTATCACCGTGTCTTGTCTCATGGGAACCCACCTACACTTCAATAACCTATTGCATTTATGCTACACGAATTGTTTCCACACTTTTGTATATTGCCTGGAATCTTCTGATGAAGGACAGTTAAGAAATATTTCAAATAAATACATAAATATATCATCAACGATAACACTACCTTCTAAGAGGAAGGTGTGCCTGGAGTCATTGGCCCAAAATCACAAAGTGAACTTTGCCATAGGGGTGTGGGTGGGAATATGAACCTGAAGTTCCCTTGCCTACGACAGAGTCCTTGAGCCAGATCATCATCCTGTCTCTTGACAGGGAGTCCTCCTTTGATCTAGCACAGGAAATCCATGTATGGAAACAAGCACCTGTGTGACCTTCTGGGCACAGTCTTGTGCGAGCCAAGATGGAGCTCAGAAACATCTCATCTCTTTGGCAGAAGAAGCCCTTGCGTGCTGCAACTTTTACACTTCCGCCTACAGGGGATCGATCTTGGAGCAGGGTCTTTATGAGTCTGAGTTGATATTCCAAATTACTGTTTATTATTCTGCGCAAGTGTTATTTCACAATGCGTTAGCAGCGTTCTGTCAAATCAGTGAATGGAACAAGCAATATCCCTGGGAGACAGAACTCAACCCACAGCTCTGAGATGTCAGTATCGAACAATGTCTTCTTGAAAAATGCTTGTCGAGGCAAGAAATTACGCAGAGAACAAAGCATTATCCCCCGCTGAGAACTGAACAGGTGAAAAAAGAGAAACGCCCGATACTACATGGAACAGCAACAGATTTCACATCATCTCAATATGCTAAATAAATGCTCTGGGCATAAAGGAGAGCGGTACCCCATTACCTTACTGAAAACAGGCATTCTCAGACTTAGAAATGACACCAATGTGTGGAATGTTGTGGCACTGAATCTGAAAATCTGTATGGCCCATATCTTGTGTTAGCTAAGAACATTGGCTGACTTGAAGACCCTCAAGAGCAGAAGTGGTCCTCTGGGTGTTGATGGATCCAATGCCTATCATCCATACCTATTGGCTGTGCAGGATCAAGGGCTGTTGAGCTTCCAACATTTGGAGGGCCAACAGTTCCCCATCCCTGCTACAGCAAAGGATCCATCTAGGTGTGTGCAGGGAGACTCGTCTAGCATCAGCACAGCCGGCTGCCATGTACCTGTGGCTCAGAGCCATGACCAGTTCCTGTGATACTTGCACCTAAAACTACCACCCACAACAAGCCAGCTACAACAAGCAAGGTGAGGCCAGGAAAGTGAGCTAGGACAAGACTGCAGCTCCTCCTACTGCAAACGTAAAAGGTGCAAGCTGAATTGCCCTTTTTACCCATACCTGTGCAATGGCACCTGGGCTGGAGACATGTTGGCTGTTGACCTGCTGGGATTCCCCCAGAACCAGCTGGACTATAGCTATTTGGTGCTGGGAGTGGGAAATCTACCTTCACAGTAGGTGGTGATGCTTCTTCCCCAGCCAATGGTCCTGCAGCCATTCATTTGCTTGTTTACTACAAGTTTACCCCTTCCTTCCAATGGAGCCCAGGATGGCAAACAACATATGCGAGGGCTTGTTGAAAGAGGAAGGTCTTCAGTAGGCAATGGAAAGGCCAGAGACGCCGTGTTCCTAACAATCAACATATTCTCTCTCTTCTCTGAAATAAACATTTATATTCCACCTTTTGTCATGGACACAAGGCTGAATATGTAGCACTCTATATGTGGTTTCCCATCCAAAACCTGACCAGAGGCAGACCTGCTTAGTTTCAGACATCTTCCTATATCATGGGCCTGTATACACACACACATGCACACAGATTCTTTCTTCATCGGCTGCAAACACACTATGCATTTAAAGCACATGACTTTCCTCAAAGAATCCTGGGAATCGTGGCCCTGTGAGGGGTAAACTGCATTTCCCAGGATTCCTTGGGGGAAGTCATGTGCTTTAAATGTACGGTGTTCACGTACCCATAGTCTCATTCCCATCCTGCAGCAACAATCCATCCCCAAACCTCTGCCTTTCCTCAGAGTACTGGGCTCTTGAAAGGTGAGGATCCTCTTCTGTTCTTCCAGATGTTATGAGAGTCCTCTTCCATAAGCGACGGTGTGCATAATGAACACACGTAGCAGGAGGAAGCAGAAGCTAGTGACTTGCCAGCCTTAGAATGCTGGTTGTTCCTATTTTGTGATGGTTACAACACTGTTCCTTTCTGTTACGAGATCATTTCTCCAAAGTAAAAAATAAAAAAGCCAAGCATTACCTATTTGGGACTGTGCCACCATGGTGGATTTGCGGTCACAGAGAGGAGAAAACGGTAGCCCCAGTTCTGCCTCTTTGTCTCCCTGAAGGGTTAAAAAAAGGTGACACATTGAAATGTGTAAGTTTACAGGTACTAATGAAAGCAAGACTAAGAATTTATGGACTGCATCTGAACACAAGCCCAACTATTTAACTAAACCAAGGGGTGTCCCTTTCACATCCAATTTCTGCAATGTGTGGCTTAAAAAAAAGAAAAATACTGTATATTAAACATGTACTTATGATGAATGAGGATAGAGAAAATGGTTGCTTCCAGACAGAGGGTTCTTAGCACTGCCTGCTTATTTCTCTCTCCCTATGAGCTACAAACATTTCCATGTATGCTCAGATGCACCCACACCATCTAGAGATGGACAATCTCAGTTTCTTTCCATTTCTCATTTTTAAAATCTTACGTTCAGCTCTCTACATTTCCATGTCAGTTTTGCAACTCTTCATTCATTTCTAAGAGTTCTCATGAAAATTCTGGTTTTTGTCCAAATTTCTGCTAACACGTGCATTTCTGCACACAATGTTGCCTGATGCACACATTCTCGCAAACAGTTTCCCCAAACAGAATCCAGCTTTGTGTGTGGTTTTCACCACTGTACACATGCTTTCCCATAACAGATGTGTGTTTTTTGTAAGCACAGCTTGGCTGGAGAGCTAATTTGCAAAATTCAGATACGTGCGAATTTCAAAGGCTAGTTGGGCTTCGGTTCTCCTATTGCTTCCGGGTTGGACCGTTCACCTTGAAATGTGAACTGAAACGAATTCTTCCTTCACCCTTTCTTACAAGTAGTAAGTAGAAAGAAAAAGGAATATTACAACCAAATCTAATAACAAATACAGTGGTACCTCGGGTTACATACGCTTCAGGTTACAGACTCCGCTAACCCAGAAATAGTGCTTCAGGTTAAGAACTTTGCTTCAGGATAAGAACAGAAATTGTGCTCCGGTGGCACGGCGGCAGCAGGAGGCCCCATTAGCTAAAGTGGTGCTTCAGGTTAAGAACAGACCTCCGGAACGAATTAAGTACTTAACCCGAGGTACCACTGTATAAGGGATCTTTATGAACAGGTTTGGACATGGGAGACGGATATTACCTGTTGAAAAAATTCTTCCATCAGTGCCATCGTCCACCGGTAATGCAGCTTCCAGATTTTTGATGGATGACTGATGTCGGCCGCATGAAGAATCAGGGACATGGCTTTGGCTTTGTCTATCCTGCCCATTCAAAGATTTTCTCACATTATCTTACCACAACAGCAAGTCTCCCCCTCCCTCCCATTCAAATAGGAATTGTATGTTAACACACAGCACTGGAGAGAGAATGAGGGGAGGCACTTACCCCTCGGTCTGCTGCAGACTGTGCCTCATTGTTTTGATCTGCTGGAAATGGCCTGACATGTCAGTTGATAAGACCATCTCGATGACGAGGGTGCGCAGCTCCCTGCAGACAGTCAGCATTACTAAATTACAATCGTATTTATTCTCTAATGAGACGTTTTGCTCACAAAGCAATGGTTAATTTATCTCTTGGGATGAGCATGAACATTATTTTAAAAAATGAGAAAAGCACTTCAAATTATTATTATCTGGAAACCTCCAGCCTCCTGAGAGTTGATGGGAGTTGGGTACTTGAAAAATACGACAACGCAACCCTGCTATTACTTCATCGGTCCTGCTGTTTTGTTATCCCTCATTTCAGAATCATGAACTGTAATTACATTCTGGGGCTCTGGGTGGAAGCTCTGCCTGATTTCCACATAACTGCAATCAGCAGAACGTGGAGAAGGTTAAGACTTTACCACCAGCACTGAACTTTCGCTTGGGAACTCAGAAGGGGAAGAGAAACCAACTAGATCTCGGGATAGTTCCCTTAAAGAAGGAGGCTCACCAGGAGGAAAAGGATGGTTAAGTCCAGTCAAAGGCGACTATGGGGTTGTGGCGCTCATCTCGCTTTTCAGGCCGAGGGAGATAGTGTTTGTCTGAAGATAGCTTTTCGGGTCATGTGGCCAGCATGACTAAACTGCTTCTGGCGCAACAGGACACCATGACGAAAGCCAGAGCATATGGAAACACCATTGACCTTCCCGCTACAGCAGTGCCTATTTATCTACTTGCACTGGTGTGCTTTTGAACTGCTAGGTTGGCAGGAGCAGGGAAAGAGCAACGGGACCTCACTCCGTCTTGGGGACTTGAACTGCCAAACTTCTAATCAGCAAGCCCAAGAGGCTCAGTGGTTTAAACCACAGCGCTATTCATGCTGTGGTGTTCAGTAGCTGGGGGAGGTGACTACTTTGGTGACAGAAAAGCTACCAGGTGGTGACTTGCAGCCATCTCAGCATGCGCCTGGTAGGACAGCACCTCCATTGGATAACATCCCAGAAAGGAAGGGCATTTTGCAGCATACCTTTGTTACCCTGTGGGTAACATCTTGGGAAGGGAAAATAAACTGCACACGTGAGCCTTTAAAAGAACCCATGTGCCAAGGGCAATGTTGGGACTATCTCAGGGATATCTTTGCATATGCAAACTTTGCGCAGATTGGGGTCATAAGCCTGTACCCCTGAGTCTTCTTAATATTTAGCAACACCCCCATCCTGCACACAAAGCTGATGTGGAAGAGCCATAGCTCAGGGGGTAGAGCATCTGCCTTGCATATGGAAGTTTCCTGGTTCAATCCCTGACATCTCCAGGTTAGGGCTGAGAGAGGCTCCCTGTCTGAAACCCCGAAGAGTTATTTTTATTTATTCTACAGTGGTGCCTCGCAAGACGAAATTAATCCGTTCCGCGAGTCTCTTTGTCTTGCGTTTTTTTCGTCTTGCGAAGCACGGCTATTAGCGGCTTAGCGGCTTAGAAAAGGGGGGGGGGAGGGAAAAAACTCGCAAGAACTCGCAAGGTGTTTTTGTCTTGCGAAGCAAGCCCATAGGGAAATTCGTCTTGCGAAGCACCTCAAAAAACGGAAAACTCTTTCGTCTAGCGAGTTTTTCGTCTTGCGAGGCATTCGTCTTGCGGGGCACCACTGTATATTATTTATTGAATTTATATACCACCTTACACCCGGGGGTCTCTGGAATGGGCAAAATCCACATGACACAGACCACTCACACTGGAGAAAGTTTTGACATATGACTCTGGCAACATGGTAGCCAACCAATTGGAAGAGCTTTTGTGGTAGCTGGAATACTATGAGCCGGGCCTATGATGCGTGTCACTCTCAACAAGCCCACCTGTCTTACCTCCACTCATCTTTGGTTAGGTTCACCAGAATGTTCATTTCTTCTTCTTGCATAATCTTATAAGCAGCACTTACATGATGGTTTTCAAGAACGGAGCGATCGTTGTACAAAATGGCAACATCTGACCTAGATGCAAAGAGTTGGATAGCTTGAGTTCACAACACCTTGAGTTCACAACACCTTGGCAGGTTTATCTACCTGTCAGGTGAGTCAGGAGGCACAAGAAAACACCTTATGACAGTGGTGAGGAACCTCCAATTCAATATGTTGCAGCCCATTCTGTCACATCAGGGCATGAAATCCTTTAAAAACTAGAACTATCTCAATTTTATCTTTGCTTTTGAAATCTGAAATGAGAAGGGCTGAGTTTTTATTCAGTTGTTTTTTTTAAAAAAAAAATGGCCCCATAATTTAAGATCAAAATAGAAAAGTGGTTTAAATTTGGAATTACTGGACTGAGTGGTAAAAAGTTATTTTTCGTTATAGCTTGCAAGCCTTGGCTTGACACTGTCGCCATGGGAGCAAATATGACACTGGATAAATAAATCAACACACGCATTCTAAGTCTGTAAAGTTTATGAACTGAGTAACATGTCTGGCAAGAGCAGGGTCCTAGCACACGCTGCATGATAGGGTGAGGGAAAACGAGTCTTCATTTTCGGTTGGGGGGGTCATAGCAATTTGTGGGAGAACGAAGAAGAAAACACCCCTTCATTGTATCATTAAATCATGAATGGAGAACCTTTGACAGTCCAAGGGTTCTATTCATTGTCAGGCAAACTTCCAGGGGCCACATGCCAGTGCTGAGCAGGGCCAGAGACAAAAGTGGGAGGAGCAATTGTTTCACACATGTTCGCACGCAGATCTCTCTACCTGCCAGGCTTCGGGGAATTGGCTTCCTCCCTCCTCTGGCAGTAGATAAGCAGAACAAAGGAAAAGGAGTCTTCCTACCAGTTAGAAACTTGAATGATCACAGCGAGAGAACAAAAAATCCATTTCCAAGGAATGGTGGTGCTCCCAGTTAAGGGTTCCATCCACTTCCTGCCTTGTCACCCACGTCACTACCGCGTCTTGTACCCTGAGCTCATAACCACTGTGCTTTCTGCGCTGCCACCTTGTCAGCTCTTCTTGACCTTGGGCTGGGCAGATGAAAGCTTTCCAGAGACAGTGAATCTGTTAACTCTCTCTCTCCCAGTACTTCTCCTAGCTGTTCCCCATCTAGTATTTCCCAGCTTCTGCCTTCTGAATTATGTCCCTCTGCAAACCACTGTTTACTGTCTATACTGTCCTCCTGCTCCTGGGAACATTCAGGATTCTGATCAGGAGGAGGGGGAGGCTCCCACCATTCTTCCTCAGTGCAGCCCCCCTCAGCATGTTCCTGGACACTACCCACCATCCAGGGAAGCAAGAGTTCAAGGACACAGTCCAGTCAGACAAAAACACTCAAAGGGATATGGACTGGGGAAGAGTCCTGAGAGGCTTGGTGGGTCACTTTTGACCCTCAGGCCTGAGGTTCTCCATCTCTTCATTAAACGGTGCAATATGAATATCAAATCACAATGGCTGGAATTCAAAATAGCATTGAGGCAATCATTCCATCCGTGGAAGCAGTTCTATTTGCCAGGTGGAAAGATCTCCCCTCTCCTCCCACCATGCACTGTTTTGGGGGTTATTCTGACCCCCAAGAGCCAATTTGGAGGGGAGCAGGTGGGAAGGAGAGGGGGGGTCCCATTCTGCTAGCAGGACCCATTGCAATGGTTCCCACTGGCAGGACTGTTTAGATTAATCCTTCTCAACAAGTCTTCGCTACAATTGTATGAAAAAAAAGAATTGCTAGGGAGAAGTGGGCTGATTTCTTGGCACCCTTATAAATGACTGACAGGCGCCATAGTGTTATATCAATGCCACATCCGATAACCTAGCTACACACTGCTGGGTTGAGCCAACGAGGGGCCCCTTCTAAGCCTCTGGGATCTTGACCAGTGCCCAGCCTGGATGATCTCTAGCACCAGCCAAAAATGAGGGGATATAAATAAACTTTGAAGTGCCAATACCAGCTTCAAGCGAGGGCTGGGAACCCTTCACTCGTGACTTTGCTTCTCTTCTGTCCCTCGTGCCTTCTGGAAGCACTGAAATTATCGCACTGATGGAAATTTCTGCATTGTATCATGCGCAATACCAGCTTGGGAGTCTGCCATGGGATCTTGCGGGAAAGCAATGCCTGAAAGCCTGCTCAAAGATTTTCTCCTTCCCAGTTTTATGTGTTTGTTCTTATACCACCAGCTTACCTGGTCTGGATGTGAAAGTTGTTCGTAGTCCCAGTGTGCTCGTAGTCATGGATTGTAGCTGCAAAGATCATTGCTAATATTTCCAGTTCGGTGAGCCAGTGCTAGTCAACAACAATAACAAAACCTTCCATCATATGAAGTACAAATAGTTCATCTCTGGCTAAGTTGTCTTGTCTTATAGAATCCTACCCTTTCTTAATACAGAGCAGGGATGGGGATGTCCTCCAGATGTTGCTGGACTACAACTCCCATTGTCTATGACAGAGCCGGCCCACCCGTGAGATTGGGTGAGGTGGCTGCTTCAAGCAGCACCACTTAAGGGGCATCACCTGGCTCTGCCACCCAGCCTTGCAGCTTGTCTCCCTGGCCTCTAGGGGCAGAGAGGAACTGGTAGCAAAGCTCTGTGGAAAACTCCCCTTCCACCCAATGAGGGAGACTCCTTACAAAGTTGGCGCCCCCATCGTGGGGGCGTTTTGCCTCAGGTTCTGAGACATCTTGGGCCACCCCAGTCCCTGACCAATGGCTATGTTGGTTGGGGCCAAGGGGAGCTGCAGTCCAAGAAGATTTGGAGGGTCACAGGTTCCCCACTACCGGCTTAGCCTTTGTGCTATCATACTCCCATACGGCAAGAAAGGTTGCAGGAAGTGGTCCATAACCTTTGCACTTATCAATGTTGCCTTAAACCTCAAGCCACATATACCTCAAGACACCATATAGCTTTCCTAGCATCTTGCTCCTCATTCATTTCTGCCATCAGGATACTTATAAATAGCCAAGGATAAAAGGTTCAGGCTGGCATTATGTTAATCTCTGGGCAGAGAGAGAGCTTAAAAAAAATGCATGGACCGTGAGAGAGTTGGCTACCATCAAAAGCTTTATTTTAGTGACTCCAAAGTCATAGTCAAATGCTGAGTCAAATGCTGACAGTGCCTAGAAGCAGGCTGCCTTTGAGCATCCCTAAAGGTGCCGTGGGTTAAACCACAGAGCCTAGGACTTGCCAATCAGAAGGCCGGCAGTTCGAGTCCCCACGACAGGGTGATGTCCCATTGCTTGGTCCCTGCTCCTGCCAACCTAGCAGTTCAAAAGCGCGTCAAAGTGCAAGTAGATAAATAGGTACCGCTCCGGTGGGAAGGTAAACGGTGTTTCCGTGTGCTGTTCTGGTTCGCCAGAAGTGGCTTAGTCATGCTGGCCACATGACCCGGAAGCTGTACACCGGCTCCCTCGGCCAATAAAGCCAGATGAGCACCGCAACCCCAGAGTCGGCCACAACCGAACCTAATAGTCAGGGGTCCCTTTACCCTTTACCTTTAAAGGTGCTCTTTAGATTGCGGCCTCTGGTTTGCCTACCCCCAAAAAAACATATATATTTGCAGTATGTCTCCCGCCAGTGTTCACTAATAGGTTGCATTATGTCACCATGTCCCGATCCTCTGGGCTCAGACCAGCTCATTATTTCTTACCATGATCCCTGTAAGAAGCATGATGCAATGCACCGTGTGGGTGACATCAGCTGCGTGGATTAAGTTGTGGTAAGGGTTTCGGTGTTTGCTGTAGCCAGTTTCCAAAGCTTCTCCAAACAAAATAAGGCTAGGAACAGGGATCTGCAAGAGGCAAGCACAAGTAATAATCACCAGGGTCACCAGCAGATTTGAGGGTGCTAATGTTGCCATGCCATCTTCCATCCTGAGTTTTGGGGATGGCACCAGCTAGAAATCAGCCAGCATGTATGCAAACTGGTACCTGCCGATAGGACATTTAGCAACAACCCATAATCCTCCTGTGCTGAGACGGACAGCAGGTGACATTGCAGAGCCCATCTTGTGGGATTGCTTAGAACTGAAGCTACTGAAGCTTCACTCAGTCTAGGCAAATAGTCACTTGGGTGGGTGGCACCTGTTTTCTGTCACTGCCAAACTGATGCACTAGTTTCCTGGCCTTCGGTCTCCTGCATTTATTCAGCCCAGCTCCTGCCTAAGATGCTTGCCCTTCTTTTGGCCTGAGCCCTTGATTGCCAGCCCACTTCAAGTCATCTCTGTACACGTTGCTTATTATTATTTTTTGTAAGGACTCAGTACATTTCCCAGCACAATTCAAAGTGTTGGTGCTGACCTTTAAAGCCTTAAACGGCCTCGGCCCAGTAAACCTGAAGGAGCGTCTCCATCCCCCATCATTCAGCCTGGACTCCAAGGTCCAGCTCCAAGGGCCTTCTGGCGGTTCCCTCACTGAGAGAAATGAGGTTACAGGGAACCAGGCAGAGGGCCTTCTCGGTAGTGGCCCTGTGGAATGCCCTCCCATCAGATGTCAAGGAAATAAACAATTATCTGACTTTTAGAAGACATCTGAAGGCAACCCTATTTAGGGAAGTTTTTAATGTTTGATTGTGTTTTTAATATAATTATATAATTATGATTAGAAAATTTAATTATAATTATAATTTAGTGTGATGGCATCTGCACTTTGGAACTCCCTGCCTATTGAGATCAAGCAGGAGCCTTCAATGTACTCTTTTTGGCACCTGCTAAAAAATAATCCTGTTTAGACAAGTGTACCCAGATCCTGAGAAAGTTGGGGCAATTTTAATCTGTTTTAGTATTTTAACTTTTGTATGTTTTAAACGATGGTTGTGATTTTTTTCTTGATTTTTTTCTTTTGTCCTGTTGTAAACCACCTTGAGGTTGTTGGTTTTTTTGTTTTTGTTTTTACAATCAAGCGGCATATACATTTTATGATAATTTAATTACAATACACATGTGTTAACACAGAGTATTTAGCAATAAATAAATAAATAAATAAATAAATGACATGAAATAACTTCCTTTGGGTGTGTCTGTGTGCAAAATGTTTCTTTGCAAGTTAACAATATGCCATAATTCCCATATCTGGTATTTTATAGCAGTTGTATATAACAAAGCAATCAACACAAATATATATACCGTATTTTTCGCTCTATAACACGCACCCGACCATAACACGCACGTAGTTTTTAGAGGAGGAAAATCCGTAGGCATGCCACCCGTAGGCATTCCCTCCATAACACGCACAGACATTTCCCCTTACTTTCTAGGCGGAAAAAAGTGAGTGTTATGGTGCAAAAAATACGGTGTGTGTATATATATATATATATATATGGCCTGCATATTCAATAACAAAACAATACGGATGTACGTAATCACCACGCCTTTCAGATTCTCCATAGATAAGGATAAAAAAGACCCTATAGGAGAGGGAAGAAAAGAGAAAGAAAAAGAAAAAAAGAAAAACGAGAAGAGAAGTGAAAAGACAAGGAGAAAGAAAAAGAGAGAGAAATGATAATATAGTTATCTTACTCAAATTACTTAACATGCCATTGAATTTCATCTTGTCCTTTGTCATTCCAGTAATGAATAGAATAAATATTCTCCAGTTCTCTGTAAAGAAATCATATACCTGTTTTCCCTTCTCTGGCGTATGTTTAGGTGTGGGTAGATGTGGTAGTTCTTTAAGGGAAAGTCTCTTACCTTGAAACGGTTCAATAGATCATATCTGGTAAATAATTCATACATCATAAATTTCAGGCTGTGTCCCCCACTTGCATCATTTAGGGCAAACACGTCAAACGACCATTTATCAACATCCTGTAAAAGAATTTTGAGGAAGGGGGATAATTAAGGATTTGCATACATTCTCCACCGATAGGAGACAGAAAATTCAGGGGAGGGGCAGCAATTAAACTCTGTTTCATTCAAGCAACAAGCACCATTTGAGAATAAGGTATGGTGTATCTATAGACCTGCCTATACCTGTGAAGGAGGTTATTTTGCCACAGTTACCTGAAAACTAGTATGCCACAACAACATGTGCAAGGACCTACTCAGTCCTGGCACCCCATTTATGTAATACTCTTCCTTCCTAGACATGGACAATGGCACTGAGGTTTTGAGTTTTGAGTGCTCGGTCTTAAACGTGCTCAGATCTGGCTGGATCATGTTCAGCATTGTTTATGAAGTAATTTGCACTCAATAACCTGTTACCCTGACATCCCATAATTGTCAGGGAATCATATTGGCACCAGAAATGTTCTTACCGCAGGTCTTTAGTCTCTTGCAGTCCCCAACTTGCTCTGGGCTGAAAACCAAAATGCGTGTGGCAAAGGACTCTTGCTAGACTGTGATTCCGCATAATATAGATTTTGGGACTGTTTATTTGAAAAACACCCTCATCTCGAAACCTTTCTGCATATAAGCTACCACCTCAAGTTAGAAGGAATCACAGGGTGGGGGTAGCCTTGCTGAAAAAGAACACCTAAAGGAGCGTCTTCACCCTCATTGTTCAGCCCAGACACTAAGGTCCAGCTCTGAGGGTCTTCTGGCAGTTCCCTCACTGCAAGAAGTGAGCTTAAAGGGAACTAGGTAGAGGGCCTTCTCGGTGGTGGCGCCCACCCTTTGGAACACCCTCCCATCAGATGTCAAGGAAATAAACAACTATCTGAATTTTAGAAGACATCTGAAGGCAGCCCTGTTTAGGGAACTTTTCAATGTTTGATGCTTTATTGTGTTTTTAATATTCTGCTGGGAGCCGCCCAGAGCGGCTGGGGAAACCCAGCCAGATGGGCGGGGGTATAAATAAATTATTATTACTGAAACAATAGCAATGATTACCTTTTTGAGCAACACCTCTCAAAACAGATACATCTTACCATTCCAATAATACCTAAATTTCATCACAACTAAGCGGAAGAAGCCATACAATCACAAACCTTTTGTGAAAGCGGAAAAACATGTCCTTGCGTGTGTATTTGATACTGAAACACTTAGGAAATGGTTCACTCAAGCAAGGGGTCAAGCTCAAGGCAGCATGGCCATTGGTCAGTAATGTGGGAAACTGTAGCGCAACAACACCTGGAGGACGCCAGGTTGGGGCTAGTTGTACTATATTCCAGTAGCTAGAATATATGGGTGGGATCCAGCTCCTCGAGCCCCATTAGAAGGACTTCTGTTTGAGCAATGGGGCTTCCCAAACAGCACATGTTAGAATTCCTGCTCCATGATTGCAGTCATGGGATTTTTGTCTATCACATGACGGTGTATGTTTTGACTCCACAGAGTGGGAAGTGATGGAGACAGGATGTTTATGTTACTGTGTTCCGTGAAGTGGAACTATTGTTCTTCGTTTTTTCTCTTTGCTGTCTGATGCTAGAGAGAGACGGAGCCATGCTGCAGTGCTCCGTGTGTGTTTATATGTAAATAAAGTAGATTAGCCAAAATGCTGAGTTGCTGAGGTCTGTTACGCAAGCTGCAAAGGCTCTGTGGATCCCTAAGTGTGCCGGTGTCTGTTGGCATCGGTCACTGTGATGTTCGGGCTGGATAAAGCTTTTGAAGCTCCCGAATGAAAGACCAGGAGGGAGAGAACATGCCAGTCGGACCTGTGTCTCTGCCAGGGTCCTACTCGAGTGTAGGATGAGCTCCTGACAGCACGTGTGGGCTGGAGAGTGGGATCATTCAGTCTGGAAGGCCAAATTGCTTACGCTGCCCAAAGCAACATTTTCTCTTATAGCAAATATTTTTATGTTGCTTTCACCTACACCTGCAGTTGCAATCACAGTTTGTGCTAGTATATTTTTTGGTACATATTACCTGGCTGTAGAAATGCATTGCAAAATTTGGGGAAGTGTGCATTTTGGCACATGGTTGTTTTGGTACACGTGAATTAAAAGGCAAACCGACCAAATTTGCACTTTCTGAAACTGCACTTCTCCCAAATCCCTACTTTGTAGTAAAGTCCACAAACTGATCTCACCTTAAAAGCTAACATCACTTCAGCTGGATAGGCCAAGCCGACCATGCTAGAGGTCTTTCGATACATTCTAGAAGAAAAGAAGCGTAAATGAAACGGCATCTGAAAACTAATGGTGATGTGTTTATGCTTTTGGAGCAGTTCTGGAAAAGTTCCCCTTGCAATTTGAAGTTTGAAATTCGATATAAAAAGACCCTTAAAATCTTGTGAAAGATGGGAGCCAAAAATGTTTGCTCCCGAAAGCAAGGGAAGGCATACGCCAACTTACAATAGAATTTGTTGATATTTATATCTGATCTCTGCATTTTATGCCAATGTCCTTTCAATAGTGCCACATGCTTATCTGTTTTTAAGATAACACTTTCTTGGTCAATGTGTGGTGAAACAGAATTTTAATGTTCTGTCTTTTTTAAAAAAACAAAACAAAACATTTTTTTCATAAGTTACATTTATTACTGAACAATTGTATTCCTATTCAACAAAACAATTCCCACTCACCCAACATCAATGTTTATAACTCAATTTATATACAATTACATTTTAAGGTTTCGTTTTATCCAATTTTACCCTCTCTAACAAGTTTCTTAATATATTCTGCTGTTTTCTTACACTTCAAACCTTGCTGTGGTCTTCGCATATGGGAAACAACTTTTGAAGACAGATCTGAAATCTTGCTAAGTGCAAAGGCGGAACATTAACATTTAGTTTCTAGTCTATATAAAGAATTTTAATGTTCCGTCTTAGCACTTATCAAGATTTCAGACCTGTCTTCAAATGACTGCTACCAAGAGGACTAAAACAAATGAATCAACCCACCCATGGAGAAAAGAAATTTAAGATGCTACAAGCTTAACAGTGGCCTGGCTTGCACATCATGGTAAGCCAAACTATGGCTTATTACAGATTAGGAACATAAGACAGACCACTGATCAATCAAGCTCAGTGTTGTCTGCTGGCAGACTCTCTTAAGGGTTTCTAGGGGGAGACTTTACTAGTCTGCTCAGAGATGCTAAAGGGGTCTTTCATACTCAAGTCAGATGCTCTACCACTGAGCTATGCCACGTCCTCCTTGTTCTTATAAAGCCAGAACTCACCTTTCTACAAAAATCCCTGCTTGTACAGCATGCACAATGCTTCGAAACTTTGGTTTCTCCTCTGGCCTCCTTTTGGTCATCCCCATTTTCCTCGTGAAGGTGGACGCCAACCAATCCCGTACTTCCAGCGGGACTGCATCTGACTGGATATCCGACAGCTCATCCTCTGTATCCAAGAGTCTCCTGTAAATATATATCGGGTGCATGAATCAGTATAGAAGGTCTGCAGACTTCAGAATAGGAAGAGGAAAATATGGACCAGGCGCTCAAAGCTCTTAGCTCAACCCAGCCTTAGCTAAACCCAACCTGCAGAAGTTAAATGCAGTCTTCCATAATTTTGGATTGTGGTGCAGAAAAGAACATAAAAAGAGGTCTAGTGGATCAGGCCAAAGGCCTACCTAGAACCCATATCCTGTTTTCAGACTGGCCAGTTTTTTTGTTTTGTTTTTTAAATGACAATAAAGATTTATTTTAAAACAAGGTATTATAATACAAGTTGAGAAACTTAGGTTATTTCAGAATTAATATGCTAGTATGCTGAATTTGTTTCACAGAGGTTTTTCGGCTTTTTAGTTTGTTCCCTTTCTGAGGCGGCACTTTCCTTCAGGTACCCACCCCTTTAACAAATCCAACTCCTGAGGTAACTTTCAGTAATAGTCTTAAGGGCTCACAACCCCCCTCCCTTAACTGGGTTTTGGGAGTCTCTTCCTTCCTTTTGGGAGTCTCTCCCAGGCTGGTCAGTTTACGGGAACCCTGCAAGAAACACCTCAGCACAACAGTGCATCCCCACTTAAGTATGCCTTAAAGGGGCTTAATAGAATAAAATAAGATCAACATCATTATGATCTAGAGTAGACCATCATTAAATGGAAAATATAAGCACCTAACTAATGAAGGTCGAAATCTTATCAGCAGCGTATCCCCAAATATCAAAAATAACTTTATCAGCACCCCAGACCATCCTCAGCCCGATAAACAACAAACATTACAATCTTCGTTGATAATCTTGCATACTCATTTTAGGTTTCAAGACGGTTTCCTTTGGTATTCTGTTATATTCAGTTCCATTATATACTTTGCTGATGTTCCATCATCTACTCCAGGAAATGAATAATGAAGTGGGCATGAAGAGCTGCCCTGACTCTCTTCTCAGCTTGAAGAACTGATTACTTTGCCTTTCTCCAACACTGTTTGCTCTCGAAGGCCCACTTCTGCTTGGGAGAAGAAGCAGCTTAGTAGCACTTCAGCTAGCAAATAGGAAATAATATTTGAAGGACTTTGCTGTTATGATAATGGAATGATCGGTTACAAAATAGGAGGCGGGTAAGGAGGAAATAATCTAAGGCACTGGTCAGAGGATCACAACCAAATTAAGACTACTTCAGTTGTGTTTTTGAGGGCTACTTTTATGAGTATCTTGCCCATATATTGGGGGGGGGGGAGAGACTTTCTACCTGTGGTGGAACATACTTCACCATACTTCACCCAGCATGGCTATACTAGCAGGGAGTTAAGAGGGTCATAGTGCTCACCCACACCATACATTTAAAGGCCACCCTTTAAGGCACTCTTGGGGGCGACTCCCTCCACCCCCAAGAATCCTAGGAATCACAGTTTGTTAAGGGTGCTGTTATGTACTGAGTTGATTAGGATCCAAAATGCAGCAGTCTGATTGGTCCTAGAACAATAGGATTCAGAATGCAGCAGTCTGATTGGTCCTAGAACAATAGGATCCAGAATGCAGCAGCCTGATTGGTCCACAGGAGCCTCCCAATCCAGCTCCAGGAGGAAGTGAATCCGCAACCTGATTGGCCTACAGGAGAATCCCGGAATTAGCCAATCACGTGGGGACC
This sequence comes from Podarcis cretensis, assembly GCF_951804945.1. NCBI lineage: Eukaryota > Metazoa > Chordata > Lepidosauria > Squamata > Lacertidae > Podarcis > Podarcis cretensis. Next base: position 115,665,961 of record NC_137170.1, on the reverse strand, counting down.
ATTGTGTAAATAATGTATAGAAAGTAGACATTCTGGGGGAACATTCATTCCTCTTCAACACTATGAGCTGAATAAAGAGCATGAAATCCACTCTCTACTCCAAGTATATTTCACTGCTGTGGACTGTAGCTCTGTGTGGTGGAAACAGCAGTTCCCAAGATTTCTTGAGTGAAGTCATGTGTTTTAAATGTTTCAATATATGGTGAGGATCTCGCCATAGTCCTAAACATCTGGAGGGCACCTGGTTGGCGGAGGCTGTCATGGAAATGTCTGAGCATAAAAAGGGGAAGAACTTCTTTTAGCTTATTCATCTTCTTCTTTTTCATCCTCCTCTTTTTCTTTTTTTCTGTTTGTGATCTTCCTCTTCTTTTTGTGACAAATTTGTGTCTAATGAGACCTCAGTAGTAATTCAAGCAAAAGGTTAAGAGAAAATCTAATTCCAAGGTGTTATTTGTTTCCTGGAAATTCAGTTACATCAAATGCATGCTGTGAGGTGCTGGAAGTGACTGAAAGACCTCTGCCTTCTCTTCAGCGGACACTGCAGGCAACCCCTCTATTATTGCTAATTATGGCAGGGCCTTGGAGGCAGACTGGTGAAGCAGCTGGCCTCAGGTGGCACATGGTAAAATGCAAATAGCAGGCAACATATCATTAATGTATTTAATTGTTATGCATCAGTGTACACACAAATGATTAGGGACACAATTTTTCACTAGGCATCAAAACATCTTGGCCCATCTCTGCATATCCTCAACATGCCACAGTAGTTGACTTGTCTGACTTCAAACCTAGCTGGCTCTTAACCAGAGAATTTGTCCATTTCAGTTCTCTCACTTTCTCCTTTTTCTAATCTTAAATTCTACATTTTCTACATTTCTGCAGCAATTTGGGGGGGAGGGACATGTTCGTGAAAATTCTTTAGCATTTCAGTGTAAACTTCTCCTAATAAACACGATTTTGTATGGATCTACACACCGGGGTGGGGGTGGGGAACCCTATAAATAAGTCAGAAATTAAATCATTATAACCACTGGTGGAGGAAGAGGGGACGGGGGGGGGGGAGCGCACTGCCCCCGGCAGCGCAATCCCGGTGGGGTTCCATTGCGGCTGTTCCCCCACTCGTGCTGGGCACCCTGCCCCCGCAGGCGGCACACGCCGCCCCAGAACGTGTGCCCCATCCCTTTGGCCGACGCCCCCCGCCCCCAGGACATGCGCCAGCCCCACCCCCACCTGCTCTCAGCCCCCAGTGCCAGAGCATGAAGCTCCGCCACCAATTATAACAGAAAGAGAAAAAGTGCTATGGAATATCACAAAGAATTTTTTTTTGCTCTACAGCGCCATCTGGTGCTGCATGTTTACAACGAATTCAAAACGCTTTTTCTTTACTACAGTAATGTAGTGGGAAGTAGGAAGCCTGTGGCTTTTGCAGAGGTTGACCGACTACAACACCCATAACCTCAGGCCATTGGGTTGTGCTGGCTGGGGCTGATGGGAGTTGGAGTCCTGCAACCTGTGGGAGGTCCACAGGTTTGCCACCCCTGCTTTTAGGGGGTTTCAAGATAGGCTTCTCTCATTCTTTATGGGGGAATTTGTTAAAATCCCACACTTTGGGATATACAGGTGCCCAGCAGCCCCAGCTCCAGGCCAGCAACATTCTCAGCTCCAGATCTGTGTTCTTCTTGTATGAAGCTGGTCAGAATAACCTCCCATGCAGCATTAAGATACAAATGATGGCTACAGCACAGACCCTCCAAGTGTCCCTATTTTCCAGGGACAGACCTGGATTACAGATGCCATCCTGGTTTCTAAATAATAATAATAATAATGATAATAATAATAATAATAATAATAATAATAATAATAATAATAATAATTTATTTATACCCCACCCATCTGGCTGGGCTTCCCCAGCCACTCTGGGCAGCTTCCAACAAAATATTAAAATACAGTAATGCATCAAACATTAAAAGCTTCCCTAAACAGAATATCCTGCTTTCCCTTAGGACGTCCCTATTTTCACCAGAGCAATGTTGGAGCATGTGGTGAGATGTTCCTAATTTCACTGGAGAACTATTGGAGGGTATGGAGTTATGTGACCTCCAAGCCAAGGAGATAAGTAATTGTACAACATTCAGAAGACATTTGAAGGCAGCCCTGTATAAGGAAGTTTTTTAAAAAAATGTTTAATGTTTTATTATGTTTTTATATATGTTGGAAGCCGCCCAGAGCGGCTGGGGCAACCCAGTCAGATGGGCGGGGTATTATTATTATTATTATTATTATTATTATTATTATTGAATAGGATGTCCCTATTTTCATCAGAGAAATGTTGGAGGGTATGCTACATTTTCAAATTTTAAATGTAAAGTTTCCAATCAAAGAAACTTAATTTAAAGTTTGGAATTACTTTGAATCAAATGCATTTCATATCTGCTCCCTCCCCCAACCTTCAGCAACAGGAAAAATACAATCAGGCCTTATTGATTTTTCCACTAAAAGCTATTACTTTCTAGGCAAGTGGGAAACACACATATTAAACACATAATGGGGTCTGGACTAGCCAATTGTTACCCATTCTTATTTTGCTAGCTGGGGACTCCTGAAAATTAAACTCTTGTGACACAGGCCAGGGATTTACGTAGGCAAGTGCTCCCCAAATGCATCAAAGCGCTAGGCTGGCGGAACTGTGTAAAATGTTTCATTTGAACGTTCTCCTTGAATTTTTGGGAATATTTTAACAGTTCCCATTTGTGGTAATACAGCAGATGCTTTAGAAGAATGAATACGCAGAGGAGGGACAGTGGGGACTTTGCAAGTCAGTCTGAATGATCCATTTTGGTATCCGGCTATATTAAAAAGATCTGGGGTGCTGCTTAATCAAAGTACATTCTGAGCATTCTGAACCACATGATCTGGAAGCACATCTTTGAGACTAAAAGTTTCAGAAGTGCATCATGAATGATCTACTTTAGCTCAATGTAGGGTCCCTGTTCCAAGCAGGAAATGCATGAATGTGACATTGCAAAGCCAGTTATTTCATAGGGAATGTTTCTATGAGGTGAGAAATCTGTCATTCTTCCATGCTCCCTCAATTCTTAAATAAATTCAGAAGTATTTTAATATTTAGAAGATGGATGTTTCTCGGGGAGAATCAGTGAAGCCATTTCATGCACCGGAGTTTCTGCCTAGAAATAACTATATTGTGCAGAGTGCTCAACTGGGATCTGGGAGACCCAGGTTTAAATCTCTACTCTGTCATGAAGCTACAACATGCCGCTACATATACTCACCCCAGTAAGAAACTTATTTTGGCAATGGCTTCATTTTTCAGCTTGCGGCAGTATCTTACAGAAAGGCACATAGTACACACAGGTGGCTGCTTGAATCAGTTGGGGTGAGGGGGCCAACCCATGCTGATGAAGAAGAAAGGCTGGCCATTGTGACCTCATGTTGACCCTGCCTGCCAGAAGAGTGACAGGATCATGTCCCCTACAGCTGATTCTGCCCACCTAAAGGAGGAGCGGCTCCATGTGCCCCTCCCACAGGTATATTAGAATAATGGGCCAGGATTTGGGAAACCAAGGATCAAATACGTGCTCGGCCATGAGGATCACCTTGGGCCTGTCACAGTCTCTCAACCTAATCTACCTCACAGGGATAAACAGGAAGGGGGAGAGCCCAAGCTTATATGTCACCGGGAACTCCTCGAATGAAAGGTAAGATCTAGATGTAATAATATGAATATAAATAACAGTAATAGTAATAGTTACCATTAATAGTTACTAGTAATAGTTGGGGACGCGGGTGACACTGTGGGTTAAACCATAGAGCCTAGAACTTGCCAGTCAGAAGGTTGGCGGTTCGAATCCCCGTGACGGGGTGAGCTCCCGTTGCTCAGTCCCTGCTCCTGCCAACCTAGCAGTTTGAAAGCACATCAAAGTGCAAGTAGATAAATAGGTACCGCTCCTGCAGGAAGGTAAACAGCCTTTCCATGCACTGCTCTGGTTCGCCAGAAGCAGCTTAGTCACTGTACGCCGGCTCCCTCGGCCAATAAAGCGAGATGAGCGCCGCAACCCCAGAGTCGGCCACAACTGCACCTAATGGTCAGAGGTCCCTTTACCTTTACCTAATAGAAATAGTTATGTTACACACCACTCCAATCTCTGAGTGGTGAGAGACTCCAGGGGTTCCAAGCACAGGAACAAAATCTTAGGAGCCGAGGTCCCTTTGTCGCCGCCCCCAAATATTTGAGGGTGCCAGGGCCCCCCAAAGTTCAGGGGAATTCTCATTCAAATCATGTTTGTGTGCCATGTCATGTGATCGATTCTGCATGCCCCCCCCCAATATTTTATTCAAGTTGGCACCCTTGGTTCTAAGTGCTTTTCCAGGGTTCAGTTTTCTTTGAGTGAAGGACAGTTGAAAACTATGGTGTTTTTAGAGTCAATATGGTTTTATTTACACATATAGCATAGGATGGGAAGGGAGCTCACGACATTAACACCCCACGAGGTCTTGTTCCTCAATTCGCAACAGCTTTAGATCCAGCACAGAGCATGTCTCTGTCTCCTTCCAGCTCTCATGCACCATTCTGGCTATTGTTCTCCTACATAGCAGCTAGCAGCTCAATGATGGAAAGGAGGGGAGCTTATTCCCTTTCCTAGAAAGCGCCATCACTAATCTCATTCTTTGAGATGCTGATGAGCAGTTAACTGGCCAGCTAAAGCCTAACTTTGACAATGGGACTAGAGCCAGCGGTTCTCAACCTGTGGGTCCCCAGATGTTGTTGGACTACAACTCCCATCATCCCTGAGCTCTGGCCTTGCTAGCTAGGGGTGATGGGAGTTGTAGTTCAACAACATCTGGGGACCCACAGGTTGAGAAAGGTTGGTAGACTGAAGGTACAGGATGGAAGGTTAAGAGGGGACTCAGGGTCCATCCAGACTGACCCCCCCAACTCATAATGTCACAACAGCAACAACAACAACACTGGTGCAAACAGAATAGCTATAGGCTATGACAAAAATTTGACTTGGACAAGAGCACAGAAATCTGTGTATGATGCAGAATTGTTGGATAATGGCTTCTGCTCCTTTTCTATTAATTTTCATTTCTCAGCAGAGGTTACAGGAAATCACAGGCAGGTTGTTCCTCTTGTTCTCTTATTTATTAACTCCAAATGTATCGTGTTTAGTGTGCGCATATAATAAACAAGAAAGTCATACAAATTACACGTATCACACTTACTATATAACAAGGTTGGCTGGCTTCCTGGAATTATGAAAACACCAGACCTTAAATTTAATAAGGAAATAGGACCAAACACAGACTCCAACTCCAAGTGATCCTACAGACGTTTTGGCAGCCACACTTGGGAGAACATTCCATTCGATGCAAAAATGTTGAGAAAGTCAAGACTGTGAAATGTAAAACTTAGGTAAACACGCTGGAAATTGGTCTTACACTAGATACAGTTTCATTGACATGGCTACCCTAAACATTATTTCTAACAGTAAAAATGAGACGCATGAAATTAGCTGTAAAACCATTTCAATAGAAGTCCAGTATGTACAAGGCTTGGGATGAAAAAAGAAAAGACTTTCTGCATGTGTAGCCATACAAAAAGCTAATTAATCACAGATGTACTGAGAGACAAGTTCCAACGGTCAGAGTAATTGAACAACATTGAGCACCTTCTGTTCCCAAAAACATCTAATTCTGTTGAGCTGAGAATAAAGATCACAAAAAGGCACCGTTCAACATGGTTAAGGACATTCTGGATTCTGAACTCAAAAAAAATAATTCAAATATTTAGAACTGATCAGCGGCGTAGCGTGGGTTATCAGCACCCGGGACAAGGCAAGTAATTTGCGCCCCCTAACCCATGGATTTGCGCCCCCTAACCCGTGGATTTCCCTAACCCCCAGATGTTGCGCCCGGTGCAGCCGGCCCCCCCTGCACCCCCCACGCTACGCCACTAGAACTGATCTCCTTTTTAGTGTTCAAAGCAATGCACCTACATTATCTCCAAAATGGATGCTGGCCTAAGGGTTACATTACCATCTTATTTTAGTCATGACTTGTGCAGATGTGATGTAACTCAGAGAAGTCCTTCTTCCAATAGACAGGTGGTGGATGAATGGAGAGCTAGACAAATATATTCAGCCAGATTTAGTCAATTGCCCCACGTTCTGTAGACCTACCTTGTTTCGTCAATGTATACAGCCTCCAGGACAGATGCAGCATATTCAATATTCTTCTTCAAATCGACCACATTAACGTCACCTTTCTCCAGCTGCTTCACCAAACATCTTAATCTGTAAAACAAAAACAAAAACAAAAAAAAAACTGGGATTATTCAAGGCAAAACTAGTTGTCCTTTCCAAAACAGTATATTCCTTCAACTTCTGTGGAAGGTGGTTTCTGACAATGGGTATGATTTGACTAAGTTTTACACCCATTAAAATTATTGAACTTTAGTGATGAGTGGTTCAGACATCCAGTGCTATCAAGCAATGCTCCAAGGGCCTCTGCAGTCGTCGATCTGACAGCTTGATACAGGGGAACCACAACAAAGAAGCTTGACCCCAAAAGGAAAAGAAATGTGAGGTCTCCAATATTTATATGATGTATGGGAAACACACTGGGGCAGCAGAGAAGTGGTGTGTGTCAAATTGGAAGCATAGCTTAGGTCCATTAATGGTCTACTGTGAGTAAGGGACGCAGGTGGCGCTGTGGGTTAAAGCCTCAGCGCCTAGGGCTTGCCGATCGAAAGGTCGGCGGTTCGAATCCCTGCGGTGGGGTGCGCTCCCGCTGCTCGGTCCCAGCGCCTGCCAACCTAGCAGTTCGAAAGCACCTCCGGGTGCAAGTAGATAAATAGGGACCGCTTACCAGCGGGAAGGTAAACGGCGTTTCCGTGTGCGGCTCTGGCTCGCCAGAGCAGCGATGTCACGCTGGCCACGTGACCCGGAAGTGTCTCCGGACAGCGCTGGCCCCTGGCCTCTTAAGTGAGATGGGCGTACAACCCCAGAGTCTGTCAAGACTGGCCCGTACGGGCAGGGGTACCTTTACCTTTACTGTGAGTAAAACTTAGTTCAATACTACCTCATATACCAAAATCCTAGACATAAAACTGGAAGGAACCCTAAGGATCACCCAGTCCTAGTCCAGCACCCTGCAATGCCAGAATATGCAATTGTCCCATATGGGGAATCAGCACTATGACATTATCAGCACTATGCTCTAACCAACTGAGCTATCTAGGATGACATAATTTTACCCAGAATGCAGGCCCCAAGTATACTCCATTGTACACCTGGAGCTCCACTACATGTATGAAGACTTCATTCATTTCAATGAAAATGCACACAGACTATATCCAAAGGAATAGGAACTCCTGCCTGTGCTTTGGAAGGCATCATTAGACTTGTGGATGTCAAATTTGGGGTTTTTTAGACTTCAATTCTCACCCTTGATCCTCGCCACAAGTCAAACTGCACCACATGGGATATATGAATTCATGTGCGCTAGCAATTTACTTTGCACTAGTGAAAAACACTAGGAACCTTTTTGGTTTTGGTCCATAAATTATCATAAATAAATTAAGTGTGCCATCAATTCTTGAAGGGGTTTCCCCCCCCCCTCCAACCCCTGCTGCTGCTGTCAGTGTCTGGCAACTCTATTTACCTGGTAGAATTCAAAGGCTTAGGATGTAGTCAATATGAAATTGAAATAAAGCAGCACGTTTTCAGGCTATTTGTGATCATTAGTTTTTGCCCCTCCAAGTAGCTAGATATAAACAATGCAAGCACTTAATTAGGAAGAGGGAATTCGTGGCCTTCCAAATGCTGTTTGACCACAACTCTCATCAATCTCAGCTAGCATTGCCAGCAGCAGTCAGGCATTGTGGGAGTTGTAGTCCAATAACATCCAGAAAGAGACAAATTTCCCATCCTGCTTTTGAGGAATAATCATGTGTCATGGTGTGGGCAGGGCAGGATACCTTGTGACTGAACTAGTGGAAACAGAAAAGGATATGCTTGATCATAAATCACACAGACAAAAGTGAAAGTGATGTTGCATTTATACAGGAGAAAAATATCACCATGCAAACAGTAATACAAATTAAAGTTCACATTAAACAGTGGTAACATCCACCAACCATAGTTTCCTTTTACTAAACCAGGTTTTCTAAACTTGGGTCTCCAGCTGTTTTTGGACTACACCTCCCATCATTCCTAGCTAGCAGGACCAGTGGTGAGGGACGATGGGAATCATAGTCCAAAAACAGCTGGAGACCTAAGTTCAGGGAACCCTGTACTAAGCTATTTATGCTAACCTCTAGAACAAACATGATTCCTAACCCATAAAGTTTTTTCTTCTTCATTTCCCACTCTCCCAAACTAAAATGCAGTCCAGGATTTTTGCTTTAAAGCACAACGGGGTGAGGGAGAAATAATTTTCAGAGTAAAAGAAAGAAAGAAAGAAAAAGGCCAGTATCACTTTTAATATGATTTTGTTAATACTCGTAAGACTACATCTGTGATCGTGCTCAACTTCTAATCATGTACAAGCTCTGGGCAAAAGAGACACATTTTAAATGAGATTCAGCTTTAGTGGCCATTTAATTTCCTTTGAGAAAATTAGTTTTACACATTTCTTCCTCCTGTGTGAAGAATTAAGGTGTGCTGGTGCAGTTCCCTAGGCATAGTTCAGAGCCTACCTATAAAATGATAATTAATTGAAAATAATGAGGCCCCAAGGTACATCCTCTAGGATTTCGTTAGACCTGTGCTCAATATTTGATCAAGCTCGATTACACTTAATAAATGCAATACGAAAAAGCTACGCAAACCTTTCCCAACTTCTGCTGAACGTTTGAAGTACCGCAGCACCGAGGTGCCCCGGTGTCATTTTCTGCGTGTTGATTAGTGCAAAGGCCAAAGGCTAGTACTTCTAGAGCAACTGCCCTTTTGAATGCTGCTTGCAAAACAACATTGATCCATTCTGGCTCTTCACATTTACTTAAAGACAGAGAGTGGCAAATGGAGGTTGCCATTAGGGGTTATACGCTTTTGAACACCCAAGGAATATTGAAGCAATAATAAGATCAGCCTGGTCCTATTCCATGCCCTCTGACATTCCACAGATGAAAATAGGGACATTTCTCACTCTTCTACAACTGTCCCTCCTTGGACCCCCCCCCCATTGTTGTGCCTCACCCTGTGCAGGACACACAGTGCCAAGAGTGCCAGTTTGGCCCTGCGACCATGGGAGCCCAGGTCCGAAATTTGTGGGTGCCCAGCACCTACATGGGGAATTTTGTGGGTTCTTGGGCACCCAGGACCCCATGGAATTGGCACCTATGACACTGTCCTGATAAAACCCATTAATCCCAATTTCGTTTTATTCTTTGGAATAATAATAATAATAATAATAATAATAATAATAATAATAATTTATTATTTATACCCCGCCCATAAAAATAAAAATTTATTATTTATTCCCCAGCCACTCTGGGCGGCTTCCAATAAAACACTAAAATACAGTAACCTATTAAACATTAAAAGTTTCCCTAAACAGGGCTGCCTTCAGATGTCTTCTAAAAGTTTGGTAGTTATTTTTCTGTTTGACATCTGGTGGGAGGGCATTCCACAGGGTGGGTGCCGCTACCGAGAAGGCCCTCTGCCTGGTTCCCTGTAACTTGGCTTCTTGTAGTGAGGGAACTGCCAGAAGGCCCTTGGCGCTGGACCTTAGTGTCCGGGCAGAACGATGGAGGTGGAGACGCTCCTTCAAGTATACTGGACCAAGGCCATTTAGGGCTTTAAAGGTCAGCACCAACACTTTGAATTGTGCTCGGACTTGCAATTTATGGACTGGGCCAGTTCCCACATTCCTGTACACTTGATATCTGATTGCTCAACTCTGGGTGACGTATACAGTGGTACCTCGGGTTACATACTCAGGTTACAGACTGCACTAACCCAGAAATAGTGCTTCGGGTTAAGAATTTTGCTTCAGAATGAGAACAGAAATCGTGCTCTGGCAGCGCAGTGGCAGCAGGAGGCCCCATTAGCTAAAGTGGTTCTTCAGGTTAAGAACAATTTCAAGTTAAGAACGGTCCTCCAGAACGAATTAAGTTCTTAACCCGAGGTACCACTGTAATGCTTTGCGCTGCAATGGGTTCGTGCATGCAAAACACTGACTGAGAGCACTGCAGTCCTCATCCAGAGCAGCTGGACAGTTTTAGATTCTGCTTTTGATGACCTTCTGAGATCTCATTGGAAGTATTACTTCACTTACTTCAACATGTGATAAACCAGCCCTGTCGTGTTCTGTTCATTCTGCCAAGTGGTGCCCTGGATACCCATTGCAAAGCCTTGCCCAGCTGCGTAATCAACCAGATTCCAAGGGCTCGTGGCGAAATTGGTACAAGATGAGCATTTCATCTTCATCCTTCTTTTAGAACCATACTGGTTTTTACTGTAGATCCATTTATGAGAAAACACTTTCACAATTCTGCCTCCGACATGCCTTTTCAGACTTGAGTGGCAGTAGTCATACCACCCGTTTCTAGCCCCAGGTAAATTTGGCTGTTGTTTTTAGTTTGGAAAAAGCTGTGTTTTGGAAAGTTTTTAAAATTGCATGCACTTTAAAAAAAAATAAAAAAATAGTAATTTAACTGATCTATGCAGTAGCAGACCAAGTTATTACCCTTGATTTAGCCTACGATGGAATCTTCAGGGAAGTTTTTTTAAAAAAAAAACTGCTCAGAAAATGCAGCTAACTTTTCTTAATGCTGTGATAAGGTATGTTGACAGTCCACTATGTGTGTGGTGCTTCTTTGGTTCCTTTGAGATTTCAAGTTCCATTTGAGTAATGGATGTCCTGACAAAGTTCTTTATGAGCTACTTATTTCATTATATCTGCATCTATCACACCAAGGTAAATTGTACACAAACGCCTTTCACTTGGCATTTGGCTGGAAGACACAAATTATCTTTCTTTGCATGTGCATTTTCAATAGCTTGAGTGGGTGGCTTGCACACACACACACACACACAGAGAGAGAGAGAGAGAGAGAGATTGAAGATTTTACCAGTGAAAAATACCTCTTGGACAAAAATACCAAACCTTTAATGACATCCATTATGTCTTCCCAACAAGAGTAGAGCTATGATAAATACTTTGAGAATTGCATGTATGAAAAGACATTTTATAAATTACTAATCAGGACACAAAACTAGCCAGTTTCAACCTGATTTGTCATCTAATGGTTGAATCCAGCTCAGGCACCCTCACGCATTGTGCTTTGCATATTTCGCCCATCTAGAGGTGGAGGCGGCAATAGTAGTGAGTGAGTAAGCAGGAAAGGTGGGAGATTGGCAAAAAATTGCATCTCTCCCTCCTCTAAGGATGTCTCATCCCCACTTTTGCAATATGAGTGAGGTTCTAAGGTTTTAAACCATCTTGACTATTGAGTTCATGCATTAGATCACAATGTTGCCAAGTGAGAGCAACCAATCAGATAACTGGACGAGCTGATGTCAAGAGCGAAATTTATTCCCAAGGTTACCGTTGATGTTAAAATAGAAACCACACAGAGACAAATGATTACTTAAGATTTTGAGTATGCCTAAGAGATGAGATGTGAAGATGAAGGTGGCAGGAATTAGATAGGGAGGAACAGGGGACTCATCTTGACCTGCCAGGTCTTGAAAGTTTTGGATAGGTGGAGAAGCTATTCAGCCATGGGACTCATAGAGTTGTAGAACTGGAAGGGATCACTAGAGTTACCTACTGCAACCCTGAGATTAAAAGGCTCATGCTCTACTGACTGAGCTATCTCAGGACGGAAGCTATAGAGTCCCAGTTCTGAGGCTGTGGTGCAAGGTGACTGTTCCACTTCCAAAAAGGGACCATAAAACATATTTTGTCATGTGACAAAGGTATTTGAGAGCAGAAACAGTAAAGGAAGCAGTAAAGGAGTCTAGAAATGTTGTGAAATGCTGAAAAGCTGCAGAATCATTTAGCATGCTGAATCACTATGACTCATCTTGAGGATGACTCATTCCCTGTGCAGTGGTACCTCAGGTTAAGTACTTAATTTGTTCCGGAGGTCCGTTCTTAACCTGAAACTGTTCTTAACCTGAAGCACCACTTTAGCTAATGGGGTCTCCTGCTGCCGCCACACCACCAGAGCACGATTTCTGTTCTCATCCTGAAGTAAAGTTCTTAACCCGAGGTACTATTTCTGGGTTAGCAGAGTCTGTAACCTGAAGCGTATGTAACCCGAGGTACCACTGTATAAGTATTGTATCTGCTTGCAGGCAGACTCAGTGTCTCTCTCAGTCTATGTCTCTGTGTGTAAGGTGGAGTCTGTACTCTGTGAAGCCTGTGCTCAATGGAGACTCTGTGTGACTCAGTAACTCTGTGTATGCTCTGAAGCTAGTTTAATCTTCTGTTCGCCATGCTGTTACAGTGGTACCTCAGGTTACAAACACCTCGGGTTACAAACACTTCGGGTTGCAGACTCCGCTAACCCGGAAGTAGTACCTCAGGTTAAGAACTTTATCTCAGGATGAGAACAAAAATCGCACTCTGGTGGCACGGAGGCAGCAGGAGGCCCCATTAGCTAAAGTGGTACCTCAGGTTAAGAACGGTTTCAGGTTAAGAACGGACCTCTGGAATGAGTTAAGTTCGTAACCAGAGGTACCACTGTATTTGCAAATGAGTTTATTTTAACTCAGTAAAGCTTTTATTCTTTTACTGAAGAAGACTCTGCATTACTAATTTACGCTGCACGTCATATTTATCCAATAATGCATTATGAAGTAGAGCTGGACATAATCTGAATGCACAGTGTAACGCTGAAAAGAAAAGAAAACCAAACTCAGAGCAGTTAAGAATAGGTCAAAAAAATCACAGAAGGGCAAAAGATGTACGGTTAAATAAGTGGGCATTGGTGGTGTTTTTCATTTCCTGAGCTAATAAATGTAGCTGACATATCAGCAAGAACAGCATGTGGAGCCGGTTAAGGCCAGTCCATGGGGAGCATCTGTGTGCTGAGTATCACCAAGAACATCTTTAAGGTTTCATAATGATTCCTCTTGTCAGCACAGCTAATTAAGCTGGCAGAAATGCCACTTCAGTTCAGGAGGTCAGCAGCTCACTGTTACAGAAAAGAAAACTCATGTGCAACATTTAAAAAGAAAGAGCTGTCAGATTTGGAGGCCAGACATCTGAGGAAACCATACATATGCGCGTTTTTGAGAGCCTTGCTCCCTTTGTACTGTGGTGTTGACACTGGTTGACACCTCTGTTAACTTTCATTTGTGGGAAATGCACAAAGAAAGAAATGAAAAGTAACCTTTGACACTTGTTCCAATGGACATGCAGGAAGAATTCACGACTCTTTCAGCACGTGGCACCCACTTCATGTGCTAAGGTGGTCATGTGTGCAAAGAAGCCTTCTGCTACAATTACAATGGAGGAGGGGCCATTTTGGTGGGTGGGATGTAGCAGAGGAGGTAAGAAATACACACCTGAAAATACGCACCATCGCAGCTGGGGTATGTGATCTTTCTGGGCATTGCAGCTAGGAAGGAGACATTAACCCTCCAGGAAAATTGTCCTCCCAAATTAGACTTGTAGAAAGTGAAAATGCTTTTTATAAGGCTAATGTCTCATGGCCAGTGGTGTAGCGTGGGTTGGCAGCCCCCAGGGCTATGCAGGGGGTGAGAGGAAGGGGAAACGGACCAACTAGGCATGCACATTCAACTGCCTAACGGCATCCACATCACCCAGGAGATCACAGCAGCACACATAAGAAAAGAAGAGTTGAATGGGAAGAATTATGGAAAAAAGACTTAAAATTTACTGCGTGCTATCTGGTTAAAGAAAACTTTATGAAAATGACTTACAGATGGTACCAAATTAGCTAAAATAAATAAAAATAATAGCAACAAGTGTTGGAGATGCAAACAAAATGAAGGAACCTTATTCCACATGTGGTGGACTTGTCCCCAAATTTAACAAATGGGACATGATTTATGAGGAACTAAGAAAAAATGCTAAAATATACATTCTTAAAGAAACCCGAAACTTTTTTATTAGGCATTTTAACGATAAGCATTCCAAATGAAAATAAAAGCGTGTTTCTTTATGCGACAACAGCAGCCAGAATGTTAACAGCAAAATACTGGAAAAATGAGTTAACACCAACAAAAGACGAAAGGCAATTAAAGTTGTGTGAGTACCTTGAACTAGCCAAAATGACAGAATTAATAAGAAGTCACTCAGGCGACAGGGTTAAAAAAGAATGGGATTGCTTTAAAAATTATGACAAAATATGTTTCCAACAACAACACTTATCTGTGCCTAGACTAACTTCACAGATATAAGGGAATTTTATTTTTTAATAATGGAATGCAGATTATTTAAATGTACGAGAAATGTGGAAACTGCAAAGAGATGGGGGAAGTCAATTAACATATAAGGGACTCAAACCAGTTTAGTGAAATAGAAAGAATGTGATGGTAAAGAAAAAAAGAAAAGATGGAATATGAAGGTAATGTCTTTCTAGGAATTTTGGGTATAGAATATTCAATATGGTTTGCACTCCTTAAATAATTTTGTGTATTTGACAAATATATTTTTCTTTTTCACCCCCCCCCCTTTTTCTTTTCTTTTTCTTTTCATGTTTTCTTCTATGTATCATTTTTCTTTTTGGTATATGTGGGTGAAAGGATTAATTTATTTTCTGTTTTTTGTAAACTTTAAAAAAGAAAAAAGATTATAAAGAAAAAGAAAAAGAAAAGAAGAGTCGTTTTGTTGTCTGGGGGTGCCACTTCCTGTTTCGCATGGAGAAGCCCTTTGCAATGGAGCCCAGTGACAGAAGCACACGGCTGTATTGAGGCAGGTGTTGAAATTTTGCGCCCCTAACAAATTTGCACCCAGGGCAGCTGTCCCTGTGCCCCCATCACCACGTTATGCCACTGCTAGTGGCCCAGATGTGTGTATGAGCACTTGCGGATGTGCGATTGTGGTTTCTCCTGTTTGCAAATGTGCCCACGATTCCCAAGAATCGGTGGGCGGCTCCTGCTGTAAAACAACTATTTTAAATGAACCGTCACTGAGGGTTCAAGCCTCATAAGCCTCACAAACCTCTTCCAAACAAAACTGCCGTTTGTTCTGAAAACATCTATTAAAACTTGGCTTGTACAACTTGTGACTCATCACACTTAATGCAGCCCATCAGGGATGGAGGGTTGTGCTCCACCTACTGACCCACCCAGCCCCATGTCTCAGAATTGCAAAAAAAAAAAAAAAAAAAAAGGTTGAGGCTCCGGGAGGACACATATGTATTACAGAGTTGTTCTCAGCATGTTGGGCTACAAATGATGCAGGATAATTCCAAATTACTCACCTGACATTCCCTACACACATACCGTATTTTTTGCTCTATAAGACTCACTTTTTCCCTCCTAAAAAGTAAGGGGAAATGTGTGTGCGTCTTATGGAGCAAATGCAGGCTGTGCAGCTATCCCAGAAGCCAGAACAGCAAGAGGCATTGCTATTTTCACTGCACAGCGATCCCTCTTGCTGTTCTGGCTTCTGAGATTCAGAATATTTTTTTTCTTGTTTTCCTCCTCCAAAAACTAGGTGCGTCTTGTGGTCTGGTGCGTCTTATAGAGCGAAAAATACTGTACCCCTTGGAAGCTACATTTTGCTTTCCTAACCCTCACATCTGTGTCAATATTCTTTGTTTAGACGTTTCTGTTTGGAAATGACCATTTGGATTACATAAAGCAGAAACATAATACTGACCAGTACCATAACATTGGGGGGGGGGGTTGTTCCCCCCATCTGATTTAAAGAGATCTAGTCTGGTGCTGAGATCTTAAGAACCATAGCCCGTGTGATCACACAGGTGAAATGAGAACAAGCTCTGCTATTTTTGCTTCTGTGGCAAAGGTTTCTGCAGCGCTGATGGGGCGTTTAGCAGATGCAATGCCAGGGGCCCACCTGACTGAACAGTAAAGCTCAGATTATTCATATTTACTAAGACATTTTTCAGCTTTTTCAGCTATCCTGCTGTCTCTGATGTGTTCAAATAATAATAATAAATAGTAGTAAAAAGATAATAATATTTTTTTTTTTTTACTGGTCTGTTCAAAATGTAAAATTCAGTATCCATGTTTCATTCCTGCCAACTGATTCTTCTTAGTCCTCCCCTTATGTTTGCAAGGTTATTAAGTTTCACTAACAGTACTGAACCTTTGTGGCCACTGCTCCCTTTCCAATGCAACCCTTTAAAGCCAGGAACCCGAGGCCCTCCAGAAGTTGTTGGGCTCGCAGTCCCTTCAGCCCCAGCCAGCACAATTAATGGTCAGGGATGATGGGAGCTGGAATTCATCAATGTCTGGCAAGCCACAGGCTCCCCAGACCTGCTTTAAAGTTACAAGAAGCCTGTCAGGTGCAAAAGTGACTCTAGAATCTGAAGTCTTGATGAAGCAACTCTGTATCCCTAGTCTCCATCCCTCTTTTTCTTTTCTTCTTGATGACAGGAAGAGTACTTGAGCATCGTAATTTCTGCATAGTACTTCCTCTCTGCAATGTCTGCACTGCCTATTCTTTCTCAAGTTTGTGCTTTTCAACCCATGACCTACTTTGGCCTCCATCCTTTAGCCACGCAAACCCGGTTCACCAGATTATGAGTCCACCGCTCTTAAGCACTACACCATGCTGGCTCCCTTTTCAACTGCCTTTTCAATCTAGACTTCCCCAAAGTTCACATTTCTCAATCCGCTGCCGATTCTACAAATGTTCTTCAGTCACCTTTAGTTTGACTGACTCACTGAAATATTCGTATCCCACCTTTCTTGCAAGAGCATGTTGACAAGCTCACAATGAAGAGCCTCAAATACAGGACTAAAGCAAAAGGGGGGGTCAAAAAGCAGCAATAAGCATACCCAGTTGGTAGAAAAACCAAGACCCTTGCTCTCCAGAGGGCTCCATAAATGCCCTCTGAATTAAAATGGCAGCAAATTGGGAAAACTGGCAGCAAAGGGACCAAATACGGGGAGTCTCAGAGTCTTAGTACCACTTTAGAAAAGGCCCCATCTCAGACAATCTCATGCCAAAAGTACTTCTATTGTGTCTGAATTAATTTTCCAATGAATCATCCACATCCACCCCTCAGCTCCCCTACTTTCTGACCTGTTCCCAGCCAGACAATCCCACACAGCCACTACTGTGCCTAGCCTTTGTGAGGCTTTAATCTCAGTCAAAGTGACGTTTCCTTTCTCTGATAGAAGCTGGACTGCAAATATTCCAAGAGCTATGTTCTCTGAGCAGTTGGAATGTTCAGGAATCCATTTGTTGCCAGAGGCTGCACTGTTCGCACAAGGGAAACACAACATAAACTATAAAAATTAAAAGCATCTGAAATGAATCGGAAAAAGAACTGGCTTCTTTAAGAAATTGAGGTTTTTCAGCCCTAAGGCACATTCCCACATACAGTAAAGAGAAAATATGAGCACAGTGTTCCTTTATGGCAAAGTATTCCATCAGCAATACATAAGAGTCATAATTATTTGGACGCACGGAACATCATTACATGGGTCTAAGAGAGCCCTCTTCCTCTAACGACCCCATTAAAGTTGTCCCATAATTATTTCCAATTACTAATTCCTGCTTTAAAAAGACTTGCATTACTTCTGGAAGGCAGTCTGACTTTTAAAGACATTATAGGAAGGAAAATGCAGTTCTAGAGAGACAGTAGATAGCAATAAGGCCTTCTTGTGTGTCTTTGCCATCCATATTTGATTCACCAGCCTAGGCTACCTTTACCAAACCACTTCCCCCCTTTTCTACCTGCTGCTTCTCTCTCCACATCTCAAAAAGCAAGGTCAAGTCACTCCGTACATTTGAAGCCCACAACTTCTCCCAAAGAATCCTGGGAACTGCAACTTCCTCCTCAGAGCTATAACATCCAAGCACACTTAATAAATTATGGTTCCCAGCATTTGGGAGGAGGCTAGGTGGTTTAAATGAGCTTTAAGTGCATGGTGCAGGTGTGATCTGAGACTGTGCCCACTTCATTGAGAAAGAGGCTGTTCCCATCAGGGACGTAGGAAGGGGGGCAGTGGGGGCAGACCACCCCGGGTGCCCTTGTTTGGATATAGTTCCGTTCCACCTTAAGAGGGACAGGCATGACTGTTGTGTGTCACATGCCTGTTTACTTCCAGCACAGTTTGCTGGGAACTTACGTTTGTCTATTGCTTTTGCATTACTTCTGTTTGCTTGGACACAAAGGGAAGCAGACATGTTTTTTCCTTTGTTCCTGAACTATGCTGAATAAACGCTTGCAAATACGCTTACACATGTCTCTGTCCGCCACTTCCATTGTGAAGATTTATTCCCTCTGCTGATAAGAGCGTGCTGAGTCTCTAAACGTATCTGAGGCTCGTGTCGCTGATTTATACCAGAGATCGCCCGGCTGCCAGCTGGGGGCCTGCCAAATGCCCCCGTCTCCCCGGCAGTATCTCAACAACCCTCACTGAGGGGGGTGACATTCGGCGTGCCACCCACCCACCACTTGCAAACCTACCTGAGCTGTCAGGGTAAGGGGGGAGCTACGCCACTTTGGCTGCAGCATTTCCCCCTTCCCCTTTGTTTTGCCAGCTTGGGGGAGGCTTTGGAGTCGCGGGCAGGTGGTGCCCCGAATGTCTGCCATGGGCGGCTTGCTCTGCCCCCGGCTGCAGGACACATGCACCGCTCCAGGCACCCAAGCGACTATCCTGTACCTAGGAGGGCACCCTCCACGCCATGCCCCCCTAGGGAGTGCGCCCACCCTGAGCAGCACGTGCATATGCTCTGCCGCTGGTTCCCATCTGTTCCTGCAGAAACTCACCTCAATGAGAAAGAGTAATTGTCTGAATTTCCCTGCTTCTGCCTGAGAGGGAGATACATGCTGCCACAGGCGGTGGCTGGATTCAGTGTGAAAAGAGGCTGATCAGTGTTGCCCCTGCCCACCCGCTGCCCCCAAGGCTCATGCAGCTGCAAAAGAATGGCGGGCCATTGTGATGTCATACTGATGCTTTCTGCCTGAAGACCGACAGGCGTATAAGCCTCAGACTGATAATGGCCAACTTAAAGGACAAACTGGCCACCGTGCCTTCCTTCCCACAGATGCTGATCACCTGCCAGAAAGAGAAGAAGACAGATGCTGCTTTCAACCCACAGCAGATAGGGGTGTCTGTAACTTGCAGTTATTTTTATTGATCATAGTTTAGTAATTATTTATTGTATTTGTTAAGAGTGAATTTCTGCTTATTTGCTGTTGTTTTGAGAGTTAATTTTATTGTGTACTGTTATATTCTAACATTACTTTATTTGATATGTCATTGTGTTTTAAAGTTACGTTTTATTATGATTTTTTGTATTGGTTCAGGTTATTTTAAGGCACGCGTTCTTTGTTGCTGTACATCACCTTGTGTATAGTAATATAGAGAGGCGATATTCAAATTAAAAGTGAAATGAAATCTTCCTTCTCTCTCTCTCTCTCTCTCTCTCTCTCTCGCTCTCGCTCTCGCTCTCTCCACACATCAAATGCAAGTTTCCCCTCTACTCAGCCAGGTTAAATCATACACCACGAAAGCATCTGCGGACATGAGATGGCTTCTTTCTTTCTCCCTCCCTCATCAGTTGGCTGCCAGGAATAAAACAGTACAAACTTATATACGAAATATACATAAATTATAGCAGCAGTGAAAAACTTTTAAATGGTTCCGAATTGTACTCCTCTTTCATGTAATTAATAAAAGGGGACCATAATCTCTCAAATCATTCTTTCCTTTGCCTGCCTTCTCTTAATCATACCATTTCAGTGAGTTTTGACACTCTTGCAACATTGTCTATTTCTTCTTCCATCGGAATTACCCTACTTCAGCATGCCATTTAGCCCCAACCAATATTTTTTCAAAGGGACGTGGGTGGCGCTGTGGGTTAAACCACAGAGCCTAGGACTTGCTGATCAGAAGGTTGGCAGTTCGAATTCCAGCGAATTCCTGCCAACCTAGCAGTTCGAAAGAACGTCAAAGTGCAAGTAGAGAAATAGGTACCGCTCTGGCGGGAAGGTAAATGGCATTTCCGTGCGCTGCTCTGGTTCGCCAGAAGTGGCTTAGTCATGCTGGCCACATGACCCAGAAGCTGTATGCCGGCTCCCTCGGCCAGTAAAGCAAGATGAGCGCCACAACCCCAGAGTCGGTCACGACTGGACCTAATGGTCAGGGGTACCTTTACCTTTACCTAACATTTCTTCAGCACTTCATTAGAAAATCTTCTTTAAAAATTTCAGCTCGGATGTAGTTTAATATGTGTCTAGATCACAACTCAACATGTCTTGAAATGGGAGAGGGTGGAGATGTATTTTTCTAAGGATACATAGTAACCTTCTTACAAGATTGGGGGAAGTACGGTACATTTATGTTGTCTTCAATATGTACCAAAGGATATGAGGATGAATCCTGAACATACAGGGCCAGAGTGTGAAACCTGTGCCTCTCAGATGAACTCCAACTCCCATCATCCCCAGCCAGCATTGCATGGATGAAGGATGATGAGAATTATAGTCCAACAATATCTGGAAGACTACAGGTTCCACACACATATGCCAAAGCTTCATTAAATAAGACATTGGACGGTGGAACTAGAGGGATGGTTAGAAGCCACAAGGATGTGGAAATAGCATTTTTCAAGAGCATACTGCGTCTATGTATTTTGAGGTTTCCCCTCCCATAGCATATGAGATTGCTGCAGCAGAACTATGTAATGACTCCACTTTTAAGGGAGTGAACTGCATGTGAATATCCAATTTTTGTACCAAGTGCAGAAGCGACCATTTTAGTCCCCGAAAGGTGTCTTTATAATGAAAGCTGCTCAATACACTTTAGTATAAAAGCTTTTAGTTTTTCATGTTGGGGAAAAAAGAGGTGCTTTCATGTAGAAATGGGATGCGATGCTGTGTTGGCCTTGCCCTGGAAGAAGAAAAAGTTCAGTTTTTCCGAATCCTTTCAAGCACAGAAAGGAAGAGAAAATTGAAAACACTGAGTTGTATCCCCAGGTGCTTCAAAAGCTAGACACAGACCCATTCAGGGCTGCAGAGCTGGAGCCCAATTTATACCAGCAGAGAAGCTACTCCATTATGTCTCTTTAATGCTTTCAACATACAACAATGTGGGATGGCAGAAAGTCTCAAATACTTGGAAGGGCAGGGGAGTAAGGAGAAATGATAGAAACAGTGAAGGTCAGATGTCGTTCTTTGTTCGTTTGCAATCCTGCTTTGGGAGGCCGGTCAGGAATCGGATCACAGCACGGGAGAAGCACTCTCCTTTACCAACAGACATTTTAGCGCAGAATTCTCAGTACAGTACAAACAATCCCAGCTGTATTGCAGCCAGCTTTACAACTGAAGAAAAAGAAGACTCCACTTGGCAAGTTTTCGTTTAAAAGGAAAGGTGCAAATCCACAGGACGAGAGGCAACAGCAATGCATCACACACCACAAACTCTGGCCAAACCCACAGAGTACATTGCACTCCCTAGCTAATTGGTTGTACAGGTACGGTTCTGTAATGAATTCCCATTATAAGATTTCAAGTCAGTTTTCGCCAATCACATAGAATTTCACTTGAAAGGAAGGGGTTAAAGTAATCAAGCTGTGAGCATGCACTATCTTTATTATATAGCAATTCTTTATTGTAATTGATAAGTGTAAACTGTTTCATTATTATTTGCTGTTGTTTAATTTTACTGTTTATTATTTTAATGGATTATTGAATATTGCTTTATTAGAAGCCACCTGGAATGGCTGGGGCAACCCAGATGGGTGGGGGGGGAATAAAATAAAATAAAATAAAATAAAATAAAATAAAATAAAATAAAATAAAATAAAATAAAATAAAATAATTTTTATTATTATTATTTAGCATCAATGTATTTTTCTTATAACGTGTGTGCAAATAAAGTGCCTTTTCTAGGAACTTATGTATGCTTATAAACTGAACTAAATGAATTTTGTGTATGTGTGTGCACGCACACTTACCATTAATCGTTTTAAAAATAAAAGTTTACCTCAGAAACAAGCTCATTTCTCCCCAGTGCTACATTAGCAATTATGGTACTGGTGAAAACCAAATCGCTTTCCAATCACCCAAGTCCATTGTGACGCTGCCTCTGTATCAGTCCACAGTTCCCTGACAAGCACTTTCCCCCTTTATGGCAACAGCCTCGACAGGATAAAACTGTGATTATATCAGTGGACACACCATTACATTTTCTAGGTAACTATAAGTATGCAAATAGCAGAGGAGGGCTTGGAGTCTTATCTTTTGCAAAAGCTTTAGACTGCAAAATGGGCTGTAGACCAGGCTTCCTCAACCTTGGCCCTCCAGATGTTTTTGGCCTACAACTCCCATGATTCCTAGCTAGCAGGACCAGTGGTCAGGGATGATGAGAATTGTAGTCTCAAAACATCTGGAGGGCCGAGGTTGAGGAAGCCTGCTGTAGACTATGAAAACCCTGTAAAAACTCTTCAGGACAAATGAACTATTCAGATCCGAATATTTCAAATGGATTGAATATACACTGAATAATCCCAAAAGGGATTCCTCTCCCACATCTCCTATGTGTGTACGTGTTTGGAACGAATTAACCTAGTGAAAGAATTATGACCTTTTCGAGATGTCGGCACACACCAGTAATGCTGTGTTGCAAATCATGTACCATGGAAAAACTGTATATATAAAAAGTATTTGGGAAGCCATTTCCTGTCCCATTATTTGTGGTTTGGGGTCAAACTTCAGGTGCATGGAAATTTCTTTCCAAGCAGTGTTTGTCATTTAAAGATAGAAAGCTGGAGAGCTGGAAGCTGCCTTTGCAGGAAGAACTGGATTTGCTTGCTGTCACTCTGGCACAACAAGTATAAATCTTAGCTCAGGGTGGATACGGGTGGGAGAGATGATACCTATTTTCCTTTACTGGTTCTTCCTCACTTCACTGTAAATCCTTTCTGCTTGGGGAATGTTGTGTGGCATTCAAAGGAACGCTTATGACTGAACAGCTACTTTTCAAATCAATTTGCTATACCCTCTTTCTAATTGGACGGTGGACTGCTACCGCACAGAAATTCTGCAGAGGAGAGATAGCAGAAATTGAGAAGGGCAGTGAGTAAAGATGGAGACAAGAGTAAAAGGAGATGAATTGACATAAATGCAGTATCGTAATCTTTTTGTTTCACTTATTAAGCACCTTATACAAAAAAGTCTCAGGACTGGAACGATAGAAGTCAAATATCCATAAATTATATCTAAAAGTGAAGAACGCAAGCCACAAGTCACAGGAACCGACCAGGTAAAGGGTCCAGGTGCAAGGTCCTTAAATGCCCTGGAGGTGGACCTGAAGGAAGCCTACCTGCTCCATCAGGACTACCCCCCAAGGTCAGCCCTGCGTCCAAGCCTGCCTGCCATTGGCCAATCACGCAGGCAGGCTTGGATCCAGCACCTGATAGGCGAAAGGGTTGTTACACCCTCCTCAACAGCTCAGATGGGTTCCCAGTGACCCGAAACCCCTCATCAGGTCCTGTGGGGAGCAGCCTCTGGCCCCCAATGCCGCCGCACCCGGAAGGTGAGCGGACTTACAATAACGGGAACGGTACAAGTCAAAGATCCATAAATGATGCATGAAATTTAAGAATGCAAGCCATGGGGACAGATCATACAAATCATTCTCAATACATTAGTCATCAGCGAAGGAACTGGGGCTCCGTTTAAGCTAGAGGTGAAAAAACAGGAGTTTTCAGCTGGGGAGAGCTCTATTGCATTTGGGATCTGCTTTTAAGCTTCCCCCTTTGGTTGGCCACTGTGAGAACAGGATTCTGGACTAGATGGGTCATTGGTCAGAACCTACAAGGCTCCTCTTACATTCTTAAGTGTGCAAACCTAGGCATTTATTGTGCTTTGGGATATTTTGGTACAACGGGAAGCAAGAGTTCAAAGCAAGCAGGAACACTTGGGTTTTGATATTGAATTTTTACATATTTGTAACCCACCCTGGGATCTTATGAGACAGGGCAGCAAATAAATAAATCATAGAGTTGAAAAGGACCCTAAGGATCATCTAGTTCAATGCAGATATATGCAGTTGCCTCTTATGGGGATTGAACCTGCAACTTTGATGTTATCAGCACCATGCTCTAACCAACTGAGCTATCCATGAGACACAATAATGTAAAATTGTTAATTGACCCTTATATTTAAGCACATTTAAGCAGAACCACAACAGCAATGAAATCAGTAAACATTTTACGAAGTAAGCCACTAGGCACATGAATAATCTTGGTACACAGACTGTTGTCGACCTCCTTCTGATATATAATGCTTTTCAGACTCTTAAAAACAAACACACCCAATCAATGTATCACGAGCAAAAATATACAGTATAGGCAGAGGGAAAGATGCATGGCTTAGCATATGTTAACTGCAAGGTTAATTGACCACAGCAGCAAGGTTAGTTGCAGTGCCTTCAAGGCTCATTATAGCTGCACATGGAAAACAGGCAGGCAATCCAAGGCATGGTTAAGTTTTCTTTGCTTGCCTCATCATATGGGAACCCTGGGTGATATGTGTGCCAAGGCACTTAAGACAAGTGCCTTGTTTTCCCAGGGAGCAATTTAAAGGCATAATTGCTCCATTTAAATGTTTTGCAGGTAAGACTGTGCTGCTAACAAGAGATCTGATGCAGCGGCAGCTGTGTGTAAAAATAACAACCCCATACACACTTCCATGTGACCAGCGTTATATCTGATTCCCCCACCCACAACTCCCTTCAAAGCGCTACTGACATCCCCTGAGCTTTGCAGATTAAATCCAATATAATATTTGGCTAGATTTACAACCGAACCATGGGCCAAAATATCTCTTATAAAACAGCACTCTACTTTTTTATTATTTTTGCAATAGGGAAAGGCTTCTGAATGTCTAAAACATATGTAATGGATGTAACACTGTTTATCTAACCTTTCCTAACCTATTGCTCTTCACGCTATTGGAAAAACCTGGCTGAAAAAAGCCTTTCTAAATATTTGAGAACAAATCACTTGCAGAATGTCCTGGAAATCACTTCTGGCTAAAATGTGTCTTCACAGAGCTGTTCGTATTTCTTTGAAAGAGGGATTGTGAGGGGGTACATTTCTATCTACATAATATCTGAAGGATTATTTATTCTAGGAACAGTGCTATTTTTCTAGAAAAAGAGGGGCCAGAACTCACCAGGAACACCTCCTGCTAAGTTGTGGGTGAACATATCAGACAACACAGCGATTCTTCAAACAGCTCTTAGAATCATAGAATCATAGAATCATAGAGTTGGAAGAGACCACAAGGGCCATCGAGTCCAACCCCCTGCCAAGCAGGAAGCTCTTGTTTATTCACAGGCCAGAACAGAACTGAACTGAAGGGTTCAGCCAGCCTGCTTCTATAGAGCTCCACTAGAACGCAACAGTAACCATTTTCTGTAACTATCCAATCACTGAACGTCACTTTCAATCCCGTATTTGCATATGTGGACCTGAGTGAAAACTATCTACAGTATCCCCCTGCTGGCCCAGGGTGAGAACTTCAGTACATAACACCTCCCTTGTCCTCTTATAATGGCAATGGTGCCCATCTGAGAGGTGCGAGAACTGAGTTCCGGGAAGTTACAGCTGGGGGAAAATAACCCTGGGGTGGAAGACAGTGCTTAGAAGTTGCAATAGGTGGGGGGGGGGAAGATGCAGGAGGTTACCATGTGGGTGGTTTGTGTGTAATAGGGGGGCGTCGCACAAAAGGAGGGGGAGGCATGGACATATGGACATGGAGTGAAGATGAAAACTGGCACAAAGTAGGGCTGCGGAAGAGAAGAGAGAAGCAGCTTCAGAAAAGGGGTTGGGAAGGTGAAAAGCAAACTTAATACAGTGGTACCTCAGGTTAAGTACTCAATTTGTTCTGGAGGTCTGTACTTAACCTGAAACTGTTCTTAACCTGAAGCACCACTTTAGCTAATGGGGCCTCCTGCTGCCACCGCGCCACTGGAGCACGATTTCTGTTCTCATCCTGAAGCAAAATTCTTAACCTGAAGCACTATTTCTAGGTTAGCGGAGTCTGTAACCTGAAGCGTATGTAACCTGAGGTACCACTGTAGTTGCATGAGGTGGAAGGAGGGAGAATGTCAGAGAGATTGTTGAGCAGAGCAAGCTGGGGTGCAGCCCCTAGTAAGTTCATAAATACTTTGTCATATTTTAGGCAACTTTGTTCAGATGTGTTTTCTGAGCCAAGACGCGGCTTCCTATACTGCAAGCATCCAATCTGTTGACTAGACATAAAATTATCTTGAAAGGTTCTGGGAAACTGGCCATGTTTGATACACTGCCATAAAAGCGAGGGGGGAAAATATGGGAAAAGGATGCTGGGATTACGTTGCATTGGAGCACATTGCTGTTTTACTATTGGTGCTAACTAAATCTTACATTAAATAGATATTAAAATCCTATATCTATAGATAGATAGATAACAGTTAGTATACCAAACTTTTATTTTTCTTTATGTGGTAGCATTAGGGACCTAGATATTTCTTCATTCAGTGATACAGCTGGAGATTATCAGTTTCCAACTGTATCTTTCAACAACCTCTACAGGGAGCTGGCTTCAGGCACTAGGTCTATTGGCGGACCAAAGGTGGATCTACACACGGGGGTGTGTGGAGCTATAAGTAAGTCAGAAATTAAATTGTTATAACAAAAGAGAGAGAAAACGCTATGGAAAATTGCAATGATTTTGTTTTGCTCTCCCGCGCCATCTGGTGTTTCATGTTTATAACGCATTCAAAACACTGTTTTTTTTACTAATGTAGCTGAGTCCCTACTCTGTGTTACAAAGATGGCTGCAAATGTGATATGACGGCTGGCAGCATTAATCCTGCCGTGTGGGAATCCCATGCAGACGATCACAGTGCTTAGAGACAGGCAGTCAGGTCGTGTATCCATGGCAGTGACTAGACCACAGGGGAAAGAAATGTCATGGTGTACCTGTAGCAGCAAAACTGGATGCCTTTATATGCCCTCCCTGCAATAAACCATGTCTCTCCTGTATCGGATTGCTTAGACACATTTAAGTACATAACAAGAACTTTGACAGATAGACCAAGGGGGATCCATTTAGTATGGCATCTTGGTTTCCAGTAACTCTGAAAATCCTTCATCACCTAATGATGCCTCCCTCCAAAATAACTGGCATTTAGTGACATGCTAGCCATGGAACTTTTATTTAGCTTTCACGACCAAGAGCTACAGACAGCTCTGCCCTTCACGAACTTGTCTGATCCACTTTTAAAGCACCTGAAACCAACGGCCCTCAGCACATCTTGCGGAAAGTTGGTTCTGGAAATCATGCACCATCATCTGAATGAGCCCTTTCTTTTGTCTCATGCTCATTCATGAACAGTCCTGAACTTCCCCCTCACAACACTAGTTTAGCCATTTTTTGTGCAGATGGATACATGCGCATCTAATGACTCAAGGCAGCACGTTCCCTCCCCCGTCCCCTGCCAAATATGTGAGCTTTTGGAAGAATTTAGGTAAGAACCTAGTGTGCTCCCGAGTCCTGCAGTACACATAAAGAAAGATGGTGAGGGCCAAACAAGATAATACGCAACATTTTAGGGTTGCCATATTTTGAAGAGCGAAAAAGAAGACGGAAGGGAGGCCATTCAAAGCAAATAAACGCAATTTGTCTCAAATTTTACCTCTGAAAAATGAGGTGTCCTGGAAAAGGAGGACACATGGCAACCCTATTTAGCAAACTTGTGAAGGGCATTTTTAAAAAGAGAGGAAATGGCAGGTGTGGGCTCTGTGATCCAGACTTGGGATTCAACAGGGTAGACAACATTTTACAGCCCTCACTCCACCACCATCTGGTGCAGATTAAGGGCCCTAGTGTATCCAATTTCATTTTTTTAAAAGCCAGCCATGTAGCTGTTCACCATCATGAATTGTGTCTTTTCTCATCTGGCTTCATCATCCCACTGATCCTTTCTCTCTCTTTTTTGTTGCTGCTGCTGGGATTCCAAGCCACTGATGATGATTCGTTTGATACCACTGCATTTACTTACTTAACAAATGCATTAATTAACCACTTTGTAGGATGAAGCCATCAAAGAGGCATAAAAATAGAAGAAAGCAGAAACGCATGCTCTAAAAGCAATAAAACCCTTTTGACAAACTTAAAAAAATGACAAACCCCTCTGTGTACAAATTCTACTAGAACAATAAAACCATTTCTGCAGCTGTGTGATTAACAGTGTGCAATTAACCTTTTTTTTAAAAAAAAGATTCCATCAACGGTGCCTCCAGAAAATTTTAACACATCACTTGGGAAGACAGGTGAACTAATGCCAGTGTACCGGAAGAAGCAAAGATCACCAGTGTCAAAGCAATGATACTACAACATCAACTTCATTGGACTGGTCATGTTGTGTGGATGCCTGATTGTCGTCTTCCAAAGCAAATACTTTATTCCCAACTTTAAAATGGAAAGTGTAATGCTGGTGGTCAATAAAAGAGGTTTAAAGGCTCTCTCAATGCAAATTTTAAAAAATGTAGCATAAACACAGACAAATGGGAAACACTGGCCTGCAAGCGCTCCAATTGGAGAACAACCTTTACCAAAGGTGTCATGGGTTTGGTGTCATGGGTTTTGGAAATACTCGAACTCAGGACGCAAGGAAGAAATGTGCTAAGAGGAAGGCACGCTTGGCAAATCCACACTGTGATCAACTCCCACCCGGAAACCAATGTCCCCACTGTGGAAGGACGTGTGGATCCAGAATTGGCCTCCACAGTCACTTACAGACTCACTGTTAAAACTGTGTTCATGGAAGACAATCTTACTTGGCTACGAGTGATTGCCAAAGAAGAAGAAGCAATTAACCGTGCATGTAGTCTGTTTAACCAGCTTTACAAGCTAGGAGTGAGAAAGGACAGCCTTGTCTTAACCAAAAGACACAGCCTTTGCATTTGTGGTGCATTCAGGTTAACTGCGGTGCTAAATGAACCAGGGATGGGGAGACTTAGGACCAGAAGCCCAATGTGGCCTTCCATGTCTCTCTATCTGGCCCTCAGATATAACTCTCCATAGAGCATATCTCTTCCTTAGCTACACCCCGTACTGACCCTTGAGTATTTCTGCCTGACTGGAAAGTGTCCCTGAACTCTGATAATGCTTCTTGCATGCCTCCTTGGAGGATAGAAGAGTTGTGTGAGTGTATGCAGAAACTTGCCTACTGTACAAAGGTGAACTTCACACTTGTTGCTTTTCTGGCTTTTCCCTCAGCCTTCCTGCCTGCTGCCACTGGCATCTGGTCCTCAGAACAATGCACAGAAGGAAATGCGGCCTACAATTTGAGAAAGTTGCCATGGGTGGTTGAATGCTAAGAAGGATGCTAGATCATAAATAATTGCCTACCATTGAATTAGATCTGATTTTGACGCTAAGTGAGATTAAGGAAAATATAAATTTTTTGGAGAATTGCTAGATATTATTTAAACGAGTGGAGATAAGAATGTAAACAAGAGGGTAATTTGCTTGAAAAATCTCTTTTAAGTAATGATGTAAGTGGGAGCGGGAGATGTGAGGGAGTCCAAAGATGTAACAAAATTATGTTACCATATAAGTAATGTTGTTTAATATTTACGTATTCGTATTCAAAAAAACCTTAATAAATTTGCATTAAAAAAAATTAAAAAAAAGAGAAAGTTGCCATGGGGACATCTCCTCATTCTACCATTCAATACTTCACCTGAGTTATGAGCCGATCTTGCAGCCCTCACAATTTGAACTAGGCTTTTCATTTGCCCCAAGGTTTTTCCCAACCCTCTGAATACTTATCTGAATTCAGAAGAATGGAAAGACTGCCAAACTGTGGGTTACATCAAAGCAAGTGTTATCCCACACACGTACCCCTCTAATATTTCGCCAGTGAAAATAAGGATATCCTATTCTAAACCCTCCAAAATTTCTCCAGTGGAAATAGGGAAGTACAAAGGAAATGCAGTACATTTGGGGATCAAATCAGAAACTGGGACGGCTTCTGTAAATCCAGCACTGTCCTTGGAAAATAGGGACACTTGGAGGGTCTGCAAACATTCCAGTGCATTCTCCTCATCACTTTCCTTATCACTAAAAGTCTGGTATTTGGGGGGAATGAGTTTGTTGAGTGAAAAATCCAAACCAGTTTCAACTGCACCAACTGAATTTGCCAGAATGTGACTGAATCCCACCCAAAAATAGCGCCTGGTACCAGTTGTTGCTCTCCCTGCCCCATCATCAAAGTTCCACACATTTAAAATGAATAAACAGGAGAAAATTAAACATGTCCATGTCTCCTCCTCTTTAAATCTATTTAACACTGGGACCTTGTTCCCTTTGATCCAAGGGTGGAAGATGTGGCCAGAATTTTAGGAGGAAGTTGCAGAAATAAAAAGAAGACGACCATGAATTGCTACTTCGACAATGTCAAGTTCTTGGTCAGATTCCAACCTTTAACCTAAGTGGGCAGCCTTCATTAACTAAAGCAGCAATTATTCTCTTTAAGGCAGAATATGGTCCTAAATGTACCCTCAGCTGCTGAGATGATTTGCCAGCACCACTGCTTACTTTATATTGCAAGCACTTAACATTCTCTAGAACCCTTCTTCAAAGAGAAGTATTTGGTTTTTATTAGCAGTGGCCGAATAAATGATTAACTGGGCTTAATGTAACACAAATCAAAGAGTGATTCCTAGCCTGATTTCTATCACCAACCCCAGCCAAATGAGCACACACAAACATTGTGGCAGGAGTAGGCCACAAAATCACAACAGATTTTCTGCATGCAGGAAATAAGCAGCACCACGATAACAATTTTTCCCTCTGTGCTACTTTCAAAGGGCTTCCTTTTTCATCACCTAATGATAACACACAATGAAGAACTCCGATTGGCATTTTTCTGATGATGCTAAAGTCATAAAGACACAAGGAAGCTGAAGCTGGAATGGAAAGCTAAAAGTCAAGTGGTTCTGAAAGGTCCATATAGTCATTCATAAATCTGTTCCATCTCATTCCGATGTTTGGGCAGGATCCACCTTAAGTAGTTGCGCTAGTGGGAGCCAATGCAACAAGTCCTGCTAGCAGAACAGGGCTTTCTTCCTCCCTACTCCTTCTTCACGTCCCCTCCAATCAGCTCTGGGGTGTGCAAGTGTTGGGGGGGGACACGAGAACAGTGTGCAAGAGGAGGGAGATTTTTCTCTCTCTGGCAAGCTGAAATGCATGCACTGATAGAAGAATTGGAAGAGTGTGATATGTTGAACTCCAACCTAAATCTGCAGTTTATTTGCTTGTTTTCTTTGTTTTTAAAATCCTCATGTAAACATTTGTCAAAACACGCACAAGTTCTAAACACTGGACCTTAAGTATGCATTTTTAACACATTTTGATTCTTTTCCTTTGAGTCAAGAATTGTACCAGAAAATTCAGAGAAGTCCCAATCCAATTTGCATGTTAGTCTGAGGGATGATGATCAGGTTAATTAATATTATAATTCAGAGAAATCAAAACCTTCAAGCATGCCGAAATCCTGTTTACCAGGAATCGGACACCCATGGCTAATGTTGTCATCTGTCCCTAGAAAAACAGGGTCACCCCCTTTTTGGACAAAAGTGTCCCCTGTCCTGATTGGACTTCAAACAGGATGCCTTTATTGCCCATATTCAAGCTTCGCTGGCCAAAAATTGCAGTTTTGGATTACTAGGGTTGCCATATGTCTGGAATATCGCAGACATAGCTGGGATTCAGCCGCCGGAAGCAGTGTTTGGGCAGAAAACGCTGCAAATTCTGGGGAAATCTGGACATATGGTAACCCATGTCGGAAGTGTAGATTTTGGTGGATTTCCTTTATGAAAAGCTCAAAAGCTTCATTATTATTATTTTAGATTTTGCAAAAGAAGCTCAACAGCTTTGCCAAAAGAAGCTTGATGACTTTTGTGTCCAGATTTTCACTTTTTAAAATGTGGCAACCCAAAGATAAATGGCGGGGGGGGGGGGGCGGATAGGCTCCTTGGTAGTAGGAGTTTAATACTGCTGCCTGAAAAAATTAGATGCAAAATAAAACCTGATTCTACTGCATGACGGCATTGATTTTATAGTGGCTTTGAAGTGTTCTTTGCTAACCTCATACCTCAGCTGATATATGGTTAACCAGCATTAACTAAATTTCATAATGAATGTGCTTAAAGAGCAGGACTCAAGGGTAAAATGTGGGGCATTTTTGTTATTGAAAGAGCAATTAGAAAGCTTTTAAAGTTAGAATTTCCCAGCCATGCTCTTGAAGCATCTTTACATTCATTCCATTCTGCAAACCTTGTTTACTTTAAAAACAGAGCATGGCATGTTTAATGTCAAATTTTGCCCTAGGCAAACTCCACTGGTGGGGTATAATACCCCAAACTTTATTGCAATTAAATCATTAACCATTTTTCTCAGATGTGTTGATTACAACCTCGGAAGGTCCTGTACTGGAGGTTTCTAAACACAGATCAGATAGCCTTAGGCCGTGACTCCTGCACTAGAAGACTCTCAGGGGTCCCTTTCAACTCTATAGTTCTGTATTCCATGGAGAATAAGACTATTAAAGGGTGGGGAGAATTGCCAGGGGCACATGCTATTTGTGGTCAAGTTTCCTATAACATTTCAAGCTTTATTCAAGGACCTGCTTTGGATCTGTTAACTCTGAGAGCACCAGCCATGTATCAAAGTAGGGGTGGGGAATATTTTCTTCGGGGGGAAGGACTCCTGGAAACCTATGGGAAGTCACAGGAGTCTCATCCCTTCACATCCTCTGTTCTTGAATGCAGAGGGAACTTCGAGCCTTAGAACTAGGAGGGTCCCCCATACTCTCCAGGGAGGTCTCTGCTTACTGCTTACTTACGTCCCCCTCCTCATCCTCCACTATCTCCTAACTTGGGATTTCCTTCTTCAGCTGTACATCATCCCTGTCTCCCTCTCCTCCTGAAACTGTTGGAGACAGGGAGGGCGAAACTTCCCACTCCTCCTCCTCTTCTGAGAGGAGCCGATCAGACCGAGGGCTCATTTCCCATTCCTCCTGTTCAGTCCAGTCCCTGACAATTGAGCTCTCTGGCCAATATCTGTTTAATTCACAGTCACTATCGACCCCCCCCCCCAAATACAGAACTGCCCTGGCCCACTAAATCCTTGTGGTCACTCACGTTCAGATCAGCGGAAAGCACCCCATTGCAAGAAAATATGTTCATACCTGGTATCAGGAGGCTGAGCAGATATAGCTCTCAACTTTATCTGGAATGTGGAAGTGCACATCAGAATCAAATTATGAGGGTGGCACAGGGCACCAGAATCTAGTTCATCTCAATGAATTGCAGCCTGGTAGGTAAAAAGGCAAAGGACCCCTGGGTGGTTAAGTCCTGTCAAAGGTGACTATGGGGTTACTCATCTCGCTTTTCAGGCCGAGGGAGCTGGTGTTTGTCCACAGGCAGCTTTCTGGGTCATGTGACCAGCATAACTAAACTGCTTCTGACGCAATGGGACACCATGACGGAAACCAAAGGGCACAGAAACGCCATTTATCTCCCTGCCACAGCGGTACTTATTCATCTACTTGCACTGGTGTGCTTTCGAACTGCTAGGTTGGCAGGAGCTAGGACAGAGCAACAGGAGCTCACCCCATCATGGGGATTCGAACCACCGACCTTCTAATCAGCAAGCCCAAGAGGCTTAGTGGTTTACACCACAGTGCCACCTGCCTGGTACAAGCCATGTGAACCCTGGGGTATATTCTCATCCCCTGCTCTGACCCCTGCCTTGCCCTGACATTATTATTATTATTATTATTATTATTATTATTATTATTATTCCTCCCATCTGACTGGATTGCCCCAGCCACTCTGGGTGGCTCTCAACAAAATACTAAAAACACAATTAAACCTCAAACATTAAAAAACTTCCCTGAACAAGGCTGCCTTCAGATGTCTTATAAAAGTCAGATAGTTGTTTATCTCCTTGACATCTGAAGGGAGGGCGTTCCACAGGGAGGGTGCTACTACCAAAAAGGCCCTCTGCCTGGTTCCCTGTAACCTCACTTCCTTCCGGTGGGGAACCACCAGAAGGCCCTCGGAGCTGAACGATGGGAGTGGAGATGCTCCTTTCGGTATACTGGGCTGATGCCATTTAGGGCTTTAAAGGTCAGCACCAAGAATTGTGCTCGGAAACATACTGGGAGCCAGTGCTGATCCTTTTGGAGTCCTAGCTTTAACTGGGAATAATAACACTGGCAAACTAAAAGGACTGCCCCCTGATGTAGGCCTTGAGGATTTTTACCTAATCCTGTTGGTAGATTTATTCTACTGGGTAATTTCTCCCAGTTATACATTATGAACAGCAAGGGGAGCAGTAGATCAAGAGGTTGTTTAACGAAAAGGTGGTAAGACAGTTGAAACCAGGCTGCACCATTGCCAGATGAGATGGGGAATTAGCCATAAACTCAGTCCCTCACCACTTTCCCAGGAAGGTAAGGAAAATGTTCTTATACCATAAATCACCTTTCACTTGCATCACTATAAAGCCCTCCCTTATTTATAGGCAGCTGTGAGAGGTAAAAGCGCATTTAACTAGTACGCTTTTAATTGCCAATCAGTCGTTTTGACCTCTACCACATCTTAAACCTTAAAATTCTTTCGCTTAGAATACATGTTGGAACAACGGTCAAAGGTTCCCGCAAGTTTATATATATAAACCTGTGCTGCCACACATAAATTAGTCACAAAATTGCACTGTCTGTTTTATGTGATTTCATGTCTTTTATTTCCCAATAAATGGAAGTTTGTTCCAGTCAGCTTTCTTGGTTTTCATCCACACACAGGCACAGCTAGTATAGGGCATGTGGCTTGTTAGCAAAAGGTTTTGCTCCTCCCTGGTAGGCAGGTGTTGTGGGGGGGGGTCAACCCCACACAAATCCAGAATGGAGTCCCTAAGACGGTTGGATGGTGCTTTGAATGCCTCCTTCCAAGGTACCCCTGCCCGTACGGGCCAGTCTTGACAGACTCTGGGGTTGTGCGCCCATCTCACTTAAGAGGCCAGGGGCCAGCGCTGTCCGGAGACACTTCCGGGTCACGTGGCCAGCGTGACATCGCTGCTCTGGCCAGAGCCAGAGCCGCACACGGAAACGCCGTTTACCTTCCCGCTGGTAAGCGGTCCCTATTTATCTACTTGCACCCGGAGGTGCTTTCGAACTGCTAGGTTGGCAGGCGCTGGGACCGAGCAGCGGGAGCGCACCCCGCCGCAGGGATTCGAACCGCCAATCTTTCGATCGGCAAGTCCTAGGCGCTGAGGCTTTAACCCACAGCGCCACCTTCCAAGCTGGTGCCAAATGTATTGCTCTGCTTTCCTTTGAACCACATCAGTGAGGCTGAGAGGGGGGTTGGGTCTTCTGGGCAGCCCAGGATCTCCAAACACACTGCCCAGGCTTGCAAATCAGAGAATTCACTCGCTGACATCTCAAACTCTCTTTTTTTCCCAGCAGCCCTGGAGTCCTTTCTGTACTAATAACAGGCATCCTGCTTTTCCACAGAAACCCTCCTTAAAGCCTTCTGTGTTGCTCCTCCCCTTACAACAAATTGTAATTGGGGCTACTTGGCCTGGTGAATCATAAACCTGCCTGACCAATCTTTACTGATGCCCAGACATAAAGTATAGTGGTACCTCAGGTTACAGACACTTCAGGTTACAGACACTTCAGGTTACAAATTCTGCTAACCCACAAATAGTCCCTCGGGTTAAGAACTTTGCTTCAGGATGAAAACAGAAATTGTGCGGCGGCAGCGGGAGGCCCCATTAGCTCAAGTGGTGCCTCAGGTTAAGAACAGTTGCAGGTTAAGAATGGACCTCTGGAACGAATTAAGTTCTTGACCCGAGGTACCACTGTAAGTTTTTTACCTTACTGCGATTGGTTCAGACACTCTAGTTAATAAGCAAGCCCTCTCTGCCAGGCTCCCTAGGATACATTTGACAGCCGGCTTAAATTTGACCAAAGAAGCAAAAATAATTCATTTAATGTTGCTGGGTTGCTTGTTTGTGTTTTTCAACCAGCCTGCACACACACCAATGGCCTAAACAATTGCTTAACTCTCAAATTAGCATCTGTTCAGTTTCACACACAACTACGTAAAATATTTACTTCATCGTAGCCAGGGGGACGTCCCCGTTATGTTACAATTACATATTAAGATCCAGTTACCAGTGGCGAGCACGGCTTCTCAGAAATGAAACTCATTCTACAAATATCTCAATATGAAAATAATAATAAAATTTCATTGATTGACTTCCATCACTTACACTGCACTTCCTATATACATTTTAAGCAAGATTGTATCTGTTTTCTTCTTCTTCTTTTCTCTTTTTCTTCTTCTTTTCTTCTTTTTTCCTCTTTTGTTTCTTTTTTCATGTATATGTGCTTAACTCTCAATATTTGAAGTGTATATGCGTGTATGTATTTGCAGTGTTTTGCTTATAATTTGCAACAATTATGTTAAATAAAATTTATAAATTTATAAAAAAAAGAAAGAAATGAAACTCATAAAAATGTCCTTGTGAATCTGGTAGACGAGGTTTTTCGTCCCTTGCAATCCTATCCATCAAGAACCATATGGCTGAAAACCTGGATCTCTCAGCTGTTGTGCCACAGTTGGATTCAAAGAATCAAAGAATTGTAGGTTGACTGGCAAATTCTAAATGTATTATTATTATTATTATTATTATTATTATTATTATTTTCCTGTACAGTTTAAGAACACATTCTCAAGTATATTAGAGTTCAAGCCCAAATGTGACCAAGAGCTGTGATCATAGAATCACAGAGCTGGAAGGGACCCCTAGGGGCTATCTAGTCCAACCCCCTGCAGTGCAGGAATCTCAGCTACAGCATCCATGACAGGTGGCCATCCAACCTCTGCTTAAAAACTTCCAAGGAAGGAGAGCCCACAACCTCCCAAGGGAGACTGTTCCACTGTTAGCACAAGCCAAAGCTCAAAAAGCCATTAGTGGCAGTGAACTAATTCAGTGCAGTGGGGCTATCAAAGGGTTTGCGTTTACTTTGTTTTGAAGCAGTTACTTTCTTTTGGTAAGCATTCTTTATTTTAGAACATCCATTATTTTTATTTTTAAAAAAATAAATAAGATATGCAGCTGACCTCTTAGAGATTACAGCTTTTTTCTGCTAGTATTTATATAGTGCTTACAGTGTTTATAGCATTTGAAGTGCTAAGTGCTTGGCAAAGTTGCCTCAAAGGAAAGCTGTGTCCCACTGATTTTTTTCTAGCACAAATGACATCTAGGTGGAAATTGAAGACGAAACATACTTTAAAGCTAGTTAAAGGATGACCATTTTTATAGTTGGCCCAAACAAGCTATAGAACCGGGGTATTGAGTTGTTGTTTTTTTTGGGGGGGGAGTTTCTTAAAACAAATGTTTTTGGCCATCCTAGCTCAGCAGACCCTCAAAGTGTCCCCATTTTCCAGGGAAAATCCCAGATTTATAGAAGCTGTCCCAGTTTCTGATTTAATCCTAGAATGCCCCACTTTTCCTTAAGACATCCCTATTTTCACTGGAGAAATGTTGGAGGGTATGGAATAGGATCTCCCTATTTTCATTAGAGGGATGTTGGAGGCTATGGAATAGGATGTCCCTATTTTCATCGGAGAAATTTTGGAAGGTATGGCAATGCTGAAAGTACTGTCCCCCCCAAAAAAAACACAGCCACTGAGCACAGCCTTGTGTCTTCCTCAGTTCACTGTCCTGGCTGACCGCCCAGCTCACCCAGCCCTAAAGCCAGCCCTGAACAGTTCCTTTTCAAATCTGAATTGCACCCAGTCAGAAGATCCCACATCAAGGCCCACCAGCTACAAGAGAAAAGCAGAGTTTTGGAGTAAGGAAGTATTTCTCCTTCCTTGACCATGACCATGAAGGCACATTAAGCACACCTTTTCCACAAATGATTTTGTAAGGTCCTTGATGCAAATAAGTCTGTGGCTTAATAAGATAATCAATAATTTTAAAAAGAGACTAGTATAAAAGGGCTAGAAAGGTAAAGGTAAAGGGACCCCTGACCATTAGGTCCAGTCGTGGCCGACTCTGGGGTTGCGGCGCTCATCTCGCTTTATTGGGCGAGGGAGCCGGGGTACAGCTTCCGGGTCATGTAGCCAGCATGACTAAGCCGCTCCTGGCGAACCAGAGCAGCACACGGAAACGTCGTTTACCTTCCCGCCAGAGCGGTACCTATTTATCTACTTGCACTTTGACGTGCTTTCAAACTGCTAGGTTGGCAGGAGCAGGGACTGAGCAACGGGAGCTCATCCCATTGCGGGGATTCAAACCTCCGACCTTCTGATCGGCAAGCCTTAGGCTCTCTGGTTTAACCCACAGCGCCACCCAATAAAAGGGCTAGAACCCTGGAATAACTAAAAAGTGAAACAATGGTTTTTATTATATATATAAAAAAGACAAAACCACATTTGCAACTCTGCAACATTCTGGCAGTAATTGCAATAAGGAAATTACACAAGGCCATCTCTGGAAATTAAACCAGAAACCTAAAAAATTAAATGGGCCTTTCTTTGGTATTACGTGCTTTGAGCAAATGGCTGGTGCTTTTGAAAAACTATTCAGAATTCATTAGGAATAGAAAGGGCACAGTCCAATCCAGGCTATGAACTTTCAAGGCCCATTTATTTTGATGGGAGAGGCAAGTACAGGCTGAAATCTCAGAAGCTGAATTAGATTGGTCACTTTTGTTCAGGGCTGGGTGACCCAAGGCCCTCCAGATGTTGCTGTGGATGTTTCCACCATTCCTGGCCATTGGTCATGTTGGCTGGGGCTGATGGGAGTTGGAGCTCAATAGTTCAATAATATCTGGAGGGCCACACAAGTTCTCTAGCCCTGTTTTAATTGGAGCAAGTCCTGAGCCATCCAAAGCGAAGTACGTACTTTTAAATCCTACTGATTTCATGGGAAGAACATACCATCTATCCCATTAAAATCAGCTGAGCTTAAAACATCTTTACCTTGACTAGATCGTGCTCCAAATTAACGTCTTTTCGTTTGAGAAAGTTGTTGTGTTTGTTTTCTGTTCTGGTGTGTGAACATAAGGGCTTTTCTTTATCAAACTCAGTGCCAAGGGGCTAAAATGCAATCCACCCTTATAAAAGGGTAATATTATCACAGGGAAAGGGACTCTGTGGTCCTCCAGAAAGATTAACACATGAGAAGGGAGCATGTGGGCTCATGGGATGCATTGATGCCAAACCATTTGGCATCGCATCTGACAATGCAGGAATGGGGAATCTGATGATTCTTGGAATTTAATTCCAAACAGCCCCAGGTCAGGAAGAATTGGAGCTATATTTCATCAACCACCTGAAGGGCTACAAGGTTCCCAATCCTGTGTGATAAGATACAACAGCAAGTGGTTTGAGATTACTGCATAGTGGATGCAGTAATCTCAAACAACTTGCCGTTGTATCTTATCGTCCTGTCCACTCCCCAACCCCGCAAACCTATGTAGGTACAATCTATCCAATCTATCTCAGACACATTTTGCTGACAGCCTTGATGGAAAAACAACCCAGTTCCTTTTTAATAGGCTTTTCGCCTGACCGGATTCCATGCGTGCATGCCCCAGTGATAGTACCGCATGAACCATTCTCAGGGTTCCTTTAAGGATGACTGGATGCAGCCATAAGCAGTTTGACAAGGTTATTTAAGCTGTGCTATATGACCCTCCCGTTTCAAAGCAATCACAATCTTTTAACAGCAAATGTCAGCTCACAGTTAATAAAGTTGGGGTTAGAAGATACCAGTGCAAAGGCGAGAATGGCTGGGCTTGAGGCCAAACCTTTCAAATAAATACATTTGGGAGGGGGGGGGGGAGATGAGAATTGAAGGTGAAAGTTTGCAGCTTCTCTGAGGCCATATATTGGGTCTCCCAGGTCCAACACTTTTATCTGTTTGGCCAAGCTGGCTTTCGGTTAATGAAGGCTTGGAGCTGCATGCTCATGCTGGACCCTGAGAATGGAAGGCAGGCATAGTGTTTGCCCTTATTGTACAAATATTGATAATATAAAAAGCTTCTCCAACTCGGAGGTGCCTTGCATTCCCTATGACCAATCTGACTTGGCTATTGCAGAAGCAGGAGCAGTGGGACAAATCAGTAAGACAGGACCAAAAGGTGCATCAGAACCATAAGAGAAACTTGAAGGGTCATAGCTCTGCTGTACAGCATCTGCTTTGCATGCAGAATCATAGGTAAAGGTAAAGAGACCCCTGACCATTAGGTCCAGTCGTGACCGACTCTGGGGTTGTGGTGCTCATCTCACTTTATTGGCCGAGGGAGCCGGTGTACAGCTTCCAGGTCATGTGGCCAGCATGACTAGGCTACTTCTGGCACACGGAAACACCGTTTACCTTCCCGCCGAAGTGGTACCTATTTATCTACTTGCACTTTGACTTGGTATTGAACTGCTAGGTTGGCAGGAGCAGGGACCAAGCAACAGGAGCTCACCCTGTCACGGGGATTCGAACCACCGACTTTCTGATTGGCAAGTCCTAGGCTCTGTGGTTTAACCCACAGTGGCACCCGTATCCCATGCAGAATCATAGAACTGTAGAATTGGGACCCTGAGGTTCAGCTGTCCCATACAGGAATAAAACTTGCAACCTTGGCATTATCAGCACCATGCTCTAGCCAGCTGAGCTATCCATGCTTCCCCAGACTCAGTCCCCAGCATCTGCAGGTAAGTCTAGTGGCAGAATCTTGTCTGAAACCCTGCAGAGCTGCTGTCAGTGAGTCAGATGGACCAGTCATCTGATGCAGCACAAGGCAGCTTTCTATGCTCCTGCTACCCCGATTTTTGCTGGACCATTCATCCTCTCCCTGAAAGTAAGGTCAGGGATGTCATAGGAACTTATCCATGCTTACCTATCCTCCACATTCATAGAATTGTAGAGTTGGAAAGGACCCTGAGTATCTTTTAGTCCCCTGCAATGCAGGAATATGCAGCTGTCCCTGATGCGGATCGAACTTGCAACCTTAGCATCCTCATCACCTGCTCTAACCAACCAAGTAGTGTTGTTGTTCTACTCTGGAGCTTTCCCTGCAAAAAAGCACTCTTTACCGCTGACTCGGAGCAAATGGCATTCCGTGGAAAACCTGAATTGCCATTTGTCCTGTTTTAAAGAATGGGTTTTCGCAGGGGAAATTCCAGGGCAAAATTTAAAAAGAGTGCTTGCACTTGGAGCATTAAAGCACAGCCCTGTGCCTGGAAAGAGGAGGGCAAAAAGTAAGTATGGATAAGCCCTTATACTGAGTCGAACTATTGGTGCCTCCAGTTCACAGGCCCATCTGGCAGAGACCTTCCAAGGTTCCAGGCAGGGGACATTCCTAGCCCTAGCAGGGATTGAAACCTGGGACATTCAGCATGCCAGACAGGTGGTCCAATGACACTTCCTTCAGCCAATGTCAAGGTGGAGTTGAAGAACTTTTAGATGGGGGTGGGTTTACCTTTAAAGGCAAAATGGACAATGTTTTCATTTTTTAACAGAGAAAAGACTTTTGGCACCACTTCACTCTGCCCTTAACAATCCAGAGGCATTTCATTTGTAATGTTCAATGGAATATCCCGTGGGAATGATGCTCTGCCATGATGTAGAGTTGTTACCAAGGGCATTCCTGGGAAGAAGAGATGGACGACCCCGTTGGCTATGGATTCACAAGTACCAGCTAGTTCACAGGAAACAACCCAGACCCACGATATAGTATCCTAAATCTATTCATAGCCCAGTTTCTGGTTACATTAAAAAGTATATTGTCTGAACTTTCAGGAAGCAGCTCAACATATGACTTACAACTACTTTTCTGGGAGATACATTTTAAGAGAGTTCACTGCAACGGGGCCTTAAATAAACTTTAAGCAGCTCGTTGGTGATGCATGTAAAACAGTACGAGTCTGGTCACAGCAAGTTCCCAGATTGCAGGACTGAAATGGCTACATCTCACTCTCTTTCCTCTTAGTGGGAATGGGATGTTTGTTTTAAAGTTCTTTTCATATGTTGCTCTCTTTCTTTTTTTATTGGAAACTTTACGAATGTAAACTCTCTGCTGTATGTCCCTGTCAAGATAGCAACAAGAGTAATTAATAATCGTAGGCCAAGGCAGACACATTTTACGCAGTTGAGGAAAGGAACAGGGAAAAGGTTACTGAAGGCATTTTCCCATGCGCTTCTTGTCTCCTGCATTCTGTAAACCTTCTCCTCATGTGAGAAAACTCAGTCATTTCATCCCACAAGGAAATGGGGGTAGGGTTGGAACAAGCAACGATCCTTGTTTATATATAGTCCATTTCCCCTGATGGTGGCACAGAGCTACAGGTTTCTCCATACGGGTGTGAAAGATGGGATAAAAATGATATTTTATGCGACTCTAGAAAATGTGTGTATTGAAAACAAGTGCTGCAAAGAGCAGGAGTCTGCTTGCTAATAACGAAT
Source organism: Podarcis cretensis (assembly GCF_951804945.1). Taxonomy (NCBI): domain Eukaryota; kingdom Metazoa; phylum Chordata; class Lepidosauria; order Squamata; family Lacertidae; genus Podarcis; species Podarcis cretensis. Next base: position 115,623,270 of record NC_137170.1, on the reverse strand, counting down.
ATTATTATTATCTTGCAGATTCAGAAATCATTGAGGAGACACTAGACAGCTTTGGCTTCTTGCTTTGGCATTATATCAGGAAGTTTCGCTCAATTTTGTCTTGTGGCCAGAATTTTTCAGAAATTAATTTTCTGATGCCTTTTCCTGAGAGTGTTGTCTCTCACATACAAACACACAGGCTTAAAAACACACATGCAGCACCTCTTTCCCAGGGGAAGGAGATCCCTGGGACCATTAGATATATGCTTCAGAACAACACCAGACATCAAGGGAGTCCAAACTGGAAAACAGTACTGTACAAAAGGGCAATTCGTTGAGAATTTAATGATCGTTACACCTGACCCACTGAACACGGGAGCAGCAATATTCTGAGATCTTAACAACTTTGCAACCCTATCAGGCCTGCAGGGTAACTTCTCAAAATCTGAAGCGTTATGCTTCAATGTACCACTCAAGATCCAAAAAGCACTCACAGAACTCTTTAGACTCAATAGACTCTGCCACAAAAAGCTTAGATACTTAGGAATAATTATAACAAGAAACTTTAACAGACTCTATTTTACTCTCTCATACAGATTAGCAATGGTAAAAGTGATGATCCTACCGAAACTGCTGTTTCTATTCCAATTACTGCCAAATTGGATCCTGCTCAACCAGGTATGAAAGTGGCAGAAAAAATTTAATTCATTTACTCCCCCCCCCCCCCCGCAAAAGACCCAGACTCCTATACCTCCCTGCAGTGGAAGGAGGCTGGAACATGCCAAATCTGGAGCCCCATATTCATCAATAGACCGACCTTTTATATTGTTTCATTGGTAACATAAGAGGGAAAATTACTATTACTCAAACTTAATCTAAACACAGCCACAAGGGCTCCTCATTAGATGCTTAGCTAGGTTTAACATTGTCTGTTAACTCTGTTCTATCCTGTTTCCCCTTGTTTTTGTTTAGACCAGTTTGTGAACCAAGAACTTCTACACTGAACACTAATAATAAATCATGTGTTGTAGATATTACTGCAAATATACTGCAAATGGCATGAGAAGATTTACATGTACCGTTTATAATTCCTGTGATCCTTGTTTACAAAATGCAATGAAAAGTTGTTCCAAGAAGAAGGAGAAGGATATCATAAACAGTATTGAAAGCTGCTGAGATGTCAAGGATAATTAACAAGGACACCTTTTCCCTGTCTGCCTCCTGACATAGGTCATCATACAGGGTGATCAAAGCAGTTTCTGTGCCAAACCCATGCCTAAACCCCGACTGAAATGGATCTAGAAAATCAGTTTCTTCCAAAAATGACTAGATCTGGTCTGCAACCACCTGCTGAAGAATCTTGCCCAAGAAGCAAGGTTGGCTGATTGTTACTTAGATTTTCCCAATATTTCTTTTGAGGAGTGGTTTTAACACTGCTTCCTTTAAGCAGGCAGGGACGACCCCCTCTAGCAAGGAGGCATTGATCATCTCCCTGCCCTAGTCAGTTGTCCTCGCCCTGTTAGTTTTTATCAGCCAAGAGAGGCAAGGGTTCAGAATGCAAGTGGTCACCCTGAACAAGCACTTTGTCCACATCCTCAAGCCTTACTAACTGAAACTCATCCAACATAACAGGACTAGGCAGTGCTCTGGGCACCTCTCTGCTGTAACAGGAGAATCAAGGTCCTGGTGGGTGCAAGCCATTTTATCCTCAAAATGTTTTGTAAACAATTCACAGCAAGCTAGCATTGGTTCTACCTTCAGATTAGACTGTCACAGGCCACACACAACCTGGAAAAGCTCTGTTGGACGGCACAATGAGGATGCAATGGAGGCAGCAAAGTACCGTATTTTTCGCCCTATAGGACGAACTCCCGCAGGGCTGTCTAGGCTGCGGATAGCAGCCTGCTTCCCGGAGTGCCGGGCACGCTGAAAGCCCGCCCGCCGGACAGACATCCGCAGCGTGTTGGAGCCCTGGGGAGTTCCCTGCAGGGCTCCCCACGCTGCGGATAGCAGCCTGCCACCCAGCGCGAGGGGCGCCCTGAAGCAGAGCACCCCTTGCGCCAGGCAGACATCCACAGCGTGTTGGAGCCCTGGGGAGTTCCCCACAGGGCTCCCCACACTGCGGATAGCAGCCTGCCGCCCGGCGCAAGGGACACCCTGAAGCAGAGCGCCCCGCCCACCGGACAGACATCGGCCAGCCCCACAAGCTCGGGCGCAGCGCCACCACCCCGCTGTTCCTCGACCTGGTTCGGTTTCCCCGACCTGGTTTTGGGGGGGAAATAAAGGGGGGAAATATCCTTTATTTTTCCCCAAAAAATCTAGGTGCGTCCTATGGGACAGAGCGTCCTATGGGACGAAAAATACGGTATGTTTTCTTTGCTGCCTTCACTGCCACTAGGTAGGCTCAATGATGAACCCTCAATTGCATTCAACTGGAGTTTTCCACCACTCACGTTTGAGCTGTCTCCCAGCTTGTTTTCTCACCCTAATCTCTGGAGTATACTAGGGAGACAAACGGGCTCCACAAAGTAGGAGAGGGGCAGTCGTGTCAACGGTCTGAGCCGTTCGGTTGCTCCAGAGGTCAGTCAGTCATATCAGCTGGAAAATCCCTCAGAGCCATCTGGAAACTGATGGGATCCATCAGCCTCCAAGGGCGGACCATCTTAATAGGTCCCCTGCCTCTGCAGAGGGGGAAAGGTGCTGAAAGCCTAAATCGGAACAGGAAGTGATCTGACCATGTCAATAGCCCCCACTTTCAGATTACCCTCTTCCAGTCCAGTTGAGTAAACAAAGTCCAGACTGTGGCCTGCCACAAGCGTAGGCCAATGACAGGTTGGGGCAGCCCCATGGTTGCCATGGCAACCAAAAATTCCTGAGCCACCTTGGCATGGATGTTGAAATCCCCCAGTACCACTGGTCTGGAAGTCTTCAACACCACCTCCGAGACTGGCTGTCAGTTCCAGCAGGGAGACTGCTGGGTAGCAAGGCAGGCAATAAACCAGCAGAATCCCTTAATCTGTCCCGGTTGCCCAATGCCAGGAACACACAAATCTTAGCTGAGAAGTGGTTTGCAGATAATATAGAACAGCAACAAGCACAGATTAAGATACAGACCACAGAATACAAAAGGCAGTTATCGGCATTCCAATAATTAACCAGTTTGACTCACTATGGAGAGCCTTACATCAGGTCTCCATAGCAGCAAACGGCATTCAGCTTCACATGTTATCTCTTATCCTTCTGGACTGTGACCAGAAAAAGGGACATGTAATATACTTGTACTAAGATATATATATATATATATATATATATATATATATATATGCGCCAAAAAAAAAGCATGCTTAGCTACCCTGAAATACTTTTCTAGCTAACATGTCAAATATAATCATATTGCCTAGGGGAGAAGGGAAATGGGCACTGAATAAATAACAGGATAGACAATGCATTTAGTCACCTGCCACAAATGGCCATAATCATAATCATAGTTTTATTTGTACCCCACCCACCTGACTGGGTTGCCCCTGCCACTCTGGGCAGCTTTCAACAAATATAATAGCATAATAAAACATCAAACATTTAAAAACTTCCCTGTACAGGGCTGCCTTCAGATGTCTTCTAAAAGTTGTATAGTTATTGATCTCCTTGACATCTGATGGGAGGGTGTTCCACAGGGAGGACACCACTACTCAGAAGGCCCTCTGCCAGGTTCCCTGTAACTTCCCTTCTCGCCAGAAGGCCCTCCAAGCTGAATCTGAGTATGAAATGTTAACGCATTTCCAGTAGCAGTGCCTATGGTGGTGTGGAAGCTCACCCTTCCAACAACAGTGTCTCTGCTGCTTACCTAGATGGGAGTTGGGAGTCTCTAATAATGAAGTGAAGGACGAAGCCCTCGTTAGGGGATGGAGTGCTGTTTGTGTAATGCAGGGGTAGCCATTGACCATATTTCCTGGAGCTAAGGAGAGTTTTAGTTCAGCAGTATCAGGAAGGCCAAAGGTTCTCTGCAATGGCATTCCATTGTGCATGAAAAGCCATTGTATTGGGATGGATGTATTTTTTTAAATAACAATTTTGGAAGCCACATTACCAGTGGAGTCTCCTATGCCCCCCTTAACTATTTTCTGACATGTTTTAATATGATTTGGAATACATTCAGTGACATAATCGCTACTTTCTGTTCTTCGAATGTCTGGGAGAGCCTTCAAAACTTCTTCCATTCCACACACACACCCCATTTTAACCAAGCACTTCATCTGCTGCACCAGAAATGGTGGCACATGCACATAATTCAGACCATGTGTTTTGTACAATGTACAGATGCTAGCCTTCAGCTTCTTGCATAAAAAGCTGTAATATTGAGAAATGCCAGCCAAATCTGCTTTTGCAGCATAGGGAAGGAACACTTCAGCCAAATGATGCAATAAAGCTTTCAAATCTAATAAAATAAACAAAACTTCCATCTGAAAGCCACATGGAAACTTAGACACCACAGGTGACATTTGCTGGAACCCGCTGATATTGTTAGCATTTGTTTGGCTATGAAAGTGTGAAGGTGTTAAAGAAGGGCCGAACATTTTTTATGTATGCAACAACGGCAGCAAGGATACTCATCGCTAAGAATTGGAAAACTCAAGATCTACCCACACTGGAAGAGTGGCAGATGCAGCTGATAGACTATATGCAACTGGCTGAGATGACTGGCAGGATCCGAGACCTGGGAGAAGAGAGGGTTGAGGAGGACTGGGGGAAATTTAAGACTTATTTGCAGAAATACTGTAATTTGGTTGAATGTTAAGAAGGATGCTAGATCATAAATAATTGCCTACCATTGAATTAGATTTGATTTTGATGATAAGTGAGAAATAAGGAAAATATAAATTTATTTTGGAGAATTGTTAGATTTTATCTAAATGAGTGGTGACAAATATTGCAAACAAGTGGGTAATTTGCTTGGAAAAAACCTTTTGCAACAATGTAAGTGGGAGCAGGAGATGTGAGGGAGTCCAAAGAAGAGACGAAATTATGTTATGATATAAGTAATTTTTATTTATGCACTTGTATTCAAAAATCTTAATAAATATGAAATTTAAAAAAAAAGAAAGTGTGAATCCTGAGGTAAATTTGCAGAAAACCCCCTGGAAGAATGCTAATTTATGTGCTGTGCTAGAAAATCTTGGATTGAAACGAAAAACAGATTAAACCTGACTTCAAGCGGAGACATACAAATATTGTGACTTAACTTTTAAAGGGTTGTGTATGTTAAAGGACTGGCATTTTGGGTTAACTAACTGTTTTGTAGTGCATCTTGCTTGCCCTTCACATAACATAATGTCTACCTCACATATCAAAGGTCAGTGTAAGGAGTTGCATCATTAGCATACAATGAAAACTGTATATTGAAAGCATCTCTTTAGAGAGGGAATTCCACAGCCAAGGAATTGCCAGAGATGTCCTCTCCCAGGCTACCACAACCACATTCTGAGGGTGGTGGAACTACCAAGAGGGCCTCCTTTGCTGAGGAGATCTACAGAGAAGGAGGTGGTGTTTCAGATATTTGGAGCCCAAGTCACGTAGGGCTTTAAACATCACTGTGAGCACCTTGAATTGAGCCCAGTGATGACTAACACACAAGGCAGAGATTGTAGCGTGTTTGGCTCTAAGCCTCCAAACTCCACCACAACAAGTTGTCTCCTTGGAGCTATCCAAGGTCCTGATACTCTGGCTGCCCGGTGCTACTCACAGGTGTCCATCATGACACCTGCTGACTCCCAGTTGTGGCCAGGACAGGGTAGTATGTCCCTTTCCCATGGGTTTGGGAGAATGTGATTGCCAACACATAATTATTAAGGTTAGGCAACCAATTCAGCCTAATCCCAAATCAAATCTGATTGAAATCAGCTCTGAATTGGTCCGAATTAAATCAGATCAATCCAAATCAATTGGGACTCATTTGAACAGATATGAAGCTCTAAACCGACAGATAGACTGACTACAAAATGATCCAACAGTGCAAAACAGTACCATATAAGGAGAATGCCAGGAAGCGAAGAGGGAGAAGAGGCACTGGATTTTGCTGATTGACAACACTAGCTTGCAATCCACGGCTAGAACCTCACCCATCTCAATGCCTTACCCTATTCTGTAAGTTCTCTCAAAAGAGTTTTTTCTTTTCTTTTAATGAACCTGGTAAGTTTATTTGAACAGGAGTGATACAATGAGGAGTAATCACTGAGAAGATCCTGTTTTTTGTACACACCAACCTCATTTCAGAATATGGGTACACTTTGAGCAGGGATTCCTTAGGAGATTTCAGATCACTATGAATGTCCATAGAGGTTGGTTAAGATGTCCTGGTGGTAAATCATATTAAGGATACCTGAATGGGCTGTTGGATTGAGTCTGAGAGGGAAATTTGCACTGGCTGCCAGAATGTATCTATCCTTGCTGAATTCAGACTATATTTAATAGAGTGCCCCTCTGTTTATGGCAGGGGTAATTGGAATATGCTGTCCCACTGCTAATGTGTCTACATGCCTTTCATAGATTGTTGCAACAACCAATACTACATGCAAAACCTGAGCAAAACACAGGATTCATTATGGTGGAGAGGTCAACAGGTCAAGTAATTCTTCACTGTTTAGAGCTTACGGCAAGGTTTTCCAAAGCACAGAGATGAATAATGAAGTGAGCAAATAACAAGTTCAGTGGTGTTCACCCTCGGCTCTATCAAGAAACGAGGCCTGAATCACAATGAAAGAATAGCTGCTAATACATGTGTATACTTATTTAACAGAACGTGCATTGCAGCGGGCTATGAAATCTGAAAATATAAAAAACTATATTCACTATTTTTAAAAGTTACATTAACAGGTTGTATTCAATGAAGTTGTTCTGTCTGTCAAGGATTTCTGCATGCATAAGGGAATTTCCCTTCCCTCTCCTCCCCCCATGCACTCCCCAATCTGTCCTAGGAGTTCTCCCAACCCCCCAAAATTGATTGGAGTGGACAGGAGACGAGGGGTGTTGGATCTCAGCCAATCAAGGGGAAAGTTTTGCCAATTGTCCTTGAGCTTGATTTAAATCAGCACTTCCTATTGCATATTTTCTCAATAGCGTGATTTTCTAAGCACACAAGGCATTATGCAGATAAAGTACAAGTTTTGTACAGAATGGGAAGGAGGATCTTCCAGACTATGAGAATGGATCAGTCTTCCTTCAGTGGAAGAGTCACACTCACACTTAACATTCATCAAAATTGTCATGCCAGACAGATTGACACAGAAGTCAAGAGGGGCAAACATTACAACGCCTGCTTTGTTTTGGCAAAACACTAGGAAATGACATGGCAACAATATGAGATGCTTAATGCATGATGTACCGGCAGATATTCTAATTTTTTCTCTGTGTGGGATGCTACTGATAAATAATGTCCTTGTTCCCCTTTCTGTTGCCCAGCTGCCTATTAAAAATAAGGAAAGAAAGCTGTTTTGATAGGTTCTATTTTCCAGGAGTCATTATTCCCCACCTGCTCCAAATCCTTCACATCCTGTTTCTGTAACTTCCTCACACTTTTACAAAATTCACTCTTCTTCCTGTCCCTTTTGTTCAGAATCTCAAACCTAATATATCACTCCAACATGCATCTCCCCAATAACATGTTATTTCACTGGCTCCCTCTTGTGAAAAATGCATCTATACAGGGCCTGCCTGGCATGTTTTGCCACTTGAGGCAAAATGCCCTGCTAGTGCCACCCACCCCACCATGGGCGTGCTCTGCTGCCACCCCGCCATGGGTGCACCCTGCCCTTGCTACGGGTGCACCAAGCCCACACGCCCACAACAGCAGATGCGGCCGTGGCAGCATGGCGGTGGCGGTGCAGTGGCCTGTCTGTGGCAGAAGAGGAGGGGAAAGCAGAGCAGGGTGGTGGTTTGAGGGGCAGATGAGGGGGAGGACATGGTGAGGCCTACCCATGTAGAAGGAGGAGGTGAGCAGCATGCTCCTCAGGTCCAGATCTGTCACCTCACTTTGCTTCGTGGGCAGGCCAGCCCTGCATATATCTAAGCGAAATTTTATCTTGACATGTTGTACGCTACTCTGACTGAAAAATGTGTTTTTCAAAGTTTCATATATACCCTTTTGTATATATTTGTACTCTTCCCTGTTTCCCCCAATATTATGTCCTAAAATGTCTTATATTTTTTTTTCACTTTTAAGAAGACGTAGCCATAACACTGTCAGAATCCAGCTTTTTTGTTAATGCATTTTTCAGCTCTAAACTGTACCCATTCATCTTACAAACTTTTGGCACGCCAGCGAATGTCTGCTGATGGGGAGCCAGTGCTGAATTTCATCTATTTTCACTGCAATGCTACAGCGATCAGAATTACCCAGACAGCTCTTCTATCTCTGCTAACTGCACAACAAAATGAAATTTTCCCTACTGGTACCATAAAATGCTATGTTCTCTTTCTAAACTCATTAGAACACTAGAAGCTATATTGAACCATTTCATGTATCTCATGAATGTATAACTTTCTCTGGAAAATGTCCACTGGTAATATGTGGCAATGGTTAAATTAAATGGTTCTCTCAATCATCTCTTTATCGTTTACGATCCTCACCATCCTACTCCCTCTCAATGAAAATTCAACCACAGTTCATCTGCCAATATCTTCAGATCATGACAATCAATGGAAAGCAGGAGAAGGAAATCCATTTTCAGTCCATCTGATTCTCTTCCCCATCAGAATGGACATTTTCCTTGATTCACAGCTCAAATGGACAGCATTTCAATATATTTACTTGGGTTTGCTATGGAGTTCGCATATATCCTCTCCATTTCAGTGTGGAGGCTCCTTCTTGCCTGCCCTTTCATCACCCTTTTGTACTAATAATGTCAAAATAATTAGTTCAGTTAATGGAAAACATTTTTGTGCTCTGTGATTGCTTTAAAAAAATTATGGCACATTTGTTAAAATATAAGTAGCAGCTGCAGCACTTTGAATATCTAGGATGCCTTCCTGGGTAAATGGTTTTTCATCATTAATCTTGTAGGGATGAAAGGAAAGATTATTATTTCCATTGTTTCTCAAGCACTTGAAAGACCCGCTTTCTTTCATTCTGTTTTGCATACTAGCAAAGAAAGACAGCCAATGCAGAATCCCACATCTCTTTCCAATCACAATAAAGAAGGCATATTTAACATGTATTAAGCTCAGCATTTGAAAGGTCATACCAGTGTTCTGTGCTATTAAATGTCAGTCTTAGCATATGCAATTGCCTAGCCATTCCAGACCAAGTTATTTTTCGAATCAGAGCTTTGGGAGGAATTCTATACTCTATGGAAAAACCAGAACAGCTCCATTTGATTTTTTTTTTTTTCCTGTTGTGACAATAATGGACAATATTTTCTCTACAAATAGGGTTTTTTTTCCTGGGTTCTTTGTGGGTTGCAAAATCTTTTTGTTGTTGTTTGGATCCTCAGAGGGCACCAATTTAGTAGCATTTGAGTTTCTATTCATGCCCTGCACTATTTATAGCATAACTTGCTTTCAAAATGGTAAATTTAACATAATCATTCTTAGGTGACTAGACAGCTTGTGTCATTTTTTCCATTATTAACATTTTAAAATGTACATAAAAGGAGAAGGAAACTTTCAAGAATTAAATAAAGCATGCTACAGTACGAGCTAGTTTAGTGGGAAAAATATACAACATTTTAGAAGCAGCACTGTGAACTCCAAATAGCGTTTAGCACTGCCTCGACCCTCCGTTTATTGTTCTCTTGTGATGACTTAAAAGCACTGTTAATAGTGGCCTGAATGGGATATGCATTCACCAACCACTTTGAGGATTAGGCTTGCTGTCAACTGAATTCTTTGATGAGTTTCTGAGCATATTCTGATCCAGCAGTCATTTGTGGGTAGGGTACACGAATGCACACATGGGAACAGGAGCTTCATTTTCACTTCAGCGGAAGAGAAGAATCCACACAAAGATCCTTTCTTTGTGAAACTGTGCCATTAGGTAAACATGAGAATAACCTGGATGATTCTGATCCAAAGTCCATCTGGTCCAGCATCCAGCGTCTCACTGCAGTGGCCAAGCAGGTGCCCCCAGGAAACCCACAAGCAGGCCTTAAAGGCAATTGTTTTCTTCCATCATCGCTCCCAAACAACTGGTACTCAGTCGCATGCTGCTGGGGGACGCATTGGTCCCACCATGTCTAATAGTCCCTGAAGAAGTTTATGTGCCCTCTGTGTTGGTGCAATACCCTTCAGCATGTTGAGTCCCAAAACCGGGACGTGCGTCTTCCCGTCCATGCTCCCGCACAAGTCACATGACCCACACGAGATCATGGAGTGCAAAAGACATGCTTTTTTCAGGGCCATGCTCTCACGGTTTCAAAGAACACGCATTTGCGGTGCTGTAGAAAATTGTGGAAACCAATGTGCTTTTTCAGGGTGAGATCACGGCACCAACTTGCACAATATCACAGCGACTTAAACGGCTGCCTTGCTCTCATGGGAGGAAATGGGATGTCCCAGTTTTTCCGGGACACTTGTGGGGTATGTAGGTGGAAGGACCCTTTCGCTGCAATTCTATGATTCTCCACACATATAGGGCACGCATGGGGAAAGGGGAAGCAGGACAACTCAATTGGCCCCAAACCCCCGCTCCAAATTACACATGCTGCTGTCCCTATCTGTCTGCATTCTCTGTATTCACACATATAGCTAACATTTAAATTGGAGGATCGGCCCCCATCCATCTCTTGATGTCAGAATTGTTCATACATTCCTTTTGGGACAGAAATGTTACACACACTCTCTCCCCTTGAATTCCAGTGCTACACGCGAATATGGGGTGTATAAGTGAACTGGATTCATTCATACAGTTAATCTCCCCCATATATAATAAAAATCACTGAGAGCAGGCAAGTTCTACCCATACTGTTGAATGTATACAATACTTTTACATCTGAGAGAGAAATCAACTTATAACAACTCAACCTGCTCCACTGCCTAGACTCAGGTCCAGTGTCTTTTGAAAAAGCAATAGCTGCCCACTAAGTACAACATTCAGCTTCATCAGAACATTGCCTGCTTTTGCCATTTCAGGCCACTTCGAAAGTTCAGTCCCTAACAGTAAACAATGGAACACCTGATACTGAGCTAATCTTGTGTTTGACAGCTATTAACGCTGCCCTTTCAAACCATATGCAGGGGGGGGGGGATAGAGAAGTGTGTTGTGCTTCCCTGTTTTGCAAATCTGTTCTAAATCCCATTCTATTAAAGTTGGTTTTCCCTCAACATATTTGCGGGGATCATCCTGCCATTCACCTTGCAGCAGAACAATTAAGAGGTTGAAATGCAAATGTTTAGGCAGCTGTTCAAATGCATCTGAATTTTTTCTTAAGGTGCCAAAACAAACTTCTCCTTTACTTTTCAGCTGTTCTTATCTCAGTCTCCGATCAATCTACATGCAGCGCAAGTGTATTCCTCAATCTCTTGTGTACAAAATAGCTTGCAGATGGCTCCATTTCAAGTACTTCCTGCTCTGAAACCTTACTACAGTACCCTCAGGTGATTTCATTGCACATTAAAATTTCCCCTTCCTCCAAAGACCTTGGAGTAGTGCATGGGCCTCTCCTGTGCTCAATTTGTCCTCACAACAACTTGGTGTTGGATCTTAGTATGTGAGAGAGAACAAGTATCCTAAAATCACCAGGTGAATTTCATGGCTGAATGGGGACTTCAATCCTAGTCTCCGCAGTCCAATTTCAGTCTTCCCCAACCTAGTGCCTTCTAGAGGTTTTGGACTACAACTCCCATCAACCCCAACTAGTGCTGACTGGGATTGATGGGAGTTGTAGTCCAAAACATTGGACTACAGGTTGGTCAAAGCTAATCTGTGCCTACACCACACTTGCTAGACTCAGCAGAGAGACCATCAATAAAGCACATCATGTATCAGCTGAAGAGACAGGGTGGATTTACACAAGGGGGGAAGGGAACCACTATAAATAAGTCAGAAATTAAGTCGTTATAACAAAAGAAAAAAACACGCTATGGAAAATCGCATAGTGGGGGTTTTTTTGTACTTCAGCGCCATCTGAAGTTGCATGTTTATAATGCATTCAAAACGCCGGTTTCGCCAACCCCTGGGTACATCGCTGGTGATAACAGTATCCAATGAGTGGGAGAAGTTAGGACAGGGGTGCCTTGCAGTGACATAAGTGACATTCTGGCATTGTTGCAGAATGGTGATGGTTAAATGTTCTGTGCTGTTGATGCCCCTACGCGGGTGGCGCTGTGCGTTAAACCACAGAGCCTAGGACTTGCCGATCAGAAGGTTGGTGGTTCGAATCCCCGCGATGGGGTGAGCTCCCGTTGCTCAGTCCCTGCTCCTGTCAACCTAGCAGTTCGAAAGCACGTCAAAGTGGAAGTAGATAAATACCTTCTGGTGGGAAGGTAAACGGCGTTTCCGTGCGCTGCTCTGGTTCACCAGAAGCGGCTTAGTCATGCTGGCCACATGACCCGGAAGCTGTATGCCGGCTCCCTCGGCCAATAAAGCGAGATGAGTGCCGCAACCCCAGAGTCAGTCATGACTGGACCTAATGGTCAGGGGTCCCTTTACCTTTACTATGAAATAGCACCCAGATCCTCTTTGGGGAACTTGAGAATTGCCTTTCTCAAACCACAGCCCAGAAGCAACTGAGCTGCACCAGTCCACAAAAGACACAAGAGGGAAATAACTACAGTATCTGTGCTGTAGTTTTATTTTCTAGAATTCCCCAACCCGCATCTAGCTTAGTGGTTCTATTTCAAGACTGTTTTCCTTTGGTAACTCTTGCAAGGGAGAATCTGCACCACCTGTTTTCTCTACCCAACTACTTTCTGTCTTGTGCAATAGCCCCAGACTCACAACACATCCCTGGTCATAAAATCAAGATTCTAGCCCAGCCCACTTCCAACAATACTACTTACAGGATTGTTTGTTTGTTTATTTATCCCCTCAAAAAAAGGAGCATTCAAAAATGTTTCCTCTACCTGCTGTCTGAAGTGGTACAGTCAGGGCCAGATTTAGGTTTGATGAAGCCCAAAGCTACTGAAGATAAGGGGGCCCTTTATATATCCAGCTGTCCTTTGTCAACAACAAATTGTTGCTGTTTTTTGTGTTGAATATATGCTATATGGTAATTTGTGGACCTAATAGGTATCTAAAGCCATTTGCACATGCAGAATGTAGGCACCCTAATAGAGAAATGAGCAAACCAGTGATAGTTTAGGGAGCAGGCTAGCAGGCGGGGCCCATTGCAGGAGCCTACACAACACAAAACACTGTTGCTGTATGCAGGTTTTATTTTATTTGTTTTTTATATTATATTTCAGAAATGTACATCTAGTTTATTTTCCTTTAAATTGTTTTGGGGGGCCCAAGAGAGTGAGGCCTAAGCTATAGTTTGTTTAGCTTATACGCAAATCCGGCACTGGGTACTGTCCATTCCACAACAGCCTCAGGAATCAGGACTCTCTTATCTCCTTCTCACCTCCTTCTGCTGCATGTGTGGACCAAGCCGTAGAGTAAGAACAAGGAGCCCTGCTGCCTGCCACCCCCCACCCCCCACCCCGAAACAACGGTACTCGCTTCCCTTGAAGACTGGCCCCAAACTAAACCTTCAGGAGAGCGTCACTTTTGAACTGGGTTTTTATGACTGGAGCTGACACACAGTAGAGTTTTGCTCTGTTTATATTTGACTATGATTTAATTGTCATTTTGTGCAGGTTTTTTGTTTGAAGCGTCTGTAAACCATGTCAAGCTTTGGACACCTTTACAGGATAGATGTTTTAAAAAGTAAATTAATACAGCCGACAAAGGCTGCCGCAACTCTGCAAATGGCACGGCTGCTGAAAACCCTTACTGCCAATGGTATTTAAATGGCCTGTGTATAGGGTCGACTGGCAAATTCTAAATGTATTATTATTATTATTATTATTATTATTATTATTATTTTCCTGTACAGTTTAAGAACACATTCTCAAGTATATTAGAGTTCAAGCCTATATGTGACCAAAAGCTGTGATCATAGAATCACAGAGCTGGAAGGGACCCTGAGGCTCATGTAGTCCAACCCCCTGTAATACAGGAACATTCTGCCCAATGCGGGATTTGAACCCAGGACCCTGAGATTAAGAGTCTCATGCTCTACCATACTCTTATAGTTCCATGTTCATTGTTACATAGTTCAACCGAGTTCAGTTGGGCTAACTCCCAGGAAAGAGTGTGCAGGGTTGCAGTCTTTATTTACCTGGAGGTAAGGGCCACTAAAATGTTCCGCTTGAACTTACTTCCAAGGGAAATGCATTGTGGCCGGAAAGTTTTTACGACAGCATAAAAAAATGACACTGTTTTTCCTTTTGGCTTCTGTGAAATTCAGATCTTCAAACTGAAGAAGCCCAGGACTCTGCCTACACTCCAGTGCACACAGTGGTTGGCGGGTGGTGCTGTGGTCTAAACCACTGAGCCTCTTGGGCTTGCCGATCGGAAGGTCGGCGGTTCGAATCCTCATGACAGAGTGAGTTTCTGTTGCTCTGTTCCAGTTCCTGCCAACCTAGCAATTGAAAAGCACACCAGTGCATGTAGATAAATAGGTACAGTGGTACCTCGGGTTAAGAACTTAATTCGTTCCGGAGGTCCGTTCTTAACCTGAAACTGTTCTTAACCTGAGGTACCATTTTAGCTAATGGGGCCTCCCGCTGCCGCCGCTGCACCATTTCTGTTCTCATCCTGAAGCAAAGTTCTTAACCCAAGTTAATATTTCTGGGTTAGCAGAGTCTGTAAACTGAAGCGTCTGTAACCTGAAGCGTCTGTAACCCGAGGTACTGCTGTACTGCTGTGGCATGAAGGTAAACAGCATTTCCGTGCGCTCTGGTTTCTGGCACCGTGTTCCATTGTGCCAGAAGTGGTTTAGTCCTGCTGGCCAAATGACCCAGAAACCTGTCCATGGACAAACGCTGGCTCCCTCGGCCTGAAAGCAAGATGAGCGCCGCAACTCCATAGTCGCTCCATAGTGCATGGACTTGGAGCGGGACAGAGACTCAGGTTCCAATATCCACTCATGGAACTCAGTGGGTGACCTGGGCTTGTCAACTCAGTTGGTTAGAGTGTGGTGCTGATAATGCCAAGGTTGCAGGTTCGATCCCTGTATAGGACAGCTGCATATTCCTGCATTGCAGGGGGTTGGAGTAGAAGATCCTCAGGGTTCCTTCAAACTCTACAGTTTTACGGTTCTGTGGTTCTATTTTTAAGCATAACCTACCTCATGGGACTGTTATGAGGATCACCTTGCATGACAACCTCAGCTCCTTGGAGGAAGAGTTGGATAATAGTACAGGAATGCTGTGTAAGGGGATTCCACAGTCTCTTCAATGGGCTGAACCACACCCTGCATGCAGCAGAATGCCCTTACCTTGCCTGAAGCGATTGAGGGAAAGGCCTTGTGAATGGGGGAACTTCTGTGCCAGCATGAAATCCTAAATTGCAACAAATGTTGGTTGAAAATGTGACTTGCAGCTGCACAATGCCCAGTGCTGGATTTACTTATCAGCTAAACAAGCTATAGCTTAGGGCCCCACTCTCTTGGGGGCCCCAAAAATTTTAAAAGAAAAATGAACTGGATGTACATTTCCAAAATACAAGATAAAAAAAAAATTAAATAAAACCTACATACAGCAACAGTGTTTTGTGTTGTGTCGGCTCCTATTTGTTATGTGCAAATGGCTTTAGATACCTATTAGGTCCATAAATTACCATAAAGCATATATTCAACACAAAAAACAGCAACAATTCGTTGTTGACAAAGGACAGCTGGACATAAAAAGGTCCCCATTATCTTCAGTAGCTTAGGGCCTGATCAAACCTAAATCCAGTCCTGACAATGCCATACCTTTCAACATTTCTCTGATGAATATAGGGACGTTCCATTCCATGATGACAATTTTACTCTTTATACCCCAGACATCTTATTGGTTGGCTCCAGGCACTCTGGGCACCTTCCAACATATAATTTTTTTTAAAAAAAATTAAAAAAGCATCTCCTATACAGGATTGCCTTCAGATGGCTCGGGGGTCAGATAACTCCATACATACCCTCCAACATCTCCAATGAAAACAGGGACATCCTAAGGAAAAGTGGGACATTCCAGGATTAAATCAGAAACTGGGATGGCTGCTCTAAATCAGAGTCGTCCCTGGAAAATAGGGACACTTGGATGCCAACACTGGACACTTGTCTTTCACAGTGAGTCAAACTGACTGTGACACTCTATCTGAGTCCACACAGAAGGCAAAGGATCTTATCTTTGGAATTTAACTTCTGGGCAGATAGCCACACCTTATCAAACTGCGGCCCCATTTGCCCTTCTGAGGCCCATTGGAACTTGGCATTCATGTAGCTTATCAACACTTTGGCAACGAGATCTCCTTGTTGTCATCGTGTTCTTCCCAGAGGTGTTTTAAAGGAGGCTTCAGAACTAGCTGTGATTGTTCTGCTTTATATTTATTATATAGCTATGTAATTCCAAAACTTTATCAGGCTAAGCCTAAAGCAAAGGTGTAAAGACGTTTGCCATAAAATAAACAAATGAGATGAAACTCATACAATAAAAACATAATTGCCATTCATAAGATTTCCTTCCCCTCCCCCCCCCCCCGGCCTAGTTTTAGAGGTCAAAATGTACTCAGAATATATACTAGCATTTTGATTTGGATTGCACTATATGCAAATGTCCTTCAGTCGTGCCTGATTTTGGGTGGAAACTAATGGTCAGCGGTTGTGTCCATCCCATTCCGATACATGTCTGCATAGAAGGAATCCCATTGAACTTCATGAGGATTATTCCCAAGTAACTGCGCATAGCATTGAAGTCATAATTTAATGGACTTCAGTGGGTTTTCTTGCAATCTAAACTTACACAGCAGAATCAGAGTTATAACCTAATTTACTTCTGTCTTGTGATTTATATTTTTTCGCTATAAGAACCCCATTATATATTTCGGCAACAATCCTACATACACTTACTAATTTCCATTTATCTCTGTTTCCCATTTTTCCAGTTTTAATTCAATTCACAAGGTTTCCGCAACAGTTTGTGATTGTGAAAATTTGTCAGCATTTCAGTGTGCCATTGATCTCAGTACACACATTTTTGCATGCAATTTCCCCTAATATAATGTACATACAAAAATGCACACTTTCCTGAATATATCCAATGTTTTATACAACATTCGTAGAACTGCTCTGCAGAATTTGGAGAAGTGTGAAATTCTAAGGATAGCTACATTTCGGTTTCATACTGTTTCTGGACATAAATTAGGTTAGTTCACACTAAACCGCAAACCAAACTAAATATCTCCCTCTTCCTTCCTGTGGAGTATGCCCCATTCACATGAATGGGAGTTATCACTGAATAAATGTACATCAGGTCTTGTTGGTTGCATAGTTCCTTTGAGAAAAAGAAAAGTAATTGCATTTAGTTTCCATGTTACTTCAAACATGCTATTAAGGCTGCAGCCTTAAGCATGTTTACCGGTGAGTAAGTGCAACTGAACTCATTGCAACTTATTTTCAAGTAGGTACATGTAGCATTGAGCTGCAGAAGTTGCAAATCATGTGTCATTAGTAGGCATTACATTTCTGGCACACAAACATAATCAGCTAGCCAAATTTGAACAATGTACAACATTTAGAGGGCTCTACCGTTCCAGAATGGGTCCGAGCAACAGCGAAGCGTTAGGAAAAGAAAGGTTTCTGTGCATCTTTTGCAAGCATGGAAATGCCACAGAAAACTTCGTAGAAAGTTTCAGCCTCTTTTCAGTTGTTGCTGTTGTTTTCCTCCCTCTTAAGCTTCTGCAACAAATGTCTCAGAACATTTACTCCAACTTCCACGAAAATGACTATATCATTATGGGGGGGGAGGACATTGCTGGCACGCAGAGTAAGTTAAACTTTAGACTCCTGCTGTGCAGAGCCTCTTATTTGCTTTCACATCTGAAATCCAAGTTAGCAAGAAGAGATGCAAGAGGAAAAGTTCAGAAGAATTACTCTGATCCCAAGAAACGACCATGGCACTACTTACCTAAAGATTGGTCTCTGGAGGTGCTTTTTCCTAATTGTAACACAATCAGCCATTTAAATGAAGGTGGGGGAATCTCCTTGGCCTGAAAATAGTTCCAGCGAGAACCTGGGAGCAACCAGGGGACCTGTACTTAGCTACTGTGCTGAAGAGAACACAGTGGATTTTTTTTTGGTGCTGGGGAAAACCTCCCTCCCTCTCTCTGACAGTTGAGCAAAGTGAGGCCATAGAGACCACATAACGTCTGAGCAAGACCAAACCATGCAGGCTGTTAACAGTAGCGCTGGAGTCAAGTCGATCGAAGTGGGGAAGTGCCTTGGAATCTTCTCAGGTGCTTGAGAAAAATGCAAAACTTTGCCAGCCAGTTAACTCGGGGAGAAGAAAAAGTGCTACGATTATTCCAGTCATGAGAACACGTCTTACACACACGGGTCAAAGTCTTTGATGCAGAGGCTCCCTTGCACTGTAAAACAAGCTCGTTAGTTCAGAGACTTCACTTCTTCTTTTCCCCTCCTTCTTCTCCTCTTTCTTCAAAATAAAAGTTGTCCAGCTGTTTCAGCAAGCACACACACACACCCCTTTGCAAGTGCCTTCAGAAAGTTTTTTTTTCCCTTTTCCTTTTTTTGTGTGTGCCGTTGTACGGAACTGTATACAAATTAAAGGAGACGAATGGCTCTGGTCTCTGTGCCTGGCTTCTCTTCAAGACGTTGTTGTAATTATTTTACAGTCTGGCTATTATTCACTTTGGCTGATGTGTAGCTGTAACTATGCATATTAAACCACCGCTCATAATTTCTGGCACTTACACAGCCTAACAGCCCACAGTAGGATGCAGAGCTCGCAGCTGTTGGGGGATCATAACGACACAGAATGGAGCAACTAGACTTGCATCAGGGAAGGGGGGAAAGGGAAAAACAAACCAGATTTCTTCACCAACAAAACTGAACCCTGCATTTCAGTCTGGCCATGATGTGAAATATGGGGCATGTTAAACATAAGCAGAAGTATGTCAGCATGGAATAGAATTAATACTACCATAGTTAATCGACAGAGATAATCCATCTATCTATTACACAGATTGAGGCGCTAGGTAAGATTCCAGTCTCTGGAACTTCAAACTTACATTAGTCAATGCCATGGGTAGGCAAACTAAGGCCCAATCGCCTTATAAATTCAGCCTGTGGACTGTCTGGGAATCAGTGTGTTTTTATATGAGTAGAATGTGTCCTTTTATTTAAAATGCATCTCTGAGTTATTTGTGGGGCCTGCCTGGTGTTTTTATACCAGTGTGGTGTAGTGGTTAAGAGCGGTAGTCTCGTAATCTGGGGAACCGGGTTCGCGTCTCCGCTCCTCCATATGCAGCTGCTAGGTGACCTTGGGCCAGTCACACTTCTTTGAAGTCTCTCAGCCCCACTCACCTCACAGAGTGTTTGTTGTGGGGGAGGAAGGGAAAGGAGAATGTTAGCTGCTTTGAGACTCCTTAAAGGGAGTGAAAGGCAGGATATCAAATCCAAACTCTCCTTCTTCTTCTTCTTCTTCTTTTTTTTTAAAATAATATTTATTAAAGATTTTCAAATATAACAGAAAAAGAAAAACATCCAAATTTAAAACCTTATTTTCATTGGCATCCTTCCAGGACTTCCCCTCCCCTCCCCCTCTTGTATTCCAATTCTTTCAAATAAATTCAACAAATTCTTACCCCAAATTTTAAAATTATTATCATTGGCCCAATTTAAAAAATATTTTCCCATCCCCTAAAATCGACCTGTTCCCTTCCACGAGTTCCCCTCTTTAATATGCAATACAGATTAAAATAAACAGAAAAATAGAAAAAAGAATAAAATGTAATTTAACACCCTTTGGATTCCAAATTTCCCTCCCCCCTTTCCCGGTTGCGTTCCCAATGTCCGTCAATATCTACTGTCATCCTGGAGCTCCCACATCTAAACCACAGTCCTTCACCAGTCCGCTTTGCCGTCTTTTTATTAGTCTTTGCCTTCTTTTGGTCATCTTTGATTTCACATGTCCAATCTTGGAAGGAGTCTATCTTCCGACTTTGTCCAGTTCTTGTTATTCTTGTTGTTCTTGTTGTTCTCTCTCCTCCTCTCCCCCCCCCCCCCCGCTCTCCTGCACAAATGTTCTAATTCCAAAAAACTTCTAATTCCTCTGCAGAGGCTTTGTTATTCAGGAACAAAACATTACGTCAAGTCCCTTCCATTCTTCAACAGATAAATCTATTGTCTCCTTTAGTGTGTAAACCTCTGTAGACAAAATAGTGTTCCATTTCTGCAGTTTCCCAGGAGATAAAAAGTCCTATTCAAATTCGATGCCAACAATACTTGTAGTGTCCCACAGCTCCTCTAGAGGGATTATAGTAACTCAGTTTCCTTCCCGATCACACCCAACAGTCAAAGTAACTTATTATTCCTTGTTTTAAACAATTTATATCCAATTTGTAACAAATGTGACCAGCAAAGTCCTCGTAACAAAGTTCTCTTTTTGTTCTTCCACTTTGACAGCTCCTTTGACAGCTGTCAAAACCTCTATTTCTCCTCTCCCGGCGCTCTTACGGATCGCTCCTGGGGTTTCCGGGGGGGGTTGCCTTTTAATTCACATTCCACTTTTCTCCTCCAGCCCAATCTTATAATTTTCCATCGCGAAGTTAATAATTTTATCAAAAAAAGATTGCACTCGATCTTAGTTGTCAAATCCTTTGCTTTAGCTTCTCTACAACAGGGGGGAGGCTGACTTCCTTTTTGCACCTCCCCCGCTCGCTCCGAATTTAAAAAGAATTTTCCCCCTTTTTTAATCCAAGTTCCAATTACTCACGGGTTATTCTTTTAAAGTCCAAATTTTCAATGGAAGAAGTCAGCGCTCTCCGTCGAATGGCATGCGGCTTCGCTCGGCAGGGGAAGCGGAGGACTCACAGCACCACCACCCCCCTGTCACCCGCTCCGCAGCCTTTAAAAAGGCTCCTTCGCGGGTCGGGGGGGACGCAAACGGTGCCCGCCGAGTCACCATGCCCATGGGTTTCAGCGCCCATGGTTTTTGAGGGTCCCCGCGTCGCCGGCGCGGTAGAACCCAGCCCCTGCCGAGCAGGCTCCCTCCGGAGCTCGGAGGGAGTCCGCCATTCGGCGATGGCGCCAACCCGGAAGTCCTTCTTCTTCTTCTTCTTCTTCTTCTTCTTCTTCTTCTTCTTCTTCTTCTTCTATGAGTAGGATGTGTGCTTTTATTTAAAATGCATCTGGGTTATCTGTGGGGCATAGGAATTCATTCATTTCCCCCAAAAAAGTATAGTCCGGCCCACCACATTGTCTGAGGGACAGTGGACCGGCCCCCTGCTGAAAAAGTTTGCTGACCCCTGGTCAATGCCCAGCCTGGATAGCTCAGTTGGTTAGACCATGACACTGATTATGCCATAGTTGCAGGATTGATCCCTGTCAGGGACAACTGCATATTCCTGAATTGCAAGAAGTTGGACTAGATGATCCTCATATTCCCTTCCAACTCTACATTTCTATGATTGTATCTCCCTGCCCCATCAGCACCTAGTATGCTTTGACAGTACTGAAGAGAGGGGTCATCATTGCTGAGGCACACCCTGGGCCCCATACAAGGTAGCAACTGCCATATTTATTCCCCACAGTACCCCAGAGGAATGCCAGACCCTCCAGAGGAATGCCCCTATTTTCCAGGGACAGTCCCAGATTTACAGCTGTCCTGGTTTCTGATTTGATCCTGGAATGTCCTGCTTTTCCTGAGGATGTCCCTGTTTTCATCAGAGAAATGTGGGTATGGAGTTATGCAACCCCTGATCCAAGGAGATAAGAAACTATACAACCTTTAGAAGACATCTGAGGCCAGCCCTGGATAGGGAAGTTTTTAAATGGTTTTTTATGTTTTTAATATGTGTTGGAAGCCACCCAAAGAGGCTGGGGCAACCCAGTCAGATGGGTGGGGTATAAGTAAAACAACAACAACAACAGAATAGGACATTATTTTCATCAGAGAAACGTTGGAGGGTATGGAATGCTATGTCTGGTGTTACAGGGCACTGTGGGAAATGTAAATGGTGCCTCCTGCCTGGCAGTGATCGGAGAACTCACTGGCACATCTGTGGACAATTGCTGTTGGTGCCAAAATCAGGACCCTGTGTGTGCAGTGTTTCACTGCCATAGGAGGAGATTCCCCACCTAAAAAGCAAACAAACCCTTCCCGCATGGAGTAAACAAACATATCAGAGATCAGTGTTTAGGGCAGCTCTCTCCCTTGTGTGGTAATTTACTGTATGCAGGGACAGTGTTTGTGTGTGTGCTTTACAAAGGGGAGCATTCTAAAATATCTCCCCCATCTCTGATATGGTACAATTCTATCAGCTCATTGCGCAAGCTCAGTGTAGAGTGGCTCTTCTTATTTCCCCACCTCCCTTCCCCCCTCCCAAAAAACCCCTGAGGCGACAAATTCCCCCACAAGTCCTAAGATGCCTGATGTTGATATTACCTTTACCAAGCTGTGGCCAAGAGCCATTGCTCCCACAAAATAAACATAGGAATAGGGTCTTAGGTCATCTGTGGCAAAACTAGAGAAAATGTAACTACAACCTGCCCAGAGATATGAAAGCTGGGAGCTAAATAGCACCTTAAACCTAGTGTGGTGTAGTGGTTAAGAGCGGCAGACTCGTAATCTGGGGAACCGGGTTCGCGTCTCCGCTCCTCCACATGCAGCTGCTGGGTGACCTTGGGCTAGTCACACTTCGCTGAAGTCTCTCAGCCCCACTCACCTCACAGAGTGTTTGTTGTGGGGGAGGAAGGGAAAGGAGAATGTTAGCCGCTTTGAGACTCCTTAAAGGGAGTGAAAGGCGGGATATCAAATCCAAACTCTTCTTCTTCTTCTTCTTATGGGAGCAACAACAGAATGTCTAGATGCGTTTTTTTAATAACAAGAATACAAAGCTGAAAATGAATGAACTGCAGCTAAAATACTACGTTCCTTTTTCACATGTTCTAGTCCTTCCCCTGCCCACCCCCCTAATATTCTTAAGAGGGTGTATTCTCGAGTCTTCAGAAAGTAGCTGGAAGTGGGGAGGCAGAAAAAAGGTCCTCCTTTCCTTCCACTCTGCAGTTTTAATCTGAAATCTCAGGCGCAGTACTGAGCGCAGAGCTCAGAAACTGCTTGCTCTAATAAAATTCCCTGTCTCAAAATGTGCCTAGAACAATGGGAGTTTTGAACACCGAACCTGTCTAGATGGGTCTGTAAAACATTCCTAGAGAATGTGGTCCTGCGATTGAAACCTGGCATTTTTGACCTGTTATGTAAACCCACAAAACTGATGGTTTTCCTAGAGATGCAGTAAACAACAACGAAGAAACCCAAATACTTGGCAAGCCACACTTTGATTTTGGACTGTAATTTAATATTTCCCTCATGTAGACCTCATGGGTTGCTCATGATTCCTGTCATGGCTTCTGGGAACAACATGTGGCAAAAACCTTACCTCATGCAGGTCACAGATTGCCCTGACATCCTCTTCAGGAGGCAAGAGATACTGAGACGCTGGTGGTCATCACACAGCTACCAGCCATATTCTTTTCCTGAGGTGAGAGTTCAGCTGAGTTTTCCTTCGAACTCCTTGGCCAGTCAAAACACAAGAAAGCGCCTTCACAAGACTACTTTACCTGACCATGTAAATAATTATGGGGGAATTACCTCATGGTGAGTCCTCCACATTAAAAATGGTTGTGTGAATCTGCCCTTATATTCCCACAAGAGTCTCACATTCTCAAACTACAATTGATGTCAACTGTGAAGGGCAAATGCCAATATACACCTCTGCAGGAAATAAGTGCTGCCTAAAATGTCAATATTAAGAAGAATGAAAAACATGAGAACCAAATTATTGCCCATGGCCCTGACAGGCAGGCCATCTGAACTATTTCAACAACTTCTGTTGCCTTGTATAGAGCTGAGCACAAGCACAATGAAGGATGTAGCACCTTGATTCCCCCAAGTTCATGTCAGCCAACTGCAGGGACATTAGCTGAGGGAAGCATGCATCACAAAACACGGATAAGGAAAGCATCCGGCAGTGTAAAGAATAGTTGCCTCTGAAGCCCCTGCCAAACTACTCCCATTCCTTTGCTGCTTATTTTCCCAAGGGAAGAGAATGACTGTATAGCTATGGGCTAGTTTTGTAGAATTTTGTACAACCGATGTACTTAAAGTCTCTTCCCCTCACCCCCAGGTGAGAGCTGGCGTAAGTGTAGTGGCAAATGGACTAAACTACAAATCAGAAAGTACCCAATTTATATCATGTCATGAACTAACTAGATGGCAAAAATTGCTCTTGCTCTCTCTTCCATTTCACTCTGACTCCATGCCCACCCCATCTGCAAGATCAGAGATAGCAATACCACGTTGCCTGAGAAAGCCAATAACAAATTGATTCACCTCATCACCCTTATGTTCATTATCTGCTTGAGGCTGGAAAAGTAAAGACCGTAGAATAAGCTGTCTTCCAAGCTTAGCTAGGTCACAAAGATGGCTTGCTGAAGCTATGGGGTCTAAGCTTGGAGCATCTTGCTTCTTCCCTTCTTCCCAAAGTTCCCCTTGGGTCACATCCCCTCGCCTTGGGAAGAAGGATTACCAAAGCCTTAGTTCATTTTCTTCCATCATGTGAACCCACCCAGAAAGGATGTCTGAGCAAGATGTTCCAAGCTTGGGCCCCATAGCTTTAGCAAGCTGTCTTTGTGTTTCTATACAAATAATTTAGAATATGTTACCTTTTTGAAAATAAGTTAAACTGCCTGTCTTTTCTTGCTGCTGTATGGAAAGGCGCATGAATCGGACCTTTGAAGAGTTTGTAACTAAACCATTTTTAAACTTACTAAATGTGTAGTCTCTTTTTCTATGGGAAGTAAGGGGAACTTTGAAAGGAATTTAGAAGGGGCTATTTTAAAGATCTAACAGCCTATATATTTCCATGCTTTACCTTGCTGCTTGTTTTGTGATTTTAAATCTCTGCTGAGGCTCTCTCACCATAGAGCACTTGCTCCAAATCCAGAGAATAATTTTATTCTTTTGCTAATTACAACCAAACATTAATAAATAAATAAAATAAAATTCAGCAGCCTTGGACAGCACCTTACTCTTCCTTAAGTGTGGGCTATATATTGATATATCATCCCACACTGCTTTGAAGCCCATATTGCAATATCTGTTTCATAATTTTTTACCTGGCAATACATTGCGAATCATGATGTGTGTGCATGTTGCCTATGCAAAAATCACAATGCAGGAAAACCCGTGAAGCCAGCCAATGCCTCTATATAGCTCCATCCTTATTTCAGACACTGTGATATATTGCTATATTGTGATGTTTGGCTGATGATATATCGTGATGTTGAAAACCAGATGTCGCCCAACCCTAATCTTTATAATTGTATGGTGGGCCTTAGCTCTGCCAGGCTGTAAATTTTAAATGTAAATTTTAAATACAAATGAGACACCCTGCTTCCTTCCTTTCCCATTAGACGAAGGCACAACTCCCTTCCAATTTAAGCCCAGAACAGAAGGAAGGGGAAACCCTGATGCAATGAGGCACTTCCAGAACATTCTCACACTTGAACCACTCCTGGAAAAGAATGTCTCTTCATCACAATGGGATGGTTGCCTAGAAATATGCCCCATTATTTTAGCCAATGGGAAAAAGGAGATAGAGACTCATAAGATTACAATATGAGAAGCAAAACACAGCCATCCTTCAGAATTCACACATTGCCATATTTTGCAATGCAATTCCCCAGCCAAGTAATGTGCTCAAAAATGCACTTACTGGGGTAAAGTGTGTATATTAATGCATTTGTTGATTAAATATATTAAGATAAGTTTGTACTAAAATGCTGGTGAATTTTGATGAGAACTATTTTTTTCTCCCAGAGAACCCAGCCAGATGGGCGGGGTATAAATAATAAATTATTATTATTTTATTATTATTATTTTTAAAGTGGCGAACTGAGGTTGAAATGTGGTGAACAGGAATTGGAAAAAACGGGAAATTGAGAGAAACTGAGGTTGTCACATGTGCCCATCTCTCATAGGACTGCAGCCTTGATCCAGCAACAGCCAGGTTCTTTGGATGCGAATATATTTCCTTCAGGGGCATTCCTCAGCACGATTCCTTACGTTACAGATCAGATTAACGAAAGCAAAACAAAGTCCACCCAATAACTGCTGCACGAGCTTACATTCAGCGCCCGGCAATGGAAGCACACAAATGTGTAGGGCAAGCTCAATTTATTCCCTTGCCTTGACGTCAGCAAATGGAAAAAGACGCTCTGAAACTTAACCTAATGACTTCTCCAAGCTTGCAAAACTAGAAAGTACTGAACATAAGCATGATGACTCATTCAGGCACTCGGGAGAAGGCAGTTAAAAAAAATAAATGCCCTAGCGGGCTATTGACCAGTTCTACTCTAGTTCATGTGGTAAAGCCATGAGCAAACAATTGTAAAGACCTTTAAGCTCCGATTTCCTTTTTCGCCTATAGCAAATAGGAGTATTTGTAAAACTGATTTAATCTCTCCCTCTCTTTCTCTGTGTACACAACATGCACAGGAGACCAGCAACGTCATGTTGCAGGGAGATTAATTTCCTCGCTAAGACTTTCCTGCTTGCTGGCTGAAACCCAGGCTGTTTTGGTCTCTTATTCACTACCACAGCCCCCTTAAATCTGAACTTGCCTGACAGATTTGCACAATTTCCACCCCCCCCTGAAATGAAAGCTTACAGCCACGCAAAAGGCTTTTGCTACTTAAAAACTAACTGAATCATAACCCCCTGACCACCAGGTAAATTGGGGGGGAGGGGAGAGATGCCTGACTCCCCCCCCCCTTTCCTCAGTTGGAAAGGAACTGGAACAAGGAGGCCTCAATTCTAATTCGGCACAGTGCCTTCTCCCAAGATCCCCTCAGCCTTGAGGTTCCATCTGCTAAATGTAGTAATAAGACTCCTGTTTACCACCTTCCTTCCCCAACAGCTTGATGAGGTACAAACTGTATTTAATACACTGAGGAGGGACTGGGAGAAAGAAACACACAGAGAATTTGGAACAGGGAATTCCCGCATAACAAAGTAAAATCCAGCAGTAGCAGGCTTGGTCCACCCCCAGGAGTACGTTTGAGGTGATTTGTCACCTTTCCCACCTTGAGTAAAGTTCTCATTCAGGGGTGGTATTTTTATTTACAGATAGGTAGCCGTGTTGGTCTGCCATAGTCAAAACAAAATAAAAAAAATTCCTTCAGTTATCTGAAGAAGTGTGCATGCACACGAAAGCTCATACCAAGAACTAACTTAGTTGGTCTTTAAGGTGCTACTGGAAGGTATTTTTATTGTCTCTCGCATGGCCTGATCATGAGTTGAAGCAGCTTCTCTCGTTTTCTTTCCCCCCAGAAGGCTCTGGGCATATAGGTGGCCCCCATCAGACCAAACAGTCTGAAAGCAAACAATCTGAGAGCATCCCTCTGTGTGCTACTCTAGTTAGTGCTTCCTAATCTTCCCTCATATGTTTCTCTCCAGAACAAAGTGGATAAGCTTTATAAACTTATCAGACACTATCATTACCCAGCTTGTTGTTCCCAGAGGAACTATGTCAAAGATGGGATATCCTTCTGCTCTTCCTTATTTCTTTAGTATTTCAAAGACAGCCTTCTACCAGGCTTCTCACAACCTGCAGGTGAGGTTGCAGATCAACAACTTTAGTTGAAATCAAAGGGTTTTTTGCCCTTGGCTATGTGAGCTATGCCTTCCCAAAGGTGTTTTCATTGATATCCCTTATGGTTTGGGAATCTCCTCCATACTCTGAAAGCGGGTGGTATCAGCAGGGATGGGCAAAATTCTAGCTTCTGTTCAGGATTAGAATCAAGCTCACCCTGTTCTGACACTGTGTAGCTTTTTAGTAGGAAAAATCTGCTCAAATCCTTAAAGAGATCCACTGATTTTTTTATATTAAGGTGTGGTTCTGCATTAATGCTACTAATAAGAGTAATAAGGTGCCCCAAGAGCCTTTGGAGCTGCAGATGTTGCTGCACTACAAAACCCATCCTCTCTGGCCAATGGCCATGCTGGCTGGGGCTGATACAAGCTGGAGTACAACAACATCTGGAGGGCTACAAGTTTATCATCCCTGGGTTTTTAAAAAAATAGTTGCAGTTGCCTACAGGTGGCTAGCTAGGGGTTCCTGCCACTAATGCATGTTCAAAACAAACCAAATCCCCATGGGAGCAATGGGGTGATGTGCCATCGTTCTCAGTGGGAATTGTACTTAAAAAAAAAATAATACAATCCGTGTCCCATTTCTAGCATACAAGAGAGAGAGAGACTGCAAGAAACTCTCCAGGGTTTCCAAGAGGGGTCACTCTGAGCTCAGTCACAGGATATTGCCAAAGATTGAACTTGGGTCTTTCTGCATGCAAAACATGGGCTTGAGCAGTGAGGCAGATGCCCTCTCCTTGTATGACCTATCCTTTAATTTTCTTACCAGCGTTTTGTGTTTCGTATCTGCAGCGAGGATGAACAGGGAAATGGCAGAAAAGATACAGAGGTGGAAGGGTGGGGAGCAGAGTGGAGAAACACATTCCCTTGGGAGTTAGAATGCTATATTTGTTCTGGGATACACACGAGTCAAAACATGGGATTCCTTGGTCTGGAGCCAGTGCAATATTGTTATTGGCCAGAGGAGATGGAACCTTGGCTCTTCCTTTGAATACATTGTGATTGTTTTTGCATGCATTTTGCAAACGAGTCCTCTAATTGCTGTGCTTTGCTGACCATTGTGTGATTACTAACAGTTAAAACAGCATGAAACCATTCATACTTGCATTGCCATAGATGAAATAAGGTTTTTTTAAAAAAAGGTTTGCGCCCCAAGTTTGGATTTAATAAGATTTTGCTTTGGGGAATGGGGGAGAGGAGAGACCACAACATCACCCTGATCTCCTTTGAGGAATGTTAGAATAAAACTAAACAAAAACAAAAACAAACAAACAAACAAACAAACAAACCAGAAACATCAGCTGTGCTCTAAAGGAGATTTGCAAACAATGGTTTCCCACCATCTGAGCTGGCCATAAGAATGCAATTAGGTTGTAGTTGTGCATTGACAAAAGAAGATCAAGGAAGGAAGTAGTCTATTATCCAGTCCCTGTAATGACTGGGTTATCAATTAAAAAAAGAGGTGAATGCAATAAAAACAAAAAGAAGTGCACATGGTAGTGCACGTTATTAGCAACAGACTATGGGAAGGATTGGAGGGTTGAAGCAGCTCAGATTGTATCCACATTTCCTTGGAAGTAACTCCCATTAGTAGTATATGTAGACTACCTTATATGAAATGTATAAGCCCTGCCCACTCTAGAGTTTAACAGGAGACATCACAGTGACATTGCCATGATTGAGGATGTCACCATGAGGTCACCTGTCAAACTCTAGAGGGGGCAGGTCTTAAACATTTGATATGTGTTAACCGTGCATAGAAGCCGGCTGTAAGTTATTACGAGACAAATGAAGTGTATTTGGGAAAACAGATGGTGTTATTTTATTTGTCCACTGATCTAAATCTGTGGTAGCCAACCAAGTGACAGGGTTTATTTATTGAACTTTTTTTTTAGGAATTCTGTTTTATGTCTGCTTCCTCATTGCTTTATGTCAGCTCCCAGCTGAACGATGGTAATTTCTTGTGTGTACATAGTCAGTTTGGGAACCAGTTTTGGCAGAAAAACATGAGGCTGCTGCCAGGGTTGCTTGAGACTTTGATGTCACTCATGTGTGGGCCCTCTACTGACCTGGTGGGCCCTCTTCCTCCCCCTATCTTAGCAGCAGTTTAAAGGTAAAGGTAAAGGTACCCCTGCCCGTACGGGCCAGTCTTGACAGACTCTGGGGTTGTGCGCCCATCTCACTTAAGAGGCCAGGGGCCAGCGCTGTCTGGAGACACTTCCGGGTCACGTGGCCAGCATGACATCGCTGCTCTGGCGAGCCAGAGCCGCACACGGAAACGCCGTTTACCTTCCCGCTGGTAAGCGGTCCCTATTTATCTACTTGCACCTGGAGGTGCTTTCGAACTGCTAGGTTGGCAGGCGCTGGGACCGAGCAGCGGGAGCGCACCCCGCCGCAGGGATTCGAACCGCCGACCTTTCGATCGGCAAGCCCTAGGCGCTGAGGCTTTAACCCACAGCGCCACCTGCGTCCCAGCAGCAGTTTAGGAGAAACCAAAACTGATAAATTCATCCACCCCTGCTCAGTGAGTGATGCTACACTGAGGGCTCAATATAATATTATCAGCTTGTAGTAACACAGAGTTGGGCATTTTTACTGGTGGCACCCAAGATGTGGAAAGCCCTGCCTGCTAAAATGCAAGAGGCCCCATCAGTGTTGGTATTCCACCAGCTCTTGAAGACACAGCTGTTTAGACAAACATTCCTCTGAACCCAAACTTCCTGATCTAATTGTCTTCCTTGCTACTTTAGCTGTTTTAATTGTTCTGCTTTTGAACGGGCTCATGTCGTCGTACATTTTAATTATGGATGTGTTCAAATGTTTTGAGGGAATTGCTTTATTGTGTATTTTAATCCTGCATGGCTATTTTATAACTGACGTTCCACTTATGAACCACTTAGAAGCCATTTTGGCATGCGAGTAGTATATATTTTTTTTTTATTATTATTATTATTATTAGCAATGACTCTTAGAATCAGCTTCCAAAGTTTGCTTTTTGCAAAAAGAAAAAGGGAGGAGAATGAAAGGAAGAGCTCAGATCCAAAACAAATTGTTCATGCTTCTGTTTAGAGCACTGGTCCCAGTCACATGTTCATGAAATGTTCTCTTTATCCCTACATCTGTTACCCTGACTGTCATTGGAGAGTCAGTTGAATGTTGAGAGTTCATTAGATGCAAAGCAATAGACCCACTCTGAGTCAAAGCCAAAGAGGCAATAGTTCGTTGGCAAGGTTCCACATGTGAGAACCATCTGGAGAACTTTCCTCTGAAGCTTGGACATTTTACTGCTTTGTCCCCATCAGCATCTGTTAGCCAGGAGGTGGAGGGTGGGCAAGAGACAAGAAAATACCTACATGAAGATGCATTTCTTGGCTCAAGGCAGGAAAAATAACATGCCCTACTGACAAACCGGGGAAGTGTTTTTACTTGAAGTAAACAACAGCATCAAGGAAATTAAAACCTTTTGCAGCAAGATCAAATTAAGAGTTGGTTAGAATCCAGTCCAATTCACTCATACAAGACGTTTATGTTTATGGCAGATTTCTTCTTGCTTTGGTTTGCTGGGCTGTTGTTTTTAACCTTCCCATAAAGCTCTGGAAACACTTACTCCCCAATTGGTATAATAGACTAAGCTAAGAATGCTACAGCAGAGTCACTTTTAATAGGCGTGAGCAGATGTTTGGTTTTTTTAAAAGAGGTTCGTAAGCCATAGCAGATGGTGTGGAGGGCAGAGAGATGGAGAAACCCTGGCTTGGGCAGGTTGATGGAGCACAGAGCAAGGCAGTGGTGAGGTCAGGGCTGTGCAGAAGTGTTGCCAGGAGCACCAGCTTGGTTCTGCTGATGTGCCTTGTGCAGCCCTGACCTCAGGGCTGTGCTGCCCTGTTTCTGTCCAAGTAAGCTGTGGTGATACCAGTGTTGGAGGGTTAGTTCCCTTGTGTTCAATTATATTTCATTAAGTTCCAACATTTTTTTCTCTTATTTTTGTCAACTTCCCATGGAGTTGCTGTTTCTCCCTTTCTGATGCATCCTATCTTCTATCTATTAAATCATAACCACAATATTATAATCTAATTACTTCTGTTGCTCATAGCTCGTATCATATGATAATATTCATTTAAGTAGTCCGAAAAAGGCTTCCATTCATATATAAAACACTCATCACTGGACTCTCTTATTTTTTGCCAGTTCTGCACAGTCCATTATCTTGCTTATTTATTCTTATTTGGGTGCGAACAACTTCCTCCTTCCACTTCTGTGCATAAAGAATCCTAGCTGCTGTTGCTACATACATAAACAACATAGGGGGGGGATTTCTGCCCCTATAATCACTAACAGAAACATTTCAGGGCGTGTGTGTTTTGGAATACTCATTTTAAACATCTTTTTTTTTTTTTTAATCTCGCCATGTATCATTTCCCAAAATACGTTCGCTTCCTTGCAAATCCACCACATATTAAAAAAAACCATCAATCTACCTGTTTGCACTTTCAGCAATTGTTAGGAACATTGGAGGGTTAGTTTCATTCCACACATAGCTACTGCCCCCTAACATGTACCAACCAGGGCCAGGTGCAAAAGACATATGCTATAATTTAAGAAGACGGGGCCTCTCAGCCAACTATATTCTGAGCCTAGGATTATTATTTTTTCAGCACCAGAAATCAAAGGGGTTCGGCAGTCCTTCACACAAAAGTCCGCTCATGCTTGGCTGTCTAGCATAAGAACATAAGATTAGCCTGCTGGACCAGGCCAATGTCTTATCTGGTCCAGCATCCTGTTTTCACAGTGGCCAACTAGATGCATGAGGGAAACCTGTAAACAGGATTTGAGCATAAGAGTACTCTCCTCGCCTGTGGTTTCCAGCAATTGGTAACTGGTCTTCATGTCCGCAGCTTAAAATATGTTTTGCTGTTGCTGTTCTAAGGAGTCAGATGCCCTTGTCAATCTAGGGATCTACCTTCTGCCCACCCTTCCTTTGTTTAAAGGGGAAATAATAATAATAATAATAATAATAATAATAATAATAATAATAATTTATATCCCGCCCTCCCCAGCCAAAGCCGGACTCAGAGCGGCTAACAACAGTAAAAATAACACAGTTTGCATAAAATCACAATCAATTAATTGAAATACATTCTAAAATCAATTCATTTTAGCCAGTGTGGTGCAGTGGTTAAGAGCGGTGGACTCGCACTCTGGTGAACCGGGTTCGCGTCTCCACTCCTCCACATGCAGTTGCTGGGTGACCTTGGGCTAGTCACACTTCTCTGAAGTCTCTCAGCCCCACTCACCTCACAGAGTGTATGTTGTGGGGGAGGAAGAGAAAGGGGATTGTTAGCCGCTTTGAGACTCCTTAGGGTAGAGATAAAGCGGGATATCAAATCCAAACTCTTCTTCTCTCTTCTTCATTCTAAAATCAATTCAGAGTCAAATTAATGGCAACCATTGGGCTAGAATTCTATGAGGATTACAGAAGGAGGGGGTCAGACTGTGCCTTGGCCAAAGGCCTGGTGGAACAGCTCTGTCTTGCAGGCCCTGCAGAAAGATGTCAAGTCCTGCAGGGCCCTAGTCTCTTGTGACAGAGCGTTCCACCATGACTGGGGCCATGGCTGAAAAAGCCCTGGCTCTGGTTGAGGCCAGCCTAACCTCCCTGTGGCCCGGGATCTCCAAGATGTTTTTATTTGAAGACCATAAGGTCCTCCATGGGACACACCAGGAGAGGCAGTCCCGTAGGTACGAGGGTCCTAGGTCGTAAAGGTTGAAACCAGCACCTTAAACCTGATTCTGTACTCCACCGGTAAAAGGCAATAAAAGGCAATAACGTTCTTCAGAAACAATGCTCTTGAGACTGAAATCATGCCCTTTATATTCAACACTTAGCTTGTGTTTGGAAGCCCAGCCATTAGGCAGAGTGAGACCGCTGCCTCGGGTGGCAGAAGCCTCTGGGGTGACCCAGAGGTCCTCCCCACGGGTGCCCCACCCGCCCTGCTGCTCTGCCAGCAGTGAAGTGGCGCCAGCATCAGTGCTGATTTCATGTGAGATAGTGGCCACTGGGGGCAAGATCTCACCTGAAATCAGCGCAATCTCACCTGAAATTGACGCTGAAGGTGGAAACTGCTTCTCAGCCAGCTGCAGAAGCTGCAGGGAGAATAATAATAATAATAATAATAATAATAATAATAATAATAATAATAATTTGTATCCCGCCCATCTGGCTTTGTTTCCCCAGCCACTCTGGGTGGCTTCCAACAAAGACCAAAAATACACTAAAATATCACACATTAAAAACATCCCTGAACAGGGCTGCCTTCAGATGTCTACTGAATGTCAGGTAGTTGTTTATCTCTTTGACATCTGATGGGAGGCTGTTCCACAGGACAGGCACCACTACCAAGAAGACCCTCTGCCTGGTTCCCTGTAACTTTGCTTCTTGCAATGAGGGAACCACCAGAAGGCCCTCGGCGCTGGACCTCAGCATCCGGGCAGAACGATGGGGGTGGAGACGCTCCTACAGGTATACTGGGCCGAGGCTGCTTAGGGCTTTAAAGTTCAACACCAACACTTTGAATTGTGCTCGGAAACGTACTGGAAGCCAATGTAGGTCTTTCAAGACCAGTGTTATGTGGTCTCAGTGGCCGCCCCCAGTCACCAGTCTAGCTGCCGCATTCTGGATTAGTTGTAGTTTCCTGGTCACTTTCAAAGGTAGCCCCACACAGAGCACATTGCAGTAGTCCAAGCGGGAGATAACTAGAGCATGCACCACTCTGGCGAGGCAGTCTGCGGGCAGGTAGGGTCAATGCAGGCAATGGCAGCAGGTGTGACTGTGGTGGTGGCGGCAGCGGCAGCGGCAGGGCAAGCAAAATGGGATGCAGGCAGCAAAATAGGATGCATAATCCCGGCGAACCCATCAGCTCACTTAGCAGCTGCCTAGTTTCTATGGATGCTGGGGTCATTGTGAGTTCAAAAGGAAGACATTTCAGCTTCTCACACATAGAAAGATGGAAGTCCTGCTGTCCTGCCTTGGAGAATATCAAAGCGAAATTCTGACTGTGCCTTGTACGGGCAAGAAAGCTACAAAAAAGAAGATGACTGTTGTACTCTTTTCCCCAATGAACGTTGAAGAAAAAAAGAAGTCAAATTTCTTTAGTGATCTATTAGACAGCAAAATCGTTGCCAGGCAAGTTATGTAAAGTGAGTCACGCTACATAATTAATAATTAGGAACAAAAGGAATATCACAAGTTCTGAATCCCCACCTCCTCCACTAACCATTTGACTCTTCTAACTGGAGCGAAACAGCTCCCCTCCTACCTTAAACCTGTGTCAAACTGACCCTATTTGCGGTAATTTCAATGGAAATTAACAAAACATTTGCACTGTATCTTTTCCTGCAGAGGTGAAAAAGAAAAGCATCAGGCGAGGGGGAGAGGATGTATGAGTAGGAAAATGTCCAGAGAGTGGGGGGTTTAGAGGTTCCTCCTCCTATTACTTCTCTTCTTAAACGTGTAGCCGCCCCAGGCAGGTTTTTTTTTCTTCATCATCGTCATCATTCAAGAGAAAGATAACAACAACAACAACAACAACAACAACAACAACTGACTATTATGGCATGCATTGCAGCCTCAGATGTGTACCATTTATATCCTAGTTTCCAGAGCCTTTAATTTCTTTATTTTATTTTTTAAAAAATATAGTCGTACCTCAGAAGTCAAACGAAATCCGTTCGACTTCCAAAACATTCAGAAACCAAGGCGCAGCTTCCAATTGGCTGAAGGAAGCTCCTGCAGCCAATCAGTAGCCGCATCAGACGTTCGGGTTTCAAAGAACATTCGCAAACCAGTTTGTGGCGTTCAAAAATTCAACTCGCAAGGCATTTGGGATCTAAGGTACGACTGTACACAGAATAAAATCTTCAGCTTGTCACATCCAGAAATCCAGGCTCATTTCCCTGCTTCGCTTTTGCTTTCTGCTTCTCTCCCCTGCCCAATATCCACTCCAAGTGCAGTGCATTCATCATGTCAGAATAAGTTTGGGATGTGAGTAAATATCGCAACCCTTGAAAGGTTAAGTGTTTTTAAGCTGCAAATTTCATTTGTAAAACTGAACACCCAATAACACTCATGTCAGCGTCTCAGAAATTACAAGAATACTTTCTTCTTCATGCTTGAACATATGTGGGGATCTGGGGCCTCTAGTCTGTCAGTATTTTTCAGGAAGGAGCCAAGCAGATACTGTACAGGATTCTTAGTTTAGCTCTGTGGTACTGGCACAACAAATGTGGCTAGGAAACTGATTGGGAAATGCACTGAAAAATACACAATGAACAAATGATTAATAGGGAGACATCTGAACATCACACAAGCAAATCAAGATGAATGTAGAATGAATGCTCATTGTCATATAATCTCTCCCAAATCAAATCAGAATAAATGCTTTGCAAAGACCCAATATAGTCTAACCTTCCCATAAGCTTTGAACAACAAATCAGGATGAAGGATTAATAAATGGATCATCTGGAGGAGCTTTTGGTCAAAGTTCTTCCCACACATATGCCTACCATAATGCAGAATTAATGAAAACCCAGTAATTTCCTTCACTATAGTTTTGGTTGTAATGAGATTTGCAATAACACACCCTCAGGCTACAACTCTATGTACGTTTACTTGGGAGTAAGCACCGCTGAACACAACAGGATGACTTGGAGGAATTATCCATACAATTGTGCTCTACCCTATTAGCATAAAGAGATGAACGGATATCAGTTAATTCAACTTCCTTTAAGCAAGAATAACACTGATAATGAATCTTAAAACTTTCCCTAAGGCTTAAAGCTGCCATGTGAACAGGAACAGTGTGTTTCGACACAATCTGTTTTCATGGATTATCTATTAAACTTGACATGCAGTGGTTTTTTACGGACTTGGAATCTGTCAAATAACTAACTGCCCTGGGAAGAAATATGACGTGTGTTCAGTAAAGATGAAGGATTTCAAAATAAAGAAATTGGGGGGGGGGGCAGGTACATGCTTGGTTTTGATGACTTGCACATAAAAATAAGATTTTATTTAGTAGAACATAGGAAGCTTCCTTATACCAGGTCAGATTTATTTAATCAGACCATTGGTGGCTCTCTGGAGTCTCTTTCTTGCCATCTGCTAGGCTGCTACCTAATCCTTTTAACTGGATATGCCGGGAATTGAACTTGGGACTGGATGCAGAGCAGAACTGAGCTATGGTTCCTCTCTGGTGAAATATTAGTTCTCTCCATAAAAGTCCCTCTTACCCCATTCACATGCTGTAGGCTGCTGGTGCCCTTTCGATTTCAGTCTAGGAGTTTGGATTTGATATCCTGCCTTTCACTCCCCTTCAGGAGTCTCAAAGCAGCTAACATTCTCCTTTTCCTTCCTCCCCCACAACAAACACTCTGTGAGGTGAGTGGGGCTGAGAGACTTCAAAGAAGTGTGACTGGCCCAAGGTCACCCAGCAGCTGCATGTGGAGGAGCGGAGATGCGAACCCGGTTCCCCAGATTACGAGACTACCGCTCTTAACCACTACACCACACTGGCTCTCAAAGTCTAGCTGATTATTCACAGATTAATTGGATGCATTATTCCCCATGGAGGGACTTCAAGGATGAGGATGGGGTTGGTTACATCTGGGACTGATCCAGTCATTCAGAAAGCACAAATCAAATACAAGATCATAACAAAGAAGCAGAACAGCAGAACAGACCCTCCATTTGTTTTGCCTAAATTCTGTACAGTCATACCTTGGTTTGCCTTGCAACTCGAATGTTTTGGCTCCCGAATGCCGCAAACCCAGAAGAGAGTGTTCTGTTTTGTGAATGTTTTTTGGAAGCCGAACGTCTGACACGGCTTCCGCGGCTTCCAATCGAGTGCAGGAATCTCCTGCAGCCAATTGGAAACTGTGCTTTGCTTTTCAAACAGATTCTGTTCGAGAACCAAGGTACAACTGTACTTCATGGGACAAACTGCCTATCACGCTTTGTCAACAAAGGCAAGAGCAACTCTTTAATATTCAGCAAGTCTGACCATTAAATCAACTGGAGCACCACAGCTGAATTTCAATTTCATGTCATGGATATAAACTATTTTATAATGATATGAGTTTGGGGAGCAGGGTAGGTTGTGTGCCTGAGTTCCTTCAAATACCCAGATTCAGCTAGTGTTAAAATCTAAGCAAGGATGCAAAGTTTTGAAATCACCAGACATTTTTCTTGGTAATGACCCTCTAAGTACGGGCCATTAAGGTAACAAAAGAAATGGCTCTGTGCACCAGACAGAAAACCAGTGGGTCTTCCTCAGCTTGCTGGTAGTTAAAAAGACAAATACAGTGGTACCTCGGGTTACATATGCTTCAGGTTACATACGCTTCAGGTTACAGACTCTGCTAACCCAGAAATAGTACCTCGGGTTAAGAACTTTGTTTCAGGATGAGAACAGAAATAGTGCTCCGGCAGCGCGGCGGCAGTGGGAGGCCCCATTAGCTAAAGTGGTGCTTCAGGTTAAGAACAGTTTCAGGTTAAGAACGGACCTCCGGAATGAATTAAGTACGTAACCGGAGGTACCACTGTACCAGAGTTGGGAGTTGACTTATGTGAGCTAGAAGCTGGAAGGCTACAGACTGGGCAGCTGTGAGAGACAGAACCATGCCTAATTTCTGGTGGCGTCCAAGGCTATGGCTATGGGAGAAACAAGACCCTCTCAGGGTGTTCATGCTGAAAGCAAGATGAGTGCCACAACCAAATAGTCGCCTTTGACTGGACTTAACCGTCCCAGGGTCCTTTACCTTTACCTTTTTTTTACTTGTGTGGATGGGAAACTCCAAGAAAGATTTCAAAGGCATAAAATTGAAAGCACACATGTGTGGCGTTAAAGGTGCACAAATGTGCACCAGGAAACACTGATCCACACTTCCAGTAACACCTTAGTGTATACCTAGTCTCTGACAGTGGACATGGCTTCTGCAATTATTTGACATTAGAGGGCACCAGGAAGTTCAGTTAACATTCCAGGGGCCAGGACAAGCAACTCCTGCAAAGATGAGAGAGAAGGAAGAAAACCTATTTGTGGTCCCCCTCTGCAGAGTCTTCTAAAAATCCAAAGGACTTTGTGAAATTTCAATCAAGTTAGACCACAGATCCAGCCAATAAGGTTTGGAATAGACTATCTGCTACATACACAGACAAGTATATAATTACAACAGCTTGGAATTAAAATCCGCCCACATACAGCACTCAAAAAGTACATGAGAGATGCTCTGAGAACAAGCCACTGGTGCATTTTTTAAGGAGACTGTGCGTTCGATGTTCAGCGGGGGATCTATTCAAATCTTATTGATTGTTAACTCAGCTAGAACATGATTCCAAGTATTAGCTGGGGTTCAGAGTGTTCCTTGCAGCTGTGCCAAGCACCTG
Source organism: Podarcis cretensis (assembly GCF_951804945.1). Lineage (NCBI taxonomy): Eukaryota > Metazoa > Chordata > Lepidosauria > Squamata > Lacertidae > Podarcis > Podarcis cretensis. The sequence continues at coordinate 115,583,948 of NC_137170.1, read as the reverse complement.
ACTCCCCAATTCTGAACTCTTTTAAGGGATATGTCAGGATCCGTAGCTGGCTGCTGCAGGAAAGGGAGAAATACAGGCACAAAGCATGTTGCTAGGGTTGCGATATGTCCAGATTTTCCTGGACATTACAGGGATTTCAAAGGTAGAATTGATGTCTGGGGGATTTCCAAATTGTAGGTTTTTTGAGGCATTTTTATATTTTAAAAAAGCTCAATAACTTTCCAGGTGTCCTGGTTTTTAGTTGCAAAAATTAATTTTTATATACAAAATATTAAGTAAAGAAATAATAAACAAACAAACAAAAAACCCATCCTTACACTTCCCTGGATAGTGATCAATATAAGATTTCTGCAGCATCCAGACAAATGAAACACCAGGATGTGTAGGGTGGGAGTGTTTTTAAAGTTAAAAATCTGAAGAAAATGCTGCTGGGAGTGCAAGACAAGGCAGATGGCTAATAAAAATGAATTTCCTACGCATTATTAGCAAAGGAAAGCAAGTGCAGTGTTGATTAATGAACAGGGCAAGGCCTCAAAGGGTCTGAAATTCTTCTAGCTCTGTTGTATAATTTTGCATCATTGGCACTGATCGCTGAAGGCCAAACTGCATGGCACATTGAACATGCTTTGCTTTTCTCAAAAAAAAAAAAAAGTGCTTCAGGTAGATGGTGGAGGCATTTGCATCACCTTGTATCTAAAAGCGAAATTACCTAATTCTCACTCTCCAAAGCAATATGCGAAGAGGAGCACAGTAGTCCTTTGAAATTTGCCCAGTGACTTTTCCAAAAAAATGCATATATTAATATATCTTATATATTTAAAATGCATATATTGATTAAATGTGTCATACAAAACACATTATGCTACGGCATACAAAAAATGTGTAGGGTAGGGAAAATTCACACAAAAACGCTGACAAATTTTCGCAAGGGTTTTTGCTTCCATTGCAAACCGACGTGGTGGTGTGGAGAAGAGGACAAATGATGGGGGGGGGGGATGAGAAACAGAGAAACTGAAACTGACAGCTTGTTGCTGGCTGGTGCCGACAGTCGATGGGCGACTTCAAGGTCCCTCCTGCTCTCCCCTCTTAGGATTTGTATTTTTATGTTGTAAACTGTGATCTTCAGATGATGGGTATTGGTACTATTATTAGTCGTCTTCTTTATCTTTCCCAGACTTTCACCAGACCCAGCCCTTCAAAAAGAGGACTTCCTCCAACTTCTAACAGCCCTTCACACAGAAGACTGGCATCTATTAAGTAGGATACAAGGTCACCATAATGAAGGCAGCAGCAGGGGCATCACCTTCCTATTCCTCCCTGCCCTTTTTCTTACTTCAGTAGTCATATACCTGTGCAATGACAGCATCTTAAAAAGACAGCATCTTAGAAAGCAGAGACATCACCTTGCCAACAAAGGACGGTATAGTGAAAGCTATGGTTTTCCCAGTAGTGATGTATGGAAGTGACAGCTGGACCATAAAGAAGGCTGATCACCGAAGAATTGATGCTTTTGAATTATGGTGCTGGAGGAGACTCTTGAGAGTCCCATGGACTGCAAGAAGATCAAACGTATCCATTCTTAAGGAAATCAGCTCTGAGTCCTCACTGGAAGGACAGATCGTGAAGCTCAGGCTCCAATACTTTGGCCACCTCATGAGAAGAGAAGACTCACTGGAAAAGACCCTGATGTTGGGAAAGATGGAGGGCACAAGAAGAAGGGGACGACAGAGGACGAGATGGTTGGACAGTGTTCTCGAAGCTACCAACATGAGTCTGACCAAACTGCGGGAGGCAGTGGAAGACAGGAGTGCCTGGAGTGCTCTGGTCCATGGGGTCACGAAGAGTCGGACACGACTAAACGACTAAATGACAACAACAACATATACCTGTGCTGTGATAGCCGTCATAATGCTGACAGCTTCCCCACTGCTTATGGCACATGGGCTGTGAGGAAAGGCCAAAGATGTCTTCCTTCAAAGTCAGACATTCTGGGTGAGAGGGCCAGGAGAATGCCTATGCCACTGTAGTGAATTGCTGTGGATTTTTAAAAACTTAGTTTTTTTTTTTAAAAAGAGATTTTTAATATATTTTTTTTAAAATGTAAGATTAAAAAACCTTTCTAACCACCAGGGCATTTTTCTGGCCACCTTGTTCAAAATGTCTAGCTCAGAAGAGGATACCCATGGCCCTTTTTCACAGCCCAGGCAAGATAGGGAGGCAGTTGGTGGAGGCAAGCAAGTAGCCAACTGCCGTTCATGGGAGCCAAGCATGGAAGGTCACACAACCTTCAGGCCCAGTAGTGAGTGAGCGGCAGGTCAGGTGGGTGACAAGCCCTCCTGAGCTCTTGAATCATCATGCATTAGGTCTGCTCATGCAATTCAGTTCTCTTCTGGACCAACCATAATTGATCACGATACAATGATTCCTAGATTGTGCTCTTTCATAATACACAATGCTCCCCCCATGGGGGGAAAAGTCCCTCTGTACAGAAAACTAGTGTGTCATGGAGGAAGCTAGATTAGAACCTTTCTCATTTGACATCCACCTTTCTATGTGCCAGGATTTTATTTTATTTTTTGTACAGGAAAACATTCGCACTGTGCAATGATTGCGTAAGATGGCACACTGGGAAATGTATTCATCTGTATCTGTTCTAATTCTCTCCATAATATGTGCATCATTCCCTGAAGGATCTTATTCAGTAAAAGATTTTTCTCTCTTCATCCTACTCTCCCATTAAAATAATTGTCTTCCCTCTTACCACCCATTCATTACGTTAATATATTGCTGCCCTCAGGAAAGCTAATTTTGAGAAATACCAATTTAACATATGAAATGTTCCAGGACATTCATGATTGTTATTATTATTATTATTATTATTATTGCCAGTGCCCCCGCCTTTTTCTTTTAAAAAATAAATAAATTCAAGACAAAGTTATAGCTCCTCTTTTCTAACTTACATGAGGGTGGTTATCCTGGTTCAAAACCTTTCCTTTTCAGTTCCCTTGAGGATTTTCTCATAGCCTGGAGAGGACAGAGTGCTCCAAAATGATTGTAGATATATTATGTGCTATGCTTTCGAGGAACTTGATTACTGACATGAATATGGAAGTCAAAAATTGGTGGCTATGTTGGAATCGAGTGCTTCATGTAATGTCCGCTAATCAAGTCTGTTAATGTATTCTTTTTTTTTGGGGGGGGGGGTCTTCAAATAGATTAAGGTCTCAACCTAACCATCAATCCACCACACTTGGGAAACAGGGGGCTGAGCAGGCAGATGTTTCTGTCCATTCATCCCAAAACAGTCCAGCTGGCTTCCACCCCAGTTTCCCTCCTCTGGAATAACTCTCTGCTCCACCCACTGAAGTGTGGGTGGAAGTCATGCCCGTGGAATTGCCACTGGCAGTAGTCCACAGAAAACCCTCAAGAAATCTCCACTGGATCCTGATCCCAACCTACTGCCATCACCTGATGCTATCAAGCCCAATTGCTATGGCAGCTTGAGGTGGACATAGCATGAAGCAAGATTTTGCTTGTCCCACCACCAGCTTCCACCCTGGCCTGCTTTTTGTCCTGCCCCACTGCTGCCAGGTCCCTCCTGCCCATTGCAGTTGTTTTTAAATATGCATAGGAGTTCATTTCTACAGATAATAATAATAAAAATGTTATTTATACCCCACCCATTTGCCTATACGCAAGTTCTCTCAGATTTACCTTTTTCCTACCATGAAGAGTGTTCTGTTATTGGGTTATTAATGCCTCTTTAGCCAAAATATCTCTGAATACTCTCCTTTTTCCATCCCCTCCTACAGTTTTCACACTTCTCCAGCATAAATTCAGATATTTTCTTTTCCTTCAGAATGCTCCAAACACAAACACACTTGCTCTCCCACTAAGGAACAGATTTTCTTTCTACCAGGCTAACAATAACAACAACAAAAATATTTTGTTTAATTCAGGACGGCTAATTAACCTTTTTGAGGTAGTTTTGGACATCTGAGCCAATGTGCTCTGAGCGCTATTTTAAATAACATTCTCCCTTGACCATTTCCTTTCTGTTAATATATGAATTCCTAGATATAACCTATCATGTCTACTTCTTCTTTGGGCATCTTTTCGAAGAAATTCCCAGAATGGTGGAAAGGAAGGAGTTTGATGGACTGTGATCTTACGCTCACCTATGTGAGAGTAAGCTCCACTGAACTTATTGAACTACATCTGACTAAGCATTCTGGACAGGACTGGAGAAGAGGTTGAACAGAAGCATCTCACTGAGTGGGGTTGAGATAATACATTAGGTTCCTGCAGTTGTGTTGCTGTTGTTTACCAGGATTGAGAGGAGTGAGATGGCAGGAATGTCAGCGTAGTGCAAACACAGAAGCAGAAATACCAAAGATGCCTGCACCAGTTTGTTTGCACTGTACTGACCACTTGCTCTCCCTTCTGATAAGCAACAGCAACTCCTCTGCCAGGAAGCCAGTGCAGCAAGTGACCTGGCAAGTCTAGTGATCTGCTGAAGTCTGTCCTCCAATTTCTCAGGCTCCCCCACCCCTGTAAAAGAGCTTTCCATTTTTCTGACCCTTCCCTAGAGCACTTTAGAACTTAGGTGGGTGTGATGTTTCACGCTTACCTTATTATCGGGAGGTGCCTGCAGCCTCCCTGGATGCCCGTCTTTCACGATCTGAAAACGCCCCATGGAAACAGCAGCCTCATGACATTTTGCCCTGGGCTTAAACTGAAGTCTGGGCACCTGGGAAGACCACAGAGTGCAGATGTGACAGGAATTTTATGGTCTTAGATATATGCTAATGTTCATAAGTGTACCAACCAAGCATGTACATAGATCAGCACAGAAAGACCAACCTGGAACCATTTTGATTCCTAAACTGAGCAAATGTTTTCTCTGTAAGGTCAAAGTGGGAAACCTCCCCATTGTCTCTTTCCTCACAAATCCTGTCTTAAGGGTATGTCTGTGTTTGAATAGGGTGTGAGCCTGTGACCTGGCCCAGAAACTAAGTATTTATCATTACAAAAGACTGGCCAGGCTCCCCAGGCAATCCAATCAAGTAACCTGCCAGACAGGAGATAAACAACGACAGGAGAAAAACAACATTCAAATTTCTGTTTTAGACCGCCTTTTCTGTGATGTAGGTATGATGTATCTGAGGGGTGGTCTTAGGTTACACCCCTTCTGTGATGTATGTATGATGTTTCTGGGTGTGGTCTTGATCTACAGGGTGGCAATTTCAAAAGTCTTTATAAGGCCTTGCACACCATTGTTCTGGGTTCCTCCTCCTCTCCTGCTGGTGAGGGGAGCACCCTGTTGCAACAGATCAATAAAGATCAAGCTTACTAGCTGCTTTGCTTCTCAATATTCTCTGGTTGGCCTCTGTTATTCTCTCCTACCAAAAGGGAACCTATATAAGGACTCTATATGGGCTCTTGGATACCCCATGAGGGAAAAGGGCAATTTCTGTTTACAACAGAGACCACTGGTGAGATGATTTGTAGACAAAGACATGTCAGGCACAAACACTCCCCAGCAACTTCGAGAGCGAGGTACACATGACAAAAACCCGGCGCCCTTCCCTCCTGAATTTCTCCAAATATTTCCCTCCCCTTTCATTATTTTCAAATGGAGTTTCTTTTCTCATTAATTGATGGGGAATGGTTGAGGTCGTGGTGAAGGGTTGGCCTGGCAGAAATCTCCAGCACAGCATTAGTTTGAATAGGATGAAATCCTTTTCAGTTCAGAGCTGCGAGAGGTTCGGCTCATGTTTTTCTCCCTTCACAAACCACTTCATTTGCCCTCATGCCTTTCTAGATAGTTAGTACTGCAGACAGCACCTTTTTTTCATTTTCCAAATTTCATGACATTCTTTAGGAGTTGCTGCGCACCCTCATCCTCCCATTGCTGGCGCTCCTATGAGGAATTTTTAACCAGGTGAGCAACGACGAATGATGTGGCAGTCTTGCTATTGTCTCCACTCTGCCCCTGGCAGGTGGTAGGATACAACTTCCATCTCTCCTATTAGAAACCGACTCATGCAGTGGTTTGCTGGTGGGCTACTAATTTGTTCCACTCATTGCCACTGCGGTCGCAGCTGCACTATGCATTCAAGGCAGTATCATACCCCAGACATGGTTTCCTCACAAAATAATCCTGATTTGATAGGGCTGCTAAGAATTCTTCACAGGCCATGATTCCTCTCAGAGCTACAGTTAGCCAGAGTCCCCTGGGAAGAGGAATTTATTGTAAAACAACTCTGAGAACCGTATCTCTGGGGGGTGGGGGGATAACAGGGGTCTCCTAACAACTCACTGATCCCTTAACAAACTACAGCTCCCAGGATTCTTCAGGGGAAACCATGATGGCTTAAAGTGGTATTATACTGCTTTAAATGTACAGTCATACCTCGGGTTACAGAAGCTTCAGGTTGTTTTTTTTGGGTTACGGACCCTCCGAAACCCGGAAGTACCGGAACGGGTTACTTTCGGGTTTCGGGAGTCACGCATGCGCAGAAGCGCTAAATCGCACTTTGCGCATGTGCAGAAGCACCAAATTGCAACCCCCGCGTGCGCAGACGCGCCTCTGCAGGTTGCAAACGTGCATCCCGCACAGATCACGTTCGCAACCCAAGCATCCACTGTACAGTGCTTATGTAGTGAAATTGGGGTTGAAGAGATGTTTTCTTCATTTTGATATTCTCTTCATTTTCAGTACTAAAAACATTTCTTTCCATTACTATTCCTTTAAGATCAAAGCAGTGTTATATCCAAGGTAGATGCTGCACCACTGAGCCATGGCCCAGGGCAGAGAGGAGAGAGGCAGAGTCAAACATTTCCAATTATGAGCGAAATAGCATTTCTTATCTCCAGCTCTACATGTGTTTTCTCCTTATAAAATAAGGGGGAGGGGAAATAAATAAAGGGGAAGCAAAAATAAGAATTGTGTAGTATCTATCCTACTGACTGGGCAAAAGTCAGGCAAATGCTTATTATTTTTATTATTATTACAACATGCAAAAGATAAAATATTCAGTTTCCACACACACACAGGGTTTGTCCCCGTCTCCCCCCCCCCCCCCGAGCAATGCGCAAATTCACCTGGTGTTGCTTGGCTTCTCTGTAATTTGCTCAGGACACACGCAAAGCATCTAAGCTTATCTTAGTAAAAATGTGGGAAATGTTGACTTCCTCAGATTTAGCAAACATCTTCAAAGGACAGGATGAGGGATGGGGAAAGCGTTTTCAAAGAGCAGATAGGAAGCTTTTCTAATCTGGAACATATGCTTAACTGCAACTGTAAGTGAAGAGTTTCACATGAATATATATATATATATAACATAACTTACTGCAGATCTATGAAAACAGCATGATTATCATGACATTTACTCCTACTTGAACAATCTCTGGAAGAGATACATGACAGCTTTACCGCAGGAGACTGTCCCTGTTCTCATACATACCAAGAAACCATCAAGGAAGTGAAGCTGCTAGCCCTACACAGGCCCCCCCAAATGAGCAGTAAAAGAAAAAGTCTTGTGGAACTTCCAAGCTCCACTTGATCAGAAGGTGCCATTGTTTTCCAGGTATCTCAATGTGATTTCTCCTGCTCAGAGAAGGTTGGTCCAACAAGGCATTCCCCCATCCATCTCAGTCCATCCTCAACTAGTCTCACCTTTTACTTAGAACCAGACCATGTCTGTCAACACCCTCCCTTCTTAGTCTAAGTGTTGCCTTTGTAGAACTCAGCTGGGGGAGGATGGGGACAATTCTAAAATTAGTGGGCTCTGCCTGTCACTGTCACTCTCACTGGCTCTGCCCACTATTGACTGCCCTGCTTTCTACCCAAAGGGCATTCGGGTACCCCTAGTCCTGCTTTTCCTCCAAGTAACCCAGATTTGTATGAGAGAGATGTAATCCCATGTTTACTCTCAAAACAGCTGCTCCCTAACAAGATGATCCGGGTGAGGTTGGCATGAGGTCTCCTGGATGCTCAGAGATTGGATCCTTAGTTGTCCAAATCCAAAACTCTATCTGCTACAAGAATTTATATGCCACCATTTATATCCCCCCCCCCAGAGGCTTACATAAAAAGCCATAAAACTGACCAAAACATGATATACTGTAAAACATCGAAGTATGACTATATTGAAACACAGCAATTAAATCAAAACGGAGCACCAATATTAAAAAGAAATCTCAAATCATAAGAAATTTTTCAGGCTCCATTTAAAAGCCAGTAGAGTGGGGAAGCAAACATATATTTTTTGGGAGAGAATTCCACAAGCACTGAACAGATCAGGACTCCCTATTCTGTTATCTTTTATGTTGTGAACTGGCCTGAGATCTACGAAAGAAGGGTGGTATACAAATTTAATTAATAATAATCCACGCTGTAAGGCTAACCTGCTCTTCTGACTGCCTATCAAACCTAGTTATAACCAAGAAGAATTTCATTTTGTTATTTCATTTAATTGTCATTTTTCTCGCAACCAATCATACAGCAGTGCCATCACTGTATCATCATGGCTACTAGTTTGGGATTATTTTGTATGTAACCAGGAGCAGAAGCAAACAGGTGGCTGGCTGCATCTTTCTTCCATGGTTCAGATAACTCACATGGTGCCATCAGCGTAGGACTTTAGGGCAGACATTCAGGGACCGCTGAGCTGAATGAGCAGGAGAGCCTCTAAACACAGCTAGCACTGTGCCAAAGATTTCTTCATTTTTAAAAAAATGATTCACCACTGGTTAATGAGAAAACGAACTGCATGCAAAAAATCATTAGAGGGGAGAGAAAACGTTAATGAAATTCTCTTGCATGGGTGTCTTTCAGTGATCAGTTTACTTTTGAGCTTGCAAAGGGGAGATGCAAGTGTAATTTCTTTCATTCTGGAAATCATCTGTCTTGCAGTCCGCACTTTGCAGCCCTCCCAGGTGCCCACCATCCCAGAAAACAGCACAACATCTTAGTGCAAGAGGTTAGGAAAATCACCCATCATGCATTTGACAGTTGGCCATTGCTTGCTTTTAAGTGAAATAAATGCAGGTGATAGGTAAAAGAGAGCACAAAGATCTCAGGCACTTGGTAGCCAGTTTTCAATGTTTCAACTGAAATTCGGGGGGAAATGTTATGAGGTAACTCCACCCACGTGGATTTTTTTCAGACTTGGAAGCACAGGCAGCCAGGGAGGCTGCAAAGCATTGGACAAATGTTTACTATAAAGAGAAGCACACCCACCAGCCTTGGACCCTTTGCAGTGATAAAGAGAGCTCAGTCCCCCAAACACACTGAAATTCTTAAAGCAGCACCCTGTGAATGAAGAAGCCACTTTTGTGGGGAAGAAACCATTTGAAATGTTTCAGCACCGCGCTGCACCACACACAGCATCACTGGCTTGCCACATTTTGAAGTAAACAAAATAATATACATTACTATCTAAAGAAAACCCTCCTCATATTAAGTCAAAAATCCACACCATACATTTAAAACACTCCTATACTGCTTTAAACAGTGGTGTGACTTCCTCCCATATAATAATGGGAACTGCAGTTTAAAAGATGCTATCATCAATTTCCAGAGTTGTTTAACAACCAATCCCTCGTTGCAGGGAACTCTGAGAATTGTAGCTATGGGAGGAAGAATAGGTATCTGCTAAAAACTTTCAGCACCCTTAACAAATTACAATCACCCATATTTTGTGGGTGGAGAGCCATGACTGCTAAATATATAGTGCAGATGTGCCCTCACAACTTGTGGCTGAAGCTTACACATTTTCCCTGTGCAAATTCTTCTGGAATAGTAAAAGGAGGGGTGCTTTTTCTTTTTAAAAACAGCACTGTGCAAGGGACTTACCCCTGTGCTTCACAATGTTGTGGCTAACATACAAAGCTGTTCTTGATACAAATTAAATATCAACTTATGGAAACTTTTTTAAAAACTTCTTGTTTTACCTCATTTTCTCCGTCCTTGCCCATCTTCTCTAAAAAAACAACAACAACCCCTAACTTATGAAAATGCACTTCAATCAAGGCCTGTATGGAAATATAATCTTCTCATTAACAGAATCCACAAAACAGTTGTAGGATGTACAAGGCGGAATCAAAATCGGTATTACATATTCAAGAGGATGATTGCTCCCAAAATAATCTCATCCCTTTTATTAGGCTCTCTGGAGGGAAATCTTGATTGCAGGAAAATTGTTCCTCCCCAGCCTCCCACAATGAGCAAGTACCACTTCCCAGGGGGATAATTAGCACTCCTCCGACATCAGTCTCCTCCCTCTCTTCCCTCCCACCTTAAACTCCTTGATGTTTAGAAGTTAAATCACAACACCATCAAAACCACTGCAGATACCGGTGCAATTCTAGATGATCAATCGTCTATCTGGTCCTAAAGAAAAACAAACCATAGTTGCCCACCATTTCCTGTCTCATTATAAAAAGTTCACCCGGATGAAACACACAATTAAGATGTACTAATTAGCTGACAACATTCTTTCACACTTTCCTGCCGAAGCAATTATTTAATACTTGAAGTATTCGAGAACAAGCTACCCAAGCCCGGAGACTCATGTGGTTCAGGTCTTCCTGAGCTGTACTTCATGCCCAGGGAATCACACAAGTTTACACACGCTCCTACATAAATATATATATTTCTGCACATAGACATGTATCATATCAGGAAGAAGGCTAGGCAAAAACATTCATCCCTGCCGTGCAAATTATCTGTTAGCAGGAAGGCTTTTGTAATACCAAGATTCCTCACCTGAAATCTGAAATCGCACGTATTTGCTTGTATTAAGAACATCATAAGAACCTGGCTGCTAGATCAAGTCAAAGGCACTAACTTTAACATCCTGTAAACAACAGTGGTTTTAATTATCAGTCCTTTGATGGGCTTTAACATAGACCAGTATTTAAATTGCTGGGTTATTTCTTGTTTGTTTACTACTGATCAATTTGTGATAGGTTTTGCTTTGTTTTAAGCCAGGGTAGGCAACCTAAGGTCCATGGGCCGGATCTGGCCCAATCGCCTTCTCAGTCTGGCCCGCGGACTGTCTGGGAATCAGCGTGTTTTTACATGAGTAGACTGTGTGCTTTTATTTAAAATGCATCTCTGGGTTATTTGTGGGGCATAGGAATTCATTCATTCCCCCCCCCCCCAAAAAAATATAGCCCAGCCCACCACATGGTCTGAGGGACAGTGGACCAGCCCATGGCTGAAAAAGGTTGCTGACCCATTTAAAGCTTTTAATTCTCATATCACACTATTAATTTGTCAATCTTGTTTATTCACCTTAGATATTTCTTCAAACAAAAAGGTGACTATGAACATTTTAAAAAGATAATAAGATACCTGGCTTTTCAGTTCTTATTTCAGTCCAAAGAAACATTTCTGAATTGTCATAATTCAGATGAATTGGCCCATCAGAAACTCAAACCAGGAACGGAACAGGAATTGTGCAATCTAGATTGACTTTAGTCAATGTTGCGTGTTATCTTTAACATATTCCTTGAGAGCCTTTGTAAGTAATGATTTTATCCAAACAATGGCATGCTGTATTTTACGCTCGGGTAAATTTAGATGAAATCCCAAAGTTATAAAGCATATTGTAGCAAAGACATTTAATGAGGATTAATCTGCATACCTCTCCTTTATTTTTTTCTTCATTTGCCATCATTATGAATCTAATTGTGATTCCGTTGTATTGTTATGCAAATCAAAGCCAACCCAGCATATGAAAGGCAATGTTCTAGTGGCTTGACTGTTGCCAAATAAAGAAGCCATTCTGAGACAGCTTCACACGCATTCCTATGAAAAGCCCCACAGTTGTGGATGCTGTGTTGAAACCATGATACGATCTGAAGCCTTGCTCTGTATCTCCCTCACTTTACTGAAATGAGAACCAACTTCCTAAATGACAGTAATTAATCAATCACATGGTTCCTAGAACTGTTAGCATATTCAAGGACATGTAATCATCTCTCTATTTAGTGAAACGTTAATAGCCCAGGGATCCAGAGGTGATTATACTACAACCTTCATCAACCCTGAACATTGACAGGTGGCTACTTGGATGACAGAAGCAATGGCTGCACAACACTGTGCCTACTTTATCTTGTTCTTAAACCATACACCAGACTTCCTCAAACTCAGTCCTCCAGATGTTTTGAGACTACTATTCCCATCATCCCTGACCACTGGTCCTGCTAGCTAGGGATCATGGGAGATGTAGGTCAAAAACATCTGGAGGGCCGAGTTTGAGGAAGCCTGCCATACACACTTAATAGAGCTCTATTATCAATGAAGAAGGGCAATTTTTTTAAGCATGGTATCAAACAATCTGAAAAATGCAGAAGAGAATTAGCACGTTCAATACTAATTTTCTTTCTGCTCATCTTAAATGACTAAGGCTGCAGTCCTACAGACTCTGGGATGGCATCCCTATAGGATGTTTTGGAATCTCCCAGAGAGAGACAGAGAGAGAGTGAGATGCTCCCAGAGAGGAAAGTTGTCTTTATGAGGGCCCTTCCATGTTGACCTGCCCAGTTCTTACAATCACTTCGTAGTGATGCCACCTTCTGTGGTTTGCAGTCAAATACTCTACCACTGAGCTATACCCCCCACCTTCTGTGGTTTGAAAGGTGGCAGCATGTGGAAGGACCTTCTCTGTGGTGGCCCTCAGGTTATGGAATGACCTTGCTCCAAAACTGTTTCTTGGCTGCCGCCACTGTATACTTTTCAATAATTGGTCAAGATGCACCTCTTTACCCAGACCTTTGCTTGAATGGGTATCTCCCCTCCTCTTACATTGCTGCACACAGCAGTTATGTACTACTGTTTTGTTACTCTGTTATCAGGTGTGTGTGTTTAAAAAAATAATAATAATTGTACATTGAATTTCTTACAACTGTGGGTTTTTTTTTGCAATTTGTCCAGGGACCATTTAATGAAGGGTGGGCTACAAGTACAAAGAACTAATAAGTAAATAACTAAATCATGGTTGAAATCAAAAGTACTGGGCACAATGTTGAAAAGAAGGATGATCTTCTTTTGCGGAATTAGACGGCAGCAGCCAAAGGGGGGGGGGGAGAGAGTACTGTTCCTGCATTGCTCTCAGTCTGTGACTCATCTTCTGGGAGTGGGACCAGATTGTCTTCTTGTTCCACTTGCATGAGAGGGAAATGAATCCCGAGCAAAGTCAACATGCTGCCAAGTGTGTGTAAAAGAATGCCAGCATCTGTGGTCCATTCTTCTAAATTGCAGTCGAGTGAGGTGGCTTTTGTTGTTGTTTGTTTAAAAAGGAACAGCCCACATCTTTAAAAAAAAAAAAAAGTTCGCCGACTTGTATAAGGTGTTTTGAGGCTGCAGTAAGAAGCTTAAGGAGATCAGGAGGGGAAAACAGGTTTCAGGGACGTTTACAGGGATGGACTTGGGTTGCCTTTCAAAATATGACGCCCTGTGCAAAGCCCAAATTTGGCACTTCCAAATGGATCTTCTCAATTATGGATCTTCTCAATTTTCCACCTACTCAGCTCAGTGCCCTGTGCAGGGAACCTCCTGCACCACCCTAAATCTGACGCTGACATCTGGGATTGTGGGTGGAAAAGCAGTGCATTATTGCCCTAGAATATGTCAGGGACTGAGCAGAGGGGGAACGGTGGAGACCACCTCCCCATCCTGACCCTTCTAGAGAAGAGGAAGACAGTTCAGAATTACAGCAGGAGTTTGAGGGAGGTCACAGCTCAGAGGCAGATGAGGGGGAAAGTTGGGAAATAATGGGAGAGGAGGAGGAGGAAGAGGAAGCACCAGGGGGTGACAGCTGGCAGACACAGTGTCTTTAAAAAGCATTCCAGACCCCACCCCTCTCCCAGAACCTGGTGAGCCTTGAAAGTAGGAGAGCAAATAGCTCAAAGGCAGAGGGCGCTTGTCCGCACCCATAGAGCAGATGAGAATGACTAATGAGGAAGTGGGAGAGACGGGGGGACAGACATTCGGGACAATGCCATTATTTAAAAAGCTGGGTTCTAAAGCCTCTCTCTGTAAATACTGAATAAAAAGCGGACGTTAAGAAGCATTTCCTTGTCTTTGTACGTTCCTGGGCAACTGGCTGTGGGAGTTGCTGGCAGCCTCCTGACAGAATAACAAACCCTGCTAAATCTGAGCTCATGATATAGATACAACAATTCTCATGCTGGGATTTCACTTATGGAAGAGCGGAGTGTACAACTACATAAATAAAATCCTCAGAAATGCCACATGCATTTCTCACATGGGTGAGAGAGATAAGTTAAACCTTCCCTTCCCTGCTGTAGTCTTGAGGAAAATCTGTCCTCAGAAGCTGCTGTAGTGGAAGAAAGAGTCTCCCGCTGACAGAAATGGGAGATTTCCCTCCCAAGGCTAATACCACCTTCAGAGAAGGGATCTATTCATTAGGACCATAGCAAGGTAATAAAGGATTAAATTAAATTCAGATAATTATCACATTGTGTTTTTAATAGTCTGTTAGGAGCTGCCCACAGTGGCTGGGGCAACCCAGTCAGATGGGCGACATATAAATAAATAAATATTATTATTACATGTTCAGGTTCAATCCCCATATGGGACAACTGCATATTCCTGCATTGTAGGCGGTTGGGTTAGACAACCCTCATGGTCCCTTCAAACTCTACAATTCTATGAATCTATGTGTGTGTGCGCGCACACACAACTGATGCAATTTGCATTTAAAGAAGAGCCTGTGCATTAAATGCAAATATACTTCTACTTTCACTTCTGCTTTGTCAGTGTATTAGACCAGGGGTTCCTGCTAAAGAGTTGACTGGAATATGTGAACCATTTCTTCAGTGAAAGGGTCACTTGAGTATCCCACATTATTAACAAACTTCACGCTCATCGATGTGCGTTATTTCAAAGCACTTTATTATTTGGCCTGTCTTCATGAAGATAAATAAGCCATGCTTGACAAATGGTATCATCAACCTAACCTGAATATTATTGTTAAAAGATGCTAAAGAAAAATAGTAGACCTTAAAGTTTCCCCGTTCAAACAAATGAGTCAATGTATGCAGAAGAGGCTGTGCGGTATGTTGTTTTTATTAATGCTTTGGGAAACTCTGCACTAATAAGGCCTTTTGTAACAAATAAACAGGCTATTAAGTAACAACTGGGGTGGTGAAGCTCACTGTTCGTTTTAGCTCTTCTGTTTGTGGATGCAGCGAAATTATCAGGCAGTGCTTATTATGGCTGACAATTGCCAGGACTAAATTGTAGATGATTTCTCTCTCTCCCCCCCCCCCCCGCTTTTCTGGCTGCTTTGACATGCCTGAGCCAGGATGACTCCTCCTTAGATGAAAACCCTAATGATGATTCCCCAATGACAGAAATGACCAAGATTTTATGGGGCCTCCTGACTCCAGCACTATGCCAGGCATAGCCAGCATCTCCAGAGAAGTGACAGCAGGCCCATCTGCAGCAGGAGACCCATGGATGAGGATCCTGAGTGGACCACAGTGGCTCTCACACCTGCAGAACAGATGGAGGAGGTTGACTCCTCAGGGAATGCCTGGGTCAGAAGACTTCGTATGTCTCAAGGTCCAGAAGAACCAGGCTCTTTGGGAATGAGGCCTCTTCAGAATGAAGAAACCTTGAAGGCTGAATCCAGGCAACCAGGTTGCATAAGCTCCTCTCAGCTAGCTGAAGAGTATTAGCTGCTGGAACAACCCAGGTCTTTAACAACCCAGTTTCTTCTTCTGGCTTCCTCCCCTGACTGATCCTGTGCTACTGACCCCTGCTAATATTTTGCTCTTGAAAACCTACCTAGTTCTACATTGCTTCATGTGCATTTCACACTTGCCTTATGACTGCACCTACCTTTGGACGCAGGTGGCGCTGTGGGTTAAAGCCTCAGCGCTTAGGGCTTGCCGATCGAAAGGTCGGCGGTTCGAATCCCTGCGGCGGGGTGCGCTCCCGCTGCTCGGTCCCAGCGCCTGCCAACCTAGCAGTTCGAAAGCACCTCCGGGTGCAAGTAGATAAATAGGGACCGCTTACCAGCGGGAAGGTAAACGGCGTTTCCGTGTGCGGCTCTGGCTCTGGCTCTGGCTCTGGCTCTGGCTCTGGCTCTGGCCAGAGCAGCGATGTCACGCTGGCCACGTGACCCGGAAGTGTCTCCGGACAGCGCTGGCCCCTGGCCTCTTAAGTGAGATGGGCGCACAACCCCAGAGTCTGTCAAGACTGGCCCGTACGGGCAGGGGTACCTTTACCTTTACCTTTACCTTTGGACCTCAGCTGCTCCTTAGGACCCTGTATTTCTGGGTTGTCCTGATAGCTGACTGCAACCTTTATCCACTGGTGTTTAGGCAGCACCCTGTCCTGGGGCTCTCATTTCTCCTTTGGATTTGCTCAGGGACGAAGCAGAGTAGAAATCCGTAATTGAGCACAGAAGCAACAACAGCATACCCAGTGATATGGTGGTGAATTTTGAAGTGCCAAAGCTCACTATGACAGCCATCCTAAGCATCCCCCCACAAAGTGAGTCCCATAGCTATGCTCTCGTGGAGAATCCAAAAATGCAAGCCACTGTGTTGGTCCATTATTATTATCACACACCAAAAAGCAGCAGTACAAAGTACAACACCCTATTTCTTGGGAGCAGCAAGATTGCATTCCTGTGCAAAGCTTCCCGGAAGGAAGCACCAGCACTTCCTGGCTCCACTTACCGCTGCCTGCATGGCTTCAAAAGGCATTGGGCAAGGGCTTCTGCTTGCATAATGGGGCTTCCCCACTCTCTTCTCCCCGTGCCCCCCCCAAACTTGGCTGGGTAGGATTGGGATTATTGCACAAGAGGAGGGGGAATAACATTCCATGTGGCAAGCATACAGAACGTTTGTAACAAGACAACGTTGAATTCTGCACATTCAGCTCTAGCAAGAGATCTTCAGCCAGCCGAAGCATAACCTTTTAGCTTTTAATTAGAAATGCAGGCTTTTTAAATTAGAAATGCAATCTTGCAAAGAGGTTTTGCCATTTCGGCTGCCAGTACGAAGGAGGAACGCTGTCAAAGGAAAGTATACAGCCCCTGCTTGATTTTTTTCCTCATTTTCCGACTTCCTCTAAGCTAATCTATTATCAACAAACTCGAGAGTCTCATTGCCATCACATTCACTTGCCAGAGCAAGGAGAACGCCATCAGTTACCCTGGCGCTCCGGCAGATGACATCATCGCTCCTGCTCTAGCAGAAAAACCCTGGATAGAGATGTACTCCCCTTCCTTTATGCCTCTGAGCATACAGAGGGCTACAATAAACCAGCAAGAAAGCAGTTTGTTGGGTGTCCTATCACATACGAGGGACGTATTGCGGATCCCTTCTCAGTGGTTATGTAGCTCAGTAGCACATCACATGCTTTCAATGCAGAAGGTCAAGGTTTGATTCCTAACATCTCCAGTGAGAAAAGATCAGGTAGCAAAGAGCCCATGCCCCTGGTCTCTGCTGTCACACTGCTACCATCTATGGGGGGAAAATAACACTTGAACGCTTGCACTGTTGGTAGCTCAAAAATATGAGATTCCTGTATTGCAAGAGGGTTGGACTAGATTGCCCACAGGGTCCATCCCAACTCTACAATTTTATAATTCTATGAAAGGATGTATACAGCAACAGGGTGAACATCAGTGTTCAGCTGGTCTGCCCTGGACACTTGGATCAGGAGTGTTCAATGGTATCCAACTAATAAGTCCCATCAGTGCATGGATTTGCACTTGTGCAACAGAACTTTCCCCCTTTCCTCCATCACACACACCCCATGATATCTCCAAATCTGCCCCAGAGGGTTGGGAGAACGCCTAGAGCAGATTTAAGGGGGAGACATAGGGGTGGGAATTCCATTATGCAAGCAGGAATCCTTGTGCTGATGGGATGTATTAGTTGGCTGGGGACTTGGGTGGTGCTGTGGTCCTATAAACCACTGAGCCTCTCAGGCTTGCCAGTCGTAAGGTCAGCAGTTCAAGTGTGTGGTGGAGTGAGCTCCCGTTGCCTTGTGCCAGCTCCTGCCAACCTAGCAGTTCAAAAGCATACCAGTGTGAATAGATAAATAGGTAGATAAATGGCATTTCCATGCGCTCTGGCTTCCGTCAGTGTCTCATTGCACATGATCCAGAAAAACTGTCTGCAAACCAACGCCGGCTCCCTCAGCCTGAAAGCAAGATGAGTGCCACAACCCCATAGTCAAATTTGACTGGACTTCACTGTCCAGGGACCCTTTACCTTTACCTGTTAGTTGGCTACCACCCTTTAGATGGAATAATGTGTGCCTTTTTCCCACCTGAACCCCAGAAAACAGCTTCAAATCTAGCTCTCCCCCCCCCCCCATATTCATAATATAATTTTTGTGTGGCATTTCTGCTGCCAATTGTATATAAAGGCATGGGCAATTAAAAACATGGGAAAGAATTCAACATCACATTATGTCCATCATTCCATCAGGGCAAAGCATTGCCAGGTGGAACAATCTACCCTAGGGGTTCTCCTGACCTCTTCCCTCATGAACCAATGTTGGGGGTGCAGAGGGAGCATGGGGGGGATAAGGGGGAGGGAAACATGAGTCTTTGTGTACGTTTCTGCTGATGAGACTCATTTCGTTCATGATGCTGCTGCCTATTTGTACTTATTGCTCTAGCTGAGACACCTTGAAGAAGTGATATATTCCAAGAATGCACACAGACAAAACAGTGTAGTCCTCACCTAACAGCTGCAAAAGACTCCTGTGAATTTTCAGAGGCTTATACATTTATGGTTTAAATGCCTTAACCAGAAAAGTCAATTCAGTTCATTTAAATTACAGGCTTCTTCATTTGCTCCACTGAATGGTAGCAAAATTGCCTGGTTTCTGTTTTGACCTTTAACTAGGGTTGGATGAATCTGTCAGTTTTGTCTTCTCTCACATTTCTCATTTTTCCAGTCTCATATTTTCCCATGGGTTTGTGGATTCTTTGAAAAGAAAAAGTCCTTATGAATATTCACCCACCTTTTATTGCTCATTTCTGTATGCAATTTTGCCTAATGTGCACATCTTTGCAAGCAGTTTCCCTGTGCTTCATGCATTCTCGTGTGTTATTTGCACCAACATATGCATTTTTATCCACCCTTTCCCCTAATACATGAATCTCTGTATGCACTGTTTGGCTGGAGAACTGAATTGCAAAATTCTGAAAAGTGCAAATATAGAAGGATTATTGGGCGGCATATTGTATTGGGAGGTGGAAAATAGGCACAGTCACATCAAAATGCAAAACAAGCCACATTTTACCCCCAGGCCTACCTCCTGAAACAATATTTTGTCACCACTCCTTGCTACATGCAAAGACGCCCAGCAGGCAGCTGCTCATGGCTTGCTGAACTGCTCTAACTGATCTCTGGAAAGAGAACTGCAATGACTGAATGATGGGCAGCAATGAAATCATCAACACATTTGGCTGTAGCATCAAGTGTGAGTGCAACTCCTTGGCAGGAAAACCAATGCTGTTTCACTGCAGAAACTTAACAAATGGATATTGACAGGGTCAAGTAGGAGTGCGAGTCCTCTGTAAGCTTCCCTGTTTACCCGTGGCTGCTTGGGTTAGAGGTTTGACTTTTTCTCCCTTCTGCGCAGCTGTTGCAGATAGACACTTGTGGAAGACACAGCCTGATAGTTGGAGATACAAGCATGACTTACTGCATATGATGCTCTGTGCAGGGCTGCCTTTGAAAATGGTCTGGAAACTGCAGTTGGTCCAGAACAAGGATGCGAGACACTTTGCAAGACTGGGATGAAGATGATAGATAGATGATTGATGATAGATAGATGATAGATTAGATAGATAGATAGATAGATAGATAGATAGATAGATAGATAGATATAGATGATGATAGATGATAGATAGATAGATAGATAGATAGATAGATAGATAGATATAGATGATGATAGATGATAGATAGATAGATAGATAGATAGATAGATAGATAGATAGATGATAGATAGATAGATAGATAGATAGATGATAGATAGATAGATAGATAGATAGATAGATGATAGATAGATAGATAGATAGATAGATAGATAGATAGATAGATGATAGATAGATAATAGATAGATGATAGATAGATAGATAGATAGATGATAGATAGATAGATAGATGATAGATAGATAGATAGATAGATGATAGATAGATAGATAGATAGATATAGATAGATAGATGATAGATAGATAGATAGATATAGATAGACAGATGATGATGATAGATTAGATAGATAGATAGATAGATAGATAGATAGATAGATAGATGATAGGTAGATAGATGATAGATAGATAGATAGATAGATGATAGATAGATAGATAGATAGATAGATAGATAGATAGATAGATGATAGATAGATAGATAGATGATAGATAGATAGATGATAGATAGATGATAGATAGATAGATAGATAGATAGATAGATAGATAGATAGATGATATAGATAGATAGATGATAGATGATAGACTCTTTATTTGCATCAGCCACTAGCCATAGCAAACTTAACTATAGAAAATACATTTTGGGGGTTTATATCAATAATCAAATAATAGATCTTATTCTAATTGCCCCCGCTAAAAACCTTGCAGTTTTTGCTGTCACCTGATCATCTTGATCTGCTAGAAGAAAGGACACAGTAGCAATGGTTGAGCAACCCAGCATGGACAATAATAGATAATAATAACCTCCCTCCTGAAATCTTTATAAAGGGTGCGAGCCAGAATGGGACGAAGCATTTTACCATTTTATGCCTGGGCTTTGTCAGCTGCATTGGCTCCCAGTCCATTCCTGGCTCTGTTAAAATTGTTGGTACAGCCTTTGACCTGCTAAACAGCTTGGGATCAAGCTACCTGACAGACCCACACCTTCCACATGCTATCTGCTTGTGCCATCAAAAGTATGAAGAGCAGGATTGCACGCCACTTCCCAACATCCCTTGATGATTGACTTTGCTGGCTGAAGCTGATGGAAGCTGGACTCCAGAAACATCTGGGCAGCCCCAGATTCTCCATGCTTGATGTAAAACATATGTCCCTGGTGTGTTCAAATGCTGCCTGGTTTTCCAATGAAAAGAAACCCAAGGCATCTGTTATGAAATAACAGGTAAGCTTAAATGAAAAATGTTTAAAGCTGGAAGAAAAGCATAGCAGCTAATTAGCATAAAGGAAACATGCCAACATTATATAGAAGCACTTTTATTCCTTAGCTCTGTAAAATAAACTGCTGACCTGTGATGTTGAAAGGTGGATTGAAAGCAATTTGCAGGCCAGAGAAATCTGTACATTCTCACCTCCTGAAATGTAGGTGTAAAAGATTGCCACTGATGTTTCGGAACTTCAAAACTCCTGGGTGAAAAGTGTAATTTGAAAAGAGCTGCTGTTAGCATCATAGTGCACATTTGTGGCTGCCATTTGCTGTCCTGTTAAGAGTTCTTTGGAGATATATGCAGTGGTGAGCTCTGGCTTTCTTTTTTTTTTTTAATTCTTTTTATTAATTTTCACATTAGATCACCAAAAAGAAAAATAAATCAACAGTTACAACAGTTGTAAAAAACCTCAACACACACAAAAAAAGAAAACTAAATAAATATCAATACATAACGTATATACAATGTCGATTTCCATTACGCTTCTTTGTCTTCTCATTTATATCTTTATATTTTTAAGTATTTTAATTATTCTACACTCCTATTGACTTCCATCCCTCCCGGTTTCAGGCTTCTTAGTATAAATAGTTTGTTTCTCCTGCAGTTGATAGTTATAATAATTTGCACATCGTAGGATCTATATCAGTCCTGCTATAGTTTTTAGGTTCTTATAATTCCCTTCAATATAATTCATAAATTTATTCCAATCATTAATAAACTTTGTATTCTTTTGGTTTCTAATTTTTTGTGTCATTTTTGCAAGTTCTACAAATTCGAATAACTTTGTTTGCCAATCACTAATTGGTGGGATACTTTGGCTTTTCCAATTTTGGGCAATTAATAATCTAGCGGCAGCTGTAGCATACTGGAATAATGTCTTATCTTCTTTTTTAATTTCATCCCCAATTATTCCCAGAAGAAAAGCCTCTGGTCTTTTGGGAAATGTATATTTAAATATTTTTTTTAACTCATTGTAAATATGTTCCCAGTATTTCTTCATTTCGTCGCATGTCCACCACATGTGGAAAAAATTACCTTCTTTAGTTTTACACTTCCAGCAAAACTTATTCCCTGTCTTGTACATTTTCCCTAGCTTTGCTGGGGTAATGTACCACCTGTACATCATCTTTTCTAAATTTTCCCTCAGTGTTACACATGCCGTAAATTTCATTCCGCTAGACCATAAATTCAGCCACTTATCATACTCTATATTATATCCCAAATCCATTGCCCATCTTGTCATGACCTCCTTTATTTCCTCATCTTTGGTGTCCCATTCTAATAGTATATCATACATTTTAGATAATAATTTGGATTTACCCTCTATTATTTCTATCTGAAATTTGGATTTCTTCTCATTCATCCCTACTTTTTTATGTTCCGTCCATATTGCGTTTATTTGGTGGAATTGTAACCAGCTTGTTAGTTTCTCTTTCAGTTCCTCATATGTTCTCATCTTCCATCCACTTTCTGATCTTATTAGTAGGTCCTCATAAGTAAACCTTTTTCCTTCCATATTAGTTTTTTTGATCACTGAAATATCAATTGGTGATAACCACCAGGGTGTTTTCCATTCAAGGAGTTTTTTATTCTTCTCCCACACTTCATATAAAGGCCCCCTAATAATATGACTAGAAAACCCTTTATGTACTTTTTCTTTGTTTTGCCACAGGTAGGCATGCCAGCCGAACCTATTGTCGAACCCCTCAAGGTCTAATAGGTCAGTATTTTCCAAATTGATCCAATCTTTGATCCAACAAAGGCAGGCTGCCTCAAAATATAATTTTAGGTTGGGCACCGAGAATCCCCCTCTTTCTTTCCGGTCTGTAAGAAGTTTGAATCTAATTCTTGGCCTTTTTCCTTGCCATATGAATTTCGAAAGAGTTTTTTGCCAATCTGTAAACATTTTAGAGCCTCTGATCACGGGGATGTTTTGGAACAAAAACAGCATTCTAGGAAGTAAGTTCATTTTTATTGCTGCCATTCTTCCCCTCCACGAGAGATTCACTCTGCTCCAAGTGTCCAGGTCTTTCTTAATCTGCTTCCATGTCGTAAGGTAGTTGTCTTGAATCAGATTTATATTTTTAGTAGTTAACCAAATTCCCAGATACTTTATTTTTTTTGCCACTTTAATTCCATACTGTAATTCTAGCTTTTCATTTTCATCCTTTTGTAAATTCTTCGTTAAAATTTTGGTCTTTAGTTTATTCAATTTGAAACCAGATACCTTACCAAATTCTTCTAACATCTCCAAGGCCTTTCCAACACTTTCTTGTGGGTTTTCCAGGGAGCTCTGGCTTTCAGTGCACATGGATGCACATTGTTTTAATGGTTTAACCATTTCAGATGCACTTTGCCAGCTAACTCAAAGGACAGCTGCTACAAGTTTTCAGTAGAAACCAGCTGTGCACACCACTGATTGGCTAGTACTTGCAACATCACAAACCCACATCCCACCTGCAGAGAAATGTTGCAACAGTTTTTTAAATGACAAATGTTCATGCTTCACTTTTTAAACAATTACATGGATAGCCCATCTGAAGATCATGGAGGGAATTGAAGCAGAGATGACTGAAATCATTGCTTTAATCTCTGGTCAGTGCACTTTGTGCAAGCTGGGCTCATGCTACGCGAGAAAAAAACAAAACAAAACAGCAAGCCCTGTTCAAAGGAATGCCTATGTGCTGTGCACATTTTGAGGTCCTGTTCAATTCTGAAATGGATGTGAGCTCTCTTTATGAGAGAAGATATGTCCTATTAATTTTTCCTTTATTTGTCACTCATGCAGATAACTCTATGAGCTAGGACAATAGCCCCAACCAACGCTTCCTTCTCTTGTTCTGACACTTCCTTCCTGATATTTCATAAAACCAGTCAATATGCTGCCATATGTCTGACCTGAAGCTGAGGCTCCAATACTTTGGCCACCTCATGAGAAGAGAAGACTCCCTGCAAAAGACCCTGATGTTGGGAAAGACTGAGGGCACAAGGAGAAGGGGACAACAGAGGACGAGATGGTTGGACAGTGTTCATGAAGCTACCAACATGAGTTTGACCAAACTGAGGGAGGCAGTAGAAGACAGGAGGGCCTGACGTGCTCTGGTCCATGGAGTCACGAAGAGTCGGACAAATGACTAAACAACAACAACATGTCTGACCTGTCCAGTATTCCCTTTATGTGATTTTAAAATTGACAATTTAAACAACAACAACAAAAAACAACCAAATGAAGAATGCCCACCCACCCATCAAAGTGGAGTCCTTGGAAAAAAAGCACAAGTAATTGAATTATCAGTGGTCATTTGGGGATGGAACTGGACATCATCAGAATTCATTTCTGCCAAACACACTCATGTCTCTTTCCCTTTTCTTTCTTGGAATACTGAAATAAGACTTCACTTGAATCCCTTTACACATGGTGGACTACCGACAACCGTGTTTACCCAAAGCACTACTCCGTGTAATGGATGATGCTGTATGTTCTAGTTGTTGTTATACTGAAGAAGAATCTTGCTGAATCAGATCTGCAGCCCATCTAAGTCCCATTCTCACTAAGCCCATCTAAGTTCCCATTCTCACAGTGGCCAACCAGATGCTGTAGCATCTTAACATCACATTAGGTAAAGGTAAAGGTACCCCTGCCCGTACGGGCCAGTCTTGACAGACTCTGGGGTTGTGCGCCCATCTCACTTAAGAGGCCAGGGGCCAGCGCTGTCCGGAGACACTTCCGGGTCACGTGGCCAGCGTGACATCGGTGCTCTGGCCAGAGCCAGAGCCAGAGCCAGAGCCGCACACGGAAACGCCGTTTACCTTCCCGCTGGTAAGCGGTCCCTATTTATCTACTTGCACCCGGAGGTGCTTTCAAACTGCTAGGTTGGCAGGCGCTGGGACCGAGCAGCGGGAGCACACCCCACCGCAGGGATTCGAACCGCCGACCTTTCGATCGGCAAGCCCTAGGCGCTGAGGCTTTAACCCACAGCGCCACCTGCGTCCCTTAACATCACATTATTGATGTTTATAAAATAGAAACCGGGTGCTGGCCAATAAGATTTTTTATTTATTTCTATGTGAGATTTCTTGGCCGTGCTTTCTCGTAAAGTCCCAGGGGCAGACTGCAACTGGTGTGTGTGTGATTAAAACAAATAAAACAGTTACAGTTATGAAAACAAGTAATGCTGTTCCAACCAGAACAGAACAGTATAGATTCAGTAAAAGAAATGGGTTCCACCCCAAAAAAAACCACCTTAGCAGGCAAAGGCCAGAGTAAAGAGATGTTCAATGAAGATGCTAGATGCACCTTTGTGAGGAAGGAATTTCACAATTTAGAGGCTGTCATAGATAAAGCCCAATCCCGGAACACCGTTCTCCACACTTCCAACAATGGCAGAACTACCAAGAGCTGGTTAAATTACACTGGATATATTTCCCAGGTGTCAAAAAAGGTTATTTATGTATGCCACTACTGCAGCCCCTGTTTTGTTAGCCCAAAAATGGAAACCAAGCGAGGTCCCAACTCACGAAGAATGGCAACTTAAGCTGATGGAATATGTGCAGCTTGCAGACCTAACACAGAATAAGAGAACAAAAAGAACATACATTTAGAGAAGACTGGGAAATGTTTATTGAATATATGGGGGGAAATTGTGTACACTTGAAAACGTTGGCTGCGTTAAGATAAATTCAACAGTGTAAATAAGTTTTGATGGATGTAATAATGGAATACTGAATGGTTTAGTTTATGTAAAATATGCAGGGTTTTATGGTATGCAAAATGAACCAGGGAAAGAGAAGAAGGGAAGTCACTGATATTTTAGGATGTTTAAATGAGCATTCCAAATAGTAAAACAGAAAATTTAATACAAAATTATATTTTTAAAAAAAAAATTACACTGGATATAACTGAACAACAATAAAATATCATGAAAAAGATTCCCTAGAAGCCAGCCAAAAGGATGAGCTCTTCAGGGATCTCTTTAACTTGGAAGACTGCCAACTTTGGGAGGGGCATTTGGAACGCTGAGAAAGTGCCGTGGGCATCAGTCGCAACATGGCTGCTGTAGCTACAAGCTGTGGATTCAGATTGTGGATGTGTGGCATAACTTAAAATGGCTGCTGTGGGGGATGTGTGTGTGTGGCGTAACGCAAAATGGCTACCACATCTAAAAAAGCAAGAAAAAAACAGAATGCCCCCCTACACACACACCAGCTGTCCCAACAATGCTGGTTATGGTTTGGAAGGCAACTATATCAACCACTACTTTGCTTGCTCACCAAAATAAACTTTTTACATCTCTCCTCTGTTCGAAATGAAAAGGAAAATGGGAGCTCAATCTTGGCATCCAATGAAACAAAGCCATGTTCAAGGGTGTGTAAGTTCAATGTAGGAGAGTCCAACCAAGCCAGTTGAGACTATTCACAAGTGCCATAGGAACGGCTGAGGGGTACATTGGAACCTTCAGCCATCATATGGGTGACCCCTGATGTACAGGGTTGTCAGACTTTCAGAGTCGCTAAGCCTGAAGCTCAAGCTTGGTGATATGATGGGGTGGTCAACATGTAGTTCAGACCCGATATTTTGCAGGTGTTATGACACACAGATTGCAATGACGGTTTTAGTAATAACAACAACACCCCTTAGAATCAACTTGCAATGCTAATAAGAGAAAATATCCTTATCTACCTTGAGCCCATATCACATGGATAAACCTGGGTTTGGTAGCAGTAAGGGATGCCTTGGTGTATCACACGTGTTCCCAACACCGGATTTCAAAGACTCTCTTCTGCCTTCATTTTTTAAAAAAAAAACACCAAGTTCAGTAACTTGTCTTTCATCCGCCTAACATTATTCACCTGATTTTGCGCAGGAAGTCCAGAAATGGCACTTTTTATTGATAAATAGCCCAGTTCCCGCTGGGACCTGTTGTATAGGGAGCAACATAAAAGAATGAGTCCAAGAATAGTAGACGGAGGGGGAAGGAAGCACAAGTTTAATCTATACTTTCCCAAGCTGCTTTCACTGAATCTGAAATTCCCTTGTTTCCTTTCAAGTATGTATTTTCTTTTTCCTGCTGTTAACCGTGTGGCTAGGATCAATACCAGTCTTTCATTCCCAGTGTTTGAAATCACCCCCTTCCTACAACTAACTCAAAACAGCGTATGCAAATGATGACAACACCTTTTGACTTAAACCTCAAACCTTTGTCATAACAATGTTCCTCCAGGAGCTATTCGATTTTGTAGTTTCAGGACTCCAAACTGTGGCTTAAGTCACAGTCATGTCTGTGCACCTGGTGACTCAAAACATGAATGGCCTGTATTGAAAAGTCTTGTGTTCAAGGGGATACAAGGACAGGGCATTCTCTTTGGGGTGTTGCAGCCACTGATGTCCTATTCACACACTGCAAGTCGTCACTGGATGCTGATGAACCTGCACCTGTGAATTAAGCCTTTGTCATCATGCTGAAAACAGGCCACCAGACAGCCAATGATAATACAGAAATGGGTTCACCTCTTCAATGCGAGGTTCATTCTATAGAGCAAAACCTTTGGACCCAACGAGCTTCCTCTGAAAGGTGCAGTTTCTCTATGAGCATCTTTCCATCCAGGAGGACCATGACCACATTCAGTTGAGTTAAAAATGTTCAGTTTGGTCTGTTGCTTCCAAGTTGCCATGTTCTCTTCTGCCCATCCACTTTTTTGCCCATGGTTGTGTGGCTGCAGTAGGGTCAGGGTGTGGTAGTTTCATTGCCCCCTGTTTCTCCTAGGGCCCTTTCCTCCACTCCACCCACACCAGGAGTCAAGTAGGAACCATGGACCATCTTCTGAGATTATCATGTGCCAAATTAAATGGATAAAGAAAGATGATGGATGGATGGATGGATGGATGGATGGATGGATGGAGACAGATGACAGTAGGTAGATAGATGATAGATAGATAGACAGACAGATAGATAGATAATGATAGATAGAGATGATAGAGTCATTAAACACTGAACATGCCTCTCTTGCACTGTGCATTAAAAACTGCCACTTTCAGTGCTTTCCTACTTGAGTATACTTTCCTAGATACCCATGCTCACTACGGGATGACTTTTTTCTCCTGGTCACATTGCTGCTACCCATACAAGAAGAAGAAGAAGAAGAAGAGTTTGGATTTGATATCCCGCCTTTCACTCCCTTTAAGGAGTCTCAAAGCGGCTAACATTCTCCTTTCCCTTCCTCCCCCACAACAAACACTCTGTGAGGTGAGTGGGGCTGAGAGACTTCAGAGAAGTGTGACTGGCCCAAGGTCACCCAGCAGCTGCATGTGGAGGAGCGGAGACGCGAACCCAGTTCCCCAGATTACATGACTACCGCTCTTAACCACTACACCACACTGGCTCTCAAGCTAGACAGCAAGTTTGTTTTGGGGAGGTTGGACAGTCACACCCAACTCTTCGAAAGGTGCATGTGTTACGCTGCCAGTGGCAGCTTCCCTTGTTGCCTTGGCCGATGCAAAGCAAACCACTCCAAGACACCCTATGCAACCCTGCCGATTCCATCAAATTAATCAGTCCTCAAAATCAACCACCAAATTGATCGTTTTTGAGACAAGTGGCTTGCCAATGCACCCAATGGCAATGCATGTTCTCAGAGACAACATTCAATGAGACAAGGCAAGGGAAAGAGAAGAGGTGGAATACTCACATTCCTTTGAGCCGTTGCCACATCTTCTCCGTGTGGCCTCCTATCGGATACTTTAAAGGAGCGCTCTCCATGCCCGGAGTTGTCTCGGTACCCGTGGAGCCCATGGCCATCAATGTCCAGCCAGCAGTGACAGAATTAGAGTCAATCTCAGCGGCGAGGAGGAAGAGTCTTCTTCAGTTTGGCACACAGACCAGAAGATCTGCACATGTTAGGCAGCAGCTGCTCTCATCTCTCTCGAAACCTATCAGGATTACAGAGCGGAGGGGAGCTTCTTCCTCAATTGCTGATTCACTCGGCTGGCCAAATCCACACTCTGCCTGCCCCCTTCCCTCCGTGCCAACTCAGTCCCTTAAGCACACAGCTCTCCTGACCTCAAGACAGATTAATCCATGCCAGTGAGGCAGCAAATGTACCGCCGACCGTTGATGCTCTCCCCGCACTTGTCTCTGGTTCGGTTCAACTGCTGGAGTCCTGCGCACAGAAGCGCAGCTGTCTCATTCAAAATGTGCAGGAATCTCTGGCCACGCCGGAATCAATGTGAGCATCTAGAGTGGTCCAGGAGAGAGAACGATTTGTGCGCTCGCTCGCTTGCTTGCTTGCTCGCTCGCTCTCTCGCTCTCTTTTTCTCTCTGCAGTTCACAAAGCAGGGTGCAATCAGGAAGCAGGTGGCTGGAGCCAATCTGAAGTCCGCACCCTCCTTAATCAAGGGGGAGCATCTGCTTAAGCGTCACTGCTTCCCCTTCTCTGCGTTGATCCTGAATTGCTTCTCTGCCAACAAAAGCACCTCTCAGAATGAATAAGCAGAGCAGGCATGGTTGGTGTGCACGGAGCTCCTGCATAAAAGGGAATGAGAGAGAGAGAGAGAGCGCTCCACAGGTTGCCATTGAAGGAGTAGGCTCTTAATTGCGACTATTCGGCTTCTCCTAGCAACTCCGCACAGTAGATTACTGTCAAATTAACCCGTTGAAAAAGCAGCAGCTGCAACACAGTCTCCTCAGTGACTCCATTGGGACAGCAGCATGTGCAGTTTCAAAGGGGGGAGTGGGAAAGAAACCTTAGGTGCTGAGTTTTAGTACCCACTTCCTCGGGCAGGGGGCTGGGGGGGGGAAGTATTATTAAGTCTGCAAATAAAAAGCCAAGTGACTGAGAGCGAATTCTTCTGCCAGTCCTGAAGCAGAGCACCAACCCTATTTTTCTAAGCCAGCTCTGGGCTTCTGGCTGCACAGCCAGCGCTGTGAAGCTGCTGGAAGAGGAAAGATTGCAGATCTGCTTCCTGTCACCTTCTTTGCTCAAACGTGTTCTTGAGCATCGCTGGAGGCTCAGCGTTAGACTAGTGGTCTGGCTGGACTTGATTTTGGATCAAATAGTGGCAAGTGCTGTTTTATCAGAACATGAGCACAGGGAACAACCATTTGCTTCAGCTGAAGGTTTGGGGAAAGTCACAAAATTTATCATTTGGTAAACTCTTCCATAAGTGGGAACCATTTCAAGGAATCCTTATGTTTTCATGAATTAAGATGCTTCTACCAGTTAAGATTATTTACAACATCCTACTTCATTTATAGAGGATAATTGCATAACTTGCAGTTAGGGATGGGAAGAGATTAGAGTCAGTTCTCATCTGAAAGCAAACCTAGGTAGTTTGCACTTTCTGTGCCTTGAAATTTGCACTTCTCCAAATTTTGCAGTGCAGTTCTCCAGCCAAGGAAGACATACAAAAATGGATACCCTACCATAAAGTGTGCATTAAAAAGGCATTTATTAGTGAAAATAACATACAAAAATGCATTATAACAGCAAAATTTGCATTGCAAGAATTCACACATTGGGCAAAACCGCGTAGGAAATGACACATATTAGGAGAAATTGTCACTAAAATTCTAGTGAATTTTCATGATGCAAACCAACATGGAAATGTAGAGAACTGAATTTACGACTGGAAAAATGAGAAACTGCAAAACCATTTGCCCACTGCTACTTACAGTACTTTGGAAATCCTCATAAAGTAGCCCAGTATTATTTCCCCCATATTGCAGTGTGGTGGGGAGTGAAGAAAAGAGACTGAGAGAACAGAGGCTCTGAAGTTAGTTCAGAACTGAATGAAATTTGGATCATAGTTTTCAATCTTGATTCACAATCAACACAAAACCTGCTAAGCCTTTCATTTTGCCAACTAACCAGAATCCGTATATGGATTTCTAAGCATTTCTCGATCCTATTGATTTCAGCAGATGTATTTTATTTAATTTATACATTGTTTATTTATTATATAAATGCTTTATCTGTTTATAAAGGCATTTTAAAGCCACCAGCTCATTAAGCTATCATGGCCACGTACAATTAAATCTTCAAAACGTAATAAAATTACATGGTTGTAAAAGGCAGAATGACCAACCAATGCTAAATCAAATTGATTCTTGAAAAACTCTAGGTGAAACAAATACTTTTCCAGCAAGCAGCAAAATACCAGGATTATAGGTGTATGCCTGCTTTCAGTTCATAGGTGTGTTACTCTCCCAGAGATACCAGTTGGAGGTAAAAGTGTCCCTTTGCCTGGATCATTGTGACATCAGGCGATTGGCAGGTGGCCCTGTGGTGATTACCAAATATGATCAGTATATTTCTGCACTAGGCAATTTGTTATGCTTTTGAATGGGTAAGAACAATATTCAGGGAATAATCTGAAGGCCCACAATACCATTCAGCTGTCTACTTCAGCACCTTATTGACTCAGCTACACAGCTGCAAATATAATGTTTTAAGTGTGTTTTAAATGCATTATACAAATGTGACACTAGATGGCGATGGTGAGCTAATGGCAAATTCAATGTATATTTTCAAAACTTTTTTTTAAAAAAGCATCTTCACAGCGTTTTTAATATGTGTCTATATTCCACCTGGGAAAGAAGAAAAAGATTGTACCCAAATGGTAGGGCCAGCACTCCATGAAGTCCTTTTCCTCTCTAGCCCCTCCGGGCTCCATGGTCCATTCTGTCTTTGCATCTACGGGCAAGTCAACTGCATCAGATCGGGAATCCATGGGGCAGCGCAGATAAACAAGTCGGGTAGCTACATGGTTGGAACCCAATCCGTGGTGTCAGGTATCGGGACTGTGTCTCAGAGCATCCTTCAACAAACAGAGGCCTGAGCAGGACATTCCAACGACATCAGGTGGCGGCGTTTTGCCTGCACGATTTGAAATCAAGCCATAAGGGCAATAGCACAGCCTGCCATGCACTGACAATCAGCTTGCCAAGCACACTGGATAGCGCTTCGCACAGGCCTTTGAATGGCGGTGCCTGCAACTCCGTTTTGAGGTGATATGGCATTAAGATGTAGGGCAGGTGGGTGTGCCTTGGCCCTATAGGCCACAGGGGAAGGCTTGTGAGGCCTGCTTAGGCCCATTGCCACAGTTTCTCCACCACTGGTGTAGATCTGCTGTTTGCAAAGTTAGAAGTTTCACAAATGGGGAAGTATTTTATTCTAAGAATGTGGAGGTCACGTTCTCAGCCTGCAAAGTGCCTGGAGTCAGCAATGCGCTGCCGCATCTGTTTTTAAAGATATGCTCAAGAAACTGAACATATTTTAGAGTTTATTTTAGGAAAAGAGAACATCAGCATATATGAACTGTGGTCTTTTGTGGAAATGTATTAGTTCATTGCTGCTGACTGCTGAGAATTATTTTGTAAGATACCTGTTACAGCAGATAAAGTATATATTTAATCATTGTTATTGTTATTACAGCTATTACTGTGTTAATTTTCTATTGTTGTTGTGTTGTTGTTGCTGTTATTTCTTATTATTTTTATTATCACTGTTTCAGGAGTGTCCTCCCTGCCTCCCAGGCCTACCCTTGGGTCTCATTGACAAATGGGATGTTTCATTGATGGGGTTTGCCCATACAATTATGACTGTGATCAATTTCTCATTCCCCTTTAGAATAGGAGAACTAATTCTGTCTTTGGGATTTAACTTTGTGATCACAAGTGAAACACAGCATTTCACAAGTGCTGTTAAGAGGGAGCACCACAGAGACATTTTTAAAGCCCAAACTGTGTTAGCTATCACCCACCCACATTGCTTCACACTTACATTTGCATTGTTTTGCCGAGGAGGTAGATTGAAGCAGGGTGGGAAGAAATGATTGACAAGCAGCAAAAGCCTATCAGAATCTGCTTGCTGAGGTCATTTAGATTGAAGCTACTCGAGAAATTGAAAGAAATAGACGGGCAGGTTTAACTTTAAAAACTCATCCTTTTAGTTTAGTTATGCCATAATATATTAGAGCGTATGTCTAGGAATCTCTCTGAAGAAGCAAGATAAATGCGCCTTATTTCATCTGTAGTATCTCCCCACTTCATCTGCATGCAAGGGCCTGTCCGTGATCTTTATTCCCTAGACTACCTAAAACACTCTGTTTGTATAGATGTACAACCAATAAAACAAACATGTAAACCCTCGTAGTCATTTTTCCTGATGCAAGGCAAAGGGAATGTGTTTATAAGTGGGCAAAGCAATGAACAGTATGAGGTGGAAAGGGACAGGAAATTCACAGCCAGCCATGCTTATCGGCTTACCTGAAGGCTTACCCACACTTACTATTTCACTGTGTCACAGTCCATGCTTTAAAGCTCCATGTCTGAGTGCACTCTCTCTCTCTCTCTCTCTCTCTCTCTCTCTCTCGATCCAGAGCATTCTCCGTGAAAACCCGCTCTGTACCACTGAATCAGAGCAAACAGTAATCCATGGAACACCCTGAGCTCCAGGATTGAGGAATGTGTAACTTCCCCCCAACTTTTTGGTGTAAGCTTTCTGGGAATGTTCAGGGAGGCAGGAGAGGATATATTGTTTACTAATATCCTTCCTAACTTCCACTAGCAAGTTCTATAACTTAGCAGAGTTTTACATTCCCCTTTCAAACACAAAGTGGGTAGCTGGTTGCAGGCTTGTTTAAGCCTCTTAATATTAGATTCCTGGTAAGTCCCCTTATATCCTTCTTAAAAGAATAAACACAACACAATCTTGTGTAAAGTATATTTTAAAAAAGTTTACTCACACATTCAGTTCACAGATGAATCCCTGAAGTTACAAAGTATATACACGTGGATCTACCCCATATGGGGGGTTAATCCCAGTGACTGCAGACTGGCAGTCATTGCAGTTCACATGACGAAAGGAAGATGGAAAAGAGAGAGGAGGGCCGCGTGCCTTGTGGTTTTGTTACCTGCACAGGTAAAGTCACACTCACCTTTAGTCACATTCAAAAGGAAGTATGTCCTAGCCCAGAAGGAAACAGGAAGTTCCAACTGGCTGGACTAAACATCCCCTTGCATGTCCACTCTAGGAAAACAAGGAATGTTGTACTTGACTGCTACTTATGTATCACATCCCACAAGCTTAAGTCAGAGAGATAGCAGCAGAAGCCAGAGTGCTACCTATAAATACATGCTGGCATATTTGGTGAGTGTGGATGTTTGTCTTTCTCATATATTTCTGTATTTTGAATCTGCTAGTAGTTGTTATGCTCCCCATATGTTGACTGTTTTGCTTTATGTTGATGTTTTAAGAGGATGGCTTATCTAATTGTTCTGTCCCCCTCCAAAATGTGGGGTTTGAATGTATTCCTTCATGATATTTTTACAATGTAGTAAGAAAAATCTTTGAAATATGGAGCTGTTTTAAAATTGACTAAGTAAATAAGTGTGGGGATCTGGGGAACAGCAGCATGAATCTACCCACCAGGCCTTGCCAGTAACAGAACCTCTTCTAGGATTGGAACCCAGGCTCTCCAATATATTCCCTATTTTGGGGATCCAGGCTTTCAAAGATATCCACTATATCACCGATCTGGTACAGTGCTCAGCATCTGCATTAAAACAATCTCTGGAACATACATGGGGTCCTTAAGACAGCTCTTACCCCTTTCGGTACCCTGGCAGCCCTGGGGATTGCTAGGAAGATCAGTTTACTAGGCCGATGGCAAGGATGAAATATTATATGTTGCTCAGACTCCCCATGGATCAAACCACACCATGGTGTGGGTAGTAACAAAAGATACAGAATGTGGTCAGTCTTAAAAAACCATAAAAGGTTGTTCTAACTTCTGAACTTGCCCTAAGTACTAAGATGGCTTCTCTTAAATGATTCAGGGCTACTTGAACCTGGAATTGAGTGGGCAGTCCTTCTATCCTCCTGGCAGATGAACAGTGTGGACTTTGTGGTGTTTCACCAGCTAACTCCAACTGAAGACACCTAGCACAGGACTTGACTAAGCATTGACTAACATTGGCAGCAGTGAAACAGAATCCACAAAGGTCAACAGTGGTTGCCCACTTAGGAAAGAAGGAAGGAAAATAAGAGAGAGGAAGGAAAGCAGGAAGGAACATGGATGCCTTGGGTCAAAGGTCAAATGTTTTAGGCATTTTCTATTATTAAACTTCCCGACTCTCGGTGACACTCTCATTTGGAGGAACTTCAGCCATCCCTTTTGGCGAATGGAATGAATCAAACTTTTGAAAGGGAAAACAAGTAGGGGAATGAAGACTATTAATGATTATAATGGGAAAGAGAAGAGGCTAGTTGTGCTGGAAGAAGTTGTCATTGCCCCTTCCTATCAAGTGGGAAACTTTAAAGACAAAGAAGGGGGTGCTCTAAGTCATGCAAACAAAATACTCAATAAAAATATGTGGAACAGCAGTGGAATAAAAGATGACGGGCTCTCCTTCCTTAGTAGTTTTTAAGCAGAGGTTGGATGGCCATCTGTCATGGATGCTTTAGTTGAGATTCCTGCATGCAATGGGCTGGATGAGGTCCCTTAGAGTTCTATGATTCTCTGAAATGTTTCCCCTTACACACTCCTAGTTCTCATCTTGGGGCGGGGGGAGGCAAGATAAATTTCTGAAGAATATATCAGGATAATTGAACTGATTACGACCAGAGGATAAATTAAGTAGCTCTCTCAAATCTGGAATTGGGTACAAAATTTAATAATGTTAATAACTGGACCACGGGACCTTTTCCTTTTGCCTTGGAGAGGTTCTGTTCCATGGGAATCCCTAATGGAGCGGAGAAAAACTGTGCATGTCAAATAATGTTAACATAGTCTGGAATTTAACAGACCGCTTGCAATTTGTGCAGTGCATGGTGATAACACTGTGATTAAAGTTTAGCAAAGTGAGGAATGTAGGCAGACATATCGGTGTTTAGATTGACAATGATTAGATTAACTAACTGCTAAGTGTGATACATGCTGCCAATTCAAATGGCACTATCCCAACGAATTAAATAAAGGATGGCAATGAATCTATCTTCTTTTTTTAAGAGGCAGTAAGAACATAATTTCCTCTTCTTTGTATTCTTTGTCAATTGGGCACTTAGGCCTTTAGCCTAAATGAGCCTCCAATTTTCTGAGGCTGGTCCTCAGTCATGAGAACTACATACTTGTACTTTTAGTCAGTGAAAGAATGAGATCCTCAGAACTATTGGGGCCAAACTACACGTTTAACATGGAGTTCCATGTAACTTTCCCCTGAGGGAGATCAGTGTCGGGGTTGCTTAACCCTTTTTCTTCTGGCTGTTTGTCCTTTGGAAATTGGCCCCCTTGAATTATTTTTCTCTACCTCTACAGGAGAAATACCACAATATTTGAGGCTTTTCCCCCAGGGAAGAATACAGAAGAACAAATTGCTGAAGGAATTGTTTGCCAGTTTCCCCACTAAACCAATCTGAGGTTACATCATACAGCATGAAACATAAACACGGGGCCTTGTATACAGAAGCTTTCTCTCCCTCCCTCTCTTAGCTAGCAGTTTATAACGTAGTCATTTCAAATACTCCCTTTGCACTGCTCAACAAAGGAAACAAGAAAATGTTCCCTCTGGCTTATTACATTTCCACAAGGACCATAGCAACAAGAAAAAGCTGCCTGGTATTTATATATATATATAAAAGCCACAAACACAACAGATGCCACAAAAAGAAAGAAAGAAAGAAAGAAAAATTCTATACAGCCTTTTGATGGAGAAGTATAGATTACATCATCTCTGCAATCACCTTCAAGACTGCAGGGAAGCGTTCTGCTCCCAGGCTGTTCCACGGAGGAATCCAAAAGTTCCAGTCCTGGAACACAAGTTTGGGCTACAATCCTTCCATAATTTCTTTCTTTTCTTTCTTTCTTTGGTAGAGTTTATGTCTTGCCCTGTTGTCTTTGTCCATGGAGTTTTCTTGGCAGGGATACTGGAGTGGCTTGCCGATTCCTCCTCCAGGTGGATCACGTTTGGTCAAAACTCTCCACTATGACCTGTTCATCTTGGGTGCCCTGCTCGGCATAGTTCATAGCTTCTCTGAGTTCTTCAAGCCCCTTCGCCACGGCAAGGCAGTGATCCATGAAGGGGACAGTGATCCATGAAGGGGAACAACCTCAGATATGCAGATGACACAACCTTGATGGCAGAAAGTGAGGAGGAATTAAAGAACCTTTTATTGAGGGTGAAAGAGGAGAGTGCAAAATATGGTCTGAAGCTCAACATCAAAAAAACGAAGATCATGGCTACTGGTCCCATCACCTCCTGGCAAATAGAAGGGGAAGAAATGGAGGCAGTGAGAGATTTTACTTTCTTGGGCTCCATGATCACTGCAGATGGTGACAGCAGCCACGAAATTAAAAGACGCCTGCTTCTTGGGAGAAGGGCAATGACAGGCCTAGACAGCATCTTGAGAAGTAGAGACATAACCTTGCCAACAAAGGTCCGTATAGTTAAAGCTATGGTTTTCCCAGTAGTGATGTATGGAAGTGAGAGCTGGACCATAAAGAAGGCTGATCGCCGAAGAATTGATGCTTTTGAATTATGGTGCTAGAGGAGACTCTTGAGAGTCCCATGGACTGCAAGAAGATCAAACCTCTCCATTCTGAAGGAAATCAGCCCTGAGTGCTCACTGGAAGGACAGATTGTGAAGCTGAGGCTCCAATACTTTGGCCACCTCATGAGAAGAGAAGACTCCCTGGAGAAGACCCTGATGTTGGGAAAGATGGAGGGCACAAGGAGAAGGGGGCGACAGAGGATGAGATGGTTGGATAGTGTCTTCGAGGTTACCAGCATGAGTCTGACCAAGCTGCGGGGGGCAGTGGAGGACAGGAGTGCCTGGCGTTCTCTGGTCCATGGGGTCACGAAGAGTCGGACACGACTAAACGACTAAACAACAACAACATGTCTTGCCCTTCAGCATGAAATGGACATAAGGTGGTTCGCAATATTTTTTTGAGCTACAGACCAAAAAATGACCTCATAACAAACCTATAAGAGCATGAA
This sequence comes from Podarcis cretensis, assembly GCF_951804945.1. Classification (NCBI taxonomy): domain Eukaryota; kingdom Metazoa; phylum Chordata; class Lepidosauria; order Squamata; family Lacertidae; genus Podarcis; species Podarcis cretensis. Next base: position 115,545,747 of record NC_137170.1, on the reverse strand, counting down.
GCAGAGCTGACCATTCTCTCCCACCAAAACTGCCACTCGGTCCATTCTGTCATGGTAGGACTATGCAGGACTGATGGGGGTCACGGGTGGCGCTGTGGTCTAAACCACTGAGCCTCTTGGGCTTGTTGATCAGAAGGTCGGCAGTTCGAATCCACATGACGGGCTGAGCTCCAGTTGCTCTGTCCCAGCTTCTGCCAACCTAGCAGTTCGAAACCATACCAGTACAAGCAGATAAAAAGGTACCGCTGCAGCAACAAGGTAAACAGTGTTTCCGTGCGCTCTGGCACTCGTCATGGTCCTCCGTGTGCCAGAAGCAGTATATTCATGACCCGGTAAGCTGTCTGCGAGCAAACGCTGACTCCCTCAGCCTGAAAAGTGAGATGCGTGCTGCACCCCATAGTCGCCTTTGACAGGACTTAAACGTCCAGGGGTTCTTTGCCTTTTTAGCTGCTAACTCTGATGCTCTGATTGGAAGAAGAGGAAGGTTTTGAACTGGTCTGAAAGATGGACAATGCTGGCACTGGACACGCCTCAAGGGAGAGGGTGTTTTGGGGTGCCAATGCAAAGAAGGCTCTCTTGTGAGTCCCAGTACCTCACACTTCACTCAATGATGGGCCTCTTGAAGGAGCATACGGACAGCACTCCTTCAGATAGCCTGGGCCCAAACCTTTCAAGGCTTTGTATGTCAAAACCAGATTGAATTAGACTCAGTGACCGACAGGTACCCAAGCACAGATCCTTACCAGTGTTGTACACACTTTCCTGGGAGTAAGCCCCACTGAGCACTAGGGGACTTTATTTTGGAGTAAATGCATTGCATTGCGCTACCCAACTCTTCCATTGTTTTAAAATTTGCACTATGCGGGTTCTCATAGGGACCACATATTTTTTATTATGTTGGTTTGTTTGGATATCCGGTTCGTGGTTGCCACAAACTGGGGGTTTCTTTAAAGGTGCTGCTTGTCTTAACTACACATATTGTAACAGGGCATGATGAAATAATAATAAATAATAAATAAAGGGACTGAATAATTTTGAAGGCAGGCCAGAGGAATTTCTTTGGGTTACATGTCTCACAGGATAGATAGGGGATAGAGGGCATTTGCGGAGGGGGAGAATCAGAGAGCAATAGGGAGTTCAACCCAACCTTACAAATGCACCTTATGTCCATTTCAAAATTATGTTTCTACAGCCAGGCTCCAGAATTGGAAACCTGGAAGTAGGGTCTTGGGGTTCAGGGGTCAATTAAAGGTCACATAACGGTTAACCCCTCTCCTCCCATTGTCCCATTCTCCTTTTCAGTGTCTCTCAACTCCATACTGAGGTCACTTCAGCAAACATGAATTTTGCCACACAAGCTCATCAAGGTATCACACTTTTCTACCCTTAGCAGTGTCCAGGCCTGGGAGCCTCTTTACCTCAGCATGCAAGCTGCTGCTGCTTTCCACACCTCTGTTTTTTTGCTCCTCCCTGCATACACCTGATTGTATGATGTAGCCAAATCTCTGCAAGCCAGCGCAGGGAAAGGAAAGGATGTTACCATAGCAGCGCCATGCTATAGAAAAAATATGCCGAAGGAACAGTTAGAGCCTCTTTTTACATACACACACAGGTGTGTACAGTTGAATTGGTTGGTCTACTTTTAAAATTATGAAATGCATTCAGCTACTCGAGGGTGAAAGAAACATAATTAATACAGGCACACAGGGACACTCATCAGAGCGGCAAACCCACGTTGTTGCTTTCTTATGTGTGAAGTGGTGGCTGCGAGGGCCAAATTACATGGGATTTATCTGCGATTTATCTTTCCAAGGCATATTGTAAATGAAAATCATCCATGAAAGGTTGGAATTAAGAGAGGGTCAAGCTTTCTTCCTCTTCCTCTTCCGCTTCTTCTTCTTTCTCTTCTTCTTCTTCTTCCACTCAAAACTGCCTCCCTGGCAAGCTGAAAAGAACTGCAGAGAGTTTCTCCAACTGCATCCTGGTCTCCTGTTGCAGTTCTCAGCGGGAGCAAAGGGAAGTAATCCGTTGCTTGGCAGTTAGCAAAACATAGGAACACGCGACACCACCTCATGCAAAATCAGGCCTTTGGCTTATCTGGCTCAGTATTTTTCTGCACTGGCTGGCAGTGGCTTTCTAGGGTTTCAGACAGAGGTATTTTCCCAGCCCAATCTGGAGATGCCAGGAACTGAACTTTGGACATCTGCATGTAAACAGATTTTGGCCAATGTGAGGACAGGATGCTGGACTCAGTGGGCCCCTGGCACTCTTTATGTTCTTTGTACAAGAGGCAGGAACAGTCCTCAATCCCAAGTGTCATTAGGAACATAGTTAAGCACTCATTAGCCTGGAGAGCAACTATGGGATAAAAGAGACATGGGGACATTAGCTAATAGTTTTGTTTGTTGTTGGGTTTTAAGCCAACCACGACCTTTTATCAATGTATGGAGAAGGGCCCCCATCAGCAATCATCAACATATTTAATCAGAAGCACTGGGATTGACTCTGAAAACTTCCTGGAAGGAAGGTCATGACTTCCCAACAATATGGGAAGGGGAAGCTGATGAATAAAGGGGGAATTGCTGGAAATGGTTTCTAAGATCCATGAGCAGAAGTTCCTACTACCTAATTTGAGGTGCTGTGCCTCTCCTTCCAGCATCCCCTTCCCCATAGCCTATCCCACATTGTTGTGAATTCTCGCTCCAACCCACCAGAGAAGTTTTTAAGGAGACACTGGCTATCCCTGGTGGGCAGCCCACCAATGATACTCCTGCCCACCCATTGGGTGGGCGGAAAGTGGAGATGCATGCCAAGAGGCCAGCAGCATATGATAGGAGGCTGGCTTAACTGAGAGTGCTGAATGGAGGGACACCTCCACGTAAGCCATCTCAACCACTCCACTAACTTTTGAGATAACCACATATAACCAACATGTTTAAGTCTAATTAACACATGAAGGGGTTAATACCATAGAGTAAGCTGTCCTGCCAGGCTTAGTTATGTCCACTTACCCTCACCTTGGGAGGAACTAGGAATCCAGCCTTTGGTTTTCCCCAGTCTACATGTGAACATCAGCATGTGAAGAGGTTTGAGCTGGTTGCTCCAGCTGAGACCAACGGCTCTTACAAGCCTCTCTTGAGTTCCTATACCAATAATCTAGGAACTTTTACCACTTTGTAGCTAAGCTAAGTTTTCCTGCCTGTGCAACTTTTCTGACTGATGTATGGGAAATCACATGAACCAAACCTTTGAAGAGCTTGTAAATAAACCAGTTTTTAAAGTTACCAAACACATGGTGTTTTCCTATGCTGGGCAAAGACCTTTTAGAACTCACTCAGAGAGACACATTAAAGGTTTTACAACCTATATATCCACACATTACTTTGCTGCATATTAAAAAGGTAAAGGTAAAGGACAGTTAAGTCCAGACACGAACGACTCTGGGGTTGCGGCACTCATCTCGCTTTGCTGGCCGAGGGATCTGACGTTTGTCGCAGACAGTTTTTCCGGGTCATGTGGCCAGCATGACTAAGCCGCTTCTGGCAAACCAGAGCAGCGCACGGAAATGAACTACTAGGTTGGCAGGAGCTGGGACAGAGCAACGGGAGTTCACTCCGTCACGGGGGATTCTTAAATCTCTGCTGGAGTTCTCTCACCAAAGAGTACTTGCCCCAAACTTGGATCTTGGTATCCAGGGATCCTTCTCCTTTTAATATTATTTTCTGCCAACACATTCCAAGGATGGGCTTTGGAATGTTCTTTTCATATGTTTATGCATTTCCAATGCTGAGATGCTTTCTTTGTTCTATGTACGTTGGGTTTCTGTTCCACCCACCAAATCACCCTCAATGTCAGGGTGGTGGTTGTTTTTTTTCTCCTCCTCTTTGTCAAGTAGGAGGCAGCTTCCTCAGCACAGCATAGCAGTGGCGTAGCGTGGGGGGTGCAGGGGGGCCCGGCCACACCGGGCGCAACATCTGGGGGTTAGGGTTAGGGGGCGCAAATCCACGGGTTAGGGGGCACAAATCCACGGGTTAGGGGGCGCAAACTACTTGCCTTGCCCCGGGTGCTGACAACCCACGCTACGCCACTGCAGCAGAGCACTGTGTGAGTTGTTCTTCGGGGAACTGTTGAAAATACTGTCAGGATATTTACTACAGTGTTATGGAAAGAAACCCAGAGGGAATGTGACACTGGGGAAGCCATACTCCAACCAGATCAGCTTTTAACGTACGTTCCAATAGACATGCTCAAGACTTTATTCATTTTCACTGAATAAATATACTCTTAAACTGGCCAAGAGGCTATGCTCACAGAATGCATGTTAACTTTATGGTATAAAAACTTGAGCTGAGTCACACTTCACTTGTGTTTAAGAGTGGTTTCACTGAAGAACAGTCTTTAACCTCATGCGGCCAAAGAAAATCTATAAATTGTGTTTCGTTTCATTATTTATTTTAAACCCCCTCAAACTCTCTCCTGTCCATTTTATAGATTTTCCACTTCATTAAGTCTATGTTCTATTAAACTGTACTCTCAGGCCCAGTTATATTATTATAAGCCAATGCTACGGTTGCCAAACGTATTGAAATATGGAGCTACCAATGGCAACTAGTCTTCATTCATGATTTACCTGCCAGTAGTGCTACCAATATGCTGTCAGCTAAGACATCACTGATTTTTAACCTCAAAGGGGTTGTGGAAATTAACTCTTCTCATCCCTTCTTATGTTCTAGAGAACTTCCAGCAGATACTAAAATAAACATTTTAACGTTGGGGAACTAAGCCTAACTGAACACAATGAGGCTTATTTACAAATACCCATACACAGGAATATGCTGTAATATGCATTGATCTAATGCATGTTAATTCAAGTGAATTTAGTAGAAATTGCTTAATAGTACACATGTATCAGACTCGGCTGCATTCCACAGATATAGATATGGATATATAAGGAGGGGTTTTTTTCCCTTCAGTGTTCCATATAATTTCAATTTTTATGTGAAAAACTGAAGAAGAAAATCTGCACGCTTTTGGGTCTAGATTTTCACTTTTTGAAATATGGCATGAACCAGTCGTGCTCCCCTAAATCCGCCTAAAAGTTGTACTCCCAAAGCCAAGGAAATATTACATAGGAACTTTGAACTTTTACTAAAGAACAGGTGGAAATATGATACAAATTATACCTGCCTTCAAATTAGCACCATGACAAATTAGAGAACAAAAAACAGTCTACATGAGTCACTTCAGACAAAAGACTGGTGAGGGTGAGAAATGTTTCCTGTGTCTTCAGGAAAACTCAAAAGTCTACAGGTATATGGACTGAAGCGAGAGAGAGAGAGAGAGAGAGAGAGAGAGAGAGAGAGAGAGAAGATAATGGGATCCCCATGAGGCTGGGTCTGTTGCACAAAGGACACATCTACATAGAGGGAAGAGACGCAAAACCAATTAGCAAACAAATAGCATCAACAAAGCCAGGATACAATGGTAGCAGTGGAGGTAGATGGCAGATCTCGTTGGGGCTTTCCTGACACTTTGCTTCACCCCTTCATTCCTTCCTTCCTCTGTCACCATTGGTGATATTTTGTGTTTTGCTTCATGGCACAGCTTAGACCTTATGTGTATCACGAGTTCAAAACAAAAGAGATCCATGGCAGCCAGCAGTGTAAGCAAGATGGTGCCAGTGGCCAAGAAGAGCAGCTGTAGGCAGGGAAGGAGTGGCAGGAGGAAGGAGAAGAACCGCAAGCTGAGGTTTTGCATCACTTCCTCATACCAGGGCTAGATCCTCTCTCTAGAGCAGGCATAGGCAAACTGCTATAGGCAAACTCTGGTCCTCCAGATGTTTTAGACTACAATTCCCATCATCCCTGTCTACTGGTCCTGTTAGCTAGGGATGATGGGAATTGTAGTCCCAAACATCTGGAGGGCCGGAGTTTTCCTATGCCTGCTCTAGAGTAGAGAGTGCAACCCAGTCAGATAGGTGGGGTACAAATAAATTATTATTATTATTATTATTATTATTATTATTATTATTATTACTAATAATAATTTTAAAGGATTCCAATTCTTTATTCTCCTGCTATTTTTTAACCGACAAATGAATGTTGAGGCCTAGAAAAGTAGGGGGGAGTGTTTTTCATTTTTTACCCACTGACTCTATTTGCTAACACAGTGGTACCTCAGGTTAAGAACTTAATTTGTTCTGGAGGTCCGTTCTTAACCTGAAACTGTTCTTAACCTGAAGCACCACTTTAGCTAATGGGGCCTCCTGCTGCCGCTGCGCCACCGGAGCACGATTTCTGTTCTCATCCTGAAGCAAAGTTCTTAACCCAAGGTAATATTTCTGGGTTAGCGGAGTCTGTAACCTGAAGCGTATGTAACCTGAGGTACCACTGTACAGCATTAAAAAGCTATCCCAGGTGGTAGGTTATAAGCTAAGGTGATGCTTCATCATGAATAGGTCTGGCCTAGCATTATATTCCAAAACATTTGACAATATTCAAACAGAAAAGACCATCTTAGACCTCTCCTGGATTCTAATTGGGGGTGGGCACACAGCTCAGTCACACACACAAACTCTTGATTTCTCTCACACACCCCACTGATCCCTCTTATAGCAAATTCAGGCAGCATCAACAGAAATGGAGCCAAAATGGGGCTATTAAAAAACAAGAAGGTATCAGTGTGCTCAAGGGAATATTGTAGAGATTTGTAGAAATTACATATAACTATGGTGACTAACAAAACAAGAGCTATTTGAGTACATTTTTGAAATAAAAAAATGTTTCAACTTCCTCCTTCTTCATTTGTTCCTATATAGGAAAAGTAAAAATAAAGGACCCCGAACGGTTAAGTCCAGTCAAAGGCGACTATGGGGTTGCGGCGCTCTTCTCACTTTCAGGCTGAGGGAGCCAGTGTTTGTCCACAGACAGCTTTCCAGGTCATGTGGCCAGCATGACTAAACTGCTTCTGGCTTACATGGGGCATGGGGTTGTAGGTATGCAGGTTCATTATACCTTAGGAGGTTCAATGGAGCACACCCTCCAACATTTCTCCAACGAAAACAGGGATGTCCTCTTCAATTAATAATAACAACAAGTTTGTTCTTTATACCCCACCCATATGACTAGGCTGCCCCAGCCACTCTGGGTGGCTTCAAAGATGTATATAATGCCATTTTCCTACCAGCCCTTCTCCTATACAGTGGTACCTTGGGTTAAGAACTTAATTCATTCTGTAGGTCCATTCTTAACCTGAAACTGTTCTTAACCTGAGGTACCACTTTAGCTAATGGGGCCTCCCGCTGCCGCCGCCACACGATTTCTGTTCTCATCCTGAAGCAAAGTTCTTAACCCGAGGTACTATTTCTGGGTTAGCAGAGTCTGTAACCTGAAGTGTCTGTAACCTGAAGCGTCTGTAACCCAAGGTACCACTGTACAAGTCAATGGAGAGAGAGATCTCTCTCTCCCAGAGAGACGAAGCAATATCTCCAGAAATCCTTGGGCATGGAAGAAGCTGAACCCCATCAATTATCCTGGGGTTATCCTTGGGATAATTGCCTCAGGCAAGTCTTTCTTGGGGTTCCATGCTTCTTCCCTGACATCTCCACTCCCCCAGTGAATCATCTTGTACCCACCCCAAAATAATAAGGTCTGTCCTCGCCGGAGAACCACTGCAGCTGCCACTCGGATAGTATCTGTCTCGCACTCAGGATCCCTCTGCACATACCAATGTATCCATGTAGAGCCCCTCCATAAGGAATCCTGCTTGGGCCTGAATTCCCTTTGTGTGGAGGTTCTGTATATGCATACATTTGTACACATGTACAACCCCTTCTGTGAACTCCAAAGGTGAGAATGGTGGGAGGGTGTGGTGGGAGGGTGTGGCCAGACCACATGGCCTCCCACAACCCTCCTCCCACTTTTTTTTTTCAGGGCTAGGGAGTTGCCGCAGTCCCCAGATTTACAAATCAGTCCCCTGACAAAATCCATTGAAGTTGAAAAGTGTCCCTGGATTCAGTGAAAATAATCTGATAACCTTAAGCCATAGCCCACTCTATGCACTTTAAAGACCAGGGCAAAAAGTTGTAGCTTTTGGCCACATTCAGCACATTTTCAGGAAAGAGCAAATTTTTTTATTGCAACACAATCATTTGTTCTTTATCTGAATGCTTTTCCATTTGCTTTTCCAAAATGCATATCTGAGTAGGGTGTTTTTTCCCCCCCTGAAGCTTATAAGAGCTTGTTGGAAAGATTAAAGCACCATTCATATAAAAGGCTTGTTTCTCTGCTTCCCATCTCAGTTCAAATACTTGTTTTATATTGTATTTCTTCACAGCTCCCTTGACTTTGGCATCGCACACCAAAGAGAAAATATCTTTTTTCATGACTTTAGCCAGAAGCACTAATGAGCTGCTCTATTAAAATATGTATTTTATTATGTTTCCCATTAAAAAAGAAAGGCTTGGAAATTATAAAAGATACTGGTGTTAATCTTGGACTCAACCTCGGATAGAAACCTGATCTTCCTGTTTCTTATTTTTAATTGAATTCATGGATGAAAGACAAAGATTCCCTCTAATCCCTTTTTCTACCTAACATGCCACGTTCAATATCAAGTGAGAGGGGCTTTAGCAGTGTTTATCCATTGATTTTTAAGATTCTCATATCCCCTTTAAAACGTCTGCCAGACTTTACTCTCCCCCAGCCTACAAATAAGAGTTTTACTACATTTTCATAACAAATAAGGAAATCTCGGGGCCGAGCCAAAGGGATAGAATAGCAAGCCATATATGGGCAAGTCTAGCAACAGAGGTCTTCCTTCCATTAATCCAAAATCATATGTGCATGTTAGGCTATCATCAGAGCAGCAAGTTAGGGAAGTGTATTACATAATTCCCATTCATAGCATGACTTTCCATCACTATCTCTTACTAACACTGGCACACTGGCACACAAAAGTGTTCAACTGCTCATTCATTCATTCATTCATTCATTCATTCATTCTTCCTTCATTCCATAACATTTATATTCCATCCTTTGTCCATCACACAGCACAGTGGGGCTTCGACAAGAGTTCCAGTGCTCCATCTTGACAATAATCAGACCCAGGGTTGCTTAGCTTCATGTGAACATTGCTGCATTGTGTTCCTTCTTTGACCATGCTCTGTAGCAGGGCTTTGGGGGCCCAGGGAAATGTTTGGAAATCAGGTGTGGGCACCACAAAACACCCATCTCAAAGAAGATAAATAAGCAATGCTCCGATCCTGCACACCTTCCAAAAAAAGAGAGGCAAAACATCTACACTACAAAAGCAAATAAAGCACAGACAAATAAAGTAGGCAACACCAACAAAGAAACAGGCATTCCCTACCCAACCAACCCTACTGCCCAAAATTGGGAATGGCAGAGAGCCTTGACATGTGCCAGTGGGGTGTTTGAGGCCCATGTACACCTTGTTGGGAAACCCAATACTATAGAGTCTTTAATAAGAGTTCTGTTAAACAAACACACACACACACACACACACACACACACACACACACACACCAGGGTCAACTGATCCATGCACAGAATGTTAGGAGATGCAAAAATAATTGGTGGAGATAGAAACTGGAGAACTGATGAGGGTGAACAGAAAGGCAATTTTTAAAGCAGGCATAAGATTTAAAAGCTAAGGAATCACAGAGGTGAACGGCAGCAGCAGCACGCCTCAGATCACTTGTTGGGTGTGAAGAGGAGGGTGTATATGACTAGTTCTGCTGCAATCCCATGTTCACATGAGTCATAAGAAGAGTCCAGTATACTTGTTTTGACATCTTCATCCAGTGCTCAAAAGAGCCTTTTCCTAGGTCACTCCAAGTGGTTCAGACTTCATAGTGGCATAATAGAGCTATCCAACACCACCCAAGAGTTTGGAGTAATAAGAATGGAGGTGAAAATGTTAATAAGTGAGAGAAAGGTGTGTGCATGCGTTCCTATGCTTTTAGTAGATTAGCATGTCAGAGAGAAGCATCACACTAAACCTTACTTCCTGATATGCATGGCATCCCCCCTCCACTCAAAATTATGAAAACTTCCCAATGGCAATCTGAAATGGTACAGCCCAGATTTTCGCCAACTGGGATTGTCGCCTCATTCCTTTTAAACCAGGAGCGGTTTAGTTATGCTGACCACATGACTCAGAAAAGCTGTCTGTGGACAAACGCTGGCTCCCTCGGCCTGAAAGTGGAGATGAATGCCACACCCCATAGTTGAATTTGACTAGACTTAATCATCCAGGTGTGCTTTACCTTTACCTTAAAGCAGATTCCATATTTTACATCACATTCTACAGCCTCCTTTTCATCAGTAGAGGCTGGTCCGTCAGGGCAAATGGGCTTGTTGCTGCTTCTGCTTCTTTGGCGATCACTTGTAACCGAGTAAGATTGTCTTCCATGAGCAAGATCTTAACAGTGAGTCTGTAAGTGACTGTGGAGGCCAATTCTGGATCCACACGTCCTTCCACAGTGGGGCCCCACCAACCTCAGTCTTCATTTCTATAAGTCTATTCGCCTTCTTACTCACGTCCAGTCCAGGCTGTGGCCAGCCTATTGAACCCGGAAGGAAAAAGGATGGGGACCAAGCTCAACTTACTTGGCTCTGACTATCATTGCCTCTGGTGCCACCTAATGTTGACCTCCTTGCTTTCCGCCCTCTCTCCCACCATCCTAATGGCCATTAGCCACCACTGCCTTTTGGCAGTCTCTGCAGCACAGCTCCTCCACACCCTGATAGCTCAGCTGGTTAGAGTGTGGCGCGGATAACACCAAGGTTGCAGGTTCAATCCCCATATGGGACAGCAACATATTCCTGCATTGCAGGGGATTGGACTAGATGATCCTCAGGGTCCCTTCCAACTCTAGAATTCTATGAATTCTATGAATCTATGAACTCACGGTGGCTACTTTAGAAACCCTGGTGCACATGACTAGGCCACAGATCATAGTTTCATGTGATGCTGGCGTGATCCCTTCCTGAAACTAAGGGGTAACTGGCCTGGAGAGGAGCTGCAAAATGGATTCCTTCCATATCAGAGTAAATGCAACTGCACACTATGAAGTTGCCCTTAAATATTAGCAGTATGGAATCATATTGGCAACAAGGCTAATTCACAGATCCGTCCCCCATTCATTAATTAAATTCATGGTTGAAGAAAGAGTTCCGAAGACACGGCTGCAACGAGAGGCATCTGAAAAACAAGAACGAAGTTTCAAAGATCAAAACGGGTGACTGTACAGGAACTCGAAAGAGATGTTACATTTTGTGAGCCATGTCTAAATTGAGGGTTTGGGGAATGCAGCACCATTTGCAATGCTTCTGATTAATCCTGTTGGAAGAGATGTGTGAGTGTGATTAATAGGTAAGGGACCGTGTAACCAGGGCATCTAGATTCCTCAGCTAAAAATATCCACACGTTGACGTCATACTGCTATTTGGAAGGAAGCCTGAGCCGCCACCTGCCAGGCACATGTTCTGAGACCACTGGTTATTTCAGCAGACTTACATACAGCCCTGGACACTCAATGCTGGTTCCCACCCCCCTCCCCAATGGTATGCAGTATTTGGGCACAAAAAAGGTAAAGGTAAAGGACCCCTGGATGGTTAGGTCCAGTCAAAAGCGACCATGGGGTGCGGCGCTCAACTCACTTTTCAGGCCGAGGTGAGACAGCTTTCTAGGTCATGTGGCCAGCATGACTAAACTGCTACTGGAGCAAAGGGACTCTGTGATGGAAACCAGAGCACACAGAAATGCCGTTTACCTTCCCATTGCAGCAGTACCTATTTATCTACTTGCACTGGCGTGCTTTTGAACTGCTAGGTTGACAGGAGCTGGGACAGAGCAATGGGAACTCACCCTGTTGTGTGGATTCGAACCGCTGACCTTCTGATCGGCAAGCCCAGGAGGCTCAGTGCTTTAGACCACAGCACCACCCGCATCCCTCATTTGGGCATATAGAACAAGAGTAGCCAATGCTGATCCCTCCAGATATTGCTGAACTACAACTCCCATCATCCCCGTCCATTTGCCATGCTAGCTGGCGATGATGGGGGAAATGGTATTCAATATGGCATCGCATTGGGTTCCCCTGATGTAGGGTAGCATTCAGGCGAGTATAAAAGATGTGAGGGCTTTCCCAGAGAAATTTTACTAGTCTTAATCAAATTTATGTGTTCTTTCCTAAAAACAAACAAACCCTCAAGTGTTTCTCCAAAGAAGGAAGCACTAAATTTGACTCAAAATTTTCCTCTAGGCAAAATTTGGTAGAGTATCTTTTGCCCAGATCTTACCAGTTTTCGTCACTGCTTAGAATTTTTCTTTACCGGTTCTGGACTTCAGGGAAGTCAGGTGGTGACCAAACACAGCTTGACTAAACCTGCTTTAATGTGTGTCCAAGGCAGAAAAGAAATGTACAGAAAAGAGAATTTTTTGCTAAACTCGTTAACATTCTTCCTCTTTAAAGGTTTTGAAGAACGTTTAATGGAAAAGGGAGTCTTACATCTTAGAATACCAAGAATGGCTATTCACACATACATGCAAAATGTCTCTATTTATTGGATACAAGATGGGGACAGCAGAAACATGGCCCTTCCTGAACCCCACTTCTGGAAAGACTTGCCTTCACATATAAGTGATCCCATATACAGTCATACCTTGGAAGTTGAACGGAATCTGTTCCAGAAGTCCGTTCAACTTCCAAAATGTTCGGAAACCAAATCGCTACTTCTGATTGGCTGCAGAAAGCAGAAGCCACAGAAGCCTTGCCGGACGTACAGGTTCCAAAAGAACGTTTGCAAACCAGAACCATCACTTCTGGGTTTGCGGTGTTTGGGAGCCAAAACTTCCAAGTACCTGTACATTCAGGATCCAAGGTACGACTGTAATGTTGCTAATGTGCCATGTAAATATTTCATTACAAGGCATTTGGGAGAACATTTGCCCATCGGTACTAGGTTAGGAAAATGGATTTGCCTTTATGACAATTGCACACTGGAAGAATGTGCATGCTTTGCATTGATGCAATCTATCAATGCATAAAAAGCGCTCCAGGATGTTGCAGAAAGACATAATCCCACTGCCCTACCATTTGTTCAGCATATATACATACATGCAAAATATATAAATGGTTTGTCTTTCCTTGTGGAACTCTTGCCAAGCTGGGTGATTCCTTGTAGTGTTGTCCAGTACAGAGAGTTCCTCCTTTATTTGCTTCTGTTTAGAGTACAAAACGCTGATCAGATGTTTGAGCAGCTTCTTGGAGAAAGTATGGCATAGTTTCTTTGCATATTCAGTAGGATAGGTGGACTGTAGAGGGTTCTTAATTCTAAGACCCTTAGGTATAATGTCCAGGTTCTTGCATTTAGTCAGAAAGGAGCTCTCAGTCTGTACCTGTGCAAGTTTCTTTGTGAGGTTGATGGACTTCCATTTCATGCAGCTCAGTGTGGTGCCTTCCATGATTTTAGATTCAGATAGGTAGCCGTGTTGGTCTGATGCAGTCAAAATAAATTAAAAAATTGTCCAGTAGCACCATTTACCACCCTCAACTGGAGTTACTGAAAAAACATGTAAAATATATAGTGAGACTTGTGCCTCATATATTTTATCCTGCTGAAAATGGAAGCAAGCTGTAACTCTTATCAGCTCCACAATTTCTGCCAGCCTGTTTATAAAGATGAAGTGTTAGAATTTTGATCATCCATGCCTTAACGAGAGAGAGAGAGAGAGAGCTTAAAAAAAACAACGCATAGCCCTTCAAGGTAGAAAAAAGTCCTGTGTTTATTTGACTCCTGTGTGGACTTCTATTGCCAGAAAACTCATTAAAAATATCCACAAACAAAGCCGATGACAGAACTTAGAATAGCTCACGGAGCTTTTCGATCTGCATGCCTGTATCTCTTGCTCGCAATCTGTACCTCTTTAACACCCCAATTCTATACACTGGCATAGTTGCGGCTGACTTGCTCATGCCAGCTTAGCAAAAGCAGCATTCTATAGTTGTCAAGTCCATCTGCCATGCCTCCTGTCATTTGCAGTTCCCCATTATCAAAATTATTGCCAGTGTTATTGTGGGTGCGATTCACATCCTGTTGGAAACAGCAGTCTCGTGGATTCAACAAAGTTGTTTACGATGGGAGGTCTTGTGCCAGGAGAGCTAGCCCAGTCGAAACAGGATACCCTCAGTGGATGCTAGTCCATTAAGGCAAATGGGACACTGTTCCACCAACCCCAGTTTGTCTGGGGTGGGGGCACTGGCTGTCACCTCCCTCCTGGTTACTCTCAGCATTGTTCTTGTAGAACTCCGCAGGGAGAAGAATGGGGACAAACCTAGAATTAATTGGCTCTGCCTGGCATTGCCTGTGGTTGTGCATGCCTTTTGCTCTGGGTCCATCTACTGCTGGCCTTGTGCTTTATGCTTCTTCAGTCCCAATGGGCACCACTGAATACCATCTAGGAGAAATTGTTCCCAGAACAGGACCCTCTGCCATGACTGTTTCACATAACTTCACTGTGCTGCAGCTAGCAGTGCACAAGAGCACAGTATGACAAAATGATAATGGCAATATGTGTGGGTACAGAATTTCAGCCTGACTCGTTTTTTAAAAAGAAAATTATATAGTCAAGGTATTGTTTAAGGCCCAAGCCATTTTGCTGCCTGAGGTGAAGGACAAAGCGGTGTTCTCCCCTTTTTACACACAGAAGCTGATTAGATTGGTTGTCAAATGGCAGTGGTGGCGGCCACCAGATAGAGTCTTCCACTACATCCGAGGGCAGAACGCTAGGCATGGGGGTGCAGGACTGACTACATAGCTCACCTGGCTCTGCCTTCCAGCAGAAGGAATATCCCCTCCCTCCAGCATTTGCCACCTGAAGTGGTTCCTTCACTCTGCCAAATGGTAGGGCCATACCTGCAGAGCATCCCATCTAAACTCTGTGCCCATCAGTGACAGCATTTGTCTAGCTTTTAACGCTTCTCAGTATCTTGCAAAAGTCTGTCATGCAAAAAGAAGTTTCCATACCATTTCTGACCAACTTTGACATAACCATCATATGCATAATATATATTACAAATTCCACTAGTATTATCACATACAGTCGTACTTTGGTTGTTGAACAGAATCTGTTCCGGAAGTCTGTTTGACTTCTGAAAACATTCAACAACTAAGGCGCAGCTTCCAATTGGCTGCAGGAGCTTCCTGCACTCAGTTGGAAGCTGTGGAAGCTGCGTCAGATGTTCGGCTTCCAAAGAACGTTCCAAAGAACATTCGCAAACTGGAACACTCACTTCCGTTCGAGAGCCAAAACATTCAAGTTGCAAGGCGTTCAGGATCCAAGATACAAATGTATTAGATAAAGGTAAAGGGACCCTTGACCATTAGGTCCAGTCGTGACCGACTCTGGGGTTGCGGCGCTCATCTCGCTTTATTGGCCGAACCAGAGCCATTTACCTTCCCGCCGGAGAGGTACCTATTTATCTACTTGCACTTTGATGTGCTCTCGAACTGCTAGGTTGGCAGGAGCAGGGACCGAGCAACGGGAGCTCACCCCATCGCAGGGATTTGAACCGCTGACCTTCTGATTGGCAAGTCCTAGGCTCTGTGGTTTAACCCACAGCGCCACCCGCGTCCCTACAACTGTATTACTTACCTTAAATCTTCACCTTAGTTAAAACCTTGTGTCGAAGAAAGATATTACAAAAACACTGATGAAACCACTCAGTAATTAAAAGCACTTAGCCACTGTTAACAAACTTTTTCCTGTTGATGAAGTTGTTTTCCCCGCGTTTCCTCCAGCTGGGTTCCTATACCATGCAGACAGGAACTTAGTGTTCTAATCAGATCTCTTTCCTCTTCCTGAGATATTTGTATATTAATTGCAATTCCCTGTGGAATGGAGAAATTCAAATGAGTGCTGTGGATTGGCTATGACTAAAGGTTTAATTAAGTCTTTTGATACCATGGGGGAAATGCTTGGGACTGGGCCTGCGTCACGCCTGATTCCTGTTGTCAGTCTTCTCAGTTTGCCAAGTAGCATTTCACAACCAAAGGCAATGGTACTTAGGTGTCTTCACATTTGCATTATTAAGGGACTCAGTTATGTGTCATTCATCCTCACTGTGCATGAGATTGCTGGGATCAGAAATGGGCCGTGATTTGAAGCAATTTAAAAGCATGTTTGGAAAAAAGGAAAGTACTACCATGGCAGCAAACGAGAAACACCCAACTCGTATGTTTGCCACTGATAATGAGCTTAGAAATGCATTTGTTTTCTTTCTAGTGCCTGATTTGTATTTCCCTTGAAATATTATTATTATTGAATCTATGAATCATGTCCCTTGAGGCATCCCAAATATGATAAAAAGACATAAAACAGTTACATACATGTATAAAAGCAGTTAAAGCAATTTATAAATGCAATTGCACATAGAGCTCTCCAGGCTGGTGTTTTATTGCAGGTGCATTCTGTGACATTATAAGTGTGCTAATGGTAGATTGATTCTGCTTCAGTTTGCTCTGCGATGTTTTCCCAGTGCTACCAGATTAACGCAGCCCAGAGGGGTTCTAACGCAACAAAAGCAGGACATGAACAAACTAGGACATTGGCAGTATAAAAAGTTGTGGAGTTTTAGCTGGAAGCTATGGGATATGCACTGAGTGGAAGCTAAAGATTTGCAGTATTGAAGCCTGGACTGCGTGTGACCACCCTGAAAGCATGAAGAGCACAAGTCATCATCACTGTGCAAAAACAAAAAAGAATGTCTGAAGGCACTCCTTAATGCATAAATGAAATTGTATACAGAAACAGTTAAAACAAATAACAAAGCAATTCTAGATAAGAGAGCAGACCCTCCAAGTGTTCCTATTTTCCAGGGACAGTCCCAGATTTATAGAAGCTGTCCTAGTTTCTGATTTGATCCTGGAATGTCCCGCTTTTCCTTAGGACATCCCTATTTTAATCGGAGAAACGTTGGAGGGTATGGAGTCATGAGACACACACCCCCAGCCAAAGAGAAAAGTAACTATGCAACATTTAGAAGACATTTGAAAGCAGCCCTGAATATGGAGGGGTTTTTTAAATTTTAATGTTTTATAATGTTTTTATATATGTTGGAACACACCCAGAGTGGTTGGGGCAATCCAGTCAAATGGGCAGGGTAGAAATAATAAAATGATAATGATGATAATGATGATGATGGAATATGACATCCCTGTTTTCATCAGAGAAATGTTGGAGAGTATTGGATAGATAGGGGGAGAGAGAGAGAGAGAGAGAGAGAGAGAAATCCAAAGCACACACATAAACCAAACTCAGTACAGATTCCAACTGGGAAGTCTTGTTGAAAGAGGAGCATCTTTAACTGGTGCCAAAGACAATAGAGTTGCCTCTTGGATATATTATAGGGGGGAGTTCCAGTGAAGGTGCCAACACACGAACAGCGGCAGAGGAAACCTCTCGGGCAGCTGGGGCGGCCTGCCCAGGGGTGGAGCGAACCACTCATAGGGACTGGGCACACAGCGCCCATAGGGACGGGACAGGGGCGCGGCACACATAGGGATGGGGGGCACCATGGGGCCTCAGCCTCCCTACAGCTGGGAGGGAGGCAGCGGGCGGACAGCGTGGAGCCTGTAGGCGCCCGAGGCTAGTGACGCTGGTGCACTGCAGGCCCCACAGTGCCGCCCGCCATTTTGTCAAAAAAAAAAACCCTCAGTGGGGGACACCCGGGGTGGGCCACACCTACCCTACCCTCACCCTTGCTACGCCCCTGCACACAAAAGACCCAATTCTAACAGTGGAACTTATCTCCTGACCAGATAGTTATCTGCAGGATGCCCTCTCCTGCAGAACAGAGGGATTGTGGTTTAATATATTAAAGTTCCCATTCTGGAGACACTGTTGCCTAACTCACATGATAATGTCAGATGTTTTTACATTAAGATACAGCGGTACCTCTGGTTACATACGCTTCAGGTTACACACGCTTCAGGTTACAGACTCCGCTAACCCAGAAACAGTACCTCGGGTTAAGAACTTTGCGTCAGGATGAGAACTGAAATTGTGCTCCAGCGGCGCAGCGGCAGCAGGAGGCCCCATTAGCTAAAGTGGTACCTCAGATTAAGAACAGTTTCAGGTTAAGAATGGACCTCTGGAACAAATTAAGTACTTAACCCGAGGTACCACTGTACTAATATTCTGATTCTGCAGGAATAACCCCCTTGTAAATGTCCAGAGTTGCAGGGCTTTATTTATTGAAGAAGCTGTTTGGAACAACTAAACAGGGCAAACTGGCTTCCCATTACTTTTCACATGCATTAAGCTCTAATCAAAAATTCAAAATCTGGTCCAATTACCATGTGTGGGTGAGCATGTTAGCCCCACTCCCATCTGGGCAGTTGCATCCCATGTATAGCTGGAGGTCCTACAAGTGCAGCTATTCCTATTTCTAATAAGTCGCCATTTTAAAACACCTCCGTTATTAAGCGGAGAGTGTTTGTAATAGAGTGATTTTTTATTATTATTTTTAAATGTAAGCACATCCCCCATTTAGGCTAGTACAGTGGGATTAACAGGAAATCAATAGGGCTTAGACATTTACTTACATCCCTTGCTAAATCACTATGCGTGTTTTCTAATTTGCCAGCGCCCAATAGAGGAAAGCAGGCCAATGAATTGTTGACAGATTAACTGCCCACTTTACAGCTAAATATTCTCCAAGCTGCTTAGCAAGAGAGCTCGTCAACTATTAAATGGAAGAGCGGCAAACATAGAGCTTTGAAAGGTATCATGGGATTGCTTTTTATGATGTTTAACCAAAACCAAGTTACAATGAACGAAGATAAATATCCATATCTATTGCAGACATAATAGTGCAGTGTATCAATTCCTAAATCTCGGGCCAATAAACAGTTCTTAAGATCACGAGAGCAAGCTAAGACATAGTTAGATGATCACTAGCTAGCTAGGTATCTGGAAGCAATTGCTATAATTTAAAGAGAAATATCTCTCTCCATAATAGGAAAGACTGTGACCAAGTGATGTGCTCAGTCCATATGTTAACTTTGATGGGCAGGCTGAAGGCTCAAGCTCTCATATGTGGTGGACTTGTAAAAGGGTAAAAGAGTATTGGGAAATGATCCATAATAAATTGGAAAAAAATGTTTAAAAGTACTACCCCCCAAAAAACACACACACATAGAGTTCTTTCTGTTGGGGATAATTCAGACTGAAATTCCCAGGTGTCAAAAAAGGTTATGTATGCTACTACTGTGGCCCATATTTTGTTAGCCCAAAAATGGAAAACAACCAAAGAAGAATGGCAACTCACGTTGACAGAATATGCGCAGCTTGCAGACTTAATGTATAGAATAAGAGAACAAGAAGAACATACGTTTAGAGAAGATTGGAAAATGTTTATTGACTATATGGGAAATAACTGTACAGCTGAAAATGCTTGGCAGCGTTAAGATAAAGTCAACAGTGTAAATAAGTTTTGATGGCTGTAATAATGGAATACTGAATGGTATAGTTTCTGTAAAATATGCAGTGATTTATGATATGTAAAATGAACCATGGAAAGAGAAGAAGGGAAGTCATTGCTATTTTAAGGATGTAAAAACGAGTACTTTATATTGTGAAACAGAAAATTTTATATATATTGGTTACAATCATAGGAGCCAACTCCTGGGGGCCAAGATCGCTTCAGCCCCCCAGTAAAATATTTGAAGGGGCCAGCCCCCCCCAAATGTTTTTAATGGGCATTGCCATTCAACTGGTGTGTGTGTGTGTGTGTGTGTTGCTTCTTGTGATCAATTATGTGGGTCAGGGCTTACCCCCACAATATTTTATTCAATTTGGCACCCCAGTGACAATTCTTTCCAAATCTGCCAATAACAGCTCCCAGCTATTTCAGAACCCAACAGAACAACTCCCATGGCACCAAACTGTGGCTGCAATGATAAGAGCACAAAGAGAGTTAGACTGAGTTATTCTGATCCCTGGCTGATAAATGAAACTTTTGATGTCCTCCATACTTGATCTCTGTCATTGCTGTGAAATAATCTGCCTGGCTGAGCAGCTGGAGCAGGTCGCCAAGCCACATAAGACAGATGGGAGTGAGCGGGAATGGATCAAGGGTTAGCTGGTAGGAGAGAAAACGGTTGATGACAGCAGCAACGAAGAGAGTGACACACCACACTTAAAGTCCTCGGGTGTCTAGAACAATTTTGGGTTTCGGGGACAGCCTTACACTCCACATACCACTCCCACTAGAGGCTGTCATATGGCAGACACACCAACTGCCTTATGCAATATGTTCAATTGGTATGAGAGTCACGTTTTATATGGATCTGGTTCCATCTGCCATCCCTTCTCCTTCCTGCTCATACTACAAGGTCACCTACTATGACATCAGTGCTGGTTTTTTATTATTGTTAATTAAAAAGAATATGACACAAAATGTATTTTTTTAAAATCCTTGAACATTTTTGAAAAGCCAAAGCTTCCCTCTTTATGTTTCCATAGATACAGTCACAGTCTTTTAATAATCTGAATAGAGGCTCGCAAAAGTGCTCCGCTGCGTTGACGTCTCTGGCGCTCACCATTTCCCTTCTTCCTTCTACACCGGGAGCTCCTTCATTCCCTTGAGGTTTGGAAAGTGAGGATACAGGAGCTACCAACACATCGAGCAGGACCTGGTCATTGCCTAAACAAATTTGATAGCATTTGTGAAATTAAAAACCTATGTGCACAGAAACTGTCCGTGCATAGGCTTGGTTGTGTGATCGTTGAGGCCGACTACCCAATTCCTCTGTAACAGGCATCAGGTGTTAACAAGAACCTGACTAACCTTTTCGCAAGGGCGATTGTTATTGGCTTGTGGTTAGATGGAGGCAGGCTTTTTCATGGATTGTACTGGGTCTGTGGAATGCCAAAGGGATGCAGGTAGCGCTGGGGCTAAACCACTGAGACTCTTGGGCTTGCCAATCGGAAGGTCAGCAGTTCGAATCCCCGCAATGGAGTGAGCTCCCGTTGCTCTGTCCCAGCTCCTGCCAACCTAGCAGTTTGAAAGCAACGCCAGTGCAAGTACGGTAGATAAATAGATACCACCATGGCGGGAAGGTAAACAGCATTTCTATGCACTCTGGTTTCCGTCACGGTGTTCCGTTGTGCCAGAAGCAGTTTAGTCATGCTGGCCACATGACTTGGAAAACTGTCTGGACAAAAGCTGGCTCCCTTGGCCTGAAAGCGAGATGAGCGCTGCAACCCCATCATCGCCTTTGACTAGACTTTACCGTCCAGGAGTCCTTTACCTTTAACCCTTTTTGTGGAATGCCTTCCCAGCTGAAATTCAAGCAGCTATACCTGCAATGGCATTCCATGTCTGGCTTTTGAAGAGTGACAAGGATTAAGGACTACCTTCGAGAGAGCACTCTGTATTTTCTTTTATCTTTCTCTGTTTTTGTATTAATTTAAATTAGTTTCTTTTATCTTCTTGTATTATATCTTTAAAAAGCTTTAATAAAATCACATATTTTTTTAGATACCCCTCTTTACATAAGCATTTTCCTGATCCCTTAAACTAAATTTGGATTTCCTTTTTTTTAAAAAAAAAAGTTATTATTTTTATGACTCTGTTTTATTGCATATTTCAGCCATGCTTTCTAAGTTGATTTCGTTTCTTTCGGCTTATTTTTCTTATTATTCATTTCATTTCTGTACCGCTTTGCATTTTTAAGGGGGGGAAACCCCAAAGCAGTTTACAACCTATATCAAAAGAAAGCAATACAGAATAAAACATTACCGAAGAACGTCAAATATAAGTTATACATGCAAAGCAACATAAATAACGGGAAACGAAAATATTATCTTAAAGATTTCAAAATAAAACATTACAAAGGAGGTAAGCTACGGAACACACAGCAAAGTTAACCAAAACAATTATCTGGACCATTTCAAAAGAAAACATTACTAAAGGAAGTCTGGTATAAAATGCACATTAAAACAGCATAATTTGCAAGGGAATAAAATATTACCATAAGCATAGAATGTGTCTGCTGCCGTTGCCGCCATTCCTGCCTATGGTGGTTCATAGTGGGCGACTGCAATGGAAGCTCAGGCTCAGTGACCTGGGTCTGTGCTGAGAGACAGCCAAGATGATCCCTGGTCTCTTCAGAAGCCTCAGCTTTTGTAGCTGGTATCAGTCAGGGCCCCACCCTCCCAGGCCAGGTGGGAAAAGGCCTGCAAAGCAGGGAGCAGGTCTTCCAGGACTAACAGTGAAGCGTAGCTGGGTTCAGGCATGAGCCAAGGAACATCAGGAACAAGAATGACAAACAGGGGCACTTGGCCCAGTATATATACCTTAAGGCGGCCCAGGAATCACACCTCCCCGCCTGTGATAGGTCGCCTTCTGCTGTGACTGGCGAATCATAACACTGGCCCTAACTCAGCAGGGATTGACTGTCTGCCAGCTACCGGCAAATGTCATTGGAGGGTTTTAGAATCCTCTCTGGCTTTTGTTATGCGGATGAAGCTCCTGAGCACCAGGAGACATTAAGGTCTAGAGGCCTGCAATGTTATGCATACATTGCACACAGCCAAGATGGTTTTATCTTTGATAAAGTGCTTAGAAGCCAGTTCAGGCATAAAGCTGCATTAGTTTCTACCAATAAATCATCTTACTTACTTACTTATACATAAAAGGTAAAGGGACCCCTGACCATTAGGTCCAGTCACAGACGACTCTGGGGTTGCGGCGCTCATCTCGCTTTATTGGTCGAGGGAGCCGGCGTACAGCTTCCGGGTCATGGGCCAGCATGACTAAGCCGCTTCTGGCGAATCTGAGCAGCGCACGGAAACACCATTTACCTTCCTGCCGGAGCGGTACCTATTTATCTACTTGCACTTTGACGTGCTTTCGAACTGCTAGGTTGGCAGGAGCAGGGACCGAGCAACGGGAGCTCACCCCGTTGCGGGGATTCAAACCACCGACCTTCTGATCGGCAGCGCCACTTGCGTCCCTTATACATACGCCACCTTTTTCCCTGGCAGGACTCAAGGACTCATAACATTCTCACCAAAGTGGGTTCCTTTGGGAGGAAGGGTAGGGTATAAATCTAATAAATAAATAATTGTAAACAGATGACCATCCAAAAGAAGGATAGTCATAGTCTTGTTAGTCCTGGATCTTGCAAAATTGTCTCAATGGTTTACACAAGCCAGGTGCTATGAGTCCATTTCTTCCGTTCCCTTCCTGAGAGATAGCCAACACTTGTCAGAGTAGACCTATTGAAATAAATGAATTTAAGTGACTTCAATCTGTTAATTTCAATGGGTCTACTCTGAGTATAACTTAGTTGAACACCCTTTGAATGCGTAGTAATTATTGTTATTATTGCTCTATTTTTGCATGATTTGTAATACACAGGCGTTTTTATCTTTCTGTGTTAGGGACACATAACAGCAGAGGGCCAGGTATGTGGGAATACGTTACTATCTCTTTGACAGTTATAAAAACCATCCTCTCCACGCTTATTTCAGAATCTGATGTACTGCTTTCATCTTCAAGAGGTCGATTCACCTCTGTCAATTCTCATGTAAGGCTTTGAGAACGCCAGGCAGCAGGATGACAGTCAGACTGAATTACAAAATGATATTTCACTACAACACATTCTTTTTGCAGATATAGATATAGATATCTTGAGATTGCCCCTTGAATAAAAGGTTGAACAGTGGATGTGTGGTTCTGCTTCATGGCACCATGTCAGGCTTCACCTGCATAAATGCACTTGCTCCACAGAATCCAAACGGAAGGAAATCAAGCTTAATTCTATATCATCAAATCCGCTGGGCTAACATTTCTTTCTATCTTGTCTTAAATTTTTATATAAATTTGGAAAGGCAAATAATATTACAATACATGAAGTAACTACGCAAGGTTAGAGGAAAGTGTCATAGAAGCCAACTCTTAGGGGCTGAGGGGATCTTCATCCCCCCTAAGATATCTGAGGGGGCCGGGGGCACTCAAAGTTGATGGGCATTGTCATTCAAATAGTGTCATGTAATCAATTCTGCAGGGCGGGGCTTACCTGAGCCCCCCAATATTTCATTCAAGTTGGCACTCCTGGAAAGGGCCATCAGTACATTGAATGAAAAAAGTCCTAAACTCAATCCCCAAAGCCAGAGTTGGGGAAAGACTTGATTATATCTAAGTTTGCTTCTATAAATATAAATTAGCCCATGCAAATTCCATACAGATCTGTGATCTCTTTGTTGGATATGTGTTTCCTCTCCCACCCATCCACACACTCCTTCAAAGTGTTGATGGCTGCCCTAACCCATATTCTAACCAAAGGGTAAATGCCCACTCTTTTCTGAGAGTCATCCATTCCTGCTTTGAAAACCCAGATTTACACAGCCATTTGGAAGGAGACTTCAAAACATTTCTCGTCAGAAGGAATGCAGGTGGTCTAGTCCCCAGCCAGCTTTGGTTTAATTGGCTAGTTTGCTTTGAGTACAATCAGTACCATCAGATTTTATAAGGACACAGGGCTTCTCTGGTACTCTCATTAAAGCCCTGTCTGTTGGCACTCGATCTCCATATGAGGGAATCGACCACAGCTATCTCCCATCTTAATCAGAATGTACAAAAAGGACTCTATGACTTCTTTTCTACTGAGCCATGAAATCTATTTCAGTATAGTAATGTAAAAGGTAAAGTAAAGGTAAAGGACTCCTGGAAGGTTAAGTCCAGTCAAAGGTGACTATGGAGTTGTGGCGCTCATCTCGCTTCAGGACAAGGGGGCCGGCGTTTGTCCACAGACAGCTTTCTGGGTCATGTGGCCAGAATGACTAAACCGCTTCTGGTGCAACGAAACACTGTGACAGAAACCAGAGCGCACAGAAATGGCGTTTACCTGCCTGCCGCAGCGGAACCTATTTATCTACTTGCACTGGTGCAGTGGCGTAGCGTGGGTTGTCAGCACCCGGGGCAAGGCAAGTAATTTGCGCCCGCTAACCCATGGATTTGTGCCCCCTAACCCGTGGATTTGCGCACCCTAACCCTAACCCCCAGATGTTGCGCCCGGTGCGGCCAGCCCCCCCTGCACCCCCCATGCTACGCCACTGCACTGGTGTGCTTTTGAACTGCTAGGTTGGCAGGAACTGGGACAAAGTGACAGGAGCTCACCCTGTCACAGGGATTTGAACCGCCGACCTTCTGATCCACAAGCCCAAGAGTCTCAGTGGTTTAGACCACAGCGCCACCCACATCCATAGTATTAATGCACCTCCAGCGCTAAAGCATATTTTCTATTCAATGCTTATTTCTCTAAACAAGGTGTGCTGATACTACTGCAGGTTTGTGGGGGAAAGGCGTCAGGAAGAATTGTGTCTGTAGATCCTTTCCAGACCTGTGGTCATGCATCATTTGAGGTCCTAATCAAAAGCAGAAATCTTGCTGAACCAGCCTGGACAGTTCCTCTGCCATGGTAATGGTTCTGCGTAGATCATCTGAGGCCCCTCTTCATGTGCCTCCTCCACATGAGGCCTGGAGGGTGGCAACACAAGAACAGGTCTTCTCTATGGTGGTTCCCCATTTGTGGAAAGCTCTCCCCAGGGAGGTTCGCTTAGCACCTTCGTTATATATCTTTAGGCACCAGGCAAAAATATTCCTCTTCAACCAGGCCTTTGGCTGATTAATATCCTACAGCCTTTAAAATGTATCTGCTGGAAGGAGAGTTATTGTTTTGTTGTTTTGGTTTAATTTTTTACTGTGCTTTATCCTGTATTTTATTATGTGAAGCACCCTGAGATCTTTTGATGAAGGGTGGTGTGTAATTTTAATAAATAAATGTAATAAATAAAATAAAAATGGTCTTAGCTGCTCATCTAAGTATGTGTCGTGCACATTTTAAAAGAGTGAGCTCTGTTGGTGCAGAGACATATAGGCGAGACTTTTCCCACCTCATCGGACTGGATGCCACATCATCCTAAAATGGCGGGGAGAGGTAGGGTTTTTTGGGGGGATGAGAATGAGTTTTGACTGGTGCTGGAAGCTGGAGACACAGAGGCATATCTGCTCTGTGCTGAACTCAAGCTGTGGCTTCTCTGGAAGGTGCTCTGCAAGCAAAGGGTGACATAACTGGGTTCCTGAGCCCCACAGGGGTGCCACAGAAAGAATATACAGTGGTACCTCGGGTTACATATGCTTCAGGTTACATACGCTTCAGGTTACAGACTCCGCTAACCCAGAAATATTACCCCGGGTTAATAACTTTGCTTCAGGATGAGAACAGAAATTGGGCGGCGGCGACAGCACAGCAGCAACGGGAGGCCCCATTAGCTAAAGTGGTGCTTCAGGCTAAGAACAGTTTCAGGTTAAGAACGGACCTCCGGAATGAATTAAGTATGTAACCAGAGGTACCACTGTAGTTAATCAAGGGAGCCATGGAGTCATAGAATCATAGAATAGAATCATAGAATCATAGAGTTGGAAGAGACCACAAGGGCCATCGAGTCCAACCCCCTGCCAAGCAGGAAACACCATCAGAGCACTCCTGACATATGGTTGTCAGGCCTCTGCTTAAAGACCTCCAAAGAAGGAGACTCCACCACACTCCTTGGCAGTAAATTCCACTGTCGAACAGCTCTTACTGTCAGGAAGTTCTTCCTAATGTTTAGGTGGAATCTTCTTTCTTGTAGTTTGGATCCATTGCTCCGTGTCCGCTTCTCTGGAGCAGCAGAAAACAACCTTCCTCCCTCCTCTATGTGACATCCTTTTATATATTTGAACATGGCTATCATATCACCCCTTAACCTCCTCTTCTCCAGGCTAAACATGCCCAGCTCCCTTAGCCGTTCCTCATAAGGCATCATTTCCAGGCCTTTGACCATTTTGGTTGCCCTCCTCTGGACACGTTCCAGTTTGTCAGTGTCCTTCTTGAACTGTGGTGCCCAGAACTGGACACAGTACTCCAGGTGAGGTCTGACCAGAGCAGAATACAGTGGCACTATTACTTCCCTTGATCTAGATGCTATACGCCTATTGATGCAGCCCAGAATTGCATTGGCTTTTTTAGCTGCCGCGTCACACTGTTGTCTCATGTCAAGTTTGTGGTCAACCAAGACTCCTAGATCCTTTTCACATGTACTGCTCTCAAGCCAGGTGTCACCCATCTTGTATTTGTGCCTCTCTTTTTTTTTTTTTGCCCAAGTGCAATACTTTACATTTCTCCCTGTTAAAATTCATCTTGTTTGTTTTGGCCCAGTTCTCTAATCTGTCAAGGTCGTTTTGAAGTGTGATCCTGTCCTCTGGGGTGTTAGCCACCCCTCCCAGTTTGGTGTCATCTGCAAATTTGATCAGGATGCCCTTGAGTCCATCATCCAAGTCGTTGATAAAGATGTTGAATAAGACCGGGCCCAAGACAGAACCCTGTGGCACCCCACTAGTCACTCTTCTCCAGGATGAAGAGGAACCATTGATGAGCACCCTTTGGGTTCGGTCAGTCAGCCAGTTACAAATCCACTGAGTGGTAGCATAGTCAAGACCGCATTTTACCAGCTTCTTTACAAGAATATCATGGGGCACCTTGTCAAATGCCTTGCTGAAATCAAGGTAGGCTACATCCACTGTGTTCCCTTTATCTACCGGGCTTGTAATTCTGTCAAAAAATGAGATCAGGTTAGTCTGACATGACTTATTTTTCAGAAATCCATGCTGACTATTGGTGATCACAGCATTCCTTTCTAGGTGCTCACAGACTGTTTGCTTAATGATCTGCTCCAGAATCTTCCCTGGTATTGATGTCAGACTGACTGGGCGGTAATTATTTGGGTCCTCTCTTTTCCCCTTTTTGAAAATAGGGACAACATTTGCCCTCCTCCAGTCTGCCGGGACTTTGCCTGTTCTCCAGGAAGTCTCAAAGATGACTGCCAGTGGTTCTGAGATCACATCTGCCAGTTCTTTTAATACTCTTGGATGCAGTTCATCTGGCCCTGGAGACTTGAATACATCTAGACTAGCCAAGTATTCTTGTACTATCTCCTTAGTTATTCTAGGCTGTGTTTCCTCTGCTGAATCATTTGCTCCAAATTCTTCAGGTCAGGCATTGTTTTCTTTATCGGAGAAGACTGAGGCAAAGAAGGCATTGAGGAGTTCAGCCCTTTCTGTGTCCCCTGTTTGCATTTCACCATATTCTCCTCTGAGTGACCCCACTGTTTCTTTGTTCTTCCTTTTGCTACGAACATACCCATAAAAGCCTTTTTTGTTGCTTTTAACCTCTCTAGCAAGCCTGAGTTCATTCTGTGCTTTAGCTTTTCTGACTTTGTGTCTACATGTGCTGGCTATTTGTTTGAACTCCTCTTTGGTGGTTTCCCCCCTTCTCCATTTTTTGTACACATCCTTTTTTAATCTTAACTCAGTTAAAAGTTCTTTAGATAGCCACCCTGGCTTCTTTAGGCACCTTCCATGTTTCCGTCTCATTGGTATTGCCTGAAGTTGTGCTTTTACTATCTCCCTCTTAACAAACTCCCAGCCATCATGAACTCCCTTTCCTTTTAGTATTACTGTCCATGGGATCTCACCTAGCACTTCCCTAAGTTTTATGAAGTCGGCTTTCTTAAAGTCAAGAAATTGAGTCCTAGTATGCTTGGCTGCTCCTTTCCACTGTATAGTAAACTTCAGAGGAGCATGATCACTCACGCCTAATGATCCTTCCACTTCTACCCCACTAACCAAGCTTGAAAAGCTCTGGTTTAAATAGTTCTCTGTTGACTACTGTCATCGTATAGTCTGATTGGGACTGTACACCTGATTAGACGGAGGCCCAGATCAAAGGTCATCCAGTAAATTTTATATCTGAAAGCAGATTTGATCCTAGCTCTCTTATCCAACACACTCTTCACTTCATTGTTTCAGCACAAGCATGAATTAACGAACAATGTTTCTATTATATGCAGCCCCCTCTGCTTTTCCCTAAGCAGAGCCAAGTTGGCCATTTTCCAGGCGCTCATTCCTTGGCTTTCAGAAAATGCATCAATGATGGAGAAAAGGAGATTTAGAAGCACCGGTTGTGATTCCTTGATGTTTTGTCATAATATACTTGCAAGCAAAAAAAAATTCCTTGCCAACTTACTGATGATGCAGGAGGTCACCGTGGGGCTAGGCTGTGTGCAAGGGGGTGCACAAAAGTTTGGACAGGCATGGGCATGGGGTAAAGGTGAAAATGGGTGCAAAGAAGGGCTGCAGGATGGAAGAGAGGAGTGACTTCAAAAATAAGTGGATACAGTGGTACCTCGGGTTACAGATGCTTCAGGTTATATACGCTTCAGGTTACAGACTCCGCTAACCCAGAAATAGTACCTCGGGTTAAGAACTTTGCTTCAGGATGAGAACAGAAATTGTGCTCCAGCGGCGCAGCGGCAGCAGGAGGCCCCATTAGCTAAAGTGGTGCTTCAGGTTAAGAACAGTTTCAGGTTAAGAACGGACCTCCGGAACGAATTAAATACTTAACCTGAGGAACCACTGTGTTTGTGTAGAGTTCTTATTAGACATCATCCTTACATATACTTCTTGAAAATTCACACACACACACACACACACACACACACACACACCACTCCATCTGCAGCAAGTCAAATGAAGCCCCAGTCTCATATTTGCTTTCCTGGCGAGGATCAACAATGAAGAAAAACTGGTGCCAGGAATCCAAAGCAGACTTGGCCCTCTGCCACCCTAGCATAGGCACTGCAAATTCTGACAAATTTACCAGAAAACGTGACATCTTGAAAATGAAGAAAAGCCGTCAACAACTCTCCTTTTCAGCCTGGAGCTTTGTAAAACCTCATTAGAAACCTTCTGCCAAGCTCAATAAAGAAATTACAATCAAGCATTAATTTTTGTAAAAGCTTTCCTAAAACTTTTGTGTTAAGGTTTGTTGGAAAAGAAGCTCTTTGGTGCTTTTTAAGACAAGGTTGATTTGAAATTTCGGCTGTCGGCAGCTGTGTATTCATTGCATAAGATACAAGCTCTTTTCATGCGAATGATTGACAGCCCTACAATTATGGTGACAAAAATAAGGGAATGGAAGTTGAAAAGCAAGTGGAAGCTTTGCCACTTTATGGCAAGAATTTGATTGGCAGATCCTCCTTTTTTCAGAAACGATGACAGGATAAACATCCTTCAGGGCCGATATTCTTAATCCTTCCGCACTGACATTCGGTGTATATCAGCATAGCTCAACGTATTTTGTCGGAGTGGCGCATTCACTGAGATGCCAGATACAATTAAGTGAGCGTCTCAGAACCTTTATGTTAATTGTGCCATAGGGCGAAACACTTTGGTGCTGTGTGTGACAAACGCCATGCCTCCAGGCTGACAGAAATTTGCCTCCAAAAGATGTTTGAAATGCAGACAGTTGGTTTCTTTCTTAATGTTATTAGGGAAAGCTGCCATTCATGAGCTAAGCCAAAATGTAGACTAGTTGTTCAGAAAGTAAGAGATTAGGAATAAAGAACCACAGGTCCTATTTCTAGATGAGTTCCAATGCTACCTTTGGTCTTGACCAGCGGTTCTCAACCTGTGGATCCCCAGATGTTGTTGGACTACAACTCCCATCATCCCTAGCTAGCAAGGCCAGAGCTCAGGGATGATGGGAGTTGTAGTCCAACAACATCTGGGGACCCACAGGTTGAGAACCGCTGGTCTAGACTCCAGGAAATGTCATCCTTCCTTTGACACACCTTCCTTGGATGAGTTTTAAGCAGAGGTTGGATGACCAACCTCGAAATCATGTATGATTTAGTGGATATTCCTGCATCACAGGGGGTTGGACTAGATGATCCTCATAGTCCCATCCAACTCTATAATTCTATGATTAAAATAGTGCCTTTGTGGCACTATTAGTGCCATCAAGGGTTGGCATTAGAGTGTATTCTGCAGTGAATATTGTTTTAAAAGATAAATACCCGCTCACCTGGGATTCTGGGTGGGCAGCCTTTGCTGCATGGCACAGCCACAATGGGTCCAGGGGGTACCAGATACAAAGAATCTAACAAAGGGATAATATGAATAGACTCTCCATGCCCTTACGAAGGCAAAAAGACTGGTATTGATAAATTGGAAAAAGAAAAATGTGGCTCGCTTTAACGTTTGGATTGAAGATACCTACAAACTCGCTCCCCATGAACAAGTTGTGCACAAACTGTTATGTACTGAAGTTCTCACCCTGGGCCAGCAGAGGGATACTGTAGATAGTTTTCACTCAGGTCCAAATATGCAAATAAGGGATTGAAAGTGACGTTCAGTGATTGGATAGTTACAGAAAGTGGTTACTGTTGCGTTGTAGTGGAGCTCTATATAAGCAGGCTGGCTGAACCCTTCAGTTCAGTTCTGTTATGGCCTGTGAATAAACAAGAGCTGTTTGAAGAATGTGTCGTCTGATTCACCCACAACTTAACACAAACGTAGAAACATTGAAGGAGATTTGGAATTCATTTTTATAAATACCATATTAGGTTATAAGGTCTGGTTAACAACAATAACATTTTGCCCCTTTTTGTAATGTACACAATACCTTGTTGTTGTTGCTGTTCTGTTCTCTTCTGTTTTCTCCATGGGTACTATTTCTTGTTTCTGCTTCTTTTTTGTGTCTTATCTTACACTCTGTGCACTTGTAATTTTGTACTTTTTATTTTTCAATAAAGAACATAAAATAGGGTCTGGGGGGACCACCATCTTCCAGCCAGGGGGAGGGAGTTCCACCTGGCACCTCCCATTTCCAGCTGCAGCGGGCTGCCAGGTAAGGGCAGGCAATGCCCACAAAGCCAATCAGAGGCAGGGGCTTGGTGGCGGCACCCAACCTGTCCCTTTCCTATTTAAGGGAGCAGCCAGGTGTAGAACTGCTGTCAGTCCATGTAGACAATGACCGCTCCCACATCAAATGGGGGTGCCTTATGCGTGGTCGCACACAGCCCCCCGGATCCCAGTTCGACCCCAGGTAGTTCGGGCTGGCTTCATCCTCCCCAGGCTGGATACCTGGAGGTCTCCACCTACCTCTGCCAATTGCCCAATCCCACCTGGGGAGGTGTTGCCAGGGGATTGGCCAGGTAAGGGGAGGGACCGTCCTGCCCACACAACAGAAGGTGAATCTTACCTGCAAAGCAGCAGTCGGCTCCAGAGTAGACAATGCTAAGCTGGGTGGATATCTTATATCCACATAAGACTGCTTACTATAACCCTGTGCTCTTACAGTGGTACCTCAGATTAAGTACTTAATTTGTTCCGGAGGTCTGTACTTAACCTGAAACTCTTCTTAACCTGAAGCACCACTTTAGCTAATGGGGCCTCCTGCTGCCACCGGAGCCTGATTTCTGTTCTTATCGTGAAGCAAAGTTCTTAACCCGAGGTACTATTTCTGGCTTAGTGGAGTGTGTAACCTGAAGCGTATGTAACCTGAGATACCACTGTATATGCTTATGCTGTCTTTTTTTAACTTTATGAAACACTATGGACTTGGCAGGTACTAGATTGTGGCTTTGAATGTGTAATTTTCCGCTCAAATAATGTATGCTGGGCACTTGGAGAAGACAACCAACCCCTAAAAAACCCCAACCATGAATGGCAACTGAAAGGTATGTTACAGCCTGTGTAACATGGAAAGAGACTGTAGAGTCCAATTTATGCTTGTAAAAAATTCTGATACAGTATTGAGGAACTAGGAGAATTAACGTATGATCCCCTTTAATAAGTGGATCGACAATAAAACACTCTCAACTTATGAATGAACTGCTTACAGATGTAGACTTTGTTTGGATAAATATGACAATACTGGGAATGAGCTGGGCCTTGGACCTCTATCCCAAAATCCTGACATGATCGGGGGGGGGGGTACCTGCACTGGTCTAGATCAAGAGGGCCTGCAGAATAATGACAGAATAGATTTCTAATAACTTAGATCAACCACCCAACAGAATAATTTGTGGCTGCGTGACATAGTTCTGCTTCTGAAACTAAGCAGGTCTGGGCCCATAAGCCTTTTGGATCAAAAACCGACTGGGAACTATATGTATGGAAGCTACTTTTGAGATCTTCAAACTTATAAGTGTTGTAACAACAGTACCAGTGATCTGTGTTTTCTGCAGGAATGTGGCACATCATTTAAAACCTTGAGTTCCTGTCAGTTGTCTGAAAAGGTTGGTGAACTACGGTGTGTGTTAGTTTGAAGCAACTTTTAAATGAAGTAAGGCTGTGCATCTCAAATTGCCACAGAATATAAACAATGTTTCAGCATATGGCTGCAATGAATCAGTCAGGAAATGTACAGGGGAAGGAAGGAGATTAAATTGTCTGTGTTTTAGTTTTTCAAGTTTTCTTTTTTGGGGGGGCGGTTTAGTGTCTCTCACTTTCATAGAAAACAATTCTGTCTCCTTCCTAAAAGAGGCTCCTGGAAGGCCAGAGGGGCTTTGCTGGAGCAACTCTTGGGTTGGAGTAACTGGCTAAAATGTTTTAAAATGATTTAAAGGGTTCTAATTTTGGTTCTTCTGTTTTGTTTTTGTCGGGTTGATGTTGGTGAAATGTTTAGTTGGGGGTGGCGGTTATTTTAATTAGGGTATAACTGTAAAGTGTTTATTGTTGTTGTTGTTATGGGTTTCTATTGATTTATTTGTTTGTTGCTCGTATAGCGTATTTTGTTTTTTAATGTTTGATGCTTCGTTTTTTTTTTAAATATATGTTGTATATACAACATGTTGTATATAAAACATCTTTTGTTTGTTCCGAATCTCCTGCCAATCACTTTAATTGGATGGTCCTGTATTACAAATGAGGCATCGAAAACAAAAAAACCACCTCTCTCTAGTCACTGTCTCCACATTATACATAATTTTTATTAACTTTTATCACCTCACCCCCCCTCCCTCTGTTGTCTTAAGAGGCTTAGTGGGATTTCTTTCTTTTCTTTGACTTGTTCTCTGCTTCTTAGTAGCACTTTTCTGCACCTTTTTCCTGCTCAACAATATCCTTTTCCATACCATGTGGCCAAATCTGTGTGCAGTATTCTAAATGCAGCTGCACCATAGATTTGAGATAAGACTTGAAGATAAACGGTCTTCATTTCAACCCCTTTCCTAGTGATTTCTGGCATAAAATGTTCACTTGCAGCACAATTGCCCCACAAATCCTGATCCTGCCTCCCTTTACAGTATTTGTTTTCTGGAACATTTCTTAAAGTTGCAAACCCCCCTCCTGATGTGAACTAACAGAGCGCAAACACATTATCCAACATGTGCTCCCCCGTAATCAGTGCTGGATTTTTGTATACGCTAAACAAGTTACATCTTAGGGCCCCACTCTCTTGGGGGCCCCCAACTTTGATAAAATACATATTTTGTTATGTGCAAATGGCTTTAGATACCTATTAGGTCCATAAATTACCATATAGCATATATTCAACACAAAAAAACAGCAACAATTTATTGCTGACAAAGGACAGCTGGACATACAGTATAAAGGGCCCCATTACCTTCAGTAGCTTACGGCCTCATCAAACCTAAATCCGGCCCTGCCTGTAATGTAATCTCCCTTATGGGCTTTATCTGTAGGACAGAACATTATGGAACATGTGTGAGCATTCCCAGTAAAATATAGCTTTTGTGACCCCAGAAAGACTGGCGTTTTCCTTTTGAAAGCAACCTTAAAGATAATACTGAGGAACACTTGGCAAATTGTGTTCCTTTCCACTGATTAGTCCCATCATGTTCTGCTTATTTTTCTTTTCTTTTCAGAAAAAGACACCTGTAACAGAGGGGCGTTGAAAGCCCTAGAAATACCCTGACCACAGAGCTTTCCCTCCCCCTTTTTTTCTTTGCTAATCTCATGCAGAAGGTCATCTGCTGCATAGTTGGTAGTTTTTGAGAGTGGACTTCATTCTCTATGCAGGGAGCCCATTTTGTATAAGAGAAACCTCACCAAGGAGTAAGTTACTGTTTGTTTGGCATTTCTAAACAATATGTTTGTCTCATCAGGGAAGGATTTCTTCCCCTCTCCCTTGTTGTGTGATTATTGTGTTCTTTGCTCAATAATTTCTGCAGCCTGCTAGCTGCCTTCCCACATCAGCTTCTGAAGAGCAAGTGACTGCATTTCTCTTCATGAAAAGGATTTTTTTAATGGTCTCTGCCAGAAATAGCAGGAACTCAATGTTTTGTACATTTTTTCCCTTTTTTTTTAATACAGGATGTGAGTCATTATCAACAGCAGGACACCTTAGGTGTTCCGAGCGCTCTGTGTCTTTTACAACATACGAGATGAAAAAGGAAAGATTGTTGTTGGAAAACAGCCCCCACCCCAATAGGCTTGCAAGGGGCAGTTTAAACCCTCCAAAATCCACTTGGCTCCTTACTAACAACCACTCATATCATTTTCCGTTATTATTATTTTTGTACATGACATTTCATTCTGAAGTGAAGTTGAAAATACAGGCAGAACTGCACACAAGAATACTAAAAGATCATTAAAAATAAGTGAAAACGCACACTATCGCTGCATTTGAAGCACATTTTTCGCCTGCACAATGGAACTTCACCGTCCTTTTTCTTTCCCCTGTATACTCTCAAAATCTGCTCCAGGTGGTTTCAGGACCCTTCAGAGCAGATCTGGTGAGGCATGTGGAGGAAGGAAAAGAAGGGGGAACTCCACACATGACGCAGACTTGGACACAACCCTCACCCATTACAGCCCTTAGCCCGGGAGCAGCCAATACGTTGCTCTCTAGATGCTGTTGGGAGGTGGGAAGAGAGAAAAGGCCGCCAATTGCAGAGAATACCCAGAGTCTGCCATCTATAAAGATGGAGTGTGGGCAAATTTTATGGAGCAATCCCCTACTTGGGGAATATGGGAGATGTACTGTAGCACCCTGCTTGTGGTTAACACTTAGCTGGAATGAAATATTCAACGCAGCAATAGAGAAATTAAAATAATAATTTATTTGTCAGACAAATAAATATGAGGCACAGTGGTATATGGTTACCAAGCTCTGGCCTGGCCTCCTGCCATTCTGGCCAGCACTTATATTTCCTTAATCCAGCCCCCTTGCTCCTCCTGTGGCTGCCTCTGTCCAATCAGCCTGGTTGAAATTCCTATTGGCTGTTTGCTAGAACCAATCACAAAAGATACACCCATTTCCTCATGCCCTTTTTTGGGAAACAAAAAGCTATATATTCTTCTATCTATAAATGACAAATAAGTAGTAATATATCTTACATGTGTCTCAACAAGGAACCTTAATTACCAGCTCACCTCGCCCTATTGCCCTCCAAAACAGATGGTTAATCTTAAATGTTTATCTTAAACAGATGTCAAGGATCATCATTGAAAGATCTCCTTCTCTTGAAGGTCTTTTAAACAAAGGCCTGACAACCAGTGCTCTAATGATGTTTCCTGCTTGGCAAGGGGGGCTGGCTGGTGGCTGATGGCCCCTGTGATCTCTTCCAACTATATGAAATAAGAATCTAGCATAAGGATTTAACATTTCTTAGCTTCTAATTCCTTTGCATAATTACATTTAAGCCAATATATATTTAATACATAACATAAATAACCTTTTAAAAGGAAAAGAAATCTTAAAAGGATCTCAGTTTAAGAAAGAAACAACTTTAGAAAAAGACTTCCCAAAATACTCTCTTCTCCAGCCAAGCCAGTTGCCTTTTTCACTGCTCTTGACCTTTCAACTTTAGGAAAATATGGCTCAAGTTTAATGGGAGGCACATGGTTTTATTTTACTATTTACCCACTCTTAATTATGTTTATCTCTTTTTTTATCTTCTGTAATATGTAGGGTCAGTGTAACCTTGGCTGTCAGCCTGTAATTCCCTTTTTACGACTTTGAGAATTGTTTTCTGCTATAAATCAGGGGGCCCCCTTGTCTAGGAGTAAAAACATTGCCAAGGTTCTTAGGCAGCTGCTCTTCTGCCTGGCATGAACATTTGAAAATCTTTAAGCTCATTTTAAGATACAGGCCCTGATCAAGCCTCAATAAAAATGCACTTATGATTAGATGCCTCAGTACCACCACTGGCAACAAAGGCCCGTATAGTTAAAGCAATGGTTTTCCCAGTAGTGATGTGTGGAAATGAGAGCTGGACCATAAAGAAGGCTGATCGCCGAAAAATTGATGCTTTTGAATTATGGTGCTGGAGGAGACTCTTGAGAGTCCCGTGGACTGAAAGAAGATTAAACCTATCCATTCTTAAGGAAATCAGCCCTGAGTGCTCACTGGAAGGACAGATCCTGAAGCTGAGGCTCCAATAATTTGGCCACCTCATGAGAAGAGAAGACTCCCTGGAAAAGACCCTGATGTTGGGAAAGATGGAGGGCACAAGGAGAAGGGGACGACAGAGGATGAGATGGTTGGACAGTGTTCTTGAAGCTACCAACATGAGTTTGACCAAACTGCGGGAGGCAGTGGAAGACAGAAGTGCCTGGCGTGCTCTGGTCCATGGGGTCACGAAGAGTCAGACACAACTAAACGACTAAACAACAACAACCACCATTGGGCCAGCAAAACAGCTGCCATATCCTATCTTGCTAATATTAGTAGTAGTATTAATTAGATTTCTTTCACACTCTTCACAGTAAGGTTCCAGAATGACTTACAATAATTTATTTTTTAAAAAAACTAGATTAAAACTAGTGAAAGTAATTGAGTTATATAAAACGATCAGTAGTTATATGTGCTCAGTCTGGGAAGGAAGGGGGAAAGTCATTACCCCTCAGTTATAGTTGCCAGCACCCTTAACAAACTACAACTCTCTCTTTGGGAGACAGCCAAGTGCTTTCCATGTATAATGTGGATGGGACCCCAGTTTGGTTTTGTTTCTGCTTGAGGGATTGCTTTAAAAGGACCTTGTTTGTTTGTTTGTTTGTTTGTTTGTTTGTTTGTTTGTTTGCAAACTTGTGTGCACATGGCCAAATTATCTCAATGGCTTGTGCAGAATGGCAAACTTGCTTGACAACACAAACCTTGGACCTTGTAAGTGCTATTAATAAATTGAATTTCAGATATTGTTCAGCACTGGCTGATTTCTACACATACTTATAAATATGTGTGATTGGCTCAAAAGGGCCTTTGGGGCATCTCTTTTCTGTTTATACATCCCATCATCTCTCCCCCCCCCCTTGGATGGGGAAAATTGAATCACATTATCTTCTAATTACAGATAGGTAGCCGTGTTGGTCTGCCATAGTCAAAACAAAAAAAATTCCTTCCAGTAGCACCTTAAAGACCAACTAAGTTAGTTCTTGGTATGAGCTTTCGTGTGCATGCACACTTCTTCAGATACACTGAAACAGAAGTTTCCAGACCCTTCTATATAGTGAGAAGGTGGGGAGGGGTATTACTCAGAAGGGTGGTGGGAATGGGTGATTGGCAGATAGCTGTGATGAGCCTGTTGACGACTCTTAACGACTGCAATAGGTCTTACAGGAAAAAGCAAGGGGTGAGAAGGTGAAAAATGGCTTTGTCATGTATAATGAGATAAGAATCCAAGGTCTTTGTTCAGACCAGGACTCTCCATGGTTTTAAGTTTGGTGATAAGTTGCAATTCAGCAGCTTCTCTTTCCAGTCTATTTCTGAAATTCCTTTGTAGTAAAACAGCTACTTTGAGATCTTGTATAGAATGTCCTGGGAGATTGAAGTGTTCTCCTACTGGTTTCTCTGTCTTGTGATTCCTGATGTCTGATTTATGTCCGTTTATTCTTTGGCGTAAGGTCTGGCCTGTTTGTCCAATATAGAGAGCTGAAGGACACTGTTGGCATTTGATTGCATACACAATGTTAGACGATGAGCAATTAAATAGTCCCGAGATGGTATGTGTGATGTTGTTGGGGCCAGTAATGGTGTTGTCCGGGTGTATGTGGCAGCAAAGTTGGCATCTGGGTTTATTGCAGGCTCTGGTGCCAGTGTCCGTGTTAGGTCTGGTTGTAGTATTATTGTGGGTTAGGAGTTGTTTAAGATTGGGTGGCTGTCTGTAGGCAATGAAAGGTCTTCCTCCCAGAGCTTGAGAAAGAGAACTGTCATTGTCCAGGAGAGGTTGTAGATCTCTGATGATGCGTTGTACTGTTTTAACTTGGGAGCTGTATGTGATGACTAGAGGTGTTCTGTTATTTTCTTTTTTGGGTCTGTCTTGCAGCAAGTTCTCTCTGGGTATCAGTCTGGCTCTGTTGATCTGTTGTCTAACTTCATCTGCTGGGTATTTTAGTTCTAAAAAGGTTTGCTGTAGATCTCTTAGGTGAGAGTCTCTGTCTGTAGAATTGGAACAGATGCGGCTGTAACGTAGTGCCTGGCTACCATCCCAAACATACCAAACAGAGAAACCAGTAGGAGAACACTTCAATCTCCCAGGACATTCTATACAAGATCTCAAAGTAGCTGTTTTACTACAAAGGAATTTCAGAAATAGACTGGAAAGAGAAGCTGCTGAATTGCAACTTATCACCAAACTTAAAACCATGGAGAGTCCTGGTCTGAACAAAGACCTTGGATTCTTATCTCATTATACATGACAAAGCCATTTTTCACCTTCTCACCCCTTGCTTTTTCCTGTAAGACCTATTGCAGTCGTTAAGAGTCGTCAACAGGCTCATCACAGCTATCTGCCAATCACCCATTCCCACCACCCTTCTGAGTAATACCCCTCCCCACCTTCTCACTATATAGAAGGGTCTGGAAACTTCTGTTTCAGTGTATCTGAAGAAGTGTGCATGCACACGAAAGCTCATACCAAGAACTAACTTAGTTGGTCTTTAAGGTGCTACTGGAAGGAATTTTTTTTGTTTTGATTATCTTCTAATGATAGTGAAATATGCTTTTATTTAGCATGCTGCATGTTCTCCTAAGGGTGGGGAAATGAGTTTCTTTGCAGTCAGTCCTTTAAATGTTTCAGATCGTTAAAGCAGTTGGTGGATTTGCTATGGGATGAATCACGGGAAGCCATGGAATCAATTACTGGGGAACCTTTCACAATATATGAAGTACCAAAATGAAAAGGTCTTCAGATTGTTATCATTTAATTACATTGTGGTTTTGGCACTATACTGCCAAATAAGAGCCAGCCTGATTTTATTTCTACTTGGTGGATTTTTGCTGCTTTAAAAGCATCTCATCTAATGCTTTTTTAATTACAAACTTATGCACGTATGGCTATATTATAACCAACAGTTAAATTCCAGAATACCTGAGATTTCTCAACCATTACGTATTCCGGATACTCACAAGTACTGGGGATTAATGTGCTGTATGTCCTTCAGAAATAGTTCAACTGCACTATTATCTTTCCATCACCATTAGCAGAGTGTTAGTTTATTACAGCTTAAACCTTTAACCTATATGTGTATGTGTTTATTTCCAAGTATCATTCCTAAGATACCTTTGCTGTCTTTCCCCCTCTTTTTTAAAGAGAATTTTGTGATCACCTAAAAGACAGGTCCTTTTAAAAACGATTCTTCTAGAAGACAAAGCCTATAATTCCAGAAGGAAACATTACACAAACCATGGGATCAAATTGTTTTCAAACTTTGATTTCACTGCTCTTTAAATGATAGTATATGATCTTCACAGCAGTTGTGGAAAAAGGTGAATTTCATGCTGGGGAATCATTAGCAAACAAACATGAACCTCCCTATAAGATGGTGGCACATGATTTTGGTTTCAAGATGGAGGCGGCACCTGAGAAATTCGGATGGTAGGGAGAAGAATGCATTGGTTTGACGCATAAACCATCAAGCAGCTGCATGAAATACCTGCATCACTTATTTCATGTTGGGAGGTGGAGCTGCTTAGAGAAAGCAAAGTGCATTGAGCAAGCAACAAATTCTGGAACAGACGGAGCAAAGTCAGCTACTTTCAGCTGACTTCTCAAAAATTCTCATTACAGAAATTTTCATCATTGCAAAGTACTTTTGGAATCTGAAGAGCCTATTGGCATAATCGCATTTCTATGTCCTGAATGGACTCCTCGCTACCCAGAAGGAAAGCATCTCATAAAACTGTTCATAATAAACTGTTTTTTTATTAAAATTAAAGAGCAGCCATTATGAGGATCTATAAATCCAGCCAGTTGC
The DNA here is from genome assembly GCF_951804945.1 of Podarcis cretensis. Classification (NCBI taxonomy): domain Eukaryota; kingdom Metazoa; phylum Chordata; class Lepidosauria; order Squamata; family Lacertidae; genus Podarcis; species Podarcis cretensis. Next base: position 115,504,607 of record NC_137170.1, on the reverse strand, counting down.
CTTGAATTAGGGTGGAGGCCCTGTAAATCTGTGGCCCAGCTGAAGATAATTGGGCCATAATTCCTTTTTAAACAGCGTTTCCTGTGCCGCAAGCTTTTCCCTTTCACTCTTTTGTCTACTAAATGTGCCTGTATGCGTATTCCTCACCAGTCCTACAGCAACAACCCAGGAACGTTAGAATCCAATGTTGGCCCTGTTAGCGAGTGACGTTGCTGCCTCCTCCAACCTCAACCCACCCAACAAATACCCCAGAGGAACCCGGAGCCACAGCTGAACAAAACTCATGCAAAAAGTGAATTGGCACCTTCTAACTTGGAAGATGTATTGATGGCCACTGGTGTTTCCATGATGGCACTTGTTTTGAGCTGTTCTGGTTCAGTTTCACTCAAACGTCTGCGACGATGTATAGACTCCAACCAGAAGCACTGGTTCACGCAATGGGCTGATTTAAGTGGTAGCAGTTGACTGGATCATAGAATCATAGAATCATAGAGTTGGAAGAGACCACAAGGGCCATCGAGTCCAACCCCCTGCCAAGCAGGAAACACCATCAGAGCACTCCTGACATATGGTTGTCAAGCCTCTGCTTAAAGACCTCCAAAGAAGGAGACTCCACCACACTCCTTGGCAGCAAATTCCACTGTCAAACAGCTCTTACTGTCAGGAAGTTCTTCCTAATGTTTAGGTGGAATCTTCTTTCTTGTAGTTTGGATCCATTGCTCCGTGTCCGCTTCTCTGGAGCAGCAGAAAACAACCTTTCTCCCTCCTCTATGTGACATCCTTTTATATATTTGAACATGGCTATCATATCACCCCTTAACCTCCTCTTCTCCAGGCTAAACATGCCCAGCTCCCTTAGCCGTTCCTCATAAGGCATCGTTTCCAGGCCTTTGACCATTTTGGTCAGGGACTGGCTAGATGAGGAGTGTTGGAAGCCACTCGACCAAGATGCCTCCAGGGAAAATGCAGGAGAGGACAGTCTGGACACAGGTTCAGACTGGTGGACAACTGGATACACTCCAGAGGAGGAGAGGAGCTGGGAGATACTGGAGGGTGAGGAAGAGGGGCAACCAAGCAGATGCCCCAGCCCCTCGCAAAGACAGAAGTCAGAAGTCACCAGATGACAATGTGTCTGCCGAAAGCCTGCTAGCTCTTCCTCTCACTCCCAAAACAAGGCGTTTGCTCCATGTAGCAGAACAGAGAACAAGAGACACGAAATGTCCCTCAGGGCTACCTGTAGGCAGAGGGAGGGATCTGACACCTAGAAAATAGTCTGGAAGAGGAGGAGCTAGCCACTTGATGAGCAACAGCTTACATGAGAGCATATCTCATGAGTTTCCATATATTCCTGTTCTGATTTTATAATAAAATGGTTAACTACAAGTTCACTATATGACTTTGTCTTTCTCAACTTCACTGAACTGTGCTAGGTCTCAGAGTTCAAGGTGTGACATTAGGCATGAGCATATGTACAAAGAAACATCAATTTGCCATCGGAAGAAGCAGAGGGAGAAGTGAGAAGCCGCCACTGCACGTATCTCTGTTTTGGTAGCCTGGACAGGGCCATCGTTCAGCGGTAGAGCATGTCTCAGGTTATCTCCACTCCCAGGTATCTCCAGGTAGGGCTGCAAATGTGGAGAACTGGACTTGAAAGTGGGAAAAACATGGACTGAAAATTGACACATTTGCCCATCTGTATGGGTGGTAAATTGCACAGCACACGTGAATGTGTGCTCAGAAGATTAATCACCATTGGTAGACCTTTCCTATTTGCCAGATTGCATTACTTTGCACTAAAAAAAGTTCACATGTTCATCTGGGCCTCACCAAACATTGCCTAGTCTTATTATGTGTACTTACGTGTGACACCGTTCTTAGGCAGAAGTGGAAGGAGGTTTTTGCAAATGTAGCAACAGACATACTATTTTCCTTCTGGATCAGGGTCATGATTTGGGATGACCAATCTGTGATCTCAGATGTCTGGCACACAAACTCAAAAAATTTGCACCCCACCTCTCATCATAAAAAAGATCACATTTTTACCAATATACTGCTGAGACTTTAATTTGTGGTGCAATCACAATGAGCTCATAACAGTTCTGAATTATTATTTTTGCAAGAAGGAAGATTCAACATTTGAAAGGTTATATATGCCACATTTTTAAAGTTTTGCATCTTGGCTTTTGATTGGCATATGAGAAAAAAGGAATCTTTATCAACATATGGCACTATTATTACATTTTCCCTCTTTGTCAGAAGACATTAATCTATTAATTTGTTACCTAGGAACAAGCTCGGCTATGATTTTGAGAAGGGAGCTTGAATTAAAAACATTGGAATGGATCCAGATTAAGGCTCCAATCCTAACCCCATTTGCCTGGGAGTAATCCCTGTTGAATTCAATAGAACCTACTTGCAAACAGAAGTGATCAGGACTGTGCTGCAAATTCCCATGCAGGTCTACTCCGAAGTCTGTTGAATTCAGTGGGGCTTACTCCTAGGAAAAGACCGTACAACAGTATAACAAGTAACAAACAATTCTTTTTAAAAACTGAAACAGAAGCATTCTACATGAAACCTTCAGGAAACTGAAAACAACTGCGCTGTATATTTCATGTATAAAGCTGTATGTTAGGTCTTCAGTAAAGGTAAAGGTGAAGGGACCCCTGACCAATAGGTCCAGTCGTGGACGACTCTGGAGTTGTGGCTCTCATCTCGCTTTAGCAAGCCAAACTTTGTTGTTTTGAATACACCCCCCCCCCAAAAAAAAAACAGGGTAAGTGGAGATGGTTTGTGTTACTTTCTTGCTTCTCTGTTCCCACCCCCACTCCCCGTCCCAACATCTCACAGTCAGTTCTGACCCCAGATCTTTTGTACCAACAGTCTTTTAGCAGTTAGAATGCTCATATACACAGGGGCGAAGCTTGATGCTCCAGTACCGGGGGGTGGAGAGCAGGCGGGGGCAGGGCTGGTGCGCATCCCGAGGGCATGGTGCGCCACCCACAGGGGCATGATGCGCGTCCTGGGGGCGTGGCATGCTGCCCAGTGCAGGTAGGGGAACAGCCACAATGGCACCCCACCTGGATAGCGCTGCCGGTGGCGGTGCACTCCCCCCCCCCACACTCCTCTTCCTCCACCAGTGTGCAGTCATACCTCGGGTTACAGACAACGCTTCAGGTTGCATTTTTTTGGGTTACGGGTGCACCAAAACCTGGAAATACCGGAACGGGTTACTTCCGGGTTTCGGTGGTCGCGCATGAGCAGACGCACAGACGCAGATGCAGCGTTGTAGGTTGCAAACGTCCCTCCCACACAGATCACGTTTGCAACCCAAGCGTCAACTGTATATGCATACCATGACACCAGAGCCACTCAGCCCATGGCTCCAGAGTCAAGTTTCTGTGACCAACAGGCTTTCCTGCCATAACAACTCAGCCTTTAGCTTAAGAATGTTTCAGAGGCTGCAGCTGTTTTTTTCCTTTTTTACAAGTTTTTCCAGCTTTCATGAGCACATCGGGCAAATGTCTATTATCCAGCATAATTTGGAAACATGAAATGAGAACAGAACCCACCCTGCAAGCTAGTGCTGATGCAGATCTAAGAGTAGAAAGACTTAAGAGCACAAACAGAACTTGTATCCCACCCACCCTCCAAGGAACTAAAAAATGCATGCATGAGATTCTCTGGCAGATTCCCCTTTAGAATGGGCCAGGCCCAAAAAAGCATAAGTTCAAACTAAGGATGGGGGGAAGAAATTTGATCCCGTTCGCATTTAAATGTTAACTTGCAAAAATTACACTTTCCAAAATGTGTATGAGAATCGAAACACAGCCGTCCTTTGGACGTGGCACTTCTCCAAGTTTTGCAAAGGAGTTCTTTAGCCAAGTAATGTGTAGAAAAATGCATACACTAGCATAGAACCTGCATATAAATGTGCATATTAGTGAAAATATCAAGATGTGTTATGTTATATTGCATAGAGAGAGAAATGTGTATCAGGAGAAATTCACACCAAAATGCTGGATTTTCAGGGCTTCCCCCCCAAAAAGAACTTATATGAAAACATGAAGAACTGATGATTGGAAGGCTAAGAAACTGAAATTGACAGATTTCCTCACCTTGACTTCAAAGGCAGAAGTACACTAGGCACCTCTAGCCCATTCAAGGAGTCTGTTATAAGATACTTGCCAAAATTATTTCAGAAGCTACCTTTAAAAAAAAGACCTAATGTGCATCAATAAATGAATCTGTCAAAGTGTTGTTGTTTTAACTGAATTATGGCACAATAAGTGATTTCTTTGATAGATCTTGCAATACAGTTTTGTACATCCAGAGACTAAACATTCAGGCTAGCAAAATAAATTCCTTCTGTGATAAATCCCTCTTGGATAACTGCATGAAACATAGAAATGACCAGTTCACCCTGAGTGGATAAATAGACTGCAAATAAAAGCATGTCAAAACAACGGGTTTTTCTGCTGATCTGTATTTATCTAAACTAAAGCCATGTCTTCTCTCAGAGGAGGAATATGACTTGGCAATCTGAGCCAAGAAGTATATGTTATTGTTCACTGAATACCTTCCTATACTGTGATATGAATCTTTATAGGTACAGCCGCACCAAATGTTCTCCCATTTAAATGTTTTAGAGTCACAGGTAGTGCTTTGGGATGGCGACTCTTTGCACCCAACACACTAATTGTGAGAATGGTTGCCTTAAGAAACAAAACAAAAAACAAAACAAAACAAAACAAAACCTTCTTTGCTGACATTATTTGGAACACGACACTATGGCAGTTCAATCAATCAATCTCCTTTATTGGCACAGAAAAAGTGCATCGTATACATGGATCACAACGCAGTTAACGAAACATAGTAGCAGATACTTTTAGGATAAAACTGTCCAGACATTGTGAGGTACAAAAATGGCTCTTGGGACCTATGGTGATTTCATGGCGTCACTCAAAAATCTTGCCACATTCTCCACAATGTCATTACCACAGCAGTTCCAAACCTGCCTGGCAGGTTGTTTCCAGAAGATGGTGCTCAGGGACTTTTGCTCTGCAACACATAATTTATTCTATAGGGTTCTACAGAATTCTCCAACACTTCTCCTTCACCAGAGAGAGAGTGTGAAGGGGGAAGAAATATGGAAAAATGAAAGAAGCCAAACATAGCCACACATCCCTAATTCTGAGTAGACATGCACAATATTGTGAGGAAAAAAATAGCCAGTGGACTTGAGGGCAGAATAAGAGGAAGAAGCAGAGACCTGGAGTTGGGGTGAAGAGCTAGACATGCATCAGGCATGTGGCAAAGTAAAAATACTGTGTAAAACTGTGTAATAAAACTGTGGCATAGTAAAAATACATATATACTGTATTTTTCCGTGAATAACACGCCCCCTATTTTGGGGGACTCCAAACTGAGAAAATGGGGGGAGATTCTATCCATGTATAAGATGATCCACAATTTTGAACGTAATTTTTAAATAAAATAATAAATAAATAATAAACAAACAAACCTAGTCTTAAACACTATAAAGTATAGTATATTGTAAGCGGTCTGTGATAAAGAGCTGTTATCGGGAATACAGTGGACAATGGAAAGTAGTCAAAAATGAAGTGAATTTCACATCTTGAGTTGAATCAACCTATCAAATTTTGATTGAAGAACTCTCACCAGAACCATCCTAAATATTGCATCTGAGCTTGATGCATATTCTAAGGGCTCTGGCACCAGACAGTTTTAACCCCCACACAATGTAATCCTAAGAGTGATGAGAACTGATAAGTCTAACAGAATTGCATGTGGTTTGTTTTTTAATGTTAGCATGCATTCAGAATCCCATCGTTCTCTAAAACTCTTGAGTCTGCTGTATTCTTCAGTTGCAACAAGACTTGTTTGTTTTAGTTATGTATTTATATGTCACCAATTCCAGTGTTAGAAACTGAGATATGAAAGCTAGGTGCTAAATGGCACCTTAAACCTGCACAGCAATGGAATGTCTAGGTGCACTTTTTTAAATAACCAGAATACAAAGCTGAAAATGAATGAACTGCAGCTAAAATATTATGTTCGTTTTTCACATGGCCTAGTCCTTCCCCTGCCCACCCCCATAATATTCTTAAGAAGGTCTCTTCTCCAGTCTTCAGAAAGTAGCTGGAAGTGGGGAGGCAGAAAAAGGTCCTCCTTTCCTTCTACTCTGCAGTTTTAATCTGAATTCTCAGGTGCAGTATTGCGCCCAGAGCTCAGAAAGTGTTCGCACTAATGAAATTCCCTGTCGCAAAATGCGCCTAGAACATTGGGAGTCTGGAACCCTGACCAAGTCATACAATATAACAAGGTGGTGTATGGGGATATATTTACAATATTTACAATAAAATATATGATTCGTCAGTAGCTCAGACGCATCCCATGAATTTGATAAAATTATTCATTTGATCCGTACAGTATTACACAAAAATGGTTTTCTTTCTTCAGTGGAAGATGATGTGAGCAGAGCACCCTCTGGTGTCCTGTCACTGGTACTATGTAATATAGAAGATGCACCTTCCAGCAAGATGCAACAGCTAAGATAAACTCTTAGCTGACATCCACAAAATGTATTTATCATCTTTATTTCAAGAGGGAGAGAAGGACAGGGGCGGAGGGAGATGCAGAATAACCTTTTCATTTGCTTGCTTAATGTCTGGTATACCCCTGTAGAGAGAGAGAGAAATCTCTCATGCTCTGCAAAAGAACACCCTACAATTATCACTTCAGAAGAAACACATAAATTCAAATAGCAAGAGAAAAACAGATGGGTCAGTGGTAAGGAGCTCCTGGGTCTTCAAATTCTCTGGGACTGACTATAATTATTATAGCTTAAAATGCCCCTATAAGCATGCAAGACACATTAACAGATCATTAACAAGGAATGTATTTTTCTCAAAGGTCTCTTGTACGCAAAACTCATTTTAATAGGAAGTATCTATGCACCAAATGAAAACAGATCATCCTTCTTTGCTGAATCTTTTCCACAGGGCATTTCTAAACTTGCTATTTTGCACACTGGGATTCAACTGCGTGCCGGCAAATTCAGGTTGTACAGTTAAAGGGGGCTTGGTGCTCATGTGAAACAACCCCACCTATGGAAAAAAATATCAACTTTTTGCAGCAAGGAAATGCATTGGAAAGTGTGGGATAGCAACTGCTTGACGCAACATTGTATAACCGCCCCCCAAAACAATACACAATTATTAGTCAACATCCCATGGCCTCCCTTCAAACTTTATGCGAACAAATCAGAATGAATGATTGGCAAACAGCTCTTCTGAAAGTGACCATACATCACAGAATAATAAATACAGTCATATCTTGTTTCTTGAACGCCTTGGTACTCGAACATTTTGGCTCCCGAACGCCGCAACCCCGGAAGTGAGTGTTCCAGTTTGCGAATCAATTTTGGAAGCCTAATGTCCAACGGGGCTTTCGCAGCTTCTGATTGGTTGCAGGAGCTTCCTGAAGCCATTCAGAAGCTGCACTTTGGTTTCCAAACATTTTGGAAATTGAACATACTTCCAGAACAGATTCCGTTCGACTTGCAAGGTTCAACTGTATCCAACTTGTGGGAGAGAAGGAACTTGAAATGTGTTCCAAATCAGGGTTGGGCAAACTTCTGGTTTCTGGAATCTTTGTGTTTAAATAAAAGCCTCAAAACCCACCCATCAGGGCCTTGTGCAATTATTATTATTATTATTATTATTATTATTATTATTATTATTATTTCTACCCCGCCCATCTGGCTGGGTTTCCCCAGCCACTCTGGGCAGCTTTCAACAGAACACCAAAAACAGAATAAAACTTCAAACATTAAAAACTTCCCTACACAGAGCTGCCTTCAGATGTCTTCTAAAAGTTGAATATTTGTTTATTTCCTTGACATCTGATGGGAGGGCGTTCCACAGGGAGGGCGCCACTACCGAGAAGGCCCTCTGCCTGGCATACACTTAGAATTAAAGAAACATAAATGGAATAATTTGTTTTGAGTCCCAAAACTGAATTCACAGTCCTTTCCACAATTATTATTTTTTTAAATCTGCTTTGAGCTACCCCACCTGCCTTGCTATTTTAATTTCATCCAGAGAGAGGGTCCTTTTGTCGTTGCTGTTGAGAAGCAGCCAGGAGTCAGAAATGCCTGACCATCTCTGGGAAAATTCCCAGCAATATCCCTGTTGCCAACCCATGTTTTAGATGACAACTTAGATCAGGATTGTTGTTGCTGACTCCATCTCCCATCATCCCTGACCACTGGCCATGCTGGCTGCGACTCATGGGAGTCCAGCAACTTCTAGCCTTCACGAAATAACACTGGAGTGTGAACAACAACTGTAGTGCTGCAATTCCAGTGAAATTTCCAGGACAGCCTGAGTGTACAAGAACATAAGAACAGCTCTCCTTCGTCAGGCTACTACCAATGCTATTCTAGGCTGCATCAACAGAAGTATAGTGTCCAGATCAAGGGAAGAAATAGTACTACTCTATTCTGCCTTGTCAGACCACACCTGCAACACAATTTAAGAAGGATGTTGACAAGGTGTGCAGAGGAGGGCAACCAAGATGATCAAGGATCTGGAAACCAAGCCTTAGGAGGAATGGTTCAGGGAATTTTTAGCCTGGAGAAGAGGAGATGGATAGGAGATAGCCATCTTCAAATTTCTTAAGGGCTGTAACATGGAAGATGGAGCAAGCTTGTTTTCTCCTGCTCTGGGGGGCAGGACTCGAACCCATGGCTTCAAGTTGCAAGAAAAGAGATTCCAACTCAACATCAGGAATTACTTTCTGACAGTAAGAGCTTTCTTTGGAGCTTTTAAAGCAGAAGATGGGTGACCATCTGTTCTGGATGCTTTAGCTGAGATACCTGCATTGCAGGGCATTGGTCTAGTTTCTATGATTCCAGGCCAGGGGCCCACCTAGTCCAGAAATCTGCTCATAGATGCCTATGAGAATCCCACAAGCTGGATTTAAAGGCAGCAACACCCCGTAGTTTCTGGCAACTTCTGGTATCAAAGGCTATTTCACGAATCCTTTGCCTCACTGCACTGCTCAGGTGCTGTTGCAAAGAGAAAAGCAGGAAACCTCCACAGCAGAGCTTTCCAAACTTTCCTGTTGGTGACACGCTTTTTAGACATTTCACAACACAGTAATTCATTTTGACTAGCAAACCGGAGGTTAAACTAACCCCTTTCCAGCCCCGGGAGGAGCGAGGGGAGCATTTGCACGACACACCTACACACTGCAGCCGACACATTGATGTGTCACGACGCACAGTTTGGAAAGCTCTTCCCTACAGCCATGTAAAGTCCATTAGGTGAGATGCGCAGCTGAAATGCCTGGGAAGGTGCTGCTGCAAGAGACAGAGGGAGAGGACGGCTGGAGTACGATGTCGGATTCCCATCAGCCCCAGCCAGCATGGCCAAGGGTCAGAGACAATGGGAGCACCTGAGAGAGTCGAGCAACATCTGGTGGGCACCAGGTTGGAGAAGCCTGGAGGAAGGTTTCCCTCCCTGGGCTGGGCTCCTACATGAATTGTAATAAAAGCTCTGTTAAGGCTCTGGGAAGAGGGTTCCAAATTTATAATCCGGTGGGCCTGCCAACTTCATCTTGGGGTATGATGAGCAACGTGTGACGCTAGGAGGTGAGGTCAAATGACCAGAAACACTCCATATCTTCCACCCATTAGATGACCTTCGTGGTCCCTTCCAACTCTACAATTTATGATCCATCTAATCTGGCAGCTTTTGCTAGTAAAGAGTGAGCCAGACTTTGCCCCAAATTGGTAAGAAACACACACAAACAAGGTCACCAACTACCAAGATGCCTGTGTCTAAAACGGTGCCTCAAACCCGTCCCGTCCCCCCCAATACTTTGTTGCATTGCTGGATTGGGCCTGCCCTCTACAGAATCAAAGAATTGTAGAGTTGGAAGGACATCTAGCTCAACCTCCTACAATGTCCCGCAGGCTTCCCGAAACAACTGTTGAAATGGAAAGTCGGTGCCCACAGTTCAGTGGGGCCTAATCCAAAGTGAGTGTGTCTTATAAGGGATGGGGAATTTATGAGATGCTCCTAGACACCATGGCTCTGCCAAGGGGAGCCAGAGTTCAATGGAATAACTCTGTTGTAGAGCAGAGACTCTTAATCTCAGGATAGTGGGTTTGAGCCCCATGTTGGGCAGCAAAAATCCTGCATTACGGGGGTTGGAGTAGATGACACTTGTGGTTGAGACTCTGAATCTCAGGGTCGTGGGTTCAAGCCCCATGTGGGGTGGGGAAACTCCTGCATTGCTGTGGGTTGGACTAGATAACCCTTGTGGTCCCTATATAACATGGGGGGGGGGAGCGCTGAAAGGTTTAATCCCTGCGCACCGCGTCTGCAGCTGCGCCTGGCTGAGGCCCGCGGGCTTACTCGCGAGCAAGCCAACGTTAAGAAGCGCCGGGAGGGTGGAAGATGAGGCTCCCCCCCCCCCCGGTCGGCCCGATCTGTTTCAGGGCAGGCCTAGAAGAGGAGCGCCGAGAGCGCGCGTCCGCAACACGGCGTCACCTCTAGTCCCGCCAAGGCGCCTCCACCCCCGGCCAGGCGGCTGAGCGCTTCCCCCGGGGCGCCGGGGCTGCCGGAGCTGCGGCCACGTCAGCCTTGCGCCCCGCCCGCCTTCCCGCCGCCTCCGGTTGCGAGCCGGATCCTCCGCGCCTCTCTCGCTTCCCTCTTCCTCCAGCGCAGGCCTCCCTGCCTGCTGCCTGCCTGCCTGCCTGCCGGCCTGATCCACAGCTCCGGCTCCGCGCCGGCCAGCGGAGGGAAGGACCCCCAGCTCCGCCACCCGGTAAGGCTCCGGAGGGGCCCCCAGCGCAGAGGAAGCGGACGGAGGACCAGGGACGGGGAAGGAAGCGCTTTTCTCGACGCCTCCTTCCTTCCGTCCTTCTCTCCCAAGCAACATCCCATTGGTGTTCCAAGAGCTTGCTGCGCCGCCCCAAAACTTCAGGGATTGCATTCCTTATGTAGGCACCTTTTCCTTTGTCACCCGGGGCATCCTCTGGGTTCTCATGGCCGCACATATTTGGCTACCCACCCACCCCCAATCTGTAGTCCCGTTCCCTCCCTCCCTCCCTCTTTTCTTTTCTTCCTTTCTTTCCCTCGCTCAGTGGATTCCCTTTCCTCTGCCTCTTCTCCCCGGACGCCAGTGTGTTTCCTGCTTTAAAATAGTTACCTGGTAAGCAGAAGGCACTTAGAAATAGAGGAGGAAGGGATACAACGGAAGACATCACCAACCATAGAATTCTAGAGTTGGAAGGGATTTTGAGGGTCCAACCCCCTGCAATGCTAAAGCATCCATGGCAGATGGCCATCCGACCAGCGGCGTAGCGTGGGTTGTCAGCACCCGGGGCAAGGCAAGTAATTTGCGCCCCCTAACCCGGGGCAAGGCAAGTAATTTGCGCCCCTAACCCCTAACCTGCCGCCGCTGCCAGCTTCTTCTTGCTGGTGCCTGGGCTGGGGTATTTACGGTAAGGTAGCCACAGCGGCGGTGGCGGGTCCGTGTCAGGTGTTCTGAGGTGAGTTGCCGCTGGCGCTGCCGCCCAAACGACGCCGCTTGCCCGGAGGAGGAGGGCAGAGAGGCGAGGAAAATGCAACATGGCCCAGCAGCGGCGGCGGCAGCGGCGGGGCTGTGAGGAGGGGCTGCCTGGCGCGCCCTCCGCGGCCCTGATGCGTGGGGACCGCGGCGAGCGCTGAGAGCCGCTGCCTGCCGGACGCCTTCAGCCCGGACGCGCGCACAGCTCGTCGGTTCCGCGAGACATGGGGCTCTGCTACAGCCTGCGCCCGCGGCTCTTCGGCGACTCCGGAGGCGGCGAGCGCGTCCCCCCCAGATGTTGCGGCCGGTGCGGCCGGCCCCCCTGCACCCCCCACGCTACGCCACTGCATCCGACCTCTGCTTGAAAACCTCCAAGGAAGGAGAGACCGTTGCACTGGCAAACTGTCATGAAGAACTAACTTAGTTGGTCTTTAAGGTGCTACTGGAAGGAATTTTTTTTGTTTTGACTATGGCAGACCAACACGGCTACCTATCTGTAACTGTCATGAAGATGATGTTGTTTGTTGTTGTTGTTATTGTTACTATTATTATTATTATTATTAATATTTATATTTATTTGTACCCCATCCATCAGACTGGGTTGCTCCAGCCACTCTGGGTGGCTTCCCACATATAATAAAACATTAAACATTTTTAAAAACTTCACATGTCTTCTAAAGGTTGTATATCAAGCTTGCAGCCTTCTTCACTTTGAAACCTCACAGCAGCTCCTGACATAGTTTTTCAGAGGGTGTTGCGCCCAGCCAAGTTCATCCGATAGTTGCAGCTTTCATTTCTGACTGTGCAGAACCTTCTCTGTCATTCCTCCAAGGAGCTGGAGAAGGCCTGGGTTAGACTGGCTCAGTTGGTAGAGTGTGAGACTCTTATTAAAATCTCAGGGTTGTGGGTTTGAGTCAAAAGATCCCTGCGTTGCAGGCAGTCAGAGCCAGTGTGGTGTAGTGGTTAAGAGCAGTAGACTCGTAATCTGGTGAACCGGGTTTGCGTCTCCGCTCCTCCACATGCAGCTGCTGGGTGACCTTGGGCTAGTCACACTTCTCTGAAGTCTCTCAGCCCCACTCACCTCACAAAGTGTTTGTTGTGGGGGAGGAAGGGAAAGGAGAATGTTAACCGCTTTGAGACTCCTTCAGGTAGTGATAAAGCGGGATATAAAATCCAAACTCTTCTTCTTCTTGTGGTCCCATTCGGTTCTACAATTCTATAATTCTGTAAGGTGGCGTGCATGGCATATGTTATGAGGATAACAACCCTCTGAGGCTGAGAGATGTGGGGGTCTGGTCCAGGGTCACCAAGTCAGTGAGCTTTGGAACTTGAGTGGGGATTTGAACCCAGGTCCTAGGGCAAGACTCTGCCCGCTGCACCACACTGGCTGTTCTGCATAGAACCCCTTTGCACAGCCATTGAATGTGCAGCCAGCAGTGCGCTGGGCATTGAGTGTGACCCTTTCATGCGTTCTTTCAGCTCACGAAGCGATTCCCCTTCCCTCCTTAGATCAAACGCAGTTGGGGCTGTAGGCTTATCTTCCCTGTCCCCAAAGGCACACCCTTTGATCTTATTTTCAGTTATTTTGCTTCACTTATTCCTCACCTGCTTTCCCATAATAGAATTCAAGGTGGCACTCACAAAGTGCTCAGGTGGCCTCCCACACCACAATCTGGGAGTGGATAGTTTTACGATGGTTCTGTTATTGCTCCTGTATTCTTCCTGTCATCATCATCCTCATCATCATTATTATTATTATTTCATTTTGCTCTCTCAAATTCCTTCAGTACCTGCTTCTTTCTACTCCTTCTTTTTCCCTCCCCAGTATTTTCTTTTCACCCCCAAATGACCCAAGCCTAAATGGTCATTTCCTTGCAATCACCTCCTCCTCTGGGCTTAAAATGGTAGGGTTACCGTCTTTACTATTGGCTGTGCTTTTTAATAGCAGAAATCAACAAGTGGTGGTGGTGGTAGTTGTTTTCGGATTCCACCCTTGGAATAGCTTCGCTTTTTATGTTGTCCTGTCTGAAGCATAAATCTGGCCAGCACAGATGTTCCCAAGGGGATTGTATTGGGGAAGAACATGAGAAGAGCCTGCTGCATCAGGCCAATGGCCTGTCTAAGTAGAGCATCCTATTCTTACAGAAACCAATCAGGTGGGAAAGCTGCAAGCAGGATTCGAACACAGGACTGTAGTTTCCAGCAACTGGTATTGAGAATATTACTGCCTCTGACCAAGGAGACAAAGCATAAACATCATAGCTTGTAGCCACTGATAGCTTTACTCTCTATGGATTTCCCATCCTCTTATAAAGCCATCCAAGTTGCTCATTGTTGACAGATGCCTACATCTGTAGCAAGAAAGTAACAATTGCCAAAGGCAAATGTTGCATATTTTCTAGGTTGTAGGGAACAACACTCTGAAGTTAAGGCAGCCTTTTAAATAGCTCCACAATGTTACTACTGTAGTTCATTCGCCTGCATGCAATATCCTTGCCACCTGTTTATGCATTTTTAATTCCAATAATATTTATAAACTGCCCACTCTTTAACAAAGTACCAAGGCAGTGCACAGTAAAATCACCTAAACATAATAAAGCTATAAAACTGTATAATATAGAAGTAATGCCCAACACTGAATCAAATTAATGCTTGACCAAACTACCAGGCTAGTACTTAAATACAAAATGAATTTAATGTGCTTTAAAAACTCTTAATGTAAAATGTTGACAGTCTTCTACCCCATTTCCTTCCCTCCCAGAAACAATTTATTACTCTGGAAGTGGCCTTGTAACGGGAGTAGGATATTTGTTATGTAGTTAAAGATTAAAGTCATGCTGATTTCAAGATATAAATATGTGGAACAAAAGGTGAAGATCATAAGACTACATTTGTGGAAATCCAAGAAACATTTAGTGTCCCTCAGTGATTACCAGTGAGTAGGAATACCACCAGTTCCCACCACATGCCCCTGTGCCTTTAATAGCAGTATACGAAATGAGTCCTTTGTAAATGAAAGGCTATTTACTTCCTAGGAAATGAGATTTCACAAAACGAAACTGCGTTCATCTGCAAGTGTCGCTGTGAAGTGACTAGGACTCTGCATTTACCATAAAGCACAGAGCATCTGAAAACTTCTGTCTTCCTTTTAGGCACTGTCTCTTTGAAGAACCCAAGTGGACTGCCTCTGGACCATGACAGCAAACATCCTATGAGAAGAGCTTTTTCAGAAATATATGCAGTTATTTGGCTACGACACTGTGAATTGTATTGGTCTCCAACGCTTGCCTTGCTCAAGTACTCAACATGGAGCCATTGTTACCCAGAGGAAAGTGCTTCACAGACTTGAAAAGACTCTTTTTGCTGTCACTAGTGTTAATATATCTGATAGCTTTGGTTGCTCCAGATCAAGACTACTACGGTTTACTCGGAATATCCAAAGACGCAACAAGTAGAGAAATAAGGCAGGCTTTCAAAAAATTAGCGTTGAAGTTGCATCCTGATAAGAATCAGGTAGGTTGCCTAGTCATAGAAAGGCTTTTTTCAATTAGCTAAGAACATTTCAAGACTGAAATGTGTTGAATTGCAATGTTTGTTTATTTGTTTGGTAAACGAACACTAGGAAGTTTTTCTCTCTTGCAGAATGATCCGGAGGCCCACGAAAACTTCCTGAAAATAAACAGAGCGTACGAAGTGCTAAAAGACGAAGATCTGAGAAAGAAATATGACAAATATGGCGAGAAAGGTCTGGACGACCAGCAGCAAGGAGGCAGATATGAGAGCTGGCACTACTATCGCTACGATTTTGGTAAGATAACACGCTTGTGAGTGGGGCGCAATTGTTTCGTGCTGTTTTCCCTGCCCAGAATTAGTGTAGCTTTGAAAGTACACGGTAGCCAGGCTGGCACACAGTTAAAAGAGCCAACGAGGACTTAACTCTGTGTGGGCCTGTGACCGCTGCAAGGAGGTACACAGTGTGTCCTTGGCTTTCTTAATTAGTCCAATTCTTAGGGACAGGACAGCCTTTATTCCATTCTTTTGCTAAGTGCCCTTTAGAGTCGGTTCTTGTTCCTACCCCTTAACAAGACTCAACCAACACCTTTTTTACTCAACAGCTTCTCAGAGCAGGAAACTGTAACTAATTGGTTTTTAATGTTTTCAATTGGTTTTTAACGTTTTAAAGCTGGCAACCCTTCGGAACTAGCCAGCCTGCAGGATTAGGGTATTAATATTTTATTGGTTTCAAATATAAAGAAATAAAGTGATGCAAAGGGAGGGGGAGAGCAGAAAAAGGCCCAAAAATGTGTAGAAAGAAGCAACCTATGAATATGTGAAAATATATGAGAAATACCCTAACCCATACATTCTTATATAAATTTGATGTTATTATCCTGATGTTATTATACAGTGGTTTTCAATCAGTGTGCCGTGGCACTCTGGGGTGTGTTGAATGATATTCAGGGGTGCCACGGGCAACACTGGCCTCTGTCCCTCTTTCTTTCCTTCCTTCCCTCCCTCCTCTGACACCCTCTCACGTCTCTGCCTCCCAAAGGCTTGCACAGCTGTTTGTTGCAGCAGCCCTGGCTACAAGCTCCCCAGGCGAATGCTGTCACTGGGGTTGGCCAGAAGGTGCTCCCCAGGCCCCTGTGGGGCAGTGTGAGGAGGCACCTCTCTTTGGGGCAGCTCAGAGACCAGGGTGGGTAGCTGTGGCAGCCCAGAGGACTCCCAAGGAGAGAGGAGAAGAGTGGAGGCTGAGGGCACCCTCCACAAGGTAGGGGTGAGGGGCTGCCAGCTCTGCAGGCAAGGGGTGACATAACTAGGCTCCTGAGCCCCACAGGGGTGCCGCAGAAAGAGTGTAGTTGGTCAAGGGAGCCGTGGGCCCAAAAAGGTTGAAAACCTCTGTCCTAACACATATGGAAATATTAATGGCCTACTACATTTTGTATAAACTCATTCCAAATATTGTCATATTTATCCAAACAAGGTCTATGTCTGTAAGCAGTCCGTTCATAAGCTGCAAGTGTTATCATGTAGTCAATCCATTTATTAAAGGGGACCATACCTTTATTCTTCCAGTTCATCAATATCAGTCTCTTGGCTACCCTTAGAGCGCATAGAATCCATTTTTGTTGTCCCATTGTTAACTCCCATACAATATTGTTCAGAAGAATGTTCTCTGCTGAAAATTTTAGCTTTTTCTGGACGGTCATAATTATACAATCCTACACTTTCTCCCCAAAATTAGTAAATATAGTCTTGCAGCCCCCTCAAGTAGGTAGGCTTCAAGAAAAACAAATTTAGCTGAATCAATTGCTGAGCAGTTGTGACCAGATGGAAAGGGTCTTATTCTGAATACTGCACCTTTTTGTATAGTTTTATGCTGTGAAAGCCCCTTCACTCGCCAGCACAGAATTCCTTCTCACCATTTGCTATCTTGCGCAATCCAAGTTTATGTACAATGACATAGCAAATGCCATTTTATTATTCAAATGCCCTTGTTGTTGTTTTTGAATGCTCATGGGGTGTTTCTTTGCCAGGTATTTATGATGATGATCCTGAAATTATAACGCTGGACAGAGGAGAATTTGGTAAGTCATTATGTTCACGTGGTTTCCAGGCACTTTTTAATTTATTCAGAGTGCATAATTGCACCACCTCATTCTTTCCTGGGAGAAAACGTTACGTGGATTTCAAAATGTCAGCCAGAGTGACTATGAGAGCTCAGTGTTCAAAGGCAGCGTTTTATTTCTTCCCTGTGAGTCATTTGTCTGTAGAAACTTTACAGCACTCATTGCCTCAGTCTCTGTGGAAAGCGAGCAACACCTTGACGAAAAGGGGAAATTATTCCTCCTTTTTTTCTGAAGTTCTGCTCTGCCGTCTTTACAGAAATTTCCTTTAAGAAAGATTAGTGGTCCAAACAAAGCACTTGAGTTATTTCCACTTACCAGTTGTTCTGCTTTTCTTATTTAAGATATATTTTGAATAGGTTTTCTCAGTGGAGACCACTTTACTAATTTGGGGTTGGGGGTTAACTGTATCATGATCCTACATTTAGTTGTTGTTGTTTTAAAGAGAAAAATCGGACTTTGCTAACTTAGTTCTCCTCCTCAGGAAACAACTCACAGATAACTAAACATCGGTTATGTTTGCATTTCCTGTTCGTGTTTGACCAGGGTTATTTGCAGAATTGAATGTGTTTGCCTAGCATGATAACAACACACTTGTGCACACAGTGAGAGTTTCCCCACCCCTGGTATTTGAGCAGTAGACAGATTTTATGCTTTTTACATTCTCTGTATTTCACGGTCATCCAGCATCTGATCTGGCCTAAGTGATAATGTTGAAACCGAATAGGCCCTTTTTTATAAATAACAATAGTAGTGGCAATTTTTTTTTTGCTAAAAGCGGCTTTTGGCTGGTATTTCATTCCTTCATTCATTCAGTTATTATCATTTTGCCCTGCCCTTTCTCCAAGGAATCGAGGCAGCCCAGTTTCACCCTTTCCTTACGACAGCCTATATCACTCTAGCTCGTTGCACTAAAACAGGGATGAGGAGCCTTTTAAGGGCCACATTCTCTCAGGGGAAAGAAGTTGGGGGCCGCATACCAGCGGTGGTCAACCCAAAAAGGGAGTGTGGCCCAAGCCAAAAGTGGGTGGCGGTTCCCCTTTTTCTATCCGTCCAACCAACCATTCTCTCTCACACACACCTCCTTCCCTGCCTCTCTCTCTCTGGGACCTCCAGACTGAACTTATCCCCAACCTCTCTCCCCATCCATTCCTACTCCCTCCCCTCTCACACACCCTCCGCCAACCTCAGCAGATTTCCTCTCGGCAGTGGAAGGGGTGAGGGAATTCAGCAGCATGGGGTCATTTGAGGTGGGCTTAGGGGGTGAAATGTACGTGCTCGTTGACAATATCACTGCTGCTTCTTTTTCCCCTTCCTTACTTCCGTTCGTCTCTGCCACAAACAGACCATTCTATGCATTTGGTGAAATGGATTTTAAGGCACAAGTACATGCACACTCAAAAGATGGGTTAAATTGGCATGGTTATATGTGGCGGAAATGTTCCTTCGTTGCCGGGCAACTGGAAACTGAGTACGGCAGTCATTTCCCTGTGCATGACTTACTCAGCTCTCTGCAGTTTTAAGGATTCCTCACACTCCCAAGTTCCCCTCTGCAGAGACAGTTTTGTTAAGCCCCTTTTAGGGATAGGGAGAGGAGCCCTTTCCACAATGTCCACCCTTTTGAAATGTTGGGTGCTCTTGCCTTTTTTTTGAGATGCTCTCTTCAGGCAGAGTTTTCCGCCAGCATTCATGTTACATAAAAATACATCAAAAGTCTGGGTTTACAAATAGCTAGCTCAAGGGGTGCCCAAATGATGCCCAGGTGTGTCCCATTGTGTCCACCACAACCTGCTCTTGCACCTATGAATGGTATCGGGGACTCGCCCCTCAAAAGTTAGTGAGAGACTCTTGGCTCTTTCTTCTCAGTTCCTGTTTGCACTGACTTGGCCCCTGCTGCATGCCTCCATGGCAGCCATTTTACATTATGCCATAGCCCTACAGCAGCCATTTTATGACTGTCACACAAAATGTATTGTAACGGAGGAAATATGATTTAAGATTATGCTTAATGATTTATATGCATTCATAAAGGAAGATTACGTAATTTCATTTGATTAATTGGGAAAATAGGTAAACGTCTGGACAGGAATTGAACAAGCACAGTCGATGGAAATGGGAATGGATGGGAAAGTATTAGAAATTAAGAAAAAATACTTTTCTGTAAGCAGCAAATGAGGGAGGGAAAAGAAGCACCTTGAAGGTGTTATTCTAAAGCAGCAATGCTGCAGCAAGCAAAGGCTCCAGCTGCCCAGTCAGCTGCTTGTGGCTGCAAAGCCAGACAGGATGTTTGTGACTGTTGCCATGGAAACAAAGGGGCAGTCCATTCTGTACTGAGCACCGGATGTTAGCTCAGTGTGTGTGTCATATGACCTGTACAGGATGTACATGGGTGGAGTTTGGAGTTTCTCTCTGTTTTGTTGATGAGAGCAGACATGTTTTCTCTATATGACTGCTGAAGACAGGAATAAAACATGTAGATACATTTCTGTCTGAGTCTGATTCCCCTCCCTGGGATATGCTGGAGAGCAGGGAGGAGGAGAAGCAGTTGGTGTGTTTTTCTCACAGCCTGAGAAAAATCGCCGGAACGGACCTCGTGTGTTTTTACTGCCGGGAGTCGCCGGAGGGAGGTCAAAAGAATTCAGCCGGTGCCTGGAGAGATAGGCACATACCTCTGACCGGCACTGAATTCTGACAATGGTAGCAGAGGATGGTTTCGATCCATCGACCTCTGCATCAAGGAGACTGTATTCATCCCTCTCCATGGAAGCCTGAGATGGAAGCTGATTCTCTGCAGCTGGAAGCTGACCAGAAGAAGCTGAAAGCCAAGCTACAGAGCCCAGGTATGAGATTTTCGGGCTTAAGAGTGTGAATGCAGATGGATTAATTCTCTGCTTCATGGGAGCAACGTTTGGAAAAAACAGCTCCGAGAGAGAAGAGTCTGCATTCCAAACATTCCTGTGGTTTTTCCTGTCCAAGGAAAGGAATGTGGTTGCTTAGCAACGCAGATAAGGGCTGGATGTCAGGCTATGCCCAGGGAGGCAAAAACAACTCGTGTTTTGACTAGGCCTTTACAAAGGAACTGTTGGAAAGGGACTTTCCAAGCAGCCAGTGTTATTGCTGCCAGGTGCACAGAGTGTAAACAAGCCAGCTATTGGATTTTAGAGGCTTGTGTTTGAGAGTCAATGCAAGGACTCAAAATGGATGCCAAGAAGGGAGTTTTGCCTTCTCCACCCCTCTTGACCAGTGACAATTATGCATCTTGGTCTATTAAGATGAAGGCCTTGCTGCAGAATCAGAGACTGTTTGGGGTGATTGAGAACCCCATCCCTGCAGCACCAACGCGTCCTTGGGAGTCACAGGATATGAAGGCCAGAACTGCTATAATTCTGTGCGTGTCAGACTCTCAGCTTATTCATATACAAGATTTACCGCACGCGAAAGATGTTTGGGACACGCTGAGAAGGACACATCAGAGAGATGCAGGTTCTTCAGCGTTGCTGTATTTTGAAAAGCTGACCAACCTGAGGCTTGCGCCTGATGGAGATGTTCAAGCGCACCTGACGGAAATGAAATTTCTGCGTCAGCAGATGGTGGAACGCAATTTCCGTCTGGATGAGGAAGTGTTTTGCTTCATGGTGATAAACAGCCTGAATCGGACTTACAAAACGGTTGCCAGTCAGCTGGGGTCCCTCCCAGCGCAAGATCTAACGTCGGACAGGGTCTTTGCCGTGGTTCTGAACGAACATGACAGACTTGCCGCCCTGGAAGTCAAGGACAGGGGGAGGGAAGAACGGAGTTCAAACACCCCCACTGCTGTAGCTACTGGAGGAGACGCCGTAGCTTTGAACGTTGTCCAATGCCACAATTGTGGACAGACTGGGCATCTTCAGCGGAACTGCAGGAAGCCACGTCAGAACAAAGGAGCCAAGGGAAGCTCCACGAAGTCTGAGGCGTCAGGCAGAAGTCATGCCAAGTCACAGGCGAAGCCTGCAAAGGCTTTGATGTCCCTAAAAGCCACACCACAAGTGGGGAATTCCTTCATTTTAGACACGGGAGCGACGGTTCACATGACCCATCGTAGGGATTTGTTTTCGTCGTTTAAGAAGCAAAGCTTCGTTGTACAACAAGCCAACGGTCAAGAGCTGGAAGCCACCGGAATTGGGACTGTGTATCTTAAAAGTCTGAACTTGACTATAGACAATGTTTATTTGGTTCCAGAGTTGAAGTACAATCTGCTCAGCGTTTCGCAGATTGCCAAGAAGGGACTAAAACTGTCCTATGATGATCAACACTGCGAGATCTACAAAGATGGAGAGTTGTATCTTTCTGCCAAAGAGAAAGATGGACTGTATTTGTTGACTTTTGATCAAAGTGATTACATGGAATGTAATTCTTGTGATTCTAACATGATTTCTTTTGCAGGTGTAGCTGAAAAGAACGCCAAGCAGGTCACCTCGAGGGTCGACAGGGCATTTCAGCGGGTGTATGCTGATGTGATTGGTCCTTTAGCACCATCTAGAGGCAATGCAAAGTATTACCTAATGTGTGTTGATTCTTTTACAGGTTTTGTCTGGATTTATCTTTTGGAGAGACCGAAAGAAGCCTTAGAAAGGTTTAAAGAGTTTTCTGACAAAGTTAAAAATATGCATGATGCTGACATAGATTGTCTTTGCACAGATGAGAAGCCAATTTTTCTCTTACAGGATTTCCAGAGGTTCCTGAAGAAGAAAGGGATAAGACACAAAATTGCAGCTTCCGAAGAAGCTTGGAACAGATGTGTCTGTGTTAGGGTGAACAAAGAATTGCAAAAGGGAATGGAAGCGCAATTGCTTAGTTCACATCTGCCACATGAGTACTGGGCTGAGTCGCTAATGTCATTTTGTTACACGTGGTTGAGAAAGGTTTCAAATGAATTGGGAAGTTCTCCTTTTGAGAAACTGTTCCACAGAAAACCTTCTGTTGCCCATTTCAAGGTTTTTGGATCTCATGTGAGGACAGAAGCTCCGGGTGGAGTAAAGAATGCCAGAGGCATTTTTGTGGGTTATGAAAAGGGTCTCTACAGAGTAATTTTGTCTGAATCTGGTCAGGTGATTCTCACAAAATTCCTAGAGAGTGCTCCTGAACAGGAGCGAGTGATTGTTCACACATTTCCCACAGGTGATGATGATGATTCTGATGATGATGATGATGAGTTTGATCTTATTGAGTTCAGTAGTACTGATGACGACAGCGATAGCTCAGACAGCTCAGTTGTCACAGTCATTGAGAGGAAATCTCACATAATGACTAGACCCTCAGAAGAGGAGGATGAACCACTGATTAAGCTTAGTACTGGTTCTTCAGAGAGCTCAGAGGCTGAACCAGAAAGCAGAGAAGAGCAGCACCTCTTACGTAGGTCTGAGAGAGCAACGAAGGGTGTACCACCCAAGAGGTATTCAAAAGAGTTTGCCAACCAAGCTATTGCATGTGTTGCTGTTGTAAACGACCAAGGTCAAATTGAAGCTGTGTCTGAGTCAGAGACAAAGGCACAACAGAGAGTTGCTAACCAAGGTAATGCAGATGCACTCATTCCTTGGAAAGCACACAACCAGAGAGGTACATTGGTAAAACCAGTGGCGGGTAGTTCCAAGGGTGGAACTGAAACAACAGGGGAGTGTTATAAGTATAACAACTGTTTGTTTTCTTCTCTGGATGACGCTTTGCTCGCAGCACGCATTGATACTTTAGGGGGAGTATGTTATTCTAAAGCAGCAATGCTGCAGCAAGCAAAGGCTCCAGCTGCCCAGTCAGCTGCTTGTGGCTGCAAAGCCAGACAGGATGTTTGTGACTGTTGCCATGGAAACAAAGGGGCAGTCCATTCTGTACTGAGCACCGGATGTTAGCTCAGTGTGTGTGTCATATGACCTGTACAGGATGTACATGGGTGGAGTTTGGAGTTTCTCTCTGTTTTGTTGATGAGAGCAGACATGTTTTCTCTATATGACTGCTGAAGACAGGAATAAAACATGTAGATACATTTCTGTCTGAGTCTGATTCCCCTCCCTGGGGATATGCTGGAGAGCAGGGAGGAGGAGAAGCAGTTGGTGTGTTTTTCTCACAGCCTGAGAAAAATCGCCGGAACGGACCTCGTGTGTTTTTACTGCCGGGAGTCGCCGGAGGGAGGTCAAAAGAATTCAGCCGGTGCCTGGAGAGATAGGCACATACCTCTGACCGGCACTGAATTCTGACAGAAGGGAGGTGGAAAGTCAATTTTAAAATTTGTGTTAAATTGGAATTAATTTGTTGTTAATTTGTTTTTTTAAAAAATGGAAAACTAATGAAAATTATTGGGCAGAATTTTGACCCTTTTAAATATTGTTGTTCTAGATGCTGCTGTTACTTCGGGAGAATTGTGGTTTATCAATTTCTATTCCCCTCGGTGCTCCCATTGCCATGATTTAGCACCGACGGTAGGTATAGGTCAGCCCATGCATGCTGCTTTTGAATGCATTCCCTAGTTTCCTTAGGCAGAGACCTTGTTGGGGAAAGGGGAAGACTCTTACCACAGCATGAGAGTTGAAGGGTATGCGAGAGTTGCATTATTTTCTTGCCATTGACCAATCTGTGGCTCTATCACTAATGGTTGCAGCCTGGTCTCCCATTCTGTACAAGCATAGACACATCGTTTGGCAAGACTACAGGACATTGGCATCCACATTGGCCATCCTTGGGGGTCATCGGAACCTGCCTTGTACTCAACCAAACCATGGGTCTGTCTACCTTAGTATTGTCTACATTGACTGGTAGAGGCTCTCCAGGGTTTCAGACAGGGGACAGGATTCTCAGTCCTACCTGGAGATGTTGGGGATTGAGTCTGGGGCCTTCTGCATGCAAAGCAGATGTTTCTACCACTGAGCTACAGCCCTTTTCAACAAGCTCTGCAAGGAGTTGAACCAGAGGTTCCCCACCGACATGGAAAACATGTGGGTAGAAAGAATGAGATCCTACAGGGATAATCAGAATGGTGGGCAGAATGGCATTGACCTTCAACTTGGGTTGGGTTCTTAACTGTTGTGATAGAATTATATGCATGCTGGTAAACAAGCATTTTAAAATTCTCTTGGGAGCATTTCAAAAACAAATCACGTTTTTTGGTAGAAAAAATAACCTAGGCTCTTGCTTTCTTCCCCCCACCCCCCAAATCAACTTGGAAGTGGAGAGAATTTGCTAAAGAAATGGATGGGTTAATACGTATCGGAGCCGTCAACTGTGGCGATAACAGGATGCTTTGCCGGAATAAAGGAATCAATAGCTACCCAAGCCTGTATGTGTTTAAAACTGGAATGGTAAGCAAGCAAATATTTGTACTCCTCCAGCACCCATCCTGGGCAGGTACAGGAGTCCTGGTCCAGTGAGGATTTTTTTTTGTTGTTTTTTTTTTGAGAACCGCAACTTATTTCAGATTTAGGGACAGCCACCCATGAGGCCAAATGTAGTAAGTTCTAATAGGACGACCCTAGAAAGCAACGTTGCCCAGAGAAAATGTTAGCACCAAAAACCTGGACAGGAATGGCTCTAGGGCAGTATGCTTTCTGAATCCTTTTAATAATTATGGTGTTTTTGTTGCAAGGGGGGGGGGCAGGGATGCTTTGTAGATATTACATACATTTTTACACCCAAGAGCTAAGGTTAGATTCCCAGATTTTCAAAGTATAACATGAAGGACATTGGGACTCTGGTTGGTTGGTTGGATGGATGGATGGATGGATGATGTAATTCAGTGTGTTAAGTATTGGCTAATACATAAATTGCATTATTGGTTTAAAATGAGATGTGTTTCTCTTGCAGAACCCAGTGAAATATTTTGGAGACAGGTCCAAGGAGAGCTTAATGAGTTTTGCCATGCAGTTTGTCACAAGCACAGTGACAGAATTATGGGCAGGTAAGCTGCTGCTTTAATGACAAATTATTTTTAATTTTGCGCATATTTCAAACCCTGTAATGCCAATATTGGGCAACAGATAAGTTAACCTAAACCTCTCTCAATCAGATCTTAAGAAAAGTGTAGAAAGGATCAATGTCATGCAACAAGTAGTTAATGCTAAGTAAAGTTTTTGAATGAATGAAAACAGGTGCATATCCCCTAAATGGCTGAGGCAATCCAGCCAGATGGGCGGAGTATAAAAAATTGAATTAAAATATGGAATTATTTGTTTTCTGTTTTTCAGGAAATTTTGTCAGTGCTGTTCAAACTGCATTTGCTTCTGGCGTTGGCTGGTTAATAACTTTTTGTGCTGAGCAAGGAGGTGAATATATACATGTGTACTTTTTTCAACTAGTAATACCTAAATTTGTGCTTGGTTGCTAGCCTGCTGTGCCCCATTTCCTACTGAGATTGTTAAAACACATCCTCTTTTCTCTATGCTAGTTGATAGAGCTTATCTTTCAGAAGCATAGATATGTTCCTGGCTGCCTCTAGAGGTTCCCTCAGTCTCATCAGGACCTGCCCTACCATTAGGCAGACTCGAGCAAGCAGCAGATGTTGCAAGGCAGGGGTAGCAACAAAGTGTTGGGGAGGGAGGTGTCTATGCCTTACAGCTCACCTATCTTGGTGCCCTCAGGCGCCATGCAGGATGCTGCCCCTTTGTCAGGCTCAAAGTGAGAGTCATCTGTCAGTCTGTTTGGCTGGTGTAATTAGGGAGCCGCCATCTTGTCATTTGCCTCAGGCAGCAAAATGTATTCAACAGGCTCTGAAGTTTGTTTTTTAAGCAAATGCCTGTGCCATTTTCAGACCTCCAGTGCAAAATTCTACTCTGCCCCTCTCTGCAGATGTGAAGGGGAAATGAAACTCCCCTAACGGGCAGAGGTGTGTGTGTTTGATGTCTTAAGAGTTAAAGTTCATGTTCCTTGTTTCAAGAGAAAGACAGAGGAAGTGACATACAAATACAGTGGTACCTTGGGTTACAGATGCTTCATGTTACAGACTCCGCTAACCCAGAAATAGTACCTCAGGTTAAGAACTTTGCTTCAAGATGAGAACAGAAATCGCGCAGTGGCAGCTGGAGGCCGCATTAGCTAAAGTGGTACCTCAGGTTAAGAACAGTTTCAGGTTAAGAACGGACCTCCAGAATGAATTAAGTTCTTAACCTGAGGTACCACTGTACTCTCCAGATTTTTCTGGGTTAGATCCAGACTTTGCCCTCTGCAAACGGAAGGTTATTTTTTTCCATCTACAGATGGCATGTGATTCTCCTTAATGGAAAAGGAGGCAGCTTTTTCCAATTCTCTCACAGCCCCCAGTCCCCAAACTCTCCAGTGCAGATTTTTGGAGAGTGGGGGGGGGGGGAGGAAATCAGTAAAACTCTCCAGGCGGGGGGCATAATTCTGCACCTAAGGCAGCTTCTCTGTGACAGCATGTGCCAAATTTAACCTCTTTATAGAATCACAGTATTGTAGACCATGAGAGTCATCTAGTCCAATCCCCTGCATTGCAGGAACCTGTTGCCCAACGTGGGGCTCAAACCCAAAGCCTTGAGATTAAGAGTCTCATTCTCTACCAACTGAGCTATCCCAGCTTTGCCCTTAAGTAAAAAGTCTTTGGAAGCACCAGAGTTGTTGTTTTTTTACCAAAAGCCTCTATTTGTTTGTGCATAGTTGCATATACGTAGATAAACATGAACCTGATGAAAAATCTTGTTTCTCAGACATCTATTTTTGTTATTTTCTAGATTGTCTGACTTCCCGAACACGCCTTAAACTGGCTGGCATGTTGGTAAGCGGCGTTAGATTTCAAGAATTCTCAAATGGCGCGCGTGAGTCGGGCGAAGTTCAATGCTGCTGAGTCTCATTGACTTCCAGTGGAGAGGCATAATAATTATTCCACCAAATGTTGAAAATGCTTAACATTGGAACATGCCCGTTTTTTGTTTTACTTAGGGTGGGATTCACAAAACAGAAAATGCAAAGCGTGAACTGAATGGTTGGATGTGTGTTGTTCTTTGATGCCCTCTGGGTGCCTGTGCAAAGAAAGCTAACCTGCCGCCATCTATCTGATCTCGTGTTGTCTCGCTTGTCTTGCTACAGGAAGGCCTTGTTAATGTAGGCTGGATGGACTGTGCCACCCAGGGTGAGCTTTGTGATAATTTGGATATCTCAACTAGCACTACCGCATTCTTTCCGCCCGGAGCCACTTTAACTAATAAAGAGAGAGGAGGTGTTTTGGTATGAGTCGCTTTACGATTGGTTTGCATATCTGTGCGGTGAGGTGGCGGCGGTGGTGAAGGGGAAAGTGTCGCCCCCCCCCAAAAAAGAAGAAGTTGATTTATATTTTAATTCCTCATATGTTGCTGGCCCCCAGAAGAGAAATTGAATTATGTGTCTTAGAAAACATCCATGCTTTATCTGTATCTCTAGATGCTTAATTGTACTTTCTCTGTGTTCTCTTATCACCGAAACATTTTGATGCTGTCCTGAAAGCACCAGAATTCACCCTACGCACCTGCATGCTTACACGTTTATACTTAATATAGACAGCTGCTGATACTGGACAGGGCAGTTTGTTCATTTGTTTCCTTAATTTATGTGCCACCTTCTTCCTTCGTGGAACCCAAGCTGGTTCCCAGGAGGCCACCCATCCAGGCACCGACTCCAGTGGTTCTCAACCTGTGGGTCCCTAGATGTTGTTGGACTACAACTCCCATCATCCCTAAGCTCTGGTCCTGCTAGCTAGGGGTGATGGGAGTTGTAGTTCAACAACATCTGGGGACCCACAGGTTGAGAAAGGCTGGACTAGACCCAGACCTGCTTGGTTTCAGAAAAGTCATGGCCTTGTGTGTCTTCAGAGCATCCCCTGAGCCATAGCTATCTGCCATATAGAGCACCAGCTAAGGTTACTGCTGTTGCCTGCAATACAAGTTGTATTTGTGTCTCTTGTTATAAGGCAAGACTCCTTTTCTTGTGCGCGAGTGTGCTGTGATCTTGATTGGTACATGAAACCGGGCTTCTTTTCATGCTTGTATTTTTATTTAAAATGAACCTAAAAAAGGAAGGGCAAGCCAATTCTGAAATCCGATCGGAACCAGTCAGAATTAAGCACTGACTGGGTCATGCCCAAAGCAAACAACCACTTGGTTCCTTACCGGGAAAGAATATTACATGATTTGCTTATAAGCATGCTTTGTTAAATATTCCAAGCATCCCAAAGAAAACTGAGGAAGCAGTATATTTCAGGGTTAGGTGCGAACTCCATCATAAATTAATGTGCTTCGAGGGTAGTAGACCTGTTACAAACACTAGGTGTTGTTTCTGCAGTGGTACATTTTCAGGACTGTTGGTATGGTGCTTTGGAGTTTAAGATACTTGGAGGCTCACAGCCATAGAGTAAGTCTTGTTCTGCCTTCGGGTTCAAAGTTGGCCAACTCCAGGCTGTGACACAAGACTGCTCCAGGTCACCAAAAGGAGCTCTGAATAAGCAAGAAGGCTCTGAATAACCCAAGTTAACTCATAAAGCGAATGGGAAAAGACACCTTCCTCTTCTTGGAGCCAGCAACAGGCATCTTCTAGGGGAGATCTTGAGCGGTGCTGGTTGTTCTGCCTGTCTAGTACTGAAACCTTTTGAAGGTGCAAATGAGGAGGAACATGTAGCTGGCAGCAGTTCTGCTGTTTCTAGACTTCCCTCCTACCCAGGGTCATTTCAGGCAGCGCACGAGATGCTTTGAAGGATAGGAGAGTGACGGAAATAGACTGGGCTCGATGAGGATATAATCCTCCTGCTCCTTGTCTGTGTACTCCTTCCGTCTTTTTAAGCCGTCCTCCAAAGCCATCCACGGTAGCCCAGAGATAAGCTTTTGGAATTCTGTTATTGATTTCATGTATTGATCACTTCCCTGTGAAGCACCCCAAAGTGATGTACAATATAACGGCATATATGAAGCAGTTTATATACAGCTAAAACAACTGCACAGATAAAACATTCCTTTGAAAAACAATCAGAAATAGAGAAACAGTTTAGAGCAGCAAACAGTGCCTACATGAATGGAATCAGTTCAAATCCCAGTTCCAATTGGGGGAAAGATTTCAGAAGGCTTGTGGAAAGAGGAATCTCTTTCGCAGGCACCAAAAAGACGACAGCGAAGACGCTTGTTTGATGTGCAGTGGGAGGGAATTCCAAAGGGTAGGTGCCACTACACTAAAGGCCTGATTCTAACATCAGGCAAAACAGAGCTCCTGGTAGGATGGTTTATGCAGGATTCCTTCTCCTGCAGAATGCGCTGATCTGTTGGGTATGTAGGGGATAAAGCAGTGTATTATAAATATAACACAAGAAAGGATAAAACTCACGTGGAGATTTCCCTGTCTCTCTAGTTCCTGAACACTTTGGACGCAAGAGATATATATTTGGAAGTCATGCAGCACCTTCCAGGATTTCAAATGATCTCAGCATCTTCCTTACAGGTAAAGAGTGTTCTCATCTTGACTGCATTTGGGTGTCATGGTTTGGTTCAGAACAGGAGAAGGGAAACCATAGTCCTCCAAATATAGCTGCAGAGACTGGTAACTCGCAACTGCTGCCTCCCACATTGTTTTTGCTGCATTAGCAGACCAAAGTGACCTCTCCGGGGCATAAGCGTGGGCCGTGGGTGTGGAGGTGTTGGGCTGTCCAGAGTACAAGACACACACACACACACACCCTGGCCTCACTGGTGTGGTCCAAAAGAAAGCAGAGCAATACATTTGGCACCAGCTTGGCTGCAGGAGCTACCAGAAGGAAGTGTGCAAGGTGCCATCCAACCATATTAGGGACTCCACTCTGGATTTGTGTAGGGTTTACTCCTCAGCCTTTTCTTCTGCCAAATATGTCCCACAAGGCACAGTGTTTTTGTGTGTGTGTGTACATATATATTATATTTTAGTTTCTGATTTCACCACAATCTTGCCATGAGTGTCTTCTGGGATATAACACAGAGTTCTTTAGCAAAATGTCAGTGTTGTTTTGCGCCATCCAAAGTACAGTCGTACCTCGTAAGTCGGAACACCTTGTGAGACGAACGTTTTGGCTCCCGAACGCTGCAAACCCAGAAGTGATTGTCCCAGTTTGCAAATGTTCTTTGGAACCTGAACATCCGTTGCGGCTTCCACAGCTTCTGATTGGCTACAGGAAGCTCCTGCAGCCAATCGGAAGCCATGGCTTGGTTCCTGGACATTTTGGAAGTCTGTTTGACTTCCGGAACGGATTCCGTTCCGAGGTACAACTGTATTCTGAAGTTCAGCAACTTGAATTGGTGCAAAATCAAAGAATCCATTTGATCCCTCTCTCTTTTCTTGCTTGATTTTGACTAAAATCTGCAGTTCTATAGAGCTTTGAGCAAGCCAGTTTCTTATTCTTCTAACAGATGGATGGATTTGTCTTTACCTCTTAATTTCTTTTTCTCCTCCCTTTTTAAGGATCACCTTGCCCATCACCGATGGCTGATCTTCTTTCAGTTTGGTGAGACTGGCAAGTCAGATGACCATGACCTTAAAAAACTAAGTTACCTCCTTAAAGCAGAAAATATTCAGGTGAGATAAGGAGAACCTGTAAAATGGATGGACATGGGTGGGGTGGAGCAGGGGACTTGCCTCAAAAGAATATTATTAGGCTCAATATCTTCCCCCCAACCTGCAGAGCTACATAGTCTCCTTTCACTTGAGACCTCATCCTTCTGGCTAGGCCATTGTTGGGACACTTGTGGCATTACAGATGTTGGAATGCAGATGTTGGAATACAAGAGTGCTGGCTGGTGCTGATGGGAGTCTGGAGCCCAGCAACCTCTGGAGGGCCACAAATATCACATCACTGACCTAACCCACGTTGCTATATTTTTGTTTCAATGGGAAAAAATAGACAGACTTAATAGCATTCATGAACCCCTTAAATGCAATGCAAGAAGTGTGTATTTGTGATATTTAATGGATAAATTATCCTAGGGTCGTAACAAACAAATGGCTTTTCATTTCACAGGTTGGCAAGTTTGACTGCCTTTCTGCCCCAAACGTTTGTAATGATCTGTACGTTTATCAGCCGTGCGTCGTAGTCTTTAAAGGAAGGGGAATAAACGACTATGAAATTCACCACGGTAAGCGACTCTTGCGTAGAAAAGTTACAGGATGTAACAATATTCTGGTGCCTGTAAATGCATCTTCCTTAGGGAGTTGCTACAAGTTTCAAACATCTGCATCTAAGTCGCATACACACACATGAAAAGCAGTACCAGGTGGCTGTGTCAGCAGAGGAATAGGAGCGGGGGGGCTGACCCCCCCACACACACCAGTCATTTTTAAACTCCCAAGCACTCCTTCTTCCCAACCCTCCCCCCCCCCCACACCAAAACAGCTTGGAAACTGACATTTTGAGGCAGGGAAACCACTCAAAATCCTAGCTTCCCAAGGCTCCCTTTATTTTATTTATTTTATTTTAGGAATGGAGAGTTTGTTATGTAATGTCTGCCCCTTAGATACGCTTTTAGTCTGAAAGATGCTTGCTTACACAGTGGAACCTCAGTTACCAAACACCTCCATTATTGTACTGTTCGGCTCCTGAAGGCCGAAAACCCTGAAGTAAATGCTTCCGTTTTTGAACGTTTTTTGGAACCCAAATGTGTGACGCGGTTTCTGCTGAGTGCAAGAAGCTCTTGCAACCAATGGCAAGCCGCGCCTCAGTTCTCGGACATTTCGGAAGGTGAACGGGCTTCCGAAATGGATTTCGTTCGCAAACCGATGTACCACTGTACAACTCTGATCAATTTCTAACAAATTACCTTGCTTTGCCCTGTGTTATGCTGTTGGGAGTTTTGCTCTTTCATTTTTCCAGAGCTAGAATTTTGGTTGGGGTTTTTGGCCAGTTATTTTTATTGGTTTTCCATAGTTCAAAACAAAACAAATTATGACCATATTGATACAAATTGATACAAATGTTATATAAGTTTTAAAGCTGACTTCCCAGCCCCGATGTTTCCTCTATTTTCCTCCCACCTTTGCTGCTAGAATTTTGATACTTGCTAGCTTCACGTTTTTAACATTTCTTTGTGATTTGTAGTCTGTTTTTATACACTGCTTGGGTGTTCTTTAAATGCAGAGTGGCTCATGAATTCGTAAAGAAATAAATCCTCCTCTGCCTTTCACAAAGAGCGCTGATTTCTATTGTGATCATCCTTGTGAATTTCTGAAGTATGAGTGATTAATATCTGACATGGCTGTAAAAGGTAAAGGTACCCCTGCCCGTACGGGCCAGTCTTGACAGACTCTGGGGTTGTGCGCCCATCTCACTTAAGAGGCCAGGGGCCAGCGCTGTCCGGAGACACTTCCGGGTCACGTGGCCAGCGTGACATCGCTGCTCTGGCCAGAACCAGAGCCAGAGCCGCACACGGAAACGCCGTTTACCTTCCCGCTGGGAAGCGGTCCCTATTTATCTACTTGCACCTGGAGGTGCTTTCGAACTGCTAGGTTGGCAGGCGCTGGGACCGAGCAGCGGGAGCGCACCCCGCCGCAGGGATTCGAACCGCCGACCTTTCGATCGGCAAGCCCTAGGCGCTGAGGCTTTAACCCACAGCGCCACCTGCGTCCTGACATGGCTGACTGCCACGTAAACATACCAAGCCTCATTTGGGAGGGGAAGGATTTTGTAAAACTCAGTCAGCCCTTTGGGTTGAATCCCAGCAAAGTCATCCTACTGAAATCTGTGGTGAGTTCAATGGGTCTAAGTCCAAGGATGACTTAGTTGGATGCAACAACCCTATTGCCTATTAAACTGGACTGAAAAATAAATACATTTTTTGGTTCTTTCCCTCCCCTTATTTTCCATTCTACTTTAGCAAATAATAGGGAGCTAATCCTCACGAATGCTTTGTTTTCTTTTCCTTTTGAAGGAAAGAAGATTCTGTACGACATAGTGGCTTTTGCCAAGGAAAGCGTGAATTCCCATGTCGTCACTCTTGGGCCTCAGAATTTTCCTGGCAAGGAGAAGGAACCATGGCTTGTTGACTTCTTTGCACCTGTAACTATTGCAGCACCTCGTTCTCCCATAGAGATGTAGGCTGTGTTGCATCCAAAACTATTTGGCTGTGAATGGAACAAAAGGACTTCACCTTCCTTCTTTCCTTGCCTTGCAATCTCCAGTGCACCTTCAGAATTTGTTCCAAAGGGTTGGGGGACGTTCTGGAGCAGATTTGGGGGGGGGGGAGAATGGGCTGAGGGGAGAGAGACGGAGAAGTCCTGTTGCTTGAGTGGAAGTCCATCCTCACAATGTAGCGGTTCCTCCCACTGTGTTATTATAACCGTGAAAGAATTTTCAAAGCTTCTTTTTCTTTGGTGATCACTCGTAGCCGAGTGAGATTGTCTTCGATGAACATGGCCTTAACAGTGAGTCTGTAAATGACTGTGGAGGCCAATTCTGGATCCACACGTCCTTCCACAGTGGGGACATAGGTTTCCGGGAGGGAGTTGATAATGGTGAGGGTTTGCCAAGCATGCCTTCCTCTTAGCACATTTCTCCCTTGCATCCTGAGTTTGAGCATCTTCAAAGTCCATGACGCCTTTGGTAAAGGCTGCTCTCCAATTGGAGTACCTGCAGGCCAGTGTTTCCCAGTTGTCTGTGTTTATACTACATTTTTTTAAGATTTGCCTTGAGAGAGTCTTTAAACCTCTCTTGTTGACCACCAACATTACGCTTTCCACTTCTAAGTTTGGAATAGAGTAGTTGCTTTGGTAGACGATAATCAGGCATCTGGACAACATGACCAGTCCAATTCTAGGCTGGCATGTAGAAATTTCATTCCACAGTTTTTTGCAACAGCAGTGTTTCCGGCTTTAACCTGGTTAGCAGAGGGCACTTAGAATTGGAGGAGGAAGGGATACAATGGAAGACATCACCAACCATAGAACCATAGAATTGTAGAGTTGGAGGAGGGTCATCTAGTCCAAAAAAACCCCACCTGTATTGCAGGACTCTCAACTAAAGCATCCATGATGCATGGCCATCCAACCTCTGCTTAAAAAACTCCAAGGAAGGAGAGTCCACAACAGACAGTAGAGTCTGTTCCCCTGTTGGAACAGCTCTTGCCATCAGAAAGTTCTTCCTAATCTTTAGTTGGAATCTCCTTTCTTGTAACTTGAAGCAATTGATTTGGCTCCTCCAGTCCGGACATGAGAAAACAAGCCCTCTCCCTCTTGAAAGCCCTTTAAATATTTGAAGATGGCTATCATCAGCGCCTTGCTGCAAGACCATGTGTCCTGTATCTAAGGCATCCCCAAGAGCTACCTGTTCCATCTCTTTAGAAAAACTCAATGGAAAGAGCTCACAACCTCTTGGGGAAATTCCAAACTGCTCACGTAATTAGGAAGGCCACGTTGGCATTTACCCTACATCTGTCTTCAGCATGTGAACAGTTGTCATTCGTCTTATCATTTTAGTCAGAAAATGGTTTATCATTTGTTTTGGGGAGAAGATAATATATAGCTCTCCTACCAGGGTTGTGGGGAGAATCTTGGAAGTGCAGAAACCACCCGGCCCCCCAATCTGCTGGGCTCACACCGGCAAGGCAGAAGGTGGGCTGTTGGTGTTTCTCCATGGGGTTTTCATCTTCTTTTGTGGGCTGATGTGTTTCCCACCCAAACTTTTCCTCCTATTGGTCCCAGTAGGAAGGGAAATCACTATGTCATCTCCAGGGCTGGTATACTTCCCCTTACCCCTGTTTTTGGATCCAGCCCCTAGCACACACCCCTTTTGACAATACCACTGTCAGATCACCAGCTGAGTGGCAAGGGATTGGAGGTGTCTGCCCTCACAGTGGGGGAAATTAGCAAGGGCAAACCCCTTTTGGTGCTTTCTTCTCTGGGGATGAAGAGGGAGATCCCAGGACACCCTTCTGGGAACCATAGAAAATGTTCTATCAGTGTCTAATATCTGAGAGTAAGAAATAATTTACTGTATTTGGTGAGAAATTTATATTTGGTGGTTGTTGTTTTCCCCTCTCTCTCTCTTCAGTGGTGCCCCCCTTGTCGAGCTTTGCTGCCGGAACTGAGGAAAGCATCAAAGCAACTCTATGGTCAACTGAAATTTGGCACACTAGACTGTACAGTTCATGAAGGGATTTGCAACATGGTAAACTGCAAATTTAAATATTTCCCCCACATAAACATAGCTTTGTTCCGGTTTTGAAAAGTGATAGCCCAATTGTTTTGCAGTCATTGCAAAACAATGACTGTGATGAAAATTAATTGGACCGCAATTCATACAAAATCCCCACTGGCACCTGTAAGTCACGTTAACTTTTTTTGTAAGCCTCTTTAACTCCTGCATACTTTTCAGCTCTCACAGACATGAAACTCCATGAACTTGGGAGTCTTGCAAATAAAAGTTCATAGAATAGGAAGAAGGCATGGAATTTGAGCTGACTTAGAAGACTGGCAAGACACTGTTTAAAGAGACACAAAAAGAACTAGATTTTCAGACACCATTGTATGGAAAGCCTACCAGAAACCTGACTTATTTTTAAAGTAAAGGCCTGAGTTTTGAGATCTAAAAAGCTGAGAGGATTCCTTCCTTGCATCATATTATATTCCACCTCTTTATACCTATAAAAAAAATGAGTGCAAGGCACTTTAGAAGAATTAAAAACTATAGGATGCTATCCAACTAAGTTTTGCTCGGATCAGAATAATTGAAATTAATGGGCCTAAAATTAGTCCTGCCTATTAATTTCAGTGGACCTACTCTGAGTATGACTAACATAAGATACAGCCCATTATCACTGTATTACAGGAAACAGAAATCTGTACAACTTTTAACTTAAAAACACTAGCCAGCATCCCTCTCATTGTTATGCTGCACAGGCCTTCTCTATACCGCAGAGGTTTGTGGGGTTTTTTGCAATTATTGGAGTAATGGAGGTTTCCTTTGAAGGGCAGATGAACACAATACATTTAAAGCGCATTGAACACACATGGCTTCCATCAAAAAATCCTGTGAACTGTAGTTTGTTAAGGGAGCTGTGTATTGGAACTATGGTTCTCAAAATTCTTTCCAGCGGGTGGGAAGTCATGAAAGCCTGAAATGTGCTTTGGATGTGCTTTGTATGTAGGCTATGGATCTGCCCTCAGGTTTCAGCCCTGAGAACTTCACCTGCCCAGGTACTGAATGAAAAGGCAGAAATCAGTTGAGGCTTAAAAGGGGATCTCTCCCTATGATTTCTGAAGATGTTTTCATCTTGATCTTTTGCAGCACAACATTAGAGCTTACCCAACAACGGTGGTATTCAACCAGTCTCACACTCACGAATACGAGGGGCATCACTCTTCTGAGCAGATCCTGGAGTTTATTGAGGTAATTGTTGAATTTTGTGAATTTT
This sequence comes from Podarcis cretensis, assembly GCF_951804945.1. Classification (NCBI taxonomy): domain Eukaryota; kingdom Metazoa; phylum Chordata; class Lepidosauria; order Squamata; family Lacertidae; genus Podarcis; species Podarcis cretensis. The sequence goes on along the minus strand of NC_137170.1, from coordinate 115,468,015 downwards.
CTGTTGCTTCACTAAAAGTTGTCGTTTGGTGTTTGAGTTCCTGAATGGAAGGTTGAAGGAAACCTACCATACTGACCATAGCAGATAGCTTGAAGAAGGTTTCAACCCTGTATGTGGTAGCTGTGAAAAGGAGAGCTAGTGTGATGTAGTGATTAAGAGTGGTGGACTCGTAATCTGGTGAACCGGGTTCGTGTCTCCGCTCCTCCACATGCAGCTGCTGGGTGACCTTGGGCCAGTCACACTTCTCTGAAGTCTCTCAGCCTCACTCACCTCACAGAGTGTTTGTTGTGGGGGAGGAAGGGAAAGGAGAATGTTAGCCGCTTTGAGAGTCCTTTGGGTAGTGATAAAGCGGAATATCAAATCCAAACTCTTCTTCTTCAAATTACATGCTAGGGAACATCAGGAAAGGAATTGGAAAGAAAACTTTGGAATACTGTGTAGAGTTCTGGCTGCCTTACTTCAGAAAGGATAGTGTAGAGTTGAAAAAGGTTCTTTCCAGAAGCTGGGTCACGTAACCTCAGTCAACTTGCTCATATCCCATGAATTTGTAAGCCATTCTTGGTATCTGATTTGTTTTCCCAGTGCTTGCCTTCAGCCAGGGGTGGGGAACCTTTTTCCCCCTGTCCAAGTGCTTTGGGGAGGGTACATGCCGGTGATGGACAGGGTCAAAAAGTAGTTGGAGCTGAAGCCAAAAGTGGGGTTCTTCATCAGCAGGTCGAACGCTGGGTTTCAACAATTTAAAATTCTCAACTCAGTTAAAACAGATGGCAGTTACAGAAATACGGCAATCGTGTGTGTGTGTGTGTGTGTGTGTGTGTGCGTGTGTGCGTGCGCGCGTGCGTGCGCGCGCGCACGCGCGCCTACTATAAACAAATTGCAAATGACTTTACACAACTTGAGCTGTTCCTTCTATAAATTCTGAGAGCAGATGAAGTGAGCCTTCCTCCTTTCTGTGCCTTAGGATCTCATAAACCCGTCAGTAGTTTCTCTCACACCCGAGACCTTCAGTGAGTTGGTGAAGAAAAAGAAGGCTAACGAAATCTGGATGGTTGATTTCTATGCTCCGTGGTGTGGTCCTTGCCAAGCCTTAATGCCTGAATGGAAGAGGATGGCCAGGGTAAAACCAAGCTGTAATGGTTGTAAGGGGGTTACTTGTGCGTTAATTGCCTTCGGTTTAGTTTGATTGCTTGCCCAACCATGCTTAGGCTCACAGCTCGCCCTCCGTGACCTGTTAGTCACTTGCAGAATCCATCAGTGGGCGTTTCTTGAACCTCTTCCAGCATAAAAGCTGTTTGACGCCAAGTCTCCGCCTATGTTCCCTGCGCGGAACTCGTCTGCGCAAGTAAGGGGACGGCTGGGGCGTGCCAGCACTCTCTCCACTAGTTTCTGGTGAAGGGTCTCGGAGCCCTGTCACCAATTCCTCCATCTCCCTCTCTTCTCTACTGGTGTTACGCTGAATTCCTTCCCCCCTGCTGGTCCCCTCTCCGGCATCGCTCTGGAGCCCTGCCTCCGCCTCTCGCTCTGATGTCAGTTCCCTGACACAAGCAATCAGTTCTTTTCAGTGCCCAGTGTCAATCATGCTCATCTGATCACTAAATGCTTAGTTCCTTGTTCATTTTCATTTTGAGATATTGAGACACACATACCCCTAGCATGCATACCAATGATCAGTACAGGATGTTTATTTTAAAAGTGGAGGGGTCTTTTATTTCACCAAGTTTTGCTGATTTAATTGAATAATTGTTTCTCTGTTTCAGTTGCTGAATGGACTGGTTTCAGTTGGTAGCGTGGACTGCCAAAAATATTTCTCCCTTTGTCATCAAGAAAACATTCAAGGTTATCCTGAAATAAGACTTTTCCCACAAAAATCAGCATCATCTTATCAGTACTAGTGAGTAATGCAAGTTGCTTAGATTTGTTCTTAAATACTTACTGAAAACCATGCGTATTATGTGACTTACTAGTGCTATGGATCTGATAATCAGACTAGACTAAATCAGGAGTTCCCTCAGTGGCACAATCTGACAATTAAATATCATTCTCCCCCCTCCCCTTTTTAAGGTTTAATCTATTAGAAAGTACAAGTTATAACCTAGAGAGGTGTATTTTTTATTATCATAAGGTGTTCTTTACTCATTTATTTAAAATTGTCTTTTTACTCACCTGATTTTTTTTATAGCCAGAATTGTTAAATTTTCAATTACATTTAATAATTTACCATTACATTTTACCTGAGAACGTTATTGATACAAATATTAGATTTTTTCCAAAAGAATGTATGAATTAATATTGTCTTGCATTCCAGTTATTCCAATAAGCAACTGAAGTATCGCCACCCTTTCTAGCTTGCCTGACGCTAAGGATACTTGTTCATCTGACCCTTAAAGCAATATCCCAAATTCATATAACCCACGTTTTTAACGTAGATGTTTCCAAGTATTTCCAGTTCCACACTAAAATCATGTAGGCTGCAGTTAAAAGATGGGTAACCATTTCTTGATCTCCTGGGGCAATTGCGTCTTCAGTTTACCCAAATAATATATGTGTTTAGGAGTATTTAGACCCACCCCTTATTAATTGTAGTTCTCTATACAGTCATACCTTGGAAGTCGAACAGAAACTGTTCCGGAAGTCCGTTCGACTTCCAAAATGTTCAGAAACCAAAGTGTGCTTCTGATTGGCTGCAGGAAGCTACTACAGCCAGTTGGAAGCCACGGAAGCCCCATTGGATGTTCTGGTTCCAAAGAACGTTCGCAAACCAGAACAATCACTTCTGGGTTTGCGGCGTTCGGGAGCAAAAACGTCTGAATACCAAGGCATTCAGGGTTCCAAGGTACGACTGTATAGTCAGTGGGCTCATTTGATAATTGATATCCTATCATCTTTATTTCTTCTAATATTGGTGTGTCACCCAGCAGGGTTTTGGGTGTTTTAAAGCTGTTTCGTTTTTGTTACAGTATGTCATTTCCTGCCAATGGAATTATTCCTCTGAAGGAAAGCATGCGTGAAATCTCATGCCAAATTTGAAATGGAATGACATATCTTCCACCTGAGCAAGCATTTCACCTTGCCAGATAGCAGGATCTCCCCTCCTCTTCCTCCTCTGCCTATGCGCTGTCCTGGGGGTTCCCCTGACCCCTGACCCAGAGTCTATTTTTTTTGGGGGGGGGGGTTTACGTGGGGTGGGAAATGGCATCGTGCAAGTGGAAGTCCTTGCACGATGGCAGTGCCCATGAGATGAATCCTGCCCTGTGTGGGGAAAATCTATTGGCTGAAATAGAGAATCCAGTGCCCAGCTAAATATCATGATCTTTGGGTGGGCACCAGTGAACAGAAAGTGTGCTACAGAGGTGTTTCCTCTTTCTGCCCATTTTGATTTTTTTTTCTTTTATACTTCTGTTTTTAACAGTAGCTACAACGGCTGGAACAGAAATGCACATTCACTGAGAAGATGGGCACTAGGGTGAGTGCTTGCCTCAAAACGTTATTCACAGCGTACTTTTTCCAGGGGGGTGGGACTGACCCACATAGAATAATCGATGGAGGGGGCTGTAGGGCCATTCAGGTTAGCCTCACCATCGCCATCCCCACCATCTATGCTGTTGCACTGACTGCCTCACTTTTGGATTGTATTGAAGGCTGTATGCATGAAGCCCCCCCCCCCCCAAAAAAAAAATGCTCTTCAGACCTTTGCAGTCCTATTTTTGGACACCAGGGGAGAACCTATTCAATAGGTCTTCCTCCACTCAGGTGTTGATGCCAACAGTGAATAGAAGGCAAACAGGACCTTTCCTGGTGACAGGCCACTAGTTTTGGGAGGAGTAGCTTGTGTGTCTCTGAAATCCCAAGTTCCTTGTTTTCTTTTTCCCTTTTCAAAGGTATTTACCTCGGGTGTCTCTGGATCTGACACCTCAGAGCTTCACTGACAAAGTTCTGAATGGGAAAGAGCATTGGGTTGTCGACTTTTACGCTCCCTGGTGCGGCCCTTGCCAAAATTTTGCTCCGGAATTTGAGATCCTAGCTAAGGTAAACGGCCTGATCTCCCTGCAGTGGCAAGTCACTGTCGGTTCAGTGCTCTCCTTTTCCTCCCAAGCTATTTTCGATGAATTGCAGCCATGTTGGCCCCTGCACACATGCCTAGGGTTGCCATATTCCCCAAAGTGAAAATCTGGGGAAAGTTGTTAAGCGTTTTTCTTCCGCTTGGATTAATATTAGTATTTTCTGAATGATTCACCAAAAATCTGCCCAGACACAAAATGGCTGCCTGATTCCTGGACGTATCTGGGAAAACTCGGATGTATGGCAGCCCTATACATGCCCAGTGAGGTCTTCTGTGTCACTTGAAGGGTTTCCTCCCTCCACTGAAATTAAGCCTTGAGAGGAACATTCTACTGTAGCCCATAGAAGAAGTTGTGTGTGCTTGGTTGCGGCCTTTGGTGCCCGGGACATTGTCTCCAGTTTGTGCACGGGTTTGTGGGCCTCAAAACCTTGACAGCCCCTGCCTTGTGGATTTCACATCCACTTATTCAGAGCATCTCACTAGTGAAACTAGTTGGCAGTCGTGGAAGCAGATGTGGGTGGGGACCCTCTTTTTTTACCAATAGGTTTTAACTCCTGTCTCCTCCTCCTCCTCAATTTTTAAGGCTGTTAAAGGGAAAGTGAAAGCTGGGAAAGTTGACTGCCAGGCTTACGCGCAGACGTGTCAATCTGCTGGCATCAGAGCCTATCCAACAGTGAAGTTTTATCCTTACCAAGGAGCAAAGGTAAAGGCAAAGAAATCTCCATCGTGTCAACTATGAGGCGGGGAGGGGTGCAGTTCTGTCGTGGAACACATGCTATGCAGGCAAGAAGGGGTGTATTTTGGGAGTCATTTTGGACTCACTGCTGTCCATGGAGGTGGAGGTCAATTTTGTGTCCTGGGCGACTGTCTACCAGCTTGATCTGGTACGCCGGCTGAGACCTTACCTCTGTGTTTGTTTGTTTTTGTTTCATTTTAAGAAAAATGCATTTGGGGAGCACATAGACAGCCATGATGCAAAAGCCATAGCTGAACTCCTGATGGAGAAAGTAGGAGATATTAAGAAAAAGAGGAAAAAATCTTCCAGAAACAAGGTGAGATTCCGCCCCCGCCCCGGTTGAATTTGACACAGATATTTTAGCATCTTTCTCCTCTGGCTATTTGTGTTCATGGTGGTGGATTTGTTGCGATTGGTTCTGATCATGCTATGCACGGGCACCTAATTAAAAAAAAAAGTCTCCTACCCACTGTGACCCTCTGTGTCACCTCCCCAAAAGATGATCCTGAGAACTAAGGAGACTATCCGGAACAGCATGTGGGATATGGGATGAAGGGGGCAATAGGTGGGGAGGGGGAATCAGTGACTGTCAGTTGCCTCTGCCTTATTGGAATGAAAACACAAAGCTACTGTCAGAGACAACCTCTGAAATTGGGTGTGCAGCAGCTATACCACCCCTTCTGTTGCATTTGTGTTTGCTGGGACAGAAGCATTTCAAATGCTTCTAAGGATCCACTGCAATTGACAAGAGATGTTTTGATGCTGAATGACTATGTGCTATGGTAGCCAAGTAGCTAAATTGCAATATCGGTCTACCACAGGGTACAGTCGTAACTCTGAAGTCAAACGGAATCCGTTCCGGAAGTCCATTTGACTTCCAAAACATTTAGGAACCAAGGCGCAGCTTCCAATTGGTTCCAGGAAGCTTCTGCAGCCAATCGGAAGCCACAATGGACGTTTGAGTTCCAAAGAATGTTTGCAAACCGGAACACTCACTTCAGGGTTTGCGGTGTTCCAGAGCCAAAATGTTTGTCTCGCAAGGCGTTCGAATTCTGAGGTATGACTGTATTTGGTAGCTGACTCCTCCCTTCCATGGTTGGTAGTATAGTATCACTGGCAACATCTTGAGGAAAGGTGGAATCAATGTCATGGTATTGGATCCAAAGGAATAAAACGAATTTGGAGATACCCATACTGGTGGGTTCTTTTACTTTATGGCTGTACAGTGGTACCACTTGTTACGGATTTAATTTGTTTCGAGGTGCCATGCGCACCCCAAAAATCCGTAACTAGAGCCACCGCTTCTGCACACATGTGCGGCGCGATAGAGCGCTTCTGCACATGTGCGAGCAGCGAAACCTGGACGTATACACATCCGGGTTTGCCGCAGCCGTAACCCGAACATTCTGTAACCTGGAGGTTACACAACACGAGGTACCACTGTACAAAGTTCAGACCTTATTCAAGAAAATATATTAAATATCTTGCTTATCTGGCACTGCATGGCAGTGGGGGCAAATTATTCTAATATTCCCAAGACCATCCTTTATGACAGCCTCTCCCAAGCTGGTGCTCTCTAGATTTTGTTGGGCTATGACTCTCAGCCTGCACAGATGGTGGTCAGGGATGATAGGAATTGCGGTCCAAAACTCTCGGGTTGGCGAAACCTGTTTCACGCAAACATGAAAGGAACATTTGTCCGTAGTTTACTACATCATTTTTATCTATTTTCCTCCCTCCCTTTGCTCCTTCCCAACAATCAGGATGAACTCTGAGCCGCAGAATGAATTCAAACTGAAGCAGTGGCAATGGAAGTATTAGATCATGCCTCCGCGAAGAGGAAAGAGGAGAACATCAGGCTTCGTGGGCACAGCTTTTATCTCCTCGAATGCTGCAAGAATGTTACGAAGCTTCCCAAGTGCTCATTTGGAACAGGGGAAGAGACGCTTGTTCCATGAGTGACATGCTCACTGGGAGCTTTTCTTTTCTGGTTTTGGATTTGAGACTTGATCAGTAGTGGAGGAACTGTAGGTTTTTCCCCTACCCCTTCTCCCATTCAATCCTCCCAACCTTTGTCTACAAAACAGTCTTTTCTTGCGCTGAAAAAGAACACTATAATTTCCACCTGTGGAACTGAAGGTATATAGACTACTCAGCAGCACAGAAACACTAAAACAGCTGTCTGTCTCTTTTCTTCCCGTGGGAAGAAAAACTGTGGTCTGAACAACTATTTTACCTCTGGTTATTGTAGTTAGTGAGCTTTATCCAGAATTCACTGGGTGTTAACATAGGAGTTGGAAGAAGTCCGTTCTTCTTAGCCCACCTACATTCTAGAATGTTCTGTATTACGTCCCGGTTTCTAAGCCGCTTTTGAAGAGCGCTCAAACGGTCGTGAGCAAGCACGATCGCTTCAGTGCTTGGCAGTCAAAGGGTGGAATGGGCCATGTCTGCGTTGGCTCCCCGCTTGCAGTCCGCCAGTTGCGTGTGCTAAGCTGTCATGCGCAGGTTTTGACTTTGGAAACACCCTGCAAATGCTCAGAAGAGCAATGCGCTGCTGTTTGTATTTTGTGAAGTACAGGTAACTGTAACCAGAAGGTGGCAGTGCTTGCACAAGATTGCTTGCTATGGACTGCAGCAGCTGAGAGCCGACCCAAGCAACACTTTCTTCACCTTAGTGGGGTAGGAGAGCTGAAAATAACGCCAATATATGTCACACCTGGCAACCAGTGCCCTTTGGTTTCAGATAGTACATGGGCAGATGAGTCTCAAAAGCCCGAGACACAAATTTTCATGGCCCTCTAGCAGCTATGGCGGCTTATTTATGAGAATTGATGTACCACACTTTTCGGTGTTTAAAAGACTATGGGGTTTTTTAAATTAAAAAATCATGTTCAGAATTAGGGGTTGTCTTATACATGGGTAGTGCATTGTGGGGCAATGGGATTGGTTGCTGCCGTGAGTTGAAGATCGTTATTGGTGGCTGCTGCAAGGGCTGTTGTTGATTGGCTGTTGCTGCGGCAATTGGGCGGGTGATTTGCTGCTTTTTTCGGTAATTAAAAAAAGCTCAAAAACTCTGACCCCCCCAAAAAAGCTCAACAACTTTTGGCAATCCTCCCCCAATAAAGCTCAATAATTTTGGGGAATCTCTCCCCCCCCCCATTTTCTTAATTTTGAGTCCCCCAAAATAGGGGGCGTGTTATACACGGAAAAGTACAGTATTTAGCGTTAACTCTGGAAGTGTGCTCTTGATTCTGACCAAACTAAACTTCCTGATGTATATTTTGTTCTAATGGGCTTAGTTTGGACAGAATCAAATCTACACTCCCAGAGTTGACGCTCAATACTTTACTTCTGGTAAGTGAGCTTTTTTCCCCCCTCCAGCTTTTCTACCCCACTACCTAAGTTGATTTCAGTCAGACTCAATTCCTAGTAAACATGATTGTAAAATGCAGGCGAAGCTTCTCCCACATCCAAGCAGATAAGACGCTGAGTTGCACCATCGCGATTTTCCACAGAATTAAAAGTACATTTTTTATTTTTATTTGAGTCACAGGAAATGTTGTTTGATTTTAAAGCAGAGCACTCGAGTCACTGTTGGAGGCATAAACGTAGGGAGAAACTGCTGGATGCAGTCAGAGAGCCCAGCTAGTTTAGCATCCTCTTCTCACAGTGGCCAACCAGATGATGCTCCTGCAGTTTCGAGCAACTGGCTTCATCTGTTTGGATGCCAGCCTGCTCCCAGCCCTTTGAACAGAGTTGTAAAACGTAACTACTGGCTTTCTTCTTCTTCTTTTCTATTTTCAGTATTCCAAGTGCCTTCTGAACATTGTTCTGCTCAGTGATGAAAGCGCCAAAGCAAATTAAAGACTGGCAGAAGTTTTCACAGTGCATTTGATGACTGTGCCTGTGAAAAGTTTGTGCCATGAAAAATGTGCTAGTCTTCTAAGTTTTCTCACTAGATTGTCCATATGAGGTTGGTGTGGGCCTTGAGGCAGTCACCTTAATAAGTAACAAATACATTGGAGTGGATCTAGAATTACCTTGCAGAAAGGACGGGGAGCCATGGAGTTCCAGGGAATGTGCCAACCCTCCAGTGCAAACCAAGGATACGGCAGATTCTGGAAAAAATAAGGGAGCACTTATGAGCAGACATTCGCTCCTATTTCATTGATTTCAATGGGTCTACTCCTGAGTATGCCTTCATTATATATCATCTCTAGGAGTCAACCTAATGTAACACACACACATGCCCACCAATGTTGGCGCTTGCCAATGTCTTATATTGTTTTTCTGTATTAGTACAGGGTGAGTCTTTTCAGAACATGTGTACTCTGTATCCACGGGGCATCTTTTAAAGGACTCACCCTGTATCTGTACTGTACTGCCCCCAATTTTTATTTGAAAATCTCATGCTGGGAATTTGGAATAATAACCTTCCTCTCCCTAAAGACTGGGCATCTAGAATATTGTTTTGGGGTTTTTTTAAAGGTGGATATTCTTTGCAACCGCTCACTTTTATGAGTGGCTACAGTTTTTTCCTGTGTGTTTATGTAATAATTATTCTGCCCCTGCGGAAAACAGGTTTTATTTTTCAGCAGAAAGACACTTCCATAAACCACAATTATTTGGTGAAGCCTGCATGTTCAAGTGCCCAGAGTAATTAGCTCAGCTATGAATACATTTCTGTTACTGAATCGCCAGCTGTTCCCCCCCCCCCCACTAAAGCTAAGAACATCAGAATTATAATTTAGTAACACAGGGAGTTACCTTCTGGTTCTTCCCGTTAGCAGATGCAAGAACACTGGAGTGGATAGGATCGGAACATAGTATTCCTTTTGAAAATATCACAGCTGTAGATGCTGCTGTGTCAGTTTCAACTGCAGTCTAATTACGTCTTGAACTTTTATACTACGGTAATAAATGGTTTCATCCAGTACATTGTCCTCCTCTTAAGCTTTCATGTTGTGGTTCTGGGTTCAAGACCTTTAAATTCCGTTTCCCAAATCTCTAAACAAGCAACTAGCATCCAAAAAAAAGCAAACCAATGTTAAATGATGTCCACATTAGGTTCCCATTCAATATTTTCTTTTTAGTTTCCCTAGCTGAAGAGACAAGTCACTTTCAAATGGAACAGTCGTCTCTTGGGAACTGGACCAGAACCATATTCGTTTATAATAGCTCCTATAGTCAACATGGGAATGTGCAAGGAGGAGAAATAATAATAAATGCTGTACTGTTATGCTCAGCCAACTTCTCCAGATAAGACAACAATTATCTCGGTTGGGTTTCCTTCAAAAGGTGGTTACTGCAAGACTTTGGCATTTTGTCATATTTGAGTCTATTTACAAGCATATGGATTAAGCATGGGGGGGGGTGCAGCTTAAACACACCAGCAAACCTGAATGCCATTGCTCCCATATTACATTGAGAGACAGAGAGAGAGAGAGAGAGAGAGAGAGAATCATAAGTTATCCAGATCCAAAACAGATCCCTGTGGCAGCGGAAACATGAAAATAAACACAAATATTCTGCTAAGGAAGCAGAAGCAAAATGTTCTTTAAAAAGAACTGACTGAGGTGTTTGATCCTTTCTCTAGAGTTAAGATAACCAACCAAAACATTGCAATTGTTGTTGTCTTAGAAGCTCGTTTCAAGGCAAAGACTGTGCAGAAATCCAGGAATGAATGCAATCCTCTCCAACAGGTTTTTCCAGCCAAAGAAATCCAAGGCTTGCTTCTGTGCAAGGACAAATGCTCTCCAAAGCCAAACTCCTGGGGCAGATGTTCTAGTCAGATGTGCTGCTGAAGTCAGGCATCTGATGCATTTCCAACAAAAACAGGTACAGGAGGACAGTTTTTATTACATTTGTTCATCACGTTTTGCCTTGGTTGCAACAAGGCAGTGCAAAGGCTGGTTTTGAAATGGTTTGCCAGCATCATGTGGACCACTGAAGCTTTAAATAGCACGGCTGTGTTGACCTCCTTCACCAAAACCAGGTTTTAATTCCTTATTTAAAACCCATTAGTCACCCACATAGGGTGGGCATGTGTCCTACTTTACAGAAGGGTTGTCTGGTCAAAGTCTGGTGAGTTAGGGGCCTTGGTGTTAATACCTATTCACAGGTCTCCTCCCTTTCTTCTCCACTAGGAGATGTATTTTTGTTTCCAGAACAATAATCTTTTCTAAATAGACATCTATACACGTAAATTAGGATATGCAAATTTCATGCAAATCTTTATCCTCTTTCTTGGCAATGTATCTGTAGTCACCCGAATTAGAAAGCTCTTCCTGTGATACTTTGAGGGCATAGAGGTCAGGCTTTTTGAATCCTGGCTTGTAAGAGCACCAACACTTTGAAGGAGAAAGACGCAGCATGGACAGAAATTTCTATATCACTGTATGTGACATAGGATGGCTCAAAGGTTTTGATTTGCTGCCCTGGGTCAGGTGTGTTGAAACCCTCCTTTTGCTACATAAGCATTCACCAAACCACATGGCACGTTAATGGAGCAAGACTTGACTGTGAGACTTTTTTTTCATTTTTAATGTTTTACAAATTTTTTTTTTAGTTCTTGCTGTTATGACCGCACCTACAGTTTATAGCCAACCTTTTGTGACCGGCAGAGATATTTGAAATTTTGAGGAAGCGCTGTGAGCACCATCACAAAATGGCTGCTTCAGGGGTGTAGCGTAACACAAAATGGCTGCCACATCTTGAAAAGCAGAATATGAGGCAGGGCAACAAGATTGTGTGGACATGCCCCCTCTATCAATTGTCCCACCAAGGTGTGGGGGAAGCATAGGGTTGCCATATTTCAAAAAGTTAAACCCAGGACTTGCCTAATATCCAGGACAGGCACCACCTTTCAGCAGTCCTAGGGAAGCACCAACGTCAGCCACTGCCAAGCTTGGTTATGGAGAGCTGTTTGCCCCTCTCCTCTGTTTAGAGCAGAGGGAAGGGTAGGTTTGCAGTTCTGGCACCCAAATAAATGTGAGTGTGTTCAGTGTAGAAGAGACTGAGCTCTGAGATATGGAAAAGTGATCATGCATTTACTATACTGGCTATGTCTGCATATCACAGTAAGCTACAAACCACGGTTTGCTGTGTAAGATCTGTGCGTTCCTGCATTCAAGGGTGCTGACCTGCCCCCACACTGCAGGGGCACATCACATGATGTGTCACATTATATGTCTTGCAATGCGTCCCGCCCCCATGTGTCTCTTGTGCGCTGGACTGGGGTGTGCAGGCGTCCCACTGCCATGATGCCGGTGCTCATGCACCAGGTGGGGAATGGGGACATCGGGCGGGGAGGAGAAGGCGGAGTGGGGCCACAGGATTTTGGGGCAACCCAGCCCCTTTCTTGAAAAGGTTTGGGGGGCTGAAGACCCCTCAGCCCCCACCACTTGGCACACCTGCCTTCATTGCCCCTCCCAACATAGGCAACAAAATTCTTGCCTTAGCATTACACCTGAAGCAGAGATCATGGCTTTTTCCACTTCAAACCCCCACACATACAATCTGTAGCCAAGGTTGGTCCTTAGTTTACTAACCATGGTTGATTTGCTAAGCAAGTGTTCTGATTGGTTTCCTGCATGGAAACAAATAACTACCAGTAAGGTTTAATTACCATGACAGACCAGCTGGGAAGACGGATGCCATCTGGGACATATAAATTGAATAAATCATCATTATTATCTAGTTTTCCCATTTGGAAGGAAGTCTTTAGGATACGCAAGGCCCGTGGTTTCTTTGATCTGATGGAAGTGTGTATCCATAACACAGAGAACCCACATTTTGTACAACCAGGGATTGCGTAATGAGATTTCTATATTTTTATCTTTGCAAGCTCTATTATTGCTGCTGTGACAGGGAATAATAAATCCTTATATCTAGAGACTATATATATATATATATATATATATATATATATATATATATATAATATCTAAAAGACAGACAAGCCCTTGTCATCTACGGATGTAATCTTCAAGCATTTACTACGTACAGAATAGCTTTCCTGAAGTTCCATAGAAGCTCATGGCACGACTCCAGAGTGAGTCATTTGCAGATATCGAAAACATTTGCAGATAGGTATAGCTGGAAGCTAAACAGGGCTACGAGGATAAACCTCTCTGCTGTATAGAATAAAAAAGAGATTACATAAGAGTCAACCAATTCCTGAAGGCTTATTAAAATACAACATTTGGCATTTTGCATGACACAGCACTGAGGAAATGTTTGCAATTTAGACAAATTCTTACTTTTTACAGACCTGAGATTAGAGACTCTTAAATTGTACTCCAAGCATAACAGAAAGCTCCGAGCATGCTGAACTTCATCAGTACGGACCTACCATTATAATGTAAACTGATATCGTCAGTGCTGTTGCAGTCAGTAAATTCTGCTCCTGCCACTTTAGATAAATTTTACCCAAATTAACATGATTTCTATGTGGTTTTAACTTACCTTTGGGAGGCCTCATAATTAGTCTCAGCTGGTAGCACTTAATGGCAGGCAACCTGAACTCCAGCAGCTGCTTTGCTTGTTCAGCCTTGGACAAGAACCTTAATTAGCAGCAAGGTTTTAGGTGCAGTTTTCCGCTGCTGACCGTTTCCCCCTTACTCTCCTCTTGAATGTTTTTGGCCTTTGAGACTGCAGTTCCCGTTGTGATCCAGAGGAAGAGACTTGGGTGCCAGAGCACAGTACATTTTCATAGGGCAATAGCTAAGTCATACTTAGAGTAGACCTACGGAAATCAGTGAGTCTCTTCTGAATATGGTTATTGGTGAGAGTAATCCATTAGCTTTGTAAAATCAAACAGATCCTGTGGTTCCAAGAAACCTAGAGGTAATAGGACTTGGAAGGGGCTAGGTGCAATTTTAGTAACAAATTTGGCATATAACAATATTTACTATTTACTGCAGAGCAAGTGGGACATAATGGTTGGAGGACCAGGCACAGACTGTAGAGACCCCAGTTCAAATCCTTGATTGGACCATGACAGTCACTGAGTGTCAGGGATTGGGTTCAAGAGGGCGAGATGGAGGAGGAGGAATGGTGGAGATCACCCACACACTTCTCCTGGTGCTGCAGGAGAAGAGGGAGACAGCCTTGATTGACAGCAGGGCTTCGGGGGGTTTGAGGAAAGTCACAGCTCAGAGAGAGAAATGAACAGAAAAGTTGAGAAGTGCTAGAAGAAAGGGGGGAGAACTGTGGTTGGGCAGCCACATGACATGTTGTCACTGGAAAGTATTTCTGATCCCCCTTCTCCCAGAATGTGACGTTTGTTAAGAAAGCAGGAATGAAGGACTCAAAGACATTTGACCATGAGTGGCCACGGTAAGGGAAGATGCTGTTGCTAGGGAGGAGGGAGGAGCCCAGATTGGAACAACGCTATTGTTAAGGCTTGTTGCGTTCTTTTGTCTCTCGCTTATTAGGATTGAATAAAATTCATTAAAAAGGACTCTACCTTGTTTTCTCTGCTTTTGCTGCAGCCAGAGGAGGATAAGCTTTCCCGAAGCCTTGACAGCCTTGACACTGGGTGACCTTAAACCACCACCCCCCCTTGTTCTCTTTTTCACCTCAGGTCGTTGGGATGATACAATGGGATGGGTTCTATCCATCCACGTATGCCAACCTGAGGACCTCGGAGGACAGGTGGGATATTATAAAGTGAGGAAAACATTTGTATAGTGCTTTTTTTAATGGTCAAAGTCTTTTCGCATCCAATAGTTTAGAGCTGGATATAGCAGCACTGACCAATGCTTTATGTTGCCTCACATTATGAACAAATATACCAGTCAAAAGAAATGCACACTTTTTGCTGCCTTCCTTGACCTATCAGCAGCTTTCGACTCAATTAACCACAACAGATTGTGGGAGAAACTCTCAAATGCCAATAGAGACGATTATTATTAATTCGGGAAGTATATCGTGGCACTGAAGCAAGAGTTAGAGCGGGTGCGAGAGGGTGCCTGTTGGAAGCGTTCAAGACATCAAAAGGTGTGAAACAAGGCTGCATACTAGCCCCTACACTTTTTGACATAAATAGTCATCCAGATGATAGATTACAAAACCCCATCATCCCTGGTCATTGGAGCTGATGAGAGCTGGCGTCCAACAACTTCTGAAGAGACACAAGTTCCCCATTTCATGGCATAAATTAGCTATATAGGCATAAAGGCCTATATAGGAGCAGCCCCAGCCATGTCATCATTCCCTTATCCATTTCCCTTTTTACAGGCTTGCAGAAATGGCAGCCTAACTTATGCCTGCCCAAGCCAACAATAGGAACATTGTTTTAAAAATAGACGGCTCTCTAAATGTTTAAGGCATGCTCCAAACATATTTAAAATCCAGATGCTGTGGCTTGATGAGAGTGGTATGTATAAACTTTCAAGCTTGGAGTAATCCTCATTATTAGGAGTCATTTCCCGCCCTGATCACGGGGTTTCAAAAGTGCAACTTGAAGGCATTTGGGACTAATTGGCTGCTTCACGATAGAGACTGTTTCTACCAGGCATTTCAAAGGATATATCCCTGAATTACAAAAAAAAGGGGGGGACGACAAAAAACACTAGCAGACTTCAGGAAAGAGTCCAATCTCCTTGGGATCGGGGTTTTCGCTTGCTGGAAAACAAAGAGCACTACAATGAAGAGATCTGCATTTGGAACAACATAAAAATCTCCCTGTGAAATGAAAACAGCCATCTTGTGCTAAACTGAAAAAAGTGAGAATTCTGTATGAGGAAGGGAAGACCATGGCCAAAGTCATTATGCTGTGTGTGGGAAACCTCCAGCCTTCCAGATGTTGCTGAACTTGTTGTTGTTTAATCGTGTCCAACTCTTCGTGACCCCATGGACCAGAGCACACTAGGCACTCCTGCCTTCCGCAGTTTGGTCAAACTCATGCTGGTAGCTTCAAGAACACTGTCCAACCATCTCGTCCTCTGTTGTCCCCTTCTCCTTGTGCCCTCCATCTTTCCCAAGATCAGGGTCTTTTCCAGGAAGTCTTCTCTTCTCATGAGGTGGCCAAAGTATTGGAGTCTCAGCTTCACAATCTGTCCTTCCAGTGAGCACTCAGGGCTGATTTCCTTAAGAATGCAACATCTGTAGTCTCCGCATTTTTCCTTTATAAAGCCCAGTGCCCAGAATCTGTTTGGCACACTGCTTTGTGAGGAGGTGGCTACAGCTCCCAAGATTCTTTCAAGGGTAGAGAATGGCTTTTAAAAGTATGGTGTATACACAACTTTTGAAAGATATGCTGCTGTTCCCACTCACCCAAGCACAGGAGGTCTGAATACAAATGGGTGGTCTAGGCATATGGGACTCCGAGATGGGCAAGCTGCAGGGCAGTCTCTCTGGATGTTGCAAACCCAATAATAAGGCCATGATTTGGGATGTCAACCGTAAAGGGCTTAGTCCTCGTGCTATTTTACCCGAAGGGATATACGGTAATAGGAATTTATCGTTTATGCAAAAGCAGCATCCTGCTCGTTATCCGCAGAGACTCTCGTTGCATATTTGATCCCTGAAGTAATCGTAACCAGATGTGGGGGAAGGTTGTGGTTTTAATCAGGCTTCTTCTGCGTCCCCCTGGACCCAATCACACCCATGTCTCTGTGTCTGTGCTATATGACAAAATATCACTGTTTCCACAGCTCACTGACGTATGGTCCAAGTTGGCTGTCACATGCATTTTTATCAGCTGATTTCAGCCCATCTGCATTTGTCGTAACATATTTTTATTTTTTTCCGGCCACACGAGTTTTAAGATATATCGGGGGCTGGGGGTGTCCACATATGAACGATGTGCTCCCAGACCTGTTTTATAGAGAAAAGGAACCCATGTCTGAAAGAAGCCCTGAACTGAAAGCCATAGAATAGGACAGTAGCATATGTTCTGAAAAATCCTCAGCGAGTCTTCTCAGTATTGAGGCCTGCATGAGCCTTGCTAGGTGGAGACATCACCTGATCCGGCAGGTGTATTATGTGCAAGCTCCATGTTAGAGGCAATGTGCCACGGAGTATCAGCAGCCCTTGAGGAACCACCATTTGGGTTCCATGATGGGAGAAAATTGGGTTAGACATGTAAGGCAATAAACCTTCTTGTCCGGGACACCTAACTTATTACTCTTTCAAAGTCTGATGGGAAAGCAGCTGTGGTTCTCAACCTGTGTGTCCCCAGATGTTGTTGAACTACAACTGCTATCACCCCTAGCTAGCAAGGCCAGAGCTCAGGGATGATGGGAGTTGTAGTCCAACATCTGGGGACCCACAGGTTGAGAACCACTGCTCTATAGAGTGCCATTATCCACTGTCCTCCTTCATCAGCTGTGGTGTGATGGTCCCCAGAAGGGTTTGGCAGCAAGTGAAAGACAGATAACAGGACTAGAGAAGAAGAGTTTCCTCTCCTCTCATTTCTGTTTCAGTAGCATCCCAAAGATGCTTGAACATGCTCATTCTCCCCCACCCACCACCACCTGAAGAGCCCTAACCAAGTTGGGTCTGTTCTGAATGGCTAGATCTTGGATGTGGCCTTTCCAGGGTCTATCGCCTGCTGTTATTCCACTGCAAATAATGAGTCCTGGCAAGCGAAACGAATTATGAAGACTTTGCGGACATGTTCCAGCAAGGCATAAACATTCAAGGAGAGCACAAAGCAATGCTGGTGACGGGCGTGAGAAGTGGGTGTGGCCTCAGAAGAGTCTCGAGGGAAAGAGAGGCCTATGATGCCACAAGGCTCCTTGGGGTTGGCTTGTTTCTTGCTGCAACAGAGCAGCACAACTAGCGTAGCTAGCTGGGGGGTGGGACACACTGGGTGCTTAGCGGGCTGTTGGGCAGCACAGTGGCTGCTGGGCATTGTGGGGTGGGCTTTCAAGCAGCAGGGAAGCTGGAGGTCAGCGCTGGGCGTGTTGGTCATTGCAGGAGGTGGAGCCACTGCCCATCTCTCAAAAAGCCAGCTACAGAATTTTGGCAGCTTTTCTAAATAAAGCTCAGCTTTGGTCTGCACCAGGCATTGGTGGGGGTTCCTATGCCACTTCAAGTACCCTTCAGGGAATTCATTTCCAGCAGAAGGCACCGTCGCTATTAGTGAGAAGGCTGACAGTTTGTAACATAAATGTTTTTATTTTCTGCTAAAATATTTGTTTTGTTTTAGTTCAGTATTCTACTGATATTTCCGTACTTTAATATAAAAATAATAATAATAATAATAGGAAGAGGCAGAATTACTTTTTTCCCAACTATTGGCACCATTACGGAAAGCTTAAAGGATGCGACGATCGGAACTGAAATATGTCAAAAAGCTATTAAAATGTACGTTTCCTGCAAGCGGGTGGGGAATGAAAGTCAGGATAAAGTCTCTGTTCACTGAGAAACGTGGCATGGTGATTGGCCGTAATTTTCATAGCAGCGGCCATTATTCAGTTATGCATCTCCAATGCTGACCATCGAACGCTGCTGTTGAATGGAGCCACTGAAACACAATCAGAACTACAATGTGGAAATGACACAGTGCAGGTTTCTGCCCAAAAGGAGGCCTGGTGAAGATAGTCTACTCCTGTGGCTCCACAACAAAAGAAGGGGCAGGGGGAGCAAGTTTAACATAACTTCTGGCAAGACTTCACAATTCTATAAACCTTTCCCACAAGGATTAAGACATTCAGAAACGAGTCCTCTGTGCGGCATTTGTCATGGTTAACGTTTTAAAGCTAGACTTAATGTGAGTGGTTTATTGAAGAGGAATCGACATTTAACAGGCCTACTCCAATAGGTACGGGTAGCTCTTGGTATAATCTCTTTGTATAATCCTTCTTTTCCATACTTCCAACAAGGGTTTTAACAGGCTGTGGGGGTGGGAGGGTGAACTCTTAATGGGTAACAGAACCTCCCCCTTGCTCAGATTAATTACAAAATGCAGAAAATGTTATGCCATGTTTGGTCCAATGTTCTTTTGCCCACTTGGCTAAACTTGCAAATCATCTTGTCTTCCCTTTTGAAATTTTGACTGTTAACCCTCACAGTTCCCAAGTCATGTATACATTTGGCCCTTTTGTTTTTCAAACCCAGGAAATTTCAGGATCTGAGTGTCTGTGTGACTGTGACCCAGTTCAGATGGTTTCGCCGACTCCCAAATATAGGTGCCGAGCGCAGTAGGGGAACTAAAATGCACCCTACGGCCCAGATCTCAGTGGCACAAAGGACTGAATCACACAGTTTCTCCCCAGCCTGGAATGATATACACTTGGGGCCTGCACATGCTGAATTTCAGACGCATAAGCCCTATGTAAATAATTTGCAGCAAGCTGGGGCATCTCACCAATGTGCCTGGTGAGAGGGCATATAAGGCACAATCTCACTCCTTTACTGAACTACAGAGAAGGTAATCTGACCCAACCCTGTGTCACTGTTTCCATTCCAGACCTCTGCGGTGACCTACCCTTGGTTTACGCATAGAAGACAATTCATGAACGCATCAAGTCCCTCAACTGAAAAGAATGGGGCAACTTGCATGGGTTCAGAGCACATAAACAGATTCAGTTGACTATGGACAAACGGTGGCTCTGGCACCTGCTAACCGTGTCACATTTGCCTTTTTTTTCAAAAAAGAAAAAAAAACACCACTCTCATAGAAATGGTCCACAGATATTTGTGAGGATAATATACCAAAAAATAAAAAAAATAAAAAAAAAATTCTGCGTGTCTATACTCCTACAAATACAAGGGGCCAGAAAACACAAGAAGAAGATAAAACTAATCTGGACTACAACATGATCTCATAGTAAACAATAGAATACAACGTGCAATAGTGCAATTTCTTCTTTGCTGCTCCAACAAGGCAAGTCTTTTAATTTATAGAAGTCCATGGACTGTTATTATTTTTTTCCTGACACGTGACATTTTTGCATCTAGTTGTGCCTTTGCCGCGGGTTGGTGCTTCTGCTGGATTTTTGAGCAGAATCGCTTTGTCCAGGTTCGTTTCTGCCCTTCCCAGGATGGCGGAGTTTCTGATCCCAGCGCTGAAAAATAAGAACAAACAAACATCTATTTTAAAAACATCACTACAAAGCTCATAGAGGAGGTCCTGATGCAGGTTTCGCCTCCTTCTAAGAGTTTGCTCGAGCTTGAGATCCCTCCCTCTTTTTCAATAAACTCTGTTTTATTGCTGTATCCTTTACAATGCCGTATCATTCCTATTAATATTTTGATCTCCAAGGAAACATACATGCCTATTTTTAGAAATGTTGGCCGCCTCCATGCATTGCTATGTCAGCATTTACGTCAATACTAGTTCTACCAAATAATGTCCGACTTTCCCTTTAAAATCAAAATTCTATAGTAAAACAAAAGAGGAATATTTCCTTGCCAAAACAACTGCAGCTGCATTTGCCCTCTCCCCTCAAAAAAATATGTGCTGCTTCTCATCTTTTGAATAAAAACAATTTAGACTATGCTTAAATGCTAACAAAAAAACCTTTTATATCTCTGTGTGAAGGTGAACTGCTTTCATATTTCATTTTTTATTAAAAGGGACATCTCAGTGAGAATATGTCTATCTAGTGTCTCTCCTCCGTTTCTTGTTAGAATTCCTACTCTCGAGTAGGACAAGTTCCTGACATTTCTGGTCTAGCACATGAAGTTCTGGATCCACATTGTAAAAGTGGAAGAGCAGCCCTGTGGGTTCTTAGTACTGAAACAACTGTTTTAAAAACTGCGAATAGATCTCACCTATACTTTTGCTTATATAAACATAATAAGAGTGTATATTTTTATAGTTGCAGATGGGTGGGCGTCACATTCATCTTTTGCTGAAAATCTGCCCAGAATGATTCTCCACCAAGCAATTGGTTACGGTAATTAGCGACCATCAGATAATGTTCTGGGTTTGCACATGACACTAAACCATAAGTTATTAAGCTATGCTTTGTTCAACTGGCTTAGTATGTTTCACTATGCTTTATTTGCTACCAAGAAGCCACAATCTGAAATCATGATTTGTTGTTGACTTTATAAACCTCAGTTTACTTCAACTATGGCTTGGTGTTCTGGGTGAACATAGCACCCTTCCTTAATCATTGTTGACCACCTCACCTCAGATGCTCCCCACAACTGCAAAGGAATAAGGCAAGAGCCGCTGAAAAACAAAACAAACTGGGGAGAAATGAGCCAGGGTTTGCCTTGTGTTGCAGTTTGTGGGACAAATCATGCTCTGAGAACTGTGCCTTGTTATAGTGAGTGGGTGAGGAAACACCATGAAGATATTTATCACCATGGTGAGTGTAATGTTTTGTTGGAATCTTAGTTTGGAAAAAGTTTGTGCTAAAACTGCCCCTGGATTTTTTTATAGTATAAAGATCCTTTGAGGTGGGATACTTTCGGGCAGGATAGGACCAAAGGGGCAGTTGTTTGAGTTACAGTGGTACCTCAGGTTAAATACTTAATTCATTCTGGAGGTCTGTACTTAACCTGAAACTATTCTTAACCTGAAGCACCACTTTAGCTAATGGGGCCTCCTGCTGCTGCCACGCCGCTGGAGCAAAGTTCTTAACCTGAAGCACTATTTCTGGGTTAGCGGAGTCTGTAACCTGAAGCATATGTAACCTGAGGTACCACTATATTTGAAATATGTGTCCATTACCTATTCATTGTAAGGTGGCTTACAAAAAAAGTGTGACATAATAAAAACAGCAATGTATACAAGAGATAACCATAAAATTAGCAACCAAATAATTTAAATGCAGCTGCAGTCAAATGCACCATAAAACATGCCAAAGTGACAATATTATAGATATGTACCGTAATAGATATAGATATTATAGATAGATATATATACATTCAGCCTTTTGTTTTATTTTCACTCTAAATTGGAACTCATCTTCACTTGGTTTGGCCATGCTATCCATGGCCTCCAGATGTGAGTGGACTCCAGCTTCCATCGGCCCCCAGCTAGCACAGGAATAGAGGAGCTGGAGTCCGTTCCCGCCTCTGGTGTAATGCAAAACAACAGCAACAGCTGCAGTTTTAATTAACTGCATCAAGTTGTTTCCCACTATTTTGAACCAAAGGTGGCTTCTAATAATTGAAGAAGATGACAGTTTGAGATGCAAAAACAGAGGCAGTATTTTGTACTGTATGCTTCGGTCTGCATCTGATGAAGAAGAAGCAACAAAATGTGCAATGAAGACCACGCACCTTATAACAATCTGACCCAATACAAGACGAGTCATAATAAAAATGTAACTTTAAAATAAACAACTTATATCAATTAAAGTAGTATTAAAAAAAAGACCCAATCCATTAGAATACAATAAAATTAAATATCAGCAAATAATGATGAAATAGAAATTCACTCTTAACAATTACAAGGCATAATTACTAAACCATAATCTAAATAAATAAATAAATAAATGTCTGTCATTAAGGTGCTACAAGGCTCCTTGTTCTTTTTGATGCAGCAGCCTAACACAACGACACCTTTGGGTATTACCTCTTTGTTTGGCTAACTACTGTGTTTAAACCCCAAACCCTGCCCCAAATCTATTTCGGGTGTAGGGGGTGGAAGAGGTAGCAATTCAGTTTTCGTTATATGCACCAGCCTATTTAAACCACAGCAAGTGGTCCAGCTCGGACTGAGGTCGTTGCATGATTTGTACACACAAGAATGTTTGTAAGATTAGCCCCAGGGGTGTTATTAGAAACACAAGAAAACAAGAAATAGGATACATCTATATGAACGAACGGTGCATAGACACACGATTCTTAAACATTGCCCTCTCCCCCTCTAGCATGCTTTTAATCAAGCAATCCCAGGCCACCTTAGCGATCGTATTAACTGTGCAAATGAACTGGCCAACACCAACGTGATGACTCAGCCAGAAAAGGGCCTTTAGTTTTATTTATTTTTTTAAAAAATAAAGCCTAAGTGAAGCCACCTGTGGAACCATTTGAGAAAACAGAGCAGAGAAAGCCGTCAAGTGATGTGAGTGCAACAGCCGGGCAAGACAGCGACCATAGTATGAGGGACAAACCACAACTTGTGGCTTCTAGGCTGGGGGCCAAGACTATATGTTTTGACCCATCTCATGTTCACACCTGCCCTTCCAGTAACTGTCACTGTGGTTCCAGTTACAGATAGGTAGCCGTGTTGGTCTGCCATAGTCAAAACAAAATAAAAAAATTCCTTCCAGTAGCACCTTAAAGACCAACTAAGTTAGTTCTTGGTATGAGCTTTCGTGTGCATGCACACTTCTTCAGATACACTGAAACAGAAGTCACCAGACCCTTCTATATAGTGAGAAGGTGGGGAGGGGTATTACTCAGAAGCTTTTTCCTGTAAGACCTACTGCAGTCGTTAAGAGTCGTCAACAGGCTCATCACAGCTATCTGCCAATCACTCAATCCCACCACCCTTCTGAGTAATACCCCTCCCCACCTTCTCACTATATAGAAGGGTCTGGTGACTTCTGTCACTGTGGGTTTCTCTTCATGCATTTTCTGTCTTCCTGGATTCCTTCAAATTTTAATCTCTCCCCCCATATATATATATATATATATATATATATATATATATTCTATCCTTCACCATGAGCTTGCTTCCTCCTGCTCTGGAAGGCAGGACCCAAACCAATGGATTCAAGTTACAAGAAAGGAGATTCAGACTAAACATTCGGAAAATCTTTCTGCCCAGTATACCTGAAGGAGTGTCTCCACCCCCATCGTTCAGCCCAGACACTGAGCTCCAGTTCCGAGGGCCTTCTGGCAATTCCCTCACTGTGAGAAATGAGGTTACAGGGAACCAGGCAGAGGGTCTTCTCGGTAGTGGCGCCCGCCCTGTGGAACGCCCTCCCATCAGATGTCAAGGAAATAAACAACTATCTGACTTTTAGAAGACATCTGAAGGCAGCCCTGTTTAGGGAAGTTTAATTTCATGTTTGATGTTTTATCATGTTTTTAATATTCTGTTGGGAGCCACCAGATGGGTGGGGTATAAATAATAAAACATTATTATTATTATTATTATTATTATTATTATTATTATTATTCGACAGTGAAATGGTCTCCCTGGGGAGGTGTGGACTCTCCTTCCATAGAGGTTTATAAGCAGAGGCTGCATGGCCATCTGTGAGGGATGATTTAGTGTCTGCGCAGGGTTTTTGTGTCAGAGTCATGTGAGTAGCTCCTTTACTTATATATTTATCAGTTGACAGCACAGGTGTCAAAAAAAAAGGGGGGGGAGATTCCAGCTATACCTGTCAGGCAGAGTGGTCAACAACGGATGAAGGAACTAAGTGATGATGGTGTAATCCTGTCAGCCCAAATGGAGGGTGCTATCAGTCTCTGCTGCTGAGCAAACTTTAAAGTATATTTTATTGCAAATTCCAGTTCCTCCACCTCCTGAGAATCTACCTGATGAAAATGACAGGACTGTCATTAAAAGTTTATTTGCACTCCATCTCCAGCTGCTAGTCAGGAGAAAGCCACACCCAGGCTGACAGGACTCTTATTTTATTGGACTGGACTCTGTATTCCCTTGTGGTCCACATATCTCTTTGACACGTAGACAGTAGCCTTTTGCACTCCTTGACCTTTGGGCCTCATTTGGGGGGGGGGACAACAACAAACAACAACATTATCCTCTCCTCTTTGGACCTATATCTTCTAATCTATACATTTGCTAGTTGTCAGGAGAGCAGTCGAGACTCATTGTTTTTCACCCAGTTTTGGTTGCCTCCCTGTAAGCTCATCATTCCAGAAATCCTTTTTTGAATCTGTTGGCCCTCGCTAAAAGGCAAATGCAACACTACAGATTCATAGCTGAGATTGTTTGTTTTAAGAATTTGCTAATCCCACATGCTGGGGTCAGGATGCTGAACAGTTGGCTTCAGAGCGAGGATTTGGAGAATATGACATTAAATACAAAATGCATATGAAAAGCCAGTAGGTTTGAATAATATTTTCAAGGTTCCAGATCAGTTTGGCTTTAGAGAAGCAATGGGTGCAGACACTAATGAATTTTAAAAGAAAAGTGTCAAAGCAGGGTTGTGCAATGTATATATTCTGTTTGTGGTGAATGAACCTTGAGGTACTTTGGATGTGCTTTAACACACAAAGTTTGAGCTACAGAGCTCATATCATTTTATTCATGTTGCCAAGTCATTCAAAAAACGGGGACTTGAAGTTCCCGACTTAATGCTCTCCAAACCACTGAAGGGACAAACTGAGTAAACTCAATGAACTATTGTTTCATATTCTTGGCAGTGGCAAAAGAAACAGAAGAGCAAACACAATTGAGAGAAACCGATATGGGGCTTAAAGAACAGTGACAACTTGAACGGAGGCAGCAAAAGGATCTCTACATGGTCAGATATAACTAGCAGCAATGGATAGAAACCACTGGTAACCTGTTCACTGGTGTTGTATCCACTTTCAAATGGAGTTAACTGGGATGGTATTGGCTATTAATCCACCTGGCCAAAAGCAGCAGTGGGTTTACTGCTGACAGTAACCAGAGACTTGTCCTCTTTAAAGAAATTTGTAATAATAATAACAATTTATTACTTATACCCCACCCATCTGACTGAGTCTCCCCAGCTACTCTGGGGGGCTCCCAACAGAATATTAAAAACACAATAAAACTTTAAAAACTTCCCTAAACAGGGCTGCCTTCAGATGTCTTCTAAAAGTCAGATAGTTGATTATTTCCTTGACATCTGATGGGAGGGCATTCCACAGGGCAGGCGCCACCACCGAAAAGGCCCTCTGACTGGTTCCCTGTAACTTGGCTTCTCGCAGTGAGGGAACCGCCAGAAGACCCTCAGAGCTGGACCTCAGTGTCTGGGCTGAATGATGGGGATGGAGACGCTCCTTCAGGTATACTGGGCCAAGGCCATTTAGGGCTTTAAAGGTCAGCACCAACACTTTGAATTCTGCTCAGAAACGTACTGGAAGCCAATGTAGGTCTTTCAGGACCGGTGTTATATGGTCTCAATGGCCACTCCCAATCACCAGTCGAGCTGCTGCATTGGATATTAGACCCAATTGGCTATTTGAAGGGTCCAGAGGCTTCCTTGCATGCAAAGAAGCATACAAAGTCTCCCACAGAGCTGAGAGCATGGAGGGGACTGGAGGGGACAGGAAGTTCCAATATTGTGTGAACGGAACTTGCACTGGATACAGCATCACAGGCATCATTTCGTTACTTTCAAAAGAGCTTCTCTGGTCACTTGGCTACTTCCTGGCCCAGTTCTGAGTGCTGGTGTTTTACTTCTAAAGCCCTAAATGACTTGGTGCCAAGCTGATTCTTCAATATCAACTTAACCATATTCTAACATCATCTGCAGAAGCCCTTCCCCTGGACACCTTCACTTCCAAAGCGAAGCATAAGGCGTGGGCTTTTTCCGCTGTGATGCCCTGGTTATGGAATGTATGCCCTTCTGGGGGAGGGGGCCTTGCCTGGCACTAATATTGTTTTTCTTTTAAGCACAAGGCAAACAGCTATTTATGTGTCTGGGCTTATAAAATGCTTTTCACATTCTTTTAAGTTTCATTGACTAAACCTTTATCTGCTGACCTCATATCTTTTTCTCTCTCGCTCTCTTTTTATATATAAAAATGCATTAGTGGTGTGTTTTTTTTGGGGGGTGTCATATTTAAATCTTGTAAACCACCCAGCAATAAAAGGGTGGTATAAAAAGTTTTAAAAGCTTTAAATAAATAAAGGCTGGATTATGATCTGAGAGATATTTGTGCACCCTGCTACTTTCCAAGGTGCTGTTGGAAGGCGAATGTTTTCTGTTGCAGATTCCAGGCTGCAAAAGTGCCTGTCTGTTATCTTGATGGCATTCCGATGCCGGCAAAAGGATATATTTGCTCCAGGATCCTTTTGCCTTGTGAAATCTTTTATTTGTCTAGTTCCCAAGCAAACAGAGACTTCTCCGGCTGACCTCAGGGGATGGGCAGAGTTGTTTTGGGGTAGGAGGGGTGTGTGTTGTCTTTTAAGCATCCTATTTCTAAGCCATTTAGAGTTTAAAGGCGATTGTCAGGCTTATATTCAAACTGCTTTATTATATAAACAAGTAGTAATGTGCATTTTTTTATCATCATCATCATAGCAGGTGTAATCACAAAACACTGGTACTAATTTGACGATTTTCACATTTATTTTGAATGTTGACATGGTTTTGGGGCCTCAGTTTAGTCTTAAGTCATATTTCGTTTTATGGCACATGAATAAATATTAATATATTTGGGGGTGGAATCTCTTTACAGCAATCTTTGGCATGTTTACATGTTCATTTATACTTTTCAGAATAAAGAGTATGGTATGAGATTTGGGATCACTGAGAAGGAGAACTTCATTTGCTCTGGAAGTCTTCCCCGTGTGTTGATGAGTGATGCCAAAGGCTGGATCCCTCTGCAAGCTTAGGTCAAACATGATCAAACAAGTCATGAAACTTTGTCTTACCTTGACTTTTTTACCAAGTCGATCCTTCCATTTCTCAGCTATGGAGCCTTCTACCAAGAGCAACCTACACATTTACAGGAAAACAATGTCAACAATGCATCATAATATAAGATATGATATGATATGATATGATATGATATGATATGATATGATGACATGATGTGATACACACACACAAGCATAATGAATATATTTAGGGACAAAGGGAATGCTTCATGTTCAAGAAGGGGAAAAAGCAACCTATGAAGACAGAGGTCACCAATATGATGCCTTCCCATCTATCCCTGCCAGCATGACCAATGGTAAGGAATGATAGCAGTTGTGGCCAACTATGGACTACCACTCAACTTCTGGTGTAGTGGTTAAGAGCGGTAGACTCGTAATCTGGTGAACCGGGTTCGATTCCCCGCTCCTCCACATGCAGCTGCTGGGTGACCTTGGGCTAGTCACACTTCTCTGAAGTCTCTCAGCCTCACTCACCTCACAGAGTGTTTGTTGTGGGGGAGGAAGGGAAAGGAGATTGTTAGCTGCTTTGAGACTCCTTAATGTAGTGATAAAGCAGGTTATCAAATCCAAACTCCTCTTCTTCTTCAAACTCTTCTTCCCCACCCTTACCCCATACCACTACATCCCTAGAAATGTTTTCTGGCAGCTCCATTACTCGCTGAGGGGAAGGTACTTATGTTACTTTCATTTCCACACTTTAAAGCCTTGCGCAGTGTGGACCTGATTACTGATACATCTTCAGATGAGGCCTTGTTCAGCGTACTTAAAAGACCTTTGGAAGGCTACTTCCCAATGTGCAATGGGACCTTTTATGTAGTGGTACAAACCGATGTAGCATCCCTCTTCAGGAAGGCCCCCCCCCCATAGGAAGCGGGGGAGAAAGAACAGTTACCTCGAGCGCTCTTCATCTTCGTAACCCATGATGATGTATTCTTCGTTAGCACTGAGAGGTGGGCAGAGGCAGCCAGAGTTTGTGTACAGGTTTACAGTGTCCCTAGGAATGTTCACCAAGGAAGATTTTAGTATCTCCTTCACTTCCACTACTGCAGTGACATCGTGACATTTGGTCTTCACCTCCTTCACTTTAGCTCGAATGACTGGAGAAAAATAACAGAAAGAGGGGTTAAGGTTACGGCAGCCAGAGCTGCATCAGCCTAAAGCTTTTTGAATATTTATATGCTTCTCCTCCTGAGCCCAATATCGTGTCTGCTTGTTTGTTTTAAATGGAAGTCTTATCGTCATGTTATGGTGCTATTTATTTTGTTATCGTGCTAATTATTATTCCATGGGGGGGGGCCTGCAACACAGCGGCTTGTTTGTTTGTCTATATACTTCTTCATGTCCAAATTGGCTTCTATGGCAGCTTCTACTTTGTATACTTTTATGAAGTCTAAAAAAAACAACTGGTTACACAAAATATAACCATCCGTAGTTACACTATCAAACAAACCAATTGAAATGCTGAAATGGATAAACACCCATAATCAAAACACACAATAAATCAGCCTCATTAAAATGAAAACACCATTAAAAAAAGAGGTTGAGAGATCGAGGGAATGTCTCCAAAAGCTGGTGGATTGGCAATACAAGTGGAGTTTCTGGTGTTTCAGCAGGACATGCATGCCATAAACCCAGTGCTACCTGTGGAAAAACCAACCCCTCGTTGCAACGAGAACATGTGGCAATGTTCTAACCACTCTCTTCCATGCTTGCTTTCGCCAGTTGTTGTACTTGGAGAACCACATTTGCCACCTTAAGCTGCTTGGAGAAGAAAGGTATGATATAATGAGAGAGAGAGAGAGAGAGAGAGAGAGAAAGAAAGAAAGAAAGAAAGAAAGAAAGAAAGAAAGAAAGAAAGAATCTACTAGTTAAAACAATAATCTAATCTTCACATTCTATTCCAAGCGCCAGCAAACCTTTTTAGCAGAGGGCCAGTCCACTGTCCCTCAGACCACGTGGCGGGCCGGACTATATTTTGGGGGGGAAATGAACAAATTCCTATGCCCCACAAATAATCCAGAGGTGCATTTTAAATAAAAGCACACATTCTACTCATGTAAAAACATGTAAAAACACCAGGCAGGACACATTCTACTCAAGTAAAAACATGCTGATTCCTGGACCATCCGTGGGCCAGATTGAGAAGGCGATCGGGCCACATCTGGCCCCCCCGGCCTTAGTTTGCCTACCCCTGTTCTATTCTATGCATGGAAATGGAAGGGTGTGGGGAAGAGGAGCCATTTGACAGGCACTTAAAATTAATTCATTTTCCCCAGCAGCTCTGGCTGAGATCACTTGCCTCGTGAGGGTGTGGAGTGGCAAGGGCAAATGCCAAGGAAACCGCTTCTATCAACCGTTTCCTGCTTCCACTGAACCTTCTGCCCTACTTCAAAGGTAGCTGAAGGCTGCTGTGCTTACCGTAGTTGTAATTGTTCCGAAGATAAGTCTTCTGGGTTGCTTTTATTGGCTTGCATTTGCAGCGCTCTGGGGGAGAAACACAACAGAAATTCCTTGCATCAGAGGAAATAAACACTCAAAAGCTGTAAGCAGCACTATTCAATCTTTCCAGAACTTATTCATATATGCTGAAATGGTAGCAAGTCATTTGTAGTGGAAGCCCAGGCCCTGTTGGATTGTGTGAGTGCCAGCAACAACAGTTAACATTCCCTCTTCGAGAAAACCATTAAAGGTTCAGTATCCCCCCCCCAAAAAAAAAAGTACAAACAAAAAACCAATTTATTCCTGAGCCTGAAGTTAATAAAACCAAAGCAGGCTGGGGCATGTTATTTTAGAGAGTGAAACTTAATTTTTGCAAATTTTGTTCATTGGGGAGTCTTAAAAATATGTTTTTGGGTGTGAGGAACTGGAATCTGCTATTATTTTTGTGACTGGACAACATTTAGCTTGGTAAGTCTATGCTTGATGAAAGTACACATAAACTGGAAAACCACAGAATCTCAATTTTACCTTCTGGAAATGTCAGGTAATGCTAAACGATAATGGTTTATTTATTTTATTATGTATATATTTTATTATGTATATATAACACCCTTCATCAAAAGATCTCACAAAATAAAATACAGGATTAAACAAAAGTAAATATTTAAACCAAAACACCAAGACAACTCCTCCCGCTTCCTACATAATAATTAGTAAACATAATATGAGTATATAAATATACCTGCAAATGGTTGACAATCGTTCTTAATGATTGCTATGCAATTTTTCGATTTTACACACATTTCACTAAATTATGTTAATTTAACCAAAATATATTTTGAATTCCCAGGTCATGCTATAACTTTTTAGCACCTGTCATTTTGGGAATTTGAAAGCTGAAAAATCCAGGCACCAATCTACATAACGCTACAGGTGCCTTGTATCTGCCCCACCTTTTATTTCTGGAGCACTTGGCCAGTGTAGGGAAGAGGGGTGTCATCAAACAGCTGGCAGGTTAGGATACAGGTATGAAGACTCTTTGTAGCTGGCCCTCTGGGCTACCCAACCCCCAGGCCACATTCCTCACTGCCCCTGCTAAACACACACATCCTTTGGGGCTTTTTGCCTGGCCGGAGGGTGTTCTTGAATTCTGATAATGCTTCTTGTTTTCCTGGATGGAGGAATGAGAGGGGTTGACATAGCCTGCTACAAAGGAATGGGGCACATTGGTTTCTGGGCCTACATTTGCCTCAGGCCCTGCCCACCACTGGCACAAGAAAGGGGTTGGATAGCTCAGTTGGTTAGAGTGTGGTGCTGATGATGCCAAGGTTGCAAGTTCTATTCCCTTATGGGACAGCTGCATATTAATAGATCAAAGAGCTTCTATGAATGGTTACAATTGGGGGAGATGGCTAAAATGTTTTGATTTGAAAGACAGTTAAATTGATCTTTTAGTCTACTCTTTGGCGATACCTGGTGGGTGCTTATTTTTACATGTTTTATTACAAATATTGCATGTGTGTGTTTCAAATTCTGTTTTATCATTTGCAAGGGGCTATTGGGTTTTTTGTGTATTTTGTGTTTTTTATACTGTGATTTTATACCTGTGAACCAGTATAGGACAGTATGTAAACTTAATAATAAACAAATAACAAATAAATAAATATTCCTGCATTTCAGGGAGTTGGAGTAACTCTACAATTCTATAAATCCTAGCTTAGGGGAAGGTAACAAGCAGAGAGGGAAAACTTACACTGGTGATCACCCAATATCTACTCCCACCCCCACCCCCAAACTGAATTAGCAGATTTAGAAGAGTGTGAACAGTTCACCTGTATTGGAGGCTGAGCCAAGAGGGCATTGCTGGGATGCCAAAACAATGATGTAGAATGGAAGGCGAGGGGCAGGGGGCACCAAATTTTGGCATCGCACAGGGCACCGCTGAAATCTGAAAGCCCAAAGTCTGCCACTGACTCCGACCAAATACCAACGGTGGAGAAAAGTGAAACCAAGGATTGATTGGCTCTGTAACATAGGCAGCCATCGGACCAAAAGCCTCCCTCTAGCTGCTTAGAAATTTTCACTTTCAACTATCAAATGGTTGCTGGTAAGGCTGCCCAGCAGGCAACTCTCTGCCGGTCAGCCAACTGGTGGTCTATACCAGAAAATAGCAGGGAAGAGGAAGAACCCTGAGGAGGTAGAGAGTGGCTGAAGGCTGGAGCCAGGAGCAAGCCTAGCAGAAAAGAAAGAATAAACTATGGAGCAAGCAGGATTGCTGAGGGAGGGAGACGTCCCCAAGAGGCAGGAGGAGTTGGGCTATGTGTTAAGGCAGAAAATGGGGGCAATGGGTCAATGTAAGGAAGAAGAGAGGAAGCAAAGGGCCTCAGAAAGGGTGGGAAATACATGCATTTTTTAAAATGTGAAAAGCAAGCACAACAAACACACATACATTTGCGGGAATGTGGCAGGGGGAGAATGGCCAACTGGAAGCGAGTATCAGGGAATATTGTAACTAGTGAGAGGATAAGAATGCCCACTGTGTTTTTCGCATGAATCTTCAAAAATTTGTATCTCAAATCGAAAGAGGCAAGGGGGCAGCTGCATTCCACCCTTTGTGACTGCCCTTCCATTTAACCACCAGCTGAAAGGTCAACCCCAATCTTCACTGAAAAGATGGGTTTGGGGCTAGGCCCCATCATGGGGGTGCTTGGGACGGGGGGGGAGTGTCTCTAGGTGTAAGATATGGGCAAGGAATGATGGGTAGAGTCACGTGAGAGAGCAGAGGACCTTTGAGTGGCAGAGCAGGAATGGAAAAGATCACTATAAATACTCCTAAGAATATAATGGCTCTTTGGCTGCATAAAACTCGGGCGATGGAAGTATTTACACCCATCTAAAATATTATTTTTAAAAAACAGAAATCTGGAGAATCTTTTAAGCAACTTTTTTTTTTAAAAAAAAAAAAAAGAAAGGCTTATGAAACAGACAAAAATGTCATTTCCTAGCCAAAGGAAGAGGGGTAATATTTATACATAAGGTTTTGCCAGCTGATGTTGCCAGGGATGAGACTTGACTTGATTAGATTTTGCACAGAGACATTATCCACCAGCGAAAATAACACACCAAAGAGAACCTCCAACTTTCTTTTGAAATGCTCAGCCCAGGGTTTTTTTTTCTTTAATCCTCACTGGAGGGCAGTGCTTAAAACGCAGAATTAATAATACTCTTGTGTTCCTACACCACTTCTTAGAATAGCTCAAAGTGCTTCACATACATTTTTCTTATTGTTAATTCTTATATCCCCAGGATGGGGAATCTGGGGCCTTCAAGATGCGGTTGGACTACAACTCCCATCCTTCCTCACCACTGGCCATGCTGTCTGGGGCTGATGGGAGCTGGAGTCCCAAGAACGTCTGGAGGACACCAGGTACCCCATCTGTGCCTTATGAAAACCCTGCATGGCAGGTGAATTTCAGTTCTGGGGAACCTGTGGTCATCCAGATATTGTTGGATTCCGATGCCTATCAGCCTCCGCCAGCATGGTTCAATGTCAAGGATGATGGGAGTTGCCGTGCAATAACAACTGGAGGGCCACAGGTTTCCTGTTCCTGGTGCAGATGATAATGAGCTGGGTGGACCAGTGGTCTGATTCGGTAAAAGGCAGCAGCATCCTTTGACCCTAACCTCAAGTGTCCTTGCATATCTTTATTCACTTCCAAACCAGATAAAAATAAGCTGTCAGGCTATTGATCTCTCTAACCCAGTAGAGTCGTACCTTGGATCCCGAATGCCTTGGTACTCGAACGTTTTGGCTCCCGAACGCCGCAGACCCGGAAGTGATTATTCCAATTTGCAAACGTTCTTTTGGAACCCAGACGTCTAACAGGTTGTGATGCTTCTGATTGGCTGCAGGAGCTTTCTGCAGCCAATCAGCCAATTGCAGGAGCTTTCTGCAGCCAATCAGAAGCCGTGATTTGATTTTCGAATGTTTTGGAAGTCAAACCGACTCCCGGAACAGATTCCGTTCGACTTCCAAGGTACAACCGTGCTGACCATGAGTGTTGCTTGAGGAATTCCAACTTCTGTAAGTTCCTATACAAACTGGCCCCTTCCTAATGTGTGGGTCAGAACTTGATTCTCCACCAGAATTTGCCCTTCCCGATTGTTCTGAATACAGTTCTCAGATTTTAAAAAAAGCATTGAAATATACTTCACAGTTTGAGAGAAGATGCATTAGAAATATGTTTTTGAATTTGTATGCAGATTATTTTTTTTTAATTGACAGATTAACATAGGAACAGGACAGTACAGTGGTACCTCGGGTTAAGTACTTAATTCGTTCCGGAGGTCCGTTCTTAACCTGAAACTGTTCTTAACCTGAAGCACCACTTTAGCTATTGCCACCGCACTGCCGGAGCACGATTTCTGTTCTCATCCTGAAGCAAAGTTCTTAACCTGAAGCACTATTTCTGGGTTAGCGGAGTCTGTAACCTGAAGCGTATGTAACTTGAGGTACCACTGTACTGATTTGTGGGTGAGCATATAAGAAAGTAACACAAACAAGAAATGAACTGCTTCCCCCATCTTGACAATCCACTGCTGTATATTATTAACAGTTATATGACTCCGGCAGAGACCCTTGCCAGCCCTGCCAAGGCATTCAATGTCACGCTAAGTAAAAGTACATGAGCAGGGCACTAGCTGAGCTTGTGTGGAAGTAAAATGCAGTATTCACTACAGAGCACAATTCAAAACTGCATTAAAAAAACCACACATGGTAAAGTCTTGGCTTGTTTGATTCCTTGTTTATTTGCAGGTGCAGGATGTGTTACTTCACAACTTCACGACGAGGGGAAGTCGTGCAGTAACGCGCCCCGCAACTGCAAATAAACAAGGAATTAAACAAGCCATGTGGGTTTTTTTAATGCAGTTTTTTGTGTTCTATTGTGCAAAAGAAGGGCAGGAAACTAGCATGGCATTCATGGCCAATGTGCAATAGATTACTGTAATACTAGTACTTCCTGTTGCACAACAAGCTTCTTCTAGTCAGTGGCGTAGCGTGGGTTGTCAGCACCCGGGGCAAGGCAAGTAATTTGCGCCCCTTAACCCATGGATTTGCACCCCCTAACCCGCACCGCAGGCCTGGCACTCCCCCTCCACAGTGGGCGGCGACCCGGCGGCTCGGATCGGATTTGCACAGCCAACACTGCAGTGTGAGAGAGTGAGTGAGCCAGGTAGGGGCAGAGAGCTGCGAGTGCGAGCGCGCCCCCCCCCAAAAATGTTGCGGCCGGTGCGGCCGGCCCCCCCTGCACCCCCATGCTATGCCACTGCTTCTAGTGCAACAGTTGCATCAGATTTCACACTGCACAACCATTATTCTTACCCTTCGGTAAAGGGACCCCTGACCATTAGGTCCAGTTGTGATCGACTCTGGGGTTGTGGCGCTCATCTCACTTTATTGGCCGAGGGAGCCGGCGTACAGCTTCCAGGTCATGTGGCCAGCATGACTCAGAGCAGCACAGCGAACCAGAGCAGTACACGGAAACGCCGTTTACCTTCCCGCCGGACCAGTACCTATTTATCTACTTGCACTTTGACGTGCTTTCGAACTGCTAGGTTGGCAGGAGCAGGGACCGAGCAACGGGAGCTCACCCCGTCGTGGGGATTCGAACCGCCAGCCTTCTGATCGGCAAGTCCTAGGCTCTGTGGTTTAACCCACAGCGCCACCTGTGTCCCATTCTTACCCTTATGCTAGCACAATGGCCCTTTTGCTGGTGATAAGACAATGCTGAATCCAGGCCAGTGATTACTTCATTGCAGGAGGTTGGACTAGATGGCCCTTGGGGTCCCTTCCAACTCTACAGTTCTGTGATTCTATGATCCATTTACCTGGAGGTGCCAGGGATTGAACTGGGAGCATTTTGCACTGCCACTAAACTTTGGAAAGAAAAGAAAAAGGGTTATAAATCATTTGAAAATCATATCTTCCGGAGATCGTTATTGGAAGTTTGGGACAGATACAAAAATATATTAGAAATGGGGGTCCCACACTGGTTATCCCCATTAGAGGTTATAGGTGTCAAAAAAATTAATATGAGAAGTGACTGGATTAGCTATGGAGATTTGGTGGTGAAGGAAGGGGGGAAGTGGAGATTAAAACCATACGAACAAGTAAGAGAACATGTTTATGATTGGTTGCACTACTATCAAATAAGTGAAATGTTTAAAAAGGATGTGAAAGAAAAAGGGTACAAAGAAAAAGATTCAAAATTTCAAACAGAAATTGTCAATAATGATTGTAAGATAATTTCCAAAATGTATAAAATTCTGTTGGAATGGCATACAATGGATGAGGAAGTAAAAGTGGTCATGATTCAATGGGCCAAAGATTTAGGATATAACATAGAAATGGATGATTGGCAAAGAATATGGAATGAAAACCTGAAGTTTACAGCATGTGTCACATTGAAAGAAAATGTTATGAAGATGGTATATAGGTGGTATATGACACCAGTAAAATTAGCAAAAATGTACAAAACTTGTAACAAATGTTGGAGATGTAAGGAGAAAGAAGGTACATTCATGCATATGTGGTGGGATTGTAAGAAAGTAAGGGGGTTCTGGGAGATGATATATAATGAACTAAAGAAAATGCTAAAATATAGCTTTGTTAAGAAACCAGAAACCTTTCTGCTGGGAATAACAAGAATGGACATAAATAGGAGAGACTGTAAACTTTTTCAGTATGCAATCACCGCAGCAAGAACACTGTTGGCCCAAAAATGGAAACAAGAAGAAGTACCGACTTTGGAAGAATGGAGGACAAAATTAACAGACTATGCAGAACTGGATAAATTAACTGGGAAAATCAGATTCCAAAAGGATCACAGGTTTTTTGAGGACTGGGGAAAATTTACGGAGTATTTGAAAACTGTATGTGAGGACTGTACAACGCTAGTGTGCTTTAAAGAAGCTTTGTGAAAATACAAGGAATATTGTTAGAAAGCAAATAAGGTCAGAAATATAGTGTTTAATGGCAATATTAAAATTAAGGAATGTGAAGATAGGATTCAAACTACGAATGATTATCAGAGAAGTTGAGGGAGGTCCAATAAGCTAAAATATGTGATGTGCAAATTGATATGACTGGAGTTTTTCATGGAAAAAAAATTAATAAAAAAACAAAACACAAATTTATACATTTCTCCCTGCAGTGCTCTTGATGTGGGGGGATACCTTGTCCAAAATCACTGCAAAAAGGGGCAGGCTGGCAGAAAAGTAAGCTAGGCAAAAAAAAAGCAATGAAATAGCGGGAGCAAAAAGGAAGGTGGCCGTCCACTTTGCAGAGGGGCCAGAGGCGTAGCGTGGGTTGTCAGCACCCAGGGCAAGGCAAATAACTTGCGCCCCCTAACCCATGGATTTGCGCCCCCTAACCTGTGGATTTGCACCCCCTAACCCTAACCCCCAGATGTTGCGCCCGGTGCGGCCGACCCCCCCTGCACCCCCCACGCTACGCCACTGAGAGGGGCATTCTGTCACACACTACTGAATAAACACAGCGCTTGAGTTGCAGCCCCAAAAGGCCACAGGACCACCAACTTTATAAAACCTTTATAAAATCTGGTCGTTGTTGTTTTTTAATCATTTTTATTGATTTTCCAATAAAAAACATCCAATTAATATATCCAACCATAATACTCCAATTTAAATTTAAAAACTAAAATAAAAAAGACCAAATTATAGTCCAAATTATAATTATTGATTTTTTGATGCTCCCCATGGTCTGGATCTCCACATCTCAGTCCTACTTCTCCTCGTTGTTTCCATATTTTCCAATGTTGTATGTTTTTTATACAATCAGGACAGTAGAATATATCCTGGTTTGGGGAAGGGGCACTGGACTTGGGCCCACAGCCACTCAGGCATGATGGAACAAGGAAGATAAGAGGAGGATTTAATGGCAGGGAAATTGAGGGTGAGCTCTGGTAGGTGTTGGAGAGAGAATGGCTTCAAAAACTTGAGACACTGATATTTCAAGATGAACTTGCTGTAAAGCCCGATGGAGATTAGCTTTAGGGAATCCCATACTGGATACTATCACTACTCTCCTTTACAATAGATCCACGGGCAGGCTAAAACCCAGCTTTGTCCAAGAAAGAACCTAATTTCTAAAAAATGAACCTCAGGAAAAACACTTCAACTACAAGGTTTTAAAAGCTTCTTTACATCACTTCCATCACAGAAAGAAATTTGTATAATTTTACTCTTAGACGGGGCAAGGCACATAGCATAAAATACAACTTTCAAGGGAGTCCTGATGCCATTTCGGTAAAGGATAGTGTACGTATTTGAATGCTAAGCAATCCTAATACGGCAACCCCTAGCCCAAATTTGAGCAGAACCCAACTTTAACTCATACGTGCATTCGACCTCCACCTTGGCCTGCAGGGTGAGGGGGCTTCCATGGTCCTCTAAGAGGTCCCACAGGGCTTTCATCTGCAAACAATGCACAGGCGTAACTTCTGTGAGGAATAATGGAACTGCTCATCATCCCAGGCAAGAAATAACTATCTGTGCATCAATTGCCATGGGGCCTGTTTGTATCCATGCAAGTCCTCTGCCATCTATTGCCCTCCAAGCCTCCAGAGGTGTAGAAGATACTGATTAAGATGGACTCAGTATCAAGCACTTCCACTGTCCCACCCAGGGAAAGTATCACAGCACACATGTAGGCTCAACTGAACAGAGAGCCATGATTTGTGGACACCACCCATGTCTTCCCTCCCACATTTCAACATCACACTGAGGCTTTTTCACACATTACCCCGAACAGAAGTGGAAGTTGTCCTTCTGCACATCTGTACAAATAACCCTCACTCCCCAAGAGTGCTCTCAAGCTGATGGGGAAAGGGATTTTGTGTCGGGAGATACATGGAGATTAGCCGTGTGGACAGTAGATTTGCAGGACCCTGATAAAGCAAGAACTACCCATAAACCTCCATTCAGCAGCTGCATTTCATTAATGCCCTGGCTCTTTAACACATGAAGGATAGAGTTCACTTGCATTCAGCGCCTCTAAGGTTTTGCTGTTTTATTAAATCTCCAGATATCTTTCTTGTTGCCTGTCTGGCTCTGTGGGCAGAAACAATCAAAGGACCATCCCCACCCCTCCAGCCATCATGTTGCTGTCATGACATGATCACGACACATCATGGCATTAACACATCAAGACACTATTGCATCACTGCATTGTTAAGATCTGCTCTCAAGACAGCTCAATTGGTCGAGCATGAGACCCCTTAATCTCAGGGTTGTGGGTTCGAGTGCCACAAGGGGTTGGACCCTTGTGACCCCTTCCAAGGAGGAGGAGGAGGAGTTTGGACTTGATATCCCGCCTTTCACTCCCTTTAAGGAGTCTCAAAGTGGCTAACAATCTCCTTCCCTCCTCCCCCACAACTAACACTCTGTGAGGTGAGCGAGGCTGAGAGACTTCAGAGAAGTGTGACTGGCCCAAGGTCACCCAGCAGCTGCATGTGGAGGAGCAGAGACGCGAACCCGGTTCCCCAGATTACGAGTCCACCGCTCTTAACCACTACACTACACTGGCTCCCAACTCTACCATTTTATGATTTTATAAGAAGAAATGATTAGATAAAATGTACTCACCATTGCCGGCGCCTCTACAGTTGCCATTATTAGACTCCATAGGGAAATCTGGCATGAATTGTTAAATATGTAAAGAAATGTTAGTATTTTTAATATTGGATTATGTCAACACAGCCACATCAAAACGCTCCAATTTTAATACACTAAATATTAGAAAATAACGAAGACTATATTAATGTGGGGGGGATGGAGGGGGCTCCCTATATGTAGACAATGGCTTAAAATCAGGGACCAAGCATATGATCCCAGGTCTCCTGGTGGCCAGTGGAGTTGGCTGCACACTCAGAGCACTTTTGGGTGCTGCTATTGACAACTGAGCAGCCTAGCTTGTGTGCAGAGCTGGATCAGAGCCATTCTTTTTAACAGAAGCAAGAAAAAGATGAGGTGTTAAAAAGCTGAAGCAAACCTATTTGTTTTTAAACACGTATCCGTGACTTATGGCAGTGGTGAGCATGCCCTCTATCTCCCACCACACATGGAGAAATGCTTATGTAGGTAAGGTCAGTTCCAGCAGTCTGCCTTCTCCTTTTTGGAAGCAGGTGACCAGGGGCTGTTTATTTCGGAATTTACACAGGTGAGCTTTGGCTCTCAACACCAGCGACAAAAAAAATCACAAAACAGTATTCAAAACCAACCAACCCAGGGCTATCAGCCAGCTAAAACATGTTCATTAATCAACTTTCATTTAAATGGTAAATCACCCCATCAAGTAAGTTTAAATATATCTGCATATCACAAAAATACAAGCGTCTTCTTTGAGATTCTGAAGTCTAAGTTGCCGTGTGCAGCACAATTAGTCAAAGGTTTCCTCTCATTGCTAGAAGAAAGGACCATTCTTGATATTTTCAGTTTCCTTCCCTATGACAACAGTACATCAGAACCAAAATAGACCAAAAAACAAACTTTGCTACCCTATTAGTTGAAATGTTCATTTACGATTAAAATTGCACACCAGTTAATCAAATAAAGCTTTTGTTGCACTGTCTGTTGGTCAGTGAATTAAATGTTGAAGCTGCACGTAACAAAATTGTTAACTTGTTGCAGATTATCTGATATAAATGGGTAGAAGACACAATGCCACATTTCAATTTCCCCCCTAAAGTATTTCAGGAAGTATTCTGCTTAGGAAAAAGTATGCTACTTAATGTATTCCACATTTACAATGCAGCTACTGTTTACAGTGTTTCAGCATGTGAGATATAGATATATATTTTTACTATTATATCTACTAAGGGAGGAATTCAGTATTGTGCAATGGCGATCATTCTATCAGGACAAGAATTTCAAATTGCCAGCAAGAACAACCCCTCCTCTACTGTCCCCCATGCACTATTCTAGGGGTTCTCCTGAACTCCCCCAAGCCATTTGTGGAGGCACAAAGGGTTGAGGGGGAAACCCAATTGCGCAAACAGAGGTCCTTGCACAGGACTTCGGCTGACGGACTTGTTAGTTGAATTTTGCCCTAGATGTTTTGGAAAGTTGTTTGTTCACTATGCATTTGGACACCTAAAGAGCTCATCACCCAAATGTGTACACTGGTTCCTGAGATCAAGGAGCAAGTTTCCATCTAAGCTTGGATACAATTGGATACAACTGAAAGAAAAGAATTGACTGAACTTTTCCAGTGGCGGACCTTGGGGTCTCAAATTTAAGTGATGCCCCCTTGCCTCCTGCCTTCCATTCCACATCATAGTTGTGGTGCCCTCGAAGCTCTGCACCCAGCATGACCAAACGGGTCATACTCCCTTAAATCTGCCCCTGACTTTTCAAAAATACACTGATTTTTTGTAGAATTCCCAAGCAAGGAGGCTGCTTGAACATGTGTATG
Organism: Podarcis cretensis; assembly: GCF_951804945.1. Classification (NCBI taxonomy): domain Eukaryota; kingdom Metazoa; phylum Chordata; class Lepidosauria; order Squamata; family Lacertidae; genus Podarcis; species Podarcis cretensis. Next base: position 115,426,815 of record NC_137170.1, on the reverse strand, counting down.
CGTGTATATTGCACTTTGCCTAAAACTCGGAATCAGCAGCCAGAGCATTAACTGCTACATTAGTAAAGACTGAGCATGAGAAAAGAAAAAAGTAGAGAGAAAAACAAAAGCATCACTGGATTCAGAAGTCTCAAGTGGCTCTCAAGGGCAGTGGCACTGCATCCTTTTCGAGTGTCTGCTAGCCCAGTCCTCGCCGTCAACACTGCCGGGTGCACTCATGTGGGGCACTGAGCATTCGGGGAGCCTGTGCTCCAGCCCAGCCCTCACCCACTGGAGCCAAGTGGGACTGTGCTGCACAGCCTGCTGGCCCACCCACCCACACAGGGAGGAGTCCAGCTGGCCAATGTGGCTCTTGGTAGGTGAATCCCCCCATCCCCAATGGGCGGTCATTCAGTGAGGGAGCTGGAGACGGGGCAGTGAGGCTAGGCCAGGCTCTGGGGCCCAGAGACTTGGAACAGGCAGGGTGGAACAGAGATCCCTGCATAGGGGCACCTAGCTTGTGCCCCCTAAAAATCGAGCACCCAAGGCTATGGCCCCCCTGGCCCTCCCCACGCTATGCCCCTGCTCAAAGGTTTCAGGTCTTGCCCAGCCCCACCTGGGGCTGGCAGGGTTTGAACCAAGGACCTTTTTGCACACAAAGCATGCGCCATGATGCTGAGCTGTGCCCTCCTCTGGAAACTCATGAACCAACGATATGGTGGCCCCTAACCAATGTAAGCTGTATGATTATTATTTTTCTTCCTCCAGTCCTTTACCTCATAATGTAGTGGTAAATGCCAGATTCATGTAATGAGCCCCTGGGACTGTGGCCTCATCTGGCATCACACACTGCTCCCCCAGATTCTGCCAATGCTGAATGATACATCCGATGTGCCCATCAGGCTGACCAGGATTTGCTTATACACTGATCTCCTTCCTCTAGGCACTTCAGCCTACATCTCAAGTGGAATGCGGGTGTCACTGCGGTCTAAACCACTGAGCCTCTTGGGCTTGCCGATCAGAAGGTCGGTGGTTCGAATCCCCATGATGGAGTGAGCTCCCATTGCTTTGTCCCAGCTCCTGCCAACCTAGCAGTTCGAAAGCACACCAGTGCAAGTAGATAATTAGGTACTGCTGCGGCGGGAAGGTAAACGGCGTTTCCGTGCACTCTGGTTTCTGTCACGGTGTCCTGTTGCACCAGAAGCAGTTTAGTCATGCTGGCCAGATGACCTGGAAAGCTGTCTGTGGACAAACGCCAGCTCCCTTAGTCTGAAAGCGAAATGAGCACCACACCCCATAGTCTCCTTTGACTGAACTTAACCATCCAGGGGTCCTATACCTTTACCTTTCACCTTTACACCCCTGGTTACTCTGTGCAGACAACATTCTCAACTCCAGAAACCAGATCCAAATTAGCAACTAACTAGAATAGAAATGTTTTATTCTACTTTTAGAAGGCAGAATTATATTCCTTGGGGGAAAGTGGGTGGAGTGGGAGGCAGAGAGAGAGAGAGAGAGAGAGAGATGACTTCTACATAGTAGCTGGCGTGTTTGTTTAATTTTTTTAATAAGAATTTAGAATGTCATCATGTTCCCATTCAGTGAAAGAAAGTCTTCATGGATTTCAAGCTGGAATCATTCAATGAAACTATTGTGCTCCTTCTGGTCCTTCGTAATAGGTAACTTTGGGGCAATTTGACAGAAAACGACTTCTCTGCGCTTTTGAATGCGACTGCTCTTAAATGGCTGCAGGCTCTGCCAAGGCTGGTTTCAGTGCAGATCTTGTTTTTCAGGAGTGCTGGGAAGCATCTCCACATGACGGGAGGAAGATGTTTGCAAAAACCTCAATATGAGACATTCACTAGCTCCCTCCTTGCTTGGGCACTCAAAACCACTTGCGCTGAAACCTTCCCAGCAGGTATCAGCCCAAGACAGCTGCAACAACAGTCTGTACTCTGTCTACAGACAGACCCGGGGAGTTAGGTTTAGAATGGCTGGAGCTTGAAGAGCAGATGTCAAAGTACAAGGCAAAGAGAGAAGGAGGAGTTGGAATTAGACGGAGGAGGGAGATGGGGACCAAGTAAAGCTGCTCTGCTGAGCCAAAAGCAGAGAAACGGTGGACGTTTTGACAAATCAGCAATGACTGATGTTTTAAATGGGTCTGAATCCAACACTGCAGGATATCAGGGGTAGCAAACATGGTGGCCCTCTGACTGTTGCTGTTTTTATGGCTCTGTTCTATTGTTTCCATGTTTGTATTCATGCACACTACTTGGTGATTTTGAGGTTTGTAAATGATTTTACATAAAATAAATACATAAAATCATCTTTAACCAATAGCCAGGTTGGCTGGGGCTCAGGGAAATTGGTGCATAGCTGTCAACTTTTCCCTCTTATTAAGGGAAATTCCCTTATTCCAAATAGGATTCCTCGCAAGAAAAGGGAAACGTTGACAGCTATAAATTGGTGTCGAACAACATCCAGAGGACACCTAGCTGGTTATCCCTGATATAAGCTATGCAAGAGCAAACTAGCGTGGAGCCAACAGGCGCTTTGCACTTTGAGAGGTCAGAGAACGAACTATCACAATGAAGGCATGAGCAGTAAAAGGACCAGCTGTAAAAGGACAACCCTCATCCACAACTTCTGCTTTTTTTGACTCTTCCCATCTGTGCTGCTCCTTTTCATCACCTGACCATATGAATGCCCGCATTATATGTGCTCATCCCATATACCTTCATGTGTCTATTCCACATGTCCCTGGGGCCTTTCAGAGCCCCGTATTTGCAAGATCTGCATGCAATCTGGAAGGTCCTCCCCCCCCCCTTGATTCAGAAGATCCCTCATCCCTGTTGAATTAAGAAGCCTGTTTTAAAAAAGCAAAAACAAAACACCATGAACAGGTTTGGAAAATGGAAAAGCTGAATATCTGAAGGTGGGCCCAAAATAGTTAACAGCCTTCTTTACTAGCTATGAAAAAGGCCAGACTAAGCCTGCAAAACTCAACAGATTTCTCAAAGCTTACAGTGACAATCACCATCATAAATGTACAATCTCATTATTGTTTTGACAATTAAAAAGGTTGATAATCTTTCCACTACAACAAAGCTTGGTCAAATTCATCTGCATGTCTTCAACCCCATAAATTTTTATTGCCCACTTTTGTAATTTAATCCCAGTGCTTTCTTTTCCGGTGCCATCCTTCCACCATCTAGGGAGAACCTGTTTGCTGGAAGAGCCAGTGAAATCAAAGGATGCCAATGCTACCACCACTAAAAGACAAGGAAGCAGAGGGAGGATGCCATTACTTTGATAGAGAGGGACATCAAGATGGTTAATCCGCTTGAATTGCATCTGATGGCAAGATCTTAGGAGACTGCTCTGCTGTGAGAGATCAGAGGGAAGCGAGAATTCTGCGTGAGAGAAGTGAGAATTCTGCAAGAGATCAGAGGGAAGTGAGAATTCTGTGTGACAGAAGTGAGAATTCTGCAAGAGATCAGAGGGAAGCAAGAATTCTGCGTGAGAGAAGTGAGAATTCTGCAAGAGATCAGAGGGAAGCGAGAATTCTTGCCCATCCCATTGCTACTGTTCCTGCCATAGTAACACAACGGTCATGCCTGTCAATTTTTGCTCTTGCGGCATCAGCATCACAGCCGCCAAGTGCAGGAAGTTATACAGAAAAGTGAGACTGGGTTGCATGAAGAAGTTTCCTTCCTTTGGCACAATCCTGTCTCTGGGTCTTCACAGTGCAACCCATGGGGCTTCTGCCCTGAGCCACATAGTGCTAGTGGGAAATAAAGTCATCTCGATTTATACAGCAGTTGTGGGAGGATGGAGATTAGAACCTTCCCAGGTGATTTGTCCCCAAATTACCGTATTTTTAGCTGTATAAGATGCACCAGACCATAAGACGCACCTAGTTTTTGGAGGAGGAAAACAAGAAAAGATAATATTCTGAATCTCAGAAGCCAGAACAGCAAGAGGAATCACTGTGCAGCGATCCCTCTTGCTGTTCTGGCTTCTGGGATAGCTGTCAGTGTCTTGGGAAATATATTCTCCACTCATCACTTTTGTTCTCTAAGAATCCCTTGTGTATAAGTCCCATTTGTGCACTATAAACCCAAAGAAGCAATGCACAGCTTCCACTACAACAGCAGAGTGTATTCGCTCCATAAGACACACACACATTTCCCCTTACTTTTTGGGAGGGAAAAAGTGAGTCTTATAGAGCAAAAAATACGGTAACTGCGCAGATACATCCTTGAGTTTAGCACTTTGGTTACAGGGAATTGACGTGATTTCCCCTAGAAATCCAACAGGACTTCCCTCTCAGCACATCAGTGGCAATACTAGATTTTACTTTATTTATTTGTTGAATTCCTATCAAGCTATTTTTCCAAGGAGCTCAGCGCAGTGCCCCTTTCAGAATCACAACAATCCTGTAAGATGATAGCTGACAGATAGTGATTGGTCCATGGACACCACATGTTTGAGCAGGAATTGAACCTGGGTCTCCTCAGTCCTAGTCCGACACTCTAACCATTTCACCATACTGGCTCTCAGCATGAGAGGTTGCATAGATTTATTTGAGGCCTACTTGTTTGATAGTACTCATAGTGCAATTTCTTATAAGCAGCACAACTCCTTGTTCCACAAAATAGCACTTACTCCTCTTCCCTATAGCAATGCTTGACCTTTTTAAAACAACAACACCATTTTCCCTGTTTTGTTTTCTTTGCTTAATTCTGCAAATTACTTCCCCGTTTCCAGCACTGGTCTTTAATCAAATTAATAATAATAATAATAATAATAATAATAATAATAATAATAATAATTTTCCCCTGAAGTAAGGCTACAGGTCTCTCCTTCCCACAATGTATAAAAAGGGGATGGGGTTTCATACCAGTGAGACGCTAACAAAAATAAACTATTCCAGGATTTTGCCACCATTAGCTCAAGGGTCAAACAAGATGTTGCATGAAACTTGCACAATTCAACCCCAGCCACCTTTTCTTTTTCTTTATAATCAGTCCTGCTTGGAGTGCAGAGGAGCAGAGAAATCACAAGGGGGGAGGGAGCGTACTTAACCCTTTCTTGCACACCCTTACCATATTTCTGGTTCAAATTACCCCTCCCCAAACTGTTTTTTGTTTGTTTGTTTTGCCCCTGGTGGGGTTCGAAAAGGCTTCTGGGGAGCATTATATGTATTTATAGTTAACATCCGCTTCAGCCCTCTAAGCAGTAAGTTAATAATTGGTGGTGAAAAGGCACCTTTGGATTCCATAGGCATTCTGTTTTGAGTCTATCTAACAGTCTGTGAGCTTAGATCCTCAATGATTTCCTGAGTTTAGGAAAGGATTTGAGGCTAGAGAAAACAGCAGGAAGGGGCGAGCTGGGAACGGATCGTGACAAAATATGGAAGTGATGTGACTTCTTGGGTGCAACCACTTCAACTTGCAAACAGAAGCAGCCTTTGGGAATTCTTGTAATCTGGGAATTTTAGACATGTGTGGTGGGGATGGTGCAGGAATGAGCCCATCAGCTCCAACCCCCAACTCTGCCACCCGCTGTGATTTGAAGGTCAACCATTAGAAGCAAGGAGTCTGCTTCTACCCATGTAGACTCACCACATGGGGCAAACCCCTGATTTTTGCAAGTTCTGCAGCACGTGCGACACCTCCAGGAGCAGAGGAGGCTTCCCATGTCTCAAACTCCTGGAGGACAGCAGGGACCCCACCAAGACAGCACGAGGAATTCCCTGATCAGAAATAAAAACTCTTGAAGAGGGCTAGAGAGTCACATTTGTTAAGGATCCCCCATAATGTAAAGCAAAGGTAAGGGAACATCTAATTTGGCCCAGGAGTCTGTCCCCCCCCCCCCCAAATCACATGTGATGTCAGGTGTGGGACAGGTAAAAGGCAAAGAAGCAACCGGGAGCCTCAGAGTGTGCTCCAAATTTTTCCTTTGGCACCTTTTCAACTTGGTGCTAAATGCAAGCCCCACTGGGACTGGTTTGGCCCAGGTGGAACTGGTCGCTGTGAAAAGCAGGCGTTGCCATCAGCTGACCAGGAGCTGCTGGGTCCAGCTACAGGGGGATCTTCCTCTGTAGTGGGTCTTACATTCAAGGTGGGCTGCAAAAAGAAACACTTAATCCAGTGGTTTTCAACCAGTGTGCCATGGCACCCTGGGGTGCCTTGAATGATGGTCGGGGTGCTGCGGGCAACACTGGACTCTGTCCCTCTTTCTTTCTTTCCTTCCCTCCCTCCTCTGATGCCCTCTCATGCTTCTTTTTCCATCAGGCCACTAAGGCTGGGGGCATCATCTTCCCAGGCCCCCTTGGGGGTTAGCATGAGGAGGCACCTCTCTTTGGGGTGAGGCGGTAGCTCAGAGACCAGGGACAGTGGTAGCAGCTGCCCAGAGTACTCTTAAGGAGAGGAGTGGAGCCTGAGGGAATGCTCCACAAGGGAGGGTGTTCAAAGAGGGGTGAGGAGCTGCTGGTTCTGCAGGCAAGAGCTGACATAACTGGGCTCCTGAGCCCCACAGGGGGACCAGAGAAAGAAAGTAGTTGGTCAAAGCACCATGGGCTCAAAAAGGTTGAAACCCTCTGTCTTAATCTAATGCAGGCATAGGCAAACTCGGCCCTCCAGATGTTTTGGGACTACAACTCCCATCATCCCTAGCTAACAGGACCAATGGTCAGGGATGATGGGAATTGTAGTCTCAAAACATCTGGAGGGCTGAGTTTGCCTATGCCTGATCTAATGCCATGGTAAAGCCAGGTGACTGACAGATGGGCAGCCTGGCCCATATGTCAAAAGTGGCCCAAAGATGGGGGGACATGTCAGGATCTGGCCCACCAGCCAGATCCAATTTCCTATACCTGGCGTAGAACATACAAACAAACCCACACATAGAAAAACCTGCACAATGAAAAGTCTAACACTTTCTCCCCTTGGCATCTAGTATTCTATTTGAAGGGAATTTGTTCACTGTTCATTATGAGAGGGCATTCAGGTATATGATCCCCAAGATGTGGTCTGAAGCGAGTCAGTCTAAGAACAAATTTGCCATGTGATTCCTGTCAATTTGATCCTAGAGAGAAACTACAAGGAATGTATGGGCATCAAAAGGAATGAGACTGAACATTGAGTACAATCGATGAAGATTGCTAGGTGTTCTTTATTCTAAGGAACATCCATTGTCTGGCTATATAGTATTAGACAGGACAACATGCAGGAAAGGGTAGTGAAAATGATCAAGGGGTTAGTTAGAGCGCATTCCCTATGCAGAAGGGCTTTTATAAGAGAGATTTAGTTCATGATTGACAGCATGGAGCAAATTAGAAAGGTGTTGCCACCCCACCCCGCCACCCTTCAGTCTCACAATACTAAAAATCTGGGTTTATCCAATGAAACAGACTAGCAGGAGAGTAAGGGCAGACTAACATACAGTCGTACCTCAGAAGTCGAATGGAATCCGTTCCAGAAGTCTGTTTCAAAACATTTGGGAACCAAGGTGTGGCTTCTGATTGGCTGCAGGAAGCTCCTGCACCCAATCGGAAGCCGCAATGGATGTTCGGGTTCCAAAGAACATTCACAAACCGGAACAATCACTTCCAGGTTTGCGGCATTCGGGAGCCAAAAAATTCGTCTCGCAAGGCGTTTGACTTCCAAGGTACGACTGTACTTAGTTCCTCACCCAAGAAATAATTGGTCTATGAATTCTCTGCGACAAGAGGAGGTGATGGGCACAGACTTAGATGGTTTTAACTTTGGATTAGACATTTGTCTAATCATATCATATCAAGGCATATTAACCAAGATAGTGAAACGCAACCTTCAGATTCAGAAGTATTCCCTTAAATGCTGGTTTTGGAGGGCAAAACAGCAGGCTGGCCACTGTTGAAAACAGGATGCTGTGCTATATGGCCCCTTGATCTAACCCCAAAAGTTCTTTCCACAGAATATAATGGAAACACTACTCCTGAAAAGATTTGCCCCTGCTGGCCCAGGATTTGAGATTCCCTGGTGAGGCCTGCTCCTGGCCCCACCAACAGCAGAAGCCCATTGCATGGCGACACAAGGGCAGGGCCTTCTTTGTCATGGCCCCATTTCCTTCTACCTGTGAAATTCCCTCCCCCTGGAGGTGTGGTTGTTGCACGCACTAACTCAGTTTCCGGCAGCATCTTCAGACACTTCTTTTCACTCAAGGCTTTGGGGAGAGGATGATATGTTTTAGGAACAGATGAACTGTATTAGTGTGATGGTTGCAATACTGTTTTAAAGCAATAGCCGAGGTTTTAAACGGCTTTTGCTGGACGCGTTGTTTTTAATCACCTTTTGGAAACCACCTCTTTCAAAACTGAACAAATCAACCACTTAACGAAGCAAACTTTCAACCTTTGGAATGAATAAGTGACACTTCAGAATAACAACCTTCAGTGATAACACAGATGGAAGGAGAGAACGTGAGGAACTAAAGGAGGCTGGCTGACTTCTTAATCATTTGAAACCACAGAGGCGCGTTGTTGGCTGGTGCCCATTGGGAGTGGTAGGTCAAAAGACTGGGAACCTAACAGTAGGTGGCGCCAGAGTCAACTGTCCCCATCCTCCTCCCTGCTGAGTTATACAAGGGCAACACTGAGATTAAGGAGGAAGGGAATCTGACAACCAGGGCCACTACCCTGCAAGCAGGAAGGTGCAGGCTGGGTGAGGCAGGCAGAGAAGTTGGTGGGGCAGTGCCCCACCAGCACAGATGGACCAGCCTCCACTGCAGAGGGAGAATGAGTATGGAACAGTATGAGGGAGGACTGTCTCAGGTGATGAAAACCGGAGGGTTTCAGAGATGTTGAGAGCTGTGGTTTTCCAAAATCAGGTAAGGTGAGCAGCAATGGTTATAAGCAGGAGGTGGACATTTATGATGCAGCCATCTAAGAACAGGAAGCTACACATTCCAGGGGACCAGAAGAAGATCAAGAGCACTTGGGGGAGCAGGTGAGGAAAGATGGCTGATTCCACAGTGCTTTTGGCTTGAGTTTTCTGGGATCAAATTGGATTACTGAAGGGGGGTGGGGAGAAATCTGAATTGGGCAAGGTTAGCAGGCCTCACTGAGATTTTTTGTTGTTGGAATTGCACAACAAGCTGTTTAAATTTGGGGTTAGTGGACATGGAAACTGGAAGGATTGGCCCGGCTTACTTTGAATGAAGGAGAGTGATGGCTAAGTGGAGAGGGGGAAATATGCAAATAGTGGATGCTGGAAGGATGCAGTAAGACAAGCTTCTGCCCATTGGTGGACCCAGAAAAACTTGAGCATATCATCATCATCACTTTTAATTTGTATACTGCCTTTCTATCTTACAATACTCAAGGTGGTATTGATTAGATGATCCTAGGAGAAGATTAGTGGGCTTCAGAAACTTCAAGATCTGCTGCAGGATCATGCAGCACAAGGGATCCTGTTTCTCTTCCAGATTCATGCTGGAATGCCAACTCCCATCCTCCTGGACCACTGGCCACGCTGGCTGGGGCTGATAGGAGTTGGAGTGCACAATTTTGGAGGGCGCCTCTGATGGGAGTTGCTGGGGAGGGGAGTGCCAGAAGGTTTAAGGTTAGGGTAGGGGGCAGAGATCATGGGGGCGTCTTAGAAGTGTGTGTTCTGGGAGGTGGGGTGGATGTGGGGGGGGGGGAGGTCAGGCCGGCGGGGCGGAAATGGCAGTGGCGTCTGGCGCGTCACTCACCGGATCCCTCGGCCGTGACGATGGCCTCCGGGGAGATGCAGACGCCTCGGTCGTAGACGGGCAGCTCTTCGCAGGCCAGGCTCTCGGGCCACGCGTGGCCGTACTTGACGAGCACGGGCTCGCAGCCGGCGCGGGCCCTCTCGCACACGGATTTGCAGGGCTTGATGGGCTCGTGCTGGAAGTCGATGGTGCAGATGGGCGCGTACATGGCGCACAGGAAGAAGAGCAGGTCGGCGCTGCAGTGGATGCCCAGCAAGCCCTCGAACTGCTCCATGGCCAGGATGGCGTTGGCCTGCGTGCTGTGGTGCAGGTGGTTGGGCATCTTGGTCATGTTCCAGGGCAACGACTTGCACAGCGGGATGCGCACCGGCTCGCACGACGCGCCCGCGGCCGGCGGCGGCGCCCAGCTCGCCAACAGCCCGCCCAGGGCGGCCAGCAAGGCGGGCGGCGGCAGCAGCAGCGCCACCATCGCCCTCGCCGAGGAGGAGCCCGACGGCGGAGACGTCCGCGGCGGCGCCCCCCTCCGGGGCAAGACCCTCGCGCCGCCGAGAGAGCTCTCCTTCCTGACCCCGCGCGGCGGAGGGACTCCTCCGGGGTCCGCCCCCTTCTCTCCCTCGGGGACCAGGTCGACCCCTCTTGCAAAAGTCCGGGTTGAGGAAAGGGGGGCTGTGGAAATCGGAGGGAACTGGCTGGTACAGGGGGGTGGGCGCTCCTCTTCTCTACATCGGGAAGGAAGGCGACTTTGGAGAGGCGCGCCGAGGGACTTGGAGACGTCGCCAAAGAAAAAGTTTTGGAGGAGAGAGAAATCGCGCTGCTGGTCGATCTCGGCTCGGGCTGCTGGCTGCACAGGCGAGACCGGCTTCGCTTGTGTGCGGCTGGTGGAATCAGCCCCCTTTTCACTTTCCACCTCCTAGCCAAGGAGCCCCGGCTCCTCCTCTTTCTGCGCCGCGCGCTCCTGGTCCCACCCCTCTCCGCCGCCTCTCTGTTCCTTTGCAAGGGAGGAAAGAGGTTGTTGGGGGGTGGAAGACGAGAAGGAGCGAGGAACTGCATGACCTGAGGCTCGCATCCACTCCCATCAGTTATAAGTCACTGTTTGTCGTCTCCCACCCCTGGCTCTTCTGCTTATCCCCTTGGAAAGTTGCAGGCGCGCGCTCCTCTCCATCTGTTGCTTTCTCGTTTCTGCCTCCGGCTGCCAGAAAATAAAATAAAGGTATCCTTGTGAAGGGATTGGCTCTCCGAGGTGGCGGACGGGACACCCACACCGTCGAAGGAGCATAAATCTAAAAGGCAGGGGGCAGAGAACAGGCTGGATTTCCAAAAACCATTTTTTTTTTACTTTAAAAAGCAGCAGCGCGTGCTCGCGCTTTCCTTTCCCCATAAATATCCCTAATGAAAAACAACGACGGCGAGGTGTTGATCTCCATCTCTGCTTAAACAATCCTGTTTGAACTTTCTGTTTTCTTTCTCTAGCAACTGAAATAAAGGGAGCTCTCTCTCTCTCTCTCTCTCTCTCTCTGGCTTAAGTCTGCCGCAGCTGCCTTCTCTGCAAGAAAAGAGGCTTTTCATTGTCCTGGCTGTATCCCCGCTTCTCCCCACTCCCCCACCCCCATAAATATCTCTGGGAAAACTTGCTCCGCAGTGGCCAAAGGAAGCTCTTTCCACGTGGATCCAGATGCGTTTAATCTAGGGGAGAAAATAGAAAGCAGATCTCCGCTCACCAGCAGCAATTCACCCCAGCCCACCCCCCACCCCTCTTTCCAGCTTCCAGCTAATCTCCTTTTCAGGGCATGGCAGAGAATGCAGTGACCTAGGGGGGCACCAGTGTCCCGCTCCATGGCAGAGAGATACACACACACACACCCCGAGGCGGAGCGGTTGGGGGAGCAGTTTGAAACTATTCATCGGAGGGCGGCAGAACTCTCCGGGAGAGACAACATAACAGGAAATCACCTTTGCTCTCTCTCTCCTTAAAATATGCCTTTGTTTTCTGCCGGTTCTTTCTCTCCCAGCTGATCCGGCCCAGAGGAAACTGATACCCTCTGCTCTCCCTCTGCTGGGTCTTTCCCAAAGCGCCCACGATAATACACAGTGCTCATTGATTCGACATGCAGGAAAAAGTTAGAAGGGGATGGAAGGATGGATAGATAGATAGATAGATAGATAGATAGATAGATAGATAGATAGATAGATAGATAGATAGATAGATAGATGATAGATAGATAGATGATAGATATAGATAGATGATAGATATAGATAGATAGATGATAGATAGATGTAGATAGTTCTGCTTCCCTTGAGATGTGCAAGAGGAGTTCCTAGCTGATGGCATGGGCATAGCAGGGGCGGGCAGCTGCCCCCCTAAATCAAGTAAATAAATAAAAATGTGTTTTGTTATTGATATATTATTGAGAAATTTTCAATTATAAAGTGATATAAAGAGTGTGTAAAGGGGGGGATATATATGAATATATATAAAAAATATCCTAACCCATGCATTCTTTATTATGTTATCATATTATCAATCCACTGATTCAAGGAGATCATTTCTTTATTATTCCAGTTCCAGGCCTGATATTGATGAACTGGAACTGGAATAAATAAAAATACTTAACAAACTGACTATTTGCATTGCAGGTAACTCAGTTCTGTCCCCCAACATAAAACCAGCCACCCCCCTAAAATAAATATTGGCTCCTGCCCACCTAGCAGTTCGAAAGCACCCCTAAGTGCAAGTAGATAAATAGGTACCGCTTTACAGCGGGAAGGTAAACGGCGTTTCCGTGTGCGGCGCTGGTGCTGGCTTGCCAGAGCAGCTTCGTCACGCTGGCCACGTGACCTGGAGGTGTCTGCGGACAGCGCTGGCCCCCGGCCTCTTAAGTGAGATGGGCGCACAACCCTAGAGTCGGACACGACTGGCCCGTACGGGCAGGGGTACCTTTACCTTTTTACACTGAAAGCTCTGTTACACCACTTTAACAGTCATGGCTTCCCCCAAAGCATCAAGGGGACTGTAGCTTGTTAAGAGTACAGTTAGAAGATCCCCTCTTCCCGTGTCAGAGCTACAATTCCCAGAGTTCACAAGACTGAGTTTTAAGCCATTCCGAAAACTGTAGCTCTGTTAAGGGGAATAGGGCTCTCCTACAATTCCCATGACATGGGTGTTAAAGTAGCACAATAGTGCTTTAAAAGTTTGGGCAGATGTGGCCTTTAATATATTGAATTAAATTACTGTGCCATTCATATGTTAAAGTGCATAAATTTGGGTACAAATAAGATAAGGTTTTTGTTGTAGTTTAAGGCATGCTGTTGTTTTTTAAGAGAAGACTCAGGTATGCATTGCGTCAAGAACCACCTTTGAAGAGGCATACCGAGAATCTCCTGTGTGAGAGACAAGGAGGCCTCCTCATTGGTACTTGCAATCCATAGTTTTTACTATGTGCTAATATTTTTAAAAATATTAATAATAACTGTTTTTAAAATGTATGTCCCAATTAATCCAAAGCACTTCTTTAGCTGATCAGAATGCTTTTTTGAGTGATTTCACCTCTTAATCAACTAAAAAAAGCGTCAGCCCTATCATTTACCCATTCTGAAACCATTTTATATAAATCAGAGAGTGAAGCAGCATTCAAGCCCACAGATTTCAGGAGCCTTAAAGATGCTTTATGTTGAGGGAGTTATTATATTGCTTTAAATGGACCTGGATCTAATCATGGCTAGCTTTCAGTTTGCAGAGACCCTTGGTAAAATAAGCTTTGGTGGGTGTTCCCCTTCCCGCTCCCACCTTTTGCAGGTGAGTCTTTGTCAGATTTCTTAGAGGTTGCAGGCAACACCGGTGCTCTGAACAGCACAGGACAGCAGGGTCTGGAAGCTGCTATTGAAATTTTCCATGATGCCCCCATGTGGTGTCACACCAGTGCATTGTGGGAATATCTTTGAGCAAGAGTCAGTAGTGGGACCCAGGTGGTGGCATGCTTATGCTGGGCCTGGATCTGGTATTTTTCAGTCTTGTTTTGAAGGGATGAGATTGGCTTCATCTTCCCTTCACAAGCTTTCTGTGTTGCTTTCTGTATTCCACCTCTCTATCTGCCAAGACTCAAACTGCAAATCTGGTTTCCAATTAAAGACTTACTGGGAACTTACGGCAAGTGGGAGGAAGACAGGACTGCAAGTAATCTGTCTGTGAATCCATTACAGATCTGCTAATACAAATGGTTGTAAAAACCCATCCCAGGCTGACACTTGGCAGGAATGTTTAAATCACAGCCCCAAAGAGAATGTTTTGCTGGGATTCAACTTCCACAAACATCTGTTGATTTTGTGTGTGTGAGAGTGCAAAAACCAAACAGCCATCCCATCCCTCATCAAGAGCAAATCAGATGGGCATATTATAGATTGATATTATCCAAGGTTGTTTTTGAGGAGATGCAAGTTCACTGCCATCAAATTCATGGTTGCTCAAGGATTTTTATCAGGCTCTGGATGTTAGCTAGTAAAGCTTTTCTGCTTTGCAATGAAGTAACAGTGTTGCCATATTTACAAAGTGTTTTTACATATCTGAATATGAAGGGAATGGCCATAGAGCAGATGTGAGATACCTAGTTATCTCCCACTTGGACTACTGCGATGCGCTCTATGTGGGGCTACCTTTGAAGGTGACCCAGAAACTACAATAAATCCAGAATGTGGCAACTAGACTGGTGACTGGGAGTGGCCTCTGAGCCCATATAACACCGATCCTGAAAGACCTACATTGGCTCCCAGTATGTTTCTGAGCACAATTAAGTGTTGGTGCTGACCTTTAAAGCCATAACGGCCGCAGCCCAGTATACCTGGAGCGTCTCCACCCCCATTGTTCAGCCTGGACACTAAGGTCCAGTTCCGAGAGCCGTCCGATGGTTCTCTCACTGTGAGAAGTGAGGTTACAAGGAACCAGGCAGAGGGCCTTCTCGGTAGTGGCGCCCGCCCTGTGGAACGCCCTCCCATCAGATGTCAAGGAAATAATACAACTACCTAACTTTGAGAAGACATCTGAAGACAGCCCTCTTTAGGGAAGTTTTTAATGTTTGATGTTGCATTGTTTTTAATATTCTGTTGGGAGCCACCCAGAGTGGCTGGGGAAACCCAGCCAGATGGGTGGGGTATAAATAATATATTGTTGTTGTTGTCGTGTCTGATCTACAACCACCATCAATGATTAGGCCCTGCCTTCCACATCCTTCCCCACCACCATGCATGGACACCTCAGTTAGGTGTATGCATGCCCCAACAAGGTGGAGACAGAGTTAGGTGCAGGTGAGTGTGTTTGCAAACTTCCAAACTTTGCACGTCTGGAATGTGTGGCCTACTGTATAAAGGTAAGACTTAGATCCCTTGTTTCCCCAACTTTTGCCTGTGGCCCCACACCAACAAAATTGCATTTGGCCCTCGAAGCATTGCCCATGGGAGAATGTTGGCTGGAAAAGGTTCTCCATTCCTGGTATATGGTTATGTCCTTAAAACTTACTCTGGAGTTGCACCTACACCAGATGAAATTCCTCAGCCTTACAAAAAAAAAGAAGAAAGTATATTGGCTTCTAAATTGTGGTTAAATGGCTCTTTTCACCATGTAGATCAGCTCCTCGTGTATACTTAACCAATCTGTTTACTTTAGCCCCACAGTAAGTGCTTTCTACTAGCAGGGCAGAGTCAACACAGCTTAGGGACAGTGTCAATTTGTACTCTGGCTAACACCTCAGCAGTTTCTAAACAAACTTCAGCTCACCTTAATTATCTGTGGCTAGTACAGCAGGGTAATTAATTTGACTTCACCAGATGGTTATCTGTCTCCCCTGATACAGCAGTAAAAATCCCTTTTCTCAATTTGTCAATAATTCAACCCAAAGTGAGAACTGAGCAAAATTTTGCAGTATGTCTATTTGTAGAATTGCATTTCTCCATTTCCAGTACAGTGGTACCTCGGGTTAAGAACTTAATTCGTTCTGGAGGTCTGTTCTTAACCTGAAACTGTTCTTAACCCGAGGTACCACTTTAGCTAATGGGGCCTCCTGCTGCCGCTGCATGATTTCTGTTCTCATCCTGAAGCAAAGTTTTTAACCCAAGGTACTATTTCTGGGTTAGCGGAGTCTGTAACCTGAAGCATCTGTAACCTGAAGCGTCTGTAACCTGAGGCCTCTGTAACCCGAGGTACCACTGTAATATGTAGACTCTTCACAGTCACCCACCTAAGGCCCAGAATCAGTGGCGTAGCGTGGGGGGTGCAGGGGGGGGCCGGCTGCACCGGGCGCAACATGGGGGGGGGGCTCGCACTTGCAGCTCTCTGCCCCTACCTGGCTCACTCAGGGTTAGGAGGCGCAAATTACTTCCCTTGCCCCAGGTGCTGACAACCCACGCTACGCCACTGCCCAGAATAATTGTATTTAAATACATATGCAGACCCTCCAAGTGTCCCTATTTTCTAGGGACATTCCTGATTTAGGGAAGCTGTTCCTGTTTCTGATTTGATCCTGGAATGTCATGCTTTTCCTTAGGATGTCCCTATTTTCATTGGAAAAATGTTGGATGGTGTGGAATTATCCCACCCCCCAAAGCCGTCTGAAGGCAATCTTGTATAGGGAAGGGTTGTCTTTTTTAAGTTTAATGTTTTATTATGTTTTTATATGTGTTGGAAGCCGCCCAGAGTGGCTGGGGCAACCCAGTAAGATGTGTGGAGTATAAACGGCAAAATTATCATCATGGAACGTGACGTCCCTGTTTTCATTGGGGAAACGTTGGAAGGTATGACATATGTAGTTTTGTTTCTGTATTTTTATGCAATTGTGTTGGCATTTGTGAACACCTCTCTCAGGGGGAAAACAGCAAGTGCACATGAGCTGTCTCCATGGTGTTTGTTCCATGGCACAACCTCTTGGCACCTGTGCTAACAGTCCATGGGTTAAGGAGGCACAATACTTGCCTTGCCCCATGTGCTGGCAACCCACGCTAGGACACTGATTTAATTTCACTAGCCTCGGGTGATCAGCGGTCAGCAACCTAAGGCCCATGGGCCAGAAGCAGCCCATGGAGGTCATTTGACCAGCCCCCGCCCCGCCCCTGAACTGAGCCGCCTGCTCACGTTGCACTAAACGGGCGCATGCGCTGAAAATCGCATGCTCGCTTGCTCACACACACATGTGATCCGACCTATGGATAAACCTTGCTGACCCCTGCTTTTGTTGCTGACCTACGCCTGACTCAAGCCCTGAGACCTGCTTAGTTCCCACAAGGTGGCAGCATCATTTGACCTTGGACAACCTTTCTGGGTCCACAGGTCACATTTGCAAGCCAGAAGAAACTGTACTGGCCACTAAACAAACTCACACAATGCAACCAAGCACATACCACAACCTGTTCTATCAGAATTCTTCTTCCATGCTGGCAGCCCCTGCTTTAGACCATGCCCTGATATCTGGGGGGGGGGGGGAGTATATAGATCACTGTGCTTTTCTCTCAAGTTACATCTGGGCCTTTTCAGTGTTTCCAATGTTTCTGAAGTAAATTCCAACTTGCGTCATCTGAAAGTCTGATTGCTTTATGTTATCACTCTTGTCTCTGGTAACCAAGGAAAATATTCACAGACACCACACACTTGAGAGTCTAGACAGCAGTCATTTCCCAGAAACTACTTTCCCTGCAGTGGTTTTCATTTGCGTCCACACAACGCTTACATAGTGCCCTCCTTTCTGTTATTCTCGTAGAATAGCCTCTGGTGCCTTAAAACTACATTTAACTTAACAGACACCGGTTTCAAATTCTTTCCTTCTTCAAATTTTCTGTAACAAAAAGAGGCAACAATAATGCATTCAACTTTCATTACGTAATTGAGACAATCAGACCTTGAGAACAGGACATATGCAGTTGTAGGTTGCAAATTCAGAAGAGGATCGCACAGTCCACTTAACACCTACATTTACAACAGAATATCTGAAATAATGATTCCTTCTTAAGGTGCAAACCTTGTTCCTGATAGGTTTGTGCCATGACAGATCGGAAAGTTACAGTGAACACACACCAGCGTTCCCCATCTTGTCGCCCCTCTGCCTTGGTGAAGTTATTGGACTCCAATTACCATAAGCTCCAGCCAGAATGATTGATGGCCAGGAATGATGGCCATTGTAGTTCAACATTTGGAGAACCACAGTTTCCCCAGCCCTAAGCAAACCATTGGAGAATCCTGGAGGTATTATCATTCCTCCAAGGGACTGAAGATGGCATGCTTCTTGCTGCTGTTGCCTTCCTTAAAAACAACAACTCTGTGAGCAAAGGTTAGACAGAGAGTGTGCACAAGGTTGTACAATGCACATCAGGGGTAGAGCTACACACAGGAAAAAACACTATAAATAAGTCAGAAATTAAATCGTTATAACAAAAGGGGGGAAAACCTCTGGAAAATCGCAAATTTTTGCTCTCCAGCGCCCTCTGGTGTTGCGTGTTTATAATGCAGTAAAAACACTGTTTTTTTACTAATGTAGCTGAGTCCAAAGTCAAAGTGGGAATTTTAACTCCCAGGTCTACGCTTGCTGCTCTGAATGCTAGACCAGGGGCCTTCCAGATGTTGTTGAGACTCCCAACTCCCATCCACCCCAATCGGTATGGCCAATGCTTACGGATTTTTGACAGCTGTCATCCAGCCACATCTGGGGGAATCACAGATTCCCCATCCTGGACCATACTCTCTCTGCTAGTTAAACGGTTAAAGTCTAACATCTGGCTACACATTTATTGTATCCTGCATACATTCAAGTAATAACATATGCAAACAAGGCTATAAATTTGATCTTGTTTTTGACTAATCCATACAGGCAGCTGCTTTCTGTGTTTCGCAGACAGAAGTGCAGAGAGACCATCCAGTCATTGTGAACAAGCATCCCTTGTTACAAATTCTAAGAGAGATGGCTAAACTCTGGTCATAATCCTTCTAGTGATGGGGAGAAATATTTAGCAACTGCCATATTTCTTTTCCTTTAATGATAGTAGTTATGGGGGCAGAGGGAACCTGAAAAAGTCACATCAAATGTGACTTTTAGAAGGTTAAGTCCATAATGCTTAAAAAAATATGTGGAGGGGATGGTATTCAATAAGCCCTGCACCTGCTTGAAAACCGACAAACAAGAGTGTCAATGACCAATGCCAACCAATTTGAAATCCTATTTTAGGATTTTTTTTTTTCAATTTTCATCACTATGCCTTCCCATCCCAACTACCACGCTGCCTCGCCCTGGTTTTACCTCTAGTATGTGTTTGTACTATGGCATGTGTACTTTTAATATGAATTCAGAATAAAAGTGAACTTTTATATTTAAAAGTTCAACTTTGTCGTGTAGGCCGGTGATATAGGCAGAACTAGAACAAGTCATGAACTCAGACTCTTAAACACATGAGCAGGGGCGGTGTGTGTGTGTGTCAGCACTTACTGACTTAAATCGAGAAAAATATGTAGGCTTCCACAGTCCACAAATCCTTTTAAATAAGTGTATTGATTATGTGTGTGTATGTGTGTTACATATAAGACTCTGGACCTTCCTTCCTGGAGAGGCTAGATTGGCTCTCTCCTTGTTGTTCTGCTGGCAGGTGAAGACCTTCTTGTTAATTTTGGAAATTAACTGCATTTAATGAAATGGCTGGTGCCATGATGTTTTTATTGTAATTATTTTCATGTTTTAAGTAGGTTTCATATACTGTATGTATATAGTTTTAATTCTATCATTGTTTGATTGCATTTTAATGTTTAATGTTTTTAGCAGTTCTTGTTTCTATCTGTAAGCTACCTTGAGTCCCATCAGGGAAAAAGCTGGGGTAATAAAATAAAATAATAATAATAATAATAATAATAATAATAATAATAATAATTCCCTGGAGTTTTCATTAGATGACCACTTGATTCGTTCCTCGGACAAGTGATTTTTGGCTTGTAATTTTGGGGGTAGTAATCATCTCTGTGTACGTATTTTAAAAATAAACCAGATTTTTTGTTCAGTAAACGAGGAAGAACACCCTGCCCCCTTTTAACCACCCTTCCTCCCTGCCAAAACTCCCAGCACCTACTAAAAACATTTGCCAGGTGGAAATTGGCTTGTTTGGTACTTGTTATGATGTTTGACATAATTATCAAAATAAAAGCAAAATCAGCCCCAGTGTTTCTCCACTCACAATGCTGCCAATTAAAGATCTACAAGAATTATTACATATACAGACCTTGGGGAAGAACGTTTTCTCCTTCGCTATAAATCCAGCAGAGTTCTTTTTTTTTATTACTGCATTTCTCCAGTTGCCTTCTGTGGTTTTTGCCAGCTTCTCCTCTTGGCTTCCATGTGGAATTTAAAAGGTTTCTTCTCCCTCCCACCCCCTCTTGAATAGCTGTGTCTGACATCAATGCCATGTCATGACACGAAGCTGACTAATAAAAGTTAGATTCCATTGGTTCATCTAGCTGAGTATTGCTTACTAACTGGCAGAGGCTCTCCATTGTTTTGGCCAGGGGACATTCCCAGCCCTACTTTGAAATGTTCTTAATGGAACCTGGGGCCTTCTGTGAGTGAGCTTTAAGTTTCTGTGTTATTTATGCATAGGTAAAGGTAAAGGGACCTCTGACCATTAGGTCCAGTCGTGGCCGACTCTGGGGTCGCGGCACTCATCTCGCTTTATCGGCATACAGCTTCCGGGTCATGTGGCCAGCATGACTAAGCTGCTTCTGGCGAACCAGAGCAGCGCACGGAAACGCCGTTTACCTTCCCGCCAGAGTGGTACCTATTTATCTACTTGCACTTTGACGTGCTTTTGAACTGGTAGGTTGGCAGGAGCAGGGACTGAGCAACGGGAGGTCACCCCGTCGTAGGGATTCGAACCGCCGACCTTCTGGTCGGCAAGTCCTAGGCTCTGTGGTTTAACCCACAGCGCCACCCGTGTCCCTTTATTTATGCATACCCTCCAACATTTCTCCAATGGAAATAGGGATGCCCTAAGGAAAAGCGGGATGGTTCCGGGATCAGGTCAGAAACTGGGCTGGCTTCTGTAAGCCCAGGACCATCCCTGGAAAATAGGGACACTTGGGAGGGTCTGTTATGTGATGGTTGCCGTCACCTGGTTGCTGCCATGTGCCAGGACATCTCTCTCGCCCTGACCTAGCCACTGTGATCCACGCGACGGTCACCTCCAGACTGGATTATTGTAACTCACTCTACGTGGGGCTGCCCTTGAGACTGACCCAGAAACTCCAGCGGGTGCAGAATGTCGCGGCGAGACTCCTTACAGGGTCCTCGCTGCGGGATCACATTCACCCAGTGCTATATCAGCTGCACTGGCTCCCGGTGGAGTACAGGATCAGGTTTAAGGTGCTGGTTTTAACCTTTAAAGCCCTATACGGCCTAGGACCCTCGTACCTACGGGACTGCCTCTCCTGGTATGTCCCATGGAGGACCTTACGGTCTTCAAACAAAAACATCTTGGAGGTCCCGGGCCACAGGGGAGTTAGGCTGGCCTCAACCAGAGCCAGGGCTTTTTCGGCTGTGGCTCCAATCTGGTGGAACGCTCTGTCACAAGAGACTAGGGCCCTGCGGGATTTGACATTTTTCCGCAGGGCCTGCAAGACAGAGCTGTTCCACCAGGCCTTTGGCCAGGGCACAGCCTGACCCCCTCCTTTGGCAATCCTCACAGAACTGTAGCCCAATGGTTGCCATTAATTTGAACTGATTTTAGAATGTTGTATTATTTTACTGTTGTTAGCCGCTCTGAGCCCGGCTTTGGCTGGGGAGGGCAGATATAAATAAAATTATTATTATTATTGGACTGGTGCAAGTGAGTTAAGGGGGCTGTGCAATGTGTGGAGAAACTTGAGGGATGTTAAATTCTCTGCAAGTTGTATGGAGAATAGGGTGCCGACTAGTTCATCTGATGCCCCGAAATCTTCTCCATTGTTCTCCACTTGTTCCATGGCTATCCTACATCCCAGACTTGCACCTCATAACTCTCATCAAAATGAAGAACATAAAGAGAAGCCCTGCAGGATTTCCCATAGTGGCCAACAAAATGCCTACAGGAAGCCCACAAGACATGAAGGCAAATGGCTTCTTTCCATTCCCGCCCCTCTGCTAATTGAGACCTACTGCCTCTGAACGCAAAAGATGTTTGTAGCCATCATGGCCAGTAGTATCACATTAAGTCCAACTCCACTCTCCTTCAAAGGAGGTGAATAATGCCTTCGTTATTAATCCAAACTTAACTGAACCCCTCTGTGTCAATACTCAAGTCATAACCAATGAGAGACAGAGGAGAATGACATCACATCAACTGGGCAGAAGAGACTGCAAAACATACAAACCATCATCAGTGTCATGGTTAGTGCGTGTTAAATTGCAATCCAGAGCAGATTATATCACAATATATAGATTTTAGCTTTTAAATGAGTAGATCTGCAACATTTGTGAATGGATAGGGTTTTTACTTTAAAAAAAAAAAAATGCATGAGAATTTGTTTTAATTGTTGGAGCCTGCCTGGGGACTTGAGGGCGAAGGGCAGGTAATTAATAACAGGCAATAGGCCAGGTCAGTGATGGTAAATGTACAATACTTCAGTGATGCTGTGTAAACTACTGAGTCTGTTTGCAGTCCCTCATTTTCAGGAAACCATGTGGAGCACATTTCTGAGGTTTCAGGACAGGCTTTCTCCATAACCGTTAAGATTTATAAATTCCTTTTAGAAGGATTCTCCAGGATTTATCAAGAATTGCTTGGGCACTTAAAATTCCTATGTGGAATGGCAGTGTCCGTTCTTATTTGGGTCAACTCTTGTTCAATCTTGCCCTAAATTTGTCCCCTAGAAAAAGAGTCAATGCTGCACTCAAGCTGGTGTTGATGTTTAAAGCACCTCAACAGTGGCTGGAATGAAGTGTGTGCAAGGAGAGCATAAATCTTAAGAACCTCGCTACCCTCTGGACCTGAATCTCACATGTTCTGAATAGATAATCCCTACTGAGGGAGAATATCCATTGCATTTTTGAAAGAAACTCCTTGTCTCTACACCCATGATGATTTACAAAATACATTGAAGCCACCACAGTAATAAAACTGGAATCTTAACAAACATACCACTGATTCAACGACGTTGGCAACATCCATTCTCAATGAAATACAAAACAGCTCACATATTTACTGAATCACCACAAGGAAAAGGCTGAGATGGGCTTCACTTGGGAGCACAATTCTTAATTTATGACCATAATCAGAGCCAGTTCTTCAGCAGCAGTTCCAAATCCCTTTTCATATCCTGCCATTTCACTATTAATGTCAGTTTATAAATTTATCCACTGACACTGCATCTACTGAGTGGGTCATCCTGACCAGGCAATGTTCTAGAAGAACTATAGAGTGAGTTGGATACAGAATATTATTTTTTTTGGAAACAGGATGTTATTTTCTATTGTCTTTGAACTCTTCCCCAGGAAAATCTCAAACTGTTACATCTTTCAATACAAATTCTAGTTTTCACTTCCCATTCCACAGGGTCTAACATCTCCAACTGCTTTGATAAAATTTCTGCTTGGGTAAACCATTAGTCTCTCAAATATAATCTAAACCTGAATTCCTATCTACCCGTCAAACTTTTTATCTTTTCTTTTTTGCCCCCACAAGAACTGGGGTGGTGGCAAATTGGAAAAGGGAGTGAGAAGTAAGATGGTGTGAGACCATGAATAGGCAGAAGGAACGGAATAGATATTATGGGTCAGTGTGTTAACCACAACCACCAAACTACTAGTTCCTAAAGAATGTTGACCTGATTTTTTTTTCAGTGAGTCATTTCACGTTTATTCACAGATTATGTTTGTACGCTCTGTTTCTGTAATATGCAGTAAAGTGAGTTAATCTGAGTGGATTTAGACACTACAGTATCATTACATTCTGCAGGAGTCAAAAGGTATGCCTTTCCCTTTAATAACATGTTAGCAGAGAGTGCCTGGCACTGCCCAGGAATCTTCAGAAGCCAAAAAATATATTGTGTTTTTTAAATCGATAGTGTAATTTGTGAGTTTGCACCTGATACACCAGACACCCTCAGGAACCCTCATGCCAAGTTTGGTGACAATAGCTGGATGAACCTATGCCAAAAAATGGGCGAAGTCATGTCAAAGTGATGTCTCAGCCCTCCATCACTAAGTTGAAAAAATATGGAAAGACATAGATAACAAGCCAGCAGTGAGATGTTTATAAGCCTATTGATTTTTAAGTCGGTTAGGTGACGGCCATTAAGGTAAAGCAAATTTTAATGTGGTTAGACAGTACTGATGAAGATCCAAAAATGGGTCGAACACGCACATTTAACAGTCTGTAGACTAAGTTAACACACGTTGCTTGATGCTTAGAACACTGAATTTTCAACAGTCGACTTAGCAAAAAACCCAAGGAAAGTCACCAGCACGTAATACAGTGTAGTGTTTATTGTATGTAATGGAAGGTACACTTGAATTTCAAAAATTTAAAACATATAAAAAGTGGTTAAAGGGCTAACATTTTATCAACATTTGATAAATGCATTAAGAACGTTTATTATACAGCAGGGTACAATGTAGTGTTAATGCCAACGGGGCACCATGGAAATTAGTCTTTAAAAAATTCCACTATGTAAGCTTTATACAAACAAAACCACTTGCTGCTGTTTAAGATTGTATGGAGGAGACTGCTGTCTAAGCAGTCTTACAACAATTTTTAATATTAGATAGCATCAGTCATTAATTTGGGTGAGTGTTTCAAAAAGAAAAAAAAAGTAGAAATGTTGTCATTCACAGAAATGCACATCCAAGTCTTGTTTCTGATAATAACAATAGGTACAGATTGTAACTCTCCCTATATGAAATAATTTACACACAGATGAAAGCTAGGAACACTAAAATAATCACTAAATAGAGTTCTTCCTGGAAATAAACAAGCCATTATGATTCCTGCACGATTGGATATGAAAAAAAAACATAGTTGAAATAGTATTTCTCTTTTTAAACATAATTATGATTATTCTAAAATAAAAAGGAAAACAAATCAGCAAAATGTGCAACCTAAAATCAGCCAAGCTTATATTGTAGTACAACCATATTAAGAAACCACTGGTCAGAAATACAACTGCATTGGGAAAAAGTTTATAATCCACAAAACTCTTTGCCAGGCCATAAAGTAAAACAGCTCCACAGTTTACACAAGTAAAACTGAGGCAACATAGATGCGTGCTTAGGTTGTCTCCAGTTAAAGCAGATATTCAGGCAGATGATGTGACACTTTGTTTGTACACAGCATGGTATGCATTTCGGAGCAAGACATATGGAAAGCAAGACTCCAGAAGATCCATGGTCAGGAATGGAGACTCCTGGACGATCTAAAGTGAGAGGAGAGATCACTTCAGAAACCTGGTAAGGAGTGGAAATCCCAATGCTAAAATGACAAGCTACCAGCAAGGAACGGGGGAGGAGAAGGAAATGCAGAGAGGCTCAAAAGAGTAGGGTTCAAAAGCGTTTCATGATTTTTGTTTTTTAAAGTAATTTTTCTGCTATGCTGCCCAACAGTATTTTGACCATTTGTTGAATTCCACACAGAGTGCTTGTCAAAGTCTCTTTTACCTAGGATAAAACTTTTGGAACAATCACTGGAATGAGAGCTTACCATGTCTAGCAGTAGGTAAACAGATTCTCTGTTCCTTGTAGTGGTTTTGTCTGTCTCCTGACCTATTTTCAGTAGACTAGAGGATGCAAGCTAAAAAAATCACAAATAGCAAGTAAGTTTTCTACTTATCTAAAGCCACTTTAAAAATCATTTTAATTTCACGACACATGCAATTTCAGATATAAGATTTAACATGACATGATCTGTAATGTTAGATAATGCAATGGAGTTATGGATGTGGAGCATTCCACAACAATGAAATGAACAGGACAGACCAATTGTATAGCTCAATTTGTGTACTGGAATCCCTGATCAGACCAGTTATTCTGCAAGACAAAGTTCACACATGCTTGTAATATTGACTCAAATCCTTTACAGTCATTGTTGCAATCACTACCATACAGGAAAAGCCACCATAATGTTGTTGGCTTGAAATCAAAAATTAAGGTTGTAAATGTTAATCGCAGTACAGCTGAGAGCCTTGGTGGAAATGAATGATTTCTGGAGCAGGTCAGCCCAAAATAAAAACTGTACATACAGCCAAGAATTCTTTGAGACGGTCTTCAATGCTTCCCTTGTGAATGGTAAATAAAGCTGCAGCAATCTGGTTGATTGCTTTGGCCAGGCAATGGATATTGTTGCAGTGACCTAAACAAAAATACATTTGTGATATTACTTTAGCTTCACTCACACTCTGAACATTTTAGCTGAATGGAACGTGTTGTTTGAATAGGAACAGAGTTAAGTTTAGCAAGGGATTAACTTTCAAATATAATATGGATAATCTTCATTTAACAAGGAGGAAGTAAAGATCTTTAAGAACCTTTTGAATAGAGTAAAAGACATTACACACAGGTCCTGCTATCTGCACGCTCAATATCCAAAAATTCACTTATCAAAACTTGAAAGAATTATGCCCAAACCTCATTATATGCTCCACAGATTCACTTATTCAAACAGCCAACTTTCTTACTTCCTTTTTGTGTTTTTTTTTGTTGGTGGCAGCCATCTTTAGGCAAAAACCACGGAAAGATGGAGGGAGGGAGATCAGATGACTCAGAAAGCAGGAAAAATGAAACAAATCAGGGACAGGAGAGATTGGGCAAATCATTCCCCCCCCCCCCCATGCCTCTCTTTTGCTGCTTGGCTACAGCCATTTCAAGAAGAAACCATGGAGAGGGGGAGGAAACAGAGGGGACAAATCTTGTATTAGAAATGTTTCCATAGGAAACAATGGGAATCGTGGAATCATTATACCAACGATTGCATAACAAACGATTTCCAGGGAACTCATAAAGCAGGGCTACATTTATTCCAAAATCTGTTTCAAAGACTGAATTCTGGTTTTCTTAATTTATCAGTTCCAAAGTTCTGTTCTGAAGACCTGAATCCTGCCAGGTGCAAATAGAACGGTGTGTGTATTCGAGTAAAGATGGGGCAACATGGTAACTAGCACAGGAATATGAGAATTATGAATGCTTCTAATGCAAATATCTAGTATGAAAACTAGTTTCAATATGACTTCCAAATAGTACTCAGCATTGTTCCTGTGCCCCCAAAAGCCTCCAGTCAAGTTTTAACATTTCCTAATCAATAGGACATTTATGTGCAACGGGTAGAACACATTCTTGGTAAGGATCCCTAGAACCAAAGTATGACTTGAGGTGAGAGATTTTTATTTCCTCTTTCAAAGCAACCATTGTGAGATATAAAATTGATGTACTATTCAACACCAAAAAGGACCAAACACCAATATCATAAAATGAAAGCAAATAAATATTCCAGATAAACATTTAATATAATTTCCCCCCTCCCCCCAGAACAAATTTTCACACCAGTTTGTCTGAATATTACCTTCAATGGCAGGACTGTATTGAGACATCACATTACTGGCCAAAGTTGGTAAGGAGACAGCCACAAAGACCATCAGAAGGCAGGCAATTTTATATTCTTCCTCTGGACTAATGTTTTCTGAAAATAAATACAAATTTAGGAGATCCATTATAACTGGGTGGGTTCAAAACTCCTAAACTAATACTTCATCCATTCACAGCATTGGTAATGTTTCTGAGCCAAATTCTGTGTTATTTGGTTTGAGCTAACAAAGATCAGTACTTTAGAGTAGCTGGGGAAACCCAGTCAGATGGGCAGGGTAGAAATAATAATAATAATAATAATAATAATAATAATAATAATAATTCCAATTCCACCAAGTGTGGCATAACCAATACTCTTCCATAACAGCTATCACTCTATATAAACCAAGAGTATCTTGGTCGCACACCCCAACACATTTTCAGGGAAGGAAAACGAAACTTCAGAAAAATAGGATGCATTTTTTTAATTCCTAGAAGAAAATTTATCTAACAGCTATTCAAAGATTTTATAGCTCAATCAAAAGTAACCTAATGACAAATTGCAATTGCAAGAGGTTTCTTTCCTCTTAACTCCAGTGGTCAGCAAAGTTATTTCAGGCTTCCTTTTGAAAGATGCTCAGAATGTCTGCACATAGGAACTAGCTCAGCATGGCCACCAACCGAGAGCTGTTCATAAATGAGTGCTACTCCTCTAAAGTAGTTTCTACACCAGTATTTCACATTCCTGGGCCAACTTGAATAAAATATTGGGGGGGGGGGGAGGTAAGCCCCACCCACATAACTGATCACATGACATGGCACATGCACTGGAAAGGCAATTCCCATAAACTGGGGGGTTGGGGGGGCAAAGGGACCTCGGCCCCTAGGAGTTGGCTCCTGGGGGCATGTGAGGGACCCAGCCATAAAAAGTCACTCATCAATAACAAAAGCATTTGCAGTCATTTCAATGTAGTATTATCACTATTAACCCTGAGAAATACTAAGAAAATGTAACTAGAGATCAGAGCTGCAACATTCAATCAAATACAAATGTAATTGTTATATATTTAAGCTGACAAACCCTCAGTTTTGGCATCTTGGTTAAATTATGTGAAGTCATCCAAGTGTCTTGCAGAATACATGTATATTTTGTACTCAATGTGCGCAAGTATAATTTCTTTGACATCCTTCAGGATTCTCCATTTAGAACAATATCATAGCTTAGCATTACATGCAAACACAGCCAATATCCAAAAACGTTATGCAGCCGCATACCTGATTTTTGGGAAGAAAGTGCTACAACCAGAGCAGGATCTATCTCACAAGGCAGTCCCGCAGCTGATGAGAGCTCATATACATTCATTGCAACCTGAGAGACAGAAATGTACTGCAGAGTGAAAAAGGCCAGAATAATTTTGTGGAATTTGTCAGAATTTGTAAAATCTTTTCAGTGTTCACATTAAGTTACACATGAGAATGGAACCATGGAAGATCAGAAGCACCTTTGGTGGCAGCAATACACCTAGCTTATAGTGAAAAGCTCCATTAGCGCCACTTCTGCTAGCTGGCTGTCATCTCTCTCATGCCCCTCTGCCAAAAATTTGTATACTCTCCGAAACCATATTCAACAGCAACCTTTTAAGATTCCAACAAGTTCTCAAACTGGACAAACAGAAAACTTTGTTAAGCCAAAACATATAATGCATTAAATTAAAGCTGCCATACCGTGTCTACCAAGACTAGGTTCTGAGGCCTAAAGTGCAAAAGGGTTTCATAATCCATTAGGAGACTGGATGCTGATCAACTCAAAAACTAAATTGTTCGAAACACTTTTTGAATTACCCCCTCTGAAATGCTGTGTCCTTTTTATTTTATGACTTGCTCCTTTAGTATAAAACAGTGAATCCCAGCAGTTTGCAAAAGAGAAATACTGGAATCATAACTAACCACAGAAGTATGAAGCTGTATTAATTTCATTTTAATGAGGTTTACAGAAATATATACAAGTGCTACATCTGTCTATACATTCCTGCTTTTGGCATAATATACAATTTTAGAAAGAACTAAAAACAAACAAACCCCATTATTCTCACAAGCAATTACCTTCATATCTGTCTCTCTTGGAATGTGATCCTTAAAGTCTTCAATTGAACTTACAAGGAAAGGAATGTGATATGATAAGACCTAAGACAAAGAGGCATGCAACAAAATTATTACTTTTGGCTACTGTATCTCCTAAGACAGCATGTTATGACTTTGTTGCATTTATTCTACCCTCTCCCCTCAGTTTATGCATTAAGAAGCCTGGAAGCATCATGCCAGAATCTTGCAGCAGGAGTGGAAAAACACCGGCTAACAAGAGTTTTGAATACTGTATTGCTTTGGGTCTAAAACAGCTGTACGTCAATTTCCTTTATTTAAAATAAAAATAAAAAGTGAAATGGTAAAGGTTTGATTCTTTCAGCATACGTATACAACACACTTAATTTCAATTAAGATTTGATTATTCGTATGTAGTGTTGCAATCCTTTCACCACAGCACAAGCAATCTGTGTTTTATTCAATCAATTTATCATTTATTGTATCTGACTAAAAGCCATTACAAATACATTTACAAAACCAGCAAATCCAATAAAACCTAATTTAAAAAGATCCAGAAGTAAGCAACCATTTACAATAAATTAAATTAATGAATCCCCTGCACAATCTACAGCGTTGTCTTTTATGTGGCTAGCATGAATACTTTTAGCGACTTTTGCAAATAAAGCTGTTTTATATGGGACAAGTGGGTTGCAGTCAGGTAACAGCCAACGTATTTTCACTTTGGGGTTCTGTATCTGTAGCGGTGCCAACATCTGTTCCAAAAATTCTGGGGTTTTGATAGATCTGAGAATGGAGTATGTAATGGGGAAAAGCTTCTACTTCACCTACCCCACAGATAAAGAATCTTAAATGCCTTGGAATGTGCTAGTATTTAGCGATTTAATCACTTTTTACTTTTACTTATCTATTCTTAGGCTTACATGTGCTTAAATGTGTAACACAAAAGTTATAATGCCAAATGCAGTACTTACATCTCTAAGAGCTTCTTGTGCCAATGACCGGAAAGATAAGATAACACCGATAATGGTCATCCTCTTCAAAACACTATCAACAGCTGGCAGGGGGTGGGGGGTGGGGGAGGAGAAAATGTCAGGAACAAGAATGCTTTCTCCCTGCCCCTCCCTGTTTGATGTCTGTGGGAGATTGAGGCCATGCATAGTTGCCTCTCCACCAGCTTCAGTCTCTCTCTCTCTTTCTCTCTCTGTGTGTGTCTCTGCATGAGTCACAGCATCACCCAGTCATGGCATCTGCCACAGACAGACTAATATTAACAGCAAATTAAAGTGACCACTGCTGATGAAGCGACTTTTTTGGCACATTACTCATCATAAGGAGGGGGGGGGAGAGCATCGTTAAGTACCAAAGGCACACCAGACTCACAATAATGTTTCTCATGTGGCACCAAAAGGCAGTTTTAATTCCTTTACAAAAGTGCTCCAAAAGCTATTGAATAGTTCGTTCATCCACCAATTCACTCCTTGCTGGCTGAGCATTATGAGAATCTGGGAGAATGTGGCGACCAGCCGAAAGGAGCTCCTCAGTAGGCAACGTATCAGTTTTAAAACATTTAGGTTATCTTTCCAAAATCAAAAGGTTCTCTGAGGCAGACCGCACATTATAAGGCATAAATAGATGAAAAAGGCTACTCATGTGACTACCAACATATATATATATATATATATATATATATATATATATATATATGCATACACGAGTGGGGATGTATATGTATGTGGGTAGCTTTATATATATGCATCTTTATATATATGCATCTGTAGGTTTGTGTCATGTATGTACGTTACAGCCTTAAAATGGAGACATTTATACAAAAGACAGCATGCACTTTTGGGGGCTGTAGCAGATGCTCCCCCACCAATTCCAGTGCTTCAAGCTATATGCAGATTCCCAGTTAGGAGCATAAACTAAAACAGCACTACTTGCTAGTTACTTACACGACAATCTTTTGAAGAGTGCTGCCATCTGATCTGGTTTATCAAAACTGGTCCTCATTTGCGTTAGCACTTCAACGTTCTCTACCACAAGTTTCTAAGACGAAGCAAGATCTCAGGTCAGGCATAGATCTGAGTATAGTAACAAGCGGGTGCTTTAGGACATTTCAGCGTGGCAAGCAGGAAGCAGAGCTCATGAAATCCAGATGTTCCCATTATCTGACTAGTTATACTAAGTAAGGCCCAGCTATGCACCAAACAAAAAGCATACAGTGTGATAATAAACGCTCTCTTCTGTTCCACAAAGCACTTATAGCTCCAGTCAACTCATTAAACTTGAGCAGGGCTGCTGTAGAATAATGGAATTATTACAGTTTGAATGTCTTTTGCACAATGTGCAATGAAAACAACATGGGGGTGAGACACAATTTGCATACGATTTGCCATTCTTAGCTCCTCTTTAGGATTTCCCTTCCATATGTTTTCATGTGGGTGATTATCTCTCACAAGGTAAAGAAGGGGCACACGCTTTCTGTGACTGGTCTAGACCAATCTCCTAATCATTGTCTCAACTCTATGATTAAAACCTTCTCTCCCTCCACCCCGAGTTTACATTTATTCACTGTACACTAAGGGCAGACAACTGAAAGCCCCGGAGTTCAATGCAGCACTTAGGAGTTTTTCAGTCTGGCCCATCCCAAAGGGATTTCTCTTCCCTTTCAAGAGCTGCAAGCTGGTGATAGGTGGGCCACCCCATCTCTCCCCCCCACCCCCCATTCTACTACCCTCTTCTCTGTATCTCTCCCTCCTTGTCCAACAGGCTCGTGGAGGATGGACAGCTTGCTCTGGCTGAACACCTGAATTAATCACTTGCCAAGCGCATTCCTCTCCCTACTCACTCCATTTGTTTTGGCTTCTTCCCCTATCCTTCCCCCAACTCCCTATCCTTTTCGCTGGACTCCCCTAACCACATAAAATCAGGCCAAGGAGCACATGTTTATTATCCCTGCTGACCAAAGCTAGAGACACTTCCCCATTTCCTGATGCTTTCTGTTAGTAGAAGCTAAACTATAAGCTAATTCAGAGACCCCCAAACCAAGGTCATCTCTTCTGGAGAAGCAGCATACAGGAACACAAGTAATGACTGAAGTTTTGCACCAGGACAGCAAGGAACAAACTATGTGCTGCTATGAGGCTCATGCACATTAAAAAAAAAGGTCAAAGAAATAGAATGCATATGAGCAGATCCAAAGATCCTCCCCAGTATTTCTGTGCAGTGTTTAGACATATATATTGTTTAAAAAGTCACTCCAACCAATGGCACATCATAACAAAAGACTTTTTTTGTGTGAGGAGAATTGAAACGCCTGTTTGCAGTATGTCGTGAGTGCTCCTCATTCAAAGGGAAAGGGTCAAAACTCTGATGAGCAAGTACAAATGCTTGGACTAGTCTAAAGTAGTTCTTTGGATTCAGGCCATGTATTCTTGCTATAAAGCGACTTCTGCTTTTAATTATAAAAGCAATGACCAAAGAGAAGCAGTGGAAGTTACCTTGAGTTCAGCAACCTGTGAGGAAATGTGCCACATAAGGCTTTCACTCAAGAACTTCATGCCATATGGACCAAGGAGTTCTGACAGGGCTCTCATTTCTGAGGAAGAAAAAGCATTTATTCTGCTGCAAACCAATTATACTGTCTTAATTTAATGAACACATTATATTTTATTAATTCATTCTATAAGGGCTATAGCATTTCACACATTTTAAATTTCCAGCATCCTATTTCAAATGCTCAGGATGCAAACCCTCCATCTTAACTAGCTTAGCCTGTACTACCAGAGGTCAAGAGGCTTGATAAGAGCCTTAGTTCTCCCTAGATATTAGTGAGGGTCAGAAGCAGCAAGGGGGACTTGTAGTGCTGCTTACTGTCTCCAAAGTTTGGTATAAAAATGAGACTTGGCTTTTCCACCCACCCTGAGCCTTGGGAAAACTCACCTGATATGTCTGAATATTCTTCTGCATTAAATGTCAGTTCGTTTTCAGTAGGCAAGTTCACAAATGCTTTCATCGCTGGGAAATAGGCTATGTGGCCATTACTGACTTGCCTCAGCAAGGTTTCCAGATACCTTCACGAAAGAAACAATTATCTATTTTCACAGTCGACTACAAACATTCCTTACTGTTAATTTCATTTACCACCTTAACTTTGATGAAAGCTGCATTGACACTGAATTTGTCACTGAGAGTTGATCTTGAAAGTCCACGTAAAGCCACATCAACACACATGTATTAAGAATTGCATAGTCCTCAATGATGCTTCCCTTGAATAGTCAGCGACTTCATTTTAAATAAAAGTGTAGTTTGCTTTTAGTATGCAATAGAAAGCTAAACACTGTTATTTATTGGCATCCATTGTTCAAGTGGCATGCAATTCAGGTGTTTTTTTTGACATTATCTCAATTTCAAGTTGCATGGGGAAGCGGGGCACAGCTCAGATTAAAAGCTGCAATTTGCCTCACTTTCACCTTGGCACTCTCCTCCTCCCAGATTTTTTTTTTTTTCTGCATGAAAACTTTTATCTCACAAAGCAAAAGGGGTACAGGATGAAATCTCAGATTCTTACCAATTTGTGTACAGACTGGTAATGGTTGGCTCCCCATGACTATCTAAGTGCTGGGTTTGTTGAAGGAGGACGTTATTAAACACTCTTGTGATGTCAATCTGTACATAATTTTCTATTGATTGGAGTACTGTCATGTAGGCTCTCACACTTGTTAACAACTCAGAAGGTTTTGCGATCTCTTGTGTTGCTTGATTATACATAGTCATGCCAACAATTGACCTTCGAAAAGAAAGAAAGTTATTAGCATGCTACTGAAGTGAACCATGAGCGCTTTGTTCTGCCTAATATCAAGGTGAGCCATCACTCCACTGGCATGTAGTGTTAACTGACCATTTGGGATAAATTTGGGATAAATTTGCACCAAGAGGCACCTGTACTTTTCTGACATTATCTGTTGTCTACTCTGACTTTGCTGAATATTGCCAACATAGAGTGAAAGCACACTGCAGCTGGGTGTTAGAAAGCTGCAAACTGGAGCTGAAGAAAGCTACTCCCCACAGCCATAGTACAGAAGGATATATGGAGGGAAATTCAGAAACCTTATATTGATCTACAGTATTGCTATCTATTTGACCCCTGTATAAAAGTCAGATTTGCTGTTTGAAATTTGTACCAATTTAGTCCTAACAGTTACAGCTGTGAGAAATTTTAAAATTCTTATTTCCTATCTGTTCCTCTTCTTGAGATGCAAGCCTACTATTTGCTTATTAAATCAGATAATGGCAAGGGCAATATATGAAAAGCTCCCACATACTAGCAGGAAATGAATCTTTCATTTTCCATCTCCCACTCACCAACTTTGCATGTACATAATTTGAATTCTGCATGCACAATTTTTCTTTTTGTAAAATAGGATTGATTCCTTCAATTTTGGGGATTTTGAAACTAGCAGGTTGAAACTGTTATGTATGGGCAACCACTAGGCTGGATGGAAGTTGGAGCAAAAGAAAAAGAAGGGCAATGTCAGCTCAAGATTAATTATTTGGTTATGTTGGACGAGAATAAATTTTTTAAAATGAATGCTTTTATTAAGTTCTAGCAAATAAGTCTCAATGCTGAAAGAACATTGCTAGTTATTTTTACAAGCTTGCCCCTGACACAAGGATGCTTTCAGAGATTTCTATCAGAAACTGTCACATAACAAAAATAAAAATGGCACAGCAGCAACCAACCCACCCACACTGAGAAATAGTCACGATATAAATAGCAAAGACATGTTTATATGGGCTACTAAACTAACCATATTTTTAATGGCAGAATGGTCTGTTTTTTGGGAATCCAGCACTGCTGACTCTTTAGTGCACAATTGCTTTTTAAATACTTGAATCGCACAGAGCTCCCTTTGCAGTGTGGCATCTGCTCCCACACCATTTGAGCAACATCACAAGCACTAGGCCATAACATGGTAGTCCCTCATATGATCTTGACACTGTGGAAGGAGGAACACTAAAAAAGCATCTGCCATGGCACAAAGGAAGTGCCAGAATAAACCTTTTGTTGTGTGGTTGATAACTATCAGACGACACACAGAGACTGTGGAGTTTGATATTAGTACAATATATAACTTTGCTCAGACCAGACATTCATTTTAAGTTTGCAGCTGCAATGAGGAGCTCTGGGTGACTTCATGAAGTTTTTAACTGATTTTAGGGCTACATTGTTCCACCTCCTCTATCACTGGAGAAATTTTGTGTTAAGAGGATTATATGATGAAAAGCAGGTTAAAGCATTCTTAAAAGTACTCAAGTATCAAATGTGCAAGTTGGTGCCACTTACTTGGTAAAACGGATTTCCAGGTGTGATGTTAAGTATTCCCTTGGGGTAAAGGTGTGTTCCCACACAATCATGTTTGGAACATAATTGATTGAGAAGCAGAGCTCAGAAAGTGCCGTGTGCAGTTTGTCTAGACTGCAAAAGACAAAACAAAAAATATGCACACAAACATGTAAGCTTCATAAGCAAAGCCATAACTATTACAGCCCCCTTTCACCTCAACCCAAAAAACATTAAAGATGGGTAAGGATATATAAGCTATTTTAAAGCACAGCCATATAGTACCCTTGCCTGTGCTAAAAACAATGGCCTAGGTCATATACGTACAGTGGTACCTCAGGTTACATATGCTTCAGGTTACATACACTTCAGGTTACACACTCCGCTAACCCAGAAATAGTGCTTCAGGTTAAGAACTTTGCTTCAGGATAAGAACAGAAATCGGCACGGCAGCAGCAGGAGGCCCCATTAGCTAAAGTGGTGCTTCAGGTTAAGAACAGTTTCAGGTTAAGAACGGACCTCTGGAACAAATTAAGTACTTAACCCGAGGTACCACTGTACAAGACAGGATTATTATACCTCACCCCCCTCCTTTTTTTTTTAGCATGCTGAATGGGAATGCAGAAAAAGATTGTTTTGCAGGATAGGAATGCATGACATATTTTTATATAAACACATAGGATGGCATCTATTGGTGTTTCTCTACTGATAGAAGGTACCAGTCAGTGAAATTGGGAGGGATATATTTTCTAGGAATTCCCAGTCTGCAACAGATTCAGTCTGCAACAGATTCGGAGAAAGCCATTGATGGAAACCTCCTCTCTTATTGTTCCACTGCCTGGTGCCTTCTTGTCAGCAGATGACATCAACTGGATATGACCCACAAGAGCATTTTTTAAAATACATCTACAAAATGCCAGTGAATTGGTTCAAGAAGTTAGACTGCCTGTTAAGCAACATTTAAAAGAGAAGATAAGGATGAAAAAGACTCACTTGGTCACCACCAGCCTGTTTTTTCTCATGCTTTCTACTCCTGGTTTTTCTCTTTCTGGTTCTCCTTTCTTACCCGTCTGTTTTTTTGACTTTTTATTCACTGCTTGACTGATGGTTTTGGCACAATGCTTTGGCAGCAACTTAAAAAAAAAATGCAGTTAGTTTCAAAATAGAGCTGCAGTTCACAAAAA
This sequence comes from Podarcis cretensis, assembly GCF_951804945.1. Classification (NCBI taxonomy): domain Eukaryota; kingdom Metazoa; phylum Chordata; class Lepidosauria; order Squamata; family Lacertidae; genus Podarcis; species Podarcis cretensis. The sequence goes on along the minus strand of NC_137170.1, from coordinate 115,389,934 downwards.
CCAATCACCATTAAATAGATCAAACTTCGCATTTCGATTTTAAACTGTTCATTTTGTTTCCAATATACCAAATACTTGCAAACTACTCGATACCAACTCAAGTGATTTCAATGTAGTTACTATTCCTTCTAGTTAAGAACAGGAGAAGAACAGCCTTCTATTACAAATATTATAAGCAAAACTTTATTAGAACCTTATGGAAAACTTTATCATATTTTAAGAACAAAGGAGATGGCACATTTATGTGATGACTCTACACCAAGGGGCTTGCAAACTAAAAATAAACCCAAGGAAAATAAAAAAGGGAGGGAAATGGAAGCAGGGACTAAACAAAGAATGTGCATTATTTCAGTAACTCATACAGAAGCTTTGCCACAGCAGGGTAATGGGACTAAAATTAAATTCTCACCTGGTCACTTAGAGTACATTGCTCAGTGCAAATATCTGTGATAAGGTTCCGAGCCTGCTTAGCCATTTCATCCAGGAACATGTTACAAAGGGAAAGACTACGGTCCCCAATGTGATGTCTCTATCAAGATAAAAACAGAAACCTGGTTTTTCCAAATTGTTGCCATAGTGCTTAAAAACATTTTTAAAAAATCATTATCAGTGAAACATGCTTGCACTAAGTTCATTTAAACAATGAACCATGGAACAGCAATAAATCAAGCCTCACAACCAGAAGTTATCTAAATCTATTTGCTGAAGATCCAAAAAGCTTGCTTCAAAAAAAATTAAATGTATCCAAAGCTGCTTTAGCAGAGCTTTGATGGCACCACAGGACTTCAGTTTCTTCTTCTCCCCCTGTGCCCCTTTTTCTGGAAGGTCCTTCCAGAGCTGATTTTGATGGTGCACAGGGGGCTGCAGGGGAAAGGTGAAAGGGAAACTTTCACTTCTGTATCTGCACATCCCTTGCACTAGCAGAACAGGAGCACTGGATACTGTTCATTGTGTATACAACTTAAAATGTCCACTTAATCAAATGTGGCTCCCTAAAAAACCAGAGTTAAGAAACAAGTTTTTGTAGGTGTGAATTTCAACTTACTTGCCACACTTCTCTATCCCATGTTCCCAATTTACTTATGTTTCTCTACCTTACTCTCTTCTTGTGAAAACCAATATCAAAGAGAAGATTATGGGTTCTTTACCTCTTCTGGGCACAGCTCGTGGGTGCAGCTCATAAAGTGAGTGCAAAGCAGTGGGAATGCAATGGAGTATCTGGACTGAGAGGGCAGTTCCAAACACTGCTGAAACATCTTCTCAAAAGCACGGCTATAGAAACTGTTCAGAAACACAGGTTAAGTTTTCATTCCACTGGGAGAAAGTAATTACAAAAAAAAAAAAAAAATACATTTAACAGATGCAACTAAGCATATGAAAAATTTCAAATGCCAGCCATTTTATCCCATGTCGAAACAATCACTGAACTTGAGCAATTACATGCACTTGTACCAGATCCTAATAATAAAAGAGTTGCACTCATGGTACTTTACATTACCAAGGGAACTGAAAGCAGGGGGGAAAGAATGTATTATTTAAACCTCCCACTACGTGTAGTGTAGCACAGCAAAATCAATGACTTGATGGGGGGCAGTGAAATTAATGGGGGGTGCAAAGTGTTGGATTATGCTACCCCCAAGTTACCCTTAGAGGTAGTATAAGCTGCTTCTAAAATTTCCAAAAGGACTAGTAAGACGCAGCATAGGTTAGGATTACTCACTTCCACCCTCTGCAGCATGTAGAACTAACCAGGCAATCCTAAACACATCTACTCAGAAGTCCCAATTGAGTTCCATTAAGCTTACTCCCACTGCATTTTAAACATTCACAGCACTTCATAATTTGCACCTTCCCTTCACAGAAATCCTAGAGACAGGTATTTGTAATTTTCTTTTGTACAGAATATGTTATCTTGCTGCTGCTGTAGAAGGAGACCCGAGAAAACAAGACAGTCTCCAGCTGACTGCACATTGGCTCTTCCCCAAGAGCAAAACAAAACAAAAATCACAACCACGAGAAAGCTTTATAATGAAATTAAACAACATACCAAAATATAGAAAGATCAGATGTTTCCACCAACATCTCCACCAAGGAATCTACCATTTTTGTGTGGAAAATGATTGTGTTCATCATCTTTCCAAGTTCTCTGTGGTCTGCGAGGCCAAGTGAAGCTTTAGATACACTAGTATAGGCCTGTTGGCACATAAAAAAGTAACAATTCACATTATCCAGGTTCTAATTCTCATCTAAAAATCTGCCTTCATTTGAATGCAAGCATTAGTTTTTTTAAAAAATGAGCAAAATCTACACACACACACACATGGTAGCACTGTAGCTTGCTCTAATTTGCTTGGGGCAAGTCAAGTTTATAATACAACCCATTCTAAGCTGCCTTACTCCTCCATATCTACTTTTGGAACATGCTGAGGGTTTGCTCGTTCTTGAAACTGGGACTTTAAAAAATGTACAGATCAACAAAAGAGGTTATTTGAGGATTCACTAAGCAAGCCTTATTTTTCAGTTGCTTTACTTATACTTAAGAGTCAAATTCATATTTATAGACAAAACCTGCTTATAATATTTGTTGAAGAAAAGGTAAATATTTTCATAGTGACACCCTACTAGGATCAAAACAGTATCAGGGCATAGTAATGCCATACTATTTTGCTACTGCTGCAGATGTTACTTGAAAAGGGCTGGTTGTTCAAAAATTCCTCTTAGTTTGTGGCCAAAGATTTATTGGGCCCAATTTCAAAAAAACAGAGCTTGAAGCATATACCATATTGTCTTATTTTTGGAAGGTGGGTTTTTTGTTTTTTGTTTTAAAAACAAACCTAAATCCAGCATTGCATAAAAAGGAATGTATGTTCTTCCAACTCTTGTTTGCCTTTACAACTTCTCTGAACAACTGAGGAAAACCAGGCCTTTTACATTATCTCCTAACCAACTTCTAAGAAAAATGACTGGCTTAGTGTCTGGCAATGTGACCTTTCTACAAAGGTTCTCTTTGAGTATGTGTAATAAAGTATTGAAGAACAGGACATAACCTTCTCAACTCTGATTTGGCCGTACAGCTTTGTTATTACAGACTTCTCTTCTATCCTTATCACTCTATTTCACGCTTCCTGAAACTGTTTGATGTAATTCTGTGCTCCTGCTTTGAACAATGGGGGTGAATGTGAAAACGTCTGCTGAAGTTTATCCTATGAAAAAGTTTTCAATTCAGATTAAATTTGTACATTGATATATGCTACTTCAGGTATTTAATGTGCCATTCTACTTTAAAAAGTAAATGCAGCACAGCTTTTTTTTGAATATTTCATCTCCTTTTCACAATGCCTGCCATTTCTGAACAACACATATGAATTAATCTATCTTTCTTTCCAATTTTGCATCATTCATATTATGGGCAGCAGCAAAAGCAGTGGTAGTCTACTACTGAATTTACTCAAAACTAGTCAGCCTACATATTTTTCTCCACCACGATCTTGGCTTTATCCTCCTTTTAGCTGTTTTGTTTGTTTGTGAAAAACACCCTGCTCATACTGTGAACCATTCCCTTCCTGAATGCCTGTTTGGGAAATACATGAATTTCAAAATGTGAACTCAAATATTTAAATCAATTATTTTAAATCACTTTGATTTAAAACTGATCTACTCTTTAACACAGCGAAAGCAATATTGCTTTGAAGAGTGCACAAAAGTAATTATTACCTGTAATCTAAACCAATCGAGCCTCATTCCTCTGAAGTCAAATACCTCCCCATCTTCAACTGCATCATGTGGAAAAATAAAATATGAAAAAACCATTTGGACAAATGTTTCACCCACTTAATACACATATTTAAAGTCAACAAAAAATGGAGGGGTGGGGAGAGCTGGCATGTGTATCTTATTTACAGAGCAGTCTTATGTGCATTTACTCAGAAGAAATACCCATGCTTTTTAGTATAATTTATTCCCAAGCTAAGCATGTGTAGGATTACGGTCTCAAAAGTATACATGCCTTACAGTCCAGTCCATTCTGAACTTAATGGGATTAGCTCCCATGCAAGTATATATATGATTGCAACCTTAGTTTTTCACAAGCCAATGGATAGCAAATGTAGGGTTTCCAAAGGTCATCAGAAGAAGGCAGCAATTCACAAGGCTTGTATGCTCCTCTCATGAACATGGCAGTGTCCTCTATATGCAGAAATGCACAGAGGATCTGAATGTTACATATCTATCCACAATATGTACAGGAATTAGTACTCTCTAAGGCAGCAGATTGTCTTGGACTGTAAGTTCCACCTTCCCTGCTACTGCCCAAGCTGTAGGGACGTGCTGAGAGTCGACCCAACAAAATCTGCAGGACCTCATGTTACCCACTTAAGACACACTATTTCCACTTTTGCTATGGCAGACATAGTTTAAGTTCATGGCTTACATATACATAACTTACCTTGCTTCACACTTAAGGAGGTCATGGTGTTTACAAAAGAGGACATAATGATGGACTCATCTTCAGGGCATACCGAAAGATTCTAAAAATCAGAAACCAGGACACTACTGTGTTATAGCAGTTATTTTTCCAGCTACACAATTATCACTGCATCACAATAAAGCGGAGAACATATCAACGGATATGTGGCTGGCAGGAAACTCCTGTGCAGCTTCATCTGGACCTCAGCCTGGTGCTTGTCTTTGTATGAGATCACAGGTTATGGTATGAAGGCATGTGAGGCCACCACTTAAGTAGATCTGGGCCTTATCGCTGCCTGAATAGCACACAGGCTCCACAATGAAAGAAACGTGGGATATAAATATAAGGACATAAATTTTAAAAGTAGCGGGATAAATAGTGAGTGGTGCCAGTGGAGCACATGTAGGACTAAGGTGCACATAGTTTATGTATGAGAGAGGACTGTGTGTGAAGGACTGTGTGTGAAGTACATGAGAAGAAGGGCAGCTGTATACAGAGAGCCTGCTTCTTCTCCCTGCACCACCTCAAAATCACCCCACAAACTTTCAGACTTCCACTTGGGCAATTAAAGTATGGAAACTGTTTTTCTGACATAGGGTTGCGAAGTGGGGTTAGTATTATTTCACGGGTGCCAATGTCACTTAATCCACCTAATGTCACTTAATCTACCAAGTCTATGATGCTTGTAATTTGTTTCTCAATATAGGGAATCAATAATTTGGCACATTTTTAGCAGTAGTCCAAAATAATGGAAGTTATGAGCGCTGTATCATAGGATCCTGAATATTTATTTGTGAAAGCAAGAACATTTTAAAGAGCTCCCCTGCCCATTCAGATGTAATAAACAAATGCTATAATGTACACAATTAAAGGGGCTAAGAACTACAGAGAAGAGACACTGGTTGCTGATTGACTCCATTTTGTTTTCAAACAGCCTTCCCTCATTACAATGTCATCTTAACTACATGCTATTGAAAATTAACAAAAAGATTATTTCCTCCCCAATACAAGCAGCTTTATCCCTACAGGATGACTACTAGTTTAAATGTTGAACATCTACGCGGATGTGTTGTGTAGTATAAAATCTGAGCTCCATCTAGTGGGCAATGAAAAAGTAAAATAGTCATTTTTCAGTGATTGATAGTAACTATGTATCTGTGATTGACTGGTGTCTGTACAAAATATGTAGTTTCTATGGAACCTGTATATCCTCTTTTAGTCTTTGGGTTGCCTAATAGAAGTTCACACCTTACAGGATACTTTAAAGGGTATTTTAACTTCTTAGCATTTCTTCACTCAGGATGAAAATCAACAAGTCAGTACTTAATTCAGTACTTGTAACCTTTTTATAGCAATATCCTCACCACTTACCTGCACAAGTTCATTTAAGACAACTGCATCAAAGCCTGATAGGTACTGCACATAGTATCTTTGCATAACTGGGCCATATTTTCGTACATGTGCCCTGAGCTCTTCCATGTAGAAAATCAGCTCTGCTATGTGCCTTAGGAACGAAAGAGAAACAAAGAATATTGACTAATGTAAGCATGTGTGAAAAATGTCAAGTAGTGTGAAATTCTCATTTTCAGGCTATTTATTGGTCCTTAAATCATGGTTATTTGCTACTTAAGTATATCCAAGTTTTCAGTGAGATAGAGAGAACACTAGCAGGGAAACTACATGTGGAAAGCCATAATTAAGTAAATAAACACATTCGCTTTATTACTGAAAAAGCTCTCTAGCTTTGCCCCAGTGAGCCCACATAATTAAAGAAAACAGCTATTAAAAGATATATTTGGAAGAAGGGGGGCGAAGTGGTGGAATTAAGAAAACAAAGAGGGATGGTTTTGCTGACATCACCACTCTTGTTTTCAAGCCCAGTGGGAAGCTACTTGCAGAAAATGTTAAGGGCTGGGTCACAACATGCTTTGAAGTTCAAAAGAAACACTTTTGAAAACAACCTATGGGACAAATGTTCCTGTTGATCCTCTAGAACTGACAATCAATAAAAGTGCATGGCACACATCCTCTTACATTGCTCTGATTAGAAAAGTATGTGTTGTTTTGGGGAGCAGATTGCTGGGTGCTGAACAGCCACAAGAGAAGGCAACATTCCTCCAGGATCCTGGACTACTATCGCCAAACTGATCCTGAAGGTATTATCTTAGCAGACCAAGCTTGGACAACTATTAAAGGCCTGCCACTACTCGTTTATTTTGTTGTGATATCAGGATTTTCTACATATTGTAAACGTAAATCAGTTATGGAACTTTATGTATGTGAAGAACCACATGCCGATTGGGAAAAAAGGCATTCAACTATGTGTTTATACATAAAAGTGAAGTTTCAATACAGACACAATTTGCAAAGACAGAAAAAATGAATCTAGATTCAGTTAAGTATCTGAAGAAGTGTGCATGCATACGAAAGCTTACACCCAGAACAAACTTAGTTGGTCTCTAATGTGCTACTGGACAATTTTTTAATTTATTTAGAAAAAGTGACTGTACAACTTGCTATATAGGGCTTCATATTTACACCAGGAAACTATCCCCCAATTATTGAATGTACTTTGGGGAGTCACAAGACTCTGCTGCTTTTGCTGAAACAGACTAAGAGTTATCCCTTTGGAAATGGTTACAATCTAGACTAGAGAGTTATGCAACTAACTGTTGCAAGCTCAGCGCAACTTTTGTTTGTGATCTGCAAACACAAACACACAGGAATGATAAGCTGCTTTTAAGACTTAGCCGGCACTCCTATACACACATTTCTGAGAGTAAATACCACTGAATTAAATGGGGCTTACTTTTAAGTAGACATGTATAGGATTGCACTTTTAATGTCATTTCAAGGCAGGACTACAGTGTAGCAGCAGGTGTGTGAAGAATCAAATAAAATGTCTGAAATCTTTTTAGGGAAGCTTCTACATAAGCTGTCTGGATTAAGGCCAATGTGGCATTTTTCACCACTACCCTGCCCAATGCATGCTGACTATTTAAAGGAGCTGAGTTTGGGGACATGGCTAGATAGACACGAGACCTTTGCTATATGAATTCCAGCACATTATTCTGAACTGAATGGCTTTGCATTCATTACACTCACAAATGTATCTTAATGAAATTTTGTTTTCACATCCCACAGTAGCGAAGGGAAACATTATTTTAACATATATAGGAATAGCGGTGATCAACCAAGTCAAGGAAAAAACCTCCATATATTAATGCAATCAAGACCACAATATGCCTGAAGAATAAGAAGAAAAACAAGTAGTAGTACACTATATCAAAGTGCTTTGGCAACAGTAGGTTCCATATCATGCAAGAAATCTGAATTTTAAAATATACCAGATATGAAACGTACTTATCTATGAAATCATCTGCACTCTTCTTTGGCATGTTATCTGCATGTCGTAGAAGCCAAATAATTTCATCACGAGCAAACGATAATGCCATAAAGACGAAAAGTGCCTGGAAAAAACCAAACACACATTAAAATGTTTCCCTTTGCAGATATTATAAGTAAATGTACAGCAAATGGAAATGAACTCTGTGGATTGTGCCCGTAAATAATTTCCCTCCTATTTACTAAGCTTACTTACCTTGGGACCCAACAGTCCTGGCTGATCTGACAGGACAGTAGCTAGTTCTTTCAGTGCAGACCGTAAAAATTTGCGTCTTTCTCTGTGCATTGAACCACTGTTTTCAGAATACAAATACTGCAATTAATCACCAATATACTGTACTTCAAAAATCATTTCAAGTTGTGCTTAGAGTCCATGGCAGTGCATTCTCAATTAAAAATGGTGTTTAAAAACCACCTCTCATATTGCTCCTTAAGATCAAGTTTTAATACATTTGTGAGGCCATTACATTTTCATGTTACCAGTGGAAATAAAGATTTAAAGAAAAGAGTTATGTAAAATCTGTTTTTGACAGTTTTTTTATATTGGCTGGAACATTGCCTCTGACTTTTATGTAATGTATGCAGCAAACTGGTCTGAGAAAAGAGGTGGGAAGCATGTGGCTCTCCAGATTTTTTTTGGACTCCAGCTCTTAGCAGTCCCAGACAGCATGACCCACATTCATGGATAATCGGAGTTGTAGTCCAGTAGTACCTGGATGGTCACATATTTGCCACCCCTGTACTAAATAATAATATCCAAGATCAGACCAGCCATGCCTGGAGAGCTCAGTTGGTTAGAAGGTGGTGCTGATAACACCAAGGTTGCAGGTTCGATCCCTGTATGGGACAACTGAATATTCCTGCATTGCAGTGGGTTTGACTTGATGATCCTTAGGGTCCCTTCCAGCTCTATAGCTCTATGTAAGGCAAAGGTAGGAAATGATTTTCATCCCAGGGTTGAATTCTTTTCTGGGCAATCTTCCATGAGCCACATGCCCATAGTGGATGGGGCCAGAGGTCAAAGCAGGAAGAGTTCTCAATATGAATTTTACCATTGTACAGTAGGCTACACACAGCAACCATTCTGCCCTCCATCCAAGCAGCATTACCAGAGTTCAAGGACACATTCCAGAACTGCAAGGGATGTGGCCTGGGGGGGGGGGTTACCCGGAGAGACTCCAAAGGGCCAGATAGGGGTCTGGAGAGACACATTTGGCCCCTGGCCCTGAAGTTCTCCATTCCCAATGTAAGGGAACACAGAGTGAAATTCACTGTATAAAATATAGGCTTGGATTGAAAGATCCAGCTGGTGAACAGGAAGCAAAACCAGCTACAGAGAGATGGAGCTTCCAAGTATGTAGGAGCAGCAGATGAGGAAAGAGAAACTGGCAACTCTCTACCCAAAACAAGCAAGAGATTCTTCTGTTTGCCATGAGGTGCTTTTAAGCAACTATCTTTCAGCATTGCTGATACAGTTGTATAGGTAAAAGGTAAAGGTAAAGGTACCCCTGCCCGTACGGGCCAGTCTTGACAGACTCTGGGGTTGTGCGCCCATCTCACTTAAGAGGCCAGGGGCCAGCGCTGTCCGGAGACACTTCCGGGTCACGTGGCCAGCGTGACATCGCTGCTCTGGCCAGAGCCAGAGCCAGAGCTGCACACGGAAACACCGTTTACCTTCCCGCTGGTAAGCGGTCCCTATTTATCTACTTGCACCCGGAGGTGCTTTCGAACTGCTAGGTTGGCAGGCGCTGGGACCGAGCAGCGGGAGCGCACCCCGCCGCAGGGATTCGAACCGCCGACCTTTCGATCGGCAAGCCCTAGGCGCTGAGGCTTTAACCCACAGCGCCACCTGCGTCCCTATACAGTTGTATAGTTTGGCTAAATACTGAAAAATGTAATTAGTAGTATTTTATAAAAACATATTTTACAGTACACTTACGCATGTGATACAGCCGCTTCCTTGCACTCTCTTATGTCGTTAATACGTTTGTTATAGCTGCAAGTGTAAACAAAATGTATAAACATATTGGTGATAAAGACTTCCCATCTCTCTACAATTGCATCAGAAAGAGCAACTTTCCTTTAACTAACCAGTTCCTGGAAAAAGGCTTCCCAACGGGTCAGTTAAGGTCCTGTATTTAGATCAAATGCCATCTCAGACTTAGGAATAAGTGAACGTAGAGCTAGGCTTCAATTTCTGAACAAAGTTAAAAGGCATGCAACCAAAAGCAAAGTTTAAATTTAAAGCAACTCCAAGAATTAGGTGTAAAAAACCCCAATTCAAGCACAATGAAGAACCTGGGTAAAGGAAAGTGGAGTATTTTATGTGGAGGAAAGTAAAAGGAGGGAGAGCATATGCAAGATGCTGCTGCTTTCTCAATCTCAACCCTAGATATCACTGAATTCCACAAGACTTCTCTTGTTCATCTATCTCTCATTTGGCACTATATGCATATATATAGCGAATGCAATAAAATCTAATCTATATCTATATTTCAAAAACCGTACCCTCTTATGTTTACAAACAAGTCTTCTGCAGCTTTGTGAATATGGAAAACTTCATCCCGAAACAAAGCCAAGCAAGAACTGCTTTGAAGAGCAAGCTTCCAAAGGGTCAAAGCAGTTGCATCACTGTTCAGGACTCCATGGCACAAAATAAACCCAACTTTGAAAAGAGAAAGAAAAATTATGCATTATGTAAAAGTCATGGTGACAAATTCAAACTGTTGTCTGTACCACCAGTGGTCCACAAGCTTCATTAAGGTGGTCTGCAGCATTCAGTGGATTTGTAGTTGAAGATAGGAGATGACACATCCATTGTATTAAATATTCATATTGATTTTTAATGGTATTTTAATTCTTTGTCCTATTTCTTATATTGCATTTAACTGTATAGGTGTCTCCCCACTTGAATGCAATCAGCATGTGTGTTCCAGCTGACACACATGAAAAAAGGTTCAAAAGGGGGGTGGAACAGGGCCAGAAGTGAAACGGGGCAATCCTCACTTACGCACATCCCGGTGATGCGCATGGCTGGCCCAAAATGGAACCCCCATGTAAGTGGGGATTCCCCTGTACTACAATTCCATGGAATGCAATAAAATCTAATGTAAGAAGAAATAAGCAGCACTAAAAACACAATTAAAAATCATACAGCATCTAGCACAGTGTATTACAATTGCTATAACAAGCTGAAAAATCATTAAGTGCTCCACTAAGATCCTCAGCAATTTTCAAGGGGTCCATGGGGGGGGGGAGGTTTGGGAACCACCGTTTTATAGGAACATGGGAAGCTTATAATGAGTTAAACCATTGGTCCATCTAGCCCAACAAGGTGACTGGCAGGAGACAGAAAGGAGCTTCTGCATGCAAGTGAGATTGCTCTGTCACATGTGTGGTCTTCCCCATAGATTTATTTTACTGCAACTAACAGGTAAATCCTCGACCTACTTGTCATTCAACAGTCAATGGACTGTAGTCAGCTAAACAGTTCCATTAGGACAAGAGCTTTTGGCTGTGCAGCGGAATTTCCCTGCCCTCTCCTTTCCCCACTATCTGAATCTGCTCCAGAGGGTGGGGTGGGGGGGTGAGGGAACCCAGAACATATTAGGAAGGCGACACATGAGGGAGTATGAGTAAAGGAAACTCCATTGTGTGGCCAAAAGTGCTTGTGCCAGTGGAAATGTTTGGATGCTGCCCAAGTATCCTAACGTAAGTCCACAGCTCACAATAATCAATTTAGGAATAAAGGCTTAATATAGAAAATGCACAGTAGAAAGAAATGCTGATAAATCTGATTATAAATTTGCAACATCAACATGGGAAGCAATTTTTGAAAGAGAGGCTCAGGTCCCGCCCTACTGGATACGATAGCAAAACATTTTACCCATAAATGTGCATTTTACCCATAAATAGTATATCTTTTTTCTAGCACATCATCTGCATTTAGTCACGCTGCAAAATGAAATTCTACAGCATGTATAAGTACTCTTGAACTGCCCAAATACAGTAACGAAACAGCCAACGGTGTCAACTTGCACAAAGAACTTTATAACATGCAAAGGAGTCTTTCTCTCCTCCACCCTGCAGCTCCCACCCTTCAAAAACTCCTCTGGAGATTTAGGAGAACCTGTGAGAACATATTTGATGGGTGGGAAAAGAGAAGGGGAAAGTCCAATTGCATCTGCTGGCGTGATGTTTGATCTCACCCATAGGACAAAATCCAGCCAAAGTTAAGTAGTTAAAAGTTCTATTACTTCCCCGTAGATACCAATGGAATTAGAAGTGCTTAGCTCTGGAACATGCTTACAAAATTCCAATACCTCAGAACTTAGAGCTTACACAATTGTAACATTGCCTTTTATTAATGGGATAATGAGATCAGAATAGCCTCAGCCTAGCTCCCGTATATGAGCTCCCTGCACACTCCCGCCCAGTATCTTCACTAAGCTAATAGCTAAGTCAATACCAATGCTAGCCATGGTTATTGCTAAGCACAGTTTGTTTTAAAACCGGGTTTGAAAATTGTTAAGGAATCCTGATAAAGACCAAACCTTGGTTACAATTATGTTGGTTAGCAATGGTTTAAGCTACGTGTGCATTTTGCACATATGAAGACTGGGCCTTGGGAGACAGAATGAGTGCTCCTGCTCCCTTAACCATGGCTAAGAGGTAGGCACTGTTACATCTGAACTGACCTCGTGGCTCCATTATACATGAAAACAGCTGTAAAGAAACAGGAAGCACTTCAGTAGAACATCAAACTTACATATGATCCACTTCTCCATTGTATCCAGAGACAGGTATTCGCATGGCATCTGTTTGTAAAAACAAGCTGTCATCAGAAAATGACACTTTGCAATCTAGTTAATACATGAGCTCTGGGTACAATACTTTAAACAAGACTGATGAAATAATAACAGCTCTCTAAGTGGAATCATTTATTTAGGGAAGGGCTGCTTCAGGGGTACAAAAGGGTTTAAAGAACACTTTCAGGGCTTCTCCACGTTTGCTCTAAACCAACTCCTCCTGATCCTTTGTGTGGACACACCCTGGAAAGGCACGGTCCATATGCTGGGCTCAGTTTTAACTCTAGGAGCTTATGGTACATCTTTTTGGTTCCAGGAACAAATGGACAATCTATGCTATGACCTAGCAGCCTGATGAGGCACACAGATCAAAATGATCTTAAATGATCTGAGATCCACTTGTTACTCACTCTGGCTTTGAGGCAGTGGGAAGACAGCTGGAGGACAGGTAGAGTAAAATTCATGGGAAGGTTATTCAAACACTAGCAAGAGACTATTATTGGGCCTACTCTGTGGTTAAGCAACTATTCTTCTGCATCTTCTCAGTGTCATTCAGCAGAGCTTTGGAAATCTGGCCCGGGGCAGATGCAACAGAACCTTTGGTATAATGCTGCAACACATTTGCAAGACACTTTGAGGACATATCCCATATCGATTATGACATGACTCCACTTCTTGTCCACACGTCCCTCAGAGAAGGCACATGGAGAAGGGTCTCTGATGGTGAATGAAGCTCAGGTATGTTCATATGAGCAGAGTTAACTCCTGAGGTATTTGGGTCCTGAGCTGCATAAGGTTTTATATATTAAAAACATAACTCTGAATTGAGTTTGGAAAATAATTGGTAACTGGCACAGTTGTAACAGAATTAGTGCTAGACACTCAGATCAGAGTCAGAAATCTGGCTGCCAAATTCCGTGCTAGCTGCAGTTTCTAAACCATCTTCATCAGCTGCCCCACATATAACACACATGGCAGTAATTAATCTAAAGGTTACTAGAGTGCAAACAGCAAAAGTTAGGGTCATATCTGGCCCACCAGCTGATGCTGATGGAAGGCACTGTGCGCCATTGAGGCCAATTGTGCCTTGAGTAACAGTAGATCCAGAAGTACCCCCAAAGTGCACACTTGTTCCTTCAGGGGGAGTCTAGCCTCATTACACACACACACACACACACACACAGAGAGAGAGAGAGAGAGAGAGAGAGAGAGAGAGAGAGAGAATGAATAACCTCAGCTGGGAATTTTCAAAAGCAAACCTCACAAACTTTAAGTTCCACAGAATTGAATCAAAGTAAAGTATCGTACCGTGTCTGACTGTGCAGGATTAAGCATTGTGCTGGGAGCGCTGATGAGGCTCAAGAGTTGTGCGTTTCTCCATTGGTCAGCTGAGAGGTTTCGTCGAGGATAGACCATCTGGAGTGAGATTAGGGCATCTGAAAGAGCCTAGAAAACAGTAAATACAAACATATTGTTTTGAACGATTAGCAGTTAAGTACAATAAATACAATTTAACGTTTTTCTAATCTATTCCATTATTACAGTACTCTCAAGCATCTAATGGTCATGAATTTCATGTCTATCCAACGCTGTATGAGACAAATGCCGGGACTTGATATATTTTTTCCTTGCCTCACAAACTTGCAACCTTTGCCAAAGGATTTTAAAATTTAAAATATTATTTTAAAGTGCAAATTGTAAGTTCTTAAATAACTAGGTTGATATTAGAGAATTTGGATACAGTATAAGCATGTGAAGTCAAATGGGCCTTAGAAAGCACTGCAAATAACAAGGCCAGTGGAAGTGATGGTATTCCAGCTGAACTACTCAAAATTTTAAAAGATGATGCTGTTAAGGTGCTACACTCAATATGCCAGCAAGTTTGGAAAACTCAGCAGTGGCCAGAGGATTGGAGAAGATCAGTCTACATCCCAATCCCAAAGAAGGGCAGTGCCAAAGAATGCTCCAACTACCACACAATTGCACTCATTTCACATGCTAACAAGGTTATGCTTAAAATTCTACAAGGAAGGCTCAAGCAGTATGTGGACCGAGAACTCCCAGAAGTGCAAGCTGGATTTAGAAGAGGCAGAGGAACCAGAGACCAAATTGCAAACATGCGCTGGATTATGGAGAAAGCTAGAGAGTTCCAGAAAGACATCTACTTTTGCTTCATTGACTATGCAAAAGCCTTTGACTGTGTCGACCACAGCAAACTATGGCAAGTTCTTAAAGAAATGGGAGTGCCTGATCACCTAATCTGTCTCCTGAGAAATCTCTATGTGGGACAAGAAGCTACAGCTAGAACTGGATATGGAACAACTGATTGGTTCAAAATTGGGAAAGGAGTACGGCAAGGCTGTATTTTGTCTCCCTGCTTATTTAACTTATATGCAGAATTCATCACGCGAAAGGCTGGGCTGGATGAATCCCAAGCCGGAATTAAGATTGCCGGAAGAAATATCAACAACCTCAGATATGCAGATGACACAACCTTGATGGCAGAAAGTGAGGAGGAATTAAAGAACCTTTTAATGAGGGTGAAAGAGGGGAGCGCAAAATATGGTCTGAAGCTCAACATCCAAAAAACGAAGATCATGGCCACTGGGCCCATCACCTCCTGGCAAATAGAAGGGGAAGAAATGGAGGCAGTGAGAGATTTTACTTCTTGGGCTCCATGATCACTGCAGATGGTGACAGCAGTCACAAAATTAAAAGACGCCTGCTCCTTGGGAGAAAGGCGATGGCAAACCTAGACAGCATCTTAAAAAGCAGAGACATCACCTTGCCAACAAAGGTCCATATAGTTAAAGCCATGGTTTTCCCAGTAGTGATGTATGGAAGTGAGAGTTGGACCATAAAGAAGGCTGATCGCTGAAGAATTGATGCTTTTGAATTATGGTGCTGGAGGAGACTCTTGAGAGTCCCATGGACTGCAAGAAGATCAAACCTATCCATTCTTAAGGAAATCAGCCCTGAGTGCTCACTGGAAGGACAGATCCTGAAGCTGAGGCTCCAATACTTTGGCCACCTCATGAGAAGAGAAGACTCCCTGGAAAAGACCCTGATATTGGGAAAGATTGAGGGCACAAGGAGAAGGGGACGACAGAGGACGAGATGGTTGGATAGTGTTCTCGAAGCTACCAGCATGAGTTTGACCAAACTGCGGGAGGCAGTGGAAGACAAAAGTGCCTGGCGTTCTCTGGTCCATGGGGTCACGAAGAGTCGGACATGACTAAACGACTAAACAACAACAACATAAGCATGTTATCCCTACAGTCAATTTCTAAGCTGAACCAATGTATCTACCAGACAGAAAAGCCTCCTTTAGCTAAATATATGTAAATGAAGAACCAATTTGATTATTTCTCAAAGACTCGAAGCTTGCTTCAAACTGTCATGGGCACGGAATATTTATTTCCTACTCTGCTTTTTTTGCAAGGATGTGGATAGTCATGGCAGAGTAGGACAGAAAGGAGCAACACTGGCAAGAAGTGAAGATAACAGACCTCAGGATTTTGTGGAGAATGTATATGGGCTAAAAGTGGGATGTTTATATGCATGGTCCCCTTTTCAGGTGTTCTAATTTTGAGAGGGTTTGAAGGGGAATTCTAAGTGCATTCACCTGAATGTGCTTAGAACCCCCCTTCAGACCTTCTCTCTAAATATGGGAAGGTTTGAAGTAGTATCAGTGTGCAGGGAAACATTGTGCATGCACATCCCCAACTTGACCTTTTCAAGCCCACACTTGGTACCTTAGTCCCACACTTAAGCCTGCAATCCTACGCTCACTTTCCTGGGAATAAGCCCCAATGGATTCAATGGAACTTTCCTCTTCTAAGTAGACATCTTCAGAATTGCCATTAACCTCACAAACTATCATGGGTTTGGGTTGTCTAAATGAACTATTTAATTCTTTTAAATGCACACAGAAAGAGGGGAAAGCTTGTCAATTTTATTAAAAACTGCTTATCCTCAATTTTCTCTTTTTTTAAAAAAAAGGGGGGAGAGACAGTCAGACAAATGGTCAGAAAGAGGAGAAAAAGGCTTATACATACTTTACTATGTGGTACAAATTCCTCCATCATCTTCTTCAAAGGGTTCTCATAATCCACAATCATCTGGCCAAGACGTGGGTATTCCCTATCACTAAAAAAAGCAACAAACGAGATTAAGGAAAATGCATTGTATAACATGCTCCCAATCATCACAAAAAAGACATTCAGTGTGCTATGCATTTTTACCTTGCTCCATGTGTCATCTCATGAGCATAGTTGTACAACCCTATGATGGCCTTCCGCTCTTCAATCCGAGACAGCAATATCATTAGTGTTGTGTAGGTTATGATTAAATCTAGGTAGTTCTTTGTTAAATCAAAATTTACAGTCTAGAAATGAAATACAAGAAAAGGTTTTGTATTGTAACAGATTACTCATATCATCTTCAAGTTCTAATCCTTCATACATTTCATATGCATTTGAAACGTCTCACACAACTTAAAATTAGCACCTATTAGACCTATTAAACATAGAGAAGCACCTTAAATATATTATCTTTATTTACTGTAGCACATACTAAACACTAAAATGTGTAATAGGTTAGCACAACTCAATGGACTCACTCTTAGAGGACTCCAGGCTGAATGGCCTTTTCAGGTATTTCCAAGAATTATGTTAGAAAGCAGTGCATACATAAAGGATCAAAACTCCCAGACAAAACTAATACATTGGAAGTGAGCTACAGCATCATTTGACCATTTTCCACCTTTACTGCAACTAGAGGAATAGGTCAAGACCAATGTTTGAACAGCCACATCAACTCCCAGTCCATTTCCAGGCACAATTTCGTACTATTTGTATTGATTTAAAGGCATAAACTATTTAGGACTCAGGTCATTTTTATCTCAGCTGCGCAGTGTAATCCTATGCATGTTTACTTTGAAGTAGTTTCCCAATGTGTTCACTTGTGCTCGCTCCCTAGTAAATGTATTAAGAATTGCAGTTCAATTGGATTTTTAAAAACTTTTGTGGACTTACAATATCAAAGAAGACTTGGCAAACATCAATAGTGTTCAGCAATTCACAGACATGGTCCTTGAAAACAAAAAGAGAAAGGAAAAATCTGAAATTATTACTGGACATTTTTTTCTGAATTTGGAAAAAAAAACCAAAAACACACCCTCAGCCAATAACAGCAATACGTTTTTTAAAAAAACAATTTTTAAAATACCCATTACTTTAACATAGAAAGCACTTTTAAAAAGCAATTCATAATAAATTATTTAATCTGCAGCCAATGGTTGTGAAATTCTATCAAGGCCTGCAAGAGCAGCTGAACTGTACTTCAGGTGCCTTACCTTAAATTCCATAACATCAACAAACGTGAAGTAATATAAAGCCAGATTCTTCAGAATCTCTGATTTCTCTTTCTGCAGCTGAGCAAGCTGTTGCTACAAATCAAACACACACACACATATAAACTAAACAGTTCTTGGAAACAAATGCATAATTTTAAGAAAGCCAAGGAATCGTACTTGCAAGAAGCGGGTACACAATTTTTTACAGGGATCAAATGTTTAGTGCATTTCTCCAATAGCAAGGTCTTCATGGTTGTGATTTTAATATATGAACAAACTAAGGGGCACAATTCCTCCTGCCTTAAGCTCAATAAGTCACTCTCCCTCCCATTGATGTAAGCATCTACCATTCTGCTGGCAATTGTCAAGAAAACAGGAAGCCAGTGACTGCTTCCCCTTCCTGACCTCTATCCAAGCCAGACTCTGACCTGGAGAGGGAGGGCTAGATGGGCAAGTAACAAACAAGCTAGCTTCCCATTCCAGGAACTGGCAGCACACTGCTGCACATGCAAACCTCCCTATCCACATGGGCCAGGGGGCAGAATGTAGAAGCAAGGGTACACCTTTGGGCTATATGCAATCCTTCCAAGCATGTTAAGAAAGTGATGGGTGCCCACATTCTGCAACTAAATGCTTCTTCTAATAAGCGCCAACTACCAGCTAATTAGTACACATTAGTACCAACATTATTAACTATAACTACTAGAGATTAGAGAGTGTTAAAAAGGAATTGGTTATACGAGTAATTAGCCAAAGCAAAACCATTAATGAGCACAAATCAGCATGAAAGAAAATAAGGACAGATTTCTTGAGGTGGGAAAAGAGGTGACAGCAGAGTTTACAGATTTTACTACGGAGAAAACAATACGCTTTAAATTCAGAACTTACCAAAAAGAATATCCAGGCAAAGCCACGTTAAGCATGCAAAATAAAATGTAGATACAAACATAAAATACAGTCACGGTTCTTTAAGCAGTCCCATATAACACAATATACATTAAAACACAAGCAACAAAAGAAACAAAGATGAAAAAGAAGCAAGAGGATAGCGTGTTAGACACTGGTGAGGAAATGGAAGAGAGACTATGAATACAAGGATATTCAGTAGTTGTAAAAGTAGATTTTCACACTGTATTTTTCAGCAGTGATCAAATGTGTTATTCCTGCAGGATACAAACTAATCAGTAGAAAGGGAAAGAATAAAGTTACACAAAAGACTAGCGAAGAATTAGAACATCTTCTTTCAACTTCCTATATTAATTTTTTAAAAAATAATTTCATGCCCTTCAAATGTATAGAGCATTTAAAAACACACATCTATGATGAGTATTTCAACCCAACACATCTATGCCACACAGTTGTAAGCATAAACTAGATAGACAATGTCTTCCATAAAGTTGCACAGGGATTTTCACTTATTTTCATTGATAAATATCACATTTTAAAATTACATTCTTCCATTTGACATTAATAGAGGGGGGGGACTTTTACCCAAATTCAATTTTCATTATACACATATGGATCACAAAAATGGAAAGCATTCCCTGTTTCATAAAAAAGCTGGTTCTCACAGTCAACAGAACTATGAAATTGAAGGTTGGCATCTCATGACTCCTGGCCACTGCAATATTGAAAATCCTGGCCACTCTAGTTTTTTGTGTATCTAGGTCAGTGTGGCCATCCATTTCTACTTTGTCTTTACATAGACATCATATATCAAAGTCAAAAAACAATAAGAACATTTCCAGTACAAAATAGACTGAAGTCTAATGGAGCCTGCAGGCAGCATATTTATGTAAAATAAAATTTACATATTTTGCATGTAAAAGTACATTCAGCATAATCTATGTTTAAATAGTATGTAGAGCCAATTAGACTTGTGTATTTTGTACAGGAAATGCTGTCATTGCTCGTATCTGGGTCTATGTAAGGAATAAATGAATGACCAGTTCAACTACTTTGATACCATAGAATAATCAAAATATTAAAAGAGGGTGGCATCAGCAACAGAATCTTGATAAAAGTTTACCTTTTGAGAAAAATGAAAGGTAAATATTGCGGGCCCAAATTCAGGAGGGTCTGTATGATTCTCCAATTCATGAACACATAAAAAGTCTAATATGATTAAGGGCCTTTCCACAGTCACCTTCTTTCATATGCATCTAGCTAAATAACTCTCCCTTGACATATATTACTTATATCTCAATCATACACACACATTCTGCAATTGGATAACATCATACAACATCGTACTGGCTAGACATAAATAAGAACGGCGGGGCGGGGGGCGGATCAAGGAAAAGAAACTGAAAGACCACACTGAGCATTATACAGCATAAGACAGTAGCGTAACCACATTAAAATGTACACACCTTTACACTGGTAATGAAACAAAGAGCAGTTAAGTGTATCAATGTACATTATTCAATCTTATGGCTATATCCTTATATATTATAGTAGAATAGTTATACAGAAAAGTATCAAAAATTAAGGTTGTTTTCTGAAAATATTTATCACTTAGTGAAGAAATATTTATTTCACCAAAGCTATCAAACCACTTAGCCTTTTACCACAGTTTTAAATGTTTTATGCTTTTTATGTTTTCTGTAGTCAAAAAGCAAGACTGGTAATTAATTCAACTTTAAACAGTATTTACTTATTTATACCTTTCCCGAATTAATGTTACTGATGCTAGTCATTACATGCCTTCAGATAGGGGGCTGATGAAAATATTAGACCCCATCTCAGACTACTTGTAATGATTTTTTTCCCAGGAAATTTTGTCCAATTAGATCTATAAACTACGCCAGCCCACCTGAAACGTATGCCAAGATTCAAAAAACCACAAAACCAGTCCCGTGATCCCAAGAGAGCTTTAGACTCACACACACCCCTTTTCTTTTTAACCCCTCTGGCCTCCCAAACACTGCATGACACACTGCTTTTGAAAGGGAGGAGGACTTCAATAGTAGTTTGTAAGGGGGGGGGGGGAGGTGGGAATTAGCTGGAAATTCCAGTGCAACAGGAATTTCACTTACCACAACATGTGTGATGACAGGTATGAGTCATCCCACCAATGTTAGAGCTGCAGAGGTGTGTGATCACTTGGGAGTTGAATGATGACCACCTTTTCCCCAACATTTGGAGAAAAACTTGCAACTGGTTGGCTGCTGAACTGCTACGGAGCCTGGAGCACCCCACCAGCATCTCCCCTCCCACTTTTCCAACTGCAAGTTTAAAGCCGGGCTGTAATCTGACCCTGGCCTTATATATCAGATAGCATACCAGAAGTGAGTGAGCGTGTGAACGTTATATGTACAGTGGACTCAGCCTACTGTACATATAACCTATAACCTAGGACTGTATGTGAACAGCACAAGTCAGAAGTCCTCAAGAACAAAGGTTAATACAAATTATTGTAATTAGTATAATTAACCCTGTTCTTTTTTTACGGTTCTAATAGAATCAGATATCTGACTACTATTCTGTTACCATTGCTGAGAACCAGCTGCTTTTGGTCCACTGTCACCTGGTGGTAGCCATTCTCTCAGGCTACCTGAACTATTTCCATTTTAGCTGGTTCTACAATACAGCTGATTATAACTTTAAAAACTGTTGCCCGAGGTTTTTTTTCCCTCCTCCTTTCCCATCCCTTTTTCACTGAGTGTTATATCTTTCATATTGTAAGCCTGAGCGCAGGGATTCTCTTACTACTAATCTTTGTAAGCCCCCCAGAGAGCTTTTCCAGTTAAAGAACAGGGCAAAATTGCTTTAAAGAAGCAAGCCAAGTCAAAAAGTGGACAATATTCAATGGGTTGTTTGGTTATTTTCTATCCCTATCTAAAATTCCACTGGGCCTTGTGATTCAACACATCTTTTTGGTCTCAGCACCGAGATGGGGGGGGGGTTTGAGGGTCAAGGCGGATTAGTTATTCTACATGTGGGATTTCAGATAGATTTCTAAAAATTGCCTAAATAGGCTAGTTGTCCAATATTCCATCAAATAATATCAGTATTGTTCTGCAAGTTACACTGCCAGAAAAAATGCAAATGTTTTAAATTATTCATTCAAGATCTTGTCTACAGGATTTCAACCTAATATTAAAATAAAGCTTGGATCTTTAGTGTTACAGCAAGTATTCCAGAATGGCTCATTTGCATGCTTAGCCTGAGGGCTTCTCTTTAAATACAGATATAAACCCTATTAAAGTACCATCTCAGCTTGCTCCTAGTTAAAAAGCAACTGATTGTTTAAACTTATTTAACACAATCCTTCAAGAGAGAGTTCAAAAAGGGGAAGATTTCAGCGGTTTTGCTTTTAAGAGAGCTGGAGTACAGAAAGTATCAGGAACCCAAAACAGCTCAATAAAAAAAACCTGAGAAAATCAGAACAGGGGGAAGTGTACCTCAACTCTTTACAGCACCACAGGTTTTAGCCTTTCAATTGTCTTCTTATAGATAAGACAAATGGCATACCAGAAATATGCATACCACCCAATGTAAATATTACAATGGCACACTTACTACAGTTTGATTCCAGGATATCCTAGAGCAGAGCTTTTCAACCCCTTTGAGTCCACGGCTCCGTTGATCACCTACATTCTTTCTGCAGCATCCCTGTGGGGCTCTGTAACCCAGTTATGTCACCCCTTGCCTGCAGAGCTGGCAGCCCCTTACTCCTTTTCAAACACCCTTCCTTGTGGAGTGTTCCCTCAACCTCCTCTCCTATCCCCACTCCTTGGGAGTGCTTCAAGCAGCTGTCGCCACTGCCCCCAGTCTCTGAACCACCTGCCCCAGAGAGAGCTGTCTCCTCAGGGGCCTGGGAAGAGGATGCCTTGGTGGCCCAACAGAGACTGGCCAAAGGTGAACATGAGGCCAGAACTATACCTTGGGAGGCAGCAGTGACAGCAGCGGGTGCTGCCAGGCCTGCATGGTGGAAAAGCTCCCCTTCAGCACTGGGCACTTAGCTTCCAGGGAGGCCTTGCACACAGTAAGCACAAGAAAGGCCAGCACAACACCTGCCTGCCAAGCCTCCCACTTGTCTATTCATTCTCAACAGCAAGGTCTAGTGGACTGGCTGGCTGGGCTCCCTCGCCTGCTTGCTTGCTTACTTACTCTGAGGCTGCCTGAGCTCATGGTAACCAGTATCCCCTGGCCAACCCCACAGACACCATTCGCCTGGGGAGCTTGTAGCCAGGGCTGCTGCAACAAACAGTTGTGCAAGCCTTTGGGAGGCAGAGACATGAGAGGGCATCAGAGGGAGGGAAGGAAGGAAAGAGACCAGTGTTGCCTGTGGCGCTCCTTACCATCATTCAGGGCACCCCAGGGTGCCATAGCGCACTGGTTGAAAACCAGCCCTAGAGCATAAGAACTCTGGATGAACTGCTTATTCCCATACTACTAAGAGTCCTTAGATACCTGTCCTTTTACATTTCTTCCCTTTACCCCATTCTCCAAATTATTCTTATCTCATTAGGCAATGTTCTAATTGCTGTAACCCACCCTGGGAACTTGGGGTGAAGTGTGGGTAATAAATAATAACAATAACTACTGCAGAAACAATAACTAACAAATTCCTTTCTGCAGTTTGTACCATAACTCAAAAAACAGTTTCACAGTCCAAAACCTATTTCTCATTTTCCTTTAGAAAGTTGCAACTTTCTATTATTTCTATCCAAAGAAAAAACTTTAATTCACCTACAATCAAGCTACATTAAGGTGCGCATTAGATTTGATGGCACATTTACATTCGCCAGCAAATACTTTTTTTGGTTTTAATTGTACTCTAGATCCTGATATTCAACTATGAGAGTTCTATACCTCATGGGAGAAAGTCAGTATTTTAAGAACTACAGGAAGATCCTGACACACACAAAAGGGGAATTGACAGCATCTACCAACACGTTTCCCCACAAGTTTCCAAAGGAAAAGACACTTTCACTCAATTTCTCACACTTCAAAACAAAGTTTTGAATACTTAGGAGGCGTTAACTCAGGCATCCCCAACCTTCAGCCCTCCAGATGTTTTGGATTACAATTCCCATCATTCCTGACCAGTGGTCCTGTTAGCTAGGGATCATGGGAGTTGTAGGCCAAAACATCTGGAGGGCCGCAGGTTGGTGATGCCTGCGCTAACTCAAGCTCTTCCACCTTTGAAAATGATGCTTTTCTTGTTAATTCTTGTTAATCTTGTTAATTTCATAGCATTTGTGTCTGATACACAATATTAAACAGGTACAACTTGTCTAACATAGTCCTAAAATAAGTGTTATTAGCTCTGTTCTAAAGGATACAGCCACTTTCTTTAAATTTACCCTAGTTGAATACTTTCTTTAGATATCCATTTTTCATGTTTTTGTTAGAAGTAAATATTTTTTATGCAAACTGGAAACTAAGTTAATAATGCCCATTGCTAAAAAAAACAACAACTAAAGATCCATGTGTGGAACAGAAAATTGCTACACAAATCAGTAGAACTTCAACTGTCAAATATATATTTATACTGAGAGGTATCCAACAAAGTAGTTCTGTTAGCGGAAGGATTTCAGTTTGTGCAACAGCATTTTCCCTCCCTCTCCTCTTTCTGCAATACCTCCCACACCTGCTCAAGTCTGCTCTGGAGGGTTGAGGTAAACCCCAGAAAGACCGGGCAGGGGAAGAAGAGGATAGGGAGGGAGGGGGAATTATGTTGTGCAGACAGAAGTCCTTGTGCCAACAGACTTCATTGGATACCACCCACTGCATCCTTCTGATCCAAAGAACTCCGAGCAAAAAGAGGAAATGTATTATTGCTATTCTGTGAACTCTTGTGCAAGACTTCTCATAGAACAGTATCACAGTTGCATTGCATTACTGTATGAGAAACAAGGTGAATGAGGAAGATACAGGCTCCAGTGGGTTATAAAAAAGTATTGAAAGTGCTTGTGTAAAGTCTTACATAAAAACTTACACAAAAAGGAAGGACTTCTCTGGATTGGAGCTCACTTTTCTCACATTATTCTTCCACTAAATCAGAAACAACCCTTCCATGAGCACATAATACTCTGCTAGCAGAACACTTTTGGATCTAAGCCATTATGTTTAAATATATGATGTTACATATGAAATTGTGGGTTGGCAAAATATCTCTGCTTAGTAACTGGCACTGTTTGACATTTGGCAATCAGTATCACTGAAATAAAAAGTACTAGATGTATTTTAACATTACCTAATAAATGACCATAAGAGAGGGAAGAACACTTAAAATTACCAGTGCTTAGTAACTGTATTGGAAACTTGAATTCTCAAGCACTCATGCAAACTCACCGCATGCAGAGAACATGCAAACCCATTACTTGCCTCCCCTTTCCACCTCTGAGAAGAAAACAAACATATAAAAATATCTTCCTTTCAATTCTCATTATAAAGAAATCACAGTTAGTTTATGAAGAGTTTACTGCATTACAACCAGAATTCAATTAATGTTGTAAACAGTCTTAAATTGCTTTGATCCCATTTTAATTCAAGACATGAAAGTCAATATAAAAGGAACAACACGGCAACAGCAAAACCAAATTATCTGGGGACAAGCAAGGAAACTGAACAAGGCAGGGATGAGAAACCTGTAGACCTCCAAAAAGTTGTTGGATTCCAACTCCTATCAGCCCCAACCAGCATGGCCAGTAGTAAAGAATGATGCAAGCTGGAGTACAGCAACTTATGGAAGGCCACAGGTTATGGATTGCTTTAAGTCAAGTAATGCCCTTGTTCCAACTTTCCTGAGACATGCAGAGTCATCTGGTTCTAAGACTGACTTCACAGGAACTGGAACTATTTCAGTTTGGAGGATTACCTAAACTGGAAGCCTCCTGGTCAACTGTTTTCCAGTAGTAAGCCATTTCCATCTTCTGTGAAGATACGCAGCACTTTACATTCTTAAGAAAAACCTCAGAGCTTTATTCCACAATGTGTTTGTTAATATACTGAGCTGTATACACGTAGACTTTCAATGCACTGTCCGTAGAATAAACTGACAGCACTCACTCCAAGGAATGTAGCATGCAACTGAAAGCCTTATATGAATTTCTGCCATCAATTCATCATCTTACAAATACTCATACTGCAATTCTGATTACAGAAAAACTGCCCTGCACTGTCTAGGATTAGTATATTCCAAATTTCACAAGGCTTCTGTCCCTTTATAAGAACTGTAAATCTTAAAACTCAATCCAGGACTCTTTCCCCATAATTCAGTCAACTGAAAAAGCTGGAGCTGTGGAACATCTGTCTTTTATACGGTACTGGTTCTTTTGGCATATTATCAACACCACTGCGATTTAACCAGTGTCAATATCATTCGGTGCTTCCCTCATCCCACCCAATGGGCAATGCCATTAGAAGAACTGCCAGGTAATAATTATCAAGCAAATCCAAATATTTACAATGTTGTATCATTACTTACATTGTTGTTGCGTGTTTCGACAGCTGGAAATTTTCTGACAATGAATTTGACGGCCGATTCAAGATTTTTGTCAATAAGATATGATGGTTTTGCTTTTGGGTCTCCACATGCCTAAGGAAGAAAATGAGAAGAAGAAGAAACTAAACATATATTCTTTTCACTAAATACTATATACTTTTAGCTGATCTTCAATTAGAAACTAGATAGACTTCTTTAGCTTTTTAGTGAGCAGGTGAAAAAAATGAGTGGGGATTCTCACAGCTGGACTATGTAATGTGACACAGTACAGAGATGCTCTTCTACTGGAAAAAAATGCATGGAAATTCAAAGCAGTTAGTGCAGAACAGCAGTGAAGGGGAAGTTCAGTCTTAAAAGAAGAAATGGAAACTTTGGCTAGAAGTAAAGCATGAGGTAGGTTCACCATGTATTTAGTGATGCTAATCAACTGGTAGAAAACTCTAGCTGTCACCACCTATACAGGGCAGTGCTGCGCTTATTGCATTATTAGTATAATTTATCTGAAATAAAGAACCAAGCAATATGTAGTTAACAGTAGTTCACCTGCGATTTCTCTTTAATACGCTAAAGAACTTGGAGTAGTTCAAATGGAGTAGAACTATTTAAATTACATTTTAACAAGCTTATCATTAGGCACAGCTTCTGAACCTAGAGCCAGATTCATTATATTTAGGCCTACAAACATGCCACAGCCCCACAAAGAGTTACTTCCATCACAAAAAGCAAGTATTTATGTGGATTTGGTATTGTAATTCCCCACTGAAGTCTACTGTTAGTGAGGTCTGTGGCAAGAAAAAAGTTGACTATTAATGGCACAAACAGCAGGCAAGTTGCATCGCCACATACTATTTTCTTATCAGCTTGCTTCCTAGGGCATGAATTTAATTTGTATAGAGCGGCTGCATACATTTGCTGAAGGACTGTAATTGGACTGCTGGTAGACTGTAACTAATGTGCATGTATCAAACAGATTGCACCCCAGACTGAATGGTGACTCCATCTGTACATTAATTTGGACATTTTAAATTTTATCTACTCTTTCATTGATCTCAAAAAAGACATTACTCTCTAAATCACCTGTCACACAATTCTGTTCCTACACAGCTGGCTAGCTGTTTACATAATAAATTTATGATCCCTTGTAACAGTAGAACTCTTTTTTAAAAAGTGCTACATACTAAAGTAGAACTCTTTTTTAAAAAGTGCTACATTCTAACATATAGTCAAGACAAGCTGGGACATAAAATGGTGTATAGTTGAACTGTGTAATTAACACACCACTGTTACATACTCAGAAGAACGCTGTGCAGCAATCCCGTTTCTGTTCCAAAATCCCTTCCTAGATACAAAATTCTAATTTAATAGAGAATTTGTGGCTCATGCAAATTATAACATGCTATGCATTTTTACACAACATAGTGAAATGCCAAGATGGCCACTTATTAACTTTTCTACAGTTGTGTTGTGAATTATTGAGACAGAAGTCATGAAGTATGGGACTGATCTGAAAGCGGGCAGAGGGAAGGTGAAAAAGCTTTGCAAACCTTCCATACTTGTCCTTGCTGGGGAAGCATTGCAATGAAAAGAGAGAAGATTACACATAAACAAAAAATTTCTTGGATTCCCACAAGCATCATGTCCAGAAAAGCAAACTACCGTATTTATTCAAATCAAATGCTCACCTTTTTTGGCCAAATTATGTTGCAAAAATTAAGATGTGCATTAGATTCAATGGCACATTTACATTCACCAGAAAATACTTTTTTTGGTTTCAAGGTTCTGAAAATTGAGGTGTGCATTAGATTCAATGCCGTATTAGACTCGAGTAAATACTCGACAAAGTTAAAGTCAAGTGCTGGCATAATTAAATATTCAACAAAGTTAAAGTCAAGTGCTGGCATAATTAAATATTTCTACTTACAGGCAGCATTCTAAAAGGCACTATTTCTATTACATATTTGGTGCTCAAAATGTGTGTACAACAATTTCCAGTGCACAAAATGTTGTATCACATCAGCTTCCAATATATTTGTTCTGAGCAAGAGGGATAGGTTGGAAAGAAACAAAGTTTAGAGCAAACAGCACATGCAATTTTTAGGAGAGCAACTATCAGTGAAATATTACATACCTGAAATAGAAACGGTAGCCAAGAATGAAAAAACAAACAGTCATTATAGTGGAATCCTAATGCTACCTTTATACGAAATACTGTACAGCTATGATCTTCAAAAATATGTCTGATATTTACATAGGATGGTTTTCAAATGAGTTAGTTAACATGCCTGTTTCCTATACAGTACAGAAAAAACACACTGGCTACCATTCTTAAACCAACCAAGTAATATATTTACATATTTTTTTAAAACCTGAAATTACAACAATGTCATGTGCACTGGTATGCCATACAGAGAACCATAAAATAAAATCTAAAACTATGATTTTATATGTAGTTTAACATTTCAGTTTGGCTAATGTTTAGTCTATAGCAGGCATAGGCAAACTCGGCCCTCCAGATGTTTTGAGACTACAATTCCCATCGTCCCTGACCACTGGTCCTGTTAGCTAGGAATGTAGCTAGGGATGTAGTCCTAAAACATCTGGAGGGCCGAGTTTGCCTATGCCTGGTCTACAGTGTCCCTCAAAAGTGAGATGGAGCACCATTTGCTTGGCTTCTCTAATTTCTAATATTGGTCAAGCTGGCTAAGACAGATGGGAGTTCAAATCCAACAACATGTAGAGGGCCACCCCTGAACTAATGGCTTCAGTTGTCAGATATTCAAGTAGCTGCCTGTGATGAATTAGAATTGCAGCCAAGTAGGAGGTAGATTGAAGTGTTTGGGTACAACAGCAGCAAGGCCATATTATAGCACACACTAGTTTTGTTGTAAATGCAGAAGAATTCTTTAGTCAGCAACTTCCCAATACCAACAATTCCAACTGTCATAAAAAGAGGTCAGTCAGTCGACAGATCTCAACAGTAACCAGAGAAGCTTTTGTAACTAAGAACAGAGTTGGGCCCTTATCTACAATACATTCAGGCACACTGGTAAAAAAAAGTGTATGAGGGGGCTAGTAATTGCAGGGGGGGCTGCAGCATGAAAACTTTGAAAGAGGAGTATACTAGGGTTAC
The DNA here is from genome assembly GCF_951804945.1 of Podarcis cretensis. Classification (NCBI taxonomy): domain Eukaryota; kingdom Metazoa; phylum Chordata; class Lepidosauria; order Squamata; family Lacertidae; genus Podarcis; species Podarcis cretensis. The sequence continues at coordinate 115,360,312 of NC_137170.1, read as the reverse complement.
CAGATTTTTTTTCAATGAATCCGGGGACACTTTTCAACTTCAGTTGAATTCAGTGGATTTGTCAAGGGACTGATTTGTAAATCCAGGGACTGTCCCCGGGAAATAGGGAAGTCTGGTAACCTTAGAGTATACAATGATTCATTACAATCCTTAGTTTATATAAAAGAGCAACATTTGCTCTTAAACTAATTGCCTTTGAACTATGTCCACAATCTAGATAAGCAAACACCTGACTTTACATCTCCATTGGTATTTTCAACTTGCTACAAAGCCCACACATCATATAGCCAACAACTAATTAAATTCAGGGGAATTTCAAAATATATTTGAGGTTAGTAACATGGATACTGCAGCTGTTTTCTTAAAAATCAAAAACCAGATTCATTCCTCTAGCTACACCTAAAGCAGATCCTGGTAGGCTGAGGTTGATGACAAAGGCTACTATTTTTTTTTTTAAGGCCCAAGTTTGAGAAGATGATTACAACTGCCACAGTATATCCAATGAAGAACAACAAGAGCTGTGCCTTAGAAACAATTTATTCCCATGAGAAAATAGGCATGGAGAAAGACTTCATCTGGAAAATCAGAATATTACATTGAAAAATAATTTGTGCATTGTGCTATGAAGAAAAAATGCATTCACTAGTAAACTATGAATGTCTTGGTATTTCCAAGTAAATATATTTCCTTCTTCTATACTAACAATTAGCTCTTCCATTAGCCAGCAATGTGGATTTTCCTGAAAAGTTTCTTATACAAATAAGCGTAATCTGCACTGCAAAAATTTTCAGTTTGCATCAGAAAACTTTCTAACTCCCTAATTTAACATTCATTCTACTTGTCTTTTTTAGAACTGCCATGCTTGTTTAATATTTGCAATTGGTACCTATTCTTTGCTACTAATGAAATTATGAAATGGAAAATTCTCCAAAGGGGAAAAACGTGTTGAGAAAAAAATCACCCCAAATCACTGCTTAGAGCAGTGGTGAAGAACCCTTTTCAGCAGGCTGAAAAAAGCCAGTTTCTCATTTTGTCTGAGCCAGATGCAAACCTAACACCTTGGTATGACTGGGGAAGTTAGAATACTGCATATTTCCCCATGCCCTGGTTGAGCTAGCTTTAAAACACCAAAATAACTCAGCTGGGTGTATCCGAGACAAAGCTCTGCTGGCATAAGTTGTGCCAGTATGGCGAGGGGGAAAAGACATTGTCAAGAGTGGGAATGTTCATAGCAGAGGGAGGGAGAAATATAAAACAAAGTCATACTGCATGTTATTAACTCCCTTCATTCACTGGTCCTGCTCGCAAAGCTTGGTTAAACTTACACCTGCATTTTTGGTGGTGCAACTGAATTTACCCTCTACAAGCCAATGGACAGGAAGAAAATGAGGGTTTACACAGAGGTAGGCAAACTAAGGCCTGGGGGCTGGATCCAGACCAATCGCCTTCTCAATCTGGCCCGCGGACGTTCCAGGAATCAGCCTGTTTTACATGAGTAAAATATGTCCTTTTATTTAAAATGCATCTCTGGGTTATTTGTGGGGCATAGGAATTTGTTCATTTCCCCCCTAAAATATAGTCTGCCCCCCAAGGTCTGAGGGACAGTGGACCGGCCCCCTGCTGGAAAAGTTTGCTGACCTCTGGTTTACACTAAAAGGTAAAGGTACCCCTGCCCGTACGGGCCAGTCTTGACAGACTCTAGGGTTGTGCGCTCATCTCACTCTAGAGGCCGGGAGTCAGCGCTGTCTGCAGACACTTCCGGGTCACGTGGCCAGCGTGACGAAGCTGCTCTGGCGAACCGGCACCAGAGCAGCACACGGAAACACCGTTTACCTTCCCGCTATAAAGCGGTACCTATTTATCTACTTGCACTTAATTGTGCTTTCGAACTGCTAGGTGGGCAGGAGCTGGGACCGAACGACGGGAGCTCACCCCACCGCGGGGATTCGAACCGCCGACCATGCGATCGGCAAGTCCTAGGCGCTGAGGTTTTACCCACAGTGCCACCCGCGTCCCTTTTACACTGGTTTAACACTGCTCTTTTACTGTTTTTACACTGGTTTTTTTTTTTTACTGTTTTTACAGGTTTACACTGGTTTACACTGCTCTTCCCCAAAAAAGAATTCCTGCCATTCTGGTAAAAAACAGTTAGAATGCAGTTTAACTATGCTATCTTATCTGTTCTATGACATAGCTGCCTGCTAGGATTGCTCTGTTCATATCTGTTAATAAACCAGTATGTGACCCTGTTTCATTCACCTAGCTTGTTAACTGACATTAGCCAAGAGTTCTGTTTCAGAAGAAATAATGAACTTGGCTCGTGTGCAACAGTGGAAAAGGAGAAGCAAGGGAGAAGTGCACAGCCACAGCTTGAATAACCATGGTTTATAAAGCCCTGGATGATAATCCAGAGACAGCCATAGCATCTCCCTCTTTTCAGAAAGGTTGATTTACAAGCTATCACAAGTCAGTGCACTAGAGGGTTTTCATGAGTATTCTTGATGCTGCTGTTTTTTAAGTGAACAGTGTTAACATAAAATAAGTGGTTTTATTTCATCAAAACTGTACTTTATATTACCCTGAAAATACAGATAAATTAACTCTTCTTGGCTAAAGAGATTACATTAAACAAAAAGACTGTGAGCCTGAGCTATTGCAGCTAGCACATTCCCAAACCCTACTGCTCTAGTTAGAATAAAATTAACAACTTGAGGCAGGAATTGAATGGGCTGGGTGGGGAACAGTTTCATTTTAAGTCAGAAGAGGTAATAATATATACATATAAATTAGGTGTGAATTAAAAAACAACAATCCAGTCAGTTTTTTAAATTATACAATAGGGAGCAGAAAAACTGAAAATCAATGGGGTTTCAAAACTTAACTTTGGCCAGAACAGGCCAACTCTCAGCAGCAATTACTTCCTCTTTTCTAAATGAAGAAAAAATCTTAACCAATTTATCTAACCGCAATACCACATATTGCGTAGTAAACCTTTCTTGTTAAAAAAACCCCTACAAAACAAAAATACTCAGTGGTAGTGGAGATACGTCCTTCCCTCCTGCAGTAAACTAGCTGTGTGGCAAGCAGAAAGGATACTTAGAAAAGTTCTCTCCTTGATTTTAGAGGGCTTTTGCAAGGTAGTGGAAGACTCTAGTGCAAGCTTGTTTGAGATCTGGATCTCACTACTCCAGAATGTAATATTAATGGACAAACTGAGTGACAACCCATGCCCAAGAGAGTTGAACAGACAAGAAAATCACTACTTTTCCATCAACCTGGCATAGTTATATTACATATGCAACATGGTTATAGGCCTTCAAGAACACATGGAGATTTATGGGATGACACCTTTGCTTAAAATCTGAAATGACTTTTAAGCTAAATATAATTAAATAGACATTCAGTGCTTCGGGGGGGGGGGTTGTAAACAAAACAATCAGCTGTGTAAGCATCACTGTATATCTATATTTATATAGCAAATAAAGAAAAACTAAAAAAGGGCTTTGCAACAGCATGAGAAATAACAAGACTGCACTATTAAGAATCCCATGAATGCCATTCTTTTTGCTCCATCTACTACTAGACCACATTAGCAAGACACCTGAAAAGCCACTGCTTTAAACACTGACCCTTCATTACCACAGCAATTTCATAAAAATTCAGATACAAAAATGCAATCCGCAAAATGAATTTCTGATCCGCTATAAAAATAACTGTTTCAAGCCCAGCTGTTTATGATGGGCTTTATTTTCTACTCAACACTTTGTGACAGTGGGGTGAGATGAGGGACCTGTAATTCTGGTGAATGTTATAATTAAGTTATTAACTAACTATAGCTGGAAGTTGAAAAGGAGAGACATTCAAAGTCATGCTATGCTACCAGGGTTGACACCTTTAAGTCATGTATCCTTTTTCATTTTTCAAAAAAAGAAAATATTCAGGCTTTGAGTCTACACTACAGGAAGAAAGATAAGATAGTACAAAATTTCAACAACACACACATGATTTAGAACAAAAATATATGAGCTTTGAGTACATACTATACAAGCTGCTTTGATATTAGGCTTTTTTTTTTTTAAAAAAAAAAAAGTTCACTCCCTCTGATACTCCCTTACAAGCTTACAAGAGTTACTAAATCCAATCCAATAAATCTCTACTCAGAAGTAAGCACCATTGTGCTTAATGGGACTTTGATATGGAGTATGTTGAAGGCAAAAAGTGAGAGAATATTTTGCAGTGTTTACATGCTTAGTCTCCTGCATTCTCACTTGCCAGATGACCTGTCATGTTGCTATTATTTACAAGCCTACAGAGCAACATTTCCATGCTAACCAAGTATCATTAGCAAAAACTTTTTCATTAAGGCACCTTCAACTTTTGTTAAAAGCACACTAAACGCCATATAACTTTTTAAAAATCCAGAATGAACTGACTTCAGTCTTGTACATCCTGTCTTCTTTTTAAAAACTAGAGTCCCTCTGATCAATTAATCCGATAGCCATTACAATAGTCATCTTCAAATATCTAAAGGCTGTCACTTTGAAGATGGAGCAAGTTTTTTTCCTCCTGCTCCAGAGGGTAGGACCCAAACCAAAAGCTTCAAATTAGAAGAAAGTAGGTGGCGCTGTGGGTTAAAGCCTCAGCGCCTAGGGCTTGCCGATCGAAAGGTCGGCGGTTCGAATCCCTGCGGCGGGGTGCGCTCCCGCTGCTCGGTCCCAGCGCCTGCCAACCTAGCAGTTCGAAAGCACCTCCGGGTGCAAGTAGATAAATAGGGACCGCTTACCAGCGGGAAGGTAAACGGCGTTTCCGTGTGCGGCTCTGGCTCGCCAGAGCAGTGATGTCACGCTGGCCACGTGACCCGGAAGTGTCTCCGGACAGCGCTGGCCCCTGGCCTCTTGAGTGAGATGGGCGCACAACCCCAGAGTCTGTCAAGACTGGCCCGTACGGGCAGGGGTACCTTTACCTTTACCTTTTACATTCTGACTAAACATCAAGAAGAACTTTCTGTTGGTAAGAGCTGTTTGCTGATTGGAATGGACTCTTTCGGAAGGTGGTGGAGTCCCCTTCCTTGAAGGTTTTTAAGCAGAGTTGGATGACCATCTGTCATGGATGCTTTAGCTGAAATTTCTGCATTGCAGGGGGTTGGACTAGATGGCCCTCAAGGATGCCTTCCAACTTTGCAAATATATGTTTCTAGGATTCTATAACCTGTGTTAAGTAATCCTATGTACTTCAGAATATATGTAACTTGCAGAATATAAAGTTCACCAATCCCAATTGCTTGCAACAATTCCAGCAGTCAACAGGCAGTATGTAATACGCAAAAAGTTTTTTGCTGCCCATGAAAGAAGAACACCATCTCTGTCTACCCCTTTCTGTAGAGTTGAAGTCTTTAAATCAATCAGATTTATGCAGCTTGAAAATTTAAAGACCCTGGCAATACATAATATATAAAAATAACACTATGCAGTGTCAAGAAAATTGACAGTGAATTCTCTCTTTTTTTTTAAATCAAACCTTGTAGTGACCCTAGGAACATTCATATTAAACTCAATAGGGCTTAATTTTCAATAATCTGCCTAACTTTGACCTGCTTAATATATCAGGGGTGGAATTTTTAACCTCACTTAAGAAAAATGAGTATTTTAGAAATATTTTATAATTTTCATTGTACTGTACAGTTGCAACAGATGAAATCATGACCAGAAAAACAACCAATTGTTATTTTTGAACATTCTGTCTTAATATTTTGCAACTGACAACTCTCACAACACTGCACGATTGTTAAAGCACTCTGTGAGGGGCAGGGGGGAGAACAGTGCATTGATTTTGTGCAGGACATCAATACTGTGGGTTGCTTACATTGTGTGCCAAAACTACCAGAAGCATAGCCTGTCAGCAATATCTTAACTTTCCAAAATGTACCTTTTCTTTTTGGCTAATCCAACCAACCAAAGCAAGCACCTGCTATTTAAACCTTCCGCACTAAGGTTCACTGGAACCACCTGAATGTTCCAAATCCAGTTTCGCTGCCAATGAGAAAGGGTCCAAATCGAATTTCCCCCACCCTACCCGCTTTGTCATTATTTGGACCGCCAGTATAAGAAGAGGTTAATCCTGCCAAACCCCCCCCCCCCCGTTGCATGACTCACACACACAGTGCAGGCTCCATCTACTACCTTCCCTCGATTTGTGCGCCCAAGTCATTTTAAATCACATACAGTACTCGACAGGGAATTGTGGCGGCGACCCTCCTCTGAACCCATTTTCTGAAAAGGCGCGCGGGGGGCGGGGAGAGAGGTTGGTACTGAAAAAAATTGACCTGGCCGAGATTTTTTTTGGGGGGGGGAGGGCAGAGGAGGAGGTCCTTCCCCCCAAAAAAACCACCTCCCCCTTCCCGATACATCCTCCTTTTCCATGGGGTATGTGGGGAAGGGAGAGAGGAAGAGCAGATGGATCAAACCAGATGGTGCATCCGGCGGCCCGATCCCACATTTTCCACCCCTCCTTCCTCCCCACAGGGCCTTGGCGCAAAGGAAAGCGCCTCCGCCCCGGAGCCGAACAAGTCCCCACACCCAGAAGGCCTCGCTGATTAAGATGCCACTACTACGACGGCGACGGCGGCCTCCTTTTTTCCTTTCCCTGGCTCTCGGGGAAAGGAGCGAGAGAGGCAGTTTAGGCCTCCCCTCAGCCGCCCCGCATCCCCGGCGGCCCTTTCCTCCCCAGCCCCGCAGCCGGGCCCGCGCACCTTCTTGATGTTGTAGAGGCGGGTGAGCATGCCGACGCCGCGGTCGTTGAGGATGGTCAGCTTCTCGGCCAGCTTCTGCTGGCTGGGCTGCAGCACCGAGCGCGACATCCTGACGCGAAGGCGGCGAGGCTCCTTTTGCGCGCGCGGCAGCCAAGGAAGAGCGAGCGGACGCTGGGCCGCGTCGCTCGCGCTGAAGGCGGCGGCGGCGGCGGCTGAGGGGAAGACGGCTGCTCCTCGCTTACGCACTCGCCTCCGCCAAGCCGACGCGCCTCCCCCGCCCGCCCGCCCGGCCCCCTCAGCCGCGCTCACAGCGCCGCCGCAGCAGCCGCGGCCCGGCTTGGCCAGCCGTCGCCACCGCCGCCGCCACCTTCGTCGTCGCCCTCCTCTCAGCCACCGCCAATCTCGGGCTTCGCTAGGCGTGGCGGCGGAGGCAGCAGCGGAGGCGCTCTCTCTCTCTCTCTCTCTCTCTCTCTCTCTCTCTCTCCCCCCTCCTTCTCCTCCTCCACCCGGCCGCTGCCCACAGAGAGGGCGGGCTCCGGCGCCCCACGTGACCGGGCGCCTCTCTGCTGCCCCTCCAAGGTGAGGAGCTCTCGCTGTCACGTGGGAAACGGGGAAGGGGCGGGGGCTGTGGAAGGCAGCCGGGGCCCAGGTTCCGAGGGACACCCGCTCTGCCGGCCAGCGCGTAGCAGGGGAAGATCTCTCGCTCTCGTGTTCCTTTCGGGTTTGGGGGAATCCGGCATGTTGCACGCCCTCCCGACATTTCTCTGGTGAAAATAGGGATGTCCTATTCCATCATCGAGGGACGCAGGTGGCGCTGTGGGTTAAAGCCTCAGCGCCTAGGGCTTGCCGATTGAAAGGTCGGCGGTTCGAATCCCTGCGGCGGGGTGCGCTCCCGCTGCTCGGTCCCAGCGCCTGCCAACCTAGCAGTTCGAAAGCACCTCCGGGTGCAAGTAGATAAATAGGGACCGCTTACCAGCGGGAAGGTAAACGGCATTTCCGTGTGCGGCTCTGGCTCACCAGAGCAGCGATGTCACGCTGGCCACGTGACCCGGAAGTGTCTCCGGACAGCGCTGGCCCCTGGCCTCTTAAGTGAGATGGGCGCACAACCCCAGAGTCTGTCAAGACTGGCCCGTACAGGCAACCTTTACTTTTATTCCATCATCACCGTTCTTGTTATGGTTTTTTCTATACCCCACCTTTCTGACCAGGTTGGTCTTCTAGACTCTAGACCAGGGGTCAGCAAACTTTTTCAGCAGGGGGCTGGTCCACTGTCCCTCAGACCTTGTGGGGGGTCGAACTATTTTGGGGGGGGGTGTGTGAACAAATTCCCATGCCCCACAAATAACCCAGAGATGCATTTTAAATAAAAGGAGACATTCTACTCATGGGAAAACACACTGATTCTCCGACCGCCTGCTGACCGGATTGAAAAGGCGATTGGCCCCCGAGCTTTAGTTTGCCTACCCATGCTCTAGTTACAGATAGGTAGCCGTGTTGGTCTGCCATAGTCAAAACAAAATAAAAAAATTCCTTCCAGTAGCACCTTAAAGACCAACTAAGTTAGTTCTTGGTATGAGCTTTCGTGTGCATGCACACTTCTTCAGATTCTGTTTCAGTGTATCTGAAGAAGTGTGCATGCACACGAAAGCTCATACCAAGAACTAACTTAGTTGGTCTTTAAGGTGCTACTGGAAGGAATTTTTTTATTTTGTTTTTACCCATGCTCTAGACACTCTGGGCGACTTCTGGCATATATATATATATATACAGTATATTTGATTTAATGACGTACTGGGTTTTTATATTTTAAATTTTATAAATTAAAAATATAAAAACCCAGTACAACAACATTAAATCAAATATACTGTATAGAAACAGTTGTAAAAAAAATGGTAAATTTTTGTTATATATTATATATTATTATTATTATATATATATATATATATATATATATATATAATTTTATATATACGTTATGTGTGTGTGTGTATGAACACACACACTAGTAAAAACCCAATACAGTGTCACTAAATCATGAATGTTTTAATGTGTTTTTATGTATGTTAGATGCTGCCCAGAGTGGCTGATATATAAAACAAATATATAAAAACAAAAAAAGTGAAAACAAAAAATAGTAAAAAATAAATAAATGGTAAAAACAAAAAAAAGTGTATGCACACACACAGTAAAAACCCTATACAACATCATTAAATCATGAATGTTTAATGCTTTGTTACGTTTTTATATATGTCAGAAGCTGCCCAGAGTGGCTGGTATAAACAGTAAATTTTTTTAAAAAAACTTCCCTATAAAGGGCTGCCTTCCGATGGCTCAGGGGTCCAATAGTACCCTCCCTACCCTATGAAAATAGGTACGTCCTAAGCAAACGGGGGGAATTCTGGGATCAAATCAGAAACTGGGACAGCTTCTGTAAATCTGGAACTGTGCCTGGAAAATAGGGACGCTTAGAGGATATGCGTTCTGTTCACAGAATCACAGAATTGTAGAGTTGGAAGGGACCCTGAGGATCCAACCCCCTGTAATGCAGGAATATACAGCTACAGGGTTTGAACCTGCAACCTTAGCATTATCAGCACCACACTCTAACCAACTGAACTATGATAGGCCATTCAGTAAATTACTTTGGTTATAGAAATATCCATCATCCTGCCTAGCTTGGGAATCTGAAGTACCTATGTTTTCAAGTCAGATCACTTTGGAGATTCTTTAATATGGTTGGTATCTGGACTGGTCGTTCTGCTTCTGCAGTTGCTTGAAGACTTGTAATAAATTGGCAAAAGTTGTAGGATGATGGAGATTCTGTAGCTGTAAGTTTGGTTGCATTCCTAGTTACACTTGGAATGCCACAGAGAAAGAAAACAGAACCAGCATTATAAAAAGGTAAAGGTAAAGGACCCCTGGTTGGTTAAGTCCGGTCAAAGGCGACTATGGAGTTGTGGCACTCATCTCGCTTTCATGTCAAGGGAGCCGGTGTTTGTCCACAGACAGCTTTCTGGGTCATGTGGCCAGCATGACTAAACTGCTTCTGGTGCAACGGGACACTGTGACGAAAGCCAGAGAGTACGGAAACACAGTTTACTTTCCCGCCACAGCGGTACCTATTTATCTACTTGAACTGCTAAGTTGGCAGGAGCTGGGACAGAGCAATGGGAGCTCACTCTGTCTCGGGGATTCAAACCGCCAACCTTCCGATCGGCAAGCCCAAGGAGCTCAGTGGTTTAGACCACAGTGCCACCGGCATCCCTACCTGCATTATAAGAAAATATGGAACTGGATAAAAGTTTAAAAGTGGAATAAAGCGGTAGTGAGAAGATCTGCACTTCCAGTAATCCCTGGGTGTGTTTTTTTAATACCTGTGTACGTGCTCAGAATGGGGGGGGGGGAGTAGCGGAGGGTGCGGGTGGAGTAATCTAAGATTGCATGAAAGGCTACTGGAAGAACAAATAAAAATAATTAAAATTTATGAATGCCCTTTCTGAAAAAGCAAATGCTATCTGTTTAAGTACCACCTTTTGCTTGGGGGTATATGGCTGAGGATCAGGAAATTGACTTAAGAAAAATCTGAGAAGGTGCCAGGAATGTTGCTCCTGCTTGCTTCTGTTCTTCTCCTCCTCTGGGTGTAGCTGGGCAATGAAACTGTGTAGATGAGTCTAGCAATTTACATAGAAAGAGTGGAAATACAAGACCAGGCAGTATCAAAATAACTTCCATAGTAGTGGTGAAATCAAAACACAAAAGGCAGAACAAAATTCAAACCAGTGTCACTGAGGAAGCAAGTAGTATTTAAAAATCTTACATGGGCTACACCATCCAAGCATCAAAGCCGTTTACAAGAAACCCTTCATTTAAAGAACAAAACAATTGATGCCGCGGCAAGGAAAAGCAGTCTGTGATCATGATAAAATCAAACAACAACAAAAACAGCTGCCATAGATCATCTATGAAAAACCTTGGAGAACTAAAAAGTCTTAATTTGCCATTTAAATAATAAAAGAGTTGGCACTTTCTGAACCTGCCTGGGGAGGGTATTCCATAACTGGGTCCACCACTGAAAAGGCTCTCATCCCAGTCATTACCCATCTCGCTTTCGTAAGCTGGAGCAGCCAGAGGAGGACTTCCACATGAGATCTTAGGTTTGGGACAGGTTGTGTACCTTTGAGAAGTTGTTGAATACTTTTTCATTTAGACTTAATCTGGCTGTGTCGTAAATTTAAACCGGTAATAGGTAGCATTCCTGTCATATAGCATTAACTGGTCTGGGTTTGGAAGTTTTAAAGTGTCTTTATTATTTGCTCCCAAGTTTTCATACAATAGAACTTGCAAACTGTGTTCTACTCCCAGAGACCCTCTTCCTAACACTCTGAAGTTGATTCTGTGCATGCATATTTCTTGGGAGTAAATCCCATTAAAGTCAGAGGGCCTCACTTGTGTACATTATGGTCATCAAACTTCTGAGCAGGGATGGGCGAATCTGTCAAATTCAATTTCTCTCAGTTATTTCATTTCCTAAAACAACCATTTTAAGTTTCATAATAGCCACCCTAACTTTTTTTAAAGCTACTTCAGTATCTCCCTCATCTCATTTCCCCCTCAATCTTTCTGCTGGTCGCAGCCATGCTCTCCACTCTCAATTGTCATCCCTCAACAGACACTCTTGACATTCGTTTCCACCCCCTTACTGTCAATCATAACCCACACACCTGCTTTCAAACAACTGTCTGAATTTCATGGCCGTGCCCATGACAGCCAGGGGCGATTTTACTGCAAACCTGAACATTGCAGTTATGACCTCCATAAACACACTAGCAGGGTTTAATATATGAACACCCAATTTACCAGTCATGGGGATGGGCAGAACAGGAGAGCAGATCTTAAGATATGGGTAGGATAGTATGGGTGCAGATGGTTAGATAAAGAGTTTGGGTCCACACACTGCTCAGGTCTCCTGTATGGAGCTGGGGCCTTGCCCAGAAGCTCATGGAGGACTGGCCTTTGTCCTCATCCTCTCCAGGGCACCTTTCTTATACTTATAACATTATTGTTTAGGATGGGGGTGGGGGTTAGTTTGGATGATGCTCATGGATCTAACCAAACGTGTAATTTGGTATCTGCAAGATTGGAGTTTGTAATAGAGGGAACCTGGTGAACTGGTTGAGTCAGTTTCTTCGTTAGGCAAATTTTCAGATGACACCAAACTGGGAGGGGTAGCCTATGCCGCAGAAGACAGAATTGGGATTCAATGTGACCTTAACGGCTTGGAGAGCAGGGCCTAAACCAGGGGGGCCCAAACGTTTTTCAAAGAGGGCCAGATTTCATGAAATGAACATGCGGGAGGGCCAACCAAAGTTGTTGAGCTTTTTTGAGGATTGAAGTTGTTGAACTTTTGGGGGGATTTTATCCCAGGAATTAAACTGCCACAGGGGCTGGATTGAACCAACCGGATTAGACTCACGAAACGGACTTTGGACATGCCTGGCCTAAACGAACAAAATGAATTTAAATAGGGGCAAATGTCAGGTTCTACACTGATGCAGGAATAACTAGCTGCACCAGTATAAGATGGGGCACACCTGCTCTTTAGGGTAGGACTCGAGGCAGTGGCTCCAAGTTACAAGAAAGAAGATTCCGACTAAACATTCAGAAAAAAACTTTCTGGCAGTAAGAGCTGTTCAGCAGTGGCACAGACTCCCACGAGAGATGGTGGACTCTTCTTCGTTGGAGGATTTTAAGCAGAGGTTGTATGGTCATCTGTCATGGATGCTTTAGCTGAGATTCCAGCATTGCAGGGAGTTAGACTAGATGACCCCTGGGGTCTCCTCCAACTCTAAAATTCAATGATGCTAGTCCATGTTAAGTTGCACCACAGACAGGAGCAACTCAGGTTGTGGTCCGAATATGGAATATGGCATGTGTCCCCCTGTGCTGTCCCTATGCCACTCAGGAAACTATCCGATTTTAGCCATTTTGGCATATTTTCACTGGCACGAGCATTGTGCCCATGGAGGAGTCCATTGGCATACCCCATGAATTATGCAACATATCAGGTGTTGCAGCAGCATAGTGTTGCTTTTGCTGCATCAGCTGATGCATAGCTCCCTAGCTTTGGAATATGTCACCTACAAGTGCTTCTAATACAGAAAAGAAGGCAGTTTTGATATTGAATTCAGCCTACAAAGGCAGGAAATGCACAAAAGCAATCTGTGCATAAGGTATGTTGGAAAGATGACTGAAAAATGGATAAACAAATAAAACACATGTCCCTAGTTAAATAAGCTTGAGTGTCTTGGGGGATAATGAAAGCCAGCCCCTGCAGTGCTGTTGCATAATACAGCTTATAATTTTAATTTTTAGTAAGTTAACTCCTCTTGTCCCCTACAGTAAGATAATAAGAACACATACGCTGCATGCTAACTAGATTTGAAAACCTAAATCTAAAGCCATAGTCATAAATATAAATGAAGGCTAGAGGTGTATGCATCTTGACGACTGGTTTTTAATAAATTATTGCAGTCAGCTACCAGTCACATGCAAAATCTGGAACACACTTTTATAATAACTCTCCTAAAGTCAGAAGAGAAGGTCTCATAATCATAGGATTTCATTCCAACATTTCTTTAATTTTTTTTCTGGTCTTAAATCTTCTGATTTATGCAATGGTGTGGTAGTTTCCATAACTCTACCACATATCATTTCATAGAAAACCCCTATCATTATATTATAATGTTGTAGTCACGTATAAATGTATGCAAATATAGAACAGTATTTTCTTTGATGTTGCCAGGTATGTGTTAGGGTTGTTATAATTACGGTTACGTTGTGGCTATTATTAGTATTACAGTGGAAACAGCACTTATGTCAAGATTTAACACTTTGAGGAAAATCTATACCTGTGAGCTTTTTATTTATTTATTTTTCATTTGCTTTTCACATAAAATTAAAAATGAATAAACGTTTGTTGGTTAATGAAAAATGGCTGCAGGTGATAACAGCAGATGGTATTTATAATAATTTGTTTTATAATTAAGCAAATATAGGATCCTGGAAAATACCATGGGAGGGGAATCTAACACAGAACAGATTTCTTCTCTTACATATATAGATAGTTCTCACATAGGACTTGATATATTCCCACCAAGGCATCATTGCTAAAACTTGATGTAATAAAGCACCAAAAATTAATAATGTGAGTAGTCTCTTATGCTATAGTCAAAGCAAACTACTAATGTGTTTGAAGTCAAGTATGTGCTTAAGGACTTTTCCAAATCAGTTTGCATTATGCTTCGCAGGAGAAACATTTGCCCTGATTTTTTATTTTTCAGTTATGCTTTAATTCTTTAGTAATGGATCTCTGAGTAGTATGCTCAAATAGCATGCAAAGGTTTCTGTTTTTTTAAGGAATAAAACTTACTCAGGGCCAAACAAAAGTTACATGAGAGATTCACAACAGAGACTGCAATGTTATGCACCACTTACTTTGGAGTAAGCCCACTGAGGTCAATGGAAATTACTTTCAAATAAAAATGTAAACAATCTGACTGCAGATCTCCTAAAAGCAATCATGGAGGGACATGATTTGGATTGCCCCCCCCCCAGTGATTCCCCAAAGGAAATTTCCTCAACCCTCCAGAACTCCTATTAGCGATGGAGGAGAAAACATAGAGGCACTGGCCTCCTTGTTTGGGTGATCCCATCCCCTTGCTCCTTCAATTTGCACTTGTTTTAATATTGATGTTTTTGTAACCCACCCTAAGACCATTGGGTGAAAGATGGGCTGTAAGTGCAAGGAAAGATCAGCCGATGAATAAGAATGTAGTTCACTTAAGCGGCAAAATATCATTCGATCAGAAGCCATACAGGCATATGTGTGGGACGATTTTTTTTAAAAAAATAATATTTTATTTTATTTTATTTATCTCAGAGCACACTTCGGGGAATTGGGGGAAGATTACAATGATATAAAAATATTTTTTGTCACTAATTAAGGTTGTCACAAATTAAAGCGACTGGTGTTCAATAACTCATAAGCACTTCCCAAGGGCATCAATCACTGGAATCCACTGGTAGAACTATAAATACAAATAAATGGAGGCTGGTCCATTAGGATGAATGGGACATCAACATCATCCTGCCCTCTGTCAGCCAGTTGCCTACCTTCCTGCTTGCAACCAGTTCATCTGTCACTGCCTGCTAGCTTTCTCCTTAGTCTCAGTCTTGCCCTTGTAGAACTCAGCAGGGAGGAGGATGGGAACAGAACTAGCATCAGTTTTCTCTGGCTCCACCTACTGTTCGGCTCCCTGCCTTCTGCTCTATCAGTCCCAATGGGCACCAGCTACCACTACACACACTTTTCCACTGGGCTCAAGATGGTCTTTTTCTTCTTCTCTTCAGCTACGCTACAACCCAACTCTTATTCCCCAGTAGCATGACGCTCCTCAAAGTAGCCACGACCACCAACTAACCTTTCTAAACATTCAGTAAACATTTTGTTCAGTGTGAATTCCATCCGCAATGCTGCCTCCCCTTTCTCTTTCCCTTATGTCTCAGGGCTGCAATACCTCAAGGACTGCTTCTCCCCATATAAACCATCCCAGACTCTGTGTTCTGAGGCCCTTCTTTGTGTGCCTCCTCTGCGTGAGATCAAAAGGGTGACAACACAAGAACGGGGTATTTTCTGTAGTGGCTCCCAGTTTGTGGAATGCTCTCCCCAGGGAGGATTGCCTGGTGCCTTCATTATATACTTTTAGGTGCCAGGCAAAAGCGTTCCTCTTCAACCAGGCCTTTGGCTGATTATTATCCTGTTGTTGTTTAGTCGTCTCCGACTCTTTGTGACCCCATGCACCAGAGCACGCCAGGCACTCCTGTCTTCCACTGCCTCCCGCAGTTTGGTCAAACTCATGCTAGTAGCTTCGAGAACACTGTCCAATCATCTCATCCTTTGTCTTCCCCTTCTCCTTGTGCCCTCCATCTTTCCCAACATCAGGGTCTTTTCCAGGGAGTCTTCTCTTATCATGAGGTGGCCAAAGTATTGGAGCCTCAGCTTCAGGATCTGACCTTCCAGTGAGCACTCAGGGCTGATTTCCTTAAGAATGGATAGGTTTGATCTTCTTGCAGTCCACAGGACTCTCAAGAGTCTCCTCCAGCATCATAATTCAAAAGCATCAATTCTTTGGCTATCAGCCTTCTTTATGGCCTAAGCTCTCACTTCCATACATCACTACTGGGAAAACCATAGCTTTCAATATAAGGACCTTTGTTGGCAAGGTGATGTTTCTGCTTTTTAAGATGCTGTCTAGGTTTGTCATCACTGTTCTCCCAAGAAGCAGGCGTCTTTTAATTTCATGACTGCTGTCACCATCTGCAGTGGTCATGGAGCCCAAGAAAGTAAAATCTCTCACTGCCTCCATTTCTTGTTTATTATCCTACAGCCTTTTAAATGTGTCTATGGGAAAGGGGGGGTATTGTTTTGCTGCTTTGTTTTACTTATTTACTTGTTTTTATTTTGTATTATATTCTACAAACCACCCTGAGATCTTGCGATGAAGGGCCGTATGTAAATCCAGTAAACAGATAAAAAAGAGGAACATGCCCTCTCTCCAATATTTCAGCGCACGTTTCAACTTTGCATTTTGAAAGGTGTCTGTACACTGTGGTTTGCCAGCCACAAAGGGATATGGAAAACGAGAGGAAGTGTGAGCAGATCTCAGTGTGTGCGGCTAGCTGTGTGTTATTTCATCCGGCAGCCGGGAGAGATTTCTCTCTGCTTGGCACAAAAGGGCTCTGAACCAATCCAGAAGCACTTCCCTGTGGCCAATGGAAAGCCGCCTTACACAAAGGTCTTAGAAAAAGGAAGCTGAATAGAGTACACAAGCTTTCTTTCTCTTTGCCTGCCAGCCTGCTTCTAGCAGACTGACTCTCCTAGGCAGGGTGCCACTGCGTTCAGGGCACGCACTGTGTGAAAGGCTGGAAAAGATCTACGCACCACCGCGGAAAGAAAGAGCCATAGGCAAAGAGGCTTTCTTTCCCCACACCCCCCCTGTTTTCTCCTCCTTTGCTATTACTAGCTTGAAGGCTTCTTTGCCCATGTAATGCACTCGCTCACCCAGGAAATCAAATCTTTCTCCAGGACTAATCTGAAGAAACAATGCACCAGAGTGACTACTCTAAGTGGGAAGAGAATCATAGAGACCTGGAAGGATGCTCGGATGCACGTGGTGGAAGTAGCGGATGGTAACGATGGGGATGGCTGTGGTTATGTGCAAGACCTGAGTCTGGATCTTCAAGTTGGTGTGGTGAAGCCCTGGCTGTTGCTTGGTACGGATGCATATGGGTATTATTAGGAAGCTTGTATTTATATATTGATCTGCCTGCTTTAATAGACTTGCAAGACATTTAAGGGTTTCATCTTTCCTAGCTCTTGTAAAATGTTATGGCCTCTGCCACTCACCTTTCAGTGTTATTTGAAACAAGCCCGTGGCTTCATCCGAAATAGGCTGGGTGGTCTTGCGCTCTGTTTCTTACTCCTTGCCCAGGTTACCGAATAAAATGTTGTTCTCTCCTCACAGGGTCACAAGATGCTGCCCATGACCTGGAGACAATGCAAAAATACAGGGTAATGAAGCTATGTGGGTTTTAAAAACGTAATCACCATTATTAAAAAGCTGTCTCGTGTTAAAGAGATTGAACTTTTCAAAGGGGCATCGCCAGCTAAGTCATACTCGGAGTAGAGCCCTTGGAATAAATGGACTTAAGTGACTTACACCCATTGATTTCAATGGCCTTGTGAATGTTGGATATCTGGCAGTAGGGTTGTTGTTTTTAGTTTATTTGAAACTTACGTTGCTCAGCATTTGAAGGAATTGCAAAATGTAAGACTATATGACTCCTTATACAAGACAGAAGATAACGGAAATGGATCCTACTCACACTTAGATGGCAGTAAGTTCTACTTAAATGTTAAACTGCAATCCTATGCATAGCTACACTCGAAAGTAGGCAGTACTGAACTCACTGGGATTTAGTTCCAATGCTTTAATTGCCCCTATAGCCTTCAACTAATATGTTTAGGATTGAGGTGACTGTGTCTGCAAGTGTGGGTTAAAGTGGGCTTCTCTTAGTCTTACATTATTCTTCAGCTCCATTAGGTCACATTCATTAAGCTTTGTAGGGCCTGGTTTAATATTTGTGTATAACAAAATATTTAATTTCATTGCAGTTTTGAACTTGGATTCAAGAAATAAAATGGAAGCATGATAGCCTTTGTGAAAGATTGCTCAGCTGTTGTTGACTGAGGTCCTCAGCCATGCCAGAATGTAGAGGTTACAAAGCTGCCTCTGTCTTGATTTCTCTTTTGTATTTTAGGTTACCCACGTTCTCAACGTAGCCTATGGAGTTGCAAATGCCTTCCCCAATGACTACATATATAAGACCATTCCTATTCTTGACCTGCCAGAGACTGACATTGCCTCCTATTTCCCTGAATGTTTTGAATTCATTGAGCAAGTCAAATTAAAGGTAAATTGTTGCTGTGAGTCATTAATGAGTGCTTGGAGGCAGGGTGTGTGTGAGCAAATGTACATATTTTACACTGCACGCATTCTTAAGATAAATTAAAATTCTTTGAGCTTCCACTCTTAAATACTGTTATAGAAACATCAAATTGTACTTCACACAAGCTCGCTCCGGATCCCTTTAAGGACTTGTTAATCACTAAATGAATACTGTGATTAACAAAACAGGGTATTTTAAATTTACATTGCAAAATGTTTTCGATTCTCCAAATGGAACTAGCTGGATGGAATTAGCTGGATGGAACTCCAAATGGAACTAGATGGAACTAGCTGTTCCATGAAAATGAAATGATGCCGTTACAGAACTTTGAGGATGGAAGGCTCAGAAAGCCTTCAGTCGCTGAAGCTAAGTGATGCTCTCCTCCAGACTGAAATCCAGCATGTAAATCCAGAAGTTTCTCCTTTTTGCTGATGTTGTTGGATCTGCTAACATCTCCATAGCATTTATTGATAAATCTGACCACACTGTGTTGGACATAACAATCATTACTGGAGATGCCAACACCTGTGAGGTAGTTCCGTTAGCACAAAGACTTCTGGCCATACAGCAGAAATGCCCTTCTTTCTCATCTCCCTTTCCACCACTGCAACTCCCCATAATCTGTCTTAAGTTTTTTTGCAACCCTTTGAAGCAGATTTGGAGAGGGCAGGTGGAGAGAGGAGAGGGAGAGGAAGTTTTGGTGTGCAAACAGAAATATAATTTCCCCCACATACGTTTTGATAAGGAAAGGTAGAATTCTATACAGTGGTACCTCAGGTTACAGATGCTTCAGGTTACAGAATCTGCTAACCCAGAAATAGTACCTTGGGTTAAGAACTTTGCTTCAAGATGAGAACAGTAGCAGCAGTGAGAAGGCCCCATTAGCTAAAGTGGTACCTCAAGTTAAGAACCGTTTCAGGTTAAGAATGGGCCTCCAGAACGAATTAAGTTCTTAACCCAAGGTACCACTGTATTAGAATAATTATTTTTGAAAGGCACTTCTTGTACATAACCACTTGTTCAAGGAAAACAAAGCTTGAGCCATTTCCCATAATCAGCATGTTTGATGCTAAAAACTGACAATATCTTGGCTTTTCAAATCTAACTCCAGGTGATTCCATGAGATTTTCATTATTTACATAGTCTGGAATTGAGGAAGATAATACTGCTCCACCAAGCTTTGTGTTATTTTAGAAGGAAGGAACACAGCATATTGTTTACAAGTTACCTGAAACGTGTGTTCATTTCATGCCCTCCTTGAGGTTTCAAGTTACGGTTTCCACTTCCCTTCTAAATTAGATTTGCCATTCAAAGTAGCTTAGTGTCACTGTTCTACCTCGGAGGTTTAATTGTTTGATTAGTCCTTTATACTCAAGAATACCCATATAATCTTTTCTAACTATACTAATGCTTCATAATACAAGATGCTTTTGTTACCGTAGGAAAAATAGCATAATTTATTCACTTCTGATTAAAACTCTCCACCAAATAAAGCAGGACAAATTAATAAAGCATTAGATTGTGAACAGGTCCACTCTGGTCTCAGAGACAGGCTCTCTCTTCTCATCCTTTGGCGTGTATCTGAGGAAGAGATCAGAGGAAGTTGGTTAAAACCAACTGCAGTTTTGTGGATACTTTCCAAAAGAGCAAACTGTGGTTAGTTTAAACTATGATTTATTGATACAGAAACCATGCTTTCTGGTCTTGATTTGTTCCAATGAATCACAGTTGAAACTAACCACAGTTTCCAGTTTGGACATAATGACAAACGGTAGTTAGTTTAAACTTGGAAGTGGGTACTTAATTTAACACAGATGGCAGAACGGGAAATTATCCTGTTAGTTTCTATACAATCAGCAAAAGCTGATTAGATATCAGGCACCTATTTGGGAGATAGAATGACTGGAATTGATCCTCCCTTTAACCAACTTCTCCCAGCAAGTGATCAGTACAGGCAAGACTGATAGTACTCACTTATCTGTTCAGTGGAAGGATCTTTGAGTGCATGCCGCTTACTAGAAATTCAAGATCAGTATATGAAACAGAAGGCAAACGTGTGTAATATTGTAAGATCTACATTTGATGATGCTATTTTATATATATATATATATATATATATATATATATATATATGGGTGGAACAATTTGCTCTTGGATTGGCGCTTAGAATGCTTTACCAGTAGAGAAAATGGCATGAAATCAGTTGTTATTGATAATGGTTTTCTAAATGTGCTCTCTCTCTCTCTTTGTTTCTCTTGGAGGATGGTGTGGTACTAGTTCACTGTAATGCAGGAGTCTCTCGCGCAGCAGCTATCATCATAGGCTTCCTAATGCACTCAGAAGGACTCAATTTTTCCAGGGCTTTTTCTTTGGTGAAAAATGCAAGACCTGCTATCTGTCCAAATCCTGGCTTCATGGAGCAACTCCACAAATACTATCAGTGCAATAATAAAAGCATGGAAACCTAAAACAATATATAATTATGAAAGAGGAAAAAAATTGCCTTTGTGCTTGCACTGTACTGAGAGAAGCTGTTGGTTTTTCTTTTTTTACTGCGTTGTAATGAGATGCCCTGAATTAGACCTCTAAAACTGTTGTTATAAAGTTAGCTTCACTCTATTTGTTGTATAATTTTAAGTTCACAACACCTCAAAATAAATATTCTGTGGTTTTTTAATTTTCAAAAAAGGGGATAGAACAATAAAGAATCAAAATGGATTTGCAAAGCCTCATTGGTTTGGTGGTTGTTTCATCCCTTTTAAAAAAGTATTTGTTTAATTAGAACCACGGAAATCTACAAGTAATATAGAACAGTAACAAAAGCACCAGCAAGGTTACATCACTTGTAATGTTTTTCTACTGATAGAAGTTTGCTTAGGATAACAGAATTAAAGCTTTCACATTAGTATTTGTATTATAATGTTATAGCTGACCAGCAAAAATTATTTTTTGGGCAGGCTATTAGCAAAACAATGCAAAAATCATTTAAAACAATAAAAACAATAAAAGAAAAAAGCCTATGTTTAAAACCCAATTAAAAGCTTGGGTGAGTAAACAGGCCTTCACCTGGTGCCATAGAGGAGATACCAAGAGAGACCCTCTGGGAGGCTACTCCATTGCCAATGTGACACTACCAAAAAGGCCTTCTCTTTCATAGCCACCAGCCTCACTTCACTTTTCTGGGAGCACCTGGATTAAGGCCTCCAAAAAGACTCTTACAGCTCAGGTAGGCAAAGATAAAAAGTAAAGGTACCCCTGCCCGTACGGGCCAGTCTTGACAGACTCTGGGGTTGTGTGCCCATCTCACTTAAGAGGCCAGGGGCCAGCGCTGTCCGGAGACACTTCCGGGTCACGTGGCCAGCGTGACATCGCTGCTCTGGTGAGCGAGAGCTGCACACGGAAACGCCGTTTACCTTCCCGCTGGTAAGCGGTCCCTATTTATCTACTTGCACCCGGAGGTGCTTTCGAACTGCTAGGTTGGCAGGCGCTGGGACCGAGCAGCGGGAGCGCACCCCGCCGCAGGGATTCGAACCGCCGACCTTTCGATCGGCAAGCCCTAGGCGCTGAGGCTTTAACCCACAGCGCCACCTGCGTCCCTAGGCAAAGATAGGAGGAGTCAATTTTTCATGTGACCTGTTCCCAGCCCATTTCACCTTTATTACCTGTTTATAAAATAATTCAGCCTCCTTAGTAAGGCATTCTGTTCAGGACCAGTTTTATCTCAAGAGCCGATTCTTATCAGAATGTGGGTGTGTTAGAACTCAGTGGGATCAGGCAGTAGATTGTTGGGCTCCAGAACCCAAGGTGAGTCTGGCAGTCAGAGTAAGGTAGAGATGGACCTGTGGTTCAAAAGAGGCAGGGACCAGATTCCACAGCAGGCAAATAAGGATTTGCGGGACCAGCAGCAAATGCATAGTCAAAAGCAGGGGCCTCAGTGGGAGAGGTAGGAATCGGGGCTTATTTTGTCAGCTTTGCTGGAGGCCAAGCTCCAACAGGCACATCCTGCCCATAAGCTGTATCAGCTGGTCATTATAGGCACAACTGTTTAGAAAGGGATGACTGAATTTTGATTTTGCTCTTCCCTCCCTATTGCTTTTCCCTTGCGCATCATTTTATTTTACAGTTGTACCTCGGAAGTCGAACAGAATCCGTTCCGGAAGTCCATTTGACTTCCAAAACCAAATCACGGCTTCTGATTGGCTGCAGAAAGCTCCTGCAGCCAATCAGAAGCCGCAGAAGCCTCATCAGATGTTCAGGTTCCAAAAGAATGTTCACAAACCGGAACAATCACTTCCGGGTTTGCGGCGTTCAGGAGCCAAAACATCTGAGTTCCAGGGCGTTTGGGATCCAAGATTCGACTATATTGTAAGTCTACAGATAGGGACTGTCCTGTTTTGATTCTAAGCCGGTCAAGGAGCCTTTTTGGCTGAAGAGCAGGGTCCAATAACTCTAAAAAAAGAAATACCACTTGTTTTTCAGTATTGTTGCTTTAGCTGCATGGGTATAACTCAGCACATAGGTTTGCTATTAGTACATCTTAAAATGACGACAATCCAGTGAATGATGTATCCGCATCATGATTTGTCCTGATTAGCATCTTTCCTTGGCCTTCCACAGAACCTCTCTCAGGGCTGCCCACTTGAATAAAATATGGGGCAGGAGGGAGGTAACTGATCACATGACATGACACGCTCACATAGTCGATCTCATGATATGACATGACACTCCCCCCCCCCATTTGAATGGCAATGCCCATCAACTTTGGGCGGGGCCTGGCTCTGTCAAATATTTTATGGGAGAGGGCGAAGGGACCTTGGCCCCTAGGAGTTGGCTCCTATGACCTCTGTTGTTCATGTTCTATTAAAGGTAAAGGTAAAGGTACCCCTGCCCGTACAGGCCAGTCTTGACAGACTCTGGGGTTGTGCGCCCATCTCACTTAAGAGGCCAGGGGCCAGCGCTGTCCGGAGACACTTCCGGGTCACGTGGCCAGCGTGACGAAGCTGCTCTGGCCAGAGCCAGAGCCAGAGCCGCACACGGAAACGCCGTTTACCTTCCCGCTGGTAAGCGGTCCCTATTTATCTACTTGCACCCGGAGGTGCTTTCGAACTGCTAGGTTGGCAGGCGCTGGGACCGAGCAGCGGGAGCGCACCCCGCCGCAGGGATTCGAACCGCCGACCTTTCGAACGGCAAGCCCTAGGCGCTGAGGCTTTAACCCACAGCGCCACCTGCGTCCCACATGTTCTATTATACACTAGCTAACCCCTTGTGCAGCTAACAGCAGATCCCCACACAATCGGCAGTCAGATTTGACCAGATTCAACACAATGATCTTTATTTTTAAACATCCACATCACAGGATTTGTTCAGTGAATTCGTGGGTTGCCCTGGCAACCTGGCCTTTGCTTCTACGTAAGCTAGAAAGAAGACATGAGGGATGTTCTAGAGACAAACTGTTCGATAAGACATTACGAGTGAGACTTGTAACAAAATGCTGCAATGTGTTTCCATTCTACATAAATGCTCTGGTTCAAAACAGCTTCGAAGTGGAGTTGCATTCAGGTCTTTCGGGAAAAGGCTGGGGAGGAAAAGTGCTAGAAAACTCAGGTCTGGAGCTGGATGCCAGTCTGAAACCTATGCATTTTATTTCCTTCTGGCTGTGAAGAATGGGAATCCAAAAGTGTCATTTCCCTCTTTTTGAATGGTCTCTCCACTGGTTGTTTTACAAACAAACCTATCTAACCTTTGCACCTTTGCATACAAGAACTGCTCCATCTCCTCAATCATTTTGGTTGCCTTTTTTGAGTTGAGGCCACTAGAACACATCATTCCGAATGCAGTCACACCATTGATTTGTATAACGGCACGATGTTGGAAGTTTTATTTTCAGTTCCTTCACCAATGACCCCTAGCATTGAATCTGTCTTTTTCACACACACACTGAATCTTGATTGAGCCGTCCACTTGGACTCCAAACCAAGGTCTTGTCCCTGGTCAGTCACCACCAGTTCAGGCACTTTTACTTGTGAGTAATGCTCCTGTTTCTCAGCATAAGCCTTCCTTTCCTCAACCCAACTCATATTGCATTTGCAATAGGAGGGCGACAACAATTTAATTACACCATCATTAGCCCAAAAAGCATTCAAGAACTTAAACTGAACATGTTTAAAGACCTGAGTTTGAAAGAACATGGCAAGGCAATTTAGCAAATGTCTAAAGCAGTGTTGGTTTTCCAGCTGCTTTTAGACTACAATTCCCATCATCCCTGTCCACTGATCTTGCCAGCTAGGGATATTTGGAGTTGTAGTCCAAAAACAGCTGGCGCCCCAAGTTTGGGAAACACTGGCCCAAATGTTGGTTTCAGTAAGGCTTCCTTCCAAGTGAGGGAGTGCAGAGCTGCATCCTGAGTTCTCTTTTCTTCCTCTTGTGGGGCAGAAGAACACACACAAATCGCAGCCTCGTTAAAAAAATCCTTCTTGTCCCCCTATTAGCACCCCCTTGCTATGCCTTAAAATGTTAAGTGTTTTGACATCGCAGTGAGAATGTGTGTTTCGGGGAGGGGAGGGAGGGAGGGAGGGAGAGATGGACGGACCATAGAGAAGAAATGCGTAGAAAAGACCGCGTCGTTCTCCTCTCTATGGCGGAAGTGAAGACGCTCGCTGCTCTCGGAAGGGAAGTGACGTTTTCCCAACCACGGCGCTGCGCTTGCGCTGCATTTGAAAGCGGCAAGCTGAGGGCAGGAGTCGGGTGTGTGTAGTGGGTCGCGCGGCTGCTTTCGCCATGGAGCTGTCTCTGCCTTCCTCCTCTTCCGTGGGTGAGTTTACCTCTGGGCCGAGCCTTGA
Organism: Podarcis cretensis; assembly: GCF_951804945.1. Classification (NCBI taxonomy): domain Eukaryota; kingdom Metazoa; phylum Chordata; class Lepidosauria; order Squamata; family Lacertidae; genus Podarcis; species Podarcis cretensis. The sequence goes on along the minus strand of NC_137170.1, from coordinate 115,335,157 downwards.
GGGTGTCTCTCTCGGCGGGTTCGCTTTCCGGCTCCTGCCGCTCCTCTCCCCGCCTGAGAAGTTTGTGGCCGTTTAACGGCCGCCCTGAAGCCGTGGCGTGGGAGGGGGCGTGGCTCAGTTCTGCCTCGGGTGGGGAGGGGCGGGGCCTCTTCCTGGCGACCGGTGGCTGTGACGTCACTTTGGCGTCGGAACGCGGGATTCCTTGACTGCTTTGGGGCGAGTGGGGGGCGGGGGGAGATAAGCTCCCTGGTTCTCCAGCCCATCGCCGGCAGCCATGAAACCCCAAGATGTCTTCATGCGCGTTCAGACGACCACCTCGGCCCCTGGTCGGGAAGTTACGTTGACCTTTAGGCCTGTTGGCTCAGGTGCGTCCTGCAGGGGAAGTAATATTTGGACCCTGTGGATTTTTATCTTGTGAACTGCCCTGAGATCTGTAGTTAAAGGGTGGGATACAAATTTAATAATAATAATAATAATAATTCCTGTTTCCTTGTGAAGCATATGAGTGATGTTGTTTGAAGGGATTCCCCCATTTACACGTGTTCAATTCACGTGTAACCGTGCATATGAGCGGCCCTGGAAATCAATAAGTGTGTGGGGGGAGAGAGGCTTGATGAGCCTCAGCAAAGCCCTGCTGCACCTCTAGCTTGTGAGGAGACCCCAGAGGTTGAAGGGGGCATCATCTTCGGGCTCGGGGAGGGTCTCCTCTTGACCTGAAGGTGCAATGGCACGCATGGGGGTTTGGAATGTAACCCCTGCGTAAATGAGGGTTGCCTGTGTTTATTTCATGAAAATGAAGCATTGCTTGCTGTTAATAGAAACAAACTCTCAAAGTAATAAAAAGCAATACAATTATCGTTAAGAAAAAGTAACAACAATAATCTTGAAACTTCTGAAAAGCTAAAATAAGATCTTCAGGCTAGTTCACTGTTCTGTCAATTACCCTCAGAGCATTGTTAGATAAAATGGGGCAGCTACATTGATGCTGCCATTTTGTATTTTGTTAAAGGTATTGCCTGCTCCTTGTTTTTCTTTGTGTGTTGACCTCTTTAGATGACTAGACCTTTAAATGAGTTGGTTAGCTAACTGTTTTGGATCACCTTTTACAGTATTTCTCTAAAGTTGTGTTTGGGGATAGCTAGATCATTCAGTCTGTGGAGACTTAGTAAGCCATGCACACCCTTTCCCAATGCAGGTACTGAGCCAATGACATTGGGTTCCCCTACCTCTCCCAAGCCTGGTGCTGGTGCTCAATTCCTGCCTGGATTTTTGATGGGCGATTTACCAACTCCTGTGACGCCCCAGCCTCGATCCTTCAGCGGCCCTTCCGTTGGTGTGATGGAAGTGAGGTCACCAATGCATGCTGGTAAGTTGGTTCTGAACTGAAACCTCTAGTATTGGGGTGGTAGGGGAAGAGTGTGCCTATCCATTTTGGTGTGCTACAGTTCAAATATACTGGTACCTCCTGCCTTTAGCTCCAAGGATCAGAGGCTAAATAAAGTACCATTGTTGCATGTTTTAAGCACAGTGATTGACCTCCTTTATTTGCTGTTAGACCCAAAATCACTTGCAAAGAAGGGAGGCTGCTGTCAAAACCAATTAGATCCCATTCATTATTTGGATGTAAGGTAAAGGTAAAGGTACCCCTGCCCGTACGGGCCAGTCTTGACAGACTCGGGGGTTGTGCGCCCATCTCACTCAAGAGGCCAGGGGCCAGCGCTGTCCGAAGACACTTCCGGGTCACGTGGCCAGCGTGACATCGCTGCTCTGGCGAGCCAGAGCCACACACGGAAACGCCGTTTACCTTCCCGCTGGTAAGCGGTTCCTATTTATCTACTTGCACCCGGAGGTGCTTTCGAACTGCTAGGTTGGCAGGCGCTGGGACCGAGCAGCGGGAGCGCACCCCGCCGCAGGGATTTGAACCGCCGACCTTTCGATCGGCAAGCCCTAGGCGCTGAGGCTTTAACCCACAGCGCCACCTGCGTCCCTGCGTATTTGGATGTACTCCTGCCTTATCAAGAGTCTGTCTATAGTGGTACCTCTGGTTACGAACTTAATTTGTTCTGGAGGTCCGTTCTTAAGCCGAAACCGCTCGTAACATGAGGTGCGCTTTCGCTAATGGCGCCTGCCGCGCTGCTGCCGTGCGACTTCCGCTCGCATCCCGGGGCAAAGTTCCGGGTTAGCGGAGCATCTGCTTCCAGGTTAGCGGAGCTCGTAACCCAACGTGTTCACTAAGAGGATGGTATGTAACACGAGGTTCCACTGTATTTGGATTAGATTCATTGTGTTTTACTTGTATTTCATAAGCAAAGCCTTAGAAGTATGTCACATTAAATTCATACGCTGTATAAATATTGCATCCCACCCAGTAACCCAAAGTGAACTACTTGATGGGGGGGATGGGGACGACGTACAGTAAAATGCCCTGAACTTAATTTCAAACTGTTACTGGAAATTATTTCATTGGAATACTTGTGAATATTTTCAGACAGAAGAATTCAATAGTGAATACTTCCTCATTGTTAGAATTTTAATTTTTAAAAATGAAGGCATTGAAAACTAGGGCTTTCCCATTTGCAAGTGCCAGCCATGTTTTCCCCCTTGCTGTGTGTGTGTGTGTGTGTGAGAGAGAGAGAGAGAGAGAGAGAGAGAATTTCCCACCCTTCCCACCCTTCTCAAAGTGCTCCTCCTCAGGTAATCTGATGGTGCTGCTAGAGATGTTGCATCATATAAACCAGGGGTATCCAACTTCCAAGAGACTGTGATCTACTCCCACTATAAAAAAACTGGCAGTGATCTACCCATTAAAGTTGTTGAGCTTTTTGGGGGACCACTGCTTCCCACTAAACTTTACAGATGTCTTAACGCAGGAAAATGGATGCATATTCACTGTCAGTCGAAATTGCAAGCCCGGAAAGCCTTGAGCAAAGATGGAATAATTATTGGGGGAGGGGCACCGGGGTCCCACGATTGTCCAGGATCGACCAGGGAAACAATTGACTGGTAGATTGCAATTGACCTGTTGGACAACAAAATGGATTTGTATTTTAATTCCCAATAAATGGCAGGAATTACCTTAATACTATGCCAGCAGTTGATTACATTACCAAGGTTTCATTCATTTAAATCATAATGCATGTCCGTTCCTAATAAAGCCTAGTTTTGGAAGAATTGTATACCTGGTTTGGGTGTAAAAAAATGTTTAGGATCAGAAAGAAGGACACACCAGCAGCAGCTTGTAATGTTGTGCTGTATTTCATTTAGGTGGGTCTCCTCCACAGCCAGTAGTTCCAACACACAAAGATAAAGGTGGTGCTCCACCAGTTAGAAGTATATATGATGAAGTAGCCAGCCCAGGTCTTGGATCAACACCTCTGACTTCAAGAAGGCCCGTAAGTGACCATTAATGAGGTTGCAAAGTTAAACCTGTTTGTGGTAACTAATTCTCATTCTTCTCTAGCTTGATAGACATTTCAGCTGTTGGATACATTTGCTGTGGGTGGGAAAAACTAAGTGCTTCCAGTATGCTAAGCAGTTTAGATTGTGTGTCATCTTGTATGTTCAGTGTGGAAAATATTTTAAAACTTGCTTTCATCATTATGTTAATTTTTAGTGGGCTATACATCAGTTCTAAAGGCAAATAAAGGTGCACAAGCAATTGCGCGCTCTCTCTCTCTCTCTGTGTGCATGTGTGTGTGCACATGCGTATATGTATATGTATATATGGCAATTGGAATGGTACTGTCAGCTTGTTACTAGGGTCAGCCTGGTAGATGAGATGTAGAGAGATGAGTTCACACTATAATTGCTATGTTGCTGGAAAATATGTAGGCTGAAATATCCATCTATTAGTTTTGCCTAACTTTATCCTCTGTGGCTGATGATGAACCTTGTCTGCATCTCAGTATTGCAGAAGAGTTGTATATCAACTGGGGCTAAATATGGTAGCCAGAATGCAAAATGGGGATTTGGAGGAGATGTGTAAAAGGAGTCCTAATACCATGTACCATTTAACTATACTTTTAGTAGTCAGTTCAGTTTTGTTAGTTCTAAAAAGGACATAGAAGATACCCCCTTTCACAGCAGTTCAGTAGATACATGCATGCCTGTTCAAGTTTTTAATCTCTAATATTGTCTGATTTTTACTGTGGAAATGTTATCTAAGTGGTGCAGAATAGTTAATTTTCTGACTTTCAAAACAGCTTCAAACCAAGTTCTGCACTTTAATGCAGGTCAGCTTTTCAGTGACGCAGAGTCCACTTGTTGGATCTATGCCAGTGACTCCTGGAACAGGTAGGACATCATACTGCTTCATATAGTGCTCTAGCATGCTAATCATAGGCTTTTTCTATAGGCAAACCAGACATCTGCATGTGGCACTGACAAAGGCTGCAATCCTATACCAATCTCCCTGGGAGTAAACCTCATTAAAATCAATAAGACTTACTTATGAGAGAATATGTATAGGTTTGCAATGTAAAATGTTCCTGTAGGCCTGATAGCCTGGTGCACATTAACTGAGCCTTGGCTTCTGTTATGAAGTAGGCAGAGAGATAGTAGCAAAGTTGTTGTCATGATGCCAGATACAGTTTGTCTTCAGAAGTGAAAATATTGCTCTGAGATTCTACTACTACAGCGGTACCTCTGGATGCGAATGGGATCCAGAGTATAAATGATCTGCTTAATGGCAGATGGGATAGCTTGCTCCTAGAACCGTTCTTGTGTAGAACGTTAGTCATAGAGGGAGGTTGAGCTATTCTACTGGCTTTTGAGATGCCATTGTCAACACTAGCAGCTTTTTCCTACTATTCTAACATGTTAACAACAGTATAATTCTTGTTACTTGAGTTCTAGTGTTAATGCATAGTGTTTGCTCTTTGTTTCAAATTAAAATGCCTAGTTCAGTTTTAACTATAGTGATAGTTGAGGTGCATCTTACCACAATTTGACAGGTGCCAGTGTGTTCAGTCCAGCGACTCTTGCACAACCCAGGAAGAGCACAATGTCTCCAGCTCAACTAGATCCATTCTATACTCAAGGAGATGCCCTAACATCAGATGATCATCTAGATGACACTTGGGTAACAGTGTTTGGGTAAGTGAGCTGCAGTTCTGTAAGACTGAGAGGTGGTTATGTTGCCAGGGATGAGCGTGTACTCATTTAAACATGGGTCTTAACAGGCTTGCTTCTATAAGAGATGAGACATGAGGATTTCTGCAGATCATACAACTTGGATGATGTGTGTTCAGATTCCTCTTATATTTGGTGTTTGGTCTTGGCTATTCATGTTTTATTAATTTAGGAGATTCATTGTTTATTAGCATAGTAAAGTTTATACAATAGGACAATTGAAACATTCTAAACATCTTAATTCTTCATCTTTACTCTTCTAACTGTACACTGTGAAACACATCCTGGTCTACAATCAATGCTAAACAGAAGTATTTGGACTTCAATATTCTAGTACTGTACTTGGGCTAAACTGTGCTGTGTTTTGACCCCCCCCCTCCTTTTCCCATCTTACTCCATGAGACAAACTAAAATGTAGGGATGGGAAATAGGTAGCAGGTTTGGCAGTGTTTGGAGATACAGGTGACACTGATCTGCCCTTCTGGATGCACTGCCAGTGGTTTAATGTTGACTGAATTTTGAGTGGTTAAATTTTATTTCTGTTTTTTAATTGGTGATGCAACTCTTCCCTGTCTATATTTCAGGTTTCCTCAAGCATCTGCTTCGTACATCCTACTACAGTTTGCACAGTATGGAAACATTTTAAAGCATGTTGTAAGTCTAGATTAGTACCTCTTTTTTATATATATAAAAATGAAGCTCAGCCATTATGCTTAGCTTACTGTCTAAACCTTACTGCTTTCTACTAAACTTTACAGATGTCTAACACAGGAAACTGGATGCATATTCACTATCAGTCGAAATTGCAAGCCCGGAAAGCCTTGAGCAAAGATGGAAGAATTTTTGGTGAATCCATCATGATTGGAGTGAAGCCTTGTATAGATAAAGTAAGTTGATTTAATATTCATTCATTCATTCACTTACTTACTTACTTATTTACTCATCACCACCTGTGCAAAGTTGTGATTGTGTAAGTTAAACAAGCGTAAGATGCCTGTATAAAAATTCTGGACTTTGTCACAAAGTGTGGATGACTCTTAATCCCGTGACCACCATTTTTGTCTTGCACAGATTGGCAATTTCTGTATGTCAATACACTTTAGCCGAGCACCTCAATGCACTTTAGCAGAGTCCCTCAATGATCTTAATTTGAAGTTTGGCCTGATGTGATAACATGAGGAACTACCAATACAGGACATAGTAGGAATAACAATGCGGAGAATTGGGTAGATGATCCTGTATTCCTCAGCCTAATTCCTCATTCTAATGATCCTGTATTCCTCAGCCATGTCTGTGTTTGGTATCATGCCCTCATGGCTTGTTAAATCACTGTTGACATATTTCACTAGCACAGTTTGGTAATAAGACAAGTTCCAGTAAGTGAACTCTTCTGTACTGTCTCTTCAGTGAGAAGGGAGACTAGTTCTAGTGATGAAACCTTACTTTCTTAGGCTTCCAAAAATGCTTGGACTCTGATAACTACTTTGTCTGAATGGACTACTTGATCTCTGTTTGCAGAATGTGATGGAAAGCACAGACAGATGCACTGTATCATCCCCATCTTCAGCCTTTACGCCACCAATGAAAACACTGGGCACACCAGTGCAGCCTTCAAGTGCTCAAAGAATCTCTACTATGAGACCTCTTGCTACAGCTTATAAAGCATCAACCAGTGACTACCAGGTATTTAGGGAATACTGTGAAAAAGTCACCTTTAGCGCTGGATTAAAGGAACTAGTATTTGTTCATTTAGAATATACAAATCTGCTACTTTGTGTGTGTTTCTTTTTTAGGTGGTTTCTGACAGACAGACTCCAAGGAAAGATGAAAGCATTGTCTCCAAAGCTCTGGAATACATGTTTGGCTGGTAGCAAAAGGAACTAAACTTAGCTGGAGCTTGTAATAGGCTGTCAGTGCCTCTGGTTAGTTGTATAACCATTAATGGCAGCATTTCAACATCACCTCTGCCTTCTGAAAAAGAACTTGGCACACATGTAATTTGCACTTTAACCGGCAGCTGGATTTACACTTTATTCTTAAGATGTTAAACAGTTGAAACCAGTGTTTAATAGTCTTACCTTCTATAGTGAATGCATGGTTCAAGTAAAAATGAACTTTTACCTGACAAGCAAGTCTTGGTTTCAGGACGTGGTAACACTGTAATTTCTCATGGTTTTATTTCTCTTCTGGAAATGTGGTATAAACTCTCTAGAGGTTGCTGCATAAAATGCTGGCATAGATTTTGCTAGTTTTAAACCAAATACTTTAATTTGAATGTTGTTCCAAACACAATCGTGTTTATATAAACTTGATTGGACAGGTTGTTTCTTAATCTGCAAGTGTCAAACCTTTTTGTATCTTTCTTAATAAAAAAAATTGTGGTGCTATTGATTTGTGAGCTGCCTCTGGTTTATATAAGTCATTCAATTCAAATAAACATCAGATCTGTACAAATGTCACTACAAAACCTTCTAGGTAACTTGGGGAGCAATCCTAGGTTCACCTAGAGACTTAAGCAGGCTAAATGCCAGCTGAGAGGGAGGACTGCTGGCAGGATGCCATGCCACTGTATCCAGAGTGCCCCTGTTCCCCTGGCCATGCCCATGAACGCTATAGCAGCCCTCGGGCTATGAATGTAAATCCCCTCACATTGCAGTCAATAAGAGGGGAAAAGGTAGATGCTGCTTCTTTCCTGTCTTGGCAGCAGTATAATTGCAGGGCCCAGGACAGATCTTTCTCTCTTACCCTTGTCAGGGAATAAAGGTTTGCTCGCTAAATCACATACATATTTTTGAGCGGTGTACAACAAAATGAATAATGGCAAGAATACAAAGCAACCTTGTCTAATACTTTGCAGGAATGTGCCAACCAGCAGGGGTGCCTAGAATTTAGTCCTGACAACAAATTCCCCCTCCAGATACTGTGGCAATATGGCTTAAATGCTGCTGCTTCATTAATTTATCTGCCTGTAGCCCTGCAATTGGAAAATTGTGCAAATGAAGTAGACTTTATTTTCTCACTTTTCTATCATGGCAGATACCTAAAACTACATTATATGGAGTTCTTAACATGAGCTAGCTACTGGGGCAAAGAGGTTATTCTCTATGCAATAGCGTGAACACAGATCAGTCCATGAACACCTATAAGGAGTTTATTCATCTTTGAAGTGCAACAAGAGTTCCTTTTTTATTTGGCTTCCCTACTTTGTGCTCCCAGCTGGCATACAGGTACCCCTCTGGAATTATTAATCCTCTGGTATCTTGGCATTTTAAGCTAGATGATGTGGGAGCGAAGGTGGGAGTCACATAGCTCTGTAATTGCTACTTGACATCTCTAGTTCTTGAGAACAGTGAAAACTGATGTTGCATTTTATCTATGTAGACTTAGGAACTTTACCTGTGTGCCGACTGAAAGGCATCAGATAAGCACTTCAGATGAAGAAAAATCATCAATATTTAAAGCTTTCATAAAGTGTAATAGTAACATGCTCTGCATCGTTAATGAACCATTTTGTTGAGTTGTGTCTCATCTCATCTTACTGGCAGCCTTTGCAGAGTGTTAGCATGCTGTTTAAAAACCCTTTCACTTCAGAGCAAATTGCATGGATCCACAGAGTAGCAATAATTACATGTACTAGATCTTCCGTTCAACTCATTTTTGTCAAAGCTGTGTGTAACCTGCAGGCCTAAGATAGCTTTGTGTTAAGACACCTATAAAGCCTAGTATTCTTGAACTGAAACTTAAGATGGTTACAGAAATACTGATTCATTAGTAACAAGAAATATACCAGCTTTGCACACAGGCTTCATCTGACTTTTTCCACTTAAGTTTTACAAGTGCTTTTTTTCTTTAAAAAAGTTTGACTCAAAAATATCACCATTTTATAGTTCAATTTGGGGGGGAAATTTCAGCAAATGGACAAAAGTACAAAGATTCACAAAATGTTTAGGGGTATGTGTACCCCAAGAAAAAATGCACTGAGATCTAGTACCTGTAGGTTTTCATGGCTCACAGGAAGGACAGATCGTGAAGCTGAGGCTCCAATACTTTGGCCACCTCATGAGAAGAGAAGACTCCCTGGAAAAGACCCTGATGTTGGGAAAGATGGAGGGCACAAGGAGAAGGGGACGACCGAGGACGAGATGGTTGGACAGTGTTCTCGAAGCTACCAACATGAGTCTGACCAAATTGCAGGAGGCAGTGGAAGACAAGAGTGCCTGGCGTGCTCTGGTCCATGGGGTCACGAAGAGTCGGATACGACTAAACGACTAAACAACAAGGTTTTCATTAAAATAACATGCAATACTACAGTGATAACTTAGAAGCGCATTTCAGACAAATGAGCTTGGAAAAATGGCAGATAAATGTAATGTTATTGATGGTGCTTGGTATTGCACAGATATTCCAATGAAATAAATTGCATCTGTTAAATTCTCTTTGCTTTACAGCCTTGCTTCCAGGGCCAGTAAGCCTGGGCATCCTTGGTACCACCTCAGAGGCCAGCTCAGTAATCCTGTCCAGTACAATAGCATACAGTTAGTAGTGCTCATCTGTTCAGTATTGTGAAAAGTAAGCATGTGTACTTTTCTGCGTTCACTCATTCCTCTTATGGCTTAGTTCTTTTCCTATACAGCTGCCATTTTAATTTGTGCATCCCATACTACCCCTCTCACTATTCCAGGCTCCCTGTGCAAGCGATGTAAATGCTTCAAGCGCTGTAAATCCTGTTTTGACAGAAAGTGCCTCTGAACCTTTTGTGGACACAGGAGGAGTGGGAGATAAAAACACTGCTCAAAGAAAATCTTTAATAAACACTGGTTTTTTAAAAAATCTGAAAATCGGTTCTTCACATACATTTGACTTATAGATGACTGCCACCTTGTGGTGTCTAACTGAAGCTGTTCTGCTATGCAAGTAAACTGGTTGGCATCCGTCTGTCTCGGGAGACAATTGAAGAGTGCGCCTTCAGAGGTGAATTGAAACCATTGGAAAGTTGCAGCTTCCGCTTTGATTGTAGGGACCAATACAGGAGAGACATGTTTTGCTGCAGCAGAAGCAGGTGAAGGTGCCCATGGTGTTGTGATGCAGGTGCACCATGGCGTTCCTTCTCTTTGCGTTCCTCCCAGCAGTTATTCTTCCTCAGGTCACTGCTGTGGATGCACGACCTGACGGTCTGTCTCCAGGCACCGCGGTCGTCTTGCAAGGGATTCCCACATGGCGGGGTGAACGTTGCCAGCTTTCATCTCCCGTCTGCAGACATCTTTGTAACGCAGAGCTGGTCTGCCAACAGGCCTGGTGCCCGCTCCCTATAGAGCATATCCTTTGCAAGTAAACGGAAGGCTTGGAAGACCGACGGTGGCAGTTCAAATAAATGGATGTTGCTGTTTAAAAATCTGTAGCAGCCTTGTACAGTGGTACCTCGGGTTAATAAATTCTTTCTGGAGGTCCGTTCTTAACCTGAAACTGTTCTTAACCTGAAGCACCACTTTAGCTAATGGGGCCTCCCACTGCCACCACGCCGCTGCTGCGCAATTTCTGTTCTCATCCTGAAGCAAAGTTCTTAACCCGAGGTACTATTTCTGGGTTAGCGGAGTCTGTAACCTGAAGCGTCTGCAACCCGAGGGACCACTGTATTTAAGCACTAATCAATGGGTACATGGAATTCTAAGCGGCTGCAGCCTGGCAAAGGGACAGCATTCTGCCTCTGTGTTGCACCCAGGAGCAGTGGCGAAGCTACATGCTCCAGCACCGGGGGAGGAGAGCAGGTGGGGGCATGGTTGGTACGTGTCCCGGGGGCGTGGTGCCCACTGGGGAACCGGGTTCGCGTCTCCGCTCCTTCACATGCAGCTGCTGGGTGACCTTGGGCTAGTCACACTTCTTTGAAGTCTCTCAGCCCCACTCACCTCACAGAGTGTTTGTTGTGGGGGAGGAAGGGAAAGGAGAATGTTAGCCGCTTTGAGACTCCTGAAGGGGAGTGAAAGGCGGGATATCAAATCCAAACTCCTCCTCCTCCACAGGGGCGAAGCACACGGTGTGGGGGTGCGTGGCGCGTGTCCAGGGGGGCGACTGCGATGGTACCCCGATGGTGCCGGGGGCGGTGCGCTCCCCCCTCGTTCCTCCGCCAGTGCCCAGTAATCTAACCATTGCATTCTGCTGGAGCTTCCATATAGGGTACATTGTTGGTAAGTCTCAAGCTTACCAAAGCATAGGCTTCAGTGATCAGGCTATGCAGATGGGCACCTCCTAGGCACAAAAGTCAGTTGGTCCGCTAATGACAAAGAGGTATCCTGGGGTACCCCCCCAAGCTCTATAGCTGCTCCTTCAGAAGAAGTGTGATCCCATCCAGAACAGATAATTGGCCTCTATTATGAGACACAAGGATACTTAGCCACAAGGCCAGGATTCAGACTCAGCACGTGGGTCCTTATCCAGGCCACCACTCTATTTGGAAGCTGGTCCAGAGGGAAGGGAATCTCCAAAGGACATTTGAGGCTCCAAAGGGGTTTCTTGCCATTGCTCACTGAGGAAGGAACCAGGAAGTAGCAAGAAAAAGGGATCCACTAATCAACAAAAGATAAAAGAATTGAGGAGGGGCAGGGAAATAGAGGGAATCCACAGCAAGGAAAAATAATTTTAAAATCCAAGGAAAAGTAGGTTTAAAAACACATGGAGCGGCGCTGGACTTTACAGTGACCAGGACCCCATCTGCCCAGCTTGAAAGGCAGGGCTGGTCTGGGGACTGTGGGATGGCTCCTACCCCAGCAAGGATGTTCATGTGACCCTGCCTGTCTGGTCAGTGGGAGAAGCCAAGCTCAGCATAAAGGCTGTCTTCCCAGAGTCTCTGGGAATAGAAATTCACGGTAAGAATTTCCTTTCAGTTGTGCAAGCCAGAATCTTTGTACAGACAAGACATTCATGAAGTCCTACTTTGGACAACCCTTTGTGCAGATTTCTGTTTTCTAATTCCCAGATGTATTTCAGTGATCAGATTTGTGAATGAACCCGTTGACCCAGACCGGAAACAGACTGCTCTGCCCATTCCTAGTTTGGTCTTACATCTGTGAGTGTTTCCCTAACCAGTTTAAAGTTGATAGCGTGGTCACATGACACAGAAAAGATTTCCCACAGCCTATAGGTTATCTGATAAAGGGATAAACATTATTATTTCTGAATTTCTTGGAAAGCGCATAAGCCTTGTGAGCTGGAGTTTGGCTAGCCTTGTTGGTTCCAGCAGTGAGCTGAGTTTTCCCAGTTCTTCCAGTGCTGTTGTTGTTGTTTAGTCGTTTAGTCGTGTCCGACTCTTCGTGACCCCATGGACCAAAGCACGCCAGGCACTTCTGTCTTCCACTGCCTCCCGCAGTTTGGTCAAACTCATGCTAGTAGCTTCGAGAACACTATCCAACCATCTCGTCCTCTGTCGTCCCCTTCTCCTTGTGCCCTCCATCTTTCCCAACATCAGGGTCTTTTCCAGGGAGTCTTCTCTTCTCATGAGGTGGCCAAAGTACTGGAGCCTCAGCTTCAGGATCTGTCCTTCCAGTGAGCACTCAGGGCTGATTTCCTTAAGAATGGAGAGGTTTGTTCTTCTTGCAGTCCATGGGACTCTCAAGAGTCTCCTCCAGCACCATAATTCAAAAGCATCAATTCTTCGGCGATCAGCTTTCTTTATGGTCCAGCTTTCACTTCCATACATCACTACTGGGAAAACCATAGCTTTTACTATACGGACCTTTGTTGGCAAGGTGATGTCTCTACTTTTTAAGATGCTGTCTAGGTTTGTCATTGCTTTTCTTCCAAGAAGCAGGTGTCTTTTAATTTTGTGGCTGCTGTCACCATCTGCAGTGATCATGGAGCCCAAGAAAGTAAAATCTCTCACTGCCTCCATTTCTTCCCCTTCTATTTGCCAGGAGGTGATGGGACCAGTGGCCATGATCTTCGTTTTTTTGATGTTGAGCTTTAGACCATACATTCTTCCTGTAGGCCCCCAAAATTTAGCATTTCGCAGACTTTGGCATTAGAAAGCCTAACGGTGAAGTCAACAGGGATTTTCCTTTGGTACTTTGGAACTTCCAAGCACACACAGCGCAGGCTTATATTTCAATAGACTAAATAGAGCTGAAATGACCTATCATTGCAGTACTGTAATAGGCTATTGATTCTAGGTACCATTTTCTATTTCTTTGTAATTGAATTGCGCACATAAACATAATAACGTGTTCATTTGCTGGATGGAGACGATAAAGGGAAAGCAGCATGTGGGGTCAGATTTACGATGAGTACCAGAGAACAGTGAAATAAACATTAATTTTCCTATTGTTTTCTGAATGAATGACTATTATTAAAAAGAAAAAGAAATAAAGAATTTGTGTGCATTTTAAAGGATGTATGATTTCACTTCCCCATCCTAAATTAGATGTCTGACAATTATTTGAACAACCAATTCAGCATTATGATATTCTTGTGTACACATTTATGTTTCTTGCAGATTTTACTGCCTTTTCCTAATGCTGCTTTTAATTTAGATTAAGGAGACATCAACCTCTGAGGCCTGATTCCACCACCACCCATTTGTTTTTTCTTTCCCCCACAGAAGGTGAATTCTTTGCAATAAAAAGCAAAACAAAACAAGCCTGCAGCATTCTTCTAAAAGTGATGCCAAGGTTGGTCATAGAACCTTTATTGTATTTATTTATCTGCCTCCTCAAAATCATGCAGAATTCCGATAGGGTGAAAGTTTATTAAAAACATTTAGGTAGGTGATGGCAACCAAGGAAATCTCTAAGAAATAGGTGGGGGGGTTGCCTAAGGACCCCCAAAGGAGTTTGTGGTCGATGTGAGATCTAAGCAAAGGAAAACTCTAAAAATGCCTGCTTTTATGTGAAAATAAACAAACTGGAAGATCTAGGTCATGATCTAGGTCACTATATTTGAATGGGATTCAATCACATCCTTGCAAATTTGGGTTGCACAACTAAAGTTTATTTGGCACTTTTGCACATAAAAACTGCACCCCCCCAAAAAAAACCCAGCAACCCAGATTTTTTTTGCAATAGGAAATGTCACAGGAAAATGCTCTCGTAAGTGTGTTCTTTCCTTTTCACAACAATATATAACCTCCCTGCAAACAAATCAGAACGAATGCTTGGTAAACAATTGAAGCCGTCTAACCACCCTGCCAAATTCTGCAAACAAAGCAGGATGAATGTTCAAGAAACAGGTTGCTTGGAGATGACCCTGTTCATGGCTCCTGCATAACGTGCAGTTCAACATTGCAGAGTCTGCAAATTGTCTTGATTTGTTTAGATAACGTGGGTTGTACAAGCTCTCAGGAACAGTGCAAATATAAAAATTTGGGTAGAACCACATTGGTGGTTGTTGTTGTGGTTGTTGTTAATAAATTGCCCTATACCAGGGGCTCTCAGGGCGGTTCACAGAATAAAATCAAGATATAAAGCCACAAAATACATAATAAAAATAAAAACAACAACCCAATAGTCCCCCCAAAAAACACATTTTGAAAGGGCATAGGATGTAAATCAGATGAACCAAAGTCCTGGTTAAAAAGGAACATTTTTGCCTGGTGCCTAAAGGTGTACAATGAAGGCACCTGGCGAACTTCCCTGGGGAGAATATTCCACAGATGGGGAGCCACTGCAGTGAAGGCCCGTTCTTGTGTTGCCACTTTCCTGACATCTCAAGGAGGAGGCACACCAAGAAGAGCCTCAGAAGATGATCTCAGGCTCCAGGTGGGTTCATATGGAAAGAGGCAGTCTTTGATGTATTGCGGTCCTGAGTCGTTACCCCAGTTTACAGTAATGTTATACTGGCATTGCATTATATATATGTAAGTCTACAGGTTGCACCCAGTGAGGCCACCCTGCTTATGCAAGGACTTCCACTTGTGCAATCACACTTGTGCGCTGTCTCCTTTCTCTGTGATGGCTGAAATGAGCTCCTGAGGGTTGGGGAAATCCCAGAATAAAACTGGGCTGGACTGGTGGAAGGAGAGGGAGGGGATGTTGCATTGTGCAGGCCAGAGCCCTTGCACAAATGGGTTGACTTTGTTGGATTTGTGCTCTAGGAGCATCGGCCCTACCATTAGGCACAACGAGGCAGCTGCCCTATATAACTGCAATGCTGGGAGGGGGGATGCAGCACCCAAGTGTCAAAGGACCAAACTTTGCATGCCATTGTGTGGAGGAAGAAGATATCATCTCATAGCCAGAATTGTAGCAGTTCTCAGCTCTGTCAGCTTTTGGGGTGGGGTAGGGCAAGGAATAGCAGTGGCATCTTGTCCTTCGCCTCAGGTAGCAAAATGGCTCAGGCCAACCAAAGCAACAGCTCTCGTTTGAAATCTTGAGCGAGTTCCCAAATGCTCCTTTCAAGCTCCCCTCAAACTCTTTCCCTCCGAGGCAGTTTAGCATCGCAAAGGTAGAACTGGAGCGAGGCTCCTTTGAAAGAAGTGAAGCTCCGAGGCTCTCTGAGTGCGCGGGCGGCAAGCCCTAAGATGTTCAAAGCAATTGCTTCACTAACCCCTCAGCATTTTCCCTGGCTGGTTTCCTTGGTGCCCATCCACAAATTGATACGCTGAAATGCACACTGGGCTGGAATAAAAATGTTCAGGATAGGATTTTGAATTGCACATTGGAATCAGATTCGCCCGCAGAGGCGGCGGCTGCCCTTTCCGTGGCCTTTGTCAAGGCTGTTTCAAAGTGCCTGTAGAGTTTTCCCCTTTGTCTCGTGCCAGGGTGCTTGCAGAAACTTCACTGTTCGGCTGACCTTGGTGGAGCAGAAAAGGGTGACGTATTGGCAGATGCAGAGGGGATCATTTCTTATACTTATGATTGTGAACTGTCCACACTCTGTGCTGCTAAGCATTGCCCGAAAAAGAACGGGCCCTTTGTAAGTGATGGGATCAATATCTGGTCAGGCGCTGGCGGAAGCTGTATGATCTTCAAAACCAGGGTTGCCATATTTCAAAAGTTGTAGAGCGTTTGGGGGGTGGGGCAAAGTGGTGCAGCTTTTTTATGCAAAATCTCCCAGAGATTTGAAGTACTTGAGCTAAAACCAATCCTTCCAACATGGGTTGCCATACACCCGGGTTTTCAAGGACATACAGTGGTACCTCGGGTTACATATGCTTCAGGTTACATACGCTTCAGGTTACAGACTCCGCTAACCCAGAAATAGTACCTCAGGTTAAGAACTTTGCTTCAGGATGAGAACAGAAATTGCGCAGCAGCGGCGTGGTGGCAGTGGGAGGCCCCCATTAGCTAAAGTGGTGCTTCAGGTTAAGAACAATTTCAGGTTAAGAACGGACCTCCAGAACGAATTAAGCACTTAACCCAAGGTACCACTGTATTTTCGGAAATTCCACCCAGATGCTGTTTTCGACGGACGAATCCCAGATGTATGGCAGCCCTATTGAAAACTAAAACCAAAACTGACCCCTCCCCCTAAAACCACTTATTTAGAAAGAATCATGGCATAGATTCAGGGGCACAGCAACATTTGCCAGTTCCTGGGGCATGTGCGCTCTTTACCCCCTGCTTTCCTGAGCCCTCGCTGCTGAAGCTAGGCAAGGTGGGTACGGCGGAGATATCTGCCTGGTTCTCCCCCAATTATGTGCCCAAGGCAACGGATCCCCTGGCACCCCACACACTATGCCTAGATTATCTGCAGTGCTGAAAACAATATGGCAGCTGTGTTTGGCCAACGCGAGGAAAGTGGGAATTTGGCTTTCTTAGAATGCCATTTCTTTTGAGGGAGACGGGGGCATGGTGCATAATAGTACTACAGTCAAACCTCGGTTCTCAAACGGCTCTGCTTTTGAACGTTTCAGCTCCCAAACACCGAAAACCCGGAAGTACTGTATTTTTTGCTCTATAAGACGCACCAGACCATAATACACACCTAGTGTTTGAAGGAGGAAAACAAGAAAAAAAATATTCTGAATCCCAGAAGCCAGAACAGCAAGAGGGATCACTGCAGCGATCCTTCTTGCTGTTCTGTCTTCTGGAATAGCTGCGCAGCCTACATTCGCTCCATCAGATGCACACACATTTCCCCTTACTTTTTAGAAGGGAAAAAGTGAGTCTTATAGAGGAAAAATACGGTAACTGTTCCGGTTATCGAATGATTTTTGGAAGCTGAACGTGCTACGCGGCTTCTGTTTTGACTTTCCTCTTTGTATTGAGGATTCAGCTTTCAGTTTTTGGTTGTCAAACATTTCGGAAGTCGAACGGTCTTCCGGAACGGATTACGTTTGACAGCCGAGGTTTGATTGTAGCATTTGTTTCACATAAATGACCTTAATATGCACAACAACCCTGTAGGGTTGGACAGTCATTATGCCATATTGCAGACGGGTTCTGAGGCTGCAGAAATGGTGCCTTCTCTAAGAGTTGAGCCAGGGGCTTCCTGGGTTTCTGTTCACACTCTTAGCCATCTTGCCACACCAGCTCCCCTCTAGATATGCCTTCAGACATAGTGTATGGTATGGCTATAGATCAGTGATGGAGCACATGGAGAAGGTCCCAGGTTTGATCCCTGGCAACTCTAGGTATGGCAAGGAAACTATTTCTGCCTGAGACTGTGGATAGCTGCTGCCAGACAGTATTGACACTACTGAGGTAGGTGGACCAATGAAATGACCTGGTATAAGGCAATTTCCTATGTTATTTTGCTCTTGTGGCTTCTCCCACTCAAGAAAGTATCAGTGAAGCAACCTTGTGAAGCTGTCATTTCCCTTCTTTCCAGGCTTCCTAGAATTAGAGATGTCAGAGAATTCTGACAGAAACAGAAACAAGAGCAGAAACGGGTGAGGCTCACTTATTCTTCACATCTCCAGAACTGAAATCAATCCAGCAGATGTGATTGGCATGAGCTGTTGTTGCTGTTTTCGGTCTGCAAATGGCACATAACGATATGTGATTGATTGATGACAGGTCCTTCCCCCTCCATTGTTATTGCGTTTCCTTTGCCTTTAAGTGAGTGGCGTGGGATAACGTGATTCATTTTGTAGAATGTCTCTGTAGCAGGCAGTGAGACAAAGAGTGAAGTTTTTGTCAGAAGCTGAAATGCAGTAGAAGGGAAGCAGCACTGCTTGCATTTAATATGGGGTGAAACAGAAATCAGTGCCTTCTTACTAAGGCAGTGCAACAGAGACTGCCGAGGCCTGAATACTGATCCCAACGGAGCAAATTCGGGAGGTCTTGGAGCTTGGACTAATAAGATACCCACAGCCACATATCCTTGCAAATTGGGTTGGATGGGCTGATGGTCAGGGGTGGGGCATCAGTCAGAAAGGAGAGGCAGGCAGGGCAGGAAAACTGGGGAAATATCCTGACCATCACTTGCATCTTTCTGGGAGAAGATAGGCCCAACGCAGCAGCTCTCCTTCCAGCCCAACACCCTGCCCTTGAGGAAGAGAGGAAATTATGAGACCTGGGACTCAGTTTTAAGTGTGTTTGTAAACTGCATTATACAAATATGACACTAGATGGCGATGGTGAGGTATGGCAAATTCAATATATTTTTCAAAACTTTTTTTTTTTTTTAAAAAAAAAGCATTTTCACAACGTTTTTTATATGTGTCTAGATCCCACCCTGTTATAGATTAAGGCAATATATTTGACCAATCCATTTTTATAATGGAAATGACAGACAACCCCCCACTCTTGGAAAAAACAGCATAGTAGTATGCTAGGTACTAGTCTCTATTTAGTCTACCAACAGTCCCCCACAATTAATTGACTTCTGTATTCTCCCTTCCACTCAAGTTTTAAACAAGACATATCTGTTGAAAGGAGAAGTTACTTTTTACATTCTGTCTTCCCCCAAGGAGAGCTTCTTATGTCCAGAAGGAGACTTCTATTCTGCATGTCTGGCACAGGGGATTGCATGAGCTCATGGCCTGAATGTTTGGAAGCTGTGCAGAGAGCTCTCTTGGCTATTGAGCAAACATTAGAGTAAATTGAGCCTTCAAGTGACTACTGCAAATGGGAAGGTCAAGAATGTCAGTCCCCCTAAGCAAGTGTATGCCTTTGCAGTCCCCTGGGACTGCTTTTTGCCAGCTTGCTCCAAAACAAACAAAAAACAACTCAGATTTCTCTGCTTCTCTTTCACCTCTCAAGCCCATGCCTGGACTTCTGGTCCCAGCTGAATAGAAAGGTGTGAGATCCTTAGATCACCTTTTTATCCAAATGACAGCTTGATATCCCGTCACAGTTCATGCCACAATGAGACAAAAGGAATAAGTCACTTCCGCAGAGAGGTGTCAAGAAGAAGGGAGCTGACGGGTTCGCCACCTGATCAGTGCTGTTCTGTGGACTGTGTGCCCCACTAAAGTGTGTCATTGGGAGGGGTGGTTCACATATTTATATTCAATGAATGTACAACCTCCCTTGTGGTGTATACAAATAGTCGAGCCAGTTACAGACTGAGTGTACAGTCTGTATATCTATGTACACAGTAGCTGAACTGCACAAATCATAGAACCGCAGAGCTGGAAGAGGTCATCTAGTTCTGCAATGCAGGAAATCAGCAAGTGCACACTCTTTCGCACAAGCACTTCTACATGTGCAGAGACAACATCAGCGGAATAAGCCTTTTCGACAATTATGAAAACCCAGTTGGTCACACAATTGACTTTTTGGTTTTGCAGGGTGCCTCTCTCAGGTCCTAAATTCTTGAGTGGACTTGTAAAAGGGTAAAAGAGTATTGGGAAATGATACATAATGAATTGGAAAAAAAATGTTTAAAAGTTCCTTTCCAAAAAAACCCAGAGTCCTTTTTGTTGGGGATAATTCAGATGGAAAGTCCCAACCCCAAAAGAGGTTATTTAGGTATGCCACTACTGCGGCCCATGTTTTGTTAGCCCCAAAATGGAAAACGAGTGAGGTCCCAACTAAAGAAGAATGGCAACTTAAGCTGATGGTATATGTACAGCTTGCGGACCTAACATATAGAAGAAGAGAACAAGAAGCACATATGTTTAGAGAAGATTGGAAAATGTTTATTGACTATATGGGGGGAAATTATGTACACTTGAAAACACTGGCAGCATTCAGATAAATTCAACAGTATAAATAAGTTTTGATGGATGTAATAATGGAATACTGAATGGTTTAGTTTATGTAAAATATGCAGGGATTTATGATATGCAAAATGAACCATAGAAAGAGAAGAAGGGAAGTCATTGATCTTTTAAGGATGTTTAAATGAGTATTCAAAATTGTAAAACAGAAAATCTAATAAAAATTATATCTATATCTATATGAGAATGAGAGGGAGTTTCCTGAGCATAGCTTTCTTTCTGTTTCCTTTGTTTCCCTTTGCATCTGGGCTTAAATAATTGCATTGCGTTTATATTTCACCTTTTCCCCCAGGAGCTCATGGTGTGCATGGTTCTCCCCTTGCTCACTTAATCCCCACAACAATCCTGTGATGTAGGTCAGGTTGAGAGGTAGTCAGTGGCCCAAGACCACTTTGGCTGAGGGGAAATTTGAACCCTGCTCTACTAGGATGGTGCTGGAGGAGACTCTTGAGAGTCCCATGGACTACAAGAAGATCAAACCTATCCATTCTTAAAGAAATCAGCCCTGAGTGCTCGCTGGAAGGACAGATCATGAAGCTGAGGCTCCAATACTTTGGCCACCTCGTGAGAAGAGAAGACTCCTTGGAAAAGACCCTGATGCTGGGAAAGATGGAGGGCACAAGGAGAAGGGGGCGACAGAGGACGAGATGGTTGGACAGAGTTTTTGAAGCTACCAGCATGAGTTTGACCAAACTGCGGGAGGCAGTGGAAGACAGAAGTGCCTGGCGTGCTCTGGTCCAGGGGGTCACGAAGAGTCGGACACGACTAAACGACTAAACAACAACAACTACTAGGATGCACTCTAACACTGTAACCACTACAGATAATCTGCTCTACCTTAACCCTCATAATTTCTAGGAAGATGTGGAGCAGGTTTTGGGTTTGTTATTATTATTCTTTTAAAAGTCATATCTCTCTCATCATATCTGAGGCTCCCTGTTCTAGCTTGTCGTAGTTCATCAGTTCTAACGTTTGGAAGTTGAATGCCACCTGCATACGAATGCATTAGCAGATTTTCTGCAGTGCTGTCTGTCCTGATATAATGCTGACTCTGTTATTCTTGCAACTAATGTATTCCACTTGGCATGGATGAGGAAGGCATAATTTTCATTACATGTGCTAAGCCAGGCAGCAAGGGAAACAACCCTGACTAAATCCTTGGATTTCACCCAATGGTGCAGCAAAAACTAATGTTGGTATTGAAAATAAAAGCCATCGCTGTCTTCCTCATTCAGAAGCGTTTTGAGGTTAAGCAAACATAAAAGCCCCCAAATAAAGAGTGTCTTTTATATATATATACCTTTAACTTTACTTCAGAATTTTTGAAATAATAATAAAAACCCCTTTAAATTGAAATCCTTGCCAACGACAGGGAAGGCTGCTCGTTACTTGTATCGTCAGGTAAGTTGGGAAAACGTAAGCTGAAGGACGCCATTGTGCGTGACAGTTTTATTTGGAGCTGATGCATGGCTTGGCAGGCAGCGAACAATAAAAGCAAGTGGAAGTTTTTGCTAACTAAAAGTTGTCCAAAGAACCTGAGTAGGTCGGTTTTGCAGAATAAGCTTCGGAGCAAAGAAAGTTCTTGTCAGCAGAGTTCGGACTGTCCTTGAGAGAGCAATGCAGACTTGAAGTGCCTCCTGCGCCCATGTTATGCTCTCTTTCTCAGTTGCTGTACAAAGAGGGGATGAGCATCATTATAATTATATGATTTTAGGAAACATCTGAAGGCAGCCCTGTATAGGGAAGCTTTTAAAGGTTTAATGTTTTACTGTGTTTTTATATATGCTGGAAGCTGTCCAGAATGGCTGGGGCAACCCAGTGAGATGGGCGGAGTACAAATAATAATAATAATAATAATAATAATAATAATAATAATAATAATAATTTAGTAAAGGTAAAGGGACCCCTGACTGTTAAGTCCAGTTGTGGATGACTCTGGGGTTGCGGCGCTCATCTCGGTTTACTGGCTGAGGGAGCCGGCATTTGTCCGCAGAAAGCTTCCGGGTCATGTGGACAGCATGACTAAATCGCTTCTGGAAAACCAGAGCAGCGCACGGAAATGCAGTTTACTTCACTGCCAGAGCCGTACCTATTTATCTACTTGCACTTTGACGTGCTTTTGAACAGCTAGGTTGGCAGGAGCAGGGTCTGAGCAATGGGAGCTCACCCTGTTGCGGTGATTCGCACCACCGACCTTCTGATCGGCAAGCCCTAGGCTCTGTGGTTTAGACCACAGCGCCACCCGCGTCCCTAGGCATCTCTTTGTTGTTGTTTAGTCGTTTAGTCGTGTCCGACTCTTCGTGACCCCATGGACCAGAGCACGCCAGGCACTCCTGTTTTCCACTGCCTCCCGCAGTTTGGTTAAACTCATGTTCGTAGCTTTGAGAACACTGTCCAACCATCTCGCCCTCTGTCGTCCCCTTCTCCTTGTGCCCTCCATCTTTCCCAACATCAGGGTCTTTTCCAGGGAGTCTTCTCTTCTCATGTGGTGGCCAAAGTATTGGAGCCTCAGCTTCACGATCTGTCCTTCCAGTGAGCACTCAGGGCTGATTTCTTTAAGAATGGATAGGTTTGATCTTCTTGCAGTCCATGGGACTCTCAAGAGTCTCCTCCAGCACCATAATTCAAAAGCATCAATTCTTCGGTGATCAGCCTTCTTTATGGTCCAGCTCTCACTTCCATACATCACTACTGGGAAAACCATGGCTTTAACTATACGGACCTTTGTTGGCAAGGTGATGTCTCTGCTTTTTAAGATCCTGTCTAGGTTTGTCATTGCTTTTATCCCAAGAAGCACTGCCTTGCTGTGGCGAAGGGGCTTGAATAACTCAGAGAAGCTATGATCTATGCTGTGCAGGGTCACCCAAGATGGACAGGTCATAGTGGAGAGTTTTGACCAAATGTAATCCACCTGGAGCAGGAGCCAGCAAGCCACTCCAGTATCCCTGCCAAGAAAACTCCATGGACAAAGACATCTCTGGGCAGTTGTAAATCCGAGAGCCTTTGGACACTTGCACAGAATGGAGTGGTGGTGCTTGCCTAAAGGGACAGAAATCTAGGCTGAACCACTTCTCCCCTCACCTGTAGGCCTGCCTTTTTCTTTTCTTTTTTGAATGCTTGACCATGACAGAAGCTCCATGCAATTATGGAACAAGTGTGCCAAAGGTTATGAGCAATCTCTTCTCCCTAATGTGCTAGATTTTAACATGCAGTGAGGTTTTGTGTGGAGAGCGGAAAATCAAATATCTCCTCCAACTCTGTACTCTCAGCTGGTGCAGTCCAGAATACTGCCATTGGGTTTTTTTTTGTCAAAGGTGTCTATTCAGCATAACGAATAGATGAAAGGTAGTTCTGGTGGATTGAATAAGAATATACCAAGGATCAATTTTAGACTGTTTCCGATATATGCTGGGGAAAGACAAGAATTACCTGGGGCAGTGGGGAGAATCTACCTCAGAAGAAACGGTGCATAAACCCTACTGAAATATATGAGACTGAGTGGGTTCAATGGAAGCCAGAGCTGGTTCATAGTGCTAAATTTCTTCACGGTTTCAGTGATGCAGGCACCAGCCAATTCAGAGAAAGAATGGAGCGAACCAAGCTATACATGTGAGAAAGTGACAGCTATTCCCCCACCCCATCAAGACTGTACCACTTTACACATCACTTTTTTTTTATGCTTGACTGTTTTAAGAGCAACCTGAGAGTACAAAATTAGCCTTTCTCTTCAATGTGAATTTTTTTTGGTGACATTGAAGGAGATTTTATTTTTTTTTAATAAAAAAAATCTAGAGAGTGTGAGAGACTGGGTAGACTCCTTAGTAGGTTAATTTTGTACTTGTAGGGAGCTTTTTACATGGGCAAACGTTCCAGAAAAGATATGTGGAGCAGGTATCTATCACAATATGGGCCACTATGAGACTGATATAAACTGCTCAGCTGCAATGCCCAAGGCCTGCCAGCGCGTGGGGGTGGCAGTGCAGCACCGTTGCTGGTTCAGAACCCCTGGTCAACCCCTGCACTTTGTGATGGTTGCTGCTCCTGTCACTGCTGCTGTGTTTCTGGGCTGGCGTTCTTATTTAGAACATCTGTCCCACTGCTTCCCAAAAGCTACACCTGGTAGCGTACCTCAGGTTCTTCTATGTTACGTACCTCAGCTTCTTCTATATCTTAAAAGGCTTTAAAAAAATATAAATCTCCCTGCCTCCCCTCCCCTTCGCCTTGCTATTTTCTGCGTGCCTGCAGACTGAATAGCTATTTATTAGAATGTACGACAGCTTAAATGGTTCTTGTCAACAATTGCCCACTTAGTAAAGTGGCAGGCTTCGTTTACGATGCCATAATGAAAACTGATCTTCAAGAAAAAGCCTTTTAAAAATATGGAGTAATATCTCTAATGTGTGGTAGGTGAAAGGTTGAAAACCATTCGAAGAATAAATTGTATTATGTAACAGGCCAGTATAGAATATAACACAGAGGTTTTCTTCCACTTAGCCATTGAACAACGCCTCCTCCTCCCCCTTCCTTTAAACTTCACAGATTAATTTATGAGTAATATAGATAAATTTTGCAAGTTCTTCTTCTCAAAACATCAACTGATGTGCTTTTCTCTAGTATATTTCAAGATAGACACAGGGGTAGGGGAATGAACTTTTTGTCCTGCCCCACACAAGTTTGTTGATTTCTGTTTTGGGAAAAAATCCAGAACAACAAAATGAAAAGGCAGATCTCTAAAACAAGTGGATTTTTTTTTTTTTTTGGGGGGGGGGGAGTTAAAAAAACCCAAACAAGCAATGATTCTCATCATTAATATCCAGCACAGAATTAGGGATGCCTAATCTGCTTGATTTAAGTGGTTTTAAACACACCACAGTGCTGATTAATCTGCTATCTATATCTTGGCCGATGGTAATGCAACCTGGCTAAGCTAAGGCCATTCAGAAACAATACAGGAACATTCAGGGCCATTGGCAATGCAAGAGAACTGTCCTTCCCTCCTGGTTGCAAGAGGTTATGGGAAGGAGAAGGAAGAATAAGGGATGGGGTTCATTTTGGGCAGGCTGGCTGCAATGCTGTGGAGGACAGCTCCCTCTTGAAATGACCATGCTGTAAGGCCTGGACTCTCTCTGTGCAGATTGAAGGTGTACATAGGTGAATAAACTGTATTTCTTAAAGCTATGACAGCCTCCACCGTGTCTCCATTTTCCAAAGGACCACAGACCCTGGGTGAGTGCTTGGAACCCCATGGGCTTTTGCCACCGCTCAGCAGAGAGAGGGTGAGGCACCCAGCTTTTGTAACAATGCACATTTTGGTAGGCATTTCTTGGTTTGAGAACTCTACTGCAAAATTCAGAGAAGTGTGAATTTTGTAGGATATCTGCATTTTTTTGTTTGTGTATTGTTTGGGAAAGAACAAATTAGCTAGGTTCACATTATGAATTTATCCTTCTTCCCTAATCTGAAAATTCTGAGCCTTAATGACGTGAGTTGTGCTGCGTTTTTGTAAAATAAAAAACCTCACCTTTCTGCTAGTTATTTATATAGCGTTTATATCAAGCATAGGCAAACTCGGCCCTCCAGATATTTTGGGACTACAACTCCCATCATCCCTAGCTAACAGTGGTCTGGGATGATGGGAATTGTAGTCGCAAAACATCTGGAGGGCCGAGTTTGCCTATGCCTGGCTTATATAGTATTTATGTAGTACTGTCACCCATCAGCCCGTATACATGCAAAGTAATAATGAAAGCTGAGCCCTGAGCCTGTATCTGAACAGACATCTATGAAGTTGAAGGCACCATTTAGAAAATAAATCTATAATTTAAAAGCATGCCTTTTTGCCTATGGATCAAAGTTTAGTACCTGTCTCAGTTGCTTCCACTGCCCCCCAACCAAGAGGTAATGCTAAGATGAGGCAATAAGTCTTTCCTGACTGACTAATCTTTAAAACACAGGGTGTAAATGTTTGGATGCTTCTTTGGATGATATCCTCAAGCAGAAAGCAAAGAGAAAAAGAAGAAGCTGCTGACTCAAGTCATGACATATAGTCGCTCGCCTACACCTGCACGATGAAATAAATGGTCTGGAGCGAACATTTAATTCAGTGTCAGAGACACCCATCATTCGACTCAAGAGCCTCACAGCCGTAAGCTGGAACACAGCCTAATGAGATACCTGAGTCTCTGTGTGCTCAAGCCTCAAAGCTTTCCCCTCTTGAAATCACCCAGTTGACTTGATTGGCCAAAGATTCAGTATATTCAAGAGAAGGACTTCTTGGTACCAAGAACAATTAATCCACGGAATTTGCTTCTTGCATGCTGTGGCGATGGCCACAATTTTAGATGTCCAAAAACTGGGAATAGGTTGCTTCATGAACGATAGGCCTTTTGGTGACAAATATTGGCCATAATAATTCCAAGATGATCTAGGCTGTTTGAATAGTGGGAGAGTATGGGGACCAGGGATCTGCTGTGGTGTCCCTTTTGATGATAATGAAACTGTCTCCCCATGTCCTCTACAACTCTGATGGCTGCTCCCAGGGTCTCAACATCCCCTCCCCTCCTTTGGAGACACCTCTCACCTACCTTCACCAGTACCAGGAAAAAATTAAGTGCAGATTTGATCCCAGGTGCAGGCAGTCCTCCTCCGTTCTCTTGAGCATGGGGCCCTTCCCCTTATGTCACTTGTGAAGTGTAGGTGGGTTCCCACAAAGCAAGACACAGTAATAACAGCAAGAACCTTTATTGAACTAGCAGAACTGGACAACAGGGGCAAAGCAACTGCTTATATACGCTTATGAAGGCCTGGGCCACTCCCACTCCTAACGTGATTGGCTGTCTAAACTTCCATGCTGCAAATCATAACTCAAGAGTTTAAGGGCCAATAGCAGTGTCCCAAGTCCTGAAATGTTCTGTGATTGGATATCATGTATTGGGTCAGAACACAGGGGCTCAGAATTCTTAGTCCAGACTCAAGCTCAGGCAAACACAGACTACTGAATACATAACAACTTGAATGTGGCAAATGCCTTTAGTGTCATTCCCTTCCATTCCATTCCATAGATGACCCAGTTCAGCTGGGGGTGGAAGGGCAGCCACTGCTGGTTTCTGCTCAGTCAGGGCTTCAGTCCTGCAAGGAGCAGTCAAAAAGTCCCATTAGGAAGCAGGCAACCGCAGACAGTTAGCTCCTCTTCTGCTGTTTATGGGTTCTCCATCTCTCACATGGATAATAATAAATTAGCTATTTGCGTGGCGAGTTCCTGCCTCCCCCCTCAGAAATAAACAAACAAGACACCAGAATTTGAGTTAATGGGTCATATTAGGCCACAACTTTATTGATTACAGGAATTGAGCGGTATTGGCTTAGGCATTGGTCCTAACAATTAACCAGCTTTAGCCCGCTAGCTGGAAGACCGGTGAGGGTTAACCACCAGCAGGGGGAGTCCTGCTGAGGCATGTCAACTAGGAGCTCCCCCTGGAGTTACCGCTCGGGGGCGTGCCATGGGCCCATACCTCCATAGGCTTAGGACAAGGCCACGCCCCCCGGAATCCTTTAACAGACTACCCTTGCTTGGGGGAAGGTGATGGCGCTCCTTCCCCCCTCATTTGCATAACAATAGTACTGCCCTACCAATGCCTAACCGCCAATACCAGGGAGTTGTGACGGGTTGCTACGAGGTAGGTGAAAACCAAGTGGCTGGTGCCAGTCTGCCAAATGGAAAAATTCCTACCAGGCCCCTTGACAGCGACCGACCGAAGTCCATAGCATCATCATAGAGCCTATCCTAACGGGTGGGAGGGACGGGAAAAACCTGGCTAGCTGCGGCGTGGGAAAGAGGGAGACCCACAGCCGCGCCAGACCTAAATGCGCGAGGCTATGCCCCCCGGGCCAGCCGATTGGCTGGCCCTGGGATGACGCATCCGAGGATTCCCTAGCATTGCGGGGGCTGGAGCCAGCCCCCACGAGCGTGGGGGAGGGGCGTGAAGCCCGCAACCCCACCTCCTCTCTAGCTCGGAAGTGGCTTTGTACTAATGATAGTACAAAGGTAAAATCTACATCCATTGCTCTGCCCAGTTTTGCATCTGGACCTGCCTGTTATCAGCATGTGGCCCCCAAAATGTTTCCCAGAAGGAAATGTGGCCCACAGACTGAAAAAGGTTCCTCATCCCTGATGTACAGGTCTGATAAGAGCCATTGCACACTAACAGTTCGGGGCATAAAATGTGTTTTCATGCACCAGAATAGTTACAACTATTTCGATGCACTTTCTGCTGAAGAGCAGTATACTTTTAGTATTGAGTTTATTTATTTATTTTGGTTAACTTTATAAAAATGCAACTTTTTCATTCTCTTGGTGTCACAGTTAAAACCTAATTGAACAATATACTAAAAATTAAACAGAGTAGTTGGGTTTTTCTTCTCACATATGGCTTTCACTCATATTGTCTACAGATCCTCAGCAGAATAAAATATTCATGCCTTTGTGACTATGAACCTCTAATGATGGCACAAAACTGCTGAATTATTGCAGCGAGTACTTCTGTGCAACGATCTTATTATACTTTTGACTGTGGCTTGAAGCTAACGTGATTTTTGTGGGATGGGGAGAAGCAAATGTCCATGCCAATTTCATTTTTTTGTCACATTGTGAGCTGAATTTTTACAGCATATTAGTTCATAAGATAATTTCTTCCTCCTTTTTTTGGGGGGGGGGAAGCATGAGTGCCAATTTCAAGCTGAGGGTGTGTGTCAGTACTGTGAACCATTTTAACAATAGACTGAATTGGCAACACATTTCCTAAGCGTTTCAGATTTCCTGTGGAAAGAAAGAAAGATCTTTAATCTACAGTGTAAAGTGACAAAGACAGGACCATTTCAAGGACAAGAAACTGAGCAAAAGTACAAAAAAAATATGAATATTTTGGCCAAGAAAATCCAATTTGCCATTTGAGCAGGAAAGAATAGTGCCAGCATGCAAAAAGAGACGCTCGCTGTTGGCACAATGAAGGGAAGATAAAATTGCTACACACAAAAGGGACATCGGGTGTGTTGTTAAGCATTATAAAGATTTAAGGGTCAGATTGCTTGGAACTAGAATTATGATATCTGATGGATATAAGTGAGAGAGGATTCCTCCCCCATTCCAACTCTTCAGTTCTATCAGCAGCCCAGAGAGACATTTAATGTCATAAATGCAAAGTTAAGGCAAAAGTTCTCCTGCAACAGAACATTTCAAAGGCAGGAAATGCAAAGTTAAGCCATTTCTTCCAGAGCGAGCATCCGTAGCATCTCAATCTCATCACCCCTACCTTGTCCTGTCCTTAGGATAAAATAATAATAGAAGGCTTCCTTTACTGATTCCAGATGACAGGAAACATGCAAAGTTTTCCAGGCCAATGGCCTTGCCTCAAAGTCATGCACAGTGCTATTTTTCTAGAAAAAGGGGTGCCAGAACTAACCACGAAAACCTCCCTTGTTCTCTTAGAATGGCAATGGCACCTACTCAAGAGGTGCCAGAACTGAGTTCTGCTGAAAAAAAGACCTGGTCATGCATATGGCAATAACATATAAAGATGCCTCATACTAAAACACTTTCCAACATGCTGCAGAGGGAAATCAGGATGCGTGTCTTTTGGGGCCATGCTCTTGCGGGAGCTAGGTGACTCGTGGAAGATCACGCCCCCCAGGATTTCAGGCAGGGGTCCTTCCACAATCTTCCTGGATATGCCAGGGAATGAACTCTTAGAATTCCTGCTCCATGATTGCAGTCATGGGATTGTTGTCTATTTCATGACAGTGTACGTTTTGACTCCACAAAGTGGGAAGTGATGGAGACAGGTTGTTTGTGTTACTGTGTTCCATGAAGTGGGACTATTGTCCTTTGCTCTTTCTCTTTGCTGTCTGATGCTAGAAAGAGAGGGAGCCATGTTGCAGGTCTCTGTGTGTGTTTATATGTAAATAAAGTAGATTAGCCAAAATGCTGAGTTGCTGGAGTTCTGTTACGCAAACTGTGAACACTCTGTGGATCCCTAAGTGTGCCAATGTCTGTTGGCATCGGTCGCTGTGATGTTTGGGCTGAAGAAAGCTTTTGAAGCTCCCGAACAAACGATCGACCAGGAGGGAGGGAACATGCCAGTCGGGCATGTGTCTCTGCCAGGGTCCTACTCAAGAGTAGTACGAGCTCCTGACATGAACCTAGGACCTTTTGCATGCAAAACATGAGCTCTGCCACTGAGTTTCAACTGTTCCCCAACGACTAGCTTCATGGGCACCATCTTTCAAAGGCATACCTGGCTTGGGTTTTCTAAACTGAAATATGAGGTTTCTTCCTTTGCAGGTTCCACTTGGTAGATGTATAAAATATGTCTCCAGAACTGCTGGACTTGAGAGCAGTCTTGTATGGAAGAGACTTTCAGGTCACACAAAGCCATATAGTCATTATTAGGATCTCCAGATACAAAAGGAGGCTGGGCTCCCTATACCTTGTGTAGAAAAATGTTATAAATCAAGTGGGGTACTTTTGGTCCTCCAGATGTTGCTGAACTACAACTCCCATCACCCCTGGCCCTCTGTCAGTCTTGCTGTGGGTGATGGAAGTTGTAGTTCAGCAACTTCTGGAGGGCCAAAGGCTCCCCAAGCCCTATCTTAGAACTGGCCTTGCACCAGAGGTGGATTTAGGGGAGCACAACCAGTCTGCCCACACTGGGCACCAAGCCGACAATGGGCCCCCACAACAATGGCTTAGAATGGAAAGCAAGAAATGGGAAAGGGGGGAGCACCAAATTTTGGCATTGCACAGGGCACTCCTGAAATTTAAAATTCCAAAGCCCCCCCCCGCTTGTGCTCCCCTTCTTTGTGCCCTGATCGCTATAAGTCTATACACAAAACACAGGTACACGCTGTCTCTACACATGTGCAACTAAAGGGTGACATCCTTGTTGTTTATGTAGTTCAGCTATTGTGGTCCAGTTTGGAACCCGGCACAATCAAGGAAGCTCTCCGGGCAAACATTTGCCCTCTGACACATGGAGGGTGGCAGGCCCAGGCAAGGGGATGCATCAAAGGGGGCAGAGTTATTGAGTGCCTCCTGCCTCTCCCTCACACAGTTCTAATCTTTTTTGGGGGAAGTGAATTCCTGAACAGGACTATTTATGATTAAATGTCATGGCAGGTGTAGCCATTATGGTCCTACATAGGAAAGTAACAACAAGGCATGGGAAGTGGTCTTCATCACACACACACACACACACGAGTGTGAGGCAAAAGTTGACCTTTTCAGCTCTAAGTGTGGTTTTGTTTTTGAACTTTAAATCGTTGGAGAACCATAAATCCGTATGTTGTTTTCACCACAATGGCCAGGATCCAAAGAACTGTGAACATAAGAAGAGCCTGCTGGATCAGGTCAATGGCCCATCTAGTTCAGTGACCAACCAGATGCTTGTGGGAAACCAGTGTTGTAAACAAAATCTGACCTTCTTCCCTTATGGGGTATCCAAGAGCCTGCATAAAGTCCTTACGTGGGTTCCCTATTGGTAGGAGAAAATAACACAGGCCAACCAGAGAATATTGAGAAGCAAAACAGCTAGTAAGCCTGATCTTTATTAAAGCTGTTGCAACAGGGTGCTCCCCTCACATGCAGGAGGACGGAGGAGGACCCAGAACCAAGGTGTGCCTGCCCTTATATAGACATTTTAAATTGCCTTCCCTGGAGCTCAAGACCACCCCTCCATACACCATACATACCTCACAGAAGGGGTGTAACCCAAGACCACCCCCCCACAAACATCATACCTACATCACAGAAAAGGTGGTCTACAACAGAAATTTGAATGCTGTTGTTTTTCCTGTCTGCCAGGTTATCTGATAATGCCTTATCTGATTGCCTTTCCTGGTAGCCTACCCATTCCTTTGAAATGGTGATTACCCAATTCCTGAGACAATGGGAAGGTTCCCTCACCCCCTCCCTCCTTGCAGTGAAAACATTTGGTCAGTTTGGGAGTCAAAATGGTTTCAGGGCGGTCTTCCTGTGCTGCTCCAGACATGTGGTTTATATATTTATGTATGTGTTTGCTTGGTACATTTATGAACATTTGTTACATATCTATGACCTTATGATTCTTATAACAGCAGCAAGCAGGATTTGAGCACAAGAGCACTCCCCCCCCCCGGGGTTTCCACCATCATAAGTATTGCTGCCTCCAACTGTGGAGGTAGAACATAGCCATCATAGCCAATAGCCATTGATAGCTGTCTCCACCATGAATTTGTCTAATTTGTCTATGAATTGAGTTCTGTGAGCCCAAGCAGGGCCCTGCACTTGTTTTCCTCAGTCCTTGACCCCCATGTTGCATTGCAACCTGTGCGTGAAGCTGGGGGGTGGTGGTATGAGAAGTTTCAGAAGCAATTTGTGATATGGGGGTCAGATGTTCAAAGGAACTAGATGTTCAAAGTGGGAGGAAGTTGTGTGTGTGTGTGTGTGTGAGAGAGAGAGAGAGAGAGAAAGAGAGAGAGAGAGAGAGAGAATGCCGTTGGACTATCTGAAGGCCTTTGTGTAAGCAGCTCTGTGGATCCAGTCCAACATTTCAAAGAGTGATTATTCATAGCACTTATTATACTTGCGGTGATCCGGACAAATAAAGAGAGCTTTGGAAAATGTTCCGAGAGCTGTGGATTTATTATGGGGCAGCCATCCTGTAGCCCGAGGCCTCTGTCAAATTAGAGAGAGACAGAGAGAGGAGCACCCTGGAGCAGTATGAGGTGTTCTGGCAAGAATAATTATTTTCCAGCAGCAACGTCCGAGCTCCTTCAGAGGTGGAGGGTGGGGAGGCGGTGGCAGCAGAGAGACTGAAAGCAGGCGTTTGAAAATATCTACTCGAAGCAATGCGAATTAGCATGGAAAATACTTAAAAGTCGGAGTGGGTATGAGGCGGAAGGTCACCCTCTCACACAGCATGTGTAATAATTATTAGAAACGTGTGGCAAAGACGGAAAGAGAGAGAGACACTTCTTGCCGACAGGCCTCTGTGGCCTGTATAGTCTGTTAAAACAAAGAGAAGGGAGCTTTCCAGAGAAGGGCCCTTTTGGGCAAACGGGGGCATTTTCACACCATTTCTTTTTTGTTTAAAGAAGATCTTGGGATAGAGTGTTTTCTCTTTTTTTGAAGTTGGGGGGAAATACTACTTAAATACCTCCCCCTCTTCCTCAGCTAGTAGAGATAATCAGTAGCCAACGATTTACTTTCAAGAGTGCTTACAATGAGAAGACATAAATGGAGAAAGTCTTGTTAGCCTGGTAGCTGAATCCTGGGGAAACAACAGCAACTGGGATCGTTTTTTGTTGTTTGATGGGAGAGGGGCCTGCAGCTTCTTGCGAATGTGACATAGTACTTGCTGAGAGTTCTTTAGGAGAGAGGACAATTACTGGCCAAGGGGGCCATTTATTATCCTGTCTGAGTGTATTTAAGGAGAAAGATACATAATAAAGCTATTGTTTTAGTCAGAGCCTATTTATTGCAGAGACATGTGGCTGCTCTCTATTGTCATGTGAGTTCCTTCCGAGTGGGGAATAAATTCCAATTATAAGGCAGGTGGCCCAAGACATTTTGATGCCCGAGGCAGAAAAATCCCAAATGGTACTCCCAAGGTAGAGAGTAAATAGATAAACAATGGACAATTTGCTGCCCTGTAATGGTCCCCGAAGTCTGCCACCTGCGACTTGGCCTCTTCACTTTGTAGGGAGAACTAACTAGCTCTGGATGTGAAATATAAATAAATGAATGAGATCTGTGCAGGTCTGTTTATTCTGTTTTACTTTGTGTACATCCTGTAGTGTTGTGGAAGGATCAATCTTGTGCCTCAACACTTAAGAGGAAAAGCCCTGAGTTAGCGATGCAGCCTGCATGCCTTCCAACATTTCTCTGATGAAAATAGGGACATCCTATTCCATCATCATCATCATCATCATTATTATTATTACCCTACCCATCTGACTGGATTGCTTCCAACATATAGAAAAACATAATAAAACATTAAACATTAAAAAAAACCTTCTATATAGGGCTGCCTTCAGATCTTCTACTGTAAACGTTGTATAGTTACTTATCTACTTGGCTCGGGAGGCGCATAACTCCATACCCTCCAACATTCCTCCAATAAAAATAGGGATGTCCTAAGGAAAACAGGAGCATTCTGGGATCAAATCAGAAAGCGGGACAGCATCTTGTATATACCGGACCATCTTTGGAAAACAGGGACACTTGGAGGGTCTGAGCACGTAAAAGGTCTCAGGTTCAGTCAGTCAGAACCCTAAGAATGGAATCCCAAAAGGAGAAAGCAGAAAGACATAAAAAACCAGAAGTGACTATTTCCTAACCTGTTATAGTAATATTTCTCTAACTGGAACTGTAGAGCAGCAGGTGGAGGATCTTCCTCAACCCAAGGACTGTATTCCCCTCATGACTAACCTTCGAAGGGGTGCCTGTCAGTGGTAGGTGGGGATAATTCAAAAAGTGGTGAGGCCACCCCTTTCTCTCATGCACAACCTCAAAAAACACCCACGTGTACAAACACCCAAAAGTGCAAGGGAAAGGCTAATGTTCTCCCCTGCCCTCTCCCCCAAACCCACGTAACTTCCATACTTGTTCATGTGGCTTTGATATCAAGAATTGTGAGGTGATTTTTAAACACACTGTCACTGTTAGATCTGGTCCTTAGTGTGAAGCTTTTACAGGCCCTTTAGTGGGATGAGCTACAGCTGAAGGCACGAGTGAAATAAGCCAGGAAGGAGAGGCCCAGAGATCAGAGGAGCTGCAAAGAACTCTGTACCCCACCAAATAAACTCACATAGCTGCAGTTTTGAGTGTAAGCTATTTTAGGGCAAGAGAAGGGGGAAAGCACTGGTGCAGCAGTATCAATGTTACCTTGGTGCCCATACTGAGACCCCAACCCCCACTTCCGTGAGCTGCCATGTTTGTGAGGCAACTCTCAAACTTTGTTGTCCTGTGTGTGTGCACGAGAGAATATCAACGATGTAGTGATACGTTGCTTGCTTGTTCTTTCATTTGAACCGCCCTTGTCCTTAAATTATGCAAGTATCTGGAAATATGCACGCAGCATACCTATTTTTATTTCCACCTCCAGGTAACCTGTAGGTCTTCTCAGTGTAAACTGGGTCACCTTGATAATTATGGTACAGTATAACTTTTGGGACACTTGTTCAGTCTTTATCTCTCATTCAGCTTTCTTCCTTAGTTGGTTTTTTGTTGAAAAAATGTAGGACAAGAATAATTTCAGGCTGGGAAATTATAGGTCTGGCTGATATGGGGGCCCTAACCAGGTGCACCAACTCCAGGGGGCCAAGGTGTCTTTGGTTCCCTCAATATCTGTTGGCAGCAGACCCAGCCACCTCAACATTGAGGGGTCCTTCATCCTGGCTTGTCCCTTTGACGATCGCCAGGGTCTTGCCAAGGTGACCTCAGCCTGGCAGCAGCAGCAGCAGCAGCAAACAAAGGTAAGGTGGCAGGCAGTGGGTGGGAGAAGGTAGACCGAGTTGTCCTGGGTGGGTTAGGGGGTGGTGGCACACACATTGTGCACCATGCATGTGACATCACACATGCATTATGGCTCCCCAGTGTTGGGCGCAACTCGGTGACTCTGACCCTAACTCATCCCCCAACCCCCTACCTTAGAGGGCACTAATCTTGCTCACCATCTGCTCCTGTTGCTGAAGGCCTGTGTACTCAGTTCACAGCAGCACCAGGGGTTCACCTTACCACTAGTGGCTTGGTCCATTCCAGATGTTCTACACCAGGATGCCTCTGAGCAGTCTTGGCGGAGGGTGTTAATCTGCCTGTCCTTGTGTCGCTGTACCATGGCTGTATCTCAGTGGAAGAGCATCTGGTTTGCATGCAGAAGGTCACAAGTTCAATTCCCACCATCTCTAAGTCGGGCTGGTAGACAGCTGAAATCCTGGAGAGCAGCTCCCAGTCAATGTAAACCAGGGTTTCCCAAACTCGGGTCTCAAGCTGACTACAATTCCCATCATACCTACATGCTCAAATGTATGCTGGAAATGTAAGGAAAAAGAAGGTACCTTTTATCATACGTGATGGAATTGTAAGGTAGTAAAAGGACTTTGGGAAATGATATATAATGAGTTGAAAAAACTTTGCTAAGAACCCCCTGAAGCCTTCCTTTTAGGAATTCTAGGTGCCGAAATCCCAAAGGAGCAGAAAAGACTATTTATGTATGCGACCATGGCTGCATGGATGTTATTGCCCTAGAGATGGAAAGAAGATAATGTTCCTACCAGAGAAGAATGGCGGATGAAGTTGATGGACTATGCTGAAATGGCTAAAATGGCTGGAAGAATCAGAAATCAGGAAGACCAAAATATTAATAAGGAATGGGGGAAATTTATAACATATCTTAAAGACCATTGTAAACCGTTAAAATCCTCAGTAGGATTGGAATATCACTTGTAGTTGAAGGGTTAATTCTGGACACAATGGAGATGTAGAAGATTTGGATTATCAGAAAAGATGCTGGAGGAAATGATTAATAATAGGACCCACAAATGGGAGGATGGCAATCCAGGAGAATCCTTGGAATCTTGTTTTTATGATTTAGGTCTGCTATATTTCTGTAAAAGTTTAATTTGAAAAATTTATTTATTTATTTTTAATTTTAAAAGAAACCTAAAAAACACACAATTCCCATCATACCTGACCACTGGGTCCTGCTAGCTAGGGATGATGGGAGTTGTAGTCCAAAAAAGCTGGAGACCTACGTTTGGGAAACCCTGGTGTAGACCATACCCACCTCAATGGACCTATGGCTTGACTCAGTATATGGCAGCTGTATTTGCTTCTGAATGAGTTGCTGCCAGGCAGCCTAGAATTGAGCAGCCAGGAAAATAGCAGTGAAACACCTTGCATGTAAGTATCGTTGCTATTGTCCATTCTGTCAGTTGATGTGTGGTTCACAGTGGGATTGTACTGCGAGGCAATGTGGAAACAGCTCCTTGCCATTGCTTTCTTGAAGCTGTTTCCCAACAGCAGGTCACAGTGCTACTGTGAGGAACAACACAGTGTTGCCTTAGTAGAACTGAAGCGCAGTTTTATCTCAACAGCTTTCCGTTTAGCATAACACAATAGCATTATCAGGGAGTTTATATGCTCTTCCACTTGCAATAGCAGTGATTCTGGCATTTAAACTGCATCCCACATTATCTGCTCAACTAGACATGCAATGTGTGTTCCTCGAAGTAAACAATAAGCTTCCCATTGGTGTTTAATGGTTCTGGATCTCCCTTTAAAATACCTACGTGGAAACAGATTCTGTATCTTCCTTGGGTAATGTGTGCTTGTTATCCATTTGTTTTTAAAGTATAAGAAGGTTTCCTCCCCACGCTCTGTGTCCAAACTAATGATGCATGTTTATTTGGAATTAAGTTCTACTGTGTTCAGTGTAAAGATAGGGAAGAAATTAAATTCAATTTGCATTTAAAGGTGGGCTTTTCCACACTCCCCCCCTTCTTCTCCACTTTTCCAGGTGCAGATGCATGCTTAAAAGCTTAGCATCCAAGCATTTGTTTGTTTGTTTTTCTGCCCTGGAGCTTCCCTGTGAAAAATCTGCTCTTTAGCACTCAGAGCAAACAGCAATTCAAGTCTTCCATGGATTGTTGTTTGCTCTGATTGAGATTTAGAGAGTGAGTTTTCTTGCGGAAAGTTCAGGGTGTGTGTGCTCAGACATGGAGCTTTAAAGCACAGACAGTTTCTGGAAAAAGTGGAGGAAATGTAAATGTGGCTAAATCCTAACTTACCCCACACTTTCTGGAACCATCTATGAACTGTCCTTTGAAATTTGCACTTTTCCAAATTTAGCAATATACTAATGTGTACAAAAATGCACATTCCAAGGTAAAGTGTGGATAAAATGCATATATTAGGAAAAAGTAACTTGCAAACATGCACTATATTAGGGGGTGGGAGAATGTGTACATTAGGGGAAATTCACATGAAAAATGTGGCTGAATATTCACAAGGACTCATAATAATTGCAAACCAATGTGCAAATGGGGAGAAGTGAATTTTAAGATTTGGAAAATGAGTCACTGAGAGAAACTGAAATTAACAGATCACCACCATTCATTCAGTGTGGCTTACTCCCCAGTAAAAAATCAGGGATAGCTCAATGGGTAGAGTACGAAATTTTTAAACTCAGGATTGTGGGTTCAAACCCCACATTGAACAAAAAGATTCCTGCATTGCAAAGGGTTGACTTGCGGTCCCTTTGAGCTCTACAATTGTATGATTCTAGGTATGTTTAAGATTGTAGGTTAAGGCTCTGATCCAAGCACAGCCATTTGAAATTGTTGCTTTGCAAATGAAATGGAGCATGTGCATGCCAGCATATTGAACATTAGCTCAGCAACCAGGCATTCCTTTCTCCCCATTCTTCAGG
Source organism: Podarcis cretensis (assembly GCF_951804945.1). Taxonomy (NCBI): domain Eukaryota; kingdom Metazoa; phylum Chordata; class Lepidosauria; order Squamata; family Lacertidae; genus Podarcis; species Podarcis cretensis. Next base: position 115,296,472 of record NC_137170.1, on the reverse strand, counting down.
CAGATTATTTGCCTTTAAAGAAAGAAAACACACAAGTGTTCATTCATAACATGTTTTCGAAGTTCTGGAGATTAGAGGGGTGGGACAGGATTTTAGTGCATACTTCCAACCAACCTGTCTATCGAGCTTTCATCTTGATTTGTTGGAAGGGAAAATAAGTCTATCTGAACAGCATCCCCCCTTGTTTGTGGGGAGGTTAGATGACACTGCATCAAGCAAATGCTATCCCCCACTTTCCAGTGCATTCCCAAATCCGTATTGCAAAAAGTCTGATATTTTTGGGGAATCAGTTTGTTGCACGAGACATCCCAATCAACTATAATCATGTAGTCTGAATTTGCCACCCCAGAATAGCAACAGCCTGGGAGCACCTTTGATGACAATTTTAAACAAGTTATTGTTTTATTTATTTAATTACAGTATATTTCTCACCTGTCTTTCACTATAAGGTCCCAGAATGGGTTACTGTGTAGAGCCAAATGGTGCCAATGTTCTGGAAGGCCTGCAGACACCACCTTGGTAGTCAAGATAACCCCAAGACTAATGGATAGTTGCTGCAGCAATGGGCTCACAAATGTTTATGCACTTCCTTTGGTATAGTCTACGTGGCTTGCTTTGGTGTTATGCTTATCTGTGGGCTTTGATGCTGGGCTCTTGGCCTAAAGAAGGGAGCTATCTGTAAGGTTTGAATGTCTGCCACCTTTGCCTTCACTGGTCAGGTGGACTGAGAGGAGGTTCTGAACAAACTGACGTACTCTGTTTTGTGTATAAGAAATGCTTAACATAATAGCACTTTCTGGACAAGCCATGACAATCTATCCCTGCTGCAGTGTCTGACCAGTGCAGTGTCTGTAATGGCACTGAGGCTTTGCAGGCTGTGTTGTACGTTTACACCTTTCTTGGCTGTTCTGATGTGCAGCAAAGTCCCCAGCAACCTGTTTTGCAGTCTCTCGCACCACAATATTCCACTGGCATAAAACATTAAGGCTGGGATAGCTCAACTGGTAAATCATGAGACCATTAATCCCAGGGACATGGGTTTGAGCCCCATGTTGGGCAAAAGATTTCTGCATTGCAGGGGGTTAGACTAGATGACCCTCATGGTGCCTTCCAACTCCACAATTCTATGATTTTGTGATTTTGCCAGCAGAACCAACATACTGTAGAGTGACTTTAAGTTAGCGCTACATTGGGTACAGCCCAAAGTTTGCAAATGTTCATGCAAATGAAGACTAGCATTTTGGTGGCTGTTGTCAAATATGAGCATGGAGACATAAATCCTCCTCAGCTGGGTAAAATGATCAAAAGATTGGAGAAGAGGAGCAGTATATTATACATATGGTATATATTTTAAAGTCACTGTGGCCTTGAGAACAGCAGGGAGGAGTTACCAGGAACGCTTGCACCGATTTGCCTTCTGGATCATCTAACTAAGCTGTGATTTTTAAAACCACTTCTTTCTGTGGTTGTGGAGCTGATTTGATTATACAAAGGTGGATGTAAGTGAAGCTTATTTTCTGCATAGTAGGGAATATCTCAGATGCCTGACGGAAGAAAAGTGCAAATCATTTTATTTCAACAGCTCAGACCAAATAGCAAGGGTTTATATTACTGGAGGTGAAATTGAGTACTGTACTGGTTATTTAGAAGATCAGAAGAAATTATAACAAGAAATCATACACCTCTAACTGCTTATGGTTCAATGACCCTGGAGTCCAGCAGGGACCAGCACACAGAGTTAGAGGCTACAATGACACCATGTGAGGAATCAGACAGTGTTCCTGGTTCAACTGGTGATCAGGGACCCCGTAAACATGGGGCTGGAAAGAAGGGGACTGTTGAACTGAGTCTCACAGCACAGGGGCATGTAAAACCAGAGCCAGAGGCAGAGGGACCCTCAGGAGCTCCTTCCCACAGGCCTAAAGAACAGAGTGCCTCCCATACTACCTTGCCAGTCAAACAGTGTAGAGAACACAGAGTGTAGGAGAAGTGCCAGTTTTTAGGACAGAGGGATTGGCCCTTTAAGAGACTCCAGCACTCCAACAAAGGGAGTGGAACATAGGAGAGGTGGCCTGAAGACAGAGACTAAATGGTCTCAGTTCACTTGCATCTCTAGTTGGAGCAAGTTGCTCACTAGGAGCTCTCCTTGGTGCTGAAACACCTAACCCACCTTGCCCCCACTCTTTGTGACCAGAACAAGGTAATTGATGTATGCTAATGGTAGGTCCACACAACTTGTTTAGGTTGAGCAGTTTTTAAATTAGCACCCTGGGTACCATTGCTAAGGAACAGCACCCAGAATGATAGCCCACAAAGACTGGTCAGCCCCATCTGCTGCCATTCTTCTCTGGGGTTACAGTATCATTGCCTTTTAGAATCTCATTTTCATAGTAAAGCTACCTAGTATTCATTTCAAGGGATGAAAATTAGCTCACAAACTGTGAGCCCATAACAGCTCCTTCTCAAACTCCCATTACAATGCAAGCATTTAGAAGATGATGCTCTGTTGCACTTGAATATCTTCTTAATAGTTAATGTGATTTCAAACACCATGCGTATTTCACACTGCAGTAACTACTAAAGACCAACCCACCAATTAAGAAAGTGCATTTCATGAGGCAAGTGTGGAGATCTCATGTAGAATTTCTTTCCAAAATTAAAAACTTGTAGAAAGGATAGCAAGTCAGGCAAAACAGGTTCTAATATAACTTTCTTCCTGACAATGCAACACAGAAAGGTGACTTTTTATGGAGGGGGCAGTATTCAAATATGTGATACCCAACTGCTGCAGACTATGTTGAGAAAAGGTAAGATGCAGTCGGAAGTTGATGTATTTATCTGCTGAATGTAGAATTTAGAAACTAACAAATATGCTTTAGGGAACAAAGTGACTGGAAAACCCAGAGCCTGCCCTCTGTCACAGAGCTTTAGCATTCCAAAGAGAGCTGCATCCTCACCGGAGATACCATTATGAAATATTATTGTACAGCAAGAACTTTGTGCCTCCCTTCCCCTCAACTACTCTGTGGCTAAGCTGCATATCTGTTAATACGTCCTGTGTACAAAACATCCCACAAATGGGGAAGGACCATCAAAGAGGAACAGCTCTTGTGAAGAGTGTATCTCCTGGAGCTCCTCTGCTTCATGTTTGGTGATGCAGTGCTGTGCTGGAAGATTAGAAGCTCAGCATTTCTGAGGAGGACCTCAATCTAATATTCATAAGTGTGTGGGAAGGCTGCCAGGTTTTGTGTTTGCATTAGCAATTGATCGACTCCACCGGGAAGCTCCTATCAGTGTTTATTCAGGATGTTTCTGTTAAAATGCTGAGAGTTAGAAACTGATTACAGAAAGGTAACACATTGCAGAAGATGGGGACTCCGTGAATGCAGTCAGAATGTTTAAATATAAGGAGATAGTTAGATAGATGTCCTTGGTTGCCACCTATGCATTTAATTGATGGTGGTCTGGATTTTTCTCCATGCCGGTCTGTTTAAAAGATGTCTGGTAAAGACCCCACAATAGAAGAGAAAACAGAACATCCATGTTGTCAGAAGTAACCAGTGGAAACACCAGTGTCAGAAAGTCATCCTGTGGATTAGAAAGCTCTTCAAAGTGCTCCAGCTCTTGGAAGATGAAACATCTTTAGGCAGCATAAATTGACAAATGCATTTGTTCTCAATTGTCCCTTGCACTTTATCACTGTCTGCATCATGTCAGAGGTTATGTCCAAGTTGAGATTGTTTTGATAAATTAGTTTATTTTCTCTTAACTAGGCACAAAAGCCTCTAATGATTTGTAAGCTAGGACAGGCATGCAATATTATTCTGATTACTGAACAAGTAACTGGATGAAGGCACTGTGGCAGGAATTATTGAAGTCTCTTAGTAAACAACTTTGAAGTCTTTTTGGTTTTATTTGTTTCAGTCAAGCACTTTATAAATTTTAAGCTTTTCTTTAATGAAGTCAGTATGTCTAGTGCATGATTAAATATTCTGATCCTCTCCTTTATTTAGGAGGTTTCCTCATTTTTTAATATAAAAAATATTATTTGGTAAATAAATATGTTGCACAGTTGATACAACAAATGGGAGTGTTGTCATCATACAGGCAATCACTGGAATGTAATCAAAAGCCCATCTCCTCATAATATTCTGACAATGCATTGAATTTTAAAAAATGTGGATCTGATGAAGCACATAAACAATTAGCCTGATAAAGAGTATTGATGAACTAGACAGTTTGCTCACTGTCACCTGTTTAGTTGGTCTACGTTACCCTACTGTTCCTTTTCCAAATTGTTTTGAATGGGCTCACATGGCTATCTAGCTTTCTGTCTGATTTCATTTAACTAGTTGTAGTTGGTGTAAATAAATGAATCTCTCTCTCTCTCTCTCTCTCTCTCTCTCTCTCTCTCTCTCTATGTATGTAAAGGTAAAGGGACCGCGACCATCAGGTCCAGTCGTGACCAATTCTGAGGTTGCGGCACTCATCTCATTTTATTGGCCGAGGGAGCCAGCATACAGCTTCCAGGTCATGTGGCCAGCATGACTAAGCCACTTCTGGTGAACCAGAGCAGCACACGGAAACACCATTTACCTTCCCGCCGGGGCAGTACCTATTTATCTACTTGCACTTTGACGTGCTTTCGAACTGCTAGGTTGACAGGAGCAGGGACCGAGCAACGGGAGCTCACCCCGTTACAGGGATTCGAACCGCCGACCTTCTGATTGGCAAGCCCTAGGCTCTGTGGTTTAACCCACAGCGCCACCCGCGCCCTGCGTGTATGTATGTACACACACACACACACACACACACACACACAGTATTAAGTAGTCACAATGTGCAGTAAAGCAGTTAACAGAGTGAAGCATTTTTGCCTTGCTCAAATATCAGCAACCAATGCCTCTGTGAAAGCAATTGCTTGTCTCCCGGCAGTTGTGATCTTGAAAGTATTGTGTCCTGAAATCAAGGTACATCTGATCTGCTCAGAAAGCTTTCTCTATGCTTGCATCTACAGCACTGGCAGAAAGGCAGCCTTAGCTAGGAGTCTGGCCCAAAATCAGAATCACCCATGTAGAAACCATCACCAGGGTCCCCCCCCCCCTTTTCTTTTTGGCCTCTGGCACTTTCCGTTTATTTCCTCTCTGTTGAATGAGAATTGGCCAGCAGATGGTGCAATTTGCTTTTCTTTATCCATCTTCACCTAAATATTTCTTCACAGAGCAAGACCATTCCCAAAGTATGCATAATGGAACAACAGCAGTGGTTTGTTTCAGTTTCCCCACAAGCTAATATTTCTCTGCCGTAAGAATCGGATCCTTTCGGTGTCTGTTAATAATTCAGCACAAGTGTTTTAAATAAATGCACAGTGGACTATCCAACCATTCATAGGTTGTGATCCCACAGTCATTCATCTGTGAGAAAGACCTTTTCCCCCCAGCACTGCTTACTTCTGAGGAGACACATATAGAATTGTGCTTTTAAGCTGCAATCCTAAATGTACCACAGAGTAAGCCACATTGGATTTAGGCTGCATACGCACTAACCCGATTGTAGGACCAAAAAGTAGTTTTTGTCAGTCGGAAATGGTTCATGCTTGTGTGCTGAGGTCCCCCAAAACACCCCTACCCCAATAACACACACATCACACATCAATTTTGTTTAAGGTTTTTGGCATAATTTTGGCCACAACTTTATTATCATACAAATTTTGTGAGTGGTTGCTTAGGCATTGGTTATGACTAGCTATCCACCCCGCCTTGGGGGATAGCACTGGCTCCCGGATTCCAGCGAGAGTCAGTGTGGAGGAACAAGATCAGGGCAACTGGGGCTGCGCTACAGACCCTTAAGTTCCTCCCTGCTTGCTCCTTGGGGTCTTACGCGGCCCGCACCCGATTCCAGGGGTTTGGACAAGGGGATGGTAAGCCCCAGAATTCCTTTAACGGAATTCCCATGCAGCAGCAGCATTGGAGGGGTAGGCACAGCCAATCCATACCCCTCCACCAACCAATTTAACCAATGCCTAACCGCCACCCGAGCCCTTACGCTCGCCGCCAACCACTCACCAACCAAACCACACCCTCAACCTGGACACCACTGCATCCAACCAAACATCATTCCCAACCGTGGAAAGATGAACCCCATCAGCCCTGTATAGGACTGCAGCCTTGAAAGAAATAAGAGGGTGAGGAATCACCAATCCGCCCAAGCCCACTACCAACTTGCCCACCGCGGAATTAATCTGCTTCCTAGCCCGTTCAGCGGTCGCTGGGCTGGGACTACCCCGCCAACTGCGGCGTTGTAGCAACTGTGACCAAATTAATTTGGCATTAGGCACCATAGCCGCCAGATCCCTTAGGTCCTGTAGCATAGCCATACGCAGCACAAAGCAGGGAGTGGAAACCAAATCATTTTCCCCCAGCTGTACCACAATCACCGAAGGAGGGCCAACCAGGAGGACACGCCTATGCATGAGTGGTAAGAATTCCCTCCAACGCATCCCCCTTCTCGAGATCCAGGACACCTGCACGTTCTGTGGGAAGCCCAGGCCATCTCCCAATCCAGATTGACGAGCTCTGTCTGCGGCCCAATGCACAATACTGTGACCCACTATCCAGATATGAATAGTGTCCGGACCTAGGGTTAAAACAGAAATGTGAGTACACACATTATTTCCTCACATAAACCTTGAAAGCATCCGACCTCCACCGACCCAAGTCCTTTATCCTCTTCACAGATAAACCCCAGTGGGCAGCTGTTGTAGCAGCACCAATCCGGAAGGAATGAGGAGCGAACTCCGAAGCCTCAAGGCCACATGCTACAATAGCTTTACGCAACACCTTAGTGAATTGATGCCGCACCAATGGGTGCCCATTTTCGTGAATAAACAGTGGCCCTTCACCTGCAGGACGCAAGGCCAGATACTTCCTAAGATCCTTCACTGGACAAGGGCCCCCTTCCCCTGTTGCTGGGAGCCTGATGACGGCTCCCCTACCTAGCTGATCCGTCTATAGACAGATACACCCATAAGTGCAAAGACCTTCTAGGATAGGCTGCTGAAACGACGCCAGCGAAAACTTGAAAACTATCCAACCATCGTTCAAAAGTCCTATCCGCTTTGGCTATGATCGCCCGCTTTTTAGAGGCAGCAAAGCCTTTTTCTAAAGGCTCCTGACCATCAATCGGAGGGGCCAGGCTAAAGATGTCCACATAACGACCATTAAGAATCCTGGACCGCAACTTGGTAGACAAGTGGGCACCCGGAATAAGATCCCTCGCCGAATTGGTGGAGACCTTTATGTCAGGCACCAAGGCCCCTTCCTGGCACTCTTGCACCGCCCCATACTTGGCCCTGTGAGAATTTGCCCTCCGCTCCCAAACCCACTTAGGGAGTCCAGAGGTCTCCCCGAAGCCCCAGTAAAGCTTCAGGGAAGCTTCTTCCTCACTGCTGGAACTCTGGGAAGAGGTACCTGAAGAGGAGGATGAAGTGTCCTTCCGCCTCCGCTTGGCACGTTTCCTGGAGCTCTTTTTGCGACGGCGATGCCCCCCAGAAGAGGCCTTCGGCGGTGGCAGAAGACTGTCCTCAATTGAAGACTCCGATACATCACCTTGCTGTACAGTACCTGAAACTGACTGAAAAGAGACAACCTGTGAAAGACCTGGGATTGAAACGCCAGCTCCAGAAGGCTGCGCAGGTGAACCCCGCACAGCCTGACCCCGGGTAGATGCCCGTCTCCTGGCCCCACCCCTAGCAAGGCTCCGCCCCCTAGGCGCGGCAGCCTGTGACACAGGTAAGACCGGGGACTGGGCCAGTTGCGTATCAGGTAAGAAAACCCCGGCTGATACTGATTCTCTTTCTTCACTAGATGATGTCACTGGAGAAGACGCAGCCATCAGAGGAGCTGGACGCACAGCGGAAGTCGACGGAGTTGAGTGGCGGTGCAGCAAGCCTTCCATCTCAGCCTCAACCCGTGCTATTGCAACTGGATCACCCACCAAACCAGAGACCATGGCTTGAATGCGCTTCAGCAACTGGCCAGGCTCAGGCGAATGTAGAGCCTGGGACGGGCCTTTAATAGGTCACTTTGCAGAAGGAGCAGGTCCAGGCCTCTTAGCCGACTTTTTTGGAGCCATTCCTACTATTGGCGGGAGAACAAGGAAATAAAACAATTAACAGACAGAATAATATAGCTAAAATAATACTAAGTAAATTAATAATATATGAGAATAAAACAAATAATCAGTAAATTAAATAATTAACAGGTCAGAAAAGATAACTCAACCACCAATTATTTAACTTGGTCACAATAAAGGTGGCTAAATAAAGCCACACCACCAAATGGTAAAGCAAGCAGTTAAAATTTTTCTGTAATTACCACCACGACCACTAGGGGCCACCAGCTGGAAATTAAAATGTACTTGCAGTTGCACAGAACCACCACCAGAGGTCCCCCCACCAAACAGGCAAAGCTGCAATTACGCAGCCTGGCCACTAGAGGCCGCAGCTCAAACCAAAAAGGAGAGGCAAAATGGCGCTCCCGCCAAATTACCACAAGATGGCGGGTCCTCGGGCCTAACCCCAACCAGAGCCCACGGCCTCCAAAGGCAGGAGGGAGGCGACAAGTGGCTGGAGCGCTACGGCTCACACCGGCCCGGCGATGGGCCCGCGCGCCGCGCCTCCGGCCCGCTCTGGAGGGCCGCGGTGGCAGGGCAACGCACACCAGCCCGGAGACGCCACCAACCGCGGCGCTGGGAAGAACCGCCCAGGGGGCCCGCAGGGAAGGAAGGTAGGCCGCTCCGCTATCGACCCGGGGCCTCTGCAAACAAGAAACGGGGCTCGGAAGACCGCGCCGCCGCCGCGGCTCGTCACGGGGCCTACCCCGCGCTAAGGATTGCAGGCAGGCGGGCGGGTCCCCAAATAACGGAGCGAATCCACTCCCCGCGCGGGGAACGGCCAGAGGGAGTCCGCGACCCCCGGACGGGCCTCCGGCCGGCCCCGCTTAGGCCCAGGAGAAGGGGGGGGCGGGAAGAAAAAACGGCTCCGACTAGGCCAAACGAGGCCGCAGCAAAACCTCCGGAGCCCTCACGCCCCTTGCAGGGGTGGCGATACCCACAGCCCCCCACAGGCCCGTATTAAAGTGTCGGCACAGCGAAGCAGGGAAAGGCCGAACCCCTGACCCGGGATTCAAGCTCGGCCGAGAATCGGCCATAAGCTTATCTAGGAGCAGGAGCCCCCCTCCCCCCCCAAGGAACAGCCAGGGACGAGTTTACCAGGACCAGAAAGGGGGTAGAAAAGGCAAAATTAAACTAAAAGGAATAAAAATAGCAGTAAGAAATAAAAGGAAGGAGGAAGAATAGAGGGAAGAGCAAAGACAAAGCAACAAGAAAGCCAAAAACAGGGGAAAATATATACGACCAATCTCCAGCTGAAATCACTCCGTTCTGATCCGGTGTCCACAGCGAAAGAGAAAGGAACAAGCTGTGGACCTGGAATAAATAACCTCTGATCCCTCCCCTAAATTGGCAACAACAAATTTACCCCAGCAACAACAGCCACCAATCTGATCCAAGCCCCTTGCAATAGCCTGGCTGGCAACTGAGGATGTTTTGTCCGGCCCCATCCGCAACACGTGCTCTCTCTTTAATGAGAACACGCTTTGTCCTCAACATGCCGCTGTTGTTGTTATGATGATGATGATGATGATGATGATGATGCCCATCTCACTGGGTTCTGGTCTAGATTGATTCTAGATCTTGCTGTCTACAAGGGTATGTGTGGTTACTTGAGACATGTCTGAAAACCCTCCCATTGATTCATACATTTTTCTCCTTGCCCCAGATGAATGAAGAATGAAGCGGTGATCGCAATCTTGATACACACCCATCCACAACACCATTGGACAGGTGCGGATATGGCCCCTGCATTGGCAGAGCCGCCTACATCTGTTTTCTAATGGACATGCTGTGGGCCAAGACAAAATCAGTCTACAGATGGCCTGACGGCTAAATATTACAAAATGCTGAAAGAATGGTTGATACAACCACTGAAGGAAGTTTGCAATGAAATCCTGATGGGGAAAAAGGCACCTGAATCGTGGAAAGAGGCTTTCATCTCACTTATACCGAAAACAGAGACTGAGAAGAACCAGGTCAGAAACTACCGCCCTATATCTTTACTTAATGTGGATTATAAAATTTTTGCAGACATTTTGGCAAAAAGATTGAAAAGAGTGTTGATAGAGGAGATTCATAAGGATCAAACAGGCTTTCTCCCAGGGAGACATATGTCAGACAATGTGAGGAACATTATAGACATTTTGGAGTTGTTAGACGTTGACATTAACAGGAAGGCAGTTCTGATTTTTGTGGACGCGGAGAAAGCCTTTGACAATATCTGTTGGACTTTTATGAAAAAGAATCTCCAAGGGATGGGGGTAGGCCAAGGTTTTGAAAACGGTATAGGTGCAATATATTCCAAACAAAAAGCTAAGTTAATTGTAAACAATGTGGTAATAGAAGAAATATCCATAGAAAAAGGTACACGGCAGGGATGCCCAATATCCCCTCTGCTTTTTATATCAGTCCTGGAGGTTTTGTTAAATATAATTAGAAAGGACCAGTTGGTTAAAGGAGTTCAGGTCGGAGTTAGACATTACAAATTAAGAGCATTTGCAGATGATCTAGTATTGACCTTGCAACAGCCAGACACTAGTACTAAAAGAGTATTAGAATTAATTGAAATATTTGGTCGAGTAGCAGGTTTTAAATTGAAGAAACAAAAAACGAAAGTGTTGGAGAAAAATTTAACAATGGAAGAAAGAGAGAGATTTCAGAATGAAACAGGCTTGGAAATAACAAAAAGGGTAAAATACCTGGGGATAAATTTAACGTCCAAGAATGTGAACTTATTTAAGGATAATTATGAAAAAAGTTGGTTAGAAGTAAAGAAGGATCTGGAAATATGGTCAAGGTTGAAACTTTCCTTGTTAGGCCGGATTGCTACTATTAAGATGAATGTATTGCCTAGAATGCTGTTTTTATTTCAGACGTTGCAGATTTTGGACAAGATGGACTGTTTCAAGAAGTGGCAGAAAGACATATCAAAATTTGTCTGGCAGGGCAAAAAGCCCAGAATTAAATTCAAGATTTTAACTGATGCAAAGGATAGAGGGGGGTTTGCCCTGCCGGACTTAAGACTTTATTATGAATCGGCAGCCTTTTGCTGGTTGAAACACTGGCTACTTCTTGAGAACAGACATTTTGGATCTGGAAGGGTATGACAATAGCTTTGGTTGGCATGCATATTTATGGTACGACAAGGCAAAGGTGTATAAAGGCTTCAAAAACCATATTGTGAGGAAAGCATTGTATAATGTTTGGATTAGATACAAAGATTTATTGGAAAGTAAAACCCCTAGGTGGGTGTCACCAATGGAAGCTAGAGAAGTAAAAAAGCTTAATATGGACTCTAAATGGCCAAAATATTATGAAATTTTAGAATATGATGGTGAAAGGGTGAAACTTCAGAGTTATGAGAAACTAAAGCCCAAGGTTCGAGATTGGTTGCATTATCATCAGATAAATGAGACATTTAAACAGGACAGGAAAATAGGATTTCAGAAAGAGAGGTCAAAACTAGAAACAGAATTGTTGGAACCCAATACTAAGAACTTATCAAAAATGTATAACTTGCTGTTGAAATGGAATACACAGGATGAAACGGTGAAATCAGCAATGATTAAATGGGCACAAGATATTGGTCATGATATTATGTTTGCTGACTGGGAACAGTTATGGACCACCGGTATTAAATTTACTGCATGTAATGCTTTAAAAGAAAATATTATGAAAGTGATTTATCAGTGGTACATGACCCCAGTCAAGCTTGCGAAAATTTACCACTTGCCTAATAATAAGTGCTGGAAATGTAAGGAGACTGAAGGCACCTTCTACCACCTTTGGTGGACCTGCCCAAGGGTTAAAGCTTTCTGGGAAATGATCTATAATGAAATTAAGAAGGTCCTTAGGTGGACTTTTCCTAAGAAACCAGAAGCTTTTCTCTTGGGCATGGTTGGCCAATTGGTGTTAAAGAAGGATAGGATTTTCTTTATGTATGCCACCACAGCAGCAAGAATTCTACTGGCAAAGTATTGGAAGATGCAAGAACTACCTACTCTGGAAGAATGGCAAACAAAGGTGATGGACTTTATGGGACTGGCTGAGATGACGGGCAGAATCCGTGACCAGGGGAAAGAGACAGTGGAAGAGGACTGGAAGAAATTTAAAATATATCTTAAAAACAATTGTAAAATTGAGGAATGTTAAGATGTCAGTGGGTAAGAGGTAAAGAATTGCAGCAGTAACTAAAAAACTAAAGGAAACTTTTTGAAAGGGAATTAAGAAAATGGACTTAAGGGTTGCTAAATAATCATTAAACAAGGATGCAGGGATGGGGAGGTATGGGGAAGTCAAAAGAAAGAAGAGTATGAAATGATGAATTTGAAGTTATATGGGTTTAATTGTCTTGTGAGCCTTGTTTGTTTTTTGTTTTTCTTTTTTTTGTTTTGTTGTGTTTTTACTATTTGTCTGAAAAACGAATAAAAATTAATTTAAAAAAAAATAAGACAAAATCAGTCTACAATGAACTTTCATTTTTTGAATGATTCTAGTTTCTCAAAAAGTGCCTTTCAGGGATGGAAAATATGCAATAGGTTGTATGTGGACTATGTAGAAAAAATGAGTACTACTAAGTATCCACTGTTTACAGAAAGAAAAATGTGTATGTAGCCATAGAAAGACTTATTTATAAGTTACAATGCCTAGGAATGTGTGGTAAGATATATGCATGAGACTGGATGTTCAAAGCATATACAGTGGTACCTCTGGTTACGTACTTAATTCATTCCGGAGGTCCGTTCTTAACCTGAAACTGTTCTTAACCTGAAGCACCACTTTAGCTAATGGGGCCTCCCACTGCTGTCGCGCTGCCGCCATGTGATTGCTGTTCTCATCCTGAAGCAAAGTTCTTAATCCGAGGTATTATTTCTGGGTTAGCAGGGTCTGTAACGTGAAGCATATGTAACCTGAAGCGTATGTAGCCTGAGGTACCACTGTATACACCTGGAAAGTTGGGGCAAGTTCCAGAAGCGATACTTTTGACAAAAAGCCATCCCCTGCAACAATTCTGAACTGTACAATTCTATAGACTGGGGAGTTAAGCAATTTGAACAAATCTGATTCCTTTTAGTAACTAGAAGGAGCAAAAATGGGTTTTATTGGCTGAGAAATATGAAGCTTTTGACTCCCCCATTTCGGGTTCTGTCTGGTCCCTCCTCCCATAACAAGGTATCTCCACTGAACATTGGAATGAAATCATCTAGTATGTGCATTGGGGGCAGAAGTTTAGTTTTAGATTTGTATTCTAGCTTGACCCCTGTGCCCATTTTCAAAGAGTGTACATCTGAACTGTCTGGTGTTTGAACCAAAGGAACCCAAGTGCTAGCACAGGGGTCTGAGGAAGAGTCACAGTATCTATTTAGTGTTTGCCTGGAGGATAGAGAGGGGTCTGTGTAGATTCCAATGAATTCACATCCATTGTTCGATCCACTTTCAACTCTTGTCCTGCCCACCACTGGTACATCACCTTCTGCAGTCTGTCCAAAAGGGAATATGCTCCTCAGGCGGAAAATGTTTTCCTACCACTCTCTTGACTCATGGACAGGCTGATTTGGAGGCAGATGAGATCCCTCAAGTAGCTGATCCCAAGTTGTACAGAGCTCCCAAGGTAAGGCACCAGCACCAGAAAGGAACTAGGAGTCTTTTTGCAAAATGTGCCATCATCGAATCATAGGACCGTAGAGATGGAAGGGGCCACAAGGGTCATCTAGTCCAACCCCTGCAATGCAGGAATTTTCTGTCCAACATGGGGTTCAAACCCATGACCCTGATATGAAGCGTCTCCTGCTCTACTGACAGAGCTACCACAGCTAAGTAATCAATGCTTGATTGAGAACACACAATCAATATACTGTGTTCACTCAGTAAGTCCAGAATAATGTGGTTGTTGTTTGCCTAGGTGGCTTTTGAGCAGAATTTGCTTAATAGGTATAGTTTTGAAAACAAAACAAAAAAAGCTACCTTTGGTTTCTAGGACTTCTTTTTGACTGCTGGTAACCTGGGATGGGTAATTCCCATGAAGCGTCTGCGTGGTCACTGTTGATACACAGAATTCTAAATCAGAAGACACAGCAGCAAAGCCATGTTCTCCTCTAGCCATTTTGTGTTGATAAAGCCCCATTTCACAGGCAAAAGAGAGGGGGAAAGGGGTGGGGGAAGACAGACTACGCCAATATAATTTATGCTCTTTCTAGATGTTGTCGATTTCACCTCAGACTCTGAGCCACAGCTTTTAAACGGTCCATTAGATAACCCAATCCCTTGATGGCATTTTATATATAAAAAAACTAGAACCAAGCAAATGGGCAGCCGAATCTGTTTTGCAATCCAAAGGGCAGTCTTTTCCTCTCTGAAAGACTGGATGCACGGTTTATAAATATTTTATTAAATCCTTTTAAACTGTTGTTCTTTCCAAATCCTCTCCTCTGTGGGTTCTTGACTGCAGCATTAACGTGGGCAAAGTGTTTCTGGGAAGATCAGGAAATGCAATCAGACTCTGTTTAATACCCACAGTGCTCTCTTGTCCCCGCTGATTTTCAGAGCTACATTGCAAATGGATTTGTTTCCGCCTCCCCGTCCCCTTAAAAAATGGAGAGATGTTCAAGTTCCAAGTTGAAACGGTAGCTTCATGATATTGCAAAGGAAGGTGCACAACCCTTGGGGGAGAAAATACTGGTTGTTGTATGTGGGGTTGGTTTTTTTTTTTTTTTTTTTTTTTTGCTTGAGGCAGACCATTTTTTTGGAGGTGGGGAGGAGAGGGAGGGAGGGTAGGGGGTTGCATATCCCTCCCAAATAATATTGAGTGGCTTTGAGGAAGCTTGTGCTCCTTTTAATTGTGTGTGCTGTGTAAACTGCATTGAGTCATCAAGTCCCACATTTTAAGTTAACTCACTCATAATAAGGCTGGTTGGGGTGGGATGGCAGAGCCTCATGAAGAGAGACCATGCTGCCAAGGCAGCTGAAAACGTGTCCTTGAAGCACTTCCCAAAACCTGCACATCCAATTTGAAAAGAGATGATAGACAGAAAAGAAATGTACCCAAAGGCAATGAGGGTTCTCTTGCCTCTTTTTTCTTTTTCTTAAGTCTCTGAAAAAACCGTGTTAACGGAGGAATCTGAGGGCTTCCTTGGACAAAAAACAAAGACACCAACCAGGACAATTTGGAGCAAAATAGCAGCCTGTAGGCTTGGCCTTTATTGGAAACTGTCGTGACAGGACTCCCACCCACAACAAGATGAAGCAAGATGGAAGTCCAGAACAAAAGAAGACCCCAACTTTTATTAGTTACTAACCCCCCAAACTGGTAGGACGCAGG
Organism: Podarcis cretensis; assembly: GCF_951804945.1. Classification (NCBI taxonomy): domain Eukaryota; kingdom Metazoa; phylum Chordata; class Lepidosauria; order Squamata; family Lacertidae; genus Podarcis; species Podarcis cretensis. Next base: position 115,280,982 of record NC_137170.1, on the reverse strand, counting down.
TGGCGCTGTGGGTAAAAGCCTCAGCGCCTAGGGCTTGCCGATCGAAAGGTTGGCGGTTCGAATCCCTGCGGCGGGGTGCGCTCCCGTCGTTCAGTCCCAGCGCCTGCCAACCTAGCAGTTCGAAAGCACCCCTGGGTGCAAGTAGATAAATAGGGACCGCTTACTAGCAGGAAGGTAAACGGCGTAGACTGGCCCTTACGGGCAGGGGTACCTTTACCTTTAACCCCCCAAACTACACCCCTAAAACTACATCACAACTACATCATTGATACATCACAAAAAGGAGGGGTTGAGGGAGGAGTTGTGGTGGTAATCTTAGTGTCCTGTCACCTGGCTGGTTCCCCCTTTCCCCCTCCCCATGAGTACTTTCCAGGTGACAAAGTGGAGTTGCCCCCAGAGGGAAGAGCTGACCATTGTCCTTTGTTCCAGTCCTTGCTGAATCCACTCCTATATGCAAGTTCTTTGTGACCTTGATGGTCTTCTGTCTAGGACCATCAGGGTTGGCATAGCAACTGGGCTATGTGCTGGTATGCTCAAGGGATTAAAAGGTAAAGGTAAAGGTACCCCTGCCCGTACGGGCCAGTCTTGACAGACTCTGGGGTTGTGCGCCCATCTCACTTAAGAGGCCAGGGGCCAGCGCTGTCCGGAGACACTTCCGGGTCACGTGGCCAGCGTGACATCGCTGCTCTGGCCAGAGCCAGAGCCAGAGCCGCACACGGAAACGCCGTTTACCTTCCCGCTGGTAAGCGGTCCCTATTTATCTACTTGCACCCGGAGGTGCTTTCGAACTGCTAGGTTGGCAGGCGCTGGGACCGAGCAGCGGGAGCGCACCCCGCCGCAGGGATTCGAACCGCCGACCTTTCGATCGGCAAGCCCTAGGCGCTGAGGCTTTAACCCACAGCGCCACCTGCGTCCCTATATCAAACCTTCCCCATTTTGTAGTCCTTCCTTCATGGAGTAAAATATAAATGGAACAGTGCAGATCCTATGTATGGTTGATTTTCTATGAATTTATAACAGAAGCGTAGCGTATGTCGTGTGTGTGTGTCGAGTTTGTACAAACTGAATGATTGGGGGGGGGGGGTCCTGCGACAACTGTTGTAATTGTGGAGGCATTAACTCATGGCATTGGATGACAGCTGTTGTACCATTCAGGACAGACAAAAGGAAGCAATTTTTCTTGCAGAACTACAGAATTCACTCCCATAAGAGAGAATGATGGCTATCAACTTGGATGCTTTAAAAGAGGGTTGGACAATTTCTTAGAAGATAAGGCTGTCCGTGGTAACTTCTTCCATGAAAAGGGACTTTTGGTTCTCAGTGAGCCTTGCACTAAAGTAGCCACTGTGATCTTTTGTGAGCACTTCTCCTCTGGCATTGCACAGTTCGTTCAAGTTGTGGATGGGCAACTTCTCTTGGCTACCGACAAAGAGTCTTTGAATGAAACAGGAGTTAGCATGCCCTTTCTTTCCCTTGTGCACCATGAAATCTCCATCACTACCCCACATACCCAACTGAGCACATGTCGATTTAGCAGGCATTGTCAGGAGGTCTGTGTGAGTCTGAATTTATGATATGGTTTATCTCGATAGATCAGGACATAAGTATAAGTGGCGCTGTGGGTTAAACCACAGAGCCTAGGACTTGCCGATCAGAAGGTTGGCGGTTCTAATCCCCGCGATGGGGTGAGCTCCCGTTGCTCAGTCCCTGCTCCTGCCCACCTAGCAGTTCGAAAGCATGTCAAGGTGCAAATAGATAAATAGGTACCGCTCCGGTGGGAAGGTAAACGGCATTTCCGTGCGCTGCTCTGGTTCGCCAGAAGTGGCTTAGTCATGCTGGCCACATGACCCGGAAGCTGTATGCCGGCTCCCTTGGCTAATAAAGCGAGATGAGCGCCGCAACCCCAGAGTCGGTCATGACTGGACCTAATGGTCAGGGGTCCCTTTACCTTTAATATGATGAGCTTTGGTGACTATGGAACCAGCCAGATCCCAGCCCCCTGCTGAAAGGTGTCCAGGCATATCCTGAGTTCACCCACATCTGACCTAAAAGATCCAAACATGCAAATTTAGTTGCTAAGTACAGGGCTCCCCAGTGAGATCCATCCACACAATGGTAAGGTGATTTAAAGGCAGCTTGTAGACAGAGATGCCTAGGCTCAGGTAATTGCTTACTTTCATCAGTCTTTCACCTTTTTGTTAAACAGACAGGAACAGGATGACCAAAGGTGAGAACTAGGCAGGAAATTCCAGAAATAACTATGGAAATTATAGAAACCACTCATTTCATTACCCCTTCCCCTCTCCACTGGCATGCCTTGGCAAAAAGGATATTTAAAAACCAGTAGATGCAAAGGTTAGTTGGCTCTCACAGCTCCAACAGGACAGCACTTAACCCGGTGATCCTAACAACAACAACAACAACAACAATTTATACCCCACCTATCTGGCTGGGTTTCCCCAGCCACTCTGGGCGGCTCACAACAGAATATTAAAAACATGATTAAACATCAAACATTAAAATCTTCCCAAAACCGGGCTGCCTTCAGACGTCTTCTAAAAGTCAGGTAGTTGTTTATTTCCTTGACATCTGATGGGAGGCTGTTCCACAGGGCGGGTGCCACTACCGAGAAGGCCCTCTGCCTGGTTCCCTGTAACCTCACTTCTCACAGTGAGGGAACCGCCAGAAGGCCCTCGGAGCTCGACCTCAGTGTCTGGGCTTAACGATGGCAGTGGAGACGCTCCTTCACACAGGTTCGCTTTAAGGACAGGTATACTCCCCTCCCCCCACCTTCTAGTGTGGGCTTTTGACAAAATTGTCATGCCCATGTTTCTGTAGGCCTTTAGAATGGTTAGAGAATCTTTTACTCTTTAATCAAAGTGTGTATGTATTGTCATTTGCTACCTGCTTATATTGTAACTTTGCTGTCTAAAGCAGCATTTTCATATATTCTGTCACTCTTGTGTTATATAATAAACCAAGCTTTCTCTTTTTCTTTGTGTGAGAGCTGCTTGAAGGCATAAGATGGAGAGTTACTGTAACACATCCGTTACATCCATAACAAATGCATGTCATAACTCCAGCAAAAGATCCCAAACCTCTCAGCAGTGTGTATATGAACATACATGAGTATTGGCTGTACACATATGAGTCCAGGTACGCACTTGTAGCAGCATCTGCATGGAACGTCAGAACTGCATAAAATGTCTTGCTTGCTCGGTGAGATATACAAGTCAGGCCATAAGTGACCACTGTTTGGACTTCATACCGTTCCACAAAGAACAGCTGAAGATTAGGAGATCAGTCAAAGCAATTCTCTCTCCACAGAGCTGAGCATCACCTTGATATCCAGAAGTGTAATGCATACAAGGCAACTGAATTCATATGTTTGCTCACTGAGACAGCAAACCCGAAGATTTGCCTTTATTGTGGCACAGCTGGGAGTAAATACAGCTATTGTGGTTTTCTATTGCTTCCCAAAGCATCGGCAGCCTGCGACAAAGGAAAAAAAGGAGAGGCAAATATTGTACCTAGGTGGACAAAAGAGAAAGGTGCTGTGATAATTAGATCAATCTTGTTTTTTCCCCCCTTCCCATTTTGAAAGTGGTAAAATTACGCCTTTTTGAGGAGGATGAGTGATGTTGTCTGGGCAGTTTTGAGCAGCATCTGAAGTTACAAAGAAATGCCAGGTCTGGTTAATGCTGCTTTCTTGCTAAAGAGCTGCAGTTGCTTTTATTTCCTCCTTCCCCAATACAGGCTTTAGTGGGAATTAAATAAGCAAGTCATCAGTACCTGGCAGGACATCACTTTAATGAGAGAGGCCAAGGGATGAAGTGTATGCTTCATGCTTTATCTTAAGAGGACACAATGCTTTTCATAGGAAGCTTCAGAACTGGATTCTATTTGTTGCAGAGTTTGGTTCCTACCCGCCCCTCTCTAGGCCTTAAGAATGGAAGTGAGTAAAGAAATGAATGGGAAATTGCTGATCCGAAAGTCTCTAACAATGAGGAAACAAGGACTGGCTGTCATGAGTCACGTATAGACAATTATTCCTGCAGGGCCAAAGGAAACCATTTCCTTCCTAACGGCTTCCTTGCTACTAGCACTGTCAACTCAATAGAAACCTAATGGAAGGGAACTCGGCTGTGCGGGCAGGCGAGGTGGGAAGCTTGTTCTCTTTATTGAGGTTCCTTCTCCTGGACCTTCACTTAGCCATGGAGGAGGAATTCATTCGGTCTGCTTTTGGCAGTGGACCAACTCAATAGGACTGTCCTGAACTGGCTCATAGCTCGAAACACATCTCCAGATTTTGCAATGTTGTGCATGAGAAGTCTACATGAAAATGCATGGATATTCTAGAAGAAATGTGTACAGTCATCGTTAGTTGGGAGGCTAGTGAGTTATGGTTCTTGCTCTTTTAGAAGTTGGGTAGGCTTGGTCCTTTTATCAATATTTTTGGATGAGCAGCTTGAGGCATCATGTTTTATGAATATTTTAGATAAGGGCTATTGTAGCCTGAGCTGGCCTGAGCTTGACAAAGTAAGCATCTAAAATAGAGTTTGACTTGCTCCAGCCTTTTTGCTGCAAGTTCCACTGGGTTGCCAGGTTATGTGACTGAGCTAGAAGGGGTTGGGAATAGGTGTAATTCCCTTCTTACCCTCTTCTGCCCCCGCCATGCCCCCCCTTTTTTTGGGGGGGGGGACTTACACTGGTGTAATTTCTGCTGGCTTAAGCTCCACAGGCTGAGCCTCTTCTGAGACAGCGTAACTCCAGTTCAGTAGAGATGAGAGAGTTATACTGGTGTGGTCCAAGACAGTCCAATATCTGCCTATTCCAAAAGGAGACAATAGATTTATCTATTGAAGAATGGAAGGGACTTGACGTAATGTTTTGTTCCTGAATAACAAAGCCTCTGCAGAGGAATTAGAAGCTTTTTGGAATTAGAACATTTGTGCAGGAGAGCGGGGGGGGGGGGGGAGAGGAGGAGAGAGAACAACAAGAACAATAAGAATAACAAGAACTGGACAAAGTTGGAAGATAGACTCCTTCCAAGATTGGACATGTGAAACCAAAGATGACCAAAAGATGGCAAAGACTAATAAAAAGACGGCAAAGCGGACTGGTGAAGGACTGTGGTTTAGATGTGGGAGCTCCAGGATGACAGTAGACATTGATGGACATTGGGAACGCAACCGGGAAAGGGGGGAGGGAAATTTGGAATCCAAAGGGTGTTAAATTACATTCTATTCTTTTTTTTTATCTTTCTGTTTATCTTAATCTGTATTGCATATTAAAGAGGGGAACTCGTGGAAGGGAACAGGTCGATTTTAGGGGATGGGAAAATATTTTTTTTAAATTGGGCCAATGATAATAATTTTAAAATTTGGGGTAAGAATTTGTTGAATCTATTTGAAAGAATTGGAATACAAGAGGGGGAGGGGAGGGGAAGTCCTGGAAAGATGCCAATGAAAATAAGGTTTTAAATTTGGATGTTTTTCTTTTTCTGTTATATTTGAAAATCTTTAATAAATATTATTAAAAAAAACAAAAAACAATATCTGCCTATTCCAAACATGCTCAACCCAGTAGATATCAGACTTGGGTTGTGCTCAGGGCTTTTTCTCAGCCGGAATTCACTGGAACTCAGTTCCAGCACCTCTCAGGTGAGGTGGGCCCCATTGCCATTATAAGAGAACAAAGGACACGGGTGGCGCTGTGGTCGAAACCACTGAGCCTCTTGGGCTTGCTGATCAGAAGGTTGGCGGTTTGAATCCCCATGATGGGGTGAGCTCCTGTTGCTCTGTCCCAGCTTCTGCCAACCTAGCAGTTCAGAAGCACACCAGTGCAAGTAGACAAAGAGGTACCACTGCGGTGGGAAGGTAAACGGCATTTTCATGTTCTCTGGTTTCATGCTGGCCACATGACCCAGAAAGCTGTCTGTGGACAAACACTGGCTACCTCGGCCTGAAAAGTGAGATGAGCATTGCAACCGCATAGTTGCCTTTGACTGGACTTAACCGTCCGGGGTCCTTTACCTTTTTTACCTTTTTATAAGAGAACAAGGGAGGTGTTCATGATGAGTTCAAGCACCTCCTTTTCTAGGAAAAAAGACTTCTGCTGTTGCTGTTTCCTACGCTATAAGTCATCCTGGAGCACTCTTCTGAATGCGAAAATTGATATGAACAAGTATAATAGATACTACAGTGGTACCTCTGGTTACGTACTTAATTCGTTCCGGAGGTCTGTTCTTAACCTGAAACTGTTCTTAACCTGAAGCACCACTTTAGCTAATGGGGCCTCCTGCTGCTGCCGCGTTGCCGGAGCACGATTTCTGTTCTTATCCTGAAGCAAAGTTCTTAACCTGAAGCACTATTTCTGGGTTAGCGGAGTCTGTAATCTGAAGTGTATGTAACCTGAAGCGTATGTAACCTGAGGTACCACTGTACTATGATTGTGTATGGTCATATGCACAACTCAAATGAAGACTGTTAAGAGTTTCTTTTTAAAAAACAAACATGCAAACTGGGATGGAAGGACCTATAAGCTAGTACCAGAAAAGCTAAAACGGGACAAAATTTAGCCAATCTCTCCACCCCTACTTTCACACCATCACCCTGTTGGGATTCATGGTTTTTGTTGCTCCTCAAGACATTCAGAGTGGTCCCAGCCATCACAGCAAAGCGGAAGGTCTACGGCCTCCTCTGTTATTCATGCTGTGTTAGTTTCCACACATAGTGAAGTGAGACAAGATAAACTGCCCCTTTTTATGCGCGATGGAGAAAATGTCTAGAAGGCACAGCATGTGCTTGGGCTGGGTTGGCTAGAAAGATAATAACAAGTCAGAGTTTTCGCAAGCTGAGCTGCTTAGCGATTGCTTTACATAGCAATCGAAAGATCTCAAATTAATAGCCAGCTTCCTTTTAATCTCTCACATGAATGCCACTGCTATAGTCTTCATAATTATAATTAGGCAAACTCTTTACCTGCTTGATGCGTACAATCAGAGCTTTATGAAATAGCATTGGAGCTGCAAAGACTCATGGAATGGGAGGTCTGTGCACAATCCTATTATTCTTTAATTGAATTGATCCGGCTACCCCAGTGTTCATGGAACATATGACATTTATCCTGCTAAGCATAACAGGCCACCAAGGAAAGTTTCTTGAGACTGTGTAATGGAAGAAATCTCAGTATTCTGATAAGAGGATTGGTTTTGAATGGGACAGCTAGCTCTAACAGGAAGTCCCTTACCCCACTCCAGAAAAATTGCCAATGGGCTCATGGGAAATGATGCATTCTGAAAGCTGGGTTTTGGGTCAATTATTGTTTCACATAAATAAGAGCACAGTTATGCCTACTTTCTTCTTCTTATTTAACAAAATGTCAGGGACTGGCTGGATGAGGAGGAGTGGTGGAAACTGCCTGACCAAGAGCCCCCCAGGGAAAGCACAGAGGGAGAGGATTTGGACCCTGGCTTCTGGTGGTGGGAAACTGGCCAGAGGAAAGGGAAAGCTGGGAAGTGCTGGAGGCTGGGAGCCTGAGGGATAGTGAAGAGGCAGAAACAGGCAGGTACCCCCAAACAGGGCAGGGCTAGGAGTCAGACTTGGCAGTTCTCCCGCAGAGCCACTCTGACAGCGTCTCTGCTGACAGCTTGCAGTCCCCACTACTCCCAGAATGAGGTGTTTATTGCATGTTGCTGAGCAGAAAGCCAGGCAGACACAGAGAGGATCCCTTGAAGCTCGCCATAGACAGAGGGAGCGGCCTGACACAGAGGGATAGGGAATGAAGGGGGAGCTACAAGCCAGTCTGAAGAACTACTTCCTGAAGACAGGAGCAACCTTTAGAAGTCTCTGTGTATTCTTTGTCCCGCTTTCCTTAATAAAGAAGCTAGCTGTAAGTTAGCCAAGTGTTTTGCTCTCTTTCTCTGACCTGTGAACAACCTGCTCTCCTTGTCGGCTCCCTGAAATCATTTTTCTAAGCACTGTATGAGACCAAAGACTCATCTAGTCCATAACCCTGTTCTCACAGTTGTGGGAATGTTCAGGGATGCAGGAGAGGATATATTGTCTGATAATAGCCTTTCCAACTTGTGTTAACAAGTTCACAATTTAGCAGAGTAACATCCCCCTTTTTAAACTTGTAGCGGATGCGTTTGCTCAGGCTCGCTAAAGCCTCTATAATAACTGTTCTGGTATTTTCCCGTTATTCCCTCATAAAAGATAAGACACGACACAGTCTTCTATAAAAGTATAAAAAGGTTTACTCACATATCATTCTGTTCACAATAGGATCCTAGAAGGCAGACTTAGCTTAGAAAAGTAATATATACCTGGAAACTATCTCATAAGAAGACAGTCCCTTTGTCCTCTCTTGGCTGGAATCCAAGAGGGCATCTTTGGCTAAGCAGATGCATGTAGTCAAAGAAGGGAGAGATGGCTGCCCTGCCCTGTGCTTTTGTCGTTACCTGCACAGGTGAGGCCATGCCCACCTCTAGTCACATGCAGAGGAAGTCTATCCCAGCCCAGAAGGAAACAGGAAGTCTACCTGCTGGCTGGACAAACATTCCTCCCCATGTGTAAACATGTTCACTCTAGGAATGTTGTACTTGACTGCTCTTGTGTTTCACATCTCACAACAGTGGCCAACCAGATGCTTATAAGAAGCCCACAAACAGGACCTGAGCATCACAGCAACCTCTCTGCCTGCAATTCTTGGCAACTGGTATTAAGAGGCATATTGCCTCCAGCCAAAGAGGCAGACCCTTCCCGCAAGCTCACAATCTAATAGACATGATACAGAAGGAAAATAGGAATGTGGAGGAAAGAGGGAAACAAGCACTGGAGCAGATGTTTCTTCTCTGGCTGGTGGATGGGTTGGCTCTCCCTTGTCATGAAGGCCTTCCTAGGAGGCAGTTAGTGATTCACAAAATTTTAAAAGAAATTTAACTGAGATTGTTCTTAGAAGAGGGTCCAGGCACAAACCTAAATACCTTTAATCAGACTCCAGCTTCTGTTGAATTTGAGGAATTTGCTGAGGTAGTTTGGGTCATACACTTCCACCCTCTCTCCCTCCTATCTAGAAAAAGAACAGTAACACTTACTTCCCAGGGTCGTGTGATTGCCAATTAAATTGCATTTAAATTGCAGGGGATTGGACTGGGTGACTCCTGGGGTCCCTCCCAACTCTACAATTCTATGATTCTTTGAAAGAATGAACCATCAGGCCTTCTGTTTATAGAGGCTCATTGTCAGGAAAACTATGCTGAAAGAGTTAATATGAAAAGGAAACCAGGCAATTTGGAGGTAATGATTTGAGGACTCTTGCCCTAAAGACTGTATAGCAGGAACTGTAACTTTCTAAACATTGTAGGACTTCAGCTCCCATCAGCTCCAGCAAGAATGGCCAATGGTCAGAGATTATGGTAGTCCGAAAACATCTAGAAAGTCACAAGTCTCCCCATCCCTTTGGTGATTTAGGAAAGAAGTCAAAGGAATAAGATGATGAAACAGGTTCAAGCAATTGCGGTCACCATCTACCCCTGCATTGTAGGAGGTCTGTTCTCTTTAAATAATGGTTTGGCATGCTCCCTCGGTGTAAAGAGGACCAGCTCCTATTGACTTTTGCAGTGCTGAAATTTATATAAGCTGAAAACCTGGTACAATAACTGCAAGGCGGTGATCCTTCTGTGGAGAACAAGGGTGTCAGCCTACATAAGCCCAGGAATCAGTCACAAGGAAAGGAGCTATTGATTACTGATTGCATTACAGAAGGCTCTTGTTAGGCCTCCTTTGTACTGGCGTGTACGATTTTGGTCCCTGGATTTACGAAAGGACATATTAGCATTGGAACAGGTCCAAGAACAAGAAAGCCAGTCTAATTTTAGGCAATTCATCCCCAGCCACCGAGAATCTAATACCTTTCCTTTTGAAAGATGGAAACGATAGAGACTTAAGGCTGCAAACCTATCACCTGCAACCCTTTACCTGGGAGTAAAATCCCATTGAATGTAATTGGCCTGTCCTTTGAGTAGGCATGTATTGAATTGCCCTGTCAATTAGGTAACCCAAGGAGCGACTTGCAATGAATCACGCTGCTCAAATTAAAAAGGAATACATGAAAGGGAAAATGAGAGCTTGCTAATTGTTACTTCTTTTTTTATTATCCCAGCTGCAATATTACATATATTCTTTTTATGCGAGGAAGCCATCATATTTGTGCTGAGACATAATTACTTAACGGTTGGCATGCAAATGTGGTCTGAGAGCACATCTCCCCCACCCCTGACAGCCCTGACAACCTTCTTAACTGGAAATGCCTGGCACTGCTTATGGGCTAGCAAAAGCTACTAGCCATGACGGCTGGATTTCTGCTGTTAGAGACAGCACACCTCGGAATGTCAGTTGCCGTAGGTGCCATCTCCTCAAGGCTGAGATGTATTCAGCCCCCTCGAGATTGTTTAGCAGAGGGCTCAGTCCCCTGCAATATTGAGTGGGGGAAGGAGGTTGGGCATAGCTGTCAACTTACAGATTTGAAAATAAGGGACCAGCAGCCTCAAAAATAAGGGATCAGCAGCCAAAATAAGGGATTTTAGTCAAACAACTGAAATACAAAGTTAAAAGGGACCAGATAATTTGGGAGAGCAGCGCCGGTTTTTAGCCCTTTGTTTCCAGAGGTTGCTGCTCAAGACACCAGCTGATGAAACACTGCAATTAAATAACTACAAGCAGCAACCACTTTTCGCACGCAAAACGAAGTCCAAGCTACGAAGATGCTGCTGCAGTTCTGTATCTTTTCTCTCGTGCTCCATCTGCAGCTCTCAGTTCCATCAGGCAGGGCGGGAGGAAGGGGGGGGGGGGAAATAGCGCCCAAAGTAAACCCGCAGATCGGACCATCTATGCTAGTCTACCACTACAAATCTATGGGAGAAGCACTTCTGGCCCTTCCTCTGTTTTCCCCCTCTATGGTTAGCCCTTGGAACACCTGCCCGCACCTCCGCCTCCTCCTCTCTCTGAACTGCTTTCTCTATGGTTGCCCTCGCTCTCCTCTCAAGGCTCCTCAGCAATTCATAGGCTGCGCCAGGCTGCCTATCTCATCTGGGTCCTTCAGTGGTGCAGCTGAACTACAGCCTAGTGTGACCGGCGGTGGCGGCGATGGGCAGAGGGGAGGCCCCAGGCAGAGACGCTCAGTTCGGCGGCTGCGAGGAGGATGGCAGCGGAAGGGCCCGAGGCTCCCGCCAGTCCTGGTGGGGAGGGGCTCCCGGGGGCCGAGGCTGGTGAGAGGAGGCCGGAGGGGGGTGGGCCGGGCAGCCAAGCAACACAGTTGGAGCCTCCCTCCTCCCTGGCCGGCAGGGAGGGAGGGAGGGAGAGGAGCTGCTTCCTTGAAACCCGGGAAATTTAAGGGACATCATCAATAAGGGACAGCAGTGGGACATGGCGCTGGGATAAGGGAGTTTCCTGCCAAATAAGGGATGGTTGACAGCTGTGAGGTTGAGCAATGAGTGAAGTTAGGCACTTGGCTAAGCCCAGTTTCTCCAGCGTCTTGGTATGGGGCACGGAGAAGAACTGTGCCTTCTTCCCTATAATGTGAGCTGCTACTGTTTCCCCTGCCACTGCCACCAACCATGGCTGCTGTGGCAGATGCAGCGGCAGCTTCCATCCTGCCTGTGCCAGCTGCAGCCATGCCGCAGCCCGGCTGGCAGGAGGCTCGCCTGGTCCGCTGCCAGGCTCGTTGCACTGGGCTGGGCGCTCAGCCTCCTCCCGGCATCACACGCATGACATCACATGTGCGAAGCTATGGTGAGCCCCACAAATGTTGCGCCTCTTCCAGTAGCTGAGAATCACAACTGGGGAAGGCCTGTTGTACTCTGGTCCTGCTGTTGGGCTTCCCATGGGCAACTGTGAGAACAGGATGCCAAATTAGATGGGTTTTTGATTGGATCTAGCAAGGCATTACATAGGTTTTTAATGGGCCTTGTGTGCATTCAAAAAGCATGTGGCTTGAATGGGGTGAAAGAAGGCTTAGGCTGTGTCTTGACATTTTTTTCTCATGACACTGTTCCTAAAGGGCAGACAGGGGTCCTGATTCTCCACTTGTGTTCCAATCTGATAAGGCAGGGCCGGGAAACTGCCCCCTCTCCTGTTGTGGGCCACAGTCCCTCGGAGGCATTTTAAGGGTATGTTTCCACTAGGGGTAGGGTCATCTCAAAAGGAAACTCATGCCATGCAAAGAAGCACTTTTAACACACATTTTTAAAACATAGCTGCATTTCAAGGGAGAGACATTTTGTAATGCATGTCTTTTAATATGAAATTATTATTTCAGGGGGGAAAAACACCACTCTTTAAAAATGTGTAGAATTCGGAAAGAGTTTTTTTTTTTAATTACAAAATCTTGTTGGCATAAATCCCTGATAGGTGTTTAAATTAGCAATTTCTTTGACTTTTTACCTAGCTAATTCCTATGATTGCCATATATTACTTATGGAGTGGAAGAATCCTATTGAATATGTTGAAGAGGCAGCTAGAATCGGATATGAACAAAAGTATTTCAAAAGAGTTGATTTAATAATGATGATATGGCAAATACATTGTTACCCAGGGTATGCACAGTCATTTTTTGGCTCTACTGTAGGCATTGATCAACTATGCTTTGCAGTATTTTGAAGCATGGGAGAAATGCTGCAAAACCTGTTTATCTGTGGCAAGAGTGGGATAAGTGTTCACACCTTAAGACAATGGTGTTTCATCCACAGCATGGATTGAAGCTTCCTGATGCAGCCTTCTAGGACTGGATCTACAATGACCTGTCTAACATTATTAGAATGATATTAGAGACAGTCGTACCTTGAAAGTCAAACAGAATCTGTTCCAGAAGTCTGTTTGACTTCAAAAATGTTTTAAAACCAAAGCGCAGCTTCTGATTGGCTGCAGGAAGCTCCTGCAGCCAATCGGAAGCCGTGGAAGCTGCATCGGGCATTCCGCTTCCAAAAGAACGCTTGAAAACCGGAACTCTCACTTCTGGGTTTTGATTGTTCGGGAGCCGATTTGTTTGGGAGCCAAGGCATTAGATATCCAAGGTACGACTGTACATTGTTCTAAAACATCACATCATTTAATTAACATACTTGTTAATTAAAGTGTTTTTTACCTTGGGTTTATTTTTGTCATAATGCTGTCTCCCTGCTGCTGGTTGTGGGTTGCTCTGCAGTGCCCTCTGGTGTCACATTTAATAACACATCATTTAATAACACATCAAGAACATTAAAAGTAGGACGTCATGTGTCCATATACATTATCAAAACCCTTCTTTAAAGCTTCCTTAACATTAAAAGCCATGAGTGTAGATTCACCCCTAGTTAAAGCTAAGCAGGTTCAGTCTGTTAAATGTCTGAATGGGAGTCTGTGAAGGCACCTCATATATGTTACCTTGGATTCAGTGATGGAGGAAAGGCAGGAGATTTAAACAGTACAAATAAATAAATGTTTAGCTCAACAATCTTCTCTCTCCTGTGTAAGAAAGTGATCGGCAAAGTCCACAATTAGAAAAGTAAGTGTTTTAATAAAGGACTGTGAAATGGGGGGAACAGGCAAGGAACAATAAGAAGAAACAGTTGTGTTACCTTGCATGGTTAATGAGACAAAGAAGGAAGATTAAGAAAAGTCACAGTGGTGAGATGGCAAGAAATATATGGATCATCAACCAGAGCAGATGAGATGTAATTATAAGAGAAATCTAAAAGAATTTTATGAGGGTATAAAAAATATGAATGGTTAAGACTGGTTACTAAGCAGCGCTACCGGGATTTGAGAATGAAAGCGATCGTCTTGGTTGGAACGAAAATAAGTTGTAGAGCGGCTGAAATAGTTTTAGTAAAGCATTAAAATGTCAGCATCCAGAATAATGGGGTGTGCTGGGTGTCAGAAACAGAGCTGAAACCAAACACACCAGAACCTACATCCTAGGAAATTGTGCAAGGTATAATGACTCAAAAGAACAATAAAGCACCTGGGATACATGGCTTTGCAGGAGAATTACTGAAGTATGGAGGCATTTCTTTGCATCAAAAATTAAAATCTAATTTGAAACATCTGGAGAAGGGACATAGTTGCAGAAGAGTGGAGTGTTAATTTGCTTTACCTGTAAGGATGGAGATAAATGGGGCCTAATCATAACTGATGGAGCAGTTTCAAAACAAACTTTCTTCTTGGAAAATTACTTAAGTTGAATAAACCTTTGGTGGGGATGGAGGCTATGTGCTGTCTGTACTGGTGTCATTCATATATATATGCTATTTACTTGACAAATATCATCAACACAATGGCATCTTGTTTCGTTTGTCCCATAGCAAACTAATTCCAAAGATGAGCAGACTTTGAAAACTAGTTTACAATGCAGGATGTGGATCTACATTTCAATTAAAAGAAAATGCCCAAACTCCCATTTGCAAATGTATACAATGCATACAAAACACAAGTGCAAAGAGAAGGTATGAACTGCAGTGAAATGTTGAAAGTGAAGTGTATCCGTTTAGTATAATTTCATGAATATCACGAGAAGGAAAGGGATCTATTATTCTGCTTTTCTCTGGAAATTAGAGCAGACCAAAAGCTAATATTGTAAATTTGGATGGCCTTGAGGCAACACTACATCTTCTTTATGCTACTTGATTTCCCCCTTGTCAAATGAGATGCCAATTTTATCAACATGAAGATGACTAGACTATAACAATCAGCAGGAGTCTTGTCATATGGTAAAAGCAGTTTTCCGTGGATTAAAACCAGCTTCTCTCTGGCTTCATGAAAGTTGTCAATATGCTGCCTGAAAAGTGACTGACATATGCAACAATCATTTTTTAGAAATCTCTTGTTAAAAATTAGAGTTCTTGACCAATCAAAAGAATGTATTAAGGCAAGTTTAGCAGATTGAGAAAATCCTTCACCAAATTCATATAATGATGTAGGGAAAGAGTAGGCAACTAGATTTGTTCGGCAGATGACGAAGGACCATTTTTTCTGGGGTGGTTCCAAAAAGAGTTGTTGTCATTTTTTACTGAGGGAAGAAGGATTATCCGTATTTCCCCTATCCTGTTTACTTTTCTTGCCATCAGTTTCCCATCCAGCCCAATTCCTTGATTACTTGCTGTTCCAGTTCCAGTTTTGTTTTCCTAGAATATAATATTGACCAACGGACGATCTCATAGTGAGCATGATGATCTTACAAGGCCATGAAGAGAATCAGACAGTGAGAGCAAAGCTCCACGATTTCCCTTGCTCTGAAGGATCAAACACTTTTGCTGCACCCCCTCTTTACAATATAATGTCTGCAGTTAAGCATAAATTTAGAGTGAATGATTTGTACATTTATATGTAAGTCTTTCACCCAGTGTTCTTTGTGCCCGAGAACCCTCAGAAAATCCCAACCCTTTTCTCTGGTTGTACGGCACAAAGAAGGGATGGGAAGCTTGCAATGGTCTATGACAGCCATGTACAACACGTCGATCGTGAGCCCCTGGTGGACCTCGGGGTTGTTTCTGGTCGATCGCAGGGCCTTTCTCTGAGCAGCGAGCATGAGGCGCGAGGGAGCTGGGGAGAGGTCTGCGTGATGCTGCTGGAAGAGGGGAGGCGGGCTTAGCATGGCTTTCTCCAACAGGGAAGGGGGTGGCTAGAGATGGAGGGAGGTGCGAGGAGGAGCTGCGTGGGAAGGCTCCCTTTGACAGGAGAGAGAGAGAGAAGGAGGGAAGGAGAATCATGGAGCAAGGAAGGAAGCAACTTGGAAGGTAAAGCGTTGAGAGAGAGAGAGAGAGAGAGAGAGAGAGAGAGAGAAGCTGGCTCCTCAGATCTGTGCAAACTAATATAAAAATATAGTTTGACTTTTCTCACTTGTTTAGTTAGAAGAAGAGGAGTTTGGATTTGATATCCCGCTTTATCACTACCTGAAGGAGTCTCAAAGCAGCTAACATTCTTCTTTTCCTTCCTCCCCCACAACAAACACTCTGTGAGGTGAGTGGGGCTGAGAGACTTCAGAGAAGTGTGACTAGCCCAAGGTCACCCAGCAGCTGCATGTGGAGGAGCGGGGAAGCAAACCCGGTTCACCAGATTACGAGTCCACCACTCTTAACCACTACAACACACTGGCTCTCTAGTTACTTATCCATCTAGTAACTATTTGGCTCTGTCATAATGATATCCAAACATAACTACTGTATCTGTGAAATAAAGATCCATTTATTTATTTATTTACAAATGACTTCAAGAAGGTGGTAGGTCACTGCCAGTTTTTGATACTTGTTGATAGATCGCAGCCAACTTTAGGTTGGACGTGCCTGGTCTATGACATCTGATGGCAACTTCCATCAGCCCCAGCCAACATGACCAAGGGCTAGAGATAGTGAGAGATGCATTCCACCAGAAGCTGGACTATAGGTTTCCCATTCTGGATGCATAGTGTCCACAGATATTGGCATAAACAAACTTTTTCAAAAAAATAATTCATTTCCTGATTTGATTTTCAAAAGTATTTATTTGAAGACAATTAAAAAGGAGCTAAACAGAACTAGGCCTGATTAAACAGAACTAGCCAAGATTAAGTAGAACCAAATATCATATGAGACATGATGTTTCTGTTTCATATCCCTTTTTCTGTGTGTGCTCTCTCTCCCCCCCTCCCCCTTGGAGCATGCTGCATCACACTTTGCTTTGCATTACATCAAAAGGAGGAGAAAGCAAAGGGGCATGGAGTGGCAGAAATGCCATGTTGCTTACAATCACATTCCAGTATAAATTTAATGTGGAAAAAGTCAAGCACATCTTTAACTCTTCCACTGAAAGACTTCCTGATGAGAAGCATTGATTATATCAGGCACAATGACATCTTTCATTTTTTAAATTGAAAACCCCCTCTGCATTTTCCCTCCCGGTATTGTCTAATTGTTTTCTAAGATTATTTCTACCGTTTTGCTCCAGTGACCATATATTGATGATTACCTGCATGAAGTGCTCTCAATTAGCTTTCCAGATGCTGTTATTTAAACTCTGTACTTTTAAGCTTCTTCGAAGATTTTTAAATATATTGACACGTTGTATATTAAAATTTTACATCTCATTTGTTGTGTTTATGCTCAAATTGTCTTCCTTTAGGAATTTTTTTTTCACAGCTGCGTGCGACGTTGCAAATGCTGCTGTGAATTGTCTCTTTGTTTTTGTTGATTTGTGATTTCACTGATTTGGGTGGAGTTACTTCAAATTTTATTTCTCTCCCAGTATAAATCACAATTTCACTACTGTCAGAATAATTATTATTGTGTGGAGTAAAGGTGTGAAGCAAATGAGCCCATTCATTGTGACAAATTCAGTAGCACTATTGCTCTCAGACTCTGCTTGTGGGTTTCCCATAGGCACCAATTAGCCTCTGTGAGACCAGAATGCTGGATTTGGTGCGCTCACAGTCTGATTCAGCAGGGATCTCCTTATGTTCTTGCATGACAGTGCTTGTTTGACCATCTGTTGCTTGGTCCCTGCTCCTGCCAACCTAGCAGTTCAAAAGCACGTCAGCGTGCAAGTAGATAAATAGGTACCACTCCAGCGGGAAGGTAAACGGCGTTTCCGTGTGCTGCTCTGGTTTGCCAGAAGCAGCTTAGTCATGCTGGCCACATGACCCGGAAGATGTACGCCAGCTCCCTCGGCCAATAAAGTGAGATGAGCGCCGCAACCCCAGAGTCACGACTGGACCTAATGGTCAGGGGCCCCTTTACCTTTTTAGGGCTACTGACCAAAGTGAACTGGTGTCCTTCAGATCATGTTGGGTTAGAACTCCCACCATCCCTGCCTATTGGCCATGTTGAATGAAGGGAACCAAGTTGGGAAAGGATGGCCCAATGGCATAGACCGCATTTTAGGGTTTCCCTAACCTCTAGCCTTTTTCTGAACATAGAGCTATGAGCTGGATTCAGATGGAGTTGTGCTTCAAATAGATGCATTGAAATCAGCAGGATATAAGTTGATCTGAGACCTACTGATTTCAGTGGGTTTACTCTAAACCTAAGTTTTGATTTAACCCAGTGGATTCATTGAGAAGAAAACTGAGTGAGGAAACACCTGAGACATAACATCTAGCAGAGGCAGTTTGAAAAGGCCCACTTAATCATGTTCTGTATGTGCATGCCAGTTAATCTGGAACATTTGTGACATCCAAAGAGCTGAAGTGCAAGTACACCGACTTAAGTGACTTGTGGATCGCAACCAGACATGTCGTCCTAATCCGTTTTTCTTCTTATTGCCAGTGATAGAAATCTCAGGGTGAAACAACCCGGTTGCGACAGCATACAACAAGAACAAATTTAGTAACAATGAGCAGGGGAGGAAAGCACAAAACAATATGAAACAATACAAAATCGTACCTGACGTAGTCTGCTGTAACCCAATTCTCTGATCTACCACATATTCACTTAACACTGTTCTTGCAGAGTAGGCCCCAGATGTGATTTATTTCTAGCTAAGATGGAAAGGCTGTCAGATCTACCAGCAAAAATCAATTCATCTAATGTTTTGTGTTTTGGAAGTGAGTGAGCCTTTTAACAGCCCTGCAAAATGAATTTTAAAAATTACTTTTGCTCTGAGTTTTAGTCCAAAGCTTGAGTGCCTAAATTGTTGCCTTGGTGCAGTGAAAGCACGTATAAATGAGAGCCCAAATGAGGAAAACCCAAGGATGGATCAAAGGACGTCAAACTTCATGTATTTAACCACATTTGGGAGTTCTTCTGTGCTGCCAAATACAGCGGTTCTTTCCAATGATATCAGGACAAAAGGAATGAGGAGGTGGAAGGGGAACCAAAACAGTTTTATTAACAAATAAACAACAGACATACAAAGCATAACATAAAACATACCCAACAGGGGCTACCCAATCTCCCCTTCAGCTGCCTGGAGCCCCAGGTAGAGCAGCAGAGGAAAGACACCAACCGTCAGCCTCCCAGCATCAAGTTCTTTGATCTGGGCAGAAGCTCACCCGGGCCCCTCCCACCTATGGCTTTTATAGCCTGCCTTGATGTAATCTAGTGCACCTGGCATTGCTCATGATTAATACAGAGCGGCTGAGAGTCTCCCACTACCTGCAGGCGGCATCCTGCCAGCACTTGCAACACAGAAGAACCCAAGAAACTCTCGTCAGGTGTGTGAAACACAAGAATCCAGCAGACCTCAAACTGGGGATGTTAAAGGGAAAGGGACATGCCACCTAACTCCTCAGCTGCTCAGCGGCTTTGTTTCAACACCCTCTTCCTTCTTTCTAAAAAAAGAGAGCACGGCTCCAGGGACCATACATTCGCTCCATAAGACGGCCAGACATTTCCCCTTAGGAGGAAAACAGTGTGTCTTATGGAGCGAAAAATATGGTACATTGCCCTGCTTGTTATGAAAATTGTATTTATGATATTTTGAGATTATATTTATTTGGAATATTATATATGGACTTGAGAATTGAAAACTTATCATTTCTTTTTTGCTTGCTTATGACTCTTTGTAACCGTAAAATAGGGACGCTGGTGGTACTGTGGGTTAAACCACAGACCCTAGGACTTGCCACTTAGAAGGTCGGCGGTTCGAATCCCCGCAACGGGGTGAGCTCCCGTTGCTCGGTCCCTGCTCCTGCCAACCTAGCAGTTTGAAAGCACATCAAAGTGCAAGTAGGTAAATAGGTACTGCTCCGGCGGGAAGGTAAACACTGTTTCCGTGCACTGCTCTGGTTCGCCAGAAAGTGGCTTAGTCATGCTGGCCACATGACCCGGAAGCTGTATGCCAGCTCCCTCGGCCAATAAAGCGAGATGAGCGCCGCAACCCCATAGTCGGTCATGACTGGACCTAATGATCAGGGGTCCCTTTACCTTTACCTAACTGTAAAATAATAATAATCATAAAAAGAACACACCTCTTTGTAAGAGAACAAGTCACATTGATTAAGCTTTGGTTCACAGAACAGAATATTGCATTTCTCCCATCTCATTCTCATGCCTTCTTCTTCCCTCCCGTATCCCACCCTGACTTCATGGAAACCCAAGATTGTGATGAGAGTGTTACATTTTTATGTATAGTATATCTATATGTATATATTTGTGTGTGTGTGTAAGAAGTCACACTGCTTCTCTAAGTTCCAAAGCCTTGGTTCTGTTTTGAGGCAATTTTCAGGTGAAATGGGCTCGGCTGAAGTCCTTGGAGAGAACTTTTGATGACCTGAGTCTTTTTTTTATGCTATGATGGCGATTACAAGGGAAAACAATATCATTTAAATGCTGCTAAGGTTATGTTACAGTGCAAGTTGCTAAAACATTGCAGTCTGGAGTTGAAAGCCAGGCAAGCAGAACCTTTTAAACAGCAAAAGTTGCTAAAAGGTTGCTTGCCTTTAAAAAGAAAATACCTCCATTTAAATAAAACTCTCAATATTTTTGCTATAGGAGATAAAGGTCAAATTGCAGTTTTAACTGTGGACTTATCTGACATGTAGTGATCATATTGGCCCATTTCTCGCCTGGCCTTAAGCAAAGGGAATGTTTCTGTCGCACTGGAGAGTGATCTCCATGGATAAAATCCTACAATATGCTTATTTGGAAGTAGGTTATGTTACAACAAATGTTCTGCTTCTCTCTGCTACTTTCTCTTTAAAGTAGCTTCCTCCTTCCTTATTTCTTTTAATGTAGCTTCTGTGCTCGTTAACTTACATGACCATGGACTCCCTGGCTTGTTTACTTTTTGAGAGGGGAATTATTATCTGTTCCTTTTTGATTTTGTGGCCACAGTAGTTGCTCATTTTGTTTTCTTTTGCTTATGAATGCAAATTATCAGGAGTGAGGAGGCAGCAACTAACTCAAAGGACAGTAGCCCTGAAAAGCCTCAATAGCACTTGCCTAATACACACCATAAAGAAGGCTGATCACCGAAGAATTGATGCTTTTGAATTATGATGCTGGAGGAGACTCTTGAGAGTCCCACGGACTGCAAGAAGATCAAACCTATCCATTCTGAAGGAAATCAGCCCTGAGTGCTCACTGGAAGGACAGATCCTGAAGCTGAGGCTCCAATACTTTGGCCACCTCATGAGAAGAGAAGACTGCCTGGAAAAGACCCTGATGTTGGGAAAGATGGAGGGCACAAGGAGAAGGCGATGACAGGGGACGAGATGGTTGGATAGTGTTCTCGAAGCTACCAGCATGAGTTTGACCAAACTGCGGGAGGCAGTGGAAGACAGAAGTGCCTGGCGTGCTCTGGTCCATGGGGTCACGAAGAGTCGGACACGACTAAACGACTAAACAACAACAACAATACACACTGGAAAGCCTAGTGCTGTGATTGTGTTATAAGACAAACATAATCAAACATTAGAGCTGAAAAAAGGGAGAAAAACTGAAAACAACTATTTGGTAAGAACTTTGTCTGGATTGATTATAACAAGCATGACCAAATTATCCCCATTCCACAGAAAACTTGTGTGAAAGCAATACGGCATTCTTTGTAGAGGGAAAGGCGGTTCTGTGAGAATTGCTAAAGGGTCATGCATGCTCCCTAATCTGTGATGAAACTTCAGCTATCTGCCAGTTATCTGGTCACAGCCATGGTCTCCATGTGTTTCTTTTGCACTTTGAAGCAGATCTCACGCCCCACATACGCGGAGTCTCTTATGTGTAAGTAACAAAGATATATTTATTCAGACAAGTAATGGTTCCATCTTGGCAGTGGAAAAAGAGTTCAGGAGTCATGATTCAGAAGCAGGCAAGACATTCAGGACTGGATAGAGATATCCCAGTAGCTTCCATACCCCTACTTAACAAGCTTTCAAAGATGAGGCTCATTCTTGAGACCCGTTTGCAAGAATGTCAGGATTGCAAATGAGCACTCGTTGGGGGTGGGGCTCTCAAACATGGAGGTGCCAATGCCATACCCTCCCATTCAGACTCCTGAATCGCTTCCCCCCTCAGCTGCCCACAGGCCTCCCCAGCCTCTACTGAGACTCTGCTCTACCAGGAGAGGTTGAAGTCGAGGTACATTAGGGAGAGCCCTCCTTGTTCGACTCTGTTTCCCATCAATCAGGCTCCCTTGGTTTCTTCTATCAACCTCATCCCAGTCCTGACAGAGCTGTGGGGCTCATCACATTATTTTGGATAATATCATTCTAAATTACGGCTGGAAGAATTACCTTGCATAAAAGAACACACACATTCTTCTTCTTTAAAAAAAAATGCTTTATTGGTTTAAAAGCTGTATAACAGAAATAATCCACAGATGTTAAAGACAAAATAAAAATAAATAAACGTTCATTCCTTAATTGATACTTGTTTTGTACATCATTTTGTGAATGAATTTAGGATGACCTCCGATCTTCCCATTATGCTCCCGAATTGGATTCCTTAACTTTATTTTCTCCACGTTGTTCTAATTACTTTACATTTATTTATTTTTAAAAAATATTTTATTAAGGATTTTCTTGTTTTACAGAAGAGTAATGCCTCGTGTTTTTTTTCCATGTAACATTTTTACAAATCCGTTTCATTTGTTGAGGCATTAGGGGGAGAAGAAAAAAAAAGAAAGAAAAAAGAAAGGGGGGTGGAGGGAGGGAAGATGGATGGGGTGGGGTCGGGTGGCGATGTTTCTATTATGCTTAATGTATGTAGAGTTTGGTGTCAGTGTTGCTTGTGTTGTTCACTTGTGTTCCTTTGGTGGTGAGAGAGGTTGGGGTTGGCCTAGGGTGTGATTGTTTGTTTGTGATTGTCTGTGGTGATCTTTGTTTTCGTGTGTGAGTGAGGTGGGTGGGTGTTTTGGATCAGGTTAGCCATATTGATTTGTATGCTGTTGGTGGATTATTGTCATTGTCTTGTTGGGCTGTGTATGTGATAAAGGGGAGCCATACCGGGGTGAAAGCGTCTTCTTCTGTTTGTCCCTGTGTCAGTTTCAGTTTATTAGTTAATTTTTCTAGTAGGGCTGTTTCCCATACTATTTGGTACCATTGGTCCATGCTTACTCCTCCTATTACGCGCAGAAACTCAATCAAAACCTGCCAACGGATTAATATTTTGACAGTATTCTTTTACATAAACTCTGTAAATGTCCCACTCTCTGGTAAATTTTTCATCTGTAACGTCTCGTAGCCTTGCTGATAGTCTCGCTAGTTCAGCAAACTCTTAGTTTATTTTGCGAGTCTGATTTGGATGGGATAACTTCTCCCTTTCAACCTTTTACGATTAGAATTCTGACAGCTACTGTATCATACATAAAGACTCTCCTGAACTTTTTTGAGATTACGTTACCCATAATTCCTAGCAGGAAGGCTGGCTGGGATTCGGCTGGCACCTTTTGCGCCTCCCCTACTTGCGGAGAGACCCAGTTTCGGGGATCCGGAGCGATGTGGGGTGAGCGGCGTGGTGCTTCAAATTGACTGCTTCTTTCACGGAGTGAAGCCGCATTGCTGTTGCCGGAGAGCGCTGACTTTTTCCTGTGGACAATTTGATTCTAAACAACTACCTGTGAGTAGAACAGAAAATTGGATTTTTAAACGTCTTAATTTGGCACTGAAACTGGGAGGTTTCAAACAGGAAGTCCGCCTTCCCCTTTTGTAAATAGATTGAAGCAAAGTATTTGCAAGCTAAAGTCTTGGAAAGTCCTATGTAAAGGATTAAACTTTCATCGGCTAAAATCATTAAACCCCCCTTGGAGGCAGGAGAAGAGGGGGAAAATTTTGGATCGTGTAAGCCTGCAGGAGAGAGTGAAGAAAGTTGGATCACCACCACTCTGAACCTGGAAATGGACTGCTAGTAAGACTGACATTTTTGGGAAAGTTCATTGACTGTGACAGTTAGTTAAATAAGAGAAATACATTGCTTTCATTGTCTCCTTCTGCGTTTAAAAAGGAGTAAAAGTAGCTGAAAATTGAAACTAATTTTACTGCTTGAACTGTGCTTAAAAGGATTGATACAAACAGAAATTGTTTCCCTCTGGAGGGAGCCTTTGAAATTGTTACAAGAGTTGGGCTGGTGGAATCTCCAGCTGCAAGAGAAAACCGTGAGATTGACCTTGGATTGCTTGAGAATGTCGACAGAAGAAGCCTTAGTGATTGCACTATGCAAGATAAGTGAGTCATTGGAACAGCTCCACAAGAAGACGGATGTGATGAATATTAAAATTGATATTTTGGGACAAAAAGTGACTAATTTGGGACAAAAAGTGAATATCTACACAGAAACTATTCAGGAACCGATACAGGAATCTACTCTGACATGCCAAATGGTGGAGAAAGCGAGGGAGAAAGTTGTGGTTGTTGAACCTAAAGTTATACAAGTGGAGAGGGAGAGAGCCCCAGCCTTACAAAGGCAATTTGATGATTACAAGTTGTTGCCCTCTATGATTGAATTCAGAGAAAGTCAGATTGGAACCCTGCTTGGACTGGAGAAGGAAAGTTGGATAGATCACCTCATGCAGGGATTTACTGACCTTTGGGATCTGACCTGGGTCAGGAGGAAATTGGAGTTGTAGGGACCTACAGATTTGGAGGGACTTTGAAACACATCCTGAAATATCTTTTGGATTTTAGTTTTAACCACGGAGATGTGGATGACATGTCGAGAAGGAATAAAAACATTGTTAGGTTGGAGCTCCCCCAAGACCTACTCTTCAGCATCAAAGAAAGGAAATTAAGAACAAGATCAGCAGAAGACAAAGTAAAGTGTATGTATAAATACGAAGAAGATTTGCAGAAGGGACCTGGAAAAGAGTTAAGAGCCTCGGACAGAAGATCACCAGGTTGATGGACTATATGGAATTGATGGAAATGACTGGCAGAATCCGAGACCAGGAGAAGAGACGGTGGAAGAAGATTGGAAAAAGTCTAAAGTTTATTTATAGAAATAGGGTAAAATTAATGAGTGTAAAAAAAATGTTGGAATGAAATTATATGGCCTTAGTAGAAGTGTTATAAGGAGTTAATCATAAATAAGTATTATAGTATTAATGGAAATAAGGTTAAAATAAGTTAAGATATTTATATGACAGAAAATAGTGAAAGATGGAAAGGATTTGCTGAAACAATTAATAGAAGTGGAATACAAAAAGGGAGGTGAGAGGAAGTCGATGAAACAAGGGAATGAAAGATAAGGCATTGAAATGGTATGATGTATGTTTTTAAATTGTTTTTGTTCTGTTTTGTTTAGTTTAATGCGTTAATGTTGTGTGGTGTATTGTTTATATATTGTATTGTTTTTTCTTTCTTTTGTTTTTTTCTTCTTTTTTTTCCTTTTCTTTTTCTTCTTGTTTGTAAGGTTTAAAAGTAATAAATATTATTTTTTAAAAAATGAAATAGGAAAATCATTTTTGGAAGTATGCTCATTCACATTCGCATAGAGTGGTGTGTGCTGTCTGTGACTCTTTCTTGCTGGTTCCCTGTTGATATCACATAACACCTCCTGACCTAACCACATGACGCTATGTCAGGCAATGCAATCTGAACAGTTTGCTCATTTGTCTTATTTGGTTGCTTAGCTGTTCTGTTTGATTGGCACGTCCTTTTCTTGAATCGATACACAGGAGGGACTTACCTTATTAAACTCCTCCATACATCACAGTTAACCAGTTTGTTCAGCTGCACTTCAATTAATTTCCTAGTTTGCTGTTTACTCTCCTGACCTGCCATAATTCTATCCCTTCCCACTTATGGACTATTGTTTCTCTTTCATGTTTCTTCTGAATCTTGACTCCCTGATGTGCTGTGCTTTATTAGCAATCCCACCACTGGCAAACCATTTCCTGCACCTCCAGCAAATGCTATATTACATTTTCTTCATGACTGATTTCTACGTAGTGTTGCCTTTCTGAGTTCCTCTGGAAGCTCCTCTCATCATGCACAGGCTGCTTGAAATCAAATCTGATGCATAATAGAACAATATATTTGTAGAGTAAGACTGCAATCTTCAACCCACTTACTTGGGAGTAAGCCCCACTTAATTCAATAGAACCTACTTCTGAGTTAAAATGGGTATGACTGTGCTGTCAGTTGACACTGTATACAGGGAAAGTAGAGTCCTAATGAATGGGGAGAGACAATAGTGGTTTTTGTCAGTGTTTTGAGGGTGGTGTCACTGCCTGTACACTCAAGCAATTCTCACTTCAGTTAGGTGAATTTTGTATTCTTACAAAAACCTAAAAAATGATGTGAGGCAGAATGGGATATAGTACTAATAAGCAAGCAAGCAAACAAACAAACAATCCCAGAGCCCTACAGAGGGACACTTCTGCTGAATTCTACAACTATACCTCCCCCTGCATAGCAAACTGGAGGTTAGGATCAGTGCCGGATTTATGTATAAGCTAAACAAGCTATAGCTTAGGGCCCCACTCTCTTGGGGCCCCCAAAAAAATTTAAAGGAAAAAAACCCTGGATGTACATTTCCCAAATATGTTAAAAAACAAATAAAATCACTTTAGATACCTATTAGGTCCATAAATTACCATATGGCATATATTCAACAGAAAAAAACAGTGACAAAGCTGGACATATAAAGGGCCCCATTACCTTCAGTAGCTTAGGGCCTCATCAAACCTAAATCTGGCCCTGGTTAGGATTGCTCCCTAAGTTATTATAGACCCTTGAACCACATTCACACAATACATTTGAAGTACTATGATACCACTTTAAACACTCATGTTTTTCTCCAAAGAATTCTGGGAGCTGTAGCTGTAGCTGAGAGTTGCTAGGAGACCGCTGTTCCCCTCACAGAGAGCTACCATTCCCAGAGTTCCTTGAAGAGGGGGATTCATTGTTATATCATTCTGTAAGCGGTAGCTCTATGAGAAGAATAGGGGTCTCCTAATAAACTACAACTCCCAGAATTATTGGGGGAAAGCCATGACTGTGTAAAGTGACACAGTGTTTTAAACGTATGGTGCGAATGTAGCCTTCGTTCTAACATAGCAAAGAAAATATTTGTTTTATCTTGAAACTTACTGTGATCACACCATTTAAATAAGGCCTATTTATAGGATCCCAACAGGGCACAGCTAGATTTAAGGGGGTGAGGGCAGGTTGGAAGTGGGAGTTAATTATCTCCTGTTCCATTTCTCCAAATCTGCTTTTGGTTGTGACTGCTACTTCCCATGCCCCCATGTTAAACTACAGAGATTCATCTTATTTCCATTTCTTTTCTTTAAAGAGCTCAATTGCTGAACCTAATTGATAATCCAACATCTCAGGGGCAGGAGAAAAGCACCGCACAAGTGGAACTCAGTTATTGAGTTAAACTGCAGCCCTTCTGCTTGATTGTGGTCTAGAGGCCCTGTTATTTTGAGAGTATCGGAAATCATTTTCAACAGCCCACAGGATGGATGGGAAACAGCCGAGCCAATCAGTTGAGAGAAAGTGGATTTAGCAAATTCAATACAAAGTATTGCAGACAGTCTAAAAAGTTTCACTGTCTTAGGAGGTCAAGATTTTTCTTTTTTTCTTTTTTTGCTCATAAAAAGCAAGGAAGCCTTTTGGAAAATCAGGGCAGCATTCCCCCCCCCCCCCTGGTGGGATTTACTTCTCGTATCTATGCACAGGCAAGGACTACATGGTTGCTATCTTTAGCACACTGATCAGGAAATACATCCCGGGTTAACCCTCTACAGGTGTTATTTCAGAAGGGGAAACAGAGGTGAAGTGTGGCTGCATGTTTAGTCCCATCCCTTGGATCCACATGACTACACAACCTTGGCAGTGCCCCCCCCTTGTGTATCCGTGGAAGCTCTCTGTGTGAGCAAAGATCCTGATACATAAAGCTCCCCTCTACAAAAATTCTCTGGAAGACTTGCAAAGGGGCTACAGGAGCAGTATTAGAAACTCAGATATATAAGCTAGGGGCCAAATGGCTTCTTAAACCAGGGTTACAGTTGTGTGTCGAGGTCCCCAAGACACCCCAAATAAAACACAATGACACTTGATTTTTGTTTAAGGTTTTTGGCATAATTTTTTGGCCATAACTTTAATAAAATTACAGCAATGTGAGTGGTTGCTTAGGCATTGGTAGCGACTAACTGACCCTACATGGGGACAGCTCTGACATTCGCACCCCCTGCGAAGTCAGAAAGGGTAAGTCACGTGGGGAGAGAGATGGGACTGGGAACTATGCCTCACCTCTCCCCAGAATGCTCCCAGGGGCTCTTGCGTGGCCCTAGCCCCTTGCCAGGGGGTTCGGACAAAAGCATGGCTAGCCCCTGGGTTCCTTTAACGGAAAACCCTTGCAGCAGCAGCATTTTGGAAGGGCAGGCACAGCCAAATCCATACCCCTCCACCAACCAATTCCCAAACCAATGCCTAACCGCAACCTTACAAGTTGTGACGATTTGCTACGCAGTAGGCAAAAACCAAATGGCACCAGCCAATCAGCCAAATGGACAAAATTGCTACCGGGCCCCTGCCACAAAGCAGACGACCCCATGACAGGCAGAGCAAGGTCAAGCAAGCAGCCTAACATTAGGGAGGGAGGGCGGGTGATCCGAAGCACGCAGCGAAAGAGGAAGCTCGTCGCTGCGTGCAGAGTATTTAACAAATAGGGCTGTCAATCAATAATTGGCAACATATAAATCTCCCCAGTAACAGCCCGCCCCTGCTTAAAGATGGCCAAGCTCTTTTGCCCAGCAACAGTGAGGTGTCTTGTCAGCCCCCACCGCAACACGTGCTCTCCATGAGGGAGAACACGCCTTACCAAAATGGCATGTCCAGTTGTCATTTTTCTGCCAGATGGCTCACAAGTCGTATTTTTCAGTACAACCTTTTGGTTCCTGAAATTCACTTTGATTGTGCAGATAAAATTTAATGGATAGACTTCTACAGGATGCTAGTCAAGATCCGAGGATCCCCAGGCACGCACCTCCTGATAGTGGAGACATCAGGCACCATCCTGGCATCTTCACTTGGTCACAAGTGGCCAATAACAAGGTGAAAAATTCACCTGGCACCTCACAAATATTAAACGCTAAACACACATCTTTAGGTGATAATGCCTAAAAAGGACACCAATGGAACTGAACTGCTGACTAAACAGGATTTAGGCTTCCACTGTAAACTGTGGTCCATTAGGACAAATGGGGCACTGCCCCACCAACTTGAATCTACCCTCAGCCCACCTGCCTGCCTCCTTACTGACAACCAGTCAGAGGCCTGTTAGCTTCCTCCTCCTTAGTTTCCATATTGCCTCTGTGGAATTCAGTTGGAAGTATGATGGAGACAAATCCAGAATTAGCTGTTGGCTTTGCCTACCATTGTCTCTGTTTCCATCTAACGTTGGCTCTGGTTCAACCTACTGTCAGTCTTCCTGCCTTCTGTCCTACCAGCCTCCATTGAGTGTAAATGTCCCATTTTTTGATACTATGGATTAAGAAAGGTTGCATCTTTGTGATAGCATGTGCATCCTTTCAAAGTCAGTGCTTACCTCAGTATGCAAGGTGGTTGCATTTAGGAGTAGGTGCTGAAGGGAATCAACCCAAGGAAGGCCACAGGGCCAGATGGGGTAGCTGGAAGGGTATTGAGAGACTGTGCAGATCAACTAGCAGGAGTTTTCATTGGGATTTTAAATCGATCCCTAGCCCAGGCTATTGTTCCATCCTGCCTAAAGTCCTCTACTATCGTTCCAATAGCAAATAAATCTAACCCAGAAGATCTGAATGACTTTCGTCCAGTAGCACTCACACCTATAATCATGAAGTACTTTGAAAAGCTGGTACGAAATTATGTCATTGCCTGCCTACCAGAGGGACTGGACACATTCCAATTTGCTTATAAAATGAAAAGATCGACAGAGGACGCTGTGGCGATTGCCCTCCATGCCGTTCTTGCACATTTGGAGCAGGGGGGGGGGGTTATGCCAGACTGCTTTTTTTAGATTTCAGCTCGGCATTTAATACCATTCTACCACAACGTCTGATGTCTAAACCGGAAGATCTGGGGCTTCCGTTATCACTTTGTGGGTGGATATTGGATTTTCTGTCAGACCGCCCCCAGAGGGTTCGGTTGGGCCCTCATACCTCTAATACGCTTAAGACTAACACAGGAACACCACAGGGATGCATACTTAGTCCGCTCCTTTATATTCTCTACACGTATGATTGTGTCGCTGCTCACCCTAGTAATAGGGTTGTCAAATTTGCAGATGACACAACCGTGATTGGGCTCATCTCTGAAAGGGAGGGTGAAACGGACTATAGAGATGAGGTGGAGCAGCTGACAGAGTGGTGCAGAGCTAACAACTTGCTCATAAATACAAGGAAGACAAAGGAGCTTGTGGTGGACTTCAGGAGACAGAAGAGCAATGTCCAACCACTTTTGATTGATGGGGTCTGTGTGGAGAGGGTAACAACGTTCAGATTTTTGGGTATTGAATTACAAGAGGATTTGTCCTGGAGTGTCAACACAAGGGGGCTTGTGAAGAAGGCACAGCAGAGACTGTACTTTTTGAGAATCCTAAGGAAAAACCATCTTCCGCAGAAACTGCTGCTTGCCTTCTATCACTGTGCCATTGAGAGCGTGCTCACTTATGGCTTATGTGTGTGGTACGGAAGCTGTACTACCCAGGACAGGATGGGGTTGTGCAGAGTTGTTAAGGCAGCAGAGAGCATTGTTGGCTGCCCACTCTCCACCTTAGAGCAGATTTATGCCACAAGGTGCCATAGGAAGGCACTGGACATAGTAAAAGATCCATCGCATCCTGGTCACTGTCTCTTCGAGCTCCTGCTGTCAGGACAGAGATACAGGACGATGAAGACAAGAACGAGCCGT
Organism: Podarcis cretensis; assembly: GCF_951804945.1. Taxonomy (NCBI): domain Eukaryota; kingdom Metazoa; phylum Chordata; class Lepidosauria; order Squamata; family Lacertidae; genus Podarcis; species Podarcis cretensis. Next base: position 115,250,202 of record NC_137170.1, on the reverse strand, counting down.
CTCAAGAACAGCTTCTTCTCCAGAGCGATCTCGGCCCTGAATGGGAAACCTGGACTTTGAAAGTCATCTAATACTGTATTGTTTTAATTAGTGTTTTTATAGTTGTTCTGATTTTGTGTGGAGTGCCCTACCTGGGTGGATGGAGCAGCCAAGTAATTTTCGTTGTCCCCGAGAGGGGGCAATGACTATAAATATATTATTATTATTATTATTATTATTATTATTATTATTATTATTATTATTATTTGCTGCCTCTGCCCTGGTATTGTTCCACCCTCCAAAATATAAACAGATTTCAAACAATGCACACCAAGCATTTCTGAGCTTGTGTAAGTGCCTCAAAATAGCACTTACACTAGGAACAGATAGAAATTATATGTTTATGAGACATGCTATTTATTCTATTGTGGCACCAAATGGCTAAGTTCTTGTATTGTTTGCTAGATTCCTGCCATGATTTCAGCTCGTCTAACCTATGAGAAGAAGAACAATTTGGGAGTATTTTTTTTTAAAAAAAAATATTTATTGGAGTTTTCAAAAATTTATCTAAAATAACAAAAACAGAGGAAAAAGAAAAAGAAAAAATACATACAAAACATACAAACCACATACAATAACAAGTATAATTTCAGTCCCTTATGTTCATAAGGCAGTTTGGGAGTATTTTTGTTGTTGCTGATGGACATAAATATAAGGTTTTCTTTGGAAACCTCTTAGACCAGACCATCACTGTTCCACAGGTGTGATTCAATGGCATGCTAGCAAATTCAGGTTGCACAATTAACATGGATTTAGTGCTCTTGCCCAATGAACTTCTAAACTTTTTGTGGGGAAAAGGAAAGTGATGGGGGAAGTTCACTGGAAAATGTGGGATAGCAATTCCTTAATGTGATGCTGTTTAACCACTCTGCGAGCAAAGTGGAATAAATGCACAATGTCAGGGAACTGCCATCGGCTCAGGGGGGAGAGGGGGAAAGCCGGATGGATTACAGAGAGCCCCCAAAGATCGTGGGAAGCAGCTCCTCCTCAGCGGAGGAGAGTAACCACGCCTCCAGTGGAGAGGAGCTTCAGGGCTCGGAGGAGGCAAGGCGATGCCAGGACACCTTGCCTGGGCAAAGCGGGGAGGAGAGAGGTCCTCCGTTACCCACGCCCTCCTTGCGCAGTAAGCTTCTGCGTCGAGAGGGGAGGCACAGACTGGGCGTCAATAAACTACTCTCCTGGGGAAGGTTTAAGGACCGCCCACTCACGGATTCTGCCAGTGAATGAGCCAGCCATGGGAGAGTGGCGCTCTGGACACATAAAGTTTATTTTGGCATCAAAAGCAAGGCTTCACAGCCGAGCAGGGAGGCATTGCCTGCTTGCTCTCGAGCAACCCCTTGGAACCCTAACACACAACAAACAGCTGGCATTTTGTGTAGCCTCTCTGAAAACTTTGTGCAACAGGATGGGTGTTCTATAAACAGGTTGTTGGGAAGCAACCTTAGTTTAAGTTGTAATTGACAGTAGTATTCTCTTGTTAGTTTGGTTTGACCCCCAGTGTATCTCTCATCCTCATATATGTATGCACCTTAATATCTACATTTATTATTAAAGGTAAAGGTACCCCTGCCCATACGGGCCAGTCTTGACAGACTCTGGGGTTGTGCGCCCATCTCACTTAAGAGGCCAGGGGCCAGCGCTGTCCGGAGACACTTCCGGGTCACGTGGCCAGCGTGACATCACTGCTCTGGCGAGCCAGAGCCGCACACGGAAACGCCGTTTACCTTCCCGCTGGTAAGCGGTCCCTATTTATCTACTTGCACCCGGAGGTGCTTTCGAACTGCTAGGTTGGCAGGCGCTGGGACCGAGCAGCGGGAGCGCACCCCGCCGCAGGGATTCGAACCGCCGACCTTTCGATCGGCAAGTCCTAGGCGCTGAGGCTTTAACCCACAGCGCCACCTGCGTCCCTACATTTATTATTATAGCCTACTTAAAGCTGAAATGGTAAAGGGAGATTACCTTTGTGTTCTACACAGGCCCATTGTCTTTTGTCAATGAAAATCTGTCAGTTCCTCATGGAATCAAAATACAGTGGTAGCTCGGGTTGCCGACGTTTCAGGTTACAGACTCCACTAACCCAGAAATAGCACCTCGGGTTAAGAACTTTGCTTCAGGATGAGAACAGAAATCGTTCAGCGGCAGCGGGAGGCCCCATTAGCTAAAGTGGTACCTCAGGTTAAGGACAGTTTCAGGTTAAGAACGGACCTCCAGAACAAATTAAGTTCTTAACCTGAGGTACCACTGTAGGGGTTTTCTATACTGATTGGGTCCAAAGGGCATAAGAAGGACAGTGATCTTTGCATATTTTGTCTGTGGCCTGAAGCTGAATTGTGGCTGTCAGGGCTGGGCTGAGGGCAGCTGTCTGGAGTGAATCAGGAGTCAGGAGCTAGGAGTCAGTTGCCAGTAAAAAAGGAACCAAAATGCAGGACTAGGAATGAGGACCAAAGAGCATGACCAGAAACTAGGGATGAGGCTCTCTTAGTTTCTTATTCTGGTTCTCTTGGTTTCTTATTTTTTTCCAACCTTAAATTCAGTCATACATATACCTGCAGCAATCTGAGATTATCATTATCATTATCATACCATTATGAAAATTCATCAGCATTTTAGCATGAAATTCTCCCAATATACACATTTTTGGTATGCAGATTTCACCCATGTACTGATTTTTTTGCAAGCAATTTCATCTAATTTCACATTTTTGCATGTTCTTTTCACTAACAGATCTGTTTAATGCACACTTTCTCCTGGTATATGCATGCTTTATAAACACAGTTTGACTGGAGATCGATCCCCGTGAGAAACCCAAGGCACAACGGAGCTCAGGCAGACCTTGCTTCTCAAGCAAGGTTCGTCAGTGAATACAGTACAGCAGGACTGTAAGCAGGGAACATTCAGCAACACTGCTACAGGGCACCCTCTGCTTGCAAAAAGGTGTGTCACAGGATTGCAGCTTCCACACACCCAATCATGGTGTAATGCGTTTAATGTGTCTAGCGGTTTTTAGCCCTAAATAACTTTTGTGGGGAAAGGTCTGATTAGGATCAGGATTTTGGCACATAGGGAGGGGAGGTGTAATCCTCCATCTACAGCATGGTCTTGTGATGCTCCTTTCAGCTCCAGGAGGTGAACTTCTAGGAAGGGGTGTGTTATGTACTGACCTGAATCCTAGAACAATAGGATCCCGAATGCAGCAGTCTGATTGATTGGTTTGCAGGAGCCACTCAATCCAGCTCCAGGCTGCAGGAGCAGCCAATCAGGCTCCGGGATGAAGTGACTCTGCAACCTGATTGGCCTACAGGAGCAGCCAGGAATTAGCCAATCACACGGGGCCCATTGTGTAAATGATGTATATATAGCTAGATGTTTTGGGGAAAGTTTCCTTCATTGCTACTATGAGCTGAATAAAGAGCATGAAATTCACACTCGACTCCGAGTATATTTCAGGGTGCAAAATGCACTGGGCATTTGAGGTGGGGGAAGGGTCAGCCACTCCCTTTTCTTGGTGCCATGGTCCTGATCTTCCTGCTTCAACACTACAGGTTTTTAGAAGGGGGGAAAACATACACACTAGACGACTTAATGCATTTGTTTCACATTGCATCTAGTCTGGCCCAAAGAGTTCTTTTTAATGAACACAAACAGGAGCCTGATACAGAGAAGACTTTAATTTCAACCTTCTTTGAAGAGAAAGTGCATCCAAAGCAATGCATGTCATTTTCTGTTGCTGTATAATTAGAAGCCAGCAGTGATCAACCACCAGCATTATTATCGCTATCGTCTTTAGTCTCCGGAATCGAGTGGAGTAGAAACTAATACCATTTAATTCTTGTCACTCCAGCAAATTAGCAGAAACATGACAACTCTTGTAATGCTATCTAGAGCTAATAAATGCCGAGCTCAAACTGTAAATGGCATGAGAATATCAATGTTTCTATTTTCAATATCAAGCCTAATTCCCTATCTGGGGTTGGGAGCTTAAAAATAATAATAAACAACAGAAATAAGCCAAGAGATTGCTGCACAGGCAATATCTTCATTTTCTCTGTCTCAAAATGCGAGGGTTTTTAAAAAAATCTTCAGGCATTAACACCACCCATCTTTCATGGGCCTGGTCCTATCCAGCTGTGGCTTCTTGCTTACTCTGGGATATTGAATGGACTCTCTTCCTTGCTACCCAGTGCCCCCAGTTGCTCATAAACAGCAAGGTGAGATGGTACTTTGCCATTTGTCTGCTTAAGGGAGAATAGCTTCTGCTAGAACCCAGTTGGGGGACCTCCAGCTCATGGGCCAAATTTGGCCCACCATGCCTCCACTTTTGGCCTGCAAGGCCATTTTCCCCAAACCATGCCAATGCCTGATGTTGCATGTGACAGCATGTGTGGGCTTGGTAAAGATGTGGCTGTATTGGTTGCTCACACAGCTGATTGCTGAAGAAATCAGGATTGAACTCCTTGTGCATCTGCTGGTGTGCAAGGAATTCAATCCTGCTTAGTCACTAGCTGCCCCAACCCAACTGTGACAGGTTGGGACCACTCACACCTGTAGTTGCTATGTTTATTTTATTTCCTTATTCAAGAATCTTATATCCCTCCCTCCCTCCTTCCCTTCAATCTGGTGCTCAAGGCTGCTAAGAACCGCTAGATAAGCTATTATGCAGAATAACACATTATTTAAAGTAATAACAGCAACAACAAATTGTGTTAATACAATCCTATTACACAAATGCCTGGCAAGCATAAAAATATCTACAGCTTCCTCATGAAAGCATTCCTTCTCAATCTAACTTTCCAATGGTTTGACTTAATTCCCAAAGGCACACGCTTCCATTGTCTCCTGAGACAGACAGTGGTACCTCGGGTTAAGTACTTAATTCGTTCTGGAGGTCCATTCTTAACCTGAAACTGTTCTTAACTTGAAGCACCACTTTAGCTAATGGGGCCTCCTGCTGCTGCCGTGCTTCCGGAGAATGATTTCTGTTCTCATCCTGAAGCAAAGCTCTTAACCTGAGGTACTACTTCAGGGTTAGCGGAGTCTGCAACCTGAAGCGTATGTAATCTGAAGCGTATGTAACCCGAGGTACCACTGTAAATTAAACTACTCCATAGTGTTAGAGAAATGAATGAATGAATAAACAAATAAAACATCACAACATCCCCCAATCAACTAATAGTAGAACAGTAAGAATACAACAAATACAACACAATGATTGACTAATAATAAAAATAGTATTGTACCTAACATATCCTCAGCAGCAGTAGCAATATGAAAATATGCACACATAAAGTGACATATGTAGGATGTAGCAGCAGCACTCATAGATCTGTCTTTGCCAGGGGCTCTGGCCTTGGCAAAAGCTAAATGGGTGCCTCTTCCTTGGCACCAACACCAAACCCTGCTTCCTTTTTTGAAGCTTCTTTTCCCTTGGGCTAATGTGGAAGTGGCTGGAGTGATGTATGATGTGGAGGGTTTCAGGGGGATGCGATCATCCCAGGGTAGGAGTTTCTTTGTGGCTACAGGTTAGCCTTCTTTATCCCTCTTCAGGCACTTGCCTCACCATGTGAATGATATGGGGGGGGGGGGAGAGAAAGAATTAGAAATGAATTAGAAATGAACGCGTTCACTCTGACCCCATTCCACCTCCATCCGCATAATTGTCAGCGGGTCACTTGATATGCTTATCCCGTAACACTGCTCCTACCCATCTCCCACTGCTTTTCCTGTGCACGGTCTACAGGAGCTGAGCAGGTCCCCTGCTGCAGTCGACCACCCTCCAATTCATGGAGGACATATCTGTGAGCTCCTCCAGAATGAACAGGACATTCTGTTTTTTCTCATGAGAGGACAGCGGCCAAAACGGCCACCACGATCTCATGTGAATTTGGGCTGCACCCAAAAACACATGTTTTGGGGTACTGTATGTTTGGGGGCATATGGGACGCAGGTGGCGCTGTGGGTTAAAGCCTCAGCGCCTAGGGCTTGCCGATCGAAAGGTCGGCGGTTCGAATCCCTGCGGCGGGGTGCGCTCCCGCTGCTCGGTCCCAGCGCCTGCCAACCTAGCAGTTCGAAAGCACCTCCGGGTGCAAGTAGATAAATAGGGACCGCTTACCAGCGGGAAGGTAAACGGCGTTTCCATGTGCGGCTCTGGCTCTGGCTCTGGCTCTGGCTCTGGCTCTGGCCAGAGCAGCGATGTCACGCTGGCCACGTGACCCGGAAGTGTCTCCGGACAGCGCTGGCCCCTGGCCTCTTAAGTGAGATGGGTGCACAACCCCAGAGTCTGTCAAGACTGGCCCGTACGGGCAGGGGTACCTTTACCTTTACCTTTATGTTTGGGGGCACTGTGTCTGAAAAATCACCTTTTGGGGGGGGGGAGGGAGACCGCAATCTCTCGTGGCTCATGTGACTTGTGTAAGAATGAGGACTCAGAAGATTGAATCCCAGATTTGGGCTGCGTTGTGTTAGATGAGAAGATATGGGAGGAGGATGCTGATAGTGTCAGAGGAGGTTGGGCCAGCATGTTTGCAAAGTTCCAGCCTATTTTACCTTTCCACACTCATCACCTAGCCCAGAGGACCTTCAGAGGACCAAGGCCCTAACTGACATTAACAGAATGGTGTCCCTACTTCCTGCACTAGGAAGTTCAGGATTCCTTTCATCCTAGGGTTTGCTTGCATGCTTGTACAACACATCTACATATCTCTCCTCTGTAACTCAGTACTCTGTATATGTCCTATCCCCACCAATTCAGGGAGTTCACTTCAGATATCAAGTAAAGTTCCAGGTTTCCTCGTCCTCCCTTTTTAAAAAACCCTACCAGCCATCCTTCGGTTCCTGTTGCTCTTTGAGGTTGCCTTTTCGCTGTACAGATAACCATGTAGCTTATGCCTCTTCTGAGCTGGGCTAGTCCTCCGCATCCATTCTCCTTTTTTTTTTTCCACTATGCAAGAAGAAGAGAGTCTAATCACCAGCTTGTAGCTGATGCCTGATGCCGACCCTGACTACCCTGTGTTTACGTCTAGTCAGCTCAGTGACGGGCATTGTTCTTTGTCGTAGCTCTTTCCCCCTTCTGCCATGTTGACGCCACTGATGATCTACACAAAATCCATCTGGGTGGCTAGCACATAAAGCCTGATAGAATTAAAATTGGACCCCAAATAGCTGGGTTTTTATATATAAAAAAACAAGGTTAAGGTGATCCATAAGGAGATTTTATCGAAAAGGAAATCACTGCATTTAGACGAGTGTTGTTTCTGCTCTGTGACTGCTATAGATTTTTTTTCCTGCTTGAAATCTGCCCCCCTTCCAATATTATTTCCATTTTTTTGTAGTCTCACTAATATTAGAAAGAAAAGGAAGAAAAGTGATACACGTTCAAGAATAACCACAATCAAACTTTACAGCACTAGAGGTGCGTATCGTGCTATGTTGAACATGATGGGGGTTAAAACTGAAGGGCTGTGATACAGGCACTTCGTTTTTCTGATGCCAGCTGGGAAGGAGGAAGGGATATAAACACAAATCTCTCCTTTTGTCCATGTATTGTAGGGAAAGATCATCTGCAGCCTGTGGAGTACCCTTGAAATGGCCACGAACATCAAACTTATTAGGCATTCTGCTCAACGCTGCCAGTTTAAGTACGCACACCGTCTCTGAAAAACTGTTCTTTGGAGCCTAGCAATTTTCTTCCCACCGTGAGAGGGGATGTTATACAGGGTTGTTTATTATAAACTTTAATAGAACTGAAGCTCAAGGTACAGGCATCTTGTATTGGAGATGGTCTTATGATGAGAGTGCACAGTAGGGCCTATTATTGGAAGATCTGAATATAGTTTCCTGTATTTGGGACCAAATAAAGCAGAGGCTGCAGGCATGCTAGTGTTCCAATTATTCCCCTCCCCAAGAAATAGCTCTGCTTGTCCACACTTAGATGAAAGCATCCAAAATTTGGGGATCTGTCCACCCCGCTGCCTGACAGGACTAGTTCTGTTCCTCTCCTTCCAAGGAAGCCTTAATGAATAATCAACAGAGATGCCCCCCGATGTGAAACATGCATGTGCTAGCGAATGTCAACAGATGGGTGCAGCTTCATTGCAATTGCTTAAGGAGGGAATGGAACTGCGGTCTCCTGATACTAATCCCATTGCCCCACACCCGGAATAGAGACTTGAGACAGGGTTATGTTTGTGGAAATATCACAAGGAAGGTTTGAGCCATGGGTAGGCAAACTAAGGCCCGGGGGCTGGATCTGGCCCAGTCGCCTTCTCAATCCAGCCTGTGGACGGTCCGGAAATCAGCATGTTTTTACATGAGTAGAATGTGTGCTTTTATTTAAAATGTATCTCTGGGTTATTTGTGGGGCATAGGAATTCATTCTTCTTCTTTTTTCCAAAATACAGTCCATCCCCCCCACAAGGTCTGAGGGACAGTGGACTGGCCCTCTGCTGAAAAAGTTTGCTGAGCCAAACCAAACCAAGGTCTGGGCGGGAATAACCTGCACTGGCTGGGAGAAGATCTCCTGCCTGATGGTAACCACCAAACCACCCCAGAGCAACTCCTTCACCCAAGCTGTCATGGAGGGAAGCAAATGGGCAATAGGTGTGTGGCCTAACAGATGCAACCACCCCCACTGCTGAGCATGCAGTAAGTGGGACCTGCCAGGCCCCAAGAGCACTACACTGAGCAGCCCCTATCCCCAAGCTGGTCAACACTAGAGAGTGGTTAGTGGAATGCCCTCAGCCCAACTTGCCTTAGGGTGCTGGCCATTATCTAAACCTCTTACCTGCCCACCAACTGAAGTAAAAGAAGCCAAATTAAGCCCTGGTCCACCACAAGCCAATCAGATTCAGAGCAGTTTGAAGTAGATTAAAAAAGGAGCAGCCCCCCCAAATCAGAGTGCTCCCCTAAAATGCAGCCCCAGTTTGGTAATTGACTAAGCCCACACTGCTTAAGGGTGAGAGTCCCCCACTGCCTTAGAAGAAAGTCACTCATTGGGGTTGAGCTCATTGGGGTTGAGCAAATCCACCCTTAGCTAATGGCTGGGATTGATTTGACAGTTGCAACACATCTAATTGTGTAAATGTGCTTAAGTGGCTAAGTGGTGACTTGAATACATTTCAGACAGTCACAGCAGACTCTACTCCCATTTACCTACATTTGTGATGAATAGATTTCTGAGGTGTCACAGCAACTCAGCCATTTATAGCAGCTGTTTCTGGTTTAGCAAGGCTGGCCTGCCATGTTTCCTCCAGCAATCATGCATAAGAACATGAGAAACACAGGAGAAGCCCACTGGGTATGGCCAATGGCCCATCTAGTCCAGCATCCTGTTCTCACAGTGGCCAACCAGAGGCCTGTGGGAAGTTGGCAAACAGGACCTGAGCGCAACAACGCTCTCCTCTCCTGTGATTCCCAGCAGTTAGTATTCAGAGGTAGAACAGAGCCATCCATGTGCAATCCCAAGCCAATGCAACAAGTCATGGCATTTTGCTGACTGCATCACACTGATCTCGAGGCCCCAGCATGTGTGATAAGGACAATCACCCATTTTCTTTTATAATCATGGGAATTTTGTGCATGAGTGAGATCTGTTTTGTCGCTGCATTTATCTTCCTGTTATAGAAGACAATAACACCTGTTGCATGAAGGGGAAAATCACCTTTCTAAATTGCAACCCCGCACACAATCTTCATTTGCAGATGGAACGGGCATTAGCCAATTAGTCCCCTAAATTAGAACTGTCTACAGACCATTCACTAGCAGATTAGACTTTTATTGAATTCCTGAAGACAGAGTAGGAAGTTTTCTGAGTAATTAATCCACGTGTACGTATGGGTTTGTGCAAGAGCTGTGTGGTTGCTTTCACAGAGGGAAGAAGGGAACAGTTACTTTGCCATGATTTAAGCACTGGTAACCTTAAACCTGCAACACAAATAATAGTAAGTATTGCCGTGCAGATTTCCTTTGGACCTTCAGAAGAAGGCCACAGATATCCATCATTAAGGTTATGAAGTTTTGAAATGAAAATTGGTACAGGGTCTTTTTTTTTTTTTTAGTAATTTAGTGCTTGCTTGGTGGTTTTCAAATAGGAGTCCATATTAATCGATGATCACTATGTCCTAAATCTGGGCGTTAGGTGTGCTGCCTGCAGAATTTACTAGTGTCTTAAATTTCATTTCATTTGATGTTACAGGCATGGTGCAGAAAGCCCCAGTAGAGGTTAAATCCCAGGCATCTCTAATTAAGGACCACATATTCGGTGCTCGGGGAAACCTCTGCCTGTGACCATTTAGAGTCACTGTCAGTGCTGGTCTAGATGAATGAACAGTCTGACCTGGCATAAGGCAGTTATACTGTTTTATTACTGTTTTACTGATTGCTGCTTTGGGGCTTTGCTGAAAATTAACCCAAACTGCAGAAATGAATGAATATATAAAATATTAGTAGCTGTATTCAGCTATGGGGTTAGTGGTGTTAGTTTTACTGATTATAATGGCAGTGCTTCTGTCCTAATTTCTAATGTTCCTCTCACACTGCAGTAGCTGTTGTGTTCTGAAACAGCGGCTTTTTGACCCACAGACCACCTTGTTGTGCTAAAGTTCATGGATGTGGAGCGATGCAACAAAAAGTGTGATTGGACATGTCACTGCTTCCTCACCCTTCCAATGAACGTGGACTTCTATTCCCCAATGATTCTCCCATGAAAACAGCAGGAATAGACAGGACACTCCAAATTTTGTCACTTCACCCCCACAATTTTCTGGGTTATTGGGGTTTGGATGCTGTTAACATGGAAATGAATGCTAAACTTCCACTATTGTCCAGTAGATTTCTGGAAGTGGCTTTCACGTCTTGTGAAAGATTAAACCAAATGCAGAAATTGTCAGGTAAGGAAATGTTGAGAAAGCAGAGTCATGTGCTGTCTGAATGCAGCCTTAGTAGAAGCATTTCTTCTATTGCAGGCCTAGGGAATCTGATTGGGTCTACAACAGGGCCAAAGGCTTAAACCAGGATTAGGCAACCTGTGTCCCTTTGGATAATGTTGGAAACTATATCCCATCAAACTCAGCCAGTACTGGCAACTGTGAGGGATGATGGGAGTTGTCTTACAACAACATTCGAAGAGCCATGATTACCCCATCATTTGCTCCCCAGAGATCAGAGCACCCTAAACCTCTGGAAGTTTTCACATTTTGATCCATCCATTTGCATTTCTTGAATAAGCCCTTTTTGTGTCTAAAACATAACATCAAACCCAAAATGAGCAAAATTTTTTGTGCGTGTGTGTGGGGTGGGGGTGGGGGAGGCTGAAGCTGAGTGACCTCTGTAACTTGGCCAAGATTTTTACGATTATGCCAAGTCAGGTGATTCTTTCAGTAGCTCTCCGAAATGCCATCTGATGATGAAGTGTCTTTCCAGCCCTTCAAGGTTGAATGGTGCTGCGATAACAAATCAGCAGACTCGTCAGTGCTCTTGGAACTAATCAGGTAGTCAATGCAAAACTTTAAGCACAGAACTTTAAAAGAGCAATAAATGGTATTAAATTTAATATCCTGGCATCCCACGAAGATCTTGGCTGCCTTGCTGGGGCTTTCAATCTGGCACCTGTAAAAGTATATGATAATTGTGCTTCTCTCTCTCTCTCTCTCTCCCTCTGTTTCCTGCCCCGTGCTGTTCTATTTAAGAGCAAAGGACAAAGCGTTACATCCAGAGTTGCTCTGCTTGTGACCTGTTGAGCTGATTCAGCCCACTTGACGTATGAGGCAGCCAGAAAGGGCTTTCATAAGCCTCCTGCTTCCCCAGGACTTCTCTGAGAGTGGAAGGTGAGTGGACTGCTCCATTTCCTCCAGTCTTACTGCTTCTTACATGGCAGAGGAGAAAGGTTGGATGAGGGTCAGGAAGGAGGAATTTCAAGACCAGGATGCTTGTGGGGTGAGTGGTTAGCAACGAGCCCTTTAGAGAGATCTGGGCAGCTGCTAACCCTTGATGTTGGACCCAAAATGTTGGACCCTGCTTCTCTGTTATTTGTTCTCAGTGGCCAGGAAACTGGAGCTCCGGAGCAGGTCTGCTGCTTACTGACAAACTGGGGAGAACGTTGTGTCCACACTTTCTATTTTAGCTCCAGAAGTGGTGGCAGACTTACTTTTTAGAAATGAAAGTGGAACCATCAGGAAAAATTCCTGGAATATTGCTGTGGAGGTCAGGACCTCAGCAATGTCTCCTGCACCTACAGCCCTGCATCAAGGTAATTGATAGAGTTATTAATTGAAATCTGCTCAAACCCAGATTTCAGGCTATCTGAACATGATTGAAGGGTAGCAGTTGTGCCCAAAAGAAGTCAGGGGTGTTCACATGTCACATTCAACAAGTGTACAGTCTGCACCTGTGTACACAAATTGTTGTACAGTTGTTCACAGCACATGTTTAACAAGCACATAGTCTGTGTGCTTGTGTATATAGTAGTTGAGCTGTGCGAATCAACATGCATACTCCTTTTCACACAAACACGTGTACAAGCGGATTGCAGTTGTGTTCAGTGTAACATGTGAACAAGCCTCAAGTTAATGTGTTTCAGTATGGAACCAGGTCTCAACACTGGCCCAACACTGACCTCTGCCCTTCTGGATTGTGGGTCCTCAATTTGTTTGAGATATACATGTATACACGCAAGTGCCAACTCCCTGGGGCCCTGGGTGCCCGAGCACCCACAAAATTTCACATGAAAGAGCCGGGCACCCATAAATTTCAGTGCCAGGGCCATGCACACTGCATGGCACCCATGACCCCGGACACACACGGTCGTGGGGCCAAGCTGGCACTCACATTCTTTTTTAATACACAGTAATTCCATGCCAATGCCATGATTCACAGAAAAGGACACTTTTGTGTGTGGGTTTGTGGGTGTTCTTAAGTCACCAGTGTACACCCACAAAATAAGCTTCAGCCATTACTAATGCCCTCAGTTTTTGCACTGTAGACTTCATGACAGGAAATTAATGCAGGAGACAAAGCAGAACATTAGATAATGCTCATAGAATCACAGCTGACAGGGTTGAAAAGGACATCTTGGGTCATTGGCTCCATATACTTGCAGTAAGTGTGGAAGATTGTCCTCTACAGTAATCTCTTAAGTGTTTTATCCGATGCTGACACTTCTTGTTCACTGGTACAAACAGTGCTAATATACTGGCTAAATTAATATTATTGGCAAGTACTGTGTAATGCAGGCAACTTTTCTTTTTGAACACTCTCCGTAATATATAATAGGTAAGAACAGCTCCAAGAGCAGATTGGCTTCTCCTTGTGAGAATCAGCTCAGCACATAGAAAATAAGGCTTTGCAGTGAATACCAATATTTCCTAAAATAGCAGAATATGTTGGGCTCCTCCCAGAATGAACTGAGACATAGGGTGGGAGTCACCTAACAAGCTCTGTCAGCAGAATACCTTTGAAAAGACTTCTGCTTGTGCAACAGGATTTCCCCCATCTCCTTCCCTCGCATGCTCACCTTAAATTGACTTATGGGAGCTGGCCAGGAAAACTCTTAGGTCACCACATGGTGGAAGTATAGGGGGCATCATTCCATCCTGTAAAGAGGAATGATTAGAAAAGTGTGATATTGAATTCAACTCCATAAAGATGAAAATCATGCTCTAATTTCTTAAAACCAAAATGTAAAAGTTTAGGATAATTTAAAGCCCTAAATGGCCTCGGCCCAGTATATCTGAAGGAGTGTCTCCACCCCCATCATTCAGCCTGGACACTGAGGTCCAGCTCCGAGGGCCTTCTAGCGGTTCCCTCACTGTGAGAAATGAGGTTACAGGGAACCAGGCAGAGGGTCTTCTCGGTAGTGGTGCCTGCCCTGTGGAACCCCCTCCCATCAGATGTCAAGGAAATAAACAAATATCTGACTTTTAGAAGACATCTGAAGGCAGCCCTGTTTAGGGAAGCTTTTAATGTTTGATGTTTTATCACTTTTTATTATTATTAATATTCTGTTGGGAGCCACTCAGAGGAGCTGGGGAAAATTATGATGATGATGATGATGGTTGACTCCCATGCCACTTAATTAAATTTCCTGGTTGAGGTTTTGCCTGAATCACATGACTCACACACTAGGTGGACTTTCTATTAAGCCGCCATCGGCATCAACCCTGCCACACTCACATATACCTCAATACAAGGATAATTATACTGTACTGCCCTACATCTGGATTTCCTCTGCATGCAAAGACAGGCTCTGGCAGATTGAGCAAACAAGACCAATGGTGGGTCCAATGGTCAAGAAGGCGGTTTCTGCATGTGCTGTAGAGGGAAGGGAGGGGAAGATGGGGCTTCTCCACCTGGGAAAGTAACCCATCTAGGAGAAGGAAAACCCTGATCTTCAATCTACGCTGCCTTGAGGGATATCTTCTGAAGAAGATAAGGCCAAGGAGTCAACCCTGCACAAATCCGGAGTGGAGTCCCTAAGACGGTTGGATGGTGCCTTGTACACCTCCTTCCAGCAACTCCTGCAGCCAAACCCGCACCAAACCTATTCCTCTGCTTTCCTTTGGGCCAGATCAGTAAGGCTGAGGGGGGGGGGGTCTTGTCGCCTGGGCAGCTCAGGCCCTCCATGCACACTGCCTAGGCTTGCGTCTCAGAAAAGTCGCTTCAGTGCTGCTAATGCAGTGGTTTAATTTGACCCCCGGAGGCGCACTCCGTTGTCTCTTGAGACCGACTGTACTGACAACTTCCCTACCTCACCAGGTGGTCGTAAGGATTGCTGAGGTAATGTATGTGATTATTATTTTTCCAACGGCAGAAAAGGAAAAAGTACATAACAACAGTTTGTCACAGTCTTTCTTTCGGCGAGTCCCCCAATAGCTCTAACAAGTAAAAAGTCTCCTCCTTAAAACATGTTCCTATAATAATCTCTGGCAAGGTAGTACTGTAGTTCCTACCAAAGTGCCACAAATAGTAACAAGGGAATGCTCCATAAACATAAGAAATTGTTGCTGGCTAGCAAAGCAAGTCCTTCAAAGCAACCTTTCAGTTCATTGCCAGCCTTGAATTTTTGTCAAGAAAGGTGGGGGACAGAGAAAGAGAGAGAGAGAGAGAGAGAGAGAGAGAGAGAGAGAGAGAGTCAAATATATACTTTTTTCTGGCAAGCAATTTCCTTTAATTTAATGCATTTTTGTATGCTAGTTTCATTAATATTTATGCCCTGATATTTATGCATTTTTGGTGCACTTTCCCCTATTTATGCATTGCTGTACACAATTTTTTGGGGGGTGGGGTGGGAAGATCTGCATCACCAGCGGTGACGTCACAACACGCGCCATACGACGTCACCCTTCTCAATCATGGGTGCAAGCCAGCGCCGATGCCTGGGTATCACTCTGCAAGGCTTACTTCTGAGTAGACATTTAAAAGAGCAAATTGTTAAGGCTTACCATGGCACAATAAATGCATAGTGAGCAGTGGTTAAATCCTGGTCTGTATATGTGCAGGACAATAAGGCAATAGAATCCAGAGAAGGCATGACAGATGGTATCGCTTCAGGTTGTGTATTACAAACATAAATGCTCCTGTACGTAGAAAAGCCCCTCGCAATTAGAAACCTAGTGTAGCAAGGAGCAGGCTGGACTAGTAGCCTTCTCCTTGATGTGCTACGTTTCGACATGCAGTGAATACACACACACACGCACACAGAACACAGGGGAGCATTCAGAAATGGTCATTCCCTCAATGGCAGTCTGAAGTGGTGCAGCCTTTTCTACCACTTCAGGAATACACCATCTCATGTTCTTCCTTCTGCAAACAAGGCTTTAAGTTACATAAATGTTACCAAAGATTCAGTTGGCAAATGGCACCCTGCAGACTGTATCTGGTTGTGTTTTTTTAAAAAAAACACACACCCTTAAATGGATTGTGTCAATCAGTCCTCCTATTCAGTGTATGCAAGAGAGAAAGATAAATAAATATGCTTTCATACATATGAATGCCTGATTTAGTTGATTCAGTGTAATTGTCAGACTCATGCTACCTTCTGGTCGACCCTGAATATGATCAGCAAGTGGGGCAGCTGTAAAGAGCTTTTTTTATTATTATTCTGGCAGGCTCTTGCCTTGCTAGGCAGGTAATTGCTTTTATCTGAATAACTGTTGTTGTTGGGTGGTGTTGTTGTTTTAAATAACCCCCATTCCTCCCTCCAATGCCCTGTATTCTATCTGACACGGTTATCTTATTTGTTGGAAGCTGTCTTGAGCGATGCATCAGAATTAGAAGCATCAGACAAATCCATATCAACATCTGCATTGTAATAATAAACAAATAAATACAGGAATAACCAATGTGGAAAAGTGGGACCACGAACCAAAAATAATGCAGAAATTACTTTTTTCATACGGGGAAATCGATATTCAATGGATTTCATGCTTTGAAGAAACTCTTCAACAGGAGAAAGGTTTTTCTTATTTATTTTTTTAATGCATATCGATTTGGAGGTTGTGTGCTTTCCTATGGTCAAGAGGCAGGGAAAGAGCATTCTGGCTGATGGGAAAGTGGAGCCCAATGGGAAGAAGAGCAGAACAAGGGGATAGGTGGAGATGAGGCAGTTGCTAATGGAAAAGGGATGGAGAGGATTCTTTTTAAAATTGGGCCAATTTCTCATTTCTCCTGCATTCCCTTATGATAACTTCCACCTGGTTCTGGAGGGTCCCCCAATTCTCTAGAGCTGATGATTTATTTATTTTTTGGAAGTGCTGGGTATGGCAGGGAGAATTTGCAAACATGTCCCCCCTCCTTTTCTGTTAGGGATGGTAATGCCAGACTTTCATTGTTTTGCCATTTGTGGATCCATACTCATGCACTTTCTATTTCCCCCCTGGAACCCTCTCCAGAAAACATGTGTTTCTTTGTCCACTCTTCAGTTGATCTTAGTCTGATTTTTCTGGGTGTATCTTCCTCTGTGTTTGCTGGAGCTCAGGGCATTTGTTGTTAGTAAGATGGGTTGCTAAGGACACACTGGGTTTCCTGGATTTGTTGTTGACTATCTTCTCCCTAGGGATACGGGTGGCACTGTGGGTTAAACCACAGAGCCTAGGACTTGCCGATCAGAAGGTCGGCGGTTCAAATCCCCGCAACGGGGTGAGCTCCTGTTGCTCGGTCCCTGCTCCTGCCAACCTGGCAGTTCGAAAGCACGTCAAAGGGCAAGCAGATAGATAGGTACCACTCCGGCGGGAAGGTAAACTGTGTTTCCATGTGCTGCTCTGGTTCGCCAGAAGTTGCTTAGTCATGCTGGCCACATGACCCAGAAGCTGTACGCCGGCTCCCTGGGCCAATAAAGCGAGATGAGCGCCGCAACCCCAGAGTCGGACACAACTGGACCTAATGGTCAGGGGTCCCTTTACCTTTACCTTACCTTCTCCCTATCTGTTGTTAAGAGAGGCTGCTATGGACTCTCTGGTCTTCCAGGCATTGCTGCTCCTCCCTCCTCCCTGTCCCTCCTTCCTCCATTCTCTGGAGATGCCGGGTCCTTTTTTTTTTTTTAAAAAAAGGAATGTTTTATGATTATGCAGTGTTATGACACAATCAGAATAGTGCTTTGAGCATGGGGAGGGGAGGGTAATAGTGTCATTTGGAAAGTGACAGGGAATCCTGGTTTCCAGTCAGGCAAGAATTGGATGTGTGCTGTTCACTGGTCAGAAAATCTAATGAAAGCTGATCCTTTGGAGAAGATAAGATAAGTTAAACTTTATTTGCATTAGCCAACGGCCATAGCAACATAAAACAAGCAATATATACAAATAAAATATATACAAATAAAAAAGACAGCAATGGGTAAAAAGGGCAATCAAATGGCCAAGTTTATCGTTCAGATATTGGCCCTTAATCTCATTGCACCTTCAATAAATCTAGCAACCTTTGCTATTGTCTGAGCATTTTGATCTGATAAAAGAAAGAACAATGTAGCCTCAGATGGGCGGCCTGGGATGGTAAGTAAGAGTGGAGAAGCATGGAAGAAAAGCAAGGAGGTGGGAGGCGACTGCCTCTGCCTGCAGATCTCTAGGGCGGGTGCAACTACCGAAAAGGCCCTTTGCCTGGTTTCCTGTAACTTCACCTCTCAGAATGAGGGAGCCACCAGAAACTAGAGGGAACCACAAGATACCAGGAGTCGCCACATATCTGGCAATACCAGATTTTCACAAGAAACCAATGGCACAAAAGCAGAGCAGTGTAAAGAGCTCTCAGACGTGGGGGGATTAAGCAGCACACAAGCCAAGAAAAATACAGGTCAAGTGAAAAGTATGGACAGGCCCACTTTAGACACCTCCACTGGCTCTAAGGCCCGTCTCTAACTCCAAGAGAACTAACTGGATCCCACCCTTTGTGTTGATTAACTGGGAAGGGAATTAGCTCCTTGAACTTTGTTTGTTTGTAATGTATTACCAGTATCTTTTGGCACAAGCATTTGCAAATCCATTGATGTTGGTGTAAATTTTCCCTGCTTTCATCATAATGTAGCAGAAAGTTGTTCCTCTATATGAGTTATAATATATTTGATCTTTTTTTTGGGGGGGGGGACACACGACTCAGTGATGTGTGACTATATATTTCCCACTGAACTCTGTGAGCTTTGCAATTCAACAGTCGGAAGACATAGTATCATGAGCCGGTGGAATTTAAAGTTGGAAAGCTTTCAAATAAGAGCTTGTATCTTGCAGGAGGTTGGTTTTTTTTTCTTGTAGGGAAGAAGAAGCAAAGGGGTGTTTAAATTATACTTTTGCACTTCAGGTAGCTTCACAGTACTCTAAAAGGAAAGAAAAAGACACAATCTTTTGTCCATGATTCCCAGTACCAAACATGCAAATGAAGGAATTGTGCTTCAGGGACCCTATCCTATTTTTCTTATAAATGGAACCCAAATTATGTGTTGCCACACTGTCTTATTTGGCAAGATAGAAACTTGAAGACCATGTTTCTGGGCCTCTAGTGAGTGCTGCAATTTCATCTTCTTGGCTCCTCTCTAAACTTCATATCATATGAGACTGTGCTTCATCTTCCTAGCAGCAACTTTCTGGTTCATAAATAGAATGTGGATTGCTTAGAATACTCTATGAAATC
This sequence comes from Podarcis cretensis, assembly GCF_951804945.1. Lineage (NCBI taxonomy): Eukaryota > Metazoa > Chordata > Lepidosauria > Squamata > Lacertidae > Podarcis > Podarcis cretensis. The sequence continues at coordinate 115,231,059 of NC_137170.1, read as the reverse complement.
AGTGTGTGGGATGGTGGATTTGGGATGGGAATGCAGACCTGAACTTCTGCCCAGGACACACAGATGGCAGCATGATTAGATGGGAAGTTATGTAATTTCTAGTTATGAAGGCTATTAGGATGCTGCATATTGTTTTAGATTTACTGCCCAAGGGTGTGGAATGCTGGCAGGAACAGTCTTCCAGGGATCATTGCTTGTTGGAGAAGAGCAGAATGCAATGGGACACAGGTGGCACTGTGGTCTAAACCACTGAGCCTCTTGGGCTTGCCGATCAGAAGGTTGGCGGTTTGGGTAAGCTCCTGTTGCTCTGTCCCTGCTCCTGCCAAGCTAGCTGTTCAAAAACATCCCAACGCAAGTAGATAAATAGGTACCACTGTGACGGGAAGGTAAATGGCATTTCTATGCGCTCTGGTTTCCATCATGGTGTTCCATTGCATCAGAAGCAGTTTAGTCATGCTGGCCACGTGACCCGGAAAGCTGTCTGTGGACAAACACTGGCTCCCTCGGTCTGAAAATGTGAGGAGTGCCACAGCCCCATAGTCTGGACCTAACTGTCCAGGGGTCCTTTACCTTTTGCCCCTTGGGCAGTGGAACAGATAGAGTTGAAATTGCTGTTATCTGTTGGGTGGAACAGCAGATGAATATAAAATATTCACACAGTACTTTACCAGCTGCACTGGCTCCCAGTGGACTATAGGGTCAGGTTCAAGGTGCTGGTCTTGACCTTTAAAGCCCTTTGTGGCTTAGGACCCTCGTATCTATGGAACTGCCTCTCCTGGTATGCCCTGTAGAGGACCTTAAGGTCCATGAATAACCATAGTTTAGAGGTCCCGGGCCCTAGGGAAGTCAGACTATCCTCCACCAGGGCCAGGGCTTTTCAGTGATGGCTCCGACCTGTTGGAATGCTCTGTCCCATGAGACCAGGGCCCTTCAGGATTTAATCTCCTTTTGTCGGGCCTGTAAGACAGAGCTATTCTGCCTGGTCTTTAATTTGAATTCAGCCTGATCTTTTATTTCCCTTCTTTTCCCTCCCCCTCCCTTTTTATGAAGATCACCCGCTCTGAGACCCCCCAGCTGATTCTCCCCTGGCCTCCTCGCTGGCCCAAGTAGGACCGATTCAGCCAGCTAGCCCTGCAAGTGTGTTTTCCTTGGGAAAGGGGTGGGGCAAGGAGAAAATTGCTTGGTCCCACACCGAGAAAGCATGGTTTAAGCAGAAAAGCATTCAGAACCATGCTTTCTCAGCAAGGGGCAAGCAGAAATGTGGAGAAACCCTGAATAAATATAATTTTTCTCGTCTCTAACTTGTAACATTTATCGCTGTTTAATGTGCTGAGATTTATGCTAGAAGTCCTTTATTTTTATGAGTACTTAAGCAGGAACAACCATATTTCACTGAATCGTAGAAACGGAGTGTAGCATCGTTTAAGTATCTCTGTGGCAACCATCCTGTGCCTCAGCTATATTGGTCAGTAGAATGTGCTGTGTGAATCCTGCCCCTTGTGTGCTGTAAAATTCACTGTGTGATGAATTACATGGTCAAAGAGCAAGAAAACCTGCCATACGAATGAAAACATAGATCAGCCTATACAAATCTGCCACTAGGGTCAAGGGCTTCCAGAACAGAGTGTGTAATTGTCTAACAGACCTGAATCTGACAATTCTCATTTAAAAAAAAGAAGTAGGCAATGGACAGACACCTTCTATGTGTAGAAGACTTCTTCCATAGCTGAGAGGAGCATAAGGTTATCAGCAGCTACTAGTTAAGAGGTCTATAGATTGCATTCAGTATGTATCTCAGTACCAGTTGCATGGGATTGCTAGTGGAACAGTTCCATTGTCCTTATTTTGTGCTTATGGTCTTCCTATTGGCATCTGTGATTGGCCTCTGTAGGAACAGAACACTGTACTGGATGAGTCTTTGGTATGATCCATCAAGGCTCCATCTTTTTCTTTATGTTCAACCCACTATCTACTTATCAGAAATTTAATTTATTTCACAAGGTATAAGAAATGAATATGAAGAAAGATGCACTCATGGTAATTTATCAACAAAAATAAATAAAAAATGGAGGAAAAATTGTAATATTTCAAGTTTTATCATCAGTTTTGCTTATATCCATGCCATACATTTAATGCATGCTTAAAGCACATGACTTCCCCCAAAGAGTAATGAGATCTGTAGTTTCTTAAGGGTGCTGCTGATTGTAGCTCTGTAAGGGTTAAATGGTAGTTCTTGGCATTCTAATGGGCGGAGCCATACACTTTAAAACTGCTTTAAATGTATGGTGTTGATGTGACTTTTATCAAATCGGAAACAAAGTATGAGAATTTGTCAAACATTATTAATTCATTTCTATATATTTTCCAGACTCTTCCACAGTCACACAGTTGGAAACAAATATTTGCTCTTACAAATTACGGCAGAAGGGAGAAGAGCTCTTTATAGAAGCTAGTAAAAAAAAGATTAGTTTTCGATGCATGACTTGCTGCCCTACTTGAAAAGTCAAGTCTTATCAGGATTTCATGGAAAATAAAGCAGTAGTAAGTTATCTTGATATAATCAGAGGAAATCCTACGTATATAATTGTTTCTGGAAACAATGTGCAGTGGGGGGAAATACTTTAGTGATAATACTGCCTAAATCACCATAACTTTTTACAACTGTACATGAAAAGTCAGCATTAAAACTATCTGGAGATAAGATTGCCAAGGGATCTTGGATAAAATGTCTTTTTGGTGGAGGTGGAGAAAAACATTTTAAATATCAAACCCCTTGGGAAGAGAGGGAACATTTTTCTCTGAAGCCCAGCTGACTTGGACAAGAATCGACCAAATATGGATAACTAGAGGTCTGGCACCCAAGGTCAGAAAGGTGGAAATCTGCCCAAAGACCTGCTCCGATCATAATGCAACAAAGATGGACATGACACTACTACCAACCGGCTCCTTTAGATGGAAGATGAATGACAATTTGTTCAGAGATCAGGAGATTGTTGAGAAGGCCCAAAAAGCCTTGAAGGACTATTTCGAGATAAATATGAACACTACGGTGGAAAACAGGACTATCTGGGACGCAAGTAAGGCTGTAATGAGGGGGTTCTTGATACAACAGAATGCTGTAAAGAAAAGGAGACAAAATGAGAGGAAAGATAAGATTTTGGAGAAAATTAAAGAATTGGAGAAGAAGTTAAGATTAAATCCAAAGTCACAGCCGACTCTGAGAGAAATCAAACTTCATCAAGCACAATATTCTAAATTGATAAACCAGGAAATAGAGTGGAAGATTAAATTAATGAAACAAAAAACTTTTGAATCGGCAAATAAATGTGGGAAACTGCTAGCTTGGCAGTTGAAGAGGAGACAAAAACTAAATACAGTTACAAATTTAGAAATTGAAGGAAGAAATATTCAGAACCCTGTGGAGATCAGAAAGTGCTTCCAGAGATACTTCAAAAGATTATACACTCAAGGACCGCAAGATGAGGTTGAGATTAAACAATTTTTGGAAAAAAATGGACTAACAAAATTGTCACAAGAAAATAGATCAATCCTGAATTGCAAAATAACACGACAAGAGATTGAACAAGCCATTCAGAACATGCAATTGGGCAAATCCCCAGGGCCAGATGGGCTGACCTCCAAGTACTACAAGACATTAAAAGACTATCTGATACAACCACTGATGGAGGTCAGCAATGAAATTATGGAGGGGAAGAAGGCGCCGGAATCGTGGAAAGAAGCTTTTATCACATTGATACCAAAATCGGAAGCTGAAAAGACACAACTTAAGAACTATCGTCCCATCTCCCTTCTAAATGTGGATTACAAAATATTCGCAGACGTTTTGGCAAGTAGACTCAAAAAAGTATTAAATGAAGTAATTCATAAAGACCAGGCAGGCTTTCTCCCAGGCAGACATTTGTTTGCTAACACAAGGAATATCATTGACATTTTGGAACTTCTGCAAACAGACATTAATACAAAAGCAGTGTTAATTTTTATAGATGCGGAGAAGGCCTTTGACAATATCTCTTGGAAATTTATGAAGGGAAATTTAAAAGAAATGGGAGTGGGACGGGGTTTTGAGAATGGGATTGATGCTATATATTCAGAACAAAAAGCTAAATTGATAGTTAACAATGTGGTTACAGAAGAGTTTAAAATTGAAAAAGGAACACGACAAGGCTGCCCCATTTCCCCTCTGTTATTTATTTCGGTTCTGGAGGTGCTCTTGAACATGATTAGAGGGGACCGGTTGGTGGAAGGAATACAGGTTGGAGCGAAACAATACAAACTTAAAGCTTTTGCAGATGACCTAGTTTTGACCCTGCAGGAGCCAGAATCTAGTACGAAAAGAGTGTTACAATTGATTCAAGACTTTGGTCGGGTGGCGGGATTCAAATTAAACAAACAGAAAACTAAAGTGCTGGGGAAAAAATTGACAGATACAGAGTCAGAACGGTTTCAGAGAGAGACAGAACTAACTGTGGTTAAAAAAGTAAAGTACCTAGGGGTAAACATAACAGCAAAAAATCTGAGTCTTTTCAAGGATAATTATGAAAAATGTTGGTCAGAAATTAAGAGAGACTTAGATAGTTGGACAAAATTGAAACTTTCTTTGTTAGGCCGAATTGCTGCTATCAAGATGAATGTATTGCCAAAAATGTTGTTTTTGTTCCAAACATTGCAGATTGTGTGGCTATTCCCTCCCCCCCCCCACAGGTGGAATAAATGAAGACAACGGACACAGAGTTTTAGGTTAATGGGCGAAAATGGCCACAACTTTATTGATTACAGGAAAGAAGGGTATTGGCTTTAGGCATTGGCCCTAACCGACTATCCAGTCTGACCGGGAAGGGTTAAACACCAACAGGGGGAGCCACCCGAGATGCATATCCCTAGGCGCTCCCCGAGGGGTTACCGCTCGGGGGCGCGCTTTAGGCCCTAGCCTCTGTAGGTTTCGGACGAGGCGTCGCCCCTCGGAGTCCTTTAACGAACTACCCTTCAAGCATTGGGGGAGGTGATGGCGTTCCTCCCCCCCAACCTCATCTGCATGATAATACCCCGGCCAATGCCTACCGCCAAAACCGAGGGAGTTGTGACGATTTGCTACGAGGTAGGCGAAAAAACCAAGTGGCTCACAAAACCAGCCAATTAGCCAAATGGAAAAACTCCTACCAGGCCCCTTGCGGCGACCAGCCGAAGCCCATAGCAAGGTCAGTGGCAAAACCTAAAGGGCGGGTGGGTGGGAAACTGCGTCGTCTCCAGGGAAGAAAGGGGGCGAGCCAGGGGCTGCCCTGACCTTAAGTGGCCCTAGGAAGGCCCGCCCCTGCCGCCAGCCAATTGGCTGGTGCCACAGGGTATGCTAATTGGGTGAATCCCTGTCTCCTGCGAGGCTGACGCCAGCCTCGCAGAGTGAGTGTGGGCGGGGTCGTGATCCCACAACCCCCCCTCCTCCTGAAGATCGGAAGGGGCATTGTGGACAAGACGGAGTGCTTCCGGAAGTGGCAGAGAGATATTTCTAAGTTTGTCTGGCAGGGCAAAAAGCCAAGAATCAAGTTTAAGATATTAACTGATGCGAAAGAAAGAGGGGGCTTTGCCCTGCCAGACCTAAAGTTGTATTATGAGGCCGCAGCTTTCTGCTGGCTAAAAGATTGGCTACTTCTCGAAGACACCGATGTATTGGATCTGGAAGGTTTTAACAATGCTTTTGGTTGGCATGCATATTTATGGTATGACAAGGTTAAGATCAATAAGGCCTTTAAGAACCATATTGTCAGAAAAGCAGTGTTTAATGTCTGGACAAAATACAAAGACTTACTGGAAAATAAAACTCCAAGGTGGCTTTCACCGCTGGAAGCTAAGGCCCGAAAAAGACCCAATATGGAGGCCAAATGGCCAAAATATTGGGAAATATTAGAAAAAGATGGAGACAATTGGAAATTGCAGAGTTTGGAGAAAATTAAAGACAAAGTGCGAGACTGGTTACATTACGCTCAGATTAACGAAGTTTTTAAAAATGACAAAAAGTTAGGGTTCCGGGTGGAGAAATCGAAATTGGAAACAGAACTGTTAGAACCTAAGACTAAGATACTCTCAAGAATGTACAACTTGCTGTTAAAATGGAATACACAAGATGAAATGGTTAAATCGGCTATGATAAAGTGGGCACAGGACATTGGGCACAACATTATGTTTGAGGACTGGGAAAGGTTGTGGATCATTGGGTTGAACTTCACTGCATGTAATGCTCTGAAGGAAAATGTAATGAAAATGATATATAGATGGTACATGACCCCAGTTAAACTTGCCAAAATATACCATTTGTCTGATAATAAATGTTGGAAATGTAAAGAAAATGAAGGAACATTCTTTCACCTCTGGTGGACTTGCCCTAGAGTGAAGGCTTTCTGGGAAATGATATATAATGAGCTGAAAAAGGTATTTAAGTATACCTTCACTAAGAAACCAGAGGCCTTCCTTTTGGGTATTGTCGGCCAGAAGGTGTTAAGGAAGGACCAAACATTTTTTATGTATGCAACAACAGCAGCAAGGATACTTATCGCTAAGCACTGGAAAACCCAAGATCTACCCACACTGGAAGAGTGGCAGATGCAGCTGATAGACTATATGGAATTAGCCGAGATGACTGGCAGAATCCGAGACCTGGGAGAAGAGAAGGTTGAAGAAGACTGGAAGAAATTTAAGATTTATTTTAAAAAGCATTGTAATTTGGTTGAATGTTAAGAAGGATGCTAGATCATAAATAATTGACCACCACTAAATTAGATGGAATTAGGACGATAAGTAGATCGAGGAAAATATAAACCATTTGGAGAATGATTAGATTATGTTTAAAAGAATGGGACCTAGGAGTATAAATAAGATGATAATTTGCTGGTTAAAATTTAAGACGATGTAAGTGGGAGCGGGAGATGTGAGGGAGTCCAAAGAGGTTTTGAAAATATGTCATGACATATGCTATATTGTTGATTATTTTTGCATTTGTATTCAAAAAACTTTAATAAACATTTATAAAAAAAAAGAGAAAAACATTTTAAATATCCATTCCTATTTATAGACGCATTAAATCAGAAGGCAAAGTTATCTTTTGAGCCATGTTTAGACGTAGGCAATTTCTTCCAGGTATTATGGGACTGCAACTCCCATCAGCCCGCAGGACCACTGGTTAGGGATGGTGGGAGTTGCAGTTCATCAACCCCATCATCGCGCCAGAAAACGGTGAAGCTGCCATAGTTGAGGGGTTTCATGCCTGTCAAAGTGCTCATCAGCTGAACAGCAAGTGTAAAAGGAACAAGCAAAACACAGCGCTTCCAGCTCCCAACTCAAGGAGCCTATTTGGAAGGATACACCCATCATTTGTGTTGAACATCACTGAGGTAGGTCCCTCTCAATGATTGAAGTGGGATGTGATCCCACTTCTTTTCAGCAGATGGACTAAGAGAAGCCCTCATAGGTGTTGAGTGTTTCTTACGTTGGAGCACGCCCCGTGCTTCGGGCAGATGTCCGCAAGGCTTGCAGGCAGCAGCCTGTTCTGGTGGCTGGGGTCGGGGGAAGCCCGGGCTTCCCCCGCACCAGCCCCGCGCCTGGGGGGGGGGAAATAATTTTTTCCCCTTTATTTCGCCCCCCAAAATCTAGGTGCGTCCTATGGGGCGGTGCGTCCTATGGGGCAAAAAATATGGTATATGTGATAGGAAAGAAGGTTGAAGGAGGTGCCTGGCTTCTTTAAAGGTATAGTGGTACCTCGGGTTAAGAACTTAATTTGTTCCAGAGGTCCGTTCTTAACCTGAAACTGTTCTTCACCTGAGGTACCACTTTAACTAATGAGGCCTCCCGCTGCTGCCGTGCCGCCACCACGCGATTTCCGTTCTCATCCTGAAGCAAAGTTCTTGATCCGAGGTACTATTTCTGAGTTAGCGGAGTCTGTAACCTGAAGCCAAGGTACCACTGTAGTTGTGTTTTATTGTGCAAGTCTTTGATTGTAGCCTGTGAGCTTCAAAGTAATCCTGTTGGCTTGAAAAAGATTGTGTCAAAGCTTAGTCTGCAGAAAGCTGCTGGCAGATTGATGCCTTTGTAGCATTGTGTTGGTGTTCCCCAACTGCCCCAAAACACACTTTTCCCGCAGTAAAATTGAAGTGTGGAAAAAAGAGAGCTAGAAATCTAAGATTTATGACTTGAAGTGGACGGGGATTAGCTCTACCACGTCCTGTAAGGCGAGTCCCATCAGAATTCCCAGCCATGAATGAAATAACTCTCTTTGACTTACGGAAGACTCTTGCAGGATGTCTGCTATGTAGGGATGCTTTATGAGCAAAGCATCGCCTTTAATTCAATACCAGTGTTCACAGGTGCTGACAATGCCTGTATTTTTGAGACCTACCATTTTGCCTCTCTCCCCCCCCCTTTTAAAGATCTCCAAGTTTGGAAACTGTGTTGTTCAAGGCTATTTTAAACATTACTTGTGACCTCTAGGCCAAATGTAATCCATGTGAAGGTATGTGCCTGTGGGTGTGCACCCTCTCCAGCATTTTGGTGAGGTTCCCCTCAAAATGTTGTTGGTTCCTCTTGTCAGTATCTTTTTGCCACAAGAGTTCCATATACGGTTCAGAGCTAAGATACCTTGGAGCAGGTCTCCACCCCCCCAGCCAAAACTCAGTTCTGGCAACTTTTAGGTGAATGCTATTCCATTCTAAGAGAACTAGGGAGGTGGTCATGGTGAGTTCCAACACCTATTTTGTGAGAAAAATAGCTCTGCCTTGGCGTATCAGATGCTAGGCCTATGCAGTGTGCCTTATATTTTGAGGACAGTTACCTGGCCAATACTAGGGACATCTCTGGGCTGAACCAATAGAGTTTTTTGATGTTCTTATTTTCCTTAAACTTTGTTGAGTTATTGAAATAGCAAAGGAGAAGAGCTACAAATTTCAGTGCAAAAGAAAGAAAGAAAGAAAGTCCTGAAAATCACGCTGTTGTTGTATATCATGTATCTTCTAGCAAAATGTAAATTCCCGGGAGCATTTTTTCCTTTTCCTCATAGCGTTGGCTACCCAAATCATTCTGAAATAATTCATATCTTTGGCAACATCAGAACAGAACTAGAATATTAATCAGATGTCTGAGAGAGAGCAACTCTTTGCTATCTTATTTTGTAAACCGGGGCAAATTTTCAGCTTGGCGTGCAGTGGATTAGACGCACAGCTCCAATTTTGTACTAAAGGGATTTGCATTTTAATTCACCACACATGGCGGTAAACATTTGCACTGTTTGTAAGCTGCTGGAAATGACAAATGTTAGGCTCCGGCATGGCCACACACTCAAATATTGAGAGAAGAAGAGCAATGATTGTATTAACTCACATTATTCCTGTCAGCTGAAGTAACCTGGGTTCAGAAGTTCTCAGTGGAACTGATATCTAATGTAAAAGAATACAGTTTCAGTACTGTTTCAACTAGATCAGATTAAAGATCTACCAGATCCATATGGGAAACCTCTAAGGGGGACATGAACACACCAGTTCTCTGCTCAGACCCCAGCAATTGGTATTCAGAAAGACATACAGCCTTGGATATTGGAGGTAGCACACAGCCACCATGTCTAGTGGTCATTGATAGCCTTACCCTCCACGAACTTGTCACATCCTCTTTTAAAGCCATCCAAGTTGGCGGCCATCACTAACTCCTTGGGTGGCAGATTCATGATGTTCTGTGTCACCCTGCACTTAAGTGCTCACCCCTATCTCATTTATGACAAAGTTAGGATCATTTATAAACAAGTGAAAAAAGCACAATACCTAATACAGTTCCTTCAGAATCCATTTCTTAAACCATTCAGTTTTGAGAATTGTCCATTTATTCTGACTCTTGTTTCTTGTTCTTTAAACAGCTATTCATTCAGAAAAGTACCTGCCCTCCTATCCTATGACTGCTAAGCTTACGCAGGGATCTTCAGCGAGGGATGTTTTTATTCTTGATCTTAATGTTTTTATCGACATGCTCCTCTAACCCCTTTCTCTCTCTTTTGTATCCCTTATTATCTGCTTGCATTCCTTTTGCCAAAGTTTGTGTTCTTTTTTTGTCCTCCTTATTTGAGGAAGACTTTCATTTCCCCAAAAGAACTCTCCTTGTATCTAACAGCTTCCTTGACTCTTCTTGTTAATGGTGCAGAATATGTACAGTGTGTGAAAAAGCTCTTTAAAAAAAAGATGTTGCTTATGGATAAAATTGTTTGTGTAGCTCAGCGTTGTGGCCCATCAACTTTATATTATGCACTAAATTTTGTCCATTTAGCCTGCTCTCAGGTGCTGCATGATAATCAGTGGCATTTCTATTGAGGTAGAAACTGATAGGGTACAAAATAAGTTTGAGTTCTAATAATGCAAATAATATGTTATTATTCTATAAAGTGCCTCAGCAGCTGGTTGCTATATAGTAAACATATGGAAATGGAGAAAATAACACCTCAACTCACCCATTATGTACTCAACTGATCACCGCACTCTGAGGAGAGAGAGATCTTTGTGCAAATGCCGTCTCATCAGGCGGTCCACTCTATACGATGTAGGACTCGGGCTTTTAGTGTGGTGGAATCTGCCCTTTGGAACATCCTCCCACCTTTACTGGCCCCACCTTTACTGCCTTTTTGGTGCCTATAATGTCTTCCTTTTTCAACAAGTCTTTTAGGAAAGTAGCAGGAAAGTACTGACAGGGCAGACGTGACAAAAGAGAAAAGGCAGAGAAAGAAGAGAAGATGGGGATTTGCCAGAGTGAAGGGATCGATCAATTAAAAAGTAGCAGCTTAATCAAAGAAGAAACACAGACAAAATGAGAAACAGGAAACCTTTAAGTGTTCTCTGATAACAACAATGACAACAAGTGGAGAAAATGCTTGCTGAAAACTTGTAGCCCAGGGTCAGTGAGACTTATTGTCTATGAAGAAGAGAAGAAGAAGAGTTTGGATTTGATATCCCGCTTTATCACTACCCAAAGGAGCCTCAAAGCGGCTAACATTCTCCTTTCCCTTCCTCCACCCACAACAAACACTCTGTGAGGTGAGTGAGGCTGAGAGACTTCAAAGAAGTATGACTAGCCCAAGGTCACCCAGCAGCTGCATGTGGAGGAGCGGAGATGCGAACCCGGTTCACCAGATTACGAATCCACCACTCTTAACCACTACAACACACTGGCTCTCTTGTCTACGAAGAGACAATAAGAAGCTAACAAGAGCTCTGTTGGATCAGGCCAGTGGCCCATCCAGTCTAACATCTTGGTCTCACAGTGGTCAACCAGAAGCCCATGAAAAACCCACAAGCAGGAGCTTAGTAGTTTCCAGATGGTGAAATGTTGACCCTTCAAGTGTCCCTATTTTCCAAGGACAGTCCTGGATTTTCAGAAGTCGTCCCAGTTTCTGATTTGATCCTGGAATGCCCCTTTTTTTTCTTAGGATGTCCCTATTTTCATTGGAGAAGTGTTGGAGGGTATGGAGTTATGCAACCCCTGAGCCAAGGAGTTAAGTAACTATATAACCTTTAGAAGACATCTGAAGGCAGCCCTGTATAGAGAAGTTTTTCAATGTTTAATGTTTTATTGGGTTTTTATATATGTTTTTATATATATTGGAAGTCACCCAAAGTGGCTGGGGCAACCCAGTCAGATGAGTGGGGAATAATAATAATAATAATAATAATAATAATAATAATAATAAATGTAATGTCCCTATGGGAATGAAACCACGGACTAATGGATCTAACCTGCTCAGTGAGTGAGGAGTTACAGATAGGTAGCCGTGTTGGTCTGCCATAGTCAAAACAAAATAAAAAAATTCCTTCCAGTAGCACCTTAAAGACCAACTAAGTTAGTTCTTGGTATGAGCTTTCGTGTGCATGCACACTTCTTCAGATACACTGAGTGAGTGAGGAGGCATTGGAGAATGGTATTCTTTGAGCTGGCTTCAGGAATTGGGGCTTTTAGTGGGCAAATATTTCTAGTGATTCCCCCCTTCCCCATATTCAAACACAGGCCGAGGGCAGGTTTGAAGCTTTCAGTCCCAGTTCCTGTGATTAAAAGTGAGCATGAAAAGAGTGAGAAAGGAACTTGATGCCTTGTTCCTGTTCAGGATTGGGCCTCTGGCCAAATTAGCTGCCAATCACTGGCATTTGGGAGGCTATTCATGCTAGGGTTTTTTCTACTCCTCCCTTTGGTCAGTAAATAAAATTGGAAGTCTTTCACTTGGTCGCAGGTTTTAATTGAATTGTTATAATGGTGTCATTTGGAAGCTTGTCACCTTCAGGTTAAACCCTCAGGTTACAGTGTTTGATATTTGACAATTGAGATTTTATTTTTGCCCGTGCTGTAGGATTCCTGCCTGTCCTGGCTTCAGTATTAATTAGTTTATTAGCTACATGAAATGGACCTAGACTTAATGAATAAATTTAATTTCTGATTCATCAAGATTCTATTAAGCTGTCAATAAAGAATGTAGCAGCAACATGTAAGATTCTATTAAAAGGCCATTAAGGAGGCATTCAGTCCTCAAACAGATTCTGCAAGTGTAGGCCTGTCTACCTACAGGGGAACAAGAGGTTAGAGGATTCTACTCACATTTGAATTAATAGCATTTCCCCCAGAGAATTTCAGCTGGTACATTGCCCAATTCCAAAACATTTTTTTTTTGGGGGGGGGGAGAGTAGTTCATACTGCAAAAAAACTTCGTGAACTTCAATCAGATTATTTGCCATCACATCTGAAACCACGTTAGAATTCAAACCCCATCATTTTCATTTATTGACATTTATACATCCAGTTCCCTCCTTTGAATGAAGATTGCTATGATGACAGAGTACAAATGGTAATTGATACATCTGGGTGGCAGAACTTTAGAACTATACTCAGTATTGCTCACATCTCAGCAATTCAACCAGGTGAATATTTTCTCTATAAAAAGTGAAATGAAATAAGGATGTCATGCAAAGGAAATATTTCACTATCATCATCTTCCCAATTGCTGTGGTATTTGTAAACCCCTACATGGCCAAAGCAAACTAGAGTAATTTTCTTTCCGGTGTAATTGCTGAAATGAAAGCCTCTTTCATATCTCTGAGTGTTTCTGCTCCTCTTGAAATGACCATGTCCTTCTTGTTGAGGGCTGGTCATTTCTAGTTCATAGCCACTTTTCTAACCTTTTGATTTAAAGTTTCTATGAGTTAAGAACTGTGCTATTTTGCTCTTGGATAGATTACTTGTGAAAACCTACCCAAAGTTTTCTGGATGCAGAGGAGTTTCATGAGAATAGTGAAGAAATAACTCTCATCGATTAGCTGTTAGTGGATCATTCTCTAGACTGGATGGATGGGATGTGGCCTACACTGGATGGGGTTACACTCTCCATGAAGGAGAAAATTCCTTACGTGGGAGTGCTTCTGGCTCTGTTACTGTAGCTTGAGGCTCAAGTGGTCTCAGTGGTTTGGAGTACCATCCATCAACTTTGACTGGTAGCCTACCTGAACTACTTTCTGGAAAGGGACAGCCTAACCTTTGTTGTCTGTACTTTGGTCTAGCTTGGAATAATGCAATGCATTACATGTGCAGATGACTTGGAAGATGGTTCAGAAACTGTATCCAGTACAGAATTTGGAGTCCAGATTGTTGGCTGGGCAGGGTGGTCTGAACATATAACACCAGTTCTGACATGACCACATTGGCTGCCAATTAGTTTCTGGGTTCAGTTCACAGGGCTGAGGGTTTTGACTTGAAAGCCTAGCTCTTGCACTGACTATTAACACCCGTCAGAAGAAGAAGAAGAAGAGTTTGGATTTGATATGTCACTGTATCACTACCCAAAGGAGTCTCAAAGCGGCTAACAATCTCCTTTCCCTTCCTCCCCCACAACAAACACTCTGTGAGGTGAGTGGGGCTGAGAGACTTCAGAGAAGTGTGACTGGCCCAAGGTCACCCAGCAGCTGCCTGTGGAGGAGCAGGGACGTGAACCCAGTTCCCCAGATTACGAGTCTACCGCTCTTAACCACTACACCACACTGGCTCTCAAAAAGCACTCCTCCCTTGGTGTTTCATCCATGGGCAGCAACATGGGGGGCAGTCAGTTCATTGATTTTTTTGGGGAATGGATGGGAATTCAAAGGTAGGCTGAAACTCATCGCCACCACCAGAGCTCCTCCCAGTAACTGCAAACTGGTGATCACCATTTCTTCCATGAATTTCCCCAACAGAGAAATGCTACATGGATATGTACCACCACTGACAGTTGTTTCTCTCTCTTGCCCATCACAACTAGGCACTTTCTTTTCCCCAATTAATTTCAGCAGAGCTATCACAAGAACTATGCAATTGTGAGAATGTATTTCTTTTAGAAAATAAAAATGCAACGATTACATAGAAATAAAATGATAAGAAGCTACTTTTCTGGTTTTAAGGAAAGGTCCATGCAGAGAATTCATTCTCCTAGGTTCCAAAATCCAGATTTCTCACCGTAATTAGAGTGAGGTAGTACCAACCAGATGTTGGAATCCTAGAACAATCATGGAATGGAAATGTGCTGGTCTGTGCCAGCCATCATGCCAGCTGCTCTGAGTTCCCTAGAATGAAGAATGAAATGCTAATGTAATACATCAACCCTGGAGCTTTTGCATTTCAGTTGTATCTTTCAAAATAGGCCCTGATCAGAAGGATAAAATTAAAATCAAATCCATTGTGTGTTCATACATAGTTCAGCGCCAATCCTGGATGTGTTCCTCCCTCCTTCCCCAGGGACAATTCAAGGACCACAACCCTGTGAAATACAGGACCACAATTGCCAGTATAATTCTGCAGTTTCACAGTACATTCCAAAGCATATTCACTCAAAAATTAGTCTCATTGACTTCAATGGGACCCACTCCCAGCCCCTGGTAGGATTATAGCATACTTGTCTCCAAAGCTGGTATGAAAAGGAAACTGTGTGTGTATTCACACACAGAGACAGCTTTGGAGCTCTTGTATTTTTAGATCTTACACTTAAATCATGAGAAAATCCCAGACATAGTAGAATGCCACTGTTTCATTAAAATACAAATTATTCAATTTTGAATTTCTCCCTCTCCCCTTCACATTCCCACAATGTGGCAAAGATCACCTCTTCTTTTTGAGGGGGGCATTTGCAACATGTGAATGGGTAACTTTTGTTTATTTTCTTTATTACAAGTAGAATTTATGTGCACTATTCCACATTTCCCCTCAGATACCCATATCCTGTTTTCACCGACACCCGGAACCCATTTGACCCCACAGTGGTACCTCTAGTTGCGGACAATCCATTCTGGGGTTCCGTTTGCACCCGAAAGTCTGCAACTAGGGCGGCACTTCTGCACAAGCATGGAGTGCAACAGAGCGCTTTTGTGCATGTGCAAAGCGCACAGAACGCTTCTGCGCATGTGTGAAGTGTGCAGAACGTGGCAAAACCCGGAAGTATACACTTCCAGGTTTGCCGTGTTCGCAACCTGAAAAGCTGCAACCTGAAGCAAACGCAACAAGAGGTATGACTGTATAATGTTTATCCTCTCCTGGCTCTGTATCATATTTCACTAATTGTTTTTAGATTTTGAAATTGCATCTCTACTATTTGTCAAAATCAATTAAATTGCTCATTTGTTGATATACAGAAATGGTGGGATTGGGAACTTCAGGCATTGGGAGTCTGGCTAGGCTCTGCTAGAGATTAGGGGGGACTGACATCGCATGCGATGTCCAGGTGTTGTGTGGCAGCTCAACTTCCATGGTCTGTGGCTCCTCCTCCTGGCACTACCATGGGCTGCGGACTGCTTCCCCATCGTATCAGGAGAAAGAGGAAGAAACACCATGTTCCTGGCTCGCATGACCTCTCTGAGCTTCTGCAGCCACACTTCTGAAAGCCACCAATGTCTTTCCAAAAGCACACCTCCACATCGTTCTGCAATTGTCTTTTGAAAAAGAAGTCCATGTGAAAATTCATCAGCATGTGGTGCAAATTTCTCCAAATATACACATTTTTTATGCCAACTTGCCTATTGTACAGTTTAGCAAAGCAATTGACCCTAATGTAATCAATTTTCATACGTTATTTTCATTAATATATGCATTCGCGCACACACAAACACTAGCTTGGCATATGCATTTTTTAATTATTTTTTTTTACATATTACTTGGCTGGATAACCGCATTTTGCAAAATTCAGAGAAGTGTGAATTGGCCTTTTGGGGTGTTTGTGAACCCCTCCATCATAGGCTTGGGTTGCATATATGTGTAAATAAACAAAAAATCATAAAGGCACCACAGTTTCTGCTGTACTGCATTCCAAAGAAAACTTGATAAGTGCCTGGAACTCCTGGAATCCTGCACTGCTCACAGACTGGGGTTGTGTTCAACAATATCTACCGAGACCTATTTTTTAAAGCTTTCTATATGCTTACACTTTTTTAAAGCTTTCTATATGCTTATGCCGTTTCCGTGTGCTGCGCTGGTGCTGGCTTGCCAGAGCAGCTTCATTACGCTGGCCACGTAACCCGGAAGTGTCTGCGGACAGTGCTGGCTCCCAGCCTCTTAAGTGAGATGAGCGCACAACCCTAGAGTCAGACACGACTGGCCCGCACGGGCAGGGGTACCTTTACCTTTACCTTTATATGCTTACATTAGTGATTTAGTTCATTACTTGACCAATAGATGGCACCAGTAATTGCTTTCTTTCACTCCTTTTACTATATATTCATCAGTTATTCTGTGATGTTCTGGACAGAAAGAAAGGTGGATTTCCTTTTCTTTCTGTGAATCTATAATAATCTATATTTTAGTTTTTGCTGATGTACCATCTTTTACAATCCTAATAAAAGGTGTCAGCCCCAGTCAGTTATTCTGCGCAACATCTCACTTTGTCGATAACAATTTCACACAAGTGTGAGATTGGCTGAGTTGTTGCTGAAATGAAGGACACTTGTGAATCTCAGCTAGGGTCCAGAGCCAGAATGCAGTTAGGGTTGAAAGCATGTGAAGGGGGGAAGCTGAAAGGTTGTTCACGGTGGGGTTTTGGTCATGCACTTTTATGGTTTACATCACTGATAGTAAAAATAATAATCACTCATCTCCTTTGTTATCCTTGCATTGATGCAAAAACACAGCCCAGGGAAGAGAATAGCAAATGAAAGCCACCCTACCTAGGCTCTTTGGTTCACTGGCTTTTCTATCACCATAGTTTAGTTATATAGTACAATCTCTGTCCACAATGCATTGCAGAATGACATGAAAAAGAAAACATGTCCTTGTTTAGAGCAGTGCTTGGAATAAGCTGGCTCAATTCAATGACGTTCAACAAAATATCTCTAAAAGTAGTTCCCATAACCTCTGGGTGAACTATATGTGACTTATGTTCATTGTGGGGTAGAACTTTGAATAATTTCTTGTTTATCTTCACATGTTTGAACTCCCCTCCTCACCCAACCAATAGCAGGAAGGCTGGACTCTGCTTTGCTTAAAAAAAAAAAAGTAAACCAATTAGATGTCAATAAAGAAAGTTAGAAAGCAAAATGTGGAAAACAACATTCTAAAACATCATCTTCAGAGTAGACCCATTTCAATGAGTATGGTTTAATTTGGATACAGACCATTATATTTTATTATCAGCATTATAGTTTCATTGGGGCTGGCTTTATTTTATTAGTTTGGAACCTACCTAGGGCCTATGTGTTAGGGGGAAATGGACAAGACATTTTATATTTTCTTTATCTTTAAAGCAGTAGTAAATAGAGGGAAAGATTTCCACAGAGCAGTGGTTCACAACTGGTGGTCCGCAAACCCACAACAAAAGCCACCATAGAGTTATCAAACTTTTTCAAAAGTAGAAGTTCCATGGCTTGGCTTTTGAAAAACAGGGGGTCCTCAATACTTAGCTAATTATGATTCCCCCCTTGTTATTAATATCAAAAAGAATTGAGGAAAAAACACTAATGTAAAACACTTTAGAATCTATGTGTTTTGCATTTTTTAAAATTATATGCATATTTTACTTTTCTTTCATCATGAAACGCAAAGCAACATACAGGAAATTGCCACCAGGTCCCCCATCCAGGCATTGACAAGATCCAGAATTGCATCACTTCAGTACAATTGTTATATCATCTACCCTAAGCTCATACTCTGGGATCTTACCTGGGACAGACAACTACCCTATCTGGATAATTCTCTTCATGTTTCTTTGCCTTTCTACATCGTATGGAGCTGTCCAGCAGATGCCCACAGCTAAGGAGCTGTACAACAAAAGGATCAGAGCTCACACAACAACCAGGAGCTGGGTGGAACGAGATGCTGCAATCAATGCTGGGCTCTTCCTCCTCTAATATGTTTTTGTCTGGTTCTGAGCTAGTCCAGACATGGAGGTGATGGGACACGACAGACCTTGAGAGTAGCCCCTCATACGTGCTGCGATCAGTGCAGGAAACTGCAAAAACACTGAGGCAGGTATGGAAACACCACTGAAGTGTTGCCAACCAGTTGTGGTATTTTTTTATGCTCTGTCAAGTAAGTAGTACTGGGGTGTGAAAAGCTTTTAAAGTCTAGATTCGGCCATAATAATGATAATAATAATGATAAATTTTATTTATACCCCGCCCTCCCCGGCCAGAGGAGGAGCTCCCAGGCTCAGGGTGGCTAACACCAGTAAAATTACAATAAAAACATAATAGGAGAAAGGAAAAAAAACCAATTTAAAATACAGGTTAAAATACAATTTAAAATGCAGCCTCATTCTAAAAGTAGCCCATAGATCAAAACCATAAGGGGAGGGAAACATAAGGGTCACACTGAGTCCAAACCAAAGGCCAGGCAGAACAGCTCTGTCCTGCAGGCCCTGTGGAAAGATGTCAAGTCCCGCAGGGCCCTAGTCTCTTGTGACAGAACGTTCCACCAAGTCGGGACCAGTACTGAAAAGGCCCTGACCCTAGTTGAGACCAATCTAACCACCTTGCGGCTTGGGACCTCCAAAGTGTTGTCATTTGTGGACCTTAAGGTCCTCCGCGGCACATGCCAGGAGAGGCGGTCCCGTAGGTACATGGGTCCTAGGCCACATAGGGCTTTAAAAATCAAAACCAGCACCTTAAACCTGACCCTGTACTCCACCGGGAGCCAGTGCAGTTGGTAAAGCACTGGATGAATGTGATCCCACAGCAAGGACCCCGTAAGGAGCCTCGCTGCAGCATTCTGCACCCGCTGGAGTTTCTGGGTCAGCTTCAAGGGCAGCCCCGTGTAGAGTGAGTTACAATAATCAAGCCTGGTGGTGACCGTCACATGGATCACTGTGCCCAGATCAGGGTGAGAAAGGTAAAGGACCAACTGCTTAATACAGTGGAGATGGAAAAATGCCACCTTTGCTGTGGCTGCAACCTGCGCCTCCATGGAAAGGGCGTCGTCAAAGGTTACACCCAAGCTCTTAAGGCTCTATTCCAAAGCTCTTAGATCTTGCCACTCTGTACCATCTAGATTCCACTCTGGATGAGTTCCCGATAAAGCCAAATGCTAACCTTTCTATTTGCCCTGCCTCCAACCTCCCGGCCCCCACTGTAAAAAGTTCACTTTGATAACAACTGTTTTCTAACCACAGGGCATGCACAAAGCCCATTGAGTTCTCACCACAATAAAACATTGACCAGAACTCTTGATGGGTCTTTCTATTAGGTCTCTTATTATACGTCTCTGCAATTCCCCTCTTGCCCATTTTCATGATCTATGGTTAGCCTACATTGTTTTCTTCATTTGCTGATCCAGCACTTCTTTTAACCTCTGCAACCTCATTTAGTAAAGCTGTTTTATGCCCTTATAATTATAATTCTCTGCATGAAAAAGTGCTTAGCGACATCTGCTCTAGATTTGGTGGTTTTTTTCCCCTTTCCTTCTTGGTTGTTGTTTAATTAACATGAAATGCTCTCTTGCCCTATCACTTTTGCTGGGCTGAAAATGACAAATCTTATTGACCTTGGTCAATAAATTCTTCTTCAGGATTTTAAGTATTTTAATTAGACCCTTTCCCTCCTCCTGATGCTTCTCCACCTCCACTACCATTATTTTGATGGTCTTCATAATTGCCATTCTGAGCTGATGTAGCATGAATGGAATATCACATGGCTTCATATGTTAACAAGACCTTGCTTCGTAATGATGTCATCAGAACAGACCTCACCACCTGAGTTTTCAAACGCCTTCCTTGTAAATGAAAGAAATTGCAAAGTATTCTTTGGCCAAGTAGCATTGGCTTCTGTTATTTTCTCAGACTGGGTTTTAAAAAACCCAAACAAAAAACTACTTAGGCTCATGCAAAGGTATTGTGCTGGGTGAATGAGATTATTTTGACCTTTCCCACTGAATAGATCACACACCCTGAAAACACACACACACACACACACACACACACCAATGGCAGGTCAGAAAGTGCTTTGGAAATTTCCTTCTCTGATCCTAGCACCACACACACACCTCCTTACCTAGGCCTTACTATGATATTTCCTTCCCTCTCTATTTTTCTTGTACTCCTAGAATTATAGCATTGGAAACTATTCTTTTTAATTCTCTTCCTAGCAAAGGATAGTCCACCAACACTTTAGGGAGTCTGTCCCACCATCTTAACACAAGGGCAGCCAACATGGAGCCCCCTAGATGTTGCTGGATTCCAACTCTTATCAACCCTGATCATTGACTATGATGGATAGGATCAATGGAAGCTGGAATTGAGCAACATGTAGAAGGCATGGTTTTGGCTACTTCTGGACTGTAACAGGCCTCACCACTCAGTGGTTTCACCTTTATATTTAACCAAACTCTGTTTCCCTGCAATTTCCATGCTCTGCTTCTCACCTTGCCTTCTGGAGTAACATAGAACAGGATAGCTTCTTGGCTCCCTCACCCTCAGCAGCCTCCCATTTCAGTTCACCCTACCTTCTCCATCTCCTCTGGGTTACATTCTTCCTCCTGCCCTTGACCCCTCTGTGTCGCATTTTCACCCAGCTTCTCTCCCTTCCTTCACTGTAGCTGTGCTGATTTTCCACATCAGAACAACAGAACTCCCTCTCTCAGCACTTACATTTATCTTATAAATACGATGGCGGAAAGCTGAAGAGATTATTCCATTATGGCAATGATATTATTTCGGCACACAGTAGATAACAGGCATTTTCATCTGCATTTCCAGATAGAGTTGTGGGAAACTGGAGAATGCACTCTGAACAAAGGAGCAACCCAATTGGCATTATGATGATAGAAACAGGAAGAAAGGGCATAATTATCAGACTGTGTTGATTAGCTGTTTCTTTAAAATTCAGTTTGATGCAACTTTTAAAAACTTAATTTGCATTCCCCCCCCATTCAACATGAGAACTCTTGGATCTGAAACTCATTGCTTTCTTTCCATAGGTCTGTGCCCATGCAGATATTAGGATTGACGTGAATTTCTGTTGTGTTCATGTGCATCAAAGCTGTAAAAATTAGTGCACATGTTTTCATACTCTACCTGCTTGCCTGAGATACCAACAGTCAGCTGCCATACACCATGGACTCTTACTTATGGTCAGGATATAACATGACTAGCAACTAGACTAGGGCAACATCTTTTGTATTTATTTGTTTATTTAGACATGTATATACCACACTTTGTCAAAAGGCCACAGGCTGATTTACAATGTAACAAACAGCATAACAATCAGATGATACAAGAACACAAAAGCAATTATTTCAGTACAACTCATAATAAAAGCAGCAGTGTCAAACTATTACAGTGGTACCTTGGTTTAAGAACAGCTTAGTTTATGAACAACTTGGATTAAGAATGCTGCAAACCCGGAAGTAGGTGTTTTAGTTTGTGAACTTTGCCTTGCAAGCAGAACATGTTTTGCTTCCTATTGAGTGTGTTCCATTTGTAAATTGAGTCCCCCGCTGCTATGGGAAAGACGCCTTGGTTTAAGAATGCTTTGGTTTAAGAATGGACTTCTGGAATGGATTAAATTTATAAACCAAGGTCCACTGTATTACTACTACTACTAATTTTATTTATACCCCACCCATCTGGCTGGATTTTCCTAGCCGTTCTGGGTGGCTTACAACATATCTAAAAAGACAATGAAAACATCAATCCTTAAAAACTTCCCTAAACAGGGCTGCCGTCAGATGTCTTCTAAAAGTCGGATAGCTGTTTATTTCCTTGACATCTGAGGGATGTCGCTACTACCAGAGGGAGGGCACCACTACCGAAAAGGCCCTCTGCCTTTGGCCACAAAAAGCCGACTGAAAGATCCATGCCTCATCACCTATTTCCTCAAAAACAAACAAACAAACAAACAAACAAACAAACAAACAAACAAACAATGCGGCTTGGCATTTCACAAATGTGGAGCCACCACTGAAAAGGCACTTCCACAGGCCCCTGTACTACACACTTCATCCTCAGTAGAAACCACGAGTGAGGCATCGTCCATTGCACTTAAGTTATGGGCAGGTAGGTGTTCTCCTTGATATTTGGACACATAAGCATAAGTGACTTGAATTGGGCCTGGAAAACAATTGGCAACCAGTGAACTTGTTTAAAATCCAAGTCATATGTGCTTTCCCTTGCTTTTCAAATAAGGTACAAGAGTAGAGTTTGGCACCTGAAGAACATATTCTGTGTTGTATATAAATTCAGCATAGTGTGAGTGTTTCATGTGGAGCGCACATGGTTGGAAACTGAGGCTCAGGGGGCAATTTAAGCCATAGAAGGGCAGGGAGGGAATAGATAAAGCACACATTCTCTAGCTTCTTTGTTCTAAATTGCTTTCACTCAGATTTGTTTTCCATTGGGGGGGGGGACTTGTCAGTGGCTTTTTCGTTACACATTTCTGTGCAAAATGTACACTTTAGTCCTTCTTTAAAATTGCAACTGAAGCAGGAAAGAAAAGTTCTGTAGCAGGAAATCTTGTTTCTCTCTAAGTCCAGGGAAGGAGCCAAGTCTAGCTTATGTGAGAGAAGCTTAAGTTATTCATAACACAAAGTACATTCTTGCTTCCTGGGTAACATGAAAAAAGACAGCGGGGGAGGCCTGTATCTTTCCTTCAGCCAGCTCTATATGTATGTGGTTCTCATAGACATCTCACTGTGGGATGGATGTGTATCTCATTTTCCCTATGCACATGATATTAGAAAGGTTATCTACTTATTGATCATTCATCATGATTTGTTCCCACAGAGAACAGCAAACACACTGTACATTTAAAGCACATTTAGAGCACAAACATCCCCCAAAGAATCCTGGGAAATGTAGTTTGTTAATGGTTCTTGAAATTGTAGCTGTGGGGGGGGACTACAGTCCCCAAGATTCTTTGGGGAAGCCATGTGTTTAAATGTATGGGATGTACACAGTTGAGGTTTGATGAGGTTGGCTGTTTAGTGAGCATTCATCCTAATTTGTTTGCGGGAGGCTAGATGGTGTTGCATCAAGGGTAATTCCACATTTTGCAGTGCTTTCCTTAACACAAGAAGTCCATTATTTTGTCAAAGTAGGTTTGCTGTGCAAGACCTCTCAACCAACCATCACCGAACAACCAGAATTTGAGAGGATGTAATTGAATCCCACCCCAAAATAGCAACAGCCTAGAAGACCCCAAGGAATCCCATTTATTTAAGCTGGTCTCAGAGACTGGAAGCAATGAGGAAAGCTGTATGTACAGATGCCACAAGTACAAACAGGCAAAACTGGTTGTAATCTGCCCCCCAAACCAAATTTTGCATTTAAAATAAATAAGGAAAGCATGAAGTATATGGGGAAAGGTGTCAGTGACTGGCTGGGTGAAGAGCAGTGGTGCCAGCCAGGGAATCCCCAAGGAAAATCCCAGAGGAGGAGGACTTAGAGCCTGGGGATTGTTGGTGGGACACTGAGGACAGGTCAGAGGGGGAAGTTTGGGAGGAGGTGTGGGATACCGAAGGGACAACAGGGTTTAGTGAGCAGGAGGAACCTGTGGCAGAGAGCAGTTCCGTTCCTCAAAGTTCCCATAATTTTGCAGTTCAAGGTTCTCAAAAGTTCGGAGTTCACAACTTGCAAAAGTTCATAACATACAGAATAGTGCACCTCAAAGTTCACAAAAGTTTGCAATTCCCTGAAGCTCCTAGAATTTCACAGTTCAGGGTTCTCAAAAGTTCTCAACTCACAAAAGTTTGCAACCCACAGAAGTTTGCAACTCACAGAAGTTCGCAGCTCAAAATTCAGAAAAGCTTACAAAAGTTAGAAGTTCAAAGGTTCCTGAAATTCACAAAAGTTTGCAACTCACAGAAATTCGCAGTTTAAGGTTATCAAAAGATCACAAAAATTCGCATCTCACAGAAGTTCGCAACTAGTTGACGTTCGCAAAAAGTTCAGTTTCCAGAATATCAGACCCCAAAGTTCACTAGTTCACAGTGCAAAACAGTACACAGCTCCCCTAAATTCCCATAATTTCACAGCACAAGGTTCTCAAAAGTTCGTAACTAAAATAAATTTGCAATTCGCAGAAGTTTGCAGCTCAAAGTTTGCAAAAGCTCGCAGATTCCCGAAGCTCCCAGAATCTTGCATCTCAATATTTTTAAGAGCTCACAAAAGTTCACAATTAACGTTCACAACTTGCAAATGTCCGTAGCTCATATGAGTTCATGGCTTCTTCACAAAAATTCAGTTTCCAGAATATTGCAGCTCAAAGTTTGCAAAAGCTCGCAGATTCCCGAAGCTCCCAGAATCTTGCATCTCAATATTTTTAAGAGCTCACAAAAGTTCACAATTAACGTTCACAACTTGCAAATGTCCGTAGCTCATATGAGTTCATGGCTTCTTCACAAAAATTCAGTTTCCAGAATATTGCAGCTCAAAGTTTGCGAAGGTTCACAGTGCACAAAAGTGTGCAACTCAAAAAGTTCACAGTTCACATAAATTCACAGCTCACAGAAGTTGGCAGCTCAAAGTTCATGATTACCCAGTAGTAAGCGTCAAAGAGTTCAGAGACATTTATTTCCAAATCAGTGTTTATAGGACCATAGTTTAAGATTTGTGTGAACCTATTTAGATGTGGTAAAATCTACAGAAAAATTAACATTCTGTAAAATTCTACAGAAACCATCAGCTCCAGACAGCATTGTGGAAAGCCGCTCTATACAGAAGGATGCTACAGATGACTAAGCTACCTGGCATGAATTTGGGTTGTCATTTGCATGCAGCAGTCTTCTCTATTGGATACAGCAGCCTTCTCGCTTGTTTTCTGTCCCCTCTAGCTTACTCAAAACGTGCATGCTTTACCACCCAGTACATGGGAGCAAGTTCCCTTGGGTTACCTTGGTTCAGTTATTGTGTGAACTCTATGTCTTGATTTGCTGAAAGACAGATCAGATGTGCCAGGAAGGTTGCTTCCCAGGGTGACAGTGAGGGCTCCAAAGACGGGGGTGGGGGGGTGGCAGGTAGAAAGAGACAGAGGCTTGCTTTCTTCCCATATGGACAGTTAAAAGAGGCCTCCTGTTCTGGTATGCATGTCGTAAATACCCAAGACAGCATAAGGCAGACAGGGGGGCCACAGCTCTCAGACACGTTCACAGGGGAGTAGGGACAAACTGGGCAAGCTGCTCCCGAATCTCCTTGGCGTCAGTCCTACAGGAGGAGGGGCAGCCAATGGAGGATATCCTGTTGGTGGAAAGCCCGCCTTTCAGTGGGCTCAACTGATTCATCGGATTCATGTATTATAAGAACAAATCTCATGTATTATGAGAACAAATCTCATGTAGATGGCTGCATATTGGTGTTATCACTTAGCATTTGCACAGGCATTTGAAATCCGCAAATCACTTTCCCATCTCTATCGCGTCTTCTTCTAAGAATCACCCTACAATGGAAGGAGGTCACTCTTACTTCCGTTTTATAAATTGGGAACTGAGGCTCAAGAGATAGTGACTTTCCTCAGTCCACACCATGCAGCCACTACAGTAGATATGAACCCATTCTTTCCAGTCCCGGTGCAATTTTCTAAGCAACGCCCCTCCCTTATTCCACCAAGCTGCTGATATAATATTCAGTAAAGTGCATCAAGCCAATGGGATCAGGGTGTGCTCATAAAGGCAGCCTATAAATACATTTATAGACAAATAGATAAATAAATACGCCATTTGGAGAGCTGACCTTAGGTGCCATGCAAAACTGCTTTCCACGAGTGAGGCCTTCGAAAGAAAACTTCCAAGTCTCTTTTCGTAAAACTCTTACAGGCATCCTGGTGCCGGAGAGAAATTCTTCATAGCTCAATAAAAACTATTAAGGAAATCAATCCCAAGTCAAAAGACCCTGTAAACATCCATTTTCATCAGACAGCGAGGACATGCGGTTGCTGTTACTAAGAAGTTGTAATTTGGAATGATGTCCTGATTGTTGAATTTTGCTGATGTTGCAAATGAGTGTCAAGCTTTTTCGTTTTTTTTTTAAAAGAGATGGACCTGAGCACTTTAATTAATTTATTTAAGAACAAGCAAAAATTCACATTAGTGACCAGTCCTAAAATGCAATAGAAGGAGGGGGGAGAGCTATTAAGCACATCCAACATTTGTATTACCTGCAACAATGAACTAATGGAAAATAGCATTCTGTCACGCACCGGTACTACAGCCCCACAATATAATGGATCTTGGTCTGATTACAATTCAGCCTTTCGACAGGATTAAATATGATCAAAGGTCTTGGATTTAGAACTAGGTGACTTAAATGACTGCAAATAAATTCTCATGTTTAAGGCATTTTACTTTACTTTACTTTTTTTTAAAAAAAAGTAAAATAAAATAATCACAGCTCATTTCTTGTTAATCATGGGATGAAGCCTCCTGCTTGTCTTTATACACCTGTCTAATTATGTATGGATATATTCAGACTGTTATATATCCACACACTACATGAAGAGCTCCTGAGGTTTTTTTTAGCTCCACATTTAAATCATTACTTAGATTAACCATCTCTCTCTTTTTTTTAAGTATTAAAGAGGAAGAGATTAGTCTTCTCTCCATTTTGAGGCCTAAGCTATTGCTTTAGTGCTATTTTGTAGAAAATTAAATACATTCTGAACAAACAGTATACCTGAAGGAGTGTCTGCACCCCCATCGTTCGGCCCGGACACTAAGGTCCAGCTCTAAGGGCCTTCTGGCGGTTCCTTCATTGCGAGAAGCCAAGCTACAGGGAACGAGGCAGAGGGCCTTCTCGGTAGTGGCACCCGCCCTGTGGAACGCCCTCCCATCAGATGTCAAGGAAACAAACAACTATCCGACTTTTAGAAGATATCTGAAGGCAGCCCTGTTTAGGGAAGTTTTTAATGTTTATTTGTTTTATCATATTTTTAATATTCTGTTGGGAGCCGCCCAGATAGGCAGGGTATAAATTATTGTTGTTGTTGTTGTTGTTGTTAACAGAATGAACATAGAATAAATTCTGGTAGTGGAATTTTGACTGAAAGTGAAATCCAGAGATGAATTCGGAAGGGCCTGCTTGGTATAAACATCAGAGTTCTGATGTAAGCATACTGAGAGTTGGTAATGCTAGCAAAATTTATCAAAGGGAAGAAAAGATGATCCTCACATCTCTACTCCAGGCTACCATTGTAAACTGGATATAAATAGCTGTGTTTAATTCCCCCCCACCATTTTTTTGGTCACAGTCTCTGAAAGGCAGGCTTAATTGCAGCTGATGGGATGCCTGCAGTCTGAGTTGCTTTTCACTCACCTTGATTGAAGCAACTGAGTGCACTTCATTTAATAG
This sequence comes from Podarcis cretensis, assembly GCF_951804945.1. Lineage (NCBI taxonomy): Eukaryota > Metazoa > Chordata > Lepidosauria > Squamata > Lacertidae > Podarcis > Podarcis cretensis. Next base: position 115,203,263 of record NC_137170.1, on the reverse strand, counting down.
AGAATATAAGAAGAGCCCTTCTGGATCAGGTCAACGGCCAGTCTAGTTGTCCAGTATACCGTTCTCACAACAGTCAAGCAAGACCTGAGTGCAACGCTTTGGTACCACAGCAACTGCTATCAGATGCACATGGCAGCTCTGATGCCGGAGGTCGTACATACTGTAAGTCATCGTGACTAGTATCTTGTCTAATCTTCTTTTAAAGCCATCCAAGTTGGAAAGTATCACTATCAACTGGTTCTGTAATCTGCTAGCGGAATATAGAAGCGCTCCAAAAATTGGAAAGTATTACTATTAACTGGTTCTGTAATCTGCTAGCAAAATATAGAAGCGCTCCAAAAATATGCATAAAACTGGCTGGTCGGGAAATGAACCTAGATGGTGTCAATCCTCCTTTTTTTCTTTGAATAAATTTTATTAGCGCTTGTAAAGAGAGATACAAAACTTACTATCAGCTATCTTTTTTATCCAACATTAATCTAAATAAAATAAAAACGTAAGAGGGAAAGAGGAAAAGGAAAAGGAAAGGAGGAGAAAAGAAAAGAAGAGAGGAAACCCCCCGAGAGAAAACGATAAGAAGAAAGAATTTGAAAGAGAAAATAGAAAAGATAAAATACAGAAATTAAAGAACTTCTGATTCTTCATCTGTCTGCGATATATAAACAATAGTCGCTTAATCCACTCCAAGATAACACCCAAAAAACCCACTTTCTATAAACCAACATTATCTTCAGTCCCCAAATGCATGTCATTGTTATGTTTTGTTTTCACACACCCTTTGTGTTGATCCTGAAGTTATTAATACGAATCCTGATCATCCCTGATCTCATTAATTCATAACTGATTCCACACAGCCTCCAAATTCATTCTACATACATCTATTTATTTGCTACACAATTGCATAAGCTGATGTTAGAAACACAGATACTGAAAAACATATCAAGCTGGAATATATGCAAACATCAGGCGCAATTTGGACAAGAGCATTCATGCAGAAAAGTGACACTACCATAAAACACAGAAAAATCCTGAACAGCTAATTATTAGGATAGATACCGATTTATTAGAAGTGAAGGATGGGAAGGTTTGTTGGGAAAAGGCATTTTGAGAGTGCTGACAGCACAAACTAGTAAAAGATGGAAAGAGTGAACATTTGAAGGTTATTATGACAAATCCTTTTCTTATGCTAGTGAAACAAATGGAAAAGCCTTGCGGGGGGGGGGGGGAGGAAAAAAGTGGGGGATTTTGTTGATCAGAATTGTTGGATCTTCTTGAATCCTAGGGTTGTAGTCATGTGCATATTTACCTGGGAGTAAAGCCTATTCAATATTGTGTGGCTTAATTTTGAGCAAGCATGCATATGCACAAGTTACTAGAATTCTACACATACTGACTAGAAGTAAGTTCCAATTAATTTAGTGAAGTTTGCTTTTGAGTAGACATGCCTACGTTTGCACTGTTTGACTACAACCCTACACACATATGAACATTTACCTGGGAACAATCGTCCATGGACTCAGCTATCTTTTCAGCAGACATGTAAAGGATTGCACTGTTTAAGGTCAACAGTGTTTCTCAGCTGAGCACATGGAGATAAATAAATTTTCATGCCAGACTTTAGCATGATCCAGTTTTTATTGCACAAGAGCCCCACCCAGCCCTGACAGAAGTCGGTCTATAGGGCTAGGCTGAAAGTTGCATGCACTTAAATTCATACATTATTTGATATGAATCACTGCAAGAAGTAGTTGCTAATCAATGACTTTTTCATCTCTGTGAAATAAGGCCTGGAGGGTTATTTACCAACAACAACAACAAAAAGAAACTAAAAATAAATTATTAGAGCAGAACACTTTAAAAATGGATTTAGGATTTTTTTTTTAAAGTACAGATGTACATATCTCCATGGTTTCCATCTTACATTCATTTACACATAGGTAGTTGAACGCAGCGGTATTTTCATCGGGAGAAACGTGCTTGCGATCATGCTGTATAATAAGGGCACCATTTTTCAGAATATACACTTGCATTTCATTGTGAAATAGGAAAATTCCTACATCCCATTCTCATATCACTAGTGTTCCTGATTAAGTTGTTTTACTGATATAGAGTTTTGGACAAGCCTCATATTGAGAAGTTATTGGGAAAATGTATTTATCAAACTGTTTGCATAGCTGATACTAGTTATCCAGTGTGTGATCTGAATTGTGGGTGAACCGAAATGTATTTATTGAACTGCTTACATAGTTGATACTAGTTATTCAGTGTGTGATCTAAATTGTGGGTGAACCATTGTTCCGATACATGGTATTTTGCTCCACTATGCCTCTTTTTCATTTCTTCTTTATAATGCTGTGCCAAAAACAGATTATAAAGCCGTCTTAGATCAGGGATAGTCAATGTGCTGCCAAGTCAAATATTGGGCTCCAAGTCCCATCAGCCATGGCTAGTACCATCAATGGCCTCTAGGAGGCTTAGTTTGGTCAGAATCAAGTATACATGTCCAGAGTTAAGACTAAATACATTACATTAGCCACCATGGCCGCTAGAGGGCCATGAAAATTTGCATTGCAGGCTTTTTAGACTCATCTACCCACGTACTGTCTGAAACCCAAGGGGAGCATTGGTTACCAGATGTGAATTTTTTTCCAGCTCTCCAACTCCACTAAGTTAATCTAGCCAAGGCTAGGTGTCTAGATTCCCAGCTACTGAGCTGGGCAGGGGAGTTACTGTACATTCATCTCACCAAGGACAGTGGCTGGAGGAAGCCGGCTGAGTATTACCTCTATCAGCCTTAGGGCAAATTAGTATAAAACTAATGAGATGAAAGAATCTCATGTTGCCTTTGCCGCATCAGAAATGTGTGCAGCATTTATGCTGTCAACATTTGGCCTGTGAGCATGCCCTCACATCTTGTTGCAGGAATAACAAGTGTTATAGGGGTTTTTTTTAAAACAAAAGAAAAAAGTGCCAAATTGTCCATTAATGGTAAGGAGAGGAAAATGAAGTACAGTGTCCGTTTTCTGTGCTGTACTCATATATAATGACAAGAGAGAGATTTGTTGCAAAGAGGAACATGCGGAAGGTGAGGAGCACAGCCACACACCTCTCAATGAACCTCTGTTCTTGCACCCAACCTTCTGAACAAAGTACATAGGTTGTGTTCAATAGGTTGAATGAACATGTGGCGGATAGGGGCCTAATCATACACGGCACAGTATGCTTTCATTGAATGTGGTATGCTGCCTGCACAGAGATTCTTGTGTGCATCAAAGAGGAATTCTGGTCCGCTTTTGGGAGACCTTTTATGCTTTAGGATTTGATATTGCCAAACACATTGGCTTGTATCCAAAGAGCCTCCACAATCAAACGAAGAAGCGCAAGCAGGCAGAGCTCTTCAATTTCTGCTCATTCAAATCCCAATGCCACCAAATTTCCTTCATCACACATCATGTTGCAGGTCCCCAGTCCTTAAAAATGGCTTTTTGGAAGACACAAGGGGCTGCAGCAGGAAGAGAGAGCATGAAAGTGTTGTTGCAGAATGGAACTAGTGGCTCATTGTTACAGATAAGACACATGTGTAGGTGTTTGTGTGTTTGTGTGTGTGTGTGTGTGAGAGAGAGAGAGAGAGAGAAAGAAAAATATTTGAGTAGAATTTTCTTCTTCTTTCTCTAGTGTCTTTCAGATTACTTTGCAAACTGTAATAAAGTACAACACCAAATCTGATCTATATCTTGTTGTATAAATTCATAGTAATGGGCTTGTTCCTGTTATCAGCTATGGTGGGTGAGCGGAATGGAAACTTCTGCAGCCTGCTTCAGATAATGACTCCTCTACATATTAGCTATGCTAAGGCCTTCGTAATATCCAGCCCAGTTTCAAAAGACTATAAAATCTTGCAATTCACAAGTTTACATTTTGCATTTTATCTATGCTCTGGGTCTGTCGGCTATATTAAAATGATGCCATATTATGTATGGGAAATAGCTTTTCTATCAGCTCAAAATAGACCATCTTATTGCACCTTATTAAAAAAATACAAGTGCATTTTCTGCTGGCAACCATGACATATGATAATAACTGTTATCAATATGCAATTACCTTGGTTACTCTACAACATATTGATATTCATTTATTTAAAGATTATATAACACATTTGTATTCATTGAGGTAATCTGTTGATATGATTAAATGTGAATGGCCATCTTATACTTGAGCAGTAAAATGAAAAATTGCCATCAGATCTTCAATGCATCCCAAAAGGGGTCACATTAAGTAATGGAAAATTGCATTATCTTTCATTTTAAGGCCCAATACAATGCTTGGGGGGGGGAGCAATATCAATGCATATTAATTGGAACAGTCTTTCCAAGAGCAAAGTACTCAGCAAGGTGAACCCAGGGTGCCAGTTCAATGCCAACTGTCTGTAGAAAGAGATATGGTGGATACTAATGAATGATATCCAAAGATTATTTGTCTTCTGGTTCTCCAGCAGTCCTAAACAATGGAAGGACAGAACTATACGATTGTGATCACAACCAGAAGGACAAGACATGATATATGCCATTGGTTTAACTAGGGAAAAACCTGCATTTCACTTTACAGGATCAGCAACAATCCTGAAGCTGGGAGGAACGTCTATGGCCATTGTTCCATCAATGCAAGCTTTTCAGCTTGTCAGATGGAATTGCCCTTCCCTCTCCACCCATGTGCTTTTTTTTTGGGGGGGAGGGGGTTCTTCCACCCCCCAATCCAATTTCAGGGCATGCACATGGGGGGAGGAGAGGGGGGAAGCCCCATTGCATAAGTAGAATTCCTAGTGTGGGGTTCTGCTGATTGGAACTCATTCCTCACCCACTGTGTGAGGTACTTACTATGTAGGAGCCATCTTGTAGTTATTTACTTCTCAAACGCTTCCTTCCTTCTGAACATGCCTGTTCAGGGGTTGAGTGAGGACCTCCTGAGTCTCTCTCTCTTCCATAACTCTTGGTGGGAGAGACAAGTTGGTCTCAAAGGGGTTATGTATCCCATTCCCTGTGTTGCACACCTCTGATTGGCAAGCCTCAAGATTCCCCCATCACCATCAAGAACACCCACCTACTTATTACTTAGCTGTGTTGCTTTCCACACATTTTGCTGTTTTGACCAAATTCCTTGTGTGAAAGAAGTGGACAGCCACCAGGCACTAATTGACACACCTGACCAGGGAAACATAAGCAGCCAGTGAATGACTGTCTCATCCTAAACTATAGTGGATGGCCTGGGAACAGGAATTTTTAATTGTCCCTTCCCACTCCCATACATGAAGCATCATCTATCATTTGCTTGTAGGTTGTTGCTTGCTACTTAGAGATTTTGAAATATTGTGGTTTACAATAAATCATACAGGACCCAAGTTCTGCCTAGGATGGCAGAATGGCTTTACCAGAACCATGTTTCTTTGGCATCTCGGTCACTGCAGCAGCATAGCTACTTTTCCATTGGTACAGCAGGACTTCAACTGAATCCTCAGCCGGCTTATCTTTAGCACAGGATCACACCCTTAAACAGTCACCCTTAAAACCAGATTAGTAAACTGAAGCTAATCTTATTTCTTCAGATTAATCAACATCTTAATATTTAACCTTTATTGATTTTTTAATATATAATTAGAATAATGCAAGCAATCTTGAGCGACCACAGAAGCACACATATCATAGTGAGTACTGTCTGTCTGTCTAGTGCTATCTTCCAGCCCTGCATCATCTATTATTATTATTAATTAAATTTGTAGACCACCCTATACCAGCAGGTCTCAGGGAAGTTCACAGAATAAAATCGCAATATAAAAATACAAAATACATAATCAAAATTAAAACAAAAGCAACCCAAGAGGGAAGAGTGAAAGGCATGGAAAATCAAGGGGGAGGGGGCGGTATGAAAAAAAGCTATTCAGAAGAACAAACACTCAATAATTTATGCCATTTACCTTTGTCCCTCGCTAGAGGTCCCTGATACTGTATAACTATTTCCACACTGACTCTATGAAAGCTAGAAAACATGGTTCCAAGGCAACTGTAAATCCCTCCTCAGATTTTCTCCACTTATTTGTATGTATTCTAATGTGTATTCTATTCTATGCTGTTCTATGGTACTCTGGTGTATTTTCTTGAATTGACTGTATTTTGTTTTGATATTGGGGTTTTATTATAAATTTGCCATCTGTTTTTTTTTTTGTGAGCCACCATGAGTCATGCATATGCAGTAGAAAGCAGGGCAAAAATTCATATAAATATTAGGACTTGATTGTTCTAAGAGGAACCGCCAGAGTAAATTTAGCCTTCCCAGATGCCTTCAAAATGTGTAAATGCTACTGTGCTATGCAACAGTTTCTTAATCAATACCTTCATTGAAGGCAGGTAGTTTTCTCTGCTTCCAGTATTTTGTGAGCAAGCTTTGGGTAGCAGTTAATTAACCCCCAACTAGATTCCTGTGCATTTCCCCCACAATATTCTAATGGTAGAGTTACCCAGTGAATTACTGCGGGTCTTAATGGGATTTCATATCCAATTATCTCTTTTACATTTCCCAGAAATATCTTTCCAGAAGAATCCTGCATATTTATACTACCACCAAATAAGTATGAAGTCAGTCTCTGTTTGATTACATGTGCAGTAGCTGTGCTACTATTAGTACTATTTATTGAAAAAATCTTAAATGGAATGTAGCAGTGTTAACACAAAACTTCTATCAATGTTCTATCAACGTAATATGAATAGACTCTCTAGGGCCAGTCTTGCATCTGTAAAACATGTTACTCTGAGATAGGGATGCTTGAGGACTTTGCAAATTCTGATACAAACTGATTTAATCTACACCTCCCAAACTAATGTGTGGATTGAAACATGGTTATCCTCAGGATTTTGCACTAATAAGCACTAATCCTACAAAATCCACATTTCTTCAGATTTTGCAATTCAGATTTTGGCTCAAAAGATACACTCAAAATACATGTTTTATGATAAGATACATATTCAACAATGCATATTTGGAAAAATACATGTTTAAATACAGTGGTGCCTCGCAAGACGAAAATAATCCGTTCCGCGAGTCTCTTCGTCTAGCGGTTTTTTCGTCTTGCGAAGCATCCCTATTAGCGGCTTAGCGGATTAGTGCTATTTGCGGCTTAGCAGCTATTAGCGGCTTAGCGGCTAAGCGGCTATTAGCGGCTTAGCGGCTTAGAAAAAGGGGGGGAGGGAAAAAACTCGCAAGACTCGCAAGACGTTTTCGTCTTGCGAAGCAAGCCCATAGGGAAATTCATCTTGCAAAGTGCCTCGAAAAACGGAAAACCCTTTCGTCTAGCGGTTTTTTTGTCTTGCGAGGCATTCGTCTTGCGGGGCACCACTGTAATGACTACAGTGGTACCTCTGGTTATGTACTTAATTCGTTCCAGAGGTCCATTCTTAACTTGAAACTGTTCTTCACCTGAAGCACCACTTCAGCTAATGGGGCCTCCTGCTGCTACTATTCTGCTGGAGCACGATTTCTGTTCTCATCCTGAAGCAAAGTTCTTAACCCGAGGTACTATTTCTGGGTTAGTGGAGTCTGTAACCTGAAGCATCTGTAACCTGAAGCGTATGTAACCTGCGGTACCACTGTAGTCTCATGAAGATTTTTTTTTAATGGCAAATTGATGTAATAATGGGATGGAATGGATTTATTATTGTTAGTGTTATTATTTTCTACAATTTATATATCACTTAACACTATAGCCTCTAAGGGATGTACAATTACAAAACATACAATAAAGACAGACTAGTTAAAATTAACTCACACAATTTAATATGCCTGGTGAAATAAGAAAGGTCTTCACCAAGTGCCAGAAGTTCAACAGGGTGGGGGCCTATACACAGGATTGGGCCCGCAGTATTCAATGCATGGCTCCTGGTGGTTGTGAGCTATGCATCTGAGCCATGGAGGACCACTAACAGAGTCTCCCCCAAAGACCTCACTGATCCTGGATCCAAATCATCAACTTATAAATTAACAGAAGACTTGTGAATTAGGAATGGGGGCATGTGAAAGTGTCATGGACTGGAAACTGATTGATCTGTCCATCTCTACTCCGAGATTGAAATGCAAGACTTTCTTCCCAATTAGATTCATATTTCGAATCTCTATCCTCTTTGCATGTTCCTTCATATTGCATCACCATGTCCCTCAGTGTTAATCACATTTGAATTGTTTTCTTCTCATCTCAGTTTCCCCAAGCGATATTATTGGAAATATCAAAGCAGCTTCTGGCCTCTATCCCCCCATTTTCTCCATTATGCCAATTCTAATTAGCTTTTGCCCAAAAGGATGCCACAGCATCGCTGGCCAATTGTGTGAATGAGCTAGTCCAGAGGTAGCCAATGTGGTGTCCTTTGGATGTTGTTGGACTCTAGTTCCCATCATTCATGACCATTGGCCATGCTGACAAGGGCTGATGGGAGTTGTAGTCTAACAGTACATGGAGAACACCCCGTTGGCTACTCCTGATCTACTGTTTGACCACTTTCTTCCCTCCCATGTGTGCTGTTCTGGAGGTGAGATTAACTTCTGCTGCCTCCAACCACACCCTACATCTAAAGCACAACCAACCAACATTTAAAGCACATGACTTCCTCAAAAGAATCTTGGGAAGTGTAGTTTCCCATCACAAAACTGTGATTCCTAGCACCCTTAAAAAACTACAGTTCCCAGGAATAACTGTGAGAAGTCATGTTATTTAAATGTGCACTGAATGTGCTGGTGTGGGTCTACCCAGAACTGTGTCTTGCACTTCACTTTTTAAATTGTTTTGGTGTTCAAGTTGCATTCAACTAAAAAGCATTTACAGTTGCAGTTCCCTATGAATTATGAGCCCCTGATGGATAAAGAAAAACTACAACATGAAGCTAATCAGAAAATATAGTGCACGATATAGCTGCAGATAAACACTTTCCACTTCCATTGATTCCGGTCAGAAAAACCCTATTTTTCACCCTGCACCATTGTGATCAGATAGGGGGAGAGAGGGAGAGGGATATTTGGCCCAGACCCCTGTGCTGCATCAGCAGCAGCCTTGGTCCAGTATATCTGAAGGAGCATCTCCACCCCCATCGTTCAGCCCAGACACTGAAGTCCAGCTCCGAGGGCCTTCTGGAGGTTCCCTTCCTGTGAGAAGTGAGGTTACAGGGAAGCAGGCAGAGGGCCTTCTTGGTAGTGGCGCCCGCCCTGCGGAATGCCCTCCCATCAAACATCAAGGAAATATTCAACTATCTGACTTTGAGAAGACATCTGAAGGCAGCCCTGTTTAGGGAAGCTTTTAAATGTTGATGTTTTATCATGTTTTTAATATTCTGTCGGGAGCTGCCCAGAGTGGCTGGGGAAACCCAGCCAGATGGGTGGGGTATAAATGATAAATCATCATCATCATCATCATCATCACCACCACCACCACTGCTTTTGCACTCCTCCACATGCTGAGAGGGTTGCTCTTCTGCAGCAGGGAGCTTGCACCTCTCATTTAGAGTTGCGTTCAGTGCAAGCCCAACTCGGAGTAGACCCACTGCAATTAACAGGCATGGCTAACTTGGGGTCATCGATTTCAGTGGCTCTACTCTGAGTAAAACGTAGCGGCATGCAAGGCTCTTCACACAATTCAGAAGTCTGGAGGATCATCTCCAGACTTCTCATCTCAGCACTTTACCAGTCGTGAAAGAATCTAGTTTGCTAAAAGCGCTGGGAGTTGTTAGAGGGCTCCTATACCCCTCACAGAGCTACAATTCACAATATGGTTTAAAAGTCAACCCCTCTTCCTAGGAAACTCTGGAAACTGTAGCTTTGTGAGGGGAATAAGGTTCTCCTCATGATAGCTCTCAGCACCCTTCACCAGATCCTGGGATTCTTCGAGGCGGAAGAGAAACCATGGCTTTTAAAGTGATATAAAAATGCTTTGAATGGAAAAGACTCCCTGTTGCACAAGTTCATGTGGAGTCTTGTGAGAATGGTGATTGAGTGGGGTACAAAACCTGAACAGGGCTTGAGATATAGGCTGGATTTAAGCACATTAAAAAAATAATAATAAGGAAAATGTGTTGTAAACCTCATAATGGGAAATCACGTTGCCAAAAGATGGAATTCCACAGTGCCATCTGGGGTATCAGTGTTATAACGCTTTTTAAATGCTTTTTCTTTACTAATGTAGCTGAGTCCATAGTACGTGCCTAGGAAGGTTTACTCAACATTAACTCTCTCACTGAAATTGATATGGTTTGAGTATGATTGTGATTATTTGGAAATAGATAAAGGTTATTCGATTAACTGGAAATAAATAAAGAATTAAAAAGATGTTCAAATGACACTGAAAAAATCCCCCCAGCAAAATTAAACAGAATAAAAATCCCAATGACAAATCTTGAACAGCAAACCTTGTGCACTGTGTTTCCTTTAAGTTGTTAATCTTATTTTTCATCAATGTAAAAACAGTGACATTTCTAATAGTGCTTTCCATGCAGTGTAAATACATGAGCATAATGCGTTCCAATTTTCCTAAGTGCTTCTTTATGGTAAACAATAAAAATGTAAGAGCCCAAATATCCACATGCTCAATGCTGCATGTTGCACATTCTTTAAATTGGAAACAAAGTTGATATCCTTAGAAAAATCTATGAGAATCAAAATGCTAAAAGCAAAGTTATATTTCACAAGAGATCAGAGAACTGCAGAGCTGAAGGCACCCGAATAGTGGCCCCATTGCATCCATTAAGAGATTAGCTCGTAAGCTTTCAGAAGAGACTGGGTATACAGGTTTACCTCTTTGTTAGGACCTGATAATCTCCTTGATGGCTGCACTTCACTTAGAAGTTGCAAAACGCTAGGACTCCTAAGATCTTGTACACTTGTGGATGAGATGTATCTCTACTGTACAAATTGACTCATAAATCCAAGCTGTTGAGAAATGTGGCCAAACCTGAGGACTTCGACACAACATAATATCCTTTATCTCTGTTGTAAATGTGTTTCTGGACCATGGCAACCTCAAATGTCTAAGGCATTCCAGGATGGGGAGAGGTTGCTGGACTACAATGCCCATCATCACTGACTATTGTCCATGCTGGCTGGGGTTGATGGGAGTTGGAGTCCAGGACTATCTGGAGGGTCACAGGTTCACCATCCTTGTACTAGGACCCCCCAACTGTGGATTCTAGATGTGATGTACTATTTGCCTCCAGTAACCTCTCCTTTGCTACATAGAAGAGAAGCAGAGTTTGGATTTGATGTCCCGCTTTAGCACTACCCGTAGGAGTCTCAAAGCAGCTAACATTCTCCTTTCCCTTCCTCCCCCACAACAAACACTCTGTGAGGTGAGTGGGGCTGAGAGACTTCAGAGAATGTGACTGGCCCAAGGTCACCCAGCAGCTGCATGTGGAGGAGCGGAGATGCGAACCCGGTTCCCCAGATTACGAGACTACCGCTCTTAACCACTACACCACACTGGCTTCTTTTTGAATTTGGTAACATTCATAAAATTGTAATTCATGCATGTTAAAGGTTTGGTGCACCCAAGACAACTGTGGTGCTATGGGTAGTAGACTCAGAAAGCTGAAAAGTGTGGTAACAGAATGACACTTGCTAAAACTTTAAAACAGAATACAGTAATTTTCATCTGTTAGAAAATTCAAGACGCTATTACTTGGGAAGGGGAAAAAACTAAGAACAATTTTACTATTATAAACACAATTGTATTTCTTATCAGGTTTTCTTCTGCAGAACTCAGCAGATATGCTATGAAGGCCAGGTGTTAATTGTACTTTTCATGTTCATGAAGGCTTAAAACGCAAAAGGCCTGGATTATTAAGGTAAGGGTTAATACAGATGTGCATTTTATGTTGCTAAAGAGGAGCAAGTAAGTAAAAGTGTTGGCATTCATAAAGCCAAGAAGAAGGAAGCTAATTTCTCACATTATTTTCCTTATAAACTGCAATTGTATTGCAGGGCTTAAAAATGTTGGGAAGCTAACAGTATGGAGAGAAACGTGGGGAAATATTTGGGTAATTAGGGGGCAAAGCAAAGCCAAGGAAATGTGTGTTCATTTTACACAGAGCATCCTAAGACATCCAAGGTATGTCTTTCCCTAGAAGAGGAGAAAGGACCAGAGAAAGGGAGAATAAATCCAGGGGCAGAAAATATCAGGTTCAGGGCAATACCTTATTGCTGGATGGACCAATGATCTGTCTCCGTAAAGGTAGCTTACTATGTTCCAGTTTTGCAAGGTAAGTGGAGGAAAGGGGGAGTGCAATTTCTTGGGTGGGTTAATGGGGAAAGACTTTCTGAGATGGAAATGGAGTCAGCCAGGAATTCTTCTTAGCCTCAAATTCTGATCCAAGCCAGAGAATAATTTTGGGGCATGTAAACCTCATGTCTCCTTTGAGGAGAGCTTTTATGGGCTCCTGAAGTTGCTTCCAATCCCAAGAACAGAGAATGTCAGCCACATCCCAAGATTTCATATTGCCATCAAATACACCTGCAACTTAGCTCAGACCCAATCTGTATCATGAACCAAAGAAGTACTGTGTGAAATAGCAGCTGAGCGGCTGTAGTTCCAAGTTGCTTCCGTGTGGAGGCATCCCTGCAGATCACAGCAACAGATAAACTTGAAAATTAATTGTAGTCTGCTGAACCTGGCGCATCGAAGACTTCCTACTGAGCCATCAATTCTTAATTCATGACATTTAAAAATTCTTGTAAATACGCTGTTTCCTTGGCAAGTGTGGGCAGTTAAAGAGGGTGGAAATCCATGGGAAATAAACTCCCACTTAACTTCATTGCTCAGTGAGATGATTGTTATTTATGATGATGATGATGGGATGCTCGCATTTATCCTAAAGCTTGACTTGTCTCTGCGGCATAATGAGCACATCAGGTTAAGATCTGCAATCAGGCCCTGAAGACAGGGGCACACAACTGCTTACTTTATGTTTGTGGTTGGATACAAAGAGCTACTGGGCTGTTGCCATTTGCCCATTACTGTTAATTCAAACACTACATAAATCACAACAAGGGGAGGACAAAGCGCAGGGTTTTATCTCTTAGAATGGGGGAAAAAATGAAACCTTCCACTATCAGACTCACTTCATCTTTACTTGATTTCAAAATGGAACTGCTCTCCTGAATGATGAATAATATTTTACAGGCATCAGGGCAAAGGATTTCTCTCTCACACCCATACACACACATCTTGATCCGGTCCTGAAGGGACAACAAAGAAATTGTTGAGAAGCATGGTGTTACTTCAAGATGGTCTCTTAAAGTCAATTTCCAGGGTATTTAAGGTTGGGAACCTCAGTCCTTGTTGCTTTTCTATCTAGCCCTCAGGATTTTCACCAGGTCACACACCTCCCTAAGTCATATCCCTAATAGCCTTTAGCCTTAAACTGTATCCCTCAGAGTGCTTTTGTTTGGCTGTTCTACTGAATTGTGATGATGCAGCATGTTTGCCTATGTGCAGGATGGAGGCGTGTGTGTGTGTGTGTGTAGAAACTTTTGTCTTTGATGTGCTGCCTGTGGTTCAAAGGTCCATTGTTTTGCTTGCTGTTGCTTCTGGTTGAGCCCACTTTTGCCTCTGATCCTCACCTCTTATGGGATGTGCTCCCCCAGAAGGAGTTGGGCCCTTGGGATGAAAAAAGGCTCAACACTCCTATTATATAAGCACTTGACCTAGTTTGGGGGAGGGGGACACAATGGGTCCCGGTCTGGAAATGTAACTGGAGGGAGGAGGGCCCATATATCAGTGAAGCACATTGTTTTGCCGCCACCCACCTTAATATGGGTGTTGCATTGTGCTTTATGTGCATAGTGTATGCCCAGGCTTTAATTCTGACATCCCAACTTCACTGCTTGTCTCCCAGACCAGAAGAGAGCTGAAATGAGTGGAGCAGTGGTGGGCTGCATGCAGATTTAGTCTCTGATTGCTTGGAAGAGGAGAGGAGAGGACTTAGACAGCTGTGGGGTGGCGGGGACTTTCAGTCTTGGCAGCTGATTCAGGGGGGCATACGGGACCTATTGGGGATGAGCTGCTATGCACAATAGGCCTCACACTCAACTAAGTCTGTGAAGACTTTATTTTGCTAATAAAGCGTTAACTCCAGCGTTGAACTGTGTGATTTACCATGTGATTTCCCTGTCTGAAACCCTAGAGAGCCACTGGAAGTCTAGATGATAAGCTAAACTAAACTGCTAAACTAGATGAATCTGATGGTCTTACACACTATACAACAGTTTCCTATCTTCTATACAGTTTCCTACATAACAGTTTCCTACATCTTCAGCATATGCCCCATTAGTAAACTGATCTCTTAAAAAAAACCCATGAAGAGACATGTCTGTTTCAGAGTTTAAAACCTACCTTGGTTTTAAAGTGTCATTAAATGGATGTTATGATTCATTTTGGGGTCAGAATCCACAAGGGCTCTTCATATAATCATTTTTTTTTAAGACACATACATACTCAACAATAACAATAAAGGATTGCAGCTATATAACATATTCAAAAATAATTAAAGAAAAATCAATCAACAGTTTAATTAAAAACCACATAATGACCTCAGCTATTCACTGTAACCAAAACACGGTAATTAATTCTCTTCCTGAGTTAATCCTCTTCTTTTGCAATTATCTAACAGACAAGAGGATGACTAAGAATCTAATCCAGTTAACCCTATCTTGTGCCCTTCCTTGCAAAACATGGCACTGTTTAATTATTATCCCCATACTGTAAGAGCAGAATAGCTATCATCATAGCTTCTGGGGTACTGGTATGTCTGAATCACCTTCCTATTCCAATAAGTAAGAGTTATGGTTGGTAAATGAGTGCCCCAATACCATTTTAGCCTTTACTAGGAATGAGGAAACTTGGCCCTTCAGATGTGGTTGGACTACAACTCTCAATGGCCCCAGGCAGCATGGATGATGGTCAGGGATTATGGGAGTTGTAGTCCAACAGCATCAGGATGGCCATGGATTCCACATCCATGATTTATATAGACACCCTGCATATTTCCATTCAAACTCAATAGCATGACATTCTTGCTGGGAGAATATATTTTGGCTCTCTTTTGGAAAAAAAAATAAGTTAGATCCTTAAAACTGAGTAAGTTGTATACTGTGAGGCCTACATGGAAATAGACAGGATCCACACCAACACCATACATGGAAACTAGCCATGGTTTCCCCAAAAGAATCCTGAGAACTATAGTTTGATAAGGCTTCTAAGAGTTGTTAGGAGACCCTTATTCTCCTCACAGACCTACAGTTTCCAGAGTTCTTTAACAATCAATCCCTGTTCCCAAGGAGCTCAGTGAATTGTAGAGTCTAGCAACATACTAGATTGCATACACTCCAACATCTCTCCAACGAAAATAGGGATATCCTATTAAATAATGATAACAACAACAACGACAACAATAACAATGTTATTTTTACTATTTATACTCCGCCCATCTGATTGGGTTGCCACAGCCACTCTGGGCAGCTTCCAACATATATAAAAACATAATTAAACATTAAAAAACTTCCCTATACAGGATTGCCGTCAGACTGTTCAGGAGTTGGATAACTCCATAACCTCCAACATTTCTCCAATGAAAATAGGGACGTAATTGTAGACTGGAGTGTATATTTGAAAGTTTCCTAGGGTGCTTCCTATTCTCTGCTTTCATTAGCACCATTATTTACTGGCCAGATTGAGGAAATCCATATTTTATGTATGCTGCCAAAGAATTGTGGTTCCTTACAATTATAGTTATAACTCTGCTGTCTTCTCTGAAGCTGTGCATATGAATACTACATAAGCCTTTCCCTTGCTCTCTCCGTCAATGGCGATAAAGCAAAGTATTAGAAATGTATTGTTCATTATACTTTTTGGGACTCCTGTAGATATTTCCATTAGGTGTTAGCTTTAATAAGTTATAAAGATATAACATATTGATAGGCGCATTGGATAAAATAATATTGAAGTCATATTCTATTTATTACATCACAGTTATGAAGAGAGAAGGAACAAAACATACCACCACAGATCCTTTGCCTTGGATTTAAGACCTCAACTGCATTTCATTAAGTATGATTTAGCAGAGTTCTCCAAACCATTCATAATGAAATGAGCAGCCCTTAAAACAAAGGAAGAGCGGCTGCCGTGGTTTCGAATGGATGCTTACCTTGTAACGTGCAAGAATTGCCTTAGTAGTTGGAGCAGCGTGGCTTATGTTTCTTTTGCTGCTGGAGTGAAAAGTGAAGCTGTCATTTAAGGGAGATGGCAAACATAGAGATGAGGAACTGGAACAGCGGCTTGCCTGAGGCTGAACAAAGTTCTGAGACTCCAAATTAAAAGCATCCTTGCATTGGGGAATGAAGACTATTTTTGCAACCATCTACTATAGGCTATATATCCCAGCAATGCATCTCTAGTATACATTGCAGCTTGTCAGCCACAAACATTATTTGCCATGCACAACCTGTATACATGTGCTCACTCATATGCACACACACCGTTGGCTGTAGAGCATTTACATGTCCTTGAGGACTGATACAGCATGAGGTGGCTTGGTACCCTGCAGATACTGTCAGATTCCAGTGTCACCCTGCCCCAGCTGGTACGGCCCTTGGTCCAGGATGATGGGAGCTTTAGGTTAGCAACATTTGGAGGGCCATAGATTCCCAACCCCTGTTTCAGATTGCATATAACTGCACATCTAGATTTGCTCCCGGAATATTCCCCATTGGTATAGAAGCATTCCTACCATAATGGTTTCCTGCAGTTAGAGAAATAATAATAATAATAATAATAATAATAATAATAATAATAATAATACGGCTACGTATTGCATGTTTTATTTCCACCAGCTGCAACGTCATGGCTTGAGGAGTGGAAGATTAGAGGGCAATATGGCAATTGCTGAAATACTTAAAGATGTCTGAAATAAAATGTAGGACAATTGTGGATTCACTGAGGACAAGTCCGCTGACCCCTCAGGTGCCCCTATTTGATGTAAGTCATAGGGCTCCCTCTATTGGTGGTTTACCCTTAGATGGACTCCCTGCAGATGGGCAGGAGTCGAGATATAGCCTGGCTTCACCCAATGTCTAAGCCAAACTGCTCACATCTGTAACCAGTAAAGTTGCAACCTATTTGAACCCATAAACCTGGATACTGGTGTCTGTGTGTTTATTAATCACTAGGGAACTGCAGGTCATGGGGCCTTGGAACAGAAGCGACAATATTCCAGACATTCTTGTTACAAAGTCATGGGAGCAAACGCTTTGGATGGCTTTAAGCCTAAAGTATCTGATTTGGTGAAGAGTGCCGTATGTTTTTCAGATTTTCTTTAGTATCTAGATTAGGTAATATGATATCCTATGCCTAGCTCTTGTGATGTGTTTGTGTTGTGTGTGTGTGTTTGCAACTTTCTCTGACGAAATGATGAAAATGAAATGATCCCAAATTGGGCTGGCCCAAGACATTTTGCTGCCTGAATTAGAACAGCAGATATGCCGTGCTCCTAATCAAGATGCACAGTATTCAAACATAGACAAAACTGGCCTCTCCATCTTGTGAACCATTGTATTAAATTGTGCATGATAACGGAAAAGGTCTCCAAATTGGTGCACTTGGAATGCTTTGGTTTGCCGCCTTGATTCAAAATGGCATCCAGTGGTGTCCAAATGTACACCAAAGTCTGCTCTTCAATCTTGGGAATTGGCATGCCAGACTGGACAAAGATATCTTGAGATATGTGAAAAGATGGCCCACTGTCTTGATTCCAAATGGCACCTGAAACTGTCAAAACTTAAACCAAAACTCACTCCTCCATCTTAGGAACTGTCATGCCAAATTGGGCGCTGATGTCTCCAAACGTGTCCCATTGCTGTGGCTTGGAGCATTTCAATCCACTGTCTTGATTAAAAATGGCATCCAGTGGCATCTGAACAAGACAAAAACTAAAAAATTCCTTCCAGTAGCACCTTAAAGACCAACTAAGTTAGTTCTTGGTATGAGCTTTTGTGTGCATCTGAAGAATGTGTGCAAGAACTAACTTAGTTGGTCTTTAAGGTGCTACTGGAAGGAATTTTTTATTTTGTTTTGACTATGGCAGACTAACACGGCTACCTATCTGTAACAAGACAAAAACTGTTCGGCTCAGTCCCATGAACTTCCACCCAATGCAAGTTACACTGACAAAAAGGGTGGTGGAAGTCAAACGCTGTTTTAAAGGCTTGTTCTCCTCTGCCAGGTTCAGGCTTGGCTGGCAGTAACCTCATTCTTGAATGGAGTTTGGAATGGGGCAAATTTTACTGCATAATTTACCACCGTATCAGTTATGCTCTCTCTCTCTCGAGTTTGGATTGCTCTACCCATCATGTTTGAGTACACATTGGAATAACTAATCTCTTCATGACTAACTCATTTTAGTGTGTCTACTCTAAGCATACCTAAGTCTGAATCCAACCCAATACAATTGGCTCTTTATTGAGGCTGGTATCAGTCCCATTCAGTATGCATTCCTCAGTCATGCATTTGTTAAAAGCCAAGGGATAGTCCCTCTCTCTCCCTCTCTCTTATTTTGACAACATCTTAAGAATTAAGATAGGGAGTAAATATTGAGTGACATTATTCCAACTGAGCTGCATGGCATGGGTTGATTTTGGCACATTTAAGGAAGGTTAGACATGAAAATTGTAACCCACAGTGGCTCTGTCTTTGATCTAGTCAATTAGACTCTGCAAGAGTGCAGTCTTTAAAAACAACCCAGCCATCATAGAATTTTAAAAGACACTAATCTTTTGAAGACCGTCTGTTGTGATCATAAGTAAAGAGAAGCTGAGTCATATATTTTTTAATATGGTCAAGTAGGAAAAGGATGAAGAATGAAAAAAGCTTAATATTAACAACTGTCAGAAGAAGTGTGTCTGCAAGTGGGGGAATTAATGAGCATATGTAGAAATCACCCCTGTAACTCAGGCTGTCTCTTTCCATCAGCATTTAAAACAGGGATGGGGGGGTCCTGTGGCTTCTGGATGTAGTTAGGACTCAAACTCATATCAGCTCCAGTTAACATGGCTGGGGCCACAAATCTCCATCCTTGATTTACTGTTCTTCATCCTTGATTCAACAATGACTAAGAGCAATTTATGTGGTCATATGCTGTGAAAGGCTGGTGGTTATATTTAACAGGAGCGTCCTGTCTTTGATGCATATACTTTGGTATTTTTTTGGGGGGGAGGGGAGTTATGTAGCTTTGATCTTTTAAGGTGCTGTACCTGAATTCCCTGTCCGCTTTAAGCTTGGTTCATTGCTACTTTGCTTTAATGATTGTATAAAGTTACCCACGTTGGGTTAACTTTTGATAAGAGAAGGTGGAAAAAGAACATCTGATCCACCGATCTTCAAAACGCCCTGTTTACATTTTTGACCATGCAGGGAAGGTAGGGCTGTTCTACAAAGCTCTTAAAATGGTATGTGAGAAGTTACTGCTGGTCATACCTTCTTTTGGTCCTACTGTTTATGGTTTAGAGGCAGGGCCGCCCCTACTGTTAGGTGGAATGGGGTGGTAGCCTCAGGGAAAGGCAGCAGTGGCCACCTTCTGGTTGTTGTTCCTGAGCCTCCTGGGTCATTCTTTACTGTTTAAAGAGAGGACATATCTTATGTCCCCTAAATAAGTCTGCTGCCCTCTGGTGCAGTGGATGATTTCATACCATTACAGTGGTACCTTAGGTTACAGACGCTTCAGGTTACAGACTCAGCTAACCCAGAAATAGTACCTCGGGTTCAGAACTTTGCTTCAGGATGAGAACAGAAATTGTGCAGCGGCAGCAGCGGGAGGCCCCATTAGTTAAAGTGGTACCTCAGGTTAAGAACAGTTTCAGGTTAAGAACAGACCTCCAGAATGAATTAAGTTCTTAACCCGAGGTACCACTGTACCAGTAATGACATAAGATGCAGCTGCCAGTTCAGTTGGCTTTAAATTAGAAACTTTGAGACTAGGTTGTGTAGCCTTTTTGCAATTTATCTAAGCTGTGGTAACAGATTGGATTTCCCCCTTCTCCCTCTTAATTACGAGAATCACACAACAGACTGTAAATTAAGCATAGAAATAGCATTTACTTACATAAAGTCTTGCACTTGATTCCAGCAGTGATAGTAACAAACACAAGGCAGGCAGATTCTACTTCTAGATTCTAGATGAAGTCTCTGCTTGAAGTGGAGACTAGGCATCTGTCTGCCTCATAAGCATGGCAGAAAAAAGGGGTTGAGTTCTGAGGCAAGGGAAGTAGAAAGGATTAAACCCTTTTGTCTTCTTCCTGCCATAGAACTCAAGGGAAATGATGTCACACAGTGCCCTCTCTAGCAATCAGGAACTCTGCGTCTTAGCCACTTCATATCCACAATTAGCAAAACATACAAAGTTATTTTGACTGCCGATTCCCACACTGCACAGTGAAACAGAGGAATTGGGTCTTTTCAGTCAGGCTCCATTACATTTCAGAAATGAGTTCCAGTGACTATCACATGATGGTCTTAACATTAGAAATAGCCCATCCGAAACCACCAAAGTCCCCTCACTGCCCCAGAGGATGCCTCTCTCTCATCAAGGAGAGTTTCTGCTTGACGGCTTCCCCTTGGAACAGGATGTTGGACTACCTGGACCTCGATCCAGTGGGGCTCTTCTTATGTTCTTAAAGCAGATAGTTTTCTTACCCTCACAGGCATCAGTGTTTATTTTTGTGTTTGTTTTCCAGTTTGTGAAAAACATCTTTATTTGGTAGCCCTGCCATTGTTTACACAAGTGTGGAAGAAAAGGCATCTGCAAATGCATTTCTTCAGTTTTTATTCAGAAGGGAGCTCTGGGAGAAACCTAGCAAAAAACTATATATGGTTAGGCATCCTGGGGGAATGATAGCACACCAGGGTAGCTAGTGTGATCCCTCTAACGTTCTGTTCTTCTGCTGAAGGCAAGTTATTCCTGTGGTGTGTTTTACAGGGAATGATGAAATGCAACATTAAACCACAATGTAACTGGGGAATTTGTCAATTTCCTCAAAAGGCCTAGTGTGTATTAGGAACGGATTGGATCATTGAAGATGGGAAGAGTAGGCAAACCATACGAATTGGGCAATAAAAACCAAAGCTATTAGGAAGCGTGTTAATGTCAAGTAGATTTCCTGCAGCACACTGTATGCCAGTGCACACAGGTGGCGCTGGCGAAGGGTTGGATCCTGAGATCTGTGAGTGGAGTTCCACTCGCAAAATGGGGTTCCTCTCAGTTATTGCAAATGGAAGAGAGGATGTGATTTCTCCCAGTTCTTCCTCCCCCTCCCCCTCCCCCCCCCCCCCGCAGGTAGGAATGGGCAAGCCAGTCATTTTTCCTTTCTGTCAATTTCCAATTTCTCAAATGTAGTGAGTATGAACATGCTATAGCTTCTCTTTTCTACCACAGATTTAGCTGTCTTAAACCCTTCGTTGTTGTGTGGACTGGGATTCCCTGAGGCGCAAAGCAATCATCACCTTTTCACAAGATCCAGAGCCTCATTCCAGGGTGGAGCCTTTGTTTACAGGATATTGACAATTGATTGGTAATTGATTTATAATCATTCAGCCCAACCAGAGGCCTCCAGAAAAAGGAAGTTGTGAGGCAAACTTCAGTCCTTCAGCAGAGAGCAATGCTGAGGTGCTGAAGGACTGAATCCCAAGTGCCGTGTGACCTGCACCCCGCCCTGAACTCTGCTTCCCTCAAGTGCTGTGGATGATGTGCCCCAGTGCTGAAGAAAGATCCAACTGTCAATACAGTTGAGTGCACACAGTCTTTTCCTTCTTCTCAAGCAGCAAAATGTCTTGGGCTGGCCTTGCAGAGGAATGTACAAACCAGAATCTTTCTGAAGGCTGAATGGAAAGAACAGTGGCACTTAGGTATAATACAAAGCAAAAAAATGTAACCCAATCACCAGGAGCAAAGGCATAAAACAAACAGATTTGCTTCTCGTGACCAAGCTGCCTGTGTAATTTATGACCCAGAGTGTGGCTTGTAGCCAAATGCCAGCTTTTCTCAAAAACCCATTTGATCCTTAGCACTGCAAATCAAACTGGTTACCCTGTGCTTGCCTTTCGCAGAAAAATAATTTCAGAGCAAGATGACATTCCTACTCCTTAGCAAAATATATCGGGCTGGTGTAGCTCGCGATTATCCCACAGTCTTGCCGGGGCTGTAAAATTGTCAGGCGAGATATATCAATATGTTTGTTCAGGGATAGAAGGGATGGCGGGGCTTCTGTGAATACTGTTGGTAATGGGAGAACGGGGGTGGTTTGGGCAAGGCATTCCTCATATGCACACTGTTGTGCGCTCCAGAACTCGTTCTTTTAAATATGCAAAAGTTTAGTCTTTTCCCCATGTCTGGAAACTGCCTCAGATTTGTGTATCTTATTGCAGATAGCAAACTTTCAATGAGAAAAAGGAACAGTAAAATGTAGTCAGAAAACTGAGTTATAGGGTGGGATTCAACTGACTAGTCTGAATAGTTTGCATCCTCCTTGGTACGTATGATTCTCAGTTCCGAGGTTTTGTGACTCTTGCGTTACTTCTGCGTTTTCACTCAAAGTGCCTAGTCCTCCTGGTGGCACCCTGGAATAAACACTCAGGCCAGATGAACAAAGCCAGGGCATCCATTCTCTGTGGCACCCAGAGTGCCCTCTGCCAGCAGAGGCACAAGAGAGCGAACCAGGAGGGGCACACAAAGCACTCCTGTCTCAAGCATTCAAGCGCTCCTGCCTCAGGCGTTGACCAGTCTCACTAGTGGAAGCCTGTGCAATGACTTCCACTAGTGCAGCAGGAATTTCCCCCTTTCCCTACCCCCCAAAAATGGCTTGGGGTGGTGAAGGGGGAGTCGGCAACCATTAAGAACCAGCAACCCAACTGCTAGGAAGCTTACTTACACCTGACAAGGACACTTCTGAACATAGGTGCCAATTCCCTGGGGCCCTGGGTGCTCGAGCACCCACTAAATTGTGGGGATGTTTAGGATAATAGGCAAGGAAATATTTGTTAAGTGTTATCCTTCCTTCACTCACTCTAGTGAGTGATGTAGCAGAGCAAATCCCCTCTATATTCACGGAAGCTAGTTGATTAGATTCATTCGAATCTTTACAAGATGACTAATCCAATCTGGCTTGCCCAGGTGGATTACTCCTGGTGTCCTCTTTTCTCCCTCTTAAAATACAATAAAGACTCACGAGTCTGTCTTTAAAAGTATAACAATAAGTTTACTCACAAGTTGTTCACAGTACACATCCTAAAAAGCAAGCTTGAAGCTTCAGATTACAAAGATATAACGTAGCTCACATCCTTTGTGAGGATGGGCCTAAGTGCTGCTGGCTGACAGCCAGCAACTTAACTGAACTGAATCAAATAGAGCTGAAATTGAACAGAAGGCAAAATGGCTGTGTGACTTTGCTTTTTATAAAGTCCCACTCACTTGCTGAGTCATTTACAAGAGGAACAGGAAACTACATATCCCCCTGTCTCTGTCCACTCTAGGAAGTAAAGCATGTTGTAATTGACTGTACTGATGTAACACATCCCACAAAAATTCCCCATGAAGGGTCCTGGCACCCACAAATCTGGGTGCCAGGGCCATGCACGCTGCATAGCACCCACAGCCCCCGGGCACCCATGGTCATGGGGCCAAGTTGGCACTCCTGCTTCTGGACCTGATTCACAATGCAAAGAGCTAAGCAGCCAGTTCTGAACATTGCCATCCTATGACACATGACAAGCTTGGAACAGAGGGTAGGGGAAGGTGACAATACCTGAAGAAAAGAAGTGGGGCAAAGATGACAGCTGTAAGGCATTTGATGGGTGTGAGCAGGCGAGCAAAGTGGGTGGCAGGATTGTGGAGGGTGGCTATGTCCCTCTGAAAATGGTGGCGGGTATGCAATTGTTCCTACTTCTTATAATGATCAGCTGGAACGGAAACAGTTCAAGGAGTGGAAGAGTCCAAAGCTGTTGTCCAAGGAGCCCAAAGCCACCCAGAGTGGCTGGGGCAACCAGTCAGATGGGCAGGGTTGTTGTTGTTGTTGCTGCTGTTGCTGCTGCTGCTATTGTTGTTGTTGGCATCTCAGCAGAGCCAATGGAATGGCCCACTTTCCCTTCTCTCAGCAGACTGTGGCTGGACTTTGTGGCTCAGAAGCCTTGGAGCATAGACCAGTTTTATTCTTGCTGTCCTTTGCAGTCCTTTGGATCCCTAGCAGTATCCTCAGGCACAAATGGGTGTGAAAGGAAAGTGATGCTGCAGTTGTATGCTGCCTCCTTTTAAATCCCAGTCATTCCCACCATTAAGCAACCTGCTTAACCAAGTGTGGGGTTTCAGGTCTGGGGATTTCCGCCCTCTTTCTGTAGCTTTGGAAGAACTTTCCTATGTCTCTCTACAGAAATAAGTTTGTCTTATTTGAGTGTTCATTATCTGAAGCCCATTTTTCTATGTAGAAAGCTATGCATCACTTTTCACCCTTTGCCCCCTGAAGTGTATTAAAGTTGATCCAGCCCTGTGCATCCTTTCTTCATTTCTCATCATCGCGCAGTAATTGCCTGGGCTGATGGAGATAGTCCTACCCTCAAGAATCAAGATTCTACTTCTTTCTTCAGTTGTTGGGCCAGAGGTGTTTTCCTGTTACAGAGCCAGATTCAGAATAATTGGGCCTGAATTGCCATAATGAAGTTGCCGTGGTACCTATTTGAGAACTTTTATTATGACTTCGGAAATAATTTTTGAGTAGGTCATGGTCTGACCTTTCAGATGCTATGACTCTCTTTGTGCCACACCTTTTAATTCACAATTATATATTGTAAACAACCATTTCCGCTGTCTTCCAAATGCCCTGTTTGTGACCTAATCTTCAAAAACAAAGCTTAAAACAGAGTCCAGGAGCCTGAACCTTCCCCCCCATCTGTTGTTTTACTACATTTCTATACTGTCATTTAACAGAAATGTCCCCATAGTAGCTCATATGCAACTTAAAAAAATTAATAAATCTGTATCCATATTTTGGAAAGTTGCTTGTCTGCCTGTCTTTTCTCTAGGCAACCAAATTTCACAATATAGTTCCGGAGATGAAGGATCTGTTTTTATTCCATTTAGAAGCCATTTTGAATCAACATTGCAGACTGAATCTTTGAAGCCTGTGCAAATTTTAACCAAATTTTGCATGATGTTTCCTGAGATCAGGGAGTAGATTTTTTTGTCTACATTTGGATAAAGTTGGACAATATTTTTAATCGTAATGGTGGACTGAATCCTTCAAACGTGCACTGAACCATTTCTTAGAACTCCCAAGCAACAACTGGCACAAGGCTGCTAGTAATACATATAAAATGAGAACACACTTCAATACAATAATTCAAAAGCAAAACTTATAGTGCA
The DNA here is from genome assembly GCF_951804945.1 of Podarcis cretensis. Taxonomy (NCBI): domain Eukaryota; kingdom Metazoa; phylum Chordata; class Lepidosauria; order Squamata; family Lacertidae; genus Podarcis; species Podarcis cretensis. The sequence continues at coordinate 115,177,791 of NC_137170.1, read as the reverse complement.
AGAGTGAGGAACCTGAGGCCCCCTGGAATTTGTTGGATTTCAGTTCCCATAAACCAAGCTAGTACAGCCAATGACTAGGGATGATGGGAGTTAGTCCAACAAAATCGGGTTCCCCCATCCCTCTTGTAAAAGTGAAATATGTCTGTGATGGATACCTAAAAGACCCCCAATTAATTGTGCTTCTCCCCACTCCTGTCACACGATGTTTTTTACATTTCATGGGCCATGCCCCAAATGCAAGAAGACATAGACTTAACCAATGCTTTTTATCTGGGGGTACGCACACCCCTAAACATTTTTTGAATCGAACGGGAGAAGAAACTAAAAATATTAACATTTTTAGTTTCTTCTCTAGCACAGTGAATCATCAGTTCCGTTGCTACCCCTGATGGCGGCCTCATTTCCTGTCACGGTGTTTCCCGAGTCTCAGACGGAAGCGAGCGTTTAATGTGTGAAGTAGGAGTTGTAATCTAGCATGGTGATTGGTCAGTTTTGTTGTTACCACCTCTGATGGCGGCTTCATTTCCTTTCCCGGTGTAATCCATGTTCTTTGTACTTTTGTCCATGTACTGTATTAGTTTCCTTGATTCGAACTATAAAATGGTGATTTTCTCGAGTCAAAATGAGAGCACCTCTTTTCTGCACTCTGATCACTACCATACTGCTTCTTTTACGCCACTCTGTTTTCAAAGATAATATCTGTATTAGTGTTGATGGGTTAAATCTAATGATAACCCTTCTAATTTTGTGACAAGGAGAAAACTGTGAGCTGCATATCATGCTTTAATTAGGAGCACATTCAAAGAAGACTGTGCAGCTTAAGAGATGAGTTATTTGCTAAGAAAGCTGAAGTTAGCCTTATCATTGCAAGCGATAAGAGAGACAGCTATTGTTCCTCTAAAAAGATCATCACGAATAATTTCCATTAGATATCCTCCACACACCCCTGTGGTTAAAAAAAAAGCTTCTGTTTCATTATTAAATATTGATTCACTGGCAAAAACTAATGCTCATGTTACTCACAAATATTAACCTGGAATGTGTTTTTAGGCTCTGTATAAAACAAATTACAGATTTAAATAGAAATGCATTATTAAACATTGTACAAAAGTAATTGGCTTCATTGAGCTGTCAGAAAGCCAAAGACCTCCAGCATATGGAGGCAAAACCTATTATTCTAACTGCTGGTTCATCACTATGGTGTGGTGGCTAGAGAGCCAGGCTAGAACACCAGGGCTGAAATCTTCACTCAGCCATGAAGCTCACTGGTCACCTTGGGGCATTTGCTATCTCTTAGCCTAACCTTCCTCACAGTGCGGCTGCGATGGTAAAATGTGGATGAGAACCACCTTGAGCTCCTTGGCGGCATATAAATGTAAACATATAAATCAATAGGTTTCCTAACTTTCCTCCTCTTCCTCTTTCTTGCCCAATGCAAGGTGGTTCTTTTAAAATGAGATTCAAAAGCAATAAAAAACACAACGGAGTGAGAAAATTGAAGATTTTATTCTAAACAGCAAGCAATATGTACATACCTAGCAAGCGCCTCAATCTGCCACTTGGAAGCCCTCAAGAAGTGGCGAAGTGACTACTCCAGGTAGCCTCAGTTTGCATGGCCCCACGGCTGATCAGTCCATGCACAAGCTTCTCCCAATTCTGGCCCAAACCATCCAATTTATAGATAGCTAGATAGCTAGCCTGCGTGGCTTGCCCAACTGACTATGTGCAGATCATTCATTACTGGCTACGTGAAGATTATTCATTAGCCACCCCCTCCTAATGCCTCAAAACTTTCTCAAAACAATGCCCAGCATCAAAGAAGGTACTCAGCACTATCTCTTCCTCCTAACTGATTAGGACATTATAGGCTTAAGAACTTAAGAGACAAGGAGAGGGGTAAGGAACAGAGGCAGGAAGAGGGCAACCATGTCAGATCACTAACTCCTCGAAATACAATTTATCTTCTGGATAGATTGTCCACACATCCTCCTCCTCCTCTGTCTGCTATTGGCTTCACCAGTGCTATAGGATTCAATGCTTCTAGACCCATCACTGTTGAAAGAGATGGCAGACTCAGAAGAGCCTGCAAAGACATTATGTAAGAGTCCCATGAACAAAGCAACTGTGGGGAACGTCTAACCACGCCTCTTGTCGGATCATACCCACTTTTTATTGTACTGCCATCATTACAGGACAGACATGACATCGGAGATCTTTGAAAAGCTCTCCCACAGTTTTTATATTAAAAAGAAGAAGCTCAGAACATTGGGGGGATCACCTAAATCATGGGTAGGCAAACTAAGGCCCGGGGGCCGGATCCAGCCCAATCGCCTTCTAAATCTGGCCTGCGGACGGTCCAGGAATCAGCGTGTTTTTACATGAGTAGAATGTGTGCTTGTATTTAAAATGCATCTCTGGGTTATTTGTGGGGCCTGCCTGGTGTTTTTACGATAGTAGAATGTGTGTTTTTATTTAAAATGCATCTCTGGGTTATTTGTGGGGCACAGGAATTTGTTCATTTTTTTTCAAAATATAGTCCAGCTCCCCACAAGGTCTGAGGGACAGTGGACTGAAAAAGTTTGCTGACCCCTGACCTAAATCACAGCAGGGCTGCAGGGCTGGGGAAGGGGATTCCACCACTTTCCCCCTCCTCCTGGAGTCTCTGTTATTTGAAATGACCATTTGGTTGCCACAGATACACACTATCTGCACTTTCTTGGGAAGACCTGAATACATTTTTGTTCTGACAGGCTTTCCCATCTAGAATGGCCACTTGTTAGGGTTTTTAATTTTGCTCGAAATGTATTTGAGTTTGTTTTTAACTATCTTATGTGTAAACTGTAGGGTTCCAGCCTCATATAACTCTAGCCTTTTAAAATTAAGTGCTTGAAGGGGTTAAAATCAGTTTGGCCTATGCCACCACTTCCCACCTTGAGATGAAATTGTTCTCCAAGCCTTTGTTATCTTTCTCTTTCCCTGTGTTGATTTCAGTATGCAAGGAGTTCTGAGCTGGCTATTCCAGCACATGGCTTTTGATTCAGTCCAGAATGAAGTCCAGTGTTTTTTCTTTACCAATAATTTAGATTTTTTAAACCATTTGTAACTAAGCAATGTATTTCACTTTTCTGACTACTGTTTGGAAAAGCACATGAATCTGGCCTTTGAAGAACTTTGTAAGCCAACCATTTTATGACTTACTGGTTGCGTTATCTGTCTCTATGCTAGGGAAGTGGGAAAGTTTGGAAAGAGCTTTCAAAGGGGGACATTTTCAGACTCAGCGGAAAGGCGCATTTTTAAGGTTTCACAGCCTATATTTCAATGTTTTTCTTTGCTGGATGCTTTGTGATGTTAAATCTCTGCCGGGCTTCTCTTACCAAAGAATACCTGCCACAAACTTGGCTTCCAGGATCCTACATAAGTAGCCTTGAGACAATGGTTTAGAAGGTGATTAATAAACAAATTGAAATAATAATAGTAGTAGTAATTGGTGAGGCATTTATTAATTTCTAAATTGCCTTTAATTGCTTAAACTGCTTTCTTGTGGGTGGGGCATCTTATTACTTTGTATCCACAGTAATTGTTCATTTTTATTAAAAAATATTATCACTACAAAAATGAAATTTAAACAAATTAGCAAGCAATTGTTCTGGTCATAAAAGAGAAACCAGTCCTTTGAGCTTCCACGCACATGAAACAGAACTGATAGCACATGGCAATTCAGGAATGAGATAGCCACGGCAATTGTACAGGAAGAAACTAATTGGCCATTTCTTTTCTTTCTTTCTTTTTAAAGTAGGACAAGGAAGAAACGATTATTTAAAGAGACAGTAACATTGAAATGCCTGAATAGTTTGTTACCTCATTGGGTACATGGGCCCTGCAATTCAATTTTAAACAAAAGGACCCCTAAAAATAGAAAAGAAAAGAAAGAATCACAAATTAGATTATTATTATTTTTTACATATGAAAACATTTCAATGCAACAGGATGGCAATGACATTGTCATGATTTGCTATATAAATTGTGTGAGTGAGTGATGTCTATTTCAGACTAAAAGACTAGCAGGGGTATTGTTTCCTGTTGCTGTTATGCTATGCCTTTTATGTTTTAACCTGTAAACCGCCCTGTGGTTTTTGGATGAAAAGAATAAAATAAAATAAAATAAAATTAGAAAATAGAAACCTTTATATGCCATGGGAATAAGTGTGCACATTTTTATCCACTGTTCTCCTAAACTCCTTGACAAACCAGGGCTTTCGGAATTATTTTTGACATCCTTTGCCTCGCTTTTGCTGAAGGCATCAGAAAAAAACCCCATAATGATAACATAATCCAAGATTCTTTTAAAGTGCATAAAAAAAGCTTTAAGGCAATGAGAAGAAATGGTAATGAGCCACAGCAGATGTTGCTGCTTTGGCGCAATTACGGAACGGTAATTACAGATTGAAATAGAAACTTGCAAGAGCAAGAATCTGATCAGCAAGTATTCAGGAAGATAGCAGAAGAGTTATTAATACTTACCATGGTAAGTATTTACCAAGGCATAATGTCTGAAGAATGGAGAAGGAAGACCGACACGAGCAGAATGGCTCCTAATCACTAGCTGAGAAATATGTTTGTGTGTGTGCACGTGTGGTGTGTGGCTACGTATATATCTCCAAAGTGGTAACTGTTCATTATTCTTATGGGTTCTAGAACTAATAATAGGTGTGCTTATGTCTGATGTTTGAGCCCTTGAATGAGTAGTGAGATAATCATTCAGCACAAATAAAGAGAGTAATCCAAAGTGGTACTACCCTGAAAATTTCTCCTCTGCTTGCTTATTTATTTTTTAAAAAACCTCATTCTCACTCATTCTATGAGAAAAGACATTGCATTTTTAAATTATGCAAGGGGAGAGAAAGATTTGGCGAAATTCTCGTGGATGGTGAGGAGAGATTTTGATGCACTTAACTTATTGGCAAGGGCCTTTTCCCCCCATTCTACAAATTGTCTTTTCAGTGGTCTGCACCTTTCCTTCCTGAATTTCCTGATTGTGGCATTTGCTGTGTTTTCCCATATCCATGGGCTGACTGGAAGGCTGTCTACTGTGCAGCTGACAGGTGTTCTGCTCTTTTTATTTCATACGACGCCTTTTTGACTTTTAAATAAACCAGTATGAAAAGTCCATCCCCCCCAGGTAAAGGAAGGACTTTCCTTGAAAACAAACTCAGTGACAGCACTGATCTCACCACCTCGGTGACTTCTTGTGCTTCAGTTAAAGCTCAGGGGAAGACATCATGAGGTAACTGTGCCCATTGTGTTATATTGGATCAGGAAGATCAAGCAGCTAGAGAGGCTGCAGAGTGCTGGGAAAATGCTTATTGGTAAACACACGCCACACACAGTCATCTTGAAAGGATAAAATAAGCTCAACACCATACCCTGGCATCCTCAGGGGACTCTAAAAAATAAATAAATCATCCCTATCTGAGATACTGGATCTCTTCTACCAATCAGTGGAGAGAATGCAAAGGTAGAGTAAAATGGAACTAATGGTCTGGCTCACTATAAACCAGCTTCCAATATTCTTGTCCTGCTCATTATAAAAAATGGCCAGTCTGTATAATTTGTACAATTGCATCATATAGATATTGCATCATATTGATATCAAAACTACTTTTAAATGTTGACTATGGAACTTTATTTCTTTTTTTCTTTTTCTAATAATCTTTATTAATTTAAATTACACACATATACAAAGAATTTACAATCTCAGACTACAAAAAGAAAATTAAAGAAAAAAGAATTAAGAAAAAAGAAAAGAAGAAAATACAGAAAAAAGAAAGAAGAAAAAGCAGATTTACATGCATAAAAAAACCCTCAATCTTCCTAATTTTATATGCAAAAAGATGGAAAGATTCATCCGTACCCACCATGGAAGAATGATTGCTAAAATTATTGGACTTAGCTAAGGTGGTGAAGTTGATGTGTTTAATCAGAGAAAAATCATTGTCAGCATTTACTAAAGATTGGAAATTCCTTATAGACTTTTTGTACGAAAAAGAAAATGGACTTATATCTGGGTTTGAGGATTGAAGCTAATATTGGTTTATAGCAAGTGGAACTGTTGGATGTTATATTGGAGTGGATGCTATGACCAATTTTCTATATATAGCTGACAAATAATCTTCTTTCTTTCTTTCTTTCTTTCTTTCTTTCTTTCTTTCTTTCTGGTTTGCGTTTTGTTTAGATTAGTTTTTTTTTTACCTTTGATAAAAAGATATTTGATATTGACTTTTGTATCCTTTCCCAAACTTTAATAAAATCTATTTTAAAAACTACTTTAAAATTTTGTTTGCATTCCTTTCTATCCGTAAATAAAGCTCTTTCATGATTTTTTAAAAAATTCTTAAGATTGTTGATACCCATTCTAATAAAACATTTGTTTCTGTTTGCCAACATGATTAGTCACTAGGAATATGTGCAATGAAAGTGAGGTAACACGAGCACAGATGTCATAAAGAATAATGCCTTTACAGATCTTTAGGCAGCTAATATTCTCACAGTGTTTCATTCTGTGCTAACAGAAATACAGAACCATGTAGGTGAATGTGTATGTTTTCAGGTCCATTAAACCTTCAGTTCTTCCCAATAGATCACAATTAGGGTACACTTGGGCAGAACAAAATGCTGTTCTGAAAGTTTAGAAGCAAGTTGAGTAGCTTTTGGAAACATCTCATTTCTTCCTTGTGGATGGATCTGGTGATTTAGCAGGAGTCCAGTTTACCAGACAAATGGGACCACTGGTCATAAGAACATAAGAAGGGCCCTGCTGGATCAGGCCCGTGGCCCATCTAGTCCAATATCCTCTCTTCACAGTGGCCAACCAGATGTTGGTGGGTGTGGCATTTGTCCGTTCATTTGGAAATGTCTGTACAGGGGGAGAGAAAGGGTAGACCAATAGAAAAGCTCAGAGGCGGAGCCTACCTGTTTTTAAAAGGCTTAGCCAGAGGTTTAGACAGTTGGGAAAAAGCAGATGGAAGACAGGTGGAAATAGAGAGACAGTTAGTGCAGTTGGTTCTTGTGTGAGGGGAGGTAGGAGAGTTAGAGACAGGATAAAATAAGACTAAGAGGGTAAAGGGTAACAGTGTTTGCAATAAACTACAATCTTCATTGTTAACTTGAGAACCCGACTGAGACTAAGTGTTTTACCGGGGAGAACCTGGTTGGTGGCAATGGATTAGTGGTGTACGAGTCAACAGTCCATGAAACGACTGGGGGCTCCGGACGAACGCCACAGTGGGAAACAGCACTCTGCCCACCTGCGATTCCCAGCATAATGCCTCTGATAGTGGAGGCAGAACATAAGTATCATTGCTAACCACCTTTAATAGACTTGTCCTCCATGAATTTGCCTAATCCTTTCTTAAAGCCATCTGACTTGGAGTGAGTTCCATAGTTCAACTATGCACCGAATGAAGAAGTACTTTCTTTTATGCGCCCCGAATCTTCCAACACTCCGTTTCATCAAATGTCCATGTGTTCTAGCGTTATAAGAGAGCAGGGGTGGCGATAAAATATTGGGGGGCTCAGGTAAGCCTCACATCACATAACTGATCACAAGACAATGGCAATGCCTATCAACTTTGTCTCCCCCCCAAGCCCCCTCAAATATTTTATTGGGTGGCTGAAGGAACCTTGGCCCCTAGGAGTTGTCTTCTATGTAACAGAGGGAGAGAAGCTTTCCTCTATCCACTTTCTCCATGCCATGCATGATTTTATAAATTTATTTTATATCTCCTCTTCCTCGCCTTTTCTGCAAACTGAAAATGCTGTAACTTTTATTCGTAAGGCAGTTGCTCCATCTCCTTGATCATTTTGCTTGCCTTTTCCCGAACCTCTTCCAACTCTGCAGAATCCTTTTTGAGGTGAAGGAACCAGAATTGTACACAGTGTTCCAAATGCAACCTCACCATAGATTTGTGTAATGGCATTATGAGGTCAGCAGTTTTCTTTTCAGTTCCTTTCCTAATGATCCCTAGCATGGAATTTGTTTTTTTCATGGCCACCGCACACTGAGTAGAGATCTTCATCGAGCTATTATAACCCCAAGGTCTTGTCCTTGTTCTCACCATCAGTTCAGCTCACACGAGAGTATATGTGAAATTGAGATTTATTTTGCCCCGACATGCATCACTTTACACTTGTTTATACTGAACTGCATTTGCCATTTTACCACCCATTCACTCAGTTTGTAGGGGTCCTTTTGGAGTGATCTCTGGGAGCTGTCCCACCACAAGCTGCATAGAACGAGGTTTTGCACCAGTAGTGCCTTAGCACCAACTGAGCAGTTTTCAAAGCTACCCTTTAAGACCATAAACCCCCTGTTCTCTCAGTGGCCAACCAGATGCCTACGGCAAAGCAGCAAGCAGGATTCGAGCACACAAACACTCTCCCCTACATTGGTTTCCAGCAACTGGTATTCAGAGCTCTGAACAAGGGCACCCATTTCACTTCTGACATTCCTACTTTCTCTTCTTGAAGTAGGGCTTACTGGAAAGCCTGAAGATACCCAATGTAGACAATGATCTGGCAGCCTGGTTTAGCTCATAGCATTCTCTGCTCCTGGGGTTTGTGGGGAGGTGATTTAAGGGTGGGATCAGATCCTTAAATCTTCTTGAGTGGGGGCAACTTCTGGAAAGGCAATATCAGTGCATTTATCAAGGTTTGTTTAGTCCCATTGATCCATGTATGTGTTGGGATCAAAAGTGGATTCCGCCTCTGAGGAGCAGGTGCCACCTCATTCTGGTTCTGGGTTACATATGCTTCAGGTTACAGACCCAGAAATAGTACCTCGGGTTAAGAACTTTGCTTCAGGATGAGAACAGAAATCATGCTCCAGCAGAATGGCGGCAGCAGGAGGCCTCATTAGTGAAAGTGGTACCTCAGGTGAAGAACAGTTTCAGGTTAAGAACGGACCACCGGAACAAATTAAGTACTTAACCCAAGGTACCACTGTATAGGATGGTCAACAGTGAGAGATACCCATGCAATCACATGGATTGTCAAGAACAGGCTTCCTCAAACTCGGCCCTCCAGATGTTTTGAAACTACAATTCCCATCATCCCTGACCGCTGGTCCTCCTAGCTAGGGACCATGGGAGTTGTAGGCCGAAAACATCTGGAGGTGAGGGCTGAGTTTGAGAAAGCCTGGTCAAGAAGGATATTAGGTAAATGAACCATTTACACAACACACATCTATCTAGGCACAGGAATTGCTGTGAAGGATCTTTCTCCCTTACCATGAGGCCCCATTGTCATTGCCATCTCCAGTTGGGAAGGTTATGAGCTGTTGATGGAAAAGAGAACTCTTTTATTTGTCTTTGTCAGCCGTGTTATTCTGCAGGCTCTGACTGTTGTAGAATCAGCAGTTGTTTTTGAAGGAGAAGGCACTCCTCTTATAGACAGTTCAGCTTTTCTTTCCCCGCCCCACACAGCAGAAGTGCTAGTGAAGTAATCACCCTCTAATGTTTTGATGACTGCACCATCATTTGGAAATAGCCTTGCATTATCTCAGCTTGCTGATCCAATACTTCAGCACTTCTTAAAAGTCTCTGAGCTGCTCTCTACACAACAACAGCATGTAGAGACTTCAGCATTTCCAATCATTACAAGATAAACTGAAGCTTGATTTCTTTTCTTTCTTTCTTTTTAAATAAAAAAATCTCTTCATCAACAGCCACTTTGTAAAATAAAAAAAAATCATCCCACCTAGGAAGTCAATTGATTTGGCAGGTGGAAATGCATATCCTTCACTTTTTTTCTTATCTAGGGTCACCTTTTATTTATTTTTAACTTGTAGCGTGAATGAGAACATTCTCTGCAGAGGTGACTAATTTTTTTTTGTAGCCATCTTGGAGGGGAGATGCACCCCAATAATATATAAATCAATTAAGTACGAGTTTTTAAAAGCCATTGTTTGGATTATAATGCATTATTTCAGAATGAATTGTCTTTGTCCCAGTTGGAAAACAAGTGATGACATAAAGGTTATTAAGGAAATGGCACTCAAAAAGGTCTGCCCAGCTTGTGATCCACCAAGCTGAGTACAGCTTAGGAGTCACAAATTGTGGCTTACAGAGAGTGCGTAACAACCCACCCATGCCCATTTTGACATATTTTTAGTATCACATTTATAGCCAACCTTCCATCATGAAAACCATGTAGGGTCTCCCATCCTAACACTGATCAGACCCAGACCTGCTCAGGATCCGCAAGGCACTGACATCACATGCCTTCAAGCACATGTAAATCATATTGCTTCCCCCAAAGAAACTTTGGCACTTTAGGTTGTTAAGCTTCCTGGGAATCATCACTATGTTATGGGATAGGCTGGAGTTCCCAGAATACTGCAGTGGAAGCCATGGATTTTAAATGTATGGTGTGAATGTGACCTATACCCTGGGACCTACCAGTTCCAGGTAGACAACCCTTTTTTTTTTTTTTTTTTTGCCAGAGAACTGTTTTCAGCGCAACTTTATTAAGTAGGAAAGATAGATTTACTAACCATCTGATGATGATTCTATATGGTTTTGCTTTTATATATGTCTGAGACCTGGTTTGCACATGGACACACACAGAAATGCTTTTCCTATACTTGAATTTGTGAACTGACTTTAATGAAAAATATTGCATTTGAAGTTTCAAAAGGAGACATGAAATATCTGTAGTGATAGCTGATGGGCACATGCCTGTCAACAGCTGCTATTATAGTCACCATGTGGTCAACACACATTTGTGAAATAGCCCTGAGCTTTGTTGATGCAAACTTCTCTGTGTGAATAAGAGCCAATTTACACACTAAGACAGCAACTATGGGTAGCCAGCAGAACTTATATTGGTTTATGTTCAACTGGAGTAAATTACCCCCATTCCAAATTCTGCTCAAGTGTTGAGTCAATCTGCTTCTGTCAGAGGGAAAACAGACCTTTAAAATACAGTTTGAATTACATCGCCCTTTTGGCTAATGAAAGTTCCACTCAGGGCTGGTCCAATTCATTTTGGCACTTGAGGTGAAGCAGAAAATGGCATTCCCCCGACCAAGAAATAAAGGACAAGTGAAGAGCTACATAAGTTCAAAAGCACACCAGTGCAAGTAGATAAATAGATACCACTGCAATGGGAAGGTAAACAGTGTTTCTGTGCACTCTGGCTTCCATCACAGTGTCCCATTGTGCCAGAAATGGTTCAGTCATGCTGGCCACGTGACCTGGAAAGCTGTCTGCGGACAAACGCCAGCTCCCTCCGACTGAAAGTGAGATGAGCGCCACACCCCACAGTCGCCTTTGACTGGACTTAACTGTCAAGGGGTCCTTTACCTTTACATAAGCTACATCTGACCTCATGGGTGAGCCATCCCTGGTTCCACTGGGTTTCTAGGTCATAGGTTTGATCTGAACAGAGTTTGAAAGGAAGCAGGTCCCCCCATGTTCACGTTTCACCACTTCCCCTTTTCAGGATTGATGCCTGCCTTCAATCTCCATGGCTGAGCTGGGACAGAGGACTTACACCAGTGTAAAAAACAAAAAGGTAAAGGACCCCTGGATGCTTAAGTCCAGTCAAAGCTGAATATTGGGTTGCGGCATTCATCTCATTTTCAGGCTGAGGGAGCCTGCATTTCTCCACAGACAGTTTTCCAGGTCATGTGGCCAGCATGAGTAAACCACTTCTGGCACAACAGAACACCATGACGAAAACCACGTGGAAATGCCATTTACCTTCCCGCCACAGCAATAACTATTTACCTACTTGCACTGGTGTGCTTTTAAAGTATAGGTTGACAGGAGCTGGGACAGAGTGATGGGAGCTCACCCCGTTGCGGGGATTTGAACTGCCGACCTTCTGATTGGCAAGCCAAAGAGGCTCAGTGGTTTAGACCACAGCACCACTCGCATCCCGTGTATCTCTGGCTGAGCTGAGGTGAAGGGCTTCAGCTGATATATACCCACCTGAGTCCAGGCTCAGCCAGATATTGCCCTATTCCAAACTTATTTACCCTACTGGATCTAAATAAAGCTCACTGCTGCCTCTAGCCATTGTTAGAAGAAGGGAGTTTGAAATTAACTTTCAGTTGGAGTATTGTAAGTAATTTCTTACCACTGTGTATAATTTTAGGCATTTAATGTTAGGCAATTAATATTAGATAAATCAATTCACTGGACTGCTTTTAATGCCATTTCTGTTTAGATGAGCCTATGCATACTGGTTTTTTAAAAATAGTTTTATTATGTCAGCATGCATTCATTAAAGCCTGTTGATTTTATCAATATTTTCTTATGTTTTTTTTAAAAAAGAATAGTATTTTTTGTAAACTGCTTAAAGATTTCTTGATTAATCTTGTTAAATAAAATAAACAAATCCTTTAAAAAAACAAACACTTGACTGCTGAAATTGAATGAGTCTTAGTAAGCACTTTATAGAATGATTGTTCCAGAAGAACCCAGTGAGTGTCTGAATTTTCACCCAAAGGCTACAGTTGAACCATGCATTCAATTATGCACCCATTGTTGGCTAAGCAGATTCTGTAGTAGATGATGTAAAATATATTTTGCTGAGCTCATTGTACTGACTGTGACTTTGAACCACAGTTGACGTGAGAAATATTTGCACAGTGGAGTGCCCCATTTTGTCATCAGCTTGTCATAAAACTCCAAATATGACTCCCTTGGCGACTGCCCTTTTCACCTTATTTGTAAGCGATAATGGGAGGCCTAGAGAGGAACTGCCTTTATCGAATAAGGAAAAGGGCATTTAAAAGTATCAAATATGACAACTTGTCAGTTCCCATGCAACGCAAGCCCAGATCCTTAGCATGAATGTCTAAAAGCTCTGTGGTGAAAAAGACATCAGACAATTTTAACATCTAACAGTACAACACAGAGGAGGGGCAGAATGTGTTTTGACACAACGTAAAGCCCTTAGTGAACTTGTAGCATTCAAAATATGAGGGGCCAATATGGAGAAAGGTTGTTAAACAACAGAGTGGTGTAAAAACCCCTGCTATTCAGAATTCTCTTTCAATCTGCCAGGGATTGTGGTCCATTAGTAGACCTCAGTGCAGAAAAGCATAATTCCACAGCATAGAAATTAAGAGAAATACCCCTCAGTCTCCATATCAAGTATGTGAAGTTAATTCTTCAAGGCCTTTCAAAAGGACTGGAGTGTGGTAGCCTTCCAGAGGTCAGATGGCAACGAGTTACAGAGCCATAGGGCCAGCACAGAAAATTCTCTCTCTCTCTCTCTTTCAATTTCAATATATAGCTTTCTCTCCTGCCAAGCTCAGGGGCGGAGGAAGGGGTGTGTGGTGGGGGCAGGCAGCCCCGGGTGTCACCACTGAGAGGGATGACAAAATGCTGGGTGGTACTTACTGCGGAGCCTGCAGTGTGCCCGCGCCATGCGTGCCTCCTGGGAGAGACGCGGTGCCTTGGGTGTGCGCAGGCTCCACACTGCCCAAACGGTCCACCCACTAGTCTGGAAGCAAGGGATGATGGGAGTTGTAGTCCAGCAACAGCTGGAGACCCAAGTTTGGGAAGCCCTGAATAAGTGATGGGAAAAATAAGAAGGGCCTTCATTGCTTTTTTTTTTTTTTTTTTAAACGCATGGGGACAGATTGAAATGGGTTCAGTAATCTGATCAGTGAATTTGCCACTGGTTTGTGAGGTGCTGGGTTTTCCCCAGCTGGGTCTTTATCTAGTACTCTGGTGGTCTTATGGCAATGCATTGTCTTTGGGAAATTTGACCCTGTCCAGTGCTATGTCTCCAATAGTGGCCATCACTGATATAGAAGGAACAGCTTCAAAATGATGTGAAGGAGAGTTAAACATCCTGTAACTTAAGGTCCACAACTGAAGTATCAATGCAGAAAATTGCAAGAGATTCTTTGCTAGGTTTATCCAATTCTTCTTTGAACACCATGCCAGGACCTACCTTTCCTTTAATTTTGTTCCTCTGATATTTTCTCCTGATTCCCAGTTCAAATTCGTTAATGCCCAATTTGTAGTCATTAGTTCTTTTACCCACAGCTGTCTTTATCCTAAATAGCATTCCCCTTCTAACTTGTTATCAGTTCTGATAAATTTACACAGTGCTATCACATTCCTGCTCAGTCTTCTTCTTCTTTATCTCAGCTAAAAATGTTTTGATGTAGCTAGCATAATTTTCCAGCTGTTAAGAGTTTCTTTGCATAATCATGCCTTCAGCCATGGCATTATTATCCATTATGAACACACATTTGTAGGTGGGCAGTCAAGACACAGTTAGGGAAATTTGTTTTCCAAGTAAATGCCAGGGCCATCCCTCATTTGTCAGACAATGGAGCAAAATGAGCCTGATGATATATGAAGGCTTAAGCATCTTCTATCCTTGAAACCGATCGCAATGGAAAAATGTAGTGTAATGCAGGGATGGGGAACTTGTGATGCCCAGATGTTGCTAGAGTCCAACTCCCATCAGCTCCAGCCAGCATGGTCAATAGTTATGGGTGATGGGCGTTGTGGTCCAACAACATATTGAGGGCTGCAGCCTCATCATCACTAGTGTAATGGATTCAACCAAGGAGACCTAGATTAGTGATGGGTGACACTCTCCCTGGTTCTATTTATATTACTAATTATAATGAAATTGCTCAGTTTCTTCCAAGGCAGTTGCCCCCAGTAGAAGTATGATGGTTTGATACTTTCCCCAGATTTAGCTGTTAAAATATTAGAGCTGTGCGGAAACCATTGAATAATTAGGGTCAGAACCACACATTAGCCCAGGAGATGTTGATCAGGTCAAATCAATTTCTACTGGAATTCAGAAAGATGGAATCCCTCAAGCACCCCTATTAAGTGTGGCAATACCATGAACACCCCCATCTTCTTGAGGCAGGGTCCTGCCAGAAGATGAGCTGATGCTGCAGCCTTCCATAATCAAGCATTTGATTATGTCCATTGAGGTTTAAACAGGGAAACACGAACCCTCTTTTAGTACTCTTAAAACTATTCCTCGAGGGGCCACAGAGCCACACGTGGTGACCTTGCCCTTCTGCTCCAACCATAACTTCTCATGTTGACTGGTAGAGTCTGGAGAGGCATTTTAAGAAAGTTCAGCTGACCACACTTGCAGTCGTTCTTGGAATCAGGAACCACTGAGAAGGCCTCCAGGCCCATGTTCTTCAGCCATGTTCTAGGTCCAGAGACATTCTGGAGAAATGACTGCACTTGGCATTGCTGTGTGCCTTGATCACTCGATTGTACTTTTTAAAGTATGGGAATTTGAAGCGTGATTGTGGTTCTGTAATTAATTCTGTAGAGTGTTTGGGGGAAGGTGGGGTTTTGTTTCTTTAAAGCATACTGGAACTTGAAGCTTTCGATCATTATGTATATTGAAGTTGAACAAGAACACTTAAGTGAACAAACGGAGAATGAATTATTGCCATCAATGATGTCATTCGCCAGTTGATTGCCTCTAGGCCGCAACCAGTTGAGTGAAGTGAACTTCATTACCGGCCCTATTTTTAAAAAACATATAAACAATATTATTAATGAACTTTGTCACATCTCTCATCTAAAGGTTACATTTATGCACTGAATATGGTGAGCTAGCGTAATCTTGACTTTAGTTTCAGAATTAATTTTTCTGCATGCACGAGCGATGTTTCTAAACTTTAAACAGCTTGATTGATGACTTGGCTTGGAGAAGCAGCGTCAAATAACAAATCACATCACCGTAGGAAGTCTCAAAGAAACTGAGTGAGGCTGTGTGAATGTTTTAACAGGTGGATGTTATATTGCCTGGCTTTTCAGACTCCATACATCAATCCTAGATGTCCTGTTTCTTTTTCAGATATCCACTAGAGTAACATTTTACTTGCTCAAGCCACTTCGCTACTGAAGGTATGCAGACATTTGTTTTGTCCTTTTTTTAGAGTGCAGCACATTAGCAATAATGCTCAAGGCTTTATCCACCCTTAGAATTTGCCCCGCTGTTTCCAGGCACAGGTCTGTGCTTAAAAGCTCCATGTCTGTGCATTTGTTTTGTTTTGTTTTTTGTTCTGGAACTTTCCCCATGCAAATCCGCTCTTTAGCATTCAATTGGAGCAAATTTCAATTTGGGCTTTCCACTGATTGCCATTTGTTCCATGGAGCTTTAAAGAGCTGATTTTTGCAGGAAAAGCGATAGAGAGAGAGAGAGAGAGAGAGAGAGAGAGAGAAGTGCATAGACACAGAGTCTCATAGCACAGACTGTGCCTGGAAAGAGAGGAGGAAAGGTAAGTGTGGACAAGTCCAGAGTGAGACAGAAATGTACAGACTGGGATACACGAACACGTGTAAGTTAATGGAATAGAAGATGCCATTTCCCCACTTCTCACAACTGTTTAAGTGGCCAAGGACTCACTTTGTCTCTTTCAGAGGCAAGAGTTGATTCTGCTATCAGTAAGTCAGCTGACCAAGAAGGGTGGTCCCTTCAGCAACACACATTTCCGTCCTAATGTGGCTCAGGGTTGGTCATGTGTAGTACCCTCTGCTGACCGGGATGTATGATTACAACCCATGTTTATATATCCTATGGGTAGTACAGTGGTACTTTGGGTTAAGAACTTAATTCGTTCCGGAGGTCCGTTCTTAACCTGAAACTGTTTTTAACCTGAAGCACCACTTGAGCTAATGGGCCATCCTGCTGCCGCTGCACCGCCGTTGCACGATTTCTGTTCTTATCCTAAAGCAAAGTTCTTAACCTGAGGTAGTATACTGAGAGCCAGTATGGTGTAGTGGTTAAGAGCGGTAGTCTCGTTATCTGGGGAACTGGGTTCGTGTCTCTGCTCCTCCACATGCAGCTACTGGGTGACCTTGGGCCAGTCACACTTTGAAGTCTCTCAGCCCCACTCACCTCACAGAGTGTTTGTTGTGGGGGAGGAAGGGAAAGGAGAATGTAGCTGCTTTGCGACTCCTTAAAGGGAGTGAAAGGCGGGATATCAAATCCAAACTCCTCCTCCTCCTCCTCCTCCTCCTCTTCTTCTTCTTCTTCTTCTTTTTCTTCTTCTTCTTCTAATATTTCTGGGTTAGCAGAGTCTGTAACCTGAAGCGTATGTAACCCGATACCACTTGTACCACTGTATCAAGGTTTTTCTTTTTTGGGGGTGGTGGTGGTGGAAGAGGCACGAGGGTATTTGAACCCCATATTTTTCTATAAGTGCAAAGAATCTCTCTCTTCTGTACTCCAGGGCTTTTCCCAGCTGGAACTCTTTGGAACTGAGTTCTGGCACCTCTTCGGTGGGCACCATTGCCATTCTAAGGCAACAAGGGAGGTGTTCATGGTGTGTTCTGGCACCACTTTTTCTAGAAAAATAGCACCGATTTTGACATACGTGCATATTTCAAACCAGCCAACAAAAGAAACTTGTTTTGCTTCTCTTGAAATGGAGAGACAAGCTAATCTTTGACTCTTTTCCTTTCTGGTTGTGACGGCCAAGTGAGGCCTCCCCTCTAAAGAGCAAAAGTGTGACAATTCACTCCTCACTTTTGACAGGGTGCCTGCACAATCAAATAATGTGGCATGAAGACAAATAACCTGCCCTTGTTCACTGGAGAAATTCAAATGCTCCTCCCGAGTGCTAAAATAAAGGTTTTCAAAGAGCTGTGGCAAAAGAATCATGGAACCGCAGTGCGGGCAGCAACGATCTCCCTTCGCTTAGTATATGTTTAATAAAATAAGACGTAGATTTAAAGCAAGGTAGCAGGGGGAATGGGTCATTAACTGCGATAAAGTGGCCGTAATGTAAGGAGACAGATTAATCATGACAATGATGATGTCCTTGATGATGATGAATGCAAAAGCAGTGGCATTTCTCAATGGCTTTTGTCCCTAAATTCCTTTTAATCTGCCCTTTGCCTGGACAATTTCTGGGGCAGGAGGAGGCGCGTTCACACTGCTAACATTGCTGCCCCCGTGATTGTGTACAGGTGCGTGACTGCAGGGAGAAAAGCCAGCAGGCCCAGCAGGCATTTCTGTGCTCCTGTCTGAGGGGAAGCCATTGTTGCAAAGATGGCTGCCGTTTCGCTGTGTTTATAGCTTGATTCACATCTCCTTTTCTCCACACACACTACCTCGCAATGCACCGTCTGACAATCATGTGCAATTGCCCATAGATCATTCTGTGGTAAGATAAGACACTCAAGGGCAGACTCATCAAAGGAAATTTCCCAAGGGGAACATAGGAAGCTGCAGCAAACCAAGTCAGACCATTTGGCAAATCTAGCTCCATATTGTCTCCACTGGCTGGCAGCCAATCTCCAGGGTTTCAGGGAGAAGTCTTTTCTATCATGCCCTCCAACATTTCTTCGATGGAAATAGGGATGTCCTATTCCATCATCATCATCATCGTCACCATCAGCATTATTACAGTTGTACCTTGGTGTCAAATGACTTGGTACTCGGACATTTTGGCTCCCGAATACTGCAAACCTGGCTCCCCACTCCGCCCCCAGGGCTGCAGCCAATTGGCTGGTGGTGCAGGTCACATGGGTGACCTGCAGCCTATGCAGATGGCCCAGGGGTCGGAGCAATGGGCAGGCATGACCTTGTGGGCCAGGGAAGCTGCCTCGGGTTGCAAAAGCTGTCCACGTCAGGACTGGTGAGCTGTCATATACAACGGATATAAAATGCTTTTTCATTACCAGTCTAGCTGAGTCCTAAGAATAGGTAAATTTGACATTTTTGCTTGGTCTCAGTTTCATATTGTTCCAAGTTTAACTTCAATTCACATTTCTGCAAAAATTTGTAGGTGTTTAGTTGTGAGGTTTTTTTAAAAAATATATATATGAAAAAACAGAATTCACCAGCTTTTTAGTGGATGTGCGGTTTTGATTAACATACACATTTTTTCATGCCCTCCTCAAGTAGTGCATTTTCTATGTCATTTGTATGCAAGCATTCCTCTAACGCATACATTTCTGTACAATTTATTATTATTATTATTTGTTTGGGCTGGGGAACTGCACTGCCAACTTCAGGGAAGAGCAAATAGCAAAGGATAATTGTGTTTCAGTTTGCATACTGGTTTGAGAATTCTCCCCCATTCCTAACTGAGAGTTCCACTTGTGACTCTCACATATCACATGAAGCTTAGGTCCTCAGCTATCAGAAATTTCGGCAGTGGAGATGGCTCCATTAAAGAAAATGGGGCAGAGCCTGCTAAACTCAGTCTGCCTTTAGACTTAGGTTACCAGATTTTTTTCAAAGAATCCGGGGACACTTTTTTTTTTAAAGAGAAAAA
Source organism: Podarcis cretensis (assembly GCF_951804945.1). Classification (NCBI taxonomy): domain Eukaryota; kingdom Metazoa; phylum Chordata; class Lepidosauria; order Squamata; family Lacertidae; genus Podarcis; species Podarcis cretensis. The sequence goes on along the minus strand of NC_137170.1, from coordinate 115,158,494 downwards.
AAGTTTTTGAAAAAAAGTAATACCTTCTCTTCTGTGGTCTCCTCTGTTGCATGGCCTTCTTCTGGGCCCTGGCCTGCTCTCTTGGAGCGCTAGCCGCCATGGAGTAGGCTCGGGTCGGGCCTGGGCTTGGCCACGTGTCCTTGCCCTCCCTGTGTTCTCCTACCTCTCCTTCTCAGTGATGGTGATGGAAGTGGCGTGGCAAGGTTGGGGCTCCCCTCTTTTTTCTCCTTCCTCTTTCTCTCTCTTCTTTCTCCTTCTCCTCTCCTCCTTCTCCCTGCGTCAGCTCCATGGTTTTCCTGACCCCAGAGCGCCGCTGGGCAGTCAGCCAGGTGGCCTGGCGCTCTCACCCCTGGCTCAATTTGGGTTCCCCCAGTTGACGCGCTGGGGTCAGTGGTTCCCCCTCAGCAGTATCAGCAGCCCGTAGCTAGCCTGGTAGTGGTTGGCTCTGGCTGGCTTCAGGAGCTGCCTGCTGCCATGGCACCCGCCATTTTGCCTCGCCAGAAGTCCCCATATGATGTGTCTTGTGCCGTTGAACCAATCACACAACATTCATTCCCTACTAATAAATCTACAACACTTAAAATATAAATTCGGGAACAGTAAATGAAATCCGGGGACATTCCGGGGACGGATTTTGTCCCAGAACAGATTTGTAAATCTGGGGACTGTCCCTGGGAAATGGGGATGTCTGGTAACCATACTTTAGACAGACCCTGCCTGCCTGCCTGCCGTCTTACTTGCAACCAGTTGAAGAAGTGAACACTGCCTGTTAGCTTCCTCCCCTTTTGTCTCAGTGTTGCATTTGTAGAACTCAGGGAGGAACAAAACCAGAATTAATTGGCTCTGCCTGCCGCCCAATTTGGTGCCACCTACTGTTGGGCTCCCTGTCTTCCACTCCCAATGGGCACCAGCCGCCACTGAGTGGGTTAAAGCCTCAGCGCCTAGGGCTTGCCGATCGAAAGGTCGGTGATTCGAATCCCTGCGGCGGGGTGCGCTCCCGCTGCTCGGTCCCAGCGCCTGCCAACCTAGCAGTTCGAAAGCACCTCCGGGTGCAAGTAGATAAATAGGGACCGCTTACCAGCGGGAAGGTAAACGGCGTTTCCGTGTGCGGCTCTGGCTCTGGCTCTGGCCAGAGCAGCGATGTCACGCTGGCCACGTGACCCGGAAGTGTCTCCGGACAGCGCTGGCCCCTGGCCTCTTAAGTGAGATGGGCGCACAACCCCAGAGTCTGTCAAGACTGGCCCGTACGGGCAGGGGTACCTTTACCTTTACCTTTTACTGTTGGGCTCCCTGTCTTCCACTCCCAATGGGCACCAGCCGCCACTGAGTTAAGGTAATGCTGCCTTGGATCTGCAAAGACATGAAGCTGGAAAGAAAGACACTGAACAAAACAGTATGTTCTGTTCAAATCATGAAAAGAGTTCCTGTCAGTTATTCCTGCTGCAGAGAACTATCCAAAAAAAGTTGCAGATTAGCAATTCGTTTAAATAGAATTTTGCTTAAAACATCTGATAAGTTTCTGTTTTGATATTCTTGGCACACGTCTTGTAGCAGAGCATTTTCATCTCCTTCAAAAAGAAAGAGAAGAGAAATGCAAGCGTGTTGTGTCCGCTCCCCCTTCCTTTTCCTCTGCACATTGTCTTCAATCCTCGATGCTTCAAGCCCCAGGGGAGAACAGACTGGTTTGATATTAAGTGTTATGGCATTTGCTGATGCTTTGCAACGGGTAACTGGTGTGAAAGAACCAGGTTATGAAGAAAACTTGACCTTTCAGATTACTAGGTGATTTGTGCTGTCAGTGCGTATGCCGTGTTCGACAGCCCCAGACCGAGATAAATAACACAAGACATTAGGGGGCATTCGGAAGAAAAGTGGCCCAACGTTTTGTCAAAACCATGGTAATAAACCTTAATCCTGCTAATGGCAGATAAAAGGAGGCTTGGAAATACAGCTAAACGTTTACAGGGTGGGGAGGGATGGTATCTGCTTTATCATCATGTTTTAGGGCTTTCAGTGAGAAATGGGAGACCAGAAGCTACAGTAAATAGTACAGATTACAGTAAACCAATTTGCTTTCTGTATGGCTTGGAGATTTCTGGTGGGACTATTTAATGAAGTGAGGAGGTTTCCCACTGGCTTTGTATTATCACACTGAATAATTCCTCTTGACTTGCATTATGGCTTGTAAACAGCCAAACACACACACACACACACACACACACACACACACACACCACACTCCAGCCACCTTACCACACATCTGCCCCTTGTTGTACAGAGAAGATGCCATCTCTTAGTTCTTTAAGACCAAAGAGCAGTTGATTAGATGAGAAAAAAAGAGAGATTATTAATTAGCGTCATGCTGGGAATTCCTTCCTTCTCTCTTCTCCCCCCCTTCTGAATGAGAAAATGTTCAAAAATATTCAAAGGGGCATGACTTTATAGTGGTCAGGGACTGGCTGGATGAGGAAGAGTGGTGGGTGCCAAGGATGACACAGAATATGACTTAAACCCTGGATTGTGGTGGTGGGACACTGGGGAGCAGTCTGGGGAAGGGACGAGCTGGGAGGTTCTTGAAGCAGAAGGCTTGAGTGATCAAGCAGGGTCAGAAGAAAGAGGCCCTTCCAGGACAAGGCTAGAGGTTGAGAGTCACAGTGTCAGTGCAGACTCAAGCAGAGAGAAGTCACCTTTGCTACCCAGCAGCAGGACAGACTCTGCCACCCACCTCAAGGAGAGTCCTGAATGTTGCTGAGCAACGGTCCAGGCAGGCTCAGAGCGGGAGGCCACCATCCTTGTCACAGTCTCTGTCTGCTTGGGAGGGATCCAGAGTGAGAAGCTAGAGGGGGGAGGTGGGGCCACTAGTCAGTTTCAGCAATGTCTCAAGCTGAATGATTCGAGCAGAGTAACTCTGCTGTGTTGTGAATAAAAGCTAATTGCATTTCGTGCCTCACCTTCTTTCCTGCCCTGTGTATGACCTGTGCTCGCCTGACAGCTCCTCGACATATAGTTTGCAAAAGACATCTTTTTAAAAAGCTTGTGCCTGAGTTAGAACGTCCAAATCCCAGCTCAGCTGTCTAGCTCACCAGGTGACCATGGGCCTAAACTATGACTATTGACTTAACCTACCTCTCAGGATTGTTACAAATGGCAGGTCAGGACGGGGATAGGAGAACCATGTATTCCATCTTGAGCTCCTTGGAGAAATGATCAGATATAACTGTAATAAATACAGTCGTACCTTGTTTTGTGGCCGGGATCCGTTCCAGAGCCCCAGCCACTAGCAAAAAAGGACACACACACACGGAGCAGTTTGTGCTTCTGCGCATGCACGAAGCGTGATTTAGCGCTTCTGCACATGCGCGAGCGGCAAACCTGGAAGTAACCTATTCTGAATGGATGCTAGACGAGGTGGACATTCACAGAAGTATTACTGTACAAGAAAAAAACAAAATCATATGTAAATAATTGCAATGAATCACTGAAAGGAGGGGAACATTGTTGTCAATATTCATGTGAAAAGTCTCCTATTTTTCCTTGCTGATGTGATTCTTTTCTTCCAAACAGATGTTCAAGGCTCAAGAGAGCCTTGCTATAAACAAAGAATCTGCTCAAACAAAGAGCAATAAGCTCCTTCAGCTGAGAACTTGCTACCTTTCAGATAAATGTCAGGTACAAGTGGTTGGCGCATCTAATCATCTCATCTATTACAGTTTATTCCATCCCTCCAATAAAGCAAAATTAATAATGTTTGTTTCGCTTTTACTGTCATACTCCTGTGAAGGATATTTAGGAGAAAGATTCACTGGAATGTCAGCAATTCCATTGCGGGTGATACATCATAATTACTGGATGGAGTAGAGAAGATCATTACTGAACTCCAAAGAGCTGTCACATGATGGTTTTCTTCATTTTATAGCACTGGAATATTATCTTAGACTATTGTTTGTTGTTGCACATTGAACAAACTAGAAACCACTTTCAAAAGTCGTTTTGCAACCACTGGAAGCTTCTCTGCATGGTTGTAAGCTTGGTAAATAATAGGAAGACAGTCAAGTTGAAAATTTTGAAAGCCAACCACAGAGATTCATGATCCAATTCTTGCTGACATAGCAGTTCATAGGTTGGGGAGATGAGGTTTTATTCAGCTAAATCCTTGCATTAGCAGAACAAGTTCCGTTCATGCAACAGAACTTCCTATCCCTCTCCTCTCCATTCTCTATGTGCCAGAGGCTGGAAGACATGGTTACTCTCCTCCTTAGATCTAGCTATCCCAGCTGGGGAAACAAGATTCTTAACTCCTTTCTTCCCTAACAGGGAAAGGAGCACAGGGAGGAATCCAGGGAAGGCATCAGCTACTAGGGGCAGAAGAAGTGGAGTTAGAAGGGGAGGGATAGCCTGATTGCCTGATGGTGCTCCTGCCACTGAGAACAGATGCATCATCTCCATCACAGTGAGCATCTGCATGCTTGGCAGAGTCTTGAGCGCAAACATGTTTTGCCCTGTCTTGAAAGCTTGGCAGGTGGGCATGTCACCTCATTGGGTCAACTCTTTTTCTTCTGTGCAGGTCTGACCTCCTTGCCTGATCTTGGACTCCTTAAACTTGGACCACTGCCTCCAACCCAGCTAGCCTCAGCTTTCCGGCTGCTGTGACTCATTACCTGTGGCTGAGACTCAGAGGTGCCAACTTCTCAAAAACATTGCAGGAGCCCAATGTGATGCCCTGACATCATGCGCACAATGTTGCACAATGTCCCCATGTTGTGTGCGTGCACAGAGCCAAACACAGCAGCAGCATGGTCCCAGTGACTGGTGCCTCCTCTTCCTCCTCCCCCTGCAGTGCAAGGGAAAGGTAGGGGGAAGCTGCCCCGAACCAGTGGTGAAGGCAGCAGCAGCAGAAGCTACCAACCACTGAGCCAGGCTGTGCCTGGCTCCATGTTCACCCCCTGAACTGTGGGAAGACCTGGCCTCCTCATGAAAACACTGGGGGCCCCAAAGTGCCTCAGCCCCTGGGAGTCAGTGCCTATCTCGAGACTGCATCTCTTCTCCATCTCAATAAATATTTACCTAAGCTCTGGAGTAGGGGAGGAACAGAGATTGTGCCATGTACAAACCCAGCAGGGAAGGATTGTGCCCATGATATTCAAGTAAAAGAATTGAGAGAAAATAAAAAGGGAATGGATTTATTAAATTGCCTTTGTACTAGTATATAAAAGTAAGAAAGATCTGTCTGCAGCTCCTCCTAATTATCGAAATTGAAGTTTTTGTGCTGACTTCAATAGGAAAGGAGTTTGAAAAGGCATCTCAGCAAAAATGAAAATCTTCTGAACGTTGCTTTATTATTATTACTATTATTGAGCTACGGTTGCAGGTAACAAAATATTCCTGCAATTATGGTGCCTCATTATCTAAATCCGCTAAAGGCTGTTCCTCAATAATCTTTGTGGGAATTAACAGAAGTTTTATCATCATCATTACTGGGCATGATCTGGCCCAGTTGATTCCAATTTGTGTTTAGTTCTCCCACTGAAAAGAATGAGACTTAAATGTGTTGGACTTCGACTGGACTTTGGCCCATCATTTTAAATGTCAATACCAATTTTCCAATATATAAAAGTGGTTTGTTGTTCTGATTTTATTTTATTATCACAACTAAGCACTGTGACTTCCTGAAGACCATAAAGCCAGCTTTGTGATTAATGAAACACAAAGATCCCTGGGAACTGTAGGTGCTTTTGCTTTTTAGCCCGGGCCTCTGTGGCCTTAGCAACACAAATATGAGATTCACTCTAAGGTCTGTAGGTGGAACTTCTACATCCCTTCCCACTTCCCCTTGGATGGAGCTGGGAGCTGAGCTATGTTCAGTACAACACAGTAATCCAGGACTTTAATGTAGCTGTGACTGGGCAACAGGAATAAAATAAGAACATAAGAAGACCCTACTGGATCAAGTCAGTGGCCTAACTAGTCCAGCGTCCTGTTCTCACAGTGGCCAACCAGATGCCTGTGGGCAGCCCCTAAGCAGCAGCTGAGTGCAACAGCACTCTCCCTATCATGGAATTCTACTCAATATTGATCCAGAGCAGAACTCCGACGTATAGTTAGCAGAGTAAAAATTTAAACACATTGCAGGATCCCCCCAAAATAGACCAGAGGCAATTGTATTTCATCCAGCAGAGCTTTACTGCTTCTGAAGGCAGAATGGTCACAAATCCAATACATTCAGGATTGGCACTGTCCATAAGAAATCTAGTTGCAGCAGACTTAACTTAAATTTACAATAAGTTATAATAAGACTAAACCTTAACACTATATACAGAACACCTAGTGTGGGAAGAGAGAGGGAGAAAGAAAGAAAGAAAGAAAGAAAGAAAGAAAGAAAGAAAGAAAGAGAAAGTGAAACCCAGGCTCCTTCTGGTCTCTTAAGCATGACCTTGAAGAAGAGATAACAGGACCAGTTTAAGCCAGCTGTACTCAGCTTCTCTGAAGGAATAACCCAAACATCATGAACCTTCTGCTTGTTTCTTTCACACAGAGAAGCTTCCAGAACACTCTTGAATTAATTAGAATAGGAAAGATTTCTACACATCAGATCAATACTTTCTGTACTAAGAAATGAAAACTGACACGCCCCCCCATTTATTAGGTGCAGGAAGTATTGATATGCAAAATACTCCAGCAGTTTCCAGTGACTGGTATTCAGAAGCCTACTAGCTCCAACTGTGGAGGTAGAACGTAGCCATAAAGTCATTGGTAGCCTCCTTCTTCATGTATTTGTTTAATCCTGTTTTAAAGCCATCTGAGCTGGTGCCCATTACCTTAGTCTAATTATTCGCCGCATGATGAAATACTTTATTTTGTCCTGCATCTTCCAAAATTCTGATTCATTGGATGTCCTCAAGTTCTAGTTTCTGAATTCAGTTTCACGCATAATTTTCTACGCCTCTATCATGTCACCGATTACTTGATTTTTCTCTAAATGAAGTCCCAAAGTGTAGCATTAAAGGCAGAGAAAATAAATGGGTCATTTTAGGATGTCCTGAGGTGCTTTCCAATGGGGATTCTCCTCAGATTGGAAGAAAAACAAACCAAGCTCTGTTGTTTGATATTACGCTGAAATAGTTTTTAGTGTTCCTGTTTGGCTTTACTGTTGTTAAGCTGAAGGAAAGTGCTGTCTTTGCTAGTGATATTGGTGCTTTATTGCGATTGTATTATTGACTGTGTTGTTGTAGGCTTAGGGTTAAACTTGGTTTGGAAATATTGTGTATTTGCAAGTTGAGAGGTGCCTTGAGAGTATTTGACCCTGGAAGTCAGCCTAAAACAAATTTTAAATGGAACTCAAAAGTGCCCTGTTTTGTGTTTTCTTTATTTTTTTAGCTGATCCGAATAAAGATCTTACAATGCTATTGGGAAGTATTTTCTTGTAATGAGCCAACATGGTTGCCTGCATTTTTATATAAAAAAAGAAATTTTGCAAACTATCTCAGTTAATAAGTGTATTGGATTTGAAACTGCGTTTATATATATATATATATATATATATATATATATATATATACACACACACATATATGTGTGTGTGTGTGTGTGTTATGGTGTGTGTCTGTGTGTCTCTGTGTGTATGCAATTGTTCTGCATGTGTTTTTCATGTGTTTTTCATGTGTTGTGAAATTGCTTTGAGATGCTTCAGAGAAATAATACTAATAATAATACCCCGCCTATCTGGCTGGGTTTCCCTAGCCACTCTGGGCAGCATACAGCATATATAAAAACATAGCAAAGCATCAAACATGAAAAGCTAAATAAAGATTTATGTATTTGCAATCTGCTATTTAAGGCTCACATCATAAGTGTTAATCTTCCACAACACTTGTTTCCAGTTCAGAGTTAGAGAGCTTAACCACATATCCCTTGAACAGGCATGGCACAAACACAGGTATATCCCTCACTTTCTTGCTTGCTAGTTCACAACCAAGAGGAACAACCTCAGAAGAGGGAAATCTGGACTTCTAAGCCACAGAGTACCTTAGTGTCAGGTATGCTTAGTGAAAAAAGGTTGCATGCTGTGAAAATTCATCAGTTGATGATCTCACTTGAGACCAGAGAGAACTGCTTTTGCCACCAACAACCTAATGCAGAGCCACACTGGCAGTGTGGAGTTCAACACTGCGCGTGAGATTGCAGCACCATTTCCGTGTGAGGTCTGTCTCTAGCAATTAAGAAAGCAACTAAAAAATGAAATAAATAGCAACAACTGTTCAACATGTAGTGATTAAAACAGATCTCCTTGAATTGTAGGGATTGGAATGGGAGTGAACCTTTTCCTCAAGACTTCTGCCCAGGTTGATGCAGTGTTAATGTCTTCTTTCTCACTTTCTCTCCCCTCTCACCGTTTGATGCATAATTGTTCCACAGGTTTAGCAGCAGCCCTGTAGGCTTTTTAGCTTCAGTTATAAACAGCCTCCTGTCCTAATCCAGATGCCGTTTTAAAAGAATGTTCTCCCCCCCCCCAATTGCCTCAGCTGTAATCGTGTATGAAATGCTCTCAGGTCCATTAAAATTGGTAATTGACAGATTGATGTTGCCACTCTATAGAACATTATGAAGCATCTTTAGGATTGTCCCCCATGGGCACGTAAGGTAATGAATATCATGGACAACTGACAAATTGCAGTGGCGGGGTCAGGAATTGTTATCCCCTTGTGCAATGGCCTGGAGCTGCTTTGGAAGTGGAGTGGTTCACTATTTAATTCCTTCTCCCCTCCCCACCCTGACCAGTAGTCAACTCTTAAACGAAGGGATTTAAAGACAGCCTGGCTAGATTATTAGCACACCTCAGTTCTCTTAGTATTAGACACACATGCTCAGACATACAAGATTGGAAAGGACTGGAGACCAACCATTTGGGAAGAAGATTGGGAGCTTGGACACGCATTGGCCTCCAGCAAGTTATCTGACCTTTGAGTAGATCAGTCAATCCAGAAAGAAAATTGGTTTAAAGTTAAAAAGCAGACCTCGACGGAAAGCTAGGTGCTGAATCGGAGCTTATTACCATTCCAGGTGAACTTAGGCTTTGAGTGATTCTTATCGTGACCCCCATTTTTCAAGTTAGTCTGCTGGAGTGCTTGGGACAGAAATGAGTCATGTTGAACGAGGATGGGAGCTGAGGGAGGCGTTAGCTGGTAGCAGCTTCTGGGAACTCTTGACCAGGGCTTGTAAACAGGGGCATTTCCGAGGGTGTTTGGAGGGGGAGGCCCAGGGTGCTGCCTCACGGTGTATGTAGGCCCAAGAGACTGTTATTCTAAAGCAGCAATGCAGCAGCAAGCAAAGGCTATAGCAGCCAAGTCTGCTGCTTGTGGCTGGAAAGCCAGACAGGATGTATGTGACTGTTGCCATGGAAACAAAGGGGCAGTCCATTCTGTACTGAGCACCGGATGTTAGCTCAGTGTGTGTGTCATATGACCTGTACAGGATGTACATGGGTGGAGTTTGGAGTTCCTCTCTGTTTGTTGAACAGAGCAGACATGTTTTCTCTATATGACTGCTGAAGACAGGAATAAAACATGTAGATACATTTCTGTCTGTGTCTGATTCCCCTCCCTGGGGATATGCTGGAGAGCAGGGAGGAGGAGAAGCAGTTTGGTGTGTTTTTCTCACAGCCTGAGAAAAATCGCCGGAACGGACCTCGTGTATTTCGCCTGCCGGGAGTCGCCGGAGGGAGGTCAAAAGAATTCAGCCGGTGCCTGGAGAGATAGGCACATACCTCTGACCGGCCCTGAATTCTGACATTGGTAGCAGTTGACGGTTGCTACGATCCATGGGAGTCTGCATCAAGGAGGCTGTATTCATCCCTCTCCATTGAAGCCTGAGATGGAGGCTGATTCTCTGCAGCTAGAAGCTGACCAGAAGAAGCTGAAAGCCAAGCTACGGAGCCCAGGTATGAGATTTTCGGGCTTAAAAGTGTGAATGCAGATTGATTAATTCTCTGCTTCATGGGAGCAACGTTTGGGAAAAACAGCTCCGAGAGAGAAGAGTCTGCATTCCAAACATTCCTGTGGTTTTTCCTGTCCAAGGAAAGGAATGTGGTTGCTTAGCAACGCAGATAAGGGCTGGAAGTCAGGCTATGCCCAGATAGGCACAAACAGCTCGTGTTTAGACTAGGCCTTACAAAGGAACTGTTGGAAAGGGACTTTCCAAGCGGCCAGTGTTATTGCTGCCAGGTGCACAGAGTGTAAACAAGCCAGCTATTGGATTTTAGAGGCTTGTGTTTGAGAGTCAATGCAAGGACTCAAAATGGATGCCAAGAAGGAAGGCCTGCCTTCTCCAACCCTTTTGACCAGTGACAATTATGCATCTTGGTCTATTAAGATGAAGGCCCTGCTGCAGAATCAGAGACTGTTTGGGGTGATTGAGAACCCCATCCCTGCAGCACCAACGCCTGTTTGGGAGTCACAGGATATGAAGGCCAGAACTGCTATAATTCTGTGCGTGTCAGACTCTCAGCTTGTTCATATACAAGATTTAGAGCACGCGAAAGATGTTTGGGACACGCTGAGAAGGACACATCAGAGAGATGCAGGTTCTTCAGCGTTGCTGTATTTTGAAAAGCTGACTAACCTGAGGCTTGCGCCTAATGGAGATGTTCAAGCGCACCTGACGGAAATGAAATTCCTGCGTCAGCAGATGGTGGAACGCAATTTCCGTCTGCAGGAGGAAGTATTTTGCTTCATGGTGATCAACAGCCTGAATCGGACTTACAAAACGGTTGCTAGTCAGCTGGGGTCTCTCCCAGCGCAAGATCTAACGGCGGACAGGGTCTTTGCCGTGGTTCTGAACGAACATGACAGACTTGCCGCCCTGGAAGTCAAGGACAGGGGGAGACAAGAACGGAGTTCTAACACCCCCACTGCTGTAGCTACTGGAGGAGACGCCGTAGCTTTGAACGTTGTCCGATGCCACAATTGTGGACAGACTGGGCATCTTCAGCGGAACTGCAGGAAGCCACGTCAGAACAAAGGAGCCAAGGGAAGCTCCACGAAGTCTGAGGCGTCAGGCAGAAGTCATGCCAAGTCACAGGCGAAGCCTGCAAAGGCTTTGATGTCCCTAAAAGCCACACCACAAGTGGGGAATTCCTTCATTTTAGACACAGGAGCGACGGTTCACATGACCCATTGTAGGGATTTGTTTTCGTCGTTTAAGAAGCAAAGCTTCGTTGTACAACAAGCCAACGGTCAAGAGCTGGAAGCCACCGGAATTGGGACTGTGTATCTTAAAAGTCTGAACTTGACTATAAACGATGTTTATTTGGTTCCAGAGTTGAAGTACAATCTGCTCAGCGTTTCGCAGATTGCCAAGAAGGGACTAAAACTGTCCTATGATGATCAACACTGCGAGATCTACAAAGATGGAGAGTTGTATCTTTCTGCCAAAGAGAAAGATGGACTGTATTTGTTGACTTTTGATCAAAGTGATTACATGGAATGTAATTCTTGTGATTCTAACATGATTTCTTTTGCAGGTGTAGCCAAGAAGAACGCCAAGCAGGTCACCTCGAGGGTCGACAAGGCATTTCAGCGAGTGTATGCTGATGTGATTGGTCCTCTAGCACCATCTAGAGGCAATGCAAAGTATTACCTAATATGTGTTGATTCTTTCACAGGTTTTGTCTGGATTTATCTTTTGGAGAGACCGAAAGAAGCCTTAGAAAGGTTTAAAGAGTTTTGTGACAAGGTTAAAAATATGCATGATGCTGACATAGATTGTCTTTGCACAGATGAGAAGCCAATTTTTCTCTTACAGGATTTCCAGAGGTTCCTGAAGAAGAAAGGGATAAGACACAAAATTGCAGCTTCCGAAGAAGCTTGGAAGAGATGTGTCTGTGTTAGGGTGAACAAAGAATTGCAAAAGGGAATGGAAGCGCAATTGCTTAGTTCACATCTGCCACATGAGTACTGGGCTGAGTCACTAATGTCATTTTGTTATACGTGGTTGAGAAAGTTTTCAAAAGACTTGGGATGTTCTCCTTTTGAGAAACTGTTCCACAGAAAACCTTCTGTTGCCCATTTCAAGGTTTTCGGGTCTCATGTGAGAACAGAAGCTCCAGGTGGAGTAAAGAATGCCAGAGGCATTTTTGTGGGTTATGAAAAGGGCCTCTACAGAGTAATTTTGTCTGAATCTGGTAAGGCGATTCTCACAAAATTTCTAGAGAGTGCTCCTGAACAGGAGCGAGTGATTGTTCACACATTTCCCACAGATGATGATGATGATGATGATGAGTTTGATCTTATTGAGCTCAGTAGTACTGATGATGACAGCGATAGCTCAGACAGCTCAGTTGTCACAGTCATTGAGAAGAAATCTCACACAATGACTAGACCCTCAGAAGAGGAGGATGAACCACTGATTAAGCTTAGTACTGGTTCTTCAGAGAGTTCAGAGGCTGAACCAGAAAGCAAGGGAGAGCAGCACCTCTTACGTAGGTCTGAGAGAGCAACGAAGGGTGTACCACCCAAGAGGTATTCAAAAGAGTTTGCCAACCAAGCTATTGCATGTGTTGCTGTTGTAAACGACCAAGGTCAAATTGAAGCTGTGTCTGAGTCAGAGACAAAGGCACAACAGAGAGTTGCTAACCAAGGTAATGCAGAAGCACTCATTCCTTGGAAGTCACACAACCAGAGAGGTACATTGGTAAAACCAGTGGCGGGCAGTTCCAAGGGTGGAACTGAAACAACAGGGGAGTGTTATAAGTATAACAACTGTTTGTTTTCTTCTCTGGATGACGCTTTGCTCGCTGCACGCATTGATACTTTAGGGGGAGTATGTTATTCTAAAGCAGCAATGCAGCAGCAAGCAAAGGCTATAGCAGCCAAGTCTGCTGCTTGTGGCTGGAAAGCCAGACAGGATGTATGTGACTGTTGCCATGGAAACAAAGGGGCAGTCCATTCTGTACTGAGCACCGGATGTTAGCTCAGTGTGTGTGTCATATGACCTGTACAGGATGTACATGGGTGGAGTTTGGAGTTCCTCTCTGTTTGTTGAACAGAGCAGACATGTTTTCTCTATATGACTGCTGAAGACAGGAATAAAACATGTAGATACATTTCTGTCTGTGTCTGATTCCCCTCCCTGGGGATATGCTGGAGAGCAGGGAGGAGGAGAAGCAGTTTGGTGTGTTTTTCTCACAGCCTGAGAAAAATCGCCGGAACGGACCTCGTGTATTTCGCCTGCCGGGAGTCGCCGGAGGGAGGTCAAAAGAATTCAGCCGGTGCCTGGAGAGATAGGCACATACCTCTGACCGGCCCTGAATTCTGACAGAGACATGGGTGGCAAGGGAGCTGTTGCAGTGACCTGCAACACTTGTGCCATGTTTGTCTTCCTGCCTGAGAATGTGCAAAACTAAACTTGCAGCAAGTGTAAGCTGGTTGCCTTGCTGGAAGAGAAGGTACAGCAACTTGAGGCCCACCTATCCACACATTGAGCTACTGGGCAAGATGAGGCATTTACAGGACTGCCTCTCCTGGTCTGCCCTGCAGGTCCATGAGGAGGTCCATGAATAATCATAGTTTAGAGGTCCCCGGACCTAAGGAAGTCAGATTATCCTCCACCAGGGCCAGGGCCTTCTCATTGATGGCTCTGACCTGGTGGAATGCTCTGTCCCATGAGACCAGGGCCCTGCAGGATTTAAGTTCCTTCCGCAGGGCCTGTAAGATAGAGCTATTCCACCTGGCTTTCAGTTTGAACTTAGCATGATCTTTTATTCCCCTTCCTTCCCTCCCTCTCCCCTTTTTATGACGATTACCTGCTCTGGGTAATCCCACAGCTAATTCTCCCCTGGTCTACTTGCTGGCCCAATTAGGACTAATTTAGCCAGCTAGCCCTGGTGATCATCTGATGTTTATTGGATGGATTTCCCCCATAAATTGATTTTTGAATTCTGAATTCATTGTTATTCACGTTTTATACTGTATTTTATGCTGTTTTTTGTTGCATCAATTAAGTGTTTTAAATTTGTTGTTAGCCACCCTGAGCCTGGTTTTCTGAACCAGGAAGGGTGGGGTATAAATAAAAAAATATTATTTTTATTTATTATTTCTCGATAGAGCAGAGTGATTGTCCTGAAACAGCAACACAGGCAAGGTGCCCCCTAGAGAGGAGCAGGAGGGTCCATTGCAGGAGATGAACCCCTGGAGGAACATAACCCACAGAAGCAGGACTGTCAAGAGCCATGCTGTGTCACTGGAGCTGCAAAATCGATTCCATGCCCCCAACTTGGACACCGATTCCAGGCCAAAGGAGAAAGGATAGGAGTTGCAGACCCCAAAACACATGGAGATGGCTGTGGAATCTATAGTGTGCAGAACAATTCCTGCCATACTCCAGATGTGTGGTGGTTGTAGGTGACTTCCTACTCAGTGGGTTAGAGGCCAACTTGCCCCCCACGTGATGTCACATGATGCAGGGAGAAGGAGGCTGAGCGCAGAGCCTAGTGCCGTGTTCCGCCTCCCAGCAGCAGAGCAAGCCGATTGGGCGCCTGGGGTGGTCCATGTGCCCTGTGCCCAGGCGCGGAGCCAGCTGCCTGTGGGGACAGGGCCAGCTGCCCACAGGGCGGGGTGTGCTGGGGCAGGATGCTCCATGGGGCCTCCGAAGGGAAGAATATCCAGAATCCGGAGGAGATTAGAAAGTGTTTTCAGAAATACTTCAAACAACTTTACACCCAGGGGCCACAGAAAGAGACTGATATAGACCAATTTTTAAGACCCAATGGATTACAAAAAATACCTCAAGAAAATAAGAGAATTTTGAATTATAAAATTACAGAACAGGAGATAGAAGGTGCCATTCAGAATATGCAACTGGGCAAATATCCAGGGCCAGACGGGCTAACCTCCAAGTACTATAGGACTTTGAAAGACTATTTAATTCAACCATTAAAAGAGGTGTGTAACGAAATCATGGAGGGAAAGAAGGCGCCGGAGATGTGGAAAGAAGCTTTCATCACACTTATACCGAAAACAGAATCTGAAATGACACAACTTAAGAACTACCGTCCCATCTCTCTTTTAAATGTGGATTACAAAATATTTGCAGATATTTTAGCTAATAGATTAAAAAGTTTTAAATGAAGTGATACATAAGGATCAAGCAGGCTTTCTACCAGGCAGACATTTGTCTGATAACACAAGGAATTTAATTGACATTTTGGAGTTGTTGCAAACGAACATTAATACAAAAGCAGTATTAATTTTTATTGATGCGGAGAAGGCCTTTGATAATATTTCTTGGAACTTTATGAAGAAAAACCTTAAGGGAATGGGAGTGGGACAGCGGTTTGAAAATGGCATAGATGCAATCTATTCAGAACAAAAAGCAAAATTGATTGTTAACAATGTGGTGACTGAAGAATTTAAGATAGAGAAAGGTACACGTCAGGGCTGCCCTATCTCTCCATTATTATTTATTTCGGTCCTGGAGGTGTTGCTGAACATGATTAGAAGGGATCGGTTGATTAAAGGAATTCAGGTCGGAGCCAAACAATATAAATTGAAGGCCTTTGCAGATGACTTGGTTTTGACATTACAGGAGCCAGAATCTAGTACGAAAAGGGTTTTAGAATTGATTCAAGAGTTTGGTCATGTGGCAGGATTTAAATTAAACAAGCTAAAAACTAAGGTTTTAGAGAAAAATTTAACATCAATGGAAAAAGAAGAGTTTCAGAATGAGACAGGTTTAACTGTGGTTAAGAAAGTGAAATATCTAGGGATTAATATGACTGCAAAAAAATTGAATTTATATAAAGACAACTATGAAAAATGCTGGTCAGAAGTTAAAAAAGATTTAGAAATTTGGTCAAAATTGAAGCTTTCCTTGTTGGGTCGAATTGCAGCTATAAAGATGAATGTTTTGCCAAAAATGTTATTTTTGTTTCAAACTTTGCAGATTGTGGACAAGATGGATTGTTTCAAGAAGTGGCAGAGAGACATTTCTAAATTTGTCTGGCAGGGCAAAAAGCCCAGAATAAAATTTAAAATATTAACCGACGTGAAGGAAAGAGGGGGGTTTGCCCTGCCAGACTTTAAACTTTACTATGAATCAGCGGGTTTCTGCTGGTTGAAGGATTGGCTGCTTCTTGAGAACACTGACATTTTGGACTTGGAAGGTTTTAACAATGTTTTTGGATGGCATGCATATTTGTGGTACGACAAGGTTAAAGTGCATAGAAATTTCAAACTTCATATTGTCAGGAAAGCATTATTTAATGTCTGGATAAGGTACAAAGACTTATTGGAAAATAAGACCCCAAGGTGGTTGTCACCCATGGAGGCAAAGGCTCTGAAAAAACTTAATATGGAGGCCAAATGGCCAAAATATTGGGAGATATTAGAACAAAAAGGAGACAAATTGAAACTGCAGAGTTTTGAAAAATTAAAAGATAAAGTGCGAGATTGGCTTCACTATTATCAAATAAAAGAGGCCTACAATGCGGACAGAAAACTGGGCTTCCAGGTGGAAAAATCGAAACTGGAGACAGAATTGTTAGAACCTAAAACTAAGATTCTCTCAAGAATGTATAACTTGCTGCTGAAATGGAATACTCAGGATGAAACAGTTAAATCAGCTATGATTAAATGGGCACAGGACGTTGGTCATAACATTATGTTTGCTGACTGGGAAAAGTTGTGGACCACCGACATGAAGTTTACGGCATGTAATGCCTTAAGAGAAAATATTATGAAAATGATTTATAGGTGGTACATGACCCCAGTCAAGCTTGCAAAAATTTATCACCTGCCTGATAACAAGTGTTGGAAATGTAAAGAAACTGAGGGTACATTCTTTCACCTTTGGTGGACGTGCCCGAGGATCAAGGCTTTCTGGGAGATGATATATAATGAACTGAAAAAGGTATTTAAATATACCTTCCCTAAGAAACCAGAGGCCTTTCTCCTGGGCATAGTCGGCCAATTGGTGTTAAAGAAAGATAGAACTTTTTTTGTATGCGACAACAGCAGCAAGAATACTCATCGCAAAGCACTGGAAGACACAAGATTTGCCCACTTTGGAAGAATGGCAGACGCAAGTAATAGACTACATGGAATTGGCAGAAATGACTGGCAGAATCCGAGACCTGGGAGAAGAAGCGGTGGAAGAGGACTGGAAGAAGTTCAAGAACTACCTGCAGAAACACTGCAAAGTGTATGAATGTTAAAATGATGTTGGATATGAAATAATATGGCATCAGTGATACAGTGTTAAAAAATATGCAAAAAATGTAACAGAAAAAGGGTGGGAAAACAAGGTTATATTATGTCAAAAGTAAACAATATGTAAAAGGTGTTTGATTATAAGGAGGAAAGATTGGAGACATAATAGAGGTGATTATAATAATTAGAAATAAGCTTCGAAGGAGGGTAAGGATTTGCTGTATCTGATTGGACAAAGAGGAACACAAAAAAGGGAGGTGTGAGGAGGTCAAGAAAGAAAGTTTTGTAAATGTGGTTTTAAAAACTGAAGTTCTTGTTTTTAATTTTCTTTTTTTTCCTTTTCTTTCTTTATCAATTGATGATGTTTTTGTTGTTATGTTTCTTATGTTTTTGGAAAAATAAATAAATATATTTTAAAAAAAAGGATGCTCCATGGGGCCTCCAAGGAGTCTTCCTGCCTCCTCTCACTAGGCTGCCCTACAGCTGAAAGGGAGCTGGCGGGTGGACCATTTGGGGCAGAGTGGAGCCTGTGGGTGCCCAAGCCACTGCGTCACTCCCAGGAGAAATGCGTGGCTTGGGCATGCTGCAGGCCCGGCGATGAGTGCTGGCCACTATTTTGTCACCTCCCATCCCAG
The DNA here is from genome assembly GCF_951804945.1 of Podarcis cretensis. Lineage (NCBI taxonomy): Eukaryota > Metazoa > Chordata > Lepidosauria > Squamata > Lacertidae > Podarcis > Podarcis cretensis. The sequence continues at coordinate 115,140,661 of NC_137170.1, read as the reverse complement.
CCCACTCCTAGCTCCCGGATGGGGGCCAGGGCACACAGAGGGCTCTCAGCAGTGGTGGGAGATATTGCCCACCTCAATATTGGCAGGGGGGCTTGGCCCCCTGTTTCAAAAAATTGAGGGAGCTGAAGCTCCTAGTGCCCCCTATACCTGGCACTGGTGGTCAGATGTAGCAGTGTGCAGAGGTAACAGGAAGTCCCAGGAGGTGTGCTGTCTTCCAGGCGCAAAGATTTGCAATATGACAAAGAAGTTGCCAAGTCTTATAAAGCCCAATGACCACAACCCTTTCCTTCTGATTCAGGTGGGTACAAGCAATACTGCCACACACAGCCTTTGGCATGTAGCAAGGGACTATGAGAGTCAGGGCAGGAAGTTGAAGGGCCTTGGGGCACAGGTGGTTTTTTTCATCCCTCCTTCCTGTTGAAGGTTATGGCCCAGGAAAAGAGAGGAAAATACTGGAAGTAAACCACGGGCTGCATTGGTGGCGTTGTCAGAAAAGGTTTACAGTGGTACCTCAGGTTAAGTCCTTAATTCGTTCCGGAGGTCCGTTCTTAACCTGAAACTGTTCTTAACCTGAAGCACCACTTTAGCTAATGGGGCCTCCTGCTGCTGCCGCACCGCCAGAGCCTGATTTCTGTTCTCATCCTGAAAAAAAGTTCTTAACCTGAAGCACTATTTCTGGGTTAGCGGAGTCTGTAACCTGAAGCTTATGTAACCTGAAGCATATGTAATTTGAGGTACCACTGTAGTTTCTTGGATCATGGTCTCCACTTTCTTGATGAAGGACTTCTGGCTAGAGATGGGTTGCACCTCTCAGTAGCTGTCCAGGAGAGCTTTAAAATGAATTCTGAGGGGAGTTATGTGAGATGAATCTCATTTCTTTTTTTCCCCTTTTTTTGGGGATAGAGTTACAAGCTTGCTGGATCAGGGGAATGCTGTGGATGTAGTGTATCTTGAATTAAGAGACTACAGCTCCTAGGATTCTTTGAGAGAAGCTATGACTGTTGAAAGTGGTTTCAAAGCGCTTCAAATATAATTTATTTCTTTATTTATTCCACACCTTTTTCTCTGATGGGCCTCAAGGTAGTTTACAGATTAAAAAAATAAGAACCACTAAAATTTACTGTGATTTGTGTCCTATGATTATTCAGCAGTGCCTTTAAAGGTAATAGAAATTAGTAAATTTCTGGCATTGTACCAACACATTTTATATAAAAAATTTATATCCCCACTGAAATATCTCAGGAGTTGGCACAATTAAGATGTTAGCATCTAGCTGTTATTACCACCACACAAAATGAATAAGCAATCAGTAATCATGGGTACTGTGACACAAAAAAACCCACATTAATTTTTTTAAAAATTGATTAACTGTACTCTTGCCCTAGAGTGTCTTTCAGGAAAGCAATATCATAATATTTGGCTTCTGGAGCTGAGGAATATTACAAATCCACCACAGCTGGTGTAGTCATCAACTCTGTTTAAAGCTGCAGACAGATATTCCTCTTAAAAACAAAATCATGACATCGCTGAAACTAATGGAAAACTTCAGCACAATTTGACTACTCTGTTTTTGTAAAAACCCATGCCGTGATAGCAGTGGATATGATTCAAAACTTGGTCACCTTCTGCACCTGTGCTCCCCCCCCCCCCATTTTTCTCTTGCGGTTCCATATTCATGGGGAAAAAATCTGCTAAACTCTCTCAGTGGCAGTCAATATTGCTGCTATTTGACTTAGATCATGTCCCTACATCATGGATGCAAGTCATTTCATCTGAAGCTGATATTATGGATCAGGTTGCCTTTTGCAAGGAACCACTTGCCTTCATTAAATTACGAAAATATCCTGTATATAGTCATGCTGCAATTGTTATTGTATTCAGATAGTGGAATCAGTCTGTAGTTGAAAACAACTGCTATTGATTTAGTGCCATTTTGTACCAGCAGCTAAACCGAAAATGACTTGGTTTCAGTTCGCCTTCAACATAGCTCTGCTAATTGTAGAACAAAAACTCCCACCAAAAAACCCATATTCTTTTCCTTTGTCATCTTAAAACAACAACCCAGACTGCACCTTTCAATGTCTCTCCAAACTTATGCAGAAAATGCACAAGAATCAATCCCTTGCAAATCTGTATTGTTTCAAAGATTGCTAATGAATATTAGGTAATCCACTTGCCTTCATCAAGTCAGTTGTGACTGATAAAAGGGGCCATGTTGTTCAGAAATGCCCATCAGGAGGGCAAGAGAAGGATTCTGACAGCTTTCTTACAAAACAAGACCAGAAATGTCCCAAGTTAAAATGAATGTCAGATCAATTGCAAGCTTACCCTGGATGCTTTTAATATATAATTATGGCATTCTTAATGTACACTATCTTCCCATGTTTGAGTCTACCGGTCAAGAGTTTCACAGCCTTTGTGGGAATATGAATGTGGTACCCTGAAAATTACAATGGAAGAAACGCCCCCCCCTCCCAAATGCTTTGTTTTGGGAAAACAATACGAGTGATGCCTCTCAGGCTTGAAAACGAAGCTGATCGTGTGATATTGTGGAAGAAGGTTGCAGAGTTAGGAATTGACTGACGTTTGCTGATCTTAATACAGAATTTATATTCTTTTAACATCCTGCCAAATCAAACTCAATATCAAAGGTCAGCTCTCCTCTGATATCTCTAACACGAAAGGTGTAAAACAAGGATGTATTCTTGCCCCTTTTTCTCTTTAATTTATTTTTATCAGATCTTCCAGAGTACAGCCAAAAAATAGAGTCACATGCCCCCAAATCAACCAAAGCCTGGTCCCACCTTTACTGTATGCGGATGATGCGACCTTATTATCACTGATGAGGGTAGGTTTGAACTGTCTTTTACTCTCCATGGTTTCTTGCTGCGAAATTAACCAACTCTCTATTAATTATGTGAAGACAAAAATTCTGGTCTTCTCTAATTCTCAGAAACTAGAGAAATGGAAATTAAGAGGACAAGAAATCCAGCAAGTAAAGATGCATAGATATCTCTGAATTTTATTCCAGAGCAACTCAGGTTGGTCAAACCATCACCCAAGTGCTATAAATCAGGCAAAGTGTACCTCCTCAGCAGTAGCTTGCTTTTATTTTCAGAAAGGCAACCAATTTATACCAGCTGCCATTCAGATTTTTCAAGCTAGATTGTCATCTCCACTACTTTTTGGGATCCCAATATGGATACAAAGATATAATAGTGGTTTAGATAAGATATACTCAAGTTTCCTAAGACGTATCCTCAGGCTCTCAAATTCAATCAGGTATGAGATGATGTGTGCAGAATTGGGTACAGTGGTACCTCGGGTTAAGTACTTAATTCGTTCCAGAGGTCCGTTCTTAACCTGAAACGGTTCTTAACCTGAAGCACCACTTTAGCTAATGGGGCCTCCTGCTGCCGCCGCACCACCGGAGCCCAATTTCTGTTCTTATCCTGAAGCAAAGTTCTTAACCTGAAGCACTATTTCTGGGTTAGCGGAGTGTGTAACCTGAAGTGTATGCAACCTGAAGCGTATGTAACCCGAGGTACCACTGTATACACATAATGGAATACTGGGCGTGGACTAGCACTATAATATACTGGCTGCATTGCCATTTTTGTTCCCAACCTTTGAGTCTGCTTTCTGATTTACTTAAGGACTCCTATAGATCCAGGTGGCTCCAACTCATATACAGCAAAATTAGATCTATTGGTATTCACTTGGAATTATTGTATAATTCTACTGAGCAATATATTTATCACAATATCCAAATTAGATTAAGGGATATTGAAAAACAAAACACTGAGTCAGCTGTAAATAAAATCTACTCCCCCAAGTTCTATCGTTTAAATACAACCGATAACAGGACCACTTATATCTCAAAGTTAGTAATTCCAGCCCAACGCAGGGCATTTATGATAGCCCGACTGAACGTTTTCCCCTCAGCTTTTGTTAAGGGCAGATATTTAAGCATCCTTAGGAATGATAGACATTGAGGATGTCATTAGAATGTGCCAGACACTGTAGAACATATTCTTTTCCACTGTCCACTGTTCAAAGTGGCATACAATAAATATTAATGGGGTTGTACAAATTGATATTCTGTGTGCTTTCTTACACCAGAGGGTGGATGCATGTTGGACTCATCAAGCATTGCTACTTTTCAAAACTAACCATGGGTTTGTAATATTTTAGGCTTAACAATGCAGAAATAATCAACAGTATTTATTAGCAAGCTAGAATCTGGCAACCACACACTCATTGGATTTTATTTCTTGCTAGTCTTAAGAAATAGCTGTTTTGGTTGACTTCCTTTCCTATCTTCACTCATTAAAATGATTGATTAACTTGTTTACTAGGTTCAGTCTCTTTGGAAGAACGTCTGGTCCAATGTCACCATGCCCTGTTATTAAGGTTTTGGCACATTTCTTCTGTTCCTGGCACACTCTGTGCCGCTTAAGCAAAAAGCTTTGATTTGCAAAATCCTGCATTTCTATGAATTTTCTTAGTGGCCTTAAATCCCCTTGCAGACACTGCCTGAGTTATATTTTTTTATGATTATACCACTGTGGAGACAGATCTGCAGAACTGATGGCCTTCATATTTCCGAAAATGGGGGTTGCCACTGATTCTTTGTCTCAGAATCGGAGGTGTAACGTGAGACCTGAAGCACTGAGGACAGACTAATCAATCAAGCCTTCAGCCTCCATTTTGAGACTGAGGTCAAGGCTAACAGAGCGATCCTAGCCATGTTTACTCAGTAGTAAGTCCTACTGGAAAAGAGATGACCCCTAAGACCAATTTTGATGTGAACTCAAAACATTCCTACTCTTCTCCCCAATGAGTGACTGACAGACCCCACACTGACTGAAAGGGTGTGTGGACTTCGGTGCTGAACTGGACAGATCATGGGAGGGCAGTATGGCCTTATATAGGTGTGCCCATAGGTATCCATGGGGGGGGTAGGTAGAGGCAGTTGCCAATCCCCCATAAATGAACCATAATCCCAGACCCTCCAAGTGTCCCTATTTTCCAAGTACAGTACCAGATTGATTCAAAGGCCGAGGGAGCCGGCGTTTGTCTGCTTCCGCAGACAGTTCTTCTGGGTCATGTGGCCAGCATGACTAAGCCGCTTCTGGCGAAACCAGAGCAGTGCACAGAAACGCCATTTACCTTCCCGCTGGAGCGGTATCTATTCATCTACTTGCACTTTGACGTGCTTTTGAACTGCTAGGTGGGCAGGAATTGGGGCCGAACAACAGGAGCTCACCCCGTCATGGGGATTCAAACTGCTGACCTTTCAATTGGCAAGCCCAAATGGTACAGTGGTTTAACCCACAGCGCCACCCGCATCCCTGTATTATTACAGAATAGGAAGGCCCTATTTTCATTGGAGAAATGTTGGAGGATATGTAATCCTCAGATTCCCAACTTGCTTTTTTAAAAAAGAGTTTATAGCATTTGAAGTAGGGCTGTGCACTGGATCCAGCTGGATCCTGTATCCTGAACTGAACTGAGACAAATCAGGATGACTGGGATTTGCCTAGATGGGATTGAAGCAGTTCCAGACTGTTCCAGTTTGGATTGTGGCCAAACTGGGGCTGTCAAGTCAGAGACTTGAGGCAAGCAGCCTATGTTTGCTCCTTCTTTCCTCCTCCTCCTGACTGCATGCTTAATCAGGGTTTAAAACATGTGTCTCCTTCTCCTCCCACAACCATGTGTTTAATTAAAGTTCAAAACCCTGATTAAACATATATTAAGGGTGGATGGGAAAGAAAAGGAGACAGATGTCTCCTTCTCCAGACCACATAACTGTGCAAGTCTCCAGATTGGTTTACACGCTGGGTATGGATTGGTCCTGGGACAGATTGGAGCCACTCCAAAGTGCTAGATCAGGCCCCGCCAACTGGATCAGGGGATCTATACACAGCTCTGAGATAAGAGGCAAAATGTACAGGCACTCTTCTTCTTAACCCCCCTCCCCGTTTTTTGTGAGAAATCAACCCGCTACCCCATTTTCAGTGAATTGTCCTTACTGCTTATTTGCTTTGCACATGACTATAAAGTCACCAGCCATTAAATACAGATGTGTCCTATGAATATTTACCTGGAAGTCAGTTCCACTGAATATAATAAAACTCACTTCTGAGTTGGCATGCATGCCTTCAAAAACAGTATTGACTTCTTCAGCTCTCAAGTGACAGGAAAATACTGTATAAGGGATGACAGAAGAGACAGCATGACATTTAGAAGTGTGACTCTGCTTGCCGATGCTATGAAAGCCTGGTATTTCTCTATCCTGACCCTCTGACTTGGCACCTTACCTTTGCGTGCTTCTTTATGCTTTTAACAGTCCATTTGGGAAGACTTCCCCACAAATCACTGGGTGCAGCATCACTGTGGTGGAAGAGACTCAGTGGAGATAGAATTTGTGCATGGCAGCTGCTTTGGCAGAGAATTGGCTGCCTCATAAACTTTGCAGAAGGTTAGCAGGCTTCCTTAGGAAGTGGTGTGGAAGTTCAGGATTCTGGAGGGATGAAGTCATTGCAGTTTCAAATATATAGTGACCTGATCTACACCTCCCAGATTAATGAGTTAATTAGAATTATTATTCTATTTTATTAGAATTTATTGCATTGCACTGGAAAGAACATTACCAGCATCTCCTTAACAGAAACTCCCCCGTAGCTGCCGAGGTCCTCTCACAAATCTTGCAAAAACAAATTAGAGATGAGCTTGCAGTATCTCCAAATCTGGGAGAGTTGTGCACAGCTCTTAACCAAATGAAAAACAGCAAAGTCAGCGGACGTGATGGGATACCTGCCGAAGTCTTCAAACTGGGCAGAATTGAATTTACACAACTTCACAAGCTCATTGAAAAAATCTGGGAGAGAGAAGAGATCCCAGCAGACTTTAGGGATGCCAAAATTATCAATCTTTCTTTAAAAAGGGGATGGAATGGGTTGCGGAAATTATCAATACATTTCTTTATTAGCTGCAGCCAGCAAAATTCTTGCAAGGATCTTAGCAAACAGTCTCCTAACTATATCTGAGGACACCGTTCCTGAATCCCAAAATGGTTTTTGATGTTCTAGGGGGACAGTGGACAAAATTCACTACAAAAAGGTGTCTAGAAAACATGCCCGCTGTCTCTTAGAAACGTGCCAGCCCATTAACTAATTTTGACTTCAGTTACGGGAAGATGGATTAGCAATAGGCAAGCATCTGAATTAGTTTCAAAGAGCTTGCCTCTCACATTCAATTTGGAAGAACTGAGAGTAATGAGGGATCTGTGTGTGTGTGTGTGTGTGTGTGTGTGAGAGAGAGAGAGAGAGAGAGAGAGAGAGATTGAGATTAAGTTTGCCAATTGTCTTTCCATTCCGTGATTACAGCACTTGTTGTTTAGAAAATGAAGTGGAAGTATATGAGTGTCTCATCTTCATCCACATTCCAATGTTTGGGCACCAGAGGTCTGTCACCAATGAACATTTTAAATTAGTCTTGCCGACAGTGTTTCGTTAACTGCCACTTCCTTCAATATCTTTTGCCAGTTGCAAACCACATACAGTGGTACCTCGGGTTACAGACACCCCAGGTTACAGATGCTTCAGGTTACAGACTCCGCTAACCCAGAAATAGTACCTCGGGTTAAGAACTTTGCTTCAGGATGAGAACAGAAATTGCACAGTGGCAGCAGGAGGCCCCATTAGCTAAAGTTAAGAACACTCAGGTTAAGAACACTTTCACGTTAAGAACGGACCTCCAGAACGAATTAAGTTCTTAACCCGAGATACATTGCTTAGAGATTATAGTAATTAAATGGTATATAAATTGCTGAAATAATAATAAACACTTTAGGTTGGCATTTATTTTTATTTATTCATTAGGTTTATATACCGACCTTCATCCTTAGATGTCAGGGCAGTTCACAGGATAAAAAAAGTAAACAAGTAAAACGAAACAGCAAAACAATGCCCGCCCTTCCCACAGACACATGCAAAAGGCTGTAGAATACTAATTTCTGAGATCTCCTTTCCTATTATGGCTGTAACTTAAAAACCACGTATATAGTTTAGGTAAGTCCTTGACTAGGAGTGCATTTGGTAAACAGAGAATGGAGCAGCTGCAGGAGTAACAGTATTAGGGACTCAAAAGTGGTATGGAGCATTTCTTCTAAAAATGGTTTAAGCAGTCTCCCTCGCTTTCTCTTTTTTAAAAAGGGCCATCTCTGTAGTGCCACAACAAATTGGCCATGGCAGATTAAATTCTGTTATTAGCTTTGCCAGCTCTCTGGTCCTGAAGGCCTGGTGCTCAAGCTCGGTTTTGTCATGTCAGACAACTTGTTCATTTTATTTTGCCTTGCATTGATCTGTTGAAAGTCAGCTTGTACTATTTTGCCCACAGCACAGCAAAAATAAAAAAATATCTTTAGATATCTCCTCTGCAGTTTGCTTTGACTTTTCAGAAGATCGCCCTAAGGATATGCATAACCTCTGTCTCCCTGCCTTTTGGTTGATAGTTTTAAACAATAATAACAAAAGGCTGTTTATTCCAAAAATCAATTGAAATTTTAGATCAATACGGGGATTGCTCTTCTGCTGACAGCAAAGAGAAGGATAATACAACTCAGAAACATGTATTTAAAATATATTTTAAAAACCACTTGAATTGACATTACATACACTGGAAATTCTTCTGTACTTCTATTGAATTTGATGGCTTGTTCAAGGGCCAATTCTTTGCTTGCATGTTTTAGGTCGTAGCGGGAATGATTTATCCTTGTGAGCAGAGTTTCATTGTAGGAAGTAATTAATGAAATAATGTAGTTTAGCTTTTGCCATGTAAGGAAATCCATCAGCAGCACCACTTGAAATGAATACAAGCAAACGAGACTTGCAAAATTTAGCTTCAAACGCCAGTGAATTCTAAAGTTGACAGGTGCCTTTGGATCCGAATCAGTCACTTTTGTCACCAGTAGAGTGTGATAGAATGGTGCTATTGGAGAAGACCTGATCAACTGCTGTGATAGCTCAGTAGGGAGACCATGAGACTCTCATGGTCTCATGGGTTCAAGACCCTTGTGATCTTTTCCAACTCTACAATTCTGTGAGTCTATAAAACAACTCAGCTCAGGCCATGATGGATTCATAGGAAGTGGATTGAGTGGAGCATTTAAACACAACATGCACAGGTAGGAAGGGACAGTTGAAGCTCCTCCTCCTTCTTTGGTTTCCTTTCTGAAGCTACTTCCCTCACTTATTTTTCTACCAGTGTTGGTGTTACTTGAGATCTTGGCATTCTCACTTGTAGCTCTGAGAGGAACAGTGTAGTAAGAGTAAGGTTTTCAATCCCTACTACTGTCCGCTATACAGAATATGGATTCAGTGGTGACCTGACCCATATGTGGGTCTGCTCCACCCTCACAATACCCAGTTTTGGCTCTGTGTTTTCCCCTCCCCAGTGCCTCATATCACAAGGTTCTTTCTTCATATGGCAATACAGTTTTTGCCCATACTGTGAGATAATGCAGAATTATGCTCAGCTGGCTGATTTATGATTTCACTTCACTGGGTCTCACTGTGGAAAAATCAGTTGTAAACATAACCTAGCACACATGGAGTATTGGTTAATACTCTGGTTGATATTGTATCTAGGGACTGAATACATTGTAATTTTCATTTTTGTGTAGCAGCTGGGTAGCAAATGATGGCCTTTACTCCTTTCTGAAGAATCAAATGCATGTTAGTCTTACATTCATTTTTCAGTTCTTTTCCTATTTGTGTGGATTTAAAAAATGTACACAGTATTTGCATTCAGATTGTATTTTTATATGCACTTTCCCCTACAATACATACTCACAGAGATTATATACTGTATATGTTTTTTTGTGGGGTTTTTTTGGTATCTTTGAAACAAAAAAGAAACAACATTGCTAAATGCTGATTGATAACTTTGTCTGGATCCATGTATAAATCTGCAAAATGTGGATTAATTTGGTTTGCTTTAAAAAGCAGACCAAACAAAACCCTCACCCATCCGTACCTGGGAGAGGTCACTATTGAACTAAATGACTCTTACTTATGAGTCAAAATATCTGAGATTGTGCTGCAAATTAGTCAAAGCCATGCTTCATTGACAATGACCACTTTCCGGACATAGTGCATACATCAAACATTTCTCCGCAAACCTGTGGCAAAAGCCAATGTTGGAAAAGCAAACAAGACTTTATCCATTTGATATTATGATAATCTCAGTTTCAAAATACTAAAATATTTAATATTTGCTGAGGAAAAGGGGCCCTAGTTTATAGGAGAGATATCGTTTCTTTAAATGAAACCCAAACCTTTAAAGTCAATATTCTCTCATGAATGAAAGCCTGCCTGAATGTCAGTGATGTGAATGCAGAGTAGCTTGCAATTTGTATTTGAAGAGATTTAATTCAGCTAACTTTAGCAGCAGCTAAGGACTCAGATGTCACGTTAAAATACTGGTGGCATCACTGCGGAGAGGAGAATATGCTTGCTATAGAAAGTCATATTAACACAAACTGACACCTGGGCATCAAAAATAATAAGTAAATCCGTTCTCCCGAAAATGTGCAGCTGAAAAGGCGAAATAATAATTCTCCTGGCTTGCAAGGTGGAAGCTAAGCCTTTTAGGGATTAATTGTTTGAGACAAACAGGCTGGCCTCTTTCCCCCCCAGGGAATAAACCATTAACTGTGTGGATTTTCATATGTTAATATATTTATATGCAGGGAGATTTAAGGCTGCCAGTTCCATAACATTTGAGGCAGCATCGGTGTCAAGTTTTTCCTTTCTCTCTGGGAGGGCAGGGCACTTAAGCAACAAGCCCCAGCTCCTCTTCACTGCTGCTGCCACTGCTGCTGCTCATTTGCTCGCCTGCTCCTCCTGGGCCTGATTTGCACCACCGCCCAGAGGGAGAGAGCAAGGTGAGTGGAGAGGCTGCTGTTTCATTTCCTTGCTTCTGTCACTGCTCCTTTGCTTGGAGAGGACAGGCATAGGAAACCAGAAGCTGCAGCAGAATCAGGAGACTCTCAGTAGACTTTTGCCTGTAGTGGTTTTCAGAAGGAGAAGTCAAATGTTCAAGCAATATTGCTCTCTCTATGACTGGTGTTTGTGGGGTGGGAACAGTGACAGCCCCAGACAGGAATTCAATACTCCTCTTTTGAACAAGGTCAAACTAACTGATTGAAAAATGGAACCACTCATGTTTGTTAAAAAGTGGGTATTCTTCATTACATACCCTCCAACATTTCTCCAATGAAAATAGGGATGTCCTATTCCATAACAAGGGATGCGGGTGGCACTGTGGGTTAAACCACAGAGCCTAGGGATTGCCGATCAGAAGGTCGGCAGTTCGAATCCCCGTGACGGGGTGAGCTTCCGTTGCTTGGTCCCTGCTCCTGCCAACCTAGCAGTTCAAAAGCACGTCAAAGTGGAAGTAGATAAATAGGTACCGCTCCGGCGGGAAGGTAAATGGCATTTCCATGCACTGCTCTGGTTCGTCAGAAGCAGCTTAGTCATGCTGGCCACATGACCCGGAAGCTGTACGCCGGCTCCCTTGGCCAATAAAGTGAGCTGAGCGCCGCAACTTCAGAGTCGGCCACGACTGGACCTAATGGTCAGGGGTCCCTTTACCTTTACCTTTATTCCATAATAATAATTTTACAATTTATACCCCACCCATCTGACTGGGTTGCCCCAGTCACTCTGGACAGCTTCCAACATATATAAAAATATAATAAAACATTAAACTTTTTTTTTTTTAAAAAAAACCAAAACCCTATACAGGGCTTCCTTTAGATGGCTTGCCGGCCAGATAACTCCATACCCTCAAACATTTCTCTGATGGAAACAGCGGCATCCTAAGAAAAAGAGGGATATTCCAGGATCAAATCAGAAACTGGGATGGCTTCTGTAAATCCGGGACTGTCCCTGGATAATTGGGTTGTGTGTGTCTGTAATTAGGAGAATCTTTTCATGGTCCTTGCCTATTTCATATAATTCCTCCTTTCATTTTTGATAACTTCAAATTTATTATTTACTTCATTACATCTATACCCCACCTTTCCTCCAAGGAGCTCAAAATGGCATACCTAGCTCTCCTACTCCCCATTTTATCTGCACAACAACACTGTGAGGTAGGTTCGACTGAAAGTGTGTAAGTGACCCAAGGTCACCCAGTGAGCTTTGTGGCTGAATGGGGATTCAAACCCTAATGTCCCTGGTCTTAGGCCTAATCCACACTGCCCTTTCCTTCACTTTTTTCCAGGCGCCTTCCATGCTTTAAAGCTCCGTGTCCAAGTACCCCCTTTTTTGCTCTGGAGTTTTCCCCATTAAAGCTCCATCGGAAAACAGCAATCTGCTTCAAACCTGAATTGAGAACTGAGAGAGTGTTGGTTTTGTGGCAGTGTTTTGTGGGTGTGGTGGTGGAAGAATTCTTGGATACAGAGCTTTTAAGTTGTGCCTAGAAAGAGCTGGGCAAAAGAATTAAGTGTGAGTAAGCCTTTAGTCCAAAGCAGAAACAACTCCAGCACAGTGTGAGTCAGTTGGTAGGGAAAAAGCTCAGAAAAGAGGCCATCTTCGCCCTCATTTTCCTTTAGAGTAGATTCAAGTTTCTCTCAAGAGCTGAAAGCAAGTCAAGAATATTAGAGGCTGTCAGATGCTATGGTTGCATTGCTCCATAAAGCTTTTAAAGCCATATGGGCAAAAATTGATAGGCCTGCATGGGCTCTAAATCAGCAAAGTATCCATTTTGTTTCTAATTATACTTGGTCTAGGGTTGAAAATATCTGGACCACTCTGAGCTTAACCGCTTTGTCCTCTGAGGGATTGCCACTGGATCTCATTGGGACATATAAACCACCTCAGCATTGCTAATAACTTTTCAATAGCCCTCTCTACAAGGAAAACCTTCTGCCTGCTTGTTTCCTGTTTAATGACCTGTAAATGAATCTGTTATTGCTCATTTGCCTCCTGCCTTGGTGAGCACCATTAACTTTCCAAACTGTGTGTTGTCTTTGTCAGACATTGCGGGAGAACTCTTAAACCCTGTCAGAAGAAATTATTGATATAAATGAGTTGGGATGGAGAGGGAAAATTAATTACAGTGGATTTCGAGCCAAAAGGAAAGAAAAAGAAAACTCTTCTGCGTTAGAAAGCAAGATTTCTCAGAGAGAATGGAGGAAAGAAAGGCTGGACTTGTTCAATGCACACAGTTGCAAGATTCTGAGTCACTGGTGTTGGGGAATGTTCAGTGTGGGGAAAGTAATAAGCTTATCTCCGCCAATGAGATGTTCAGCTGAGCTAGCAGCTTAAAAGGTGATTCATGTCCTTGAATTAGTAGTGGGACAAGATACCTGGTGTAGTTTTGCTAGCAGCTATCCTTTGAATAACTGGGCCCCATATAATTTATGGGGGTGGCATTTGGAAGAATCACCATGATTTCTAGATTGGGGCAAACATAGCCTCCCCAAACCTCTTATCCTGCAGATGTTGCGGACTACAATTCCCATTATCCCTGCCCATTGGCCATCATGGAAGTTGCAATCCAAAACATCTGGAAGGCACCAGGTTGAGGAAGGCATTATTGCTATTATTAATTATCTGCCCTTCACCCTTAACACAATCACCAAAATAAGATGGGACCTAAACAATATACATCTTCAGACCCTCCACATTTATAAAAACTGTCCTGGTTTCTGATTTGATCCCGGAATGTCCCACTTTGCCTTAGGATGTCCCTATTTTCATCGGAAAAGACCCTGATGTTGGGAAAGATGGAGGGTACAAGGAGAAGGGGACGACAGAGGAAGAGATGGTTGGACAGTGTTCTCGAAGCTACCAGCATGAGTTTGACCAAACTGCAGGAGGCAGTGGAAGACAGGAGTGCCTGGCGTGCTCTGGTCCATGGGGTCACGAAGAGGCAGACACGACTAAACGACAACATTTTCATCGGAGAAATGTTGGAGGGCATGGAATAGGACGTCCCTATTTTTATCGGAGAAATGTTGGAGGGCATGGAATAGGACATCCCTATTTTCACTGGAGAGATGTTGGAGGGCATGGAATAGGACCTCCCTATTTTCATCGGAGAGATGTTGGAGGGTATGCAAGTGTTAAAAGTCAGGATAAGGACTTGCATCTTCAGCATTTGCCAGAAACTGCACACTGAAGATGCCAGAAATACCTCTCGGGATGGGGGCCAGTTCCACAACTTATGGCCTTCAGAGGATGTCCTCTCCAAGACCACCACCACCACTGAGCTTCTGAGGGTGGAGGTACAAACAAGAGGGCTCCCTTGGCTGATCTTAGTACTCAAGTGGGTCTGTAGAGAAGGAAACAGTTTTTCAGATTTTTGAGACCTAAGCCATTTAGGGCTTTAAGAGCTAAATGTGAGCAACTTGAACTGGCCCCAGAAACAAAGCGGCAGCCTGTGCAGCTGTTTTAAAAATGAGGGCTATAGGAAATCTAAATAGAACCTCAGCCAGAGGTCTGGCTGCTTCATTTTGGATCAATAGAAGTCTTTTAGAAGATTGTGCACTCAAATCACACACTAAATGGCCACATATCTATATGTGATACGATGGATGAGAAACACCACACAGAACTGGTCATGCTGTTTCCCTCATCTGTCAAAAGGCCTGACTTCTTCACCACAATAGTCTCCTCACTTGAGATGGGCTTTTCAAGCAATACATTAATTTTGCAGCATTATGGCAACTAATATTCACTCTCCATGATGGTGCAAGACCTTACATTTGCACTATATTTCTCACTGAAATTTTAAATGGAGCACATTGCTTTGCTACTGTCTTATAATGACTTGCAGGAGGAGGGTGAATCTGAATCTGCATATTACTAATGAAACTTTGATAAACGCAAAGCCTCAGTTTTCAAAATTCTCTGCGGGAATGATTTTGGTTGATAATTACCAATATTTCCCACTTTATAAAAACCCAACACTTGCACTGATAATTCCCTCTGGAAATAGATATTTAAACTTGAAAAGTATTGTGTGCCCAGCATATAACAAATAAGAACTTCAGTTGTTTATTAACATCAAAAAGCATTCACTTGTGCTCTCCCTTTGATTAATCCAGCCCTACATATGCTCACAGTCTGCTCATTGTAAATCTAAATAGTGATGTCAACAGCTTTTAAAAGACTTCTAAGGCAACAAACTCTTTTAATAGATACACAGTTCTGTACTAGTTGGAATACTGAATTTTTAATCATCCTTGTAGATGTACTAAAAGCGTCATCAATGGGTGGCTGCTACAGGATTAGACTTCTTCATCAGAATCCCAGAATCAAATCTGTGCTCAGTTTTGAACCTTTCTTGGTAGCCTTGATGGCTGCAGCTTTGTTGTTGTTTGAAGCACAGAAACATCTTAGAAAATTTTTGCAGCTCTCCACATTGTGCTCTGTTCTGTCTCACGGCAGCCAAAAGATTGCCCAAACAAACTATATAGCATTGACTCAAGAACCACATCTGACCAAAGCAGATGGGAGCCAATGTAGGTCTTTCAGGACCTGTGTTATATGCTCCTGGTGGCACTCCCAGTCATCAATCTAGCTGCTGCATTCTGGATTAGTTGTAGTTTCCAAGTCACCTTCAAAAGTAGTCCCATGTAGAGTGCATTGCAGTAGTCCAAGCCCAACACAGAGTGCATTTCAGTAGTCTGAATAAACATTTGAATTTAGGCTTGGTTTGAGATCACTGATATCAATGAGTTGGTAAGGAGAGATTTGATCTCCCTTAGCAAAATCACACTTGGGAAATGAGGTATGATAAGGTACTATTTGTCTGCTCTTGGAGAACCTGCATCCTCATCTATTCTTTCCTCCTACAAATTATACTGAGGAAAGGAATAGAAGGAGGCACCCAGTGACCAAGCAGCCAACCACAGTGATCAAATGATCCAAGCGAGATTGATGTCAGTGTGCAGAAGTGTCCATCGCTGGTGCTTTCTGAAGACGGGGAGAAAAACCAGCAGCAACAAGTATCTTCAGTTTGAATGTAAAAATCCCATCCAAACAACTTCAGTGGTGAGTTCACAGTGCTAAGCATACCAATCCGTAGAGAGCAACAAGGAGCAGGAGGAAGAAGTAGAGAGCTTTGCGTGTGAATAGTTAACAGGTACCACATATTTTGCAGCTGCTTAGCATATACACGGGACATCAGAGTACTTGTTTTATTACAATCTGATGCACAAACTAGCAAGGAAAAGGACCTCCGGCAATATTTTCTGGAAAATATTTCACAGCAAATGTGTTATTTTGACAATTTGCAAGTGTATTTTCAGAGTGGGCAAAATATAAGAAAGATTCCATTTATCCTGCACGTATTTGCGCTCAAGAACTCTGCTTCAGCATTGCTTTTGCACTGGGGGGGGGGGATGGCTTTTGGAGAACTAATCTTTTAGCTTTGCAAATTAATCGTCACATTACCAAAATATTTTGTTTGCTAGCATTTTTTCTTTCTTTCACATAGCAAGGAATATTGGATTAATTTTCCTTCCCTCCCTCAAGCCTGCCTCGGTAACTTCAAATGATCCATAATTTTCTTGAGTTTCATGCTTCCTGCTGTGCAGTTTGGCCCTGTAATAGTTGTCATTAGAAAGCTCGTAACCACACAAAAATGAACAAGGTGCACTTAGAAATATTCTGTGGATTAAAATGCAACCCGGAGCACACACTGGCAGATACTCAACACAGGCTGCAATTTGCTTTTATAGCAGTTTGGCTATGCAGAAAGGAAATGCTAGTGCTGGCGAAAATATCCGCACCGGGACATTTTCCCCATGCAAAATGATGTTCATCTTCGTAGTTCTGTCCCCCCCCCTCCCCCTGAACATTCTTAGAGATGGTTGGGAATAAAAAGATTTCTAACCGGGTCTGCTCAGAAGTGGCAAGTCCTCTTGAATACAACAGTGCTTGCTCCCAGGTAAATGAGGCGAGGATTGCAGCCATTTAGTGTGTTTGTGTTCTTGATCCTAGCCTTTGACACCTGCATACATGTCAACTGCCCCAGAAAAACTGGGACATCCCATTTTTTCCCCACGAGAGCATGACAGCCATTTGTGGGCACCTTGCTCTCATGGGATTTCAGGCCAAAATCTCACCCCCCCCCAAGTGCTGTTTTGGGTCTGTTATCTCGCATGGGTCATTTGCCTTGCATAGGATTTTGCACGTGGAAGATGTCTCTGTTCTGCCTCCACTTTCAGAGGGAGCCTGCCTCTGAGTACCAGTTGCTGGGAACCACAAGTGGGGAGAGTGTGGCTGTATTCAGGTGGTAGTATGCAGGCTTGCTACGAGCATCTAGTTGGTCCAAATGGTCCTTTGACTCCATTATGTTCAACAGCACCCACCAAGCACTCTACAGTCTCATGTGCACCTTAGTGCACCTATGTTGGCTACACAATGTTGTTTGTTGATGTTGTTTAGTCGTTTAGTCATGTCCGACTCTTTGTGACCCTATGGACCAGAGCACGCCAGGCACTCCTGTCTTCCACTGCATCCCGCAGTTTGGTCAGACTCATGTTTGTAGCTTCGAGAACACTGTCCAGTCATCTCGTCCTTTGTCGTCCCCTTCTCCTTGTGCCCTCAATCTTTCCAAACATCAGGGGCTTTTCCAGGGAGTCTTCTCTTCTCGTGAGGTGGCCAAAGTATTGGAGCCTCAGCTTCAGGATCTATCCTTCCAGTGAGCACTCAGGGCTGATTTCCTTCAGAATGGATAGGTTTGATCTTCTTGCAGTCCATGGGACTCTCAAGAGTCTCCTCCAGCACCATAATTCAAAAGCATCCATTCTTCGGTGATCAGCCTTCTTTATGGTCCAGCTCTCACTTCCATACCTCACTACTGGAAAAACCATAGCTTTAACTATACGGACCTTTGTTGGCAAGGTGATGTCTCTGCTTATTATGTTAGGCACTTGCATTTATGCATAGAGAACAATACTCTTGTGGACATAAAGTCCAAAAAAAGTCCAAAAAAAGTAAGAATTGCAGCTGTTCTAGAGGTTTCACACACACACACACAACTGGAACACTAATACATAATGTGCTGTACCTATTAAGGAGACACAGTGAGATGTCAAGGTAGAGGCAGGTCATAGATTGATCTGACACTGAATAGATATTCATGGCATCATTCCATCCCTCGCCCCTAGTCCCATGATACAATCTCTTTCTTAACTTGGTTGTCTATTAATACATTCATTCTAGTGGGAGGTTTAAGAGTTCAGCAGCATATTTCAATCTTTCCAGCCTCATTCCTAGCTTCTATTTCTGGATCATTGTGTTTAGAATTCGGAGGTGCAAGTTAATTAATATGTCAGCACCAGCTCATTTAAATGGGAACAATGCAACCCTTAGACCTATTTCCATTCCTTAATACTGGGTTATCCTCTCCAATTTGGCCAGCGGAGCTGAGTTTTCTAATTATTTTTAGCATGGAAACTACTCAGTACCTTGCTTTCAATCACAATCCATCAAATGCCTTAAGCACACAAGAACACACACAAGAACACACACACACACACACACACACACACACACTGCTGCATTGTACATTTTACAATAAATTCTCTATAGCAGTTGCTAAATTGTAGGAAAAGGATTTGGGCTCCAGTACTATATGTTTGTAGAGGTTAAGCCCCATTAAAAACAAGAAGGGACTTATCTGAGTAAACATGTACAGTGGTACCTTGGGTTAAGTACTTAATTCGTTCCGGAGGTCTGTTGTCTGTTCTTAACCTGAAACTGTTCTTAGCCTGAAGCACCACTTTAGCTAATGGGGCCTCCCACTGCCGCCGTGCGATTTCTGTTCTCATCCTGAAGCAAAGTTCTTAACCTGAAGCACTATTTCTGGGTTAGCGGAGTCTGTAACCTGAAGCGTATGTAACCTGAAGCATATGTAACCTGAGGTACCACTGTATAGGATTGTGCTGCTGAAGAGCAAAGCAGGTGTGATACAGGAGACCTACCATCAGTTATAGCCCCCACCTCGTACCTTGCACTTCTGGTAAGCAAGAGTGACTCACCCGCCAGGAAGTTCAGCCTCAGTTTGGATTGGCATTGCCTAGCAGCAAGAGCAGGTTTCGGATTGAGGTGGGGGGGGGATCTGCTTGGATAGCATCTAAAAGTCAATGTAACCATTTAGGATGTCTTGTCTTGTGTTACAGAGAATAGCCCTCTCTTTGAATGACTTCCTGGTCTGCATCTACCCTGACCTGTTTAATGTTATTTCCCCCTATTAGAACGATATTAGACCTGTCATTCTAAAACATCACAGGGTATACTTGTAAATTAAAACATTTTTTTACCTTGTCCCCCCCCCCAACAAATGAAAATTATACCCACCCACATCATTTTCCAAGTCACTGTTTCTCTCCTTGGTGCTGGTTGCTTGTTGCTCTGCTCTTCCCTCTGGTGTCACATTTTAATTCTTCCTCCCTCCCTCTGTGTCCTTTATTAACTGCCCTTCAAATATCGGGGGGGGGGGTGGGCAGGCAGCAGAATTTGAATGCAGTAAAAAAAAAAGGCAAAACACTACATAGGGACATATGAGCAGTGTTTCAGCGATATAGCAGCATAAAATGATTAAAAATGAAGCAATAAGAAAAGACAAGGTAAAAGCACATTATGAACGTTAAAAGTTGCACACAACTGGCAATGCTTTCAAATTATTTAACTTATCAGAAGCTCGCCTATATAAAACATTGACAAACCCACCAACAAATCAGTCATTTTCGTGTGAATACCTCTGGAGTGGAGCCAGAGCTTTCAATCTTCACATTTAGAAGATCCATTCAAGAGCTGCAGGCAAATGCTTTGATCAAATAAGTTCACAAATAGGGGCAGTCAGCACTTTGCACTACCGCTGTTGTTGTTTTTAAAAAAGGAACTTTAGCTGCCAAATCTTGTGCAGAGTGACATGTGGCCCTGAGGCCTGGATGTTCAGTGACCCCTTTTTAGAAGAAAAACAGCGTTGCCCTCCTTTAGTGACTGGAAAGGGAGCTTGGGGGCTGTCCCTGAGTCACCTAAGGCAAGCACTCAATTTGCCTGTAGATTCATTAGCATAACATAATTAACATAACTCAGGTTGAGCTAATTAATATCAGGCCAATAAGCTTCGCAAAACTGTAAGGAACTCAAAAGTGAAAAAATAATTAATTGGCTAAGCGGTTTATTTCTCTCTCTGCCCCTCTGACTCATTTTTCTTTTTCTTTTTCTTTTGTTTCTGGGAAAAATGTTGACATAGTGCTAGTCTGTTAGTGGGCAGGGCAGGAGACAATGGCCTGAGCTGGGTATGTCCCCTCCTTGTCCTTCAAGAGAGGTTCAGCACCAAGTTCCTCTCCAGTATAAAGTTGTAGCTGTTATGAGTGTTGTTAACCATTGTGCCATCTTTTTAATACTCCTAATGATTCAAACATTCCTAATAATTCTGCCATTTTATTGACAAGTCATTTTCTTCATTTCATCTCTGCACCTTATGTGTTCTTAAAACCTTGTACCTATACTGTTAATGCTTTCAGTATTTTTATTTTTTTAAAATTAATATTTATTAAAGTTTTAAATGTTACAATAAGAGAAAGAGATAACTCCAAGTTAAACAAAAACTTGACAACACATCACAATAATGAAAGAAGAGAATAGAATTTTTTTTATAAAAAACAGAAAAACAGAAAAATAGAAACAATTTAAAAACACAACGAACCTTCCCATAACTTATCTTTCATTTGCTTGTTTCCTTGACCTCCTCGCACCTCCCTTTTTTGTATTCTAGTTCGGTTAGCTATTTCAGCAAATCCTTTCCATCTTTCCCAATTTTTATCCTATAATTTATCTTAATATAATGTAACTTTACCTTTCCTCCTTTCATCCATTAACAATCTATTTTTATTTAATCCTTTATAATATTTCTGCTAAAGCCACACAACTTCATTCCAGCCTCCTTCTAACATTCCTTAATTTTACAATGTTTCTGTAGATAAACTTTAAAATTCTTCCAATCTTCTTCCACCGACTCCTCTCCCTGGTCTCAGATTCTGCCAGTCATCTCCGCCAGCTCCATGAAGTCCATCACCTTCATCTGCCATTCTTCCCTGGTGGGCAGATCCCGTGTCCTCCAGTACTTTGCAATAAGTATTCTCGTGGCTGTTGTAGCACACATAAAGAAAGTTCTATCCTTCCTTGGCACCAATTGGCCGACCATGCCCAGGAGAAAGGCCTCTGGTTTCTAATGCTTTTAGTATTTTTAATGGTCCCGAAACCATATCACTTTTCTCTCAAGAAATCTTTGATATCTTAGGAACTAATACTGCACCTTAGCCCTTATACTGTAATCAAGAGAGGTCTTGCTGTCCCTGGATGCAATGGGGAAAATTAGTTTGCTGAGAACTTAGTTCTACAATATTTGTGCAGCTTGCAACACCCTGCAGAGCTTGCCATGACTGGTGTAAAGGAGACAGTATGTTCTTGTTGCTGTGGCATGTGGTTGCCAAGATCAGTTTCCAACCATTTGTAATAGTGACAGATTTCATGCAATAATAATTTACTTTTTTTACGGACTGTTGGGGGGGGGGAGGATACAAGATTGTATGTCTGTCTAAATTAGCTACATATAGAGATTGGGGGTGGGGGTGAGATTAATTCATTTCACATTTTAATGCAGATCTATCTAGTTCAAATTTCCTGAATCAAACTACAAATGTATGACATCCTTCAAAATCCAGACTTCACCAAATTTGGCAGGGCAGGTCTCCAACCAGGAAAAGCACACCAAAATGTACATGTTAATGAACCAAATGAAAAGGGGGATTCCCAAAGCCAATTAGGTGCTCCCCCAAAATTCCTACGCATCTCCTAAAATGACAACTAGCAAAAGTCCAAATTGAATAGGGGGGGAGAGCACTACAAAAAGAAAAAAAATGTACTGTTGTTTGTTTGTTTGTTTTGTGGAGAGCTGGTTTATAAAGTCCACTCATCTCCCTCTGTCAATTGACCCATCTAGGTATGTGGGCAATCTCAAATTCTTCCCTTGGGATCAACCATCAAATCTTTTTTTTTGGGGGGGGGGGTGGAGTGTAGCAAATTCACCCCCATATAAGTGTGGGAGTGTCATAATCATGGCCAGTCCAACTTCTGAATGGAAAAAAGCCCCATATCTGGTTTACATGTAAAAGAGCTCCTCATCAACAGTGCCACATGGCCAAGTAGCACCAGATCAAGGAACAAGTCATCCAGGAGAGCAACCACAAAAATTTACTTCCCACTACTGGGTCACAAACCCAATTCCATCCACTCATTTCTATCCAAATAAATGCAAGTGTCAATTCCTATCACTGTTAAGCAAAAGAAACTGAAAATAGTCATACCTTGGATCCCGAATGTCTTGGTACTCAGACATTTTGGCTCCCAAACACCGCAAAGCTGGAAGTGAGTGTTCCGGTTTGCGAATGTTCTTTGGAACCCGAACATCTGACGGGGCTTCCGTGGCTTCCAATTGGCTGCAGGAGCTTCCTGCAGCCAATCAGAAGCTGTGCTTTGGTTTCTGAATGTTTTGGAAGTCGAATGGACTTCCAGAATGAATTCCGTTCGACTTCCAAGGTACGACTGTATATGGAATGAAGGAAACAGGTTGTTTCAAGGTGGTGTTAAATCAAGACGAAAGGCTTCTTTTCTTTCAAAATTAAAACTTTTTCCCTTCTCTTTTTCGTCTTATTAAAAAAAAAAGTGTCTGGAAAAGACACCTTCTCTTGTATCGCAAATCTATTGGTTTTAGAAAAAACAAAACAAGTGCCTTTTGTGCCTATTTACTGCAAGGTCAAGGTCAGTGACGAGGAATGTGACACTTTCACGCCCACTGTGCCGGCATTCTAATGGATTAATTGGCATCTGCTGAGAATAGTCATGGCTGTATCCCCAGACCACATTCAGTTGCAGCTCCTAATGACAAGGAATACAAGCTAGGAAAGGGGGTCTCTTGAGAGCTCCTGATGAGAAGGTCAACACTTTCCTCCTCCAGAAGACTTTTGAGTCTATCAGACTAGGCAAAATCGTATTTTTTTTTAGTGGTGTGCAGAAAATTTCTGCCACACACACACACCTGCTGCCATTCTCCATCAGTTAGTAAGAAAAGAAATTGCATTTGAAAATTATCAGAGGGGAGAGAAAATGTCGGTGGAGGGGTACAAGACTTTTGTCATGCTTACCTTACCTACTGAGGGGTGTTTGTGAGCATTCTTTATTTCAGCCTGCAAGCTACCACCTCAATGGTCTGCACACTACAGCCTTCCCAGGTGCCCACACTTCAATTCAAACCCCGTGGAAGACATTGTGAGGTAACTCCCCTCATAGGGCCTTTCTTCAGATTAGGAAGTGTGGGCAGCTAGGGAGGCTGCAGAAATGCTTACTGGAAAACATATAGGCCACCCTTGGCCACGTTGCAATGAAATGATAAGTTCACTGGCTCAAGTTCTGAAGTAATTCTTAAGTGCCCTGTGAATGAGACTGAATTATGGAAGCCTCTTTCACAGAGGAAGAAAACTGGAGAAATTGGAAGACAGGTTTGGGTACAGCACTATTTTTGAAAAATCTAATCCTGGGGTGGGGAATCCATGGCCCTCCAGATATTTATGGACTACAGCTCCCATAATCCATGATCATTCATGCTTGTTGGGGCTGATGGAAGTTGGCATCCAAGAACATTTGGAGACCCACAGGTTCCTCAGCCTATTCCAGTGTGGTGTAGTGGTTAAGACCAGTAGATTCAAAATCTGGGGAACCGGGTTCGCGTCTTGGCTCCTCCACATGCAGCTGCTGGGTGACCTTGGGCTAGTCACACTTCTTTGAAGTCTCTCAGCCCCACCCACCTCACAGAGTATTTGTTGTGGGGGAGGAAGGGAAAGGAGAATGTTAGCCACTTTGAGACTCCTTTGGGTAGTGATAAATAATAATAATATAATAATATTTTTTTATTTATACCCCGCCCTCCCCAGCCAAGGCTCAGAGCGGCTTACAAGCAATAATAAAAACAAGATGAATGACTACAAACTTAAAAACAAAAATAAAATACAACATTAAAATAATGGAACATTAAAATATTAAAATGTAGCCTCATCGCAGGAGGAGAAGGAAAAGCGGGATAAAGCGGGATATCAAATCCAAACTCTTCTTCCAATGGCCTATTGTCAGAAAACACATTCTTGACAATCCCTAACCAAGGGAGTGAACATGCCCAGGGGTGAATTCAGTTCAGTGGCTAGACTCTCAATTGGGAATTTTGAAGAACCGATTTTCAAGTCCCCCGTTTGGTCATGAAGCTTCCTGGGTGGCCTTGGGTTGGCCACCACCTCTCAGCCTAACTTACCGCTGTTGGCTGTTCAGAATATAATGAGAGATGGTGATGGTGGTTAAAATTCAATACAGAAACAAAATAATGGGAGCCACTTCGAATCAAGGCAACTCCTCAGAGATTCTGGAGAACATTGAACTATTCACAGGGCATGAGGCCTGCACGTGATAGTTGAAGGCAGCCAAGGTTCCACTAACACATAGGCAGCTTGGTGAAATCGGTCTCCGTAGGCTATATGGAGGGTCTTTAATTTAATTTGGGAATACCTGTTTGGACATTTTGTAATCACTTAGAAAAGATTGCCATCTTTCATTACTGCATTAACCTTTAGAACTAATAATGTTCTGGCTCCAATAATTAGGTCAAAGAAGATGAAAATGAATTTTTACCATGCTAGTGGAGTATTCTCGCTTATGAAAGAACAGTGTTTTGTTTCAGTATTTTTTTATACCAGGTCTCTCTCTTTTGTTACAAAACTTGAACATTTCAAAATTAATAATGCAAAATCACAAACTTAATCAGGGAGCTACTTCTGAGAAGATCAGGATCACCTTTTCAGAGGCCAGCATTTGAAAACCTCAGTGGAACTGAAAAGTTTTTTTAAAAAGCACATACACATGGCTAAAGAGAAATTGACGTCGTGAAAATTCATTACTCTGACTAGGATTCCTTCTGTTTACTTAACTAACTCTTTCTGCTGTCTCAGCTTGGTTGCCTCAAATTTATCCAGCACTTCTTCTGCCAAAATCATTGACCTCCCTCATTCCAATCATGTTTCTCCTCAAATCCCTGCCCCAGCTGCTTGTCCATTCTTGATCCAGCACACACCTGCTTCCAGATCTAGCAAAGCCATTCGTGATTACGTCCCTGTCTGTGATTTTCATTTAGCTACCTCTGCCATCCTCCACTTACTAAAGTAGGGATGGTGGAGAAGTTTAGTCTAGTTTGCATTTTAACACAAACCTATCAAATCTGAACTTCCCCAACACAAACCAAAACACAGTTGTCCTTCAAACTTCACTTCTCTGCACTTTGTGGTGCAGTTATCCACCGCCCACCCCCTAAAGTGTACAACAATGTGTTTATGGCAGAAAAGGTGTACAGTCATACCTTGGGTTGAAGTCGCTTCAGTTTAAGCCTTTTTGGGTTGCGCTCCGCAGCAACCCGGAAGTAACGGAGCGTGTTACTTCCGGGTTTCGCCGCTCACGCATGCGCAGACGTGACATGTGACTCATCTTGAGTGATGACTCATTCTCCCTATAAAACTAGCCAGCCGCTCTGTGGGCCTCTGTGTCTGTCTCAGCCAGTGTTTGTGTTGTGTTGTTGCAGACAGAGTGGCTCCAGGACTCTAGTAAATCAGTAACTAAGACTGTGCCTCTATGAAGAATCAGATAGCTGCAATCAGTGGCGTAGCATGGGGGGTGCAGGGGGGCCTGGCTGCACCGGGCGCAAGATCTGGGGGGGGCGCACTCGCCGCCTCCGGAGTCGCAGAAGAGCCTTGGGCGCGGGCTGTAGCAGAGCCCCATGTCTCGCGGAACCGACGAGCTGTGCGCGCGCCCGGGCTGAAGGCGTCTGGCAGGCAGCGGCTCTCAGCGCTCACAGCGGTCCCCGCGCGTCAGGGCTGCGGAGGGCGTGCCAGGCAGCCCCTCCTCACAGCCCTGCCGCCGCTGCTGCTGCTGCAGCTGCTGGGCCATGTTGCATTTTCCTCGCCTCTCTGCCCTCCTCTTCCTCTGGGCAAGCGGCGTCGTTTGGGCGGCAGCGCCAGCGGCAACCCAGCGGCAACTCGCCTCAGATCATCTGACACGGACCCGCCGCCGCCGCCGTGGCTACCTTACCATAAATACCCCAGCCCAGGCAGCAGCAAGAAGAAGCTGGCAGCGGCGGCAGGTTAGGGGTTAGGGGCGCAAATTACTTGCCTTGCCCCGGGTTAGGGGGCGCAAATTACTTGCCTTGCCCCGGGTGCTGACAACCCACGCTACGTCGCTGGCTGCAATGAGCACTCTGTGTATGCTCTTTAACTACGCTGTTTATGAACAACTTTGTTTTTCTCTGTTTATGAAGAAGACTCTGCATTGATTAATTTACCGCTGTGCGACAAATATGACAGGATGGCTATGAAGTGTGGCTGACATTGTGTGTACACCTCTTCCCAAATCAGTGACAGGAGTGTGCTGAATGCAGAGCAAATGGGGGTGTGAACACAACCTTAAAGCCCTGCTGCAAGGTATGTGGAACAAGATTCTGTAACAGCTGCGTTTCTTGGGGGTCTCAAATTTCAGCTGTGCCCAAATTTGTCATCCCTGCCTCTAGCGCTCCATCCGGGCCGAGAGTGACCAAAATGATTGTGCTCCCCTAAATCTGCCTCTGTCCGGGATCTTTGGAACATGAATGAGAAGCTCTCCCACAGAGCACTTTGAACTAGAGGGCACATAAGGTGGCTGCTGTTGGAAACACACCCTGAGAATGGCTGCCAACTTCCCATGTCTTTGGAATGTCTCTCCAGTGGTCCTCCCTCAGTCCAGAGAGACCAGTGATAAGCAACCCTCCTCTCCTGAGAAGAGCAAGCTAGTCTTCTGGTATATCATAGCAGAAGAAAGTCTCAATCGTAGTTCTAAACTACTTTATTTACAGTCTTATAATACAGAGACTGCACCAGTGCGTTTGTGTCCTCTGAACACCAGTACAGAACCGCATCACATACAGAAGTGAAACCAACTTTCAACAGTACTCAGACTTCCTGTCTCACACTCTCTCAGACACTCACATGATGTATACAAAACATAGTACAATAGTACCACTCACTGGAGCAGCTCGGATAGATAAAAATCCTAATGGGTCCAGAGGCAAAATGGTGTGGGACAATCAATGCCTCTTATTTTTGCTCAGTAGGCTATATCCCAGCCACAAAAAGAAGCCAGAGGTTTCAGTACACAGCCTGTCCCCTTTCTCCACCTGAGGAAAAATGGGAGTTTGCTGCTCCCTGACCTCCTGCCGTGTCCCTTCACTTCTGTCACTGCTGGAAAGGCCCCCCCTTGCTGAACTTGTCGAGAGCTGGGGCACTCTGCAAGCCATTGCTGCTCATCTCCTTCAACCTAGGGTGAGGAAGATGAGCACTAATGAGCACTAATGCTAATGCTACATGGAAGGCATCCCACATGGTGTTGCTGCTTGGCTTCCTTTCCCTGGGGTGGAGAAGGTGAGAGAAAATGCACTGGAATGCCTCCTTCTCTCTGGTGGTGGCAGAAGTGGTAGGGCGGGTACGGCAATTCGCCTCACCTCATTGGTGGGCAGGTCTGCGTTCCTCACATACTTCTATGCTGTAGTTAGGCAAGAGAGAGACATTATCACAGTTCAAGGACACAGTCCTAATCAGGGCTCCCCCCCTCCAGCCGGAACTGATTTCTGGCACCTCTCAGGTGGGCGCCATTGCCATTGTAAGAGAACAATGGTGAGCTCCATCACCTATTTTTCTAGAAAAATAGCACTGGTCCTAACCAACAAAGACACCCAAGGAAGGGTGTGTGGTTTGGAGAGAGGGATATGGCCTGAAGAGAGCCTAACAGACCAGACACAGATCCTGGAGGAACCCTGTTCTCTGATTTAGAAGAAGAAGTGACTACTGAGTACATAGCAAGCTCTGAGCGGCATACTAAGGAACAGTTTCTGATTGGGTTTGAAGCGCCTGATTTATGCTCGTAACAAGCCAATGCAACATTTCTTTTTCTTAATTTTTGATAAATGAAATGTGTTGGGTGGGATGCTACACTCCAATTTATTTTTGTTTTAGAACTTGTTAATAACAAATCTGACTGTGCTCCACATGCAAAAGAGATGTGCAGGGCACTGGGAGCAAGAGTTCTCTTAATGAGATGGAGTGCAATTTGTTTAAAAGACAAATCTCTCCCCTTCTGCTTTCCAGACAGGATACTTAATTTAAATTGCTGAATCAAAACAAAATGCTCTTTCCCCCAGCTTTAAATGCATTTCATTATAGCATTTTGAAATGGTAGGGGATGCAAATCATAGGCTTTGTGTTTATATTATTTACATTTTGAGAGGTGCCGGAGGCTACACACACACACACACACACACACACACACACACTTTAATGCAGTTGGTCCATGTCCAGAAAAATATTGTTATGAGTTTGTGAGCACGAGACCTTATAATTCTAGCAAGTGTTCAAAGCAAATCATGCCAGGCTAGCTTCCTGATGAGGTATCTGCCTGGGTGTCAAGGACTGGGCAGAGGGAGAAATGGTGGAGACTGCCTCCCCAGTCTGAGCCTTCCAGAGAAGAAGGAGACAGTAAAAAAAAAAAAAAGAAAAGAAAAAAAAGAAAAAAAGGAGACAGTTCAGAATTATAACAGCGGTTTGAGGGAGATCACAGCTCAGAGGCAGATGAGGGGGAAAGCTGGGAAATAATGGGAGAGGAGGAAGAAGAAGCACCAGGGGGGTGACAGCTGATGGACACATTGTCTTTAGAAAGCATTCCAAACCACCCCCTCTCTCAGAACCTGGCAAGCATTGAAAGTAGGAGAGCAAAAAGCTCAAAGGCAGAGGGAACTTCTCAGCACCTGTAGCGATGATGCATGAAGGAAGAAAGGGAGGGGGTGTAGACTCACTCAGGGCAATGCCATTATTCCAGGAGGCTGCATTCCCAAGCCTCTCTCTGTGACTATTGAATAAAAAGCAGTTGGTAAGGACTTTTCCTTGCCTTATCCATTCCTGGCAACCTGCCGTGGTGGTTGGATCCTCTGCTGTCTGACACTGGGTGGTGGGTCATTAAGAGATCAAAGGAAAGTGGGCTCTGTGCCCGACAACAAATGGGTGGGGTCCCTCCTCCAGCTCTCTGATAGTTAGAAGAACAAAGCCTGAGCTTGGGAGCAGAGTTTGTTGTTATGTAAGCTAGAAGCTGGAGGGGGGAAAGCAGCAAGCAAAGGGTCAGAGAGCAATGTTTGATTTCTCTTTGAACCTCTTTTGGGGTGTTGATGCTTTGGAGTGCTGATACTCCATGAAAGGCTCAGATTATGTATATGTGTAAATAAGCCATATATCATAAAGACACCACAATCTCATTTCCAAATGAAAACTGGTAAGTGCCTGGAACCCCTGGACTCTCACCCTGCTTGGAGTCTGGGGTATAGATATTAGGGAGGTGCGCAAGCGATTGCATGGAAAATATATTGAATTATGTCTTTTGCATTAATGGGGTTTCCTATGTGTAAAGACTTATTTAAATAAGCCACCCTTGCAAAACTATGACATCAACATCCTGATCTTGCAAAACTGTTTGATATAAATGGAGATTTATTTTGAGCATGTCACCTATGTTCAGTTTACGACACTATTCACAGAATAGGAACGATTCCCAGAGTGGTCTTTTGTCTCTGAATGCTGTCCCAATAGGAAACACTACTCTTTAAAGGAAATCTGATACAACGCATCTGCTGAAAAAGCCACATCTCCTTATTGCATTATGCTTTTAAAATTTATATATTTATATAAAGCTGTATAGCTGGTTAGTATTCCCCTCCATCACAGTGGGTGCCATTGATCTAGGAGAGTATATTTGCCTTGATTGTTTGACATGGGAGAACAATTCCACATTTTAATGAACACCCCTCAGTGGACTGCCTGGGGTGAGCTGGGTGTGTGTGTGTAAAATGCACAATCAATTACAGTTGATTATGAGAGTTCAAAACTCTGCATTGGGATTGTTGGCTTCCCATTGCTAGTTTAGTTCGAAATGACAAGCATCTCTCTTCCCTAGAGGTATGTATGAACACATGAAGCATACAATGAAAGTACCAGAAGTTGAAAGGCCAATCCATTTCCCAAGGGAGACATCTGAAAAGGGAGCCAAACACTTCAAAATAGTATGATGGTGGATGTGCAGTGCAATCCTAAGGATGTGCATGAAGTCCTTTTGAGTTCATTGGTGTGTGAGTGTGTGTGTATTTATGGTTAAAGTGAGGAGGGTGTAAGAGATATACAAAAGTTTGCTCCCAGTGTCCCCATGTATAACACTGAGAGGGAGATTCTGAAGCAGTGGAGGTTGACCTACTAGGGCAAATGGGGCACTGCCCCACATACTTCAGTCTGCCCTCAGTCAGTCCCTGCCTTCCTGCTTACAAAAACTACATCCTGTCAGCTTTTCTCTTCCTCAGTCTCAGGATTCATCCACACTTCCACTTGTCCCGCCATTTTCCACTCAGAAAACCCACTGTTTACCACCAAATCAAAACAAAAGTCAATTGGTCTTTCTGTGGCGTTTGTTTCAATTCCACAGTAAACAGTGGGTTTTCCTGAGGAATGTGGCGGGACAAATGAAAAAACCACTCGGACTCATGCCTAGAAAGCACGGGGCAAGCAGTAAACCTCTCAGTCCCGTTCTTTCTAGGCATGAAACAAGCAGGAGTGTGGATGAGCTCTCATTGCTGCCCCTTTCAGAACCCAGCAGAAGAGAAGATGGGGCAAAACTGGCATTGGTTGGCTCAGTCTGTCACTGGCTCTGGTTCTGCCTACTGTTTCCCTCCTGCCTTCCCCCCTACCAGTCACAATGGGCAACAACAACCACTGGCATGAAGGGACATTCTAAGAGAATTCAGCTGAGTGTATTTAGAATCCTCCTTGTGACTGGAAACCTTGCCTTATTGGCGTTCCTGATCCTGAGGGGATTTGAAGTGCTTTCACCCAAGCGAACTTAGAATTCCACATCAAAACTTCCCTCTTGAGCTTAGAAAGTCTGAAGTGGAGCCAGTGGATGTGGGGAGGATGTTTGGTGAGGGTCTTGTGTTCCCCGGGGTGTGTTTACCTCTTGTATAATGAGCTGCGGGATTACAAGCAGTGGCACAGAATGGTTTGTCTGCACAACTCAACACCTTAGCCAATTATGTGTCTTTTGCCCATCATCATCATCATCATCATCATCTTGTTTGTACGCCACCTTTCCACAGTGAAAACGACAATCAACACAGCTTGTAGCATACAAAATTCACGTAAATGCCAACGTAAGAAAGATAGTCATAAACAATAAATAAAATACATCAAAAGCATACAACCAAACAGAACAATATCCACATAAATCATAGTAAGGCCTAAAAATAAAGATACCCCAAATCAGTGCTTTTTTTCTTTAAAAAATGTTTAGGGGTTCTCTCATTTTCCTACTCAGATTGAAATACTGCCCCTCATTGAGGCCAAACTTAGATTCACAAAATGTTTAGGGGTATGCATACCCCTGTGTCCCCCCAGAAAAAAGCACTGCCCAAAATTAATATCAACCACAGCAGCAAAACTCCCTAAACCATTCCCCAACCTTAGAGTTTGTTCAGCAGCCTCAGCTTTTGTAGTTGGAGTCAGTCAGGGCTCCATTCTCCAAGGCCAGGTGGGAAAGATCATGCAAGTCGAGGAGCAGGTCTTCTGGACTCATAGCCAAGATGGTCCTATGTTCCTCTTGTTTATTCAGTGGAACTTCTTTCTGAGTAGATGCAGTTATTAATGGTTGTTCACAATGTGGGCTTTCAATCAGTATGGCAAACTCTAGCTGTCTTTGCAATATGTGTGGCATAGGTGCCACACAGGTTGGTGGCCTGTTCCTTCCACACATTGAAATGCTGATATTGCATTGGTATGTGTGGGCACTTGAAGGAAAGGGGGAATAAATGTCTTGTTCACGCTGTCCCCTTAGTGAAAACTAAAAATCTGTTTAGACTTCTGAGCAGATAAAAAGAATATGGTGGGTCTAGTGGGATTCTTCCTCAGCTGAACTCTGATCCCTCACTGTGTAAGACACACAGGTACTCATATTTCCTCCTTATGGCAAAGCATATATACTTTAGGAGACCAGTGGGAGCAAATGAACTCATTGCGAGACTCTAGCAGCAAGTTGGAAACATGTTTCAAAAAGTGATTTTATAAAACAATAATCTGATGCATATGTACTGAGTAGTAAGGCCTGCGGTACTCAGTGAGGCTTACTCCCAGGTAAACTTACATACAACTGCAGTCTTACTCACTTGTCACACTTGGCCAATTTAAGTCGACTGGGCGCTCCAATTTAACAGAAGTTAATGACCATTAATTAAAGTATTCCTTACTAATCCATACACTTTGCCATAGTCTGAGCTTTTAGAACTGAGTGGTGCATGTTCAGTGCTTTAATCTAATTAGATAGTTCTATTTAAAATGAAAGAATGACACTTTGGCATTTAAAGCTGTGAGTTAATTTTCACTGTGAGTAACCATTGACTAATTGGGTGCCATGCTTCCATTTGGAGCACCATGGGGAGACAGCATGGGGTTTGCTGCTGTTATTCTCAAATACACCCTCCAGAAACAGAGTGATTTGGGAACTCCTAAAGTGCAGAAAGACAGCAAGCATTATTATGGTGCTATCACAGAGAAAAGTATCCCTCCTTCCTTTGTGCACCAGCAGGAAGTCCTGTATCTCTAATCATGAATGCCATGAGAACCTGCCAAGTTCTCATAGATAAATGTGAAATATTTTTAAACTGATTTGTGTAAGTAAAAGGGCAATATTTTTCCATAAAATGGCCTCTTTTCCAGGGGAGGGTGGAATAGCTGAAGTTTCACTATGCAATATCTTTAACTGTGAACTGAGTGGAACTTGACTCTGAGTAAGTGTACAACCGTACCTTGGACCTCAAACGAGGCCTTGGCTCCCGAACGATCGAAACCCGGAAGTGAGTGTTCCGGTTTTCGAACAATATTTGGAAGCGGAACATCCCACATGGCTTCTGATTGGCTGCAGGACGCTCCTGCAGCCAATCGGAAGCCATGCCTTGGTTTCCGAATGGTTCTGGGAGTTGAACGGACTCCCGGAATGCATTCTGTTTGAGAACCAAGGTACTACTGTACATGGGATTGCACTTCATTATATACCTTTAGACGTTAGATGAAAATGTTCCTCTTCAAACGGGTCTTCGGCTGATTGACATCCGATGCCCTTTTAAATGTGTCATGGGAGGGGGCATTATTGGTTTGTTCTTCTTCTTAATTTTATTATGTATTTTGTGGTTATTATATTGTTATTTTATGTTGTGAATCACCCTGAGATCTATGGATGAAGGGCGGTATACAAATTTATTAATATTATTAATATGTCATGCAAGTATCGCTTCAGATATGCATTTACCCACCAATCTCTGCCGTCCCATGTGACACCCAAAATCTTAATGATGCCACACAGGTGAAAGACACTGAGGGTAATGGTTGTATATTGGCCAGGACTCTCTTCCATAAAGCAGCGTGCTCAACACGCAAGCCTGGTAGACCTTCATATTAGCATTAGACGTTAGCCTTTACATCTTCAAAAAAATTAAGCATGCCAAAGGATCCTAGCAGTCCCACCAAGCTGAATTTACATGAATGTAATCCTCAGTTGACAGGTAAATGGATGTAAAGAGGGGAAATGTAGAATTCAATGTTAAATGGAAATGGCAGTGAAGTGCAAGAAGTTCAGCTTGTGACAATTCAATTTGAGCATAAATATATGTAAAATAAGCACGCTAAGCCTTCAAAAAAGCCATGGTTGCTAGCAATGCAGTCTGCATTATTGAACAAATTAATACCTGTAGTGGTACAGGAAACCATTGTTTCTATTCAGACCCATATTTATAGAACATAACTTCTTCATAAGTTATAACCTGTGCATAGAAGTATTCTTAGCTTTCTCAGGGGTTGCTATAGAAACCAGTTTTCTATTAACTCCTTGTTCATTATATTTGACTCATTGTATACCTTAAAAAGAAAGAAAGAGAGAGAGAAAATAAACTCATTTATGCCACAGAGTCAGTAGCATGGATTACAGATGAAAATAAACCATGCAATTGGCACTTATTATAAGAGACAGGTGCTAAATGTAAAAGAGATTCAAGCTCATATTCACTTCCTTATATTTCCATTATTATTATTATTATTATTTGTTGCAATGGGCAACTTCAAAGAGAACAACAGGAAAAATTGAGGTGTGATTGCCACAGCTGTTCTGGGAAACTAATTGGATTTAAAGGAAAGGTCTAATTAGACAAAGTATCGGAGGACCACTTCCAAAAATGCAGAAATATAAATGCTTACTAATAGTGCAGTTCCATGTATATTTGTTCAGAAGGAAGTTCTATTTTTTTAATAATAATTTTTATTGGAAGGAAGTCCTATTGAGTTATATAGGAATTACCTTTTACCTTTACTAAGGGTACATTCACACAGTATGTTTCAAGCCCTATGACTCCTCCCCCCAAAAATCTGAGAGCTGTAGTTGTTGTTAGAAGACCCCTATAATTCCTAGGATTTCATGGAAAGAGGGGTGCATTGCTAAATGACTCTGTAAATTGTAGCTTGGTGGGAGGGAGTATTCTAATAACTCTTAGCACCAGGTTTTTTTTGCCGCTGGAACTCGCAGGAACTCTGTTCCAGCCTCTCTCAGGTGGGTGCCATTGCCATTATAGGAGAAGAAGGGAGGCATTCATGGTGAATTCCAGCACCTCTTTTTCTAGTAAAATAGCAGCGCTCAGCACCCTTAACAAGCTACATTCTTAGGGGGGAGGTATGGCTGTTTAAAGTGATATTGTAGTGTGTGTACATAGGAATGAAGCCTAAATTGATCTCTACATTCCTCAGTCTGTTACCCAGAACTGTTCTCTTGGAAAATAATGGGTCATAGTCCATGGTGAGCTCGTCTTCCACAAGTACAATGAAAATGTACACATGCAGCACAGGTGCACAGGTGAGCTTCCATACCTCTTCCATGCGTCCTTCTGTCTTCTTCGGAAGAGACATTCATGGTAGCTTGCACTCAGGAAAAGAAAGAAATCTCCAGCAATCCAACACACAACTGGGAAATATCTTTAAAATGTAGAGATGATGCACAGTCGCTGGGAATTCTCAACCTTCATTTCAGTAACTTTCATTTCAGCTCCTCTCTGTGCATTTACATTTCTTAAGGCGACACCTAAATAAATGTAAAAAGCAGGTGTTATTGAAAACTCCTTTATCCTCATATATGAGAGCTGGGATTCTCCCTGATTCCCTGTTGACTGAAGATATACTCAGTGGGTGGGTTGCTGAGCAGTGTGTGAAAAGATGGTCAGACGTTCACCTAATGTATTTGGGATTGCCAATATCCCTGTAGGATTAGTGTCAGCACCTACCTTTTTGATGCATTCACTGTGATGCACATGCTGCGGTATTGCTGGCAAAAGTTTCTAGATGGGGGGGGGATCAATAAAATAAAGCAGACCACCCTCCCCATTCATAAAGTGGAGTTAGGATGCCATTAGGAATGGGGGAGGAGGTAAGAATTAAAGGAAAATCTACCTAACCCACACTTTCTGAAACAATATGCAAACCAAAACTCAGCCAGCCTTTGAAATTCGCAGTTCTCTGAATTTTCAGTGCAGTTCTCCAGCCAAGTGATATGTACAAAAGTGCATTTAGAAATACATAGAAATGCATCTACTAGTGAAAAGAGCATACAAAGTGCACTATATTGGGGGGGGGAATTACTTGCAAAAATATGTGCATTAGGGGGAAATTGTGTACCAAGAACCCCCTGTATATTTCAAGGAATTTGCACTTAATTGCTGGTGAATTTTCATGAGGATTTTTAAAAAGAAAAATTCATGAACTGATGTGAAAATGGGAAGAACTTAAGCATGGAAAAATGTGAAACTGTGAGGAGCTGAAATTAACAGATTTGTCCACCCTGCTTCTTCTTTTCAGCCAGAATTCACCGGAACTCAGTTCCAGCACCTCTCAGGTGGGCACCATTGCTATTATAAAAGAACAAGGGAGGTGTTCGTGGTGAGTTCTGGCACCTCTTTTTCTAGGAAAATGGCACTTGTTGTGAAGATACCCAAAGAAGAGTAATAAAAACACCTAGTTCTGTGAGAGCTTACCATTTATGGAGTACCAGCAGCATACGAGGCAGTTTATGGGGAAAACAGAGTTCTGCTTAATTTCAAATCCTACCAAACATTCATTTCTTGTGTGTGACAAGCTATGAAAGAGGGTTTGGGCAGTGCCTTAAAATGGCATCTCCACTACGGAATGCAATAAGGTGTGGAGTGGGCTTAGTGAGGAACATAGGAAGCTGACCTCCTTGGTCAGGTGCTTGGTCCATCCAGCTTAGCATTTTCTACCTTGACCAGCAATGGCTCTGGTGGATTTCACGCAGGGGTTCAGGGCCAGATTTAGGTTTGATGAGGCCCTAAGCTACTGAAGGTAATGGGGCCCTTTCTATGTCCAGCTGTCATTTGTCAACAACAAATTGTTGCTGTTTTTTGTGTTGAATGTATGCTATATGGTAATTTGTGGACCTAATAGGTATCTGAAGCCATTTGCGCATAACAAAATATGTATTTTAGCAAAGTCATTGTTGAACTGAAATACAAATAAGAAGTATATTAATAGTGAAATACAATTAAGAAGAAGTATATTAACAGTGTTTTTTATCTTATATTTTGGAAATGTAAATCCAGGTTTTTTTTCCTTTTGGTTTTTTTTGGGGGGCCCAAGAGAGTGGGGCACTAAGCTATAGCTAGTTTAGCTTATACGTAAATCCCACACTGCAGGGGTTGCTCTCACCTGATCTGGAGATGCTGGTGATTGCGCCTGAGACCACCTGCCTGCAAAGTGGATGCCCTACCACTAAGCTGCAGCCCTTACTCTACAGTGTAAGATTCACTGTAGAAAATCCGGGTGAAAGCACGCACACCACAAAACTGAAATCCCAGTTGCAAAATAGTTCAATGGCAGAAATTATTTTGTTAGTTCTACCTTTTGTAACATGCTGATAGCACTCATAAGTTTTTCTCACTGACTGTATTGCTCTCTCCCTCCCCAGTTCTGTTCTTTGTCTGTGCTTGCTTAAATGCACGCAGGCACAGAGGTGGGTGGCGAAGAAATAAGGCAGAGGAATCGCAAGCTCTGCCTGCCCAACAGTGGGACATTTATAGCAAAGCCTTTCTTCCAGTGGATTTTACAAACTGCCCTTCAATCCAACAATTGTTGCTCGCTGTGCATTTATGAGAAGGAACCTGTCACAGACTGACAAAAAAATATTCATATATTCTAGCTGGGAACTTGAGAAGATTATAATACAGACACTCTTGTTGAAACTAGATGCCCCTGCCAAAAAAACCTTGAATTTGTTCATGGTCTTAAGAAAAATCTCTCACATCCCCACTCCCTGATTAAGAGCAAGAGAACAAGAGGTGTGCATTGGCTCTGTGTGTGACGTGAGGTGTGAGGTAAATTGGGGTGATTCAGGATAGTCTTTTGCTTTACCAAGTCAAATCAAATTGGAGTGTTGGACTAGGTTCTGGAGGATCAGGGATCAAATCCTCACTCAGGCATGAAGCTCACTGGGTGTCCTTGGGGCAACCAGAGTCTCTCAGCCTAACCTATCTCAGAAGTTGTTGTGAGGATAAAATGGGGAAGAAGAACCATGTACCCCACCTCGAGCTCCTAGGAGGAAAAATGGGACAGAAATGATCATGAATAAAGCATGCTGAGGCAGATAAGGGAGTGCCCAACCTTCTGAGGAGATCTGTTACCTCGGTTTTTCCATAAATGTAAATATAAAGCCATTCCTCATTTTATTTTCTGAGAAAGTAAAGCCAAGCTGGCTGGGGAAATGTCCAGAGCTTGAGAAAAGTGAGATTAGAATGGAGGGACGAGCGGTTGGAGATGTGAAGGGAATCTCTAGGTCTAGCTCTCAGTCACAGTAAACTATTTCCTCCAGGCATAGTGATTTGGGGAAAAGATATTTAAGTAAAAACATGGGTTCTCCTTCTCTTACATGTTTTTGTTGAGGGAGCAGGGTATAAGCAGTGGAGCTTGGCCGGGGGGGGGGGGAGTGACTTTCTCAATTTTAAAAATGAAGGTAAAAACACCTAGCATGATAGCCCCCAAACCTATTTGTCCGAACTTTGTCTGGTTTTTTACCCGGGGCGCTCCCTTGATTTCTTACCCAAACTGATTTCTCACAAAGAAACTAGGGGAGGGAGTGTGACTTCTCCCCTTTTTGAAATTTGGCAGGCTGTTCATCCCCTCAGCAGAAGTGACTGTGCCTACAATTTGCATCCAATTCTGGAAGAAAATAGAGAAAAGTTAGATACTTTTTTTTTTTTTAATGTAAGAAACAGTAAAAGTCTGCCTGCACAAATGGCCATGGTCAGGCCCGGACCGCCTCCAGACACTCACACAGGACCTTCACCGCCTTCACTGGTTCTGATTTAAAAGAGAGGTAGAGCTGGGTATCATCCGCATACTGATGAACACCCAGCCCAAACCTCCTGATGATCTCTCCCAGTGGCTGAATGTAAATGTTGAAAAGCATGGGGGAGAGGACAGAACCCTGAGGCACCCCACAAGTGAGAGCCCAGGGGTCTGAACACTCATCCCCCACCACCACTTTCTGAACACGGCCCAGGAGGAAGGAGCGGAACCACTGTATGACAGTGCCCCCAGCTCCCAGCCCCTCAAGACGGTCCAGAAGGATGTTATGGTCGATGGTATCAAACGCCGCTGAGAGATCCAGCAGAACTAGGAAACAGCTCTCACCTTTGTCCCTAGCCCGCCGGAGATCATCAACCAGTGTGACCAGGGCAGTTTCAGTCCCATGATGAGGCCTGAATCTCGACTGGAAGGGATCCAAATGGTCCGCTTCTTCCAGGCGTGCCTGGAGTTGTTCAGCAACCACTCACTCAATCACCTTGCCCAAGAATGGAAGATTTGAGACTGGGCGATAATTGGCTGTGAGGACTCTCCCAAGGGGAGAATTATTAAGGTAGTAATTATGTGAGATGATGTGACATTTAATGACTGTGCACCAAGCACTCAGAGAAGAATTTGGTTGAATTCTTCTGGCACTGGACACATTGAAGTCTGACTCCAAATCGGTGGAGCCCATGTTTTATGTCTTGTTTCTGTTGTGGTTGCTTACCACCTGTCCATGACAATAATGGGTTGTGACAATTTTATAATTTGCTCACCAGTATTTTGGCTCACTGCTCACAAAAACATGAGATCACCGTTGTTTAAAAAACTTTGCTCTGCCAAAAGTTTCTAAAACTTCCCCGGCTTGTATTTGAGATGTTTGTGGGGCGAGAGGAAGGGAGGGTGTAATCATGTAAGAAATGGCAATTAACCTTTGTGTCAGTATGTCTGAAAATTGGAGAAGTCACAGCTGTGAACCAAACCTAGCTTTCTCC
Source organism: Podarcis cretensis (assembly GCF_951804945.1). Taxonomy (NCBI): domain Eukaryota; kingdom Metazoa; phylum Chordata; class Lepidosauria; order Squamata; family Lacertidae; genus Podarcis; species Podarcis cretensis. The sequence goes on along the minus strand of NC_137170.1, from coordinate 115,101,040 downwards.
TTGAGTGTCCTCTAGTTCCAGCTCCTCTCACTAGCCTCATTTATTGTCTGCAGTGGAAGTATTTGTACCTGCCAGCTGGTGGACAGGCCGAAAGCACATGCAACCAATTAACCGAGTCCCTTATCTAGCACTTTTGGCATGCAAATTATCAATTCTGTACATGATCACACCAGACATTCAATATGGTTTTCCTGGGGTGCCTAGATAGCTACTGCAGCAGGTAGATAACCTGTTGTGGCTGCCATAGGAAGAGAACCGTGGTTGGGGTGAGCTGATGCGCTCACTTTGCACAATTTCCCAGAGGCCAAAATCTTGTATCTCTGCTAATGTTGGGACAACAAAGCAGAAGTGTTGATCTAACGTTAAGATGGAAGTGTCTCTACTAATTGCATTGTCAGAGCAAAATTCCTCTTCCCAATGATGAATACTAAGGACAGATGTAGAATATAAAGTGCTCTCCTTTCAAGGGTTTGAATCGGAGAGCTCATTTAAACCCTGTTTGGATATAGCTAACAATTCACAGTTAACACTGTCAAGGTAGCAGTTTGGAGAACATCTGCGGACAAAATGTAGTAATCCAGTGATTTGCTAGCGATGCAGATGCTGCAGTGCATGTACAAAGCATTTGCACATGGAGGAAGCCACATTATTCTTCATTTGAAGGGAAGACCACATGTGCAATGGAACATACAGATGCTAGGTTATATCTCTCTCTCTCCTTATGATGTGGAAGAAAACATCTCTGGCTGAGAGCTTGAGGAAGCAAAATAAAGTATCTCAGGACTCCCACTTAATTACTCACATTAACAATAACCACAGTGTTGTTGTTGTTTTCTCCCTTTAACTTGGTTTAAGCAACTTATTAACATGAACTTCTTAATCAAGTCTTTCCAGGGGATTGTGATTTTTGGAAGAAACAGAAATATCGACTTCAGGTTCTCTGAAGATTCTTTAGGCTATTGATCATACCACTTTGCCTTCATTTGATGGTTTTGACAAGGATGCTAAATCCGTCAATGAAGTGTTCAAGGAGAGTAGAATCTGTCTCCTCCCCCCTTTCAAACCTTGTTAATGTAAATCTTTTGTCTTCTGATTCTTCCTCTTTTGCTTTTCAGTAGTTCTAAAACTTTCTCAGAAGTGACTTTTTCTGTTCTTCAGAATGGATTTTCTTTCATTGGATCAAATATCTGTTCTCCTGAATGCTTTTGTGAAGGCCAAAAGAAAGCTATCACAGCAGCTGATGTGTCAAAATGTTGGATGAATGGGAAAATTCAGAGTGCTTTAAGTAACAAATCTTTTTTGCTGCACCATTGGAAAGTACCTGGCAAACATTTGCTTCCTGATTTGTTTGTTTCCCCCTGATACTCTGCCTGCTCTTACTTCCACTTGAGTTTATGCTAGTTCATCCTGTCTGCAGATCCTCTACCAAGCTGTTCTTGGTGGCCAAACTACCATCAAATTTATTACCCGTTCTTCACCAGCAGGTCCCAGGTTGGGTTACGACATATGATATAGGAGACTTGTGACCAGATCTCCTTATGGTTGTCGGGTTGTAGTGGTTACCTTTAAAACAGGTGCAGCTTTTACCACAACACTAGCACTGGAAGGAGGGTGTTGTTGTTTTTCAAAAGCTATTTCTTGCTGCACAGTTTCCTCAAGCTAACCCCACCTGACCTTTCAATGGGCCAAGTGCAAAAATAAGAAGTTCCCTTGTACCAAGCCAGCCAATTTGTTCAGCTAACCCCATAGTATCTATTGTGATTGGCAGTGGCTCCATCCATGCACTCTGTACTCTTAAATAACACAGGGTACAGATTCTGCAGAGAGTGCCTACAGCTTCTACATGTCATGGGTCTGTGCAGAAGAGCTACTCAGTGCATGGAGATGAGGGTAGGGTTGCCATATTTCAAAAAATAAAAAACAGGACACCTGGACATACAGAGGGTATTGGTGTTGTTGTTTTTTATGACAACCCCAACAATTGTTGAGTTTTTTTTAAAGGAAAACCTGGAAATTGCTGAGCTTTTTTTGTTTTTTGTTTTACAAACCCCAAAGTACTTTGCATCAAATGGGTGCATCAGAACACAACAAGGAAATGAAACATATTGAAAGTAAAATGTGGTTGCTGTAGGATTGTCTGTGGTTTGTTGGGGGTATGCAGGGATTGTGAAACTTACAATAAGAATAAGAAACCAAGAAGAGAGACTTATTGTAAACAGCTTAAAACACAAGCAGAGTTGTATTAAAAGCTAGCAGTAAAATAATTTAAATTGAGTATAAAGGACTAATAACAAAGAGATTTAAATTGGATATGCGGTGATAAAAGATATGACACAAGAAACTGCAGAAAGGGAGGAGGGGGTTTGATATTAATATTTGGTATCTTAACTTGGATGTGTAAATTTATATTGTTGGAAGTTTGTAAAATGAGAAAATGAAAAATAAAATGATAAAAAGGGATTGTCTATGGTTATTGCAGGGTTAGGGAACCTTTTCCTTTGTTAGCAACCTCCCAAGTGGCTACATAGCAGTGGTGGGCAGAGCTAGAGGCAAAAATTGGCACTCTTACTTCTGTACGATGGGCTACATTCAAGCTGTTCAAAAGTCAGAAATTTATACGTACATGGGCTCACACACCTCTCCATCCACACAGGCATGAGTTCAAGGAGATAACCCAAAGAGGCAAAAGCAGTCACTGAGGGTACAAGAGCAGGGCCAGTGAGCAGGTGTGGCTTGGGGAGGAGCCTTAAGACAAGTCCTGAGGGCCACATGTAAAGGCTTGGAGGTTCATATTCAGTCCTGAACATGAGATCCTACCAGAGACCAGGCTGAGGAATGCTGCTCTGATGAGGAATGGTGGGAGCTCCTCCCTCCCCCTGCTCTCGACCAGGACCCTGAAGCTGACCAGGAGCAGTGGAGCAGTATAGATTTGGAACAGTGGTTTGCAGAGGGGCATAGTTCTGACAACAACAGTTGGGAAGAACTGGGGGGTGAATAGCAAAGTGAAGAAGAACAGGACGAGAGAAAACTAACAGACTCTCTCGCTGGAAAGTATTCAGCCTATCAGTCCAAGGTCACGTAGAGCAGATAAGGTAGCTACACAAAAATCAGGTTGTATGCGAGATCAGGTTGCAAGATGGAAGTGACTATGGGGGAAGTGGGTGGAATCCTTAATTGGGAACACCTTTATTCCAAGAATGGATGCTTTGTTCTTTTGCTGTGATCATTAAAGACTTTTTAAATGGTAAGGGACTCTTTTCGCTTTATCCTGCTTATCTACAGCCAAAGGGGGGGGGGGGGGCGGGAGAGGGAGCCGAGTCCCCGGAGCCTGAGCGATCCCTTTCCTGGAAAGGGATGCATTTGTGACTGAAATTAAAAACCCTACAATCGACATACATATACAGAGAGAGATATAGATGCACACATATACTGTCGTTATGCAACAACCTCACACCTTACTTCAAAGTCCCTAGAGGAAAATGTTCTATAAGATCATGAGATAATTCTAGCACTTCTATATCTATGAACTCTTGCCTCCATAAAAAAAATCTCCAGAGGGCTGCTACATGCCAGTGGTGTTTTACATCAATACAGCAAAAAGAGACTTTTCCAGCACACAATTTTATAAGAAATCCTTCCATACACAATTTAGCATGGTTTGATTATTTCACACCAAACGATTTACAGTATCTTTTGTAAATCCTCTTAGTATACTGTTGTAAAGTCTCTTCCTACTCCTTGCTCTCTCTCTCTCCCTTGTAAAATGTATTATCAGACATAAACAAATGTTATAACTATTTGCCAGGCAATTATTTCATGGTTTTACACAGTGCAGTACTTTAAATCCCGAGTAGCAAATTGATTTGCATATATCCCCGAAGCATTCTAAACGATTAGTTAAAATGAGTAAAAGCCATTTTAGTTCACACTAATTTAGGAACAAATCCAGCCTAGATGGGATGTTGCAAAGAAGCACTAGTACTGAAGCAAGTATTTTAATAAGTCCTCAGATAACACCAGCTCATTATTACAAGATGGTTTCTAAGGCATTGGCATGAGTTTGTTTGTGACAAAGTTCAGTGATATAAGGAACATCAGCAAATATGATGTCTTTTGCTGTTGCTTTTGGGAAAAAAATACAGCTGCATATATCCATATAAAAAGGAACTTTCTTCCTTTCTTCATGTTTATTGCAAAAACTGAAAAAGACAGCAATCATACAGAGATCCTGCTTCTCTTCAGAGAATCCACATGCAGGCTAATAGTCTTCATGCCTTTTATGGGAATAGTCGGGGTTATGTATTCAGTATTCTGTGTTTGCCTGAGCTTGAGTCTGGACTAAGGATTCTGAGCCCTGCATTCTGATTCAATACATGATATCCAATCACAGAACTTTTCAGGATTTGTGCCTCTGCTGTTGGCTCTTAAACTCTGAGTCATGATTCGCAGCTTGGAAGTTTAGACAGCCAATCATGGGGGTGGGAGTGGCCCAGGCCTTCAGAAATGTATATAAGCAGTTGCTTTGCCCCTGTTGTCAAGTTCTGCTAGTCCAATAACTGTTCTTGCTATTATCACTGTGTCTTGCCTTGTGGGAACCCACCTACACTTCAGTTAGCTTGCTGTGGTCCTCAAGAAGTAGGGAACCACTGGCAATCTTTATGCTAAACATTGAAGGGTTTTCCTTGATCTTAAATGGGCCAGTGCAGATGACTGGCCCATTTAAGATCAAGGAAAATCCTTCAGTGTAGAGGACAGGCTCAGACTTACTGTTTTCAGCCACAGTTTTGTTAGGTTATCTGTATCAATGGAAATGTGGTGTGATTCTCCCCCCCCCCCCAGTGTTTTTTTGCCATGAATGGTAAAGGTTGGGTGCCTTATTAAATTAGGTTATGTTAGGGCTAGTGATGAATGATTCTGTCAATTCTGGTTTCTCATTTTTCCAATCTTAAGTTCAGTTTCACATCATTTTGTGACTGGAAAAAAAAAATCACTGAAGAATTTTCAGAAAACAAATATACAGGTTCATATGCAATTTTGCCCAATATACAGCACACAATTTTGGAAGTGACATCCCTTAACTGAATGCATTTTCATGTTACTTTCAATATTGTATGGATTTTTATGCACACTTCACCTTACTATATGTATTTTCTGTACAGATTGCTAGAGAAATTGCACTGAGAAATTAAGAGAAATGCTGATGAATGCCTATGCTTTGGTTCACATATTGTTTCAGAAAGTGTGGATAAAGTAGGTTCAACTTTAAATGCAAAGTGAGGGTGGCTCTAAACACGGGGGGGGGGGGGGAATGCTGTAAATAAGACAGAAATTAGAAAAAAATCTCTATGGAAAAGCACATTTTAAATTTTCCTACTCTCTGGCACAATCTGGTGTTACATGTTTAAAGCACATTCAAATCACTGTTTCTTTATTAATGTAGCTGAGCCCTGGACTGAATCCCCCTCCCCCTTTTAGGTGATACAGATTTTTGTCTTTTTGGCCCAAAGGCCCCCAAAGTGATGAACAAAACAAACAGTAGAATAAAAAAGTAAAATTGTAAAATATTGGGTAGCGGCCCTCCTGCTTAGTAAACTGGCCTTTATATTATCAAACAACATAGGACTTTTTAACTCAACTCCTCTTTTTTAATAAACCAGGTTTAGTCCCCAGAAAGAAAAACTAGGTAGTAGTAAACGTTCTGTTGCAGGGCAGCTATCATGCTATCTTGCCGATGTGTTGTTAGACTACAACTCCCATCAGCCTCAGCCAGCATGGCCAATGATTGGGGTGATGGGAGTTGTAGTCCAACAAGCACTGGAATGCACCATGTTGGCTACATTAGTACAGTGGTACCTCAGGTTAAGAACTTAATTCGTTCTGGAGGTCTGTTCTTAACCTGAAACTGTTCTTAACCTGAAGCACCACTTTAGCTAATGGGGCCTACTGCTGCCGCTGCACCACCACTGCACGATTTCTGTTCTCATCCTGAAGCAAAGTTCTTAACCCGAGGTAATATTTCTGGGTTAGCAGAGTCTGTAACCTGAAGCGTATGTAACCTGAAGCGTATGTAACCTGAGGTACCACTGTAGTTACCAGACTGGTTTATGCTCATCATTGGAAAAGCAGGGAGATGCCTTCAAAATGAGAATGGCTCTTAATAGTCAAACTGTTGGTATTATAGGAAACTTCAAATGCAGTTGAATGTACTAATAAAATATGGAGCCCAATAGTCATTTCTATAAAGATCATTTCATCACTGAGTTATGACCAATTTGCATGTTTCAACCCTATAGATAGGGTCACATATTTCAAATCGTCAGTGCATTTTACACTATGGAAAAGCGGCTTTTATATGGAGTGGAGGGACGGCAGTTCTACTGTACAGGCATAATTTTTTGTGCGGGTGCATTAGTTGTTCAATAAATAAAGTTTATACCTTTCCCATGATTCAAATGGATGCTCCTGGTGACCATGTGAGAAGAAATAAGCATCTGCCAAAGGTATGGAAGTCACTATCTTGTTATTCCTATAGAACGGCTTTTTTGGCTTCAGAAATGGAACTACAGTGGTGGGCTCCTTGCCACCATTCTTCACCCACAAAGTAACCTTGAAAGGTGTAGTCTCCATCAGATCTCAGTTTAAAGATATGGCATCGAACCAGAAACCCCAGTGATTTCCTACAGGCCACTAAGACTGGCCTATGGCAATCACATTGAAGATGTATGAGGTTTTTATATAACACCCTGTGGTGTTTGCCTCCTAGGATGGGTCATAAGGAAAGGGTTAAATGAGTGTGGTGTGATTGGCCAGTGGGAATGCAAGGGAGGAGTAAAAGTTAGAGTGGGAGGTTTTGAAAGTTAGTTGAGGTTTGGGAGTTGAAGAAGGAAAAGGGAGGATTAGGTGTGGGTTGGTAGAGTTGTATTGTGAGAGAGTGAGAGGAATTGTTAGGTGGAGTCAGATAGATAGTTGGGAATAATCAGTTTGAAGTTGTTAGGAACTAAGATTCAGAAACTGCCAAGAAAAATTAACTGTAACCATAAGCTCGTTCCTGCATTTTTTTAAAAAAAACTTGATTATTTGTTAATGTTAACAACTGACTGGACTCCGTGTGTCCCCGTGAGATATGGGATGGTGGCAGCGGAAAAAGCATACCAGTGGTGGCACAGGGTCAATAGACTGTCAAACATCCTGGGGCCCTGTGTGATCGCCACACACCCTATCCAAAAATGATGCATTTTTGAGATGCTTTGGCTGTCTTGAGGCAAAAGCAGTTCAACCTATTGACATTTCTGATGTCTGGACAGATTAGTTTTGTTAATCAGTGGCAAACATAAAGCTGCCGAATGTTACAAACTCAGGACAAAAAACCGGCAGTGGCGTTTCTTAACTTTCATCACCTTCTCCCTCAAAGGAAGCAATTGAACAGGCTGTATATGTTGCCAATTTATAGTGCTTGAAATCCAGAAGGGAGGGAGAAAAGTTATTAAGATGCATATTGACTGGCACTCCATATTAAAGCTGAGGTGACAGCAGCTTTTCATTGCAGCCAGGTTGAGGTATGGTAATTGCATGTGGCGAAAATCCAAGTGTAGTGATAATAAATAATAAGAAAGTAATAGTAAGATAAATAAATAAAACAGATTTCCGAGGTCATCGCTTGCTATTGGAAAAGGTAGGAACCATTTCAGCTCACACTCGTTTAGCTCATCAGCGCTGACAGAGTGTTTAGAGAGGACAGCCAAAATAAAAACATTGTCAAATGATGCTGAGGGGAATAATGCTATTCCCCCCCCCCATGAGCGACAGGCGAGCAAGACAGAGGTATTTTATATAAGCGCAGGTCCCTGTTATTACATAATGAGGTGTCAGCAAGGCAAGTAATGACAACTTAAGGTTGTGGTGTTGCACGGTTGTTGTTCCAATGATTTCTGGAGGATTAACTTGACAAGACCCTTAATTCTCTTGCAAAAAAACCCCCAAACAAACCAGCGAGCCACACAAGAAATGCAGCCCTCGCAGAAATGTAATGATGGGGCTATGCATTGTGTTGTCAGCAGAAACAATAAATAGCAACTCTTTATCCCAATTCACTGTAGGACAAGCTCAGCGACCACTTTTCATTTATAACCTATGTAAAATGGCAAAGCAATGTGCTAAGTAGACTCTTTTCTGTTCTTTCTATTTTTTATTTGAAATATTTCTCTGCCCGCCTTCCCTTCTTCATCAATAGGACTCCAGGACAGTTTGCAACAACACATGCCCAATAAAGCAGGGAATTCAAATAAAGTAGCTACAGTGAAAAGAAGCCCACCCAGTTCCAATCCCACAGTAGCCATATTGCAGCATCTATGCAGCTGATAGATGTGAGATGTGAGGTAACAGGGAACCAGGCAGAGGGCCTTCTCAGTGGTGGCACCCGTCCTGTGGAATGCCCTCTCATAAGATGTCATGGAAATAAACTATCAGACTTTTAGGAGACATCTGAAGACAAGCCCTGTTTTTAATATTTGATGTTTTTAATATTTGATGTTTTATTCTGTTTTCACTCTGTTGGGAGCCACCCAGAGTGGCTGGGGAAACCCAGGCGGTTGGGCGGGGTATAAATAATAAATGATGATGATGATTGGCCAGTGGTCTGTGAAGTGGATCCATTTTAGTCTGGCTTCAGGCCCAGACATGACACTGAGACTGCCTTGATCACCCTAGCTGGTAACAGCTGTCTGGAGAGATATGGGGTGCAGAACGTGACCCGGCTTGTCCTAGATGTTTCAATGGCCTTTGATTACTTTCAGGACATTCTCAAAACCAAGCATCTCTGGTCCAACAACATCTCAGATGGAGCTAAATAAACAAGGCATTCTTGACCATTTTGGGCAGTTTAAGGCAGGGGTCAGCAACCTTTTTCAGGGGTCAGCAACCTTTTTCAGCTGTGGGCCGTGTCAGTATATGGAAACATCACAGCTGCAGACACCCAGATTGTTGACATCACATGATGTGCCTATCTGTGGGAAAGAAGAATTTCCCAGGACGTTCACAGGCTGGATAAGTCTTTGTGAAGAGTGTAATTTGAAACCTTCTGTGTGCGCATGTTCAGGAAGTTTGTCAGACGTGCTAGAAGAACTGAACTGAAAGGACGTGTTTTTCTGTAGTGCTGTAATGTCAGAAATAAACATCATGTAAGTAGATTTCTGACTACTTTTCTTTCCCCTGCGGAAGCAGGAGGAGGGGGTTGTGCATTTTACCCACACTTGGGAAAATGTCGCCTATCAAAATCTCCCTGGTCTGTCTGGATATCAGCCAGAGGAGGTTACCGGTATGCAAGCTCCGAGGACAGTGAGAGGGGCCAGCCTCTATGGAGGGGGCTTGCAAACCAACAGGCCAGTCCACCGTCCCTCAGACCATGTGGTGGGCTGGACTATATTTTGGAAAAAAAATTATGAATGAATTCCTATGCCCCACAAATAACTCAGAGATGCATTTTAAATAAAAGCACACATTCTACTCATGTAAAAACACGCTGATTCCCAGACCATTTGTGGGCTGGATTGAGAAGGTGATTGGGCCGCATCCGGCCTCCAGGGGGGCCTTAGGTTGCCTACCCTGGTCTAAGACCTAGCTTGTTTATACCATAGAGCAAGGTAGTAAAATCTTGCGAGTGCAGGTAGTGTTTTGCCATACAGTGGTACCTCGAGTTACAAACGCCTCAGGTTACAAACGCTTCAGGTTACAAACTCCGCTAACCTGGACAAGTTACCAGGATGAGAATGGAAATCGTGTGCCGGCGGCGCAGTGGCAGCAAGAGGATCCATTAGCGAAAGCACACCTCTAGTTAAGAACAGTTCCAGGTTAAGAACGGACCTCTGGAACGAATTAAGTTCGTAACTAGAAATACCACTGTATTCCCCTTCATTCTACCACACCAGGATTCTTCCATTTTTGTTTTGCTGTGTGTGCAGAACAGGCTTTAATAAGACTGGAATCTCCAGCTCTTGATGGGACTTTTTGTTCTACAAATTGTTACACACACACACACACACACACACACACACACTCCTATGGGTCTTTCTCCAAGCATTTCAGCTCCCCAGCCACACCTGTCACCAGTCCTAATCCACACTCTCTTGACTACAATATGGCCTTGAACTGCAATAATGCCTCTTGTGTTACCAGGATGGAGCAATGTGTGCTTTTGTGGTTTACCTCAGACTTTTGCATGAACAATGTTAAGATTTACATCCATTGCTCCACCCACTTTTCTCATTGGCCCCTCCCACCATTGGCATGTGGCTCCCAGGCTGGAATAGGTTTTCCACCCTTGTTATGTAGCTATATGGGTCTTTCAGTTAAAGAAGCAAATATCCATTGATTCTGAGAACTTTGTGAATTGAGGATTACAAATAACCCACATGCCATGGGCAAAAATGGCTTTTCTGAAATGAAGCATGTGATCCTCTCCGTATTGCATGATATGACATAGGAGCCACCAGTGAGGTGTCTGTGAGCAGCAGGGTGCCCACCTGCAGGGGCAAACGAAGGCGTTGTGACACCCGGGATGGGGTGTCGCTATGTAGGGCGCATGTGCAGCGTCGTTATGTACGACGCATACGCCGTACATAGCGATGCTGCACATGCGCTGTACATAGTGGTTTGGCGGTGGCGGTGCTCCAGCCCCATATAGATGGTGCCAGGACCCTCTGCTCGCGGCTGCAGCTGCGAATGGAGGATCCTCCGTTTGCGGCTGTAGTTGCGACGGAAGGATCCTGGCACCGTCCATACAGCACTGGAGTGGCACCGCTATGTACAGCGCAAGTCCTAGGCTGTGTGGTTTAACCCACAGCGCCACCCGCGTCCCCAGATTGGGCATCCCTTATATTCTGAACAGAGGAGAGGTGCAAAGAGTTTCTCTCTGTGAGTGAGTGCGGTGGCAGCTGGAGAAGCTGCCTTTTCCTCCATTGACGGGGGTGGCTGACGGGAAAGATTTTGTGTCTCTGTCTCTTTTTCTGCTCTTTCGGATGTTATAGCCATTTTGTGTCATGCTACATCGCTGTGATCAGGTGGCACTGTGGGTTAAACCACAGAGCCTAGGACTTGCTGATCAGAAGTTTGGCGGTTCGAATCCCCGTGATGGGGTGAGCTCCCGTTGCTCGGTCCCTGCTCCTGCCAACCTAGCAGTTCGAAAGCACGTCAAAGTGCAAGTAGATAAATAGGTACCGCTCCGGCGGGAAGGTAAATGGCGTTTCCGTGTGCCACTCTGGTTCGCCAGAAGTGGCTTAGTCATGCTGGCCACATGACCTGGAAGCTGTATGCTGGCTTCCTCGGCCAATAAAGCGAGATGAGCGCCGCAACCCCAGAGTCAGCCACGACTGGACCTAATGGTCAGGGGTCCCATTACCTTTACCTACATTGCCATGACAGCCATTTTGCATTGTGCCACAGACCCCATGGCAGCCATTTTGTGACCATCACCCACAACTCTATCTCAAAATCCCAAATGGGCCCATAGGCCCCCAAAGCTTGGCAACCCCTAATATTACATCAACTCTGCCCCCATCCGCCCCCCGATTTCAATCCAACTTAAATTCTAAATTATTTCAGAACAGAGAAGAGCTGTGGCATACATATCACAAGACTGCATTCTTGCTTTACTTCCACACAACAGCTTTGTTTTTTCTTCATTTTTGGATACAGTTGTCACAAGACCTGTTTGCACTGATGCAGCTTTCAGTAAATGGGGAAACTCATTTGCTCTTCCCTTCATGCTGACACTTCTTGTGGCTGGTGAAGTGTCCTCTTAAAAGTGCTGCCAAATGTAGCATTTCCCCTAAATGGCATTCATGCCATTAATTACTGTTGTCTCGTCTTCCTTGATGCAGGATGGCTATTGTTATCCCATCACACTTCACATCCTTGTAAAACTTGATGTTTCTTTTTTCTTCCCTCCACCCCCAGAGTACCTTGAATCTGCTGATGTGTGTCTCCTCCTTATTCCTGAGTGATTTTCAGAACTGTCTTAGCCAGCTAGTGTGTGATGAGATTTAATGTCTCTCTTCATCCTTCTTCTTGTTTCCATCAATGTGGTATTTTCGAATAGCTTGCTCACACCTTTCTGCCAATTTCGGCCCCCCTCTCCCCCAAGTGAGTTTATTGCTTACAATGTGCTCACAATCTGGAGTTTCTTATTCAGAAAGCACAAATCTAAATTATATATTTTCCTCAAGGTCTTCTAGGATGACATTTCTCCTTCCCTGTATTCTCTGCATGCTTGGCAAAGAGATCTAAAAGACCACTTATTGAGAGTTGCACACAACGGATCAGCACAATAAAGTATCTCACGCTCTTCTATCTAGCTTTTGAGGTGCTTCTTTTCGTGATGAATCTTGCAGCCTATATTCTATTCAAGAGCAAACAACTGAGAGTATCTTTTCTCCAACTTTGATTGAAAAAAAAAATCAATGTTAAACAAGAGGAGACAAATCAAATCTAAAATTAATAGAGAGGTATGAAATGGACAGGTTTGAAGCCCATATTGTTGTGTTTCTGATTTTTAATGCTAATAAATAATTTTTGCCAATTTATAAGAAAGTGTTGCAAAGGTGTTGGAAAGGCCAGTGTCACATAAATTACACAGAAATGTAGTTAGCAAAGCCACATCTACACTATACTTCCAAAGCAGTAGCGCACCATTTTAACAGTCATGGCTCCTCCCCCAAATCCTGGGAACTGTAGTTTATTAAGGACTCAGCTATACAGCTGCAAATAAAATGTTTTAAGTGTGTATTAAGTGCAATATACAATGCGACATTAGATGGCGATGGCGAGCCTTATGGAAAATTCAATGTATTTTTTAAAAACACTTTTTAAAAAGCATTTTCAGAATGTTTTTATATGTGTGTATATTCCACCTATGAGTGCTGGGAATTGTTTGGAGACGCCTTTCCTGGGAAGACAGATTGATTGTTAAACCAGGATGGGAACTGTAGTTCTCTTAATATAGGGATTGATAGACTTCTGTTTTAACACTTACATTGTCTACCATTGTGTTTCCAGGCCCAAATTTACACACACACACAAACCAACTCCACCTCTCCAACAGCAGAAAGCTTCAGAAGTACACTTAAAGTGCATATTATATTAATCCGTCAGTTTAAAGTGTTGGTGATGATCTTGAAAGTGTTGAATAGTTTGAGACAAGGTGAATTAAGGGCAACCTTTCCTCATTTATGAACCTCCCCATGCCTTAAGATTCACCTCAGAGGCCCTGCTTAGGTGCCCACCTACAAACACAATTAGGTTGGTGAGTATGAAGAATAGGGCCTTCTTTGTGTTAGCCCCACAACTGTGGAATTCAGTCTCCAATGAAATCAGACATCTACCTAAAAACAAAACAAATGACAGTTAAAAACAAATGGGTTTTTAAAGCAGCAGATCACAGAATAAAAGGCAGGGAGTGGTTCATTGGATCAAGCAAGGTTCCCTCCTATGTAAGATTTAATATTTGGATTCGAGACTGCTTCTGTAGTTAAGAGGGAACTGCATTCATGTTAACCATGGTTAACTTCAGTACTGATGTGACATGAAACTGTTGTTAAGGCTGATGGGGCTGTTGGAGATTTTGACCAGCTATCAAGAAGCTTGTATTAGTGGAATTGTATCTCTGCACGTACAGAGTGGAAATAGGGCCATAAAGAACACCACAGAATCATATAACTGACATATTTTCCTCCATGGTCATTCATTTGTCGCATTGATGAATTGCTGGGGCTGTGAATTTAGCATGTTATGTAACTTGTCATTGCCCCCATAACTGTAGATCACCCGCAGCTACAGTCTCACCATGTCAAGAAGAAGATTTTGGATAAGCCTCATAAATTTCGTATTCTTACTACCGAAGTGCAAGGAAATAATTCCTTGTTATGATTCAGCAGGGCAATTCGGAGCAAAGACAGGAGAAGCGGTGTGATAGGGGACATATGACATATGCAACACTAGCACAATCTAAAGGTCTTTTGCCATTCCAGAATTGGTTTCATCAAAGCCACACAAAACATGGTGTGTGTGTCGAAACCCCTATATAATTGTTAGCAAATTGATTCTCCAAGTGCAGTTCCTTTATGTAACTTTAAAAAGGCATCATCCATGCACAGGAGGGAAGTACAGTGGTACCTCAGGTTACAGACGCTTCAGGTTACAGATGCTTCAGGTTACAGACTCCGCTAACCCAGAAATAGTACCTCGGATTGAAATTATTAGATGTGTTTTAAACTGTTTGTTTTGTTTTGTTAGTTTAATGTTAGTGTTTTGTTAGTGTAATGTAGTGTTTTTTTGTGTGTGTTTTTGTATTGTATTGTATTGTTTTTATTTTTTGTAGTGTTTAAATTGTTGAAAAAGGTAATAAATATTATTTAAAAAAACAAACAAACCAGAAATAGTACCTCGGGTTAAGAACTTTGCTTCAGGATGAGAACAGAAATCATGCTCCGGCAGCGTGGTGGCAGCGAAGGACCCATTAGCTAAAGTGGTACCTCAGATTAAGAACAGTTTCAGTTTAAGAACGGACCTCCAGAATGAATTAAGTTCTTAACCTGAGGTACCACTGTATTAGAAGCGCTGGGGAAGGCATCTTTTTAAAAAATCTGGCCAAAGTTTCATGGAACCAATTCTTAGGTAAGAGTGAACAGAAGTGCAACTTTAGCAACTATACTGGGCTAGCTTTGCCGCAGCATGTATAGACTAAAAAGTGAGCATTTCTATATATTAATAGTTTAATATGAGCAATCATCAGTTTGCAGAAGCAGTATGACATATAGAAACAAGGGAAGATTAAAGATTCACTCCAAACCCCATACAGAAAATTAAAAATATCCCTGAGTCGTTTTGATTATTTTTCAGACTCCTCTCAAAGATGCAAAATATGGTGAATAGGAAAGTACACAGGAAAGTCAATGTCCTCACTTGATAGATTATCTAAAAATAGTCTTGAGCAAAAACATTCATTAAATAAAGAAAAGTAATGAAATAAATGAAGGCGAGAAGGCTTTTGCATTATTCTTTCCCCCAAACAATTGAAGCCACAGACAATTAATGTGCTGAAGAAGACCATTCCATAACAAACCATATGGCACTTAATTGGGACATCTCCCAGAAAATCCATCAGCCCACTGGCAGTGAAAATTAATGATGGATGAACAAACAGGATACATCTAGCATATATTCTGTTCTCATTGGGATCCTGCTCCCATCCTGCTTGTCCCAGAAACATCCATCAGTTACATGGGACTTAACCCTAATGTCAAGAAGTCAATGGTTTTCTTTTGATTCTGCTGCAGGTTCACAGTCCTTTCATGCAACCAGTTTTAGTTGAACTGCACACAGCAATAGTGTACCTTAGAAAAGAACCCTGATTTTTAACCTCCGGTAATGAAAGTATCTAGCTTCATGGAAATGTTAGGTGTACTGATGGCACTTTTAATACAGCAAAGAGTCTTCTATTATGGCATAAGTTTCCATGGATTTCATCAGCATATAAATTTTTCCTTCTGATGAAGAACATCATTGTTCTCTCAAAACATAATGTATTCTAATTCTCTCCTTAAGTATTTTATTTTTTGATCTTGATCTTTGGTCTTGTTCATAATCTATTCATGCTATCATTCCTACTATTTCTGATACTCAGAGGTGAGTGCTGATCAAAAAAGTTATGAATCACAATAAAAGAAAAGAGATCCCTGTGTGCTCAAGGGATCAGGACAAGATTTGTTTCCCAGCAGAGAATGTCAAAGTCACCTCCAGCTGATTTTTATTGGGCTTGGATTTGTTGCCACTGAAAGCAGGCAGTGATAGGCTGAGTTGTTCCAAAAGCAACCTATCCATCCCAACACTAAGATAATACACACATACATGCACACATGTGCACACACAGTTTAAAAAATGCAAAAGAAAAGCATGCATATGCATGGGGCTGACCGCTTGAGTAGAATCCTACTTCAGCGCTGGTAATGGGATGGTATCTTCTACCACTGAGGGTAGTTGACTAACTTAGGGGATACAGGGCAGAATGCTTGGCTCCATCACTTCAGCTCTGCTCTGCATCTTCCAGCGCCTGCTACCCGAGGCAGCCAACTCAGTTCGCCTAAAAGGAATACAGGAATCTATATTTATCAATCCACTGGTCCAAAAAGTTCAGCTTTGACAACAATGAATGAGAGTCAGAAAGGCACTCAAAGGGTGTGTAGGCACATGAAAACGGGGGAAGGAAGGAGGTGGTTCAATGGGGCATCTGCAGCAATATGTTGTTGATAACATCTTTGTGATTCAACTACCGGTAATTTCCAATTTGAATATTCTGGGTCAATACTGGGCATCACAATTTCATCACACACACACACACACACACACAGAGAGAGAGAGAGAGAGAGAGAGAGAGAGAGAGTTGCTGCCCTGTCATATAAAGCCTTAAATGGCCCAGGACCTCAATAGCTCAAGGACTGTCTCTCCCCATATGAGCCTACCCAGACCCCGAGATAATCATTTGAGGCCCTTCTTCATGTGCCTCCTCCATGAGAGGTCTGGCGGGTGGCAACATTCAATCAGAAGCTGGGATGGCTTCTGTAATTCCAGAATTTCCCAGTCAAATTGAGACACTGGGGGGGGGGGGTATAGTTTTATT
Organism: Podarcis cretensis; assembly: GCF_951804945.1. Classification (NCBI taxonomy): domain Eukaryota; kingdom Metazoa; phylum Chordata; class Lepidosauria; order Squamata; family Lacertidae; genus Podarcis; species Podarcis cretensis. The sequence goes on along the minus strand of NC_137170.1, from coordinate 115,084,374 downwards.
GTCTGCTTGGTTGGTTGTAAGTGATTTTGGGTTGCCTTGCACAAGTTAAAGTGACTAACAAAGTAAGTACGTACGTACGTAAGTAAGTAAATAAATATTGAGTCTAAGGAATTACAGTGGTACCTCAGGTTACAGATGCTTCTGGTTACAGACTCTGCTAACCTGGAAGTAGTACCTCGGATTAAGAACTTTGCTTCAGGATGAGAACAGAAATTGTGTGGTGGCGGCGCAGCGGCAGCGGGAGGCCCCATTAGCTAAAGTGGTACTTCAGGTTAAGAACAGTTTCAGGTTAAGAACGGACCTCCAGAACGAATTAAGTTCTTAACCCGAGGTACCACTGTATACAAGTGCAGCCTTTGTGTGAACAGTCAATTGTGTGGAGCTCCTAGTTGACAGACAACAGTGTCTACATAGCAGAAAGAAGGGCCCACCCAACTCGCTGCACCACCACATAAGCCATCTTCAGCTCAGGTATATGCAGTCCTTTTTTTCTGGGGGTAGTCAAGGATATGAAGTACCGACACCTCAAACCCCCCCCCCAAAAAAAAAACTGTTAGAAGTGTGCCACTTACTGTAAAAACTTCATGGTGAGTACCTGCACCAGGAAGGAAGGAAGGAAGGAAGGAAGGAAGGAAGGAAGGACTGGGTAGATGAACCAGCTCTTGGAATGTCTTCATATCTGTAGCTAATACAGATAGGTGGTAGATTTTATTTTTATTTTAATCATGATTACTTTGCAGTTTTACAAAACCTTTATCCCACTTTTCCCTTCCGCAAGAGGAGTTGCTCATAGCAAATGAAAAGCAAATGAGGACGGAAAAAAACATTGACAATAATCCAACCATTAAAACACATATTATTAAATCAAGCAGAGCAGGAAAAGCACACACAGGCTAAAGAGCATTGCCATCAGTTAAGCAGCAAAAGAATCAGCAGAGCTTGTTTAAAAACGGAAGGAAAAAACTACTGAGGCAGTGCATTCAGTCAGAGTTATGGAAGAGGCTTTTGCCATAATTTAGTATTAGATTTAGTTCCATCAGGAGAACATATAAAGAAATATGTTTGTGTTCGAATACTTTACTTTGTTATAGCCATAAACCAATTAATAACCCACTACCACTTCCCAGACATGAAGGCAGGTTAAATGTCTCACTACTGAAGCTGTGTGAGTCACACCGGAGAAACATTTACAATCTTCCAATAGCTCATGATAGTTTGAAGGTAATCTTACAAAATGTACATTCCCTCTGTAGCTTCCCAACAGGCGCAGCCCATGACAGTAAACACATTTCCCAGCCAATAACAGAATCAACCCAGAAACTCAATAAAATAAATAAGCCACCTCAAATACCATTATAGGACTGGAATCGGCACGCTTCAAACACTCAAAAAAACAAAACAAAAACCATCAGTCAGTGTGTTGTTTGGGTTTGGGAAGTCTCCAGAGGAGCACTAAACAAGATTAGCGGGGAGTTTTTAACTTTTGCCTTCCACTTGCACTGCACAGCACAAATGAAAATGGACAATCGGGCCATGGGAAAGCCTAGACAATATTAGATAAAACGGGACTGAAAACGAAATTGTGACAACTCATATCGTTCTCTCCTGTCAAACAACAAATGTGAAAGAACTATAAATCCCTCAAATGTGAACAGAAGTACTGGATGAGTGATAATCAAAGTGGGTTATGGGTAATTGTGAAACACCAAGGGTGGAACAGTCCTAGCAACTGGTAACAAGTAGCGGCTTTTTCAGAGGGATGAAATGATTTGTTGACATTTGTTAGTCGCTTTTCAGGCTCGCTTCTATAGTATACTGTCAGGGAACTGCCATTGGAGCCAGAGGGAGAGGGAGGGCTCCAGAGGGATTACGGAGAGCGTCCCAGGAGGGAGAGAAGCAGCCCATCTTTTGGGGAGGGAAATCAGCGTAGCACCAGTGGAGAAGGGGGGCAGATGGGGGAATCGGCGAGGTGGCTCCATGACTCCTCGCCGGAGACCAGCGGGGAGAGCACGGGTCCTCCGCTGCCCACACCCTCCCTGCGCAGAAGGCTTCCGCGCAGGGAGCGTAGGCAGAGACTAGGTGTCAAATAGCTTCTTTGCTGGAAGAAGTTCAAGAAACGCCCACTGACGGATTCTGCCAGCGACTGAGACAGCCACGGGTGAGTGGCTGTCCAGACAGAATAGGGTTCACCCAGGTAACTCAGCCAGGTGTGGCGCCGACTTACGCACGAGCAACCCCTAGAACCATTACATATACCATAGAAGATGCATAGTGGCATGGATCTAGAGGTGGTTGAACATGCCAAGTTTCATATTTTCCCAAGCTTGAATTCAATTCTCAGCATTCCACACCAGTTTGCATTTTTAAAAAGAAACTCGTGAAAATTGGTCAGTGTTTTAGTGCAAATTTCTCCAATAAGATGCAATTTTTGTATGCAGTTCTTCCTAATATACACATTTTCCCTAATCTAATCTAATGTTGACTTCCAAACTTTGGCTGAAAACTTTTTCTTACTCCTGGACTTATGCTGATAATTAAGAAAAACGTACAGTGGTACCTCGGGTTAAGAACTTAATTTTTTCTGGAGGTCCGTTCTTAACATGAAACTGTTCTTAACCTGAGGTACCACTTTAGCTAGTGGGGCCTCCTGCTGCTGCCACCGATTTCTGTTCTCATCCTGAAGTAAAGTTCTTAACCCGAGGTACTACTTCTGGGTTAGCAGAGTCTGTAACCTGAAGCATTTGTAACCCGAAGCATTTGTAACCCGAGGTACCACTGTATTTCCTAACAGTCAGCTAATGATATGTTTTAATTTTGTATTGTTCCTATGTTTATTGTTGTAAACCTCTTTGTTCTTTTGTATGAAATTGTGATATACAAAATATTTTTTTAAAAAAAATATTAAATTTATATACCACCCTTATTCTAGCATCTCAGGGAAGTTCAAAGAATAAAATCACAAAGTCAGTGTAAAACATTTCAAAATATCAATCATACTTAATTAAAATGAGTTGGGGAAATGGGGGAAAGTGGAATAAACCTCCAACAAAGCAAAGATTGTATCTTAAAAGCCAGCTTCAAAAGAAACATTTTCACCTGTTGGTGAAAAACAGTGAAGAGGGGAACTCAGCAAATCTCCAGGACAGAGCTTTCATAATTGTGTCCCATCTCTGAAGCCAATCTCAAAGGCTAGGTCTTAGATGACAATTGTATGCAGTCTTTCCTGGGAGTAAACCCTGTCAAACACAGTGGAGTTACTTCCAAGGAAATATACATAGTGCTGTGCTGCAAATCTGATCAGATCCAATCAATTGTGAAGAGCTAAGCAAAATGCTCGCTGCTGGCAAGTGAAGGACCTTTCTCACTGGGAAAGGAACAAAGCTGCAGAAATCCCTTTCCCGCTCAGAAAATCTCCCCAGGACAAAAATGAATGAAGCAGTGCTCTGAAAAGAACGATTACTTCTCTGGCATCTCCACCACAGAGCACAGTCCTTTCAGAGGGCTCTAAGCCTTGCTCAGTAAGATTCGACTCAGGGCCTACACCACTTACGCGCTAACCATTTTGCAGTTGGTTTCTCATTATAAAAAGCGAGGCCTGCAACAAAATGTTGCAGTTGGTGGGGAAGCTCTTTGTGCGGCGTTTCAGATCCTATTTCATTCATTTACCGCCCCTTGCTCCCGGTTTCCACTAAGCATGCTCAATCCTCATTCAGTTACTTGGATGTTTTCCAGCTTCAGAGAGGAGTCCCCTCCCCGCCCAAGCACTGGAGTTTCTCCAAGCTTGCTGTTACAGTGGTACCTCAGGTTAAGAACTTAATTCGTTCCAGAGGTCCGTTCTTAACCTGAAACTGTTCTTAACCTGAGGTACCACTTTAGCTAAGGGGGCTTGCGCCGCCACCACGCAATTTCTGTTCTCATCCTGAGATAAAGTTCTTAACCTGAGGTACTATTTCTGGGTTAGCAGAGTCTGTAACCCAAAGTGTTTGTAACCTGAGGTACCACTGTATTGCTCTGTCGCAATGCCTCACATTGGCGATGAATCAAGGGCATCTTCAAAAAAGATACCTTTGATACAATCTGTTCTCCCTTCTTCTCTTTTATTGAAGAGGAACAGGATATTTTAACGTCATCACCACAGAGGTGTCTGTGGAGGGGATATATTCATTGAAAATGTTACTTCCCTCCCCACTTTTCTTAAAAAATGAACCTACCCGTTTGTTAAGTCAGGCTCCAGAGGTTCTTCTCTAAATAACTCTGCCGCTCTGTAGGCTTTCTTAACAACAATTACTATTATTTATAAGTCACCATGTGACTGAGTTGTCATGAGAGCCACATTTTAGACATTTTCAACAACAACAAAAGATTGCCCAGGATTTTAACTGATTTTATATCTACTACTTTTTGTATTTTTACTGTTGGTACAATAATTGCTTTCATTTCTGATGTTTTTATCTGTTTTATATTTGTTTCATGGTTCTCTTTTGCAGGCTACCTTGAAAATCTAGATTAACATTTTTTTTTTTTTTAAAAAAGGAATGAAGTTTAGAAGGAAAGGATGACATCCTATTCCCATGTGCTATGGTCCTGATCCTAACTGCATTTTCAGTGGTTACAATTTATTCACTTTCCCCACAAAACCAAAGATGTTAAATGCAACCACACATTTCATGTATCACCTATTTTATTTATTATTATTATTTTGTTAAAATATCTACAATTCTTCTTCTTGCAGATGATGTCAGGTTGGGATACACAAGTCATTAAAACAACAGTTCCAGACACAGATCAGGAGAATAAACAATCCTCAAACACTCACGCTTGTCACTACAATATTAAGCTGTAAGATTAACAATTCTCAAATGCCTGGTGCTGAAATGAAAGCCAAGTTTGCCTCAGGTGGATCACAGAGGAGAGGGCATTCCACAAGTAGGCACCAAATGGAAAAGGCCCTAATGGGACTACTGACAAGGTGATTTGATTTCACAGAACGCAATCTTGGCCACTATGATACACCTGGTTTTGTACACCTGGAATCAAGTTAGTGAGGGCTTTATTTGTTCAGTTCTTCATTAGGTTGTATATTACTCTTAGATAATGAGGTTTTCAGTACAACCTGGCTTTCTTGCTATTCTTTTTTGTTTTCATCACCGGCAACTTTGCGTCTTGCTTCAGTTAGATCTAGAACGTGAGCAAGATGTTCTTTAGATGCTTTGCTTGCCAGTTGCAATGAACACTTTAAAAACATTTTAATATTGATTGTAGATGCATTTAAATGGCTAATGAAGAGGAAAGAACGCTTCTTTGCAGTCTTGTCTTTGAAAGCTTTCAGCCTACTTATGGCATGCAGATGCTTCTAGCTTTTGCAGCGAATCTACTGGGAGAAAACCAAACGCGTCTGTCTTACTGTTACTTAAGTTGAATTGTAGATATCCCCAGAGACTCATTAAGTCTGTAAACCTCCCCTTCTCCCCTTCCGTCTACAAACATTTCTGCAATAAGTGAAGTACCCATCCTAAAAAGGCTAAGCAAATATTTTCAATTTGATTTTAGAGTTTCAAGGCTCCTATTATAGCAAACACAAACGTATTTTTCCTGAGTATTACAGAATGACATTTTCATTCCCTGTTTATTGCTCTAACTGCTGCCATTGAATATATTGATTCACCTTCAGTGAACATTCCCAAACAGTGATACAAATGTGGACATTTCCCTCTTCTTCTTCTGTAAAGCCAGAAATGGCCTTTAAAATTTAGACATGATTTTCTTTTCATAAAACAGGGGAGACAATGCTCTTCTTTCAGTGCACTCCTGGTCAGCATATAATTTCCCTCAGAACAGCAGAGGCAATGTGGGGCAGTGGCACTTACTGTACCTGACCTCCCAACAGCTTACAAGGAGAGGGAGTATTATGGTGGTGCAGAGGTTGCTTTGACAAGAGTGCTAGTTTGGCTCCGCAAATGTGTTTGCACTGTGCCAACCTCTCTGTTGCCTTTCCATTCCTCCTACCCCTACTGGGAGTAAGAGTAAGAATAACTCAGCTGTTGGGAGGTCAGGTAAGCATTGCCGCTACTGCCTCTTGGAAGGTCATTCCTGATCAGCAAGTTCTGAGAGCACTTTCTCCATGTCTCTTTTGCTCATGGCAATCTGAACAGACGTTTGGGAATCTGAAGGGTAAAAGGTAAAGGACCCCTGGACAATAAGTCCAGTCAAAGGCGACTATGGGGTTGCGACACTGATCTCGCTTTCAGGCCGAGGGAGCTGGTGTTTGTTCACAGACAGCTTTCCGGGTCATGTGGCCAGCATGACTAAACTGCTTCTAGCACAACGGAACACTGTGACGAAAACCAGAGCTCACAGAAACACCATTTATCTTCCTGCCACAGCAGTGCCTATTTCTCTACTTGCACTGGCGTGCTTTTGAACTGCTAGGTTGGCAGGAGCTGGGACAGAGCAATGGGAGCTCACTCTGTTGTGGGGATTCGAACCACCGACCTGATCGGCAAGCCCAAGAGGCTCAGTGGTTTAGACCACAGCACCACCCGGGAATCTGAACTTGTGGCTGAGTAGAAATGGCAGAATTATGCTTAATATCCTCTCAAACTTTGTACCAATGTATGTTTTCATTTCTGCACACTGCAAGAAGTTTAAACAGTTCTTTCTTTCTTTCTTCCTTCCTTTCTTTCTAGAGAAGAAGCAAGCTACAGTTAATAACATCATGCAGCACGCAAAAATAATAGTAAATATAGTGATTGAATGAGCATTAATTAGTGCTGTGATGGCACCTTGGTGTATCAGAGAGGGAGAGGGAAAACGGGAACACAGCCTTCACCAAATTCACCACAGTAAGCAAATTGTAAAGCCATAGCTTTTCCTTGGCTTTTCTTACGCCATCTGGTGGGCTTTAGTTGAACATCTTAAATAGAAACCAGCATAAAGCAATATCTTATTTTATTGTTTCAGTATTTACAAGTGTATATCCCCCCACCATTTAACACAATTAACACAGCTAGGATGAAGTTGTAAAACATCATTCATATCTTGTTTTGCTGGAAATAAATCAGCTACAATAAATCCTAGCGCTGACTGAGCCAGCTGACACAACATAGTGTGCAAATTGTTTGAGATGATGCTAGGGGGAAAGACTTGATCAAAGTTCTCTGTAGGCATAGATTCACTAAGGTTGCAACCTTGTAAGTACTTACCTGAGAGTAAGCCCCACTGACTTTCTTAGGAGACAGATTGATTGGTACTTTCGGCAGCTTTGTACATTTTTTATTTTTTATTTTGCATGCACATCCTGCCAAGGCCCCACGCCCTGCAGTTCCCCATTGATTAATAAACACACAGAAACAAGTATTTAGGATTATGGGCTAAAACAGGCCACAACTTTACGGTTACAGATATGAGCAGTTTGGCTTAGGCACTGGGTAAAATCAAGCTATAACTTGACTCCTGCCCGTCTGCAGGAAGTTGAACTAAGGGTAAACCACCAGAAGGGGGAGCCCTATGACTTACATCAAATGGGGCACCCCGAGGGGTCCCCATTGAGCTAGTGTCATGGCCCTAGCCCATGTTTGGGCTTCAGACAAGATCCACATCCCCAGATCCCTTTAACAGGATACTCTTACTGAGGAGGGGCAGGCGGAGGCTACAACCTCCCCTCCATTAAACCAAGGCTTACCCAGTGCCTAACCTTACAAAGTTGTGCCGATTGCTACAAGGTAGGCAAAAACCAAATGTCAGGTGCCAATTCGCCAAGTGGAAAAATTCCTACCCGGCCCCAACAATAAGGTGGCCAACATTTGTCCATAGCAAGGTTGTGTCATACCAAAGCTTAAAACGAAGGTGGGTGGGTTGGGATATCTGGCAAGGAGGTGAGAGAGGGAAGCCAACCGCTACACCGTGGTTTAAAAACACCTGCAGCCACACCCCCTGCCGGCATAGACTGGCTGGGCGGGGGTGATGCGGCTGGTGCGAGGTGGGCATCAATCCCCCGCCCCCCAAGCTGAGTCACCACAAGGGCCCAGATGCCTGGCTGCAACGTCACCCACCACGAAAAGTGAGTGGTCTTACTAACCTAAAAGGACCCTAGAGCACCTTGTTTATGGAGCATGCTGTATGATAATTATGAGGAATCTCTGCATTTCTTTCCAAGTGTAAACACAACATAGTGCCGTCTAGATGTTACTGGACTACAACTCCAATTCCTTGGGACTATTGGACACACATGCAGAGGTTGATGGAAGTTGTAGTGTAAAACATCAAGAAGGCACCAAGCTGGGGAAGGCTGGAATCACTGGACACACACACACACACACACACACACACACACTATTCAAATTGAAATACAGTGGTACCTCAGGTTACATATGCTTCAGGTTACAGACTCCGCTAACCCAGAAATAGTACCTCGAGTTAAGAACTTTGCTTCAGGATGAGAACAGAAATTGCCTGGTGGCAGCATGCCAGCAGCGGGAGGCTCCATTAGCTAAAGTGGTGTTTCAGGTTAAGAACGGACCTCCAGAATGAATTAAGTATGTAACCAGAGGTACCACTGTAATGGTCTAGTAGGGATGGCATAGGTCTGACGCCACTGTGGCTCTGCGTAAGATCTTGAACCTGGTGCTCTTTCTGAACCCTTGTTCATTTTCCTTATTCCTATAACTTCTGTCTCTCTGCTTCATCCAGGCGCAGCAATTTGAGAAGTGGGGATTATATGGGAAAATATGAATTAGCATGGTGGTTTGGTAAACCAACTCTGGTAATGCTTCTTGTCTGCCTGCAGAGAGGGGTGTTTGAGTGTATGCAGTAGAAGCTATAATCACAATAATAATTGTAATAGTTTTTATTATTTATACCCTGTTCATCTGGCTGGGTTTCCCCAGCCACTCTGGGGAAAGCTAGTCTACTGTGCAAATGTAATATTTATTTTCATTGCTCCACCCACTTTTGCTTCTGGCTCCACCCACCACCAATATGTGGCCCCCAGAAGGCTGCCCAGAATGGAATGTGGTGCTTGGTTTGTAAAACCCCTGCCATAGGCAATAAATAGGATGACTTGTAAGATTTATTGCCATAGGCAATAAATAGGATGACTTGTAAGCTGCAAGTGCAGCTGAGGACTGTGAAGTGAAACAAGGACATAGAAAATGTCTCCAAAAGAAGCATCAGCTAGGAGGACAAAAGAGTATCAAACAGAATCAAAACCAGAGGAATGTTTGCTGAGGAGAACAGCATTGAAATGGCAAGACTTTTTTATGAGCCATGTTGATTGACATGCACAAAAGAAACATTTGTTTCAGTTTGGCCCTAAATCAGACTCTCAGTTGCCAGATCTTTTATTTCTCTTCCCTTCCATGTCTCCCTGAAGCACCTTTCCATCTGTACATAGTAGCAAGAAGGGAAGCTGCACCTATTTTCTCATGGAGAAAAAGACTCTTCTGCACCAAGAGCTGCCAAAGGTACTCATTAATGGGTAAGAACTGTCCTGTTCAATTTGATGATTCTCAGGACCCAAGAAGATTGTAACTGGGCCTACTTTCAAGTGTGGAGGCTATTATTCCAACCGGATTTTAAAAGTCCAGAGGAAAGTCATATTTTGGTGTATAAATTAACTAATGACATTGAGGGCTTCCCCCTCCTTTTGGTAAACCTTAATGTGTCAGTCCATCATGCCTTTTTAAAGACCCATTTTCATGCAACATAACTAATGTAAGCTCTTATGATAATTCTGCAAATAAATCATGACACCACAGGACCATTTGTCTTCATCACATCAGTAGAAGGTGTCAGGGGCTATCAAAAAGCTAATTTTCTGGTGCCTACTTATTTGCCACTGCAAAGATGAAGGTGAAGCAAAGGAAATTATCTAGGGCAGGGAAAGTCAACTACTGTATCCTTGAGGGCTGCTCTAGTCTTCAGACAGTGGCCTATGGAAGGCCTGAGGAATACAGTTTTTGAGAATTCTGAAACAAAGTGGCCTAATCCATACCTCCTGAATGAGCATGTAGATTGGAACATAGTTGTTCACCAGCTTTAACTATTATTATTATTATTATTATTATTATTATTATTACTATTCTCCCTTCACTGTGAGATCCCAGGGTGGTTTACAACCATTAAAAAATATAATATTTAGAAAACAGTTCAAACAGTGGCTAGCAATGCAATTCTGGACTCAAAAAGGGAAAGAATAGAAAAAAATAACTTAAAGTATGTATTTGGAGGAGGGAAAATTCCTTTAAAGTTCCTATTTTGAGGAAAAGGCATTAACTGGTATTTAAATTACAGCTGAGCCAAAACATCCCAGATAACATTTTCCGAGAAAATTTCTGAGATTTTCCCTTTTTCTGCTCCTTGAAAGAAAAAGACCCCTTTGAAGAATTTTCTCCAACTATTAGCCACCAATTTTTCTAAAAGGTGAACTTTCACCTGGATTTTAAATAAAGAAATAGAGAAATAAATCACAGATTCATGCAGAAATGGGAGGAATGGACTTATGAGTGAACACATGTTAAAGTGTTAAACTGGAAGTAGGTTGATTCACTCACCCATCCCTTTTGCCTGCTTAATCTAACTCCTCATTATGTACAACCAGGCTCTGCAATAAAGCTTGTGCTTTCTATAGGTAGGGGCTTTTAAGACACAGAGAGCATGCACTCTTGTTATGCCTGCTATTTATTTCTCTAAATGCTGAGGAATCAATGTGCTTCCCAAAAGAACCCCTCAAAGAGGCATATTGGCAATGGTCCTTTGCCTTTCTGGAATAAACGCAAGATAGCAATGCAACAAAATGTTTATGAAATATACACATGGTGGAGCCAAATGGCTATCAGCAGGGGCATTGCATGTGCTATTAGCACTGAATTTCCCAGTACTGGCAGCTAGATGCACAAACCGAGGTGTGCACCCAGCAATTTCAGGAGGGAAAAGTACACCTGTGTGCAGAAATTTTCCAGAGACTCTATGCCTATCCATGGGGAAGAAGAGCAGAAAACACCAGAAGAAATAAAAGTTGCAGGTTCTGCACACACCCTAATACTTTAGAGTAGGGGTGGGGAACCACTTTCAGCTTGTGGGATGCACTCCCCAACAGGCAACCTTTGTGATGCCACAGGCGAATGGTTGGTAGGACCACAAGCAAAAAAATGGGTGAGCAGGGACTATGAAACTAATGAACCTTCAGCTTCAGGGTTCTTAATCCCAGGTAGGCCCCAGAAGCAACTTCCATCCACATGGCTTAAAAATGTAGACCCAATTTGAGTCACATTGATTTGAGTACAACTGATTATTTTTTTACCTGTATATACTTCAACAATCCCAACGTTTGAGAGCCAGTAGGACAGATGTTGTAATGGTTTGGTGATCTGTCATGGAACAACCCCATTGGAGAAGATAACAGTGGTTTCCCAGACCTCGTTGGTTGCGAAAGGGCCCCCATGACCGTTCAAGCTTCAGGGCCACCAAATTTTAGGTCTGCCACTGAGCAAGAGATGTAACTGTTACCTTTGCACAGCAGGCTACATTCCAGCCATGCAAACAATGACATGGAACAGGGCTGCTGAGAGTATAAAGGTAAAGGTAAAGGGACCCCTGACCATTAGGCCCAGTCGTGACCGACTCTGGGGTTGCGGCGCTCATCTCACTTTATTGGCCGAGGGAGCCGGTGTTTGTCCACAGACAGCTTCCAAGTCATGTGGCCAACATGACTAAGCCGCTTCTGGAGAACCAGAGCAGCACACGGAAACACCGTTTACCTTCCCGCCGGAGCGGTACCTATTTATCTACTAGCACTTTACATGCTTTTGAACTGCTAGGTTGGCAGGAGCAGGGACTAAGCAACAGGAGCTCACCCCGTTGTGGGGATTCGAACCACCGATCTTCTGGTCTCTGATCGGCAAGTCCTAGGCTCTGTGGTTTAACCCACAGCGCCACCTGTGTCCCACTGAGAGTAACACTGCCTCATTTTAGACCCTGGGCTTGATGGTTTTAAGAGACCCTACCCCTTAGACCTCCATACATACTGCTTCAGTTGTGAAGCATGCAAATGATGTTTCTCTCTGCTGCCACGTACTTTACAACTGTTTCTACACTCCTGATAGGAAAGCAAAGCAAGCAAAACAGTTTGCCAACTGATAACAAAATGAATATTCTGAGCGTGTGCAGTTTTGCAATTTAAGCTCCCGTTAATGATAGCGCCATCCCGACTACAAGAGTAAAATGGAGTTTGCTTCCACTGCCTCAAAGCTAAACATGAAGCAGCATTTGGTTTGTGTATTTGTTTGAGGAGTGCAGACTCGGGAGTTTCACATTAAAAGGGAAAGGAAATTGAATTTTCCCTCCACTGCTGCCATCTATATAGGAAAGTAGTCTCAATCAAGGTTTGCAGAAATGCAAAATATATTCAGTTGAAAGACCCCTTAGCTCAATGCAAGCCGAGCATGCCTAGTGGACATGGGATGCTGAATGAGTGTTGGAGGGGAGAGATGGAGCAGAGGATGCTGAAATAACTCTCAACAATAGCACTCCACACAGCTGCATTTTGTTGGTATCACAGACCCAGGGGGCCCTGAAGTAGAAAGAAACATGTATTTTTCTATTTGGGGAGAAACCAAAACAATATAACAGCTGGGTACCAGCTGGAAGGGGGAATGTAGGCAAGTATAGCTCACTGTCTGAGTTGCGTGCCCAGGCACATGGCACATGCACCACAGTGCACAGGGATCAATTGTCATTAAATAAGACACAGAACATTGGGATGCAATAGGCCACAATTTTATTGATTACAGATGTAAGTAGGTAATTGGGAATGCAGCCAGGATCAACCAGCCTGCCTGCTTGTTGATCAATGAATTGGGCTGCCCCTTGACATGTATCATGTGTGACACTCTTTCCAGGGGTGCCTCTTGGAAGGCCCTTGCTATGGCCCATCAGCCCCCATGTGGACTCCCATACAATGTTACCTCTTCCCAGAACCTTTTAATGGGGTAGCTGATTTATAAGGGTCCAACTCAATGCCTTATCCACCAAAGTTATGACGTTTGCCACAGGGTAGGCGAAAACCTGCAGACAGGTCATATTCTCCCCAAATATGGTGACTGAATATTTGATAGCAAAGTCCTCAGCCTGCTCAGCTTTGGGCGAGACCAGTTACAGGGCAGGAGGCAGGAAATCCCACAGCATCGGAGCAGGCCAGGACCCAGGCACACCTCTTATTTAAATGGAACAAGTGAACCTGGTTGAGGCCAGGTCCGACCTGGTTGTGGCCCGACCCTCCTGCTTCTTCTTGGTTGGCCCGTTCAAGGGCTCAGTTGCTGACAAACCGTACAACTGGAAGGGTAGGTTTTCACGTCTTGCCCTGGCCACACAGGGAAGATGGCACCTGAGCCCGGCTATTACTGTGCCATAATTTGCAAGGGGCAGCAAACGATTGCCCCCACTAAGCCCTGAGGTAAGTGGTCCTGATCAGGACACTCCATACGACAACATTAAATTTAAGATCTCACTTGCTGAGTCCTCAAGATTGTGGAAGAATGGAAACCTATGGTAAAAGAGAACGACCATTTCCCCTTATCTGGGTGCTATAGCAGCAGTTTTAGGCCATTGTTCTGTCATTATGAAGCTGGTACCAGAGTTTGGGAGATGAAGGCTGCTTCATATACTTTTGTCCATCCATCTGTTTTGTTTATTTATTTATTCATTCATGTAATTTCTACACCACTTTCTAACACAAGAAACGAAACAGCTTCCATAGCAGCTAATTTATCGGTGAGGACTGTGCCATTGACAGCTTGCATGTGTGAACTGACATCATTGACCAGGCAGTGTCTCAGGTGTTATGAACCTTTTATCAGCTATGGAGAAACACAGTGATGCTTCAAATAAATCAGGGATTGTATATCACAGCCCATTCACACATGCAAGCCTGAGTTTAGGGCTGTATTTGGGTCATTTTAACAGGCACTGCAACACAATAAGATGCTTACTCCTTAATGGGGGGGGGGGGAATCCAATTCAATGGGACTTACTCCCTAGTAAGTATGTTTAGAGTTGCAGTCTTATAGTGTTTACATGCTCAGCAGCTGCTGAGAATGTTCCAGGCTCAATCCCAATCATTTCCAGGTAGAGCTGGGAGAGAACCATATTTGAAAACCTAGAGAGCCACTGCGAGTCATTATTGATAATACTTAGCTAAACTGACCAGTGTAAGGCAGTTTCCTATGTTCCTAAACTCTGAAATGTAGGTGGGGGGGGATTCTTATGCTAGACAGATAAGCAGAGGGTATATGCTCAATCTGAAGTCCCAATTCTTATGCCAAAGCTCAAATTCCAATGTGGGAGTGTAAAAGCCAACATATTGCTAAGAGAAGATAAAAAGAAAAAAGAAAAAGGCAAAGGACCCCTAGATGGTTAATTCTAGTCAAAGGCGACTATGGGGTTGCAGCACTCATCTCGCTTTCAGACTGAGGGAGCCGGCGTTTGCCCACAGAAAACTTTCTGGGCCATATGGCCAGCATGACTAAACTACTTCTGACACTGTGACAGAAACCAGAGCGCACGGAAACGTTGTCCACTTTCCTGCCACAGTGGTACCTATTTATCTACTTGCACTGGCGTGCTTTCGAGCTGCAAGGTTGGCAGGAGCTGGGACAGAGCTACAGTAGCTCACCCCATCACGGGGATTTGAACTGCCGACCTTCTGACTGGCAAGCCCAAGAGGCTCAGTGGTTTAGACCACAGCACCACCCTCCTCATTGGCACAAGGTTTTCTGCTTTCACAGCTGAACATTCTTGTCCTCTCCTCCCTGCCATGTTTCCCCTAAATCTGCTTTGGAGTTTCCCACCACCCTCTGGAGCAGATTCTGGGGAGCAAAGGCTGTGCACATGGATGGAGGAGAGAGGGGAAGTCCTTCTTCAGAAGCAGAAATCCTTGCACTGATGGGATGCAGTAGGTCAGGGGTGCCCAAACTTTTTCCCAAGAGGGCCAGATTTGATGAAGTTAACATGCGTGAAGGCCGACCAAAGCTGCTGAGCTATCCTTAGATTCTGAATGTGCCACTAAATGGAAAAATGAAATATTGGTAACTTAAGACAGCACCTTTTGAATCCACAGAATTATGGATAATCTCTTGCTGCATTACAAAACACATACCTGACCTTTGGGGGCAATGTCTTCACTGCATTTCTGGTGTACTCTGGGGCTGGGACATATCCCAGAGGGAAAAAGCACACTGAAAATAAATCAGTGCAGCATCCCTTTAGCATGTACTATGAAGCAGTGAAGCTTTCTTTTCTTGGTCAAAGAATTTTCTCATCAGAGACGATGTCTGGCAATTTATTTCTGGATACTAATTCATCTATTCCTGCGAGATCATACTCTGCTTCCAACTTGCTCCTTAAAGTAAGATATAACAAAGAAAGAGAGAAGAGATACCTTAAATTGAGGAGGTCTGGTATCATGCATGCTGCTTGCTGCATTGATCAAATTACCTTCCGGATCTCAAATTTCATTAGTATGTCTGACTTCTCAACTTTAAAAGATAATTAGAAAATAGATGTAAGGCGTTTACCTAAGTGGAATACAAAAGGAAAAAAGGAAATGGACCTACCATTTGCTTAAACGTTTCCTTTTCTTTCTCTTGATTTAACTATTTCTGTCTGTACCTGGAAGGTTTTCCTTCCCAACCGCCCCCCAACAACAACAACAACCCCCCCCCCTACACCATATCTTTTGGTAGAACTTGTTCCAAGTTCATTCCATCATATACAACAGTGTTTTTCTGGCACATACCTCTATTTTTCAAATCACGGATATTACAAAAATATGATATAAACAGGGAGATTCACATTGTGTCTTTGCCCTGGAGAATAGGACATTCTTTGCATTGGGAGATGGGACGCAGGTGGCGCTGTGGGTTAAAGCCTCAGTGCCTAGGACTTGCCGATCGAGAGGTCGGCGGTTCGAATCCCTGCGGCGGGGTGCGCTCCCGCTGCTCGGTCCCAGCGCCTGCCAACCTAGCAGTTCGAAAGCACCTCCGGGTGCAAGTAGATAAATAGGGACCGCTTACCAGCGGGAAGGTAAACGGCGTTTCTGTGTGCGGCTCTGGCTCGCCAGAGCAGCGATGTCACGCTGGCCACGTGACCCGGAAGTGTCTCCGGACAGCGCTGGCCCCTGGCCTCTTAAGTGAGATGGGCGCACAACCCCAGAGTCTGTCAAGACTGGCCCGTACGGGCAGGGGTACCTTTACCTTTACCTTGCATTGGGAAGGTGTGTTTTGTCACTTTCCAATTGGGAGCATGAGGAGAAAGAACCACAAGTTATTCAGTCTTCCTCTCTTGATGCATTAAGAGAGGCTTTCTAATATGGTTGGCTCTGTATAAGTTAAGATGCATCTCCAGCATTGTTAAGAAGAAATGAATGGAATGTTTCTAGGCTCCATTCATGCTTTTGCATTTTGATCTCCAGTGCAGAATGAAATAATGGCTGATCAAAGTCACAAGTTGTTTACAGATTTGCAAAGAGACATTGACGGTTGCTGTCACAGATTCCTGACAGATCTCGAAAGAAAAGATAAATCTGACTGAGCAATAGTAGGCACAATAACACAAATATAAAAGCAAGAGCTGTTAGAACTATTTACATTATGCAACAATGATAATCTTGTGTGCGCGCGCACACGTATGTGTAATAGGCAAATGAAGATTGACTGTTCAATTTTTGGTTTCTAACCTCACGTCTTTCAAATTTAAGGTAGCATTTCTAATGCTGGTCAATATATTTAAAAATATCCTATAAATATTGACACACTTCCATTTTAAGTAAAAAGCCCCATATTGTGCTTAAATCAATATATATGTTTGCAAAATTTCCAATGAAGTTCCAAGAGGCAGAGTGAAGTATATTTTGACAGCAATTGAATATACAATCATAAGGGATTGGGAAAATAAATCAGCTACGTTGCACAGCAGGCATGATAGCTGTCTGCAGCAAGATGCCAATACTCAATCTGAAATTATTGAAAGAGGGGTGTGTGTGTGTGTGTGTGTGTTATAAAAATAATAATCCAAGAAATCTGAGAGCACTCAGAAGAGACAGCTGTTAAGATTTCAGATCAAAAGCAGACATGATAGAAGAGGGGACAAACTGTAAAGGTAGGTGTGGACATAGTGTAAAAGTGTGTGGCCAATTGATTTTTACTTTTAGAGGACACATTCTGGAGTGAATAGAATAGAATAGAATTGGACCCTGAGGATTATCTAGTCCAAACCCCTGTGATGCAGGAATGTCATGCTCGCTGGCATGTTCTCTCCCTCCTGGTTCAACGTTCAGGAGCCTCAAAAGCTTTCTTCTGCCCAAACATCACAGCGACCAATGCCAACAGACATTGGCACACTTAGGGATCTGCAGAGTCTCCGCAGCTTGCGTAACAGACCTCAGAAACTCAGCATTTTGGCTAATCTACTTTATTTACATATAAACACACACGGAGCACTGCAACATGGCTCCCTCTCTCTCTAGCATCAGACAGCAAAGAGAGAAAGAACAAAGGACAATAGTCCCACTTCACGGAACACAGTAACACAAACATCATGTCTCCGTCACTTTCCACTCTGTGGAGTCAAAACACACACCGTCATGTGATAGACAAAAATCCCATGACTGCAATCATGGAGCAGGAATTCTAACAGAATATGCAGCTGTCCCATAAAGGGATTGAACTTGCAACCTTGGCAATATCAGCACCACGTTCTAACCAACAGATGCATGTGCTTTTGGCATCACAGCAGAAGACTTGAAAAAGTGCCAGCACTGCTATCCAACCATGGCTGAGGTCCATTTCACTCATCACCAGTGATGGAGGAGAAATGCATTTCTATCCCCATTTAAAGGTAAAAGGACCCCTGACCATTAGGTCCAGTCGCAGAGAACTCTGGGGTTGAGGCGCTCATCTCACTTTACTGGCCGAGGGAGCCGGCGTACAGCTTCCGGGTCATGTGGCCAGCATGACTAAGCTGCTTCTGGCGAACCAGAGCAGCACACGGAAATGCTGTTTACCTTCCCGCCAGAGCGATACCTATTTATCTACTTGCACTTTGTGCTTTTGAACTGCTAGGTTGGCAGGAGCAGGGACCGAGCAATGGGAGCTCACCCCGTCGCGGGGATTCAAACTGCTGACCTTCTGACTGGCAAGCCCTAGGCTCTGTGGTTTAGACCACAGCGCCACCCGTGACCCAAATACCTACCTAATTTGCACTTTGATGAGTTTTGGCATGCAGTCGTCCAGCCATGTAATGGGTACATAAATGTATATGCTAGGATAAAGTGTGCATAAAATGCACCCCTCCCTCTGTGGAGGGGCACTCTGTCGGGCACGCCTACTGCAGCAGTGACACGTGATGTCATGCGCTGTGTGTGATGTCACACATGCATGATGTCACACAATGTTGGCTGGAACCCGGCATACCTGTTAGGGAAAATAGCATTAAAATTCTTTGTGTGGAATTGCTTTGCAAATAAATAAATAAATAAATCTACATTACAAAAAGAATGCATACAAAAATGCACATACTGGGAGACATCTGAAGGCAGCCCTGTATCGGGAAGTTTTTGACGTTTGATGTTATAATATGTTTTTATATAGGTTGGAAGCTGCCAAGAATG
Organism: Podarcis cretensis; assembly: GCF_951804945.1. Lineage (NCBI taxonomy): Eukaryota > Metazoa > Chordata > Lepidosauria > Squamata > Lacertidae > Podarcis > Podarcis cretensis. The sequence continues at coordinate 115,065,713 of NC_137170.1, read as the reverse complement.
TCTGGGGCAACCCATCCAGATGGGCATGGTATAACGATTGTTGTTGTTAGCACAAAAATGCTGGTGAATTTTCATGAGGACATTTTGAAAATATCATAAACTTATGTAGAGAACTGACATTAAGATCGGAAACATGGAAAACTGAGAGAAACCAAAATTGGCCAGTCTCTAGTTATTACTCAGAGGAAAAACCCCAGCTTATAACCAAGGCTGGGTCTAGACACATCAAAGAAGAGTTTCAGTTAAATACGTTGCAAATTGGGTTGGCAAAGATGGAACTCCACAGCGCCATCTGGCGTCACAGTATTAGAATCCATAAACAATGCATATATAGTGCTTTTTCTTTGCCAATGTAGCCGGGTCCCAAGTGTGTGAAGCAGGAATATGTCGTCAATGGGAGCTCCATGATTTGCATGATACAAATGTTTGCTTGCTTCAAACAAACAAACAAACAAACAAACAAATAGTTAGTGAGGGGCAGGGAACCACAGGAGATCCATTCATGGATCTCTCATAATCACATCTAGGCTAACTTTAAGAATAGCAAAAAGGAAAAGGCTATTTTAATACGGATGAGAAAAGGCTATTGTGGCATCAGCAGCAGTATTTGAATATTCAGTGCTTTCAATGGCAGCTGGGGTCATGTTGCAGATTTCAATACTCATGCTGTTTCGTAGGAATCCTTCTGGTATTGGCATACCACGGGGGCCAACACTGAGAGCCCTACTAGTGACAGTACATTTCAGCACCAGACAAACCCATTTTCATTCACCTGGGCTTTGAAAGATGCTTTATTTCATTTCTCAAATTAAAACAAGCACATTAAAATACATTCAATGCTTCTGAGGAAGTTTGGGAAGGTGTTTGACAAAGGGCATCTATATTCAGATAACTTGGTGAGAAAACAGATTATGAGTCTCTGAGAGGGGGGAGTTTTTCCGAGTCCGCTTTGCCAACTTATAAAGAGCAGGTGATAGTCTGTTTTCCTTTCAACAAATCTCTCACGTATATTATTTGCCCGATATACTGGCTGTGTAAAAGTAACATGTGGAGTGTGGGCTTCCAACAAATACGTGAATGAATGTTTATTGATCATTAGACTATAGCAATATAATTATTGCAATACTGCACATCTGCTAAACGTATATACAGCATCTGCTGTCTTATGGGCTGTTATAGGGAACATTTCCAAAGAGCTTTAAATATCCGTAGCTGATTATATTATAATAAGTGTGTGTGTGTAGTGATTTTATTTCAAGGAACAACCAGGAACAACAGTGAATACATTTGATCACCAAGTAATATCTTATATCTTATCTTATCTTATCTTATCTTATCATCTCTTCATCTTATCATTACAGTGGTACCTTGGGTTAAGTACTTAATTCGTTCCGGAGGTCCGTTCTTAACCTGAAACTGTTCTTAACCTGAAGCATCACTTTAGCTAATGGGGCCTCCTGCTGCCGCCGTGCTGCCGGAGCATGATTTCTGTTCTCATCCTGAAGCAAAGTTCTTAACCTGAAGCACTATTTCTGGGTTAGCGGAGTGTGTAACCTGAACTGTATTTAACCTGAAGCGTATGTAACCTGAGGTACCACTGTATTTTATTTTTCTCTTTCAATGTTTTACACTGCAGTTGAAAACCCCTTTTGTAGGGGGTTTGGATTTAGGAAGGTATCCATCCACTTGCTTCTCCTATCTGGACTGACCACCAAACATGCAGGTGGGAGGTCTGTTCTTGTCAACGGAGCCCAATGGAGAGCCCCCACTTCGGCAAATGGATTGAGCTGACCTGGAATCTGCTAGGTGCCTGTCTCACAGCTGGCTGATCCAGGCCTGGCTGCTGTGCTAAGCCCAGAGCTGATGCAGGAACCGGCTCTCATCTGCCGGCCTCGTTCAGCTCCTCCTCCGGCTGCTTCTTCTCCCATGAACAACTGGCTTGCGGATGAGTGGTTGCTGGGCTGCTCCACAAGGCCTTGGAGGTGGCAGTGAGAAATTGGGCTTGCTGTGCTAGCTGGCAACTGTGACTGACACTTCTGAATTCTGAAAGAATAAAATAAATCCAAGTTGAAAAGTAGAATTGGAGAATGTAAGGAAGTGTCATGTTTTGAGGAGAGTGGAGCATTTTGTCCCAAAAGGCCTCTGAAGGACCGCAGAGGAAGCATGATAAAAATGTGCTGTGGTCTAGAGACTGGGTGGCTAACCTGTGGTCCCCAGGCCTCTAGTGGTCTTTTTGTGATCCTCCAAGACTACCACCTCTTTAAAAACGTGTCATTTAAATGTTATTACTTTAAAAAAATGTTTTGGACCATGCAATATTGTGTGGTCATCTTCAGTATACCTGAAGGAGCGTCTCCACCCCCCATCATTCAGCCCAGAGACTGAGGTCCAGCTCCGAGGACCTTCTGGAGGTTCCCTCACTGCAAGAAGTGAAGCTACAGGGAACCAGGCAGAGGGCCTTCTCGGTGGTGGTGCCCTCCCTGTGGAATGCCCTCCCATCAGATGTCAAGGAAATAAACAACTATCTGACTTTTAGAAGACATGTGAAGGCAGCCCTGTTTAAGGAAGTTTTTAATGTTTGATGTTTTATCACCTGACATTCAAGGTCTGTTCATATAATATTGGTGGACATCACACCACTCTTGTAATATGTGTAAAAAGGGGTCATGTGGATGACACAATACACCATTCCTTCACACAACAATGTTGCTTCACTCTTGGGGGACAGGGAATACCAGTAGTGGAAGGAAGCACATAATTCAATAACAGGATTGCCAGATCGTTGGCATCCCCAAACCTGAAGCTTATGGGACATCATGAGTTGGATGTTGCTGATGAAATATGGTGTTTTGCTCCCTGCCCCCCAATGAGCTTTGATCCAAATGGAGAAAAAGAATGACATAGTTGTTTTTTAAGTTGGCATTGTGAGCACAACTTATATTTCCCATGATCCCTGACATGGGCCACTTGGGCTGGGGATAAAGGAAGGTAGCATTCCAATGGCACATGAAGTTTCCCATCTTTGACTTTAACTGTGCTTCTTGTACCAACTAGAGATCCTAGGGTTTTAACATGCAATCTGTTCTAGAAGTGTTGACATTCCCAACATTTAAATGTGAAGCAAAGCATAGCTCCTACTTTTGAAGTGTTCTGGCTGTGTGTAAAAGAAATATGTGCAAACTTATCCATTTCTGTCTGACTATAGGAAATGAGACTCCTTAAGTCTTAATATTTGGTTCTGCCTAAGTCACCCTATCAGTCTGCCTCTTGGGTGAGTTGAGCAAGAGATACTGCGATTAACTTTAATGCTATGCAAAGTAACTTTCTGCCTTGCATGTGGAAGATTGTGTTTTCAATTCCGAATAGGTATTTCATTCAGAAATTAGTGTTTTTTGACACGGCGGTGATATATCAGACATAACAAATTGGGCAAAACATCATTGTTTTGCAAATGTTCTGCAGATACCCTTTCAAACGTTAATAAGCAGAGAGAGCTAAATATGTATATTTTAAGCCTTTTCTCATATATAAATATAATAAACAATAGCAAGCCAAGCAGAACTGGGGGATGTTCCTCCCTTTTGAATTTCAAATAGTATATAGCCGTACCTTGGTTTTCGAATTTAATCTGTTCCGGGAGTTCGTTTGACTCCCAGAATAGTTCAAAAACCAAGGCGCAGCTTCCAATTAGCAGCCAATCAGAAGCCATCACTTTTGGTTTTTTACTGTTCAGGAGCCAAAACATTTGAGTTCAAAGGTGTTTGGCTTCCGAGGTTCCACTATACGTACTAAATAAATACCACTAAGCTTTAAAATGAACGGCGGCAAGGGTGTCATGGAGATTAGAAAATTGGGTCCATTGCTGGCTGTTTCCATGGGGAAGCCTATGGCAGGTGAAGCCTGAGCCAATGACAGGTGGAAGCTACTGATTCTAGGCTTGTCCTCATCCTCCTACATGTTGGACAACAATTGGGTTGCCATATTTTGAAGAGCAAAAAAGAGGATGCTATGACGACTCTCATTTTCAGTACCCCTACTACTGTATATGTAGACTCTAGAAGCTGTGATATATTGCTGAGGGGAGCAGGAGAAGAGAAGAGGAAAGCCAGTCTTCAGCCACCAGTTAGGTCTATGTCTCATCCAGAAAGAATAGCCAGAGGTATTTTGGCAAATTTTAAAAATCCACCAGGAGAGAAATTTTACCCCTAAAAAGAGGACGTGTCCTGGAAAAAGAGGACATGTGGCAAACCTAACATTGAAGCAACACAAGGGTAACAATGAGACTAATAAGGAGGAAGCTGTCCGCTGCATGGACTGGTGGTATGCAAGAAGGCGGGCAGGCGGGGGCTGGCTTTGGGAAGATTGAGATTGGTGGGTGTCATGGGCCAGGAGTCAGCTTCTCTTGCTGAACAGCAGCCTGAAGAGGGAGAAGGTGGACTAACTCCACCTGCAGCTGATCAGTCTTCAAGGACACAGAGAAGGTGCTGATGAGAACCAGCTGGCTTCAGCCTTCTTAAGAAGAGCTTTCTAGCAGATGCTAGAAAAATGCTTGTGGTTCCTGACTCTGCCTTGCTGCTTCTTGCTTGTTTTGACCTTTGTTCATTGGATTCCCTGACCCCTAGACCATCTGACCATATGTTTGCCTGACTCTAGGACCGGACCCGACTCCAGATATTGACTCTGCCTTCAGGTAAGTACACATCAAAGACTCTTCTGGTTGGCTGGTCTCCCACTCCACTGAGCTCTACACTTTGTGGCTCAGCAACAAGACTATGACAGTGGGGTATTGCCCCATGTTCCTAATGGACCAACCCCAATGGACCTCCTCACATTTAGCCTGCACACATTCACACCAAACACCTGCAAAGGGTTTCTGTCATCCCATCCAGGAGAATTGTATCACATACTGGGCACAGTAGAGGTGCAATGTGTGATCAAAACTCATTTGCCCATAGTCTGGATGCCATGCATGGCAACTGACGTCTGAAAATGTCCTTCAGCCTTACGGTGTCATAATTCAAAGGTTCAACAATTAATTAGACAGGCTTATTGCGCCCACCACTGTTTCCAATGTTCAATGTTCTTGGGTCTCCTGAGGGTTGAAGCCGAAGCCACTCAGTGGTTGATGCCTGCTGCTCTCCCGATCTTTCATTTCCATGCCTGGATTAATATCAGTTTGCACAGCGGCTGCAGGTTGCAATAGAGATTTCCACACACACTGAACAGAGCAGTAAAAAAATTACTTCCACTGTAATTCTCTGAAAGCTGGCACCTTGTCACTGCAACAGCATGCATATCATATTGTTTTTATAAGACCCAAATATTCATTGTTTCAAATACCTTCCATGCATTGGGGGACTATTTTATTACAGAAGGGGGAATGAAAATGCCACTGAAATTAATTTTGTTATTCCAAATGTCAGCTTTCTGCAGTATTCATGGGAAGAAAATTTGATGCTTCAATTAGTTGCCTACTGAGGTCCAGCTGGCTGTTGGGATGTAAGTGCCTGAGAGGAGAAAAATATACCCCAGGTAGAAAGTGTGATTCATAACAGGCTGGTGCTTGGCTTTCTGTCGGTTATGGTTCCATACACCCTAAGCAGGAATACTATTGGGCTCAAGGAACAGGGACGTAGATTGAGATCACATACTGATCCTCCCAAGAGATCTATTGAGGACAGCAAGTTGTATGCTCTTTTTTCCTGGGTGGGGATGTGAGAACTGCATCACAAAAATATGAATGGGATTGATTCACATCAAACTGATTTCTCACCCATCCCCAATCTGAGCCCACACATGGGTTGCAAGGCCAGTTTATTATAATAATAATAATAATAATAATAATAATAATAATAATAATAATAATAATTTGTTATTTATACCCTGCCCATCTGGCTGGGTTTCCCCAGCCACTCTGGGTGGCTTCCAACAGAATATTAAAATAAAATAATCTATTAAACATTAAAAGCTTCCCATTAAAAGCTGCCTACAGGTGCCTTCTAAAAGTCTGGTAGTAGTTTTTTTCTTTGACATCTAGTGGGAGGGCATTCCACGGGGTGGGTGCCACTACCAAGAAGGCCTCTCCCTGGTTCCCTGTAACTTGGCTTCTCGCAGTGAGGGAACCACCAGAAGGCCCTCGCACTGGACCTCAGTGTCCCGGCAGAACGGTGGGGGTGGAGACTCTCCTTCAGGTATACTGGACCAAGGCCATTTGGGGCTTTAAAGGTCAGCACCAACACTCTGAATTGTGCTTGGAAATGTACTGGGAGCCAGTGTAGGTCTTTCAAGACTGGTGTTATGTGGTCTCGGCGGCCGCTCCCAGTCACCAGTCTAGCTGCCGCGTTCTGGATTAGTTGTAGTTTCGAGGTGACCTTCAAAGGTAGCTCCACATAGAGCGCATTGCAGTAGACCAAGTGAGAGATAACTAGAGTGTGTACCTCTCTGGTGAGACAGTCTGCGGGCAGGTAGGGTCTCAGCCTGCATACCAGATGGAGCTGGTAAACAGCTGCCCTGGACACAGAATTTACCTGCGCCTCCATGGACAGAATGACTCCCAGACTGCGCACCTGGTCCTTCAGGGGCACAGTTACCCCATTCAGGACCAGGGAGTCCTCCACACCTTCCTGCCTCCTGTCCCCCCAAAACAGTACTTCTGTCTTGTCAGGATTCAACCTCAATCTCTCTCACACAAGCTATCCAAGGGTAATAACTCCTCAGAAGCTGCTTCTCTACAGTCATTCTAACGAAAACCAGTGTCTCCAGGGAGAAAAGCAAGGGCAAAAAGATTGCTGTCGCGTATTTGTAGCAATAAAAAAGGAGCAATGCATCCAGTTGAAGAGGAGCTCCACTGAGGATGAATTCCCAAACAGCATATACCTTTCATCAAAGGTAGCTTTGGGACCAGTTGTCTGAATTTGGGATGTATGTAGAACTTCCTGTTGGGTTCTTCATCCATTTTCATGTGCCATTATTAACAGCTGCAGGTGAGAGGCCCATGGCAATGAAATATATCTTTTCCTGCGAGCGCTGAGTTTCATTGCTGGCGGTCTTTCTTTTGAAACATATTAAGACCCAGTAGTAGAAGAAATATGGAACAGAAATTTCCCCTAGCTGCAGTTGCCACTGTAACAAACATGTGAAACTTGAACACTGTGGGCAGTTCAGAGATAAAATGGAAATAGCCCAGCTCTCCTGTTTAGATGTTCCTTCCTGGCCTTTTGGAAATATGAACAAAGAGTTTCAGTCACTGTACAGGAAAGAAAACTTAATTCTCCTCCTAGGTGGGAGAATATCTCTAATCATCCATGTCAGATTTTTCTGCCACTTCTCCTGAAACTATGATTTGAAACAATTTAGCAACCTTTATCACTATTTCTAATCCTAAAACCATCTGGGGTGATATGTGAGCAGGTATTTATATTCTCAGAGGACATTTAGGTATGTGGAGGAAAAGGGATAAGCCTTGTGTTTATTTATAAGTTCTGTTTTTTATTGGGGGGGGAATATATATCGCAGTATAACAGATATTTCATTATATCCATTTTATTTCTGCTTTTGCACTTGGTAGGATTCATAATGCACAACACAGCGCTGCTCCCGTTCCCCGTATTTATGTGCTAGCATTACAGATTTTACATTAGAAAGCCAGGAAGCCAAGCACCACTGTATTTCATCTCACTGTTTCCTGCTATCTTATTAATGTATGTTAACGTCGAAAAGTTTCTGCATTGCTGCTAGCAATATATCCTGGGTGCATTCTGCCAATTGCATTATGTGTTTGCATTATTTGAATGGTAAAATGTGTTTGTGTTTTCAAAGCAGTGAAGTCAGGTTGGTGAATGGCAACATTAGGAGCATACAGAGGGATAGCTCAGGCGGCAGAGCGTGAGACACCCAATTTCAGAGTCGTGAGTTCGAACCCCATTATTGGGCAAAAGATTCCTGCATTGCAGGGGTTGGACCAGAGTACATTTGTGGTCCATTCCAACTCTATAAATTGTAATTGTAATCTTCTAGGCCAGGTGTGAATGACTTGTGACTCCACCAGCCATGGACAGCGACCCATTGGGGGAGTAATAATAATAATAATAATAATAATAATAATAATAATAATTTATTTATACCCCGCCCATCTGGCTGGGCTTCCCCAGCCACTCTGGGCGGCTTCCAAAAAAATATTAAAATACAGTAATACATCAAACATTAAAAGCTTCCCTAAACAGGGCTGCCTTCAGATGTCTTCTAAAAGTCTGGTAGTTGTTGTTCTCTTTGACATCTGGTGGGAGGGTGTTCCACAGGGAGGGCGTCACTACCGAGAAGGCTCTCTGCCTGGTTCCCTGTAACTTGGCTTCTCGCAGCGAGGGAACCACCAGAAGGCCCTCGGTGCTGGACCTCAGTGTCCGGCTAGAATGATGGGGGTGAAGATGCTCCTTCAGATATACTGGACTGAGGCTGTTTAGGGCTTTAAAGGTCAGCACCAACACTTTGAATTGGGCTCGGAAACGTACTGGAAGCCAATGTAGGTCTTTCAAGACCGGTGTTATATGGTCTCGGCGGCCGCTCCCAGTCACCAATCTAGCTGCCGCGTTCTGGATTAGTTGTAGTTTCCGGGTCACCTTCAAATGTAATCCCACGTAGAGAACATTGCAGTAGTCCAAGCAGGAGATAATCAGAGCATGCACCACTCTGGCGAGGAATAAATCATATACACTAATAATGAACTTTGGTGCTGAGTTATGACAAATCTGTAACCCAGATAGAGAGAGATGCTTGAGGAACCCCAGTGTTTGCAGAACTAGAACAAAACTTCAGAGGGAAAGCCTCCTTCCCCAAACTCAATGAAGAATGAACTTGCTATGTGTCTGTTGTGGGGAGAGTCAGAAAACTGGGGTGAAGAGATGGAATGGCATATGCTGGAAGAAGGAATGGCTGGCTGCAACCCTCCATGCTGCAACATTTTGTTGCAGGTGCCACTTGCAAACCTCCAGTCTTGCAGCTGCCTGGGGCTGAAAAAGCAGGATGGGGTGTATGATCATTCCCCGTTTGTGGAATTCTCTCCCCAGGGAAGCTCGCCTGGTGCCATCATTATAAATTTTAGGCAAAAATTTCCTTTAGAACCAGGCTTTTAGCCTTTAACTGTCTGTGAATGGGATGGTTTTTACATGTATTTTTCTTTCCTCTCCATTTTAATGTATCTATGTTTGGTTTATTGTCTGTCTGTTTGGTTATAAATCACTTTGGGTTGCCCTGGGCAGGATGAAGAAATAAAGAAATAAATCAGGCATTTGACAAGTGCTGGAATTCATGACTTGTGGGTTGCATTTGAGTCAGTGAACTATGAATTGTGCAGGCTTGCAGCACGACAAGGTTCAACTGCCGGGCATTTTCTCAACACAAGAAGGTGATTTGGGATTATTTCCTAGTTCATTGTAGCGAAGTGTGTAAACAATTACAGTATCTGTTAGCACTGCTGCACTCAGGGGCCTTTACCAGAACTCAGCAGTTCCTCCTTTTCTGTGGCTGGATCCAATGGCATTCTGAGAGCAACTAAGACTCAGAGTTTTGTGGTCCATTCTCAGGTCAGCAAGTTTAATTCTCAGGGCTATCGGCTAGTCTCAAATCAATAACTTTGAATCATGGATCTAGGAGCTTTTCTGCATTATTATTTCAAAACACAACTTTAAAAGAAATCACTTATCATTCTGAACACACCGAGAGAAAAATCATATGTGTATTTTCCCAGTGATCCTGTAAACTAAACGAAACCAAAAACGCCAAGGGATTTCTCTCAATAATAATAATAATAATAATAACTTTTATACCCCGTCCAGCCACTCTGGATGGCTCCCAGCAGAATTAACGATAATAATAAAAAAGCAATAAAACATCAGATATTAAAAACTCCCCTAAACAGGGCTGCCTTCAGATGTCTTCTAAAAGTCAGATACCGTATTTTTTGCTCTATAAGACTCACTTTTTCCTTCCTAAAAAGTAAGGAGAAATGTGTGTGCGTCTTATGGAGTGAATGCAGGCTGTGCAGCTATTCCAGAAGCCAGAACAGCAAGAGGGATTGCTGCTTTCGCTGCACAGCGATCCCTCTTGCTGTTCTGGCTTCTGAGATTTAGAATATTTTTTTTATTGTTTTCCTCCTCCAAAAACTAGGTGCGTCTTATGATCTGGTGCGTCTTATAGAGCGAAAAATACTGTAGTTGTTTTTTTTTTTTTTCATCATTCTTTTTTATTAATTCCACAAGAAAAGCAAAAAAAACAAAAAACTAATACACATATACAAGAAAAAAGATCTACAAAGAAAAGAAAGAAAAACAAATAAGCAAAAATACATAAACTTTGATTTGCCCATTGACATTCTTACATATACATCCCATTCGAGACTTCCTTCAGCTTGTCCATAAATCTTTCGAAGTAATAATCAAATTCACACGTTTCTCTACTTATTATTGTCGTTAAACTTTTCTCAATCTCCTATTTGCTTTGAACAATAAATCTTTGTTTTTCACAGTGCGTCTCTGAATCCCTTTAGCGTTGTTTGTCCCTCACTAATACATTCCAGATAATCCACATACTTTCCCCAATCCTTGATAAACACTTGGTCTCTTACATACCTAATTTTCCCTGTTAATTTATCCAGCTCTGCGTAGTCCAGCAGTTTAAATCTCCACTCCTCCACCGTTGGTATTACCTGCTGTTTCCACTTTTGGGCTAACACTACCCTTGCTGCTGCCACTGCGTAATATACTATCCTACGATCTTCTTTTTTAATCTCTTGCCTTAACATTCCTAACAGGAAGATTTCTGGTTTCTTTCTAAACGTGTATTTTAGAATTTTCTTTATTTCAATATATATATTCTCCCAAAATTGTTTCACTCTTCCACACTCCCACCACATATGGTAGAAGGAACCCTCCTCTTTTTTACACTTCCAACACTTCTTATCCGTCTTATACATTTTTGATAATTTTATCGGTGTTAAGTACCACCTATAAAACATCTTCATGACATTTTCCTTTATCATTGTACACGCTGTAAAATTTAATCCCTCTCTCCAAAGCTCTTCCCAATCTTCAAATTGTATGCAGTGGCCTACATCCCTTGCCCAACGGATCATCACTGATTTGACTCCTTCATCACTTAGATTCCAATCCAACAGCATCCTATACATCTTAGATATAATTTTTACTTCATTATTTATTATCTCCGTTTGAAATTTAGAATCTTTATCTACATATCCTCTTTCTTTAAAGTCTTTACTAAACATCTGATTTACCTGGATATGATGTAGCCAATCATAGACATACTCCTTTACTTGATCGTACGGCTTTATCTTCCATTTCCCTTCAACCTTAGTTAGCAATTGGCTATATGTAGCCCAGTTGCTTCTCATATTAATAGCCTTTATACTCATTACTTCAAGAGGTGATAGCCAATGTGGTGTTTTCGGCTCTAACAAATTCTTATGTTTTTCCCATACCTCAATTAACGGGCCTCTAAAGATATGATTTTCAAATCCCTTATGTACTTTCCTCTTATTCTTCCATAAATAAGCATGCCAGCCGAATCTATTGTCGAAGCCCTCCAAATCGAGTAGCTCCGTATTCACCAACTTTACCCAGTCCTTTATCCAACAAAGGCATGAAGCCTCGTAGTATAACTTCAAATCTGGCAGGGCAAAACCCCCCCTTTCCTTTATGTCTGCCAATAATTTAAACTGAATTCTAGGTTTTTTGCCCTGCCATATGTATCTTGAGAGTATTCGTTGCCAATCTCTAAAGATTCGGCTCCCCTTAATTATAGGTATAGTTTGAAATAGAAACATAAGTCTTGGTAAAACATTCATCTTAATTGTATTAATCCTTCCCCAGAATGACAGTTTCAGCCCTCCCCATTTTTCCAGATCTTTCCTTATGTTCTTCCACATCGGCTCATAATTATTTTTGAATAAGTCTATGTTTTTTGATGTTAACCAGATACCAAGATATTTAACTTTTTTAACTATCTCTATCTGTGTGTGCTGTTGGATAATTTCTATTGTTTTTGAGTCCACATTTTTAGCTATCATTTTCGTTTTTGTCTTATTTAGTTTAAAGCCTGCTATTTCTCCAAATTCTTCTATTTCCTTTAGTATTTCTTTTATTGCTGTTATTGGTTCTTCTGTCATTATTACTACATCGTCCGCAAAGGCTTTGGTCTTATACACGTTCTGTCCTAATGTTACTCCATTTATTTTCCCATTTTGCCTTATTGAATTCAAGAGTACTTCTAAAACTATTATGAACAGTAGAGGGGAGAGTGGACAACCCTGTCTTGTGCCCTTCTGTATCTTTATCTCTTCCGTCGCCATGCTGTTTATAATCAACTTAGCCTTCTGTTCGGTGTATATCGCTTTTACTCCGTTAAAGAAGTCATTACCAACATCCATGTATTCTAGAATTTTCAGCATAAAATCCCAAATCACCTTATCGAATGCCTTCTCGGCATCCACAAACATCATAATAACTTGTTTGTCAATTCTAACAGATAAATATTCTAGCATATTGATTATGCTTCTTGTGTTATTTCTCATCTGCCGCCCTGGCAGGAATCCCATCTGATCCTTATGGATAATTTCTGATAACAACTTTTTCAGCCTTCTTGCTAGGATTCCTGCAAATATTTTGTAGTCTGTGTTTAGCAGTGAAATTGGTCTATAATTTTTAACCTGGGTTAAGTCTGCATCTTGTTTGGGGATTAACGCAATATATGCTTCTTTCCATGTCCCAGGAATTTCTCCTTTCTTTAAGATGTTATTCATAGTCTCCTTCAAAGGTCCCACTAAAATAGATTTCATCTCTTTGTAATAACCAGCCGTAAACCCATCAGGACCTGGTGCTTTACCCCTTTTTAAGTCATTGATTATTTCTTCTATCTCCTCATTACCTATTGGTGTATTCAATCTTTGTTTATCCTCTACCGAAATTTTCTGCACCTTTTTCTCCTTCAAAAATCTTTCTATTCTCCTTATACCGATTCTCTCTTTGTCCTTATACAGACTTCTATAATAATTGGCAAACTCACTCCTGATTTCTTTGGGATCAGTTCTTTCTTCCCCCTCCACTATTATTTTGTTTATTATACCTTGTTCCTTTCTTTTTTTAATCTGCCAGGCAAGCCATTTGCCTGGTTTGTTTGAGAACTCGAAATTTTTTTGTCTCAGTTTTTTGATATTCCACTCCACTTCTCTATTTATTATAGTAGCAAACTGAGCTTGTAGCATTTTTATTCTTTCTTTTGCCTTCTGGCAGTTAGGTTTTTGGGATAGCTTTTGTTCATTTACCATTATCTGTTTTAGAATTTCCTCTTTATTTTTTTCCCTATTCCTATTTTTAATTGCATTCTGTTGGATAAAGTATCCTCTTATTACCGCCTTACTTGCGTCCCAGACTACATTGATCTTTGTTCCTTTGTCACAATTATCTGCAAAGTAATCCAACAGTTTTTTCTTTGCATTTTCGACAATTTTCTGGTCGTCTAAAAGATAGTCTTTAAGTCTCCATCTGAAAGATCTTGTCTCTAAACTTTCTAGTTCTAGCTCTATCGGACTGTGATCTGATATAACTTTCGGTCTTATTTCTATTAGTTTGGTTCTTGGACATAATTCACTGGAGAGCCATATCTGATCTATACGTGACATCGATTGGTTAGGTTCGGAATGATAAGTGAATTGTTTATCCAATGGATGTCTAAGGCGCCAGATATCCATCAGGTTGCAGTTTTCCACCATTGAGAAAAATGGTTTTGGTAGTTTTCCTTCTTTGTTTATGCCATCTCTAAGTTTATCCATTTCTAACGAGACGACACCGTTCATGTCGCCCATTAGAATTATTTTTTGATCCATATAATCCCATAGCTTCTCTTCTAATTTTTTAAAGAATTCAGTTTTACTACCGTTCGGGGCGTACGCCCCCACGACCACCAGTTTTTCTCCTTGCCAGTTAATGCTAACCCCTATCACCCTCCCCTCTTCATCCTTAAATAGCGTTTTAGCTTCTATCTTGTTCTTAATATAAAGTACAACACCTCTTTTCTTTTCTTTGTCTGAGGATTCAAATTCGTTTCCCAATCTTTTATTAATTAGCACTTTTTTATGTCTTCTGGCTACATGCGTCTCCTGAAGACAAATAATATCCAGGTTTTTTTTCTTCAGATATTGCTCAATTTTATTTCTCCGTTTTTTATCGTTCATCCCGTTGACATTCCAATTCCAAATTTTTAGTCCCATAATGCTAGATTTTCACTTAACCTTTGTTTACGTTAACCTTTCTTTTATAAGTGACCTGAGTCCTCCTTTTCCTCCTCTACTTCTTCTTCTGATCCGCTTCCCCCCCCCTCCCCCACTCCTGGGTCTTCTGTTAATCCTCCCTCTACACCTCCTGTACCATTTGGTTCCATTCTCAACTCTTTATATTTCCTAAGAAACTTCCCGGTTTCTTCCTGACTTAATAGCCTATGTCTCTTGCCTCTATACATAAATGAGACCCCTTCCGGGAATTCCCATCTAAACTCTATCTTATTTTTCTTCAATGTCTGCACCAAAGATTTGTAAGAGTCTCTTCGTTTGAGTAACCTGATTGGGACATCTTTAAAGATAATTATATAGCTCCCATCTATATTCAACCTCTTTTCCCTATTCCTCTGAAGAATCCTATTTCTCATTTCTTTGTCCTTAAATACAATCAGACAATCACCTATAGGTTTCCTAGCTCTTGTTGTGTTAACGCGCATTCTAAATGCATTCTGTATATTTTTGGCCATTTCCTCCGGTGATACCCCCAACCAGTCCGCTAGCTCCTTTGTCAATTTCTCTTTTATATTTTCATTTTGCGTCTCAGGCACAGCTCTAAACCTCAGATTAATCTCCCTCTGTTTTAATTCATTCATGGCTATAATATCCTTCATCTCCTCCTGTGCCTTATTCAGATCTATCACTTCTGCTTTAATCCTTTCTTTCTCCCTTTTAATATCTTTTAATTCCAACTTTGTCTTCTTTAATCCTTCTTCCGTGAGCTGCGTTCTCCTAAGTACCTCTTTCATTTGGCCCTTAAGTTCGTTAACAGTTTCATCTATTTTTTTATCCATTTTCCCAATCCTATTGTCCACATGTTCTAGTTTATGCTCTAAATTAACTTGACTCTGTTTGATCTCCGCAAACATCTTCAAAATATCTGACTTAAAATCTCCCTCTTGTTTAGAGCCCCTCCTGTCTCCAGAGGGCCCACCATTTGTCGCTTTCTTCCCGGTAAGTGACATTTTACACAGTTGTAACCACCCCTCACAGTCCTAAGTAGTATCTTTCCCACCGTAATTTATATCCGCTACCTTCCTTTATATCCTTTATATCCCCCGCTTTATCCTTTTTCCTTAAGTCCACTTACTTCCTTAGTATTACTATTCAAAATTCCCAATCTTTTATATACATATGTTTCCAAAGAAAATCAGAATATAAAGTCAGTATAGGGTTCTTGCTACAAAATTGTCCTCTCAATGCGGAGTTCTTCAATTCCGGGGGTTCTTCCTGCCTTCAATCAGGCTAATCCTTATGCTAGGTAAACCTGTGGGGGGACTTAATAAAAGGGGAAGTAAAACAAGACAACAAGCAGAGAAGGGGAAGGTAAGGAAGGGAGAAAAAGGGGGGGGGAAGTCAGTCGAAGATCACGCAAACTTCATCTTGTCGCTAGAGGTCGCCAGGTCTCTACAAACTGATGTTCTAGAAATGTGTCGAAATCTGCCTTCCCCAATTACTCGGCGTTACTTAATGAGTAAATAGCAGTTTTCGGTGTTTCTTAATAAATAAATAGCAGTCCTCAAATTCCAGTCTCAGACCAAGTGAGAAAAAGTAGAATAAGTAGAGATTAGTCCGTTTTTCCACCCTTCGTACGCACAATTAGTTCTTAATAGTGGCGGAGCTCTCTCTTCCGCATTTATCTCTTGTATTCTAACGCCAAAATGGGGAGGACGCCCCTTCTCCTCTTCTCACCCTCCTGTTCACCAAGAACTCTGAGTCCTGCTACTTGTTTCTGGCTCCTTCCTCTTCCCCCCCTTTCCTTCCACGTTCTTTGTGTTTGAATGTCTGGTAGGGGGAAGACGCTTAAGGAGAAACAACGTATCCGCTAAGGCAACACACTTTCACTTTCTCTCGCACTGGTGCCGCACCGCGTTTAAGTAGATTTTGGCTATCGGCTGAACTCCGTTTACCTCTGTTTGTTGCTCCGATACTTCCTTAATCTTCTTTTTATCTTTTTATCTTCTTTTTATCGCGTAAATTCAAGTATTTTACGTTCGGAGTCCTTTAAACTGAGAGCGCTCCGCTTTCCCTGCAAGCTCAGGGCTTCGCTATCTGAAGGTAGGTAATGGCGTCCCTCGACCCGCTAAACCTCACCGCCGCACTCTTCACCCCTTCCGAGGCTACCTGGCAGCCGGTTTGGTCGCTTTCTGGTCTCGCTGGGAACCAGACCTTCTGAACACCCTTCAGAAGGGTTTTGAGGGGGTCTCCGCGCCCTGGAGTTGCCCCCTGTCCTTCAAAATAGCTTGAGTTCTCCCTCCCGGTGAGAGCTCTGCTTGCGCTGGGATCGCGGTGCACCGGAAGCCGAAAAATACTGTAGTTGTTTATTTCCTTGACATCCGATGGGAGGGCGTTCCACAGGGCAAACACCACTACTGAGAAGGCTCTCTGCCTGGTTCCCTGTAACCTCACTTATCGCAGGGAGGGAACTGCCAGAAGGCCCTTGGAGCTGGGCCTCAGTGTCTGGGCTGAATGATGGGGGTGGAGACGATCCTTCAGGTATACTGCCCCCCCCATCCTGTTTCATTTTCCAGACCCTTCACATCTCTAATAGTTACCACTAAGCCTCAGACCTCATACCTGCTTAGGTTTCTCCCTCCCCCCTTTTAAGGAGTTTGGAGCCCCATCAAACTCCAACTCATGATGTCCCATAAGCTTCAGGTTTGGGGATGCCAACGATCTGGCAATCCTGTTATTGAATTATGTGCTTCCTTCCACTACTGGTATTCCCTGTCCCCAAGAGTGAAGCAACATTGTGGTGTGAAGGAATGATGTATTGTATTATCCACATGAGCCCTTTTTACACATATTACAAGAGTGGTGTGATGTCCATCAATATTCTATGAACAGACCTTGAATGTCAGGTGATGTTGATGGTGACCTCACCTGTGGTTGAATGCCGGGTTCTATTGTACATTGTATGCTGATTTAGGTTTAGGAAGTAAATCCCTTTGGACTCAGTGTGACTTTCTTCTAAGTAAATTAGGATTGGGGTGAGAGAGTGGCATTCTGCTGGTTCTGTTGTGCAACCCCCTCTATTATTAGACTGGGATGAGATTTATGGACCAAGAACAACCAGATTACATCACACTGATAAGAACCTGCATAGAGAAAAATATCCAGGTTAGCTGCTCATGGACTGCTCTTTTGAGATGCTCCACTTCAACCTATAGCAAATTCTTTGGGACATCACTTGAAATGGCCCAGGTTCCTCTCTTGCAAAGAACCAACTCATGTTAGCATATCTTATAGTGCCTGAAAGTTATCTTGGCCTTAGTAATTTTTCCTTTCCCCCCTTTATGCTTTCATGTTTGCTTCAAATGTTATTTCATTGCTGATGTTCCTGTAACAATTCTGCTTTTGTCCTTCAAAGGATATGAAATATTGTCCCAGCTACTGTCTGTTTTTCAGAACTGTAGGATGCCTTCATCAGATGCTATATGAATAGAAGGCTGAGCTGTATTATTACTGCATTGATCCTCTCTCTCTCTCTCTCTCTCTCTCTCTCTCTCTCTCTCTCTCTCTTTTTTATATTCATAGAAGTAAACAAGGCTCAATGAATATAACTCAGAAAGAATCCAAGACTGAAATAGGAAAAAGCTGTCAAAAGTTTTCCTTAAAAGTACATCTCTTGAGGTGGGTTGATCATTTATGAAGAACAGGTCAAAATCGCATTTCACTTTTCTTTTGATATTATTACCCACGGTTAACTGCACTCTAAATGCTGGTTTCTTTATAATACTGGTTTTTACCATCTTTTTTGTGGATGCAAATTTGTGGATTAATTTAAAAGAAATTAAATTAACCTTTTCAACCTCTGTTGCCGAGAAAACTGCATGCAACACTGGGGACACCAAGAAGAGAATGCTGGTGTCTTCATCAGCATGGGGTTTTGATAGAACATCTTTATGCAATCTATTTCTTTGAAAGATTGATACCCTGAGTTTCCATTAAAAATGCTCATGGTGGTTTACAGTAACCGCTGGAATATGCAAGATAAAACAATAAGATAGAAGATAAGATGGGATTGGAAGATAGCGGTCTGTTCTGTCCTTTTGTAACATCCCACCAATGTTTACCTGTCAATAGCTGAGCAGCCTGGGACGTGGGTGATGCTGTGCTCTAAACCACTGAGCCTAGGGCTTGCCGATTGGAAGGTTGGCAGTTCGAATCCCCACAATGGGGTGAGCTCCCATTGCTCGATCGCAGCTCCTGCTAACCTAGTAGTTCGAAAGCACATCAAAGTGCAAGTAGATAAATAGGTACCGCTCCGGTGGGAAGGTAAAGGGCATTTCCATGCGCTGCTCTGGTTTCGCCAGAAGCTGCTTAGTCATGCTGGCCACATGACCCGGAAAAACCGTCTGCAGAGAAACGTCAGCTCCTTCAGCCAGTAAAGCGAGATGAGCGCCACAACCCCAGAGCCATTTGTGACTGGACTTAACTGTCAGGGTTCCTTTACCTTTACCTAGCTGAGCAACCAGAGCCTAAGAGGGTTCTCAGAGTCCCAATCCTACTTCTTTTGTTTGTCAGAGGGGTCTTGTTGAGTCCCTTCCTCCTGATTTCAGAGGGGGCTAAGCACAGCTTATACAGGGGCTGTCCTAATTATACAGGCTTTATATGTCTAGGTAAGTTCATTTTAGAATGCAGACTTCACCAATTTCTTCTCCGCTCCTAATATGGTAGCCTGTTTTGTCCTTGGAACAGCCCAGTGAGGTTGGTTAGGTTGAAGGATTCCTATTTATCTAAGCAGTGAGCCCATATGTTCACACCTCAATATTCACCAGTTATTCTTTGCTCAATTTGAATCTGATGCTCACGACTACGGCAGGACAGGTGAACAATGCTCTTGCCAAAAGAAGAGTAGTTCTGTTTTTTATTTTACTTCTAAAGATGAGGCTGGATCCCTTTAACACTCCATCAGGCGTGCCTTCCAAAGTTTAAGGGGGGGGGAGCAAAATCTCAGCTACCGCCAGCAAAACCACCCACTTCTCCCATAGTGATCTCCTGAGCTGTTTTTGCAAACCATTTCTTCCTTTAGTTCTAGATTGCATGCTAGCTTGAATGCACATTTACAGTGATCGATTTGCAGCGAAACAATGTAGAACCCAGCCTTCCCTCTCCCCCTCAACATCTGTTCTACAGTGAATAATTTCCCTTCTGCTGTGTAGGGATATGATATGCTGCTACTGGATCAAGGCTATATTCATTTATCTGGGAGTGTCTTCCACTGAATTCAATGAGACCTGCTTTGAATAGACATGTACAGAAGGCACTGCAAGGATATGAAATCTAGCCCCTCCTCCATCAGTTGGGAAGGCCCTGTATTTCTATATTTAATAATACTTTTTGTTCCAGCAGAAAGTCCCACTTACTGGAAGAATGGCTAAATGGAAGCATAAGTACCCTGTTTCCATATTTGTGTAATCTCTATCCTCAAGATTGCTACGTAGGAGGAAAGTGTTAAAATAAATACATTAAACTTATTAATCTGCAGTCATGAAAAGAAAAGCTACCCCCTTCTGTACCTCCACGGAGGAGGCCAATACCACGACAGTTAATTAAAACTCAAGCAAATAAGAGCTTTTTATAGCTGCCTCCTTCCATAAATCACCTGCTTCCTGTTCCTGGGAAGCTGCCAGTTTCAAATCCAAGAATTTCTTGGCATTGTGGAAATCAGAAAAGGCATATTTTATAGCTCTCAGAACTACACAGAACTTTACTGGAGAGACTGTTTCAATTTCTGTGCCAATGCAGATGAATAGGACGGGGAGGGTATGCAATATTGTACAATAAAACTGTTTCAAAGGAATACAGTAGCATTTCTGTGGGTTCCTCTACAACAGAGGAGTAGTTGTATGGTGTCATGTGACAAAATAACACAGTGCATCTTCATTGCAGCACTGTGAGGAACACGATGGATTATGTGCATGCTCTGCTTTCAAGGGCATGTATCTATTTCCCCCAGTACTGTTTCAAAATACATGGAGTGCTAAAGTCTCAGAATGTCTTTGCCAGGGTTCTCCTATATTGGGTTTGCTGGCTGCCCATAGAATTGGAGAACGAGACAAACTATAAAAAAAGGTGAGGGTAAACAAGAGATGTGGTAACAGCCAGGAAACATGGCGACCTGTTCATTCTTGAGTGTTGGCAGCTATGTTGTATTCTAGAATGGTTGACCGAATGTAGTGTGATCGTAGAGAGTCATGGACAATATTGTTGGTTTTGATAGCAATAGTAAAAACCCAACTTGGCTGTAGTGGAAGGTGTCAGTTCAACTCCCACCTTGGTTGAAAACAGAGTAGGTGCTAAGGTGTGTGTTTTGCAGCCTTGGTTTTCCATCTAGGAAATGGGAATAGTGATGGCGTACTTTAAAAGTTTGTGTGGAGAGAGAAAATGCGATAAGAGGATTTCATTATGCATCTTGAGTATTAGGAAAGAAGGGCGTGTGGGCAGAGACTGTAGCACTAAGTGATTCCTTTCCTGACATCCAAGAATAATCAATGCAGCCCTGTATCACTTGATGCCACACTTTTTAATGGGAGATAGTTTGGGAAGGGATCACCAAGATGTGAATTGTCAGGTAAATGCACGTTAGATGTTGGCGGTGAAGCTCACTCAATCTGTTCTTTAGTAGACCATGAACATTCCAGAACATTCCTATTGTTTTCTATAGCTCTTCTCTGAGCATTTCAGGCATTTCCCTAAATGACCAGAATGTTGATTAAAATGATATCCAAGGATAACGGGATGGGGGGGTGGGGAGCTTGACCAATGAAAAATTTCTACTGCTGGCACAGCTGGTATGCAAGACATGGAATATTTACCAAGCTTGCCAAGCACTTTATATCTTCTTTTTTTTTGGGGGGGGGGAGTTTCAGTGGTATTCCCCAATCACCAAACAAGCTGAAAATTGTGCCAGGCTCTTAATTATAGCACCTTTCGCTGATTAACAAGATGGCAATCTTTCCCTCTCCTCAGCAAAATTTGTGTTGGTTCTCTTTCAGCAGAACGTCATGCTGCAGGAAGATTTCCCAGAAATTAATCCTTTGGCAGGCAACTTTTGAAGGCTGCTTTGGAGTGCAGGCTGGGAATGAATCGGTGGCTTAGGCTGCTGAAGGGAAGAGGTACCCAACATTGCTGCTTAGTGCTTGTTTACAGCTGCATGCTTGCAGTTTGATGCCTGCAACATCAAAGGATGCTTTTGCAGAAATAGTCGACGCTGGATTTATTGTGAAAATGTCATTTATCTATAGATTATTCTGATCAATGGTGCCATGGGCTACAGTTTTGCTACATTTTTTAAAACAGTGCAGTCTAAATGAGGAGAAGAAGGAATGTATTCGTTGGCATGTGCCTCTGAGGGTGAAGTCAAACCACTGGAGAATCACAGTACTTGCTGAACTGCAGAGACCGGTAACTCTAGTAGCACCAAAGTGACCCCTCTGGGGCACAAGCCTGGGAAGTGTGTATGGAGATCCTGGGCTGCTCAGACAACAAGACCCGCCTGCCCAGCCTTGCTGATGTGGTTCAAAGGAAAACAGAGCACCGAAACATCTGGCACCAGCTTAGTTGCTGGAAGGAGGTGTACAAGATGCTATCCTACCATCTTAGAGACTCCACTTCGGATTTGTGTAGGGTTTACATAAGGCAGCGGGTAAGAGAAGGAATGTTAGCTGCATAATATTAGTTGCCACTATTAGAAGCAGAGGAGTAAGAAGTGGATCGTTTTCCTGTTGGACTTGACAACATCCCTCATGCATTCTATGTTCCTCACCGAAACCAATGGTTTAAGGCTAGTGTGGCCAGGTGAACAAGAAAGCAGGTCTCCTGAACCTTTAGTAGTTGTGCAGAAGAAGGAGTTCCGCAGGTGTAGCTCCTTGTACAAGCTACACCTGAGGAAACTCCCTCTTCTACACAGGTATTAAAGGTGTATGAGTCCTGGCCTCTTTCTTAGCTGGTTTCCCTATTTAAGGCAGCTCCACATTGGCCTATATCCCTTTAACCAGGGTGGGACAAAAGCATTATCTGGAAGAGCCTCACTCCCTCCAAGTCTGATCGCTCAAGGATTATTTGATAATAATAATAATAAGGTTCTGAGAGTGGTTTGCCAGTGTAAATAAAAAAGATATAAACATCTAGGAGAACAGATGAACTGGGCAGGAGGCACCTATAGACAATCGAATAGCCAAAAGCAGAACACCTTTTAAATCAAATCCATATTAGATTAGGTGTTGAGTCTTTTCAGGAGTTCTCAGACATCTGGAAGAACTAGAGCCATAAAATATAATTCACTGTAAATTATGGCATATCTTATTTGAATACCACCAACTATTCCAAAACAGTGTTTGTACACTGAGCCTCTGGCTGAGAACTTTCAGGGAAGACAGATGGAAGCAAGTTCCTGAGTCACAAATCCAAGATGCTTAAACTGGCAGAATTGGAAGAAAAGCATCTCCAACGTAGGCCTTTGAATGCAACACTTCATTAATTCTTATTCAAGTCATATTAACTCTTATAAATCTCTTCTGTTAGTTATTATTGTTTCTCTGCTGGTTTTTGAATCCATAGTCTTTGTGATCCAATAGCAATAAAGTTTCAGAGGAGAATCTTAATTACTTAGCATAGCACTAATATCCTCTTACAGGCAACTAACCACAAGAAACTGAGATTATCACAGATGGAACTCAAATTATGTATCTATACAAGTAGCTGCAGGAAACTCTGACAATTAAGTTTTGGAAAATTAGGAGAGGATAAGTGCCCTTGGGCAGAGACTACATTTTTGTTTTGTCCTTTTGTTTATGTTCTGTAATCCACTGTAAGACCAAACAACCCTGCCATTTCTGGAATTGTTAGAAATGTGTAGCAGATAGCATTGTATTATTTATACATGTGATCCACTAAAAGCTTGTGGGAAACTTCTAATCCCAATCAAGGAATTTAGTGCAGTATCAGGTTAGAAAGTGAGTCTTCCAAACTCCGAACAGTTGGGTTTCAATATTGATAAGACCATGAAAGATAATCTCCTCAATAATATTAAATTCCTTTCAGAAGCATTCCAGTAAGATATCTTGGAATGTGATTCACACAAGATATAGGGAAATGCTCTGTCTTGTTGAGTGGCATGCAACCTGATCTATGTCGATGGCCTCATGCTCCCTTTGCAAGAGTGTGTTCATAGCTGGGGGATTCTCCTGGATCCATTGCTTTTAAAAAATAAAATAAAATATTGATTTTGAGCAAGAGAGACAAAAATAAAAATATTACACTGGTATAGCATAGTACAATACAGAATATCAGACAAGACCTCCGACTATGGAGGGCCTAGAAAACAATAAACAAACATGAAAATGTGAAGTTGATCCAGAGACTTAAAAACAATAGATGTACAAAATGCATGGGCCTAATAACAGTGTGTGTGTGTGTGTGCGTGCGCGTGTGTATGTGTATGTGTATGTTTCAACATGTAAATAATACAATATGAGTATGCATGTTCAGGGGAGAGAGACATAGAAACAAATAATTATTATGTTAATCAAAACCCTCAGAAAGCTATCGCTGGCAATTGACCATGTTACTCATTGTCAGCATAATAAAATGGTACCAGAGAGCAAGGAATGTCTTTTAATTAAACCCATCAGGACCCTTAGCTTATGTTTTTCTAGAAGTGCCATTTCTCAGACGGTAGAATGCCAGTATGTAAGATTAGCACTGGCAAGGTCTCTTCAGAAGCATGCTGTCGAGCTCTAGTTGCTGTAAGTAAATGGATGATCAGTTAAGATGCTCTTCTGTTTCCTCAAATAAACCTAATAGTGCATCTGTTGCTGTGATTTGAAGTATAGTGGTGCAGACCTCAGTGGTGCACCACCTCAGTGGTGCAGAGTACCATAGATGACCCTATTGGAGCATGGCTATGGTAATTCATGTTCTGGCAACCTCAAGATTGGTCAGCAGTCATGCACTTTATGTGGGGCTATCTTTGAAAATAGTTCAGAAGTGCCATATGCAACTACCCAACTGTGGACAGGTTCAAGGCAAACAAAGAGTATAACACAAATTCTGTTACAGCTACGCTGGTTACCTATACGCGTCTGGGCCCAATTGAAAGTGCTGATTTGAACCCATAAAGCTCTTTACAACTTGGAACCCCAATATCTCCTGAAAAATTCTCTGTAAACCTGCTTGCACCCTTAAATGTTTGTCTGAGGCCCTCCTCTGGGCACCTTCTTTAAGGGAGGATGATGGCATGTGAGAGGGCCTTTTCAGTGGAACACTCTTCTCAGTGCAATGGACTATGAGTTTGTTAATTTTCTGTTTGTGCACTGCCAAAGTTTTCCGCTACTGATATTCATGTGTGAAGGGTTGCTTTGTGTGTGCATTTTTAGATTAATTACATCTGCTGTTGTGTGGATGTGTTGATGTTATAATGTATTTTTATTTATGTTTTAAATATGCTGCGAGTCACTCTGAGACCTTTGTGTAACAAGTCATTAACAAGACTAAGAAAGAATAAAAAGCTTACAACAGGGTGCAAACTCCCAACAGAATCGCTAATAATTCTGGTTTATTATTAGACGTGGAAATGCCAACACATTTGTTGACAGCTGCTCATATAGCAATATGTCATAATTGGGGGGGGGGGGAATCCTGCATCAGAAGACTGAACAATATAGATATGGGAACTGGTTCATATGGCACTGCTGACTGGAAGACTGAAGTTAGATTTGCTTTTTAAAAATTGAGTGATTTTGTGATGTATAATAAGATACAATGAACTATTCAACCACATGCACTGCTGGGA
The DNA here is from genome assembly GCF_951804945.1 of Podarcis cretensis. Classification (NCBI taxonomy): domain Eukaryota; kingdom Metazoa; phylum Chordata; class Lepidosauria; order Squamata; family Lacertidae; genus Podarcis; species Podarcis cretensis. The sequence continues at coordinate 115,040,577 of NC_137170.1, read as the reverse complement.
ATAATATATTTATTACGTTTACAGGTTTTTATTGAATATACATTGTTAATTCTGATCTTAGCAATAAGTCTGGTCTGAGAACAAAGGTTCAAGAGTTCAATAATAATAGCAAGACTTCCATGACTGCACAGGAGCTGCAAAGTTTGTTTTCGTTTGTTTGAATAATTTGTATACCTCTTATAGGATCATAGAATTGTAGAGTTGGAAGGGATCTGCAAGTCATCTAGTCCAACACCCCCTGCATTGCAGGAATCTCAACTAAAGTATCCATGCAACATGGGCACCCAACCTCTGCTTTAAAATCTCCAAGGAAAAGAGCCCATCACCTTCCAAGGAAGTCCATTCCACTGTTGAACAGCTATTACCATCAGAAAGTTCTTCCTGATGTTTAGTCTGAATCTCCTTTCTTGTAACTTGAATTCCTTGGTTTGGTTCCCACTCTCTGGGGCAGGAGAAAACAAGCTTGCTCTGTCTTCCATGTGACACCCCTTAAGATATTTGATGATGCCTACCAAATCTCCTATCCGTTTCCTCTTCACCAGGCTAAACATACCCAATTCCCTCAACTGTTCCTCATAAGGCTTGGTCTCCAAATCCTTGATCACCTTGGTTGCTGTCTTCTGCACACATTCCAGCTTGTCAATTCCCTGCTTAAATTGTGGTGCACAGAACTGGACACAGTATGAGACACAGGTGTGGTCTTACCAAGGCAGAATAGAGGGGTACTATAACTTCCATTCAACACGGCACTACACTTCCACTGATACAGCCTAGAATAACATTCACTTTTTTTGACTGCTAGATCACACTGTTGACTCCTGTTAAGCTTGTGGTCTACTAGGACCCCTAGTTCCTTTTCACTTGTACTACTAGCAAGCCAGGTGTCCCCCATGTTACAGGTGTGCAGCTGGTTCCTCCTGCCTATGTGCAGAACCTTACATTTGTCCTCACTGAAATTAATTTTGTTAGTTTTGGCTCTATCTGTATGCAATGCATCACTAAGCCACCATCCCATCAGCCCAAGGATTTTATGCTTCCACCACTCCTCCCACTGCACTCCCACCTGAAAATCTGTTCTGGGATTTCCCCCAACCCTGTGGAGCAGATTTAGGGCATGTGAGGGGTGGGAAAGCAGGGGAAGCCATCCTTATGCACGCATAATTTTGGGGGGCTGATAGAATGGTTACTTAGCACTCTGCTGAAGTCAAGCCATAATAAATGTATTTGGAAAGAAACATACATAGAACAGACCATTAAGGGCAGGCAATCTGAACTAGGCTCCTATTACTGAATCTGGTGGCTTCGGTGGATGAAGCAGGTCTGTCCCTCCAAATTAATGAAATAGAAGTTGACCCTATGGCTATCTGTTTATTGCTTATACCTGCGCTGATCGCTGCTTACAGCAGCACATCTGAAAACCCAATGGTGCCAAGAGAGGATCTTTGGGTCAAGGATGCAAAAAATGGGAGATTTATCTAAATGTGCAATCCAGACCCCCCCCCTTTTAATTGCTACCTGAGTCAAGACAGAGCTACGTACATTTGTTTTAAGATAATTATTCATCAGACTGCTGGCTTTCCACATCCAGCCACAACAATTTGCAGTGCCTGTTCAGGCTTCCACCCACATAACAGTTTATTAATGTGTAAAAGGTTGCCTTAAAATAAATAAATACTGCTAAAAATGTATAGCCTTGTGCTGAGCCAAATAGACTATGATCTGCCACCACAACACAAAAACAGGGAGGCTGATCTGTTTATACAGCTGATGCGACAAAACTGGATTCAACATGGGCAACTTTTCACAACAGGAAGAACAGAGGAATGATAATTAATTCCATTTTGTGCATGGTGTGTGTGTATTTTCAAGAAATGGCTGCAGCCAAATGAAATCCAGCAATCAAGAGAGGTGTGAATTAGATAGGGAAAGACATACATGCTGAAGTATTGCATAATGGGATCATATTAAAGCAGTGTTACAAGTGTTTCTTTTTAAAAATAATAACTATAGCCCTGTCAAATTAAAAAAGTTTCTTCCATGTAATATTGGAAATCAGAAGAGGTGAATTAATTTCAGCCAAGTTCTGATCCTTCAGTGACATGAATAAGGGTCACAGATGTACTCTCTGTATTCAAAAACTGCATTCTCAGTACAAAGTTCTCATTATAATTTGTCAAAGGATTCATGAAATGTCCAAGGCAGCTGTTTGAAGCAGCTGAATTGGCACATCAGGGCATTTCTCTCTACCTATAAACTAGCAGCTGGATTGCACTGATGCATGTTTACTCCAAGGTAAGTCCCAGTGACTTCTATGAAGCTCTCTCCCCACCCCCAATATATGCATGTAGGATTATGCCCTAAAACTGATTTAATATTTAATCCTTCTCCAGGTACGCCAGGGAATGTAAACCTTCAAGAAATGCTAAACCCCAGATTGTATCCAGTTGTTAGGTGGAAAATGGAAATTAGTCTCTGGGAGTTAAGAATGTGCTGAAGTCTTAATTTGGTCTGGGGTTTTTTCTGGACCGGCAAGTCTTTAAGCTTTACAGATTCAGGGTCCACCTATCTTTAACATAGGACTTTGTTTGTAAAGTCTACCCTATGTTTTATTTTCCTCTTTCTACTCTCTGTGGGGTGGCCCCAAAGCAAAGGAGCACAAGGCTTTGGCAGGGGAATCTTCTCAGGAAGGCTGAGGAAAGCTGCCCCTCCCAAAACACCTTCATCTACAGAAGAAATTTTAACATAGGTAAAGGTAAAGGTACCCCTGCCCGTGTGGGCCAGTCTTGACAGACTCTGGGGTTGTGCGCCCATCTCACTTAAGAGGCCAGGGGCCAGCGCTGTCCGGAGACACTTCCGGGTCACGTGGCCAGCGTGACATCGCTGCTCTGGCCAGAGCCAGAGCCGCACACGGAAACGCTGTTTACCTTCCCGCTGGTAAGCGGTCCCTATTTATCTACTTGCACCTGGAGGTGCTTTCGAACTGCTAGGTTGGCAGGCGCTGGGACCGAGCAGCGGGAGCGCACCCCGCCGCAGGGATTCGAACCGCCGACCTTTCGATCGGCAAGTCCTAGGCGCTGAGGCTTTAACCTACAGCGCCACCTGCGTCCCATAATTTTAACATACACAACCCCTAATGTTGAGAGGTTGGTATTCACAGCAGAAGGGAGTGCCTTCTGGGTAGGGGTGTAGTGCCTTTCCCTGATCGTTTGCAAATTACCACAAAGAGCTCCTGGAGGGACTCAGGGAAATGTCCTTTAACTAACACTTTGCAAAACAAAAGGTAATGCTGGAGGCCCAGCAGAAGGAAAATGCTGCCAAAAACAATGTTTCCTTGAGTTGATTATTAACGCTTGGCTATATAATGTTTCCTTGAGTTGATTATTAACGCTTGGCTATATAAATTCTTAACACCAGCTGAATTAACTACACTGTGCAAATTCCATGCAATAGTATGCTCAGAACGTACTTCCTTATTAATTTATGTATCTGTTAGTCAATATACAATTCAGGCAGATGCACACAATCAATTATATAGAGCTGCTTCCTCAGGTAAAACTCCTAGTGATTTAGAGGGATGGTACCATAGAACAATCAGAGAACAACAGACACAGGAACTGCTATCAAATGAAAATGTAGGAAAAATACACTTAAGAAGATGGTCCTTCTACCAGCATTTCGGCAGAACAGTGAGCCTTTTAAATCAATCAGTAAATAAAATCTCATTCAATCCTCTGCAATGCAGGAATATGCACGGTGTCCCATACAGAATAAGCTATACGTCACTTAAATGCACCGCTTGTATTTATTTATATTTATTAAATCACAACCCAGCAAGAGTTCAAGCAGCAGCGCTCAGCTAGTTGTTAGCACCTGGCTCCAAGGAACAGACCCATACACAAAGAAACCTCAACTGCAGTCAGACAGAATTGGAAAATAATTGCCTACAATTAAATGTTGCCCCTTTTAAATGATAGGCAAATCTAGGTGCATAGCAACACCAAGTAATCAGAATTGAAAATAACTGCTTACTAGGAAATACTAGGAAAAGGGATGCAGGTGGCGCTGTGGGTTAAAGCCTCAGCGCCTAGGGCTTGCCGATCGAAAGGTCGGCGGTTCGAATCCCTGCGGCGGGGTGCGCTCCCGCTGCTCGGTCCCAGCGCCTGCCAACCTAGCAGTTCGAAAGCACCTCCGGGTGCAAGTAGATAAATAGGGACCGCTTACCAGCGGGAAGGTAAACGGCGTTTCCGTGTGCGGCTCTGGCTCGCCAGAGCAGTGATGTCACGCTGGCCACGTGACCCGGAAGTGTCTCCGGACAGCGCTGGCCCCTGGCCTCTTAAGTGAGATGGGCGCACAACCCCAGAGTCTGTCAAGACTGGCCCGTACGGGCAGGGGTACCTTTACCTTTACCTTTAGGAAATGCCCAGAAGCTGCAGCCAAGTTAAGAGAAAAGGATATCAACAAGATTCCAGGCCCACACCAATGGCCCTCTGAAAAGGAGGGGTGAGGTTGCTCTTAAGGGGAATATTTCACTACTGGGAAAATGTCTACCAAACAAAGGAAACATTGCCAAACAAAGAAAAGTAAATCTTTGCCCACAAGGTCAGCTCCATGAGAGTGCTTAAACAGACAAAAGACTGCAAATGGTCAAACTGCTGGTTAGTTAAACTGACAATGCAACTAGAGCTGCTGAACTGCCAGGTGCTTAAAGACAATGCCTAACAAACTGCTGGTCACTCAGAGAGCAATCAAGCCTGCAGGCAAGCAAGTTGAAAAACCTGTCTGGTAACTGTGATGACTCAGGCCAGAAGCAAAGGGAACTCTGAAAGGGTGGGGGGTGCTGGGAGGGAGGAGGGGTGAAAGGAGGAGAAGAAAAGCCTGGGGGGGGGAGTTGGGGGGGAGGAGGGGGTAAAAAGAACATGCCAGGCAAGGAAAAGTTTAGAAGAAAAGGAAAATAGCTGTCCTTTACAGTGATCCAAAATGAAGTGGAAATATAAACCGCAACCTGTTTTGTTTTGTTTTGTTTAAAAGCGGTTTTCTTTAGGGACCCTGTACTGGCAAGTGAAGCCAATGACAAGAACCAGGCAAAGGTACACCTTCAAAGTTTCTAAACATATAAATGTACAATGCTGAGGAATGGTTCCCTGGTCGGAAACCCTGAATTGTCCCCCCCAAGCCCTGCCTTATTTCTTCCCCCAAACGCCAAGCGAAAAGGGGGGGGGTGGCTTAGATAAAGTAAGAGGGGTGAGGTTTAAATGCACAGTCTATTCTAAGCCCCAGCATCATTTAAAATTTCAGAGGGGGCTCCCGATTTAAGTGGTACCAATGGATGGCAGGGTAAATCAAACCCACACTAAAAGAGTAATAAATCAACAAACGGCAGGCACGAACACACGCTGCCAACACACACACACACAACTTAAAACAGTCAAGGGCAAGGGAGGGGGGAAAACGTACAAGCCCCCTGGCCAACAAATTAAAATGTAAGGCAAACCCAAAGGCAAACCCACTCAGTCACCCAGACCAGCCAGGCAACCGGACGGGCAAGGGCAATAGAAGGGAAAAACATACATGCACACTGGCCAAAATTAAAATAAAACGCACAGCCACCAAGGCAGAGGCCAGGGAAGGAAAGTGAGGAGACAAGGGAGATAGTAAGATGGCATTCACACTCAGACCTCGCTGGTGGTGGAGTGACCATGTGCTGGGCAAAGGAACAAGCTGCAGCTTAAGAAAGGTAATTCGCACTTAAAAACACCCAAACAAATCCAGCACCAGGAGTGGGGGGAAATAGAAGGTTAAATGTAGGTTTTTACACAGAAAAGAGGACACAGCAAGACAGCAAGGCAAACTTGGGTGCGTAGGTTTTTAAAAGCAGTAAAGCAATGAGCGCACGCAAGCCTCCTAAATTTAAAAAGGCAAGCCAGGAACCAGACAGCCTCCACACACACAAACACCCCCCCCCCCGACTCCAAACCTCGTGGCTGAGCTCTTCCCTACGATGACTCCTGACTCGCACAGGACGACGAAGAGAAATGAGGCCGGGGAGAGGCTGACGCTGCAGCATCAAGGCTGCTGGACACGCCCCCCCACGGCACCTGGTTGGACGGCCACCGGGGGGGCGTGAGCGCCAGCCAGGTGAGCTAGAGGCAGGGGGCTATGCCCCCTGCTAGGGGCGGTGTCAGGCTCCCGCCCACAACCACTCCCCTCTCTTTCAGGGAGGAGAGTCTTTAGATGAACTTAAGGCTTTGAGTTCAGCCATGCCTGCCTCTGTGCTGCTTTGTGGCTATCACTTTTTATCCCGACATTGATTGTGGTGATTGCTGTAAGTGGATATCATCATAGTCCTTCTTAGTAGGAAAGTGTGTTTTTTTAAGTACTTCAAAGCCTTCTTTGGGAACTGGGACATTTATCTGAATAGCACATGGAACAGGCACACAATACAATTTTCTTCCCTATCAGTGCAACGTCCCATCTCCATGAGATGAAATTTAAATAGTTAAGTGGATTTTTATTAGAAATCGGTCATGAAGATTCCAATTCAGATGTCAAAGGTTGACAGCATTATGTAGAAAAAGCCCATGACGTGGCCTTTATTTTGAACTTTGGTGCTGACATGTGACAAAAATAAGCATGATAATTTTACGGCTTATTTCTTTTTCTGTCTGAAATGTAGCTTTATTAATCTGAAAGACAGCTGATTTTCCAAGGTCAAAAGAGCTTAGCAACCAATTGATGAGCTATTATTCGTATCTTGTGGTTTTCTTGATGGTGCTGTATTAATAATATGTGAGCAGAAGAGGCCATAAAAATTCCATTTAAAGGTATTAAGGCATACTGGGACATTTAATCAGGTTAAAACTCCCATTGGTTGGCTCCTGACAGAGTGTTGTTCAGTTGATGATTAACGAAGTGTGCAGAATATAAAGATGAATGCCTATTACATCAGTTGAGATAGTGACCTTTTTCCCATTGGGGCATCTAACAAATAGTTGAGTGGAAACGCATGGCTTTGCTTTACTTGTCCTTTGAACTGGGCAGTGTACAAAGGGCGAGAAAATCAATGTTTCTAAAGCTGATGATCAGAGCAAAAAATAAAATAAAATAAAATAAAATAACAAAGGCATACAGTATGGGAATGTTTGGGGTTTGACAAGCTGAACAGGAAATCAGTTTATAGCCTTAGGTTCATTCTACACCCAGTAACTCTTTTAATACCAGTGCTAGCCCTCTCAAGGATCTAAGCAGGAAATGATATATGCACCATTTTAATATAAGAACACAAGAAGAGCCTGTTGTTGTTTAGTCGTTTAGTCGTGACTCTTCGTGACCCCATGGACCAGAGCATGCCAGGCACTTCTGTCTTCCACTGCCTCCCGCAGTTTGGTCAAACTCATGCTAGTAGCTTCGAGAACACTATCCAACCATCTCATCCTCTGTCGTCCCCTTTTCCTTGTGCTCTCCATCTTTCCCAACATCAGGGTCTTTTCCAGGGAGTCTTCTCTTCTCATGAGGTGGCCAGAGTATTGGAGTCTCAGCTTCAGGATCTGTCCTTCCAGTGAGCACTCAGGGCTGATTTCCTTCAGAATGGATAGGTTTGATCTTCTTGCAGTCCATGGGACTCTCAAGAGTCTCCTCCAGCACCATAATTCAAAAGCATCAATTCTTCGTCGATCAGCCTTCTTTATGGTCCAGCTTTCACTTCCATACATCACTACTGGGAAAACCATAGCTTTTACTATATGGACCTTTGCTGGCAAGGTGATGTCTCTACTTTTTAAGATGCTGTCATTTGTCATTGCTTTCCTCCCAAGAAGCAGGCATCTTTTAATTTCGTGGCTGCTGTCACCATCTGTAGTGATCATGGAGCCCAAGAAAGTAAAATCTCTCACTGCCTCCATTTCTTCCCCTTCTATTTGCCAGGAAGTGATGGGACCAGTTGCCATTTGTGGGGGCCCAGCCCTCTCAAATAATTTATTGTGGGGAACGAAGCCCCTGGGAGTTGGATTCTATGCAGCAGAGCATAGACATCATTCCTAGTAGCTCCTCCATGAATCTATCTAATTCTCTTTTAAAGTCATCCAAGTCGGTGGTGTTCACTGCCTCTTATGCAATCAAGTTCTATGGTTTATTTATGTACCCTGTGAAAGTAGTACTTTCTTTTATCTGCCCGAATCTTTCAGCATTCAGCTTCATTGGAGGCCCATGAATTTTAGTGTTATGAAAAAGGGAGAAAACTTTTCTCTTCCCACTTCCTCCATACCATGCGGAATTTTTTATATTTCTTAATCATTTTTATTTATCATTTTCATTTTACAATTACAGCAATAGATAATAGTCCAAATATCAAATGAACATTTAATTTTGACTCCCCCCCCTTTTCATGGTTCACTTCATTATTTTCTTTCCCACTACATATTCTGATTAATCCCCATCTTTTCATTTTCTCATTTTTATATCTCAGTAGTTGTGACTGCCAAATTTACTCTGTTACTGTTAAATTTTTAATAGACTTGCAATAATTTTCCAAATATTCCACAAAACATTTCCAATCTTCTTTCAATATTTTTTTTCATCTTGGTTTCTTATTCTGTTTCTCAATCTTGCAATTTCTACGTATTCTATCAGTTACACCAGCCATTCTAACTTTGTGTGTATTATACCCTCTTTCCACCTCGGGGCATGTCAGGGAATGGTCTGAAGATGAGGACTGGGGAATGCATTCTATGGCAGACCAGCTTCTTTCTGATGGAGAGCTGGGGGGGGGGGAAAGAGTCCCCCCCCCGTCCGCAGCATGTTCAGAAGCAGAGAGAGACAGATCGCTGAACAGCTTAGGGAGGAGTTACCCAGTTACAAGATAATGCCAAGGGAGCCAGAAGGGAGGGGGCAGCTAGTTGAGACGTCGCTTGAGAGAGTGGGGGACCCCCCCTCACCATGGACTTGGAGGTCCAAATATACCAGAGAGCAAAGGAGGCAGAAGGGGAGGGAGGAAATTCCCATTAGCTCCTTAACTGCTGCAGAAGGAGGATTTAGAGTAGACAACTGCCCTCCTTGCAGAGAGCTGTATATTTGTGCTTGCAACATTATGCTGTAAAAAAGGACTATAAATACTTCAACTGCTCATTAATTCTTATCTGTGAAGTTACTGAATGGGGAGGAGGACTCTACACGCCTGACAGGGCCTATACCATTCGAGCTGCTGTAATTGCATACAGTGGTACTTCAGTTTACGAACTTAATCTGTTCTGAAAGTCCGTTCTTAAACCGAAACCATTCTTAAACCGAGGTGCGCTTTCCCTAATGAGGCCTCCCGCTACTGGTGCCCTTCCACCATTCGGCTTCCGTTCTTAGACTGAGGTAAAGTTTGCAAACCAGGACACTACTTCCGGTTTTGCGGAGTTCGTAAACTGAATAGTTCGTAAACAGGGTTGTTCTTAAACCAAGATACCACTGTACATGAAAATAGATTTATGATCTTTCAGTACACTTTCATCTATTATACCTAAGAGAAAGGCTTGGATTTTTAAAATATCCCCCCACCTAAATTTATAAACTTCTACTATATCACTTCTTACTTTGGAGGTGAGGTGAGTATTCCAAATGTTCTTACATTCCTGTCTGATGCAGAAAACCCACAGGTACCAAATCCTCAAGAGTTGTTTAAAGACCTCTCACAAAGGGAAATTTACCACCCCTCTAAGTTGGCTCATATTGTTGATCTACCTTCACTATTAAGATGTTTCTCCCAGTGCTCAACTCAAATTAGTCCTTCTGTAACTTAAACTCATTACTCCTGCCATCTGGAGCAGCAGACAGCAAATATTATGATGAGGTGAACAGTATAAGACAATTTCATGTGTTCATATGGCTTGGTGCACCAGTAAAAAGAAGAAGTTTGCAGCCAACATGGCTGTATAATGATGCCCTGTTAAAAATCAGTATGTTCATATATAACCGAATGAAAAGTACATGTTGAAAATTGTAATCAAGCCATTGCAAAATTAATTGGACTTTTTGAACATACTGTACACCCCACTCCAAGCATGCTGAATGAATAGAGACCTATTTTCATCATACAAAAATGTGTTTTTAAAGACTCTGAATGACAGGTGCAATATTTCAATGAATAAAGAATTGTCCCTTAAGGAACCTTTTTACTTATTTGGGAAAAAAAAATATTAATTGGAAAATCAACTGGATAGAAAGGAAATAAAATATATACTTCATTTCAGTGAGAGCATGAGCCTGAAAATCTGTTTTCAGTGCACTAAATCAGCACTGAAGCATGTGAAAATCATAAAGAAATGTGAGCATGTACAGAGTGCATTTTTTCCTTCAGCAAAGTGTAACCAGAGCTGCTCTGCCACACATAGTGTTGTTGTTTTTTAAACAGAGCCTGTAGTTAATCTTCTAGACACATTAGGGAGGAGATTGCTTCTACATAAAATCTTTACTAGTCATCTTGTAACTCTGATACAGATCTTCTACCAGTTTCCATGGTTAAGAATGGTGTATGTTGCCTTTTTCAATTTCAGTTCCTCGCCCCATCTCTGACTTCTCTCTCTCTCTCTCTCTCTCTCTCTCTCTCTCTCTCTCTCTCCCCTCCCCTGTTCTCCCAGAGCAATCTAGGGCTATCAAAAGGGTGGGGGTTGAACAGCAAGGAGCAGGTGGGGAGGAGATGATGAAGGCAAGAATCTCTGCCTGCATATCTCCTTCTCCCCTGCCCTCCTCATTGCCAACCACACATTTAATTAGGGTTTAAAACCTTAACTAAACATCAGGACTGTGCATGTGCCCTGTTTCAGTTTGGAGGCTGGATCAGTCCAGGTTGAATCTGGACTAGATCAGGACCACTAATTGGGCCCAGAGCCAACTTAAGGGTGCCTAGTAATGAAATCCTTTAAGCCTTTTGTAGACTTGGACTGCTATACCATGGTCTCTGTATATATGAGCTCGTGTGTGTGTAGTTGAGGTCTGGTGATCTAGAAAATGCTCCCTGTCCTCTCCTTGCATGGAAATCTCCTAGGACACAGGGAATGTTTATTTCTGGCAACCTTGATTTTTTGGCTGCTGTTTGGTTTTCAGAACCCCTAGCTTTGAAACGATGGTCTTCTCATCTTGTAGTAGCCCATCACATTTAAATCAGTGCAGAACATGCTAAATCAGTGCCTGGAGCCAGAATCCAATGAAACCCTACAAAGACCAGGCTGCCATATACACGTTCCATCAGCTTGTGTGTGTGTGTGTGTTTTATTTATGACTACTGAATGAGTATTGCTCCTGATAAGGATATAAAGTTTTGGCAGAGGAAAATGAGGATTCATCCACAAGTTAGCATTTTGCCAAGATGCTCTACAAAGTGTCAAGCTATCTTCCACACCAAGCTATTTCAGACCTTTCTGCAGCTCATGTACTGCTAAAATTATAGCTATTCAAGTGTATTAATGGCATGATGTACTGAAAGAAAACTGCTTTGTGTTCATCCATTTTCTTGTATCACATGATAATCAATTATGCACATACATATGTGCTTTTACAGGCCAAGTAATAATTGTTAATAATGTATTCTGTTATTATATTTTAACGATATGGCTTCATGATGACTGTTTTAAGTGTCCACTAGTCAGCAATCTATAACCTAATTACAAAATGGAACATTTATTAGTAATTTTACATAGCAATAAACGATCAGTTCTGGGGAAGAAGTATGGTAAACTAGTAAATGCTGTGTGTAAGATAAAAAATAGCATTGTTTAACTATTGCATAAAAACAGCCTTATTTTTTTCTTAGTGCCACTGTTTCATAGAACCCATTCCACATCTTAGATCCTCTAAAGTTCATAATGTACATCCTTATTCAGCTGAAAATACAATTCTATACATGTCTTCACAGATGTAAGCATGATTATATTCAGTAGATATTACCCCATGGCAAATGGGCATAAGATTACTGCCTGAATCAAACAGTGTACTTACTCAGCTTGTCTGGTATGTTTGAAACCTTGTATTTCATATTTCTTTTACCTCATCAGGTAACCATTTCATATGGTCAGTATTTTAAAGCCAGCTGACCCTAAACTGACATTTCAGATTTCACATTTTCCCAAAATTTGCACTGCATTTATTGCACATGCTGAGATAAAATATTCTTTTAAATAGGCATTTTCTAATAAATTGCACATTTAACTGCGTATTTAAATACAACTTTGGTACAATTATTTAATATAAAGAGCCACCCCAGAAAAATGCAGAAATGGGGTGGAACTAACTTATGAATGCACATATGTTAAATTGGCATGGTCTCTCATTATTACTGTTATTAGCTTTCTTTGATGTTTGCTCGCCACTCAGGGATTTTTATGAAGAATGTAATAGAAGATCCCCGCCCCCGCAAGTTTAATGAGTTTAATATATTTACGTATATATCACATTTATATACATACCCAAAAGGAGCTTCAAAGTGGTTTCAAAGAAAAAAAAGAGAAATGTTAAAAATGTTCATCCAAAAGAAAAGAGAAGAAATATCTGCTAGTGACATAAAATGCTCACCAACATCCAAGACCAAGGATGGGAGAATCAAAATCTCTTTGTCAGGAACCATAAAGATATTGATGTCAGTGCTAGGTGAGGTTCCCTGGGAAGAGCAGTCCATAATGGAGGGGAGTATGACAGAAAATGCCCATTATTTTGTTTCCACTCTCCAAATGTCGTTAGATGGGAGAAAGTCTGCTATTCTTTCATTCTCTCCCCCCGATTCTGAGCCCCAATTTTTTTGGCTGAGAACTTCTAGCTTATTCATTATTCTGCCTACTTGGTGAGATCATCAGTGGAGACTCTCACCTTTGCCCCATCATCCTCTGAGGTTATTGGTAGTAACCTGAGGTAAGGACTTATTGGGGATGGCACCTTAACTCTAGTATTCTGTTTCCTAGAAAGTCCATCATTTATCTTCAGTAAGCCGTTGAAAACAGTCCTCTTCATGTTCTCTAGTTTCTTACTTGGAAGATTTTGCTGCTGCTGCTGCTGCTGCTGCTGCTACTGATCTTTCTGTGTGTGTCTGTGTGCGTTGTATTTATAAATCCTTCATGTTCTATAGCGTTTTTCTGGTGTGGTTTTTTTTTTTTTTGTATTTAAGCTGATGTGGGAGCTTCTTTGTGGTGACTGAAGATCTGTATATAAACACTGCGATCAATGAAAGAAATGCAGACATTTGAGATCACTTATGCAACTTCCATCTGCATCTCTTTTGGAACAAATTGTGCAATTTAACTGCATTCCATAGTTTAATAAGTCTGCTTGATGAGCACGAGGATACTTTATTTAAAGCTGAAGCTGTTCAAACACTCCTTCATCTAAGCATGTTTAGGCCATCGCTAATTGGACAGGCTTTGAAAGCTGTAATAGAAAATGCATTAACTCAGATGCCCTGTTTTTGAAAACTTATCCCCCCCCCTTTTCAGTTTTATTTATTTATTTTAGAAAAGGGTTCATCCACTTGCTGTTCAGTCAAGAAGCTCTTGAAGCAGGTAACACAGTTGAAAACATGCAGGGGCACAATCCAGTCCTTTCATGAGCATGTATGGAGGACTCCCTTAGGCTTATCAGAGCCCTGTCCTTCCCTCTTTCTGTCAACATGTTCACACAGCAGTGGCATGCAGTCAGTGGACTAAGGTGACAACTAAGCTAAATTCCCTAAATGTTCCCTGTAATGGGAATTGGGGTTGCTTGTGCGTAAGCCTCAAACTGCTCCAGGCTGGGTTATCAGGCTAAAACCTTTCCCTGGCTGGACAGCCCTTACAACGTGGCTGTCTCAATCACTGGCAGAATCCGTCAGTGGGCGTTTTCTGAACTTCTTCCAACATAAAAGTTCTTTGACCCCAAGTCTCTGCCTAGCCTCCCTGCGCGGAAGCTTTCTGCGCAGAGTGGGCGTCCCTAGCAGAGGTCCAGTGCTCTCCCCGCTGGTCTCAATGGAAGAGTCTCGGAGCCCTCCCTCCGAAGCCTTCTCAGACTCCCCTTTCTTCCTGGCGTAATGCTGATCTCCTTCCCCAGAGGACATGCTCTCTCTCCCCCTGCTGGTTCCCTCTCCTGCGTCATTGTGGAGCCTTACCTCCACTCTTGGCTCTGATGGCAGTTCCCTGACAGTTCCCGGTAAATTAGAGTATTAAAACCTGACATCCAGGGCCGTCTTAAGCATATGCGGTGCTGGGGTGCAAAGATCCGCCTGGAGTTGTTGACCTTTTTTTAGGAGGAAACCCCAAGGTTTTAGGGAGTTGACACCATACTTATCTCTACTCAGGAAAAGAAAATGGGAAACATAAGGAGCCTGAGGTGTCGGCATCGGCAACTGAACAAAGCTGGGTGCCTTGTAGTGTAAGCAGTGTGCGCTGGGTGGGCCTCTTGATGGCCCTACACCAATCCCAGGCACGCAGGAGGGCGGAGCCAGCCGGCCGCCTCAGCACCTGCTAACTCGCTCACCCCTGAACTCATGGCGCAGAGCCGCCCACCGCAGTGCTCTGACTGATGGGCAGGCTCTTCTCAGGCCCCAGACTTTCGGCCTGGTGCCCCTGAGAGGCCTGTGCCCTTGTGCTCCGCACCCCTGGCACCTATGGTTAAGATGGCCCTGCTGACATCTCCTTCTCAAAGCCTGGTAAGCTTCTGTCTGGCTTAAGGAGGGAGATGCATGGCTGACAGGGTCCAAGAGCCCTCCCACCACCTCCCCAAAGCCTGCCCAACTTCGGGAAGGAGGCGCTCCAGCATCCTGTCAGAGGCTTCTGTCAGGCTTAGGGAGGGAGGCACAATGCTCAAATGTGCACGGGACAGCACAATGTCACATGCACAACATCGCCCCCCCCCCATCACCCTTTGAAAGCCTCTGGCTTTATTTGTTTCCCTATGAAAAATTTCGCTGCATGTCACTGGCACACAGGTATGTGTGAAAGTAAACCCTGAAAAAAACATGTTGAAACTATTTAGTGTTCCTGTTCAAGGGACTATTCCATTCACCCTCTCTTTGGTTTTCTGTCTCTCCACCCCCACAAAGAGTCAGGACCCCATAACCACTGAGCATGCACACTCCTTTTTGAGCTATTTTTGCCCCCCCCCTTTAGCTCCCCCCTCCTTTCACAAACTTTGGATTTGTCTCAGTAAAAATGTCTTCATGTTCATGGATGTGGCTATTTTGGTTACTGAAGGATCTACCATTGGAGAATGAGTTTGCTGTTAGGCTATAGAATAGAAGGTCTTTGCTCACATCTCAGATCTTTATCCAGCATGTGGGGCAGGGGGGCAAGAGGGCAAGTTCTCTCTGACCAATGACTTGTGGGACAGATTAAGACCCCCTACTCCTTATACCTATTTATGCCCATGAGCTGGAGGTGCCCTATTGCTATTGCAAGCCGTCTTCCTGACTTCTCATTCTTACAGGAAAACCCTAGCTTGCTTTAAAGTATAGTTTACAATTAGATAACATACATTGATCCCTATATAAGATTTAGTTGCTGTTGTTGTTGCAACTACAGGCAGTGCCAACTATTCAAAAACACATAGTACTCGGGATTCTTGGATAAACCATTGCAATCTGGTACATCAAGCCAGTGTATTATCCAAATAACATCTGCTACTTTTCAAGTTATTCCCAAAAAATTAATTTTTCAGTGTAGATGGTAGTGGCCATGGGTGCAGAACAAGAATTAATGTTTTTAAGTCTCCTTGGGTGGCATCTTAACTCCCACACCCTCCTAGTTACCATGGCAACTTCCTCCTCCCTTTAGCCCCCTGTTGTCCATCGCCATATGTAAACTTGCAGCCTCTTGTTCCTCTTCAGCTTTCCAACTTTGAAAACAGAGGCATTCAAATGTTCCTTTGGAGTCAGTGTCCAGATTGCTGACACCTACAGATTATTCCACCTCTGAGTATGTATCTGATATGGCAATGCCATCACTTACGTCTCAAGAATAAAGCCTTCTTAGGTGACTTCAGAGGGATGGTTTCATCCTTGCCTGCCTCAGTCTTCTTATTTTAACTCTAAGGGAATTATTAATGCATCATAAATCCTTTAAAAAAACACACCCAGGCTATTTCTGCATATCCGTACAGAAGATGACAGAACATCTTTTAAAAAGGAAAGAAAAGAAATTGCCCACTTGCAAAAGTGAAATGCCACATAAGTTTAGGATACATTCGAAAAATTATAATTCTGGATTTAAACATAAATAAATAATCAAAACATACCTATGGAAATCTTAGCATTCTGTATGTATGCCTACCTCCACATTGACTGAACTACCTACTATATTTCTTAACAAAACAGGGCAGGAAGTAAATAACATAGGTAAAGGTACCCCTGACCATTAGGTCCAGTCGCGGACGACTGGATTGCATGCTCATCTTGCTCTATAGGCCGAGGGAGCCGGCGTTTGTGCGCAGACAGCTTCCAGGTCATGTGGCCAGCATGACTAAGCCGCTTCTGGCAAACCAGAGCAGCGCACGGAAACACTGTTTACCTTCCTGCCGGAGCAGTATCTATTTATCTACTTGCACTTTAACGTGCTTTCGAACTGCTAGGTGGGCAGGAGCTGGGACCGAACAATGGGTGCTCACCCCGTCACGGGGATTTGAACCACTGACCTGATCAGCAAGCCCTAGGCTCTGTGGTTTAGACCACAGCACCACTAATTTCCTCTCCCCTTTGACCTTTTTTTTTTTTTGTATGCAATTTCTTTCCTCATAAATTGAAATGAAAACTGGTCAGGGAAATGGAGAAATCATTGCATTGTGCTACTGTTTTTCTTTCTGAATTATCTGCTAAGGTCCCCCAGCAAGCTTGCCGGATAAAACTCTGAGGAAGATTATGGAGTATATTCTAGAACCATGTTTCCCAATCTTGGACCTCCAGCTGTTTTTGGACAACTCCCATCATCCCTAGCTAACAAGACCAGTAGTCCAAATTCAGCTGGAGACCCAAGGTTGGGAAACATTGTACTCTAGACTGTGTGCACTTTCTTCACACATGGGACCCTATAGCCATGCGAACTGAAACTAGATCAGACCCAACACTCCTCTTCAGCAACATATTGCAAGGGAAGATGTGTGCAATGACCCCAGAGTTCATCAGTGACATAGAGGCTGAGGGCCCAGTAATGTTGACAGAGAAGCCCTGGTTCGGAACCTTACCAGTGAACCAGAAACCCCAGGGACCAAGGTGTCCAAAACCAATGTATGAAGCCCCTGAGCCCAGGTCAAGCAAAAGTAGAGCCAACTTGCTTCCTGCAGCTTCCTTCATGGAACCAGTGGGCCCAACATGAGTTTATGGAGGGATAAAGGTAAAGGGACCCCTGACCATTAGGTCCAGTCGTGACCGACTCTGGGGTTGCGGCGTTCATCTTGCTCTATAGGCCGAGGGAGCCGGTGTTTGTCCGCAGACAGCTTCCGGGTCATGTGGCCAGCATGACAAAGCTGCTTCTGACGAACCAGAGCAGCACACGGAAATGCTGTTTACGTTCTTGCCAGTGCGGTCCCTATTTATCTACTTGCACTTTGATGTGCTTTCGAACTGCTAGGTTGGCAGGAGCAGGGACCGGGAGCTCACCCCATCACGGTGATTCGAACCGCCAACCTTCTGATCGGCAAGTCTTAGGCTCTGTGGTTTAACCCATAGCGCCATCCGCGTCCCAATGGAGGAATAAGAGAGTCCTAATGTTGGCCCAAAGAGCTGCTCCTTTAAGGCTCTGGACTCTTCATGTAGGCAGCTCTTCTTAGAAAAAAGCACACCAAGAACTCAGGCCAATGTAAGTTTCAATAGTGGGAGTAGTCCCTACTCACAAATAAATAATCAATTTTAACAAAAACTGATTCATTGAAAATTATGTATTCTGACAAGGATTACAAACTCAAATAGAGATTACAAACTCTAACAGAGATTACAAACTCAAACTCGTATATTTAACAAGAGCTCTTCTTAGAAGCCTGTGTTCTGTCCAGGGTACTGAAACAACTGCTGCTAAACTTGGCGAAACTTTGCCTGTCCTCTTCATCCAATCCAGACTGTTTTTTTCCAGATTTGTACCCTTCAATTCACCCAAGGTCTCTGCTTTGTCAGGACAGGAGCATGGCTTGTGGTGGGCAAAGTGTGTTTCACAGAGGTCCATTGACTACCTTTTCAGTGAGGCACTTCAGGCTTCCTTGAAGTGACTGAACACATTTTTAAACCACTACCCTAAGAGAGGAGGAAATTCAACTTATTTCCTGCTAACCTTGGCACGCTGCTGTGTTAAAAACGTTCTCCTTGTGAAAGCTGCCATGATTTCAGAAATGTCATTGCTATTTTATGACATTTTTTTGGCTGAGGGCTGTAATGTAGCAATCACATATAAATGCTATTAATCTGCAAGTTGTCAGGAAAAATTCTGCCGCAACACCTTGCAAAAAAACTCCCACTCAAGTTTTTATGCTCTGCTCTTTCCTTTTCTTTCTCTCCCTGTCATAGCTATTGTCCCCCTCAAATTGTTATCATTCTTGTGTTAGCAAGTAACTTCTTCCTCTGGCTATTGTATCCTGTCCAGCAGATGCACTGCTTTCTGAAGATGATTGACTCTAGGGCATTAAAGATGTTTAAGGAAACTACCCAGGTCTTGCAATACAAGGAAAAGGGCCCTCACTGTCTTTGTTTGAGTTGTCTCTGCAACCAACTAGAGTCCTCAAAATAGGAGCAAGGTTTGGTGCAGACATTTCTTGGCTCTGCATTTTTAAGTAAAGCAAGCTTAATTTGTGAATGAAGACACACACAAAATGGAATTTGGAGAAATCCTTTGGATTACTCACTACTCTGAATCTTATGATACAATTCTCAATCTAAATAAACACTAAAAATGTGTTGAAATTGTGTACAGTAGGATTTAGAAATACAAACATTGAGAAGAAACACATATTTACATACATACATACTATAATTCCCTGAGTAGTTCAACAATCAATCCCTCATTCTAGAGAGCTCTAGGAATTACAGATCTCTGAGGCGGGAATGAGGTCTCTGAACTGCTCTCAGCACCTTCAACAAATTGCATTTCTCAGGATGTTTTGGCAATCCATGACTGTTCAAGTGTGCTCTAAATGATTGGTGCATGTGGGACCCCAGGCAGCTATTACAGGAGTGTGGTGTTTATTTGTCAGCCCAGCCTTCCTTTTGTTATGATATTCTCACAAGACTGTTCACACAGTGCCTCCAGACAAGGTCAAGACGCACAACAGCAGCTGTCAAAATGGGTTATAATCTCTTCCCTCATTTAAAATACGTTAATATATAATAGTAAATACAACAGGTCCCAGGAAACAAAGGGGTTTAAAACGATCCTTTGGCTACTGTAGATTCGGCCTGACCCATGAAGCTGAACCCCACTCCTGCAAGGCTGATCCAGCCTCATCCTTTTGATAGCTGCCTGGGTTTGCAAAACCAGGAAGGTTGTTGTTAAAAGAGAACTGTGCAGTGCTCATATCCCAGTGCTTTCTGCCCAGTCTTCTTTTAAAATCTGTTTATACATTGAGTCAGTCTTTAGCTCACCTTTAATAACAGTGATAAACAATTTGCTTGAGCGGGTCTTTCAGGAAATGTGATAGCAGCTTGCTGATTTCTCGATAAGTTTGGTTTTAACATATGTTTTACATCTTTTGTGAGAGCTGAGTTTCACAAGGTCAGCAGATAGCTCCATGCGAGCCACTGCTGAAGACATTTTTGGATGTTCTTTTTAAACACACACACACACACACACACACACCTCTTAGTTTTCTGGTGAAGAAATAAATAAAGAGTTCATGAAACACAAAGCGAGATGCCGTGATGGCACAAACAGTGGCAGGCTATCATTACCTTGTAGGCAAAAGATAATAGCTGACAAAATAGCACAAAGGCTGATGGGATATTCCAAAAGGTGATGGATTTTGTCTCTCTCTCCTTTCATTGAAATAAAGGTTTTTTTGTGGGGGTGGGATCTGCCGTTATCATCTTCTATATATTTTGGCAAATTTGTTGGCCTGCTATATGAGGGTTTGGATGCCAGGTGTTAGACCAAACTTTTTCCACACTGCTGGATTTTTATGCCTCTGAAGTTATGATTGCTCAATTAGTGGATTTTGGTCTATTCTTGGATTTGTCAGATGCTGTCTTGCATCAAGAAGGTGGACTGAACCATTCTAAATTGTGCTAGTTTGAAGATATTGTTACCCAATTTGGTGTGATGTCAACCACTTGGGTGAAATGGCTCCAAACTGCACCAGTGTGGACAGACCTGAAAATATCATCACCCAATTTGGTGAAACCATTCCCAGCAGTGAGTGGGTTTTAGTTAGTGTTTGTGTAATTTCGTATGCGGTTTTAAACCAAGATGGCCAGTTTAACCCTTCTAAACTACACCAATTTAGATTCCTCTTCAGGAAACGCCACCCAGTTTAGCACAATAGTCCCTGAAATGAAGCCTTGGGTTTTGGTCTCTATTTGGATACTACCAGTTGCCATCTTGAATCAAGATGGTGGACTGAACCTTTCAAAGCTTCAATTACTTTAACCAAATTTGTTATGAAATTAATAGGGCTGTGCACCAGATTCAGCTGAAGCCCAACCAAAATCAGGCTAATTTGGGCTTCAATTGCATTGGGTCATGACAACCCCCTGGATGGTGGTCACCTGTGGCAATCTTGGGCTCTCAGGGTTGGGGTACAAAGAGGAAGAAGGTGAGTAAGCCTCTTCAAGAGTGCTCTCAAACACTGCACGTTGACTGTGTGTGCCTGTCAAAGTGAGCAGAACTGAACTCACCACTCAATTGCGGCAGGCCTCTGCATCATCAGAGTGTTACCTGCAGGGAATATGCTGGGGAAGTGGACCACAGCAGGATTGAAAAAGGAATGGCTCAGGCTGCAGAGGGTCCCAAGGCAGGAGGAGGATGGAAGAAGGTGAGTGGGTGGATATGAGGTGGGAAGAGGAAACACATTGCAGTGGGTTCTGACCACTTGCCTGCCAATAGCAGATTTTAGGTGGAATGAAGCCACTCTGCTCTGCTGCTCTCCTGGACAACGTTGAGGCAGGGCAGCAGCAAGGTGGGGGCTTATGGATGCATCAGTAGAGGTGCCAGACTAACAGCTCCACTCCATCACAAGAGCTGCTATTGCCAGACACTGCCACATCTGTGAATTGTCAGCTCTGCGTCTTGATGTCTCACAGTCTGGCACCATGTAGTTCAACATCCAATGCTTGTTGAGCTTAAAATGCTTATTTGGGCCTCATTTAATAGAATGAGATGGCAGAATGCTTAGCTGGCAAAACTGATGGCACCACTTCAGGCTGCTGCTTTTGCTGTTCCATGTAAGGAATCCCTGCTAGCAGAAGATCACCACATCAGGGGGAAAGATTTTAACCCATCCGTCTCCCTGATGAGCTGGTTTTCTTATACGGAGCTTTGTCTAATGCAGAGGAACATTCAGAGGTGGGATTTCCTATCTGCAGTTTGAAGTGGTCGTGTTCGTTCTATTACCTCAGGATTCTGCCATTCTCATTTTGCCTTGATCTTCTGCCTAAAATCTGTCCTAGAGCCGCCATATTTCAAAAAGTGAAAATCCAGGGCCAAAGTTGTTCAGCTTTTTTTTTTTTTTTGCAAGATCTCAAAAAAGAAAAAAGAAAAAAGGAGTTTTTGAGTTATTTTTAAGGGAATTCACCAAAATCTACACTTCTGACATCGGTTGCCATGCATCCAGATTTTCCTAGACATTTAAGTGGTTTTCGCCCGGACACTGTTTCTGATGGCCGAATCCTGGCAATGTCTGGGAAATTCTAGATGTATGGTGTCAAGGCTCTGCCAAGGTTTCAGGAAAGCTATTCTTCCCCCAGTTGCAGCAAGAGCAGAAAAAACAAGGAGAGTCTTTTTTTAAATGAGTTTTATTCAATCTTAATAGCGAGAGACAAAAGAACGCAACAAGCCTCAACATGGCATTGCTCCAAACTGGTCACCTCCTCCCTCTTCCCTTCTGTTATGGTGGCCCCTTGTGGTCAAATGCCTTTGAGTCTTTTGTTCCTGTACTCTTAATGAACGTCGCATTCTGGGGAAAGGGGTGTGTGTCAGAAATACTTTTCAGTGACAACGTGGCAGCTGGCTGCCCTGCCACAGTTTTCCCATCCCCCTCTTCTTCTAACACTGCCCAACTCCTTTGTTCACCTACCTCTGAGCTGGGACTTCCCTGAGGCTCCTCAAACACCTGCTGTAAATCAAAGCTGCATTCCTCTTCTCCCGCAGCATCAGGAGAAGGGGGGGGGGTGTGTGATCTCCACCATTCCTCTTCCTCTCTCCCACCCTCTTGAGTCCAATCCCTGACATCGGGCAACCCTAATCTGTCCCATCATTTACCAAATCACCTGTGTCGTGCTTAAACCATGAATCAAACTATGGTTTGGAAAGTCTCATTACAGTCTAATGCCAAATGAATGGCGATGTAATATATATAAAAATTTACTTATACCCTGCCCTTGACCGGGCTCAGGGCAGCTAACATCAAGTATAAAAACAATTGATTAAAATACAACTTAAAAACAGGATTAAAACACAACTTAAAATGCAGCCTCATTTCAGTGGAAGCCTAGATCAAAAACTGTTTGGGAGGAGAAAATGTCAAATCTTCACCAAGGCCAGCTATCCAGACTGGTCCTACGTGGGCCAGAAAAAAGCCAGGGAAGTCCCCAAATAGGGGTTCCATCACATTAGGAAAAGGAAAGAGGGGGAGGGGATCAGGCTGATTCCAGGCCAAAGGCCAGGCAGAACAACTCTGTCTTACAAGCCCTGCGGAAAGAAATCAGATCCCACAGGGCCCTGGTCTCATGAGACAGAGCGTTCCACCAGGCCGGAGCCAGTGTTGAAAAGGCCCTGACTCTGGTTGAGGCTAATCGGACTTCCTTAGGACCTCTAGAGTGTTGCTATTTATGGACCTTAAGGTCCTCCGTGGGGCATACCAGGATCGGCGGTCCTCTAGGTATGAGGGTCCTAGGCAAACACTCTCAGTGAATCCAGAATTGTTGCTGAAGTCCTAGATACTATAGGATACAAAAACAGCATTGAAAGATGTCCTTGGCTTCTTTGCCGCTTCTCTGTGTAATGAGATTTCTTTCCGTTTAGACCACTGCTGGTACTTCTTTGAAGTGCTAAACACCTGTTGTTAAGATATTCTCAACATGAAATGACTGTAATCGTTATATTATTTCTGACCTTCATTGGCATAAAGCTGAACTCCTCTAGTTCACAGTGCTTGCCCCTCTTTTTGAGCTTTAAGAGAAAGAGTCTAACAATGCTTGAACAATTTGCCTTCTATTTCTTCAACATTTGGTTTAATGAAAGGTATCACTTCACCTCCACTCTCTGAGTCGTCGTCCCCCAATTGTGTTCTGCTTCTCTTCTTTCTGTTACATTCACATTGAACTAGGGATGGAGGAGAAATTTGATTCACATTTAAAGACAAGTCTTATCAATACCGCACTTTTTGAGACACAGGCATCCTTCGAAATTCACACTTGTGTGAAATTTGCAGTGCAGTTTTCTAACCAAACAATGTTTATAAAAACACATGTTTGGGGTGAACATATGCATGGAAATCAAGATAGTGAAAATAACATAGACACAAATTAGAAGAAATTGCTCACAAAAATGTGTTCATTTGCTAAAACTGCACAGAAATGTGTATATTAGTAGAAATTCACATAAAAGTGCTGAAGAATTTTCAGGAGGATTTAAAAAAATATTCATATCTGGGAGGCAATTCATTTATTGTTGTTAGGGCTCATGATTCCTATTAATCACTGAGGCATAATTAAATCAGTGTACATTCATTATATGCTGCAAACAGCAATAACGCCAGACTTTGATGGGGTTGTGGGAGACCAAAGTATCTTTATCTAGGATTAATCATCTGTTTCTCTTCTGCACATGTATTCCTACACACAGATACGGCAGCTTAGTGGTGCTTTAAAAAGAACAGTGACTCTGCTATTGCTGCACCAGGGGTGATTCTGTTGGAGTGAAAGGCTAAAACTCAAATATTTCCAGTCGCTTTCAACTGAAGTTACTTAACCTCACGTACCTGGGAGTAAGCCCCATTGAATTCAATAGGATGCGCTTCTGAGTAGGCATGGGCTGTGTGCTTATCATACATTTTAAGTACACACACTCACATATCCCAAATCCCAAGGAATTATAGTTCACGCCTCAAAGAGCTATAATTTCCAGCACACTTAACAAAACACAGTTCCCAGGATTCTTTGGTAGGTGGGAGTATGCTTTAAATGTATGGTGTGTACACAGCTGTATTGCAGCACATAATGATTTTATGACTTGAGTGAACTTTGTTCCTGCCTTGCCATTTCACCCTTGGATTTTTTTTACAGTGCAGTTTTAAATACAACAACAGGAAAAACAGGAAGGAAATGACTTGCAGACTGCAACTTCATACCCGAGGGCTTCGTTTTTCAACAAGCAAATGACATATTAATTTTAATAAATGAATAAAAATAATTACATTTTCAAGTAGGGGTGGAAGATGGATCTGGTGAGCTGGGACTCTGAAGCGGTTGCTACTGATTAAATCTTCGTGGATCATGGGAAAGGTCTAATCTACACATTGATGGATTCCTCCACTCACTGACACAGATTTTCATGCAAGGCTCACTTATGTTTCCTTGGTTGCTTTTAAAAGGCAATTGCAACTGCCTACAAAAGGCTAGCTAGCATGTGGGACTTCTGCCACTGGCCACAGTCAAATGACTTAGTAGTAGTGACACTCCTGAGGAGCATCTGGAAATGGTGTCGTTCTGTGTGTGGACGGGGGCAGGGTATGGGGGAAAAACCACAGGGCTTCCTCCAAGGGGGCAGTCATGTTTCCCCCCCATAGTACAACATATTGAAAATACACAGAGGCTGTGACAGGTATCACATGCACTAGCTAGTCAGTTGGAATTTGCGGCGGTGGCTTGTTAAAGGCAACCATGCAAGAGACATAGAGACAGCCTTTGAGCCACCTGGAAAGCACTCGGACCACCTCATAGCAGGGATTATAAATGAATGAATGAATGAATGAATGAAGCCAGAATCTGAGCTACATTTTGTTCTTGGGGACATCCTTGCTTCCAAGTGAACACCACTCATCCCAAACCATGTGGAGATTACTGTGCTTCACCCTGTTTATTACATTTGCTGGATCAGTTATGAGGAAAATCTCCACAATGGACAATAATAATAAAGCACTGTCAGCTGCAACTTAACATGAGGATGTTTGACAGGCAATATGATAATCTTTCTGGTGGCAGGTCAAAGCATTTTCAGCTTTACAGGTATTTTAAACTGGTTTCATGGCCCCCATCTATTGCGTTTTTAAAAAATTATTTGTTGCCTCTCACATTTATCCTACCCATATCTGGTTAATCGTTAATGCCTGTGGATGATGTCAAATATTAGTTGTACTATTACTTGAAATTAATTAACTTTGTAATTTTAAGGTGACCACTCCACCATCGCAAACACTTCTACTTGTTTAATCTCCCCTCTACTCACCCTGTGTACTGTTCCAAGGGTTCTTCTGACTCCCAGAGACAATTTGGGGTGGGCTGGGGAAGCAGTTTGACCAAACTGCGGGAGGCAGTGAAAGACAGGAGTGTCTGGTGTGCTCTGGTCCATGGGGTCATGAAGAGTCAAACACGACTAAACAACTAAACAACAACAAGGGGGTGCCCCATTGCACTAGTGGAAGTCCTTGCACAGATTTCTGCTAGCAGGATCCACTAGTTGAACCTGGTCCAATATGTCTCTCATGTGTCTCCTCCAGAATTTATTGGATTTAATATAGTGAGGAAAAACCAAATCCCTTTAATTAATAAAAAATTTAGAGGGTTAAGTTGCAACTGAGAGTAATTAGTTATGTTCCAACATTACATCTTATTTAGAAAGGTTTGTAATGTGACGATTGCAACTTACATTTCTTTTGAAATGGATACAGGGTTTGGCTTAATAGAGTCTACAATGTGTAGAAAAATATCTTTTCACCATTGCCAGTCATTGTATTTCATGTAAAGGATGCACTTTGAAGATGTACAATGCTTAAACAAAGGATCAGACTCCTTTTCTCCAAATGTCAAGAAGATCTCTGATGGGAAAATGATGTACTCTAGAATTGTGATCTCTGTTGAAGCCAGCTAGTGATCAAAGCAGAGGGCAAAACTGAAGAGTAAAACTGTTTTAAAAGACAGTATGTTTCATGCTCAATCAAATTCGTTGTGGGGGTTTTGTTAGAAGTTATTTAAATTTCTACTTGAATGGTCATATCCTATTACTCCTTTGTTAATAAAAAATAATCATTTGGCTGTAGGAATTTAGTATATACCAGGGGATAATCAACTTGCAGCCCAAGGATCAGGTTTCAGTGACCCAAGGTAATTTTAATCAGGCAGTGAAGCACATTTTGCTCATAGTTGCCTGTAGTTTATTTTCTTATAGTTGCAGTTATAATAAAATAAAACTTTTTGGAAGTTGGGTGTTACATTTCTCTCTTTTTTGTTGGTTGGTTTGACTGCATCAGCCTTACCTGACCATTTCTTCCTGCCTGGCAGAAAGATGCTCACAGCAGGGCACTGAAAATTTTGTGGGATTTCTCAGACCCAATCAGAAGATGGCAGGATCCCCAAGGGTGTGCTCTACGGGGAGCTGGCTTCAAGCATGAGGCCCATTGGCAAACCAACTCTGTGTTACAAAGATGTCTGCAAACGTGTTATGAAGGCTGGCAACATTAAGCCCGCCATGTGCCTTGCAGTGCCTGGAGACAATCAGGATGTGCATCACTCATACCTCTGTTTGTCGAACAGAGAATGGATCTACAAAATATCATCCTTTAGATTATTTTCCTATTTGTCACAGAATGGCATGCATTATTGTTTGTGCTTATAGTCCCTGTTTAGAGAAGCTGTTCATGTTTAATAGGTTATTGTATTTTAATATTCTGTTGGAAGCCACCCAGAGTGGCTGGGGAAACCCAGCCAGATGGGCAGGGTATAAATACTACTACTACTACTACTACTACATTTTAAATATAAATATAAATATAAATATAAATATAAATATAAATATAAATATAAATATAAATATAAATATAAATATAAATATAAATATAAATTCACCAAAGCCTTTTAATGTCCAAGGTGTATAAGAAGCTGGACATCTTTCACCAGTAAGCACAGGTGGGGTTTGTTGATCACCAAAGGATACAGATACCTTACAGTCACCATTTGGGTATCAATTCTCATCCACTCTCTGTGGTGTTTGAAATATCACTGAAAAGGTCAGATGACAACTTTCTTTCAGTGTCCCAGGTGACATCTGTTTGGTGATGCTTTATTTAGGTCAGACAGTGTCTTGCCTTAGCAATATTACACACTCCAGAGTTCATTTGGGGTAGCACAGTCTTTCATTCTGTTTTGAGTACTTGGAAGTACTGGACTCAAGGTCAAGTGCCTCTCGAGTCTGCCTCCAACCTTCTCAGGTGCCCATTCTAAGTGAGCCTAAGATCATACTTTTCTCCTGCCACCCAAAACTTGTTTTTGCTGGGTGTGACAACCCTAGATTTTAATGTATTTCCCTCCCAGCTGTACAGGTTATCAGAAGTATAAATTTACAGACGTGACAGATGTGGTGAAATCACATGGGATGGCTGACCTACTGGAGTGTGATACAACTCAGTCAGGTCAGTGGACCTGCAGAAGTATCACGTGGATATACTTAGGTGGAGGGGTGGGGACCAGGACATATAAAATGAGAATGTGAAAACTCTCTGTGGGCTGGGAAGAATTCTAACACTCATATGGTAAATCTTTGCTAATTTTACTGGGGTTAAATACCATCTATACATCATTTTCATGATATTTTCCTTTAATACTGTGCAGGCAGTAAACTTAACCCCTTTCTTCCACAACCTTTCCCAGTCTTCCATCATTATATTGTGTCCAGTGCAATAAATCTTCCTTTTAATTAACTCTGCTCGTTTTGTTATCAAGACTCCCTGACACCCTCCAAGGAACTCAAGGTGGTGTATATGGTTCTCCCTTTCCTCATTTAATGTCCCCAATAAGCCTGTAAAATAGCTTAGGCCGAAAGGCAGTGACTGGCTCAAGGTCACCCAGTGAACTTCATGAGTAAGTGGGGACTTGAACACTGCTTTCCCAGGTCTGACCCTCAAACCACTGCACCACACTGGCTCTGCCATGTCTCCCACACACATATCCATGCTGCATGGCAGGGATAGCTCAGGATTCAGAAGCCCTTGCATGTGGAACTCTGCATCATGTCCCCACCCCCATGGTTGCAGCAGTGGTCCATTTCTCGTTTTCAGTAGCTGTGCTAAAAGTTACAGAAGAGAAGCATAGCCAACTCCAAGGCTCATTAAAATGTGGGATAATCCTGTTTGCACATCTGCCCCATTGGACTTTTAAGTAAGTAGTCATGAACATCAGCCAGCCTATTTGCTTTTAAACAGGTACCAAACAAAGCAGGGAAATGCTCCCCCAATGAGCATATGTGAAGCTTTGAAGGAATGCGTGTCGTTCTTCCTCCTCCTTTTCTGACCTTTAAAGGACCACAAATTCAAGCTTTTAATGGTGTGTATTGTAGAGCACTGCTCTAGGCATCTGGTGCTCACTCAGAGCACAGCAGTTGCAGTTTCAACCTTGTATCGTTTCTGCAATTTCATGCTCAGAGAAGAAAGGTTAAATGTACCTTTTATAAGAAGCATACATCAAACTGTGACAAATAAGAAAGTTTATTAAATGCAGATAGACTGGGAAAGCTGCATGTGGGGGTTTAAAATATTTAATCAGATGGAGTGGGTAGGGAGCATTCACCATGCAACATACACTGTTCCGCATTGCTCCAAGGTTTTCATCATTTTAAGTCCAGTGTCAGAAAATAGCACCTGTTTGAAAACAATGAATGAGCATAAAATAAAATAAAATAAAATAGCACTCTCAGTTAAATTGAATGTATATTTGTCTCTTGACATCTCTTTGCTTTGGAGTCATTTGTTTTCAACAGCTTTTCTACACCACTAAAATAAAATAAAAGCAAAATTATCAAACTCAAAGTATTTTTTTTTTACCATCCCACAGTGATGGATCAAGACTTAGGCATACTATGGGTAGATTTCAATGGATCTAACTCTAAGTATAATTGAGTCTGAATCCAACCCATTGACTCCAGTGGGGGAGAGGAAAGCATGTGCTCTGAAGTGCTTATCTTCAGCTTGACTGTACTATAAGATTGTAATTGTCAACTGCTTGCGATGAGTTTGTGCATTTGAGAAATTCCTAAACTTGCAAAATTTGCAAGTCAAGGCATGCAGGTTGAAGTAGGGCATAATAGTTCATTGATGTCAATGGAAAGGAGTTAAGCATATGAATCCAATGCATGGACCTCAAGCTGGCTGTCATGGAGTTGCCAGGTAATTACAGCCTTGTCATACTCCGATCATGGCCACTGGTCCCATCACCTCCTGGCAAATAGAAGGGGAAGAAATGGAAGCAGTGAGAGATTTTACTTTCTTGGGCTCCATGATCACTGCAGATGGTGACAGCAGCCACGAAATTAAAAGACACCTGCTTCTTGGGAGAAAAGCAATGACAAACCTAGACAGCATCTTAAAAAGCAGAGACATCACCTTGCTGACAAAGGTCCGTATAGTTAAAGCTATGGTTTTCCCAGTAGTGATGTATGGAAGTGAAAGCTGGACCATAAAGAAGGCTGATCGCCGAAGAATCGATGCTTCTGAATTATGGTGCTGGAGGAGACTCTTGAGAGTCCCATGGACTGCAAGAAGATCAAACCTATCAATTCTTAAGGTAATCAGCCCTGAGTGCTCACTGGAAGGACAGATCCTGAAGTTGAGGCTCCAATTACTTTGGCCACCTCATGAGAAGAGAAGACTCCCTGGAAAAGCCCCTGATGTTTGGAAAGATTGAGGGCACAAGGAGAAGGGGACGACAGAGGACGAGATGGTTGGACAGTGTTCTTGAAGCTACCAGCATGAGTTTGACCAAACTGCGGGAGGCAGTGGAAGACAGGAGTGCCTGGTGTGCTCTGGTCCATGGGGTCACGAAGAGTCAGACACGACTAAACGACTAAACAACAACAATGTTCCAAGGCCTGAGGACAGATGATGCAGCCACATTTATGGATGCCACGCAAGGTCTGGACAGCCAATTACTAGATGAATCCCAAGCCAGAATTAAGATTGCCGGAAGAAATATCAACAACCTCAGATATGCAGATGACACAACCTTGATGGCGGAAAGTGAACCTTGGAACATTAAAGAACCTTGGAACATTAATGTAGCCTTAATGGGATTCTGTGGCATTGGAAGTAAGCAGCAAGCAGTGTTCTCTCTTGATATGTCAAAATTAGTTGTATTGTCTTATCAGTGTGAGTTTTGTATGTTTGTGGCCTGAGTGAAAAATTAACTGTGCTATTTGATAAGTGTTTGAACAAGGGCTTACCTTGATTAAAGCTATAGCATCATGCTGTTTGGCACAAGGGCATTGCTGCACTTTCAGCAGAGCAATTTGTGTTTCATGTTGGCATATTGATCTTCAAATTGGGAAACTGTACTATGCACATGTACAAATCCTTGGGTAGGAAATCACCCAGCCTATTTCTTAGTTACTAGGAGGAAATTTGGGGGGGGGGGAGGGGGATATGGGTGTTTACTGTTCTATTTTTTGTAGAATTTCATTTAAGTCTTGACACAGGGCTAATGCACAAAATAGCATCCCTCAAGCCGTGTTTCCTTCCTCTCTCCTGTATTGACATCAGTGTGCCTTTCCCCCCATCACAACAGCAACAACCAATGATGTGGAGCAGGGCTGGAGAAAAGCACAATGTGATGACATCATCACAAATGGGCCAAGAGACCCTATCCATGGGGGGTGGGTAGGTGGAAACAAAGGATATCATATTCAGTGGTAACTCTATGTTGGGTTCTATTTGATGGTGCACCAAATTGATGGCATCCAGCTGCTGGTGCACGCCAATAATAATAATAATAATAATAATAATAATAATAATAATAATAATTTATTTATACCCCACCCATCTTGCTAGGTTTCCCCAGCTACTCTGGGTGGCTTCCAACACAATATTAAAATACAGCAATGCATCAAACATTAAAAGCATCCCCAAACAGGGTTGCCTTCAGATGTCTTCTAAAAGTCTGGTAGTTGTTCTCTTTGACATCTGGTGGGAGGGCGTTCCACAAGGCGGGTGCCACTACAAGAAGGCCCTCTGCCTGGTTCCCTATAGCTTGGCTTCTTGCAGTGAGGGAAACACCAGAAGGCCCTCGGCGCAGGACCTCAGTGTCTGGGCTGGACGATGGGGGTGGAAACACTCCTTCAGATATACTGGAATGAGGCCGTTTAGGGCTTTAAAGGTCAGCACCAACACTTTGAATTGTGCTCGGAAATGTACAGGGAGCCAATGTTGGTCTTTCAAGACCGGTGTTATGTGGTCTCGCTGGCAGCTCCTAGTGGCTGTGTAGCTGGGCTCTTGGGAACCAGAGTCCAACAAAATCTAGAGGGTACCAGGTTGCTGAATGTTTCACTATTACATACTTGGGGAGCGGAGATGAAACAGGAGGGACAGTGTTCATATTATGAAAGCATATTGCACTACATGTGAGGTCCGCCATTTGTTTGGATGACATTTCTTACGTTGGTTGTTGTTTTTTAACAGAAAAATTATTATCAGGGAAGCAGTATGTTTTGTAACATGTGCATTGGGAAGTTTATGCGTTACCCTAATTTCTTTGATTAGATTCCCCACACTCACCAATATAGTCCTTGCATGAAAGGGAACCATAAACCTGAAAACATATATTGGTGCAGAATCTATTATTTATGCTGCTGTTGCCTGATCTGTCATCAAAGTCAATAATCTACACACATAAATATTTTCTCAATCAGATGGTCTTGTCATTTCAATGACAACAAAGTATAGAAGGAATGCTTGAGGAATTTGCATTCTGATGTAAACCAATGCGATCCTCACTTCCTAAAATAATGATATGCCTACTCTGGACCTTGATTTGGCAGTTATCTGAACCCACCAAGGGTTGGTTCTTCATAGTAACAGCCACACCAGCAACCAGGGCTTCTAGTCATGTGGAAGTATCTGTTGCATAGTTGTTGTTTTTAAGAATGGAAACATTTGAAGGCAGCCTTTGGACCATCTGGTAACATATTTTTATGTGAATTTTCATTTAGATTAAAGCAAAACCCCCACAAATTTTCAAATGGAAAGGGACTGAAGTGGACTTAGGAAAGAAGCCATGACTGGAGGCAGATTTCCCTGTCATGCAAAAGTGGTTGTTCCAGAAACTTGCAGCACTGTGCTGCTGACAAAAACCGAGTTTGCACAAGTTGTGACTCACCAGCCATGTATTGCAGTGCATAGCCATCTCCTACTCTAGGGTGCAACCCCATCCTACAAATCTAGTTATGGTGGTGATTGCTACTCACCTCGCAGTCCAGAAAACACAGCTGAAGCAAGCATATCTGTGCATGTCTACTCCCTATTACTTAATATGTTTAGCACTGCAGACTTACATCTGTTTTGTTCAGCCATCTCATATCATAAATGCCTATGTAAACTTCATTGGTAAATATTATACAACTAGAGAAAACCAGAGCTGGGTCCGGTCAAATTGGCCATTGTGCTGTCCTTATTTCACTCTGTTTGAGTTCAGCCAATGTGTGTTATATGTCTTTGTACTTATAATTACATATAATTGTGCACTGAGAGGTACATGGAGCAAAAGCCAAAATGAAACATGGGATAGTATATGTGCATCTTGAAAAGGAACCATCCCTCTCTGAATATTGCTTGTTCCATCCATTCACGGCAAAGATTGCAACTGTGGCTGTTAACTGCTATCTTATAGCTTCTTTAATTGTTTAATTTTTGAAAATCATTATTAGCTGCTGGAGCGCTACCAAGCAGTTGTTATACTCCCCCCACCCCCACCCCACGAGTAAAGTTTGCAGTCTGAACTCATTGTGTTAATGACAGAAATGCAGTTCATTTACAGTTTAATTTCTAGTCATTGCTGGGGGAATTTTCTGTTCAGCGTTTCTGCATTTAATACAGACTTTTGGAGATGCTGTTCAGAGCGGTCATTTTGCTTCACACTAATGTTCTGCCATTTCAGAATTGTTCTCTTATTACCAGAACTCTCCAAGGTTATGAGAACTTGATAATCAGTACCATCCACAATGCAGAAGCCCATGACCTCAGCATCTGTAATGACACCAATCACCATATTACAGAACAATTTTAATTAACCAAGCATGGTGTGCTTTAAATGAAAAATGGACTGATGAGATGAGTATCAGATTCAGGATAAAAGGCAAGATTTGTGATTATTGCCACCTCATTTATAACTTTCCTGATCTAAAGTTTTGTCAGGCCAACAAACAAGTACCATATTTTCCAGCGTATAAGACGACTGGGTGTATAAGACGACCTCCAACTTTTCCAGTTAAAATATAGAGTTTCGGATATACTCGCCGTATAAGACTACCCCTCTTCCAACGCACACCAAATAATTTTTTTAAAAAAACAGTCTCCAGTCCAGCTCGGAAATCCACTCCACTTCCCAGTGGCCGGGGGTGCGCTTAATGCTGTTGTTGGTTCCCTGCCTTTGTTGTGAGCCTTTCTTTTTCTTTTACTGCAGGGGCTGCTTGGGTTGAGGCAGCGGCCACATGTCTAGTTGCTGGGGCAACACGAGGCCACCATTTTGGACCACGTAGTCTACTACTGGGAGCGGTTAGGGTCATTCTGTTGCTGGTGATTGGGGGGGGGCTAGCTTCTGGGGCCAATTTTCATCTAGAGAGCTTGGTGTCCTCTGATTTAATTTGCTGTCGTTTTATCCTTTGGTGGGGAGTTGCTACTGTAGCCGGCGTATAAGATGACCCCTGACTTTTGAGAAGATTTTCCTGGGTTAAAAGGTAGTCTTATATGCCAGAAAATACAGTATTTAGTACGGGGTGTGATAACTATTTGCCAATATGTCATGAAATGTTCTTAATATTATGGTGCGTAATCAAGATAAGGAAGAATAGTGGGTCGATGCCAGGGCTTGGGAATCTCCAGGGCTTAACCAGACCCACCAGACCTTCCCATTTGTCCCATGGGGCCAATTGAGCCATGCCACACCTATACTTGACATCATATATGGCATCAGCTGTAAGGCAGGTAAGGGCAGGGATCAACTCCAAGCATGTTTGCAGCTGATCAGCGGTCCCTGCGAAGCATTTTCAAAGCATAGGGCAACACAGCATTTTGGGAGGGACTTGTGAAGGCCAGAATCTTTCTCAAATGGAGGAGATCTACACTGAGTGGCAGAGGTTGTGGCTCCTGGGTGCAACCACACTCCACCCTCCATACATGAATGACATTCTTCCTAATCCTAGCTTATTACACACTTAGTCTGCTAAATTATCCACAGGCAAATAGCTATATGTATTCTTCAGCCCATCACTAGTTCAGTTTCAAGTCATTTCTGCACTTCTCAGTTCTGTAGGTAGATAACAGAGTGCCAACATGGTGCCCTCCGTATGTTATTGGACTATGACACCCATCAGTCCCAGTCAGTGTGGTCAAGGGTCAGAGGTGGTGGAAGCTGTAGTCTGACAACATGTGGAGAACACTACATTGACAATGCCTAAAAAGCACAAGGCATTGGATCTGAATGTTGCTCTTTTTAAAATCAGCACAATGACAATCCTTTTGGAACACACATTGGATTAATGTCAGCAAACTTTAAAAAACAACAACTAGGCTATGTTGAATTGTAAAAGATTTCTATCTCTGGTTTTAAACTTTTTATAAGGGGAAGTTTAGGTGGAAACTACTGGTGTGATTCTCTTGTTCTTTTGTAAAAATAGGTCTACGCTCATTGTTCAGATAACGTGTAAGGATGGAGGCAACAAAGCAAGTCAAAGGGTTGAGTTTAATTTAAGTCTACTTGGTCCTGATTTATTACTTTATCTTGTGTTAAGACCTAATCTTTTCCTAGATTTGTGGGCAAAGATCTTGTGTTTGTTTTGGGCTTGCCACCATTAATTTTTGTTATGGCTTTTCTGTTCAGCAGCACTCCAACAGCAACACAGAACATTGCCAATTTTGGAAAGCAGCTAAGCATACCTACAGTATTGAAGATGAGCAATTTGAACATGCAATTTGTAGGGTCTTAACAGCACATTTTGGGACGCAGGTGGCACTGTGGGTTAAAGCCTCAGCGCCTAGGGCTTGCCGATCGAAAGGTCGGCGGTTCGAATCCCTGCGGCGGGGTGCGCTCCCGCTGCTCGGTCCCAGCGCCTGCCAACCTAGCAGCTCGAAAGCACCTCCGGGTGCAAGTAGATAAATAGGGACCGCTTACCAGCGGGAAGGTAAACGGCGTTTCCGTGTGTGGCTCTGGCTCTGGCTCTGCCTCTGGCCAGAGCAGCGATGTCACGCTGGCCACGTGACCTGGAAGTGTCTCCGGACAGCGCTGGCCCCTGGCCTCTTAAGTGAGATGGGCGCACAACCCCAGAGTCTGTCAAGACTGGCCCATACGGGCAGGGGTACCTTTACCTTTACCTTTTTAACAGCACTTTTCAGTTGTGCACTAGTATTGCATTCTTTCCTTCACCTGCAAAAGAGGCTTTTGTTTTTCTGACTCTTTCTCAGGCACTAAAGAATTCTCCTGAGTGCTGGGGTGAGCTTATGATATCATTATGATGGAGACGGTGGAAGAAGATTGGAAGAAATTTAAAGTATATCTTAAGAACTGTTATAAGATTGATGAGTGCTAAAATGTCAAGGGAAAGGAAAAAACAGAATTATAGCTGCAACTGATTGATTAATTAGCAGAAGAAATTGGAAAAGAAAATAAGTTATTATTTAATTGGAGTGAAGGGTTGTTGAAAAAAATTTAAAACAAGGATGCAGAGAGGGGGAGGTAAGGGGAAGTCTGAGAAAGAAGGTTTACGAAAAAGAGGATTTGAAATTATACTTGTTTATATGTTTGTGTTTGTTTATGTGTGTATGGTATGTTGTTTTAAATTTGTGTTGGAAAACTAATAAAAATTATATATATATATATATAAATGATATCATTATGATGTTAGCTGTGTGTGCATGCACACACTTCCCATAAAAATTCTCTTTTTTTCCCTTTAAATAATATTTATTACTTTTAAACACTACAAAAAAGGAAAGAAAAAAGAAAAAAAGAAAAAAGACAATACAATACAATATAAAAAGATTACACAACACTAATGCAATAAACTAAACAAAACAAAACAAAAACAGTTTAACACACATCATACAATTTCAGTATCTTATCTTTCATTCACTTTTTTCAACGACCTCCTCACACCTCCCTTTTTGTATTCCACTTCTATTAATTGTTTCAGCAATTCCTTTCCATCTTCCTCTATTTTATGACCTATAATTATCTTAACATATTCTAACCTTATTTTTCCTTTAATACTCTAATAATCTATTTATACCTAATTCCTTATAACATTTCTACTAAAGCCATATAACTTCATTCCAACATTTTTCTAACATTCATTAATTTTACAATATTTCTATAAATAGTCTTTAAACTTTTTTCCAATCTTCTTCCACCGACTCTTCTCCCTGGTCTCGGATTCTGCCAGTCATTTCCGCCAATTCCATATAGTCCATCAACCTGGTGATCTTCTGTCCGATGCTCTTAGCTCTTTTCCAAGTCCCTTCTGCAGATCTTCTTCGTATTTATACAAAAACTTTACTTTGTCTTCTACTGATCTTATTTTTATTTTCCTTCCTTTAAAACTGAAGAATAGACCTTGGGGAAACTCCCACCTAAAGATGATTTTATTTCTTCTCAGCAGGGCAACCACATCTCCGTAGTTAGACCTAAGATCCAAAAGGTATTTCGGGACGTCTTTAAAAATTTCCACTCTTGGCTGTTGTACTTCTAGGTTCTTCTGGTAGTGCCAACAGTCTCTTATTCTGTTCTTCTCTTTTTTCCCTCCTCTTCCAAATCTGAAGGCCCTCACAGTTTTAAACTCTTCTTGACCCAGATCCAAGTCCCAAAAATCAGCAAATTCCTGTGTGAAGAAGTCTATCAAACTTTCCTTCTCCAATTCAGGTGGGGCTCTGATCCTCAAATTCGTCTGTTTTTCTTTAAATTCAATCATAAGAAGCGTCGACTTATGGTCATCAAGTTGCCTCTGTAAGGCTGGGACTCTCTCTCTCACCAATTGTGTTACTTTGCATTCAGCAGCAAAGGCTTTCTCCCTAGCTTCCTCCGCAGTCTGCCGTATCAAAGTAGATTCCTGTATCAATTTCTGGATTGTTTCTGTATTGATATTCACCTTTTGTCCCAGATTATTTATACTTTTGTATTTAAGTCAATTTTAATAGTTGCAGCGTCCACTTTTGCCTTTGTCACATCTATTTTCTTGTTAAGCTGTTCCAGTGAATCACTTATCTTACTTAATGCAACCACTAAGGCCTCTTCTGTCGACATTCCTCTTGATTTTGAATATACTGTTAGAAAAGCAATAGCAGAAGAAGCGGGGGGGCTGATCTTGAGGCTCTCCTAGATTGCTGCCAAGTCCTCCCATACCTTAATGTTTTTTCAGGAATTGACTAGTCCGTTTTTTCCTTTCCATTTGCCATAACACTTAACCAATTCAAGGTAAGTCCCAGAGTCTCACAGCTTTTTATCTTGCAGCTGGAAATTCCCCAGCCCAGCTCTTGTAACAGTTTCAAAAGCTTCCTCTAGGGGGAAACAGTTTCTGTTTATATTAGTCAATAATGTCCTCTTTTAAACACAGCTCAAACAATGAAGTTAGTTTCAATTTTCAGTTACTTTTACTCCTTTTTAAAAGCAGATGGAGACAGTAGAAACAATGTATTTCTCTTATTAGCTAGCTGTCAAGGAGCGTTCTAACCGCTGTCAGTGAGCCTTCCAAAGAACGCCAGTCCTGCTAGCAGCCCGTTTCCAGGGTCTGAGCGGCGGTATTTTAACTCTCTTCGCTCTCTCCCGCAGGCATATTCAGTTCACAACTTCCCCTCCTCTTCTCCTGCCTCCAAGGGGGGTTTAATGTTCTTTACCGATGGAAATTTAGTCCTTTACAATAGGCTTTCCAAGGCTTCAGCTTGCAGCCTCAGTGCTTCAGTCTATTTACAAAAGGGGAAGGCGGACTTCCTGTATTGAACCTCCCCATTACGATACCAAATTAAACTTTTAGAAATCCAATTCTCCCGCTTCAGCTCTACTCACGGGTAATTACTTTAAAATCAAATTGTCCACAGGAAAAAGTCAGCACTCTCCGGCAACAGCTATGCAGCTTCGCTCTGTGGAAGAAGCAGACGATTCGAAGCACCGCGCCACTCACCCCACGACGCTCCGGACCCCTGAAACTGGGTTTCCCCGTGAGTAGGGGAGGTGCAAAAGGTGCCCGCCAAATCCCACGCTCACAGGCTTCTCCCGCCTGTGATTTTTTGCGGGTCTCCGCCTTCGCCGTGACGGCCAGACCCAAATTCCCACGGGGCAAATTCCTCCCGATCAGAGGAATTCAGCCATTACCGGAGGCACCAACCCGGCACTTCCCATAAAAATTCTCCAGCACATTGCAGCCTTCCTGGCTGCCTGAGCTTTCTGATTTTAAATTACTCCATGTAAAAAGTTACAGCATGATGTCTGCCTCTGAGCTCTAACTGAGACACAAGTAGCCAGGGAAGTTGGCTATTGATGGCCTGGGATTGGTGATGATTTTGTTTTTCAGGCAGATCTTCCCTTTAATATATATTACATTTCAGATATTTATTTAAAGGTAAAAAGACTTCACTTTTCTAAAATACAAGTGGCAAACATCTGTCAGTCCCCCCTTGTTCCCAAGCTTACAAGAAAGTACAGCTGAGGATGTCATGGAGTCTTCAGAATTCAGACCACCAGAGAGGTGATAAATTGAAGGAAAGAAGGAACAGTCACAAGCTCACCTGGAACCTTGAAAGCAAAGACCTCCCCTCCTTCATATGTCACCACAATTTTCTCTCCCTGTTGGTAATTTGGGAATGCAATTTATTTTCTCATGAGTTGCTGGAGAATGATTCAAGGATTGGGGGTGGGATTTTGTCACACTGCTAGTATGTTTAGGTGTGCAGGCTCCTATTTAGACCTTTGTGCATTTAGCACTAAGGTATGCAGGTGAGTTCTACGTGCTTTGGGTTGAACACAGAAATCTCTCTGCAACCAGAAAGCCCTGTCTTATCATGGAATTAGTGAAGGGGATTAGTGAAGAGCCGCCTCTTAATTGCTCTAATGTCACTTTCTGTTCTTATGGGGGAGAAGGTGGAAATGGAGACTTTAATTGCCATTTTGCTCCCATTGTCTATTTTCCTATTGAAATAGGATGATTTTGCTGTACTTAAAAAAAAGATGCACAACTATTTAAAGATTCCCCGCTCCCTTTCTGGGAGACAAAACTGACAATGGGGCAATTAAGAGACAACATTCAAGAGACAGTTAAGAGGCAATTCATCCATGATCAGCAGTAAGATATAAAATACTGCATCCTTATAAAGGCAAATTTTCTTTTATGTTAGGAAAGAACTTTGCTGAACAGGACTTGCTGTTAGTAAATATACAGTGGGCCTGCAACTTAGGCTCATGTTACTTAAGCAATTGCAACCTTATGTGGGTGAGGGACAACAAATAACTACTCCATTTATTTATTTTCCCTCCACCCAGGCATCCAGAGGGTTTTTCTGACATGTAAAGAGATTTTAAAGCCCTACGGGGCCAAGGCAGGGCCCTCAGATGTTCTCAGATCTCTCATGCCTCTTTGCCAGAGCCTAGGGAAGACAGCTCCAGGGGTTCCTGACTTTGTACCATTTTACCTATGTGCACGTTCCCCTGGAACTGAGCTCTTGTGTAGGTGGTCTTTGCCATGGAGAAGTGCTAGATAAAGCACTGTGTGGAACCTTTTTTTTAAAAAAAAGAAATTCACTTCCTGCTAATTACCGAAAAGCCGTGTCTCTGGAGCACAAAAGGAGCATTCCAGCATGGAAGAAAACAATGACTAATGAGTTAATAAACACATATAGTAATGTATTGGAATGTAATATAGTTAATGAAACAACTAGATTACTTGCTTTATCTATAAATTAATACCGGCTATGGCAGAGAACCTGCTCCAGACAGCAATATATACTTATTTCATTACAACGAAACCAACTATAAAATGCAAATCTGCAGGATCTAATTGTCTTAAATATAGCAAAGAAATGCCTGTTAGCATTTTTAATTGGCATTTGCCAATTTTAAAGCTGGCATTATTCAAGAGCATTGTCTAAGAGAGTATTCACAGAACTGCATGCAGCTGAACACATTTCCCTATGGCTTCGGAAGGGGAGCCAAAACTCTTATTGCAAGACTGTTCAGCCTTAGAAGGCTGAACGTGTGGTTTCCTGACAGTGGTGAGTCCTTCTGTTGGAGATCATCACTTTCTTCTGTTGGAGATCACCACTTTAATGAGGCAATATGAGCCCCTCAGAGCAGGGCTGTGGTTTATTGCCCCACCAAACCTCCTCCTGCCACTTGCTAACCTTCCCTCCTGCCTGACCCCACTCTCGGTGATGCACCTTCTGGGCTCTCTGAAATGCCCCCCTCATCACTTACTCAGAGGAAGAGGACCTTCCTAAGAATGATGTATTGTGGGTGAGGTGGCCTGGGAGATCACCTGTGCCACTGTGGCAAAGGCTGGAAATTATCTTTAACATGTGTAATATCACTTTAAACTAACTTTACGTTTTCTTGCTTTGAATTGTTAGCAAAAAAAAAAAAAAATTAGTAGAATTTCTAGCTGCTGTGGTAAAGTGACTATGTTACAGGTATTCTCCTGGGCCACCTCACCTACAATGCCTCACTCTGTCAGGGACTGGCTAGATGAGGAGGACTGGTGGAAACTGCCTAACCAAGAGCCCCCCAGGGAAAGTGCAAAGGAAGAGGATTTGGAGCCGGGCTCCTGGACACACCCTAGAGGAGGGGAAGTGCTGGGATGTACTAGAGACTGGGAGCTCACAGGATGAGGAAAAGGGGAAACAAGCAAGTGCCACAGCATGGAGCAAAGACAGGAGTCAGACTTGGCAGCTTCACCGCAGAGCCCCCAAACAGTGTTTCTGCTGACAGTCTGCCAGCTTCTCCCATTCCCAGAACATGGCGTTTGCTACACATAATAGAGTCAAGTAGGATCGGAGAGGGTCTCTTCGGGCAGAGGGAAGAGTAAAGTGGAGCTTATCTTAGGAGCACTGGTGGAGGAACGGGGGACGGGGGGAGCGCATCACCCTCGGCACCATCGGGGAGGGGGGTACCATCATGGATGCTCTCCGAAATGCACCCCCTCACCACACCGGGTGCCACACCCCTGTGGGTGGCGTGCCACACCCCAGGACACACACCACACCCCCAGGATGCATGCCCTGCCCCGCGGGCGGCGTGCCACACCCCAGGACACACCCCACGGGGTGGCATGCCATGCCCCCGGACACGTGCCATACCCCTAGGACACATGCCAGCCACATCCCCACCTGCTCTCCAC
This sequence comes from Podarcis cretensis, assembly GCF_951804945.1. Classification (NCBI taxonomy): domain Eukaryota; kingdom Metazoa; phylum Chordata; class Lepidosauria; order Squamata; family Lacertidae; genus Podarcis; species Podarcis cretensis. The sequence continues at coordinate 114,998,890 of NC_137170.1, read as the reverse complement.
CCCCGGTGCCAGAGCATGCAGCTTCGCCACTGCTCAGGAGTCTCCGTATGTTTTCTGTTCTGATTCCTGTTCTGACTAACTGCAAGTTTGTTGGTGTTGCCTTGTCTCTCTCTGCTCTGTGAACTGTGCTACATGTCAGCTGCCTTGGCACACTCTGAGGAAGGACCCATTGCTCAGAGTATGGCAGGGAGAGGAGAAGATGCAGAGGGAGGGAGAGGTGAAGAGACCCCCCAGGAAATGAGGAGAGTGAGAAAGCAATGGTGGAGCGACTCATTCCAGACAACATAATATCCTGTGCTGGTCCAGTTCTGGCACTTGGCTTCATAGAGCCTGAGAGATGAAGGACCTAATGGCCACTCAGAGCAGGTTTGTTGCATGAATATCCTATGCCTCCCTCGTTCATGAAGCTGTTGGGTTCAGGAAACTACTGAGGTATATTAAGGTGAGGAGAGTAAGAAACCAGTAGCACAACATTCCTGAATTCTTTTATCCAAAAGCTGAGCCATGATGGCTAGTGCATTTATCCTAATTTTGGCTTCCAGGCGAATCTGATACCTTGAGGAACGTGGCTGAAGACCGTTGTAGAGATTTTAGGGGAAGACAACAGGTGAGTTGTTCTCTTTATATTTTATTTTACCAAGCTTAGTAAGGAGCGCAAGCTGGGAGGCAATAATCCATTCCATTCCAAATTACCCAGTGAGTTTGAAGATCCAAGCAGGAGGCCTTATTAATTACTTCTTAAAGTCAAACTACTCATGTGCCCATTTGCTTCAAATAGGAATCTCGAGAAACGGGATAGGAATACCGATCATGATTTTCAGTGGGGAAATGTCACAGGAGAGAGGCTTAATCTCTGCCCCCAACAGCATTTTCCCATTCTGGATTGGGACAGCCTGCACCCCCCCCCCAGCAGCTTTCTGCGAAGGAAAGAGAATGGGTGGTTGTAAGTCAGTGCCTTAATGGACTAATAGAAGGCGGGGGCTTTTCTTCATCAAAAGTTTGTAAACAGAGGTTGGATGGCTATCTGTAGAGATTCTTTAGCTGTGATTCCTGCATTGCAGGGGTTGGACTAGATGACCTTAGAGTCCCTTCCAATGCCACAATTCTCTGATTCTATGATAAAGCTTGCCTTTAATATAACACACAGTTTGACTGTTTGGTTATTGAATCAGGCAAGCAGACAAATTTTTAAATCACACTTCAAGCTGAAGCCAAATGTGCCTCAGTTTAAGGTATTAGCTCCGGCCTTCAGTTAAGTGCAAAGGATATACGTTGAAACACTGGAGGAAGAAGAAGAAGGGGGAAAAAAAAATAAACTTGAGTATTAAACACACCGTGGATCCATTTTGAAACGAGAAATGGAACATTGCAGGCATGTTCATTCTTTTGCTCTTTCTTTATGTTATGAACTTTGTAGTAATGATTTACAATTTCCTTCACATTGCTTGACAATTCTCATCAAGGATTTTAAATTTTCCCTTATAGAATAATATTTTGCTTTTTTCTCATTATTTGTTGCAGTTGAACATGTTAATTCTTTGTAGCTACAGTTGCACACCGAAACCCATTAACAGCACTTTAAATCAATTAATAAAAAAAGCAGCACAGTGTGAGGACGAACCATGGCTGATGTAACATGTTGAGAAAATATATTCCAGCTATAAGTTTTATTACCTCAAGATTCAATTTTCTGCCAATTTAGATACCAGTATTTAATCCTGCCAAACCACAAGCCCATGAATAACACACACTTATCACATTCCTGCCACACCAATTCATCACATTGTGTCAGTTAAGAAAGCACGATATCAATTGATGGCAGGCTGTCCCAGCTGAGAAACATGCGTGGATCATTAAAATTAAATTTTGTTTCCCTACCATATTTGTCCTTTCAAAGGCTGCTGCATTTCAGGGCTTCTCATAACAGCATTTTGATGTTGCAGCATAGGCTGCCTGTAACTTTGTGTCATGCAGGTGTGCTTGCATTAAATGTTTCCAAAATGTTAGCTGGCAAAAACTATTTTTTGCTGTGGTGTGAGGAGTGTATTCAATATACAGTCATTATCCTAGAGCAGCCTTTCCTAACCTGGTGCCCTCTATGTGTTTTGGACTACGATTCCCATCAGCCCCAGCTAGCATAGTTCTACTGACAAGACTGATGGGAGTTGAAGTCCAAAATGAGTAGAGGGCACCAGAATCGGGAAAGCTGTCCCAGAGTGAATATTTAATTTAAATGAAAAGTTTGGGTCAAAGCACAGCTGAGTATTCTTCTTTGTTCAAATGCAGAATTGTGAGATTGACTGACACACAAAACACCATGGGAAATTAAGTTATTCCATTTTTCCTTGCCCTGAAAATTTAACAGCTGCCCTTGCAGGAAAGCCAAAGGGAGTTTTGACAAAAGAATGTTGGTATTTCTCAATGGCTGTGACAGTTTCCTGGATGGGCAATTCACCTGCAGCAGTGGAACTGAGACCAAGGCCTGGCAGACGAACAGGTGAGAAATGACAGGTTTTGACCTGGCTGTTTGTGGGGAGAAGGGCTCCAGAATGTGGTCTGCACAGTGCACTGAACAAAGGAACAGAGCCCTGTTATTCTGTACCTAGCCTGGAAGTTATGCACAAAGCAATGCTCAAAAACTGCTCACACATACCTTCCAACATTTATCTGATGAAAATAGGGACATCCTATACCATAGTGAGGCATCTGTTCAAGGCCTGTATTTTAAAATGAGCTTAAAGATATATTTGCAAATGTTTGTATGTTTCATGCCAGGCAGAAACCAGCTGGCTAAGTACTTTGGCAGTTGTTTATCTTCCTGCTCTCCTGAACAAGGGCCCCCCTGATTTATAGCAGTAGCAGGAGACAAGTTTCTCAAAGTTGTAAAAGGGAAGTACAGGCTGGGAGCAAATGTTACACTGACCCTACATATTACAGAATACAATCAAGCTGCAAAAACACTAATTAAGATTTGGTAAATAGTAAGATTTATTGTTTAACAGAAAATAATACCATGTGCCTCCCATCAGACTCTAGCCATATTTTCCTAAGGTTTAAGGTATACTGAGAGAGTTAAAGGGCAATAAATTTTGGGAAGAGCTAATGGGGAAAGCAGCTGTCTGGGAAAGGGGGGGTGTAAACTGAAGAGGCTTCTTTTGAAGCTGTTTTTACTGAGTTCCTTTTTTACTTTGCAAAGGCCTTTTCTTCTAAAAAGCTATCTATGTTATGTATGAGATTTGTTGGCTTAATGTAATTATGCAAAGGATTTAGAAAGTAAGAAATGTTAGATTCTTATGTTAGATTCTTATTTCATTGATGGTGTGTGAGAATGTGAACCCAAGATCTCTGTTTAGATAGAATTTAATACCATGAGCCATTGTTTTAGCTATTTGTTTTGGAATGCAGGGGCAACAGGGGCAAAAGGTGATCTGGTAATTAAGGTGCCTTGTCGAGGCAAATGTAAGATATATGGCTACTTGTCTGCCATTTATGGATAGAAGGAAATATAGCTCTTTGTCTCCCATAAAAGGTAATAGGAAATGGGTGTATCTTTTATGATTGGTTCTAGCAAACAGCCAATAGGAATTTCAACCAGGCTGATTGGACAGAGGCAGCCAAAGGAGGAGCAAGGGGGCTGGGCTGAGGAAATATAAGTGCTGGCCATCAGGGCTGGAGTGGGCAGAGCTTTGGTAACCATATACCACTGTGCCTATCATTTATTTGTCTGACAAATAAATTATTATTTTAATTTCTCTATTGCTGCGTTGAATATTTCATTCCAGCTAAGCGTTAACCACAAGCAGGGTGCTACAATAGTAGTGAAGGGACGCGGGTGGTGCTGTGGGTTAAACCACAGAGCCTAAGACTTGCCAATCAGAAGGTTGGCGGTTCGAATCCCCGCGACGGTGTGAGTTCCCGTTGCTCGGTCCCTGCTCCTGCCAACCTAGCAGTTCAAAAGCACGTCAAAGTGCAAGTAGATAAATAGGTACCACTCCAGCGGGAAGGTAAACGGCGTTTCCGTACACTGCTCTGGTTCGCCAGAAGCAGCTTAGTCATGCTGGCCACATGACCCGGAAGCTGTACACCGGTTCCCTCGGCCAATAAAGCGAGATGAGCGCTGCAACCCCAGAGTCGGCCACAACTGGACCTAATGGTCAGGGGTCCCTTTACCTTTATACCATAGTAGTAGTAGAGGTAGTAGTAAGAATATTTTTTTTATTGTTTATACCCCACCCATCTAACTGGGTTGCCCCAGCCACTCTGAGCTACTTCCAACATATATAAAAACATAATAAACATTAAACATCAAAAAAAGAACTTCTCTATACAGCGCTGCCTTCAGATATCTTCTAAAGGTTATATACAGTGGTACCTCGGGTTACATACGCTTCAGGTTACATACGCTTCAGGTTACAGACTCCGCTAACCCAGAAATAGTGCTTCAGGTTAAGAACTTTGCTTCAGGATGAGAACAGAAATCGGGCTCCGGTGGCATGGCAGCAGCAGGAGGCCCCATTAGCTAAAGTGGTGCTTCAGGTTAAGAACAGTTTCAGATTAAGTACGGACCTCTGGAACGAATTAAGTACTTAACCTGAGGTACCACTGTAGTTACTTATCTCCTTGGCTCCATACCCTCCAATATTTCTCAGATGAAAATAGGGAAGGAAAAGTGGGACATTCTAGGATCAAATCAGAAACTGGGACGGCTTCTGGAAATCTGGGACTGTCCCTGGAAATTAGCGACACTTGGAGGGTCTGCTTGCATTTATTTCAATGGAATAAGTTCACAAGCAATACTGTTGAATTGTGCACACTCCAGGTTCATTGATTTGCTCTGTTACCTTGTCAGAAAGTCACTCTGGAAATATGCTTCTTAATAATGAAGAAAAAACTGTAAGGTGATGCATGTGGAGATGCAGTTCGATAAGTATGAGGAATGCTGTGAGAACTGAAGGATATATCAATTAGGTATTAGAAGTTTGCATGTCCTCCTTTGTACTCGAAATATATAAAAAAATTGTCCAGTAGCACCATAGATACCAACTAAGTTTGTTCTTGGTATAAGCTTTTGTGTGCATACTCTTTAGAAACTGGTGGAACCTTACTTTGACACTTTGATAAATATCTTCTCTCCATCCCTTTACAGACAAGCATTCACAATATCATCGTGTTTAAAAAGTAGGAAACCTGTAGCCTTCCAGATATTGGTGGACTCTAACTCCCATCAGCTCCAATCAGCATGACCAGTAACATAGTTTGTGAGTGTTTTTGAATGATGAACTTCCTCAGTGATGGCTCCTCCTTCCTCCAAATTCTGACACATGGGAAAGAGAGGAAGAATAGCAGCTTCCTCAAGGCAAACAATTCTAGGGGTACATTTTAATTGATGATTATTCTCTGTAATATATCTGCTGTCACATTTTGATCTCAAAACAGATTTCTTCCCCTCAGCCACAACGAACAAGCAAACAAACAAACAACCTTTCCCAACCCAATAAGGCATATAATATCTTAAAATACTTAAAAATAAATGAAGAACATTGACCCGAAAATTAATCAGCTCACTAGGGAGTACCCTTGTAGTGCATTTGATCACACCAAAGATCTTTCAGTTGCTTACAATAATCAGTTTTCAGTGATAAACTGACCATTGTGATTGTAATCACTTGCTTCTCGTCTGCCATTTCAGAACCCCCAGACCAGGGAAAGCCATGTTTAAAAACCTAAGTAGTAAGTTATAATATGATTGTACATCAGGCAAATGAGTGTTTGATGGGTTGTGCTAATGGGAGCTAAAAATAAAACCCCATCTGTTCACCTTTCAAACCGCATCAAGGCATTGCATATTGGTTGCAGCATAACTTAATGAAACACGGACAAAAATATGCTTATTTTCATCCTGCTGCAACAACTGAAATGGGGAACTTGTTAATAATGATGTTTCAGCAAGGGAAAAATGGTGAGCTCTGAAAAAACAGAAAAGCCTATGGCCAATGAAGCAACAACCAAATGCAAACAGAAACACAGTGGTTGCTGCAGTCTGTTCACTGAGGTTGAATCGACATGCAAATGAGGATTGTTTATGTAAATAATGGACCTCAAGGTATGGTTGGACTACAACTCCCTCCCACCCTGACCTTTGGTCATGTTGGCAGTGGCAGATGGGAGGTGGATTCAAGCATCTGGAGGGCCTACAGGCCACGTCTGAATGATACAGATAGAGGGTTTGCTGAGGACATAGGATGTAGGGACCTCTGCTGGGATGGAGGCATCCTAATAGGATCCAGGTGTGGGGATTCCCTCAACCTGCTATTTTATCTCATCCATCTCAGCAGTGGGACCCACCTCTCTCTCCACAGCTCTCAGAACCCCTCTGTGTCACTTCCACAATGTGTGTTGCACAACCCACTTCTGTACCACCAGATACTGGGAGTAGCTCTGCCTTTCCAGAGGTCGATGTTCTGCCGGTCCCAGCTACCTCTCAGAAAGAAGAGGCACCTCCTCTTTCAGTTAGATTTAGGAGGAGCCAAAACAGAAAAGAACAGAGTATACTGCTGGCCTGCTTGTGCAACAGACTTCCATTGGTACTATGGGACTTTCCCCTCCTCCCCTGCAACTTCCTACGCACCCTGAAAATCTCCAGAGAGTTGGAGGACCCAGATTTTTGGGGTATGCAGAGAGGGAAGAGGACAGGGAAATCACATTCGATTTGCTGGATAAAACTCTGACTTTTAGAAGACATCTGAAGGCAACCCTGTTTAGGGAAGTTTTTAATGTTTGATGTTTTATTGTGTTTTTAATATTCTATTGGGAGCCGCCCAGAGTGGCTGGGAAACCCAGGCAGATAGGCGGGGTATGTATAAATAAATAAATAAATAAATAATATTTGTTGTGTGCACTAAACTGGTATGAAGAAGTGGGTTTGATAGCATTGAAAACATCAGTTGACAATGTCATGGTCCATTTGGTCACAGAGGTCACGTTCAATAAATCAGGCTGTCAAGAAAAGGATTGATCCACAGAGAATGGAATGCCTGCTGACTAAATCTGGATTGTTTCATGTTCACCTCATTTTTTTAATGTTCTGCTGAAATCCGCCCAAGGGGACAAAGAAAAAACTCCCACCACAAACTCCTCAACCATGTGTCCATCAGCAGAGTTCATGCTACATAGTCTGACCTGGATTGGTGTTGCATTTCAGCTGGGAAGAGTTTAAATATCTTCACTGCCCAAAACTTACTTTGTGGCCCAGAGGTGTGTCTGTCATATATTGATTTGGGGATTTGAAAAGCCTCATTTGTTTCAGCTTTGCTGGTATTATCTGGATTTTCTTTGCCGATTACTCTTTAGTTTTTCTCCTCCTGGGTGATTATGTCTCAGGTAGTGACATAATGATTAGAGCCATAACTAGCTGTTGTGTTGTTTGGGATCAGTAGTGTGATTTCATCTTTCATTTTGCTAAGTCGTTTTATTGACAGCATGCTCAGAAGATTCTTCTAATGACTTTTGATACTAAATGCCATTTCTTAAGTCATCCTTTAAAAGAACGCTGAAGTAGAGGCAGAAGACAGAAAACAATGGCAGATTTTCTTTATGCAGCAGAAGCCCTGGAGGGAAAAAGAAATAGTCCAAGCAAGATTCAAAACTGGGTGATGACAGGGCATGCCAGCAATGCCTGTATCATGTTTGCTCATTGGTCTATGACTAGGGATAGATGGTTACAGTGGTACCTCAGTTTAAGAACAGCCCTGTTTACGAACTACAGTGGTAGCTCAGGTTACAAACACTTCGGGTTACAGACTCCGCTAACCCGGAAGTAGTAAAGGTAAAGGTAAAGGTAAAGGTACCCCTGCCCGTACGGGCCAGTCTTGACAGACTCTGGGGTTGTGCGCCCATCTCACTTAAGAGGCCAGGGGCCAGCGCTGTCTGGAGACACTTCCGGGTCACGTGGCCAGCGTGACATCGCTGCTCTGGCCAGAGCCAGAGCCAGAGCCAGAGCCGCACACGGAAACGCCGTTTACCTTCCCGCTGGTAAGCGGTCCCTATTTATCTACTTGCACCCGGAGGTGCTTTCGAACTGCTAGGTTGGCAGGCGCTGGGACCGAGCAGCAGGAGCGCACCCCGCCGCAGGGATTCGAACCGCCGACCTTTCGATCGGCAAGCCCTAGGCGCTGAGGCTTTAACCCACAGCGCCACCTGCGTCCCTAACCCGGAAGTAGTACCTCAGGTTAAAAACTTTACCTCAGGATGAGAACAGAAATTGCACGGCAGTGGCACGGTGGCAGCTGGAGGCCCCATTAGCTAAAGTGGTACTTCAGGTTAAGAACAGTTTCAGGTTAGGAACGGACCTCCAGAACGAATTAAGTTCGCAACCAGAGGTACCACTGTATTCAGTTTATGAACTCCGCACAACTGGAAGTAGTGTCCCAGTTTGAGAACTTTACCTCGGTCTAAGAACGGAATCTGAACAGTGGAAGGGCATCAGCAGTGGGAGGCCTCATTAGGGAAAGTGTGCCTTGGTTTAAGAACAGTTTCAGTTTAAGAACGGACTTCCAGAATGAATTAAGTTTGTAAACCAAGGTACCACTGTATTTCCATCCTGAGATGGATTCATTTCCTCCCAAACCAGCTCAATATTGCTTTACTTATCAGTGGATTTGCTGAGGAAAAATCCTTAAATTCCTAAAATATCTGTCTGTTTTGATGGTGATGATGATGATGATGAAAAATAAGTTATGAGGTGGCTGCCTCTTTTAAATGTGTAAATATTTTAAGCCTTGTACTAAATAATCCCCATTAAAGGTAAAATGTGAATGAGCCCTGGATGGTTAAGTCCAGTCAAAAGTGACTATGGGGTTGCGGCACTCATCTCACTTTCAGGCCAAGGGAGCTGGAGTTTGTCCACAGACAGCTTTCTGGGTCATGTGGCCAGCATGACTAAATTGCTTCTGGTGTAACAGGACACCATGACGAGTGACTGTATATCAAAATAGGCAGTATCTTTCCATTGTATGGAAATTGTTCAGCTACCTCCCCCACCCCAATACGTGGACATTTTATTTTAAAAAAGATGGCTGCCCCCATGAGTGACTCTGGCATTTTGACAAGCATTGCAAAATTTCTGCACTCCCCACCCACCCCACCCCTGACTTTGCTAGAAGATTTCTCCAACTTTTTGGGAAACAGTCAACAGGAACATCTAATATATCCCCTTACCTAGTAATAGTGTCATGTGTTTGTAATTTGTTTTGGTAATTCTCCACACTATTTAGGGGCAGTGAAATTCACTGAATATTTAAAAAGGTTGTGTGTGTTTGTGTGATTCTCCAACAATTTGTGAAACGGTGATAATAAAGCTTGCTTTGATTCTTGTTCTGTGGGCGTGCAGAAGAAACTTGGGCTATTGCCTTTTGGCAGGGTGAGAAACCTGCTGTTATACTACAACTCCCATCAGCCTCAGCATGCATGACCAATGGTCAGGGGTGATGAAAGCTGTAGTCCAACAACATCTGGATATCCAGAAATCCAGCTCCCTGCCTTTGAGGATGATTGGCTGAAGTGGCACTGGCCAGATGAAATATGTGTGCCATTTGTCCGAATGACCAGAGAGATGAATGTGGAGGTTAACCTCAGATGGGATGAATAAATCTCTCTCTTTCCTCTCCCTGTCTCACATTTCCTAGCACTTGCTTGCTACAAGCACTCCAGATTGCTACCGGAAAATGTAGAGGTTTAGAGTTCTTTGAAAGAGGACATGCCAAGTTTTAATTACACATATAAGTAACTCTACCCCTGCCAGAGACGTTGTGTCTAATGAAATTGTCAATGGCTAAGACATGGGTTACTATGTGGAAGGTTAAGTGCTCATGACCCCTTTTCTCTGCATGTCTCACTTGCTCTGCGCCAGTGGTGTTTTTAATTGGGGATGAAATGCTCACTGACACATGAGGCTATACACAAAATTGATGTACAGCTTCTTGATGGATGATTATTCTGGTACTTACTTCATTCAGGGCAACAATTTTCCCATTATTACAGTACCTTAAAAGAAGCTTAAATGCAGATGTATCAGTCTGGTGACCTGCTGTGACAGATGTCATAGCACAGAGTACTAACTCACTCCAGCTCCCTCCCACTCTAAGCAGCCATATCTTATGTTGGTCAAAGGGAGTTGTTGATGAATCACCCAGGACCAGTCTTTACATTAAAAAGCTTGACTTGCACTCTTTGGGTGAGATTTTCTAACAGATTCTGATCTCGTTTCTATAATTTGTTATTTTCTAGCCATAGAGGTTTTAGAGAGGGCTCTCACACTAAGCAATTCTGAAGAGCAGATATGATTCTTCCACTACCACTCCTCCCAGAATAATATATAAATGAAAGCCACTCTCTGAAATATTTTTAGCAGAACTTTGATTAACAATGGCCACCTGTACACACAGATTGCAAGTTCTCCTTCATGCCGGTTGGCTTTCATTGTTGACATATTGTTTGACATAGAATTGCTCTCAAGTTTCACCCATTTGAAATAGGAGAGGAATTTTGAGGGTTCTGCTTGCCTGAAACATCTGTTGGGATTTTATGGGAAATGAAAATAATGTTGATAGAGGAATGGAGGAGAAATTTGTTCAGCCCACATTTTAAAGTGAAGCAACCTAATTCACCATTCCTGACCTTATATGTGGATCAGAATATGAAATAAATATGTGTGGGATCACAGACTTCACGTTCTCACCTTGGCTGTATTTTATCGTGTAGTGTCACACATTCTTAGGCAGGAAGACAAACATGGCACATGTACCATTCTTAAATCTGTCTGTAGTGGAGCAAGCCCATTCTCAAAAACAAAAAGACCATCACCTTATTCAGTGATTGTATGCTGCCTACTCTGTTAGAAATGATTCAGCACTGCAACTTTTCATCCATAGTAAACATTATGAAATCTCAGTAAGATTATTGCGCAGCACAACATATGCTCTTGTGTGATAAATATATACACCGTTGATGCCTCTTGATGTATCACTTTGTCATGTTACTATGATTTGCAAGTCACTTCCAAATACTGTGCTGATTTTTAAAATCATATTTATATCTCAAGCTTCTTCTAAGGAGCCCAAGCAATATCCTAGAGTCAAATAACCCTGTGAGGTGTGAGAGAGAGAGACTTTGGTCATTTGGAGATCTTCATGGCATTGTTTCCTCTGGCTATCCAACATGGCAGCCATTATGCCACATTGGTTCTCTGAATCTTTATCTTTCTAAGATGTCCTTGGCTCTACATCTGTTGCATTGCAGAGCACTCTATTTGCATCACAACCACTGACTCCTCCCTAGCCCTGTCTGTCCAGGCTGTCTAAGATGATGCACCAGGCAGGCAAATCACTGTGCGATCTGCAGACCCATCACAAACCCAGCTATCTATGACTCTAATTATCAATTGCCAACTACCTGCTCTCAGAGGAGTATGCTCAGTGTGAGAGGATATCTGTTTGTTCCACAGGGGCCCTTTGTAAACAAATCATTTCCTTCTCTGACATTCTCCTCCTCCACAACAACAAATAAGCTGTTGCCTGATGCCTCTGTCATGTCCTTGAAGGCCTCAGCCTCTAACTCCTCTACCTAAGTGAGCTAGTTTTTAACTGGTTTTAAAAATGAGCCTAAAACTGAAACATTAAACTTGAGCTGAGGCTTACTAACATGCTTTGACAAAGGAATAAAGAAGTGGTACTTATCCCCTCCTCATACAGCTGCATACCCTCCAATATGTCTCTGATGAAAATAGGGTTGTTGTTGTTGTTGTTGTTGTTGTTGTTGTTGTTGTTGTTGTACCTCACCCATCTGACTGGCTTGTCCCAGCTACTCTAGGCAGCTTCCAACATATGTAAAAACATAATAAAACATTAAACATTTTAAAACTTCCCTATATAGGACTGCTTTCAGGTGTCTTCTAATGGGTTTGCATATCTCCTTGGTTTGGACATTGGATAACTCAATACCCTCCAACATTTCTCCAATAAAAATGGAGGCATCCTACCATACCCTCCAACATTTTCTGTTGAAAATAGGGACGTCCTAAGGAAAAGCAGGAAATTCTGGGATCAAAACAGAAACCGGGATGGCTTCTGTAAATCAGGACTGTGCCTGGAAAACAGGAATACTTGGAAGGTCTACAACTGCCTAACCTAATGGTTACTTTGATGCTTTGTTAGCTGGGTATCAGCATTTGTTCATAGAGTTTCACTGTTAACTGGAGGAAGTATTTAACAGAGACTGGGGCACCTTTGCTGCCTCTGGTACATGTCTGCTGTGCAATTTATTCTGATTTTGACTTCAGCTTGAACTACAGTTGTTTGGCTTTCCCTTTTCTTTTTTTAAGAAAGGGCATTGTCAAGGAACTGCCATCAGGTCAGAGGCGAGAGGGGGAAGGGCAGTTGTGTTATAGGGAATCTCCGAAGATCTTGTGAACAGCTTCTCCTCCAGCGAGGAGGAAATCCCCACCTCCAGCGGAGAGGAGGTGGTGGGACCAGGGGATGCTAGGGAGAGCCTCAACGTCGAGGCTGAGCAAGCCGGAGAGAAGGGAAGTACCCCTTTGCCAGTGCCCACTCTGCGCAGTAGGTTTCGGTGCAAGGAGGGGAGGAGAAGGTTGGGGGTCACACGACTGTTATGCTGGGGGAGGTACAAGGACTGCCCACTCCCAGATTCTGCTAGCGACTGAGCCAGACATGAACTTGCGACTCTCTTCACTGTAAATAGTTTGCACTAATAATAAAGCCTGGAAAAGGCAGGTTGGAGTCTTGCCTGTTTGATCTCGAGCAACCACACCAGCACCTGACAGGCATGATAAACAAAATAATTTGAACTTGAATCAAACCTTCTGTTAAATGCTAAACCCACTGCATGTATAAAAAATTGTTTTCTTTACCATTGCTTGATATCTCTATGTATGACTTCATGGTGAAATCAGAAGCAAATTTAAGTTGCGTGGCAAGTTCCCTCCCCCATAAGAAATGAAGACACAGGACACGTTATTTAAGGTTAATGGGCGTAAATGGCCACAACTTTATTGATTACAGAATTGAAGGTATTGGCCTTAGGCATTGGCTCCTATCAACTACCCGGCATGGTGACCGGGAAGGGTTGAACACTAACCGTGGGTGTCCTGTTGAAGTACGCCAACTAGGACCCCACGGGTGTCACCGCTCGTGGGCATGCCGGTGGCCCTTACCTTACTAGGTCTCGGACAAGGCAATGCCCCCGGAGTCCTCTACCGGACTACCCTTTTCCTTGGGGGAAGGTGATGGCATTTCCTTCCCCCCGTCCATTTGCATAACAATTGACCCCTGCCAATGCCTAACCGCCAAATACCGTGAAAGTTGTGACGTTTGCTACGAGGTAGGCGAAAAAACCAAAAGGCTGGAAATTTGCCAACTTGGAAAAATTCCTACCAGGCCCCTTGCGGCGACCAACCGAAGTCCATAGCAAGGTCAAGCCTGCCTAACCTGAGGGTGGGTGGGATGGGAAAACCTCTCGGCTGCCGAGGAGTGAAGAGGGCGGACCCGAGGCGTGCCTGGCCTTAAATAGTATTAGGCCACGCCTCCCTGGCCCGCCGATTGGCAGGCAGGGGGGGCAGGCACGCCCGGGGATTCCCTGGATCTCGCGGGGGCTGAAATCCAGCCCCCACGCATGTGGGAGGGGCCAGCCCGCAACCCCCTCTCTTCCCCAAGGCTCAGAAATGGCTTTGCGTGGCAAGTTCCCTCCCCCATAAGAAATGAAGACACAGGACACGTTATTTAAGGTTAATGGGCGTAAATGGCCACAACTTTATTGATTACAGAATTGAAGGTATTGGCCTTAGGCATTGGCTCCTATCAACTACCCGGCATGGTGACCGGGAAGGGTTGAACACTAACCGTGGGTGTCCTGTTGAAGTACGCCAACTAGGACCCCACGGGTGTCACCGCTCGTGGGCATGCCGGTGGCCCTTACCTTACTAGGTCTCGGACAAGGCAATGCCCCCGGAGTCCTCTACCGGACTACCCTTTTCCTTGGGGGAAGGTGATGGCATTTCCTTCCCCCCGTCCATTTGCATAACAATTGACCCCTGCCAATGCCTAACCGCCACTCGAGCGGAGCTCGCCGCCAATACCTTCAGGCCTGTAACCAACCCTTAATCCCTGCTATGATGTCTCCCAGCCATATATCATTTCCTGCATCAGACAGATGCACGCCATCACACCTGTAGAGGGCCTCATTGCAAAACTGTATGCTAGGGTGCCCCACAATGCACCCGCCCAGTGCCGCCACTCTACGTCTCACTGCCCGCTCCAAAACTTTCCTTGCTTTATTAACTCCTACTGGGCTCACGCAGTCTCTCCACGTCCTCCTTTCAAGCAACGAGGACCATAATACTGTGATGTTTGGGTATGTTGCCATCAGACCGGACAGGTCGTCAAAAATGTTCCATCTCAGATCAATGCCCTTACGATAAGGGAGGTCGTTCTCCCCTAACTGAATCACAATCGCATCGGGCGGCCCCTCAGCAGCCGCTCTCGCCATCACTGCTGGTTTAAATTCACTCCAGCGCATCCCTCTTCGCGCTATCCATGCCAGCTCTACGTTTGAAGGTAATTTTAAGTTGAGGTCCAGCCCTGTCCTCATGGCACGATTCTTGGCCCAGTGCACTATGCTGTGGCCTACCAACCAAATGCGCACCCTCTTAGATCCTGAAAGGCAAACAAACAGGGAAACCAGGGTCAGGGTTACCAATTCTAGTCATAGATTATTTCTGACATAGGTTTTGTAAGCATTGGACTTCCATCTCCCCAATTCCTTTATCCTCTCCGTGGTGAGCCCCAACTGTACTGCGGTGGTGGCCGCTCCGATCCGAAAAGAGTGTGCTGCGAACTCGGCTGCGGGTAGACCGCATGCCGCCAAAGCCATGCGCAAGACCCGAGTGAATTGGTGCCTGGCCAAACAGGATCCATCCGCATGGATCAGGAAGGGGCCAGGGTTTTGGGGTCTTACATATAGAAAGCGCCTCGTATCCCTCACTGGACAAGGACCCTTGTCCTGCGCTGCTGGAAGCCGGAGAAGGGCCCCTTTTCCCCGCTGATCTGTCTTTGAGTTGCGAACATGAACGATTAGGTCAGTCTCGGAGAGGGTGAGATCACTTAATAAAATTCCCCTCTGGGCTGGGGCGGCCACTCCTTCACAGACCACCTCCCCTATGCGTAATGCACCGAAAAAGGCTATGGAGAAAGCGGCTGAGAATAGACGTGCTTCGTACTTAGACCAGCAAATTGAACGTAATGCTTTGTGCATCTGGGACAGGATGTCATAAGTTATAGGACGCCTCCTATCTACACTGGAGGGGTGCTGTCTGCGCCATCCCTCTAAGGATTTACGTACAATAAAAGCCGCACACGGGTCAGTTGCGAAAAAGGCTTTACAGAAATAAGAAATCCCTGCCGACTGGATGTTAAGTGTCCTAGGGGCCCTGCCTAACCCCTTCAGGTGAGCCAAGTAGCGGAGAATCTCCCTGGTCGAAGGAGTGGCCAAGGGCCTCGAACCAGGTATGCTACTGCGAAACTTAAGAAAATCAGCCCAAGCCTTCTTGTAAGATCGCATCGTGGAGGGGGCCACAGCACCGAATACTCCCTTGATTACTTCACATTCCCATAGTTCCAGAGATGCTCCGGGAAAGGCATTGATGATTGCTCCGCATCCGGCGCTAACGAGCGGAAGCGCTCCATCTGAAAACGAGATAGAGCATCCGCGATGTCATTATTAGTGCCAGGTACGAATTTAGCCGAGAAGTATATATTGTTTTCGAGGCACAGGAGCACAAAGGACCGTAACAGGTTTCCCACCCTGGCGGATCGCGCGGACTGTCTAGAGAGGACCGCTACCACTGCTTGATTGTCGGTATTGAAACAAACCCTGTGGTTACGGAAATGTTCTGCCCAGAGATGTACCGCCACCAGTATTGGGAAAAATTCCAAAAATGTAAGGTCCCGCGTGATGGGTTGTCCCTGCCAGTCAGGCGGCCATTTTCTGGCACACCACTGACCCCGAAAGTAAACCCCGAAACCCAACGACCCAGCCGCATCAGACTGAACTTGGAAGTCAGTACTCAAGGCCATGGAATCCTGCCATAAGGATATCCCGTTGTATTTATCTAGGAATTGCAGCCAAATCCCCAGATCGGCTTTGACTTCTTTTGAGAGTCGCACTCTATGTTGTGGTGCCTTAAGACCTGCCGCCAACCTGGCTAGGCGGTTACAAAATGGACGACCCGGAGCCACAACCCTACAAGCAAAATTTAAGTGGCCTAAAAGGGATTGAATTTGCCTTAGGGTGATCTTCTTCAGGGGCAACAATTGCTGAATCATTGCTTTGAGCGCCTTGAGCTTTTCAGCTGGCAGCCTAGAAGTCTGGGCCACAGTGTCTAGCTCTATACCCAAATAGACCATGGACGTGGCTGGGCCCTCCGTTTTGTCAGCGGTCAGTGGTACCCCCAGCTCCCCTGCTAGGGCCGTGAAAGCCTCCAGGAGGGCGGAGCACCGCAGTCTGCTATCCGCCGCCAGGATAAAATCATCGAGATAATGTGACACGCCCACCGACTCTGTTCTGAGCCGTAGGGCCCAGTCCAAAAATGTGCTAAAGGATTCGAAAGCAGCGCAGGCTACAGAACAGCCCATGGGCATAGCTTTGTCAATGAAATACGCACCCTCAAATTTAAAGCCCAGCCAACGGAAGTCAGCTGGATGCACGGGAAGAAGGCGGAAAGCCGACTCAATGTCGCATTTTGCTAAAAATGCACCTTGTCCGAATCTGCGAATCATCTTAACTGCTTGATCAAAAGAGGCATATTTCACTGTGCAAAGTTCCTGAGGAATTGCGTCGTTAACTGAGCCTCCCCTTGGGTAAGAGAGGTTATGAATCATCCGAAATTCCCCAGGTGCCTTTTTTGGTACAATGCCCAATGGAGACAGGTGAAGTCCCTCGCAGGGGGGCTCAACAAAGGGACCTGCCACTCTCCCAGCCTTGATTTCTTTTTCTATCTTTTTCCTAGCTACATCAGGCCTTTCCCTGACTGATTTTTGATTTTGAGGGACCCCAGTGTTAGGGGCAACCGATACCGGGATTCTAAATCCTTTGGAGAAGCCCTCCCAAAGATATTGGGCAGCTTTACGATCTGGATATTTGTCCAGTAGGTTTTTTAGTGGCTGCAGGCGGATTGGGGAGAAGGCCAGACCGAGATCCAAATTATTGACGGTTACCTGGTCCCTGATGGGAGGATCCGGGGGCACCTCTGGAATTGTTATGGAAGTACCCCCTGCCCCCCCGAAAGGGCTGCTGCTTACTCTTGTAGCACGCGGAGGCCGGGTGGTTTCCCCAGCAACGCTCGCATTCATGGAGGTACTTACAAAAGGGGCGTGAGCATACGCCCCTGTTGAACTCCCAGCAGTGGCGACGCCGTTTTGTCTCGTTCTTACCCACTTTTGCGAGGTCTTGATTTTTCTTTTCAATGTATGGATTTACATCCTCACCCCAGTAGTTTGGATCCGTAAGGTCCCATCGGGTGGCTGGGAGTAGCGACGCGTTTCTCCGGAAATTCTCATCGTAAATCAGAGCAGCGTTTTCGCCAGCAAGCGCGCGAGCCCTCCTCACGTGAGCCAGGTACGCCACCAAATCCATGGATCGGCGAGGATAAGCCGCACACACAACTCCCATGAAGATCTGATAGCCATCTAACCAATTCTCAAAAGTGCGCTCCGCCCTGGGCGTTCTATACCTCCTCTTACCATAAGAGCGCCTCTTTTCACCTTTACCAGTTAATTTAGCCGGAGGGAGGAGTGTAAAGATGTCTACATAATCCCCATTGAGGATCTTATTCCTCTTCCTTTGGGATAGATGGTTCCCCAAAATAAAATCCGTGGGCTGGTTGGTGGCGACCTTTACATCCTCCACCAGGGCCCCATCTTTCCAATCAAGCACTCCATTGAATGTCTTGCGGTGTGAATTGGCCCTGCGCTCATGCGCCCACAAAGGGATCCCATGATTATTTTCCCCCTGACCCCAGTACCCATCCATGGGGCCCTCACTATCAGAATCTGAGGATGATGTACCTGAATCCTCTTCTGTCTCCGATTGTTTGCTCCTTTTCTTCTTCGCTGAGGTGTGTTTCCTCTTCGACTTCCTCTTACCCCCGTGTGTGTCTCCAGTATCTGGGTTGGGATTGGCAGCAGGCTGTGGCAGCTGGGGTTCCTCACGCTCCTCATCGGACCCAGAACCTGCGCTGTCATCGGTGGAGCTATGCTGAGGCTGTTGTTCCTGAAAAACACTCGGAATACCTGAGGCTTGTGAAGAGGGGATGTTACTGGCGCCCTTTGCAGGTGCTTTTCCCTTGCTACCACCTTTTATGGGCGCCTTACCTTTACTACTGCTTTGTGCAGCCTTCTTAGATAGTGCGGACTGGGCACGTGTATTAGGGCGGCTTGCGGATGCAGTCTCAGGCCGTGCACTGGCTGCTTCCGGCTGCCCTTGATTGCCCGGCGGTGTGTCGGGTATGACGTCTTGCGATGGCTCTGGAGCCAGAAGTGCCAAAGGCCCAGGTCTGCACTGCCTATAAAATGTTTCAAATGCCCTGAAAAACTGAGCAAAGGCTTGGGGGTCGCAGGGCATGGCCGCCATGTGCGCGCTTCCATTACTTGTGGTAGGTGCAAACTGATTGCCAGAGGTGGAAGGCTGTTGGTCACCTCCAGAAGCCATTGCCACTCAGCTGCAGTAAATTTAACTAATTTAATTTATTTTATTTTTAATATATATTTATATCTCTATTTTATTTTATTTTATTTTATTTGTATTTATTTATTTATTTATTTATTTTATTTGTATTTATTTATTTTATTTTATTTTATTTGCCTTTCTTTATTTATTTTATTTTATCTTTTTATTTTTTTATATATATATTTTTTTTATTTTTTATTTAAATTTTTTTTTATTTATATATATATTTCTATGTTTTTTGTTTATCTATTTTATTTTGTTTTTTAATTTTCAAATTATTATTCCTCCTGACTGCTCCGGTAGAACCACCAGTCCGCTCTGGCTTAAATAAACTTTAATCAGCAGGAATCCACTGTATAGCTAATAATGGAGTGCCAATGAGAGAACTGTAGGAGGTGGGTAAGCTATCCGAGGAGAATTTCCTTACTCTAACTGCTATGCAATACAACCGGAAATTACTGGCAAGATTTAGCAGTTCTCACAGTGCCTATGTAAATAATACAACAGCAAGCTAGGTTTCTTTCAAAGTAATCAGCCTTCGCTAGCCCCTAAATTAGCACTGAAGCTATTAGATAAGAGTGTTCACTGTTAATTAGTTGCCAAATGGAGCACTAAATTAATGAATTAAAATTATTATATAAACCTTGGAGCACGATACACTTGAATATAATATTCTCAAGCCTGTGTATAAACTGGTATAAAATAATAATAATAATAATAATAATAATAATAATAATAAAATAAAAATAAAAATTAAAACCAAAAATTAAAAACAAAAACAAAAATAAAAATAAAATAAAATAAAACTGGGCTTCCTATTTTTTGTCAAAATTGCAATTCCCTAGTCTTTGTTTTAAAACCGGGGGGGGGGGGGGGAGTGCCGGGTGAGATAAGCCCCTTCCCACGTGGCCTTGCCTGCCTTAAGATGGCACCTGCCTCAAGCCTATGGAGAATTGAATGAAAGTATACCAAGAATAGGGATTAATATTTTAGCCCTTAGCAATTATTCCCCGGATAAACAAGCACCGTAGGCTGAAAGAAATTAGTTCAGCAACCCTACACACTACGCTGCTTGCCTAAACAGCAGCCTGCCGCTTATGCTTGTGGGGCAAAATAATATTTGAAGTATCCTTCTGGAAACACGCCCTCACTCAAAATGGCCGCCCTGGCTTCAGCGCGTGGCTGGAGAACTACCCACTCTCTGCCCACTCTAAGGCTGGCAGCCCGTGCTGCAGTACTCAGAAGCTGTTATTAAGCACTATAAAACAGCTAAAACTATGTTAAAATGCTGCCGCACAGCTTGTGCTGGTAAAGCTAAATATTTTTAAAGTATCCTGCCAGTGACTTATGCCTCACACAAAATGGCCTCCCCGGCTTCAGCACGTGACCACAAACAAAATGGCGCCGTCGAACTGCCCACACACCCCGCCTCTTCCAAAATGGCCACCTCCGCTTCACTCACATGCACCAGTATGATGGCCCCAGCGACCTGCCCTCACTGTAGCCCTTACAAGAAATGGCTGCTAAGACTTCAACATGCACGCCCCCAGATGCAGGGTGGGTGGAAACCTTGGCAACGGAACGCAGCACGCCTGGCTTTGGAGTGAAAGGAGAAGGCAACACAGAAGAGGCAACAGGGAGGGGGAAGCCTCAAAACGAACGGGAGTTGAGAGTATTGAGAGGATAGGCAAATCCCCAGATAACAACAAGTGGTGTAATTCAAAAGCCTCCGTGCACGCCTCCCGGCTCAGAAAGGAAGCCACGTGTTAACAATGCCGCTCGCAAGGAAGGAGGATGGTGTAAAAGTGGAAAGCAAAATCCCTCCCAGCGACTAGAAGCCCTCAAGGAAGAAGGATGGTGGAAAAGGGGAGAAGCAGAATCCCTCCCAGCGACCAGAAGCCCTCAAGGAAGGAGGATGCCTGGGAGCTGACTTGGCTCAGGAGCGTCCAGTAGCGCCTACGTTACCCTTTCCGATCCCTATGGTGCGATCCTCCCGCTGGTGTGATCCTGCTGATCCCGATGGTGCAATCCTGCAGAAATTGTGAAAAAATCCAGGCAAGGGAGCAAAGCCTCTCCCTGATTTCGAACAGAAAAGGTAAAAAAAAGGTAAAAAAAAGGGAAAAAAAAGGAAAAACCTCTCGGCTGCCGAGGAGTGAAGAGGGCGGACCCGAGGCGTGCCTGGCCTTAAATAGTATTAGGCCACGCCTCCCTGGCCCGCCGATTGGCAGGCAGGGGGGGCAGGCACGCCCGGGGATTCCCTGGATCTCGCGGGGGCTGAAATCCAGCCCCCACGCATGTGGGAGGGGCCAGCCCGCAACCCCCTCTCTTCCCCAAGGCTCAGAAATGGCTTTGTGGGAATACACTGGCGTATAGGAAACTGGTTTATACAGCGTCAGGCCCATTGATCCATCCAGCTTAGACTGTCAGTGGCTCTCCAAGGTTCTCCAAGCCCTACCAGGAGATGTCAAGGGCCTGGTACCTTTGGCATGCAAGGCAAATGCTCTAACCCTGAGCTTCAGCCCTTCCCTGTTGCTCATTCTGCCTGCTGTAAGGTGACCAATAATTTGCAGTCAATCAGCCAAAGCAACATAAAAAATTCTAGGTAGATAAAAGTGAGAAGTAAACAAAAACTCACTGGAAAAGAAATCATACTTGTTCCTATAAAGGGTGACCAGCCATCACCGGCAATATAAGCACCACAGAATGGTTAGCCACACTGATGGCAAAGAGGCAAGTGAACTTCAGGGCCAGCTTTTAAAGGACATTTTGTCCTCAGGCATGGCAGGAGCTATACCATCCCCAGTGTACTGCAGACCCTAATAGTGACAGTCCCGGATTTACAGAAGCCATCCTAGTTTCTGATTTGATCCTGGAATGTGCTTCATTTCCTTAAAGGTAAAGGTAAAAGGACCCCTGACCATTAGGTCCAGTCATAACCGACTCTGGGGTTGCGGCACTCATCTCACTTTACTGGCTGAGGGAGCTGGCATACAGTTTCCGGGTCATGTGGCCAGCATGAATAATCCACTTCTGGCGAACCAGAGCAGCGCACGGAAACACCATTTACCTTCCCGCCGGAGTGGTACCTATTTATCTACTTGCACTTTGACGTGCTTTTGAACTGCTAGGTTGGCAGGAGCAGGGACCGAGCAACAGGAGCTCACCTGGTCGTAGGGATTCGAACTACCAACCTTCTGATCAGCAAGTCCTAGGCTCTGTGGTTTAACCCACAGCGCCACCCGCATCCCCTTCATTTCCTTAGGATGTCCCTATTTTCATTAGAGAAATGTTGGAGGCTATGGTATTGCTAGGGGAGTGGCGTTTTACACACTGGGTGGGTCGATTTTCTTCATATTTTAGTTCCAGTTATATGACATAATGGCCTGCAATTTTAGAGGACTGCAGCCAGGCAGAAGATATCTATCTTATACTATGTTTACTTGGGCTAACTCCCAGGTAAGTGAATACAGAAGTTCTCAAGAACAAGAAAGCTCACCAAGGTTCACCCAATAAAATAGCTTGAAGTTTTTCCCTTGTCTACCTTCCTTCTGCATTCACATCCTATTTAGATTTTAGGGCTGGGGGGCAGGGAACCCGTGGCCTTCCAAATGCTGCCTAAGGAGATGTGTTATTTGCACAACCACACTGATGGTAATGAACTGTTGCTGGGTTTTTTCTTTAAAGGGAGAGCAGCCGACATGATTGTCACTGCTGCCAGTTCATTACCATCTCATTGTGGCGTAAGCACCCACAGAAATCCTTCCTGCTAGAGGTTAACTTTCCCAATAAATAAACCAGAAATCAGGCCATCTTCATTTATTTATTTACTTCGAAAAGGATGGAGATGCTGTCTTTCAGCTATCGTCCAATCAGCTGGGTACAAGTATTGGAAAGTGAAGATGCATTTCACATGAAATATGTGTCACTTTTTGGGACTCTCCAGCCTTCTGTTCAGACAATCTGGTGATTTTGCGGCAACTTTTTTTTTGGATAGCAGGAGTTGATTGTCCCTTCTGCTTCATCTGTTTCTTTCTGCTTCTTTTCAAAGACTTTCCTGCTACTTCCAGTTCTGCCTCGGCTATCTCTCTCCCTGGAGAATTCTTTCTGTATTCTCACTTTCTTTCTGTTTTTTGCTGAAATTATGATAATGGTAAGCTGCCTAGGCATACCACAAGGCTGGTATGAAAGGGAATGGATTTACAATAGAAAACAATTAAAATATGGATTAGATGAGATCTGCTGCTGAAATCTTCTCTTGTTTGTTCTGGCCAAACTTCACATTCTCTGTGAGCCTCCTCAGGGCAAACTTCATTAAAAGGTAGAGAGGGGAAATCACCTTTGTGCTTATCATGTCAAATTCATTTAATGGTCAAGTTTTACTTGTTCTCCATTGTGTGTGACAGAATGTGACCGAGATGTAGAAATCTGATTCTATTAAACACACTTCATTTGCAACGTGTTAGCCAAATTGTTGCATCATTGTTGGTTGTTCCCATTGCTCTGTTCTAGTTGTGTTGTGTGAACTCATGCAACAGACATTCCCAGCCTTACTTGGAGATGTCAGGAACTGCAGACCCCCGTCCACCAAAGGTGTCCCTATTTTCCAGGGACAGTTCCAGATTTACAGAAGTCATCCCAGTTTCTGATTTGATCTCGGATTCTCCCATTTTCCCTTAGGACGTCCCTATTTTCCTCAAATAAACATTGGAGGGTGTGGTAGGACATCCCTATTTACATCAGATAAATGTTGGAGGGTATGGAGTCATGCGACCCCTTTAGAAGACATCTGAAGGCAGCCCTGTAAAGGGAAGTTTTTCAATGTTTAATGTTTTATTATGTTTTTATACTGTATATGTTGGAAGCCAACCAAAGGGGCTGGAATGCTACTACTACTACTACTACTGCTACTACTACTACTACTACTACTACTACTACTACTACTTTGATGATGATGAATAGGACATCCCTATTTTCATCAGAGAAATGTTGAACCTGGGATAATATGCATGCAAGGCAGATACTGTTCCACTGAGCTAAGTCCCTTCTCCAGAAAAACAGAACTGCAATCAATCATGGTTGCCCTGGCAAGCAAACTTGTTATAGTATATGTGCTTGGGAACATATGCTTGTCACATTTAGGCCTTTTGAAGTGTCCGTGTACAATACATAATGGGATAACATTGACCCAAGTCAATGAGCAAAAGCAAACATACAAGCAATCCTCTCACCTACCCACGTTCTGATTCTTTGTCGTTGTCCTTCAGGAACAGCCTGGGTGTCATCTGGTCATATTCCATGGTGCAGATTGCAATCTCTGTGCTTGCAATAAGACATTAATAATAACCACTTTCGTGTAACACTCCCTCCCCTTCAGAAACGCAGAGGAGGATAAAATAAACAATAATTCTGTCTGCTTAAAAAAAAAAAGTTCCCCACAGATACCTGGCTGACAAGCCTCACGAACACCACTTGGGTATTACTCTGTGTGTTAAAGAATGTGCTGCCCACAGGCATCTTGTGTGAAGCCAATTATATAAAGTATAAGAATATTCTGTGTTGGGATCTGTAAATGATTAAAAACTGGCCGTGCGGAATTGTTTCTGAAAATGTATTTGCAGATGTACAAGAAACAGTGCCAGGGAAGGGGGGGGGGACCCGACTCCCTTAGAATATGCAATGGATTTCTTTTGAAAATGCAATGTGCAACTCAAATAAAGTGGGAAAGTATTCGATGTCCATATGGAAAAAGACAAAAGAGGCAATATATTTTTACCGTTGTGTTTTTTTTTTCAAGTTGCGGAATGTCTCAAGAGTAAATCCTAACCCAGTTTGAAAGCCTGTTTTGTACAGCTTTAAGTAATAAGTACTGGATATGCTTTCTGCCACAACAGCGGCATGGATTATTATTAGGATGGAATATTATAAATCAAAATAATAAATTGATTTTCCCCCACCCCATACACTGCATATACTAGTAATTCTCTTGCGAAACTATTAAGGAAGGGAGAAGCAAATGAGAAAGATGTAATAGTGAAGAAGGAATAAAGTGAAGCCCCCTAGACCCCAATCCACATGTTGCACCATTTGTAAAAGGCTTGCTGGAAAAGCAACAGAAAAAAGACTTTGTGCTCATATCCTGCTTGCAGGTTTCCCACAGGCCTCTGTCTGGCCACTGTGAGACCAGGATGCCAGTCTGGATGGCCTAATCCAGCTCTTCTTATGTTCTAGGATAAGAGTTGCCCAGATGCACTGCTTGGTCAAATGAACAGCTAGGACAGGAGTATCAGGTCAAATCGCCAAGTATTATCAGCTAGACCGGGGTTCTTCAACCTTTGGCCTCCAGGTGTTGGGGTACAACTCCGTCATCCCTGACCATTGGTTAAGTTGGCTGGATATGATGTGAGTTATAATCCAACATTTGGGGACCCATGATCAGAAAATACTGAATTAAACTACATGGGCAAACCGCATGACGTCGGAAATATAATTAGGATCTAGCACCACTTTCCCAGCTCACACTTCTGCATGCATAGACCCAGTCAGACTGGGAGCAAATAATTCAATGTGGCAGTTTGTGTCTGCGGGCATGGGGAGGAGGTAGAATCACATAGCCCTAGGGCTGAAAACAATGGGAAGAGGGTACTGTTGCAGGGATACAAAGTGGCAGGGAATCTGTAGGCTGGATGGAGGAAGGAAAGAGTAGGCCATGGAGCGAGAAAGGAGCCACTGGGAAAGAAGGAACTGATGAGATAGGAAGTTTATGAAGAAAGGGAATTATGAGAATGTTGAATAGGGAAAGCCTCACAGAAGGCGTATAATGTTGACGATGAGAAATGTTGGTCAAATGGGGAGGATTATGGGTTGCTTGTGTTAATACCTTAGTATTTGCATGCTGAAGGTCCCAGGTTCACTCCATGGCATCTCCAAGGAGAACTGGGACTATTTCCTGTTTGAAATCCCAGAGAGCCACTGCCAGTTTTTGTCAACGATACTGAGGTACATGGACCAGTGGTCTGACTCAATATAATAATAAATAATAATAATAAATTTTATTTATATCCCGCCCTCCCCAGCCGAAGCCGGGCTCAGGGCGGCTAACAACAATCAAATAATTAAACAATCAAATAATCCAACATTCTAAAAACATTTCATTATAAAAATTAATTAAAATCAAATTAATGGCAAAATTATGTGCAGGTTGCCAGAGGAGGGAGTCAGGCTGCACCCTGACCAAAGGCCTGGTGGAACAACTCTGTCTTGCAGGCCCTGCGGAAAGATGTCAGGTCCCGCAGGGCCCTAGTCTCTTGTGACAGAGCGTTCCACCAGATTGGAGCTGCAGCCGAGAAAGCCCTGGCTCTAGTTGAGGCCAGCCCAGTGGCGTAGCGTGGGTTGTCAGCACCCGGGGCAAGGCAAGTAATTTGCGTCCCCTAACCCGTGGATTTGTGCCTCCTAACCCGTGGATTTGCACCCCCTAACCCTAACCCCCAGATGTTGTGCCTGGTGCGGCTGGCCCCCCCTGCACCCCCCACGCTACACCACTGGGCCAGCCTAACCTTTCTGTGGCCTGGGACCTTCAGGATGTTTTTATTTGCAGACCGTAGGTTGCTCTGTGGGGCATACCAGGAGAGGCGGTCCCGTAGGTACGAGGGTCCCAGGCCGTATAGGGCTTTAAAGGTTAAAACCAGCACCTTAAACCTGATCCTGTACTCCACCGGGAGCCAGTGCAGCTGGTATAATACCGGATGAATGTGATCTCGCAGCGAAGACCCCATAAGGAGTCTCACCGCGGCATTCTGCACCCGCTGGAGTTTCTGGGTCAGTCTCAAGGGCAGCCCCATGTAGAGCGAATTACAATAATCCAGTCTGGAGGTGACCGTCGCGTGGATCACAGTGGCTAGGTCAGGGCGAGAGAGATAAGGGGCCAACTGCTTAGCTTGGCGGAGATGAAAAAATGCCGCCTTTGTTATAGCTGTAATCTGCGCCTCCATTGAGAGGGAGGTATCGAAGATTACACCCAAACTCTTAATGGACGGTGCTGGCACTAATTGCACCCCCGCAAGAGATGGGAGTTGCCCCCCCAATCCCATATCGTCCCGTCCCAGCCAGAGGACCTCTGTCTTCGAAGGATTTAACTTCAACTGGCTTCCACGTAACCATCCAGCCACAGCTTCCAAACATCTGGTCAGTGTGTCTGGGGCCGAGTCAGGATGGCCATATATCAACAGATAAGGCAGTTTCTCGTGTGCCTATGTAATAGGAAAAGGTGCCTGAATGAAATCAGAGTAGCTGAAGGATTCAGAAGGTAGTAAAAAGGAGCCCTGAAGAGTAGGGACCTGAGGAACAGAGGGATGGAAGAAGCATGGAGCTGAAGAAATGAAATGGGACAGATGCCATTATATAAAGGAAGACACAGGTAATGAGAATTAGATGAAAGTGGGATGGAGGGAAACCCACACAGTTTAAGGACAGGATGGACTGAAATGTGTACCCAAAGGAGCTGTGGAGGCTGAGGAACTGTGAGGAACAGAAGTGAAAGAAGCAGCAGTGCAGTGCTGGTGAGGGGAAGGAGTTTGGTGTCGCACACATATTTTCTCAGGTATTTGGCTACATGTCTCTAGTAAGAAAACAGTTTTTGAAGGTGTGAATTAAAACCACAGGAACTGCACGAATGCCTGTTCCAGATGAAGAGTATCCCTATAGCAGGCTTCCAATAACACTTTTTTTTGTCCTGCTTTTGGCACAAAGTGAAATTGTGCATCACTGTTGTTTCATGTTTTATTAAATGGCTGTTGATTATTCCCTGGGTACTTTAACAGTTAATGCCCCTTTAGTCATTTCCCCTCCCTGCAATGCACACAATGCCATAAAGTAAATAGCACTCCTGTGGTACACAGAAAGTGGCGCGGTGCCAAAGCGGGGCTCTTCCTTCCCACAGCATTTTCCAGCAATTCTCAAAGGGGACCTGAAACAACATTAAGAGTTAGAGTAATGACAAGGCTCATCAATCCAACTTTCTGCATAATGTATGCCACCATGTATCTTTGGATCAATCTCAGTCCCATGTAAACTGAAAGAGGGTGGGAGGATAGGGAATAAAATGGTTTGTTGATTTTTGTCCTGTTGACAAAGCTTTCTGAGGTAAAAGTGAAAAAATGGAAGGGAAAGATGAGAAAGGGAGCGCTGCTGGAATGGAAGGCAGGGCAAATGAACAAATGTAACATCATGCCCCAATGGGCTGAGTAAAAACAGCTTCCCTAAATTCTTTCTTCTATTCACAGGTGGTGAAAACTGAGAGGTCATTAGCCAAATTATGTCCAGCGAGGGGCAGAATTTTTTTAACACGCTCCCTTCCATTGCTGCAAACAGAAATTCTCAGAAAATTTCTGATAAATTTGGTTCATTTAATACTGAATTGAACTATTTTGGTAGTTTATACTAGTGGGTGAAGGATAAGGTTGTCATACGTCCCATTGCTTCCTTCAACAGCAGTAGAATGATATTAAATGAGAATTAAAATTGGATCAACAGTTGTGCACGATATTCTCCACCCTGTTCATGAGTGTCAAAATTGGGAAAGTCATATTGATGAAGGTTTTCTGAGGTGGGGAGGGAACTGAATTCACCAATAGCTCAAGAGGAACTTTTTTTTTTAAAGAGCAGGCTGTGGGGTCATCTCCAAAAATGTAACAGAATATTTTTATGTGTGAAGTTTTGGACGAAGGCTAGAAACATACTTGGCTCCACAGGCTGTAAAGCTGTGTAGATAGGTTGGGTATCTGATCCTTATACCTCCCCTCGAACATAGCCAGATTTACTTCTGTGTAGACATGCATGGTGGGATGCGGGTGGCACTGTGGGTTAAGTCACAGAGCCTAGGACTTGCCGATCAGAAGGTCGGCAGTTCGAATCCCCATGACGGGGTGAGCTCCCGTTGCTCGGTCCCTGCTCCTGCCAACCTAGCAGTTCAAAAGCACATCAAAGTGCTTTACCCTTTACCTTTACCTAGACATGCATGGAATTGTGCTGTAAGTTGATATAAACTGAAGATGAGGCATCTTGTGTTTTAGAAAAACCATAATGAAAAAGCATGAGTTAACATCCCTAGCAATCCTTTCTTCATGTTTGATGGGAAAGCAGGGATTAGAGGAGAGGTTTTTGGCTGGTTTTGTGTCATGCTAGAAGCAAAGAAAATTTATTTGTAGAATGAAGGGCAAATCATTTCACATCTTCTGTTGCAACAGAGATGGTGTATTTCTTTTTGGGGAGCATTGGTGGTTGGTTCGGGGGGGATGGTTGTTGTTTTCAATTTTACTCCTTGTTCAAATTTCATTTTGCTGCATGATCTCAGTAGTAATTTGAAAATGTGCTTTGGGGGGTAGGGGACCTTTGAGGAAGGACTCAGTACCCATGTGCAAAACATTTATCCAGACAACTGGGAGCAGTCTGCAGTCACAATAAGGAAGTTCTTCTCTCATGATTCCTTTGGATTGTTTTGTTCCAGACAAGCCAGGTTTACAGCCAAACTTAATCTGGCAAGATATATGCTGTCTGCCTAATGCCTCGTATTTCTCCATTCTGCTTCTTTCTTAATAAGCATTTTATCAGAAAGTACCATAGGCTGTACCACAATAAATGCAACTGCAGATGCCAGGTGGGGCTCATGAGATGGGGTGGGGGGAGAGTGATATCAGCAAGGCCTCCAAAGTTGAGTGACTTAGCCATTCCTTTGCACGTACTCATACACAGGACCATGTCTCATTCCCATATGCTTTGAAAGAATGCTACTCTATTCTACTCCATATTATAATGATGGAGTCAAACGAGCACTTTTGCTCTGCCAACTGAAACGAAGAGCTGGTGCTGGTTTTCAAAGGTCAAATAATGTGAGCTGTTAGGCAATTAAGAAGATGCAGCCAGTTCAGAGAGGAATCTAGGTTTCCCCAAGTAAGCCTTTAACTTCCCACTCCAGACTGTTCAAGTGAGGTCAGTTATGGACAATCCTGCAGTGTCACCCCCTTGTTAGGGTTAGCTTTCGAATGATATTACAGTGGTGCCCCGCAAGACGAATGCCTCGCAAGACGGAAAACTCGCTAGACGAAAGGGTTTTCCGTTTTGGAGGCGCTTCGCAAAACGAATTTCCCTATGGGCTTGCTTCGCAAGACGAAAATGTCTTGCGAGTTCCTGCGGTTTTCCCCCCCTTTCCCCCCCTTTTTCTAAGCCGCTAAGCCACTTATCAGCTGATCTGCTAAGCCGATAAGCTGCTAAAAGCCGCTAAGCCGCTAATAGCGCTAATCCGCTAAGCCGTCAATGGGCTTGCTTCGCAAAAAAACCGCTAGACGAAGAGAATCGCGGAACGGATTCTTTTCGTCTTGCGAGGCACCACTGTACTTGGAGAGGGGATATGAGGTAGGTAGTCCCACTGGGACTATTCAGGAAGCCTTGTCGGTAATTCCTATGTCTCCCTACCAGACAGGGCAGGAAGTTCTGAACTGTGGCAACATTAAGAGTCTCTTGTCATTCACTGCTGAACAGAGATGAGCTGGTGATTGCTGGTGCCCATTGGGGCTTGGAAGGCAGGGAGACCAACAGCAGCCAGCTAGTCATTTTATCCCCACTTCCCTGCTGAGTTCTACAAAGGTAACATTGAGACTAAGAAGAAGGAAGCTGTTGCAAGCAGTACCATCCCCTAGAATGGATATAAGTAAAAGGATAGGTGGGGACTGGCTGAGGGCAAGCTGAGTGTGGTATGGCAGTGCCCCATTCACTCTAAGGGACCAGCCTCCTCTATGATCTTCCTATGTCTCCAGGCTTCAGGTAGTTTCAATGCATAGAAGAGGTGGCCGACGCATTCAGGGACATATGATTGTTTACGAGTTATTTTGCTGGGCCCCCAACAATGGGAAACCCAAAGCAAACTAGCAGCAACAGCTGACTACCACCATTTTACTGGAACATATTTTACCCAGCTCTTATTTATGTGAGGCCAATCACTGGCTTCTGAATCAAACTGCAGCCTCTTTGGAATGCGGTAAATCTCTTTTATTCATTTCCTCAGATGGGTGTCTGTGAGGATGGCATGACAGGTAGACTTGAGGTGGTTAACTCTGCATGTGTTTTGTGAGTGTATTTAACAGCAGGTGTTATGTGGCTTTCAAGGCAAAATTTACTGTACCCATACCTGCATGTTTTGCAAATAGCAGCTGCAGAGGGGTGAATTGGGAAAACAGCACAGAGCTAGGGTAGCCAGCATTGTTGTGAACTACAACTCCCATCAATCCAGTGTGGCCAATGGCCAGAGCCAGTTTTAATTCAGGGACTGCACTGACTGGTAAAGAGGGATGGGTACATGTACTGCACCCCCTTTAAGGATCACCTCTGCAGCTACTATTAATATCTCTTTAAAACAAACAAGCAAACAAACAAAAACCACAGGAGACATTCCTTGTGGGTCCCATCTAGTTTGGTCCTCAGTCTCTTTCTGTAGACTGGAACTGAAGAAATAACCATTAAAGATCCCAGTAGACCTCATGCTACATCTCCAGTTTGTACTAGACCTATTCTAATAAAACCCACCTGTTTCTATTGGCTAACCTTCAGTACATTGTGGAATCCATGAAGTCCATGAGGCCTAGAATTCCAGGATTCAGTGCATGTGTCAATAATTTGTGCATATACCAAGAATGAAAGTTGCCATAACAACTCAAATTGAGACTTTGTGCAGTAGTTTATTTGGAGACTGGAAAGATGCCCTCATATTCCAGTCCCAACTGTTCCCTACTCCAACAGTGTTAATACTATATGCTTGATACTCTTTATAAACAATGTTTAATTGGCAAACAATTTGAAGCAGCACAAAGTGCACTCTCTCCTCCCCGAAAATTGGTTACATGAAATAATGTTCCTTAGATTTTTTTTTTCACAAGATGAGACTCCATCATTCTTCACAGAAGCCACTGGAACCTAATTGCAATGACAGCAGCATCGAGACTGAATTAAACAAAATTATTATTTATTAGCGAGAAACCGTTTGGAGTAGTCAGAATAGCCATGTACATGCAATGTAACAAGTTCTCCAGGAATCCTTAGATATATGTCCCTTTTGATTTGAGACCCAGTGCATTCTCCCACCCGCTTCTTGCCTTTATGTACTTCTGAGAAGCCCAAAACAAACATCTCAAGTCAAAACAGAAGTTAGCGTGTACAAGTCTACACTTTATAAAAGGTCTATGACTCCACCTAGCTCCTAGCTGCTTGTAGCCGTGATTGGTCAAGCTGCAGGACAGGGCCAACTCATATTTCCCTTTCTTCATCTCCCTTGTAGCGGTGGTGGGCTTTAAGCTTTCCAGCTAGGCCTCTACTGTTGAACACAGATGTGTTTGCATCAGGGCCCTTCTGAGCTGCCCTAGACACCTGCCTGAATCTAAGAGAACAAAGGAGGTGGGGGTGCATTTAATTGACCTGCACCAGAACCAGGGGCAATCTCCCCAGCAGCTTGGGAGACAGCATGCCATAGTTTCTAGCACCTCCATGGGCAGTGAACATGGCTGTTGTCAAAGTGGCATCTATTCAGAGCTGCCCGACTCACCCAGTGATTTAGTGTAAGAAGTTCATGGTGAGTGCCATGAATGGGTGAATTCCAGCACCTATTTTTCTTGAAAAAAAGCACTGGAGATATCTCCTAGTCATTGCAACCAGTCCAATCCCATAAACAGCTCCAGATGCAACTCAACTGGTTTGAGCATTACAACACTTAAGGGTCCTTGGTCTGTGGATCAGAAAGACACATACAGTGGTACCTCGGGTTAAGTACTTAATTCGTTCCGGAGGTCCATTCTTAACCTGAAACTGTTCTTAACCTGAAGCACCACTTTAGCTAATGGGGCCTCCTGCTGCTGCTGCGCCACCGGAGCACGATTTCTGTTCTCATCCTGAATCAAAGTTCTTAATTCAAGGTACTATTTCTGGGTTAGCGGAGTCTGTAACCTGAAGCATATGTAACCTGAAGCATATGTAACCCGAGGTACCACTGTATTTTGGTTTGCTGTGGTGATGGATCAGTGATAGGTCAACCACTGCCAATCAGCTAGGAACATAGGAAGCTGCCTTATACTGAGTCAGACAATTAGTCCATCTAGCTGACAGTAGTGTCTCCTACAGTGACTGGTAGTGGTTCTCCAGGGAGACACCAAGGATTGAACCTGGGACCTTCTCCATGCAAGGCAGATGTTCTACCACCAAGCTATGGGCCTTCCACATTTGCAGAAGGTTTGGCATGCAGAGACCCTAGCTATGTCTTGGGATCCTTCTAGTTCAGTTGTAAAAAAGCTGGACAAGAACAGTGGAGGCAGACCAAAGAGACTGTGATGGCAGGGGCTCTCAGTGACTGCCATAAAATTGTCCCCACCTCTGATTCCCTTCCACCCACTCTGTAATTTCCAAGGCAGCTGTCTACAGAACACTTTCCTGTCTGCTGCAGCGTTAGCTGCATGGACAAAATGGTGTGCTTTTTTTCTTTAAAAGTCACATAGTGAGAGCACCAACCAGGAGAGAAAATGGGGGTGTATGGGCAATGGGGGAAAACATTCAGGTGAATAAAATCTTCAGTTCTTATGCACCAATTAGGAAAAGAGAGGACATGGTAATGCCTGGAGCCGCCTGCTGTCAAGAATAAAGAATTTTAAGCTGGCAAGCTTAGAAGTCCCACAGTTTGCTCTAATGCAGAGTGCATTAGTGCATTGTGTCAAGAAACCATGATTTCTTGCACTCCGGGATTAAAAACTAAAGGTAATGTTTTCATTTCACAGGTCTCTATTTAGATTTTTATACAGCTCCCTATGCCTAAAATTTGACTTCCATCTGAAAATGTTTCATGCTTTCTATGCCTCTTTCTGCTTTAAAAACCCTTTTCACATGGTGTGCTGTTCAGTACAGTAGCTTTCCACAGGAAACAAAATGGGGTAGTTTAATAGGAGCAACTTCTTGAAAGTCAATGTTAAGGAAACTTATGGTTTCCATTACAATATTAATTTCAGTGTTTTTGTGTTGCTGTTGTTGTGTTTTCACTTTTTGCACACATGTATCAAGGTGATGTACAAAATATAATAAAACAGCTACAAAAACAGTTACCAAAAAAAATCAAAAGATGAGTTGAAGTACTATTCCTTCTGTTGGAAAATCTGCAAATTCTTGTCCTAGAAAAAGAAAAATCCTTAGACTGTTGCATAGAAATGACTGTTGTGGTTCGAGGACCCGACCCCCGCTTGGTGGAATAAAGACACATTGACACAGAATGTAAGGTTAATGGGCAAGAAAAGGCCACAACTTTATTGATTACAGCAAGTGAGAAGGTATTGGCTTAGGCATTGGACCATGGAAAATTTTACTCCACCCACTCGAAGAGGGGTGAGTCTGAAGAGGGGGTTAACCACCAGTAGGGGGAGCCTGTTGATGCTAATACAACTATAAGATCTTCCCTGATGTCACCAAGGGTCGTGCCATGGCCCCCCACCACACAGGCATCGGACAGGATTCACGACTGCCGGATTCCTTTAACGGAATACCCAATTTTGAAGGGGTAGGCAATGGCCACACCTTGCCCTTCCACACACCAACAACACATTCCAATGCCTAACTGCCCAATACCAAGAAAGTTGTGACGATTGCTACGAGGTAGGTGAAAAAACCAAAAGGCCTAATGCCAGTTGGAAAAATTCCTACCAGGCCCCCTGGGCAACCTGGGCGACCAACCATAGGTCCATAGCAAGATCAAGAGAAAAGCTAAGCCCTAAGCCCTAAGGGAGTGGTGGGTGGGTGACTCACGATGAGAAGGTGAGCAACTGGGCTGAATGGCTGGCACGGCTGTGTCTTGAGCAGCAAACTATGCCCCCACCAAGCCGCCCAATTGGGTGCCCAACCGGGAGGCGTGGCACCAGCCATGTGGATGGGGCAGGGGGCACAACGCCCCCTGCGTGACGCGGGAGTCGACTCCCGCCCACAACACCTCCCCTCCGGAAGGAGGAGAGGCCTTTTTTTCTATATGTCCATGTGTCCTATGTTACAGAGGACAGCCTTCCATTTGAAGGCATCCTCCAGTTGAAGGTCTGTCTAGTCCAGTTTAACAGTAAAGGAGCCTTGAAGTTGCCTGTCAACAGTTCACACCACTAGAAGACCAAACAGAGAAGGCCAACAGATCACGTGGTTGTAGTCTTGCCCGTTGTGGTGAGCTATGTTGTATTTTGATTTTTGTTTAAAGTATAGTAATTGTTTTGAAATTTGCATCTATACACATAAATTAGTATATGCAAAATTCATGCAAATCTATCTTTTCTGGAAATCCACCTAGATTTGCAAGCAGGAAATGAACTCTCCAGCTAGTCTATGCATCTTGTAGGCAGAGTTCTAGCAATGAGTTGTACAAGGAGCAACTAGGATTACAGCTCCTGCTCATGGACCAAAAAAACTAAAGAGACAGCCTAGAAATTAACCTTATACATTGCAGGGAGGGATTTGACACAACCCTCTTCATGCCCAGCCCTGGCAATTTAGAAATGACTGCTATGGCCATGATTCTGAGTGCTGTAGCATTATTGCTTTAGGAGTAGGAAAGGGCAAATCCCCTATACTTCTACCGATATCCAGCTCTGACTTACCCTTTTTTTGTTTCCAAAGGAAGTCACTACCTGAAAGAACAATCCCCTTTTGCGAGCAACATTTATAAAATACTCTGCTGTCAAATGCAGTTACGATCTGGACAACATTGCCCAGCAGAAATTCACTGTGAGGTTTGGTTATAGGAGGAAATAATTAATTTCAATGAAGCAAAACACCTACTAAGGACAAGTAGTTAATATTCCCCAAAATTCCACTTAGTGTTCTAATAAGAAATTATATTGGCTCCCTGGTGTGTTCTTGTAAGAAACACTTCTGTCCCCTTTGAATGTTCACATCTATATTGATTTATGGAGCAAGTACATGGAGCTACAAAGAAGAATAAAAGAAATTGGGTTTTGCTGTTGGAAGCATTATTTTGTCCATATGTGTGTATCTGTGCATGGGAGGAGAATCAAGATGTGCTTTTAAACAAGATGGTTTATTGATTGTCATAGATTATTTTCCCCATGATTTGGATGTGCCTGAATCAAGCCTTGCAGGCTGTTATGTATATCTGTAATTAGGAAGTGTCCCAGATTCACAAGAAATCAAAACTGCTTTGCATTTTTGTTTCTCTAGGGGAAGATTCTTTAAGCAATTCTTGAGAACCTAGCAATTTGGAAAATAAAAACAAAATGGCATTAATGGCTATATTTAGTTGCTCTATTTCCAATTTAATGATTTTATAAGTAGAGGGAGATATTGTTAATATAGTGAAGGTCGGAGGCAGAGTCCCTCTGACACCAGTGATTGTCAACACAGTATTTTAAAACATCTTTAAACACAGAAGCAGATGCATTTCTACATTTACATGAAGCTCTAGGAGAGG
This sequence comes from Podarcis cretensis, assembly GCF_951804945.1. Lineage (NCBI taxonomy): Eukaryota > Metazoa > Chordata > Lepidosauria > Squamata > Lacertidae > Podarcis > Podarcis cretensis. Next base: position 114,962,619 of record NC_137170.1, on the reverse strand, counting down.
TTACTGCGGGGTATGGAGTTCACCGGGGGGGGGGGGGTATGCATATCAATATGCAGATTGCATGCAGATCTGTGTCTCCTAACCATCTGAGTCTGAGGAGATTGAGGAAGTCCTTCATCAGTGTTTGAGGTCAATGGTAGTCACTGGATGTGGGTAAACAAACTGGACAAATAAATTCTGGACATGACAGGAGTGCTCCTGGTCAAAGGCCTCCTGGCCCAGAGATAGAAGGTCAGCATAGTTTAGATGCACTCCACCCCCCTTGAGAGACTAGGCTCACAATTGGCTGGTGCTTTTAAACCCAGCTTTGCTCCTAGAGGTCATAGTGACAGCTATAGCTAGGATTTGCCAGCTTGATTTGAGTGCCAACTGTGCTTGGCCTTGTAAGTCAAATGCATTGTTACACATAGGTTGGATTACTTAATGTGCATTGTTTGTTCGGCCTTGAAAGTCACATGCATTGTTACACATAGGTTGGATTACTTAATGTGCTTTGTTTGGGGGTGCTCTTGAAGTCTGTTCAGAAACTTTACTTAGCCCAGATTACCACTCCTAAAATCTTAAATTTAGCAATTATTTTACTCCCTTGTTACATCACCTGCACTGATTGGCATCTCATTTCTGAACACAATTAAAGGTGCTGGTTAAAGCCTGAGTAAGGGGTGGGCAGAAGACAATTCAGGATCTATTGGAATATCTGCCATTGATTAGAAGTAAATCAGCATGGATCACTAAGTCTCAACTGTTCAACAATGACAACAACCGTTGCTTTTTTTCTGGGGGTACACAGGGACGCAGGTGGCGCTGTGGGTTAAAGCCTCAGCGCCTAGGGCTTGCCGACCGAAAGGTCGGCGGTTCGAATCCCTGCGGCGGGGTGCGCTCCCGCTGCTCGGTCCCAGCGCCTGCCAACCTAGCAGTTCGAAAGCACCTCCGGGTGCAAGTAGATAAATAGGGACCGCTTACCAGCGGGAAGGTAAACGGCGTTTCCGTGTGCAGCTCTGGCTCTGGCCAGAGCAGCAATGTCACGCTGGCCATGTGACCCGGAAGTGTCTCCGGACAGCGCTGGCCCCTGGCCTCTTAAGTGAGATGGGCGCACAACCCCAGAGTCTGTCAAGACTGGCCCGTACGGGCAGGGGTACCTTTACCTTTACCTTTACACAGGGGTACATATACCCCTAAACATTTTGTGAATCTAAGTTTGGCCTCATTGAGGGGCAGTATTTCAATATGAATAGGAAAATGAGAGTACCCCTAAACATTTTTTTAGAGGGGAAAAGCACTGACAACAACAAAATAGTTCTCTCCCTCAAGGTGCAAATAAGGAAATTAATAAAACACTGTTGAAATGAATAAAGCTGTGAAAACTCATGAGTGAATTTTTGTGTAGAACTGTGAATTCAGTTTTGTACTTGTGCTTAGATCAAGTTTCTGGCCTCAGAGGGTGGGATTCAACTAAGCTGTTGTGCATATGGATTGAGGTCTGCTCATGCAATGGGACTTTCCCCTCCTCTCCTCCTTTTGCACATGCATACCCCCATAATCTGCTCTGGAGGGTTAAGGAAACCCCAGAACATGTTTAGAGGACATGTGGAGGGGGGTAGGAGAGGATAGAAATGTATCATTGAGCAAGCAGACCTCATTCCTTGCACCTATATCCCACTAAGCACTACACTGAATGGCACCCAGAATTATTTAATTCTGATCATGTCTTTTTCACCAAGTTCCTACATCTGCCCACCTCTGCCCTCAATTTGTGGTGTGGAATTTCTGAGCCAGTTTACCCACTAATGTTGTCTGATGGGGGCCTTCTTGTGTGTGCCATCACCTTGTAAGGTGCAGCTGGCGACAACATGGGAGGGGACCTTTGCAAATCTCTACCAATGGAAGACAGTCAGACTGTCTTTTTCTTCACTTGTATTTTGTCACCAACTGGAAACTTGTAACCAATAAGCTCTTTGTTTTTCCACTGCTTATTTCCCTTATAAGAAGGTAAAAGGACCCCTGACCATTAGGTCCAGTCGTGACTGACTCTGGAGTTGCGGCGCTCATCTCGCTTTATTGGTTGAGGGAGCCGGCCTACAGCTTCCGGGTCATGGGCCAGCATGACTAAGCTGCTTCTGGCCAACCAGAGCAGCGCACAGAAATACCGTTTACCTTCCCGCTGGAGCGGTACCCTATTTATCTACTTGCACTTTGACGTGCTTTTGAACTGCTAGGTTGGCAGGAGCTGGGAACGAGTAACGGGAGCTCACCCCGTTACGGGGATTCAAATCGCCGACCTTCTGATTTGCAAGTCTTAGGCCCTGTGGTTTAACCCACAGTGCCACCTGAGGAGATTTCACCCCTCCCATATTCAAGAATCTGCTGATGCGTCTGCTGATTCTCCAGAGAGGAGGGGGCGGTTTCTGCTCAGTACTTATTCCACTCCAGCCTCACATCAAAGTTTCAGAGAGAGAGAGACTGAGTGTTAGAGAGAGATCGTGTTTATAGATAAAGTTGCTGCTAAGAGCAGCTGCAGACACTCAGTGCAGTTCAGCATTTTCGTTTAGACCTCATTTAGATCTATATATAGTTGTGTATTATAGTTGTAGTTAGAATAAAAGAAGATATTCTACAGAGCTGCTCTCCGAGTCGTTTATGCTCTGCTATACTCTTCTATACTCTGCTGTGTGACGACTGTCTTCTTGTTGGAGTGAAGCCAGTGCTCACAACTCTAAGCTGTGAGTCCACAGCACTTTGACCTGTTCCTGTGCAGAAGGTGGTCTCTGGAAGTGCTACCCAGCTCGCCTAGCCCAGTCGGGGCTGAAGTGGATGAGTCCAGTTGGTGGTACTGGCTCAAAGGTGATGCTGACACCACCCGCGTCCCTTATTTCCCTTATAGCTCTGCTCAATCACTGAGGTCTTTTGGGGAGCCACTGTTAGTCATCCTCCATGAGTCAGATGCACATTTCATACCCCCCAAAAGACACGTGTTCCCTATTGTGGGCCCAATTTTGTGGTATGCCCTTTTGGTTCAGATTGGAAAGTCCCCCTGATGGCACTTACTGAAGTCTTAATTGAGCTCTGATTTTATAGTTTTAACTCATTTTTAGTCTTATTATTATATTGAGCCTCTTATACAAATTGTACAAATTGTTGGACTAAATAGATGATGATAGTAGTAGTAGTAGTAGTAGTAGTAATAATAATAATAATAATAATAATAATAATAATAATAATAATAATTTATTTGTACCCCGCCCATCTGAGTGGGTTGCCCCAGCCACTCTGGGTGGCTTCCAGCATAAAGACATAATTTAAATTAAACCTTAAAAAGCTTCCCTATACAGGACTGCCCTCAGATGTTTCCTAAATATTATATAATTACTCATCTTCTTAACATCTGATGGGAAGGCATTCCAGTTGTGGAGTGTGCCCAGTTGCAATGTGGTTGTGGTGCCCATGACCATTTCTCCAGTTTTCAGATGTGACCATGGGCCCAAAAATGTCTGGTGACCTTGTCTTTGGACGTATATTGGATGCGGGGGATGCCACATCTGGAAAATTTGAGAACAGGCAGGCAGGAAGTCTGCATTTATGGCATCCTAGCACAGGGATGTCATGGTAGACAATCCTTTCAAAATTCCAGCTTCTAAGTATAAACTCTGTAAAAAATAAATAAATGAACAATCTCTTGAGAGGACGTTAGGCAGATGCTGTACATTAAAAAAACCCAACTGATTTGTAACACTGAGTCAAAACTAAGGGATTCAGAATAGTTTCACCCACGTTGACTCCCACAACAGGAATAGTAGCTTCTTAATCATATGCCCAATGAAATAAAAAAGTGGCAAATACATCTTTCTTTTCCATATATTGAACTACCAGTAGCTAGATCCTTGGCTGAAATATTGTCTCTGCCTTGAACATTGCTTCTGCCTTGAACTCAGTTTCAATGGCCTTAGGAATTCCACATGGTCCCTGTGTCAAACTGGCACCAATAGAAGCTTACCTAGATATGCAAAGAGCAGCTTAAGTGGGGCAATTATTGCCAGGACTGGGACAGCCTCTCTTTCACCACAGTCCTGAGGTGGCTCAGGTTTCCTATGAAGCTGCAATTTATATAACAAAAACATGTATGCTAATTGCATTCAGTTTCACCACTACTGTAGTTGCCCTCCACTAGCAACATGGGGGCAATTTAATTTGCAGGGTTCCTGTAAGGCATGGGTACCTCAGACCCAGGGACCAGATACAACCTCTAGGCCTCTCTATACGGCTCCCAGGACTCTACTTAGCTCACATCACTATCCCAGGCCACATATTTCAATGAACCTCCTCTGAAAAAGTTTCCTTGCCCTGAAGGCAGGATGGAGGGATCCGCCCTTTGTGGACTTCTCTTTGCTCCTTTCTGCTACGGGCCCCCAAGCATTCTCTCTAAAACTTTCCAGTCTTCCAGCTCTCTTAAACTGTTCCAGACCTTTCTCTCTCTTGTAGCTGTACGAGTCTTAACTTATTGCTATCCTATTGTCCACTTTGACCTACATACTATATTTTCACTTCTTCTAACGTTTTAGCAAATCGGAAGAGAAGACAGTAGAGTTACTATTTTGGCTTAATTGCCATGTTCCTGGGCTGAATCATTGACCCCTCTTTACACTTTTGACCCTCTTATGCAGAACTTCTCTTTTTGTACTTTAAACCTTCCTGTGCACTTTTGTCCCTCCTGTGCAGAACGGTAACAATTTTACAACTCAAAACCAAACACAAAATGGCTTAGAGTCCTAATTCTTCAGATTTGGTCATGTGGAATGTCACAGCAGTGTGGGCAAGTGTGTGCTTTGTACTCACTGTGTAGCAGAACCTTCTGTTCCACCTACAATAACACTATGATAATAGCTTCTTATTGACTTTTCTGGCAATAATAACCTTAATTCCCAGGCTTTTAAAAATTCTAAATTGTAATTAAAAAAAATAGTTGCCCTTTCTTTTAAATTTAGTCTCCTAAGTCGTACGAGGAAGCCACAAAAGCAACATTATCTAAACCAATATAGAAAAGATGGAAGAAAAGTAGAGTTTCCTTTACAGAATTCTTTAAATGTCTTTTTTGCTACAGATGCCACAACATGATTCACAGGATGGTATAACCAACATGGTGTAAATCTCATAAAAAAATGCTTCTCCTAAAGATGACAGGACTTTTAATTATTTTTTTTAATTTCATATTTATTAAGATTTTTGAATACAAGTGCATAAATAAAGATTACTTATATCATAACATAATTTCGTCTCTTCTTTGGACTCCCTCACATCTCCCGCTCCCACTTACATCGTTGCAAAAGGTTTTTTCCAAGCAAATTACCCACTTGTTTGCAATATTTGTCACCGCTCATTTAGATAAAATCTAACAATTCTCCAAAATAAATTTATATTTTCCTTATTTCTCACTTATCATCAAAATCAAATCTAATTCAATGGTAGGCAATTATTTATGATCTAGCATCCTTCTTAGCATTCAACCAAATTACAGTATTTCTGCAAATAAATCTTAAATTTCCCCCAGTCCTCCTCAACCCTCTCTTCTCCCAGGTCTCGGATCCTGCCAGTCATCTCGGCCAGTTGCATATAGTCTATCAGGTGCATCTGCCACTCTTCCAGTGTGGGTAGATCTTGAGTTTTCCAATTCTTAGCGATGAGTATCCTTGCTGCCGTTGTTGCATACATAAAAAATGTTCGGTCCTTCTTTAACACCTTCTGGCCGACAATACCCAGAAGGAAGGCCTCTGGTTTCTTAGTAAAGGTATACCTAAATACCTTCTTCAGCTCATTATATATCATTTCCCAGAAGGCCTTCACTTTAGGGCAGGTCCACCAGAGGTGAAAGAATGTTCCTTCATGTTCTTTACATTTCCAACATTTATTATCAGACAAATGGTATATTTTGGCAAGTTTAACTGGGGTCATGTACCATCTATATATCATTTTCATTACATTTTCCTTCAGAGCATTACATGCAGTGAAGTTCAACCCGGTGGTCCACAACCTTTCCCAGTCCTCAAACATAATATTATACCCAATGTCCTGAGCCCACTTTATCATGACCGATTTAACCATTTCATCTTGTGTATTCCATTTTAACAGCAAGTTATACATTCTTGACAATACCTTAGTCTTTGGCTCTAGCAATTCTGTTTCCAACTTCGATTTCTCCACCTGGAACCCTACCTTTTTATCATTTTTAAAGACTTCTTTAATCTGAGCGTAATGTAACCAGTCTCGCACTTTATCCTTCATTTTCTCCAAACTCTGCAATTTCCAATTGTCTCCATCTTTTTCTAATATTTCCCAATATTTTGGCCATTTGGCCTCCATATTGGGTTTTTTTCAGGCCTTAGCTTCCAGGGGTGAAAGCCACCTCGGAGTTTTGTTTTCCAATAAGTCTTTGTATTTTGTCCAGACATTAAATACTGCTTTCCTGACAATATGGTTCTTGAAGACCCTATTTATCTTAACCTTGTCATACCATAAGTATGCATGCCAACCAAAAGCGTTGTTAAAACCTTCCAGATCCAGTACATCAGTGTCTTCGAAAAGTAGCCAGTCTTTTAGCCAGCAGAAAGCTGCGGCTTCATAGTACAGCTTTAAGTCTGGCAGGGCAAAGCCCCCTCTTTCTTTTGTGTCAGTTAGTATCTTGAACTTAATTCTGGGCTTTTAATTGTGTTTATAAAATCATTCAATTTTTGGAGCGAAATATATCCCCCCCCCATTTTCATGAGATGCTTTTATGGAGAAGGGCATGGAGAGACAGTGGCTTAGAAGGTACATCAGTTTAGGGTAAGTGCAATATTGCAAAATATCAAATGTTGGCAAGAAGAAGATTCAGGGCACAACATCCAATTTTCTCGTAGTCTTCCAAGGAAGCTATCCCTTGAAGAGACAGCCGCTCCTTACTCTTACGAGGTTCCCCTTGCATTCAGTGGCTTGACGGACTGTGTCAAGGATGAGAGTGATTTGGTGCAAGGGAGGCTCACATATTGTTTCCCACTTCACTGGAGTAAACAGACAGGAAAGATAAAGCCTACAAGTGCTGTGGAGCCACAGTGCTGTGGAATGAGACATGCTAGTCTACTATAGGCAACTAACTGTAGTAGAAGTAGAAATTATTACCATATAATATGGTTTTCTCCATAATGGTTTCCCATCTGTGGAATGCCTCTCTGGTGAGGTACATCTATCTCCCTCATTATTAACTTTAACAAACATTCCTGTTTTCCCAGGTTTTTGGTAGCTGAAAGCTACTCTTCCTGGGAACGTTGAAATTATTGGCTGTGAGGGTATGTGACTGGGTTTTGGTTTGTTTGTTTGTTTTAAATGTCTCCTTTGGGAGGTAGACTGAAAGAGAAATTAAGTAAGTGAGTAAGGGAAGTTGACTTTCCTAAACTGCTAAGTGTTGTATGTGCTAAATTCTGGCTTCATTCGATTGGCCTCAGTTGAACAAAGCCCACAAAGTATAGACAGTCAGAGTGTGCAATAGAGTACTGCTTGCCCTAGAATACAAAGAAAACCTCTTCCCAACTAGTTCCATGTGCTCAGTAAGCTTTCGGACATGTTCCTTGAAAAGCAACTCTTCTTTGGCAGTGATAAAGGTAGCTTCAAAACACATTAGGGAAGTCGTCAGTCCTTGCAGCTGGATTTCTCTGTGTTTTTCACTCCCTCTGCAGATTTGTACAATCTTAGATCTGCTTACACTTTTTGTCTCTGAGCCACACGCCATCAGTTTGCCCTTCTAAGTTTTTGATGCCTATTCCACTCCTTTTATAATGGTACCAAGTTTTTGTTTGTTTGTTTGTTTGTTTGTTTGTTTGTTTAGCTCTCTAGAGGCCAAATCACTTTTTGTGACAGTATTATCAGATGCCCAGATATTATCAGATGGAAAGACATTATGTTATACACTGCATAAGTTTCCCATGTCAAAAATGTATTTTTAAAATAAGAGACTATCCTCAATGCAAAACTAGGATTCAAACAGCAATTCTACATAGCCATGGGAAGGGATGAACATTGCAGCTGGTCCTATTGCTTGGAATTTTGCAACGTCTTTTCAGTTCATCTGCTTTTTCCCATATTAGTCAGTATTGAAATGCAGCATTAGAGTCCAGATTTAAAAGTGTAGCTGAGTTCAGTTTCCAAAGAGTGACATTTTGGGAGTGAGGTTTCAGTTGGAATGTACACAAAACATCTACACAAAACATACCCTATGTTTATCAGTGCAAAAATGGCTCACTGCTATTTTGTTGTAATTTGGGCCAGCACACCCATGAGACAAAGTGAGGTGACTGCCTCCGGCAGCAGATCCCAATGTCAATCTTTCTTCCCCAGTTGTTCTTGAAGCAGATCCTCCTTCACTGCTTCTTCCATGGAGAGAAGGGGCAGTGCCATTTTGGTATTGGGATGGCCCTGGTTGCAATTGTTCCATTTCCTTCACTTTAAGATCTTTCAAGTTTAATTCTGCTCTGCCAAAAAGCTGAACTTCTGCCATGACGAAAATGTACAACCTTGGATGTTTCCTTTCTTATCCAAGTTTTTAACAGCAATATTGCCAGCATCAGATTTCATTTATCCTGGAGCCTAGATTATTGGATTTATTGATCCATTTTAGAGCTAATCGCTCTACTGTGTAATTTAAGGAGATGTGCCATTACTTGTTGTCATGGAATTAATCCTCCCCTCCCCCCCCCACTGCCAAACATCAGGATAAATCCATCTATTGTACACACTACAGTACAGTAATTCCATTTGTAAGGTTGTGTAGCTGGGAGATAAGCCCATCTTCATGCTGTCTGTCAGATTAGAGAACATTTAAGATTTCCTATCTTACTTCAGATGCTGCTCATCAACAATTAGCATTCTGCTCTTCTGAAGAAAAGGACTAACCTCTTAGCCCTCATCTGCAACTGAAACCAAGGTCAAGTACAAGCAACTGGATTTCCTCACCTTCATCCCTGGTTTCTTTGACATCTTTCCCCACTACTTTTTCACTGACCTCACTGTCTAATTTGTACACTTTAGGGGACAGAAACCGCCTTTTGCTTGTAGTAATCTGTAAATTGGATTACTCTCTTTTGAGTAAGGTGGTTGGTAGTTGAGGCAAGGCTTGCTGACTAGAGCTGTTGGTTTGTTTGGATTTGCTTTGGGGCACTGACTTTCTTTTTTAAAGACCTCATAGAGAAGGCATTTGTTTTTCTGGATGTTTGCTGTTGTGATTTCAGTGTTTTTTAATGATAAGTTATTCTGAACAAAGAAGATGGAATTCAATCATGTATTATTCAAATATTCCATCTGAGCAGGCATATCAGTGTGTAAGAAAAGTAAGGAAATGAACCAGATCGATTTGGGGGAGGGTGTTCCCCCCCCCCGGTGGCGTAACATGGGTTGCCAGCATCTGTGGCCATTCAGAGAAGAGATGTGAGGGAGGGAAACAGATGGAGTACGAATGCACATTTAATGCCTAACGGCATGACCCAGGAAATTGCAGTTGCAGATATAAGAAAAGAAAAATTGTTACATTGTCTGGAGAGGTCATTTCCTGGTTCGCATGGAAAAGCCGTTTTCAATGGAGACCAGCGATGGAAGCACACAGCTGTATTGAGGCAGCACTGGGTGTTGAACATGTGCACCTCCTAATAATTTTGCTCCCGGAGAAACTGCCCCTGTAGCACCCCCATGCTACGCCACTGCTTTCCCAGCTTCTTGAGTCAAAACACAATGTCCTTATACATCCCATAGGATTCTTCATTGCATGGGGTTGTACTGGATCACCCTTCCGATTCTATGATTCTTTATGATGTACTGGTTGTTTTCCCTATCTCACATTAAGAGTTCATATATTAGCCACTCTTATTTTCCAATTATGCTGTAAAAGCACTACACCAGTTGACGACCCTCAATTCAAAGGCTGTAATCTTGAGAGCAAATTAAAAGGTATGTTGCTAACACACACACACACAACTATAGTCAGTGTATTATAAATGCAATAAATATTTAAGCAGCTGGCATGAAGCAGATCATTATTGCCTCAAAGAACTTCTTTTTTTATGAAGTGTGATTTATCAGCACTTTAGTTTCTTTAAAGTGAGCATTCATTTGCAGATGACTGCTACTAGTCTCTTCTCCCTAGGTGCAGTGGTTCTAATACTGCAGTCTATAATGATGATGGGGTGTCATTTTTTGCCTACATAAAAACATCCTTGATTACAGCAGGAGAATTGTTGGTACACAGCAAAGATTTCTAGCCACTCACCTTCTGTTAGCCTAAGAGGTGGAAATCATCAGTTCAGAGATGTACCTACCTAATCAACAGTAAAATTAGTTTCCACACACTGTACTGAGCACAGATTCAGCAAGCTGTTTGCCAGAGATTAGGTGAGCATTCCCACCCCTGGAAAAGAAAAAGAAAAAGAAAAAACTGGACGCAGTTGTAATCTTACATTCTCTCTGCAGAGCGTAGCTGTAAGCCACGGCGAAATGAATGCTAGCTTTTTGATTGCTTGGTGAATGGCTCCCAGTGCTAAGAGAACTGGTGACATACACATGTAGGCAGGGGCTCGGCAAGCAAACCTCAGTTAGGCGAGAAAGAGCCTCTTGATCCTACAAAGTAAGGCAATGACTGCATTACACATGGGACCCGCAGTGAAAAATTGTAGTCTGGCATTGCTGTAGTGTTCTAAATAGTCAGACATGCCCTTCTCTAGGACACTCCATTCCATTCTCTTTCCAATCCAGTCAGCATTTAATGATCACTGAACATATCAGTTCTCATTGGACCGTCCCCCCCCCCCCGCAAACCTTAGGGTTGTCCTAAGCCTGCTAATGCTTCCCTCTTGTGTAATTATACAGTTCTTGGGTTATGTCTTGAGGAGCACAAAACCCCAAGTCTGGATGTTCTGTGTTAAGGGTTCCAGGTGCATTGAGTTACCATAGCAACACTAGCAAGGTTGAGTGTATGACTTGCTGAGTCATACACCCTCCCATTGGATCAAAAAATATGCCTATGTAGAAATGGGTATAATAGTCTCTAGGGCGTTGCTTTCATTATGTCTTGTGCTGATGTTGTGCCCTCTCCTGTTTGCTGTCAGGGTGTGACTCTGAATCTGTGAGAGTCAGGGGAAGAGGCTGTGGGTTTTAAACAGCAGTGTTAGCTACCATGGGGAGAGTGTTAGTAGATTTTTCTGTACATATGCATCTTCAGAAGCCAGAAGAACTGTATATAGTAAATAGTGTTGGGATTATGCTCCTCCCGAGATGCACATATGTGGGATTCTTACATATCACATGTCTGTTTACTTTCCAGCACAGATTGCTAGAGTCCTATGAGCAGAACATCCACTCTGTATTACCTTTGTTTTTCTCTCTCCAAGAAGAACGACAAGGAGAGAGGCCATGTTTTTCTTTGTCCTGATTTATGTATAATAAATGCGTAGTTTAGTACAGTATCCACGCCTCGAGCCTGATCTGTTGTGCAGTTTACACTGCCGAGGAAATGTGTGCTCCTGCTAACTAGACACTCCGGCTGGGGCCAAGCCAGCTGGCTTTCCATCCCACGGTTCCAACAGATAGTCATGTTTAGCTTTGTCCTGTGTCTGGAGACAATCAACACTCAATTTAATACAGAGTAGATAAGAACCCAAATTACAGATAAAAAGGGAAAGAGCCCACTGCAACACAGAACAGCTTTTAAAAAACTGCATAGTAACAAGGCTAACAATATATTGGGGAACATGCACACCCTCTAGCTTTTACTGTCCATGTGCTGGAACATTTTCCATTCCTTAGAGACATTCACACTCAAAAAAGAAAGGTAGTGATATGGGAATTTTAAGACCCTATTGTCACTGTATCCTCCAGGTATTTGCCCATCTGTGCAATATTTGACTGGCCAGGACACTTTTGATTCCATTCTGTCAAGGTTCTTTGCAAAAGCAGCTACCCTTCAGAAGTTAGCCTTTATTTTTATTTAGTGTCATGTCAAGAATCTAAAGCACAGTGAGGGTTGTTGCTCCGTGTGTGTGTGTGTGTTTTGCAGGATAAATAAACATAATTGATGGATTAATGCCGACATAAAATGTACATCTCTCCTATGACGTTTGAGAAGTCTCTAAACTTATTTGGATTTAGGAACTCTGTCCTTGGTGATCTGTGCTTTTCCTGCCAGTAAAATTCCAGTTAGTCTATGGTCCACACACTAATCCAAGCTTTGGAAGGGTTTTCTCCATTTCCACTTATAGACTTAAACTCCTGTCAAGTATTTTGTTCGTTCTAATTCTTTAGTGCTTATTTATCACTATGTCCTAGTGTAGATAAAATACCTACATTATTCCTTTTTGTCGGCAGTAGGAGTGGGGATTAAATAGTGTTTCATAGGACTTCAGCCTTTGACATGCTTTCTAAATGAATCTTTGGGATTCAAGGCCAACTGCTTGTGAGAAATTTATGAGTAACAAATAACATGTTTAAAAGCTGTTATTTTGGCCTGTTAGATTTATACTGGTTTTCAAAAGGCCTGGACAATTTTATTGCCTATTACACATTATGGCACCACTTTGGGACACAGCATTATCTAACATTCATTCTTTTCTTTTCTTTTCTTTTCTTTTCCTTTCCTTCCTTCCTTCCTTTTTTTTTTACAGAGGAGACATGGGAAATACAAGACTGACATTCATTTTTAATTTCTTTTGTACCAGCATTAAAAAATAAATAAACCCAGTGGGTAGGTAGTCTACTTATAAATTGAACATAATGAGATTTGCAGTTGTTTCTTATTATTTTTAATGGGTTGAATCTGTCAGCATCGCCCTTGAGCCAGTACCACCAACTGGACTCATCCACTTCAGCCCCGACTGGGCTAGGCGAGCTGGGTAGCACTTCCAGAGACCACCTTCTGCACAGGAACAGGTCAAAGTGCTGTGGACTCACAGCTTAGAGTTGTGAGCACCGGATTCACTTCCACAAGAAGACAGTCGTCACACAGCAGAGTATAGCAGAGTATAAACGACTCGGAGAGCAGCTCTGTAGAATATCTTCTTTATTCTATCTACAACTATAATACACAACTATATACAGAGCTAAATGGGGTCTAAGCATAAATGAATGCTGAACTGCACTGAGTGTCTGCAGCTGCTCTTAGCAGCAACCTTATCTATACACACAATCTCTCTCTAACACTCAGTCTCTCTCTCTCCCCGACACACTGACTGACTGACTCTTTGATGTGGTGCTGGAGCAGAATAAGTAGAGAGCAGAACACCGCCCCTCCTCTCTGGAGAATCAGCAGACTCATCAGGAGATTCTTGGATATGGGAGGGGTGAAATCTCCTCAGAATCTAGATGTTTTCCCCACCCGTGGGGATGCGAGAAACTCCCCTCACCTCACTTGTCCTCTCCTCCCTCCCCACCCACCCCCAGCAGGATCACTATGTTGGATCAAAACTTCCCCATGGATAGAAGAAACATTTCCATCCACAGAAGGTATAGTCTGGATCCACACGAATTAATTTATTTATCAAATTTCTCACTCATATTTTCTCAGAGAATACTCCCAGTTGCAGAACTCAGATGGCAGGAGTGCTTAGAGCTAATGATGTATTATTTTCCTCCTGAATATTAAAAAAAGAAAGACTTACACGATTGCAATAGACAAAAACGTGAGTGAAAAGAATGCAATAGTTCTGAACTGACACAAAAGAAAAGTTAAAACCAACAAGCAGATGACTACAGTTGGTTTAACAAAATGAATGCCGATAGAATTATGGCCCTTCATTTGAAATGAATGATGGGATATTTGCATTTAAGGCTCTTTCCATGATCACAGCTCTAGATGTTCATTCTGATAGCGTGTTTCCATTCACTCCCTCCTCCCACACCGTCCAATACAGGGAGTGAATTCCACTGAATTCGAAGAACAGTAATAGTTTTAGCTTCTAATTAACTGTAGATTCAGAAATAAATACCAATCTAATAATGTGCAGTTATTTATGATGATTGATTACAGTATTGATAATATAAACATAATTTTCTCAGCCTGCCAAAAAGAAGTTTAATTACTAAAAGAAAAAATTGAACAGTAAAATATCTTGCAACTTAGCTTGTTAGAACAATGCAATTATTCTGTTGGAAGTCCAATCCATCATGGAAGTTTTCCGCAATCTTAGTTCAGTTCATATTCTGAATAAAAAGTTTGGTATGTTGGACAAACCATAGATATCACAAAAACAAACAAACAAACAAACAAAAAAACACAGAGAGAGACTTGCTCAGAACCTATGAGCTTTTTTCCCTTGACGACAGAAAGGTCTCAACTCACAGGATTATCATTTCAGAGGTTCCTGAGCTGAATTGGACCACATAGAAGTGGCTGCCAAGTGACACAGATTGGAATATAGCCCTTTACAGATGCCCACACTCAGTGCATGGGTGTCAAGGACCAGTAGGGTAGTTGTTGGGGGAAGGTCTAAGAATGCCCCTCTGCTGAACCTTATACACAAGGCTAGCAAGTCACACAGATTGCATGTGAATAAAGCAAAGCAAATTGGCTTGACTAGGAATAAACATCCTGTTTTCTTAAAAGCACAAGAAGATCCCTACTGGATCAGGTCAAAGGCCCATCTAATTTAGCATCTGGTTCTCACAGTGGCTAACCAGATACTTATGGGAAGCCCACAAGCAAGACCTGAGCACCCATTGTGACCATCCATGAGAGCATGCAGGATGTAGCCTCCATTAAGAAATGAGTGAGTTATGACTGCTCAGTTCTGTTGTTTTCCTTCTGAGGTCCTCGGTAGGAGGTACTGTTTCTTGGAAGGCAGCAGCCGAAGAGTAATACCAAAGGAAGACAGAGGAGAGAAACCTCTACTTGAACTTTCCTTGTGTCTCTTGCTTCTGTTCCTCACACCACTCTGACGTGCTTTTATTGCAAGGGTGTTTCTGGTAAGCCACTTGTCCATCTTCGAGTCTCTCACACCTTCTGCTGACCGGTTTCACTAGATCTCCACATGGTCGAGTATTGTGGGTTTTTTATGCTGATGAGAGCCCATAAAACCTAATATGTGCTGTATGTAAATGGGATCTTTTTGTTACATTTTATGTGACAGGAAAGGAATGCATGATTCGAAAGGCAATTATCTGAGTGTTTATTTTCATTTTGTAAACAATTACAGGGTTTGGAGGAGGAGGAGGGGGGGGAGGTTTCTTGCAGCCCATTGTACATGCCCAGAGCTTTCTTATTTCACTTTTGCCCTTTTTGGAACAATATACAGTCATATCTTGGGTTACGAATGCTGCGGGTTGCGTGTTTTCGGGTTGCAGACCGTGCCGAACCCGGAAGTACTTGAATGGGTTACTTCCGGGTTTCGGTGCTCGCACATGCGCAGAAGCACAAAATGACATCACATGCATGCGCAGAAGCACTGAATCACATCACGCACATGCGCAGATGCGGCACTTCAGGCTGCGAATGCTGCGGGTTGAGAACGTACCTCCCGCATGGATCACATTCGCAACCAGACGTATGACTATATATATTACTTGGAGTAATGTAGATTCTGCCAACCTAAATTATATTTATGGGAGGAAATATAGTAAGTAACCAATGCCCCCTTTGTGCAGGGGTGTATATCTGCATACTGTTATTAGTGGTGTATTGTTCATCCCTCTCATACAGGTAAAAAGGTAAAAGTAAAGACCTCTGGATAGTTAAGTCCAGTCAAAGGCGACTATGGGGTGTAGTGCTTATCTCACTTTCAGACCAAGGGAGCTGGCTTTTGTGCACAGACTGCTTTCCAGATTATGTGGCCAGCATGACTAAACCATTCCTAGTGCAACAGAACACTGTGATGGAAACCAGAGAGCATGGAAATGCCATTTACCTTCCCGTCACAGCGGTACCTGTTTATCTACTTGCAGTGGCATGCTTTTGAACTGCTAGGTTGGCAGAAGCTGGGACAGAGCTACAGGAACTAACCCCGTCACACAGATTCGAACTGCCAACCTTTTGATTAGCAAGCCCAAGAGGCTCAGTGGTTTAGACCACAGCACCACCAGCTTCCCTTTCTCTAATACAGAAATAGCCAACATGGTAGTGTTGGACTCCAATGCTCATTAGCCCCAGCCAGCATTGCCAGCAGTCAAGGATGATGGGAACTGCAGTCCAGCAACATCTGGAATACACCATGTTATCTACTCTTGGTCTAATAGATCACTGATGAGCCTCAGGATGGATGAGCAACAAAACTATATCAAAGGGCTGGGCAAAGGAAGTCCTCCCACTTTCATAACCCAATCCATAGAATGTTGAACTTCTAGATGGTGATATCTCCAGGAAAGAGCGATAATTCTCACTTATTTTCAGGGGGCAGGGAGAAATAGCAGGAATGACTTTTCTCGCATATATATATAATTGTTCACCATCTACCCCTCCCCACAAACAATTGCCCTGGAGTGATGCTACTGCACTACAACATAGCATAATTCCAGGAATGTTGCTGGGAGTGGGGGATATACAATCCTCCACTGACCAGTAGAGTTCTTCCTGGGGCATCGTTACAGAAGACAAGGATGCATAGGAGTGCTACTGGTGTCACTTGAATAGGGGCCTGAAAATAAAAGGGGAAAGGAAAAGACATTTCTTACCACTGTAAGGTTGACTCCCTCAAAAGAAGTCAGTGAAACTTCTGCTGAAATTAGCCATCTGTTCCCAGGAGGCCTTTTCCCTCACCCTCACCATGATTTGTGAGGGGGGTCCTCAAAAAGAGAAAAAAGGAGTATCAGCACAGTGGTTGGTCTTGGTAAAGGAATCCTTAACCAAGAGCATTTCCCACAAGTTCATTCCCTGTTGTTTCAAGCACAACAAGGTATTGATATGAAGCAAACTTCAATAGGATCAGATGAACCACTGAGCTCCTGAAAAGTGGAGAGGGGCGTTTCACTGAAGGGCATCAAAAGTCTGTGTAGGGAAAAAAATGCTTATCATAACATTTCTAACAACTTAATTAGAGCAGGCAAACAGGAATCCATCAGCAGAGGGTGAATTTAATTGGACTGGCACAGCTAAGAAGATGGGAGGAATTGCATCTTTCCATCTAAACGATGTAGTTTAAAGTGGGGAAAAAAGTTGTCAAGAAACTTTAGCAGAAGTCTCTCTTGCTATTTTTTGCAGTGTCATCAAGATAACACAAAGCAATGTGTTAGACATGAAAGAAGTGTTGTAAAGAGAATTGGGATTAAAAATGTAGTGTTCTGCCTTTGAGACAGATGACTCATAATGTTGTCTTTGACTAGCCCTGTTCATTAAGACATCATTCTGTAAACTTAAAAACAGTTGAGTTTCTCCTGCAGTGTAATCCTATGCATGTCTACTCAGAAGGAGGCCTCATTGAATTCAGTTAGATTTACTCCAAGGTAAGTAACTGCCTAAGATCTTCTAGAAGTCCTGATCCAGAAAGTGTTTAAAATAACTGATACAGTTGCAGGTGTGCCTGCTGTCTACATCTACAGCATAATGCTTGTGAACTAATTGAATGCAACTGGATGTGATGCCAGCACCTTCTTTTGTGCCGAACTGTCCCAAGGATATGTTCTTCCTGAGACAAAGGACATTGCCTTACATCCAGTATGAAGACTTGACAACAGATATTGCTAAAATATATATATATATATATAAAGACATACCTCAGACATATTGTGGGTTCAGTTCCAGGCCACTGTGATCAACTGAATATTGCAATAAAGTGAGTCAAACAAACTTTTTTTGTTTCCCTGTGTATATAAAAGTTACGTTTGCACTAGACTGTAGTCTATTAAGCCAGGCCTCCCTGGCTGTAGAGGCAGGAGGAGAAAAGCCTGGCTCCAGCCCCAACCAGCTCCACTCCCATGGCCAGAAGATGGGGCCCACGGCTGGGGAACTTCCTTCCCCTGGAAGTAACCAGGCTGACTGCAGCTACACCTGCTTCCTTGTGAGGATCAATTTCTGCAAAGCTCAATAAAGCATGGTATGTCTGTATTTATTAAAATATCGCAGAGAACTCTTGTCAATCCAAAATCACAAGGGCATGTAGGAATAACCTGTACAGTGGTACCTCGGGTTACATATGCTTCAGGTTACAGACTCCGCTAACCCAGAAATATTACCTTGGGTTAAGAACTTTGCTACAGGATGAGAACAGAAATCATGCAGTGGTGGTGCAGCAGGAGGCCCCATTAGCTAAACTGGTGCTTTAGGTTAAGAACAGTTTCAGGTTAAGAACAGACCTCCAGAACGAATTAAGTTCTTAACCCGAGGTACCACTGTACTGGCAGGCAGAAAGTTTCCTGCCTGCTGCTGAGGGACAAACAACTCCAGGGCAATTCCTTCACCTAAGCTGGCTTAAATGGAAGGAAAAAACAAAAACAAAACTTCCAAACAACACTGCACCAAGCAGTTCCCCAAGCTGGTCAGCAACAGAGGGTGGTTAGTAGAGTAAGATAAAAAAAGGTAAAGGACCCCTGGACGGTTAAGTGCAGTCAAAGGCGACTATGGGGTTACAGCATTCATCTTGCTTTCAGTTTGAGGGAGTCAACATTTGTCCACAGACAGCTTTCCACATTGTGTGGCCAGCATGACTAAGCTGCTTCTGGTGCAACAGAACATCATGACAGAAACAAGAGCACCCGGAATGCCATTTACCTTCCCGCTGCAGCAGTACCTATTTATCTTCTTGCACTGACATGCTTTCGAACTGCTAGGTTGGCAGAAGCTGGGACAGAACAACAGGAGTTCACCCCATTGCGTGGATTCAAACCATCGACCTTCCAATTGGCAAACCCAAGTGGTTTAGACCACAGCACCACTCGCTTCCCTTTTGGTTAGTGAAGTACCATCCCCATGACATGCCTCAGGGTGCTGATCATTATCTAAGCCTCTTATCTGGTTCCACTAAAATGTCAAACAAATCCCAAAGCCATATCAAGCTCAGAACAACCACAATCAAATGAAGAGCATGATGAAGCAGGTGAGAATAGGTGTCCCTGAAGGCTGGTTTTAGTGCACCCTGAACAAGTCCTATTCAGCCCTGAATTGGCTACTGGCAAAGCCCATACTGCTGAAAGAGAGGGCAGGATGCCACAACGGAGGAGGAGAAAGACTTGGGGGATGGGGGAGCAGCCTTTTATAGGCGAGCTCTTACCTCGAGCCCAACAGCCACTGCAAGCCACATGACAGAGACCTGTTGCCCACCCTGCGGAGGAAAGAAATGAAAATTCCTTCCTTAGTTGGGTGGAGCAAATCTAACATCAACTGAAAGCTGTTAAGGATAAGTTCTCTGCACTGCATCCCAAATTCTCATAGAGAACCCAACTGACTAGCAGCTGAATCTTACTTTAGCATTGGTATTGGGATAACAACCTCTACCACATATGAGGTCAGGTTGTATGATAGCAGGATGTATGATAGAATAACAGATTCATAGAATTGTAATTTGGAAGAGATCTTGAGGGTCATCTAGCTCAACCTCCTGCAATGGAAGAATTATTATTATTGTTGTTGTTGTTGATGATGATGATGATGATGATTTAATAATTACCTGATAAACAACAGTCTCAGAGCTATTTATACATAAGGTTACAGTTAACAACTCAAACATAATCAATGAATTTAAAACAAGACTCAGACCTTAACAAGTATATAGACATGGTAAAGGTGCATTTCTCCAGCTGGGAAAGCCTATCCTAAATCTCTTCCATTGTTTCTTGATGGTAATAATATCCCATAGAACAAGGGCAACCACAGATACTGTGAAGTGGGCTTCTGAGGTTTTTTTGGAACCCAAAGGAGAAACTGCAGCCATGAACTACTGGATATATAAGGGATAATGCAGTCTCTCAAGTATCCTGGCCCTAAACTGTATAGGAAATTATATTTTAGTATTAACACCTTGAACCTGGCCCAGTAACAAACTGGTAGCCAGGGCAAATCCCATAAGCAGGGTATATGCCTCCACAAGTATGCTACCCGCCACGTTCTGCACCGGTACCAGCTTCCAGATCAACCCCAAGGGTAGCCCCACATAGAGTGCTTTGCAGTATTCCAACCATGAGGGCAATTGTGATCAAGCTAACCCAATCCAGGAACAGCCACAGCTGTCTTACCAACCATAGTCGATAAAAGGCACTCCTAGCCACTGAGGACACTGTCACCTCCAGTTACAGAGTGGGATCCAGGAGCATCCCTAAATGATGTACCTGCTCTTTCAGGGAAAGTGTGACCCCCATCCAGGGCAGGCAGTTGCCTTCCCAGACCTGGGAACGACTCATCCCCAGAGCCTCCATCTTGCCAGGATTCAGTTAAGTAGCCCTACCACTGCATCCAGACACCAGTCCAGGGTCTCTTTAGCCATTCCTAATTCAGATGTTACAGAAAAAGAGAGTTGAGTATCATCATGTTCCAGAACTCCCAAATACCATTCCCAATGACTACATGTAGATGTTAAAGAGCATGACATATGTGCTGTTCTTCGACATATCACCACTGCTCCCAGTCTTCTAGCATTCACCACCTAATTTTAGAGCCGAGCTGATGCTTATGAATTGCAAGTGGCCTTCAACCAGAGCTGAATCAGGACCCTGAATTTTGATTCCTTCCTCTCCCAGACATCACCTATTTAGTGGAGACCTTTGGGTAGTTGTCACTGTTTTATCTAAAAGTGCTCTACAGCATGAGCTTATGGTTTGCTTGTTTTTTATAAAGATAGTAAACACTTTGCTTGTGGTTATTTTCTGAAAACTCCCACATCTAATCAGCATTTTGTTGTGAGTCTCAGTTAGGTGGACCTTTACTAGTAAAACAACACGAAAACTAACTATATTACTTAAATAGTTTTGAAATCATATTTTCCTTGCTTGTAAACAGAAGGACAATGCCAGCAGGACCCTTGTTTGCAAATGAGAATCCAGCCTCATAAATTACCACTGGCCTGCATAGTAATGAGGCCATTTATATGGAAATGGGCACACAACTATTCTTTTGCCAGCTCTCGAGCAATTCATGAACTGCTTTTCACATTACGAAAAGTGCTTCATGAATCAGATGAAAAACAAAATTGAGACACTGGTAATTTCCAGCATCCTTTGATAAAAGACCCAGTCCAAACATGGAAACAGAGAAGTCAAGAGGCGAAAAGCAAAAGAAAGCAGGAAGGATAACAATGTCAATAGGATGGAATACTGACACAGGGTAATGGTCTTCACCTCCTCAGAAAATGAATATAGGCAGAGGTAGGATTTATTAAAATAAGGGATAAAAGAGCAAATCGAAGCAGAACTGTTTATTTATGGAGAGGAAGCTGATGTTTGCTTTTGGTTGATGACTGCGATAATCTGTGAATCATTCCGTCACCTAAAAACTACACTTGCTAATGAATTAGTAGGAACAGGAACTGCCTGTATTTCAAAAATAAAAAATGTCCTGTATTTGAAGAAGTTAGAGGAGACACGCTGAAAACAATGGAGCAAAATTAGTCATGCCCATTAAGTTCAGTGGGTTTACTTTGAGTAGGACTAACTTTGCATGCACTCAAAGGGTGGCATCTAACTAAATAGTTCCACTAACGCAGGGACATTTAGTGGTATGATTAAATTTGTATACCACCCTATACCTGCAGGTCTCAGGGCGGTTGCAACATAAAAGCAACAATATAAAAGCACAAAGTACACATTAAAAATAAAGCAAAACAACCCAATAAACTTCTCAGTCTTCTCTTCTCCTTTCTAAGATGCCTAAATATGTTCCTGGGGTTCCTCCAGCCCTCTAGGCAATGCAAGGGGCACATGGGGAGAGGAGGGGAGAGTGGGGACAAGTTCCATTGTGCAGCTACCTTGCACTTAACTGGACTACCTGGAACTATTTAGAATGACTGTATACCAATATACATGTGATAAGCCCAACCAGATACAGAAGGTGATTCCAGCATCATTTACCAATCATGGAGCTTCATACGCTCTAGGACTCCTGCTTCCAGCTCTCATTGACCATGCTGGCTAGGGCTCACTGGAGCTGAAGTCAAACAACATTTGAGAACTCAAGGCTGCTCTTGGGCATAAAAATAAACAACAGCAAACTGGCAGCAGTTATGGGATAGATAGCATATTTCCAATCTTGTTAATTCTTGTGTACACAAACAAGCATCACAGAATTTATAGTAAGGTTTCCATGAATCTTGTTTCTAATAGACCACTAAGATTGGCTTCTTATTTCTGTCTCTGCAAAACTAAGTTGTCTCTTCTACCCTGATGAGAGGGTTTTATAGGGGAGGAGAGACAGGTCCTCTCTCTGGTCACAGCCACACCATTCACTAAAAGCAAGTTTAAAGCTCCAAAAGCAACACCCCCAGAACTGTGATTCCCAAGACACTTAATAAACTATAGTTTTCAGAATTCTTTGAGGGAAGTCATGTGAATATGACCCCTCTCTCAACAATTCCTCTTGTTAATAACATGACTACAATGCTATATCCTGGTGCAAGATTTAGCATGGCACCATTTTGTAAGGGACACTGTTCGTATCCCAGTGTTTCTGGTACAGTGGTACCTTGGGTTAAGTACTTAATTCGTTCCAGAGGTCCATTCTTAACCTGAAACTGTTCTTAACCTGAAGCACCACTTTAGCTAATGGGGCCTCCCTCTGCTGCTGCGCAATTTCTGTTCTCATCCTGAAGCAAAGTTCTTAACCCGAGGTACTATTTCTGGGTTAGCGGAGTCTGTAACCTGAAGCGTATGTAACCCGAGGTACCACTGTACCTCTTTTTAAAAAGTAGCACAAGCTTACTAATTGGCAGCCTCATATTTGCATTTGTGGACCCTTTCTTATAATTAATGTGGTGCATGAAAAGTATTGTGCTTCTACTGGCTCTCTGCTCATCTCAGCAACATCCGGGTGCCTTTCTTGAACTGGTAGCTGTTTTCTAATTAGGAATGTGCTGCACAGTTAGGAGCTGGGTATTCATTTCCCTTCTAGGTTTGCCAGTGAAAGCCCATGACTTCTCTGAGCAATCTGCATGCTCCATATTCAAAATGTCACTATGTTTATGTGACAATTAAGGATATTTAGCATCATGTATAAAGCCATACGCTGGGATAAAAATGTGCATTCGCATCTAACATAGTAAATGCCATCTGGGTCGATATGTGGTTTCAAAAAGAATTAACGGGGCAGATTTTCTTCAGTAGTGCATGAGTGTGGAGAAGAATAAGAGCAGAACAGGCTTATTAAAAGCCTCTGCAAATCAATTGGAAAATAGCATTGTTCTTGTCAAGAAGAGGGGCTCTGCGAGAAGAGTCTGCGCTCTTCATGTCCTTAAGCACAAGTGTATTTATACAGAGGGAAATGGGCATAAACCTTTGTAGGGAAGCGTGTTGTTGTTTGTTGTTGATGTAATTTTATATCTCCTATTTTCCCCTTTTTTATTTTTATTATTTTAATTTTACATAATGAATATGCAATGTATGACATTACAAGGAAACCAACAGTGCAGCCTCCTTGCCTCTCTGCATTTCCTGATTAGAAAAAAAAGGCTATTGGAAGAGTTACCTCATGATGGCTTCCCTTGGGCTTTGACTGAAGCATTTGCACCCAGGAAGGCTACCAAATTGAGAATGGAACCAATCGGATGGGACTAGCCTTACTCATCGTTCTGTGCACCCTGAGAATGGCAGAAAGTGATCAAGCTCGGTTTGGATGTGCTGGAGGTGCAAGTAGCAACATACACATTAACATCTCAACCCTCTTCCCTTTCCAGACAAGCCTCCATGCTGTTTTATGTTTCATTGCCTTTGTATATATTCTGAGGTAATGGGATAAAGGGAAGAAGAGGCACAGAAACATAGAAGGGAAACAAGTAAAAAGGGATTATATTTCTTTCCCTAACCACCTTTCCCTTTTCTGTCTCTCCATCAGGATGTACCACTCTGTGTGGAATACACAGGGAGCTGTAAAATAAACAACCTTCCAAATTGACAGTACATTTATTTATGCACGTCTCACACTAACTCATTACGCATCGTCATGTTGCTCCCTGAGCTAGACATTAAGGGGGGGGGGAGAGTAGTGGGAGAATCATGCATAAATCTAATGAGATTTATTTCTTTACATTTCCACACTGACCCGCTGATGTATCTATCCATTTATCTATCTTGAAACTTCAGTCCCCATGCAAACTGGAGAAACTTCAGTCTTCATTTTATTCTCAGATGGGAATATTATTCCCAACATTATTTCTCTAGCTTGCACGCTGAAAACAATGCAACCCCATTCCATAAATATTGTAAAGCACGCTACAGTTCTTCGGAGACCCAAGGCCATTAGTTTCGTCCCCCTGTTGGGCTTTTCTGCTGGGGATTTGTGCACTGATTTCAAGATTCCGCCCTGTGAATCCATAAATGGGACACTTGCCCAGGTATTTGACGTCTCTCTTGATGTTCTTGTCAGCTTAGGGAAAAAAAGCCAAATCTTTTAAAATTTGTGTCTGAAGCAAAAGTGCTTAAATAGCTGCCCCTCCTCTAGAAAGGGGAAATTTATCTATATCTACATCTAGATATGCTATCATGAGGCCATAGTTTCTAGGAAGCCTGATGCTTGTGTATTTCCAGAACATGGCACAATATGGCCCATTATATTCCACCCCCTGCATAAAGCTTTCCTGTAATCCTGCACTGCCTTAGGTACATCTGGAGCCTGGCCAGCTGCTTACAGAATTTAGCAGTTCATTTCAGAATGCCTTTGATCTTGGGGCATCAGTGAGGTGATGGAGAGGCAGGTTTGTTTATTTATTTATTTAGAAATGTCAGGCCTATCGGTCATAGATCTGGTAGCAGAGAAGCTGAGAAGGGGGAGTAGAGAGCAAGGTGACCGTGGAGATAAGTTTTTGGTTTGGTGCAAATTCAGAATCAACTGGAGGTGTTGACTCCCATAATATGCTTCTCACTGGATAATTTTGTTTCTACCAGCAGCGGCCAAACTGATGGGTTAAGCAGCACCATTCTATACAGAGTTAAGGTGTGCTTGAGTAGGGCTGCCATATGTCTGGACATTAATGGGATTTCAAAGGTGGAAGTGACATCTGGGGGGGGGGGATTTCTGGAAGGTGGCGGTTTGTCCTGGAACTTTGGCAAGTAAACCGAAAAATTGTGATTTTCTTGGCATTTTGGTAAAAAAAAGTTCAATACCTTTGGGGGCTCAACTATTTCAGTGGTTTCCTAAAAAGAAAGCTCAACAAGTTTTGGGGTGTCCTGGAAATATGGCAGCCCTGTGCATGAGCCCATTGGTTTCAATTGGCTTATGAGTGCTTACCTCTGCACAGCACTGAATGTATGAAAACTCTGTCACATAGGTCTGGTGGCCATTTCACACCACCAACATATGACATGGTAAAAAGCCTTCTGGCTCGATCTGTTGGCTTTATTTCGGCTTTGGCTACAATTGTTTAGTTATTGTGCCATTGTGAAGATGGTATTTTGTCATTCCGGTTCTGTGTTGCGCAACTCTCAGGACAATCCTATGAGATCTTTCATTAAAATAAAATAAAATCTGCATGAATCTACCCTGAATGCGATAGGAAACAGGATCAGAAAATAAATACTTGGGAGATCAAAAACAGTCAGCATATTGTTGACTTTTTAGAAGTTACTGGTACTCAGTCTTTCTTGATAGCTGTCTAAGGTCAATGCAGAATATCTATAAATTTCTATTTAGATTTATCACAGCAGCTGCTTTTCCTTTACTTTCTATGATGGTACTGCAGAAATATTCACAGGCCTGCAACAAAGTGGATCGGACCAAATTTCCTGTTTGATACTGTAGAACCTGCTTGTATAGGAATGGGCAGATCTGCCAACTTTAGAGTCTCTCTGTTTCTCATTTCTCGCTTTTGATTTCAGTTCTCCGTTTAAAAAACAAACAAACAGACAGACAAGTCCTCGTGAAGATCATCAGCATTTTAGTGGAAATTTCTCCTGTGCATCCTTTTTGTATGCAATTTTGCCTAATAAGCACACACAATTTTCCTTAATATAATTCATTTTTATAAGTTATTTTATAAGTTATTTTCACCCCAATAAATATACTTTTGTATACATCATTTGATTTACTCGTCTGGAGGACTGCACTGGCAATTTCAGAGAAGTGCACATTTTGAAGAACGGATGTGTTTTTGTTTGTATACATTGAACATTAAAACATAAGGATAGCCCTGCTTGATCATGGCAATGGCCCATCTAGTCCAGCATCCTTTTCTCACTATGGCCAAGCAGATGCTTGTGGGAATCCTTCAAGCAGGCCAGGAGCACAACAGCATTCTGCCCACCTGTGATTCCAAGCCACTGGTATTCAGAAGCATGGCACTTCTGATGGTGAAGGCAGAACATAGCCATCATAGCCAGTAGCTCATTGCAGGCTTGTCCTCAGAAAATATAAATTAGGTGGTGTTGTTGTTTAGTTGTGTCCGACTCTTCGTAACCCCATGGACCAGAGCATGCCAGGCACTCCTGTCTTCCACTGCTTCCTGCAGTTTGGTCAAACTCATGCTGGTAGCTTCGAGAACACTATCCAACCATCTCGTCCTTTGTCGTCCCCTTCTCATTGTGCCCTCCATCTTTCCCAACATCAGGGTTTTTTCCAGGGAGTTTTTTCTTCTCATGAGGTGGCCAAAGTATTGGAGTCTCAGCTTCAGGATCTGTCCTTCCAGTGAGCACTCAGGGCTGATTTCCTTAAGAATGGATAGGTTTGATCTTCTTGCAGACCATGGGACTATCAAAAGTCTCCTTCAGCACCATAATTCAAAAGCATCAATTCTTTGGCGATCAGCCTTCTTTATGGCCCAGCTCTCACTTCTATACATCACTACTGGGAAAACCATAGCTTTAACTATACGAATTAGGTAGGTTCACCTTTAAATGCAACCTGAGTTGAATTTCTTCCATATCCCTTGCCAATTTCATCTGTGTTTCATCTCCTAATCTCCAGGCTTTTTGTCACCATTTTACGGCTTTTATGAGGGCAAATCTTCTGAGACATCTTTGCTGTTGAGGAAGGGTTACATTTGCTATGGAGGCTCAGAAGATGGAAGTGATTTCTCTGTTTTAGATAGACCTGGGCAAGATTGATTCTGCTCATGACACTGATGGTGGGGCCAGTCTGAGAGTGACTGAGGATAAATTACTGAGCCTCACTTGGCTGCAGCCTTCATAATTTACAATAAGAGTCAGAGTCAGACAAAGTTATTACCATTATCTGCTACACACTACAAGATTAATAAGCCCTATTCTTCTTGTAGAATGACCAGCTTATTAGGTTTTTAATTCCCTCACTTGCTAATAGATGCCATTGGATTTATTTAGCCATTAATGCATATCACATATCAACTTTGTCCATCCTGGATGTAGCTTAAGGGTGGAAGTTGGTGGGCAGAGATTGTTCCTCAGTATCTGTTGGAGATAACCGAAACATAGTAGATGCTAATACATATAGTGTTCACAATCTAATGCACTCATCTTCTCTTAGGCTCACTGAAACCCCTATGCATGTCTATGCAGAAGTAAGTTCCATCAGCGTGAATTACTCCCGTGTAAGTGAGTATAGGATTGTGGTCAAAATCTCACTGAAATAAATGTGTTTTACCGGTAAATAGGCTGGTGCTGTATTGTGGCCAATGTTGTTAAGATAGATCCAACAATAAACTATTACCTCAGCTAATTATCTTTTACCTGTTTCCAAACTGATACAAAATTCTAAATTGAGATCTTGTAATGAGCATCCTTACATTCTGCGTCGGAGTACACAAGGCTTGGGATTCTTAATCAGACAAGATATAAAGATAGCTGCTCATACCTCTATCTACAAAACAATGTTTATGAATGCAAATATTGTAGTCACTTCTGATTGATTGTAGCATAACATGTTTTTCCCCTTCTCTCTCCTTGCAATAATGCACGGAGTAGCAAAGTGATACAGAGTGGTTTAATGACCCTAAATATGTATTTTGTGTCTCTTCAAGAGCTGAGCTGGGTTTTTTCTTTCTGATGTTTGCGTTTCATGACAAAATTTGCATTTTCAAGAAGAGGGAAAAATCTTTTGTCAACTAGGTATGCAAATGACACAAAATTGCTTAAAGAAAGTCTTCCTTCCTTCCTTCCTTTCTTCCATGTCCTTGATGTGCATCAAGCACCACTAGGCGATAGGTGTGCAAATGCTCTAGGAGGTTATTTGTAAGACTCTAGGAAACTATGAAGTCCCTGACCACATCCCCAGGTCTTGGGAACGAGAGAGCTGTGAGATAAGAACATAGGCAAGAAGGCAGAGGACCTTCTCGGTGGTGGTGCTCACTCTGAGTAGCGCCCTCCCATCAGATGTCAAGGAAATAAACAACTATCTGGCTTTTAGAAGGCATCTGAAGGCAACCCTGTTTAGGGAAGTTTTTAATGTTTGATGTTTTATCGTGTTTTTAATATTCTGTTGGGAGCTGCCCAGAGTGGCTGGGAAAACTGGGGTAGGGTGTAAATAAATTATTATTATTATTATTATTATTATTATTATTATTATTACTACTACTACTACAAAAGTGGAATCTGCCTGATGGATCAATCCAAAGATCTGTATTGTCCAGCTTCCTGCACTTTGGGCTCTCAAATTTGAGCAACGCCCCACTGCTCACAGTCTGTTTGACAGCACTGTTACAGTCACCTGCAGTGTGGCCAGACTGGTCACACTACCCTAAAACTGCCTCTACGTTCTGTTCCCATGTTAGCTAACCATTGCCATGTGGAAGTCCTCAAGCAAGCCCTGAACATATCTCAGTAAACAAGGACCCTGCTTTCACCCTGAGACCAAACATTCCTTCCACCCTACAACTCTATGAGACCAATATGGCAACCACTACACTGAGGGTAAAGCCTTGCTAGCACGGGAAAACAGTGGTCATAGACATGCAAGAGGTGAGCGCTGTCAGTGAAGAAGGAAAATGATGTCTTTTCTTCCTTTTTTGGGCCACTCAAGTCTCTTTCCAGAGGGCCTCACAAAAGTCCCAAGCCAGTCCTGAAAGTGTTTCTGAATATGTCGAGTGTGTACTGTATGTATGTTAACAAACATTACCTTTGGCAGTTGGTTCCCGTTCAGTAAGTTGCCCATTAAAAGTACAAAGCATTATTTAGTGCACTGCAGGAATTTCGTTCTTTCCGTTGTTTAATATTTGAATGACATGAATACAAAATTTAGTTCTTTCCACCAAGGACTAATTTGCAGGAGCAATGTTTGTGCTTTATGCACATCCATTTTGTAATTTCTGCAAAAGGATTCCAGCCCACAAGGTGGTGTGCCTTCTCCCAGCCCCACTTCTGATATTCACAAGTTGGATGTGGATGTTTGCACGTAGGGGCGGGAGCCTATACACATAGCAGTGATGGGTGAATCTGCCACTTTTGGATGACTCTGTTTCACATTTTTCCAGTCATAAGTTCCATTCACCACAGTTCCATGCCAGTTTGTATTTAAACACACATGAACACACAAATCACAAAAATTATCAGTATTTCAGTGAACATTTCTCCTAACAGATACAATTTTTTTTTTTTGGTATGGAATTTTTCCTAAGAAACCTCTGCAAGCTGTTTCCACTAATATAATGCATTTTAAATGTTATTTTCACAAATACATGCATTTTTATGCACATTTCCCCCATTTTAGTATACTTTTTCAGTTGGAGAATGTAGCAAATTTGGAGAAGTGCACAGAATGACGGATTGTTGTACAGCAGCTTGTGTATTTGTTCAAGAAGTGTGAATTAAAACGCAAACCAAGTCAAAGGTCTCCCTCTCATCTGCAGCAGATAAGCTTCCCTGGGAGCTGGAACCCTGTCTGATCAGCTCCTCATTCCAATTCCCTGGGAAGTCTACACACATAGAAATCCATGTGCATAGGCTTTTGTCTCCCGATGTCCACAACTAATACGTGCACATGGTCCAGGAGAAACCATGTAATAGCAAGGGCTCAGCCATGAGTGCAGCTCTACTCTTCAGTAATAAGATGAAGACTTCTTCTTGCATATAGCCCATGAAGGGTACTGTCACCCAGCACATGATTGGATCCTCTTTCATTATTATTTCAATTCAGACATAGTGCCATACATGGAATGAATGAGTAGTCTTTATTGATCGTCAAGAACACAGGTCACAATTTCATATCCACAGCCCAATTAGAAAGGCTTCTGTAGGGTTCTGAGTCTCCTTTTGCAGAATCCTGACACAGCTAACAGCCCTAGTTATCACTCATCACTTTTAAATTTATGATTATTAAATTTGTATACTTCCCTTCATTCGAGAATCACAAAGTACAATTTATAGGGTACTGTTACAGATGACACACAACTCTTTAGAGGAAGAGATGTTGCTGCCAGAAGGAAGACCTGAAAACCCCACTTTTATGAGTATGGAAGACTCTGGATCCCTTGTTTGGATCACATTGGATCTTCTGCTTCTTTCTCCCTATAAAAGTATAGCAGTTCTACAAAAGATGTTCCAAAAAGATATTTCAGTGCTGTCAAAAGAAGTCGCTCTTGTTCTCTCTCCTTCTCCCATCCTCTCTGGTATTGATCATCTGGTCTTGCTTAGGGCTTCCTGCTAGGGTTTTGACATCCTCTAATACCTGGGTTCTTGAAATGAATACAGATTTCAAACATCCTTCTAACATATTTGGCTTGTCAATTTACGGTGCAGGCCTGCGTTTCCTTAAAGATAGGGCATCACATTCTAAACATGCTCTTTCTGCACACTAATCCACACAGAGCTCTCTGCTACAAAGCCTGATTCTCCACTAATGCAAAGTCAAGGGACCCAATTAGAAAAGATGCAGTGATAATTGCTTCATTATATCACCCATTTTACCCTCAGCTCAAATGTATTATGAATCATGAAAAAGGTAAATCCCTGTTTCGTTTGGTTTTTTGAATATATATTTTTTTTAAAAAAATGAACCATAACAGAGTAAAATGTGCAATCAAAATCTTCCCTAGCCTATTTAGAATCCAGGTTAGCACAGGTGGGATTTTTAAAAGTACTGTAACATCCTTTTAAAAGTTAAGAAACCATTGCCGACACATCCAAGAAGACTTGAGACAAGAAAGTTGGGTAACAGTTAATATTTATTAAAATATAACAACTACAGAATCTGCAATGAGAATAATTTGTCGTGTGGCGGTAAATTAATCAAGCAGAGTCTTCTTCATAAATAGAGTAAAAGTTTACTAAAGAAAATAAACTTGTTCAGAAGCAGCACAGTTAAAGAGCCTACACAGAGTGCTCACAGCAGCTATCTGATTGTTCAGAGAGGCACAGATCTTGGTTACTGATTAACTGGAGTCCTGGAGTCACTCTGTCTGCAATAGATTTACATAGCAACAACAATACAGATACACACAGTGGCTGAGACACACAGACACTGACTGCACAGAGAGAGGTTCTATACAGTGGTACCTCTGGATGCGAACGGGATCCGTTCCGGAGTCCCGTTCGCATCCTGAATAGAACGTAAGATGTGACTGCACGTCTGCGTGTGCACAGGTCATGTTTTGCCGCTTCCACGCATGCGCGCGACGTCATTTTGAACGTCTGCACATGCGCGAGTGGCAAAACCCGGAAGTAACGTGCTCTGTTACTTCTGGGTTGCTGCAGAGCATAACTTGAAAACGCTCAATCTGAAGCACATTCAACCCGAGGTATGACTGTATTACAGACTGAGGCCCTGAGAGAAAATGGCTACTTTTTATGGGGAACCCAAGATGAGTCACGAGTCACAGTGACTTGGCAGTTTACTGCTAACAGTTACAGCTAGCAGGCTTGAAATGACTGAGTAGGCCTTGTAGGACTCACTGCCTTATTGCTTCTGCTCTTAAGAACCTTTGTCTTATGACATAATTCAACCAAATTAATCTAAACCTATGCAGTCCAGGTTGTGAGAGAAGAGTGATGGGAGGATTTCAACTCTCGTGTCTGCTGAGCCAGCTGCCAGCAGCACAGTGTGATCACACAGCAAGGCCTGAGGAAATCCTTACCCCCTCACTGTGTGTTCTTTAGGTATATGCACCTGATATGTACACCATGGCCCAGTCACCCCAATGTGCCAGATGTGTCCAAACACCACTCTGGCTCCGATATTAGTCAGACTTTTTCCAAAATCCACTCATCTGCCCAGACCAAATGCCAATTAGCCACATTTGAACCAAATACAGTGGTACCTCGGGTTAAGTACTTAATTTGTTCCGGAGGTCTGTTCTTAACCTGAAACTGTTCTTAACCTGAAGCACCATTTAAGCTAATGGGGCCTCCTGCTGCTGCCGCGCTGCCGGAGCATGATTTCTGTTCTCATCCTGAAGCAAAGTTCTTAACCTGAAGCACTATTTCTGGGTTAGCAGAGTCTGTAACCTGAAGCATATGTAACCTGAAGCGTATGTAACCTGAGGTACCACTGTACTACTCTAGTCACACAGACAACACCCAACTATGAAGTGGTTGAAAAAGATGTGACATGGGCCAATTAGCCTTCCCCCCAAAAATTCCTACTCAGTCCCCTCAAAGAAGGCAACCCACAGAGCCCACATTGAAGGGGAAGTGGGACCGTTGGTGTCTCAGTGAAAAGAGGGGAGAGTGCAATGTGGAGTGGGCTTAAATAGCCTGATCTCCACTTCTCCTCTGCAGGAGACTCCATCTCTCCTCTTCTTGCAGTGGAGGAAGGTGTGGCAAATGTGTCTCACCCAATACAGGGAAGGAACAAAATTTCACCGGGGCACTACTTCTGCAGGGATGAACTGTCAGTTTGCATTTCTTGGTGCAGAAAGTATTGCTCTGATGAGTAGAGATCTTTCCTATTCTAATTAATTCAAGAGGGTTCTGGAAGCTTCTTTGTGTGAAAGACACAAGCAGAAGGTTCATGATGTTTGGGTTATTCGTTCAGAGAAGCTGAGTACAACTAGTTTAAACTGGTCCTGTTATCTCTTCTGTCAAGGTCATGCTGACT
The DNA here is from genome assembly GCF_951804945.1 of Podarcis cretensis. Taxonomy (NCBI): domain Eukaryota; kingdom Metazoa; phylum Chordata; class Lepidosauria; order Squamata; family Lacertidae; genus Podarcis; species Podarcis cretensis. Next base: position 114,929,561 of record NC_137170.1, on the reverse strand, counting down.
ATAATAGTGAAGCCAGAAGGAGCCTAGGCTTCTCTCTCTTCCTTCTGCTGTGGTGTTCTGTACATATTATGCTTAGTGTTAAGGAAATAAAAAAAATCATTCCAGTAGCGCCTTAGAGACCAACTAAGTTTGTTATTGGTATGAGCTTTCGTGTGCATGCACACTTCTTCAGATAGCTTAGTGTTAAGGTTTAGTTTTATTATAACTTATTGTAAGTTTAAGTTAAGTCTGCTGCAACTGGATTTCTTATGGACAGTGCCAGTCCTGAATGTATTTGATTTGTGACCATTTTGCTCATTTGCCTTCAGTAGCAGTAAAGTGCTGCTGGATGAAATATAATTACCTCTGGTCTATTTTGGGGGAATCCTGCAACGTGTTTAAGTTTTTACTCTGCTAACTACACATTGGAGTTCTGCTCTGGATCAATACTGAGTAGAATTACATGGCATGGACAGATCTGTCAGTGGTGGTGCCTCTCATTTCTCTATTTTACCAACCTCAAGTTATTTTGCCAACTTTCCATATTTGTTTGGGATTATTTATGTATTTATTTATTTTAAAAAGTTCTCACAAAAAATTGTTGTTTTCGTGAATTTTCTTCTCATATGAACATTTTGTAAGCAGTTAATATAATGCATTTTCTGCATTGATTTCACACACACGCACATGCATTTTTCCATACACTTTCTCCCAATAAATGCATCTTTCTATATATGTTCTGTTTGGAGAATCATCATTTCCCCCAAATTGCAACGTTTGGAAAAGTGTACATATTGAAAGATAGGTCTCTTTTGGTTTGCAGATTGTTTCAGGCAATGCAAATTAATGCAGCTGAATTTCTTCCCCATTGTTCCATTCCATTCCATTCAGGGATTAAAAGAACAGAGCTTGGTAGACTCTGATAACCCCCCCCCCCAACCTTTTAAAACCATTCCTTAATACTTGAAAAACATTAGTACCAAATATGTTCAAAAAACCTGAAAAGAGGCGGCACTCTAACACCTTCCTCCCACACAAAATTATGTGAGTAGTTTTGATTCAGCCCTGGATGAATGTGAACCATTAAGTGCCTGATTATAATAATCATTAAATGGTTCTCAAAGGACCTAAAGTGTCTTAGGTGTTGTGAAATATATTTTTTTAAATGAAAAATATAAAAAGAAAAGAAATATGAAAGAATGATATGTGGAGAGAAAAAATCACCTTGTGCAAGGATGAGGGCTGATGAGGAGCCCACAACTCTACAAGTAAAGAAATGGGGAATGTTAACTGAGAGACAAATTTACTGAAAAGTCTATAAATTTCTTACTTGTCCTTCACCATAAGGTCCCAGGGAATGTTACAACAGGATACAGTTATAAAATTTAGATAAAACAATTATAATTATAAGAGAAGTAAAGCTATCAAAAATAGAGCAGAGCAGTATAAATTCAAAGCAGTATAAATTGTGGTTCTCACAAAAGAAAGTACCTTAATTATCACAGATTAAAGAGTTGTGTCTTTAGCATATGGCAAAACCTGTACAATGAAGATGCTAGGCAAGCTTCTGTGGGGAGGGAGTTCCAGAGGTTAGGAACAACCACAAAGAAAGCCCTCTCCCAGGAGTTTCTAATGCGAGTATAAGAGGAGGTCAAGCTACAAAGATTGGTGGTGAAATATTCTAAATCTATCATGTAGTAGGAGAAAGGCAGGAAGTAGCACATGATCCCTTCAAAGCAAGCCCATCTTGAGCTTATCCAATTCCGGTTCACCACTGATCTCCACAAATGATGACAATAGTAAGGTCAATATGGGCACGATTGTCCGTACAGGACCATGGACAGCCACCATCAACCAGAGAAGACTATCACAGACTATCTTAATACATAAGATGATGTCATGTCTTCTCAACTCACAACGTGATATCAATACATGGCTCTGTGCTGCAGAACATGTCTCATTTTCTAGTGTCTTTCTCCTATCCTTCAAGTTTTGTGCTAAAGGACTGCGTTGAAAGCCCCACCCACACCCCAAGAGGCACCTTAGAAGAACAGGGTCACTGTATCAAATTAAGCATTGTGTCCATATTAAACCACAAAGCTTGATGGATTTAAAGTTATCCCCATGCTTGACCTCTGTGTTCCTCCAGAAAGTCATTCATAGCTAAATGAGCAGCCTGATTCATACATTTGGCTGGTCAAGGTGTTCTCGGCTGTGCTCCATGAAGATCTGGGTGGAAAAGCTGCATTTCTGAGGCAACCTGTCTCAGTGATGACATCTTAGATGGTACCAAAACAGTGTGACACTTGTGTGGTATAGCATTAAGAATATGGATTTTGCAGGCAAAGAGAATAAAAAGCAATAGCAGGTAAAAAAAGATTGTAAAGTTGCATTTGACCTTTTTTAAAAAATCTGCATCTAAATCTGCAATTTCTGGAGCTGCAGAGGAGAGTCCTGCACCACACTGCTCTGGTTTAGTGCAGCGTGCGGGGACTCACCCAGTGGGCGGCTTGGTTCAGGGGCAGTTAATAGGCCGGTTAAGCGACCCTCATGGGCTGCTTCCAGCCCATGGGCCTTAGGTTGTCGACATCTGCCCCAAAGCATTCTTGGAACTATTGTCTACAAGGCTACAATAGCAAGCACCATTAACAAACTACAGTTCCCATGATTATTATTTCTGGGGAGGGAGCTATGTGCTTTAAACATGCTTTAAATACACAGTGTGTGTATAGCCTTAATCTCAGCATGTTTTTAACTGGCTGCTGTTGCATGACTGTGCTATCATCTGAGGTGCTTTCTCCATGAGAGAATCCGGAGGGTGGCAATATAAGACTGGGCCTTTTTTTGTGGTGGCTGCCCATTTGTTGAATGCACCCTCCAGGCAGGCTTACCTGACACCTTCATTACTTAGCTTTAGATTCCAGGTGAAAACGTTTCTCTTTAAACAGGCTTTTGGCTGACTGACATTCTATGTTCTTTCAGACCCTCCACGTGTCCCTATTTTCCAGGGACATCCCTATTTAGAGAAGTCATCCCGGTTTCTGATTTGATCCCAGAATGTCCCACTTTTCCTTAGGATGTCCCTATTTTCATTGGAGAAACGTTGGAGGGTATGGAGTTATCCAACCCCCAAGCCGTCTGAAGAGAATCCTGTATAGGAAAGTTTTAAACTGTTTAAGGTTTTATTATGCTTTTATATATGTTGGAAGCTGTCAAGAATGGCTGGGTCAACCCAGGAAGATGTGTGGTGTATAAATGGTAAAATTATCATTATGGAATTGGACGTCCCTATTTTCACCAGAGAAATATTGGAGGGTATGTTCTTTTAAACGTATTTGTGGGAGGGAAGTTACTGGTTTGTTTTTGTTTTTATTATGTTTTGTGTTTTCATATTGTACATTTATGTCAAGAACTGCCCTGTGATCTTTGAATGAAGGGTGGTATACAAATTTAATAAACAATAATAATAAAAAAATGTTGTTTCTAGGTGTTTTATATAGAAAGGTATTATATATGAAAAGGTGAGGTAAAAGTTTAACAAATAAATGCCAGCACAGAACAGTGATGAAGTCATGTGGTAGAAGATTATACTATCATTTCCCCCCCTCAGCTATCTTTTACCTCTTTCCCACTTTTGACAATCTAAGCTCTCCTTCTGAATTCACCAGTGAAAAAGTCTTTCCATTTTTAATTCTTAAGAGTTCCATCTGGACTGAAGAAAATTGCAAGCAATATAATTGGTGATTCTGTGGGGAAATGATGAACACCCAATCTGACAACCTCTAGTTTTCTGGGAGAAAAACCTGCACACAGCCATGGACACCAAAAAATGAGGAAAGCAGCAGGAAATTAAGAAATTCGCAGTTAAGGAAAGGAAGGAGGAAGCCAGAAAAATCTATGTACCCAAAGGCTTTACCGGAATAAGGCTAAAAAAGCAATCTTTTTTTCTTTTTCTTTTTTGCTGTTTAATTGAATTTCACTTCTAGTCTGGTTGGTGTTTTGAACTGCAGCTTGAAAGATTGGTCTCCGGGGAAACCATATCCATGTATGACTGAAACTCTGACTGACAAATTAAAGCATGCTTAGAGTAGGGAAAGTGACTCTGTAAAAATGCCATTGTGGGGTTCCATATTTTCCCCCTCTCCCTTTCTTTCTCTCTCCTTTTCACTGACTTCCAGATCAAATTTGCTCAGTTGACAAGTCAATAGATGATTTTTCAAGCAGTTGGAATTGCAAACTCAACATGGGATCTGAGAGTCAAGCTGTGTTTCTCCCCCCCCCCCCCACTCTTCTTTCATTTTTCAGGAACAAAGATTCTGATATCAAAAGGATCAAAACCAGCAATTCATGATCCTGTACATCAGCCTTTCCCAACCTTGGATCCCTACATGTTTTGGGACTACAACTCCTATCATCCATTGCCAGCAGGGGACAGCAGTCAGGAATGATGGAAATGGTAGTCCAACAACATCTGGGAACCCAAGGTTGGGAAAAGTTGCTGTAGATGATGTAAGCTGGGGTAGGCAACCTAGGGCCCGTGGGCCACAAACAGCCCACAGGGGCCGTTTAGCTGGCCCCCAAACTGCCCCCAAACTGTGCTGCCCACTTGGCGAGTCCCCATGCGCTGTGCTAAACTGGCGCAGTGCGGCACGGGGACTCGCTTCCATGGGCCAGAAATTGTGTCTGTGCAGACGCAGACACCGAAAATCACATCTGCGCAAACGGAGATGCCAGAAATCGCGCGCACGTGGGTGTGAGCGCACACGCAATCTGGCCCACAGAGGGATCTCTGCTGGAGTGAACCGGCCCAGGTGAGGTAAACCTTGCCGACCCCGATGTAGGCTAACCAAAACAAGCCTGAAGCCCTGCTGGTCTTGAACTGCAGGCCTTAGGAGGACTCCAGAAGATGACTGCTCATAGCTAAACTCAGGAGTTGCTGTACCTATCATCTATCTATCTATCTATCTATCTATCTATCTATCTATCTATCATCTATCTATCTATCTATCATCTATATCTATCTATCATCAGCTATCTAATCTCATGGATATATATTCCTTTGCATTCCAGTTGCCTGGCACAGTAAGATGCCCACCTTTACTGGATGTTATGGGGTATGTAAGGGCATACATGAAGCAGCTAGAAAGAGATGACCACGAGGATTATCTTCTTCTTCTTTGGCAATCACTCGTAGCCGAGTAAGATTGTCTTCCATGAACATGGTCTTAACAGTGAGTCCATAAGGGACTGTGGAGGCCAATTCTGGATCCACACGTCCTTCCACAGTGAGGACACAGGTTTCCAGGCAGGAGTTGATCATGGTCAGGGTTTGCCAAGCATGCCTTCCTCTTGGCATGTTTCTCCCTTTTGTCCTGAGTTTGAACAATTATACTGGATGCCTTGCTGCTGTTGTTTCTTTCCTGCCAACCTCAATTTTTTGTTTCCTTTCCTTCTCTTTTCTGGTCTTCTGATACTTGCTTGTGCCTTTCCTTCTATCTTTTTAAAAGCAGAGTTCTTCCCTTTTCAAATACTTACCTCCCACAAGGTGGAATCAAGTAAGACATCTGGGTGGGCCAGCAGGAGTAATCAGCTTGACAGAATCGGGTGGATCATGGGTGCAGCCTAGCAGAGGAGGCAAAGCCAGGGAGAATCTAGTAGGTATGTGGGCGCCCGGAATAGCAAGAAATGTTTTACCTGCATTGTAAGAATGAACAGATTGTCAGCTGGAGCAATTTGGAATTTAAAACATGTAGTCAACTGACAATTAAAGGGCTAAAGTAATCATTACAAGCTGCATCTGGACTCCATGTTTAAAACATACTTTCCAGCTCCTTCTACACCATATTTTTCAACAATAGCTTGTTTTGTTGGCCTCCACATGGGGTGTTTCATTTTCCCTTCTATTCCTGATGTTTGGGCATGAGTATCAATGCTTATATAGCCCAAATGGGACCACCCACATGCAAGAGGGAGATAAAGGCTAGCTTAGCAGAGGTTTGCAGAAGCAGAAGAGGAGAAAAACACTGAGAGGGATGTGTGACTGTACTGTCTGCAGCCTGCACTATGAGAAGGAGGCAAGTAAAACAGAGAAACCTCTGCTTCTTCTCATGACTGCCACCAAGTGGATATATTTTCTTCTTCTGGCTCTCTCCGCTAAACAACCCTGTAACCTTCTTGACTTTAAATGGTCCAACCTCCTCCCTACATTGGGTCGAGTGGTATGTCACTTAGATATGGGGCATCAAAGTGGTAGTTAAAGTTTCTCCCAAGCTACATATTTATTTAGAGCTTCAGTAAGCCAGAGTTGAACAGTTGTTGAGAAATTGATTATAGGAGGGAGAGTACTAATATTGAAGCTTGGGTAGTCACTCAAAAGAGCAAGTAAAAATAAGCAAACACATCCCACTGCCTATTTATGGAGTCTTTTTCTAACCAAGCCAGTTCTTATCAATCTGGTTTTCTTAGTTCAGCTTCTTTGTCTCTTTGTGGCTATCTCCTCACTCCTTTCTGCTTTGGTGCCCCAAACATGCTCTGCAACACTTCCCACTGTTTCAGCTCTTTTGATGTGTTTCAGCCCTTTTGCATACCTCTTCAAATCTCTAGCGACCCAGCTTTACTCATATGCAATATTTCCTATCCTGCTCCCATCCTTAGTCATTCAGAAGGAGAGTAGATTCCTCGCTTAGTTTCAGTTTCTCCTTAATAATCAGAATCCAAGATTGGACTGTTGATCCTCCTGTGCAGAACTTCTCCCCCCCCCCCTGTGTACTTTTAACCTCCCTGTGAACTTTTGCCCCTTCTGTGCAGAGCAGCCTCTAACCATACCCCAAATTCAACTTTTTTTATCGCCTTACAACTCAAAACTAAGCACAAAATAGCTTAAAATCACATTCTTTTACAGGGGAAACGCCCCCCAAACAGCCCAATGACAACTGAACATTCTCAGCAGCCATTAAATACTAAGTGAAGAAGAAAAGGGTGGGAGGGGAAATAAAATGAAGCATATTGGAAAATGACATTGCTGAGTGAAATAGTGAGAGAGAAACAATGATATTTTAATCAATCAATCAATCAATCAATCAATCAATCATTCAGAATTTATTAGACAACTGGCAATTGTCTTTTCCCCATCTTTCCCATTTTTTAAAAAAGAAACCCTCAAGCAATTTCTGCTGATTTTGACAAGAGTTAAATTTCAAGTAAGCACACTTAGATTTGCAGTTTTATTTTTGATTTGCAGCTTGTGATTGAGTTATAAATGAAAAATACATTTTCTCCAAGTAGCCAAAGGTGTTGACGTCCAGCAGAAAGGGTGAGTTTGGTAGGTAAGGCATATTTAATGTCCCTTCCTGCCTGTACACCAGTCTGTTTTCCTAGGTGATGCTTTAAATAACACTCTGCAATGCCATAGCCAAATGCTATAGATGCTATATCCTGAATTAAAATGTTCTGTATTAAAAATTGAGGTGTGCGTCAGTCATACTGCCCCTGCCTCAAAAAGGATTACTCTTAGGCTAGGTAGATAGAAGCATTACCTGCCCTCAATCTTTTGGCATGAGGTGCTGATCTACCTCTGGCTTTTGATTAGGAGGAAGCCAGCCTAGTAGCTATGCCTGAAGAGCTCATTTTTTTGTGAATTCCAATATGAGCTGACCTGATCTCTACCTCCTGGACTAATTTGTGGACTGGAATGCAGTCATCCTCTGGATTTCACACTTTCCTGAATTCTGAGGTGCAGTTCTTGAATAAAAAATATTGATGAAATATGATTTGTATTAGATTTGGATAGAAAAGGGGGGGAATATGTTGCAGATGTTTGCAGTTATTTCTTGGAAGGTACAAATTATTATAATATTTATTGGACTTGTTCAGTGTTAGAATTCTATATTAATCATATCTCTGTTTTATGGACAACCTTTTGTGCAGCTTTCTGATGGTGTTGATGATAAAGGTGGTGGTGATCTGTTTTAAAATGTGTAAGTTATTTCACCTGCTGTTTGGAAGGAGCCACTGCCACTATTCCTAACCAAACAGAGACACAGAGAATTCTCTGTAGACAATTCATAGAAGCTTTTGACTGGTTAATTATTTCCCCTGTTCTGATAACAGTTCACAGCACACTGGTGTTCCCAATCATGCAGTCTGGGAATAGCCAGCAGACTGGAGGCGGCAGCTAGAGGATAAAGCCCTCTAGCGAGCTTCATTTTCCCTCTTCCCTTCTTTAGCCCCTACAGTAATGAAGACTGGGGGTTGGAAGCTGTTAAGTCAAGCATGGTGTGGGGTCAATGGACCATAGTGTTTGAAAGAATCATGGTAAATATTGAGTTAGAGCTTGGGAAGAGCTAACTTCTGAGATGTAGCCTGTAGGGAAATAAATGTGAGGTTTCTTGATGGGAAGAGACAGAATCAGCAATAAAATGATGCTTCTACCAGGATATATGGATTGGACCAAACCCCAGTATTGTTTAGATTATAAACAGTTAGAGATTGTGTGTTCGCACATATGTATTTGGAGGTAGGAGTTTTTATTTCTTACTTTGAAACTTTTTAATGCTTTTATTGTTATGAAAAACAAAATCAGAAAAATGAAAGAGAGAGAATGAAAAATAGAAAAGATTCCTAATAAGCCTTTGCAAAACCCCCAATAAATGATACAGTGGTGCCTCGCAAGACGAAATTAATCCGTTTCGCAAGTCTCTTCGTCTTGCGGTTTTTTCGTCTTGCGAAGCACAGCTATTAGCGGCTTAGTGGATTAGCGCTATTAGCGGTTTAGCGGCTTAGCGGCTATTAGCGGCTTAGGGGCTTAGAAAAAGGGGGGGGGAGGAAACAAACTCGCAAGAACTCGCAAGACGTTTCGTCTTGCGAAGCAAGCCCATAGGAGGTCTTGCGAAGCACCTCAAAAGACGGAAAACTCTTTCTTCTAGCGAGTTTTTCGTCTTGCAAGGCATTCGTCTTGCGGGGCACCACTGTACGGTTGAATGTTGTCATGTCCATTACTGTTGAAATATGTTATAAACCTGAAGCACCTTTCAAAGAAACTTCAATTTAATTTTTTTGTAACCCACCTATAGCCAGGGAGACCAGAGTTCAAAGCCCCACTGAGCCCATGAAGCTCACAGTCTTCGGCCAGTCACCAGCCCCCAACCTTGCCTCCCTAACAAGGTTGTTTTGATGGTAACAATATAGTAACAATAACAACAATAATGTAAACTAACTATACACAGCACGGGTCTGTCCTTGTGGCTCGTTGGAAATGGAACTGCTTCACATGTATTATTACGTTGTCGTTTTTATGAGGATATACGTTTGACTTTTATTACACCTGTTTTGCAAAAGTCTAGGAAAGAATTGGAATATCATAGTTTAAAACTACTGCTAGAGGACAAGAACCCCAAGACTACATTAAATGTAGCTAAATTTTGTGCGTCTGCAATCAATTGCAGGAAGCAAGTGGTACCCCATAATGACCAAATCCCTAAATGTTAATTACAGGGGGCACGATAACAATTAATTTTTAATTTTTATATTTAAATCCTTGTTATATTCATATTGTCCCTTGTATATTTGATATTTTTTTATGATCTGTGATATTGTGTATGTTGACGCTGGTCTGTGACCGTATTAATAAATTCATTCATTCATTCATTCAACTAACTATATACAATGAAACAACAAAAATTATTAAACCCTGCGTCAGAGTTAATAGAGGCAGTTGATGTTAATATCCAGACAATGGCACTCACCTCGCCCTCCCATATGCAGTATTCTGCATGCCTAGGATGGCATATCCACAGACATTCTTCTGCACTGCTGTCTCAGTGGCTGCACTGTAGAGTGCTGTACTGTACCATGCAAGATGCCTCACCATTGTCGAAAAAGAATCCTGGGAACTGTAACTTGGTGAAGTCCAATGAAACCTGGAGGGCCACAAGTTCTACTGCAAATGAAACAATAAGGGTATAAGCTATACAATTTAAATGGAACTAGGCCCATTTCACCTCATAGCCCTGATCCCAGGGAAACTAATTTGGCCAACCCATTCAGGGTCAATCCAGGGACCACCTGCTCCATCCTTGATCTAGTCCTGAATTATTTCCAGGGAGGAGCTAATGTTTAATTGATAAAAAAACACACCCAACAACAACTACTTAAATACACAGTCAGTAACAGGGCATGGGAAGGAGACATTGCATCTTCTCCTGCCTCAACCAAGAACAAGAGGACTTCTTGCCAGAGTGGTGCATGCTCTAGTTATCTCCCGCTTGGACTACTACAATGCACTCTATGTGGGGCTACCTTTGAAGGTGACTCGGAAACTGCAATTAATCCAGAATGCATATAACACCAGTCATGAAAGATCTTCATTGGCTCCCAGTACGTTTCCGAGCCCAATTCAAAGTGTTGGTGCTGACCTTTCAAGCCCTAAACGGCCTCGGTCCTGTATACCTGAAGGAGTGTCTCCATCCCCATCATCCAGCCTGGACACTGAGGGCCTTCTGGAGGTTCCCTCACTGCGAGAAGTGAGGTTACAGGGAACCAGGCAAAGGGCCTTCTTGGTAGTGGCGCCTGCCCTGTGGAATGCCCTCCCAGCAGATAAACAACTATTTTACTTTTAAAAGACAACTGAAGGCAGCCCTGTTTAGGGAATTTTTAAATGTCTGATGCGTTATTGTGTCTGGGGAAACCCAGCCCAGAGTGTCTGGGGAAACCCAGCTAGATGGGTGGGGTATAAATTAATAATAATAATAATAATAATAATAATAATAATTCAGAAGTGACTTCTCTGCAGGGAAGCCACTTGAAAATGAGCACCCTGTACCCCACAGCTGTTTCACAGAGGAATAGGGAAAATTTTAATGTTTGATGTTTTAATGTTGATGATTTAATTTGCTGGAAGCCACCCAGAGTGGCTGGGGCAACCTAGTTAGATGGGCAGCAAATTAGTAGTAATAGTAGTATTCATCCTGTAGGGTGTTGCTTCACAAGTAGCCTTCATTCAGCGAAGCCCCTTGTATAGGAGTATCCTACACTATGCAGGATTGATATGCCCACTGAACAGCTGTTGCCTGGAGGCATAGATCCTTTGAGGTGCTGCTGCATGAATCAGGTTCTAGGCAGGAAGGAGAGTCAAGTGATGTCAGGCTCCTACATTCTCCTGGAAAGATGCTGCTGGTGATAACAGGGTTTTCATGCCCTATGCCAACCTCTCCTTCCTATCTAATGCCCCACCCTCTAACAGTCCCAGATTGCTTTGAGCCATCCAACCAGACCCACAGAGATCTGTGGCAGTCTTAGCCCAACTTGGCTAACACCACAGTTCCTCCAAATGGGCCCGAGCCAAATCCAGGGCACAGCCCTAAACTGACCCCCATTGAACTCAAACTGGATTTACTTGTAATTAAATGTGCATAGGAATGCAGTGTGCATGGTCAAACTAATATCAGGTACCTGGGAAGGAAAACAGCATTTTTCATGATAAATGATCATGAAACTTTCAAATTCTATAACTGATGTATTTAAAGTAGCGCTTGTAATTAGAAATACTCTCTCAATTATTTTATATATGCTTGATTAGTGTACACTAACGAAAATATCTCTTGACTAATGAACCATATGCATATATATATATATGCATGTGTATGTGTATTTGGCATCAATATTTTGCAGAATTAGCTGCCTATGATTTAAAGATATTTGCCTCAGTTGTTGAGTTCACATTTTATTATAAAAAACCCTACTTCCATGCAATTTTTGTTCGCTGAAACAGTTTTCAGTTGGACCGCTTTCAGTTAAAGAATCTTTACTGCTTTGAACTGGAAGAGTAGGACTGACCCTAGTTTATTAGCATAAAATTAGCAGATGCTTTTATTATTAAGGACCCAGCATGCAATTAATAGAATTTGCTTTTATAAGATGTAGTGATGGCCACTAATTTGGATAGCATTCAAAGAGGATTAGGTAAATTCATGGAGGATATGGTTATCAATGACTGCTAGTTTTCATGTCTATGCTTCTCCTTCCATTTGGGGGGGGGGATGCTATGTCTCTGAATTGCAGTTGCTGGAAACCACAAGTTGGGAGAGTACTGTTTCACTCAGGTTCTGCTTGGCAGATTCCCACAGTCATCCTGTTGGTCACTGTGAGAACAAGATGCTGGACTTTGGCCTGATCTAGCAGGGTTTGATTGCTATTTCTGGATTCCAAAATTGAACACACGTAGTAGTGAGGTATGGAAGTGAGAGCTGGACCATAAAGAAGGCTGATCGCCGAAGAATTGATGCTTTTGAATTATGGTGCTGGAGGAGACTCTTGAGAGTCCCGTGGACTGCAAGAAGATCAAACCGATCCATTCTTCGGGAAATCAGCCCTGAGTGCTCCCTGGAAGGACAGATCCTGAAGCTGAGGCTCCAGTACTTGGCCACCTCATGAGAAGAGAAGACTCCCTGGAAAAGACCCTGATGTTGGGAAAGATGGAGGGCACAAGGAGAAGGGGATGACAGAGGACGAGATGGTTGGTTAGTGTTCAGTATGAGTTTGACTAAACTGCGGGAGGCAGTGGAAGACAGAAGTGTCTGGCGTGCTCTGGTCCATGGGGTCACGAAGAGTTGGACATGACTAAACGACTAAACAGCAACAACAACAACAGCACAACTGCATGCACTCCTGACACGTTGTCTTCCAGTCCATAACTCCAAGCCCATCACCCCAGGCACTTACTCCTGAATCTGTCCCTGAAAAGAAACCAATATTATCAATGCTCAGCTCGTTGCAGGATGTTGTGTAGTGGTACAGACAAAGCACTGGTGATTAGAAATTAGCCCTCAAACTACAGTGAAAATCCCTGCTCATTCCTATAATAATATTCAGTTACCTGCACAGGTAGTGATCAAGAGATGGATGATTAGCAGATGATGCTTTTATTATCCTTGGTGTCTCCAGTGGAGAGCCATGTTTCATATGCAGAACAGTCATGTCTGATTGTTCTTCATTACATGCATTTCCTATTTATTAATAACACCTGATCAGATTTTGCTCTCATATGTGTGTGTTTGCTGTAGATAAGCACATCAATATAAATTAATCCATAATAGCATTAGCAAAGGAACTTGAATGAAAGCATAATCTTAATGGGATAAAAAAAATCCAATATTTTTTTTCAATCTACTGACAAGACCTTGCTACAGTGGATTTCTGTTTTCTTTTTTAATTTACTGACCATGGGAATTCATAGGTGGAAGTAAATTAGCCATAGAAAGGCTCTCCCAAAGACTGGGAAAAGTGAAGTGAAAATGAAAAACAAAATGTTAATTAAAAAATGAAAGCCTAAGCTGTAGAGTTCAACCAAAGCTGGTTCCCTTGTGCATAGCAAGGCCAATGTGAAGGCAAAATGTCATGCTTATTAAGGCTTTAAATGCCACATGTTATATTTGGCTTTTTGAGTGAACAGAGTTTAAATAGTTTTTATTACAATCGGAGTGTTTGCAAACGATAATGGAAGCTGAATATGGTTCCTCTTTTGAGAGACTAAAGGATGATGAAGTGCTTGTGAAATGGCATCCTGTCTTGGTAAATCACTTTGCTGTGTGACTATAAATAACACTCTTTTATTACCCTTTTTAGACAAGTGTTGGAAGCTGGAAACAATAGTCTCTATGCATTCTATTTTCCTGCGTACATATCTAGAGCCAAGACTGAACAGCTAGTTGCAGTGGGTGTAGCTTGATTGTATCAGTATGAGGTCTTGTCTAGGTATTCTTTTTTTGGCTTTCTAGCCCAGTATTGTTTCCTTTGACTGGCAATGGCTTTCCAAGGTCTTTTTCACATCACATGCTACCTAAAGGTAAAGGTAAAGGTACCCCTGCCCGTACGGGCCAGTCTTGACTGACTCTGGGGTTGTGCGCCCATCTCACTTAAGAGGCCAGGGGCCAGCGCTGTCCGGAGACACTTCCGGGTCACGTGGCCAGCGTGACATCGCTGCTCTGGCGAGCCAGAGCCGCACACGGAAACGCCGTTTACCTTCCCGCTGGTAAGCGGTCCCTATTTATCTACTTGCACCCGGAGGTGCTTTCGAACTGCTAGGTTGGCAGGCGCTGGGACCGAGCAGCGGGAGCGCACCCCGCCGCAGGGATTCGAACCGCCGACCTTTCGATCGGCAAGCCCTAGGCGCTGAGGCTTTAACCCACAGCGCCACCTGCGTCCCCTCACATGCTACCTAGTCATTATTATTACTGTTATTGTTATTTTTGCTATTTTATTTCATTTTACAGTTTACAGTATTTCAAAATTGCAATACAATAAATGGCAAGTGACAAATTAATTCTGCAATTATCTGAAAACAACATCTGGCTGTAAATTGTCCTGGTATTTACTATTCCAATATGGAATGGAATCTTTCGTCCTATGTGGGGCTTGAACCCACGGCTTTGAGATTAAGAGTCTCATGTTCTAACAACTGAGCTACCCATGTGATGACAGTCAGCAAACTGAAGATCAATCCAGATAAGACTGAGGTGCTGTTAGCGGATGGAAAGGAGACTGCCTGCTCTTGAAGGAGCTACACTCCCTCTGAATGAGTTGGTATGTGTCAGAATCTCATCCTACACTAGGGTAGGACCCTGGAAGAGACACATGCCTGACTGGCATGTTCCCTCCCTCCTGGTTGATCATTCGGGAGCTTCAAAAGCTTTCTTCTGCCCGAACATCACAGCAACCGATTTCAACAGATATCAGCACACTTAGGAATCCACAGAGTGTTTGCAGTTTGAGTAACAGAACCCCAGCCACTCAGCATTTTGGCTAATCTACTTTATTTACATATAAACACACACAGAGTACTGCAACATGGCACCCTCTCTCTCTAGCATCAGACAGCAAAGAGAGAGAACAAAGGACAACAGTCCCACTTCTCGGAACACAGTAACACAAACAACCTGTCCCTGTCACTTCCCACTCTGTGGAGTCAAAACATATACCGCCATGTGAAAGACAACAATCCCATGACTGCAATCACAGAGCAGGGATTCTAACAGTATGTAGCTTGGCAGTATTTCTGGATCCTTTGCTGTTACAAGCTTCCACCGAGTATTGAAGTGGGAGGAGGAACTCCAGACCAGAATAGATATGGTGCAGCATATGGTGAAATGGGGAAGTGGGACAACCTGTATATGTTTCTTTACTCAGGACCTTTTCTAGACACTGATGGTTCAAACTTAAACATGGGTTTCAGCATCAGCTCAGAACTGTCAGGACCTTGGACATTTCCAAGTAGCACTCACATCCATAAGCAAGACAGATGTGCAGTAGATCTCCTGTTGTTTGGTCCCAGCTCCTGCCAACCTAGCAGTTGAAATCATGTTAAAGTGCAAGTAGATAAATAGGTACCGCTCTGGCGGGAAGATAAATGGTGTTTTCCGTGCCCTGCTCTAGTTTCACCAGAAGTGGCTTAGTCATGCTGGCCACATGACCTGGAAGCTGTCTGCGGACAAACGCCGGATCCTTTGGCCTATAGAGCGAGGTGAGTGCCACAACCCCAGAGTCGTCCCCAGTCTCGTCAGGGGTACCTTTACCTGTACTTTTAACTTGTGATTCCCAGCAACTGGTATATAGCACCTCTGAAAGTGGAGACAGAATGCTCTTTCAGGAATGCAATCCTTACTAAGCTGGCCTTAACTCCAACTAACATATCTTGAAGCAAAGCCAGCTTGCCATCTTCTTCCAGTGCCATTCAATGACATTTGGTGCCTGAAGTATAATACATATGGTGCCCCACTTTCTAGGAACAGACCTTTTAAAACTCTTGCCAATCCATTCAGATTCAGGTCCTGCCACTATCTATTTCTGCCACTAAGACAGAAGGGGACTATATGAAGGAGATTGCTTCACCCTGCTGCATTGCAGAGACAACTCTCTCCCCTTCCCACCAAAGTACCATTATCCACAGCTATGTCTACCAAACTTCTCCTTACTTATGATTTTCAGCAACTGTTATTTAGAGGCATCTTTCAATTGACAATGGAGGGAGAAATCCACTGGTTTTGAAAGTGCAGCGCAGAATATGTTGGATGACTTTTACAATTGCAACTGAAACAGCAGAACATTGACGGTAGAATCATTTAAAGGAAGGGAGGGAGAGATCATAGGGGAAAGGCAGCATTCAGTTTGTGAAAATGTTCTCTTTTTTATTTTTTTTAACATCCCCTCCTTGGATAGTTAGTAGACAAAGTTTCCTGGAGTATTGAGAGTGCTAGTAGGATTTGAAAGACATCACTTGGAACCACAACAGCGAATCGCAGCAACACAGAAAAGAGAATGCAGAATGCCTGCATAGGGCTCTTTTAAATGACATGAACCCCCCAAAAGAATTACACAGTAATAATAATAATAATAATAATAATAATAATAATAATAATAATTTTTATTTATACCCCAAGGCCAGGCTCAGAGCGGTTTACGAGCAATAATAAAAACAAGTTGAATTATTACAACTTAAAAACAAAATTAAGATACAACATTAAAATATTGAAACATTAAAATATTAAAATGTAGCCTCATCGCAGGAGGAGAAGGAAAAGAAAAAAGAAAGAGAGGGAGGGAATCAAATTGGCTCCAAGCCAAAGGCCAGGCAGAACAACTCTGTCTTACAGGCTCTGCGGAAAGAAATCAGATCCTGCAGGACCCTGGTCTCATGAGGCAGAGCGTTCCACCAGGCCGGAGCCAGAGTTGAAAAGGCCCTGGCTCTGGTTGAGGCTAATCTAACTTCCTTAGGGCCCGGGACCACTAGGGTGTTGCTATTTATGGACCTTGAGGCTCTCCGTGGGGCTTACTGGGAGAGGCGGTCCTGTAGGTATGAGGGTCTTAGGCCATGAAGGGCTTTAAAGGTCAAAAGCAGCACCTTAAATCTGACCCTGTACTCCACCGAGAGCTAGTGCAGCTTGAAAAGCACTGGGTGAATATGCTCCCATGGCAGAGACCCCGTGAGGAGCCTCGCTGCAGCATTCTGCACCCGCTGGAGTTTCTGGGACAGCTTCAAGGGCAGTCCCGCGTAGAGCGAATTACAGTAGTCAAGCCTGGAGATGACTGTCTCATGGATCACTGTGGCCAGGTCGGGGTAGGAAAGGTAAGGAGGAGGAAGCTAAATATATTGTGTAGCACCAAACTTTGGGTGGGGAATCAGAACTCTTAAGGTACCAAAATTGGCTTTACTGGCAAAAAAGAGACTTTACTCATAATTTAGGAGTAAAAGAAAAATGATCTTTCTGCCAACCTAGGGGGTGCTAACTAGAGAGTGTTTTCTTGGTCCGTGGCCATGGGCATATGGAGGAAGTAATGTTTTGACCTAAAGTCACTCTGGCAAACCATTCTTAAGCCTCCAAATAGTGACTGGGATTATTGAACCAGGGCAGACACAACTGCCTTCTCCAAGTTGCTTTGACTGAGTGTAGAGGATTCCCACCTTTGTTGTTGTTTAGTTGTTTAGTCGTGTTTGACTCTTCATGACCCCATGGACCAGAGCATGCCAGGCACTCCTGTCTTCCACTGCCTCCTGAAGTTTGGTCAAACTCATGCTGGTAGCTTCGAGAACACTGTCTAGCCATATTGTCCTCTGTCGTCCCCTTCTCCATGTGCCCTCCATCTTTCCCAACATCAGGGTCTTTTCCAGGGAGTCATCTCTTCTCATGAGGTGGCCAAAGTATTGGAGCCTCAGCTTCAGGATCTGTCCTTCCAGTGAGCACTCAGGGTTGATTTCCTTCCACAGCATCTTAATGAAAGCAATTGCTCTGTCATAAAACTAGCTTTTGGAATAAGAGTCAAACAACATTTGGATTGTACCACATTGGGTACCCAGTACTAGAGAGTATGATAGAATTTGGGGATTAGGTTTAATATTGGTAAGTTTTGTTTTTGTTTGCTTTTAAAGCTTCTTATGCATGTTCTCATGATTTCTTTGGATACTTACCAAACTAAACTGCCATAGCCATACCCCCCACCAAAAAAAGCAATAATTAAATAGCATTTTATCTAAGATGCTCTGGACAGTAAATTGAAATTACAAAATATCTAGCAAATATTCCAGTGGCATGTTAATCCACTTCTAAGTTATAAACTATATATCCATAGCACTTAAAAAAACCCACAGATCTGGATCAATAGTGAATTAACAAAAGTAGACTAGCCTGATGCCAAGTGAATAGTTCACAGAGTTGGCTACTGTACAAAAATAATGTCTTATAGGTCAACCTACAAGTGCTCAGAATGGAAAGTAGAGGAGGCAGGGAAGACTTTAAAACTATATCCTCTTATGTTCCTAAGGCTGTTGGAGCAGAGGAAGGCTAGAGACTGCTGAAGAAACTGTTGCATTCCTCTTCAGATGGAAGTTACATTTTATGCTGGCCCTTATTTGTATTTTCATGACAACCTTATACAGAACATGATATGCAACTTGGTAGGCTGATGTTATAATGCATGGTCAACACCCTCATGAGATGTATCTGTTGCTTGTTGCTGGACTGTACTACTTCATATTTGAATGCGCCTTTAAAAATGCAGTACTTTCAAACCTAGAATGTCAGGGGGGGAGCTGAGGCTCAGACCTTTGTCCCATCATGTTAGGTTTGTTTCAGCAACATATTATGTGAAAAGACTGTAGAGTTTGGCTCTTAGCCATGGTGCAGAGACAGCAATTTGCAGCACAGGAACACTTAGTTCCATGTCAGACTTGACCATGAAGCTGGTTTTGAGCTATTGCCCTGAGTTAAGTCCAATGAGAAATCAGCTGTGGTATCATCACCTTGTTTGGGTTCAAAGAAGACTAGCCACAAAGGAAGCCTCCTGATCTCAATAGGCCAGAACATACCAGTTTAATGCTTCTTGTGCCTTTGAATTCTTCTGAGCAAGTTTTGTTCACTACTCTAAACAATTAAGAATTCTGGTCATGGGATGGTGGTTGGCAATATATTAGTTATTTATTTAGATATCTATATAACTTATGCACCACTTAATTTAACTGACCTCTAAGCAGCTCACAAAAGATACATATAAAAAATGAATAAACATTCACATCTGTGTACCTCAAAATCATACATACATGCACCTACATATGTGAGAAACTATGCAACGTGATCTAAAAGTTCCTCAGAAAAGTCAGATGAAAACTTGTCTTAACCTGTGCTTTCAGACGGTGTTTACCTCAGGCCACCCTCAAATGCAACAAAGCTGAACCTGAGGTCTCTTCTACTAACAGCCCATGGTAAAATATTGGTGCTGTGATAGTTGTTTCCATCTCATTCCCAATTCCCTTCCCCTATACATCTTAGCCACTTTATGCAAAAAATTGATTTCTCGATTAAGCTATGGGAAAGCTGATGGCAAGGACTGACAATGAGCTGCTTCTATAGCAGAGGTTGTAGCGTCCTCCTGATGTTGTTAGACTATAACTTCCATCAGCTCCCATCCAACATAGCCAATGATCAGGGATGATGGGCATTGTAGTCCAACAACCCCTGGAGAGCACCACATTCAAAACCTACTGCTCCTCAGCATTAATGAGTGTTTAATTTTTTGAATATTTTTTATTCAGTTTTCCATTTGACATTTGCGTAAATCATAATCATATACAAATAGGATTCTCTGAATCCCTAGACTTCCCTCCATGGGTTCCATAGTTATTCTTTGCTGACTGCATCGTATAATGTTCTCCATATTTCCTGAAAAATCAGTTCTTACCATAGTTCCTGTCACATTACAAATGTTTTTAAAATTCTGCCAATGTTTTTAATTGTTTACAGTGTTCTTTTAAGAAACTTATAAATTTCCCCCATTTTTTATTAAATTTGTTATCTTCCTGGTGTCTGATCTTCCCGGTCATTTTCGTCATTTCAGCATAGTCCATCATTTTTGTTAGCCATTCTTCTCTGATAGGTACTTTATCTTCCTTCCATCTCATTAATGAGTGTTTTTAATGCCACGTTAATCAGAGCAGGCAGTCTCATGGTCACTTCAGTGTACACTTACAAAATGAAACACATAAAATTATAAATGTGTGTATGCCATCAAAAGTGTGTCATATAGAGACACCAGTAGGAAAGTTGCAATTGGCCATAGTTCTCTTTTTGCATGTACACTTGATAATAAACCTGGAGTTTCCACTGTGTGATATTTAGAATAACCAATTGTCCCATTTCTCAAGAAACAGATGCCACAAACCAGTAAGTCACAAAGTGCTGTTTCTGTACAATTTGTTCAACAGGATCAAAAATGACCACAAATGTTAATTTTAATTATCCCAATTTATGAATTGGAACATTTATTTATTTTTTTAAGACAGAAAGAAAAATGTTATTCTGGCTTGGTGATGCTGAATCAGTGAGTTAGGAATGGATGAGATAATTTGGCTTCAGCTTTGGAGATTTATTCATCCATTTAACTAATTAGTTAATGTTACCAACTAACTTGTGTGACGGATAATGCCAGGCTCAGAAGTGCAAACTGGGAAATCATTGTTTAAGAGTCTGCCAATATTGCGTTCAGGGTATGCAGAGATTAGTGACCACTTGATGAATATGTATATTGGCATTCACAGTAATAGCAAGTGATTGTATTTAGGTACAATGCTGATTCAAATAAGCATTAGGTCAAGGAACTGAAAAACAGTCCGATAAATACATACCTTAGCAGATTGTGGCTAGTAACAGGACACAGTGAAAAAATGAGTCCCATGTATATTTTTCCTTTGGAAATCAAACATAAATGGGGGGAGGGGAATACTCTCAATGGTTAACAAAGTAGTTTTTAGGTTCAACAGAATATTTTCCTGTCTCTTTCAAAGAGACCATAGTTTGCCTGGCAATTTTTTGAATGAATGAGCGGCCAGCAATGAGGGGGTTCAAATCTGCCCTAACTATAATTTCTAAAATAGTCCCTTTGTCCTGTGTGCCCACGCTGCATCTTGAGAATTGCTCCCGGGTACTGTTGTTCTGTTTCAACCCAGCCACACGGGAGAAGACAAAGGGAATAATGCCTGGCAATGTACCAGAAACACACCATCTTGGACTGATGTCTCACTTGTCCATCCCACTGAGAGAGCTCACAAAAAGAGATGATGCATATAGCCATTTGGCTCTGCTTCAGTTCCTCTAGTGCCTACAGTACTCTTTCTTGGAATGCCATGCAATCTTAAATGAAAAATAAAATTAGTGTTTCATTAAAAAAAATAGTTGTGAGCTGCATTGACCTTAACTG
Source organism: Podarcis cretensis (assembly GCF_951804945.1). Taxonomy (NCBI): domain Eukaryota; kingdom Metazoa; phylum Chordata; class Lepidosauria; order Squamata; family Lacertidae; genus Podarcis; species Podarcis cretensis. The sequence continues at coordinate 114,908,345 of NC_137170.1, read as the reverse complement.
GTTAGGTTTACAAAAGAATTAGAGGAAATGTCTCCTCGCTACCAAAACCACGTCTGCCCTCTGAAATTTGCTGAAAGATGCAATCAGTGTTTTTTCTGCACAACAGAAATGGTGTCCTGGGAAAGACGAACAGATGTAGTATGCTCTATCCAGATTAAGACCATTGGATGAAATTGGGTCCTTAATTACGTCAATGCAATCCACTGATTCTACCAGAGATTAAGAGGATGTAGTTGTTGGAAGGATGTAGCCATTTCTTTATTTGCAGGACACTCTTCCCCACCAAAAAAGGGAGAAACCAGTGTTTCTGTATGAGATATTAAATGAATTGATTAAAGTTGGGTTAAATGGTTAATTTTGTTTGGTTGAAAAATCACGTTTACAGTAAGGGTGTACCTTGGATTTAAATGAACCCTAAGTTCCCAGCTGAAGCAAATATTTGGTATAGAAACTTCTGCAAATTTGGTAACCTTCATTGCACACCATGATTCATTCTGTGTCCTTCATTCAGAATGTGAAGTACACCGAGTCCATCAAAATTGTTGACTGTAGAAAGTAATTAAAGAATGATTTGGGGAAAGTTGGCACAGGAAAACCACTATCTTTGTTCTTTTATGATAGTATTGGGGGAGTTGATAAATTGATTTGATGAAGCTTCCAATTGTTGGCAGTCTGTTTGTTCTGTTTGGTATAAATTATGTTTCTTTATTAATGTGCATGTGCCCAAGAGAATAGCAATGTGTGCAGATCTGCATAAATCAAATTGTAATCTTAGTGTCCTTAATCATCCCCCCTCCAACACTGTGATAAAGTCTGATGACTCAGCACATGTTTTGGGGTTGCTACATGACCCTGACTATGTGCCATATTAAAAGCTGTTATCAGCACATTTAAAGTTTATTGTTCACCATAAAGTTCATTTCTTTATTGATTTTTAAATAAACACTTAAATAATGCAGAGCCTTCAATACATGTTAGAAAAGCTGTTAGGAAAAATTGGGGGTGGGTAGGTATACAAAATAAATTACATAGCTTGTTATCCCCAATAAGTATAACAGTCATAATTTTGTTGAAATAATGATGATCTAAACTTTGTTTTGTGAAAGTGTTTCTCCTCCAGTTACATAAGAGATAAGCTCCAAACTCTCTCAATAGACCCCATAATAGATGTGTGATTAACATTCAGAATCTTATGGCAAGTATCATACAAAGTCATAAATAAAATAGCTTTACTATGGATTGTTAACTTGGTTTGTAGCAGTTCCCAAAAAGCAATGACAGTTTATCAACCAGCAGCATGAACTGTCAAATTAACATGGATGAGCATATTAGATAAAACTATGGAAAAATTATTGTACATGAACTCTAGCCAATTTTCAAGCAAGCAAGAACCCAACCATCTTCATACAGAAGCACAAGTTTAGAGTGGCTGTAAAAGGTATCTTGTGGCTCAAAAGAATTTCCATGTTTATTAAGATGAAATACCGTATTTTTCGTCCCATAGGATGCTCCATCCCATAGGACGCACCTAGGTTTTTTTGGGGGAAATAAAGGAATTTCCCCCCCTTTATTCCCCCCCAAAAACAGGTCGGGGAACAGCGGGATGGCGGCGCTGCGCCTCCCCGCTGTCCCCCGAGCTTGTGGGGCTGGCCGATGTCTGCCCGGCGCGAGGGGCGCTCTGCTTCAGGGCGCCCGCGCACCGGACAGCAGGCTGCTATCCACAGCCTAGCGAGCCCTGCGGGAACTCCCGCAGGGCTCCCCAGGCTGCGGATATTTGCCCGGCGCGAGGGGCGCTCTGCTTCAGGGCGCCTCTTGCGGTGGGCAGCAGGCTGCTATCCGCAGCGTGGGGAGCCCTGTGGGAACTCCCGCAGGGCTCCTCACGCTGCGGATGTCTGCCCGGCGCGTGGGGCGCTCTGCTTCAGGGCGCCGCACGCGCTGGGCAGCAGGCTGCTATTTGCAGCCTAGGGAGCCCTGTGGGAACTCCCGCGGGCTCCCCAGGCTTGCTGATAGCTTCCTGAAGCCTTGGAGAGCCTCTCCAAGCTTCAGCGAAAGCCTGTATTCACCTCATAGGACGCACACAGATTTCCCCTTCATTTTTGGAGGGGGAAAAGTGCGTCCTATAGGGCGAAAAATACGGTAGATGTTGTTGTATAACAGACACATTCTTCTTTTCTTCTCTGATCTTCTACCTCTAGGCTGGTCTTCAGTACTTGTGCCAGTGTTATCTGCATGCAGCAGCAGAGTAATGACCCAGCAAGACTGCAATAACATTTTTGCGTGTGACATTGCACTGGCAAAGGCATTGACATAGACAGCCTAAGCACTTATTTGCTGGCACAGCAAATCTTCTGACTGGACTATAAATTCATAGGCAGAGTTTATAAACAGGAGCCCTTAATTGGATGTAGATAAATGCCAAAATGGAGTGCTACACAAACCTGACTCTAATACTACTGGTTAATAGGAAAGATGATGCATCCGAAAAGATTATTTACAGTGGTGAAAGCCTCCCCTTGCCTCATAGCTCAGTAAGTCATACAGCTACCTGTGTCTAGGCAAACCCTTGAATACGGGTTGCTCTTGCTGAGAAGGCATCAAGACAGCAGCATGGTGGTTAGGATGTGTTATGTACTGAGTTGAATAGGATCCAAACTGCAGCAGTCTGATTGGTCCTAGAACAATGCAGCAGTATGATTGGTTGGCAGGAGCCACCCAATCCAGCTCCAGATAGAAGTGAATCCACAACCTGATTGGCCTACAGGAGAATTCTGGAATTAGCCAATCACGTGCAGCCCATTGTGTAAATAATGTATATAAAGCAGATACTTTGAGGGGACTTTCATTCCCTCCTCACCACTATGAGCTGAATAAAGAGCATGAAATCCACTCTCGACTCTGAGTATATTTCGGGATGACAATAGCAGGAAGCTATCTTGCATAGAAAGTTGCCCTTTGCTGCATCAGACCATGTGTATATAGCTTAGTACAGTGGTACCTCGGGTTAAGAACTTAATTCGTTCTGGAGGTCTGTTCTTAACCTGAAACTGTTCTTAACCTGAAGCACCATTTTAGCTAATGGGGGCTCCTGCTTGCAACGCCGCTGTACGATTTCTGTTCTCATCCTGAAGCAAAGTTCTTAACCCAAGGTAATATTTCTGGGTTAGCGGAGTCTGTAACCTGAAGCGTATGTAACCTGAAGCGTATGTAACCCGAGGTACCACTGTACTGTCTATATTCATTAGTAGCAGATTTTTCCCCTTTGCATTTTTGTTATTTCTTAAGAATATTGATTTTCTATTTAAAGGGGCAATCCAATCCTATCCACTGTTACTCAGAAATGAGACTTATAAGGAAGGACCACAGATCAGTGGTAGAGCACAAGCTGAATGGAGGCAGCACTCCTGTAGGATAGCATTGCTGGGGAAGGCATATGGTGGGAAGGAGAGTCAGGTGGCATCAGGCTCCTACCTTCCCCTGGAAGAACAACCCAGAAGTGAGGTGGGTCTCGGCCTTTTTAGAGGGTTTTCAACCTGATTCCTTCTTTATGGCCCCAGTCCCTGGCACCCCCTAGCCTGGACCATCAAACCCAACCTGCAGTAATCCATGACTACCTCAACCCACCTTGACCGATACCCCAAAGACCCAATTTGTCTGATACATAGACTGATACATAGACCAAATTTGTCTCAAGCCCTGGCTGAATCCAATAGACAGCATATATATGCATTCTCAGTTAAAATTGAAATACAGATTGACCTGCTGTAAACAATCATTAATTGTTTGCCAGTTGTCTTTGCATGTGGAGCAATAATTCTGCCCAGAAGAATTCAGTCTATACTCTGCAAATTGATTTAAATATAAATGGCATTGCTCTTTCTCCTCCAGCCATTCTCATCAAAGACATACAGTACATGTCCAGCTATCTTGTAATGCAATTATATCTGTTTGCCTGTAAGCATTTCATTCAAAATTAATCTTAAAACCTGGTTGTTGTTACTTCCCCTGTTGCTTTGGAAAGCAATAGAAATACATAATAGTCTATTTTATTGACCTTTACCATCCCATCTGGCCCAACTGCTTCCTGAAGCATTAATAAAGGTCAAGAGGATTTTTAAAGGGAAAAAATGGTTGGTGATTGGTGCACAATACCTAGCTGTGGAGTTCGAACAGGGGGTGAGTGGTAAGAATGCAAATGTTCCATCAGTGCAAATATTAAAGTAAAGGTAAAGGTACCCCTGCCCGTACGGGCCAGTCTTGACAGACTCTGGGGTTGTGCGCCCATCTCACTTAAGAGGCCAGGGGCCAGCGCTGTCCGGAGACACTTCCGGGTCACGTGGCCAGCGTGACATCGCTGCTCTGGCGAGCCAGAGCCACACACGGAAACGCCGTTTACCTTCCCGCTGGTAAGCGGTCCCTATTTATCTACTTGCACCTGGAGGTGCTTTCGAACTGCTAGGTTGGCAGGCGCTGGGACCGAGCAGCGAGAGCGCACCCCGCCGCAGGGATTCGAACCGCCGACCTTTCGATCGGCAAGTCCTAGGCGCTGAGGCTTTAACCCACAGCGCCACCTGCGTCCCGTGCAAATATTACCACTCCACAAATGAGGGGGAGAGGATGGTCTCTCAGAGGCTATAAATGGTGCTTGCTGTGGATTACTGCACATCAGATTGGAGGAGCAGGCTTGACTGGCAAAGTTCCCACAGCTTTCCATTGTTTTGATTGAGAACAGACTGCAGGTTCGAGACTAGACTAGAGGGGGGGTCTCTAAACTTGTTGAAGTAAAATTGCTTTGTGGTTCCTTCCAATTAAAGTGGTAGATAGATATATAAAATGAATGGTAATTCTATACATACTCTCCAACATTTGTCTGATGAAAATAGGGTCATCCTATTCTTCTTCTACTAGAAGAAGAAGAAGAAGAAGAAGAGTTTGGATTTGATATCCCGCTTTATCACTGCCCTAAGGAGTCTCAAAGCGGCTAACATTCTCCTTTCCCTTCCTCCCCCACAACAAACACTCTGTGAGGTGAGTGGGGCTGAGAGACTTCAGAGAAGTGTGACTAGCCCAAGGTCACCCAGCAGCTGCATGTAGAGGAGCGGAGAATCAAACCTGGTTCACCAGATTACGAGTCTACCACTCTAACCACTACACCACACTGGCTCTCTGCTACTACTGCTACTACTGTTACTACTACTACTACTTCGTCTTCTTTGGCGATCACACGTAGCCAAGTAAGATTGTCTTCCATAAACACATTTTTTAAAAGTGAGTCTGTAAGTGATTGTGGAGGCCAATTCTGGATCCACATGTCCTTCCACAGTGGGGACATAGGTTTCCAGGCAGGAGGTGATCATGGTGAGGGTTTGCCAAGCGTGCCTTCCTCTTAGCACATTTATCCCTTTTGTTCTGAGTTCGAGTGTCTTCAAAACCTATGCCACATTTGGTAAAGACTGTTCTCCAATTGGAGCACTCGTAGGCCATTATTTCCCAGTTGTCGATGTTTATACTACATTTTTTAAGATTTGCCTTGAAAGAGTCTTTGAACCTCTTTTGTTGACCACCAGCATTACGCTTACCATTTTTAAGTTTGGAATAGAGTAGTTGCTTTGGAAGACGATAATCAGGCCCAACATGACCTGTCCAACGAAGTTGATGTTGAAGAATCATTGCTTTGACACTGGTGCTCTCTGCTTCTTCCAGTACACTGGTATTAGTTTACCTGTCTTCCCAGGTGATATGTAAAAATTTTTGGAGACACCGTTGATGGAATCTTTCGAGGAGTTGGAGATGGCATTTATAAGTGGTCCACATTTCACAAGCATACAGTAAGGTTGGTAGTACAATAGCTTTGTTTTTGTTTTTTTTAATGATATTTATTAAGTTTCACAAAATATAACAAACTTCGAAACAACAAACAACAAACATCAGAAATACAAACAATATCAAAAATCATAAGAAAAAAAACATTAAAAAGATTCAACATAATAATAAAAGAAAAATTAAAAGAAAACTCTGGTTCATTTTAATAGTCTTCAAAACCTTATTTTCCTTGCTTCCTCCCGCCTTCCCTTCTTGTATTCCACTTTAAAAGTTTTTTCAGCAAGCTCATTCATATTCGTTTTCATCCTTTATCTTTCCCTTTATACTCTTCCTTATCCTAATCACTGGAACCCCATCATTTCATTTACACTGCCCTTAGCACTCATAGATTTTACAATGATTTTGTAGATAAACTTTGAACTTCTTCCAGTCTTCTTCCACCAACTCTTCTCCTTGATCTCGGATTCTGCCGGTCATTTCTGCCAATTCCATATAGTCTATTACTTGTATCTGCCATTCTTCCAGGGTGGGTAGGTCTTGTGTCTTCCAGTGTTTTGCGATGAGTATTCTTGCTGCTGCAGTAGCATACATAAAAAAGGTTCTATGGTAGTACAATAGCTTTGTAAACAAACATTTTGGTTTCCCAGCAAATCTCTCGGTCCTCAAACACTCTTCACTTCAGTCGGGAGAAAGCTGCACTCGCAAAGCTCAGGCAATGATAGATTTTGGCATCAATGTCTGCCCTTGTGGAAAGATAACCAACATTTTCCAATGTTACACCACTGAATTGGATTTGTGGCACTGCAGAGGGGTTGTTTTATGCTTGTTGGTGCAGCACTTTGGTTTTTTGAATGTTGAGTGATAGGCCACACTTTTCGTAATCTTCTGCGAAGATATTTAGGAAAGAGAGATGAGTCTAGGTTCCCAACCCCCATCACACAGTTCCACATCCTTTCCCAAAATTCTAGGTCATCTTTCTCACTGTGAGAAATTTAATGAGGTTTAGACAAGATCAGTTCTACAGGCTGCAAAATGCTCCCCCACTCACCAGTTACTGTACATTGGTGAATCCACCTTTGCATTAAACCTGCTTCTTCTTCCACCAGATTGCACAGGATTCCTGACCACAGGAAGGATTCCAAGTGGTTTCAACTGAATGCAGCCAGAATCCACCTTCAGAATCCACACACAACAGTGCCAGCATGCTCAGGGATGTTGCAGGAGGGTTGGGCTAGGACCCATGCCCCCTACCCAGTTTCAGCTTCACATGCTACTTTGAATGCCTGAAGAGGACTAAAAGGTTAAAGTGTTTTGTTGGGCAAACTAAAGTGGCACAATAATTTTCCTAGCAGAGTATTTTACATGAAGACAAAAGGAAGGACTTTTGAGGGCACTCAGCAAAAGTTACTTCAGCATTTTTTGATGATACGACTTAAAAAGATTTAAATAATCTTAAAGTTCCATTAATAGTTATGTGCGAGGTTTTTTCCTTCTTATTTTTTTTTTAAGGTTTTGAGAGAGAGAGAGAGAAAGCAAAACACTTACTAGGCTAAAAGTATGTCCAACACTGGATGAGATTGAAATGATATTTTACACTCCTAGCAATCTGTATCTGCCATAAAGAAAAAAATTATCTTTCACTTGACGTTTTTATAAAGTTGGATAGTTTCTGAAAATGTCAGAAGAGGATTATTCTAAAGTAATATCAGCTGATGGATTACACTGGCATTGATGTTTTTGCAACATAAGGACTGCTCATACATAGAGACTTCCTGTTTTTAGAATGGAATAGATTAGTAGAGAATTTTGACAGCTTAACTCAGTGAATGTGACCATGACTTGTTTTTTGCCAGTCGAGGAGGCCTGCTTTTGAATATATGCTCATGTAGTCAAAACTTTTTCATGTAGTCAAAAACTCCTCATATGAAGTAGCCCTCTTTAAAAACTAAAGGTGTCCCTGGTATGTGTGTTTGTCACAACGTGGTTCCCTTGAGATGTTTTGGACCACAGTCCTCATCATCCTCAGCCAGCCCTGCTGATTTATTGCACCTTCTCACACAATGACAGTTTGCAGATTTATCATTTGTGAGTTCTTTAAGGTTATCCATAAGGATTTTGCTTATGAGAAATAATGTATGATAAAACAAGCAGGTGAACTGTCTGTCCATAATACCTTTTCTGCCTATTATGAGTAGAGCTTTAGAAATGGGAACAAAATACTATCTGCTTGGCATTTAAATAAAATGCTTAGTCAAATAAATTCTTACTCATAAATAGCCACTAACGTAGACTTCCAACACTACAATTCCATGATTCTATGCTTCTATGTCATACCACACCCACTGGTCTGAATGTAATTTAGCAAGGCATGTTTCATAGCTAATTTTATAATACAATGCATACTGCTGTGTGAAAGGAACATTAGGAAAACAGGAGAGAAGAACTAGCATTATAATCAGGAAAAGTATCACAGTTAATTCCTATGTCTGAATCCTTCCGCTCTGTGTATGTGTGTGTGTGTGTGTGTGTGTGTGCTTGTTTACTTGTGTGCAGCTTCTCCTGAAGCCTCATTTAGTCTAATGTCAAGTAATAAAATAGTGCTAGTAAATATCCAGTTGTGGTTGTCGTCTCTCTCTGTGTGTTTACTAAACCTCACAGAGAATGGAACAATACATTGTACCAAATGGTTTGCTGCAGAAAACACAAGGTGAGTTCACACACTGAAAGAATTCATATGGGTAGATTGGATCGCATGGGCTAACCCTCTGCCATGCCTAGTGATCACATCATAGAGCTCCTTCATTTATTGGATGCCTAGATTGGGCCAAGTTGCCATCTTGCTTGGGGATGATCTGGGGATGATTCTGATGCACTGGCCATCTCCAACCTGATCCTGTTCAGAAGTTTTTGACCACAGGTCCCCTCATCCTTGATCACTGGCCATACTGGCTGGTGCTGATGTTTTGTAGCCCCAAACATCCACAGTGCAGGGAGTTAGGGGATGATGTTGCTTCTGAGTGTTCCTGGATGCCAGAGTGTGTCAATAGTTCTCAACACATGCATCCAAGTCACAAAGCACTGTAAGTTTTGAAATGCTTTGTTGTTGCTGTTTAGTCGTTTGGTCATGTCCGACTCTTCGTGACCCCATGGACCAGAGCACGCCAGGCACTCCTGTCTTCCACTGCCTCCCGCAGTTTGGTCAAACTCATGCTGGTAGCTTCAAGAAAACCATTCAACCATCTCATCCTCTGTCGCCCTCTTTTCCTTCTGCCCTCCATCTTTCCCAACATCAGGGTCTTTTCCAGGGAGTCTTCTCTTCTCATGAGGTCGCCAAAGTTTTGGAGCCTCAGCTTCAGGATCTGTCCTTCCAATGAGCACTCAGGGCTGATTTCCTTAAGAATGGATAGCTTTGATCTTCTTGCAGTCCATGGGACTCTCAAGAGTCTCCTCCAGCATTGAAATGCTTTACTATTTCTAAATGAGCAGATCACACAGCTCGATTTGTGCTCAGTTTGAAATGATCGATTGCAAATAAAATGAGGAGATGCCCTGCTTCTGACCACGAAATCTTATGCCGCGACTCTTTTAAGTAACATTCAAAAGAAGTAGGAGATCACCTCTATAAAATAAGGGGAGACATTAAATATGACAAAGTATGGGTGAGTAACACTTTAAAGAAAGAAGAAAACCCTTGATAAATGAAATAACCAAGATATATTTGTCTAAGGTTATTGATAGACGTAACCTATAAGAAAAACAACAGTTGGATTTATATAAATTCTATTAATAAGCTGTAAGTTTACATCAACTTGGGTGGGATTGCTATAGTTACCAATGCACAGCTGTTGATTGAACTCCATGTGCTCACCTCTGGAACAAAGTTGCAAATTAAGGATTCAGTACTTTAAATATCAGGTCAAGTTGTTTTAATCTGGAGTTCCTCCTATGTGGTTCACAGGCCAGTTTTTTTGGGGTTGGTTACCTACGCAGCTGCATGCTTTCCCACACGGCAACCTTTACCTGACAAAATAAAGCCTGTTTTCTTCCAGTTGGCTGATGGTCATCCTCGTCCTGGCCTTGATATCTTCACATGAATAATCTCTTATTTTCTGCCTTGCACCTGGCCTTTTGTTACCAGAAATGTACTACTGGTTCAGTGAAAAGTTCCCATAAATAGCTTTATTTATTTTTTTACTGTAGGTGTGATAGCATCTGAAATGGCTTCTCTTTTGCATGAGCTGATCCATCTTCCTCAGGGAGAGAAAGAAGTCTCTCTCTCTCTCTCTCTCTCTCTCTCTCTCTCTCTCTCTCTCTCTCTCCCCCCCCCCCGCCCCGACAACCAGAAGGCCACATCAATATATATTTTCCAGCATTGGTTTTGCAGCCTATCATATGAGAAGCCAAATAAAAAGAGCAGCATAATTAGGAATGCCGGGAAGTAATGAACGGCAATGAAACTTGTGGTGTGTTTTATGTGTTTTTCCACATCTGCTCCATGTCGCTGGCTGTTGTGAGTGAAGGGGAAACAGGGTATGGGCCATAGCTTCAGGGGCAGAGCATCTGTTTACAGGCTGAGGGGCCTAGGTTCATTCCCAAACATTTCCAAGTAAGACTGGGAGAGATTCTTGCCTGAAAGTCTGGAGAGCCACCACCAGCCCATGTAAGCAACACTGAGGTAGATGAACCAGCAGTCTGACATGATAGAATTCAGCCACCTATTCTCCTATGTGAGAATCTTACTTTACAGATTTCATTGCTAAAAGTTAAATCTGAAGTGGAGAAAACTACTAGGCACAAGTTCCCTGTTTTTGCCCGTGTCCTATGTTTTGGGTAATGCCTCATTCTGTACATCTAGGTATAGAGGATGCAGGTGGTGCTGTGGTCTAAACCACTGAGCTTCTTGGGCTTGCTGATTGGAAGGTTGGCGGTTCGAATCCCTGTGATGAGGTGAGCCTCTGTGGCTCTGTCCCAGCTCCTGCCAACTTAGCAGTTCGAAAGCATGCCAGTGCAAGTAGATAAATAGGTACCACTGCAGTGGGAAGGTAAATGGCATTTCCATACTCTCTGGTTTCCGTCATGGTGTTCCGTTGTGCCAGAAGCAGTTTTGTCATGCTGGCCACATGACCCAGAAAACTGTCTGTAGACAAATGCCAGCTCCCTTGGTCTGAAAGCGAGATGAGCACCGCAACCCCATAGTTGCTTTTGACTGGACTTAACCGTCCAGGGGTCCTTTACCCTTTAAATCTAGGTGCACCATCTAATTACACACATGCATCACTTCATTATTTCCAGATAACACAACCAATGGCAAAGAATCTATCCCTTTTTTCCCTCTGGAATTTGTAAATGGCTCTGAAAAGGAGGACTTTTTTTAGACAGAACTCACCAGAACTTGGTTCCGGCACCTCTCAGGTGGGCACCATTGCCATTCTAAAAGAAAGAGGAAGGTGTTTATGATGAGTTCCAGCACCTCTTTTTCTAGAAAAATGGCACTGCTGAAAAGCCTATAACAGACAATCACACCCTCTATGAAACCTCAGCCACTAGTCTCCAGTCACCATGACCGATTCAGTCAAATGGATCAGTAGCAAACAAAGGTGACATGTGAAATGGCAATGACATTGACTCCCGTCACAAATGCACTTCATCATGTGGAGGTATCGCTAAAATCAATGGTGCTTACTTGCAAGTGCTTCGAATTGCAGCCATGTGGTAACAAGGGCATTTGAGGGCCCTCTAATAGAGTATAAAAGAGGCACTAAAATGAATCTGACCGGTTAGGTGATTTAAGATATTCATTGTTCAAGCACCGACATCTGCATGGCAGTCATTCAAGCACAGTCCTCCTTACTCATCCTTTTTAGTTTTCCAATGTGGCTGAGTTGTGGCTCAGTTTTTGAACTAGAAAATAACCAAACTAGGCCTTGTCCCACCCAAACCATTTATGGAGGGGTGAAAAGAAATCAACCACAAAAAGTGGAGACAGGCAGGTGAATTTGGTTGAAATGTTCAGTGGGGATTGGCTCTCACTTTAATAATTAACATTGAGAGGTGGCTAACTTTTCATTGGTATCCCCACATCTTTCAAGTGCTCTCCTTGAGGATACATGCCTGGTGTCATCTAAATCAGTTTCAGTTGCCAGGCTAAGGCAGACCTGCAGTTAATTAATGTTGCCCTTTATGGTGATTAATTAATGTTGCCCTTTATGGAAATTGCTCCCTCCTCATTTTAGCATTTTAGCAATGCACACACACAAAACACTGGCTTGTTAGACTAGCATGCGCTTCATACGTAAACAGATGTAATCCCATTTGTTTGTTTGTTTGTTTGTGACATTGTATATATTAAAGGAATGAATACAGAACTTCAAAAGAAAGGGCAATATTCTAGCTTTTAGTGTTCATTTACTGGCAGAAGTTCTAATACAGCAAGCTCTTTTTCCACTCCAAAAAGAGTACAGATTTTCTCTCCCCCCCCCCACCGCAAGCCACCTCCCTCCTGGTTCCATGTAATTTCACTAAACAATTTTGTGGCAGTATTTCAAATCTGAAAGGCGCAAAGCTGTTAGTCCCCTAAAGCCAACCATATGGTCTTGGCAGAGTAAATACTCCTTGTTGTATCTGTCTTCAGACAGATTATTGCCCTGGATAAAAATGTTGTGGTGGAAAAGTTAATCTTTCATGTTAGCATATTCATATCCTGTGCACATCAATTCATGTCTCTTGTACATAATAGTCAGGATGCAAGTCAAGCTGAAAGAGCAAAGCCGCACACAGATAAAGGTGACACACTAACTGCTTTTGAACAAATTGACTCCAGCACCGTCTGTGCAGAAAGGACTGAGTATCACTTGAAGGCTCCGTCCATCATTTTATCGTATGCATAGGGAGATTTGATCTTTCTGCAGAAGCTTTTGCATGAAACTCAAGTTGGGATCCGTTTATTTACAATATGACTTCCCAAGCACTTGTTGCTTGAATTAACATGAAAGCCCCATTGACAATATTGATACTCTCCCCCAGTTCAAAACCCCAGTTATGAGTCGATCCTATAAATAAAGTGCTCTGTCATTAAAGAAGTAATACTGGGATTTATAACAATCAGTTGGGGGAAAATGGATATTATTATTTTTTTCCAAATTAAATGAGTTAAATTATAGCATCCCAGCTGGCTTTAGGGTGTTGTTTAAGATTTTATCAGAAACCACAATAATAAAATTTCTGTGAGGTGGGCATAGAACCATGCCAGCTACCCGTTTCAGCCAAAAAGTTCTTACAGGGACATGAAAATATTGTTTGCATACTTTCAGAGTCACAGCTCTGCTGGACTGAATCCTTGATCATAGTAATTTAGATGTCAACATTATTGCGTGGAAAAATTTGTGTGTGATCTGTGTACAAAATGATGTCTTCTTCGTTATCCCTGGTGCCTGAGAATCTTTATCAAGATCTCTTACGAGTTCAACATGGTGCCCTTCAGATGTTACTGAACGACACTTCTCATCAGTCCCAGCCCACATGATCAGTGGTCAGTGATGATAATGACCGCTCCCCACTTAAAACGGGGGGCACCTTTTGCGTGGACGCGTGCAGCCCTGGATCTGGAGTGGCCCCATCAGCATAGGCTTTGCCTTCCCTCAAGTGGGATACCTGGAGGTCCCCGCCTACCCCAGTGAGTTGCCCAATCCCACCTGGGGGAAGCGTTGCCAGGGAAACCAGGCCAGGTAAGGGGAGGCATTACCTGCCCACACAATAGAGGGTGGATCTTAATTGTTAATCCTCACTTGGCTCCAGAGCTTCTCCCACCCTACCCACCCTCAGTTAATGTCTTCTTTTGCAGGTTAACTTTTCTTCATAGGTTTTGCAGGTTAACCTGTCTCCACAGGTATGCGGGCGCTGCTACGATAAGGTCGCTGTTGAAGGGCCGGAAAGGAATTTCCCTGCATTGGCAGATTTCGCCTTTCCCGTAGCAAAACGTCACAACTTTGGCGGTATCAGGCCTTGGGCGGAATCCTTTAGTCCATCTTCCTCTTTGCGGCGGCGATACCAGGGTTCCCCGTTAAAGGGGTTTTTGAAGGGAGGCTTTGGCCGTACGCCGAAAGGTCGTCATTGCTCTCCCCTGCGGCGGCGTAACGGGGGCGGCTATCTCTGCTTGAACATATGTTCTCCAGAGCCGGCCCATCCCCCACACACACACTGGATAACCCTGATGCTCCCTAGGTCCCCGGCTGGGGACTAGGGAGGGAGAACGCCCAATGCCTGAGCCAAGGTCTACCCACATTTGAAATTTAATAAAGTTGTGGCCAATTTAATCCCATAGCACGTTGTCTAGAGTCGTTATTCCACATGACGGGGGGGACCACTCGGGATCTGGGGACTCCGCTTGTCCACGCAACAACTGTGATTCAGCAGTATCTAGAGGGGCATCAAGTCGGTTACTCCAGTCTCAGATGGACAGAGTTTGGTAATGGTATCATTTATGAGGAAGGTCTCTGAAGAACTGCTTTATCTTATGTGGTGAGGTTTTCACTCATAGAGCTGACAGACTAGCTAGGCATTTTGGAACATAGGAATCTGCCTCAAGTCTGACCATTGGTCCTCCTAGCTGAGTATTGTCTACATTGATTGGGTGCAGCTCTCCAGGACTGGACTTCTCTTGGCTATACCTGGAATTGCCAGTGATTGAACTTCCAGATGCAAAACAGATGCTCCACCAATGAGTCATGGTCCTTCTTTGTGAGTGTGAAATGACTTGCGTAGTCAGTTCCATGGGCATTCCCTCCTCCCTTTGCTTGTACTTCTACATACAGTGGAAATCTGAGTAACAATAGATTTATCATATTGGTAAAAATGTCACCTCCACCTCCATTCCTCTTAGGAGCATGGCCTATTTTTAGAACCAAATGCAAAGAGGCTGTTTAAAGTCTCAAGGAAGAGTTCCAACTCACTGACTCACTGCTGAAGTTAGAAAGTGTTAGAATTACCATTCTATTCATTGACTGTGAAAGAATAGCCCCAACACTATCAAACATTTTTAGCTGCCAAAATTAAAATCCAGTGATGCATTTCAGAAGAAGGAAACTCTTTAATTCTCCTGTCATATTATTTTCTGAAGAGCTACAGGAGAGTTGCATATATACATACATATATATATACACACACACACATCCAGATTTTTAACATTTTTTTACTGGTTTGGGTCCATCACATCATTTTAAGCATGCGTTTTTCCTCATTTAAATTGTCAATATGAGTTACTGAGATCAAAATATTTCAAGGTGCAGATAATTCTGATCTCAGATCATCTACCACTAAACTACAGGTCTTCTCACCGTATCTGATGGTACCACTCTAATACTTAGCATAATATTATTATGTCATGAATAATACCTATCTAAAAGCACACAAAAGGGTGCTTAATAATCAACATTGAATAACTGCAAGGGTGGCTTCAAATACCAAGATGTTCTAACTCCTTTGCCATTAATAGTTTGTGGAAGAAGGCCAGAAAGGCATAACATTCTCTCTCTCTCTGTTTCTGACCCTGTTGGTTATTCAGCTCTCATAGAGAAATGGAGCTGACAGATAATGTGGCTTGCTTATATGACCATGTGCACCCATGGTGGACAAATGTGCCAATTTTTGGCTTCTCATTTGTCCAGCCTTCACTTCTCCACATTTCTGCACCAGGCTGTGATATATATAATGTTTTACGGGTTCTTGTGAAAATTTGTCCACATTTTTGTGCAAATTTATGCCAATTTTTATATGCAATTTTCCCAGATAGCATGCATTATTGTATGCTATTTTCACTAATCTATGCACTGGTATGGACACTTTAATGTATGCATTCTTGTATGTGTCACCTGGCTTGAAAACCTCACTGCAAAATGTGAATAATTGCACATCTCAAAGGATGGCTATGTTTGGGTTTGCATGTTGTTTCAGAAAGTGAAAGTTTGCCTTTATATGCAAACTGAATCAAATTTCTCTCCTGTCTCTAAGAGCAGACCATTGTAAAAAATGCATACACAAACAAATGGTCTTCTCCTACTCATCAGAAAGTCATTAAAAATCAGCTTGGTACTGATCACTGTTGGAGGCAGGCTGCACAGTGTGATGAGCTTTTGCTTGGATGAATGAATATCAAGGCACAAAGCAGATTTAATTTAGGAAGGGAAAACCTTTATTGTTGCTATTGTTCAACATCATTGCTGATATTTCAAATCCTATAATATTCACCAGGATGGACCACTTGTGAATAATTCAGTCTTACTGAATACTTGCCTGTTTTAGTAAAGAAATGTCTTTACCATTGTCCTCACCTATTTTTACTGCATCCATTTTCATTTTGGTTTGTTATGCTGGGTCCCTTGTGGGATTCTCAAAGGAACTCTTAATACATATTTTTAATATACTCATAAATTAATAATCTTAGTATTGCCTTTTATGGTGTTATTGGGGGTGGGGGAAGGAAACATGCACCAGATATCTTCAAAACTGATGCAATATTATGAAAATCATGGGTGTTAGGCCAGGCTACTGAGAAGGGGCCTTTAATTTTTATGGGGAAAATATTAGGCTCCACTAGCACCATATTATAAACATCATGGTCCCTAGACCAGGGTCTTAGTAGCTTGTTTGATAATACAACCCTGGTCAAGACATCCTCAATCTCCATCATCGGGGGGGTCAGTAAAATGCAGAGTTGAGTTCAGATACCTTTCCATTGACCAACTGAACAAACTCAGGAACCACAGTTTGAGAATCTCTGGTTTATTCCGTAAATATCCCTGATGCAAGCTTTTACTAGCTAAGCAGAAAGGTCTTACTTTTTAAATGGGTTTAAATGATATAATGTGATCAGAAGCAATGGCAGTAATTTTAAATGTTTATTTTACAGTAGAGATAATGAAATATCTCCAGGCATTGGTACAGCTGCAGCCGTCAAATTGTAGGGCTCTATTTAAGTGCAAAACCAGACTAATACATATAAATGCAAAAAGTGTGATGACAAAAACTGGGCTGTCAGAGTGATTAAAGCAATCATTGGAAGTTGTTAGTAAAGGCAGAGCTACAAATAATATACTTTGATACTAATTTGACCTACTTAAGACTTTACAGTTAAAAAAAACAACACCTAACATTGCAAAGGTAATCATGATTCTTCTTTATATATATATTTTTCAGTTCAAAGGGAAAAAAGTCTTTTAACAGAGCATCCTAAAGAAATAACATAATTAAGCCAGTCACCTACTGTTTTCATTGTACCTGCAGCAAAGAAAAGCCCTGTCTTAAGTTTGTATCAGAAACTGTTGGGAGTATTTGATACAACTCAACAAGCAGCATCCGTTGCAATTACAGCTGAATTTGGAAAGAATTATGTCTTCCATTTACAAAGGCAGTATGTAAATTGGCATAATTGTCTTCAAAAGAGCAACAGGGATTTGCCCCAGCTGGGGATCTGGACCATAAAACTCAGACTGTGTTTCCATAAAAGAACACTGCCTGCATTACGTCTTTGACCAATCCATAGACTGATTAAAAGCCCCTTGTTATCTTCAATGAAACAGACCCAGGTTAAAAAAAGGCTTTTGCAACGAGTCACCAATAAAGACAAACCCACTGGACATGGATTGTGAACTGCTGAGTGCTTCATAATCCCCCTTGCTTTTGCAACCCAAAAAATGACAATGGGAGATCTATTAAGCTTTTTGCGGATCACCTTATATAAGGATTGAGACTGCATTCATTTTGGTGGGTGTGGGTTTGAAAGTAGTCTAAAGCTAGGGGCACCTGCCAGATGTTGTTGGAATACAAATTCCATCACCGCTAACCATTGGCTATGTTGGTTGGATCTGATAGGAGATAGTCCAACAACATAATCTTTGCTATCCATGACTAAGCAGTTATGTATTCTGGATGTATTTCTGTGCAGTAGCTTCTTGATTAGCCGAGACAGAGGGTGACTTTCCACCTCAAGCAGGTGAATGAGCAAGTGGTGATGGTCCTGTGGAGTTATGCATCACGAGGTGCCATAAGGAACATTGGAACCCTCCTTGTGTTGCATCAGACCATTGGTCTACTTAGCTCAATTCGATCTACACTTCCTGGCAGTGGCTCTTCAAGATTTCAGGCAGAGTTCTCTCCCCGCACAAACTGGAGAAGCTATGGACTGAACCTGGGACCTTCAGCATGCAGGGTCCTTCCCGTTCAGTGACAGAATACATGCTTTGAATGCAGAAGGTTCAGGGTTGGTCCCTAGCACAGGGCTGGAAAAGGCACCTGGCTGAAATTTTGTAAAGCTGCCTGCCTGTCACTGCAGATAAAACTGAAGTAGGTGGATTAATAGAAAAGAGCATGTGACGCCCCTTTTATGTGAGACATGTGCTGCAGCCAGAGCCAGCCCACCTATGAGGCAAAGTGATGTGATTGCCTCAGGTGGCAGATTGCACAGGGACAGCAGATCCCAATGTTGATTTTTATTTCCCCCTTTGTTCCCGATGCAGATCTTCATTCACCCCTTCCACCCTGTCAAGAAGTAGGGGGTGGAATTTTGTGGTTTGCCTCAGGTGCCAAAATGTCTTGAGCCGGCCCTGGCTGTAGCACCACCTTGTTCTGCCAACGCAAATTTGCATCTGCCTCCTTAGCCATGGCCTCAGGCTGGGCAAGCATTGTTGTACAAAACCCAGTCTCTGGGTCCAGCTGTGATTTTTCTCCTTCTGCTTGAAGACTGAGGGTTGTTTTAAGCCAGAAATTTGGAACTTGTGGTCCGCCATATGTAGTTTGGTGGTCAGAGGCAATGGACTATAGATCCCCATCCCTATTTAAAAGTCCAGGGCCACATCAAGAATGTAAAATACAGAAAAGGCATGTCAAAATTTTAACAATCTAATCCGAAATGGTATTTGCTAAGAGATAAAGAAGTTTTTGAAGTAGATAGAGGAATTCTTCCCCAGACAATTGTCTGATTTAATGATTTTGTTGTTGAAATGTCTTGAGTTTATAGTATGAGGTAATTACGTTTGAGTCTTCAGGGAAAATAGATTTATAGTAATGTAGAAAAGTGAACATTAACTTGATTATCACAGCAGATCAAGAGACTCTCTTTAAGTCTTTTAGGAAGGAGAAGGGAAAGCCATGAGGTTATTTGGGTAGGGTTCACTACAATGAAGTTAAAGGCGGAAAGAATTCCACATGCCAAATAAATACATAAAAATTAAAATTACAACATTATAATATGAGAAATCTCATTGCGATCCTGTGTGCTACTAGGATTTCAGATAAGCAAGTAAGCTAGCTAAAAATTCTGATTCACATATGACTTCAAAAACTCAAGATATATGAAATAAATGATAAACTTAACTTGCCTAGATTAGTTTTGCTGGATGACTAATTTAAAGGGGGACCTTGGGGAGGAATTAGTGAGTCTAGGATTCACTTTGCAAGTGGTTCGCCAGAAAATGCCATTGTTGTAATCAAAGCTCAAGTCGCACACTTCTATTACCTCTAGGATAGCAAATGGGAGGGAGGAGCTAAGGACTTCAAGTTGCTGGGTCTTGGTGAATGGAGCATGAATGGTGAATGGAGTATGAACTGCATAATTCTTAATGAATTACATTGTTACTTGCTCTTCACTTTCTAGAGCAGTGAGACATTCTAGCGACCTGGGATTGGCTACAGGAGACCTGTATTTGGCTTATTATTGCAATTATACAATTAGAGCATAAATGGAGGCAACCAGCAGAAACAATTTGTATGCCACAAATCCATAGCCTCACATCAGACTCCCAGAGAGTTTGGTTAAAGTGCTTTGGTCCTTATAACTCACAGATCTCCTCCTGTGCTCTCTACCTCCATTCCAAAATTGCTGCTAGAGAAATTGAGAGAGATCAAGAGATCACTGACCTCCCCCTAACTGGCAGCTGTCATATAGATGTGCCACCTTCTCCAAACTCTGATAGCTTTCCCATTCTAGACAATTCAGGGAGGTCTCTGCATCAGAGAAATCACCTTCTAGCAATTAGTTCCCATAAATAAAAATCCCCTGGCCATGCTGGACCATTGAAAAATAGTGAGTGCATCCAGTGCTGTGTGAGCATAAAAGGCAAGCTTGCACAGTGAATTGTTCTCTACCTCCATCCTCTTCCAGAACTCTGTATCCCCCCCCCCAATAAAATCACCTCCAGAGGCATGGGGAATGTACTTCACATTGTGGGCTTGTACCACTGCAGGCAACCTCAAGAGGAGGAAGTCGGCCAAAACTGGATGGAGGAATCTTGCGTTCTGCCAATTAAGATGCTTCCTACTTGCACTCTGTTGGATACAACTCATCAACTTTATTTTGTCAAAGTCCAGACTGTGCTCAAGTCTTGCTTTAAGATAAGGGCTAGCATCCATATGGACACACAGATATTGCTGGACAAAAACTCCCTCTAATACTTAGAGTCTTAAATGATATTTACAATGCCTTTTCAAGTCAGCCTTTTTGAAATGAGCAGTGTGCCTTTTGAAGGTTGGAACGGACCTATTTTGTTGAGCACTGAATTGCCATTGCTAGTTCCTTTTCGGACCAACCAGAAGAAGATTCATGAAACAGAGATTGAAGTCCAGTCATCTTGTTGTTGGAGTTCCATTGGAATTGCACCAGCAACAAGTATGCACATGGATAGCAAACCACAAACAGTACAAAATAAAGCAGAAGCAGAAATAGAAACATAAAACAGTATACAGTATTTTTTTTTTACTGTGTACCATTAAGTTCCTCTTCTCTAATTATATTTCTATGATGCTTGAATCGTTACACCTATCAATTTGTTCTAAACAATTCTATAACCTTTCCATACTGCCTACTCCATCCTACATACATATGTAGAAATTTTGATGTATTTATATTTTTTCCCTACACTATTCTACACGAATGAGCATTCTGTAATTATCTTTGAGTCATAGAGATTTATATTTTGCTCATGACAAACTTGATATGATGGGGCGGTTTGTGTGTGTCTCATCAATACCCTGCCTCCCTAAAGGCAGGAGCTAAGGGTGACTGCATACTTGTCCCCCTGCCCATTTCATCCTCACAATATCCCTGTGAGGTAGTTTATGCTGAAAGACAGTGGCTGGTCCAAGTCATGCAGTGAGTTAGATGGTTGAGTAGGGATTTGAACCCTGGTCTTGCAGGTCTAACCACTACATGACGCTGGATGGGGGAATATGATTTTAAGAGCAGAAGGATCACATGGATTTAAAGTATGGTTGTAATTCTTTTAATGATACATACTTCCTCATTTCACATTCATCTAGCCCTCCATGGTTTCCCCCACATTTTCTAAAATTGCTGCATATTGTAGTTATTCTATACTTTATCTTCTCCACAATATTCTCCAACAATATATAATGAACAAACATAGTTTGGTCTTCTTTTCTAATTTATATGATGGCTCTTTTCATTTTTGCCAGATGATTGTTTTAAAGCCATGTCATTTCTCATATTGTATTAATCCTTGTTTTCCTTCCTACGTTTGAATAGCAAGAATTGTTTAGTGAAAATATTAATAAAATGACAGCATCTGTCCTCTTCCTGACTCTCTGAGCATTTGTGCTGGCAGCTTCTGAGCTGCCTTACGGCAAGTGTTTGTTTAGGTAGCTCATGAATGTCTAGGCTACCATTGCAATCTGGATCACAGTTTTCTGTTCCTTTCCCATCGTTACTTTGATAAAGACTTTTAAAATTTCATGCCTGTATGTATTATTTTTTAAACACACACACACACACACAAAACCCTAACATGACCACAAACACCCTGGTCAGTCTCACCCAACCACCACAAACCACACTTCACAGCCTGATTTTTTTTCTGCAGTGTTCAACTTTCTATACATGTTTCCAACTTTCCACTGCTTCTGTTAAACTTAAATAATTCTCTTTAATTAAAGAGATGCTCGGTAGCCAACAGTGCACAGATTAGAAAGTACAGATGCTCCAACTGTCCCTGTTTTCCAGGGATGGTCCCAGATTACAGAAGCCATCCCAATTTCTGATTTGATCATTAGAAATCCCTATTTTCATCAGAGAAATGTTGGAAGGTATGGAGTTATGTGACTCTCAAACCAAGGAGATAAGTAACTATATAACCTTTAAAAGACATCTGAAGACCCCCCTGTATAAGGAAGTTTTAAAATGTTTTATTGTGTATATATGTTGGAAGCTGCCCAGAGTCGCTGGGGAACCCAGTCAGATGGGCGGGGTATAAATAATAAAATCATCACCATCATCACCATCATCTTTGTTATAGAATAGGACATACCAATTTTCTTTGGAGATATGTTGGTGGGCATGGGAAATGATGGCACACATTGGGTTTCAGCCAGACTTCATATGCAATCCAAGCTCCCTTTGTACCAAACTGGGTGGGGCTCGCTTGGGTAAATTGGATTAAGTGGAAGCATCGCTCTGCCCAGGTCTGTGGTCCTCTCCCAGCTTCCACCAGCACACAGCTCCCCATTCTACCAAACAAATGTGTGGGAAGGTAGAAGGTCTGTAATTGTGCTCTCCATCGGTGCCAGTCAGGAAATAGCTCCGAAGTGCTCCAAGAGCAGGGATGGGCTGAGCTAGCTGGGGTTCCATAGATTCTGAATCACCCCTATCGCTCTCATGTGACAGCAGCTGGGTCTGTTCTGAGCCTTATATATATATGGATTATATGGATATAATTTTGCTTCAAATACACATTCTTGCAAGCAATTTCCCATATATAAACTGCATTTTTGGTGCTATTTGTTATTCACATATGTGTTTTTAAGTGCATTTTCATTTAATAGAAACATGTTGTACTCTCTCTTGTGAATCAGGTAAGCATACATTAGAATGCAAACTGAAGCAGTTTTCACCTCCATCCCAAGATACAAGTACAGAGACAAAGGAACCGAAGTGCCCTCTTTGACGGGGGTTTATAGGACAAGGAACATGTGGAATACATCCTTTGGACATCTTAACAAAGGGTCAACCAAGCGGTCCATAGGACCTTAAACAAATTTAAATTAGGAATTTCATTTGTTTCACTGGCTGTCAATTAGAAGTAGATCATTTGGGCTGATCTTCCACTTATTTCATATGCATGTGTTTTTCCTCCCTGAGATGAATGGTGTGTTTTTAATTCTGGGGATAACAATAATGACATATGTCACTCAAAAATATCCCTGCAACTTTTTGTTCTTGTCAGTGGTGATGGTGGAAGTCTTGTTACCAGAAATAGGCCTCACAACACATGTTCTTGTCTGCAAAATGAAAGCATGTCTACTAAAATGAAATAATGCACTTTTGATATGCCATATGCAGGCAAAGCAACCCACAGTTCAGTTTCAACACTATGTATCAAAGCAGGGAATTGTGGATGAATGGGTTTAGGACCAAATCTCAGTCAAAGGATTTTAATACCATGGTCCTATGCATTTTTATACTGCAGTAAGTCCCACTGAGTTTTCTGGAGTTTACTCCCAGGAAAGTGTGTCCAGAATTGCAGCTGCTAATTATTTCAATAACAGAGTTAAATATGTATTTAAAAGTGCTTCACTGTACTTGGATCATGCCATACCTCAGAAAATCAGCAGTTGGTATAACATGCTGCATATTTTGACAAGAAATATATCTCATTATTAGTGTGATTCTGACTGAATCACTTCAGCTTATATCTGCTGACCTTCTGGGGTACTTTATTAAAAGAGAGAACTGTGTAATTCATGTGTCATTTATCATGTTTAATAAGGGAGGCATTTTTTCCTAACCCCCTTTCCCAATTAATTTTAGTTTCAGATGACTTTGTGCCCTGTAATGTGAACTAAATTTCATAACAAAAATATGATTTAGAGTTCAGAGGTCAAGAACTGCATAACAAGCCCAGACTCCACACAACCCATCATCTGAGTCATCAGAACGCAACTACAGTTCTGCCTCCATGTGAGTCATCCACTGATATAATCTGAGATATACAGAGGCACAGTACTCCCAACCCTTTACCTCCAGATCTATCGCTCATTTCTAAAATTAACTTCCAGATGATGCCTCATTGTTCCTAAGAAACTTTTTCCACAACACTGCATTCAGGCTTTTAAGATGGACAGTGCTTTGCTGCATTTTAGCGGAAGTTGTAAGAGACATTGTGGGCTGGTTCAGGTGAAGAAGCCAAGAGCCGTCAGATTTCACACTCTCCTCTCCTCTAAGTGTGACAAGAGAAGAGGGAAAGCTTCAACTTCTAGTTTGTTTGTTTGTTTGCTTGACTACTTATTATTAAAATATTTATGTGCCTTTTTTAATTACAGAAGAAATAACAAAGTGGTTCATACAGTAATAAAACTGATTTATTATGTCGAGTATTAAAAAAATAATCAGTAAAATCATTTTTATTTTGTGAGACCAACCACCTCTTCCCTTGCAACCCAAACCATGAAAGATCTTGCTGCCTGGGCTTGTGTTTCTTCCACTTTGCATAGGTTCTTTTGAATCCCAGCCATGAGGAGGAAGACATTAAATTTGATTGCCAAAGGGAAAAGTCTGCAAAAGCATTATTTAAAACTGGAGCAATGTATTTCAAGACAGGGCTTTGTAGAAAACAATTGTGGCCGAGAAGAACCTGACAACATAGAGCACCAATTTATCAGCCGTGGAAGAGCATTATTGCAACGAATAGAAGAAGAAGAGTCTGGATTTGATATCCCACTTTATCACTACCTGAAGGAGTCTCAAAGTGGCTAACATTCTCCTTTCCCTTCCTCCCCCACAACAAACACTCTGTGAGGTGAGTGGGGCTGAGAGACTTCAAAGAAGTGTGGCTGGCCCAAGGTCACCCAGCAGCTGCATGTGGAGGAGCGGAGACGCGAACCCG
The DNA here is from genome assembly GCF_951804945.1 of Podarcis cretensis. Classification (NCBI taxonomy): domain Eukaryota; kingdom Metazoa; phylum Chordata; class Lepidosauria; order Squamata; family Lacertidae; genus Podarcis; species Podarcis cretensis. The sequence goes on along the minus strand of NC_137170.1, from coordinate 114,883,641 downwards.
GTTCCCCAGATTATGAAACTACCGCTCTTAACCACTACACCACACTGGCTATTCTCTCCTCCACATCTATTCTTGGTATGGCCTTGCTGTAGCAGTAGAGTGTGGTAAAAGGTAAAGGTAAAGGTACCCCTGCCCGTACGGGCCAGTCTTGACAGACTCTGGGGTTGTGCGCCCATCTCACTTAAGAGGCCAGGGGCCAGCGCTGTCCGGAGACACTTCCGGGTCACGTGGCCAGCGTGACATCGCTGCTCTGGCCAGAGCCAGAGCCAGAGCCGCACACGGAAACGCCGTTTACCTTCCCGCTGGTAAGTGGTCCCTATTTATCTACTTGCACCCGGAGGTGCTTTCGAGCTGCTAGGTTGGCAGGCACTGGGACCGAGCAGCGGGAGCGCACCCCGCCGCAGGGATTCGAGCGTGGTATGGAGTGCTAAATTGTGCTTGGTTTTGGGCATGGGAACTGGGACATTGAATAGTTTCATTGAATTCACAGAGCAGAGAGGAAGAAAAGCCTCCAACCCACAAAAAAACCCCCTCACAATTGTACAACATGCACATCTATTTGGGAAACTCCGAGATCTCTTAGGACTCTTAGTAATTTGATTTAGAACCAAACAGAAATGAATGTTAAAATTTAATAAATGTCTCTGGGTTTTTCTGCCCCTTCCCCCTCTTTGTATATCAAGTGAAAACTATTTGTCAAAATAAATCAAGAAGAAAGAAATACTGTCCATATCAGGGCAGCCAATACTTTAGAAGTTAGTTGGCCCAGAACCTGTAAATTTGGGCCTACCATCTGTTGTTGATACTACATCACACTTTGACCAGCAGAGTATGCACAGCTCCAGCAGAATCTTCCAGCAGAACACCAGCATTTTCCTGCTTTCCAGCAGGCAGCCTTTTCCAAAGGTCCCGGTAAGAAAATGCAGACCCTCCAGGATAAAGTGCGAGACTGGTTACATTACGCTCAGATTAAAGAAGTTTTTAAAAATGACAAAAAGCTAGGGTTCCAGGTGGAGAAATCGAAGTTGGAAACAGAATTGTTAGAGCCAAAAACTAAGGTTTTATCAAGAATGTATAACTTGCTGCTGAAATGGAATACACAAGACGAAATGGTTAAATCGGTTATGATAAAGTGGGCTCAGGATATTGGGCATAATATTATGTTTGAGGACTGGGAAAGGTTGTGGACCATTGGGCTGAACTTCACTGCATGTAATGCTTTGAAGGAAAATGTAATGAAAATGATATATAGATGGTACATGACCCCAGTTAAACTTGCCAAAATATACCATTTGTCTGATAATAAATGTTGGAAATGTAAAGAACATGAAGGAACATTCTTTCACCTCTGGTGGACTTGCCCTAGAGTGAAGGCCTTCTGGGAAATGATTTATAATGAGTTGAAAAAGGTATTTAAGTATACCTTTACTAAGAAACCAGAGGCCTTCCTTCTGGGCATTGTCGGCCAGAAGGTGTTAAAGAAGGACCGAACATTTTTTATGTATGCAACAACGGCAGCAAGGATACTCATTGCCAAGAGCTGGAAAACTCAAGATCTACCCACACTGGAAGAATGGCAGATGCAGCTGATGGACTATATGCAACTGGCCGAGATGACTGGCAGAATCCGAGACCTGGGAGAAGAGAGGGTTGAAGAAGACTGGAAGAAATTCAAGATTTATCTACAAAAGTATTGTAATTTGGTTGAATGCTAAGAAGGATGCTAGATCATAAATAATCGCCTACCACTGAATTAGATTGAATTTGACGATAAGCGAGATTGAGGGAAACATAAAATTTGTGGAGAATAGATTAAATTAACTGAACAAAATTTAAGAATATAAACAAGATGATAAATTGCTGGAAAAAATTTATAACGATGTAAGTGGGAGTGGGAGATGCGAGGGAGTCCAAAGAAGTTTTGAAAAATGTGTTATGATTCATGTTACATTGTTTATTATTTTTGCATTTTGTATTCTAAAAAAATCTTAATAAATATTTATAAAAAAAAAAAAAAGAAAATGCAGACCCTCCAAGCATCCTTATTTTCCAGGGACAGTCATCCCGGTTTCTGATTTGATGTTCCGCTTTTCCTTAGAACGTCCCTATCTTCAGCGAAGAACTGTTGGAGGGCACAGGCATCTCTATATTCATCAGAGAAATGTTGGAGGGTATGGAGTTACCCAACCCCCAGGCTATCTGAAGGCAGCCCTGTATAGGGATGTTTTTGAACGTTTAATGTTTTATTATGTTTTTATACCTGGTGGAAGCCGCTCAGAGTGGCTAGAGCAACTCAATCAGACGGGTGGGGTATAAATAGTAAAATTATTACTATTATGGAATAGGACCTCCCTAATTTCATCAGAGAAATATTGGAGGGCATGGGAAATACCTTTCCCATTCAGTTTAGTTCAAAGTATAAGGTGCTTATTGCCTCAGGACACAAGACAAGCACAAACACACTAGCTACACAAACTTTTAGAGATACTGGTACATCATGAACTATTCTACTATAATACAGTTCTTTGGTCCAAGAAATAAACCTTGCAAAGATACACATTTACAGAGAGACCCACTAGCACTTTACCATTCTAGCTCACCATGCTTGACTTTACCATATAGCATGCCACTTTGAGCTTCAGCACGGATACCTTGCATTGAGCAAATACCTCACTCACAGTGAAGACCTCACACTCCTGTCAATGCCTCATATTCATGCAAACAGCTGCTGAATCCAGCCTTGGCTTTATACCCACCAGTGCACCTACATACATTCCTTAGAGAAAAGGAGGCTGGATGAGTTACACTTTACGTCTTTAGCCTTGGACCATTTCTAAGCCACCCAGTGCAGCCGAGTCTTTCTCTAAGCAGAATCCAGACATGGGTGATGGTCTGCTCAAGACATGGCCTGGTACAATTTGATGCATTTTTCTAAATTACCCAACAGTGCCCTCCAGATGTCGTTGGACTATAATCATCATAACCGCACTCCAACCAACATGGTGCAGGATATTGAGAATTGCAGTCCAGCAATATCTAGAGGGTGACATGTTGACTACCCTTGGAACCTATCCACTGGTTCTTGCATCACCGTCACCTTAAGTTAGGTCCAGCAGACTCCAGTCCTACTTCACTGAGGAAAGAAAGCATTGGAGGAGCTACTGCTTCACTAGCTGTTGGATGGGGCCAGGCTGGTCTTCTTCTCACTATGATGTTCTTGAGAGGCAGGAGAGCAGTCTCCCAGTGGCCTTTGGTGCCCTGGCTGGTGGCAGAGACCAGAGTGAACTTCCCTTTAATTCTGCAGTCCTAGTTCAATCCTTAGCCCAAAACTTCTCAAATGTTACTATATTGCCAATTTCTTTTCTTTTTACTGGCTCACCTGCTTTCCCCTGTAGCCATAGATGACTATGTAAAAATTCCCGTTTTTACAAGGGCTTCTATTCCTGGTTGTCTGGAAGTGATACTTATTCACCACAGGTGACCAGGTGACTAGCTATTTGCCCAACCTTTCTTCTATTGCCTTAGGAAAGTCATTGTTTCCATACTGGGGAGGGGGGTGGAATCCACGTGGGCAACAGCAGGCAACGACGGGCCATATTTTAACAGCGCAAAGCCACAGCTCAGTTAGAGGGAACTGCCGGCTGTAAAGGTTTACAGCTGATTTGCTGTGACCTACTCACTGAGCAGCAGAAGAAAATCTTTATTCCCTCAGTTGATTTGCAGCACATGTTGTTTCGATACAAATAAAATACAGTGAGTCGAGCTGCTATGAATCACTACCAAAAATAGCAGCTTATTTTCTAGGGGAAACTACAAAGTGTTCTTAAAAAGATGCTGTGCTTATTTTCAACGGCAGTAGTAATGGTGTTCTTTTTGCACCTCCTAACTATTTTGTCCATCTACTTTTTCCCTCCTCACACCTCAGCTACTGAAATCTCGTCTCCTATATGGTAGAAAGTAGTCAAAATATAATTATTGCCTTACATTGTAAAGAGGAAGGGCTGATGACAATGCAACTGAAAGACCCACCTCTGATGGGAGGCTGGTCAATGCCAAAAAAGAGGACAGGGGGCTGTATCTGAGTTAGCTGTACTCAGAGTAGACCCATTGAAAAGGATAGCTATTAACTCAGGTCCATTAATTTCAGCGGGTCTACTCTGCATATAACACACTTGTATATCTGGATGGCCACTGTGAAATCAAAATGTTGGACTAGATGGGCCATTGGTCTGATCCAGCAGGCTCTTCCTATGTCCTTATGTTCTTACGGAACACAAGACCCCTTGCACCTTGAATACATGTGTAGAAAGGCTAATTTTGACAACCGGAAGCTGAGGCAAGAAAACCTGCATCTTGTGAACAGAAATATCTTCTTTGCCAAAACTAGTTATGATACGGAAGCCTTGTCCTCTTTTGCATCTGGTCACCTTAGGAATGACGGGTTTCTTGTGGAATACTGGGGTTTTATATCACAAATGGGTTGTTCAGATCTGCACAATTGGCTTATTGGATTCCATCATCCCATTTTTTTATGGGAGCTCTTCTCCAACATCTGGAGGGCACCATATTGACAATTCCTTTTATAAAGTTATAATAATGAATAACAGCAGAAACATTCTCTCCCCCCCCCCTTGGACACCTGTCTTAAGAAATAGTTGTGTACAATGTAGAAATTCACTGAGAGCATTGTGAGCATTAATTGCCCCCAATAAAATACAGGTACAGGCATTTACTGTGCTAATAAACAAACCAATATTTGTAATGCTGGTTGATTCTGGTCTTATTGGACGTTGTGGTTTTGCAGTTTCTTAGGAGACCAATCAGGGCTGTCTTAAGCATATGTGGTGTCAGGATGCAAAGATCCACCCAGTGCCCCCCCCCCCAGGTTGCCCAGTCCCAGGCGCGCAGGAAGGTGGAGCCGGCCAACCACCTCAGCATCTCACTAGCTTGGTCGCCCCTGAATTCTCCTGCCACAGCAGGAGAGCCCGTCACGGCGCTCCAACCGATGGGCAGGCTCTTCCCCAGACTCAACTCTTGCGCCCCGGACTCTCAGCCTGGTGCACCTGAGAGCCCGGCGCCTAGGTGCCCGGCGCCCCTAGCACCTATGGGTAAAACGGCCCTGAGACCAATCACAGATCAGATTCATATAATTGTGATTCCTTCATTGTGGGGGAATCACCCCTGGGATTCCTTCCAATGCTAGAATTCTATGATTGATATTTATTAATGTGCATAAATTATTGTCTCCTGTCCAGTTGTGGATTAGAATATCTCCGGCATGCCCAAGGGAGGTTTTAGTCACCGCCAATTATCCATGAGCAGTCAGATATTGTAAAGGTACATGCTCAGAGATTAGCTTTGTTAGGCCTTGGGATTGATATATGAAATGCTGGCCATCAGGTCTGGTATCAGCATATGGCACCATTAGGCAGCTGTCAAGCAGAGTGCACTCTCCCACCTTTAACAGAACCTTGGAACCACCATTTAAATTCCCCAATACATCCCAGAGTGATGCAAAGGTGTGGGAACTGTGGGAAATTAAAATGGCTGCCAGCTGTCCACCATTTATTAGAGTGCCACCATTGTCTGCAGAGAGAGCCTGTCAAGGTAGAAGAGAAAGTGTCCTCTAGTGGCCAACAGCCTCTTCAAACGTAGGCTGGATCTAGTGACTGTGGCTACATCCATGCAACAGATTTAACACATGCTGAAAGCACATGACAATCTTCCCCATACCATGGAATTGATGTGTTTTAAGTGCTTGGATCGAGATGGTCTCTCCTGCAAGACTAGCCAGAGCTTAAGAAGTTGAAGTAACTACATCCAGCTATCACACTTGCTGAGCAATTATATTCTTGGAATCAGACTTTGTAGTGGATAAATGGCACTGCAGTTAGAACAGTAGGCATAGCTCCTCTTAACAAACTGAAGCTAATCTCAAATGAATCACCAGTAGTAAGAAACTGGTGTGAGGGGGACAATTTAGAAGCAGTATCAAATGAAAAGGATTTCCTGATAAGTACCAGATTTAAAATTCAAAGGATGCTGTCTTGCTTTAAAATTTAGCTTTGGCTTTTAGGTAGCTGATAGATGATAGATAGATAGATAGATGATAGATAGATGATAGATATAGATAGATAGATAGATAGATAGATAGATAGATAGATAGATACCGTATTTTTCTGTGTATAAGACAATATTTTCCCCCTAGAAATAATATGCCAAAATTGGGGGTCGTCTTATACACAGTTAGCAGAGGGGGGTCGGGCAATTGGTGGCAGCAGCCAGCAGGAGATTGGCAGTGGTGACAGGATGTGCGATTGGTTGCCATGTTAAGGCCTCCTGGCAATTGGCTGCGGCTATTGTGTGGGCTTTTTACATCATTGGCGAGTTGTGCTTGCAATCAACTGCGGTTGCTTCGAGCTTTCTGGTGGTATTTTGGCAGCTAGCATGCAGACGATTGGTGGCTGCGGCGATGTGTGTGATTTGCACCCCCCCCCCCAAAAAAGCTCAACAACTCTGGGCAATCTCCTCCCCTCAAAAAGCTGAAGAACTCTGGGCAATATCCCCCCCCCCATTCTTTGTTGCGGTCCAAAAATAGGGGTCGTCTTATACATGAGGTAATGTTATACACTGAAAAATATGGTAGATAGATAGATGCATTTGTGTGTGTGTGTGTGTGTGTGTGTGTGTGTTTATAGCATTTACGTCTACCTGAAGTGTTCCCTGCACAAGAGAGATGCTGTTGGGCTGGTGTGTAATGTGTGCCTTGCAGCCGTGTTGCTGCTAGTATTTAAAAATAAAATTTAAAACAACCTTGTGACTGGGTGACTGGCCAAGCTGGCTGGGGTTAATGGGTGCAGAAATCCAACAACATCTGGAGGGCCATCGGTTTCCCAGCACTGATCTATGGCATAATATTAGAATCATAGAATTGTAGAGTTTGAAGGGACCCCAAGGGTCATCTAATCCAATCCCCTTCAATGCAGGAATCTTAGTTAAAGCATCCATGACTGTTGGCCATCCAAGCTCTGCTTAAAAACCTCCAAAGAATGAGAGTCCACAACCTCCCAAGGCAGAGCATTCCACTTGTGATCAGCTCTCATTGTCAGAAAGCTTTTCTTCCTGTTGGCATCTCCTTTCTTGTAACTTGAAGCCCAGCCCAGCCCTGCCCTCTGGAGCAGAAGAATACAAGCTTCCTCCATCTTCCATGTGATGGCCCTTGAAATATTTGAACATTGCTATCATATCTCCTCTCAGTCTCCTCTTTCCCAGGCTAAACATACCCAACTCCCTCATAAGGCTTACTTTCCAGACCCTTCATCATCTTGGTTGCCCTCCTCTGCACACGTTCCAGCTTGTCAACATCCTTCCTAAATTGTGGTGCCCAGAATTGGACACAGTATTCCAGTTGTGGTCTGACCAGGGCAGAACAGAATGGTACTATTCTGGAGACTCAGAATCATTCAGCTCCTTTTTCCATCTTTTGCCAGTTCCATCTTTTGCACCAGGCAGGCCCGTGCGAGGCTTGAGAAACATAAGACTCATTAAACCCCGAGTAGAACATTTGTTTCTCTATTAGAATATTCTGAGAGAGGCATTATGTTAACAGAATGTAATATAAAAAGGGGAAATGTTGTGATGCTGCATCTGCATTAGACCTGATTCCATCAACCATGACTGTTTTGTTATGTGAAAAAAATTGGTTTGCATTTTTTATCAGCTCATTTTTATGCTATATTACCCCAATAGTATCTTTTATCACAAACATGCCTTGTGGGGGGAAATGCTCATTTGTAAACAAATTGGTAATCCTGTAATTGCGGCAACAAATGGAAAACCAGAGTGAAGCATGTGTTGGTAACAGCCCACTGGGATAACATTTCATCAACTATTTTCTCCATTATGCCCAAACCATTTAATACAAGAGAAACATACAATGCTTAATCCACTGGGGAGAACACTGTGGGGCCACGTTGTGCTCTGAGTGACAGCAATACAGGCCTATTTAATCAACACCGAATCATGCTAGAAATCAGAATTATCCACATTCTAGCCTCCTCTCATGCACTTTCTATTGTTTCTAAGCCCTGACTCTCTCGTTTGTTGGAAACAGAAAACCCCACACTGCAGAATTAAGCAAAACAGATTGCATCAGTACCCTTACAAAATAAAATACTCTAAGGAATGAGGCTTCTGGGAAGAAAGAGCTGAGGCGTGATATCTCAGAAGTGAGTTCCACTGGGTTAATTGAGGCAGAGGGCTGTTGCCAATGTTAGTTCCACTTAAAGTAGACCCACTGAAACGAAAGGACATGGCTATCTTAGTGCTGCTGATTTCAGTGTGTCTACTATGATAAAAATTGAGTTGGAGACAACTGTTGTTCCCAGGTAAGTGCATAGCTGTCAACTTTTCCCTTTTCTTGCAAGGAATCCTATTCAGAATAAGGGAATTTCCCTTTTAAAAAGGGAAACGTTGACAGCAATGCTTCCGTCCATACATCACTACCGGGAAAACCATAGCTTTAACTATACGGACCTTTGTTGGCAAGGTGATGTCTCTACTTTTTAAGATGCTGTCTAGGTTTGTCATTGCTTTTCTCCCAAGAAGCAGGCGTCTTTTAATTTCGTGGCTGCTGTCACCATCTGCAGTGATCATGGAGCCTAAGAAAGTAAAATCTCTCACTGCCTCCATTCCCCCCCCCCCCTTCTATTTGCCAGGAGGTGATGGGACCAGTGGTCATGATCTTCATTTTTTTGATGTTGAGCTTCAGACCACATTTTGCACTCTCCTCTTTCACCCTCAATAAAAGGTTCTTTAATTCCTCCTCAACTTTCTGCCATCAAGGTTGTGTCATCTGCATATCTGAGGTTGTTGATATTTCTTCCGGCAATCTTAATTCCGGCTAGGGATTCATCCAGCCCAGCCTTTCGCATGATGAATTCTGCATATAAGTTAAATAAGCAGGGAGACAATATACAGCCTTGCCGTACTCCTTTCCCAATTTTGAACCAATCAGTTGTTCCATATCCAGTTCTAACTGTAGCTTCTTGTCCCACATGCTTTACTTGCTCAAACAATCATGTAGTCCTCTTCCTCTTGGCTGCAAGGCTCATATTGCATTCAATGAAATGTATGGGCAGGCCCATGCATTTTTCTCCCCCATATTTGCCCTCCCCCCAATTTCAGGGACCATCTACACCTTTGTTTCTCCCCCATGATTTTCATCAGGGGTGTGAGAGCTTTTAATTTTGTCCCACCGCATTGCTTGGGGAAACTTGCTGTTTACAGCTGAATTGAAACAAATGACAACCAGGTTTTTTTATGGATTGACATTTGCTCCAGTTCAGCAGTAAAGAGTGAGTTTTCCCAGGGCAAGTGTTGGGACCATAAAGAGAGAACACTTCTAGGACCCATGACTTGAAATCACAGGGCAAATTAAAGAGCTGAAAGGCTGCTGTGCCTGTACTAGCTATGCATAGTACAAGAAGGAAGTTCAAGAAGTGTGACTTTTTTCCCCGGGGAAAGTTTTTCTAGTCATGTCACAAGCAGTGTCTCTGTTGAGGCAATCTCAGCTGATGGTAGGCTGCATTGTCACGACAGATACAGAGCACAGCCTCTCACTCTCCTCCACAGCCTGCCTACATTTATTAGAACAATCAGGCTATTGCACAGCATCTGTGCAATGTGCTAGTTACCACACTTGATGCAAGACTCATCCACTCTTTTAGAGCTTGAAAACTTCAGCCTCTTCTACTGTATATGATCCAAATTGCTAATTTTCACCAAAAAGGGCAGCTTGCATTGCTACTGGTAACTGGAAACTCTGATATATTTTGAGTGCATTTTTCTCATAAATAGTATTTTAAATTGCTTTTTTTTTTCAAAAGCAAATTGAAGACATAGTCAATAACATTTTTTTTTTAAAAAAATGCTCTTATCAAAATAAGAATCCAAGAACAAAGAGGTTTTCCTAATATGGAAAAATCTACTTGCCAAATGGGGAAAGACTTAAGTGTTCCAAATATTTGGAAGAAAAGGAGTCAAGCTGGGCATAAAATAGCTGGACATTTGGGATACACAAGTTTCCATTGTAGACAGGTGTTTTCTGTGGCCAAAATGTGCCATATTAATGGCAGACAATATGGGTCACATCCTTAATAAGAACACCTGTGGAAAAGATTTATAGCTTGTCATATCAGTATTTTCTCAGGTGGAAATAACATGTATTGAATCAAGACAAATCCTACTGAAGAAACAACATTTCTATGCCATCCTGAATATAGCAAACTTTCCCTGTAAACTATACGATTTCAGATTTCCCTGTTAATTGTCAAGTTAGATCTTGATAATTAACTGGGGGGATGACAACTTTATTGAGGCATCAAACTGTTTCATGCCCCTTCTCTGGTAGCATCCCATTAATAAAATTCACTGGGCAAACTTAAGTGAGTTGATTTTTTCACAGAAAACAGGCAGGCAAACATACAGAGCAAGGCAGGTAACTTGAAGGAAGGAAGCATTAACTAGTCTGAGGAATGACAAATTAGTGGAAGCTGACCACAGACACAGAAGAGCATGACCCCTTTGATCCCTGGAGGAGGCTCTTGAGAGTCCCATGGACTTCCAGAAGATCAAACCTATCCATTCTTAAGGAAATCAGCCCTGAGTGCTCACTGGAAGGATAGATCCTGAAGCTGAGGCTCCAATACTTTGGCCACCTCATGAGAAGAGAAGACTCCCTGGAAAAGACCCTGATGTTGGGAAAGATGGAGGGCACAAGGAGAAGGGGACGACAGAGGATGAGATGGTTGGATAGTGTTCTCGAAGCTACCAGCATGAGTTTGACTAAACTGCGGGAGGCAATGGAAGACAGAAGTGCCTGGCGTACTCTGGTCCATGGGGTCACGAAGAGTCGGACACGACTAAATGACTAAACAACAACAACAGCAAAGCAATCACCTAGAGCAGGCATGTCCAACTTTCAAGAGACTGAGATCTACTCTCACTATACAGTGGTACCTCGGGTTACATACGCTTCAGGTTACATACGCTTCAGTTTACAGACACTGCTAACCCAGAAATAGTGCTTCAGGTTAAGAACTTTGCTTCAGGTTGAGAACAGAAATCGTGCTCTGGCGGCACGGCGGCAGTGGGAGGCCCCATTAGCTAAAGTGGTGCTTCAGGTTAAGAACAGTTTCAGGTTAAGTACAGACCTCTGGAACGAATTAAGTACTTAACCCGAGGTACCACTGTCTATATATATGTATAAGAAAACTGGCAGTGATCTACCAAAGCTGTTTAGCTTTTTGGGGAGAGCCAAAGTTGTTGAGCTTCCAGAGGATTGATTACCTAGTAGGGTGATCATGATCTATGGAAATTACATCTCCAATACAGTGGACGCTCAGGTTGCGAACGTGATCTGTGCGGGAGGCATGTTCACAACCCGCTGCGTTCGCAACCCACAGCGCACATGTGGGTTGTGATTCGGCACTTCTGCGCGTGCGCAAAGCACAATTTAGCACTTTGGCGCATGCGCAACCACTGAAACCTGGAAGTAACCCGTTCCAGTACTTCCAGGTTTCAGCACATCTGTAACCCGAAAAAATGCAACCTGAAGCGTCTGTAACCCGAGGTATGACTGTAAATTTCTTCTACCAGGAATCTCCCATGGGCACCCCACGATCTACCAGTAGATCGCAATCTACCTGTTGGACATCCCTGACCTAGAGTGACAGCTGATGGGGAGGCAGTGATGACAACTCTACAGCTGTCCCTTCTGTGTCCCCTGGTTGTACCCTTCTTTTGAGGGCAGAGCTGTGGATGCCACGCCACTTTTCCAGAGCCCCATAACTATCCTGTCAGCCTCAGATGTGACAGTGGACGATACTGGTACTGAAGTGAAATTCATCTGCCAGTCCAGTCAGTTTTTGAATGCAGAACGTGCCATTTTATTTGTTGCCTCAGGCGGCATAATTCTGTCTGCCTAGGGCTGCCATATGTATGGGTTTTCCTGGGCAAGTCTGGGAAATTGGGCAAGGAAATGGCATTCAGGTGGATTTTTAGTAAATCGGTAAAAAAATGTCTGAGAAAACCTGGACACATGGCAAAAAAACCCCATGTACAGTGGTACCTCGGGTTACAGATGCTTCAGGTTACAGACGCTTCAGGTTACAGACTCCGCTAACCTAGAAATAGTACCTCAGGTTAGGAACTTTGCTTCAGGATGAGAACAGAAATTGCACAGCAGCGGCGCGGTGGCAGTGGGAGGCCCCATTAGCTAAAGTGGTGCTTCAGGTTAAGAACAGTTTCAGGTTAAGAACGGACCTCCAGAATGAATTAAGTTTTTAACCCGAGGTACCACTTTAAAACTAAAATAAATAAATATATTAAAAGGCCCCAAAGCCCTTAAAAAAAAAAAAAGCCCAACATCTTTGACCCCTCCCCCCTCAAAAAAAAGAAGCTCAACTTTGTCCGGATTGTCACTTTTGGGAATACGGCATCCACTTCTGCCTACAATCTGCAAAAGAGATTTGTGACTTGACTGCATGGAAGGAATAGGAAACCTATGGTTCTTTATATGTTGTGAGACACCATCCTCAATGGTTCCACTCAGCATGGGCAACAGACAGGGGCAATGGGAGTTGGATTCCAACCACTTCCAGAGATCCACAGGTGCCCCATCTCTCCTGTATGGTATAGCCTATGGGTAGGCAAACTAAGGCCCAGGGGCCGGATCTGGCCCAATCGCCTTCTAAATCTGGCTTGCAGATGGTCCAGGAATCAGTGTGTTTTTACATGAGTAGAATGTGTCCTTTTATTTAAAATGCATCTCTGGCTTATTTGTGGGGCATAGGAATTCGTTCATTATTATCTTTTTCAAAATATAGTCCGGCTCCCCACAAGGTCTGAGGGACAGTGGACCGGCCCCATGCTGAAAAAGTTTGCTGGCCCCTGTAATATAGCCTGTTAAAGATACAAGTGTAATATGCATAAAATGCAAGGTTTGGATGCCCTGTATTTTAAATGCTATGCTGCGAGGTTGGCATTAGGCACAGGAGGCTTCACTCTGGCAAATGTGGCAGAAAAGGCTGGCTGTTTCTCTTTCAGTCTTTCGGGTAATTGATGGCTCATCCCAGAAACCTGAGCTGCAGAGCTCGCACAGCAGGGAAGTGAAATCTAAGAAGTCAGGTATTTTTGTCAGTGATGGAGTCCGTAGGAGTTGCAGTAGTGGCTCAGGTCTGTGATGATGAACAAACAAGATGCTTAGGATCTATCTCTGGGACCAGAGAGAGGAAGGTTCTGGGACTTAATCCTAAGGACTAAATAATAATAATAATAATAATAAGGGAGTCCATTGCTAGTTTGTTAATGACCGCTCCCCACTTAAAACGGGGGGCGCCCTTTGCGTGGACGCGTGCAGCCCTGGATCTGGAGTGGCCCCATCAGCATAGGTTTTGCCTTCCCTCAGGTGGGATACCTGGAGGTCCCCGCCTACCCCAGTGAGTTGTCCAATCCCACCTGGGGGAAGCATTGCCAGGGAAACCAGGCCAGGTAGGGGGAGGGATTACCTGCCCACACAATAGAGGGTGGATCTTACCTGGTAATCCTCACTTGGCTCCAGAGCTTGTTAAAGAGGTTACTTTGTATTTTTGCAATGTTTTATTTTGTAACTAGTTGAAGACAGTTTTGCAGTCAAACATTTTGAAACTCATTCTTGTGGTGGAGAGCATTTTCATCTCTGCTCTGCAACAAGGTCCTGTTCAAGGAATCCATTGCAGCAACTCTAAGATAGACGACTTCATAGGCCTCGTGTTTGTTCAAAGAGGGTTACTGACTCTTATAATCTGAACCACTTTGGCACTTGGGCTGTGAGTCAACTATGCCTGCTCTAAGCCAGGCAGAGGCAAACCCGGCCCTCCAGATGTTTTGGGACTACAACTCCCATCATTCCTAGCTAACAGAACCAGTGGTCAGGGATGGTGGGAGTTGTAGTCCCAAAACATCTGGAGGGCCGAGTTTGCCTATGCCTGCTCTAAGCCAGCCTTGGGTCCCCAGATGTTGTTGGACTACAACTCCCATTATCCCTAGATAGCAGGACCACTGGTCAGGGGTTATGGGAGTTGTAGTCCAACAATATCTGGGGACCCACGGTTGAGAATGGATACTCAGAGCTATGTCATTCTTAGTCATGGATCTAAGAATACTAGCACTATAGCATCATAGCTCTTAAAGGTCTCATGAGAGGTTGTACAAAATGAAGAGGGAAAATGAACTTATTATTACTTATTTACTTAGCAGCCACTTGAACTTTTAAGCACTTTCGGCTGACCATCCTTTGGGAAAATGAGACATATTTACCATAGCTTAACTGTAGCTTGCTTCACTTAGTCACACAGGAAGCTAATGATCTCCCGGGAAACTGCTGTTATCATAAGAGGATTACAAACTGAACAAGGTGTATAAAATTATACGGCTCTCAGATATTTATGACCTGTTCTGTGATTTTTCTGACATTCAAGACCTGGCTATTGGGTTTTTTTTAATAAATAAAAAAATCTGAGAATTTCTATCGACCCAGAGTCACTTTTAACATTTCAAATCCTCTTATCTTTTGTAGCATGTTTGCTTTTTTCTCTCTCTCTCTCTCTCACACACACACTTGGGTGTGTGCATACACATGTAATGCTGTGGACCATTAGAGGAAAATGGTAGCATCACGAGACAGCAACCAAACCGGTAATTTAGACTGCAGCTCTCTACCCACTCACCTGGGAATAAACCCCATTAAGCTTAATTCCAAGTAAACTGAATTGCATTCAGTTATTGAATTAAAATTAAGCACATAGGCATGCATAGGTTTGGCCCATTAGCAGCTGCTATCAGCAAAGGAACAAACAATGAGAACATTTTCCCAAGAAGAAGCTGTGAAGATACTGCCAATGAAACACAGACCTTCGTTCTTGAGTGTTTTGGAGAAAACAGGTCCCTCCTCCTCTCCTCTCTTTGTCCTTCCCTTTTTTATTTATTTAAAGGTATTTTTTAAAGACTGCCTATTAGGGCAGGGTGGTAAAAGACTCTTGTCTGAAATCCTGGAGAGTCATTGCCAGGCGCTGTAGATCAGGCACCCCCAAACTCGGCCCTCCAGATGTTTTGGGACTACAACTCCCATCATCCCTAGCTAACAGGACCAGTAGTCAGGGATGATGGGAATTGTAGTCCCAAAACATCTGGAGGGCCGAGTTTGGGGGTGCCTGCTGTAGATAATATTGAACTGGGTGGGCCAACAGTTTGACTCAGCAGAAGGCATCTGCCTAGGTTTCAGCATTGTTCCGTTTGCTCCAGCCCCCTATTTCTCTCTTATTTTCCCCAAACATACCTAGCAGTGGTGGCAAGGAAGGCTTCACCACCAAGGTTTCTAGCAGACCCTCAGCAGTTCAGTGGCATTCCTGGTAGAAGGAATTTATTGGAGATGTAATTTTCATAGATCATGATCACCCTACTATGTAATCAATCCTCTGGAACTCTTCTTTCTTTCTTTCTTTGGCGATCACTCATAGCCGAGTAAGATTGTGTTCCATAAACACAGTTTTAACAATGAGCCCGTAAGTGACTGAGGAGGCCACAATTAGGAAATTGGTTTCCGGGCGGAAGTTGATCATGGTGAGGGTTTGCCAAGCGTTCCTTCCTCTTAGCACTTTCCTCCCTTGCGTCCTGAGTTTGAGTGTCTTCAAAGCCCGTGACACCCCTGGTAAAGGCTGTTCTCCAATTGAAGCCCTTGCAGGCAAATGTTTCCCAATTGTTGGTGTTTATACTACATTTTTTTGGATTTGCCTTGAGACCTCTTTTGTTTTGGATTTGCCTTGAGACCTCTTTTGTTGACCACCAGCATTACACTTTCCATTTTTAAGTTTGGAATAGAGAAGTTGCTTTGGAAGATGATAATCAGGCATCCGCACAACATGACCAGTCCAACGAAGTTGACTCACCACAACAAGGTGATGATCCAGGGAGTGAGAACTACATCTCTCATGGATCCTTATTTCTGAGAAACCAACAGTGACACTGCCATCCCCTACAGCAAAGCCTCCATGTGGTGGAGCAGCTGCGATGGGGCAGGCTGGTGCCAGGCTTAGTATATGATGAGTTGGACCCAAATTGAAAGGAATCACTCAGCATCATAAAAAAAAAGATGATCCCTATTTCCATAAAATTTGCACATCTCATTTCTAGATGTAAATTTAGGAACATTTACTATCTTTTAAATAGAGATGGAGGACATTTCACCACAGTGGGGGAGACTATGAGCAGGTTTGCTGCCCAGGTGCTGTTAAATTTTAATGGGCAACTTCAAGGCTCCACCTCTCCCTTTGTAGGATTCTTTATCTTTAAACAGGAATTGGACGGCAAAGCCTTTCCTATAGAGGAAAGTGGCCTCATCCAGCCCATATTTTACCAGCTTCTCCACAAAGGGGGGGGGGGCCTTTGGCAAAAGCCTTACTGAAATCAATAAACACTACATCCACAGCATTCCCGTGATCCATCAAGCTTGTAACTCGAAAGAAAGAAAGAAAGAAAGAAAGAAAGAAAATAAGATTTGTCAGACATGACTTGTTTTTGAGAAACCCATTCTGAGCCTTAGTAATCACAGCATCCTTTTCTAATTGCTCACAGAATGACTGTTTAGTTATCTGTTCTAGGACCTATCCTGGTATTGATGTCAGGGTACCAGCCAATAGTTTATTTCCCCCTTTTTTGAAGATGGGGATAACATTTGCCCACCTCCAGTCTGCAGAGGGTGCTTGAGTTTCTCGTGTAAGCAGGGCTTCCAAGTGGGGGAAGTAATTTCTTAACCCCTCTCTTCTAGTGCTGAATTCCAGTGCCATGATTATGATGATGATGATGACTGAAAAGCACTTATTTACCACTTTTCATTTCAAGAATAAATACCAAGGTGGTTCAGAAACAAAGGAAAGCTACAGCACTAGCTGTGAGAGCCAGTGTTGTGTAATGGTTAAGAGCAGTGTATTCGTAATCTGATGAACCGGGTTCAATTCCCAGCCCCTCCATATGCAGCTGCTGGGTGACCTTGGGCTAGTCACACTTCTCTGAAGTCTCTCAGCCCCACTCACCTCACAGAGTGTTTGTTGTTGGGGAGGAAGGGAAAGGAGAATGTTAGCCGCTTTGAGACTCCTTCAGGTAGTGATAAAGCAGGATATCAAATCCAAACTAGTCATAGTAGAACAATAGCCAGCAAGAGACTTTAAGCACGTTGAGAATTGCATCTACTTCCGGAGGCGGCGCGAACGGCAATGGCGGTCCTCTTCCTTCTGTGAAGAGGAAGCTCCGTGGGAAACTGGTCGTCCGCTACGGCAAAGCGGAGACCCACGTCGGAAACCCACAGACAGCAAAAGCCTGTGGTCTCGGGACCCGGCGGGCGCCAGAAGCAACCCCTGAAACGTTGAAGGAACCCCGTAAGGGGCTCCGGAGCGGGGAGGGGGTAGCGGCGCTGTGGGTCGTTTCGCAAGGTACGGAGTGAAGCCGCGCTGCTGCTGCCGGTGAGCGCTGACCTCTTTTCCTGAAACTTCTGATTTGGAAAAGCAACAATCCATGAGTAAAGAGGACTTTACAAAATTTGAGACTAAAAATTATTGAATTTGGCTGAAAGCGGAGCGACGTAAAACAGGAAGTCCGTCTTCCGCTGTCACTGAACTTCAAAGCAAAGAGCTGGAGGAGTGGAGGCAAAGAAAGAATTTTTAACTTAATCGATCTGAGCAACCGCTGAACTTTTTTGTAAGCAAAATAAGGACTTTAAGCACTTGATTTTATGCTCTTTACTTGCATCGTGATACCTTTCTTCTATCGGAAATATAATTTGAGTAAGAAACCCAGGTTCTGGAGCTGCCTGAGTAACTGAGCTGTCAGTCTGTAGATTTGGTTACTTTGAATTAAAAATTGCAACAATCTGAGGGAGTTTGGACTTGCTACTTTGAAGCATCATTTGAAATACCAGTTTGCACTGTTTGAAACAATGTGGCTGTTAATACTAACTCTGCTTAAAACCTGCTATTGAAGGTTCCGGGACTTTAAACTTGATTTTAGCAATTTTACCAGAATTGATCTCTTCCCTAAAGACATTTTATGCTCCCCCTAGAGGATTCGGGATTTACAGCAGTGACATTATTTTACTTTCCTTTCCCGGCCTCCTGTTTGACTGTTACCATCTGGGCTGTTGTTTTCTCATGGGAACAACTCAGCTTGACCTTGACTTTTAGATAACTCTGGAATGAGTGGCGCAAGAAAAAAGGGACCAAAAACTAGACAAACAACTTTAACAACTTTAACCGCAGCCTCTCAGGCACGCAGATCATCTGTACCTACTCTGCCTTCAGAAGAAGAAGCTGCTTCTTGGCCACAAGCAGGGGAGGGAGAAACTGAGCAATTACAACTGGAAGATATGGCCTCAGGAGCAACTGCTTCTATTTTAGAGAAAATCTATGAAAAACTGGAATCTTTGGACAAGAGAGTAGAATCTCTGGATAAGAAAGCTGATGAGCAAACAGCTAAAATTGATCAAAACACAGAATGTTTAAATAGATTAACTGGACAAGTATCACAGAACGTACAAGCAATTGGAGAACTGACGGAGGCCACGGCAGAAAATCGGAAATTGGCTGAGGATACTAGCCAAAGACTGGGAAATTTGGAACAAGAGGTAAGACCACTCAGCAAACAAGTAGGTGAACACCAGACCTACCTTTCCATGATAGAACTGCGGAACCGGGAGAGTAACCTTAGGATAAGGTCGATACCAGAAGCGGAAGAAGGCAACTTAGCTGAGTTCCTGACTAAAGAGTTTTCCAAGTTTTGGAATTTAGAGAAAAAGGACTTTAAAATCGTATCAGCCTTCAGGCTTGGAAGACTTGTAAAGAAAGAGAAGCCCAGAGACTGTTTGATAACATTGAGATCAAAGGATGAAAGGGATAAGATTTTGGGCCTACACTATGGAAAGTCACTGGACATTTCGGATAGAAGAATTGAAATTTACAAGGACATCCCTAAACAACTGTTGGATCTTAGATCTGACTATCTTGAACTGGTCAAATTGTTGAGGAGCAACTCAATTATCTTCAGGTGGGAATTTCCCCAAGGAGTATCTTTCACTTTTAGAGGGAAGAAGGTTAAAATCAGAACATTGGAAGACAGAGATAAATTTTTGACTGCATACGGAGAGGACCTTCAAAAGGGAATTGAATTACCCTCTGGGCCTGGAGCACCAGCGGTACCTGCACCCTCGGAACCTGAAGATCCAGTGAACAAGACACCACCCCCAGGAAAATAATCAGACTAATTCAGGATGTCTCTGCAACTCTTGAGTTGGAATATAAATGGCTGTAACATCCCGGAAAAAAGGAGGAAAATTTTTCACATATTAAAAAAGGAACAATTGGATATCATTTGCCTACAAGAAACACATGTGACTAGGCTCCACAGAAAAGTGTTAATAAACAAAAGACTTGGCCAGGAATTTATATCTTCGGACAGAGTAAAGAAGAGAGGCGTGGTGATATATGCAAAAGAGATCCTGTCACCCAAATTCTTATTTAAAGATGAACATGGAAGAATTTTAGCAATTGAGATACAACATCAAGGAGAGAAGATTTTGTTATTAGGAATCTATGCACCAAATGAAGGGAAATCGGAATTTTACAAGAAGTTGCATGAGACAATGCTGGATTATCTGGACTATGACAACATCATTATGATGGGAGATATGAACGGGGTCGTATCAACTAACATGGATAAGTCACAAAGCCAAAATGTTACAAAGGACGGCAGACTACCAAAGACTTTTTTTGAAATGACAGACAATATGGACTTAATTGACATTTGGAGAACGAAGAACCCCTTGGGAAGAGAGGGAAAATTTTTCTCTGAAGCCCAGCTGACTTGGACAAGAATCGACCAAATATGGATAACTAGAGGTCTGGCACCCAAGGTCAGAAAGGTGGAAATCTGCCCAAAGACCTGCTCCGACCATAATGCAACGAAGATGGACATGACACTACTACCAACCGGCTCCTTTAGATGGAAGATGAATGACAATTTGTTTAGAGATCAGGAGATTGTTGAGAAGGCCCAAAAAGCCTTGAAGGACTATTTTGAGATAAACATGAACACTACGGTGGAAAAAAGAACTATCTGGGACGCAAGTAAGGCTGTAATGAGGGGGTTCTTGATACAACAGAATGCTGTAAAGAAAAGGATACAAAATGAGAGGAAAGACAAGATATTGGAGAAAATCAAAGAATTGGAGAAGAAGTTAAGATCAAATCCGAAGTCACAGCCGACCCTGAGAGAAATCAAACTTCATCAAGCACAATATTCTAAATTGATAAACCAGGAAATAGAGTGGAAGATTAAATTAATGAAACAAAAAACTTTTGAATCGGCAAATAAATGTGGGAAACTGCTAGCTTGGCAGTTGAAGAGGAGACAAAAACTAAATACAGTCACAAATTTAGAAATTGAAGGAAGAAATATTCAGAACCCTGTGGAGATCAGAAAGTGCTTCCAGAGATATTTCAAAAGATTATATACTCAAGGGCCGCAAGATGAGGTTGAGATTAAACAATTTTTGGAAAAAAATGGACTAACAAAATTGTCACAAGAAAATAGATCAACCCTGAATTGCAAAATAACATGACAAGAGATTGAACAAGCCATTTAGAACATGCAATTGGGCAAATCCCCAGGGCCAGATGGGCTGACCTCCAAGTACTACAAGACATTAAAAGACTATCTGATACAACCACTGATGGAGGTCAGCAATGAAATTATGGAGGGGAAGAAGGCGCCGGAATCGTGGAAAGAAGCTTTTACCACATTGATACCAAAATCGGAAGCTGAAAAGACACAACTTAAGAACTATCGTCCCATCTCCCTTTTAAATGTGGATTACAAAATATTTGCAGACGTTTTGGCAAGTAGACTCAAAAAAGTATTAAATGAAGTAATTCATAAAGACCAGGCAGGCTTTCTCCCAGGTAGACACCTGTTTGCTAACACAAGGAATATCATTGACATTTTGGAACTTTTGCAAACAGACATAAATACAAAAGCAGTGTTAATTTTTATAGATGCGGAGAAGGCCTTTGACAATATCTCTTGGAAATTTATGAAGGGAAATTTAAAAGAAATGGGAGTGGGACGGGGTTTTGAGAATGGGATTGATGCAATATATTCAGAACAAAAAGCTAAATTGATAGTTAACAATGTGGTTACAGAAGAGTTTAAAATTGAAAAAGGAACACGACAAGGCTGCCCCATTTCCCCTCTGCTATTTATTTCGGTTCTGGAGGTGCTCTTGAATATGATCAGAGGGGACCGGTTGGTGGAAGGAATCCAGGTCGGAGCGAAACAATACAAACTTAAAGTTTTTGCAGATGACCTAGTCTTGACCCTGCAGGAGCCAGAATCTAGTACGAAAAGAGTGTTACAATTGATTCAAGACTTTGGCCGGGTGGCGGGATTTAAATTAAACAAACAGAAAACTAAGGTGCTGGGGAAAAATTTGACAGATACAGAGTCAGAACGGTTTCAGAGAGAGACAGAACTAACTGTGGTTAAAAAAGTAAAGTACCTAGGGGTAAACATAACAGCAAAAAATCTGAGTCTTTTTAAGGATAACTATGAAAAATGTTGGTCTGAAATTAAAAGAGACTTAGACAGTTGGATAAAATTGAAACTTTCTTTGTTAGGCCGAATTGCTGCTATTAAGATGAATGTATTGCCAAAAATGTTGTTTTTGTTTCAAACACTACAGATTGTGGACAAGACGGAGTGCTTCCGGAAGTGGCAGAGAGACATCTCTAAGTTTGTCTGGCAGGGCAAAAAGCCCAGAATTAAGTTTAAGATATTAACTGATGCGAAAGAAAGAGGGGGCTTTGCCCTGCCAGACCTAAAGTTGTACTATGAGGCCGCAGCTTTCTGCTGGCTAAAAGACTGGCTACTTCTCGAGGACACTGACGTTCTGGATCTGGAAGGTTTTAACAATGCTTTTGGTTGGCATGCATACTTATGGTATGACAAGGTTAAGATCAATAAGGCCTTTAAGAATCATATTGTCAGAAAAGCAGTGTTTAATGTCTGGACAAAATATAAAGACTTATTGGAAAATAAAACTCCAAGGTGGCTTTCACCGCTGGAAGCTAAGGCCCGAAAAAGACCCAATATGGAGGCCAAATGGCCAAAATATTGGGAAATACTAGAAAAAGATGGAGACAATTGGAAATTGCAGAGTTTGGAGAAAATGAAGGATAAAGTGCGAGACTGGTTACACTACGCTCAGATTAAAGAAGTTTTTAAAAATGACAAAAAGTTAGGGTTCCAGGTGGAGAAATCGAAGTTGGAAACAGAACTGTTAGAGCCTAAGACTAAGGTACTCTCAAGAATGTATAACTTGCTGTTAAAATGGAATACACAAGATGAAATGGTTAAATCGGCTATGATAAAGTGGGCACAGGACATTGGGCACAACATTATGTTTGAGGACTGGGAAAGGTTGTGGACCATTGGGTTGAACTTCACTGCATGTAATGCTTTGAAGGAAAATGTAATGAAAATGATATATAGATGGTACATGACCCCAGTTAAACTTGCCAAAATATACCATTTGTCTGATAATAAATGTTGGAAATGTAAAGAAAATGAAGGAACATTCTTTCACCTCTGGTGGACTTGCCCTAGAGTGAAGGCTTTCTGGGAAATGATATATAATGAGCTGAAAAAGGTATTTAAGTATACCTTCACTAAGAAACCAGAGGCCTTCCTTTTGGGTATTGTCGGCCAGAAGGTGTTAAGGAAGGACCGAACATTTTTTATGTATGCAACAACAGCAGCAAGGATACTTATCGCTAAGCACTGGAAAACCCAAGATCTACCCACACTGGAAGAGTGGCAGATGCAGCTGATAGACTATATGGAACTAGCCGAGATGACCGGCAGAATCCGAGACCTGGGAGAAGAGAAAGTTGAAGAAGACTGGAAGAAATTTAAGATTTATTTTAAAAAGCATTGTAATTTGGTTGAATGTTAAGAAGGATGCTAGATCATAAATAATTGAGCACCACTAAACTAGATGGAATTAGGATGACAAGTGAGATTGAGGAAAAAACATAAACCTTTGGGAGAAATATTAGATTATCTTTTAAATGAATGGGATACAAGAATGTAAACAAGATGATAAATTGCGGGTAAGAATTGACAATGATGCAAGTGGGAGCGGGAAACGTGAGGGAGTCCAATGAAGCTAAGAAAATATGTTATGATATATGTTTCATTGTTTTTTATTTCTGCATTTATGTTTAAAAATTTTAATAAATATAAATATATATATATATATATAGAGAGAGAGAGAGAGAGAGAGAGAGAGAGAGAGAATTGCATCTGCAAAGGAAAGCCTTATGCCATGTTCCAAAATACCACAAAATCAATTCACAGATTTTGCCAATGTTCTATTTTTGTGTTGTCCCATGTCTGATGCTACCAAGATTGTTCTTGTTCCAAAAATGAATGATTTTAGCAATAGCTGGCACTTGGTAATGAGAGCTAAGAAGAGTGAGATTTTTAACACATTCAGAGTGGTTTAATTTCCACTCCATCAGATGATATTAATTTAACATGGGAGGGTGAGGAGGGGGATATGAGGGAAAAAATATGTGGATTTTAAAAGCCTCCCACACACCTTATGGAATTCAGTCACCGGGGGGTGGGGGCTGTGTCCATGGAGCTGTACTCAGTACTAAGGGATAGTCTGCCACAGCACATTTTCTTCTTAAGGGGTGAAAAACCATTAAATTAAAATTTAATGATACTCCTTTTATCTAAATATCCTATTCCAAACATTTAGATTATGCCTGTTGGGATGTAATATTATTTAATTTAAATTAGACTAAGAATTTTGCTTTGGGTGACACTTATAAAAATGAATCTGCTTGCTTATTCATTTTGTTATATGGACGACTGTTTTATGTTCGTAATGGAAACACTGGAGAAGAATATACTGGGGGGAGGGGGCTACAATGAGACCCTTTTTATTGCTATTTTGAAATGTATAGAAGACGTACTGGTATATGTGTGTAGAGATATATGTGTGTATACTACACAGACCCACATAATTTCCCGGGGGGGGGGGGAGATTAGATTTTAAGCAAAACAACAACCCATGCTTCATGTTATGACGTATTTGAAAAGCACAGAAGGGGGGGGGGGACTGCAAATTTTCACTCGGAGCTTCCTTAGCCCTAGATTCATAAATAGATTTGGCAGTACGTGAATGAGATGCATAGCAGCTTTACAGATTTATGCAACAAATTAATGCAAAAAACAGGAGGTAGGATGTGGGAAATCCTGTGCTCCCACCATTATTTTTTTTAAAAAATGTTCTCCCTAGGACATTTTTAGAAATTCATTTGAAGCATATACAACTCTCTAATTTTAGACTTTGCCCAAAGTGGAGGGGAAAAACAGATGCAAGCTTCCTTCAGATATATATATATATATATATATATATATATATATATATATATATATAACAGATATAGCAAAACGACAATAATGATAGCAATAACCTGTCATCTAGCTGTAGCCATCTCACCAGACTACAACACAGGGACTCTTTGTTGGCTCAGCAGAGAGACCAGCAGAGAGACCAGCAATTTTGGCTTTCTCCTCCCCTTGAACTTCTTCATTATAAGAACTCTGTACCCGAGTTTCTATTTTTCTAGTACCCAAGTTTCTTTTTCCCCTCCTCCTTTCCAATCCGTTTAGTTTTGTGTTTTTAAAACTGTAAGCCTAAAGGCAGGGACAATCTTATTCCTGATATTTCTAAGCAGCTCTAGGAGTGCTGTTCTCAACTGAAGATGGGTATGTGTGACATTTGTTGGAATCCATTTGTCTCGAGAGACAATGGAGTGTGCATTCAGAGGTGGAGTCAAACCACTGTGTTGGCAGCTCCAAAGTGACCTCCCTGGGATGCAAGCCTTGGCAGTGTGTACGGAGGTCTTTGGCTGCCCAGACAACAAGACCTCCCTCTGGACCTCACTGATTTGGTCCCAAGAAAAACAGAGCATGGAAAGGAACAGGAGGAGGGGCAAATTTTGCTGATTGTGTTCTTTTACATAGGATGGAACCTGTGCAGTGTTTCAACAGGATTGCTCTGTAATGGGTCATGTGTCAGAGACTGGGCAGAGGAGGAATGGTGAAGGCCGCCTCCGCATCCTGACCCTTCCAGGGAGGAGGAAGAGGAAGACAGTATAGATTTACAACAGGGGTTTGAGGGAGGTTGCAGCTCAGAGGCAGATGAG
Source organism: Podarcis cretensis (assembly GCF_951804945.1). Lineage (NCBI taxonomy): Eukaryota > Metazoa > Chordata > Lepidosauria > Squamata > Lacertidae > Podarcis > Podarcis cretensis. The sequence goes on along the minus strand of NC_137170.1, from coordinate 114,858,277 downwards.
GGGGGAAAGCTGGGAAATCATGGGAGAGCCAGAGCAGCTGGCTGACACATTTTCATTAGAAAGCATTCCATACCCTCCATCTCCCAGAACCTGGCAAGCCTTAAAAGTAGGAGAGCAAAGAACTCAAAGACAGAGGGCACTTAGAGGCATCCGTAGAGGAGGTGATGATGATGATGACGAATTAGGAAGTGGGAGATTCACTTGGGACAATGCCATTATCCAAGAGGCTGGGTTCTATAGCCTCTCTCTGTAAATAAAAAAGGACTGGAAGAAACTTCCCCTTGTCTTTATACTTTACTGGGCAACCAGCTGGGAGCTGCTGACAGCATCCTGACATCAAGGAAGCATGAAATGGCAGATCACAGACTCAGGATAGTGCAGAGAAATATTCAGTGTGGCAACCTCCTCATGCCATCTCAAATGATTTTCATAAATGGGGCCTCAATAAGAACGTCCTCAGTAGATGGCAAGACTTCATGAGGGTCTAACACTAATTGGGAGCATCATATTGCATGTGCCGCCAAGCTGAAAACCCACAGAAAGGAGGAGTGGTGACTTGTGGCCCTCTGGACCTTATTGGACTACAATTCCCATGAGCCCTGATCATTGACAATGCTCACTGGAGATTATGGGAGTTTGAGTCCAACAACATCTGATGGGGCTCTCCCCTGTTAGAACCTGTGGAACCTGATTTGAAGTAACTGAGCACCATGAAGGATGAAGAGAAAGTCCAAGACTGGCAATTTGTTGCATGCCTTACTTTTGAGGGAATGACTCTAAACTTGCTTTCCGTGAATTGCATGAATTATGCGATTGGTGTGAATACCCCTCCATCAATTGCTCTGTGTGAAAGCGCATTCTCATGCCTTTGAGATGGATGACAGATTGTTTTGTTCATTTCGACACTGAAGTGTGCTCAGGAAGGCCTACAACAAAACAACTACATACCATACCATGCCAAATAAATTTAAATGGAAATGAGCAATAAAACACAGTAAAAACCAGCAGTCAAAAATATCAAAGGGGCCAAAGTGAGAAGAAAGCTCACTAGAGCTCATCACCACCTGCCAAATGCAAACGTATGTCCCTAAATATGTATATTGATGTATCACAGTATTTTAATATTCTTTTGGAAGTCGCCCAGAGTGGCTGGGGAGGCCCAGCCAGATGGGCGGGGTATAAATAATAAATTATTATTATTATTATTATTATTATTATTATTATTATTATTATTATTATTATTACTATTACTATATATGCTGTTTCCACAGCCTGAGTGCTACTACTATCATTCCCTTATACAGCAATTTAGGAAGGCCTCTGGAGCAAAGTTTCTGTACAGATTCACTGGAGAGGTGGTTCTTCAGGAGGTCTTATTATAGCAATCTGCTCATCACAGGTTTCATCAAGGCACAGCCCTTTGGATTCAGCACAAAGTTATGGGAAACACTGAAAAGATATGAAACTTCTGTATATTTGATTCTCAGCTTACTTTAATTGACAACTGGAATGAATCAGCAGATGGGGAGGGGGATGACTTCACAGTTTCCAGCTGAATGGAAATAACCAGGCCGTTCAGTTCCATCTGTTGGTCTCTGTAGGCTGCTCTTCCCTGTGCAAAATACCCTTGAAAAGGCTGCTGTGCAAAGTTATGTCAGGTGAGATTTCATTTCCTGCACATGGATACATCCACACAGAGGATTTTAGAGTAACCAAACAATTTTAGGAGTCCCTTCCATATGTGTGAAGTCCCCAGGTCTACCTTTTCTGCTTTACGATGGCAGAGGATGACCCCTTTAATTTTCTTATTATTATTTATAAGACTGTGAACACAACTTGCAAGCTTCAGCCAAGCAAAAGTTGGGAGAGGGGAGGAGGTTGTGGCCCTCTGGACTACAATTCCCATGAGCCCTGATCATTGACAATGCTCACTAGAGATTATGGGAGTCTGAGTCCAACAATATCTGATGGGACCACAGGTTCACCTCCCCTGCTAGAGAAACAGTGTGGAACCTGATTTGAAGTAACTGAGCACCTCTTCTTCTTCTCAGTGGTGGCAAAGGAAGAAAATGAATAGGGCTGAGCTCAAGAGAAGGAAGGGGTTATGAGTGCGCAGGGATGCCTGGCATGAGATGATGAGTTGCAGATGCAAGCAGAGCACATGAAGATAAGCTGCAGGAGATGAACCCTGCTGCCTCAACCACCCATGGCAACTCCTGGCATGGCCTGAGGGTGCTCAAATGCTTCTGGACTGAAGCAAGTGGGCTAGATTAAATGTTCCCTAACCTAGCTCTCTAAACAGGTAGGAAGGCATGATCACCTCAATTCAGCTGGACCTATATCACCAGCGAAATATTTGCTCATTTGTTGGACTTCATGTTCGTCTTTGGAATGACATGCCCGCAGTGGCTGTGGTTGATAATTAATATATCATACTTAATGACATCACCAGGGCCTGCTTCCTGTGATGTCACCAGGGGCCCAGCCCTAGGTCTCAAGTTTGGGCCCTGAAATCTCAGAGCCAGGGGTGCTCCTGGCCTGGCAGTGCTAGTGGAAACTGAAGCATCATGCAACCAAACAGAAGTAACCTCCCTCTTGCAGATCATTTGTGCGAAGGTGCCAGTGTCTGTCATTTGGGGAGTCCTGCCTGCACCCCTGTCCTCTGCTCCCAGGCCAGCTCAGCCCTTCTTTTCTTAAGAGACAAAACCCCCAACATTTGTGAGTTTGTGTGATACAAGCAGTTTGCTTTATGGAGCTGTCTCCAATATATGGTTCAAGCAGCTACCAGGACTCCATCTGCATGCTTGAAAAGAGTCACACAGCAAGCAGCATCGGACCCGCCTGGGTTGTCGCAATGTATTTCTCCACATGGTCCCCCAGGCTTTGTGTGTGTAAGCATTGAAATGTAATCAGCGGCCTTTCATCGGAAAACAGTGCAGAAAGGAAAATGAAAAACGCCTGTGCCGAAAAGCATTCATTAACCAGAACAAACAACAAGCCAATAAGTGTTAATTAATAATTTAAGTTCCTTCAATAGAACTTGCCCGCCCAAGCCAAGGATAGGCCAGTTTGAAACCAGCTCCGCTTGGCTCTTTTGTCTCCTATCTGGTTTTAATTTGAGTTGACCTCTGGGTTAATCTCTACTGAAAGGAGGGAAGCTCCCCCAGTCAACTTCCTACTACAAACAGACAGACGCACTCACCACTCTCCAATCATGAGAAAGTCTTGGAGCTATAAAGGGGCTTTCTGTCTTCTGGAAGAAGGAAGAGGGAAGCTTCACTGAACTGATCTTACTACATCATTTGCCTTCCCCAACACTGAGTCCCCAGATAAAACTCCCATCATCCCCAACCAACATGACCAATAGTAGGTAATGGTGGGAGTTGTAGTCCTAGTAACAATATCTAGGGACCAAAGGCTGGAGAAGGCTGGATTAGCTAGTCTATGTGTACACACACTGAGACACACACACACACACACACACACACTCACACACACACACACACACTGCTGAAGTTAGAACTTTTGAGGATGGGTTTTCTGGAGCTTAAAGGTTGACTGGGGGCCAGCAGTAGTGTCATGCGTTCAAACCAGTTTCTTTTCCAATCTTGTAGAAGCATAGATGGGTGGCTGGTTCAGTTTTAATAGCAAAACAGGTATGTGGGTGAGGAGTATAGAACCCTCTCTCATCTCCCACTACCTCCATGCAGCTCCTCTCCCCAAGTGGTTTTAATCTAGCTGAGTTCACACCTGGTATTTTCCAGCTAGAAAAAAATGACATCAGAGGATACTCTGAAGCCACGGGTGGGAAAGGTTCTGCTCTTCTCAAATACCCCATTTGCTCCTAAAATTAGACACTACCTCATAGGAGCCAACTCCTAGGGGCTGAGGTCCCTTCGCTCTTGTCCCAAATAAAATATTTGAAGGGGCTGCCCCCCTAAGAGTTGGTAGGCATTGTCATTCAAATGGTGTGTGGGTGCTGTGCCTTGTGATTGATTATGCAGGGCAAGGCTTACCTGGGCCCCCACAATATTTGATTCAAGGTGGCACCCCTGCTCTACCTGATTACAGCTAAGGACGTACAAAACTGTCTGTTTGGTTTTGCTCCATTTGCCTTTTCTTCCACTCTTTGGCTCTCCACAATTATGTGTCATTTGTAATAATATAAAATATGCTTATGAAATTGCATCAGCGTTTTAGTCCAAATTTCACTGAATATACACATATTTTCAAGCAGTTTCTCCTAATATAATGCTTTTTTGTACGTCACATTCACTCATGTGTGCATTTTTATGCACATTTTCCCCTAACCAACACATTTTTTGTACACATTATTCAGTTGGACAACTGCATTGTAAAGTTTGTAGAAGCACAATTCCAAAGCATCATGGTGATTTGCTTTGTGCATTATTTCAGAAAGTGCAAAACCAGTAGATTTGCATCAATCTCTCCCCCACTCCTAAGTTGCAGGGGAGATATCTATATTTGCCTACCTTGCTATCACATTTTGTTTGGCCCTGAATATAGAAAATGTTGGGGATGTTTTGTTATTTTCAGTCTGTATGTGGAGGATGCTGATCTCTGAACTGTAATTTTTTTAAAAATGCTGATGTGGATTGCTTTGGATTTTTCTCCAATAAAGAAAGATAGCATGGAAGTGTTAAAAAACAAAAAAAAGGCCAGATAATTTTAGCTTTTTGTTCATGTAACATATGCAGATAGCCATGTCTCTCCCCCTGCCCACCCCACACTCCAGCCTCTGGAGAGATGGTAATCCTAGCCAATGTATAAGAATGTATCTATTTTTAAAAAATGGGATGATGAAGATATTAATTGAGTTTTGTGCCCTGCAAAGCTGTTGGTTCATGAAAGATGGGTGAAGTATTGCTCTGCATAATGATTAAACGAAATAATACGTCCTTCCCTTCTGTGAATTGCTTCTTTATTCCTGAAGTTATGAAGCAGTCTCATTCTTGCCGATATTGGTTTGGGAAATAGACACTTAAATTACAACATAATCCTGGTATTTATCCTTTAAAGATAGCTGTCTCCCCATGTTCATGATTTATAACTCTGCTAAGAAGCTGTGTGGCCCTTCAGGGCAAGATGGTTTCATTTCAAGAATCGTGCCATTTCCCCACTTTTTTGCCATCTAAATTAAATTGTTAGAGATCTTTGTAATAGCTCATAAGCAAGAATCCCGGCTACATCCAAGCTGCTCGGTTTTTAGGCTTTATCAGATTGGTTGGTGAAGGCAGTATCTTTGTCTGCTTTTGAATCCATTTGAGAATGGCATGTGCATAAAGGAGACATATTATTAGGTTCTAGAAGAGGCAGGAGACAATGCCTACCTGAGTTTAAGCAGCTAAGAAAACCTGCTGTATTGAAAGGTTTGACTGAAGCCTGTGGGATGTAAACCACTAGAGCTGTCAAGTACAACATCACCTGTTTTCCTAGAGTGGTCATGCAGGGGATGTTGGTCCAGCCAGTCAAACTTCCTGTTACACCTGGCTGGAGCATCCTTCCTTGCATGTGACTAGTACGTGGGCGTGACCTTTCCAGACCTGGTAAAAGGCCAAGTCATGCAGCCACCTCTCTTTCTTTGATCTTCTTTTTCGTCCTGCAAACTTCCTGATTCCTGCCAGCCAAGCAGACCCCCAGGTTATCTTCCATATGGGGTAAACCTGTTTGTTCATATGCTTAACTTTAAGCCTAAAGCCTGCTTTCAGGGATCACACTAAGTAAAACTACTTTTTGTTACCTATGAATAAGACTGTGGTGTCGTTATTCTTTTGTTGTTTAGTTGTTTAGTCGTGTCCGACTCTTTGTGACCCCATGGACCAGAGCATGCCAGGCACTCCTGTCTTCCACTGCCTCCCACAGTTTGGTCAAACTCATGCTGGTAGCTTCGAGAACACTATCCAACCATCTCATCCTCTGTCGTCCCCTTCTCCTTGTGCCCTCAATCTTTCCCAACATCAGGGTCTTTTCCAGGGAGTCTTCTCTTCTCATGAGGTGGCCAAAGTACTGGAGCCTCAGCTTCAGGATCTGTCCTTCCAGTGAGCACTCAGGGTTGATTTCCTTAAGAATGGATAGGTTTGATCTTCTTGAAGTCCATGGGACTCTCAAGGGCCTCCTCCAGGGATCAAAGGGGTCTTACCAGGAATAATAGCACATATCTCAATCTGGGCAAGCCAGACTGAATTGTTTATTGTCATATGAGTTTACAACCAGCTTTCTGCTGTGTAAAGGGGGAATGAACTCTGCAAAGTGAAGAAACTTGCTAGCACAAGTTAGGAAGGATATTAATAATAAATATATCCTCTCCTGCCACCCTCGACATTGCCACAAAGCCTAGGCATGGTTCAGAGCAGCAGCACTGAATTGGGCCCCACATTGTGTGTGCCCAGTGCTCATGCATCACACTGCAACGTCATGATGCTATGGTAGCACCTGGACAGGGGACTGTGTCTCCATGGCAAGGCCTCTGTCTGCAGCATGGCCTCTGTCTGCAGCCCCAGTGGGCCCCAAAAGAGGACCCAGGGAGGAAGTGCAGGCCCTGGCCCTGTCACTACTGTGGGGCCTGAACGCCAGAGGTAAGGCAGTGGGGTCAGAGGGGAAGGCTAGATAGTGGCAGGCAGTGGTGGCAGGGGGGAAGTGGCCCTCTGGGTTTCATTGGGCTACAACTTTGACCCTGCTGGCTGGGGCTGATGAGAGTTGGAGTCCATTATGGCCACTACTGGGCTGGAGATTTTCTTTGTGTGATAGAGATGTGGGCAGGTGCCACTCTTTTCCATTCAATGTATTCTGATAAGCAGATATTCCCTGAGGAGGTCCAATCCATGGAATTCTTTGCCATCAAAGGTATGGGGGATATTTCCCATATAATGCCCTTTTCACCTGTTTTGTATCTGAAGAAAGGCTTTAGATCAGGGTAGAACATCTGCCTTTCATTGAGAAGGTCTCTGGTTCAAACGCCTGCATCTCCATGTAGGGATGGGAGAAACGCCTGTCTGAAATCCTGGATTGCTGCTTCCAGTCAGTGTTGGCAGATGGACCAGTGTTCTGACTTAAAGGGAACCCTGACCATTAGGTCCAGTCAAGACCGACTCTAGGGTTGCGGTGCTCATCTCGCTTTATTGGCCGAGGGAGCTGGCATACAGCTTCCGGGTCATGTGGCCAGCATGACTAAGCCACTTCTGGCGAACCAGAGCGGTGCATGGAAACACTGTTTACCTTCCTGCCAGAGTGGTACCTATTTATCTACTTGCACTTTGACGTGCTTTTGAACTGCTAGGTTGGCAGGAGCAGGGACCAAGCAATGGGAGTTCACCCCGTCAGGGGGATTCGAACCGCCAACCTTCTGATCGGCAAGTCCTAGGCTCTGTGGTTTAACCCACAGCAGCAGTTCTTACATTCAGATGACTGGTTGTAGCAGTGTGGTGTAGTGTGGACAGGGCCAGTGTGGTGTAGTGGTTAAGAGCGGTAGTCTCGTAATCTGGGGAACCAGGTTCGCGTCTCCGCTCCTCCACATGCAGCTGCTGGGTGACCTTGGGCTAGTCACACTTCTTTGAAGTCTCTCAGCCCCACTCACCTCACAGAGTGTTTGTTGTGGGGGAGGAAGGGAAAGGAGAATGTTAGCCGCTTTGAGACTCCTGAAGGGGAGTGAAAGGCGGGATATCAACTCCAAACTCTTCTTCTTCTTCTTGTATGGTAAGTGTATCAGGTCTAATTAGATCAGGGGTCAGCAAACTTTTTCAGCAGGGGGCCAGTCCACTGTCCCTCAGACCTTGTGGGGGGCTGGACTATATATATATATTTTGGGGGGATGAACAAATTCCTATGCCCCACAAATAACCCCGAGATGCATTTTAAATAAAAGGACACATTCTACTCATGTAAAAACATGCTGATTCCTGGACCGTCCGTGGGCTGGATTTAGAAGGTGATTGGGCCTGATCTGGCCCCCAGACCTTAGTTTGCTTACCCATGAATTAGATGCGTTGGCTATGGTTATGCTATAAACCAATATAGCAGAACATTGGTGTGCTTAGTCAATGCAATATATACCTCCTAGCTGCTTGACAACATCTCTCTTGCAGTCCTCAAAGGCAGACAGAAAAAACAAAAGAAGATATTTATCTGCCCTTTGCTGGGCCACCATATATGGCTGATGAGCGGTGTATTGCTGAGTCAGAAGTTGTGATATAAGGTAAGCAAACCTTGGGGAGTGTGCCGAGAAACCAAGTGTATTAATGGAGTCTCCTTGGCAAATTGCAGAGGGCTTTTAACAATGCTTTTAGCTAAGCAATGCTTTTAACAGAAACGTAAACAACCATTAATTGTGATAGAAACCAATTGACTTTGGACCTTTAATTATTATTTGCATATCTACCAGTACTTCCCAGGCACATTTAACAGTGGGGTTAAATGGGTCTAAAACTCCTGGCAGGTGGCAATATAATAATTATAAATATGGATTTCTAACTGTTGAGAAACCCTGATCATTCCAACTTCTGTATGTGGGAAGATGCTTCTGGATAGTACTGCTTCATGTTTCAGCCTGTCCTCATGCTTTCTCTCTCTCTTGCAATATATAAACCCTTCTCATTTCTTCCTCAGAGAAGTTATTTGCCTCTGCAACCTACCTTTGCCTTGTTTACTTTGGGATTTGGTGGAGTGTCCATCCCTACCATTAGGTAATGTGCGCCTGCCACCTCAGGCCGCCTATTTTGAGTGTCATGAAACAGCAAGAAATTGTTGTTTATGTGCGTATCCATGGATTTACTTTGTGCTTTTACAACTAGAGAGAGACAGTCACCTCCAGGCTTGATTATAGTACAGTGGTACCTCGGGTTAAGTACTTAATTCGTTTCGGAGGTCCGTTCTTAACCTGAAACTGTTCTTAACCTGAAGCACCACTTTAGCTAATGGGGCCTCCTGCTGCTACTATGCCACCGGAGCACAATTTCTGTTCTCATCCTGAAGCAAAGTTCTTAACCCGAGGTAATATTTCTGGGTTAGTGGAGTCTGTAACCTGAAGCGTATGTAACCTGAAGCACTCTACATGGGGCTGCCCTTGAAGCTGACCCAGAAACTACAGAATGCTGCGGTGAGGCTCCTTATGGGGTCCTTGCCACAGGATCACATTCATCCAGTGCTTTACCAACTGCACTGGCTCCCGGTAGTGTACAGGGTCAGGTTTAAGGTTTTGACCTTTAAAGTCCTATGTGGCCTAGGACCCACGTACCTACGGGACTGCCTCTCCTGGTATGCCCCGCTGAGGACCTTAAGGTCCACAAATGACAACATTTTGGAGGTCCCAAGTCGCAAGGTGGTTAGATTGGTCTCAACTAGGGTCAGGGCCTTTTCAGTACTGGCCCCAACTTAGTGGAACGCTCTGTCACAAGAGATTATGGCCCTGCAGGACTTGACATCTTTCCACAGGGCCTGCAAGACAGAGCTGTTCTGCCTGGCCTTTGGTTTGGACTCAGTCTGATCTTACGTTTCCCTCCCTTTATGGTTTTGATCTATGGGCTACTTTTAAAATGATGCTGCATTTTAAATTGCATTTTAACCTGTATTTTAAATTGGTCTTTTTTTTCCTATTATGTTTTTACTGTAATTTTACTGGTGTTAACCGCCCTGAGCCCGGCTCTGGTTAGGAGGGGTATAAATAAAAATTATTATTATTATTATTATTATTATTATTATTATTATTATTACTGCTGGCAGTGCCAAGATAACTTGACTAATCTTGGGTATACTCTGCTCCTTGACCTGTGGGAATCCAATGGATGAGCCTCACTCTGGGAAAACCTCCTTCATGATCAAGGTGCCAGGTAAATATAAAGTCAGTATGTGTTCCACCTCTACTCCCATTTGCCAAGATCAGCTTAAGGCAGCATAGATTCCTAGCCAATCAGCACCAACACAGTCTTAGCCAATCAGCATTTCCCTTACTAAACTAGTGGTGCACGGGAGGGAGAAGCCAGAAACGACTGCAATAGTTGAGTTAATACTATCCTAGCAGCTGGTTTTTCTCTTCTTTTTTCTTTTTCTTTTTTTAAAGGACTTTTTTACTTATAATGAAAACTTCCCAGCCAAAAAATCCATAATGTATGTGAGGTTGTATCGGAAAGGCAATTTTTAATTAAAGCACTTAGGTTATTAATGCTTTCAAAATTGGCTTCTGTTCTCGATACATTTTCTTCATAGTATTTTTAATATACTTATTCATAATTAATTATTGTTTTCTTCACTGGGTGACGGGAGTTGGTTTTTGAGGTACGAAGGGAAAGATATGACTAAAAGCCCTTGGATTGACACATGCTTTGGATCATGAGAAACACTTGAAAAAACTGTTTGAAGTACATCATTTATATGGATGTAAATCACTACTTTAGTCTTGGTATATAATGTAATTTGTCACACACACTCTTTAATTCAAGTATCGGCCTTTTCAAAGGGTGAGGTTGGGCAGGAAAGGCAAAATAACCATGAAATGTCTTCAAAATGCATAGTAAACCAAAAACCAAAAAAACAGTGAGGTTATTGTACAATAGTTTGTGATGGTGGGGAAGGGGCAGAGGGGTGGACCTGAAGGTGTTTTGATCACAAACATGCACACGTTCACTGCACACACACACACACACACACACACAGAGAGAGAGAGAGAGAGAGAGAGAGAGAGGGATCACACTTACTTTCTCACACGAGTGACTTCCAGATTGTCCTTATTTTGCATAATGAATTCAAGTGCAGACCAGTGATTTAGGTTTGCACAATTCAAGTGGGTTAAAGCACTCTGCTACTCTAGTGCAACAAATACACTCCGAAAAAGGAAAAGAAGCAGATGTTTTGCTGTAAGGAAAGTGACAGGGAAATGCACAGAAAGGTGTGGAATGAACAAATGATGAATAGCAAGACATAAAACTAAGCTAATGTATAACTAGTTTAACTAGTTTAAAGTTAAACTAAACTACGGTAAATTGGGAGCACTGGTAGAACTCTCAGACATGACCTACTGCACTGCACTAATTCTTTCTGTTTGGAGTTTCCCTGCAGCGAAAGCATGCAGTGCTATTCTGTATGTTACAAATGAGTAAGCATCTTCGAAGAGATTGCTTGGTCAGAGTAGCTTACTGAGACAAAACATTTCTTAGGAATATGGGCCACCATATGATGCACAATTCAATATATAGTGGATTACATTCTCCACCTGTTTAAAATTAGATGCAAATCCGTTTGGCTACTGGCATCTGTTAGCATCTACCGTCCAACATGGCAGAAGGCATACTTTCTAAGCCTAGGTTTGAAAAGGTCCTGTACAGTGGAAAACACTGTTCATTCTTCTAAATATTTCATGGGGAAGGGGGAGAGACAATACCACTGGAAAAATTTGGACTGTTGATAACAACCTCATATCTCTGTCACTGAAATAGACAGTATATAAAAATGTTTCATCAAGGATTGTTTAGTGGAAGAATAGAAGCCTTTTTTTGAATTTCAAAGAAATATTTTGGTATGAATTCACGAGCAGGATTTGAACTATGAGCAACAGAGGGAATTAAAGATCAATGTATAGTAGTTATAATATAAGAGAGAGAAGATAGGGTGCAGCATGGGGGAGAAGCTAAAAACACCATGGAAAATGGGAGGGGAAGTTGAAAAAAAGAAAAAAGAAAAATTGATTATGCTTTGGGGTGTAGAAGGCAGAGGGCCTTCTCGGTGGTGGTGCCTGCCCTGTGGAACGCCCTCCCATCAGATGTCAAGGAAATAAACAACTATCTGACTTTTAGAAGACATCTGAAGGCAGCCCTGTTTAGGGAAGTTTTTAGTATTTGATGCTTTATTCTGTTTTTAATCTGTTGGAAGCCACCCAGAGTGGCTGGGGAAACCCAGTTGGATGGGCAGGGTATAAATAATAAATTATTATTATTATTATTATTATTATTATTATTATTATTATTATTATTATTATTTGAAAAGTAAAAAAAAATCATATGGGTTTCGGTCATGCCCTCAATTATTCGTCTTAGGCTACAATCCTATATACACTTCTGTGTGTGCACCTAAGGCCCACTGAATAGGGCTTACTTCTGAGTAAGCATGCAGAGGAATGCACTTTCTGGCTGCAGTCCTGTTCTCACTTCCCTGAACTCAGTGAAGCTTACTTCTGAATGGACACGCATAGGATTGCACTGTAAAAGTACTTATTAATATTCCCTTCGTTTTTTGGCAGTTTAACCATTTGGGCACAGACACTTATATTGGCAGGCTCCCTGAGTCAGGAAATTGAGCTCGATAATGCTATTTCATGTGATTTCTCTCTCTTTTTGTAATAATAAAAAGTCCTATTGTGCTAAGCTCAGTACGCTGATATAAACGGCCACAATTTTTCTTGATTTCCAGCTCAGCCACATTGTCAGAATGACTGATGTGATGGGGAAACACTGGTTGTGTTTCATTTTCCCTCTCCTTTATTATATAGCCTTTAAATCAGGGGCAGGGGGGGGGAGCCCCAAAGTATATTAATTACTTTTTGAATACAGTATTAGAAATGTTGGATTTTAATCAGCGGTAATCTGTCTGCTTTTCTTCTGTCAAGATCACTGTTTTATTGAAACTTTCAAGAGTAATATACTTACTTTCAGACCTATTATCACTGTCATTTCCCAGTTTACATCAGTTATTTTTGTCTTGAGGATTATATTAGTGAACCATGGAGGGCGGTGGGATGATAAAGCATAATGGTGTCAGAGAGGGATTTTATAATTCTTCCTGTGACCTGTACAAGGATGATTTAAAGTTTTTCATTTTCCTTTCTTCCTTGTTTTTGTTTAAGGTGATAATAGTAATTGAAGCCTCCAAGAATCTCTCCCTTCAAACAAGTTACAGCAAAACTTCAGCACCACTGGGAATAACAGCTGTGTTCAGGGTCAACATATGAATGGCTCTTCTTGGATTCAGCATCCTAGATTAGCTTGACCTGGATCGCTAAGTTACATCTGGAAAGCACCCGGAGGATGAAAGATAGAAATATATTTGTTAGTCTTGTCATCTTACAAATTATGCTATGTAAATGGTTAAAGACAATGATTAACATTCTTACTGAAGCCTTGTGTGTGCTAAATTATGCTTGGATTATTCATCTAAAAGGAGAATTTTTATTAAATATTAACGCTGCAGAATATTGAGCTTTATATCTGTCACATATAAAGTGACAGATGTGCCTATGCATACACAATAAGCATCAACGAGTGCAATTTGCACATTGTTTTATGCTCCCACAAGCATCTCTCAAAGACTGCAAGGATAGAGGTGTTTGCGAGATGTTAAAGACAGTTATTTCCAGGGGTCTGGCAGGCTCTGGAAATTTGCAAATCATATCATCCTTTGCATATTTTGGAACCGCCGCAGAATTTGATTGCGGCTGTGGGACTAGCCACAAAGATCTCCCAGAGGTAGCTGGGAGAAAGATTGAAAACTGGGAATGGGCAAGTTGACCACACCCAAGGAAAGGTGATGCTCCACACCAACCAGCCTAATCTCCCCTGAGTGGTGCGCAAGATTTCAGGGATTGCAAGCACTCACCCAGGATTTGTGTTTGGAAGACTAGGCACAACGGAGGCTATGTGCATTTATGGATGGTTTACAAATATAGACAACCTTAGCCTACTTCTGGAGGAGCTCACAGCAACAGCAGCCCAAAACACTGGCAGGGAACATGACATTACAGGTGAGGCCAGAGACCCAACTCTTCTCCACTGGTCACATCTGAAAGCCCTATGCATGTAAAATGTGAAAGGAGCTCAAGTGGTGTGTACATATAGGATGTGCTTGATGAGACTGATTCACAACATGCATGTTCACCCCTTGATTTTACTGTAGCTGATGACTGTACACCTGAGGTTGACTTGCATTGTCTCATTTTTGTTGGTCAAAGAACCCAAGGTGGCCTTCATCATGCATCCATCCACTGGCTTTAGAAAAGTGGTGACCTTGTGTCCTTTCAGCAGGAACAATGGGGTTGTGACTTGAAATTCCACTGTAGAAATCACCCAACACTTAGAGCAAGCCCTGATATACTTAGGCCCTGAACTGTGCCTATAATTATTTTGTACCGGTATAGAGAACACCTGATTCTAGATCACCAAAGTGTTTCTTTATTAAAAAAAGAAAGCAGGTATCAGAAGTTCCTGGAAACAACATATTTTGGCTCAGAACTAACTGTGTTAGTTAGTTACATAGCCCTGTAAAATAAGCGGGAATCCTGCTGACCAATAATTTGGAAGGGAGGAAGAAATCCATCTCCCAAATAGTTGATGATATAATGTCAGTGATGACATTAGTCAGTGGTGACTGAAGCTACCTGGCAGGCCATAATACATGCCTGGAGATGGGCATTTGGTGTGGTGGGCCCCAGACAACTTGGCACCTTTGTTTCTGATAGGACTTAAGCAAAAAGCTAACTTTATCTGGCTGTAGGCCACTGTTGCTATGCTGTAACTTGCAGGTGGGAGGGGATTCTTGGAAACACTCTCAAATTTTGCAGCTAAGTGCACATCAAAAAAGACGAGAAAATCTATTCTTAAGAAATAACTCGGCCACCCATTCCATTTCTTAGAACTTCCAGAGGGCAAGTGTCAACCTCTCCAGGATCCTTGACCAGCTCTTCTAATGTCAAGTGAAGACCATTTTGTGGCAAGAATAAAAGTGTGTCACTGTGGTGACATTTCAGATTTCACAGTGGGGGCAACATTTAGCAAGAGGTTAGGTGGAAAAATAAATCTATTTTAGGATTGGCTGTAATGGTTGCCATCATTACAACCTGGGGCCATTAAAATCAACAGGAGCTTCTCTATTAGCTTCTCTGGGAAAGTGGATTCTACCTTATAATGGGAGCCCCTATAGGGTTGCTCGTACAATAAAATTATTCATGTAGGACAAAAATAACAACTTAATGCCAGTGCTTTATCTTCTACTGGAAACAATGAGCTTCCTTTTGCTGAAGAAGACAAGATGGAATGCATTGTGTGTGCTGTTCCACAAAAGTAAAACCTTTGTCATTCCCGAACAAAGTAAAATAAAGCAATGCAGAAAGTGAGAGGTATAATGACTGTGGGAATTAAAAGGCAGGTCTAAGTTGAATCAGCTCCCAGATATCAACAAATTCCTCTGCGACATATATGGCAAAATAATCTCCAAGTGGTTTACAAGTATAAAATCAATTATAAAATCCATACATAATTAAAATACATGATGGAAACAATTCCATCAAAACCTTTAAAAAATATACATAACTAGAATTTACCATACAACAAGGCAATTAAAAAGAATAAAAATAAAAGCAGTTAAAAGAGCAATGCAAGCAATTCAGTCAGGAAGTTCAAGTTCAATGGAATGCTTGCCTAGACAGCTGTGTCTTCAGGAGTTGCTGGAATATCCATACAGCTAGAGCCTATCACATTTCAACAGGGAGGGCATTCTACAACACTGTTGCCACCAGTGAAAAAGCCCACCTGTGGTTACCGCAAGCCAGTAATGATGGTTTGAGGAAATAAAGCATTCTTCCACAGAGGTGTGAGAAAGAGAGGAGAAGCCAGGGGAATCACTCAAGCTCCTTGTTCATTCTCAACCGGAATTCGATGTTTGTCCATTGTATCTGAGAAAACAAAGCAGATCCATACATCAAAACACGGCAAAACCAGAGGGATTTTTCCAAAGGAACTATAATGAAAGGATCAGCCAGCAGTGTAGACTTGGGTGAACTGTGATCTATTACCAGGTGAGAATTGAGCGTATGTTATTGTGCTTTGCTTTTCGTTAAAGGTTTTTGGTATGCTAGCACACTCAGGTAAACTTATTGAATTCACAACATTCTGGGGAGGTTGCATGTGTCTTTCTTTTTCTCTTTCTTGACTGGAATCCAAGCACCTGTGACATGACTCTTCTTTTTAAAGCATCTCCCCCCCCTCTCTCTCTCTCTCTCTCTCTCTCTCTCTCTGTAGATTGAGATGACTGTACTGGCATGAAGAT
This sequence comes from Podarcis cretensis, assembly GCF_951804945.1. Classification (NCBI taxonomy): domain Eukaryota; kingdom Metazoa; phylum Chordata; class Lepidosauria; order Squamata; family Lacertidae; genus Podarcis; species Podarcis cretensis. Next base: position 114,842,236 of record NC_137170.1, on the reverse strand, counting down.
TAACCCCCTACTTAAGTAAAGGTAAAGGGACCCCTGACCATTAGGTCCAGTCATGGCTGACTCTGGGGTTGCGGCGCTCATCTCGCTTTATTGGCCAAGGGAGCCGGCGTACAGCTTCCGGGTCATGTGGCCACAGGACTAAGCCGCTTCTGGTGAACCAGAGCAGTGCACAGAAACGCCATTTACCTTCCCGCCGGAGCGGTACCTATTTATCTACTTGCACTTTGACGTGCTTTCGAACTGCTAGGTTGGCAGGAGCAGGGACTGAGCAATGGGAGCTCACCCCGTCACGGTGATTCGAACCGCCAACCTTCTGATCGGCAAGTCCTAGGCTTTGTGATTTAACCCACAGCACCACCCAACCCCCTACTTACACCACTGAAAACTTCTTGGGACTACTGAAATCAGAGCCATCCCAGTATATCTTATTTCCCAAGCCATTTCCCTCTGTTAATACTTTGTCGTCTCTATAAACTAGTTCCAGCTGTGTTGATTTGCCTGATAGAGAACTTCAAGTTTGTCTTTGGAGTCTAACATGCTGCACTGTCAGCTGACACCAGCACCTTGGTCCACCTAATCAGATTCTGAATGTTATGGGAAATGGGGAGGAAACACAAAAGCAAGCTATTGCTGAAACTGTTGCTGATAAATAAATATAGCTCCTGGGAAAGACAGTCAGCAGCGGTGTGACACAGCCCCAGTTATCATCATAATTTGGATTGTCAAAATAACCCATGTTAGATGGGCATAAAAAATATGGACTGAAGCTTTCAAATCCAGCCAAATGTTTAGCACTTTTAAGCACCACTCATTTCAGAGAGAGGCACATAGCATTCCTATGCTCACATTATTCTGGGACCAGGGGAACCTCACCACAATGCAGGCAGAATTACTACCAATGCATGCTTAGTGGAAGGGCTTCAGTAGAGGCCTGTGTATTCAGCAGGGACACCGGTGGCGCTGTGGTCTAAACCACTGAGCCTCTTGGGCTTGTTGATTCGGAAGGTCGGTGGTTCGAATCCCCATAACAGAGTGAGCTCCCATTGCTCTGTCCCAGCTCCTGCCAACCTAGGAGTTCAAAAGCATGACAGTGCAAGTAGATAAATAGGTACCACTCCGGCGGGAAGGTAAACGGCGTTTCCGTGCACTCTAGTTTTTGTCATGGTGTTCCGTTGCACCAGAAGCAGTTTAGTCATGCTGGCCACATGACCTGGAAAACTGCCTGTAGACAAATGCCAACTCCCTCTGCCTGAAAAGCAAGATGAGCACCACAACCCCATAGTTGTCTTTGACTGGACTTAACAGTCCAGGTTTAATGTATTCAGCCTAACCTGCTTCGTAGAGCTGTTAGGATAAAACAGCAGGGAGACCTATAGTTGTCACTAAGTTCTGTGGAAAAAAGGGTGGAATGTAAGTAGAATAAATACATGAGGCCTAGTTAGCTTTGAGGCGGTAAACCTGTGTGCTTTGTACCATGATTGTGGTATTATATGACTGAATGCCACTTCATTGGGGGAGGGGGAATGCTTAAAAAAAATTAAGGGAAACAATTGTGTGAGGAAGAGTTTGATCGAGTAACCTCCCACCCACAGTCTAAAGGGGTACAAATAGTATACAGGCTTAAAACATCAGTAATAAATCTGCTGTGCCTTAGTGGACAGTTACCTGCACTAAACTAGGCCCTGTACAGGTACACTACAGATCTTGTCTGTAAGTGAATCAATTTTTTAAAGGTTGCCACGGGCAGTTTATCTCACCAAAAAGCACATGCTACTTAAATGTTCATATCAAGGAAAAACTTTGCTGCCATGTTCTAATACACAGCAGAAGATGGGGGTGTCATAGGGTGGGACCTTTAGAGGGCTGTTATTAATTCTCTCAAATATTGGTGGAGATTGGTAGGCCTCCACACCCAGAGTTTGCTTAATAAGCTTGCCGGTTTCATTTTGGTGCCTCCATTTCTGTGTCACACTCTGCAAGTCAAAACTTGGGCTTCTGTAACCACAAGGAGCAAATTCTGACAAGTGTCTTGCCCTTCCCAATTTGCTGCCTTTGCGGCTTACATCCCAGGTGCAACAGTTTGCAGATTCGGATAGGTGAGTGAGTGGCACCTGTCAAAATACTTTCCCCGCTTCAAGATGGGAGCTGGGGAAGATAGCACATTCCAATAAGTGGAAGGCACCTATCGTAAATCGCTGCCTCCTGTATCAAGGATACAAATGGTAAAGATAGCAAATTCTGACAGGAAAGTGACATCCATCAGCATTTTCTAGAAGTGCTGTTCTTATTTCAGAATGTAAAATGATACAATCATCATCTTTTGCTGCTAGAAGCAAGTGCAGGCTGGAAGGCATTTTTTTCAGTGATATACTGCTTCTTTCTTTCCTCCCAAATTAAGCCTTGGGATTTCATTTCATTCCACCTGCTTAAGGAAAAAGCAGAGTGGGGGAGCTCATGCTGTCAAAATGTTCCCGAATCTGTATTCTCTGGTCTAGGATCTGGAATGGGGAACCTGTAGACCTCCAGACGCAGTAACACAGGAGCTGGTCTTTTAGTGTGGTTGCCCCTGTTCTGTGGAATAGTATTCTTGTTGAGATACGATGGGCACTGTCGAGGAACAAGATATTGCTCAGTGGGTTAGAGTGCTGTGCTGATAATGCCAAGGTTGCAGGTTCAATCCCTGTATGGGACAGTTGCATATTCCTGCATTGCACAGGATTGGACTAGAAGATCCACAGAACCCCTTCCAACTCTTCACCATCCTGGCCATCATCCCTGGTGATTGGGGCTAGTGGGAGTCACAGTCACAGTCTAACAACAGAAGCTCCTATCATTCCTTTCTACACCGAGTAGAATGGAATGATAGGGATTCATACATTGTTTGATTCCAGTTTCGGTCTCTGACTTACAACATTATTGCCTCCCAGTTACAAGGTCTTATCTGCAGCAAGCCCTTAAATGCTATAGAATTCCTCATCTTCCAGGCATTGTTTCTAGAAGCACAGTTCATATTGTAACTGCTACAAATATTGTTGTTGCTGCTGCCGCTGTTATTATGACTTCATTTTCCAGCTGACTTTTACAGGATGTGAATCGAAAAACTTACAGTATCATATCAAGCATATTTACTTAGAGGTCAGACCCACTGAACTTCAACAGAACTCACTCCCAGACTCATCCAGCATTTTAGACTGCAGTTTACACACTTACCTAGGGGTAAGCCCCAATGAAATGAGTGCAATTTTAAAATGTTCAGCTTTGATCAGAGGGCTTCCTCCATCTGGCTCTACCACCTTCTGCCCTGTGGCCTCTATTGTTAATGACCTCTGAGACAGCCGTTACAGGAACACAAGATATCTATCTTCACAGTGCCAGAAGTCTCCCCCCCCCTTTTGCTTTCCTTTCTAATGTGTGTGCATGTGGGGCAGAGCGGGGAGAAACAGTTTTGTAAACATGGACCTTATTTAGAAAATTCCCAGACTCCCCCAAGTGGATAGCAAAGAAATGTAGCTCTAGAGATATTGCCAGGAAGATCCCTCCTGGCAGTCATTATCCATAATGAGCTAAATTCCTGAATTCTGATATACACTCTCTTTCCCCCATTAGCTTCAGAGCATTTGTTTGACAAGAATCATTGCCTAAGACTCTTCTTGCAAGCTGATGAGCTTTTTGCTCATTCCGTAGCTTAGCCTCTAATGTACCGGGGGGGGGGGAGGAACCTGTGGCCCTCCAGATACTGGTAGGATCAAACACCCCAGCAGATATTTAATGTTTTAAATATGTCCATTTTAAAAAAAATCCTATTGTTTTATCACTTTGGTGTTTGCCACCCTGGGCTCCTTTGGGAGAAGGGTGGGATATAAACAACTTCTCCTCCTCCTCCTCCGCCTCCTCTTCCTCCCCCTCCTCCTGAACCAGCATGGCCAATGGCCAAGGATTATGGGTCTGAGTGTCCAACATCATCGTTAGGGACACTTTCCCCTATGTCTGCTGTAATGCAAACCTCTTAGGAGGAAGGGGTCAGATTGTTATTTTTACAGACCAGGAGTGTCCACCTCAAACCCTAACCCTTCAACAAAGCTTCCACTTTTTAATATACCATAATTATATATTTTTAAATCTGCATACGGAAGTTCTATAAAATGGCTTGGGTGGTTCTTTCGACTGTCTGTCTATTGTTCAAACTGTGCCCTCCTTGCTGTCTTGTCTTTCTCCTTATCATACAGCTCAACCATATGCATATTTACTGGGAAGTATTTGTGTTCAGTGCAGTTTACTTCCAGGAAAGTGTGCCGAGGACTGTAGCCTTTAAAAAAGCCATGAAATAAAAGTGTCATTACGTTTCTGGAAGGATCCATCTTAGAACTGCAACCTTCAACTCTCTTACTGGAGAGAAGGCCCCACTGAAGACAGTGGGACTTACTTCAGAGTAAACATGACTTGGATGTATTGGCAGGGGGGGGGTAAATGAGAGGACCGTTTGTAGTCCCTTCCAGGTCTATTTTATTGATTAATTTTATTTAAACAATTCCTACGTTTCTATGATTGTGCTCCACAACCCACTTGTGTGCCATCATGATCTGTTTATCTGAAGGCTGGTAGTCTAAGGAACAAGTTGTAGTTTTTCTCAACCCAGGATTGTTCACACTCATCCTCAACACGCTGCTTACAGTGTTGTTCAAACATGGACACCAGTTGGTTTTGGACTACAATTCCCATCATCCCTGACCACTGGTTCTGCTAGCTAGGGATGATTAGAGTTGTAGTCCAAAAACAGCTGGAGACCCAAGTTTGAGTAACACTGTGCTGCTAGATTGATTCTAGATCCTTCTATTCCAAGGTTGGGTGTGGCTACTGGTACATATTTGAAAACTCTTCCCTTGATTAGGTTATCCACACCTTTTCTTTCCTGCACATGCCCCAGGTGAATGAAGAAGGAAGTGATGGTTGCCACCTTTGTACATGCCACCATCCTTGGGCAGCTGTGGAGACATCTCCATTTCTGGGATTACCTGTATCTGTTTTCAAATGGACACACTGAGGAGAAACGTAGTTTCTCAAAAAGTGCTTTACAGGGGCACAAAATATGCAGCACACCTAGATTGTGTGTGGACTACAGAAAAACAACAGGAACCCAGTTGCCACTCATTCTGGAAGAAAACGATGTGTGGACCCCAATTAAAAAACCAGACTAGCCAAGATGGGGCGGTGGGTGGTATTCACCTTCTTAGAATTATAATGTCAGATGTTCTAAGAATGGCTACAGACAGGGGTACCAACTTGAATTGGTACTCTGCATATTCGATCACATGACAAAGTGCACACACACTATTTGAATGGCAATGCCTATCAACTTTTTTGGGGGGAGGCCTTTAGCCCCTTGAAATATTTTTGGGGTGGCCTAAAGCCACCTCAGCCTCTGGGAGTCAGGCATAATAGCGTAATAAGTATGATAAAATTTAAAATCAACAACTTAATTGGTAAGTATTTGAAACCCGGTATGGCTTTTGGAAGTCCATTATATTAATAGCTCCAAGAGCAGCTTTCTCTCTTATTGCCACAGATCCCTTTAACTCTTGCGGTGCTGCTCTGCACCTGTTCAGTTCCGAAAAGAAATTGCATGCGGCCCCCAGCAAGCCTCTCCACTCGGCCTGCGTCTTAAGAGGCACCCCCGGCAGAGCGTGCGCCTCAATCTGCTTTTTCACCAATTAAGCCATCTTCGGGTTAGAGGAAGAAATAAAAGTCTCTGTAAATCCATTGCAGGAGGAATGGTCCCCAGGCTTTCCGCTGGCTGGCTATTGATCCCTTTAAGTGCCTGCTAATGAGACCCGTTTATACCCAATAAAGCACGCGCTACCGGAGCGCCAAAAGACAGATGAAGTGCTCGCAAGGAAGGGCAGCACACACCCCCCCCCCCCCGAAAACCCGGGCACAGCGGGAAGAAGTATTGATCTGCTGCGGGGCCGCCCTTCAAGGGTTAACCTGCTCGAGGAGAGAGAGAGAGAGAGAGAGAGAGAGAGAGAGAGAGAGAGAGAGAGGGAGGAGGGGGCGTGGCCACGGTGGCATCAAATCTTGAGGTGGGAGGGGGGAGTCTACAAAAGAGAGGCAAAGCTGCCGGCTCTCTCCAAGTCCCGCGGTCTGTTCCTGAAAGGGAAGAGGCGCTGAGGCTGGGAAAGCCTTGGAAGCCTTTGATTCTTCCCCATCGCCTCCGTATGTAGTTTCCCCAGTGGTGGAAAGGAAAAGCCTGCGTCCAGAAGGAAGCATTTATTTTCCTGCTTCTTGCTCTCCCATGCACACCCCGAGATTCCAAAGGTTGCAACCCCTGACATTGAAAAATCCGGTCCTGCGGGGCAGCCCAGCCGCTCCTCGCTTGGGAACTGCTTCACGACGGCAGGCAGGCAGGCAATGACAGGGTACAGGGGGGGACTATTACAGGGGAGGAGGCCCACAGCAAGGAGTCCCCCTAGCTCTGCTTCCTGTATCCCAACAAAGCGCAAGTAGGAAGCCCGCAAACAAGGCAGAGAGAAAGAGGAGCAGCGTTTGGTCTCGGATATACATTCCCTGGTGGTGGAGGCTCCACTGAGCTGGCGCGCATAGCAGAGAGTCGCTTGTAAGCAGCGAGGCAGTGGCTGCCCCGTCTTCCCCCACCTCCACAGGATCCCACCACAGCCTTGACCCCCGACAGCAGGCGTCGATCCGCTTCCCCCATCGGGAGCTGTCGGGAACGATTCTCCCCCCCCCCCCAACCAAGCGAGGGAAGCAGCTGCGAATGTCACATATTAGGGAAAGGGGATTCGCTGCAGCTGATGGAAAGGCTTCCCTCGACCAGCCAGTCAGGGACACTCGCTCGCCTACCTAAATAAATAAAATTTAAAAAATTCTCCCCCTCCCCTCTCTTCCTTCTCTTATATTTTACCTGGGCGACGGCAGCAAGAAGCTGATGTGGGGAGCGGGGGCGCCCTCTTCGCTTCTCCTCCTCCTCTGTCCGTTATTGCCCTCTTCTGTGGAGGGCTTGAGCCAAGAGTGAGGGTGGGGAGGGGGGAAACTGAGGAGGAGAGTGGGGGGGGGGGAGGAGGAGGAGGAGAGAAGGCGGCGTGTGACAGATGCACTCCTCTGACAGCTCCCCGGCTAGTGGCTCCCTGCCATTGGCTCAGTGCAGCGGAGCGGCAAGGCTGCGCGCTATAATAGCACCATGCCTGTGCGAGGCAGCAGCTCAGACTCCTTCGGCAAAGCCAGAGAGATGCTAAAGCTGCTCCTCCTCTCTCTCCTCCTCCTCCAGCAGCAGCTCTGAGGGGAAGGGGGGGGGGGGGAGACCGTGGTCAATGCCTGCTGGCTCCGGCCATTGCTAAGCTCGCCTGCTTGCTGTGTCTCTGTCCGTCTCGCTCTTTCTTCCCCACCCTGCGGAAAGGGAGAGCCGGGCTGCCGCTACTTCCACCGCCTGAGCTGGAGCGAGCAGCCGGAGGGAGCGCGGTGTGCATGCCTCTGGTGCGCGCGCCTTGTGTGTGCTCGGGGCTCGCTTCCCCCCGGGTTTCCCCACCCACTCCCGCCGCCACCCCATCGCCGCTTCCTCGCACCGCCACCCTACACGCGCACGCACATACATACACGCGCGCGCACACACACACGCCCAGCGCCTTGTTTCCCGGCTGATCGGGCACCCTCGGGGTGCATGGAAGCAGCGGCGGCAGCAGCCCACGAGGCGGCTGCCCCATGGAGTGTTATTACATTGTCATCAGCTCCGCGCACCTCAGCAATGGGCACTTTCGCAACATCAAGGGAGTTTTCCGAGGTCCTCTCAGCAAGAACGGCAACAAAACTCTGGTAAGGAGCCTTCCTCTCCACCCGCCCGCCCGCCCCCTCTCCTCTTCCTCGCTCGCTCCATTATCTGTTGATGCCTCGCTTGGGTTAACTCTGGGTTCAGCACCGCAGCGTCCTGGACAGCTCCGAGCGGCGTGCTCCAGGGAAGGTTCTCTGTCGGTTTGGTGGAGATAGATTTGCTAAAGGATAGGGAAAACGATTACCTTGTGTTCAGTCTCCCCTGCTTTCTTGTCGGTTTACTTCTGGGTCTTCCTGGACAGGGCTCTCCAACGTGCTCGTTATGTGATGGGACCTGGTTTACCGTAACCCCCAGTGGAAGGGGCACAGATGCTCTTGCTTATTGGTCGAAGCAGTGGTTAGTTCGAGTCCTTCCTTCTCTTGGAGGGTAGAGTGTTTAAAACAAGCTGTGCAGTTATCTGGTAGAGGTTACGACTCCAGAGGAAGTGGAATCCCTCTTATGTCTAGCTCTGGTTCAGCTTTGTTTAATACGAAAGAGGGTGTGAGGGTCTTCAGAAAGTAAAGGGAAAGGCAGATGGAGGCTCAAACTATTGAGTTTTTCATTAGGAGGTTGTTGAAGAACGATAGTAGTTCGGAGCATCCCCCTGTTGATAAGAAGGGGATGTAAATCAACTTATAGTACAATCCTATGCATGTCTACTCTGAAGTTGGCCCCACTGCTTTCAATGTACCTTATTCCCAGATAGTGTATCTAGGATTACAATCTTGCACACCTGTTCTCATTTGACTTCCAAGTGCTTAAGAAGGCACTCCTATACCTTCTCCCTCAGGAGTAAGCTTCTTTTGCACATAAGGTTGATGCTGACTAACTGCCCATGGGGTGGCTTGAGTTGAGAATGCACTAAAGGCACACCTACCTCAATGATATATTGGTATATTCAGGTTGCCAGCCAAATTACATTAGTTGGGGTGTTTGGCTGGCAACTCTTCTGTTAAATCTGTTGATGAACACATGCTTGGTTTGACTTGAGAGTGATCACATTTGTTGTGTCTGTGTTTGAAATTGTTGATGCTGGAAGGAATTGTTTTCTGAAGAAGTTCAGCTTCTTCATATGACAAATGAGATGCAGGAAGGCTACCCACTGTGGACCTGTCACCATGTGCAAGAGAGCCCTGAAAAAGTTCTATAGTACTGGATCCAGCTTTGGAGAGAGGAACACTGTTTTCTCACTAGTGCTTATTGAAACTTTTCTATAGCAACAATGCAGTAGGAATTCAGCACATGTCCCTTGTGTGGAAGAGTTGCTTCCTATGCTTGCTAAAGATGGTTACCTTGTGATTTCTCTGTAAATATAGTGACTGAGCAAAGTTTGAGGCAAGTCCTAAAATAAATTACACTAAATAGAAAATGACACTGGTTTAGGAAATGTTGGCGCTCTCTTCTATGGTTATCACTGGAAGCACCTTGTTAAATTCATTCATGTTTCATCAAGCAGGGACACACAGAGATCCCTATGAAATAATAATGGAAGATGGTATGAATTATGCCAAGTTGGGTGCTGTTCTCTTTAAGGAGCAATAAGGCAAGAATGATTCATTGATGAAATTAGCAAGCAGCCCACAAGCATTTCTATCCATGTTGGTTAAACTGTGTCAAAATCTTATTACCTTCATTGTTCACTAGCCTGAGCTTTCATTGCTATGATTGGTTTGTGTATACAGAATTTTCTCTGTGACTTTAACAACTGTGATCCTAAATACAATTCCTTGGAAGCAAGTGCCCATATTGTCAATGGAATGTACTTCCAAGCAGGTGAAATGGGTTCCTATCTCAAATATCTATAGGTAAATTTGTTACCAATGGCAAGGGAAGATTTGCTGCAATATTTCAGATGCCTGGAACAAAGTTAATGTTACACCTTGTGGAGGATCGCAGCTCAAGTTGATGCACTTCTGTAAAGTTCTGTTTGGTGACAAGTGGCACTTTGAAATGTCATGTTGATCACATTCCAAAAAATATATATGTCAAATGCCTTTTGTCATGTACCACTAATACATCTGAAAGTTCAATTATCTGCTTATTATTCGGCATGATTGGGAGCAAATCTTAAGATATTTTCTTACGTACCACATTCTCATGTAGAAAAGTCCTAAATGTCACCAATCCCTGAGTACTGACATAATTTGTTTTGCCTTGAAGTTATTTTGGCATGTGGCAAAATTGGCCTTTGCCGCAAATCTAATTCAGTTTCGGTATTTGGGGAGAGTTTTTTGTTTTTTTAAAAAAAGTTAATTTAATGAAAGTGATACAGAAGACTTCCTGAAAGGTAATATAAGGAAAATCTTCTTATAATACAACCTAATGCTCTCAAAAATGAAATTCATTTCTTTTTGGAAGTGAATGCAAAATTATTTCACAGACCCAGTCAACCTGGATGTAAATGTACTTCTTAAATGTAATTTAAAGTGGAAAAATCTTTCAAGGGAGATATGGGGTTTTTCATAAGTAAAAAATACATAGTCTGCAATCTTGACTTTCTCTTCTTGATACATAATAGAAAGGGGCATTATGCATGAAAAAGGAACCAAATTAACAGCATAATGGACAGGAGGGGAAAGAAGTAGAGCTGGCACCCAACTGAAGACAGTGTGGTTAACTTTGTTAAAGAATGAAATTAAGTTGCATGATTTTACATATTAGGACAAATGGAAAAAGCTATTCATTTTTGTTTTTAGATCATGGATGGGAAGGGGGAAAGTGTTGCTATCCAGGTGTTCCTGGACTACAACTCTTGTATTCCTTTAGCATTGACCATGTGGGCTGGGGCTGATGGGAATTGGAGCCTTACAATATCTGGAGGGCTGCAGCTTCCCCATCACTGTCCAAGCAGGCACCACCTTAGAAGATGTGTTCCATGCAAGAAGGCATCATCTAAGTTAGTGCTTACCACCCACAGTTTTTCTGTCAGAATTTTTATTTTAAAGGGGTTTCCTGATTTATTAGTATTTAAAACTTTTAATAGATTAAGCAGTGCCCCCAGGTTTGTCCTGAAGAGATGTAGATATATCATTCCACCAAAAATTTGTGTGCATCTCTTTCTCTTTCTGTGTGTGTGTGTTTGCGTGTGAAATGAATATACATATATATGCACACACATGACTGAAGCTAAAATGAACTTCTACCAAAAGCTTTTTGTGACAGCGACACTGTATAATCAACTTTAGTGCAGGAGGCCCATGTTGTTTTGTTGGCAAGGAAGTGCATACATTCCCAGGGAACATCAGAAAAACCCATAAGACTGGTTAAATGAGCAATTTATGATTTTAGATGTAATGAAAGGGCCCTGGTTATTTCAGCTTTCAAAGGAGTTTATTTTATTGCATTTGTGCAATTTCTCCATTGGCCAAGAGGGGCCACTGCTGAGCAGTTTATCCCCCTCTCTTACGCTCTCATCTCTTTCTCCTCTGAACTAACTTTGCTGTGTGGTTGTGGTCTTAAGAATGAGGACAGTAGATGTTAATCCCACTCCTGATCTAGTGAGCAAAGAAGCACAAATCTGAGGATTTATTGCTCTTTCTCAGATTTCTAGTTGGGGGTGGAAGGGGTGATGGTGCCTTAGGTCTTTTCTTCGCTTGCTTCACTGCTTGTGAGTGACTTGAAAGAGATGATTGTGAAAGTGCAGCTACATGGTGTTAAATAGAGGAAATGAAGAGCCTCCATTCATATCGGCTCCGTAGTAGGAAAGTGTGGCACCCCAGCACCCTCACATTCATGGTCAAGTACAGTAAATCAATAAAAATAACTGAGTTTCTGCTCTCTGCTAACATAAACCCTGGCTATGCCCATGATCACATCATTTTCATTTCTACTATGAGACGGAGGGAAATGTTTCGCCGTGACGAAGATGCAAAAGGAAACTGAAGAACAAAGAAGTTGGGGAACAGGAAAGGAGACCACAAGAGCTGTGAGACTGGAAAATGGCTATGGATCAAGAAAACCATGAGTGAACATTGTAGTGAATGTAAAGGTTGGATAAGATGCTGTAAGCCCAGGACGGAAATTTGTGGTCCTCCATATATTGTTGGACTCCAACTCCCATCATCCTTTGCCAGTATAGTTAGTGGTCAGGAATGATGGGAGCTGTAGTTCACTACTAAGTGGAGGGCCACAGGTTCCTTGCCTCTGCGGTAAATGGATGTAATTGAAACAAATGTTCAGAACGAGCACGGAAATGAACTCAAGCTTTGATGCCGTGTGTCGCTGTATGCTGTAATTAAAATTATGTAGTGAAAATTGAGGTCCTGTAAATGTTTCCCTGGGAATAAGTACAATGAAGCTCAACAGGACCTATTTCCAAGTAGATAAAGGTAAAGGACCCCAGTTAAGTCCAATCAAAGGCAACTATGCTGTGCAGCGCTCATCTCGCTTCAGGCCGAGGGAGCCAGCGTTTGTCCACAGACAGCTTTCTGTGTCATGTGGCCAGCATGATTAAGCTGCTTCTAGCGCAACAGGACACTGTGACGGAAGCCAGAGCACACAGAAATGCCATTTACCTTCCCGTTGCAGTGGTACCTATTTATCTACTTGCACTGGTGTGCTTTTGAACTGCTAGGTTGGCAGAAGCTGGGACAGAGCAATGGGAGCTCACCCCCTCATGGGGATTCAAATCGCCGACCTTCCGATCGGCAAGCCCAAAAGGCTCAGTGGTTTAGACCACAGCGCCACCCGCTTCCACTTTCCAAGTAGCTATGCATATGATTGCACTGTAAGTACGTAGAGAATTCACAATATAGTTGCAAAGGATGTGTATTACAAAGAAATGATGGTTCTAGATTCAGGTAGGTAGCTGTGTTGGTCTGACGCAGTAGATACATACATATATATATATATGTCCAGTAGCACCTTAGAGACCAACTAAGTTTGTTCGTGGTATGCACACTTCTTCAGATACATGAAAGCTCATACCAAGAACAAATTTAGTTGGTCTCTAAAGTGCTACTGGACAATTTTTTATTTATTTTTAATTTTTATGTATTTCTAAAGAAATGATGGTGGGATTTAGTTGGAATTGTATTAGAAAGATTCCTTTCCATGACAGGACTTTATTTAATTTACCTGCAAAGTAGCAAAATAATTAAAATGAAATAATTTTTGAGCACAGAAGAATTGTTCGCATTAGCCCAACAACAGCTGGACAAAACATACCAACTGTTTCAAAACTCTCACATGCAACATGAAGACAAGAAGCAACGATATAGTAGGTCAGACTATTCTGCCCAGTGCTGTTATTCAGGCTAACAGTGTCTCTCCAGCATCTCAGAATCCTGTCATCCTGCTTTTTTCTTCTTCTGGGGGTACTCAAGGGTATGCAGTACCAACAACTGCCCCCCCCCAAAAAAAAACCTTTAAAGTATGGCACTTACTGTAATGACTTTATGGTGAATACCAGACCTTTTTCTCTCATTTTTTAAAAAATAATAATCACTTGTATCATCTGACACCTGATCATTTTAATTGAAGATGCTAGAGATTGTACCTTGGACCTTCTGCATGCAAACATGTGCTCTGCCACTGCATAATAATCCCTTGCCAAAAATAGTGTGTTATAAGTACAGGAAAAGCCCAGCCTATAGGAGCAGTTAATCAATGGAATAAAATATCTGGAAAGGAAGTGGAATTTCTTTTAGAGGGAGCTTTCAAAGAAATGAAAGTAGGGCTGTACTTAGACACACACACCCCGCTCTCCATTGCAGTGCCAGTATTCTATTTTAACTTCTGCAACGCAATTCAATTCTTTGTTTATTGTTTACATTTTATACTACTTACTATAAAGAAATTCTTGAAGTGATTCATGTCATAAAGATGGTACTTTTAAAACCATTTCAAAAAGCAGAAAGATAAAGAACTAAAGCACTGTAGAATCCAGGGTTAACGATCAAGATTCACAGGCAAAGGGGCATGTTTTTTGTAATAATAATAATAAATATAATAATAATAATAAATATAATAATAATAAATATAAATATAATAATAATAATAATAATAATAATAATAATAATAATAATAATAATTTGTTTATTTTATTCTGCCCATCTGGCTGGGTTTCCCCAGCTACTCTGGGTGAGTCCCAATAGAATATTAAAAACACGATAAAACATCAGACATAAACAGGGCTGCCTTCAGATGTTTTCTAAAAGTCAGGTAGTTGTTTATTTCCTTGACATCTGATGGGAGGGCGTTCCACAGGGCAGGTGCCACTATTGTGAAGGCCCTCTGCCTGCTTCCCTGTAACCCTGTATAGGAAGAACACTTCTATGTTGAGGTTTCCTGCATAACAGGAAGGGGAGAGCATTCCACAGGGTAGGGACTATCTCAGAGACAGCCTGCTTCTAAGTTGCCATCAAAGAACAATTTGCAGGTTCTGGAAAAACCCACAAAGCCTCCCTTGAATATCTTCATGATCGAACAGTTTATACAGGGGAAGGATGTTTTCCAGGTAACCTAAACTGCTGAGGGCTTTGTTCTACTGAATACCCAGGCAGCTGCATGTGGAACCAGCTGTAGCTTCTGGATCAGATTCAAGGGGAGCCCTACATATTACCATAATCCAGTCATGAGGTCATCTAATCATGAGGTCATCAGTGCATGAATCACAGTGGCTGACCTATTCCTGCTTGCTGTTCTGGAGCAGGTCTTAGCTGGTGTACCAGCCACAGCTGGTAGTAGACACTTGTCCCCACAGAAGCTTCTTGAGCCTCTCATGACAATGACTCATCCAGGGTCTAAATGACAGAAACTGATCCCGCAAAGAATAAGGCAATACACTGGACACCACAGGCAGTATCCAAATAACTTGTTCGATCAGTGTAAGCATTTGCACGTTGGAACTACCCCCTATCTCTTCCCTGCTGCATATCCCCTAAATCTGTTCTGGGGATTTGTGCAACCCTCTGGAATAGATCTGGGGAGGGTGCAGGGCAGGGAGGGGAGAGGGAAAGGTCAGTTGCACACGCAGGAGTACTTGCACTGACAGAATGAGTTAGCTGGAAACCGCCTCACGTCTGATACTATACTAACCTGAGCAATTTTATCCTTGAATTTTATATAAAAGTGGTCTCAGCAGACCTCTGACAGTTCCAACATGCAATTCACTGAGCTAAACATTATTTAGGGCAAAATCTCACTGTTTAGTGTGTTCCTTTATATTCAACGAGACTAGAAAAGGTGATGGTGATATTTGAAATTTCTTTTGGAGGAGGAATGCTTGCCTGGCACTTTGGTTACGTATTTTTAGGGATCAGGCAAAAATGTTTCTTAATCAGGCCTTTGACTGATCAAGATTCTATGGCTTTTTAAATGTGTCTGTAGGAAGGTGGTTATTGGCTTGTTTTTATTTTATTATGTATTTTGGGTTCTCATTTTGCATTTTTATGTTGTGAACTGCCTGTGATATTCAGATGAAGGGGGTATACAAACTGAAATGGTGGTGGTGGTGATGATATTGTATCTGCCCTCAGTCTACTAGGCATTCTTAAATAGAACACACTACAAAAAGCCCCAGGCATTGCATAAGCCTATTGTTTAAGATGGGGTTACCAACTGGTGACCCACAAGCCAAATTTAGGCCCCAAAGTGTTGTGATCTGATGTCCCTGCAAGTGTTGATCTAGGGGTAGTAAATGTTTTGCTCATGCTTTCACGTATATGAAAAAGAAACAATGGGCTGCCATGCCTATTTTGGTTGAACACTACTGTCTCTCAGTTTTGCGCTCACTCTTGAAGATTAAAGGTTCAAAGCAGATTTGTTTCTCAAGGACATCACCTGCTATTTTTTATCTTGCAGTGCCTGAGTAAATGAGCCCCCATGCTTGTAAAGTCCTTGCTGCAAAATGATGTTGGCTTGATTATTGAACCAAGTTTGTTGCTGTGTTTAAAGTTTAAGGTTCATAGTGTATTTATGAAGTGTGCTGTGCTTCTGTCAGCATGCAGCTGGTTCCAGAAATAATCTTCTTCTTCTTCTTCTTCTTCTTCTTCTTCTTCTTCTTCTTCTTCTTCTTCTTCTTCTTCTTCTTCTCTTCTTGTATAGTCATTTAGTTGTGTCCGACTCTTCGTGACCCTATGGACCAGAGCACGCCAGGCACTCCTGTTTTCCACTGCCTCCCGCAGTTTGATCAAACTCATGCTGGTAGCTTCAAGAACACTGTCCAACCATTTCATCCTTCTCCTTGTGCTATCCATCTTTCCCAACATCTTTTCCAGGGAGTCTTCTCTTCTCATGAGGTGGCCAAAGTATTGGAGCCTCAGCTTCAGGATCTGTCCTTTCAGTGAGCACTCAAGGCTGATTTCTTTAAGAATGGATATGTTTGATCTTCTTGCAGTCCATGGGACACTCAAGAGTCTCCTCCAGCACCATAAGTCATTAAATTCACCTCTCTTCTGTTATGGTCTAAGTCACATACAATCCATGCCCTAGAGGCTGAACCCTCCAGCAATGATTCTGTGCCTTTTCTCATGACTGCACAGACAGACGATCCCCCTACAAGCTTCTTGTGGGCCCACAGTTTACAATTTTTCATCTGCTGTATATACAAAAGAGATAGCATCAGTGCTTCAATATTGTCATTGCTGGATATTTTCAGATAAATTTGCAGAAAGGAATCCTCATCAGTGCTCTCATCACTGAGGGCAGAGTGAGGTTGATGAGGCAGTGCCCCCCCCCATTTGTCCTGATGCGACTGTCTCCATTGGTCTCCACAAGTGTCCAAAATGCAGTTCATTCAGACGGGGTTCTATCCAAATACTATCAAACCTTTGCATTAGCAACTGACATTAAAAGAAGTCATGTAAATGCAAAATATAGATTTCCAGGCGTCCTGAATAAATGACAGTTGCCACAGACCAATTTGCTGCTGATAGAAGAGCACCTCAGGCAACCGCTAAGGTTGGATTGAAGAAACCTGTTGTACATATTGCTTTTCAGTATCTGTTGGAGGTGGAAATGAAAACCTTATGGTGTGTCGGCATATGTTGTTGGCAGCGCAGTAGGTAGCATAGAAAGGGGAAGAAATGTAGAAAGCTTCTGCGGCGACTGGTTATTTCTTAGCTGTTAACGTTTTTTGTGCTCTTGATAGGTTCAGCTGGTAAAAAAATTCAGTCCTACAAAAAAAGGGAGATACTATTTCAGAGGTATGTGTTATAGAATAAATATTTAGTATACTGGTTCTGTGAAAAGCTTGGTTTAAAAGGACAGGAAGCCTCAGAAAGCCAAACTCCCAGGGAAGCAGCAAGTATCCCCTTCCCCAGAACAAGTAAAACAAAGCTTGTGATAATCCTGAAGGCCACAATCCTGTGCCTTCTGATAATAATAATAATAATAATAATAATAATAATAATAATAAATTATTTTATTTATACCCCCCCCAGCAAAGACCGGGCTCAGGACAGCTAACAAACAATAAAAAACAAGTTGATTGAAATGCAACTTAAAAAACAACATTAAAATACAACATTAAAACATTAAAATGCAGCCTCATCACAGGAGGAGAAAGAAAAAAGAAAGAGGGGGAGGGAATCAAATTGACTCAAAGCCAAAGGCCAGGCAGAACAATTCTGTCTTGCAGGCCCTGCGGAAAGAAATCAGATCCTGCAGGGCCCTGGTCTGATGAGACAGAGCGTTCCACCAGGCCGGAGCCAGTGTTGAAAAGGCCCTGGCTCTGGTTGAGGCTAATCTAACTTCCTTAAGTAAGACAACTAATCTCAGTGGGCCCTGCTTCTGAGTCAACCTGCCTAGGACTGAACTGTGCAAGCAGTTGATCTTCCTAAATTTCAAGAGCTGATTTTAAAAGATTGCTTCAGGCTTTGCCCATCAAAATTATTCACTGAGGGAAAACCTTTTCACAAAAGTCTAGCTTTGTCCTAATAAACTTGTTCAGTAGTGCTATAGTATTGTTTTTATTATTAATATTGAAAAATGGTGCTTCCTTGTCTTTTCATAAGATGCACAATTTAAGAAAAAAAGTAAAAAGAAATCAACAGATAAACAAGAGGGGGAACCAACGGCAGATCCTTAAAAGCAAAAGGGGACCGGGGCAGGGGGACACTGAGAGAGTTTGCCAATCACTTACAGGCATTAAGATAGGATCCCAAAACAACACATTGGTTGAGATGCTCCAGTCTAGCTAGGAAGAGGCTTCCATTTGTGTATTCCTAGCTAGATGGGGGTACACTTGCAGAAATGAGTTGTAGTCATGCAGTCCTTGTCTTTGGTCCAACGGTCAGTGCTTCCAATTGCTTGCTCAGGTGGGGGAGCGGAGAAGGATGGACTTAGTCTTCCTTTTCCTGTCAATCAAGACACAGACTGGTGGAATGCTAAGCCTTTTGGAAAGGGGTTATTGCATGGAATGTCAGTATTGTGGACTTGGAGAGGGAGCTGAAGGGCTGAATTGATGGCTAGAGTGAGATTTAAATCTTAGCTACTATGTGACAGTTATCTGATACATGCATATAGATATTCCAATAAGCATCTTTGGCTTTGCTTCCATGATAGTTTCATGGTATAACTAGGACTTACCCATCCAAAACTTTTATTAGCCCACTTTTCAAACCAGTAAATAAATCCAGCTCTAGCATATGCCATACTAATTTCCAAACTTGTTTCCATTTTTTTTCTTGCTTAAAAACAAATCCTTAAGAAAGATATGGTTCTTCTGTTACCACTTGTCCATCTGTCCATATTCCATGTTACATTTGACATTTAACTAAAAAGGCACTTATTTCCTTCTTCTTTTCATCCCTTTGGTTTTAATTGGTAGAAAATCCCGATGTCACTGGAGTGATTCTGAAAATGCTGAGGGTCAAGGTCAGAAATTTGAGTGACTTCTGTAGAAAGTGTCTAATTAAGGAAAACTAATAACCAGAAAATAAAAATCAACAGAATACTTTCCAGAGTTTAGTAATACCTAGAAAAGTGTACTCAAGTGCGCCATGACTACAAAATCTACAATAGCCACATTGGCTGGAATAACATGGGTGCATTTACTTCGGGAAATGTAAAAATAGAACCCAAACTGAGAAGTGAGATTGTACAACGGATGGAATCCAGATGAGAAGGACCAGCTCCTGGCATCCTTGGACAGCTGTCAGGGCCCATTGCCCTAGACCTTCCTACATCTTTGTTTTCCTAGGCACTCTTAGCAGTGGAAAGATCTAGCTTTCAATGTCCCACAATGCCACTGACCTTGCATTGCTTTGGGAATAATAACATGGCTAGGTAGAAGCAGCTGCCCAGGACTGCCTGATTTGTTATCAGCCACAGTTAGGTAAGCCTGCCAGGTCTGCTGGCAAAGGAGAGAGCCCACCAGAGGACACAGTGCCCAGAGCTCCCTGAGAGGTGGACTAAATGGAAGCACTGGGCTAATAGGTGCCATCTTCTCAAGATGATTGAAGGGACCCAATGTGACATCCTGATGTTGCCAGAGGGCGGAGCTGAATGCCTTATGAACATTGAGGGAGTCTGGCCTCCTAAAAAAACTTTGGGGCCTCCGAAAGTGCCTCAGCCCCTAGAGGTTGATGCCTATGATTGGGTTTAAGGGATAAGGTATATTTTTGGTAGGTAGAAACTCTAGCTTGCAGCTGAACTAGAACAAAATGCATCTTACTAGATTCAAGCAATTCCAGGAGTGGGAGCTTTTCTGTCATTTCCAGCCTTTCTAAACTTTCACATACTCATTCCTTAGTAACTGATTTCATTGCTGCAGAGGTTGGATCTAATTAATCCAGCCTTGAAATTTATAATCTTAAATCATGCAGGATTTCTTGCCAGGTTTTTAATCTCAGGAAGGGTTGACAACCTATATATGAAGGGATACCTGTCTGGGTAGATAAATCAAGTAGTCAGAAGCTACAGGTGAGTTGATTTGCAGAGTATGCATAGCAGTGTCCTTCAAAATTGCTAGCAGTGTTTGAAGGGATTTACTGTCACTACCCACGTGACACGTTTAACACTTCAGCAGGTGAACTGACCTTTAAATATGATCCTTCTCAAAGAAGTAGTGACAGAATAAAGTCTGCTAACTGAAGCTCTGACTACATTTAGTCCAGCTCTGCAGACTTCAATAAGAGTACTGTGGTTTTTAAACAATTAAGGATCTGGGTATTTTTTTAAGGATATTTTGTTCCCTTTATAAACACATCCTACTCAGCAGAATGTCCATACTAAAAAAGAATTCCTTTTACTTTCCCATGTCTCATTTGTCCACACAGACAGTCTGATAGACTACAGTGATACACGAGATTTTATTTATTGTATATGGACAACAATCACATGGCTTGTATAATAAATTTAAATGTCTGTCAGTGAGGGCAAATGAGGTCAAGCACAGTGAATGCAAAGAAGAAGAACTAGCAACTAGAAGAATAAAAGGATTGCACACAATGTGTCCCCCCCCCGCCATGAGAGGTTTATTTCCTTTACCCCCAACAATTTGTTCAGCCACACTGAGTCTATCAATTTACAAAGTGGATTATATTCAGTACAATTAGAGTACCAAGTAACTATTTTTCATGGTATTACTAATGGGCCATACTGTCTGTTGGAGATGAAACAGCAGGGATCATTCCGTTTGTAACTGAAGGGTTAATTCTGTTAGTGTTAAAGTCAAATAGGCAGAGTGGCATGATCTTCACTTATGTATGCAACACAGACACTGATTAGCTGTGCAGTTCTGAAGGAGTTTTTCTACCCTGCTATGTAAAAGGCTTGATTAAGAAAGACAACATCTCTGTTCCTTTCTCCTCAAAGCATACAGTTTGCTCAATTTATGCTCAGTAAAGTGCTATCGGGATCCCCCTCCCCCTGCTCTGGATTCCATCTGTTTTATTTAAGTGACTTTGCTAACACTGTCATGTACCACTTACAGCAGCTTTAATGAAAAAATGTTGTCGGTGGTGGAAGGGTTGTGCTCCCAATATTCTCTCCTCCCACCCCCCAGCTTGGAAAACCAGTTTAAATGAAAAATAGGTAATGTTGCAATATGGAAAGATATTGCAACACTGAAAACATGTTGCTAAGCCATGCATGTTTTATACATGTCTCACATTTCAGTTGGGCGCCTTTGTTCTTTCTTTAAAGCAGGCATTCTCTTGGTTCCTCAAATCAAAATCGGCAATTGCCATGTATACATCAAATTTGTTACAGCTAATGATTGGCTGATCAGGAGGGTGCGGCAGGCTGCTTTCCAGGAATCACTTGCTTCATAATGGAAAGTGTAACCTCTCTCTCTCTCTCTCTCAACATCTGAGTGACACAGGAGAAACTGCGATATAAAGTGTCACCCTACAGTTTCATTTTCTCCAGGATTGGTTAGATTTGCACCCTGCCTTTCTGAGACTTATGACCCACTCAAGGTGACTTACGTAGAATTAAAATCACAACCATAGCAAAACATCTATTATATATAAAGACAGAGGTGACAGATAGAAACAGTCCTTAGCAGAGACACTTATCTAAGGTGGCACAGTGAAAGAAAATGGCAATATCAGCCCTTGCTGGCAAACGTTTTCCAAGAACTAGAGTAAAGATGTTTCCCAGATCCTTCTACCCAGTTTGGGTAAACTGTGACCCTCTCATATGATAGGTTTGCCATATTTCAAAAGGAGAATATCCAGACATGGGCTGCCATACATCCAGATTTTCCTGGACATTTCAGCAATTTCCGTCCAGATGCTGTTTAAGAGAGCCAAATACCAGCTATGTCTGGGAAATTGTGGGCGTATGGCAACTCTACCATATGATGATGGATCTCCCATCATTCTTGAGCATTGACCAGGTTGGCTGAGGCTGATCTAGGATTTTGGAGTCCAAAAACAATGGGAGAGTCGCAGATTGGCTGCCCTATGCTTTAAATGGACATACTAATGGTCGACTGCATGGGTTCTACTGATGAACTGTGAGCCCTTCTCTTAGCATCACATTTCCTTATTCTTGGATTCAGTTCACAATGTCAAGTGTGAGTCAGGCTATGCACAGGTACAGTGGTGGTGATGCACAATGGTGGCAGGTGGGCGGGATGCTGCATCCATTGTGTTCTGTGGAAGCACAAGAGCAAGGCCTAGAATAGATTGTTTTCTGGCACAAATCTTGGAGAGGCTAGATTGTGTGGGGATATATAAAGCTAGGTCAGGCAAGACAGAACCTCTGACAGCTTCCAGGAAGTTGCTTCAACAAAGGGCTGAAGTCAGCTGAGTGCTGAAGCCTGCATTTGGCAAGCAAAAGACTCCATAGCATCTTCCGTTAAAAATATTAGGTAGGCAAAGATGGGGAAGACCTCACTGAGAGCTGGTGCCAATTGGAGTAGACCAGTGTTCTTCAACCATGGGTTCAGAGATGATGATCAACTGCAAATCTCATCATTCCTTGCTTCTATCTAAACTGGTTGGCGTGATGGTAATTGTAGTCCAACAACACCTAGGGAACTGAAGTTGAAGAACACTGGAGTAGATGGTAGGGCTACATGGACAAGCCCTTGCATTAAAACTGATGAGATTTAGCCATTGATTTTATAATACAAAGTGGCTATATCGAGCTTCTGTTGGCTTCTACTCACTGCAAATAGCAAAAACTTCATTTCTCATCTATTTCCAAAGACTTTAGAATGTCTTGCCTCACTTTCATGAGGGCTGGAAACATGTTTTAACAAATATTTGCATTCTTAGAATAACATTCCCCTTTGGTTACCCTATTGCACAACCCTGACTTAATGAGAGCCCCCCCCCTTTTAAGTAAGTAAGTAAGTAAGTAAGTAAGTAAGTAAGTAAGTTCCTGTCCAGTTTGTCACTAGATTCTTGTGATATTGTTGGTTATTGATATTTCTAAAAATGGTTGTGCAAGTTTGTTATTTTCAAAGATTGTAATGCTCCCAAGTTCAGTGGTCTAGCTGTGTTGATTTTTTTTTTATATTAAATTCCATGAGGTTGAGGTCTATAAATGCCTTCTGAAAATGCCATCTGTCGCTCAGGCTGTCTGTTGTCAACTCAGGCTGCAATGTTGCATTTTGTCTGTCTTCCTCGACCACCATCCAAATGGCATTGGATGTGAAAATATATTTGCACAACAATGAAAATATGAGCATTACAAATATTAGCCATTAAACAGTGCAAAATATTAATGGATGCTTTTAAAGTCAATATTCATAAGTGACTTATAGACCATAATACCAAGCACACATGCCGGGAATGTGTTCTGATTTCAAGAATGGATTCCTAATGTATAAGTAAGATTTCACATTTGGACACTGCTCAATTTATTTTAAGTGCTCTTACTAATAACAAATGGTGGTAGTGTAGTACATGATTAATGTAAGCAGAATCTTGGGCGGTGGGGGGGGGGATACTTTTGAAAGATTTTGCAGCGAAGTCCCAGAATGCTGATGAGAAGGACCATGTCCATATTCAAAATGTGCACCCCTCCTCCAAAATATGTAAACCCACCTCTTTTCTAAAGTACTCTCTCTGATATACACTTGTGCATATACACACTCCCGCCATCTCTTTAAACCTTTAAATGCCTCTTTGCAGAGATTTCATTCTTCCTGATCTGCAAGAAGATACCTCTTTATTTACTGTATTTCTTATTTTGCTAAACAATGTCCAAATCGCCGTGACACAGTCAGATGTACAGTATCATCCTCATTGCTGACATTGCCTGTTAACTTGTAGCAAATCTATTGACTTAGTTATGCATCAGTCCCTGTTCAAAATTGCACCCCAAGGTACTGTAATAATGAGGCTGAACATGGCTTGTGCAACTAAGCTTCTATGTGCCCCTCTCTGTCCCACACCAGGTGCAGATCTGCTGAAAGAATCCCCAGTCCCATTGCTACATCAAGAGTGTCATTTTTAAAAACTAAGAGAGTGAAAAGTTGTGGATGTCTGCAGCATCCCCACCTGATCTTTTATTTAAAAATAAAGCAGTGTGAAGATTTGATACATGATCTCATCTAAGGGGAATCGCAAGGGGTCCCGGGCAAATTTAGGGCAGTGTGACTGGTTCCACTGCTCTGGGTGCTGAGCCTAGGGTGTGTTGTAGCATGTCACAGCTATGATGTAGTGAATTGAGCAGAATGGAAGTGAGAGGCAAGGTGGAGGGGCAGAAATCTGGGCTCACACAGGACGCCATTGAAATTTGAAAGACCAAAGTCCACCCCTGTACACTCATACACACTGGTGGGATAAGAGCTGGAAAGAAGACAGAGAGGAACTCCCCAAGTGAAATAACCCTTTTCCTGGCATTGAACAGATCAGGCATGCATATGGGAAGTGTGGTGATGGGAGGAATATGGCTGAAGGTGGTTAATGCAGGTAACAGAGTGGGGAGAAAAGCAGTGCTGGATTTAGGGCAGTGAGGGCAGTTGAGGGGGTGCAAGATGAGGGGGAGAAGAAGGAGAAGGAGTAGGAGGAGGAGGAGGTATAGTATAGTATAGTATAGTATAGTATAGTATAGTATAGTATAGTGTAGTGTAGTGTAGTGTAGTGTAGTGTAGTGTAGTGTAGTAGTGTTTTTTTTCTGGGGGTACTCAAGTACCAGCATTGGTACTCAAGTACCAGCATTGGTACTCAAGTACCAGTACTGGGGTAAGCAGTACCAGCACCTTTTTTTCTAGAAGAAAAGCACTGACAACTACCACCACCTATATTTATATAGGCAAATATCTAGGTAAAGTACCAAAAGGAATTATTATGAAAATAAGATGACGACAACAACAACAACAATGTTGGGCAGATCAAAAACAAAAAAATAGTGAAAACGAAATACAAAAAATAGCAAAAGCACACATTTAGGGATTGTGTGCAAGATTTTGTCTTTGCTCCAGATGCTATCTTACCAAAGTCCCCCACTGGAAAAGGGGGGGGGATAAAAAAGTCCCTGGCATCTGGAATGAGGACTGGGCTGGGACATTTCTGTGTGCCACCTTGAACACAGGATAAAGAAATAAACAAATTAGAGCTTGGTTCCAGGGTCTATTCCTCCCTTCTCCCTTCAGCTCTCACCCCCACCCCTCACCCTGGGTCATTGTCATGCCATTGGCTGGATATGAAGGCATTCGGTCGAGACGGCAAGGCAGCTAAATTGCTTTATCCCTGTAAAAATCGATGACTAAACCTATGGTGTTGTGTACACTGTTTCATATGCACCAGTGCAGCGATAAATTATTCATGTTGTGCTCTGTCAGCAGTTTTACTGTAGACAGCAAGGCTACTAGCAGCACCTAATCTTCGAGCACATGAGTGCATCTTTCAGTGATTATGGCCCGTGAGCATATTTTATGAGAGGTGGGCCAGATGTTGTGTTGCTTTCAAAACACAAATGTGACTGCTTTGCTTTTCCCAACCTGTCTGTCCTTCACTGCTTACATCTCCTGGAATTTTCTCTCTCTTAAAGTTGCTTTATGTGAGCAGGTGTGACATGCTGAGGGATAGTTGGAAAATGGAATTGTTCAGAGCTCTCACCTCCGAGACAATACAGTGTGGCTGGGATAACTCGGTAAAATGTCAAATCTATGCAAAATAGAATTATCCTACTCAGTTTGGTTCTAAAGGCTAATAGCACACACAGTTCTAAAATGACGGAAAGCCATTCAGTCAATAACAGAACTTTGTTTTTAAGGAAAATAAAAGTTAAAGTTGAAGCATCTGTTCACCAAGCTATTTTTAGAGCTCTGCTAAAAAGCTTTGGAGTGAGTTTTGTCCTCTGTGTGTCTTTTTAAGAATTGTTTGTGATTTGATATCTTGAACTTGCGTTAGGGCAGATGCATTGAACTGTTACACAAGAGGCTGTGTGTGTGTGTGTGTGTGTGTGTGTGTGTGTGTGGAGTGGGGTGAGAGAGGCAAGGCCCAGTAGTAACACAAATTAAGAGTAGTATAGAGGAATTGTGAATCAGTTACAAAAGGGCACTTGACTGCTAGTCAGCCATGTTTTTTTTTTTTTCCTCTAAGCTAAATGTGTCACACGACAATCCTGTAAAAATCAATTGTGGGGAGGGGAGCAGGTAAGTCTTTCATAACTTTAGATAATGTGCATGTTGGCTGGCTTTTTGCTTTGCTTTTCCAATATGCAGTTTTCCGTTGCAGAATTATAATGTTGGCAAGGGCAATTTGGTATGACTTAGGCCAATCAATGGGGAAGGCACAGGTTTTCCTGCAATGTGGGCCACCGTACCATTGGGATTATGGAAGAAGGAGATTAGAATTACCACACCCTGTGTCTCTTGTGGTCGCAATGACTTTGGACTTGAGATGGGGCATGAAAGAACCAGGGAAGAGGTGGGCTAGGCAAAAAGCAAGGTGGCTGCTTCTATTTACCGGTATATTAATTAATTAATATACCAATGGGTTCCTAAGCAGTTTATAAGTATAAAAACCAACCACACAAGCATTAAAATACAGCTAACCATAACTGAAAGATGCAATAAAACAATCCTATTAAATCAATGGAAGGAAATAGTAGCTGGGAATGTGAGGAAGGCAGTCAGCCATATCTGGTGAATGCATTTTTAGCAAGGGAAGCCCAGATGTTACCACACTACTGTGTCCTCTGTCACCGAGGCAGGAAACTCTGGGTTGTATTACCTCAGGCAGTCGGTGACAGCAAACACAACTTAACATTCCTCCATTAAATAATAATAAAATATCCCTTCACATCGAAGCTAGCATTTTGGGGAGAAGGTTAGGCCAGAAACTTTCCCCATGCTATGATGATTTCCTGCTACCATTTCAGAAATGTGAAAGTCTTTGTTGTCTTTTTTTTTACTCAGGTCTTGTACATAGCAAGGGAGCATTCAGCCAAGCATATGGAGGAAAAAGGCCAACCAAACTGCATGGCTAATCAGAGCATGTGCTACCTCAGCAAACATCATGCCATTCTGCCTGGCTGTTAAGCAACATCTCCACCCTTTGCCCTCTTGGCTAGTTGACTCTTAAGTTGCACATAGAGTGATCTGTGCTATGGCACTTCCAACATTGTTGTCCTTCCATTCCCTCTCTCATCCAGTAATCCATGTTGACTGCCTTTTGAGAGAGTTAGCACTCCATAGGGGCTATCAAGCATGCTCAGTCCTCATTGGGCCTCTTAATATGTTTTAGGGTTGCCATATTTCAAAAAGTAAAATTCCTGACACCCACAAAGTTGTTGAACTTTTTTTGGTGAACGAACCACAAAATAGTGGTTTTAAGCTTTGGGAGCTGTTTACGTTGCTTCTTCCATTGTGTTGCCATACATCCGGGTTTTCCCTGGCATTTCCCCTCCGACCCCATTTTTACACCTGAAAACCAGGACGTGTCAGGAATTTTCCTGATGTATGGCAAGCCTAAAATGTTTTGTACATCTGCATATCTTGGGGTTACCTCAAGTCTGCTGAGGCACCCCTTTGTGTGTTTTGTGTTGCTGTTTTAGCTATATAAGGGATACCTCTCAAGGCATTGAATCAGAATTATCTGATTAAACGTACTAAACTGAACTAAGTCCCATCGTGAGGGATGGGTAGTGATTACTTTAAAAATGCATTTCAATGTGCCACTTCCTCCCATTACATCTTTTTTTTTTTTTAAAAAAAAAAAAAGCTTGATAATGGTGTTCCACTTTGTAGGATGTTAATTGTTTGTCTATATGTGTGTGCATATGAAAGACCCATTCCACGAAGGCCAAGGATCTCAATTTGAAAAGTACCACTTATGAGTGGAATTGAATAGAAAGCAGTAATGATTGCTTTCAAGATCTCTTGCATTTGGGAATGATCTAAACACACATTTGCATGGGAGACCAGAGTTGTAATACCCATTAAGGGTCATTGTGCTGCACATTTTCATAATGAAAAGCTACATTCTTCAGCTGCTATGATGAATGGAAGATTCATACCAACTGGAAGAAAGCAGCATCAGGCTCTGTGCATCTAAAATGGTTTTGAGCAGCATAGTTTTATGGTAAATCCACAGAGTCTCTGTGTGGGGGGCTATCTTCCTTTTGCCATGCCTTTCATCCCTTGCTGTGTGTTTCTCTACTCAGAATTCTCTTTCACAAATACTGGATTGGATCCAGCCCACCATAGGTGAATGGTCGTATGCAGAGGGGTTTCCCTATAGGCCAGTGGCAGCCAAACTCACCTGTAGGCCTCACATGAAAGTTTTGCAGCCATAGGCCTAATTTCAAACACTCTCTGTGAGCCGTTGATTTAGAACTCTGACAAGAGTGTTCCACTCCCTCAATATGGATCCTTTAGTGGGAAGTGGTGAAAGAAAGACGGAGATGTAGGTGACCTTCCCATTTTGGCCCCACTACTGTTTTTTGTCTCAGCCACAACTAGCATGCAGTCCCTGACATATTAACACCTCCCACAAGGGAATGTGGCTGGCTACAGGAGAGAAAAAAGGTTGCCAATTCCTGCTATGAGATGTTTTCTCATTCCTATCATGCATGCATGGGAGCATCACAGACCCTCCAACATGATGCAGCCAAAGTCAGGGACACCATCTTTCGGGTCTGAGTCATGTGACCCACGCAAGATCACAGACCCAGTAAAAGTGCTTTATCAGGCACGGTGCCCATGAACGTATGTTTGGGGGCACTGCATGAGATTGTGGACCCAAAGAAACACTTTTTCAGGGAGATATCTTAGCCAGATATCATGCGAGAGCAAGGTGCCCCAAATGGTCACCATACTCTCATTGGGGTGGGGGGTGGGGAATGGGATGTCCTGGTTTTTCTGCTGCATGGGCATGACACCTTCAGAGCCAATGTCAGACCATTATAGGAAACAGGAGAGCTTCCTAAAGACCTATTCAGGCTTCACCCTTCCACTGAAAAAGGAAAAAGCACTTTGATCTCATTTCCCTTGACAGAGCACAGGGAGAAGAGGTGAATGGAGATATGGAAGGTGCACATCAACCTTCTGTTTCCTGTAACATGCCAGTGTGCTGAACCTCCATGGGTGTGTGCTGCAGTGGGCATGGGGAAATTGGAGATCTGCTGCATTCTATTGGGATATTTTTGTATTCAGACACAGCACCTTGGGTTGACTGGTTTGAGCTGTGTGTTTATAGGAATACAGAAGTGGAGTCAATATTGTGCTAGGAACAGTTACCGGTATTTGAGATTTAGGGCCAGCAGCTTTGATGCTGCCCCATGGGTATAATCTGATATAACCATTGTCTATATAGAAATGGAAGGTGCTCTGTGTATTTGTGGAGCCCCATCTGTCACAGCTACCAATGAAGCTGTCACACATGAAGTAGGCTGTGGTTTTCACGTGGTGTTTTGCACAAATTGAGGTGCTTGTGCGAGGAATCATTTCCTAAGATAGCGTACTGGTACATGTGTTCTGGAGATGAAAGTTCTACTTCCTGTGTCTGAGGAAATGAAGCAACTTCTTAAAAACAAGACTTAACTAAATCTGCCCTGCAAGTAAGGATTTTCTGGGAGAATTGAGTTCACAGCCGCTAGTACAAAACAGAGCATTTCAGCAATAGAAAAAGTAAAAAGTAAACATTTTGTATGACTGGAGGTCGTCCCACACTCATTCATATTATTGTAGTTGTGCACATCACCTATTGCTTAAATCCTTTCAAAGTCAACTGAAGTGTAAAAGGATGCAGCCAGTGTTTTCAGGTCACTGATTATGCCCTGCTAAGTCTTGGAATACATCTTAGTTTATATGGGTCTGTTCTACTAAGTTGCCTCAAAGGAAGACCTCCTGGGAAACATTTATAAGCCTCCCTGATATCTCCAGAGGGAGAGCAAGGACTTGGTCCCATCCACACCATACATTTAAACATGGCCTCCTTCATGGCCTTCCTGGGAACTGTAATTTACTACAAAGATCACCACCCTTAACAAACTACATACCCTCCAACATTTCTCAGATGAAAATGGGACATTCCACATCAGGAAGCTTCTCCAACGTTTGATGTCGCCGTATACATAGACGTCATATACATTTTTTTTTTTAAAGGATCAGACAGTGGCTCACTGGCAACAGGGCTTATAGGAGATGGCAGATTCACATATTGTACAGTATGCTTAGATTTTGGTCTACTGTCTAGAATGCCCAATGTCCAGCAGAAATAAAAATCTGTGACATGGTCTTTTGGCTCTTTCCCGACAGCAAACCACATTCTGAGAGATCCAACTTTTAGCTAGGCTGTTAACAGTGTTACATGTCTTTTACAACAAATATGTATCTCTGCCACCACTACACATTGAATTAGGTTTGATAGAAAGGTTTGTGAAAGCAGTAGATAAATGCTTTCTTTACCTGAAAGGGGAAAAGATCAGCATGGCCACAATCTAGGAAGGGATAGTTGTACGTCCAAAAGTCAGAGAAATCATAAAAGGCAAGGTATTTGATGATGTGTTAAATTAAGGGAGAGTGTGGAAAGCATTAAAATCCACTGTTACACATTTTCTTGGAAATCTTAAGGCCGCAAACTATGAAACATGAGATGTAATATATCTCTGAAAATTCTTAGTTTCATTTCTCATTTCTTTCATTCCCACCAAACTTGGGTGCTCTGACTGACACACACAAAAAGTGGTTTCACCAAGATATGCTCTTTCGCTAACCTTTTCACTCTGAAATTCATATCACTGTTTTTTTATCTCTGAGCTATCTCATGCTCAGTTAGCTGTCATTGTTTTTGTGCATTTTTACTGTCTGTGTGCCTGCATTGGTATTACACAACCAACTTACAGAAGACCTTTTTCCTCAAATGCAGATTCTCTCCACTCTCATCAACAATCAGCAGCATGCATTGTTGGAAGCAGAAAATGGAGGAATAAATAAATCTGTACCTGCATTCATGAAACATGTAAAGGTTTTTTTAAAAAATGAAAAAATCTTGGCTTTTGGCCAATAAGTTCTATGAAATTTCTACACTGGTTGTTCTAACTGCTGTCTGCAATATGTTATAGTATTGTTTTAAATATCTCTTAGGTATTTTTGTTTTATTGTGAGTTGTCCTGTGCTTCCTTCATAGGGAAGGGGGATTATAAATTTAAATAATGAATAAGCAAGTAAGTCAAGAAATGTTTATGCAGAAGGAAATGTCTCCATTGTAGGATTTCCCCCTAGAAAAGGAAAAATAGAGTCTTTAGTGACTGGTTTTGGAGAACTTAGGCAAATTCTGCAACAGTTGAAAGATTAAGTGTCCTTTTCTGATGGGATATGCATTTTAGGTAATCTTGTCAAAGAAAAGACTAATTTGAAGAACAATGAACGTTTTTGTTTAGATTTCTGTGCCAGGCAAGCAAATAAAAGATCTAGTAAAGTGGGTGGTTGAGGTGATGGGAAACTAGGGTGGAGATATAAATAATAATGTAGAATATCAAATGTGTGGAATGGCAAAGCAATACTAATCTTGTGGAGGGGACAAAAACCGCCTAAAAACAACTATGCATCTTATTGTAGAATATACAGTACAGGAAGAAGTTTAAAAAACACACCAGT
Organism: Podarcis cretensis; assembly: GCF_951804945.1. Lineage (NCBI taxonomy): Eukaryota > Metazoa > Chordata > Lepidosauria > Squamata > Lacertidae > Podarcis > Podarcis cretensis. Next base: position 114,810,968 of record NC_137170.1, on the reverse strand, counting down.
TTTCTTTCTGTTATTCTTTTGTGCCATGGGAGTAGATGATTTGCATTGGAGACGAAATCAGTCACAACTTTTTCCAGCTAGGTAAAGGTAAAGGGACCCCTGACCATTAGGTCCAGCAATAAAGCTCATCTCGCTTTATTGGCTGAGGGAGCCGGCGTTTGTCTGCAGACAGCTTCCAGGTTATGTGGCCAGCATGACTAAGCTGCTTCTGGTGAACCAGACTAGTGCACGGTAACGCCGTTTACCTTCCCACTGGAGCGGTACCTATTTATCTACTTGCACTTTGATGTGCTTTTGAACTGCTACGTTGGCAGGAGCAAGGACCGAGCAACAGGAGCTCACCCCGTCACAGGGATTCGAACCACCGACTTTCTGATCAGCAAGTCCTAGGCTCTGTGGTTTAACCCACAGCGCCACCCGCGTCCCATGCTTGGGCTTTAATAATGGCACAGACCAAGGTGGCATGGCAAAAACTGCTGGCATTAAATGACCACAGACAATTGGTGAGCCCCATCCCAACCAATAGCTAATAAGACTCTGCTTTAAAAAATAAAAATAAAATCCTTGAAGTCCAAAAAGTCCTTGAAGTGGTGTAACTATACACTCACTTCTCAATATTATGATGAGATACATTCAACATAGCACTAAGGTGAATAATTCATCAGCTCAAGGATTTCTCCTAATGCAACTGAACCATTTCAGTGCTATTTTTCTAGAAAAAGGTGCCGGAACTCCCCATGAACACCTCCCCTGTTCTTTTATAATGGCAAGTGCATCTACTTGAGAGGTGCCAGAACTGAATTCTGGTGAGTTCCAGCTGAGAGCTCCATCTCCTGCTCCCCCTAGATTACCTTCTGGGTTCACCACTCCCACCCTCTGGGGGATGGCATGGGGTGTGCATGGGGGAAAGAGGGGGATACTACTAGTATTCCTTGTGCAAATACAAATATTTAATTGAATATTGCTTGGTATGATTGGACAGATTAGGTTTTCTCCTCTCTGGAACAGCTGTCCTAAAATACCATGAAAATGACTGTGTTGTTCTTTTATTTTTACACCACAAAGCTTATCCTTCTGGCTGCCAGCAGTTTACAGTGTGCAGACTCACACCTTCCGTTCTTCCAATTGTAAGAGGGGTGGTGGTAGTGGTGAAATCGTGGGATGAACTTTGTACTGAATATCATGTCTGTTTTAGCTCCTGCTGCTTCTAAATTTATTCTCTGCTAATTGCTAGATGCGTCACAGAGGAGAGGAAAGGTGAAAACTAGTATCTTGTGATGTGTGTGAACAGGGAATAAGCCAGGAAGGCCTAAGAACATTGCAGAGACAAATTGCCATGGAACACATTCCTCCTTTTCTCTGATAGTTGTCAAGAAGTAAACTACTTATTATCTGCAGTTGTCCCTGACACAAAGACAAAACTCACCTTGAAGTACTGTTTTGCTAACTCCATCCCAACCACCTTTTCTGGCTGCTCTGACCTTAATGTTCCCTTCAGGTAATTGGCAAGATTTACACTAAAGTGATCAAAGTGAATTTTTGAAGGCTCCCATCTTGTATCTGAGCGGCATTAAGATTGTGCACTCAGGTATTTTAAGGAAAAAAGAAGAAAGGGGGGCACTGGTTTGTTTTTAAGACTATACAAGGGTTAAATGACTCCTGGAATACTAGTACTTTACTTTAGAGCAACATTGTATAGAACTAATAGTTACATGCTCAGGTAAAAAAAGGTAAAGGACCCCTGGACAGTTAAGTCCAGTCAAAGGCGACTATGGGGCTGCAGCACTCATCTCGCTTTTAGGCTGAGGAAAAGTGTGTCACTGTACTGCATTAAGCAGGAGTAGGGGATCCAGTGACTTTACAGATGGAATTCTATAAAAATAAGAACCATTATAGGACCAAAACACCCACCATTTATTATGCAATTGTCTGAGGACATTTGAGCACATTTCTTATAAAGGTCAACTTCCTGTGGACATTTGGATGGCCTAAATCAATTTATATGTTCAAATTAAGATGGGTGTTATCACCTGCTATTGTATTTTAATGTGAATATAATGTTTCCCCTCACACTTTTTCTATTTTTCATTATACTTTTTGTTTATATATTGTTATATATACAATTTATATATATATTGTTATGTATACACAATTACATTTTAATAGTAGAGATAGGATACTGCTCCACCCTGGTTCACCATCTGTAGATTGGAATAGTGAAATGGAGGCATCTGGCTAACTGTAATTTAATCCCGTGTTACATGCAATTGATCCATTGATGATGGATAGGTTTCATGTGTGTTTGTGAGTGCATGCAGGAAGGAGCTTTGAGAATCACTCCTTCAAAGACAATTTGCTACAGCAATGATGATTTCCTCCAGGATCCTAGTATTGTTAGGAGAAGAGACACGTATGCAACACGGCCAATGAATTGTGGAGATTTGCCTTGCAGGAAGCAGAAGTGGCGTGACAGAAGCAAGCATTGAAAAGATAAGCTTAAGGAGAACTCACAGAGCTCTAGGATTGACATTAAGCATAAGAAGGGATCAGCTACTGATTACGCTAATTGGAGAAACGCAGGGAACCATGCAATGAGGCTGTTTGGTAGTTCAGTTGATGTCATTAGCTAACTGTGTGTTGTCCTTCCATAGAGTTGCTCGAGATGTGTGAGCCTCTCCCACTGCCATGCTCAGTCTACCCTACAGCAAATTATCAAAGTAGATTTATCAGGTCCCAGAGCCTCGAAGGACTAATAAGCTACCAAGTGCCAATTCTTGGGTTGCAAGTGTCAGGCATAATCAGTACCTCCAAATATATCAATACAAAATATGTCCTCCTCCCTTCTGAGATAACATCACTCATAGAAACTTCATTATCCTTACTCCATAGCAGTGGCTGTATTGCCCTTCAGGAAGGAATCTATTTAAAATGGCACACACAAGGCAATAGATCAAGCTCTGATTCTCCTGAAGGAGGAAGGCAATTGACGCTCATCAGAGTAAGTAAAGCTCCTATGTGCTACACTAAAATGGGGGGGGGTGATATTTGCTCAAGGACAATTAAAGCTAGGGTGCATCTCGAACCCTGAGGTATGAAATGTTTGAAAGCAAAGCTTCACTGGAAGGGCAGCTGAACTATTGAACATAATAATCTTATTGAGGTAGACCAAATGGCCATTCAGCCCAAAGCTTTAGTAATTTCCAGGCCCTGAAATCTTGGATGAATGTGTTTGGGTAGGAGGGGCAGTATCGTTTTGGCATATCATCTTGAATGACCTTTTCGAAAGGTAACTCAGAATTTAGTAGAAATCCTTGTATTGTAGCTTGAGTCTTTGCAACAGTGTGAACACGTTTTCAGCACTAGATAATTGTGAGGTGAATGTTACATAGTTGCCTGGTGCATTTGCTAAGGTTATCAGTAATTATCAGTGCTGAAGGCTCCACTATTTCTTTTTGTGGAATTTACAATAAAAGAGAAGATGCAACAAGTGAAACTCAAGGGGTGTCCTTTTGACACAATGTTTTCCCTGAAATGCAGCAAGGTGGGAGATGTGTGTGCCCATTGAGTGATGTGAGAAAATTCCAATGAATATTGACGTGGAAGCAGAAATTGTCCCTTCTTCAGAATGGAAATAAATCCAGTGAACGTGATAAGTACACAGTTTTGTTGTTTCCAGTCTGCAAATGATAAATACCAATAAGTAGCTGTTCCATTTCCATTGAAACGACTGGTGTGGAATATGTAATGATTGCATAATTAATTGTGTAAAATTTCATCAAAGTGGAGAGTGAAATGAACAGCAGCATTGGTTTGGGGAGCTGAACTGCAGCAGAACAGCAACAGCACTGCATGAAATGAATATGGGGCAACATACCTTCTTACATCCTTAGTGAAACCCCTCTGAGAAATCCATTGCAGTCATCAACCTTCCCCCCGCCACCTGCTTGAACATGTTACTGGAAGGACCTCAATCTTCTCTTTATATATGGCTTTAGGGCAATTCAGTGACAACCTAGTATTGCGGTCCTGAGCTGGTTAAGGCTTTATAGGTCAAAACCAGCATTTTTAATTGGGCCCGGAAACTAATTTGCAGCCAGTGTTGTGGGGTAAAGTAAAGGTAAAGGTACCCCTGCCCGTACGGGCCAGTCTTGACAGACTCTGGGGTTGTGCGCCCATCTCACTTAAGAGGCCAGGGGCCAGTGCTGTCCGGAGACACTTCCGGGTCACGTGGCCAGCGTGACATCGCTGCTCTGGCCAGAGCCAGAGCCAGAGCCAGAGCCGCACACGGAAACGCCGTTTACCTTCCCGCTGGTAAGCGGTCCCTATTTATCTACTTGCACCCAGAGGTGCTTTCGAACTGCTAGGTTGGCAGGCGCTGGGACTGAGCAGCGGGAGCGCACCCCGCCGCAGGGATTCGAACCGCCGACCTTTCGATTGGCAAGCCCTAGGCGCTGAGGCTTTAACCCACAGCGCCACCTGTGTCCCTTGTTGTGGGGTAGGATTGGCATAAAATGCTCAAACCATCTTGCCCCAGTGTCTAACCTGGCTGCCAAATTCTGCACCAGCTGAAGTATCCAAACTGTCTTCAGAAGCAGCCCTACATATAACAAGTTGCAGTAATCTAACCTAGAGGTTACCATAGCATAGATGACAGAAGTTAGACTATCTCTGTCTGGGAAGGGGTGCAGCTGGCCCACCAGCCAAAGCTGATGGAAGGCACTCTATACCACTGAGGCTACCTGAGCCTCAATCAACAACCAAGTATCTAGAAGTATGCCCAAGCTACGTAACCACTCCTTCTAGAACTTCCCATATTTTAAGGAGATCTCATTATCAGCTCTGCCCCTCCTCCTGGAATTATTATATGCCCTGGCTGTATAGGTAAATCTGTACACTTAATGTAAGTGTGCTACTATCCTAGTCTCCAGGTAGGATGGCACAGGCAGGGAAGTGAGACGGCATCAAGTTCTATTCTGATCTGTGTTTCTCACGAGCCGTGCTTTTTCCATTCCACTGAATTCAGCTTCCAATGAAAACTGTATCTGCTGTCTGCTGGGGCAGAATTTTATGTAATTAATTAATTAAGCTACCCCACTCATTTCAATGCGAAGGGCGTGTGTGTGTGTGTTTCATCTATTTATCATTTGCAGACTGAGATCAACAAAAGTCAACTGTGATCATATAATGAATTGATTTCCATTCTTTACCTTGGATGAAGAATTTGTTCTCATTTCCATCAAAATTCCCCGACATCCCCACCTACAGGTATGAAAGCAAGCAAAAGCTGTTTTACATAATAGCAGTTTAAACTGATTTAAACTTACCACCAAGTATTACTTAAATAGGCACAAACTGAACTCTTCAAAGGAATCCTTCATGGGTGTACGTTAGGATACTTTGTTGCCATTACGGTAAGAAGGATAATTGCTTTTTTAAAAAAAAATCCTTTTTGTTTTTTTTTTTAAATATTTTATTAAATTTTCATACAAGATCCCTTCACCAAAAAATAGTACACAAAAAAGCCAAAACAAATACACCAAAAAACCATATAGAAAAAAAGAAATAAAAAATAAAAAAGAAAAAGAAAAAAACCAACCATTCAATACAATTTTTTTTATATATAACTAACTGGACTTCCTCACATCTCCTTTACCCTGCATTATTTATATTAAAAATATCAGCAAATTATTACCTTGTTTCATACCTTATTTTGTACTTTCCAAATATTATACTTCTAAATTTAAGATAATTTTTATCATTTACTCATACCTTAAATTTAAACATATTGTTGCCTTAAATTTCGACCTTTTCTTACTTATAACTTAATTTTCTATTTTACAAAATCTATTTGCTGGAACTGAGATTTTCTAAATCGTGCAGATACTTAACATTCATACAACTTATATTGTTTTTGTAAATAGTCCTTAAACTTCTTCCAGTCCTCTTCCATTGTTTCTTCTCCCAAGTCTCGGATTCTGCCAGTCATTTCAGCCAATTCCATATAATCCATCAATTGCGTCTGCCACTCTTCCAGTGTGGGCAAGTCTTGTGTCTTCCAATACTTTGCAATAAGTATTCTTGCTGCTGTTGTCGCATACATAAAGAAATTTCTGTCCTTCTTTGACACTTTCTGGCCGACAATGCCCAAGAGGAAGGCCTCCGGTTTCTTAACAAAGGTATATTTAAATACCTTTTTTAGTTCATTATAGATCATTTCCCAGAAGACCCTCACTTTTGGGCATGTCCACCAGAGGTAAAAGAATGTCCCCTCAGCCTCTCTACATTTCCAACATTTATTATCAGACAGGTGATATATTTTTGCAAGCTTGACTGGGGTGATGTACCACCTATATATCATTTTCATAATATTCTCCTTCAAGGCATTACATGCCGTGAATTTTATTCCGGTGGTCCATAACCTTTCCCAGTCCTCAAACATAATGTTATACCCAATATCCTGAGCCCATTTTATCATGGCTGATTTAACAGTCTCATCCTGTGTGTTCCATTTAAGCAGCAAGTTATACATTCTCGAAAGTACCTTAGTCTTTGGTTCCAACAGTTCTGTCTCTAATTTCGACTTCTCCACCTGGAATCCTATCTTTTTATCCAATATAAAAACCTCTTGAATTTGAGCGTAATGTAACAAAAAAAAAAAAAAAATCCTTTTTGCATGTCCCAGAATTAGGTTAAACACTAAAGAGTATCTAATGTGAAGATTTTTTAGGTTTTATTCTTTTCTCAATGGGCATGTATAAATCCAGCTAACACTGAATGAACGCAACTTCTGAACATCAAAGGGAAACTGAGTCCCTTGACACCTTTTTTAAAAGAGTCAGACTCATTTTCCTTTGATGCATACAAGTTGTTTGAATTAGGCTACAGTCTTAAATGCATTTACTAGGGAGGAAGCCCCAGTGAACACTGTGGGACTTACCTCTGAGTAAATATGCATAGGTTTGTTCTGCAAAGACGATTGAGTGAAGCAATTGCTTGGGAATCTTAAAGCTGTGCATTTTATGCCATTTGTACAGCTTCCAACCCTTTCCACAGGTCTGTCATGTAGCAATCACTGCAGGCACCCACTACAAATGAAACAAAGAGGAACTTTGTCGTTAGTTTCATTCGCAGATAGGGCGTTTTTTATGGAGAGCTGATCCACAATTAACAGACACTTAGACGAATCTGTTACGATTAATGATGTATAATGCAGAAACATTTTCTGCTGTGCTCCCTATTAATTACTTAACAATGACAGCCGTTCCATTCAAGCATCATAATTTCACACCTGATGAAATTTAATTTCCTTTTTAGAGTTGGATCCTAACGGTTGCTGCATCAGCAGATACAAAGGCATGTGAAACGTGGAGTCAGGGCAAAGTCACAAAGTGTGATGTTGCCATGGTATTTGTTAGTGTAAACACCAAGCTGAAGTCTCAGCCATCACGTTATTAGGTGGTATACGGAGATAATTTTTGTTTTCCTTTCATGTCTAGTGTGCTGCGTTCAGGAGCATCTCACCAGTGTGTATTCTTCAATTCAGAGTTGTCCAGATTCCCCCTTCCTCCTTTCTCTTAAACTAGGAAAAGCCATGCTGCAGGCTTGTATTAGGAGCCTGGCCAGAGAGCTGTAAATAGGATGGCCAGATGTGAAAGATGAATAAATCTCCTGTACTTTCTAACAGCTGGGTAGAAGAGGGCATTTTAGCCACCATGCAAGCTACAACTGATGAAATTCCCTCTTCTATATAAATATTAAAGATGTGAGTCCTCTACCACCCTTGCAGTGGGCTATAGGCAGGTCTGCCCTGTAGGTCCTTCTCCTACCTCCTAACTCATCTCCCCACAACCTGGTACCCTCCAAATGTTGGACTCCAATTCCAGCCCCAGCCAATATGGTGGATGGTTAGAGAATATGGGAGTTGTCCAAAACATCTGGAGAGCATTGTGGTTAGGCAAGGCTGGCATATCTGTGAATAATGTGTCCAGTTCTGGACACTATAATTTAGGATGAATGTTGACAAGCAGGAACATGTGCAGAGGAGAGCAACTAAGATGAGCAAGGGCCGAGAAGCCAAGCCTTATGAGGAACAGTTGAAGAAGCTGGGTATGTTTAGCTTGGAAAAGAGGAGACAGAGAGACACGATAGCTATCTTCAAATATCTCAAGGGCTGTCACATGAAAGAGGGAGCAAACTTGTTTTCTCCTGCTCTGGAGGGTAGGACTCAAACCAGTAGCTTCAAGTCACAAGAAAAGAGATTCTGATTAAACATACAGAAAAAAATTCTGATGGTGAGAACTGTTCAACAGTGAAATGGTCTGTCTCTGGAAGTTGTGGACTCTCTTAGACATTTTAAAGCAGAGGTTGGATGGCTGTCTGTCATGGATGCTGTAGCTGAGATTTCTGCATTGCAGGGGGTTGGACTAGATGACCCTTTAGGTCCCTTCCAACTCTGTGATCCTAACTGCACCACAAGTCCCTGTTGCTTTTGCTATGATTGCTACCTGGGCTACAGTTTGACCATGTATACCTTCATCAGTGACATTTATATGCTGTCCCATAACAACATGGTCTGAATGGCTTGCAGTAAATCAATTTCAATACAAAATGAAGCCTTTGAATCAAATCAAAAGCTACATAAATACACCAGAAACAAAACTTGAACTAAGAACCATACATTCAGAATTAAGCCCTACTGAATTCAATTGAACTTCCTCCCAAGGAAGCATGATTTGGACAGCCATCTCTAATTAGTGCTGATTTTTGTGAGTGCCAGGGTCAATAGCCTTGATTTGGATTCAGTATTGGCATATCTTATTGAGCCGTTTTTAGATTGTATTTATTAAATTGAAAAGTCACCTTGTAGGTCCTGCTGTGGATTTGAAAGGTGGTGCTTGAATTAGATAACAAAACTCCGGAATGATTTTCAGCTTCATAGGCTATGAAGAGACACGGTGTTCTGAGGACACCCACATTTGAGGGTGGAACTTAAAAGTGCACCTTGTTTATGTCAACTTAACTCTAACCCTTAAAAGAAAAAATCCCAGAGATTTTTTTCTTCTTCTTTATAAGCAGCTGAGTTTTTAAGAAATGCCATGGTTACCTCCTGGAAGCAAATACACAGTTGCATCAGACTCCTTAGGAACTGAACAAGACACACGAACCATGTCTGCCAGAGCTCACTTTGTAAGAAATACCAAAGCCACATGGTCTAAATCATATTTGTAATACCACCTCTGAGGTTCTGAAATAACATGCTTATTCATTATGACTGCTTCGGATTGTTCATTCAGGTGAATTATCAGAGACTCTCAACATGATTTCCATAGAAATTCTGTCACTATTATATTGTCTTCTTAAAAAATAAAATAAAAGCACACACAAGGTGCTATGATTAAATGTGAAAATTCGCTCAGCAACTTCCTTTGTGTTTATATCCCATGCTTAGTTCTCTGAAGTTATTGTTCAGTGCAGATCCTTTTAGATCTGTACAGGGTTTTGTTTAAAAGCAGCAGAAGATACGTCCTTATTATTTATTTTTTCTCTGTAATAAAGGAGCATTGGAAGGGATGTAAAAAACAAAGGCAGCCGCAGTAAGCAAACTGAACAATGGCACACAACTTCATGTTGCATTTTGAGTTGTTCCCAACACAAGAACTGACTAATAGTTCTTCGTAAAGACTTGATTTCAATTAGGAAGTTGACCAATCAACCGAGCAAGGCAAAAAAGAAAATGCAAAAAGGAGAAGGTCCAGGGATTGTTGCATGGGGTTATGCTGGATGTGTGGGAAAATACTTTACAGCCTAAGTCCCTTCTGGTCTGTCTACTTCCTCTTTCTAGCAAGAAGCATTGAGTCTGTGGAAAGGAACAGAGCAGCACAGAGACTGGAAAGGAAATGACCAGTTCAGAACAGGGCTGGCCCAAGACATTTTGCTGCCCAAGGCAGCAAGAGGTAGACTGTTGCTGGACCTGGAGGCTCTATTTCTTCTCCTTTGGGTCAGAGAGTGAGGCCAGCTGAGGTAACATTTTCTCCACTGGGAGTGGGAGGCAGAGCAACACAGTGGGCTGCCACAACAGCACTGAACCCTAAAAGAGCCATGGAGGGCTTTAAATGTTAAAACTGAATTGATCCTGGAAACGCTTTGGCAATAAAGTTGGTGCAGCCCTGGATGTACAATATATGCTCCTCTCTCATCTTCAAGTCCTCCCTCAACTTGAGTCCTTCTTCCTATTCAGAGTTAGAAACAGAGTAATGAAAGCTGGGAGCTAACTGGCACCTTAAAACGAGGTTATGGACGCAACAATAGAATGCCTAGGTACACTTTTTTATAACAAGAATACAAAGCTAAAAATGAATGAACTGCAGCTAAAATATTATGCTCATTTTTCACACAGTCTAGTCCTTCCCTTGCCTGCCCCCCCTAATATTATTAAGAGGGTCTCTTATCCAGTCTTCATAGAGTGGCTGAAAGTGGGGAGGCAGCAAAAGGTCCTCCTTTTCTTCCACTCTGCAGTTTTAATCTGAAATCTTAGGCGCAGTACTGCAGCCATAAACTGCTCGCGCTAATGAAATTCCTTGTTGCAAAACGCGCCTAGAACAATGGGAGTTTCAAACATAGTTCCTACTTTCAGGTACTACAGAAGTGCTTTTGCCTTGTTACTGCTTGCAGACTAGTACTATTTCGCCTGCAAAAACTATAGAGACAAATGCGTGTGGAGGCGTTCACAGCAGTAAACTACCTTAGTAATAGAAATAATTTCCCAGTTTGCTTCGCTTCTCATTTCTTGTTCTGGATTTAGATTTATTTTAGATTTAAGCTCTTCTAAATTCTGTCCTCTCTCTATAAGTGCATCCTTCTCTATTTTTGTTTCTCTTTGTTTCTCTGGCTGTGCAGCCACGTTAACTGCTTAGTCATACATCGCTTTTGTCTTGTCATATCATGTATGGACACATTTCTATTAGAGCTGTCTGAAAAGAGGTGTTTTCTTCGGTTTTCACATTCCCAGCCTTCTCACAATTTCCCTTAGATATTTTCCTTGATGTCACACATCTTATCAAACTGTAAGATTGGTCAGAAGTGGACTGTAAGTAAACATTGCCTCATGGGGCATGCCAGCTGCCGTGGCAGCACAATGCCACAACCCGCAATGTGATGCTGGCAGATCAAACAATGCAGAGAGAACATTTTTATCACCTCAGTTAGAGACGGATCTGTCAGTTCAGTTCTCCATAGTTCTTCAGCATTTTTTTATTTTTCCAAAAACAAACCACACTTGAAAATATGTCAGCAACATCGTGCAAATTTCTCCTAGTAAACACATTTTATATGCAATTTTGTCTAATGTGTATGTTTTTGCGAAGCAATTTTGCCCAATATTTTGCATACTATTTTCATTAATATGTGCATTTTATTTGCACACTTTACCCTGGTGTATGCATTTTTTTGTACAAATTGCTTGGCTGGAGACTGTGTTGCAAAATTCAGAGAAGGGAACATTTTGAAGGATGGCTATGTTTCTGTTCGAGAATTGAAAATTTGGTAGGTTTGCTTTTACATGAAAACTTAATTAAACCTCTTCATGTCCCTAACCTTAGATGAGCTCTAAACCAAGCCACTGTTGTGACCTCCAGATGTTGCTGGACTCCAACTCCCATCAGTGCCAGCCAGGATAGCCAATAGACAGAGATATTGGGAGTTGTGGTTGACAACATCTGGGTTGCACCATGTTGGCTACCCTTGTCCTAAACTAATCCTTTTCAAGACAGACAATTCACATGCTTGGGTCTCTAACTCACACATTATTTCACTTTTATGGATGTCATTGTGTGGGGATAAGGTAAAGTAAAGGTACCCCTGCCTGTACGGGCCAGTCGTGTCCGACTCTGGGGTTGCGTGCTCATCTCGCTTAAGAGGCCGGGAGCCAGCGCTGTCCGCAGACACTTCTGGGTCACGTGGCCAGCATGACTAAGCTGCTCTGGTGAGCCAGCACCAACACAGCGCACAGAAACGCCATTACCTTCCCGCTATAAAGCGGTACCTATTTATCTACTTGCACTTAGGGGTCCTTTCAAACTGTTAGGTGGGCAGGAGCTGGGACCGAATGACGGGAGCTCACCCCGCCACGGGGATTCGAACCACCGACCATACGATCGGCAAGTCCTAGGCACTGAGGTTTTACCCACAGCGCCACCCGCTTCCCCCTGTGTGGGGGTAGTCATGGGGGAATAAAAGAGGGAGGAAATGCTTCCTTTTTGTTGTTAGAACTTGTGTTTTCCCCCCAATTTTCCATCCTAAGACTGTTTTTCATGACTTTCAACCATTTTCATTATTCCCAGTCTTTGTTCTCCTTGATTTCTACAGGTGATCTTGTGCTACCTACAATTCTGGTGCTTTTGATCCAGTTGGCATAAATCCTCTAAGTATTGTACTGATGTTTATGTTTTATTTTAACTGATTTTATCCCTATTGTATTACTTTTGTAGCTCATTGTGTGGTGCATAGAAATGACAGCATTAAGTGGTATATAAATAAATTGTTCAAATTATTAAATGAATAAAAGTGGGTGTACCCACTTCTCACAGAGACCCATCCTGGGAGCACAGACACAGAGACACATACTGGTTGCCCAGCAGCCAGTTGTTGTGTTGTTTTGTTGCCACCCCTTTGCTATGCCTTTAAAGGACCATACCTGCCAAATTTCACTGAGATATGAGCAAAGGAAGCTCACTGATTGTAGTGACTAGATGGAGCAAACAGGTGAAATGTGACTCAAATGAATCCACTGAAATCCATTCTAATCCCCCGACCATTAGGTCCAATCGTGACTGACTCTGGGGTTGCAGCGCTCATCTCGCTTTATTGGCTGAGGGAGCTGGCATACAGCTTCTGGGTCATGTGGCCAGCATGACTAAGTCGCTTCTGGCGAACCAGAGCAGCGCACGGAAATGCTGTTTACCTTCCCGCCAGAGCGGTACCTATTTATCTACTTGCACTTTGACGTGCTTTCGAACTGCTAGGTTGGCAGGAGCAGGGACCGAGCAACAGGAGCTGACCCCGTCATGGGGATTTGAACCGCCAGCCTTCTGATCATCAAGTCCTAGGCTCTGTGGTTTAGCCCACAGCGCCACCCACGTCCCTTCTGGACTGGTCCATTTCCCTCATTGTTTATGGAACTAGTGTACATCCTTAATGAAAGCCCTTTTTTGAATCTAGAGTCTGAGAGAAGTCTGGAAAAGGTTCAGCAAGTGTACCAGTTCTGAGTTCTGGCAAAAGCAGGGGAATCCAGGGTTAACTAGCCAAGGGTTTTTTGTTTGTTTGCATAGCACTAGGCCAAAGCATGTTGTGTGGTATGACCTAAGCTCTCTTAAAAGCATCTCGGTCAAGCTTGTTCTGGTTGAAGCGAGGAAGCAATTTGGCCTTTGGCAGCCTTGCCTTCTTCACACACCTCCTTGCTTTGCTCCCTAATGTGACAGGAGCTGCGCCTGACATAAACAGGGGGCAATCGGTTGGCCTGAACCTGTGGCATTTCCCTGGTTACACCTCATGTGATCTGGTCCAGGCCATGTGGGAAGCAGATCTGAACATGACCACAGCCGCATGGAGCACTGAATATATGGGAAGTGGCTTTTGGATGGCAGCCAAGCTGCTGAGATGGCATTTTGCATCAGCACACATCATGATCATAAAAATACAGTGTACGGATGATCAAAACCTAAGATCTAATATACTAATGGCTTAAATGTAGCACATTAATCGCTCGCTGCTTTCAGGCATTCTGATGAAAGAAGTGCCTTGCAAGGTGTATTGTTCAAATGCAAAGGCTGCGGGTGGGAGAGGGTGAAAAACGAATGGCAAGAGATTGTGATGCAGTCTATAATACAATGGTGGCATCAACATTGTCCCGTCATCTGCAACCTAGTCTTTGAAGGCTAGTTGGACCTTTGGAAGCCAAAGTTCTGGAGTCTGCTTGTTGATTCTAGAGATATCGCATGCAGATCTAAGCAGTGCTTTTTTCTGGGGGGATGCAGGGGTATGCATACCCCTAAATACTTTGTAAATCTGGGTTTGGCCTCATTGAGGGGCAGTATTTCAATATGAGTAGGAAAATGAGAGTACCCCCCAAAATTTTTTTGGGGGAAAAAGCACTGGATCTAAGGCTTTCAGGCAAATGTGTGATACATAGTCATGATGTGATTCCCCCCCTCCTTCCATCCCACCCCCCAACAATCATCAATAAAATCACAATTACTCTGCAGAAACAAGGCTGGGGTAGGTTGGAAGTTAGATCATTTTAAAAGGATGATCAGTATTCACAATGGTCAGTTTGTGAGAGGCAGAGAGCCAAATACTCATTGATCAAGTTGATGATTTTGAAGTATATTGAAGCTAAATGACTTGAAAGTGGCTATTGTGGTGGTAGGGGTTTTTTATTGTTTAAAAAATGCACTCATTGAAGACCTTCAGTGGTTATGGTAATATTATCAAAGCTATTCAGAGCTATTTGTGTTTAATGTGTAAAACCAGCATTTTTTAAAAGGCATATGACTAAAATCAGCTAGTGGCTAGACAGATAATGGCTTATGAAATAGGCTGCCTTCCATATTCAGGCAGTGGAAACAAAACTCATCAAAAATTGCCTAATTAAAGATGTTTCATAGATGAAGAACTAGCTGTTTTGTGTTTGTGTGTGTGTGTGTGTGTGTGTGTGTGTGTGTGTGTGTGTGTTGTAGTTTTAAGAGTAGTAGTAGGGATGTGGATAAATTCGATTCACTTTGCATCTTGAGAAGAACTTACCTAATTCAGCAAATTAGTAATTGACGTTTTCCAAAGCAACATGTGAACCGAAGTGTGCCTTTGTACAATTTTGCAATACAGTTTTCTTGTGAAATACCGTGTCCAGAAATTCTCATGCAACTTGTGCATGGAAATGCACATATCAGTAAAAGAAAAATGGAGTATAAAAATGCCTTATATAAGGAGTCAATGCCTTGCAAAAATGTCTATATTAGGCAGAATCATATACAAAGGTGTATTGACTGGGAGAAATTTGCACTAAAATGCTGATGAATTTTCATGAGGCCTTTCTCTTAAAAAAAAATTAGAAATCACATACGGATCTGGAAATGCTAAGAAATGAACTGAAGACTGGAAAATGAGGAACCAAAAATGACAGGTTTATCTCTCCCTGGTGTACATGGGAGAAAGCTTTTTTTTCTTTGTCTATTGTAGGTATGCTTTGCATGCTGGCTTTCCTAATGTGAATGGAAGTGCTTTACTCACCAATTCCTCCCTCTCCTGCAGCCTCCCCTTTTGAGATGTACTCCATTATCATTGTAATGAAAGCAGCCTTCCATTTTCTAGAAGGTTTTTCTCCTCCGCAAAAGAGGCTTCCACTCATCAGCCTCATTCTCAGAGCACTTGTTGGTGGGTGTGCTCTGGTTTTGCGCTTAGCTTATCACGGAAAGGTGGCTGAGGGCGTGGCATGTGATTTATTTCCTTTCCACTGCATATCTCTTGCTGAAACTTCCTGATCTGAAGACCCCTCATGAGAGCAGGTGCCTCATGATGCTTTCCCCTGGGATTTAATTGAAGCACAGTTACCTTGGAAGACTGCAGAGTGCTCACCACCGGGGTGACCTTGATAATAAGCAGAACAAAAAACCTGCTTCCCACCATGGCAAATTTGCTGACATTTTCTCTCCCCTTTGATAGTTTTCAAATGTGTTCCCTCCCCCCATTAACTGAATGGTAAGAAAAGAAAGGGGAAAAGTTGGAGACATTTTTGGCACAGAAGAACAACAAGAACAACAACAAACAACAACAACTTATATGCCACCCATCTGATAAGGATGCCCCAGCCACTCTGGGTGGCTCCCAACAAAAAAATAGTAAAAACAGAACATCACTCACTAAAAACTTCCCCAGACAGATGTCTTAAAAAAATAATAATACATAGCTGTTTGTGGTTCCAGGACCCGACCCCCGCGAAGTGAAATGAAGACACAGGGACACGTGATATAAGGTTAATGGGCTAGAAAAGGCCACAACTTTATTGATTACAGCAATGAAAAGGTATTGGTTTAGGCATTGGATCGCAAACAGGTGGGTTTATTCACCAGTAGGTGGAGCCTGTTGATGCTAATCCAACTATAGGCTCACCCCTGATGTCACCGAGGGTCGTGCCATGGCCTCCCGCCAAGCAGGCATCGGACAGAATACACGGCCGCCAGATTCCTTTAACGGAATACCCCTAGAAATTGAAGGCCTAGGCGATGGCCACACCTAGCACTTCGACACACCACACCACAACCTACCCACCAATACCACAGGAAGTTGTGACAAATGCTACGAGGTAGGCGAAAAAACCAAAAAGCCTAATGCCAAATGGAAAAACTCCTACCAGGCCCCCGGGGCAACCAGGGCGACCAACCTAAGGTCCATAGCAAGGCCAATCACCTAAGCCCTAACTCAAAGGGAGTGGAGGGTGGGTGACTCGCAGAGGACGACGACGAGGAATGAGGCTGGGGAGAGGCTGGCGCTGCAGCAAAAGGCTGCTGGACACGCCCCCTCCGTGGCACCTGGTTGGATGGCCAGGGGGGGGCATGAGCGCCAGCCAGGTGAGCTGGAGGCAGGGGGCTCCCGCCCACAACCACTCCCCTCTCTTTCAGGGAGGAGAGTCCTTATCTGTTTGACATCTGCTGAGAGGATGCTCCACAGGGCAGGCACCACTACTGAAAAGGCCCTCTGCCGGGTTCTCTGTAACCTCACCTCTGACAATGAGGGAGCCACCAGAAGGCCCTCAGAGCTGGATCTCAGTATCTGGGCTGAATGATGGGGGTGGAGATGCTCCTTCAGATATACAGGGCCTCCCGAGCAGATTTTTGAGATACACAAGGAGATTCCAGGTAAAGCAGTAGGGGTCTCCCCATCCCCGGAGGTTCACCATGAGTGAAACGCAATTCTTAATAAAGCTCCCCATTGAGCTGAATCTTTACTATTGATGCCTAGCACAGTTATGAATATCTAAGGCAATTCTGTCATTGAAGCAAGACAGGCAGATCTTGCCTGAGTCACTGCAGCTCTGTTCAGATACAAAGTTCACTAGGTGACCTTTGGGCAATTTCCCTTGTTTTGGTTTAGCCTACTCGCAGAGCTTGTTGTGAGATTAAAGTGTGGTTAGTGGGTTGCGCATATGTGGGAAGTACATATGCCACTCTAAACTCCCTGGAGGAAAGGTAGAATATGAATGGAGTGACAATTTAAAACAAAAGTAGCATGCTGCTTGGGTGGGAGGCCACTTGGGAAATCATATGTAAGCTGCTCTTAACTCTTTGTAGGAACAGAAGCTTGGGAGTGTACATAGGATAAGCAACTTCACATAGCAAAGGTTACAAACCTCTGCATTCCTATCTAGTAGTAAGTGCCATTGAACCCTGTTGAGCTTAATTCTAAGTACATGTAGAACTGTGCTGTAAATATTCCTAGCATACAGTATTTTAAAGGCGAGCTTGTAATTCAGGAAACATCTACATTATAAAGCAAATATTACCTTTTGCTTTATTTTGAACAAAACACTGAAACCAGCATTTGAATCTCTACAAAAATTTCAGTAGGCAGCACTAGCTATGAATTATTTTTAATGTTAATGTTGGCACTGAAGGTCAAAGTGATCTGATGTCCAGTATTCTTTGGCATCCCTTAAAAATTATTGATGTTGTCCTCCTTTCTAACACATTGTGGTAAACCTGAGTGGGGGGGGGGGACTTCTTTTGTTGTCTTTCTCATTTTTCTCTGTATGGGAGCAGCACTAGCCTTCTGAATGATTAAAGGATGGGTGGGAGGGATGGAAATTGCAATAGGGGAAAAAAAGAACTAGTAATGGTTTCTGGGGCTAAGAATAATAATCCATCCTTATCTATTTGACAGACATTTTGTGATATGTCCAGACTGTAAATCCCTGCAGGCACAGTTTGGAAAAACCAGACTCTGAGATGGGCCCTGGCATTATCAGCTTATAACTCTAAGCCAGGACAAGTCCTGAGTAACACAGATGTCCTCTGCAGGTGCCCTCTGCTGGATCGCCCACAGGCAATACCTCAGCCTTTTGAAAGCATATTGAACAGATGCTACAGAGATGCAGAGAGGAACTGACAAAGGCCCTCTGTTGTCCAGACCATGTACTGAATGTTTACAAATGGGTAGACTGTGAAGGGGAGCCCAAGATCTGCAAACCTCTTGATTTCAAATGAATTATTTAAATAACCCAGGATTACTCGCACCAATTTTTTTGTCCTTGAAACTTTTTTAAAATGAGAAGTGTGCTTTTGAGGGGTTCATAAGACATCCCTAAAAAGCACTGCTTTGTTTCTGTGCCTATTCACAGCCATTCTTCTGCAAATAAATAAATAAATTCAAGGAGGGGGCCTGGCCCCCTCAATATTCTGCAGTAACCACTGTGTGTCGTACTCATCTCACTCATGCATGCTTCCAGAACGGATTCCATTTGACTTCCAAGGTACGACTGTATATACATTATTTCCTTCATTATTTCACTTCTCCACGTGGATCCTTTAGAGCCTGCAATAAATAAGGTTGTGTTTTTAATGGCTCTTGTATATGTGTGTCAAAAATAAAAGTTTAGGCTGTGCATCCTGGAATACATGCAAGTGGGAAAGAACTGCCTTTCAAGGCACCCGGTTTAATTATTTAAACTCCCCGGGGCTCATATCAAAGTTTTAAAAAGATCTGGCCTTGCAGATGGGTTATGGTTTGTTTATCCTCCAAGAGCTCCAAGAGCTGGGCAAAACTCCTGGGTAAATCCCCAAGACTGATATGCAATTGCAAAACAGATTATGCAGAAAAAGATAATGTGGAAAATAGGCTTGCTGGATGACATAACCATGAGTAGCTGAGTAACAATGTTTGACTCATTTCCATCTCGGCATATATTTTATTTAGATTCAGAACAATTTTGCAAACGTTCCAAGAAAATCTTGCTCAGTCGGATAAAAGGACCCCAACCTACCAATGTAGCCCTGTTCCTCAAGATTTGCAACATAGTCCTACACTTGTTGGTGTGTTTGATGGGGCTTGCATACATATGAGTGCTAAGCAGATTGAGTCTCTCCTGGGATAAGCACAACGGATACAGAGCAGGGAGCAGGGAGCGGACAGTCTCATTGTTGGAAGAGAATGAGTTGGAGAACCTGTGGCTATGCTGATGCTGTTTGACACCAGTGGCCATCAGCTCCAGAGACAGGAGGAATCTGGAGGACTCTAGGTTCCCTACCCTGGAGTATAGCATTCCTTGCATTTTATTTTCCCACCCAATTACTTTGTATGGAAAATTCGTGCCACCTGTCTACATCAGTGTTTTCCAAGTTGGGTGATACCGCCCCCTGGGAGGTGCTGGAATGATCCAGGGGAGCGGTAGTAGCCTCAGGTGCAATTGGGGGCCATTGAGTAAAAATAAGGGGGCAGTGGAATCATACAGAAAATTTTGAACAACCATTCGTACATGTTTCATCTGCTGTGTAATGACGCTTACTGTCAGATCGGGCACCGTTATAGGATGGCGACAATGCCTCCCCTGGATTCAGCAGTTGTGCTGGAAGCAAGGGGTTTTCCTGGGCTTGGGTGAACCCTTGTTGGTTTCACTGAGGCCTGGGAAGTGGGTTGCCTATTTAGCCAACGGCAGGCAGACTGTGGTGCCAGCCCCGTTCCTTGGGCGGATCGGACTGAGCTGGCAGGCTTTTGTTTGTTTCTGTTTGTGCATTTAAAGATGGTAGATTTCCAGGGGGTGTTGCTGAGTAATCCCCCCCCAAAAGGGGGTGGTAGACCAAATAAGTTTAGAACCCTCTGATCTACATGCATGTTCTTTCACAGGGCCTGCAACAAAACAGAACAATCTTGCCTCCAGGATACTCCTTTCTGTTCCCTCTCCCCATTCATTTTTCTGTTTCCAACTGTCAGTAAGCACCCCATGACTAACAAGTCTTGGTTCTCACTTCTCTCTGTGTGTGCTTTTACTTACTCCCCCCACCCCCCCAAAAATCTTATGCTTCTGTAAACTTTGGGGTTCCCTTGAGCATGCTGATATCTCCCTCTTCTTTCTCAGTCATCTTTTTTTGGCTACAATTCAGTTGGCACACAGCACTTCACTACAGTATTACAGGGAGTGATATATTCCATGGTTCTGCAGAACGGTAGCACAGGGATGGAATTTGATATTTACTGCAAAATCCGGCATTGTGAGCTCAGTCTGTGAAAATCCTCTGGGGGGCAATTTGAAAAACAATGACTCTAAGTTGATAAAATCAGTTGCAAGGGGGATGCCCCCCCCCATGATCCCTTCCTTCGAAAAGTTCATATCTCTGTCCTGAGAGTCCCAGCTGTAATTAACAAAACAAGTTACTTGCAGGCATTAGTGGCATGAAAGAATTCCACTTTGAATTTGTTCCAGGTTCCCAGTATTCTATTGGTTTCATTCTGGTTAAACTCCAGTCAGAAATCTATACCTCCCAATGTCAGACTAGAACAGATTCTGTGCATATGTTGGTCTCATTAACGCACACACATACACACAGCCTGATAGCACAATTGCCCCATTGTTTCATGCTGTCATTGCACCATTTCAGGTCTGCCTCCATGAAATTAAAAGGAAGAGGTTCTGTGCTCCCCATCAGGCACTTAAGGGGTGCGGCATCATTAAATCCTTGTATTATATTCAGTGGAGATGTCCATTGCACCACCGTGCAATTTTGAAAATTAGAATATGCACTGGGGGGATAAAAGAAGCACTTGTTCTGTCATTTTAGGCAGTTCAGCTTCCTTGGGAAAAATCTGGATATCTTCCTCTGGAATCTGATGCAACGATGAATTCGATCGTACCAGGTTCCACTCCAGAAAACATGCTAGAATCATAGGACAATGAAATCCAGGGCATTATTTGACATGATTACTGTATTTTTCTGTGTATAAGATGCCCCCATGTATAAGGCAACCTCTATTTTTTTAATCCAAAATTAAGAAATCAATATTTTAAACATAAAACAGAACAACTTTGAGCTTTTTTTCCGGAGGTTGCCCATAGGGTTGGCCAAGCCCAAACCCAAGCCCAAAGCCCAAACCCCTGTGCATTCACCATCCATGTATAAGACATCCCCTAATTTTTGACTATCTTTTAAAAGCAAAAACAAATTGTCTTATACACAGAAAAATATGGTATATAGCCATCCTCTCTTGGAGTTGTTTGTACCAAATTTTGGATGGGTTCTTAATAAAAATAATCCTAATTTTATTATTTATATCCCACCCATCTGGCTGGGTTGCCACAGCCTCTCTGGGTGGCTTCCAACATAATACAACATCAAACCTTAAAACTTCTGCTGACATCATTTTAGTTGTTGCCTTTAACTTTTGTTGATTTGATTGATTTTTATTGATATGTTATAAACTATCTGGAGTATTTCTTTAAACTGAAGGGCTGAATATATATTAATGGTTATAAATGCATGGACAGTGCTTGATGACACTTTAAGTGCATGTGTGGTCTTGCCCCCTTGAAACTCTTTTTTCAGAGAGGCAGAATTTTCAGTCCCCTACAAGAAAAAGAATAAATTATGCAAACACCACCCCTAGTAGATGCAAATGGGCTTCATCTGCATAATTGGAAATGACCACATGACTTTTTGTGCTGCAGAGCCTGAGCTACCTCGATGTGTTAACTTTGATTTGGCACAGCCCTGAATACACTGCGGTGCATAATGCATCATTCTTGCCTGTCAGAAAGCAAGAAAACAACTGAGTAAAATTTCTCTGACATGGAGCAGGGCTTGCCACACAAGTTCAGCAATTAAGTCAAGCCAGATGCTCCACTTCTCAAATGAGTAGTAGCTTGGCAATAGCCCTGTAAAGCTGTCTACTTGACTTTATAGAGCAGTCATTATGCGCTGCAGCAAAGTAACTTATTACTTTTGTTCAAGCTACTGTAATCACTTTGCATGGAGGGAGGCAAGCATACAAAACAAAACAGAACCTGACTCTTCCTTCATAGCTACATAAAAAATGGGGAGGGGTGTTTGGAGAAAAGACAGATTACTCTCACTGTGGATAAAGTGCTGTCTGAAGCTTCCATTCGCTGCTGCTTTTCCAACTGTATTCATCACCTCAGCTACAATACATCCAGTTTGTGAGATGCATTTGGGATTCTTGCAAGTATGACTCCTCACCCATAGGACACACTTTTGGACCACTGTCAAATCACGTGACTTGAAGTGTGTGACCAGGGGCTCCCTAGGAAGATGCCTTTTATTTATTTTACTGACATCTCCTAATGCATTTTGACCTGGCCAAGATTCAAGGGAATAAACTTGATCAACATGAGCTGCTATGGGCTTGCTCTGCTTGGTGGGACTTGTGTATTCTTAACCAAAGGATATTTGAAAACTGCTAGACAACATGGCCAAATCTAGAACATCAAGACATCAATCTTTCATGTTGATCTAATAAGCATGGTCCAGAAAGAATACACTGGATAAGTTAAAAAGGTCCCAGAAGAAGCACTGCTTCCCTGTGGTCATTGCTTGGGAATTCCATGTAAGTTATGAGATTTCTGAAAGATGAGTAGGGTATAAATGTAGTAATAATAAATAAAATGCTATGTTTAGTTTTAGAATGGCCTATTGATGGAAGTGCTATTGGCCTTGGTGATGTGGGTGTGTCGGCAACACATATGGGGATGTGATTGCTCCGAAGTGAAATTGACACACAGTGGGATATTTCTGATCACAATCCACAAGCTATTTCACTCAAGCAACTATGAGAGCAGACCCTCAGAGCCAAACTCAGCCATTAATCTCTGGTGGGAATTTGGGAGTAGCAATGGGATGAACTCCATCTCCCTGGTACCATTGTCCCTGTACAGACCCCTGCCTGGTTTATTGGTGAAGGCTTGTGAGAATGCAGCTCTGGAAGAAGTGGAGCCATCCTTGGGCTGTTATGCTATCATAAGTATGAATTAGGATCCCCACCCCCAAACAGCTAACTTAAAAAAAATAAATTCCTCCAGATGTCTAATGTATTAAGAGAATTCATTCTGATTTGCTTGCGTAATGCTTACACTGAGGTTAGATTATATCCGGTCATCGCTGAGCATGTGTTCTGATTTCTTCATTGAACTTTCGTCTTGCATTCATGCTGATTTGCTTGTGGTGTTTATATGCAATGACATTTAATTGTTTGTTCATTTTTAATGCATTGTCCTGTAACTTCCCAAACTGCAAGAGGTCCGTTTCTTTTCTTTCTTTTTGAAAGATGGATTTGTTGCACAAGGGTGACTGAACACTTGCACAAACCTACATTTCCTGGTATCGGCTTGAATCTCACCCACAATAGGCTGACCATACCTACGGCATGGTTGCCATGGCTGTGGCGGTCCTCAGAAAGATCTGTACTATTTGGATAATCTCAGATTCTAGATAATAATTGAATCAGCTTGGGGGGAGGGCTGACCCTCAGTGCTAGCCTCTGGGATACATAATCTGTATGACAGAGACAAATATGACAAGCTTTTTAATCTACTTTGCCATGGAAGAAAAAAGTGGGGGGAGGCCATTGCAGTTGTGGGTTTGGACTGATAAAGATTTTTGATTGTTCATGGCACTGACAAGAGTGCATGAGACAGATCAGCTGGCTCCTGCCCACTGCCAGCATAAGGATGGGAGCCATTCAACACAGCTGGGTACAACTGTGGGAAGCCAAATCTTGGAAATGGCCATTAGTAAAGTCTTGGCAGGCAGAAACTAGAGACGCATGATTCCCAGGCATGGGTAAATTTGTTGTTTGACATTGGAAGGACCTTGGGCTGATGGAGCTTTGCTGTTAAATCTGCAGTTTGCAGTATGTTTTAAGGGAGTGCAGTTGTACGCAGACGGTATCCTCAGAATGACCCTGATGAAGGCTGCACAGAAGCAGTTTGGTGAGATCCCTATATTTTGTGTGTCTGCAAATTTCATCACAGAGCAAATGTAAAAGTTTATTAAATGTTAGGTAGCTGTAGCTGTAATAACAACAGGGACACAGAATATGTGATTTAGGAAAGAGAGGGGAATTGGAAATGGTATATACCTCACAGCGGACCCTTTTGGCACTGAATGACACTGGATTTATGGAGGCAAGGAATTAGTTTTTCCGCTATTTCCTGAATTAACTTGTTTGGCAGCTCTTAACAGAAGACAAAGTTCCTCATGGCTAAGCCCGAGAACATTGTTTTGTTGCCTGAGCTCGCAGAGTATGATTAACCCACAGCCAGCATTTATTCTTCTGACATTAGCTGGCAAAGCATCCAAAACAGAAAAAAACCCCAAAACCATGATTTCCACTGCCTTTCCATCTTTCTTTTTACTGCAGTCATGCCTGAGAATCTCAGCAGAAAACATTGTTCTCATGGTTTCTCATCAAGCCAAGAATCACCCCAAATGCATTCCAAGTAAATCCAATCATAGGTTGCAATGTTCTGTGCACATACTTGATAGCAAATCCCACTGAACATGAGAAAACATGCCCCATGCATATCTCCTCTGGTTAATCTACACCCTAAATGGCTCTGCCTTCCAAGGCCATCTGGTCTCTTTGTTTGCCTTCATCAACGTAAATGGCTTTGCAATATTTTGATAGATAGGACTGTGTGACTTTTGTGCTTCCCTGACATATTGGTGGGCAGGTGCATCTTGGAGCAGTCCAGGAATCTGCCATTCAACAGCTGATCATTGGTCAAGATTTCCTCTCTGGGCATTTAGAATCAATGAACAGAATTGCAAAAAAAAAAAAAAAAACCAAAAAAAAACCTGCCCATGTTCTTCCCTCTTGTACTTCTGTTGCTAACACATTATTCATTATTGCATTGCATTATTATTTTATGGTTCTCCTTTTAGATGCATATAAAGGCAAATTAAAAACTCTACCATGAAAACTGCTTAATTTTTTTTAACATAGTCCAAAAAAACCCACAACAACAGCAAAAGAGAAGTTGAAAAACAATTCAAAGTGAACACTTGAGTAGGAGACCTACTAAAGCTTATCTAAGATACATTGTCTCTAGTTGTTTCCAGAAAAGGCAGATACAGTGATACCTCAGGTTAAGAATGTAATTCGTTCTGGAGGTCCGTTCTTAATCTGAAACTGTTCTTAACCTGAGGTACCACTTTAGCTAATGGGGCCTCTTGCCGCCGCCGTGCCGCCAGAGCACGATTTCTGTTCTCATCCTGAAGCAAAGTTCTTAACCTGAGGTACTATTTCTGGATTAGCGGAGTCTGTAACCTGAAGCATCTGTAACCTGAAGCGTCTGTAACCCAAGGTACCACCGTAGTTGAACCTTATTTGGGATACTATTCTACAGAGGCAGCCACATTGAAAGCCCTGCTCTGAGTTACAATGGGGTGAGCTTCTGATATTTTAGGGATGTATTCTGATATATTATAGGAACATAGGAAACTGACTTGGGTTCCCACAAGATGCTAAGCCAAACCATGCAGGCCCTTGGAGAGATGCTCACAGTTGCTTCCTCCCTCCCTGGTCCTTTTTTTTCTTTTCTGCTGTGCTGCACTCACAGCTAAGCCAAGTTTTGGCTTCATGAGTCATCTGAACTGGAGTTTGTGGTTAAACGCTCTGCAGACTAACCATGATTCATAACCAAGAGCAAATTCACAAGCCTAGATTTGAATGACATGCTATAAAGAAAATCTTGGCTTAGTTCAGTACAGCCTACCCTTCAACATTCTTCAGATGAAAATAGGGGCATTTATCACTCCCCTCCAACTGACTCTCCTCGACCCCCCAATTTTGTGTGTCCCCTGAGCATTTTCTATCAGGAGAAGGGCGAGTGCCACCACCACACCAATGGGGCACAGCACACCCACCCTTCACTGTCCTGAGAAAATTCATTAATCCCAATCTTATTTTATTTTATGCTTTGGAAGATTTACATAAAGAAAAACACAATAAATAAATTTTAGAAATGGGAAGATTAGACACAAATGCACAAAGGGTGTTTTTATTAATTCAGCTCTTCTGCTCCCCCTTTCTTTCCACCCAGGGTGGCTCTGTCCTTTGCCTGCCCTTCAGGGCCAGCACATCACACAGCTGGGTACAACCATGCAAAAATGTAGCTCAAAACTCTCCTGAAATATTTTTTTGTATGAGATTATGCATAAAATAACACACTTTTATATGCTTTTTTCACAAATGCATGCATTTTTGTCCACACTTTCCCTTCAGAAATATAAATTTTGGTGCGCATTCCTTGGTTGGAGAACCACCTTGCCAATTTGGGAGATGTGCAGATTTTGGAGATGTGGTTTGTTTCACATATTGTTTCTGAAATTGAGAATTGCGTAGGCTTGCATTAAAAACCAAAACCAAACCCATTTTCTACCCCATCCCTCCTCCTATCCGTGTTTATTCTGCCGTTGGAATTTCAGGCCGAATCACAAACATCCGGTTTTGCAGTACTCATGTTAGTAATTTAATCCATTTCTGGTTATTACTTTACCATTTAGAAATGTTGGGATTTATTTGACAATCTGCCAGTACATTAGCTTATTTATTAGGGTAAATGCTAGCTTTATAAGGCAGGGTGGCTCCAAACTAAATTGTCTGGCTCTACTGAATGCAGAGGATTAATCTTGTTAAAGCTGGAATTGCATCTGGCATGGTCTGCAGGAGAAAACAATGACAACACGTAGCACCATGTTGAACACATATGTTTCCAGCATTAAGTAACTAAAGGAAACAGTTTTCTTAGTTGGTTTCCGTCAGCTGCCATTTATTTGTTTGTAAGTGATTTTGAGCAGCCCTACAGTCTCATCTCAGAGATGGAAGTTTGACTAGGTGCTAACACCCTAAATTTTGAGAATCGTGCCATTGATCCATCACGGACAAATTTATGAACCAGCCTCCTTGTGATATTGGGCCCTCTCCTCCCATCCATGGCTTAATATGAGCTAATTTTACTTGCCCAGTCTCATCTCAGAACAAGCTCCAGTAGAATATCTGTACCGCATCAACCTCTCCATGCTTGGAATGGGGAATTCATTGGGTGTGGTTCTCAGGTGAGTTGAGTTGG
Organism: Podarcis cretensis; assembly: GCF_951804945.1. Taxonomy (NCBI): domain Eukaryota; kingdom Metazoa; phylum Chordata; class Lepidosauria; order Squamata; family Lacertidae; genus Podarcis; species Podarcis cretensis. The sequence continues at coordinate 114,783,844 of NC_137170.1, read as the reverse complement.
GCAAGACAGAATCTTGAGTTGGCTACCCATATCCATACCAGGCTTCCTAGGCAGCACAAGGGAAAGGCTTAGAGCATACCCTCCAACATTTCTCTGATGAAAATAGGGCTGTCCTGTTCCATAACAATACTAATACTACTGCTACTCATCATTTTATTATTTATACCCCACCCATCTGAATGGGCTTCCCAGCCACTCTGGGAAGCTTCCAGCATGTATAAAAACATAATAAAACATTAAACATTACAAAACTTCCCTATACAGGGCTGCCTTCAGATGTCTTCTAAAGGTTGTATAGTTACTTATCTCCTTGACTCGGGGGTCGCATAACCCCCCTACCCTTCAACATTTATCTGATGAAAATAGACATGTCCTAAGGAAAAGCAGGACATGCAGGAATGAAATCAGAAAGCTGGACGGCTCCTGTAAATCCAGGACTATCACTGGAAAATAGGGAGACTTGGAGGGTCCATTTGAATAATTACTGTTCCTGTATATTAAAATACCTCTGACCAAAGGTCCATATAGTCTAGCATTCTGTTCTTACAGTGGCCAACCAGATACCCATGGCAAGCATCTTAAATGAAGTTGCAGCCTATTTTATCTCAGTTATTGTTCATAAAGACCAGGCAGGCTTTCTCCCAGGTAGACACTTGTTTGCTAATACAAGGAATATTATTGACATTTTGGAACTTTTGCAAACAGACATAAATACAAAAGCAGTGTTAATTTTTATAGATGTGGAGAAGGCCTTTGACAATATCTCTTGGAAATTTATGAAGGGAAATTTAAAAGAAATGGGAGTGGGACGGGGTTTTGAGAATGGGATTGATGCTATATATTCAGAAGAAAAAGCTAAATTGATAGTTAACAATGTGGTTACAGAAGAGTTTAAAATTGAAAAAGGAACACGACAAGGCTGCCCCATTTCCCCTCTGCTATTTATTTCGGTACTGGAGGTGCTCTTGAACATGATTAGAGGGGACCGGTTGGTGGAAGGAATCCAGGTCGGAGCGAAACAATACAAACTCAAAGCTTTTGCAGATGACCTAGTCTTGACCCTGCAGGAGCCAGAATCTAGTACAAAAAGAGTGTTACAATTGATTCAAGACTTTGGTCGGGTGGCGGGATTCAAATTAAACAAACAGAAAACTAAGGTGTTGGGGAAAAAATTGATAGATATAGAGTCAGAACGGTTTCAGAGAGAGACAGAACTAACTGTGGTTAAAAAAGTAAAGTACCTAGGGGTAAACATAACTGCAAAGAATCTGAGTCTTTTCAAGGATAATTATGAAAAATGTTGGTCAGAAATTAAGAGAGACTTAGATAGTTGGACAAAATTGAAACTTTCCTTGTTAGGCCGAATTGCTGCTATTAAGATGAATGTATTGCCAAAAATGTTGTTTTTGTTCCAAACATTGCAGATTGTGGACAAGACGGAGTGCTTCCGGAAGTGGCAGAGAGATATTTCTAAGTTTGTCTGGCAGGGCAAAAAGCCCAGAATTAAGTTTAAGATATTAACTGATGCGAAAGAAAGAGGGGGCTTTGCCCTGCCAGATTTAAAGTTGTACCATGAGGCCGCAGCTTTCTGCTGGTTAAAAGATTGGCTACTTCTCGAAGACACTGATGTATTGGATCTGGAAGGTTTTAACAATGCTTTTGGTTGGCATGCATATTTATGGTATGACAAGGTTAAGATCAATAAGGCCTTTAAGAACCATATTGTCAGAAAAGCAGTGTTTAATGTCTGGACAAAATATAAAGACTTACTGGAAAATAAAACTCCAAGGTGGCTTTCACCGCTGGAAGCTAAGGCCCGAAAAAGACCCAATATGGAGGCCAAATGGCCAAAATATTGGGAAATATTAGAAAAAGATGGAGACAATTGGAAATTGCAGAGTTTGGAGAAAATTAAGGACAAAGTGCGAGACTGGTTACATTACGCTCAGATTAATGAAGTTTTTAAAAATGACAAAAAGTTAGGGTTCCAGGTGGAGAAATCGAAATTGGAAACAGAACTGTTAGAACCTAAAACTAAGATACTTTCAAGAATGTACAACTTGCTGTTAAAATGGAACACACAAGATGAAATGGTTAAATCGGCCATGATAAAGTGGGCACAGGATATAGGGCATAATATTATGTTTGAGGACTGGGAAAGGTTGTGGACCATTGGGTTGAACTTCACTGCATGTAATGCTTTGAAGGAAAATGTAATGAAAATGATATATAGATGGTGCATGACCCCAGTTAAACTTGCCAAAATATACCATTTGTCTGATAACAAATGTTGGAAATGTAAAGAAAATGATGGAACATTCTTTCACCTCTGGTGGACTTGCCCGAGAGTGAAGGCCTTTTGGGAAATGATATATAATGAGTTGAAAAGGGTATTTAAGTATACCTTTACTAAGAAACCAAAGGCCTTCCTTTTGGGTATTGTCGACCAGAAGGTGTTAAAGAAGGACCGAACATTTTTTATGTATGCAACAACGGCAGCAAGGATACTCATCGCTAAGCACTGGAAAACTCAAGATCTACCCACACTGGAAGAGTGGCAGATGCAACTGATAGACTATATGGAACTAGCCGAGATGACCGGCAGAATCCGAGACCTGGGAGAAGAGAAGGTTGAAGAAGATTGGAAGAAATTTAAGAGTTATTTAAAAAAGCATTGTAATTTGGTTGAATGTTAAGATGGAGGCTAGATCATAAATAATTGACCACCACTAAACTAGATGCAATTAGGATGATAAGTGAGATTGAGGGAAAACTTTAAACCTTTGGGAGAACCATTAGATTATATTCTAAATGAATGGGACATAAGAATGTAAACAAGATGATAAATTGCGGGGAAGAATTGACAAAGATGCAAGTGGGAGCGGAAGACGTGAGGGAGTCCAAAGAAGTTAAGAAGTTATGTTATGATATATGTTATATTGTTTATTATATTTGCATTTATGTTTAAAAATTTCAATAAAAATTGATTTTTAAAAAAAATATTTTATCTCAGCTATTGTTGTTCTGCACTCTCATTTCTGAGGCCCTTCTTCATGCACCTCCCCCATGAGAGGTCTAGAGGGCAACACAAGAGCAGGCCTTTTCTGTGGTGACTCCCGGTTTGTAGAATGCTCTCCCTAGGGATGCTCATCTGGCACCTTTGTTGCATATCTTTAGGTTCCAGACATAAACATTATTCTCCCAGGCCTTCTCCTATGGTCTTTTAAACTGTGTGCTGGAGTGGTGTTGTGTTTGTTTGTTACTATGTTATACATTTTGGTATTTTTATAATGTATAGAAGGGTGGTATAGAAATTTAATAAAAATATATTAATAATAATGTGACACAGTGAGGCTGAGCTGTGACCTCATAATAAAATCTAGATTTGATGGTTAAAATGCTGACCACACTGGGGCAGCAGTAAGTAAGAGCAAGGTTGCCTGCACACAATCCCATCACAGACGCTGTGTGTGGATCTTGCTTGTGTGAAAGATAATTAATCTACCCCTGTTTTGATGTCTGCATTCAACAAATTCAACTTGGCTTTGCTTGGGCAGCCATTTAATACCTGTGACTGTATAGATGTGCTTTACCCAAACAAAAAGGTTGCATGAATAGAGAGCCCTCCTCCCTTCTGATCGGTGGTCTTATACCTATCTATGTTATATGGCCATATATTACGGAGTTCTCTCCCTGAGGCAATTCAGTCAATGTCTTCCCTGCTGATTTTCCACTGTTAAATAGAAGCCTTTTTTTGTTTCAGTTGCCTTTAGGGAATTAATTACTATTTTGCCCTGTTCTATCTTGTTTGCTGAACTGTTGCTTTCTGCTGGCATTGGGCTTTTTTTGTTTCATTTGTATCATTTTAACACTTAAGATTGCTATGAAACTTGGGTGAATTTCAGTCTTTCTTTTTTTTAACAGAATCAATCAATAACACTCCCTTGTGTGTATGTTAAGGATTTTTGTGAAACCTAGACACTTGGTAAGTCAACGAAAGAGGAAACGGGGTGCATCAATGGGCAGCTTGTATATGACAAAATGTTAGTTTCCTGAGCAGAGTTAATCTAATGTGGATTAGGTAGGAGCCCCCAGGCAGTCATATGTAATCCAGATCCATGCGCAGATTAAAACAATACAAAGTGATTACTTTTCACTGTGTTCTCTTTGTTTTTGGTTGAATTAGGTCCCTTTTGCTGCAAAAAAAAAAACAACCCCTCAAAAAACTGGGTCACTGAAAGATGGCAGTTCCAGTTTCAGAGTATCCATGCATCTTTTAGTTTGAATAAATGTGTGACAACTATGAAATATGTATTCAAAAGATTTGTCACGACCCCACTTCCATTTTGAGGATTGGATGTTCAGTTCTGTTCCATTAATGAACATGATTTTTTTTGCAGGAGGACAGTGAAGTGTGGCTGAACTTGACTGAGTTCCCCTGTGCATACGGAACTGGAGTTTAAAAGCACTGTTGGGTTTATTTTCTTTCGATGCTACCCTTTCATTTGCTCTGAGAACCGCAAGTGTTGTCAGGTGATGACACCGACAATGTAAAAGGGTTTGCTGCCTATGAAATGTGTGTGACAGATGGAGATGGGGGGGGGGCTCAGTGCTATTGCATTAAGGACTCTCTCTTCATTCCTCCCAGGCTGCTTGCTCTAGTCCCCGTAGTATTCAAAAAGTCTGAAATATCACCAAGAACAGATAAAGGCCGGTGCATTATCTAAGGGGGAGGACAGGAAAGGAGCTTTGCTAACATTATATCAGCATAATTGACCTTAAAGTATTCACTTATCTGTCAGAGGCTACCAATTATTATTTTTATCTTTGTGGAGCTAATTTTAATGGAATTCTTAATGAGGGAAGAAAAGTATAAAAATATGCTAATTTTGCATTCATTTTTAATTTACTTGAAGGGGGGAGTGCATAAGCACTGGATAGAGGCTTTTTTGCAGTGTTATTATAAATCCAATTAAGTTAACAAACATAAATGTGAAAAAAGAACAGAAAAAGCCTCAGATGTAACCATCTTTTGCAAAACATTCCATGTAGGCTTCAGTTGTTTGTTCTTTTTACTGTCTGAAAGGACTGTGACTCAGCATTGCGGGTCTTTACTCTTGCCGGCGATTCCTTGTAACTGATGTCTGTTCGCCTGGTGTTGGAATAAATTAAATAATTGCAAACGAGAAGAAATGGATTGAGTGGTGTAGTATTTATTTCATTTCATTTGGTTCTGGAATATACCTTGATGCTACCTCACTGGCCACATCCCCCGATAATTTAAGAGGCAGCTTAGTTTCTCACAAACATGAGGGCTAGACACTTGCTAACACAATTTGTAAGGAAGAATGCACAGAAAAGATTCTCAGAGAGCTGGTGGGTATCACCAGTATAAAATTTTTATATAAGGATGGGCAGAATAGACAGAGAAGAAGTCACACTACTGTATTGCCATGGCATAGTGCACCTGGTTTGTACCAGTTTGCTGTGGGTGCAAGGCCTGTGGAGGAACCGGGTCCATAGTCCAGTAAGCAGGCATAGAACTGATGCCATAATTGTATTATTATTTAGTGAACAATTGGGGAGAACGTGACATATGAAACTCCACAAAGAATAGGGCGTGAGCTGCTTCAGTGCCAGCTGAAAATTCAGGGAGGGAGCCTAGGATATATATATAAGGTGGCAATCCTTACCACCCCCTAGCTACAGTCCTGGATGGAGTATGTGACAACTGGCAGGAGGGAAGCAATGAATGTCAGTCAAACCCCAAGGGCAAAGGGACTACAAGGGAACAGAGTGAGCTCTTCTTGTGATGGATCCCATAGGGAGATACCCAAAGCAGCCAGCTTGGTGATACTTGCTCCTATAAACAGGGTGTGGCTTATAGATTTGGAAGATATAAGAGATTTTGCTAGTTAGAGCTGAATTTTGTTTTGATGTACCAGCCTGGGAAGTTTCACACTGAAGGGCAGGTTACAAAGGTGGATGTAACAGTTTGTCTAGCTCAGCAGTGGCAAACATGCAGCCCTCTGAATGTTGTTGTTATACAGTTCCCATCATCTGTGACCATTGGCTGGGGCTGATGTGAGTCCAGCAACATCTTAACATCTTAAGTTAGCCACCCCTGAGCCAGCCCAGCATTGTCAACTATGACAGCCAGCAGCAGCTTTCCCATTGCATTTGTTGGTATGCAATATGTCACATGGACTCAATATGTGCCTTGTGACTCCCTTAAGTATATTTGTGTCTGTTGGAAAACCAGGATATATTGAAGAAGTCAAGATGAGTAGCTTTCTGGTTTTAAGCAGAGCATTCCCTGATCTGTTGTGTTGGATTAAATATTTCAACTCACTGTGCTTCAGTAAAGGTCTTAAAGGCTTAATTTTTGTTTTCACTATTTTGGGCAGGGCAAGCATCCTGCAGATGCATCCCCAATCCCAGCTGCTATGTTGCAGACAAGAGGTGGGGAACCTCTGGCCCTCCAGACATCGTTGGACTACAACTCCCATCATCCCTGAGCACTGGCCCTGCTGGGTTCTGGAAGGACAGCATGCCATAGTCTGGCATGGTTAACACCCTTCAACAGAATACGGATTAGGTTGTCCATAGAACTGAACTGGAGCTGATGTTTTCCCATACAGAGAGACACACACACAAATGGATTTCTGTTATTCCTTCTGTATATAAGTTAACCAAGATGTCAAATGGCATTCCTACTTCAGAATTTGGCAATATTTAGTCCAAGGTGGATTTTAAGTTCAGAGTATATTTTGTTGCTCTCTAGTTTATTATCTTTTCTGCAGCTGTAATAAAGAACTAAAAGGTCCAGCTACCTATCAACTGTTTAGCTGGACAAGAAAGACTTGTGGAATCCAAGCTGAAAGGCTAACAAATTATCCTTTTGAAACACAATCTTATGTTTGTCTACATAGAAGCGTGTCCCATTCAGTTAAATGGTGCTTATTCTTCAGGAACCATGGATAGGACCTCAGCCTTAGCTGCAAGTTTTAAGGATTCAGGCCTGACTTATTTACACAGGTGTATGTGCACATGAATGGATCTACATTTGAGAAATTATCCAAATTCACATTTATGCATGAATTTGGGGTTTCCAAGCACCTCCCCCAAATTATATGCTCCACTAATTGTCATGGCAAATAAATGAGTGGTTTTTGACTCCACCAAAAAATGGTTTTTAAATCATAAGTTACATGAGTTACGTTATGCTGACATTACTACTTTGAAATACCATCTTTGACCATGAGCTACTATGGTATCAAATCATCTATTCTTGGCCAGTTTTTTAGCTTTCTCTCAGCAAAATGGAATGTGCCGGGCTATAACAAAAGAAACTGGTCTGGCCTTTTTCTTTTTTTGCAGTCCTCCCCCTTTTGAGCAGCAAAGATTAAAATAGGCACTGTGTAAAATAGGTGTTACGTAATGGAAGTGTCATGAAGACAACTGAATGTAAGCATGCTGAGCAGCATAAGAAGATATAATTCTTTGCTTGGGTAAGTGCATGAAAAGCATCAGTAAATCCTACTCTTGCAAGTGGCACAAAACAAAAAGGGTGGGGAAAATGGGTCTATGCATGGGATGGCGAGGTGGGGATTTGCAGATCCACATACACACACACACAAACAAACACGCACAAAGTGTGTGTATGTTTGTAATGATATAATTTTAATCTGTGGTACATTTTCCCCCCTGATGTTTATGTTGGACCAAGCAGTACTAATGTGTAAGATATGCTTACAAATTGCTTGCTTTTTAATTTTTTTGCATTGCTGTGGGTTTTGCTGCTTACAAAATTCAACATGTGAGGAACCTCCTAAGGGAGGAAATGAAAAGATCTTACTTGGGAGTCAATAACTCATCCATAACAAAGAGAGACAAATGTGTGCTTTACTACTGATAAGAAATGTGTGCTTCTGACTAAATTATTTGTTTAAATAAACTTCCCTCCCCTCTGTTCATTTATGTCCTCCATAAATAATGTTTTAATTAGAAAGAAGGAAAAACCGATGAGTTTTCGACACATATTTAAAGAGTTGGTGAAAATGCTACATTTGTATTTAGGTTAACTCTTCCCAGGAAGAGAGAGAGAGAGAAGTTGTTCTACTTCACTTAAATACGCTAGTTTAGGCACCATCATTTTAAGGGTCCATATGACTGTTCAGGTGTTGAAATTGTACAGCAAAGGAGTGCACAGCTTTTAAAGAAGCAAAACATTAATACTCTAAGCTGCTTTAAAGATTACAGACATTGAGGAGAAGGCAGTGGCTGGAAGTGTCCCTGGGCAGTGGTAGAGAAGTGGGGAGGGATGTACCGTATTTATTGCTCTATGAGACTCACTTTTTCCCTCCTAAAAAGTAAGGGGAAATGTGTGTGCATCTTATGGAGCGAATGCAGGCTGCGCAGCTATCCCAGAAGCCAGAACAGGAAGAGGAATTGCTGCTTTCGCTGCGCAGCAATCCCTCTTGCTGTTCTGGCTTCTGAGATTCAGAATATTTTTTTTCTTGTTTTCCTTCTCCAAAAACTAGGTGCGTCTTATGGTCTGGTGCGTCTTATAGAGCGAAAAATATGGTAACTGGTGAGGTGCAGACCAGCTGGGGAGCTAGCTGGGGCTTCAGGGAAGTTGTCTGTATCATGAAAAACTTGAATAAATAAAAAAACCATTAACGTGCAAAAAAAAGCTCTCCCTGATATGGATGTTAAATAGAGGGTCCCTATTTTCATATGAGGAATGTTGGAGGGTGTTCCCAGTCTCTTTCTCTTTTACAAACATGGGAATGAACAGAGCCACCCTGCTTCTTAACTGACCTGCGCAGTTACCTCACGGACGGGAGCTATTGCACTCTTGATCCAGATGTTATAGAGAAACAGAGATGAGTCTTATTAGAATATTGAGGGCACCTCAACCTGAATGACCTCCTAATGACCGCTCCCAGTGGTTTCATGTAGACATTAGATAGACCTGGAGATAAGAGGGTCCCCTGTGGCATCCTATAGCATAGCTGAAACTCTCCCAATGCTACTCTCTGGACTTGGTCCTGAAGGTAAGATTAGTACAGTGCCTCCAATTTCCATTCCCCAGAGCTGGTCCAAGAGGATACCGTGGTTGATGGTATCCAATGCCAATGAGAGCTCAAGAAGCAGGAACAAAGTCACATTCCCCTTGTCCCACTGTCTGCAGAGGTCATCCAGGGTTATAGTGAGGATAAAATGGGAAGTCTATTATTATTATTATTATTATTATTATTATTATTATTATTATTATATTTAATTTATTTACCACCCTATACCTTGGGGTCTCAGGGCAGTTCACAGAATAAAATCAAGATGTAAAACCACAAAATACTTAATAACAACAATGCAATAGCCCCCCAACACATTTTAAAAGGGCATAGGATGTAAATCAGATCAATATAGCAATACCTCCATGTTTTATAGCAATGCCCCCATTTTTTTCCTTTCTAATTGTCTTTCCTAGGTATCCAGTTGACTTACCTTGCTCTTTCTTAAAAGAAAGATAAGAGCCTAGGCCTCCTGTGGGGAGCGGTGGAGAATGACCATGAAGGTGAACTAGAAATTGATCAGCTTTCACAAAATGAACTCAATTCAGCTTTAGTTTGCACCCTGCAATTCTGCTAACGACTTTCGGGTGTGGTTCTGGGATTTTTAACTAGTTCAACGGAACCAGTTCATTTCAGCCACTGGAGAAAAGTGGATGGGGATTTGGAGGCCCTGCACAGAACTGCCACTCCTCATAATAGCCTGGCCTGTTAAGTATGTCCCAAAATGGGGCTTTGTTACACGCTATGGCAATTCTTCTACATGTGGGATGGGTTCATGCTTTGATGGATCAGTATTAGGGCAGCTGCTTTGAATGCAGGCAGTCTCAAGTTTAATTATTGGCATCTCAAGTTAAAAAGGATGATGTGGTCAGAAATCACATGCCTGGAGACCCTGGAAAAGACCCTATTAATCAAAATAAAGTAGACAATACTGGGTTAAATTGGACCAACGGCCTATCTTCCTACTATAGCTTAAAAAAATATTTTGTAAGCAGCTTTGTGTTCTCTAGGTGCATTGTGGGATTTCCTATTTTCAGGATGCTTGAAGGCAGGATAACGCAGATGGATGACAAATGTCATGCCCAGTCTTTATGCGAGGTATTTGTGCACATGGCTGGGAGCCTGGAAGCTGACCTCATTGAACAAAAGCAGCTTGCAAGGCTATTATTCAAGTTATAAATCCAGCACACAACAGATGCTGGAGTTTTACTAATATAGACGGAAAATCCATGTAATCCCCGCTTGACTTAATCGAAGAGCCAGGGTGCCGCTCAAAATGAATCACTGGTTCTTGTCTAGAGGAAAATGATTTCAAACAACTAGATTGTCCCATCCGTCCCAGAAAGTCTTTACATTTATACAAGGCCTGCGGGGCGTAACGAGTCATGCTCGCTTTATAAAGAAAGTGATCTATATATCTTGGAAATCTTGAGAATTTATAACAACTTTTGCCTTTGCTGGGTACTCATGATGCCCATATATAAAACTAGTGATCTAGGGTTGTCTTGTGAGTTCTGCAGCACAGATAATCTGCTGGATTTTAATAAATTTTTAAACAAAAACACACTGAAATCTTTGTAGATGAAGTGCAGGAAACTGAATTATTGCAAATATTCTGTTTATTTTACTTCTTGGCCTCACTACATATCTAGCCATGGACAACTTGCCTCGTGTAACTGCTAGTATAGTTTTAATATTGTTGAAAGAAATGATATTCCATCCAGTCCTCCTCCATTAACCCACTGTGTTCACCATCCACTAATCTGAACAAACAGCAGAGTTTCATTCAATGACAAATGAGTCAAACTTTATGAGAGTTTTCTGAGGCTAAACTATGGGAGAATTGCACCTCCCACACAAGAATGTTTGATGAAATGCTTCCCTACCATTTTGCCATCTCTTAATAGTGAGGGGAATCCTGAGAGGCTATTTCTGCTTAGCCCTCTGAGTCAAACCCACAATATTTCTGTGGAGAAAGCTTATGCATTCAGTAAATAGAAACTGAAGATGGGATTCAGCTAATAAATGCCATCAGCAGAAGCCTTCCACAAGGATTTCCACTTGTCCAATGGGGCTTCCCCTCTTTTCCACCTGTGTGCCCTCAAAATTGGCTGTAAGGGGCTCAGGAGAACCCCCAAAAGAACACCCAGGGAAGGAGAGAGGTGTTCTTCCATCAGACAAGCTGAAATGTTTGTCCTGGCAGAGTAAATGTCTCAGTGTGATGTTGAATTCCTTCCTGAGTGATGTACGTCAGGAGAGGGGGAAAGGTAGATGAGGATCTATTGATATATTTCTAACTAATCTGTTGTAGATTAGCAAGGGTTTCTTATTGCCATTTGTTTAACAATAGCTACAGCAAAATGACTTTTAACACTTAAATTAGGCTGCTGAAATGAAGAACACTAATCAGAAGTGGACTTGAGTGTGAGCTGATTGTGAGCTCAGATCACTTCTGGTATTGAAAGCCAGAAAAAAAATGGAACTTTGAACTCCTGATGTGCATCTGTATGGAATCAATAGCTTGTGGAAAGTACCAGCTCATTTGTACTGCTATAATGCAAATAGCACAGTCCCTTAGAATTATCTACTATTCCTTTCCCCATTTCTTCCTCCCACATTAAGAACACAGGAAGCCTGATACTGAGTCAGATTATTGGTCTATCTCGCTCAATGAAGTCTACATTGATCAACAGTGTCCTTCTAGTGATTCTGGCTGTGGCCTCTCTCAAAGCTACCTGGAGACACCAGGGACTGAAGCTGCTCTGGGGGAGAATCTACACTTGTAGTTTATAACGTTAATAATGCATTATTACAGTGTGGTGTTATAACCGACTGGTGTAGATTCACCCAAAGTGTGGCAGAAATCTTTTTTCCACTCTCATGACTATGTAAAATAAAATGTGTGAATGACTTGTGCAGTCCTTCTCTTTCCTTAAAAAGAGAGAGTAGAATAATAATTACTGAGAGGAGGACACAAATTATCTGATCACATAAGATTGGCCTTCTCCCTATTCCTCAGCCTTGCCCTACCTCCCTTTTGTATCAGTGGCTATACTATGCAGAAGACATAAATGGTATCTATTTTGGTGACTTGGGAAGCTATCTGGGAAATCCCAAACCACACTGACTGATACTCAAGATTTCAGTTTTTTTAAAAAAATTCTTAAAAAGGATGTCAGGTTCAATATTCATGTATTTTGTTATATATCTATATTATTTGATGGTTTACATTCATTTTGTCAGGTAAAATATGTTTTCATTTATTTTATCCCCTCATAAATATCTCCCCATATATTATTCTTCAAACCAGCCATTACCAGTGTCAGATTGAGATATGCTGGTTTACGGCTCTAATATATCTGATTTTAACAGGGTGACTCTAATGCAAAGTACAGCTTGTCCAGACTGTTTTGAAATATTTCCCCCCTAACCACCCCCAACCATTTAGGCATGGGAGTGTTAAATAATGTTTTGTGAATGCAAGCTTCACATTTTGACACTGCTGCAAATTGATCAATTTAGGCACAAATAAAATAAAAGACTAGACTCCTTAAAAAGTTCATTGTGTAAGGTGTAAAAAGGAAGAAAGAATATTATGCTAGGAGGGGTAGATAGTATCATAGGAAGAAAAGAAAATAATAAACCAATGGAATCTTCTGCATTGTAAGGTGTTGTTCTACCACAGATCCAGGTCTTGCAGGAGTCAAAACTATAATTGGATTCTATATAACCAGTCAATGGACCTTCCACATACAATGACTTATTCTGTTTTGCAAATAAATAAATAAATAACATGCTGACATGCTCACCTGAACAGAATACTTCCAGATGTTTGCTAACCATGCTATAGCGGAGATGCATTTTTATGTAGACATATTAGGAAATCTGCAGCTCTTTCCAATTTCATTTAGATATATGGCAGCACTTTCATAGAATTTAATTTATTATAGTTTGGGTCTAGTAAATTATATGTAATTTGCTTTTTATAAATTTGCCCTGTTTGATAAGCCTGTGTTTTGAAGTGAGTCGTTTGGTCAGTTCACAGGCATGCCAGAAACTGGAAAACATCCTATGATGCATTGGGGAATTGGTCCTAGCAGCATGATGGAGTGTGATTCTCAAATTTCCTTCTAGCGCATGATTGGCAAAGCAGCATTCATGCGAGGAGCATTCTGGAGCATATGCATTTCTGACAAGCAGCTTTTGAATTGTGGGGCGTTTCTGGGCTCATCAAATTATTTATATTCATTGTTATTTGTGTTGTTTTTTACTTGCTATTGTATGCTTATGTTGGATATAATGTGTGTGAGAGAATAATTTCAGTTGTATATTAATGTACAGTGGTACCTCGGGTTACATACACTTCAGGTTACATATGCTTCAGGTTACAGACTCCACTAACCCAGAAATAGTGCTTCCGGTTAAGAACTTTGCTTCAGGATGAGAACAGAAATCATGCTCTGGTGGTGCGGCGGCAGCACGAGGCCCCATTAGCTAAAGTGATGCTTCAGGTTAAGAACAGTTTCAGGTTAAGTACGGACCTCCGGAATGAATTAAGTACTTAACCCGGGGTACCACTGTATGTTGGATTATTTACAAATATCTAAACAGTATCAAGATTTGCATTCTGATTTTCATACATTTGGGTTGTTGTATTTTCCATTTGTGGTGCTCAACCACAGCCACGGAAATGAGAACTTTTGATGTGAACCTTACCTGGCCCAAACACATGATCGGCATATGATCTGATATTACTGGCAGAAGCATGGGAGTGCACACACTGAAGCAGTTGTCATGCTGCTGCAGGTAACTTTGTCTCTGCTTACTTTGTCTGTTAGGCTTGTAGAAGTCAGTTGGCCCATACCCTGTTGGGCCCACCATCTGTTGTTGATACTATACCAACAAATGAATTAAGGAGAGGCCAAGGATCCTGATCCAGGATGGCCATTGTGCCCCTGTGCTCCAGATTTCAGAGAACTGTGTCTCCACACCTCAGCTACTATGATCAGCAGAGTATGCACAGCTCCAACAGAGCCCTCCAGCTTTCCAGTAGTCAACCTTTTCCAGAGTTCCTGGTGAAGACAATTCCTTTCCCACTCAGTTCAGTTCAAAGTATACAGAGCTTATTGTCCCATGACACAAGACAAGCAGGAACACACTAACTACATAAACTTTAAAAGATGTGCGTACCACAAGAACTATTCTACTATTATTCAGTTCTCTGGTCTTAAAAATAAACTTTGTAAAGGTAAAAGTTTACATAGAGGTACAAGTTTACTTACCGTGCTAGCTCATCATGCTATATTGAACCATATATCATGTAACCTTCAGCTTCACCACTGATAGCTTGCACTGGGCAAATCCCTTGCTTTCAGTGAATGCCTGTGCTGTTGAATCCAACCTTGGCCACTGCACAGACACATATTCCTTTGAGAAAGAGAGGGTGGATGAGTTATGCTTTAGGCATTTAGCCTTCAACTGTTTCTAATCACCCAGTGCAGCAGCATCTTCCTCTAAACAGAATCCAGACAGAGGAAGTGGGCTGCTCCAGACATGGCCCAAGCACCAACTAAATTACACCAGTATGTCCTACATGGAATCAAAATGGAAAGTGAGCAGCTGGTCTTAGCTTCATTCTAATATTGATATGCTATATTTTTTAAAAAAATACCTTGGTTCTGGAAGAGACTAGAAAACTGGGCTGAGGTGTGATGCAAAAGCAGTTTATGTAGCTAACTGTGGTTTGTTCTAGATCCATCAAACCAGGAGTTGAAACATCATTTTGAGAGAACGGTAGGTTACCGCTTTGTCTAAATATACAGGCTATTGATTTATCACCGTTCAATGACATTTCTCTGTCCCAGGTGGCTGCTAAACCGTGGAAACAGGAGTGAGTTTAGGAAATTGAATCTGGGGCAAACAGGAGGTGAAGGCAGACAAGAAGCTCTAAATCATGGTTTGCCTGTCATACAACTGGAAGCTCAAACAACATCCAGAAATCCCCAAGTTGAATTCCACTCATGCAATGGGCCTTACTGGATGGTCCTCTGTGCTGAAGCCCCCTGAACCTTTCAGATTCTACTGAAGGTCAAGGGATGCTCTGAAATTGTGTGTGATGGGGCATGCAGTAGAATTGGAACTGTTGAAACTTGGGGCAGTAAGATCCAATCCCAGTTCTTAAACATGGGTGGATGGTTTGTATTCACCATGGTTTGCTACCATCTCAACCCAGCTGAAGATTCCAACCAATTTGTAAGAGCTTGTCTTCATGAGCTGAGAAACTCAAGCATGCAGACGAGAAGTGCTGTATCTGATGCTCTGAGATTGTGCCTTTGTCGAGACAACCCTTTGCTTCTCACTCTGTTATCTTTATCTTGCTCCCTGTTTTCCATCCTCGTCTTCAGATCACTAGACAGCAAGCCTGTGCTATACACAAATCAGATTCTGCTGTGGGTAGAGGCAGTGTAGAATAAATATTGCTTCTGAGAGCAACTAGTTTTCAGAGGCCTATGAGATGTGACAGTATTCTGTTTAGCTGATAAATTGCAGTGTAGCAGGAAGGATTCTACAATGAGTATTGATTTCTTTTGTGCATAGAACTCATTTTGCCACAGCTTGTGAATTGCCTTCATGAGCTGACAATCCATTAAGGATCACTTTGTATGTCTCTCCCTTCATTATTGCTTCTTTTACTGCTTTCTGCTTTACTGCCTTTTAAAATACATTGTCAAGGCAAACGAAAATAGGTAAAAGGGGAAAACTCTTAATAGTGGCAAAACAATCTGGTTCCTGGTAAATGGCTTTATTGAAAAAAAAGGGGGGCATTTTTACTGGGCAGCTACCTGCCAGATTGATATTATGTTTGTTAGGTTAGAAATGTATTGTATTAAAAGGGGCGGGGGCAGGCTTCCCTGCCTACTTATTGTTGTTCTGTGTCGCATATGGCATTTGATTAAAAGAATTTAATATCAGGACAGCTAAGTGTTTGATTTTGGTTGTTCCTGACAATATGTTTATCTGTTCTGTTCCCATTTGCCGAATCAATATGTCCGTGAGAGAAAAGATCATAGCAATTTCTTTCCTAAATTGTGTGAGGTTTCCCCCACTTTATCCTCGGTTTTTCTATCACATGTTGAATTAGTCTGAGCATGTGGTGTGTCTCTGGATTACTGGTTCATTTCCACTGTTAGGCATATGGCGTTGCATATCAATGGCCACTCAAATATCTAATCCAGGAGAGGCCAACTTGTTCATATCAGGGTCTGAAACCTACTGGGCTGTGTCCAAAACTTAAAAGAATGAAATCATCTCTGTCCACAGACTTTCTAGCTAATCAAAGAGAAGTCACTCTAAGTAGGAACGAAAAGGGTTGTAAAAGAGAAAAAGGCTCAGGTGGGAAATAATAGAACCAGCTTGGTCAGGAGGACATCAGTTTAACCTTCTGTACTAGATGCCCCATCTGTTCACACAATTGTTTTCCAACACCTTTTGCTTTATCTTATCACATTTGTACCATATAATTCTCTAAGGCATTTTGGGAGGTGCATGCTTAATATTATCCTCTCAACTTCCCTGTAAGATAGTCAGGTTGAGATGAGGAGGCTCTGCCAAGGATATAATGCTAGCTTTGAAGCAGGATTGATAGTTCAACTGCTCTAGAAATTGTAGCTCTGGGTGGGGAATGAGGGTCTCCTAACAACTCTCAGCATCCTTTACCAACTACAGCTCCCAGGATTCTATGGGGAAGTTATGACTGTTTAACTTGTATGCAGACCCTCCAAGTGTCCCTATTTTCCAGGGACAGACCCAGATTTATAGAAGGCATCATGGTTTCTGATTTGATTCTGGAATGTCCCACTTTTCCTTAGGATGTCCCTATTTTCAATGGAGAAATGTTGGAGGGTGTGGAGTTATGCGACACCCCCCCCCGAGCCAAGGAGATAAGTAATTATACAACCTTTAGAAGAAATCTGAATGTGTTTTATGTTTTTATATTTGTTGGAAGCTGCCCAGATTGGCTGGGCAACCCAGGGTGGTGGTGGTTGTTGTTGTTGTTGTTGTTGTTGTTGTTGTTGTTGTTGTTGTTGTTATTATTATTGAATAGGATGTCCCTGTTTTCATTGGAGAAATGTTGGAGGGTATGTTATGGTGTGAATGTGAACATAGTGAGATATTAAGATGGGACTTGCTGCTATCTGGTTTATTTCCCTCTGTTCCTATGCATGATTAAAAAAAATTCTTGAGCACAGCTCACAAAATTGATTGAATGTAGAGGTTAGGGCTGTACAAGGACAACACAGAGCCCTTTAATCTGGCATTAGAGTGAGAGGATGTGAAATCTGCATGTTTTTCTTAAATGTGCTTTTTGCAAATATTTTACAGTTGAGTGAGAGTTCCCTAAGGGGCTGCAATGTCGTTTTTTTCTCCCCTATTGACATCTTCTTGATGTTTTGAGCCTCATGCAAATTAGCTCTGCTGTCTGATATTAATCTCTGCTTTGAGTTGTATTTGAATGGGCAGATTAGAAGCACCAATCTTTCTTTAGCAAGAACTTTAGATATCCGAAGCCGATTCTGTTGAAGGACATGGCAGTTTTTATAATGAGTTTATTGAGACAGCATTTCAAATGCAGCTAGACTATTTCAGGGTGGGGGGCGGCTGAAATTCATTTTCTGGGACCACACTGTAGCACCCTGCTTGTGGTTAACGCTTAGCTGGAATGAAATATTCAACGCAGCAATAGAGAAATTAAAATAATAATTTATTTGTCAGACAAATAAATGAGAGGCACAGTGGTATATGGTTACCAAGCTCTGGCCTGCCCTCCTGCCATTCTGGCCAGCACTTATATTTCCTTAACCCAGCCCCCTTGCTCCTCCTGTGGCTGCCTCTGTCCAATCAGCCTGGTTGAAATTCCTATTGGCTGTTTGCTAGAACCAATCACAAAAGATACACCCATTTCCTTTTGCCCTTTTATGGGAAACAAAAAGCTATATATTTTTCTATCTATAAATGACAAATAAGTAGTAATATATCTTACATGTGTCTCAACAAGGAACCTTAATTACCAGCTCACCTCTTGCCTTCCTTGCCCTATTGCCCTCCAAAACAAATGGTTAATCTTAAATTTTTATCTTAAACAGATGTCAAGGATCTTGAGTTCACATCATCATTGAAAGATCTCCTTCTTTTGGAGGTCTTTAAACAAAGGCCTGACAACCATATGTGTGCTCTAATGATGTTTCCTGCTTGGCAGGGGGGCTGGGCTGATGGCCCCTGTGATCTCTTTCAACTATATGAAATAAGAATCTAGCATAAGGATTTAACATTTCTTAGTTTCTATTTCTTTTGCATAATTACATTTAAGCCAATATATTTAATACATAACATAAATAACCTTTTAAAAGGAAAAGAAATCTTAAAAGGATCTCAGTTTAAGAAAGAAACAACTTTAGAAAAAGACTTCCCAAAATACTCTCTTCCTTTCTGCCACCCAGATGCTCTTGGCCTTTTAACCTTAGGAAAATATGGCTCAAGTTTAATGGGAGGCACATGGTTTTATTTTACTATTTACCAACTCTTAATTTAACCACTCTTACAGCTTAATTGTACTTTGCAACATGCAAGGTCAGTGTCCTCGCTCTCAGCCTGTAATTCCCTTTTTACGACTTTGAGAATTGTTTTCTGCTATAAATCAGGGGGCCCCCTTGTCCAGGAGAATAAACATTGCCAAGGTTCTTAGGCAGCTGGTCTTCTGCCTGGCATGAAACATTTGAAAATCTTTAAGCTCATCTTAATATACAGGCTGTCAGAGCTGCCTCCAGGTCCCAGCTCACAGAGGACCAACGCTAGGCTGTAGTTATGTACAAAAGTCTTTATTGAGGTTCAGTTTCCATTTTAAAGCCGCAGCGCGCAGCTCTACGTCTCGACCTTAGACCGGCGAAGTCCCATCTGAGTCTCCGCCCCTTCCACACCAGTTTAAGACTCTCGCTTTGCTCCACCTCTTCCTAAGTTCCTTTCTCCTCTGGGCCCTCCTGCCCGCTAGGGTTTCATCCTTCCTGGACTCCTCTGACGCTGACCCTGATGATTCTTCCCCCTCCTTCCGGCGGGC
Organism: Podarcis cretensis; assembly: GCF_951804945.1. Classification (NCBI taxonomy): domain Eukaryota; kingdom Metazoa; phylum Chordata; class Lepidosauria; order Squamata; family Lacertidae; genus Podarcis; species Podarcis cretensis. The sequence goes on along the minus strand of NC_137170.1, from coordinate 114,764,656 downwards.
TTTAGGACCTGGTTCCCTATCCGGGCTACCTTCTGTGCCGCTCGCCTGTACATTTGAACTTGGCGCGCGCGCCCAGCCTGCAACTTTCCTCTTGACCGTTCCCTCGCTCTCCGATGGAGGCGTGGCCAACCCTGACTCATCTTCTCTCGCTGGTGGTGCATATGTGGGCTCTGACACCTGGGACTCCTCCCCCCCACTACGCTCTGGTGGGGAAGCTGGTCCTGATTTCCAACTGCTGCTCTGGGAGTCCCCGCTGGCCCCTTGCTTCTGGGGTGTCCCCCTTGGGTCGCCCCTTGCCCTGCCCATCGGCACCCCCTTCTGTGAATCTTCCGATTCGCTGGAGAGGCTCATGGAATCTATCGGGCTGCTGTCATCTTCTCCTACGCTGCCCTCGGATTGCTCCCCCTCGCTCTCCATCTCCTCTCCTCCCTGCGCTCCCGCTGAGTCCCTGACACAGGCCTTAATCAAAAATATAAGCTTTGATAAAAATGCAGGCTTATGATTAGATGCCTCATTACCAGGAGTTTGCATCATCACAGGCAAGGTACGGTATATCTTTGAATTTCAGACTTTGTAACCAGAGCAGGGATAGCAAACATGGTGCCCCCTCTGGGTGTTGATCATTTTTAAATAAATGTTGTTGGACTATGCAAAACTCACCATCATGTTGTCCATGCTAGCTGGGGCTTTTGCAGACTGATGGCCAACTAAAGAGATAGACATAGAGGCTGGGCCACTCTATTTAAAATGAAAACCAATGAAAAGCCCCTGAAGAGGGAAAACACTATTGGTGCGAAAGCAAACCTGAACAAACTGCAACCTCTAGGGAGTCCAAAGCCCTTAGCTGCAGGAAGTGGAGGCACGGCTGTCCAACCTCTCTTCTCTTCTCTTCTCTTCTCTTCTCTTCTCTTCTCTTCTCCATGAAGTTGAGTAGGGAGGCCTATGCTGCTTCATCAACAACCACAAGCCCCATAGCTTCAGATAGGAAAGACAGTTTAGCCTCAAAGGCAGCCCCTATCCTACTCCAGAGCCCAGAGGGCAAATCTCAGGGCCAGCCCATCACCCAGAAAGGTGCTGAAAGGTAAAACTAGCAAAGATTTACCATATGAGTGATAACTTATGCTGGAAATGTAAAGAAAAGGAAGGTACCTTTTATCATATGTGGTGGACGTGTCCTAAGGTGAAAGACTTCTGGGAAAAGATTTATAATGAATTGGGGGGGGGGAATGTTGAAATATACATTTATTAAAAAACCAGAAGCCTTGGAATAATACTTGGAATAATAGGATTGGAATTGCCCCCAAAAGATGTTTGACTGTTTTTGGATGCCACAACTGCAGCAAGAATTTTGTTAGCCCAAAACTGGAAATCACAAGAAATACCAACAGTGGAGGAATGGCAGATGAAGATGATGGAATTTTGGAGCCGACCTGACCTGACTGAAGGGATCCGCGATCAGAAGGAGGAGGAATATCAAGAAGATTGGAAGAAATTTAAGGATTATTTAGCTAGATATTCAAATATAACATAAGTAGAACTATTTGTAAGTATCAAATCGGCCTAGGAGTAAAATATGTTGAATTGTATAACATTGTGGATTGAAATTATCATGAAGAGAAAGAAAGATAGCAATTTGATTAAGTTAAGTGGATATTGGAAAACTGCTACAATGAGATTTATGGAAACTCAGGTAGAGGGGATTCGAGGAAGTCACTTAATAATGAAAACTAAATTGGGCTTCAAACAGTTAGGTGTTTATATGTTTATTTTCTTCTTTTTAATATTGTAATGTTTTGCTTTTGTGTGTGTTTGTTGTAAAATTGGAAAACCAATAAAAAAAATTTGGGGAACAAAAAGTAAGGTGCTGAAAGGGGGTCACCAGGCTGAAACACATCTACCCCCTTCCTGCGCCTAAACCACAGTGGCCAAATAAAATGCCAGATTAACCTATTTAACAATACAGCAGACCAATATAATGCCCATCGTCCAGCTAGTCAGGATGCAGGAGGTTGAAAAAACCAACCCAAAAATTCCTTTGTGGCCCTGAAGCAACCAAGAAGTCACACTGAGAGACACACACAGAGAGAGGGCGAAAAGAAGGAGAAAGGCAGCTCCCATCCTGTCCACAAGTGTGTGAGTGACACATCTGACAGGCTGTCTTTCTCAGCCTGAACAGGCTGCAAATATGCCCCACCGGCCAGTACCAAGGAGGAAGCTGCAATGGACCGGGCCTTTTATTTGTAACATACATGGTCGGTGCTTTTCTGAGATGGAATAGATGAGCCAACCACATGCCATGGATAGAGATACCAAGATGAGCATAAGGTGTTACAAAACTCTGCATCCCAAGGATGCACTGATTCTTATTATGAGATTACTGCTGTGGTTATATCTGTTACCATTGGTCACACTGGTTGGGTCTGATGGGAGCTTTGGTCCTAAGTGACAGGAGGGCAATTAGCCAAGGAAATATGCTTCGGGAGATGAAGGGGGGGGGGGTTGGATAACTTCAGCTATGAAAGCTGGGGCTGCCGAAGAGACCAGAGACCATCTTGGCTGTGAGTCCTGGAAGACCTGCTCCCTGCCTTGCTGGACTTTTCCCACTTGGCCTGGGAGGGTGGGACCCTGACTGACTTCAGCTACAAAAGCTGAGTCTACGGAACAGACCCTCGGGCTGTGATGTTTCAGGGGTTTTTGTTGTTGTTGTTGGCAGGAGGCATTGTTGGGGGGGGGTTGTATCTTTATTTTTGATCTCGTGATTTATGTGGGGATTGATCTGTTTGGTTGCGTGTGCTTTTAATGTTTTAATTATTGTTAATGACTACTTTTGTCGTAGTTATGTATTTATTTTTTCATGCTGTAAGCCGCTTTGAACATGCTTTGAACTGTGGGAAGGCAGCATATCAGTAAGATTATGTATTGTACATATGGTTGATTTGAATATGTTCTTATTGATTATTGCATACCCAATGTATCAGCCACCTGGGGGGGTTTCACTGTTTGTTTTGACTGTTTGTGTTTTGGTTGTTGGTAATAATAATAATAATAATAATAATAATAATAATAATAATAAAATAAGATTATGTATGTATGAGGGGGAGAGAGAAATCAGAACATGTTGGTGCTGAGACAGAAAGGCATGGGCCAAATCATGTGACATAGTCATTCAGGAACTAGAAGCCCCATAATTCATGTTGTTGTTTTCCTACGCATAGACAGCAGGAGCAATAAGGGCTTGGCAATTAATTGGCAGCAGGAGGGCAGGGTGTGCACCGTAATAACAACTGAGAGCTCAGGATAGGCTTCACAGTACCCAAAACATTGGCGAGTTAGGCCCTTGGTCTCCAGAGTGCATGGGAGAATTGACATTAAAGCAACATCTGAAGGGCATTTGTCACATGCATCCCATACTGTCACATCTTAGTACAGATTTAAATCAGGCAGCCAGAAACATGAATATTTTAAACCAGGGCTGGAGGCATTCTGGTTTGTTGCCAGACTGCAAGTCCTGTCTGCCCTATGGCCAATGGCCAAAGATGGTAGGAATTGTTGTGTCATAAAATTTTTAGGGCCACAGGTTCCCCACAAAGGGAACATTGAAGGAGCTGAAGGATAGCCATCAAACAACTATTTCTTTTCCCAAAACAGACAAGGCCTTTCATGAGAAAGAAGGGAGCCCAAGTTTAAAAGTTAAAAAAACAACAACAACCAGGCCCAGAGAAATCGTACTTGAATACAAAAACCTGCGCAAAATGAATCTCTCTCTCTCTCTCTCTCTCTCTCTTCCATGCTGTGTTATAATGTCAGTACATTATGTGTCTCCGGCATCTTTGTATTTGCATTTCCCTGTTGGAAAGGAAATTGCTTTCTGTATTTGATGCTATTAAATAACTTTATAAAAAGGAATCAATTAGCTCTCCTGTGTGTTAATTAATCCACTGTTTTATCCTAAGGATTGCTGACGAGAGAGTGCAGGTTATCAAAGCTATTTTGTGCGCAGGAAGATGACTTTGTAGGCTTTCTAAAAAAATATTATGCCAGAGAATGGAGAATTGGAGTAATGCACCCTGACATTTTATAAATGCTCACTGAAATCCATCAGAAGGCAGAATACAATAAAATGAGTCTTTACTGGTCAGCACTCCTTGGGATAACTGGCTAAAATGCTGAGTGCATTAAAGTTTATTTTCTTTCTTCCCCCCTCCACACTGTACTATACTTAGAAAAAAATCTGCACAGAACTTAAAAACTCCAGTTGCATGAGAAACTCTGAAAGCTGTGCTTAGTAACGTTATTTTAAATTGGGATCAGTGGCCTGGATATGAAGGGCTGCCCTCAGCATTCCACACATATTCTGGGGCTTCCCTAGCCCTCTTCCAGTTGCAGCCCCTTGTGCCTGTCCTCCAAAACATCTTTTGAAGGTCAGAGGACTCAGTAGAACTGCATGCAGGACAGCCCAGGAGGATGGAGAGGGTAGAATCAGCAATGTCCTTTATGATAATGGATGTGCAACCAGTACCAGGCTTAATGGGATCGCAGTGGCACCAGGGGTGGAGCCTATTGCTTTGATTTCATCTCTCCACACATATTAATTACTTGTACAGTTAACAGACTTCACAAGTTCCTTGTATATGGTTGTAAAGAAGAGTCTGTTGCAGTAGCTCACTGGCCCACCCTGTTTTCACAGTGGCTAGTCAGAGGCAGGTGCGTCAACTCTGGGGGGCTGAAGACAGCCCCCTTGATATTTGTTGGAAGGGAGCCATGCCCCTTAATATTGAGGGGGCCTGGTGTGCTACAAGTGTGCGTGTGATGCCCAGTGGCCAACTTCTCCAGAACGCTCAGTCTCCTCCAGTTGACAAGACAATGCATGTGTGATGTCAAAAATGTGCGACGCACGCCAGGCCTCCTCAATCTTGGGGGCAATCTAGCGCTTTTGGTCAAAGGCCTATGGGAAGTTTCAAAGCAGGATCTGAGCACAGCAGCACTTTCCCCTCTTGTGATTGCCAGCAACTGATATGCCTCTGATAGTGGAAGCATGGTGGCTAATAGCTGCTGGTAGTCTTATTCTCCATGAACTTGTATGATCCTCTTTTAAAGCTACCCAAGTTGTTGTCCAGCCAGGATCAGGGCAGGGTGAAATGTGAGTGGGAAGGACCTGTGTGTCTGGCCTTTCAGCTTTACCACCCTTGTAAGATGAGTCCACGAGAAAACAGCTTCAACTTTGATATATTAATGAACAAAGCTAGCAGGAATCTGTACACAAGGGGAACTCATTTCAATACAGTACTGGATAAATTTAGAGAACACGATGGTTGTCTACAGCTGTGGGTGAGGCCAGGCCTTGTGGTCTCCACAGCTCTCTTTTCATTTTCTTTCATTCATTCAGTGGAGGGGTTACTGTAATAAGGAGTTCTCAATGAGGTGCCCTCCAGATATTTGACTACAGCTTCCATTAGTCTTGGTTAGCATGGTCAATGGTCAGGGATGATGGGAGATGTAGTCCAACAATGTTGAGAGGGCACCACGTTCATTTATCTGTGGTGATTGCATTATATGGTTAAATAAACTTCACCTTCTGCGTGGTTTTTGCATGATACTTAATAGAGGAGTCATATTTTCAGTGTGCCCCCATGCATAGGCTCCGGCTCCTAGGGGCTGAGGCACTTTCATCCCCTCCCTGTTTTTGTTTTGAGGGGACTGTGACCCATCAATGTTCAGAGGGCATTCAACTGCGACATTGTACGTGTGACGTCAGAATGTGGTGTCACGCCCCACAGTGATCCTGAGAAGATAGTGCCTCTCCCCCCATGTATAAATAATCCTTGTGCGTAGCAGACTGAAATATCTGTAAGTGGAAATCAGCATTGCCCTCTCCCTGGTTTGGCAGTTTAATACATGCATGGATATTTCTTTGTGAGGGAACATTCTAGCATTTTATACTCTCTGAATTGGCACAGTCCAGAATTCTGGCTATTCAGGTTATAGAACTATACTCACTGACTTGGGAGCAGCCTCATTTGACCCAATGAGGTAAGTGTGTTGGTGTGTGTTGGTGTGTGTGTGTGTGTGTAAACACATAGAAATATGATTGCCTCATCAGGCTATTGCCTCGTCAGGCTATTGCCTCATTCTGCATAATGTGTTGAACAATTAGCTGCACCAAACATTATGAGTTTCTGGCGCAGATGGCCAGTGTTTAATTTCACTCAGGGCTCTGGCCCTGTTGCTGTTTTGGGTGCCAAGCCCTCCAGGTTTGATGGGAGAACAGAAGGAGAGAGGGCCAGTCCTCCTCCGCTGATTTCCAGTAGCCATAACCAGTCTCCACTGGAGGAAATTAGTCAACACTGAGTCTTGGCAACATATTTCACTTTTGATATTAAAGGCGGGAACTAGACTAAGTTAATTACAGTTTGTTCCCTCAGGTTAGTAATATTTAGCAATGGCTGCAATCCAAGCTCTGCTTGTCTGGGAGTGAACACCATTAGATGTCTTACTTCTGAGTAGGAATGGGGAAATCTCACTTTCTCATTTTTAAAATTATTAAAATGAGTTTTCCACATGTCTGTATAAGTTTGAAAATCCTTTTGTGAAGTCTTCTTGAGCATTTGGCAGTGTTGTAGTGCAGTTTTAAGCATGGAGATAGCTCAGTCAGTAGAGTATGAGACTCTTGATCCCAGGGCCATGGGTTTGAGCCCCGCATTGGGCAAATAATTCCTGCATTGCAGGAAGTTGGACTTGATGACCTTCATGGTCCCTTCCAACTCTACAATTCTATGATTCCACACACATTTTTGCAAGTATTTCCCCCTAATATAATACATCTAGTTATGTTGTTTTCAGTAATACGTGTACTTTATGCACACACTACTGCAATGCAATGTACATCACTTGTTGGAGAGTTGCATTGCAAAATTCACAGAAGTGTGAAGAAAAGATGGCTCCCTTTCAGAAAGTGCAAATTAGGCAGGTCCTGCTTTCAGTGTGAATCGAATTCCTCCCTCAACCCTAGGTGCACAGAACTTTCCATACTGCTCTAGCTGCTTAAGGGAACCCAGAGCAGTTTCCCCATTTTTGTGTGCAACATTCCTCAGTTCACACGTTCTTCTCGGAACTGCAAATTGGATAGATTCACCTTTAAATGCAAATTGAATCAAATTTCTCCTCCATCCCTACTTTTGAGTAGACTTGGTTAGGATTGTGCTGCTTGTTGCCATTTAAATCACTGGGACATGAAGTGCAGTGCAGTCTGGAGGGAAACTTGGCTAGAACTCTTCCTTTACTAATCAAAGCCATTTTGGGAAGATTCCAATGTTTACACCAAACACATTGGGGTTTCCCAGACATAGCCCTTGTAAACAGCATCAACAACTTTTGTGTCCGGATTTTCACCTTTTGAAATATGGCAGCTCTAACACACATTTCCCTGAGGAGGTACGGAGTGGAAATTGGTGCAACATATGGTCCACACATCAGCCCTACCATGTGAAAGTACAGTGGTACATCGATTGACAAACTTAATCCGTTCCTGAAGTCCGTTCTTAAACTGAAACTGTTCTTAAACCGAGGTGCACTTTTCCTAATGAGGCCTCCTGCTGCCGGTGCCCTTCCACAGTTCAGCTTCCATTCTTAGACCTAGGTAAAGTTTGCAAACTGGGGCACCACTTCAGGTTTTGCAGATTTCATAAACCGAATAGTTCATAAACAGGGCTGTTCTTAAACTGAGGTACCACTGTATCAGGATCAGCCCATGATTTCAGGTGCTGCAGCTGAATGGTGCAGACTGTTGCTGGTCAATACATATGTATCCTCTTCTCTTAGGATTGCCAGTTTTTCCAGCAGGAGAGCACCTGGTCATGTTTATCTCTATAACCTCTGTGAAAAGCTTCACCTGCCGATTTCTACAAATCAAGCTGCTGTTAAGATGCCTAACAGCAGGCCTGGGTGGTTTATTTCTGGTCATTGGGCAAGCCTAGTTGCTATTCATGCAGCTCTCCACCGCAGTAGTTTGCACAAATTTCCTGGCTTCCCCTGCTTGGCATGATCTTAGGCCGGTATCTGCTGCCAGGGTCCACCTGCATTGTCTGTGCTGTGGAATGCTTGGCATAGGATTGATAGCAAGCAGTAGCTGGTCCTGTAATGGACCTAGAATTGCTTCATTTTCATGCCACATTAAGGGCCATTTGGGAAGAACCTGGACCTAGCTCTCACGAGCAGCAATTCTTTTTTCTATCTACTAGGACCAGGAGTTTTCCCACTGGAAGCACTTCTGATTCGTCACATCCCTTTTCTGGGACAAGTGACAGGAATCCATAAAACCCATTTCTCTTCACCAGATGAACAGCCAACCCTTGATGCTTGAACACCTGCATCATTCTGTGAGTTCATGGCTTGCCTGATCTTTAGGAGTATTTTGCAACACACTCTATAATTCATTTGTTGACCAGATGTCCCCAGCCCAAAGGGTGGGAGTCAGCTGTCCTGAACATGGTAACCTGGATACAGCTCATAGCTCAGTTGGTTAGAGAGTGGTGCTGATAATGCCAAGGCTGCAGGTTTGATCCCCATATGGGACAGCTGCATATTCCTGCATTACAGTGGGTTGGACTAGATCAGTGTTTCCCAACCTTGGGTCTCCAGCTGGTTTTGGACTACAACTCCCATCACCCCTAGCTAGCATTACCATTGGTCAGGGATGATGGGAATTGTAGTCTGAAAACAGCTGGGGACCCAAGGTTGGGAAACACTGAACTAGATGATCCTCAGGGTCCCTTCCAACTCTACAGTTTATGATTTTGTGACTTAGCTTATTTAAGCAAGAGTGGAGAACCTGTGGCTTTCCACACATTGCTAGACTCTAGCTCTTATCAACCCTATCGGTCATGCTGGCTGGGGATGATGAAAACATAGCGACATTTGTCCATTTTGGTACCTCTTGGTTTCTCATTTTTCCAACATTAAGTTTGCTTCTCCACATCAGTTTGTGACTGATTGATTTGAAAATCATGAAAATTCACCAACATTTCAGCACAAATTTCTCTTAATGTGACATGTTTCTATGCAGTTTTGCCTAATATTTGCATTATAGCAAAGCAACGTCTCTTAATTTAACACGTTTGCATGGTAGCATTTTTATGCATGCTTTAGTATACACATTTTTGCACACATTACTTAGAAAGAGTGATGCCTTCAGAAAAGAAAAGTGAGGAGGTCATTTTGCATCTTGTTTTGACTCATCCAGATTGGCTTGGGATCTAGAACCATAAGTTATGGTAGGCAGAAATTAAACAGTTGAAGATTACTCCCATCACGGCATCTCCAAGTTAGGAGATGTTCCCTCCGAATGTATGACTCTTGTGAGGCACATGAGACTTCCAGGAAAACTGGTTGAGCATCAATATGTGGTCCTAGAATCAGTGGTTCTATTCCATCTTCAAGCTTCTTCAGCACTACAAATGGATAGGAGAACACAACCTCAGACCTACAAAAGCAATTTGGAACCATTTGTGAAGGCGGAACTCTACAGGAGACTGCATTGGTTATCATTTTTGAACAAAACAAGCCTGACTCTCAATTTGCAGTGCTTTGCTTTTTTTTAATGCCTGCGATGGGCCTCTCTTGATTTGCGAAGCTGAATCTGGAATGAGGCTTTCTATTCCTCTGCTTGCCCAATGCATTTTCCAAACCTCTCATCAACCTACCAGTGCAAAATTAAAATGTATGCACAGCAACCTTCACATGGCTAATTTTTAATACAGTCAAAAACCTACACAGCACATTACATATCATTACTCTGTTTGATCAGGAACAATGAATGTAAAATAAAAATGGGTCACCTTGCCACGGAGGAGCACACCGACGTGAACAGCTGCCACTTAAAACTCACCACCAATTAAATCTGTGTAAACATTGCTGCTCTCCATATAGAGGGAGGAACACAGTGATATCTGCAGCTTTATGGGTTGACATCTGTTTGAGTGACAAATGCCGCTGTCACAGGAATGCTGTACAGATTTTGTTTTATTGATGACAATCTCCTCAAAAAGACTATACACAATACAATAAATTCAGATATTTTTTTTTTTTAAAAAAAACCTTTTATGATGAAGCTCTTTATATATTTTTAAAATCCCATTTATCAGGAGCAGAAGCTGTGGGTTGTTTAAACTCCATATGCCATCGCAGGGAGATTTGACACATCTCCATAGCATTTGTGCTCAAGCGTAGAGCTGCTCCAGGGATCGTTTTTCATGCAAACGCATTCCCGTGCTGGAATATGCATGAAGACTGCATGCCAATTGTCATAGGGGCCCCATACTTCTTTTTCACTCTGTATGGTGGTGCATATGCGCTAGAGGGAGCCAGAGGCAACACATGGGCAATTGCAGTTGCATTCTGTGCTGAACATGATGCTCATTGTATCAAAGCTCACAACTTGTATGCATGTTCCCACAGAGCGCTATCGTAACACATGGACATCTAAATGTATCCCTTATGTCTGTACCATTAGCTTTTATATTCTTGGGATGAATATGCCAATATGCAAATGCAGGATAACATTCATTCAGTAGGAAAGAATTCATAGCAGTTTCTGCAAAATTAACAATGGCTGAAAGTGTTGCATTCTGAAAACACTGCTTCTTAGCATTTTAAAGTAATGTGGCTAGCCTTAGAGCAGCAGTGGGGAACCTGTGGCCTCCCAGATGCTACTGAACTACAGCTCCACTCATCATTTACCATGCATGGTTCATGCTGGCTAGGGGTCCTCTAAGAGCGCAGGTTGCCGGTCCTTGCTATAAGGCATCTCAATATCGTATTTGGGAAGGTAAATAGAACATGCTCATGAATTCTCTACTGCATATGCTGACAAGACTTCATTCTTTGAAGTTACCATTGGGGCACGTGGCAGCTGGGTTTATAAAGAGATCATCACTTTGGAAATGGAATCTGAAGTGCTTTGAGAAATAAAGCACTCTACAAATCCTGTATGTACAAACAGTGTATATTAAATTTTACTGTGATGGGATGGCTCGATTCCAAACAGCTGTAGTGGATCTCGGCTGGGATCCCTTTAAAAAAGAGAGCAGGGCTCACTGTTCCTATATTGTGTATCATTTGGAGTTCTGTTTATGCATCATAGCATCTCTGGGTGTACTGTGTTATGCTACAGTCAGTGTTGGCAGGTTGAAGATTTAGGCATCATAGCTTCTAGATGAGCATAATTCTTCATTGCTTCTCCTTTTGGAAACTGAGCAGTGATCCTGTGCAAGGTGAAAGGAGCAAGTCTTCTGAGCTGCCTTGCAGAGGAAACCTTATTATTAAAAAGACAGTAGTTCATATTAGGGACATTAGGCTGTGCCCCATGGTGTCTCTGTCCCATACCTGTGCTGGATAATGGCTTCAGGTAGCTCTGTATTGACTGAACGATTTGAAATAACTTGAAATGACTTGGTGAATTATTTCTTATTATGCCACATACCTGTCCTTGTTCATGCATGTGGCAATGTTGCACATCAGCAATGTTGTGCAATTCTGCTGTGTTGCATCTGCCCTGGGTTTCATAGAATCATAGAATCATAGAGTTGGAAGAGACCACAAGGGCCATCGAGTCCAACCCCCTGCCAAGCAGGAAACACCATCAGAGCACTCCTGACATATGGTTGTCAAGCCTCTGCTTAAAGACCTCCAAAGAAGGAGACTCCACCACACTCCTTGGCAGCAAATTCCACTGTCGAACAGCTCTTACTGTCAGGAAGTTCTTCCTAATGTTTAGCTGGAATCTTCTTTCTTGTAGTTTGGAACCATTGCTCCGTGTCCGCTTCTCTGGAGCAGCAGAAAACAACCTTTCTCCCTCCTCTATGTGACATCCTTTTATATATTTGAACATGGCTATCATATCACCCCTTAACCTCCTCTTCTCCAGGCTAAACATGCCCAGCTCCCTTAGCCGTTCCTCATAAGGCATCGTTTCCAGGCCTTTGACCATTTTGGTTGCCCTCCTCTGGACACATTTCATCTAAGGCAAGGCAGAAGAAGAGGAGTTTGGATTTGATATCCCGCTTTATCACTACCCTAAGGAGTCTCAAAGCGGCTAACAATCTCCTTTCCCTTCCTCCCCCACAACAAACACTCTGTGAGGTGAGTGAGGCTGAGAGACTTCAGAGAAGTGTGACTAGCCCAAGGTCACCCAGCAGCTGCATGTGGAGGAGCGGGGAAGCGAACCCGGTTCACCAGATTACGAGTCCACCGCTCTTAACCACTACACCACACTGACAGGGCAACATATTGGATCATTCTGTGTTGACATACCTATTGGACTTCATCCCAAACATAGACAAGCTGTTTTGTGGGATGCCCTTTCCGAGGCTGGACTGGGCAACCAACGAAACAGATAATAAATTAAGCCGTGCTGCTGATCATGTGCTGCAGCTCTTATTTGTTAGTGTAGCAGCTCACAGGACTATTCCTGCATTCCAGGGGGTTAAATTAGATGACCCTTGGGAGTCTCTTACAACTCTTTAATTCTATGATTCTATGAGCCAGTGTGGTGTAGTGGTTAAGAGCGGTGGACTCGTAATCTGGTGAACTGGGTACGATTTCCCGCTCCTCAACATGCAGCTGCTGGGTGATCTTGGGCTAGTGACACTTCTCTGAAGTCTCTCAGCCCCACTCACCTCACAGAGTGTTTGTTGTGGGGGAGGAAGGGAAAGTAGAATGTTAGCCGCTTTGAGACACCTTAGGATAGTGATAAAGCGGGATATCAAATCCAAACTCCTCCTCCTCCTCCTCCTCCTCCTCCTCCTCCTCTTCTTCTATGACTAGCTTGCCATTTGGTTTTCTTAGGTATTGTTCTTCTCTTTTCCCCCATGCTTTTCTTTGGGCATTAAACTAAACAAAAGGAAAAAGAAATGATGAGAATGTATTTCTAGATGCCTTCCACAGAATGTGTTTGACTTGCCTTTACGCTTTGGGGCATGTGTACAGTACAAGTGGTTGGGGGAATATGAACAAGCAAACATGTTTGGTTTTTGAAAACAAAGTTGTAATTAATTCTTCTAACTGGCCTCAGTTGAAGAACCATTATAAAAAAGGGGATGGTGAAAGTTGGCTTGATGTCTGATTTCCTGATTAAGTCCTGATTTGTTTTTGTTTTTAATCCTGACCCTAATCCTTTAGCAAATCAACACTGTTACTATATTGTAATTACCAAGCGAATACGCTGTTCATTGTTTCATGTGGAAATGGTAATCCAGATTCGTTAGCCATTTTCTTTTTAAAAAAGTATACTGAATGCTTAGCAGATGCTATTCCACACATGCACATTAATAAATATACTCTCTCTAACTGTGCATCTCTGCTGTCTGATCCCAAATGTTCAAACAAAATAAATCAAGCGTCACCATGTACTTAAGTAAGTGACAGGATTAACAAAAGAATCAAACATGCTGGAGAGACTTTTATAAATCTCTCCTTCTCCCCTATGAGATTTCTTCCCATCATTTCTACCAGCAGCTATGTCTTAACATTTAACATTCACAGAAGCTGACAAGCTTAGCAAATTCTTTTTGGCTCTGAGTACTCATCTGCCATGAAGATCAGCTTGCAAATTTCTTTATGTAACCAGTAACCGGAAGGCGTTTTATATTCCGATCCATACATTTGAGGGGAAATGTTAGGGGACACACATTCTTAGGGAAAGTCAGAGAAAAGCAAAATAAGCCAGGCAACTTTCTATATTGCAGTGTAAATAAGCACAAGGCTGTTGACATTTGTTGTTGTTGTTTAGTCATTTAGTCGTGTCTGACTCTTCGTGACCCCATGGACCAGAGCACGCCAGGCACTTCTGTCTTCCACTGCCTCCCACAGTTTGGTCAGACTCATGTTTGTAGCTTCAAGAACACTATCCAACCATCTTGTCCTCTGTCGTCCCCTTCTTCTTGTGCCCTCCATCTTTCCCAACATCAGGGTCTTTTCCAGGGAGTCTTCTCTTCTCATGAGGTGGCCAAAGTATTGGAGTCTCAGCTTCACGATCTGTCCTTCCAGTGAGCACTCAGGGCTAATTTCCTTAAGAATGGATAGGTTTGATCTTCTTGCTGTCCATGGGACTCTCAAGAGTCACCTCCAGCATCATAATTCAAAAGCATCAATTCTTCAGCGATCAGCTTTCTTTATGGTCCAGCTCTCACTTCCATACATCACTACTGGGAAAACCATGGCTTTAACTATACGGACCTTTGTTGGCAAGGTGATGTCTCTGCTTTTTAAGATGCTGTCTAGGTTTGCCATCGCCTTTCTCCCAAGGAGTAGACGTCTTTTAATTTCGTGACTGCTGTCATCATCTGCAGTGATCATGGAGCCCAAGAAAGTGAAATCTCTCACTGCCTCTCTCGCTGTCTCTTCCCCTTCTATTTGCCAGGAGGTGATGGGCCCAGTGGCCATGATCTTTGTTTTTTGGATGTTGAGCTTCAGACCATATTTTGCGCTCTCCTCTTTCACCCTCATTAAAAGGTTCTTTAATTCCTCCTCACTGTTGACATACATGGCTAAAAATATGTTGTCTTCTGGTTACTGGGTGCTGTTGCACTCAGGTCCTGCTTTCTGGGTTCCCACAAACATCTGGTTGGCCACTGTGAGAACAGGATGCTGGACCAGATAAGTCATTGGCCTGATCCATGAGGATCTTTTTACAGCCTTGTTGAGATGTCTGGCTTACCTGTACTTTTAACTCTCATCCCTTGACCATGAAGCCAACAAGGATATTTGTTCATCCTTAGGATTCAGTTGAATCTGCATATGCTGCTGTTTCATTTTGGTTCTTTAGCAATACAATGGAAGCATGCAGAGAAGCCCCTCAAATGACATACAGAATGATCTAAGCCAATGTCTGTATGGCTGAGTGTAGCTGCCTTGGTGCTAAAGCCATATGGTCCGCATTGGTGTTAGTCTTGAGATGGGAGTTTGGGAAGAGGTAGCAGATTTAAGGCACCTCCAGACTCTCAGTATTTTGTGAAAAGGATTCAAGCACATCCTGGAACTTTAGATGTGTGCATTTAAAGTGCATTAAAGGGTTCAGTGCTACAAATCCACTTAAAATACAACCATTGTCTTCTTTGCAGTTTGGAAAGTGAGGTGGCTGAACAAGCGATTAACCTGAAGATGTGTAAACACCCCACAACCAAATCAGGGTGGATGCAGGATAAATGCTCATTGCAATGTAAGCACCCGGTAAACAAATGATCAATAAAGACCTGACATAGTCTAACCACCACAGAAGCTTTATGCAAGTGTATTGGGGTGAATATTGGTCATCTGGAGGAGTCCCCAGTGGATAACCTTTGTCTTTTGCAAAGCAGAACTTGATTTTTCTTTCAGAAATGTAACATCTAGGACAAAGCAGTGGCGTAGCATGGGTTGCCAGTGCCCAGGGCAAGGTGCAAAGGGGGGAGCAGATGCAGACTCCAACTGCCCAATTGGAGTCCTTCTGGCACCATGTCTCATCCTGTACCAGCCATAGCACTTCCACAGGAAGCTCCACCAGTCCAGCCCAGGAGCCAGCACACTGCCAGGCAAGGCTCACGTGGCTGCCTCTTTGCGCTGGGTGCTCCAGTGGCACCCCACAGCTGCCTGTTCCCCTATCGGGGCCTGGACTGGGGCTCTGCAATACCCTGGGAGCCCCAGCTGCTTCTGTCCCAAAGCAGGGGCAGGAGGGGGCCTCCCAGTGCAGCGGTGACCCAGCATGCACAGTGCCGCTGCCAGCCATGGCATGAAAAGCATGTGGCATGTGGTTCCTGCAAGCAGAGGACTTGGCATGTTGAAGGGGGAAGGCAGTGAGAGGGGGCTTCACTCTGGCAGGAGCAATGCAGCAGCGAGCAGCAGCTTCGTCAGCTGCAGGTGGCTGGAAAGCCTTACAGGATGTTGGTGTTTGTGACTGTTACCATGGGAAGAAAGGGGCAGTCCATTCACCGTACTGAGCACCGGATGTTAGCTCAGTGTGTCATCTGACCTGTACTGGATGTACATGGGAGGAGTTATTCTCTCTGCCGTTGTTGTAAAGAGAGTGCAGACACGTTTCTCTGTACTGCTGCAAAGGACAGAAATAAAAGCATGTAAATACATTCTGTCTGTCTCTTTCCCCTCCCTGGGGATAGCAGGGAGGAGAGTGAAGGAGTGGTGTGTTCTTCTCATGTCTGGGAAGGATCGCCGATTACAGACCTCGCCAGTTTTCCTGCCGGGAGTCGCAGGGGGAGGTCAACAAGGAATTCAGCCGGTGCCTGGAGAGTGACACATTCCTCTGACCGAGGCAGGATTCCAACAGTGGACCTGTCTGGTTCTGTGCTCCTCACTCGCAGTCCACCCAACAGCCTGGGAGATGCTTGCGCCAATGGGAGGAATCCACTCCCTCCCAGCCTCACCACACCTTCAGGACTGCTGCAGCTCAGTGGCCTAGTGTGAGATGTGCCTGGGGCAATCTCGCCTGGGGCAGTCACCCCTGTAGCCCTCCCCCACACTACACCACTGCCTCTTCCATACACTTTGCCATTTCTCTCCAGTATAATAGATCATGCTAGTCCTTGCCCTGTACTAGACATACTAGACATAAAATATCTTGACTGGCGGGGATGGTGGGGACGCCTGGTCTCTAGGGCACATTCTTGTAAACAATCCCATTGCACACACATGACCACTAAGAGTCATGTGGGAAAAAAGGCTCGTTTTTGGATTGTTGATAGCAGATTGCATGGTAATTTATGTTTTCCTAAAATAGCCTAAAGAGCAACTCATTTCTTGCCTCTTTTAAGACTGCAGAAATTGTTGTCATGCGTAGCAAATGGAGTGGAACTTCCATCACTGGTGGTGAAAGGCACTTGAGTAATAGTGCTTGGTTTTTGTTTTTGAAAGGAGGAGCGCTGCACAGTTTCCCCCTGTTTCCATCTGCAAAATATTAGGAGGGATGGTGCCCACGGTGACATTCCCACACACTGCAAAGGGTTAGCTCCCCAGGAAATGTGTGCCCATTGTTTCCAAATGCTCAGAGCTGCTGCACTCCCCCCTAGGACACATATGTATCTGGATTCCTTTTGTGTCATATCTGCAAAAAATATACATTCTCTGGATTATGTGTCAAATAAAATAAACACATGCAGCTATGCTCTGGGGAAAGAGAAGTGGGGAATATGAAGGTTGCTGGGTATTTTTAAATCCATCAGGCATTCACAGAAAGTCTCTCACTCATCAGGATTCCGTTCCCCCAAACTGAACCTTCCTTTGAGAAAAAAGAATGAAACGTTAAATATTTGTAGCATAGACTATTTTTAAAATCTGACTTCAAATGACTTGGGAAGTTGCCATTTGCTCACTTTGTCATATTTCATTTCCTTTTCTGTCTTCCTTCATATGGCAGGGGGGAGAAAAGGTCTGATTCCTCTTCCCCTCCCATAGCTGCTACCAGCTGGGAAGGATAATTTTCTAGCAGCAGTGTGTAGCTTTTGGCAGGCCTCTTAGCAGACAGTGTGTACTTGTTCTGAGGTGG
Organism: Podarcis cretensis; assembly: GCF_951804945.1. Classification (NCBI taxonomy): domain Eukaryota; kingdom Metazoa; phylum Chordata; class Lepidosauria; order Squamata; family Lacertidae; genus Podarcis; species Podarcis cretensis. The sequence continues at coordinate 114,747,129 of NC_137170.1, read as the reverse complement.
GAGGGGGATCCTTGGCTTCCTTCTACTGCTGCTACTAGTTTGTGCTACTGATGGCACATGCTGGTTGTATGTTAACCCTCTAGGTCTGTTTTCTGCCAGTCAAGAACAAAACCTCTTGACACTTAAAATATTTTGGGGGGTCCATATATATCTAATTCAAAATATAAACAGTAATAAACTGTATACAGTCGTACCTTGGAAGTCGAATGGAATCTGTTCCAGAAGTCGGTTTGACTTCCAAAACATTTGGAAACCAAAGCACAGCTTCTGATTGGCTGCAGGAAGCTCCAGCAGCCAATCAGAAGCTGCAGAAGCTGTGCCAGACGTTTAGCTTTTGAAAATCGTTTGAAAACTGGAACACTTACTTCTGGGTTTTGATCGTTCAGAAGCCGATTTATTCGGGAGCCAAGGCATTTGAGATCCAAGGTATGACTGTATCATGAATCTCTATTATTACTATTTTTTAGTTTGTGTTTTTTTAAATGTGTGTGTGTATATATATGCAGCTTCTGTGAACCTAGCAGTTCAAAAGCACACCAGTGCAAGTAGATAAATAGGTAAGTTAATGGCGGGAAGTTAACGGCATTTCCGTGCACCAGTAGTGGTTCAGTCATGCTGGCCACATGACCCGGGAAAGCTGTCTGTGTACAAATGCCGGCTCCCTCAGCCTGAAAGTGAAACGAGTGCTGCAACCCCATAGTCGCCTTTGACTGGACTTAAGCGTCCAGGGGTCCTTTACCTTTTGCTGGTTAATCCAGGCCTGCAGGCTGCTGCTTAGAATGCAGAACTGCAAGTAAAAGCAAAGTGCCTGTAAGCCGATTCAGCCTGTTTCCAGTAGGGTAAGCCATGAGAGCCAATTCTTCACAATGGATCAATTCATTGATCTTACCTAGGTTCCAGAAGATTGAGTGCAACTGTTAGACATACCCAAGGCCTACATTAGGAACTGATGTTCTCCGTCATAGAGCACTTTATGGGAAACAGCTGCCCTGCAGGGGCGAAGGAAGGCTCTCTGGCACCTGGTGCGGCGTGTCAAGGGGCGGGGCGAACCACCCACAAGGGTGGGGTAAACTGCCTGGTGGCACATGTGCAACGCCGCTATGGATGGCGCATACACATGTGCCATATGGATGGTGGCAGGATCCTCCACTCGCAGCTGCAGTGGGGCGGGACAAACTGCCCAGCGGCACATGCGCAGTGCCACTAAGTACGGCAGTGCCACACATGCACCGTACAGACGACAGGATCTTCCACACACGACTGCAGCGGCATGATAGCAGCGACTCGTGCCACTGTGCCTTTTGGCGGCGGCGCAAACCCCCCACAGGGTGCCTTCTTGTCACCCCCCTCAGAGATGGCACCTGGGGCAAACCACCACCCCGTCCCTCTTCCTCCGCCACTGCACAAATGGAACCTCACTGTCATGAATGCTGGCTGCCCAGGGAATTGAACAAAAGGTTGCATTCTGTAATGCTAGGGGTTGCCCTTGGCCCAATCTCTTGCATGGTGCAAGGAGGAGGGAAAGGGTTGCAGAGAGGATGGGGAATCAGTGAGAAGAAGGGGTGGCAGAAAGAGAAGCAGAGGTGCGTCACTCACCCTGGGCTCTGGTCTTACCCACCACTGACATGTCCCCCCGCCAACAGATTACTCCAGCAAAATGCAGTCCATAACAGTCTCTAGTCACCAGTCTTTATATATATATATATATATATATATATATATATATATATATATATATATAATTTTATATATATATATAAAATTATTCTTTTGATAGATATACAAACCCTTGTTTATAATGCTTATTTTTGTGTGTGAAATTGCTTCTCAACAAGCTAACTTTTATTTTAAAAATCTGCACTGGGACCTGTCTGAACAGGGACCGATCTATCAGCGCAGGCCAGTATAGCTAAAATAGCTGCTTCAGGGAAGAAAAATCAACCATGTTTTGAAAAAATAGCCTCTAAACTGGATTCCTTATCCTGTACGGATGAGAGTACCAGGGGATCGCCTAGGATACAGATTATCCATGGAGTGATGCTCTCAACCTCCACATGATAGACTGTAGACTAACAACATGCACAGATTTCTTTGCTGTCAGTTTCTGCATGCAAACTCAACTTATCCTGCTCTGCTCTTAATTCCCTGCTCTGCCGAAAAACCTCTGTGCTGGGAGAGTACATTTGTATAAGTAAATCTCGATTAGCATAATTATTAATCATACGTCTTTTGTCCACTTATTTCCTCTCCTAGAGGAAATTACCGACTACTTGAGTTCAAGCATAGTAAGTGCTGTTCTCCACAACAATCCATTAATCTCCAAACTTTCAAAAGGGCTCTTACGTGGCTTTTGTATTTTGATTATCTCGGAGCTGCTTGGTCCAGATGCATCTCTAGGCAACTGCAGACTTGCAAAGGCTTCATGCGGAGGCCTGTAGGAGGTGTGTTTTTTTTACGGCATGGAGATTTGCTTCAGTGGCCATAGCTTCCTTCTAATGTAAACTAAGTATTTCGGAGGCTCAATTCAAATTGCAGCATGGAGTGGTCGCCTTTGTCCTATTCTCCTCCCACTCATCAAGCTCTGGATTAACCTTGCTGCTTAGCACCGTTTCACATAGCGTGGTGCTTTTCCATCACATGAATCCTTCAGGTGCCTCAGAGTGTAAAGGTAAAGGATCCCTGGATGGTTAAGTCTAGTCAAAGGCGACTATGGGGTTTTAGCGCTCATCTCGCTTTCAGGCCGAGAGAGCCAGCGTTTGTCCACAGACAGCTATCCGGGTAATGTGGCCAACATGACTAAACCGCTTCTTGTGCACAGAACACCGTGACAGAAACCAGTGCATGGAAACTCCATTTACCTTCCTGCCGCAGCAGTACCTATTTATCTACTTGCACTGGTATGCTTTTGAACTGCTAGGTTGGCAGGAGCTGGGACAGAGCAACGGGAGCTCACCCCGTTGCGGGGATTCTCACCGCTGACCTTCTGATTGGCAAGCCCAAGATGCTCAGTGGTTTGGACCACAGTGCCACCCACGTCCCTTAGAGTGTACATCCTTGCAAGGAAGTATAACACCTGAGGCCACCATTAATCTGAGTTGACCCAGCAACATGTAGGATTTCAGAACAGGGTTAACTGCTGTGGTGCTCTCTGGATACTGAACTGATGGTTTTGGCATCCGTCTGTCTCAGCAGACCATGGAGGAGTGCACCTATGTGCGTGAAGTCGAAATGTTGAACTATAGCTCCTACAATCCACAGCCTTTGGCCGTAGTACTGAGGCTGAAGGGATTTGCAGTCTAATGACATCTCATTGGCTCCACACTGAGGGCTAATCCACACTTCCGTTTGTTCTGGCACTTTCCCCCAGGAAACCCCACTGAATAGGAACAAATGTCAGTTGGTTCTTCTGTGGGCTGATGCTTGTTTTGATTTGGTGGTAAAGAACAGGCTATCTCAGGGACATATGAAAAACCACTCAGACCCAGGGGACAAGCAGAAAACCGCTTGGACATGCTTTCTAGGAATGGGAAAACCAGATGTGTAGGTGAGCCCTTACTTCTTGTTTTAAATGCTGTGAAACATGCCTCTGAGATAATGGAGATTTCCATACTAAAATATCTATGTGATCTGAATCTCTCACCTGGGCTAGCAGGGACAAAATGAATAAATAAAATGTGTGACACCTGAATCAAGCCAAAGTCAACTTACTTTGTTCAAATTGTCTGTTGTTGCTTCGGGTTCCTGTACACAATGCTTAAGACATATTTTTTAATATATTAATGCGGTATAGTAAATAAATAATCGATCAGCTATAAACAGCTGTAAGCAAATATTCCTGTAGCAAATATTCCTGTAAGCAAATATTCCTGCTTAAGTGTAGGCAAGAGTCTGTCAATGAAAAGAGAGACCCTAGATTGCCCTATTTCAACATTATTCTTATGCTTCGGAATATGGACGGCTCCCTTCCAAGGGAGACCCGCCTGGCTACTTCCCTGATGTCATTCTGCCAGGTTAAAAATCTTCTCATTTTAAAATGATTTTGTAGTGGCTGAGCGGCAGTTCTGTGGATGCTTGGCTTATAAGGTTACTGTATCTGTTCAACTGCTATTGCCATATATATAAATGTTTTTTTTAAAAAAATGGTTTTGTATTGAATAGTTCATTTTGTTCTAGAATGTGTACTGAGATTTTTCTCTGTTCCCTCGGATGCCTTTGAGCTAGCAGTGTGCTCCATAAAACAATCAATCATCGGCAATGCACTGCACTTAAGAGCAGGTGAAGCCTTTGGCCCTGACCTGGCTGAACTGGTGTGAAGCCAGAAGACTCATTACCAACTGCTCAGGGAAGAAAGCTGATTCCAGTGACGGAAAGGAAAGTTGGAAGTTTGGCTGGGAGTAAAACCTCCCACAGACCCCAGAGTATTGTACAGCATTCCCAGGATTGAAAAAAGGCTCTAGGAGGTTAAGAAGTATAAAGGAAGGGGCAGCTTCATATGGAAATTATAGCAGATTTAAAATCACTTTCTTATGAATGAAAAAAAAAATGTTTTTGAAACACGTGTCATCCTTATACACACTGCCTGAGAATGAACAGCCACCATGTTGTCAGGCAATATTTTATTTTTTAAAAAAATGTATTACAGTGGAATCTCAAATGTGATCACTAAGATGTAAATCCCACTGAGTTCATAGCAAGCTTTGGATCACTCTGATTGTTTAATAGGTAAACATATATGTGCTTTGAGGGTGTTTTAGATTTGTATTCAATCAAATGACTCCTCTTGTGTGGGATTAAAACAGTGGCTGCCTTGTACCTTTCCTGCCCTCATTTCATGGCTGTACTGTTTAACTTAATCTTTATTGTAAAAAATATGTTTGCCACTGAACTCTTGGGCCTACTAAAAAAAACCTGTGAGGGCACTCATTATTAATCCCTGCTGCTAAAAAATTATAATAGCTAGACTGCAGTCTCTTATGTCAGGTTTCTTTTTTTTTCTAAAAAATGTGATAACTAGCTGCTATGATTGAAATGGTTGCTTTCGTTTGGGTCAAGGCACTGGCGGAGGAAGAGGAGTGTGGGGGGAGCGCACCGCCCCCAGCAGCGCGATCCCGGTGGGGTGCCATCGCAGCTGCCCCCCTGCCTGCACTGGGCGCCACGCTCCCGCAGGTGGCATGCCATGCCCTCAGGATGTGCAGCACGCCCCGCCCCGCCCTCGCCTGCTCTCTGGCCCCTGGTGCCGGAGCATGAGTCAAGGCACTGGGTCAGGGCACCAGTGAGTATACAGTAGATAACATGCATATATATATGCCTTTGTGTGTGTGTGTACTAACATACATGCGTGCGCACACACACAGCTACTAAGTTTCTACAGAGATTGTCCACAATTCATTGTATTACAAATGCAAAAGTTATATTTTATGTCTCAAAGTGGAGTGGGCTTGGGGAGAAGTTCTTTTTTCTGAACATTGGACCATTTACAAGTTTTGGTTGTTCATCTTCTGTGCTAATCAAACAGGAAATAACTTCTAGAGGGGTTAGTCTGTTGCATATTAGTCTGTTGCAGCAAAGAACAAGAAGTCAGAATACAGCTCCTATGCTCAGAGATCTACACTGACTTATGATAAGTTAAAGACGTTGCTATTAGTATAAAGCCCTTGACAGCTCATGGCCTGTTAACTTGAGGGATTGCCTTACCACCCCATATATACCCTCTCAACTGCTTCAATCTGCCAGATAATATTTGTTCTGCACTTGCATGTAATCAATGTTTTAGTGTGGCAAAACTTATACTTTGGAACTCCCTGCCTATTGACATCAGGCAAACACCTTCACTGTGCACTTTTTAGCACCTGCCAAAACATTTTGGTTTAGGTAAGCCTATCCAGGCAAGAAGGCATGCTGAAGGAGACATATGTTTCCATCTGTTTTTAGTTTAACTGTTGATTTTAATTATTTCGTAACTACTCTATGTATTTTACCGGCAATTGTAATTCTTTTTCTTGTAAAACAGTTAGAGGTTTTATTGAGCAGAATATGAATTCTGTTAGACCAAATAACTGTTAGACAAAACAAATAAGTTGACTCATTTATTATGGCATAAGCTTTCTACTTTATCAGATACAATAAACAGAGAGTATTTTTCTATGGTATCAGCAGATATCCCAAATGATGGCTTTGGAAACTTTTGAGCATTTTCATCCTGGGCCTCTAGTTGTTAAATCCATCTAGTTGCTTGTGACTAGTGCTGCAGGAACCCTTAATACATTGCTGTTATGAGAGGGTTTTTTACCTGGTTCTGCAGCTTCATATTCTTTTATGATGGACATGCATTTGAGTTAGTAGATAGCTAACATACAATTTGACCTTTGGGTGAATTGAAAATTGCTTCAATGGCAGAGAGTTGTATGTGTATTCTGTTTGGTTATATGAATATGGCTGTATCTTCCAAAAAATTATCTATAGCATTTAGTGCATCAGTGGTGCTTATTGAATGTTGTGGAACTGCATAGTCATTAGGACAAAGCAATGGTTTTGTTTAAGCCAATGATCTGTCTCTCTCTCTCTCTCATTCACACACACACACACACAAAATATCAGTTTCTGGCAACTGATAATGTGGAAACTACTTTGCAAATGCCACACATCTTGCCCATTCTGTCCTAGAAATTCTGTTGCTATCCGTTTGTTCAACTGTGGATAAGGTTGCACATTTCTCAGGGCTACCTTTCTACTTGATGTGTTGTGTTGGTGTAAACACTGGAGGCAATGTGTGGGCCACCACATTTTGAGGTAGCTGTGTCCTTGGAATGCAAAAGGTAAGTTAGCTGGAGGTGGTGTCAGAAACCAGTTGCTAGAGAACGTTGTGGATACAGGGGATTGAGCAAGGGTTGGATGCTCTCTTTATTTCCGAAATGAACTCGCTGAGAACAGAAATAAGTCTTCATCGTTCTGAAATGAGAGGAATCCATTGCATTTTGTGAAGCTGTGATATTTGACACTTTGGGGCATTGTAAGGGAACAGAGCACAATTTGAAGGGAGTGGGAAGGGTAATTCAGATTTCAGTTTCCAAACACTCTATTTCGTCTTAAAATTTTTGAAGTTTAGTATAGATAAATGAAAATTGGTCAGACAAATGAATAATTATTATATTTGTGGTTTTATATTCTGATTTTATCCTGTGAACTGCCCTGAGACCTGTGGGTATAGGGTGGTATATAAATTTTAATAATAATAAAAATGACAAAATGGTAAACTAAGCAGATGTGCACATTACAACAGAATGTTTCAGAACAAGATACAAACCAGTAAGGTACAGAGGCTTTGCTATGTGATACCCATGTTCAAATACCTACATAGCTATGAAGTGCCCTAATTAGCTTTGGGCAGAATATGCTCTCTCAGCCTAGCTTACAGGTTTGTTATGACTATAAAATGCTTCTCTGGGCAACTTGGAAGAATGGATACAAGTGTTTGATTTCTCTCTCTCTCTCTCTCTCTCTCTCTCTCTCTCTCTCTCCACCCCCAATAATTTAAGAAAAATTAGGTACCACTCGATTCTAAGAAAATCTCCAAGCTATTTTCAAAAATATCAAACATAAAACACTGATTTTGAAAACAGTTAACACAGGTATTTAAAAACGTCTCAGTACATATGACTTCTTTATGTCTGGATAAAAAGGTAAAGGTAAAGGACCCCTGACAGTTAAGTCCATTTGCGGACAACTCTGGGGTTGCGGCGCTCATCTCGCTTTACTGGCCAAGGGAGCTGACATTTGTCTGCAGACAGTTTTTCTGGGTCATGTGGCCAGCATGACTAAGCCGCTTTGGAGAAACCAGAGCAGTGGACAGAAATGCCGTTTACCTTCCCACAGGAGTGGTACCTATTTATCTACTTGCACTTTGACGTGCTTTTGAACTGCTAGGTTGGCAGGAGCTGGGACCGAGCAACAGGAGCTCACCCCATCGCGGGGATTCAAACTGCTGACCTGATTGGCAAGCCCTTGGCTCAGCCACCTGTGTCCCTGTGTCTGGATAGGTTTGCCCAAACAAACATGTTTTTAGCAGATGCCAAAGAAGAGTACAGTGAAGATTAGGGTTGCCATATTCTGAAGAGGAAAAAAGAGGAAAAATTTACTGCGCAAGGGAAGTCCCACAAGAGGTATCTCTGATTCAGTGCCAGATTTATGTATAAGCTAAACAAGCTATAGCTTAAGGCCTAACTCTCTTGGGGGGGGGGGGCAAAAAAATTAAAAGGAAAAAAAAAACCTGGATGTACATTTCCAAAATATAAGATAAAAAAACAAATAAAATGAACCTACATACAGCAACAGTGTTTTGTGTTGTGTAGGCTCCTATGATGTAAGTAATGGGCCCTGCCTGCTAGCCTGATCCCTGGAACATCACTGGTTTGCTCATTTCTATATATAGGGTGCCTACATTCTGCATGGACTGTTATGTGCAAATGGCTTTAGATACCTGTTAGGTCCATAAATTACCATATAGCATATATTCAATACAAAAAACAGCGACAAAGGACAGCTGGTCATATAAAGGGTCTCATTCCCTTCAGTAGCCTAGGGCCTCATCAAACCTAAATCCAGCCCTGCTCTGATTCGTCACAGTTGTAGGTGGTTTGGTGGTGGGGTGAATTAAAAGCCACCTCATGTGGTGGTTAAGGCATTGGGTGGAATCCTAGTCTTCAAGCTTTTGAGTGAAGCAGTGTGTCACCTGCCTGAACCAGCGGCTGATTCAGGGTACCCCATTAGAGGGGTCTCAGTGGAAATCTCTGGCCAAGTGTGGGGCAGACAGGCCATAGAGCTTCCAGCAGTGGCCTTAGAATGGCCATCTTGGTAGACTGACATCTTGGGAAAGGCCCACATTCCTTGGCACGACCCTGATGCAGTTTCAGGCAGGAGGCTAGACTTGATGTACACCCAATGCCTGAGCCAAAATACCACCTACACCTGTAACCAATCAAGTTGTGGCCATTTTTCATACAGATCGTTGTTGGTTTGACTTTGTTCTATCACACCTCTTAGTACTTGCTAGCTGGGGGAGGGTGACACTGTGACTGGTACGGCAAAAGGTGCTTCCAGCCTCTTAATGTGGCAGGTGAATATGCACAGATTAAATACACACTAGCTACTGCTGTGCAAAGTGAAGGGAGGGGAATACTCTGCCTATTAAATTATATACCCTTGCATCTGGTCCTGTTCAAAGGGATTGGTAGATTATATGCAAAATCCTGTTAGCTTTAGGATTCTTCATAAACAACTCATGCCTCCCTTTTTAAAATTCTGCTTGAGTAGATAAATGTGATTTAAAAGTGAGAAAGAGGGAGAGTAACTGTTTTACTACCCGAGCTATATAATGTGCCGCTGCAGAGGCAGAGTTAGTGATTTTATCTAGTGCTTGGCAATTAGTAGCTGCAGTACTTTACAGATACCAAGTCAGCACTTAATTTTTATTTGAGCAACTTCCTCCTTCCCCGGTTAATGCAGCAAGCTTCCGACTGCCCCCAGGACTAGCACCATGTGTTTGAGTTCGTGGCGTACTTGCAGAGGATCCCCGGGGACCTTCATCACAGATGCAGGCCTACTGTTATGTACCCACAAGAATCTGCTCAGTCCTCGCTGTGTGCAAAAGATGACAGAGCAATGCAGCAGAAATAATTCATGACTGTGCACCAGAAACCAAAAGGCATTACTCTGAGTTGCCGAGGCTGGGAGTGCATTGCTTCTGACAGCTGATTCCAGTTTTGTGGCGGTCTCTGGGATTTATCTGCAGTGCCTTATCTCCTCTCCAGATCGAGCAGTAAGTCCTGGAAATTTATAGCCTCAGACCCAAGTGCCTGCAAGGCTGGCAGGGAGAGCCTGTCAGTTTTATTGCGATTCCCCGAAGTATATTTAATTATGCACTGAAGAATCAGCTAAACAATTAAATCTATTTTGACCAATTAAAAACACATTAAATGCTAATGGGTATTATTTTTGTAATGAGAGATGCTGGATTGCCTTTAGACATTCTCAAAGCACTGCTGGATTATTCTGAACATTCTAGGTTATACTTGGGGTTGAAGAAGACATCTTGATTATTGGCAAGAGATGATACAGACCAGGGTGTTTTTTTCCTTATGCTATGTGGCACAAAGGTTTATAGATTATTAAGTGTGCATATCTTTCCCACATAGCCCTATGTCATGTGTGCAGAGAACTAAAGCACGATAATATGAATAGTCTAAAAAGGTACTGTACTTGAAAAGCCAAAGAGGTGATGAGAAAAGATAAAGGAAGGAGCCTCTATTCACAAATTTTCTCCATGAGTATACCATGCCTGTTGGCTCTACACCAGTTTTGAACATTCTGTTCACCCTCTTCCCATATGGACAGACTTACAGCATGATTCAAACTCAAGCTACCAGCATGAGTACCAGCATGAGTTTGACCAAACTGCGGGAGGTAGTGGAAGACAGGAGTGCCTGGTGTGCTCTGGTCCATGGGGTCATGAAGCGTCGGACACGACTAAACGACTAAACAACAACAACAGCATGATTGGAAACCCTTTGCAATCAGAGCCCCTGGTCGCATGGGGAGCCTATGACCTGGATCCCTGATTGTATGGAGAGCCTGTTTGGAAACCCTAAATTTCCAAATGTGGTGTAGTGGTTCAGAGTGGTGGACTTGTAATCTGGTGAACTGGGTTTGCGTCCCTGCTCCTCCACATGCAGCTGCTGGGTGACCTTGGGCTAGTCACACTTCTCTGAAGTCTCTCAGCCTCACTCCCCTCACAGAGTGTTTGTTGTGGGGGGGAAAGGGAAAAGGAGAATGTTAGCCGCTTTGAGGCTCCTTTGGGTAGTGATAAAGTGGGATATCAAATCCAAACTACTACTACTACTACTACTACTCTTCTTCTTCTTCTTCTTCTTCTTCTTCTTCTTCTTCTTCTTCTTCTTCTTCTTCTTCATTTCCCTATTCTGGCACCATACTGAATTTTTGGAAAGCAGGGGCCAGGGTTGGCATGGCATGCTATTCCACGGGTGAAGCGAGAATAACTGTAATGTAAATGTAAAAAAGAATGGAGAAGAAAAAGGACACAAAAGAAGTTAGTGGAAAGTGGGGGGGGGGGTGGAGCAGAAAAAGGAGTGAGTGGTTGGTAGGCCAGTCTAGAATGAATGCAAGAAGAACATGGGTATTAAAATCCACCAATGGTGTCAAGCTATATAAAAAAAGTTTATTTCCTATTAGAACATTTTGTTATTGCATTGAACTCCAGCATTCCTTCTGCAAAAAAGTAACATCCCTAGTATGGTATACAAAATGTGATGTCCAGTTAAGTACTTTTGTGGTAGTCCCCCAGAAATAATGGAACTAGGTTGCTCTTAATATGGCTTTCTTCTTAGGATCTCTCTTGGAATCATTTTGTTAGGATGAGATTTGCCCCAGGGTAAATATTCATCCAAGTGCCAGTGGAACTGCTTTAATGGGCACTCTGCACCAGTTTGTGTCACTTCCTGTCAACATAACAGCATGCAAAGAATGACTGCCTTCTCTTCCACTGTTCAGCATGGATGCATTTCTTCTTGGCAGCTGCACCCTGCTCACTTCTCCTACCAAATAATATTGTTTTCTTCCCATTTAACTTGCTGTCCGAATCTACTGAAAAAGAGTGGTTCTGAAGCTTCAAATAGCTAGGACACCAAATGAGTCTCTCTCTCCTTCCCTCCCTCCCTCCCTCCCTCCCTCTTTCTCTCTCCTTATCTTAAATCTGCTAGCATTTATATTCTGGTTCCTTAAGAAAAAGCAACAAGAAAAAGCCAGAGATTATCAGTGAAAAGAGGATAGAAGGGAACTAATTATAGGAACACTGCTCTGAAGTTTATTCAGAATTATTAAATATTTGGTGGCTGCACTATTAGGTTGTTCTGCCAGAAGGATTAGCAGCATATGACTGATGGCAATATGAGCCTCAAAAATGCTTTTATAAATATATATATATATATAAGTAAGTCAGTTTTTAAATAATAATAATAATAATAGTAATAATAGTAATAATAGTAATAATAATAATAATAATAATAATAATAATAATTGTTTCCAGATCTGGAGTTCTGCAAAGAGGAGTCCTAAAACACAAGGCTTCTACCTATGGACTAGGGATGCTTACCAAACTTCAGTGCCAACTGCACTGTTGCACAATACCAGGACTAAGGTGTGGGTTGGGTCTTTGTTACTATTTGAAGTAACTGTATCTCAGCAGTAAGGCATTTGCTTTGCATGCAGAGCATCCCAGGATCAGTCTGTGGCATCATCAGTTAGAGCTTCCTGAAGTCCTGGGGAGCTTCTGCCAGTCAGTGTAGACAATACCACCCTAGATAGACCAGTGGGCTGACTTGGTAGAAGGTAGCTTCTTGTGTTCCTGTTGGCCAGTGCTTTTTTTTTTCAGCCAGAGTGCAGTTCCAGCACCTCTCAGATGGGTGCTGTATGGGAATGACCGCTCCCCACTTAAAATGGGGGGCGCCCTTTGCATGGACGCGTGCAGCCCTGGATCTGGAGTGGCCCCATCAGCATAGGCTTTGCCTTCCCTCAGGTGGGATACCTGGAGGTCCCCGCCTACCCCAGTGAGTTGTCCAATCCCACCTGGGGGAAGCATTGCCAGGGAAACCAGGCCAGGTAGGGGGAGGGATTACCTGCCCACACAATAGAGGGTGGATCTTAATTGGTAATCCTCACTTGGCTCCAGAGCTTCTCCCACCCTACCCACCCTCAGTTAATGTCTTCTTTTGCAGGTTAACTTTTCTTCATAGGTTTTGCAGGTTAACCTGTCTCCACAGGTATGGGGGCGCTGCTACGATAAGGTCGCTGTTAAAGGGCCGGAAAGGAATTTCCCTGCATTGGCAGGTTTCGCCTTTCCCGTAGCAAAACGTCACAACTTTGGCGGTATCAGGCCTTGGGCGGAATCCTTTAGTCCATCTTCCTCTTTGCGGCGGCGATACCAGGGTTCCCCGTTAAAGGGGTTTTTGAAGGGAGGCTTTGGCCGTATGCCGAAAGGTCGTCATTGCTCTCCCCTGCGGCGGCGTAACGGGGGCAGCTATCTCTGCTTGAACATATGTTCTCCAGAGCCGGCCCATCCCCCCCACACACACTGGATAACCCTGATGCTCCCTAGGTCCCCGGCTGGGGACTAGGGAGGGAGAACGCCCAATGCCTGAGCCAAGGTCTACCCACATTTGAAATTTAATAAAGTTGTGGCCAATTTAATCCCATAGCATGTTGTCTAGAGTCATTATTCCACATGACGGGGGGGGACCACTCGGGATCTGGGGACTCCGCCTGTCCACGCAAATGCATCCAGAAGACAAAAATGTATCGAGGAGTTAGTGATCTAACACGGAACTCTTCCTGCCTCTGTTCCTTCCCTCTTGTTAAGTTTTTCGATGGTGTGAGAGCAGTCTTTAATGCCCTGAGAACATTGGGAGGTGGTGGAACCCTAACCTAGCTGCCTGAATCAGTTGTGGAGGATAATGTTGGTACCTTCTTTGATGTTGGACATTGTTTTGAGAAAGTGACGCATTAGGAGGGGGTGGCTAATGGATGATCTGCACGTAGTCAGCCTTGGAAGCTACACAGGCTATCTAGAAAACCGGACGGTTTGGGCGGAGTTTCTTTGAAGCTTGTGCACAGACTGATCTGAGGCTACCTGGGGGAGCTGCTTTGTCGCTTCTTGAGGGCTTCCCAGTGGCTTGTTTGGTATATATACATTGCTTGCTGTTTTAGAATAAACTCTTTAATCTTCTCACTCATTTGTGTATTTTGTGTTGCTTCTGAATCTCATTTTCAAAGAACCATCTTCCCTTTGGCAAGACTGGTACCATTGCAGGTCAGCACTCCCCTGCCTGCTTCTTGCCTTTACATACTTCTGAGAAGCCCCAAAGGAACATTCCAAGACAAAACAAAAGCTGGCCAGTGTGTGTGTGCATCTACACTTTTTTTTTTTAGATCTTTGACTAGACCTAGATCCTGGCTGCTCCTAGTTGCGATTGGTCAAGCTGCAGGAACATCATAGGAACAGTAAAGGCTGCTTTTTAATATGTTGGACTTGTTTGTCCATTTAGCCCAGTTGTCAGGGAGGATTCTGAAGAGCAATGGGCAGAAAAGGAAGACAGGGAGATGACAAGGGAGGCAGAACAGGGGGCGGAGAGCAGTCAGGGAGAACAGGGGCTCAGGGATGCTAGAGAGCCCTGCAACCAACCCAGAGGCTCAGGAAGGAAGCTCAGACTCAGGAAGGAAGATGGCTTTCAAATCAGCACAGGCAAGGAGGGAAGTGAAACGTAAGGATCAAAGACGTCGTGCGATTCCCACGCCTACTTTGTTGGCATGGGAATCGTAGGAAGCCACTTCCCGAATCTGACTCAATGGGTTTGGACGCGTAATTCTGAACTGTAGCTGTTCTTGTATATATGTAATAAAGACTGTACATATCTCGCTGATTGTGCTGGAGTGTTACTGCGAAGGGGAAACACCACCTTTACACCAGTGTTGTCTACCGTTGACAGGCAACTGTTCTCCGTGGTCTCCATCAGAGAATCCTTCCCATTGCTGGCTACATGTTAAATCTGAACACGCTCATTCAAATGTGAGCCAAAGTTATTTCCACTGTTTCTGACTGCTGTATTCCAGCTATATCCAGGAAATTCCAGACGTATGTCAGCCCTAACGGTCCTTCTTTTAACACTCCAGAATGTATTTATATGAATGAGGGTGGATGTGTCACCTATCCAGTATGCCCGTTGAATTTTAATCTAATCAGAACATGCAGAGAGTAAAACATCTTAATGGTAGCAATGTGTGCCCATGTGTTTATTTGTAACACTGAATTCAGATGTAATTAATGTCACCACCAATGTAGACTGACAATTCTCAGAAATTAAGAGTGTGAAAGGGGACTGCAGTAGATAGGTTGATTGTTTAGACAATCGTTTCAATTTGATTAGCCTGGTTTGTATAGAATGTGAAAGGAAAGAAAAGGAGGGAGAGAAAATAATATTGCAGCCATGTAATTTTTAGGATGCAGCTGAAGTAGGGCTGAGGGAGACTCCCTGTCTGAAAGCCTAAAGAGCCATTACCAGTCGGTATAAGCCAATGTTTCTCAGACTTGGGTATCCTGCTGTTGTACTACAACTCCCATCATTCCTTGCTAGCAGGACCAGTGGTCAGGGATGATGGGAGTTGTAGTCCAACAGCAGCTGGAAACCAAAGTTGGAGAAACACTGGTGTTGATAGACCAATGGTTTGACTCAATATAAGGCAGCTTCCTATGTTTCTGAACATTGAAAAAATGCAGGATTCTACAAACCCAGTGTCATATTTAACCTTGTGCTCCGGCGTATCTGTGTGCAGTGAGTGAGCATCATTTCCTTTTGGGCCATACATCAGTGGTATAGAAATACTGCAAACTTTCAATGTGGCATGTGGCTGCATGGAACAATGTGTGGATAAATGTTTTATGTAATGCTAGTGGCATTAAAAAGAATCTGGTGTACTGTGCTCCTTCCCCTTTTTAAAATGAAACCATCTTCTATCCACCTGATTTCTCCCTAATAATTTATTTTATCTATATTCATGTTGTTAACAATTATTATTTGTGAAGCTCTCAGTGTGCAGCTGGCTGTTTGGGGGTATTTGATGTATCATTCATCCAACAAAACAAAAGAGAGAGGGGGTGGAAGAGAGAAATCACAGGCATTTTAGCAATGGGAAAGCATGAAATAAGTTTCAAAATTAAATCTATGCCATGGGGTGCTGGTCATAAATAGCTGGGGGCAGGGAGCGCTAAGCGGCAAGGATAAAAACAAAGAGAGAGGACTGGAGATGGGACTGAGGAGAGATTAGAGAGAGAAATGGAGATGAAGCAGCTTCAGAACCTGTTTCATCCTCCCAGTGTGTACTGTTCATGAGAAACAAAACCAAAACCATGAGCTCAATAGGGGAAGAAAGGGAGTTCTCAAGTCTGTTTCTAGAGATGATCCCATATCTACTGGAGGAGCCATAAAATATGTACTTTTCTATGAATTTGACTAAAAAAAACTCATCTAAGTCAATAATCATAGCTAATAACTATCACCACTTTATGTTCAATCAATTCTATAAGTCAGTCTTGTATTATGGATGTGTTAATTGGCATTCAGTGATCGAGTTGGGATTTTTGTTGCCTCCTTTTTGCCAGAAGCCAGAATGCATTGACTGGTGTCCTTCCCCAAACTGTGGAGAGGCTAAACTAAAATACAGTGGTACCTCGGGTTAAGTACTTAATTTGTTCCAGAGGTCCATTCTTAACCTGAAACTGTTCTTAACCTGAAGCACCACTTTAGCTAATGGGGCCTCCCACTGCTGCCGCGCCACCGGAGCACAATTTCTGTTCTCATTCTGAAGCAAAGTTCTTAACCTGAGGTACTATTTCTGGGTTAGCAGAGTCTGTAACCTGAAGCATATGTAACCTGAAGCGTATGTAACCCAAGGTACCACTGTAGTATCCATTGTATACTCTCTGTCTCTGAGTCAAAGAGGTGGAGACAAATGGATGGCCAACAATTCCCCTGGTGGCATTCTAGAGGAATCTAACCAGTTCTCCAGTCTCTGCATGGGAGTTAATCCATTGCCTACATATGGATAAACTTGGAATATGCAAATTTTTCCCTGCTCAGCTCCGAAGCGTCTGGGGAATGGTAACACTGCCCCAATACAAGGGGGTGAAGATATGTTACCCCAGAATCATTTATTATATAATAGCTTGAGAGTTGAGAACATAAGAAGAGCCTGCTGCATCTGGCTGGTGGTCTATCAAGCCTAGCATCCTATTCTCACAGTAGCCAACCAGATGCCTATCAGAAGGCTGCAAACAGGATTTGAGCACGACTGCAATCACCCTTCCTGCGGTTTCCAGCAGTTGGTATTTGTAAGCATGCTGCTTCCAAGAGTGGATTTGAACAAATCCAGCACGCCAGATTTATGTGTAGTGACTTTTCAACATGTGCATGCAGTATCAATCAATGGGGAGAGAGCTGTGATAAAGCTTTCATGTCCAATTATTGTGCGAACCGGTTGTGTGACTTCACTCGGTGGGACGGTCACCGCTGATCCCTGCAAGTTTAAATTTTTATCAAGTCTATCAATTTTAGTGTTGCTAAGGGATCTTCCATGCTGACCGTTGTAACACATTTCAGCAAAATGTAAAAAATGAAATGGCTTTATTGATAGTGTTGTCGCTGCATAAGAATGCTGTCAAGCGTTAAACGCTAAAGTACCCTGGAAGAATGCTGCCTGGTTTTTTGACTGTGTTAGGTTGATAAGAGATTTTCCTGGATATGAATTTGAAAGATGCATGCATATAAAAATGTTTTAGGGCCAGAATTCTGCCGTTTATAGAGTAAATAAAAATCTACAGGCAAAAAGAACACTCACTGCTAAGGAAGCTGTGCAAGTCGAAGGGTGATTCGGATTATTCACTCTCTGAATAACAAAAGCGGTGAAAAATGCATCCCTCTTGTTTAGTAGAAAGAGATAACAATAGATGTGATTATTGCTATTTAGCAATTGAAATATTGCTGGCAAATAAAAGTCATTTTGCAGGTTGTTTTTTTGTGGTAATGGGGAATGCCTCAAAATAAAGGTAGCACCAGCTAAAACACAACTGAACTATCTTGCGTTTGTAAATGAGTAAAATGGAGATGTTGTTGGGATATCTTAGCATCTGGCCTTACAGCTGCGATCAACTTTTTCCTCAAAGCAAGATTTGGGTGCCTCCCTAGAAGAAACAGCTAGGAAGCCATATTGTGATGTTACTGCAGTCTTTAAATGATTGCAGTTATAAAAGTTACCAGGCAAGACAGGTATAAAAATGTCCAGGAGTTCTGCCCTGGCATTTAGGGGAGTTTTGCTAAATGAATACCTAACTATATTCCTCCTAGACTAGTAAGTTAAAAGAAGCTTGCAAGAACAATGGTGTCTAAAAATGGGATATCTTTCTCACTTTTCTTAAAAAAGAAACTTTCATTAGCAGAAATAAGATGAGGACCATCAGCTACAGATGGGCAAACTTGTCAAACTTGGTCTCTCTCTGGGTCTCATTTTCCACATTTCCAAATCAGTTTGCATTTCTTTTTAAGTCCTCAAGAAAATTCATCAGCAAATTTCCCCAATACACATTTTTGTAAAGCAATTCTCTCTAATAATACATTTTTGTGTGCAATTATCACTAATATATACTCTCTCTTTTTGCACACCTTACTCTGTCATATACTTGGCTCAAGAACTGCATTGCAAAATTGGAAGAGGTTTAATTTTTGAAAGATGGTTGTGTTTTGGTTCATGTATTGTTTCAGAAACTGCAAATTAAGTAGGTTCAACTTTAAATACAAACTAACTCAAATTCTCTGCTCATTTGACAGCAGAGCAAGAGAATGACTGGAACTTGGTGTCATCATCTGTACCTTACCACCAAAGTATACCTGCTAGCATGATTCCTCTTGGTAACTATAATCAACAAGGCAGCTTTTTTCTATAATGTTTCTTAATTCTTGCACTGAGTGGCTCAACCTTTGTTTAGGAAGTAATACACCCACGTTTTGCAACATTCCAGCTGGCTCTTTAAAAACAAAGAAACAAATAAACCCACTTCTCTTGAAGCTGTTAATACACTTTTTTGAGGTGAAAGCAAAATCCAGCTCTTTAAAAACATGCAGTCTCTCCCTGCCTGACCATCCTGAAAACCAGTTTTATAATCACAGCTGAGAAATAAAATTGGAGCAATTTGCATCAGAGGAAAGGAGGGAGGATTATCATAGCTAGGCGAAATTAACTGTTTGGCTGTGCAGGAAGCAAAAGAATAAAAACTAGTAATCTCCTCATTAAAGCATTATGGCACAATCATGTGTGTATGTGGGGGGAAACATTCCAGACAGCTGAGTCGAATAGCAGTTGTATGGGCTGTTATCACAGCCTCCTGGTGGGTCGAAGCATGTTTATGTCTTTGGAGAGAGTGCTTAAGCATGTTTATGTTTATGGAGAGCTTGTCCTATTAGTTTCCTGTGATACCCTCCACACACAGAGAGACCCACACGCAACTCAAAGTCTTAAGGACGGAAGAAGTCCTAGCATTGCTGCAACATTTTATGTATAGTGAAATCTGAGGCAAATTTTGTGATCCTGGAACCCATCCAAGAAATTCCAAGGGAAGCCCAAAGGCTTTTGATAAAGGGTTGCAAAATATCTCAGTGAGGTTGAGGTTCTGCCAGCTCTGCTAAATGCTGCAAATGTATAGATCAAATCAGGGTGGCCAATGCAGTGCCTTCCACCATTGGATATGCTGTCTGGGGCAGAAGAGAGATATCATCCTGGAACATCTGAGGGGCACCACCTAGATCAGGGTTTCCCAAACTTGGGTCTCCAGCAATTTTTGGACTACAATTCCCATGATCCCTGACCACAGGTCCTGCTAGCCTGGGATGATGGGAGTTGTCATCCAAAACCAGCTAGAGACCTACGTTTGGGAAACTCTGACCTAGATTGTCCCTGGTTTAAAGAGTTATTGAAGGTTCCTGCTTGCAATCAGAAGGACTCTTGAGAGAAATGCCCAGTACAATCTTCAGGTGTAAGTTTGGCAAAATTCAGTGTGAGTTACTTCCTTATAGATGCGTTGAGGATTGCAATATAAAAGGGAGCTCCATGAGACTAGCAAACTTCCTCTGGTGTGTGTGACTGTGATGGCCCTCAAAAGAATCTTGCATGAATTAAATAAATGTGTGTGGAAGCTAAGCAACCATAGTATGGGAAGATTGTTCAGTGATTTTTTTCATGCACATTTTATCACAAAGCTTGAATGGCTCCATTTGTCATAACACAAGGGGGGGTCTTTTTCGTTGAGGGGGGAGATAATATTTATCGAGTCATTCTTAATATTTTTTTATGAATGACCTGTGTTGTTCATTTTGATCTTCTGGGGGAAATTCTAAACAATATATATGTTTCACCTCTGACACTCGAGGCCATTGCAGAGACCCATTTATTGTATTTGGTATAAATAGCATTTTCTTTAAAGGCCATTTTAGCTTCAATTGCTGTGCGCAGCCATTCAGAGCTGCGGTACCTGGCTAGGTTATTAAACCAATCATCTACCTCAAGTGCCTATTACTGTACGGAAAGCAGCTGGCATAATTCAGATCTAGTAGGGAAAGTATGAAATTCAATTTCAGAGGGCAGAGTTGGCGTCCTACATTAGATCTTCAACGGCAATGAGAATACAGGGTTGGCCTTCTATTAACTGTGCAATAAAGGTAATGATGTAGCTTACAATCCACAGGCTACCCTGGCCCAGGTGAGATATCATGCTGGAAAACCTTTGTCTTTTATCAGAAGGGCTGGGAGGCTACAGGCCAAGCCAGAGGGAGGGATTGTGAGAAGCCATTGAAGGAGATTATACACTTTGAAGAGTTTTAGTGCTGTGGAGCTATGGTGATATATTCTGCCATGATTCCTCATTGTCACAAGATTTTAATAATGTGCATAGATGAGATATATATTTTTTGGAAAGTCGCTATGCATTTGGACACACTCTGAAGATATTGTAACGAGATTTTGCATTATGGTTCCTAAGACTGAGGAGCAGCTTTTTGGTGGTGCTTGGGCCAACCCTTTCAGAATTGGACTGATTTTAACCAATTGTTTCAAAACTTCAATGATTATTTTGCTTGTATTTTGTTTTGTTTTTTAAGAATTCCCAAACAATGCTGGGTACAAGGGTACTTTGGTTGGCAGAGAGGACGCTGCTGAGGCAGGTATGAGATAAATTGTCTCATAGAAGCCTTATGTAAGCGGACTAAGCCTGAAAGGTGGTAGTTTTTGTCTCTCTGAAGTCTTTGGCTTCTGTGAGTCTGGGGAAACAGAAGATGGCAGTAGGGAAGTGTCCTCTATCCAGGAAGGCCAGGAATAGGGTGCCATTGGTTCCCACCTCAAGGAACTAGCCTGAACTTCATCAGAGTCCTCCGTTGTGCAATACATGATGCTGATACTCTCTAGGTCAGGCATCCTCAAACTCGGCCCTCCAGATGTTTTTGGCCTACAACTCCCATGATCCCTAGCTAGCAGGACCAGTGGTCAGGGATGATGGGAATTGTAGTCTCAAAACATCTGGAGGGCTGAGTTTGAGGAAGCCTGCTCTATGTTTAAATGAGTAACAAGTTTATTATGACTGAACCCATAATTCATTTCAGATACCTCATTTGCAAATATTTACATGTAGAAAGTCCAAGTTTCAATGGCCGTCATTGCCAGGTAGGGCTAGATAAGAGTCCTTGTCTGATGATACCCTGGAGATCTGCTGCCAGTTTGCATGGATAATAATAAGCTAGATGCATCAATGGTCAGACTTGGTTTAAGGCAGCTTGCTATGCTCCCTTGCTAGCTGTGCAAGCAGAGTGACATTTCTATAAAGCTGAGCTGGGCATCCACCAGAATTGGAATAGAGAGCACTGAACCATCTCAGTCTGTGTGAGCTGGCTACTGAGGATGAGAAGCCCCTGTGCATGGAGTAAGACCACAGATGCAATTATGGAAGGTGTGCACATAAACAGGTAGATGGGGATGCCCGCCTGTGAATTCCCTGGTGTCATGTGTTTTCACCCACATTGTTTGAAATCAGAATGGTGTGCACAATGCTGCAATCAGCACTGTGCATCCTGCTTCTCAAGGGCAGTTGAGGAGTTCTTGAGAAGCCTTGCCCACAACATTTCCCAACTGATTGTCTGTGCTTAAGAAGCCTTGTTCAAAGGTATCTGAAGACACCATCCCATCAAGCTTCACCTTTGTCCAAGCTTCAGTTTTCCTTGCCGAACACCTATGACATTAGGTGGAAGACAGATGGGTGTGGCTTCACTGAGATGACCTCATGGGGTGAATGGGGAGGTGTATTTTAGGATAAATTTGTATTAGACACCAAATACTTTTTTTTTTCTTTTTAAGCAAACTGATGTGGAAATGTGGAGAACTGAAATTGGGGGAAACGAGAACATGAAATTGACAGATTTGCCCAGCTCTACTCCCAAGTAAACTTATACAGTACTACAGCCTTAAAAATGGAAATGCTGAGGCATTTGTGACTGTACTGTTTCCACCCCATTTAATCTAGCTTGCAAGTAGGGCAAAGAGATTTGCAAAGAGGCACACTGGGATGTATTTTGCATACAGATTACTTCTCCATGTGACGTGCTGTTCTGTTCTGTTTTGTTTTTGTTTGGGGCCCAAATGGTACAATAACTATTGACAGAATAAAACGCAAGTGCATATGTGAATCTTGTGTGTGTATAAGAGAGAGAGATCACTAGAAGGTAGTAGTCAACTTTGCTCAGTGTAAACTCATTGCAATTGATGCCCCTAACTTAGTTGTTAATTTCAATAGGTCTGCTCTGAGTAAATATGAGTTGAATACTACCCTGTGACTTTGAGGTGTTGACTGTCCGACTAAACTCCCTTCAGACAACCATTTGCCAATGTCTGCTGATACTATCAGGCAAATGTTAGCAGAGAGAAATTGAGGAATTGTGTTTTTCAATGACTCTACTGCTGAGCGATAACGAAACTTATGTGTATCCTCCTGCTAATAAGTACAGTGGTGCCCCGCAAGACGAATGCCTCGCAAGATGAAAAACTCGTTAGATGAAAGGGTTTTCCGTTTTTCGAGGTGCTTCGCAAGACGAATTTCCCTATGGGCTTGCTTCACAAGACGAAAACGTCTTGCGGGTTTGCTTCCTTTTTCTTAAAGCCGTTAATACCCAGGGAATCCGCGCTCCGCAAGACAAAAAAATGGCAAAACGAAGCAACTCGTGGAACGAATTAATTTCGTCTTGCGAGGCACCACTGTAGGAGGGTTGGATTGTGTGGGGTGCTGCTTCAGGAGACAGGAAGGAGATCTTTGGTAGGAAATGTACCCACTCACCCCACCCCTACTTTCTCCAGTAAGCTGCCCCATAAGTCGAAAGAAACGTTTCCATGGTTTCTCCTTCCTGCCCACCCTCCTCTCCTTCCTGACACCCACCCCAACAGCCCCAGATTGTTCTGGTCCACCCAACCCAATCAGCAGAGATTTGGGGCTTTCTCAACTCAATGACTGATGCCCAGATCCCTCTGAATAGGTCTGATATAGTTTGAGGCTCTGCAGGATCCAGTGCAAAGCTCTACATCAGGAATGTCCAACTGGTTGACCGCGATTGACAGGTCCATCCCCGGGTGATATTGGTCGATTGCGGTTGATCGCAGGCTCACTTTCCACCACGAGGGAAAAAGAGCATCTGGCCTCACTCCCTTGCTTTTCCCTTCATTTGTGCACGACTGCAAAGACGGAGTTATTTCTGCCGTGTTTTCTATTCGGCAAGCAATTAATGGTGCGTTCCCCCCCAAGAAGCGGCAGAAGTATGGTGTCTCCCTCCCTTTAAAAAGCTCAACAACTTTGGGTCCCCCCCCCCCCAAAAAAAAATGGGTAGTTCACTTCCATTTTTTTTTAATCAGGGAGTAGATTGCAGTCTCTTGGGAGTTGGACGTCCCTGCTCTCCATTATACCAGGTCAGACCATGGATCCATGTAGTCCAGCATTGTCTATTCTGATTCACAGCATGATTCACAGTGTCTCCAACAGTGGTCTTCCACATCACTTGCCACCTGATCCTTTTCAACTGTAGATGCAATGGACTGAACCCAAGTTCTTCTGCATGTGTGCTGCCCTTGATTCCTCCCTTGGTCAGAGAGACCAGAGCAGAGAACCTTGCAAAGAGCTGGCAGCTGGAGCAATGGTGAGAATAGAGAATTCATATCCATAGGGAGATGAGATCTGGGTATTCTTTCTTTTCAGATACCTTGGCTGCTCTGAACAAGTGCTCTCCTCACTCTGTTTTCACCAGGTTTCCTTTAATTCATTTAATATGTAGAATGAATATGTTGCTTTGCCTGAAGCAACACTAGACAACTTGTTCAGTGCTGGAGGATTGGAGAGCCATAACCATTATGCATCTTTCAGCTGCATGGAATTCTTGTAGCAGATATAATTTCTGTGCAAGCAGGTGCCCTTCTCTGTTTTGTAAGGGTTGTAATTACTCTACAGAATTTCTATTTGTAAATCATTATCTTCAAATGTCAAAATCTGAAATTATTCTTGATTCATAGCTTACTCCTCCATGGTATATGGATTAAGATACACGGTGAATTCTTAGTGATGCAAGAGCTCATCTAGAATAGTAGCTAAAAATAGTAGCAGTTCAGATCTCAACACAGCTATGAATCCTTTCGGCAGGGTGCTATTTCTTGGCCTCAGTCACACTGTCTGTAACACAGGGCTAATAATCCTCACCTACTTTACAAAGTCAGCGAGATAATGTATTTGAGGCTCTTCTGAACACTCTAGATTTTGAAAATGCTGCATTGCTTCACAAATGCTGCTGCTGATTAGTATTATCTTATTTTAAAAAATGTTCTCGTTACAGGCTTCTTACAAGAAAATAGCAAGACTGGCGCTCCCATATAATTTTGCTTCACTTAGGAAGCCTTATTAACTGTGTTGTTCACGTCTGTTAAAATATCCTATGAAGGTTTTAAGCAGGAAGGGTGAGCTGAAATTCTCAGGGAAGAATATTCTGAGAAATTCTCAGAGAATTTACTGTTTTCAGATATGTCCCCCCATTGCAAAACTCTGTCCCCTCCCCACCCCAAAAAGAATACTCTATAGAATTTCTCTCCCAGCAGTTCTTGCAGGGGAATATTTAGGACAACTGTGGATTCAACCCGGTACAATTTTAATATTGTTGAAGGAAGCAATGGACTCCACCCCTGCTCCTTCCAGCCCTCCTTTCTTAGCTCATTGCTCCCTTTACCCAACGATATGAACTAATAGCAGTAGAGTTTTATGCAACATCAGGTGAGTTGAAATATCTGAGAATAGTTTCCTGAGAGTTTTCTTTCTGTGTGTGCTCCCATCCATACTGCTGTATTAGGAAATCCCACCTCCCACCAGGGAATGTTGGGGTTGCTTCCACAACCACTGCTGCCATTTTTTCCACGAAACAAACACCATGGAGAATTTTATGAGGCCATTTTAGCTTAACCCGGGCCCCGCTGAGAATGCTGCAAAAAGAACTCACACATGGAAAAGTTCTGTAATGAAAGTTTCATTAACTTATTTTTTTTTTAATCTGCCCAGTGCTGTTGTTTGTCTTAGTGATTAATTCAGAAAATCTTCCTTACTAGTCAGCAGTTGATAACACTTCATTTTGTGTCTTATTAGAGATGTGTTGACATTTCTGCTTGCTGGAAGAGCTTCCCTTCCCCCTCCCCCCTCTTCTTTCTGCCACAGTCTCGGCATTATAAAATGCTGCATTAACCTTTCTATTGGGCGAAGGTGTGACACAGAAGATATATTTTACAAGAGAATGTATTATTCATTAAGTAAATAGTGGATCTGCTATGAAAGAATTGCCTGAGTGCTAAAACTTAATCAAGGAAATTACAATCAGTGAGGGATTAATATATTACTAGGCACAATTACATTACCATTAAACACACTTGGTCCTTTTCTTTAGCAGCAAAATGGAATCTTCCTCCAAACAGTTGTCTGAGTTGATCCAGGATTTTCGTTTTGAAAAGGTGTAAGGGTTTGCCTCATTTAGCCAAAGGCCAGTGGGGGCAGGCAGAAGGAGTGGAAGGGTATATACACAGTTGTGTACGTAACCAGGGCAAGCTGAAACAAAATGTTACAACATGGAGTTCTCCTGCTCAGTTATCCCTCCCACCCAGTTATTCTATCTCCTGCCCCAACAACCAGTCAACGTCCTATTGTCACTGAGCATGCTCTGAGCTTATCTGTTTCAGAGGTATCCCCAGAAGATTTTATTTTGTACTTTTGCAAGTCTTGGGGACCCCCAAAACCTGTTGATACTTTCCTCGTGTATGTGTGCGTGGTTCCATTTTGGCTATATATGTAACAGCACTCATCTCTGAACACTGGAACTAGAATGAACGATGTTTTCTCTTCTTTAGTTGCTGAGTGGAAAACAGCTGAAATATATTAAAAGTGTGCCAGGCAAGCATAATGATAAACTTGGCTAGCACCACAACTCTTTCAGCCCGTAAAGGTAAAGGGACCCCTGACCATTAGGTCCAGTTGTGGCCGACTCTGGGGTGGTGGCACTCATTTCACTTTATTGGCCGAGGGAGCCGGCGTACAGCTTCCGAGTCATGTGGCCAGCATGACTAAGCTGCTTCTGGCAAACCAAAGCAGCGCACAGAAACACCATTTACCTTCCCGTCGGAGCGGTACCTATTTATCTACTTGCACTTTGACGTGCTTTTGAACTGCTAGGTGGGCAGGAGCTGAGACTGAACAACGGGAGCTCACCCCGTTACGGGGATTCGAACCGCCGACCTTCTGATCGGCAAGTCCTAGGCTCTGTGGTTTAACCCACAGCGCCACGCGCGTTCCCTTTCAGCCCGTACCTCACTGCTATTTGCATCCCTTTCTCCCACTTCCTAAATACCCTAAACTTAGAATCATGCAATTGTAGAGTTGGAAGGGACCACGAGTATCATGTGGTTCAACCTCCTGCCTTATATTTGGTTTTCCCCTCTGCCTAAGTCCTTCCCTCCAACTCTCCATGTCCCCTTTGTTAGATGAGAGGTCAAAAGAGATGCATAAGCATTTGCAATCCAGACTTACATGTATGTTACTCATACGTAACCCCCACATGGGATGTTCTCCTATGTGTAAGAGCATAAGAATAGCACCACCAGATCAGACCAATGGCCCTTCTGGAACAGCGCTTTGTTCACACAGTGGCCAACCAGATGCCCATGGGAAGTCCACAAGCAGAAACCAAGCACAGGGAGAGTGCAGAGGATGAGTGTTGATTGTTGCTGTTTAGTCGTTTAGTCGTCTCCGACTCTTCGTGACCCCATGGCCCAGAGTACGCCAGGCACTCCTGCCTTCCACTGCCTCCCGCAGTTTGGTCAAACTCATGCTGGTAGCTTCGAGTGTTGATTAAACATGCCCAAATGCATAAAGCGTACAAATTAAATAGCCCCACACTTATTGACACCAAATTACATGTTTCTGTTGTTTTTTGAAATTACATTAAAAAAACATATTGTGCCTTCCTCAGTCAAGTGCATCCTCCCTAACCCCAGCTGCACCTGAGGCAGAAGATCCCACAAGACCCTCTCTCCCAAGCAGCAAACTTACAATCATATCTATCTATCTATCTATCTATCTATCTATCTATTGCTATTTTTCTTTATGGCATCTTAACATGACCATCTCACGCTACCCAATGGTAGGATTGGCCCCATTGGTCTTCCATGCACACCTAGCATTTAGTTATTAATAAGTAATGTGAATATTTCACCTTTGAAATGGAAAATAAGGGGATTTTTTTCCTTACTATCTAGCCCATCAATGAAAGTACATAAATACCCACAATCACAATCCCAGGAGAGATTTATTAAAATGTCAAAGAAATCACCTTTCCATTTTTCACATTATCAGGCTACAGAAGTTTCATATGGATAGCCCTTATGTATACAATTGTCTTGTTTAAAATGGGCTATTGCAGAAGAGTAATAGAAATTATGGATCAGATATGTTGAAAGATTAAAAAGCAAATTCCAATTCCCAAGTTACTAATGCTTAAAAATAGCTTGGGTGTACCTACAGCTTCCTCAGTTAATAATATTTACATTTAAACACAGTTTATCTGTCTCCCCATCAGGCTGGCATTTATTGTACAGGGAACTGGGTTTTGATCCACTTTGCTCATTAATCATCAGATCTGCGTTTGCTTGGTTAATAATACATATTTTTAAATCCCCAAATACATATTCATGATGAGGCTGAATAATTCATGCTTTTCAGCTGCATATGTATGATATTCTGTCCCCTCCCCCCGCCATCTAGATTCTGGGGTTCTTTTCTAGGGGAGCATCCTGCCAAATTAGTTCAGTGGAAATTTCCAGTGATTCATTTTCAGAAAGAGTCTTTTCTGTTTGGAAGTAGCCATAATGATACTCTACCAGTCCTCTGGAATTTTTTGTTTGTTGACAATCAGAGAGACACAACAAAAACAGTAATCATCATCATCATTCTGTTATGTCAAATACGGTAGAAATGCATGACTTAATACAGTGGGAATGTTAGTTTATACTTATAAAAAAAATGCAACACAGCTCATCTCCTTCTGTATGCAACCCCCCCACCCCCCAATAATATAAAATAAATTTTGACTCAGCCCCATTAAAAAAACTTATTCAGAATGCCAGTCTGAATTTCCATCCAAGAAATTTTTGTTCTTGTTGAGGCTGAGAAGTCATGACTTCTGGGCCAGGAATGGGGAAGAAATTTGATTTGGTTCACATTTAAAAGCAAACTTACCTATTTCACACTTTCCAAGGAATCAAAATGCAGCCATTCTTTGAAATTTGAGCTTCTCTGACCTTTTCAATGCAGTCCTTCAGCCAAGTATTTAGTACAAAAATGCATATAGTAGGGTAA
This sequence comes from Podarcis cretensis, assembly GCF_951804945.1. Classification (NCBI taxonomy): domain Eukaryota; kingdom Metazoa; phylum Chordata; class Lepidosauria; order Squamata; family Lacertidae; genus Podarcis; species Podarcis cretensis. The sequence goes on along the minus strand of NC_137170.1, from coordinate 114,718,556 downwards.
CATGTGGATATCTGAGTGAAAATAGCATATAGGTATTCATATATTTGTGAAAATAGCCTGCCAACATGCAAAATAGTTTTGTTTGTATTAGGCAAAATTGCATACAGATGTGTCTATTGGGGGAAAATGTTAAAATGTTCATGAATTTTCATGAGGACTTTTTTTTTTTTTAAGCCAACTAACATGGAAATGTGGACAAGTGAACTTAAGAATGGAGAAATGAGAAAAAGAGAAACTGAAATTAATAGATCCATCCAGCCTACTTCCATGTAACCATACTGCAGCCTTAAAAATGGAAATACTGAGGCATTTGTTACTGTATTTCTCCCGTTCCACTTAATCTTGTTTGCAAGTCGGGTAAAGAGATCCACAAAGAGGGAAATGGGTAAGGATTGGTATGAACATGTTGAGAGGCATTTAAAATGGAGAACTGCAAAACCACCAAGTTTCACTGATAACAAAGTATCCATCACAGCTGTGGACTATTAATTTTTGACCACTCCTGACCGTACCATTGGCTCAGATCGTCCTTCCCAAATCTGTGGCTCTGCAGATGTTTCTGGTCTCCAACCTCTGGTAGTGTCAACCAGCACAGCCAACAGTCAGGGATGACGGGAGTTGTGGACTGTTGGCTGTGTTAGTTGGGACTACCAGAGGTTGGAGACTAGAAACATCTGCAGAGTCCAGGAACATCAATAAACCCAAGGTTGGGAAAGGCTGGCTTCAACTATAGTTTTGCCCTATAACCTAAAACTGTTCCGCCAATACAAACCTTGTTTCCTTCAGAGGAAATTGAATTTGATCTGAGGTCCATAACTTGAATATGCCGAGCTATGCAATTTGCAGCAACATTGTCATGGGCACATTATATTAAGGAACCAGTAGGCCTAAGACTCTATAATAGTCAGGCCCATCACTTTAATTTAAATCAAGATGTACGAATTACCCAGGGAGAGGTAATGTACATCACATGGGCTGCTAGATTATGCATGCTACTCTGTTTCTTTCAGCATTGTTCCACTGATACCTACTCGGCAAAAGGCTTTTATATTCAAAATTATAAAAGGGAGATGTTCCTATTATTAGTAGCAATTCAAACGTAAGGGTAGAGGGGAGCTGGGACTTTTCTGGCAGAGTCCTTTGTGAGGGCTTGTGAAATTCTTTTCCAAATGTGTAAGAGATTTTTAATCAAGATTGCTTTTCCAAAGGTGTTTCAGAATAGGTTCTTCATGGGTTGTTAGGCAGAATGGGAAGGCATCTGATGGCTTTAAAATGATGTGTGCCTGATTGAGATTCACAGCAGTGACTCTAGCTAAGTTAGGATGGACTTCTAATGTGAATCTGCACAGAGCATACTTGGCACAATGCAGATCTGTGGTTTCTCCAGGCAATGGAAGACTTTGGTCTTTCAAATTTCATCAGCACCATGTGTGAGGCCAAATTTTGGATGTCATCCCAGCCCTCCACCAGCCTTCTGTTTTGCTCAGTTCACTACATCATAGTTGTGATGCCCTGTGGCACCCCTTAGACTCAGCACCCAGTGTGGCAGAACCGGTCACGCTGCCCTCAATCTGACTCTGCTCCAGAACAGCAATTAACAACACTGATTTTGCAGCATTAAAAATATTCCCTGGAAACCCACTTAAGAGAATTCTGAGTGGATTCTGAAGACTCGTTATCTGGATCTTGCCATTTGTACAACGAAATGAATATTTCACATATGTCGTTAAATTCCCCGTGCTTGTTGTGTCAGCATGTTGAGTGTCTAAAATGTGCCATCAAAATAGCAGAAAACCTGGGCTCGTATGCATGCTCATATGCTCATATGGGCACATATGCATGCTCATCATTTGATGGAAGAATCACCAGATGGCAATGTGAGCCACTGCAGGTCAAACACCACTACTAGAACTTCACATCACCTCAAGCAAAATGCTTGTCCATGGAGTAAGTTCATGTGGCAGTCAGCCCTCAAATTCTGAGTATTCTGCTCTGAGTGAAACAGCCTGCAGATTATAGGAAAGCAGCTCATTATGTTTTTGAAGATACTGTAAGGAGACATGCCAATAAAACTTTCTAGGATTAGAATTCCTATTAAATTCATTACTGAATTTTAAGACGTGAATTTTGCACATCATCAAAATCTCAACAATGATTATTAGGGCTATGGATGCCCCCACTTCCCAGATCCAATCCAAGATCCAAGTCCAGCATTTTGGATCACCCTGATTCAATGATCCAGGGGCAACCTGACCTGGATCTTAGTCCTGAATTGGTTCTTGATGCTTAGGCCGGATTCTGTGCACAGCCGTATTCCACATGGCATGAGTCAGTCATTGGCAGGTTCAGTTCTATCATTTTTCGAAGTGAGGAGCTGCCTTAGGTAGCAGATGGTGGCAACAGCCCCACCATCACGTCTTTCCCCCTTGAATCTTCTAAGCCAACCTAGTGTCCACCATCTAGGCTCTAGCTTGATACTTTGAGGACGTTTCACAGCGAGAGCAAAATTAAAGGAACAAGCTCAAATGTTTTCATGGACAGAATGGTTGGAAGAGCAACCTAAAACCTAAAAGAAAAAAATGTCCTGTGATTTGCCGTACATTTCTACACTTCCTTTCATTTTTTTTTATTAATATTTATTAAAGATTTTCAAATATAACAGAAAAAGAAAAACATCCAAATTTAAAACCTTATTTTCATTGGCATCTTTCCAGGACTTCCCCTCCCCTCCCCCTCTTGTATTCCAATTCTTTCAAATAGATTCAACAAATTCTTACCCCAAATTTTAAAATTATTATCATTGGCCCAATTTAAAAAAAATATTTTCCCATCCCCTAAAATCGACCTGTTCCCTTCCACGAGTTCCCCTCTTTAATATGCAATACAGATTAAGATAAACAGAAAGATAAAAAAAAATAATAAAATGTAATTTAACACCCTTTGGATTCCAAATTTCCCTCCCCCCTTTCCCGGTTGCGTTCCCAATGTCCATCAATGTCTACTGTCATCCTGGAGCTCCCACATCTAAACCACAGTCCTTCACCAGTCCGCTTTGCCGTCTTTTTATTAGTCTTTGCCATCTTTTGGTCATCTTTGGTTTCACATGTCCAATCTTGGAAGGTGTCTATCTTCCAACTTTGTCCAGTACTTGTTATTCTTATTGTTCTTGTTGTTCTCTCTCCTCCTCTTTCCCCCCCCCCCCGCTCTCCTGCACAAATGTTCTAATTCCAAAAAGCTTCTAATTCCTCTGCAGAGGCTTTGTTATTCAGGAACAAAACATTACGTCAAGTCCCTTCCATTCTTCAATAGATAAATCTATTGTCTCCTTTAGTGTGTAGACCTCTGTAGACAAAATAGTGTTCCATTTCTGCAGTTTCCCAGGCGATAAAAAGTCCTATTCAAATTCGATGCCAGCAATACTTGTAGTGTCCCACAGCTCCTCTAGAGGGATTATAGTAACTCAGTTTCCTTCCCGATCACACCCAACAGTCAAAGTAACTTATTATTCCTTGTTTTAAACAATTTATATCCAATTTGTAACAAATGTGACCAGCAAAGTCCTCGTAACAAAGTTCTCTTTTTGTTCTTCCGCTTTGACAGCTCCTTTAACAGCTGTCAAAACCTCTATTTCTCCTCTCCCGGCGCTCTTACAGATCGCTCCCGGGGTTTCCGGGGGTGGGTTGCATTTTAATTCACATTCCGCTTTTCTCCTCCAGCCCAGTCTTATAATTTTCCATCGCGAAGTTAATAACTTTATCAAAAAAAGGTTGCACTCGATCTTAGTTGTCAAATCCTTTGCTTTAGCTCCTCTACAACAGGGGGGGGGGACTGACTTCCTTTTTGCACCTCCCCCGCTCGCTCCGAATTTAAATAGAATTTTTCCCCTTTTTTAATCCAAGTTCCAGTTACTCACAGGTTATTCTTTTAAAGACCAAATTTTCAATGGAAGAAGTCAGTGCTCTCCGTCGAATGGCATGCGGCTTCGCTCGGCAGGGGAAGCGGAGGACTCATAGCACCACCCCCCTGTCACCCGCTCCGCAGCCTTTAAAAAGGCTCCTTCGCGGGTCGGGGGGCGCAAACGGTGCCCGCCGAGTCACCATGCCCATGGGTTTCAGCGCCCATGGTTTTTGAGGGTCCCCGCGTCGCCGGCGCGGTAGAACCCAGCCCCTGCCGAGCAGGCTCCCTCCGAAGCTCGGAGGGAGTCTGCCATTCGGCAATGGCGCCAACCCGGAAGTTTTTTCTCTACACTTCCTTTCAGATCACCCCAAACCAGGGAAGTAAATAAAATGTTTCCTTAGAGCAACAGTTCCTTACACACTTAATTTGCTTTGCAGTTTTAACTGGCACCTTCTCCAGTCTCAGGATAAATATCTATTATTCTAGCTGTGTCATAGGCTGTGTTTTGACCCTGAAATAGAAGCAAAGCTACTTGAACATAAAAATTGTCTTGATTTGCCCTTAATAAATGTACTCTAATAATAATATATACTTTCTTTTTTAATTTTCCAAATATTTTGAGAACCTTTTGAATTTGCCTACTGTCCCTTTGTTTTGAACAATGGCAGACATCCCGGACTCATTTAAATCTCCATTTTATTTGTGTGTCTCTTCCAGGAGCAGTAGTACAGGAGGCAGAATATATTCAGTAATGTAACATACTCATTATTAAAAAGACAGATGACCAGAAAATTAAATCTTCTAGTCCCACAGAAGGTTCTCAAATGTTAAATGAAAACATCTGCAACAGATCTGTTTCATTCCCTTTTAAGTAACAGTGTCCAGATGCTGATCAGTTCTAATCATGTGCATGCAGGTGAAAAACCCTGGCATGCAAAATGTACCTGTGGGGGAGAATTCAGCCCATGACAGAATTAATTGATATGGAGGAAATTACCCTGTACTCTGATGCCAAGTGAAACTGTATTGTAGCATGATGCACCACTGAATGGTGTGGTGCAAGGAACCGTTCTGTAGAACAGTGTTGCTGTATGTTTAATGATCACTTCCTGGTTGTTGGGTCAACAGCAGGGATAGGGAACCAGGGATAGGGAACTGGGGACTTTACACATCCCATCATTACTGACTAACTGGAGGATTTGCCAAGGTATCCAGTGGCTATCAGGTCAAGAAAGGGTATACATTCTTGGTTTAGTGTGTCAGACTGTGGGTGGGGAGATCTAGGGTCAATCTCTGATACAATCATGAATGTCAGGGACTGGCTGGATGAGGAAGAGTGGGAAGAGCTACTCACCCAAGACTGCCCCCCAAGAGGGTACAGAAGATGACGACTTAGATCCCAGATCCTTGTGGTGGGATACCGGCCACACCTCAGAGGAGGGGACAAGCTGGGAAGTCCTAGAAGCAGGAAGTATGAAGGATCACAGAAAGGCAGCAGCAGGTACGTGACTTACCACGGAGCAGGGTGGTAAGGTTTCCAGTTTGGATGCAGGCTCTGACAGAGAAGACAGACAGTAGCCAGACTCTGCATCTTTCCCACACCACCAACAGGACAGCCTCTCTGCTGAAGGCTTTCTGGCCCCATTGACCCTCAGAATGTGAAGGATGTTACATGTTGCTGAGCAGTGGCCCACGCAGGCACACAGAGAGGCTCCTGCTGCTCACCATAGCAGAGGATTACAGGGGAGGAGCCCTGACTCAGAGGGCTATAGAGCAAGGAAGGGGGGCTGCATGCCAGTTCAACCAACTTCTTCATGACAGGGGGTTGCCTTTACGAGCCTCTTTGTATTTTTTCCTTCCTGTAATAAAAGAAACTAACTGCACCTTAGACCCGTGTCTCCGTCTCTGACCTGTGAATGACCTGATCGTCCTATCAGCCCCTTGACAATGAAACTTATTGGGTGCTCCAGTCTCTTTTGCCTCCCAATCTAACCTTCCTCAAAGGCAAAACAAAATAAAAAAAATCCTTCCAGTAGCACCTTAAAGACCAACTAAGTTAGTTACCAACTAAGTCACCAAGAACTAACTTAGTTGTTCTTTAAGGTGCTACTGGAAGGAATTTTTTTATTTTGTTTTGACTATGGCAGACCAACACCGCTACCTATCTGTAACTTCCTCAAAGGGTTGATGTTCTGAATGAAGACTCATCAACACAAATGGCTCATCAACACAAACACACCCCAAGCTCTTTGGAGGAAGAGTGATATATGAATGAATGAAACAAATAAATAAACAAACAAACAAACTATGAATAGCTGCCCTGGATCCTTCCAATGGCCCTTGCAGAGGTGGGGCATCCAGGTATACCTGCCCTGGGCCTCAGAAGGCTAATCCAGCAGGTGGACTAGCTGCTTTTTTCTTTTCTTTTTGAGTTTATAACTTTATTCTAACAAGACCTCAGGCCTCAGACAAGCTTTGCATGATCCTGTCTGTCACTATCATACTGTCCCTCCCCAGGACAGTACAGGAGTCTGATAGGAAATCTAGCTCTTTTCACAATACAGCTTTAGATGTAAAATTATCACCATCCTTCTATGCCAGGGTGGGGAACCATATAGCTGTGCAGTATAAGACATGACTGGTGCATGGGTTTTTGAAGGCTGGACTCACAATTCTCTGGGGCCCTTTATTTTCAAGCCTGGCTTCCAGTATCGTTCACCATGGGTCATTAAGTCATCTGAAGCTCACCATTGGTCTCCGCCCCCCCCATCAAACTTCCAACCTGCATAGTTACTATTGACTGCTTCAGTTCACTGGTTTCCATCACTACACTACAGAATCAGAATAACTCAGAATCCTGGATAAATGAAACTGAAGATATCTGAGTTTTTACTGGGTATTGTGCCAGCATCTGTGTTGTTCTTGGATAAGAAGTAACACAGTGTAAATAAAATTTGATTTTAAAAATCGCCTTTTGCCTTGAAAACAAGCCCTGCAGCAGCATTAGCATACCCTCAAGGTAAACTCCTGCAACCTATTTCACAGCCATGAATTTTCTTTGAAGTTATGACAGCTACTCATGCATGCAGGTACTTATAATTAAAAACAAACCTAGTGGGTTTCATTTCATGTCCCTCACTCTTTAATGGGGGTGGGGTGGGGGAGAGAGAGCCTGACTTCTCTTTACAGTGGTTCTGATGCCATCGTGTGATTCCTATCAGAAATTCTCATCAGCTAAATAAATAGACTGAAAGAAATATACTGAAAGAAAGTACTGGGATAAAAGTCTGGTTTCTTCAGTTCTTAAAATAAAGGAAACAAAGAAACTGAATGCACAATATCTGGAAATATTACGTTTTCCTTATAGAAGGGGTACTTTGCTCCATTTGTATCAGTTTCTGATAGAAATCAAAAAATTGCATCAGAGCTGCTATCAAGAGAACTCATGGGTTTTCCCATTAAAGTGTGAAGGAATATGAGGCAAAACCCAGTAACCTTTGCTGTGATAGCACCCACACCCTGGAATAGTGTTACCCCAGGAATAATCAACATTAGTGCAATTTTAGCACATGCTGGAAAAAAATGCTCACTTTGGCTTTTACTGATTATTGATCACTGCCACTGTAGAACTTTAAGGATTTTTTGACTGCATGTTTGATATTTATTGTAGTTGATGATTACAGTTGGGTTGTGGGGTTTGTTTGTTTGTTTGTTTGTATAATATTGTATTATTTGTTGTGCACTGTCTGGAGATGCCTGCGCAGCAGGGGGCATTATATTATTAAATAAAGAAACCTACCTAATCACTTTCTCTTGGAACACAGATCTGTTGCTGACTGTGTCTTCCTTCCTCACCAACCCCCCCCCCCTCCCATCCTGTATGAATTTCAAATGCAGGTTGTATTTAACCAAGCTAGTTTGGCAGAGGTATTTCGGTCTGTTTCAGTTCTCTACAACTTGTGATTTTCTATGTCAAGAAGAGTCCAACTAACCATATGCTGATGTCAGGGGTGCCAGCATCTGGGGGCTAAGCACTTTTGCCCCCCCCCATATTTTTAGGATGAGGGTCACCTCTTCCATGTCAAAAAAGCATGGTGGTGAAGCATGAAACCGAGTGTGGTGCAGTTCCATTGGCCAGCTCCTCCTCATCCTGCTGCAGAGGGGAAGAAAGGTTGAATCAGTTCCCCACCGGTGATGATGTGAGGAGGTGGCAGAAGTGGAGCTGCTGGCCATTGAAGCTGAATGGCCACTGTGTTCTGCTCCACCCCAGCTTCTCCCAACGTCCTGACGCCACATGCACAATGTCGGAGCGTGCAACATCACATGTGTGATGTTGGCCCCCGAATCACCCTCTTAAGTTGGCGCCTCTGATTGAGGTCCATCATAGGCTCGATAAATGTATTGTGTGGTACTGCAAAGACGAAGTCTCCACTGGTGGGCTGTGTTTGCCTTGGTGCCTAAAAGATGCAGGTCTGGTCTGTTGCAGGTTGGGTCTGTTCCAGTAGATGTGCATACAATTAATGGCAATGTGGACTCGTTGTAACTCATTCATAAGAGCCTTCCTGAGTAATTGTCCATTTGGGGATATTTTATTTGCCATATTTTATCCTGTGAATCCAAAGCCAGCACTAAACTGTCTCAGTGTCCATGTTTTCTTGAAAATGCACATAATCTGTATGTATGAAGGCTATTATTTGCTTATTTTGCAATCTACTTAAAGAGGCACATACCTGGAAAAACAGCAACTATGTGCAATCAATTGATTGCTAAAGAATTATTATCCCACTAGGATGCTTTTCTTTATGTACAAGGTGGAATGTGGGATTTGAATATTAGGCTTGCTGTGCAGCTAGCGGCAATCCCAGTTGAAGAATGTCAATCCACTTGAGAAAATTTCAACATTGTTATCATTATTATTTTACTTAACCCTTCACACCAAAGCAAGCAAACATACTGGGAGTCATGAACCTTCTTTTGCACATTTTCTCTTGAGCCAAATCTCATTTGCCTTTGTGAGATGGAGAATAAAATAAATTTGGCCCAACAGTTATTTATTTATGTATTTTCTTCCCAGCTGAAAGATTAGGGCAGGGAGAAATTTAAAAGTTGAGGCCAGCCTGGTTTTCCTAGCTAGTTTATAATAACTTCAACACTTTTTTTTTAAAAAAAAACAACCCAAAACACTGTACTTTTAAAATAAAATTCTGCTGTGTTGCGTGTCCCCCTCCCCCGCTCCACAACACACATTGATTGGTAATTTGCATGTCAGAGGCTAATGAACTTGGGCTGACTCTTGGAATACCAGCCAGCAGATTATGAGAGGAAGAAGCTGTGCTGTGGAGACATGTTCAGAACACTTTAACATCACTCACGGCAGGAAAGGGAAGATTTTGACACATTAGGCATCTGCTCTGAAAGCCAACCCTCTCCAAGGATAACTTAGTAACAGAAGATGCAAAAACAGTCGGGGAAAAGAGGCCAGAGAGATCCAGGGACAGGCAACATACCCAGCGCTACAGGTTGCAATGTAAATGTTTCATGAGCTTGAAGATGACAACGAATCTGCATCTTCTATTTCAATACAATTAACGTAATGCTCATCGTAGGAGCCAACTCCTAGGTGTTACGGTATATTTGGCCCCTCCAATAAAGTATTTGAGGGAGCTTATAAAATGATTCCAGGGCCGTTTTGGGGTTGTTTTTTGACAGCTCACCGTTTACAACTCCCCACCCAAAGAAGTCTGCATATACTTGCAACTCAGAGTAAAACTTCACGTATCTGATGAAGTAGATTGTAGTCTGCAGATGCTCATACATTGATTCATGTATCTTGCATCTTTGAGGTGCCACAAGTCTCCTTGTTGTTTTTGCATATATCACGAACCTGTTTGGTTTATTAAAATTGCAGTGTTAAAGAAGGGAGTGGAGTTTTATTTGAAGCCATCCCTTACCCTGAATATCTCTCTTCATTTACAAAGCAAATAAATACTTGTGTTTGGGGTGACGCATTCCTTCCCACAATTTGACTGATTTCTGCTGGGATATTTGCATATCTTATCACTACTAGATAAGCATGTTTAAAGAGGGAAAGGACTGAGCATTTTACAAGGAAACATATGAAATGAAAATTCATTCCATTCTAAAAGCATTGTTCTGATAAGAGCACCACGGCAAAATGATTTCATCCTGAAAGGCTTCTGAAACAAGTGCTGCAGCAGGTTTTGGGTTTGGTTTTAAATTGAGTCTCACCTGCTTCTCATTCATCCAGTGTCCTGTGCTCCTGTTACAGAGAACATGTTTTCATTAAGCCAGGACATTGTCAATGATAGCTAATCAGGAGCCTTAGGACTGAGCCCTTTGGGGGCTCCCAATATTTCTAGGGTGGGAGCCAGCCTGCCCAACATTTGAAAGCATGGAGGTGAAGTGCGGAGCTGAGCATGGCATGGCTCCAGTGGCCAGCTCCTTCTCATCCTCCTCCTGTCACAGATGGGAAGGAGGGTTGAAACTGCCTCCCGCCAGTGGCAATGCCAGGACAAGGTGAAGGAGGAGCTGCCAGCCATTGATACCATGTGGCTGCCATGTTTGACTCTGCCCCTGGCTCCTCCCAATGTCCTGATGTGTGTGACATCGGGATGTGTGACATCACACGCACGGCGTTGCCACCCCATCACCCTTGCAAGCTGGCACCTCTGCAGCTAATAGTTTGTCACTGTGTTGTTTGCCCCTGTGTTGCAAGTTATAGGACTCTCTACTGAACTTCTGATAATAAGAATAAGAAGTTTCCTTACTTCCTCTTCCTTATTTATCTTCTCACAAGGGGCCATTGCATCCATGTGAAAGAGGTCACCAGCCTCATGTACACATTTAGGGATGTGAAAAACTCTCCCCATACCTTAAAGGTAAAGCACCATTACCTGACTATTAGGACCCTTGACCATTAGGTCCAGTAGTGGCCAACTCTGGGGTTGTGGCGCTCATCTCGCTTTATTGATCGAAGGAGCTGGCCAGCATGACTAAGCCGCTTCTGGCGAACCAGAGCAGCGCACAGAAATGCTGTTTACCTTCCCGCCAGAGAGGTACCTATTTATCTACTTGCACTTTGATGTGCTTTCGAAGTGCTAGGTTGGCAGGAGAAGAAGAAGAAGAAGAAGAAGAAGAAGAAGAAGAAGAAGAAGAAGAAGAGTAGTTTGGATTTGATATCCCGCCTTTCACTCCCTTTAAGGAGTCTCAAAGCGGCTAACATTCTCCTTTCCCTTCCTCCCCCACAACAAACACTCTGTGAGGTGAGCGGGGCTGAGAGACTTCAAAGAAGTGTGACTGGCCCAAGGTCACCCAGCAGCTGCATGTGGAGGAGCGGAGACGCGAACCCGGTTCCCCAGATTAGGAGACTACCACTCTTAACCACTACACCACACTGGCTCTCGAGCAGGGACCGAGAAACGGGAGATCACCCCATCGTGGGGATTCGAACCACTGACCTTCTGATCGGCAAGCCTTAGGCTCTGTGGTTTAACCCACAGCGCCACCCACGTCCCCTCCCCATACCTTACCATGTTTCAAATGGTGATAACTGTAGGAATCCTTCTGGAGAGGAGAGAGAGAGAGAAATCTAAGGGCTGTAATTGATGATTCTGATTCTGGGAAGAGGAAAAGATACTTTGGGTTGGGAAATTAATGCCAACTCTGTTAGGTTTCCAGAAAGCATGAGCTTATTTTCATCTTTGTGGCCAGGAGCTTTCCAAGCCGTTTACAAAATGAAATAGCTGAAGAGGAAAGTGACCACAAACATGTGATGAATTGCAAGGGGAGAGGCTAGGGTGGCTCAATGTTAAAAGGAAACCAGGGTCATGTTTCCTTAATAGTCAAGCAGCAGAAGAAGACATTTTGGCAATCAGCACTTTTCCACCCCTACATTGGTGGGTGGGAATCACCTGTTTATTGCCAGTGATTCCAAATAATCTTAGCTCAAAAGCCAGTCATTTATCTTATGAGAGCTCATGTTATTTATTCATCATCATCATCATCATCATCATCATCATTGTATGGTTTTGTTTGTTTTGCATCCTGTGCTGCTGTTTGTACAGATGAAGGGTGAGCTGTACAAATATTTATTTAAAAATTTTAAACGAATAAAGCAAGACATCTTCCTATATGAACATACTTTACTCCCAAATCTGCTGGCATTATTACTACATATTGACATATGAAATATAAAAGATTCAGTCTGTCGTGTTAACTTGGGCTTTGAAGGAACAGTAGTATATACATTTGACTAGTGATATTATTAATAGCAGCAATCTCATTAATAAAAGCTCTGTGGATGGTTTAGTGCATCTACTTCTTTATTTGGCCCAACTGTCAAAATCAAAGTTTTGAAAATGCCAGTATATTTTTTAATTAACCCAGGGAACTAGAGATTTTGCTATTTTGAAATGCCTTGTGTACAACAGAATGTTAGTGATCATTAACTCTAATATGAAATCTGCCTATCATCACCATTGTTTCCTCTAAACTCAAGTAGTTGAGTGTCGATAGACTGTATCCAAAAAGGCTGAGAAACAAGATGGGGTCTGTGTGTGACAGCAGGCTTGGGTGAGTTCCTAGAAATGAAGATGTACAAACCATTAATAAACGACTGTGCGAACCTCACAACTAAATATAATACCATTTTTGTTCTAATACACTTGGAATTAAGTCTCATTGATTCCTTCATCTCTTACTTAAATCAATAGGACTTAATGACCAAATGCTTTCTTAAAATCATAGGTGAACATTTACAATCCACAAACCACGTAGACCAAAATGTTTATTATTTTTTAGACTGAGTTGGTTCCATTGACTAAATGGACCCAAATCCAAATATTTAACTTAAATAAAAATGTGATTAGGCTATGCATTTGTAACCACCATATGGCATTGTTGAGACCATTTCATTCGGCAACCAGAATTAAGGGGAACCCTCAATTCACTGTGTGTGCTTTCTCCTTTTAAAAGTTTTGCTTGTGACAGTTTGCATTAGGCTACTTAAAATGCATCTTTTCTTTTTTACATGCAGTTATCTGAATACTAAGCCCAATTATTTTGATGGGTTTAAGCATAGTTAGCTCACTACTATAAAGTTAAGTGTCCAGGAATCTTTCTCATTCCATAAATGAAATTTCTTCCATTGTTACTTTGAAAGCCTTATAAAAGCAGAGTGACTTCTAACAGTCACATGGAGATCCTGCTTGGCCACCTATCATTATGAAATGATGCAAATCATCATCATCATCATCATCATCATCATCTTACCTCAATTACCAAATGTAGAGAAAGGTGAACTTTCCCCTGTTGTTGGAGTCTCTCAGTTTGAGGAACTTATTGACACTTTAACAACTGAACTGTCCCTTTTATACTCGCACAGGCCACCTAAGAAGAGGGGGATTGGCAATTGGACTAACAAAGAAAACATAGTAATTAAAACCGAGATTAGGAGAATCTATAGAGAGTTCAGAGAGATGGGAACCTATCCAGCTCAGCCAGATAAGATATAATCAGGCACGCTGGGATTCTCAGCCATCCTAACGAAAGATCGTAAGAAATTTTGGAAGGCTGTAGCAGACTCCCCACAGACACAGGATGATTCGCTGACATTGATTCCATCTTTGTCATGGGTAGAGCATTTTAAGGCAGTTTTCTTCGATGACTGTATTCCACCTGATAGTCAAGACCATACCACTTTTACTTTCGAGGATCAGTGGCCCCCTGTCTCCATCACCAAAGTTAAAACTTTAATTGACCAGATGAAAGCAGGAAATGCTGCCAACCCTGATGCTATTCCATCTGAACTGATCAAAGCCAAGCCAGAGTAGTGGGCTCCGATACTAGTGGAACTATTCACTATGATAGATAGATCTGGTATCATACCTAACTCATGGCAGCAATCTATATTTATCTTTAAAAAGGGTGACAAAAAGCTGCCATCCATTTATCGGCCAATAAGTCTACTGTCAAACATCGGGAAATTGTATGCTAAACATCTGTTAAATAAACTAACTTGGCTTGATGAGAATAACATCACAGGTCCAGAGCAGGCAGGGTTCAGGCCAGGGAAATCTACTTTATGCAACTGTTTGGTGTTATCTCATTTAGCCACTAAGTACACACAACTTCATAAAGAATGTCTTTATGTGGCCTTCCTTGATATCAAGGCTGCTTTTGACACTGTCAACAGGGGGCTGTTATGGTCCAAATTGGAGACAATGGGCCTAGAACCTAGATTACTTTACTTGATCAAAAAGCTTTGCTTTGCCTCTTTCATTTATCAAATGTTTTGTGTCACTGGGAAGGCGGGAATTCTGTATTGATTTGCTATGGATGTTTGTATGTGATGCCATTAAAAGGTTTGATTAAAAAATAATAATTACCAAGTGAATAATTTGTGTATAAATGGGGGAAATGAGGGAAAGGAAGAAAAACCACTTCTGTGAGTACAAGAAGAATCAGAAAGGGGAAAGGTGGTTGTGGGGAATAAGCATCATTAATCACTGCATCATATAATAGCATCATTGACCCAAGCATATTCTTAGGAGACTGGGTGATACCTGGCAGTCACTGCTATTAAGCTAAGGCAGCAAGTCATTCCTCCAGGGGAAATCCACAAGATCAGGATTTGGCAGAGTGAGGCAGCTGATTCAGGTGACCAATGCTGGGGGTGGAAGTGACCCCCCCCCCAGCATTGGAGTGACCCAGTCATTCCTCTGGGGTCTTCTAAGCCGGCTGCCTGCTCTTAGGTATGACACGTTGGTGTCTCATCTTTGCTGTTGAAATAATTCAATTGCCTATCTTGTTAGATTTATACAGTGGTACCTCTGGTTAATTGGGAAAGGAGTACGACAAGGCTGTATATTGTCTCCCTGCTTATTTAACTTATATGCAGAATTCATCATGTGAAAGGTGGGCTGGATGAATCTCAAGCCGGAATTAAGATTGCTGGAAGAAATATAAACAACCTCAGATATGCAGATGACACAACCTTGATGGCAGAAAGTGAGGAGGAATTAAATAACCTTTTAATGAGCGCAAAAGAGGAGAGTGCAAAATATGATCTGAAGCTCAACATCAAAAAAACAAAGATCATGGCCACTGGGCCCATCACCTCCTGGACAAATAGAAGGGGAAGAGACAGTGAGAGAGGCAGTGAGATATTTTACTTTCTTGGGTCCATGATCACTGCAGATGGTGACAGCAGCCATGAAATTAAAAGACGCCTGCTTCTTGGGAGAAAAGCGATGACAAACCTAGACAGCATCCTAAAAAGCAGAGACATCACCTTGCCAACAAAGGTCCGTATAGCGAAAGCTATGGTTTTCCCAGTAGTGATGTATTGGAAGTGAGAGCTGGACCATAAAGAAGGCTGATCGCCGAAGAATTGATGCTTTTGAATTATGATGCTGGAGGTGACTCTTGAGAGTCCCATGGACTGCAAGAAGATCAAACCTATCCATTCTTAAGGAAATCAGCCCTGAGTGCTCACTGGAAGGACAGATCGTGAAGCTGAGGCTCCAATACTTTGGCCACCTCATGAGAAGAGAAGACTCCCTGGAAAAGACCCTGATGTTGGGAAAGATGGAGGGCACAAGGAGAAGGGGACGACAGAGGACGAGATGGTTGGATAGTGTTCTCGAAGCTACCAGCATGAGTTTGACCAAACTGCAGGAGGCAGTGGAAGACAGAAGTGCCTGGTGTGCTCTGGTCCATGGGGTCATGAAGAGTCGGACACGACTAAATGACTAAACAACAACAAAACCTCTGGTTAAGAACTTAATTCGTTCTGGAGGTCTGTTCTTAACCTGAAACTGTTCTTAACCTGAGGTACCACTTTAGCTAATGGGGCCTCCCGCTGCCATGGCACAATTTCTGTTCTCATCCTGAAGCAAAGTTCTTAACCCAAGGTACTATTTCTGGGTTAGTGAGTCTGTAACCTGAAGCGTCTGTAACCCGAGGTAGCACTGTACTTAGAATGTGGGTTGGGGGGAGACAACTTGTCCTTCAGGCACCCAAACGTCTTGGCCAATCCTGCACACAATGTCACACTCTAACCGAGCCATCCTGTCCATCATCAGAATTTTTTTTGCTTTATGTTTTCTCACCTCTATGCATTTCTCAATTACTTTTCACCCCCAAAACTCAGTGTTACAATGGCTCAAACATTTGAGAAGCGTGAAAGCTGGTGTATAATTATGCTCCAATCTACATATTAGTCCTGGAGGTATGGATCACATCGGCTCTTACCAGAATTCATAAAGGTCGAAGTCTACAAGCTTCCCTCATTATTCTTTTTATGATAATTGGTTTGAGAAGGTTTACAGTGCGAGCCTATACATTTATTCTCAGCAAGGCAGCTGAGAAGAGGGCTTACTCCTAAGTAAGTGGGTGTTGGGTTGCAGCTTTCCCCTCCTACACACCTACAGATGCATGCGGAGAGTTCTTCCTACTGGGAGTGCAGCCACTTAGGCATTCTCTAAAGTAAGGGTGGGGATCCTGTACTCCATCAGCTGTTAATTATAATTTTATTATTTATACCCTGTCCATCTGGCTGGGTTTCCCAAGCCACTCTTGGCAGCTTCCAGGAAATGTGAAAACATAAGAAGTCATCAAACGTAAAAAAAACTTCCTGAAACAGGACTACTTGTTGTTGGGTTCCATACTACTATGGTGGAACCTCTTCTTCCTCCCTGCTGGTCCTCAGCATAGTGTGGTGCAACTATGCTAGGCATAGCATGCTTGGAAGGCTTTAAGAAGGATAACCCACACCAGACATGGCATGCTCTGGTGAAGGATCTGCCAGGGCTCTTTCAACGAGGTTCAAAACCTCATAGAGTGTGTTCATCACAATGTGGCTCTGTCCCAAAACATGGCTGCTCTAGCTTCTGGGAGGCATGGCACTGATGGGGGAGGAGGCAGGGAATGGCCCTCTAAGCTACTGGGGAAGGGTTGTAACTCAGAAGTAGAGAATTTGCCTTGCATACAAAAAGTCCCAGGTTCAATCCCCGAAATCTCCAGGTGGGGCTGAGTTTGTTTCCTGCCTGAAAACCTAGAGAACCACGGTGAGTTACAGTAGACAATACTGAGGTAGATGGACCAGTCGTCTGATTTAGGAGAAGACGGCTTCCTGTGTTCACGTGTTCCTGCTGACATTTATGTTGCAGTGTGAGATGGAGCCATGCTGCAGCAGCTTCTACACTGTGATGGTGACATGAGCTGGAGCTCCAAGAGTGGCAATAGTAAACATCTCTCCACTATTACAAGTTTCAAAGAATTATTATATACTTCTATACAGTGGTACCTCAGGTTAAGAACTTAATTCATTAAGGAGGTCCGTTCTTAACCTGAGGTACAACTTTAGCTAATGGGGCCACCCGCTGCCCCTGCGCCGTCGTCGTGCAATTTCTGTTCTCATCCTGAAGCAAAGTTCTTAACCCGAGGTAGTATTTCTGAGTTAGTGGAGTCTGTAACCTGAAGCATCTGTAACCTGAAGCATCTGTAACCCGAGGTACCACTGTATTCCTCTTCTTGAGCTGGTAGCACGTGCCTTAAAAGGAACATTTGATGTACCAACAGAGATAGTTTGGGGAACATGCAACATCTTTAATAGATTATTAGGCAGGCTTCTGATAGCTTTTTAATTACCAGTCAATGGCTACTGCAAATATTGAATGTACTGTAATAATTTCCTGCATGTGACAACATGGGGGACCTTGTAGGCTTAGGAAATTTCACACAGTGGGTATAGCTGATCCAAAAAGAAAAACCAGCTTCTTAGTGTGGAATGCTTCATTTATGAATGTTGTAAAAGTATTCTAGAAATCTGTAAGGCAGCCATTTTAAAATGAAATGCATGTTTTGCTCGATATAGCTTTTTCATTGGATTTGGAAAACCAGGGAATTTGGTGGTGTTTGCTTTGTTTTTTAAATAGAGAAAGCATTGTTTGTGTAACTTTTGTTTTAAAAAGAAGTCCTTTAAATGTTATCAATATGTCATAAAATCAGTGCTTTTTTCTTAAAAAAATGTTTAGGGGTACTCTCATTTTCCAACTCGTATTGAAATACTGCCCCTCAATGAGGCCAAACATTCACAAAATGTTTAGGGGTATGCATCCCCCTGTGTCCCCCCAGAAAAAAGCACTGCTTAAAATGATGCAGGAAAACAACTGTTGGAGAAATAGTATATCATATTTTGCAGTTTCACCCATTCCTAAACTCAGATAAGTCTGTATCAATTTGATTGCCTATTTGCATATCCCAATTACTACAGTTGAAATGAATATTTGCATAAGTAGATACAGGCTTTGTCTTCTAAATCATAAGTTTTTATTTCTGAATTTTTACATCCCTATTCAAATATTGATCCCCAAATCCGGATGTCGAAATCCATCTGTAAGCTAATACTGAGGCAAATACACCTTTGCATAGTTGCTATATTTCTTAATAGATGAGTAATGGTACAAATACTCTGCTTTAGGGCACAAAAGTTAACTTTTAGAAGATCCGGCCTTCATATTTTATCTTTTCTAAAGAGTGACATGCATGCAAAGAGCTCGGGAATACAACAGAGAGCAATATAAGATAACTACTGTTATAGTTCACATATTATTATGTGCTGTACAGCAATCCAGCAATCCTGCATCATCATAAGACACAAAGGCTGGTGCCCAACACACAGTTTGGCTGCTAATGACCAAAGGGTCATATGCAAGGGGAATTGATTCAGGCACCACTTGTTACTGGAGAAAAGAGAGACAAACAGGACATGTGTTTTTGATATGCAGTGGCTGGGTCAGGCTGAGGTCTATGGTAGACTGTGTGCTCACAAATCTATTCCTATAATGCACTCATTGGTCCATCTAGCAGCTGCTTTCTAGGGTCTCAGATGGTGTCTTTCTCAACCCTTCTTGAAGATGCAGGGGATTCCCTTTGGGATTTTTGTAGACAAAGCATGTGTTCTGCCTCTGAGTTGTGGCCCTTTCCAGATTGCATTCCTTACAAATAATGTAACATGGCGTGGCTGCTATGTTTTGACAAATTCCTTCAAACTCTCTGCTTTAGGACACATTACATACATTGCCTGGTGGGTGGGAGTACAAAGAGGCTTATGTTTCTATGAAGGGAATGCTTTGGCCATTGTGGGTACCATCCAACAAGAGAGAGAAAGAGGAAGTGCTCCTCTCTCTCTCTCTCTTCAGCCCCCCCCCCATAAGCAACCTTTTCTGACACTTCGGAAATTTGCAAATAGCATCCTCTAGCCTCTATAATGACAAACCTAGACAGCATCTTAAAAAGTAGAGACATCACCTTGCCAACAAATATCTGTATAGTGAAAGCTATGGTTTTCCCAGTACTGATGTATGGAAGTGAGAGCTAGACCATAAAGAAGGCTGATCGCCGAAGAATTGATGCTTTTGAATTATGGTGCTGGAGGAGACTCTAGAGAGTCCCATGGATTGCAAGAAGATCAAACTTATCCATTCTTAAGGAAATCAACCCTGAGTGCTCACTGGAAGGACAGGTCGTGAAGCTGAGGCTCCAGTACTTTGCCCACCTCATGAGAAGAGAAGACTCCCTGGAAAAGACCCTGATATTGGGAAAGATGGAGGGCACAAGGAGAAGGGGACGACAGAGGACGAGATGGTTGGATAGTGTTCTCGAAGCTACCAACATGAGTTTGATCAAGCTGCAGGAAGCAGTGGAAGACAAGAGTGCCTGGCGTGCTCTGGTCCATGGGGTCACGAAGAGTCGGACACAACTAAACGACTAAACAACAACAACAAGCCTCTATAAATTACAGTCCAGTTTTTCTATTTCCATCATTTGATAGCACAAACCGATCTAGGCTGCAACAAACTGCACTTATAGCTATCACCTGTATTATTATTATTATTATTATTATTATTATTATTATTGCTGTTCTTATTTCTATTAAAGGCAAACAAACCTGAGGTTGCTCTAAAAATGGCAGGCATACGAAGAAAGTTGTTTCACTACATTTCGTTTTCTTTCCCCTTTTAAAAAATAGCTATGTTCTACTAGTGACATTAAAGAGTGAGATATTTCATGCTAATTTTGTCCATCCAGATTAAATATGCTGCTTCTCAAAAAAAATTGCCAACAATTATTTTGATAAAAATAACTAAAACAATGTTGAAGTACATTATGTATGTGTAACGCCAGCCATTTGCAGGAGCCTACACAATGTTCAGAAAATGCAACATGTTTCCAAGTGGGTGTGTAAAAGATGAAAACCTCAAAAGTTTCCTTTATTTCCAGTTTCTTTATTTCCCCCCTGCTTAAGTAGGTCATTAAATTTTGGGTGCATGTATTAAAGAGTCGAGGGAGCATTATTACACTGGAGCTAGTGCCTGTAAAATGTTGTGCTCTGACATAGCCTTGATAATACCCAGGTTGCAGGTTCGATCCCCATATGGGACAACTGCATATTCCTGCATTGCAAGGGGTTGGACTAGATGATCCTCAGGGTCTCTTCCAACTCTTCAGTTCTATGATTCTATCTACCTCCATTGTCAGAAGCAGTATGCCTCTCAAAACCAGTTGCAGAGAATCACAAGCATCTGGTCAACCACTGTGAGAATAGGATTCTGGACTAGATGAGCCATTGGCCTGATCCAGATACCTTGTCTTGTGTTCTTATGCTGTTTGAAAGCCAGGGGGGCTTTTTCAGCAACCTATTTTGGTCTTTGAAAATAGATAAATAAAAACGCAGTCTTTGGAGGGAGAAGGATTGGAAGTGTTGAAGGCAATTGGCTAGAGATTTGCTAAATTCACTAAACACTTAGTGCTAAAAATGTCCTAATTCCCAAGGTCTTAAATTAGCGTAAGCATATTCCTTAGGCTTTTCATATTTGCTTGTTGATTCTATGGAATTTAGATACTTGAGGGGCAGAGGCAACCATTCCCCATAGCCATGCAGAAACGAAAAAGAATGAAAAGCTGACATCGTATTTGCTATTGAATTTTGTTTATTTTGTTCCCTTTTGGTTTTTGCATGGAAATAAAATGACAGAATGATCTCATGAAAGAAAAGGCCATTATTTTGTAACCTCAACAACAGAAAATTCTTCTCCTCCAGTGTCACTGCCCAAGTCCAAATCCCTGCCTCAATGAGCCAATCAGGAGCTTGACAGCAAGTCAAGGATAGAAAAAAATCCTTTGCTTTTGGCAATTAAGTGGCAATTAATGGGTTAAGGTTTGAGGATCGTTTGACTGGTATAACCAAGAGCTGGGATTTATTGGCATGCCTAGTCTACAGTTAAGATTTCCTGAATTTAAGCATTTTTTAATCTAACAGTATCACAACTTTTTATGACATTGGGAATTGTGTGCAACTGACAGTAGCAATCAAGAGAAAAGGCAGCAGATTTGCAACTGGGTGATAGACAAACTGACTGACTGACTGACTGACAGATAGACATATATACCACAACTATGTTAAAATTATATGTCTATTTGAAAAGTAGTGATAAAGTGAAAATGCCTAGAGGTCAAAGGGGAACTCCACAATCCACAGTGTGCAAATACCTCTGTCGATTAAATATGACAATCCTTACTTAGAAGATGTTGGCTTTTCTATAATTCTGTATATTAATTTTAAATGATTGGCATCCACTTATGCTGCTTCATTCTGAGCTGAGTTTGTGTATTATATTCACAGCTGCAATGTCAAGTAATTTCTTGCTTGTCTGAAATGAGACAATCCACATCAAACACCACAGAAAGAACTTTCATGTCATCTGACACAATGCCTTTCAGCTTGAGAAGTTAGTTCAACTTATCACTGTGTGATAACAAATTATGTGCATCCTTCTCTAAATCTATCTTTTCAGCCTACAGACTTCAAGTTTGAAATCCACCCCCCAATCCCCAAACCAACTCTCATTGTGAAGTGTGAACCCTTCTTTTCACTTTTGTAATTGATGTTATTAAGCTAGTACTAGGTTTGAAACTTTGTTAAATCTGTCCCAAGTGACTTTTTGTCGTTAAAATTCTCCACTCTTGCATTTAAAATGTGCCTTCTATGCACCACTGCCGCCATCTGGATGCTAACAGAACTAAGTAAATGTTTGCAGTGATCTCTCCCTCTAGTGGCTAATTTCTTTCAGCTCCTTTGATTCAAATGGTAGTAGGCTGTGATTTGTGAAAGAAAATGATCACAAAACCTTTCTTTTCCTCCTTTTGTATGTCAGCTGGCAAGTAAGATGCCCCTGTGTCTCATTGCATTATATATATATATATATATATAGAGAGAGAGAGAGAGAGAGAGAGAGAGATTGTCATTTGCAGTTTTGCAAGGCTGACAGAATGGAAACATCACACTGCAACTATGAAAGAGAGAAATCCTATCCAGGAGCAAAGTTGCAAAGTTATTCTTTAGGTGATAATAATACAAACAGGTGATAGTACACATTCTCTTCATTTTGCTGATTGCTTCAGGAATTTCAATGAGAAATACCTTCTTGTCACTGGGAGAGGAAAGAAAGAGCAAAGCTTACATTTTTCAGACTCTGCTGGAAAATGAGACAATGGGAAAAAATTTAAAGGCACACTCATTCATTTATGCTATTCTTTCCAGTTCATACGGGAGTCAATGAATAAGATTTCACATGATGAGAAGCCTCTGGGTGCCTGTCACAGCTAGTGACTGCTGCAGCCACCTAGGAAGAACCCACTTTCAGCCTATTCAGAGCAACCCACCTGCTTTCTCACAACCCATCCTCCATCCCTCACATGCTCTTCTTTGTTCTTCTCTGCTACTTCAAGTCCAAGCTTGAGCCCTGTGGTAAAAGATGGAAAGTGAGCAAGTGGTCAATAATGAGAGAGGGTTGGTAGGGGACTTTTCCCAGATGACTGACAGAACTGCTAGCCACTACAATCCCCTAGAGGCTTCTTACCATGTGTAGCTTTGTTTAAAGGCTCCTGCGTGATCTCAGACAGAGATGTACATTCCTCAATCGTATCCTCTTTGTTGTGTTCCAGTTCAGCTGTGAATTCCATTCTCTTTCCCTTCCATCCTCCTCCCATTTCATCTTGAGTTTATTAAGCAGAGCATGAAAACTAAACTGGTTCCTAAAGCCCAAAGCTTATAAATAAGGAAACCCTATTCTGCTAACCCGTCACATCTCAACTCACACAGTTGTATCTAAAAAAAAAAAGTTTCCTCCTGTCACCTCCCCCACATCACTGCAGTAAAAATACTGTTACCACTACCATGTAATCATCATGTGATATCATTGTACCCATACACAGTCACCAAGTGGCATTTGGTGAATTTTCCATTACATATAACAAAGGACAAATATTCTAATATGATAACCATGTGACTGGAACTTCAATTCATTCAGTACCATTCAGTACCCATCCAGTCCGGCATTGTCATATGCCCTGTGGTGCCAAGCAAGATGGTGCGTGAGTGCCAGGATATAGAAGAATAGAATCCTGAGATGAGGGTTGGAGATATCCCTAGCCTTGTAGGCCAGGGGTTGCCCCAGGGCAGCCAGACATCCCAGCCAGCCAGCCAGGCAGAAGTGCCTGTCTCTGCTCTGCCTCTGCAGAGTGAGGTTCCCATTGTATCAGAGGAGCTGGCCAATTGGTGGAGCAGAGGGAGAATCAGAGGGTTGGACTATAGTCCTGTCGCCAGGGACGGGCCGCCATCAATTGCAAGGAGATACAGGGCCTTCTTTACCCGTGGGCAGAAGCGGTGCAGGGCACCCGGGCGCCGAATTCTGGGGGGGCACTAGGTGCCTGCCACTGAAGCCGCCTAAGCTCTTAACTATCTACCTGTTATGAAATGATAAATAATTTTGATCAAGCTGACATTCAAAGCCAGCCGCTGCTGCTGCCTCCACCCTGGCCACTTTCACCTCCCCGGAGTCCCACCCTGCATGGTGAGGCGTTGCTCTCTTACCTGCTGTCGGCACGGCTGCTGCATCCCTCTTCTTCTCCTTCCTCCTCCTGGGGAGCTTTTAAAAGCGCCTGGATGTGAAGCTGTGTGCCTTTGTGGCGCTCGGGCGCCCGGTTCTTGAGGGGCAACGGCAGCGAGACTCAGAAGAGCAGGATGCTGATTCCAATGCCATGGCCTTGCCTGCAACCACAGAGAAGTATATCTTGCGTGTAGACATGGGCAGCACTAAATTAGGGGGTGCTGGGCAGATCTTTGCACCCCGGCAGTGCATATGCTAAAGAGGAGATCCATATCTCTCTCTGCCCCACCCCACCCCTCACTTGCAGGCTCAGTTTTCTCACTTGGGAAGTGAACTGCATGAATAACAGGCTTGGCTCGGCTCCTTTAGCAATAGAGCAGGAGTGGCGCAGTGGAAACCAAGTGCTTATGGGAAGTCCACAAGCAGAACGTGAACACGTGAGTTCCCCAGTAACAGGTTCGTAGACACACATTGCCTCTGGCACTGAAGGTAATGGAGCCATCATGACTAGTAGCAAGGTGAGGGGAAATGTGGGCAGGGGTATGTTTTGGCCCAGGGAAAGGGAGTTCCGGGGCAGGCACTGATAAGTGGTTGCCAGTATGTATCTAGGTGCAATTTCCAGGTGCTCACATCAGTGTTTAAAGACCTAAATGACTTAGGCTCCAAATACCTGCAAGACTGCCTCCATCTTTAGATAACCTCTTGACGGTTAAGCTCACCCTCAGAAGTGGTGGGGAGACAGGAGAGGGCCTTCCCTTGTGGCAGCCCCTAAGTTGTCCAGCAAATGATTAAATTCCCTCCTTAGATTGATGCATATGGTACCTTCACTGTATGTGTTCTGAAGAGGCACCCATTTCCCTTGGCCTTTGACCCACTCTGTTCTCATGACTGTGATTTGTTTTACACTGGTTTTAATACTGCATTTTGAAGTTGCTATAACCTACCCTGGGATCTTATGGGGAGGGGCAAGTAACTAAAGTAAGGAATATTTGGTTGGTCAGCTGATGACACATTCAGCCGATGAAAAATCATGGTGGGATATAAGCCAGAGATAACTGCTTTGTGAAAATACAAATCTTGAGCCATTGCTAGGCTGCCTATGCCTCATACAAGATTGGCCTCAGACACGAAGAGGATACATAAACAGGAAGCAATTTGAGGCTATTATTTAAACATTCACATTTGAAAATATTCAAAGTGATTAGTTCCCCAGAACGGCAATTGGCAATTAAGGCATTTAAGTGGGCACACAAAAATTGAAGCCCCCTTCCAGATACTGTTCTTGTACAGAGCTTGCTTTTAAAACATGAATTCTTAATACATTAATCAGCAGAAGCAAATGGAATATCTTTACTCGGGTTGTTTTTTTTTAACTTCAGACTTTTTAAAAAAAGACTAAGCAAATACATTGTGGGGAGGTAAAAAGGAACATTGAAGTTTTTATTTAATCCCTAATTCTAAATCAGATGTGATTGATAGATTTTGCAGGCTAACCACATATGTGTAAAGAATGCCTTTTTCTCTGGTTTGCAAGATTATTTTTGGATTTATTTATTCATTTTGGAATGGGAATGGGGTGTTGTTTGTTTATATTGAGCAAACAGGCATAAATAGATATGCAGATGAAATCCCCACCTGCACTATATATTTGAGTAGCATCGTGCCACTTTAAACAGTCATGGCTTCCTGCAAAGAATTCTGGGAGGTGTGGTTAGTTAATGGTGCTGAGAGCTGTTAGGAGACCCCTATTCCCTGCAGAAAGCTACAATTCTCAGAGTGGTTAAATAATCAATCCATCTTCCCAAGGTACTCTGGGAATTGTAGCTCTCTGAGGGGAATTAGGCACCAACAACCCCACCTCAAAAATTCACCCCGGGTGACATTTTTTAGCTATAAATGTGCCACTTGGTTGCTCTGACTGGAGATATTTAGACAAGAGATAACTCTACTCTAGGGTTGACCCTTGTGGGAGGTACTGAGAGGTAATGAACCTTTACCTATAAGGCAGGCATACCTCTCAGTAGTGACTCGAGCAAATTCTTTAGAAGTAAATTAAAATCGACCAGGAAGAATATGCCATTTACCTCTCTGGACAAATGGTGTGGAAGAAACTGCTCAACGTGGCTGTTGTCTTAAATTTGATTTGGATACGCAAGCTTTTATTGATGGACACACACTAATTGGCAGAGTTGTTTTTCCCCATAATGATTTTCTTTGTCCCCACCTCACCCCCCTTTTATATATTTAAACCACAGTACAAAGCAGTATTGCCTTTGTTCCTTATTTATCTTGTACACTACATAGGGGCTTGCTCAAACTGCAAACATCTTATTCTTTCAGTATAGTGAAATGAAGTTCTATAGCATTTTAATCCAGTGCAGTATGCTTGGTACATATTGGTGCAATAACAATTTGCAATCATCATGAGCTGCAATCTGTTATATTATAATGAGAAACATGTGCACTGGCCTAGAAGCCTGGATCCTGGCTACAAATCCGATCTTACAAACACTTTCACTCTTAAGTAATGCCACTCATCGGAGTGATCTCATTGATTTTTGGCAGTAAGCTGTTTGTAAAATTGGGCCTGATATGTTTGAAACCTTTCAGAGACACTGATCAATGCTATAGTCTTAATTACTATGCTTTGCTATTGAACTGAAATACGCTGGTCTAAATGGAGTGCAATTACTTCAAAGTGCTGTAGCTAGATTACTTATTCAGATGAAATGCAGCCTTTACCGATGATCTGAGCTTTCCATTCATACCTTGGATACTTGTAATATTTTGCATTGCTTTCAGATGCTAATGAGCGTCTCACAACCCCCTCCGTCATATCTCTCTGTGACATTCCTCAATCCATACATTGGCCATCAAGGAAAAGAAACAAGGAGCTCACAGAGAACTCATAAGCCACTTACTCTCAGCAACTAAGACCATCATAACAAGATATCAGGAGTCAACATGGACCACTGGTCCCAAACTGTGTGGGAAACCACCCTACTAGAGAAGCTAACCAAAAAACTGAAATTAGCATGGTTACAAACAAAGGAGAAGGCCTTCACCCCATTGTGGCTTCCCTTCATTACATACAGAGGCCAACAAGACAATGACCTACCCCGCCCCAAGGCATACATATCAGTATGGCTAGTTTGACCCAACAACAGCCCTTCTTGCGCACATACAAACAAAGCACACTGCAACCAACCAATGACAACAACCATGCCTTTGGAGCCCTTTAGTCTCTCACTCCACCAACAAAAATATGATACCTACTTACATGACACTCACACAAAACTGTGCTCACACAATATGCAAAAGAATGTATGTTTACTATCTCCCCCTTTCAGGGCTGTCTTAAGCATATGCGGTGCCAGGGTGCAAATATCTGCCCAGTGCCCCCCCCACATTGCCAAATCCCAGGTGCGCAGGAGGGCGGAGCCAGCCAGCCGCTTCAGCATCTCCCTGGCTCAGTCACCCCCAAACTCATGGCGCAGAGCCACCCGCAGCAGAAGAGCCCACCGTGGCGCTCTGACCGACAGGCGGGCTCTTCCCCAGACTCAACTCTTTGGCCCTGGACTCTCAGCCCGGCACCCCTGTGAGCCCGGCACCCAGGTGCCCTGCACCCCTAGTAGCTATGGGTAAGGCAGCCCTGCCCCCTTTTCCCTTTTGCTCCCACTCTCTCCCCAACCCTATGCTGTCTATAACAGTAATGTCTCACATTGAATGTAACAGGCCTGTGTGAAGGACTCTTCGAATTGAAAACAGGGACACTATATGTACTTTTGTTACCCAAGAAAACAACAACAACAACTTCTTTACTCTCGAACCCAGGGTTGGCATTTGAGTAAATGACTGTTTTCTTCCCTAAACTGCAAGAATATAGGAACATAGGACAGTGGCTCTTCTAGTTCAGTATTGTCTGCTCAACATTGTCTACATAAAATATGGGTCTTAATCCTTGCTATGTAATAGTTCTGCTATTGCAGAGTTGGGGAGCCTGTTACAAAGTAGACACAAAGCTCTGCAGGTGGCTTTGTATTGGACGCTGCATAGGGTTGTTTTGATCATTAACAGAATTGTGTGCACTGAGGGGAAGGGAAGCAGCCACCATATTAGTATAAAAATATAAGCTTTGGGTGCTTCATACATCTTTAGAGTTTCAAATGGAAAAAGGCAGGGGGAGGAATACTGAATAATTATAAACAACAAGAAGGAACAAGAAATGACTTTTAAAACATCTCTAACCATATTGCTACTCCTCCAGCATAACAATAGGATGCTGGAAAAATAAGATTGCAGGACACAAACCTCAGGTGTCAACTTGTCAACATGTTACATTTAAAGTAGTTATTAAAATCATTATGCCATCAAGTCTCAAAGTTTAGATACTCCAAAGATAGCAACCTGCTTTAATTGCTCACCACTTTTCAGAGAGTGGGGAGGTGGAAGGGGGAAGAGAGAGAGGGAGGGGGGAAACCTGTTAATACACAAGTTATTCTCAGAGGTTTCCCCCACCCACATCAAAAGGCAATGTGCACATGCCATAGATTCATCAATAAATAAAACCCCAATAGCAAGAGCAGTTGACTAAAATAAATATAATTTGTAGAATCAAATCATAGGCTTTGAATACTGAATGACTAACTGGAGAGATACCTGCCTACCCATTTGCCCACTTTGGAACATAAATTATGACACCAGATAGGAATTTCTGAGAGTTTCGAGAAACACAAAGAAGAAAAAACAACAACAACATGCATGTTGACATGGCTCTGCAGTTCCAATAATGACATTTATATTGTGTTTATCTGGGGAAATTAAGGTAAATGAACATAAATGAGTGCAGTCTAAAACATGTGAAGTGTGCAAAGCTAGTGTTCCTAATCGCCCGACTGGTATGTGTAAGATTAAAAACTAGTCTATGGGGATTGGATAGTAAACTGTTGGAAGGCCAGTGCTAACATCATTATTTATCTGTTCACTGATAGGCAGATCTTCTAACTGGACCTCAGTCATGTGACTGGGGCAAGCTCACATGAGAGCTTGTCGGCTGCTGAGTGTGTGAGTTAAATCCTGCTCTTGTGGCTCCAGGCACGTGTTCCATGCAGCTGTTTGCCTGATTCCTAAAACTGGATAAAGATTGATCCAAGAGTGCCTGCCTGAGTAGAGCATTCCACCAGCAGATATGTGGAAATAGGAGGAACATTTCATTATCCTCCCTCTCCCTGTACACCCAACTTCACAAGTCTGAAAGGGAAATTATTTTTGTATGGTAGCATTGAGCAATGAATGGGGAGCGGGGGAGTCTCAGGGGAGTACACATATTCCCAAAGCAAGCAAAATCTCTAGCTCCTCGGACCATGAAGGCAATGCACTGCCTCAACACCTAGAGGCAGACTGCTCCTGTGTACCAGTTGCTTGTGGGTTTCCACTGTGAGAACAGGATGCTGAACTGGGTTGGACTGAGGCCTGATCCAACAGGCTCTTCTTACGTACCCTTCTTATGCTGCTTTAGCTGCATTGCAACAGTTGGGGAAGTGGATGGTGCTTGGCAGGCCATGTGGAGTGTGTCTGAAGTTTGTGTACCATTCCAGTGGTCTGTCCCCATTTCTCTGTCTCCCTAACAGTCAGACAACATTTAATGCAATAATGAGCATACTTAGTCTCCACGAACCTCTTTATTTACTGTCCCCTCCATTTTTGCCAGGAAAGGGTTTTAGTGATGTGATATGGAAAGTGAAAGGATGATGCTTTTAGTTTCAGCTTCCTTAATATATATATGTGTGTGTGTGTGTGTGTGTGTGTGTAATCCTATGTATCAAAGCTTTGCAAAGTTTTAGTTTCAGCTTCCTATGATAAGTACAATTAAGTACATCTTTAAGATTTATTTTAATATGACGTTATTGAGATGACTCTTCTGAAAACCATTCAGGTGGATTGCTTTCTTTTAGTTCTCTCTGTGTACATGAGTGCACCTTCTGTAATTTTCCACCAGTACACACCAAGTCAATTGCTTTAATTTACTATTTATAATTGTTATAATTATTAATAATAATATCAGAATATTGACTATGCAACTTGAAAACATGAACGTTATAAAGATGTAGACTGTCTGTCAATGATACCCATTAACCAAATGTCTCCTCAGGGCTCAAAGGATTCCTGTAAGAAAGCTGATAACTCAGCTGACTGGCCACTTACCATGTGCGCAGAGACCATTCAAAAAAAAAGATGTAGAGAGCACCTCCATTATTAAAGTCTTGCTATGTGTGTTTGTTATTGTCAGCAGCTCCTCTTGGTAGGCTGCTGGTTCCACAGAGGAACAACATTAAGACAAAAATCTGTAGGGAAGTGATGAATTGCTACACCGATGGAAACAATTTAGTACTCATTGATAGTCCATAAAGAGACTGGGTGAACTCGCTAAAGTGACTCTGTATCTTAGACTCAAACTCTGCTTTGCAATGCCAATCTTGTGAATGTGAAAGCCATTCAGCTAAGAAAACAGAGTGCTTAATGAGGCAGAATATAATGACGTGAAAGGATACAGGGCACTCAACTCCAACTCAAATCAGAACAGAAAATTCCAAGTACAGGGATACCTTGGTTTACAACCATAATCCATTCTGGAGATCCGGTTGTAAACCAAAACAGGTTGTAACCCAAGGCGCGCTTTCGCCAATGGGGCCTCCCCCCCAAAATTGGTTGTAATCCAAAAAAAAATGGATTGCAATCCAAAAAAAGAGACACACACTTCAGGGTTTGACGTTGTAACGGTTGTAATCCAAAACGGTTGCAAACCAAGGTACCACTGTATGGTACTTTGACATGTCAGTTTTCAGGCCTGATCAGTCATGTTTCCATGAGTTAAGTTTTTATTTCTTAAGAGAGAGAGAAATTATTGACCACAGCAGAGCTGCTTTCTTCTCTTAGCCTAATGAAATTTTTGAAAAATAGACCATTTCTATCTGTTTGATTGGGCAAAAGGGAAATTATTTTAGAATTCCATACCAGAACTCAAAATTTTATTTTACACTGAAATTAAGTGTTCTAGACTGCTTATCTCAGCCTTGAGGGAAGGGGCTTGACAGAGGCAGAACTCAATGGTTGGTGCCTGGTTGAATTTGTAAATTCTTGGACAGAATTGGGTGGGTGTCAAAAAGACTCTGTCGGACTGGCTCTTAAATTTGCTTCCTTTTTGGACTCTGGTGACTTGACAGAATATCTTCTATTGTACAAACTACACCCCTTAAAGCTACATTGTGGCTTGGCAATGAATAATTTAACGAATCTACCTGAAGATGTTTTGTTGGCTAGTGCTGGCTGTACATAATATTAAGCTTACAACATACTGGCAGTGGGACATAACCTTCAGTTTGACATCTCTCTGTATTTACAGCAGCTGAGGGTATCTTGGTCCTTAAGTTTGCACCTATTGGAGCAACCGTTTCTAGCTCATAAATGTGTTGCCTTCCCACATTCTAGAGGGATTATACTGGTACACCTTTGAGTAGGTAGGAACACTTTCTGCACATTGATTTAAGAGGACAAATGGACAAATAATACTTGCATGGATTTAAGATCTCTTTAGGCACTCTTTAAGAATTTCAGTGAACCCAAGGTGGAGGAATAAGTGTGTTAGCTCCACCCCTCATTGCCGGTTCAATCATCTTTCATATGGTGGAGGACCATCTTCTGAAGCAAGCAGCTTCATGGTGATCTATGCGTACAGAAGACTGCTTGCTTCAGACACCTGCCCTCCAACTTGTATGGAGTGATGAGGAAATATGAGGTGGAGCTAGCTCTCCGCACACCTTTCCTGAACAAGGCTAGGGGATGCCTAAAGAGAGATTTAGAAGAATATATTTTATCTTAAGAGAAGACTGTTTTATTTCAGCCCTTAAAAAAAAATCACCTTTTTTGGTAAGTCACTTTTCAGGTCTTACAATACAACCACAGACAGTTTTGTGGGAAATGATTTTTAGCTTCTAACAGCTACTTAGATGCACATTAAAACAATTTACATCTCCTTGCCCTAATACCTTCCTGTCTCTAATTTTAATTTAGTGTGTACGCTCTTTCACAGCCTGCACTTTAACTGTACTGTGTAAGAATAATTATTGCACCCCGCCTTGTCCTCTTTCTATGTGTGTGTCCTTAGGGGGTGGGTTATGGCGGCAGTTATGGTGCCATAAACAAATTGATTAGAACCAGAAATGAAATTGCCAGGGGAGGGAAGTGTTTTGTTTATTGGAAAAGGCAGAATGTGCCTGCTTGCAAATATTTAACCAATTTGGGAGAGAAAATGTTGCAGGAAAGTTTCCTGAAAGGTAAATGAATCTCTATTTTAGTGCACCATTCTCATTACCTTTAAGATTGAACATGAAAGGTCAGCAATGAAAGACTCATATTTGGTAAATTTTGTACTACAAGGTGCCATTTAAAATAAAAGCAAAGCTTTAACCCCCAATAAAGGGTGGTGACAACAATCACCTGAATACTGACACGTTCCTCTGCAATATTGTACTATAAACAGGAATGCTGGCTTTGCCCATATCATGATAGTCAGAGGTGGTAGAAGGAGCATTGATAGGGCTCTCTGTGAAGACCAGATGACTCCACACAAGCCAGGTCTACCCCAAGCAACCTCAAGGATGCTCAGGTGGTGCCATGGTAAAGCACTAGACGCAACACAGGAGGAACTGGTTGACTGTATCAGCAGCTGAAACTCCTGCTTCCTGTCATGTAATTTCTTACATTTATATACCACCTTTATCTTCCAAGAAGCTCAAAGTAGTGCATATGGTTCTATTCCTCCTCCCCCATTTGATCCTCACAACAACCCTGTGAGGTAGGAAGGCTAAGAGTTTTTGAAATTGCTAACCCTAGGGCAAGTGCAGTAATATTTGGCTGGTCTATGATATAACACGTGGAGGGCTATTTTTCTAGAAAACATGGTGCTGGAACTCACCATGAATGCCTCTCT
This sequence comes from Podarcis cretensis, assembly GCF_951804945.1. Classification (NCBI taxonomy): domain Eukaryota; kingdom Metazoa; phylum Chordata; class Lepidosauria; order Squamata; family Lacertidae; genus Podarcis; species Podarcis cretensis. The sequence continues at coordinate 114,685,697 of NC_137170.1, read as the reverse complement.
TGTTCTCTTATAATGACAATAGTGTCCACCTGAGAGGTGGCTTGACTGCATCTAGCACAATATTTAGGCAGATGTTTAGGTTCATACACTATGGGGTGGAGGAGAGGTTTCTAAGGAATCCTAAGGGAAGCTCTAAAAGAGGAAGTTGTTTTCATGTTTTTAAATATATCTTTCATGCAATTTCTCAAGGTGGCTCCGACAGATCACTACATTGTCTTGAATTTACACCTATTAAATATCAATGATAATGATGATGGTGGTGGTGATGATGATGATGATGATGGTTCTTGTTTTCATTTTTTGAAAGTTCTTCATGGTTCACTAAAGGAAGAGTGTATTTTTCCTACAAAGTTGTGGATGTGCAGATTAGACACCTCTTATAGCGGTGTGGTCAACCTGTGGCCCTCTGACAACTGTCATCATCCTTGACCATTGGCCATTCTTGCTGGGACTGATGAGGGCTTGGAGTCTAAAGGAATCAAGCATTGAAAAAGAATTAAGCCAGTGAAGAAGCAAGGTTCTGCAGGGCAGCCAGAGATGTCAGCATTGATTTTCTGTCTGACCTTTAGTTCTTGCTGTTGTTCGTAAGAAGATTTAGTTTGTAACAAATTAAAGACGCCATGGGATAAACTGCTGAGTCAGAGTGCTAACACGAAATGCTCACGGTGAGCATGTTTTTCATATCTGCCATGATGAAAAAAAGCCAACAGGAATATGATCAGTAGGCAGTCAAGAAAATGCTATTTTAATTAAGGAGCTGCCCATGGAAACAGTGATAATTTTAGACCAAATTAAATCGATCCCTTCTTGCTTTGTGTGAAACTATTCAAAGGGCACTTTGAGATTTCAGATGTATCTTGCCAGATAAATATTGCAACTAAAATCCTAGGACCCCACTGTGGGATGGCTGCCATTCAAGTCTGGCTTGCACTGAAATTGAATTTCAGCCATGTTGTGATCTGCCAATTACGTGGGCTGAACAGTGGTGAGTCAAGCTCAGACCAGCTTCTGTGCATGTCAATTTGGTTGTCAGAGACTTTAAAGAGGAGCACAAACTTTTCAGTGGGGTGTAAGGATCCCACTGAAAAATGAAATCCCTCTCACCATTTTCTCTTTCTTCACACTTGGCCATTTTTACACACCAGATACACATAGAGAGAAGGGCACTTTAAGACGCTTCTCTGTATTATAATCCCACACCACTAGGGAATTGACCACATGGGCATGATTAATTCCATAGGACCTTGGGACCCGCCACCCTGGCAAGGAACCAATCAGGTTGGGAGGCGGGATCTCACCATGTGACTGTTTTGATTCACATGCAATCACCTGGAAATAGGAGTTCATCATAAGGAAGCAGCACCTCTCAATGGCGACCTTAGGCAATCTCTATAACCCTCACTCACATTCCTGACCACCGTGGGTGATATCAGGACACTAGTTCCTTTGGCAATCATAATTCATATACTGACTTTGTCGGCAGGGACTGAAAAAGTAATGTGGGCAAAGTAATCCTGGTCTAAAAAAATGGCAAGCTAGAATTCCTTTATTGGGCATACAGTTCTGGCATGGGGGAGGAATTTGGATGGAAGCACTCTTTGTACAAAACCATGTAGAATCCTAAACATGTCCTTGTACTTATGCATCTACAAGCATTACCCACATTTGAAAGCTGAACCTATCTCACCAAGACATCACATACTTGTGTGTATATCAGCCCTCAGTGTTTTTGATAAAGTGACCTTTGGAGAGAACTTTTAACATTTTCACAGATTCAGCCGTTTCATAGATTAAATCATTAACACGTTTGCTTCAGATCTTGTGAAGCCACAGCTAGCTACTAAGGAAATGCCTTTAGGAAGTAATCTGGCTGTCAGACTGGGGGTGGGCGGAGGGAGTTCATCAGATTGAAGCCTTCGGTGGTCTCAATGGCTAAAAAGTTTCACTGGCTATCCCTCCCCGAATGTGCTGCTTTTCCAGTCAGATATAAAAATCCTTGTAAAACTCAGTACACAGATTGTAAAAGCAGTCTGAGATTTTGAGAAATAAAAACTGTTTATTCAGTATAGCCATAAATACAAATAAAAAAGGAGAAACACATTTTATAAGTCACAAAACTGGCTTGATGCAAAGCATCGGTTTGCCTCTCCACATTTTAGGGAACCTAGGAAAATAAAAACAGGGCCAGCCCTATCACTGAGGAAAGGGAGCCAGGTGCTTCAGACAGCTGATATTGAGTGTCATGAAAGGCAGCATATTGCTAGCTATGTTACATGTTATTATTGTATTTTTATGCCCAGAGAGCAACACTTGCAGGATCAATTTTTTATTACAGTAGGGATATGTGAAGCTGTCAGTGGTGGCTGGTAGGGTGGAAAGCATGGAAGACAACAGTAGGTGGAGCCAAAATATTTTTAAAATATGGCAACCCTAACTTATTCTAGAAACATAACATTTTTTCACAACCCCAGAAAACAATTGGGGTATTTGATATAACTAAGTTATTTACTGTCAGATATATTATCAGGAGTATCTGGCAGAGTTCAGCTCTTGCAGCCAAGGGCAATGGAATATTTAAAATCTGAGAAGTCACTACCTAGGCCAAAAATACTTCAGAAGTCTAGTCAGGAGGAGGATGAAGTCTCATGGGAATTCCATAAGCCTCTAAATTTTAGCAAGTAGAAAGGAAGTAATGTACAAGGATGGGACATGGGACGAACAGAGATGGGGGAGATTTCACCTAAACTGGAATTCAGCAATTGAAAAGTGTTGTGTTTGTGTGTGTGTGTGTGTGTGTGTGTGTGTGTGTGTGTGTGTGTAACTTTCCCATCTGAGTGTTTTTGTGGCAAGCCAAAAGTGTTGAGAAAAGACTGTTGGGTTTTTGGTATTGGAGCTTAGGGCCTGTGTTTGGATGTGTGGGTTGGCTGAGAGTCATTATGATTGGACACTTGAGAATTCTTGTATGCCCAGCTGAGATTTGTGAGAACCCTAAAACAGCCTCCCTCTGTACCTGACTGTGAGGGGAGTCCAAAGTTCTCTCCAGAAGAAACAGAAGGCGATGCTGTATGCAAAAAGACATGTACACGTGCACTAGACTCATACTGGTGTGCCCACGGAAGGCCTCGTTTGCACCTGAGGGACTTTTTGGAGTAATCGATGAACTTAAAATTCATCTTGAACTTGTTCTCCACAGAATAACCAAATTTATTTGAAAGAAAACATATTCTTCACAACAAGGGAGGAAGGATGTTAGGACTCATGGGCAATAAACTAAAATATGCTTCTTGAAGTGTGTTTTTGAACTTCCCTCTTGTGCTTAGGAGAAAAAAGAAAGAAAAGAAGGCAAAGCAGTAGATAGAAGCAAGTCTCTGTACAATTATTTGAGACCTGCCCGATTGGGAGGCATCTTTTCGGTGACTTGATCTTTAAGTACTTATAGCATATAACTTCATCATGCATAAAGCAGGACTAGTGGTGAGATTTCCTAGGGAAATAACAGGACAGAAGAAAGATGGTAAATTTCCATTAAAAGGCTTAATAGATTGGAGAGCTATTGTCAAATGGAAACTGAGGTAGAGCAATGGGTTTTAGAGAAACATCTCTACAGAAGGAGGTGGAGAATCACCAAGCCTTTGGATTTCAAGCAGCATCTGTTTGAATACATATAATTTTAAATTCTAAAGTGTTTTATTCATAATAGGTATTTACTTTCATTCAGGGTACATTTCTGGATCATCAACAGGATGAATAAGTAAGATGCACTTTCTGCAGCCACTGATTTGTATTTAATTATTTTTTAAAAAAACAAAAAACCCAGCTTAAAAGATATGTATTTGAAAGGAAATCAGTTTGTAGATTGTAATGAATCTCAGGGGGAATGAAAAATAAATGACTTAAGTATACATAATAATGTTTGACAAGCTCTGTCATGATTGCCATTTTTTTTCATTTCACTTGTAGAAAATACTAATTAAAGTGAAAAAGAAGAAGCCAAGGGGAAATGTGGCTTCTTTAAATAGGCACAAATTGGGGGAGTAGGTGGCAAGAAGATATAATTTGGGGAAGTAAGATACCGATTTGCAAAAAAAAAATATAAAAATTAAAGTTCCCATAATTCTTCCAAAGCTAACTCTAAGTCTCCCTGATTTGAATGAGACAGTTATATTTGTGCATAATTCTGCCATTTAAATAAATGGTAGTTCCAAATGCTTAGGTTTGGCTGGATGGAACATGACCAACAGGATGAGAATATATAACAGAGTTGATTTGGTCTACAAATATTTCCTCAAATGGCCATTTGGACATGGCATTAAGGCAGTGGTTTCCAGGGGCGCTGGAGCTAAAAGCCCATGCACTCTAAGGTTCCTCCTAATAGGACTGGCCCCATGCACAGACTTTGCATAGTCACATTCTGTTCCTCTGTTTGGGAGAGAGCTGTAGCTCAGTGATAGACCATATGCTTTACTTGTGGAAGACCCCAGGTTCTAACAATGACATTTCCAAGGACTGAGAAATATTCCTGTTTGGAAACCAATGGCGAGCTTATTCTTGGAACGTGGATCCTTGTGTAACCAAAATGCCACAACCCACAGACAAGCGGGAGGATCCACTTGGCTCCCAGAAACCCACAGAATTCATTAGGATTCGCCTAACAAGCCATGTCAGCAGAAGCCCTGTGCAAGGACTTCCAGTTGTACACAACTGTTTGTGATTCCCCACAGCTGATTGATATCTAAGCATGCTCAGCTGGCATGGAATGCTAGCTGACTGACAGCAAAGGAAAGTGAAACCTGTCTGTATGTGTGGGGAGGGAGAGAATGGAGTGGAATGGAGTGGAATGCAGTATTCTGGAAATGGGCATGGTTGGTGAGCTGACTGAAACTCTGAACAGGAACACACCACAGTGCAACATTTTGCAGATCCTATTTGTATGTCCCCAAACGCATGCAACCCGAGGCTACACAATACGGAGAAAGATCAGTTGTGGTGGGCAAGCTGTCTTTTTGAGTGTTTTATCTGCTGTTGCTGATATCACTGAGGACACCCAGGAGGTTCCATTAATACCACAGTCAATAATGCTGCTTCTTTATCACAATGCAGTACAAATCCTCTGCAAGTCATAACCAGTATGTCTCATGAACCTGTTGAGGTTAATTTTTGACTAACTATATTGTTCTCCCACCGTTTAAGGTAACTTACATCAAACCAGAAGACACCAGAATGCCCAATTTTACTCATCCATAAGCCAAATATGCTTAGTAAATAATAATAATGTGTTTTGCAAAATCCTGGTCATATTCTGTGAAATGATAAGAGCAAGGAAAGGTCTGCAAGAGCTCGTTGATATCATCTGGTATTTGCACGCTCATATGCAATAATATTATCCCTTTGATTTAGCTCTTCCGTTTTAAAGTACCAGAAGAGCATCATAAATAATAAATAATAACCATATCTCCATGCAAAACTGCTTGCCTAACATTTAAAAACTTAATCAAGCGATTTTATGGGACTCCTTTTTCCTTTTTTTAAAAAAGTCATTTTGCAGTAACAAATACTTAACTCATGTAGAACACACAGAAGACGGTATTAAAGCAGCCATTCTGTCACAAGCATGGCAGGATTTAGTGGCACCTTAAAATGATCGGACTGGTTTTTCCATTGGCATACATCAGTCTCAGGTTTTGCTTCAGGACAATTTTCCAGCTGCACAGTTATGGTGTGCATTGGGGGGGGGTGCAGTTGCCTGTGAAGAAAATGGGGAATTTATTAGATAACACATTGCAGAAGGCAGCAATCACTGTTTGTGGGAGATGGCAATGTTCAACACTGAAAATAAGTATTTAGGAGCAGATGAAATTACCACCTACTAATGTCAGTTTTTGTCCATGGAGCCCATTCTTGTCTTCTCTGTCTGGTAGCAGCTCTCTTGGAACTCAGGTCAAGGTCCTTCCATCCTGCCTGATGGATAGAAGAGGTTTCAAGAAGAGGTTCCAGGGACTGAATCTGGGACTTCCTGCATGCAGAGCCATAACCCCTCCTACACTTTATGCCAGAAGGAAGTCAAAAACAGCCACTCGTCACTGAGAAATATGGAGAACGGTTTCTAGGGATTTCAACAGTCTTATCAAAATGCTTTAGGTTTCCTGTGTAGCTCCTCACATCTCACACCTGAGATGCACTCTGAATTTCCATTTAGGCAAAATTGGCCAGAAGATATAGAAAACCCCCCTAAGATGCACTGCTAGTCTTAAGGAATCCTCAACATCCCTCAGAGGTTTTGCTTGAGTAGGAATCCTCACATTTATTCAGGATTTAGGCTAGCTATGCAAAGAGAGGGCTGTGAGGGTCCTTTGAGATGGGAAGAAAATGGGGATTTAGTAGATTGATACATAGTAGCCTGCCTAAGAACTGTCAATTGCCAGTAGGAAGGGCTGGGGAATGTATTTGAAAGCCTGTAGAGCCACACTGCCCATCAGTATTGACAGCCTTGAGCTTGATGGACCAATGGTCTGTCTCAGTATAAGTCAGGTGCTGCTCAGCATTTGCATCCAATCAATGAGTGTATCGCCATTGCCTTGTTGTTGTTGTTTAGTCATTTAGTCGTGTCCGACTTTTCATGACCCCATGGACCAGAGCACGCCAGGCACTCCTGTCTTCCACTGCATCCTGCAGTTTGGTCAAATTCATGTTAGTAGCTTCGAGAACACTATCCAACCATCTCATTCTCTGTCATCCCCTTCTCCTTGTGCCCTCCATCTTTCCCAACATCAGGGTCTTTTCCAGGGAGTCTTCTCTTCTCATGAGGTGGCCAAAGTATTGGAGCCTTCCTTCCAGTGAGCACTCAGGGCTGATTTCCTTAAGAATGGATAGGTTTGATCTTCTTGCTGTCCATGGGACTCTCAAGAGTCTCCTCCAGCACCACAATTCAAAAGCATCAATTCTTCAGCTCTAAAATTAGGAAAAGTTAAATGTGGCATGTAAAGGGAGAAAGCCAAGGAACACTTTATACCATGGGTAGGCAAACTAAGGCCCGGGGGCCGGCTCCGGACCAATCACCTTCTTAAATCCAGCCCAGGGACGGTCCAGGAATCAGTATGTTTTTACATGAATAGAATGTGTCCTTTTATTTAAAATGCATCTCTGTGGGGCCTGCCTGGTGTCTTTACATGAGTAGAATGTGTGCTTTTATTTAAAATGCATCTCTGGGTTATTTGTGGGGCATAGGAATCTGTTCATTTCCCCAAAAAAATCTAGTCTGGCCCCCCACAAGGTCTGAGGGACAGTGGACTGGCCCCCTGCTGAAAAAGTTTGCTGACCCCTGCTTTATACTGTATATGCTACTGAGGCCACAGTAAGTGGCAGTCTTTCTTTCATCACTGGCTGATTCAACCCCAGCAAAAAACATGGCCTGTGCCAGGGATGGGGGCACTTTTGACCCTGCAGATATCATTGGATTCCAACTCCCATCAGCCGCAGCCGGCATGTCAGGGTTGAAGGGAGTTGTAGTTCACCGACAACAGATTGCCCTTCCCCACACTATAGCCATTTTTTTAAAAAAAATAATTATTCAGTTGTAGCCTGAAAATAAATAATTATTCAGTTGTAGAATCATCCTCCTACATATTTATTCCCTTCCCCCTTTTTATTCCTAATATTCAAGCAGCAATTTGTTTATTACTGTTTACTGAAAACAGCCCTGTAACCAAATTAAATGACTGTCTTAATTTCCATATGTGTTCTGCTGAAATGTATTTATGCTCTGAAGGTTTTGACCACACTAATGTGTGTGTCGTTGTCGTCCCCCCCCCCCACCACAGATAGAAATTAACATTTACACAGCCGTAAGCAATATAAATATTCATTTTATTTATTTCCTTTTCCATAAGATTAAAAGACATGTTTCCTTAGCCCTAGAGGTAGCTGTCAGTTGGAAGTGCAAATTGGAGTGTGCAAAAATGTTATGCTCCTCTGCTGATAAAGCAAGTAAGAGCAAGTTTTTAGTTACAGGTTGACAAATTTGATTAACTTACCCAGTACAAAAAACCAACAACCCATCCCTCATATTTGTAATGTTGGAATAACAACTAAGAATCCTTACTCTTCCTCTCTACAGGATTATGCTGAAAAGGAGAATACAATCGCCAAGGCTCTGGAAGACCTTAAAGCCAACTTCTATTGTGAACTTTGTGATAAACAATACTATAAGCATCAAGAGTTTGACAATCACATCAACTCCTATGACCACGCTCACAAACAGGTAAGTGCCTGCATTTTCACGACTGCCAAAATGATGTTGTGGTTCGACCCCCGCGAAGTAAAATGAAGACACAGGGACACGTGATATAAGGTTAATGGGCTAGAAAAGGCCACAACTTTATTGATTACAGCAATGAAAAGGTATTGGCTTAGGCATTGGATCGCGAAACACAAAGAGAAATGAGGCCGGGGGGGAGGCTGGCACTGCAGCATAAAGGCTGCTGGACACGCCCCCCCCCATGGCACCTGGTTGGACGGCCACCGGGGGGGCGTGAGTGCCAGCCAGGTGAGCTGGAGGCAGGGGGCAACGCCCCCTCCTAGGAGCGGTGCTCGGGCTCCCGTCCACAACCACTCCCCTCTCTTTCAGGGAGGAGAGTCTTAAATAGCAAAGGTATTTTTTCCACTGCTGTTTTGTGCCTGAAACCCTAGTTGAAAATAAAAGACCTGTGGTTATAACAAGTGTGCACCATTTTGAAGAAAGAGGGTACTAACAGACTGTCACTGTTCGGGGGTTGGATTCTATCACATACCAGCAAGTTCAGGCTGCAGAATTATAGGACGCATTTGCACCATATATTTAAAGCACTGTGGCACCACCTTCAACTGTCATGGCTTCCCACAAGGAATTCTGGGAAGTGTCATTTGTTAAAGGTGCTGAAAGTGGTAAACAGAGACCCCTTTAATTCCGCTTTGCAAGGAACTCTGGGAATTGTAGCTATGTGAGGGGAATAGGGGTCTCTTGACAACTCTCAGTACCCTTAACAAACTACAGGTCTCCAGATTTGCGGAGGGGGGGGAGTCACGACTGTTTAAAGTAGTTTAATAGTGTTTTATATGTATTGTGTGGATGTGACCATAGAGTCTTGATCAACAAGCCTGCTTCTTGCAAAAGATCTGACTTTTTGAGATAAGGAAAGTGACAGGGAATTCATTGGATAGTGTGGGACAACACATTTTGACATCATCTAATCACTTGTTGGTGTTCTGCTGTTTTATTATATTTTATTGTGTTTGGCTACTATCTTATATTTGCCTACCTGGGGGTCAGCCCCTTTGAAATCAGCCAGACTTACCTTTGAGTAAACATGTACACAACTGCACTGTTTTTTTCCTATATTATTAGGCACTTTAAAATGTTGCTTAAAGTTGGGATGGAAATAGTAAAATTAATTACCGTAATTAAAATTTATTTCTCTATTATAAAACTTTCCAGTACTGGAGTCTTTGAGATTCTGAAGGATGTGTGAAAACTCACAATTTAATAAACAAGCATGACTACTAATGGTTCCTTCTTTAATATTTTATTCCTGTTTCTGATGCACCAGAACCAAAATAGCTTCAGAAGATTAGCAAGGATTTCTTTCACTCTCAGCCCCATCAATTAAAATTTGCCTTCACTGATTAATATTGGACTCCTAACCAATTAATCAACTAAAGCGTTAATGGATTAATCTGCTGATTAAAGCTTGCAAGGCTCCATATGAGTGATTACATCCTCGGTGCTCTCCTGATTTGATTTCTTATCAATTACATCCACAGTAATTGCGGATGGCCTGAATGTACATGCTTGCCTTGTATAGACAGCTGTTGTCATGTTGACCCCAAGATTGGAGAATATAAGACATATAAAATAGTTAAGGTATTTTTTTTTTAGATGTTTGTGTTTTATTTGTATGCAAGCTTTTAACTTGTGCAATGACAAAACCAGGCAAATAAGAAGGTGACTTATGAGTTTGTGAGGTGTGAGACACCCTAAATTCCTGGATCCAATAAAAGTTAGAAATTAATCAAGGTTTGGAGAGTTAAACTATGCCAAACACTGAACCCCTGAATTAAGTTTATGTTAACAAACCAGGCCAGTCTAGTGATTGCTGAGTGTAGGTTATTAGGGGGACAAAGACTGGTGATGAGTAATCAAAAGATGAGTCATCTGGACACTCAGTGCCAGACAGCAATGGGAGTGATGGAGCCCCTTCTTCTACATGGGTTTAGGGGTTTATGATTTCAGTTTGGGTGATGTAGGTTGGGGAGGGGGGATCCTTTTCAGTCTGTTAGCGGCAACAAGGAAGAAGAAATGGGGGTCAGGGGCACCATGTGATAGCTGACTGTGATAACCTAAAGAGACAGAGAGCATGGCTGATTTCTCTGTTCTGAGACCCAAGCTTGCTGTGCCTATGGGAGAAGCAAGAGACCCTCTTGGAATCTGAATGCTCTGAACTCTCTCAATCTAGATTCAGGCTGTAAATATGCATTAATAAACCATATATCATAAAGACACCACAGTCCCCGCTGTGCCTCATTGTTCCAAAAGAAAACATGAACCCTGTTTCATGCATGCCCGGTACCCTTGGAATCTCACATCCTTCAGAGATTGGGGTGGCACATAGCAATACAGTGGTACCTCGGGTTACATACGCTTCAGGTTACAGACTCTGCTAACCCAGAAATAGTGCTTCAGGTTAAGAACTTTGCTTCAGGATAAGAACAGAAATCATGCTCTGGCGGCGCAGCAGCAGGAGGAGGCCCCATTAGCTAAAGTGGTGCTTCAGGTTAAGAACAGTTTCAGGTTAAGAACGGACCTCCGGAACGAATTAAGTACTTAACCCGAGGTACCACTGTACACTAAAATTGGTTTCTTCCAAATGCTACAGGATGCAATTCTAAGGACACTTACATGGGAATTCTGAGTGCACATACTTAAATGTTTTGGGTTGGGGTTTTTTTAAATCTAGCTCATAATAATGTTTGACACATTGTCCTCTAATGGGATCACAAGATCTGAGCCGAGAGTTCAAACTCATGACACTTCAGTTGAAAACTGAGGATGGTGAATAGTGAACGGTTAAACCTCTTTTGGATGGGACTGCATTTTCCCTAAAGCAGGAGTGGAGTACCTGTGACGCTTTCATTGTTCCTGGACTGCAAATCCCATCATACCCAAACAGTAGCCATGCAGGCTAGAGGGCTACATGTGTCCGAAGGATCAGGTCCACAATTTGGACGTCTTTACTTTATAAGAAAAATAAGAAGCTGTGCTTTCAAACAGCAAGGCTCTCCCTGTAAAAAATGGTAACTTTTGCTCATACACCCCCAGTTCACCAAAATGCACCCCCATTTTTACTGCATGTGAATGGGTCAATAAAGGGGGGCATTTTCATCCTATTTAATTTCCTCCAGTACTGTTTTTGTATCCAGTGAAAATGTCTTTTGACCTAATACTATTTTTTTTTTTTTTGCTGTGTTCTCCCCTTCCCTTTCCATTTTTAATTTGAAGCAGAAGTAAACAGGAATCTGTTAGCACACAAATTTATCTCTCAGCCCTTAAGTGGTTTATGATTCACATAGAAGTGTGGAGAACTGAACATCTTGCTGGAGACAGATAAACAGGATATTTAAGGGAGGAAAAACGACTATACCTTATTTTACCTGTTAGCATCCTGTATAAATATTTGACAAAATGGAATAAATAGCAAGAAACTAAGGGGCTTGGATTAAATAAAACCCGACTGTGAGCAGAAGGAGAAAATGTTTCTTCCAGCTCTTACGGAGGTCATAGTGGGATATTTCTTATCATGCAGCACTGGAGTGTCCCAGAGGTTGCATTACAAGTTTTAAAAAATTGTGAATAAGGAAGACATAGGTTATAACATTTAACTTAGATAGCCGATGTGCTGCCCTCCAGATATCACAGACTACAACTACTATCTAAGCATGGCTAATAGCCAGGGATGATGGGAGTTCTAGTTCAACAGCATCTGGATAGCACCACATGGACTACCTCAGCCTATAAACTGGTGTGTTATAAAACCATCTTGAGAGACAACAGCTCATGCAAAGCAAAGAACTTCTTTGTAATTTTGACCGCAATCATCTTTCTTCAAGCAGCAGAGCATCTTTGCATGCTAGAAGCCCATTATTTCAAGCTAGGCGTGTGATGCAGTCATAAATAAAGATTGCAATTTTTAAAAAAATCAGAGGAACAAGAGTGGCTTGAGCAGCTAAATTTGACTGGACACACCCACCTCAATGGCGAAGTACTTGCAACCTAGAAGAAGAGCACCAGAATGTTGTATTTTGGCTCCAAATGGGTGCTGAGGGTAGAAGCAGTGTTGAAATTGGCAAGCAAAATGCTTCTGTGTGGAAATTTCTGGATGCTAAATATGGCTGGTGGGGCACAAACTGTGGAGGCCTGGCTTGTTCGTGGAGACTTTTCTTAGCAATATCATTATTGTGGTTTCCTCACTTCTGCTGATATTATACTGTTCAAAAATGTGGGCAAGCAGTTTTTTTTATTCTACTTACATCATTTGAATTGTTGGGTATTCTGTCCCTTGGTAAAAGTAGTTCTTTCTTATATCAGTTTTTGCATAACTTTTGTGTCACGGGAATCTGCCACTGTGACAGTTTTGGAAATGTAACTTTTTTTAGGTTACCAAACCTCAAAGGGATAGTTGGCTCATTGTCCTTCCTTCCTACCTACCTTCCTTTCTTTCCTAGTACATCCGCCACTGTCCTTATCAGACATGTTTAGTGAACTGTTGTGGGATGACTCTTTACCACCAATCAATAAAACTTTGGGTGGGGGTTGAGGAATCTTTATTGAAATGCTATTTGGATTTGGTGGCTGGTAAAAAGTATCTTATTTCCCTAGGCCTTTTAATCTCTTCCTTCTATATATTTTGTTTTTTTAAAAAAAAAATATGGATGATGTTTTTGTATGTTTTCTTAAATTACTACATGCATTTTTAATCTGTTTAAAGGTAAAGGTACCCCTGCCCGTACGGGCCAGTCGTGTGCGACTCTAGGGTTGTGCGCCCATCCCACTTAAGAGGCCGGGTGCCAGCGCTGTCCGCAGACACTTCCGGGTCATGTGGCCAGCATGACAAGCTGCATCTGGTGAGCCAGCGCAGCACACAGAAACGCCCTTTACCTTCCCACTAGTAAGCGGTCCCTATTTATCTACTTGCACCCGGGGGTGCTTTCGAACTGCTAGGTTGGCAGGGGCTGGGACCGAACGACGGGAGCACACCCTGCCATGGGGATTTGAACCGCCGACCTGACGATCGGCAAGTCCTAGGCGCTGAGGTTTTACCCACAGCGCCACCCGCATCCCCTTTTAATCTGTTTGGAACTGCCCTAAGAACATGACTTTGGATGTGGCATCTAAATCTTTCAAATAAATAAAACTAAAAAATCAATTCTGGACTTAAATGGAAGAACGGATTCATCACCTCTATACCTTTTGGGGGAGTTTTGGAACTAAGAGTCTTCTGGACATCTCTGGTACCAGCTTTCCCCCTGTTATCATGACCTTAGTTCTTAGAAGTTAATTGGCATCATTCTGCTATTGATTGCTCTTCCTAAATGGCATCTCATTATTTTAAACAATTAGTTGCAACAGTCAGCTGGTAAAGGCTGTCCCATCTTTGTCAGAAAATTGCTGGCTAACACCAGAGCTCATCAATGTGGAGCATTCTAAACACCTAGGGAAGTACAGAGTATTATTGTTAAATCTGTTAGCAAATCAAGATATCTCTTCTTTTATGTCTCTTTTGTCCTCGTGTGCAGTCAGGCAGCTAATTTGATGGCATTTGGGAACTCTTTGACAAAAAGTTTGCTGTCATCTCTTGAAACTTAGCTCAGTTTCTCTTGTTGCACAAGACCACATCAGTGGAAAAGCTTCTCCCTAATCAGAATGAGGAACTAATTGTGTTGTTGATACTATGGAAATAACTTTTCTTGCATACAATATCAGACAGTGGTTTCCCTCCTCATCTTTCTCTGCTCACTGTGACTCCATGGAAAACAGGTTCTTCTGGTTTTCCTTGGATAGAAATGACCAGGATCTTTGCAAAAAGCTTGTTGTTATCATTTGCCTCTGCATTATAAATTAATTTTAGAAGGATGTTGTGCAATTCCAATGCTCAATCAATAATACAATATGTAGGCAACTGGCACCATTTCTGATGGGTAGACAACATTCTAGCCAGCCAACATGCTATCTAACTAAGTCAGCTTGGCAAAATCCATCTACTAAGTCTCCTCAAGTTTTGTTTAAGCCTTATAACACAGTCCACCCCATTCCCCCAAAGGAGTTGCTACTCATGACATTTTCTGAAGCCCCAACAGAAGCATAATTAAGTAACATTTGGGGGGGGGGGTTGAGATAATTTTCTGTCTCTCACAGGTAAAACATCAGATTACAAACAATAAAAATACCTTGCTTATAAAATATATAACTCCCCTTTTAAAGTTGATTCCTATCCTCCCATGGCTATTTTACAATGCTATTATACAAATCTATGATGGTGCTCCACTTTTGGAATACTGTGTGAAGTACTGGTTAACTCATCTAAAAAGGGAATATTGTAGATCTGGAAAAGGTTCAGAAAAGGGCAACCCAAATGATTAAAGGGATGGAGTTAGTTTCCTACGTGGAAAGGTTATGGTGTTTGTTCACCATGTTTCTAAATTTAAAAGCTCAAAGGGGACAAAATAAAAGTACATAAGATTGTGCATGCTTGGAGAAAGTGGTTAGATAAATGTTTTTCTCCCTTTCTCAGAATCCAGAGCTATCCAATGGAGCCAAAAGTTAGTATCAGGACATGCAAAGGAAAGTGCTTCTTGACATAGGGCCCAAACCAAGGAATGCCCTCCTGCAAGTTGTGGTGGTTGGCTTAAAAAGAGAAATTGACAAATACTTGGAGATTAAGACTATCAACAACTACTAGCTACAGTGGTTATGTTTGACCTCCACTGTCTGAAAGCCAGTGGCTGCGAATCGCAAGGTGGGAGGGTCCTGTTGTACCCAGGTGCAGCTTGTGGGCTTCCCCTTGTTTGTGTTAAAACAAGAAGCTGGACTAGATGGGTCTTTGGCTTGATCTAGCAGGACTCTTCTTACAATGGTCTGAAAACCTAGACAATAAATATCCTCAAGTCCTACTACTTGTACTGTCCATTTTAAATGCAGTACTGTTTGTTCCGTGATTTTGTTTCAACACAGCATTGTCAGCATTAATTGCTGAAATTATAATCATGCAACCTGCTGTCATTTTCTGCCTGTTTATTACCTACATAAATTGTGCCAATCACGAGGGGGAGGAATAGAGCTGCGTCAAGAGGCTTCTTTAGCTTTCCCTCCCACACCGTCTTAAAACTGCTGACATTTGCATTCCCTTGAGTAAGGTAAGATTGCCAAAGCAACAGGACAGCGCTAGACCTTGAAGAAGGTGAAGAAACAGAAATTCCACTTAACTTACAACTCTGCTGAAATCCAGAAAATGTGACTAGAACACTAAGTCTGAAAGGAAATCCATGATAATGGTGGTGAAGACGCAGTAATTGTTGAGACAGTGGACTGGAGGAGGAATTTTTTAAAACAAATCAGCTGCACAGGAGTAAATGAGATTGAACTGAATTATAGCTCTTGAGAGACAGGATTTGGAGCTCATGGGAAAGCCTTTGATGTTATTCAGTAACACCGTATGACATCATACACTGCAAAAGAAAAGAAAGCAATTGATGACAGCAACTTCCAGCAGGCAGGCAAAATAAAAGAATGGTCCTATCTGCACATTGGTCCAAGAAGTTTGGATTAGATGAGTCAATTCCCCATATGCTTTCCTAATACATAAGGAAGAATGCTACATCATGATCTAATTCCACTTTGTTGGTTAATGGGTCACAAATTTGAAACAGAATGTCATTCGACTACCCTAGGTAGCTGAAGCAGCAAAGTTTGGTGGGGTTTTTTTCCTAATAAGAAAGAAAGAAAGAAAGAAAGAAAGAAAGAAAGAAAGAAAGAAAATAGAAGAAACCTCAGCCACCTCATCTTTTAATGTCAGCCCACTCACTCTGATCCAAAAGTTCTTCAGTGTTTTTCCACCAAGATTAATCCAATCACCAGTGGTATTTTTTGTTCCACTCACCACCACCCAGTACCAAAACTGAATACTTTGGCCCAATGAAACTTTGATCTGGCAGCTGGAATTGTTGCAGAAGTGCAGGGAGGTAATGCATTGATTTTGTTTCACCTCTGAAATTTCGGCTCCAGCGTACTGCAAGAAGCCTGTGCTTTTGCGAAGAGACAGTTATCAATTGTGACCCTGAATTAGAGCAGGTGGATCAATATTTCAAAAAGCAAGGGACTCTTAGAGGTGTGGTATCTCAAATAAGAGACATCCATTATATTCCCTGGAAGTGGAATAAGGGACATCCATTATGTTGCAAGTGACTGGAGTAAAAGGATGCCCTCTTGGGGGCTCTATTGTGCCTCACTGCCTTTTTCAGCAACAGTGTTTTATTGCAGAATATCTAAATCCAGGTGCTCTGTTGAATAAATTGTTTTATTCTTATGAGAAGAAACACATGGATATATTTAGTTACAGATATTTTTCCATCGAGAATATGTAATGTGAGCCCAGGAGCAAGTTCTTCACCAGACACACAGCCCAAGATTAGATGCTTGGTCCTGAAATGCACCAATAAAGATACGTTGGCTCAGAGGCATTCAGGTTGTTTTGTGTTCCTGATTAATCATTCAAGTCTCTCGTGGGGATTTGGGGATCTCACAGCACAATGGTTCACGACTGTGGGTGATCCTCTAATGGTGAGTCCTGTCAGTATATGGATTTCTGCTTGCAGAATGGGACTTCCCCTCTCTCCTTTCCCCACGTGTACTCCACACACTTTCCAAATCTACTCCAGAGGGTTGGGGACAACCTCTATGACAGATTTGGGATGACATGGGTAGAGGAGGGGGGACATTCTGTTGCACAAGCAGAAACTTCTGCTGACAGAACATTCTTCTTAGTGCTGTGTTGGATTCTCTCCTTTTTCTTTCAGCCATTCTATCCTGGACCTATGTTTTAGGCATTGCTATTTGGGTATTGGGACACGAGTGCCGCTGTGGGTTAAACCACAGAGCCTAGGACTTGCTGATCAGAAGGTTGGCGGTTCGAATTCCCATGACGGGATAAGCTCCCATTGCTCGGTCCCTGCTCCTGCCAACCTAGCAGTTCGAAAGCACATCAAAGTGCAAGTAGATAAATAGGTACCGCTCCAGCGGGAAGGTAAATGGCGTTTCCGAGTGCTGCTCTGGTTCGCCAGAAGCAGCTTAGTCATGCTGGCCACATGACCTGGAAGCTGTCTGCGGACAAACGCCAGCTCCCTCGGCCAATAAAGCGAGATGAGCGCCGCAACCCCAGAGTTGGTCATGGCTGGACCTAATAGTCAGGGGTCCCTTTACCTTTACCTATTTGGGTATTATTTTACAGAGTAGCTGCATTGGTCTCTTTGAGTATTGTGAAACCTACATTCATTTATTATTTCTTTCCCAGCCACCCATCCTCCTTCTGAGGAGCACAACGATAAGGTAGATCCCTCAATTTGCATTCTCCACACCCTCATAAAAATATTGTGAGATGGTTTAGGTTGAGATACAGTGGCAGGCCCAAACACTTAGGTACCTTCTTAAATGAGTAGAACTTGACATTGGGTTTCATCAATCTTCCTGGTCCGTCTCAAGGTGAACATCCTGAAACAGTATAGTGGTGAAGGGAGCATTCATCCAACTGGCCAGTCTGAGGGCATGGAGAAAGGACCTCTCTTGGGCAATGGCAAGCCATGTGTTCCTCAGAGGCTTGAGGAGCGTGGTTGCCATTAGCTTCCTCAACTCTTATACAGGGTCTTGTTCAGATGAAGCAAAGGACAGACTGTGCCTAATTTGATCCATGTTGCCCAACAAGGATGACAGTAGGATGTAAGGTTTCTGTTTAGAAGTGGTACCCACACTGCTAGGGGAGACAGGCATTAGGGGTGGCAGGGAATTCTGCTCTAAGTGGACATGGGAGCAGAAATTCCTGCAGCTTGCATGTTGGTTTGAGGTCAGGAACGGAAATCAGGTAAACAGATATAATTAGTGTTCTTTGTAGCTGTTGTTTTTCATCCACAAAAGATATGTAAATAATGGCATTCCCTTGCCTCATTTTTCTGATGTTTTCTTTGCATTGAAATAATGTAATTAATGACATACAGTGGTACCTCGGGTTAAGAACTTAATTCATTCTGGAGGTCCGTTTATACCTGAAACTCTTCTTAAACTGAGGTACCACTTTAGCTAATGGGGCCTCCCGCTGCCGCTGTGCCGCCAGAGCATGATTTCTGTTCTCATCCTGAAGCAAAGTTCTTAACCCGAGGTACTATTTCTGGGTTAGCGGAGGCTATAACCTGAAGCGTCTGTAACCAGAGGTACAACTGTAATGAATTGCACTGAATTCAGTGAGAGCTGACAAGGAGACAAATCATCTAGATTTATGTGGAAGCCAAAGTGCAGCACAAAAGAAACAGCTCTGATTGCGATGAATACATGTTGGAATGGAGATAACTGCCTTCTTACATCCCTAGAAGGCATAGACCAGGTGATGCCTGTTGCAGGTTTGCAGTTGCATTATTAATAATGCACCCCACATACATTTGCCTCGTGTCTTTTGCCTTTGTCCCTCATGCTGAATAATCTGATTATGTTTTAGACACTATTATATTAGGATGACACAATCCCAAGGGCTGGGCCAGAGCACTAAGCATACGTTCTGTGCCTGCTGAGTTCTGATTGAAATTCACAAGGCTGCTTGAGGACCACAGCCATTACCAAGAATCTTCAAACTCCTTATCGAGAAAAATACAGCTTGGGGGTTGCAGCAGTGGGCTCTGAATTTTGATTCCTTTGGAATGTAGAAGCTCTACTTACACTTCGGCCTGTGAGAAATCCTGTACGGAGTCCTGCAACCTCTTTGCACATGAATAATAGAAGCTGACATAGCTTCCTGCCTCTATTATCCTTGCCTTTCTTCTGCCTCTGTGTTACACCATCCCTTTGTTCTCTCAGCCTCAATTAGATCTGACCGGGCCTCCTATGCACCTCTGCATTACAAATAATGAATAATAAATAATAATATTAATTCCAGGTCATTAATGATTAATGCTGCTACATTAAAATGCCCAGCGGCTGTGCAACAGCCAGCCTGAGTCATCTCTGAGCGTATGCTGGCAAACGGCTCTTCTGAAATGTTGGTATTGCAAATATAAGCCAGCACTGTCGACCACTGCAATCCCACAGGATGTATTGACATGAGAAGCAGTGGAATGAAGGAAATTAGCCTGAACAGAATTTCCAGCTCCTATTTTAAAAGCGATTAGCTATTAGTCCTTCTTCTTGACTAATGCTTGGTGTTGCCTATGAATTACAATCAACATACTTGCAGCCCAATCAAGTGATTCAGCGCAGACACAGGAGCTTTCTATGTATGCAAGCACTCCGCTCCGTACAATGCTTTCCCTCATTCACTTCAATGGATATGCGAACTCCAAATGCACAAAGGGACAATGGATTAGGTGAATCTGTCCACACCAGATTAGGTGAATTAGTGAAGCACTTACAATTGTGGTTCAGGGAACATAAATAAGAGCAGACACTATACCAGGCTTCCTCAACCTCAGCCCTCCAGATGTTTTTGGCCTACAACTCCCATGATCCCTAGCTAGCAGGACCAGTGGTCATGGATGATGAGAATTGTAGTCTCAAAACATCTGGAGGGCCAAGGTTGAGGAAGCCTGCACTATACACTTTGTGAGAATGCGTAAATCTCCCATGGTGCTTTTCTCATCAACTGAAGGCCCTTGTTAGGATTTTCATTTCAAAAACAGAAGTACTGCCCCTTGCAGTTTTAGAGATGGAAATACGATAGTAAAATTTGCTGAAGAATCAGAAGCAACAGCTATTGATTGATGGGTTGATTTGCAAGCATGTCTACCCCTCTCTTCAACTTGAATGGAGCAGCTAAAATCAAAAGCAGCAATTTAAAACAACAATCATTTCATTAAAACAATAAAACAGCATCACAGAGCAATAGCGAGAGTAGCAATGTTTTCTCTTTTTTCACCACTCTATGCAGCAGACTTTTTTCACGGTTGGCATAAGTTTTCCATACATCGGCATGTTTTAAGCTAGGGTTAATCCTGAAGCTCACTTTTCCAGGGAGAGGGTAGTCAGGTCTAGAACATGTGACAAATATAACAACAAAGGGCCAGAACATGAGCTCCATCCCCCCGCCAAGTCTTACTCAGCGTAGACTAATTTAAGTCAATGGACTTTGGTGGTTGTGGCCAGTGCTGCCTGTGAGTAAATGAAATGGATTTCTACTAGTGCAATGGGACTTACCTCCTTCAACATCCTGTGCACCCTCAAAAACTGCTCCAGAGGGTTCTGTGACCCTCTCAAACCAATTTGTGGGTGTGGGCTTCAGGAGAGAGAAGAGGAAGGTGAAGTGCCATTGTAGAACTGGAAGCTCACTCATACAACTTTAGATTCCACCCACTGATTTCAGTGGGTCTACTCTGCATATGACTTAGATACAACCCTTTTTTATACTGTGTTTTAGCCAAGTCTAATTCCTAAAGCAGTATGTAGTTAAAATCCATTATAAGGTACAATATTGTAGAGACATGGAAGTGTTTATGATCACTGGTTGTTGACGTCCCAGTTTCTTCTTCTTCTTCCATTCATACAAAGGGGTAGAGAGAGCTGCAGATAGGCTCTGGGGCTAGCTCAGAACTTGCAAACTCAGAGAAGAAGCTTTCCATTTGTGGGTCATACCATTCTCTTGATTATCTTGCTTATGATTTTTTTTCTCTTCCAATTTTGCCTCCATGATTCAACAAGCTTCCTTGCAAATCACAGCTGGAATTTGATGTGCCACAGGAATGTGATTAGACTTTCACTTGAAGTGAAAGTGGGGGCCAATTTAGAGTCTAATTTGTGTTCCCAAAATCTATCCATGGAGTTTTGAGGGAGGCTGAATGAGTTCTGATAAGACTAGCAGAAGTTGCCTGTGATTTATTTGGACATCTCTTGAGTGCCACTGAATTCCGTGTAAGGCAAAATTGGAGTCGTACGCCTGACAGATCCTGCCTGGGCAAAACAACTTAAGATCTAAGGGGAAGTCTGAAGAATTTCAACTGTCATGTGATCCTCGGATGAAGGGTGGTATAGAAATTTATTAAATAATAATAAGTCTAGCAACATTTCTCAAAGAGATTTTGCACATTCTTAAAAACAAAACAAAAAAGGGGGGAATTGCCTTTGAAAGTCACAGATTAGTATTTTTTGTTAGCCTACAATCTTACCTGAGCAGTAGAGTAAGATGAACCTCTTCATTAAGGATGCAAGAACAAACTTTATTAGTAAACTCACTTAAAGTTGCCTGTATTTTCAAATCAGATATCGAGATCATATAAGTACATTTGCTACAGTGTAGCACAAGGCTCGTGTCTGTTATATGGCATTATGTTCTCAGGATGACTAAACTCACATGTGCTTTGTGTTAATAATTTACTGAACACATACAAATGATGGAAGGAGTTTAAGGCAAAGATGACATGGTAAGGGAGAAAAGATCTGGACCATTTCGAGTGGGAAGAAAACTGCTGCTCCTACTGTTACAAAGTGAACAGATTTTGAAGTCAGCAATTTGGATCAATTTTGTATTGTGTGCGTGTGTTTTGTAGGAGAAACAGTAGAAATATAAAATAATGGTTGTCTTTGTGAGCAGGCGGCTCTGATGATGTCTGCAATGAAAACTGTGCAGTGCACTGCTGAGAAACCCATTTCATTCCCCCATTCTAAGTGCTATCACAGACAATAAAATTGCCTGAAATATGAAGTAATGGCTGCATGTTGCTTAATGTGACAGGGGGTATGAGAGGTTTTGGCCTTTAGTATGCTTTAATGGGGTGCTTTAGAAAGTAACTATGCAGCAAGTGACACATCTATTTATTAAACACAATTGCCCCCAAACAAATTCATCACATTTTTCCTCTCAAGAGAATGCATTATGAGTTAGCTTAATTGTGCAGGCTTTTCTCTCAATCTGACACCTTGACAGCCCTTGTCAGCTTTTAAGAGTTGGCCACTTCAGAGTGTCATACCTCTGTTCTGGGTGTTGCCATTCCTCTACTGTGAACAAATATGACTCAGGACTGCTTTACACGTAGCTTAAAGGCAGAACCCTACCCATCTTCAGTCAGTCAAATCTTATCAAATGTCCGTGTATTTGGGGGCAGCATTGTAGTGCAAGGATGGAGAACATCAGACTAGGATAGAGAACCTCTGGAGCATTTCTATTTGGCTCTTGGAACTCACAGGCCCCTGATCTCCCCAAGCCATACAATTCTCTACTCCTATTCTACCCTGTCCCCAGGTATTTTTGTCTGGCTGGGATGTGTCCTTGCACTATGACAAAGCCTCTTGCCTCTATGGACAGAGAGCTGAATGAGTGTCTGTAGAACCCTCTGGCTACTACTGCATGGCTGAAATCTAGCATGTGTACAAAGATCCAGAGGCAGCCCACCCATGAGGATGGAAGTGCAAGAGGAGGCGCCCAGCCCGCTGCACCACTTCTGCCACCACCGGAACACCCTTCTCTCACTGGCAACAAAGAGGCGTTCTGGAGTGCAGTGTTGCTGCTTATCTTTCCCATCCCTGGGGAAGGAAAGATGAGCGGCAGTGCCTTGCAGAACACCCTGGTTCTTGCTGAGTTTGGTGAGAGGGGGATGCTCTGGTGCCAGTGGAAGTGAGGGGCTGGACGACAGGAGGGCATGGGATGGTGCATTCCCATTTCACTACAGCTTCCATAAGGGAATGTGGTTTGAAACGTTTTCCTACCTCTGTTCTGTACCACCCTCTGATTTGTACCACATTAGTGCAATGCAGAGCTTTACTTCCAGAGATAATAGCAGTGTGCTGGGAAGGCGGGATTTTCACAAGGATTATACTCCCAACATGCTATGGTTCCATGAAAACTCCCTCTATTTCTTGCTATTATTGCTAAAGGTGTGTTTAGCACTAGGGTAGCCAACATAGTGTTCTCCAGATATTGTAGGACTTTAACCCCCATCAGTCCTAAAGAGCATGGGATGAGTTGTAGTCCAACATCATCTGAAGGATGCTACATTGGCTACCTCTGGTTTAGTGTTATGTCTAGTCCAGCTCTTGGCCAAAAGATGAAAACTTCGAAGTAGCTGGAGGAAATATGAGGGTTTGTTTATAATGATACTTTTTTCTGGCTCATTTCAATTGGCCCTCCTTCCCAGGTTTTGTTTCATTATTTTTTTTAATAATAATAATAATAATCTTTATTATGTGATGGTGGTCATTCTTCATATAATATGGTTACTGACATAAGCACATACAAAATGCAGTAAGACTAAAGAATGTAACCAATAAAAACAAAAACCAGAAATCAAAATGAGAATACAGAGGGGAGGGGAAAACCAGGAGAGAACTGAGAACGCAATGCCGCATACAATGATCACATATAAAAAGAAAAAGGTGAGTCAAATTAGTTCTCGATAAAGCCTCTCCATATATTTATCTGTGGAGCAGGGGCTTTAGTGGGCTGTGCAGATGAGTTTTTCCCAGTCGGATTTGTGCATTTCATTTGTAAAGTGGGAATCGGCGCTTTATTTATTTAAAGCCTCTCTTTCCTTCAAGGAGCTCCAGATAGCATGCACTGCCTTCCCCACCTCATTTTGCCCTCTCACCATCCTGTGAGCCAGGTTGGTTTCAGAGTTCTGATGGGCCCAGCATCACCCAGCCAGCCAGCTTCATGGTTGGGCATTCTCACCACCATACCACAATGGGTTCTGTCCCTGTTGTTTGTTTTGCATACAACTAGAGGAGGGAAAGTTTCAAGGACTTCAGTTCATGCCTTTGCCCCTCACTAATGAAAACAGACTTGCCTAGTAATTCTCTTTGGGTACCACGCCACTAAGCGTGCTTTGATTTTGCCAGCTGAGCAGGCTTACGGGGAAACTCACAGCGGAAAGAGATGTCCTTTTAACTCTTTACACTGCAAAAAGTGCTCACCCTTCGTTACTGCCCTCCCCCTGCGAGCGAGTATTGAAGCAATGTGTCACTGTGCTGCGGCCCCTGCCATTTCTGAAGACATAAAACCAAGCCCCTGATGGCTTGTGATAATTAAAGTCCCATAACACTTTTCTTAAGAGCAGGAGTGTCAACCCTCACACTCTTGCCAAATTCCAAGTCAGGTAATTAAACACCCTCTCTATTAATTTCCCCCCTGTGGTGCCAACTGATTGCACTGTCCTCTTTTTTTCTGCTTCCCTTTTCTAAACTGTGCAGTGTGTCAAATTGGGATGCAGTATAAAAGCAATTGCCCTTTTTCTCCCCTTGTAATGGCTACCTTTCATTGGGAAACACATACCTGGCATCTCCTTTATATGGAGCACCTGAGAGGGTGTAAAATGTATTGTTTAAGCCCTAGTATTAAGTACTCTGAGATTTATTTATTTATTTAAAGTTCATGATATCGCTGCTTTCTTGGTTTAACAATATTAAAGCCCTGACCATTTGGTGAAATGCCACTCCCACTGAACTTCATCAGTAACAAAACTTTGGGCAGTATTTTGCCTTTCCAGGATGCTATAGAATGTAGATAATTTGTCTTTGGTTGCTGAAATTTCCAGAGAAACATTGTGAATATCTGAAAACAGACGTATATTTATCCATTTCAGAGAACAAACATCAGGGGATTCTGTCAAGGTGGCTGCCCCTATTTGCTGTTGTAGCTATGCTTTTGGACCTTCCCCAAATTCAGCTGACTAAATGCTGATATTCACCAAAATTTGGAATTTAGGATTTAACTCCAACATTTACTGCAGTGCAATTTTCTAGGCTCAGCCTACCTCCAGTCTGCATCCATTTCATATGTCTTTGCTCATAGGACACTTCCACCCAAACACACAGAGAGACACACAGACATCTTATTAAGCATCCCCTCCCCCACAAAATATGCATTTTTCGTACACGTTTACCCCAGGATGCACATTTTATACACATTTTCACATTTTAAATACACATTGAAACATGGATTATTGTATGTATTTTGGTATATTTCTGAGTCAAGAAATGTATTACTAAATTCAGAAAAGTGGAAAAACTGAAGGACACCTGTGTTCCAATCCACATATTAGTCTGAGAAGTACAAATCAGGCTGGTTCATTTCAAATATGTCAACAGAATATTCCTACTTACAAGTAAGTCCCAGAGAGCTCAATGGACCTTACTCTCCAGTAGTGTATTTACACTACAACCTATAGAAGCAAATAAGATTTTTAGTAATGCTTCAGTAAATATTTCTGCTCATACCCCACCCCCAAATAGGATCTTTTGCATGACACAATTGTTCACCAGATAACATTCAGTTCAGCCCTCATCTTTATCTCCCATTCACACAGAATCTCAGCCCCTAACAGTTAAATGAGTTCACTGATGCAACATAGTTGTTTGTTATTCTAAAGCAGCAATGTAGCAGCAAGCAAAGGCTATAGCAGCCAAGTCAGCTGCTTGTGGCAAGAAAGCCAAACAGGATGTGTGTGACTGTTGCCATGGAAACAAAGGGGCAGTCCATTCTCCTTATTGAGCACAGGATGTGAGCTCAGTGTGTGTCATATGACCTGTACAGGATGTACATGGGTGGAGTTTATTCTTACTGCCGTTGAGTGCAGACATGTTTCTCTGTACTGAAGTGAAAGGACAGAAATAAAAGATGTAAATAGATTTCTGTCTGCTTCTTTCCCCTCCCTGGGGGACACCAAAGGGGAGAGAGAAGGAACGGTGTGTTTTTCTCACAGCCTGAGAAAAATCGCCGAGACCTCGCCAGCTTATCTGCCGGGAGTAGCAGCCGGGAGGTCGCCAAGGAATATCTGCCGGTGCCTACGCTGTGGCACATTCCTCTGACCCAGGCAGAATTCCAATAGTGGTAGCAGAGGATAGTTGCTACGATCCATGGGAGTCTGCAAAGGTAGTAGCAGAGCTGCTGTTTTCATCGCTCCATGGAAACCTGAAGCAAGAGGCTGTTTCTCTGCAGCCAGAAGCTGACCAGAAGAAGCTGACAGCCAAGCCACGGAGCCCAAAGGTATGAGATTTTCGGGCTTAGAAGTGTGAATGCAGATTGATTCATTCTCTGCTTCACGGGGAGCAGCGTTTCGGGAAAACAGCTCCCAGTGAGAAGAGACCTGCATTCCAGACATTCTTGTGGTTTTTCCTGTCCAAGGAAAGGAATGCTGTTGCTTAGCAATGCAGGCCAGTTTCAAGATAAGGGCTGTACAGTCAGGCTGAGCCTCAGAGAGGCAAAAACAGCCTATGTTATGATTACGCTCTCACGAACTGTTGGAAGGGACTTTCCAAGCAGCCAGAGTCAGAGCTGCCAGGTGGCCAAGAGTGTAAACAAGCCAGCTATTGGATTTTAGAGGCTTGTGTTTGAGAGTTAAGGCAAAGGACTCAAAATGGATGCCAGGAAGGGGGGAGGTTTGCATTCTCCGCCCCTTCTGACCAATGAGAATTATGCATCTTGGTCTATTAAGATGAAGGCCCTGCTGCAGAATCAGAGACTGTTTGAGGTGATTGAGAACCCCATCCCTGCAGCACCAACGCGTGCTTGGGAGTCACAGGATGTGAAGGCCAGAACGGCTATAATTCTGTGTGTGTCAGATTCGCAGCTTATCCATATACAAAGTTTAGAACACGCGAAAGATGTTTGGGACACGCTGAGAAGGACACATCAGAGAGATGCAGGTTCTTCAGCGTTGCTGTATTTTGAGAAGCTGACCAACCTGAGGCTTGCGCCTGATGGAGATGTTCAAGCGCACCTGACGGAAATGAAATATCTGCGTCAACAGATGGTGGAACGTAATTTCCGTCTGCAGGAGGAAGTGTTTTGCTTCATGGTGATAAACAGCTTGAATCGGACTTACAAAACCGTTGCCAGTCAGCTGGGGTCCCTCCCAGCAAATGAATTGACTTCGGAGAGGGTCTTTGCCGTGGTTCTTTGTGAACATGACAGACTTGCCGCCCTGGAAGTCAAGGACAGGGGGAGACAAGAACGGAGTTCTGACACCCCCACTGCTGTTGCTACTGGAGAAAATGCTGTAACTTTGAACGTTGTCCAATGTTTCAATTGTGGACAAACTGGGCATCTTCAGCGGTACTGCAAGAAGCCACGTCAGAACAAAGGAGCCAAGGGAAGCTCCACAAAGTCTGAGGCGTCAGACAAAGGTCATACCATCCCAAAGGCAAAGACTGCAAAGGTTTTGATGTCGAAAGGAACCAAGCCAGAAGTGGAGAACGCTTTTGTCATTGATGCGGGGTGTACATTTCACATGACAGCTCACAGGGATCTATTTTCGTCGTTTAAGAAGCAAAGCTTCGTTGTACAACAAGCCAACGGTCAAGAGCTGGAAGCCACCGGAATTGGGACTGTGTATCTTAAAAGTCTGAACTTGACTATAAACAATGTTTATTTGGTTCCAGAGTTGAAGTACAATCTGCTCAGCGTTTCGCAGATTGCTAAGAAGGGACTAAAACTGTCCTATGATGATGAGAACTGCGAGATCTACAAAGATGGAGAGTTGTATCTTTCTGCCAAAGAGAAAGATGGACTGTATTTGTTGACTTTTGATCAAAGTGATTACATGAATTGTAATTCTAACATGATCTCTTTTGCAGGTGTAGCTGAAAAGAACGCCAAGCAGGTCACCTCGAGGGTCGACAGGGCATTTCAGCGGGTGTATGCTGATGTGATTGGTCCTCTAGCACCTTCTAGAGGCAATGCAAAATATTACCTAATATGTGTTGATTTTTTCACAGATTTTGTCTGGATTTATCTTTTGGAGAGACCAAAAGACGCCTTAGAAAGGTTTAAAGAGTTTTGTGACAAAGTTAAAAATATGCATGATGCTGACATAGATTGTCTTTGCACAGATGAGAAGCCAATATTTCTTTTACAGGATTTCCAGAGGTTCCTGAAGAAGAAAGGGATAAGACACAAAATTGCTAGTTCCGAAGAAGCTTGGAAGAGATGTGTCTGTGTTAGGGTGAACAAAGAATTGCAAAAGGGAATGCATGCGCAATTGCTAAGTTCACATCTGCCACATGAGTACTGGGCTGAGTCGCTAATGTCATTTTGTTATACGTGGTTGAGAAAGCTTTCAAAAGAGTTGGGAAGTTCTCCTTTTGAGAAACTGTTCCACAGAAAACCTTCTGTTGCCCATTTCAAGGTTTTTGGGTCTCATGTGAGAACAGAAGCTCCGGGTGGAGTAAAGAATGCCAGAGGCATTTTTGTGGGTTATGAAAAGGGTCTCTACAGAGTAATTTTGTCTGAATCTGGTCAGGTGATTCTCACAAAATTCCTAGAGAGTGCTCCTGAACAGGAGAGAGTGATTGTTCACACATTTCCCACAGGAGATGAAGATGATTCTGATGATGATGATGATGAGTTTGATCTTATTGAATTCAGTAGTACTGATGATGACAGCGATAGCTCAGACAGCTCAGTTGTCACAGTCATTGAGAGGAAATCTCACATAATGACTAGACCCTCAGAAGAGGAGGATGAACCACTGATTAAGCTTAGTACTGGTTCTTCAGAGAGTTCAGAGGCTGAACCAGAAAGCAAGGAAAAGCAGCACCTCTTACGTAGGTCTGAGAGAGCAACGAAGGGTGTACCACCCAAGAGGTATTCAAAGGAGTTTGCTAACCTAGCTATTGCATGTGTTGCTGTTGTAAACGACCAAGGTCAGATTGAAGCTGTGTCTGAGTCAGAGACAAAGGCACAACAGAGAGTTGCTAACCAAGGTAATGCAGAAGCACTCATTCCTTGGAAGTCACACAACCAGAGAGGTACATTGGTGAAACCAATGGCGGGTAGTTCCAAGGGTGGAACTGAAACAACAGGGGAGTGTTATACATATAACAACTGTTTGTTTTCTTCTCTGGATGACGCTTTGCTCGCAGCACACATTGATACTTTAGGGGGAGTATGTTATTCTAAAGCAGCAATGCAGCAGCAAGCAAAGGCTATAGCAGCCAAGTCAGCTGCTTGTGGCAAGAAAGCCAAACAGGATGTGTGTGACTGTTGCCATGGAAACAAAGGGGCAGTCCATTCTCCTTACTGAGCACAGGATGTGAGCTCAGTGTGTGTCATATGACCTGTACAGGATGTACATGGGTGGAGTTTATTCTTACTGCCGTTGAGTGCAGACATGTTTCTCTGTACTGAAGTGAAAGGACAGAAATAAAAGATGTAAATAGATTTCTGTCTGCTTCTTTCCCCTCCCTGGGGGACACCAAAGGGGAGAGAGAAGGAACGGTGTGTTTTTCTCACAGCCTGAGAAAAATCGCCGAGACCTCGCCAGCTTATCTGCCGGGAGTAGCAGCCGGGAGGTCGTCAAGGAATATCTGCCGGTGCCTACGCTGTGGCACATTCCTCTGACCCAGGCAGAATTCCAATAGTATTGTATCAATGAAGTCAATTAACTGTTAGGGGCTGATATTCTTTGCAAATGGGAGATAAAGATTAGAGGGAGATGGCAATTTGCTTTCCATGCGAGAAGATAGAATTTAAAGAATCCCAACTATGGCTTTCTTTATAAACATCACTTTTATAGACAGTTGCTTTGCGTATATTAATTTGCGTATATTAATTTTGCAACAGATCCTTTATATAATAGTAAATTGTGGAATAGCGTTTAGAACGGTGTTTTTTTATGAAAAAAAAAGAACGAATTCCTATGGCCCACAAATAACCCAGAGATGCATTTTGAATAAAAGCACACATTCTACTTATGTAAAAACACGCTGATTCCCGGACCGTCCATGGGCCAGATTTAGAAGGCGATTGGGCCGGATCCAGCCCCCAAGCCTTAGTTTGCCTACCCATGACTTAGGGCTTATGGTGGCCTGCAGTTAGGATACTATGTAGAGACTTCTGTTGACCCCATCTGAAAAGGAGTGGCATAGTACTGGAAAAGGTACTGAAGATAGCAAACAAAATGACCCTAGGCTGGGGGGTGGGGAGAGAGAGAGGGAGGTGGGAAGTACAGTTACACGAGTGGCCAAATTTTGGAAACCTTTTGGGGAAAGTGTATTTCCAAGGTCTGATGGCTCATAGCACCTGATTGGCTCTCAAAATACTCATGCTCATTGGCTACATTTGAATGAAGGAAAGTTACTGCATATCAACCTAAGCAAGTTGTGCTTCCTTTTCCTGGTTATTTGGCTATACCTTTTGATAGAATACCGATAATTGAAAAAACTTTGTTGCGTTACATTTTTCATTAAATCATCTTTCCATTGAGATATAATTTTATGGTATTACTAAAAAAAAAAAAAAAGTGGTATTATGAGCCACTGGTGTAAGTTTCTCCACTGAAGCATTTCTAGTCATATTTCCCCAACAGTTTATGCCTCAGCACCATGAACTTGACTGCAGGGTTATGCATACATGTTGTAGGCAATAATAACTGAGGCAGCAAAAAGGTTGGGCCCCAAATTGCAAATTGTGGGGGTGGGTGTCATCTCCTTTGGAGGAACTCTATGAATTCTTCAGTAAACTGGATTAGATTGTTTTCCTAGTCTGATGTCCTTTGGGATCTCCTCACTAAGAAATCTAGAGAGATGGGGCCCTGGGATTAAATCAGAAAAGGTTTCCTATATTAACCAAAGTGTCTCTCCTCACAACTGTAGTTTCCCACTTCCTGTGTAGACATTACAAAAGTCTACTTTTTTAAAACTTGTAAACTATTTAATGGCAATGGCGGGGGGGGGGGAAGAGTGCCCCTCGCAAGCATTTCTGGAAACCTTAAGGGAGAAATGAGTCACCCGCTACCTTGCAGAGACAATGTTCCCTGAATGGGGTATTAGGTTCATTTTGCTGACTGTAGCTGCTGCTCCACTGCCTTCTAGCTTCTCAAGGACACAGAATAGCTCTCAAGCACTTTATTTTTAAAAGGGAGGGGGAATAGAGTTTGTTCAAAGCAGCCGATCTTGTGTTTCTTACATTTCCTGGCTGAATCTTCTGCAGTCTTTTTGTCTTGGTATAAGGTGCCTGTTGTTGTAATAGAGATTCCAGTGTGTTCTCTGGCTTTCACCAATAGCAGGCAACAATGGTTCTTTACAAAGGGAATGTAAACTGATAAACATAGTTGGGACCTACCTAAGTGTCAGTGTTTTAACAGCAATAACAAATGCTATTGTCCCTCACACTTCCCTGGGAGGCAGATAGGTCCACTTCCACATATTTTATTTTTTTAATAAACCTATTTATAGACCACCCTCCTACAAAATACCAAGCCATTATACAACTAATTTTACAAGTACAATAAATCATTAAATACAATGAAAACAATACAAAGCAATCACAGAAATGACTGGCTCATCTCAAAATAGTTTCAGCAACTGAACAGGCCTGGTAGCATTTTTTAAAAAGTCTTCAAAAGATGTTGGGAAATTAGCAGCAAGGATGCCTGCCAAATCTCTCCTCCAGAACATGAGACTGGCAACACTAAATGCCCGACTTCTAGTAGACGCAAGTTAGGCTCCTGAAACAAGTGGGGAAACTTAACAGCACTCCTGTGGATCATCTCAGCAATTGAGGTGGGATTATAAGGCCTCAGGTGATCCTCAAGGTATCCTGAACC
This sequence comes from Podarcis cretensis, assembly GCF_951804945.1. Taxonomy (NCBI): domain Eukaryota; kingdom Metazoa; phylum Chordata; class Lepidosauria; order Squamata; family Lacertidae; genus Podarcis; species Podarcis cretensis. The sequence continues at coordinate 114,653,888 of NC_137170.1, read as the reverse complement.
CAAGTTGATCAGAACTTTGCATATTAATACAAGAACCTTCAACCTGACCCAATAGAAATGCAGATGTTTTTGCACAGCTGTCACATGCTGTCAGCCACTTGCTACATCAGCACTGCAGCTGCTGTGTTCTGCCCTAACTGAAGCTTTTGGATCAGGCCCAAGAGCAGCCCCACATAGAGTACGTTTGCAGTAATACAGACTTTGCACAACTCTGTTTTGGTAGCAGCAGGGCTGCTCCAAAATAGTTTTGGTAAGACTAGCAACCTTTTTAGGGAAGTTTGCACATTATCCCCTGGTTGAGATTACTTAGGACAAAATCTGAAGCAAATTTGGTGGGTCATTCTCAGGCAAAGTACCTGAGGTATTGTGAAACAAACTCTTTATTATTATTATTTGTTTATTATTATTATTATTATTTGTTTGGAATGTGTGTGTCTTTCTCTCATCCTTACTTGATACCTGTCTATCATAGCTAATTAATCAATTAATATTCTTAAAAGGGAAGGGAAAGTATGCTAGAAGAATGATAACCACAAGTTAGTTCTTCTTCTTCTTTCTGTAAAAGTACACAAAGCTTTTAAAAATCATATTGTTAGAAAAGCATTGTTTAATGTTTGGATAAGATATAAGGATTTGTTAGAAAAGAAAACCCCAAGATGGTTGTCACCAATGGAAGCGAAGGCACAGAAAAAACTCAATATGGAGGCCAAATGGCCAAAATATTGGGAAATTTTGGAACAAGATGGAGACAGAATAAAATTGCAGAGTTTTGAAAAATTGAAAAATAAAGTGCGAGATTGGCTCCATTATTATCAAATAATGGAGGCATACAATTTGGACAAAAAAGTTGGCTTCCAGGTGGAAAAATCAAAATTGGAAATAGAATTGTTAGATTCAAAAATTAAGAATTTGTCAAGAATGTATAACTTGCTGTTGAAATGGAACACTCAGGATGAAATGGTGAAATCTGATATGATTAAATGGGCACAAGATGTTGGACATAACATAATGATGGCTGACTGGGAACAGTTATGGACCACAGGTATGAAATTTACGGCATGTAATGCCCTAAAAGAAAACTAAATGATTTATAGGTGGTACATGACACCAGTCAAGCTTGCAAAAATTTACCATTTGCCTGATAATAAATGTTGGAAATGTAATGAGATAGAAGGTACATTCTTTCACCTTTGGTGGACATGCCCAAGGATTAAGACATTCTGGGAGATGATTTATAACGAAATGAAAAAGATATTCAAATATACCTTCCTGAAGAAACCAGAGGCCTTTCTCCTGGGCATGGTCAGCCAATTGGTGCCAAAGAAGGATAGAACATTTTTTATGTATGCAACAACAGCAGCAAGAATACTTATCGCGAAGTATTGGAAGACACAAGATTTACCCACCCAGGAAGAATGGCAGATGAAGTTGATGGACTATATGGAACTGGCGGAAACGACTGGCAGAATCCAAGACCAGGGAGAAGAGTCGGTGGAAGAAGACTGGAAAAAGTTTAAAGATTATTTACGGAAATACTGTAAAATTAATGAATGCTAGAAAAATGTTGGAATGAAGTTATATGGCTTTAGTAGAAATGTTATAAGGAATTAAGTATAAATAGATTAATAGAGTATTAAAGGAAAAAATAAGGTTAGAATGTGCTAAGATAAATATAGGATAGAAAACAGAGGAAGATGGAAAGGAATTGCTGAAACAATTAACAGAAGTGGAATACAAAAAGGGAGGTGTGAGGAGGTCACGGAAATAAGTGAATGAAAGATAAGATATTGAAATTATTTGATGTGTTTTAAACTGTTTTTGTTTTGTTTTGTTAGTTTAATGTGTTAGTGTTATGTAGTGTTATTGTATTGTTTTTCTTTTTTGTAGTGTTTAAATTGTTGGAAAAGTAATAAATATTATTTTTTTTTAAAAAAAAAAAAGATAACCACAAGTTAGTCCTAGGGATCAGCTAGCATTTAGCTAGCAAGTGTGGTGAGATACTTTTAAAAGATCAAGATGACTTCTGAAGCACATGGACCTCTCTGTGAAGCGGAATGGACAACATATGTGCTTAACATCCACACGCTAACACATTTGTCCTTCCTTGCAAACCATCTGCTTTGGCATGAAAATTACATAGATCTGCACTTTATGAAATATTCTTTATTTTTGATGTGAAGCAAAGGTCAGCTCTTGGGAAAAGAAGACAGCCAATCTTCTCTGCCCAAGGGGGGTGGGGTGGGTCACACTTGTCTAAGAAATCGTCCTTTTGAAGATTCAAATGTCTTTGTTTTTTATAGTGAGGGTCACCTTAAAGAGCAACTATAAAGCAACATCAGCAGCCCTAAATCCTTAAACCTAAGCTGCTTACATGCCTATATCTTCAGAAATGAGACAGAGGAGACATAAAGGCTACCCCCAGGTCACATATATCAGTACTGCAATTAGCCAAGTGGATTTCCTCCACAATTCAGTGCGAGAAAGGAAGATGGATTTTTAATCACCATACTTAACACAGGAGTCACATATCTCATTTTGGCAAAAATACAGCCGATTTGAAGTACACTGCCAGTGAGATGGTGGGGTGTGTGTAGAGACAGGCCAACATACTGTCCTGTTAACAATACTCCTTTAATCAGGCTGCTAAAACAATGGGATAGATATGGTGGAGATGATTTCTTTTCCTCTCTGTAGACCTGGTTCTTAGTATTCCCAGACATTATACAATAGTCATCCATCCACATGTCATTATGCATAATGAATGTATTTGATTTCCAAAGAGATGCTGTGCAGGTAATAAAATAAAATACTTGTCCATGTTTGGACACAAGTCGAACAGAGTTCAATGGGTGTGTTTGTGTGTTTTACTCTCATATTTTTTTCAAGTAGGAAATAATCTGGCACATAATTGTCTGTCCTTTTGATGTAAAAGTGCTTCTCAGCCCAATCCACTGAGCTCAGGGTAAGTGCACTTAGGATTGCAGTCTATGTCTGGCAGAATCTAGTTCATAATTAAAAGGAGGAGGGGAGTTGTGGAAATTGGTAAGAACCAAACAATGAAAAGAATGTACAGTGGTACCTTGGTACTCGAATGGCTTGGCTCCCAAACAAATTGGCTCCTGAGTGCCGCAAACCCAGAATTAAGTGTTCCGGTTTGCGAACCTTTTTCAGAAGCAAAATGTCTGACGCAGCTTCCACGGCTTCCAATTTAGTACAAGAAGCTCCAGCAGCCAATCAGAAGCCACACCTTGGTTTTTGAATGCTTTTGGGAGTCAAACGGACTCCCGGAATGGATTAAGTTCAAGAACCAAGGTACCACTGTACTTCTTTGTGTAATAGACAACTTAAAATTTTTATTACACAGAGTGCTTTTAAAAAGGTTCAGCAAATTCACGGATGGTGTCATAACAGCTGAGAAGGAACCTCTATGTCTAGAGCCAGTATATCTCTGATTACCAGATAGTGTAGAATGGCTATCGCCACCAAGGTCTATATGATGAGGCCTCAGAACTGGCTTCTGTTGGAAATAGAGAGGTAGATAATACAGATATTTAGCTAGATGTTAAGAACTTCAGATCCTGGATCAGGGGTAAGAAAAGACCACCAGCCTCAAAAGGGCCTGATACAGTCAGCAATCTTCAGCATATACTGTAGGAGGCTGACCACTGGATAACTGTTCTGATTTAAGCCTGAAGGCAGCTATCTTAGTCATTTTGGTGGGTTAAATATTGCTTGTGCCAGAAGGTAATCATCTATGTGTCTTGACTGTGCTTGGAAAAAGCTCTCACGTATTTGCTATTGGACAAGATTTGAAATGGGAGGCCAATGCGATACAGAAATGGAATTGAAATGTCAAGTGAAATTTGAAGTAAAGAGAGAAAAATGACTCCCAACTTGTCTTTAATTTTCTTGGTTGAGGAAAGCTCTTCAAGGTGTTACTGCAAATTTATCTTTATAATTAGAAAGCTTGTTCCGTTTCCTGGAGAAGCCAGTGAGTGCTTTACCACTGACTTCAGCGAAGGCAGACTGGAGCCCCTTAAAATCATTAAAAATAATTACCCTCCAACTCCAAGGCAATTGCCACATGTAGCAATTTATACAGATAAACAAATGGCCTCAAGTTTTATGATATTTTGATTATGAATTTAAATAAATCTGAAAGCTAGGATGCTAATTCCAGTTTTATGGTGTTTCCTTTGGCCCTCCCATCACTAATATTTATGAGGTGCTCTTGGGATTTTTTGCTGAAGCTAACAGAAATATCCTAAAGCTCTGCAATTTGGCCAGACTGCAGTTATACACATTGCTCCTTTTCCAGCTATCATGGTGAAATATTCAGCATGCTCTCCTCAGCTATTTTGTTCACATGAAATGGACTCAGCTTTGGTTGGATTTTTCAATAGGAATTGGGTTGGGTGTAAAGCAGAGCTCAGTCCCAAGTGTTGTGATGCAATTTGGCAACCTGGTGCCCTCCATATGTTGTTGAAGTCTAACTCACATCAACCCCAAACAGCATAGCTGATGATGAGAGGTGATAATCAGGTAAGGAATAGTTGAGGTAAGATATATGAAAGCCAACCTCAAATCATTTGAAACCCTTGTACATAAGCCCATTAATTAAAAGCAGGTGGAGACAAGCAAACAGATTCAATGTCTACTCAAAGGCAGATGAATGTAGCACAACATAGCGGTAATCATTTCAGTTTTTTGAAGAATTACATGCATGCATCTGGCAGCAAGAACAAGGAAAGAACCAAAAAACACAATAGCCATGTTTACACAGGGTTCCCCATTCAACAACAGTCAGATTTGTGGAGATCTGCTTCCCCATGTGTATGCACACTAACTGGATAAGGACAAGAGAATGGCAAAATGCTTAAAATATAGTAGAGTCCTTTTGATAGTCATAGTTTGGGAATACTTTCAATTATTCATTGAGTCAAATGTTGTGTCAAGGCTGTAATCCAATGCAGACTCACAAGAATGTAAGTTCCTGCTGAACTTGGTGTGATTTACATCTGGGTAAACATATTATATAGGATTGCATTGCACTTATTTTTTATTCTTTAGCACTACTATGATTCTCAAAACCATTTACTAATAGTAAACACAGTATGATTTGAATATTATTTTGGAAAGGGCAAATTAGAAAGTTTGCCTTTAAATGTAATTTGAATTTCTTCCCCATCCTAATTGTGATATAGTTATTGGCTAAAGGGAAGCCCAAACATATTGAAACATGTTTTAGTTTAGAGTGCATTCAGAAATATACACATGATAAAGTACAAATTTAAATATGCGATTAAATATGTGTTGTTCTGTGGATTTTTTTAATAAAAAAAAACCCTTGCATTTTTGTGCAAAAAACAGGAAGGAGAGAATAATTCACTTATGAATGAATATATGTGAAATTGACAAGGAACAGAAGCAGACTAATCCAGCTATCCCTATTTAGTAATGCTTTTGATTCTCTTCTAGGTTAGTATATGTATAATTAGTATCCAATGCAAAATGAATATGCTAAATTAATTTTGTACCGCATTCAGTTGTACTCTCATCAGTTCTATTGAGGTTCTTGTATCATAGCCATTATTACAGTATTTGAGCATGGCATTAAATAAGATTTCAATATGCAATTTGAACTGATTAGCTTTAAAAAATTGAGTTATGTTAATCAGCCCAAACTAATATGCAGTATACAAACCCATGCTTCTTGCTAATTGCAACAGGAATACATTGCTGCAATGCAAGAATAGCAGAGAAATCGCTCATTGTGAGCTGTGGGTTTAAAATAACCCATTAGTTGGATTATCCCATTCCAGATTTGATTGCAATTTTAGCATAGCAATAGTAGACAAAGGAATCAATTAGCAGAAGATGTAAACTTATCTAAATCAAAATTGGACTGCACAGAGTTGGTTTATATCACTGCTTTGGGCAAGTATGCATGGTCTAAAAATTTTCATTACAGCTGGCCTCTCGCAACCCCATTTCCACATGCCTATTTTCTTCCTTTATGCTCATCCTACCTCATAGGGCACCTGCAAATTATCACTTTATTGATCATTCATCCCAATTTGTTTGCAGGGAGGTTAGAGCACATTGTGTCAAAACTAGTGTTATCCCACCATTTCCAGGGTGTTTTCCTGCCATTTTCTTTAACACAGGGAGTTTTGGGGAAGCAGGTTTTCTTGCACAAAGACCTCCGAATTAACGAGAATACCACAACTTGAATTTGCCAGAATATGACTGAATTCCAGTCAAAATAGCAACAATCTGGAAGCATCCTTACTCTGCATCCTTTTCCCCATCCACTTTGCCTCTGGAAGGAGGAAGGAGAGTGATACCCCTTGGCCACCATTCCACCAAGCCTTTTCTCCTGTCTTATTTCTGTCCCACTCACTGCCTACAGCTCCAGTCACCAAAACTTGTGAAGTTTCTATTTCATCCAGCTGACCAGATTCCACATCCAGATTCATCCAGATACCACATAAAAAATTCTCTTTTGATCTTCTTGCTGACACTTTTACTTTGATACATTAGAAGGTCACTCAAGATGCTAAGTGAACATGTGGATTGGATTGAGGCATGAGATTGCATCAACTGTCCATAGTGGTAGAATTCCTGCTCCATGATTGCAGTCATGGGTTTTTTGTCTATCACATGACGGTGTATGTTTTGACTCCACAAAGTGGGAAATGACGGAGACAGGATGTTTGTGTTACTGGGTTCTGTGAAGTGGGACTATTGTCCTTTGTTTTTTCTCTTTGCTGTCTGATGGTAGAGAGAGAGGGAGTCTTGTTGCAGTGCTCCGTGTGTGTTTATATGTAAATAAAGTAGATTAGCCAAAATGCTGAGTTGCTGAGGTCTGTTATGCAAGCTGCGAAGACTCTGTGGATCCCTAAGTGTGCCGATGTCTGTTGGCATCAGTCGCTGTGATGTTCGGGCAGAAGAAAGCTTTTGAAGCTCCTGAATGATTGACCAGGAGGGAGGGAACATACCAGTCAGGCATGTGTCTCTGCCAGGGTCCTACCTGAGCATAGGATGAGCTCCTGACACATAGCCCCAATCTCCATCCATTTGGATGATGGTGTGCCTAGAGTCTTGAGCCTGTGTAGGTGTATTCACATAGGCTTTGCCTGAGCAAACTGAGGAGCCTGCAAATGGAAGCATCATGAGTTTAACTGATACAATGACTTGCACTTGGATGGTCCAGGCACTTTGTCAAGGTGGAAGTCAAGGGTGGATTCTGCTAGCACAATCATGCCTTTTCAAATGTTCAGTATATGAACATCTGTCTCTTTTAGCTGCATATAACAGATGGATCTAACAAGAGAAGTAAGCTTTGAGGAAAACCTTCTAGGTGTATATTTTAAATCTTAACACTATGGTGTGTGGGGGGGGGCAATCTTATTAACAAATAGCTACAGACATTGGAAGCACACATTTGATATGTCTGAGGAACTTGCATATTCATTTAAAATGTTTATACCTCATTTTCCCTTAGTGGAACTACAGTTAAAAAAATTAATAAAGCAGCAAGACTGACGTTTACTGTATTTTTCTGTGTATAAGACAAGGTTTTTTGCTTTAAAAAATTAGTAAAAAATTGGGGGTCGTCTTGTACATGGAACTGTCAGGAGTTCAGCCTACACTTGAGCAGGGCCCTGGCAGAGACATATGCCCAACTGGCATGTTCCCTCCCTCCTGGTCGATCATTCAGGAACTTCATAAGCTTTCTTCAGCCCAAACATCACAGCGACTAATGCCAACCGACATAGGCACACTTAGGGATCTACAGAGTCTTCCTTGGCATCATGCTTTGGAGCTTGCTTCCCCGCAGCAGCAGCTGCCACTGAGGGGGAGCATGTGGTGCCCCAGTCGCTGCCTTTGCTTCTGCACCATGGTGCACTGCATGCACCTCATGCTGGAAGCTTTGAGGGCGATCGCCCCAAAAAAGATCAACAACTTTCTGCTGCCACCAATCATCCAGATTTTCACTTCTATTTTAGGGTTTCATTTTCTTAATTTTGGGTTAAAAAGAAATAGGGGTCATCTTATACATGGGGGGCGTCTTATACATGGAAAAATATGGCAGTTCAGGTTGGCCCAAAGTAGCTTAATTGTTATTGCTGCCCTCATTAGAATAAGCTGCTACTGCTCATTCTTGCCAGAAGCCTTATGACCAGGGGTCAGCAACCTTTTTCAGCCATGAGCCGGTTCACCGTCCCTAAGACCATGTGGTGGGCCGGGCTATATTTTTTTTTTTGGGGGGGGGGAAATGAACAAATTCCTATGCCCCACAAATAACCCAGAGATGCATTTTAAATAAAAGCACACATCCTACTCATGTAAAAACACCAGGCAGGCCCCACAAATAAGCCAGAGATGTATTTTATATAAAAGGGCACATTCTACTCATGTAAAAACACGCTGATTCCCGGACTGTCCACGGGCTGGATTGAGAAGGTGATTGGGCCGCATCCGGCCCCCGGGCCTTAGGCTGCCTACCCCTGCTTATGACCAATGTCAGCCAATGACTTCCCTCAGCTCTATAAGGTCTCTTTGCCTGTCACTGTATAACTCCTTCCTTCCTTTTTAAAGCTACCCAAATGCTATGCTTGGTTGTTGTTGTTTTAGCTTATAGTGATGGGGGAGAGGGATAGAGACAGAGGCCCTCACTCCCCACCCCATTGGTGGCAATACTTGTTTTCTTTGCTGCCAGACTTGGACAGGGTGCAATGAGTCATCCTGGATTAATGTTAATAAAACTTCAGGACATCCAGATTCTGTCATGAGCTCAATCTCTAAATTTGGCTGTTCCTGAGCAGGAATGGGTTTACTTCATTATGCTATGTCTAGACCTGACTGTTTCATCACTGGTGTGCCACTGGGGTTTGAAAAAAGATGCTTCCAGCTCCAGGTGGTGCCACAAAAATCAGATGTGTGCCACTGGTGATAAAAGAGTGTCAATATAATGGATTTTTGAAAGGGGGTGAAAATTCTTTTCCTATTGTGTGTTCAGATGTGTATGTTATTTAAGGCAGCAGTCTACAGCTGCTTAAAGGGCTATTATGTTAAAATAAATCTCAGGGTGATAAAGTCATAAGAAGAAAGTAAAATGTGAAAGGTTAAAGCCAGGTGGGGGAGGCATGCAAGCAGTCTTTGAATAGTTTCAGTAGACTCATTTTACTTTTCTTTCTGCCTCCAAAACAAATCTGCTGTCTATGACCTCTTCATGAGGAATGCACTCATGTATTCAAGAAGCCTACAAAACTCTTGTCATTTTAGGATTTAGGATCAATTATTTTTTTAATATTGTGCATGGTCACAACACAGCATGCCCTGGAATTATCTCCTACAAAATCTGCTTGATGCCCCCTGGAAACACAAGAAGTTGCCTTCTATTAAGCTAGATCATTTGTCTGTCTAGCTTGCTCTTGTACCTCTTATACCAGGAGTAGCTACCACAATGCCCTTCAATTCCCATCAGTCCCACCTCGCATGTGCAATGGTCAGGAATAATGAAAGATGTAATCCATCCACATCTGTAGAGAATTACATTGGTCTACACTGACCGGCAACAGATTCCTAGTGTTTTAGACACTACCCAGGAGATGCCACACACCAAACCTGGGACTTTTTGCATGCAAAGCAAATGCCCTTCCCCTTATGCTTCCTTCAAAGACCTTCTCAGATTCCACCTTTTCTACCTACTCCCCCAAGTTCCCATGCTCTAATGCAGAAGTGGCTAACCTCCAGCCATGGGGCCCAAAGACTCCACTAATTTTGGCAGCTGTGGAGCAAAGAAATTAGCACCAGGGTAGATGGACATGGTTAAATCTCTCCACCCAGCCCAGGCCCTGTTGAGAATACAGTTGTCCCTTTCCTACTTTCCTATCCCTGATAGGGATGCAAATTGCCTCCTATCTGCACAGATCAGCTAAGGAGGAGGATGACCTGTATGTCCTATATCTGTGTTAGCGTGTGTGAATGCAAGAGTGTGTGGTGGTTATACCCACCACTGGTATATGGAGTGTTGCCCAAGGGTGAATACACTATTTGGGCCAAAAACAAAAAAATTAAGTTACAGTAGAACAGAAGTGACTATAACCAGACCTAAGTACTAGGCCTGCCCAAGACATTTTACTGTCTAGATCAGCCTTTCTCAACCTGTGGGTCCCCAGATGTTGTTGAACTACAACTCCCATCACCTCTAGCTAGCAAGGCCAGAGCTCAGGGATGATGGGAGTTGTAGTCCAACAACTTCTGGGGACCCACAGGTTGAGAACCACTGGTCTAGTGGGAAAGAAAGGACAGTGTCCCCTCCAGTGGTGCCAACTTCTCAAGATGATTGAGAGGGGCCAACATAATATCCCGATATCACACAACAACACGAGGAGCCGGGGGTGGAGCCAAATGCCATCTAAATTTTGAGGGGGCCTGACTGGCACCGATGGTCTCTTCCTACTCCATGTAAAAAAACCTGACCAAACTGATAGTTGAATCTTACTGGTAGTATGACTATCTTATGCTATATTAGGAGGTACAGGCCAGGCCATGTAGCACACATTGCCCTGTCTCCAATACTGCATCACTCTTCATAATGGCATGGCTGTCATTTGAATAAAAGTTGCTGGCAATCAGAGTGGGGGACACAAGGAAAGTGCTCCTGGTGTAGGCCAGTGGCCCATTGAGTCCAGCATTCTGTTCTCACAGTGGCCAACCAGAGGCTTATGGGAAGCCTGAAAGCAGGGTTTGATCACAATAACACTCTTCAAATTTGATATTCCCAGAAAGTTGCCTCTATAGGCATGCCTGTTCTGGCTTCCCATGGGAATCTGGTTGGCCTCTGCGAAAACAGCATGTTGGACAGCAAGCCTTTGACTTGATCCAACAGGACCCTGATGTTCTCATTCTACATATAACTGAAATAATAGCCCATCTTCCCCCATTTACCACCTGCCTTGCTTTCCTCCCTTTCCTCCACAGCTTCCCCTGTTTCATATTCTAGATACGTAAGCCCCTTAAGGCAGGAACTTTTCTTCCTCTGTCATAAAGGAATCTAAAATGCATTGTGAGTCCCTGTCTAGTCTCCAGGAATGAAGCTAATATGTTTCTCAGTATCTTTTTTTTTTATTAATGTATGGGTTTTCCACATTTTAATGCCATTTTATGCTTTGTTACATGTCCTTAAACAGCTCTTCCATTTGCAAGCTAGTAAAAAAGAAGGTAAGAATGTGAAAGAAGCACTTAATCCCAAACTTAAACAGGCTGTTTTCTGTGGATGTAGTCTTAGGCAGACCTAGTCACCGATTTGTAAGTGTAGTTTGGCAGCAGAATATATATTTGTGTATATGTGCAAATTTGTAAGAATTCTGCTTACCTTTAACCGTAACACTGTGTTGCTTATGGCACCGCACCGCCGCTCCTGGAGACCCAACAGCTGGGTACCACAGCCAGTGGAAGACACAGCAGTCTCTTTCACCAACTGGAGAATTTTGAATTTGGTTTGCCTGCAAACTGATCAACAGCAGATGGATCCAGAGATTGGCACACTCAGGGAGTGGAGCTACAGAGCTGAGTCCCTTGGGGACTTCATTCAGGTCCACTCCCACTTGTCTCCTCAGTCATCAGATCTTCCACCAAACCCTCCCTGGAGTTCGGCTACCCATCACTGGTGGTAGTGTGCGTTTTGACCTTGTCCACAGAATGGACACTCACTGTTTTCCTGGTGGGCATTGGTTGAGAACCATCTCTCTCCACCTCCTTCCCGGCAGCTGGACCCACATAGTCGCCAGCTGATGGGGAGCTCCCCCCACCTGGTGTGGCCATGGGGGCATGACTGCCTGGCCAGAGAGCCAGGTTTTTAAAATAGTTTCACCAGTTTAAGTTTGTGGTGTGGATGTTCCTGATGTCCCGATCTGCATAGACAGGAGAAGGATATCTTTAATACCAACCGAGGGGGTTGCAACTGCTACCTTCAATCTTCAAAGAAGATAAGAACTGGGTCTTATGAAATGGAGCCTCAGTAACCTAGCATTCTGCATTATAGTGCAGCTATCAAATATTCCAAAGTCTTGTCCAAAATGCCTAAGTTTCATTGTTTTTAGCTTGCAACAGACGGCAATGTTTTTCGCAAGCTCCACCTGGGGAATACTTACAGCAGAGGTCATGATTATTTTAACTTCCAAATCATTTATTTGTACCCATCAAGGGTTCCCTGAAAAGCTACGCAGAGTTACTGAAGTGACAAGTAATACCCATTAACCCACGAGTGTAATATTTCACTCTGCTCTTTCTTGGCATCTTTTTAAGGTTTATGACAGCATCTGAAGAGACAGATGGCACGGCGCTAGTATCACTCAGAATGAGAAAGGGAGTACACCAAACTACTAAAGGGTGAATAAATTAGGTTCATGCAAATGTGCTTCACAAAGGCTGCAGTTTAAGGGAAAGGAAAGGAAATGGAGAGGAGAGGAGAGGAGGACTCCTGAACAGCGGTGTGCTTGCTAGGTGCTTGCTAGGGAAGAGCTGTAGACCAGTGTGCAAAAAGCTCCAGGTATCTCCAGCTAGGTCTGGGAGACCCTCTGCAGAGTCACTGTCTGGTCAGACAAGACTCCGTTTAACAGATCACTGGTGTGACAACTTGGCACAACACAGGTTCCTATGTGCCATTATAAATCTATGTGTCATTATAAATAATAGACTTAAATCAGACTTATGAAGAATTGTGTAGATGTGAGTTTGTGGAGCACAGAGCACAGGAAGTGACAATGTTAGGCAAATTAGGACTATAGTGGATGGTCAGGAGTGAAAGGTAGAACTCAGAGCGAGTTGCTGAGGATCTTTCTCTAAACTACAGAAGAAACAAAAGGGTTGTATTGGTTTGTTTTCCAGCCCCTAAATTCAACTACCAAATCAGGCCTTTGCTAAGGCCTTTGATGGATATTAACTCCTAGACTAGCTTTTAAGATGTAGTCAACTATGTGAATGGCTGCCATTTTTATTTGTTTGCTGGCTCATGTTTTCTGATATTATTGTGCAGAATGATGCTGTTGTAATTGTTCTCAATTTGGTTTTTTGGTGTTTTTTTACCCCACCTGGGATCACTTGTGAATAAGACCAGGTTAGAAATGTTTAAAATAAATGAATAATACAAATGATCAGATGGATGAAAGTTGCAAACTCCTTTTGGAAAACACCCTTGTTTATTTCAACATATACCTTAAAATACTAAGCCTAGTTTTTTTGAGTGCAGATGTGCCAAAGCAGTTGGAAGTAATTCTGAGGCAAAATAGTGGGGCAAGGACAGGGGCACCATTGCTATCCATAGTGTAAATATTTGTTTTGAAGATTGTCCTTAATAAAGTTGTGTAGCATTTGATTGTCTCATCTGTCCATTTTAACCACTATGGTAGAATGTATTTACCTTTCAAGATTGAAAATGTAATTGGTTAGATTTTTTGGGTTGTTGTTTGGATTAGGATCAGATTGGAAAGGCTGAACTTTGATTAGCTTAATAAGCTTGTCTGTATAACAAAAGAAGACCCCAATTTTACTGCACCCCCAACCCCCCCCCCACATACATACAAAGATCCTCTCTATATGTCTGCACCATCATAGAGGAAACCTCAAACTGTTTCCATAGCCACTCCTCAGATTAGGAATGGGGAACTAATTCAATTCAGTTCACATTTAAAGGTGAACTTGCCAAATTTGCACTTTTGGAAACAATATGCAAACCAACTTACAATGCACACCTCTCTATCTATTGCAACACAATTATCCAACCAAGTAATGAGTACAGAGATGCATATACTGGGGTAAAGTGTACATGCATTAGTGAAAATGTCACAAAAATGCATTACATTGAGGACAATTGCTTTGCAAATAATGTATATTAGGCCAAATTATACCCCCCTAAAGCAGTGCTTCCCAACCTTGGGCCTCCAGCTGTTTTTGGACTACAACTCCCATCATCCCTAGCTAGCAAGACCAGTAGTCAGGGATGATGGGAATTGTAGTTCAAAAACAGCTGGAGGCCCAAGGTTGGGAAACCCTGCCCTAAAGTATCTATTTACACTAAAATTCTGATTAATTTTCATAAAAACTTTTTTTTAATTAAAAAAAAAAACTAACTGGTGTGGAACAGTAGAGAACTGAACTGAAAATTTGGAACAACTCAGTTAAAACACTAAAAAAAAAGGCTCTAAAAAAACAATTTAAAAGCAATTTAAAAGAAGAAGCTCTCTCTGCTGAGCAGCAGCAGCAGTCCTTATAAAACCTGGCCACACCCTGGACCAGGTAGATAGAGGCAGTAGCAGGGCCCTCAGGCTCTCAGCAGGGTGGATGGTGGTTCCTTTGTCCATCCACCCCTCTAACTCCCAACCGCAGATCTCAGGTTTCAAAGTGGTAGTTTAATTTGTGTCTTTGGTCTCTGTTTCAGCTTGGTCTGAGGGAAGTCTGCCTGTTCCTTGCCAGAATGGAATCCATCCCCCTGGGCATGCAGAAGCATGCTGCCTTCTCTTCTATAATTTTGAAACCTGTGATTTTAGGATTTATATCAAGAGTTCTTTCTTTTTTTATTTCAAGGCAGCTAGTTCTCTACTTGCTTTATATTGAATGCTTTGGATAAATATCTTAGGGCACTTCTTGGTGAGCACTTCCTTGAACATTCACCTTGGTTTTGAGGTAGATTAGATCACACTGACTGTTTAAGTGAGCATTCATTCCAAATTGTCCGCAGGGAGGCTAGATGATGGTGCATCAAAACAGGAGTTGCCTGGGCTTTCCAGAACAATCTTTTTTGGGAAGCAAGTCTGTTGTTCTCCCAATCAGCTATAACCGTGTGACCTGAATTTGCTGGTATGTGATTGAATTCCACCTAAAAATATTGCCATTATGGAAGACTTGTAGCTGAGTAACAAGAAGGGCCAGTTCAAGACATTTGGTGCTTGAGATGAACCATAAAAATGTATCTTCCCTCCTCATCGATGCTTTTGGAACTAAACAATACCCCATAAATAAATTTAGAGATAGTAGTATTGGGTCATTTCCTTAAACAAAACCATTTTGCTACCAAAACAATACACAAGCAATCATGAAGGACTAGCAATTGAACAAAATGCCATCATAGCTATGCTAAATTCGGGGGCTACTCTCAGTTTGTATAAATGCATAAATCAGAGGGTTTAATGAGAACTGAAAATAATGGCTTCTTAAATAATTTTGCAGTATTTTCCTCTCTTTTTGCATTAAATGTTTCTCTCCTCCCCCCTTCCCCCTGACCCTGCTTTCAATTGTTCCTAATAGAGACTCAAGGAGCTGAAACAGAGGGAGTTTGCCCGCAATGTAGCTTCCAAATCAAGAAAAGATGAAAGGAAGCAAGAAAAAGCCCTTCAACGCTTACACAAGTTAGCTGAACTGAGAAAAGAAGTTGTGTGGTGAGTGAAAAGTTATTGAAAGGTAAAAAGTACAGGGAAAGGGGGAAGAATATTCCAGATGACATGATGTGGCAGAATGCCCTATGACTATTAAGATCTCAAACCAGAACAAAGTATGTTGCAATTAGATGTGGCAAAGTATGTTGCAATTAGATGTGGCACCATGCAAAGAAATAAATGTTTTAACATTACTTTTTCAACAGAGCTAAAATGACAAGTATTTGAGTTAAAAACATGTCCTATATATATTTAATAAATCAGGCTTAGCAGTAGAAAACATTAGGAAACTAGGTCAGTCATTTGAATTTTGACAGGACACCACTGATGAGGAAAGGAATACGCTGGCTTGCTGCTAGTCTGCGCAATATTGCACAACCCAGTTCAATTCTGTAGTATTCATTCTGGAATTTGGGTCCTATTCTGCATTAAGCAGTTTATTGATAGCAAATGTCACATTGATCACAAAGGTTGCTGATTCAGGGGCTTCACTTACCAGCAACTGAGGAAGTGGAATAATAGTGCTGTAGCCAATGCTGCGGGACGCAGGTGGCGCTGTGGGTTAAAGCCTCAGCGCCTAGGACTTGCCGATCGAAAGGTCGGCGGTTTGAATCCCTGCGGCGGGGTGCGCTCCCGCTGCTCGGTCCCAGCGCCTGCCAACCTAGCAGTTCGAAAGCACCTCCGGGTGCAAGTAGATAAATAGGGACCGCTTACCAGCGGGAAGGTAAACGGCGTTTCCGTGTGCGACTCTGGCTCGCCAGAGCAGCGATGTCACGCTGGCCACGTGACCCGGAAGTGTCTCCGGACAGCGCTGGCCCCTGGCCTCTTAAGTGAGATGGGCGCACAACCCCAGAGTCTGTCAAGACTGGCCCATACGGGCAGGGGTACCTTTACCTTTACCTAGCCAATGCTGCCATTCTGCTTGTACAATACAATTCCATTTGCACAACAAGACTTCTCTTTCATCGACTCACCTGCACACATAAAAATGTAAGCAGAGACCTGCTGGATCAGGCCCAAGGCCCATCTAGTCCATCAACCTGTTCTCACAGTGGCCAGTTGCCCATAGCAGGCACCTTCCGGTGCAGGGTTTTATTTTGTTTTGATTTGTTAGGAGGCACAGGGACAGGAGAGGAAGAGGAAGTCCCATTGTGCAAGCAGATACGAACTTAGCTTCTTCAGAGTCAAATCACTAGACACTTTAGCCCAATGTTGTCTACTCTGATGGACTACAGGTTTACAGAGTCTCTGGCAGAGATCCATCCCACCACCTGCTACCTGGTGGTATTATCACTGAATCATAGAACTGTAGAGTTGTAAGGTATCCTAAAGGTCATCCATTCCAACCCGTGCAATGCAGGAATCTCAGCTAAAGCATCCATGACAGATGGCCACCAAACCTCTGCTTAAAAACCTCCAAGGAAGGAGAGTCCACAGCCTCCTGAGGGAGTCTGTCCCACTGTCGAATAGCTCTTACAGAAAGAGGAGGTTCCAGTGATTGAGTCAAATCCTGCAAAGGAATTTGCCCATGTGAAAAAATCTTCAGGGTCCCAGGGGAAAAGTGGGTGCTAAAGTGGGAAGTGTTGCGAATTCTTCACAGCGCTTTAGCAGAAAAGCTCAGAGTTCCAGGTTCTTCAGTGCAGTATTATTTATTGTGAGCCATATAGACAAATGTGGGCTATGGGTGGCGCTGTGGGTTAAAACACAGAGCCCAGGACTTGCCGATCAGAACGTCGGGGGTTCAAATCCCCATGACGGGGTGAGCTCCCGTTGCTCGGTCTCTGCTCCTGCCAACCTAGCAGTTCGAAAGCACGAAGTGCAAGTAGATAAATAGGTACCGCTCCGGCAGGGAGGTAAACGGCATTTCCATGTGCTGCTCTGGTTCGCCAGAAGCGGCTTAGTCATGCTGGCCACATGACCCGGAAGCTGTATGCCGGCTCCCTCAGCCAATAAAGCGAGATGAGCGCCACAACCCCAGAGTCGGTCACAACTGGACCTAATGGTCAGGGGTCCCTTTACCTTTACCCTTACTATATATACAAATATCTACAGAAGCAGTTCATACAGTCAGACAGAGTACCTGGCTGCACCTTAAGGCAAATAGGAAGACTCTTTCTCTCTGACCACACTCCTCTACACCACCACCATTACTGCTAGACAGGTTTCCCTTTTAAACTGATGACAGCCAATCAACTGTTAGCACATTAGTGCTGAGTCATTCTGACCCAGCACCTCCATAGAAAGTATTGCAGGATGATTGCATCAGCTAGCAAACTCAAGCCTGCAGACTTACTACCTCACACAGCATTCTGTGGATCCCAACAGAAAGATGCTGATCATTGTAGACTGATGGCAGAATATCCCTAATTTTCCTAATTTTCTCTCCCCCTGCCCAACCCTCAATCAGTACTGCTGGGAACATGCAGAGTAACAAGCAGATGATCTGGTCCAACATCGGGGATGTCACACATTTTTATCATTGGTAGCCTCCCTGCATCCTTTATCACTAGTAGCATTCCATCTTTCATCTCAGTTTGCAAACATCCATATTGCTCTCCCATCTGGGATTGCATGAAGCCATTGTAGACATCGAAATATGTGTAGCAGCAATATAAGGATATGCTGGGTGGGAAGAATGAAGTCAAACATTTTACTGCATTAAGCAACCGCTTCTCAGTGTCACAAACCATATATACTGTGGAAACGGCAAACAGAGGACCCCTTATGGCTGCTGCTTTATGTCACACTTTAAATGTGCAATTCATGTTACAACTTTTATTGAGGTGTGTTCACACATTCAAACTGCTAATAGCATTCACTTCATCACCACAAATCATTGCTCTTAGCACATTCTAAATTGATTGGCTGCCATTATGAAGTATTTTCTTGTTGCACTGACAGGCAATTATGCGTGATGACTGAAGTCCTATATTTTCCTTCATTTCTGACATTTTTTAAAACAATAAACATGGGTTTTTTAGTGGACTTCCAAATGGAGAGATCTGAATTGTCATGCAAAACTGCTCTGAGATTTACTGCATTGATAAGAAAGAACAGCTCTCTAAGACCTAGCCTATAACATACTGTACCTCATGACCAGGGGGAGCACTGACAAAAAATAATCTGAAAGGCTGGAGTACCCAGCAATGCATCCTCCAGATGTTGTCCAGGTGCCATCAGACCCAGACAGCACAGCCAATGGTCAAGGATGATGGGAGTTGTAGTACTGCAACATCTGACTGGAGATCATCACATTGGCTCACCCTGATTTAAGAGAAATGCCATTTGACCACTTTTTCAAAAATATAGATCCGAGAACTGAGAATTTGGGTTATCAAGTGTTAGTTGTAATTCCTATGAATTATATACCCCCTTTATACTCTTTTGACAGTTATCACATCCATTTCACAGGTTGGCAACTGACGCTGAGGTATACTCACAGATACCCAGCTTGCTGAGCAGGGTCTTGAATCTATATTTCCCAAAACCTTTTCCCAAATCCTGCCTGCCAGCCTATACTTCTTAATGGCAACTTTTGTTTCTCATCAGAACTGACTAATAACCCCCTGAAAATAGTAACGTTTCCTATTTCCAATTAATGGGTGGCATGACTCACGTCCTTAAGATATCCCTTTAAATCATCGTCCTCCTCCTCCTCATCATCATCATCCTTGCCCTATGGTTGCATTCAGCACCCCTACTCCCCTCAATTCTGGATTTGAAGAATAACCCATCAGGGATATTTGTATATAAAGGAATTAATCACAGAAAGGCAAAATGAGTGACCTTATAGTCTTCTTCCAGACCCAAGACTCTGCAATGAATTGGCTGCAGACCATGAACAATTCAAACCAGAAATAATTTAAGCCCTCTAGGTTACTGTACAGCTGAAACAGTTTAAATCCCAAAACTCTGATTTAGCATGTTGCCGGTTGGGGTGTGTGTTGTTATTATTTTACCCTTACTCCTCAGGCCTTTGTAACCTTTAAATAACTCACAGCCAGAGGTCCGTATCCAACTCCTCATGCTGTGCTAATGATCACATTATACCTAATGGTATATTTATTAATGGTGGTGCTTCGGAGAGAGAGGAGGACAATAGATCAGCCTATGTGTATACATATCTGAAATTGCAAGCTGGACCCCTGGGGTACTGTATACATTTAGATACAGCTATAAATGTTTTAGAAATACAGCTAAGAGCTCTACATGCTACATCAGAGAAAATGCAAACCTGTCTGGTATAGGGTAGCTGTGCTCGGAGAGCAACTATTTAAAATGACCATGGGGGGTTCCATACTTATCTTCACTCAACAACTCGTGTGTCAAATAAGATGTGTTTAAAAGTCATTCCAAAATTGCTAGCGCAACATGCATTCCCAAAATGTCGTTAAAAACACAGGGGAGGGGGGGTTGCTGATCAGTGGCAGGGGCCATGCTTTGCATACACAAAGCTGCAAGTTCCGTTGTAAGCATTTCCGATGAAATGATCAAGGATAGCAAGACTGTCTGAGAGGCCCTGGAGAGCTGCTGTCAGTTGGGCTTTCCACCAAATTGCACACAAAGTGAAATTTGAGACAAATGCGGAAGATCTTGTTCAGTCAAAAGATCTGAAGATGTTTCAAGGGAAGCTAAAATAATTCTGGCAGGTGGGATTTTATAGAGTAGGGAAATTAGTGCCCTATCCTAGGCATGGTACTTTGGCTCTTTATAATAAAGTCCTGTGCCATATGATGTCCAAGTGCCCCTATTTTCCAGGGACAGTCCCTGATTTACAGAAGCTGTCCCAGTTTTTGATTTGATCCCAAAATGTCCCTCTTTTCCTTAGGGTGTCCCTATTTTTGAAAGAGAAATGTTGGACAGCATGCTGTACAAATTCAAGATTAAAGAGATTTTGACATATAATTTATGCCAAGCCCCCCCCCCCACCTACACATCCAGAAAGGAGACTTGAGGCATAGAATAGGTTACAGGTTCTATTTCTTAAAATGTTAACAGAATGGAGGATATGCATTCCAAGCAAACAAGTCAACCCAATCAAACAAATTCAGATTTAACAGACAGGTGAGAACTTTGTCAAACTCTGACAGGTAAATCCTCACCTAGTCTGGACATGAGCTGCAGCCTTGCACTGTGGCTCCCCAGCTAAGGTCAGTGAATAAAAGACTCCCTCCTCATCAGAAAAACCTTGTGTATGGTCCCCACAAGTGCATGCAGACTGTGCAGCATTCACCTGTGTGTGTACTCCAGGCCTCAAGGGACACTCCTCCAAGCCCTCCAGGCACAATGTAGCAGCTGGTCCCTGAAGGGTGTCCTTAGCCCAATACTGCCTCCATAAACCTAGGGTTTGCACCCAGCTTTCTTATCTACACAGACTCAATGCCATACTGGCAAGCAAGCCATACCTCTCCCTGAATGCCAATCAAATTTACTCAACAGTGTGAAGTGTGTGGGGGAAGAGAGGCCCTAACAACAACAAAAATCCTACTCAGCTCTGGGTGATTAGCCTATAATGCCAATATTGCATAAAGGGTACCAATGGGCAAACAGGAGGGGGTCTGAAGGAGGAGCTACCTTAAAAACCCCTTCCAGACCACCTCCTATTTGTCCACTGATACCATGTGACCAAGCCCCTCTTCCCTCCCCATGGGAATGGCAGGCCTTGCATTTCTTTCTTGAGGGGAAGGGTGGGAGCAAACATGCCTTGCAGAATTGCCAAACTGATGTTTACCAAAATATACATGCTTGAGAGACACTAAATCCCTAGTGTTATGATTCACAGCTGCAATATGGATTTTCATAAATATGTGGGATGGGATTCGCTTAAGAAACTCCATCAGGAGAAGCCCTGTGCAAGGACTTCTGCTTGAGACATGGGGTTCCACCATCCCTCAAAGAATGACTTGATGGGGCATCAGGAGAACCCACAGAACAATGGGGAGGAGGGGGAGATGGGATTATTCCATCTGGCTGGTTGAAATACTTGCAAAGACAGAACTTTTGCAAGAGAGCAACACTGAATTCCATCTTTAGTGATCAGTGGGGAGAGGGGTGCTAACATGTAAATTACGTCTGGTTCATTCACACATTCAACTGTAGCATGTAGGTGTCATGTTCACTGAGAGATAGGTAAAAGTCCCAGGTTCACACACATTCTTTTCACTGAACCTTCACCAAATGTGAAGTCCCACTCATGTAAAGTACCAGTTTCCATTTCCCCAGCCACAATGGACAGATAGCCTTAATTTGGTGTACTTGTGTGTAGGGCTCTGTTCATGCTGAAGGTTCTCCCCACGGTGGTGGAAAACACTCCAGTCCAAGGCTGGCAGGGGGTGGGCCAGTGTGTGTGTGAACCAGACCAAAAGTTGCCATTATGTTTCTCCTAAAGAAAAATTCAAGACAAATTTTGTCATTCCAGTGTAATGGTGTGGAAGACCCATAGAAAACTTCCAGCTGCAAATCTGTCCTTGTCACTTTCAAATAATTGTCTAGTTCAGTGGTATAGATGTCTTCCTGACTTCTTTGTAAGAGAATAAGAACAGAAGGGAGCTGGAGAATAAATGACCAGAAAGAGACATGGTGTCTTAGTCTCTTCCCCCCCCCTTTGTTCTTTTCTTTTTCTTTTTTGTTTCCAGAGAATAGAACCGCATCAGGCCAAATGAAACCCTTGGCATCTGACTATGTGCTCATTTCCTCCCAGGACACAGAGCTGTTATATAAAGTGTGGTCTGCCATATTGAATGAGAATGGGTGGGAAACCTGGAAATTGTTTTTGTTTGTTTTGCATACTTCACAGCATGGAAGAGTTCTAAGACCTATCTATTAATACATTTCTTCCATTTTTTAAAAAGAGGCGTTGCTTTAACCACAGTGTTAATCAGAACCATAGGACTGTAAAGTTGGAAAGGACCCTGAGGATCACCTTGTGCAACCCCATGAATAGGCAGCTGTCCCATATGGGGATCGAACCTGCAGCCTTGGTGTTGTCAACAGACTCTAACCAACTGAGCTTATCTAGTCCATGCTTTGGCAAAGGGCCCTCTGCCAACTCTAGAGACCACTGCCTGGGTTCATCCTCCTCCTTCCTCCTGTTGTTGCATCCCCTCTCCAGCAAGCACTGAAAGAAGGAGAAGTTGCTTTCAATCTCTCTTTGGGCAGCTGCACACAGTGAGCCCTAAGAAAGGCAAGCAAATGGGGGAAGCAGCAAGAAAGCAAAAGACGGTAGCTCCCACTTATGACATCTAGACCAGGTTCCTCCTAGACAATTGAGCAGTGGCCGAGGGAAGTGGGCAGGGGGAGGTCCGCACCAGGTGCCATCTCTAAGGGGGTGACAAGAAGGCACCCTGTCACGGGCTTGCCGCCCGCCATCGCGCCACCGCCGCCATGTGAGAGGGAAACAGTCCAGTGGCGCAAGCGCACACGTCATGTTTGCGGCTCATGCTATGTACTGTGCATGCGTCGCCGGGCGGTTTGCCCTGCCCCCGACACCCCGCACCGGGTGCCGGGTACCCTTCCTTCACCCCTGCACTTGAGCAGACATTGATGGTGCTATAAACCAAATGGAAGCCTATTTTGGCATTAAGCCAAGGGTAAGCAACCTAAGGCCTGGGGGCTGGATGCAGCCCAATCGCCTTCTAAATCCGGCCCATGGACGGTCTGGCAATCAGCATGTTTTCCCATGAGCAGAATGTCTCCTTTCATTTAAAATGCATCTCTGGGTTATTTTGGGGGCATAGGAATTTGTTCATTTCTTTTTTTCCAAAATATAGTCCAGCCCACTACATGGTCTGAGGGACGGTGGACTGGTCCACAGCTGAAAAAGGTTGCTGACCCCTGATAATGATGGTGGTGATATACAATCCTCTATAGCAATTGGAACTCATGGGACCTACAGGAGAGTTTTGCAGGCAGCACTTGTGCACAGAATTGCCTTCAAATGCATGCGTATCTTTTCCCTGAAAAATGTTTTTGGAAAGGTGACATTGCTACTGCACTGCTAGCTTTGCATTTCAAATGCTTCTGAACTGCATTTACAGAAAGTGTATTCTTGTTTTCTTTCAGTGCTCCAGGGAGTGGCCCTATGTTCAGATCTACAACAGTTACAGTCCGAGATAATTGTAATGAAATCCCTCCACATGCCCTCATCGACTCTACTAAAAAGGAGCAAGAATTCAACTTTGCATTATTGCACAGCTCAAAGACGGCTGACAATGATACATCTGTGGCTTCTTCCTCACCTGAAAATGCAAATAACAGCAAGCCAGACATTAACAAGCCTGGGGATCAAATGCAGGGGCTCCATGGACATAAAGTGGGGTTCTCTTTTGCATTTCCTAAGAAAGCAGCAGTCAAGCTGGAATCATCGGCCGCTGCCTTCTATGAATACAATGATGAAACTTCGTCTGAACATGGGCTTAGCAGAAGAAGCCGGTTTGTTCCTGGACCTTGCAACCTTCAGGTTTCACTGAATGAAGAAATGTCTCTGTGTTCTGAGGAGAAACCTAATTCTATTGATCCACTAATGGAAAAACATGCTGATGAATCTCTCCAAGTACAGGAACCACCAGATGAACCACCCAGTGAAGGAAACATGATAAAGGATGTCATGGAATTAAGATCTCCTGCTTCTCATTTGAAAGAACCTGGGCTTGGTGATTCAGAGGGCTTTTCTGTTAATGTAGATTCAGCTGCCTCACCAGATGAAACATCATCCAAAGTTGCCCTTGGGAACAAAGCCCTCCCTGCAGAAAGTAATAGCGATGAGCCCAATGGAAATAAATGCACAGGTCTCCCTGTGAATGAAAACTGTTTATCACAGCAGGATATCCAGGAAAAAAATGATCAGAACCTGAGCAGCGATTCACCAGCCGCTGAAGTTGAAATTAAAAAATGCTCATCGGATGGACTGATGCCAGCAAATTCTGAGGGGGAAACAGTAGCTTTTCCTTGTAAACAAAATTCACAAAAGAGACCTTGTGAGCCATTTGTTCCTGTGCTTAACAAACATGGATCAACCATTCTTCAGTGGCCATCAGAAATGTTAATTTACACAAACACAGAGCCAGTCATTTCATACAGTTGTAATCCATTATGTTTTGACTTCAGGTCATCAAGATCGAACGAATGCCTCGAGAAAAATAAACCTCAATCAAACCATGATTTGAGTTTAGGCTGTCCAGATAAATCTCTTTTAGCAAATGTTGACTGTGCATCTCACATTAACACACATCCATACAATGATGAAAAATTAACTACGATGGATGCTTCAGTGGCAGAGGATTGTAGCCTCAATAAAAAACAAGATGGCCTAAGCCTAGATACTTTGTGGATGATTGGAGAAAATGAAAAATGTCATAATCCCCCAAAATGTATACATAAAAGCTCATCAGAACAGCAAAACAAAGCTTGGATAAAAAGAACACATGAAAAGTGGTTTCACAAAAACAGGAAGAGGAAAAGAAAAAGAAAGCTATGCCACCACCATTATGAGGAGGAAATTACTGAGGCAGATATTAAAATTTCTCCCTTACTCGAACAGCAAAATAACTGTGCTGATGTTGATAAACATCCAAAACTTCATAATGCTCTGGAACAAGACACTGGTGAAAATGGAATGGGAGATTCAGTTGTGGAACTCTTTCAGCAGACATCTGAAACTTTCCAAGTTGATAACAGTGACTGTGGTGGAATATCCACACAGGTCCATGGAAACCAAAGTCTACATCCCACTTGCAACATAAAAGACAATAGGGAATTCTACATTAACTCTAACCAAGTGTGGAGAAGGAGTAAATCAATTTCTCACAGACAATCAAATAAACCAGGTTCAAGTTCTGGAAGATGCAACTCAGTTCATTCTGGAGCATTTTGTAGTTGGAGAATCAGAAGATGTAGCAGTAGCCCAGACCATAAACATTTAGACCATTTTCCTGAAGAAAAATGTGTGAATCAATCACAGCCCACGAAGAGAGCCTATCATTCGCTCACAGAAGAGCCAGAGAGGTCCCATAGGAAACGGAGACATCATTTGTATTCTTGTTCATCAGATGAAAGTTCAAATGCACTGACCTGTTCCTCAGAAGAGAATCTGAGGCAAACATGTAACTTAGCAGCACCTTGTAAACCTAAACGGAAACGAAGGAGAAAGAGAGCAAGAACTCAACATGCATTTAGAGAGAGGGCACCAAGAAGGAATGTCATTGTTGAGTCTCCTAAAAGGGTATGCACAATCAATAATTCCCTCAAACTATTTACTGAAGAAAACACAGAGCAAACGAAAACATCTTCCATCACAGATGATGCAAATGGTAATATGGAACAAACAATCCAGTCAGCAGAAAGTCAAACAGCTCCACAATCCGAACATTTACTTTCATTAGAAAATATCAAAGGTTCAAACTCTTCCAGTACAGAGAAAACTACCTCTCTGGAGGAATCTACATTTTCTTCTTCTTCTGTTACCGAACACAGTGTTCAGCCAATGGTGAAACCCCAAAACATGCTAGAAGAAGGAGAAAAACCTGAAAACCTGAGTGTTCCTGAAATGCAAGCTCCTAATAAAGTGCCCAGTCTTGAAAGAAACTTTGATCAGCCTCCTCCTAAAGCATATCTGTGCCATTATGAAGTGGCTGAGGCTATGCCCCAAGAGAAACTCAACCCATCAGTCAACGAGTGGCTACGGTATAACCCAGGTATATTTAATGCACCGCCCCCTTTGCCCTTTAAAGAAGCACATATGAACAGTCACACTTTTTTAACCACAGAGCAAATTCTTGCCCCCTTCACTTTGCCCGAACACACATTGCTTTTGCCTCCCGAAAGCCACGACAAGTTCAAAGATCTGCAATGCGAGGCCTACCACCAGATCTTCCAGCAAAACATGCTCGCCAGTAAGATGAAGCTGACCTTTCCTTCAGCTGCAGTCCAACCTTCCAATGCCCCTCTGCAGCCCTTGCCTTTGCAGCAGCCTCTGTGCTCTACCTCGGTCACCACAATCCACCACACGGTTTTGCAACAGCATGCAGCAGCAGCCGCTGCAGCCGCAGCTGCAGCAGCAAGTACATTTAAGGTCCTTCAGCCTCACCAACAGTTTCTTTCCCAAGTCCCGGCTCTTTCACGGACACCTTTACCTCATCTGTCAGTCGGGCCAAGACTTTGCCCTGCAAGTCACACAGCCATCGTTGGCCCACCCCAACTGCCCCTTATTCCAGCTTCAGTTCTCCACCCAAGCCATTTGGCATTTCCCCCATTGCCCCACACACTGTTCCCCTCACTCCTGTCACCACATCCTGCAGTCATTCCTTTGCAACCACTATTCTAGGCCTCATGAGGAGCAGTCAAACTAGAAGGACAAGTCTTCGATTGAAGATGCATCAACACTCTTCATCAGAACCATGGACAGATCACTCTACCAATAGACTGAGCTTAAGAGGTTGCAAGAGCCTTCTGATATAGAAGAATTTGCTATTGGTTTAAAAAATGCAAATATTTATATGTAAAGTGCAGATTCATAATAAAATTAAAGCACTGAATAGTCTAATATTAATACAAACCACATATGTATAGATATAATATATATATATGTATATGTATGTATGAAGATCATGTCTTAAAAATATACTAACATGTATATAAAATATATTTATAGTACTGTAAGTTATGTTGTAAAGTATGCTCCTGGTTTTTTTTTTTTAATTATATTTGTGTATTCACACCTAAGTAATGTTTAGACAAAGCTGATGCACTGTTTTGTACAACATCCCTTATAACCATAAATATAGTGAGAACTCTCTCTTGCAATAATTTTCTTTGTTACAGATTTAACGATCTTTTTTAAAGGAAACAAAAATCACGCATTGTGGGCCTCATAGATGGTTGCTTTCTGCCATTTAAATGGTAAACTCTTCTGTGTTTGGGTAACCAACTTTCCCTTAGCCTTCTGTGATTTATTATCATGGCTCGGAGGCTAAAACCTAGAGGGGAACAATCTTACTGAGAGGATGACAAAGGGTAATAGATCTGATTGTATTAGCAGCTTGATGCTGCGGAGACAAATATTGCTCATTTGCAGAGTGTGCTGGCACTCTCTTTTGTTTTTGTTTTTTTAAAAAAACATTCAGAGGGAAAGCAAGCACAAGGGACTGCTTCCACAACACACTTCTAACAGCCAGCAGCTCCTGTGGTCTGCAGACATCCTCTGAATTGCCTGGCTGTCTAAAACACACTGACAAAGCTCAGTCAGCCTGAGTAGAGATCAAGTAGCTCAGCAGAACCTGGGCCAAGGGAACTACTGGCGTTGCTGCTCATCTCAGCATCAGAAACAGTATCACTGACTACCACATGCACTGCCAGGTTATAACAGACATATTGATGGCTATGAGCATCAAAGGAGATGCTGCCAAGAGGAAAATCTTAAGTATTTTCACTCCTTTCCCTTACTGCAGGAGCAAGATCACTGCATTATGATTTCCCTTGCCAACCAAGAACACAGAGTGGTTAAATTAACTATCCAATTATGGCGAGTCACTGGGTTATTCCATGTTATTCCAGAATGTTACAGTGGTGGGTGACCTGTACAGCCACAACACAACAAAGAGAGCTTTCATATTACTGCAAGCACAGGTCTTTTCAGCAACGCTAGTTCACACATTGAGCTGCCAGTATCAATTGGACGGTAAACCAACGAAGCATCCCTTGGGCATATTAATATATTACACAGTGAATGCAAGAAGCTGGCAGTCCAAGCACCACCCAAAGGGCCAATGTTACAGATTGCACCATAGGTGCATACTCTAGAATTGGTTACAATGTTTTTTTCCCAGTTGCACCACCATGGTGTGTGTGTGTGTGTGTGTGTGTGTTAAATCATTTTTTTTATATAATTTTTTTTAATTAAGGATTTTTCCTTTAAAATACAAAAAAAAAAAGAAACAACATATGCAAATAACAAAAACACACATAATAATTAGCATCATGTAATAACCAACTTTTCTTCATCTTTGGACTTCCTCACATCTCCTGCTCCTGCATTCCATGTTTAATAAAACTTTAATCAGCAATTTGTCACCTTATTTCCATTCTTATTATACACCTTTTCAATAGTTTGTCCCTAACTTTGAATATAATCTAAGTCTTAAATACCTAATTTTAACATATTATTTGTTCAAAATTTATTATTCTCATAGAATCCACTCATTCTCATACTCTTTTCGACTAACTTTATGGTGCCCTGTTGTTTTCAAATCTCTCATCCTTATTAACATTCATATAGTTTACAGTGTCTTTGTAAATAGTCCTTAAATTTCTTCCAATCCTCCTCCACTGTTTCTTCTCCCAGGTCTCGGATTCTGCCAGTCATTTCTGCCAGCTCCATGTAGTCCATCAGTTGCATCTGCCATTCTTCCAGCGTGGGCAAATCTTGAGTTTTCCAATATTTCGCTACAAGTATCCTTGCTGCTGTTATTGCATACATAAAAAATGTTCGATCATTCTTTAGCACCCTCTGGCCGACAATGCCCAAAAGGAAGGCCTCTGGTTTCTTGGGGAAGGTATACTTAAATACCTTTTTCAGCTCATTATATATCATTTCCCAGAAGGCCTTAACCTTAGGGCAAGTCCACCAGAGGTGAAAGAACGTTCCTTCAGTTTCCTTACATTTCCAACACTTATTATCTGACAGGTGGCATATTTTTGCTAGCTTGACTGGGGTCATGTACCACCTATATATCATTTTCATAATATTTTCTTTCAAGGCATTACATACCGTAAACTTCATACCGGTGGTCCATAACTTTTCCCAGTCAGCAAACATGATATTATACCCAATGTCCTGTGCCCACTTTATCATAGCTGATTTAACCGTTTCATCCTGTGTATTCCACCTCAGCAGCAAGTTATACATTCTTGAAAGTGATTTAGTCTTAGGTTCTAACAGTTCTGTTTCCAATTTCGATTTTTCCACCTGGAATCCTAACTTTTTATCCAGTTTAAAAGCCTCTTTAATCTGAGCATAATGTTGCCAATCTCACACTTTATCTTTTAGTTTCTCCATACTCTGCAATCTCCAGTTGTCTCCATCTCTTTCTAATATTTCCCAATACTTTGGCCATTTGACCTCCATATTAGGTCTTTTCACTGCTTTAGCTTCCATAGGTGATAACCACCTCGGGGTCTTATTTTCTAATAAGTCTTTATATTTTGTCCAGACATTAAACACTGCTTTCCTTACAATATGGTTCTTGAAATTCTTGTGAATCTTAACCTTGTCATACCACAAATATGCATGCCATCCAAAAGCATTGTTAAATCCTTCCAAATCTAAAACATCTGTGTTTTCAAGAAGCAGCCAATCTTTCAGCCAGCAAAAAGCTGCTGATTCATAGTACAACCTTAAGTCTGGCAGGGCAAACCCCCCTCTTTCCTTAGCATCAGTTAGTATTTTAAACTTAATTCTGGGCTTTTTGCCCTGCCAGACAAATTTAGAGATATCTCTTTGCCACTTCCGGAAACACTCCATTTTGTCCACAATCTGTAAAGTCTGAAAAAGAAACAGCATCCTTGGCAATACATTCATTTTTATAGCAGCAATTCGGCCCAACAAGGAAAGTTTCAGTCTTGACCAACTTTCTAAGTCCCTCTTGATTTCTGACCAGCACTTTTCATAATTGTCTTTAAATAAACTCAAATTCTTTGCTGTTATGTTCACCCCTAGGTATTTTACTTTTTTAACCACATTTAGCTCTGTCTCTTTCTGAAACCTCTCTGACTCTGAAGTTGTCAAATTTTTTTCCAGTACCTTAGTTTTTTGTTTATTTAGTTTAAATCCCGCTACCCGACCAATGTCTTGAATCAATTGTAATACCCTTTTTGTACTAGATTCTGGCTCCTGTAAAGTCAAAACTAGGTCATCTGCAAATGCTTTAAGTTTGTACTGTTTCGCTCCGACCTGGATTCCTCCCACCAACCAGTCCCCTCTGATCATATTAAGGAGCACCTCCAGGACTGAGATAAATAACAGAGGGGAAATAGGGCAACCTTGTCGTGTTCCTTTTTCAATTTTAAACTCTTCTGTCACCACATTGTTAACTATCAGTTTGGCCCTTTGTTCTGAATAGATTGCATCTATCCCATTTTCAAATCCCCGTCCCACTCCCATCCCTTCCAAATTTTTCTTCATAAACTTCCAAGAAATGTTATCGAAGGCCTTCTCCGCATCTATAAATATTAACACTGCTCTTGTGTTAATATTTGTTTGCAGAAGTTCCAAAATGTCAATAATATTCCTTGTGTTGGCAAACAAATGTCTTCCTGGGAGAAAGCCTGCCTGATCTTTATGGATCACCTCACTTAAAACCTTTTTAAATCTATTTGCTAAAATGTCTGCAAAAAATTTGTAATCCACATTGAGAAGGGAAATGGGGCGGTAATTCTTAAGTTGTGTCTTTTCCAATTCTGATTTGGGTATCAATGTGATGAAAGCTTCTTTCCACGTTTCCGGTGCTTTCTTCCCCTCCATAATCTCATTGCATACCTCCATTACTGGGTGTATCAAGTGATCTTTCAATGTCGTGTGTGTGTTAAATCAATTGCCACTTTTGGTTCTTTGAGGATGAAAGAAAGAAATATTTTATGGCTGCCTTGCAACAGTTCAAGGCATATCTCTCTTACAGACTGGGCACAATCTAGCCAATAGCCAAGTCCTTTGTATCCTCCCAATCACAGCATTGGTGATGTTTTCAATCTAAGATAGTCACAAGGAAAGACCCAATCTTTGATCTGGGTTGTAGATCCAGCCAAGAGGAGTGTTCCTTCAATGGGAATCTCCTGCATAATTATTGCTAACAGATGAACATTTGGGTACTGGGTACTGGGTCAGTATTAAAATCAGATTGTGGGACACAAACTATTAAAGTATTTCTTCAAATAGTGCAATACAGTGGTACCTCAGGTTAAGTACTTAATTCGTTCTGGAGGTCCGTTCTTAACCTGAAACTGTTCTTAACCTGAAGCACCACTTTAGCTAATGGGGCCTGCACCGCCGGAGCATGATTTCTGTTCTCATCCTGAAGCAAAGGTCTTAACCCAAGGTAATATTTCTGGGTTAGCGGAGTCTGTAACCTGAAGCGTATGTAACCCGAGGTACCACTGTATTTAATAAATATCCCAAGTGGGACCAAGTATCTTTTAAAATGAAATGTCAGTATTTTTACCTATTGATTACTATAGTTTAAATTTATCTATCTGACAGCACAGTCCTTTACAAAAACAACTCCAAATGCGTGCAGTGGGGTTTAGGTAAGCAGGTAAAGGATTTCAATAAAAAAAATAGCAGTTTTTGAACAGCCACACCATTTCAGAGAAAGGAACTGTTCTGATATGTAATTTCTGTACTCAATCAGTCCACATATATAGACTTCTTAAGTATTTTCACTACAATTCATGCTGTCAACATCTAGCAAGGAATTTAATGCTTTTTTAAAGTTGCCATTTCTTTAAATCACCTGGGTCTACAGAATTAATTAATCTTCAGATTGCAATGATAAGCCTAAATTAGGCTATAGATTTTTGTTAAATTGCTTCCCATTCCCCAAACACCTATGCTGGAAAATGATTGAAAAGTTAATATGTTCCACCCAATGAGAAATGTAGGATTCCCCCTCCTCAGCCACTGACCTTGGAAAAGAACAACATGACCAGGCCCCAAACATTTGGTAGGCATATAATCTCACAAGTAGTATGAACTATAGGCGGAAGATCTAAATAGGAGATTTGTTAGCATAATCATATTATCTTGAGATAGCTCAACAATAGGCACTGAATTTGTCACAAACCGTAACTGCTGCATCCTGCAAAGCAGTGAGCCTTCATGATTTATAACTAAAAACCAGGAGGGTTGGGGAGGACTTCCCAAATGCTGCTGCAATTGCCCTAGAGATGATATGCACAACTTGCCACTTGTTCAGCCAAATTTGCTCACCAGCATGCTTGAAAACACCACAGTTTTTAGAGTCCCCATAAGGGACGTGCGTGGTGCTGTGGGTTAAACCACAGAGCATAGGACTTGCCGATCAGAAGGTCGGTGGTTCGAATCCCCGCAACGGGGTGAGCTCCTGCCAACCTAGCAGTTCGAAAGCATGTCAAAGTGCAAGTAGATAAAATAGGTACCGCTCCAGCGGGAAGGTAAACGGCGTTTCCGTGCGCTGCTCTGGTTCTCCAGAAGCAGCTTAGTCATGCTGGCCACATGACCCGGAAGCTGTACGCCGGCTCCCTCGGCCAATAAAGCAAGATGAGCACTGCAACCCCAGAGTCGGTCACAACTGGACCTAATGGTCAGGGGTCTCTTTACCTTTACCTGTAAGGCATTAAAAAATAAGGAACCATACTGGGCTCTCCAACGTGGCTGTTAAGCTGCATTTCACTTAGTGTATCACCAGTTATGGGAGCTAGAACCACCCAAAGGGCAACTCTGAGGCTGATTTCATACAGTAAACATTTCAGTAAACACATAGGTGTTTGCCATGCAGCAAAGCTTTCTTTGCAAATAAACTAGAATGAGCTTCACTGCCTGCCCACTACTTGCTTTCCCCTCTGCAAATGATGTGTCTCAATTGTTTTCAAGAGATGCAGTTGCACGGACAATGTTTGTGATCTGGTCTATCCACAGTTATCATGGTAGCATTCTGACAGTGGTTTCTCCAAGTATGGCAGTTTGGGGGGGGGTGCTGCTGCTCTAATATTGGGGAGTTTCATGGATGGACTGGGCCATGTACACGTGGTCATGGCTCTGAGTGTGGAGGGTCAGACAATTATCTTCCAGACAAGGAAGATACATGACATATATAGAGGTTAGCATATAGAGAGATAAGGCTAGCAGCACTTTCAGATGTGAATCAACTTTCACAAATGAACTAACAGAAGAGCATACTAGGCTATCGGCCTTGCCTCTTCCTCCATCACAACTGTCTCCTGCTGTTCCGGCAAAGCTACACTTTTCCTTCTTTTTATTTTTCACGGTGGGTCTTTCAATGTATCTGTGAACCTTGAGACCTTCCAATGCTGCAGGACTACAACTCCCATCAGCCTCAGCCAGCATGGGCAATAGTCAAGGGCAATGGGAGTTGTAGTCCAAAACATTTGAAGGAACAGCAAGTTGAAAATATCGGGTAAACATTGCAGTGAGGCCTACTCACCTACACAGCACACCATTCTTGTTACTCGGTATTGATTGTTTCAGGCAGTATGAATTCCCCTGCTCTGATAAAAGTTTGCATAAACTGCAATCAGCCCACTGCCTTGTACAAATCTGAAACCTAGTAAAGTACTGGACAATGGACAATGGAAATCCTTTTCCAGTCAGCCATTTGTTCTTACCTGATGATTTAGTACTGTAATCTGTTGATATTAGTGTTTCCCAAGCATTTGATACATGGGCCCTTCTTTTCTGGATTAGAACTCAGAGGCACACCTTTTTACACACACACACACAAACACGCAATCTATCTGTCTAGAGCAGGCATGGCCAGACTCAGCCCTCCAGATGTTTTGGGACTACAATTCCCATCATCCCTGACCACTGGTCCTGTTAGCTAGGGATGATGGGAGTTGTAGTCCCAAAACATCTGGAGGGCCATGTTTGGCCATGCCTGGTCTAGAGTGTTCAACATTCAGGAGAAATAGGAAGGCATTCTCATTGAAACTGCATTAAATCTTGGTTATATAGTCTAGTTAAACACCTTACCCCTTTTTCTCGATCTGCTATGGTTTTCTAGTACCTATGATTTTCTAGGTCAGTGTTTCCCAACCTTGGGCCTCCAGCTGTTTTTGGACTACAACTCCCATCATCCCTAGCTAGCAAGGCCAGTGGTCAGGGATGATGGGAATTGTAGTCTGAAAACAGCCGGAGGCCCAAGGTTGGGAAACACTGTTCTAGGTACTAGGGTACTTCTGGGATCCCCTCACACCTGTCACCTGTAGGGCAGCTATACCAGGGTTTCCAGGGACACTTTTACTCTATTGGTAGAGATGGATGAGGTGGAGATGTCAGTGCTGCATGGACTTTCCAAATGTGAGAGTGGTGGATGCACCCAACATGGTGGCTTAGTTTTTTCAAGGCACATGTAATGCCCTTTTCATGGCTGACTAGTTTGTCCTGGCACACAACTTGGGAATCACTAGTTTAAACTATGTTAGTCACATTTAGGTCCTATTGAAACCAATGGGGCTCATGTTAGTTGTGATTAACTTGTCACATCCCCCCGTCCCACCCAGTGGGACTGTAGTGTGACCAACTTAGTTTGGATTCAGCCCATTCATTTTATTTTCATTTCTGTATATGGTTTCAAGTATCTGTATATAAGGACAGTATCCAATGCACATGGTATATGTTCCCCTATTGTATAGTTTTGTCATGTTATTTTAAGTCTTTTCTATTGAATTTAGAGACAATTTTTTATAAAGCAAACTAAAAAAAGGTTGTGAATAAAATGTCATTAACTGTATAAAAAATAATGCAACTTGCTATACAATATGTATATATTAACATTTTGTAGAGCATCCTGGATTTATGTATACAGCAACTAGATGCTTAAATATTATTTTTCCTGATAGTTTTCAGTCTCCTTTTTTTTGCTCTTGCTATATACTTTATAAAGATTTAATTCTCTCTCCTTTGTCGGCTAGCGACACCTTTCAAGTTTCTTAGGATTTATATTTGCAAATATGAACTAGGGCTTTTTTTGTACTTTCAATTGTAAAAAATAAATTGTATCTGCTGTACGAATGATACGACTTCTTGTTCAGGATGTTATATTCAGTCTTCACTGCTGAGGTTTCAAATTTATTTTCTACTCAGTTTCTAAATGATAGATCATCACTATAATCCATTGGAGGGGAAACCAGACCACAGACACAGCTTTTAAATCTTTGTCTGCTATTAAAGACTTCCAACATGCCTGCACAGCTCATTGGTTCCATGCCTAGCTCCAGGGAAGTTTTGCCTTCTGCATTTCAGAGTCTTCTGCATCAGTTTGCTATAATACAAATCTTACTAGAAAACTACTGAAGCCAAACTTGCACATAAGACTTTATGAACATTTCAAGCTGCTTTGTAATGAGTCCAATCGTTGGTCTATCTATCTCAGTTTGGTGGGCAGTAATTTTGTCAGATCTCAAATGAAAAAACACTTTCCAAGTCCTTAGATCCTTAGATCCAAGGATTCATAGGACTTTGTGCACACAAAGAACATTCTCTGCCACCATGCTATGACCTCCAAGACACATTTTTCATTACTAAGTTATAGTTGCACCTATTATGTGCATCTCTGCACATTTCTGATAAGCAAAAATATCTTTTTTATTTCATAACTTTCTAAAATGGATCCCAAGGTGATGATAATCATAGCAACAATAAAAACAAAATATAATCCGTTACAAAACAATCAACACTAAAAGGTATCAGCTAAAAAGAAAAAATGAAAAAAGACCAGACACCAATATAATCCCTGCAAAATGCCTGGGCACAGCAGATAATCAGAAACTAATACCCCAAAATATTGTAATGCCAACACCAGCCAAGCCTCCTTAGGGATTAAAATGTCATGGTGCCACCATAGAAAATGCCCTCTCCTTTGAGCAAGGGTAACACTCTTCAGTAGACAATAGACTTGGGAAATTCCTCAGTTGAAACTGTAATACCGTATTCACACATATTTTAATGCTACTAGTAAGGAGAATTGGTTCACATAATCCTTCCCCTCACTTCACATTACCAACCCAAGGTCCACTTTCTTCTCACATGTGCCTGCAATTCACTTGATGACTTCATCACCAAGTGAGGAATGAGCCATCACAGATAAAATACCATCGATACAACTTGTTTACCTCTTCACACCAATAAAATGCTTTTCAACGGCATCAGTCCACACATCAAATGAGAGGTACATGCATGTCTAAAAAGAACCAAGGGTAAACATAGCATACAGACCAAGTAATGAAATATATGGCCATGATCGTGGTAGCCGAGAAAAATGCCCATGCAGTTATGGGATCTGCTGCCAGTTTTCATCCAGTCCACAAGGTCTCACTGAGTGTTTCAGCATGTTTCAGAAGAATATCCATAGGTATTTTTATGTTTGCATATTGCTCTTTTATATCACATTTCCCCATCTCTAACTGCATTTTCTCTTGGCATGTCCACCAATCTACCTGTGTCAACAGCAGACAGGATAATGACAAGCAAATTGTATATCATTTGCATGAAACAAAGTCTGCTTTTCTATCTGGAGAAGTGATTTAGTAGAACTATATGTCAGTGCACAAAATAAGAATTTCAGCCTTTCAGTTATTGCATGAAATTAGACCATGCTATCTTCTTTTGTGAAAACTGATTCGTCCCCACTTACTCCCACCCCATGCCAAAAGAGCATTTTAATTTAGTCACACAACTCTACATCAGCCTTTAGGGTGTGTAGTAAAGGTTTGAAATTTAGGTCTAAGCGCTATTGCAATTTGCAAACGCTTATTTGTAAACATTCAAGCCATTTTGAAATGAGTATTGGATAAAGAAATGTAATAGTCTCAGCCCCAGGAAGTATGCCTAATGGCCAAGGATGGTGGGAGTTGTAGTTCAGCAACAACTGGAAGGCCAGAGGTTCCCCACACTTGACCTAGAGCAAGTTTTTAGGTAAATTTGGGTGGTCTGGCTGTGGTGTGTTGAAATTTTGGTGGATTTTCTAATTACGCTTTCTCCCACCTCTAACTAAGATGTGTGAATAGCTGAAAAAGCAGCATAGGTGCCCCTCCGCCTAATTTTATTGCACTGTATTAATATATTAGGTGGAAACCTTCAAATATACTCAGAAGTAAGTCCAACTGAATTCCACGAGGCTTACTCCTAGGGAAGTGGTGTCAGGATTGCAGTTGACCTGACAAAACGATCAGATCATGATGCTTTTCAGGACACAGAGAGGTACTGATGAAATTGTTGTAGCCATCCTGAGCCCACAGCATAGGGCCGGGGTAGGCAACCTAAGGTCCGCGGGCCGGATGCGGCCCAATCGCCTTCTCAATCCGGCCCGCGGACAGTCTGGGAATCAGTATGTTGAGTACATGAGTAGAATGTGTCCTTTTATTTAAAATGCATCTCTGGGTTATTTGTGGGGCCTGCTTGGTGTTTTTACATGAGTAGAATGTGTGCTTTTATTTAAAATGCATCTCTGGGTTGTTTGTGGGGCATAGGAATTCATTCATTTCCCCCCCCAAAAAAAAAATAGTCCAGCCCCCCACATGGTCTGAGGGATGGTGGACCGGCCCACAGCTGAAAAAGGTTGCTGACCCCTGGTATAGGGTACGTTATAAATATAAATAAATAAATGAGGATGGGAAAATTCACAAAGGTATTGAATTCCCCCCCCCCAACCACCTGCCTTTCTGTAAGCAGCAACTCTGTGGTGACAGAGAAGAAAGGATTCCCTGACACAATGCGGTGTGACACTCACATTAATAGCATCAGCCTTCAGATATCTCAGGCACCAGAAAGATTAATTACCCACAAAGATTTGAGAAACAAACACCTACTGGAATATTTTCTTTTTCGCAGCAAGTCAAAGCTGCCCGTCCTTGCTTCATTAAATGCCATAGGGAACTTGTACTTGGGGAATCTAAACATTTTTAAAATTCTCTTGCTGCGATGCCACACTGTGAGGTGCTGTATCAACGTACATTTCCCCATCATTTTTCATTATCAGGCGGAGTTATGAAGCTTAACGCACATGATGGATTTGATATGACAGATGCGTCATCAGGACCACCTGAACACAGCTTCTCAAAAACTAGAAGCTTGCTTCATATTTTTATTTTGAAGCTCGCTTAAAAAAAAAACAACTTCTTAAAATGAAGATTAAAAAACATCTTCTGAGCTATTGATGCTCAACCTATTAGATTGCTGGTACTGGTAAGTTGAAAGCATGAAACTTAATCTGAGCTAGGGCTCACCGGGACATATTC
Organism: Podarcis cretensis; assembly: GCF_951804945.1. NCBI lineage: Eukaryota > Metazoa > Chordata > Lepidosauria > Squamata > Lacertidae > Podarcis > Podarcis cretensis. Next base: position 114,615,444 of record NC_137170.1, on the reverse strand, counting down.
CTAAAATGTATTTTTCAATGTCACATCCCCAGAACCTATTTTTCAATGCCAAGATTCAGCCCTCAAACATGTCAAGTAATATTAAAGAGCCTTGAACAGGTAGAGAGAGAGTTTTCATCAACACTGAGTAATCACAATCAGCCGCACACATGTGAAATGAGGAGAGAGATGTCAGACTGCAATTTCCAGGCTGGTTTGAGGCTCAGGACCCATTATTATTATTATTATTATTATTATTATTATTATTATTAAGTAAGCCAGGTGAACAATGCACACACCACAGCCCAATAGCTTTAGCCCTTTGTGCATCTTTTAAAACTGTGTAGGCTCAATGTGTGGAGAGAGAAGGGGAATCCTACCCAATGAGAACTGAATCAAATATCCAAAGACTGGAAAACATTTATTGAATATATGGGAAATAATTGTGTACAACTGAAAATGTTGGCAGCATTAAGATAAATTCAACAGTGTAAATAAGTTTTGGTGGATGCTGAGGAGATTTCACCCCTCCCATATCCAAGAATCTCCTGACGAGTCTGCTGATTCTCCAGAGAGGAGGAGCAGTGTTTTGCTTTCTACTTATTCAGCTCCAGCACCAAGTCAGCCAGTCAGTGTGTCGGAGAGAGAGAGAGAGAGACTGAGTGTTAGAGATCGTGTGTAGAGATAAGGTTGCTGCTAAGAGCAGCTGCAGACACTCAGTGTAGCATTCATTTATGCTTAGACCTATTTAGTTCTGTATATAGTTTTGTATTATAGTTGTAGTTATAGAATAAAAGAAGATATTCTACAGAGCTGCTCTCCGAGTCGTGTATACACTGCTAGACTCTGCTATACTCTGCTGTGCGACGACTGTATTGTGGAAGTGAATCCGGTGCTCACAACTCTAAGCTGTGAGTCCACAGCAGTTTGACCAGGTGGTCTCTGGAAGTGCTACCCAGCTCGCCTAGCCCAGTCAGGGTTGAAGTGCATGAGTCCAGTTGGTGACACTGGCTCAAGGGCGATGCTGACAGATGCAATAATGGAAAACTGATTGGTATAGTTTTTGTAAAATATGCAGGGATTTATGATACATAAAATGAACTATGGAAAAAGAAGAAGGGAAGTCATAGATATCTTAAGGAGTAGAATGAGTATTTTAAATTGTAAAACTGTGTGTGTGTGTGTGTGTGAGAGAGAGAGAGAGAGAGAGAGAGAGAGAGAGAACTGAATAAAATTTCTCCCACATCCCCATCTGAAGGTCTGAACAGGTGGCAATGACCACTCCCCGCATAAAACGGGGGGCGCCCTTTGCGTGGACGCGCACAGCCCCTGGATCAGGAGCGGCTCCATCAGCATAGGCTTGGCTTTGCCTTCCCTCAGGTGGGATACCTGGAGGTCTCCGCCTACCCCAGTCAGTTGTCCAATCCCACCTGGGGGAAGCGTTGCCAAGGAGAACAGGTAAGGGGAGGGATTACCTGCCCACACAATAGAGGGAGGATCTTACCTGGGAATCCTCACTTGGCTCCAGAGCTTCTCCCACCCTACCCCCCCTCAGTTAATGTGTTATTTTGCAGGTTAACTTTTCTTCACAGGTTTTGCAGGTTAACTTTTTCTTCACAAGTATGCAGGTGCTGCTACGTTAAGGTCGCTGTTAAAGGGCCGGAAAGGAATTTCCCTGCATTGGCAGGTTTCGCCTTTCCCGTAGCAAAACATCACAACTTTGGTGTTATCAGGCCTTGGGTGGAATCCTTTTGTCCATCTTCCTCTTTGCAGCGGCGATACCAGGGTTCCCCGTTAAAGGGGTTTCTGAAGGGAGGCTTTGACCGTACGCTGAAAGGGCGTCATTGCTCTCCCCTGCAGCGGCAGCATAACGGGGGCGGCTATCTCTGCTTGAACATATGTTCTCCAGAGCCGGCTCATCCCCCCCCCCACACACACTGGATAACCCTGATGTTCCCTAGGTCCCCAGCTGGGGACTGGGGAGGGAGAACACCCAATGCCTGAGCCAAGGTCTACCCACATTTGAAATTTAATAAAGTTGTGGCCAATTTAATCCCATAGCACGTTGTCTTGAGTCGTTATTCCACATGACAGGGGGACCGCTCAGGATCTGGGGACTCCGCCTGTCCGCGCAATGCTAAGCCAATCATTTCACCTGAGGTTTTCTCATGACATCAGGTTTGGCACAGTGCTAGAATAAAGTAAACCTAATGCTATGTGTCTGGTTGTGTGAACCATCTGTATGAATTGAGGATATTTTCCAATCTTTGGGACAATGCATGGAGGTCAGGGATGCAGGTGAACAGAATCACCCTCCACTGAGCCTACCTCTTTTTTTCTTTTCTTTTTTGAGTGTGTGATAATTGTTCTGTTACACGATGCAGTTTATGGCTGAAATACCTACTGTTTTTGAAGTTAATTCAGTCAGACTTTTTTCAGAGTATAGTACTTAAGAAGGAGTTACTTATTTAAGAGCATAGGGGGAGTCCTGATGGATGTGGCCAATGGTCTGTCCAGACCAGCATCCAATTTCTCATACTGGTCAACCAGCTGACTATAGGGAACCCACAAGCAAGCCACAATTGCAATAGCTCTCTTCCATCTTTTCCCCAGAAGCTGGTAGTCGGTAGCGTACTGCCTCTAAACTAGAGAAAGCCGAAATAAACTGAAATAAAAAATAATCATGGTGTGCTCCCAAACCAGCAATCATGTCTAAAAAACCTTATATCAGCAGCTGCTACTGGTACAAAAAAAAGTCCATGGTCTTGCAAACTAATAATAATGTGCTTCGGCTTGTGGGTTGTAACCAATGTTAGTTCTACCCAAAGTAGAACTTTGAAATGAATAGACATGGATTAGTTCTCTTAATTTTAATGGGTCTACTCTGAAGAAAACTTAGTTTGGCATGACCTTGTCTCCATTCTGGCATGGGGTTTATTGCACAGTTTAAATGCTACCGCTTCTGTCTCAGTTTCTACAATTCCTTTTATATTGCAGTACCTGTTGCACTATGGAACTGTGCCTTTTTGATCAATAGACCACCATGTTGTGTTAAATTTTAAATGGTGGGAAAGAGCTCCAAATTTCATTGTATGAGCAGCAGCAGCATGAAAACCATGGGGGAATTACAATGCAAAACTCCTGTGATTTGCTGATTTAACAGGTTGCAAATGGATTTCTTTTTCGAGGGGGAGATTAAGATGGAAGAGATCGCTAACTTTGGCTAGATTCCACTAGATTTCTAGAAGCTGCTTTTATGTCATGTGCAAGATCACATGAATTGGAAAAAGATAACAGGTGAGGAAATGTCAGAGGAAGAAAGACAGAAGAAAGTACTGTATGAATTCAGCTCTTGTTTCACAATGAAAACTTGGGAGGGTCAAAATACAAGATTAGGATTCCTCACACAAACATGACCTGGCTTTGTTGTGTCTATCTGTTAAATGTGCAGAGGGTAGTAGGACCTTTTAAATATATTGTTGGGTGAAGTTTTTATTTAATTCTGTTTATTGCTGGTTTTATCTGATTTTAATGTTTTTGTTTTTGTTATTTTTATTTTTTATTGTGTTAGCAGAAACAAAAGATGATGATGATGATCTTTTTTTCCTGGCTGTCAACAAACTTATAAAGACAAGAAAATGGATGCTTGAGGTGGTCTTGAAACATACATTCACACAAAGGGGATGGAGTAAAGCTGCCTTGTTTGTAAGCTGAACTAAATTTCCATCTAGTCTTCTAGCCCAGAAGCGTGCTTGGCAGAACTGGTACAAACTTTTTGTAGTGAGGAAAGCATAAGCTTGCCCAGGAAAGAGATCTATACTGATACCTTTCTGAATGAAGGCATCTTATAGTTTGCAAGCCGAGTTTTAGCAAAATGGAAAATACAATTTTCGCATTAAAATTGCAACGAAGCAAGGTTGAACATTCATTTTCCCCAGTATACCTTACTTTTCACTATATCTAAGTCACCACATGGCAATGCTTCTAAACAGAAAATTAATGTCACACATGAAATAATCCAATATGGGGCTAGTTCTATGAGATTCATTTTTTAAAGAAATAATAATAATATTTTAGCTAAATATCAGTTGGCCCATGCAAAAAAACATTTGCCTACAATATTTTAAAACTTGGTACATCTAGGATAGTTCTAGTATAAAACTGATTGGTATATTATAATAAGGAATAAAGAGTGAAATGTATGGTAAAATGGGGCATCATTTAGAGCAGGGATGGTGGAGGCTGTGGCCCTCCATACCCCTGCTTATTGTCTATGCTGGCTGGAGCTGATGGGAGTTGGAGCAAAGTAAAGTGTGGAAATATAGTCTGCTAATCCTTTGAAATATTCCCTTCTAAGTTGTGTCCAAAGTTTCCTACTACACTTAGCATAGAAAGAGACCACACATCTTGTAAATTAAAAAAGGTTTACTTACAAACCAAGGGTCAGATTCATGTGCTTTTCCATATAGCAGTAAGAAAACACAGGCAGTAAAATTTTGGTTCCAAAGTGGTTAAAGTTTCTAAATTATTTGTATAGAAACACAAAGATGGCTTGCTTTAGCCATGTGGTCAAAGCCTGGAGCATCCAGCTTAGACCTCCTTACTGGTAGAGTTCACATGGTGGAAAGTGGGAGAACAAAGGCTTGATAACCCTTCCTCCCAAGGAACCTCCTATGGTTATGGGGAGTGACCTAGCTACTCCTGGCAGTATAGCTTACTCTATAGTTTTAACTCATTCATGCATTAATTATACTTAAGGATGTTGGTTTTATGAGGCTGCTATCCCACAGGCAAAACCCCAAGGCCTTTCTTCTCCAGTCTACTCCCCAAGGGCATTGTCCTGTCATCCATAGGGATCATGAATCTGTCAGTTTCAGTTTCTCCAAGGTTTCTCCCCACCTCCCATCAATTGTACATCACCGCATCAGTTTGCAATTCTTTTTAAAGTCCTCTAAAACTACATTGGCATTTTAGTCCATTTTTTTTCCAGCGTACACATTTGTATGCAGTTTTGCCCAACACACACATTTTTGCCAACAGCATTTTTGCACAACCTTCTGTAAAATAATGTGTTTTTGTGCATTAAGTATCACTAATACATGCATTTGTACACAAACTGCACCAGAGCATATGCATTTTTGTACATACTCCTTGGCTGCACTGTTTCAATTTGTGTACTGTTTCAGAAAGTATGAATTTGGTACAATTGCCTAAAATGCAAATGGAATCAAATTTCTCTTCCATCTGTACATGCGGATAAACTGAGATGGAAGTGAGATTGAAGAGAGGGGGAAAGCCAAAGTCTGTGATGCTGGTCGTATTCAGCTCAACATATGGCTCCTATTTTTATTTTTTTTCAAGTTGCTTATCAGGACTCTAACACTAATCCATGACAGTAGATTGAAAAGAGACAAATGACAACAACTTGCAGTTTACAAATGGAACAAACAAAGAACTTGGCTTAAATTGCAAAGTAGGGGACAATGGATCCTTGTATAAGCTGGGTTTTGCATGATATAACATTATTCAACTCTAGTTGAAGGAATAAAACACTCAAATAAAACCAGTTAAACAATATGATTTTATAACTGTGCTATGTGGTTGTTAAACCACCCATATTATTCCACAAATCATACTCACGGCCTATTAAAATGGCTGTTTCCCCACAATGGCTTGAAAAATCACTAGACGTTAGACAACTGTAAAAATAGATCTGGCTAGAATTTTATTTAAATAGGTACAGGCGCTGCCATTATAAAATAATTATAGACCTTTTGTTAATACCTCTTCAGTCTGCCATTGTGAATAATAAGTGAAATACAGGTGGATGGCATAGATTAACTTACACAGTTTTTAGGATCCAATCCTTTCATTTAGGAGTAGCCCTCCTAGACCGTAGAGAGGCATCTAATCAGTCAGAAAGAAAGTTAGAGATCTATAGAAATGGAATGGGACTCCGTTAGTACTACTTGAGATTATAACTTACCACTGACTTAAATTTCTGCACATGGCTCAATCGTATCAAAAAGCGACAGAATTGAGTTTTGCATCAAAACTCCCTATTATCAAATCAGGACCTGTGCTGTGCCAAAAACCAAAATGACCCTAGTCAAATCCAACAGCATCCAGCCTGTTTTTGTTTTTCTCTTTCACAAATTTGCTCTGAGTGGGAGATACACAGTCTCTAAGGTAGCCCTGTAATCAAGGCCTCAGGCAGAATCAAAACAGGAGAGAGTGTGATGGATTCACAGCAAAAATAAAATATCTGTGTGTGTGTGTGTGTGTGAGTGAGAGAGAGAGAGAGAGAGAGAGAGAGAGATTGCAATGTAGCCATTAAGAGAATTATTACTTTTATTGACTATTTTACAGTTGACTTCAACTTACAGTTGACTTGCGCTATCAAAAAGAATGGGGGTCATAGATTTTCAAAAGTCTTTTGTTTCTCCAAATAATTTAAGATATAGCTCAGTTACGCTGGCAGTTCCATTCAAAATCTGAGTTCAACATCTAGAATTCCAAGTTGTGTTCTTGTGGTCCCATTAGATTGCCTTATTGATTGGCCTACCATTGATTTACAGGCTGCTCTGCCTGGAGCCATGATAACACCGAGTTTGTCTTTCAGCCTTACATTCCATTTCAGCATACTCTATTCATACTCAGTGTTCTGCATCTTTAACTAGCTGTGTTCTTTTAAGTTGGGTTTCCCGAGCAGAAAACCCCAGCCCTTTTTTACAGAGACGTGACATTAACATGGATTTACAAAAGGTACATTGACAGACATTGTGTAGAATTAACTAACTCAGCATTAACAGGAAATTAACATCTGTTTCTTCTGTTCCCATGCTTCAGTTAATGTGAGGCATGCCATGACCCGTCCATTCCGTGACTGGCAGAACTAGCCGGTTCACTTTCAGTTGCCGCTTCATGGCTAGCTGCCAAAAGTTGATTCTGCCACCTCTGTTCCCTCCCAGAATTCCCTGGGAATTCTGCATGGTGTGGGAGCTTCTTTATAGTGATCCTAGTGCTAGTGTGATGCCAGACTGAGGAGATGGCTTATCCTCCCCAGTGTCTCTCTAGAGCATGGGTTGTCAACAAGGAGTCTGCCAGAAGTTTCAGTAGTACAGCTCCCATCATCTCTGTCCACTAACCATGCTAGCTGGAACTGATGGGACTTGGAGTCCTACAACGTTTGCAAAGCACCACACTGACTCCCCCCCCCCCCCCATTCTAGTACAAGTTTACACCAGTGATGTTGTGCTGCCATTGTGCAGCAGGCTGTAAGGCAACTTATAAGTCTTCCTTCCTCCCTTCCTTCCTTCCTTCCTTCCTTCCTTCCTTCCTTCCTTCCTCTTTCTGAACAAAGTAACTGCATGCTACTCTTTCCCCTCTACATTTTATTGCCGGGTTGGAGTGTACTCTTGTGGGAGCCCACAGGATAAGTAGTTTACAAGTGCACACAGCAGTACTCATGATGTTTAATCTAGCTGTACAGAATTTGCTTTTAGTCTGTTTTTTAATGCTGGTTTTAATGTATGTGTGCGTTTGCTTAAAATATTGTAAATCGATTTGAATTGCCATGGCAAAAAGGCAATGAATACATTTAATTAGCTAAGAATAATAACAACAATACTTTACAAGAAGAAGCAGCGGCTGTAATATTTATCAGGGGTGTGTGATTTGGGGAAGGTTCTCATATTTCTGGGTCAGTTAATGACATTAACATAGCATCTCACAGCAAATCAAGGATTCCCTAAGCTTCTGTGTTGGATTGTGGCCTTGACTGGCTAAAACATATGTGGCAATGTTGTTTTTCTTTCTTTCTGAGAAAGGAAGCCAGACTGACTGAGGAAACCAACAGAGCTTGAGAAGAGAGAGGATGGTGAGATGGGAACCCTTTTGTTTTGATGGGCAGGTTTGGCTGTTAATCACTTTGAATTATTTCCCCAGGGTATTCCATTCAGTGTTTTAGGGGAGGGAACAAAATCTGTGTTTTGTTTTTCATGTGGATCCATGCCAACGGATAGAAAACCTCATGACCCCCAGATGTTATTGGATTACACCTCCTGTCATCCCGGACCATTTGCCAAGTTGGCTGGAGATGATGGAAAGTAGAGTTTTCTATCCCTGATCTCTGCCTTCCCTTATACATATACATACATACATACATACATGCATACATACATACATACATACATACATAGACGTTTCTGTCTATCTCTTTCCCCTGCCCGGGGAGGGGGCAGGAAAGAGGGGTGTGTTCTTCTCACGCTGAGAAGGATCGCCTATCGAGACCTAGCCTGGATCTTGCTGGGGAATGCAGCCAGGGGGGTCAACAGGGAATCATGCCGGGTGCCTGGGAGAGTTGCCAGTTTCTCCTGATATGGGCTTGATTTCTGACATGGTTGGTTGTCTGTGGTTGGCTGCAGTGGGGTTTGTTTGCATTTGTGATGGGGAGACGACTTGTTGGATCAGGTAAGCCAGATTGATTCATATGCTGTCGGTGGATTCTTGTTGTCTTGTTGGATTGTGTATATGATAAAGCAGAGCCATACTGGGGTAAAGGTGTCCTCTTCTATTTGTCCCCATGTCATTTTCAGTTTATTGGTTAGTTTTTCTAGTAAGGCCGTTTGCCATACAATTTGATACCATTGATTCATGTTTACTCCTGACAGGTCTCTCCAGTGTCTGGCTATGAGGCTTCTGGCTGCTGAGAGTAGGTGGGTTATAAGCTCTGTATAATGTGAGTGGTCATTATGATCTTGGAAGATGTCCAGTAGGGCCAGTTCTGGGGTGAGTTCTAATACCTGTTATTTTGCATATCTCTTACAGGACTGCTGTCCAGAAGAGGTGGATTTTAGGAAATTCCCACCACATGTGGAAGTATGTGCCTGTGAAGGTGCAGCCTTGGTGAGAAGTTGAGAGAAACCAAAATTGTCAGATCTGGCCATCTTTTTTTTACTAAGCTTTGTTTGTACTGTGGCTTCATAGTGAATTGTGTCCTATCTCTGAGCCTGAGACAGAAAAATAAAGGGCTGGTTCACTACCCAAGTTTATTTGCACCATCGCTTCAAAGTGCATCTTGTCCTGTCAGAAGAATTTACATTTCTTTTCCCAGCATAGTCTTCCTATTTAATCCTAGCATCTGTTCGTGTCTGATTTGGAATTCTTCTAGTTGCTTGTGTTGGGGGGCGGGGAATAAAAGTTATTTCTTCAAAAGACTGCTTAATGCAATTTTACAGTAGATATGCGAGGCACAGGTCATAGACCACATTATGTGTTAATGGGAGATTTAATTTTGGAAGCTGTAGGCATGGGGGAATGGAATTAAATGAGAATGTCATTGGTTCAGAAATGGTTCAGAAAGGGAGAGGGAGAGAGTAAGAACAAACACCTGGCTTCATCTGGAGAGAGAGAGAGAGAGAGAGAGAGAGAGAGAGAGAGAGAGAAATGCATCATTCAGTCTGTTGTGTGCTGCCGTATTCAAAAGAGTGGTTATTTTGTTTGAAATTCAGAATGACAGCTCTGAGAGAAATATTCCCAGCAGCAATTCTGCCTGCACATGAACCTTCTTTTTCTTTTAAGAAAGAAAACTTCCTTCAGAAAATGCTATGTCATTTAAGACCAGGGCACTGCAGGGAGCCAGCTTTCTGGAAGAGGACATATCAAGTAACTTGTTTATGTATCCTACAGTATAAAAAACACACACACTGGCCTTGAGCCAGAGATCCTGGAACATAACAGCAACCTATACACACAGAGTCAGTGAGCACTGAGCATGAGAATCTATTGATACTTTCAACTCTGACCTACTGAGAAAGAGATGCCATATGGGGAATTTCTAGAATCCGTCTTCGTTCTCCAAAGAATCCATCTTTGTTCTTGAACGCCAGAATCTGCCTCCTTCACACTGAAATTGAGGCATGAAATAATTAAATGGAATAAAGGGTCTTGTCTTTATTAACTACAAGTCGGCAGCAGAAAATAAGAAATGTACTTGACAGTGTGGGCAGTGAGATTGGGGAGCCACCTGAAGGAAAGGCTATATGGCTCCAGGCATTGCCCAACCAATTGGCTGGGCCATGTCTTCGGATCACCTGCTTGTAAGACTGAACTGAGGGAGTGCTGAGATTCACCCCACTCCTGCCGGCTGGCATTCAATGAGGTAGTGATAAATTCATGGAGAATAAGGCTATCAGTGGCTACAAGCCACCATGGCTATGTTCTACCACTGTAGTCAGAGATGACACACTTCTGAACACCAGTTGCTGGGAACCACATGAGGGGAGAGGTGCTATTGTGCTGAGGTCCTGCCTTCTCATAGGAATCTGGTTGTTCACTGTGAGAAAAGGATGTTGGACTTGATGGATCTTTTGGCCTGATCTAGCATGCTCTTCTTATGTTCGTAGAATTATTATTATTATTTATAGCAATAATATAGCAAAAGACAGGCTGAGGCTTAAAATGGTACTGGAATAGATAAAGGAGTAAATGCTAATGATTGGGATAATGTCATAAATAAATAATTTTAAAATAAAAAATGTTTAATTAACGCTCCTCATATATCACAGCACCATTTTGAGAGTTCCCCTACACAGGCTGTGCAAAGAAGTTGATTATTCCTTCTATTTCCCAATATTTAGGATGTGTAAATATTGTTGCACGCCACCCCAATCTCCTAGCGGTATGAGATTCCAGCGGTTCCAGGAATTTACCCAGGGTTCGGTTTCCTCAGAATGATGGACAGCAGAGACTGTGGTGTCTTTGTGACATATGGTTTATTTACACATAAGGTAAAAGGTAAAGGTAAAGGACCCCTGGACGGTTAACCACTTCTGGCACAACGGAATACTGTGATGGAAGCCAGAGCACACAGAAACACTGTTTACCTTTTCACCGCAGTGGTACCTATTTATCTACTTGCACTGGCATGCTTTCAAACTGCTAGGTTGGCAGAGGCTGGGACAGAGCAACAGGAGCTCACCACCGTTGAGTGGATTCGAACTTCCGACCTTCCAATTGGCAAGCCCAAGAGGCTCAGTGGTACCTGAGCCTACCATGGAAGGGCTCACAACAACACCCCAAAAGGTCTTGCTTTTCCCACGGTCACAACCTTGGATTCAAGCAGAAATCAAGCATGGCTCTGACTCTCTGTCTTCTGCCTGCTTCTAGCCCATCTCACCCTCTGTTGTCCTTTTCACTACCAGTAAGGCGAGGGATGGGTCCCACTCATTTGTTCCCTGGCACAGAGCAAACTTGCAACAATACTGATTCTTGGCACATTGCCGCCTAATGCCATTGCTATGCAATGTAATGATTCATGAGGTGGCAGAACTGCAGAACTTCTTGTTAAGTTGCGAGAAAACATATCAGACGACACAATGATTCTTCAAACAGCTCTTGTTTATTCAGAGGCCAGAACAGAACTGAACTGAAGGGCTCAGTCAGCCTGCTTATATAGAGCTCCAGTACAATGTAACTGTAACAATTTTCTAAAACTATCCAATCACTGAACGTCACTTTCAATCCCTTATTTGCATAACTATCTACAGTATCCCCCTGCTGGCCCAGGGTGAGAACTTCAGTACATAACACTTCTGGCATTGCTCTCCTGGGCAGAATTGGAGGAGGAAGGGCAAGGTAAGGCCAGTAAGGTTGGTGCTGTAGAGACATACTAATGGGAGCACTGGATTGGCTCCACTGGTGAGCCTGCACAGGCTTGACCTCACCATCACCTTGCCTTGTCCTGCCCTGCACCAACCCTGTCCAAGTCCATCGCACCACCTGGGTCACTACTGTATAAAAGTGTACCTTTGGAGGGCACGTTGACCCAATTTCTCCATGTCATAATGAATGTGTCTGGCACATTTTTGGAAAGAGGTTGCTTTCCTACTGTTCCTCTGAATATCCTTCAAATGAATTCATTGCCAGCCATTGCTGCCCTTGATTCCCCTACCCTTGGAAGCATAGACAAAGAGGTACAAAGGTCAAGAGTGAACTAGGATGTACAAAGAGCAGGAACAGAGTAAGCCACTGTGAGTTTGCAATGGTTGGAAGCCTGTTGTCCTCCTGGTCAGAAGGCTCTATTATTCCCCTTCTGCTATGTTTCAACACAGCTCAAATAAGTGTCTTTTGTATTTTGGGAGCAGATACATGTAGGTATGTGTATTTTGAGAGAAAGTATGTTCTAATGTGTGTTGTCACAGGTATCTTTTGAGAGAAAATATATAGTGAGGTGCATTTAAATATATATTTAAAAGTGATTTTTTTAAAATGTAATTTGGATTTTTTTTTAAAAAAAGGCAGAATAATGTGGAAACAGGACAAAATAAAGATATGCAAAAGTATAATTGACTAGAAAAACACCCACCTGTAGTGGTTAGTATAATATAGTATTTGCACCAGGTTTAGTATTATTTTGGCATATTAAATAATAATAATAATAATAATAATAATAATAATAATAATATATTATTTATACCCCACCCATCTGGCTGGGCCTCCCCAGCCACTCTGGGTGGCTTCTATAGAAAGCAAAAATACAGTAAAATATCACACGTTAAAAACTTCCCTGAACAGGGCTGCCTTAAGATGTCTTCTGAATGTCAGGTAGTTGTTTATTGCTTTGACATCTGCTGGAAGGGCGTTCCACAGGGTGGGCGCCACTACCAAGAAGGCCCTCTGCCTGGTTCCCTGTAGCTTTGCTTCTCGCAATGAGGGAACTGCCAGAAGGCCCTTGGCGCTGGACCTCAGCGTCCGGGCAGAACGATGAGGGTGGAGACGCTCCTTCAGATATACTGGACCGAGGCCGTTTAGGGCTTTAAAGGTCAGCACCAACACTTTGAATTATGCTCGGAAATGTACTGGGAGCCAATGTAGGTATTTCAAGACCGGTGTTACATGGTCTCGGCGGCCGCCCCCAGTCACCAGTCTAGGTGCCGCATTCTGGATTAGTTGTAGTTTCCGAGTCACCTTCAAAGGTAGCTCCACGTAGAGTGCATTGCAGTAGTCCAAGCGGGAGATAACCAGAGCATGCACCACTCTGGCGAGACAGTCCACAGGCAGATAGGGTCTCAGCCTACGTACCAGATGGAGCTGGTAAACAGCTGCCCTGGACACAGATTTGACCTGTGCTTCCATGGACAGCTGTGAGTCCAAAATGACTCCCAGGCTGCGCACCTGGTCCTTCAGGGGCACAGTTACCCCATTCAAGACCAGGGAATCCCGCCTCCTGTCCCCCAAAAACAGTGTGTTGTCAGGATTCAACCGCCATCTGTTAGCCGCCATCCATCCTCCAACCGCCTCCAGACACTCACACAGGACCTTCACCGCCTTCACTGGTTCTGATTTAAAAGAGAGGTAGAGCTGGGTATCATCCGCATACTGATGAACACCCAGCCCAAACCTCCTGATGATCTCTCCCAGCGGCTGCATGTAAATGTTGAAAAGCATGGGGGAGAGGACAGAACCCTGAGGCACCCCACAAGTGAGAGCCCAGGGGTCTGAACACTCATCCCCCACCACCACTTTCTGAACACGGCTCAGGAGGAAGGAGCGGAACCACTGTATGACAGTGCCCCCAGCTCCCAGCCCCTCAAGACGGTCCAGAAGGATGTTATAGTCGATGGTATCAAACGCCGCTGAGAGATCCAGCAGAACTAGGAAACAGCTCTCACCTTTGTCCCTAGCCCGCCGGAGATCATCAACCAGTGCGACCAAGGCAGTTTCAGTCCCATGATGAGGCCTGAATCCCGACTGGAAGGGATCCAAATGGTCCGCTTCTTCCAGGCGTGCCTGGAGTTGTTCAGCAACCACTCGCTCAATCACCTTGCCCAAGAATGGAAGATTTGAGACTGGGCGATAGTTGGCCATTGTGGCCGCATCTAAAGATGGTTTTTTAAGAAGCGGTTTAATAACCGCCTATTTCAGCGGGTCTGGGAAGGCTCCCATCACCCAGTCCTTCCCGGCTAGCTTTTATAAGCCAGGATGGGCAAGGATCCAGGAGACAGGTGGTTGGTTTCACTCGTCCAAGCAGCCTGTCCACATCCTCGGAGGTAACAGATTGGAATTGATCCCACTCAACTTGACTAGACAAAACTCTAGCACTCTCCCGCCCTGGCCCTGCTCCCACAATGGAGTCTACTTCTTCCCGAATCTGAGCGATTTTATCCGCAAAAAACTTTGCAAAACCATTGCAGGAGAACATGTGGCTCGTACTGGGCCCCGATGTTGCAGGTGGTTCCGCTAAATTGTGAACCACCTGAAAAAGTCTCCTGCTGCTGTTTTCTGCAGATGCAATGGAGGCGGTGAAGAAATTCTTCTTCGCCGTCGCTATCGCCACTTGGTAGGCTCGACGTTGAGCTCTAACCTGTGTCCGGTCAGATTCGGAATGAGTTATCCACCACCGGCGCTCTAGCCGTATCAACGATTGTTTCATTGCCCTCAGATCCGTGGAAAACCACGGGGCTGGCTGGGCTCCATGCAAGCGGAGAGGGCACTTTGGAGCCAAACAGTCAATAGCCCTGGTTAACTCCACATTCCAGCGGGCCACCAGGGAATCAGCTGAAAGGCCATCAACATGGGATAAAGCACCCCCCCCCCACTCTCTGGAAACCATTTGGATTCATTAAGTGGTGGGGGCGGACCATCCGAATTGGTCCCACCTCCCTGCAGAGGGGATGGGTCGCAGAGAAGTCCAGTTGCACCAGGAAGTGATCTGACCATGGCACTTCTTTCGTTTCACTTTTACTTAGTGTCAGATCACCAACATCCATAGAGGTAAACACCAGGTCCAAGGCATGTCCGCGGCTATGGGTTGGGCCAGACTTATTCAGGGACAGCCCCATGGAGGCCATGCTTTCCACGAAGTCCCGAGCAGCCCCTTGTAAGGTCGTGTCGGCATGGATGTTAAAATCCCCTAGGATGACCAAGCTAGGTGTCTCCAGGAGAACATCCTCCACGACCTGAAGCAGCTCGGGCAGGGAATCCTTGGTGCAGTGGGGAGGTCGGTACACCAAAAGGAATCCTGTACTGCCCCTATTGCCCAACTTCCAGAACATGCACTCGGAAAACTGGGTCTTCCCAATAGGATGCCTGGTGTAAACTAATGACTTCCTAAAAATCACTGCAACCCCCCCCCTCCCCGCCCACATGACCTGGGTTGCTGTGCGTAAGAGAAACCTGGTGGACAAGCAGCGGCAAGGACAGGCCCATCTGCTTCATCCAACCAAGTCTCTGTTACACATGCCAGGTCAAGTCCTCCATCCATGATCAAGTCATGGATGGCAGTGGTCTTATGAATCATTGACCTGGCATTGCACAGCAGCACCTTCAGGTCATGTGGGTATCCCTTGCTGATTCTAGTATCCATCCGGTCAGGACCAGACCCAGAGGCAGGGATAGTCCTCAAACAATCGTTCAGATAGCTGCTTATCTGTCTAGGTAGGTAGGTAGGTAGTGTGTAAGCTATAAGCTAAGAGCTGCAATAAACTGGGCAACAATAAATGATTCAGTAAAACTGGCTGTCAGAGAAGAACAGCTTAAAGTGTTTTCAGAGATCAAAACAATCAGACTGCAATCCTATGCCCATTTATTTGGGAGTAAGCCACATTAAATTTAATGGGATTTACTTCTGAGCAGACCTGGGTAGAATTGCCCTGTAATTCATGATTGCACAGACAGAGTTTATTCTAATGTAAAACGGGACGCAAGCTGTGCAGTGGGGCATAGGGAATGTAATGATGTTTTTCTAACTTATGCCTGATTGTGTGTTATGCTTTATTATATAGTGTCCTGCTCTGGGGTTATTTTATGGGGGGGGGGGGGGGCGCGTGCATGCATGTGTGCTAGGAAAGGACAAATTTGTCCATTTTGGTTTTTCTCTGTTTCTCAATTCCTAAATGTTCAGTTCGTCCAATTTCCACATGAGCTGGTGATTTATTTATTTTAAAAAAATGAACAGACAGCACCGCCCCCAATATACACATTTGAGCAATTTCCCATAATACAGTATTGCACATTATTTCCAATAATATAGTGTATATGCTTGTGTGTGGGCATTTTATCCCAATAAAGGCATTTTAAGGTTATAGAACTGCATCACAACGATTGGAGAAGTATGGATTTCAAAGGATAGCTGTGTTTCTGCTTACGTGTTGTTCCAAAAAAATGTGAAGTAGTTGGGTTTGCATGGAAATGAGAACTTAACCCATGTCTCCCCCATCCCTGCTTCTTTACAAGGGACCCTTATATCATGATGTTATCAATGAATGAATGCTTTCTTAGGTTTCCCCCTCTGCTCTGTTCCATAGAAGGTAAGCAGCTTAATTTGAAAATAATTCAGTATAGCACTGTATCTCCGGGACTTAATGACAAGCGTGAAATTGTTTTATCTTTTGTGTTGTTGGTGCTCTGTACTGATAGACCTGAATGTACAGACCATCTGCTGCTGAGGTAGCTTTTGGGATAGTTGTCAAATTGATTGCTCTCAAAACCAACTGAGACATAAGCAAAAAAAAGTGGAACTCTAATTACTTTTTTTGTGTGTGTTCAGGATCTTGTTCAATTCTAGGAAGTGATAATTTAGAAATAAATAGCCTTGGTGGACAATTTGGAATTCATAATTAACAAATTACTCTATTAGCACTCTTCCCCCCCCCCCCCAGGTGAGTGAGATTCTTCTCCCATGGGCCCTTTGTTCCATATGCCCAATGTTCCTCTAGCTACATACATAACAAATTGATGTGTTCATTTGATTCCGTAAATAAAGCACCTGGGTATATGATTCGGCAAAAGAGGGAAAAAATACCTTTCCATCACCTTCTCTTTATCAGCCAAGCAAAAATTTTTTTTAAAAAAAATCACTATATTACATTATTACTTTCTGTTAATAGCTTTTGCTCAACTTCATTTCTGCTCAACTTAAATATTTGGCATTGAGCTTTCATTTCCTCAAACAAGAGAGTCAACAATAGAATCATTAGAATTGGTAACAAAACATAATTAAAATGTTTCCTTCTCAATTCTTCTCCATGCTGTAGCTATACGGAAAGAGGATCTGTGCAATGCTTCGTATTTTTCCTAGAGAATTCATTAGCTGTAAGATTTGGGTAATTGATTAGTAAGTTCCATACTTTTCTGCCTTTGTCGTTATACTAGATGTCAGAGTCATTCGATGAAATTGATTGGCATTAGGTTCAGTACAGACCAAAGAAAATTCTTCCCCCCAGAAGGCATAATTAACTTATGGAATCTGTTGCTTCAAGATTTGGTGATGGCCTGCTAGCTTAAGATAGCATTAAAATGAAAGAGGAGGATTTTTTAAAAAATAATGTTGGGGTTGAGGGAGAAACAAAAGCCTAATAATAATAATAATAATAATAATAATAATAATAATAATGTACTATTTATTATTTATACCCTGCCCATCTGGCTGGGTTTCCCCAGCCATTCTGGGCGGCTTCCAGCAAAACATTAAAAATACATTAAAACATCAGTCATTAAAAACTTCTCTAAACAGGGCTGCTTTCAGATGTCTTCTAAACATCAGATAGTTGTTTATTTCCTTGACATCTGGTGGGAGGGCGTTCCACAGGGTGGGTGTCACTACTGAGAAGGCCCTCTGCCTGGTTCCCTGTAACCTCACTTCTCGCAGTGAGGGAACTGTCAGAAGGCCCTCAGAGCTGAACCTCAGTGTCCGGGTTGAATGATGGGGGTAGAGACGCTCCTTCAGGTATACTGGGCCAACTGAGTGGACGGTGAGAAATTCTCCAAAATTCTATAATAGGGAAGAAACATTCACTATACAAGGTGGCAGTGGGATTTTCTATCCCCCCCCCCCTTGGTTTTAAACTTTAAAAAAATCTCACAATGCCCTGCTTCCTGTTGGTAGGGTTGCCGTATTTCAAAAAGTAAAATTCCTGACACCTGCAAAGTTGTTGAGCTTTTAGGAAACCACCAAAATAGTGAGCTAATTCCACTGCTTTTTCCATTGCAGTTTTCCCTGACATTTTGCCGATTTGGCAAAATTTTCCCCTGACGCCATTTTTACACCCAAGAAACAGGACATGTCAAGAATTTTCCTGATGTATGGCAAGCCTACCAGTTGACTGCACTTCCTGGAGCACCATGGGAGTGACATCATGTTGCAACACATGGCTCCAAAGACATTCTAGTGAACCTCCATCAGGACATGGCATCAGCCTTTGTCTGCTTCTTCCCACCAGCTATGTGTTCCCAGAATGCCTTGGGAATAGAACAATGTAAGATGATGTGATGTGGAATCACTCCCAAGCCATTCCAGGTGGAAAGCTCTACAGAAAAAGCAGCTCCACTAAGCATAGAAAAGGGTTTTAGATTTCCAGGAAACTGTGTGTGAGAGAGAGTTTTGACCATGGATTTGGCAATTTGGTTGATGGTAAGTCTATCATTGATCTTGGTCATTGATAGTTTGATAGTTCTACGTACAGAAGTATATTATTATTATTATTATTATTATTATTATTATTATTCCCCACCTTTTCCCCTGTCGGGACTCAAGGCATCTTATGGACAAAAACTACATTTCTGAAAGCAAGAAATGAAATAAGACTAATAGCTCCAACCTTCTTTGTGAGCTTCTTAGAATCATCTGACTGGGGAAGCAAAGCTAGAAAGACTCAGTCTCATCTTGTCATCAGCTGTTCTTATAGTTCTTTCCAAGAGACTTTAAAATCCAGGGAGCCAAAGCTCTGAAAAGAAATAAACTTGCTGCTCTTCCGGATGAAGCACCTATTGCAAGTTAAAAGTCTGCTAATAGGCTAGTCCAATAAAACTATATAGACTTATCTGATGCCCTGGGCACCCAGATTGTGACAAGCTACTTTTGCTACCAAATCATAAGCAGGAATTTGCGCTGCTGCAGATAAAGAGGTATTAGAAGCATGAGAAGAGAATCACATTCATTCCTTTACAGTCCACCTCTCCTCTTCAATGGGAAACTAGGGTAGCTCACAACAAATTATTATTATTATTATTAGTAGTAGTAGTAGTAGTAGTAGTAGTAGTATTAAACATTTTTAAACAGGACTGTGACATATTACAGAAAGCAGTTAAAATCAGCAATATAAAACTACCATAATTTTGGATGGTGATGTGGCACAGCAGCCAAGAGCTGTGTTCCAAGAAGTTCTGGGTTCAAATCTCATCTCAGGCACAAATTCCCTGGGTAGCCTTGGAAATCTTCTGTCACTGCATCTCAGCTATTTATCTGGATTTTTAGGGAAAATAAACACTGCCCTATATTGCAGGTTGATTGAAAGATAGACTTGAAAAACTCAAATGAGTTGGAGGGCTGATGCCAGAGGGCAAAACTTGTCAGCAGAAAAGCCATCAGATTTCTTTTCATTTCTTTTTAAAGAACACAGGGACCCGCCTTATGCAAAGGAAAACCAATTGTCCACCAGTGTACTGTCTACCTCCTGCCAACCTAGCAGTTCGAAAGCACGCCAAAGTGCAAGTAGATAAATAGGTACCGCTCCAGCGGGAAGGTAAACGGCGTTTCCGTGCACTGCTCTGGTTCGCCAGAAGCAGCTTAGTCATGCTGGCCACATGACCCGGAAGCTGTACGCTGGCTCCCTTGGCCAATAAAGCGAGATGAGCGCTGCAACCCCAGAGTCGGTCACAACTGGACCTAATGGTCAGGGTTCCCTTTACCTATACTGTCTACACTGACTGACAGCAGCTCTCCAGGGTCTCAGGTAGGGGTTTCCCCAGCAATGCCTAGGGATGCAAGGAATTCAACGTGGAACTTCCTGTATGCAAAGCCACTTAGCATATCAAGGAGTATGATGGGGTGCCATGTGCCTTATTAGGGACTGTCCCCATCCTTATGAATTATGGAGATGATACATGAGCTATAGGAAATCAGTGGTATTCAGTGTTGCCTAGGAATGCATATGATTCACAGACAAGTTTCTTATCTAGGAATCTTTCGGGGGCAGATCTGCTTAGCTCCTGCAGCAGACCTATTTGTTGGCTCTCCTGATCATGATCTGGACTTCATAGAGTCATTCTGATTTCTCTCCCCATTCATCCATGCACAGCTCACACCCAACTTGTCATTTTCTGGGACTAGCATTGTGGCAACAGTCTCCACCAACCAAATCAGGGTAGCGGAAGAGAGTGACTATCTGCAAGTTAACAGTAGTGGATTCCTCCCACTCAACGGACCTGCTTTTTCCTTACCTTTTCTTAAGGTGAGAGAGCAATGAATAATGCAAGCATATGCGTTCCTGCCACATAAGCTGTGAATACAATAATATTCCTAGCACACAAAAAAGGTGACAGGTTAAATTGAATTACAGCCTAGTTTGGAGGAAAGGGGAGGGGAGAGAACAACAAAAACCTTACCAGGATTGAATTTGGCATATAAAGTTTCAATATATAAAATTCCGAGCACTCTGCCTACCTGTGTGTATTTAATATCAGCAGACAATTTCATAGGAAGAAGGGCAAATTTTTGACTGAATGAAACAGCTGAACTGAACCAGTCTATGTAACCATGTCTGCAATGACAGCAGCAGCTGTCCAGGGATTCCGGGGTAGATCTTTCCAGTGCAGCTACCTGAGATCCTTTCCTGTGATCCTCAACATACAAAGCATGTGCCCTGCCACTTATCTACCATCCTCCACTGCAACTGCAGAGGAACAAGCATCAATAAAAAAAGGCAACCAAAATGGTCAAAGGCCTGGAAACGATGCCTTATGAGGAACGGCTAAGGGAGCTGGGCATGTTTAGCCTGGAGAAGAGGAGGTTAAGGGGTGATATGATAGCCATGTTCAAATATATAAAAGGATGTCACATAGAGGAGGGAGAAAGGTTGTTTTCTGCTGCTCCAGAGAAGCGGACACGGAGCATTGGTTCCAAGCTACAAGAAAGAAGATTCCACCTAAACATTAGGGAGAACTTCCTGACAGTAAGAGCTGTTCGACAGTGGAATTTGCTGCCAAGGATTGTGGTGGAGTCTCCTTCTTTGGAGGTCTTTAAGCAGAGGCTTGACAACCATATGTCAGGACTGCTCTGATGGTGTTTCCTGCTTGGCAGGGGGTTGGACTCGATGGCCCTTGTGGTCTCTTCCAACTCTATGATTCTATGAATAGCAGCTGTTCCAAGTCCCAATTGCTGCTTGTTCATGAGCTCACCCACTTTGGGTGAGTGAGTAGGCAGTGATGGCAAATAATGGAAATGCTTTTTCCAGTCATTATCACTTTCACACGTGCACACTCATATGTCCATTCCATCTTGTTTCCACTTCAATTTTTTAAAAAATAATAATACATGAAAGTGTGTGTCAGGGGTTCAGGAGCAGAAGCACAGGGAAGAGGGGAGATGGAGAGCGAAGGGGAAGAATCTGAGGGCAGCGTAGGAGAAGATGACAGTGGCCCGAGAGATTCCATGAGCCTTTCCAGCGAATCGGAAGATTCACAGAAGGGGGCGCCGGTGGCCAGGGCAAGGGGGGTCCCAAGGGGGACACCCCAGAAGCAAGGGGCCAGCGGGGACTCCCAGAGCAGCAGTTGGAAATCAGGACCAGCTTCCCCACCAGAGCATAGTGGGGGGGAAGAGTCACAGGTATCGGGAGTAGCGTCTCCCCCAGCAGGGAGAGGAGAGGAGTCAGGGCTGACCACGCCTCCATCGGAGAGTCAGACAACGGAGGGTAGGTCAGATCCGGCCAGTATCCCGGAAGAGGGAAGCAGTGACAGAAGTAGTGTAACGGTCAGGAGGAAGGTCACTGGGTTGGCGCGAGAGGCAAGTTCAAATGTACAGGAGCGCGGGACAGCAGAGAATGAGGATTGGGAACCGGGTCCTAAAGCCCGCCGGAGGGAGGGGGAGGAGCTAAGCGACTCAGCGTCTGAGGAGTCCAGAAAGGGGAATGCCCCAGTGGGCAGGAGGACCCAGAGGAGAAGAGAGCAGCGGAAAAGGTGGAGCAGGGCTAGGATCTTAAACTGGTGTAAGAGGGGAGGAGATTCAGACGGGACTTCGCCGATCTAGGGTTTAAGATGTAGGGCTGCGCGCTGCGGCTTTGAAATGGAAATTGAACTTCAATAAAGACTTTTGTACATTACGACAGCCTAGCGTTGGTCCTCTGTGAGCTGGGACCTAGAGGCAGCTCTGACAGTGTGCATTTAAATATGGAATTAAGAACACATTTTTTTCCTAAGTACGCTTTTCTATGATGGATTTCATCTAAGAATACATATTTCCAAATGTATTTTATCTCATATTAACATTCTGAAATGTCTCTCTGTGTTTCTCTGTGTGTATACGTGTGTGTGGGGGGTGTGTGGCACACATGCACACGCATATACAGTGGTACCTCGGGTTAAGAACTTAATTCATTCTGGAGGTCCGTTCTTAACCTGAAACTGTTCTTAACCTGAGGTACCACTTTAGCTAATGGGGCCTCCTGCTGCCCCCGCGCCACCGCCATGTGATTTCTGTTCTCATCCTGAAGCAAAGTTCTTAAACCGAGGTACTATTTCTGGGTTAGTGGAGTCTGTAACCTGAAGTGTCTGTAACCCAGGTCTGTAACCTGTATGTTTAGCTGAGAACTGTGACACAACATTTGGAGAGATGTGAAAGCCAATGAATTTCATTAGTTTAAGAGGCTCAGGGGCTCAGTTCCATTTGTATGGGAGTGCACAAAATTCCTCAGGCACACTTAAACTCAGCTCTCTTCTGACTGTAGTCTTGTCTTGACAGCAGATGATGTTAGCAGCTGCCTTTGTGCCTGCTCAGGAAAACAATTGGCAGTAGTAACATGTGACAAACCCTACAGTTGGTCCCCTGTATGGCACAGAAAAGGGGAAAGAGCTCTGCCATTTTTGGAATGGGCTTTAAAGAGATGGGCTCATTCAATTAACAATGCTTATTGTCTAGATGGTTGGTTTGTTTATTTATTTATTGCAGCAGTGGGGTGGGGGGGTGTCTGAACACTGGGCTAGCTTAAATCCACATCTGTAAGCATGTGCCAAACCAGAGATATGTGAAACCCTCCTGAAAAGTCTTTGCTAGCTTTAATCAAATTGCTTCTGGGCTTTCCCCAAAACTCTTCCACCCCCACCCCACTTTTGAGGAGTAACCTCTGAATCTGTTCTGAATTTTGCTCTAGGTAAAACCCATGGGCAGCTAGAAATGCGGCTGGGTGCGAGCATGCGCACACATGCAATTTTGCTCAGCAAGCTTTCTTGGAAATACTTCTGGGCACACTTTACCTTTCCTCCCTAAATGTTGCTTTGGATGAAATTTCACTGGCAATTTGACTCCAAATCATACAGGAGGAACTTCCTATCAGAGATATGCCATATGTAAAGAACCCATCTCAACTCATTTGCTTGGCACCCAAGCATAGCTGGCAGGCACCGTGCCATTGCAACAGATGGGGACGAGCACAGGCATCCAGGAGATCATGTCTAAGCATCGTGTATGTTTGTATGAGGGCAGGATTTCAAGCCAGGAGAGCTGGAACAGCACTTTGTTCTGAGCCCTTGTATCTAATTTAAGAGGCTGTGTGATTCCTTTTAAAAATTCATGGTTGCATGAAGGGAAGTGGAGGTTTCTTCCGTCCCCGCTGATAGAATCCAAGCTGCGACCATGAATGTATTAAAATAAAATGTGCACTTGATACTCATATCTTACCCATGTAATAACCCCATTGTTGTTAATAATATGTAATGCTTCATTTCCTGTAGGAGGAGAACCTATGGTTCTCTGACACTTTTTTGTTCTCCATGTAGAAAGTCTGAAATGAAGGCATTAGCAGGAAAAACATCTTTGTCTACCGTCTAAAATGGCAAACCTAGCCATGTCTATTCATAAGTAAGTCCCAGTGTATTTAATGAGGCTGGGTCAGTACGTCTGGCTGTTAACCAGAAGGTTGGTGGTTCAAGCCCACCAAGCGATGGCTTGAACCTGCATTGCAGAGGGTTGGACAAGATGACCCTCAGGATCACTTCAATTCTATGTTTCTAGGTTTGGATTGCAGCCTAAGAGTGCATTTGGAGCAGGGGAATATATAGTAAATATGAGGAACAAGACCATAGCTCAGTAGTACAGCATCTACTCTGAATGCAGAAGGATCCAGTTTCAATATCTGGCATCTCCAGGTACGGCTGAGATAGTGCCCTGTCTGAAACCCTGTACAGCCACTGCTAGTGTCAGGCTTCAGGGAATCTGATCCTCGCCCCCCGCCCCCCCAGCAGGTTGCTCTTACCAAGTCGTTCATTCAATATTAACAGAGAGAGGCTTAGAAATGCTGCCTCTAGGAGTAATAGTGTTGCTCCGAGTGCTCTTTGCTCTCCTATTTTCATGGCTCGCCAGGTTCTGGGAGAAGGGGGCGGAGATCTGGAATGCTTTCTAATGATAACATGTCAGCCAGCTGCTCCGGCTCTGCTCCCTCCCCCTTCTTCCATTACCTCTCAGTTTTGCCCTTCTTCTAGCTCCAAGTTGTGACCTTCTGCAAACCACTGTTGTAAATCTATACTGTCTTCCTCTTCTCTGGAAGGTTCAGGAGGAGGAGGAGGAGGAGGAGGGCGAGGCAGTCTCTGTTAGAATTCCTGCTCCATGATTGCAGTCATGGAATTGTTGTCTTTCACATGACGGTATATGTTTTGACTCCACAAAGTGGGAAGTGATGGAGGCAGGATGTTTGTGTTACTGTGTTCCGTGAAGTGGGACTATTGTCCCTTGTTCTTTTTCTCTTTGCTGTCTGATGCTAGAGAGAGAGGGAGCCATGTTGCAGTGCTTTATGTGTGTTTATATGTAAATAAAGTAGATTAGCCAAAATGCTGATTTGCTGAGGTCTGTTACACAACTGCGCAAACTCTGCGGATCCCTAAGTGTGCCGGTGTCAGTTGGCATCGGTCACTGTGATGTTCGGGCAGAAAAAAGCTTTTGAAGCTCCCGAACGAAAGACCAGGAGGGAGAGAACATGCCAGTCAGGCATGTGTCTCTGCCAGGGTCCTCCTCAAGTGTAGGCTGAACTCCTGACAGTCTCCACCAATCCTCCTCAGTCCAGTCCCCCTCAGTCCAATCAGTGTAGACAGTACTGAGCAAGATAGACCAATGTTCTGACATTAGTAATAGTAATAGTAGTAGTACCCCACCCATCTGACTGGGTTGCCCCCACCACTCTGGGAGTTTCCTGCATTCCTATGTTGTACTGAGGAAGGACGCTCCCAGACTGTGATTCCATTCCCAAAGGACTGTTTTCTGCTTCTGTAAACCATACACATATATTTATATTCCCTTGATATATATATATATTTAATGAAGGATTGAAAAAGAAAATTAAAACAAGTATACTGAGATACTGTCCTCTGGTGGGAAACAGTAATGAGAGTGCCTTTTCTGAGAAAAAAACAGGACAACTTATGCATTTTCCATATTGCCATAGAACTAGGGTACCAGAGTCTGTTAGTGAATGGTAGAAAGTAATACACAGTAATATTTAGATAATATTTGGGATATGAAGAGGAAATACAAGCTGCAGAACTGTACCAGGCAAAATAATTATTGAGTTAGCTTAGCAAACCAGCCTGGCTGGGCTACTTACCGGTAAATGCAGAGCCATTGAGGGAGTCTGGTACTGAGCCATTAAGGGCAAATGGCAATGAAAAAAATAAATAATCTTCCTTTCTCCCCTGTTCCAAGAAGCAGACATAGGCAGGAGATTTGGGAGGTTGTCAAGGTGATGGTGGGGGTCTGTGTGATGGCACAGAAAAATGGGTCATTTGGGGGATCTAAAGGTGTTCAGGGAACAAGAAGGTGGAAACCCATCTGGCACTGGCTGGAGGAGGCTGCACCAAGAGACTGGGTGCCCCGACTGACTGCTGCTTTGGACCCAAGCTTGCTGAAGCTATGAGGGGGCAATGAGAGGTATAATGTTCTGCACCATCTCCATTGAAGACTTTAAGTGTAAATATGTATAAAATAAACCATGTTTCCTAAAGATGCTAACCTCCACTATGCCTCACTTTTCCCAATGGAAACATAACTTGAGGTGAGCGACTGGAACCCCTTGGAATACTGCTACCACTTGGGGGTGGCACGCAACCTGCATTGCAATACAATGTCGCCTGCTATCAAGTTTTGTAAAATACCATACAATTACTGGGAAATTTGTTTGTTTGTTTGTTTATGTATGTGGCCAGAAGTTGCCATCCTTCTTTTGGATGTTACATCTTGAAAGACATAAGTCGACTTACAACCCAAGTGCTTTAAAAATGTCACCTTTGATTTTCAGAAATACATTATGAGACTCCCATGAAAAGGAAGGAGAATATCTTCACTAAGGAGTATTTTTAAACCATTATTATTTTATGACCTGCCTTTTGAAGCAAAGGCTAGGGTTGACTTCAAGGTTCCAGCGGAGCGAATAAATAGTAATAATTCTAATACTAATAATTGCAATTGTATTGAATTTATTTTTGATTACGCATTCATGTTAAAAATGTATATGCCGCCTCTTGATTTGCCATCTCATTAAAATACAATGAAATTATAGAACAAGAAACAAGAATCAACAGCAGAATCAAACAACCAATGTATCCAGCGGTATCCCTTGTGGAAAAACAAAAAGACACATTGATCCAGCAAAGGCTTTTATCAATGGAACAGGAAGAGAAGGGACTTTTGCTTAGTCTCCCCCACCCTGCAGCCCCCTGAAACTCACAATCTGTTTAAGAAGGATGGGAAATCCTTCAAAATAGTGTGGGAAATAGCAGGAGATGCTAAGGGGGTGAAGGAGGGAGTAGACTCCCTCCCAGTTCAGCAAATGGAAGCCTCCAGTGGATTAAACAGCCTTTCATCGGAAGTTAAATCGGTAGTGATACACTGGGCAAAAGACTTTGGATATAATATACAACTTAAAGAATGGGAAAGGTTGTGGAATGAAAGGATAAAATTTACAGCCTGTAATGCTTTGAAAGAGAATATGATGAAAATGCTGTATAGATGGTATATTACACCAGTGAAATTAGCTAAAATGTATAAGACAAATAGGGACGCAGGTGGCGCTGTGGGTTAAAGCCTCAGCGCCTAGGACTTGCCGATCGAAAGGTCGGCGGTTCGAATCCCTGCGGCGGGGTGCGCTCCCGCTGCTCGGTCCCAGCGCCTGCCAACCTAGCAGTTCGAAAGCACCTCCGGGTGCAAGTAGATAAATAGGGACCGCTTACCAGCAGGAAGGTAAACGGCGTTTCCGTGTGCGGCTCTGGCTTGCCAGAGCAGCGATGTCACGCTGGCCACGTGACCCGGAAGTGTCTCCGGACAGCGCTGGCCCCTGGCCTCTTAAGTGAGATGGGCGCACAACCCCAGAGTCTGTCAAGACTGGCCCGTACGGGCAGGGGTACCTTTACCTTTATAAGACAAATAATAAATGTTGGAAATGTAAAGAAAAAGAAGGAACACTTTATCATATGTGGTGGGAATGTAAGAAAGAAAAGAACTTCTGGGAAATGATATATAATGAGATGAAAAAGATGTTGAAATATACATTCTTAAAAAAACCAGAAGCATTTTTACTTGGTCTTATAAGCCAAGACATTAATAGGCAAGATGTTAAATTGTTCTTATATGCAACAACAGCGGCAAGAGTACTGTTAGCCCAGAAATGGAAGCAAGAAGAAATTCCGATGAAAGAAGAATGGCAGATGAAATTAATGGACTATGCAGAATTGGACATAATGACAGGAAGGATTTGAAACCTGCAGGACCAGTGATTTACAGAAGATTGGAAGAAGTATATGAATTATTTGAAGAGCAACTGTAATCAACAAATTACACTAGTAGGACTACAAGAAGTTTTGTAAGGAGAAATATACGAAGTGTTACAAAATAGAAAAAGATAGAGATATTGGTTATGAGTTTGAAATGTAATAGGGAAAATAAGAAATGCATACTAAGAGATTAGATTGGAAAATTTTCAGACAGGACTGATGGAATTCAAAAAACAATTGAATAAGATGTAAAACTATGTTTAATTATTGTTGAAAATGGTATGTTAAAAAACTAATAAAAATTTTTATATATACATAAAAATAAACAGCCTTTCATTGGTGGGAAAGCACTAGTAGACACAAAGCCCTCTGCACAGCTACATGGGAGCAATGCCTACTGATATCAATAGGAATGACCTTAAAGTATCTAGATGGAATTGTGTTGTCAGCTGCAAGCACCAATTCCATTGCTATTTAAATGCTTCCGGTAATCTTGCTCAATCTTTGTCTGATTAGATCACTCAAGGTCTGGTTTTACAAAGATAGCCATGGGCTTGCAATAGCCTTGGGGGTGGTGGGGAACTCTTTAGACTGTGGCTCTCAATGCCTTACTTGCAGTGGGGGGGTGGCCTTTGCTTCTTTGCTCTGGCTCTATAAAACAGAAGCAATTGTCCTGTTTTGTCTTTTTTTCCCCTCACAGAGCTGCTTTATAGATAACTGCATTAAAGATTGTGAAGTGCTTGGATTCTCCAGTAAAGAGGCCCGATAAGTGCCTGGAGTAGATAACTCAATTGCTAAGGCTGGAGTGGTGGGGAATGAGGTTTACAATGAAGAGAGGAGGACAAAAGCTTGGAATGTGTTTGCTGTTCTTCAGAATCACAGTCAGAGTTTAAGAATAGCAGCTGTTAATTCTAAACAGCATTGTGATAAAGCCCTTCCTTGTCATTCACTGCTTGGTTAATTCAACTCAAAGGGGCATGTCCCGTTCCTGAAAGAAAAAACAACTCAGTTGTTTCTAATTTTAGGCCTGCACAGAGGAAGTGTTTTCAATCAGAGGTTGTGCACATTCAGTAAGTATGTGAACACTTTCCTGAAGCACTGTTGAGGTTGCAGCCAAAGCATTGGCTAGTTTAGTCCAATTCACAATAGGTAAAAATCACCCCATCTGCTTCCACCTTTTCTTCACCGGCATCACTTTCTTAAATTACCAGGTCACAATGACACACTGACAACAGAAGATTCAACAGGGAGAGTCTTGCTTCTGTGCAGTTGTTAAAGGCACCCGAGTTCTCCGGAAGAGTCTAAATTTCGGAGGGGACTTCCAGGGAGGAAATAGCAGACTAGACATCGACTGCTGGCACTCCTGCCAGCAGCAGAGATAATTATTCAGTGATAAGAGGTTATCAAGACATAAATCTTGATGGCCAAACTCCCTTTTGAATTAAAGGAGGGTGAAGAGTAAAGCCTCAAATACTCAGAAGAAGGCATTCATCATTATGCTGGACACACAGAAACCTTTGAGGGTAAAGAATTGTCTAGAGCAGGGTTTCCCAAACTTCAGTCTCCATCTGTTTTTGGACTACAATTCCCATCATCCCTGACCACTGGTCTACTAGCTAGGAATGGTGGGAGGTGTAGCCCAAAAACAGATGAGGACCCAAGTTTAGGAAACCCTCATCTAGAGCAAGAAAAAATCATCAGCCCCCACATTGCATAAAAGGGAAAGGGAAAGGGACCCCTGACCATTAGGTCCAGTCGTGGCCGACTCTGGGGTTGTGGCATTCATCTCGCTTTATTGGCTTCCAGGTCATGAGGCCAGCATGACTAAGCCACTTCTGGTGAACCAGAGCAGCGCACGGAAATGCCGTTTACCTTCCCGCTGGAGCAGTACCTATTTATCTACTTACACTTTGACATGCTTTCGAACTGCTAGGTTGGCAGGAGCAGGGACTGAGCAATGGGAGCTCAACCCCTGTTGTGGTTTTACATATGCTATAAGCTGCCCAGATGGACAGGAATAATAATAATAATAATAATAATAATAATAATAATAATAATACCAGCAGTGTAAGTCATAAGAATCCAGTGGCATTGCTATAGCCCATCCAAAAATATTTTAAAACAAATCCCATTTTGGCACTTGCAACTATATTCCTTTTATCTATTATCTTCATTTATTCATTTTTCCTCCTGTTTCCACCCCAACAAGCTCAGAGTGGCATGCAAGTTCACTACCACCCTCCTTTTATCCTCTGTATGGACCCATGTGTTGAGTTTGATTGAAAGTTAACAACTTGCCCATGCTCACTCAGTGAGCTTCATAGATGAGTGAGGATTAGATCTCCCTAATCCTAGCTCATAACACTCATTATAAGTCTGCATTATCCCCCTGTCCTTCTTGGTGCTGTTTTCCTCCTTCTTTTTTACCCCCATGGCCCTGGGCATCATATGTTCTCATGGGTGTTTAATGCTGTCAGCTATGGTTGTGACCCATATGATGACGTCAAAAAGCCACCTTTGATCACAATGGCATAGGACTGTGCCTACTGGTCCATTTAGCTCACTACCATCAGTGCTGCCTGGCAGTGGCTTCTCAGGATTTCAGACAGGGAGATTTTCCACGCAAAGCATGTGCTCTCTGCTGAGCTTTGTCCCTTCCCCAATGTTTACATGGCATCTGGATGCTTGTAGAGAAAAGCACATAGGTCATCATAGTCAACAGCAGTGTGGGTCAAGTAAGGCGTGCCAGAAGAAAAGCTGAAGTCTGGGGGGGGGGGATGAGACTGCATAGCACTGAAACAACATGAAATCTTGGCAAGCGTAGTACTTTTTGGGTAATACGTTGGGTTGCAAAGGATGTGCTGCTGGAGAGAATTGCAAAATTAGAATGCTTGGCACAGCTCTGTACGTTCTTGTTCACTTGAATTAATGTTTTAATAAGGTGAAGTTCAGTGGTAGAGCATATCCTTTGGAAGGCAGGAGGCTGTCTTATTCTGAGTCAAACCAGAAGTTCATCTAGTTCACTAACCTGACCGGCAGTGGCTTCCCAGAGTTTCAGGCAGAGTTCCTAGTCCCCCATGGAGATGCTAGGGGTTGACCCTTGGACCTTCCACCCTGATCTAAAACCTTCTATAAGCAGAAGGTCCCAGGTATCCCTGACACTCTCTCTCTCTCTCTCTTTCTCTCTCTGTGTGTGTGTGTAAAACTATAGTACCTTTCCCCAACACAGTGCCTTCCAGATGTTCTGGACCACAACACCCATCACTGCTGATCATTGGCCATGCTGAGGAGTTGTGGTACAGAACATCTGGAAGGAACCAAATTGGGTAAGCTTTCCCTAGACAGTTGATGCCAACTAGTGCATGCCATTCTAAGTGTGATGAGCTCATGATGTGGCTCATTGTAAGAAATCCTCCTATGGTTCAAAGTTGGCAGGATTTTTTCTTCTTCCAGATTAAAAAAGAAAGTCAATGGAGAGGATTTATTTTAATGTTGATTGGTATTTGCTTAATGTCATCACGTTTCAATAGAGCATTTCTTCGTATTGCTAGGTAGAATCAACATACGTTTCTCTTATTTACCTCTTGCCGATTCAGTCAATAATTAACACTCCTGCTTATCAAAATGGCTCAACGACATGTTTAACTTACAAAGCAACGGGTGGCCTGTTATTTTCATTTTCTTCATTCAGAGATCTCTGTTGCATATTAACTGAATGCCCTCCCCACCCGCAGCCATTCCATTACAAGTGTGAAATACCGACAGTGGTAATATGATAGCAAAGTAAATGTCATGGGTTTATAGGGACTGGGAGGATATGTATTTGCCACCTGCAGAAATCTTATGTTGATTAAATTTATGAATGTTGCTCTAATATTCCAGATATGCCTATCTAGTAGCATCAGGCAAACATCAGTGTTAGATGCCAAGCTCCTGCAATACTGCCACCAGTTCATTCACTGTACCTTTCCTCCTTTATCAGAGAGGCCAAACACATGCAATAACGTGCCATCAAACTGCAGCAGGTAAAACTAGCCTCTGAATATTATTTATTGGCATGTGGATGCAGATTGCATGGGCACTTTATTACCTGCTAATTTACCACCTGCTGACTGAAGGATGGTAAAAGTCTAGTATTTGTTTTATAGGAATTCATTATGCCATTAACCTTTCACTCCTCTGGGCCACACGGAAGGGTTTCTCTGGTTAAATCACTCCTGTAATAACCTTCTCCAAATGAAAATAGTGATTCATAGCATTCTCATGGAAAGTGCAAGGCTAAGAAAATGATTTCTGAATGCTCTATATACAAAAGCACATTTTTGCAACAACAAGTTGGTTGGATTGCAATCCCCAGCAGAATAGCAGGAAGAGTCAAATGTGCTGGGTTGTTTTGTTTTGTCTCTGTGGCTTACTTTCCTGTTTCGTTTAATTTTGTCGGCTTAAGTAACCAGGTCCCTGTTATATATTTATGTCCATATATCTGTATGTATGAATTAAAGGAGAGAAAACTACATTTACTTTCAAGTGGCATACACAATGCAAATGTTACGTGTTTCTGCTGTGTGGTGGAGAAGTCCATCTCAAGTGCTCTACAAAGCAATTGCCTGTAGTTACGTTGTAAAGTAATACAGCTTGGTATGGCAACATTACTGGTTTCATTCCAGTCGTCTTTCTTGCTTCTCACATTGATCTGAGAAGGAACGCCAGACGGAGCACAGATCCTAAACATTTACACCCATATATTTCTCCTCCCACCAGTGCCAGAATATGCTACTGGAATGCCATGTTTTATGTAATGCTGAAGTATTTTTAGCTTTTGGCATCAAACAGATCAAATGACATTCTTGTCTCATTTATTTATATACCATCAAAAGTTGAATCCAACATTTTTTTAAAAAAATCGATCCCAATAAGACCATAGGAAGACAGAAATTTTTAAAAGGCAGAAAAAGGTTCACAGATGAAGTGCTTTTTTCTCGGGGGACACAGGTGTATGCATACCCCTAAACATTTTGTGAATCTAAGTTTGGCCTCATTGAGGGGCAGTATTTCAAAATGAGTAGGAAAATGAGAGTACCCCTGAACATTTTTTTAGAGGAAAAAGCACTGCACAGATGTATCACACTTTAAAAGCCAATATGAATAAAAATATTTTTCCCTGATGCCCAAGAGACAGTAAGAATCATATTGCAAAGTCTCATTGGGAAAAACATTCCATAGTCTAGGCATCACCACTGAAAACTCCCTCTTATGCATCCCAGTGTTCTTCATGTCATCCTAATTTGAACAGAGTTGCACCATCTCTGTTGGGCCATTCTCAGTGAAGAACCAGGCTGTGCCGCTTCTTCTTCTGATTGCAGCTCTACTGCTCTTTGAAGCTAAAGGAAAGACTGATCAGCCATTTGCCACCTCATGTTGAGATGAACCTTTAACCCACCCCCTTAAAGTTGTCTGAAATGTCCATTCTTCTGTAGGACACAAATGGAGCCATAGAAGTGTGGAGTCATTTTTCAGCCTAGATGGTCATATATGGTCCACTTCATGAACTTATCGGGCAGTCTTCAAATTCCTGTGGTAGAGGCACATGCCCTCTCATCCGTAGGGAGGTATCCACTTGTTCAAATGAACCTATCCTCTCTTTGCACACCTAAATCTGTTCTGGGTTTCCCCCCAGTGCTTCAGAGCAGATTTGGGAAGCTGGAGCGCAAAGAGAGTGGAAGGAGGAGAAGTTACATTGCAAATATGGAAATCCCTGCACTGGGAGATCTGCTTAGGTAGCAGATCATCCATAATCTGCAATGTGAGCACTCATGGAGACCTGAGCAGATTTGCCCCATCAGAAATAGCAAACGTTGGTGGTGGGAGTCCATGCCATTCATAATTTGTTGTTGGTTTCTTATTATATTATGTACATGATGGCAGAGGATGAGGCTGTCTGTTTCTTCACAATGGGGACTGGAGTGCCACTCATTAAGCATATGAAATGGGCCCTTCATACTATCTGCAATGACATCAAGTTCGAAATGTCTCTATTAAGGACAGTAGCAGTTGTCGAAGTAGCTGGTTGTTTTCATCCAGAGTTTCACAACAGCATTTCCTGCCTGTTCCAAGCAGACACACTGGGGCAATATGTACCATGTTCAAAACAGTTTGATAGCTGGGCATTTGGATTATTGGTACATCTGTCTAAACCAGAATACTGGTCCATCAGACATTCTTGTTCCAAATAAAGCCTTGACCCATAATATAAAGAGCTATTGAATAAAAGATTGATATAAACGGCACTAATTAGATTTTTGTTCATGTTGCTGAAATCATTAGTGGAGGAATATAAAATATCCCATACATATTTTGCTAACACCACCTCTCAGTTTTTAATGTTTGTTCTGAAATTTGCATGTTTAATGATATGCTGTTTTTCTCCATCACAGTAGTAGTCAAATTATGCAAAAACTTAATTTATTTCAGGCTGTTCCAAGTAATTGTTTTCTACTGCTTTTTATGTTTCCATCTTTTTAAAAAAGAAAAAAAGGAAAATCCATGAACATATAAGAGCACAAACATATTTGTAACCAAAAGAAAGTAATAAGAAAGGGGGGAGAAAGAGAGAGATCAATGGCTACCCTGCAAGGGAAACAATATACCACTGCCATAAATTAAAACTTTTTCATTTTTGTTATTTTAAAGATGTTTTTCAGGAGGTCCACAATGTAAAGTTTTGTCACTAATCACCAGTGTTAGTTGGCAGGCATCAAACATTTCAAATGCTGCCATATCTTGCCAGCACAGTCTGAATATTATTAGCATCATTTATATAAAAAATAAAACTTTGCCAAAGCTTTTAGAATTGCCTCTCAATTTGTCTCTGGCTCAATTGTAGTTTATTCATTAGTTTTGCCATATTCATTAGAAACCATCTTTGTCCATACCTTTAGTGAACAGATCGCATGAGTTTGTACACTCAACCAGGCAGCTGCTATGTATCACTTGTTGCAAGTAGGATAGCAAATCTGCAATTCATGATTTCCAGACATCACTAAACAAAACCACAGGGATCAATGGGAAGCAGCAGAGTAAGTTATTACCTTCATCCTTCCTGCAGAATGCAAATATATTTCCCTCCATCCACCATCATGAAAGGATAGCATCTCTCCCCAGCATTAGGGTGTGTGGAACAGCCATTTCCCCTTAATCCCATATTAGGGAAAGATTTTTTTCCACACACTGTTTCTACACTTAAAGCCCAGCATTCACCAGGGACATAACAATCATTGGAAAAGCTCTACCATATCGTCTCATCCTTGTAGATGGGAATACGGGCTATGAGCCAGGAATATGCAGGTTTGAAAATCAACTCTCACCAATTCACTTCCAAAGTAAAATTAACTCAAACCCTTGGAGAAGATTATTGTCAATTGACAGTAAGGCTGCTTCTTCATTTATTTCTCACACTTTCCATCTTCAGATAATGAAGGCTGCCTAACAATAGTATTATAAAAATGCAGAGATTTCTTAACTAGTAAGTCAATAAATCACCTGTCAAAATTAACCTTAAAAATCAGCATAATAATCACTGCCTACGCTTAACGCACAGCAGCAGCAGATGTTTTCAGAAGAAAAGGTGATGAAAGCTCACTGGATTTTTAAAAAAGAATTTGCAGAATCCTGTAATAGAGCCAGGTGGGCAACCTTCAAGAGATGTTCCATATTCTGAGTGGAAAACGTCTTATCTCTTGTGCCATGCATCTGATGAAGGAAGGATCTGAGCAGGATTTTAGTGGTGGATTTTTGTGGTTCACAAGCAAGGGGGTGGTTCTTCTGATACAAGAGAGTGCAGTTTTCTGGTTGCTAGGGCAGGGACAAGATGCACATGTTGAGGTGTGGCAGTGGGATGTTTACGCCAATGTCAGGCTTCAGCCAACCTCTGCTGGACATTAAGAAGCTAGGAGTTGGTGTATTTCAATAGTTTAACTGGTCACATATGGACAGGGAGGTGCATAAATTTTAATTGGGTGGGAAGAATGAGAACATGTAAGCACCCTTAAGCACTTTTGAACATTTTAGGGCTACTCAGTGTGTGGGAATGTGAGCTAGGATATAGAGCAGATGTGGTGAACCATTGGCCCTACAGATGTTGCTGAGCTACACCTTTCATCATCTCAGCTTGCTGGGTCTGATGGGTATTGTAGTTTAGCAAGATCAGGAGAGGCAAAGGTTCACCACACTTGATTTCTAGCATCCTTGAGGATAACCTTGCCCAGAAGGGGTAAAAGGCTTCCGTATTCAAGGTAATGGTGTAGTCCAGCTAATGGAGTTAGGACTTTTCACACTCTTTGACCCAGGCAGGGTTTTGGCTTCCCCAAGTTACCATATTTTTCGCTCTATAAGACGCACCAGACCCTAAGACGCACCTAGTTTTTGGAGGAGGAAAACAAGAAAAAAATATTCTGGATCCCAGAAGCCAGAACAGCAAGAGGGATCGCTGCGCAGCAAAAGCAGTGATCTGATCCCTCTTGCTGTTCTGGCTTCTGGGATAGCTGTGCAGCATGCATTCGCTCCTTAAGACGCACACACATTTCCCCTTACTTTTTAGGAGGGAAAAAGTGAGTCTTATAGAGCAAAAAATACGGTAGTTAACCAAGACCAACTACCTGTGTTCTTTATTCACCCACCTCAAGATGATATTTGCAGTAATAACTGAGGCCCTAGTTCAACCCATCCTGTCTCTTGACTCTCCATTCTTGGTCTGTTTGCAGAACAACCGGCAGGCACCAGGAGCAAATGAAAAGAGGAAGTTCTCGAAGATTAGCTACTAAAATCCTTGTTTCACAGAACGAAAGGTGGGGGGGGGGGGAATTCACGGAGGCATTAAAACAGACAAGTGCATTAACAATTTTAAAATAAGCTTTTTATTACTTAATATATTTTCACCCTAAATTCTAAGTATAGCGGAAAAGCAGAGAACACAGCAGCGCCGCATTAATTTTTCAAGCCCTAATGTGCTAGACAGGGAATAAGTTATTACATCTGTTGCCCTCTGGGAGGAAAGAATGAAAAGCACAAAAATGATTCTCCCCCGTTAGGACTGAATCACTGAATAACAGCTGATTTATGCAGGAGAGACACAAAAGGAAAGCTTACAGCAGCTTTTGTGTCATCATTAGGAGCGAACACTGCACTCTACAACCAGTGCAGCAAGATTAGGAGACATGGCGGGGCTTATTTGTTCTCCTCAAGGGGGCCTTTACAATTAGAGGAGAATTTCAAATGAGCATCTCATGCACGCTTGATGATAATCTGTGTGGAAGATACTCCTTTTTCATGTCAAAATTGCAGCCTGTGTACCTCTCCTTGGAACATTCACCGGAGGAGGAGAAAGACAATTGCCTTGGAAGATCCCCAGACAATATGGCAGTTCCAGTTGAGGTGCTTCAGAGAAAGTTCCCACTTTGTGTTATGCTCTTATGGAGTGAAATGCCAGACTTTTGGATCAGTTCCTGGAGGGAAGGAAAACATCCCATGAAGTTCTTCCTTTTTATGAAATGCGGAAGCATCTGCTGGTTTCTTGAGCAAATTTGGTAGGCAGGAAATGGAAGCCAGGAGTGCCTTTTCATAAAGATCACCTCCTTCCATATCTAAAGTCATTGCCAAGTACATCTTGATAGAGACCTAGAATAATGAGCCAGTAAGCTGAAAAAGCTACCCATTTGTGAAGGGAAAGGAACATTTGGACATCACACAGAGAGAAGGGAAATCAATGTTTTCTTCCTGCCATTTAATAGGCACAAGACACACACATGGAAATTTCACCTCCATGGCTGTCCTTCCCCCTCCTGCCATGCAGGAAGGGCAGGGAATGTGGTCTAGGGTCTGTCAGGGGTGGATTGGGGGAGGTATTGGATCCGTTATCTTGGAATGCCCTTCAAATGAGGATGTGTCCTGATACTGTACTTAGGTCTCATTCACTTGTACCATGCCTAAAAAGCATGGGTCTGAGTGATTTCCCACATGCCCCACTCTTTTCCAATTTGTTTGCAATAGATCGGAACAAATGTCAATCTTGGGGGAACCCCAATGGCCATTTGTTCTGATTGAGCGCTAAAAAGTGGTTTTCCATGGGGGAAAGCAATGGGAGAAGAGGAAGCCCATAGTTTCTCTCCCATTGGGATCACAGGATCTTATACTGAATCAGATCAATGTTCCATCTAGCTCAGAATTTTCTACTTTGAATGACAGCAGCTCAGAAGGGTTTCAGGCAACACTCTTTCCTGAATATGCCTTGAACCCAGAACTTTGAGAGCTTCTGCATGCAAAACTGCTACTCGACCACTGAGCCAAGGCCCCTCCCTAATTAATGAGATCATTGGGAGGGGAAATTGGGTTTTTTTGTTGTTGTTTAAAGCTAACAGAGGAACCATTTCAAAAAGGCAGAGTGTATCCATAACCACCACCTTCTGCCTTGCTTGAGCGTGGCTGGTAGATCTTTGGATTAGGCTGATTTTTCACCTTCATTCTCCACCCCTGCCTTGTTATTGCTTAGCCAGTTTACAATAGCTCAGTCAGTAGGTTTGGGCCTTATGTTGGGTGAAATATTTCTGCATTGCAGGGTGTTGAACTAGATGATCCTCATAGCCCCTTCCAACTCTACAAGTCTATGATTCTATGAATTCTACACCAGCTTACCTGGGAGTTAGTCTCATTGAACTCAATAGGACTTACTTCTAAGTAGACACTACAGGATTGCATTTTAATAGATCATTTTTAACGTCCAATTTCTCCCTTTGGGTTTCAGGCTACTACTTATTATTAGCCCCAAACCAACTACTCTAGGGAATTTAAATTGTTCAGTATTCTTTTTTCATTGTTACCCACAGAAGGGATGATAGAAGCTGTAATCCATAGTATCTGTAAGGTAGCATTGCCTACCCCTGGCCTAAACTGACCGTTTTAGAACCAGAGCTTCATAATGTGCCCTCTTCACAAAGGGGATTCCACTTCAAGATCAAGCTGGTAGGTTTAGAGCCTCCTGGGCATGTTTTGAGGTGTTGATAAAAGAACTGTCGGTGCTATAGACATATCGTTTATCAGTGAAATGTGGTATGTTCCATTACCAAGGCTCTGGAAAAAAACTGAATGACTGCTAGATGGTGTCCCAGGATTTGTAATTAAATAAGTGTGGGGATTTTCCTTTTTCTTTTAAAGAATGAAATCAAAGGACAAGCATCACACAAACAATATTGGCTTTCTGCACATGATGAGTCATCAGCTTTGGTCATATATTATTAGACCATATGGTGGTGTGCCAGGATGAAAGTACTTGAGTATCAATTCATAATGAAGCCTCACTTTGCATACTCCCACCATTCATCCAAAGCATCGCGTTCTACATTTTCATGTTGTACAAGTTGCAAAGAATGAAACAGCATTCTTTGAAAAACTGTAATACCTGGCATGATGAATTTAGTGTTGTTCTGAATACTGTTCTCCAGTTCCTTGACATTTGTTTCTTTTTCTGCAAAAGAGGCTTCTATTTTTTTCTACCTCATTCTCAGGGCACTTGAGAATTTCTTGAGAATTTCTATGTGGGTATGAGCGTACCTTGTCATTGTGGGTTGTGTCTGTTTGTTTCCAGTAAACATTTCGCCAGCAATCTGCAGCCTCCCCAGCTGCCTTTGCTTCTTAATCTGAAAAGGTCCCAAGGGAGGAGTTCCTTTAGGATGTCTTCACATGGGTCTTACTTGAAGCACAGGCACCAAGGATGGCTCCAGAGTGCAGACCACTTATGAGATGGTCAATTGAATGAATGGAAGGAATACACACAAACACCCATTGGCTGCTTCAAGAGTAAAGCAAGCACATGAAAACCCCTGCATTATACCCATGAGATTTTCAGCAAAATATTATTTCTTTCAAATGCAATTTCTACTCTCATTAAATTATGGTTAAAAAAAATGTAGGAGAAATTTTCATCACAGCAATAGATGAATTGCCTCTTCTCTTATGGTGATTGACAGTGTCTTATAAATAAGGATGGGATTTTCTGAAAATCTTGCTGCTGAGTTTATCCACACAGGGTTTTTTCCCTCCCTTTCCTAATTCCTGTTTCATTCCTTGATCTTAATGAGAAGATCAAGTCTTTAAGGGTTCCATGAATAATATGAGCGGTTCTTGCATATCATACACCCTAAGTTTCTTAAAGGAACCAGCTCCTAAGCAGATATATACAGCAATGCCTGTAACAATATAAATACATATATGAATTAATACTTATAAAATTAGGATGCAGATATATTTTTAAAATGGATTTAATAATTGTCACTTTTTTTCCAGAAAAAGTCCCTGTGCTAGAGTGAGTGCACCCTGTCTCATCTTTAAAAAGTGGGGGGCAGTGGAAGGGAAACTCATTGGGACATCTATGCCACTGTCTGGTTTTGAAGTTGAAGTCAGTTGTTCTAGAGCAGGGCTAGAACTTCAGAACCAGTCACAACTCCTGAGTGCTGTGCCCACTGCCTAATATGCAGCGTTACTAGCCTAAGTAAAGGCCTTTTTCTTACTTACAAATGAGACCCACTCTGTGTGTTTGGGCAAGAGCCAGAACAGCTTAATAGCTCCAATATTGTAGATGAGACCTTCTAAATAGAATCTTACAAAGTCCTTCCATATATATATATATATATATATATATATATATATAATTATTCTCTCTCTTTCTCTTTCTCTTTCTCTCTCTCTCTCTCTCTCTCATCTTCCTTTCACAAAACTGTGGTACTGGTTATAGGCTTTCCCCACTAATATGTGTCATGCCGTAGGAAATTCCCAGGTGAACATATTACTATATATATACGCTTTTGTACCTTTAAAAGACTTTTGATGAATTCATTGGCTCAGATCTTTACATGGAGTCTTTTCAGTATGCTCACCATAAGTTGCTCTTTGTTCGTCTGCTTTGAAAAGCTCTTCACCGCTGCGCAGTCCTATCAGAAGACAGATAGGACTGAATTCCACTGGAACCGTTCAGACTCTACCATTGTGATGAGATGCTAAGCTCAATAAGCCTATGAGATACTGTTGAAGGGACTGTGTAATTGGGACTTAAGGATGAGATGGCACCAGTTTGCACATGTGCAAGTCAGGTGCGCTCTCTCTCTCTGTCTCTCTCTCTCTCTCTCTCACACACACTGTGATTATTGTTGTCCTGTTGGTGAGCAAGGGATAAACAAGCAGAGGCCTGGGAAGGGAACCAAGTTTGACCTGATCCTGTTAAAAATCTGTCTGAAATGTATAAGTGGGTTTTGGAGCGGCATACAAAGGATGAACAAGTTAAATCAGTGATGATAGATTGGGCAAGAGATGTAGGACATAACATAATTTTTGAGGATTGGGAAAGATTGTGGAAGAGAGGGGTCAAGTTCACTGCATGTACAATGTTAAAGGGAAATATGATGAAAATGATGTATAGATGGCATTTGACTCCTGTTAAACTAGCAAAGATTGGAAATGTAAAGAAAAAGACGGAACTTTTTATCACATGTGGTGGACCTGCTCCAAGGTGAAAGACTTATAATGAATTGGAGGAAAAAATGTTGAAATATACATTTATAAAGAAACCTGAGGCCTTTCTTCTTGGAATAACAGGTTTGGAATTGCCCAAGAAAGATGTTAAATTATTTTTGTATGCCACAACTGCCGCTCGAATCTTACTAGCTAAGAAGTGGAAAACACAATAACTACCAACTGTGGAAGAATGGTAGACGAAGATGATGGACTTTTCGGAGCTAGCCGACCTGACTGGAAGAGTCCACGACCAGAATGAGGAGGAGTATCAGGAAGAATGGATGAAATTTAATGACTTCTTGGTTAAATATGTTAAGTTAAATTAATTGGAAAAAGCTTGCAATTACTAGTTAGGCTCAGGATTTAAATAAGGAATGTAATGAATTATTATGTTTAATGCTGAATTGGGAAGAAAGAGTGATGTTAAGTGATTAAGTTAAGATTATAAGAACCTTGATTTGGAAAACCGTTAAAATGATTTGCATTGAAATTCAACTAGGGGGATATGAGGAAGTCACTTAACAATGTTAAGAAGATTAGTTTCAATAAGGTTGTGATTTATGTTTGTCTGTTTATTTGTTGGTGCGTTTCTTAATTATGTGAAAATCAATAAAAAATTGGGGGGGGGGGGAGTTTGACCTGATCCTAACAATTCCCCCTTATTATTCAGCTCAGCTGCTTTGACCCACATGGCAATCAGGGTTGAAAAGAGGGGAAAGAAATATGAGAGAACTTCTATTGCTAATACACACTAAGGTTGGGGGGGTTCGGGGGGTCAAGAAACAGAAAATGTCTCTTCTTAGCAGAATTGCAGAGGAGGAGAACTCAGCCCAAACATTTGTTCAGGCAAGGTGAGGTGACCACCTCAGGGGCACGTTCCACAGTAGCAGCATATCCAATTGTAGTTTCCCCCCCCCTGCTTGTTCCTGATGTAGATCTTCACTTACGCCTTCTTCCTTCGGGGGGAGGCAGGGTGCCATTTGGTGGTTCACCTCAGGTGCCAAAGGTTAGGCCTGCCTTTGTTGCTCATCATGCTTCAGAGAAATGCCCCTTCCCTATTTCATGTGTAGCAAGTAGTAAGTACAGCCCATGTCACTCTTCAGAACTTTCTCAACTCAAAATATGGCCCCTGATATAAGCTAGATGCAAATGAACAATGCAGAGATGTGTTGTGTGAGATGATGGCGAACAGGATCTGGGTTATCACAATGATCATGAACCATCATGATCTGAGAATTTGCACCAGAGTTCATTAATGGAGTGATTGCAGATTGAGATCCACATTTTACACACACACACACTGGATCCCAAGACTAGGGCTGGAGGAGAAATCACATGGATGGAGAAAAAAATGGTAAGCATATTAAACCAAGTCCAAAGGGAAATTCATGTTTTCTCTTTTAGTGTAACCCAGAACCAAGAAAATAAAGGGGTGATTAACCAGTTTTGTGGGTTGCCCTACAAGTCTACATCACAAAGCAAATGTCAATGCCGGCAGCTGCAGATTATGGAGTTATACTGAGACAAAGCCAACCTTAGAATTGTTGTAGCATGGGTCAGATAGCACAAAAATCACAGCAGTTCTAAAATAATTGATTTATGTAAAAAACAAATATTTCCTAATTGAAATACAGATTTCAATTAGGGTATATTTGTTTTTAAATAAACCCATTCTTTTGCAATCTGTTTTAATTAGAACCTGGATTTCTGTGTCAGCAAGAAAGTTTTCAGCTGTGGGTGCATAAGTGATTCAGGTGAATGTGGTTGCTTTTGGTATAACAGCATTCTTGAAATACCTGGAGGAGCCTCTGTCTCTTTTCCCATTAATGGTTGCTTCAGAAGCTGAAGCTCTGTGGTCCCTGATCTGGTTCAGATTGCACTGCATATGGTCCTTCTACATTAGCATCATCTCCTACTGGAGTATGTGGAGAAAAAACACGACTAACCCAGCGGCATCTCATCAAATACTTCCATCCTGGTCTGTGTTCCAGATCCTTCAGCTGAGGTGGTGCTAATGTAGAAGAATAATGTACAATGGCCTCAGATGACGCCTTCCTCCCAACCATCTCTGGAGCTGCTTAAGCAAGTCCTGTGTGTCCTATGGGAAGACAAGGGCATCCTGATCAAATTTGCAGATGACACCAAACTGGGAGGGGTGGCTAACACCCCAGAGGACAGGATCACACTTCAAAACGACCTTGACAGATTAGAGAACTGGGCCAAAACAAACAAGATGAATTTTAACAGGGAGAAATGTAAAGTATTGCACTTGGGCAAAAAAAAATGAGAGGCACAAATACAAGATGGGTGACACCTGGCTTGAGAGCAGTACATGTGAAAAGGATCTAGGAGTCTTGGTTGACCACAAACTTGACATGAGCCAACAGTGTGACGCGGCAGCTAAAAAAGCCAATGCAATTCTGGGCTGCATCAATATATATATCAGTATAGCATCTAGATCAAGGGAAGTAATAGTGCCACTGTATTCTGCTCTGGTCAGACCTCACCTGGAGTACTGTGTCCAGTTCTGGGCACCACAGTTCAAGAAAGACACTGACAAACTGGAACGTGTCCAGAGGAGGGCAACCAAAATGGTCAAAGGCCTGGAAGCGATGCCTTATGAGGAACGGCTAAGGGAGCTGGGCATGTTTAGCCTGGAGAAGAGGAGGTTAAGGGGTGATATGATAGCCATGTTCAAATATATAAAAGGATGTCACATAGAGGAGGGAGAAAGGTTGTTTTCTGCTGCTTCAGAGAAGCGGACACGGAGCAATGGTTCCAAACTACAAGAAAAAAGATTCCACCTAAACATTAGGAAGAACTTCCTGACAGTAAGAGCTGTTTGACAGTGGAATTTGCTGCCAAGGAGTGTGGTGGAGTCTCCTTCTTTGGAGGTCTTTAAGCTGAGGCTTGACAACCATATGTCAGGAGTGCTCTGATGATGTTTCCTGCTTGGCAGGGGGTTGGACTCGATGGCCCTTGTGGTCTCTTCCAACTCTATGATTCTATGATTCTATGAGATGCCTGGAAGCACAGGCTAGGGATCATATATCATTGGCTCCTAAAAGGACAATCCATCTGCCTGAGCGAATTCTGTTACTCTATATTCTAGTCCATTTTGTAGTAGTAGTAGCAGCATTCCAAGACTGTATGAGTTATGAGCCTGAGGCAAGGAAGGACTTGTTCCTGTTAACAAAGGTGCGT
This sequence comes from Podarcis cretensis, assembly GCF_951804945.1. Classification (NCBI taxonomy): domain Eukaryota; kingdom Metazoa; phylum Chordata; class Lepidosauria; order Squamata; family Lacertidae; genus Podarcis; species Podarcis cretensis. The sequence continues at coordinate 114,570,957 of NC_137170.1, read as the reverse complement.
GTTCTGTTTCCCCGGGTACATAAGGGTTAAGTAGTTCTAGTGTGCCTTAATATTGATAAAAGTTTCTAATCTAATTTGTCAAGCTCGGTCCATGAAGAAAAGCTCTGGGATGTGCTGACCAGCAATTTCATACACTGGTGTGACTTGAAAGTAGGCTGTCAGTTTAAATTAAGGAAAAGGCACAGCAGCAGCAGCCCTGCTTTTTCAACTCTCAGTTATTAAGCAAGTGTTTTAAATGTCTAACTGCCTCAAATCGTCATCTTTTACCTGGTTTCTTTTAAGGATCTACAAGCTTTCCATGCAGCGTTTTCATTTACCCTGCTGATTCAGTCTGTACATTGCATCAAAGATAATCCAAACTGCATGATGGAAGCTGGAAAATGGAAGTCAGGAGTCCACACCAATTCTATAAACCCAAAGTAGGGAACCGGTGGCCCTTCCATATATTACTGGTCTATAGTCCCCCAAACCTCTGGCATTTGGCCATGCTGATTGTGGCTGATGGGATTTGCAACCCAACAATGCCTGCAGGACCACATGTTTACCATCCCTGGTAGAAACAGTTGAACTGGTGTTAAATCCCTTTGAATTCATTGGGAATAACGTCTGAATAAACATGTCCATGGATGGACTGTTGGGCTATTGAAACTGCACTGAAATTATTGGGACGCAAGCAAGTTACTTTGGGCAAAGTTGCAGCTTATTGCTATAAATAGAAGGCAAGACCATTTTAAACAGTGAGCCTTTGATTTCATAGTCTAAAACACAAATGCCCAGCTGTTGGAAAGGGCTAGGATTTCTTTTGTGCGAGGGCAGGGAAGGAGAAAAAACTTGTTATTGAGTGAAGCTTTGAAAAGTCTTTAATCCATTGCTGTTACAGACAGGGATGAAAAGAGAATGTCTCTCCCTCAAGCGCTTATGGGAACTATGATGACCCTGCAAATGGCCTTTGTGACGTGAGCAAAACTTTAAAACTGCAACTCCCTGCTGAGCTTGACATTCACTGGAAATGATTGCAATCCATGATAGCACAGAAGTTTGTATTCAACTACCTTTTACTCAGAGTAGACCTATTGAAATTAATGGACCTAAGTTAGTCATGGCTATTAATTTCAATGGGTCTACTCTGTGTTACAGTAGACCCAGTAGAGTACATTACAGTTAGTTGACTGCCACCCACAACATATTTTCTTCTCCTTTTACTTAGTTTTCCATGTCAGTTTATTAACTATGATTAGTATGCGTAGCTATACCATCAAATTCTCTATCATTATCAACTCTCAGATTTAAAACAGATTTCACTGCAAATGGCCTTTGTGACGTGAGCAAAACTTTAAAACTGCAACTCCCTGCTGAGCTTGACATTCACTGGAAATGATTGCAATCCATGATAGCACAGAAGTTTGTATTCAACTACCTTTTACTCAGAGTAGACCTATTGAAATTAATGGACCTAAGTTAGTCATGGCTATTAATTTCAATGGGTCTACTCTGTGTTACAGTAGACCCAGTAGAGTACATTACAGTTAGTTGACTGCCACCCACAACATATTTTCTTCTCCTTTTACTTAGTTTTCCATGTCAGTTTATTAACTATGATTAGTATGCGTAGCTATACCATCAAATTCTCTATCATTATCAACTCTCAGATTTAAAACAGATTTCACTGATGTAGAAATATTTTCTGGAAAGTACTTTATGTGAATAGGCACCTTAAAAATAATTGCACCCCACCCACCCACCCCCATTTGGGATACTGCTTCTCTGCCATTCACCTTTTCTCAGCAGGTCTACCTAAAGGGGTCCTGGATTGAGAGTCCCATGGACTGCAAGAAGATCAAACCTATCCATTCTGAAGGAAATCAGCCCTGAGTGCTCACTGGAAGGACATATCCTGAAGCTGAGGCTCCAATACTTTGGCCACCTCATGAGAAGAGAAGACTCCCTGGAAAAGACCCTGATGTTGGGAAAGATTGAGGGCAGAAGGAGAAGGGGACAACAGAGGACGAGATGGTTGGACAGTGTTCTCGAAGCTACCAGCATGAGTTTGACCAAGCTGTGGGAGGCAATGGAAGACAGGAGTGCCTGGCGTGCTCTAGTCCATGGGGTCACGAAGAGTCGGACACGACTAAACGACTAAACAACAACAAAGCAGATCATGGGGATTTCTGCACAGCCCTAATAGCAATGCACATCTACCCCACATCAGCAGTGCAATTTCACAACATGGGCAAGTCATTTTGTTGTCCCCCTTATTAATCTGGAAGTCAGAAATCCTTGCTGATCTACTGCAGGTTACTGAGACATCTGCAGACAGATACCAATCTACCTTCTGTCCACTCCTGGACTATACATATAGACCAACCTTCCTACTTTAGATGGCATCACTTCAACCCATTGAGAGGGATGGGGATGGTGACACAAGGACAGAATAAAATTTACAGAGCTTTACAGTTTCCAAATAGGGCTACAGATGGGGGGAAATCAGGGTTCTGTCCTCTGACCTCACTTGCTGAGGGTATTACAAAATGAAATAAAATGTGTTCTAAACCAATGGGGCTATGATTGTGATTATTAAATAAATTTGTATATTGCCCTTCATCTGAAGATCCCAGGGTGGTTCACAACAGCAAAATACAAAGAGCTATGCCACAATTGATGTATCAGATTTTTTTGGAGTGCCATGAGAGTTTTGTTGTTGTTCTGGCCTTCTTTTGAATATTTGATATCTGCATTTGATTTGATTTCAGTATTTTATTTTATTGATACTATATGCTGAATACAGGCTTCAACACAACGGAAAGAATCCAACCTAAATGAAAAATAATTCAATATTTTATGCCTGACAGCTGATACATGATAGGTGATATACAATGCTGCATATTATACAGTGTATATGGCAGCATTTCATAGATGACATGCAGCATTAATTTGTATTTGACAGTTGACTAGTGATGGTGATTGGTAATATCTGGTACACAATGCACATTTACTTAGCTTGCAAAACACAAATGTGTTTGAGGTAAGCTCCTTTGCCCCTGAAAATGATCTTACGCTTGCAATTTAAATCGAGAACATTATGAGATTATGTGATTATGCTGTGCCTGGGTGGCCTGTGCTCCTGAGAATAGGTGCTGCTATGTTAGCAGTTGGTTGGTGCCTGCTGTTTCCATTGCTGAAATTGACCTGAACTTTGGAAAATGGCTATGCAATCTATAAAGCTATACTGTGCCTCCTTTCATTTGCCCAAGGGCAGAATATGCATCATGTAAATGTGACCTTTGGGGTGTGTGTGTGGTGGAAGCAAGCCTTGTAACTTCCAACTGTTGGGAAAACAAGAATCTTCAATCATTTCGTAGGGCAGAGGAAGAGAAAAAGGATCTCCCTTGCCATATTAGCAACCAATTTTTTTTAAAAAAATAACCAAATCAATCAATTTTTAAAATTTGGCATTTGTCAATCAACCACGTGGGAATAATTATATGATGTTTCAATGGCAAATGTATGCTGTGTTTATATATTGTGATTTTATCCTGCGAACCGCCCTGAGACCTGCGGGTATAGGGCAGTATACAAATTTAAATAATAAATAATAATTTCAAATCTCAGTCTTTGTAGCCATTGTTCACTTACAGTAGACTGTTCTGTATGATCACAGTCCACAGGATTAATGAACCAGGATTAGTGATGACATGCAAGAGGTTCTACCATTGGATCCTTCATTTGACTTGGCTTTGATTTGCCTGAACAATTGATTGACTACCATAGTTAGCTTTTTCATAAATCTATTCTTCCTATGGTATGATTTCCCCACTGTTGCCCTTTCAACACACACGCACCATGCCATAAATGCTGCTGCCAACTCCTCCTCCAGGTGGCCTGCTATTGTTGTAAATACGAAGAATATTCTGGCCGCCAATCCTGGGACAAGATATTGTGATTCATGATGTTCACCGCTGGAAAAGAAACAATGGGTGGTTATCTAGGCAACATATGGGCCTCCCCGCTTACCCCCTCTACTATGATTCACAGACAACACTGCAAGGGTGTGCATCTACAAATAATGACATATAACAGGGGTAGCCAAGTGGTGCCCTTAAGATGACTCCCATCATCCTCTGGTAAATTAACCAATAGTCAGGGATGATGGGATTTGTAGTCCATCAACAGCCTGAGGGCAGCATGTTGGCTACCACTGCAATACAATTATGAATTATTTTTTAAAAAGATTAATGATTCATATCCAAAATGTTATTTTTAATTTGGAATTTCTCATTTGGTTTTCTGAATGGCAACACTGGAAAACCCACCAACTGAGAGCATTTGCAAGCATCTGTTTCAGCTGTAGCCTCTGGCCTCCAATTGCAGATCAAGTAGGTGACTGGTGGAAAAAATGTGGGCATACACATAAACGTGTAATTTATGCAAATTACAGCAGGATTGGCACCAGAGATCAGGGGCACATGGAACACTTTCCAAAATGTATCTCGAAGCTGTGAATTTCACAGATGGATTAAAAAAAAAATTAGCTCCTCAAGCACAAAGTATTAAATCACATACAAAGAAGATGAATCCAATAACAAAATTACTGCAACAAATGTACTGATTTTAACCTGAGTTAGTTTCATCTGGGTAGATTAAACATAGCTCACCTTGGAGCTAATTACCAAATTTCCTCATCTAAATGGATTTTCCCTATAATATTAAATACAATAAATGACCTGGAACTTCAGCTGGTGACTTACATTGGCACATACTTAATCATCAAGTGACCTGGAGAGAGGGAAAGAAATTGCTGAGTATATTGATTCACCAAGAAAATGTTGACAACGATTTGCATAGCAAAAAACTAGACAATAGAAGTAAAACTTCTGGTCCTTCCCCCAAGTTAAGGTTTACAAGATGCATGTGCAGGAGCAGATTTGGGGTGAGGGGTGCTGAATAATGACTATGGTTATAATAATAAAAATAATAATAATAAAGGTCCTTTGTACATGACTATATTTGTTCATGCAGAGATGAAGGCTTGTCAACATGGGTATTGCCAATTCCTTCCATCACCAAACTCCCTGTAGTTGTAGAAACACACAAACAAAATTGCATCATGACCACAGCAGCTGCATCAGGACTGTACCAGATCCACTGCATAGCACCAGGTCATAATGTGAAACTGAGGTACTCATACCTCCAAGCAGAAGATACCTTCTTGATCCAACTTTGTCAGTGGAGGCTCAGGTGGGCTTCATAGGGTAAGGGAGTGTGTTTCCAGCTCAGTCTTGTTCACCAGCTATAGCCATTCCTGAACCATGCTAGCCTAGCCACATTCCTTTATGCTGTAGTATAAAGGAATTTTAGATTACTGTTACATTGTCCTACGTGGGGCCTCCCTTCCAGATGATTTGGAAGCTCCAGCTTGTGTACAACACTGCCAGTTCTAAGTAGTATAGCATGATGGAGTCACATAGTACTGGTTCTGTTGTAGCCCTGTCCAAGTCCCAATGCCAAGCAAACAGAGACTAGGGACATAATCCACATACTGTTATTTACTGAGCTGAATGCTAGAACAATAGGATCCAGAATGCAGCAGTCTGATTGGTCCGCAGGAGCCACCCAATCCATCTCCAGGTGGAAGTGAATCAGTGACCTGATTGGCCTTCAGGAGCAGCCAATCAGGTTCCTGGATGAAGTGAATCAGCAACCTGATTGGCCTGCAGGAGCAGCCAATCATGCTTCTAGAGGAGGTGAATCTGCAACCTCATTGGCCTACAGGAGCAGCCCGGAATTAGCCAATCACACGGGGCCCATTGTGTAAATAATGTATATATAGCTAGACGTTTTGGGGAAAGTTTCATTCATTGCTACTATGAGCTCAATAAAGAGCATGAAATTCACACTCAACTCTGAGTATATTTCACATACAAAGTCAGGCTGCTCAGCTGCAAGTGGAGTCATTCCACCTTCTCCCCCTTTAGGCTGCTGTTCAGCAGACAAAGCTGACTCCTGGCCCATGACAGATTCTTCCAAATCCACTTTGGCCTCCTGTTCAGTACAGTTAGACTCCTGTTCACTACTGCTGCTAAAATATAAAATCCTAAATGGCTTGGGACCCAAATACTAGAAGGAGCACCTTTCCCTATATGTGAATCCCCCCATATATGGATATTGAGAACTGTAGAGGATGCTATACTCATAGTTTTGCCATTGGAGGAAGCCCGTTGTGTTCAGGTGTGGGATGGGCCTGTTGTGATCCCTCTTACTCTCTCCCAGTTATAAAGATAGAGCAAAAGTTATCCAGAATTACTTTAAGTACATGAAGTGAAACTTTATACTGCCTTCAAAACAAACATGCCGTTTAGATGGACTGCCTTGTTAATTTTATTTACAAATGGTTAGTTGGCTTCTGGCCCAAGTATATTTGCATGGAATCAAATCCTCTGAAATCGATAGGTCTTACTTCTGAAGGAACAGATTAGGCAGAGGCTGTTACGCTTCTTAAAAGAAGCCCGCAGTTTCAGAAGGTGGTCTGCAAAATCTTTTAGAAGTATTTATTTGAAGATAATTTGGCATGGTTGTCCGGGCCTGATACAGTCTGTCCCTTACTGCATGGCAGACCTGCAATTGTGAGGATGTGGTCAGTGGCAGGATTTGCCAGCACTTGGAACAGGACTCGCATGAAAGGAAGAGAAAGATGCAATGGATTGGAACATCTCCTTTTTTGAACTGGCATTTCTTATTTAGAAAGGCAATTCAATAAAGTAGGTAATAGAGCACTTAAAAAAAAAGTTTTTAAAGAAAGAAAAGGAGACAGTGGTGTTCATTGGTTAGGTCAGGGTAGATGCCCTCATGCCCCTTCCTTGGGTCACATGCCTCAGGCCATACCCTGTTATCTGCTTTCCTTGAGTGCTTTTGCTTAACTAGAATGTATGCTTAGACTCAGTTACAGATAGGTAGCCGTGTTGGTCTGCCATAGTCAAAACAAAAATTTTTTTCCTTCCAGTAGCACCTTAAAGACCAACTAAGTTAGTTCTTGGTATGAGCTTTCGTGTGCATGCACACTTCTTCAGATACACAGTTGAGAGTGGTAAATGTTTTGTTTTTCCTTTTGGAACTCTTGCCAAGCTTGGTGGTTCCTGATGGAGTTGTCCAATACAAGGAGTTCCTCCTTTATTAGCTTCTGTTTAGAGTAGAGAACGCTGATCAGATGTTTGAGCAGCTTCTTAGAGAAAGTGTTGCATAGTTTTCTTGCATATTCAGTGGGATACGTGGATTGTAGAGGGTTCTTAATTCTAAGACCCTTGGGTATAATGTCCAGGTTCTTGCATTTAGTAAGAAAGAAGATATCAGTCTGTACCTGTGCAAGTTTCTTGGTGAGGTTGATGGACTTCCATTTCATGCGGCTCAATGTGGTGCCTTCCATAGTTCCAGTTACAGATAGGTAGCCGTGTTGGTCTGCCATAGTCAAAACAAAAAAATTTTTCCTTCCAGTAGCACCTTAAAGACCAACTAAGTTAGTTCTTGGTATGAGCTTTCGTGTGCATGCACACTTCTTCAGATACACTGTGTATCTGAAGAAGTGTGCATGCACACGAAAGCTCATACCAAGAACTAACTTAGTTGGTCTTTAAGGTGCTACTGGAAGGAAAAAAATTTTTGTTTTGACTATGCTTAGACTGTGATCTTTGATTTTCCCTAGATCAAAGATGGAAAGGTAAGCGCATGTATATGTGTAAAAGCCTGTGTTCCTGGAATGCAGCATCGCTCCTCCCATTTTTGTCACTGGTCACACCCACATCTGCCACTTGGTCCGCAGAAAATTCCTCTTGAGGGAATGTGGTCCTTGGTTTGTTTGTCCCCCACCCCCTTCCCTGTATTGTTGTTGTTGTTTAGTCGTTTAGTCGTGTCCGACTCTTCGTGACCCCATGGACCAGAGAACGCCAGGCACTCCTGTCCTCCACTGCCCCCCGCAGCTTGGTCAGACTCATGCTGGTAACCTCGAAAACACTATCCAACCATCTCGTCCTCTGTCGCCCCCTTCTCCTTGTGCCCTCCATCTTTCCCAACATCAGGGTCTTCTCCAGGGAGTCTTCTCTTCTCATGAGGTGGCCAAAGTACTGGAGCCTCAGCTTCACAATCTGTCCTTCCAGTGAGCACTCAGGGCTGATTTCCTTCAGAATGGAGAGGTTTGATCTTCTTGCAGTCCATGGGACTCTCAAGAGTCTCCTCCAGCACCATAATTCAAAAGCATCAATTCTTCGGCGATCAGCCTTCTTTATGGTCCAGCTCTCACTTCCATACATCACTACTGGGAAAACCATAGCTTTAACTATACGGACCTTTGTTGGCAAGGTGATGTCTCTACTTCTCAAGATGCTGTCTAGGCCTGTCATTGCCCTTCTCCCAAGAAGCAGGCGTCTTTTAATTTCGTGGCTGCTGTCACCATCTGCAGTGATCATGGAGCCCAAGAAAGTAAAATCTCTCACTGCCTCCATTTCTTCCCCTTCTATTTGCCAGGAGGTGATGGGACCAGTAGCCATGATCTTCGTTTTTTTGATGTTGAGCTTCAGACCATATTTTGCACTCTCCTCTTTCACCCTCAATAAAAGGTTCTTTAATTCCTCCTCACTTTCTGCCATCAAGGTTGTGTCATCTGCATATCTGAGGTTGTTGATATTTCTTCCGGCAATCTTAATTCCGGCTAGGGATTCATCCAGCCCAGCCTTTCGCATGATGAATTCTGCATATAAGTTAAATAAGCAGGGAGACAAAATGCAGCCTTGTCGTACTCCTTTCCCAATTTTGAACCAATCAGTTGTTCCATATCCAGTTCTAACTGTAGCTTCTTGTCCCACATAGAGATTTCTCAGGAGACAGATGAGGTGATCAGGCACTCCCATTTCTTTAAGAACTTGCCATAGTTTGCCATGGTCGACACAGTCAAAGGCTTTTGCATAGTCAATGAAGTAGAAGTAAATGTCTTTCTGGAACTCTCTAGCTTTCTCCATAATCCAGCGCATGTTTGCAATTTGGTCTCTGGTTCCTCTGCCTCTTCTAAATCCAGCTTGCACTTCTGGGAGTTCTCGGTCCACATACTGCTTGAGCCTTCCTTGTAGAATTTTAAGCATAACCTTGCTAGCGTGAGAAATTAGTGCAATTGTGCGATAGTTGGAGCATTCTTTGGCACTGCCCTTCTTTGGGATTGGGATGTAGACTGATCTTCTCCAATCTTCTGGCCACTGCTGAGTTTTCCAAACTTGCTGGCATACTTCCCTGTATTAGGCTGTACCAACTGAGAGGGGACCAGAATAAGAGTTTCTCCTCATTTTGTATTGGCCACATATATAGATTTTAGATAATCCTTGAGAAATGCTGCTGAATTGATTTTTTCCCCCCAAATCCACTTTATTGGTGAAACACAGAGATCATTTCAAGGTTAGGTCCTGGTATGAGTTCTGTATGCCCATTTATAAATTAGAGCAGGATGCTTTAGTCAATTAGTTGTGTGATTAATTGATTAAAGCACAGGTTTTTTTAAGCCTTGCTGGTAATCGTGAGTGACCTTAAACAGAGGAATCTGCCCTCTTCACCCATCTGAGGGGAATTTAAAGTGAAGAGAGGGAGAAGTTGCAACACTGCCTGCAAGCCTATTGCTTTTGTAAAATTCTTTATGGAATATTTAAATGGGCAACATATCCTGTTCCTTCTCCAATTCATCTTCACAATCAGGCTGTGAGGTAAGCCACTACTATTCCCTTTTTACAGAGGATAAATGGTGGTAAGGCCAATAAATCTAGCCAATAAATCTAGATGTTGTCATGGGATTTGAGCCTAACAGTGCAACCCAAAATGTGCTTATTAAGTACCCCTGAGTTTGAAGGGGACTTTGCTAGACTTCCTAGAACATGGAGTGTTCTCCCTCCACTACCTTTGGCACAATTGAACCCTTGCTGGGGTGTGCTTCTTGTCAGGAGTTCAGCCTACACTCGATTAGGACCCTGGCAGAGACACATGCCTGACTGGCATGGTCCCTCCCTCCTGGACGTTTGTTTGGGAGCTTCAAAAGCTTTCTTCTGCCCCAACATCACAGCGACCGATGCCAACCGACACCGGCACACTTAGGGATCTGCAGAATTTGCGCATCACGCATGACAGACCTCAGCAACTCAGCATTTTGGCTAATCTGCTTTATTTACATATAAACACACACGGAGCACTGCAAATGGCTCCCTCTCTCTCTAGCATCAGACAGCAAAGAGAGAAAGAACAAAGGACAATAGTCCCACTTCATGGAACACAGTTACACAAACATCCTGTCTCTGTCACTTCCCACTCTGTGGAGTCAAAACACACACCGTCATGTGAAAGACAACAATCCTATGACTGCAATCATAGATCAGGAATTCTAACAATTCTTTCCTGGGGATCCATGCTCTTTTTACCTACACCACAGTGTGCCTCAGGCCCTAAATCCCAGATCCAAGTGGAGAGAGCACAGAAGGAGGAATTCAACAGTCTGCTCTTCTGATTTGTTCCATCAGCACAAATGTCTCTGCAAACCCACTTTGTGCACACTTTCCCCAATGTACACATTTTTAAACCCTTTCTTTTCCCATCTTTCTCTGTTTGTTGGAGAATTGCACCACAAAATTCAGAGAACTAGAAACCTTGTAGGATATCTCTGTGCGCACATTGCTTCAGGAAATGTGGATTAGGTAATTTTGCATTAAAATATGAACACACCTCTTCCCCTTCCCAAAACAGGACTTAGAGAAAGAGATTGGGTGGGTGAGTTGGAGAATGTGCAGGCCCCATGTTCCTCCCAGTTTCCATTCCATTTGTAAAGTTTTTGTTTGCTTATTTCAAGCAGAAGCAAAAACCCACCACCCAAAACACACAATTGTCATGAGGGGTCCAAGGTCGATCTTTAAAGCTTAGTATTTATTTTCTCCGCAGCCAATCCAAGTTGTTAGAAACTCTTGCTGCTTGCAGTACTGGCACACTGAGACCTTCCAAATTGTGGCTGTAAAGGGCCCAGGGATGGACCCAATGTGATGATACACCATTCCTCCCAGGATGCCATGGGTCCCTCCCAGAGCCATCTGCAATGACAACTGGAATGTTTGTGTGACAGTTGCTGCCTCATCAAGGCCTTTTAGCTGACTAGACCTATTGATACATAGCAGAAGTTGAGGGGACCAGACTTTCAAGCTGTCAGACATCATCTGCTGTTGCGTGTAAGTTTATTCAACCTCCCAGCACAAAGTGAAATATAATTTGTACACAACTAATAATTTAAAACCAGAGTTAATTAGCTAACTCCTGCTTAAAATGACTTAACAGGTCTATATTTGACCGTATGTCTTCTTGAACATGTCAAAAGTACAGGCGTGACATTTTTATTTCCAAATAATTTCTACTGACATATTTGGCGCTGAAAACCTTTCACAACTTGGCTGTTAACAACACTTAATTATCAGGAAGATTTTCTCTTTGAGGTGGCTGTATGTATGTGTGTACATGTGTTTTCGCCCAGTTTTTAGAAGGACCATGAGGGCCCTCTTCTCCATCTGGCCCAATGCATGCAATTTCTCAGCAGAACAGAAGATCAGGGGCTCAAGATAGATGCTAGATGTTCTCTAACTCTGTCTTCAACAATTAAGAGTGGCAACTCTCGACAAAGTAAGAAAGTTAAGTGTGAGTGGCAAACAGCTGGCTTGAAAAGCCTCTGGAGAAACAAACTCGTTTCCCTTACATTTAATTAACAAAAAAGGAGAATGTGTTTCTGAAGCAAGCATATTTTTAAAAGTATATTGGGGGGTAGGGGGCAGAATAATTCTTTTCAAAGAAGTGGAAAGCTATTGTAATGCTGTCTCCGTGGAAATGACAGAAAAACAAGAAAGAACTGGTAATGCTTTCAGAATAAAAGCAGCCCTCTTTGAAGCATTTAACTTAGGAATGCATCTAACTCAATACTGTTTACACTGACTAGTCAAGGGGACGCGGGTGGTGCTGTGGTATAAATCACTGAGCCTCTTGGGCTTTCTGATTGGAAGGTGGCAGTTTGAATCCCCGCAATGGGGTGAACTCTTGTTGCTCTGTCCCCGCTCCTGCCAACCTAGCAGTTCAAAAGCACACCAGTGCAAGTAGATAAATAGGTACCGCTGTGGTGGGAAGGTAAACGGTGTTTCCGTGTGCTCTGGCTTCTGTCACGGCATGCCAGAAGCAGTTTAGTCATGCTGGCCACGTGACCTGGAAAGCTGTCTGTGGACAAACGCCGGCTCCCTCGTCCTGAAGCGAGATAATAATAATATAAATATTATTATTTTTTATTTATACCCCACCCTCCCCTGCCAGAGTTGGTCTCAGGGCGGCTAACACCAGTAAAATTACATTTAAATACAATTAAAAATAAAAAAACAATTTAAAATACAGGTTAAACTATAATTTAAAATGCAGCCTCATTTTAATAGTAGCCCATAGATCAAAACCGTAAGGGGAGGGAAACAGAAGGGTCAGACTGAGTCCAAACCAAAGGCCAGGTGGAACAGCTCTGTCTTGCAGGCCCTGCGGAAAGATGTCAAGTCCCGCTGGGCCCTGGTCTCTTGTGACAGAGCGTTCCACCAAGTCAGGGCTAGTACTGAAAAGGCCCTGGCCGTAGTTGAGACCAATCTAACCACCTTGCCACTTGGGACCTCCAAGGTGTTGTTATTTGTGGACCTTAAGGTCCTCCGCGGGGCATACCAGGAGAGGCGGTCCCGTACTCGCTTTTGACTGGACTTAACTGTCCAGGGATCTTTAACCTTTTTTTTTTACCTTTTACACTGACTAGCAGTAATTCTCCAGGGTTTCAGAAAGGAAACATTCTCAGTCCTCCGTGGAGATGCAAGGGATTGAATCTGGGGCTTTTGATGTGTCAGAGATACTCTGCCACTGAGCTGTGGCACTCCCCTCAAGCAATTAAAGGCAAAGAGGCCTTATATTCAAACTCCTCACACTTTGGGCCTTGCTGAACTATGGAAAAATATCCATCAAGTTCTTCTGCCTTCCTTTTCCAACAGTTCTTACAAGGGTGGACTTTGGTCTTTCAAATTTCAGCAGTGACCTGTGCAAGGCCAGAATTAGGAAAAACTGCTTTGCAAAAATGTATACAATTAGGATAAATTCACATTAAAATACTGATGAATATTGACAAGGACTTCTTTTAAAAAAAAGGAATCACACCTTGCTGTGGAAATGTGGATAACTTAACGGAAGAGTAGAAAAATGAGAGAACGGAGACTGTTGGATTTGCCTATCCCTAGCTGCACGTAGCCCAGGGAAATGTATTTGGGAGGAAAGAAGGCTGTCCCCATTGGCCACTTAGATTAGTGGTCTGGTTTTTATGTGAAAAAGAAAGAAAGAAACAATTGGTTGATCTACTGAGCATGCATTCGTTGATGTTTTCTTTGTTATTTTTCTTATCGCTTAGAAATATAAGTGTAATGTTGTTAATGTCAATATGTGTGGAATTGCTGGATGAATGTTGTTAATAAACATAGTGAAAGTGTTTTTTTAATAATAAATAAACAAACAAACAAAAGGGACGCAGGTGGCGCTGTGGGTTAAAGCCTCAGCGCCTAGGACTTGCCGATCGAAAGGTCGGCGGTTCGATTCCCTGCGGCGGGGTGCGCTCCCGCTGCTCGGTCCCAGCGCCTGCCAACCTAGCAGTTCGAAAGCACCTCCGGGTGCAAGTAGATAAATAGGGACCGCTTACCAGCGGGAAGGTAAACGGCGTTTCCGTGTGCGGCTCTGGCTTGCCAGAGCAGTGATGTCACGCTGGCCACGTGACCCGGAAGTGTCTCCGGACAGCGCTGGCCCCTGGCCTCTTAAGTGAGATGGGCGCACAACCCCAGAGTCTGTCAAGACTGGCCCGTACGGGCAGGGGTACATTTACCTTTACCTTTAAACAAACAAACAAACAAAGGACTCTGACACCTGGATGATGAGGGGGGACAAGATGGCTGCCGAGTGCTTGAAGCAGGGTTTTGAGCTCTAAGGCCAACTCTAAGGCAAGTTTCTGCTCTATAACCAACCCTTAGCACTTGTTTTTATCCTCTCTTCCGTTTTGCTTCTTAACTCTTTTCAGTGCTTCGTTTTGTTGTTTTAATTTATTGCTTTATCTCACCTGGATGAAATGTTAGTTGCCCACCCCCCCCACTCAAAAAGGAAACTCTATGGTTAATCAGTAGTTTCAGCTTTTGCTTTGCTTTGCTGTTAAACAGCTCAAAGTTTTCACAGTGGAACTGGCTTTTTCTATTAAGAAAAGGTTACCGAAACCTTCATTTAATTGGCCCATTCAAATGAAAGAACAACGAATTCCAAGCAACAAGCGCTTTCATACATCAGCATGAAAACGGAGAGCTGTTTCCCAAAATGGGAATGACACAACCATGGTTCCCCCCCCCCCACTTAATGTCTTCATTATTAGTGTAACCTCCATTCCGGTCTTTTTCTCATCAAGTGCTCTGTAAACAAGTGGCAGCATTTTAGAGTGGAAATGACAGCAAGGCTGAGAAGAGCCTCACTCCTTGGATAGCTTTTACCTTAAACCTTAATATTATTTAGTGCATGAGAAACACTGAGGAAGTTTCCTTGGATGGAGCTATGGAAACAGAGCAATTGAGAATTTGTTGTACTATTCTAGGGCTTGATGATGTCAAATATAGGCCAAAAGGGTAGGATCCAGAGGAACAAATGCCTCTTCACAGGGAGCTGTAGAAATTGTAGCTCTGTGGAGGGAACAGGGGATCTCCTCACAACTCTCTCTATCCTCAACAAACTACAGTTTCCAGGATTCCTAGAGGGAAGCTGTGACTGTTTAAAGTGCTACCATGGTGCTCCCAATGTATAGTGCAGATAAGGGCAAACTATAGTGGCATCCAGTGATGACTGTCTACTGGAATCCATCAGAAGAATGGGGAGGGAGAGATTTCCAGGGAGCTACCCTGCAGTGCCCTGCATTCTCCCTAACTGGGTCACCCAAACCATTGGAGCAGATTGGAGGGGTGAAGGCCATGACTGGTGGAAAGTGGATTGCTGAAAACTGGCCTTATCTCTTCGACTGATTCCCTTCCATCACCAGACAGTCCCTATTAAATACCAGCCACAATGACTTCCTCCTCATGTCAATGCTTCTAAACCCCCCCTCCAAAAAAAAAAAAAAAAAAGCAATAAGGCTGAACCAAAAGCGTCAGCAAAGCTGATGAACATTTTAATCAGGTGGGCAAACTGTCACTCTGCTGCAGTGTGACCCCCTCCTCCCCTGGCATTCTATTCAGTTTGCAAGCACTTTGCCAATCTAAAACAGGTTGGAGAGAGAGAGAGAGAGAGAGAGAGAGAGAGAGAGAGAGAGAGAATGCTGTTTTGGAACTGGAAAGGGCAGGATCATAAACAACTGGGTAAGATACTGGGTTCAGTTTCAAGAATAATATGTATGATTGTACGGGATGTGCAATTTGATACTGTCATATCTTCCTCTCTTGGCAAAGCACTTGAAAATTCATTACAGATGGGGAAGAATTACCTCCCCCAGCAAAAAATAAAATAAAATAAATTGCAGATTGGCATCACAAATTGCCCCTTTGTTCTTGATTGGATTGCATACTCCCTGAAGAAGGAGGTATATATACCTTGGGAGTACACTTATATCCATCACTGGCACTAGAGCCATAGGTATCCTCAGTGGCCCAGAGTGCTTTTTTCTGGCCTTGGCTGTTACACCAGTATTGGCCATTCCTGGGCAGGGATAGATTGGCCACATTGATCAGGGCCTTGGTAACATTGACCCAGGACTACTGCTCTCTATGTGGCTGTGAAATCGCTTGAAGGCAAAGGCTGTAGTCCACAGGTAACCATCTACTTTGCAGGCAGAAAGTCCAGGTCCAATCAAACCCCAGAGGGCCACTGCCAGTCACTGTAGACAAGACTAAGCTAGAAGTACCAATGTAAGGCAGCATATGTTCCTACGTGGGAGAGACCTGAGAGGGGAAGTGGTGCTGAAGAACAGCAGCTCAGGGAAACAAAGGCTGCAAAGAGAAATGGGATTCCCCACCTACTCGACTCCACTTCATACTCTTTTAAAGCAGAATGTTTACTCCAGAAAAAAAATTATAGGTGAACATTTAGGGCAGCCCTTGAAAGCAAGAATAGATCAGCCTGCGGTACGATGCACTGTGGGTATTGTACTTGCAGAGATTTCACGTGTCTGTCCTTGACTTACTTTCAAGAGTCTGCTGCAATTGGATTCTTGAAGATGCTTCCTTGCCCCCGCTTCCTTTCCTGGTTATTTCTCACCTAACAGTGACACTTTCCAGCATGGCTCTCTTGTGCTGTGTCGTTGACATTCTGCAAGGACCAGGAAGCAGAAGATAAAAATCTTTCCTATTATCCCTCCAATGCTGTGTCACAGATGCCAGCTCCAGCACAAATTATAAAACTGCAGGGCAGATTTATTGCTTGACAGTGACTATAACAGCTTCAGAGGGGAATAATGACTTCACATCAGGAAGCGCAGGCCTCTTAAGACCCTGCCTCTACCCTGGAACTTTACAAAGCAAGCACTGAAAAGATGCAGCTTGGTGTGTGTGCCAAAATAACTTTGTTAGAAGGCATTTGAATCTCATGTAGTGTCCTTAAATCTGGGAGTTCGGTTATAAAGATATTGCAAAGAGATATGGTGAGGCATCAATAAAAGGGTGGCACTGCGGTAGCAACCAGAGCATTTGTGTGTGTGTAGATGATTTCCCACAACACTAGGAAACAAAACAGCAAACACAGCATTTTACATTCTGCTTATTTTTTTTTACACACGGAGAAAGGTACCTCCTTTTGCTAGATACACATCAATCTAGGCTTGCTATAAACCAGATCGGCATCTGCAAACATACCTCCAAAGCACCATATTCTAGATAATTGTTGTTCGGCTCTCCTTTTCCTCTTGAAATTGAGAATGTCAAGTATCATTATATAACATGAGCTGAACAGCATAATTCAATTGGCAGTCTGTAAAATGGTAATACATCCATTTCCTCCAGGAATTGCTATTTATTTTAAAGCGAGAAGTCATTCTTTTAATGCTTTACATTAAACATAGTGCGCTGCATATACTGTTAGACTCCAACTCTCATCAGCCCCAGCTAGCATGGCCAGTGGTCCAGGATGATGGGAGTTGTAGCCTATCAACATCTCGAGACACCAGGCTGGCAACCCCTGATCTATATTGACATCTGTTGAGCTCTATCCTGAATCCTGTTTCAGAACTTAGCTTTGAATAATGCCCAACTAATCATGTACAGCATGAACTCAGCAAGCATGCACAGCCTAGGGATTTGGATGAGTTATGTTCAAGGTACTGGCAGTATGTTCTATGAGTATTTGAGCACCTCGCCCCTTAATTTTTATTATCGAGTCATATAAGCAGAGTGCTATGGCTTTAGAGATGGAGGGAGAAATTCAATTCAGACCACATTTAAATGCAAACCTATCTAATCTGAACTTTGCAAAACAATACACAAACCAAAAGAAACCAGACCTTCAGAATTTGCACATCTCCAGATCTCACAATGCAGTTCTCCAGCCAAGTAATCTGTCCCAGATTGCATATACCAGGGTAGATTACAAAACTGGTGCACAAAATTACTGGTTGCAAAAATATGTATATTAGGCAAAATTGCATACAAAATTTCATATAGTGGGTGAATTCTGTACTAAAATGCTGATGAATTTTCATGCAGCCTTCTTTTTTCATTTTCTTTAAATGCACACTGACTGATGTGGAAATATGGAGAGCTGAATTTAAGACTAGAAAAACAAGAAACAGAGAGAAATTGAACTTGACAGTTTAACTCATCCCTGTTCAGCTTAATGTGTTGATGCCACGAAGAGGTTAATGACCAAGAAGTAGAAAAGATTAACTTCTGATCTAGCAGGTTTTTCAGCAGATACATTTCACCATATTATATGTTGTACTGTTGAAACCATAGATAAAGACTGATTTGGAGCTGTTTATGAATTTCATTTTAATTTGCACACTACCCCATAAAAAGAGCCCTAAATCCAACCACATTCACAATGGGAATACTGGGAAACAAAACACAATGAGAGAACAGAAATCACAGCTTTTGCTAACAGATATGAAATAGGAAGATTTGCTTGCAATTTCATCTTGCAACTCTCATTTCAGCTGAACTCTACTTCATATTAAGAAGATGGATATTTGAAATGTAAAAAGGAACCCATTCTCTTAGGAAAAACATTTCAGTTCCATGTAGCTCTGCACAAATTCATTTGTAAATAAATTCCACTTGTTAAAATCCACCATATGAGGAACGCAGCTGGAAGAACTTAAAATAGTAACAGTATCCCACGGAGAATACTCATTTAAATCAGTTCATCCTTCCCTTGTGTGATAAAGGAATCTCTATCCATCTTTGCTTAAAGTTATTAAATAGCTGGGGAAGGTTTAACTCAAATGTTGTTTGTATTTATCATCTTCCTTAAAAACAAAGATAAAGTCCCTGTAGCTAGACTCTCATTATGGTCTAGCAAGAGCTTAGATTGTTATTCAAAGACATGAGGTGAAAATCTCAAAGCAAAACCTGACTGGGCTTCTTCTGTTCAATATTTGGAATGTGACTAGTGCTAAAGTACAATTTGCATGAGCACAATTGGGCAAATGCATCATTGATTTTAGGGCTTATCCACACTTATCTTTTGCCCTGCACATTCTAGACATAGGTCCACACTTTCTCTGTCCATGTCTGACCACTTACTTACCCACCCCCCCACCCCACCACTTTCTCTGCAAAAGCCTGCTCTTTACTGCTGATTCAGAGCAAATGGCAATCTGTGGGAAGCCCGATCTTTACCGCTGACTTGGAGCAATTTGGGTTTTCCTTGGATTGCCATTTGCTCTTATTCGGTGGCAAAGAGTGGGTTTTCATGGGGAAAACAGCAGGGCTAAATAAATAAATAAAGTGTGCACTCAGACCTGGACCTCGGAAGCCCAGATCTATGCAGTGGCATAGGAAGGGGGAGGGGGCAGTCCTCCCTGCGTGCTATCTCTCAGGGGAGTGACAAGAAGGCACCCTGTGGGGGGGCGCCCCACCGCCCCCGGGCATGGCAGCGTAAGCCGCTGCCATCACACCACCACAGCCACGAGTGGAGGATCCTTCCGCTGTCCGTACGGTGCATGTGCGCCGCCACCATACGTAGTGGCACCGCACATGTGCCGTATGTAGCAATGCCGCACATGCACAGTACGTAGCAGTGCTGCACATCCGCCGCCGGGCAGTTTGCCCTGCCCTGCTGCAGCCACGAGCAGAGGACCACACCGCCGTGAGTGGAGGATCCCACTGCCACCTGTACGGTGCATGCATGACACCGCTGTATGCAGCAGGGCACACGTGTGTGCCACCAGACGGTTTGCCCTGGCCCTGTGGGCTCTCGTCACCCCGCCCCAGGTGCCGGAGAGCTTTCCTTCGCCCCTGGATCTATGGCTAGAAATGTGGAAGGTAAGTGTAGATGAGCCCTTAGACAAGTTCTGATCTCCTGCATCAACTTCAATAGGACACCTGGGGGTTTGCCTTTTAGTTTCATTGGCTCAGTAGCATGTGTTCTTGGGGTGAGATTCAACTAAGTTATACTCAGAGAAGCCCTATTGAAATTAACCATGTTCATTCATTTCAGTGGGCCTACAAACTTAGTTGATTGTCACCCTCGGACTTTCTATCACCTTTTTCATCAATGGCTATAATAATAATAATAATAATTTATTATTTATACCCCGCCCATCTGGCTGAGTTTCCCCAGCCACTCTGGGTGGCTTCCAATTGAGTGTTAAAAACAATACAGCATTAAATATTAAAAACTTCCCTAAACAGGGCTGCCTTCAGATATCTTTTAAAGATAAGATAGCTGCTTATTTCCTTCACATCTGAAGGGAGGGTGTTCCACAGGGTGGGCACCACTACCGAGAAGGTCTTCTATCTGGTTCCCTGTAACCTCACTTCTTGCAATGAGGGAACCACCAAAAGACCCTCGGTGCTGGATCTCAGTGTCTGGGCTGAACAATGGGGGTGGAGACGCTCCTTCAGGTATACTGGACCGAGGCCATTTAGGGCTTTAAAGGTCAGCACCAACACTTTGAATTGTGCTCAGAAACGTACTGGGCTAGATTTTATAAGCTTCTGAACATAGAATTTTATTCTGGTTTCCATCTACATACACAGGATCCAAGTTGGCTTGTGAGACCATTTCTCCCACACCAGGTTCATCTGCCCCACACTTAATATCATATGTGATAGTCAGTGTGGGGCATGTAGAGAAATGCTTGCATCAATGGTGCAATGGATTTTCCCACCCTTACCTCTACCATAAACAAGGGGGCTCCTTTTCCAGACACAAAGACTTCAACCTTGAAAGATGCAACTCCGAAGATCATGTAAGCACCTATCTATATCATTCCACAAAGTTGTTTTCATAGATCCAGTTTCATGAGTTATTCTGGGACTCATTCCATAACTTAAAAAAAACACAAGTAGCAATCTTAATACTATTCCTCTTCCCATAGATCCATACAGATCTATGGATAGCATAAGATTATTATTAAAATAAAGGATTGTATCAGTGGTGTTTATGAGCATGAGTGAAAAATGAAAACCAGGACACTGATTAGATTAGAGATAGTTGGACAGGAATGCTCTGCCTTCTTGTTGGCTCTTAAAGAGCTGCACTTTTGACTAACTTCCTTTAAAAATATAATGCAATGTATGGTATTTGAACACATTTTGCTTCAGGCACGGGGTTTCTGGACTGTAAAGGATCCAGGAGACAGAGACAAATTAGTTTTCCCCTTCAGCAAGGGATAATGTATTTGGAACAGATGTTTCTCAGATATCTAAATTATCCATCTACTGGAATACTTTCAAACAGGGCAATATCAGGTTCTCAAGACAGGAGAATGTAACATGTCAGTGATAGAGGATGGTAACCAACAAAGTTGTCCCATCTGGCAAGGACCAGAGCTCCCACCAGCACCACTGCTTAATTGGTTAAATCGCAAATGGTGTATACAGAGTCAATGATTCACCATCAAGTGAATAATAATAAAAATGGGGATTTCATACAGTGTCTTTAAGTAAAGCCTTTAGGGCTAGAGGTTGTACCAATTGCTGAATGTGCATGAATGCAACTGACTTTCACATATGCAATAGGATTTTACCTTTCTCTCCTCCCCGCTGAAACCCTCTTTCCCCATATCCCAAGACCTGCTGTGGAAGATTGGGAGACTAGTCCAAGGAGTCACTGCCTTATTCAAGGTTTAGAGGAGGTGTGGTCTTAGAATCATAGAATTGTAGAGTTGGGGGGCACCACAAGGCTCATCTAATCCAACCCCCTGCAATGCCCGATGTGGGACTCAAACCCATAACCCCGAGATTACCGTGCTAGATAGATGTGAAGTCCTCTTCCCCATCCTCCCAGATGTTGCAGTTTCTAATGTCTTGCTGAAATGGGGCCAGTGCAATGATTACATCATGGTAATCCTCCAGGTTTATAAAGTTGTATGCATAGTTTTTTTAAATAAAATATCACCTGTAGCTCATCAAACTTTAAACAAGCGAGGAAACAGGCAATACCCAAATGCCTTGTGGCACTTTCCTGCACAGTCCTCACTCCTCCAAATTTCTATGTGATATTTCAGTTCCACATCTAGTTCTTGATAATTTTTTGTGGTGGGGTGGAGTGGGGGTTTCAGTTTCTACTAACAGTCCTTGGGCTGCAATTTCTTTTCTCATTTTGAAAACACAGAAAGCAAATAGATATATTGGTTTGTTGGTTTGTTTACATATTGCCACCTGGGTACATTTATCAGTGGCACTCAGGCAGTTCTTCGCTACAGCTAATCCTATAGACACTGTAGGATCTCACTTGAGAAGCTGTTATAAAAAGATAACCTTTCAGCAAGATTTAGATAAATGATATGCTTAAAATTAAGCTGGTTATTTGCAGTGCTGTGCAGTCATTCTACTACAGTTCTAGGGAAAAAACCAGTTTCATTCAAAGAGGATGATGAAGTGATGATCAGGATAATTATTTCCTGATAACTCCCAATAGTCCTGACTAAAAACACCGAGAAGCAATATAAATGTACACGTTTCCCCAAATCCATCTTCATTACGTTTTCTACAACTTAGTATATTTGAGCTAGCTAGAGGTCTCTGTGTAATCTGCCATGAGAAAATCCCAAAAGGTATACAAGGAGCATGTAAAGTGTGCTAAAGGACAGAGCTGGTCCATGTTCACATTACACCAGTGAGAAACCTTCACATGCTAAAGGAGTAGATGCAACTCTGTTTATCCCCTCGGGTATTTTGTGGGCATCTGCACAGAGCACATGAATCATATGTAATGATGTCCAAATTACGTAGGGAATCACTGGTGGCTGCTCCTCCCACCAGCCTGCTGGGGGTATGAACAATGTGGCAGGTCCCTAGTGTCAGTTGTATGTATGCATTGTGCATTTCAGGGTGCATTCCAAATCCTTTTTGCACAGATCTCCTCTGGCCTCTGCCTGTGCCATTATGCCAGCTCATCAAAGTCAGTAGAAGCCTACCATTGATATTGTAGATGAAGCCAACCTTCTATTAGTGGTAGCAGAAATATGTGTGAGAAAGAAAGTAGATGCTCAGTCTGTTTGGGGGGGGGAGTTGTGTTTTAATATTAAACAGCAATAAAAAAGCTCACTTCCCTGAGGAAACTTGGATAATTCATTTTGCATCCTGAAATCCCATGTTATTATTTTATTTCATTCTCTTGTAACTTTATATCCTGCCTTCCATAATGGGTTACCTGACAGTCTCCTATGTAGACATTGACCAGATGTAGTCTCTGCGTAGCTTCAGCTCTGTGAAGGTTTTATGTGCCTTCCAATCATGTCCTGCTTTTTATTTTAACCTTTTGAATTCTTCTTTCGCCTCCTATTTTTATCTCATTCACTTCACTTCTGCCTAAAACCCTGTTTTCCAATTCATTGCATGCAGTGCTCTTTCGAAAGAACTCCAACTACCATACTTGGGTAAACGAAATGTCAAGCCTGGCGAGGTGTTTGTCTTTCACAAGTTGTGTGGCTCATGGGAAAGATGTGAACTTCCCCTTGACCCCACAATATGATCGAAGGAGGAGATGGTTATAATCTCCCAATGTTTCCATGGGGACACATTGATTGTCTAATCAATTATTATTACATGAATAATCCATGAATATGCAGTAGCCCTAATCCAATTAGATTTCAATTAGGCCTGTTATAGTAATGAGTTACTATTTTAATTAGGCCTGCAAGTTAAGCCTTGATTTATTTATTTAAAATGCTTTGACACAGGGTCCCCGCCCTTAACAGTAAAACCAAAGAATTTTCAAATGAGTCGAGTAAATATTAAAATCAGTAGCAAAGAATACAGTTGAAATAACAATATATAAATGATTGTGACTAACCTTAGCACCATAGAATCAAATTTTCTGGATGATACTCCCAATTTCACACTAACAGGTCCTGAATACAGATGATTGCACTTCAGCTTTATGGGATTTGGGGCTGCTTCTTCGGATGCCGTCCATCAGTTGAACTCCTGGTTGTGAGACATTTAATATATTTCCCATTGATAGGTGATCAATGGAAACAGACATAGGTTGTATTGGAAGACGTAGGGGCTTTAATTGGTACAATCTTAACATAGATGAAATGTTAAGGGGGGATCCTTACAATGGAAAAAAGCAGGTGAAATAAACATGCTGTATGTATAATTTTCCCCTTCATGGATCACTGCCTTGTCATGGCGAAGGGGCTTGAATAACTCAGAGAAGCTATGAGCTATGCCGTGCAGGGCCACCCAAGATGGACAGGTCATAGTGGAGAGTTTTGACCAAACGTGATCCACTTGGAGCAGGAACCGGCAAGCCACTCCAGTATACCTGCCAAGAAAACTCCATGGACAAAGACAACAGGCATATAAAAGTTATGACGCTGGAAGATGAGCCCCTCAGGTCAGAAGGCGTCCAACATGCTACTGAGGAAGAGCGGAGGACAAGTACAAGTAGATTCAGAGCTGATGAAGCGGCTGGGCCAAAGCCGAAAGGACGCTCAGTTGCGGATATGCCTGGAAGCGAAAGGAAAGTCCAATGATGTAAAGAAAAATATTGCATAGGAACCTGGAATGTAAGAACCATGAACCTTGGTAAGTTGGATGTGGTCAAAAATGAGATTGCACGAATAAATACTGACATCCTGGGCATCAGTGAACTAAAATGGACAGGAATGGGCGAATTCAGTTCGGATGACCATCATATCTACTACTGTGGGCAAGAAACCCATAAAAGAAATGGAGTGGCCCTCATAGTCAACAAAAGAGTGGTGAAAGCTGTACTGGGATACAATCTCAAAAATGATAGAATGATCTCGATATGAATCCAAGGCAGACCTTTTAACATCACAGTAATCCAACCACTGGTGCTGAAGAAACTGAAATTGAGCAATTCTATGAAGACTTACAACACCTTATAGAAATGACACCAAAGAAGGATGTTCTTCTCATTATAGGGGATTGGAATGCTAAAGTAGGGAATCAAGAGATAAAAGGAACAACTGGCAAGTTTGGCCTTGGAGAGCAAAATGAAGCAGGGCAAAGGCTAATAGAGTTCTGCCAAGAGAATAAGCTGGTCATCACAAACACTCTTTTCCAACAACACAAGAGACGACTCTACACATGGACATCACCAGATGGGCAGCATCGAAATCAGATTGATTATATTCTCTGCAGCCAAAGATGGAGAAGCTCTATACAGTCGGCAAAAACAAGACCTGGAGCTGACTGTGGCTCAGATCATCAGCTTCTTATAGCAAAATTCAAGCTTAAACTGAAGAAAGTAGGAAAAACCACTGGGCCGGTAAGATACAATCTAAGTCAAATCCCTTATGAATACACAGTGGAAATAAGGAACAGGTTTAAGGATTTAGATTTGGTGGACAGAGTGCCTGAAGAACTATGGATGGAGGCTCGTAACATTATACAGGAGGCAGCAACGAAAACCATCCCAATGAAAAGGAAATGCAAGAAAGCAAAGTGGCTGTCCAACGAGGCCTTACAAATAGCGGGAGAGAGAAGGCAAGCAAAATGCGAGGGAGATAGTGAAAGATACAGGAAATTGAATGCAGATTTCCAAAAAAATAGCAAGGAGAGACAAGAAGGCCTTCTTAAACGAGCAATGCAAAGAAATAGAGGAAAACAACAGAATGGGAAAAACCAGAGATCTGTTCAAGAAAATTGGAGATATGAAAGGAACATTTTATACAAAGATTACCATATTAAAAGACAAAAGTGGAAAGGACCTAACAGAAGCAGAAGATATCAAGAAGAGGTGGCAAGAATACACAGAGGAACTATACCAGAAAGAAATGGATGTCTCGTATACCCCAGGTAGTGTGGTTGCCGACCTTGAGCCAGACATCCTGGAGAGTGAAGTCAAATGGGCCTTAGAAAGCACTGCTAATAACAAGGCCAATGGAAGTGATGATATTCCAGCTGAACTATTTAAAATTTTAAAATATGATGCTGTTAAGGTGCTACACTCAATATGCCAGCAAATTTGGAAAACTCAGCAGTGGCCAGAGGATTGGATAAGATCAGTCTACATCCCAATCCCAAAGAAGGGCAGTGCCAAAGAATGCTCCAACTACCGCACAATTGCACTCATTTCACACGCTAGCAAGGTTATGCTTAAAATTCTACAAGGCAGGCTTAAGCAGTATGTGGACTGAGAACTCCCAGAAGTGCAAGCTGGATTTCGAAGGGGCAGAGGAACCAGAGACCAAATTGCAAACATGTGCTGGATTATGGAGAAAGCTAGAGAGTTCCAGAAAGACATCTACTTCTGCTTCATTGACTATGCAAAAGCCTTTGACTGTGTCGACCACAGCAAACTATGGCAAGTTCTTAAAGAAATGGGAGTTCCTGGTCACCTCATCTGTCTCCTGAGAAATCTCTATGTGGGACAGGAAGCTACAGTTAGAACTGGATATGGAACAACTGATTGGTTCAAAATTGGGAAAGGAGTACGGCAAGGCTGTATATTGTCTCCCTGCTTATTTAACTTATATGCAGAATTCATCATGCAAAAGGCTGGGCTGGATGAATCCCAAGCCAGAATTAAGATCGCTGGAATAAATATCAACAACCTCAGATATGCAGATGACACAACCTTGATGGCAGAAAGTGAGGAGGAATTAAAGAACCTTTTAATGAGGGTGAAAGAGGAGAGTGCAAAATATAGTCTGAAGCTCAACATCAAAAAAACGAAGATCATGGCCACTGGGCCCATCACCTCCTGGCAAATAGAAGGGGAAGAAATAGAGGCAGTGAGAGATTTTACTTTCTTGGGCTCCGTGATCACTGCAGATGGTGACAGCAGCCACGAAATTAAAAGATGCCTGCTCCTTGGGAGAAAGGTGATGGCAAACCTAGACAACATCTTAAAAAGCAAAGACATCACCTTGCCAACAAAGGTCCGTATTGTAAAAGCCATGGTTTTCCCAGTAGTGATTATGGAAGTGAGAGCTGGACCATAAAGAAGGCTGATTGCCGAAGAATTGATGCTTTTGAATTATGGTGCTGGAGGAGACTCTTGAGAGTCCCATGGACTGCAAGAAGATCAAACGTATCCATTCTTAAGGAAATTAGCCCTGAGTGCTCACTGGAAGGACAGATCGTGAAGCTGAGGCTCCAATACTTTGGCCACCTCATGAGAAGAGAAGACTCCCTGGAAAAGACCCTGATGTTGGGAAAGATTGAGGGCACAAGAAGAAGGGGACGACAGAGGATGAGATGGTTAGACAGTGTTCTCGAAGCTACAAACATGAGTCTGACCAAACTGCGGGATGCAGTGGAAGACAGGAGTGCCTGGCGTGCTCTGGTCCATGGGGTCACGAAGAGTCAGACACGACTAAATGACTAAACAACATGTATAATTTTCTGTTTAAAGTTTCTTCATCTAATACACATTTTATCATCCAAATCCTTATTGGCTCTTTCCATGCCACTGAAGAATGTCTCTAATTCTGTAAAGTGTGGAACTGCCAGTTTCTTTTTAGTAGCAGTATAAACATAATTCCAGGCTACCTGTACCAAGCCCTCATACACTATCTGAAAGCAAATACAACAATATGTTTCTCTCATGTTTACACTGAGGAAGGTTGCTTATTGCCAATAGATAAAATGCAAATTCTTAGTATGCAGTTAGGATTGCCTGGGCATAAGGCTCTCCCCCCCCCCCCCCGAGTGAATATCTGAAACCTGTGCTGATCCCCTCTTTCCCTCAATAACAAGCATGTTATCTCCCAAATCAACTTCCCTATGGGTAAACATTGAGCTCTTGCATCCCATTTTCCGTGAGACTGAGATTAAGATGCATCCATGTTACCAAAATGGTGATTATTTCCGAGTCAGGCACATGAACTGTAAATGAGATTAGACAGCTTGTAATATTGCTCATTTTCATTAGTTTTCATCAGCATGAGAATGGATGAAAGGCTGTCTCATTCTCTCCCCTCGTTATCAACTTTCGCATAAAGATGATATATATTTTAATGGCTGCAGTTTTCTAATACATCACCAAGCTATATGAATTTGACCTTTCACAATGATGCTGGGGATCTTTATTGACTTGCTATTGTTGGCTAATTGTGTTTTCCGAGACAAAGGCAGAGGAAAATATTCTGCTCATCCATGGAGATGCCATTACAAAGAGTAACTGTACAGTTTGTTGTTATTCCTTGGGAAATTCTGTCTGCCTGTCTGCTTTTCTAGGTGCAGTCCTGTTCATTAACAAAGAATACC
Organism: Podarcis cretensis; assembly: GCF_951804945.1. Lineage (NCBI taxonomy): Eukaryota > Metazoa > Chordata > Lepidosauria > Squamata > Lacertidae > Podarcis > Podarcis cretensis. The sequence goes on along the minus strand of NC_137170.1, from coordinate 114,543,037 downwards.
TGAAATGCCATCAAAAGGTTTTCAGAATTTCTCCCTCCAAGGTCATTTGCAACTGAGGAAAGTGTATGAAAGACGTAAACATATATGCTTCTATTAAAGTTATAGCCTTACACTCATACCTGCGCTTTTGAACAGGAAAGAAAGCATAACAATGCAATAATAAATCTAAATGAAAACAAATATACAAAAGCACAACCTGGAAAAAGATGATATTCATTTTCATAGGCAAGTATCTCAAACGTCAATGTCATTTTTCATCATGATGGAAATAGCCATGGAAATAATAAAGAAGGGTCACATAACCTTAGATTAGTCACATTTGCACTTCTGTATCATCCATAAGGTTGGAGAACAAATTCAGCTGTGTTCACATTTAAAAGCAAACTTACCTAATTATTTTTTTTCCAAAACAATACATGAACTAAAACACAGTCACCCTTCGAAATTGCTGTTCTTTGAATTTTGCAATGCAGTTCTCCAGCCAAATATTGTGTACGGAAATGCATATGCCATGGGGAAATGTGTATATATGTGTATACATAACATACAAGAAAGACCTTATATTCAAGGAAGTTGCTTTACAAAAAGGTGTTCATTAGGGAAAGAGCGCACTAAATTGCTGGGGCATTTTCATGCAGACTTTTTTAAAAAATGCAAACCGATGTGGAAATTTGGAGAACTGGAAAAATGAGAAACTGAGAGAAACTGAAACTGGCAAATTTGCCCATTCCTAGCACTCACAATTAAATAGTCAAAGGCTAACATAGATATCATGGTCAGAGACTAGCTCTTAAGACATAGTGAGTGAGGATGAAATCCTGTACCCCAGGGGTGGAGAACCTGATCTGTCTGGTGGGCCAGTTCCTTATTCGCCCTACCCATCAAAGGTCAGATTTAACAGATGGCCATGACTGCCCACCTGTCAATGACCAATGTCGCAGTGACATCAGGTGATCATTGTTGGGACTTCAAAGCACCACACATGGCTCACAAAGAGCTCTGCAGGGTGCCTTGAAGTGCCACTGATCAACCAGCTTGAAATCATCACCTGACAGCTGATGGGTGGTGAATTCAAGCCCGCTTTCTGCAATGATCAGCTGCACCCTTGAGTTGTCCTTGTGGAGCTCAGTTGCACAGTTGGTCTGGCCACATAGCCATCTGCTCTGTGCCTGTTGCCACACACCCATGGGCCCACTTCACGCAGTTACCTAGCAGTAAGCTCCATCACACTCAGTAGGGCTGAGGAGGCACACATAGGTTTGTCCTGCAAAAGTTCTACTGGTAAATTCACATCTGGTGTACAGTAAACTCTTTTAGCAATGAAGTCCAACTTCATCTAAACTTCAAGCCAGGCCCTTCCTGGGGAACGATTTAGGACACCCCTTTCTTCACTGACCTCAGACAGTTGGATACTGGCTATCATCTTCTGAAACTTTATTCCCAGATTTGGTGTCAGCCTCTTTCTTCAGCTGAGCAGTAACAAGTAGGGAAAGAAAATAAGATGAAAGGGACCTAAAGGGTAGGTCAAGAAGCAACAGCTTTAAATGGTGGTAGTGAAGATTTACATTAAACAATAAGGCATGTGTCTTTACTGGAGCAGCTGGACAAAGGGTTAAGTCTGTTGAGACAATTGAGGTCAGTGGAGGATAAAGGCTGTGGAAAGGCCCCTGCGAGGGGTATGACTTTGAAGCATTGGTGTGAAATGCATTATAGATTACAACGACCACTTCTATCTCAGTTTCTGTAGTTCTGTGAGAGTCAAGTGCCTCACTCTCGAGGAAGAGTTCACAGCAATTAGATAACACAGTGCAACATGTGGCTTTGAAAAATCCATGCAGTCTTTTCAACCTGAAGGATGGAAGATATTTTAGCAAGGGGGTGGTAGTGGAACGGATACAATAAATCCTCAGGTCTGACAGTTACAAAAATAAATCAGCTGAAGCTGAGAAGAATATGAAAATGATACTTTCATTTCTTGAAAGGGGGCCGTGGTTGAGGGTGATATTAAGTTTCAAAAATGTAATGGATTATTAAACTGACAAAGTTTCTTTCCTCCTGCAGGCAACAGTCTGGAAGGTCCCACTTAAATCAGACTAATGGGGTAAAAATTCCCGTGCAATGCACTATGTCGAACCTCACATAGTTGAGAAATTAAATGCCAAAGGGAATGACTACACAAGGGGCAGGGGAAGGAAAAGAAAGGAAGAACTCTTACATTTCATACAAATTGATGTATCAAACTGAAATAACAGAATTATGTGACAGCGTAGGTTGACAATAGCAGCTATAAAGATATACATGATAAATAGCTGTAGTGTTCCACATGTGTACAGCCATAGTGTACATATATGCATGTTCCCACATGAGTACAATCAAAAGGAATGATCACATGTGGTGACATGTGTATATCTAGACCATTCTACTATCAAACTGATAGATAAAATTGGTGAAATGAAGTGGCATTAGTTGCTAAGCTAAGGCTATGTTCACATTAGACAAATTCATAGAAGATAAGGTTATCAATAGCTACTGACTATGATGGCTATGTTCTACCTCAGGCATAGGCCAACTCGGCCCTCCAGATGTTTTGAGACTACAATTCCCATCATTCCTGACCACTGGTCCTGTTAGCTAGGGATGATGGGAATTGTAGTCCCAAAACATCTGGAGGGCTGAGTTGGCCTATGCCTGTTCTACCTCCTTAGTTGAAGGCAGCATGCTTCTGAATTCGAGTTGCTTCAGGAGGGAAGTGTGATGTTGCATTCCAGTCCTGTGGGCTTCTCTAAGGCATTTGGTTGGTGAGAACAAGATGCTAGACTGGATGGGCTACTGACCTGATCCAGAAGGCTCTCGTGATGTTTTTGTGGAACTGTGGTCAAAAGCCACTATAAGATTAAGGAAACCTTGCATTCCCACCTCACCCATTAGGGCAACCAGAGGCACCAGCTTCTCCAGAGGATTGGGGGAGCTGACGCAACATCACATGCATGACATCGCACAACATCACAAGGAGCCAGGGGGCAGAGCAAAACGCCCTCTGAAAATACCTTGGGGGGACTGAAACTGCTTGGCCCCTAGGAGTCAGTGCCTATAAGGGCAACTAAAGCTGTTTCAGTGCAAAATTTGGGCCTGGAACCAGACTGAAATGGATCGAGAAAATGTGCTTCCTCTAGGCCAATCTGTGATGCATTTACTCTGCTCTGGGGTAATAGTAGTGAATATTCAGAGGGGGTCACTCACTGAACTCTCCTCTGGTGTGTTTCTGTCTGTTTGTGCTGCAGAACAATCTGACCTACACTCATGCAAGAAGGGAGTGTGTGTGTGTGTGTGTGTAGAGGGGAAACACCGAAATTACATGTCATTATTCAGTCACATAACTTGATCTCAATTATATCGTCTCTGCCTGTAATCCGTTTTCTCCAATGTGTGCATGCATCTGCATATATGAGACAACTCATTGATATGCCACATTGCAGAGATAGATGCAGAATGGGAGGGTTTACATTTAAATTTAATTGCAAAGGGTTCATCAAACCTACAGACTTTAAAAGCCAGAAAAAGAGAGAGAGAGAGAGCCACATTATATCTCATTTATGTTAATTAAATATATTAAACACGACCAAATCCATGTGGCATATATTTGGCACAATGTGAAGGGAAGTTTTTTCTTGCTGCCTGCCTGGCAAGTCCTGCTGCCTGCATGTTTTCGTTTACCCTTAAAGTGGCATCACTTTAATCAGACAAAACTGTTGACAAATAATAACCCATATTTAATGGCATTATGAAATATTTATACAGGCATATGTGGGTTGGAAGTCAATGAAGTGCTAAAAACAACCTTATTATATTTATTATTATTTTTATTTTTTATTTTTTATTTTTTATTTTTTATTTTTTATTTTTTATTTTTTATTTTTTATTTTTTATTTTTTATTTTTTATTTTTTATTTTTTATTTTTTATGGTTTGTAGGCCTGATCACATTTTTAAAAGTACAAAGCTCTTCTAAAAATCCATTCAAAGGTGGTGAAGAACAATTAAAGTTAATGCCAAGAAAAGTTTCGGGATTAAATGCAGTAAGTGTCTATGACTGGATAAAGTTACTGACAGATTTCTTACAGAATCTTTTTTTTTAATTAGTAGATAATGAAGCTCATTACAATAATTGCAACATTAATCCTCACAGACCTCTCCCGAGTGAAGGCTAGAATTATTAACCTGATTATGGGTGTGAAATGAATTTTCAGGTGTCCCCCTCCCAGCCCCAAAATTTAGGTGAATTTCTCACTGTGAGGTAAAACAAGAAAATCACAATGTTTGCATTGAAAATTGCCCAAGAGTGTGTCAGATATTTCTGAAATTGTTGACCCACATTCTCATCAATTAGCACCACCTGAAGAAACCTTATCTTGCATGGATTCCTACATAGTTCCATTCTACCCTTTCTCCAACAATAACCTGAGGGGTATTTCTTTACAAAATATATATTTCCTCTACCCCCCATATTCACAAGAAACACAAGAGATTTTCATCCATTTTGTTGTACTTCCCTTTTACCTGGAGCAGATGGTATTCAATAATAATAATAATAATAATAATAATAATAATAGCCCGCTCTCCCTACTCCCACCATTTATATATACATATTGTGTGATTTCCCTCCTTTTTATGATGTTTTTATTTTCATTTGTCCAAATTATTTGCTCTTTCCTCCTAAATCACTGTCCCTTCCTTCATGCTGTTTCTTGTCTCCTCAAAGAAACATGGCTTGGTATTTAAAAACCTGTGTTGCTTTAAAGTCTCAGCACTTTAATGGCAGGACAGCGCCTTTCTTTTTCCAAAGTGCTTTCGTCAGCTTAAATTAAAATGACATATGTAATTCTGTTTTGCTGTTTATGCCCTTATGGCTAAATGAGTATAGTTTTACAGAGATGGCAAACACATACTGTTTTTCATTGACATTGACTGAAAACCACTATTTGTGTACATTTGATAAAATGGACCAGCGCTGCAACATTCAGATGACAGTGGAAACCAGTGGACAATCAAATTCTGATCTGAGACTCAGTAGAAGAGAGGAATAGATTTTTTTGCTAGAGAATTCAAATTGCTAAAGCAGGGGTGGGGGATCTGTAGCCCTCCAGATGCTGCTGAACTACAATTCCCATCAACCCTTGCCGTTGGCCATGCTTGCTGGGGAGTTGGAACCCAACCGAAGGACCACAGGTTTCCCATTCCTGTTTGAAAGCATCTTCAGTGGGAAAGAAGGGGCAGAACAAGGAAAACAGGGTTGGGTTGGGCCCTTACCTTCTGAGAAAGGAGCAGGTTTACCTTACTTCTAGTGGTATCTCCAAGTGGTCCATTTGAAATTTTCCTATATAACTTAAACAGCTGCTGTTCAGCTGAAACTCAAGTGCTACACTCAGCCTTTATGTGTCTGCCAACCAGACACTGTTTTGTATTCATGCAATTTAATCAAAGTGTTAAAGTTATATAATAATCAGTGAAGAAACAGTGGCTGGTCTCCACAAGTGGAGACACGTTGTACCCTCACCCACCAGGATCAGTTTTTTCTACACACATTCCACCTAAGGTTCTTGGCTTCATAGGGAGATCTGTGTTCTGTTAGAACAATCTCTAACTGGGGGACCAAAAATGTCAAGGTGGCCTATTGCCAGAGAGGAGAGTAAAACACAAACTCCAAATGATTTCGACCATTAATCCCAGCTAGCTCAGCTCACAACTCAAAATGCACGGTGACAAGCTGTCTTAGCAATTTTCATAGACATCCAGACAGAGGAAGGGGGAGCACATTAAATGGCACATCCACCATAGATACGGACAGAGAAGAATTCCAGGGGAAATCCTCCATGTTACTCAAAGATATATGAAGTGGTCACCCAATAAACAATAAATAAATTCTTCCATTTTTATCATAGCTATTTTTCTCCCTAAACAGATCTCACTGTAAAGGCTGTGAATCAGAGTTTGACTTTATTTGTTCATGCCGACTTTCACTTTAATTCTTGAAACTGTTGCCTGACTTAATTACAACTGCTTGTGGTACAGTGATACTATGAATTTCACATACTTCTGTAGAAACAGTTTGAGCAAAGAATAGCATTGCCATGGGGGGATTTCACCCCATCACTGCAACTGATCACCTCTGTGGTGCTCTCCTTGGTGCTGATATCCAGACTCTTCCAGCAGTGAAGGATACTATACAGTGGTACCTCTGGTTATGTACTTAACTCGTTCTGGAGATCTGTTCTTAACCTGAAACTGTTCTTAACCTGAAGCACCACTTTAGCTAATGGGGCCTCCCACTGCTGCCCCATGATTTCTGTTCTCATCCTGAAGCAAAGTTCTTAACCTGAGGTACTATTTCTGTGTTAGTGGAGTCTGTAACCTGAAGCGTATGTAACCCAAGGTACCACTGTACTGCTAAGAGTTCCCCAAGGTTCACAAGACAATAAACATTCAGAGGTTATTATATCATAAATATTATAAGAAAGCAACTTCAGTCACCCTGAACAAGGAGTTTCAATATGTTTTATGGCTTCTACAGGCCACCCTTTCCCTAAGTCACCCTTCTCCATAAATGCAAGCAGGAAAACACTCATCTTCACACCATAAAGTTGTGTCAGCTCCCTGTCCACACATGTCCCCCTAATATGTCCATAGGGCTAACCCCAAATTTATAGGGTGTCATGGGGCAGAACCAATACATGTATCTTCTGTACAATGTGGGAATGTGCATTTTCTTACTCATAAGAATAATGCATAAAAAGGGAAAGTATTGCACAGCTCTCTGTTGTATCCTGGAAGGATATCTTTGCTAGTCTCTTACAGCAAAATCAAGGCAGTCTTGTAAAACTAACAAATTCATTACAGCAGAAGCCAGGGATAGGGAGCCTGTTGTCTTCCAACTCCCATCAGACTGAGCCAGCATGGCCAATGGTCAGGGATGGTGGGAGCTGTAGTCCAACCACTTTTGAAGGACCTCTGGAAGATCACAGGTTTTCCAGCCTTGGAATAGACATTCAAGGACCAGATGTGTGAAGTGTAATCCTAAGCTGAGTAGGAGCTATAGATGACTAGTGTGCTGCCATTTTCTCCTCTAGATCTTCCCTTTAATAGAGTATTCCTTTATAATTGTCTGGCCTCCTTTTTACTTGATTTTTCACATCATTGAGCGGCTGTATCATAGGTATTTGGCTGTAGCAGATGGGTCTTGTGGTGTGTTCTGCATGGAAGCTGGACAAATAGACCAGTCTCTACACAAAATAATAAATGAGAACGAATCTCACGTCAGAAATGGCTCTATCCAGATGCCAGCAGGAGAATGTTTCAACGCATCAGGACACTCTGCAAGTGACCATTTGTTAACAAAGGCACTTCAAAGGGAAACTTCAGCGTGAAACTTGGTGCATTATAATTCATCAGGATATTCAATCACCTGCAGCTGAATTGAGAATTTTTATCATGCTGCATATGTTAATCTAACAGTGTACGCTTCTCCTATCACCAGCCCTGCCTTATCAATTGTCACTGTAACTATTTTGCTTTCACATAATTATCACTGCTCTTTTTGCATATCATTTCCCTCTGACCTCATTCATTTGCATTCCCACCACACACCCCAGCATCTTGTGCAGAGATGCCTGCACATTATGTATAAGACAAGGTGGCCTCTTCTCCATGAAAGCTTATTCCATAATAAACAGTAATCTTTAAGCCATGGGTGGCTAACTTGTGGTTTTCCAGAAGCAGAACAATTCTGCTCATGACCATGCTGCCTGAAGCTGATGGGAGTCCAGCAGCATCTAGAGGGCCAGAGGTTAGCCATCTTTGCTATTTTTATCCCCTTGCCAGATATCTTGGATCATTTGCCAGGATTCCACCCCCTGCTTTAAACCTGTGAATGCCCACCAAGATTATGAAGACTGTGATGGTTTACACGGTCATTTCTTCTAGAAAGAAGGAACCTCTGGTTTTCCCAGAGGGTTATTGGTTGACTTTCAGCTCAATTTATTCTCTGATTTGCTTCCTGAATGTGCACATAAACCAGAGCCTAAAATGAGTTCAGAGACTGTTTTCCAGGATTACTGATCATGTGAACCATTATTATTGGTTTCTTACAGCTAGAGAGAGAAAAAATGAGTTTGCACCAGCATGCCTGGTTCAAAGGGGAGGGAGTTATACATTTTATACATTCTACATTTTCTTTGCCACACAATGAATGAAATATGAGTATGTGATGGGAAAACAACGTGTGATATTCAGAGAGCAGTATATTATCTATTTAAAAAACTGAAGAAATCAAGTTTATATTCTTCCTGATCACATTCTTTGGAAAGAAATGTTTCTCAATTCAAATTATCGGAATAACTGCACAGTGCAAGCCCAGGATCAGTACTGAGCATGCTCACTTAAGTAACACAAACTTGCAATGTGATGTGTTCTGAAAAAAGTTTCATTTCATTTCATTTGTTTTTATTTCTGACATATAGCTCCAGTCATTTAATTGTTCTCTCTTTTTCTCTTTTGCTTCTGTTTCATTCAATTTTCATTTGGTTTTCATTTTTACGTAGATTGCAGCAGAGCCCCAGCATGTCTTCTGATGCCTAAAACTTTGCTGTTTTCCATCTAAGATTGCATGAATTCCCCAGGTTTTCTACCACTTCCCGAAAGCATCAGACATATTTTAGACAGATTGGAGAATGTGCCCTAATTTACAGACTGAAGACAGTGTCCAATGAAAACACAGAATGAACAATGAAAAAGGGGACGAGGTCCTTTAAAACTTCCCATTGCTTAATGCTTCAGATTGCAGTTTTCATTGCCCCACAGAACATTCTCTGAATACATCCATTTGCTAAGCAATGCAAGACAATACTTCAAAGAGCCTTTGCAGATGTTGATAATGCCCTGTGCTCCACATTAGACAGTTTTTACATTTTTATTTATTTGCTTATATTTACATTCTGCCTTTCTTCCATTGTGTGTCCCGTCTCTTTATTCTGGACTGCATTCAAATAGATTGTAGGTGCTCCTTAAATGTTGATACCATTATCAATGGGAAGTGTTTTCTGTGGGTTCATCAGTCTGTGCTAATGTAATTTATGCAGCACAGTCCTAGGAAACTCTACTCAGGAGTAAGCCCAGCTGTGTCCCTATTAGTGAATTAAGGATTGCAGACTTATATTTATTTTTATATATCTTTAGAGAAGTACAGTTGTAGGCAGAGTAAATGGGTGGGTCTTTTCCATCAAATGGGTGCTCTACAGCAGAGCCTTCCAAACTTTTCATGTTGGTGACATACTGTTTAGACATGCATCATTTCATGACAAAGTAATTCAGTTTTACTAGCAAACTGGAGGTTAACCGAACCCATTCCCAGCCCTTGGAGAAGTGCTGGGAGCATTTGCACAACACACCTACACACTGCAGCAGACCCACAAACATGACATGATATACAGTTTGGAAAGCTCTGCTCTATAGAGAGAAAGAAACTGATCCCATTGAAAAGTTTCTTGGAATCAGCCCTCCCTATGTGTTGGCAGGCCTTTAAAAGTGATTCTAACACTTTGGGATGAAGCCCCAGAAATATCTCCCCTTGCTCTCCTGTAACACTTAAAGGACACCACAGTCGGTGTTGTTTGCAAAAGGATTTAAAGCATTTGAATTAAACTGTGAAATCAGCAAGACCATCAAACCAACTTTTCACAGGTTACTCAACTCTCAACTATATTTCAAAGAAATCATATTGCCACCCTTTCCCCCCCTTTGGTGACATTTTCAGCTTTCTGCTCAGTGCTTGTACAATTTTCTGGAAGTGCTTTCAGACAGGCTATGATCATATTTCAAACATCAATGCATAAACAACAGTTCTAAAACACCTACTGTGTTATGCTGGGTGATAAATAATTCTTAAAAGTTCTGGATAACCTAAGAGTTTTTTACTCTTTACAATGGGAATTGGTTTCAAGAATACAGTTGGAATATCTTTACGTTATAACCGCAGCAATTAACTTGAAAACTTTTCAAAATAGATCCCGTATTTCATCATGAAAATCTGCAAAATGGGAGGGAGCAGAAAATCAGGCAACTGCATTAAACAGGAGTAAATATGGGGAAGGTGTGTTATATATATCATGGGTTTTTTTGAGTATTGTAATTCTAATGAATCAAAGGGAAATGTCTTAGTAACACAATTTCCATTGCTGACCCCTGATTAGTACAATATCTCTCTCCCTCCCTCCCTCCCTCTCTCTCTCTCTCTATTTACCTCCCTCCCTCCCTTTTGACTAGCAGCAACATATTTACATACACAGTGGTTTATAGATAGGCAAGAAGAAGAAGCGAGAAGAGTTTGGATTTGATATCCCGCTTTATCACTACCCAAAGGAGTCTCAAAGCAGCTAACATTCTCCTTTCCCTTCCTCCCCCACAACAAACACTCTGTGAGGTGAGTGAGGCTGAGAGACTTCAGAGAAGTGTGACTAACCCAAGGTCACCCAATAGCTGCAAGTGGAGGAGCGGGGAAGCGAACCCAATTCACCAGATTACGAGTCTACTGCTCTTAACCACTACACCACACTGGCTCCCATCCCATTCCAAGGGGTGTATTTATCCTGGCCACATCCCAAAGATTTCAGTACTTTAGCAGCATATTCCTTCATTGAAAAGTTATAAATGCTGGTTTCCTTAAGACTCAGATTGCTTCAGGGGGGATACAGGGTGCCAAACCAGTTTTAGAAACCGCCGCACACAAGGAGCACAGTGACATTATCATTTGATCCAGAATGTTTATGCTGACACCTTCCAAAAGACCCAATAAAAGTGTCTCATGGAATGCAGATTGTTTGGGTGATTTATCCAAGCAATATATACATATATCATGTGGTCTGTGTGTTTCAATATTAATACCTCAATAAAGCATGTCACTCCTTGTGTGAAACTTCTCTCCTTTTTTAGGCAGAAAAATTATGCATTGTGAAACTTTGTTAGTGTTTTCCTCCCTTTCGACATAAATGAACTCTGACAAGAGAGGGTCTATGCGGAAGACTGACATTAGTCATTCACAAATTGATACACTTCCCTTCAGGTTCTGACAGAGAAGGCAATGTAAACTATTAGAGCATTCGTAACCAGCCCATTGAATTTTCCTTGATGTGCACTCACATTTCTTAAAAAAGCTACATAAAAGAATTTTTAAGGGCCCAATGCCAGATTTTCTCAAATTGAAAGATAATTGTTCTTTGCAATTATAAATAGACCAAACAAAATAAAACAGATAATAATGGAGCCATTGTGATGTAGCAGAAGGTTTGAATTGATCTTGGAGAGATCTGGGTTTAAACTCACACTCAGCCATGATGCTCCCCCAAATGATCTTGGGACAGGCATATTTTGGGCTAATCAACCTCACATAGGGCACTTGTGAGATTAAAATGAGATAATCTAAACTATGGTGTTCAGAGACCCTTGGCCAAAGGGTAGGATAGAAATTAGATACGATATAGGTACCGTAATTGCATACTGTGGTATTCTAAACCCTCTTACCTTGGAGTTAGCTTTATTGAATCCAATAGGACTTCTTTCTGTGGAGATATGGTCAGGATTGCACTACAATTCTAGGTAACTGTTTATATGACCGCAGCCTAGCTTACATTTAAAGTCATGCAGAGGGAATAAATGAAAGTCCTTTTAGTACTAATCTAGCCACCACCAAATATATTTTTCCTACAATTTACATTGACCGCTAAATATTTTACTACATAAAAACAAACCCACTGAAGTAGCATTGTTGCATGGAATTTGTCATAGATGGTTTCAGACTGAGTTGTTTCTTTCCCCTAATTAATACCCACTTACCCAGCAGAGGAGTGATCAGTTAATATTACAGATATGTACAGTGACAGAATTAATTGTGCACAGTTCACAGCTATTATCATTAATATAATTAAGGCCAATTTCATTTTCCTAATGAGATCATCTTTAAAGAGGCTGGGAAAACCACTGGTGACAGTTTAGGTGTCCATCTTGGCTGGAATGGAAATCAAAAGAAGATTCAACAGTCAGAGAGAGGAAGTGAAATTGATATCTTGATTTTTAAAGTATTCCTGTGTTATCCAACACATTTTCAGCAATGAATATTGCACACCCTATGGACATGGGAGTGGGGAATCCCCCAAAATGTCACTGAGACTTATCTAAAGTTTGTGTAGGAGATTATACTAATCTTATCAGAATTATTTCACTTTTCTTAGTCTTGTGAAAGCTCTTTCCTTTTGAGAATCTTCAGATGCTTTTACTGGGTGAAAACCTTATCTTGCTCCTCTGATATTGCTGAAAAGTTGGTGAAAATTGGTGACAGGTCTACTTTGACCATCAGCCAAAATTATAACATTAGTTAATGAGTGTTTTAGGGCATGCTCATCCACTTGCTTTCTCACTATGTACAAAACATATTCTGATGTCAATGTAAAATGTAAGTTTGAATCTCTTTTGGTTTGATATGGTCCCAGGGGACAGAGTAATGGAGATGACTATGAAGAGAAAAAGGGACGTGGGTGGTGCTGTGAGTTAAACCACAGAGCCTAGGGCTTGTTGACCAGAAGGTCAGCGGTTCAAATCCCTGCAATGGGGTGAGCTCCCAATGCTCTGTCCCAGCTTCTGCCAACCTAGCAGTTCAAAAACACGTCAAAGTGCAAGTAGATAAATAGGTACCACTCCAGTGGGAAGGTAAACAGCGTTTCCATGCGCTGCTCTGGTTCGCCAGAAGCGGCTTAGTCATGCTGGTCACATGACCTGGAAGCTGTATGCGGGCTCCCTCGGCCAATAAAGCGAGATGAACGCCGCAACCCCAGAGTTGTCCGTGACTGGACCTGATGGTCAGGGGTCCCTTTATGAAGAGAACAGAGTTGTTGTGCTGGATTAAGTCAAAGGGCTACCTAGCATCTTGTTTTCCACAGCCGACAACCATATGCCTCTGGGAAGCCCACAAGCTGGATGTAAGGGCAATAGCCCCCATGCGCTGCTGTTCCATGGAAGCAAGTGGTATTCAGGTATATTATGCCTCTGAACTTGGAATTAGCATACACTCATCAAAATGAGTAAGCATTGGTAACCTTATTCTCCAGCAACAGTGCTACTCTCTTCGTTCCCCCACAATGCACCAGGTCCTGATGTAACCCTGACATTTGCCCCACCATGGTGGGTGAAGATGTTGGGCCTGTGATTTCTGCACCTTAAACCTGAATGTGGAGGACTATACTATACACCTGAAATGATGAAATGATCACTGGAAATGACTTGTGGCTACAGATGCTTCCTGGGGATTAAGATACACTAGGTTTTGTTCCAATGTCATCTGTCCATCTCCCTTCTTTCCATTAAAGGCACCAGCATCTTCAAGTCATAGGATCAATCCTTTATCTCTATTTCAGCAAGCTCTCAAGTTCTTCCAGCTGATCCAAAATAACTGTGCTCAGAAGTATGTTCAACTTAATTCAGTAGGATTTACTTCCTGATAGGTATTCTGAAGTCTGCAGCCTAAGAAGAATTCTTTCTCCATTCACAGTATTGGAGATGGATTGTTGCTTTGCAAGCAGAAAATTGGTATGTCCTCTGATTTTGCATTTGAACATAAGTTTCTGTTTTTTTCCTTCTCTCATTATTTTTTGTTAATTCTTTTAATTGTTAATCTTTGATTGACACATAGTTACCAAAATCAGTTATTTAACACCCTTGATCTTAAGTCATTCAGCATCAGCTTCCTATTGGTAATCCAGATGATTTATGGTTACCAGAGCATAAACAACAGAAGTGGGAGTTACCAGAGTAGAAGTGGGGGTACTCCTGTCCAGATATGGGTGCAGCTGAGCTACCTGTTGAAGGTGACGGAAGGCACTTTATGTCACCAAGGCTACCTGGGTCTCAAGCAACAGTAGTGGATCCAGAAGTATCCTTGATCAAGAAATAATAGCTGTAAAGAAATATTCTATAGCTAAACCCTGGGAGAAAAAGGTGCCACCAATATAATGGTTTTCACTCAAGGGAGCCACAAAGTTAACAAAGCTCTAAAACTAAACTGGAATTATCTATGCCACCCAGTATTCTCCACTTCTGATGGGACTGTGCTTACCTCACCATGAGAGAAGTTTGCCCTTATTTCTTTTGCGTGGACAGGCGGAGTCCCCAGATCCCAAGCGCGCCCCCCCCCCGGTCATGTGGAATAACGACTCAAGACAACATGCTATGGGATTAAATTGTCCACAACTTTATTAAATTTCAAATGTGGGTAGACCTTGGCTCAGGCATTGGGCGTTCTCCCTCCCCAGTCCCCAGCCGGGGACCTAGGGAGCATCAGGGTTATCCAGTGTTTGTGTGGGGGATGGGCTGGCTCTGGAGAACATATGTTCAAGCAGAGATAGCTGCTCCCGTTATGCCGCCGCCACAGGGGAGAGCAATGACGACCTTTCGGCGTACGGCCAAAGCCTCCCTTCAGAAACCCCTTTAACGGGGAACCCTGGTATCACCACTGCAAAGAGGAAGATGGACAAAAGGATTCCGCCCAAGGCCTGATACCGCCAAAGTTGTGACGTTTTGCTACGGGAAAGGCGAAACCTGCCAATGCAGGGAAATTCCTTTCCAGCCCTTTGACAGTGACCTTAACGTAGCAGCGCCCGCATACCTGTGAAGAAAAGTTAACCTGCAAAACCTATGAAGAAAAGTTAACCTGCAAAATAAGGCATTAACTGAGGGTGGGTAGGGTGGGAGAAGCTCTGGAGCCAAGTGAGGATTCCCAGGTAAGATCCTCCCTCTATTGTGTGGGCAGGTAATCCCTCCCCTACCTGGCCTGATCTCTTTGGCAACGCTTCCCCCAGGTGGGATTGGACAACTGACTGGGGTAGGCGGAGACCTCCAGGTATCCCACCTGAGGGAAGGCAAAGCCAAGCCTATGCTGATGGAGCCGCTCCAGATCCAGGGGCTGCGTGCGTCCACGCAAAGGTCGCCCCCCGTTTTATGTGGGGAGCGGTCATTGTATATACATTACATTTACTTAATCTCTTCCCCACCCCCCAACAGCAAATAATATCACCCCTGAAGGTTACCTCAGTTGGAAGAGCATGAGGCTCTTAATCTCAGGGTCTTGGGTTCAAGCCCCATGTTGCGTAAAATATTCTTGCATTGCAGTGAGTTGGACTAGTTGATCATTATGGTCCCTTCCAAACTGATGATTCTATCATTCTATGAATTCATACTGTTCAGAAATGCTGATTTGTTTTAAATTAAGCCTGACATTTTGCTGTGTTTGTGTCATCCTATTTTTATCCCAAATAAATCTGTGGTGGTTCTCTGTGAAGCCTAAAAGAGGGCTCCTATTCATAAACCTCACATGGCTGAAATCTTTGGTTATTTTCTTCATACCACAAATGACCTTTATTTTGTTCCCCTTTTACATTATGCATTATCTCTGGTCAGCACCAGTTCCCTCCTTGCTTATAGTGTTTTCTCAGTAAAGTGACATTTCAATTTACCTTCCTATACGTTTTGCATGTTAAGTGTGCTTTAAAACGGAACCGCTCTGTGGACATTTTCCCTCCAGAAAGCTCTGGCAAAAATCAGAACAACATGTTTGGATATGTCCATGTCTGCATCTTCTCACCTAATGTCAGGTAAGGGCGATGCTAGGTGAAGGTCCCTTAGGCACCTCTGAAGGTGAACAGGGTTGTTGTGAAACCTGTGGGCAGGATATGGATCACCCTTGGGACTCAGACATCCACTCAGAAAGGCTGACTCAAAAGCAGATGTTTAGGGAAAGGAACCTCCCTCCATGGCCAGGGGCTAGCTCATCCAAATAAATGCAGAGTGGGATTCAATGAGTGATTCCCATCAGTAGAAGCCCTGAGTAAGGGCTTCCCCTTGCAAGCAGGGATTTGCCCCATCTCATCCCCCCACGCACCCCCAAAATTCGCTCAGGAGTGGGTAGGAGAACCCCAGAACAGGCAAGCAGGCAAGGAGAGGGGTGTGGCCATTCCCTCTAGCAAGCTGATGGAACAATCACATAAGCATAATGTTGAATCCGTCCCACAGGCTGGTCGGCTGGGGTCTCCTAAGAGTGAGCTTCTCCTACAGAAATTGATCCCTGCAGATCATAGTGTTAAGTTAATAAAATATGGAATCAGTTCATGTTTTATTAACTCAACAACATGGTCTGTCTAGATTCTTTATTTTAGGCTCTGGTGGCAAACAGATTTTTCTTTTTTCCATGAATTATCAGAATGTAACCACCCCAACCCTGGAAAACAAATCACGGCCACAAACCCTCTCTAATTTCAGACAAGGTCATTCTCATGATTGCTTTTGGCAAATCATCAACAAGGCAGACATTTCGAAGTCAGGTCTAAGCAAAATCATCGTCACAATCAGCAGAGCTGTGACAAAATATATTTTACAAGTTCTTGAGTTTTCCACTGCCATCAAAGAGGATTCTATTTTCCTGTCTTTTTCCCCAGGGCATATTATTTATTTTTTATTATTATTATTATTATTATTATTATTATTATTATTATTATTATTACATGGGTATGGGTGTTGACCTCACCTTATCATTGCAAGGTAGCCAGGGGTGATGTGTGGTTTTCTTTCTTTCTATTAAACATCTTTCCAGCTCTCAGTAGCACCCCATACCCCCTGATCGAAAAAGTCCCCTTTAGAAGGTGGTACATCATGATGTTTCCCCAGGACACTGATTGAAGCACAGGCAACCCAGTAAGGCTTCAGAGTACAGACCAATGGATAGCTGATTTGCAGGATGAAAGGAAGGACACTCACAAATATTTCTTTGCATCCACAAATGTAAGCACATAAAACACCTTGCAACCCACCTATGAGGATTTCACTGAAATTTTCTGCCTCCTTTGATTGCTTTCAAGTGCAATCTATTTTCTTCTTAATTGGATAATTGACAGGTTTCCACCTTTCAGCAAACCACAAAAGGCAAGCACAAAAAAAGCCTTTCACTCCACCCACAAGAATTTCACCAACATTTCCTTTCTCCTTTGATCATTTTCACATGCAGGTTCTTTTCTCATTAATTGATGGAGAATGACTGGGGGGGGGGGGAGTGGGAGAATTTTTCCACAAAGCACAAATAGCCAGTCCATAAATCTCTCCCTTCAGAGAAACCTCATATTTTAAATCTTTCATTTCAGCTAGCAATCACGTGGAAAAGATGCTTTCTGTTTCTTCCCATGAAAGTTTGATTCATGGCTCAATTGTGGTTTAACATCCATTTCTCTTCTGATAAACATTCTTTAACTACTTGCCAGTACTCACTGATGGGGCTATAAACTGTGATTCAATGAATAGATGCTCAATGAATAACAGCTCAGAGTTCTAAAACACAATTGCACCCGAGGTCTCTTATCTTTCTCTATCTGCAACAAGTACTCTGTTCAATCACAAGACATTCAAAGTGTAAAATGCATTTTAGGTCCCTGTTAGTCATTCTCCATATGATGTGGGTAAACTTCAAAAAGATGGCCTTTTAAAAAGTAGTGGCTGCTTCAAAGAGAACCTGATTAAATTTTCCTGGCATTTAGAATACATCTGTAAATTCTCTATTAGCACTTTTATAATATAACATTCAGGAGAGATATGTAATACTTTAGTCACAGCTTATGCAGCCACAGTTTAGTGTTCTTTGCTAGCCTGTATTTCAAATTTGTGTTAGGCAATGTTTCTGTCTGCTGCTGAGCACCTCTTTGCACTTAGTTCTTTATGTTGGTTGATGATATAGTACATATGTGTGTGTATACATGCACACACACACACACACACACACACACACAATATGTATATGTGTGTATCTATGTATGTGGGGCAAGGGAGAGAGATAATGTACCCTCAAACAAAATGGTGGTTCTACCTCCTCACGAATAGGTTAGCCACACATAGCTGTTTCTATCTTGCCTTCCTTTGGGACAACTTTTTACACATATTCTTTGGGTGTATTTGCATATTACTTGGATGCAGCTAAGGCTGTTCATTCATGAGTCTGACATCCCATTAAGAAAAGGGCATGTGGAGGAGATGTGGAAATAGTTTATATCTCTCTCTCCCAACACAGCTGAGTCTGAATGCTACACTAGTTGTAGAAAAGCCTGAGGTGTTGTGAGTAAATCAAATGGGGCATTTGTAAAAGTGAGTGTCCTGGATTGGATACTCATGAGTAGGTGCAGGCTGATCAGGGTCTACTCATGCAGTACCATGAAGATTCCACTGAGGAACAGGCTTCCTCCTGTCCCAGGTGTTGGTCCTAAGGAGGGAAGGGGAAAAGAAAGGGTCCGGTCAGCTCTCAAGTGACCGTATTTGGTTTAGGCTTGGTTGGGATATATTAATGAAATTATCACAGCAAAGGATAGCTGTGTATAGCTATCAAAGTCTTATGCAGTTGTGGTTGCACTTAAGACATGAAAACATTATCAACCCACAGTGATGGGTCAGGACCAGAGTACAGGAAGACCTCCTGTGCCTCATGGCTTGGTGACCTGCTATATCAGTGGCATCTACAGACATGAGATGAAGTCAAATGGTCACTCCATTTGGGATACTAGACTGGATTAAGTGCCAAGACTGAATCAAGTTTCATTTCTGAGTTTGGACTGAATCTCAGAATCTAGTCAATAGTCCAGATAAGAACTGGATAGAAGTAAGAAAATATTGACTCTACAAAAAGTATTTCTAGAAAGAAGCTGACTTCATCCTTCCAAAATTGAGTGCCATATGTCTACCAAGTTTCATAGCAGCTATTTACTCTGACCAGCAGTAGCTCTGCAGAGTCACAAACACATGGAAGATCCTATCCCCATGTTGGAAAGCCATTTGCATCATCATGGTACCCTTCAGACCCGGGCAACCACATGCCAGCTTGGGAGGGCTGACAACATGAAGTATGTCAATGAAGGGTGGAGATAACTATACAGTTCTGCAGGCCTTTTCATCAATGACTGCCTGGTGAGTGCTATTGCAGATCCATTAACTGGAAATGTCAAAGGTTTGAGCATACCCCAAATTACTCCATTGATATTCAGTTATATTCTTAGTTTAGGATAATCAGGAAACATAAAAGATCAAAGGTTTTATGGGAAGACTTCTACATTGAGATAGAACTATGAGCAATTTTATTCTCCTTATTTTCAGAATATTTGCCCTTTTAATGTATGTTCTTGTAAAGTACTCAAGCCACTTACTCCATATTCTGAGTTCTTAATATTTTCTTCCCCGTCTAATATCCACAGTGATACACTGGAGCTACAGATTAATTAGAGAAGATCGTATTCTGTTACATTTGTGTAATAATCATAACACATGCCTGAAAACTGTTCATTAAGTCTTCAAGCTAAAAAGCCGTTGCCTTAGCTTACGTAAGAGAGTGCGTAACTTAGGAAGCTCAATATTTTAGCTTGGCAACACACTAACTAGTCATTAGTGCACGTGTATGATGCTTAATACACTGGAGAACAGTAAGGTAAAGGTAAAGGACCCCTGGATGGTTAAGTCCAGTCAAAGATGACTATGGGGGGTGGTGCTCATCTCCCTTCAGACCGAGGGAGCCATTGTTTGTCCACAGCTAGCTTTCCTGGTCATGTGGCAAGCATGACTAAACCGCTTCTGTCACAATGGGACACCATGACTGAAGCCAGAGTGCATGGGAACGCCATTTACCTTCCCGCCACAGTGGTACCTATTTATCTACTTGTACTGGTATGCTTTCAAACTGCTAGGTTGGCAGGAGCTGGGACAGAGCAACGGAAACTCACCCCGTCTTGCAGATTTGAACTGCTGACCTTCTGATCGGCAAGCCCAAGAGGCCACAGCGCCACAGTACGAACAATAACTGTTGAAAATAAAGGGATCTGGCATTCACATCAGGGTGATCACTGAATTCTTTTCTGAACTGGCTATTTCAAATGTGTTTGGTTTATTTACAGAAGCCTCTCTTTCCCCAGACTTCCTTCCTTGTACCTCTTCTTTCACTCAGCCATTCCTTTTGCTTTATTTGTGATTCTCTAATAAGGAGTTTGCCCACCAGCAACTGAATAGACTTGGTCAGAATATGTCAGTGCAAAAGGTTCCTTCTGTTTGATCTTGTTGTCTCTATGGCATGAAATGGGAACAAAACAGTCATGATGTAATGGCTCCCTAGGAAGAAGATAAAGCATTTTTGGGGGTTCCAAATTTTCAAATCAATGCTTACAAAAAAGATACTGGTGTTTTGAGGAGTCACAGTATGGGATAGCAATCTAGGATACATATTTGAACAGTGCAATCACCTACCTAAAAGTAGAACATCATCCAAGATGGAAACAGCCAATGTTCCATCTTAGTATAGGCAGATGCAGAGACAGACCTACATTTTTTGGATCCTGAAGTTTGAACAGTCATGAAGGACCCTTCTCAACCAGCAACGAGGTCCGGGTAATTACTGTTATCTTCTTCAGTCGGGTTGTTCCATGGCAGATCACCGCACCTTTACAACATCTGTGCTACTGACCCTCATTAGGAAGATGAATATATCTCCATTCAACTTGCAGCACTCTTAGTGAGTAACTACGGTTCTCAGTATTCTTTGGGGGAAGACATGACTTTTAAATATTGTGGTATAATAGTTCTTTAAATGTATGGTGTTGATGTGGTGCAAGTCTCAAATTTCACAATGTGGAGGGTCAATTGCAAAAACTTGCAGCTTCAACACTTACAAAAATGAGACAAACTATGCTAGTTTTTAATTAATTGTGTGAGAATTCATGCTATTTTTAAATGATCCACCTTTTGCATTCAATGCTGATCTGTTATCAGAAGTTGGATTATTTTTTTATTTAGCTATCTTAATGATGATTATGTTGATTTATTTATTTTTTGATTATTATTTTTTAAAGAAGTCTCCCATCTCTAGGCTGGGGCTGAATTGCCTACATTGTTATTTAAAATATTGTGTTTCTATAGATGACTTTTTCATGAACCTGTTTTCTGACATTGCCCTTTTCCCTACATCAACTAAACCAAGTGATTAGTGAATGTAATTATTTCCTTTCTGTTACCGTTTGGATGTAATGACTGTTGTAGAGGCACCAGTTATCCAGAATTTTAAGTCTAACATTAACAGCTACGTTATTGCTAATTTTAATAGACAAGTTTTATTAATAAGTATACACAATTGCAAGATGTCAGTGAAAGTTCAACTGTATTAATTTTCTCCTTGGCAGCACAAGAAATAAGAAACATAATTAATCCTCTATTTCTCATACCCCAAACCAAGACGTACCTAATGGGTGAACATTACGGTTTTGCAGTTGGTTTCAAACACCTCCATCTACTGGGGGAAAGATCACTGGCAAAACAAATAGAACAGAGGATCAAAAGAAGAGCCATGCTTGATCAGATCATAGTTTGCCCAGCATTCTGAGATCACAGTGTCATGCCTAGGGATGGATAAGACATTTGATTCAGTTCACATCTGAAAGTGAACCTACCAAAGTCACACTTTTTGAAAAAATAGATGAACCGAAACACAGCCATCCTTTCCAAGACACATTTATTTAAATTTTTGCAGTGTGATTCCAGCCTAGTAATGGTACAAAACTGCATATATTTGACTAAAGTATGTGCCCAAAAATGCATGCAATAGTGAAAATAACATACAAGCATGCATTGAAATCAGGGAAATTGCTTTGAAAAAATGTATATAACACAAAAATTCAGAGAAATTCACACCCAAATGCTGATGAATTTTCATGAGGATTTTTTAAAATTGAAAATTGCTGTGGAAATGTGAAGAACTGGCTCAAGATTAGAAATATGAGAAACCAAGAGATACAATAATTGACAGATTCACCCTTCCTTTCTAACAGTTCCCATTGTGATGACACTTCAGGCCCCCAGGACATACCTGTCTGTCAACCTTCCTGAGAGAGTTTTTTCACTGTTGATTATTGTTTGTGAAATTGCAAGTAGTGCTGTGCTGAAACCTGGATAAGAGGTTTCTGTTTTCCTGTCTCCTTCACAAGGCACTTCAGAATTTCTTTATAATTTTTAAGACTAATTTCATTTGGTCTTACCTTATCCTTGTAAGATGGCGATGTGTTTTTCTTTTCTTTCTTTTCTTTTTTAAACGTATTTTTTTTTATTAAAGATTTATTGGTTCACAAAAGTATGCACAATGTCTCTTGTTTCAAGTTACATTTTCTACAGATCAGTTTCATTTGTTGAGACATTAGTGTTATATTAGGAAGAAAGGGGGGAAAGAGTTGGAGGGGGTCATGGTGAGTGAGGGTGGGGTTGGGTGGTGATGTTTCTATTTTACTTAATGTATGTGGTGGGGTTTTGCGTCAGCATCACTTGTGCAGGTTCTCTTTACTATTTGTGTGTGTTCCTTTGGTGGTGAGAGAGGTTGGGGTTGGCCTAGGGTGTGGTTGTTTCTTTGTGATTGACTGTAGTGAACTTTGCTTTCATGTGTGAGTGGATGTTTTTGAATCAGATTAGCCATATGCTGTTGGTGGATAATTGTCGTTGTCTTGTTGGGCTGGTGGTGTGTTTTTCTTTCCATTAAACACGGCCACAGTGCTGTGCAGCCTCCCCAGTTGCCTGCACTTCCTGATCTGAAAATCATGCCTTGGTGTCTTGTGCTGGGCTTGAACTGAAACAAGGGATGTTATGGACGCTATCTACTGAGTATGTGAGATCACTGTGCTCATCAATTTTGTTTTTGAGGCATCCTCCTTTTACCCTTCTTTTCAAACCTCCTGTATTGATTTCTTTAGATATAAAAAGACTTAACATAAAACAACAACAACAACAACAATGGGCAGCTGCCAGGTGTATGCCAGGCAATTCCCTTACTTCCCTGCATTTATAAGGAGGCCCAGTGATGGAGACTTTAGGTAACATGGGCATCCAGGGAGGCTGCAAAATGCAGAGCATTTCAGAGAGGACATGTGGAATGAAAGAAATGAACCCACCTCAAAAGTTAGTTAAGCACAACAACCACCCTCCACTCTACACTGCCAGTTTCACCAACATTTACCTTCTCCTGCTAGAGCAGGCATAGGCCAACTCAGTCCTCCAGATGTTTTGGGACTACAACTCCCATCATCCCTGACCACTGGTCCTGTTAGCTAGGGATGATGGGAGCTGTAGTCCCAAAACATCTGAAGGGCCGAGTTTACCTATGCCTGTGTTAGAGTTTTTGAAAGCAATTTCCTTTCTCTTTAATTGATGGATACTGCTCAAGAAAAAATTTTGACAGAAAAATAATTACCAGGGGCCACACATACTTTTCCAAGGACTACCTACTAGAGGGTGGAATCCAACTTAATGTATGGGCAATCATGTTGTCAGCACATGGCTTTCTGCTTGCGTGATGGAATATTCTCCACCTCCTCTTCCCCCACGCCCCCTGTAAATCTGTTCTAGAAGCTCCCCCAACCACATCGTGGTTTAAATTGGCCCCGTCCATGCCCCCAAGCCGCTTGATTGGCTGCTTGGGTAACTGGTGTGGCCGGGCCTCCCCAGCATAAGGCGGGATGCAGTCCCGCCCCCCATGCTGAGGGGGGGAGGCTTGGTGGCTCACCTGCAACAAGTCCCCACAAAGAGGTAGAGCTGATGTAGGTAGTTGCTCACTAAAATTCAAACAAAATTCAATTTTGTTACCATTTGTACTGTTAAGCAATATTTCCTCTCCCACCCCAATCAAATCTCTGTTGTTATTACATGGTGATTGACTTTCTGACTTCCTGCATTCCTTATTATGATCATCATCATCATTATTTGCATACTGCCCTATACCTGGGGGTTTCAGGGTGGTTCACAGAATAACATCAAGGTATAAAACCACAAAATACCTAATAAAAATAAAAACAGGAACCCAATAGCCCCTTCCCCATTCTATTCCTTGAACTACCCTCATATAAATTACAGATTATTTGGTGAATTCTGACTGAGAATTCCATTTTGGGTTGCACTTGATGGCCTCATGTTTCTTCCCAGCAACAGATGCAAAGATATTCCCTTATTTTTCCAGGATTTGTTGGAAGTTATAAATAGGATAGGTAAGGATTCTCATAGTTGTCTTTCTCCCATTTCTGCACTTAGCGGGGACTGATTGGCTGCAGACTATTTAGTACAGTAGCTGTCAGTCAAAGGCAGTTCTCTCCAACTCTGATTTAAATAGGTTCTTCCTGGGAAGAGTTTTTTTTTTTAAATCATATATCTCATATTCATATCACGTCTTCTGCCAGATTCAGATTCCTTTGCACTCTTTCTATTGCTTTTTCATCTCCTTTGACTTTGGAATTGGGGGTTAAGTCATATTTATACGTTGAGGGCTTTGTGGGTGTCTTATGGCCCCCACAGTTTATAAAGAATATTAAGGCAGATCACATACAGGAAATGGAATTCCCCCTTGGGAACATTTGAGGGCAAAGGAGAGCCCTTGCCTGTCTAGGAAGTATGTCATTTGTTGTCCATGCCTATAGCACTATAGCAAAAAATACCTTTTTGCTTTAGGCTGGCTGGTAGTGTTTAAGTATGAAGAATACAGATTTCACTAGCCTGTAGAAATAAAGGAAACAGGTCTTTACTAAACATGCAAAGGGTGGGCTTATAAAGCATCCATGACAGATGGCCATCCAACCTCTCCATGGAAACCTGCAATGAAAGAGAGTCCACCACTTCCTGAATGACTCCATTCCACTGCTGAACAGCTCTTACAGTCCAAAAATTCTTCCTGATGTTTAGTCGGAATCTCCTTTCTTGTACCCTGAAGCCATTGGTTTGGGTCCTCAAAGCTTTGAGGCAGCAGGGGAACAGCATCTTCATATTTCCAAGAGGAACTTGAACTAGAAGACCACGTTCAACTTGTTAGGGAGAAATGCTAACTCCTATGCCAGCTTGGCAGGACTTTGCAAAAGCAACAGGGCTACCAACACATCCACAGCTTTCCTGCAAATGATGGCCAGGGCAGGATGCGAGGCATGGGGCAGGCATATTGCTCTACCAGGCCAGACCTGGCACACAAGCCTGTCACCATCTTGTGATGGCAGTGGACCTGGCAGGGGATCTCTTTCCATTCCCTGACAGACTCATTTTGGACCTTCCTTAGGGCTGACACTGCCCAGGAATCCCTGGGCAAATCTTCCACTCTCCTTCTCATTCATCAGGTAGAAGGGGAAGATCCACACAGAATAATGCAATCATGACTCTGCTGATGCTGGCCACCTGGAGGTTTGGCAAGACTAGGCAGAGGGATGCTTTCATCCAAACCACACACTCTCCCCCGTCCAACACAAACTACATGGGCATATAGCTGTGTGTCTGCAAAGCCAAAGACACTATATGTGTTTTCTCCCTTGTTTTGTCTCTCACTGGTTGTTAGAATAATAGTTTTCCTTCTAACATGTTTTCTAGGCCAGGGCATTGCATGAAACTCTCATGTAAGGCTGTGGTGGTGGTGATGATGACAACAATGGCTGACATCAACTTATTTGTCAACATATATTCAATCGTCTGAAGGAGTTGTGCAATGAAAACAGCAAAAAGTGGAGGGGGTGAACCATTAAAAAGACAAAACAAAAACAAAACCAGAAGTGGAAAAACTACAATGTAATAATTTTGCACATATTGCAAAATTACAATACAATACAATATAAAACAATCAAATCCCCCAAAGGCAAGAACATAGCACATTTTGAAAACATTTCAAGCATATTCAAATGATATTAAGAGTCACATCTATATTAACTTGTAAAAACACAAACATCAGCATAAAAACAAGGTAGATCCCATATAAAACGCAGCACAGAACTCCATAAAATACATATAAGAGTGCTTAAAATCCTGCACAGAGGAAAGTGCTGTTGTGCTCAGGTCCCTCTTACATGGTCGTGTGGTTGGCCACAATGAGAATAAGATACTGGACTAGATGCATCATTGGGCCTGATCCAGCAGCCAGGCTTTTCTTAGGCTCTTAAACTAATTAGTGCCAAATGCTAAAAGTACCATATTTTTTGCTCTATAAGACTCACTTTTTCCCTCCTAAAAAGTAAGGGGAAATGTGTGTGTGTCTTATGGAGTGAATGCAGGCTGCACAGCTATCCCAGAAGCCAGAACAGCAAGAGGGATTGCTGTTTTCACTGCACAGCGATCCCTCTTGCTGTTCTGGCTTCTGAGATTCAGAATATTTTTTTTCTTGTTTTCCTCCTCCAAAAACTAGGTGCGTCTTGTGGTCTGGTGCATCTTATAGAGCGAAAAATACGGTACATTTAAAAAACAACAAAACAACAACCTAGCAATCCCCTTCCTCTGGTGAAGCAGTGGACACCATGCCCATAATATCAACATGAGCTATAGATGGTCTGTGTCAGCCTTCACCAACTTAGTGCCCTTTGGAAGTTTGGGGTTACAAACTCCATTTGCAGCCAGCACCATTTGGACCATACTTTCCACTCAAAACAGGGAGGAGGGAGAAGATCATGAATCTCCAGCCTACGTGCATTTGGACTTCTTCATCTGCATGCTGAGTGGGATGTGTCTGCCGTTATGTGAAGAGGATCACCCAAAGGCCTCAGACAACCCTAGCTCAAAATCCCAGATAGAGCTGTTCAGCGTTGATAACTGTAAATGAGTCATGACGGCATGCCTAAAATGGCTACACCGCCTAGTATGCTGTGACCTGCTACAGGGCAAACACAGAACCATTTGTGGGATAAAACACCACCCACAACCTTTTCAAAGCTAAGCGCAAAGCAGCCCTGAATGCCAAAGTGTGCTCAAAGTCCAATTTGATATTCTTGCCTTTCACATCAAGGTTCCTATGGGAACTCATGCTTCCACTAAGGCTACAAAATGATTCATCTGGAAAACATAGAGCTGGACTGTAATTTTACTCAAGTCTTTTCAAAATGTGTGTTTAAAAAAAAGCCCTTTCCCAGTAATGCCTGAAAGTGCTTAATTGGTTACAGGTGGTGTTGCCCGGCAACCATTTCACCTCTTTATTCTGATTCCTATTTTAATACAATTATTATTATAGTGCGTTGATTCAAACACACACACAATTATAGAAACTGAAGGATAAAAATACTGTTTGTTTTGGTTGACCCTGGGACGTTTAGAGAACAGACATTAGAAGGACATGCAAAAAGAAAGGTGCTGGGGTGTCAGTATGTCAGATATAATCTATATATATTTGTGAGTGTGAGGACACTAGACCACAGCCACAGAGGGTTAGGTGCCAGCAGCAGGACAAATAGACTGCCCTGGTTTGTGCTCACACTGTAGTTTAATGCTTGCAACACCAGCAAAACAGAAACAACCAGGGCCATCATTTCCATTAGGCAAAGTGGGGCAATTGCCTTTGGCAACACACAATGCTCCATTCCTCTTGAATCCCCTAAACTACCCTGTTCTGAACTACCTAACCTGATCTAGCCTAGCCTACTTTGCTGCTGTCTGGTACAGTGGAGGATATTGTTCCATATGCCAGTGATGAAATAAGATTCAGCTGTCAGGTCGGTTGGATTCTGTATGTGGAATCTTATCGTTTGACAGAGAAATGTCTTGGGCAGGCCTTGGTGGGCCATTTATATCCACTGCCCGTGTGGTAGCTCCAATGACAAACTTTGCACATGCAGAGTGACGGTCTAAAAGGTGTTTCTAAATGTGTTCAGCTGAATGTGCTTAGAAACTTTCCCTTAGAAGATTCAGGAACCCTGATAATGGCCAAAGACCTAAGTGGAGCCAAGTCATGCAAGGATATTGAGAGTTGAGTTGTGCTGGGGAAAGTGGAGATATTCAGTTCAGTTTGCATTTAAAGGAGAACCAACCTAATCCACACTTTCTGAAACACACATCCTTTGAAATTCTCACTTCTCCAAATTTTGCAACCCACTTCTCCATCTAAAGTAAAGGGTCAAAAAAGGCAAATGCTTGGGTCACATACTAGTGAAAAGAGAAAACAAAAATGCATTATATTGGGGAGGTGAATGCATATAAAATATGTAAATTAGGTGACATTCCCAATAAAATGCTGGCTAATTTTCATGGGGACTTAAAAAAATGAAACTGATATGGAAATGTGGAGAACTAAGCTTATGATTTTCCCAGTAGTGATGTATGGAAGTGAGAGCTGGACCATCAAGAAGGCTGATCGCTGAAAAATTGATGCTTTTGAATTATGGCGCTGGAGGAGACTCTTGAGAGTCCCATGGATTGCAAGAAGATCAAATCTATCCATTCTTAAGGAAATCAGCCCTGAGTGCTCGCTGGAAGGACAGATCGTGAAACTGAGGCTCTAATACTTTGGCCACCTCGTGAAAAGAGAGGACTCCCGGAAAAGACCCTGATGTTAGGAAAGATTGAGGGCACAAGGCGAAGGGGACGACAAAGGACGAGATGGTTGGACAGTGTTCTCGAAGCTATGAACATGAGTTTGACCAAGCTGCGGGAGGCAGCGGAAGACAGGAGTGCCTGGCATACTCTGGTCCATGGGGTCACAAAGAGTCGAACACGACTAAACGATTAAACAACTACAAGCTTATGATTGAAAAAAAATGAGAAATTGGGAGAAACCAATATTGTCAGATTCTCCTATCCTTAGTCGTGTCACAAATTAACTAGCTCACACGGGCTCCTTGGGTGGGGTTTCATGGGTCTTTTGAACCATGAAAGCAGTGCACGCTTGTAAACTCAGACAAGAGTAACAGGCTGGGGAAGACTTACGAATACTGGATACCTGATTTATATCAAGTCAGATCATTGGCTGGTTCATTGGTCACTTTGTTTTTCTGTCTGTTTCTCTGCCATTGCAGTGGCTTGATAGCAGCAGGTGCCTGACAAACAAGAAAAAGAAGAACAATCTGGTTATGCACAGCACGTGAAGTTTACAGCAGACAGCTCCTTCTCTCCACTTAGCAGCCCACCTGCAAGTTGAGATTTGCGCACCTGTGACAGCTGCAGTGCAAATCCCTAATGGGTCACATCAGGGCCTAAATGGGGGGGGGGGAATCCAGACTTTCACACACAAGTGATGTGAGGGAGGAGATTGAGTGAGGGAAAGGAGCAGGGCCTCCCATGCCCACTTTGGCTCTACTGCCATGCCATGCCCAATGCCAACCCCTCCTCAAGACTGTTCATAATTTGCTCCTATGAAATGGAACCTGCAGGGTTAAAGGAAGGGATGACTTGGGGGGCAACATAGTGCGCAAGCTGAGTGTGCAGAGTTATGGCCCTTCACACAATGATCACTGTGTGTTCATGAGTGCTTAGACAGGGCTAGAATTAGCAACTTCTACATATCCATATTTTGATGAACTCAATACCCATTGCTTGTGAGTAACCTTGTCACAGATGGCCATTTGCTAAAAAGTATGATATGGAACAGGGACGTGGGTGGTGCTGTGGGTTAAACCACAGAGCCTAGGACTTGCTGATCAGAAGGTCGGCAGTTCGAATCCCCGCGATGGGGTGAGTTCCTGTTGCTTGGTCCCTGCTCCTGCCAACCTAGCAGTTTGAAAGCACGTCAAAGTGCAAGTAGATAAATAGGTATCACTCCAGCGGGAAGGTAAACGGTGTTTCCATGTGCTGCGCTGGTTCGCCAGAAGTGGCTTAGTCCTGCTGGCCACATGACCCAGAAGCTGTATGCCAGCTACCTCAGCCAATAAAGTGAGATGAGCACCGCAACCCCCGAGTCAGCCACGACTGGACCTAATGGTCAGGGGTACCTTTACCTTTATGATACGGAACAAGCAATTTCTACCATAAAAGCAGTCTTTTCAAAATTTGTTTTCCATAAAAACCATGGTATGGTTCACAGAACACACACACACTGGCTAAGCATGTGCATTTCTGGCTGTTATCTTATATGTGGAATTAATTTTATTAGCAGAGGTTCCCAGGGGTGTGTTATAATGGGAAAGTCAAGGATCGTCATAAGATGATCTACTGATACTAATGATGCAGAATAAGCCACCCTGTTTAGGTTGACTATACAAGGTAAGCTTTATTTCTTTGAAGTTGATTAGATTATGTAGAGATGGTGATTAATAGGCTTTCATCCTTGCTATGAGCCTGTTTGCTGGAACGTGGAGCAATTTAGATTCTTTCTGAAGGCAGGCATTACTCCAAACCACCCACCCACCCTGAAATACAAAATTATTTCCTACTGTTTGAACGCATACGGACTCCTTTTAAACAAAAGAACGAATCAAAATATGTTCAAATGGGCTATTTACAGGACTCTATTTATTTTAAGGGTGCCTATGCCTACAGAAAGGAAGCAGGCAATTGCTGTCTGATGTTGCATACAGCAACCTCTTCCCAAGCCAACACAATTGATTTTCTGTTTTGGAGTGTGTGGGGGGTGGCAGATTATACAGTGCATAAACCATTCTTTGCAATTTCCATAGACATCTTGTTTCATGCCTGACTGCTGGAAATCAGCCTTTTGTTTGGGGTGCAGGCCTGTGTGGTTTATGTGTCATTTGTATTACCTTGTGGGTGCTACTTTCATTAATTGCTCTGGATGTTAATGGTCATTTAATCCTATGTTCTACAATCCGGCAAGCACTATTTTGCAAAGGTTAATGAAGCCTTTAGGCAATTATGATCTTTACAATACTCCCTGACCTTTGTGAAATGGCTTGCTTCTTCTTCTGCTTCTTCGTCTTTAAAAAACCACTCCTGACAGTAAGCGTTTCTTGGAGCAAAGGAAAAAGAAAAAGACTGCCTTGATCAGCATTCAATCCAGTAACACTGTAAGGCGACCGTAATGCTCGTCCATACTTTTGCAGGGGCCACATAGCATCTCTCTCTCTCACACAAATGGGTATACCATTACTAGTAACACTGTTTCCACATTAGCAAAGAGTCCTGAAACTTCCCTACCCACTATTACACATTGGAGAAGGGTTTTACCCCCTGCTCTGTGCTGTATTCTCCATCAGAATACCGTGCACTATTAAACTTGCACTCTTGAGCTATTTTGCTGCTTGTTTTCTTCTTTTACAGTAGTACCTCAGGTTAAGTACTTAATTCGTTCTAGAGGTCCGTACTTAACCTGAAACTGTTCTTAACCTGAAGCACCACTTTAGCTAATGGGGCCTCCCGCTGCTGCCACACTGCCAAAGCACGATTTCTGTTCTCATCCTGAAGCAAAGTTCTTGACCTGAAGCCAGTGGCATAGCGTGGGGGGTGCAGGGGGGGCGGCCACACCGGGCGCAACATCTGGGGGTTAGGGTTAGGGGGCGCAAATCCACGGGTTAGGGGGTCAAATACTTGCCTTGCCCCGGGTGCTGACAACCCACGCTACGCCACTGCCTGAAGCACTATTTCTGGGTTAGCGGAGTCTGTAACCTGAAGCGTATGTAACCTGAAGCGTATGTAACCCGAGGTACCACTGTGTGTGTGTATAGATAGATAGATAGAGATATAGATATAGATTAGATAGATATAGATTAGAGATAGAGATAGAGATAGAGATAGAGATAGAGATAGAGATAGAGATAGAGATAGAGATAGAGATATATGGCAGCTGTTTGGGTTAGTTTCCAAGGTAGGCATGGGGGTAAAATTGAGTTTACGAAATGGCCATAGCTTCTGCTTTGCATGTTGAAGGTCCCCAGTTCAGTCTTGGGCTGGGACAGAAGAGGAGCTGCCGGTCAGTGTAGACAACACTAAGCTAGACGATCCAATGGCCTCATTCAGTTTAACCTCCTATGTTCCTAGAGATGGGGAAACTTTTGTTTTGACTGCCTGATCCAAGGTTTACTTACTTTCAATAAAATCATGAAATTAAATTTGATCCACAGCACCTCATTTTCCCAGGCCACTGGTTTTTTGGGAAGGGTTAGGTGGGATGTCTACAAACATTTTGGACAGCTCAGTAGAGCCACTCTATTTCCCTCTTCCTCAGTTCAGTTTTATGACTTTCCACATGATTTAATGCCTCCTTTTTATCCTACTCACTTTCTGTTTTCCAACAAACAACACCTATCTTAATTATTTGTTTTTCATTCCATTTTTTTAATCTTGCTTTTCCTTGGGTTTGTACAAACTTCTCTTGAAGTCCTTCCACTGCTGCTGCATGAATGTGTTTGTTGCTTTTTATCTATAGTCATACCTCAGTTCTCTAATTTAATCCATTCCTGGAGTCCGTTTGACTCCCGAAATGGTTTGAAAACCAAGGCATGGCTTCCTGCAGCCAATCGGAAGCCTCAGAAGCCACATCAGATGTTTGGATTCCCAAAAACGTTCGCGAACCGGAACACTTACAGTACTTACGACATTTGTGTTGTTCGGGAACTGATTTGTTCGACAACTAAGGTGTTCAACTACCAAGTTACGATGTATTTCTATTTTCTTTCTCAGTTTCTTCTGATGTGCTTGTTTGTTGCTCGCTCTCTCTTCTGGTTTTCATCTGCTTGTTCAAAATTTGAAACTTCTCTCTTCAGTTTGAAGGTAGCTAGTGATGGTTTAATTACATCCAGCTCTTATTGTCCAGTATTTTTGAAGTTCTCTCCCCTCCCTCCTCTAGGTGTGGTTCTTCCCTCCCATAAGTTAAACCTTTCCCTTAAGTAAGGTCCCAGGTGTGCTGCTCATGGCAGACTTCATAACTTCAGAAGGGACAACCATGCTTGCAATTTGCATTCAATTCAGGCAGAAAATAAACAGTTTGCTGGTTTTAAATAGTTGCAAAATAATAATAATAAATCCTGGGTTTTTCTGCCTGAGATTTGGCAGGCTTAATCAGCTGGAAGGGTTCTTTTTCCTACAAATTCTATCCACTTATGTGAAAAGGGGGATAATAGCATCTTCATCTTTCCATTATAGTCAGTGATAGGGAGGGGTGAAGAGAGCTTCAGATTCATCAGGTCTGATTCGGACACATGTATTAAGTCTAAATGGAAAGACACAGCAAATACAAAACACATCATATTGTTTCACAATGATGTATATACAAATGCAAGGCAAATCTTGTACCTGGTGCACATTCTTACCTTTTATTGCCCTACCTTGAGTAAGGAAATGTTTTTGACTGCTCCTGGCAGCAGGGCACACACAGAGTTTTGACAGCAAAGGTTGTCCTAATTATTACACCCTTGAAACTGACAGGACATTCTGTTTTTCTAGGGAATCTACCTTTCATTCTGCAATCGTACCTTTCCAGGGTTTACATTTGACAACTGTAATGCACTGCTAAATATATCCATTTCTTAGAACCAGTTAAGACATCCAAGATTGGATTTGTGCAAAGGCAACGTTATGATAGGAATATGTTGGCAGTATTTTGCCAAATATTTAAGACCTCTGCAAACACAATTCATAAGGGTGGCGTTTAGCATCAGGGAAGATAAAAATGATTACCATATTTCAAGAGAGCTTGTGAACCTCAACATGGATAAGACATGACATGTTCAATTTATTGACTTAATTTATTCATTGCATATGCCTTCCAAGACCAAAAGGACTGCAATGCAAGTGCTTTATTGTTTATGTCAGAACCTGGTTACTGCTTTTATATATGCAAGATTCATCATTTCAGCAAGGCTTGACATACATAACTCCACACAAGCAGCTTCCACCTAAGAACAGTGCAACCTATTCACACGGTAGGGTAAATATTCTCTTATTTCCATTTTGGGGCTGAAAATAGCAGTTTCAGAGTTAGTGGAGAAATAGTTCCTGAACAGCCTATATAGCACATATGAGAAAATTGCACCTTTCTTTCATTCTTTCTTTTTCCAGTTCTGTTCCCCTTGCTTCCCCAACAGCCATTTCCCATCAGCCTCAACCAGCAACACCAAAAATAAAGAATGATGGGAGCTGTGTTCCAATGACATCTGAAGAGGCACAAGCTCCCCACCCCTGCTTTGGCTTTCCATCTTTAAAAATCATAAGCCAGTTTTTTTAATAAAAAAAAGGTGGGTAAGCTAAAGGTAAAGGGACCCCTGACCATTAGGTCCAGTCGTGGCCGACTCTGGGGTTGCGGCGCTCATCTCACTTTACTGGCCGACTTAATCCAGCACAACAACTCTGTTCTCTTCGTAAAGGGACCCCTGACCATCAGGTCCAGTCACGGACAACTCTGGGGTTGCGGCGTTCATCTCGCTTTATTGGCCGAGGGAGCCGGCGTACAGCTTCCAGGTCATGTGGCCAGCATGACTAAGCCACTTCTGGTGAAACAGAGCAGCACACAGAAACACCATTTACCTTCCCACCGGAGTGGTACCTATTTATCTACTTGCACTTTGACCTGCTTTCAAACTGCTAGGTTGGCAGGAGCAGGGACCAAGCAATGGGAGCTCACCCCGTCATGGGGATTCGAACCTCCAACCTTCTCATTGGCAAGTCCTAGGCTCTGTGGTTTAACCCACAGCACCACATAGACACAAAACAATCCAAACCTGCTTCTGCACCAGACTGAGGGGATTTGATTTGGTGGGGGTGTTCCTGCATGCCTAGCTGTGTCACCCTATGCTAGCCTCCTGGTGGCTGCCTTTGGAATGTCCCCAGCAGGATGGTTTCAGGCCTGATTTGGGTTAAATTGGTAGGCAAGCTTCAGGTTGGTAGAGCAATCTTTCTGTCCTCCTGTTCCATCTTCTAACCTGATTGATGACTGAAGATGCAATGTTGCTCCTTAAAGGTCTACTTTGCTCCTACCTGGGGCAGGAAGGGTAGGGATTTAGGATTGCAGCCAACGTGAACAAATAAATCCAGATATCAGTGAGTGAGCACGAATGTGTGAACAAGCATTGCTGGTGACACTTTGTGGTGTCATGTCCACGCACATCAGAAGCCCCATTTGAACTCCATTGATTTTCTTTATGGAAAAGTTAAAAGAGAAATTCTTTAAGTATATATAAGCTGCTTCCCAACATTCCCCTCCAATCCTCTGAAGCAGCACACAACAGAAATACCCCCAAAAGAGCACAAAATAGAAAAAAAATGCATACATAGCATATGAATATATTAATTCATACACACAACTCAAAAACACCAAGTTTCACAAATTCAGTATACATTGCAAAATGGCTGAATCGTGTTTCAAGGAAAAGCCTCTTAAAATATATTAACCCTGTAATGAACCCATCAGAACAACAAACCAACAAAAGAGAAGAAAAATCCTGAAGTTAACAAGATACCTTCTTGTTTACATCATGTTTGTCCTGGAAAAAAATGGCTGAATCACAGTTTGGTTCTCCTGCTGCATTCTGTCAAACCAACCCCAGTGCAAGCAGCCAGTTTCTCCGTAGTCATGAAATCCAAGCACGTAGCATAGTGTACACACTGTACCGGGATTATTTCTTCTCGACAATCAATAGCAGTACAGAAAATAATGTTCTTGTAAAACCTGTGGGGTTTTAATTTTCATTTCATATAATTATTCTTTGTTCCAGGTAATTATATTTGTTAATAACACTGAAACAAGATTTCATGTCTTGCACTACTCTTATAAAATTGCCATTTGAAATAAATTAAATCCCCTTTGAGAATAATAACAATATATTAATTCATTTCAAGCTCCAGTAATGGCAAGAGATAGGCTATACAGTAATCTGATCAGGCAGGACAACCTTCTTAGACCTCAAAGGCATTTACATCTTGACATTTACACTTCTAATGTGATGTATGGTTATAAATCGTATTTAGAATCAGTAGCATGCAACTCTTAACACTTCTTCTGGATTTTTTTAATGGCAGAAATGAACTGAATGCATTAGGCATAGTCCCTGTGAACTCAATGAAGCTACAGTATACCTTTAAAGTAGTCTGTGAATTCCTTCCTTAGTAAAATGGATGAATCACTTCAAGCAGACAGGGAGGATATAGGTGATTCCCAGATGGTACTGATTGCTGCTGATGTCCTGGGCTGGCAAAGGCAACTGAGCCAAGAGACATTCCTGAGCTAGCCGTGAGCCAATTGATTTCTCATGGGGTTGGAGGCTACAAAGTTGATCAGATCAGGAGCAGGAGCAGGAGCAGAATATATTCCCAAAGAAAAATGCTTAAAAATTGGTGTTTGAGAAACAATTTTAGAAGATATTTTCAAATAACTAGGGCTGGTTCACATGAAATGTATCCGAATGATCAGACTTTAAGGGGCTTCCAGGCTTCTGCTATTTTCGGGTGGGATTCAATCATATCCTGCAAATTCATGTCATGCAATTATAGTGTTGCACAACAACTCAACGTCCCCAAAAGAGCAGAAGTTTTTCTCTTTTTTGTGATATGTGGTGGGGAGAAGCACTGGAAAGTGTGGGATGATACTTGCTTTGACACAATGTTGTCCAACCTCCTCACAAACAAATCAGGATAAATGTTCATTAAAAAGCTGACATTGTCTAATCTTCCTGCAAGCAAGTCAGGATGAATGCCCAATAACCATGATTTTGTCACATCACTAAAATGGTTTAAATATTTTTATTGTGGTTTTTTATTACAGATATGTCTGCCATATAAAATAATGATATGTGTATTTGTGTGCATGTGTG
Source organism: Podarcis cretensis (assembly GCF_951804945.1). NCBI lineage: Eukaryota > Metazoa > Chordata > Lepidosauria > Squamata > Lacertidae > Podarcis > Podarcis cretensis. Next base: position 114,506,481 of record NC_137170.1, on the reverse strand, counting down.
TATGGGAAAGGATAAGCGAACCCTTTCTTTCTGAAAAAAGGATCTTTTTAATGGGGAGAGGAATTCATTATCAAGGATACTTTGACTATAGCAGGATTCAGTAGAAATCCAGTTCATTTCTGGATGCAAGTGGCAGAGTCAATTATGTAAAAAAAAAAAAAGTTAAATACACTTTTAGCTATCACAGTGGCTGGGAGGCAGCCAAAATGACTATTTAAATGTTTGCTGGCCACAGGAAGGAAAAGCGATGGGAGAACAGTTAAAGTGTAACAAAAAGGAAACCAAATACAGTGGTACCACAGGTTACGAACTTAATTCGTTCCGGAGGTCCATTTTTAACCTGAAACCGTTCTTAACCTGAGGTACTACTTTAGCTAATGGGGCCTCAACTGCCGCCACACCGCTGGCACGCAATTTCTGTTCTCATTCTGAGGTAAAGTTCTTAACCCGAGGTACTACTTCCAGGTTAGCAGAGTCTGTAACCCAAACTGTTTGTAACCCGAGGTGTTTGTAACCCAAGGTACCACTGTAGTAGAACAAAGTTTTATCAGAGTAAAAGAACCATCCTTTCTTTTGAAGCAGAGATATTTTTTTTTTTGTGGGGAGAGGGATAAGACTGAACAGTACAATACAGATGGAGGTGAAAGGCCAAAGCTAGTTATCTGAAGCAGTTTTTGATCTCACAATTTGATTTCATCCTGCCTGACTCCTTCCTCCTTCTAGCCTGACCTTCAGCTGAAGCACAGCACCTGTAAACCTGCTGCAAAGAAGACCCAATGGGTTTGTGATTATAGTTATTCTAAGAGTGGTTTAAAAGATGAAGAACATAATTCGCCCCCCCCCTCCATATTTTCCAGGAATATATGGAAAAGGTCAGCAAAGAGGTCAACGTAGTTCGTCTAATTCCAAATTGCTTTTAAAAATGCTCCCCTAGAGAGAATTCAAAGTCTTCTACGGTACATGTCTAAGTCATATGTAAGGTAAGCAGATAGATTCCACTCTATCCCAGCTATATGATTTTTTTTTCCTGCTCAGCACAGAAGAGGAGGCAAAATATGTGGCAAGCATTGAACAAGGGCCACATTTGTTATCACAATAATTTTTTTTTTGGGGGGGGGAGTAAGAAACATCATTTTAAAAAACAAAAACAAAACACTAACATTGTTTAAAATAAGGGCTTTAACTCAGCGGTAGGGTGAATGTCCCGGGCTCAATGCTAGCATATCTAAGTAGCCTGGGATTTCCCTTGTCTGAAACCCTGCAGAGGTATTCCCAGTCCATGCAGACAATATTGAGATAGATGGACCAGCAATTCCTGTGTTCCTAATCTAAGCTCAGCTATTTTGGGTAAGCCAGGGTCACAAATAATAGGTTATTGTCCCTTTGCCTGAATCATAGCATTAAGGTGAACAGGGAGATGTTTCTGGCCCACAGACTCTTGGAAGCTCATGATCACAGTTTTAGTTGGGAGGGGCAGGTTAGCCTCAGAGATGCTCCTTGTCCAGCCCATGGGTACCAAAGACTTGAGCAGCTGACCTCTGGAAACACACAGCACCTTCAAAGGTGCTTATGGTGATCTCGTATACACCAGTTCAATTTCCCACACTTTCCTGCCAAAGCACGGCCAAATCAAGCTGTTTAAAGACACCTATGGCACAACCCAAGGCATCTGGTACAGAGTAAGAAAATAAAATAAGATAACCCTGCTCACATGGCTAATGTAAGGACAGGCAAAAGAAAATAGAGTGGGGAGAAACATGACTGGTGAAATCTGTACTGCATAGGGTGAGAGGGAACTTGGGATGCACTGAAGCCACTCTGGGAGGCTTCCAGCAAAAACAAACTAGTAAAAACACAATACAACATCACACACTAAAAACTTCCTGGAGCACAGCTGCCTTCAGATGTCTTTTAAAAACCACATAGCTGTTTATCATATTTACATCTGATGGGAGGGCGTTCCACAGGGTGGGCACCCCTACTGAAAAGACCCTCTGCCTGGTTCCCTGTAACCTCACCTCTGTCAATGAGGAAACCACCAGGAGGCCCTTGGAGCTGGACCTCAGTGTCCAGGCTGAACGATGGGGGTGGAGATGCTCCTTTAGGTACTTCAGATGAGTATGCTGGTCACTTGCAACTTACAGCCTGAATGCCAAGTTTGGTGGGCCCCATCCCACATCAATGTATGCACTCTTATATGAACATACAATGTTGTAAATGTCTTGGCTCCTTGCTGCGCTGCTGTGAATTGCACTCCCCAGCAGCCCCAGGCCTGACTAGAGAACCGACGTTCTAAGGAAGTGAGAGCCATCGCACAGGTTTAGTTCATGTTGAAAATCGGCGTGCTTAATCACCTTATTCATTTATTCCCAGATGACAGAGCACAGGTTCCTAATGAGTGGGTGGTGAGAAGTTCAAAGGGGCCCAGATGGCCAAAGTGCCATCCAGGAGACTGACAAAGAGGCCGATTTGAAAAGATCTGAGAAAGAATGATTGTGAGACAAAATGAGGAACAGAGGGAGGCAGGTGAAAAAAATCATGGAGGACAAAGTGATCCACTGTCAAAGGCATTATGCCTCTGAATATTTGTTGCTGGAAGCCACAGGAGGCATGGAGTTCTGTTGTACTCAGATCCTGTTTCTGGGCTTCCTATAGGCATATTTCTTCAGTTTGTATTCTGATCTGTTGAAACAGATCTGTTGAAACACCAAGAATGGTGTTGCAACATTTGGAGAAATGTGAAACCCAGTGGGTAGGTGCAGATCAGGTTGTTTGAGCTATGAATGCGCAAAGATTGAATTCCTCAAGCATCCATAAACTTGAGACAAAGAGACTCACGGAATACAGTTCACAGGTGGATTTTAACAAATATTTTTGTATGCAGCTTTAGCTTAACAGACACATTTGTGAAGCAATTTTCCTTGATTTAATGATTTAATGATTTTGTGTGTGTGTGTGTGTGTGTGTGTGTGTGTGTGTTATTCTACCTATTAGCATTTCTATGTACACTTCACCTAAGTGTAAGCAAATTGTTGTTGTTTAGTCGTTTAGTCATGTCCAACTCTTCGTGACCCCATGGACGAGTGATGGCTGTGTTTTGGTAGGCATATTGTTTCAGAAACTGCAAATTAGGCAGGTTTGCTTTGAAATATGAACCGGATGAAATCCCCACCCCATTTCTACCTGGAAGCCTCTCCAGCTACCACCTGGGAAAAGGAGTCTCTTCCTTCCTTTCACATTCCAGAACATGAGTCGTGGGACTTGAAGGCACACAGGTCCTCATTAAGAAGATAATATACGAATCAGCTGTGTTTTAGAATGATAATAATGACCTTACTTTGAGTGCAAAAATGATGCTGATGTTACTGAAAAGTCACTGTTCACCTCGTTGACATGAAATGAATCAGGAAGAAGTAGAAAGTCAGATGTGTCAGTTAGATTTCCTTTGGTAAAATGCTGTTGAATCCTAGTTTTAACTGAAGCCACTGAAAGAGCTGGAATATCATCCAAGGAGATCGGCTGAATGAACAATGCTTGCCTTTACCTCTGCCTGCATTGGATTGGCTTGGAAGCATCCCAAGACATTTTCACCCCAAATCAGGAAACAGCTTGGCTCACTTCTGAAACAATATTATCAAGCAGCAACTTGTCACTGTGTGATGCAGTTGTTATATCATTGAACAAAGTGGTAAAAAGGGTTTCACCAGAAATCGGGTGTAAATGAGTGGTAAAATAACCTAACAGGTCTTCCTTGTCACTAATGGCCTGGGAGAGTGACTCCACATGGGGGTCCTTACACTTCTAATCCACCCCTTGTCCTGCGTAGACTTATGCTAAGACAAATTATGGAAGAATTGTTCTTAAAACCTTTACATTATCCTCAAGCACCTGGAAATAAGAGATTAATCACCAGAATCTCTGGCAGGCATTTTAATGATATAGTTGATTCCTTTTTCAATAGCTACCTATTTATGAATCAGATACTGAAATATATTGTGCTAAAAAAGGAAACCTGGGAGTCAGCAGGAAATTCAGAAAAGCCTGCAGTCTATTGCCCTACGTAGCTATCAATACCAACTAGCTGGTACTATGTCTTTTTTGTTTGGTATAGATCTAGTCATTTGAGAGCTCCTTAGGTAATAAATATATTTCAATTGATTGCCCACAAATGCTCTGTGTTCTTCATCCAAGCTACATTTATGGCTGTCTTTATTGTGTTCCCTGAGCTTATTAATCAGACCCTGATATTCACTTGGATATTCAGAAAAGGAATTGATTTTTGCAGGACTAGCAAAGGGGGAGGGAATAGTCTGTTCTTTTTCTAAAGGGATGCATTTATTAATAATAAATCCATCACCAAGGAACCAAAACAATCCGTTTTACCTGGCTGCTCAGGGTAAGTTGTCTGAAAGAGGACAAGTGTAGCACCCAAAGGTGCACATGCACCCACAGAGGCCTTTCCTGGAGCCCATGGAGTCCACTTCTCACTTGATGTAATTAGACTTGAAAGGAGCTACACCCCTCCATAATTTCCTCAGGTATGCAAACTGCTTTGAGGCAAGTCATCCCAAGAAAATACACCAGGCAAATTGCTTTCAGCAAGACTCGTTAGAAGAAGAAGAAAAAAAAATCCCTTCTCTTCTCATTGACTGGCTTATTAAGGGTAAGAACAGAAGAGGAAGAAAAGGGGGAAGAATGGACACCAGCCTGAGAGAAATTAAAATCGTATTCCTGCCTTAAAAAGATCAAACACCGCCTTCAAACTGCCAATAAATCCTTTATCCAACCACTTTTTATTTTCTAAACCAGCCTCACTACCAACTATTGTTTGAAGATGAAGAAGAATCTGGGAGAGACCTGACCCAGCATTGCAATAAGAGCACTGGAATAATAAAATCAACCTTTTGTTTAGGTATTTTCTATAATGGGTGGAAACAACTATCAGACTACAAAATACCAGAAATTTTCCATCTTTGTGAATCTGAGAGAATGCAGATCAACCATACTTAGAAATGAAAAGACTATGTCAGGTGTTTCCTGAAGGGACATTTCCCTTGTAATAAAACAGGCTTAGCAGGAGAGAGAGAGGGAGAGAAGCATTTCATTGTAGTCAATAGAATATGTTGTTGTGTGTGAGTCTATGGTGCCCACAATAGTTTCTCTGGTTTGCAAATTGGCGCATGGGCCTCAAAAGACTGCCAATCCCTAGGGTGTCATATAAAAGTTCTGCCTTGCACAACTCCTGTCCATTGTTTGTTTCCTTCCCCAGTCTGCTTCTATTCCTCCTGGCTTCTGGTTTCAAATAAATTCCAAAACTGAACAGTAAAGCAGGTGTGGGGAACCTGTGGCCCTCCTGATGTTCAAGAACTCCAACTCCTATTAATCCCAGAGAGCATGTGAGTGGGAAAGGGAGGTACAACTGCACTGAAGGAACTGGACATTGTGGCGTACTATGTGCATGCCTATAAAATTGGGGGGGGGGGGAGAGAGAACTGAAGATTCCTGATGCATTCTTCTGCTTTGGAAAGAAGATTTTAGAAGCACCTGTAGGACTAAGGAAATGGACCAAGCTGGACATAGAAGAGGTAGGAAAGGAATGGAGAACACACAACTGCCCTGACATTTCTGGTTTACATCTCCCAATGACTGCTCCCCACATTAAATGGTAGGTGCCCTTTGCGTGGACGTGTGCAGCCCCTGGACCCTGTGCGGCTCCATTAGCACAGGCTTGGCTTCGCCTTCCCCCAGGTGGGATACCTGGAGATCTCCGCCTACCTCGATCAGTTGTCCAATCCCACCTGGGGAAGCGTTGCCAAGGAGACCAGGCCAAGTAGGGGAGGGACTACCTGCCCACACAATAGAGGGAGGATCTTACCTGGGAATCATCCCTGACAACAGCTGAAAAGCCACAGGTAGAGGCTTAATGAAGGGACAGCACTGATGTTATAGCTAGGAAAACAAGCATAATATTACCGCCTCGGTTAAAAGAAACAAAACTAAACTAAACTTGTGAGAGCATTAAGGAAAGGTCAGAATTTCATAGAAACGGAAAAGATTTCTAAATATTGAAGAAGAAAAATGGAAAAACTTTGGAAATTCTTAAACTGTTCTCTTGATTCAAGAAGAAGCCAGTAGGCCCTAAATCAGCCTTCCCTATCCTGGCCTTTCTGATGCATAGGAGCCAACTCCTAGGGGGTGTGGTTCCTTTGCCCCCCGAATAAAATATTTGAGGGGACTGGGCCTCCCAAAGTTGATGGGCACTGCCATTCAAATGGTGTGTGCTCTCTGCGTCTTATGATCAATTATGTGGGGCAGGGCTTACCTGGGGGCCCAAATATATTATTCAAGTTGGCACCCTTGTTCTGATGTTCTAGGACTCCAGCTTTCATGGTCATGCTGATGAATCTTTCAAATTCTTCTCAATTTGCATTGGCGAACAGCATTTGCCATTTTGGTCACCCTCTTTTTTTAAAGGCACACTTTAAATTATGTGATAGCTGAAAAGTTGGTACCTGATGTGTCCAAATGATGAACCACTAATCCCTGCCAAAAACACTAAAGTGTCATCGGCTGGATAAGCTACTTCACATTCACGTTACAGAGTATTCCTTTCAGAGGTGAAAAATGTCCGTGAACCAGCATGGGAAGAATATCTGCAGTCTTGAATTTTATTTTCATCTCCAATGGAAGTGTGACCAGTTGGAGGCCCGTAATCACTCCTTAACATTTACTCCCTGTTCTCTCTGAGTACGTTTACAGCATAGTTTCATCTGTCACTCATGGCTACTAAATGCACACCTCTATAACACTTAACATGCACCTCTAAAAGAATTGTGGTACTGCACCATCTGCAGTCCCATTAACAGTTTTATACAATGCTGAAAGAAACAGGTGTTTGATCACTTGGCTGATCTTTGGAGAAATGTTCTGAACAGCAGTAGCTCATCATCTGTGGCAAAACACATCATTACAGATGGACTCGGAACCGCTGATGTTATAATGTAGTTGGTAGAGAGAGGATGATCAATGTGCTCTGAAACACAGCAGAAGCTTAGCCAAGGGTTTATCCAGCAGACGTTTATCCGAGAATAAACTAATAGGATTAATGGGAAATATTCATGCTTTTCTCGTAGTGTATGTGGAAAGCGCAGTAAACAATTAAAGCTATAGTATTACAAAAATGTTTTGTTCGGGATAGATTTGACATTTTGTTCAAGCAACATATTTATTGTCTGAAAGTGCAGCGCTTGCCTGAGATCCTTTAACTTTGCTTACACAATTATGGAAAAAATATTCAGGAAAACAGTTTAGGGAAATCGCACAATTCTCTACAGCTCTTCAAGCTGTAAGGGCTCCTTCAAATATCACATCCTTCCGCCCACTCCCCCAATTCTGTTTTTCTGTATGCAGTTTTGTGTTTTCTGTTCAGGTATGTACCATCATCATATCTCACAATGTGATCAGGGGTTTTGAAGTCACTGTAGAGTGAAAGCTACAAGCCCACACACATGGATAAAATAAATGCACTGATTTCACATAATAGAAATACCCTGTCTCTGATAACAGAAGTAGTAGTAGTAATAGTAATGGTAAACAGTTAGATGTAAGGAGATACAGTGGTACCTCGAGTTACAAACATCTCAGGCAGTGGCGGAGTTTCATGCTCTGGCACTGGGGGGCGGAGAACAGGCGGGGTGGGGCTGGCATACATCCCGGGGGCATGGCGCACCGCCCACAGGGGTGTGGTGTGTGTCCTGGGGCATTTCAAAATGGAACATTCCCTAGATCCAGAAATGAATCTGTCTCAATTTTGCACGTTACAATTTTACCCTTAATTCCATTCCTTTCTGCATTAATCTGCATTAACGAAACCTTTAAATGTGTATTTTAATAATGAACATTTTTCTCTCTGAAACTACATATTCAGATTTGTATTTTTGATTTAAATATGCATTCAAGTGTTTGGGTTTTTAGATCCCAAAATATATACTTAAGAATGCAATCTTTAAGGGGTGGGGATTGAGGAAAGTTGATGCTTTGATACTTTGGCCCTTATAAGTGTTTAACTTCAGACAGATTTGCTTTCTACAGTGGTACCTCGGGTTAAGAACTTAATTCGTTCTGGAGGTTTGTTCTTAACCTGAAACTGTTCTTAACCTGAGGTACCACTTTAGCTAATGGGGCCTCCCACTGCTGCCGTGCCGCCGCGGCACGATTTCTGTTCACATCCTGAAGCAAAGTTCTTAACCAAGCTACTATTTCTGGATTAGCGGAGACTGTAACCTGAAGTGTCTGAAACCTGAAGCGTCTGTAACCTGAGGTACCACTGTATTTGTAAATGGCAGGGCTGTCAGTTGTAACTAGGTTCCATTCAACCCAGTGGAGCAGATTTACAGCTAATATGTCCCACAGCCAGCCCAATACATTTTGGCACATGAGACAAATCATAAATGGTGCCCCTTCTCTGCCAGGGAAGAAGGGGAAAGTGAAGATCTACATTAGGAATAATGGAGGAATAAAGATCTACATCAGGACCTGCTGTCTCTGGATCCTGCGACCTGGGGCAGTTGTCTCACCTTGCTACATGGGTGGGATGGCCCTATACATTGGTTCAATGGGATTTACTGTACTCCCAGAAAATGTTCATAGGACTGTAAGACTCGCTAATATCAGCACAAACAAGGACAAAACATGAATGTTCACTCTGTTTTAAGCTGGGAATTACTATTTTTGTTTTTTAAGAGAAACACCTTTCAGTTAAAATCTTATGCTTTTCTGAAGAAGAAATATTTTTCATGGGTGGTGCTTTATGAATAACTAATGCCTGCCATATTCAGATTATAGCAATCAGATACACAGCTCATGCAAAAATCTTTTCATATAAAACTGATGGGGGGGAGGAATTAAAGTCCCATTGACATTGACAGTTAAAGGGCATTCTTCTTCCAGGTTTCCAGATCCCTCTTTATCAATGCCAAGGCACACTATGAAGTCTCTGGGGCTTATGCTGCAGTTTGTTAGCTATTCAGAATAAAGAATATGGAAATATTTAGAGTTTATGGTTAGCAAATTAATAATCACATAATTATTCAAGTACTCATCTGAGGAACTGAGTGACATGTAAATAGCTTCCTTCAAATGAAGGGCTTTCTGGTGCTTCACTCTCTGCCGATTCAGTGTTTATCTGATTTAGAAATCAGAGAGAGTTCTGTTTAAGAAATGTGCCCTGATGTGGCTTGCAAGGAACCATACGCCCATGGAAGTCTCCTTTCCGCTCCTGCATTCCCTGTTTGAAGACAAAACATGTGTAAAAAAAAAAGTTCTCAAAAAAAGACTGAGCAGACTTTTTTTTAAAAAAAAGTGGGGATTGGGAGAAAGACTGAACCACCACATATGCCTGGTTCCAGCCACATAGTGAAAGCTGATTAGCAACAAATTTTAACAAGTGTCTTCCACATGGTCATCCAAATATAGACAATAGCTCCAAATAATCGAAAGTTCTTGTTCGTCCCATTCTACCATGACAGACACATAGCTAGACGATCAATATGCCACTTATCATACAGCTTTGAGTGGCTTTTTATTGTAGTGGTTTTACAATCAAGTGGTATATAATTTTTATGAAAACAAATCCACGAAAAGCTGTTTCCAGGCTGTTAGGTTGATTTATAGCCATTTGAATATAGGAGTGTTCACCAGACTTAATTTTCCATTGTAACTGCAGTACAGTATAATTTATTTTCCTTGCATTCCAGGAAACTAACTCTTGCAAAAAGATCAAAGTTACTGTTATCTACCAACTAAAATTCTCACACACACACACACACACACACACAATATAAAGCTTTGTGACCTGCTTTGTTCAGTTGATGAACCATTTTTCTTTATTGGTGTGGCAAATCAACCTAGTTACCAGTGGCATACTAGGTGCTGCAAACCATTAACCTAAAAGTGGCAATAGTTTTTCGGGTTGCAATTAGTTACGGTGACTGATATGGATCAAACATCGGCCTGTCAGCTGTCCTAGATTATGAATGCAAGTCATCTCTCCACACACCCCCAGTCCTCCCTCAGTCATGGCAATTCATTAGTTCTGCTGTTCAAGAGCAGCTGTACCATTTGAGATGTAATTTATTCAGATTCCCTCAATATTATTGCTGAAGCGTGAGAAGATAAGTGATTTGATGAGGCTATGTATTTACTGTCAGATAATATTATAGGTTGAGTGTGTGGTCAGAAGCGATAGTTTCTAATTTTTAATAAAATAAAAATAAAAAATGCACTTTTTAAGGCGAAAGAGGAAGCATAGGATAAAAATCATCGAACGTGTCAGTCATGTCATTTATGGTTATTTGGAGAGCACTCCAAAAGGAACCATTGTCAACCTCATTACAATTTCACCTTGCCATCCCTACATATTGATAAATTTTGTAAAAACCAGCCTTGCTAGTTAAGTAGAAATGTTCAGAAGGATTGTAATATGCTTCATCTGGTCAACATGAAAATAGGGGTGCCTGCTGCACAAAACTACCTTCGGGGGAGGGAGTGGAGCAGCTTAAGTACCTTGGTAAAAAGGTAAAGGTAAAGGACAGTTAAGTCCAGTCGCAAACGATTATGGGGTTGTGGTGCTCATCTCGCTTTACAGGCTGAGGGAGCCGGAGTTTTTCCGCTCTGCAGACAGTTTTTCCAGGTCATGTGGCCAGCATGATTAAGCAGCTTCTGGCACAACGGAACACCAACACCAGAGCAGCGCATGGAAACACCGTTTACCTTCCTGCTGGATCGGTACTTATTTATCTACTTGCACTTTGACGTGCTTTCGAACTGCTAGGTTGGTAGGAGCTGGGACCGAGCAATGGGAGCTCACCCCATCACGGGGATTCGAACCGCCAACCTTCCAATTGGCAAGCCCTAGGCTCAGTGGTTTGCACCACAGCGCCACCCATGTCCCAAGTACCTTGGTAATAGAGGGCTTTTTGCATGGTCTGTATACAGTGGTACCTCGGGTTAATTCATTTTGGTGGTCCGTTCTTAACCTGAAACTGTTCTTAATCTGAGGTACCACTTTAGCTAACGGGCCCTCCCGCTGCCGCCATGCCACCAGCACGCGATTTCTGTTCTCATCCTGAAGCAAAGTTCTTAACCCAAGGTACTATTTCTGGGTTAGCAGAGTCTGTAACCTGAAGCGTCTGTAACCCGAGGTACCACTGTATATGTGTGCAACATTGTAGAATTGGACTATCCAAAAGTGTAGAAGGCACTTGGGATTGTACAAACTGCCAAACTGCGACATAAGCAAATTTTGCCCAAAGCAAGACATCTGCAGGTTCTTCCTTGGCTGAAATATCCAAGGGATTTTAAGGAGAGAAAAAAGTGTTGGCATAAGTCCAATGAAACCTCTTAGGACAGTTCTCCATGTCATGGAGCTATGCTATCAGGTCATAAAATTGTGTCACAGAAAACCTCTTGAAGTCAAGAACGGATACCATGAAGCTTTTGGTAAGAATAAAGAACAGTTAGGGATGGATGGCTCAGCATGTCCTATTTCTGCATTAGTCTGCAGAATAAATACACAAAACTACACACAACTTCAGATTTAGATGTATATTTTGAGGCGTGTTTTATCTTAAATGATTTTATCCTAAAATATGCACTTTTCATGCATTCTGGTACTTTCATTTTCTTTAGCTAAGAAATGCATACCAGATTTGGAGAAATATGGATGCCAATAAATAGCTGTGTATCAGTCCACTCATTCAGTCAAGAGATGTGGATCACATCTGTTTATATCAAAAATTGTGAAGGATTTCTTATTCTAGCTACCCCAATCCCAGCCATATTTCTGTAGCAGAGTATCATTGCATTTCCCTTACTGCTACAAGCTGCCAAAGACAATGTCTTCCCCCAGCCATTTTGAGTGTTTTCCCAATCCAGGATATGAAGCCATAGTTTGACGTTGACTTGATATAGGGTTGTCATATTTCAAGAAGTAAAAATTTGGACACAGTTGCTCAGCTTTTGGGGTGTGATTGTCTAGAGCAGTGTTTCCCAACCTTGTGCCTCCAGCTGTTTTTGAACTACAACTCCCATCATCCCTGACTAGCAAGACCAGTGGCAAGGGATGATGGGAATTGTAGTCCAAAAACAGCTGGAGGCACAAAGTTGGGAAACACTGGTCTAGAGTTGTTGAGCTTTCTTCGAGTCATCATCCAAAGTTGTTGAACTTTTTTCCAGTGATCAGGAGCAGGAAGCAGCGGGGTGGCAAGCGGGCTGGAGGCAACCTCTCCACAGTGCTTCCGCTTCTGCCAGGGAAAATACAAAATCCTGGACATTAAATATTAAATTAAAAATTCCCGCAGGGAGGCCATGTTAGTCCACACCCCCTGGACATCACCAGAATTTTCCTGTATATATGGCAACCCTACTTGATAGCCTGGCTTATTCAGAAGGCACCAAGCATAGTTCTCCAATTCATATGTTAAGGGAAGCTATAGCTTATTGTGGCCTCCTTCCTTGTTTGTCCTACTTGCACAAAGGGAGAAGTAAAACGATTGCATGCAGATGTATGAAATTCATTCGTATCTCAGCTTATTAAGCCAAAACCTGACCACCTGAATGCAGCCAATGTCACTAAAAATACCATTTGCACCTTAGCCAGGTTTGTATCCTTATGGTTTCCCCATGGTTTCTTACAATTTGTGAAATTAGTGGCAAAAAGAAGTATGTTTGCCGTATTGCTTTGATTTAAAGCAGATTCTTCCCCTGTGTTACATCATTCAAGCTGACATGGAAATTAAGTGACCCAGACTGCACTTATTTATCTAGGAATGAAATGTCAGGAACACTAATATCTTCTTCATGGTTTTAAATCTGATATCCTTATGCTCACACTGACTTTTGCACTTTAATTTGCTGTTTTAGCGCACGCAGCAGTCCCTGGCAATGTGTGTCTGCTCTTGGATACAGGCCAACTATACTTAAAATATGTTTGAAGAGTAAAAATTAGCAAGCTGCCTTATGCTTCAAAGAAAAAACCTTTTCACTAATACTGAAATAAGTCACTTCACACTTTCAAAAGGAAACTGGAGGTTTCTTTGCACTTTCTGACTTCAACATATTGTTGTGAATTTGGTGTGTGTGGGTGCTGGATTCCTCTAATCTTTAGATCCAGCAAGTGTTGAAAGCTAATCAAGTCAGGCTAGCTTCCTGAACTCCTGGATGAAGCAAGTCCTAAAATATAAGCCAGGTTAGCTTCCTGATGAGGTAATCGCCTGGGTGATGAGCCATTCAGGGAAACAAAGGAAAGGAGGACTCAGTGTGAGATGGCAAATGGGTGGGGCCCCTCCTTCTGAGATACTTGGAAGGAGAAAGCCTTGCAAGCTTAGAGCAGAGTTAGCAGTGATGTGACCGAGAAGTAAAGAAGCAAGCTGGAGAGAAAGTTACAGCACCATATTTGATTTTGCATGAACCTAAAGCTACAGCTGTGGGAGAAACAAGACCCTTTGGGGTGTTAATGCTGTGAACCCCTCTCATAGGCTCAGGTTGTATATATAGCACATATATATAATAAAGACACAACAATCTCATTTCTCATCACTGTGCCTTATTTCCCAAAGGAAACCACAAACCCCTGGAATCTCACACCTCTCAGAGGTTGGGGTGAGATGCAACAGTATTATGAACATCTGTGAATCACTAGTTTTACACACATGCAAACTCACGTCCATTACAGATGGGGAAACCTATGCTGAAATCCCACAAATAAGATGGTGTTTTATTTATACGCATAGCGGGGAGAATTTATATTGCAGAGACTGTTGCTCATCCGTTGCCATCTTCATTTGTTCCAGGAATGAAAGGTGACAATTCATTTTATATTCCTGTGGTGAAATCGGATGTGGTTTCATTTGAGTTCCTGATATTTATCCATAAAAAGATGCTAATGAAAACATGAATCGCCCAATGGTGATCATTTTGAGAGAGAGAGAAATTCAGAATGAACTTCTAGAGAATGAGAAGTTGGCTCTTACTATTCATCTGTAACACATTGTGTGTGTGTGTGTGTGTGTGTGTGTGTGTGTGTGTGTAAGAGAACAACTTTAATAAAATATAAAACAATCCTTAATTCAACCCAAATCACAAAACATGAGCATAAATAACCCATGACCATGGTAATGATTACAAAGCAGTCATTAGAATTAAAATTAAATAAAATTATTTAAATTTTAATTATTTAAATTTAAAATTAATTAAAATGAGGAAATAATAGGCCAAAGGCCTTTATAAACAACCATGTATTCACCAGTCATGCCTGCCTCAAACATGGACAATACATATCATATGGAATATAGCCTTTATGGAGAAGCTAACAAAGCAGCTTAGAGTGCTTGGGAACAAAAAAGAAGATAATTTTGAAATTATATGGTACATGTTTATTTAGTACACTGTAAAGGATAGTGTTGCCTCCTTGCCACCAATCTGTTAAGACAGAGAGTAGAATACCCCTAACTGAAGTAATCAGATCTAAACTATTTACTGTATGTTTTCCTGTATTATTTACACTGTATAGGCATGAAATGTTTCTTGAGGGGTGGGGTATATGGAGATTGCTTATTATGTGTATTTTTAGAAAAAGAAAAGGGGGGTATAAAAGGATAGTTACTCTTCCTGTTCCATATAGAGAAACCAACTGAAGCGTATCTGAATCCAGTCAGTGCTTGGGTGGGTAATCACATGGGGCCTACATTGGACACTACCCTAGGTTGTATGGTGGAAGAAAGGCAGAATATAAATGGGCGGGGGGAGCAAACAAGCAAATATCAAGAACTGCTCAACAGACTCGTAGATGACAGGCTGAAACTGAAAACAAAGATAAATCAACCTCTTCGCACAAGAAGGTTGCCCAACGGGGAAGAAAATGTGGGTGGGTAGGAAGTAGGACTCTGAGTAATAAAGAGAATTTCTATCAAAGATGCCATCACTTCAAACATTGCCAGAACCCATCTAAATATTCCAGTCGTATTGGAACAATGTGTTTTGTTTAAGTGTCTGACAAACGCTAACTAACTAATACCAAATGACAGGTGGTTGCTTTTATGTATTTCACAAAAGGCACAGTTTTGCATAACACTGCTTAGGCTGGCAAAAATATTTCCAGTGGACAATGTTTTATTGATGGAGCTGATGGCTTTTTCTTTCACTTCCCTGTTTCAGAATAGATTAATCAGCTGCTAAAATCAGGTAGTTTAGATCATGACTCTTTCGCCAGGGATGAGTCATGGGTCCATCGCCATAAATGATGGACAAGTGAGCAGTCATGTTGTTTGCTGCATTCACCACCGATGGGATTGTATTGGGCAGCTAAAAGACCAGCCCTTCCAGGCTAGCTTTTCCATTGGGAATGATCTTCATCTCTTTGGACTAGCTGCTTAACATGTCTCGAGAAAAACGTTTTGCTGACATTCCGTTTGCTTCCCTGTAGGAGCCTCATAACTAAATTAAAATGCATGTCATCCTGGAAGGCGCTTGGGAAACCTGAGGGAAGGGTGGAAAGAGAGAGAGAGAGAAGCAATGAAGATCTATATCTATCTATCTATCTATCTATCTATCTATCTAAAACATACAGCAGGAATTCAGCTTGTTAAATGGACTTCTTAAGAATTAGGGAACAGAAGTGAAATTAATGATGGTTCTTAGAAACATCTGTTAACATATGGATAGCATTAAGCGACTCTGGGGACAAAGCTCCTTTTTACATTAAGACATGGGTGAAATGCTTAGAATAAAGAGCACCTCATGTACTTTAAGCAGGACTAAATATACTATAGATCTAAGAAGAGATCACTCAGGTGAACGTTTTTAGGGAACACCTTTTTTACCTCTTCCAAATTGACTTCCAGCATCGCCCTTAGACTAATGTGAAAGGATAATGACACCCTTTGGCATGAAGCAAGAAGCAGAAGGTATGACTGTGAGAAAATGAAGGTCACTTTGGGCCTTACAGTCACCACCACCACCACCAATAGGATTCTTTGTCTCTGAGGATTTTCTCTGAACTTCTTCTGCTATAGCTCACTTGGTTTCTAAGGGAGACCCTCAAAGGCGCTAGCTGAATTTGTGACTGCTGTTATTTTTACTGCAAGAAAGTTGTTGGAGAAGTGCTTGTCATATTTTCTGTCTGCTTTTATACTACACAGCTTGACTAGGGAGGACACCATTTGCTGCTACACCCCAGTCAGCAAAATGTATTGAGTTAACCATGTGCCAGCTCTTTTCATTGGAAACAAATGTGAGGAACAATGATCCCCAACAGCAACCTTCCATTCATATACAATGAAATATTTCAGAGATGGGAAACCTGTGACCCACCAGACATTGAAGGACTCCAACTCCATCAGCCAGTTTTCAGGGATGATGAGAGTTGTGGTCTAATAACCCGGGGGGGGGGGCACAGGTTTCCCATCCCTGCTTTAGGTGAACAAGGCAGGGATAAAATACAGCTGCCCAGTTACAGAACATTCACACTGGAAAGTCTGGCATGATATATTATATGAACACACAAGCACATTTGTTAATTTCAGAAGTACAACAAAGGATTGTGCATTAATCCCAATGATATGCCTCAATATAACCTGCTTTTATATCAAAAGATATATAGAGAAAGAGAGATTCTATCCCATTTCTGTATGACCAACAAACAGCTCACTCCAAAGAAGCTGATTTTGTTAAAGAACATGTCATTACACTACATTTAAAAACAAGGTGTTGCCTCAATCCTTTAATATTTGCATGACTTCAGTTGTAAAGCCAGCAAGAATTTTTACGAATCTCTGCTGGGAGAATCAAATCACCAGGCAAACCATGCATCCCTGATTGCTTTCTGCAACCTTTGCTACTACATTTACTGTTTGCTCATCCCACCCAAGTATTTTGATCTTCTGAAACCACTGCTTCACATAATGCCCTTATGCTTGACATTTGTTCAGTACTGAGACCAGCTTTGCAGATTAATCTTTTAAGGCAGTGAGCAAACTCATTGTATTATTTTACTTATCCCAAGGTGGCAGGTGGGGATGGGGGTTACTCAGAGAAATGCTACAAGACAAAGCATTATGCCATGCCAACATATCCTCCCTGCATATGTGTTGGACTACAACTCTCATAACCACCAGCCAGCATCAACCATGCTGGCTGTGGCTGATGGGAGCTGTAGTCAGGAACACCTAGAAGGTACCAGGTACACCTTTGTCATTAGGATGCTTTCCTATGCTGTGCACATTTTAGTTCTTGTTTGGGGGATGAGCATTTGCCATGGGGAGGGGGTGCGGTGGCAGTGACTAGAGGAGGGCAACCAAGATGATCAGGGGTCTGGAAACCAAGCCTTATGAGGAATGGTTGAAGGAGCTGTGAATGCTTAGCCTGGAAAAGAGGAGACCAAGAGGACATATGACAGCCATCTTCAAATATCTTAAGAGCTGTCACAAGGAAGAGGGGACAAGCTTGTTTTCTCCTGCTCTTTAGGATAAGGCTCCAACCTATGGCTTCAAGTTACAAGAAAGGAGATTCTGACAGTAAGAACTGTTCAATAGTGGAATGAGTTTCATCAGGAGGTTGTGGGCTCTCCTTTCTTGGAGGTTTTAAAGCAGAAGTTGGATGACCATCTGTCATGGATGCTTTAGTTGAGATTCCTGCATTGGAGGGGGTTGGACTAGATGGCTCTTGGGTTTCGTTCCAACTCTATGATTCTATGTTAGGATGTGTGACAAAGCATTGTCTAAGTGTGCAGGATGAACAAGGTTCCTAACACTGCTGCCAACCTAGATCTCTTTCCAAGTATTCCCCTCACAAGATTATTACAAGTCCCTTGTAGGTGTTCTCACCTCATGTGACTACAATCCCATGCAGGGGACAGAGTGGGCTTGTTCACTACACAAGTTTCTTCACTGTGTTCAGATTAGTGCCTCCCCCACCCCCAGCAGTCCATGTGTTATGGAGGAAGTTTCAAAGGAGGAGTCTTCTCTGCATGGATAGACAACCTGCATGAGTTTGGACTTATCAACACTTAGCTTTTGCCCCACTCTCTCCAGGCACAAATTCATGCATTAATACTCTGTGCCCAAGCATTTGGCATGCCTATGGGTGCCCAACTGACAATTCCTGATGTATGCTTCTAGGATAGTAACTGTCACAACAGGGAAACAAGAGATGTAGGCTAAAGGAAGGAGCATGCATTCATTTCATGGAAAATAAAAGTTTGTAGTTAAGTATTCCTCTGGAGTGGCAATCTGAGATTAATGATAATACACCCCAGGTATGGCCTGGTACTTCGTCTTGTAATGTCACATCATCGTGTAGCCATTCAGCATTAAATGTGCTCTGTATATATCACAGCTGACAACTGAACTAGCATTGATTAACTCATATATCCTGTTTGAATCTTAAAAATATTTATAGTGTATACAAATTATTTTTAGATCTAATTTAGAGGGAAAGGGGTGTTTTTTGATGTGTGGAAACCACTGAGGCTCCAAAGCAAACCCCAGAGTTGATGAATATTTATTGGTCATGTGACCTGGTATGCTATCAGGATTGATTTGCTAAAATAAAACGATGAATAGGCAGGCAGTAGCTGCCGCTATTTAATCCAGAGACGATTTGGAAACAACGGCACAGATTTCTTCCCACGTGCTGAGTTCTTCAGGCTTTTCAAATAAGGCAGAAGCATTTGTGGAAATAGAGGAGTGGACTGTAGTTCCGGATTCCTTATCCTTATTCTGACCTGATCAGTGTTAGAGGGCTTTCCAAACTTAGCACCATTATGCATTATATTGTCAAACAGCTATAACGGGGGTTGGGACACTTTTTCAAGCTGAGGGCCACATTCCTTTCTGGGGATCTTATGGGGGGAGGTACACGACAGAGGTGTGTGGGGCCAGATGCAATATTGGGCTGGGTAATTTATATGACTACCATTATGCAGATGGCTTGGCCTTTAGGTGCTCATGCACCTCCCTATCCTTCATCCAGGTAAGGAAGAGACATGATAAGAGTTCAAGGACACATTTCATCCAGCCAAAAGCACTCAAGGAGGTATGAAGAAGAGCCAGTGAGGGGTGTGGCTTGGAAGGGAATGTCATCTGGGTTGAGCCCCAAGGGCCAAATAAAGAGACCTAGAGGGTTTTGTTCAGCCTCCAGGCCTCAGGTTCCTAACCCCTGACCTAAAACATCCATTCAGAAAGCTTCTACAGGCTCATGTTAGCCCAGAGCTATAACTTGGAAACAAAAACATATTGGTGTTTAAAGAAGGAAGCTCTTAATCATGCTATTGGAATTTTGTTGTTAACAGCAGCTGTCACCCCTGTTTCCTTCCTGCATCCATGTTATGAAGGGCTACTTATGGCTGCCATCCTTGCAACATAGCACTGGCTGAGCGATGACCGTCACATGAGTAAAAGCTGTCATATTAGGTTTTCTAGATATGGACACGAGGAAACCCATAATACAATGTCTTAAGCAGAAGAGACAAACCTGAGTCAGCTCCCTTCTATTAACCATAGTAGCATTTAGAGCAGCCAGATATAGGTGGGACTGCTACCAGCAGTAGGAAACTTTTGGCCTATAGGCTTATTTAGGCCCACGAGGTTTCACCATTTGGTCCATAAGGTTGTTCTGGCCATGTCAAACCCACTTGCCCTATACCTGACATATATGACCATGCTCACTAACAGAGCAAGATGGTGAGAGCCATACCATGTTGCTTACCAAGAGGTGTGCTGCTTTTGCACATGAAGGTTGCATTAACCGTTGCAGCCAATAGCTACTGAGAGACCAGACCTCCATGAATTTGCAAAATCTTGCCATAGAAGATAAAAACCACCACCACCCAAGACAAGACAGTGTTTATTTTCGCTGTGCTGATAAAATGGAACAATCTTGCCCTTTCACAAGAAGCAGTCAAGGAAGTATCATGACTTTATTTCATTAAATAACACATGATATTCATAAGGTACTGTAGAAAGTTCTGTTGGTAGCTGTGCATAAATTGGGCGGGGGGTTGTTTCCAACAAGACTACCTAATGAAGATTAAAGTGTTTCAGATTATTTGTTTTTATTTTATCAAATTATTTTTGTGCAAAAGATTGCTGATGTTTATTATGCATACAGTATATAACGAAGCCAATATCAAAGACAAATCTTATGGGTAGAAGTGGATGACGATGGGTGCATAGATCATGCCATTCTTAAGAAACTAATTTTTCACTCTATTTCCTTCCTGAAGTTATTTTTTATTTTTTAGAAACGAATATTTAACTGATAATTCCTCTGGTATAATTTTGGGCTCTGGTGAACTGTTGTAAATATTCCATTCAATCAATCATGGGCATGCGTGAATTGAAGTCTTCCTTATAGAGCTGAACAGTGCTGCCATCTATGTTTGTAACTTACAGCTACCCCTTCATTTTAGAAATAAGCCCAGGTACTTGTGTAAATTAATGAGCATTAACTTATTTATTTCAATTTATATCTCACATTTCTACCTAAGGCACTCAAGGAGGCAAACAGTCAGCTTAAGAACTCAGAGTTCCCTGGGAAGAGAGATTGATAGTTCAACCACACAGGGAACTGTAGCTCTGTCCATATATTCCATGTTCCAAAGTTCAATTGTCTTTTACGACCACTGGGTGGTGACCCCACTGGACATGGTAATCCAGTCAGGGGAAAAGGGAGGCAGACTATGTTTAGGGCAGCTTTTCTAGCCCCTTCCCCTTTTTGGGGTGAGCAGAGTGGATCCTAAATAGGGCTGCTCAGTCATGGATACTGCTACCGAGCTGCTCAACTGCCTCATTCCTTGAGTCAGAGCGATGGAATCTGTATCCACCACCCATGTGTCGATTCATGCCTAGGGGCTTCCAGATTTCATGGTCCTGCCCCCGCTACCATTTGCCGATTGCCATGGGACTTTTGGAGTTTGGGTTGGGTTTTTAGAAGATACCTGTGCGTTAATTTGTTTTGTGTGTGTAGATCAGTGCACGCTGACCAATGCACAGTCTTCGCAATAAGGCTCTATTCCGATGGCTTGAGTATCACAATGACCAGTAGATTCTTATCTGCTGCAGCCTTCATCTGTCTTCACAGCCGTTGTAACATACCGCTTGTTATCACCCGCCTGTTCTGCCATTGAGGACTTCTTGGATCATTCTTTGTCTAGCTCCTGCCCTTTGACCTTACAGCCTTGGGTGACCCTGCTGGGAGTACGAGACTCCCGATGGCTTCTCTCACCAGGGTCATAGGAACGTGCAAGCCACGACAAGGTGATGATCCAGCAAGTGTGAGCTCTTTTATACTAGTGCCTCCAATGTATGCTGTGGATATTGCCTACATGTTGATATTGCTTATGGGGATACTGCAGCTGGAGTAGGTTCTGAGATGGTCTTCACCTGCCTTCCTCTTTCTTCTGGAAGAATTACCAAAGGACAGTTAATAGTAGAAGGCCCTGTGAGGGGAAAAGGAAGTCCAGCTCAAGCAGGCTCTGGAGTGGTCTTCACCACTTTCTCTCTCACAGTTTTCTTTCCATACACTTGAATTCCGGAAGCAACTTCCTAAACTTTCTGTATCTAAAATTAATTCAGCTAACTTTTATATATCAAAGATAGTTATGTATCACCAGGGTCCAGCCTTTATAGAAGATCTATTACTGGTGGGATTCTAAATCACTATTAATGTAATGTTGAAGTACAATATAGTGTAATTCCAATTTGGGTTTGAAAGACAAATTGCAGGTACTGTACCTCATGCATTATTGCCCCTCAGGGACATAAAAATTTGCAATTCCCCCCCCCCCACCGTACAACTACCTTCATTTAAATGTGTGTGTTTTATTGGATAGAGCACAATTTGCAATAGAAACACCATCACTTTTTATAATGCACTGACAGTCCACAATTGCATTCTTGCAGACAATGGCAGAACATATAAATAGGCTGAATATATTTACATTCACTTTAAAGGGTGTCAAAGAAGCTTCAGTCATAAAACCATAAAAGCTTAAACTATGCTGCTCTTAGCCGGTATATGTGCATATTATTTTATAGATGCACCCTGTTAGAGTAAAAAGTTAGCATTTTCCCATTTCCACTAATAATAGTCAGCTCTTTTGTCATGTTAATTAATGAACAATTAGCCTCTAATATTATCTGAATAACAATCACACAGGATTATCACTTCCCACAAAGATGTAAGGACTCAGGTGGTCCATAAGGTATGATAGACATTAGTTTTTCAGCCTGAACAGTTCAGGGCTTTGCATATCAACACACCAGCCTTGAACCTGGCTTAGTAACACATAGGCAACCAATGCAGATGTTTTAGCAGAGTTGCAATATCCACAAACAGCAGTTCCACATACAGCACACTGCAATAATACAGACAAGATCACCAATGAATGGATGACACTAGCCAGGCTATCCTAATCCACATATGACCATAGTCTGGCAGGCACTCCTAGCTGCAGAGATCACTTTGGCCTCTCATGACAAACATGTATCCAGGAATAACCCCCAAGCTACACTCCTGCTCCTTCAGAGAGAGTGCAATCCCATCTAGAACCAGCAACTAGCCTGTCCTCTAGACAAAGGAACCACCTACCCACAGTGAATAGGAAGGTCTGAAGGGAGTTTCTGTGCGTGTTCGGCTGAACATGAATAGAAGCTTCCCTGTGATTGGGTACTGTGCATTAGTAAATTTTCCTGGCTGTGTGGAGTGTGTTCGGCAAATGCATTTAGAAGCCATATTCAGATCTTCCTACACAGTGCAGGAAGGTTTGAGTGAAGTGGGCACTCCCATCTCTGGAAGCAATGAGCCCAGAATCACACTATGAGGGTCTTATTTTATGGCTGGTTGGATGCATGCACAGAAGCATTACTGTTAGGGAATGGATATATGCAGCATCAGCACCTTGGATAGCTCAGTAGGTAGAACATGAGACTTAATCTCAGGGTTGTGGGTTTGAGTCCCATGTTGGGCAAAAAGATTCCTGCATGGCCCTTTCCAACTCTACAGTTGGGTCCTCCTGATTGCACCTCATATTTTCTCTCCTCATCACATTTAATAGGATTATTCTTTGTGCACAAAGCTAATCTCATCTTCAAGAATTTGCAGGAAGGTTGGTCTGAAAATACAGTCTGTTTGATGAAGATCAATAAACTGCATAAATCTTGAGAGTCGTGCTGCATGAGCCACAGATTGGATGGCCAAGTTTCCACACAATGCACAGGATTCCGGGAAACCAATATATGAATTACATTACCATAATGTACTCTGTTAGCCAACAAAGGCCATTGAAGCTCAAACCAAAAATTGCTCTAGGCTAGGACTGACATATTCCATAGAAAGACATTATCAATAAAAACTGCCATATTGACAGTTGGGATCTTAGGAGAATTTTTTTTTAACTGTGGCATCTAGCAAGAACCACCAGGCAAGGCACATATAATTAACTTATTGGATGAACTCGTAACTTATACTGCAGGTTAAGGATACTTACAGATCCCTAAGATGTGAATTTGTTATCAGGGACCAGAGTCTGAAGTTTGCGCAATTAAAATATGCAGTCAGATGCAACAAATCCACTTCTGGAAAGAAAAGAAAAAAGCTTTTAGTGGTTAGTAACGTGAGAGGGAAACACCCTGAAAAGTGTGCAATGTAACAAATGGTTAATGGGAAGATGTATAAACACCCTGCAAGTAAATCAGGATTTTTGTTGTTGTACAATCTCTCTCCAAACAAATCAGAAGGACTGCTCAATTAATAGGATGAACCTATATTATAGTCTTCTTATAAGTATTGTAAGTTTTATTGTAAATGCTGCAACCGGATTTTTTATGGACTGTGCCAATCCTGAGTGTATTGGATTTGTGACCATTTATGCTCATTTGCCTTAGTACCAGTAAAACCTCCACAGGATGAAGCACAATTGCCTCTGGTCTATTTTTTAGGAACTCTGCTAAGGGGTTTAAATTTTTTCCTCCTCCGGCGATGGCGCGTCAGTTTCACCCACCCATAGGTGTTTCTAGTTTTGTCTGTGAAATGTTGAGGAGTTATATGCAGAGCTCAGTAGGAGAGTGCATGCCTTTCATGCAGAAAGCCACAGGTTTAAGTACATGCTATCAGAGCGAAAAGGATCTTCGGGAACAGCCCAGGACATTTGAAATGTGTAAAAACCCAAGGCAGGCCTATGCTGCAGTTACTTTCCTTTGAGGCATCTGATCAAGGCCTGTATTTTAAAATGAGCTTAAAGATTTGCTAATGTTTCATTCCAGGCAGAAAACCAGCTGGCTAAGGACTTTGGCAGTTGTTTATCCTCCTGGACAAGGGCCCCCCTGATTTATAGCAGAAGCAGGAGACAAGTTTCTCAAAGTTGTAAAAAGGGAAATACAGGCTGGGAGCAAAGGTTACACTGACCCTACATATTACAGAATACAATCAAGCTGCAAAAACACTAATTAAGAGTTGGTAAATAGTAAGATCTCTGTTTAGATAGAACTTAATACCATGAGCCATCTGTTTTAGCCATTTGTTTTGGAATGCAGGGGCAACAGGGGCAAAAGGTGATCTGGTAATTAAGGTGCCTTGTCGAGGCAAATGTAAGATATATGGCTACTTGTCTGCCATTTATGGATAGAAGGAACTATAGCTCTTTGTCTCCCATAAAAGGTAATAGGAAATGGGTGTATCTTTTATGATTGGTTCTAGCAAACAGCCAATAGGAATTTCAACCAGGCTGATTGGACAGAGGCAGCCAAAGGAGGAGCAAGGGGGCTGGGCTGAGGAAATATAAGTGCTGGCCACCAGGGCTGGATGGCAGGCAGAGCTTTGGTAACCATATACCACTGTGCCTATCATTTATTTGTCTGACAAATAAATTATTGTTTTAATTTCTCCATTGCTGCGTTGAATATTTCATTCCAGCTAAGCGTTAACCACAAGCAGGGTGCTACACCTTCTCATAGTTGCTTCCATTTGCAGAACTGCCTCACTGGAAGTATGGTGGTACCTCGGGTTAAGAACTTAATTCGCTCTGGAGGTCCGCTCTTAACCTGAAACTGTTCTTAACCTGAGGTACCGCTTTAGCTAATGGGGCCTCCCGCTGCCACCGCCCATTTTCTGTTCTCACCCTGAAGCAAAATTCTTAACCTGAAGTACTATTTCACGGTTAGCGGAGTCTGTAACCTGAAGTGTCTGTAACCTGAAGCGTCTGTAACCCAAGGTACCACTGTATGCCCAAGTAAATAAACAGGACAGCAAAATAACCAGGGGTACAGCAACGATCCTGTCTATCCAAGTGCCTCAATTGCTGAATGCCTGTTCTTCTGTAGCTAAAATGTCACACATTCATAGACAAGAGGAGAGGTTATCGGGAGTTTTTCAGAAGTACAAAAAATATTTGGGGGGTAAAACAACAAATGGATGGAGAAATCCCCCAAAATGGCTGAATTAGAACTGAGGATGCTCTGTGAACACAGAATGCTAACTGCTGGGGGAAAGAAACTAGAAAACTGGGGGTGGGAAAAGATAGGGAGAATGTGTCAGTGTTTGAAAAGGGAGAATGTGTCAGTGTTTGACCACCTTTGCCTGGTCCTCAGACCCTAGTCGGCACAAAGAATCCTTGAGAAAGAGTACTTTGCAGAATGCTGCTTTTATTCTAAAAAGTCTTCTCCAACCACGACCGACAGCTTTATACATATCAAATGCAACCAGCTACTAACCAACCAATCCAACACACAATCAATGACCACTCTATATATACAGACATATGTAGGTAAAAGGTTGCATGAGTCATGCAGGCTTTGCCGATTCATTGTAGGCCGCTGACTCATGTTGACCTATTTCCTTTTCTATTAAAGAAACAGTGGCTAATTTTAAGCTGTGACAGAATGTAACAACTTTTTAGATGCATTGTAGGGAATGTCAATGCTAGTTTCTCACAAACCTTTCCATTCCTTAAGAGGACACAGAACACATATCAATGGCGGACTCTTTCGGGGCACTGGGGCCCTAGCAACTTTCCAAACATGTTTTGTTTTTGTTTTTTTGTAAATATAAAGACATCTAAAATGTATATCCTCCCTACACACCTCCTCAATGAACTAGCTACCCACCATTTTAAACTGGTTGTTCAACAAGGACTCTAATTTCTGTGTTGCTTCTGAGAAAGAATGAGGGGAAGTTTGGTTGCTTCCCAAAGGTCATGATATATAGATATATACCTACCTATTGATAATACGAAATGCAAATGTAGCTTAGAACAGCATGTATCAAAACGTGGCAAGTCCTCTGCATATCTATGTCCACAAGGACATAATTGCCGCAATGATCTCTCAGTGCAATTTTATGCTGCTCTTCTGCAGCAGATTGAAAAGGTCTGGAAATGCCAGGCAGTGAAAGCTTTTCTTTTGTCTGACACCATTTAACAAATCAAAGGACTCTTAAATTTTATGTTCTGTCTTCAGAAAAGGGGACCAGTGTGACATCTTAGAGCCAAACATCCCTTCCTATCATTTTGTTCCATTTTGAACACTGGTGTCCCCCACCCCTTTTCTTTTTTGAATCATTATCACAAATTGACAGTAAGTTATAGAACCAAGGGCAAATTACACTCCTCTAAATTATTCATTCTATTAAGGTTTGTTTGACATAATGATCAGCCAAGAGTCAAATGTCATTGGAAGGGGCACAGCATGGCATCAGATGGTTGTTCGTGTGCCGGTGGATAAATGAAACCTAAGAATATTGCTAAGTATAACACAGCATTTCTTTAAAGCTGTTTCTTTTTTCCCCCTGCAAATGCCCCTTCTTGAAGCAGCTGTGACCCAGATCAAGCCCAGCTGGGTCTGGATCAGCAACAGCCACAGGTGATGCCGTCGGCATGGACTTTCAAATCATGCAGCAAATGATAATGCAAAATGCAAAGGGAACAGAAATGTTACCCATGTCCTAAGGTATAAAACCTGATCATGTGTGCTGTTGTGTGCATGGAGTCTCAGATGCAAATATAATGGCTGCTTACCCAGTCCTGGGGTGGGTGGCAGTTGAGGCCTGTCATGACTGGCCTGACACCCAGGAGCAATGCTGGGCTGAGTTGCCGACAGTTGGGAAATCCCCGTGCCGGCCATGGAGAAGGGCAGGAGTCCCACTAGTCCCAATTTTGAATTCCAGCTTATCAGGCCAGTCCATGGGTTGGGGCTTGGAGTGGAGCAGGCTTTACTGCGACCTACCCCTTGGGTTTAAAAGGCCATAAAGCTCCCTTCAATGGAGGGCCATCCATGTAGGCCTGTGTCTAGCGATGGACCCATAACTTCCATGATTGACTCTGTCATGCCTCAGTGCTCCACCAGGAGGCTGGAAGGGATACACACCCAATGCCTAAGCCATGGGTCGGTAAACTAAGGGCCGTGGGCCGGATCAGGCCCAATTGCTCTCTGGATCCAGCCCGCAGACAGTCCTGGAATTGCCGCTTGGATCAGCATGATCATTCGTGTTGCACCTTTTTTTGCGGTTTTTTGGGGGGGCGCCATTTTTTGACATTTCCCCCCCTCCCTCCCTCACACACACCACATCGGTGTATCCTCCCTCCTCCTGGCTTCTCCCCGCCCTGTGGAGGAAGGGAGCTGGGCTTTGATTGGTGCCAGCCAATCCAAAGCCTCGCCACCCCTGTGCTGAGGCGTGGCCCAGACTCACCACCCGCCCGTCAGCCTCTCAGTCCATGGCTGTGCTGTGAGCATCATGACGGGCACATCGCGGGGCTTTGGCTGGAGCTTGGCGCACCTGCTGACCCCACACCTGGCACACAGGAAAGCTGGCCCAGAAAGGAGAAGCGCTGCCACCCCCACTGGCTCCCAACCACAGGCAGAGCATGTAGGGGGAGGGGAGGCGCTGGGGGAAAGAGAGAGAAGCCCCTCTCTGCCGCGCACATGCAGCCTGGCCCGCCACAAGGTCTGAGGGACAGTGAACCGGACCCCTCCTAAAAAAGTTTGCTGACCCCTGGCCTAAGCTAAATCCTACCTACATTGGGAATCAATCAAGTTGTGGTCAATTTCCCTTGCTCCTGAGGAAGGGGTCACTGTGAGTAGGACTACAGTGTTGAATGTGCAGTGATGCATCCTGCTGACTCCTCAATAATCCAGATCATGTCAGAAGAGGGCTGAGGATCCATGCGCATTAGACTACAAGTCCACAAGACCACATGCTAGTGGTGGGCATGGCCAGAGGTAAAAGCAGGTGGGGCAAGGAATGCAAATGTTATCTTTGTACAGTAGGCTAGTTTTTTCATGCAGAAACTCTGCCCCCCTGCAAAGTCCAGCCAGGTGAGCAAGAAGCACTTTTGGAGTTCAATTATACATTCCAGCACAGGGAAAACACTCAATGTAAAAACAAATAAGAATGGCGAAGAGATTCAAGGCTAGCACATCTATGCATGTTGTCCTGGAGGTGACGGTACAAATAGTCATACCTCGGATTAAAGTCACTTCAGGTTGAACATTTTCAGGTTGCGTCCCGTGGCGACCCAGAAGTAACGGAACCGGTTACTTTTGGGTTTCGCCACTTGCGAATGCTCAGATGCTCAGAATGACATCACGCGCATGCGCAGACGCAGCAAATTGTGACCTGTGCACGCGCAGACGCAGGTTGCATTCTGCTCATTATGCAAACGGGGCTCCGGAACGGATCCCGTTCGCATCCAGATGTACCACTGTATACGTCTGGGTGTGGGCGATCGTAATAAAAAATAAGGTCAGAGGGAAATGAAAAGTATGAAGTGTGTGATGAAAGCTACTTCCAGAAAAATTAAGGAAATGTTCCCCACAAACCCCTGGGGCAGGGCTGAAAAATTCTTACCTTGACTGAATCAAGATGGCTGTGGTGATCCTCTGTTATTTACAGGGTATATAAACCTAACAGGAGCAGGTGGGACTCTCTTCTGCATAGAAAAGTGTTTCATAGAAGCTTGCTTTTCCTCATTAGAAGACAGTGAATGCGCCCCACTGAAGATAAACATGCCATTTCCTTTGGTTTTCCCCAGAGATTTTATCAATATTAATGTGCTGCAATTCTGGTTCATAACAAGGAGCTCATGAAGTAGGGAGGAGACCTGTTATCAAGACACAAAGCTGAAAACAATGGAGAAGTGCTGTAAAACACAATCACTGCTGCAGCAGAACAATAAAAAATGACAGCTTAATGGCTGTATCTTCTCTTAGAAGGGGGCTGGAAAAAAGGGCAGAAAATGGGAAGTGCGTCTTCCACACAGATATGGAGTGAGGAGCCAAAGTTGGGGATCAGAGCCATATATCATTGCTACCAAACCTAAAGCTGTCCATGTTTAAAAAAAAGTCAAGATGAAGAAAAATCAGAGCAACAGGGCTGCAAGGGCTGTAGCAAGCAGTAAATTGCACATCCACTTTACCTCCAAAATGTCAGCCTTGCCTTCTCAACAGCAAAAGGAAGAGGTGGAATGAATACTTAACAATGGGAGGGATTAAGTTGGGAAATCTAGAGGACTAAATGTCCCCTCACTGCCAAAAAGGAAGCACTTAATCACTGCTCCTTGTGGTTGCAAATCATCTTTGGCAGGGGGATTTTGCATTGCATTAAACGTGTCGGTAGAATCCTAGAAAGGACCAAATCAATTGGCATTGTGGTGCTGGTAGGGAGGTAGTATCTGTGCTCACCTTAACCCTTCAAAGGGGCCAAGTGTTTATTGCTCATTTTATTTGTATTTTAGAGCAAAGGTCCTTCAGTGCAGGTTCCTCTCTGCCATTTCTTACCATCCACGCTTCCCAGAATGGCTTTGGAAGGACTTGTTGAAATGTAATACCATTGCTTCCCACCAGCCACCTTTTCTCGGCTGGGTTGTGTGTTATTGCAACCCATGTTTAAACCTCTGGGATCCCACAGATCAAGGCTGTTGAATGTGATGATGAAACACTCTGAGTGGAGATGTCAGAACATTGGTGACGCCTTCTAAGATTATTCAGATTTTGATTCCATCAGTGCTCTTACACACTCCCCAAAATCATTCGCATGGTGACAGGGTGAAATCTGAGCCAGAACATAATCTCTCAATGCCAATTCATTCATAAACATATTTACATACTGCTATATCATTAAAAAAATCCAAAGTGCTTTACAATAGTATCTAGTAATTTCTCAAGTGAGACGATAACGTAGGAGTAGGTTGGTGGAAGAAGATTGGAAAAAATTTAAAGATTATTTACAGAAATATTGTAAAATTAATGAGTTATAGAAAAATGGTGGAGTGAAGTTATATGGCTTTGGCAGAAATGTTATAAGGAACTAGGTACAGATAGTTAATGTTTTAAAGGGAAAAAATAAGGTTAGAATATGTTAAGATTAATTATAGGACAGAAAACAGAGGAAGATGGAAAGGAATTGCTGAAACAGTTAACTGAAGTGGAATACAAAAAGGGAGGCGTGAGGAAGTCAATGAAACAAGTGAATGAAAGTTAAGAATGAAAATATTGGAAGTGTTTTTAATTGTTTTTGTTTTGTTTTGTTAATTCAATGTCTCATGTAGTGTTTTTGTTTTTGTTTTTTGTTTTTTATTATATTGTCATGTTTAATTCTTTTTCTTTCTTTTTGTAATCTTTAAACTCTTAATAAATATTATTATTTTTAAAAAAAGATAACGTAGGAGTAGGAAACTTGTTTTTCAGCCTGAGGATCATATTCCCTTCTGGTGGGTGAAGTCAGAGAGAAAAATGGATGGAGCAATGAATGCAAATTTTTCCTTAGCCTAGTTTTAAATAGCAAAATCACTAGGGATGTGAAGAAGTGAAAGAGTGAGAGTATTGAGGACCAGATATAGATGCCTGGAGGGTCATATGGAGCCTCTAGGTCTGATGTTCTTTACGCCGTTATGATTCGATAACTCTTGGGATCCCTTCGAACTCTACAATTCTATGAATTCTATGAAATGAGATGGTTCCACATAGCCAGAGGTTGCAAGAAATATGTTCTTCCCACCACTCAGTGTTCTTTCTTTTAAATAATCCACCCCACCAGTGAAGTTCCTTTTGAAGCCTGGCCAAGCTCACATCTCTGAAGAGGCAGTTTTGAATCATAGCCATATTTTTGTACTTGGCGATGGCTACATCTCTGACTTTCATTTCCAAATATGGCCAAACTCCTGCATATGGAACTCTGTTCTCTCTTCTACCTATCAGTTACTTGTGTACGCGGAGCCTTTTCCTCCCCATACAAGGACAACAAGGAAGCATCTGCAAGTACCAATGTCATCGGAGCCTATGAATAGCCGGTGCAATTAGGATTTTAAATCCTCCGCTAAGCTCCCAAAATATGTCAGCTGAGAAAAGAAATCTTGGTCAATTAGTCATATTAGTATATTAATAAATTATATCTGCATGAATACTCAGGACATGATAGTGATCGTCTCATCCCTGCCTCCATCCCGAGGAAGCAGCCCAAGCTTTGTCCCAATAAGAGTTCTCTTCCACACACTGCGAAGTCCCTGGGTTGAGGATTATGACACTATGTATAACAGAAACATGCACATGCCACTATAGGTAACTGAGGGTAGGCTTTGGGAAGGTGGCAGGAGGGCCCTTGTACCCTGTCAAATCGTCATGCCTCCCTTCCTAAGTCGTGCAGAAGCTTCCTGGGCTTTGGGAAGGAGGACCAGGCTTTAATACAGTGGCTGTGGCGTTTGTACGGAGCCCCGGTCGTCTCACAGACTATTGACCACTAATCCGCTGCCACCAACCAGGTCCTCCCCGGTAAAATCACTTCAGTCTCAGTTATGTTCTCAAATTAACAAAGAAGAGTGTGGTTTATTTCAGACACAAACAAACTTTAACTGCATTCCAAACGTTGTTACTCTTTACCTTCTTAGTCTTGTTTTATCCTGTCTCTATCTCTTCTACCTCCCCTCATACAAGAACCCACTGCACTAACTGTCTATTTCCAACTGCCTGCCAACTGCTTTTCCAACGGCCTCTCCCAACCAACCAACCAACCAACCCACTAAAACTAGCCAACTACCCACCAACAACTAACTTAAACCTCGGGCTAAGCCTTTTTATATACAGGTATTCTCCGCCTCCAGCTTTCCTGTTGGTTTACATATTAACCCTTTCTCTCCCCCTGTACATTTTTCAAATGAACAGGCAAACGCCACAGTGGTACATCGGGTTACAGACGCTTCAAGTTACAGATGCTTCAGGTTACTTCACTAACCAAGAAATAGAACTTTGCTTCAGGATGAGAACAGAAATTGTGCAGCAGTGGTGCGGTGGCAGCAGGAGGCCCCATTAGCTAAAGTGGTGCTTCAGATTAAGAACAGTTTCAGGTTAAGAACGGACCTCCAGAACGAATTAAGTTCTTAACCTTAGGTACCACTGTACTTCAGCGCTCTAAATTACCAGGACTAGTCTTGCTAGTCCACTGACCACACACCACTGACTTCAGGCACCCCCAGTGTCAGCATTAACACAACATAAAAATAGCATAATTAATTTTTAGAAAGTGGTTTAAGTATTGAGGCAAGATTCTCTTATTTAAAAGCATTTGACATCTAGGAAATAACAAAAAAAAATTTGAGTAGCAATCATAATGATATTAAAAGCATCTTCATTAAAAAGTCAAAGGATAGCACAGTTCATGATGAGATATATCCTTACACAGCATGCAAATCTATAATAGCATATGTATTAGTGATGCCTTGCCAATAAATCATTAGTTTAATATTCCATTGTAGATAATTTATGCCATTTTGATTTGAAAGTTGTTTAATTTAATTGATCATAAATGTACGCAGTAAAATTATTCATACCCAATAGGCACAAACTATTTGATTTCTCATTTCAAATTAATTAGAAAAACTGGAGTACTGCTACATGCTCTTCCTTCTTCCACAACAGATTCTATTTTGAGCCTTGAGATTCAGAGCTCAGCGTCTGCTTGGCTTGAAGGAGGGAAGTTGCTTTCTGTTTTTCCTTCTAAAATGGGAGCTCTATAAAAGGATGCACTTATTTGAAATAACACACTGACCTTGCAGCCTTATACATGCTTACTCAGAGATGAGTTCAGTTGTGTCCACTTTTGCTGACTCCCTTAACAAGTGTAGGATTTTAGCCTGAATTCCTATCCGTCAAAACAAACAAACATTCAAATAGTCTTACATCGGGCCCAGTTTATCCCCAGCGCAAGAAGGTACCCTCTCATGCAGCTGCAGGCTTATGTGCTCCTCCATTACACACAGAGCAAAGGTGGGGGACATTTCTCAGATGGGGGGGCACATTCCTTTCTTGGCAGTCTTCTGAGGGCCACATTCCAGTAGTAGTGAGGGCCAAAGGCAAATGTCAACAGACCAACAAGTGTAAATTTATCCTTTGCACACCAGGCTAGTTTCTTCAAACACTGAAACCCCTCTAACAGACCCTCTAAGTACCCCTTTTTTCCAGGGCTAGTCCTGGATTTATAGAAGCCATCCTGGTTTCTGATTTGATCCTGGAATGTCCCGCTTTTCCTTAAGACACCCCTATTTTCATCAGAGAAATGTTTGAAGGTATTAAGCTATGCAAACCCTAAACCAAGGAGATAAGTAACTATATAGCCCTTAGAAAACATCTGAAGGCAGTCCTGTATAGGGAAGTTTTTTTAAAAAATGTTTAATGTTTTATTGTGCTTTTATATGTGTTGGAAGCTACCCAGTCAGATGGGTGGGGAATAATAATAATAATATAATAGGACGTCCTTGTTTTCATCAAGAAATGTTATACAGCCAAATTTTAAAAATTTTGTTGGGGGTACCCATACTTTGAGCTCCAAAAGGGATCCAAACATCACTCTTGCTGCTGCTTTTATTACACAGTTCTGTCCAGTTCTGTCCTGATAGTCTCTTTGTTATTTTCCTCATCTTCTTGTTGTTATCCTATATTCCTTTCTTTGTGATCTCTGATAATATTCACAAGCAGGTTGAAAACAAACATATCCTGTGTGGATTTTACACTCTCCAAGAGCCATATCACATAAAGGACAGACGCCATTTCCACACCTCCATAAAAAACATTCCCACAGTCTGTCCGTTGATTTCCACAGGCCTGCCAATCTGTATCTCAGGGGGCCCTGCCAGGTCAAATTCACATTCCAATAACCATACATTCACATTCCGATGACCATGGCCCGTCGCTCTGCATCACAGAGATCCCATTAATCAGCAGTCTTTACTCCCGATCTTCACTTGAAGTATGTGCATTTGCTTCTTTTCCAAATATATATTTCGAGCTGATGCAAACCAGTGCACGATCAGAGACAGCGTCCGGGAGAGCCGACCCCACCCAAGGGCTTCGTGCCTAGTGCCCTCACTCCCTTCTTTTGAATCCGGGGGTGAATTATGGACACAGCAGGCAAGGCAGTGCCCCCATTCCCTTGGGTGCAAGGGAGGCTGCATACTCCCATATCAGCCTCTTAATTACCTCGTGTGGGTCGGAGAGATGTTATTGTCAGCCATCTTCCAATGCGCCCCTGGTGCCCCCCTTTTTAAAGTGACATTGCATGTCTGAGGGACTTGCGTATAAAAGAAGATAGGGAATTTTATCAAGTATAATTTTAAAGAGAAAATTATGGATTAAACACGGTGTATCCCTCATCCTAGTCCAACACTTTAGCTACTACACCACGGTGGCTCTAGAATGGGACAATGCTTGTATATAGCTCTATGCTCTATGATACAGAATTCCTGTTTTGCAATGCCTTCCACTTGGATGAGAAATCTCCAACAGCTCTTTTCCACTTTAGCATTTGTTTAGTTTGATTTGTTTCTTGTCGTGCCAGCTATATTAGTATGTACTGTACACTCAGAAACAAACTCCAGCCAGAAAGGGAATCTATGTGTAAACAGTTCTCTTCTGCCCTCCATGGCAGACAGCCTTTGGTAGAGCTTCTTATGCCAGACTTTTGCTGGCAGTGCACCCTGGCTGCTCACGCCAAGACCGAGCAAATTTAGCACTTTAAACTTTTAACAATTCTTTTTTTGATCTCGTACCTCAAATCACATCAAGGAGCATTTAAAGCTCTGATCCCAGTTGATCCCTCTGCCTTTCAACTTCTCTGAAGGTATTTCCCAAGACAGCTCCCAGAAATGGGAAGCCTAACATTTCTCATTTGCTACCCTTTCGGCTGGAGAATTTGATGCCTCTCTGATAGTTGTAGGAATAGGATAAGCACAAAGAAAGAAGCTTGCCAGGGATATGTACCACCAGAAAAGTACAATCATGTGCAAGCAAGTTTGAGGGGGTTTTTTGAGGTGGGGGAGTCTGCATTCCAGGCCAAAGCCAGCTGATCCAAATCAAGTTGTGCATCAAAATATCTCCCATTCCGTTATCTGCATTCCTCCCAAACTATGCATTATACAGAAAAAAGATGGCTACCACAATGGGTAGGTAGATGGGCTCAGCCAGCTCTTTTTTCCTCTTGAAGAATTCTCCATACAAAGTTAATAGGAGACACTAAATTGGCACATACCATTCCCCCAGGGGCTTTGCCACCTATTTGCAAGATGTGCCTCAGCCGCTGCAGTACTTTCTAGCTCTTCCAAGCTGCAAGAACCTGTTAAAGAAAGAGGGAAAAGGTTAAAAAGCAGCCTTCAAACCACTCCATAAAATATAAGTAACGCAATTGTCACAGCCTGCATTTTCTGAATTTTATTTCCCTCCACCCTCGCTGCTTACAATCCCTATCACCGCAACCACAAGCATATGCCTGCCAATTTGGGAGCGCACTTCACACTTGTGATGAAGTGGGCCTCTAGTCTGTGCATGTTTACAGCATAATAAATTTGTTAGTCTTTAAGGTGCCACAAGTCTCTTGTTTTGGCAGCAAAAGGAAATACACTGTAACAGTATGCATGAATAAGATGAATTGTCTTTATTAGGTATAGTCACAGAGCTTATCTGTAAAGAAAAGAGAGATGATAAAAGGACATTGGACTAGAGTAATGATAAAGACAACTATATATAAAAATTACACATGGAATATTTGAAACATTTTGATCCAATGCTTATTCCATTCAAATGGCATTTCTCTATCTGTACAATGTATTTAAGGTTGTATGTCGAAATGACTGCTTACCTGCTACCTGGAGGGCAATGGTGGTTGCAGTCTGATGAGGCATCAGGGTGATCTGGTTGCAGTCCTCATCTGCTGGCCCCTCTGGCTGCTGAGACTGACTCATGGCTGAAGTCAATTGTGGGACCAGAGAGAGGAAAGTTATTGGACTATGCTAAGGACTTTTAAAAGACTGGACCACATTTTGAAATTGTGTGTGTGTGTGTGTGTGTGTGTGTGTGTGTGTGTGTGTGTGTGTGAATTTTAGTTGGTAGGTAGCAGTAACTTTGATCTTTTTGCAAGAGTTAGTTTCCTGGAATGACAATGTGTGTTTTAAATCACAGATTATATTGAAAAAAACAGGCCTGAAATACTTATCAGTATTTCACATGAGAAAGCGTCTTCTCATTAAGGGAGAGCACGGGTTGCGGATGGGGCCAGGCAAGACACCCTTATGTTTGTCAGGCAAGATAGGATCAAAGGCTGGAGCAGATTGGTGAATGGTGTTACTGGGGTAAAATTGATGTTGCCAATTTAGGGGTGGGATCAGAGGCTATTTAAGCAAGGTCCACAGCTTGCACTTTCTCTTTCGCTGTGGACACCGGATCTCCCGCCCGCCCTCCCTTGATTGGGCTTCGCTTTGACCTTGCTATGCCTGTCATGGGGTCGTCCGCATTGGTGCGGGGGCCTAGTAGGAATTTTTCCTTTTGGCTGATTAGTGTGTGCCAATTGGGTTTTGCCTACTGCGTAGCAAATCGTCACAACTTGTAAGGTTGGCGGTTAGGCATTGGTTAAATTGGTTGGTGGAGGGGTATAGATTGGCTGTGCCTGCCCCTCCAATGCTGCGGATGCACGGGTATTCCGTTAAAGGAATTCTGGAACTTACCATCCCCTTCGTACAAACCCTGAGGGCAGGGTGCGGGCCGCGTAAGTTCCAAGGAGCATGCGGGGATTAGCTGAGGGTCTGTGTCGCAGCTCCAGTTGTCCCTGATCTTGTTCCTCCGCACTGGCTAGGGAGTCAGTGCTGTCCCCCAAGGCGGGGGGGACAGCTAGTCATAACCAATGCCTAAGCAACCACTCACAATTTGTATGAAAATAAAGTTGTGGCCAAAATTATGCCAAAAACCTTAAACAAAAATAATGTGTGATGTGTGTGTTATTGGGAAGGGTGTCTTGGGGACCTCAGCACGCAAAATGATATAGACTAGAAAGAAACGGAGTTTTCCATCTCTGTTTATAATTGCTGTGGTGGTACCTCTTGCATGCTGAAGCATGCAAGAAAACAGTTGTCTTTCAGAACCAAAATGGCAGGCAACAACTGAATAGCTTCCACCGACTGGGGCATTACATCAATAACTTATGTGTAAACGCAACTGCCTCTCTGCACAGTGCTTTAAAAATCAGTGTGCTTTTTTTTTTATTTAAAAAAGGCCAATAATAAATGGTTGTCTTTCTTACCATGCAGAAATCTCCCTGCACCAGAAGCTAATTTAATAATGTATTCAACACCTTAGTTTAAAATATTTCTGGGATCAAATCACAAGTGAGGCAGACCATCCCTCTCTTTCTACCTTAGCAGCAACACAGGACGAGTTGCCTAGTGGCCTACGGATACCTTAACACTTTGGCCCTGACGGGGCTTGTGTGTGGGGTTTTTTAACCAGCCTTCCTTGACGTTCACCACATAGAAAGCTACAATGAATTAGCATTTTTATCAGAGTTGCCTTAGCCCCCACGGGAGCGTCTTTCAGACTTTGTGACAGGAACTAATAATTCACAGCTCTGAGACTTTCATGCTCCTGTGTGTTTCTGCCAAGGAATCCCCACTGGAGATAGTCTGATAGATAGAAGACTCTGTACAGTGAATGTTCTTGCTGAACCCCCTTAGCGCTCATGCCTTTTTTATTATAATTCAACATGGCTGCCAGCCCTCATTATTACTACAATACCAAGAGAAAAACTGTTTTTCATGAAATCAGGAGAGACCAGTAATTCATCTGAAAGCAGGTGCTCAAGCCACAATTGTAGACTAGTAATGTTTGTTAACGAGGCCCAGGAAGTGCTTATGCTTTGTAAAATATATAAAGACATATGGTCATCTGCCTACATTGCTTATGAAACCTCATTTGAAGACCTCATCACTGATAGGTCATGTAAGGGAGAAATCTCAAAGGGCAGTTGCCCTTGGATGGCTGAAAATAGTTCAGGGTTATAGCACTCAGAACTGATATCAAGCATGAGGAGAAAATGAATGAGTTGTGACAGTCCCTGTTTTGCACAGTTTATCACATTTGATATGTTTGGCAGTAGTTCCTTAGTAACAAGCTAAAAATAAAAAAGAAGTAGCTAAAATGACTTGAAAGTGGTAATAGACAAAGATGGTGGGTCTAGTATTTGGGAAATAAACACTACCATCACAACCATCAGGGAGAATGCATGCAAACTTATGTAATGCTGTTGGTGTTATTTATTTATTCTTACTGCTTAATGCCAAAGTAGGCTTCTAGGTAATGTGCAAGTATATAAAAGACACAAATATTGAAAACTGGCTCAGACAAGGTCTGGTTTTCAAACTTTCTAACCCCAGGGCCCACTTTAGATGATGGAGAATCACAAAATGGTGGCAGACAAGCAGAATTTGGCATGATCAGCTGACAATTACCAACCCATCTTTGAAATTGCCATATTTGAATTTTTTTGCCACAGCATTTTCCTTGAAGTAAGGAGTTCCATAGTTCAGCTTTCCTCAACTAAATGCTGACATTTGCTTTGCAAGTATTCTGACATCCTCCCCATTTTAGGCAGAATTGGCTGATCCAGAGGACCTTTTCTTCTATATATTTTTCCTTCTCACTCCACATGTCCCACAGTATTTTTACCCATCTCCTGTAATTTCTTCACCCACCTTCCTTTCACATTCAACCTGTGCCTTATCCTCCCAGCCCAAGTTCCAGTTTCTTCCATCCCTCCTCCCTAGCCCTGTAACATTCACTTATTCCTCCTATAGTTTCTTTTCTATCCCTAATATATTAATTTATTATTAATAGGCAATCAATCTCATTTTCTAATTTCCTTCAATATCTCCTCTGGTTCAGAGGAGGATTGCCATCCTCCCCTCCTGAACTTTTCTGTCTCCCAGTAACCTTTACTCAGCAAGCAAGAAATTGAAAGTACTGGCATTGGTCCAACCAAATGGCAGTGCCCTGGATAGGGCGCATTGCAGGCAAATGAGGAGCCACTGGGCAGGCTGTGGCACTGAAAGTGCTCAAAGGCCCACTGTTTGACAAACAATGCTCTAAAGCATCAGGATCATATTTCCATAGCAGGCAGTCTTGAACATATACGTTAAACAGAAGCTTATAATTGACAAGATCAAAGCAACTTAATGGATATGATTTTGTGTGTGTGTACCAGAACACAACAGACCACCAAATTATCCTTTTTTATGGAAGCTGGGGTCTCTTTCTTGACTTCTACTAGCCTAATCCTATATCTGCTCACAATGCACAGGAGGGCAGCATGCTTTGGAATAGCGGTTGCCAGAAACGACAGGAGAGGAGAGCTCCATTCTGTTCATATTCTGCTTCAGCATTTTCCAAAGGCATCTGTTTGGTCTCTGTGAGAACAGGATGCTGGAGTAGATGAGCTCCTGGCTTAGATGAATGGGCTTTTCTTATGTTCTTAACAACCAAACTAGTCATTGCTTAGTACTAGGTGTTGTTTAAGGTCTTAGCCCTCATTCATTAGTTACATAGTTCCCAGAATCATGAGCAAGATTCGGTAGTTGAAAGAAGAAGAAGAGGAGGAGGAGGAGGAGGAGGAGGAGGAGGGGGAGTTTGGATTTGATATCCTGCTTTTTCACTACCCTAAGGAGTCTCAAAGCGGCTAACATTCTCCTTTCCCTTCCTCCCCCACAACAAACACTCTGTGAGGTGAGTGGGGCTGAGAGACTTCAGAGAAGTGTGACTAGCTCAAGGTCACCCAGCAGCTGCATGTGGAGGAGCAGGGAAGTGAACCCGGTTCACCAGATTACAAGTCCACCACTCTTAACCACTACACCATGCTGGCTCCCTTCCCTCCTCTTCAGTTTTCTTATATAGCAACAAATTCATTTCTCCTAATGCCAGAATGCTTTTAATATTATTTTCCCATGTGTTTCTCTCCCG
Organism: Podarcis cretensis; assembly: GCF_951804945.1. Classification (NCBI taxonomy): domain Eukaryota; kingdom Metazoa; phylum Chordata; class Lepidosauria; order Squamata; family Lacertidae; genus Podarcis; species Podarcis cretensis. The sequence goes on along the minus strand of NC_137170.1, from coordinate 114,466,174 downwards.
CCCACCAGCTTTATTATATAATGGTGTTGGACTGGGAAGACTGATTCTAGGGTGGGGGAGACTATGTTATTTTACAACCATAACAAAGTGCTGACAACATTATAGCTTTTGTCTGTTTTTGCAGCAGTGTATTAAAAAAAAAAACCACCCTTCATTTTCTCCTTTTCATCTTTCCTTGGTTTGTGCTGCTGTTATACATGAAAAACTTTTCAATACACTTCAGCTTATTTCAGCTATTGCAGTAACAAGTCGATTTGGAGCCAGTTCAGTTACTATGGCATGTAGCTTAGTGGCAGAAACACCTCCTTATGTGGAGCAATTTCTCTTATGTGATTAGCCTGAGTTCGGTAAATGAGGATATGCATGAGACCCATGCAGCCCCTTCATTCCCACTCAACTCCTTTCCTTTGTGCAAGTCGGGAAAGAGGCCAGGAAGTTGCAGTTAACAAGAGTTTCCCATTGCTTGCTACCAGGAAACTATGGTTAATGACTTCCAAATAAGCCAAGTTTTGTACATAAAACCTATTTAACAGACATTAACCATAGTTTCCCATTGCACAGAGATTGTACACATCCTGGCTTATGAATGCAGGATTTGATTGTGAGAACACAGCCAATGATATTACCCTGAGTGATTTGTGTCTTCTGTGTTACATTTGTCTCACAGACCAGTGATGATGGAGCAAGAGAAATAGCTTTTCCTCCCAATCCAGCTAGGCTCGAAAGGGATTTTAATTTTATTGTACATATATTGCAGATGGTGATTTAAAAGAGAGAGAGAGAGAGCTCTGACCCTTATAGTTGTAATTTTCCCTCCATAATTGGTTCACTATCTCTGTACGGGGTTGTTCTGCAAAGCAGAATATCTGTTCCACTAGGAAATAAAAGGCATCACTAAGACTTTTTCTGCCAAGCTCAATACAGATGACCTTCTAAGTCAATTACAGGGCACTTGTCTGGGAACAGTCTTGGCCTTTGAAGGCTGGAGAGTTCATGTACTCCTATAAGGCTCATCTTTCAGCCTATCCACATGGTTAATCTCCTCAAGTCTGATGAAATCTGAATACTGATATGATGTGCTACGATGAAACGACAAGCATGTAAAATTCAACACAGCCCAAATTAATACAGCCAATGTATTTCATGACATAGGACACTGACTTGCCATCATAGGCACCAGCTCCTAGGGCCTGAGGAACTTTCACTACCCCCCATTTGTGTGTTTTTAGGGGGCTGGGCCCCCACAATGTTCAGCAGCTCTATCCCCTGGCTCCTTACGACGTTGTGCACACAACATCTCACGCATGACGTCAGAACACCACATCAGGCCCCCTTAATCATCTTGAGAAGCTGGCACCTCTCCTTGCCATATTTCCCCCACTAACCAACCACTATTGACTGCTTTACAAGGTGATGTGGTGAATTTCATTTAGAATTCTCCTAAATATTTTTAGGAGTTATACAAAAACAAAACAAGGTAGATTTGTAGTATCTAATCTATCCGTGACATTCTTCTGATGTTTAAACAAGCGTGCTTAACCCAGCCGCTTTTATTTTGGAAATATAGTAGTCATGGGGTCCTGATCCAGAATAGGCTCCCAATCTGCTTCCTCTACAGTAAGGCCTCTCCAGCTTTCCCTTCTTAGGGTTCCAGTCTTTAACCTGGGTTTAGACTGGACAGCCCTTCAACTAAAGGAGTGTATTCTTGTAAAGTAGGACCTTGGGTCAGCCTACTCCCAGTCCCTGTGTCACTGGCTGGAAAATATAGTGACTCTTAAGGTTACAGATAGGGATGTGGGTGGCGCTGTGGTCTAAACCACTGAGCCTAGGACTTGCTGACCAGAAGGTCGGCGGTTCGAATCCCCGTGACAGGGTGAGCTCCCATTCCTCGGTCCCAGCTCCTGCCAACCTAGCAGTTCAAAAGCACGTCAAAGTACAAGTAGATAAATAGGTACCGCTCTGGCAGGAAGGTAAACGGAGTTTCCGTGTGCTGCTCTGGTTCACTGGCTTCCTCGGCCAATAAAGTGAGATGAGCACCGCAACCCCAGAGTCGGCAATGACTGGACCTAATGGTCAGGGGTCCCTTTACTTTTAAGGTTACAGAAACTGGCCTTCACCGATACAAATAATTTACAGGAGAAGAGGATGCAGAGTCCATTTAAGTCAGTATTGCCTACGTTGGCAGGCAGTGGTTCTCCAGGGTTTCAGAAGATGCCTGGGAATGAACTTGGGACCTTCTCCTTTCAAAGCAGACACAATGCAACAAATTATGGCTGTTCACCATAGATTCCCAGTTGATTTCATCTAGCATCCTTGGTTAGCTGTATTGTTTATTCTACTTAAGCATCTTGGCATGGAAAGGCTGTGAATATGATTTGATTTACATGTGTATTTTGTTTATTCTCTCCATCCTCAGCTACTGAGCCTTCATATGCTTGTCCCCGTAGAAACTAGAGAATTCGTTCTAGCAGAGCAGTGAAGCACTCACTTGTTGACTTTGTTCCTAGACTACAGGTGGCCTGATTTTGGATCAATGGCAAAGGCTTTTTAAAAGAAAGAAAGAAAGAAAGAAAGAAAGAAAGAAAGAAAGAAAGAAAGAAAGAAAGAAATTTCACCAAGATATATTCAGACATTCATATACTGTATAAAAATGTACTTTTGCGCCATAGACACAAGTATAGATGCATGTAAAACACAACAGTGTGCTGAATTTGCTCATATGTAGCTGCAATTGTGCTCACATAGAGATCTGAGGCTCCTTCACTAGTCTTGATGTCATGAGCACTGACAGATTATTATTTTTAATATGCACAATCACATTTTTTTGTAAGGCTTCTGTTATCTTTCTACAGGTTTAAATGTCAGAGGCACACATGTAAAGCAGTCTCTTTGATACACTGTTTCTGAACAATGCGAAAGGCCTCACATCACTAGGCAGGATGAAACAAATCTGTGTAAATTTAATTTGAAGAAATGTACAGAATTTCCGCTCTGCTCCTGATCTTGTATTGGGTTGCAGGGCATGCTTTTGCGGCCAAGGGATGAATCCCCAGCCACCATCTTCCTTAAGGGCAAGTGGGCATGCTCAGTTACAGCATGCTGAGTGGAGCAACATGAAGGACAGGGCAACCTTCTACATGCAAAGCAGATGCTCAATCACTGGAATCGCACCCTCCCCACTTAGCAGCCTCCTTCTCCATGGCATAGGAGTGCACTCCTTGGGGCCGAGGGGTCTTCACCCCCCCCCAAAAATGGAGGGGGTCTGCCACCACAAAGTTGATGCCATTGCCACTCAAATGGTGTGTGTGAACCAAGTCATGTGATTGATTATGCAGGGTGGGACTTACCTGCCCCCCCCATATTTTATTCAAGTTGACACCCCTTCTCCAGGCTCAGACATCTCTGTGCTCAGTCCTCTGGCCCCTGGGATGACCTCCCGGGAATTATAGGATTGCCCCATAGAATTCTTTGTGAATACATCCTCCAAGCAGCCACATTGCCACACCTTGTTTTCCTTCTGTGTTCACACAAATGGCTCTTGAGAGCCTTTTCCACATGACCCTCTCTCCATAAGGGCAGGAGTCATGGGGAGAAAATAAGCAGGCAATTTATGTGAATAAGCCTCCTGGGTTTTTTAAAAAATGCACTTTGCCTATTTTGTCTCACTGCCATTGCTAAACGAAAGCAAGTGGGGTGCATAACTAAAGGCATTCCAAAAATGTAGGTTACATACAATCTTTTTGCACTTCAAAGCTTGACCTAATCCTGATCAACTGAGTGACTCTCTTCCTTTCTTCTCCAATCAATAGGCTGAGCTCTGCATCAGTGAGCAATTAAACTTTACCCTTCCTTTATCCTTTATTTTTGTTTTGTTTTGTGTTTTACAATTTTACATACATTAAAGAGAACCCCCTCTCCCCAAACCAGTACGGTACATCCAAGTCTTTCCTTAATGAGGGACAGCAATGATTTCTCCCCACTCAAATATTACACAGCTATTCCTAGTGTAAACAATTTCCTGCAGAAGTGTTGAATCAGGAACAGAAGCAATAGGACATGTTATTGGAACAAAAAATAACTGGGGTGTGTGTGTGTGTAGATTCTACACACAAACACACTATGCTACTTGTTTCATACTTATTATTTCATATTTCAGGGAGGAAAATAAATATTTTCCCCTGAGGGACATATGACCCATTGCTACAGCACCTTGAAGTATAAAGCAAATTGTGCCACATGTCTGAATTTAGGATATGGCTGCTTCAGCACTCCACAGTGGGATTTTAGAGGCCTGGAAAAAAATTCTCAAAGAAGTCTCTTGAGCTCATCTGGAAAGAATGTTCCAGATGGGCTGGAAGTGCCATTTCATACGTTTGCATTGTCAACAACGGGATTTCACCAAGTCACTAAACTGTAGTTCCCTCACTCTCTTGTAAATCGTGTCCTCCTCCCAGAGAGCACGCGTTCTGGTCAGATCATCAAGACTGACTTCACTGCTGTTGTGGGTGGTAGCGATTGGATAGCCACAACAACCCGATTGGTGGTCCCTCAGTTGCTGGGGTAAATCTGGCCAATGGGATCTTTTCATGCATTAACCAAGGGACACATATATACTGCTGCACATATATAATGCTGCATTGAGCTTCCTCTTTTTGCCTCGTGCATCGGATCACCCGCCCACCCTCCCTATATTTACGGTTCACTATGACCTAGCTATACCGTTGTGGGTCGTCTGTTCTTGGGACCCCGGTAGGATTTCTCCCATTTGGCTGATTGGCTGGTGCCACTTGGGTTTCGCCTGCTGCGTAGCAAATCGTCACAACTTGGTTTGGTTTGGCAGTTAGGCATTGGTTCAGTGGTGGTGGATGGGATGTGGATAGGCTGTGCCTGCCCCTCCAAAGCTAGGGTATTCCGTTAAAGGAATCCAGGGGCTCCCCAGTGGTGGAGCTTCATGCTCCGGCACCGGGGACAGAGAGCAGGCGGGGTGGGGCTGGCGTGTGTCCCGGGGGCAGGGCGCACATCCTGGGGGCGAGGCGCCCAGCGTGTGGGGTGGCAGCCACAATGGCACCCTGGGGATCGCTAGACCCTAGAAGGATCCATGACAACAAGAAGGGAAAATTAAGAAGAAGAAATGAAAACAACAAAAGAATAAAAAAGCCGGAGAAGAAACCTTACCTCCCATCCTGACATTTCCTAGCATGTTGCTTCACCATGAGGTCATGGATTGCTCTGTCTAGTTGCTATCCTACACACATTTACCTGGGAGTAAGTTCCTCTCAAAACAATGACATTTCCAAGTCGACATGCACAGAATTATGCTGTCAACCACATGTTTGGCTCATCCACTTAAATGAATGGGGTTTAAATGTGCTTAGCTTTAGCAAATCTCATCACTCCAGCAAATACCACAGCAACTCTCATCATCGCAAAAGCTTTGAAGTGCCATTTCCACCCCAAATCTCCGAGTGGCCAAACAAGCTCTGGAATATGACAGACATCAATGAACTGACTTTATATTTTCCACAAGCATGTATGAGAAATATTCATTACTGGCCTTTTAGGGGGATAAACCAGCTGAAGATGAGGATGTATAGGAACATAAGAGCCCTGCTAGATCCCACATTCTGTTCTCATGGTGGCTGTGGGAAATCCACCAACAGATCTAACCATACTTAAGCATTTTAATGTCAACAGAAAAATTAAATCTGTTCCAGTGTAAACAATGGAGCATAGACACTTAAATTTGAATGGATCTTGCCCATGTATATTATTGTATTCCAAGTGATTTTTAAAAATGACTTTTCATCACCTGATCAAATATTAATACATAACACTATTTTCTAAAAAGATGTCTTAATATCAAGTCTCTGTTTAAAGCTGTAAATCACATTGGGTGCCTTGGCAGAAAGTCAATATATAAATGTAATAAATAAATAGTAAAATTATAGATAGGTAGGTGTCAGATTTTAGATTGTTATATTTAAGAAAAATTAAAAATGGCTGTGACAAGGAAGTATACTATCCAAAAATCCCTTTCCATAGAAGAGATTCTTTAGAAGCAAATTTGTCTACTGCAGAATAATTGCTAATATGGAATGAAGGTGTTGAACTTTCTACCTGAGTTAGTACACATGACCGCTGACAATAATAAATTCAGAAAAGCAATCACTCCTGTTTTCATTAAATGATTATTATACTCCATAGTCCTTCCCCTTTCATAGATCACTCCCAATGCTAACAGGATTTATTTCTCTTTAGTGATAAAGTATTATTCATATATACCACCTGATATTTCTCCACAATGCATCATGCTTCAACCATCACCACAACTTGACTTAAATACATGAGGGAGACTTAGAATGAAAGAAAGAAATATATTTCTGTCAATCATGGAAAATAATGGTCTGATAACAAGTATGGTCAGGGATGGAATAGATGAGTGGCTTTCTGTCCATCTCCTCCAAAACTGTAATTCTGTGAAGTGAGAGACGAAATGTCCTTCAGCTACGAAGAAGGGCACTTCAGTAACACTTGCTATTTTGGAAGCTGTGAGACTTTGCTTATGCAGCCAAAACAAGAACTTCCAAGCATGCAGAGTAAATGCATGGCGATGGGAGTGGAGTTGAAACAGGATTCAGTTTGCATTTAAAGGTGATTCTACCCGATTCACACATCACAAAAAAATAATATGCAAACCAAAATAGAGGCATCCTTCAAAATTCACATTTCTGATTTTGCAGGGCAGTTGTACAGCCTATGCAATTTACACAATGAATAAAAAATGCATGTGTTGCAATAAAGTGTGCATAAAATGCATATAGTAGTGAAAATTCTATATTTTTCCTATATTCTATAGTTCTGATGGAGCTGTATTTCAAGCTATCTGCAGCACATGGCAGCAATTCAACTCTGTCCACGGTTGCATGGCAAGTGCATGAGCTCCTCCTGGATGTGTACGGGTTTCTTCGTTGACTGCATTGTTGAAAGCAGCCAAATACACACATCTTAAGCCTGAAGCTGTCCATTACACTAGAGTAAAAAGGGAAGTCTATGTCATGCAGGAGCTTCCTACATGCCTTGGTGATCATCATTTCATGGTGCTTTGAAGCTGTGCCTTTATAAGAAGGGCTTGCTTCATACAGTGCTTCTGCTAGCACCCAAACAGAGTATGTTGATAGCAAAGAGGGAACAGAAAAGAGACAGCCTCCGTTTTGAATTTTACTTAGTCTTTCCCCTCTATTAGACATCAATTGAACATAAAAATTTCTTCTTTTCAACTTTATCTGTCTCTTAACTGGAAATGCACAAGAGTAAATACAGCCCTCTAGATTTCATAAAAGTATTTCTGGAAGGATTAGGAAAAATCTATTTGAACAAACATAATATTGCTATACATTTTCTCAAGAAGGATGAAGGATTACTCAATACTTGTAGGATTTCCCAACTTAAAAGAGCAAGAGGCACTGGGACATGTTGCAGCGTACATTAATGGGATAGTTAAACATTTGTGTCACCCATGGAATTATCAAATTAAGCAACATCCTTCCAAGAGCCCGGTCCTTTCTTTCTTCTCAGTTTTTAAGAGACTACAATTTTTTTCCTATTCCAGATGAAATCAAGCCCACATGTTCACTCTGCACCCACCCCACACTGGTCCCACTTCAGTGTTCATGGTTTGACGGCAGACAGCCTGCAGAATGTGTATGGGCTGTCCGTATGCACTATCAATATGTGTTTGGTAGATTGCCCCACTGCAGACATGCTCTCAATGCATGGGCAGTACTTGGGAATGGCTAGTGGGGGAATTAATTGGATTAACAGGAGTGTCTTCTCCTTTGGTTACTGTTCTGTGGCTATGCATGCCCCAGGAAGTGCAAGGAAGAGAATATTGGGAAATGGATACACCCATATTAGTCTATGGGAACTTACTCAGCACTCAAAGGAGAACACCATGGAAATGTGAAGTGGTTGCTCCAGTTGGGTTCTAAAAGTGCCGCCACTATAGTCTCTGTCACCACCTCAATCCATTTTTGATTGGCTGTCTTCCTAGAAAAGGAGGCTCCATTGAAGATGGACTGTGCCTGCTTATGAGCAAGCGTCCTATGCAAACCCACTGATGCCTCCATGTGGATCCAAGGTTCCCAGATGGGGGACTTCAAACAAGTGTGAAGCAGCCCTAACAATGTCTCCACCCTGCGTCGTTGGCACCATTGGTATACCTTTTATTCACACACAGAGCCTCAGGAAGGCTCTCAATAATACATGGAACTCCGTAGCCTGGGGGGGGGGGTAGTCTCATTATTTTCAAAGCCCTGAGTATACAATGAGAGACAGACCACAGTGTGCAACTTCTGGTATACATCCTCCCTCCCCTCTACTGCTTTGCTCTTTGTGAATCAAAGGCAGCATGAGTCTTTTTTAACAACTTATAAAACACAAGAGGGAAGCCCGTCTTGTCCAGCCATGTTGTTACCCAGTACTGAAATCCGATACATATTATTTCAGTAATGAAGCCAATGGAACCTATTCAGAATTAGATTTCTGTTGTTCCTGTATCTCACATGTTGGCCGTTGGGGCTATTCTTTCAAAGTGTGCTTGTGTGTGAACACACACACAAACACACACACACACACACACTTTTTCCTTTTTTTTTTTTTTTGCAAGGTAATCATCCACTTCTATGAAGGCATTTTTTATGACTCATAAAAGTTAGAATTAAATTCTTTCTTTTTTTGTGTTAAATTTAATTCCAGCTGTGACCATCACTGCTCCCTGCAATTTAACACACGCTGAACACTTTAATATAGCAGAAGCAATGGGCTCTATATCCGCTGAACAAATGACTATTGAATGCTCTGTTTGAGTGTCTGTATTTTTTCTTGTTGTTATTTTTACTAACAGCGTAGTCTTCTACATGTCTATTCAGAAGTGAGCCCGCTGAGTTCAGTGGGAGTTAACAGCACCTATAGGACTGCAGCCTAAACTGGGGAATTGTACAGGAAAAACAGGAAAACTTGCTGCAAATTAGGCAGGTTTCTAAAGACAATGATATCATATTTCCTCTCCTCCCAAAAATATCACAGACCTGCTGAGATAAATTTTTTCACACTTGTTGTATGACATTTACAGCAATCATTCTGTCCCTTTTCATTGCAATTAACTTTTCATTATGAAATGGTTTTGTTGTTTGTAACAATGTGTTTTATTTATGGAATATGTTTAGGATATGCAGGGATAGGAACAATATAGATATAATCACTGCTGTTCTTATTGCAGTTTTACTATGATTTTGTAATTTTTAACTTTGTTTTCACTTTCTACAGCTGTTTTATTCATTCTTGTTAGCTGTCCTGGGCTCACAATTGGAGGATGACAGGAGCAAAAAAGTTTTGATTAAAGAAATAAATGAATATAAAACAACAACCAAACAAAGTTCCTGATTGGCTTTGCTCATATGGGCAGTGACATTTCTGAGAACTGGCACCTTCATGGCAGTGCTATAATTATACCATAATTATAATTACACTGTTAAAACACACACACTCTCTCTCTCTCTCTCTCTCTCCCTCTGTGTGTGTGTGTGTGTGTGTGTGTTTTTATAGAAGACAATCTTACTCGGCTATGAGTGATCACCAAAGAAGAAGAAAGAAGATAATTACACGCAATAGGTAGCTATTGAATTTTAACCAGCTTAACTCTTCTCACTTCCAAGATCCAAAATCAAACACATCACTATGATCTTCTCAACAAGAGAGACTTCAATTGTTTCTTAACATTTCCACCAAACCAATGTACAAATGTGTGTGCATATGTGATCCTAATATGTTCACAAAGCAATTGTGCACAATTTCAGGTCAGTCTGCATATTCTCCAACATGCCTTGGGAAATGTGCATCTCTCAAGTATCTTTTGTACTTTCCTCAAGCCAATATGCATGAAAGTGCATCTCTCAACTGCATTCTATACATTCTCTAGAAAATACGCATAATCTTCCATTGGCCTTGGGGATTGTGCTGTTGCGTGGTTTTATTTCCTTCCACTAAAATACTGAAGTATGTCCTTAGTTCCATACTACTCTTCATATGAGTGTAATAATCCTATGAAGCACCTAAATACCACAAAGCTCTCATTAGCCCTGACATTTCCAAGTGAATTACAACAGCTGTTCTATGTTAAAGGGAAATTTCAATCAAATTCACCTTTGATAAGCAGGAAAGGTAAACATGACCAAGCTGCTAATGTGCAGGCTGTTCCATTAAGCTTAAGCTGGATGTTGTGATGGAAAAGTATGCCTAGCCATCTGATAGATTGTGCCTCCTGCTTTCAAAATACCATTCCCACTAATCAGTCTGAGCAATCAGTCTCTCTCTGTCAACCCACTAACACATAATCTTAACCCATCATGTAGGTTTGTATTAAACTCAATTTCTGTTCCAAATGGAAAAAAATACTACTAATAATGAAAAGTGGTGGGGCACCGAGAAACCAAGGGTGAAAATTACACAAATATTGGTGCAGCAATGTCTCTTCTGGTCATCATGGATATTTAGTCCAGAGTCCACTGAGTCAATGGGAAAATCTCTCTGATTTTAAAGGCTACGGAATGCACTCTTCATCTTCAAGGGTATATCATCTGATATATTCAAACCAGCTGACCATAAAGCAGACGTGAGGAGGCCCATAACACCTGATCATTGGCCAGGCTAGTTAGGACTGATGGAAGTTGTAGTCCTTCAGCTATTTCTGATCTCCAAGTTCCTTGCCTCTGCTGTTAGGTTTTTATGAAACCAAGAAGTACAGTCTGAGGTAGGGTTAAGCAGCAGCAGCAACTTCAATCAATCTTTATCAGCATACAGAGAAGACAGGAATACATGAATCAAAACACAGAACTGGCATTTCTTCATAGGAGGAGATGCTCTGAAACAAAACCATGCAGGCCTAATAAGGTTAAAAAGTATCCCTCAAGTCTTACGGTGACGTAATTTCACAGCGTTAGCAACAACTTAAATCTCAACAGTTGGGATCATCAGAGCACAGGTGACCCCACTTTATTCATTTAGAAAATGTCCATGCCACAGTCAGTTACTGTCTCCTAATATTGCCATTAGAACCTATGGGGGCAAAATTAAAGCACAGATGCTGTTGCTCAGAGGGCAAGGAGCTGCTTTTCATCCCTGACATTTGGTGTCATGGCAGCCTGGTGGTTTGAAAATATATGCACAGGGAGGTGTTGCAACCTCCCATGGTTCTTGCAATACTAGTACACAAATACAAACACACACCATAATGATGGGTATTTTATTTGAATTAAATAAAGCATACTCTAAATCATACTCAGGCATGCTGGAGAAGGGAATAGCAATGATCATAGCTATATTCATGGTATTCTCCCCATCCTTACATTTTTGTTTCAAACTATTCTTCATTTCTCCTGCCCAGGAAGCAAGCGTCAAAGTAACCTTGACCTACTTTGAAAGAGCTGTTGGACTGTCAGTCAGGTTTAAAAGAAGTCATTAAAAGCTGACTGAGGTACCTTCTGTCAGCTTTGTGAAATCCCCTGTTGTACAAAACCACCCTTCAAAAATGACACTGCAACTAATTAAAAGTAACTTCTTGAATCACAGCCATGACATCTACCAATCCAAACAACAGCTTGTTAAACCATTCAATATTGACCAGCAGCTTTTTGATTCCTTAATAGTTAAAGCCCAAGAGAAGGAAGCTGGACTGTCAAGGACTCTTCATCAGAAAAGTGAATTCCAGCAGAGCAATTTGTGCTTCCCAGCTGATTCCCAAGAAAAATGCAAGATGTACATCAAAGACTAGGATTTCAATAATAAAAACAATGGTATTTTCAACACAACAGCACACATCAATCATTTGCCATCAAATGATGGATCAGCTTTACCAAAATCTCTCAGCTCAGGAACCTTCCTCAGATATCAAAGGTAGTGTGAGTGAACATGCAATGTCATATACAAAAGCTATCATCAGTTGCCTGAGATGGAAACATCATTTGTTAGTGGTTTCTTGTCATTTTTCTGTTTACCTTTTTCCCTTACATAGTAGAACTTCCGAAAAATAGTAAGTAGTGCAATTTCAGATTGCTTACCATTTACCAATTGTATAAATGTGGAGATTTTCTAACAGTTAAATCACTGGCATCTCTAATGTTTCGGGTAAGCAGAAGAAAAAGTAAAGGCACTGCACCCTTTTCTTGGGAATATATATTTATAAATATGTTGCCCATCTACTTCCCATTTACTTTTATTCTGACATTTAAATGTTGGTGAAAGACAACATTTATTGTAATCTTTAGGATCTCAAGGGATTTTATAACATTCAAAACAGGAAACGTGGTTTGTTTTTGCTTTAAAATCCCTCTGCCAGTTCTATCATTTCACTTCTATGGAGATATGAAGCCAGAAAGCAGGTCTTTACAAGCTTAGTGGGTGTAAGATTGTAATTTAGACTGGGTTACTCATAACAGAACATTGGAAGGACCTTTTGCAGCCCACACTCCCTATTGTCAGGTGTGCCGTCAACAGCTCACTGGCTAACTGCCTAGTGAAATCAGAGAGCTTCTTTCAGTTCTTTTATTTTGACCACAGAAATGGAGGAAGACATAATTTAAAAAAAAAAAAAATGCAATTAAGCAGCTTCTCTTTCCAGTCTATTTCTGAAATTCTTTTGTAATAAGACAGCCCTCTATATTGGACAAACAGGCCAAACCCTATGCCAAAGGATAAAGGGACATAAATCTGATATCAGGAATCACAAGACAGAGAAACCAGTAGGAGAACACTTCAATCTCCAAGGACATTCTATACAAGATCTCAAAGTAGCTGTCTTATTACAAAAGAATTTCAGAAATAGACTGGAAAGAGAAGTTGCTGAATTGCAACTTATTACCAAACTTAAAACCATGGAGAGACCTGGTCTGAATAGAGACATTGGATTCTTATCTCATTATACATGATAAAGCTATTTTTAGCTATCTCACCCCTTGCTTTTTCCTGTAAGACCAATTGCAGTTGTTAACAGTAGTCAACAGGTTTACCACACCTATCAGCCAATCACCCATTCCCACCACCCTTCTGAGTAATACCCCTCCCCACCCTCTCACTATATACAGTGGTACCTCGGGTTAAGTACTTAATTCATTCCAGAGGTCCATTCTTAACCTGAAACTGTTCTTAACCTGAAGCACTACTTTAACTAATGGGGCCTTCTGCTGCTGCCGCACCGCCGGAGCACAATTTCTGTTCTCATCCTGAAGCAAAGTTCTTAACCTGAGGTAATATTTTTGGGTTGGCGGAGTCTGTAGCCTGAAGCGTATGTAACCCGAGGTACCACTGTATAAGGGTCTGGTGACTTCTGTTTCAGTGTATCTGAAGAGGTCTGCATGTGCACGAAAGCTCATAAAGCTCAAAAACATGCAAAGACATAATATTGGACCACTAAGGGAATGTGGCCTGGGGAGAGACAGCATGGTTAGGGAGAGGGTGTGATCTGGGGAAGAGTAGAGGGCCAGATAGACCCAGAGGACTACATTTGACCCCAAGACCCCAAGTCCCCAAGTTCCCCACCCCTGTAACAGAACGCTATCCTTACTCAAACAACGAGGTTGGTTAAGAAAAATACTACAGATTTTGGAAACTGGTTGGTAATATTTTAAGTGAAAACCTGGCTTATTGAATTCTGGAAATTATAATGTATACTGATGCTCCCACAACCATGCATTTGCAAATTGTTCTCCAGAACATAGCCATTGTTGTCATAGCCTTGTCTAAGTTCTGTTGCAAGCAGGGATTAGGAGGATCTATTGGTGTTTTGCAACTTTGACCTACTGCAGGACCTTAGCCAGACCTTAGCAGAGCATACGCAGAGTTCCAGAAAGCAATCAGTTGCAGGCAGGATGGATGAAGCAGGAACAAGACACTGCTACCAGTAACTTGGTTACTTAGAGGTGTTTATTATTTACAGCAGACTTTACAAGTTACCATATACAAGAACAGAAACAGATCTTAACTAGCTCTCTTAAACTCCAAACAACTCTCAGAACTCCACATTGACCAACAAACTATCCAGTCAGTAAGGTCATAAGTCATCATGCCTGTGTGAGACCTCAACCAATGGTAGAGCTGTATCCAAGGTCCTATATCTCCAGGCAGAATAACTCCTCTGCTCAGTCTTCTTGGCCTTCAGCCAATGCTTAATTGACTCTGTGTGAAGCTGCACAGAATGGCACGTAGTCAAAAAACCTAACAGTATCTGAGGAACTCTTACCTGAGAACAGTCTGACAGTCCAGAGGTCAGGGAGTTCAGATGATTGCAGAGGCACAGGTCCAGCAGGAAGCAGCAAGGTAGAACTGGGAACTTCAGGCATTGTTTCCAACATCTGACTGCTGCTGAGAGCTCTGTTAAAAAGACCAGAGCCAGTTGGTTCTAATCAGTGCCAGCTGGCTCTTATCAGTGTGTTCCCCTATGTAAAGGCTGATCAGCTACAGGTAGAGTCACTCAATCTTCAGGCTGCTTTTTGGCAGGTGAACCTGACTCCTGACAATTGTCCTTTATGGGCACTAGTGAGCTTCACATGATGGAAGCACCATGGATGGTACCAATCCATGCTAAGTATTTCTGGCTCTTTCTGACTATACCGTATGATTGTTCTTGCCTTTAAGTCTCAGACAATGTTGTGTTCATGTAGAGACACTTCCCAAAATTTCCATGGAGAGAAACTTCTGTAGCCCCCAACATGTGCTAAAGATTGTAATGATATGGCAGATTGTTGGTGGACATTTGGAAAACTGGGCTATAATCCAAATCAATTTGGTGTCATTTTACATTTTGGTGCACACCAATGACATCATTACTATGAACCAGAGCGTAGAAGATGGAGCTGCCTGAAAAGAAGGATAAAGCCATCTGCAGCAGCTCTTTTGAAATAATGCTATTGGACGGAAATGACTTAATTCAACCACATAACATGCAATACTCTCTGAGGCCTCCAACTGTAAATGAGTAGATCTCTCATAGGTAAAGGTAAAGGGACCCCTGACCATTAGGTCCAGTCATGGCTGACTCTGGGGCTGCGGCGCTCATCTCGCTTTATTGGCCGAGGAAGCCGGCGTACAGCTTCCGGGTCATGTGGCCAGCATGACTAAACCACTTCTGGTGAACCAGAGCAGCGCACGGAAACGCCCTTTACTCTCTCATAGCACCATGTAATTCTTATGTGCAAAAGAAGTCACAAATCCACTGTGTTCACATGCTCAGTGGCATACAGAGTCTCTGTGTAGACTGCCACTGCTGCAGGAAGCATTAGGTTTTACCTGTTGCCAGTAAATGCCTAGCTAAAGTGTTATTCTAACAGATGGTCTACTCCTCAGTCAACAAACAAATTAGGTGATGGGGAGAGAGTGAGACATACATACTGATCACATTAAGCCACATTGCTGAGTTTCTTGGATCCCTTCCAGTCGGGATTCAGGCCTCATCATGGGACTGAAACTGCCTTGGTCGCACTGGTTGATGATCTCTGGCGGGCTAGGGACAAAGGTGAGAGCTGTTTCCTAGTTCTGCTGGATCTCTCAGCGGCGTTTGATACCATCGACCATGACATCCTTCTGGACCGTCTTGAGGGGCTGGGAGCTGGGGGCACTGTCATACAGTGGTTCCACTCCTTCCTCCTGGGCCGTGTTCAGAAAGTGGTGGGGGGGATGAGTGTTCAGACCCCTGGGCTCTCACTTGTGGGGTGCCTCAGGGTTCTGTCCTCTCCCCCATGCTTTTCAACATCTACATGCAGCCGCTGGGAGGGATCATCAGGAGGTTTGGGCTGGGTGTTCATCAGTATGCAGATGATACCCAGCTCTACCTCTCTTTTAAATCAGAACCAGTGAAGGCGGTAAAGGTCCTGTGTGAGTGTCTGGAAGCGGTTGGAGGATGGATGGCGGCTAACAGATTGAGGTTGAATCCTGACAAGACAGAAGTACTGTTTTTGGGGGACAGGAGGCGGGCAGGTGTGGAGGATTCCCTGGTCCTGAATGGGGTAACTGTGCCCCTGAAGGACCAGGTGCGCAGCCTGGGAGTCATTTTGGACTCACAGCTGTCCATGGAGGCACAGGTCAAATCTGTATCCAGGGCAGCTGTTTACCAGCTCCATTTGGTACGTAGGCTGAGACCCTATCTGCCTGCAGACTGTCTCGCCAGAGTGGTACATGCTCTGGTTATCTCCCGCTTGGACTACTGCAATGCGCTCTACGTGGGGCTACCTTTGAAGGTGACCCGGAAACTACAACTAATCCAGAATGCGGCAGCTAGACTGGTGACTGGGAGCGGCCGCCGAGACCATATAACACCGGTCTTGAAAGACCTACATTGGCTCCCAGTACGTTTCCGAGCACAATTCAAAGTGTTGGTGCTGACCTTTAAAGCCCTAAATAGCCTCGGTCCAGTATATCTGAAGGAGCGTCTCCTCCCCCATCGGTCTGCCCGGACACTGAGGTCCAGCTCCGAGGGCCTTCTGGCGGTTCCCTCACTGCGAGAGGCCAAGTTGCAGGGAACCAGGCAGAGGGCCTTCTCGGTGGTGGCGCCTGCCCTGTGGAATGCCCTCCCATCGGATGTCAAGGCGATGGACAACTACCTGACATTCAGAAAACATCTGAAGGCAGCCCTGTTCAGGGAAGTTTTTAATATCTGACATTTTAGTGTATTTTTCATCTCTGTTGGAAGCCGCCCAGAGTGGCTGGGGAAACCCAGCCAGATGGGCGGGGTACAAATAATAAATTATTATTATTATTATTATTATTATTATTATTATTATTATTCTTTTATGCATCCATCCAATGTGTAGCACAGTCAACTATTTATATTTCTCCCTTTCATCAATTTGCATATAAATCTTGTAATAGCAGCAAAAAATGGTGACATGATGATCCAATTGATCCCAGCATTAAGGAGGGGAGATGGCCTTGCTGCACTGAAATCTAATGCTCCGTACATTTCCTCATAGGAAGAATTTGGATTGTTGTTGAAAGCTTTGACAGCTTTGTCATTTATTTGACCAAGGTCAGTGGGGCTATTTCAATGTGCTTGCTTGAAGGTTGTCTCCACAGGGTCTAATCCCAATTGCCTTGCTCCCACTGAGCAATTATTTCTCTTGATCTCAGTGAGGCTACTGAAAAAGTGAAGTAGAATTCCAGATAAGCAAAGCCATTAGCATCCTGCCAATTTTAAGATCTATAGATGGATCTTATCCAGGAAACCACTTCAGCATATGAGCAGCTTCCACCCAGATCAATGGAACCAGTCACATTGGTTCATTAAAACATACACATCAGGTCTTTTGTCACATGAAAACCTGGAAGCTTCCAAGCTGTAGAAAAATCACATTTTCATTTGGAAAATGAGCCAACTGCATTGGTTTTAAAACTGGAATGGGAAAACCGTAGCAGCCCTCCAGATACTCCCAGCAAAATAAGCAAAGCGTTTTAACCGTGGTGTTGCTAGAAGCCTCATGAAATCAACATATTTCTGTCTCCTACACACACACACACACCAAGTTGCTGAAATGAAGCAGCAGCTCATAGAAGCCAGATTTCAGGTGTTCAGCACTTGGACAGGAGGAAACCTTGTGCCAGAGAAGACACCAAACTCTAATTCAAGAAATGCCACTAGTCTGGCTCCTTTCCATTGTATGCGATGTAGCTTCTCATTATACTCCATTCATATGGCTGTCCAGTAGCCATGCAGCTCTGCCTTGCACTGGGTTTAATCCTTCATATTGTCTATAGGAATTGTCCACAGCTACTTAGGATCTCCATCAACTTCTACCTGACTTACAAATATCCAGGATTACACTTGGTTCCTCCTAGATGCAAAAAATGTGCTCTGCCAGTGAGTTCCAGTCTTCCATGTAGGGGTGGGGAGGAAATTTGTTTCCTAACCAATTCTCACTTCCTGAAACAGGTGTCCTTCAAAATGTACACTTCTCTGATTTTTGTGGTGAAGTTTTCCAACCAGAAAATGTGTACAAAAATGAATATATTAGGGAAGTGTGTGTATAAAAATACATTTATTAGTAAGGATAGCATGGCCACCTCATGAGAAGAGAAGACTCCCTGGAAAAGACCCTGCTACGAACATGAGTTTGACCAGTGTGGTGTAGTGGTTAAGAGCAGTAGACTCGTAATCTGGGGAACCGGGTTTGCGTCTCCGCTCCTCCACATGCAGCTGCTGGGTGACCTTGGGCTAGTCACACTTCTCTGAAGTCTCTCAGCCCCACTCACCTCACAGAGTATTTGTTGTGGGGGAGGAAGGGAAAGGAGAATGTTAGCTGCTTTGAGACTCCTTCGGGTAGTGATAAAGCAGGATATCAAATCCAAACTCTTCTCTTCTTCTTCTTCTTTGACCAAGCTGCGGGAGGCAGTGGAAGACAGGAGTGCCTGGCGTGCTCTGGTCCATGGGGTCATGAAGAGTCAGACACAACTAAACCACTAAACAACAACAACAATGGATAAGATACACAAATACATTGCATCGGGGGGGATGGGACTTGCAAAATTGTGCACGCTAGCAAATGTTATGCAAACATATAGACAGAGGCGGATTTAGAGGAGCCCGACCGATTCTGTCGCACTGGGCAGGGAGCCTCCAGAGGTGCCACAACTATGATTTAGAATAGAGCATGGGGGTGGAGGGACACTGAATTTTGGTGTTGCACACGGTGCTACTGTAATCTCAGAGCCCAAGATCCGCCACTGATATGGAGAACTGAACTTAAGACTGGAAAAGTTAGAAAGTGAGAAAAGCCAACATGGACAGGTTCATCCAGCCTTACTTTCCCCTAGACTAAGAGCATCTGTATCCTTTCATTTGATTATTTCACTGAAGCAGAGAGGTGAAAGTATAACAGGCCAAATTAGCATCTGATAGCCCCACTTTCTATATAAACTATCCAGCTTTAAGTGTGGGAGTGCAAATAGATATTTGCACACCACAAAAAAGTACAATTTGTGGACAACTATAGCCCAATTACTGGAAAACCAAAAAGAGGAGATGATACATGGAGTGTTAAATATTCCTTTCAGATGTTCTCCCCCCCCCCCCCCCCCGCCACCGCCACCGCCTTAAATAAAAATGCAGATTTACTCCAAGGCTTCACAGATCCAGCCACAGTGCAGAAGCCGCAGTTCATGTCCTTTCCAGCATCACAGCTTGATTCTTACACACACACACACACACACACACACACACACACACACACACACAATGTCGATAATCTCCCATGAAGTGGATTACTGTATGTTATCACCAAATAGTGCCGTAGGTAGGTAGGAAAGAAAAAGGGGGGAGAGCAAGGTCCAAAAGACAGGACATGGTGGATTTTATTTCAGCTGGCTTGACCTCCTTCATATCCTCCACCCCCTCTCTATGCATTCACAAATTTGTTTTCAGTTGCCAAACTGAAAAATGGGTGAAAGCAGTGATTAATTCATGGAAGTCTTATAACTTGCACTATTTTCAGTAGTTGAGTCTCCTTTCCAAAGAGATTTGTACATGCTGGGAAGTGTGATGAGGCGGCAATAGAGGAATTATACCAGGATCTTTTCGTTTTTATTGCAGTGCCCTGAGACTGGATTGGATGCTCCTTTCCTGCTCTTTTCTGCCCCCCCTCCACCTCTCTATGCGTGTGAACCATCACTTTCCATTCTCCAGCAACACAGCGGAGGTGCCCGTAGGTTTGACAGAAAGACAGCTGTGCTCTTGTTTCTAAAGAATATAGTAAGCCTATATTTTATTTTATTTCCCTCCTTTTTTAAAAAAAACAGAGAGTAATATTAGGGTAGACTCAGGAAATGAACTGGCCTTGAGCTAACAGGAATCAGTTATTACTTTTGCTCCCTAAGAAATCTTTGTAATTTCAAGAATTGGAGACCTGTGGCTTTAATCTGCTTGAGCTATAGGAGTCTGTCCAGTGTTCACACAAATAATACAAAAGCCCATGGATTTACTAGGATATTTTGATTTATCCTCCTGCATTGTCTAAAAAGTAGGGGCTCTCAAACATTTTAGTAAATAGACCTGCCAAAAAAAGTTGGGTCTGTGCTGAGCTGTCAGCAGGTCTGATGTCACTGTATATAAATAAAACCCATAGACTTCCATGTCCCATCACAACCCAAGCCCCTAAAATACTGTTGCATTGGCTCAAGACAGGAAAAGTCAAGGGCTGGAACAAGTTGGTGGAACAAACATAAGTGGGGGGAAATACCAACAGACAGGGCAAATTATAGTCAAATCTCCTTCAGATTGTACATTTTAGCACACCTGGTTGGAAGTTCACACCCTAATGGGCCAACCATTGCCCATGTGATACACATGCATGCTATCACCCTTTCTGGGCAGTAGTTGCAGCTACTACTGGGACTGGCCTGGGAACAACCATAGGGTGTCAGTGACCACACCATCTAGGTCATCTATGAAGCAGCCCAATGTTTTGCATGATCACACAGTAATTTAAAGATTTTATTACATGGGTGTTGCTTGTAAAGAGGATACTTGGAAATGCAATGTGTGGATCAGACCAGTGGTCAAAATTACCTTAATGGTTAGACCTATGGTTTACATCAGGAGCAGCTAGTGGGGAGAGATGCTGTTGGACAATTGGCCTCCTGGCAGCAGTGTCATTCCCATGTATCAGGTGGAAGGGCTGTGAGGTTGGGGCTTTGCAAGCACACCAATGGAGCCAACACCATGCTCATGCTGGTGCAGCCAAACTGCCCCATCACCACCCCTCCTCTTTTCCTCCTGGCAAACAATGCTGCTGCCAGGAGGTCAGGTTCATGGTGCCATCCCTCCTCACCATCCCCTCCTACTTCAGAGTGTGAGAGTTAGGAAAGTCCTACGAAAGTTCAGTCCCATGTAGGATTGATAGAGGACATTTTGGGAAATAAGTACACAATGCTTATGTCAGAGATGAGTCTGTTCCATCAGATGGTATGAAGTTGACAAATAAATAAATAAAAATAAGGCCCATTCATCTACCACTTCTCCAAGAAGAGGTTATTTCATATTAGGAACTCTGATGTGGTGTAGTGGTTAGGGTGTCAGATTGGGACCTTGGAGAGCAGGGTTCAAATTCCCACTCAGATACAAAGCTCAGAGTGACTAGTCACAATCTTCCTAACCCATTTCACTGGAGCGCTCGCAGGCCAGTGTTTCCCAGTTGTCGGCGTTTATGCTACATTTTTAAAGATTTGCCTTGATACAGTCTTTTAACCTCTTTTGTTGACCACCAGCATTACACTTTCCATTTTTAAGTTCAGAATAGAGTAGTTGCTTTTGAAGACGATAATCAGGCATCGGCACAACATGGCCAGTCCAACAAAGTTGATGTTGAAGAATCATTGCTTCAACACTGGTGATCTTTGCTTCATCCAGTACACTGATATTAGTTCACCTGTCTTCTCAAGTGATGTGAAAGATTTTTCAGAGACACTGTTGATGGAATCTTTCAAGAATTAAGATTATATAATAGATAGATAACAGTAAATGATGCAGGTAAAAAAGATTTTTAGAAATGGAACCCATGGAGAGAGGGAAGGTTTGAAAAAAACTCTTTTTATTTTGTGGTTATGTTTATTGTGTACAACTTTATGTAAAACTAATAAAAAAATCATTTTAAAAAACAAAACAAAATCAGCTGCTTGTGAAATATGTCCTTCTCTCCCTAATGGAGGACCTGCCTCCATAATTAGCAAGCACTGGCAGGATGTGGCTGAGTCTATATATGGTCCCTGTATGGTCCCTGCACAGCTACTATTATTAAGCAATGATATCCTTATGTGTACATGTTGAGGCAATTTGTATTTGCCGGGGAGGGTGGGCAGGGGAAAGAATGTGAGGATTCACCATTGCAAGATGGGTACACAACATTATTTCCATGTTACAGATGGTGGACATGAGCATTAATAACTTCTTTAAAACCGCACAGTGACTCCTTAGCTGCATCTGAAATGCCCAGTACTCATTGTTTCCATAGTTGGCTGAAAAACAAAGGAAATTATCTGCCTTTTTTTTCATTAAGAGGTTTTATGGAAATGTATTATTTAAAAATGGAGTAAGGAATTTTCCATTAAAATGAGGAGTGTTTGCCAGACTCGGTTTATTTCTAGTTCTCATATTCTAGCTACTAACGTGAAATGACTTTTTTACATTGCAAGCAAAGAGGATCTTGTTGCAAATCTGAAGCTTCTCTGCACTTAGAAAGTAAGTAGCTTTACGTGATACATATCATCACAAGTCTCTGCAAGCTCCACCCATGGAAGGCTGCAGCTTACTGTAAAGAGATTATTTCAGGAGGAAAGAATCAAAAAAATACCTGTTATCCCCCATAAAAAGGCACACACTGTATTAGCTCCTACAGTAGCAACCATTGCACTGCTGGAAAACAGTTGGAATGGTTTTTAATGTGTTAGTTAAATGAAACATCCAAAAATGCAAAGTTATTTATTTAAAGGGTATGCTATCACTTGTACTCACACAAAGGAACAATGTAAATGTCCCAAAGTATTCAGTAATGAAAGAATGAACACATTTCCATTCATTTCATTGTCATTCTTCTAAAAATTCCCATTTGTTGATGCTTGTAACAATGAATGGATGGAAAGAGCTTGTTCATTTTTTCTGTCCTTTAAAAGAACACAAATGCACAGCCCTAGCATGCATCTAATTAATTAATGTTTTTTATTGCATTCTAAATATGCATTCTACTGTTCTGTTGCATATGCTATACCTCCCACCATAAGGGATATAATCATAGGGCTGTATCTAGCAAAACCACCTCATCAGTGCAGGGACTTCCACATGTACAACAGAACTTCCTCTCCCTCTCTACATCCTATATACCAGACAAGACTGTCCAGAGCAGATCTTGAGGGCATGGGAAGAGAGGAGATGGAGGGGAAGTTCTGTTGCACAAGTGGAAGTCCTTGAGCTAGTGAGATGACTTTGTTGTATAAAGCCCATGGTAAAAAAAAAAAAAAAAAAAATCCAAATAATCCAAAATAAAATGTAAAGTAAGAATGTCACACCCATGTGTCATATACCAAATGTATTTTGCTTAATGGAGAGAGATATATTGTAAACTGCCTGGGAGCTCATGGTAAGTGGCAGATAAGAATTCTAATAAATGATTATGGTAATTATGATTATGATATCCTAGGTGGAAATGTGTCTCACCCCTCTGCATATAATGCATGAAATTGCCCTCTATAAGTGTATGAATGTGCACATGAGAGCAGTTCAGTAGAGAGGGCAGCTCCATGTATTCATCCGCCAGTCCTCTCCATTGTGGCAATTATTGCAGACTGAAGGAGTATTACAGCTCTTACGCCAAGAAGATATCACCCAACTGGGTAGTGTCAATATGCAGTGTTTGCCAAAGCATTACACAGGAATCAGGGGATAGTTGTTGCAGGCGCAAAGGAAAGTCAGTTGTCCTTTGCACCTGGGTGGCTAAGGATCACATATAGTCCTCCTAGATGGTAAAAGGTAATGTATATGCCTCTCTTATGCAGCAGGACACTCCATGGGCAGTCATCAATGGCATGAGGTTATTTTCCAATGCTGACACAACATCTATTTATGTGTGAGGCTAAAATAAAACAAAAATACAAGCAGCAACAACATCAAGAAGAAGTCAAAGACAACACAATTAAAACATCTGAGTCAGCATAAAAATACATAGAGGCCAATGGCAAGCTTACTTTGATGAACTTGTCTTCATCAGACAGTGGAAGACAGAATGAGAAGGGTGAACCTACCACAGAAGGGAAGTCCACAACTGGGAACCAGCCACAGCAAAGGCCCTCTCCCATGTCCTCATTTCAACAAGTGTTGGGATGCAGAGAGCCTGGACAAGAGAAGACTGAGAGGAGATATGATAGCCATCCTCAAATATCTAAAGAGCTGTCACATGGAAGATGTTTTCTCCGGCTCCAGAGGGTAGGACCTGAACCAGTTGCTTCAAGTTACAAGAAAGGAGACTCCAACGAAACATCAAGATGAACTTTCTGATGGTAAGAGCTGTTCAACAGTGGAATGAACTCCTTTGGAAGGCGGTAGACTCTCCTACCTTGGAGATTTTTAAGCAGAGGTTGGATGGCCATCTATCACTGATGCCTTAGTTGAGATTCCTGCACTGCTGCGGATTGGACTAAATTATCCTTGGGGTCCCTTTCAACACTACAATTCTATGATTCTAACAGAATCACATATTATGCTACAGTATTTGTTGGAAAGTACAACACTGACCCCACAAATAAAACCACCACCTTAAGAACTTCCTGTGCCAAGGGAACACCTGCTAATGAATGAGCTATCCATACAGAAAATGAATCTGAGATGAGCAGAGTGAATCACCTTCCCCAACCTGGTGCCCTCCAGGCATCTGTTGGGCACTGTGATGACAGAATGATGGACCAGATGGGCCACTGGTCTGATACAGCAGGCCTTTTTGTGTTCTTATAAATCCTTTACCAACATTACTGAGCCCACATTGCACTGTGTGTGGCCACAGCATCATAAAAGAGTGTGATATTGATGCAAGTATGGAACAAACTAAGATGCTGAGCAAATAAAAAGCAGTACAGTACAGTGTATAAATTTAGTAAATGGTGCACCCACACATGGGGGGGGGTGAACACATGATTAAACTAATAGGATTATGCAAAATAAGCTTCTAATGAAATGCCAGTAATTAATCTTTCTTAGTCTTGAGGCTTGCTTCTAATCATTCTTCCTGCACATAATTTGATTCCAGCAAAAACTAATTCTATTCAAAGGACATGCCTTACAACATCCCTCCAATTTGTGGAGACACCACTGCTCCTAATCTAGTTATACTCCGACAGATGCTACAAAGTCCTTATGGTCCAGGTTTGTTTTGGCTGTTGGCTGCCTACTTTCTCTTCAACTATTTCATCTTAGCTTTCTTTTGTTCCAAACAACATGAAAGGAGCCAAGGAACAAAATGAAAAGGAAAAAATATGAGCAACATCTGATGTACATGTGAAACCTCAGGAACTGGTTACATTGAATTCAAAAGAGAGAGAGAGAAGATTCAAAGTGCAATACAGTTCCTATTTAGTCTTGAAGGTTGCATACTTCCAAGTAGTTGTGCTTAGCCTAAAAAGAGAGATTATACTGCTGTTCGTGAATAATTGTTGAGATACTTCCGGATACTTCAAACCTCAATGTGTTTTATTGAACAAAGTAAACAGTCATCTATCCATTTTAAAGATGGGATAATCTATTTCCAACACATGTTAATCTTGCATGTTTTTACCCTTAGTTATGTTCTGTTCCTGTGTTTTGTTTTGTTTAAAAAAATGTTTCAAACTGCATATTTAGAAGTCTGGCCACTAGATCCTTCTAGACAAAAGGTGAATTAAGAATGAACACAGAATACAAGAAAACAGGAATAGGAAGCTGCCTTATGCTGAAAGACAATTGGTCCATCTAGCTCAATAATGTCTACATTGCCTGGCAAAAGCTTCAAGGGATTCAAACAGGAGATATTCCCAGTCCTACCTGGAGATGCCAGGGATTGAACCTAGAACCTTCTGTATGCTAAGCAAATGTTTTCTCCTGGAGCTATGGCCCTTCTCCAGAAAATGATGTCTAAGAGCCACAACTATTATTAACATCCATGCAAAAGGCTGCAGAAAGCATCACGGCTCCCAGGCTAGCTGCCTAGTGAAATCAGAGACACAGAGAGCTTCTGCTTATTCTTTTATTTAAATCAACAGGATACACACAAAGACCATGGACTGTGCTCCCTTCAGTCTTGAGACATTGCTCAGAGTGTCTGCTCCACCCACTTTGTGACACTTCCTCACTTCCAAACCCCTTCTTGATGCTTATGGTGGCCGGCAACGGAATCTTTCTGTTTCTGTTTGGCTCTCTGCTCTAAGATACAAAGGGATCGCCTGGTCCTCAGAGAAGGAGGAGGTTCCTCCAGGCTTTCGAGTGATGTAGAGTCCACTGTCTGCTGTACTGTTTCTCTGACTGCTGAGTCCTGTTCAGGACTAGAGCCTCTGCTAGCTTGCTCCTGTTCCTCACCTTCCATTATTTCCCAGCTCTTTGTTGCTGCTTCTAGGGTGTGTCCATCTTCCTCTTGCTTGGACACCTCTTGAGGTGGAGGTCTCCACACCACTACTCCTCATCTGCCCAGTCCCTGACAATAAGGATGCAGTTTTAAGAGCTGAGCCGCTGGATGCACACTTCAAATGGCAGTGAGGCTGAATTCCTTGGTAACAGCCATTTACTCCTACTGGAAGTGGCTTGCCCAGCGGATATCACCTAGGAGAAGCATCAATCCTGCTTACCAGGAGAAAGATTGCTTTGGCTGTGCCCCATGGGACAAGCTGCTCCTGATTCCTGCATAGCATGTCTGCATAGCATGGATTCTGCCATTATATAATTTAGCCACTGGCCCTGTTCTAGTGCTATTAGTTCCTGTGTGCTAGCAGCCCCACACCCCACAACATGTCATAGGGAGCCTTTGCGTATTTAGCTGTATGTGTGAAGACTTCCCCAGGGTTCCAGTTCCCAGGAAAGCATTTAAGCATGCATACACTGTGGATGAGATGCCTCATGTTGAACTGGGGAGAGGAGTGTGGGACACAGGATGGAGCAACTCAGTCAGGTCCCAATCCCTTGTTCTTGTGCTGGTGTATAACACCTGATGGTGGATACAGGAGATATCCCTTCTCCAGTGCTACTAGCAGTCACACAATCCCCAATCAGAATTTTGACTGCAGTAGGGGGACAAAGGATTAAAAGCCCAATACCCCGGGTCCCAATCCAGGGTTGTACTGTACATTCAGAAGTTCCCTCCTTACACCACAGCTGTACATGAAAGGGGGCCTTCCTACTCACTTTTTAAAAGGCATTCACACAATTGCTAATTGCACAAATGACATCTCCCCTAGTCGCCCCTAATCACACTCACTTTTGAATTGTGTGATTGCTCCCATCAAGCTTGGTTTTGAAATGAAAGGATCTGAGAAGAAAGAATATTGTTATTTTAGCCAAAGGTTTCTATAAAGAAAAACAAGAGAGAGGGGGGGGGATGGTTTCAGTATTTTCTTTGCAAACATTCCCACTGCATTTTTCACCAGTTCTGTCATTAACATATAAACCCAGAGCATATTGCTGAGTAAAACATGGGTCTCTTCCTCTCAGCATAGCTAATCCAACACAGGTCAAAATATTTTCTGGTGTTTCATCACATCTTAGAAATGTGTTTCAAATACATCTAAATTCCACTTCACATATGATAAAAATTCAGTCTCACAAAAAGTTATATTATGAGTGTGCACACTCACACACACAAAGACACACGCGTGCGCACAGTCAAACACACACACACACACACACCAGAGAACTAAAATTATCCAATGAGTTTCATCACTAAGCAACGGATAGTGTAAAATTCATGCCTAGAACTGCAAAAAAGAGAAGAAATAAGGGGAAAGAATGCCAATATCACCCACACCCAGAAGCCCAGCACAGAGAAAGTTTCGAATGCTTAAGTCTCTTTGAAATCAAACTGAATTTAAGCTAATCACAACTAATTCACTTAATCACACATCCCAGTGGAATTTTCACTAAGCCCAAAGTGACTGGGGACCCAAATAACTGAAGGAAGCCTCTTGTAGTATAAGCCTGTTCAGCGTGTTAGATCTGGAGGGGGGCTTCTAATGGTTCCACTATCAGAGTGGTGGGGAATGTTCAGTGTGCAGGGCTAATTAGATCTGCCAGGTCTCCCTGTTTGATCCATGAGTTCATATTGTTCAGGTCACACCCACCTTCCCTATACCTGGTATCAGGTATGGGGCAGATTGACTGAGACAGAAGGGGGTGTGCAGCAGACACCTTCAAAACCTTGCATTAAAACTCCATGTACAGCATCCAGCTCTGTCACTGGAGGCCCAGGTTGCCTCAGTAGCTAGAACTGCCTTTTACCAACTGTGACCGGTGCAACAACTATGGCCAATCTGCACCAGTCAATAAAAATATTGCTTTTATCTGTTTTTCTTGGTAAATTTCTTGTAAACTGTTTAGAGGTTTCATTACAATCAAGCTTCTGTGCACGTTTTGCTGGGGGGGGGAAAGAAAAGAAAATTAAAATAGCAGTGAAAAATGAGACCTTATGAATTCTTCTGAACCTCTTGGTCACTTTTGATATCTTCAAGGTATCCCTCCGGTCCAACTTTTTATAACCCAATAATTCTGTTCCTGCCTGGATGGCTGTTCTTACAAGATGGTTTGGGAAGACTATGGCTATGCTCCATAGCTTTTATGCTGTGGCATATTACAGGCTTTTATTTTGTTCTCCATTCTATCTACAATCTCCATGGAATTGCTAAGTGAGGACATCCAGATATTATCTTATTATATGTCATCAATATGTAGATGATACTCATTCCTTCTTCTCCTTTTCATCAGATTCAGACAAGGATACAAAAGTGCTGAACTTGTGCCTGAAGTATAGATGGTGACAAAGGGTTCATCCACACTTTCTCTTGTCCCAGGCCTAGAAAGCATGGGTCCAAGACGTTTTCTGCTTTCTAGGAATGGGTCCAAGCAGTTTTTCGTTTGTCCTGCCACTTTCACTGGGAAAACTCACTGTTTACCACTGAATTGGAACAAACATCAATCCACAGAAAAACTGGTTGATGTTTGTTCTGATTCCACAGTAAACAGCAGGTTTTCTGGGGGGAAGTGGTGGGACAAGCAGGCGTATGGGACAAACCCTAAGTGAAGGCCAACAAACTGAAACACAATCCATATCAAATGAAAATCAGGTTGGTGGGTGACAATTTCAGACTGTTTTGTATTGAGTTGCAAGTAAACAGAGAGATCTCCACTATATCCTCAATCTAAGGGAAGGGGAACAGAACCTCATGCCCCACCAGAAATCCTTGGAGTAAGCTGGGATGTGTGTGAAATTTTCCCTGGCCCGGCCTTTCCTTGGAATCTAGGCTCTTTTCGAACCCCACCCACCCCCTATGATTCATATTGTATCCACCCTAAAACAGGATAGTCTGCCCTTACAAGAAAGACTCTCCTCCTGCAATAGAGGGGAGTGGTTGTGGTTGGGAGCCGGACTCTGCCTCAAGCAGGGGGCGTTAGCCCCCTGCCTCCCACTCACCTGGCTGGCGCCCACGCCCACGGGCAGGCACCTAACCAGGTGCCTGTGAGGGGGCATGTTTAGCAGCCTAAATTGCTGCGGCACCAGCCTTCCGGCCTCACTTTTCGTCGTCCCGTTGCGAGTCATCAGCTAGGAGTCATCACAGTCATCACAGGGAAGAGCCACGAGGTTTGGAGTCGGGGGGGTCTGTGTGTGTGGAGGCTGCCTGGTTCCTGGCTTGCCTTTTAACTTTAGGAGGCTTGTGTGCGCTCATTGCTTTACTGCTTTTAAAAACCCAGGCATCCAGGTTTGCCTTGCTGTGTCCTCTTTTCCATGTAAAAACCTACATTTAACCTTCTATTTCCCCCCCACTCCTGGTGCTTGATTTGTTTGTGCGGTCTAAGTGTGAATTACCTTTCTTAAGCTGCAGCTTGTTCCCTTGCCCAGCACGTGCCCCCAGCGAGGTCTGCGTGTGAGTGTGGCTCCATCTTTCTTTCTCCCTCGTCTCCCCGCTTTCCTTCCCCTGCCTCTGCCTTGGTGGCTGTGCATTTTATTTTAATTTTTGGCCAGGGTGCTTGTACGTTTCCCCCTCTATTGCCCTTGCCTGTCCGATTGCGTGGCTGGTCTGGGTGACTGAGTGGGTTTGCCTTACATTTTAATTTGTTGGCGAGGGTGCTTGTGCGTTTACCTTTTCACTTGCTGTAATCAATAAAGTTGTGGCCTTTTCTTGCCCATTAACCTTATATCACGTGTCCTTGTGTTTTCATTCCACTACGCGGGGATCTGGTCCTCGAACCACAAAACCACTATTATCGCCATGCCTGAAAATTGCATCTAATTCTGGAAGAAAACAAAAGGATTATAGACTTTTCCTTCTTTAAAACAAAAAACAGTTTTAAAAAACAAACATTAAATGTGTGAAAACCCCTAAACCTATCTGCCTGAAATTTGGCAGGCTTAATCCACTCTGGAGGGACTTTGTGTTTGCAAATTTCATCCACTTTTGCCAAAATGGGACCATATTTTAGATTCTCCATTATAAGGAATGGATGACATGGATCTTCATTTGCTACAAGACAGCTAGGAACACAGAACCCAAATTAAAGCAGAGGAAGCACAGAGAGTCTCAGAACAAACTGCAATTTTTTTAAAAAAAAAATGCACAGATACAAGCACAAGGTGAGGGCCCATGCACCATCTTAGCCCATAATAGGTGAGAATTGTTTGCATTTAACCAATTTTTTAAAACCTCATTTCTTTTTAAGACCAATAAGCAAGATGAGAATTAGGGAGGAAATCTATGCACACTGAGTTTTTCAGAAAATTCCTTCCCTACTTTGGACCATTCAGTTAATATGATATTTGAAGGGTTGTCACATAGAGAATGGAACAAATTTGTTTTCTATTGCTCTGGAGGGTAAGTCAATTGCTTCAAATTACAAGACAGGGAATTTTGTCTAAACATTAGGAAGCAGTAGGAGCTCTTCAATGGAAGAATAGACACCTTCATTAAAAGTTTTTTAAGCAGGGGCTGGGTGGTCACCTATCAAGGATGGCATAACAGTGTATCAGTTGTACTAGATTATCTTTGAGGTCAATTCCAACTCTGTGGTTCTGTAATTATCTGGTCCAATGCCACAGTTCTTCAGTCTTCAGGAATGAAATACCATCTCCACAAGGTATTTGGTCTTCTCTCTGTTTATTGCTAAAAGTGTGGGCAGAAGTTTGTTTCTGAAGCTTTAATAAGGTTGTCTGTACTGTGTTGCAAACTTCAGTGACTTTGGGGATTAGATGTATTTATTTAGAAATTCTGTATAATCTTCTGTGTTCAGTGAGTAAGCATGGTTCAGGATTAAAAATGTCTTTTAAAAAACACACCAAAAAACAATCCTTCTCCCAGGTCTGATATTCCAGAGATTTTACATCTGCTTAGTGACATCTCATTTTAAAAAAGGATTCATTAGCATTAAAATGCAACTGTTTATTTTAGAAGCATTATGAGAGTTAAGGTTGAGTTGGTGTCTCCTTTGCTTAACTAAATTTTCATTTCCTTTTTGTGGGGTTTAAACCTCTGCAGTTTCTGACCTCGATAGACTGAAATTTGGTATTACAAGGTATCAGCAGTGATGCACACTGTTGAACAAAAAGAATGTTTGAAATCCATTAAGCTTAAGTCTTAGAGTTTCCACAAAACACATTGGGGACCCAATTTCAGCCCTTTCTTAAAAAATAACAACTTAAGGTAGAGATAATTAACACAAATAACTAGGTAGGCATTGCAAGATGGCTGTCCTTAATACAGGGCAAACTTTTGCTCTTTCTGGGAAGACATCTGACATGAAGCAGATCTTTTCTTGCACAAGTAAATATTAACTACTGAGCAGGTGCAGTCGTTAATTTTCATAATGTTCCTGGTTATGCAGCAAATATAGCATTGCAAATCTCATTACAAGGTAAAATAGATTCTGACAAATTCTGTTTTGACACTAACTGCCATTCAAACAAATGAGGAAAAATACTTTCATTTACATTAATGAGAGTTGCCTCTGAGGGTGGAAAAATGCATCAATAACAAATCATGATGCTGAAATCTTGATTGAGATAAGGCCAGAGGTTTCACTTGACATTTTGAACTACAGTAGTTTGAAAGGGCTTTGTTTGCTCTGAAGAGCATATTCAGTATAAAAGGCTAACTAGACATGCTGTGGGCAACCTCATTTCTTATAAAGACAGTATGCAGTTGTCAGGATGCTGTCAGTGGCTCCCGGCTGGTTGCCCAGAAAAGTATAAAGACAAGGAAAAGTTTCTAACCATCCTTTTTTATTTCAACCTTTACAGAGAGAGGCTATAGAACCAAGCCTCTTGGACAGGCATAGGCAAATTCGGCCCTCCAGTTGTTTTGGGACTACAACTCCCATCATCCTAGCTAACAGGACCAGTGGTCAGTGATGATGGGAGCTGTAGTCCCAAAACATCTGGAGGGCCAAGTTTGCCTATGCCTGCTCTTGGATAATGATAACGGCATTGTCCCAAGTGAATCTCCACCCCACCCCACTCCACCTCTCCCATTTCCTCATTCGTCATTCTCATTGTCTCCTCTATGGATGCCACTAAGTACCCTCTGTTTCTGAGCTCTTTGCTCTCCTACTTTTAAGGCTCGCCAGGTTCTGGGAGATGTCAGCCAAGTGTTACTCTGACTCTCTCATGATTTCCAAGCTTTCCCCCTCATCTGCCTCTGAGCTGCTACTTCCTTCAAACCCCTGTTGTAAATCTATACTGTCTTCCTCTTCCTCCTTCCTGGAAGGGTCGGGATGGGGAGGCGGTCATCACCATTCCTCCTCTGCCCAGTCCCTGACAGCAGTAGACTACGTAGGCAAGAGAGCCTCCTTCAGTGAGGGTGGGGATATACTCCTGGCCTCAGAATTGGGGACATTGCTTTGCCCCGCCTCTACATATCTGCAAGGTATTCCATAGTTAAGAAGGCTCTGTGGGAGGAGTGATGCAGAAAGGAGGCTACATTTCATTCAAAACTGAACCGATCAGCACTGTAATTGCACTAAGCACAATTTGCAATGAAAAGCATGTACAGTGTACATGTTGAAATATTCCATTTAACATGAAACCTTTGTCGGTAACCTTTTGTGGATCACTGATGACACGGGTAAGCTCTGGGCACCCAAAAAAGGCCAGCGAGATTATCTCAACCAATAGTTTAATTAACCAACTTTATCTTTATGCCGCAACACAATATTGCATTTTAATAGAATGTAATTTGTGTGGTCGGATAGCAATTATTTGGCTTTATAATTCTGACTCTCATTCATCCATTGGGAGTTAATTATAAAGCTTTATTGCCTCTTGGAACAACCATTCATCATAGTCGTTTTATACAGCATTGAGGTTTACCATTTTGCCAGCTAGCACATAGGAAGCTGTCTTCTATCAAGCTAGACATCTAGTTTGTCTAGCTCATGGGTAGGCAAACTAAGGCCTGGGGGCTGGATCCAGCCCAATTGCCTTCTTATCCGGCCTGCTGACGGTCCGGGAATCAGCATGTTTTTAAATGAGTAGAATGTGTCCTTTTATATAAAATGCATCTCTGGGTTATTTGTGGGGCCTGCCTGGTGTTTTTACATGATTAGAATGTGTGCTTTTATTTAAAATGCATCTCTGGGTTATTTGTGGGGCATAGGAATTTGTTCATCCCCCCCCAAAAAAATATAGTCCAGCCCCCCCCCCCCCCATGGTCTGAGGTACGGTGGACTGACCCACAGCTGTAAAAGGTTGCTGACCCCTGGTCTAGCTCAATCTAGTCCACACTGACTGGCACTAGCTCTTTAGGGTTTCAGACCAGAGTTCTTTGCTGGTTGTATCTGGAGATGCTGGGGATTGAACCTGGAACTTTCTTCAGGTGCTCTACCACTGAGTCATGTCCCTTCACCAGAAGATGATCGCCATCTTCAAATATCTCAAGGGCTGTCACAGGGAAGAGGGAGCAAGCTTGTTTTCTCCTGTTCTGGAGAGTAGGTCTCAAACCAATGGCTTCAAGTTAGAAGAAAAGAGATTCTTACTAAACATCAAGAAAAGCTTTCACGTGGTATGCACTGTTTGACAGTAAAACAGTCTTCCTTGGGAGGTTGTGGACTCTCCTTCCTTGGAGCTGTTGTAACCAGAGGTTGAATGGCCATCTGTGATGGATGCCTTAGCTGAGATTCCTGCATTGCAGGGGTTTGGACGAGAAGGCTAGTGGTGACCCTTCCAACTCTACAATTCTATGATTGGGCCAGCTCCTGTTTGTGGATGTGGCATATTGTTTGGAGCAATGTCCTTCAACTTTGCATTCCCAGAGATTAGACTGCTATTCCCACAATCCCCAAATAACCTAGCCCAGGGGTCAGCAACCTAAGGCCCATGGGCCACAGGCTGCCCATAGCGGTCATTTAACCGGCCCATGGACCCCTGCCGCCTGCTCGGTTAGCTCCCGTGTGCCGCGCTAAACTGGCGCAGAACAGGGACCGCCTTCCACGACACTGGCCGGCTTCCCATTGGCTGCAGGAAGCTCCTGCAGCCAATGGGAAGCTGCACACGCTGCAAGGAGCGCTGGAAGTAGTGTTTGCCCAGTGCGGCATCTGCGGGACCGTGAACCGGCCCAAGCCACAAAAACTTTGCTGACCTCTGAGTGGTGGGAGTTGTGGCCCAATATCATCTAAGGCCCAAGGGTGAAAGGCACTGGTGCAGGAGATGTAGGATCTCCTCCTAATGAAAGTAATTTACATACACAACACCCTTACTCATTTTGTCCCAATCACCTTAGCTTAGCTCCCCAAGTAAACTTTTGTCAAGTTCATTTTGGTGGCAGATTTGGTGGGTGAGCTGCTAATGTCAATAACCTTCACCTTCTTTTTATATTTTATCCAAACTACAGCTGTACACTTGCTAGCCATGTGAGTAAGCTTTGTATAATTTTGCCCCTTCTGTTCACAGTGAGGGAAGAACAAAGTTTTTTAAAAACGTGGTACCCATCTGGAGATGGAGAGCCAGACCATTCTGTGGTGTCAATCAGCTCAGCTCCAGTGCTTTCTGTGTAAGCAGACAGCTGAGGATTTTGTCCTTTGAGTGCTCTGAGTACAGGACCCAACTGTTCTAGTGGAACCTAAAGGGAATAAGATTAACTCACCATGATGTCGTTCTGAATGTGCATGTCTGTGTGCTGAAGCATAAGCAGAGCTGGATGGATCAAAGAGCTCAATGTTCTGCAGAAACATGCATTTGCTGTAGGACACCACTCAGTTGTAGAAAGCTAATAAATTAAGGTTGTGAACTTGGCACACAAGTAAGCTGATGAATGGAACAAATTAAGAATGCTTGTGCAATGTTAGTTGACTCCATTCCATTCTCCAGTTCCAAAACACGTGTGTTTTGACAGCAAGGTTGCCAGACAGCCTTTATTTTAAGGGGTATCCAAGATAGTATGGCTCTGTTGTGTTCTCATAATGCCATGTGGGTCTCCTTAACAAGACACAAGCACTTTCTTGTAAAGGTGAGAACATCTCCATGACCCTTTAGCCTGGATTTTGTGTTCAAGCTTATATGATTTCAGATTGAAGAATTAAAGCCTTGGAAATGGTTAGGCAGTTGAATTAGAGAAAGGTTTAAATTCCCATGAACTTTAATTTTACAAGTTAATTATTCCATCTTTAATTCCACAGTAACATGCAGTTCCTATTTCTTTCCATTTAATCAAAGAAGAATTATCTCCATAAGTCTGTACTGTCTATAAATAAGCACTGAAATGTAAAGTAATCATGAGCACAGGCTGCTGTTTTCTAAAGAATTGGGCAGTGCTTACATTCCAGCCACAGAACACCAATTCAGATGCTAAGGTCTTGGTGTCCTTTAGGAAACTGAGCAGAGTTAGATATTGGCAAATCCCAATAGGAATTAAGCTTCCTTGTTTGGAGCAGCCCACATAGATTGCTCACCATCCTCCTCTCAGCTCTCAATGTATGGATATGATGCATCAACAGTAGAAAGATCTGGCATGGGATAAAAACTAGCTATAGTTTCATTTAAAAAGCAGGATACACAGAGGTCAAGCTAAATATTCGGTTTTCCTGTCCTTCCTCACAGAACCACCTTACTATTCATTCCTCAAATAGTTGTAGCTTCAGGAATTTTGCTATCATCTCAGCTACAAGAAAGTAGAAGGCTGAAGACTTTGGCTATAGGGCTTTTTGAGAGGCAGTTGTTTTGTTTGTTTGCTTATGCTTTGAGAATTCTGAAAAAAGCCACCTTTCTTCATGGTGTGCATATGTTAAGGGGCAATGTAAGTTGCATGGCTGACAGGGAATGACTGAGAATGAGGGAGATAAATCTGGGCTGCAGAAATAAGGCAATATATTAGCAGACCTTGCAGTCTGGGTCTTAGGTCAGAATTGCCCTCCTGTATTAAGAGCTCAAATTTGTCTTGCTTGTTTCCCATACTATGTAAATTAGTACAGAGACAACTGAAACCATGAGTCATTCCCTCCAGTTGCTTCCTTCTTGTAGTTTCCTACCCTTTAGCAGGTTTCCTGAGTGCCATCTCAGTTTCCTGCGCATCTATGAAGCTATTTTTACAGATGACAGGTGTTCTCCTGTCAGCTGTAATATTGTCTCCCTCCCCCTCAGGATTTAGTTTAAAGCTCTCCTGATCAGGTTTGTAGGACTCTTAGCAAACACATTATTGCCAAAAGTTCACTTTCTGCCAGCCTGAAAATGGTCACATCTTGTTCAATTGCAATATGTGGGCTTTTTGCAGAAAATAAGTTACAACTGATGGGGTGATCATGGTTACATTTATTTTCAGGGGAGTGGGGGAGCAATGTGTGCATGTTTCTTCTATCTCTTTGTCATCTTGGAATGAATGCCAAGGGAAGTCTTTGTTTTGATTTTAATTTAGATCTAGTTGATGTGCTTCTCTACAGATAAGAGCACTTGTGAAGGTTATGCCCTAAATATAGTGCATATTACATAAAAAGGGAAAGAAAAACTCCTGAGCAGTTTGTATTTGTATTCATGTGAGTACACTTACCCTCCACAACTTACAGGTCTCATTTGCCATGGTATGATATTCACAGCAAAAAGGCAATAGGAAAACTTTGACCTGAAATTGAAAAGCATCTAAACTTTGCTGCTTTAATCACAAGAATTTTGCAACCAACCACATTTTCTTGAAGAGACATTCCAACAGAAATTGTGGGTGCAATTCGTAATCAAAACTTTTGGCTAAAAGAAAATAACATAAAAAGTGGGAAAGGGGCTGTGACGGACAGCAGTACCAGACCAGAGTCTGGCAGTGCAGTCCCCCTGAAATTCCACCAGAGTGCTGGAGCCTCTCTCTGATTGGTTACAAAGCCAGCTAGGCACAGAGTGGGAAGGAACAGCACTTTGGGAGGGAGAATAAAAGGAGGAGTTTCTGAGAAAGAGAGTTATATAGGGCTGGATTTAAGATGAGTGATAGGGTTTGGTTTTGAGATAGTTTGTTTTTAACTGTTTTTATCAAAATTTTAATTTTTTTGTTCTTATATGTTTGTAAATTGCTTAGGTGCTTCCTTACAATCAGACAGCATGCAAATTTTGTTAAATACAATGAAGTAATATTTGCCTGTTGGGCATCTGCCATTCTTGAGGGCACCTTTCTATTTTAGGGTATGACTCAAGATGGGGGTAATCAGATATCTTCAAAATGATAGGGTAGACTTGCATGATGGAGAAGAAAGGCAGAAAACTTGAGGTCTGTTTCTTCCTGGTACCCACCTGAAATTTGAAAAGAAAAGAAAAGAAAAGAAAAGAAAAGAAAAGAAAAGAAAAGCTTTTCATCCCACAAATGATTGAAAATACTGATCAACTGTGGAAAATTGAAGCAATATTGATCTCCGCAGTCGCTGCACCTGTCTAACTCTGATTAATCACTGTACTTTTTTTCTGTAGACATTTTAAAATTATTATTACTTTGTTCCTTGAAAACTGTCTGTTTAATGCGGTAGCATTTTTTAGAAGATAAAAATTTAGGTGTGCAAGTGCTGCTCACTTAAGCGTGACCTTGGCTAACACTCCTCATCTAGAAACTAATATCACATTGAAAGTTGTGATGGTGAGACACTTATAGGGTTTCCTCATATCTTGTTCAGAGCTAGCACAAAACTTGAAGAATGTGCAGAAAAAGAAGCACTGAACTCCATGTTATACAAAATCCAGTCTTTTTCTTTTTTTAAGGAAAGGTCTCCTTTCTTATTGTGCCATCACTCCTCTTTCCCACATGCCCCCCTCCAAAACCCCTGTCTTCTTCCCCTACTCCTACTCTTTTCTGCCAACAGTGGCAAGATCTGCTCAGCCCCTACAGCCTGATTTTAAGATCTTTCACTCCCGCTGAGAACCATTTGGATCCATCAGGGGAGCACCACAAAGTCCTCCCACTGAGTGGCACCATGGAACTTTATAGAAAAAGGTGTCATCATGAAGCTTATCACTATATATAAGAGTTCTCAGGCTGTGGGGATCTGTGTAGTTCCCCTTCTTTGAAAGCAAGGACCAAAGCAATGTTGCCTATTGCAAGGATGATAACTAGAACTGTTGCAAAGGATGTTGTGAGAGTGGTTCCAATACCTTGCAATTAGGTATGTGTGGGTGTGGGGAGATGTGCGGGTGCAAAGGTAAAGTGGCCCTGCAAAACTTCCAGACCTGTAACCTTCAGTGTTTGCATGCCAAGAATTAAACCTGTCATCTTCTGCACACTTAAAAATACA
This sequence comes from Podarcis cretensis, assembly GCF_951804945.1. Classification (NCBI taxonomy): domain Eukaryota; kingdom Metazoa; phylum Chordata; class Lepidosauria; order Squamata; family Lacertidae; genus Podarcis; species Podarcis cretensis. The sequence continues at coordinate 114,427,686 of NC_137170.1, read as the reverse complement.
TTTTACTGCAGAGCTATAGCCTCCTATTTATTTATTTATTTTATTTTTATTTATTAAATATTCCACCCTTCATCTTACAATATAAAAACATAAAAATGCATAGCATAACAGCAAACAAAACAATAACCCCCTCTTGTCTTGCCCGATTACAGGAAACTTGCAACTCCTGTCGTAATCAGCAGAGCTGCTGTGAAATAATTGGATTGTGGATTTAGTTACTTCTGTTTGACCTTAGATAGATATATTTCCCCATTCCATTTCATAAATCTCTGGTTCACAACTTTATACCTTGGGAACCAACCTGTGGAATTTTAATGCTGTTCAATCCCTAAACTGCCCATCATTCGATCCCTGAAGTTCTGCCCCCTGCTGCATTGTGTCCAACCTCAACCGTCAACAGCCTACCAATAGTTTACTAAAGCTCTCATGTTGACCCTCTGTTTGGAATGGAGGGTAAGGACTAAAAACAATTCCTGGATCTAACTCCCATTAAGCCAACTTTGTTGATTATAAAGCCTCCAGGGGCAGAGTGTTTTCCAAACATTAAATAAGGCATTTGTGGAGCTTATGTAGACTCTTTCCAGGTATTGTTCGATCACTTTTAACATAGCATCTAAGCATATGAATCCCTACTAGAATATCTCAGCCTAGCAGTTTCATCTGATCATCATAATTCCTGTCTGCCACCACAAGCACAAGATCACTGAAAATGAAATGTTCCACTTCATTTGACCTTTTCTTGTAGAAATATATTAAACATGTATAAAAATTGTACATTTTCTTTCATTGATTCCAGAATGTATTCAACCTGAAAAGCAACAGAACACAGATTTCAAGAGCTGTCAGACACTCAATTTACTACACTTCTCCGTACAAAAATGTGCAAGGCTAAAAGAACATAAAAAACAAACCTACCTCTACATGCTTGGCATACGGAGGACCCACGAGAGAAATAAAGTGGTTGCTAAAGCCTTCTCAAAGTCAGAACTTTTGTTTACTTGAGCATTCACTATTCATAGTGGTACAGAGTAGTATATTCCATCCTGCTCCTCTCTTCCTTCACTGTCACACCTCTGTTGTCCACATATACAGTAGATACTCTCATGCACATCAATGTGTTGTGTGCAACTTATTATGATCTCATGGAATTAAAACTCATCATATACTGTTGAGCCGTAGTAGTCCTTGTGGTGTGCAAGAGCCACTGAGTCCTGCCACCAGCATCACTACAGGTAACCCCGGACAGGGCTCAGGTGTGGCAAAGCTTCATTAACGTGTGACCCCAAAATTCCAGATTCCAAAATTCCAATTGGTTCCAAATTGGTGCTCAAGTGGTGTGCTGGTTTTGTGCCATTTTGTGCTGCAAACCCCATTTTCTGCACAGCCCCCCAAACTGAGTAAACCAGGGGTCATAGGGACACCCCAAAACCCATCCTTGTCTGATTGACTCCAAAGCAGTACTGCTGGGATGAACTGGGATGAGAGATAGCAAGATAGCAAGATAACTAGAAAGCTAGATAGGCAGATTGGGTGATATATAATCCAAAACTGGTTTAAAACAGATTTAAAACAGATAAATGATAATATTATCAATCACCACATGGTCACTTTCATCAGCAGGCAATCCAAAATGCACCCCAACAGCATCCCAACTGTTCAATAAAAGCTGAGGCCCAGATTGACTGATGAAGTACAGCTGAGGCAGCTGAATGGACCTTGGGGTTCTTGTTTAATTGGGAGTGAGCCCCAGCCAAGAGAATGTCTGGGGCACATTCCACAGCAGAAGATGCATTCGAATACCCAATCTCAGCAATCTCAATGATCACGGGCAGGAGAAGGAGTTCTGCTAGGACCAGACCATGTCATTACTGAGAAGGCAAGTTTAGTCGCTGTCTGAAGACTATCCCTGCCTCTGGGTCTTGTCCTGAACAGAAAGATACAGGTATCAACAAGAGTGTCCCACATAACCTTAAGGTGCTGCTGTGCAATTCTAGGTAAATGATTCACAAGACCATTGCCACCCATGACTTGATCGTGGATGGAGGAATTGACCAGGCATGTACAACAGAGACTTGGTTGGACATGGCAGATGGGCCTATCCTTGCTGCTGCTTGTCCACCAGGTTTCTCTTATGCACAGCAACCCAGGGCATGTGGGCAGGGAGGCGGGGTTGCAGTGATTTTTAGGAAGTCATTAGTTGTTACCAGGCATCCTATTAGGGAGACCCACTGTTGATAGTCCATGTTCTGGAAGTCGGGCAATAGGGGCAGTACGGGATTCCTATTGGTATACCGACCTCTGTGCCACACCAAGGATTCCCTGCCCAAGCTGCTTCAGGTAGTAGTAGTAGTAGTAGTAGTAATAATGATAATAATAATAATAATAATAATAATAATAATAATAATAATAATTTATTATTTATATCCTGCCCATCTGGCTGAGTTTCCCCAGCCACTCTGGGCAGCTCCCAATCGAGTGTTAAAAATAATACAGCATTAAATATTAAAAACTTCTCTAAACAGGGCTGCCTTCAGATGTCTTTTAAAGATAAGATAGCTGCTTATTTCCTTCACATCTGAAGGGAGGGCGTTCCACAGAGTGGGTGCCACAACCAAGAAGGCCCTCTGTCTGGTTCCCTGTAACCTCACTTCTCGCAATGAGGGAACCACCAGAAGGCCCTCGGCACTGGATCTCAGTGTCCGGACTAAACAATGGGATTGGAGACACTCCTTCAGGTATATACAGGTATATTTTGACCCTTTACTTGTGACCCCAGTTTGAGTGTCAGTTACACATTTTGCGGGGTGGCAAAAAACATGGGGTTTGCGGCACAAAACCAGCACAAAACATTGGCATCAGTTTGGGGGGCATCTGGAATGTTGGGGTTACACATTAATGAAGTTGATGTGGCAGGGCAGTGATGAGGTCAAGCTTGCATAGACACACCCACAGAACCACCTGATTGGCTTTGCCAGTGCATCTGCACAAGGTCAACTGTGCTGATGCCCTGTGGTATCCCTGCTACATCTAGATGGTGGGTTCCAATTTTGATTGCTAAAAAGCAAAACTAAACACAAAGCACTCTTTAAATAAGAAACTAACCCAGGAGGCAGAAAAGTTATTTCTCTGTTTCCTGTGCTGTCTTTCAGTTTGCAAATAGGTTTTTTAAAAAATAAATAAATAGAGTAGAATTTGGAATACAGGATTACACACCAGCAGTCTGAACTGGTTTAGTCCATTTTGTCACCTCAGCACTCCACCCCCTCATCTCACTCTTTTCTGAAGTGGCTCTTGATTAAAATGGCAGCCCCAGAACAAGAACCTGCTGTTAAAAACAGGGCTTTCCTAGATAAATACCACAGGCTCTGGTTAACACCACCCCCATCTGTATTCTGAACCGTTTGGTCTCTGGGAAGCTCAGCGTTCATTAGGAAAGGCCAAAAAGAAAAGAAAAAGGGGAAGGAAGGAAGAGGGAGTTTCTCACCCTTTCCATTGCAGAGGTACCGATAGCCTTCATAATGAAATGGCCTTCACATATAGCCCCCATAATGAAAACCGATTGCTAGCGCTGATAGACTGTCATGGTGATTTTTCTTAAACCTTTGTCTATACGTAGTTCCATTTTATAGCTGTCCAGAAGCAATCTTTAGAGCGGTGAGAGGGTTTGGTCACAGGGTGCCTCTGATTTTTGCACAGACACCTGGTTAATCCATAAATTGAATTGCTAAAGGAGCTGCATGCTCTTTCCCAAAATGTGCAATTTTCCCTACAGCTCTCTGCGGTAGGCAGCAATTCTTCTCTAAGCAACGTGCAAATGCATCGTTTTGGTCTAAAGGGATGAATGCATATACCAGGCTCCTTAAATGATCTGTTGATCTGCTCTACGGGTATCTGGTTGTGTGATACACACTAAGCAGGGGACCCAAAGGAGTGGGGTAGATGCTGGCTTCACAGTTTTGACTGGACAATTGCCCAGTCTAAGGACAGTTTCTGACACATTAAGGTACCTTTGGTTGAGGAGGTGATATGTTATCAAGTTTTCAAAGTATTAGCTACATAACAGTGCCCGCATATTAACCATCTTTAGGAAGAAAGAAAAATGGTCAGTATCAAATAGAGTTATTGCAGTAGTAGTAAGAAGAAAAAGATTAGGCCTGGTCTGTCAGGGGAAGAGGCTATTGAAAAAATATTTGAAAGAGTCATGTATGCTTTCAAATCATTATTTACCATTTAATTTACCTCTATTGTAATTTTTTATAATAGGTCACAAATGAAATCAGAAATCCTGAGTTCCTCCTGACAAGTTTTAATCATTTTACACTACTATTTCTTGTGAAAAACTTTCAGTGTGTCAGACCAAAGTTGTCTTCTGACAGTGGGTAAATACTTCAAAACTCTCTGGAGAACAAAATGTAGCTGTCACATTGAAGATAATGCATTTAATCTCTTTGCTTTGTTGCAACAGTTTTAAATACTCTTTATTATGTAGTGTTCTGTGGAGCAAACCTTGCCGGGGGGGGGGGGAGTCCTCCTGGTATAATAGCATATGTTGAAGGAAGCCCAGAAGAATTTTGGTCACTTAACAGTTAGATTACAAGCTTAAAAAAAAGAGAGAGACAAGTGTTGATAGTGAACTTTTCCTCCCTAGAAAAAAGAAATACACATGCCAGTCATTTCTTCTTTCATTTTTTTTTCTTTCTTTTTAAAAGAAGAGAGATGCTTTCTAATTGTGAATCTCTCAAGCATGTATTTGGAAGTGGAATGTTGTTGTTGTTTTTTAAGGAGCAGAAAGAGAAAAATATCCACACATGGAGACAAACAAGGGAGACAGTTCAGTTGCTTGTAGTGACACTTGGGCAGAACAAGCCACAGAGGGAGGACAAACCCAAGGCAAAGGAACTGTCATATTTTTAAAGCCCCATCAGACACATGAAAGGGTGGAAGCTATATGTCTTTTTTTCTGAATTTTCCACCAACCCCTTCATCTATGCAAGTCAACAGAGAGAGATCACTCCCATGAAAAAATAGGATTTATCCCCAGCAAAAGGGTGATTACGCCTGTAAATCTGCAGAAAATCAAAAACTTACAAGGTTTTCATTTCGTTTTTTAAAATCTAACTTTAAAGGTGCATTTAAAAAAGGGAAGCAAAAGCCCCGGATATGTCTGCCTACAATTTGGTAAGATTAATCCACTTTGGAGGGATTCCTGTGGCTGCAAATTTCATCCACTTTGGCCTTTTTTGATTCCACATTATAGTGAACGAGCTTTGTTTTATACAGAGTGGCTCGGAACCGGGGCACAGGTCAAACTGAAGAGACAGCAGAGCAAATAAGGGGGGAGGGTAGAATAGGTAAAAACATTAATATAGGCAAGGGGGTCCCTTTACCTTTACCTTTAGGCAATATACTACCTAGCTAGCTAGCTATGATGGAGTGGGTGACTACTACCACAACTACCATAAATTCCATTGATTGCAGTGGGTCTGCTCTAAGCAAGATTAAATCTACATCTAACCCAGTGTTCAGTACTTCAAAGAGAACATAGTTTCCCAAAATTTAAAAAGTTGTTTCCTATTCAATATATATTAGTATATTCCAAAAACAAAAATAACATGCCCATGTATTATATAAAACCAAAACAGTGGTTGGGAAGGCAGAAAACAAAGAGTAACCAATAGGAAACTTGACATCCATTCAGAGTTGCTGAACTGTGCCACAGATTTAGTTCATTCCAATAAAGAATGAGATTGAACATAAAGGTTCATGTGCTGTATACAAGAATATTACTAAAAAAAAATCATCAATAAGGAACAAATGAGGTTAGGGACTGAGGCTTCCCACTTGTATCTATAAGTTTCCAAATAGATAATAAATGATGTTCTGTTAACAATAATTGAGGTGTATATGTATCTCACAACCAGAGACAGCCCCACAGTGAAAATATTGCTATCATCTGAAAATAACTTTGTTAAATAAATCCTATATATTTTACAATAGTTGAATGCCACCCCCTATCTTTGCCTACCTGAGGGTTCCAGGCCCTCACCCAGGTTCTGTGTTCCTGTGAGAATCAAGACATGGCAGGGACTGTCATGTCTTTAGAAATATGGTTTAATTACACTTATTTCACCTTTAGTCTACATAGAGGGAGTACAGATCTTACAGCGTGATAATCTCAAGAGGGGCTTGTTCCCCACAGCAGTGCAGTACTGGAGTCCAAGGCATCTCTCCCAGCCTACCTTCAGCCAGTCTGTCCAAACTGGTCAAGTCTTTGTTCTCCCAGCACGCCTCATGCCCAAGCAACTCTTCCCTATCCATCCCATAAATGAATATTAGTATTATACTGTAGAGGGCCTTCCCCCCCCCCCCAGAGCACAGCCTGCCTGCTACTCCTCACCTTAGCAACTCCTGTCTTTCACAGATCTGAGACTCTTCATTTGTTGTGCTAAGGACCACCAAGAAGCACCTTTGTCTATTAATGACTTTGCCCTTAACTAGCCAGGCCAGGTTGGTTTTCAGATTCCTTGTCTGGCACAGTTCTGAAGCTTGTATTTTTCATTCCTAGCCCAAATAATCAAAATCCGACCAATTAGTAATTTATTGGGTTTAGTGGGGGGGGTCCCCCTCCAACATATAACAATACTAATTGATAACTCAGTTCTCTGAGTACCAGCCCTTATATAGCCAAAACAGCAGCGTCCATACAGAAAAGGAAGGCATTGGTAGGCTTGGGGAAACCCGAGAGAGAGAGAGAGAGAGAGAGAGAGAGAGAGAGAGAGGGAGGGAGAGAAGGCCAATGGGGACTGAGCATACTCCTTGGTCATGAAATGTTGACTGTTGCAAGGATGAGGAGAGAGGGAAACCAGGGAGGGAGAGGCAGGTACCTAATGCCAATGGGCAGGGAGCTCCAAAGAGTGGGTGCTGCCACACTAAAAAAAACCTGATTTCCAGAGATGGAAATAAGATAATGTCCCTACCAAAGAAGAATGGAAGATCAAGTTGATGGATTATGCCAAAATGGCTAAAATGACCGGAAGAATCAGAAATCAGGAAAACCAAAATTTTAATAAGGAATGGGGGGAAATTATTTATAACTTCTCTTAAAAACCATTGTACAGTTAAAATGATTAGTAGAATTGGAATATCACTTGTAGTTTAATGGTGAATTTTGGATACAATGGAGAGATAAAAGATTTGGATTACTGTAAAAGATGCAGGAGGAAATGATTAACAGTAGGACCCACAAAGGGGAGGAGGGAAGTCCAAGAGACTCCTTGGAATCTTGTTTTTATGTTGTATGTTGAATATGTGACTGTAAAATTTTAATCTGAAAAACCAAATAAATATTTTTTTAAAAACCAACAACCTGATTTCTTGCAAGTACAGAATGAACATTAACAATTGAATGGGTACATATGGGATGAGCCATTCCATCCACAAGTGCACCATTACAGCTGGCTTAGGAATACCTGAGATTTCTTCCAGCTCACACAAGTAGGTTTTCTGTATGGTTCTCCTGTCAACTGGTTGTGTGAATTGGCCATATCCGTAAATCAGAAGCGGAACTAAGGACACAGAGCAATTTCCATTATGGACATGTCCGAATTGAGCACCAGTGTGATGCAATGGTTGGAGTCAAGGACAAGAGATTTCTGCATTAAATTGGATTGGTTGCCTGTCAACCAATAACATTGTTCTCTGGCCAGCTTGCAAAGATAGCATACACTATTAAAATGTCACAAAGCAGTTTCATCAGAAAGAGACCTAAAACCATATTTGTAGTATGACTAAAGAGACATTATCTACAAGCAGAGGGAGAAATCCCTACTCTGCCATGCAACTTGGATCTGCCACCATCTCTCAGACCTATTGTCAGGCTAAAACAGGGATAGCAGGGGAGGGGCCACTAGGGGCGCATCAGAAGATGGCTGACAATAACATCTCTCCGACCCACACAAGGTAATTAGGAGGCTGTGATGGGAGTAAATAGCCTCCCTAACCCCCCCCCCAAGGTTGTGGAGGGGCTGCCCTTGCCTGCCGTGCCCTATACCACCCCCGAATTTGTGGGCATGGGGGCACTAGGCAGAATGCCCTCCTGTGGATCTCGGTGCTCCTGGACACTGTCTCTGATCCACGCCCCTAGCTGCAAGAACTTCAAAAGAAACAATTAGGAGGAAGCGAATGCACATATTTCAAGGAAGGAGGGGGAGTAAAGACTGCTAACTGAAGAGATCTCTGATAAACAAGACGAGTCGGAGGAACAAGAATAAATCATGAGAAGATACGCCAAGACTCGGTATAGCAAAGGGACTGGAAGGGGGAGGGGGAAAAACTTTCCTTTCTTTCCTCTATGTGATTAAACAAGAATCCCCCCCTCACAAGTCAGAAATGTCGTTTTAATGACTTAAGCTGTGGATTTATGACTGTGTGGAGATAAATTTTCTAACCAAAGCATGTTTTAAGAAGATCGTGAAAAGTATAAGAGCTTTGGAATGACGCAGTTAAAAATACCGTCGCCATGTTGGTAAGCTCTGTCAGAGGACTTGAGTCTGGGAGGAGGAATAGAGCTGCTTTTATATTGTGTGGGAGACTCCTCAGAGGGACTTAAGAACGACAGATTGCGAGATAAATGATGGAAAGAGCGATGTTATTTATGAAGCGATGATATATGGAAACCATCTCGATATGAGGATTGGACAAACGGAAAAATTCACACAGGATTATAATTGGTGTTTATCTGCTTAAGGAGATTATCAGAAGAGATTATAAAGAAAAAAGGAAAAAAATATACGAACAAGATGAGATGTGGAAAAAGCAAGATAAGACTGGATAGAACTATGAACTTTATTTGGACTGATTATTAACGCAGTAGCAAGAAGATGATCGGAATCCCCCTTCGGAACTTGAAATATGGGTCCCCTCAAAAAAAATTTAAAATTCGGCTTTGTAATTCGGAACTTAAGTGATGTGATTTGATGTGATTTGATTGGTCGGTTAATAAAAATTATTTAATAAAAAACAAAACAGGGATAGCAGAGGTCCCCACTCTCAGCATCCTTAGCCAACTTTAGCTTCCAGAATTATTATTCAGCTGTGTTCTTGCCACAATCTAGGATTAGAGCCAGTTTACATTTGACACTCATGTATGAGGTGCGTGGGATACAAGTCCCCCCCTCATGAAATTTTCAGCTACAAATCGTATGTGAACAGGATCTTATTCTTGCAATCATCCCTCCTTAAAATAAAGGGGGAAGCCATGACACTCCTAAGTATTATCGCAGTGTTTCAAATGTATGGTGAGAATGTGACCTGTAGGTGTGGTATTCTTACTTCTGAGTCAGCCTGAGAGAAACCAATAGGGCTTACACAGCACTTTTAATTCATTTAGGCTTTCAGTTCTTCCACACACCAGCCGCTACTCTGTTTAATCATCTGCCCAGTCTGCTCATTGCCTCACAAGAGCTATACCACCATGAACATTATTATTTGATACTTTATTTCATTTCATGTTCAAAGGGAAATGTGGCAGGTTTACCCAGTAACTAAGAGAATGAGATAAATGATGGCGGCATTTGATCATTACTCTGTCAATAAAGAGTCCCGGGCAGAAGTTTTATGTGTAGGAAACACAAAACAATATTAGCAGGCCCAGCTGAACTTGAAACAGCAGTTTTGGTATTCTGTGTGTGTATGCAGTTTAATGCAAGAACCGGTAATTTTTCAACACCATTTACTATCTTCTTGGAAACAGCATGTTAACAAGACTGTGTTAATGATCATGTTTTGAAAATCAGGTCCTTTGAGTTCCATTACTTGGCTTGTAACTATTGTAACAATTCCCTCTACAAGCATGTTTTTTTCCTTTTCTTTTTTGCTTACTCCTTTCAATTTCATAGTTTATGTACAGGATGCCTCGTTTAACAGCCCTCTCTCCTGGGCTCCCACAACCTTAATTCAGTGGGAAACTCTGCATAACCTATGTGCCATCTGGTAACTTTTACTGCTAAACTGACTTGATAAATATATGCATTGGTATTAGATGTATTTTTCCTCCTCAAGGCTGGAAGATTTCAGCACCATCGCCAAATCTTCATTCTGCTGCCAAGATCAATCGCATGTGGGTTTCAATTCCTATCTTATGGTAGGTTTTTAAAATGAAATAAACAACACCACTAGTAGGCTTGTAGTTTATGCAAATTATAATGTTTGTTGTTTGTTTAATGCAAAATGATTTTGAGAAAATGTAGCATTCGTTTCACTAGAAGGGCAAATACAGTATTTGTTTGTTTGTTTGCTTGTTTGCTTGTATTTTATTTTTCCAATTCTTAAACAATTTACGGTAACCTGAAAGCTTTTCGGAACAAGTCTGGCTAGCACAGTCCTGCCATGGTAAATTGTGAATGCAGCAGGGTGCAGGAACAAGCCTTGGACATCTGAATCTCCCCCCCACACACACACACACCTTCACTGCAAACCTAGGAAACATCCCCTAAATGCTGTTGTATGTTGGCAATGCACACATTTTCCACCCCCTTATTTTAAAGAGGGATGATTGCAGTAATAAGATCCTGTTCACATAGGATTTGTAGCTGAAGATCACTTGGAGGGGATTTGTATCCCACGCACCACATACATGAGTGTCAAATGTAAACTGGCCCTAATCCTAGATTGTCACAAGAACACAGCTGAATAATGATATGGACTATGTATTTTTTTAAAAAAGTGTCATCCTTGTAACTGATATATTACTTATTTTAAAATATATCTTTAAGGAGGCATACCTATTCCTTTAAGTATGGTATTGCTCATCAATTTCAATGTTTTCTTCTTATCATTGGAGAGTGCAGGAAGAAAGCATTAATCACTTAAAAGATTGTCATGGGCGAATGCTTGTTGTATGAAAATTTGTGTATATGCATGTGACAAATGGCAACCATACCTACATACCTGCTCAATTTTTCCTTGACCACACTTAACTGGTTGCATACAGCTTCCAGAGGATTTCAGCTGTGTTTTTTGTTTTGTTTTGGAGGATTAATCAAGACCCCTGCTGGAAGCACTAGCTGGTGTTGCCGTAAAAAAAGAGAACCTTTTCTGTCTATATTTGAACTGCATTGGGACAGTGCTGAGAAACCCAGGGTGGTGATTAGATTTAGCTTAAGAGTAACCTATGGAGATTAGCCCACATTCAACAACTTCATCACCACTGAAGTCTGAAAACTTTTTTGTTGATGTTTGTTAATAGTTGACTTGCTATCAACTACAAAGCAAGGGGAGAAGAAACTGAGCTGCACAAATCTTCATGAGAAATTAACAGACATGCACACAGTTACAGCTTCTGCAATGCACACTTGTAGCTGGCCGTATACATGGTGAAAATATAGTCACCACATCTATTAAATAGGAAGGCATTTGGACACCTCTTCCCCCTTGCCAGGAACAACTAGCACTGGTTGCAAGAAAGACTCAACCAGACCTGTCCCTTCCTAATTTATCAGGTTGTCCAAGCACATGCCAGTTTCTCTCAATTTTCCTCCCCATTAGTCTTAGCAGCCTGTCTACTATTGCATTACTTTTAATTAAATGTCTGACTAGAGTCCCAGTTCTGTCACAGCCACATTCAGTAGAGCACCACCTATGCAACCATCCATTTTATTAATTTTAGATTTCAGCATTTCCTTTTTCAAGTTAAGGCTGTGCGTGCCCAAGAGCCCATCAGCCTCAGAAATGAATGGTTGTATTAATTTCTGAAGCAGGTTTTCATAATTTAAAGGGGACTGATAAGGAACCCTCTTATTCCCCAAAAGGAATATTAGTGGTACTTAGGTTACCTATAACATATACTTGAAATCACTGGTGGATTTTATTAACTGACTCCCTATCAGCCCCCAAAACAGCAACTCTGTCTAATGGCACCGGCTGTATCTTCTGTGTACCTTCCTGTTGTGACTGATTCCTTTACATCAGGGCTGGCTAACATCTTGTGGGGCTGGGGGAGCCAACCCTTTGGGGCCCACATGTCAAACTGGCTTTGGCCAAAATGTCAAAGAGGGTGATTTTTTTTTTCTTGCAGTAGTGGTAAGTAGAAAAAGCATAAATTATAAATTTAATGTTTAGTAATTGATATATATCTACTTCATTCAATCTCAACAACAAAAAATCATACGAATTGTTTGGGGATGTTTCTAAAATCCCAGTGCAATTCTCAGTGTATGTTAAGAGAAGATTTTGGACCTCAGAAATATTTTTGCATCTGTGGTGTCCAGTGAGATGTGTTTGACAAAACTAAAACACCCAGAGCCAGAAAACACTTATTGTTCCATGCAGTAAACAACTGCCCCCTGCATATTAAGTGAAAGCACCAGTTTCTAATCCTTAAGATACCTGCAAGACCATCACCCTTGGTCCTCAAACACCATGGTGTGGTTTTCAGCAATCTATTGACACCCCACACAGTTCCCTGACCTTTCCCTGACTATTTTTCAATATTTCTGTATTGCAGGGGTTTGAACTAGATGATCCTTGTGGTCTCTTCCAACTCTACAATTTTATTATTTTATGAAACACCCACTAATGGCAAAATTCAGTGCTTTTCTGGGGTAGCTTATGCCTAGGTGTTTAGTTTTGTATCCAGAAGGAAAATGGTAAGTGGCAACCGGCTGAAATTTGGGGATGTTGTACGGGTGGCAATTTGTGACAATATCCTTAAAGGACTACCTTGTGTTATCAATGTGTTATCTGGATTAGGCCTGCATAACCAGTGCTATTTTTCTAGAAAAAGAGGTGCCAGAATTCACCATGAACACCTCCCTTGTTCTCTTTATATTGGCAATGGTGCTCACCTGAGAGGTGTTCTGGCTGAAAAAATGCCCTGTGCATAACCCAGCCCAGACCAACTATGAAGCCAAGAAATCGTTGACTTGTCATGTCTTTGGCAATCACCTCCCCCCCCCCCCAGTCCCAAGCAAGCAGTACAGGCAGGAATTTTATTAAGCCCATTCTAAGAATTTGCCTTGCTGGGTCACAAGTTATGCAGTCTTGATACAGTATTTAGTTCTCGTATGAAACGTCTTACATACTTGCTCTGAGCAGCTTTCCCAAATACAGTGGTACCTCAGTTTTTGAACATCTCCGTTGAATGAACATTTTGGTTTTCGAACACTGTAAACCCGGAAGTAAATGCTTCGGTTTTCAAACACGCCCCGGAAGTCGAACATGCCGCATGACTTCCGCTGAGTGCAAGATCCTGAGGCCTAGCTGTTTTTGAACGTTTCAGAACTGAGTTTTCCGGAACGGATTACATTTGAAAGCCAAGGTACCACTGTATGATGCTCTCTAGAAGTTTTGGACTACAACTCCCATCAGCCCCACCCAGCATGGTCAATGATAAGAGATGAAATACACAGCAGTCCAAAACATCTGGTGGACACCAGGTTGGGGAAGGCTGGCTTAGAGAACAGTGAGTGACACTTTAGCTTTGGGGTTACGTGTGCTAGCTATTTTTCTACTTATTCAAAGACAGCACAAGCTGCTGTCTATGTTCCCTTTAGAGGGGTAAGTGTGTGTCTGTGTGTGTGTGTGTGTGTGTGTGTGTGTGTGTGTGTGTCCGCGTGTGCATATGTGTTTAAATTGTCACTGCACTGTGTGTAAAGGAACAAATGACAAACTTTTTGTATTTTGTTTTGTTTTAATAGCAATTTCAAGGACATGCTCTGAGGCAGACCGAATTACATATTTTATATAGTCGTATCTTGCACGCCTCAAATAGTTGTTCCTTGCATGAGCCTTGCCTCGCCCTTCCAGGATTAATAAATGCAACTATTGTATTTGATAATTATTTTTTAAAGAATCATCCTTGTGACCTTATGAGCCATTCTTCAAACACTGCATTTCTGAGCTGTTTTGTCGGTAAAAGCCCCCCAATTATGGAAGCTCAAACATATGATTCTTGCAACCTGTAAAACCTTTCTCCTATTCAACCTATCCCACTGTAAGGCGTATCTGATCTAAGCGGATTCTATAATAGTTTAGCTTTTTTCTTTCGTTTTTGGAAAATATCTCAAAGAGGTAGGAAGAATTCAGAGATGGTTAGATAAAGGCACTGACCAATCCTACTCCATGTTTCCTCAGAAATTACAGCAAGTCATCCCCCAAATAAATATGCAAAGGGTTGCTGTCTTCAGTATCTTCAGTTCCAGTGACACTTAAGCTCATCTACCTTTCTTTAACTGGAAATACAAGCTGTCAATATTCTTGACTGCTTGACAAATATGATGGGTACATCCACACCACTAACTGAAATCACTTGCCAAGCCACTTCCACTGTTTTGAGTTTTAACTAAAGAACCTTGAAGACTTTAGGTTCATTGATAACAGTTTCAATTTTTCTATTTATCACCTCTGCAGGACTACAGTCTTCGTAGTTTAAGTTTGTGGCATGACCAGTTCGTTGTTGCCCTTTTAAGAAACTAAAATGCATGTCTTTGGGGCATTGTGCTCACCCAAGCATCACTGGAAAATGCAAGATACAATCAATCAATGATCACAAGATGTTTCAAGCCAGATTTGGGTACTTCAGTTGCTCATGTGATATGGGAGTGCTGCCAGGGACTGGACAGAGGAAGACTGACCCTTCCAGGGGGAAAAAGACAGTACAGATTACAACAGTGGTTTGAGGGAGGTTGCAGCTCAGAGGCAAATGAGGGGAAAAGCTGGGAAATCATGGGAGAGCCAGAGCAACACCTGGCTGATGTTGTCATTCAAAAGCATTCCAGACCCTCCATCTGCCAGAACCCAGTGAGCCTTAAAAGTAGGAGAGCAAAGAGCTCAAAGGCAGGGCATGTAGCATCATCCATAGAGGAGGTGATGACAAATGAGGAAGTGGGAGAGATGGGGGTGGATTCCGGACAATGCCATTATCCAAGAGGCTGGGTTCTATAGCCTTTCTGTGTGAAGGTTGAAATAAAAAAGAACTGTAAGAAATTTTCCCTCGTCTTTATAATTTCCTGGACAACCAGCCGGGAGCCACTGACAGGGAATGAACATGCAATTCACTGACCATCCCATTGGCTACATAACATAGAGGAATAAGGTCTTAAGGGAGGGACTTTTTTAACTGGTGTAGCTGAACTTACAGGTTTCTAAACCATGCATTGACCCTGCACAAGTGGTGCCAATTTTCCCACTACAGATATTTGATTCCAATTTGTGGGGAACACCAATGATAGTAATGAGTGCAGATCTGGTACAGTTGTCTCTAAACTTCTGCACACAATTCTTTGCTGTTGCTTACAGGGGTGGGGAGGGGAGAAATGGTGGGGAGACTGGCATGGTACAAACACACTGGTGAAACCAATTTGGCACTCCTACTAGTGCATTTGCACCACACCTCCCTCGTTTCCTGCCTCTCTTTGTTTACCTTCTATTCCAAGACAGATATTTATTGTTGGTCTCCTATCTATCTTTACTGGTAAATGAATGTATATCTCCTATGAAATACATTTGTTACTGAGGCCGCAGACTCTGTGATCCGTGCTTCCATCCAATTATTTGCTTTTCTTTCCAATTAGAATTATCTCCCCCCCCACCCCAAACAGTATTTAACACAATCCTCCTGAGCAGCCCACATTGCTTTTAAAATTGGCCTAATGATGGCATGAATTCTATGAACACTCACTCACAAACCTATTCATTAGCTGTTTTGCAAATAGTAAACTGTTGGAAAAAGAGAGAATATCTGAGTTATAAGTTAAACTTAGAAAGTGTAATTATATCACCCTGGTAACTAAAGATGCTTCTCCCCCTTAGCAACTCCTATATGAGATTGAGAACTAACCGTGTATTTCTTCTGTTTTGCAGTTGAGGAGAAATGGAGCAGTAACTTTGTCTATCATTAACAGGGCCAGCTCTACTATTGGGCAGCATGAGGGGGCTGCCTCAGGTGGCAAATCCTGGGGTGCAGAAAAGAGCAGCAGCAAGACGCTGGCAGAAGAAAGCCATCTGCCCTGCCCTAAGTCGGTCTATGGTTCTCAGATGCAGTTGAAGACACTGTCCCATCATCAATGTTGAAGTAATATTCAGTTAAAACAAAATAAAAAAAATTCTTCCAGTAGCACCTTAAAGACCAACTAAGTTAGTTCTTGGTATGAGCTTTCGTGTATTAGGGGGAGATAAAAAAAGGGGTGGAGTGAGGGAAGAGGGGTGGGGTCGGGTGGCGATGTTTCTATTATGCTTAATGTATGTAGGGTTTGGTGTCAGCGTTGCTTATGCTGTTCACTTGTGTTCCTTTGGTGGTGAGAGCGGTTGGGGTTGGCCTAGAGTGTGGTTGTTTGTGATTGGCTGTGGTGATCTTTGTTTTCGTGTGTGAGTGGGGTGGGTGGGTGTTTTGGATCAGGTTAGCCATATTGATTTGTATGCTGTTGGTGGATTATTGTCATTGTCTTGTTGGACTGTGTATGTGATAAAGGGGAGCCATACCAGGGTAAAGGCGTCTTCTTCTGTTTGTCCCTGTGTCAGTTTCAGTTTATTGGTTAATTTTTCTAGTAGGGCTGTTTCCCATACAATAAGCAAGTATTAGACATCACCCCAGAATTGGCCCTACTAAACATCTTCCAAGACAACAATGCCCATTTACACCACAAAGAACTCATAACCCACCTACTTTCAGCAGCCAGAAACACCATAACCAGACACTGGAGAGACCTGTAGCGATCCCTATTTGAGGAATCTGGCATAGCTGCTTCACCCCACCTGCCTGACTACTTCTACTTAGACTTTAATCTCTCCTGCCTGTGTTCACCTTTTGAAATCCTCAAGTTTAATGCCTATTGTTCTCAAAAGCTTCCCAATGCAGAAGGAGACTGTGCCGTAGATATCAACGAAAGAAGGAAAAAACATTGAATGTACATGCAACCCCATTTAAGGGGCTTTCTTTATATGATACATGCTTCCCTTCCCACTTCTAATCCAAGCATGTGAGATTAGGCAGAGGATTTTAATTAAACAATTTTATTCTGTGCACAGCCTCAGGAAATAGTTTTAGAAATTAATTTAACAAGAGAGGGAGGCGGGAAGACTTCAGGAAGATCTGGGGTGGTTTAGAATGAAGTGATGGGAGAATCTAGTCTCCTGAGTGGCAAACATGGTGCCAAATTTAACTAGGGCAGGATAAAACATGAGATGTTAAGGACAATAACTTGCTAACAGATTGCTGATTACAATCAGAGGAGTGCTTGATACTTACATGGAGAACCTCTGGGGCAAATTCACTTGCCATGATAGGAATGAATCTTGCATCTCGCTCCTTGTTCAGAAAGAAAATAAATTGGTCAGATGATGTGGGGAGCAGCTGAAACCAGCAATTAGCTCACCACATGAAGCTATCCATGTGGTCCAGTCTGAAGAAGTAATCCACAAACAAAATTATATATGAAGAATTCGGCCTTTGCAAATTGTCAGCACACCCAGGGAGAAGACTCTAGACACAGGAATGGTGAAATGGTTATATGCATGGAACATAACAATGTGGGGAGGTGGGCCTGAATTAACGTCTATAAGGGAAGTGTTCTTCCAATCCCTTGAGCAAATTGAAAGCTACATTCTGTGGCTCCCAAGCCTTTCTCTTGAAGTGAGCTATAATTGAGTGAGCCCAATATGTGCACCCAAACCCCACTGTCTAGCATTCACCAAGATACATGGGCAAGGCCTAAAAGGCACCCCCAAAGATACACTCACCCTGAGCCTATGGAAGGTGCTCTTCACCCAATAATGTCTCAGGGTATCTGGATGGGAAGTTCTTACATTTATTCTTGCAGATCAGAAGGTAACTAGCCATCAGATTTCTCACTGTTCTGCAGAAAGTTATCTGCAGTTTAAACATATCAATATACACATTTAATGATTGCTTAAATAAACATTGAAATGCCTACCTCAAGGGGTAAATTCACATTTTATTATGCTTTAGAACAACATTTAAATATACATTTTGATTTTTTAAAAAAAACCTTAGATCAATGCAGAAGTAGTATAGAACTATGGGTAATAATATGTGAAAATCACACAGACCAGAAATAATCAGATTCATCCACTCCTAATTATGAGATAATAAGGCACATCTCCTAGTCATTCTGTACTTCATAAGATGGATCTAGCTAGTATGACTCACTCTTTCTTTTTTGCTTTCCTTGAGACTGATGATTCACTCATGCAAGAACTTGCAAATGGAGAAAAGAAAGAAAGAGGGGGAGGGGAAGGGGGAGGGGAGGGGGGGAGAGAGAGAGAGAGAGAGAGAGAGAGAGAAAGAAAGAAAGAAAGAAAGAGTGCTTTAGGTAAGATTCAATAGGAGAAGAATGTGAAAATGATGCACTAAGGACTCAGGAGTACATTTTAAATGTTTAATGTGACACTAGATGGTGACAGTGAGCTATGCCAAATTCAATGTATTTGTGCTGGTCCAGGGGGAAGGTTACCGTGGGGCGAGGTCCAGGACCTGAGTCGAGGGTCAGCAGACAGTCCTCCACGGGCGAAGCGGGGTCCACAGCGAGGAGCCGGGCAAGGACAGGAACTCTGGGGGAACCAGACTGGGTGCTGGCTGAAACAGCTCTTCAACGACGTTGCTCCCGCAACCTGGGACTGGGCTGACTGGCCTTTATCTTCTCTGAGGCCAGGGGCTGTCCCAGCCCCCAGGAGACCCGCCTCTCCTGGCCTTAAGGCGAGCACTCCTCCTGGGAGAAACCAGTTCCCTCCGCCTCTCTGCCCTGAGCCTCTGCAGTTCAGGAGAGGCTGAAGGGTCACTGGACCCAGGGGGAGACTCACCTGTAGGCACTGAGTCCTCAACCACCTCCAGAGCCAGAGTGGATTCACCCGGTGCCTGCTCCTGAGGATCTGGCACAGGTGCAGGTGCTTCAGAATCAAGGCCCTGCCCCAGTTCAGCTGGCCCTGGAGGTGGGGACTCCTGTGCAGGCTGGGATTCCTCCGGTTCAGCCTCTGAATCGGATTCCCAGGCCATCACACCATCCCCCCTCCCAGGACCCCCCCCCTCAATCGAGGGTCTGGACCCGGCTTGCTGGGGTACGCCGCATGGATATCTCGGAGGCAGGCAGGCACGTGGACGTTGGCTGCTGGTTCCCAGGAACGGTCCTCAGGTCCATACCCCTTCCAGTCTATGAGATACTGCAGCTTTCCCCTGCGGTATCGGGAGTCCAGAATGCGTTCCACCTCGTACTCAGGCTCCCCCTGAACCAAAACTGGCTGCGGTTGTGAACAGTTCGGGTGGAACTCGTCAGGCAGGGCCACCGGACTCGAAAGGGACCTGTGGAATACCGGGTGAACTTTCAGGGTTGCGGGCAACCGGAGACGGAATGCCACAGGCGAGACCTGGTCCACGATGGGAAACGGGCTGGTGAAACAGGCGTCCAGCTTCCGCGAAGGTCGAGAGGGGTGGAGGTGGCGAGTGGAGAGCCATACCAGGTCACCAACGTGGAGTTCCGGCCCCACCTGGCAGTGGCGGTCGGCCTGGGCCTTGTATGCCTCCTTGGCCTGGTGCAGTTGCTCCATCAATAGCTGTTGCTGGGACTGGAGCTCTTGAAGCCACTCCGTCACCGCAGGGACCGCGGATGCCGGCAGCACATCCGGGAACAGCCGTGGATGATAACCGTAACTGGCCTGGAACGGGGTCTGCTGGGTGGACGCGTTCACCGCATTGTTGTAGGCGAACTCCGCCAACGCTAGGTGGTCGACCCAGTCATCCTGCTGGTAACTGCAGTAACACCAGAGGTACTGCTCCAGCACCACGTTTGCCCGTTCCGTCTGGCCATCAGTCTGTGGGTGGTAGGCAGATGATAGACAGACCTCTGTCCTGAAGGTCTGGTGCAATGCTCGCCAGAAACGGGATGTGAACTGGATGCCCCGGTCGGACACCACACGCTCAGGTAGGCCATGCAGGCGGAAGACATGCTGAAGGTATAGCTGAGCGGTTTCCTTAGCTTGTTGTGGGAGCAACAAGAATGAAGGCATTCCCTTTGCTCCTCTTCATTGTTGTTCTTGCTGCCCCCTATGAGATGGGAGGTTTGTGTACTTGTGATGCACAAGTACATGAATTTTAGACCTCATTTCATACAGGTGCCCTCCAGCTGAAGGAGGAGAAGCAGAATGGGGGGTGGCCTCAGCCAGCATGCTCATTCATGATGCCTCCTCTTTCAGTAGCAGCCTGTAGGGTGGGATGCAGCCATCCTCTTGTCACAAACTTCCCAGTGCCTTACTTGGTCAGGGCTGGGGCACTGCAGGGTGGTGGCAAGCTCAGAATTCCACTGGCACTCTGATTGAGCCCTTCCCAATGATGTATTTGCACAGCCCTGACCTCACCACCACCCTGCTCCATCCAGAGAAGCCACAGCAATGCCAGTGTTTGGAAGGTGTTTCAGGAAGAGCTACTCTTACAGGCAAATTCAAAATAACAGGAACGAGTGGTTCAAAGCCAGGTGCGATGTACTGTTACATGGAAAGTCTACAAAATTTTGGATTCATTTCTGTAATGTTTCAAATGCATATGTAGAGGCCAAAATGTTGTGTCCTGCCATATTTAATAGATCTCAATATATTCTTTTTTTCCCACTTAAACATAATGAATTTATGGTTGTGTTCCCACACCAATTTCTACTCTGTGAAAGAGCAAGATCGCAATCTGTAAAACTGATCCTGTGGTTTTATTTCAATGTAGTGGATCATTATATGACTTAATTAAAGTCAGCACCTTCCAATAACCTCATCTTTCTAAGACATATATTCTAATGCTCACAGAGCAGTCTAATTGGCTTTCAAAACTGCCTCAAAGCAGCCATTCAACAAATGATTCATATATAACCTCTTAAAATATTTAAGCTGTTTCGAGCCTTTGAAATATAATCACTTCTGTAAACAGAATAAATCTCAAGATACTTCCCAAATATATTATGTTTCATTATACAAAAAAGTAACTTTTGCTCTGTAAAATATACGCTGTAAAATATATGCAGATTTATATCTATGCTTGCTATTTAAATGAAATTTAAGGGTTGTTTCCCCCCCCCTCTTTTGACTTAGACCCACAAGACTTTAGTTTCTACACAATAACTCTACTAGGCTGTTGATTGTTGCAAATAGGCTCTCCCCCCAAAAAAAAGAACTTATAAAAATGCAAAAATATACACAAAACAAAAAGCAATTAGAATATGTAAATGATGTAAATCTGTTTACACTTGCAAGACAGCCCTTTTTGCTCTTTCTCTCCATGCAATCATTCTTAACCATGTCTGGCTCCCCCTTCATGTGGAGATATGCAATGTGTATAAAGGCATATATTGAATCATAAATCACCTGTTGTTTAAATTACAGAGAACCAGTTTAGTTTGCGGCGCAATCCTATACATTGTCTACTCAGAAGTAAGACCAGTTTAGTTCAATGGGGCTTTCTGGAAAGTGGGTATAATAGCATTGCATTTGGAAATTCAATTGTATGGGCATAGTTGCCTCTGTTGTAAGAACTGTCAGTTTCTTCTGGCCCTCTGTTTCCAGTTCTTCCACCTGATTATAGGAGCAGTTTTCTTACCCCATGACGATTAGGCTCAGCAATGAACATTTGAGAAGAGACTCAGTCAAAGGTGTTTTGGAAGTCCAAGTACGGTATATCATAGAATCATAGAGTTGGAGGGGACCCACTGCAATGCAAGAATATGCAGCTGTCCCATACAGGAATCGAACCTGCAACCTTGGCATTATCAGCACCACGCTCATCATACAAGGATGGGGAACCTGTGGCCTTCCAGAAGTCATTGGACTCCACCTCCCAACAGCCCCAGTCAGCATGCCGCATGGCCAGGGATGATGGGAACTGTAGTTCTACCAACATTCTAGAGAGCCACAATTTCTCTATCCCTAGTATAATATCTAGTGGATTGAATCCACATGCCAGTTACACTCTAAAAGACAATAAGGCCAGTAAAGCAAGACTGCTCATTATACAATCTACATGGAGTCGCCCTCAATATGGCTTGTTCTTGTGTGTTTAAACACTCTTAAATCAAACTGTTTAAACACTCTTAAATCAAACTTTCTACCAATTTACCATGGACAGAAGTTAGGCTGACTCGTCAGCATGTTGTCACTCACCCTCTGTGCCTCAGATCCATTCTTTCGGGGCGGGGAATGGTGTAACATTGGCATCCTTCCAGTCCTCTGGCAAGGAGGCTGAATTTAATTACGCTGAATATTTTTGCTAAAACAGTCAGCAATTTCCCAGTTGAACTCCTTAAGCACTCTTGGGTGGATGCCATCCAGTCCCCGTGACTTGTTCATTTTGAATTTTGAGCTCTAAAACTCCATCCTTGGCCACCCCTTTCCAGCTCCCGAATCAGTAGATTCAGGTGTGACTACCCAACCAGGGCTCAGCTGAGGATTATAGCTCATTGTCGTAATCATTTTCAGTTTGATGTGCAGGTATGCACTAGCTGAGTAAGCTACAGTTTAGGGCCTCAGAATATGTGGCTCATCTAAACGCACACTTGCACTGAAACACACAAACATATCTTCGCTGAATTTCAAGTTTAACGTAATTGGATAAAAAAAGAAAAGAAAACAGGGAAAACAGACTCTATAATAGACATTATCGTTCTGAAAAGACAAAAATATACTTAATGGCTACAATTATCTGTCATATTAAATTCATAAATCTGTGCAGGAAAAACTACAATATCGTTTTCGTGTATGCTAAATAAGAAACCGTGAGGTATTTTCATTCAAAGGTATTTCTTATGCAAATAGGCTAATTGCAAAATATATGTTTTATCTAGATGGTTAGGTTTTAGTTGCATCCTCACTGGTGCGCTGGCATACATGCAAATCTAGAAGTTTAATATTTCTCTTTTCTTTGTCCTTTCTGTAAGAATAATTAACTTTCCTCCTTTTTTTTAGTACAACTGTGGGCCCTCTTAAACTTGACATAGCCTAGGACCTCAGCATCTTTTAATCTGGCCCTGAGTGCAATCCTGTGTATATTTGCAAACAAGGATGTCCCACTGTGTTCTGTGAGGTTTAATGCCCCCTAGTGAGCGGAGGGGTGTTTCCAGCCCAACTAGGCACAATGATTTGTTTCATTGTATCTAAAAAGTTCATTTATTTGTGTGAATGTACATTTACACAGACAATAGGAGAGGACATGCTCTTTCTTGTAGCTTATTGCAACACTGCCATCTAGAGTAATCCTTTGATGGAAGAAGCACATGGCCACAGTGGATATTGGGGCTTTGGCCCCCAGACCAGCTCTGCTGCATCAAGGAGTTACCTCATCAGCTTGCTTGTGTAGTTCATTTGTCAAGTTATTGCCAGAGAGGCATGGGAAGGATGAACAGGAGAGAGGCTTGGATTCTGCTGGGGGAATGTATGTACAGTGTTCATCCCTGCAAAGAAAGATGTGAGCACAACTATATTCATGGTGGCTTGGACATTAAGGGGAAACATGCACAGTAAGCTGATGTTTCTCATGTTCTAAACGGTCAGGTTTTTATTTTACTTCTACACACTGTCAGCTTCATGGTTTTGATATGCTGATTTAAGACTTTTGGACTGTGGGGGTTAAAATTGTTAAGGACACTGAAAACCATTTAAAAATTAGCCACTTACCCTCAAGGAAGATGGTGTGGAAGCTATAGCTAGTGCACAATGCCAGGGTCTGGGTGAGTTTTGCTCTTTATTGGGCACAAGTCAAGCCAATGCAAAAGGCTCTTCACTTACTGTACCACATACATATAAAGTCCTAAACAGCTCTGGAGCAAGTTGTCTGAAAGACAGTCTTCCCCTTCTGGAGACTGGTAAGGGTGTTAAAATCATCAAATGGAAAGCAGTCAGTTTTGCCTAATGATTATGAACCTGCAAAGGTGGAATTGTTTACTTAGTAGCACCAGGAATATGGGACACTTTCCCTGCTGAAATACAAGACATTCCACCTTCTCTTGTACAGATAGGCATTCCTCTAATCTCCTGACCCAAACCTCCTGATCTAATTGCTTTAATTGTTGCTTTAACTCTTATAATGCTATAATGGGCTTGTATTATTTTACATTATAATTATGGATGTTTTTAAACTGCCAGTGATTTTTATTGCGCATTTTAATTATGTGTTGCTTGAAAACCACTTTAAAGACATTTTGGCAAGTAACTGGGATATAAATAAATAAATACAATAACAAAAAGATAAGGGGGAATCTTGGCCATCTCATCTAAATTAAGGTAAATCATCTCTCTCTCTCTCTCTCTCTCTCTCTCACACACACACACACACACACACACAATTATGAAAATGTTGCCTGCCTCCTATATAGTTGTCATTGTTACATGTATATCCCACCTTTCTTTCAAGGAGCTCAAGGTAATGTTCAAGGTTCTCTCCCTCCTCATTTTATCCTCACAGAAACCCTGTGAAGTATATTAGTCTGAGAGATAGCGGCAGGAGAAGGTGACAGGTGAAAGATAACAGGAAACCACACTGAGCAAGTTGGAACTAACTCTTCATTAGCAAAAACAGTATCTGCATAGGAGTGTCAGGCCTAATGAGCACAGCAACTCTTCTCTGGCAGGTCTGGCCCCCATCAAGCAGTCATGGGGACTGATGGTCCCTGCCTCCTCACAAATGCCTAAGTCCCCAAGCAATCTGAGATCATGCCTGTGTGAAGCTAACTTCTCCTCCGCCCTTTTCACACCTCTCCTGGTTCTGGGAGACTAGGGAGGAGGGTAGCTCATTGCAGCAAGAGGGGGAGACACCCGTGCCTTTTCACTAGCTGGACTCATCTCTTCCCCTTGGCCTCCTTCCCTTCCTGCTTCAGCTTTTGCCTCGGAGTCTGGACTGCTCTTTGCCACAGACCCACCCACTGGCACACTAAGCCCTGTTAGCTCTTCAGCATCCAACATCTCCCCCCAGTCTCCTACCTCTGACCACTCATCATCATTCCACCACCAACCCCCTGATTCTGAGCCTTCTTCCCTTGTGGGTTCCCTAGGTGGTTCCTCCCAACATTCCTCTGCATCTAACCAGCCCATGAAACAAGATCACCCGGTGAGCTTCGTAACTGAGTGGAGAATTGAACTATAGTTTCCCTGGAGTTAATCCAACACTCCAGCCACTGGACCCCACAGGCTCTCTTTTCCATTTTCTGACTGGTAAATAGTCATGTGGGGACACGGGTGGTGCTGTGAGTCAAACCACAGAGCCTAGGACTTGCCGATCAGAAGGTCGGCGGTTCAAATCCCCACGACAGGGTGAGCTCCCGTTGCTCGGTCCCTGCTCCTGCCAACCTAGCAGTTCGAAAGCATGTCAAAGTGCAAGTAGATAAATAGGTACCGCTCCGGCGGGAAGGTAAATGGCATTTCCGTGCGCTGCTCTGGTTCGCCAGACATGGCTAAGTCATGCTGGCCACATGACCCGGAAACTGTACGCCGGCTCCCTCGGCCAATAAAGTGAGATGAGCGCCGCAACCCCAGAGTCGACCATGACTGGACCTAATGGTCAGGGGTCCCTTTACCTTTCCCTTTAAATGGTAATGTGAGCGAGTGGGAGCTAGTTGTCCCAGCATTAATGCTGGGTTGCCTGAATTTCAAATGTGGATAGTAAATGTGCCTTAAAACCAAACATCCAAACTTGGTGTGTGTCCATCCACTTTCAGATCATTACTCAAGAAATTTACTTGGAAGTAAGCCCAACTCACTGGGACTTAAAGCCACTAAGTATGGCAGCCTCCATTAAAATGCAACAACAGCATACCACACTTTGGACTGTTATAGGCTTTTACACCCTTGCTCAATGAAGTGGGAGTGTAGATGAATGGTTTAGGCATTAAGGAACCAAATATAACATTTATATTAAAACAAAACCACAGTTTTATTCAGCTGCCTATCACTTCATTTTACAACTAAAACAGAAATATGAAGCTGCCATCCCACTAATTAATTAGCAATTCATTTATTATAGTCTGAAATAAATTTTCTCCACTTTGCTTACTCTGTGGGCTTCAAAATGTGTTCTACATTATCCTGCAATCAAGTCTGCTACAATGAAAGAAAGGCGATGGTGGTGGGGAATCTTCACCTTAGCACAAAAGCAAGCTGTACTGGGAAGGGACCCGCCACCTCCAATGCTCCTGGAGGAATGTGACCATCTGTGCCACTAATGAGCTTGGGATGCCTGCAGTTCACAGGTCAGAGAGAGCTGCCAACTTGTTGAAAGCAAATGAGCCAGGCGGGGATTCTAAAGGTCCTGAGGAGAACCCTGGAGGGCTGCCTCCAAGCTGTCAGTTGACTTCAGAAGAGGTCCAGCAGGAACTACACAGAGTGATGGAATCAGGGCTGACTGGAACAATGTAGCGAATCTGTGTCGTGGATGACAGCTCCCATCAGTCTCAGTGAACGGGCCGTTTCAGTTGTGCACACTTTTTGGTCCAAAAATTATGAATGGAAAAGAGAGAGCAGCACCCTTGATACACAACAATGCCGCTCCAGAGTCCTGTGGGGGCATCAGTGCATATGTGGAAGCCCTGAATGAAGTAATGGCTCTTCACTTCCACGCTGAATAATGCTCCCCCTTTTCCCCTCGGTCCCATATACTGCGGAGCATTCCCTGAGAATAAAGTGAATGGGCAACCATTGTTCACACATAACTTGTTGCTGGCAGACAATGAAAGTCAGGAACTTGTTCGCTGAAGCTCCTGTATAGGGGCTATTTTGCACAGCAATCTGTGTACATTGTTCTTCAAATAACATAAAAGCACAAGGTTTGCTTGGGGTGTGATGCTTTATTGTTGGTTTTTGTTTTGCTCTTTAGAGTGTAAGAGATTTCACTTTCTCCTTACACACACCCACTCTTTTGTCCTTTTCCAAGCATGGCAGAAGGTGAGAAAAAAATGGCATCCCCAAATGTGCTACTGTATGTAGGTGGAGGGGGCTGTTCACCAGCTCTACAGACAGGGGCAGAATTCAAGAGGGGTTTGGAGGGGGGCAGTGGACAGAAAATTCTCAGATTATTTCTTGAGAAATTCTCTTCAGATAAATTTGGACTCCATTAATAGTGAATGGAGGTATGATTTCTTATCGGTAGATGAAGTCAGCAATGGACTAAGAGAGGAGGACATCAAATAATTGCTTGCCTGCATCATGAGGCCACCCCAGATTCAGCACCATGGACAGAACTTTCAGAGCTCTTCCTGTATCCCTCTGTGTCATTTCAAACACAGTGTTATTTTCCTCCTTAACTGAGGCAGTTCACACATTCAATCACCAGCCATCCATAAAAGACAGTTCAGCCAATTGCCTTGAGGGGCAATGGACCAACCCCTATCTCTGGAGGTCTTCTCTAGCTCCATGGCTTTCTCTGGCTAAAAGGCGTTCTCCAAATCTAAGAAATCAGTGTGATTATATGAAATAACCCATGGACTAGCAGAGCAACATCTAGCCACACAGCTTTGGAACCAAATGCTGAACTGTGGAAGTAAAATCCTCTTCTCTCTAAATCCAAGTTTGTTCCTACAATGTGGGTCCCCCCCTCAACATTAAGTAATCAACAGGAAGTTAGAGATGGTAGGTTTTTGTTTTCTCTCCAGCTGAGCAATAGCTAGAGTGAGTGAAAAGCAAGCTCATCTTGAAAGTTTTCAAATATAAAACTTTAACTCAGCAAAATTTCAGGCAAATTCAGAACTATCACACATTCTACTACCGCCTCTCAGTAGGCCATTATTACTTCAGTACTAATGCTCATCCAATCTATGCTTGACATTTGATAGTGAAATGATTGCTCAGCTCTGAGAGGGGAAACAAAAGCAATCAAAAGGCAAACAGGAATTTCCAAAAGCAGAGAAACACAGCGTTTAGATGATACATTGATGGATGAGTTCTAAATACACGGACAAATAGATAAATCATGGCAACATTCAAAAATGGAAGCTTTTATGAGTACTTTGGGAGACTTTAACAAGCAACCTACATATACATTCACAAGGTCTAATCACAGCAAACATCATTCACTTTTTTAATATGTAAATAGCCCTAATTCTCATTCCATTTCCAACTGTTTTGTAACTCATAAAATCACAATAGCTCAACCTTAATTATCCAGATTTTCTCATTATCCAAAATAAGCATATATCCCCCAGAGGGGTCCACATCAATGAGAGCAGAACCTTTGATATCCAGCAATGCATTTATTTGAATATACAAGATGTCAAGAAACCATCCACTACTAAAAGACAATATGTTTTGCCATTTAGTATTTGCCATCCTGCAAAGGTATTCCGAGTGGATACGTAATTGACTTGCTACTCAAAAAACATGACCTACACCTGGCACATTCAAAAGCCAGGAGCTACATTTTAAGTAAACCAAAGCAGTCAGAGCTGTGAAGGTTATCAGAAGCAAAACTTAAATCAGGAATTTGATCATGTTGGTGCCCCATTAGCTTCCTCATCTGGACTCTCCTACACTCAGGTTTTCCAAAGTATGACAGAAACCTTACTAAGCAGAAACAGGTGATTGGCAGGAGATGCACAAACCTCTCCTTAAGCCCTCTTCCTCTTCTGAAAATTCATGTAAAATTGATTAGGACTGTCACTAAATTAAAGAAATTTTAGCTGGCCAGGCATATGAGTTTTAGGCAATTTAACAAGAGTAGTATTCCATTCACCCATTCTGTTAGTCCAAACAAATTATGCCCTCCTTCCCTGTGCACACCCCATGCCCTCCCCAAATGTGCTGTGGGGGTTTGAGGAAATACCTAGAACAGATTTATGGGGTGCATGGGGGAAATGGCAGAAGTATGTTCTATTTTGCAAGCAGAAATCCTTGTGCTGATGCAAGCACAAGCACTACTTTGGAGACAAGCCAATTGTTTGCATAAATCTGCATATGCATAAAATCAATAGTTCAGGAAAAAAGTGATTCACACAAACACTGGTCATTATTTTATAAAGGGTGTGTGTCAGTAGTCATTTTATTTATTCTCAATGGTAAGACTCCTCCATGCAATCAGGGATCCTGCTTGATCAGGATCTCTGATTGCCTGGAGAGTGACCTTCAAGCAAACACAAATTGAAGCCCCTGAAGACCTTCCCTCCACAACACAGGAAAGGTGTTTGAGAAGGGTGAGACATGCACTTGTTCACTGCAGGCAGGGTGTCCATGTTTCTACTCTTCCTTTTAACCATTGTGTGCTCAGGCAAAAGGCTAAATAAGTTCCCTTCACCATCACTATTAATCACTCCCTCATTATCACTGTGCTGCTCATCATGAAAGAATGCTTCTCTACATTGGGAGGCATTAAGGATGCATTCATTTTCTCTGACAGAGTAATTACAAAACTGAATTTTTGTAATTATAGACTATAGAAAGAATATAGAAAGTTGCCTTATCCAGAACTATTTATCCAAGTGGTCCAGTACTCTGAATAGCAGCAGATCTGAAGATTCTCAGGTGAATGGCTTTCGTAACTTCTGGTACCCAATATCTTTTTCACTGGAAATGCATTGTACCTGGGACTTTCATAAAGGAGGTTC
Source organism: Podarcis cretensis (assembly GCF_951804945.1). Classification (NCBI taxonomy): domain Eukaryota; kingdom Metazoa; phylum Chordata; class Lepidosauria; order Squamata; family Lacertidae; genus Podarcis; species Podarcis cretensis. The sequence goes on along the minus strand of NC_137170.1, from coordinate 114,398,125 downwards.
CACCCACTGAGCTATAGAAAACACCTTCTCTGGGTAGCTAAGACTGAATTGGTGCAGCCACCACACCCTGAACATGCATGCCTTTAGTGGAGACTGGTCCATTAGGGACCGCCTCTCTCCATATGAACCTACCCAGACCCTGAGATCATCTTCTGAGGCCCTCCTGAGGTCCGGAGGGTGTCAACATGAAAATGGGCTTTTTCTGCAGTGGCTTCCCATTTTTGGAACGCTTTCCCCAGGGAGGTTTGGCTGGTGCCTTCATTGTATGCCTTTAGGCGCCAGGCAAAATTGTTCCTCTATAACCAGGCCTTTGGTTGATTGACATCCAACACCCTTTTAAAATATGTTGGGGGGATTATTGGGTTGTTCTTGTTCTTGTTTTTATTATGTATTTTGAGTTTTTATATTATTATTTTAATCTTGTGAACCACCCTGTGAACCAGACCGGTATACGAATTTGTATAATAGCAACAACAACAACAACAACAACAACCTCCATCGTTCTGCCTGGACACTGATGTTCAGCGCCGAGGGCCTTCCGGCGGTTCCCTCACTACGAGAAGACAAGTTACAGGGAACCAGGCAGAGGGCCTTCTCAGTAGTGGCACCCACCCTGTGGAACGCCCTCCCACCAGATGTCAAAGAAAACAGCAACTACCAGACTTTTAGAAGACATCTGAAGGCAACCCTGTTTAGGGAAGCTTTTAATGTTTAATAGGTATTTTAGTGTTTTGTTGGAAGCCACCCAGAATGGCTGGGGAAACCCAGCCAGTTGGGCAGGGTATAAATTAAAAATTATTATTATTATTATTATTATTATTATTATTATTACCTTTAGCCTTAGCCTTTATCTAGCCTCCCATGTACCTGCTTTCTTACTTGCAACTAGTCAAGGGAGCAGCACTGCCTGTCGGCTTCCTCTTCTTTAGTTTCGGTGTTGCCCTTGAAGAACTTAGCAGGGAGGAGGATAAGGACAAAATAGCATTAGTTGGCTCTGCCTGCCATTGGCTCTGGACCCACCTACTCTTGACCTCTCTGCCTTCTGCCCCATCAGTTTCAATAGGCACCAACCATAAATGCCAACTCCCTGGGGCCCTGGGTGCCTGAGCACTCACCAAATTCCCCATGAAGAGTCCGGGCACCCACAAATTTGGATGCCAGGGCCATGCATGCTGCATAGCACCCACAGTCCCAGGCACTCACAGTCGTGGGGCCAAGTTGGCACTCCTGGCAGCAACTGGTACTGTATGCCTTCCTATCTCAAAGTACAGGGGTCAGACGTGCTATTTTTCTAGAAAAAGAGGTAATGGCACTCACCATGAACACCTCCTTCTCTTATACAGTGGTACCTCAGGTTACATACACTTCAGGTTACAGACTCCACTAACCCAGAAATAGTGCTTCAGGTTAAGAACTTTGCTTCAGGATGAGAACAGAAATCGGGCTCCAGTGGCGCGGCAGCAGCAGGAGGCCCATTAGCTAAAGTGGTGCTTCAGGTTAAGAACAGTTTCAGGTTAAGTACGGACCTCCGGAACGAATTAAGTACTTAACCCGAGGTACCACTGTAATAGCAATGGTGCCCACCTGAGAGGTGCCGCAACTGAGTTCCAGTGAGTTCTGGCTGGAAAAAACAACAACCTGAAGAGGTAATGGAATCCCCCCCCCCAAAAAAAATGAAACTCCATTAACTTTCCCCAGGTAGTGCTGCCCTGCATGCAAATCTCCAAATTTGACTCAAATGTTACTTGAGGCAACAAGTGGTGGCAAATATACCCAAAGGACCTGTTGGCCACTTCAGACATGTGCAACTTTGTAAGCAGCAAGGGGAAAACTATGGACCCTGATGCTTGGCAGTGCTTTTGAGGTGTTTGGGTGATTTTTGTTCTTACAGCTTTTAAAAAAAAAGCCACAAGAACCACCTAAATATTCATGCCTATTATACAGAAATGCTCAGAGCACACTTTTAACAAGCAGCAGTGGAAAGAAGGGGAATACGGTATGCTTCTGAATGGCGTTCGTGCAGGGGGATGATACACCTTCCTCATTAGGCTAATTGAGGACTAGACGAGGTAGCAATTGTGCAGATGTCACTAGGAATTCTGTACAGACATGCACAGCTGTCAGCATCAACTACAATGTCATTGTGCTTAATGCCTACATTATCTGCATATGACAGCCTCAATAATGAGATGTTAGTCTGAGATGGAGAAGAAATAATTTCTCTGCTTGTTCCCAATAAGCTAGATGGATTCCTTATAGCCTCAGAAGATGCGGTCAGAAATCCGTCTTGAGTTTAACAGGGCTGCAGAATGGGGGATTTGCAGCAGAGGGGAAACTACAATCAGAAAAGAGCTGAGGCAAAATTATCAGGAAATGGTAATCACAGCAATCAGAGACAGAAATGTGACCAAATTTTGTCTCCAGAGGGAAAAGTAAGCCAGAATATTTTAGCAAGTGCAAGGGGTAGACATTTAGTGAGTCCGAGATAACAAGCTCCCCAAATCTCAATCTTATTTGACAGTGAAACTCCAAAAGTTCTGCTCTCACACAACAATCATGATGAAAGAGGTTCCCAGGAGCACATGATGAGCTTAAAAGAGCTTGGAAGAGTGAAGCATTCTGAAGTTCTTATGAAGTTCAGCAATAATAATAAAAAATGAAAATTTACTATTGAGCTTTAATAAACTCCTGGCAAAAATATATCAGTTAATTCTTATGGATGGATAAAGGTAAAGGTAAAGGTACCCCTGCCCGTACGGGCCAGTCTTGACAGACTCTGGGGTTGTGCGCCCATCTCACTCAAGAGGCCGGGGGCCAGCGCTGTCCGGAGACACTTCCGGGTCACGTGGCCAGCGTGACAAAGCTGCATCTGGCGAGCCAGCGCAGCACACGGAAACGTCGTTTACCTTCCCACCAGTAAGTGGTCCCTATTTATCTACTTGCACCCGGGGGTGCTTTCGAACTGCTAGGTTGGCAGGCGCTGGGACCGAGCAGCGGGAGCGCACCCCGCCGCGGGGATTCGAACCGCCGACCTTTCGATCGGCAAGCCCTAGGCGCTGAGGCTTTTACCCACAGCGCCACCCGCGTCCCGTATGGATGGATAGAAAAGCTCAAATATAATTTAAAACAATATCTCAATCAAGGAGGCAAGGTTTGCTAAATTTAATCACGTGTTACAAACGCAATGAAACTAGCAGTGGCTAGGGCATGGTTTATAGACTTTAAAATGTTAACCTTTCAACATGTAGCTATTAAAACAAATTTGCATACTGCATAACGGCTTCAGGTGATAAACAGATTTTTAGAAATCCAAGAAACTCAACTATTGATGATGTTATGTGAAGCTAGATGTTGTACAGATCAAATTTGAATGCCAACTTTCATTGTTAACATCAGTGTTGTATAGCTAGGAAATAGCAGATCTGGGAGATATACACATATGGAAAGTACATCACCAATAGTGAAAACATAATGTTTATTATCCTATTTCATCTATATTTTTAAAGAATACTTTTTAGTCTGTCTGATTTTGAAATGCAGACAAGAAGGGACCAGATCAAATTTTGAGAAAGTTATGTAACAACCATCTGTAAAAAGTGTTATCGTTACATAAAAAGTTTTATGGAACTGGATTCCATGGCAATTAATGAAAATAAAGAAATAGGAGACATATACAGTGGTACCTCTATTCAAGAACTTAATTCGTTCTGGAGGTCCATTCTTAACCTGAAACCGTTCTTAACCGTTCTTACCACTTTAGCTAATGGGGTCTCCTGCTGCCGCCGCACCGCCAGCACACGATTTCTGTTCTCATCCTGAGGTAAAGTTCTTAATCTGAGGTACTACTTCCGGGTTAGCAGAGTCTGTAACCTGAAGTGTTTGTAACCCGAGGTGTATGTAACCCGAGGTACCACTATATACACTAAATCCATTTATTTAGAAAGATGCATAAACTGCTAAATCAAAAACTCTCTAAGTGGCTTGCATAATAAGCTTATAGATAATCAGATAAAAAGCATTTAAAAAGCAAGGATACGTGAATTATCAATAAAATCAGTAAAACTTTTAAAAAGCAAATATGGATCACTAGACTATATGCACCTTAATGTAAATTATTGCATATGTTAGTGAAATCCTATACATATCTACTCAGAAGTAATTAAGGCTTACTCCAGGGTAGATAGGTATAGTCTTGCAACCTAACAGTGCAATCTATCTATGTTCACACAGTAGTAAGTCCTATTAGTTCAAGGTGTACAGGACTGCACACTAACTCAATCAAGCTAAATGAGAGTAAGATCTAAACCAAGAATGTCTGAATTGTGGTCTTTCATATGTTGCTGAACTTCAGCACCCATCAAATCTAACAGGCCTGACAAATGGCCTGAGATCATTATAGTTGCAGTTCAGCAAGCATCTTGAAAGCTACAGGTCGGACATTATTGACTATATACTGTCATTGCCTAAAATGAAAAACAGAACAAGCAGACTTCATACACATTTAGTCATCTCATGGAAAGCTCTAACCATATTGAGATGGGAATGCATAATTGGGCTCATTAGAGAATGACTGCTCCCCACTTAAAACGGGGGGCGCCCTTTGCGTGGACGCGTGCAGCCCTGGATCTGGAGTGGCCCCATCAGCATAGGCTTTGCCTTCCCTCAGGTGGGATACCTGGAGGTCCCCGCCTACCCCAGTGAGTTGTCCAATCCCACCTGGGGGAAGCGTTGCCAGGGAAACCAGGCCAGGTAGGGGGAGGGATTACCTGCCCACACAATAGAGGGTGGATCTTAATTGGTAATCCTCACTTGGCTCCAGAGCTTCTCACACCCTACCCACCCTCAGTTAATGTCTTCTTTTGCAGGTTAACTTTTCTTCATAGGTTTTGCAGGTTAACCTGTCTCCACAGGTATGCGGGCGCTGCTACGATAAGGTCGCTGTTAAAGGGCCGGAAAGGAATTTCCCTGCATTGGCAGGTTTCGCCTTTCCTGTAGCAAAACGTCACAACTTTGGCAGTATCAGGCCTTGGGCGGAATCCTTTAGTCCATCTTCCTCTTTGCGGCGGCGATACCAGGGTTCCCCGTTAAAGGGGATTTTGAAGGGAGGCTTTGGCCGTACGCCGAAAGGTCGTCATTGCTCTCCCCTGCGGCGGCGTAACGGGGGCGGCTATCTCTGCTTGAACATATGTTCTCCAGAGCCGGCCCATGCCCCCCACACACACTGGATAACCCTGATGCTCCCTAGGTCCCCGGCTGGGGACTAGGGAGGGAGAACGCCCAATGCCTGAGCCAAGGTCTACCCACATTTGAAATTTAATAAAGTTGTGGCCAATTTAATCCCATAGCATGTTGTCTAGAGTCGTTATTCCACATGACGGGGGGGACCACTCGGGATCTGGGGACTCCGCCTGTCCACGCAAATGTAAATTACTGAAGGTCCCAATGATTTCATTTTTGAAATTCTTGAAGGATAAAATCAAAACATAAGATATTAAGTTTGTTACACAAATATTTTAGACACTGCATGATTTTTATTTTATTTTTTTGCAGCAAAATGTAAGGTTAAGAAAGCACCTACTAGAGATAAATGTTTAAATGAAAATTTGGCAGATAGCAGAAATGTTAAGACTGACTAATTATGTCAGAATAATAAAATGGACAACAAGATTAATCAAAAATGAGAAATGTTTCTTCAATATTGAAACAACATACATAATGATTTAGAGCAAATCTTTTTGGGGGCTTTTTGTACTGATTATGTAATAATTACAGTAATCATCATTTTGCTTCTTAAACATAAAAAACACTAGCTTGGCCATTTAAACAAAAAAGAAACCTAGGCAGATAATTCCTAGTAGCGTGCTAAATCGGCTGGAAAATATGTCCACATATCATTAATGTGAAAACAATGAGGGACTGGGAAGCAGGAAGGAAAGAATAGTGAATGAATGTGGGTGATTATTATAATTTGTAACCCATCCAAAAATACAGAGATAAAAGTAAGGGCCATAGCTTAGTGACAGAACAACTGCTTTGTACTCAGGTTCAATCTCCAGATAGGAATAGGAAAGACTCCTGCATGATACCTTGGGTCCAGTATACCTGAAGGAGCGTCTCCACCCCCATCATTCTGCCTGGACGCTGAGGTCCAGCGCCGAGGGCCTTCTGGCAGTTCCCTCATTGCGAGAAGCAAAGCTACGGGGAACCAGGCAGAGGGCCTTCTCGGTAGTGGCGCCCGGCCTGTGGAACGCCCTTCCAGCAGATGTCAAAGCGATAAACAACTACCTGACATTCAGAAGACATCTTAAGGCAGCCCTGTTCAGGGAAGTTTTTAACGTGTGATTTTACTGTATTTTTGGTTTCTATGGAAGCCGCCCAGAGTGGCTGGGGAGGCCCAGCCAGATGGGCGGGGTATAAATAATATATTATTATTATTATTATTATTATTATTATTATTATTATTAGGTGTTTGCTGCCAGTCAATGTAGGCAATGCTAAACTAGATAGAAAAATGGACTGATTTCTAATAAAGCAGCTTTCTATATTCCTGTGAGTTTTAGTATGTGAACAGATGAACCACCTCCAATGTTTTATCAATTAATTTCAAGGAAGGCTACTGATCTGCTAAACCACATCCTGTTTTGTTGTGTCAGCAAGATAGCATGCAGCTTCCTTCACCAGAGAGGTTTATCAAGGTTTGGTTCCTTTAGGATAGCAGAGGTAGAAAGGAGCCTAAATAAGACTCAGGGCAGGATACCTCCCTCCACATCAATCTGCCTCTATGTAAAGATCAAACTCTCCAAAGTGTGCATGTTGTCAGGAGAGATATTGCTTCTTAGCTTTACCTGGCACCAACAGCAGTATGTCATAACACTCGCTGCATTGCAAGGATCTCAAACCATAGCATTCCTGACAGATAGTTATCCAACCTCTGCTTTGAAACCTTCTGAGGGAGCCTGTTCCACTATCAAACAGCTCTTACCACCAGAAAGTTCATCCTCATGTTTAGCCGGAATCTCCTTTGTGATTCGAGGATCTGCCACCCGCTTGAGGATAAGAAAAGACACATGGACACAGAATATTAGGTTAATGGGCTAAAAAAAGGCCACAACTTTATTGATTACAGCATGTGAGAGGTTTTGGCTTAGGCATTGGATAAAACAATGGAGCGTGACTCCACCCCCTCAGGTGAGTCTAACAAGGGTTAACCACTAGTAGGAGGAGCCTGTTGATGCAAATACAACTGAAAGCTCCCCCTGATGTCACCGGGGGTCATGCCATGGCCCTAGCCATGGTGGTCGGACAGGATCCATGACCGCTGGATTCCTTTAATGGAATACCCATAAAGCAATTGCTGCGGTCGCATTTTGAGTGGCTAAACTCTGCCCCAAGCCTCCTCCCAATTGGATGGCTGCCAGAGGGTGCGGCATGGCAACAGGGACAGCAAATCAGGGGATGGTTCGCCCCCTGCTAAAGGCGGGAAACGGCTCCGCTCACAACTCCTCCCCTCTGGGAGGAGGAGAGGCTTTCTTATAACTTGAAGCCATTGGTTCAAGCCCTACCCTCCAGAGCAGGAGAAACACAAGCTTGCTCCATCCTCCATGTGACAACCTTTTAGATATTTAGCCATGGAGATGGCTATCCTACCTCCTCTCAGTCTCCTTTTTCCCAGGCTAAACATACCCAACTCCCTCAACCGTTCTACATAAAGATTGCTTTCCAGACCCTTAGTCACCTTGGCTGCCCTCCTATGTACATGTTCCAGATTGTCAATATCATTCTCAAATTGTGGCACTCAGAACAGGACACAGTATTCCAGGTGTGGTTCTGACCAAGGTAGAATAGAGTGGTAATATTGTTTCCCTTAATCTGGACTCTATACTTCTGTTGATGCAGCCTAGAATAGCATTAACTTTGGAAGAGTGGCAAACTGTTGGTCCACCTTACCAGTCTCAGTGAGCATTTTGTACTGTCTGTTGCATAAAGTATAACATAATCACAAAGCAGTGTGTAGTTCCCTTTTCTTGGAGAGAGAAAGCAATATCTAAATCTCAGGGGCTCATGAAATTTCTCTGTGGGATCTAGGATAGCCAATGTTTTCATTTGCCTTGAACTCCTGTGCCTTAAAAAACAGCCTAGCTGTTCAACTTCCTTAATTTCCACATGGGCGTACTAATAAGGCTAAAAAGATAATGGTCATATCATGGTGCTTCATATGGAAAGGAACTTTACAGTAAGAATTAAACGGTTACATCTAGATCTGGTTGTATGTGTTAATGCAAATGGCCAGCAGACTGAGCCTAAGCATATTTACACAGAAGTAAACCCTACAGATTTCAATAGGATTTTCTCCTTAGTAACCATACATAGGACTGCAGTCTCAGGCAAGCTTTTAAAATGACTGCAGTGAATAAGCCCAGCAACTTCTTCACTTTTTAGCAAAGTTTTAGTAATAAGTATGCAGACTCACTCCTTGCCCAGACAATAATATAGGCCTCAGTTTAGCAAGCAGTTAGGCAAATGCTTGCAAGCCATACTAAACAGAGATGGACTTAAATGCACGCTTGAGTGCTTTTGCTGAGTGTGGGAGCTGCAAAATACAAGCTGGTTAAATGATCCTTACAATGGTGTGATTATATTTACTACTGTTATGAGTGTTTTACATGGGCAGCTCTAATGAAGCCTCCTGACCGTAGTGTGAACTAAAAGCCACAAGAGCATTCAATGAAACTAAGAGGATGCAGTAGCCAGCCTCTTTCAAATTAAAAAGGTTCTCTGTAATGAACTAGCTTTAAACTACTGCGGTTAGGAGGAGAAGAAACGTTTGCTTGGATTTTGTTCTCCAGTCCTTCAAAGTAGGGATCTTAAGAACATTAGAGGAGTGTTCTAGACCACACTGGTCCAGCATCCTGTTCTCACAGTGGCCAACCAGTGGCCAGTGGAAAACCCGCAAAGAAGGACCTTGGACACAACAGCACTCTCCCTTTTTGTGATTCCCAGCAACTGGGATTCAGATGCATTCTAATGTGCTGAAGACCATTTAGTTTGTTTCTCTAGGACTTTCTTCTGCTAACTGTATTGGAACACCACCACTGCTTATACTTTTTCTGTTAGAGTAAAGTTTTATACAGCCCATTGACATGGTTTGCATAAAATGCCAAGCCATAGGTTGCTTGGCCCGAGGGCGCATTGTTTGAGCATTCAAACCCAGCCCAGCAGACTAATCACAGCTTGTTTTCTGGCAACAAGCCACACTTATTTGCTGGCTTAGAAAACACAACTTATTTTAACTCCAGTCTGTCAATATAAGCCTTGCTTAACTATGGTTTGTTTGGGCACTGCACTCCAGATCCTGACAAAGCTATGAGGGAAGACCAGCAAGAAAACATATCAAGTTGTGAGGAAACAAGCCGTGACCAGTTTGCTTCTTTGTGACTTGGTTTGTTGAACAGACTATGGTTAAAACTAACCATTGCTTTGCACTATGTCCAGACATAGTCACTGTGTTTCAAATACGTTTACTGGTTGTGGGAAAGTAATATTAAAAGGGGGCCTTAGAAGAGTACTTAAAATGTAGTGGTGATCAAAAAATAAAATAAATCGCACTGGCCATAGACAACACCATAGGAATGTCTAATTCCTCTTCATTTCTTTGCCATCCCATATTTTATAGCTTCCTTATGAAAAATGACTTCTTTCAAGACCTGTCAGTTGTAAAGTGTCTCCTGGCAGAGTTTGGCACAGCAGGTTGTTAAAGGCGCTATTATCTTGACAGCTGCTGCAGGTTTTACAGCTCTCTAGAATGACAATAATTTGTTTGTTTCATATTTATATATTTAAAGAAAGAATAAAATGTTTTTCCTCAAAAAATATCATTAACCTATACCATTTATTATAAAAGAAATTGGACGGAGTACTGGCCTCCCTTGAATTTATAAAGCAAGTTATCCCCCTCCCCCATTCCAAATTCCCATAATTTTTAAGTAGCCAGTTTTTAATTTTATGAATACTCACATCTTTCTACACTTTAGGTGTACTAACTTTGGCAGCCACCAATATAATTTGAAGAAGATCTTAGAATAAGATCTTAGATTGAGGTCACAACAGGGGCGTCATCTCCTAGGGGCCAAGCCCTTTTGGGCCAATATTTTTGGGGAGGGGCCACCCCCTAATGTTCAACGTATCGACTCTTCGTGACCCCATGGACCAGAGCACACCAGGCACTCCTGTCTTCCACTGCCTCCCGCAGTTTAGTCAAACTCATGCTGGAAGCTTCAAGAACACTATCCAACCATCTTGTCCTCTGTCGTCCCCTTCTTCTTGTGCCCTCCATCTTTCCCAACATCAGGGTCTTTTCCAGGGAGTCTTCTCTTCTCATGAGGTGGCCAAAGTATTGGAGCCTCAGCTTCAGGATCTGTCCTTCCAGAGAGCACCCAGGGCTGATTTCCTTAAGAATGGGATAGGTTTGATCTTCTTGTGGTCCATGGGACTCTCAAGAGTCTCCTCCAGCACCATAATTCAAAAGCAATCAGCCTTCTTTATGGTCCAGCTCTCACTTCCATACATCACTACTGGGAAATCATTCCTTTGCACCCTCTGTTTAAATCTGGCACTGAATGCAAGCTCCAGTGGTTTCAGGCAGGATTAGTTCAACTCAGAGCTCTGCCTTGCAATCAACACTGTTTAAATTTGCTGCAAGCCCCACTGACACCATATGATTGACAAGTCAAATATGGCCCATGTGAGGTGGCCACTTTTTGATCTGGCCTACCAAACAAAAGTGGTTCTGCATCCTTTGAAATGACACCTTTTGGTTTCCAAATCATGGCAGGGTTCAACCCTAAGCACTAATACTGATTCCCTGTCCCCTGCTCCAGAAACAAATTTGAGCACAGAACTACACTTTGGGTGACCCTGAAGCTTGAACTGATATGGGGGCAACAACGTCTGGGTAACCACTGTTATCTTCTTCAGTGGGTTTGTTTTATGACGGATCACAACTTTTAAAAAAATAATAATAACTGGCTGCTACATCTTAGATCTTGATTAGAATTGTTGTTCTGGATTATCTCACATGTCAAAGGTACTGGAGTGAATAAAAAAATCTTATGCCTTAGTGTTTTTGAATTAGAGCTCAGTTGGCCACACAGATTCCAGTTCTTCAACGATTGCACAAGTTGATTTATTCTAATTGCGATTATATCCCTGTGGATTTTTGGTGGTGGTAATTTCTAATGGGGGAAATCCCTTTAGTGTTCTTTTAAAAACAGTCCTGCTATCACAGTAGGACTCTTTGGGGCAGAGATATGAAACCCCACTACAGAAAATGAGCAAGAGCCGCCCCCGCCCCCCCCATGCTAGGCAGCCGATGTGACACAATTTGAAGCAAACGGTGTAACATGCATTACCATCCAAAGAGGGATGGCGCTCTATATAAAACTATAAAGTGCAGCATCTAAAATTATCTAGTTGCATCACTGTTATAAAGACGCATTATGGTCCATGGAAAGAAGTAAACAGGCAGCACTTAACATTGATTGACTTCCCTGGCACAGACATGGGAAGAGGATTTGCACTAAGTTTAACTAGAACCTAAGTCCAGACAGAATATCTCAGCAGGGATTCTGTTTGCAAAAGTATTTATAGCCCAAGATCTTTTAAGAAATAGTATCAATTTAGTTAAATAGATTTTAGTAAGTTTCAGCAACCTATGGATATGTGTGTGTGTGTGCGCGCGCGCACACACACACACACACACACACATGTAAATGAGCCAGCCATTGGTCCAGCTAGCTCCATACTGTCTACAGTGACTGGAGCTGGTATCGTTGACTAAAGTGGTATTAAGGACATAAAGCTAAGGTAAAACTAATCTTTAAGTACCCAGTTTTTCAGTCATGATTAATGGCCCTTCCTTAGATCCAATTTGTTTACAAATTCAGCTGAGACTGAATGCCCTTTCCTCCCTTACTCTGCACTTGCCTTGGAACTTCTTGCATGTGTCATGAGGGCAGGATTCTTCAGAGACTGGAGGTATAAGAAATGGAGATCAAGAATTCAGGTTTATGCTAATGATGCATTTCAAATTCAGTTAGATCAATAGCCAAACTGCTTCAAGTGATAGACTTCTTTGGACTGCACTCCGGCTACAAAATTAATTGGACCCAAATGTCAATTGTGAAGCCTGGATATGTTTACTCATAGGCAACCCTCCGATAAGTGGCTGTCAAAATGGCAGCATTGGTGATTGAAATATTTAGTGCTTAAGATCCTGCAGTGTGAGTCAGGGACAGCCACTACACAAAGAGGTGGTAGCTGGTTCCTTCCACATCGGGAGTCTTCCAAAAGCCAATCAAGAGGGGTCTCCAATTCTCTGGAGTCAGTTTTTAAGAGCATGGGTGTCTTCAGGCAGGGGGCATAAGGAGAACCACTCCCTACATAAGCATATTTTCCTTCTGCTCACAGAGGATAATTGAATCCAAGCCATTATTAGCACCAACTTGGCCTCTGTCTACAGGGTAATGTTGTGATTCGAGGACCCGATCCCCGCTTGGGGAATAATGACACGTGGACACAGAATGTAAGGTTAATGGGTAAGGTAATGCATTGGACAGGATCCACGACCACCGGACTCCTTTAGCGGAATACCCAAAATTGTCGAGGAAGGCGATGGCCACACCTTGTCCCCCGAAATACCAACAACACATTCCAATGCCTAACCGCCACCCGAGCCAAAAGGCTCGCCGCCAATACCCTCACCCTCACAGCTGCAACCAATCCCTAAGACTATTGGATATGTTAGCCAGCCATTCATAAAACACACTTTGCGTGCTACCGTGTGATTCAAGAGTTTCCTGGATTTCTCAAAGGCCATAATGTTATGCGCACCGTGCCAAACCTTTCTCTTCAAGAGAGAGGACCAGAACAGGGTTGTTCTGGGAAATAAGGCAGCCAACTCATCCAAGACCTTTCTCATGTTCCACAACAAGTCCACACTCTTCCTGCTAGCCAGGTCGCTCTCACCCAGCTGAATGATTAGAATGTTAGGGGGGGCCAACAGCGCAACTTTTGCCTTCAGCAGTGGCATGAGTTCTTGCCAGCGCATGCCCCTTCTTGACAGCCAGGAACAGCACCAACTTGGCCTCTGTCTACAGTGTAATGTTTCCAACTATCAGAACAGACAGAGGAAAATGGCAAAGACTCTCTCTCTGTGTGTACTGGAAACAAATGGAATATATGTTGTTAGGACAAGGTGAGAGTGGCTTTCAACAGGTTGTCTCTTTGATGCTTTATTTAGGGGCTCTATAGATGTTGAACCTGTTTAGTAACTAATATTAGAATTCATCTAGGCTTTAAGGAGTTCATGTGTTGAGAAATTACATATCATGTCATGAGAAAGGGCTGTGGGCTTTTGAAAAGACCACTGCATGAGAGAGCCCCTTGGCTATTAGCCAATCCTTTGAAGTCACACATTGAGTAAGAGTCAAATTGGAATGTTGGTGACTTCATCTTAAGGCACCAAAAACAGTATGTAAAGCCCAGTACAGTTAAGAACTTAATTCGTTCTGGAGGTCCGTTCTTAACCTGAAACTGTTCTTAACCTGAAGCACCACTTTAGCTAATGGGGCCTCCTGCTGCCGCCGTGCCGCCAGAGCATGATTTCTGTTCTCATCCTGAAGCAAAGTTCTTAACCTGAGGTACTATTTCTGGGTTAGCAGAGTCTGTAACCTGAAGCATCTGTAACCTGAAGCGTCTGTAACCTGTAACCTGAGGTACCAGCCTAGTGGAGATCCCAACACAGAGACCATAAGAGAGTGCAAGGAGTCTGGTACCATTACTTGAAGGAAGGGATTTCCCACAACTGATAAAGGACCCATAAGATATACCTGCTTTTCTATGCTTTGTGCTTTATATTATCTTCTGAGAAATAAAACCCGTTAAAGTGCAACATGTTGTTTCTTTTCTTGCTGAATCTAAAAGAACCCCTTGCCCCTTGACAAGTCAATGTGGTTGTTTAACAGAGTATCTTTACCCCAGAAATACTGCATTTGCGACAGATACAGCCATTAACTAATCTTTATACCCCTTACACATGTTCTGTTGCCCCTCCCATATATTATTCCTTCAGAAAGCAAGCACTTTGAATAAAGGTACTGTAAACTATTTGTTTGCAAAGCTCTTAAAGTTGCCTCTGCTGTGCAACTGTACCTATTTCACTGTTGTTTGTTCAAAACTATGGAAAACCACACGTGTCACTAGATATCTCTTTGCTTCGGATCCAGCTGAAGGTACACCTCAGAGCTTACTGGTTTCCAGACTAAGGGACACCAGCAAAAGGAAAAAAAAAAACCTTGGTGTGGGTTTCTGTTGGGGAAGCAAAATAAATTACACTCTCTCATACAAATTGTAGAACTGCTTAGCCATTGATCCTTTTTCAATTACGAGTGAGCAATTCCACCTTTAAATACAAGCAATCTTGAATTATGTCCCAGCAATTTGGGCTTTGGCTGTATCTGAAGAAGCCTGGCTTTGGAGAACATGCATAGTTGCCAAATGAATCATGTGCTACCATTGGAAATCCTCTGTGATACCAGTGGCCTACTCACTGCTGGCACAATTATGTCTCTGAGTACCAATTACAGGGAATCCCACGTGGGCAGAGAGCACTGTTGCACTCAGGTCCTGCTAGCAGGATTCCTACAGGCATCTAGTTGGCCCCTGAAAATTGGAAAGGATTGTAGCACAGTGGCAGGGAAGTGGCATTTCATGAAGAAGATCTCAAGTTCAATCCCTGGCATCTCCAGGGAGGACTGGGAAATACTTTTTCCTGAAACCTTGGAGAGTCACTGACAGTTAGTGTAGTCAGTAGTGACCTGGATGAAACAGGGCAGCTTCCTGTTTTCCAGAAAAAATGTTGGTCTAGATGGGCCAGGTCTCTTCTTAATTTCTGTGTGCAGTAGGGGATAATAATAATAATAATAATAATAATAATAATAATAATAATGTTTAGTGTGTTGTTTTAAGGGATAGAATTGAAACAATATTATTTTGGTATCTGAGATCTTCTTTATTTTTAATGCTTTTATTGAGTTTTTGATTAGTTTTAGATAGTACAAAACAGAGATATATTGTTGCCTATCTTGAATGAGCAAAAACACTTGAGAAAGCATTGTACTGTAATGGGAATGAAGATTTAGCAGGTAGGAAACAGAAATGAGGGCTGTATAAAATATAATACAAATCTGCCATCTTCCTTAATGTTCCAGTGATCTGTTAAGTATTTTGACTATATGTAGTGTATTGAGGTATGTTCCTGAAGCCTGAGTGAATACTGAAAATAATTCCAAAAGAGAGGAAGTATTGAGCTAAATGATCACTGGACAACCGAACAATGTAAAAACCAAATAAATCTAGAATTACCATAACAACAGCTTCATGATGATAGTTCAAGTAACCAGTATTACGGATCATATTTCTGAGTATTTAACCCCAAGGTTGCCATTTGAAAGCTTATCAGTTAATGGTCTAATAGGAACTGTTTTACAGTATCTCTCAATATCTGGAACTATAAGTCTTCCCATTTCCAGTAGACAATTTTGTCTAGCTTAATACATGGGTTTTGATATGGCAATATGACTCCCTGTAATTGACTTTTTCTTGAAAGAAATCTTCTGGGGGAGTGAAGGGAATAATTGTAAAGGAATATACTATCTTGACAGAATGTTAATTCTTAAACCTATCCCACAGTGAGTTGGCACTAAGAGGAATCCAACATTAGACACACACACACAAGTCCTTGAACCAGTTGTATGAATGACACATTCTGACAAAAATATTTTCTCACATATGCACCCATGGAATTGATTTCAGTAGCCACCTAATGCAAAAGACTCTTAAGGATTTGTGCTCAGGTAACTGCCTGAAACTCCATGTGAATATTTGTAATGCTGCTCTGCTGTGTCAGTCAGTAAATCCCAGACAAAGCATTTAATTACTGAAACAGCCAATTATCTTTTCCATTGTCAAAAATAATTGATTACTATGCCTTGTGTCTTTATATATTTTCAAATTTCTCCTAAGTTTAAAGCATTGTTTTTTCAAGGTATGGAAAAAGCCTATAGGTGTTTTTTCTGGCACAATTTAAGATTAGTCATGCTGCATCTACATGCATCTTAAAAGTGAAGTTGGCTAGAGATGTTGCAAGCAAGCTTAGCATCAAGCATTGGTCACACATGTACACACCCTGGAAAGGACTTCTGCTGAACAGATGGTTGGCACTATTAATGGTCACCGGTTTGGGGCAAAGATGAGGAGGGATGCCTAGAAGCAAGTCCGCTGCCTCCTGAACAGGTGAGTGGCACTGCCAGGCTGAAGTTGCTGACTATATGGTAATTGGTGTGCATAAATGGAAGTGGGAAGCTCCATGTGTGCTATGAGAGAACTGCTGCCACAATGTCACAGCCAGTGTGGTGTAGTGGTTAAGAACGGTAGTCTCGTAATCTGGAGAACCGGGTTCGTGTCTCCGCTCCTCCACATGCAGCTGCTGGGTGACCTTGGGCCAGTCACACTTCTTTGAAGTCTCTCAGCCCCACTCACCTCACAGAGTGTTTGTTGTGGGGGAGGAAGGGAAAGGAGAATGTTAGCCGCTTTGAGACTCCTTAGGGTAGTGATAAAAGCGGGCTATCAAATCTAAACTCTTCTTCTTCTTCTTCTTCTTCACATAAACACAAGGGAGCACAGGTAAGCCTCACTCCACACCATCAATCACAAGATGTGGCACATGCACACCATTTGAATGGTGATGCCCATCAATTTTGGGGAGGCCTGGCCCCCACAAATATTTTATTGTGGGGATAAGGGATCTCGGTCCCTAGGAGTTGGCTCTTGTGCCAGAGGAGATGTATATATGGGACATGTATATATCGTCTATATATGCATATCTCATATGACTCTTTTGGTAGCATGTGTAACACTACATTGGCATGGTGAAGCCATATGGGACACATGTAGCTGTATTTCAGGAAGCATGAAGAATGATAGGAAAAATTCTATAGGGTCAAAATGTTTTTTTTTGGGGGGGGGAAGAATCACTCAGGAGGACAATATGGGGCTTGAGCGAGTTACACCACTATATCAAGGCTGGTTCAATACATTTTGTTGCCTGAGGCAAAGGACAAAGTGGCATCCCTCCCTATTCTATGCATATATGCTTATGGGACTGGCTGTTGTCCACAGTGCCAACAGACCATGATTCATTCATGGCTCTGTCCTCCAACATATGGGAGTACTTAGGAGGAACAGCCAATAAGTTGTTGTTGTTGCCTTGCAGCATCTGCACCCTGAAGCAGTTGTCACACTTTGCCCGGAAGGATCGGGCTCCCGGACGTCTTCAGCTTATCCCCTACACTGTATGCAGTTTAGGAAACTCCACCCCCAAACACACACACACATGCCACATCCATTTACATGATTGACATGACATCCATAAAGGGGATCTGCACAATCTCCACTTGGTTGCATGTGTGCGCGATTCTTGCGGGATAGAGGGGTCTGACATTCATTAATCTGCAATAAAATTGAGATTTAAAAAAAAAAAATCACAAGAAAATGGCAGAGTTCTTCCCACCAGTTTCGGTAAACATCTCTAATTAGTCTGCTGGCCCTGTGAGTTTGGTTAAATGCTACCCTTAAATTTTATTGACAGCATACTACTGGCTGCAGGTTAATTTCCTTCACTATATTAACAGAGCTCATAAATGAACCTGAAATATTAAGGAAGCTGAGAAATCCAAGAGATGAGGCATTAACCAATTCTTTGCCAGGCCATAATTTGAACATCACAAAATAAAATGAATTATTCCCTGGCATGTTTTATCATTCTACTACATGCATGCAGTGTTGTCCTTGCTTATTCCTCTAAGCTAGCAAAGTAATATTGTTATTTATTGGTCATTCCTAATTTAACTCAAAAGAAACAAGATGATATTGGTGTTTTCAAAGGTAAACGTGTCCATTGCAACCATGTCCATGGTACACAAATGTCTCCAGTCAAGACCCCCAAAGTGATACTTCCATGAACATGTGTGTAAGATATGGATTCAGATATTACAGTATGTGTATAGACACACAAGCAAATCTAGTAACAGTTGGGAGTGGCTTAAAGAAAAGAATGCTATGACAGGATATTGAATTTTTCTTCCTCCATAACTAGAAGTGTGATATACTGCTGTCTCTTGTGTTTCCTTCACCTTTTGTATAATAACAGACTTCCCAAGTTTGGATACCCTGAGCCAAGCAGAAGGTAAACCAAGTTCCTCCCCAAAGTTTACCTTTGTTTGTAATTAACTCATCTCAGTTCCTTCAACTGTTTCTTTTCCTCCTTTTCAAATGGTAGGCAGGGAAGATTTGGAACAGTTGAAGGCCAATCTTTAAGGTTCCAGTCTTTTGTCCTTTTGGAAGGGAGGGGGAAGGTTCCTACAGGTTCATTTTTAATTGCCACATGTTTATATGATTTGGCTAAACTGAAGCACTTTTAATTCCCTTCGATTTCACTGCAAGATTGACTTGTGCCTGTACTTAACTCTTCCTTTGAAAACAGAAGGATTTATTGGGCTTAGCTTCGATTGGATTGTGTTCTAGTACAGAGTGTTCTGTTCTTTGGTGTTGCTGAAAAACACTTTCGCAACAACACTAGGAAATATCAGGCGTCTCTCCATTGGTTTCAGATCAAAGCCTTTTGTCTTTGCTAGGTACTTGTATCTCTGTCAAAGAAAACAAGAAAGAGATCTTAAAACCCTTGTTCTAAAGCAGTACTGGAAAGTCTGTGGCCTCCAGATGTGGTTGGGTTGCAACTCTCAGCATCCATGACCAATTAGCATTGGCCATCTTGGCTTTGGATGAAGGGGCTTGGTCTAACAAGGTCTAGGTCATGGCCAGAGTCAGGATGCTTCTGAATACCAGTTGCTGGAAACCACAGGAGAAGAGAGTACTATTGTGTTCAGGTTCTGCTCGCTGGTTTTTCACAGGTATCTGGTTGGCCACTGTGGGAGCAGGATGCTGGGCTGATCCAGCAGTCTTCTTATGTTTTTATGCCACTGGTTCCTCATCCCTCTTCTAAAACCATGAAATGGAGCAGCATGCATACACAATCGCTGTTGGCTGTTTTGTTGAAATGGACCCCAAAGTCAAGAGTGAACTTGGGCTAAATTTTGCCATCAACATGCATGTATACTCCCAGCTGCTTCTGTTACCCTCACCATTAGGGTTGTGATTCTATGAAATGAATCTGAGATACTTAGTCATGAATGAGAGATTTCAGTGGGGTGGGAGGAACACCCACGTTGGGGGGAAAAATGATGCTGCAATTATGTCTCTAGTGTTTGCAATTATAGAGTTTTACAAAGTTTGAGCAATAACTTGTACTCATTAATTTATGCAGCAATAACAGTTTTGGCATGAGGGTAGCTCTGCAGGCCAATAAAACAGATGAGCAGGCAAAAATGTCTCTGGCTAAAAAGACAATGGGCCTCTGAGGACTTCATCGCAAAGCCCATAACTAATAAGTATTTACACAGAGTGATTTTGATTAGGAAGCCTTTCACAAATCCTTTTGGGATAGAGGGAGAGAAAGGTTTGTGTGTGGATAAATGTGTGTGGCAAGATTCCAGGGAAAGGGAGGGAAGAGAGATTTACAAGTTACAAATGCAGCTTCTAATTTGGCTCCATGTAGGGTTTAACTGAAAGACAATAAACAGTACTGCCTAACAAAGAGAAAAGAACCTCATACAGACAGAAAACCGAAGGAAAGGAGGGAAAGGGAAATGGTCAATATCTTACTCATATAGACTCCCAGATTCCCGTGAGAGGTTGGGATTTAAAATAAATGGAAAGCATCAGAACCTCTAGATGTGGCAGCCATAGTGACTGTGACAACTAAATGAGCACAAATTGGAAATGAATTGGCACATTCTAGCATGATTTAGACATAATGATATGCAATAGTCTTAGACTCCTGCACTCTTTCCTTAGCTCTCCCCCTCCAGTGCAGCCACAGGGAAGAAATTGGAAACTCTCACTTCACTTTTCAATTAATCACACTTTAGTGTTACAACCATACCCTAAACCATGGTTAATCTTAACAGTGGTTAGTTGAAACAAACCAGCTTCACAACCTATCACTTGAAATTAGCTTGTTTCAACTAACCATAGTTACTAACCACAGTTTAGGGTGTAAGGCTACCATGCAGCTAGTCTAATGTGGAACAGAAAATTTATGAACTCCCCTGCCAAGCTGACCGGATAGAGAGAAGAATATACACATTTACCTGAAGTATACTTCTAAGTAGATATACATAGGATTGCCCTGTGAGAGACAAAGCCTGAGAGCTCAACATTGGTGCATACTGGAGTGAGAGAATAGAACACTGTGACTTTTTAAAAAGGCCTCACACATCTTTTCCACCTGCTCCAGTGCCACAATATTGCCATCTTTTCCCACAGAAAAAGGTACTGAGATAAGGGTACGTGGGGAAAATGAATTGTTTAAACTTTAGAGTGAAGGAGAAGGCTGTGGCAAAAGATCCTATGGTAAAAGAGGTTGCCTCTGTGTTTCAGATTCCTGGTTTGAGAGCAAATTCCTTCCCCTGAAGACCTAACACTTCAGGTTAAACCCTGAAATGTGGCAGCCACACTGGCAAACCTGTCAATTTCAGTTTATCATTTTTCTAATGTTAAGTATAGTTCTCCATTATTTCCAGATCAGTTTTTGATTTAATTATTTTTAAAGGCCTCATGAAAATTCAATTTGCAACCTGAAATAGTACATTCAATGTATATGTTTACCTTTTTGCCTGTTTAACCCAAATGTCTTTGTTATTATATAACAAAGACCCAACTCATTCTGGTCACCATTGGCCATGCACCCTTCAAGTTGGCCCTACATATGAAAGACTCCAGTTCTAGGTTAATGCAGACAACTGGTGGGGAATATGTGGCAACCTATGTCTTGTTGGACTCCAATTCGAGTTAATAAGAATTGTAATCCAATGACATCTGGTGGCCCATCCTTGGTGTAGACCTTTTGTCTACAGCCCTCTGGATTTTCTGTTGAACAATACGTTTGTTTGTTGGGGGGTAGGTAACATACCCAATGAATGGCCACTTGACTTGTCTTTTGGTGAAGCAACCCTGATTTAAAGCAGAGAAAAGTATCATGCGATTGAGTCTCTGCTGGGGCACCTGGAGCTGCTTACCTTCCACCAGAAGCAAAAACATGTTTTACCCCAGCTACGAAATGTTTTAAGTTGATCTTAGCTAACAGGCAATCTGAGGTGTCTTTCATTTGATGACAATATATTAAATGGGTATTTTTTAAAAAACTGAGAGTTTGGAAAATCATTCGCAACACAAAAACGGACTGTTTTCTAGAACCATAGCAGAGTTGGGCCAATTAATGCAATAAACACATTTTAATTGGGAAAACATCTCAGATTTCTGTAAAATGTAAAAGATATACAATCTCTAGAGAAGAAGCAATATTTGAAACTAAATGATTCATACTCATAATCCAAGTGCTCGTTTTCTGCTAGTCACATAATTGGCATCGCTGTAATTGTTTACTCTTTTATGAGGTAGCACAAACCAGAACATGCAAAAATGATTAATTCTCTTTCTCTGCTAAAGGATACAGGCAAACAGCACAATTCAACTAAGGAAGACTCATGCGCATAACCAGATTTAGGCACACATGTCACTAGTTGGATCAGAACCACTGGTGTAAATAAGAGGCATAGAATACACTGCCAAGTGTAGATAAAGCTCCTGTAACCCCCAGAGGTGATTGGACACCAACTCCCATCAGCCCCAATCAGCATGAACAAGGGTAGGTAAGAGATTATGGGAGTTGTAGTCCAGCATCTGAAGGACCACAGTTTTCCCAAGCCTGATATATTCTGTTGGCAATGCATTGCTTAAAAGAGGAAGTGCAGTCACTCACATTCTACTAGGCATGCCTTATCAGCTTGCTTATGCATTGACTACAGGTGGATCAGAGCCAAAGTGCCATCATATATATATATATAGAAAGAAGGGGGTAGGCAGCAGTGAATCTTATTTTACAGCTCAATATTTAGACTAGCAATCTCAGTTTTCTGAGTGCCACTCCTTATGTAGCCAAAATGGCACCACTTGCACAGAAGAGGGAGGTAACAGGCTGACAAGAACCCCAAGGTATACATACAGAAATACAAAAAGCTCTGTAGGGAGGAGGAATAAACTCAGTCTGGATGAAACATCTTCAGTGTACACTTCCTGTCTGTTGGAAAGAAAACAATGGGAAGAAAGTGGGGAGGATGGAATGGAGCATCTTGGAAGAAGGATGAAACACTGAACAGGAGTACTCCAACATGATATTCACTCTTCCCTATGGATTGCGAGTATGCATGAGTGGTACTTTCCAGTTCCTTACTCTTTAATATGAAAACTTGTCTAATGCTTGTTAAGCAGATCCTGAACCTCTTTAAGAAAGAGAAGCAAGGAATGCTGCAGGCTTTAATTTTCAAGTTATTTAGTCCCTCCTTTTGTCTTCGTTTGAAAAGACAAGGAGTATCACTTCAAGTGTCCAAAGCACATTATCCCACTGGCTTCATTCCTGAATGAGGGACTGAATGCCTACATTTGTCAATGAATAATCTGTAGCAGCATACAGGTGTGTGAATAGCACTTGAATGAAACAAAAGAACAGGGGCAGGCCATTGGTCAGATTAGAAGCAGAGTGAGTAAGTTATTGTCTTAGCACTGCAGATTCCATTTTTTACCAGAAACAATCATCTGAAGGCCAAGCTACATGTGGTGTTCTGTCAAGTGGGCAGTTTTTCACCTGCCACATAAAGAAAAGGAGGAGGAGGAGGAAGAGGAGGAAGAGGAAGATGAGGAAGAGGAAGAAGAAACCATATACAGGCTTTCAATCACTAATATGGCTAGTTAGTGGATTGTGATGGCCATGTCATAAGATGAATCTGATCAGAATACATATACACTGAATACATCATACACTGATGTATGATGATCTTCAGAGTTGGTAGGGCTGCATTTTTTAAATCCCTTTCCTGACACAGGGGCTTGTGCAGCATCAATAAGGAAACAGTACCATGTGTAGAGTTTCATGAGAAATGTAAATAATTTACTATAGTCAAGCATATACTATAGGCAAGTATAGGGAGTGGCTTGCAGACTAGGCTAAGCCCTGTCACCTCTCGTGGCTGTTGCTGCTGTTGTTGTTGTTGTTTTAGCATTACTGGCTTTTTAAAAAGATGCAGATGTGCAATCATTGCCTATATCAAAGTAGCTTTTGATTTTGGGGAAAATACCTGTTCCTTGTTGCAGTCAAGCCACCCCCATGCACAAAAGAACATCATTCATCTTCTTGAAGTCAAAAGATTGCTTTTCCTAAAATTAAACAGCTAATTACTTCAATCATGTAGAATAGGTAAAAATAAGTGGTTCAGCTGAGCTAAGATATACAGTGGCACATGACCCAGAGAGCAGTGAAGGAGAGTCGGAGTTCTGCCTCCAGATCAGGACTCTCATGGGGTCCCATTGAAGGATCCTACTATAGGATCTCATGAGAGAGGGAAGGTGGGCAGAAGCTACAAAAGGCCTCACTTGCCTGGGTACAGGGCCATTTTACCCCACAAACTACCCATGTGCCCACCCTCACATTAAAGCCCTCACCAAGCTACTTGGGTTGCTGGTTAATGGGTCCAGAAAGGAATTTAATTGATCCTTGGTTGGGAGGGTTTCACCTTTCCTTCAGTGAAATGAAGGCATTAATAATGTCTGCTATGTAGAATGCAGAAATGGCATTGGGCAGGATCAGCATAGTGAAGGGGGGCACATAAGGGGTCTGTGGGGAAGATTGACCATGCCATGTCCTAAGCTCAGTTTGAGATCTCTGCTTGGCTGAAATCCTCACCCTGGTTATGAGATCCTAGAATCTTGGCTTGCTCCACAATAGGGTTCAGACAGGTGGCTGAGTAGAATGACAAACTGATCTTTGCTTTTGAATTGATCGTATGATTCAACTGGGCTTGCATGAGGGACTGTTTTTTTAGTAAATGCCTAAAACAAGGGTAAGGAACCTTTTTCAACTTGAACGCATTTGCTTCCTCTACCCAGCCTTCCTTTGGCTGCCTTTCCAAATCATGACGTCAGAGCAGTTCAGCCAATGGCGTCAAGGCAAGAGGCTTTGGCTCTGTGCAATGCTGAAACTGCTGACAAGCAAACCAGGAGGGAAGCTCATGCTTTTCAGCTGCAATTAATCTTTATATATACCCTTTCCAAAAAAATCTGCCCGGTGACATCCTTCAGTAACTGTCACAACAAGGTGTTTGCTTTTACCTTTAGCACAGATGCCAGATGCCTTTCTCAGGGTTAATTAATCAAAGCGACTTGTTAATTAGGTGACTTTCTACTGTATAGGTAAGCTATATGGAGTTGGCAGCGTCCCCTTGTCCTGTCAGGGCATATAATTGCTTTAAAGAGGTATAGCCTTTGCCAGGCAGCCAGGCGTGTGATGGAAACTGCAGGGGTGCTGGCTCTGGTGCAACTTATTAGCCCATCTGCTTCGTAAAGTACATTGTGATGCACTTGCAGAAATGATTTCTAACAGGAGATGAAAAAATGTACTTTGCAAAACTGTTCACAGGTGGAGGATGCCGCCGTTGTTACCCTGGATCAAGAGGCAAGTTTGGTTCAGAGTATTATTGTTGTTGACAGTAGTGTGCCTATTCTTCCTCTTCACTTGCATTGGTGTTTGTTTTAATATTGGGAATAGGATGCATGTGGCGCTGTGGTCTAAACCACAGAGCCATAGCTGTCAACTTACAGATTTGAAAATAAGGGACCAGCAGCCAAAATAAGGGACCTGCAGCCTCACCTGTTCCAGGCACACCAGTCTTCCTGCAGTCTGGTCAAACTCATGCTGGTAGCTTCGAGAACACTGTCCAACCAACTTTGTAACCAGAGGTTCAACTGAATAGAATCTGAATCACATGCACCACAAGGCCTATGCAGCCTCAACTTAAGATGGCTCCCTGGCCTGGCTTTGCACTGCAAAGTTTGCAGCAGCACGTGCAACAAAATGGCATCCAGCATTCAAAAAACCCCTCAGCTTGCATTAACTAGCCACACACAAGGCATGCAAGCTCCACCCCCCAGTCATTCTTAGACTTCTTATTGGGTGAGCAACGCAGCCAAGCAACACAGTTGGAGCCTCCCTCCTCCCTGGCCAGCAGGGAGAGAGGGAGAGGAGCTGCTTCCTTTGAAATTTAAGGGACATCATTTAAGGGACATTTAAGGGACATCCATCAATAAGGGACAGCAGCAGGACATGGCGCTGGAATAAGGGACTGTCCCTTTAAATAAGGGACACTTGACAGAGCACAGAGCCTTCTGGGCTTGCTGATCAGAAGGTTGGTGGTTCGAATCCCCACGACGGAGTGAGCTCCCATTGCTTTGTCCCAGCTTCTGCCAACCTAGCAGTTCGAAAGCACGCCAGTGCAAGTAGATAAATAGGTACCACTGTGGTGGGAAGGTAAACAGCGTTTCCGTGTGCTCTGCTTTCCATCATGGTGTCCCATTGCGCCATAAGTGGTTCAGTCATGCTGGCCACATGACCTGGAAAGCTGTCTGTGGACAAATGCTGGCTCCTTCGGTGAGATGAGCGCCACAACCCTATAGTCGCCTTTCACTGGACTTAAACTTTACCTTTTCTCTTTTTTTATCCTTTATTGGGATGAGAGAAAGGAATGGGATGGGATTGGGCTGTGTAATGATTTATCAGCATGCAGGCAAATTCCTACTAAATAATTTCGCCCCACAGCTTCTTCAGGCTAAGTCCCCAATCAATTTACATGGGAGAGAGATCCCTCTGTCTTCTTAGGAGATGGGGATTTGGGCCACTAAACAGTTATTTTGATACATGCCAAGGATAAAACATCATATAGGAATGGGGAAATCCACTTGCAAATCTTCACTCACCAGTGGAGCTCACTGGGTGACCTTGGGCCAGTCGCTACCTGCTCTCAGCCTTGCCTTCCTCGGAGAATTGTTGTGTAGACAAAATGGAGGAAACTGTGTTCACCACCATGAATTGCTTTAAGGAAAGGTGAGATGTCAGAAACAGTAGCATATGTCATAGAGGAGCTTCAACAATCACTGGATCTTCAGATAGTCACTGTAGCTTACTGGGAGCGAGGAAAGGAGGGGTGAGGCTGTGGTAAGCTTGGTGCAAACCACACCAACAGAACCAAGGCCACTCTCACTGCCTTGGGTGTTAGGTGAGTGTCACCCCCAGACACAACACCAATCACAGCTGATTTTTTTTTAAAGTCCCATATTTTTCCGTGTATGACTAGGTTTTTTCCTAAAAATAATGTCAAAAATTAGGGGGTGTCTTATACACGGATACATCTCCTCCCATTTTCTTAAATCTGACTCCCCCAAAATACGGGGCGTCTTATACATGGGGGTGTCTTATAGACGGAAAAATACAGCAATTTTATTATAAATGCATAAACTAGGGAAGCATTGGCCCATGACACAATGGGATAGTAAATGATTAATTTGATTTGTGTCAGAGCAATTTCAAGACCAGCTTACCAGATCACCCATGCTTTTTTTAAAAAAAAAAGCCTTCACAATCTCCCTCCTTAGGTATCCTTCTTTTTCCTGTGTGAAAGAGTGACGGTTCTACATCAATTTCATTTGGAGATGATGGTTTAATTTGCATGAGCCCTCATGTGGCAAGAGATGCTAGTAGTTACTATGTGAGGG
Source organism: Podarcis cretensis (assembly GCF_951804945.1). Lineage (NCBI taxonomy): Eukaryota > Metazoa > Chordata > Lepidosauria > Squamata > Lacertidae > Podarcis > Podarcis cretensis. Next base: position 114,371,293 of record NC_137170.1, on the reverse strand, counting down.
GCAACCACTGGCTGTGTGGGAATAATTCAAGATGGTAAATAATACCTGATGTCTAAGCTTCCCTTCCAGGTGTTTTGATGAATTTATACATCTTTGTAGCAGCCAGGAGCTCCTATGCCGAGTCAGTTCGGGGCATTTTTTTTATGATGTGTGAAAGCATAAGCTGTCTTTTGTTAACTGCTTTCTCTAAAAAGCTTGCAACTTCATTTATCTTTATGTGGCATCTTATTGTTTAATTGAATTTCTGCACTAGCTTAATAGTTTCCATGTGTGTGTGTTTTATGCACTAAACTAAAATGTTGCTAATGTTTATTTCTACCTTGAGAAAGAAATTATCTCTGAAACCAATGCCATCAAAAATAGATTTCAGCATTGGTCTCAGTAAACTGCATATCAAAGTAATTAAATTCAGCACCTTAATGAACTTCAGATTCAAAACTTGCACTCCAGAAGCCCTATGGGGATTATGCTGATTTGAAGAGATATAAAGTCTATCTAAAAGAGATAGGAATAGACAGAGAAATCAGATAAACACAGACTGGCAAATGAAATGTGATATGTGTCGCTGATATTTTCATTAATGTTTTTCCTCCTGACAAGTTTTCCCATCATCTGGGAAGATCACATTTTGCTATCTCTGATATTTATATGTTATGTCTCCCAAAGCTGCTTTTCACGATCTGAGGAGAAGCCAGAGTATTAAAAAGCTTGTTATATTACATGTGCTGGTATACAATGTGTAGTTTGATCAGTGTGCAGAACCAAGGAATTGGCCAGGACTGATGTCCCTTAGAAAGAATTACTTCTGGCTTGAAACAGTGGGGTAAGCTCTCTTTCCTATGCTACACCACCTGGTGCCCTCCAGCAGGGGTTGGCTGGGGCTGATGGGAGTTGCAGATCAAAACATCTGGAGATCATGAGGTAGGCAAAGGCTGGCCACTCTCCAGAACTTTACCTGTTTAGTTCCCACCATGCAACAGAAACAAAAGCAAAAATGTGCTCCTCTGATTTGCAAGGCATTTCTGCTAGAGATTTTCTGTGGCACACTCCATCCAGCAAAGCAAATCTTTAAAATACCTCCTTCTTAAGAAGATGCTGAAAGGGGGGGGGGGGCGAAGAGAGAGAGAAATCTTCCTTGTGAAAAGCCTAGCACTTAAATTCTTTAGACTGTCATGACCGTCACTTTGCTATTAATCCAAACCTCTACTGTGCAGCATTAGGATTTCACACACCTTTGGAGCTTAAAAGAGGATGGCATTCATTTTTCAGGCTAAGTCAGGATCAAAGAATATCTTTCTCCTTCTCTCAGTCGCATAAATATGGCTCACATGCCGCCCGCCTACCAACAGTGTTTACCCTAGACGCTCCATGGGCCCCAAAGCATATGCATACAGGGGATTGTCAGGGCTTTGATTCGTGACAAATTTCACACAAAGGAAGAAATAGCCAACAAAATCAGAAATGCAGGTCAGTTGATGATAAATCAGTGGCATTAATAATGCTTATTTCAGAAGTGGCCTGGATTCAAGAGAAAGAGGATTTGAAAAACAACAACAGCAGCAGCCCTGGAAAATTACAGAAAAGACTGCAATGTTCATACTAAGGAAACAGGTAAGCATTTTATTATTGGAAATTCCTTAAGTATGTTTTATGATATTGTGGTCATATTTTTCAATGTATATCCTATTAATGCACCTTTCCATCCTCCCTATCATTTTGCCCCATGCTCTAAAGTACATAAAAGCCTGAGAAACTCTTGTCTGTTATTCGGGTGATTGTGCCAGTTGCATGCCAGAGGCAAGGTAGACCCAGGAGTGGAGCATTATGATGTGAACCCGTCGTTCAAATAACAAGGTGACCCTACCATTAGGCAGTGACACAATCACTTCTCAAGGCAGCCATGGTGCCCCCTATGCCATTTCCCACGAGCCTCTTGGGCCATTTCATTCTGTTGGAGATAAGTTCTATGCGTGGCCCATGCCTGTTATGTTACCACGTTGCCACTGTTGAAGTAAGACTCAACTGTGTTATATGCTGGGATGCCTTTGAAGGCAGTTTGGAAACAGCAGCTGCTGCAGGATTCAGCAGCCAGGTTGCTCACTGGGGCAAGGTGATTTGAACACATACCACCAACCCCTCTGTGTGGTTTTTTGCAAATCTTTTTTATTGATTTTCATTTTTTCCCAAATTGATCACTAATTAAAACAAATTAAATTAAATTAAATTAAATTAAATTAAATTAAATTAAATTAAAACAAAATATCATTTTCCCAAACCTGAACAAATACAACATTTTCCCACATCTGACTTCCTGTATGCCCTCCTGAATGTGTCAATGGTTCTCTTCGATGTTGCATCATATTCCCCAGTTAACTCTAGTTTAACTTCAAACATTACAAATAACCTTACATTACAATCTACAGTGGTACCTCTGGATGCGAACGGGATCCGTTCCGGAGCCCCATTCGCATCCTGAATAGAACATAACACGCGATTGCGCATCTGCACATGCGTGGGTTGCGTTTCGCTGCTTCCACGCATGCGCGTGAAGTCATTTTGAGTGTCTGCACATGCGCAAGCGGTGAAACCCGGAAGTAACGCATTCCACTACTTCCGGGTCGACACGGAGCGTAACCTGAAAATGCTCAACCTGAAGCATATTTAACCCGAGGTATGACTGCACTTGCTTTTTTTAAACTTAACTCCTTTTCAGACAACTATCCACCAACCAATTCCTGCACATTTATTAAATGAACATTTCCACTTTCAACAAGTGAGGTTACTTATCCAATTGTCAATCCCTTGATTAACATTAACAAGCATAGAAAAGAAGAAGAACTTAATCTCTTTCTATCTGTGCTACACTGGCTACCCATTAGTGGCTGAACCCAAGTCAAAGTGCTGGTTTTTTTATTTATAAAGCCATATGTTCCTCGGGACCCCAATACTACATGGACCAAATTACACACACCAACAAATTTAAGTGGAAGCTATACTTATTTTAAAAGATAATTTGAGCATGCCCAAGTTGGAATGTTTGGTTGCAATGGCTCATGAAACCATTTGTGTCCATATGCATTCTACTGTGGGAAAACAAGAGTTTCAAGAAAGGTCTAGGGGTGAGAAGCCTGTGACTCTCCAGATTTTGTTGGACTACAGTTTCCATGCTGTCTACTAGGTCTGATAGGAGTTGGAGTCCAACAAGTCCCCACACTCCTGCTATAGGCCATCTTTGTCATTTTCTCTTTGTTTTTCATTCCTACCCCTTTCTCTGTTTTTTTTTTTTTACATCTCTCGCTTCTGTCTGTATTCCAGGTGAATTCTGAAAGACTGAAAGCCCAGCACAAGGAGCAATTGAAGGGAGTGTGAGAATCCCTACACAGGTCTTTCAGATCTGTTCTGTGGTTACAGAGATGTTGATATTGCTAGCAAACATCTATTTCAGAGATGTCACAATAGAACAATGTGCAAACATGTACTTTATTTTCCCTTCCCTCCCTCCTCTTTGTGAAAGCAAAATCAATACCAAAACTATATTGTAGCTGTATTTTTACAACGGAGACATAACACTTTTGAGAGTCAGTACAAAGGCTTTCAACAAAAAAAAAATGCCTTTCAGTTTGCTCACTGGACATAACCACAATGCACTGTGTTAAGCTGGTTACCCAGAGACGTGTTTCTAATGGAATCATATAGTTAATAAGCTCAGTGCGAAAAGCTGTAGGTTACACCTTTTATCCACGGCTTGTTTATGGTAAACAAAATACAGCCTCTTCTGTCTGCTGCAGTGTATTCTAAAAAATAAAAATAAAAAAATGTGGGGGCTAATAATATAATTTGCCTGCCATTTCCTAATAGCTGTCGCATCTATGTGGACTTTTAGGTTGGAAACAGATGCACTATAAGGAGGCTCACAGCATGTTCATAAGCACCATGAACCACCTTCGCAGCTCAGCTGATGGAACAGCAGCAAGCCAGCAAATTGTGCCTTGCATCTTTTCCTTCTGACATCTCCTCCTCCTTCAGCTCTGTCTTGGGAAAGTTCTGGGCTTTTAAAAAAGTTTCCTGTACCTGAAGTGATGTGACCTTTTCCATCCTTAGGCACCTGGCGGTGTCGTGCTTTATTAACATTCCCCAGCTGGAATGTGGAGAAGGAGGAGGAGCATTAATGACCCTCTAGTCAAGTGTCAATGAAGACACAGAACTGGAGACGGCAGAGTCACCAGCTAAGGAGTCAGGCTGGTTAATACCAGTCTCCACTCCCACTGTTCAGCCCAGACACTGACGTCCAGCTTTGAGAGCCTACTGGTAGTTCCCTCAATGCAAGGAGTGAAGCTACAGGGAAGCAGGCAGAGATCCTTCTTGGTAATGGCACCTGCCCTGTGGAACGCCCTGCCATCAGATGTCAAGGAGATGAGTAAGTATATAACCTTTAGAAAACATCTGTTTATGTTTTTAAATATGTTGGAAGCCACCCAGAGCCAGATGGGTGGGGTACAATTATTATTATTATTATTATTATTATTATTATTATTATTATTAAAGTAGCAACAGTGGAATCTGTCAAACATGCCTGCTCCCTCCTTGCAGCACCAGTGGTGCTCTGTTGTTGGCAAGTTTGGATCCAACCCAAGTACTGCAAAAGAAAAGAGATTTCATTCACTGTTAACTCCAAAGGACAGCTTATATCCCCCTCCTCCAGCTTTATGGTTCTTTTTTCTAAACAATTCTAATTTCTTAAAAGAGGGCTATTAGGATAATGAAAATATTTTCATTTTCCATTGGTTCTGCAGAAGAAGAAGAATTTCTTTGATGTTTTGGCATGATCTCAATTTACAATAAGTTTTTCTTTCCTCTTGCAAAATGCAATTTGCAGTTTGACACCGGTATGTATATTTACAATGGACTTGTTGGACAGAGATCAAACTTTAGAACTTGTGCTTCCCAATAAAATTTATATCTCCAGCTAGCTAAAAGAGTGTGTGGATGGCACCCCTGTTGAGTTTGTTGACAGCTGCAAAACTGCAGTTTCTTTTGGAGTCGGTCTCCTCAAATTTTAGACTCTGTGGAGATGACACTCAGCACTAAATTTTGCTCTTGTCATGAATAATATCATGCTTGTTAACAAGAGGGAACAAACTGACTTTTTAGCGGAGTCCTCCCTTCCCCCTCCCCGCCAAATCCTTTGTTGTCAGTTCTTCAGAATAAAATCAGCAAGTTAACAAAACCACAGGCGTGTTTAAAACTGGTGTGTGTGTGTGTGTGTGTGTGTGTGTGTGTGTGTGTAGAATATTGGGGTGAACAATAGGCCATCCATAGCAATGTCTGCATCACTTCTAAAGCAGTCATTATTGCAGTCAGCCATTTTTGCCAATACAGCTTCTCTGCGGAAGCATAAACTTTATTCTTAACGTGACATGGGGCTTCTAAATATGCTTTCAAGTGCGTATGCTTGGAAACAGAGGCTTGAATTCAACTTTTGAACACTGAAAAATGTCACTTGGCTAGTTCCTCACATAGCATTATTTTGTAGCAAAGCCTCGTTAGATCTAGAAATTCACTGTTCTTCCGTCTCTGTTGGTGACGTCTGAATTCCTGCATAATAAGGTTTTTGTGTTCACCTAATATTGCCATTAAGAACCAAAATCTCTATTGTGTTTTACTGTGTCAGTAGAAATCCTCCAGTAAGCTGTTGGATAGCTTACGCTTGCATTTCATAGTGCGTTTAATAGGCAGTAAGTCCCAGTGCGCAAAGCAAGGCCTATTATTGTGTCAGGTAACTGAGGCACAGAATATATTTCAACAATGGTGTAGCCTTACAAAAGTATACATTGCATAGGGAAATGTGGTGTAGATCGCAACCAGCTCCTCCTCTTCTGGCTTGCCTCTGTTTTTATCCTCTCAAGTGATATACCACAGCACACATTACAATCTGTCACTGCAAGAATGGTGCTGAAAACTACCTCCGTGTGGCAAGCCATCCCTGGAATGTTCTAAAGCACCGACTTGCTTCCGTCTTGTCATAAGTCCCCAGATTCCCCTCTGGGGCCACCAGCAAGATTGCATGATGCCGTGGAGACTTCGTAACAGCAATGAGGACAAGTCATGCGGTGACATTTTGTCCTAATGGTATGTCTGCCATGAGAATTGCGTGCCCCGGGGAGTTCCCTGGTTTCTTTGGTATCACCCCCGCGTTGACCATAAAGCATGCTCCGGCTCTTCATCTCTTCCCAAGGAGTTGTACGTGCTCAGTTGATTACAGCGATCAGGATTTCTGGCTCTGCGGGTTTCATGGAGTAGGGTGCAAAAGGAAGATATTTTGTGACAGGCAGATAGCAGATCTTGAGGATTTTATTGTGGTTTAGGCAAAAGCACTTCATGGGGGTGGGTGGGAAGGGAAATTGTCATATCTCAGTGGTAGAGCATGCTCTTCTCATGAAGCTGGTCCCAGGTTCAGCCTCTGGAATCTCCAAGAAGGCTGCCAGAAGACTCCTGCCAGTAATTCCGGAGAGCTGCTGCCAGTCAGGCTAGATGGACTAGTTGTGTGATTCTGTAAAAGATGGCTTCCCATGATCCCTTGAGCTCTCAAGTGGAGGCCAGTCAGTCAAAGTAATGGAAGCTTTTTGATCTCTTGTGCTTCCGGGGTTTTGATAAAGCAAATCAACTTTTCAGTTTAAACATTAGCTAGGGATTCATAACATTTCCTGTGTTTCTATCTCTATGCTCCACCACTTACAGTGGCGAAGCAAGCCCATTGACAGTTTAGCGGATTAGCGCTATTAGCGGTTTAGCGGCTTTTAGCGGATCAGCTGATAAGCGGCTTAGGGCTTAGGAAAAGGGGGGGGAGGGAAAAAACCCCGCAGGAACTCGCAAGACATTTTCGTCTTGCGAAGCAAGCCCATAGGGAAATTCGTTTTGCGAAGCTCCTCCAAAACGGAAAACCCTTTCGTCTAGCGCGTTTTCCGTCTTGCAAGGCGTTCATCTTGCGGGGCACCACTGTACCCCATACTCCTGGATCAGATCAGGTGCATCCAGAGCAATCTGAGGCTACCCAAATTGGGGTGGGGCAGGTCTGGCAGCAAAGGGACGGAGGAGATGCAAGCCGGCTGGGTGTCTCCTCCTCTCTCCCTCTCCCTCACATTTCTTCAGATGCTTTAAGGCTAAGCCTTATTCAACACTGTGCAAGGCCTCTGAATCAGTTTGGAGCCCAGACCTGGGTCAGCCTTGTGTCAACTTGGGTTGGATCGGGATCCCACCAAATCACTGGATTTTGGACAGGGTGTGTGTTTGCTCGCACAGTCATCTGTATGGTGAATGCAATAGCTTCTCCTGTAGGCCATTCAGGTTGCGGATTCACTTCCACCTTGAGCTGGATTGGGTGGCTCCTGTGGACCAATCATACTGCTGCATTGTTCTAGGACCAATCAGGCTGCTGCATTCTGGACCCTATTGTTCTAGGACCAATCAGACTGCTGCATTCTGAATCCTATTGTTCTAGGACCAATCAGACTGCTGCTTTTTGGATCCTATTCAACTCAGAGCTTGATCACACACTCCTTTAAAAAATGAAATTACTATGGTAGTGCGGGGGGTCTAGTTTCACACCCAACACATCAGGAAAAGCAGAAAGGGTGGCACTATAAGAGGTACAATCTTGAAGAACCCCTTAGTTACATGTTTTTCCAATAACCCGCTAAGGTGGAAAAAATTAAGGACAGGAGGACCTCAAAGCTGCTGGTCTCTCAGCTTCTGGTCTCTCAGCTGCACTTCTTTTCCCTCCTCTGCTACAGTCTGATGTAGGCTTGCCATACATCAGGAAAATTTCTGAGATGTCCTGGTTTTCGGGTGTAAAAATGGCGTTGGGGGAATTTTCCCGAATTGGCAAAATATCAAGGAAAACCTGGACGTATGGCAACGTGATGGAAAAAGCAGCGGAACAATTTCAAAAAAGCTCGTTGATTTTGGGGTCTTCCTAACAAAAGCTCAACAACTTTCTTTGTGGGCACCAGGAATTTTGCTTTTTGAAATAATCTGATGCAATGGTTGCTGCCAGGTGACAGGTGATGGGAGGAGCTGGCTGTCTTCTCAGCAGAGTTGATGATGGGCCTGCTTCTCTCTTCCTCCCTCCTCCATTACAGCCTAATGGAATGGATGCTGCCTAGTGACAGATATATCACAATACTATTGGAAACAAGCGATGCCATGTCTGCATTTGCAGAGAGACAGCTTGTATTCTGGACAACTCTGGCACTATAACAAATACTTCTGCCTAGATGATGGGTTGTTAAGCCCACTAGAGTGCTTTATATGTGGAAGAATTTTTTTAAAAAAATAAGTTTTGCAGCTGGGTATTTTTTTCATTTTATACTCATTAAATATACTGGGGCAAGCAGCTGAATGCTAGACAAGAATAATATTATTATGACTGGCAGGATACAGCAACTTTCTGATGAGTTTGTAGTAGGTTGTTCAATGAGAGCTACAGAACGGCCGCTTCTCTGTAGGGTCTGGTGTACCAAGTTACACAAATTTTATCAGCTGTAAGGATTCCCCTAGTCGTGCGGGGCTGAAGCCAGCCCCGCACGATTGTTGGGGACGTGAGCCCACAACACCACCTCCTCCTTATGTCGGTAGTGGCTTTCACATTCGATATGTGAATTCCAGACCCTCCAAGTGTCCCTATTTTCCAGGAACAATCCCAGATTTACAGAAGCCATCCTGGTTTCTGATTTGATCCCGGAATGTCCTGCTGTTCCTTAGGACGTCCCTATTTTCATTGGAAAAATGTTGGAGGGCAGTGCTATTATAACAATTAAATACTAATTTATTATTTATACCCCACCCATCTGGCTGGGCATCCCCAGCCACTCTGGGCGGCTTCCAACAAAATATTAATATACAGTAATGCATCAAACATTAAAAGCTTCCCTAAACAGGGCTGCCTTCAGATGTCTTCTAAAAGTCTGGTAGTTGTTGTTCTCTTTGACATCTGGTGGGAGGGCGTTCCACAGGGTGGGTGCCACTACCGAGAAGGCCCTCTGCCTGGTTCCCTGTAATTTGGCTTCTTGCAGTGAGGGAACCACCAGAAGACCCTTGGCGCTGGACCTCAGCGCCCAGGTAGAACGATGCGGGTGGTATATTTTGGAACTTACCGTGTTCTCTTATATTGGCAATGGCACTCACCTGAGACATGCTGGAACTGAGTTCCAGTGAGTTCTGGCTGGGGAATAAGCCCTGTTGGTGGGTATGGTAGGAAGTCTCTATTTTCATCAGATAGGTGTTGGAGGATATGGAGTTATCCAACCCACAAGCTGTACTGAAGGCAACCCTGTATAGGTTTTTTAATACATTTCTATATGCTAGGAGCCACCTAGAGTGGCTGGGGCAACCCAGTCATATGGGCAGGTTGCACCTGATCTATTCTACCTTTAACAATGAGTAGAATAAAGGTGGGAGTTACAACCTTAAAAAGTATAGAAGAATATTAACAATTTAGGAATATTGTCACATGGTCACAGTGAAATAATGAGGATAATCAGAGCCCACCCACCCCCACAAAAAAATAATACAGCCTGGGAGGCTGAATGTTCTTTCTAATGCTGTCTAGTTAGCTTGTAAACACACTTGATGTTTATGAACTGTAAGAACAGTTGTGAATCATCAGCGGAAACTTTTATACTCGTTATCATTCCTTCCACAGAAGCTATTTTCTTTCATTTTGTCCTAAGTAATTACCTAATAATGTCTTAGTAAAACATATGAACAATTATGAACATAACAGCATTTCCTTCAACAGTTACAAGCAAGCACTTGGAAGAAAAGAAAATGAAGAGCTATGGGGTCTTTTTGTAAGGAGGATACAGCACAACTAATGACAGGGGCAATTCATCTAGTCAGGGCTAGACTAGAGGAGCAGTTTTCTAAGGCTAAATCAGTGATGCTACTGGCAGGGATGAGTCAATTTGTTGATTTCAGCTTCTTCTGGTTTATCTTTTTCCAGTGTAAAGTTCAGCTCTCCACATTTTCACAGCAGTTCGCAATTTTAACAAATTTGCATCTTTTCTCAGCTCCTAGCTCCAGACCAGGTTTAGACAAACAGGCTAGCTCCAGATGTATTGTCCTTCTATCCCTAGGATTATGTAGCATCCAAGAGAAGCATCACTACTTTGTTGTTTCTATGACAACACATCTGTTCTTGACCAACACTTTAGACATGTAAATAGGGTTTTTACAGGCCTGGCTAGGACCATTAACTTAACAAACAAAAGATAGATTTGAACATTTCAGCAGTACCTTCTATTAAAAACTACAATATTACAGATATAAAATCACAGGCTTGATTATGATCCAAATATATATAACTCAAACCAACCTCTCCCCACCCCAATCCTATAAAAATATTTGTTTCCTAAGGTATTTGGTTCCTTCTGGATTCCCTTTCGTCCATCATATTTCTGCAATGGTGGCAGAATGAGTTACAGAGATGAGCTAGTGAATGAAGAGGGAAGATAAAGGATTCCTCACCCATGAAAAGTTTCGTTCTTTTGATGCACCCTATAAAGAAGTTTGGGGAATGTGCAGTAGCTTTGTTAAACATCTCCTGTAGAGGGAGAACAGAAAGAAAACCTGAGGGTGCTAATTACAGCATTCCCCCACCTTCCCACCAAAAAAGCACAGTGTGATCTGAAATCATATTTCCTAAAGCATCCGTATTAGAACTAGAGTACATTTTTTTGAGCTTCATGGGAAACAGAGAACATTCAAAAATCAGTAAAAGAATTCAAATCAGAAAAACAATGCTCTAACATTCAGTTAACTCAGAAAGCAGTACAGTGGTACCTCGGGTTAAGAACTTAATTCATTCCGGAGGTCCATTCTTAACCTGAAACTGTTCTTAACCTGAAGCACTACTTTAGCTAATGGGGCCTCCTGCTGCTGGCTCGCCGCCAGAGCACAATTTCTGTTCTCATCCTGGAGCAAAGTTCTTAACCCAAGGTACTATTTCTGGGTTAGCGGAGTCTGTAACCTGAAGTGTATGTAACCTGAAGTGTCTGTAACCCGAGGTACCACTGTATTAGTCATATTGCTAAGTATGTTGAATATATCTATATCTATATCATCTATATCTATATCTATATCTATATCTATATCTATATCTATATCTATATCTATATCTATATCTATATCTATATCTATATCTATCTATATCCCATCCACTGGAAGAAGAGTATCCTCATTATCTCCAAGCATAGAGACCTTTGTTGAGTAGAAATATGTCCACAGTGTAAGACCTTGTGAGTGCCTTTGGGTCCATGAGTTCATGTATTAGAAAGTGGCTGTTTCACAAGCACTGTTGATGCACTGGAACGGTCACACCAGACAACAGCTTGGGAAGAAAGTCATGACTTTTTTTTGGCGAACAACAGCAGGAAGCTGCATCAAAGCAAACTAAGCTCAAACATTTATGTGTAGGGACCTTGTAACATCTGGAGATGTCAGTGCTACCATCACCTTGACTTTCAGCTAGGTGGAACAACCCTGGCCCAAGAGACAGATCTGCTAGATGCTGCTCCCACGTTTATATTGCCTACTCACCACAAAAGCATACCGTGGGATCTGTCCCTGCTCAAGCCCACTGGTCAGTGTTGAATTAAATGATGCCTCCATGGACCAGGGGGACTCCCATAATGGCCAACTGGAATCAGAATCCATGCTATTTCACAGGGAGGGAGGGAAGGAAGCTACACCAGAAGGAAAGACACTGGGGAGAAAGTGGGGTTGGGTCAGATAGGCATCTTGCCCTCTCTCACTCAGCCAATCATCCAGTGTTAAGACATCACATGCCTGCATGTCTCACTATTATATCTTGAAAAAGGAAGGGGTGAGCCCACCTTGCTGATTTCAGTGGGAAAATGGTGCTCCTTTAGCATCATTCTCCCACTGAAATCAACAAGACAAAAGTATGTAATTTTCTTGTGCATATTATTCCAAATGATTTTTTCCACTTCTCTGCATTTTGATAATAGCATTTCTATTCCTATGTGTGCTTTTCAGCCACAACCTCTGAATTCTGAACTAATGTATGCTGCCCTTCAGCTAGTTAAATCTTTCTAATTATGGCAATTATTATGAGTGAGCTGATCCTCCAGCGTGAGAGACTTTAGGCCTGATCTTCAAAGCATTCCACAGGTGCAACCTGCATACATTTCACGGTCTCCTTTTGCCAACACAAAGTGCTTTCAAGATTAGGCTGTCCATGGGATCATAATATCTGGGAGCTAAAAGTAGGAAGCTTTCATGGGAAGCCTTATTTGGAGAAGTTATATCACTGTAATTATTTTTAAAGATCTGCCCCGAAGCTAAAGATTCATCCTTATTACAATAGTGTTGTATCTGCCTTATAAAATTAAATGTAATGATTTCAAAAGACTGAGTCTGCAGTAATGCTGTGCGCATTCATATTTACAACCGTTAATGTTGTAGCAAAGCAATTAATTTTAAATCCTTCAAAATGAGCCCAAAATGTGAAACAAATTACAGTACACTAGAGGAGACAGAGGTTCTGCACAGAAAATGAGGCACAAAACGTCCTTATAACTCAAACACTAAGGCTGACTCCAAGTGTTTGCATATGGACCATATGTGCTTACTACAGATTACAGTTTATATTAGGCAAAAATTGAGAAGGTAGTACTCAAAAAAGTTTTTAGTCAGAGTAGACCCATGGAAAATAATGGACCTAGCTCAGTCATGTTCACTAATTTCAACAGATTTACTCTGAGTAAAACTGAACACCACACCAGTGATCTGTAGTAAATGGCAAAATCTAAGACCTAACTTGATTTTTCAGAAATAGCATGTGGTATAGTCCTTCCTGGAATGCTCCACTTCAGATTGAAGGTGTGAGGGGTGCAGCACATATGAATGGCCATTTACATGAAAAAAAGCTAGCATAACTGGGCTAAATCCCAGTCTTTGCCACTCTAACTGCAGCTGATACTTTATTTACAGGACTGCCAGGGCTAGGTTTGCAAGGGGGAGGATAATGACCCTTTCTGTTTATGTCACAGCTCTGCTTAGACTATAAGATGTCAGATAGGGCCTGGTATTTTTATCAGCCCCCTTATAGATGCTGCTATAGGCTGGCTGAGGTTACTGCCTGCCTCCCCTCTCTCTGCCTGAAATTCTGGGTGCTTGAACTGGTATAGTTGCCTCCTTGGTTCCTTTTAAGTGCAGTTTCCTTTGGAAGCTTGATTGATTCTAACAGAATCAGCAGTAAGCGTTCTAATTGGTATTTTCTCCTTTCAGTACCAAGGAGAAGAAGAAATGAAGAAGCAGCATTTAATGACTGCTGTTCGGCTTTAAAGTTGTCACATCATCAGATTTGAATAATCCTAATGGGATTAATGTTTTCCTGTTGTGCTCCATCCATTATATTTATGGTCAATTCTTTTTCTGTGTGCTTGCAGCTCTTCCAGGAGGAAAATCTCCTACCCAGGGGGTGCATCATTGCTAATCTTGTCTTTGGGAAATTAGAGAGTAGAATATGGCCCCAAACACTCATACATTTTTGAGGCAAGGAACGTGTTAGTAGAATAACATGCCAGGAGCAAAGGTGGAGTGGCCCAGGCCACCTCATAGGTTCAGAGAGGCATGGGCTCCTTCCAGCTTTTGAACATCCTAGCCATAATAAAAATGCAAAAATCACAACACATATAAAAGGATCCCACAGAGAGAGGGGGGGGAGGAGGAGATCTGATCTGAGAGGACATACTCATCAAGGTCTAATTTTGTGCCATCAGAACAAATATATCTTCACTCTTTAATATGACAAAGCAAAATTCTTTAATATGACAAAGCAAGAGGGGTTGGGGACCAAATCAGAGCTCTTATTTACTTAAATCTGCAACTCTCAGCTGAAAGAGCATGGCACATTTTGGTCAGATGTGCATAAATGCAAGTTGCGGAACTTAGCAAACTGAACAATTGTCTAAATGTGAGGAGGGCACACTTGCAGCTTGAGGCCCAGAACAAATGGCCATCCTCACTCCCCCACTTCTATTTTGCCCTAGGATGGCCTTTGGGATTTGCAGGTTTCCCCAAGGCCAGAAATGTGGCTGTAGTATAAATATCAGCGTGTTAAAGTACAGCAGGAGTGGGGAACCGTATATTGCGGAACTGCAACTACGATCAGTATGTCCATTGACCAGGGATGACAGAAGCTGTCATTTAGCAACCTCTGGAGGACCAAAGGTTCCCGACACATGTGTGGCCTTAGCACTGGCAGAGGAAGGGGGTGCGGGGAGTACGGTTCACCCTAGGTGTCATCCCTGGGGGGGTGACATCACCGTCCCGCCCCTCTGGGATGCTCGCTGTACCCCCACGGGCAGCTAGCCCTGCCCCCAGGTGCACAGCATGTGCACCACTCCGGGTGCGGGAGCAACTAACTCTGCCTCTGTGGTTTAATAAGGAATCTACAAAGCAGCAGAAGAATCCCTTGGGTCATGTGTCGTAACTTGCCTTCATGTTACAGTCATACCTCAGGTTACAGACGCTTCAGGTTGTGTTTTTTTCAGGTTAAAGGTAAAGGTAAAGGGACCCCTGGCCATTAGGCCCAGTCGTGACCGACTCTGGGGTTGCGCGCTCATCTCGCTCTATAGGCCGAGGGAGCCAGCGTTTGTCCGCAGACAGCTTCTGGGTCATGTGGCCAGCATGACTAAGCCGCTTCTGGCGAACCAGACCAGCGCATGGAAACACCGTTTACCTTCCCACCAGAGCAGTCCCTATTTATCTACTTGCACTTTGACGTGCTTTCGAACTGCTAGGTTGGCAGGAGCAGGGACCGAGCAACGGGAGCTCACCCCGTCGCGGGGATTCGAACCGCTGACCTTCTGATCGGAAAATCCTAGGCTCTGTGGCTTAACCACAGTGCCACCCGCGCCCCTTTTTTTTTCAGGTTATGGACTGCCGAAACCCGGAAGTGCCAGAACAGGTTACTTCTGGGTTTTGGCAGTCGTGCATGCGCAGAAGCGATAAATCATGCTTTGTGCATGCGCAGAAGTGCCGAATCGCAACACGTGCATGCGCATGTGCAGACATGCCGCTGCGGGTTGCGGATGCTGTGGGTTGCAAACGTGCATCCCATACAGATCACGTTTGCAACCCGAGCATCCACTGTACTGCTAAGCAGCAACAACTGGGTATTCGTATCAGGGATGAGGAAAAAGGTATTTCCAGGTCAGAGGTGTCATCTCTCTTTTTCAGAAATTGATCTCTGATTGCTCTGTGGTGGGAGAAAACTGTCACATGAAGTAACACCATCTGATCAACATTCCTGAGTATCCAGCAATGTGTATCTTCTTGTCAGTTTATCAGAAAACCTCAAGACACCAGGCAAATGAGATTTCTGAAATGAAGCCCATTTTCCCGAAAGCCCCATGGACTCTGGATCCAGCTCTGAAAGCCCCCAGCTCTTGTGTACCTGTAGTCCACTTAACACAAACAACAAATGTACCTTTGTTTATTAATCCCCAGAACCTCACTATTTGACACATAACAGGAGATTTAACGAAACCTGTGGAGGAGCAATGTGTCACATTTTGTGTGGGAAATAAGGGCAGGAGGCGATTTGCTCTGTTCTCTCTTCAGAGATTTAATCTCCTCAGAATGTTACACGTCACCTGCTGTGTCTGCACATGTATTTGGGATTCAGTGAAGAATGAAGCTAAGAAAATTCATCTCAGAGGATGCATCATTTGTGCCCTGCACTGAGACAATTAATGTCATCTGAAGATGCAGAATTAATAGCCCTCATTAAAAGCACCTGGAGAGTATTTCACTGTCACACAGTAACAGGAAACAACCTATAACAGGCAAATGGATACCAATGTTACACCTTTTACTTCCAATTTTTACAGGGTTTTTTAAAAACACACACACACACTCCATTTCTCTCTGTCACATAACACGTTAAATACTTGGCAGCAACCTATGCCGGAGCATCTCTGACAGCCCCCCTCCCTGCTCTCCCTTGCAGTTGGTGACCCGTGCCTATTCCAGGTCAAGCGAGAGAAGACAGACATGTCCTTGAGTGGTCCCCTGATGTCGTCCTTGTGTTACATACACCAAAGGGCAAAGGCAGAGAGGAAGAGTACAGTAGCAGCAACTTGACACCTGAGGATGCTTTGCTTTGTTTGTTGAATGCTGCCTGAAGGAACACACACCTCTCGCTCCTGTGCCAGGTCTGAAATTGGAACTGTTTCAGATGGGGGGGGGCAATGTCAAAATAAGTTTTAGCATGGGGCACAAAGCTTATAGCAAAAGAGAATAGTAGTAGTAGCAGCAGCAGCAGCAGCAGCAATGATGCATTTCTTGGACTTCTTTTCCTTCATTCAGCATTTTAGTGGGGTTCACCTGAGTAAGCCATGCTCAGAGTAGACCCATTGATATAAATAGACTTGACTAATATATCCACAGGAACTGAACTGCCCAAATATTAGTTTCTCCCACACAGGCCCTTC
Source organism: Podarcis cretensis (assembly GCF_951804945.1). Classification (NCBI taxonomy): domain Eukaryota; kingdom Metazoa; phylum Chordata; class Lepidosauria; order Squamata; family Lacertidae; genus Podarcis; species Podarcis cretensis. Next base: position 114,354,773 of record NC_137170.1, on the reverse strand, counting down.
TCCAGATACAGTCCTTTTAATTTTCTAGTCCTTTAATTCTGTTTTAATTCTGATATTTCTGGCTTCTCTAGTAGTTAACTTTTATTGTATCATTTTATTGATTACTTTATATATATTTTAATCTATTGTTAGCTGCTTTGGGAGTCTCTTCGGACTGATTAGTGGAATACCAGAGAATAGTAATAAAACCATAAGCGAACAAAAGAATGCACCCCAAATTATTATTGCTAACAATTATTCTTCTAAATGTCTTTTTTTGCTACATATAAAACAAAATGCAGGGTCTCTCCAAACATCTTTTTAATTGCGCATACATGAAAATACACATCCATGGTTATACACAATCCCACTTTTAATACTGTTTGCTCCTGTCAGCGTTTTTTGGGTGGACATACCACATCATTTCCTGCTGAAATCATGCAACTGTTTATAACTGAAATGACCCAGGCTATTTTTTGCCGTGCTATAGCACAAAGCCTGGACACCGAGGTCCAGCTCCGAGGGCCTTCTGGCGGTTCCCTCCTTGCGAGAAGTGAGGTTACAGGGAAGGAGGCAGAGGGCCTTCTTGGTAGTGGCGCCCGCCCTGTGGAATGCCCTCCCATCAGATGTCAAGGAAATAAACAACTATCTGACTTTTAGAAGACATCTGAAGGCAGCCCTGTTTAGGGAAGTTTTTAATGTCTGATGTTTTATCATGTTTTTAATATTCTGTTTGGAGCTGCCCAGAGTGGCTGGGGCAACCTAGTCAGATGGGCGGCACACAAATAAAACAACAACAACAACAACCCCTACAGAGAGCAAAACTGTGGCACTATTAGGGAGGTATTGCAGAACAATAAAGCAGAATGATGTGTGGAAGATTCAGTATAAACAGAGGCATATCTAGAGGTTGGTGAAACCAGCCTCTACCAGGTGCCCATGCCTAGTGGGGAAACAAAAAATTACCTCATAAATTTGTTTCTAGTTATATGTGTTAGTTCATGAATTTAGACAAGAGCTGGGAGCTGAGCAGTTGGAGAAATGGCAAGGCAGTTTGAAGGTTATGGAAGACTATGGAGTGTATGCAGTGGTTTTCTTTTCAGGGGATACTCAGGGGTATGCAGTACTGGCACCTCTTTTTTGTTGCTAAAAAGTGTGGAACTTACTGAAGCAACTTCATGGTGAGCACCTATTTTTCTAGGAAAAAAAGCACGGAGTGTCTGGCGTATATGTGTGTGACGCTGCACCGCTGCTGTTGTGGTGAGATTATAAGCAGGAGAAACTTCCTGTCTTTCTTGCACTGTGGTACAAAAGCATGTGAATTTGTTCACCCTTCCCTCCTCACCTTGCTTCCACTCTGGATGCTTTGAGCACCTGGGCTGCATAAAATGTAGTACAGTGGTACCTCGGGTTAAGTACTTAATTCGTTCCGGAGGTCAGTTCTTAACCTGAAACTGTTCTTAACCTGAAGCACCACTTTAGCTAATGGAGCCTCCTGCTGCTGGCTTGCCGCCAGAGCACAATTTCTGTTCTCATCCTGAAGCAAAGTTCTTAACCAGAGGTACTATTTCTGGGTTAGCGGAGTCTGTAACCTGAAGAAGAAGAAGAAGAAGAAGAGTTTGGATTTGATACCCCGCCTTTCACTCCCTTTAAGGAGTCTCAAAGCAGCTAAAATTCTCCTTTCCCTTCCTCCCCCACAACAAACACTCTGTGAGGTGAGTGGAGCTGAGAGACTTCAGGGAAGTGTGACTAGCCCAAGGTCACCCAGCAGCTGCATGTGGAGGAGCGAAGACGCGAACCCAGTTCCCCAGATTACGAGACTACCGCTCTTAACCACACCACACTGGCTCTCAAAGCGTATGTAACCTGAAGTGTATGTAACCTGAGGTACCACTGTAATTTCTAATGCAGCTATTGCAGTAAAGTGATTTCTCTCTCTCAGGGGAGGCACTGATACAGCTCATTGCCAAAGGTGGAAGGGAACCTAGGTACACCACCACGCAGAATAAGAATAAGAATAAGAATAAGAATAAGAATAAGAATAAGAATAAGAATAAGAATAAGAATAAGAATAAGAATAAGAATAAGAACCCACCAGTTTGAAGGGGCTCTCAAGTTCTTGTGAACCGCATATTCTCAAGGGTCTTCCATTTCAAATTTTGTGGATATTATTGGACATTTAATACAATACAGGGAGCTTGTCTCCAGAATTTAGATGTAGATGCAAGTATCTGATGGGTCTAACTTTATCAGATTTTAAAAGCCTTTGATGGTTTTATATCCATTTTCTACTCCTCCCCATCCCCTCCATCCTATATTTGGTTCCTAATTGTTTTGTCCTGATACTAACAATCTGTTGTTATTCACTGAGCCTCTAGTCAAACTTTGGCATTCACTTACACAAGAGCTATTTTGAGAAAAATGTTGAAATGCAGTCCCATCTTTTGTTCTTTAGCAACACTCCTTGTTTTATTCTTAACTGAATTGTTCTCTGCAATATAACGACTTTATGTGTACCTGCTGTGCATTAATACAGGGAAGGTTGTAAACAGAAAAGGTAAAACAAGGAAGGAACTGCAAAAAAGCACCAAAACACAATCTTCATGCACCCTTTGTAGGTAAAGCACCATAAAATAGGGAGACATTTGGTAATGTTGGAGACAGGAACTAGTTTTAAAGAAAATACACTTTAGAAATTGCCAGTAGAGACTGAATCACATCTGCTGAAAAGGTTAAACTCCCAGTCCCTAAAACCAGGATCAGAAAAATATAAACAATATTCGCAGAGCCGCAGAGCAACATCTCTCCCAGAAAAGTTACTCATTCATTGCCTAAAATAAGTTAATAGAAGCAAAGTTTTCCATTATTTCCTCTCCTTGAAGTCTCCTGAGCCATCCACCCAAAAAGTCTCTTTGGATGGCAGGGTTAGGTGAATCTCCCAGTTTCTCATTTTCCTGGTCAGTTATAAGTATTTCCATTTCTGTTTGCATTAAAAAAAAAAAAAAGTAGTCCTCATGAAAATTCATCAGCATTTTAGTGTGATTTTTTTCCTCAGTGCAACATGTTTCTATCTAATATACGCATATCTGCAAACTAATTCTCACTCATATTTCTGTATGTTGTGATTTATTTATTTGCAGCTAACAATTTACCCTAGAGTATATGCATTCTTATACACCTTACTTGGCTCCGGAACTACACTGCAAAATGGGTGCCACTGTCAAAGGACTGGTGTGTTTCGGTTCCCATATCATTTCAGGAAGTGTGAATTAGGTAAGGTTGCCTTTAAATGGGGGGATGGGACCCATCCCTGCTGGAGGATCAGGGGCCCTCCTGAAGAATGTGGGAGATTGGAAGGGACAGCGATTCAAGCAAATTATTCTTTTATGAATTTCCATACCTTAGGATCCAAGCCATTATGCACAGATATCTAGTTCCTCTTCTTATTTGCTTGATCAGCCTCATGCTCTTAGTCTGCTATTTCACTTCTGTTGGCTAGCACTCCCTTCCAGCCAGAGTTGCTTGTTCTTTTTAGCTTGACAAAAATCCTTTAGTCTTGCAGCCTCTCATATTGGAGTCTTTCTTACAATTCCTAAAAGAGTTGCCACTAACAACTTATCACCTAAGCACTTACAGTTTTGCACCTGTTTCATACCTGCAGACTTCTGGGGGCGGGAGTGGAGCACTTCAAGGATCTCAGCTCCACAAAAGTGGATTCTGGAAAGATCATTGTCTTTGCTTCAGTGGCCCTTTAACCTCTGCCTACAATTCATTTCTGCTGTGATCTTAACACCGGGAGCTTCCTCCCATCTTATGAAGCTCCTTGCAGCCTAGTACTTATTGCATTCTTCTGGTATAGGTATTTTGAACTTTCCCCATCACCTTTCCCCAAAGCATTTTATTATGTTTTGTTCTAATAAGGCCAGCAATTTATTAATGCTGCTTCTTTAGGCACTGGGTTTAAACTAAACCATACCGCAGTTAAAGTATTGTAGAAGCTCAGAAACATTTATTTCAGAGATAGGAGGGAGGAGTTCTTCCAGAGGAGGAGCTGCACTGCTTTGCATCATTTGGAGATCCTTCTGTCTCCAAGTGCTATGTTCTTCATGCCCTTCTTTACCCACAACCTCATTTCCCTCAGTCAGAAAGCTTTCCTTCTACATCATCTGAGTAAACACACTCCTTTCCTTAACCTTGGGACAGAAATCTTCCACGTTAGCAACTTAAATGTCTTTCTTTCTGGCCGGCCTCATTCATGACCTTACTATCAAAAGCTTTGTCTTCCCTGCTAGTCCTATCAAACGTCCTTTTGTATTCCTCAGAACTATTCTACCATCTCCTGGATTTTGTGCCTGAGGCAAAGTCTAGTTCCAGGTCTGATCAACTTTACTCATTGTGCTACATGAAAGTGTATGAAAGGGGCAGAAACTGTGAAAACTTTCAGCTTGGGGAATGTAAACTGCGGTGGGGTTCAAGATGCAAAGGGTGCAAAACTAATCACGCTCTTTTGCTTCCGTCACTTCTATTGCCTTTGTTTTAGGGCAAAGAATGGTGGCAGATGTACATTTCTGAGCACAATTCAAAGTGTTGGTGCTGGCCTTTAAAGTCCTAAATGGCCTTGACCCTGTATACCTGAAGGAGCATCTCCACCCCCATCATTCAGCCCAGACACTGAAGTCCAGCTCCGAGGGCCTTCTGGCAGTTCCCTCCCTGTGAGAAGTGAGGTTACAGGTAACCTAGCAGAGGGCCTTCTCGGTAGTGGCGCCTGCCCTGTGGAACGTCCTCCCCTCAGATGTCAAACGGATAAACTATTTGCCTTTTTAAACCCACTGCCTAAAGAAGACACCAACCATAGCAGCCCTCTTCAGGGAAGTTTTTAATGGTTGATGTTTTACTGTGTTTTTAATATTTTGTTGGGGGGACGCAGGTGGCGCTGTGGGTTAAAGCCTCAGCGCCTAGGGCTTGCCGATCGAAAGGTCGGCGGTTCGAATCCCTGCGGCGGGGTGCGCTCCCGCTGCTCGGTCCCAGCGCCTGCCAACCTAGCAGTTTGAAAGCACCTCCGGGTGCAAGTAGATAAATAGGGACCGCTTACCAGCGGGAAGGTAAACGGCGTTTCCGTGTGCGGCTCTGGCTCTGGCTCTGGCCAGAGCAGCGATGTCACGCTGGCCACGTGACCCGGAAGTGTCTCCGGACAGCGCTGGCCCCTGGCCTCTTAAGTGAGATGGGCGCACAACCCCAGAGTCTGTCAAGACTGGCCCGTACGGGCAGGGGTACCTTTACCTTTACCTTTACTAATATTTTGTTGGGAGTAATCCAGAGTTGTTGTTGTTGTTGTTGTTGTTGTTGTTGTTGTTGTTGTTGTTGTTGTTGTTGTTGTTAAAACAAGAGTTTGTTCCGAAAGCATAAAGCTGCAGTCCTAGGCAGACATACTTGGAAGTAACAAAATGGGATGTGTTGCCAGTACACCTCTGTAGACTCGGATGTGCCTAGGATTGTGCTGCTTAAAGGTAAATTATTGCAAGTTTGTTAATGATTAGACTCTTGTGTGCAGTTCCACCACTACCACCATCTCACAGTGGGGTGCCTCTCTCCCTGCCTAGGTAAAGACTGTATCATGCCCATGCCTGTTCTAATTTGCAAGATGACAAACTGTATGCAAGCTATTTACACAGGGAAAAGCTCAAAGGAGGTCTCAGAACAGAGCTTATGATGTTTCCAAGACCAACTTCAAAACGGTCAACTTACAGCCATTTATAGGAATAAAGTGAAAGATGAAAGTTTCAACATATGCTTAGAAAGCATCCAAAATTCAGCTTAAAACGAACACTTCTCACTACTGATGAAGTAAATTAGCTGATCGGTTTCAGGAAACCCTCCTCAAAACTTTAAAAACAGTTCCACGGCACATTCATACCATTGCATAATGTTATTTCCCAGGTAAGTGCAAATTTCATGCTTGCATTCTTGCACACCAAGCCTAGTTCATAGCCAGACTTGCTACTTGCTCAACTGCTCTTATAACTAGGCTGATTTGCGGTTCTGTGTTCAGAAGAGGACTGGGTTAAGAACAGTCTGGGCAGGCAATACTGTTTTTTTTTCATGTTTGCTCTCTGAATCAAGACTTAAAGCTTTGGGGCTTGCACTTTTGCTTCCTACTTAATTAGACTGTGAATAGGGTAATCATGGAAGGATAAAAGGAGTCAAGACACAATTAATTTAATCATTCAGGAATTATCTTTAGCAACAAGTGCCTTGCAATTCAAGGTAATTATCCACAAATGACTTAGTTACTGATAAGTATTATGGAGGGTGTTGAAGTGTGTGTGTGTGTGTGTGTGTGTGTGTGTGTGTGCGCGCACACACACACACACACACACAGTTTTTTTTCACTCTGTCACCACTGAAGACAGTATATTAAGAGGTCAGCATTATAAGGCAAGTTTACATGCCAAATCTGTTATCATTCCAATTAATACCACACACAGGCCTCTCAAAGGAAGAATCTTGAGATGACAAATGCAACTCAGAGCTTGTAATTACAATGACTTTTTGTGGTTATAATCTGATAACTGGAACTCTTCAAGGGAAGATGGAGCCAATTATCATTTGCTACCAATAACCACTCTTTAATGTCTGCTTTTAATCACTATTTTCCAAGGAATATTTCATACTGTTTTATGTAAACCATCAATAGATTTTTTCATTATTATTAAGTGGCATGTAATTCGCGTTGAATAAAACAAACAGACAAAAACACATGCAAGTCACTTAGGAAAAGCCCGTGGAGCTCCCTCCCAACAGAGATTAGCCATGCACCCTCCTTGCTGAACCTCAGGCACACAACAGAGATTATCTGTTAAGGTAGCCCTTGGGTTTATGTTCGATTTTATGACTTATTTATTCATTGTTATTGTTCACTGTCGGGTTCCTTTGTATGCACACTGCTCAGAAATACAAATTATTAAGTGATAAATAAATAATTCTTTCTGAGCGTTTCGAAAGCCCAAAGTGTCATATCTCCTCCATGCCTATCAATATTTTTTTTAAAAAAGGCAAACTGCAGTTATCCTATAGGAAGCACCAACATACCGACCATGCAATTAAATATTAACATCAAGCATTCCCAATATATTAAACAAAGGAATTTGTTCTTACCAATGTAATAGCACAACAGCTTCCAAAGCCAGCAAAAATAAGGATGCTTTTTAGCTAAGTAAATATTGGAAGAGAAAAGCTTTCAGCTCTGTGTGTGTGGTGGGAGAGGGATGAGAAAATACGGTGTTACAAGTATACAAGAATGTTCCGATTTTCCACTGTGAAATGTTACAGGATATGTGACTTAATTTGTTTTATTCTTTTAAGGAACACGAAGAGTCTCTTATTAATCACACTAGATGAGGGAACGTGCTAGATTGGGGAACAAAAGCAACATTCGGTTAAATTACCAAACACTGTGATCATGAAGACAAGGCCTGCTTATTCCCTAACTTGTAAATTGGTGTTGTATTTAAATTTCAGAGGTGATTTATTTTGGTCCTATCCTTATGCCCTAAATACATCGTTGCATATTTAAAATAGTTTGCAGTAACATAACAGGAATCCGAGAAGATGTAGAGGAAACAACCATAGCCACCTCAGAGTCATTTAGACTGCAACGGAAGTACCTGGAAGTAAGCCCTATTGAACTCAGTGTGAATTCGGAATAAAGATGTATAGGATCACACTGTAATATTTTATTTTGATGACACCATCCTTCTGCAGTTGGACTTTTAGCCGCAACTATTCCCAGAAAATCTAGCCAGATAGTCTAAAGGCGAGTTCACACATACTTTCTAACCATGTATAGTAGGGGTGTACAGTGACCACAAGATTCAGCTTGTCTCTGTAGCACTTAGAAGCAGCCCATTCTGTTCCAGAACCCTACTGTGTCATTCCAATTCAAATCATTATTCAGTCCAAATCTGCTCTGTTACAGTAAATCTGAAACTTTGTTTCACCCCTATTCATTATAAAACAGAATCTAGAAATGGTTAAACCCAGTGCTATTTTTTTTCTAGAAAAAGAGGTGCCATGAACCCTGGTTCTCTTACAGTGGCAATGGTGCCCACCTGAGAGGTGCCGGAACTGAGTTCCAGGGAGTTCCAGCTGTAAAAAATTTCCTGGATTTTTATCTTTTCATGTAACCGGATGACATTTCCAGGCAGAGAGGATCCTCGAGTGCATGAAGCCTGCCGAAGTTCAGGCAGACACATCCAGGGGTTTTCATACAAGGAACAATGACATTTTATTTAAAAGAAACAGAAAAAGTATTTCTATTTTTGGTTTGGTTTTTTCCTGAGAGAATTGGATGCAAATTGCAGGCATGACCACCCCTTCTGAGGGGATGAAAACTCAGATTGCAGAAAGATAGGTGCAGTTAGTCTCCCCTAAGGGCTTCCTCTAGTGTGAGTGGGGGAGCAGAAAAGAGCTCACAGCCCCTCCCCTAGTTTTATTATTCTTAAGAACTAAGCAATTCCTGAATGATGAGATTTCTTGTAGTGCACATGTTTACACAACCCATCCTGTACTCTCTTAAGAGCCATTTTGTTTTGTTTTGTTTTGTTTTGTTTTGTTTTGTTTTGTTTTGTTTTGTTTTGTTTTGTTTTGTTTTGTTTTGTTTAAGAAACCTATCGAGAACTTGGCTTGGTGCAAGGCCTAGTAGACAAATATTGACAGTTACCAAGATTTCTTTTATTTTAGGCTTATTGTATTTTTAACACTGTTTTCCTTGCAAGCCACCAAGGGCATATTTCCTATATACCTTTAATAAATAAAGATCCAGAGTTATTCGGGATAGTTAATAGTGTGTGCATTGGTCCATTTTGGGAGGGGGACGATATTTCCATCTACGCAGGTTTTGATTGTGTTTTCCTTGTGTGGCTCCTTGTTGTTGCTTTATGCCATTTACTCTTGGTGCTCGCATGCAGTACCATCATTCCCATTTCCTGTTTCTTCTAGTAATTCAGCAATCCCAGCACCACCACACACAATCTTTCATTTATTTTCAGCACATCTTATTCGCAGTGTCTGATTAGCTTCCTGCTAGGGATTTTAGCCATCTGTGCAACATAGTTGCTGAGGGAGTGAAAACAAGACAGGGGGAGAGAGGGGGAGAGAGAGAGAGAGAGAAGGAATCAAAGTCATTAACATGGAACAACAATAAAGGATACAAATTTTGTAAGCTCAGATTTTTGCCTACAGTTTATTATTAATCGAGGCAAGTACTTACTGAAAGCTGATTAAGTGTTTTATTTTGGGGTGCCTAAGGGACTCCAGCAGCTTAACACAGACAATAACAGAACACTTCCAAATTCCACAGGCAAGCATAATTTGTTCTCCCATTTGCCGTCAATGGGTGCATCATGGGTGCGCATGAACGGTGAGTCAGCATAAATAATTAGGAGCACTAAAGATTCTGATAAGTCATCTTCGTGATATTTTATTGAACAAAGCTTCCATAAAAACCAAGCTGGGTATCCCCAAACCACTGAGATGTGAGAGGGCATCTCGTTCAGCTCCCTTGGCCTAAGACAAGACTATCCAAGCACAATGCCTTCCATAAACAACAATGGAACCAGCCCACACAATCCAGATGGCCCAACAGCCCTCCAGGAGGGCCCCCTCAAGCATCTGCAATCATGGGTGCTTGACTTAAGATTCATAGAACTGTAGAGTTGGAAGGAACCATGACGATCACCTACTTACTCCACGCTCCTGCAATGCAGCTGTCCAATACGGGGACCGACCCTGCAACCTCAGTGTTATCAGCACCATGCTCTAACCAACTGAGCTATCCAAATGCAGTGAATGCAGATACATGGCGGAGGGGGGAATCATCACTGGCCTTGCTGCACTTCACAAGTCGGTGGGAGACTGACTGTCTGAAGCAAAGGCTATTGGGGTTTCGCAACTTTAACCTGTTGCAGGATCTTAGCCAGACCCAGTTGAATATTATAGAGCATACGCAGACTTCCAGAAGCAATCAGTTGCAAGCAGGTAGGATGAAGCAGGAACAAGACGCTGCTACTAGTAACTTGATTACTTAGAGGTGTTTATTATTTACAGCAGACTCTTGTTGTTTAGTCGTTTAGTCGTGTCCGACTCTTCGTGACCCCATGGACCAGAGCACGCCAGGCACTCCTGTCTTCCACTGCCTCCCGCAGTTTGGTCAGACTCATGTTTGTAGCTTTGAGAACTGTCCAACCATCTCGTCCTCTGTCATCCCCTTCTTCTTGTGCCCTCAATCTTTCCCAACATCAGGGTCTTTTCCAGGGAGTCTTCTCTTCTCATGAGGTGGCCAAAAGTATTGGAGCCTCAGCTTCAGGATCTGTCCTTCCAGTGAGCACTCAGGGCTGATTTCCTTAAGAATGGATATGTTTGATCTTCTTGCAGTCCATGGGACTCTCAAGAGTCTCCTCCAGCACCATAATTCAAAAGCATCAATTCTTTGGCGATCAGCCTTCTTCATGGTCCAGCTCTCACTTCCATACATCACTACTGGGAAAACCACAGCTTTAACTATACGGACCTTTGCTGGCAAGGTGATGTCTCTGCTTTTTAAGACACTGTCTAGGTTTGCCATCGCCTTTCTCCCAAGGAGCAGGCGTATTTTAATTTCGTGGCTGCTGTCACCATCTGCAGTGATCATGGAGCCCAAGAAAGTAAAATCTCTCACTGCCTCCATTTCTTCCCCTTCTATTTGCCAGGAGGTGAGCTTTGTTTTTTTTGATGTTGAACTTCAGACCATATTTTGCGCTCTCCTCTTTCACCCTCATTAAAGGGTTCTTTAATTCCTCCTCACTTTCTGCCATCAAGGTTGTGTCATCTGCATATCTGAGGTTGTTGATATTTCTTCCAGCGATCTTAATTCCGGCCTGGGATTCATCCAGCCCAGCCTTTCTCATGATGAATTCAGCAGACTCTACAAGTTACTATATACAAGATACAGACACAGATCTTAAACTCTCTCCCTTAACAAACTCCAAACGACTCTCAGAACTCCACACTGACCAACCAACTATCCAGCCAAGGAAGGTCATGAGTCATCATGCCTATGTGGGGACCTCGACCAATAGCAGTGCTGTATCCAATGTCCCATATCTCTAGGCAGAATAACTCTCTCTGCCCAGTCTTCTTGGCCTTCGGCCAACTCTTAATTGCCTTTGTGTGAAGCTGCATCAAATGGCACGTAGGCATAAAATCCCAACAGAGGCCTCATAGCCTCAGTTTAGGGAGGCTCCACAAAACAGGTGCCCTTCCACTGGTCATTATATTTTCATGTTGTGATCTGTCCTGAGATCTGCAGATGAAGGGTGGTGTCAGGCATGGAGAGTCTGCTCCCCCTCAGGTAGCATCAAAGGCAAGAACAGCAAGCAGTTCGTATTTTATAGTCCGTCCTTTTCAGTCATCCGTTTGCAAGACAAGAATCCGTGTCTCCACACAAAGAGAGACGTTGGCTACTCTTCCATCCCCAACAACATCCTGAGCGCCAACAGGAAGTCCCAGGAGTCCCACCCATCTGCCTTCTCTGTTCTGGAATGCTGAGGGTCCGATGGGCCCGTGGAGATGGAGAATCTCCCATACTCTGCAGGGAGGTCTCTGCCAGCTGCGCCCTCACCTCCCCTTCCTCCTCCATTATCTCGTAACTCGGCAATTCTTCCTCAAATGGTATAGCAATGATCTCTCTTTCTCCTCCTGAAACTGCTGTAGACAAGGTAGGTAAAGCTTCCCCCTCCTCCTCCTCTTTGGAGGGATGCTGATCAGACTGAGTGCACACTTCCCAGTCTTCCTGTTCCGACCATTCCCTGACAGGAGGTATACAGATTTAATAAACAACAATTATAATAATAAACAATAAACAATAAACAATAAACAATAAACAATAAATAACTTGTGGAAGATGACGTGAATAGTGATGGAGGAATGGAACTAGTACACTGACCACTGGGCCTTTCCTGCATCAGTTGACTTTGCATGCAACTTGAATGCCTCAAGAAGGCTAGTGCCATCATGACATAACTGCCCCAGCCTATATGGGGCTTCAGATCCTGAAGCTGAGGCTCCAATACTTTGGCCACCTCATGAGAAGAGAAGACTCCCTGGAAAAGACGAGGAGAAGGGGACGACAGAGGACGAGATGGTTGGACAGTGTTCTCGAAGCTACCAGCATGAGTTTGACCAAACTGCGGGAGGCAGTGGAAGACAGGAGTGCCTGGCATGCTCTGGTCCATGGGGTCACAAAGAGTCAGACACAACTAAACGACTAAACAACAACAACATATGAGGCTTACAGAACAATAATGCTAGATGACTTGGGAAGGCAAACCCTGCACTGCAGGATTTCCCAGAATAGGTTGGGTTTAGCCTGGATGGCCAACAAAATCCAGACTCCTGAAGTCAGCAAAACAGGATGTTTATTAAGATGTTGCAAGGCCAGTGCAACACAACCTCAAACTGGGCCCCATTGGGTTTCTGTTTGATACTGTAGCTTTCATCTCCTCCATACCATGGAAAGTGCATTGATGAAAATATGCACACTGGGGTTTATTTTTAACCGTGGAGATTTTTATTTTTAAATGGACTCAGACACACCAAATGTTAGCCTGATGCAAAAGCAATTCAAGTAATGTGTATTGGGAAACAACAAAAAGGCAGCTGTTTCCTCAGTTCTTCCCACCAATTCCCCATTTATGCTTTTCTGCTCCTTAGAAACAGAACTTCTGTAATGCAGGCTGTGATGGGGTCTTTCCCCCCCCCCCCACCTACCCCTGCTTTTTTGAGATGCAAAGTCTGGCAGAAATTCAGTGCAATTTTGAAGTTTTCGAGGAAGACCGCAGGAGAGAAAGGCTGCAACTGAAAGATAACTTCACAGGGTGCAAACAACTCCTTAATAACCATCCAATGGAGTTTCAAAAAACTATGTATAAACTCTCAGTGTTAACTAGCACTTCTGGGTTCTTCTGGGAATTTCATAATGGTACAGTTTCCATGATTTTTGATTACTGCTAAACAAGCAGCATGCTCATCATAAGCCATGATAGTTATGTTCTATATGTTATATAGGGAACAATCTAAAACTCTACATATATGTTCATCAGCAAATTCCTTATCTACGGTAACTTTATTAATTTTGGGGGCTTGATATATTGAGGGTGGATTTCTTGTCTGGCACAACAACATGGGAGGACCTTGTTGAGTTTAATGTATCGGTGAACAATAGGACTGAGAATGTTAACTTTGAGATAGCTGAAGGTTATTGTAACATCCTACTTAAAAGGACACGGGTGGCGCTGTGGGTTAAACCACAGAGCCTAGGACTTGCCAATCAGAAGGTCGGCGGTTCAAATCCCCATGACAGGGTGAGCTCCCGTTGCTCAGTCCCTGCTCCTGCCCACCTAGCAGTTCGAAAGCACATCAAAGTGCAAGTAGATAAATAGGTACCGCTCTGGCAGGAAGGTAAACGGTGTTTCCGTGCGCTGCTCTGGTTCGCCAGAAGCGGCTTAGTCATGCTGGCCACATGACCCGGAAGCTGTACGCCGGCTGCCTCAGCCAATAAAGCGAGATGAGCACCGCAACCCCAGAGTCGGTCACGACTGGACCTAATGGTCAGTGGTCCCCTTACCTTTACCTTACTTAAAAGGAAGTGGCAAAGCACCACTCAGTATAAGAAAAGTAGAGATTGCAATACACTTCTAAGTTGTGATAGCTCACACCCCAAACGTATTAGAGAAAACATTCATTATAGGAGCCTCAAAAAAATTAATTAATTAATGGTTCAAGTGATACTGATTATAAAACTGAGTCTGAAAAATTGCATCAAGCCACAACATGAGGGGGTATCCAGGAAAATTGTAAAAATAAAATGCCTCCCACACGAAAAAGTTTGGATAAATTGAACAGAGAATCCCTTTTCACAACAAAACAAAAGACTTTAGATGAGAAAACATTGAGCAGTTTACCTATCTCTTTAAGACAATTCATCAATAAATATTGGTATATGTTAAGCGATATTGTTGGATAGGCACTCTATATAACTTATAAAAAAGGCCAAAAACATAGGTACCATAAGTACCTTTCTTAAAAGAAAATAAAAATCACACACTTTGGTTATCAGTTGCACGGTACATGATAACCTGTCTTTCCTCTCACAGAATGTTTTTCACACATAGGTCACTAGAGGAGCAATTCCTTTATTTACTGAAACCAACAGAAAAGTACATTCTTCTTGTACCACCAAGAGTTTCCCAACTTCTATAGCTTCCCTACAAATAGCTGTTGCCCTGACAACACAGGAGAATGAAAATAGAAGATTTTGGGCTGCCATAGCACCAAGCTCAATGGTTTAAGTCAGCTTTTTTACCAGTGCCAATATTTTTCAACACATGAAATACCAAAGAGGTTTAAACAGCATGTTAAAGCAAATATCACATTGCAACTCTAATGTTTCTATGCAGCGTTATGAAGACTTTAATTTCGTATCGCTTTATGTTTAAGTTTGTGACATTAAAAAACCCATCCCTTTGAAGGTGGCATTTTTATCAGTGCCTTTTACCAGCTCGGGCTGATATACCTACTGCAAATTTACTTGCATTAGCTTGGTTACCTGTTCTTTGGCACCAGAAACAGCTCTTTGGCTGGGATGGAGCCACTATCCCTGCAATTGGGTTGCTGTTGCTTACTGAGCTGGGGGAGCGGAGCAAAGCAGGGGGAAGCAGAGCAAAAGGGGGAAGCAGGTCAAAGCAGGGCAAACACACCTGTGGAACCAATCCAGAGCTTGTGCTGGAGCACCAGCCTCCTTGCTGCCCCCTTGACCTCCCAGTGGCATAGCCTGGGTAGCCAGGGCCCGGGGCCATGCAGAGTGGATGGATGGGAAACAGAGTACACATGCACATTCAAGTGTCTAACATTGTCCGTGCAACCCAGGAGATCACAGCCATGGAGATTAGAAAAGAACAGTTGTGCGGTTGTCTGGAGAGATCACTTCCTGGTTCGCATGAACACCAGTTAATTTCTTTGCATCTCTTTCCTTTTCCCAAGCAAAATAGGACATTAAACGGGGGCCAATCCCAACAGGAACTGCACACACATGCAAACATGTATATGTAAATTTAAAAGTTGCGTACATGATAAAAGAATGTAGTCAGAGCTACTTAGTTTAAACTGTTCTAAATTGACTTTCAAAGTTTTCAAAAACAAATCTTCTGGGGAGAAAAACCCAATTATGAATGCAGAATTCTGATATTTGAGACATATTAATAATTTAATGTCCTATAATAATTTAATTACTAATGTGTTTGGAGGTGAGGGAACAGGGGGAGGGGGAATTAAATTTCCAGTAGCTCCACTTTATTGATATATTAGCCTGTTGGTGCAAACTCTGCTTCATGAATAACAATAACTGTATTAATATTACTATATATAGAAATAACATTTGCTCTTTATTCATCTGATTTCCTGGTTTGTGGCAGGCAGCTATATTGTATATAAATCATTGAACGGTGACATACCAATTTTCATTCCTTCCTAGTGCATGTATAAAACAAGCTCAGTAGGCAAATGGTGTGTACACATGATGCATAAGAAATCAAAAGAGAGAACTTAGCACAATGATCATTGCTGCTCACTGTTTGTCCCTAGAAAGAAAACTGGGTAAAACTCAACGTTGCATTTTAGTTTCTCACTTGGAATTGGTTCAGTTGGAATTTTAAAAATGTCACATATTCAATATATATATGCCATTTCTCAGCTTTCTACATTGTTCTCTATGTGAGCTATGTGGAAAGTTACAAACAGTGTTTAGCCCCTCCTACTTCCTTTTATAACAGGTTCCACATTTAAAGTGCACACTTTTTGTAAGCATTTTGTACACATTTGCCATATAAACCACACAGTTTTATGTAAAGCATGTGTTTCTCAATGCATTCATCAGTAAAATACACACATTCTGATCTTCAGGCACGTTCCTAAGCATCAGTATGGGGCAGTCTGCTGCAACGGGTGAACCATATCCAAGAAAATAGATAGGGCCACAAATCAGGGGCAGAACATCTCCTTTTCATGCAGAAGATCCTATGTTCAATTCCCTGCATTTCTGAGAGACTCCCTACCTAAAACCCTGGAGATCCACTGCCAATCAGTGGGCACAGTGTCCCACTGTGTCATGGGAGTGTCTCTCAGAGTCCTCTCTAGGAAATTTACAAGACTCTTAGCTTCATCTCTTGTTATGTGCCTGTCTATCAAGGATGCATTGTTGGTTTGACTGCATTGTAAATATCCCACAAGTGAAGAGCAAGATAGACCAGTGTTCAGACTCAGCATAAGGCATCTTCCTATGTCCCTTGGTGGCTTCCCAGCTGGTTTCTCAGAAAGCTTGGAACCAACATTGCTACTAATCTGGTCAACCTTAATTAGCTGTCTGTTGACCTTTGCACCCATCAAAGCAGCTACACTTGCTATAAGTAAAAAATCTCAAAGTAATGCTTCACTCAAGGACTTGAACAGCTCCACCTAGTTCTGGCAAGATTCTACTCTTCCTGCTGAGTCAGAAACAGCAGGGCTGTGTGTGTGTGTGTGTGTGTGTGTGTGTGTGTGTGTGTGTGTGTTTCAAGTGTGCTCCTCCCTTGATTTGGATTTGAGAGACCCCCCTATGACAATAATTATGTATGTATGTATGTATGTATGTATGTATGTATGTATGTACTGTTTCTTCGGTAGGCCAGACCTGCCCAGAATTCCCCTCCCGCAGCTCAAAATAGTTTCCAAAACCCTGGAAACCCATGTGCCTCTTCCCATGTGCCTCCCCTCTTCCCTAACCCATTCCTCACAAAAGCACTTGGAAGCGTTGAATCTCCTTAAAGTAACAGATCTAATTAAGCCATATGAGTTACATAGGCACAGGTTTTGTTTAAAGCAGGATGGCAAATCCTAAATGACAACAGTCTAGATGAGAACAGCATCTGTCACATTTTGATTTCACCAAATGTAAACTGGGAACCAGGCAGCAACAGCGACCTTTGGGCCTTCACATTTCAGTGCCCCACCCACCTCTTGCCTTCTGCTCTACATGGTTGTTGTGGCACCCCCTTGGCTCAGTGCCCAGTGCGGACAAACTAGTCATGCTCACCCAAATCCCCCTCTGCAAGCAGAATTGCAAGGGCACTTCAAGGGGAGCACTGTGAGTTCACTGGGGAAAGGGGGAAATTTACCTCGCATTTCACCCATTAAAATACGTTTTGTGGAGCCCTGCACACTAGCTGCTACTCTAGGTGGTTGGTATTGTTTGCTTGTTTGTTTGTTTTTAAATAGAAATATATAAAGTGGGCAGTCAGACCACCCAGTCATAGACCCCAAAAGAACTGTAGATTCTGAGGTGGGTCCATGATCCAATCTGCACATTTGTCTAGATGGAGCAGATTGGACAAACTCAATCTGCTTTAGAAACTGAGTGCACCTGATATTTCCCTTATCTTAGACTCAAGCATCTCCTACTCATCTCCTTGCTCCAGAACATGACCACCAAATTTGCCTTCGTTCCTTTGGAACCTTGCCTGCCTTTCCTAGAATTTAGAAGCTGGCCACTGGTCTAGGGGGGGCTCACCATTTCCTCAAACCCTACTGGGTCAAAAACTAGATGCGATGTGAGGCAACTGTAAATTGTACGCTCCCACTCTTTTTTTCTTTTTTTTTTTTTTGCAGAGAGAATAAACACACATTTCCTACATAACAAGAGCACACTATATTTCCATTTGCCTGAGGAATTATACATGGCTCGGTTTGTCAACAGGAGGCTCGTGTGTTGACTGCAACTCCAGACAGCTCCTGAGTCATATACGATCTTCCTGCTACAAGTGGGAAAATAATGGGAAAGGTTGTTCAATTTATTCTCTTGCCATTGCTTGCAGGAAACAACACAGGGAAGTATGTGGATGAAAATGAATTTAAGGTTTGAAGTTCTACTTAATTTCATGACAAAACAAAATCTATTTGGGATAAAAGCGTGGGTGGGAGGGTAACTCGGCTAGGCACAAAAGCTAAAAACAATAAATTACTACTCTGTAATAGCAGAAGCAATACCATTTTCATTCTCATCTAAGGTGCATGCTCCATCTTATTTTTACCCAAATTCCATAAACAGAAATGGCTCAAGAAGAAAAAACCTCCCACATATTTTTGATGCGTTTTGAGAGAAAACATATTAAAAATATAAACTGAAATGTGAACTTTTGTGTGGATTTTTTAAAAAGTGACCTACTAATTAATGTGAAAATAAGTCAGAATGAACTTCAGGGTGTTCACATATGAAAGTCGCAAAGATCAATATCTAAACTGCATCCAAATTGTAATAACAATCCAAAATAATGGAGTGATGATATTGTGATGGTGACATTAGAGAGCAAAGTGCCTCCCCCAAGTTATTTCAGAGTATCTTCCTCTTAAAGATTAGGAAGGCCAAAGTTGTGAAATGTCATTAATTGCTGAACACCGGGTATCAATTATTGCACCGGGACCTAGGGACTAAAAGTAATCTCAAACAGAACTTTCTTTGAAGCAGCGGGAAGGTCAGAACATCTTTTCTAGTGTAATAGCTTTCCAAGATGGAAAACCACGACCAGAAACTTTACTTGTCCAAGCTGAGTTTCGCTTTGTCTTTAAATACAAAAAAATAAAATAAAAAAACACACCCCAGAACACAGCTTACTGAGAAAGCTGATTAGAGGGGGGAGGACTTTTGACACTGAAAGATGAGAGTGGAGGGTAGCTAGGGAGGGAGAGATGAATTCAGTCTAAAGCTGACTGCCTCTGGTGGAACATCGGAAATGGAATACCAGTGTAAAGATGAAAATGAAACAGATACCCTGAGTGCAGTTTACACTTTTGATTGATGGCGTGGAATGAACGTAAAGTTATTAAAGTATTTGATGGTTTAAAAACCATGGTCTCTGCAGAGGGCTGGGTGGGGAACTAGCTCATTGTCTGAAATTGGAGATGGACAAGGATTCTGAGGCATTTTTGTGCAAAGAGATAGGACTTTACTTACTGCAAGATCTGAGAATGTACCTCAGAGAATGTCGAACAGCAGTGACTGTTTTGTCTTGGAAGCAATTGCCGCTTGAGCCCAAAATGTGGTTTTTAATAGTATTTGTGTCCCACTCTGTTCCTAGGCAGCTTAGAGCGGCATCATTGGCTTATACAAACATCTCAGGTGTGTTAGCCTGACAGAGGTGAAGTAACCAGGGAGATGTAATGAGCACCTGCAGGGATGTGGATCTGGTTTGTTGACATTCAGCCCAGATCATTCAAGCCCAAATCAGGTGGGAATGGTATTCCATGGCCACAAACAGCCATGGAAGATGTTTGTAAGTGGTTTATTTATTTTTTAAGCATTAAGTTCATTCAGCATGCGTCTTAGATGAGAAGTAAAAACATTAATTTCATCATTAGGTGTCATGATCCCCATGGTCTAAATGCAAAAGTTTACCCTAAACAGCAGAGTTAATCATCATCATAAAAAATAGAGCCAAAATGAACTGGCTCTTTTACATTGACAAATTGAATTTGAGTGCTTGTCTTCTTCAATGAATATCAAAATTTGGCAACTTAACTCTTGTGAATTCTGCCATATTAATTTTGCCACATCAGGTCTCATATTTTGATGCATTTCTTCATCCCATAAAAAATGGGCAAGCTAGTTACTTAACGGAACAGAGTTTAACCTACATTTAGGAATGCCACTTCATTATGGGAGGGGAGGCAAATAAATTTTGGCAGAGGATAGCACAGAGTTTAGCAAGTTTTGCTATTGGATGCACTCAAGGTTAAGCAGCAGGAAAAGAGTGGACCTTGAGATGGTGGGTATTTTATTTTTATGCTCCACAGTCACACAAGTGCTGTGTCCATTTGCTGTTTTTCACAATGTGCAATTTACTTAGGGTGCATTCCCTGGGCATCATATGGGCCATAGATAGAACATGTACACCTCTCTGTGGATAGAGAAGGAGGTCTAAGTGTTCCAATGACAGATGGGACAAAAATGTTAGGAGTATGTTGTCACCATCACCACCATTTTATTAATTATAGGATTCATGGGTAGAATCAGGGGAGGATTCAGATCCACCAGATCCAAAGGCTTCTCATTTTCTGGTCCCCCTCTCAAAACAGGTGACAATAGACACCTGGAGCTGGTGTGCCAATCTACCTTTCTCAATACAAGGGAGCATACCTCTGAAAATCAGCTGCTGGGAATCACAAGTTTGCAGAGTGCTGTTGAAGTCATGTCTTGCTTGGGGTCTTCCCAAAGGTATCTGGTTGGGCACTGCTGGAGTAGTGGCCAACTAGGTGCCTACGAAAACATGAGTACAACAGCTCTCTCCTGGCTAGTCATATGGCTTTTAAAAATGGTTTGCTCATGGCTTGCTGCACTATACACTGTATCAGAATTTATTATGTATTACAAAGTTGCACACTGCTAATGACTCAGGGCTGCCAATTAACCCTCCATCCCTATGTGCAGTGTCTCCATCGCCCTGCTGCGACATTGCAATCGTGTGGGTTTGTCTACCAGCAGCAGCCAATGATATCAACCAGGGTGCAGAAAAGCTCAATGTGATGGTGGCAGGACATGGAGGAGGCAGTAAACATTCTGCAACACTGTAGTTTCACCATCATAAACTTCTTTTTTAAAAAAACCAACTCTCCAATAACCATTTTAGGCCTTGGTTATTATTGTTGTGACAACAGGCCAGACTGAACAAAATGCACTTCTATAAAGTCTGGCATATTTTCTTCCCTAAATTTCAGCAGCAAGTTGATGGCCTGACCTACTTTAACTTGAGCAAGAGCTGAAACTATATTTTTGCCATGCAATTTACCAATGAGTATTATTGTAGTTCAGGCTTCTGCTTCTTCCAGATAGCACTGCGAAATATGCCTAATAACAACGCGCAATCTGTTGCTGTGTCAAACTGTCTGGAGCCAAGCAATGGTGCTCTTGTCATTTTGTTTAAATGATTGAGACGAGCATAATTGTTATTTTTAAAGGGGGACTGTAAGTGCAGAGGTTGGGGACATTTTGAATTGCTGATATATGCAGAGGCACATATGTAAGGGGGAATTTGCTGAACTTTGCTCCTAAGCTTAAAATGACTGCTTTAGACAGTCAAGATTGAAATCTTTGCTTTGCTATGCTTTTTTATAGCTTTAATCTGCTCAAGTTACCATCCTTTTGCAGCAATATTCTAACTGGGGTGGTGCACACTGCCACCTTCACCAGTGGCTAAATCATTTTGTAAGGTACCTATGGCTGTAGCCAAGATGCCAACCTTGTTTCCATGATTTTTGAAATTAATTTCCTCAAAGAGCTAGCGCCAGTAATGGAAGTGCAACTGAATCGTCGGGAACTTTGATCAGATCTACCAAATTCCTCAGCTGCTAAAGACAGGAAAGGAACTAGCAATTAAATCTCTAGGGCAGATTTTCCACATCTCTGTATCATTTTAAAGTACTGTGCTGAGAGTTTTTTTCAGGATTCCTACATGAGAATGTCTTGCTGACACATCTGTTTTCCCACACACACACCTTAAACTGAACATAGCTCAGGAGTCAGGCTTCGTATTGTGCTCTTGTGCCCTTAAATAGGGCACCTCACCCTAGTTATGTTAAATTTTAAAAAGCTAAATCAAGTTGTTTATGTATGCTACAACAGCGGCAATAATTATCTATGTGCAAAAATGGAAAGAAGAAGAAGTCCCAGTGAAAGAAGATTGGCTTATGAAGATGATGGAATATGCTGAGATGGCTAGGCTGTTGGAATTAAAGGGCAAAATGAGGAAAAACTTTTTGCAAAATGGAGATATTTTGTGAAATATTTGAAAAAAATATCATGGTTATGTTAAAACGCATGCAGGATTTGAAGTATAGCAACAGTTGAGAATTAGTAGTTGAGTAAGTTAAAATTAATGTATATAATGGATAAAATATAAGTAATACAACAGCTTTAAAAGGTAAGAAAAGAACATCATGGAAGGCTGAATGGGAAGTGGAATGGATATGAGAGATTTGTTCTGATTATTGTTTAAAAGATTTTGTAAAATTTGAAAATTTAATAAAAAGTTTATGGGGGGAGGGAGATTAAAGAAGCTAAAATAAGCCCAGTAAAAGGTGGTGGGCACGGTCTTATTCCTGCATTTAAATGAAACTGCCTTTTCCTATGGTGGATGTCCCCCTAGGCCAGCCCAGGAAACTTGCCATCAGAGTATTCCTGATTGTGCATGGGATTCTACCTCACCAAATCAATTTGCTGTCTCTTTCTACACTGAATATCTTTCATTTCTTGAATCCTGAAATTCTGTTGTTACATTCCTGTGAAGCTGGGACCAAGCCCCCCAAAATATAGGCTCATAAGAACAGATAAGTAGCCCTGCTAGATCAAGCCAGTGGCTAGTCTAGTCCAGCATTGCGTCCTCACAGTGGCTCAACTGGATGCCTAGTAATAAAATGGTTAAAAAGCACAGTCTGAAAAGCCAGGATGGGTGTAAATTTGAGACGCGCCTTTATGAAATGAAGATAAATATGTTGTACCTGGGGAAATGGTATCTTCATAGATTATGTCAAAGTTTAAGACATGCGTAATTGATTTAGCTAGCTAAAGACAAATGAGACACACTGGGAATGAGGGAGATAATAGTTTTAGGGAGAAGCGATCATGATTACTATAAAACAGTTTAAAAGCCATGAAGCAACTTCTTATAACTCAAAATTACTGCCATCATGTTATTTGCACTGAACATATGCATGAATCTCTGGGGTAGATAGGTGTAGAACTATATGGGGATTTTCACAATTTTAATTCTTTAGATGTTTCCTTCTGCAATGATATCCTCATTTGCTTCACGCTTCTGCTTTAGGCAACTCTAGTCTGGGTCTTAAGAACTCTTCCCAAAATGTGGACAGTTTCTTCACTAGTGCAAATCTTCTTAACAGAACCTGCAGTGATGGTGATAAGCAAATGATTCCCACAATGGCATAGCTTGACTAACAAACAATCTCTCTTGGTGTTTGATGTGGGCATCATGAAGGAATATGTTTAATCCCCACAGATAAATTTGCTAGTCCTATGAACAACACTGTTGTTGTTGTTGTTGTTGTCTGCCTCAAAATTCCAAAAATGTTTCACGCACAAAGCATATAAAAACGGGCAGATTTGCCCATCTCAAATTACTGTAAAGGAAGTAGTGCTCCTACGTAGAAGTGGCTTGCCCCAGGAAGTAAACAACGTATGAAGATTCATTCACAAGCAAAACTTTCTGCATCAAAGTCTAGCAGGGCAATCCAAATCCTCCAGATGTAGTGTTGGAGGGAATTTGAATGAGGCAGAAATACTCCTTTGCCCAGCCCAGTCTGGATCACCCAGCCTCTAGAACCAAAGAAGCTACACTGTAAGCAGGGGGAGCACACTAACAATAAGCACCCCAGTAGACCACCCCAAATAGTGGTCTCTAGGGCAGGGGCCGACAGAACTCCTCCCCCAACGAGGCATTTCAAGGACTTTGGGTTCGTGAGCCAGCCCTGCTGCCATCATGTGAGCTTTTCCCTGTAAGCTCCCTTAAAAGTATTTGGGAAGCTTACAAAGAGCTAAGTCCCTGATGAAGGCTCGCTCAAGTCGAAATGCATCAGACTATTGCTCAGGCAGGCTCATTATGTGACCCACGAGAGTAGCAAAATAACAATGGTGATGGGAACAAAATCAGACCAAAGCTCTGTTGACAGCAGCAGCAGGCAGGGCAAGGATTGGCATGGCACTTGGGTCCGAGGATCAGTTGATCTTTCCACAAGCCACATGTTGATGGAATGGATCCATCAGGTTTGGATCACTCCAAACCTGTTCCATGGGAGTCGGCCAGTGTTGAACCTTGCCATGGTGCAAGGCAAGCAAGCAAGGTCTCACTGGGTGACCAGGGTGCAGATTCCTACCAGGCAAATACCCCAAGCTTGGAGGTGCTGTGGTCAATCCTCCCCTCAGGCCCATTATAGGGGCTCCCCTATACTATGTTGATCCTGATCCAATGCTATTTCCAACCTCATACAAACAAGGTTCTGCACTTAACAAAGGAAGGCGATAATTTCATGGAGGGAAAGGCAAAAAACTCCAAAAGCCAATCAAAAAGTGTACTTAACATTCCAAAACAAAGTGTCTAAAAGCACCAGGGTAGGATGGAAGGGCAAAATATGAAGGACATATTGCTAGTGTTGCAGCCTGAGACATGGGAATGGGAATTTGATCTTCCACTATTGATTGAAGAAAGCTTTCAGATCCTACTTTCTCAGCTCATGTTTTCAACTAAGCGAGGTAATTAGAAATCTGATGAGCTTTGTGCTTCATTTGGGAACGAAAGCTTCAAGTTAATGCCTTTGTTGCACGGCTGGTGCAGACAGAATATTGACTACAGTGGGTGAGAAATTATATTTATTACAACAAAAGGATTGGCATTTGCCTCTGACCTCTAACAAACCATACTCTCTAAGGAAAAATCTGTTTTAAAGAGTGAAATCTAGTGATAATCGATACATGGATTTGGAATCACCTCTTAAAGTCTTATGACCTGAAAGATTACATCATATATCTTCATCTTCATAAACACTCTCTCTCCCTCTCTCTCTCTGTTACAAACTCACCTCAACTCAACCCATATTTTGCTCACTGTTGGTGGTGTAGCAGTTGGTACCCTCTGATCCCTATGAAGACTGTACAATGATTCATCGAAAGCATGCATAATTTGTGATAGAATTGTTACTTTTCTTCCAGTTAATGTGGTTCCAGAACTGTTCATTGAATACATACTGACTCAGATGAGGAATAGGAATGGGTGCAGACACATTCAAGGTGCTCATGTCACAGTTGTTTGATCTCATGTGAGCTTCAGCCCTTAGATGACTGTTCTGCTGATATTATTATTATCTTAATGTAAAAATAGGCTTCTAAGTGGTTTACAGAGTATATAAACTCATTACACAGACTCTGGTTGTGGGAAGCTGCTGTTGTATAACAACTGAAAATACACACTCAGAAAATTGTCAGGAGGTTCGCCAGTGCTGTTAATCTGGAAATCACTTGCCAGAGATATGAAAACATTACATAACAGTTGAACAGGGTTCAACTGGGGGGAAATGGTAGGGTTGCCATATATCAAAAAGTAGAAACCAGGACACTCCGAAAGAGCTTTTTTTTTAGGAGGACACCAAAATTGTTGAGCTTTCTTTTTTGAAAACCCAGGATCCAGGACAAAGTGCCACCTTTCAGAAGTTCCCGCTGGACGTCAATTCTGCCTTTGAAATCCCAGATGTATGGCAGCCCTAGGAAATGGTGACCTTCTAGGTGGCTCTATGTGGTACGCTGGTTTGACATCAACTGATAGGAAGTGCCTACAGAGGGTGGTGAATACAGCATAAGATATTATGGGCTGTCCCATGAATCCACTGGATGACATTGCAGAAGAACATTGCCTCAGGAGAGTGAGGAAAATTCTCAGGGAAGATTCACACCCTGGCCGGCACTTTCTTGATCTCCTGCCGTCGAGCAGAAGATATAGAAGCATGATTAGTCGCACCAACAGGGTAAAGAACAGCTTCTATCCGTGGGCTGTTAGGCTGCTGAATGAAAAGATAACAACAGGGCAACTGACCTTTGGGTTTGGTGGGTGGGTGTCAGTAAACGAGGGGAATTAAGACTAAGAGAGCTGAGTGGGGGTGCTCGTGTAATCTCACTGTATACAAGTTGTACAAGTGACAATAAAATATTTCCCAAAAAAATCTATCTCTTCCTTGGAACTCTCCACAGGCCACGCCCCTTTCCCCAAGCCATACTTCTCACTATTCTATACAAAGATGGCTGAAGTTTACATCCATTGCTCCACCCACTTTAGCTTCTGGCCTTGTCCAGCACTGGAATGCAGCCTTTGGATGGTTGTCCAAAAGGGAATGTGAGCTCTGGGCTGAAAAATATTCCTCATCCCTCCAGCGAACCATTAGTATGTTTGACAAAAAGAGTAATGCAAGAATATTCAGTCTTCCACACCAACAGACATTATTTGATATAAAAATTATGTCCATGAGAATTTTAAATGATACATCAATTATTTAGACATGTTGAGCTCTTTGAAGGGTTTCAGCCTTTTATACTGACAATCTCTCCTTCTTCTTTTTTTGAAACCATGTTCCATGTATCCATTCCTTTAGAAACTTCCTCCATTCAAAATGAACGGCTCTAATTCATTTCAGATATTAACTCAGCAGGCACTGATGTCTCAAGGAAATGTGCAGTGAAGAAATTCAACGTCTTGCTTCATGGAAAACAATCAAAGTACCTTTTTTTAGTGTTTTGCAAACACAGGAGGTAATATTGGACCATGCAGCAGGTAATATTGGAACATTAAAAAAAACTAGGAGGACAGAGCACCATGATTCTGTATGAAAAATAGATAGTTTTATAAAGGAAAACATATGGAGTTGAAGGAGAGAGGAGAAGGAAGCAGCAACCAAGGAGGAATGTAGAAAGCCTTTTGAGATATAGCATGCCCGAGATACTGGGGGCCAGACTAGTGGTGGGTTTTTTGTGGGTGCATCCTGGACTTCTACTTTATTAGTTCTTCTATGATGCTTCCCCAAAGGTTATTGCATTATTACCCTCTGGAGGGGCATTGTTGTGCTATAGTGCAACGAAGTGGGACAAAAAATTAAACTGGAGCAGGTGTGCTATAAAAAGTTTCAGGAGCTCTGTAGGAAGGTACAGGGCATGTTGATAGCATCCGTCTGTCTCAGGAGACAAGGGGATGGAAGTCAAACCGTTGGAGAACACTGATTGGAAATGAAACAATATGCTACTCCTGCAAGCGGCAAAGAGTACTGAAAAGTGAGATTGTGTATAACCATCCCATCCCATCCCGATCACAAATCATCATGAATGCACAATAAAAAGGATGTATGGAGGGTGCCTGGATTTACAAACCAGGTGATTCAATTAGTTTGTGCATTTCTTCCACCCTCATTTCTTTCCCTCTTCCATTACCGATAAATTTTCAACTTATTTTAGAGTTGACAGAAATCTGACCCAGTTCTTCTTGATTCATTCCCCATGGTAGCAGTCCACTCTGGTCCCTTCCTTGAGACTTGCATTGGAACCTCCAACTTCCTTTGTTCTAAGCAATGAGATTTATCTGTATGTCAGTGCATCCCCGAAACTGTATTTTTATAGAGGCAATTATAGCTCAAAGTTACTGTTTCCATTTTCATTTCTTGTCTCCCTTGGAAGGAGGAGTGGCTGGTTTTATAATTCTTTCTATCTGCCTTTCGATCTTTGTGGATTCTTCTTTTTTTCTATTTTAATGTCTGTTTGAGCTTCATGTCAAGCCAAA
Source organism: Podarcis cretensis (assembly GCF_951804945.1). NCBI lineage: Eukaryota > Metazoa > Chordata > Lepidosauria > Squamata > Lacertidae > Podarcis > Podarcis cretensis. The sequence continues at coordinate 114,327,351 of NC_137170.1, read as the reverse complement.
CATGTAAAATAGGATGTTGGGGGACGGTGTATAAAAATGCTCAGTGCCGTAATTCAGTGTTGGCTAACAGGCCAAAGTCACTTCAGTTTGACTGATGATCAGCAGTAAGCAGTGGAGACAAGGTAGTTCATCTAAGCTATTTTCATAGCCACATCAACAGCAGGCACTGTGCAGAAGCCTTTGTTATTACAAAATCAACTCTGGAAGATCAATGGTGTATTTCGTACACTATAAAATCTGGGTATTTCCTTGTGTAATATTTTGAGCTCACACAATGACTTTTGGAAGTCATCCCTCAAGCACAAGTGCATAGAGAAGATAGTGCTCAAATGAGTCATCTACGTATGTTTTTGAGGACTGCAGCTTCAGTGGACAGGCAGAAAGTCCTCTCAAGAAATGGACAAGTCCCCTTTTCTCTTAATGATTTGCTAGGCCTGTTTGTGTACAGAGACGGCCCTCTTCTTGTGGAAGGAGATGGGGTTGGTCTTCAAACTGCTGGAGAAGTCTTATGGTGATAAGAATTTTTCTTCTTTCACCAATCCAAAACATGACAGGGCAAGGGCACCCTTTTGGGGCACCACAAACTGCCATTTCCCCAGAACATTTGGTTTCATTTACAGATGCCAGTGAACTTCTTCAAGTTCTAGCTCAGATCAAAACATTGAGCTACAGCATTTTATTTTAAATCAACATTTATTATTCTTGTCACTGTGCTATTCTTAACAATATACTATAGAGCAGGGTTGTCCAACCGGTCTACTGTGATCGACAGGTAGATCCCCTGGAGTTCACGGTTGATCGCGGTCAAACGCGGGATGCTTTTAGATCTCCTCATTGAAAAATCTCCTGCAAGAATGTCTCCACCCCTGCCCCCTCGCTCTGTCCCTCCGTCGCCTCAATTGTGCGTTCTTTTGTCATCTTCTTCCGACAATTGTTGAGACGTTAGTTGGCTGTAGTGCTGCACACGTCTGTTATCATTGTATGTGAGCGTTTACGGCGTCGCCCCCAAATAAAGCTCAACAAAGCTTGACATCTATATAGTGCTGTGGGTTAAATCACAGAGCCTAGGACTTGCTGATCAGAAGGTCGGCGGTTTGAATCCCCGCAACGGGGTGAGCTCCCGGTGCTCGGTCCCTGCTCCTGCCAACCGAGCAGTTCAAAAGCACGTCAAAGTGCAAGAAGATAAATAGGTACCTCTCTGGCGGGAAGGTAAACGCCGTTTCCGTGCGCTGCTCTGGTTTGCCAGAAGCGGCTTAGCCATGCTGGCCACATGACCCAGAAGCTGTACGCCAGCTCCCTCGGCCAATAAAGCGAGATGAGCGCCAAACCCAACCCCAGAGTTGGCCATGACTGGACCTAATGGTCAGGGGTCCCTTTACCTTTTATATCTATCATCTATCTATCTATCATCTATCTATCTATATATATCTACCTACCTACCTACCTACCTACCTACCTACCTACCTATGGATATATCAGTGTTTATTGTTCTAGTGTCTACATCATGTGATAATTAATAATTTTGTGCCAAAATATTATCCTGCATTTCCCCAACCATTCTCCATGAACTAATGAGATAAGAAAATGCATTAGAAAATTATCAAAGTGAAATAATGTTTCAGGAAATTCTCATGAGTGAGATGCAGGTCCTCCTCCCTGAGATAAGCTTATCTTATCTCAAACAGCCTACCAATTATATTTTAAAAAGAAACGAACTATAAACAGTGTGTAGCCAAGGATTCCAAGAATACCCCCAAGTGCCATTTATAAAAGTGGCTACCAAAATTCTTTTCTTTTTTTCTTCGTTTTTTGTCTTTTAGAAACACTGAATGCTGTATGTTTGCAAAAACTGGTTCCCCATGCATTTGCATGGGAATAATAACAATAATAATAATAATAATAATAATAATAATAATAATAATAATTTATACCCCGCCCATCTGACTGGGTTTCCCCAGCCACTCTGGGCAGCTTCCAACAAAATATTAAAAATACAATCAAACATCAAATCAAACATCAAACATTAAAAACTTCCCTAAACAGGATTGTAGATATGCAAGTATGATCTTCTTCAGGGCTTTTGAAAGTACTTTGTTGCAGTGGCAGCTTGAAAGCTTTGGGCTTTCAAAATTCGGTGCCCTATGCATTGCCATAATTCAGTGCCTCTTACCTTCTGTTCTACATCATCATTGCAACGCCCCCTGAGGCACCATCTTGGCTTGTGCTAGTGAGGGCAAACCAGTCACTCTCCTCTAAATCTGCCTTTTATGGCTGTAGGCCTCTCCAAAGAATGATTAGCGTGTTGCCAAATGGGCAGCGGGTGGGATTTCACCGAATATTCTCTGGAGGACAAATGAAATTCTCCAAAATTTCACAAAGGAGCTCATTAGCTGTGCTCCAATCACAAGAGAACCATTTCAGAGCCTTTTCATTCTGGACATAGTTTCAATTTTAAATGTGGAATGACAATAGTGCAAAATTAAGAGTGCGCCCACCCACTGCAAAAACTTCCAATTCCCATTTAGTTGAAACATTAACACTCTCTCTCACACACACACACACAGAGAGAGAGAGAGAGAGAGAGAGAGAGAGAGAGCACTTTTTCAACAGCATTGGCAACCATCTGTAATCACCAAAGCCTGTTCTCTAAATCCTTCTCTCTCCTCAGTGTCATTGTCTTATACTTCACTCTCTCTTTCCTTATTGCTTCTTGGTCATTCACTTATGACCCATTCCTCCTTTGTTCTCTCTTTATCTTCCAGTACTTATTTTTGGCCTGCCAGCCATATCTTTGTACATCAAATAATTTTAATTTCCTACCAAAAGCATTTGTGGCTAGTTAAGACTGTTTATCGTTTTGATTTTTGATCCTTTTGGGAAATGTAGCAGAAAAAGCTGTAACTGCGTGTGTGTGTAGGTGCGCACGTACGCACGCAACAAAATTATATGTTGTAGATGAACATGTGGACTTTAGAGACATCATTTCATTTAAAAACAACATTTTAAAAAGAAACAGTGAACAATTTCTGAGCAATCCAAAATTAGCCAACATTAAAGTCCTTTAATCTGAATCATTTCTCTGGACTTTCAGATGAAAGAAGCACAACCAAGTCACGCAAGGAACAAATTTGGAAGGAAATTAAACTATTAAAATGAACATGTGACTTTCCATTTCTAAAAGACAGTCCATAAACAATTTGTCTGCTGGTTATCTTCAGTAGCAATGTAGTAACTGTTGTCAAATTTTGTATGTTCGATCTATCAGAAGAAGGGGATATTATTTTTCTTATGTGGAATCTGGGATATTGAATTTGGTATCCAACAAGCCAAGTGCCACCTACCAGGCTTATATGGCATAGGATTTGGGGGTTTTTCTCGGACTACAAAAACAAAACAATCTTCAGCAAATGGAAAACCTCAACACATGTATATGGGCTGTGTTTGACTCCAGGGACCACAAGATTGTACAAGTCTATTCTATTTTTAAAAAAAGAAAACAAAAAGATTGAACCATAGGCCTGAAGGGGACCTAAATGCTATCTTGTCTAATACCTTGGTTATGTCATAGTCAAATATTTGCTTATACATATACAACTCAATAAATGTGATGTGCATAACCTTATGAAATTCAATGTGTGTCTTCTTTAAAATATTCAGGACCAGCAACCAGGAAATTATCAAGCCCCAATGATTTTCAATGGACATCTGCCAGATTTTACATTCTTGTACCTTTTCAGTCTAGATATGAGACAGCTATTTTATATTTGAGCATTTCTACCTGGGATAATCATGCATGCCCTTGCACACACACGAGAGAGAGAGAGAGAGAGAGAGAGAGAGAGAGGAAAACACTAACCAGTAGATGACACTGAAGTAATACGAAGGAAATAATTTCCCTCCCTGAAAATCATCACGCTAAACTGAAGATGTTCTTGCACTTGCAATGACAGTGAGGGTGCCTGCTGTTGCAGGACGAACAGTCTCAGTGCTTCATGTTAGATTCAATTTAATTAATAAATGAACCACCCAATAGCAGTTCTGCACACTGCAGTATTACAGAGATAGTAGTACAGATAGCTGTATGAATTCAGTGTGTCCTCGCTAAGAATCAAATGCCTCCTTACTCATTACAAGGGGTAATGAACTGTAGGAGGGAGACAAAACACTGATGCAAATGCAAAAGTGATTATCAAGTACAGACACAACACAAACAAAGTAGTTGCCATGGAAATTACCATGGGAACAGAATCAGATGAAGCTACCCCAGGGGGGTGGGAAAGGTTGAGTGAGTCTATATCTAGAGACGTGCAAGCTATCAGTCTCATTTCTTTGCTAAATTGTATGCTTTTAATTATGGTGGAGTTATAATTATCCATCTTTACTAACATGTACACGAGTTTATGGGGTTTAAACACCTGTAATGGTTTCTCAAGGGCAGCATATCTTCATCATCAACTGATCTTCCCACACGCCAAAAAGAAGAAACCCACACCCTACATTCAAAGACTGTTCAAAATCTGCCAGGAAGTGTTAATAGCAAAGAAATTCTGGAAATAGGAAATGTGCCATATGTCGTTCCCCCCACTTTCTTCAGTGTTTCCTTGAACTTGCTGCTCATCAGTTTTGCAGAAGTCGCCTCGTCAAAAACTGGCAAAGGAGGGGAGGGACTGCTGCAGTTTCCCATTTGAAGTCAAGAGCGTTATTGACCAAATAAAATTGGAGCTCTTCCAACTTGTTAAAGGTGCTAATGATTCATGTGTGTCATTTTCAAAGGAAGAAATGAGCCTCCGCAGTTTGACTTTTTCTGTCAGAAAGTCAAGCTGTTCTTTGAGTTCTGTAGTACTATCGTCTTTCCGAATATGCAAGGGAAGGAAGGAGAAAAGCGAGAGCAGACAGATCTGGTGACGCATGTGCCATCTTCAAAACAACTTATCCCCTTATATTCTTGGGTAATGTGTCCTTTGAAAAGCTCTAGGCTTCGACTGGAAATCCATTTGCGGTGCCTGGCAAAGCATTCTGAAATCCTAACCGTTGTCTAGTAAATGCTCAGCTTAGCACGGCAGAGGACCCAATGTGCTTTTGATACTCTGCTTCAAAAATAGTTTTTGAGGTGATACATGGGTGGAGAAATTTTGCAAAGGGTGTTAAGGGTGCCCTGTCCATACATTGAGTTAACAAGGAACTGTCTAAAAGATTCTATGAATTGAAAGTGGAGATGATAGATGTACGTTTCCCTGTTTATCTGTTAAAAATATCCTTAATATAAACTAATTTGTGTGTGTGTGTGTGTGTGAGTGAGAGAGAGAGAGAGAGAGAGAGAGAGAGAGAGAGAACTATTGCTTCTGGGGTTGTGGTGGGGAGTATATAACTTTTTACAGTCAGTTTCTCAGCACCCTCAAATAAATAGCACATCTGGGTTTTGCTACAATGTAGCAGACAAATTACATTTAGAATTACTACCACAGCATGCACACACCAATATCTACCTCTCTTTATCGCATATTTCAATCAGTAAGCATTCCAGATGTTTTGTGCTGAAAACCTTCTGCAAATGTCTCAAGGAAGGAGTAGGAGAGGAGCAATAACATGGCTCCAACATCTTCTAAAGCTCAGGGGCAGGGGGAGAAATCACGTGGGGAACAATCTTAGCATATTATTAAAGTGCACATATTGACTGTGTGATTGAAAAGAACACCATGCAAAACAGAGGAGAATTAAATCTTCTAGCCATGTTGGTTTGATTGGAAAGTTCCTAAAGGAAATGTCACCTAAATAATTAGGAAAGGGTAAATTACGAAGGGAGAGGGAAGAAAACCACACAGAATTGATGCTAAAACCAATAAAAAATGGGCAACTTTTTTTTTTAATTCCCATCTCAACAAGTGCATTAATAATACAGAAATGATAATAGATTGCATATTCTCTTCAAATCTCAGGAGTTCAATTTCATCTTTGCTTTTGCTTCCAATAAACTGTCTTCCAGACACTGTGCTATTTAAGTGTTCACCTGAAAAAAAGAAGTATTCCTCTAAAAATGTTGAATTTCACTCTTTTCAGGAAAAGAGGAAGCTGCAAGGCTAAAAAATAGAAAGGCACATAATTGCTCAAAAAGAATTTTTTTTAACCATAGCACAAGTGCTTAGTCAATTACTTGCAGGGGTGTAGCATGTGGGGGGGGGGGGTCCAGAGGGGCTGTGGCCCCAGGCATGGATTTTTGAGGGTGCGTGAAGCAGGCATTCCCCAGATAAGCGACCACATCCATCCTCTACTTCCTGCTACTTACTCATCCACCATGCTCCTCACCATCACTGGACTGCCGGCCAATGATAACAACCTCCACAAAGATTTGTAACTCCGCCTCCCCTCCCCCAAAAAATATCTAGCAGCTCTTTCCTACTGGCTATCATATACCCCTAAACAGAAATGTGAGCTTACTTGTGAGCTTAAAATGTTTGCTGACACAGAACATATAGAGCTTGCCTACCTAATATATCAGATGAAGCCAGGATCTAAGAAATCTACAACTAAGACCAGTTCATAAGACTTAGTATATTGGATTGGCACCACAACAAAATACACACAATGGCTAATCCTCTTTGCAGATCACAACTGCGCTGCACAAAGAAAATAAAATTATTCAAAGGAGGATTTTCTAAATGAACAGCTGACAATAAGCTGAAGGGGGGGAGGGAATTAGACCATTTTACAATGTTTGGGGGCATGTTGCTTGAAACAATTGAACATTGCATTATCTAACAAGACAAAGAGAAATGTGGGGAGTAAAATCCACACGAGATATGATCCATATATCTGCCTTTCCCTAGATTTGCATTTCACAGTGTCCTTGAAGTTTAGAGTAAGCAGCAAATGCATATTTATGTAGTTCTGTTCCACTCATTTGTCTAGGGCTTCATGGTGGGTGCTACTGTATATGAATGACACCAGTCGTCCTTAAATGCTTTATTTCATCCATCGATCTGACATCTCTAGCAATGCAATCTCAGGTAAAGGGAACGTCTTTTTTCCATGTTACAATAGTTTTTTAAAAAACAACCACAAACTTTTTTTAAAAAATGACAGTCTTCCTTCAAGCAACTCAAAACACTATCTATGCAACTCTATGTTGTGGCAAACAGAATACTTTAGTTTTCACATTCCATGAAAAGCATCTAAGGGTGATGTAGTTGAGGGTATGAAAAGGAAAAAAACATGCCACATAAAGAACTCTCATTGTGGCTACATCCATAAAAACAGAAATCCATGTCTTGATTTTGAATCCACTAGCATCCATCTGCCAGCAAGGCATACACTATTCACCAGGGGGTCCCAGACTGTGGTCTGTGGACCACCAGTGGTCCAATAGCTTCACCCACGTGGTTTGTGGTGTGCTGCCATTAAATATGCAGAGTGATTTTTAATTGCATTTTAATTGTTTCTTTTATTTCATTATATTGCATTTTGCTGCCTAACAATTTGAATTCGGTGGAATTCGCACTGTTGTTTCATCACAGGACAAACTCATGAAAGTATGTTGTTTCATCAAAGGACAAAACTCCACACTTGCTTTAGGTAAAAAGCAAATGACAAGCTAGGGGAAGGTAGAATCCCTGCTTGACAAACTGTGCTATTTTATCAAAACTATTTTCCTTGAGGCAGAATACTCAAATACTCTGGGGGGGGTGTTGTGTTGGGAATTTTCTTTATTATAGGATGGTGTTAGAAACAAAAAATCAGTGAAAGATGGTTCATTAGAGTGGAATGGGGTGCTGCCCCACCAGCCTCAATCTGCCCTCAGCCAACCCCCACCCTGCTTGTCTTCTTACTTACATCCCGCCCAGAGGATGGCCCTAGCTGTCACCTTCACCTCCTTCATCTCTAGTACTCTTTGTGTAACCTAACAGGAAGGAAGATGAGGACAGAACTAGAATTAGTCGGTTCTGCCTGTCATTAGCCCAGATTCTACCTACAGTTGCCCTCTTTGCCTTCCACCCTACCAGTCCCAAGGGTCACCAGCCACAGAACCTTCAAGTGTCCGTATATTCCAAGAAGCCATCCCGGTTTCTGATTTGATCCCAGAATATCCTGCTTTTTCTTAGGACGTCCCTATTTTCATTGGGGAAATGTTGGATGGCATGGAGTTATCCAACCCCCGAGCCATTTGAAGACAATCCTATACAGCCATACCTCAGGTTGAATGTGCTTCAGGTTGAGCGCCTTCGGGTTGCGCTCCGTGGCAACCCGGAAGTAACGGAGTGTGTTACTTCCAGGTTTTACTGCTCGCACAAGCGCAGACGCTCAAAATTATGTCACACACATGTGTGGAAGCAGCAAAACGCGACCCGCGCCGTCACGTCTTACATTCTATTCAGGATGCGAACGGGACTCCAGAACAGATCCCGTTTGCATCCTGAGGTACCACTGTATGGGGAAGTTTTTTAATGTTTAATGTTTTATTATGTTTTTATATATGTTGGAAGCCACCCAGAGTGACTGGGGCAACCCAGGAAGATGTGTGGGCTATAAAGAGTAAAATGATCATTATGGAATGGGATGTCCCTATTTTCATCAGATAAAAGTTGGAGAATATGCATCCGCCACTGCAAAAAGTGGCATCTTCTATTTTTTAATTGTCTTAGGTAGATTGTCAGCTTGCCTGTAGTAGGTATTTCTGAGACTTACTATTTTTTAAAGGAATCATTATCTTCATTTGCATTTTTTTTAAAAAAAGTCCTGCTGTAGAATAAAAGTTAACATGACCACCAAGCGTTAGTATCAGTTTACGGAGATGAGCTTGGCCTACGTAAATGCATTCCGACCTTGGAATGGCTGCCTGTCGCCACTGAAAGAATATTTAGGATTGCAGGCCTAGCTATCCATGTGACTTCACGTCTTTGAAGCTGCTCTTTTCTTCATCTCCACATGCCTTCTGATTGTGATAAACGAGGGCAGCCATCCTGTTGAGGGGAATGACAACACTGCCGAGGATGACAGCGTGGCTGGCACAGAGAAGGAGCTGTGAAATTTTCACACACACACACAAAATTCCACCAGAATCCGTTGCTGCTGCAAAGGTTTCACACAATTAGCCTTTTGTGTCATTTGTATCAAGGTGAATACTGAACCTGTCTTCCTGCAAAGCGGCAGGAGGAATAAAATGTCTTCCTCTAAAGGTTTAGAACACTAAAAGAAAGTCATTCAGCTTGCCAGTCTCTCATACATTGATATCTTAAGGCAGCCTTCTCTCACTCTGGGCCACAAGTGATGTAAAATAACATACCCTCCAACATTTCTCCAATGAAAATAGCGACATCCCATTCCATTACGATAATTTTACTTTATACCCCACACATCTTACTGGGTTGCCCAGCCACTCTGGGACGCTTCCAACATATATAAAAACATAATAAGACATTAAACATTTAAAAACTTCCTTATACAGGATTGCCTTCAGACTGCTCGGGCATCAGATAATTCCACAACCTCCAACATTTCTCCAATGAAAATAGGGACATCCTAAGGAAAAGTGGGACATTCTGGAATCAAATCAGAATCCAGGACGTCTTTTCTAAATTAGGGATGTCCCTGGAAAATAGGAACACTTGGAGGGTCTGAAATAAGGGGGGGGGGCATAATTATATTTTCCAAAACATTCTACTAAATCACACTTGCACACACCCCTGTATTATATCTAATGCAAACATTTTTCTATGCAATTCCACCTAACTTACACATTTTCCCATATTTGCCTTATAGAATTCATTTTTATGTGATTTTCACTAATAACTTGCATTTTTATGTAGACTTTACCCTAGTATATGCATTTTGTATATACTTTACCGTAGTATACGTTACCCTAGCATATGCATTTTGTTCATATTATTTGGCTGGAGAACTGCATTTCAAAATTTAGAGAGTGCAAATTTCAAAGGATGGCTGCATTTCTATCTCTGTATTGTTCCACAGGGTGTGAATTTGGCAAGTTCACCTTTAAATGCAAAATGAATTGAATATACTCCCCATTCCTACCTCCCATCAAGAATGAAGGTCAATATTATTATTATTATTATTATTATTATTATTATTATTACTACTACTACTACTATTTATTTGTACTCCGCCCTCCCCGGCCAGAGCCAGGCTCAGAGCAGCTAACATCATATAAATGACACAGTATACATCAAAACAGGCATCGATTAATTAAAATACATCTTAAAATTAATTCAGACAAATTAAAATATGGACAAATGGCAGTTATCAGGTTAAGACTGAGAGCAGTTAATACTTGCCAGGACCAACTGTTTTCACTGATCATGTAAGGACCTGTGAACAGGCTGGGATAGTGCTATTTGAAAGTCTGCAGAACTTCACATATATTATCTCAGTAATCTTCAGAGTACTCGTCTAAGTACAGTAGCATTATTATTCCCATATTGAAAATGGGATAGGGTCATAAAATACTATTTTCAAAAAACTATGTTAGGAAAAAATGTGTTAGAAATAGCATAAAAGAACAACATTAATGTTACATTGAAATACAACAAAGGCAGAGACCACAGATGAAAAGTAACCTTTACTGTAGATACTGGTGAAAGTACACAGAATAGTTTCCCTGACTTTTCATGTCGGTGACAAACTTTTTAGACATCATTTTGCGAAACAGTAATTCGGTTTTACTAGCAAACCAGAGGTTAAACTAGCCCCTTACCAGTCCCAGGAGGAGCGCGGGGAGCATTCGTGCAACACACCTACACACTGCAGCCAACACACTAACGTGTCACGACACAGTTTGGAACGCTCTGGCCTGCAGAAATAAAAATGTTTCGATTTTCAGTGGACAAAAGACACCTGCATCCAGGTTTCATGGGGATAAGTGCTCTACAGTATTGGCGCCCCTATTGAGAAGGCCTTATCATGGTTGCCCAATTGCACCAGCTCTCTGGACAGTTGGACAACATGTACCATTTCCAAGAGATGTTTCATCATTTGTTGTATCATGTGGTGCTTTATCTTTAAATATGTTTTATTTTTTGTGTCGTGTGATGCCTCTAGGTGCTACTATAGTTTCTGTGTAAACAGCTCTATAACCGGTGGCGTGTTGGACTAGGACCTACCTCACAATATTGTTTTGAGGACAAAATGGGGAGCTGGAGAATCATGGGGGAAAGGTGGTGTACAGAAATAATAAATAAACAGACAAACAGGGCTGTAGTCTAAACCACTGAGCCTAGGGTTTACCGATCGGAAGATCGGCGGTTCAAATCTCTGTGATTGAGTGAGCTCCCATTGCTCAGTCCCAGCTCCTGCCAACCTAGCAGTTTGAAAGCATGTCAAAGTGCAAGTAGATAAATAGGTACCGCTCCAGCAGGAAGGTAAACGGCATTTCCATGTGCTGCTCTGGTTTCTCCAGAAGCAGCTTAGTCATGCTGGCCACAACCCAAAAAAACTGTTTGTGGACAAACGTCAGTTCCCTCGGCCAGTAAAGCAAGATGAGCACCGCAACCCCAAAGTCGATCGTGACTGGACTTAACTGTCGGGTCCTTTACCTTTTTTTAAAACAAACAAAACTAACAACAGGTTACGCAATAGCATAAGGTGGGAAGGTTGGAGAAATCACAAATATTCTATTCTGTTGCTGCAGCACAGTTCAGTTTTGAGTTGGTGTGTCCACAACCATCTGTAGGCAGAAACTCAGCTAAGGATGTTGGTCAGGTCTGTCATGTATTCAAAGTTAAAGCTCTGCTTACTCTCAGTGATGCCAGCATCCCTGTCTACTTGCCTAGTCCAACTGAAAAATCCTCTACCCGCATGCAGGAGAGGAAATAAATTATTCAGCCCTATTGAATTTGAAATCCTTCATATAAGTTTGTAAGCTAGCAATATGTCTCAGCAACAAAAGCCAGTCACGGTCAGCAAAATATTTTCCTCAAGGGCCTGTATTCTTTATAGCAAGGAAGTAAAATATAAAAAACCCACAAAATTATTCCAGTCATGACAAGGAAAGGCCTATATTTCCTGAAGAATTCTCTGTTCTATGCATTTTGAAGCAACCATGCTCAGTGTTTCATGTTTCACCTGGAAAGGGAAGAGGCATGGTAAAGTGTCCATATTCTACACTAGGTATGGCCCTGTGCTTTTAGCAAAAGCCTGGTGCACAACTCTCCTTCTCCTAGGCATAGGTGTGCAATAGTGCAAGCCATTTTACAGGATTAGTTTTTGCATTTCTAGAGATTACTAAAAGGCAACAGAGCTGGGCCAGTAAAGGAGAGAGTCTTAATCTCTGGCCTGCAAGGCCTGCCAAATCAACACATTTTGCTGTTTGAGTCAGAGGCAAATGGAGACGTTCTCCAGCTCTGAATTCTATGGAAGTCTTCATATATGCAACTTGTATGCACAAAGGCATTAACCTACACACAGTGGCACCATGGACGCAGATGATGAGAAAGTAGTAAGCAACATTAAGCCCACTCCGTGCTCCCAGGTTGCTGAGCACAGGAGCAAGGATTGCACAAATAGAGTTTATTTCAGTGTGGCTTTCCTAAATGCTAAGAATGGAGCCATTGTCACTTTGGGAACGAACTTCTGGCATTCTGCACATGATTAACTGCTCTGTGGTTAGTCGTTCCCTCACTTGCTCAGTGGCAAAGAGGAATTTCTCCCAGGTGAGTCAGCTGCAGGCATAACACTCATTCCTCCTTGTGTCCAGGAGGAATGATATAAATGTCTCTTTAACTGGGGAAAGTGTGGCACGTACCTGCCTAAAAATGTCAGGATGAACACTCATTCAGTATCCAAAGGTGTTTAAAAAAACTACTGAGAAAATGGTTCACTCTGCCAGAACTTTTGGTAGTTGTTTGCCACAGTGATGTAAACCTACATAGTGCTTCTCTCGCCTGCCAGATGTCAGAGTGTTCAGAATGTATGTTCCAAGGGCCTAAAACAGTGTATGGCGATTGCACTTGGTGCTTAATTCCACAATGTTTGCCTTCACAACTCATTCTAATTTGTGTTGCTGGAGGATTGTGTTCACTGGCTTTTTCCCTTTCTTTTTTTAACAGTGCAGCTAATTTAACTGAGGCATGTAATTGGCTACAGTAGCTGAGTTGCAAAAGGATAATGGATGATTTCACTTCATATGAAAATAATATGTTCGGCACAATCTCAAGCTGCTGAAGGAAATTTAATGGAAGTGAGTGGTATGCCATCATGTGCTTGTCATTCAAGTGAATATCTTATCTCACCTAATGACACCTTTTGCCTGTAAAGGAGAAGCATTCTCACAGCACAACTTATGGTACGGCAGATAGTTTTCGCTCATGGGTTTGCATTTTTCTTTCGGATAAATCCAAACCTGACATGGGGGCAGAGTGTAAGTGGGTGTCCATTTTTTAGTGCAAAATGGGAACAAGTTCACATATTTGTTTAGTTATAAACCTATTTATATACTGCCAACTCGCATAAGCTATCAAGATCGTACGCAAAAGTATATACGAACACAAGAAAACACAAAAATATGATGAAGCAATGCAAAATAATCATTTAAACTGCCCACTCAAGAAAGTTTAAATAGCCACATTTGCCGCTACAGTGGTAGCTCGGGTTACATACGCTTCAGGTTACATATGGTTCAGGTTACACACTCCGCTAACCCAGAAATAGTGCTTCAGATTAAGAACTTTGCTTCAGGATAAGAACAGATATCGGGCTCCGCTGGTGCAGCGGCAGCAGGAGGCCCCATTAGCTAAAGTGGTGCTTCAGGTTAAGAACAGTTTCAGGTTAAGAACGGACCTCCGGAACGAATTAAGTACTTAACCCGAGGTACCACTGTATTACCTATGTGGCAGATGGTGTGGTGGAAGCGGCAGTGGCAGCAGCAGCGGCAGGTGTGGTGCTGGTGGCCATGGTGGCAGTGGCAGTAGCAGAGCGGCACTTCCTGTTTTGCCTCAGGCAGCAGAATGGGAGTACCGCCCCCTGGCCCACAGAGCCACTATCAGTCAGTGTAGACAGTACTGAACTCAGTGGGCCTGTGGTCTGACTCAGCATAAAACAGCTTCCTTTGTTCCCATGATCCACTGCAAAAGTTGACAGTATGTGGACCATTTTGTAAATGGCACCTACCTGACAGCCAGAATGTGTAAATTTGTCCTAAGAACGGTTCCAAAGAGTAACAAGATTAGGATCGCTGTATTTATTTAAGCAAAGGCTAAGGCACGTTAATTATCGAAGGACCCACGGTTAAGGTTCTGAAGAAATGTTTTCCTTTCAATAAATGTCATTCATTGCTCATTTCCTATTGCTCTCGAATGCACTTGTTGAATAATGCAACAGCTTCTGGCCTCTGCTGTCTTTTTTTTTTTTTTTTGCGCAAAGCATTGTATACAAAATGATGTCAAAATCTCACAGTGTTAAGTAGAAGGATGAGAGGAGCAAGACCAAATGTGAGCATATCATGACAGAACTCAGCAGGGATCGCTACAGGGAATGCTACAAAGCATATTTCATTTGAAGCAATGAACTTTTAATAGGAATTTCATTTTACACATGAATGTACATTGCGTGATAATCCTGAGCTTGTATATTCATCAGCCAGAGTTCAGGATTAGAAGGTGAAGGTGAAGAAAGTAGAAAAATATATATAGTTCCAGAAGTGCAAGAAAAGAATGCTATTAACTCAGTTTGGTTATATGAACATTATAATGTTTTAAAATCATCATGAAAATAACACTTCCATCAACCCATTTTTCCCCCTTTTAGCAATGGGAATGAGAATCTGCGCTCACAGACCTCTGAACCTGAGCAAAAATATTTATTAAAAAGCCACATCTCTTAGGATGGATGTCACAGAAATGTGTGATGGATTATTCAGTTGATTAAAGGGAGACCCAGCCACTGCTCCATCTCTTACAATGTATCATGCTGGGCTTCAGACATGGTAGCTTGCACTGAATTCCTAAGTTCTTATCCAGGCTTACTCAGAACTAAGTTCCACTGTTCAGCTGGGTCTACTCCTTAGTAAAATGTTTCACAGGAACATCAGTGAAAGTAAATAACATTCCCTTTTTGCACAAGGGAAGGAGGCGTGAAGCAATATGCTTCTTATAGGCCTGTCTTGATTTTTGTCAGGAAAATCACCATGGTGTACTAAATCAAGACTCATCCATATTGATTCAGCAATGTACAAGATATTCAGGGGGGAAAGAAGAGCACATTGACTGTCCTTATCCCTGAATTTCAGACAATTGCTCAGCATAACTTGACTTTCTACATCTCCACTCTGCCTTTTAAAATGTACTGCTGAATTTCAGCTCTCATAAAAAACTGCGTCAATAATTTTTGTCATTTTTGCATCTCCACATCAAGGAATATCCTGAGATCCAAATCAATGTGATTTCATGAATAGCAAATTCAGATGAGAGAGCGATAGCCATCCGCCATACCTTGTCCTGAAATGAACTTTTTTCTTTCTTTATGAAAGTTGCAAAAATAAATAAAATATAGGTTGTGAACAATATTCAGATGGGATACTCCAACCTTCCAAAGACCAGTATCATTTAGTGAATGGTTGATATTTAAGAAAGTATGTCTTTCTCTTATAAAAAGGTCTCTAACATTCTGAAGATGTATGAATTGTTAAACCACTCTGGAAATTGTACCTCTGGGAGGGGAATAAGGACTTCTTAACAACTCTCAGCACCCTTAATAAACCACAGCTCCCATATTTGGGGGGGAGGGAACCATGGTTGTTTAAGGTAATATCATAGTACTTTAAATGTATGGTGTGGATGTCCCTTGATAGGAGAAAAAACTGAACATAGGTCAGAAGGGGCATGGAATTGAGTGGCTGGGAAGGAAAGAAGAGACACAGAGAGATATGAAAAAGTGTAGAAAGAACCATCCAATTGGCTGAAGAGATCATTTCTACTGAGAGGCTATTTTAAAATGTCAGCTAGACCCAGTAGAGAGCTATCTCTAGATGTCAAAGAAGAAATCCAATATTGCAGTGTAGCTGGGATGGTGCACAAGGGTGTCCATGCAACCTCTGCCGCCATAAAAAAACAAAGCCAAAAGGAGAGGGGTGGAAACATTCCAAAAACAGCCCAAAGAGACTGACAATGAAATTGAACCAATGATGGGATAGTGTAGATGAAAGGTGGTGCTATGCAGAGAGGACAGGGCTCTAGTGGTGGTGCTCCTCTGATACTCATGGAACAGAGAGCAATTGCCCTTGTAGGGAATTTATGGACAGAGTATGTATGGCTGGTGTGGGGAATCCTTGGCCCTAATATGCTGCTGAACTGCAGCTCCCATCAGCCCCAGCAAGCCTGGCCAATGGCCAGAGATGATGGCCAGAGTTGCAATCCAGCAACACCAGGAAGGCCAATACCTGCTGTATTGTGATTTCAGTCAAAAGATTTCTCAGTCTACAACCTTTCTCACTTACCTCGCCTGTCATTATAACCTGCATTGATACAGCACAATCTGGCTACACAGCCCATTTTTCTAAAATGCAAAGATTACCGACAGTAGTCTCAGTTCTCAGCATATTGTGCTGCAGGAAGCATAAAATCAGACCTTTTTAAAACATGTGGCAAAATATACCTTAATCCATTTTAGGTTTAAGGATTACACAGCAAACCATGCATTGTAAAATAAAGTTGTTTAAAGAATGAGAATCTAAAGAACACGGTAAAACCCAAGCCTGCTTTTCATCCCTGCCTATTTCCCCTTTGAGCTTATTAAGTACAATTTATCATTCAACTTATTTTTTTTACTTTTTTTGCTTGATAGGTTCCAATCAAATAAATGACTCATTTAAGCACTTTTTAAAGAAAAGAAAAAAGTACTGTAGTAAAATGCTTTGCTATTCCCTGAAAATTCAGTTGTCCTTAGCTAGAAAATACAGTTGAAATGCTGGGGAAAGGGGCTACTGAATACAGCAAAGTTCGTCTAACCAAATCTGAAAACATATGGCCTCACTTGATTGAAATGTATTTAAAATGCAGTGCATAGTTCCAGTGAGACTAGAATGAACTCTCACTTAATGCACCAGATGTGTCCTAGAAGAGGTTCTCAAAAACTCTCTTTCATTTTCTCCACAATTTCAGAAGTGCCCTGTGAAAAGTCAACTGAGAGCTTTCCCTCTATGCCCTGGAAGCTTATACAAGGTACATAAAGGGGATGTTTTGTTGTTGCTTCCCTTGAGCTAGGTCCTTTGGAGTTAGGGATGGAGAGAATTTCAATTCAGTTTGCATTTAGAGGCAAACTTAGCTAATTTGCACTTTCCAAAACAATGCTTAAACAGAAACACAGTCACCTTTCAAAATTTGCATTTCTCTCAGTTTTGCGATGCAGTTCTCCAGCAAAGTGAGGTGTACAAAAATGCATAAACATGGGTAAAGTGTTAGGAGACACTGGCATTAAGATGCTCGTGACGTATTTTAACACTATTTTTATTGATTTTCAATGATACAACAAATGTAACATAAAATCAAAACAAAAGGATTTTAGACAGACTAAGAACAGTAAATAAGATGAAGCAAGATATCAAGCATGAGAGAGCAAGAGCAGCTGATGATGAATCTTCATGAGGACTTAAAAAAAAAAGTCACAAACTAAGAGAAACTCAAACTGAGAGATTACCTCATCCCTGTTCAGGGTTGGCTCAATCTAGTCTTCTTTTCTCTGACTGGTCCAGATATATCAATTTAGGAATTCTTATACTTTAGGTATGTGAGATAGACATACAAAAGAAATATAAAAGAATTCAGAAAGGATCTCTCCAAACGAGATGAGTGGACATTAAAATGGAAAATGCAGTTCAATGAAAGCAAATGTAAAATGATGCGCTATGAGGCACCTTCCCCCGCAATTCCATATTTACTGTGTTGTAGACTCAGGTGGCAGTGACTGACCAGGAAAGGGATTTCAGGCTTATGGCAGATAATTTCATGAAAATGTCGACCCAGAGTTTGACTACTTCATGTTGGGAATCATCAGGAAAGGGACTGAAAACTACCACGATCACAACACATTTAGTTCCAATAGTAAAGGTAAAGGTAAAGGGACCCCTGACCATTAGGTCCAGTCGTGGCCGACTCTGGGGTTGCGGCGCTCATCTCTCTTTATTGGCTGAGGGAGCCGGCGTACAGCTTCCGGGTCATGTGGCCAGCATGACTAAGCCACTTCTGGCAAACAGCATGGAAACGCTGTTTAACTTCCCACCAGAGCGGCAGCTATTTATCTACTTGCACTTGACATGCTTTCAAACTGCTAGGTTGGCAAGAGCAGGGACCGAGCAACGGGAACTCACCCCGTCACGGAGATTCGAACCGCCCACCTTCTGATCAGCAAGTCCTAGGCTCTGTGGTTTAATCCACAGCACCACCCGCGTCCCTTTAGTTCCAACAGAGTTCTTGGTTAAAAATAAATACTTGAAAATGTGTTCTCAAAATACGTACTTTAAGTGCAAAACATGTAGAAATAGGTATTTTTGTGACCTGAATGAGTAAAAAAGAGGCAACATGTGGGGTTGAACCAGGGCACATTTAAATCATTCTAGATTAGGGCTGCCATACATCCAGAATTTCCCAGACATAGCTGGGATCCATCTGTTGAAAATGGTGTCTGGGCAGATTTTTCCAAAAGCGGCTAATAGGTCCAGGGAAACCTGGACATATGGTAGCCCGATTTCCCTTTTTTAAAAAGTAAAAAACTTCAATTTGGGGGGGGGGATAATCAACAACTTTTGTGTCCAGATTTTCACTTTTTGAAATATGGCAACACTATTGTAGATGTCAGCAGAGGATAAATGGAATGTGGGAGCAACCATAACTCAGTCAAACTTGAGTGAGCCACTCTGCTTCTGACAAGGGCATAACTCCTTATCTGAGCCCTCGCTGGGAGACTTCTCAGACCCACCACAGAGCCATGCAACTCCTGATAGGTGAGTCACCAAGGAATCCTGCATCCAGCACCACAGGTCACACAGCCAGGAAGAAACACCCCTCAACTCCAAAGCCGACAATATTACCAATTTGGCCACAGTCATTACCTTACAGCCACTGCATGCAGTAGGTGAAAAAACCTGCATGACCGAGCCAATTTGAGAATGAACAACAACAAAAATCCTACTCAGCTCCACACAAATAGGCACACTAAGATATGTACAACAACCTAGAGTGGTCCAAGTCAGTGCTAGAAATCCAAGGATGAGGAGAGAAAGCAGGCATGGGTTTAAATAGCCCTCTAAGCCACACACCCCAGATACATACCGCATCACACACCCTGCTGGCCACAAATGATGCTTCCAGCTGGCAGGTTTGTGCAAAAATGCACATATTCCTGCAGGTTAATGCATAGATGAGAAGGAACAGTTTAATGAGTGAATACATGTGAAAGTGACAAAGAGCAGAGATAGACCATTTTATCCACCACTAGATCCATCAAGATTATTGCGGCGATATCTTGCCACTTCAAATGTAATACAAGCCCGTGCATTGTAATACATGCCCTAGCAAACTTATGAAAGACATCCCCATGATTGATTTCTGTACACCATTTAGACTGCCAGTTGCATGCAAATAGGGTTTTGTTTGTCTCTTTGATACGTCTTTCAGCCAGGAAGAAAAACTTGAAAAGTTTGTCAAAACTAGTCCCGAAGATGAGAATAATGATGATAGAAAAGAAGGCATTACCATATCTGAACGCTAGATTTTCTAAGATGCTTCTTGGGCTAATCTCTGAAATCCTTCTTAGTCATTCTGAATAAGAGAAAACCTTTGCCCAAATATTTCAAGCAGTTGTTCCTTCCGATACATAATGACCGAAGCAGCAATTTAATAATATTCATACATTTCTTGTTCACTGAGTGATGAGTGACAAACGGGGTGGGGGTGGGGAGGAGAGAGGAACAGGGAACAAAAGTGTGGCCAACTCAGATTATATTCATTTTTCAGTGACTTGCAGCCAGAGAAGGGAGGGTGGGGGACAGCAGATAAGGTGGATGAGAAACATTTTAAAAGCTGATTCCCTAATGTAAAAAAGAAATGTGCTTTAACATTCCATGATGGGTTTTCTCCTGACAGGAGAAAATACATTTGAGAAGTGGCCAAGAAAGAAGCACTGAAACTTAATCTTTCAACTGTTCTGATATTTCACTAGAGATTTCAGGCTTTGGTGCTTCAAACTTTTTGGCCTGTTTCTCCAAGCAATGAATGCTAAAGCTATAAATTTGCCATCCCCAGCAAAAGCTGCACAAATGAATTTGAGAGCAGGGAGCAAAAGGGAGACTCTGCACTCTAATCCAACTAGAGGCCATCTGTGCAGGGAGGCAAAGCTGCCATGGTCGCCATTTGGGGAATTGGGCATGAATTCCTTAATCTACTCTGCACCAGCACACACCAGGGAGACTTGAGGATTTCTTTTCATCTACATTTTTAACCGAACCAATCTGGTTCACACTTCGAGGTCTAATACACAGATTGAAAAACAGTTGTCCTTCAACTTTCACACATCTCTGAATTTTGCAATACATTTATTGGCTCAAAAATGCTGCCAAAATTTTTATTTGAGGGTAAACTGTCTGCAAAAATGTGGATTTTTAGAACAAAATGCAGACACAAATGGGTGCCTGGAGAGAGAGAGAAATATATTCAGAAAAAGAAAAAAGAGATTCCTTTTGGAATATATTCAAAATACTGATTTTTTTCATTTAAAAAAATCACAAATAATGCAGACATGGGAAGAAACAGAATCATGTCCCTGGAAGGTGGCGTTTGGCTCAGTTCAATGGCCCTCTCATTTTGGGGAAACATTTCAAGTCAATCATCAATCAGGTAACATGGCAGGCTGCCAGAGTAGTGTTTTCCTTCCAAATACTGCTGTGGTTTACTCCCATTGTGCCTCCCAACACCAAGACATCTGTTGACTGGCATCATTCACAGGGGCCCTGTGCTATATGGATTTGGGTCCTAAAGCCTAATAGCACCATTGCTTGTAAGAATTTGAGCAGGAATGCCTTACACAGTCAAGTAGTAACAGGAAGATGGACTGCCACATTATGTAACTATGAGGACTTGAAGAGTAGCACCACAAAAAAATGAATTGCAGTATTCAATCCTTGATGTTAAAATGGTATGTTCTAAGCGTCACCTTTTTCTGATGTAAGGACCCTTCTTGCTTTCAGACTCATTTGCTATTTTCTTCTCAGAGAAACTAAGCATACAGATCTCAGGTTATCCTAAGGTCTTCTTGTGCTACATGATGCCAAAGAGAGTGGCAAAACTCTTGTACTAACTCTGCATCACAGAAATGCAGCTGACAGAGATTTCTTGAGTAGTTTTACCACACGGAGAGGTTTCTGGAAGGGGCTGGGGAAGAGACAGATGCTCTATTTTAGAGCACTTTCCACCAATTTGATCCACCAGTTTCATGAACCCAGATGTGCTTTACGATTCAGTGGGGCACTGATATAATAGTTGAACTTAGTGGAAAGGTCAAGGGGGGCTTTGCATTTGCTTCTCTGTCATTCAGCCACTATCTGATGTCATTCAGACATCAGATTTTCCAAGAATTACTGTAGCATTACATAACCAGAATCCTAAACTTAATATAATAGAGTGTCAAAGAAAAAGTGAGAATCACCGAGAAAGAGAGAATACATTTTTAAAAAACAAAACGAAAACAAAGCAACATTTAAAAACAAGCTGTCAGACTACACATTCCTCAGCAGGATTAGGTGTTAACAGCAACATTTGGGAAACATAAAAACACAAAATATTTCAACTTTAAAAAATGTTCTGAACATGCACACCTAGGTTTTTCCTTTTTTTAATGCACAGGGCATTATGTCTCTTTCAACCACTGTATTTGGTATTTTGCATCCTTTCCGAAGCTGGCCAAGTGCCAAGTAGGCTTTGGGAAGCAGGCAGGAGGACTCTAGGACCCTATCAAAGCTTTCATGTCTTCTTCCCAAATCCCAGTGTTTCCTAGGCTTTGGGAATGAATTGGAAAGTGGGCGCCTTGGCTCCTGCACCCTGTGCGAGGGAACCAGTCATGCTGCCCTAAATCTGCCTCTGCCATCACCACCAGTGACAACAGTAGTAGTGGCAGCAGCAACAGAAAGGGAAGTGTAGGCGATAATTGCTTCTACCCTTCATCTCACTACTTCTGCCACTGCCACCACCCACTACAAGCAGGAAGCAGAATGAATGGGAGAAAGATGTGAGGTGGGAAGCAGCAGCATAGCAAGATGGCTGCTGGTGAGCTGTCACAGCCTGGTCTGCCTGGTCCTCTGCAGCTTGCCTAGGCTGCCCACTGTTTGCTCCATCCTGCCTACCTGGGCTGCCTGCCAGCTGTTATTTTTTGCCATGCAAACTGCAGCATGACAACAACCTTACAATCTTATTATATACTCAGACATAGTGTACACCACAGAGAGACTTTTAAAATAGTAAGAGGTTAGAATTGTTGTTAAATAAATAAATAAAATCTGCCTTCTTTGGGAAGAGATTTGCCATAGCAGATTCAAGATAGGAAGGCAGAGTTTCACAAATAACAGGGAACTGTAGCTTCAAAAAAACAAAAACAAAAAACCCACCATTATTTCATCTACCATATTTTGCAGTGGTAGCATCACAATGAGGAAAAATTGCAGGTGGAGTAGCTTGGTGTCTGTGCACATATGAATGCATTCTTCTAACATGGATGCCTAAAATAGGTTTTTTTCACCCCTCAGCATATAGTATATTTCTATTTTGAATACATGTGTATAATCTGCATGAGGATGGAGCTCCATTAATCAGGAGACTTAATCAGGGTTGCCTGCTAGTTTCTACCAGTGGGAATCAGGCACATCATATTTTAAACATATATTTTGTGATTGCATATGCAAGATGGTTTGTAATACACTTGTTATTAAACTGCCAAAATTAGGTTTGGGGCTTTGAGCCACATGGTAATTCAGTGGTATTACTCACCCATGAAATGGCTGCCTTGCATTTGCTTGTAACTGACCAATCTGCAATTGAGGGGGGGATTTTCCAATAAGAGAAGAAGCATGGCTGCATTAATTTGAATATTATACACAATGTGCAGCCTTGAGATTAAAAGTTCCTTCTCAGAGTGAAGCAAACTTCTTTGTTACTACTCAACATTTAGTTGTTTTATAATCTAGTATTGATCGTTTCTCATGCAAACTACCTACGGTTCACTATTGTAGCTGCATATTCATTGTTAATTTGGTTATTTACTTGTGAGAATTAAAATTCAAGAAAAAGCCATTACATCCCTTCCTCTCCTTACATATCAGAGTACATGAAATTAGTACATGCAGTGAAAGTCTGTGATAACAGCTAGACTAGCACATATGATTCTGGCTCACTGTATTGGCTCCAGAAAGCAAGGAACTTGCACAGATATATTTCCCCCCACCCCCTTATCTGCGTACACTTTAGACTGTACCAAGTGTGGGAGTCTGCGATAACAGAGTGAAAACTTCCATCTCTCTTGCAGCATTTGCAAACTCCTTTCTTCTGAAATATGGATCTGGGCAAAGAGGATATGAATACTAAGAAGAACTTGCAGTCACATAGAACCTTGCCTTAGCTTTATATATATAGAAAAAGAGCCAGTGCACACTGATAAGGAAGAAAGTGTGTGTGGAAAGAGAGAGTTAATAATTTAGAGACATTCCCTTACAAGCAACACCGTAAATATTAAGTGAGCAGTAATTTGATGAAATGCCCTAAATTCACAGCTGCCTTCTAGAGGCATGGGAAGTCAAGTCTTACAGCATTTTTTAAGGATCCAGTTCACATGCGTAGCTGAAGGATGTTGCCTAGAATTATGCCAGAGTCCAAAAGGGGTGTTAGGCAGGTAATTTAGGTAGGTATTCCTCCTGCTCCTCCAGTAATTCTCTTAGGCCTAGAAAAAGTAATTTCCCCTATTGGTTCTGTATCAGTCTTCTCTCATTTACAGTCAAACTGAGCAGGATTGCCTGGCTACCAGCATCTTCATTCCGGATACGCAAACTACTAACGGTTGAGAATGATCCAGGACTCCCTCCCTATTAGTCACAGTTAACCCAAATGCCCTTTCAAAATGTTTTGGGCGACTGGGATTAAATCTCAAATTCCAACTGTGCAATTAAAGCTGATTTGCAGTACTTTAAAAACAAACTCAATTTCCCCCCAAATATGAGGCCTACTGTGATAAGAAAAGCAGTGGGGAAATCAACTGGAAAGTGATAATACTTGCTTTGCCCCTGCAGTCACCCCACCCACCACCGCTGAGGTCATGCATTGGCTTCCAGCGATATCTCACAACATCCACGAGAGTTCACCAGAAGCCAGCAATGCCACAGCAGACACGCAACCCCAGTAAGTGAGGTTGGGGGGGGGGTCAGCAAGGACGTCACCTTCCTATTTCACATCAGGTGACAAAACAGGACAGGCCACACCCATATTGACAGATCATCTAACCTCCCAGCAAATAAGCCAGAATGAATGCTCATTAAATAGCTGGCATCTAACTTTGCCACAAACTTAGCGCAAACATAACCGGGTTGAATGCTTGGGAAACAGGTCTTCTAGAAGGTCTCCTAATCTGTTCCTACCACAAAGGAAGGTGTAGCTTCCTCCTTTGACTTCCAAGCACAGAGTCTAGTACAGACCCAAATTCTCTGGTCAAGTAAGTGGTGCTAGAGACTACATTTCCTGTAGTCACTGAGGAGGTTGGGGAAACTGACCAGTGATCTCTGGGAAAGCTGTTTCTCCCTACATCTGAAAACCTCTGCTAATAGCAAAGATTATCTCCTCCTGATTTCTTTTCTTTTCCCTGCATGTCACTTCCTGTTCTTTTTCTGTGCCTCTCCCCATCTTCCCTCTTTCATACTCCATTTTTTATATATATAGTTGCCTCCATTTCCCTCCCTTCTTTCAATAGGAGGTGACTCCTAGGGGCCGAGGTCACTTCACACACACACCCAATTTAAGCATTTGAGGGGGGGGCAGTTGATGGGCATTGCCATTCAAAAGGTGTGTGTGCTTGTGATTGATTACGTGAGATAGGACTTAACTGGGACCCCTCAATATTTTATTCAAGTTGGCGCCTCTGCTTCTGTCTCCTCCTGACCCAACAGGAGCTCATCTCACCTGTAGGGCTGGGAGACAAGTATGCAGCACAGAAGACTGTCATCCCGATGAACCAGGAGCAGGAATGGGAAAACCTGAAAATTTCTCTCATTTTCTCATGTCTCCAGCATTAAGGTCAGGTCACCACATTTTCCCAGTTTGTGGTGTGGGTTTGTTTTTTTAAGCCTTCATGAAAATTCATCCACATTTTAGTGTGAATTTATCATCATATACACGGGTGGCTCTGTGGTGTAAACCACTGAGCCTTGGGCTTGCCGATCAGAAGGTCGGTGGTTTGAATCCCCGTGACGGTGTGAGCTCCCGTTGTTTGGTCCCTGCTCCTGCCAACCTAGCAGTTCAAAAGCACGTCACAGTGCAAGTAGATAAATAGGTAAACAGCGTTTCCGTGTGCTGCTCTGGTTTCGCCAGAAGCAGCTTAGTCATGCTGGCCACATGACCCAGAAAAACTGTCTGCAGACAAACGTCAGCTCCCTTGGCCAGTAAAACGAGATGAGTGTCGCAACCCCAGAGTTATTTGAGACTGGACTTAACTGTCAGGGGTCCTTTACCTTTACATATTTTTTTTTGCAAAGCAGTTTTGTCTAATGTGATTAATGTGTGCATGTTGTTTTCACGAGATTGAAGTGACCTGCTTCAGGTGGAGGCATGAGAGTGGGAGAGCTGAACTGGGGTCTGAATGGGGCAGCAAGAATCTTTAAAATGTTGGCGCTAGTAGGACTGGGGTACCATTTCAGCCTTGTTTCAAACAAAAGAATATATAAGGGAGACACTGCCAGAGACAGGTGGAGGAGACTTTATATAGAAAAGAAGATCTTAGCTCTAGGCCATGATGGTTTCTCCAGCTTCAGTAAATTCTTACCTTAGTATTAGTGTTTTGCTAATAGCAATAAGTTTTTGAATCAGCCCTCCTGTCTCCAGAGTGCTGGTGGAGCACACAGTAATCAGCACAGCAAATATCCATATAAAAAGTACTAGCCGGCCACCTGCTGGATTTAAATTTCAAGTTGAATTATCATAAGAATTCTGTAACAGATCTGAAACATAACAGCTGCTTGAAAGGACCGTAGATATATGCAGTCATTCCTTTGACGGAGTCTTGCAGGATGACTTAAAAAAAAATCTGCAAAGGAATCTCCCAAAGGACATGAGACAGATAGCATACACAATAAGTGTATTCCTGCCTTGGGGCCTTGTGATTGCAGAATTCTGTCTGTGTCTCATAAAGCCTAGGGAGGCAGTTCAAGCAGGAAATAAATGATACTGTTTTGAGGGGTGCTGGTAGTAATTCTTTGCGTGGACAGGCGGAGTCCCCAGATCCCGAGCGGTCCCCGTCCCCCCCGCATCATGTGGAATAATGACTCAAGACAACGTGCTATGGGATTAAATTGGCCACAACTTTATTAAATTTCAAATGTGGGTAGACCTTGGCTCAGGCATTGGGCGTTCTCCCTCCCTAGTCCCCAGCCGGGGACCTAGGGAGCATCAGGGTTATCCAGTGTGTGTGGGGGGGATGGGCCAGCTCTGGAGAACATATGTTCAAGCAGAGATAGCCGCCCCCATTACGCCGCTGCAGGGGAGAGCAATGACAACCTTTCGGCGTACGGCCAAAGCCTCCCTTCAAAATCCCCTTTAACGGGGAACCCTGGTATCGCCGCCGCAAAGAGGAAGATGGACTAAAGGATTCCGCCCAAGGCCTGATACCGCCAAAGTTGTGACGTTTTGCTACGGGAAAGGCGAAACCTGCCAATGCAGGGAAATTCCTTTCCAGCCCTTTAACAGCGACCTTAGCGTAGCAGTGCCTGCATACCTGTGAAGAAAAGTTAACCTGCAAAACCTATGAAGAAAAGTTAAACTGCAAAAGAAGACATTAACTGAGGGTGGGTAGGGTGGGAGAAGCTCTGGAGCCAAGTGAGGATTCCCAGGTAAGATCCTCCCTCTATTGTGTGGGCAGGCAATCCCTCCCCTACCTGGCCTGGTCTCCTTGGCAACACTTCCCCCAGGTGGGATTGGACAACTGACTGAGGTAGGCAGAGACCTCCAGGTATCCCACCTGAGGGAAGGCAAAGCCAAGCCTATGCTGATGGGGCCACTCCAGATCTAGGGCTGCGCGCGTCCATGCACAGGGCGCCCCCCGTTTTAAGCGGGGAGCAGTCATTACCTAGCATGCACAGATGCATCGTAACTGTGTGAGACAGTAGGTCAGCCTCTTCAAGTTCCCAGTTGATCCCATGCTGCTGGTGTATAGTCTTAAACTGTAGGGGCTATTGCTGTTCCAGCTTCAATTTGTTGCACACAAAATGGATGCACTCTGAAAACCATTGCACTGGGCTTGAGTAAACCATATTAAATAGTCACACTCTGAATAATATTTTTCTAAATAATGACTTGGATCCAGAGATATTTTGTGTTGGTGAAAAACTACTTTCACTTCTACAAGACATTTACACATCCCGTTGCAGCCTTTCCAGATGCAATTCCAGAGGGTCCCTTGATCTTGGCAGTGAGTTGAAGGGCACAGGTGGCTTCAATGATGGTCAGAGAAACCCCATTGTGCAAGTGGAACCCAACTTGCCTATCTCTGGTTCTGACCAAATATTTACTTTCCAATGCTAATATTCACTTGTTTTATTGATTGTATGAAAATGATATATTGTTGGTATCTAACACCGAGTAAATTGGCAAAAATGTATAAATCTAAATCAAACAGGTGTTGGAAATGTAAAGAGAAAGAAGGTTCTTTTCATCATATGTGGTGGTCTTGCAGTAAGGTTAAAGTTTACTGGGAAATGATATACAATGAATTGAAAAGGATGTTCGAAATAACTTTTATTAAAAAAACAGCAACCAGAAGCTTTTCTTTTTGGAATTACAGGAATTACAGGAACCTAAATTGTATAGAAATTTATTTATGTATGCTACTACAGGAGCAAGAATGCTACTTGCCCAAAAGTGGAAAGAAGCAGGAGTCCCAGCAAAGGAAGAATGGATACAAAGATTTATGGAATATGCAGAAATGGTGAAACTTACCGGAAGAATAAAAATCAAATAACTTTTTATAAAAGAATGGAATGGTTTATTGAATATTTACAGATAAATTGCAAACAGAAAGAAACATTAGCAGGATTATTGTAATAACCTGCAGTTTCATAAGAGTATATATTTAAAGTAGATAATTAAATGAGCAAATTAAATGAATTTGCATATGCAGAAGATATAAAAAAATAAATTTAAGGAAACGAAGAAAGAGAGGGAAGGAAGTTAAACTTTGAAATGTTAAATTGATTGTAAAACTAATGAAATGTATAAACTTGAAAAGTATAAATAAAAGCTTTTAAAAAAAAGATTGTATGTCTTGAAGATATAACGTAATGTTCAGTGCTTAGCCAAAAGTCCTATTTTGCCCTGTTTTTGAATTGTTGATATATAGAAATCTCTCCAAAACCTAACAGAGCTAAGGTGTGGAAATGGAGACTGGAAAGATAATAGCCACAATTTAATATAATGTTTCTCTTGGAGTAGATCCTGGCCACCTGTCAGTTAATGAAATCACCACCAACTCTACAATATCCCTCCTGAGGGGAGGCAAGAGTTCAAGTGGGAAGAGTGCTGTTTCACTCAGGTCCTGCTTGCAGGCCTCCCATATGGATCTGGTTGACTACTTTGAGAACACAATGCTGGGTTAGATGGACTTTTGAGCCCCCCGGGCTCTTCTTATTTTCTTACTATTCAGCAATGCCCCATGGCCAAAATCCTCCTACATGTTTCGTAGCTTGAGTTCATAACTGCTACGAAAGCTTTGCAGTTTGCACGTTTGTTGAATTTCATTGCTTCTGGTTTGGGGATTACAGCTTAAAGTCATTCTTTTTCAGGTGACAACCCCATAGATTAATAATGGATAGCATGGGGAAGAGAAATTTGTTGTCCTTATTTAGCAGCCAATACCCTGCCTCTCGTGGATGTGGTGTCATATCACTAAACAGCAAACTACTCTACCATTCAAGGTAAGGTGTGTGTGTGTGTGTGTGTGTGTGAGAGAGAGAGAGAGAGAGAGAGAGAGAGAGAGAGAGTTAATTTCATAATTTCATATACAGTGATGTGGTGGGTACTGGGGGGGGGTGTGCTTAAACTCTAGGGGGGAAACTCCAGCCGACTGTACAGATTAGGTCTATGCCAAGGAAGTGCAGCTTTCAAGATAGAACATGTGAAAATTTCAAGATGTACTTTCCTACTATAACATGAAACTATAACCTGCCTTGACCTTAAAAATAATATGGAGGAAGGCGATGACTTGGGAGGCTTAAGGAACATTCTTTTTTTTTTTTTTGCAGGGGGGGGGAGCTGCACACAGTTTTGTGAAGTCAGCTGCCAAGCCAAATGCAAGGCAACAATTCGCAGCTAGATATCTTGGAAAGCTGGAGGGAGGAAACACATTGTTGTTTAGTCATTTAGTCATGTCCGACTCTTCGTGACCCCATGGACCAGAGCACGCCAGGCACTTCTGTCCTCCACTGCCTCCCGCAGTTTGATCAAACTCATGCTGGTAGCTTCAAGAACACCATCCAACCACCTCGTCCTCTGTTTTCCCCTTCTCCTTGTGCCCTCCATCTTTCCCAGCATCAGGGTCTTTTCCAAGGAGTCTTCTCTTTTCATGAGGTGGCCAAAGTATTGGAGCCTCAGCTTCACGATCTGTCCTTCCAGTGAGAACTCAGGGCTGATTTCCTTAAGAATGGATACGTTTGATCTTCTTGCAGTCCACGGGACTCTCAAGAGTCTCCTCCAGCACCATAATTCAAAAGCATCAATTCTTCGGCGATCAGCCTTCTTTATGGTCCAGCTCTCACTTCCATACATCACTACTGGGAAAATCATAGCTTTTACTATACGGACCTCTGTCTGCAAGGTGATGTCTCTACTTTTTAAGATGCTGTCTGGGTTTGTCATTGCTTTTCTCCCAAGAAGCAGGAGTCTTTTAATTTCGTGACTGCTGTCACCATCTGCAGTGATCATGGAGCCCAAGAAAGTAAAATCTCTTACTGCCTCCATTTCTTCCCCTTCTATTTGCCAGGAGGTGATGGGACCAGTGGCCATGATCTTCGTTTTTTTGATGTTGAACTTCAGACCATATTTTGCGCTCTCCTCTTTCACCCTCAATAAAAGGTTCTTTAATTCCTCCTCACTTTCTGCCATCAAGGTTGTGTCATCTGCATATCTGAGGTTGTGGATATTTCTTCTGGCAATCTTAATTCCGGCTTGGGATTCATCCAGCCCAGCCTTTCGCATGATGAATTCTGCATATAAGTTAAATAAGCAGGGAGACAATATACAGCCTTGTCGTACTCCTTTCCCAATTTTGAACCAATCAGTTGTTCCATATCCAGTTCTAACTGTAGCTTCTTGTCCCACATAGAGATTTCTCAGGAGACAGATGAGGTGATCAGGCACGCCCATTTCTTTAAGAACTTGGCAGAGTTTGCTGTGGTCGACACAGTCAAAGGCTTTTGCATAGTCAATGAAGCAAAAGTAGATGTCTTTCTGGAACGCTCTAGCTTTCTCCATAATCCAGCGCATGTTTGCAATTTGGTCTCTGGTTCCTCTGCCTCTTCTAAATCCAGCTTGCACTTCTGGGAGTTCTCGATCCACATACTGCTTGAGCCTTCCTTGTAGAATTTTAAGCATAACCTTGCTAGCGTGTGAAATGAGTGCAATTGTGCGGTAGTTGGAGCATTCTTTGGCACTGCCCTTCTTTGGGATTGGGATGTAGACTGATCTTCTCCAATCCTCTGGCCACTGCTGAGTTTTCCAAACTTGCTGGCATATTGAGTGTAGCACCTTAACAGCATCATCTTTTAAAATTTTAAATAGTTCAGCTGGAATACCATCACTTCCAGTGGCCTTGTTATTTGCAGTGCTTTCTAAGGCCCATTTGACTTCACTCTCCAGGATGTCTGGCTCAAGGTCAGCAACCACACTACCTGGGGTGTACGAGACATCCATATCTTTCTGGTATAATTCCTCTGTGTATTCTTGCCACCTCTTCTTGATGTCTTCTGCTTCTGTTAGGTCCTTACCACTTTTGTCCTTTATTATGGTAATCTGTACGAAATGTTCCTTTCATATTTCCGATTTTCTTGAACAGATCTCTGGTTCTTCCCATTCTATTGTTTTCCTCTATTTCTTTGCATTGCTCATTTAAGAAGGCCTTCTTGTCTCTCCTTGCTATTCTTTGGAAATCTGCATTCAATTTCCTGTATCTTTCACTATCTCCCTCGCATTTTGCTTGCCTTCTCTCCCCCGCTATTTGTAAGGCCTCGTTGGACAGCCATTTTGCTTTCTTGCATTTCTTTTTCATTGGGATGGTTTTGGTTGCTGCCTCCTGTATAATTTTGCGAGCCTCCACCCATAGTTCTTCAGGCACTCTGTCCACCAAATCTAAATCCTTAAACCTGTTCCTCACTTCCACTGTGTATTCATAAGGGATTTGGCTTAGATTGTATCTTACCGGCCCAGTGGTTTTTCCTACTTTCTTCAGTTTAAGCTTGAATTTTGCTATAAGAAGCTGATGATCTGAGCCACAGTCCGCTCCAGGTCTTGTTTTTGCTGACTGTATAGAGCTTCTCCATCTTTGGCTGCAGAGAATATAATCAATCTGATTTCAATGTTGCCCATCTGGTGATGTCCATGTGTAGAGTCATCTCTTGTGTTGTTGGAAAAGCGTGTTTGTGATGACCAGCTTGTTCTCTTGACAGAACTCTATTAGCCTTTGCCCTGCTTTGTTTTGATCTCCAAGGCCAAACTTGCCAGTTGTTCCTTTTATCTCTTGATTCCCTACTTTAGCATTCCAATCCCCTATAATGAGTAGAACATCCTTCTTTGGTGTCACTTCCATAAGGTCTTGTAAGTCTTCATAGAATTGAAGAATTGATAGAAAATTGATAAAAAAAGAATTGATAGAATTGATAGAAGTCTTCATAGAATTGAATTGAAAATTGATAAAAAAGAATTGATAGAAGTGATAGAAGCCTTCATAGAATTGAAGAATTGATAGAAAAACAACATGCAAATTGAAGTAAACATGCCAAACTCCACGCTGATTAATACTAAACTAAGTCTACTGAAAGAGTGACCAAGGGGGTGGCTGGGAGTAGGAAACAGCAAGTACTAATAGGAGCTCTGAATCTAGCAGGATAGCAAGCATGGTATATTTCCTATGTATGATCCAGTTGCTGCAAAATTAAAAACAATTTCACAGATACATATATTAGTGGCATGCAAGGTTTGTTTCAGTTTGTTATTCCATTAGTTTTCTTATAAAGGTCGTCTTTCGTTTTGTTCTTCACTTTTTAGGCATTGGTTGTGTTACATTCATTTTTCCTGGGCCTTTTATTGATTATGTGGGTACTTTTGCTAACAGCAGCACAGCTGATTTCTGTGGCTGCTCCTGATGGCCACAACCCAACCCCCTCCAATGCTCCAAACTTTGCTTCGTTCCAGAGAATTCTATCATTGCAGACCCCAATGGTGGCTGGATTTTTTTGTGGTGGGTGCCATTCCCCACCCCACCCCACCCTCCCAAAATCAGAATGATTGTTAACAGATGAGTTCCTTATATGTTATAGCAATGGGTAAGTGAAAGAGGAGTTGGAAAAGGGTGTGGTATGTATGATTAAAAAATGAAATCTTCAATAACATGTTAGTTTAGAATATCTTGTCATTTGACATCAGCTTCTCTGTAGTCCCAACTCTCCTGCCGAAACCTCAAATGGTATCCCACATGGAGTAAATATAAAATGAAAGGGGATGATAGTCTGAGAGCACCTGTAAGTCAAATGTCTCAGCAGCATGCAAATAGTTAATTAACCGATCCAATGTGGCACTGCGTCTGCGAAAGCCCTCATGTGTCCTCGTAGCTATGTGTTTGCACAGCTGGCAAATTTAAAGCAGCAATTACCAGTCCATTTCAGAAAGTTTGGGGGACTCTAAACAGCTTTCAAGAAGAAATATTAATTAGAACAAGTATGATTCAAATGTCTTATAGGGCTCTGAGGTACTAATGAACTTAATTATGAGCAATAATCAGGTCTAGGCATTGAAAACAGTGGATTAGATATCATGGAATAAGGAGTCTATTTGGTGTCATTTCTTTAAGGTTATTTATCCTCTTGATGCCACAAACTTAATTTCATTTCTTATTAACACCATATTGAAGCATGGATGCTTTTTAGAGGTATCAGATCAATTTTCTTGAAAGCCTACAATGGGGATGGGGAGTGTATAGCCGTCCAGATGTTTCTAGACTACAGCTCCCATCAGTCCTAGCCGTTGGCCATGCTGGCAGGGGCCGGTGGGAGTTGTAGCTCAACAAATGGAGGAGCACAGTTTCCTCACTCATGGGCTACAAGAACAAATATTTAAGTCACCCCAGGCTGGTAGGTAGGCTTGTGAAAAATTGTTGTCAGCACTGAGCATCAGCTTCCTGCAGCACTGTTTTTCATACTAAGCACCCTGCCACTTATTATGAAAAATAAGTGATGTCAGGACATTGGATGGAGCTGGGGCAGAGCCTAATTCAGCAGCAATATGGCAGCAGCATGGCTTCAATGGCCGTGGGGCTTCCTGCTGCTGCCACCACCAGCAGCAATCAAGGGCTGCTTTCCCACTCCTTCCCCTCTGCAGCAGCAGCAGGAGGAGGAGATGGAGATGGCCACTGAAGCAATGCCGCGCTCAACTCCACCTTTGGCCTTGTCCACCCCTTTGAACATTGGGTGGGGCTTTTCCCCCTCCCAAAAATATTGGGGGCCCCAAAAGGTCTGAGCCCCTAGGAGATGGCACCCCTGAGCACTGGACTGAACCCTGCCATTCTGCAAATTCCACCCCACTCTTACCTTCTGTTCCAAATTTTGCATGCAAGCCTAGATGCTTTGCCCCGGTTTTGAGCATCTCACATTTTATTAAAGAAACGTAATGAAAAGCAATAAAACTGCCTGATGGAAGACTATCATTTTTTAATCAAATGCAAAAGAAATTGCCAAAGGTGCATACAAAAACTATAAAAATCAATAGCCAGCAGGCACGCAAAGATTTTAATAAGGATTCCCCCCCCCCTTCTGTAGCCTTCAAAAGGAGATTTCAGCAGCACTTCACTGTTATGGCCATGCTGTTTAATGTTTACCTTTGAATAAAGCTTTAGTAGAGAGGAAATATAGATTCCACCCCCACCCCCACCCACCCCTGTCTACCATGAAAGTTATTATTATACACAGATGCTAGAGCTTGAGAACATGGGCTTCATAATCTGCACTATGAACACAGCAAACAGCAAGGCGGAAACATGTGGGTGAAACTCTACAATATTGCAAAAAGGGGGGAACAGAATAACTTCAATAGGCCTTGAAAGCAATGAGATAGGTGGAAAATGAGTGTTAATGAATGACAAATTACATATACTCCAGCACACCTATAATGTTATGTGCTGCATTGCTTCCTTTTTAAGGAACAACATGAATATTAATTTACACTAATTGCTTCTTTTTAAATAGGGGGAGTGTTTTAATAGTTATGACTCAATCATTTGCTTACATAATCAATTATCACAAGGCGAGAACAACTTATTGAACCCATGCTTAGATTTGTGTGCACTGCAGGACACTATGGGTCACCAGATAGGTTCCAGTAAATTGGTGTTCCTCAGCCTACGCTACCGTCTGAGGTGAGCGAATCAGTCCTACACTTTTCTGTCCATTGCAGAGCCAGCTTCAATGTACTGTAAGAACTAACCCAACCATACATTCCCACCACTTCTAAAGTAACCTAAGCACCAAACTAGACAGGATGTCAGGGGATCCATGTTAAAAGTTGTTGCAATTATTAATTTAATTTAATTTAATTTAATTTAATTTAATTTAATTTAATTTAATTTAATTTAATTTAAATTATAGACCACTTCATAGCATAAAGTCATTAAAGTTGTGTACAAGTTTTTGAGGGTTAGTGGGCAGGGAGTCCTGAATTGGATCAGGGTTACAGTACTGAAGGGAAAACAACACTTTATGGTGGGGGGCGGGATTTAGACCAGGAAAATGGCACGAGGAAGGGGGAAAGTTAGCCCACCTGCCACAGTATCATTGACTCATCAGATGAGTATCTTTGCCCATCAGATATCTAGACATTCATTGAATATACATAATAAATTGGGGACAGGACAGGAGATGCTGCAATACAATTACCCCTTGTGGAATAAGTCAGCAGTCAGGGAAGAAAACAGAATCCTCAGTATACCAAAACAGACTAATTAAAAACTGAGTTGTATAAAATGTGTTATTTTCCTTTCTAGTCATACAGAGAAAAGGGCAAATTAGTCACAGTTACACAAAGAAAACCACTTCTGTGTTAAACAGTTGAGAACAGCATTGACTTTCAGTTATAAAGTTGGCAACGGATTATTGCTAAATAGGACCAAACAAAAATGGCTTCTCAGATTTCTCCATGCTATTTGTCGTTTTGCCAAATTCTCCCCTCATATCACTTGATATGAAACCCTATTGTCATCACCTCATATAGGTGGGTGAGGGAAATGATGGGTTAAGAGAGGAAGAGTGGAAGGAGCAGAAACCAAGCCCATTGCTTTCTTCAACAATTTGAAAAATATGATTATGTAGGGTTGCCATATTTCAAAAAGTGAAAATCTGAACACAAAAGTTGTTGAGATTTGGAAGAAGAAGAAGAAGAAGAAGAAGAAGAAGAAGAAGAAGAAGAAGAAGAAGAAGAAGAAGAAGAATTTTTGAGCTATTTTTAAGGAAATTTGCCAAAATCTACACTTCTTTTTTTCTGGACATTTAAGCGATTTCTGCCCAGACACTGCTTCCGACGGGCAAATCCCAGCAATATCTGGGAAATTCTGGACGTATGACAACCCTATATTAAGCAATGTTAAAGCAGGATTGACTGTTGGGCCCCCATTTCATGGGTGGTGAAATTGGGGAGGCCATCTTGCCAAACTCTTCCACTAATTCAGGAAGAATTAAAAAAGAGAAAATACTCAAAATGTTTGACGGAAAATTCTTCTCTGGAAGAATTTCACCTCAGATCTGTTGCTTAATGAGAGTTGGCTGTTAAAGCCAAATGAATACCTCTACCCATATGATTCTATGATTGCTGTCAAGTTCAGTGACAGTCTAAGGC
Source organism: Podarcis cretensis (assembly GCF_951804945.1). Classification (NCBI taxonomy): domain Eukaryota; kingdom Metazoa; phylum Chordata; class Lepidosauria; order Squamata; family Lacertidae; genus Podarcis; species Podarcis cretensis. Next base: position 114,291,025 of record NC_137170.1, on the reverse strand, counting down.
AAGGGTTACACATAGATTTGCCTGCTTCTTGCCTATGGCAATAAGGAACTGATGGTTTCCGGTGAAGGGCCAGAGCCTGCCTAACATTCCAGTCTTGATGTGCAATGAATAATTTGGGCTCAAAATGTACAGTCCTTAGAAACAGGACATCCTACCGTTCTCACAATAGCAGAGCTTGGAGACACTGAATGAAGATGAATCTTGGAACATTCAGGACAGATAAAATAAAGTACTTCTTCACACAGCACATAGTTAAACTATGAGTTTTGCTCCCACAAGAGGCCACGTTGGCCTCCAATCTGGATGCTTTTAGAAGAGGTTCAGACAAATTCATGGAGGACAAGTCTATCAGTGGCTATGCTCTGCCTTCATGGACTGTGGAGACAGTATGCTTCTGAATTGCAGCTACTGGACCTCAGAAGGTAAGGATGCTGCGGTGCTCAGGTCCTGCTTGTAGGCTGGCCATGGGCATTTGGTTGGTCACTGCTGGACTAGATGGGGCACTGGCCTTCTCCTGCAGGGCTATTCTTACGTTCCTATATAGAAAACATTCTGGCAACTGCTTTCAAATACTAGTCTGTTATTAGTTCTACTTCATGTCCTGATGGTAGCTTACAGCCTAGAAACTCTTACGTTGTTGTTTAAAGTCACCAGAATCACTCTTCTTCTTTTAATGACACAGAGTGGGGACCGAATTTCCTATTACATGGGGAATCTATTGGGCCTCCCACTGTGTTTTTCTTCTCGTAAAAGCTGAAGTGGGGGAATTGACGGCTACTGCAGAAGAGGGGATCACTCACTGTGTCTCCACCTCAGGGATAAAGGCCCTCCAATTGTTGTTGGAGTCAAGCTCCAATCAGCCCCAGCCAGCTGGGCCAAAGGACTACCTCTGCTGTATCGGAAGCTATGGGGGAGGAATTTGCATTGGAGAATCAGTGTGATGAGAGGGAATTTTATCACCTCTCCCTGTGCTGTGAGAGCAATGAATTGTCTCATCTACATGCCTGCTTTTTTTTAAAAAGGGGAGGGCGAAAATACTACTATGTAACATGGGTCTTCACCTACAGTTGACTCAGATTTTTATTTTTATTTTTATTTTTGATAGCTTTTATCTTCCTGGGTATTTCCCTAAATATAGGGTTTGGGTTTTTTTTTAAGAAAATGCAATCATTAAAAGTTAATATTCTAAAAACTGCTACAGAGCCATAAATTTGGAACATTTAAGAAGCAAGCACTATCGTCCACTGAATATGAAAACTAAAGCAGAGCTCAGCTTTTAAATTATATTTTGCATGCAACACATAATTTGTGCTTGTGTGATCAGATTCAAAAAGTAACACCACTATTGGGAGAGTGTTAGGGGGGTTTCTTTAGACCGGAAAGCTTGCATGTCTCTACCAACATAGTCACCCCTATAAAAGCTGGAGTGTGCATCAACAGTTTCATAGACCAAAATGTTCCTGGCCTGATCTGCATTCAGAGGGGTTGTTTTTCCCCATTCTGCGCTCTGAGCAATTGAAGAATGTTTCCTGAGTGTGAGGGTGAATCCTGGTGCATGCAGCATTACTCTTTATAGGGGACTTGGACAGCTTCTGTATGGGGATGGATTGGTCAGTAACTACAAGGTCTAACAATAACGGCAAAACCAGATGTTTACAAGCTAAATTACACATGGAGCAATCAAGCCATAAGTTGCATAATTAAGGAAGCAACAACATAATACTGCCATCTCATGGCAAAATCGTATGGTGGTTTTGCTCAAATCTATAAACTGAGACTTTTTGCTGGCCACAAACCTATTTTAGGATTTTCTCAAAACAACTTGGAATATAAATCTCCCTGTCTCCTTCTACAACAGTACCTTCATTCAGCTTCCTTCTTCTTATAGCAAAGAACATGAGTATTATATTTACCTGTTGGTATGGATAATAATTACCTTCTTTATAAACACACACACCATGAAAGCCATTTTTCTCCTACCTGTGAACTTCTGTGCATACTGTGCATGTTTCCTAAAAAGTCAGCCCTGTTGGGTAACTCCCAGACAAGTGAGTATAGAACTGCAGCCTTTAGGATTCTACACAGTTCACTGCATTTCATTGATTTATGATAACGTGACATTATCTGCATCAGGAATCAAGCCATAGCATTCTTAAAGAACACCTCTTTTGTGTTTTAACCCTGAATGGGCCCATGTCTTAGGACTTTCCTCTTCCCATAAAAGCCTGAAAAAAGCAGCCATGGTTGGTAAGGTTGCTGAACTTTATACTGTTATGAGTTTATGGGGGCAAAGGAAGTAGGCCCTATGGGAGATCCTTCTAACCCCTGGCTCCGGCAAGTGTTAAAATATAAGCCTGGCTAGCTTCCTATAGCCTGGGCAATGGGCCATTAAGGGAAACAAAGGAAACGGGCTCTGTGTGTGATGGCAAATGAGTGGGGCAGCTTGCGGTTGGTTAGTTAGAAGGACGGAGCAGAGTTTAGAGTTGTGTTGCGGTGATGTGACAAGCTGGACGGGGAGTCAGAGCAACATTTGAGAGCAATGTCTGATTTCTGTTTGAATCCAAGGCTGGGAGGAACAAGACCCTTTTGGAACATTAATGCTGTTAGCCCTCATAGGCTCAGTTTGTGTGTGTGTGTGTGTGTGTGTGTGTGTGTATATATATATATATATATATATATATATATATATATATACACACTGTATATTCACAGTCACCACTGTGTCTCATATCTAAAAGGAAACACAATCCTAGGTAAGCACATGGAACCCCTGGAATCTCATACTGCTTGGAGATTGGGGTGGCGCAATACTCACATGGCAGTCAGTATATGAATTAGTCCATCTTACAGAGCTTGATTGTATGATAATTAGAGCAACATTCTTCCCATGTAGCTCGTTGGTGGCTCAGAATGCTAAAAGACATTCTGCACATGAGCACTAAGTAGACCAGGTACTCGAGGATAGTAAATCTGTAGAAGCCACATGTGCAGAATTAACCCTCATATTTGAAGGCTTGTTATTTGCTGTGAAACTGCATGGACTGGAAATCTAGCCACTCTGTAGGTAAATACTTACTCTCCAAGAAACTATCGTCGTTTCCTATAAACCATGTGACTAGACCACTTGACCAACCAGTTGGTGAGCATCTTCTCTGTTTGTGTTTTTGTTGTGGAGCAAACATGTTACATTGTTGTTGTCCCAGATCTGCATCTAAAGCCCTCTCTTCTTCCAGGGGAAATTGAATTTCCGAACACCTTCCATTTGTGGTATAAAAAGTTACAGGATATCAACAAAAAGTTACAGGACATGCATTGACTGGAAATGAAGCAATATTCTCAGCCTGAAACTTTTGCAAATGAAAGCTGTCCTGAATGCAGTATAACCACCTCCAAAACACAAACAATAAATAAAAAACACATCTGGAAGGGCTGCAACATTGGATACAATCAAGTAAGTGCTGTTGTGGAATAATTGTGTGTGATATATTTAGTCAAAAGCAATAAATGTGCTATATGTTCTCTTTTTTATATATTATATTTTTATTAGTTTTCAAATACAAAAGCAAATTTATTCATTCCATACATCTTAATTACATCTTACTTCTCTTTTTTGACTTCCCTCAATTTGTCTGCCATTCCTTCCTATTGTTACTTTTTACACATTTCTGCCCTTTTAACCCTTTCCCCTCACAGAGCTTCCTTAAAGCTTACAAACGTAATTTTATTATCACTCAGTTTTTGCATATATTGGATAAACTTTTCCCAATCTTCTGTAAATCTTTGATCTCGCTGATTCTGGATCTTTCCTGTCATTCTGTCCAGTTCTGCATAATCCATCATTTTAGTTCTCCATTCTTCTATCGTAGGTAATTCCTCCTGTTTCCATTTCTGGGCCATCAATATTCTTGCTGCTGTCACTGCATATAAAAATAACTTCTTTTCTTTCTTATTTATCTCATTACCTGTAATGCCTAGTAAAAATGCTTCTGGTTTCTTAACAAATGTATATTTCAACATTTTCTTCAATTCATTATAAATCATTTCCCAAAAGCATTTTATCTTCTTACATTCCCACCACATATGAAAAAAGGTACCTTCTTTTTCTTTACATTTCCAACATTTGTTGCTTATCTTATACATTTTTGCTAACTTCACAGGTGTTACATACCATCGGTACATCATTTTCATAACATTTTCTTTTATAACCGTGCATGCAGTGAATCTTAAGCCATCTTTCCAAAGTCTTTCCCAATCCTCCATTTGAATATTATGCCATATTGGCCCAGTCGATCATAATTGATTTTACCTCCTCATCCTTCGTACACAATTCCAGTAATATCTTATACATTTTTGCTAAATTCTTATAATCATTATTCAATATTTCTGTCTGAAATTTTGATTCTTTGTCAGCAAACCCCCTCTGATTTAAATCTTTTCTGAACATCTCATTAATTTGAAAATAATGCAGCCAGTCATTCACATAGTCCTTAACTTCTTCAGATGATCTCATTTTCCATTATCCTACACTTTTACACACTAACTTCTCATATGTCACCCAACCCCCTGTCATATTGACTTTCTTCACACTTATCGCCTCCAACGGCGACAACCAATATGGAGTTTTTGTTCCAACAAGTTTTTATATCTTTCCCACACTTCAATCAAAGACCTTCTTATAATGTGATTTTCAAAACCTTTATGTACTCGTCTCTTGTCATACCACAAATACGCGTGCCACCCAAATCTATTATCAAAACCTTCAAGATCTAACACATCCGTGTCTTCTAATTTCATCCATTCCTTCATCCAACAGAGGCAAGATGCTTCATAATACAATTTCAAGTCTGGCAGGGTGAAGCCTCCTCTTTCTTTTGCGTCCGTCAATATCTTAAATTTTATCCTCGGCTTCTTACCCTGCCAGATATACCATAAATTTCGCTCCATAACACGCAGATTTTTCCTCCTAGAAAGTAAGGGGAAATGTCTGTGCGTGTTATGGAGCGAATGCCTACAGATGGCGGGGGAATCTGCTGCAGTTGTGAGCAGTCCGTGGCTCGCTTTGAAACAGCAAAGCGGGTGTAAGCGGCTCCTGTCAGCGAGCCGAGCTGGGGAGGAGGGAGAGAAGCAGAGCGGGCTTGGCTGCTTTAAAACAACCCCGTCCTCTATGTTCCTCTCTCCTCCCCACTGAGCTGCTAAGTAGCAGCAAAGCTTTTCAGCCAACCTAGCCGGGAGGAGGGAGAGAAGCAGAGCTTTAAAACAACCCCGTGCTCTCTGTCCCTGCCTGCAGTTTTTTGCTGTCTGATTTTGGATTAGCCACTGTGTGTGTATGTGCTTGAGCTATCGTTCTCCTCCTCCTGCTTCCCGTTCACTCTCCCTGCGCCCCTGCGCTCTCCCTACGACTTTAGAATTGACACTCTGTGTGTCTGTGTGTGTGAGAGAGAGGGCTCCTTCTCCTCCTCCTGCTTCCCGTTCACTCTCCCTGCCCTCTCCCTCCCTGCCCTCTGCCTCCGACTTTAGAATTGACACTCTGTGTGTCTGTGTGTGTGAGAGAGAGGGCTCCTTCTCCTCCTCCTGCTTCCCGTTCACTCTCCCTGCGCCCCTGCGCTCTCCCTCCGACTTTAGAATTGACACTCTGTGTGTCTGTGTGTGTGAGAGAGAGGGCTCCTTCTCCTCCTCCTGCTTCCCGTTCACTCTCCCTGCACCCCTGCGCTCTCCCTCCGACTTTAGAATTGACACTCTGTGTGTCTGTGTGTGTGAGAGAGAGGGCTCCTTCTCCTCCTCCTGCTTCCCGTTCACTCTCCCTGCGCCCCTGCGCTCTCCCTCCGACTTTAGAATTGACACTCTAAGTGTCTGTGTGTGTGTGAGAGAGGGCTCCTTCTCCTCCTCCTGCTTCCCGTTCACTCTCCCTGCCCTCTCCCTCCCTGCCCTCTGCCTCCGACTTTAGAATTGACACTCTGTGTGTCTGTGTGTGTGAGAGAGAGGGCTCCTTCTCCTCCTCCTGCTTCCCGTTCACTCTCCCTGCCCTCTGCCTCCGACTTTAGAATTGACACTCTGTGTGTGTGTCTGTGTGTGTGTGAGAGAGAGGGCTCCTTCTCCTCCTCCTGCTTCCCGTTCACTCTCCCTGCCCTCTCCCTCTTTAGAATTGACACTCTGTGTGTCTGTGTGTGAGAGAGAGAGGGCTCCTTCTCCTCCTCCTGCTTCCCGTTCACTCCCCCAGCGCCCTGCGACTTTAGGGCCAGTTCTCTCTCTGCGTGTGTGTGTGTTTTGACCTCACTGCGCTTGTTGGGGGAGAGTGTTGGTCGCAATTTTTCTTGATTTGTCTCAGAGTGGTTACTATCATGGTTTCCTTGCCAGGGAGGAGGGAGAGAACCAGAGTCTGCTTGTTCTAAAGGAGCAAAGCCGGAGAGGAGCCTCTCCTGCATTATTAGCAGCATCTTTTTCCACCCACCCCACGCGTGCTCCTTGTCCCTTGAGTTCTTTTCCTTCCCTCCCCACTTAAAATGTGGTTACAAAGCACGGATCCACATGGATCCTCAGGATTTTTGCACTAGGTCACCCCAAATTCACCATCAGATCACATAGCATATCCATGGCTACAGCCTGCACCAAAAAGCACACGCACCCACTGTTTCATGGGGCCGCAATGGCGCAAAAACGTGGTTACAAAGCATGGATCCACATGGATCCTCAGGATTTTTGCATTGGGCTACCCCAAACTCACCGTCAGATCACATGTCTGTGGCCACAGCATGAACCACAAAAATCATACATCCACTGTTTCGTTTAGAATATTTTTTTCTTGTTTTCCTCCTCTAAAAACTATGTGCGTGTTATGGTCAGGTGCGTGTTATAGAGCGAAAAATACGGTACCTTGAAATTTCTCACTGCCAATTTTTAAAAATCGCTGCCCCTTTGATTACTGGAACTGTTTGAAACAAGAATAACATATTTGGTAGCACATTCATTTTTATCATTGCAATTCTTCCCCAAAATGACAATTTCATTCTTCCCCACACCTCTAAGTCTCTTTTGATCTTATTCCACGTTGGAATATAATTATTCTGAAACAAGTCAATACTCCTGGGGGTTAACCAAACTCCTAAATATTTAACTTTCTTTACCACTTCTATTTCAGTTTGCTGCTGTAATCTGTTTACATTCTCCGAATCTACATATTTAGTAATTGCTTTAGTTTTTTTCTTATTCAGAATGAATCCTGCCAACTGACCAAACGGGTCCATTTCTTTCAACACTTCTGTTACCATGTTCATGGGATCTTCCAAAGTTAATACTAAGTCATCCGCAAGGGCTTTAACCTTAAATTCTTTTCTACCCACCGTTACCCCTTTTATCTGAACATTACTTCTAATTGCCCTTAAAAACACTTCCAGGACCGTGATAAGTAACAGAGGTGATAAAGGACATCCTTGTCTTGTTCCCTTAGTTATCTTTATATTTTCCGTCGTCACGTTATTAACTAATAATTTAGCTCTTTGATCCATATAAATAGCCTTAATACCATTTAAAAATGAATGTCCCACCTCCATCTCATTCCATGAGCGAAATACACTGAAGTGAAGGATGCTGGGGGAATTAAGTACAGCAATGATTACATCAGTTCAGTACTGAAGATTCTGAATCCAGAGAGAGTATCGTAGGCATCTAGGAGGGCAAAGTAGTCAGTCAGAAATCTGTTTGGGAAATCTGTCACTGCAACAACAGACTTTCCAACCAGCAAGCACAGCAGTCGACAATGTAGGCAGCCAAGAGAGCAAATGAGGTCAGGAAAGAAACAGCCAATACAGACCAAAACACGGCTAGAAGAAATAATAATACATGAAACAGAACAACAGTGTTTAAATAACACTCAGGTCATGGCAAAAAGCTGGCTGAGGCTACTAAATGGAAATCGGAGGCCGGTGCTTCAGCTCAGCTCAGTTCAAGCTACAAACAAACTATTTATGTGCAATTTGGTGTCTTTGAGATGGAGGCAATATTGATTGTGGGCTGTGATTCCCCCACCCTCCTTTTCAGTAAGTTTTATTTGGGAACAAAAGTAGTGAAAACACCCAATAACAGAATCACTGAATCAAGAGCAGATTGCAAACTTGTGGCAGAGGGTGTCACGGTGGGGCTGTGCTACTTACTTGACACACACACACCCCTGCCAAGTCAATGCTGCATCCTGGGATGGATAAGGGGAGAGGAGGCACATTGCAAATGCACCAGAGAGCCAATGCAGTGCTCCTGCCAGCATGTCTGCAGCACTCTGACCTCACCTCTCTTCCTATCCATCCCAATATGCAGCTGTGCTTAGGCCAGAGGGAAGTCAGAGAAGTTTTACAGCCCCAGTTCCTGCAAACACAGCTCTCTGTAAAACCTATGGGCAGCAGGATATCCAGATTGTGTTGTCTCTAATGCTTCTCGCCCACCTTAGACCACACCTGACAACTGCACATTGAAATGTCACAGTAGAATAGGGATCTAGGTGCGTTGTGTCCAATGTGCTTAGGTCTGATCCACACAATCATCACCATTTCTGGAGCAACAATTGCATTGCTTGAGTCTTTATGCACTTCGGCATCTATTAGACTGTGGCTCCATCACACAAACATAAGGCAGAATCAGGGATTTGGCATGTGGGCTAGGTGCTCAGGAACAGCATCCTGACCCTGCCACCACCATTGTTGCATCTTTCCCCTTTTGTGTCTTTCTTTATCTCTCTTTTTATTACAGTCACATATCCCAACAATAATTGCATGTGGAAACATTTCTTTAAAGTAAGCTATGTTCTGGTAAGAAACAGAATTCTTTAGTTGTTTCTCCTGAGAAACCATCATATAACTCAGTGACAAAACACATGTTAGCGCGTAGTCCCAGGTTCAGTCCCTGGCATCTCTACATCTCTATAGTGATTGTCCTCTGTCTAAAACCCTGGGGAGCTGGTGGCAGTCAGTGTAGAAAATTTGGAGCCAGATAGACCTAGTATAAGAAGAAGAGTTTGGCTTTGACATCCCGCTTTATCACTACCCGCAGGAGTCTCAAAGCGGCTAACATTCTCCTTTCCCTTCCTGCCCCACAACAAACACTCTGTGAGGTGAGTGGGGCTGAGAGACTTCAGAGAAGTGTGACTGGCCCAAGGTCACCCATCACCTGCATGTGGAGGAGTAGAGACGCGAACCCAGTTCACCAGATTACGAGTCCACCGCTCTTAACCACTACACTACACTCCAGACAGCTTTCTATGTACCTATGTATCATGGAGCAAAAGAAGGAAATCGAGAATCTCCATTTTACTATCTATCATTAGAGTTTGATTTAAGGCAGCCTTCCCAATCTGGTGCCCTCCAAATGTTTTGAACTATAAGCCGGCACATCTAATGGGAATTCTGAAGACCAAACTATCTGGAGGGCACCAGGTTGGGAAAGGTACACTGGGGGATATGCTAAATTGGATGAACTGAGTTCTTCACGACAGAATATATATAACCCCCTGTGATGGGTCTGGAAGCCTTTCTCAAGGAATACCTCTGCTCACTCAGAGATATATTTACAGTCTTTATTTACATACATATTTACAAGGTGCAGAACATAGCTTCATGCGTCCGAATCCTCAGTAGCAGATCCAGGAAGTGGGAGCTTTTGGCTCCTCTTCCAGCAGAAGAGCTTCGGAAGCCCCAAGCACCTCCTTTGTTCCCTACATTTTAACCCCCACCTGTCCTGTGCTGAAGGAATACGCATTGAATCTCCCTCTGTCCCTGAACTGGTCGAGTGGTATTGCAGCATCCGGGAGCATCCTTGCCACTTGAGTTCCTTCCGCTTGCTTGTCCTCCTCTCCCTCTCCTGTCTTTTCTAAAGGCTCCTGTTCTTCCCCCTCCCTCAGCTCCGGGGCATTCCCTGGCAGCCCCGTGACACACACACACACACACACACACACACACACACACACACACCCAGTTTAAAAACCTGAGCTGAACAAGTCCTAAATGCCCACAGGCCATTAAGAAAGACTGGTTGTGGTAAACGGCACAGTAATTATAAAAGCAACATGGATAAAAACAGTATACATTCCACCAAGAGCTTTATGAACGTATAATGCAACTATAAATCACACATTATTTTATATTTATTATTTCAAAGGCCTTTTAAAATATATGACAATGGTTGTAATTGATGAAAGGCTGTTGTTTCATAAACAACAAAATATGACTTTCTGTTTGGCTGATCTTTGTTCCTGACATTTGTCAGTAGTGAAGAATACCCTATGGAGAGACTGTTAAATAGATGGCAATTTGTCTCTATTAACCTGATGGCATGAACCAGCTGATCACTCTGTTAAATGCTTAGGCAAACAGCATAACTTCAGTTGTTAACAGAAGTATTGTATCAACACTTCTCCCTTCCTACAGTTCTCTTTCCCTGTCCTTTTTGCATTCCCCATTTTATTTATGACGGGTGTTCAGCAACCATATGAGTCACCTTGTATCTCTATCTGCAGCAGGACTGTGCAGAGGTGGGGGCAGTTGGGTACACTTGCCCTGGGCCCCGGAGAGCTAAGCCGGATGCTAGGGCCCGCCAGCTTTTTTTGTTTGAGTTTATAACTTTACGCTAACAAGACTCCTCCCCTGAGCCTCAGACAAGCTCTGCACTGGCCTGATATGCAGCATCCAGAAGCAGCCCAATTTCTTTTGGATCTATTCTATATCATTCCGATTTGATTCATTATTCAGGTCCAAATAATGAAAATCCAAAGATTTGTTTCATCCTTACTGCCTATAATGGAGAATCTAAAAATATAACTTAGTTTGCACAAAAGCGAATGAAATTTGCAGGCAGAAGAGTTGCTGTGGAATAGATTAAGCCAACAAAATTTTAGGCAGAAAACTCCAGGAGTTTTCATGTAGGAAGCATTTAATGTGTGTGTTTCTTAAGTCTCTTTTTTATTTTTTGCAAGAATTGGATATAAATTGTTATCACGGCTGCCGCTTCTGAGAGGATAAAGCCTGCCAAATTTCAGAAAGATAAGAGCAAAAGTTCTGCCACAAGGACAGATTTTACCCTTTTCGGGTGGGAAAATAGAAATGGCATTCCCTCCCATGTCTTTTGTGAGCAATCAGTTTGAAAGCTAGGGACCCTGGGTAAGAAACTTGCCTTTGTAGAACTTTTATGAAAACATTGTCCTAAGAATTTGGTTTTTGTTAGTTTTTAATAATATAATATAATATAATAATATAATTTAGCACAATGAGAAAATAGATACTGCCTATTAATTTTCAAAACATGGTAGGGGGTCATTTACAAACACGTTGTGGGCCAGTGCTATTACCATGATAAGTAATAGGGGGGAAATTCATTTGTGAAAAGTGAATGAACAAACACCATTTCTTATGTATCTACATATGAATTTTAATGCAGGCATCCACTGAATTTTGCAGTTGATATGCAGATAATATCACCATTTATATTTATGAACTACAAGCATTCCATAAATACAGGAAATATGAAATTATCACATCATTGCATGATTAACTTTCAAACTTATATAAATAACAATTATGAATGGAACATATTCAGTTTTCACAAATGCAAATTAGAGAACCATTATTTCATGCATAAATTAGTCTTTCAGATTTGCAATCTACATAATCCTTGTAATAGGAAAGAAGGCTAAAACCCACTGCTTCCTGTACTTGATCGACAAGGTGAACAATTGGCCCTCATCTTTAGATGCCCTATTTACATGTTTAAAAATATATTCCTTTCTTCCTTTCTCTGGACTAAACATTCATTTATAAATGATTTCTGTTTTGGATCACTTAATCCTCCTTCAGTGAAATATAGAAAAGCAAAACCCAACTCAGTGATTAGATTCAAGATGAGAACAGAAATAATAATAACAGTAATGATATATTAATAATTCATTATTAATTGTCAATTATTGTTTGCAGTCTGGTAGGCTACTGAATTCAAAAATGATGTGTTTGTTAAGTGACTGAGAAGGATATCCAAAGCCTTCCTGTTTCTGAAGCATTCCATCCTGTTCATTTTCACAACAAGACTAAATGAGAGCCAGCTGGCATGAATGACATACCTATATTAGCAGAACATGAAAGCTTTGCTGTATTATTAATTTCCCATATTAGTCCTCATTTCACTGATGTAATCTAGGAGAGGCTAAATGGTTTAACATTAGGTTGCTTACTAGCAATAAGATTATGCTTAATAACCTAAATAGGGACAGCCATATAAAAAGACGGCAAACTGTACTCAGAGGAGCCAATTGGCAGAAATGGCCCTGACTCTAACAAAAAAGGAACAAATATCACTTAGGGAGGCACATGAAGGCAATCCCCACATAGAAGAAAAAGTGGAATTTTTTTGCCCTTGCAGAGGCCCATTTGCCCATCAGATATGGCTTACAGCTGCTATCCAGAGCGGGCATTGAGGCTCTGAAGGAGAAAGCCCACTCCAGGGATAGGGATGCTTATTTATTCTTTTTATGTAGACAATTTTCTACCCCATGGTTATAACATATCTACAGTGGTGGCTGGTACTCACTGGAACTGGTGGAAGACAGGGGGCCCTATACCCACCCTCCTCATTTATTCCCATTTTAGCCAAATCGTGCCACAGTAGTCTCCTAAAAAGAGCAGCTATGGGTAACATCACAATGGGTTCCAAGGTCGTGGCTCTCTCTGCTCCCTAGAATTTGAGGACTGACACATTGTGCTATAGGGAAGCCTTGTTTTGACATGTTTGTTTATCATGGACTTTGACTGTGATTCATGACCATCATAGTCTGAAGCGAGGTACAACAAATAAAACATGGGTGCTGAGTTCATTAGCATTTAATGAATAACAAATTGGCTCGCTTCTGCTAGCAATCTGAACTTGTCATCCTCCGGAGTGTTTTTCCCTCCTCTTCGTTTACATTATCTCCTTTCATGCAAATGGAAGGACTACACAAATAAAATTAGATGTGGCAGCTTTCTCCGTAACCAACAACTGGAAGAGGATCAGCAAAATGAAATTGCAGAGCTTTCTGTTCCTCTCCATAGTAATGATCAAAGAGGAATTTTGGTAGGCTCTGGTACTCTTTAGCTTTCAATCTATCAACTTGGCCAGGATTCAACTCTTAGGGGAAAGTTTCTTTTCATTGTATTTTAAGCTTATGGTTACACAAGTAGTCAACAATTGCAGGGAGAAGCTTAGGCAGACCAAAATTCAGCATGAGCTCAGAATGGTGAGAGTTTAAAAATAATTTCTAAAAGGTTTCTTCAGCTATGTTTGAAGCAAGAGGAAGGACAAACAGGAGATCCTCTGTGTGGAGATGGATAAATGCTATTGGGTGACAGAGAGAAGGCAGAGAGAAGGAAGAACTGCTCCACTTCTACTTTGCCTGTGTCTTCACCCAAAACGAAAGCAGTGTTCAACCTGGTGATAACAGAATAAATGATGCACAGATGGAGCTGCAGCCCAAGAGGCGGTGAGGGAACACCTAGCTGCTTTAAATGAATTCATATCTCCAGGGCCTCATGAGCTGCACCCAAGGGTATTAAAAGAGATATTTACTTTAAGTAGGTCCTGCTGATATCAGTGACACTTTCTTATGAGTAAACAGGCTTTGGAGCAAGGTCAAGATATGAACACACTATACACTGCACTGTTTCCACAAAAAAACAACATAGGACCTCAAACCCAGCTGAAGCAACATGAACATTATGGCTGCCATACTTCAGCACACATAGCTAGCTGTATATTTGAATGATATGTCTGTCTCATTGAAACGGAATAATCGGAATAAGTGCAATTGACAACACTGGTGCGTAAAGTAAACTGCAGAAGTTTCTCATGCACTGCTACACACCCGTAGATGAAATCTACTGCTTGCTTTTCCCCAGAAGTAACATCACTACAGAGCAGAGAAGTTCAAGGTAAAAATCTCACCTGGCTTGTGGTTTCACACTGCAGACATAAAACATGATTATTTCTTCTTGCAGTTGGGCCAGCCTAGGCATAACATAGAAAATCTGATCACAGGTCAGTTAATGGCTTTGATCTTCTTTTTTCTTTTTTAGGCTCAAAGGCAAACTGAATCAGAGTCATGGCACTGGGGAGAAGTGATTCAGCCTTTCATCCCAGTCTTTCCCCCGAATTTAAATTGTCCTCTCCCCCCAATCTGCTATTAGCCACTTGGAGGGGGCGGAGAAGTATAAAATATATATCAGCTTCCCTGCTTCCCATATGTATGTGTGTATAAATCCCCAAAATGGCTAAGCTTAACTTTTGATTTTGCTAGAACATATACCGCCTACTGTATACATCAGAGGTGATGATGTTTCTTGGGCGGAGGGGACCACATGTCAAGGTAGGTGTGGCTAAATATAGGGTTTGAGCTTTATTTTATTTTTTGAAAAACCTAGGAAAAACCTCAACTTGGGTTGCCATACATCCTGATTTTCCCGGACATTTCAGCGATTTCCACCTGGACACTGCTTCTGATGGCCAATTGCCAGCTATGTTCCAGACATATGGCAACCCCACTAAATACAAGTGGGCAGGGTCAGAGTGAAAATATGGTTGTGAACCATTGTCAAGGACAAATGTGGGGGGGGGGAGGGTTTGCTAGAGACAAAAATCTTTTGGCATGACAGAGGGCTACATATGGGAGCAGTCAGTAAAAAGAAATATCATTTTCAATTAAAAAATACCTTATTTATTTGATAAATAAGGTTTAACCTAATTTTGAATATTTTTCTACACTGCCTTGTGTTGTTTTTACATGACAGGTGGTACAGAAATAGTTTTAACAAATAAATGATGTTTTGCATTACCCTTTGTATTAACTTTAAAAGTGTTCAGTGGGTATATTTTTCTGAGGACAAAGTTGTGAAGCCTATCAACTATGTGATTGACCGTCTTCCTGCTGTTGTTTTAGAATTTCTATCAGGAGACTCCCCCCTCCATTTGGTTAGCTATTGATTCACCACACAGATCTGATTATTATATTGTTATAAAAGTTGGGTGTCTCCCCCTCTCTCTGCCTAGCAGTGGCAAGAGCCCATGGGATTCCAGGCACTCACCCAGAATTTGTGTTCCTTTGGAGCAGCCATAGGCAAACTCAGCCCTCCAGATGTTTTGGGACTACAACTCCCATCATCCCTGACCACTGGTCCTGTTAGCTAGGGATGATGGGAGTTGTAGTCCCAAAACATCTGGAGGGCTGAGTTTGCCTATGCCTGCTTTGGAGAATTGAGACACGACAGAGACTGCCGTGGCTTTAAGAAATACAATTTATTCATCTATTTACACCTTCAGTCTGTATGGAGGGAGTCCAGATCTTACAGCACAGTCCTTGTACTCCACAGCAGTGTAACCCTGGAATCCGAGTCATCACCCCCAGCCAGCAAGCAGCCAGCCTGCCCAAGATGGACCCCAGTCTTTCTTCCTTGTTCTTCTTACCAGAACATCTTGCTAAAAGACTCTTTTTCTGTCACCTCACATCTAGTTACCCTGGCAAGCTTCCAACCCCCCAGACTCTGTTCATACCTTAGGGGGAAGGACAGTTCTCCTGCACTGTCAATGGTTCTCAATGGCGCCATATTGTTTCTTAATGGTCCTAGGTTGGCCAGGTCATTTTGCATAGGCTAGCTCAGGAATTCCTCTGCAGCTGGTATTTATCCCTTCTCATCCCAAATATCCTGTCATTTATTAATTTCTAGGGTCTAGGGGGGTTCCCCCAAAAAACTAATATAAACATGTGTGTGTTATGTGACAAAGACACATGAGAGCAGAAGCAGCAAAGCAAGTGCTGGGAAGTGCTGGGACTGCACAATCATTTGGGCCTACTGAAGTTGTTCAGGCCTAACTGCTAACTGTTGAGTCACTCTGACATGTGACTTAGCAGCCAGTTTCACTTTGTGCTCTCTGTAAGATTTCAGGCACAGTCTGTCTGCTTCGGTTGTGAACAGAGTCAGTATGTAATCTCAGTCAAACTGTTTGTAACCATGTTTATGAAGAAGTTTATTTTAATTCAGTAAAGCTTTTATTCTTTAAAACCCTGCATTATTAATTTATGCTGCACGTCAGTGTGTACATGAGTATCTGCATTTCTATTGCACTGATAAGATGAAAAAATCTGCATGGTTAGCAAAAATATAATGTGAACCCTTCACTTGTATGGAGCTGCATTTCTGCAACTCTTAAAGGTGAAGCAGCCCTCCAATTAAAAACCTTACTTGGATTTCAATAGGCAATTTTTAACCTCATAGGTAGAGGAAACAATAGAATCAAATGGCAATGTGCTTCTGTAGCAAGTGATCAAGTGTTGTTCTTATTGTATTATCTCATTTTCTTTTTTATGCCGAACCAAAACATATGTGAGATGCAGTGATCAGGTCATTTGCTTTTTGCAGAAAGAGCAATGCCTTGGCCCTCTAATGCAATCAAGAGCTTCTCACACACATTTCTCTGATCCTTTCAAGCTTGCAAATGGCTTAAGCAAAAGGAAAAAAGGATTTTCAAGTCTGGAGTCATTAGTACAAGATTCCAATTGTAAATGATTACCAACAGGAGGAAAAGGGGTTTGTTTTTTTTTTTAAAAAGGCTTTAAAAGTGTAAATTAAGGCAGCCACAAGTAGTAGAAATGCCACCTGGAGACATTTGTGTGTTTAAAATTAATGGTAACATGTAGGCCTGAAACTGGAAGACCAAAGGATTAACACACTAATAAAGAGATTGTAGTAATGATGATATATAGATTAGACAAATGAAAATAAGAAGGCAAACTGTAAAAACAAGAAAAAACAAAAAATGGTAGGACATGCAAAAGTAATTCCATAGACACACTGGAATGTTGACTCAATGTAGTAAATGAGATGAAGAATCACTTCATTAATCCCAAACTAGGCTCTGCAGCAAGTCAATGACAAACCATGGCTGCGTGTAGGCACTGGAAACTGCAGAACACTCAGGAGACAGTGCCTTTGTATTGGCAACGCCATCCTAGTGAGTGTCCTATTCTCACGGGGCACCAGAGTGAACAGAGGACTTGCCAAGAACAACAAGGGGACAGCAAGGGACAGGTCCCAACAAGGGAGGGGAGGTGGAATTGAGACTGCAAGAGAGACTCAGCTGGCTGAGAACTGGAGATCTGGATCCCAGGAAGGACCAAATGAGCTGTCAAAAAAGAGTCCCAACCCTATGACACCTGACACCCTAGTCCAATGCTTTCAACCATGGAGCCACCTCTGATGCTGCCTCCTATCACCAAGGGGCCTTCCCCTTCAAGGAAGGTTGCAGAGAGCAAGTCTGAAGAGCCTTTGATTCAGGGATAGGGAAGACGTCACTTTCTGGATGTTGTTGGACTCAGCCCCAGTCAGTATGGCCAACAATCAGTGATGTTGGGGGTTGTGGTCCAGCAAGATCTGTGAAATCACAGATGCCCCATCCCTGCTTTAAGTTGAGATGCCAACAATTGTACCAGCAACAACACAACACATCTGATTTTAACACAGAGCTCTGGATAATCGTGCTCATCTGAATACATAGTGAATTCAAGGTGCCAACTGCCATTAGGGCTCCCAATGTGACAACTGCTAATTGTCATGAAGGAGTCTCTTCTGCGACTTCAGTTATCCAAGGTTTCCTCACTTATGAACTCAAAAGCCCCCACCCAACTCAGCAGCACTCTCAGTTGCATTTTGTAAATCAATGTCTGTTTAGGACGCAGCAAATGAATTGCACTTGCTGCTGTGTGTCATATGGTTTGAACTGCAATAGCTCATGCATTACAGCATGAGACTCTTAATTTCAAGGTCATGGGTTCAAGCCCCAGGTTGAGTGAAAGATTCCTGCATTGCAGGTGGCTGGACCAGACAGTCCTCGTTGTTCCTTCCAACTCTACAATTCTGTGATTCTGTGATAAAGTCTATGGAAAGATATGGAACACTCCTCAGCAGCGCTTAAAGAATCGACGATCAGAGTACTGAATCTCGAAACTAACACTGATACAGATACAGATACAATATGGCATTAACACCAAGTCCCTAGATTTAAAATGTGACACTTCTGAGCGTCATAGTCTTCTTTAGAAGAAGCATATCACTAAACAGAATGATTGCATCTTGTCTGTTACTAAAACCCAGTGAAGTACAATATGTCATTTTGCCTTTAACAGTCTTAGCATTCCAAGTGTTACACCTGAGAAGGATGAAATGAGGGCATGGGAAGAGAAAGGAAGATTCTAGGACCTGGAACCTAAGTTTATAAAGCTATCTGAGAAATATTTACAAGCTAATATCCTTTTGTTAATCATGCTTATTATTTTCCAACTGTGTATTTAAAAGTAATCCAGGTCACCTGCAATTCTCAGGGTTTGGTGTTCTGTTTATAATTCTGCTCTTAATTATTACAAAATTTATTTCTCAATAAATTACATGCTGATGGATTTTCAAGTAATGAGTAGGGCTTCTAAATTCACTGGGGGCTTCACATATAAAACAGCTGGAAAATGGGCTAAACAGAGAACAGCATAAACATACCACAGGGCCCTGAATGTGAGAAAGAGGACATCTGAGAATGTTCCTGTAATACATATGATGCTAACAGAGAATAATGAGTTTAAGGAAGATTGTTCAAGAGGGTCTGCTTCCATACTAACTGTAAAACAACACACATTTCTAGTTGTAATGAAACCAGACATTGTTTGCAGCTTTAGCAACATATTTATACCAAGTTTAAATTCAGTAATATTCAGTAGTGAGTTTAAATTCTATCTTTTTCTGTTCCAGTTATGGTTCATTTACTGTTGTGCCCTGGAGATGTTTGTCTTCTAATTTTTGCCATATTTGATAAAGAGATCACATTGTTTTGAATTGCCTTTTATTGCATTTCCATCTGATTTGCTTCTTCCAGTATTTGGTAGTGCATATTTAAATAAAAAAGGAAAAGAAAATCCCTGAAGGGCTACCAGATGGTGCAACTACTGTCAAGCCAGTTTATACTTAAAGCGTGCAGCAAAGTTTTAAATTAGCATTTTCAAAGAGGAACAAACATTCTACCACTCTGTGTATGTGTGCATGTGTGTGTGCATGCACACGGGCAATTCAGATATACACACACATGTGCATGTAATGAATGTACATTGTTGCTGTGTGTGCACTGTGTGTTTGCAAACTGGTAACAGTGTTGTGTAACCCTTTAAGTTTCACACTTGAAAACTCCCTTACATTTCCTTTTCCACCATTCATATATCCTTCATGGGCAGTCTGCTGTTCTCAAGCAGCTCAGTTTGGCTGGATGTCTGCACATGCCCTGAGATGATAGGTCTGGATTTTCTCTGAGCCAAGATTGCATGAATAATCAAAGGAAGCTATGTATCATATATTCAGGGAAAGTCCTCAAAGTTCCTGCCAACCCTCACAGCACCCCACCATATTGGTGGTTGTATAGGGGGATTTCCCTGTGGTGACCTAAAACATAGACCTTCACATGGGCGATAACATTTAATGCATGCCTAATTAATCTCCCAGAACAAATGCAAAAATCTAATGCAGGTGACACCTCTCATCCAGCTATTATCCCTTGAACGTAATGAATTTCCTCTAGTAAGCATGTTTTGTCCCTATTAATCATCAATCATTTTATTTGTATGCCACCTTTCCAAAGTTAAAACCATGCCCAAGTCAGCTTACAACATATTTAAAAAAATGCAAAACTACAAACATAACAAAAGTCGTAATAAACAAGAAACAAACCATTGAATTGTACACAACCAAACCACATAAATCAGAAGATCCAAAAGGAAGATCCAAAAAATTAACATAAACAACAGCAGGTCTTCCAGGACTCACAGCCAAGATTGGCTGTTGTTTTTTGCTAAGACACCCATCATCCTTAGACATTCTGCTGCAGTTCTGCAACAAGAAAACTTAAGTGCTATGACAAATGACAGTTCACAATCCATCTGTTGTGTGGTATTTACCCACCCAGCATTGCCCTTAACAAAATCACCTTCTATATATCAAAGTCCATGCCCATGAGGAGGGACCTTCCCTATAACTGGAAACCAGCATTTCTGACATTGGCTGCTCCACCAGGGGCATGTGAACTACCCAACATGTTTTTGGAAGCATCAAAGGCCATTTAGCTTTCTTGGAATATGCTCGTCTATTCTGTCAGTATAAACAGCCCAAATTAACTGTCCCCACAGAGATTTCTAACTGCCACAGTGGGATGTACAACTAATTTTTCCCCAACCAACTGGGACAACAGTAATGAGTGCTGTACATTTATGTATAACAACAGATGTTCTCAGATGGACAGTTTCATGTGCATCAATTTGAGTTTCAGTCCATCCCATCCCAGAGGAACAGGGTAATATATTAAAATCACAAAATACGTAGCACTTACTATATGGCTTAGGTCTAAGTTACCTTCCTCTCCCAATTCCATCATGCCTGCTCCTCAAGAGACCTTATCTAAATTCTAGTTAGGCTGAGAGGGACAAGAGAGGGTCACATCCATAATACAGACAACCTTGCTCCATATGATATGTTTGCAGGGAGATGAGATGATATTGGCTATTTAATTATCTTTTGGTCTCATTTGTTTGTGGGGAGGTTAGATGACACCATGTTAAAACAAGTGTTATCCCACACTTTACAGTGAATTGCCACCATCCTCTCCTTATCACAAAGTCTGAGATTTTGTGGATGTGGGCTTCTTGCACAAGACCTCTTAATCATCTAATTGTGCAATACGCATTTCCCAGCATGGAACTGGATTCCACCTGAAAATAGCAAATGCTACCAACTCAGCTACATCCTAAGTAATTTAAGCCAATCCCCACCCCATTAATTTCAAATTCTCACCCCGCACACTAATCTTCAGAGGAGATGCCTGTTCATCTCTATTAGAGCTCCTCATCATACATTTGCCCTCTATGATATCATTAACTCTAAGTGTCAAAAACATCTTCGTTGTCTTAGCAGGGTACAGCCTTTCCCCTGCTCCAAAATAATACACCAGGCTCACATTCTTCCAAAACAGAGATAAAAGGGGACTGAGCGTGTCTTCAGGTTTTGAATGGCAATGCCATTTTGAAAGCAGATCCTCCCCAGGTCATTTAGAAAATCTTCCAAGGCACAGTATTTTGTATGGCATCTACAGTCTGACCTATCAAATGACACCCAATATATATTAAAGCAAACTGAAATCTCTCATTGTTCAGATGGTATACTCTGAATAGATGCAAAACCATTCTCAACTATCTACAGGAGTGCACAATGGGTACATGTTTGAATACAAATTTCAACAATTGTCTGCCGTACAATAATAACAAAAAAGAGACACAATAGGAGGACACTTCAGCAAAGTCAATTTGAATGAGATGCCCATTTTTCTTTAAAGAGGAAAGATGTTACATTAAAGTGGTCATTCATGATGTAGAAGCAGACACAATAGGACTGGGAGGGAAAGTATGTACAGTTATTTCAGGAAAGTGGAAAGAAATTGTTGCTACATGCAATAAGATAAGCTTATCAATGTACAGCCTGTCTCTCCACCAATGGGTGCAGTAATCATGATGATAAGACTCTAATCTATAAATGGTTTCAGGTGTTCATGGGAAGCCATGAGAGAAGTGTGGGTTATGCTTCTTCTCATATTTCCAGTAGTAACTTACTTATTTGAGTCATTTTTGAGTCACTTTGAGTAAAATGACAAAGTGACTTACAAACACAGTAAGCAGAGCCATGTGGAATATTAGTTAAGTAGCAGGAAACAGTAGGAATAAATGGACTGTTCTTCAAATGGAGGCATGTAGAAAGTAGACCCACAAGGATGAATATTGGGACCTGTGATTTTTAACTGGTTACTAAATTAACTAGAGTTAGGGGTGAGCAGTGAGGTGGTCCAGGTTTTTGAAACTTAATAGTTATTGATTTTTAAAACAAAAAGAGATGGCAAAGAGCTCCAAAAGAACCTAACCAAACTGAGGAAAGGGTAGTGAAACAACAGAAGCAATTCAATGTTGCATGTCAAGGCAAATATATATATATATTATATATATATATATATATATATATATATATATATATATATATATATATATGACTGACTAGCAATGAGATATTGGGGTTCTGGTAGTTAGCTCACTGAAGATGTCAACTCAGTGTATGACAACTGTGAAAAAGATTCCACACTAGGGATCATTAGGAAAGGAGTGGAAAATTAAACTAATATCATAATGCTGTTAAACCTATGGTACAACCACATTTGGAATACTGTTACAGTTCTGGTCGCCTTCCCTTAAAAACAAAATTGCAGAGTGACAATAAAAGGGCAACCAAAATTATAAAGGGAAGAAGCAACTTCTCTGTGAAAAAGTAGCTTCATCCTCTTGACAAAGGAAGAGAGAGTGCTCTTGTGTTCAGGTCCAGCTTACAGGTTTCCGAGAGGGAACTGATTGGTTGCTGTGAGACTCAGTTGCTGAACTAGTTGGGCCATTCGTTCAATTCAGCAGGCTCTCCTGCTGTTCTTATGCAATTTGAAGCTCTAAAGAAAGTGACCTCTCAAATGGTGAGATTTCAATAAATGGAGCAGCATTCGCAATTGCCATCAGCACTTCCCATGTTGTTCTTCTGTTCTCTCCAGCTGCAAGCGGAAACCCAAAGCAGAAATGAAACGCTGTGCTCATGAAATGAGCACTATATCTGTTACAGAAACAAACCTTTCCCTTTTCCGATACAGCTGGTTTAATTAGTGATAGTTTAGCAGCACTTTAGCATAGCTTTTGTGTGGAAAATTGATTAAATGTATGGTCTTTTTTGGGACAAATTAACAAAAGAAAATCTCTAGGAATGCGTAATGAGCTTTTTCAGTGCCGTGTTAATCTCAGTTACCAACAAATGCAAAACGGCTGAAGAAAAATTAGGCATTTTGTAGTGTATTGGGCTTCAACTAATGATGATGATTTGGTGATGTAAAATTAATGCATTTTTAATCAACATATTATTAGAACATCCATTTACATGCAATTGTTTTCATGAAGATTTAAGTGCAAAGGAAAAAAAATGTTGCTGTGCCCGAGAAGCAGAAGTGTGGAAATAGGATCTGTAACAGGGGGAAATAACCTCACAACTGTCACACTTCCAAGTTCATTTTCTTCAATAAAAGGACAAAAAGAATTAAGAGCCATGCTATGCTTTCGCGATGGGGATTTCCTGCCTCCTCCTTCCACCCTGCAGCCCATTGTGATCACCCAAAGCAGCTGCTCCTGAGGGTTAGGACACACAAACACACATGCACAATGACACAGGATGTGGTTTGGAGGGCTGCATATGGAGATGCATCAGAAATTTCCTTATACTGAGTTGGATATTGTCTCCATCAAGACTGGCAGCAGCTCTGCAAGGTTTGAGACAAGGGCCTCTCCCAGCCCAACCTTCCGTAGGCAAGCAGTGCTTTTTTCCAGCCAGAGTGTGCCAGAACACAGTTCCAGCACCTCTCAGGTGGGTGCCATCATGGGCCAGGGCTCCCCTGCCCACTTCTTGCCTTTACATACTTCTGAGACGCCCCAAATGAACATTTCAAGTCAGAGCAGTAGCTGGCCAGCGTGCGTGAATCCTACACTTTTTTAAAAGATCTATGACTCCAGCCCGCTCCTAGCAGCGATTGGCCAAGCTATGGGGCGAGGCCAACTTGTATTTCCTTTTCTTCCATCCTTTTCTCACACACAACTTTGTGTAAGGACCCTTCTGAGTTGCCCTTGCCGTCCGCCTGAATCTAAGAAAGAGGGAGGTGGGGCGCATTTATTTGACCTGCACCAGAACCAGGGAGCGAACCCCCAAACCAGCTTGCTGTGATTTTTAGCACCTGCGTGAGTGGTGAATGCAGCCATCGTCACACCGGCATCTGTTCAGGGCTGCCCTGAGTCTCCTGGTGACTTACTATAAGAGCTTTGAGGTGACTTCTGGCACCTATTTTTCTTGAAAAAAGCACTGCATACAAGTCACATGCTCCACCACCTTCTCCGTGAGAAGCAGCAGCAGTAGCAGGAGACTCCAAGTGTGAGTTGGAATGGCTTTCATACGTATAAAAAGCTCTCTAGATCTTACCCAGTGAATGTGAAGTATCTGGTCCTTTCCTACTCACTCTGCAGCTGGGCACACAACAGCTCTAACACAAAAACAGACTGGGAAAGATTTCTACATAAAGGGCACATTGAAAGAGGAAGGTTGTGGATTACAGCTCCCATCAGTCCCAGTGAAGTTAGCCAGTAGCCCAAGGTAATGGGAAATGTAGTCCACAACAATAGGAGGGCTCCAAATATTCATAGATCATAGAACAGGAAGGAATCTTGAGGATCATCTAGCCCAACTCCCTGCAATGCAGGAATATGCAGCTATCCCTTACAGGGATCGAACCTGCAACCATGGCGTTATCAGCACCACATTCTAGCAGACTGAGCTATCTCTTGTAACTACTTTCCTGTAAAAATAATTAAATCAGTCACTCACCAGATGGTATTTTGAGGCATTTTAAGATAAGCAATTTTGTCATTTTAGAAGATTTTATTATTGAACTGCTTATACAAAGAGTAATTAGACACCTGGGCAGAAAGTAAAACTGAGTCATGCTCCCTGTTTTCAAGCTGCGTTGACATGTTTGAAATGGAGGCTCACACATGGCCCCCGTGGGAAGCTCCCATTTTGAAGAAGCACAAAGATGGGAAGAACAAGCCCTCTCTGCTCATAATTTCACCATTCCTTAAATGGATTATATTGCTGCATGCCACCCCAATCTCCGAGATTCCAGGGGTTCATATTTCCCTTTGGAATGTGGCACAGCAGAGACTGTGGTGTCTTTATGACACATGGTTTATTTATATGCAACCTGAGCCTATGACAGAGGGGTTCACAGAATCAACAACCCAAAGCAGTATTTTCTCCCATAGCCTTGGATTCAAGCAGAAATCAGATATGGCTCTGTTGCTATGGCTTTCCAGCCTGTTGCTTCCCGCTTCTAGCTCATCCCCACCCCACTTCCTCTCTTTGTCTTTCTATCAGCCAGTTGATGGAGGGGGTCTACCCATTTTGCCTCTGATGCTGAGCCGCTTCATTTATTCCAGTAATGGCTCATTACCTAGGCTATCACCTCACCAGGAAGCTAGCCTGGCTATTCCAAGAATTAGAATGGGGGCCAAGCATTCAGCCTAACACACACCCACACCCGAAAACTCATAACTATATTTACTATCACTGAGGGTTGCCATGAGGAATGATATTTGTACAGTTCTGTGTGAATATGAAACTCTACACAGACACTACACAAGTCTCTTGTTTTCTCAAACTATAACTTAATTCCTCAGGGACATATGGGACTTAGCTACATTAGTCCAAAAACAGCATTTTGAATGAATTATAAACATGCAACACCAGATGGCGCTGGAAAGCGAAAAAATTCTATTCGATTTTCCATAGTGTTCCCCCCTTTTGTTATAACAGTTTAATAGAATAATAGAATCATAGAGTTGGAAGAGACCACAAGGGCCATCGAGTCTAACCCCCTGCCAAGCAGGAAACACCATCAGAGCACTCCTGACATATGGTTGTCAAGCCTCTGCTTAAAGACCTCCAAAGAAGGAGACTCCACCACACTCCTTGGCAGCAAATTTCACTGTCGAACAGCTCTTACTGTCAGGAAGTTCTTCCTAATGTTTAGCTGGAATCTTCTTTCTTGTAGTTTGGAACCATTGCTCTGTGTCCGCTTCTCTGGAGCGGCAGAAAACAACCTTTCTCCCTCCTCTATGTGACATCCTTTTATATATTTGAACATGGCTATCATATCACCCCTTAACCTCCTCTTCTCCAGGCTAAACATGCCCAGCTCCCTTAGCCGTTCCTCATAAGGCATCATTTCCAGGCCTTTGACCATTTTGGTTGCCCTCCTCTGACACGTTCCAGTTTGTCAGTGTCCTTCTTGAACTGTGGTGCCCAGAACTGGACACAGTACTCCAGGTGAGGTCTGACCAGAGCAGAATACAGTGGCACTATTACTTCCCTTGATCTAGATGCTATATTCCTATTGATGCAGCCCAGAATTGCATTGGCATTTTTAGCTGCCGCGTCACACTGTTGGCTCATGTCAAGTTTGTGGTCAACCAAGACTCCTAGATCCTTTTCACATGTACTGCTCTCAAGCCAGGTGTCACCCATCTAGTATTTGTGGCTCTCATTTTTTTTTGCCCAAGTGCAATACTTTACATTTCTCCCTGTTAAAATTCATCTTGTTTGTTTTGGCCCAGTTCTCTAATCTGTCAAGGTCGTTTTGAAGTGTGATCCTGTCCTCTGGGGTGTTAGCCACCCCTCCCAGTTTGGTGTCATCTGCAAATTTGATCAGGATGCCCTTGAGTCCATCATCCAAGTCGTTTATAAAGATGTTGAATAAGACCGGGCCCAAGACAGAACCCTGTGGCACCCCACTAGTCACTCTTCTCCAGGATGAAGAGGAACCATTGATGAGCACCCTTTGGGTTCGGTCAGTCAGCCAGTTACAAATCCACTGAGTGGTAGCATAGTCAAGACCGCATTTTACCAGCTTCTTTACAAGAATATCATGGGGCACCTTGTCAAATGCCTTGCTGAAATCAAGGTAGGCTACATCCACTGCGTTCCCTTCATCTACCAGGCTTGTAATTCTGTCAAAAAATGAGATCAGGTTAGTCTGACATGACTTATTTTTCAGAAATCCATGCTGACTATTGGTGATCACAGCATTCCTTTCTCCATGCTCACAGACTGTTTGCTTAATGATCTGCTCCAGAATCTTCCCTGGTATTGATGTCAGACCGACTGGGCGGTAATTATTTGGGTCCTCTCGTTTCCCCTTTTTGAAAATAGGGACAACATTTGCCCTCCTCCAGTCTGCCGGGACTTTGCCTGTTCTCCAGGAATTCTCAGAGATGACTGCCAGTGGTTCTGAGATCACATCTGCCAGTTCTGTTAATACTCTTGGATGCAGTTCATCTGGCCCTGGAGACTTGAATACATCTAAACTAGCCAAGTATTCTTGTACTATCTCCTTAGTTATTCTGGGCTGTGTTTCCTCTGCTGAATCATTTACTCCAAATTCTTCAGGTCAGGCATTG
This sequence comes from Podarcis cretensis, assembly GCF_951804945.1. Lineage (NCBI taxonomy): Eukaryota > Metazoa > Chordata > Lepidosauria > Squamata > Lacertidae > Podarcis > Podarcis cretensis. The sequence goes on along the minus strand of NC_137170.1, from coordinate 114,263,874 downwards.
TTTTCTTTATTGGAGAAGACTGAGGCAAAGAAGGCATTGAGGAGTTCAGCCCTTTCTGTGTCCCCTGTTTGCATTTCACCATCTTCTCCTCTGAGTGACCCCACTGTTTCTTTGTTCTTCCTTTTGCTACGAACATACCCATAAAAGCCTTTTTTGTTGTTTTTAACCTCTCTAGCAAGCCTGAGTTCATTCTGTGCTTTAGCTTTTCTGACTTTGTGTCTACACGTGCTGGCTATTTGTTTGAATTCCTCTTTGGTGGTTTCCCCCCTTTTCCATTTTTTGTACACATCCTTTTTTAATCTTAACTCAGTTAAAAGTTCTTTAGATAGCCACCCTGGCTTCTTTAGGCACCTTCCATGTTTCCGTCTCATTGGTATTGCCTGAAGTTGTGCTTTTACTATCTCCCTCTTAACAAACTCCCAGCCATCATGAACTCCCTTTCCTTTTAGTATTACTGTCCATGGGATCTCACCCAGCACTTCCCTAAGTTTTATGAAGTCGGCTTTCTTAAAGTCAAGAAATTGAGTCCTAGTATGCTTGGCTGCTCCTTTCCGCTGTATAGTAAACTTCAGAAGAGCATGATCACTCACGCCTAATGATCCTTCCACTTCTACCCCACTAACCAGGTCATCAACATTGCTTAGGACCAGATCTAAAATGGCTGTTCCTCTTGTTGCTTCTCCCACTTTCTGGACAATGAAGTTGTCTGCAAGGCCAGTGAGGAATCTGTTTGACTTTATGCTCTTGGCTGAGTTTGACATCCAACAAATATCTGGGTAACTGAAGTCCCCCATTACTACTATCTCCCTTCCTTTTGCATGCTTGGCCATCTGTTCCAGGAAGGCATCATCTATGTCCTCCGTTTGGCTTGGGGATCTATAGTAAACTCCCACAATGAGGTCACTGTTATTCTTCTCTCCCTTAATTTTGACCCAAATGCTCTCACTTTGGCTTTGAGGTTCTAAGTCTTGGATCTCTTCACAGGTATACACATCCCTGACATATAACACCACTCCTCCTCCTTTCTTGTCTGGTCTGTTTCTCTGAAATAGATTGTATCCCTCCACTATTACATTCCAATCGTGGGACTTATCCCACCAGGTTTCAGTGATGCCTATTATGTCATATTTAGTTTGCTGTACCAAGAGCTCAAGCTCATCTTGTTTATTTCCCATGCTTTGCGCATTAGTGTACAGACATTGAAGTCCATTAATCATTCCCCCGTGTCTCTTATTTAAGGATTTTTTCCTCCCACCACTAGGTCTGCATGCTGTTTGCTCCATTTGGTCTATGACATTTGGATGATCATCTTCATCAATTGATAGACTCCTACCTTCAGGAGCACTGTCTCCCTCCTCCACATTAGTCAGTTTAAAGCCCTCCTGATGAGGTTTCTGACATTTTTGGCAAAAACATTCCTCCCAACCGCTGTGAGGTGCAGCCCATCACTTGCCAGAAGTTCATCTTCAAGAAACTGCAGTCCGTGATCTAAGAATCCAAACCATTCCTGTTTACACCATTTGCGAAGCCAGCTGTTCACTTCCACTATTTTTCCCTCTCTCCCTGGGCCAAGTCGTTCAACTGGGAGGACAGATAAGATGACAATGTGTGCATTTAATTGCTTCAATTTCCTGACCAGAGCCTCATAGTCTCTTTTGATCTTCTGGAGGCTGTTGCTTGCAGTGTCATTGGTTCCCACATGAACCAAGAGGAAGGGGTATTTGTCAGTGGGTTTTATGATTCCTTGCAGTCGTTCAGTTACATCTTGGATCTTAGCCCCAGGGAGACAGCACACTTCCCGAGACATCTTGTCAGGCCCACAGGTCACTGCTTCTGTTCCCCTCAGTAGGGAATCCCCTATCACCACTACACGCCTCCTCTTAGGTCTGGTCGGGGTTGTTCTGTTTAATTTCTGTCTTATTTATAGTGTCATTGTTTTTTGCCTTTGTGTGGATCCACCCATGGAGACTTCATCAACTTGTCCCATGTTACTCTTTGTCTGGTTGTATTGTTAGGAGGATTAAATCTGAACACTACATTTCTCAGATCAGTAAGAAAGCTATCTGAACATTCCCTACTTGTGGAAGACTCTTGAGTGTGTATATAGACTGCAGCTATAGTCCTTCCTTTGCAACAATGCTTCCATATCCTCCCTCACAGGAGTCACCTCCTAGGGTGACTCCCCCCCAATAAAATATTTTGCACTCCCCCCAATAAAATATTCGTGGGGACCCCCACCCCTACAAAGTTGATGGGCATTGCCATTCAAATGGTATGTGTGTCCCGTGTCATGAGATTGATTATGTGGGGCAGGGCTTACTTGGCCCCTTCCAAATATTTTATTCAAGTTGGAACCCCTGTCCTCCCTTATGTCTTCTGAAAACTTTTGTATTCTACCAAAAAACAGAATCAGCACATGTTGAGATTTGATAGAACATGAAGTTGACAGGGGGGATATTGTAATAACGATACAGAAGGGAGAATTTTCGTCCCTTTGCTTTCATACACTCACTGCCAATCTCTGTACAGGGAGGAGATTTACCACAAAGAATGCAAAGACTGCTCAGAACCTTTCAACCTAGCATGCAAATTAATTTGTACAAAGACTAATTTTCTGACTCTAAAGTTCATCCAATTTATTTACTTAAATTACATTAATTCACCCTCCTGACCTTTCAAACAGCTTATATTGTCTCGGCTGACAACTGCATAACAGTACTTAGCTGTTTCTTAATCAGCGCACCATTTACTTAACTCTGAAAGCTAATATGAAAATGCCTCATGTGTTCTGATCACCCCTTCAATTTGTATAGCCCCACTACTCCCTTCCCTTTGCATGGGACTCAAACACATGTCATTCAGAATCACACTAAACTGAGTAGTTAAAATTAGATAAAATAAAAACACATGCTCAAATCTCACATCCATTTAAAAGCTCAACCGGGTAGCAAAATCCACCCCAAACAGAAGCATATTCTATAGTAATAGCCACCCCACTTATCTGCAAGCAAGCAAATTTACCTGTCCTTCAGAACAGCTTTACCAACCCAAGCACAAGTTAATCTGAAACAAACAGAAGAATGGAGGGTAACACAGGAGAATTTGTGGATGATGTCATTGAAATAGTAAATGAACAAAGCATTGCAACTCCATACTAAATGCCTACTGGGAAAGCAACCCATAACTATCCCACAAAACTTTTAAACCAACAAAAACATTGAGGTGGAATATAGACAGACTTAAGACCTCGTGAAGAACCGTGTAAGAGCTCGTCCACACTTTCGCTTGACCCGGATTTTGTGTACTGATTAATTCCCCCAGGTCTGAGAGCATCTCTTGTTGTTCTGCAGTTGTGGCTAGTGAAACTCCAATCTTACCCACTGAATTGGATCTTATAAGATGCGCAGGAAATCCAAATAAATATTTTGCTTAACTGAGCTTTGCTTCAGCAGGTAAGACTGGATTTTCACAAGGCACAGCCACAGAACAATGAAGAAAGAACTTGGACCTGGGTGGCTTAATCTGTATACAATGTAATCAAAAATTCAGGTCAAGCAAAAGTGTAGGTGATTCAGTATTTCCTGGGAACAGAAGCAGCTCTCATCAAAGCTCTGTTTCAGAGTTCTCACTCGCACGGGTGACAATCCTATGAATCTGCTTCATGCAGACTCCATTGTAGGCTCATTCCCTTCACATGATTGACAACTGGCCGGTAGTTATTTAGATTTTCTGAGTCCAAGGAAGATTTCTTGAAGAGTGGTCTTACCACTGCCTCCTTCAATCAGGCAGGGACCACCCCCCTCTTGCAAGGAGGCATTAATCACCTCCCTGGCCCAGCCAGCCGTCCCCGACCTGCTAGTTTTTATCAGCCAAGATGGGCAACGGTCCAGAGCACAAGTGATTGCCCCAACCAATCCAAGCACTTTGTCCACATCCTCAAGCCTTACTAACTGAAACTCATCCAGCATAACAGGACTAGACAGTGCTCTGGACACCTCTCAAGATTCATCTGCTCTAACAGTACAGTGGTACCTCAGGTTAAGTACTTAATTGGTTCCGGAAGTCTGTACTTAACCTGAAGCGTTCTTAACCTGAAGCGGACTTTCCCACTGAAAGTAATGGAAAGCGGATTGATCCGTTCCAGACGATGAAAAAACACCCCCTAAAACAGCAATTTAACATGAATATTACTGTTTCACAAGACCATTGATCCATAAAATGAAGGCAATAATCAACGTACTGTACTATAAAATAAATAAGACAGTATTTTAGATGAAAAAAATTAATATTTATTTCCAAACTCACTGTTTGGAGGGGGCTCAGGGTCCTCTTCCACAATCACAATCGGCTTGGCTCCCTGCATTTGTGGAGGCCTCAGAGAGCTCCTGTGGCTGGAGCCTAGTCGCAGAGCCTCTGCAGGCATCGTGGATGCCGGGGCTTGGCTCCCAACATCCGTGGAGCCCTGCAGGCACCACAGATGCCAGGGCTAGGCTCTCGGCATTCATGGAGCCCTGCAGGCACCGTGGATGTCGGGGCTTGGTTCCCGGCATTCGCGGAGCCGCTCTAGGCACCGCGGATATCGGGGCTTGGCATTCACGGAGCCACTCTAGGCACTGCGGATATCGGGGCTTGGCTCCCGGCATTCGCAGAGGCCTCAGAGAGCTCCGTAGGCCCCGCCAATGTCCGGGTTTGCCTCCAGGCAGCAGCGAGGCCTCCAAGAGCTTGGACAACTTACTTCCGGGTTACCTCCGGATTAAGTCCGCAACTAGAGGTACTGCTGTAGAGCCAAGGTCCCAGTGGGTGCAAGCAATTTTATCCCCCATATATTTTGCAAACAAGTCACAGCGGGCCACCGTTGATTTTACCACCTCTCTTGGGCCAGACTGTAAAAGGCCCCATACTACCCAAAAAAGCTCTGCCAGGTGGCATGGTGAGGATGCAATGGAGCCAGGAGTCTCCAAATAGCAGGAGTAGGGAACTGACAGGGAATGAGGACATATCTGCTTGTGAGTCACAGATCGAAAAACAAGAGTAGTCAGAGACTGGTAGATCAGAATCATTGACAGGTTCAAGGGTAGAGACAACTTCTTCCAGCAAGGGGTAGTTGCTCGCTGAGATCTAATATAGTCCCTCAGCCTGACTGCCCTCCCAGGTTCTGCCCTCTTACTGGAGAATGGAGATCATTAAAGAGATGGGCTTCTGGAATGAAGCCTGGCACCATGTTGTTTCTCTATTGCCCCCTGCCTGCAGTGGAAAGACTTTGCACATGTGACCTTTTGGGGAAATGATGATCTGAAGGTTCAGATGCTGAAGTCTCTGGGGGCCTTGACTTCCAGACTTAAGTTAGAAGTCTCAGATTCCTGGTCCAGAATGTGGTGGCACTACTGACTTAGTTAGCCCCTCTCCCAATCAAATCACTGTTTGTAGGCTGGGTTGTAACACAGACTTGATGGAGCCGACAGTCTTTTTAAAAGGCAATCATACATGAGAGACTAGTATGTTGACTGTCAGTCACTATGATGCATATTTATTATGGCTTTCAAAATATATCAGCAAAATCGCAACAGCACTTTGGAGATAGCAAGGAACTGAGAAGTAGCCCACACAATTTCTTGTTCCACTGGGAATACACTTGATTATTTGTTCACACCCCATAGTTAAAAGGAATAAAGAGAAAAATCATAAAATATTAGTGATTGAGGCAGAGTGTGAGTTACGTAGTATTATCCCCTTCACACTAGGAGGGGAGCAAGGTTTTTTCAGTTCAAGGGTCACATGGTGGCCACCTGCTGGTGGTGGGTGGGATGAGGGGCAAGTGGGTGGGAACAGATGTCACTACATTCAAGTCATGCAAGAAGTCAAGGAGTAGGTCCTTTGTGGTGTCTGGCCTGAGGAGAATGCAGGGCCTTTAAAGAGCCTGGGGGGCAAATTTGGTCCATGGCCCCTGATATACACCATCTCCAGAACATGCTCTCCCTGATTTGAAAAGTCAGCAAGGAAGATTCCACAGCATCTGTTACCCAACAATTCTTCCTGATAGCAAGGAGAGAGAATTTCCTTCCAATCCTAAGTTTATCTTAGGTCTGTGAACTTGACATGCACAACTTTTGAGGAGTTCCCATATATATCAGCTCTCCTGTGTAGCAACGTCAGAGAATTTCAACAGAAATGGAAATGAGAGCATGTTTAGTTCCACCCTAACTCACCTTTAGAAAATAATAATAATCAAAAGGTGGTTGTCAACGTTCCTTCTAATTTATCGCTATGCAGTTCAAAGTTTGCAAAGATATATTGTTTACTAACAGACAAAACTTTAAAACACTGTTAAATGTCCAAGTGTTGGAAAGGCATGTAGTTTTAAGTTATATTTCATTTGGAATTCAGCTGACTGTCCTTGGCTTGTAAATGACTCACCATGACAATCGTGTTTGGGGTGCTGCTGAGTCAAGGCGGTCATAGGAGTCAGTTTTGCTTATCTTGTCAGCACAGCTCCCTATATAAAGTTTACCCATCCTTCAACACAGTAGGAGCCTCTGCAGTAATCCTTTACATTTCCAGCACATGGAGGAGAAGGAAAGTTAAGTGAGGGCAAGTAAGTTTGGGGAGGGATCCATCTTGTTTCTCCATTGTTAACCAACATCTTGGCAGTTTATGAAAAAGAAAGCTTCATTTTTTGGTCCCACATTTGATGCCCCCTTCCACACAATGCAGAGAAAAATGTACAATTGCATCATGTAAATCCACAAGAGAGTTCAAGCTGAGCAAAATAAGATATTTTAACTATAGATGAGGTATTGCACTAAGCAGGGGTGTTTCTAGATGCTTAAAAGAATTTGGGCACTGACCCACGAGTGACATAAATTTGCACAAAATAGGCATATGCTAATTTGTATGTGTAGATACAACTTTAGGATGACTTTCAAAAAGGTCAAATACAAACTTGGTGTTTGTTGTTGGGGTTTTACTATGAACTGTGGTATGGAGATAGAATTTTCTGGGTCCAGAATGTCTTAGGGTGATTTTTCAAAAAACCTGAACAACTATTTGTGCCCGGATTCTTACTTCTTGAATTATGGCAACCCTAAGCACTTGCATATACTTATAAGCCCCTTGTCACCAGTCCATACCATCCACACATTATACCCAGCAAGCAAAGTACAACACAATCTGTACAACAAATAGAAAAGAAGAAACTCTCCTGTGTGCATAGCAGAAAACTCAAACAAGTTAGTCAAGACACACATGATATGCATTATCAAGAAAATAAGCATGCAGAATTGTCAGCAAACGTGTCCATTTTAGGGATCAGAAGCTTGTGAGATGCACAAAAATTTCGTTGATTGGTTAAAAAATAAACACCAAAAAACAACCTGAAAGATTGTATTTCTCAATTCCAGGTTGTGGAGGCAAACAAATGATTTTATATTTCTGTCCCACTCAAATTTCCAAGAGACATTTTACTTATTGGGTTTTGGTACAGTAGAAAAGACTCGGGCTACCCCCTAAAACAATGCCATGGGCACTGAAACTATATAAGATGAGAATTCAGGATGGAAGAGAAGAAACTGAACCTTGTTTTTCCTATAGGCAGATTCACCCTCACTTCCTTTTTTTCTGATCCTGAGCTAGAAATATAAAGCATAAGAGAAGAGAGAGGGATTTTTCTTCTCCTATTGTAGGCTTTGTATCACTAAAATCTATGACCGCTTAGCTCAATGGAGGTTAGATATTTCTAAGGCCCCTGGTTTTATTCTTCCCCCATTGTTCCGAATTGTGCTGGCAATTCATCAACAGGACAGGATTCTTCCTCAGCGGTGTCAGCATGAGAAAAGTGCAAACTCTTTAAGGCTTGCCCTTATTTAAATGCTCTACAATGAGAGAGTTTAAAAGGGAACACAGGCAATATATTCATGAGATGCTTTATTTGACAAATCCCCCTGAAAGTGCATAATGTTTTCTTGTTATATATCATCCATTGGCCAGCCTGAACACCTTTTTCATTTCAGAGCTGTCACATCAAACTGCATTTGACTAAAATAAACCTTGGGAATCAAATGTTGATATACACTAAAGCCTGTTCTGTGGCCCATAAATCATTGGGCTATTTGACTACAGATCCCTTTTTCATTTGGATGAGCTTTCATTCCATTCTGACTTGACAGTTATAACTCATAGCCATATTTATTTATTACCTCTGTCCTATAATGCTGCCCAACAGCAATAAACATGAGTCTAATGATAACAGAGGTTCGAGATGGATGGGGAGACACCCAGTAGGAGCTGAATCAGCCTTGCGTAGCTTTCGTGCCCCTAAGAGCCTCCTACTCTTCCACTGGCATATAGATGGAAGAATTCAATGCTGCTCTAAGATGAAAGTTCCACCACCATAAGCATTTCAGCTTGGTTGATGAAGCATTCTCCCCTCTCCTCTCCGTGTGGCATTCTGGGGGTTCTCCTACCACCCCCCACTCCTGAGCCAATTTTGGGGTGGCACAGGGGAAGGAGAGGTGATATAGTGCAACTAATTAGTTGAATCTACCCCAAAGGGGAAATAATAATAATAATAATAATAATAATAATAATAATAATAATAATTTATTATTTATACCCTGCCCATCTGGCTGGGTCTCCCCAGCCACTCTGGGCGGCTTACATAGAAACCAAAAATACAGTAACATATCACACGTTAAAAACTTCCCTGAACAGAGCTGCCTTAAGATGTCTTCTGAATGTCAGGTAGTTGTTTATCGCTTTGACAATCAGCAAGGGATACCCACATGACCTGAAGGTGCTGCTGTGCAATGCCAGGTCAATGATTCATAAGACCACTGCCATCCATGACTTGATCATGGATGGAGGACTTGACCTGGCATGTGTAACAGAGACTTGGTTGGATGAAGCAGATGGGCCTGTCCTTGCCGCTGCTTGTCCACCAGGTTTCTCTTACGCACAGCAACCCAGGTCATGTGGGCGGGGAGGTGGGGGTTGCAGTGATTTTTAGGAAGTCATTAGTTTGCACCAGGCATCCTATTGGGAAGACCCAGTTTTCTGAGTGCATGTTCTGGAAGTTGGGCAATAGGGGCAGTACAGGATTCTTTTTGGTGTACCGACCTCCCCGCTGCACCAAGGATTCCCTGCCCGAGCTGCTTCAGGTCGTGGCGGATGTTCTCCTGGAGATACCTAGCTTGGTCGTCCTAGGGGATTTTAACATCCATGCCAACACAACCTTACAAGGGGCCGCTCGGGACTTCGTGGAAAGCATGGCCTCCATGGGGCTGTCCCTGAATAAGTCTGGCCCAACCCATAGCCGCGGACATGCCTTGGATCTGGTGTTTACCTCTATGGATGTTGGTGATCTGACACTAAGTAAAAGCGAAACAAAAGAAGTGCCATGGTCAGATCACTTCCTGGTGCTACTGGACTTCTCTGCGACCCATCCCCTCTGCAGGGAGGTGGGACCAATTCGGATGGTCCGCCCCTGCCACTTAATGGATCCAAATGGTTTCCAGAGAGTGGTAGGGGATGCTTTATCCCATGTTGATGGCCTTTCAGCTGATTCCCTGGTGGCCCGCTGGAATGTGGAGTTAACCAGGGCTATTGACTGTTTGGCTCCGAAGCGCCCTCTCCGATTGCATGGAGCCCAGACAACCCCGTGGTTTTCCATGGATCTGAGGGCAATGAAACAATCGTTGAGACAGCTAGAGCGCCGGTGGCGGATAACTCATTCCGAATCTGACCGGACACAGGTTAGAGCTCAACGTCGAGCCTACCAAGTGGCGATAGCGACGGCGAAGCAGAATTTCTTCACCGCCTCTATTGCATCTGCAGAAAACAGCAGCAGGAGACTTTTTCAGGTGGTTCACAATTTAGCAGAACCACCTACAACATGTACGGGCCACATGTTCTCCTGCAATGATTTTGCAAAGTTTTTTGCAGATAAAATCGCTCAGATTCGGGAAGAAGTAGACTCCAACGTGGGAGCAGGGCCGGGGCAGGAGAGTGCTAGAGTTTTGTCTAGTCAAGTTGAGTGGGATCAGTTCCAATCTGTTACCTCCGAGGATGTGGACAGGCTGCTTGGACGAGTGAAACCAACCACCTGTCTCCTGGATCCTTGCCCATCCTGGCTTATAAAAGCTAGCCGGCAAGGACTGGGCGATGGGCTTTGTAGGGTGGTGGAGCCTTCCCAGACCCACTGAAAGAGGCGGTTATTAAACCGCTTCTTAAAAAAACATCTTTACATGCGGCCACAATGGCCAACTATCGCCCAGTCTCAAATCTTCCATTCTTGGGCATGGTGATTGAGCGAGCGGTTGCTGAACAACTCCAGGCACGCCTGGAAGAAGCGGACCATTTGGATCCCTTCCAGTCGGGATTCAGGCCTCATCATGGGACTGAAACTGCCTTGGTCGCACTGTTTGATGATCTCCGGCGGGCTAGGGACAAAGGTGAGAGCTGTTTCCTATTTCTGCTGGATCTCTCAGCTGCGTTTGATACCATCGACCATAACATCCTTCTGGGCCGTCTTGAGGGGCTGGGAGCTGGGGGCACTGTCATACAGTGGTTCCGCTCCTTCCTCCTGGGCCGTGTTCAGAAAGTGGTGGTGGGGGATGAGTGTTCAGACCCCTGGGCTCTCACTTGTGGGGTGCCTCAGGGTTCTGTCCTCTCCCCCATGCTTTTCAACATTTACATGCAGCCGCTGGGAGAGATCATCAGGAGGTTTGGGCTGGGTGTTCATCAGTATGCGGATGATACCCAGCTCTACCTCTCTTTTAAATCAGAACCAGTGAAGGCGGTGAAGGTCCTGTGTGTGTGTCTGGAGGCGGTTGGAGGATGGATGGCAGCTAACAGATTGAGGTTGAATCCTGACAAGACAGAAGTACTGTTTTTGGGGGACAGGAGGCGGGCAGGTGTGGAGGATTCCCTGGTCCTGAATGGAGTAACTGTGCCCCTGAAGGACCAGGTGCGCAGCCTGGGAGTCATTTTGGACTCACAGCTGTCCATGGAGGCACAGGTCAAATCTGTGTCCAGGGCAGCTGTTTACCAGCTCCATCTGGTACGTAGGCTGAGACCCTATCTGCCTGCAGACTGTCTCGCCAGAGTGGTGCATGGTCTGGTTATCTCCCGCTTGGACTACTGCAATGCACTCTACGTGGGGCTACCTTTGAAGGTGACCCGGAAACTACAACTAATCCAGAACGCGGCAGCTAGACTGGTGACTGGGAGCGGCCGCCGAGACCGTATAACACCAGTCTTGAAAGACCTACATTGGCTCCCAGTACGTTTCCGAGCACAATTCAAAGTGTTGGTGCTGACCTTTAAAGCCCTAAACGGCCTCGGTCCAGTATACCTGAAGGAGCGTCTCCACCCCCATCGTTCTGCCTGGACGCTGAGGTCCAGTGCCGAGGGCCTTCTGGCGGTTCCCTCATTGCGAGAAGCAAAGCTACAGGGAACCAGGCAGAGGGCCTTCTCGGTAGTGGCGCCCGCCCTGTGGAACACCCTTCCAGCAGATGTCAAATGCATTAAAGGTAATACTAATACTAATTTTGATGCAGTTTTTTAAAAAAGAAATGCATTAAAAGTAATACTAATACTAATTTTGATGCAGTTTTTTAAAAAGAAAGATTGTCCCAAACCCCTGGCCTACCTGGCAGCAAGACGTTATGCCAAATCCAAAGTTCAAAGTCCAGGGGTCAATCCATTTAAGCAAAGTCCAAAATCCAAAGTCTGGAGGTCAGGAAATGCAGTACAAGGCCAATCCAAGTAGCCAAGTCTGAAGTCTAGCAGTCAACATACAGTGCAGAGTCAAATCCAAAGCACAGTCCCATAAAGGTCCAGGAGCATCCAAGTCAAGGTCCATCAACATGGGCAACTAAGTAAACACAGCACCCCAGCTCTGCTTCCTTTTGTACTGTGTATGCTGACTGCAGCATCCAGGCTTGACGAGGTAGGTGACCCTTACTTGCTCCAAGCCTACTCCAGCTGAGGAAACACACACCTCTTCCTAGAGCTAGTGAGTCCCACCTGGCCAGCTAGCAAGCTGGGCTGTGGGCCCTTGCCTGCCTCAGCCTCCTAGAGCATCCCTCCCACTGCTCCCTATGCCTCAGAGTCCACTGTGCTCGTGGAGACTGGGGCCCTTCTGGTGATGGGTCCTGCTGCTCTGGTTCCTGTGCATTGACCCCCATCCCCTTGTCATCCTCCATCACCCTGTGAGTACTTCCTTCCTCATCCCCAGTTTGTCCCGGTGTGTCCCAGGGATCCTCTTCCTCCTCCACATCATCCTGCCAGTACATGACACAGATTGATGGAAAGGACATATAAATAAACATATGCAAAGAAATAGGCTCCTCTGTCCATCTCTAACCTCTGGGACCTGGTTGAATTGTAAAAGTGCTCTCACCAGCATGTTGTTCCTAACGTTCAGCTGAAATCTACCTTCCTGTAACTTAGATTAGATCCAGACGTGGCCCCTGGGTCAGCAGGGAAAACATATTTGCCCTTTTCTACATGCATGTTCATACGTGATATTCAACAAATGTACAGTCTGTACCTGTATACATCCTTGTATAGCTGTTCACATGTGATATTCAATGAGCGCACAGCCTGTGTACACAGTAGCTAAGCTGCACAAATCAAAAATTGTCAACTCTTTCATAAAAACACTTGTACATGTGTAGAGACAGCTTGTGAACTGTGTTAAGTATAATGTAAGGAGAAGCCTTATGTGACACTCCTTCAGGAGTCTGATGAGTGTTCTCCTGTCCACTCATCTCCAGTTTAACTGCTCCAATCAACAGACTGGCATCATTAAGAGAAAACTGCAAATGCTACATTTGCATGTACTACTTCACATTGCCACGTATAACATGGCTCTCCTGTTATTTACAAGTTTAGGCCAGTGAGCCTAAACTGGATGTCTGCAACTATAACAATACATTTAAATCTAAACATGCCAAGGACTTGGAGTGGGAAACAGTAATTATATGAGAAGGATTGATCCTTGCCTGTGGAGGTCTCTCAAGGTCTCACACGAAGGCCCAAGTCAAAGAAGGTCTAACAAATTATCAGATGAGCCATCTGCTTAGTTAAATGTCAGCTGCCAAACTTACTCATCATTGATCTATTGCAGTCTTTTTTTTCTTGGCGGACAGAAAAAGGTGAAGCTGTGAGTATAATTGATTCTGTCTATTTATTTGTCATAATTTAAATGCTTAGAGCAAAAAATGTACTGCTATGAGTTTGTGGGGGTGGCCTGGACCTCCCTTTTAATTCCTGGGTGCCAGACACTGGATTTAGCATGTTAAAACACAAACCAGGCTGGGGTCTTGTGTCCAGGGAATTGCCCAGGGAAGGGCTTAGGCTGAATTATTACCTCTTCCCCACTTCTAATTCCTGGATCCAGGAATTCAATTGCTGGAATAGCCAGGCTGCCCTGGTAATGACCCCCTTAAAATGGGTTGTTAGGGGCACAAAGAGAGTGGCTCTGTGGCATAGGGCAAATGGGAGGATCCCCTCCCTCAACTCAGAATTAGACAGAAAGACAAAAGCCTTTGAAGCAGAGTTTTAGAGTTTGCTGTGATGTGAGCTAGAGAGGAAAAGTGGGAGTCTGTAAAATGCAGCAAGCTAGAGAGAGGGTCAAAGGGGGAAAGAGGACTCTCTTCTGCAAAAGCTTTTACTTCTTTAAGCAGATACAGTATTTTTGAATTTTTGGGTGGGGGTAGCAAGGAGCAAAACAGTAACAAAACCTAGGATTTTATTTATTGGTTATTTGTATTTATTAAAACATTTCTGTACTGCCTTTCACATTGGATGTTTAGGTGGTATAAAACAGCATTTCAAACAATGGAAATGCAATACAAGTGAAACAGAGCTAATAGCCCTGAGCAAGGTTAAAATCACAAGCAAACCATTAGTATCAGATATTAAAAGGATTTTCCCAGTCTTTTCTGGATAAGTGCCAAAATGCAAGTAATGTTGGTGTTTACCTAAGCTGATGGAAGAGGAGGATGTTGGGACACTACTCCATCCTTGTATGAACATCACTACCGGTGGATACTGTTATATATTGAATGCTATTACTTGTTAAGTTTTGGATGCGTTGCTTGGAGCTCAACCTAGTTGCTGGGAAAGTGGCACATATTTTTGAAATAAAATTTAAAAACAAAATAAAAAACAAAACACAACCTGCTGGTTTTGTTGTATTGTTAAACTCTCACAGTGCTTCCCCTGGCTGGAGCAAAGAACTCAAATAAAGGTCAATGCAATCAATTTAAGTTACATTCAGCATGACATCTCTCTTTCTACTTACTTTCAAGTTATCCAGATTCTTTTTTTAAAAGTTTCAAGATAGGCCAACTGATCAGGTAAAGCACATTTTAAGAAGAAAGGTGGAGTGCAGGGGGGAGTGCAGAATGCAGAAAGCTGCATTCTGACAAATAGGAAATGTTATGTATTGAAGTTCTCACCCTGAGAACTATCGTGGAGTATCGTGTAGATAGCTTTCACTCAGGTCCACGTCAGTTATTTTGGCAGGAAACCCTGGGTTGTTGTTGCTACAATGTTGACAGCCGGCTGCCTATAAAAGCAGGCCGGCTGAACTGTTTGCTGTTCAGTTCTGTTCTGGCCTGTGAATAAATGATTGAAGAATCGCTTTGTCGTCTGATATGTTCACCCACAACTTAACAGGAAATCAGATGGATCTAACTATTCTCAGGATTCCATGCTTTTTCTCCCACCAAGCAAATATTGTAATAGATCCAATGGTGATTTAGTTTGGCGTGCAGCCTGTAACTAAGTATGTCACTTATCTCACCATTTCAAAACTGTATTCTGAAATGGTAAACTTCCAGGAAAGATGTACTGTGTGCCTTTTTTCATATATAGATTTGCTCCAAGCATCCAGCACACAGGCAAAGCCAACACAGCATTCCTGTCAGTACATTTGCACCAGCCAGCCTCCCTGCTGCCTCTTCCCAATAAGCAACAATGACCACCACCAAGCTGCTTTTTCTGTCAGTATTCTGAGCTGACAGAGTCACAGGCCAAGGCAGTATTCAGGACCAAGGGACAAACCAGGAGGTATGAGCGAAGAATAGCCAAGGATACAGGAGCACACCAGAGCTCAGGACGACCTTGTTGTTCAAGCAAGGTTAAACTGAAATAGGAAATAGTTAATAGTCCTCGCCGCTGAGGAAGATCATACCCTTCAACATTTCTCGGATGAAAACAGGAATGTCCTATTCCATCATCAACATCATTTTACTATTTATAACCCACCCATCTGACTGGGTTGCCCCGGCCACTCAGGGAAGCTTCAAACATACATAAAAACATACCAAAACATTAAACATTTAAAAACTTCTCTCTACAGGGCCGCCTGCAGATGGCTCAGGGGTCGGATAACTCCATGCCCTCCAACATTTCTCCGATGAAATTAGGGACATCCTAAGGAAAACTGAGACATTCCGTTATCAAATCAGAAACCAGGACAGCTTGGAGGGTCTGGAAGTTCCAATTGGCACATTGATTGGACGAGGTCAGCCTAAGGCCTGAAGGTACCTTCCCCTGAGAACCTGCCTCCAGCAGTTCACTGATTTGCAAGCAGCCCTTGAGAGGAACATATATACGTATAGGCATCAATTCTCAGGACTAGCAATGCAATCTTTTTCAAAACACATACATTTTGTAATGAAAGCTAAGGGAGAATTATTTCACTCAGTTCCATTTTGGGTGGGGGCGGGGAGAGACAGTAGCTGTGGTCAAAACATTTTTCTGTCGCCTTCTATGCAGTTCTCAGTCAGACTCCAGACCTTGTTTGCACAGGGTTAAATGTCGCCGTGGATGTGAGGAAGACGGGTCTCCTGAATGCCAATTTAGAACTGTCTGCAAAACAGAATTGTGACCTTCTGTGTTTTGCTTGCAGCACAGATTCAATAGCTGCTGCTCACTGTAAAGCTGTTTTAATTTTCATGGCAGGTAAACTGGGGATTGTTTCAGAGCCCTGGCTTTCTAAGTGTGAAATGAGCCTTCAGAAGCAGTTTGTAGGGGAAGTGTACATTTGCACATAACTTCATCCCAAGCCAGTATGTGAGTGTTCACTAAAGGAGGTGTTTTACAACTCTGCGGTCTATGTGTCCTCCCATATTCTAGGCTTTTGTGATCCTGACAAAGGCGGCGGGGGGGGGGGGGCTCCTCTTTTGCAAGGGGTTTTGTAAGTGTGCAATTTTTCAGGGATCAAATGGCCTTGCACCCTTTGCAATCCTATTCCATTGAACAGCAATCTAAATTTGCATAGGATTCCTCTGATGATGAGTTAGCTCTAACCAAGCAGAATGTATTTAGTGAACGTGCATATATGGGCATGAGAGGTGACATCACAGTGGCAAGTTCCACCCAAACTTACGTGGCTTAACTGATACTTGTAGAGAGCCCCCTCATGCATGCACACATACTGTTCATGTGGGAACCTTGCAATTCTAAGTCAATACCTTATTGCCTATTTGGTCAGATGCAGCTAAATCATTTCAATAGCAGGAGCCAGTGCAATGAGTTCCCACTAGTGCAGTGGGGCTTTCTCCCCTCCTCTTCCACCATGCATGCACCCGCTGTGCCCTTCACAAATTTGTTTGGGATAGAAGAACCCCCAGAACAATGGGGCACTGGGGGGACAACATCTGTTCTGCCTGCCAAGCAAAAATGCTTGTGCTAATGGAACGATTCCTCTCTAAATATTCTGTATGGGTACATTTGTTGAATTCCACCCTAAATATTCTGTTAGGATCAGATTGCCAGCTGACTTGGGGGTGGGATTAGAGCTCAATCCACTCCTTTCCCTTTAAAAGTTGCTTGACTGGGAAAATTAGCAGGTAAATAAACATTATACCCTGCTAAATATTTTTTTAAAAAAATATACTGTTGAAGATACAGATACAAAAATAAAGTTAACAATCCTGTGTTAGTTTTCAGTCAACAAGCCCACTATCAGGCACCTTTGGTTAGATGCAAGCCAATATTTCTGCAGCCTTGCACAACATTGTCTTTTTCGTAAGGTTTCCTTAGGGATTAGTTGAATTGGCCATTTTTGTTCAATCCCCGAATGTCACTGCAAGATAAAGAAAATACAAAAAATGTAAGGTTTCTTCCCCTTTCATTTAGAGCCGGCCGCTGTATTGTGCTAAGAGGTCCATTTCCATTTAAATTATTTCATTCAAGCAGAGGTCAAAGGCTGCAGAAAAATCATAAAATATCCAAGGGATGACTAATTTGCCGCTTTCACTACGCTGTTCAAACCTCTTGTACATGTCCAGATTTCATTTGGTGGTCACATTCTCAAGGACGGCAACATCTGAACAGGCATGTCTACTGGAGGTGAATGTTAACTGATTAAAGCAATATTGCTTTCTTACCACACGGTCCTGAACACATCATTTCGAGAATCAATTTCATCGAGGGATTTTTGCTTAGTGGTAAGTACAGTATGCTTATAATTGCAACCTTAGATGTGTCTATAGTTTTCTAGTATTGGCCCTTTAAACTATTTCAGGAGCACAACAATATTGCTTCATCAGAGATGCTCCCTGCCAAGTCATCACCTCCACAGCAATACACTTAATAAATGCACAAGTATCCCTGACCTATTAAGCAGTGCAAAGGTAAGCAAAGGCAGAGATCTACCAAGGTCAGATCTAAAAAAGCACTTGAGATCCCCACACTGCAAAGAATCTCATCAGTTCTCCACATTTCCACATCAGTTTGCATTAAAAAAAAAAAGTTTCTATCGAGATTCATCCACATTTTAGTGCAGATTTTTCCTGATACCCACATTTTTACAAAGCAAATTTCCAAATATATGCATTTTTATGCACATTTTAGCCTAGTAGATGCATTCTGTACATGTTCCTTGGCTGGATAACTTCATTGCAAGAGACAGAGAAGTGTGGATTTTGAAGGATGGCTGTGTTCCCCTTTGTATATTGTTTTTGAAAGTGCAGATTGGTTAGATGTGCCTTTAAATGTGAACTGAATTGAATTTCTCTGCCATTCCTAATCATTTTACTAAAAGAGTGCAGAGCCAGAGAAGAAAACTAATTTCTATTATCCAGTTGGATGCCTGTTAATTTTAGTCCAGTTCTCTCACCAGAACTAAAACTTGAATGCTCTTTTTTTAAAAAAAAAAACAAAAACCCACTATCCTATTCCACAGGATTGATCAAGACCCAAAGGCCATCTTCATTTTTAAAAATCCGGTTGTAACTTAGATTAGAGAGACGGCGGCCCTCAACCCCCCTGCCCCATGTGCAGCCTCATTTCTCCAGAGCGAGCAATCCGAGGATTGCCATTATAAATCCTTCACACAAATCACAGATGAATGCTGGCAGTCTGTACATAATCCGCTTTCTTGTTCTTTTAAAAACTGTCGTTTTTCCGCTTGACAACAGTGAGGCTTTTGTAAAAACATTGGAAGTTAGGAGCATTACCATATTTTGAGGCTGTCTATTGTATAGAATGTGTCATAGAAATAATCCTCATGCATTTTAAGAGCTTTCCTGCCTGTTCCCCAAAGCAGCGTGTTTTCCAACAAAAAAAAGGGGGGGAGCTATAACCACCATATATATATATATATATATATATATATGAAAGAGAGAGAGCGCCTGGGGAAAATCTCTTACACCCACAGTTAAATCAAAATATCATCTGCTAAGTCTGCCTAGTACTAAAATGAAATAAGAAAAAGACACTGTGTGGTTGGCTTCCACTTCAACCATCCTAACCCTCTAAATGGGTTCTGATGGTGCATACCCAAGCAACAGACCCTCCAAGTGTCCCTATTTTCCAGGGACAGTCCCAGATTTACAGAAGCCATCCCAATTTTTGATTTTATCTCAGAAAGCCCAACTTTTCCTCAGGACATCCCTATTTTCATTGAAGAACTGTTGGCAGGTATGGAGTTATGCAACCCCCGAGACAAGGAGATAAGTAACTACAGAACCCTTAAAAGACATCTGAAGGCAGGGAAGTTTTAAAATGCTTAATGTTTTGTTATATTTTTATATATGTTGGAAGCTACCCAGAGTGGCTGGGGCAATTCAGTCAAATGGGTGGGGTATAAATAAAATTATTGTTATTGTTATTATTGAATAGGACATTCCTATTTTCATTGAAGAAATGTTGGGAGGGTACGAAGTAAAGCTTCTTTTTTGGTCACCTTGCCTCTCTGTAAGAATGCAACATAGGAAGCTGCCTTGGGCTGAGCAGAACCATTGGTGCATATGGCTCTGTATTATCTACACTTTCATTGTCTACACTGAAGGATCGTCTCCACCCCCATCATTCAGCCCGGACACTGAGGTCCAGCACCGAGGGCCTTCTGGCAGTTCCCTCACTGCAAGAAGTGAGGTTACAGGGAACCAGGCAGAGGGCCTTCTCAGTAGTGGCACCCGCCCTGTGGAACCCCCCCCCCCATCAGATGTCAAGGAAATAAGCAGCTATCCTATTTTTCAAAGACATCTGAAGGCAGCCCTGTTTAGGGAAGTTTTTAATATTTAATGCTATATTGTTTTTAACACTCGATTGGGAGCCGCCCAGAGTGGCTGGGGAAACTCAGCCAGATGGGCAGGGTATAAATAATACATTATTATTATATTATTCTTATTTAAGGCTTCAGACAGAGCCTTTCCCATGCCTACCTGGGCATGCCAGGGGTATAAACCCTGGGTGCCTTAGAATGCAAGGTGGGTGCTCTTTCATAGAACTACCCCCCTTCCCAGTTGTGATTTGCAATCCCAGGCCCAGTGAGCCCACCAGCAGTGGAGACTCAAGCATGAGAGATGTGAGAAACACAGGACAAACATCTTGGGATTAACAAACCCACAACTTGGTTGATTACAGATGTCAATAGGCTTGGGCATAGGCATTGGGTGTGCATCCTGAATCATCTAACCCATCTGCTGGCTGATTGCTTGGCAGGGTCAATCCTGGGTTAAGGTTCAGGTTATGACATCTGTCAAATCAGGGTGACTTTTCCAAGATCAACACCTGGGTGGGAGGAGGCAGAATTAAGGTCTGGGCATTTGGAAAGAAGTACATTCATAGATTATTATTTTTCTGGAATCAAATAACAGGGCAATAAGCACTAAACATGAGCTATATTCAATTAGTTTTTCAGAAGTTGTTTTTACAGTATGTCATGTGAAAGCTCAAACATAATGTGGAAATTTACAGTCAGGGAAACATCAGGGGAAAGGAATAAACTGCCATGGGAACTTAGTTCTAGTCTCCAGGGTGGAGAGTAAAATACAAACATTGGCTTATCTGTTGGATTTTTTTAAAAAAGGGATTGTATGTTGCCTTCGGTGCCATGTGATTGGAAACATGTTTAAGAAGGAATAGCAACAGTAATAGATTGGATCCAGATTTAGTCGTGCTTAAGAGTAGATCCATGGAAATGAGTGTTCATGTTTCGTCTGGATCCAGTCCAATAAATTATACATGCCCGATCTTGGTGCATTTGGCTGTTTGCATGCACAAATATTCCTGCCCCATAGCTGCAGAGAAAATTCTCATGCATCTGCAGAATTATCTGTATTATTATTATTATTTAAAAAATAAAAAATCAGCATGATGCTTCACACAATGAAAGGGGCTGCCAATGTCGCCTGGACTCTTGGAAATGTATTTATGTTCCCAGAGGGAAATTGCCCACACTCTCCCTTTCACTTTTATATTTGATAATTATTTATTTTGTTCCTTAATTGGCTAATTATGCCTGCATTGTGGCATCTTGGAAGCAAACCGTTCAATATAATTGCTAATGAGTAGGTTTTGTATTTTGTTGCAGAGAATTCGTAAGTATTCTCTGCCTGGTGTTAAGAGGTTTGTAATGGGTTTAGTGTGCTAATTATTAGTTATTTTGGCATAGTGCGAAAATTCTAAGAATACGGGAAAGCTAGACTTTGGACTGGAAATTAACAATGTGCCAGAAATAGTCCAAGCTCCTAACTGTGCAAAGTTAGCAGCTCAATCATATTCTTTTTTTTTTTCCCTTTTCTTCTTTTTTCCCTTTTTCTTTTCTCCTTTTTTTTTTTTTTTTTTTTGTTATAGAATACAAGGAATCATAGCTGCTTCTGGTATTATAGAATCATAGAATGAATCATAGAACTGTAGAGTTGTAAGGGACCCAGAGAATCGTCTAGTCTAACCCCCTGCAATGCAGGAAAATGCAGCTGGATTAAACCCACAAACTTGCCATTATCAGAACAATGCTCTAACCAACTGAGCCACCTTCAAGCCATCATAGTGGTGTCTGCATAGTGACATATGTGCATTGACAGTAGCCCCCAATCACACACACACACACACACACACACACACACACACACACCAGGCATTGGAAGACAAGTATGCTTGATTAAATTCAGCAGACTAGGTAGGTTTGTGACCCTTTTGCATTTGTTCATGGAGGCAATTTCAAGCCACTCTTCTAGAAAAGGTCTTGATCAATTGCAATCTGTTTATCTGTTCCCAAGCAGTAAAAGTGTAAACAGAAATCCATATCAACGAAAAGAAAAGAACTCACACTGAAACTCACCTACAGGTGGTACCTAACACCAAGGAAACTAGCGCTAATACACCCAGGAACCTCACCAAAATGCTGGAGAGGGTGCACCTCCACAGGCACATACCTCCACATGTGGTGGGAGTGTCCCAAAATTCAACTATTCTGGACAACAGCCATGCAAGAAATATGTAAAATAACAAAGCAAGTATTAGACTTCACCCCAGAATTGGCCCTACTAAACATCTTCCAAGACAACAATGCCCATTTACTCCACAAAGAACTCATAACCCACCTACTTTCAGCAGCCAGAAGCACCATAACCAGACACTGGAGAGACCTGTCAGGAGTAAGCATGGACCAATGGTACCAAATAGTATGGGAAACAGCCCTACTAGAAAAATTAACTAACAAACTGAAACTGACACGGGGACAAACAGAAGAAGACACCTTCACCCCGGTATGGCTCCCCTTTATCACATACACAGCCCAACAGGACAATGACAATAATCCACCAACAGCATACAAATCAATATGGCTAACTTGATCCAAAACACCCACCCACCTCACTCACACACGAAAACAAAGATCACCACAGCCAATCACAAACAAACAATCACATCCTAGGCCAACCCCAACCTCTCTCACCACCAAAGGAACACAAGTGAACAACACAAGCACGCTGACACCAAACTACATACATTAAGCATAATAGAAACACCGCTACCCCACCCCACCCCCATCCATCTCCCCTCCTTCCACCCTCCTTTCTTCTTCTTTTTTTCTTTTTTTTTTTTCTTCTCCCCCTAATGCCTCAACAAATGAAATGGATTTGTAAAAATGTTACACGGAAAAAAAAAAAAACGAGGCATTACACTTACACTGTAAAACAAGAAAACCCTTAATAAAATATATTAAAAAGAAAAAAGAAAAAAGAATTTCATAGGTGGTTTGCTAACAACAATGGTAAACCCTAACGTTCCAGAGCACGGCGTCAATTCAAACAAAAGAGGGTTTTGTTTGCGTGGTTGCTGCCGATGCGATATATGTGCTTATATGCAATATGTGGTTACTCAGGAGTAAATTGCAGCTGAATTCAACTGAACTTTTTCTCTCATGTACCCGTGTGTAAGATCAGAGCTTTTAGGTTCTTCTAAATCTAGTGGAGCTTTAGGCATCAGCAGAGGCCAGAAGCACTTTACACTGGCATGTGTATGATGAGAAGACTCTGGCTCTTTCCTTTGAGATTTTGTTGTGGCAACTTACATACCATCTCCTTTGAAGCCTTGAGGCTGGACTAGTGTTAATAAGCCATGCTTCAGGCTGCCCTTGATAACTTGCTGGAAGTTGCAAATGATTTGAGGAGTGGGGGGAATTGGCCGCCCATCTCTTAATAGGAATGATTTCTGGAGCACATTTCTCCTTGACTTCAGGGTCTGCACTTCAAATGGATTCCAGTAGCCTTCTGGCCACAATTTCCAGACATTGGCTTAGACCTATGAAATTCCAAGTGGTTTGCAGATCACATACCTAACCACTTTCTCTTGTCTTTGTTTTCCAATACATTCTCAAAAAAAAAACCAAAAAAAACTGAGCCCTTATTATTTCACTATGTACGTGCATATCCACAGATGGGAATCAACAAAGGTTGCTTCCCCCCTTCCCCCATGCTGAAATAGAAATGCAGGGAAGCAGTGCTTAAACTCTAAAAAGGATCTGTCTTCATAGTGCAACATCAGTCACTTGGCCCATGAACCAGGCAACAATAGCAGGAGAAGGGGTACTTCTGCACCATAATTTCCACCATCTCTATCATTAACCATGTTGGCTGGGACTGATGGAAGTCCAACAACAGCCAGAGGGCCACAGTTTTCCCCTCCCTGATTTAGAGAGAAGGCATTCATCCTCCTCCAGCTGCCTGGACTCTCTTTTTCATCAGAAGAGATCCCTCAGGGATTCTATCCTATTGCACAACTACTGGTTTCTAATAAAGAGCCATGCCATTCCTGCTTGCTTTCTCCCTCATCCCCAAACCTCATAACAATTCACTGTAGTCATTCAGGCAAACAATGCTCTTAACACCTGGAGAATCTTCTGCTGTTCTTGAATGGTCTCCTATCACCTGCCCTCATGCCAGTCCACCTGTATTCTACTCCTGCCCCTCCACAAATCCATGCTACTATTTTTTTGGACTTATTGTAAATGATGCTAAAACCCACAAAAGATTTCAAGGTGTGTGGGGGGGGGGGAATCAATCAAATCTGTTTGGGAGGGAATAGGATTGGAGGAGGAATCCCCCACAGAAAGTTAGTTCCAAAAATCTGTCCCTTATGTCATTTTTTACGCCTGGTTACTGAAGCATCTGCTACTAATTTCAGCGTAACTATATTTGAATCACTGGTCTCATCTAAAATGGCATTTTCTACTTTCCCAGTGAGGAACCAGAGATTTAGCAGATAAAGTTCAAGTTTCTCATATCTACAGACTTTCTTAGGACAGTTATCTATGCATTAGCTTAATTCAACACAGCAGAGCTCCAATCAGCACTTTTGCAGATAAAGAAAAGCACAAATATCACATGGTAAAACTCAGCCACACATGTTACTCCCTGGACCACAAAACAGAAAGCAACCTTGAGAACATAATGGTGAAAGTGAAGTGGAATTCTGAACTGAAACATTAACATATAAGCATCAGTGAAATTGGTCACTTGGGGTAGATCTAGACACAGGGGGGAAACACGCTATAAATAAGTCAGAAATTAGATTGTTATAACAAAAGAAAGAAATCCCTATAGAAAACCATGTTTTAAAATTCCTGCTCCATGGCGCCTTTTAGTGTTGCATGTTTATAGCGCATTCAAATCACTGTTTCTTTACTAATGGAGCTGAGTCCCTGGTTCTAAATGGAATGCTAGACATCTTAGTAGCACAAACACATCAGAAATTAAGAATTACCTACTTTCTTTGATAGATCTGAGGCACAAGAAGGATAATTTAGAACAACATCACTCTACTCAAAATGAAGAGGTGTACAATGTTGGCTTAATGAACATGGGTGATCATAAAAAAATGAGAGAAAATATATATTCCTAGGGGCTGTGTCCCTGTCTGTGCCACTCATCAACCCCCCTGCCATTCCCCAATGTCAACTCCCTAGAGCTTCCCCTTCATGCAACTACTAAGCTCACTTTTCACCTTCCTAACCCCATTTCTGGTATGTTCTGCATGCAAAGCAGATGTTCTACTACTGAGGTAAGCACCTTCACCCACAGCATCTCTCAAAGCTATACTCTATGCAGGACCAGCAAAACATATGTATTCCACCTTTCTGCTACCTTTCCACAGTAGCAGAAAGCTTTATCAGTTCTTATCCAAACTCAGAAAACAAGCTGATCTTTTTTAATCTAATGCCCATTAGTATTATAATGGAATTGTGAACTTTGAATTACCTGTGTTACTTCAGGAACTCTCTTAATACTTGACTTCACCCATTGATTTTTCACCTTTTACAGCTACAATACCTGTGCCCTGCAAAGAAATAAAATATGGCAAGGGCTTAAACAGTAGAGTGTTTTAAATATTTAAAAGTAATTTGAATAGGCATTATTCATATTAATAGCTCTAGTTTTGAGGACGAGTCAGAACGGGAAGTTTTCACATGACAAATGTTACCATTAAAATTCAGTAATGAATGCATTTTTAATAAGGCAGTGATCTTGTTAGCTTTAGAGGTGATTTGTTGTTTTTCTCTTTTCTTTTAGAACACCTAAAATCTGAGTAAGCCTCATCAGATAATTAACCAGCATTAATTACTTCCTATGAGAAAGACTTCTCATTTTATAATTAGGGGATGTGCTGTCGTTATTTTCATTATTTTTTCCCCCTTTGCAGCAGGTGTCTTTTATGTAAAGGGTGCTCCAGAAATTGTTAACATGTGGCGGTATGCTAATAAGAAAAAAATTAGACAGCTCTTTCTACAAAGATACTGGGGCTCTTAAGTCAATGGTTCCTGGTTATACATAGAATTACTTACTTTCCTACCACATGCAAGCTCCCCCTCTTGAAGTCTTAACTAGGTTATTTGGGGAGGGGCATGCCACATTAGCCTTGAGATTTTAATTTATCATATTTATATCCCACCATTCCCCTAATGATCTCAAGGTGGCATGTATTTCCTTTTCATTGTATCCTCACAACAACCCTGTGAGGCAGGTTAGACTAAGATAGGAATGCCTCTGAATGGGAATGTCTTTTGCTTTTCACAAATAAGCCTGGGCACCTATACAGACACCTGAGATTTGGGTCAGGTGTGGCAAGTCAGAGGATGTGGCTTAAAGGTTGCTTGGAACCCTGGCATCTCACTTCAGAAATTAACTACCGCCTCCTCCCCTCCTTGAGCTTTGCAAGGTAAGTCTCAAAGACAGCCCAATTATTAAATGACCTTCTTGGAAATCATTAGGAACCCTGCTTATCTACAAAATTCCTTGCAAAATGAAAATTGCTTGACCTTTACTCTACTAATATGCAAGATATACTGCACAAGGCCCGGCTCTCATAAACGGTAAACAATACACTGAAACAATATTTGCTGAATAGTCAATTTCTACCATTTATAAGGCTACCTTTGTGCTCCTTCTCTCCCTCTCCCTCTCAGTTTTGCTTCCAAAATTACCACTAGTTCATGTTTAATATCTAGATTCCATAATACTTCATTAAAAGAAGCCTGCTCAAATTTCAGTAAGACTAACTGGAATATGTAGAACTTCAAAGTAACATTTATAACAAGCCAGCACATTATCTATTAAAGGCATGTTATCAAACTGCTAAAACCTCCGTGCTGAAACTTGCCTAGCACAAGATTCTTCATTGCTTATAGGCTAGATTAAGATAGTATATGCAAAAAGATACCAAGGCACTTGGCAGGAGTATAAATAAACTGCATGAAATAATAAAAACACATAATTTTGCCCTCTCTGCAGCAAATGTTGTGGACAAATGTAATTCCAGATATAGTAACTTTTGCTAGTTATATAACAAGGCCATGGAAGGTTGTTTCACCAGCTTGTTGAAGAGATGTAGCAGATGTGAAAACCCCACCAAATTAAACAAAAGGAGAAAATAGATGTTGCAGGAAATTAATTTTGCCATGTAAAGAGTAATTTCAGCCAGCAGCAGTCACGAGAGAGGACAAAATACCTAGTATCACACCAAGCATGATGCAACATGCTTGCCCTCTGTGTTATTCCCTCCTAGAGAACTGTGTTGAAGAAATGGACCGTGTAATAACATCAAATGTATAATAAGATGACTACTACTACTACTACTTATTATTGTTGCTGCTGCTGCTGCTGAAATTTGTATACTGCCTTTCATCCAAAGACTACAGGGTGGTCCACAACATAAAAATACAAAATGATAACACAAAATACATTTAAAAACAAGAACAGAAACAATCCAATAACCCTCCTCCCACAAACACATTTAAAAGGACACAGGATGTTGATCAGTCAAAGGCCTGGTTAAAAGAAAAACATTTTTGCCTGGCTCCTGAAGGTATGTAATTGTCAGGGAACTGCCATCGGAAGGACAGGTGGTGAGAAGGCTTCAGGAGAATAGGAGAGACAATTCTTCAGCAGAAGAGGGAACCAGTAGGGGGAGTGCGGGAGCTCCAAAGGAAAGGGAGTCGGAGGGGAGGCTCTGGGATACTTCCAGCGAGAACAGTGAGGAGGTATCAGAACAGCTTTTAAGGACCCCCACCCCCCGCCGGAAACTGTCACGCAGGGAATCCAGGAGGCGCATGTCCGTGAAACAGCTTTTATGTTGGAAACGTTTCCGCAAACGCCCTCTGTCAGATTCTACCAGCGACTGACGGAGCCATGCTGAAGGGCTCCGCTCAAGGCAGGGTTTCACTACACTGAGTGAGCTCTGAGGGATCCAGCTTCAACGCACAAGCAGCTCATCATCCCACCACAGCAATCTGACAGTCCCTGAAAGCAGCTTGTGCAAAGAGAGGCATCATGAGCAACCCAGCCGGAGCCGGAGATGGGGGAGCAGCTGCAGCCGGTCCTAGCCTGGAAGAAAGGTACAGGATGTTGGAGGTACAGTTAGCTCTGCAAACGGCGAGGCTGGAGGAGAGGAGGGCTCATGATGCAGAAAAGGGGAAAGCCGCCCAGCTCTCGAGGAAAGTGCCAGGACTGGTGCAGAAGTTTGGGGGTGATCCCAGGAATTATCAAGCCTTCAGGACAGAGATGCAATATGCCCTCAATCTGCAGTTTGATGATTTTCCTGATGAGGATTCGAGGGTTGCTTATGTGATTGGGCATCTCGAAGGCGGGGCCAAAGATTGGGTGAGGCCACTAATGGCAGCCAATAATGAAGCCCTAAGGGACACAAGGAAGTTTTTTCGCGCCATGGATCTAATGTTTTCCAGCGAGATTGAGCAGGGAGTGGCGCGCAGGCAGTTAATGGCGTGTAAACAAGGGAACCGATCTGTCCGTGAGTACTGGACTGAGTTCACCATGTTGATCCATAAATTAGGATGGGATTTGTCAGCGGAACCGATACAAATGCTGTTCGAAGAAGGACTATCTTCGGCAGTGAAAGACGAACTTTCCCGGGGGCCCAGGGCGGAGTCTATGGACCATCTGACTAAATCAGCGCTGGCCATAGGATCACGCCAGGAGGCCAGAGCCTTGGAGAAGCGGGAAGGGAAAGGGGAGCGTTGGAGGGATTTCCGCATTCCAGAGATGCCAGAGCAGCCTTCTCTGCCAGCAGAGCCGATGGAAATCGGAACAGCGCGCGCGCGCGCAATTTCAAACCCCAGTGAAGGGCGGAAGAAGGAGGGAAAAGGCGCCAAGAAATGTTTTCTCTGCCAACAGCCAGGTCATTTTGCCAGAGTTTGTCCGCAAAGAAAGGAATGGCAAGGAATGGCGGGAGCTGTTGGGGAGGAGGGAGAAGGAGCTAAGGAGCAAGTAAAAGCCAACGCCTGGCTGCCACCGACGGGGCACAGCAGCCAGGCCAAGGAACAGTAAATGTGCCCACGCCAGAACCCCCAAGACCAGCTCTTGTAATAGAGGTATTGCTGGAGCTGGCAAACGGACACCCACTAAAAGTGAAGGCGCTATTAGACTCAGGCAGCTCCTGCAACTTTATGAGTAAGGAGTTTGCAGCCGCCCATCAGATACAGACCATTCCTTTAAAAAATCCCCTGCAGGTGAGCACGATTGATGGGAGGGCGCTGTTGGGGGGAGAAGTAGACCAGCAGACTGTCCCCATGACAATGAGGGTGGCAAGACACACGGAACGGATAGCGTTTAATATAGCCACGTTGGGAGGAGCGCCCATCATTTTGGGGATGAGCTGGCTAGCGCTGCATGATCCGCTTGTGGGATGGCATCAGAGAGTGGTTTCCTTTGGGTCAGCACATTGTATGGGACACTGCACAGAAAAAGGGGGCCAAGTAGGCACTCAGGCCACGTTAGCAAAGATAGAAGCAATGGATCAAGGTAGGGTACCACGACTATATGCAGATTTTGCCGACGTCTTCAGCGAAAGGGAAGCAGATAAACTACCCCCGCACAGACCCTTTGACTGCCAAATCAACTTACTTCCAGGAGCGCAATTGCCAGTGGGCAAGGTGTATGCAATGTCTGACAGAGAGATGCAGGAGCTAAGGGAGTTTATTGACAAAAACCTCAAGCGTGGGTTCATCAGGGAGTCACGAGCGGTGGGGGGTAGCCCAGTGTTCTTTGTAGACAAAAAAAACTCGGACAAACCGAGATTAATTGTGGATTTCAGGGCCCTAAACGCAGTGTCCGAACCCGTGACTTTCCCTATGCCCAGAATCGATGACATTCTGACCCGGGTGAGAAAAGGGAAGATTTTTACCAAGCTGGACCTGAGGGGGGCGTATAACCTGATACGTATGAGAAAGGGAGATGAGTGGAAAACCACTATGTTCACCCCCTTGGGGGCATTTGAGTACTGCGTTATGCCTTTCGGCCTCCAGGCGGGTTCAGCAGTATTTCAATCATTCATGAATCACGTACTAGGACCATTGCTGTACAAGAACTGCGCTGCGTTCTTGGACGATGTACTGGTGTACTCAGAGGATGAAGAGCAGCATGTGCGAGATGTACGAGAAGTACTGAGCAAACTGCAAGAAAACCAGCTGTGGGTGAAACTGGAGAAGTGTCAGTTTCACACCAGGGAGGTGGAATTCCTTGGGTACCGGTTGTCGGACAAGGGGCTGGCCATGGATCCTAGCAAGGTGCAAGCGGTGCTGGAATGGAGGCCACCGAAAACTAAGAAAGATGTGCAGAGGTTTTTGGGGTTCGGAAACTTCTATCGGAAGTTCATCAAGAACTTCGCCCATTTAACAGCCCCCATCACGGATTGTCTCAGCAGTAAGAAGAAATTTGTCTGGACGGAAGAAGCGCAGCGAGCTTTCGAAAGTTTAAAGAGGGCGTTTGCTTCGGAAGAACAACTCTTACACGTGGATCTGCAGCAGCCGATGAGGGTGGAAACCGACGCGTCTGACAGAGCGGTGGGCGCCGTGCTCCTGCAGCCAGGAGCGAATACGTCGGAATGGAGGCCGTGTGCCTTCTTCTCGAGGAAATTGAACAAGTCTGAGAGGAATTATACAGTGTACGACAGAGAATTACTCGCTGTCCACGAAGCGTTCAAGAGATGGAGACACCTGTTGATTGGGGCGCAACACAAGGTTCAAGTGCGGACAGACCACAAAAATCTAGAATACTGGAGAACAGCCCGAGTATTGAACCAGAGACAAGTAAGATGGGCGCAAGAGTTCTCCAAGTTCAATTTTGAAATTCGCTACGTGCCAGGGGCTGAGAATGTCAGGGCGGACGCTCTCTCCAGAAAACCTGAGTACTTGGAGGGGGAAGGAGGGGCGGAAGAAAGACATATCATCTCAGAGGACCACTGGGTTTGTGGGGCGGCATTGGTGGGGCAAAGAGAACTGGTAGAGGGTATTGAAAACGATGAATATGCCCAAGAGAAACTTAGGGAACTCAGGGAGACAGGTGAGAACGCAGGGGGGGTTGAGGAAAAGAACGGAAAACTATATTACAAAGGGGCGCTCTACATACCAGGTGGGGAACTAAGAGGGCGGGTGCTTAAACAGTTGCATGACAGCCCCACGGCGGGGCACTTCGGGCAGCACAAGACCATGTGGTTGGTTACCAGGGAGTTTTGGTGGCCCAAGGTGCGGGAAGACGTGCGGGAGTATGTCAGGGGATGCGACAGGTGCCAAAGAGCAAAGGGAGAGAGGTTGGCGCCAGCAGGGTTATTAGAACCCTTACCCACCCCAGAAAGGCCATGGGAGATGGTATCCATAGACTTCATGACCGATCTACCGAGATCCAAAGGGAAAACCGCGGTCATGGTGGTGGTAGATCTACTAACTAAGATGTGCCACTTTATAGCTTGTTCACATGCAGTGACAGCGGAAGAAACCGCAAGGTTGTTTGTGGAGCACATTTTTAGGTTGCATGGCGCCCCCTTGAGGGTTTTGAGCGACAGAGGAAAACAATTTACTTCTAGGTTCTGGAGGAAACTAATGGGCATGTTGCATGTGGAGGTAAGTTTTTCCACCGCCAGGCACCCAGAAACAAATGGGCAAGCAGAAAGGGCAAACGGGGTTTTGCAACAATATCTGAGGTGTTATGTAAAGGACAGAGAAACTGATTGGGTAGACTGGTTACCTCTGGCAGAATTTGCCTACAACAACGCGGAGAACGTGTCCACAGGGATGAGTCCCTTTCTAGCCAATTATGGGTGTCATCCTCGGGCGTTTCCAGGAGAGGGCGGGGGAAGGTGGAGTGTACCTGCAGCGGAAAATTTTGTTGAAGAGATGGAAGCGATCCACCGTCAGCTCCAACTCAACTTAGAGAAAGCCAAAGAAGAATATAAGAAGCAAGCAGACAGAAATAGGAGGGAAGGCGAAACCATAAGGGTGGGTAACCGGGTGTGGCTATCCACCCAAGGACTGCCGTTCAAGGGAGGGTGTAAGAAATTGAGACCCAAACGGTTGGGACCCTTTGAGGTCATACAGCAGGTCAACCCAGTAGCATTCAAACTCCGATTGCCCAGTCACATGAAATTGCACCCAGTATTTCACAGGTCATTACTGTCGCCATACAGAGAGGGATGTGAGTGGGGGGAACATGAGAGGGAGGTCACCCGGACACCCGTCATAGAAGAGAGAGAACGCAACATGGATGTGGCAGGGATCATTGATTCCAGGTGGAAGGGGAATCAGGTGGAATACTTGGTAGAATGGGAGGGGGAGGAAGAGTCAGAAAACACATGGGTACCGGCAGAGGAAGTCAAAGACGAGATTTTAATAGAAACGTTTCATCGGCGTTTCCCAAGGAAACCACAACCAGTGGCAAGGTTTAGGAGGGAACACTTCGGGACTACAGATGAGGAAGGGGAGTTTGAAGGGTTCCCAGAGTCGGGAGTGGAGGTGGAAACAGATTCCGACGAAGGAGAGGAAGAGGGGGAAAGAGGCGGAAGGCCGTGGTTAGAAGTGTTTGAATCCTCGGAGGATGAGGGGAGTTCCTTCCAGGGATTTCCGTCCTCGCCGCCAGTAAGAGAAGAGGCGGGAGGGGGTGAAGGGGGCCCTGGGGGGGAGGTGGATGTCA
Source organism: Podarcis cretensis (assembly GCF_951804945.1). Classification (NCBI taxonomy): domain Eukaryota; kingdom Metazoa; phylum Chordata; class Lepidosauria; order Squamata; family Lacertidae; genus Podarcis; species Podarcis cretensis. The sequence continues at coordinate 114,231,655 of NC_137170.1, read as the reverse complement.
GGGAACTGCCATCGGAAGGACAGGTGGTGAGAAGGCTTCAGGAGAATAGGAGAGACAATTCTTCAGCAGAAGAGGGAACCAGTAGGGGGAGTGCGGGAGCTCCAAAGGAAAGGGAGTCGGAGGGGAGGCTCTGGGATACTTCCAGCGAGAACAGTGAGGAGGTATCAGAACAGCTTTTAAGGACCCCCACCCCCCGCCGGAAACTGTCACGCAGGGAATCCAGGAGGCGCATGTCCGTGAAACAGCTTTTATGTTGGAAACGTTTCCGCAAACGCCCTCTGTCAGATTCTACCAGCGACTGACGGAGCCATGCTGAAGGGCTCCGCTCAAGGCAGGGTTTCACTACACTGAGTGAGCTCTGAGGGATCCAGCTTCAACGCACAAGCAGCTCATCATCCCACCACAGTAATGAAGCTGCCAGGCGAGCCTCTCTGGGGAGAGCATTCCTCAAACAGACAGCCACCACAGAAAAGGCCACTAACTTCTCATGGAGATGTCATACATAGGAGGGCCTCAGATGATGATCGCAGGGTCCAAGTCATTTCTTATGGGGAGAGGCGGTCCTTGAGGTATTGCAGTCCTGAGCTGTCTAAGGCTTTATAGGTCCAAACCAGCACTTTGAATTGAGTCTGGAAACTAACTGGCTGCCGGGATCTGTGTAATATGCCCAACCCGCTTTGCCCCAGTGGTCACCAAATTCTGCCTCAGTTGAACCAACTCTAGAGGCTGCCCTACATATAACACATTGCAGTAATCTAACCTTGAAGGTAGCAGACACTGACAATAAAAGTTGAGAGGAAATATTGGGGGGAAATGAGTAACTGAGAGAAACTGAAATTGACAGATTCACCTATCCCTAGATAACACTATGCTTAGCCATTCATTACCAGCAAGAAATGAGAAAGGGACGCACAATGGCAGCAGTTTTGTGACTCTCATAGCATCCAGAAACTGGGTTTACAACATGGGATGTTTTGAAGAGCTGAGATCATGTGAAGGAAGAATATATATTTTAAAATAGGAAAAACTAAAATGATACCAGCAATATACGCAAACACATTTATAGGGATGAGACATAACAAACATTTGGTAATAGTTTTGTTTAATATCATATATATATAATTTTCCAAACTAGAAACTGCAGCTGCTGCAAAAGAAGGATGGTTTAGTATCACATTATTTTTCCTATTATCTATTCTCCTTTTATTTTAGAGCTTATTTTGCTTACTAACATTTTTATTATGTGTGTTTCATAGAGATTCATTTCAGTTTTGCTCTCTTCCACTGTGATCTGTTATAGCTCTCATGTCAGCTGAAACATTAAGTGTCAACATACAATGGTTCTTTTTTATGTAGGAAAGTGTTTTCTTCCCTGTTGAAAACATGTTTAAGCATGTTCTAGATATTGTATAATCATCAACCTGATCATTTTTGAATACTGTTGTGAATGAGGTTAGCTACTACGTGTGGGACTTTAGCGTTGAAATGGGATGTGTGTTGCATCCTAGAAGAGGGACCTTGGATCCCCTAAATGAATACATCTCGCATTTGAACATATTGGCTCATCCCGAGATTCTCTCTTGCTATGATGAAATTATGTTTAATATTGCATAAAATGCGGTATATTTTAAATGCATTGTATCCAAGTTACTGTAAAGAATGTTTATATACATTATTAGTATTTTAAATACATTCAATACATTATTGGTATTGGTTTGTCTCTGGAGGCTGTGGACTCTCTTTCCTTGGAAGTTTTTAAGCAGAGGTTGGACAGCCACCTGTTTTGTATGCTTTAGCTTAGATTTCTGAATTGCAAGGGGTTGTACCAGGTCACCCTTGGGGTCCCTTTCAACTCAAAAATTCTATGATTCTATGCTTCCATGGAGCTGGTATTTTATCTGGATAGCTATATTTTCTTCTGTAAAGGTTTTTGAAGTCATCACGCTGGGATCAGTGTACAGGGACTTTGTAAGATGAAGATAAATGTAACAGATTTATTGTTTTCGTAACCGAATTTCTGCAAGTAAAGCTTTAGAACTTATTCTTCTTGCATTGAAGAATTTATTTCTACATAAGGACCTAGTTGGCACTCGTGTCTCAAGAGACAATGGAGTGCACTCCAGGGATGAAGTCAAACCACTGTGTTAGTGGCAACAAAGTGACCTCCCTAAGGTGGAAGCCTGGGAAGGATATATGGAGTTCCTGGGCTGCCCAGATGACAAGACATCCCCGCCCCCCAATGTGGTCCAAAGGAAAGCAGAACAATACATTTGGCAACAACTTGGCTGCAGGAATTGTCAGAAGGAGGTGTACAAGGTGCCATACAACTGTCTTAGAGACTCCACTCCAGATTTGTGTAGGGTTTACTCCAAGGCCTTTTCTTCTCCCAAAGACATTCCACGAGGCAGTGGAGGTTTAGGACCAGAGTTTTACTTCTCCTAGATGGGCTACCTTCCCAGGTTGAAGAGCCCCATCTGCTCCTCGCTTCCTTCTTCAGCACGTGCAGAAACCGCCTTCTTGACCATGGGACCCACTCTTAGTCTTGTCTCCTGTCTTTGCATGCAGGGGAATGCCCTAACTCACGAGGGTTTGTTACAGATTGACTACCCTCACCTGGTTTAGCCAGCCACTCAAAGCTGTTACCAGTGTCTCTGCTGCTGAATGTTGACAGCTTCTAGGAGCCACAGGTGAGAGCTGAGGGCAGGGTGGTGTCCAAAGGTGGACAAGCTACCCCAGAAGGAGCATGGCATGGCCCACATCAGAGGTTCTATGCCTCTCCTAACTCCCCACACACCCCAACACAAGGACCAGAGCAGAAAGAAATATTCCACTAGCAATATCTATCAACCCAGTCCTTTAAACTGAGAAGAGGGCATCCCTAACAGCAGGGTGAAGGATCTTTCTTCACCCCAAGTAAAACAACCTTCCAGGGGCCACATGCAAAAATGGACAGAGCAACAAACGCAATGTTTACCTTTGTGCAATAGGTTAGTTTCTAGACACGTACCTCTCTTTCCTCCATCCAGGCAACTAAAAACATTATCCAAGTTCAAGGACACATTCCAGCAAGGCAAAACATCTCACGGAGAGTGCAAAGCAGGCTGGTGAGGGAGAAAGAGGTGACTGTGGAAAGTATATGGTGTGGGAAGAGTCCTGTGGGTCATATACAGAGGCTTGGAGGGACATACAGTGGTACCTCGGGTTACATACGCTTCAGGTTACAGACTCCACTAACCCAGAAATATTACCTCGGGTTAAGAACTTTGCTTCAGGATGAGAACAGAAATCGCGCGGCGGTGGCGTGGCAGCAGCGGGAGGCCCCATTAGCTAAAGTGGTGCTTCAGGTTAAGAACAGTTTCAGGTTAAGAACAGACCTCCATAATGAATTAAGTACTTAACCAGAGGTACCACTGTATTTAGCCTCTGGGACTTTTCTTTTGCCTGGGAATCCATGCAATATCTTCTTTTTTAAAAAAAATCTAACTATCCAGCATCTTCTTAAATGACAAACACTCCCTAGTCCACCACACAGATGTCTCCAGCAGACATAATTTTTAAAAAAGAGACGAGAAAGCACAAGGCAGAATTGAAGAAGTGAATTGAAAAGGTAAGTCAAAGAAACAGGGTGGCCAGCTGCACGTTCCAGGTGTGCCAAGTTTTATCTCTTGGCAGGGTAGAAATTAGGGAGTATTTAATACTGGCAGCAGGGACGCAGGTGGCGCTGTGGGTTAAAGCCTCAGTGCCTAGGGCTTGCCGATTGAAAGGTCGGCGGTTCGAATCCCTGCGGCGGGGTGCGCTCCCGCTGCTTGGTCCCAGCGCCTGCCAACCTAGCAGTTCGAAAGCACCTCCGGGTGCAAGTAGATAAATAGGGACCGCTTACCAGCGGGAAGGTAAACGGCGTTTCCGTGTGCGGCTCTGGCTCGCCAGAGCAGCGATGTCACGCTGGCCACGTGACCCGGAAGTGTCTCCGGACAGCGCTGGCCCCTGGTCTCTTAAGTGAGATGGGCGCACAACCCCAGAGTCTGTCAAGACTGGCCCGTACGGGCAGGGGTACCTTTACCTTTACCTTAATACTGGCAGCATCACATGAAAGACATACCCAGCCACACACACAATATGCAACATGCAAGTAATGTGTTACTGTTGCTTTAAAGAGAGGTTACTATTGTTACCGTTGCTTTGAGATGACAGCAACTATTTACTCTATCTCCTTTACCTTTATTGACCTTAGCCATTTACCCTTTCACATCCTTTTCCTTTTGGTGGAGGCAGGAGGAGGAGGAGCCACCAGCATTGCCAGTCATGAAAGCTGAGCTCCCACACAACGCCCAGATGTTGTGTGCAACAATGCTGTGTCCAATGTCCGGGCATCATGATGTTGTATGCAACACTCAGATACAACGTCATGATATTGTGGCATCGTGCTGGACATCAGCCCTGTTATTCCTACCCAAGTCGGTATGCCTGGTAGAGGTGAACCTGGAGAACATTGTTCATCCCCCCCACCCCATCCCACCCCACTGCTATAGTTTCACCCCTTGGCCATAAGAACATCAGAACCTTGCTGGATCACTCCAAGTCATCTTTGGTCCAGCATTTTGTTCTCACAGTGGACAACCAGATGCCTATGGGAAGCCTGCAAACCTGACATGAGTCCGCAAGCAATCTCCTAATTATGGCTGCCAGCAACTGGTCCTGAAAAAGAAAGCACTTGAAATTGGAAATCTCATACATGAGGTTTGCAAAGATAAGGTGGATAAAAATGTAGCAATTGCATGAATAGATCTTTCCCTTTCTGCCTATTTACATATTCCCATCCTTTTTCCTTGTCACACTGGAAGATTAGAGAAAAACTCCTTTGTAAAAGTATTATAGATGGTAACAGCAACATGTTAGTGCTGTATTAAGAAAATAAGAGGAAATGTATAATAGCTTTAATTTGTTAAAGTGGAGCTATTGCTAGATGACTTGGGTTTGGTGTGGTGTGATTGTGTGTGCAGATGTGTGCGTGCAAGACGTAATGCTTAGAATTATCCAAAATATCCTTTCCTGCATCAGAACCCCAAGGAGCTCCTCTCTCTGTACACACACACACAACTAAGTCACTGGTAAACTAGCATTTCATGCTGTCTAGGAAAAATACAACCACACCACCCATATCCAGATGGAAAGCTTTGCATGCATGTATAGGCATCATGCTATGTATCATAGTGATTCAGAATTGTTATTTGCACTAAGAAGGCACTGGATGATTATAGCATATATCTATCTATATCTTTTTTCAAATCACTGCACAAAGAATTTACAACCCTCTGTTCCTCAAACCGTGCCTATTTATATTTCTGTGATTGCTCCCCCCCCCCTTCTGAGGGAATGTTTCATCAGCTGTCCAAGGTTTGCAATTTTAAACCCAATTAAGGAACCATTGTTTTATCATCTAATGAGTTAATAAGTAACAAGTAGCCAAATCTGTGAAATTTCATATAAATCATTAATGGTGCTAAATAACATTGTAGCTTCACAGTTTGCAAATATCTCCCTGAATAGCCTACCAGCTGTCCAAATATTAGCAAATTAAGGCTATGAATCCCCAAATACAAAGAAGCATATTTCTTAAATTCAGTCCTCCTATCATTTTGTGCATGCTGAAAACTAAATTGAAAAGTAAAATATTACTGTGTATATCATGAAACTGACCCTGGGTCATTTTAGTCCTTGGTGCTTGGAGCAACTTCATGAGCAGATATAATATAATATAAGCAGATAAATCTTCATCCAGGTGCTTATATTTAGTGTGGGATAATTGGGAACAAACATTTAAATGACCATTCATTTATTCCATGTTAATGGCATATGTGGGGTGGTTCAGTGTGGTTTCATTCATTAGGGCATATCAGTGGTTTAATATAAAACATTTTATTCCACTCCTTATCAAAAAGACAAAGTGGTCTACAAGATAATCCCTTGCCCTCAGGTTTACAATCTAAAAGACAGCACAAAATCAATAAGGAACCGGGAGAGGAGAGAAGGGAGAAAGCAAGCCGGAGCACCAATTGTTAAAGTGGCATGGTTTTCAAATTTCCTATTAAGAGCAGTGAATCTGACAAGGAGGAGTGGATGGCGCAGTGGGGTGAAGCCACTCATTTTGGCCGCTGGTGCATTTGCCCCACACCTCCCTCACCTGTTCCCCTATGCCTCCCCATAAGCAGCAGTGATCCAAATGGCCAGAGGTCGGGTGAGCAGCCTCACTCCACCCCTCTGCCTGCTACTGCTGACAAGGAATCCTTGCATGTCTGACACAGAACCACAGCACATTAGCAAAGGACTCTGAGGCATGCTCCAAAAGGGTTACACAACTCGTTCCATGTAAAGTGTGTCTGCTTGAGTTGGAAGTCTTTCCGAGAATTCTTCCCACACTCCGTGCATGCCTTGCTGGATGCAGATTGCAAGAGAAGAAGAGGTGGTGACAAGGGAAGCTTGTTTGCCACTGCTACTATTCACTATGAAGGACTCCAGTAACATTCAAAGGGACCGCGGGGTATCCTGGAACACTGTTTGTACTTCCTGCTTCTCTGCAGGAAGGAAGATGTTCAGGTTTAACTCCAAATGCATCCAGTTTGTTCCAGGAGCTATCCACGTGCTACATTATTGTTGTTATTAGTTACTTGATTTGAATCTTTCATTCAGCCATAAATGAAGCATTTGTACATTTGAATGCTTCCATGCATCCTTGTTTGGGATGGAACATATGCTTGCTTGTTTTCAAAGTTGGCACAGATGTCTGTTCATATTATCCTGGTGGCAGGGAAAGGAGGAGGGGGAAATCACTTGACTGGAAGCATGAAAGCAGTAGGTCCAGATGGGCTAAGTTCTGCGAAGAAAGGACGACACAGTGATGCTTTGCACAAACAAAGCCTTGAAGATGTCTCATGGAGCTCATCTCCACTACAAATATTGCACCGTCTGGAAGGTGGGCCAGAAATGAAAGTTGTTGTATGTTTCTGAGGGGCTCCACTTCTATTTTAATTTTTCATGGATGTGTAGATACAGATATGAAGGTTATGTGTAGGAAGGAATGTGGGACTTAGACTGCATCGAGCCACTGAGTCCTGTTTACAACTAGGAATGGGGGAGAAATTTGATGGTTTGCACTTTAAGAGAAACCCGCCTAATTTGCACCTTTCAAAACAATTCATTTCTCTAAATTTTATGGTGCAGTTCTCGTTTGTAAATATTCTTATTGAAAGTTTTCAACACAGCATACAATAAAAGCCAAAGTTATCTAAAGAAAAAGAAAAAAAGGAAAACCTAAATAATAATAAAAAAGGAAAGTAGAGAAGCAGAAGAACAAACACAAAGATAAAAATGAATACAAAAGACCTCCCCCCCCCCCAATACAATCCATTTTTTCCATACACGGAAAAGTAGACCCTCTCACCAGGGAGCTTATCTTTCTTCCCCTAGTTCATCTTCCCCCCAAACCTATGTTATTTGTCTCCCTGCCCACTATGGTGAAATTATTTAACTTATGTAATTATGGAAAGTACATTTCCATTGCTTTATTCCACCCCATTCATTTCATTGCAAAGGAAACTCAATGCAATGGGGAAGCATAATAAATTGTGCCACCCCAATCTCCCAGGGTTCATGCTTCCATTTGGAATGAGGCACAGTGGAGGTTTGTTGGATCTGAGAAGAGGTCAGAAAATTGAGCAATATGTTAAGAGGCAAATAAATAAACATTAGTTTAAGAGAAAGAAAACTACTGATACTGGGGGATTGGGGGGTGCAGAAATTGTTCAGTTTGGATTTATGAAAGAACACATGTGAAATAAACACAGTCTGGAAATAGATCGATCTGTTCATCACTTGGGTATTATCTATATTTTGTAATATCACTTTGTACACTGCAGGAAAACTGCAGTGGAGCTCAATACTTTGAAAAGTGGAGCTCAATAATTTGATGCAGCTGTCTTCATGATCAAGGAGTCACCCCCCCCCCCCAACTTCATATTCCTTGCAAGCAACGCTTTAAGCATTCTGTTTGCCTGAAACCTAATGTTTTTCTCATGTCTTTTTATACCCAGTAATTTTATTACAGGAGGTTTTTTTTTCTAAGGGGAAACTGAACAAAACCATTCAAAAGCACTCAAAGGAGTCATGAGCTACAGTGAATTTGGGTAGATGGATGAGTGTTTTATCTTCGTTCCACTATTTATTTAGTTAGTGGAAATCAGAATGATGTCTTTTCACAGAAATATATGGTATTCGAGTTTCCTGCATTTTCTACTGTAAAGCAGCAATTACGGCTGCCCTGATTAAGTGCACACTCAGAAGGGAATTTATCCATGCCTACCACTTATTAGGAAGACAAGGAGAAATAATTATGTCCTTAAGTTTCAGAGTTTGCATGATGACAAATTCATTGCATTGCTGCTTATTATGTTATAGTAGAAAGCTTGCTTATTTTTAACTCCTCTGCCCACTTATCATTTGTTAAAATTCCCTAAATACACTATGTTAGCATATTTTTTCATAATTTTAGGGGGAGGGAAACAAATACCTGTCCTGCATGGTAGATTTGAGGCAGTGGTTTTCAAACTTTCTACATTCAGGAACACTTTCTCAACCCATCTGTTGGGAAACATGTATGTCTACTATGGTTCCTTCCAGAGGATTCTGGGATATGCTCTGAAGCATACAGAGAGAGTTCATAGTTTGGGAAGGGTTGTAGATTGATGGGGGAGCACCTACTTTACACATAGAAGGTTCAAACCATCACATCTCCAGGTAGAGTGGAAAATTATTGTCTGAAGCTTTCAGTCACTATGGAATGCTTTTCTAGATGGTCTGACTTGGTTGGAAGCAGCTGTCCCATACATGACACAGGCTTGGCCTGTTGTATCAGACCATCAACCCACATGGACTGCAAGCCCACACTGGAACTTGCCAAACCCTCCTTTCTCGCTCTGGATTACAGAGGAAAAGATGTAGTGGCAGGCAAACTGTCTTCCAGAAAAGTTTGTCCATTATGATTGATTCTCTCGTTGAGTATCCTTGGTGACCTTCTGAGGAAATCCTGTACTGTCAGGACTACCTGACAGTACAAACTGCACAAGATGGTGGAACAGACTGCCTAGTTAGGTGGCAAGATCTCCTTCATTAGAGGTTCATGAGCAGAGGCAGGATGTTCACCCACCAGGGATACTGTAAGCAGTGAATTTGCTACATTGTGAAATGGTGCGTGGAAATGGAGCACAACCACCTAGCACTCTAGTGCAGGAATGGCTCCCATGGAAGCCTCCAGATGTTGTTGGATTACAACTCCCATCAACCTTGATGATTGGCCATGCTGCTTGAGGCTGATGGGAGCTGTAGTCCATATCATCATCTTCAGGGTCACAGGATCCCTTTCCATGCTCTACTACTGTATAGGTCAGGGTTTCCCAAACTTGGGTCTCTTGCTGCTTTTGGACTACAATTCCCATCATCCCTGACCAGTGCCCGGGCAGATCAAGATGATGGGAGTTGTAGTCCAACAACAGCTGGAGCCTGCAATTTTGGAAACCCTGGTACAGGTACTTATTACACTCTTCAAACACGTATACTGACTTTTACTTAACAACATATCTATATTTACTTCTAAAAACAAGCAGCAGGCATCTGGTTCTGACAAATAAATAAATCTGGCAACAGAATTCTGGCAAAAACAAAGATGAGGGGAGAAATAGCCTAGGATGAAAGGGACCTGTAAAAGGTTCAGTCAGGAAAATTAGTGTCTTGGTACATAATCAAAGTACAGTCATACCTCAGTATAAATACGCTTCAGGATAAGTATTTTTGGGTTGCACTCCGCAGTGACCCGGAGGTAAAGGAGAGTGTTACTTCTGGGTTTTGCCACTCGTGCAGACGGTGAAATTGACCGTCATGCGCAGGCGCAGAAGCGGCAAAATGCGACCCGCGTACGCGCAGACGTGCTGTCGCATCTAACGTTCTGTTCAAGATGCGAACGGGGCTCCGGAACAGATCCCGTTCACATCCCAAGGTACCACTGTAGTAGGTTTGACTATTAAAAGAGTTTAAAAGCAGGCAAAAACCAAGATGGCAAAGTCATTAAAGGTTAACATTTTATTGAAAATTATTTTTGCAGAAATTATACCAACTACACACATGATTCTTTGCTGCTCTATTCAAATTGTTGCCACTACTGTTTGGACAGATTCATCAAAGGAAAATCTCCACTTTATTTAAGCCATCTCCACACCATCAAAACGAAGATTCTGCTATGGGAGCTTCTAGATGTTGGATGGATAACCTATGGGCTTCTAGATGTTATTGGACCTCAACTCCCAACAGCCCCAGACAGGATGGTCAGTGGTCAGAATTGGGAGGGTCTGTGGTCCAGCAACACCTGAGGGGTCTGTTTTGATCCTTTCAAAACAATGTTGTTGGCCACATTTGAAATGAGGGGGGAAAAAGAATTTAATAGGTGTGGGTTATGCCAGATGCACACAGAGATAAAAGTTGTCTCACACAATAGTAAGCCCAGAATAGAGAGCTGGGCCATCAATTTGTTTCATGACTAATATCCTTTGAGTTGCAAGGGGAATTTAAGTGTTACAATAATTGGAGTGCAAAAGAAGGGAGCACACTTGATCAAATAATAATATGACAACTTAATAAAGCAGAGACAATGAGAATGAAAAGCGAATGATGGAAATAATGGGAAACAGCAAATGCGAATATTAGAAAAGCAGGGTAGGAGGAATGTTTTTATAGGAAAGACAAGGTACAAAATCCAGATAATGGCATTTCAACAAGGGGCTGTAGATGTCCAAGGAATCTTTGAGATATTGCTACTATAGCGTCTGAGGGAAAATAGTCCTATCGAATCAAGCATGTGACCAAAGATTAAATAAGCAGCAGAAAAAGAGACTTGGGAAACAATCTTACCGCAAGTCCCTTATGTCTGTCCCCTTTTTACTCTCAATACTTTTCACCCCCTTTCCGCCCTGGCAGGACCCCTGTGCCCCAAAAGGCTGAAATTCAACAGGTGAGTCTCTCTCACATCACTACATCTCTGTAGCTTTGCATGTTCGCATGCAGCTATTGAGAGAATGGAAGAAGTCACTTGAAGTCCATTTGCTGGAGGTCCATAAGCTCATTCTGACCTTTGGCCCACCTGACCTTTTCCCAGTGACTGCTGATTACTTGTGTATATACCTCCTCCAGAACATGAAACCGAACCTTTATTGTCATTGGCCCAATCCTGTGAAATGCTCTTTCAACAGATATTCAGCATTGGACTGAAAATCAAATATATGCTACCAGACGTATGCAGACAATTACGAAAATGTATTTCTGTAAAAGGTAGTTGATGATCTCAGATTTTATTTTTTGCGTGCAGTTTTTATAATATGGTTTGTTCTGTGATTCTTGTAAACTGCTTTGGTTTTGTGTGTGGTTGGGGTTTTTTTAGGAGACAGCAGGATGCAGGTTTTTTAATAAATAAAAAAGAGCCATAGCTGCCAAAGTGCTCAACCACCCTGATGACATGGGAGGAAAATGGTAGCCTCTTTCATAGCGAGAGAAAGCTGTTGAGGACAAGTTTTGGCACAGCACTGGATAGTACACAGAAAAGCATATCTTAGGGAGGAGGCTGCTGCTTATATGCTCCCTCTCCCATCAGTGGCCTGAGCACAATATTGAACACCAACCAAAGGTTCCATATATTTTTTCAAAGATGTAGTTTACATTACAGGAGCTTTGCCTTAGGGTTACAAAAACTTGGACAATAGTGTGATAGGTACAAACAAACAAAAAGCCATTGCCATTTTATGAGGCAGCGAAACACTTCTGGCTATGAAGGAACAGTGATGGATTTAAGAGAACCAGAAGACTGATCAGGAAAATTGGGCAATGCATTTCAATAGATGTCTCAGACAGAGTCTTAACTTCATTAAAGCCAGTGACAAAATACCCATCAAAATCGATAGACTCCAAAACACAAGCAATGTCTTGAAAGACTCTCAGGTAGATTCCTTCCCACCTCTTCATCTCATTTTTTCAACAAATGCCAGTACTGCCACATAGTGAGGTTAAAGTGCCACACCGCAAGTGATAAAGATGATGGATTTTCAGTGTTCCATCACCTTAGTCCTCCACCTCTGAAAACTGTTTGCCTCTTCTGCTTTGCAGACTCACCTGCAAATCTCGCTCGTGCTTGCATGCACATAAGAATGTACAATGATCTAATTGCAATATGAACACATATTGCATACTGAGTCATACTGAGTCAGCCTCATACTAGTTCAGTATTGTCTACACTGACTGGTAGAAGCTCTCCAAGGTTTCAGACAGGGGGCATTCCTAGCCCTACCTAGGGATGCCAGGGATTGAAACTGGAACCATCTGCATACAAAGCACTTCAGGTACAGTTTGCATAAAATTGAATATGTTACTGAAAATAATGTACCCCAAAAAAATGCAACATAGTAAGAGAAGCAAGTAAGAGAAGGGAAAATACATATAATGGAGGAGATGTGCCTAAAATGTAAATGAATGTTTGTGAGGAATTCTTATTAAAAAAAAAAAAAGTGATCGAGAAATGTGGAAAAGACTGTAAAATTGAGAAACTAGAGAAACCAAAATGATCCCTATCCTGAGTACAGATTAGTTCTAGCCAGTGCATGAGTGAAACACCCTCCAACGCCTGCACGTTTCCGGAAATACTAAAAACAATTTCAAATGGCCACAAAAGGGTTAATGATGGAGGCGAGAAAAAGCAAGCTACCAGACATGAATCCTTCTGGAAACATGGAAGAAAACTGGAAAAGATTCAAGCAACGCTTCACCCTGTATGTTCTTGCAATATGTGCCAGTGGAAAAGACAGCTGCTCTCGCAGCATCTACAAGAGACAGCTTGCGAGGGAGATTAGGGGGGTGGAGAGTGCTAGGTTTTGACTCCAGACCCACTGCTAAGTATGGGAAGGGATCCTTTTGCAATATGCTGTAGATTTACAGATGAACTTAACAAACAAACCATGATCCTTCATACTTTAGACTCCAAGGAATTGCCAATTCAGAAGGTGGGGGAATGACCTTTTGAAATTGTGTCAACTGCATCAGGGCCCCTGCAGTCCTAGCAACTTAATGACTCCTGGGTATTTGGTTGTGTGTGTGTGTGTTTCTTCTGCAGTGTAGAACACGCAGACCCACTCCCCTTCTCTCTCTTAATCATTATATCCTCATCAATCACCTTCATTTTCTGACTGTAACCTTTTTAAAAATTGAAAGCCTGTTGAACAGATGAGTGCAGAGTGCCTTAATAACTGCATAATTGTTCAGATAATTATTAAAATAATAAATCCTTCAGATCCGATTTAAATAATTCATACAAGCCTTTTAATGCACTGAGCTTATTGCTCTGCTGTAAGCATTGTTCTGCTCATGAGCTTGGGATTGCATTTTTTTGTGCACGCGAAATAAACTTCACATTGTCGTTCTCAAACAAAGAGCATCTGTGTCAGTCGACTGATTTCTCTATCAATAAAAATAGCACAATCCAAATGGGGAATATGGGGCATCTGTGGACATATCAGCACCACAGGCTTGAAGAAGTTTACTAGGGAACCCAAGAAACTCTAGTTCAGAAAGTAAAACTAGGTATCTCTAAAAGAATTATTGGCACTTTCACTCAAACTAAAATTCCCAGGACTCTTGGGGTGAGAGGGACAGCCATGACAGTCGATATATGTTTAGCTATGCTCCATGGATTCTCCCTATTCAATTGCCACCTTTTTTTTGTAGGGGGCAATTTTTTTATCCAGTTTGATGGCTTTTGTCCAAGGTTAGATGCCATATTGGAAACAGTGTTTTAGGAGATTAGTTATTGAAGAGCAGAATGAAGGGCTGAGCTATAAACAGGCATTTGTATCCAGGTCAGGTCAGGCTGATCTTCCTTCCCTTGCTAGCGTTTTTGCTTTTATATTGGTTAGTGGCTCTCTTCCTTTTGACAAATGGATGGGGGTCTGGGGGCCCTTTTCCCCCTTGCTTCTGCAGGCTCAGTACAACTGGCTTATGGAGCAGATTGCAGAAGTGGGGTGGAGTCACTACACTAGCTTCCTGGAAGGTGGATCACTGTTGCTTGCTGGGACTGAGAAGAGGGTCGGGTGGTGAGGAGGTTGGCACAGTGCAAAAGCAATAGCAGGGGTGCCAGATTGATTCCACATGTGGGTTTGCACAGCAGTGACCTCCTCGTCCGGGAGCATAGGGTGGGTTGCTGGCACCTGGGGAGGGGCAGGGTTTGCGCCCCCCCCAATGGACTGGGCAGCTGACAGTCCCTTCGTTGGCCAGCATAAAAGAATGTCTCTCCTTGCAAGCTAGCCCCAACCTGGGAGCAGATATAAGGCAGACAAACGCGAAACCAGGAGTGCCGTCGTGTCTCCTCGCCCTCCTGTCCTGGCAGCAAGGCACTCTGGGCAATGCACATGACTCTAGCAATGCTTTCTTGCTTTCCTCTTTCTCCTTCAGTGGGCGGCGGTAGTGCCTCTCACCCTCCTTCCCTCTCAACCGCCCCAGGCATGAGGGTGTCCCGTCATCAACCACCAGGAGAAGTGGGTGCTGCCACTGCTCCAGCCCTGAAGGCCCAGCCCAGGCGGGACTTGCCTCCCCACAACTCCGGCTTTGATGAGGGAACTTGTTGTGGGGGTGCCTGGTTGGACCCCTCAGAAATTTGTGCTCAGGGCCACAGCCCCCCTGGCCCCTGTATGCTACATCACTGTCCCCACCACTTCATCCTTCCCAGAATTGAACAGCGACCCACCTACCTGGAAGCTGGATTAGCAGCTCTGCCCCATTTAATGAGCCACTTCTGGCAGTATGTTCTTTCTGGAAGCAAAGTCACTTCATCTGCTCCTCTTTGGCCAATGGATGGGATCAGATTGATCTGCCTTTTGCCATGATGCTCTTTCAGGGAGACAGGAAAAACCATTCTTCCAGTGGCCCCTGGCCCCTGGCTGATGGTAGAGTCCAGAGTGTGGAATATGTACCACGGTGAAGCTTTTTTAAACCTCTTAATGCAACTCAGTTTCTACACAGACAGACAGACAAACTTTCTGGTTTGCAAAATTTCCCTAAGTTGTCTCTGCAGCTGAATGAGCAATTTCTACCAACTCATTATATTTAATCTGTTTTTTCTGCTTGGGGAATATTATCTATGCACTAATTACAATTTCCTACAATGCAATCATTATTTGGATTGAAGCCCGTCAAAATAACAACAAGCAGGAAACAGAACTTTTCTAGAGATGTCAATCCTTCATCGGATTGAATTCCAGGAAAGCCACAAAAAGACCTCCAAGGCAGTGCTGTGTATGCATTCAGTAATAAATCCCATTGATTTCAATGCTGCTTCCTAAGAAGCATGCATAGGATTGTGCAACCTTACAGTGCAAATGTCTACTCAGATGTAAATCCCACTGAGTGCAATGGGGCTTACTCCCAGATAAGTGTGCATAGAGACTGCAGTTTTAATGCCTTAGCAAAAAACCACAATCAGCACTAAGATCAGGACCCTCTGAACCAGCAACTAAACTCAGCCTTCCTTGTTTTCTAAACTGGCAAAATGGCGGCCAGACTCAAAGTGAAGATGTGAACAGAATTACCAGTAGGTGAAATAGCATCTGGCCAGCTGGTTGCAGTGCTTACACTTGTTACAAATCTTATCAAGTAATAGTTTACCTCAGTGTGATGCTCGTCTGTAAGGTTTTCTGCAGAGTTGAAGAGAGATTAATCACATGCTTGTATTTGTTCAAACATTTATCTGCATCTAGATTGGTAAAGTTCTTTCCACTTGACCAGAGAACCAAACTACCTCAGCAACAGCTCTCTCACTTTACCATAGATTAGCCACCAGTATCACTATGCAACATGGTGTATTTTGTCATACTTGAAAAGTTGGTTTCAATAAAGGATGTAGCAGAATGTGCCATTAAATTGTTGTCTGTATTCACCCAGCCAGTGGTAAGTGTCTAACACTTACATTTGCACTGTAGTACTTTATCCAATCATCATAATGTTCAAAATCAGGATAAACCTTTTTTCCTGTCATATAAGGTAGGCATGTGGCTGTGACACCAAACCATGGTTTGTCCTAACCACAGTTTAGCAACAACAAACTATGGCTTCGATTCCAAACAGAGGTGCCAAATTAGGAGGGCTGGGGGCCAAGGGCCTCAACAAAATTTTCAAGGAGGGGGCCTGGCCCCCTCAAAATTCCACGGCAGCCATGTGCGTACGCCGTGCAACATACTTACTCACATCCAGCATGTGGTGTGCTCACATCACAGGGTGGGGGGCAAGTCGGCACGCTTGGTTCCAAAAGTGCAACAGAAAACTGTGCTTTAAGGCCCTTTTCTGAGTTTCATGCTTTCTAGCATAGAAATACAAATCCCTCAGCAGGTCTGTTTGAGCTGAGGTTAACACCCAGGACCTGGGAGAAAAAGACAACCAAATAAGTGACATGTTAAGTCAACACGATTTAGCGCAACCAACATTATGAGTCAATTTGGAACCCTCGGTGGGGGAGGACAGAGAGCAGAAAGCAAGATTGTTCTGAGAGTTCTCAACAAAAAGTAATACTTGCAATTGATTACCCATTTTCAAATCAAGCTGAGAAGAGTTTTCCCATCAGTAATTTGGATTTGTTTTGATAAACATATTCCTTGCCTACGAGGCATCCTTTGACATGGGAAACACTGTTCCTTCATTTTGAAAGTGGCATGCTATAATCTGATAATGGCACACTATTATCTGGCTCATTTTGTATACAGTGTGTGTATACAAATACACAATACACACTACTGCATTTCTTTCCCATCCTTCCTCCATGGAACTAGAGTCAACAAAATCAGTCTCACCCTCCGCATATTATACCCTCAACAGCTCTGTAAGGAAGATTATGATGAGAGATCACTAGTGAGCCTTCTGGCTAGGTGGGGATTTGAACCCCAGCTTGCCCAGTCTAACCCTGTCAGAAAAGTTAGGCTGTGAGATGGTGAGATAGGTAACCCCAGAAAGTTCCACATCTGAGCAAGAATTCACGTTTTGTTCTTTTTGGTCCAAGTCACTGTTGAGTAAGGAAATGGAACTGATAACTATGACTCTCGTGATTGAGACTATATCATTCAGAAACCTGGAAATTTTGAGCAGTGTCAGATTAAACCCTGTGGAGGCCCCTTGGCAGTCAAAATCTTGGGGGAGGGAGGCTTGCAAATTATCTCCTAAAACTTTTTTTTGTAATTTTCTTTCAAGATCAAATCAATATTATTTTGATCCATTGTCACGGGACCCCTAAAAGGCATGGGGCCCATAGGCCAGTGCCTACTCTGCCTATCTGGTAATCCGACACTGATTTTGAGGCTTCATAATATTTCTGGATTCCCACCTTCTGGGGGATGGCTAACTCTTAGGTAGGACCCTCTGACAAGGTCCAGTTCAGCTTTGGCTTGTTCCAGTTTATATGCCAGGGGAAAGTATATCTGTCTGCCCAGCAGAAGTAGTCCTGTTAGGTGTGATGGTAACACATTGCAATGTTTAGCTGCTATTCCCTCTTGTAAGTGCCTAAGGAACATCTTACACTGAAACAATAAATGTATCATAGTTATAAAGTTTAAAACAAAGTATAGCAAGTACCAGAAAAACTCGATTACAGTTGGCAGTCTTGCTTTGGATGCCTTTTATTAAGTGGTTTCTATAATTTAACAGTAAGAATTGATTTGTAACCACTAATCATTTTGCTTCCAAATTGTCAACTGCATCTCATCTCTTGCAGAATCTAATTATTAATCGTATACAAAGGGAGATGACAAACATGCTGCTATAATCACGTTGATTATATCATGGCAAAATTGAAACATTTTCACTTGATCTATTAATCAATATGGTTAGCAGTGTTGCTCAGAGCTCATTAAATGTTCATTGCAGCTCAGGAAAAAAAGATTAACTATAAATATTTCAGCAAAATAGAATTTTTTACATGAGAACAAGAGGGCATTGTTAATCTCTTATTTATTATAGTTAACTCTATAAACTCTTCCTTGGTGACAAATGGAAATGGAGCCCTTCTTGGGCTTGATATTTTGGGATTGGAATTAACAAACAGGAACAATGGGGAGAAACAATAGCTTTGAAAACAGCTGTGCTCCACATCTGCACAGGGAAAATTTTTGGAAATAAAGAAAAATGTTCAGAGTTGTTTTTCCCCCTCACTGCTTAGCAGTGAAAATTCTCTCTGCCTACTTCAAAATCTATATTGTTGATGGTTTACTAGCAGTACATGTGAGAAGGATATAGGGGTCTTGATGGACCACAAGCTTAACATGAGTCATCAGAAAAAAAGCAAAAAAAAAAAAAAAAAGCAAATGCTATTCTAGGCTACATCAACAGAAGTATCACTATACTTGTCCAGATCAAGGTAAGTAATAGTATCACTCTATTCTGCTTCAGTAAGACCACACCTGGAATACTGTGTACAATTCTGGGCACCACAATTTAAGAAGGGGATTGACAAGCTGGAACGTGTGCAGAGGAGGGCAACGAAGATGATCAAGGGTCTGGAAACCAATCCTTATGAGGGAATTGGGCATGTTTAGCCTGGAAAAGAGGAGACTGAGAGGAGGCATGATAGCCAAGAACTGTCAAATGGAAGCGGGAACAAGCTTGTTTTCTCCTGCTCCCTCAACTACCTGACAGTTAGAAAGACAAAGAGCAGAGCTGAGGTGTGAGCTAGAAGCTAGAAGCAGGCCTCAGAGAATATTTATTTATTTATTTATTTATTTATTTATTTATTTATACCCCACCCATCTGGCTGGGTTTCTCCAGCCACTCTGGGTGGCTTCCAACAAAACACTAAAATACAATAACCTGTTAAACATTAAAAGCTTCCCTAAACATTCTGAGCACTGCAGCTTTATCCCTCACAGAGTTAAAATTTCCTTGACAAACTACACTACGCAGAATTCCCTGTGGGAGGGAATGTGCTTTGAATGTGCTTTACAGGTATAGGGTGTAGGCAGCCTAATTCTCATCCTTAAGAATAAGCAATCCTATTCTAGGGTTGCCATACATCCAGAATTTCCAGGACATTGCCGGGATTTGACCGTCAAAAACAGTGACCAGGCAGAAATCGCTTAAATGTCTGGGGAAACCAGATGTATGGCAACCCATGTTGGAAGTATGTCCGGATTTTCACTTTTTGAAATATGGCAACCCTATCCTATTCAGCTTTTCCAGGAATCCAGACTAGAACCATCATTTAAAGCAGGACATGGGGTGTTAAGATTTACAGAATGGACCCAGAACTTTCTGTTTTCTAGAGGTTCCTGAGCCAGCACCACAAATGAATACAGACCTGTTGGGCAGGATGGAGTACCATTGTTTTGTTCCCTTCCTCATTTGGAACATGAAGGTTCCACCTAGTTTCAATGACTTGTGGGCATCCATAGACCTGTCCTCCATGGTTTTATCTAGCCCATGGATGGGAAAGCTGTGGCCCCCTAGATGGGGCAAGACTACAGATCCTTCCTGACCATTGGCCATACTGGCTGGGGCTGATGGGAGTTGGGGTCCAATAACATCTGGAGGGGCCACAGCTTCCCCATCCCTGAACTAACACCATTTTGAAGAAGAAGAAGAAAGAGAAGAAGAAGAAGAAGAAGAAGAAGAAGAAGAAGAAGAAGAAGAAGAAGAAGAAGAAGAAGCAGCAGCAGCAGCAGCAGCACTCGAGCTAGTGGACATCACAACATTTCATGGTAGTGGATTCCATTCATTAATGATGTCTTGACAAATGAAAGAAATGTTTCTTCAGACAAGGTTCTGCACCATTTTGCATTCTTATCCCGGAATGTGCGTTGCAAGAGAAACCTGGGTAATTGAAAAGTGCAGTGAATTTGACTCACGCTGCCTGGAGCCCTGGCAACAACTATTTAACTCAAGTGTTTGAAAAAGATTGGAGGAAAAAAATGGTCAAAACAAAACAAAAAAAACAAAAGTACACACGGAAAGAAAGAGAAAATGCTTGTTCTCATTGAAGATTCAGGACAAGTGCTTGCAGGTCTCTAAGTAAAGCCAGCAATCCATCTGTGAATATTGCCTCTAATAAGCCCGTGGTACAAACTCGGAACGATTGGGTGCAGAGAGAAATGGAACTCATTTTAATAGTTACTTTTCTATAACAAAGGAGAACGGGGCCAACGAGAATTTCACCATGGGGATGACTTAGCAGCGCAGTGTGGGATATGCAAATAACAGTGTGTGTTAGGCATCACCTTAATTTCAGGGTCCCGCTACCTGCCACAGTCGCCTGCAGCATGGCTTTATCTAAATGCGCAGAACAGCTGAGCTTGGAATGGAGGGTGAGAGCAAAGAATACCATGAGGGACAGCTGCAGTAATGTGTTTACAGGTTCTGTAAAGCAGTATCTCACCCGTGCAGCTGTTTAAAATCCTGATAGCCTTTGCTGAGCACAGTACCTTTGGGAGCACATCAGCCTGTGATGTCTACTGCAGCCAGTTCATTTTGCATTATTAGATTCTCGGCTAAAGAAACTAGACACTAGGAATGCAGCTAATTCTCTAATCCTTCGCTGGCACTCCCTACAGGACCAGTGAGACACCAGTGGCGTGAACTTCGGAGGGTCACATTACGCTTTAATCAGAGCTGCTTCTCATATTAACCTCTGCAGAAATGAGATGCTTATCGTGCCCCACTCCCACTGCTGTCTCACACAAAGAACATGGATGCATAATATGCAGCTAGTGTTTTAACAGACCCAAGAACAGCCAGGTTGAATGTGGAAGGTCCATAGCTCTGTGGTAAAGGGCTCTGTGCTTTCCATGCAGAAAAGAAGACGAAGAAGAGGAAGAAGAGTTTGGATTTGATATCCTGCCTTTCACTCCCCTTCAGGAGTCTCAAAGCGGCTAACATTCTCCTTTCCCTTCCTCCCCCACAACAAACACTCTGTGAGGTGAGTGGGGCTGAGAGACTTCAAAGTAGTGTGACTGGCCCAAGGTCACCCAGCAGCTGCATGTGGAAGAGCGGAGACGCGAACCCGGTTACCCAGATTACGAGACTACCACTCTTAACCACTACACCACACTGGCTCTCAAAAGAAAGGTTTGGTTCCAATCAGTGCTTTTTTTCTAAAAAAAATATGTTTAGGGGTACTCTCATTTTCCTACTTATACTGAAATACTGCCCCTCAATGAGGCCAAACTTAGATTCACAAAATGTTTAGGGGTATGCGTCTCTCTGTGTCCCTCCAGAAAAAAGGACTGGTTCCAAGTATCTCCAAGTCAGACTCAGAATGTCTCCTGTCTGAAATCATGGAGAGCCACTGATGCTCAGCATAGACAATATTGAGCTAGACCAGTGTTTCCCAAACTTGGGTGTCCAGCTGGACTACAGTTCCCATCATCCCTGACCACTGGCCCTGCTAGCTAGGGATGATGGGAGTTGTAGTCCAAAAATAGCTGGAGACCCAAGCTTTGGAAACCCTGAGCTTGATGGACCAATGGTTTGGCTCAGTAGAAAGCAACTTCTAACATTCCCACAGATGGAGGCAGAGCACCAACAGCATGTCAGGATGCTGGCAGTTGTATGCCAGGCTGTAATGAAATTGCAGTAATAATAATAATTGATTTGGGGTGTCCAGGTTTTTACTTTTTGAAATATGGCAACCCTAATATATGCAAAATATTTAATCATTGTGACTCACTTTTTTGTGAAATGTAATATACCTTTCTTTCCTACTCATAAGTAAAGAGGAGTCTTCTACATCATTTCCTCAGAATAAGAATTTTAGGCCTGCAACCAATTCCTCCCTCCCCCCCTCTGATCCATTACTACTGCAATGTCTTCTATTCTGAAGCTTTCAAGGTCTCAGTAGACAATTACAGCAAAAAGGCACCCCTACACATAGCAATTTTTCTTTCACAGCATGGAGGCCATGTAGTTTGAAATAAGGAAGTTATAGTAACAGGCATTGAGGTTGCAGGTGAAGAAGGGAGGATAAAATGCCAAATAATATCTGTTTCACCACGCATTATCATCATCATCTTTCTTTATAGATATATAGCTAGATCTAGAAGGACAACACTTTTTCTTTCATCTAAAAATAATTCCTATCCCCCAAATGTATAAGTAATTAGCAGAGATGAATATGCAAGCTTTAAATGGACTGCTTCTCCCTCAGGCTTTCCCCCTTCTGACCCCATATTCGAGAAAGCAGCCAAAACTTGGCAACATGGATCATATCCATCATCTTCATTGGCTCCTGTCCAGATAACCTTGCATGCAGCGCTGTGCTCTGTGCAGAGCAGATGGTTGGCACCGTCAAAGATGACAGCGCCAATCACCTGTTGGAGGTGGAGGAGAGCGAGGGAGATGGAATCCTGCTTCCCCTCCCCTTCCTCTCTCAAACAGGTGCACCAACACTGCCCAAAGTCACACCAAGCCGAGTGTTCGGCAATGGTACCAGATCTAGTAAACCAAGCAAAGCCCTTTGAGTGGAGGCTAGCCATTTGTAGAAATAAGTTCTCCTATGCCCTGAACTTGGTACAGAAACCTTTGCTCTTCCAGAGTTGAACTACAACATGGCCAACAGCAAGCATGGCCAACAGCCAGGATTGATGGGAGTTGTAGGTCTGGAGCTCCCCACACCTGTCCTAAATAAAAAAAGAAAGAAAGATTTCAATATATTAAGTTACTGGGGGTTGTGTGTGTGTGTGTGTGTGTGTGTGTGTGTGTGTGTATGTGTTCGTGTTCTAATAAGTGGTCTTGTAGGTTCAGATCTGAAACAATATCATGTTGTTTATACACCCTGAAAACTGTTCTGCCAATCTTTCCCAGCTGCTAATGATAGTGTTCCTGGCTGATGTTTTTCCTAGAACCATAGACTCATAGAATTGTAGATATGAAAGGGACCCAAGGGTCATCTCAGAAATCTCAGCTAAAGCATCCATGACAGATGGCCATCCAACCTCTGCTTAAAAACCTCCAAGGAAAGGAATGGCTGCTTTATTTGTTGTTGCTGTTGTTAATGGCTGCTGCTGCTACTGTGTGTATTTTTAATAGACACATGACATCTGAAATATACTTGGAGTCGAGAGTGGATTTCATGCTCTTTATTCAGCTCATAGTGGTGAGGAGGAATGAATGCTCCCCCAAAATATCTGCTTTATATACATTATTTACACAATGGGTCGCACGTGATTGGCTAATTCTGGGATTCACCTGTAGGCCAATCAGGTTGCGGATTCACTTCCACCTGGAGCAGGATTGGGTGGCTCCTGTGGACCAATCATACTGCTGCATTCTGAATCCTATTGTTCTAGGACCAATCAGACTGCTGCATTTTGGATCCTATTCAACTCAGTACATAACAGCATCAAAAATCTAATTTAAATGAACTAGAATTAATGGTAATTCATTAACTTGCTTTGGTATGCATACGTAATTTAAGATGACGTGTGGTTTCCTTTCTGTCATTTTCCTTTGCCCTCTACTTTCATACGTATTTCAAGATGGCCATTTTAGCAAGTCATTTTGTTTGCTTGAAGGGGTATTCTAGTTTCTATTCTAGACTGGAGACATCCTCATGTGCCCCAAATGCAATGAAAGTATATGTGCATACAGCTTCCCACACTTCTCCTAACCAAGCAAACGTATGAAACAAAACACAATACCATCCAGATCAACAGGAAGCACTGGGCCCTTCTTGTTGTTGTTGTTTAGTCACTTAGTCGTGTCCGACTCTTCATGACCCCATGGACCAGAGCACGCCAGGTACTCCTGTCTTCCACTGCCTCCCGCAGTTTGGTGAGACTCATACTGGTAGCCTCGAGGACACTGTCCAACCATCTCGTCCTCTGTCATCCCCTTCTCCTTGTGCCCTCCATCTTTCCCAACATCATGGTCTTTTCCAGGGAGTCTTCTCTTCTCATGAGGTGGCCAAAGTATTGGAGTCTCAGCTTCAGGATCTGTCCTTCCAGTGAGCACTCAGGGCTGATTTCCTTAAGAATGGAGAGGTTTGATCTTCTTGCAGTCCATGGGACTCTCAAGAGTCTCCTCCAGCACCAGAATTCAAAAGCATCAATTCTTCGGCGATCAGCCTTCTTTATGGTCCAGCTCTCACATACACAAATATTTCATTCTGCTTTTCCTTCCTCTCCTTTTACAGTGTAATCTTTCCATCATTCCATCCATTTGGCCATCAAACCAACATCAAACAAGTGTATTTAGTCCTTTTTGACAAGAGTGCTTCCAGGGAACTAGCCAGTCAAACCCTGCAAGCAGTGTTTTCCACTTACCAAGCATGCAGGCATCTCTTCTGTTGCTTTTCAGAAACCTGGGGTGGATCTACACAGGGGGGGGGGGAGCCGCTATAAGTACATCAGAAATTAAGTCGTTATAACAAAAGAAAGAAAATGCTATGGGAAATCACGAAGAATTTTTTTGCTCTCTAGAGCCATCTGGTGTTGCATGTTTATAACCAAGTGCTGTGGTTGGGTTTTTTTTTACTAATGTAGCTGAGCCCCCTGTTTTAGTTGTATAACCATCTGCACTCACTACTTAAGTTCACTATTAGCAGGAGCAATGCATTGTCTTAATTTATAGTGTTGACCAAGACAAAAACAGCAGCACTCCCAGCTTAATCATGGTGTCTTCTAGCAATTTTCCTTAGGCCAGATTTTGCCCACAAAATGTAGCAACTGCCCCCCACTTCCCCCAACATAAACTTAGTAAAAACTATCAAATATTGTGAAATACTATCTACCACTGCAGGCCACCCATCAGAGATTGTCAAATCCGAAACACTTATTACAGTGAAATGGGAAAATGTTATACTAAATATCAGTGGGTCTAAAATACTGGTGCTGAATATTCAAGTTTTACAAGAGAGATTCCTGAGGAAAGTTTATGGGATGCATTTGTTTAAGCTCTAGGTCTTTCTTATTCTCATTGGAATAAGCATAAAAGTAAGCAAGTTATTAGTTTATGCTTATCTCTGCTTGCAAATTGCAATGAAAGTTTAAACCTTTTGCTTCATATTTTTGAATTCCAATTCCCATGTCTACTGTTATGGGAAAGTATACCATGTTTTACTTTTGTCTCTCATGCAGCAAAGGAACTGGCAAAGAGGTTGTAAAAAATTACACTCTGGTGTCTGTTTTTTTGTAGTTCAGTGAGCTATCATTTCCCTGAGTGGTGCCTTAGGCAATAATCTGGGACAAAGCTTTGGCAGAACTTCAAAACCCGGAGAAATCAGAAAAGAAAAATTAATGATCACAGTTTTGTTGTGAAGCCTTATCTCAATTATGAGACCTGGTTACCATCCTAGCTGTTAATATTCAATGCAGAATGATCAGGGGAGTGGCTATTTATACACCTGACAATAGCTCTTGCTTTTGCAGGAGATCAGCTGATGACAGCTGATGAGTGCATGATTTTGTGTTATACTTTAGTGGTTTTTAAGATCACAGCCATAGGCTGCGATTTTGCACATACCTACTTGGGAGTAAAGCCCATTTCACATAATGGGACTGGCTTCTGAGTCAACCTGATTAGGGCTGCACTGCATGAACATCAGCCACACTCATGACTTGATACTAAACTAAAGGGCATGGTAGCACTTCCAACAAGCCTCAGCCTTATCATCGCCGTATCATCCTGCCCTGCCTGACTGCCTGCCACCGTCCTGCATAGCTTATACTGATTTCTCCTCTTCTCCAATAGGGGGAAAGACCCCATGAATTCCCCTGTTAAGCTCATAGGATGAGATCCAACATAATGCCAGCACAAGAAGTCTGAGAGTTGATGTTGCTGTGCTAATGATTCCAAAAATAGAGGGGGAAATGTTATGTGTGCAAAATGACAGAGAGAGAGAGAAAATCTCAAGATACTGCAAATGAAATATATTAGTAAAACAAAAGAAAAACATGTTTCAGTCTGCAGTTACTTTAAGCCTTCATCAGGGACTGTAGAGGGGACAATATATCACATAAATTCTCAATAACTAAGGACTAATTATACACCTATATCTTCTTGGTTAGAATAAAATGTAGAAACAGTCTAAAGAGCTCTCTGATCATAGTTAATTCACTAATGACTAAAAAATACTATCTAAAGGCACCCAATTATATAAACTGTAAGAAGTCATGATAAGGCATCAAGGTCTTTCACTAATACACATGACAATACAGGAAGGAAAATTTGTAGCATCTTGAGATTTTAGCTCTCTCATTGGCAGGGGGTGCAAGCTGTAGCACAGGAGGTAATGCACAAAGCTTAACTGTCACCAATAGCAGCTCCACTAAGAGTTGTACAATATTTTGCACAAGCAGATTTATCTGTTGTGCTGTGCTAAGAATGGTCCCTGTTAATGAAATGGCTGTCACACAAGCTAGCTGTCACAACTGGATAGCAAGTATATAATCTACATGAAGTATACATAGGAAAGCTTTAGTTTCTTGATGATGTCTGTAGCATTTCAAATCGCATCTAGCTCGGCCCTGGTAGTTTGGCAAATACTGCTGTGGCCAGCATCCCATAGTACTGACTCTGAGAATCTTAAGACATAGCAAACTCTCCGGTAAGAGCAATTGAGAAGCAGCAGCTGTAAATCTCCTAAGTAAATTATCACAATGGCATTTTAGAAGACAGGCTGATGCAATCTGGTCTTTATATCTGTCACCTTTTAATATAATGGGCAACGCTTCCTTCAAGAGGAAGAATGAACAAATAAGAATGTTCCTCAGTCAATTGCTCATAGTACATAGGAAATGTCATTATTTGCATTACGCGAGCCATAATTAGTTTCACCTCAGTTCGTTTGAAATGATATCAGAATGGCAATAATCCAAGTTGAATGCTGTATGTAAATTAATTAAGGGACGTTTGTTATTATATTTTGTAACTGGCTAAACCAGAGCTATTGGCTCCCTTAGGCACTGCAGTATAGAACAGCTGGTCATCTTTTCACCTTTAGAAGAAAATCGGTGTTTGATAATGAAATCTTGATCACCTGCCATCTGCCACCTAACGATCATCAGACACAGCATAATTTGTCAACCTGCGCTCTAGGAGGAAGGCGGGCAAATTGGGCAGCTCAAGTCCATGAATGTTTACTCTGAAGGATGAGCCAATTTGCACAGTGGGCATGAGCCCAAGGAAGCATACATAGGGTTGGAGCCATGCAGCACAATGTATGTTTATACAGAAGTAAATCCCATCAAGTGTAATGAGGCTGACTCTCAAGCAAGTGTGCCAGAACATACATGACTTTATTTGGTTCAGTTTCCAACTTCACCACTGGCATTACACACTCGTATTAGGGGAGTTTTGTAGATGATTTCCAACACCTTTTAATTTCCCTTGCAACATATTGTGGGAGTGAAATTCCAAAGAAAAATAAAAGGCTATATGACTCGGTTTGCTTCACAAACATTCCACTAACATGACAAAACAACCATTTCCCTACATTCCTCTCTCATCCAAAAGCCAAGGATATCTTTTGGAAAGTGTATTACCTCTCATCTTGGAGCATTTCACTTAAAAGACCAGGAATATTTCATATGGCAACTCATGTTTTCACACCTCACACTAAACTGTAGAATTTTTTTTCAGATCAGGAAAAAGGGACAGCCAGGGAGGCTGAAAAATGTCAGATAAATGTTTAGTCAGGGTGAAGGTTATACACCACTGCCAGCCATCTCACAAGCATAAGGTAAGCTACATTCCACACCAAGTTTTTTTGGTTTGTTTTTTAAGTCTAATGTACCATGAAAATAAGACAGGGAACCAGAATCCTCCTTGGCTGGGGAAGAAAACTTTTGAGAAACTGGAGAACAGGTTTAGGCACAGCACTAATTTATATGACATGTGCTCCACATTTCATTAACTGAGAAGTCCCTTCAACAAATATGTAGACTGGTATCGTCTTCATCTCCTTATTGCAGATGGAGGCTGAAAGAAAGGAGCTTGCCAAAGACTACTCAGTGAGTTCATGGCTGGGATGAAATTTGAACCATACACTTATGTATATACTCAATAGCCACGTCAACATGTCAAGCTGAACCACAGTTTAGTGGAACATGTACAGATGGGAATAAGGTCAAGCAAGCCCTAGGCTCACCTGTTCCTCCTTGTGCCTTCTCTTCCCACATACAGTGGTACCTCGGGTTACAGACACTTCAGGTTACAGACGTTTCAGGTTACAGACTCCGCTAACCCAGAAATAGTACCTCGGGTTAAGAACTTTGCTTCAGGATGAGAACAGAAATCGTGCTCCGGCAGCACGGCGGCAGCGGGAGGCCCCATTAGCTAAAGTGGTGCTTCAAGTTAAGAAGTTTCAGGTTAAGAACGGACCTCCGGAACGAATTAAGTTCTTAACCCGAGGTACCACTGTAGTGGAGAGGGTGGTGGTGGTGATATATTACTTATACTCCACCCAGCTGACCAGGTTGCCCAGGCCACTCTAGATGACAACTTCAGACAAATTTATTTTCAGTCTCCCTTCAATACAGCTTGCAATTTCATTCAAACTGTGGACTGTGGTTTATATACTATGTTTAATTTAAACAAGCCAGCTTCAAACTTCAAAGTTTGAACCTGACTTTCTTTTAATAAACCAAAGTTAATGCTAAACCATGATCCCAGGATTGGACACAATGAAAGTTGAACCACAAAGTACATGGTTCCAAAGTCCTCCTTTCAATCATGTGGGAGGCTGAGGGGGGAGCACATGAACACAAAACTTGTTCAGACTTGTTCCAGCTCATGGACATACCATGAAACCACTGTTTAGTGTAATGTGTGAATAGAGCTAGTGTATATGCAAGTTTAGTACTGGGAAGGTTGTTTCTTGATTCTTTGTATTTTAACAAATGGCTTTCTCAAAATTCACAAAGTTTTAAGAACCTATGAAGCTGCCTTATACTGAGTCAGGTCCTTGATTCAGCAATGCCAATAGTCTATTCTGGCAGGCAAAAACCTTTCCCAACCTAGCCTCTGTTGTACCACTAAGTTTTGGCTGAACCCCTACTGGTTACTAATATTGTCTCTGAAGCACACGACTCATCACAAAGAAGAAGAAAACCATCAGCTCATTTCACTCTGGGTCACTCAAGACAAAGGAAACAAAAGAAGGTGCTAGCTAGAATTCTGTGCATATAGTTCCGTACAATTCATTCCCTCACTGCTGAATCAAAGACAGGATAATTGCAGGTAACAGTCTTGTGAACACAGAGATTTCTGTAACGTTATTCTTAAAAAAAATAAATTCAACAAGCTATTTATGGTTCACCTTTGAACTCCCATCAGCCTGCCTAATCTTGAATGTTTTAATAACTCTAGAATAAGAAAACTCTTAAATCAATATAAACAGAAATAAAAATAAATTATTAAATATTATCACTGAAGCAACATTAGTGGACCAGTAGAAATTTAAACTAAGTTTAGTTCTCCAGATAAAAATCCCAGTAGTGATTAGGATGGGAATGAAGAATTGCTTTGTGTGTGTTACCCAACAGATTATTAATTTGCTCACTAAACATCAATGGTGGTGATCTCCTGAATTCACACACAGATCACCTTGTTAGTTACACTCACCAAAATTAGGAACATAGGAAGCTGCCTTATATCGAGTTGCACCAATGGTCTATATAGCTCAGTATTGTTTACATTCATATCAAATTAATTTAAAAAATAGAAGTTACACATAAATGAAAGCAGAATCTTAATTTTATGAATGGAGTAAGTAATGTGTTTAAAGAAACTGAAATGTTCAGATTTTTTATTTCAGAAAACGTAAGACAGCTGTTGTGCTGCAAAGCCAATTCCAACCAGCGCATGATTGTGATACTCTGGAAAAAAGAGGTAACAGCCAATCATCTCAGCCCTGCCTGTCTGCAGCGATTACTCCTTGTAATAGCTAAAGTGAAAGAGCATCTGACAAAATAAAAACCAATAAAGAATGGCTGTCCAGGGTCAATTGCTCACACCTGTATGGCAGCACAGCGAGAAGTGTTTTCTCCAAGGATCAAGAGTGTCACAAATA
The DNA here is from genome assembly GCF_951804945.1 of Podarcis cretensis. NCBI lineage: Eukaryota > Metazoa > Chordata > Lepidosauria > Squamata > Lacertidae > Podarcis > Podarcis cretensis. The sequence continues at coordinate 114,201,540 of NC_137170.1, read as the reverse complement.
TCTCAAACCTACTGTCGCTGGGGTCAGAAACCTCAGCCCCTTAGTGAAACAAGTCTCTCATTCATTTCACCAAAGGCCTGGTCTTAGGCAGGATCGGAACCAAAGAGAATGGTGTCTGATACTCATGTGTACGTATATAAAAGGTAACAAATCTACTCCTAAATCACTTTTTCTCCAGGGGAAGCAGAGGCCCACCTCACCTTCCCCTGCTGTTTTCTTTTGACAGAGGACCAAGGCAGGATGCTGAAATGTTGGCTCAATCCTTTCACTGCCCATGACAGAACACAGGCTCTCCCCTTTGCAGAGCTAAATTAATCCACTGCATGACAGTAAAACTGCAACTTTGAGTTAGTAGAATGATAGATTGGCAGTCACACTGTTATGGTGGCTTTTGGGCACCCCATGAATACTCCAGCAGGTCTGTCAGCTGGGCGGTTGGCAATGATGAGTTCAGATATAGCCCCAAGCATGGTCCTGCCTTTAGAAAATATTCACAAACTTATTCTATGTGCGGCATTGCAATGCCTGCACCGTGTTTTTTTGAGGGGTGGGGGGGAACCAAGTGCTTTCCTCTTCCGATTCAGGCTCTATTTTATTTGCAGACCTCAGCGCACAGCCGAAAGAGGGATTTTTATGTGCCGAGTGAAATAGCTCAATAAATTTGGGGAAGCGCTGTGGAGAATAATATAACAGAGGAGCTGTAGGGAACAGTACATATAATTTCACCTCTTCCTTCATGGTCCACATATGGAGTTGTTTTGCCCCTCGTCCTTCTCCAGCCAACTGAATAGTTAACCCTTGATGAACTGTGAAATATATTCATTTTGACAGAAATGTAGGAGCAACTGGACAAGCAGTAGCAGTCTGTGGCGTCGCTCGGAATGAAAAGGCAACTTTATGAAAAGCTGAAGTGCAGCTGTTGAGGCATCTAATCATAAGCCTGCATTTTTATTAAAGCTTATATGTTTAATCAGGGCTTGTATTTTAAGAAAAACTTAATGATTTTCAAATATTTTATGCCAGGCAGAAGACCAGTTGCCTAAAAACCTTGGCAAGATATTTTTACTCCTAGACAAGGGGCCCCCCTGATTTATAGCAGAAAACAATTCTCAAAGTCGTAAAAAGGGAATTACAGGCTGACAGCCAAGGTTACACTGACCCTACAAATTAAGGGTGGATAAATAGTAAAATGAGCCATATCTTCTTCCTAAGGTTAAGAAGGTCAAGAGCAGTGAAAAAGCATCTAGCTGGTAGAAAGAGAACATTTTCTGGGAAGACTTTTTCTAAAGCTGTTTCTTTCTTAAACTAAGATCCTTTTAAGATTTATTTTCCTTTTAAAAGGTTGTTTATGTATTAAATATATTAGTTTAAATATAATTATGCAAAGGATTTAAGAAATGCTAGATTCTTATTTCATATAGTTGTAAGAGTTGTAACTATCCTGAAATTAAGTCAGGCACCAGCCAAGCCCCTTGCCAGACAGAAGACGCCAATCGAGCACTCCTGATATATGGTTGTCAGGCCTTTTGTTTAGAAACCTTCAAATGAAGGAGATCTCTCAATGTTGATGTGAACTCAATCTTTGACATATGCATAAGATAAAAATTCAAGATTAATTATCTGTTTTGGAAGGCAATAGGGCAAGGAGGGCAAGAGGTGAGCTGGTAATTAAGATTCCTTGTTGAGACACATGTAAGATATATTACTACTTATTTGTCATTTATAGATAGAAGAATATATAGCTTTTTGATTTCCATAAAAGGGCAAGAAGGAAATGGGTGTATCTTTTGTGATTGGCTCTAGCAAACAGCCAATAGGAATTTCAACCAGGCTGATTGGACAGAGGCAGCCACAGGAGGAGCAAGGGGGCTGGATTAAGGAAATATAAGTGCTGGCCAGAATGGCAAGAGGCCAGGCCAGAGCTTGGTAACCATATACCACTGTGCCTCATATTTATTTGTCTGACAAATAAATTACTATTTTAATTTCTCTATTGCTGCGTTGAATATTTCATTCCAGCTAAGCGTTAACCACAAGCAGGGTGCTACACTGTAAGACTGGCATTCAAGGGTGGGGAACCTCAGGCCCAGGGTGTGGGCAGGTATGGCCCTTCAATCCTTTGTATCTGGCCCTCAGAAGTGTCCCCAGGCCACAGACCTCACTGGCTCTGCCTGGCCAGAATGTGTCATTGAACTCTGACAAGGCCTTTTCCTTGTCCGGATAGAAAGGAGTGTGAATAGAAACTAGCTTACTGTACATAGGTGAAATTCTCATTAGATACTCTGGCTCCACCCAGCACTGGCATATCATAGAATCATAGAGTTGGAAGGGATCCCAAGGATAATCTAGTCCACCCTCTGCAATGCAGGAATATGCAGCTGTCCCTTATGGGGATCGAACCTGCAACCTTGGTGTTATCGGCACCACGCTCTATCCAACTGGCTTTAGCAGGTTCTAAAACTGTGTACAAAAAGTGATTGCCTGATATTAATATCAAGGAAGTTCAATTCCTTGCAAAAGATCAATTCCTTGCAAAAGAATATCAAAGAATAATGCTCAAAATAGCTTGTAGTACTCAATTATTTACAAATGAATTTATAATCTGTACTTTCATAAATAAAGCAAAGCAGGATAGAATATGTAAAAATTATCTCTAAAAAAATCATGGCAAGCATCAATACTGATTGGATTAAAGAAGAAAATTCGTGCTGGAAAGGCCTGTCTAAACAAAGAAGTTTTCAAAAGACATCTGAAGGAAGGGAGGGATGGTTTCTGACAAACTCCTTGTGGTAGGCAGGGTAGGGCCTACCACACTAAAGGCTCGGTCTGCAGTGAAGGCCAACTGAACCTCAGGGGTGTGGAAAACCACCAGAAGTACCCTCTCAGAGGATCTCAGTGATCAAAGTGGACCATAAGGGATCAGACGGTTCTCCAAGCTGTTGGGCACAAGTTGTTCGGGGCTTTGTGAATTAACATAAGAAACTTGAAGCGGGCATGGTAGCAAATCAGCAACCAGTGCAGCTTTCTCAGCAGTGGGGTAACATGTTGCCGGTAATCTGCTCCTGTGAGCGGTCTTCACTAGCTGAAGCTTCCCAGCTAAAAACCACACTAACATACCCACCATCATTTCTCTAATGAAAGATGTCCTATTCCATAATAAGAATAAGAATTTTATTATTTGTACCCCGTCCATCTATGGTGCTAGAGGAGAGTCTTGAGAGTCCCATGGACTGCAAGAAGATCAAACCTCTCCATTCTTAAGGAAATCAGCCCTGAGTGCTCACTGGAAGGACAGATCCTGAAGCTGAGGCTCCAATATTTTGGCCACCTCATGAGAAGAGAAGACTCCCTGGAAAAGACCCTGATGCTGGGAAAGATGGAGGGCACAAGGAGAAGGGGACGACAGAGGACGAGATGGTTGGACAGTGTTCTCGAAGCTACAAACATGAGTTTGACCAAACTGCGGGAGGCAGTGGAAGACAGGAGTGCCTGGCGTGCTCTGGTCCATGGGGTCACGAAGAGTCGGACACGACTAAACGACTAAACAACAACCCCGTCCATCTGATTGGATTGCCCCAGCCACTCTGGGCAGCTTCCAACATATATAAAAACAGAAGAAAACATGAAACATTAAAAAACAGGGCTGCCTTCATATGTCTTCTGAAGGTTGTTTGGTTACTTATCTCCTTGGCTCGCGGGTTGCATAACTCCATACTCTCCAACATTTCTCTGCCATAAGTAAAAGCAGGGGACTATGATAAGTCCCCCGCCCCTGGAGGGGAGTGGGTGACCACACAGTCCACTACAACTCCTCCCCACTGGGAAGTGGAGTGGATTTCCAGGATCAAATAAGAAACCGGGACGGCTTCTGAAAATCCAGGACTGTCCCTGGAAAATAGGGACACTTGGAGGTCTGCATTAACCAAACTATAAAGTTACCAATGCATGGACCACTGTGGTCAGGCTGTCATAGTCCAGCTGTCAGTCACAGCTGTCTTACCAGCCAGAGCTGGCAAAAAGCACTCCTGGACACAGACATCACTTGGACCTCTAAGTGATAGATCAAGAAGCACTCTCAGACTGTGCACCTGCTCCTGCAGAGGGTGTTCCACTCTATCCAGAACAGGCAGTTGACCTCTCTCTTGGGCATGGGAACACCCACTCACAAGACCTCTGCCTTTCCAGGATTCTTCCAGTGCACCACTGCATCCAGCCACCGCCACCACCAGAAAAGTAACGTATAAGGATCAGGCCTCCGTCGCCTCTATCTTTCAGTCCAGGATTTCATCAACACTGAGATTCCATTTTATTTTATCATTAACTTGTTTCTTGAGGCACCGCAAATGGAACCTGAAGCAATCAGTCACTCCCACACTAATGTGTGTGGGTGAAACTGCATTAGATACAAAACACAAACTTGATTCACGTTTCTAGGATAGGCGAGCTTTTGTTTTGGGAGATTATGATGTTCAGAAGTAATTCATGGCCAATTTCCTTTAAATGCATTGTGGAGATTAAATGCTCATTTCAAATCAAGCTAGTCATCAATATTTCTGGTGGTGGTGGTTGTTTTACATGAAAGTATCTAGTACCAACATAACGCGGAGCAAAATGGCAGCATGTTAATATGAGGCTCTCACTGAAAAGTGAGCATTTATCTTGAGCTTTCTGTATCTGGAACAGGCTTATATGAGAAATAACTACAGTATAGTTCAGTACTAGAGGAATAAAATGAGGTGTGGTGGCTGTCTGGAGCACCTGCTGTTCAGCCGAGACATTTAAAATCAAAATTAAGAATGGGGGCTTTACATAGAAATGCCTCTGACGTTTTATTTTTTAAATATATATTTATAAATTATTTGTCACAAATGTTTATGCAAGCCCAATGGCAGCATATCCTAAAAGTACAGATTAGGGAGCATTTCCCCCCCAGTCAGAGATCTTAACATCCTGAGCAGCGTGCACTGTTTGCCATGGCCACAACAATTAATTAGTTTTTCTGCTGGGCAGCCGCTGCAGAACAGGAGCTAGGTATACCTGGGTTCCAGCAGCATTTATTCCAAAGCTATGTGCGAACTGGGAAATCAATTTATACTGCTGCTGACCGGAATGGCTCGCTGGAGAATCAGCTACAACGGTGAGTACACACAGTTACAAATAAATGGCACCTCCAGCTTGTTGAGCTTTAAGAGAGATGCTGCCAGTGAGCACTCTGAATTGGACTTTTAGGTCTGCCCTTTTAACAGAAACTGGATTCTTTGATATAAAGTGAGAAACAGCCTTTCCTTACTCATAAGAACAGCCTTCTCCGACCTGATGCCCACCAGGTTTTGTTGGGGCTCCTCAGTCTGCCCAAGTGCTAAGGGTTGATGGGCAACTTCAAAGCCCCTATTCTCACTTCTTAGGGTTCTTTGAACTGGACACCCCTTCGCATAGACACCTTCTTCAAACAGAGTCCTGTTCTCTGTAAATCACAACACATGGCAGTCCTAGTTAGTGCTGAATGAGATGGATCATCTCATTGCTGATCAAGCGATCCAACGTTTATGTTCCTACGCAGGCAGGCTTCCCCAACATGTTGCTGGATTCCAACTCCCATCAGTCCTAGCCAACATGACCAATAGTCAAGGATGATGGGAGCTGTTGTTTGAGAATGCTTTTTTCATGACTCAGCTCTACTTTGATGCTGCCATGCTCCTGGGAAGATGAGGCCATATACCCGTTGTTCCTGTTATTATATGTCACTCCAGAGTGTTAAAAATATAGATTTGCAGCTAAACTAGTGCTGAGTTTTCTCCTCCCCATACACTCACCTAAATCTGTTCTAGGGGTTCTCCCAACCGCCTGAAGCAGATTTTGGGGAGGGCTGAGGACACACACAGGGAGAGAAGGGGGGAGTCCTGCTACACAAGTAGAAGTCCTTGGATTCATTAGTTGGCTACTGCCCACAGTCAGGTCCTTTTCAGTTGTTTCCGGAAACACAGAAAGACCACTGCACTTTCAACCGTTCCAGGCTTCATGCAATGATGAAGAAAACATATGAATTATCTGCAATCTAATGCCCTTCCATTCATGTCCTGCTTGTGAACTTCCCATGGACATTTGGCTGACCATTGAGAAAAATGGGATCCTGGATTTGGCAGAGTTTACCATTGATCTTGGGATGCGGGTGGTGCTGTGGGTTAAACCACAGAGCCTAGGACTTGCCGATCAGAAGGTTGGCGGTTCGAATCCCCACAACGGGGTGAGCTCCTGCTCGGTCCCTGCTCCTGCCAACCTAGCAGTTCGAAAGCATGTCAAAGTGTAAGTAGATAAATAGTTAAGCTCCAGCGGGAAGGTAAACGGCGTTTCCGTGCGCTGCTCTGGTTCGCCAGAAGTGGCTTAGTCATGCTGGCCACATGACCCGGAAGCTGTATGCCGGCTCCCTCGGCCAATAAAGCGAGATGAGCACCGCAACCCCAGAGTCGGTCACTACTGGACCTAATGGTCAGGGGTCCCTTTACCTTTACCCTACCATTGATCTTATGCAGCAAGACTCTACTTACACTTCCATAGTTTATTATGAAGCACATAAAAGTTATAACAAATGTCTTGAAACAACAAGTGTTTGGCATTTTTTAACAACTGTATTTTAAATGTATTCAAGAGTGTGCTTTTTATAATAAAAAAAACTGCTAAAAACATATTTCCCCTTGTTGAAGTTGACATCTCCCCACCCGCACCCTCACCTTGGCAGGGGAATTCAATTGAGTTCACATCTAAAGGCAAACATACCTTATTTGCTGTTCCTGAAACAATACATAGACTGAAACAAAGCCATCCTTTGACATTTACACTTATCCAAATTTTTGTGGTGCAGTTCTCCATCCAGGTACTGCATACAAATATATAAATATTATTGCCAAGTGTGCATAACAACTCATATAGCAGGGAAGCGTAATATACAAAATGCACTACATGTGGGAAAATTGCTTTGCAGAATTATGTGTTTGGGGCAAGATTGCTTGGAAAATGTGTGTATTAAGGGAAATTTGCACTGAAATGCTGATGAATATTCATGAGGATTTTTTTAAAATGAAAATTTATGTGGAAAACCAAACTTAAAGTTGGAAAAATGAGCAAATGAAATTGACAGATTTGCCCATTCTTATGTGACTCCATTCCTTCTCCTTGCTCTCACCACCATCCAGCTTTCCCACCTTTACTGCTTTACTGCTACGGTTTGGCCAGCCTTTTCTTCCGTTTGTGCACAGCCGTCTCCTTCCAGCGCTGCATGCTTTAAACTCACCCAAATCATTGGAGATGTCAACAGCATTGTAGTTCAGAGGGAAGACTTTAATCAGCCTGGTTGAGGCTTTCTTCCGCTCTTGCTGTCCTCCAGCTTTCTTTCCAGCAGTCGCACCGACTGAGATGGAAGCTAAATCATTTCAGATGAAGCCTATAAACAAAAAATGTGCATTGGGATTAGTGTGCTGCTTTTTTTTTTTTTAACTCTAAACCGCTCCATTTGGGGTTCCAAGATTAAACATGCTGTTGTCTTTTCTCACTCAAACAGCACAATCCAGAACTTGAGCCTGCCATGTCCCTCGTGTGGATCTGCTTGTTACCATGACAGCATCACAATGTTCAGAGGTGCTGTGGGCCTCTGAGATGATTAAAGTTTTCTTTGTGTGATCATAGTTCACCTTATGAGAAAGCTTATTGTAAATCAAAGTGTGTGGGGTGGGGGGAGCTCATGCCAGATAAGGAAAGAAAAACGGCAATGTTTTTAATGTAACCAGAAACCTATTTCTCAAACTGTATTCAAGACCCACATAATAATTAAAGCAATATTATCTTTCCTTAGAAAAAAGTGCCTGCCACTTGAATATGTTGAGACTGAACTATGGGAGCGAGCTGTGTATGTGATGCAAATACGCCCGTCTTTGGGTCACAGAACCAAAGCTCTGAATCTGCTTCTGATGCAGCCTCAGTGCCGTGGAAATATAGGATGGTGGTGAATATTGTTTCCCTACATTAACCAAGGTAAGGTAAAGGTGAAGGACCCCTGGATGGTTAAGTTCAGTCGATTTCAACTTTGGGGTGTGGTGCTCCTCTTGCTTCAGTCTGAGGGAGCCAGCATTTGTCCACAGACAGCTTTCCAAGTCATGTGGCCAACATGACTGAGCCGCTTCTCGCGCACAGAACACCATGGCGGAAGCCAGAGCGCACAGAAACACCGTTTACCTTCCCGTCGCAGCAGTGCCTATTTATCTACTTACACTGGTATGCTTTCAAACTGCTAGGTTGGCAGGAGCTGGGACAGAGCAACGAGAGCTCACCCCACTGTGCAGATTCAAACTGCCGACCTATTGATCGGCAAGCCCAAGAAGCTTGATGGTTTAGACCACAGCACCACCCGTGTCCCTAAGCCAAGCAAATGGAGCAAGATAAATATTGTGTCCATGAAGCCTGGTGAAAGTTCACAATGGCCAATTTTTATGCACTCCAATTGTTATGCCCCCAGCTGACATTCCCTCTATGTGTGTGTGTGTGTGTGATAGATATTATGTGAGCCATGGTTTATACGGGGCTTTGTGTCATTTGTGTCATGTGTTCAGAGTGTTTATGGTAGATGTATAATTGCTACTACTATGAATATTTATTACTCCTAGAATGCTTTATTGTAGTGGATATTTCTAGTAAGTGTTATTGTCCAAACTGCTCTGCTTCCAGGAGAGCCTAGACTAATGTATGAAACAATATCAACAACAAAAGCAGCAGCACATGAATCACACATTTACAATCCTCACCTCTATTTTCTGTCTCTCTTTTTAAAGGTCTTTCCTTACTTTATTCTTTGAAGAACAAAGGTATGTATATTCCCACATATTTGTCTTCTCTCCCTTGACAGACCTTCACAGACTTATAATCATCTGAATTGTCAACAAATATATATTTGCGCTCTATCAGCTGAGGTCAAAACCACTGCCATAGATAAAGGCACTGATGGATGACAAAGGAGGGGAAGACGTGTGTAAATGGATCCGTGGTGCCCTATGTCTTGCTGCTGCTTGGATCACCTTGGCATGGTGATTTTACTGTGAAAACCCAAGGTGCTAAGTGTGCCTTAAATGTTAAGTACTGCCTATATATAGATATAGATCTCATAGAAATCATCTACATTCTTAGAAGGCTATTCTATGCATGCTTAATAAAGCCAGGGTATTGTGCAGAAGACACCATAAATCCACATTTCACACTCAGCTTTATTTGCTTTCTTAAAAATTTAAATGTAATTAAATATAAAGATTATGGGTAATGTGCTGCTATGCCTTTGCTGACATGTGTGGTAGTTAATAAAAATGATGCATGCAATCTATACCAGAGACTGAGTCCATGAGGGTAAATTGATCTTTACTGGAGGCTGTAGTCTAGATTTCCCTAGGTGACAACTCGAATATATATAGCAGGATTGAAATTCCACCGTACGCTTGGGCTGGATTGCTTTTTCCACAATGTTACTCCGATCGCCACTAAATAACCTGGTGGCGACCTTTAACATCAAAGCAAAACAAATCAGAAGCTCATAATAGAAAAGTGAGAGGTGGCTAAACTTCATTCTGCATCATTTTAGATTTTCAGAGAAACAGTCAATTATAACTTGCACAAAGTTAACTTTGTTTTGTTGTTCTAAATAGAGTGGTCACAGTTCCCCGCTTAAATATGTGTGTGTGATCAGAATCAGGGGAAATGTAAAAGTTCTGCTTCAGATGAACCAGAAGGTGTTTAGGAACAACCATTTCACCACACAGGTGCATCTAAACTAGTAAGGAGGAACAGGAAGATGGCACCTTCCAGGGTTGGTATACTAGTGCTACACTGTCTTTGTACAGCAAGGCCACCAAAAGAGGTCTTTCTTTTTTATATTCACCAGTCCACAAGTTCTCATTTGCTGGACTATATTCTCTTAATATGAGAACACCTAAGTGGCACATTTCAGACTCCCTAAGCATTTGTGGCCTGGATTGTGAGAGTAAAGTCATTCAACAATAGTACTCCATCACTACTACAATTTTCAATTTGTTCAAAGGATAAACAGGGGAGTTTGTGCAGTATTAGTGGGGTCCTTTTAAACAAATCTCCTGCTTTTTCTGCCTACCTGGAAAAGCAGGGTGGGCTGTCAATAGGTCAAAGAGGTGAGCTATCCTTCCCCAGGATGGTTGGGCAAATATGACTGCTGCTATAAACAAGACAGATTGATAAAGGAGGCATGGAGCCTAGCACCCAATGGCAGAGCCATGCTTGGGAGCAAAGCTTATCTGTGGAGAGAGATGTCAAGCTGAGTGGAGGAGGCAATGTGTGGAGTGTTGGTTTCTGCTCTCTTTCACTGTGCAGCGAAGTGCTTGTCACGAGACAGGTGTTTACATTCCACAGTCAGTTGCTGTTGGGTTTCTCACGGGAAAGGAGACTGGATGTGACGTACACTGGTTTCCTGTTTTTCACTGTTCGTTGCAGTTCTCTCCGTGCTTTAGAGGAGAGAGGATGCTTTCTCTGCTCCGGCAGAGGCAAGATGTTTTTCTGTAATCTACCAGCTTTGAAGTGTAAATAAAGTAATATAGAGTATGTGGCACGTACTCCTCATCATTCCGCTGTGCACGGGCTACTGCAAATTCAACATTCTTGGTTATGGGCCCAGAAAGACGCAGTCATCTGAATGCCGGCAAAGAATGCAAAGGAATGCAGAGGGACGGATCGGACGATATCTCTGCGCGTCAAGATGATTGATGAGGTATGTGCTCATGCTCCGGGCAGCCTGCCAGCTTCTAATTAATGGCTTTATGGCTGGACTCTGAACTTTTATGGCCATTTTGCCGGGCAAAGGCAAAGGCTCAAAGGAACAAGCTCCTATGCTGGGGAAAACCGAAAGTACCTTTTAAAAGTGCCTTTGGAATGAGGTTTGAGGCAGCTGCAGTTAAGCAGAGTGGCACAGGCTCACAGGCAGAGGCTGTTTTGAACTTGCTTTTGGAATGAAGCAGCACAGACGCAGCTTGTATAAAGCGGCTTGATTTAAAGCAGCAGAGATGACGCAGAAGGCTAATGCCAGAGTCATGATGGCTAGCTGCAGAAGGCTGGCTGATGCAAGTGGGGAATCTGTGGCCACTCAGATTGCTGATCCAATTGCTCAGCTCAGAGTAGCCTGTGATACTGCCATGATTCAGAATAAAGCAGACCGCCAGGGTGATAGCTGCATGGGTAAGGGGGAGTCTTCACAGACGTCATCCCAGAGTGCAGTGGAACCACCAGATGGCGCCAAAGCTTTGAAGGCAGTGAAATGCTACTCGTGTGGACGTCTAGGCCATATGAAGAAGGAATGCAAATATCCCAGGGCCAAGACAGAGCAGCGCAGCGAAAGCTCATCGCGTGGAAAAGGCCGAGGCAAAGGCGAAGGTCCGGTGTCCAGGACAACGCAGCACAAGGCAATGGTCTCACGCTTCACTCCAGAGGTTGCAAAGGTCCAGAAGACGTCTAGATCTTTTTTCGTTGTTGATTCGGCTGCAACGCACCACATGTGCAACGATAAGTGACTGTTCGTGTCTTTTACACCGCAGGAAGGTGCAATTCACCAGGCAGATGACCACACAATCCCCAGTAAAGGCTACGGAACTGTTGTTCTTCACAGTTTGGACTTATCGATAAAAGATGTGCTTTATGTACCAGATGCCAAACATAATCTGCTCAGCGTTGGACAGCTGAATGAGCAGAAAATTGACGTTTCCTTTAAGAACAAAAAGTGCATCATCACAAAGAAAAATGATTATGTATTGCATGCTGAATATGTTGATCGTTTGTATGCTTTGTATTATGATGATGTTGTGCAGGATGACACTTGTTGCATTGCAGGTACTGACGAAAGTTTGCATGCAGGATGTATTCATGATTTTCATCGAAAATTTGGTCATTTGAATTTTGAGGCAGTATCTAAAATGCCTGCCTTGGTTGAAGGTATGACTATTAAACCCTGCAGGTACCACATGAAGTGCAAGGCATGCGCAGCAAACAAGGTGAAAATGGCTGCGAAAGGTAAGGTGTCTAGTAGGCAAGCTACAGAACCATACCAAATTGTTCATGCTGATTTGGTTGGACCACTAGCGCCCTCTTTGGGTGGAAACAGGTACTTCATGGTTCTCATTGATGCATTTTCCAGGTATGTTTATGTGTATAATCTCAAGCAGAAATCAGAGGCTTTTCCAAGGTTCAAGGAATTCTGTGCTTGGTTGGAAAATGTGCATGGTAAGAAGTTAAAAATTCTTATCACTGATCGCGGGGGGGAATTCACTTCTCAGCAGTTTGAAGCTTTTCTGTCTGAGAAAGGAATTCAACACGATTTGTCTAGTCCTCGCTCGCCATGGCAGAATGGACTGTGCGAGAGGGCAAATCAAACATTGCTTCAAGGGTTAAAAACCTTGCTGCATGATGCCAATCTTCCAGAGAGTTATTGGGCCGAATCTCTCTCGTGTTTCACTTACAGTTATAATCGCAGGTTATCTTCAGCGATTGGTTGTACCCCCTATGAGAAGATGTTTGGCAAAAAGCCATACATCAAACACATGAAAATTTTTGGTTCTGACATGTGGGTTCACTCACCACAAAACTCCAAGTTAGACAAGCGTGGTTTGCATGGTATCTTTCTAGGTTATCAGAAAGGTTCTCACAGAATAATGATGACTGACTCTAAGACAATTAAGCTCACAAGAAGTGTTGAGTACAATGCCAAGTGGGGGGAGAATGTGGGAATTTTCCAATGTTATCCTGATGACAGTGATGAGACTGAGGATAGTCAAAAGCAACCGCAACAACCCACACCCACTGATGAAGGTTCTGATACTGAGTCTGAAACTGAATCAGGTGATTCAGAGGATTTCAAGAGTGCAAAAGCCTCTATGCGACCCTCTGAAAGCTCTGATCAAGAATTGGAGGAACCATTGCTCACAATAGGTCACTTTTCTCCTAAGAAGGAAGAGGAGAGTGTTGAAGACCTAAGGCTAATTCGTAGGTCACAGAGAGCCACAAAAGGCAGACCTCCAAAGAGATTTGCTGATGAGTTTGCTAAGATAGCAGTAACAGCTGTTAAAAGCTCCAAAAAGGTATTTGAACCTTCAAGTTTCCAAGAAATCCAGGATTTGGATTCAAAGGAAGCTGAGCCATGGTTAAATGCCATGAAGGCTGAGCTTGATTCCTTGGAAAGGAACAAAACATGGGAACTTGTTCCAGTAGTTCCAGGAATGAAACTGCTTGGAAGCAAATGGGTCTTCAAAGCGAAGACTGATCAAAATGGCAAGATAGTCAGACACAAAGCCAGATTGGTAGCCAGAGGTTTTGCAAAGGTACCAGGTGAAGACTATCACGAGACCTACTCACCCACAGTGAGGTATGAGAGCATTAGACTTATGCTCAAGCTAGCTGCAGAGGAGAATTTACACATTAGTCACCACGATGTGAATACAGCTTTTCTGTACGGATCTCTAGGTGAATCTCTTTATATGCTTCCACCTGATGGCGTACAGGTAAAACAGGGATTTGTTTGTGCTCTGAAAAAGTCCCTCATCTAGAGTCAAGATGGCGGCGCGCATAGACGCTGCGGCTTAGTACTCTCCCTTGTTTTTCAGCGTTTTGTTTTGTTTTTTATTATTTTTACTTGTTCTGAGTATGTCTGGTCGGGCAAGAAAGATTTACAGCAGGCAGGAACTTCTGAAGGTCGGGTTACAGTGTGTACAAGCTGTAAGAGCTGATTATTTAGATCTATCATCTATCAACTGTCATCAACTGTCAGCCAAGATGGCGGTGCGCACAGACGCTGTGGCTTAGTGCTCTCCCTTTGTTTTTCAGCGTTTTGTTTTTGTTTATTTTTACTTGTTCTGAGTATGTCTGGCCGGGCAAGAAAGATTTACAGCAGGCAGGAACTTCTGAAGGTCGGGTTACAGTGTGAACAAGCTGTAAGAGCTGATTATTTTCGCCCAGATACCGTTCCTGTGGGAGTAGCCAGGCCACCGGGCTCTCCATGGATTACTATGCCTCCAGGGAGGAGGCGAAGGCGGCGTAGAGACAGGAGGCAAAGGAGGGGTTGTCGGGCCGGCGTCCTGGTAAGATTGCAGAGGAGTCCATCTAAACCACCACTCCCTAGCATATTTCTTGCTAATGTGAGATCTCTTGCCAACAAAATGGATGAATTGAGGCTGCAGGCAGCAAAGAACAGCCTTGTAAAAGATTGCTGCGTTTTATTTGTCATTGAAACATGGCTTCAACCGTCCATACCAGACATAGCTATTCAGTTGGAAGGCTGTGCGGTACATCGTCATGACCGAAGCATGGACTTCGGAAAAACCAAAGGAGGGGGGCTGTGTGTATATGTGAACAAGTGCTGGTCTAAAAATTCTAAGACTGTGGGCAGTCACTGTTCACCAGATTTGGAATTTGTAGCTGTTAAATGTAGACCAGCCTATCTCCCTAGGGAGTTCACAGCTGTTATGCTAACTGGTGTGTACGTGCCACCAGATGCTAATGCCAACTTGGCTTTGGGATGCCTGCAGAGCCTTATCAGCAGCCAGCAAGACAAGTATCCTGAAGCTGTGCACATCATTGCGGGAGACTTCAACCATGTTGAACTTAAAACAGTGCTCCCAACGCTCTATCAGCATGTGAAATGTCCCACAAGAGGGGACAAGACACTGGATAAAGTTTATTCGAATGTAAATCACGGCTATAGGGCTTTACAGTTGCCACATTTGGGCCAGTCCGACCATATGTCTCTGTTCCTGGTACCAGCATATATCCCACTCAGGAAACGGGCTCCCACAATATCAAGGACTGTTAAAATCTGGCCTGAAGGTGCTATTCACCAGCTGCAGGACTGTTTTGAGAGAACCAATTGGGATATTTTCGATCGTTCAGACCTGGAGGAGCACACGGCGGCAGTTCTGTGCTATATCAATCACTGCACAGACACTGTCACAGTAAATAAATCCATCCGGTTTTACCCCAATCAGAAACCCTGGATGAATAGAGAGGTCCAATGCCTGTTGCGGGAAAGAAACAGGGCTTTCAGGTCGGGCGAGGTGCAGCTTTACAGTGTGGCAAGAGCAAACTTGAAGAGGGGTATTCGACGGGCGAAACTGGATTATAGACAGAGGATTGAGGATAATTTAAGGAGCAACAACACAAGACAGATGTGGCAGGGGATTCAGCATATTACCAACTATAAACCTAACCTTGGTGCTGTCGACGGTGACCCTTTGCTGGCGGAGGAGCTTAACCTCTTCTTTGCTCGCTTCGAGAGGGAGCCACCTGAGACGTCGGTATTACAGCCACCAGCCCATAGGGGCCCCTCATTCACTGTAGAGGAGCACGAGGTGAGACAGGTATTGAGGATGGTGAATCCGAGGAAGGCTGCTGGACCTGATGGCATCACTGGAAAGGTGTTGAAGGGCTGTGCGGATCAGCTGGCGAGGGTCTTTACTAAGATCTTCAACAAGTCCTTACACCAGTCTATTGTCCCACCCTGCCTGAAGTCGTCAACTATTGTTCCTCTGCCTAAAAAACCCACAATCAGTAGTTTGAATGACTACAGACCAGTTGCACTGACTCCAATCATCATGAAGTGCTTTGAGAAACTGGTGCGCCGTCACATTATTTCCTGTCTTCCACCAATTTTTGACAACTACCAGTTTGCATACAGGGCAAATAGATCCACAGAAGACGCTATCACCACCACTCTCCATGCTGCTCTGTCCCATCTGGAGCAGCCGGGGAGTTATGTGAGGCTGCTGTTTGTGGATTTTAGCTCTGCTTTTAACACTATCCTCCCCATAGACTGGTGTCCAAGCTAGAGGCGATTGGACTCTCCAACTCCACCTGTCTCTGGGTTTTGGATTTTTTGTCAGAACGTTCTCAGAGGGTTAGAGTAGGGTCACATATGTCCAAAGCCCTTAGCCTTAACACCGGCTCACCACAGGGTTGTGTGTTGAGTCCCCTGCTCTTTACTCTCTATACGTATGACTGTACAGCCATCTATTCCAGCAACAAAATCATCAAGTTTGCTGATGACACTACGGTGGTGGGGCTCATTTCAGGAGGGGATGAGTCCGCCTATCGGGACGAGGTGGAGCGGCTCTGTGTTTGGTGTGGAGAGAACAATCTGGCTCTTAATACAGCTAAGACCAAGGAATTGGTGATGGATTACAGGACAAAAAAGGCGGTCATTCAGCCCTTGTATATCAACGGGGAACGGGTGGAGAGGGTGGCGGAATTCAGGTTTTTGGGAGTGACTATCGATCAGGGCATGACTTGGAGCGCAAATACCACTGCTCTGGTGAAGAAGGCTCAGCAGAGAATTTATTTCCTCAGACTTTTAAAGAAGAACAATCTGAGTGAGAAACTGCTGGTGTCCTTCTACCGAGGCTCCATAGAGAGCATTCTCACATACTGTATTTGTGCTTGGTTCTCCAGTTGTACAGCTAGGGAGAAGAAGGTGCTCCAGAAGGTCATAACCACAGCCCAAAGGATTATTGGTCATCCTCTCCCATCTTTGGAAGAACTGTACGGTTCCCGTTGTCTTAGGAAAGCAAACAACATCCTGCAGGATGCATCTCACCCGGGATACAGTCTGTTTGCACTACTGCCTTCTGGCAGGAGATATAGAAACATCAAGTCAAGGACAAATAGACTGAAAAATAGTTTCTATCCAAGAGCTGTGGCCTTTTTGAATGCTGTAACTCGATAGTGTGACCTGGGAGTTTGATGGGTGTGGGTGTGGGTGTGGCTGGAATGTGGTTTGTTTGGTTGTTGTTGCTGTTTTGCTTTTGTTGTTTTTTTAAGGGATGACATCCAATTTCGTTGCACTGTGCAATGTTGCACTTGTGTAATGACAATAAAGAATCTATCTATCTATCTATCTATCTATCTTTATGGTCTCAAACAAAGTGCACGGTGTTGGCACACAAAACTCACTGAGGTATTGTTTTCTCTAGGTTTTCAGCAAGGGAAAGCTGATCCATGTGTATTTATCAAAGAGGAGGGGCAAAAGAAACCGTATTGTTTGTTTTATGTTGATGATATTTTATTCTTTTGGGAAGATGTCACAATGTACAATAACGCCCTAGCTCAACTGAAAGAACACTTTGACATGAAAGATCTTGGTGAGGTAAACAACTACCTATCTCTGGAAATAGAGAGAGATCAAGATGGTAACATTCTAGTACACCAGTCACGGAAAATTGCTGATGTGTTAAGCAAACTAAACCTGATGGATGCTAACCCTGTAGACACACCGATGACAACAGGTTATCAGGTAGATGACACTGAAGAAGCATTTTCTGACACTACACTGTACAGAAGTGTGCTAGGCAAGCTAAACTTCATTGCCAGATGTTCAAGACCAGACATTGCTGTTAGCTGTAGTTTGCTAAGCAGACAAGTCAACAATCCTACTGTTAAGGATTGGAAAGCTCTGAAACGCATAGCGCGCTATTTGAAAGGCACTATGCATTACAGACTGAGATTTAACAATCAGAAGTCTGGTGGTCTTGAGATATTTGCAGATGCAAGTTTTGGAAGTGACACTACAGACAGGAAAAGCACGTCTAGAGTTTGCTACATGTACAATCAGGGTCTATTTGATTGGTCATGCAAGAAGCAAACAACAGTTAGCTTAAGTACTTGTGAAGCTGAACTGAATGCACTGTCTTATTCACTTAAAGATTGTGAATGGTTGTTACAATTGTGCAAAGACATGAAAATTCCTGTCAAATGTCCAATCCAGGTTTACCAGGACAACAAAGCATGTTTGGCTTTGCTAAATTCTGAAGGTTGTAAGCAAAGCACGAAGCACTTGCAATTGAAGGTGCAACATGCTAGGGAACGTATTCAGAAGGGACTCGTAACAGTGTCCTATATGCCAGGTAATGAAATTCCTGCTGATGTATTGTCCAAGATTGTATCAAGGGATCAACACTGTACCTATGTGCAGAAGTTGGGTTTGTACTGATATTGTACGAACACGCTGCCCAGTGATGTTCACAGAAAGGGGGAGGATGTTGGTTTCTGCTCTCTTTCACTGTGCAGCGAAGTGCTTGTCGCGAGACAGGTGTTTACATTCCACAGTCAGTTGCTGTTGGGTTTCTCACGGGAAAGGAGACTGGATGTGACGTACACTGGTTTCCTGTTTTTCACTGTTCGTTGCAGTTCTCTCCGTGCTTTAGAGGAGAGAGGATGCTTTCTCTGCTCCGGCAGAGGCAAGATGTTTTTCTGTAATCTACCAGCTTTGAAGTGTAAATAAAGTAATATAGAGTATGTGGCACGTACTCCTCATCATTCCGCTGTGCACGGGCTACTGCAAATTCAAAGTTTCATAAAAGGATGGAGGCTGCCATGAATGGATTTTCACCAGTTTCTCCCTCCAGGTTGAAGCCCTCTCCCATATCACCTCCCCATTCTGTTTCAGAAGATTCACATACTCCCAACAGCATTGGGAGTGGTGGGTGGATGCACGATACCTTTTTGACTTGAAAGTGCAGCTTATTTTTATTTTGCCTTGGTAATATGCATGTTGTAAACAATCCCTAGCTCCATACAACCTGGATTATAGTCTACTTTTCAGAAGGTTCTATGTTAAATTAAAAAAAAAAAAACCAATCATGTGATTTATCAGCAAGTGTAAAATTGCCCCATCAATTAGTGTAAGACATTATTTACATGATCCAATTATCTTTTTGTTCTGTGGTGAACTCTCCCCATATATGTACAAATTCTGTTTGGTTTAACGTTAGTAGACACATGTAGCCCACAAGAATACAACAACGAAAAAGCTCAGTTTTTGAAAAACTGAAAAGGTGATAAATGCTTTGGTGTGAAGATTCTTGTGTGATGCTGTGGGATTGTTTGCTTTTGATATAACATAGCAATTCCTCACTCATTTGCTCCAGTGCTACATTATTGTGCCAGCTGCCATCCCTAGCCACTAGAATTTTTGAAAGACTGAATCTTGTTATTATACTAGCAGCTCCTGCTATGAATTAAATATAATCCCAATTTCAGCAAAGAAGGAATGGAATCTGTGAAAGCTTTTACAAGACGTAATAAAATAGAGCTGGAAACACAGAGAACTCACAATATATTTATTGGACCTGTATAAATTCTTTTCTACCACACAATTGCACTCATTTCACACGCTAGCAAGGTTATGCTTAAAATTCTACAAGGCAGGCTTAAGCAGTATGTGGACTGAGAACTCCCAGAAGTGCAAGCTGGATTTCGAAGGGGCAGAGGAACCAGAGACCAAATTGCAAACATGTGCTGGATTATGGAGAAAGCTAGAGAGTTCCAGAAAGACATCTACTTCTGCTTCATTGACTATGCAAAAGCCTTTGACTGTGTCGACCACAGCAAACTATGGCAAGTTCTTAAAGAAATGGGAGTGCCTGATCACCTCATCTGTCTCCTGAGAAATCTCTATGTGGGACAAGAAGCTACAGTTAGAACTGGATATGGAACAACTGATTGGTTCAAAATTGGGAAAGGAGTACGGCAAGGCTGCATATTGTCTCCCTGCTTATTTAACTTATATGCAGAATTCATCATGCGAAAGGCTGGGCTGGATGAATCCCAAGCCGGAATTAAGACTGCCGGAAGAAATATCAACAACCTCAGATATGCAGATGACACAACCTTGATGGCAGAAAGTGAGGAGGAATTAAAGAACCTTTTAATGAGGGTGAAAGAGAAGAGTGCAAAATATGGTCTGAAGCTCAACAGCAAAAAAACAAAGATCATGGCCACTGGGCCCATCACCTCCTGGCAAATGGAAGGGGAAGAAATGGAGGCAGTGAGAGATTTTACTTTCTTGGGCTCCATGATCACTGCAGATGGTGACAGCAGTCACGAAATTAAAAGATGCCTGCTCCTTGGGAGAAAGGCGATGGCAAACCTAGACAGCGTCTTAAAAAGCAGAGACATCACCTTGCCAACAAAGATCCATATAGTTAAAGCCATGGTTTTCCCAGTAGTGATGTATGGAAGTGAGAGCTGGACCATAAAGAAGGCATGCATATCCTTCAGATCCAAGGCACACAGCTGAAGCATGTGCAGTAAATTACAGATTTTGTTCTTCTACCTCTTCCTTATGATTTTATACCAGTGGTTCCTGAACCTTTCCCTCCTTGTACCACTTGAAAATTGCTGAGGGTCTTGGTGAACCACTTAATCATTTTTCTTCCTGTTGTAACAATTGCAATGTGCTGTGCTCAATGCTGCATGGTTTTCAGTTGCATGTTATCGTAAAATGCAATATATAAGAAAGAGAAGAAGCAGTAAAAATTGACAAAACATTAATTTGAATATTTAGTGTGATGGATATATCATCTCCCATCTTCAACCAGAAATACCTCCAGTCATCTGACTGAAGCTCATGAATCATCAGTGGTCCAGGGGCCACAGTTTGGGAACCCTAGGTTTATGCTATTATTTTATTACAACAGCACAGTAAACTGAATTAATCCTATAAGGAAAACGTCCAGTTTTGCATGCCCCAATTCCATGTACTGAATATTGCATATATCTGGGTTTTTAAAGCCAGTTTTAGCTCAATAATTAATTTTAATTCACTATATATCAAGGCAAGACGATCCATAAACTTACAACTTACAAATCACACTAGTGACTGGGTCAAATGTGTGAATTCATCAATTGCATCTATGAATGAGATATTATGGATATGGATCAAACACCACACACAGAACCTTTATGTCAGCTTATGACCTCAAACACAATTATTTTCAACGGAGTCACGTTTAAACTAGACACAACTGTAAGCTAGCAGTGACAAATCTAGTGGTGTATATTCATGTGTGTTAATGGTTTTTAACCTACAAGACAATCTATATATGTGTCAAACAATGAAACTGTGAATTACAATTAGTAAAATCTTATTATTTCTGTTTATAGAATACTTTTACTATCTGGAAATCATGAAGCAGTTTACAATCCACACACACACAGTGATGAGCAAAAGAGAACTTCTTAATTCCTCTATCAATATTTTGCTTCTGCCTTCATCAGTTGCTCTGATAAAAATGGTGCTCGGGTAAATGGCAGGAGTAACTATGACTTTATGACAATTTCAATGTGACAATTATAGAGTTTTGAAGAATGGAATGCTTAGAAGACTGGGGTTAAGTGAGGCTGGTTCTAACCCTTAGGCTGAAGGCACACACACAGTAAGTACAACAAAAAGAATGTAAAAAATAAAACCCAAAAGATTCATATGTATCTGATAGCCTAATCACATAAAAAACCAAGATATCAATATACAGTAAATAACACCAGAGAGCACTACAATGAATCATAATGTAAAATCCCAAACAGCATAAAACATGCTATTCATACAACTACTCACCCATTCTCCCTCTCACCATCCATTACACCCAATGACTACAACCTAACACTCTGCTCCCTGAATGCATCATTTTAGAAACTACAAAAACAAGGCCTTTTGTGTGGACAAACTCTGAATTGATTTCTTTGATTTTTCAAGCTCCATGCGTGAATAATTCACATTCCGAATTGAGTCATAGACCAATAGTTTGTTTGTTTTTTCTCCCGTTCTCCTCCCTAATAATATTTCCTAGCAGAACTGTTACTGGGTTACTGCTTCTTGCTTATAAATGCCCATGTCCGCAACAGCATCTGATCTACAAGTGGGACATTAAGAGGAAGTGAAAGTGTCCCTATTTTCATCTATAATATATCAGGGGGTAAGGGGGTATTGCACTATATGTATTCTAAACCATTTCCACCCTTCTTCAGCTGGAATCGCCCCCCACAGCTGTTTAAAAAAACAAAACTTCCAGCTCCCGCTCCCACCTCCCATCATGGCTAGGAACAATCAGTAAGTTACTACAAGCTTAAAACAAAAACAAAAAAACAAAGATATCATATTCTGAGGATGGTAATGTTATTCTGTTCTCCAGGAGAGGTTTGACACCAAATATTTTAGAGAGACAAGCCTGAAACTAATAATTTATGAGCTTAACTTGTGAAAGTGAAGTATTTACAGCCTGCCCATCACCTAAACAATAAGGTTGGAAAATTGCCCAGTTCTAACCAACCTAGTCTGAAGTTGACAGCAGAAGTATTTATTCTCTGTTTTGCCTGCTCTATCACTGGGGGCGGTGGGGGGGGGAGATTAAAAAGTTGTGCACATCTTTAGCCTGGGGACAGGGGCTTTATATTGCAGTTAATGGGCCAACTACAAACAGAAAATTAATTTGGCAGGAATTGACTGATGTTGCTGAACTCACAGAAGCATGGCCCATGTTTAGAGCAATTAATCCTTCATACAGCAAAAAAGGGGGGAGGGGGAAAAGAAAAACGGTTTTCTGAAGGACAGGATATTTGCCAAAAGACAAGCCATACAAAGTTATTATAGAGAACGAGCCTACAGGGGTGGGGGAATGAGTGTCAGTTTTGGATAAGGAATGCTATAGAGAGCTGAAAATGCAACTCCTTGTAAAGACTGTGTGGGCAGCCATTGGAGGACTAGCAATATTTAAGCCAGTAGCTAAGCTGTGGTGCTCCAGTTGACACTGGACTCCAAGTCTGATTATCCATGACCGCTGGCCATGCTGGCTAGGGCAGATGGGACTTGGAACCCAACCAAAGGTTCCCCACCCCTAACTTAAGTGATCACAAAGCAAGGGTGTCAATGGGATTCCTGACCCATTTTGTAGGCTCCAACGCAGTTTATGGCCTTTACATTAATAGCCCAAACATGATCTGCTTCAGACACTGGTAATGTCTTCAGTGTTCACAAATACTCTATGAAAAGTCACAAAGTAAAGTACTAATTATCTTGAAAATCAGCTCACAAATGGTTTGAGACATGGGACTCAGCTACAGTAGTCAAAAACAGTGATTTGAATGTGTTATAAACATGCAACACCAGATGATGTCAGAGAGCACAAAACCTTTCTATAATATTTTTACATAGGTCCCCCCCCCCACACACACACACTTTTGTTATAATGATTTAATTTCTGACTTATTTATAGCGGGTTTTTCCTGTGTGTAGATCTACCCATGGTGTGGACCTTTTACTATGCATTTACTAGAACAGGATTTGGTTTAGACACAATGTACCCTCTCTTTCTTTTTTCTTTTCCTTCTCCTGCGATGAGGCTACATTTTAATATTTTAATGTTTCAATATTTTAATGTTGTATTTTAATTTTGTTTTTAAGTTGTAATCATTCAACTTGTTTTTATTATTGCTTGTAAGCCGCTCTGAGCCCGGCCTTGGCTGGGGAGGGCGGGGTATAAATAAAAATTATTATTATTATTATAAGACACACCAGACCACAAGACGCACCTAGTTTTTGGAGGAGGAAAACAAGAAAAAAAATATTCCGAATCTCAGAAGCCAGAACAGCAAGAGGGATTGCTGCGCAGTGAAAGCAGCAATCCCTCTTGCTGTTCTGGCTTCTGGGATAGCTGCACAGCCTGCATTCACTCCATAAGACGCACACACATTTCCCCTTACTTTTTAAGGGGGGAAAAGTGAGTCTATAGAGCAAAAAATACAGTACATATTTAGTTACATAAGTGTGGTCTGTGAAAAACTGATCTTTTAAAAACTAAGAGAGGTTTGAAAAACTACACTACTAATTGGCTTACATCCTAAACCCTGGTGCACTCTGAGGTTAAGTCCTGACACTGTACATGGCGAGCAACGTAGTCTAAGCAGAAAGTTCTGTTGATCACAGTCCCAAGGGCAACGCTAGAGAGGAGTCTGACAGTCTATGCATTCAATGACTGAATACAGGTTCAGGTCCAATGCACTGAGAAAGGTTCAAAGTTGAACCACAAGGCCAGGTTCCCATCTCTGAAAAAAACCCACTGGTCTCTTCCCTGGTCTCTTGCCTCTGCCACACACCCTTCAGAGCCCTGTCAGTCCCTGACATCCTGCTGAGAGAGACGAAGAAAGTCAAGTGTTCTTTCTCACTTGTGACTCCAACAAGTGGCATTCACACCCAGCGTATCTAGGAAACACAGCCAGCATCTCTAATAGCAACAAGTGCAGTAAGAGAAACGTTTCATACATCTGTGGAGGGCATGGGTTGCAGGATGAATGAAGTGCTGGCATATTCCTGATCCTTGGCCATGCATTCCTTGTATGTGCAAGCCAGTTGAAAGATTTAGTTTTGGGTTTGTTTGTGTTTTTTTGTTTCACTTTTATTTCCTGATGATTCCATCTGATAGCCTAATCACATAAAAAGCATCAACAAATGTATTGCAGCATCTTTTATTTGTCAATTTCCCTATCTTGTCTAGGCCACTGTTTTTAGGTGGGGAACTTTTAAGAATTGCTTTGCTAAGCTCCTAGAATAATTTCAGACCATTTCAATTAGCTATGAACTTCCCTGAAAATCTATGTTTCTGCTCTCGCAATATTAGCTTTGTTGCCTGAAAGATTTATAATGTCTCCTGTACATTTATTCCACAAGAAAAAGAAGAATATAACCTGTGGAATAACTTACCAGGTGTTTTAGCAAATCAGAGTTTTTAAAACAGTTTCAGTTAATTCAAAACCTTCAAACTGATTTTTCTCTCTCTCTGATTCCCCCCCCCCCCCCCAGTAATGCACAGAGAAAAGAAATCAGAAAAACACTCTGCTGGGTGAATCAATAATTTAATGTTGTTTTTTCAAAAAAAAAAATTACTAGCTTAAAAAAATTGAATGCTTAGTGTTGATTCTCAGCATGTTTATGGGATGGGTTTTGTTATGTTTGCTATTGCAGCTGATGAGATGCTGGTTCTAATACAAAACCAGAAGCCTTAATTACTGCTGTATATTCCTTCTGATCATCTTCCATGAGATAAACATCACACAGAAAATAATATTTCTGCAAAGAAAATAAAACAAATCATTTCAAAATGCATGGGCTGGATTGCTTCTGAGTTCCTAACAACTGTTAAATTCAAGGGCTAAAAACAAATAGGGGGGCACAAAATGCAACTCTTAAGACTGCAGATACCCTAACAATACCTTTTATTTCCCCAGCTGGCACAGAAATCCTATATAACCTGGTAGCCAAAGGAATAGCTGCCAATAGGTTGTACCTAAGGGACCTATGCATTTGGAAGATTGCTTGGTCCAAGATACTACAAAGCACAGGTAGATAGGATAAATGTTTAAGTTGGTTTCTGGTGAGATTTTAGGGCTCCTCCAGATGATTAATTTATTGAGCATTCACGCTGATTTGCTTGCAAAAAGCTTACACAGAGGTTGGACTATGCTAGGTTTTTGTTGAGCATTAATTCTAATCTGTTTGTGGGGTGATCATACGACAATGAGCATTCATCCTCTATTTGCTCATGGGGTGTTTATGCATCTTCCCGCTACACTTTTCAATACATTTCCCAATCACTTTCTTAACAACAAAAGTCTGGTTCTTTTTCTAAACGTGGATTTGTTTCACTATGTCAACAGAAAACATTAATCCCCACTTTAATTGTGCAAATCTAAATTTGTCAGTAAGCACTTGAATCCCTCCCACAGAATACTGCCAGTCCAAAGGAGCCATCAGTCCCATTTTGCATAGATACACAACCTTGCAACTGCTATTACTCTTTGGAATGGTGATGGGTACGAATCCAAGTAAATGAATATTAATACTAGGCCAAGAGGTTGGAAATACAAATAATTTTTATAAAAATCAGCAAGGCACAGAAAAGATATGAGGGACACAGACAAGTCAATCCCATGCTACCACTCCAGCAGCTGTGGCTCAAGCTGAAGGATGTGCTGCCAGAATTGCTGCATCCAATCATTAAGGGAGGCAGACAGCATAATGCCACCCAGAATAAGTACAAGTGGTAGCTGAGCTCCAGTATTAGATGCAAACTCTGTACACATCAGCCAGCCTTTCAAATGCAGGTGAAGACGATGATGCTGAGCCTATAAAACTTGTGCAGTTGGGGAGTCCGCTAATCAAAAGGAGTGTTTTCCAAGCTACCTGTGATGTTAGCGGATGGGAATGGATTTTAGTTGCTTGCATAAAACATCTAGCATAACTAGTTTATGCAGGAATTATATTCATATGATGGCAACCTCTTTTACAAGTTCATCCCTTTTCATCTGTGATTCAGCTATTAGGGCTATAGGTCAGAGTTTTCTTTCTAACAATGGGAACATGACTATATGTGAGGGTGTGTAAGAGAACATTCACATTTCCTTCCTCTCAATTAACCTCCCATTTTGAAATGAGCATGCCGCTCCCCTCAGCTGCTCTCTGAACACGTTCCTTCCCTTGTGGGGCACCCATTTAGTGGCAGAGCAGCTCATCAGCTGCACTAAATCTGCACCTACTGAAGCAAAGCTTTTCTTTGTCAGAGGCTCTGCTGCAAAATGGATGCTTTATCCCACTAATGACAGCTAGCAGCAGGGGCAGAATGAACTGGCAGATGCTTTAATAAAGCCATTTAGGTGGTCATGGGGGAAGAAAATGACTAGCACTCTGTTACAGGTTTTATCTCCTCACGTCAGAACTCAACCTCAAATCGCATCTGACCTCCCCACCCATCTCTGCCCTACCCAAAGATTTTATTTTATTTTTTAAAGGATGTAACAAGCAAAGCAGAATGGTTAAACAGCCCCTTGAAAAGGCACCATGAGCAGGAGTACGATTTCGGTGTATTTTCGCTGTTTCATCAGACACAGCTGCAAAAGGCAGCTATTTGTATTGGTTTAACATCAGCAACCACCTCTGCACAGAGTTACTCTGAAGTGACACCTTATCAGAACAATGGGCACCATCCACCAGACGTCTGCAGAAGGACTCAAGCTATACAGCTGCAAATATGTTTGAAGTGCATTATACAAATGTGACACTAGATGACGATTGTGAGCTCTTGGCAAATTCAATATATAGATTTAAACTTGTTTTTAAAAAAACATTTTCAGAGCGTTTTTTATATTCCAATTTATATATTTTAGGTTCCACCTCAGTCCACACCAATGCCTCTAGAGTGCCCCCAGCTCCCATATCTTGCCAGCTCCTAGACTAGTACATATGTTGATGTTGTAAAGCAGCCTTCCCCAATCCAACTCCATCCAAATGCTTTGGACCCCAGCTCCCATCATCACTATTGGGTCATAGAGGTTGGGAAAGGCTGGTTGTTGAGAGAATGGCTAAAATCTGCCATAATCCTAGAGCTCAGGGTCATCCCATGAAATGGAGTGGTATGAGATTATGGATAGACAAGAAGATGAAAACAAAGAAGGCAATGACACACAAGATGAGATTGTGGTTACTTGTTTAGAACTGAATCCAAACTCCCAGTTAGGCAGCAGAGCCCTTCTGCTTATATTGGACTGTTCAAAAAGTAGGGGGTGGGCAGTGATTTCTGCTGCATCAGCTGCTCCAAGCTGGCATAGCATTGGGGGCCAGGAGGAGCAGCTGGGCTGGTTTAGGATTTAGAAGATGGCCAGCCCAGGTCTGCCCCCTCCTGCCATCTCAGGTATTAAGTGGTGGGAAAGACCTTATTCTGAGACCCTGGGCAGCCACTGTCAGTCAGAATATCTGCAGCTACTGGGACCTGTGTGTGGCTGCCCTGTGGGACAGCAACCTTCTCAGGGAAGAACTACAGGTGGTCCTATCCTGCATTTTTCTGTGAAGCAGTGTCCTGGTTGTGATTGTAAGTAGGCTGGATTGTGGGCAAAGACAGCTACTTCTGCTCTTCCTCCTCGTGTAATTTCGGATAGAGCTTAGTGCTTCCTTATCTTTTATTAAAGGTTTCAGCAGTTTATCCTCCGCAAATGTCAGAAATTGATCCTCCAAGAAAAGTTTCGGCAAACTCAGTTGGGGTAAGAAAACAGAAGCCATGGGTGCTTTGCTACAATGTGGTCACTGACCTGATTCATGAAGAATTAAGTCACTTTCCTTTGGATAAACTTAAGCATTTTAAGTATTTGCTGGCTCAAGTGATTCTTTGAGAAATTCAGCACAAATGAAATCATACTGAAGTCAGCAGGGGGGGAAAGACTCCTTGCTTCTATAGGGTTGGTAGTTAGAGCCCTAGGAATGTCTCTTTTCTTCTCTTTCCTTTTTATAAGTTTTGAAAGTAATAAATAATTTTTTTTAAAAAAAAAGACAAGTACGGTACATCTTCTTTTAAAAGAGGCACATTTATAGGGACTTTGTTTCTAAGTTCATTGGCCTGCATCCTATTCTTGCACACCATTTAATCAGTTCTATTCCAGGGATTATCAGAAGAGCCAAAAGACATTTGTGCTACTTTGTGCTTCTTTCCTGGAGTATTTCAGCAAAATTTCAATCTTAGAATAAACTTTCTTAGATCCTATTGGAAATACTGGGTGTGTGTAGTTCATATGTTGTATTTTGGGGGACTGACTCTCTGGGTGTCAAGCAAAATAGTGCAAAAGGAAACACAAGAGATGCCTTCACATTTGTTGTGTCATGAAAAGGCTATTCTGAATGCCTTCTTACTGTTGGTTTTAGCCAGTACCTGGGAGAAGCATGGAGGCATGATAGCTCACTCCAGGATGGCATACTTCTTGTGTCAGGAAAGAATCTGGCACAATAATCAGATTACAGAGTCATAAAGGTGGACATGAAGCGATACAACACGATCATATCTTAGGTGCATCTAATGTGCACAATTTCAACTATGCAGGGTTCAAGGCATGCTGGTTAAAACTGTGCAAGTTAAATCCAAGCAAGGCAGAGAGCTTAAAAACTTATTGCACCAGGTCTCCTTGGCGCTACCTGGTGCAGAAAGCACTTTAAAGCTGTCTGCCTTGCTTGGGAGTGGGGCAAAGCCCCCTCAGTGCAGTGGCTCTGGGATGCTCTCACAAGATCTTGTGCAGAAATCCAAATTCCCATGAGATCTTGCATGAGCAGTCCATGCCTTCCTCCCACAGCTGGTGTGCTGAGCATAATGTAATAATAATGGGTTAATCTTACCAGTTACACCACCTAAATATTTCCAGATATTACCAGTTAAACGTTGCAAGTGGAATGACTGAAAGCTTAATTTGACTATAGTTCTTCTCCACCTCCCCCACTTAACATCTCTTTCTTCTCCCCCGCCCCATCTTCCTTCATACAGTTCACGTCCATAAAAGCCTAAGTCATAATTGCCGTTATTAACGCATTACATTTGAAGCCAGATTCAGCTAAAAATATGTTACAAGATCAGCTCTGTGTGAACAGAGGAATTAACTAATCTAAGAGGTCCCACCAATCTCTTTCTATTTTATTTCATAACTACTGTAAGTTTAATAAATGGAAGGCATAAAATGAAACCACCAGTCATTGTGTGGGCATGAAAAGGAGGGTGACATCCAAGTGCTCTCTATACTGCTAGTTCCTTTTCTGTGAATTGCCTTTGATTCTAAATCACATATAAATCAGCAGTTATCCTTCAGATAAAATACCGTATTTTTCCGTGTATAAGACTAGGTTTTTCCCCTAAAAAATAATGTCCAAAATTTGGGGGCATCTTATACATGGATAGATCTCTCTCCCCCCCCCCATTTTCTTAAATCGGAGTCCCCCAAAATAGGGGGCATCTTATACATGGGGACGTCTTATAGACGGAAAAATACGGTACTAGCATTTAGAGGAAGGGGGGCGATGAGGGCATTCACATTGTTTCTGCTCCCTTCTCTCCCAAACTTTAATTTTTAGGCATGAAGATCTGCCAGTAGATTCTAACCATTTTCAGCTGAACACAGTTAGAATCCTCCTCATGTATGGAAAACCAACGTATTTCAGACCAAAAAGACAATTCTAACTGCATCTCAACACACCTTTGTGCTGAACTCATGAAGGTCAGGCAGAAGGAGGAGCTGGGAATGACACACAGAAGGCCATTGCAATGGGCCTGACGAGAGCCCCCAGGGGTGGCTGAATGTGTGAATTTTGTTGTGTCTCTGTTTCTCATTTTTACAATTTTAAGTTCAGTTCTTCCAATTTCCACATCAGTTTGTGAATTGGGGGAGTGGACCCTCATAAACATTCATCACACACTTTGGTAAACTGATACTTTAATTTTAGTCATTTATATCTCCTCTCACCCTAATGTTTGGTTTCTCTTAATTTTCTGTTTTCTCATAGTATTTGAAATGTGTACTTCATCTCAAGACCCTTGTGATTTAGGGGAGGTTTGTGTTTGTGCAAACTGCATGCCAATCTTGTTCTGTGTGCTCCTAAGTTGTAAAATGATGGCTATTTGACCCATGGAAATCAGGGAAGACAGCAGATTTGAGGTATGCAAGCCAACAGCTTAAAAAAGAAAGAAAGAAAAGTTTTCAAGCATCTGCTGAAGTGAAATTAAATCACAGAACCTACCACATTTAACTGCCAGAAATATTTACTGGTGGCTGATAGATCTAATGCTCATTAATTCATTCTGAGCAATTAACAGTATTGCTCTCAAAAGCTTTGCTGCTAGAGCTGAAAATTAGATGAGGCCAAATTCAGGAAAAGGTGGTTGAAATTACCAGCTGTAGGAGCTAATTTTCTATAGGAAGTACACACTCAAAACGTTGCAAGTACTGATGCAAGAAGCCACTCAATGTGAAAACTTGCAAATCAACTTGGAAATGTCTGAAGTAACTTACTGAAAAACCTAGTACTTCCGATTTACAAATTATCCTATTTTCTTACTTTGGTATTGACAGGACAAACGAGGGGGGGATAAAACCCCATTGAACACCTTTCTAATTCCGTTACTTTTAGGAAAGAAATGGTATATCTGAATCCGGCTACAGTGTTGCATATTCTAGTCCAATGAAAGTGGAAACTCAAGTGGAGCTGCTTACGTACACATATTACCTGTTTTACTTGTTTGGCAAGAACAGCTCTCTCTTTCAGTCAAGCTCCCTCACACAAGAGGGGGAAGAAATTTAGTTACCTAATTTGCACTTCTAGAACCAATATGTGAACTGAAACAAAGCCATCCTTTGAAATTCACAGCTTCCTGAATTTTGCGATGTGGTTCGCCAAACAATGCTTACAAAAATGTGTCTGTTAGGGGAACACGCACACTCACAAAATGTGCAAAATAGCTGGGAAACTGCATACAAATTGCATTGTTTTGGGAGAAATCACTTGCAAAAATGTGTACATTAGGAGAAATGCACACAAACATGTATAGCTTTTCCTATAGACTTTTTCAAAAATTCAAACTGATTTTAAGACTGGAAAATGAGAAACCTTTTAAGAAGAACTGAAGCTGACATACTTGGCCATCCTAACACACACAAGCCAAATGGTTCTCTATTAGTAATTCTGCACTGGGGTTTGAGAAGTCCTCAGAGAGCCCTCACTACACTTAACCTGAGTGAGGGCAAGGAATCACCTCTCAGCTACAGACTACCGAGACTCTTTGAGATAATTTTCATGTTGCTTTGGAATAAACCAATATACATTACCTTTTTACATAAGTACAATAACCACACTGGCATTTTTTTCATTCCACTGTAGTTGTCTTAGGTAATCCATATACACTTTCACCACCCAGAATTAGCATGGGCACAAGCAACAATACAGACCACTGGTGGACCACCTAGTGCTAGAATTCTTGTGAAGAAAGCTGGACCACATGGACTTTGCTTGCATCCAACAATATGAAAAGATTCTTAAGAAAAACGTTTGCTCAGGATCACAGATAAGTAAATTAGACCCATACCTCAACCATACAAATTCTGGTAAAACAAAAAAAGGAGCCTATGCAATACGTAAGTCAACCCACCTTAATATATGCTGCAAGCATTAATAACTTATCTTACTAGCAGAGTCTAGAGAAAGGCAAACATTCAAAGAGATTTGCCATTGATATGATAGAGTTCTGTTGCCTTGTCTGAACTTTTTTTTTTTTTTGGTCAAACAAACCCAGCAATGCCAATGTGCAGAGATGATAGTGGATTGGGCATGCACACTTTAAATAAGCCTTTAGCACTCGGGGGGTGGGGTGGGACTAGCATCCATTTCTAGCCTTAATATCCTTATTGCTTTCAGATGCACTTTTTCACAGATGTATTTGCAGAGAATTGAAACATTGATTACTTTTTCTGTAACATCTCCGACCTTACGAACCGAGGGCTGAACTGTGGTTCTTAAATTATTCATGCTAGAGTGTGCACTTAATCACGTCAATATCACTATGCCAGAACGAGTAAAGGTTGATTGTGTTAGGCTAGTGCACCCAGTGTAGCCTTCCTGTGTAGCCCAATGTAAATTGCAAATGCTGTTAATCAGAAAGGCCCTATACAATTTCACCACACTTTAAATACAAAGTGTGGGTTCCTGAATTATAATGAAATGATGTGCACTTATTTTGTTGGTTGGGTTTTTTTTGTTTGTTTCTGGCAGATTATGATTTTTTTAATGAAAGCATATTTCAAAAACATCCAGGCCAACTCATAGTTTCCCCTCCCCCTTCATGAAATTAAGTTTTCTGGATGAACTAACTGGCCACTGGTCCCATCACCTCCTGGCAAATAGAAGGGGAAGAGATGGAGGCAGTGAGAGATTTTACTTTCTTGGGCTCCATGATTACTGCAGATGGTGACAGCAGCCACGAAATTAAAAGACGCCTGCTCCTTGGGAGAATAGCAAGAAGATCAAACCTATCCATTCTTAAGGAAATCAGCCCTGATTGCTCACTGGAAGGACAGATCGTGAAGCTGAGACTCCAATACTTTGGCCACCTCATGAGAAGAGAAGACTCCCTGGAAAAGACCCTGATGTTGGGAAAGATGGAGGGCACAAGGAGAAGGGGACGACAGAGGACGAGATGGTTGGACAGTGTTCTTGAGTTTGACCAAACTGCGGGAGGCAGTGGAAGACAGGAGTGCCTGGCGTGCTCTGGTCCATGGGGTCACGAAGAGTCGGACACAACTAAATGACTAAACAACAACAACAACAAAACTGTTAGGAATAGCAATTTGGAATATTTTGTGGCAGGGCTGGCCAACATAGTGCCACCCAAGTGGTGTTGGGCTACAATACCTTTCAGCCTCATCTACAATGGCCAGAGGAAGGGGTAATGGAAACTGCAGTCTTACAACATTTGGATGGCATCTCGTTAACTCTTCTTGTTTTATTCAAAAGGTATTCCGTGTCTAATTTGAAGAACAATGGGTGAAAATAAAGAGGAAGAGGGATATAATATATGACTGGCAGTTGAAAATGCCCTAAGAATGTACATAGTGGGTTAGATTCCAGATTGGTGGAATGGGAGGATCCTTCATATGACATGAGGCAAAACCTTTTCAGTAGAATCATACAGTCATAAATAAACAGCTGGAAATCCCTAAATGTACCAAGGCAGAAAGATTAATTCAAACTTTCCGAGATGAAACAGTGCTAAACTTAGAAAAAGGTATGGGGTGGAAAGGCAGAGAAAAAGGATATAAATCTGCCCTAAATTTCAATTCCCATTTGGTAAAGCTTGCAGGCTTAATCCCTTTGCAGAAATTGATGCATTTCAAGTAAGCTTTTTAATACTAACCTTTGTATTGAAAGCTGCAGGAGGGCGTCACTTTCAAATGTGCTGGAGCCAAAACCTTTCATACAGAGTTGATGTATTGGCCTGTTTGAGTCCCTGCCCATTAAATCCTCATTTCTTCACCGAGCCCATTGTAAGTAATATTAAAGAACATTATAGATCTGAGTTTTTTCTTTCCCCAAAGACAAAAAAATTAAAAGAACTGATGAGTTGCAGGAATGACAGTTTTGGGAATTTGTATCAGCTACTCGAGAAAAGAAATGGACAACAGAACTGAGTCCCTGTGTGTGTTTATTAATGGGTCATTTCTTAAGTCTCTTTCTTTTAGAGAAACTTCTCCTCTGGAAAGACAGACAGTTCTTCCTTCATGCCAGGGAACTTCTTAACATCAGTGCTGAGGATCCAAGCCATCATCTCTATTAGTACAATTTGGAACTGGGTTTTAGAGTTCCAGTAAAGACTCCCTCCATCCCCTTGGCACAGCTTCCCAGTACAAATGGGAAGGATCCTCTTCATACACTTCAGACAGCACAATACAATCAGGTACCTCGGGTTACATATGCTTCAGGTTACATACACTTCAGGTTACAGACTCCGCTAACCCAGAAATAGTACCTTGGGTTAAGAACTTTGCTTCAGGATGAGAACAGAAATCATGCTCCGGCAGCGCGGTGGCAGCAGGAGGCCCCATTAGCTAAAGTGGTGCTTCAGGTTAAGAACAGTTTCAAGAACAGACCTCCAGAACAAATTAAGTACTTAGCCCAAGGTACCACTATATTTAGCTAACATATATGCACCTATATTTTCTGAGGAGGAGTAATATAGAACTGGGCAGAAGATAGGGAAAAATATAAGAATTTGCTTCCAATCCACTGAAATGAATGGACTTTAGTCCTGACTAGCTTATTCTGACACAATGCTTGGAGTGATTTAGTTCATTTTAACAAAGTTCCCTAAATTAGTTCAAAAATCGCTGAACTACACTTGAAACTGATTGACATAATTGCTGGGTAAACTGAACATTAATTCAGTTCCTTTGGGGTTTGATTTTTTTTGGGGGGGGGATCCAGTTTATCTTCATTCTCCTACACATGGGTGTGGTTTTTTCCTCTTGGAACCCTTTGGACCTTTAAGATTAAATATCACACAAAAAAAATGGGGGGGGGGGATCAATTAAACAATTCACATTCCACTGTGTGTGTGTTTTGATGTTCACTTAGTCTTAAACAGTGCTATTTTTCTAGAAAAAGAGGTACCAGAACTCACCATGAATGTCTCCCTTGTCCTCTTATAATGGCAATGGCACCCACCTGAGAGGTGCCAGAAGTGAGTTCCAGTGAGTTCCAGCTGGAAAAAAAGCCCTGGTCTTAAATATACTTTATATGTCATCACAGCAACTTATAATATTTTGAATGCTGATTTTTTTTCAGAGGCTCATGTGGATGAACCTGAACTGAACTGTGAGCTGAATATGAACCAAACCAGTTTGTTTTGTAAAGGAATGAATACTAACTGGAATTAGTACTTTTTGGGACGTGTTTCATTTGAACTAGATCCTTTTTCAAATGTGCTTGCCAGGCTCTGGTCTGATATAACTCAACTCAGACTCTCTGAAGTCTCATTGATTTGAACGAGAGACAGTTTTTAGGACAAGCATAAGTTTCTCACTGAAATCGAGGGGATTTAAGCATGTTGAGTCCTGTTGATTTTAGCTTGAAATCCTTGACATGTACTCATTGAGATTTCAAAATGTTTAAGTGCCTAAAACCTGGCCATTTTTTCCAAGTAATTAAGGGGTTGGTTTTTTCACTTTTTCCATATCCACTTACTTGGGAGTAAGCCCCATTGAGTTCAGTGTGACTTGCTTTTGAGCAGACATGTATAGGATTGTACTAGAAATGTTTTGTGATACAATGCAGAATACAGGGAATAATTAAATTGGCATGGCAGATGATCAATATTAGAAATAGCTGACCTTGGCATTTCCATTGAAGCATTTACTCTGATGAATAGTTCTACCTCAACATTTGCTAAAACCACAGACTAAAAGCACAGATTATGTGTGACTATAACCATATGTGCTTGCTGTTTAAATGAACCTTACTGAATGATGTTGCAGATTACTGAGAGAAGGGCAGCAGCAATAGTACCAATAACAGCACACGACAAAAAGGGCGGGGGAAGGTACTGAGTGACACCTGCCATTCAATGAGATCAGAGAGAAAAAAATGAAGGCAGTTCATGGACTAAAAACAATAAGAAATGGGAGGACAGATCAGATTATTTTCAGCACTCATTTCTTATGCCCACCTTCCCCTTTTCTGCTTGAGCGAAAGCTCTTGGCTTTAGAATGGCACTGTGAATGGCAGCTGACAGGTTTAAAAGCCACACGTCCTCCCACTCTTTCCACGTAATAGCCCTCTAATTAAGAATGTCCATCTTTCATATATCCTAAATACTGTACATCACGCTTAGCTTTAGAAGGCTGTCAAACTGAGCGTGTGCCTATGGAACCGGGGAGGGGAAGAATCTATCCAAGAATAAGACAGCATTGTGAAATTAGGCACTACTACTTTACATTTTAGTGTAGCTCCAATTGCATTCTAGTCTTCGAACCTACAAGTAGCATGGGCTTTCAGCCAGAAAGCATACAAATCAGACCTGTTCCTCTAAAGACATCTCTGCATCCACATCCCCTAAGAGACACAAAACAGTGCATTGATATGCCAGTCTTAGACACAGGCACTCCTCTAGATGTTGCCGGACTCCCAACTCCCATGAGCCCCAGACAGTAAGGATGATGGGGGGTGGTAATGCAGAGTTACCTGGAGGAAACATGTTGGCTGCTCCTGGTCTAAATATATATATATATATTCTCAGGTAGGCTGATATCTTTTTCAGCAGGGTAGGGAACCTGTTGCTCTCCAGATATTTTCAGCCAGGATGGCCAATGGACAGGGATGGGAATTCCACAGTAGCTGGAAAGCCAGTTTTCCCATCCCTGTTATATACATGGTCAGGAGTGAGCTAGCAGTAAATCACACAAAGTGGAGTTAACTTTTATTAGAAGAAAACAGGATCTGCACGGGAATATCAGGCCTAATGAGCACAGCAACTCTTCTTTAGAAGGTCTTGCCCCTATGAGGCAGTTGTAGAGACTGAAGGTCCCTGCCTCCGCACAGCTGGCTAAGTCCCTTCCTCTCCAGCATTTTTTCCAGGCAACCTGAGACTGTGCCTGCATGTGTCACTGCTTCTCCTGCTTCATACCTCTCCTGGTTCTGGGAGATCGGGGCGGGGGGAGTTTGTCACAGCAGGAGGGAAGCACACCTGTGCCTCTACACCAGCCTGACTCATCTCTGCCTCTTGGCCTCCCTCTTCCCACTCCTCTGCTGCAGCTTCTGTTTCCAGACTTCTCTCTGCCACTGACTCTCCCCACTCATTAAGCCCTGCTACCTCTTCAGCTTCCAACACCTCCTCCTCCTCCCAGTCTTTTCCCTCTGACCACTCACAATTGTCCCACCACCAACCCCCAGGCTCTGAGCCTTCTTCCCTTGGGGGTTTCCCAGCTGTTTCCTCCCACCATTCCCATACATCCAACCAGTCCCCGACACACACTTACCTGGGACTAACATCTGAGTAGACATGCAAAGAGTTAGCACAATTAATCTTATGTGACATATGGAGTAAATAGTATTTATTTGCTTTATCTATTCTTAAGTTTATATCCACTCTTGAAATAGATTTCAAGGTGGATGCATACAAACATGCACCAATGTAAAAACTGCCAAATATAACAATCATAGTGAAGTAGACCAATATAAGCTGTTCGGTTTTTATTTATTCTTTGAAATCTCTAATATTATAAAGAGACATCCTTATTTACAGCTATAAACTGTCAGAGAAACAAATAATAAAGCCATCTTATGAGTTCTCACAATTCCCACAAATAAAAACATCAAAATATTTCCTGCAATACATTTGGAGTAGTATACTGGCCATATAATTCTCATGTCTAACCTTCAGAACGGCAAAGGTTTCTCTGAAAAAGTGCTCAATCAAAATCCATGATCAGTTCCATACATTAAAACAAACTGAGTGCTGAAATCAACCCACATCACTCTTTCAAATATGCTTGCCAGACTTCAAAAAATAAAAATAATTTCATTGGTGTAGCAGAAATGATTTAGTAAATTTAAACTATAGCAATTAACATACATTATTGTCAAGCTGTAACATAAGCACCAAGACAAAAAAAGCTGTACTAAAAAATCATACATACACACACCAGCAAAAACCTCCTAAACTATATATAGCTTAAGCTTGCATTGATGTTACACCCTTAAAAGAAGTGCATGAAATCAGCACTAATAAAGAAAACAGTCTAATATACGAAAATGGGCTAGGAATTGATGTTTGTTCACATTTTAAAATCCCTACAGGTTTATTTTAAACAGCTCTTGATGTTGATGGTGAAGCCCCTTATAATCAAGATGAAGAGACACATGAAAAGTCAGCTGCAAATTGTATCATTGACCTATGTGGAATTTCTGATAGCTTCAATCGTCAAGCAACAGACAAAGAGTCTTTTGAATCTACAAAAAGCCCATCTGATGTTCCAGAATGACAGACCTAATTTTTCTGCTGTGGTTAGTATGTTTTTGAATGATCAAAAAAACCCAGAAAAAACCCACCAGAAGGCTAGTTAGACAAGGCAGTGCATATCACCTGTAATGAAACTGATAATAAGAATCCAAAATTAGAAAAGAGCTGGAAAGAATTCTCTGTGTGCTTGCTTTTTCCATTCTATTTTTAAGCTATCTTGGATTAGGAGATTTCTTATTGAAGTTTTATACATAGCTGGAAATAGCAACGTAGCGAGTGGCAGGGAGAGGTGGAGTAAAGGGGAAAGGGTAAGAAAAAAGGGGAAACATTGTGCAGATATAAGTTGGAATTCAACAAAGACAAGGTAAATATTATGGATAGTACAATCAAAAGGATGAATAGATTCTTATAGTGTTGTAGCAAGGGCATGATCAGAGAGTTTCCATCTCAATAAATCCTGTAAAACTTATCTTTTGACTTGCATTGATTGCTGTGCAACCTTCTTTATGGCAACATGATCTGAGATCCTATTGTCCAAGATGACAATGCCAGCAAGATTACCGATTTCCCATTAATTGCCACCAATAGGAATATAAGGTAAAGGTAAAGGTAAAGGTACCCCTGCCCGTACGGGCCAGTCTTGACAGACTCTGGGGTTGTGCGCCCATCTCACTTAAGAGGCCAGGGGCCAGCGCTGTCCGGAGACACTTCCGGGTCACGTGGCCAGCGTGACATCGCTGCTCTGGCCAGAGCCAGAGCCGCACACGGAAACGCCGTTTACCTTCCCGCTGGTAAGCGGTCCCTATTTATCTACTTGCACCCGGAGGTGCTTTCGAACTGCTAGGTTGGCAGGCGCTGGGACCGAGCAGCGGGAGCGCACCCCGCCGCAGGGATTCGAACCGCCGACCTTTCGATCGGCAAGTCCTAGGCGCTGAGGCTTTAACCCACAGCGCCACCTGCGTCCCTCAAGCAGGGGTGCCTAAATATGGAAGCCCTTCTGCTTGAATTACCATGTGCAGAGCCCAGGCAGGCACACAAGCAGGTCCCCACCCAGATCCTATTTCATTCCTCTCTAGCAGTCCCCCACCACCACCACAATGGCAAAAACCCTTATTGTGGGAAACAGGTAGGTGGTACTGGGCCCTCCCATTGATTAATGGAACACTGCCATTTTCCAGTGGGGGTCTGGAATTCTAGTACAAGTTGCAAGGTCCCCAATGGGAAAAGATAAAAGAGGAGGTCCTTCAAGATGGTCAATTATTCTTGAAATGTTTCTTCCCACCAGGAATGTTGGACTTCTACTAATTAAAAATCTTGAAACTACCAAACGCAGCCAATTTTCCTTGGCATTCCTATGGGTGAGAAATAACACATTATTGTGAGCTTTGTGATTTAGTGTCATACCTTGAATAGTTCCAGTTATGGTTGGGAGAGAAGTCTGTCTGATTTCCTGGAGAGATGCTGCCAGTCAGAGTAGACAACATTGAACTAGATAGACCTATTTTCTGACTCCATATTAAGCAATTCCCTATGTTTCTATATCATATCTTTTGAAAAGTTTAAGAGAAACCTACATTGACAGGTATAAGTACAGGGTATGCTTCTTTGGTGTAAGACATTGAACTAGATGCTCCATTAAATGTTTAACTTCCAACTCAATGGGCCATCAATATAACTGCTACAGTCAAATACTCCATTGTTAATACATTATGAAAAGAGTAACTTGGAGCTGCAATTTCTTTCTCACCCAAGTTTGTTAAAAGATTTTCCTTATTCTGCATTCTTCCTCCACAGATGTTGCACACATTTCAATGTCAGCAGCAGCAGCATCTTTAAATATCTTGAAATGTTGCTATAATTTGTTTTCTGAAAGTAGTACATTTTTCTGAGAAGGGGAGGGGCTCATTTGTTCACTATATTCTCATGTCACAGGAAAACAAATTCCAGCTATATTTAGCACAGATTTCATAACATTTTTCAGTGAGTAACACCATTGCAAAATATACTAAACATTTAATGCACTTTAAACTTGCAGCTTGAGTACCATCTTGTCCTGCAGGAAGCAGGAAGGAAATGGGTAAAGCAATCTTATACACATGTATCTCCACTGTCAGAGCAAGTAGGATTCTGAAAAGCAGTTCCTGAAAACCATAGAGTTGCTATTGCATTCAGGTCCTGCTTGTGGGCTTCCTGTTGACATCTGATTGGCCATTGTGAGACCAGGATGCTGGACTAGATGGGCCACTAGCTTGATCCAGTAGGCTCCTCTTCTGTCCTTGCCGGGGGTAGATTCCATTAAACATGATTCTGAGTAGACATGCATAGGACTGTGATATAAATAGCCTGGTGAACTGCAATTTTCTTCCTTCCACATGTGCCACCAGAGAACTATTCAGAACTCAACTGGCTGGCCTCAACTAAGCCAGGGCTTTTTCGGCTGCGGCTCCAATCTGGTGGAATGCTCTGTCACAAGAGACTAGGGCCCTACAAGTCTTGACATCAGGCTTTTGGTCAGGGCGCAGCCTGACTCCCTCCTTTGGCAATCTTTACAGAACTTTAGTTTATGGTTGCCATCAATTTGATTTTAATTAATTTTTATAATGTTTTTAGAATGTTGCACTATTTTAGCGTTGTTAGCTGCCCTGAGCCGGGCTTCGGCTGGGGAGGGCGGGATAGAAATAAAATTTATTTATTTATTTATTTATTTATATTATTTATATTATTATTATTATTATTATTATTATTATTATTATTATTATTATCTGCCAGGAAAAGAGACACAATCTAGCATTCATTCATATATATTTGTGATGGGCCACCATGGATTGGTCCATCACAACTTTTTTGATGCTTAATACTGGGTTGTTGTTGTTTTTTTAAAGTTGAAGTCAAACCATTGGAGAGTTAAAGCACCTGCTGTGGCTGCAAAGACCGATATGGGAGAGACATGTTTTGTTGCAGCTGGGGCACATGAAGGCATCCAGTTGTGCTGCTACACATGCACCATGGTGTTTCTTCTCTCTGCACTCCTCCCAGTGGTCATTTCCTCCTCTGGTCACTACCATAAGTACACAACCTGACTGTCTGTCTTCAGGCACAGTAGTCATCTGCAATGGATTCCCACAGAGCAGGGTTGATGTGCCGGCCTTCATGCCTCATTTGCATACATCTTTGTAACAAAGAGTTGGAAGGCCAATGGGCCTGGTAGTGAAGCCAGCTTAGAGCATGTCCTTGGGGATCCTGCCATCTTCCATTCTGTAGACATGACCAAGCCAGCGTAGATGTCACTGAGACAAGGGTACAAATATGCTGGGAGTGTGGGCTTGGGAGAGTGCAGACAATACAAAGGAAGATGAACCTGTGCCACGTCTTCTTCTAGGCAGCTTCTTGTATTCATATATGTAAATTCCATGGGAGTAATTCAACTTCCAATTCTGTTTCCTTTCCATTAACACAGTTCATCTGTTGATGCAAGTTTCACTAGTTCTAATCATGTTTCCCCCGGCTCAGTGTTTTATAAACTGTATAATTCAAGGCCCTACGTATTTTCATACATACATTTTCATGCAAGGGCACAATGCATTATATAGTATTAAAGCTACATAATCATACAATTTATTTAATAGTAGTGGCTTTGCGTTATCAGAAGGGGCTTACACTTGCCCAAGGCAAGACACCCCATTTTCAGGTACCACCCTACCAATTTCAGCATGCTATGTCATATCCCATACAGTTCCAGAGAATTTCCCAGTCCTCAGAATTTTTTGGGTGTTGGGTGGGAGGGTACACTGCTTAGGAGGTCAGTAAAAATCAGCTGCCCTACTTTACAGAAGCACTTAGGCAAGCACAAAGTTATACAGTCATACCTCGGGTTATGAACGCTGCGGGTTGCGTGTTTTCGGGTTGCGGACCACGCCGAACCCGGAAGTACCGAAAGGGGTTACTTCTGGGTTTCGGCACTTGCGCATGTGCAGAAACACAGAATGACTTCATGCGCAGAAGCATCTAATCGCATCACACATGTGCGCAGACGCGGCGCTTCAGGCTGTGAATGCTGCGGGTTGCGAATGTGCCTCCCGCATGGATCATGTTCCCAACCCAAGGTATGACTGTATTTGGATATAACCCACAGCAATTCTTACAAATCTTTAATCTTAAGGATGTTTCTTGTGCATATCTGCATATCTAGTTTATTCTTGGCCACACCTAATCACAGAAAACAGTAACATGCAAAAGGGAGATAGTTATAGATCCATCACATAATGGTTTAGTAACATTTCCATATTTCAAGAGTTCAGATACCCTGAAAATGTTTAACGCTCATTGTAGTAATCTTGGCCATAATGAAAACATTCTGATTCAGAATGAACACTGCAATAGATTCACCAAAAGCATGGCAGTTTTCAATTAGATGCTCAGAATGTTTGCAATGTTCAGAGCTGTGTTCTTAATAAACAAGACTCCATTATATAAATTTCATGTTGTGTTTTTGGCATCTTTTGAACCTTGAACTACACTGAAGAAACTACATAAGACCAAACGTCAACCAATTGTTTTAAGAAGGTCACTTAAAATTGGATGAAGTATATTTATCGGGCAATTATTGTACTGAGAGAAAAATGAAAGATGGGTTAGGGGAAACAGGCTAACTATGCTGGAGGTTCATTAATACTGAACTTAATGCTTGAAAACTTGCAAAGTGTTCCTTATGCTGTGATTTCTTTTGCTTATGTAAGAACAAAAAAGCTCATTGTTGTCTTTTAAACTGACAGGAATTGTACAAGCATCATTTTATAATTGGCATCTTAAAGTTCTCACTTAGTAGTTTAAAATCCCATGTGGAGGGAGAGCTATATATATTAGCCTTGGCAGTATTCAATGTTAATTAAAATTTTAACCAATTGTATATATAAACAGCAATTCTGAAAATTTCCTTTGAGCTGCCTGGTGCAGAATTGTTTGGGGGGAAAAAGAACCCACAACTCTTGGTTTTAAATAGGTAAGAGCACAAATTGTAATGATTGCTTGATGAACGCTCATAGTAGTTAGGTTTACTAAGGACTGCTTCTGTATTTGCATACCCAAGTGTTAACCACAAGGCAGGGGGAACAAAAATGGAAAATCCAAAATGAGAGGTTAGGAAGTAGAAAGGAAATTGTGCTGTTCCTTTAAAAAAGAAGAAGAAGAAGACTCTCCTGAGCTCAGCTAGCTGCTCTGGCCCATCATGGTTGGCGTGGGAGATGCAAGCTTCATCACCACTTTCTCCAAAGCCCTTATCTGGCTGATGTGGGCAGAGGTGAAGCTGCTCACATTGCCACACTCCCCAGCTCATCTACTACTGTTCTGTCCCTTTCTTCAACCATACCCCCCCCCCCGCCGCCGCCACCACATCTGACCTCTACTTCCCATTTGTCTGACACTCAATGCCAATTCCTTCTTCTCTCCAGTTCTCCCTCTTCTCTTCCTCTTCTCCACTTGAGAGAAAGACCTGCTAGATCTGGAATAAGCTGAACACACATATGTGTAGGAAAATATGTGGCTTCCAAATATGAAAGGTATTGCAGGGATGCAGAAATGGGAGATGCAGAAATGACCAACATGTAGAAGTCCTGGAAGTTACTATCAGTCACTTATCTGGCATGTGTGTGTTCCCCTGACATAGAACTGCTGCTATCCTAAGGATCTCCCTTTGCTTGTTTTTTTCAAAAAAAAAATATTATTCATTTTGTAACACAAATGAACAACAAAAACACAAAAACAAACAATACAAACAAATTCTTCTTATCCTTATTTTTTCTAAACATTGTTGGGTGAGCTTCCCCAAGTGCCCCCTATCTGATTTTCGTTTTAACTCATCTTTAGCAGATTACATATATCATAATTTTTAACCATTTTTTTTATCACACTTACTTTT
Source organism: Podarcis cretensis (assembly GCF_951804945.1). Lineage (NCBI taxonomy): Eukaryota > Metazoa > Chordata > Lepidosauria > Squamata > Lacertidae > Podarcis > Podarcis cretensis. The sequence continues at coordinate 114,157,458 of NC_137170.1, read as the reverse complement.
ACCATAAAAATCTTCACATTTTATCCCTTATAAATAATACTTTTTAAAAATACATTATCTTCTACTTCTAACCCACAGCCTATATCCACTTCCAAAGCTATTCTAAGATTTAAATATTAACATATTTTTTTCAAATACTCTTTAAACTTCTTCCAGTCTTCTTCCACTCTATCTTCTCTCTAGTCTCAGATTCTCCCAGTCAGTTCGGCAAGTTCCATATAGTCCATCATCTTCATCTGCCATTCTTCAATAGTTGGTAAATCTTGTTTCTTCCAATTCCTCGCTAGTAATATTCTCACAGCTGTCGTGGCATACAGAAAAAAAAGTAACATCCTTTTTGGGGATTTCGCTCTCCACTATACCAAGTAAAAAGGTTTCTGGTTTCTTAATAAATGTGTTTTTCAACACTTTTTTACAGTTCATTATAAATCCTTTCCCAGAAGTCTTTTACCTTGGGGCACGCCCACCACATGTGGTAAAAGGTTCCTTCTTTTTCCTTACATTTCCAGCATTTGTTATCATGAGCATGATACATTTTTGCTAGGGATCTCCCTTGGAGGTTTTACACTGATAGGACACAGGGATGTTTCTTACCACTGCCTCCACCCCCGCCTGGATCCTCACTCCATATACTGTCTCATCAGCCATTTTGAAAGAGTGCCCTTGAGAGTGGTACATGACTGACTGCTGCCCCATTATTTCTGGTGCTCTGGGCATCACTTCCTTAATACTCAAGGAAGCCCTCTCATTGCTGCCTTTGCCAACTGCCTTCCCCTCCAAGTTGATGGTTTGGAGAGGGAGGTGGGCAGGTCAGATTAGGCACCTGCACCAATCATATCAACCCATTTGTCCTTTTAAGTGATCCATTGTGAAACTTTTAAAACGCAAAGGGTAGAATTCAAATGTCATGCTATTAAAAATATTCAGTCTGTCATCATCTTGGCAAATGAAACCATCCCCCTTTCCTCCCTCCATGTACTCTTCTGAAGATTCTCCCAAACCTCCAACAGCCAATTTCAGGGAGAATGTTGAGTGGGGCAGTGGAAGAGGGTTAGATGGATCCCACCCATAGCCTCTGATGAAACAGAGATGCTGTAGAATAGTATTCAATTTCAAAGCAAATAGCTTTATCCTTCATTTATCATCAAATTCCTTCCAAGTCTGTGTCTCTTCATTTGCAGAAGCCTTCATAAAGGCACATACATCTGAAAATACATATAAGGTTGTCTTTGAAACATGATTTGTATGACACGGAATGCTTTGAATGTCGAGGAGCTGCCATTCGAAAGACAAACAAAATGATTAAGGGAACGGAAAAGCACATTGTCACCTAGAAACATGCTTCAGAATTAGACATGGATATCGAGCCAGCCAGTCGCATTTCAAAAAAGCATAACTGAACACTAAAATAATCTAGCAATACCAACAAAATTGATCAGTTCAGGAACAATAAAAGTTGAAACACAGAATAAAACTTTGCAGCCTTTCCGAGCTCTAAATCTGTCTCTAGTTACAACAGCGCCACCTATAGGGTAATAGCTAACTATTTCTGTGTTATTGCTCCTCCAGCAAAAAAAGAAAGAACCCGAATTCCAAATTTATTGAATTCAGGACTGTGTGTGTGTCCATATATCTTTATATGGCAGTTTCACAGCCACTGTAAACTGGCACAACTCCTTTGGCTACCCTGGAAAGCAATAGATTTACATCAGCTGAAGATATGACCTTCATAAATAAGGTATGACCTTCATAATAAAATACATTTTGAATGAGTCCAGCCCCAGACAAGTAATGGCAAAGAGAAACTTAAGTGTTTAGGGGCCCGTTCACATAGCTCTTAACTCCTGCCCAGTAATTTTGACATTTATTGCAATGTCAAAAGAATAAATATATGCATGAGTACAAGTCAAAAGAGATTGTAACATTTCTCACTCTTAAGGAGAGTAGAGCAAACTTATCGACTCGTTTTTTTTCTTTTTCTTTTTGACACTTGGCAGATGAGGAGGTGCAAAGAGCATATGAAGGCTTGCCCAGGAGGGGGAGAGTGAAACCCTAGTCAATAGCATTGGGGAGATTTTTTAAGTGGTAATAGAAAAGAAGCCTCTCTCATTAAAAGGAAACCTTTCTCAGTTTTCTCAACTGAACAAAAATGCCCACACAGCCCAAGAGAGCAGGCTTTTCCTGGGAAGTGAGTTTCACAAGGCTGGTATTACCACTGAAAAGGCCTTGTCCCATTTGATGGGGTGGAGATGAATTCTCTCCTCTGCCATGTGAGGAAGGCCACAGGTGCAAAAGGGGGGGAGGGGGGAGGTTAGAATTGGAGATAAACTAAGACTGGATTTGGCTAGTCAATAACCTATGCTTCAGTCCAGTCTCCTCACCAGAACTGCATACTTTGTGTGGGATTATACTGCATCCCATCTACACTGTGAGAATTTGACAGCGCTAGTTGACTGACACAATTCTTGATTGCAGTAGAGCATCTGAATATGTTCATTTATTCAGTCAATCACTTGCTAAGAACAAGAGGAGCTCACACCAAAATAGAGGACGAGGACTCACAATGAAACAGAATCAAACAGCCTATACCACACTCATGTACTTTCATAGCTATAAATATTTAATACAAATAATAATTAAAATAATATGCTTCCATGGACCCTACAATGTTAGCGTGTACCATGGACATCCTTTTTTATTTTTGAAGTGCAACTGAATTATGGTTGCAAAGGGATGTGTTTTAAAATTTACCATATGCGACTATCATAAACTGCGCTTTTAAAAATGAATAAACAGTCCATCAAGCTCCTCCTACCATAAGATAATCAATTGCTCTTTGGAGAGCTTTTAATCTAGTCATCTGCATCCCTATCCAAAGCAACATCCTAAAGGGTTCTTTTCTCCCTTTTTCTTTTTGTTACATCCTGGCAGCCCTTTTATAGTTTGTCCTGCCAGCTCCATGTCATTGAATTTAAATTTGCTAGGCCATCAAGATTGCCAGAATAGCTGCAGGAAGTTCATTTGCTAACAATTGAAATCTGATTGTCGCCACTGTGGCAACTCCTCTTTTGCCAGCTCAGAATTAAATCCTGTCTTTCTTGCAGCCACCACGTTTAAAAAACTAATGCTTTTTATTATACTTTTCCCATACTGCAAGCAAAAGCCTGCAGAGTGTGAATGCATTCCATATTTTCAGTGCTGGAGGATCATCAATGAGAGAAGGGTTCATTTCCTTGTTTTTCAGTATCTAGAGATGCTTTAAATATAACCATGCTTGGGAAATTCATTTTCTATGAATTACAGTATGAAGTGACCAGATCTTTGTACACCTGTATCAAAATTCATTTTTTAACCATGTATCTTATGATAAAATGTGAATATATTGAGATAAAATGTTTAAATATGTATTTTAGGATAAAATAAACATTTACATATGAATTTTCATGCTGATAATTTGCAGATTTATGTGGCAACAGAAAGGAATGGACTTCTGATTGAACAGTTGTGAAATTGACATGAAACAGAATGGTCAGTCCATCCCTACTGAAGTATTGAACATACTGACTGTAATACGAGGGGAAGGTGAGGGAGAGAGGGGAAGAGAGGTCCAGTTTGGATAGTGGATGCTCAGTATAAAACTGGTTAGAAGCAACTCCAAACAGCACAATGTTCAGATGAGGTGACCCACCATCTAGATCCTGGATTTTCACCACATGTCAATAAATCCAATTGGGATATCATTGCAGTGACATGGATGTCAATTGAAATACTTACATAAAGTCCCACTATATTTTTCTGCTAGCTCTTAGCTTAAGGTCTGTAGGGGGAGTGGCAGCAATCATCACAGTCCTTTCCAATCAGGCCAAGTCATGGAAAGCCAGGTCACTATCAGGACCTTGGACAGCTCCTGTGGGCTCTACTGGCTGAGGTACTGAACATACTGACTCAGTGAAGCATCAGAGTAATCTGAATGTGTAAGAATGCTTACAGGGCCCTTTTCCCCAGTGGTTCTACCACCCAGTTTGGGCCAAATCATGTCCCCAAGTGCCTTCCAAAACATTAACACAGCAGTCCTAAACATATCAACATGCAAATACCGGTATGTCCAGCTGAGTTCAATGAGGGTTACTCTTAGGTAAGTGGGTTTCTTTACAAAAGGCAATGGATGTTGCCCCCTTGAGCACTAATTTGCAGGAATCTGGCTGTAAAATAAATAAAAATATTTTTATGCTGTGCCTCTGCATGTGCTTATACAACATAAGCTGTATATCAGGGGAAGCCAAATTGGTGCCCTCCAGGTGTTGTCAATAACATATGAGGGGCATCATGCTGGTATAGAAAAAAAAAGCCATGATATTTCTCTAAGGGTTGTGGGTACTCAGATTTTCCCAGTGCCTTCTACTGCATCGCAGCATTAATTCATTTTAGGAAGTACCACTTGGTGATGATTCAAAGGGGATAAGCAAGCTTCAGTAATTCCTTTCAACATGTTCACCATGCTGAGTGTGGTACTACCCCCTGGAAAGCACGAGCAGGTTCAAATATCCCATCCTTCCCACCATCATCAGCTTTACAGATATAACCATCCTAGATGCCTGTCATCGGCACAGACTCTCAGCATACTACCCAGAACACAGATGCACATCATATCTCTTTTTAACATTGTACATGGCTCCTGTAATTTCTGAGGCTGCCACTGCAAGACCTGAGTATACCTTAGAGATCTTTGCTGCAGTTTTTGGCCATTTACATTTGCTAGCTCCCACTGAAGTCAATGGGGTAGCAGTAAGTCAGTGTAGTTCTACAGGGCTAGTTCATGGCATATAAAGACTTCCTAGCTCTTTGTCAATGGCCTGGATCTCAAATCTGGGGAGGGGATTTGCTCTGCACAAATAAGGTTGCAAATGGAAGTTCAAACCATGGAGAAACATTGCTTTATCCACCATAACGAATATATTTCAAAGCAAAATAGGCAACACTTGCAAGAGACGGTGATAAACCAACTACAAAGGAGCTGACAGATCATCATGGTAATTATAGTCAGTTCAAATGGAAGAGAGATTTCTAAAGTAGAAGAGGAGAATTTGTTTTTAAGGCAGTGTAAAATGCAGGAACATACACAGAAATCCTGGGATTTCTTATTGTTATCATTATGTTGTCATTATTAGCCATCTGCCAGTCAGTCTTTGCCCTAATTTCTTTGAACCAATTCATATATTTATTTCAGAAGCAGGGGACATCAACATGTGGGAATTCTACCAACCATTTTCATATGGGATATGCTTGTCTTATAATTGTGGTATAGTTTCATAATTGGTCTTCATGTTATTAATCATTGAATTATTTCAGTATTGTTGTTGTTGTTGTTGTTGTTGTTGTTGTTGTTTTAAAAAAACCAAGTCTTGTACAAATGAGGAGAACAAAAAGGAACACTAGCTTCATGGGGGCAGTGCAAACAGACAGTAAGGGATGCTAAAAAAGAATTTAAGGAGCCCATTGCTAAAAATATTAAAAACAACAAGAAGTTCTTTTTATGCCTTTAAGGCATATGCATTTATATGCATACACACCCCTGTCTTCTGATGGACCCTTTGGATGCACTCATGATCGACACTATGACCAACAATGCAGCCATGCTGCAATAGTGGGATCATGCTTAAGCTTAAACAAATGTTTAAACTTTCAATGTTATTATGGCTAGAAATAATAGAGTGATAAACAGATTCCTAATAAAATTAGAAAGTTAACAAGAAATTGAGAACATTAGACAATTCAACTAATTTGATGCACATCATTCAAAAGTAGATGAATACTCCCCAAAATAATTTTACACTGGGTGGTTGAGGCATTTAAAAGGCAGCTTCATGTAGAATGAAACAGAGAATAATAAATTTATAATAAAATTAATTAATGTATCATGATTCAACTAGCAGCGCAACAGGTTTGAAATGACATTTCTCCAAGAAAGCAATTTGCTGCAAAACGTATAGCATTTATAGGAGCAAAATTCATTTAGAATTTGAAACACATTCCCTTCTTCAATAGCATGAACACGTTAAGTAGTTATGAGTTCTTGTAGTGCAGAGTAGCTGCTGTTTTCTGACAAGATCAGAAGAAAAAGCAGAAATGTAACCATTTATAGCTTCAGTATCTCTTGAGGACTGAAAGTCTAATTATTCTGATAAGACTCCAAAGAAGAGCAAAGGAATAAGTCTTAAGGAACCTTAAAAAGGTCTTTTTAATCAGCACTCTGGGGACTGAATAGTTAGACCATAAGTGAAATCATCATTGTGGTGTTCGAACTGATCAAACCACTGGCCTACAGCATTCTGGGTGATTCAAGCCATTAAAAGTATTGTATATACTTCCACAAATATGATAGGCAGAATAGCAATAAAAATACTGGAATGAATTATGAGCAAAGGGCTGTTTATGAACTATGCATATTACACATTGGCAGTAGTCAACTGTCAACCTTTTTTGCAAGTCTGAAAACTCTCGTTTGCGCCACTGAATTAATATTTTCAACCTATTCTCTCTCTCTCTCTCTCTCTCTCTCTCTCTCTCTTAGCCATCTGTAGTAGGGAGGAGAAGAAATCCCTACCCACCAAAAACTACAGAGGGGCAAGAGTCCAACAATATCTGGAAGGCCACAGGCTTACCATCCCTGGTCTAAGTCCATCCAGCGTAAAATAGCATCCTTCCAGAGCTGGCACAAAAGGAACCATAAATAGACATTCACATAATACAAAATGCTTAGTACAAAACGTTTAGTACTATTCTAGAAGGCACTATGTTGTGGCTATTGCTGATCCGTATATGGTAATGTGATTGGAGCATACACTGAGGAAACCCAAGAAACTTTTATGATGTTAAGACAGGACTATTATTATGTTACAACCACAGACCCATCAATACAGGTAGATTATACACATCTTCCACTAACAATGGTCAGCAAATATCTGAACATAAAACCACATAGCATCAGACAGAGTGATCTGTCTAGCTCTACAGTGCTAATTTAATATTTCAATTTCCAAAACATGCATTTGTTTCCAAAGCACCTCTACGCCACATTAAATAAAGTCAGTATTCCTGGTTTCATATTATTAGTAAATGATACTGCTAGCTCCCTTAATAAGAGCAGACTATTTGCTGATATTGATAAATCAACATAGTTTAGCTTTCCCTGTAGTTGCAAACTAGTGTGGATTTTCCATTTATTGGTACACAAGTGGGTTTTGAGATTATATTTTTTTATGATAACTATAAAGAAAGCAGCAGATCAAAAGCAGTGCTTATTACTGGAATGTGCATATATGTTCCAGTTTACCCAAAGCTTATAAGCTGATCAGACACTTGAGCTAAATCTATTTTATTCAGGTTTCATTGCCCTTTGAAATGCATCATAATTAAAGACTACAGGGATGCTAACGCCTTGATTTTACTGAGCTCAGTAAATCATAACCTTTGAAGTAAGTTTGGGTTTAGAAAAAACAACCCACCACTCTAGATACCTATAATTTTGTTGGCCAAGGAAAATGAGGTCTATGGTTTAACTCACCTATTTCATACTTCCCAGTTTGCAAGCCTATTTGTATTGCAAGGACACCATTGAACATTGTGCTAGAGGAATGAAATCAAAGACATTATTTATGAAAGGCCTGGAAAGCTCAGTTGGTGAGTGTGTGGTGCTGATGACACCAAAGGTTGCAGGTTTGATCCCCATATGGGACAGCTGTATATCCCTGAATTGCAAGGGGTTGGACTAGATGATCCTCAGGGCTCCTTCCACCTCTATGATTCTATGAAAGGAAAGGATTTATGTTTCAGGTTCGAAAACCAACTCAACTCCATACCCATTTTAAAAGGAATAAGCAAAAAATAAAACAAAAAATGACTTCAATCCAAAGGATCCACAGCGTAAGTTAACTGGTGCTTAACTGGTGGCCCTATATGTTGCTGAACTACAACTCCCATCAGCCCCTGCCAGCATGGCCAATTGCCAGAGGTGATAGGAGTTGTAGCTAGGAATGTCAGAGAATTCTGACTGAAATGAAAGACGAAATTGCAGGTGTTCGCTTATTTGTCCCGCATCCAAAACAGAAATCAATCAAGCAAATATGGTCAGTATTTTATTTATTTTTATTGATTTATTGAATTTATATACTGCCCTATACCCGGAGGTCTGAGGGCAGTTCACAGTATTGGCTGTTGTTATTTTCAATCCATAAACAATACATAATTGATGGTAGTTTTGTTTGTTTTTCAAATTTGCTTGGTGTTTCCTTTGCATTGAGATGGTACAGAATATTGTGATAACAAACATGATATATTATGTAATGCAGAATCATAGAATCATAGAGTTGGAAGAGACCACAAGGGCCATCGAGTCCAACCCCCTGCCAAGCAGGAAACACCATCAGAGCACTCCTGACATATGGTTGTCAAGCCTCTGCTTAAAGACCTCCAAAGAAGGAGACTCCACCACACTCCTTGGCAGCAAATTCCACTGTCAAACAGCTCTTACTGTCAGGAAGTTCTTCCTAATGTTTAGCTGGAATCTTCTTTCTTGTAGTTTGGATCCATTGCTCCGTGTCCGCTTCTCTGGAGCAGCAGAAAACAACCTTTCTCCCTCCTCTATGTGACATCCTTTTATATATTTGAACATGGCTATCATATCACCCCTTAACCTCCTCTTCTCCAGGCTAAACATGCCCAGCTCCCTTAGCCGTTCCTCATAAGGCATCGTTTCCAGGCCTTTGACCATTTTGGTTGCCCTCCTCTGGACACGTTCCAGTTTGTCAGTGTCCTTCTTGAACTGTGGTGCCCAGAACTGGACACAGTACTCCAGGTGAGAAGTTCACCACAATGAACAGCAAGACAAGTAACACACTTGATGTTGAGAGTCAAACTACAGCAGAATGGAAACAGTACTCTATGCAATGAAAATAGCATGAGAAGTAGTCCTTTCCACTTGTGTATGAAGAGAACACCCAATTTTCATCTATTCCCCCCCCCCTCACTGCAGCCCACCACAGTACATTCCATACCATTCCAGAGTGTTACCAAACCTTTCATAACAGCAGTGGGGGTGGGGGGAGTTACAAGAAGCTGTTGTGGGAAAGAAAAGGCAGAAAAGTCCATCTCCAGGACCAGCCCACTTCCATGCAGCAGGGTGAAGCATCATGAAATAAAGACAGAAATGGGTGTCTGAATGGTGCAGCAAAACTTTATCTTGTGTTGACTCAGTGGCGTAGCGTAGGTTGTCAGCACCCGGGGCAAGGCAAGTAATTTGCGCCCCCTAACCCGTGGATTCTAGCACTTGAGTCTCTTCCGCGCCCCCCCCCCCCAGATGTTGTGCCCGGTGCGGCCGGCCCCCCCTGCACCCCCCACGCTACGCCACTGTGTTGACTTGGGGGGATAGGGATTTTGGTTCTGCTTCAGACAGCAAAATGTATGGGGCCATCAATGCCCAGTTCCACAAGGAGAAGTCCCCTCACAGAAGTTAGTACATTGTAATGTGTGATGTCTTTCAACCACTGAGATGTCACAATGTATCTAATGGCTACATCTAATGGCCATGATTCTAGCACTGAAGACCACCTCAAACCCCACATCCACTCTATGGCAGAGAAAGAAGAAACAACGTCAACAAACATTGCAATGTGATCTCTGTAGTACGGTGTTCTGACAGACAAGGCAGACTTGACATTAATTTCCCAGACTACCCTCACATACCCTGAGCTTTATCGCTGGAAGGGGTTCCTTCCAGAGTTGCCACAGAAGGAACCAGAACCGGATAGACGTCTCAGTTTGTGCTTAGTGCAAAATGTTTAATATCATTCTGGAAGGCATTGTGTGGTGGCTACTGCTGTTCCATTAATATCACTGAAGCACACACGGAGGAAACCCAAGAAACCTTTATGATGTTAACTGAAGACTGCAATGAGATTACAACTGCAGAGCCATCAATACAGATAGATTATACACATCTTCCACTAACATGATCCTCAATCAACATCTTTCACTAGCACTGAAGACCATTTCAACCCCCACACCCATTTTATGGCAAAGGGGGAAGAAAAGTGGTCTATAGACATTGCAGAGTGATATGTGAGGCATACAAACACACACACACACACACACACACACACACACATACATACATGCTTAGACACAGAGACAGACAGACAGACTTGACATTAATTTCCCAGGTTGCTCTACTGTACACTGAGCATTATTAGTGGAAGCAGAGGCATACCTAGGGGTTGGTCAAAACAGCCCACACTGGGGTGGGGATGCAGGCCCAGGGAGTGTATGACATATGGGGGGTGGGTACTGCACCACTACTGTCATGGCAAGACCAAACACAGAAGCTTTCCTTCTCACCTCACCCTCACTCCAGACACTTTGAGCACTTGAGTTGCATAAAATGTAGTGATTTCTAATGCAGCTATTGCAGGAAAGTGATGGGGGGGCGCGCAGTGCAGTTCCTTGCCAAGGATGCAAGGGGCCCTAATTATGCTCTTCAAAGGGTGATGTTATGCCAACTTTCACTGAAGAGCTGCTACCTTTCATTTCTGGAAAATCAAGGCAAACACCTCTAAGCATATGCAATTTGCCTTTTCCTGGAATGATTTTTTAACAAAAATTAATAAAAGGAGAAGGGGCTTTGGGTTCCTCACACACAATGGCACCATCTTCTTCTCTTAAAAACATGTGTCTTATAGAAAGTGTGGCAACATACATTTTTTGAACATACAAACCTATTACAGTGGTACCTCGGGTTACAGACGCTTCAGGTTACAGACTCCGCTAACCCAGAAATAGTACCTCGGGTTAAGAACTTTGCTTCAGGATAAGAACAGAAATTGTGCGGCAGCGGCAGTGGGAGGCCCCATTAGCTAAAGTGGTGCTTCAGGTTAAGAACAGTTTCAGGTTAAGAACGGACCTCTGGAACGAATTAAGTATGTAACCCGAGTTACCACCATAGATCTTCCCATTCTGACAACCAGCTTGAAAAGCTCGAACCAAGCGGCAATCCTTGTACAAAATTGGCCCTGCATTTGAAATAAATCCCACGACATCCCTGTTTCCAGGTCCAGGAAGCTGAAGCAGAAAGGCCAATGCAGATTTCATTAAAGATGTAGCACACCAGTCATCATCCATTGTGGTTAACATCAGAGAACTGCGGTAGCAGGGTGCATTCTAGGTTCCTTAGTTCTAACCATATTCCTGTTTTACTTTCCCTTTGGACCAGTAAACTCCACCAGCCTTTCAGCATGCTTTCAGAGTATTCTTTGGTAGATCTAGGACCATGCTGAACATTTATCCTGCATCTATCTGACCACTCTCCATCAGTTAATGAGAAAAGAAATTGGATTTGATAATTATCAAAGAGAAGATAATTTTTTGGTGAAATGCTCCCCATAGAGCTTTTTCACATCAGGAAGTTCAGGCTGTCAGGAAGGTTGCAGAGTGCTTGAGAAATGTTTAGTGTAAGGAAAATACACAGCCCTCCCTCCAACACCTTGCAACAATAAGATAAGATCAAAACCCCACACCCACAGAAATTCATTTTGCATATAGCAGAAAAATTGAAGCTTTTTTCTTGCACAAGAAGAAAACTTTTAAGAAATTGGAATACCACTTTCAGCACAGAACTAGATGAATCGACATTTGCCTAATAATAATAATAATAATACTTTTTATTTATTTATATGCTGCCCATCTGACTGGGTTGTCCCAGCCACTATGGGCAGCTCTCAACAAAAAATAGTAAAAACACAATACAACATCACACACTAAAAACTTCCCTGAACAGGGCTACCTTCAGATGTCTTTTTAAAATCACACCACTGTTTATCTGTTTGAGGGCGTTCCACCGTGCTGGCGCCACTACCAAAAAGACCCTCTGTCTGGTTCCCTGTAACCTCACCTCTCACAATGAGGAAACTACCAGAAGACCCTTTGAACTGAATCTCAGTTTCTGCGGTGGACAATGGGATTAAAGGTCACTTTGAATTTTCCTCAGAAACATACTGGGAGCTAATGTAGTTCTTTTAGGACTGGTGTTATTTGGTCCTGGTGGACTCCCAGTCATTGTCTGTGATTCTATGTTTCTTCCCATCACCACTTTGACAACACTCCATTAATTTTCCATCTGTTGACCTTGTTACGGAAGGGGGGGGGCATGTCTTCTTCACCTTCTTCGCTACAATATATTTGCTCAATTTCCCTTTCCTCCAGGCAATGTCAGGTGCCAGACTATGCATATTTGGGACCATTGTTTTCTCATCCCCAGGAAGTGTTTATCTGTGCATATCTCCAGCTCTGCATATTCCCCCCTCCCTCCTCCATATGTTAATCCTGTGTAACCCAACCTCTTCTTAATGTATTCATGATGTCATCTGTGTAACCCAACCTCTCTTTAATGTATTCATGATGTAACTGGGATGTATTTTGCACTGTATTCTGGGACATGCAGGGAAGTTTCAAAGGTTCATGTCACCCCTTTCTCGCTGTTCAATCTTGCCTTGAACCTGTTGCGCAATAAACTTGGATCTTCTGCTGTTTGCTCCTGTTTCCGGCTGAGCTCATTCCCTCCGCAGGGACCCACGGACTTAGTCCGATGAGCTGGGTGGCAGAGCAGCCTAGCACCCAGATTTTTGCCGTAACAGTTGGCGCCCCAACGTGGGGCATGAGGTTCTCCCGCGTTGCTGACCGGGGGCCCAGAAATCTTCAGCCGGCACCAGGCCATTTTGCCTGGGAAGATCCTTTGGACCCCCAGCCATCTTCCGGGCGGTAATCGAAAGCCCCAGGAGTTCAGCCGGGGAGCAAAGAGGGATCCAGCCGGCTTATTCATCGATCCCGGGATCATCATAGAAGACACGTGAGTATAAGGAAAAGGAAAATCCAGTGCACTGGTGGGAAAGGGGTGGAAATCTCCTGGCAACTGAATTCTCTGCCCTCCTCTCTATCGCTCCTTCTCGCCTGTCTCTTGGTCCAATTGGTGAGAGAGACCATGGACTGCTGCTCGACCCGAAAGGGGGGTTCTGAGCTCTATCTCTTTCTCTAAAAACCCTCCAGCCAGCCGCACCAATTGGGAGTCCGAAAGTAAGACGGAGAGACCCGACTTGAAAGATAGCCGACTCTCCGCAACGGGTATCCCAGTTGAAAGCAAGGGGTTGGAGTTCTTTTTCCGAACTTCCCGAGCGTCCTTTCTAGGGGGCAGGAAGTGGTCTTGCTTTCTATCCAATCCCAGCCGCACTGGTCGGTGCCACGTAACACGTGTAGCGTGCGTGAGCCCGCTTCCAAAAGCAAGGGGGATTTTCGGTTCAAAACTCTATCCAGGGATCACCCGATCTGGCACCGCACGGTGCGGGCGTTCAGTAGGGCCCCTTTTCCTGAGATTGTGGCGATAGGTAGGAGGTTGCCAGGAGGGATAGCCCATGAGGAATTGGGCAGGATCGGCAGAGTGGAAAAGGACCCCAGGTTATTGACTAAGGAAATAGGAAGGAAATATAAGGAACCGGATAGCTAGAGCTCTTTAAAAACCCACTAAAGAAGTCGCCAAGCGACGAAAGACCCCTCTTTACTATAGCCCCCTGTACAAGTTACCCAAATCCTAATCAAACCCCTCTCCTTCTCCCTTCTCCCCCCCAAAAAAAGAAAACAACAACAAAAGCAACAACAACAACGCATGCTTATATAAAGGGGTACCCAGTCAACTAAGCATTGTGAGCCCTGCCAGTTTGGTTAACTGGTGGTGTTTGAAGAGGCAAGGAGGCTCTTAAAACCATGTGGGACCTTCCTACTAATTTCACTTAATGAAGCTAAAGGAAGCAGCCCAACTCCTTGCAATAACCAACTAAAGGATAAGAGTATATATGTTTACATGTTGTCTGTTATGTGTGTTGTGTGTTAATACATATATGAGAATATGTATGTTTACATGTTGTCTGTTATGTGTGTTGTCTGTTCCTTCTGTCTCTGACAGACTGCCTTTCTTAAGCGCGCATAGTTTAAACTGCAAGCTTGCTTCAAAATTTAAATCTAAGGAAGCCATGCTGGACCTTATCAGTCCTAAATAAGACAAAATGAGAATGAAGGGTGCAAATGTTTACCCCACCTCTTGCTTTATTTGAGTGGTTATATCAACTGAAATAACCCTATGCTTATAAAATATTCTCTCCCAGATTCTCTTCCTATTTTATCTTAGGAAACTGTTCTTCCTTTAGAGGGTTCTGTATAAAACTGGATACTTTTATTTTCCTCTTCCTTAGTACATGATAGGAGCATTGAGTGTGCTCTCTTCCCCAGTAGTGCCTGTGTACATAAGTATGTGTGTGTCTCTTTGGTAGTACAAATCTTGCTGTGAAATCTTGCTGTGAACCCTATATTTTGGAGGGTTGGACTAGATGACCCTAGGGTCCCTTTCAACTCTCCCAATTTGTGGCTGTGTGGAAGGACATGTGTCCGCAAGCATTGCAGGGTAATTCTTAATTCTGGTGTGGTGATGGAGTTAAAATTCAGCCTAGCTTTGCTCTTTAGTTTTAAAAGGTGAGAGGTGAAGCTGTGATGTTTTGAAGCACAACTGGTAATATCAATTTTGTCTACTATTTAAAAATCAGACTTTAAAGTCAATTCAAAGTTTAAACACATACAAATACATATGGGCCTTGACCAATCCTGTAAATAAAGGGGCAGAAAAATTTTTGTCTGCAAATGGGAAGGCCGAAATAACTTAGAATGTTAAAAAAAAAAAATCCTATGAATTCTGACTCTCTGGCCATTTTCCCCATATATAAGGGCGTGGCATTGTTCCGCGAATGGCCAGAGGGATATTAGCCCTTTCCTGTACATAAAGGAAGCAGTCGGTTTGCTTGGGCTGAAATTGCTAGCTTTTGTTGGTGAATACTTCAATTGCTGAGTTTCTCTTTTTTGTTTTAAATCTAACCCTCTTTTAAAATCTACTCCTCCTTACCCTTCCCTTATTCAAATTCTAATTTTGCCAAAAGATGCGACATTTCAATAGTATAGAAGATTTGCTGAGACATGAACTCCACACATGCACAGAGACTAGATCAGCTAAAAAAAAAAAAAAAGATAGGAAAAGAAGAGAGAGAGAGGAAGGAGGGGGAACTGTAGGGGGGGAGAGGAGGTTTATGTAAAACTTGGAACCATTGAGAGAAATCACCCTTAATGTGTCCCAAGTTTGAAATCTTAACATGCCAAACTCTTTTCACAGGTAAATATCAAAGAATTCCATCCCTCAATGGGATTTAAATCACAGACTTTGTTTGTGTGCATTTTAACAGGATATGTGAACCCCAATAACAAACTGTTTGTCCCTTTTCTCCCACAGCAACTTTCTTTCTGTTCTATGAAACAAGTCTGAATCCCTACTATATTAGTGACTTCTATCTCTTTGTGGCTTTGACACTTTTAGAGTTACAAATAATCTGTTTTCACTTATTTAATCCGTTTTTCCATGATGTCTATGAAGTTAATCGAAGCACAACCAAACATTGTTTGTGGAATGGTATTTGTTTACCTTTTGCCTGAGCATTTCTTATTAATTCTGTCATTTGGCTAGTTCAAGGTACTTGCACAACTTTAAATTGCCATTAAGTCATTTTCCAGTATTTTGCTATTAACATTCTAGCCGATGTTGTCACATCAAGAAACACTCTTTTATTTTCATTGTTACTTCGGATTTCTTAAAATTCTGTGTCTTAGCATTTATTTATTTTGGTTCCTCATAGGTCAGTGTGTGTTTTTGTGTGTGTGTTTTATTATTTTAACTGTGTCTTTTAAGTCCACCCTGCCCTTACAGGATATCACTTCTACAAGTGTGTTACTACAGATCCAATGAAAAGCTTCGCCACCACAACAACAGACACCAAAGTTTTCAAAGTGGCCACAGCTATCTCTTTCAAAGGATATAGACTGCCGGGGGGTGGAGTTGAATTACAAGGACATTTTCTGACTTTTGAACCTCAAGATACATATATAAAATATCCCAATTGTCTCAAGATATGCAACTGATATTTAATTAGTTTGTTTTGTATTATGTGTTATTACGTAGGAATGTTGAAATGTGTCTGACAGTGTGTCATTTCCACAAATGGGGGGGCTATTTTTGTGGCTATTTTTGTGTGTAAGTGTTTTATGTCTAATGTCTTATTCCTTACACCCCAGTGGAGGATCCTCATACATTTTATGCCTTTTAACAGATCAGGCTATTATGTAGTCCAATGTTTAGACTTAGATAAATTTATAACCATATTTCGTTGTTTCACCTGGCACTCTGCCAACTCCCCTACCCATTTTAAAATGTGCTAAAACTCACTTTACCAAGGAAAAGCTTCAGGAAGGTATATATGCTTTGGTTTAGCAGGAATAATCCCTTATAGAGTTAAATTGACTTATTTGGACGAGTGCCCTTTAAGAGTGGTTTTATTTTAACTGATTGGTTTGGGAAGTTGAGAACCATGGGGCAAGATAAATTCAAATTGGACTCAGTTTGAATTGGGCAAGTGTATCCAGGCTGCAATTAGCTTTTGGTCCTTAATGTGCAAGTGAGCAACTTCCCATGACTGCAAGACCAGAGCCTATAATAATAAAATCCCATGGAATGGCCAAGGCTAGGATATTTCCCTCAGGACGTGTCCAAACCTGTGCCAGCTGTGATGGGTGCCAGGCAACATGGTTAATATGAAAGCCCTAAGTGGATTCACCAGGGATTGCCACTACTGTGAGACCACAGAAGAGCTACCTTGACACCTGAGAACACAAAAATGGCGGGGGACAAAGCAAACTGCATTTTTTTTTTTCAGTCAGTAGTGGACCTTCCTGCTAAATGTAAAGCATAGACCACTATTAAACAAAATACGACAGGTGTCCTTTTACGCGATATCCTATGCCCAGCTATCTGCACTACTATACTTGCAAATGGCCTTAAGAGGCATGATTTGCAAGTCCCTTTCAGGTTTGCATAAACCCACACCTCTGGTACGGTAGATACCAAGTTATTAGTTAGCGCATATCTATAACACGCATGTACATTGTATTGGTCAGTGTTGCTCCCTCCTTTGCTGCCCTGCTCAACCCACCTCCTTTTCCATTAGGGCCTATTCCCACTCACACGGCACCCCTACCTTCACCGAGATTTAGGGTGCGGAGAAAAGATTTGCAAGTTCTTACAGAACTTTAATGCAAATCTATCTCCGAATGGGGGACTGTTACGGAAGGGGGGGGGCATGTCTTCTTCACCTTCTTCGCTACAATATATTTGCTCAATTTCCCTTTCCTCCAGGCAATGTCAGGTGCCAGACTATGCATATTTGGGACCATTGTTTTCTCATCCCCAGGAAGTGTTTATCTGTGCATATCTCCAGCTCTGCATATTCCCCCCTCCCTCCTCCATATGTTAATCCTGTGTAACCCAACCTCTTCTTAATGTATTCATGATGTCATCTGTGTAACCCAACCTCTCTTTAATGTATTCATGATGTAACTGGGATGTATTTTGCACTGTATTCTGGGACATGGAGGGAAGTTTCAAAGGTTCATGTCACCCCTTTCTCGCTGTTCAATCTTGCCTTGAACCTGTTGCGCAATAAACTTGGATCTTCTGCTGTTTGCTCCTGTCTCCGGCTGAGCTCATTTCCTCCGCAGGGACCCACGGACTTAGTCCGATGAGCTGGGTGGCAGAGCAGCCTAGCACCCAGATTTTTGCCATAACAACCTAAAGGGTGTTTTTGTCCCTAACATAGAAACCTGAAATCACTCGTCAGCTTGTAAAAACCTGGCAGTAGTGAAAACTGATGATTAAGTCAATAATATTCAATGGTGCTAATAATCACTCAAGCACCAGCAAGGAAAGGTAGTCTGGCTTTCAAGTAGGTGCTTCTCTGTAAATGTCTTTTAGAATAACTCAGTTCATATTTTCCTCTCTTTCCCCCCCCCCCCCCCCCGGCCCTCCCTGAGAAAGCACACCTTGAAATGGGACACCTTCCTATTCTCAAAAGGTCCTACTGAGAGAGTCATTTACAAAAAAAGAACAGTGATTAGCAATTTCTCCTTGTGGCAAGCACCTCCCTTCCTGTTAGCCCTTTATTGTAGAAATGCTCCATCTATTACATTTCTGACAGAGGCTAATCAGGCTCACCTGGCCTACCTGCCAGCATGAGCCTTCAACAATCACAACACACCTCCCATTAGCTTTCCGGCAGTCAGCAACAAAAGAGCCCTCTGGGTCAACAGTTGGCTATGCAAGAACAATTAACACTTCATATTCACAGAATGGGAAGACTTGATTTTGTCTGCAATGAGAAACTAACTCATTTGCAGTCCTTGAAACCAATACACAAACTGAAACTCAACTATCTTTCAAAATATGCACTACTCCAAATTTTGCAATGCAGTTCTTCCACCAGACAATGTGTACAAAAATGCATATTCAAAGGGAGAGTGTGCATGAAAAGGAATATATTCATGAAAACAACATACAAAATCCATTCGATTAGAGAGAAAATTGCTTGCAGAAATGTGTCATTAAGTCCATAGGAAAATGATGGTTAGCAAAAATTTGCACTAAAATGCTAATGCATTTTATAAGGCCTTTAAAAAAAGACTCAACTAGCTATGGAAATGTACAGAACTGAATTTAAGGTTGGAAAATTGAGAAAATTAGAGAAACCGAAATTGACAAAGTTGTCCATCTTTCTTTCTTTCTTTCTTTCTTTCTTTCTTTCTTTCTTTCTTTCTTTCTGTCTGTCTTTCTGTCTTTCTGTCTTTCTGTCTTTCTGTCTTTATCTCTCTACCTCAAAGTGCACCAGTGTGATAAAATCTCAAAGTCTGGGAACTCCAGCACTCACATGTGGTTGGGGCTAAAAGAACTGCCCACCTCTGCCCTAAGAAGTACATTGGTGGTGTAAAGCCTTTGAGATAAAAGTTGGTGAAATGCCTGCTTACTATTCAAAGCCATAAAGGAAAGCAATTTCAAACAATCTTTCATGGTTCAATAAACTAGTCCTCTAGGTCAGTTTCCTGATTCTTGCCTCACCAGGAAGAGAAAGGAAAATTAGTCTTCTGTGTAGAAATGCTGATAATTGGATAAGGAGGAACATGAGCTGATTGAACTTGTCTGTACTAGTGCGAAAAAGAAAACATCACCCACGGAAGTTTCCGCAGTGTACTTAGCTAAAATTTAGTACATTCCCTTCCACTGTGCATTTTACAAGAGCATTAAGTTCACCTTTTCAGCAAAGATAAAAAATTAAAATAAAACAGAGAGTCTTTAATGGCAAACTACTCTGCAGACTACACACCATGAGAATTCTCTGTAGGTGATACATAATTAGCAGTTGGGTGGGGGAGAGAGCAGGCTTTGGCTTTCCATGAAGGAAAAGGTAGAAGCTTCCATCAAATAACCAGTCTCATCACGACATTTTGATTCCGGCAGAAATTAATTTTATGAACCGCAGGAGTTTGAAGTAAACACGGGAGTACTAAAGAGACCCATTGCAGCCTTCTCAGCATGGTAGAAAGATTGAAAGCACTGTCAAAAAGAAAGGTTACATTCTGGAGGCTACTCTTGTGTTTGGACAATCCCAGCTCCCTCCTTATAGGCTTTTGGGAGGGAAGCAAATAAATGGGGAACCACATGTCCTCACAGTGGGAACATCTGCTGCTTAAAAGCAGGCACTGAAGGGCATTCTTAGGTGACATGGCTAACCTCTAAATAGATGATGAATCTGAGAATATCTCTTTTCGTTTGCAGGGGAGGGGGGAGCATCTAAGGCCTCATCCATACACATTTACCTAGGAGTAAGCCCCACTGAACACAGTTGGATTTACTTCTAAGTATACGTGCACAGGATATCATTAACGATAATGGAAATATGTAGTTTGTAGGATTATAGGCCTATAAACTTTATATGCCATAATTGTGCATAAAATAAAGTTTATAGGCTTATAATCCCAAATAATAGACTTGTTATACATATGTAATACAAAAATATGCACAAATAATATTATTACATTTCTAATGCATGTTTGTCAGAAAGGTTTGGATCTACATTGACTCCTAAAGCAAAGCAAACTTTTTTTAAAAAAAAAGTCATATTAAACTAGAAAACAGGGGTAGCCAATTTTGTGCCATCCAGGTGCTCTGGACTGCAGTGATTATACTCTGACAATGTATCTTCTTTTTATTCATCCAAAATGTGACATTTCCCACAATCCCGCCTCACTCTACCACTCTATCTAATGGTAGGGCCGGTCCTGTAAGACATATCCAAACATAGATCTGTGAGAGTGAGCCTGACTTGACATTAAGTGTATTAGCAGGCCCCTTTACTTTGTGATCCACATAGGAACAATGTGCAGTGCAATCTCTAAAAGGCCATAGAATACCAAAAGAATAAAACAAGTGTTTGTAAAGGAAAGACTAACAGTTATGAACACTAATTCAGATTATCATCAATGCTCTTCTGTTTTGCAGTCAATGCTTTACTTGGATTTTTTGAGCTTGAAAGTTCCTAAGGCAAGGCCAAAAGTATCTATTAAAGAAAGAAACTGCCTTTTTCTAATGTCACACTCAATTAATATTTTATACACAGATCATTTTGATTGATTTTTTTTAAAGAGCTTTACCTGGAGAGAGAAAACTTGATCTCCATACAAATACTCTCTGTGATGTGCCAATCCAGAAAGGGACATCTCAGTTCTCAGCAAGGAGTGGGAATTCAAACAACAGTTAGTGGAGATGGCTAAGATTGTGATGCTTTCATTTCTGCAAAATGCTTAGTGACCTCGGGACTTCAATTCAGCTATAAAAATGGGATGATCATTTTTAATAGAGGTGTACAGAACACTGTTTTTGCGTGCCATTCCCAGAGAATATTGCACACTAGACTTTCTCTGATCGAAAGAGCAGGAAAGCAATGGGTGTCAATTATCTAATGTATAAAAACCTTTATGTAACATGAAAAGCGATTGCCACTGCTTTTCAGATACACAAAACAGACAAAAGAAATCCCTTTTTAGCTATTGCTCAGAACAACTTCTCTATCCACAATGGCAGACAACCAAATATGAACATCATCATATTATATGGTTCACTCAGTCACAGATAACATGGGGCCAAGCAAGAGGCGGAGCTAGCTGCTCCGGCACCCGGAGTGGCACACATGCTGTGCACCCAGGGCCTAGCTCCCCACAGGGGTGGGGCTATCCAAAACACAGCAGAAGGGACGAGAAATATGAGCTACATCGCTATGCTTTATTTTCCAAACTATGCAGACAATAAGAATTTACATCCTCTCTCTGTGAGAGCTGAGAGCAACTGGAAAATAAAGGAACAGGAAACCAGTAACATGACATCTGTCTCCAGTCTTCCGTGAGACTTCCAACAGTCTGGAATGTCTGGAATGCAAAACAGAGTCTTGTGACTCCAAGCACTGCACAGTGGCAAAACACAGAAACCCAACATCCTCGCCCTTTCTGAATCATAGAATCATAGAATCATAGAGTTGGAAGAGACCACAAGGGCCATCATCCAACTCCCTGCCAAGCAGGAAACACCATCAGAGCACTCCTGACATATGGTTGTCAAGCCTCTGCTTAAAGACCTCCAAAGAAGGAGACTCCACCACACTCCTTGGCAGCAAATTCCACTGTCAAACAGCTCTTACTGTCAGGAAGTTCTTCCTAATGTTTAGCTGGAATCTTCTTTCTTGTAGTTTGGATCCATTGCTCCGTGTCCGCTTCTCTGGAGCAGCAGAAAACAACCTTTCTCCCTCCTCTATGTGACATCCTTTTATATATTTGAACATGGCTATCATATCACCCCTTAACCTCCTCTTCTCCAGGCTAAACATGCCCAGCTCCCTTAGCCGTTCCTCATAAGGCATCGTTTCCAGGCCTTTGACCATTTTGGTTGCCCTCCTCTGGACACGTTCCAGTTTGTCAGTGTCCTTCTTGAACTGTGGTGCCCAGAACTGGACACAGTACTCCAGGTGAGGTCTGACCAGAGCAGAATACAGTGGCACTATTACTTCCCTTGATCTAGATGCTATACTCCTATTGATGCAGCCTAGAATTGCATTGGCTTTTTTAGCTGCCGCGTCACACTGTTGGCTCATGTCAAGTTTGTGGTCAACCAAGACTCCTAGATCCTTTTCACATGTACTGCTCTCAAGCCAGGTGTCACCCATCTTGTATTTGTGCCTCTCATTTTTTTTGCCCAAGTGCAATACTTTACATTTCTCCCTGTTAAAATTCATCTTGTTTGTTTTGGCCCAGTTCTCTAATCTGTCAAGGTCGTTTTGAAGTGTGATCCTGTCCTCTGGGGTGTTAGCCACCCCTCCCAGTTTGGTATCATCTGCAAATTTGATCAGGATGCCCTTGAGTCCATCATCCAAGTCGTTGATAAATATGTTGAATAAGACCGGGCCCAAGACAGAACCCTGTGGCACCCCACTAGTCACTCTTCTCCAGGATGAAGAGGAACCATTGATGAGCACCCTTTGGGTTCGGTCAGTCAGCCAGTTACAAATCCACTGAGTGGTAGCATAGTCAAGACCGCATTTTACCAGCTTCTTTACAAGAATATCATGGGGCACCTTGTCAAATGCCTTGCTGAAATCAAGGTAGGCTACATCCACTGCGTTCCCTTCATCTACCAGGCTTGTAATTCTGTCAAAAAACGAGATCAGGTTAGTCTGACATGACTTATTTTTCAGAAATCCATGCTGACTATTGGTGATCACAGCATTCCTTTCTAGGTGCTCACAGACTGTTTGCTTAATGATCTGCTCCAGAATCTTCCCTGGTATTGATGTCAGACTGACTGGGCGGTAATTATTTGGGTCCTCTCTTTTCCCCTTTTTGAAAATAGGGACAACATTTGCCCTCCTCCAGTCTGCCGGGACTTCACCTGTTCTCCAGGAATTCTCAAAGATGACTGCCAGTGGTTCTGAGATCACATCTGCCAGTTCTTTTAATACTCTTGGATGAAGTTCATCTCGCCCTGGAGACTTGAATACATCTAAACTAGTCAAGTATTCTTGTACTATCTCCTTAGTTATTCTGGGCTATGTTTCCTCTGCTGAATCATTTGCTCCAAATTCTTCAGGTCGGGCATTGTTTTCTTTATCGGAGAAGACTGAGGCAAAGAAGGCATTGAGGAGTTCAGCCCTTTCTGTGTCCCCTGTTTGCATTTCACCATCTTCTCCTCTGAGTGACCCCACTGTTTCTTTCTTCTTCCTTTTGCTACGAACATACCCATAAAAGCCTTTTTTATTGTTTTTAACCTCTCTAGCAAGTCTGAGTTCATTCTGTGCTTTAGCTTTTCTGACTTTGTGTCTACACGTGCTGGCTATTTGTTTGAATTCCTCTTTGGTGGTTCCCCCCCTTTTCTATTTTTTGTACACATCTTTTTAAATCTTAACTCAGTTAAAAGCTCTTTAGATAGCCACCCTGGCTTCTTTAGGCACCTTCCATGTTTCCGTCTCATTGGTATTGCCTGAAGTTGTGCTTTTACTATCTCCCTCTTAACAAACTCCCAGCCATCATGAACTCCTTTTCCTTTTAGTATTATTGTCCATGGGATCTCACCCAGCACTTCCCTAAGTTTTATAGAATCATAGAATCATAGAAGAGCATGATCACTTTTATGAAGTCGGCTTTCTTAAAGTCAAGAAATTGAGTCCTAGTATGCTTGGCTGCTCCTTTCCGCTGTATAGTAAACTTCAGAAGAGCATGATCACTCGCGCCTAATGATCCTTCCACTTCTACCCCACTAACCAGGTCATCAACATTGGTTAGGACCAGATCTAAAATGGCTGTTCCTCTTGTTGCTTCTCCCATTTTCTGGACAATGAAGTTGTCTGCAAGGCCAGTGAGGAATCTGTTTGACCTTATGCTCTTGGCTGAGTTTGACATCCAACAAATATCCGGGTAACTGAAGTCCCCCATTACTACTATCTCCCTTCCTTTTGCATGCTTGGCCATCTGTTCCAGGAAGGCATCATCTATGTCCTCCGTTTGGCTTGGGGATCTATAGTAAACTCCCACAATGAGGTCACTGTTATTCTTCTCTCCCTTAATTTTGACCCAAATGCTCTCACTTTGGCTTTGAGGTTCTAAATCTTGGATCTCTTCACAGGTATACACATCCCTGACCACTGGGCAGTGTGTCATGTACAATCTCAGTACAAACCCAGTTTCTGTACATAGGTACAGTGTTGGTCCCCTGGAACAACCTTGGACAATAAATCAGCAGGAATTTCATTACCTGGCATGTAGGACACCGTTACAAGTCCTTTTTGAACACATTCTCTAGCATGTTGCAGTTTCAATTGCAAGTGCTTCGTGCTTTGCTTACAACCTTCAGAAGTCAGCAAAAGCAAACATGCTTTGTTGTCCTGATAAACCTGGATTGAACACTTTACAGAAATTCTCATGTCTTTACATAATTGTAACAACTCCAAGCACTGCACAGTCGCAACACACAGAAACCTAACATGGGCGAGCGTCCCAGGGGGGTGCTGCCTGCAGCAAGCTGCCCGGGGGTGGCGCGGCAATGTCACCCCCCCCCCAAGGATGACACCCGGGGCAGACCGCACCTACTGCACTCCCCTTCCTCCACCAATGAGCCAAGCTGCAGGTTTATGCCATAATCTTTATGTCTTGCTGAAGAAAATTAACCCAACCATTAATGCCACCATATTCCAGATGTTGCCAAACTAAATTGATTGAGTTTCAGGCCATTGGGAAAAGTAGTCTGTGCCTATCAGATCTCACTGAGGAGATCCGACAGTCTTCTCCAACCTGGTGCCCAGCATGGCCAATGGTCATGGATGATTAGTGTTGTAGTCCGGCAAGGTCTGGAGGGCACCAGGTTGGGAAAGGTCACTACAAAAACACACTAGGTTGAATTTTGTGAAAATCCTGTTTCCTTTGAGTGCCTACCTACTAATCACACCAGAACAGTTGCACTTTATTCCCCCTGTGGTGCAATCAATTTTGTGGAACTGTGATGACCGAGCCAAGTTTAGCTCATGAGAGTTAGGAACATAGGAAGCTCTCTTATATCAAGTAAAGCAATTGACCCACCTAGCACAGATTTATTGGCACTGAATGGCCGCAGCTCTCCAGGGTTTGGGGCAGGATCCTTTGTCAGCCCTTCTTCAAAATACCACAGCCTTAGCATGTAAAGCAGGTGTTATAGCTACAGACATATTTCAAAACTGCTGCATGTGCTACATTATGTGCCCTTCTCCAGTAGTATAGTAAGTTTCCCCTTCAGGCCTTCTGTTAACAGTCTGAGGCCAGTAGGTGGCTGATATTTTTAATGGATCAAGGTAGTGTGTCAATAGTCCATTGACCAGTCAGGGCATTAAGTTCTGCAAATGTAACTCAGTCTTACTCAGCTCTTGGAACGAACTAATTCAGATTAACTAATTCACTGAATCAATTCAAAAAATCTCTGTTTTACACCTGAAAGTAGTTCATTTTTGGATGAACTGAAAATGAATTTTCCTTTTGGGGTGGAACTTTGGGCAGTTTTTAATGCAATTCGATTTTAATTTTAAGTCTGTAATTCACTGGTATGTACATAGAAGTTTCATCACACTTAACTCTGGGTCTATTTGAAGAAGCATAACAGTCAGATTAATTTGCAGATAGACCCAAAATCTAAACAGCAGTGGCAAATAGTTGGAATAGTGAAAATAGGTGGAAGAGGATGGTTAATAATCATATGCAGCAAGATAAGGACAAATTAGAAGACCAGGGAGGGATGGTGGGAAGGTACACACATAAGAGAAGGTCATGAAAACTTGTATGTAGTAAAATTTTGGAAAAACCCTTGAATATTAATAATACAGTGCTACCTCGGGTTACATACGCTTCAGGTTACATATGCTTCGGGTTACAGACTCCGCTAACCCAGAAATATTACCTCAGGTTAAGAACTTTGCTTCAGGATGAGAACAGAAATCGTATAGTGGCGGCACAGTGGCAGCAGGAGGCCCCATTAGATAAAGTGGTGCTTCAGGTTAAGAACAGTTTCAGGTTAAGAACAGACCTCCAGAATGAATTAAGTTCTTAACCCAAGGTACCACTGTAACAATAATAATACAGTTGTACCTTGAAAGTCGAACAGAATCCATTCCGGAAGTCTGTTCAACTTCCAAAATATTCAGAAGTCGCAGAAGCCTCGTTGGATGTTCAGCTTCCAAAAATAGTTCGCAGACTGGAACAGTCACTTCTGGGTTTGCAGCGTTCAGGAGCCAAAACATTTGAGAAGTAAGCTGCTCAAAAACCAAGGTATGACAATAATAATAATAATAATAATAATAATAATAATAATAATGTGGCCATTTCATTGAGGAATGTGCACAAAGATCCTCTGTTATCCATATTAACTTCTCAACTTACATTAGCACTAACATATATACCATTTAGGTATAACATATATACCATTTAGGTATACATGAGAGAGAGGGTGTCCATAAATATTGTCACTATGTCATTCTCAGATCTGCTTCCATTGTGAGCATGCTTTCATTTACTTGTCTGGAAAGCATTTCATAAATGACCAAGGAAAGATGGCAAGGATCTATTTAAAAGGAAGCGGTCAAAGGAATAAAAATAGTCCTTTACCTACTTTCATTCCCACTCTCAATTCCTTGCACTTTTCCACTTGTATAGATGTACTTCTCAAATGAAACACTTTATATAGTCTACATAAGGTAAAGGTAAAGGTAAAGGTACCCCTGCCCGTACGGGCCAGTCTTGACAGACTCTGGGGTTGTGTGCCCATCTCACTTAAGAGGCCAGGGGCCAGCGCTGTCCGGAGACACTTCCGGGTCACGTGGCCAGCGTGACAAAGCTGCTCTGGCCAGAGCCAGAGCCAGAGCCAGAGCCAGAGCCGCACACGGAAACGCTGGTAAGCGGTCCCTATTTATCTACTTGCACCCGGGGGTGCTTTCGAACTGCTAGGTTGGCAGGCGCTGGGACCGAGCAGCGGGAGCGCACCCCGCCGCAGGGATTCGAACTGCCGACCTTTCGATCGGCAAGCCCTAGGCGCTGAGGCTTTAACCCACAGCGCCACCTGCGTCCCAGTCTACATAAAGTAACACCTATATATATATATATCTGGAACCAATGTTTTTAAAGTTCTGAGTAATGTACATTTTATCAATGACAATTAGCCAGCGGATACAGCTTATGTTTAATCACATGCTACTGAGACTATGCTGAGTACAACAGTCCTTAGTTTCAATGTACCACTTAACGTAATGTTCTATCACAATGTAATTTTTCAGTGTATTGCGGTGGGGGGGAGATACTGTTGTGAGGAGATATTTCTTCATTGCTACTATCTTGGCACAGCAACAAAGTTGTTGACTTGCTAATGGCTGCAAACTGCAAACTAATTCTTTTTCTTAGAAAATGCAAGAGAGGGGAGATTCTGGAATAAAGGTTAAAATGTAGAAGGAGGTGAAATGATATATATTTTCCTGGAACCCATGGAAGCCCACTGTGAAAGGTTTGCAAGGCTTGTAAGTATGGATGAAATGCAATCCTAGGACTTTCGCTCAGTCTCTCAGTAGCTTTTGACACCAGTAACCATTGTAGCTTGCTCAACTGCTCCATGGGTTGGGAGGGGAGGGAACCGTAGAACAGGCTTCTCGCTCCTACCTGCATGGTCAGTTTCAATGGCTGGTGTTCAATGACTATACTTTAACCAGATTCAGAGGTAACAGAAATGCTCTGAAGCATTTCGTGGAGTCTTCACACACCTGGAGCTCTATATGAGAAGATGAAAGAAACATTAGACAATAAAATCAGCCACCTTCCCTCCTAGCAAACATCCACAAAGGAGATAATTGTTCAGCAGGCACGGGGATGCTGTAATAGCTAGGAAACATATTTGCGCAGGTGTCATGCTTAAAGATCTGACAGAAAATACAAGAAAGCAGGGATCATATTAAACAGAGGAGGCTCTTCAGTGAAATCTAAGCAGATCATTTCTCTTCCATTTGTCAAATGTCTTTGTAAGAGAGACAGAAACCAAGTTGCTTTTCCAAGTCAACTTGATATAGAGTTGGGACAACTATGGAGCCGTCCTAGGGTAATAATATGCATTGTATAGTCAGTTAAATTTACATACCAAACTTTGTTGATTGAATTAATTCTCAACACAGTTTATGTAGACACTAAAATGATTAAAAAAAAAACTTGGATAGGATGTCTTCTACCTGACAACATTTTCTGATTAATACTCCATCTCGCAACATTCAGTGCAGGAATCACAGAAGAAAACACCCATGTTCACATATTCATCCAGGCATGTAAGAAAGCCTGTCTAAATAGACATAGTGCTTCCAACCTGTGGCAAACTAGTCAAACCACAGAGTAAACGGTCGCTTGGGTACACCACTGCAAACAAACCTAAATGTGGCTGGGCCATAGCTGTCAACTTTTCCCTTTTCTTGCGAGGAAATCTATTCGGAATAAGGGAATTTCCCTTTAAAAAAGGGGAACGTTGACAGCTATGGGCTGGGCACATATCAGTGATGTGTCAAAAGCCAAATCATTTGGATAGTGATGGGCACATCCAACTGGATTGCTATAGGCCCAACAGCATAAGGTACAGTCGTACCTCGGGTTAAGTACTTAATTTGTTCTGGAGGTCTGTTCTTAACCTGAAACTGGTCTTAACCTGAAGCACCACCTTAGCTAATGGGGCCTCCCGCTGCTGCTGTGCCGCCACCACACAATTTCTGTTCTCATCCTGAAGCAAAGTTCTTAACCCGAGGTAATATTTCTGGGTTAGCGGAGTCTGTAACCTGAAGCATATGTAACCTGAAGCATATGTAACCCGAGGTACCACTATAATGACCAACTTGCCTCCCAAGCAAGGAAATGGAGTGGAAATGATCCTGAATTTAAAGTTTGATACCCAATAATGCTTCTTACACTTAAATGCTTTTAAATAAAAAGCGCATCAATCAAGCACTGACTAGTCACCTTTTTATTCAGCTACAACATGGTTGGGGAACTGGATCCAGTGGGCAGGGCAGATGTTCCCACACCCCCATGGGTCACGGGTTCAAAATCAAATATGACAGGCAAAGAACAGACCTTGCAAATCCTTTGCAGGTGCTGACAGTCACAAGAGTTTGCAAGGGCCTTTCCAAATCATGTTTTCAGCCAAGCAGCATTTTCCACAACTCTACACCTAGTTTCGGGACGCGGGTAGCGCTGTGGGTTAAACCACAGAGCCTAGGACTTGCCGATCAGAAGGTCGCGGTTCAAATCCCCGTGGTGAGGTGAGCTCCCGTTGCTTGGTCCCTGCTCCTGCCAACCTAGCAGTTCAAAAGCTCATCAAAGCGCAAGTAGATTGATAGGTACCGCTCCGGCGGGAAGGTAAACGGCATTTCCGTGTGCTGCTCTGGTTTGCCAGAAGCAGCTTAATCATGCTGGCCACATGACCCAGAAGCTGTACGCCGCTCCCTTGGCCAATAAAGAGAGATGAGCGTCACAACCCCAGTCAGCCATGATTGGACCTAATGGTCAGAGGTCCCTTTACCTTTACCTTACACCTAGTTTCATATTCAGTAGCAGCCAGTGTGGCAGAGCAGAGGGAGAAACAGAGTCATCCAACCAGCTTTGGCATTGCTACAACTCACCTGCATGAAGCTGGGACATGGCAGTGCAGTGGCAAGGTCAGGGCTGTGCAAATGCACCAACAGGAGTGCTGGATTGACCCCGCCAGTACATCCACTCAGCCCTGACCTCACCACTATACTGCCCTGTCCCAATCCAGGTAAGCTGTGGTGATGCTGATGTTGAGAGGGCAGTTCTGCCCCACCACATTGGAAACTATTGCTTACGGGGCTCTTGTACTTGCTTGCCAGTCGCTTGCTATTGATATAATGTTTCAGACATGTTAATATTCTAACAGAGTTTTGTGGCTCAAAGTTAGAGTTGCCACCTTTGCTCTGGCAAAAGCATGGGGCGGGGTGGTTGGGGGCGATCCCCCCCCCCCCCAATCTGGCACTGAAGTGACTTCAAAGCCACCCTTTGCAATCTATTGCAGCCTAACAGAATGGGCCCTCTGTGTGTATGTACACACAAACATGCAATTCTAAAACTGTCTGTGCTTGGCTACCCAGAACTTAAATACATGACCTTTCACACACCTGCATTTGGAGAGGAACCCTAACTTGGCAGAGAAAGAAGGCCTGAAATTCAGGACAAAACTATATCAATATCAATGTAGGATTTTACACTGAAATCTGGGACAATCCTGTGTTATACAGGACAGGTGGCAACCCTACAAGTCCTGCTTGATTAGATGCGGTATTCTGAAGGCAGAGTCTGCACCTGGCAAAACAGTACGTAACATTCTTGGCGGAAAAGAAGCTCTATACATTTTTAACCTAGCTGGAGGGAAGCTTACCTCCATGGATCATTAACTTTTCTGTTTTATCTATGGAGTTAATGGATGTCAGGAGAGAAGCATTTCCTCAGTAGGAATTAGCGGCTGTGGAGAGAAGAGACTTCCCTTGGTGTGATTCTTGGGGTTGGGTTGTGGGTTGTTCTCTTTTCCAGTGGAAAAAAAAGATTGCACCCATGTTTCCTTACAGCTGAAAACCTTGTGCATAACACATTGTCATCATCTGCCTTTCGGCTGAAAGGAGAGTCTGTGATTTAATTCAGACACAGAAACTAAACATACAGCTCCAGGTATGGTAGCAGTGGAGCTTGAGCTGACTAATCAGCCGTTCAGTGCTCCCCAGTGGCAAACGCACAAGAAAAAGTTCAGAGTGATGAAAGAAATTAACAAAATGGCTCTGTGAGAGGAAGGATATAATGGAAGGTTAATGCGAAAGTTTTACAACGTTCAGAATAGAGCAAATTGGTTTGAGAGAGAGGTTAGCTTCTTAAATGTTAAGATCATAAAGCAGAAGAGTCCCCATGATTTATTATCAATTGAACAACGCTAATGTAAATTCTAGGTAACTGCAGTGGATCATTCTACATTGAATTAAATGCTAGCCACCAATATGACATTAATAAAACATTATAAAGTTCCATTGATTGTGGACAACTTTAAATGGAACCATATGGGCATTGGCACAGCTTGAGTTGGCCTAGCATCCAACAGGAAGCCATGTGCATTTTTAAATTATTTGACATGAACAAGACAGGAAGTAAAATACAAAACAGATCAGCTTTAGATTCTATCAGGATTGATGTGTGTTCATAACTTCAAGATGGTGATTTCGTGATGCGATCTGTTCAGGAGAATGAAGGCTGGAGCTGTTACAGAGCGGGGAAGGTCACTTCCTAGCAGAGCTGAACTGTCAGGAGCACATTATTACAGGGCTCAATGTGCATTCTTGTTTCTAGATTTTACATTGTTTTTTCATAATAACCTTGATTTTAAAATAAAATAAAATAGATATAACACCATTCCCCAAGTGGGTGGTGTTTGTGAAAGGAGGGAGTTAAAGGCAAATGAGCTCTATTAGATGGGAGGGGCATTTTGCCGTGCATGGTCGATTATTTTAATAGGCTCAAGTCTGCAAAACTGTTGCTTCTCGCACCCATTACTCTATTGAGATTATGATTTCATCAAGATTAACTAACCTATGTTTCTTCTTCAATACAGCTCCAGTAAGACAATTAGGGACAATCAGCTATACCATGCAAGCCACATCTTATCCTAATATAATTACCAGACTTTAAAGAGTGAAGCATATTAGCTGGTAAGAGACATCTTATTTGTACAACCAGACTTAGATAATATGTGTCATCCTGACTTTCTTCCAATTAGGGATCCTAAATGAGAGTAAAAAAAAAAAAAAAAGCAATCGCTCTGTGTAATGCTGAAGTCAGGAGGCTAAGCTGGAAAGACTGAATTCATCCAGCATCAATCAACCTGATTAGCAGGCAGCTGAAAAACACCCTATTAAATTGGTTCTTTGAACAGAAGATAAAATGCAACACCGTAATGTCACCACCACCACCACAATTGGTCTCAATGAATTCTGTGACTTACAGTAATTTTGTGTAGTGCAAAGAAATACATTCTTTTGCCTGTCCTAACTATACTGCCCATCAGATTCATAAGATGACCCATGTTCTAGTGTTATAAGAGAGGAAGGGGAAGGGAAACTATAAGAAGAGCCTACTGGAACAGGCCAATGGACCATCTAGTTTAGCATCCTGTTCTCACAGTGGATAACCAAATAACTGTCGGAAACCCACAACCTGAGTGCAGCACCCTCTCCTGTGGTTTCAAGTAACAGGTATTCAAAAGTATACTGCACCCAGCAGTGGAGGTTCATAACTGCTTGATAGCCTTATCCTTTATGAATTTATGCAACCTTCTTTTAAAGCCACCCAAGTTGGTGGCTATCACTACGTCTCATGGGAGCAAATCCCGTAGTTGAACTACATTCTGGGTGAATAGGTGCCTATCCTGAATCTTTCAACGTTCAGCAACATTCAGAAACTTACTTCTGACTTCTACACAGTCTCCACTGGCCTTCATTCCAAGGAAAATGAACCCTGGGTAAATCCCTGGAACCACTGAATGCTCTCGTCACTCAAAGATTAAGTTGTCTTTAGGGTATATGGTTTAATTTGCACATTCATGCAACCTGAGCACAAGACGGAGGGGCTCACAGCATTAACACCCAACAGATCTTGCTTCACCATTAGTCACAGCTTTGGATCCAGTATCTAGTCTGCTTTCTGCTCAACTCTCTCACACTCACTATTGTTCTTCTACCTAGCAGCTAGATGGAGGGAGGCCCACTCATTTGTTCTATAGTACAGAGCAACTTCTTTGGTTATGCTAATCATGGTGCTTAACTAACCAACCACAACCATTGCCTAGACAATGGTTGACAGATACAGGAACCCAAGAATTGAAAGGGACTCAGGTCATTGTGCAGACTGATCCCACCACCCCAAACTCATAGCATGGTTGGCATGTAACAATATTATTTTAATGTAGTTGAAGGAAACAATGGACTTGACCCCTACCCCTGGGTGATCCAGCTTTCTGACAAACCAACCTCATAGGGTTGTTTTGTGAAAAAGAAGCGGTAACAAAATTATACAAAGAAATGCTAGAGATATGAAGAGAAGTTTAGACAGGGGCAGATTAGACATGCAACATTCACAGGGAGCAGTAAAATTCAATTCAATTAAAAAACAAAGAATATAGCTTCACATATACTCTCTCTAAGGTGATTTTAAGGAATGGTAGTGTTTCACCATAGTATTTATTATATGCATATTTAGTCACTGTATCTTGCGGTTTAGTAAAAACTGAAGAACTGCAAATGCTTTTTTTAAAGTATTCACTTACCCGCTGTATAAAGCCCAGCTCTTCTGATAAAACATCTCTTTCTATTGACAATGGTTATGGAAATTTCTCTTTTTGACCCGTGATCCACAACAGCAAACAATATGACTGGCTTCTGCCAGCAGGCCCCATGGTGAGGACCCATTATACCTCTACGGCAAAACATCAAGGGGATGGACTAGTGACACTTAAGAGATCACAGATAATATTAGATAAGAATTCTCTGTAGGTGCTTTAAATCCTATGATGGTTTGGAGGAGGAATTAAAAAGAACAAGAAAATAAGAGTCTCTAACAGGGTCCCTGTGATTTACAGGCATTACAGGACTTTTGAAATACTGTTCGTGAGAAAATTGTTTTGCACAGAGGATCACACCAGCCAGCTTAAGTTGAGATAAAAAGGAGAATCTGAAAGAACATTTTCTCTTCAAAGACTGGGTACAGTACATGGGGTGGCAGGTGGGGGGGGGACTGAATATATTAAGTGGAAAGCTTTTGTTAGAGTGGGATTTCAAGGGAAATTGCCTATTTTTAGCCTCAGTGTTCTTACCTTCCATCTCTCATTTCCACCATAATTAGCAAGCAATTAAAAATAAAGGGTTTCATAACAGCAAATAAGTATTTTTGAAAGGAAGCAGGAATATCAATGATCTTAATTAAAAGGAAGATAATTATAATGTTCACGTTCAAGTGCAATGGGCTAGGAAGACCTTGTTCGTTATGCTTTTGTGTTTCTTAAAGCACTGTTTGCAGAGAATGTACAAAGCAGGCACCTAAGGAAATGATTGCTGTTCACCTGTGATGTCCAGGTTACTGCTGGGTGGCCACGGTTGGCTCTAGAATAGCCCAATGGACTGCCCTGTGGATACTATCTGTGTTCATCTATCCACCAAATAAATTCCATTAGTAGTGATAATAACAGATTGGCTACTAAATGCTTGATTCAAAAATAAAGTGACTTGACAATTATTACACAATTGATTTAATGACCACTTGGGGTAAGAGTGTGGCCTAAGGGAACTTTGGCTTGTTGTAATGATTACATGAGGTTATGAACCAGTGAAGGCGGTGAAGGTCCTGTGTGAGTGTCTGGAGGCGGTTGGAGGATGGATGGTGGCTAACAGATTGAGGTTGAATCCTGACAAGACAGAAGTACTGTTTTTGAGGGACAGGAGGCGGGCAGGTGTGGAGGATTCCCTGGTCCTGAATGGGGTAACTGTGCCCCTGAAGGACCAGGTGCGCAGCCTGGGAGTCATTTTGGACTCACAGCTGTCCATGGAGGCACAGGTCAAATCTGTATCCAGGGCAGCTGTTTACCAGCTCCATCTGGTACGTAGGCCGAGACCCTATCTGCCTGCAGACTGTCTCGCCAGAGTGGTGCATGCTCTGGTTATCTCCCGCTTGGACTACTGCAATGCGCTCTACATGGGGCTACCTTTGAAGGTGACCCGGAAACTACAACTAATCCAGAACGCGGCAGCTAGACTGGTGACTGGGAGCGGCCGCCGAGACCATATAACACCGGTCTTGAAAGACCTACATTGGCTCCCAGTACGTTTCCAAGCACAATTCAAAGTGTTGGTGCTGACCTTTAAAGCCCTAAACGGCCTCGGTCCAGTATATCTGAAGGAGCGTCTCCTCCCCCATCATTCTGCCCGGACACTGAGGTCCAGCACCGAGGGCCTTCTGGCGGTTCCCTCACTGCGAGAGGCCAAGTTACAGGGAACCAGGCAGAGGGCCTTCTCAGTAGTGGTGCCCACCCTGTGGAACGCCCTCCCATCAGATGTCAAAGCGATAAACAACTACCTGACATTCAGAAGACATCTGAAGGCAGCCCTGTTCAGGGAAGTTTTTAATATGTGACATTTTAGTGTATTTTTCATCTTTGTTGGAAGCCGCCCAGAGTGGATGGGGAAACCCAGCCAGATGGGCGGGGTACAAATAATAAATTATTATTATTATTATTATTATTATTATTATTATTATTATTATTATTATTAGCAAGGCCTAAGGGGGTGTTCATGGCTGCTGATAAGCATTTTGTAGCATGATTCATATCTAAGTTTGGGGTATAATGTGCAACCTTTAGGATGTTGGATTTGTGTTCTAGTAATCTACTCATATTTCGGTTAATCTGTGCAATCATGAACTTTGGGGATAATTGCATTACATTAATCAGGCAGAAGATCAAATAGAAATAGGTAACATTCCCCAATATGCTTACAGAAAACCCTTTAATGTAGGGAAAATAAGGCAGATAAATTCAAGCCAACCTAATTTGCACTTCCTGAACCATTAAATCAACCAAAACACAGCTGGCCTTCGAAATTAGAATGCATTGAATTTTGTGAAACAGTTCTTCAACCCAAAACTACACACACACACACACTTAATGTACAAAGCTGCATATTAGGGAAAATAGATTGCAGAAATGCATATATTAGGCCCCTATATAATAAGGAAATTAGCTCAAAAACACAGAATGATTTTTAAGGGGGGGTGTTGCTATTAGTGCCCAGTACAATATTACCATGATGTCAAGATTCTCCAAACCAAACTTTGTATTGCCTTGGTTTCATCTCACATTTTGGAATTTTTCCATTCAAACACTTCAACAATAACTTTATATTTCCAGGTGATTGCAAAAAGTGACTGGGCTAGACAATCACATCCCTTTCCAGCACACTTTGTGATGCAGGCCCCACCACCCATCAGATTTATTTATGATTATTTACTTACAGTATTTATTCAATGCAAATCACACAAAGTTCCTGAAGGGTCTGGACGCAACTCATATAGGGCAAGACCTTTCAAGGGGCGGGATTCACATTTTTATCTCTCCCCTTCAACATCTCATCCAATTTCCATTCTGCACCTGTCTGCTTCTCTGGCACAAATATAGTTCTTACAAAATAAAAATAAAAATAAAAAAGCATCTTCTGCTTATAATCCTCTTATAAAAAGAACCCAGTAATATCCGATGATTATGTCTAGTGGATAAATACGCCAGTGCATGGCATGGAGTATGAATCATGTTTGTTGACAAGGAAAATGAAGGCATAATGAAATTAAAGAGTAGCACTGAATATTTTATAATGGAAATTGGATTAAAACACATTTAAAAGAGTCATTGCATTTAAACATATTTTGAGTTGGACACGACTAAACGACTAAATAACAACAAAAATGTTTTTGAATGTATTTTCTCATAAAATAACCATTTCTATATTTCTCTCAAGATACACTTTTTATAAACTTTTTTATCACAATGTTTTTTCTAAATCTATTGTTTCTCAAAATATGCATTCCTGATGTATTTCAATATGAATTTTGAGCAGTACCTCCATCGCAAAATTCAGAAGTGTGAAATGTGTTCTGATTCATATGTTAGCCTTGAAGGTGCAGGTTGAGTCAGTTTGTATCAACATTGCCAATGAATGGACACCCTTGGAAGGTGGTAGACTCTCTTTCATTGCCAGTTTTCAAGCAGAGATTGGCTGACCATCTGTCATGGATGCTTTAGTTCAGATTCCTGCATAGCAGGGGGCTGTTCTAGATGACCCTCAGAATCCCTTCCAGCTCTACAATTCTATGAATTAATTCCTCAAGCATCTGCTGTCCTGTCCCCAACAAATGGCTGACATCACCACTCTTTGGAGTTGGCTGTCCCTTAGCATAAAAATGATGGTGATTATGATAACAAGCAGCACATATTCTATAGCCAACACAGTTCTCAATAGTTTCTTACTCTTGCATATCAGTATAAGTCAGATTAGAGGAGACATCAAAATGAAGTGATCTAGACAAGCACAAGGGGTGGTGGTTAAAGTCTCAAACTGTGTTCACCTGTTTGCCTAAACATATGAAGGATTAAACCAGGGGGGAGGGGCACATGCAAACCCCACCCATAACATCCCCAGACATGTGAGATGCTTATAATATCTCCACATGATTAACATGAAAGTATGAGTGACTTTTTTTAATTTTAAAAAAAGCATGTTCAACTGCACATGTTTCATAACCTCCCTATGAGTGGAAATTTGGCTTACTGGAGCTTCTGATTGCAGGGACAACTTCTATGTGTGTTCTATCAAGCACTCTTGAAGAACTCCTCCAGATCTACAGGCTAATTGTTCAAAGATCTGAAGAGTTTGAGTGCATGCCCCTCCCACCTTCCTAGCTGAACACACCTGCAGTTTCAGAAGTATCAAATTCTTATATAACTACCTCACAATATGTCAATGATTGGCAAAGGATTTGTGTTCTGTTTCCGTTTGATAATGAAAAAGAAAAATATACCACACACACACATTTCCTATCACTTTTTTTTATCCTCAAACAGTGAAAGCACTGGGTGCTGTGTTTGCAAGAAAAGGATGAGTTAATCCACTAATCCTAAATGTTTCTTGAAGATAGATAAAGTAATAAAACAATAATAATACTTGGTGTTTTCTTAATGCTTTCTATAAGAGGATTTCTAGTGAGTTTATAAATTTTAATGAAATAAGCCATGTAAAACCCTTCAGTTAAGGAAAGGGAAGAGTTATTATTAATAATTTGTTACAGATGTGAAACTTTAACATACTGAAAATAAGGGTAGGATACAGATGTGAACACAAAACCATACACACCTTCAAAATTCAGCATCACCATTAGATTATCAACACTTTCGTCAAACATTTTTAAAAGAGGATTAGACAAATTCATGGAGCATAAGGCTAGGAATGACAAATAGTCACAAAGGCTATATTTTTCTGCCAGATTTAACAAAGGAAAATAAACAAAGAGGTGAGATTTGAACTGGGCAGACACTCTGGGTCACAGCTCAGTCTTAAGCCATTACACCAAAACCACCAGTCACAAGCTTTGTGGACAATATACTAACTTGATTAACAGCTTACTGCTGTGGCAATTTAAACAAGAATGGCAGCTGGGCCCCAGGGACCGAACATTACATGTGCTATGGTTGGACAGACTGTGAAGCCATCCATTGATGCAATTCATGTGCTGGCCTTCATGATATGAAGTTATAATAGGGTGATGGCGGTGAGGCTTGCACACAACAGTTTCTCAGCTTTGCCTCTTCCTCTTAATAAAACTGTGGATTTTTATCCCCAATTTATGTTGTGTTTGTCTTTCTTTCAGCTGCCTTTCCAAAAAGAGAGCAGTAAAACAGGTTTAATGGAGCTGGAATCACTTTCCCAACTCATAGCATCCATTGAAACACTTGGGAGAAATCAGTGTTCTTTTATAGCTGAGCCAAGAAACGCTTCTTCCCTACCTAGTGCCTTGCCAAATAATCAGTTCAGATATGGTAGCATAGCCTCTGATGCCACTTATGGGGCCTACATATTAATCAGGATGGCTTGGCCTTGCAAAGTGGGAGGAAGCTATTGGTTGTTGTTTTTTAAACCGCTCTGTGGTCTTTGAATGAAGGGTGGTATATAATTTTTATTATTATTATAGTTAATAGCAAAGTCTGAAATCTAACCTGGATTTATCGCAGTGCACTTGAAAGCAGCGGGCAACAGGAGGACAGACACCATATTCTCCCAGCAAGATTTTGGACACAGACACAGTGTTATCCCAGTGAGTATGTGAGATGATGTATTTGCTGGTATATTTCCCAAGGCAAAGAACACAACTCCCCTTGCAGCATCTCTCAAGTAAGACTCACTGGAATGAATGGAACTCACGCTATATCACAAAGAAGGTCCTAGTGATGGGAAAGGTTGTAATTAGCTCTGTTTCCTTCAGTGTTAACAGTGTGGTTTACAGCTGTTTCGTGTAGTTTCTGCATGAGGCAAAAAGTCACCGGAAAAAGCCACTTTGGTAATAAATTAAAATAAATGAGATAATGTTAAATTCATCAGCAGGATCACAAACACAGGTCAGTCATAATGGATTGGAACTGGGGAGAAGATCACATTTTGGTTGAATGAAAGGAAGATACATTGTCATATACACTTTCCTCACTATAGGAGGTGCCTGAATACTTGCTGCACATGTTAACTGCTATTTTTAAAAAGGATGAGGCAAGTATATTCCAAGCAAACCCCCAAGGTCTCTCAAAAGATAGCTCTAACAAATGATTACAGCATGCTGGAAATTTTATTTCATCAGTCAAGTACGGGATAGCCAAATTGGTACATTGCAATGGATTGGACACTGTTACACAAGTTATTTCGTTCAAAGCAAAAAAGAAAAGCCACCCAAAACCTTCCCAGAGGAGCATAAAAAGTCTGTACATATTTAAACAAACAACCTGGCAGAAGCATTAGTATTATTTTTTTGCTCCTATCCCTGCAGAGGACAAGTGCATTATTTGTATAATTTGTTAGGAGGCCCCATGTTGTCACTCAGGGTAAAACACTTTCTCTGCACTCTAGAGATATTATACCAGGCAAATATTTTAATATTTTATAAGCCACTGTTAACATGGGGCATCTCACCCTCATGAAGAATTTCTATTGCTTACTGTTGAGCTGCTTTCATTCCAATCCATCCATCAATGTAATGCAAGGATTTCACAGTGTTTTCACCCCTGTTAGCATCCAGCTAGTGATAACTACTTTGTGATTGTCAGCCATTAAAATATACCGATAGGTGGGTGGCAACTGATGGAGGATAAGGCTATCAATGTAGCAGCTGTCAATAAGGCATGGGGGTACTACCTACCTGACCTCCCATAACCAGCATCAGAAAGGGGAGAAGTTAGTGCAATGCAAAAACTAGCAAGAGCTAGTGAGAGTGCCATTGAATTTAGGTCCTGCTTGCAGGTTTCCCATAGGCATTAGCTGACTGAGGTTAGAACGGAATGATGAATCAGATGGGCCTTGGGTTTCATCCAGTAGCTAGGGTCTTCTGCCCTCCGATTTCCTGAAATCATGATCCTCCTTTTGTGATGCTCACCTGGGACCCAGCGATATGTGATGTCAACAGACCTGCATCTACGAATATAGGTTTGCCCTAGTCATGTGAACAGTTGAAAAAAGCCCAGTGGGTGAGGTTTTAAAAAAAACATTTGCCTGGCATTGGTTCCCCACTGCTAGCCCCTCTCTCACTTTTAAATAGATAGTATGAATTTTGCAGTGACCCCACAGCTGTGATTCCGTGGGACATCAGGCCAACCCCATCTCTTGCAGACCTCTTTACCACTGCCTTTAGTAACTAAACCAGCACTTTGAACTGAACCCAGAAATGGACCGGGAGCTAATATTAA
This sequence comes from Podarcis cretensis, assembly GCF_951804945.1. Classification (NCBI taxonomy): domain Eukaryota; kingdom Metazoa; phylum Chordata; class Lepidosauria; order Squamata; family Lacertidae; genus Podarcis; species Podarcis cretensis. Next base: position 114,116,825 of record NC_137170.1, on the reverse strand, counting down.
GTCCATTTAAGGGCACATGTTTTAGGTCTCATTGCAGCCCATATGCCTGGTCCCTCAGTGTTATTTTTATCACTGTGTTATAAACGGAAGACTAAGGCTGAGAGACAGGGGCTAGCCTAAGGCCACTTGATGAGTCCATGACAGAAGAAATCTTTGAAATGAAGACTACGGTTCACAGCTCATAGCCACCAATCTACAGTGGCTCTTACTGACCTGCTTCAGAGATAATCACATTTATGTCACCCCAACCATCTCCTGCGATTTGCATCAAGTTGAGGCACAGGTCAGCCTTTCACCAGAGACATGACAGCATCCCTGAAGCATGTTTCCTTCATCCATCAAGCTTGGAAATCTCCCATATGCCCACCATTTGGCTCTAGAATCATCTGCTTAAGTCAGTATTGCTTCTCAGTATTGATAATAGCATTAATCCTTTGCAGATTCCTTAGACATCCATGATAAATACTGGATAAATGCTTCATGCGGTATAATCACACCCCTTTGCTAGCAGCAAAACATATCCCCTTATTTTATATATAGACTTTATACTCAATTTCCAGTGAGTATAACTACAATCAACAATATGAAATGAAAACATACCAGAAAGTCTAGGTCAACATATAAAAAATAAAAAAATCCATCAAGTGAAAAAACAGAGGCAGTGGGGCATCAGTGAGAATGCCACCTGGGGGTCTTCTGCTGCCTGAAGCAGCTGCCTCCTCATCCCTAATGTCTGGACCTAATCAACCAACCAACCGCCACCCTCTCCACCACATTTAATAAGCCAGGATAGACAAGGATCAAGAAGGCATGTGGCCATGCAAATAGCCACCTGCACCTTGTCTGCTTTGACGGCATAAGCTAAAATCATTCCCACAGTACATTACTGACTATGGCATTGGATGCTTAATCTTAAACTGCAATAACTGTAGAGTCAGGGGCCGGATCAAAAAACTGTTTCAGGAAAACACGTTGTAAACCTCATAATGGGAAATCATAATGCCAAAAAGACCAAACTCTACTGTGCCATCTGGTGTGGCAGTGGTATAACGAATTTTAAATGCCCTTTTTTATATACTAATGTAGCTGAGTCCATGGTCACTCTGAAGTTGAGCACCTTTATCCTCAAAATGTGCAGCCATATGTGTGTGTGCGACTGGTATTCTACTATCAGTAGCACAAGGATTTTCACTTTAATGGGGCTTTCTCTTTTCTCCTCCCACTGCTCATAGGGGAACAGAACCTCTAGAACACATTTATAGAGGAAAGTGGAGACAGCATTCCATTGTGCAAACAGAAATTATTGCACCTCAGTCTGGTTCGCCAGAAGTGGCTTAGTCATGCTGGGCACATGTCCCGGAAGCTGCACGCTGGCTCCTTTGGCCAGTAAAGCAAGCAGAGTCGTCCGAGACTGGACCTAATGGTCTGGGGTCCCTTTACCTTTACTACATTGAATTCCACCGTGTGTGTGCATGCACACACACACACACACACACACACAATTGCTGCAAATTATTTAAATCATAATTTCCTTTGCTACTTTAATATCATATAACATCTGCCATTCTATAAACTTCTCAAGCTTCTGCATCAGTTCTGTATCTTGAAAGCAGGCTGTCCCACGAACCACTGAATACTTAGAACTGGAGTCACAGAATACGGAACATATCCCTTCCCCGCCCCGCCCCCCACACATATCCACAAACACACATTGAAAAAAGTCTTGCCAAAAGTTTCTTGAAATGAAACCTCCTTCTCTTTATCTTACAAACGTTGCCAGTTTGTAAATTTTGGCTACCTTCCAACCCTTCCCCAGCCACCTGTGAATAGCTTGGTAATTCAGAATTTTTGCAGCAAATAAGCAATTCAGAACCACATATGTCGGAAAGCCAGAGGTTATTTCCTTTAAATATCCCAATGGTATAATAATTGGATCTAGTGGTAAATATTTCATGAATTGCTGGCTGTTCCCTTATTATCACATGATAGGGGAGCCTGGGTTCCAAGTGCAGTAGAAATGCAATGCTGTTACAACTCCTCAAAGTGGTGAAAGTTCTAGGAATAGCACTATCAGATTTAGCTCCTTCTGGATGAGAAAGAGCACTGGAGGCTTACAGTGCCTTGGTAAGGTTTACTTTATTTAGAAACATGCAAGCAGAGAATAGTGGTGGCATATGCACTCTTAGAAGCAGACAGTACAGCCTGTGTCAGAGTCCCAGAGAGAAATCCCAAGTGGTTCTCCCCTCCCCAGTCTGCTGCCCACTCTCCCTACCCACTTCAGTTAACTCCAGCTAGAAATTCAATTCATTTCACATTTTAACATGAACTTATCTAATTTGCACTTTCACAAACAATATACAATCTGTAACTCAGCCCCTCTCTCTTTAACCTCCTCCTTTCTTCCTCTTTCCTCTGATCTAGTGGGCTGCTGAGTGATACAGAGAGAGGAATCATCCCCAGTATTTAAATCACATTTCTACCATTTTTACAGTCATGGCTTCCTTCAAACTGTACTTTATGCCACACAGACCTACAATTCCCTACCCCCTTAACAAACTACATTTCCCAGCAGCCAGTTCTGCTGCACTGGGCGCCAAGCCTAGAAGATGCTGCAGGGTGTCAACTCACATAGTCTCACTGAAGTTAACTCCTTATTCAAAGAAACAAACAGCTCAGGAGGCCAGACTTATTAAGCACAGCAACTCTTCCTGGTAGCTCTTGCCCCAATGAGGCAGTTGTGAGGACTTAAAGTCCCTGCCTTCCCCCAGGTCTCTATGTCTCCTCCCCCAATTCCTTCCCAAGCAATCTGAGGCTCCTTCATCTTGCCTGTCTTTGTTCCGCTTTCTTCATACTTCTTCAGGTTCTGGGAGACCTATGGGGAGGGGAGCTGGGCGCTGCAGGAGAGACAGCTTGGCATCCTCAGCGGCCTGACTCATCACTGCCTCTTGGCCCTGCTTCTCTCCGGCCTCCACTTCTGCCTCCAGTTCTGGACTGCTCTCTGCCACAGACTCTTCCTGCTCACTAAACCCTGTTATGTCTCTTCATCTTCCAACACTTTATCCTCCCAATGTGCTCCCTCTTCTCCCTCTTACACTCATCGTCACCCCACCACCAATCCCCTGGCTCTGAGCCCTCTTCCTGTTAGAGTACACTTCGGGGTTCCTCAGCTGGTGCCTCCCACCATTCCTCTGCATCCAGCCAACAGTTCATGACAATTGAGCAGAACAGAAGGTGAGAAGTGGGGGGCACTGAATTTTGGGTTCACACAGGACAGCACTCTAATTTGGAAGACCAAAGTCCACCCCCGCTTCCCAGGATTCTTTGGGGGAAGCCATGGCTGTAAAAGTGGTATCATGGTGCTTTAAATTAGTGGTGAGGCATGTGACCAAAGGCAGGCTACTCTAGCCAGAGGTCTGAACAGATTGTATGCAGAGGGCTTCCCCCCCCCCTTCTTCTCCTCCTCCTCTTTCCACACCATCTGTTTAGCTTCCCCTTCTTCCATTTTCCTCCGCCTGCCCTCCTTCTCTCCATTTGGGCTCCAACCATCCATATGGCCACATGCAGCTTTCAGGGCAGAAGTTCCCCACTCTTGTGTAGACCTTGATCTCTTCCTGTGTGAAATATTGCCTACTGAATGTTGATGCAGTTGACAGTGACTGCTTTATCTCTGTGAATCAATAATTCACCAGAATCATCATACATGTATACAGTTCACCACTTCTCTAACCAAACGGAAGATTTACAATCAATTGCCAATATATCTGACTAGCTTTTAGCAGCTTTTTGCCTTGTTTTTTTCAAAGACTGGGGTTTGTTTCTAAAACAATGAATTATGTGGGTGAAGGAGCAATCTGAATTTCTTTTCATCAGAGAAAGGCAGCAACTTGCTTTTGATGACATGACTTCAATTCAGCTTGTCCATACCTAGCCCCTATGGGCATTCCTGCACCATGCCTAAAAGCATTTGAAACCTCAGGTTCAGTCAGCCTGTATGTCAGGCAGAAAAACACAATAGCAGTAAAGTTTGTGTTTCCCTGGAGGAATAAAATGGTTTGATGCAATTTGTCAAAAGGCAGAATGGTGCTTTAATGGACAATTTGCTTTAAATGGTTGCAGCTATTGCTGAGCAAAACGACCCAAGCCAAGGTTAAACAATATTTTCCAGAGTTGGTTTTACTCTGATGGGTTTAATTTCCAAAGATTAACAGTATCCATGCCTTTCCAGGTGCCCCCACCCTATCTCAAAGTTATATAGTAAGCAGTAAAAACTTCTTCATATAGTCAAAGCCCCTTCTCATTTTATATAATTTGGTTTCAGTCTCCTCAGTCTGACGCTATACTGTAGGCAATACCAAACAATACCAACAAAAATGGAAATTAAAATGGACACTTACAAGCCTATAATCATTTCCTAAACATTATTGCCCTGGTTAAAAATCAGGTTACATTTCCCCAGTCCTCCTTTTCCCACCAGTCCATTAATTCTTCTTGTCTGAGCCTCTCTAACGCATATCTTTCCTCTTTACAAAATTGTGTTTTCTCTGTATATATAATTGCAAACAGCGACCCAAAACGGTAAGAGTCTTGCTTTTTCTTCACTTTAAAAATTAAAATCTCTGCAATGCTAAGCACACTTATTAGGAACTAAACTCATTGAACATTGGGGTGTTTGATAGACATTAGCATACACCATAAGTTGTACATACATCTGAATAAACATACATAGAATTAAACTGTCATACAGTGGTACCTCTTGTTGCGAACGGGATCCGTTCCAGAGGTCCGTTCGCAACATGAAAGGAATGCAACCCACAGCGGCACGTCTGCACATGCACAGGTTGCGATTCGCCACTTCTGCACATGCGCGTGATATCATTTTGCACTTCTGAGCATGCGCAAGCCGCGAAACCCGGAAGTAACACTTTCCGGTACTTTCAGGTCGCCGCGGGACGTAACCTGAAAGAACGTAACATGAAGCAGACGTAACATGAGGTATGACTGTATATACAATTGTATAATTATAGCCATTCAACCGATTTAAAGTGGTAGCCATCTTACACTGAAATACAGGGATCTGTTGTATACCAATTCAAATAATAATAATAATAATTTATTATTTGTACCCCACCCATCTGGCTGGGTTTCCCCAGCCACTCTGGGCAGCTTCCAACAAAGACCAAAAATACACTAAAATGTCACACATTAAAAACTTCCCTGAACAGGGCTGCCTTCAGATGTCTTCTGAATGTCAGGTAGTTGTTTATCTCTTTGACATCTGAAGGGAGGGCATTCCACAGGGCGGGCGCCACTACCAAGAAGGCCCTCTGCCTGGTTCCCTGTAGCTTTGCTTCTTGCAATGAGGGAACTGCCAGAAGGCCCTTGGCGCTGGACCTCAGAGTCCGGGCAGAACGATGGGGGTGGAGACGCTCCTTCAGGTATACTGGGCCGAGGCCATTTAGGGCTTTAAAGGTCAACACCAACACTCTGAATTGTGCTCGGAAATGTACTGAATCAAACCACTGATCCATCAAGTTCAGCATTGTCCACACTTCCAGCTGGAAAGCACAGATGTAAGAGGTTTTGCACTTTTTAAGCACGACTCTGAAAAGTTTTTCATTCGTTGTACTGCTTTCCCCGAAAGAAACCCACTCTTTACTACTGAATTGGAGCAAACCTCAATCCACAGGAAAAGTGATTGAAGTTTGTTCTGATTCTGATTCCAAGTTTTCCCAGGGAAAAGTGACAGTGCTACTAAACTGTGGTAAATGCAGCCATTTTTACACCAATGAAAATCTAAGTCAGCTGTGCCCCCAGTAATATTTTCCCAATCAAGAAACACATATTGGGTTGAGTTCCCCTCCTTCCCTTCTCTCTGGCTGACCCTGCCCTCCCTCAGAAAAATCTGCTCCAGAGGGAAAGACTTGGATAAAAATTAATTCAACTTTACAACTCTTTCCGCCAACAGCTTAGTTTCCCCTAATTATAAGTAACATTGCATTTTGAAGAACAAAGCCTAATACAGCAAAAGTGTATGCCTAAAATAAACCCAGAGGTTCTTGACGCATGTTTACGGGTAGCACTTAAATTATTTTGAAGACATATATGTTTAATTGTCTCACTGAGGACCATTAAATAGAATTTGGACCCAAAGCATTGAAATAAGACTTCCCAGCAAATAAGCCAAGCCTTTAGAAAGGGAGGGCATGCTTGCGGCAGAAAAGCAGCACATTTTGGAACAAACAAAATAACTCTGAAGGCCCAAGATAAAATGCCCCCAACAGAAAGATTGGGGTCAAAGCCTTTAGCACGTAGCAGATAAATCCAGAATCAATTTAAGATGTTCTGTAGGCTCGGAGTAAAAATAATTGATATTTGATCAATGCTGGTGTTGGAAGCAGCCTGGTTTTCGGGCACTTTCTGTGGTGAATCAATATCCAACAACTTTAAAAACTCTTCTAGCATAACAAATGGCAACAAATGAAACCAATCCCATATAGTAAAGGCTAAATAGTGGAGCACAATATAAATTGTGCTTTTTTTAAAAAAAAAAAAAAAAGGACCATGGACAGCACTTAATGCAAAGGAGGACTTTGGTTTTCTGCAGTTGACACTGAATACAAAATGGGTACAACGAAGTGAAGAACCTTGTTTAATCCACCTCTCAAATGAGCCTGAATGCAGAAAATTGGTTGCTTGCTGGAGGAAGGAAATAAAACAGGCAGACACTAATAGCTGGGATCAAATGGGGCACAGCTTTATTAAGGGTACATGGGCATAATACATCAAATATTAGGGAAGGGGCATGAAAGCCAGCCCTGCACATTTTGCTAGCTGAAGCAGAGCCCAAGTAGCAATACCTCTCCCCTCTGAAGGGCCAACACTTTGGTCCCTTCCAGGCATCCTTTATATGGTGCATTCATGACTATTTGTTCTCGTGATTGTATCTTTTTACACCATAAATGTTCTGGTTTTGTTTGGGGGTTTTCTGGTGTGGGGGTGGGTGTTGTCCTGCTTTTGTTGTGCTATAGCACAAGAGTGCCCCTCCATATGAGAATAATGCAATAACATTGGGGAAGCATTGCTGAGCAGCTAAGAAAGTGGGGTGGTGTGTGGATGGTCCAGTATAAATCCACAACTAATGCACTACTGTACTGTTGTATCAATGACATGTTGCAGAATGCACCCACTTATAAATGTCCAGTCTGGGTGGGTCTTCTTACTGCAACATTCAGACACCAATTTTCCTGTTTTCCTCTATCCCCTGCCCCATACTGCCTTCTGAATCAGGCCTCTCTCTCCACTTACACTAAGCAGCTACTGTTGGTATCTGCTGGTGCTTGTGTCGAGCATTGGGATAGATTGTACGTTTCAGATATTAAACATTACACTTTTTGAAGCCACTAGAAGCATAAGAACTGACTCCTTTGGAAAGGAAGCATTATCCAGACCCATAGAAATATTATTCAAACTTAAAACATCAAAAATATCCATACAATGTCTTGTGCTGTCCAGCACAGGCTCAGCATCTTACAAAATATGAAATAATCAAAACAGACCCATACATAAGCAAAGGACTCTATCTCTCTCCATCCTGTTTTCCAGCCTGCAGGCTGTTTGTTCTTCCTTTAGAAGAGCCATGTACTTGCATGTTCTCTGTGTGGCATTCAGAGAGATGACTCCTTGCATCTTCACGCCACTGAGTTTGGGAGGCAAAGAACTCAAAGACAACTCTTTTTCAAAATGGAGCTTGCAACCTGATGCCTCTCACATGACCCCAGGTTTACAGCCCTCACATGTTAGTTACCAGAAAACAACAATCAGTTAATCATTAACTCAGCAAGAGCTCAGAGTCCTTGTGGAAAACCCCCAGTGTTAGCAATACACATTTAGTCATTCTCCATTTTAAGCCTTCATTGATACATATACAGTGGTACCTTGGGATGCGAACAGGATCCGTTCCAGAGCCCTGTTCGCATCCCAAATGGAACGCAAGATGCGACGGGGCATCTGCGCATGCGCGGATCACGTTTCGCCACTTCCACGCATGCGTGTGACATAATTTTGAGCATCTGCACATGCACGAGCAGCGAAACCCGGAAGTAACGCACTCCGTTACTTCCGGGTTGCTGCGGAGCGCAACTCGAACGCACTCAACCCGAAGCACATTCAACTCGAGTTATGACTGTACATTTTTCATTTCTGTGTGAATTAAACTATTATGCTTAACACTGTGGAACTGTAAAGAGTGAAGCTCTGTGACTTGCAAATTAAAGATTTTGCTTCCCCTTCTGATGCATCCTGCCCCTCTGCCTGTACATATGAACCAACACACACAACTACCAATGGTGGGGTTTAGCCAATTTTACCAGGGCATAAGACAGTAAGAGCACAGTTAGGAAAACAAGAAGTTGCCTTATACTGAGTCAGACCACTGGTCCATCTAGCGCAGTACTGTCGACAATGACTGACAGTAGCTCTCCAGGGTTTCAGGTAGGGAATTTTTCCCTGTCCTACCTGGAGGTGCCTGGGATTGAATATGGAACCTTCTGCAGGCAAAGCTGATGCTTCATCACTGAACTACCACCTTTCCCCATTCGTGATCATGCTCTCCATCAGGAATCCAATTGTTTTATGCAGGAAACCACAGTGCACTACACATTAGGGTCACTCTAAGGTCAAGGAGGCAAACACAAATATCACAAATATCGTTAGAGGCTTCCATCTGCCTGATAAACACAAAGCCTTAAAGTTATGTGTTGAGAAAACAAGTTGTTGGATATCAGATCAAGAGAAAGAGGACAGGCTTTTCTGCATAAATTGCTTTTCATCTGTTCATTAGCGTCTTCTGTTTGCAAGCCACAGGAACGAATCATCTGCTTTCAAGGCAATGGGGACAGTTGAGGACAAATCAAAATATAACTGGCAGTTTTGTTAAGCGAGAGCTCTTGCTGATGTTTCACTGATAATTCTGTGCCAGGGAGGGGGGAGATTTCACAAGTTTTCCTTTTTTTAAAAAAAAAATGCAAATGGCTGGAGGGAAAATGTGTCTGCCTCAGCTGAAAAGGACGGAACAAACGAAGTCCTGTGCTTGACAAATTGAGCCCTGCCTTTCCCTTGATTTGCCTACTGTAGCATATGTAGAATAGGCACAAATAATATCACCGTCTTCATTGGTTAGATGCCTACCACAAAAGAGTATCAAAATTACAGAAAATACAAAAAAAGCACACAACAATACAAAATATGGAAAAGAATAAAATTAGCAATAAACACTGAAAAATAAAATAGATAAATTCTAAACACAACAGGCAGGAACCCTGCCTACCCCAACCACATGACCACAATCACCAGGAAATCAGACAACTTAAATTGTCTCAGAGATAACAGAGATGTTAACAATGAAATGCGTGGGAGAAGAAGTGAGTTTTTTGGTATCAAAATAGAAGGCGTATACTATTTGAAATACACCCAGATCAGCAGTGACATGTTCGTATTAACTCAGCTTCCCATGTTCCCATTGTAATGCTTTACAATACAAATGAAAATATGGATTGGAGTACTGGGAGTAGGGAGGGGTTGCTATAAAATTCGTGCAACATGCCATTGTGGGCTGCAGCATGCACTGTGAGAAAGTAGAGAGGCAACAAAAGCAGTCAACCACCCCTTCAACTTTCTTAATTTGTTTGGCTACCACCCAGTGGCTATCCTGTGTTTTTTCCCCCCTGTCTCCCTCATCTAAACAACCACCACATACCCTCCAGTGTGACATGGCCCAAAACTGGGACACCATCTTCCACATTCTCATACAAATCATGTGACCAGCACAAGATCTTGGACCTGGAAAAATTGTTTTTTCAGGGCAATATCTCGATCCGAAATCATGAGAGGCACCCAAAATGGCTGCCGCACTCTCATGGGGGGGGGGATGGGATGTCCCAGTTTTTCTGGGGCAGTTGATGGGTATGCAACCATTTTTATAACCAAAAACAAAACACAAAATGTTAAAATACCTATTCCTTTACATTTGTACATTGGGCTCTCTGAGAAAGTTCCAGAAGTTTTGGTTCATCCAAAATAGGCCACAAATAGTAATGTTAACTGAGACAGAACAATTTGACCATGTTACAGAGCCTCCACAAAGTGAGATGTTGTAGGTGGCTGTGGGGTGGTGCACTGTTTTTTTCTATGTTGGTTTATTCTCTGCTGCTGAAATATTTATGCAGATTTATTTATTTTTATGTATTTTAAAATTTGTATACCGCCCTATACCCACAGTTATATTGTATATTTATGATTTATGATTTATGATTGCTACTGTTAAAGATTTTATTGTCTGTAGGCCACCCACAGAATGCTGTTATTTGGCAGCATAAATGTTGTTAACAAATTAATAGTAAATACTGTGCAACACAGAGGTTTCAGTATATTTCCATGTAGTAGACTCCATCCCACACAATGACCTCACTAGTCCATTTCTATGCTATGTGGACTACTGGTGAATTGGCAGGCTGTGATGATTTCAACTGCTTGTGGATTTGCAAAAGCAAAGAAGGAGCAAAAAGCAAAAAAGCTTCTCACATATGCATATACCTACATCATAATGACAAAAAGCTGGCTGTTTTCAATAGAAAAAGTGTAAGAGAGGATGAGATTGGCAAAGTATAGACAAAGATGGACTCATGGAATACAAAAACTCTGAACATGGCTGCAACTCTGAACGTAATCCTCTGCAGTGTGGGGCAGCCAGGAAGACTTCCCTTGGGCCTCAAAGGGCTAAGCTGGCTGGAGGACCCCATTATAAAGTTTATAACTTTATTCTAACTCAGCGGCGTAGCGTGGGTTGACAGCACCCGGGGCAAGGCAAGTAATTTGCACCCCCTAACCCGGGGCAAGGCAAGTAATTTGTGCCCCTAACCCCTAACCTGCCGCCGCTGGCAGCTTCTTCTTGCTGCTGCCTGGGCTGGGGTATTTACGGTAAGGTAGCCACGGCGGCGGTGGGTCCGTGTCAGGTGATCTGAGGCGAGTTGCCGCTGGCGCTGCTGCCCAAACGACGCCGCGTGCCCAGAGGAGGCAGAGGGCAGAGAGGCGAGGAAAATGCAACATGGCCCAGCAGCTGCAGCAGCGGCGGCGTCAGGGCTGTGAGGAGGGGCTGCCTGGCGCGCCTTCCGCGGCCCTGACGCGCGGGGACCGCTGAGAGCCGCTGCCTGCCAGACGCCTTCAGCCCGGACGCGCGCACAGCTCATCGGTTCCGCGAGACATGGGGCTCTGCTACAGCCTGCACCCCAGGCTCTTCGGTGACTCCGGAGGCAGCGAGTGCCCCCCCAGATGTTGTGCCCGGTACGGCCGGCCCTCCCTGCACCCCCCACGCTACGCCACTGTTCTAACTAGACTCCCACCCTGGCCCTCAGATAAGCTCTGCAGAGACCTAAGTCATCTATTTGAAGGGCTGATAGCACTTTGCTTGAAGGTGTCTTCTGTTTGAAGGGCTCTCTGGTCCAAGAAGGAAGAGGAGGGGCCTTGAAGTTGCCAATCAATAGTTAGCACTTGGGCAGCAGACTGAGCAAGGACCCCAGTCATCTGGTCATCATCTCCCCCACTCTAGTGTAGGAACAGGTAACAAATTAGGTTTGGTTTGAATTGGAATCTCCCCAATTTCCACTTCCCAAAACAATACACAAACTGAAATGCAACTATCCTTTGAAATTTGCACTTCTCTGAATTTTGCTCTACAGTTTTCCATCCAAATAATGGGTGCAAATATTTGTACATTAGGGGGAAAGTGCATAAAAATATGTTGTATTAGGGGAAGTTGCTTGCAATAATGTATATAGTAGTCAAAAATTATTACAGAAAAAAAATGTATATTATGAGAATGCACACTTACAATTCCAATGAACTTTCATGAGGAGTGCAAACTGATCTGGAAATGTGTAGGGCTGAATTTAAGATTGCAAAAATAAGAAACTGAGATTAGCCGAAATTGACAAGATTCAGCCTTCCTCCCTTAGGTGAGATGCACTGTATTTCTATTTAATTTATAATAATTATGGTATTTCTAAATGAGCATCAACACATACAATAATTTTATGTATACCATATTTTATGCAAATCTGTGTCATATTTTGTGGATGACGTGTTTCTTCTTCTTCAGCAATCTGTAAGTGCACCTTCAAATCTGGATATGTTAAGGGCATCAGAATGTATCCAAAAACAAAAACGTCTGTTTTGTTTCCTGGCTTCCCCAATTTCTGCATGTTTTTGCATTGTTGCTGAATAAACCTTCCCACCTATTATGATATTAAGCAACAACACAAGCAAACCTGAGACTGGCAGATAAAGCACAGCTTCAAAATAAATGAAAGTGCCGCAATACAAAGCACAAAAACCCATGAAATTGCATGTCTTTTAAAAACACCACCACCTGTGTAGCAAGAGAGGCAAACAGAATGATGTCGTTGCAGGAGAAATTCTCATTCTGCTGCACACACAATCCAAAAAGGACAACAAAAGTTTACTGCTTACTGTGAAATAGATGTATCATCAGCTGAAACACACTCCTGTTGCCCTTTACCTGGCTCTGCCTCTAAGCACATCTGCCAAAAGGCAATTGCTGTAACTTTGGGAGTTTGTCTCTGAAAGACATTCAGCGGAGTTCCATCATTAACACTGCCTTAATGCAATATTAAATTTGCTGTGACAGAGACAATATGAAGAGCCATTTTAACAGCCGTCTAAGCCAAAAACACATTGAAAAACAACATCCATGGTCTTCATACCATTCCTGTGTGGCACACTAAGCCAAATCAAAAGAGTAAACTCTCTCTGGTTAGTTAAGACAGATTAGGTGAGATTTAAAACATCTTTCTCCAGTGAGTGATACACTGATTACTTTATTCTTCTCATGTTTTCCGACTGCAGGCTTAAATTACCAATTTCTTCTGAAGCTGCTAGCCAGATCCTTGTTGCTTAGCAGCACTAAAATATATATTCTCCAGGTTCTTGTCCTTTGTGGAAAAATAAATTGCAGTTTCCTCCGATGAATGTGTCATTTATGATTTTTTGGTCCTTATAGTCTTGGAAGCAATTAAATGTGATCATTTGCAAGTTGAGTTGCTTTGCTTAGACAAATATAATGTCACATCTTCACACCCAGTCTCTAGGCAGGATTTTTTTTTTTTAAAAAAGAAGAAGTTTGGATTGGGTTTATGTGCAGCTACTTCTCTACTTCTGTGTTAAATAAAACTGATTTTCCCTGGTGCAGTATCCTTTGATCTCATTTCAGACAAAATAGGTTCAAGAGTAACTCCAAAGCCACATGGATTCCCAAAAGGCAACATGTAGAGTCACATACCCATTCAATTTTCCTTATTTCAAGACATGTTGAGATCTGTGAAAGTTTACTGAAAAGGTTTCACTATAGGTGATCAGAAGAAGCAAAGTGGTGCTGTCCCTTAGAAACTATATTGCTAGTGCAACTGTTTTTGGTATCACCAGTACTTTGAATTGAGTGCAGAATTAGACCAGGACCCAGTGCAACTGTTTAAGCAGCAGGGAAACACAAACCCAATCCAAATACCAACTTTGCAGCTGTATTCTGAGCTAATCACAATGGCTAATTTTCCTGATGGTTCTACAACCCTGTTGAAATCTTTCCCAGCCTACATCTGCATTGGAATTGCTTTTAATATTTATTTATTGTTTTATTATTTCTTGCTGCTGCCCTGAGCTTCTCTGGGAGGAAGTGTGTGTGTGTGCATTAAAAATGCACATACAAGTAAAAACAACATACAAAATTATATTAGGAGAAATTCACACCAAAACGCTGATTGATTTTAATGCGGGTTTTGAAAATAAAAAAAAAATCACAAAGTGATGTAGAAACATGGGAAAATGAATTGAAGACCGGGAATATGAGAAACTGAAATGGATAGATTTGCCCATTGCTACTCGCTGTTTGAAGCAGCTACAAAGTTTGGCACCTCCTGTACATGCACATCATGATGTGCTATCACTTTCTGAGTAATTGCATAGAAAAATAATGGCTGCCCCCATGTACAGCATTTTGTAGCTGCTCCAAATAGCTAGAGAGTTGTGTGTGCATACAAACATAGATTATGCCTGCCCTCACACAGCTGCATAAAGAAAGAAAGAAATGAAAGACAGTCCTTGTACATTTGTCAACTAATGGTGGGATTCCACTTGTGTGACAGGGCTTTCCTCCCTCTCCTCCCTATGCCCCCCCAAATTGGTTCTGGGGAGTCAAAAGAAGCCCCAGAACAGTGTGTAGTGGGGGGAGAGGGAGGAATCAATCCATCTGACAAGCTGCAAGACTTGCACACATGCAATGATTGAAATTCCAACCTATTCGTGCAAATTTTGTCCAGAAGAAGAAAGAAAAACATACAAGCACTGTAAACCAGCATAGAATGTACTATCTATTGGCCATGTGCAAAATAGACATGAACCAAATTAAGATGGATCCACTGACAGGCATAGACAAGGAGGGGGGCAGCTGCCCCCCAATCAATAAAAATACTTAATGAACTGAGGTTCTGCCCCCCTACAAAAGGCTCCCCCCCACACACACACACATATATCCTGGCTATGCCGATGGATCTACCTATCCTTACCAATGCAGCAACATCTTATCTGGGTTAAAATTTTGTTCCACACAGTAGAAAAACCTGAAAGACACATCATTTCTATACTATGTTGTTACTATGAGTGCCGCAGGGCCACCTGACATTAAGCTATTTTGAGAGTTCAGACTCCTCCTTATTTTAGTCACAATACATTATAAGGCAAGAGATCCCATAAATTGGAACAAATGATAAGCACCAGTTACTTATGGGTGGCCATCTTGGCCATTCGGCTGAAATCAGCTAAAACCATTGCACCATTTCTTTACTTGAAGTAGAGGTTGATCTGTGCAGCTTAGGGGGAAAGAGGATCATTGTAATAGTTTTGTTGTGCTGCATTGTTTCTGCTTTTATGCAATGTTTTTGGCACTTAATCTTTTTAAAGTTCCTTTTATGCTGTGACTAATGAAGTAGAAATAATAATAATAATAATAACAACAACAACAACAATATTGGTGATGTTTGGATCCAGAAAGCCTCTTAACTCCTAGCAGCCCTTCATTTCAGTGACTGTAGTGGCCAGTGTCACAGATGATGGCTCCTTGCCAAGTGATCATGAAGCACTTACCTGCAGCCAAGTGACTGTAACTTTTATGGCTTTTCATCAAGCACGATGTAAACGTTACCACATGCAAGTCTATGCACATCTATCATTTCGTTTCCTTCCAGAAACAAACTGAATTGGGTATGTGGTTGGGGCAGAGGCATCAAACTGTTAAAAAACCTTTGGTGCACCTCAATAAGCTATGAAGATGAAGGTACCAACTTGGGTGTCATCCCGATTACCAAGATGCACAAGTCTTATCTCTTGGGGCAAATCATCCGTCATCCATCATAATTCATCACTTTGGGTCACCATATAGCGCTTTGCAAGTCCTTGTTTGTTAAGGTGGCGTAAGGTGCAATGTTTCTAAATGGATTAGAGACATTGTAAATCCTTGCTTGTTAAGTTATTGCTGTGCCCTGCACTATGCTGTTTAGTCACTTAATTATGTTAGACAATCTAAATTGTTTCAAATGAACCCTTACAAAAGGGTCTTAATAAGATAAAGCACTTGCTTTATTTCATCCTATCTGCTGGCTGCCAAAAGGCTCTCCCAGATCCCTTATGCAGTTTGCAAGCCTCACAGTTAAATAACAGTATGCAAGTCAGCCCATTAACAAACAGGACTCTCTGCAAGGAGAAGATTTCTCTCCCTCTTAACAGGAGCTCTGAAGAGATTTTGCAATCTAAGCAGTAATTTCCTCCCATATATCTTGGAGCTGTTGCCTCAACGCACTGCAGAAACTGAGTACTGCAGGCTAATTGCTCGGTGCAGATATGCACATTTCCTAAATCGAATTCTACACCCAGGTTGCTCAAGCTCACTGTCTTTGGACTGCTCTGGATTTAACTGCAGCAATCAGACATTTCCATACGGTGTCTAGAAATAAGGCCAAGGGACAGCTCTTTCACCCTTCCTTCCTGCTTTCACATCGTTAGCAGGGGCTAACTATGCATTTTGAGCAAATGTGTCACAGAGTACGGATGTATTCTAAGGGATATTGCTAAGTAAGGAAGGAAGGAAGTAAGGAAGGAAGGAAGGAAGGAAGGAAAATCAGCTTTGAGAAAGAATTTTTGGCAGAGTTGTGGAAGGCGAGGGGTACTTAACCGTTTCCCTTCCTATTTCAGTACACCATCTGTACACCAAATCGTTTTCCATGGGACTTCTAAGCCACCAAGTTCAAAATTTGCATTAAGCCATGTTTTGTACACTGCAGGAGATGTGCTACTACAGCGGGACCACTGATACACAGGGCCATACTCTGTTTGACAATTAAGAAAGAACACAACCATAGTGGTTCACAGACACTGATCGCTTGTCTTCCATGAATTTCTCTAACCCTCTTTAAATGCCGTCCAAGTTGGTGTCCATCGCTACCCTTTGTGGAAGAACTACCTGTAAGACTGTACTTCTATCATTATTTATTATATTACTACATTTGTATTCCATTTATTTATTACTACATTTGCATTCCTTCAAAGAGTTCAAGGCAGGGTTTCCCTTACTCCCCATTTTGTACTTGCCAAAATCTTGTGAAGTAGCTTGGGCTGGCCCAAGGTCACATGGCAAGCTTCCCTGCTGTCAGGGAAGTGGGGGATATGGTCCAACCAGTCCAATTCCAGCACTCTTAACCACCACCCCGTACTTGGCTCTTGCATATTGGTAAAGCTATGTAATAGGAAATAGATTTGCCAGCCAAGTAGGAAAACATATTGAAATTTGAACAAAGGTACAATATTGAACGTATAATTATTTTTTTAAAAAAACACTGTCCACTTGCATTATGTAATTAAAAAAAAAAATACAGAACAGCAAGCCTGCTTTGCATATATATATATTTAACTTTTTGAAGATAATTGCCTCACATCAGATCTCACAATCATGGGAGCTCTCTTTGTATGGTGGAGTTATTTCCTCCAACAATAGAGAATCATCCACTCAGCAATGCTGCACAATTCAAAACATATAATTATATAAGATTTAAGTAATTACAGGACAAAACACTTAACTAGCTACTTAAAATTTTCGTAATTATTTCATAGAAGATAAATAAGTAATTAGGACTTAAAGACTACCATAAAAAAGCATTGTTAAAAAAATCATTTGTATAGTACTTTTTGCCAAAATTAGACTATCATCTCCACCATTTCTCTGCATAATTACATAGATTCCTTTCTTTGATGTGACGTATACATAGCAATTTCCAAGAAATTATCTTGCTGCAGGGGGGACAAACAATAAAGCTTTAAATACCAGTGTATTTCTTTGTCAAACCACCAAAAACGTAACTTCACTTAAATACAATAGGACTTACATCATATTCACACAGAAACACTTTCTGAACATCCATTATAAGAGCGTTTTATCTTACATGGCAGACCTGTGGCCTTCCAGATGTTATTGGACTCCATCAACCCCAGTGAGCTTGGCCAATGGTGAGAGATGAGTAGTCCAACAATATTTTTAGCCAGCCTAGATGCTACATTTGACAATGAGATTGGCATCCTCTTGACAAATTTAGGTTAGGTCCATTCACCAAAGTAAATGAAGGCTACAAAATTTTGAGTTTCCCCATTCAGAATCAATGGTGCTCAGTCACGCAGGTGGGGAAACTTACAATGTAATGCACTTGATTCATTTTGTGAGTTGTTTCAAACAATATTGTGGAGGAGTGAAAAACGCCATACAGAGAATTTCTACATGGCAAGTGCAATACCTAAAGCAGCTTTCTTTCTCTGTGTTCTACTTGCATACATCTGTCAACATCGGACAATTCTAAACAATTCTAAACATGGAGATTCGGATTCTCCCACAAATCATCATTGTCTCTTAGCTATCATCCTTGTTGCCAAAGCCTTTGGAGGTTCTGCGAAATGTGTGAAGGAATAAACAGTGTCCTCATACGTGCTGGGAGGTCAAAAGGAGATGGGGTTCAAATGTAAGGTTCACAGTCATGAGAAAACATAAAAGCAAGCTCAACCAAAGATGCTTAGAATCCTCCTTCAGGCCTTCTTACTCCCAACCTTCCTTCACTGAGTGGAAAGGAACATCAAATCAGTGCACACCCTCAGCACACTTTTATGGCCTCACACATTCAACCGAATGTCTGGCCTGCAATGTAAAAATAAAAGCAATGTAAAGCATTGTAGGCTTATTGTACTCTCTCAACTCCAGAGCAGCCCCCAACCTGCAATTGGGTGGGTCTAATTCCACTGGACAACATTGTGGGTCTGTTGCAGTCTACTCAGAACCACATTTGCAGTATACAGGGTGAACAAAACTTCAGGGCTGTAATAAGCAACTGTCTCCCCACCACACCCTCGCCAAATCTGCAATATGGACAATTAACTACATTTGCTTTGGAATTTGCGTGAGCAATTTTTTAAAAAAATTACTCCAAATAAGAACTGAATTAGAGAGCACAATAATTATTTCCTTCCTGCTACTTTTTCGGGGGGGGGTGTTAAAGGAGGGGTTTCCATCCTGGGGAACAATACCATCAGAGGCAGATGTAGCACAGCATGACCAGTTCTGCTGCACTGGGTGCCAAGCCTAGGGGGTGCTGCAGAGTGTCAAAACTATGATATGGTGAACTGAGTAGAACAGAAGGCAAGAGGCAGGGGATGCCAGGTTTTGGCCTGGCACAGGGCACCACTGAAATGTGGAAGACCAAAGTCCGCCCCTGATTCATTTTACTTTTGCAAAAAAAAGTGTGAACCAGGAAATGACCTATTAGGAAAATGATATGTTTTTCCCTCCTTCTTTTTATCACTTTCTGCCTCTTCCTTACTCCTTTCTTTATAGCTGCTCTCCACCCTCAATTCCTCCCTCCTAACTGGTCAGCTTTTTTTTCTTAGCGGTCTCTCAACGTCCCATTTCATTATAAAAATTCTGTGTACTTCTGCAAACCTTAGGTTTCTCTAGAGTGCACCAGTCCCTTCCTCTTAGCTATATGCCATCTTAGCTATATGCCATCTTAGCTATATAACTGCAGACACTCTTCTTTGAAGTTTGGAAATAGAGTATAATATATGATTGATATACATTCACGGCAGGACGTGAACAAAAAAAAAAAATGTGCAAGGGGAAAGAGACAGTGGAAGAGGACTGGAAGAAATTTAAAATATATCTTAAAAATAATTGTAAAATTGAGGAATGTTAAGATGTCAGGGGGTAAGAGGTAAAGAATTGCAGCTGTAATCAAAAAATCTAAAGGAATCATTATGAAACGGAATTAAGACAATGGACCTAAGGGTTGCTAAAGAACCACCAAACAAGGATGCAGGGATGGGGAGGTATGGGGAAGTCAAAAGAAAGAAGGGTATGAAATGATGAGTTTGAAGTTATATTGTTCTATATTGTTTTTATTATCTGTCTGAAAAACGAATAAAAATTATTAAAAAAAACAAAAACAAAAAAAACAAAAAAAATGTGCAAATACTCCCCCTCTGGGAATTTACTGTGTATAAGCAAGCACCGGTAACCAAATGCCTCGGGTGCTAACAAATAATTTTATTTTATGCCAGAGCTTGGGCTCAGTCTACCCCATGTGGGTCACTTCTGTTCTTGAAGGAGATTATTTTTGTACTTTTTCATTTCAAAGTTTATTTCTTGGAAGTCTTAAGAGGCATTTATTGATCTGGCTGTCATTTGGAGACCATAGAATCACTGATCTGGGAACTAGAAGCTAAATATAGATATTTTTTTTTAGATAGGAGTCCATTCTTTTTAGGGAGTTGCTTTCTGTGTCCTTTAGAAGTTTCCAAGCCTTGAACTGTGCTCCACAAGCTAAGCTTTCATTATTTCAGTTGCAAAAGCTTGTCCCAGAGCTTTTTCAGGCAAGCTCTTGTTAAGGCATTTAAAACATTGTTTGAGCACATGAAGCGGGGGAGAGAGATTCCACAGTATCTATGTTTCCATGAAAAAATAATAGAAACACTTATCTATTTTCAAACAATCGAACAGAAACAAGTTTGGGACGACAGATTATCTCACTGTGGTGCTAAGCACAAAGCCTTGTACATTGTAGAAATACAATATTAAAAGTCAAACCAGGAAAATAACTTTTCCTAAAATGTTTTAATGGTGGACAACCAGCTTATTTCTAAACAGCTGGACACAATGATGTCACAAGACTGCTCATGCTAACAGCACGCAAGGAAGAAAATATCAAAGAACAATGAGATAACGCAGGGGACTCGGTGAAACATTGTTCTTTGCTGTTTTCAGCTTCCAATACAAAGGTGGATTATAATTCTCAAGGGATGCTCATTTTTCATATATAATACTGAATGGTTCTATCTTATGCTGGTCTGTGACCGAAATAAAGTTTGATACTGATACTGAATGGTTCATTGCAGAAATTATAGCACCCAAATCATGTACCAAGATGTACACTTGGATATGCATTAAGACCCTGCAAATAATGGTCCTGGTTGTTGTTTTTTTAAGTGTAGAAAATAACAGCTGAGCTATTTCTATACATTTATGTTAATTGAGCTTGAAACACAATAATCATCTTTGCCATGATTTCAAACTGTATAACGGCAAGGAGCTTTGGATTCTCTCAAAAGTGCAACAAGGACTCTACCATGACAACTTCAATAAATGGTGGGCCAAGCTTCCTGAAAGGCAGCTTGCTTATCATCACCACTTAAGAGATTTTCTAATGCTCTTAAATAAATAATCATTTAGGCTTCTCCCAAAACATGCTGGGTGCATTCTGGGATACATTCCCTGCAGCAAAGGTTTCCTTGGCAAATAAACTTATGCGTATGAGGTTCCCTGGTGGTGGTGGTGGTGATTGATACCCCACCCATCTTTCTCGGTTGCCCCAGCCACTCTGGGCAGCTTCCAACATAATATAAAAACACAATGCAGCATCAAATATTAAAAACTTCCCTATACAGGGCTGCCTTCAGATGTCTTCTAAAAGTTGTATAGTTGTTTATCTCTTTGGCATCTAACGAAACAGCATTCAACAAGGTGGGAGCCACTACTGAGAAGGCCCTCTGCCTGCTTCTCTGTAACGTCACTTCTCGCAGTGAGAATAATAATTTTATTATATGAAGCACTAACCCCAGTAATTTTGGGGTATACAACTTATACAGTCTTTTCCACAGGGCACAAACTCTGCAATCATTATCTTCTTAAAACAATAACATTTGTTTCCTTGTGGCATTTGTATGCTATCCCACAGAATGAAGTTCTCTAGTTGGCTAACATTAATAAAATAAAAAGCAATGAAAATACTTTTCATTCTTAAGGAAATCAGCCCTGAGGGCTCACTGGAAGGACAGATCGTGAAGCTGAGGATCCAGTACTTTGGCCACCTCATGAGAAGAGAAGACTCCCTGGAAAAGACCCTAATGTTGGGAAAGATGAAGGGCACAAAGAGAAGGGGACAACAGAGGACGAGATGGTCGGACAGTGTTTTCGAAGCTACCAGCATGAGTTTGACCAAACTGCGGGAGGCAGTGGAAGACAGGAGTGCCTGGTGTGCTCTGGTCCATGGGGTCACAAAGAGTCGGACACGACTAAATGACTAAACAACAACAACAATGAAAATACTAAGTTATGAAACAAAAGGAAGAAATTGGGTAAGGGAACTTTTTTAGTCTGAGGGCTACATTCCTTCCTACAGAAACATGTCAGTGGTGCAGGAGGTTAGAAGTAAAATGGGACAACAGACATTACTCTTACTTTTGTACTGTAGGCTAGATTCCAGCCATGCAAAAACCAATTACTTCAATGTGCTCTATGTGGAGCTTGCCTTGCACTTGATCTGGAGGCTGCCATTAGTGAATGCTGTAGCATGACCACTGACAGCAGCTGGATTTGTAGAGGCCTCTTGCACATTTTAGAATCCTTATCTGGTTTGTTGTTGTCTGACAACCAGCCTGAGGCAGCATTCTATGACTCTCCAAAGCTATCTTGGTGTTTTTTCAGTGAAGGTACTTTAATCAATATGTTAAGACACTGTTCTTTTTTGTTTAGCTTTCCTTAGGTGATATTTATGTTAGTCATGTGCAGAGATGGATCTCACCCAATATGTTTCAAGTGAGCAAGTATTAAGACAAACCCGCATCATCTCCCTCCCATTTGTGAAGATAGGAAACGTCATTTATGAAACCCCAATTCTGTCTCTCTTAGACCAAACTACAGACATTGTTAATTTCAGGATTGCAATTAAAAGGCATGTTTTTGTTATGCAGATGGCAACTGCAGGAAAGGCTGAGCGGCCTCAGGACTTTGGTAGATCAGGAGGGGAGCATCCCTTGAAATGCAAATAAGCAACTTCAGAGGGGGTGGGGTTCCCCTTCAGGACCAAGACAGAGAAAGTCACACTTCCATTCCCCATCCTCTATGCTCCTGAGACTGCTCAGGCTTTCCTGCTATTTACATAATAAAAGCAACAACTAACTTGCAACCACACAGTTAATTGGATAGTTTTCCCACTGCAAACTTAGGCTTTTTCTCTCCACTCCTTCATTTAAAGAGACATCAAAATGGGGCCAATGTGGGTGTGGTGGTTTTGTTTGGTGAGGGAGCCATCTTATACTGCCTATTTCCACCTCCCCTCCCTCTAGTCACATTTGGTCTGCCTTTAATTCAGAATGGGTGATATTGATTACCTTTCAATTTGGAGCTGCACAGGATTTTTTTCCTCCCTGGATCCTGATTGACTTTTGGACCACATGGGCAGAAAGTGCCTATGATACACTGAAGTGGCCAGACATTCTGCTAAGGGATTTTGGCAGGGAAACAAAGCACACTGGGTTCATTCTTTAATTAACAAGATGTATTTATAGCAGGTATCTTCAATCTTTTCCACGGGATCCACTTTTAACCAAAACATGCATTCAGGGACCAATTTCTCAATCTTTTTACCATATATTTGCATGGTGGTAGTGCCCCTGTTGTAACCCACCTTGGATCAGGCCATGCCTCAATAGCTTGTAGCAATTTATCAGTCTGTCCTGCAATACAACATTC
Source organism: Podarcis cretensis (assembly GCF_951804945.1). Lineage (NCBI taxonomy): Eukaryota > Metazoa > Chordata > Lepidosauria > Squamata > Lacertidae > Podarcis > Podarcis cretensis. The sequence goes on along the minus strand of NC_137170.1, from coordinate 114,093,646 downwards.
GTATGTTTGATTAAACATTTAATGATTTGCTTCTATCTAGGTAAAGGTAAAGGTACCCCTGGCTATTAAGGTCCAGTCGCGGACGACTCTGGGGTTGTGGTGCTCATCTTGCTCTATAGGCCGAGGGAGCCGGCGTTTGTCCGCATACAGCTTCTGGGTCATGTGGCCAGCATGACTAAGCTGTTTCTGGTGAACCAGAGCAGCACACAGAAACGCTGTTTACCTTCCTGCCGGGGCGGTACCTATTTATCTACTTGCACTGGACATGCTTTTGAACTGCTAGGTTGGCAGGAGCAGGGACCAAACAACGGGAGCTCACCCTGTCACGGGGATTCAAACTGTCAACCTTCTGATTGGCAAGCTCTAGGCTCTGTGGTTTAGACCATAGCGCCACCCGTGTCCCTTTCTTCTATCTAGTTACCTAAAATATTGCCTCATTTCCTATACACCAAATTGATCAATGTGTTCAGCATTGAGGGCCTCTATCAGATATCATCTCATCAGGAGATCCATTCTGCAAATTGTCAGAGCCAGGCCTTTAGGGTGGTGGCACCCAACCTTTGGAACTCCTTCCAAGTGTCATCAGGCAAGTGCCATCTCTGTTGTTCTTTAGGCGGTTGTTGAAAACTTCTGCATTTCAACAAGCTTTCTAAGTGGAGATTGATTTAATCTATTTCAAATGCAATTTCAAACCTATGCATTTGCTCCTTTGTTCTGTACCTTATTGTCTCTCATTTTTATTTTTATTTTTATACATGTAATTGTCTCATATATGTTTTTATTGTATTGTAAATCTTTGAGATGCCTCTTAGGAAGTGGTTCATAGATGAAATAAATAACAATAGTTTATTTGTACTCTGCCCACAGGTCCTACTGGGCTCTGTAGGTGGCAAGTTGAAGGAAGAATGAATCTGATAAACAAATGCTTCCACAGGCTAACCATGCTACCTGCAACATTAAGAAAGAATATGGTGTGCAATATCCCTGAGGTTTCTTTCTTCCTGGTGGGAATCTAGGAATTGCTAAGGTAAAATATAGCAATTAAATCAATATCTAATCTGGCAACAACGTACATAGCACCACATAAGAAAGTCATTTCAAAATTGCTAGCTTCTTCAAAGTCATCTCTCCCAAATACCTCTGAGTACTTGCAAAACAGCCCCAAAGCAAAATACACAGTCTATTTGAGTGGGCTCATTTGTTTGCCTACTTCTTTTCTCTTTTATAACTGTAAAAGTGAAACACATGCTGGGGCTGGTTATTCAAGTAATTGTAATGAGCCCCTCTCAGTTCCCAGCCCCCTTTAATCCATAGCTTCAATACTACAAAAGCATATAAAATTGCAAGGCTGAAAATTAGCGAGACATTTGCAGTAGTTTGGCCAGTATATATAGGAGAGACATAAAACTGCATGGGGTGTTCTACATTTTTGTATTTAAAGTTATATATACATGTATTAAGGTATTTAAGGTATAACTTAATAAAGGTAAGTATAATAGTGGAATTAAGGCAATGTTAATTTGGAAGGGAAAGAGAGTGAATTTGAAATGTTGGTGGGGAGAGGTTATTGGTTGACAGTATTAAAGCGGGTGATTTTGAATGTAAGTGGTGAGACAGCTGAAGGTCAATCTGAGTTAGGAGTTCGGTAGAAAGAGTTGACTGTGGAGAGATGTGGAAAGTGGTTTGTGAAGCAGGGTTGCTTAGATTAGCATTATGGGAACTGCATTATGGGATGCTAGAATACAGAAGCCATTTGCTTATGTCCACAAAGTTATCTTGAAACCCTTGTTTGCTGTATATATCTAATAAATTTGTTGCATTGCACTGCATATCTCATTCTTGCTTATGTAAGGGGTGAATTTGTCAGATAAAAGGTGGGAATAACAGAACCATTTATTAAAATGTCCAGCAATGACACAGCTCATAGCTGTACTTCTTGAATGAAGTGGAAAGGTGGTACAGGTAAGCATGCACAGTATGTCAAAATGCCCATGGAGGTCCTGGCTACAGCTCAAAATACACTGGGTGAGCAACCAGCTTTGTTATTAAGGAATAACAAAAAACAAAACAGACCTCTACCATTAGGGTAGTTTTGACACCAATAATAAAGTAGCTTCGTGTAATAAACAACAGGTGTCTTGGTAGCTAACTTGTCTAGCCAAATGTGAGAGATATATGGAACATACTGGATTAAATGCATTTATAATTTGAAATGTACCACATACCAAGAGTTGCCAGCCCAGTGTGTGTGAAGGCCTTCACTGGTGCCCCCAGACAGGGGACCCCAACTCTTAGCTTTCTCTTTTCCTTTGAAAAAAAGTAAGTCTCTAGCAAGGTGTGGTGTGGAAGTCAGCTCCCACTGGTGTGTCCGCACAGCACCAAGCTCCCTGCCACCTCATCACCCCAACCCCGGTAAACTGCAGTGACACCAGTGCTGGGAGGCGACCAATCCACACACACACACCAGCTGCTCCTGCCACAGATATCATTGCAAGTTACTGAAATCCCTAGTCTTACACTCTGGAAATGGGGAAATAGTCACTCGCTATCTTTTAGTCCAACATCCCTCACAGACTTGTTGCGAGAGAGAAATGGAGGAGAGAACCATTTGGAGGAAAGGTGGGGCATGACTGCAATAAATCAATAACAGAAATCAGTGGGTCTTACTTCTGAGTAAACTTCTTTAACATCAAAATGGGGGGAAATGTTCTCCTTTTTTTGACATGCCCATGGAGTCTGCATATTGTAAAGTGCCTAACTGAGAGCAAGTATTATGTGACAGCAACAACACCATCAAAGCCAAAGGGCTATATGTGTACACACAAGACATACAAATATGAAGTTACAGATTATTTGCAAAAGGCCTTCATGTGAAGAGTCACAGCGTACGAATATCCTTGACCAGAGGCTGCAGCCATTTTAATTCATTTCTAAGGGAATGCTTTTAAAAATCTGAGGGACAAAAGTCCTGTCAGTTTCAGTCAATCATTTTGCTGCGATACGAATAACGATTCCCTTCATAACAACAGATAGCATAAACTTGACCTCCGTGAAGAATTTAGGGCTTTCGTGATCTCTAGCACTGATGGAGGGTTTTTGTTTTTCCTTTTGGTCGGTGTTTGTTACATGTCTTCCCTGGATGCTACTTTATACACCCACAAATACACTTATTCTGTGATCCTGGAGAGCTCTCTATGGTTGTGGTAATAGAAATGCACAAAAGGTATTAATGGTGGTGATGGGGAAATCAAAAGCAGTTAATGTGTGTTAATGATTAACTGCAGATACCCAACAGGCCCCAGCCAAAGCAGCTTCTAAATATCCTCATTAAATTCTAAATTAAGGATAACTACCCCCCAAAATTATAGAGGGACTTCCCTTTACACCCACTAACACTCCCACTAGTGGTCAATAATACAACTGTGCCCTATAAAATTCCAAGTATTATCTGAAGTCAAAATCTTTAGCTCCTTCCTGCAATGCAATTAGAAAGTTTGGTGCTGACATTCAACTTGCTTATGATGCAGGGAAACTGAACCAGGGGCATAAAATGGCATGTTTTATTGCTGTAATTCCCACATGCTACAGTACGGGGGTGATGACTCAGAAAAAGCTGTGCACTTTGATTGAGTATGGATTAGCGCTCAGAGGAAAACCATTCTGAGCAAGATTAAAATTCATGTGGTAATGAGAAGTCGTGCGTTAGTTTTTCACAACACTATTACACACTGGATGCCATCGCCCCTAAAACATTTTCTTCTCAATTTTCTTTCCCCCTGGAAACGATGGTCCCTTTTGTTCCAGCTGTAATTCTAATTCCTTTATGTTTAACATCGTGTGTGTGTGTGTGTGTGTGTGTGTGTGTGTGTGTGTGTGTGTATTCCCTTTTACCCTCAGCAATTCTGAATATGTAAGCAGTGGAAATGTGAAGCTTAGAGCAAAATACAAAATTAAACAAATATGTTTAAGCCCGCTGGGTTTATAAATCTTTTCTTTCTTTCTTTTTAAGCATTGCGTGGATCCAGCTGAACAGTATTTACTCCATACTTGAATGCAGATTTGAACTTGACATTATCAATTGTGTCTTGGAAAATTTCTTGCATAGCAAATGGAATTTAAAAAAAATGAAAACAGCATTTTCTGTAAGGAACTAATATATTACATTCATTTGATATTCAATGCAGTAACGTTGTGCATAATGAATGCATTTGCTATTTATACTGTTTAGCCCACAACTGAACTCAAACCTTCATAGAATTGTTTTTTATTTGTTTTTTAAAAGATGTCCGTATGCTGTAGAAATCCCTTAATTATTCAATTTTTGTTGAAAATAGCTCAACCTAATCAGATTTCATAGGACTGTACTGGGGTCATTGCTTTTGTGGAAATGCGCCACAGTCAAAACTGAGGTGAAGAATTAATTTTTTGTGGCTTTTACCTAGGATTTCTTTTCAGCCCAGTTGCTTGCCACTTCAATTCAGCTTTTGCTCCCTCTCCATGATATGCAAATAGTTCTCATCTGAGCCCCTACGGCCAATCCTAGAGTTTGAAAATAATCAAATAGAACAGTGTGCAATTTAAGGTCCTGACAAGAAGTACAGAAATGTTGTTTTATGCTTGAGGGAACTGTGCATAGACCATCTGCTGCCTTGGTGATTCTCATGATGCCTGTCAAAAGAGAGTATGCATGAAAAAACAGTGAACAGAAAGCGAGATGTTATCATCTTGTTTGCTACGGCAACCTGTGAGGCCCCCATGTTTTTGCTGGACATCGTGTTGATGATAATTAGTTCCACGTGGAATATCGTCAGCTCACCTACTTTAATCTAGCACCTCCCCAGAGAGGATATTCGTTATCAGGGTGCCATTAAGTACAGGCCTACTTCTGATGTATCGTGGGTTCAGTTCCAGACAACCACAATAAAATGGACATTGTAATAAAGCGAGTCACACAATATATTTTTTTTGCTTCCCAGTGCATATAAAAGTCATGCTTGCACTATGATATACCCAGCTCCAACCCTAGCCAACTCAACTCCCATGGCCAGAAGAAGAGCAGTGGTGGGAGATTTCCTTCCTCTGGAAGCATCTGGACCACCTACAGCTGCATTTGCATCATCATAAGGAGCAATACAGGGACGCAGGTGGCGCTGTGGGTTAAAGCCTCAGCGCCTAGGGCTTGCCGATCGAAAGGTCGGCGGTTCGAATCCCTGTGGCGGGGTGCGCTCCCGCTGCTCGGTCCCAGCGCCTGCCAACCTAGCAGTTCGAAACACCTCCGGGTGCAAGTAGATAAATAGGGACCGCTTACCAGCGGGAAGGTAAACGGCGTTTCCGTGTGCGGCTCTGGCTCGCCAGAGCAGCGATGTCACGCTGGCCACGTGACCCGGAAGTGTCTCCGGATAGCGCTGGCCCCTGGCCTCTTAAGTGAGATGGGCGCACAACCCCAGAGTCTGTCAAGACTGGCCCGTACGGGCAGGGGTACCTTTACCTTTACCTTTTAAGGAGCAATATAGTCATACCTCATGTTACATTTGCTTCATGTTACGTTCTTTCAGGTTACGTCCCGCGGCGACCCGAAGGGTTACTTCCAGGTTTCGCCGCTCACGCATGCGCAGAAGCAGCAAATCGCAACCCGCGCGTGTGCAAACGCACCGCTGTGGGTTGTGCTCTTTTCATGTTGCGAACGGGCCTCCGGAACGGATCCTGTTCACAAACAGAGGTACCACTGTATTTGTGAAGTGCAATAAAGCAAATTGCAATAAACTGAAGTATGCCTGTACTATGTGCTGTGTGGTTAAGTTTTAACACCAAATGGCAACAAAAACACGGGGGGGGGGGGGAGTTGGACCTGAGATGAGGAACAGAAAGTGAGACCGCACGTGGCTGTCATTGACACAGGCAAAAAGAGCTGCACTGAGAAAGGATTCCAGCTCATTCTAAGGAGAGAAAGTTGCAACTGTTATTGGAGGCTCCCAACAAAGAATGAAAAGTTGCAAGTGAGGCAAGGTACTGTCATTTAGAATCCATAAAAGCTGAAAGGGGCCAAAGGCAAGCAAAGGGACCAAAATGATCAAGGGGGTGGAGGCAGTGGCGGAGCTTCATGCTCCAGCACCAGGGGGCAGAGAGCAGGTGGGGCGGGGCTGGTGCACGTCCCAGGAGTGTGGCGCATTGCCCGCAGGGTGGGGCTACAGCCATGATGGCACCCTACCGGGATCATGCTGCAGGGGGCGGTGCGCTCCCCCCGCACTCCTCTTCCTCTGCCAGTGGGTGGAGGAACTCCCCATGAAGAAAGAGTGTATCATTTGGGACTTTTAAGTTAACAGAAAAGACAAGTAAGAGGTGACATGATATAACTTTATAAAAATATGCATGGCATGGAGAAACTGGGTAGAGAAAAGTTTTCTCCTTCTCTCCTAAGACTGGAACTTGTAGACATCCAATGAAGCTGAATGTTGGAAAATTTAGGACAGGTGAAAGAAACCACTTCTTCATGCAGTGCATACTCAAACTATGGAACTTGCTCCCCCAGGAGGCCATGATGCCCACCAACCTGGATAGCTTTAAAAGAAGATTAGACATATTCATGAAGGAGAGGGATATTGATGGCTACTGGCCGTGATGCCTATACTTTACTTCCACAGTTGGAGGAAGCAATGCTTCTGAGTACCAGTTGCTGGAAACCACAGGAGGGTCCTCATGTTCTGCCCACTGGTTTTCCACAGGCATCTGGTTGGCCACTGTGAAGACAGGATGCTGGACTAGATGGACCATTGACCTGATCTAGCAGACTGTTTCTATGTTCTCACTGCTTTCCACATCCTCCCAGTCACTCCTACAAAGAACTACCATACATGTACCACCTACAGGTGGACCCACCCATATGGTGAAAGCCACATTGCTCCCCCAGAAGGATGCTCTACTCTGTCTAGAGCCAACTGATAAAGATGATTCCTTAATTGAATGAAGGAACATCACAGAGCAGAGGAAGAGGAGGAAGGTCACAAATCTCTTGTCCAAGGGCACCATATGGTAGGACTTTTCTGTTCTTGAATTTGATTTAGATGTGCATTCATTGTGCTTAGATGTTTTCAATGGTTTTTAACTGCTCAACTAAAACATATTCCCATGAAACCCCCCAGAAAAGGGGCTTGAGTCATACCAAAAGTCTACCTAGGTCTGTAACCATGGTTGGCAGTGTGGCCTCAATGCAGTTCTCCAGTACTGAAGACAAGCGTTTTTTTCAGAGCTTTCAACTACGGAGCGCTTTGCTGGAAATATTGGTGAGCAGCTTATTTTACCATTTAGCTGAATGCAGTTTCATTTGGGCCCTTTTCTGCCTACTGATCAGCCCAGTCTGGCTTGGCTGTCTATGGATGCTAGAGGTTCAAAGAGAAAAGCAAGGTAGGAGGGTACTCTGCTGCATTTGGGAAACTAACAAAATAATGAGGGAAAACAAGCTGTGGCAATTTTCAGGCGTATATGCAAATATTGCTTATTCCAGGAGGCAAGCCTCCCATGACTTGCACTCCAGCAAGTCCTTAAACCTTTCCTTTTCATCAGGCTTTTATAGCCACTTGATTGAAAAGTCACATCTGGGGGGGGGGACAGAATTGTGGGGAGGGGAGGGGTGAGAGAGGCTCAAAAGCCCACTATAAAACCTGTCTAGTCTCATCATTATACTGTCCCTTAATCTCTGTTTTCATTTGCCCAGATGTTTCTTTAACTACGTAAGAATTTTTATCCTGGGATAATAAATCATCTTTTTGGCAGGGACCATGCAATTTCCTTCAGATCCTGCAGATAGCTCTATTGCTTTGTGACAGTTGAATACATGCTCTAGAGCAAAATGATCCATTTTGAAAATCTATACAAGACTGCTTCTTGCAACCAAAAGATTCCCAGTTCTGCAACACTGTAAGCACACTGATTACTCTTGGCAGCCAATCCAATATTTAATTTTACAAATGTGCAATTACAGGGAGGGGGATATCTGAAGATGGTTAGAAAATCACTACACACACACACACACACACAAATATTTATATATCATGAGGGTGTGCCTACATCCTAGATTCATTTCTGCTGCTGGTTTTAATGTTAAACCACCCCAAAAAACACATCTGCAACTTAATGCACTTTAAGACAAAAAAAATCAAAGAACAAATGCAGTTTATTATTATTATTGAAAATTAAATAATTTTGGATTTGTTCAAATTGTAGCATTTCGCATATATGCAGTTGTCCTAGAATCACGAAGTTTGCATTAATATAAAAAGGCATGCCTATGTAAAATACTAGGTCAATGGAGTTCATGTAGACAATGATACCAGAACACTTTGGAATTATTTTGGGTTTTTTAAAAAAAATCTATAACCAAGGATTTCTGGATGACTCCAAAGCAAAAAAGAACCTGCCCACAATAGTGTTTATTATTAAAATCTAGCCAAGTAGGCTGCAATCTAGAATTTTTTTAAACAAGGAGTAAGACCCATTAAAATCAATGGAGCTTAGTTCTGAGTAGATATGCATAGGATTGTGCAGATAAATAATCATCAGGAGTTATTAAAAGCACTGGAGAAAACAAGGTTGCAGAACATATAACCTTGTTAGCTTAAAAACATAGGCATGTTCACAGAGTGTGTCTGGTGTGCCCAGGCACACCATAATGCTTTTCTAAAATATGAGGATTGTGGTCAGGAGGAGAGTACAGAGCAACAAGTCAGCTCCCTCAGCTGCCACAACTTGTGAGGGAGATACAAAAGGGGAAGGGAGAAGGAGGGGAGCAAACCAAGAGAGATGCAGGAAGAATAAAAAGGCTGGAATGGATCTGCACCTTCCACCCGTGTCTATTTCTGGAAGCAGCACAGCCAAAAGCTGCAGATCCATTTCAGCCTTTTTCGTTTGCCTGTCTCCGTCTCATGGCTCTGTTTCCATCCAAGCTTGGATTGCCAACTTTTGCTCACACCTGATGAGCGATGTCTCTCTAGGACAGGAAGATGAAGAAACCTGAATCTGCTTTGGTCAGTTTGGGTTAGCTCATTATCTGGTTGAAGATAAAGATCATTAAAACTATCTGTATCTTTGGATTAGCCTAGTTATCTGTACAGAGGGGGGAAGGGTATTTTGTGTCTCATTTTTTTTAAGTTTGTATTTTTTAAGTTTAGTTGTTTTGGTTTTAGTTTCTCTTGTTTGTTTGATGCATAAAAACAATTTCCTTTATGATTATGTGTTTAATAGATGTTTGCCTTAAAAAAATTCCTGAGTGCACACCCTAATGAAATGTGCTGTGCATGCCTATGTTTAAGAATTTAATTAAGGAGAACCAACTTCAAATGAGATTTTTTGTAGTAGTGGTGGTCACTGAATTTCATCATTTCATGCTTTTATCCACTCGATTGGCTCACAGCCCATTTTAAGTCACCCATTTGAAATGCTCTTATTTTCAAAGTGGAGAAGTAGCAGCAAACATTGTATTACTCTCGTGACAATTTCCAATCACAATGTTACAAATCAAATTTAAATTTTCTGTTCTATAGGACAAATAAATTGTAATGGCTGTGGATCATGACAGCTTCCCTCATTGAATTTTACACTCCCCAGAAGAATGTTGTAAAGAACAGACAAACAGCAACCAAAGTTTTAGACACATTCACTGCTTCCATTTCTTTCCAAAGAAGCAAAAATAGGAAATCTTCAATTATATAATGGCTTTCTCCTCAACTAATTTATTATTTGACAATCAATACAAAGTTATGCCAACGCATAGCATCATCATTTGCAATGTTCAAGGCTCCAGTGGTCTTAATAAAACAAAAGGCCACACAATCTAACTCCATCCAATGGCAGAAACCAATGTGGTCACTCAGGCATAAATTGTCTGCAGAGTGCAACATAATCCATGCATAATTTCAGCACATTAAACTGCCAATAAAGAAAGCTACTTGATGGCACAAGTGGCACACTGCAATTGCTTGGTCGATTTCACCCCCTCTGCCTTTTATGAACAAGAAACAGCAGTATTCCATTAGCAGACGGTACAATGTTCAATACAGCTGGGCGTATTCATAGTGTAAATTATATTTGTTCCCAGAAAAGTAAGTTGCATTCTTAGCATAAATAACAAGGAAAGAAAAAAATTGAGCTATCTACAAATCTTCCCCAACCTAGTGCCCTCCAGATGTTTTGGACTACAACTCCTAGCATCTTTCTTGGTAGGAGTTGTAGACAAAAACATCTGGAGGGCACTGGTTGAGGAAGGCTTTGCCAACCATGTGCATTTCAGCTCTGTTTTCGACTGCATGGATTTTAAATTATACACATTTTAGCCAGCCTGTAGTTCATAAACCATTACAGACAATAGTATTTCAATGGAGGAAAGTCTAGATCAGATGTCTAGATCATTCTCCCCCCCTCCCCTGATGTAGCTGAACTACCGCTCCTACCTGCCCCAGCAAGCATGGCCAACAGCCAAGGGTGATAGGAGTTGTAGTTCAGCAACATCTGGAAAGCTAAAGATTCCCCACACCTGATCTAGATTCCAGTAAGTAGAAAACCCTATCACACAACAAAACTGTGAAGAGTAAAACGCATGGAAGGTTCTGGTTTGATCTCAACACTTTTAGTAAGTTAATGTTGACTTCAAATAGCATTAAGCAAACCAGTCATCAGTAGTAATACAGATAATCAATTTATCACTTCCCTGGCATAGCAATTTGATCTTAACCAAGCAATTTTTTTATATTAGCAACCTTGTCCACCGCAAAACTGAAAATCATTACCTCCTGCTAGAAGGTCATAAGGGAACTCATCTGTACAGCTCAAAACACCTGAGAGGAATCTTGACATTTGTAGGATAAAAGCAGCATTGCTTCTCAAAGGAAATATTGAAACAGGGTGTGTGAAAAGTGCTCGTTTTAAATATCATTACCTCTTTATTAAAAAGAAAAAAGAAAACCCTTCACAATCTATTTTCTCTACAAGAAAGAAGAAAAAATGTACCTAGAGGCGGATGGAAACAAAATACAAGCTGGAATTAGATAAAATATTAAGGTCATTTGTGACATTTCATGGCCAGATAAGAATTGAGCAATTTGCCATTATAGTTTCCTACCTGTCAAACTCCTGTTTCCTCCTCTCTTCTGCTATGGCACCAGACATACCTATGTCACTGTTTGGCCCTGTTTTTGCCTTTCCCATGTGTACATGGTGAATGCATGGATAGCAAGGAGGCTCAAACTTGCTGGTTCCATCCCAGCCACTGCACATTTTGGGCTGGGGTGTTTGGAGGAGTTTGCTGTAGCAGTTGTTGCACGGTTTTTTAGATCTTGTTGTGATTTATGTGGAAATGGCAGCTTACCCGGTCTTGGGGTAGGAGGCTGTTGTGGCCCTGTCACAGCAGGCTCTGTCCCCCCCCGTGAAGCGGCACTGGGCTTGTGCATACAATCTCATTTGCCTCTAAAATTCTCTTTTCCCCATAGTGAGCTTAACAATATAAAAATGCTTTCTTTAAAATAATTTGCTCCGCCAACTTTCTCACCACACAACATTCTCAACCTCACAATTCTCCCTTTTTTACATTCAAAGGGTTTGTTTTGCTAGGCCTTCAAAGAGGGCCAGCCTAATACATTTTGCTGCCTGAAGCCCCTCCTCAGAAACTGACTATACCAGCAGTTGAATCTTAATTCAGCACTGGTGATGAGGTAGTATCTTTTCTCACACCTGAGGAAGCAGGCTAGTTTATGGGGTCAAGAACATGTCATGTCATATAACATACAGAGCTGTGTCTTCCACCAAGGGGAATGGCCAAAGCTCTTAGGAAAAACAGCTGATACCCTCTAGCAAGCTGCAACCTGAGGTAGCTGCCTTGCCTTGCCTCGCTAGTACCATAGCTTGCTGTTCTTGTTAATATTGTTTGGAGAGAATATAAACTGCACACCATTAATCTAAAGCATTTGTGTAGAGTACTGCTTTTCCAAGACCCAAGGCAGAATGCATAGACTTTTTTAAAAAAAAACTAAGGTTGCCTCTTTTTTTATGCATCCAACTGCACCTTTCTGCTGATGAAAAGGCTCTTGGATTCAGGAGAGGCTTCCGACAGCAGAAAGAGTAAAGGTGATTTTCAACTCTTCTCTCTGCAGTCCCTCTCCCTCAAAATCTGTTCCAGAAGGTTCAGAGGGGGGCTTTGGGAAAGTGTGAAAGGCGGTGCTGGGGTATGCAGGAGAAAGGGGGAATTTGTGAGAGTCTCCTCCCTTCCCCCTTTCAGCTCACAAAAGCCTCCGCTGGATCAAAGAGCCTTTGATCAACAGAAGGACACAATTGGATGCAACCCAATAATTAATAACAATTCCATTCCAACAAAACTCCACACACCCAAGTTCTGCAAAGTACCAATGAAAACAACATCCCCTTGGCCATCACATATTCAGCTCAGCTGCCAGAAAGCTAACAGATGATCCCCACGATGCATCTCCCTCTATTTAATGTGTTGTCAAACACAATGTACGACCCACAAGCTTTCCGCTACCACAAAAGACAGACAAAAGCCATCTCTATGATCCTGATTAAGTTTCACAAGTGTCGGGCCCTCCTACGGGTGTCAATAATAATAATAAGGTTTTCTGATACAGTGCATGCTGAGTACCAAAATGATCCCTCAGTGCCTAAGCAATGTCACTGTAATGTCTGATGCTTCATTAATATTCTGCAATGCCAGCAGGAAACATCATCATGGATTCAGACTTCTCTGAAACCTGGCTTTCTAAACTTCCTCAAAAATCACTGATATTAGTCTCTCAAAAGAAATAAAAATCTGCACAAGAATTTTCAGCATGTCATGTATCACCTTCAGACAAGATCTCGTGAGTAGGAGAGCCTTTTCATCAGCAGAAATTAACATTTCTTTAAATAACCAAGGACTTTTGCACTTTTTCTCCCTGTCTCTTTTTAGCACCCTATTGCAAATTAATTGACATGACAAATGAATCAGCCACCATGCATTTTAGTTATATTGCAGCTCTTGTCTGGGTAGCTGCAGCATTGGCCGGAGCTATGGGAAGGGTCGGGGTTCTCTGCCCCTAACTGACACATTGTATCAACAGGAAAGTATGAGAAAATTCAGAAAATATCATCAGAATTGAGAAGACTGATAAACCTTTAATTTAAATAATAATAATAATAATAATAATAATAATAATAATAATAATAATAATGGCCTTCCACTAAAACTGGGTTCCTACAATTCAAAATTATGTTGCTGATGGGGAAGGGATAAATAGGATATCAAAGGATGAGCTCTTTTATTTGGATAGTTTATACCCATACTTTCTGTAGCAAGAGAGAGACTCAAGTTGGTTTGCAACACATAAAGGGGAGTTGAAGAGCAAAGAGTAAAGAAAATAGTTGCAGACTCCCCTCCCATTATTGCTTTTTTATTCACAATTTTATTTTTTCATTAGATTGTGTTATGCGTATAATATCTTTATCAAATATAATACAAAATTCCCTATAGATATATTACAAGGATGTGAACAAATACATACAAAATAGTTGGGTTGTCTCCAATGCTACTCAGAGTAGACCCACTGAAATTAATGGACTTAACTGACTCTATTCAAGGATGACCAGCACTGGATACAACCCATTGACTCAAGTTACTCAATATTATTCTCTGTTCTGATTACTACCAAATATATTGTTAGAACAGGCATAGGCAAACTCGGCCCTCCAAATGTTTTGGGACTACAATTCCCATCATCCCTGACCACTGGTCCTGTTAGCTAGGGATGATGGGAGTTGTAGTCCCAAAACATCTGGAGGCCTGAGTTTGCCTATGCCTGTGTTAGAATATTTCTACTCCTCCCATTGTTATCAACTCACATTTGTATCTTGCCTCCTTGGAGCTCAGAGCTATGTACATGAGCTCTATTTTGTCTCCATGACACTCCTGTGCAGTAGATTATTTTGAGTTGCTACACATTTCACATACTTCAATATCAAAATGAGAATTAACTTCACTGGTAAATCGGTCTCAGTTGTCTGTGTCCAGACCGTGACTCCACATCTCATGAACTGTAATCAAGAAGTTACTGTATCCAAGATCTGTGTAGACCCATTCAAGCATTTGAGCAAATGTGTGAATCTAACTGGGGAGTGGATGGGAGCATGTACAGAAGCACCACCCCAAATGGCTCCACATGTAGTAAGATTATTTCTGACCTTTCCGCATGCAGAGTAGAAGCTGGGGAGAAATTTGATTTAGTTCACACTTTACAATTCAAGGACCAGTTCAAGGACCAAAACAGAGTCATCCTTCAAAATTCACACTTTCACAAATTGTGCAACGCAGTTCCCCAGCAAAGCACTGCATACAAAAATGAATATACTCGGATCAAATGTGCATAAAAATACAGATATTTGTGAAAATAACATACAAAAATGCATTAGAGTGGACCCTCCAGTTACGTACTGCTCTGGATATATAACTTTCGGGTTGCAAACACGGCAAACCCCAGAAGTGCATACTTCCGGGTTTCTCTGCGCACGCATGTGCATAAGCGGCGCCTCCAGTTACAGACTTTTCGGGGTAAGTACGGACCCCCAGAACGAATTAAATTTGTATCCAGAGGGTCCACTGTACATTATAGAAACTTCCTTTGCTAAATTGCATACAGACATGTGTCTATTAGAAGTTCAGACTAACATGGCAATGAATTTTCATGAGAACTTTTTTTAATGCAAACTAATGAGGAAATGTATAGAAATGAACTGAAGCCTGGAAAAACTAGAAACTGTGAGAAACCAAAACAGATTCATCCCTAATTCAGAGGAGGCTTCTACTAAATGGATTTAGGTGAATTTGCTAGCCAGCCTCCCTTAAAAGCACCAGCCATCAGGAACTGTGATCATATTCAAAGATCTAAGTGGAACCAAAGCATCTGAAGACATTGAGAGCTGAGCTTGAACTTCCTCCTCCCAGTTTAAGTCGTCACACATTCACTTCAGTGCCCAACTTGGGCTTGCTTGCATTATTCAATGAGATTCCAATAGGGAGAGCCTGCCCTGCACAAAGTCACAAGATTTCAGGAGTGATTTTATTATTATTATTTTTTAGAAGGGCTATTCATCTATGCCAGCTAACCCAACTGGTCCCAAACACTTTCTCCCCCTCCCCTGACTTCTCCTGACAAAAGGGGGAATTTGTTTTTCAAGAAAACATCAGCACGACAGGCACAAAGCTCAAGCATGCTACCAAGTACATACTGTTAGTTGAGATTATCGCCAAGGCAGAGCCCAGCAGGGGCTGCCGTTTTAAGGAAAGTGAAACAAACGTTCTGAAGCAGTTTATATGTTTCAGCTTGAGGTGTGGTAGATGGCCAATAAAAGCTTCCAGAGATTGCTTTCTGTAGTAAATCAGAAGCAAGTGCCCCAGACAAACTGGGGTGAGAATGTCAGGGTTGCCAGCCTACTTTCATCATTCATCATCAATTGAACCGCCCTCCATCCCTTTGTAAATCTGTTTGAAGGTTATAGGCAAGCAGTATGCAATACCCTGTCATGAAAAAGAGCTTGGGACCACATTGAAAACCACAGAAAACAGTTATGAAGGCAAAGTGCTGAAACCTTACAGATGAAATATCACATTCACAAGGTTAAGTCCCAAATGCATGCACGTGTTGAACTACTCTGACTGAATCACAGATACAGGGTGCAAAATATGAGGTATGCAAATTATTGCTAGACTAAAGATTCCTGTATACTACTATTTGGAGGAGGGGAAAGAGATAGTTTGGGGGAGGGGGCTGCATTCAGACTTTATTCTTATTCTTATTCTTATTCTTATTCAATTTTGCCAAATCAATGTGCAAAGATCACCAAAGTTTTATTTTCTGCTTGGCCCCAAAATCACTACTAGAATCTTCATGCATATACAATCTTGTCTGTAAATAAGTGCCTTTCCGCAACAGATTTTATGTGACAACAAGAACAGAACACCATGGACAATAACAGCAGGAAATGGTTTAGCTTTTTTCCCCCTCCTCTGGCAATAGCCAACTGCCACTTTCCCTTGCCTTATTGTTTTCTAACACAATGAAAATTATCAGTGCAATTTGAAATATGTTTAGCCAATACTTGGCTGCTGTTAATTGTGTCCAGGAATGATCCCCATTGAACACAATGGGACTTACTTCTATTTTTAGTAGACATGTATAAGATTGCACTGTAAATCAACATGCTTTCATTGCCTTAATTCAAGATACACCCAATGCTTGTTCCTAAAAAGGCTTCAGCTGTGATGACGGACTTATCCACGCCTCTGATGCAGGAAGCTTCTACCACTCACCCCTCCTCTCAAATCCAATATGTTTCCTTTTTATGGCCGTTTCTTTAGCTCTCTCTCTTTTTTATAGAAATGTACAAAGAATGTAACTTACAAAACAGTTAACATTCCATTCCAGAAACTAACACAGCAAAAATCACACAGGAATTACTCTCCCTAGCAGTCCCACCCGTCCCAAGCCACTGCTTCTTGTGTACTTGGTTTCAGACTGGTAAGACTAGGAGTAAACTAATAGAGCTGCTAGGAGTAGTGTTTGTAATGGGAGGAGAGATGAATTTGCTCCCCACAAAAAACAAAGCAAAAAGGCAACAAAAGTAGTGTAACAATATAAGCACAAAACATTAGCCAGGTGCCTATTGTACTGAAGACAACAGCTGTGGGTTGTAACGCACAACTGGGTTGTGACCCCACCTAAGGGGAGGGGGGTGTTCCACTAGTACCACTACTGCCATTTTTTAAAAGGAATTGAGGTGTGCATTAGATTTGATGGCACATTAGACTCGAGTAAATACAGTAGACTCCGGCCAAAATCCTTAGGAGTAAAAATGTAAGCTGGTAAACTAACTATCTACCCGCCTTCTTCCAGTCTTATATACATCCAATACATTGTAAAGGCTATGCTCTTTGTTAAATTATTTTCAGCAGGGATTTTCACAGCCTTTATGAGAAAATCTGAGGAAACAGAAATCAGGTAATAGGTTTTTTTAAAAAAAAAAAAATAAAACATTATGCTAAATGTGGGGTGAGGTGGGGTGGCTAAAGTCAACCTTACTTGTTCCCGAAGGGGGAAGGCTGATTCTTCCAGAGAGACCATGCAGGTAGTTGCCTGGAGCAGCAACACAGTTGAGGGCACTAAATGTTAAGCGATTCTTTATCGTTTAAGTGGATTGTGAGGGTCAGACACATTCCAGATAGCTCCAGGCAGAAAAAGAAGCCTTGGCTAATGAGAAATATATGAGAGAGGGGGGTGGGGGGACAGAGAATTCAACATTCCTGTAACCATGCTTCACATTCTCAGCTTTCTTTGAGGGATGTGCAAAATCTAGCTGTGATGGCAAAATCTGTAACATTGAATGTTCAGGGATAGGCACTGCTGAGTACCTGCCATGGCCCACATTCCAACTCCCTCCCCATTTCCAGGACCTCTTGGCCCTGCTGCTCTCTTCCTCCTCCTCATAGTCACACCCTGTTTTCCTGCCTGGGATAAGTACCATAAGCTCAGTGGTAGAGCATCTGCTTTGCATGCAAAAGGTCATGGGTTCAAACCCCCAGGTAAGGCTGAAAGAGACCCCCACTAGAGACCTTAGAGATGAATTTATGCCATAGGTTAGTGAGTCAGCATCCACTACTGTATCATAGCATGATCCAGGGGGATTTGCAAGAGCAGCTCTACCACAATGCAGATATATGGGGGGGTGGGAGTAGTTCCAGGTTTTGGAAAAGTTATTATTATTATATATTTATTTATACCCTGCCATTTTCCCTGATGGAACTCAAGTGGCTTGCAGATAAAAGCAATCATTGCTAAAAAATAAAGAAAAATTTGTTATTAAAAACAATCAAACATTAATAGAATTAAAACTATATCCATCTATAAAATCTGTTTAAAACATACAAATAGTTACAATAAAAACAGTATGGTGACAGCCCTTTCATTAAAAGAAGTCAATTCCCCAAAGGCTGTTGGAAGCAGAAGGTCTTCGCCTGCCAGCAGGACAACAAGGAGGGAGCCAGACTAGCTTCTCCAGGGAGGGAGTTCCAGAGTCTGGGGTCAGCCATCAAGAACACCCTGTCCACATCCTAAGGCTGTACTTTAACTCTGGACAGGCAGAGGCCAAAGTTGAATCCACTGGACCTGTATTAATTATAGAGAGATACTACCTCCAAGTCCGAGCTCCTCTCCACAGAAAAGGGTGCTTCACTCACTGGCTGAGGGTGGAGCTGAACTGCTTCTCTCTCAGACGCAGTGCTGCTGCTGCCTGCTTTCATTGACTTTGTGCATGCCTGGCTCCCACAATTACATTATTGTGGGTGCCCAAGCACCCACGGCCCCCTGAAGTTGTCTCCTATGGTAAGTTCAATGGGAAATACTCTCTGATTCTGGAGTGAGGTCCAGAGTGAGCCTGGGGGTGCAGCCTGGTAGATTTTGGCAGGTCCAAAGATACAGTACCACACAGAATATGTCTATTCACTTAAGGCAGGGGCAGCCAATGTGTTGCCCTCCAGATGTTGTTGAACTACAACTCCCATCATTCCTGGCTATTGGCCATGCTGGCTGGGTCTGATGAGAGTTGAAGTCCAACCTATGGTTACCAGATGTTCCCGGTTTTACAAATCCGTCCCCAGACAAAATCCATCCCCGGAATGTCCCCGGATTTCATTTAATGTCCCCGAATTTATATTTTAAGTGTTGTAGATTTATTAGTAGGGAATGAATGTTGCGTGATTGGTTCAATGGCACAAGACACATCATATGGGGACTTCCAGCGAGGCAAAATGGCAGGCGCCACAGCTGCGAGCAGCTCCTGAAGCCAGCCAGAGCCAACCACTCCCAGGCTGGCTCTGGGCTGCTGAGACTGCCACTGCCAAGGGGGAACGGGGGATGCCTGCCATGTCAACTGGGGGAACCACTGACACCCCCCCAAACCCCAAATCAAGCCGGGAGCGAGAGCGCCCGGCCACCCGCCCAGTGGCACTCCAGGGCCAGGGAAACCCTGGAGCTGACGCAGGGAGAAGGAGGAGAGGAGAAGAAGGAAGATAGAGAAAGAGGAAGGAGAAAAGAGGGGAACCCTGACCTTGCCGCGCCGCTGCTGCCACCGCTGCTGACAAAGAGAGGTAGGAGAGCACCAGGAGGGCAAGGACACATGGCCGAACCCAGGTCCGACCCGAGCCTACTCCACGGTGGCTAGCGCTCCAAGAGAGCAGGCTGGGGCCCAGAGGAAGGCTGTGTGGCAGAGGAGACCACAGAAGAGAAGATATTATTTCTTAATATATATATTTTAATAATTTTGTAAGTAACTTCCCCCCCCCTTTTTATTTTTTTAAAAAAGTGTCCCCGGATACTTTGAAAAAGCCTAGTAACCTTAGTCCAACCACATTTGGAGAGACCACTCTGGCTACTCCTGACTTAAGGCACACATCTTTTTAAAAATGATAAAGAGGAAGTTTGTCCCCTTGTGGATTCTATTCTATTTTATTTTATTGGCAAATTGCAAAAATAAATAAAACAGCCAAGCCATTTTTCCCCAGCTGGTGTTCAACTCTACTACTCATGAATATATTCAAGATTATCTACCGAAAGGCAGCGTGGTTTTAAGATCATTTGTTGTAGTTATTTTGTCATACTGCGTAACTACCAAAGATATAGCTGCTTTGGAGGAATAATCACACACGGTCAAAAATATGGGGGAAGGAACCTTCTTTAAAGAGCAGTTGGAATAAATGGGAACCCTACTCTAAACCAGAAGCTATAAATATATTGGAACCAGTCCTCCTCTTTGGAGATAGTCCTCTTCTGCCAAAGAAATGGGCATGTGTGATTACACCAACAATTGAAAAATATGAGCCTACAGCTTCCTGCAGAATTAAATATACCGAATAACTACCAAGGAAGACAACAGTTTTACTGCATCCATTTATATTCATGTATCTGGATTAGGGCAGATTCCATTTTCTTACCTTAGCGTGACCGGACTCTGTCAAAATTCCCCTGTTGACACATACTTAGTGCAGTTGAATAATGCAGAGACCATTAAAGTTTTCCTTCAGCAAGAACATTGAACATTTTCATCTGCACCGATTTGCATTACCTTTTCCTGTAATAGGGCAATTCTCCTTTAACCCAGAATACACAAACTTTAGATTATCTCATGTATCATCCAGACATTTTAATACAGCTCTTGATTTTCCACGCTGCACAATATTGGCTAAAGTTTCCATCAAACTCTTCCTGGTACTAGTTAATGCCAATCATTAAACACCCTAGGTGGGTTTTCTCTCTCCCCTCCTTCTCTATTTGACATCCTGTAATGGTGTGCTTGCGCTCTCTCTCTCTCTATATATATATATATATTCATAAACCTAAAGCTCCCTGAAACTCTATTTTTCAAGGGTATTTAAGTATACCTTCCTTAAGAAACCAGAGGCCTTTCTCTTAGGCATTGTTGATCAGAGCATGCAAAAGAAGGATCGAATCTTTTTTATGTATGCTACAACAGCAGCAAGGATAGGTAAAGGTAAAGGTAAAGGTACCCCTGCCCATACGGGCCAGTCTTGACAGACTCTGGGGTTGTGCGCCCATCTCACTCAAGAGGCCAGGGGCCAGCGCTGTCCGGAGACACTTCCGGGTCACGTGGCCAGCGTGACATCACTGCTCTGGCGAGCCAGAGCCGCACACGGAAACGCCGTTTACCTTCCCGCTGGTAAGCGGTCCCTATTTATCTACTTGCACCCGGAGGTGCTTTCGAACTGCTAGGTTGGCAGGCGCTGGGACCGAGCAGCGGGAGCGCACCCCGCCGCAGGGATTCGAACCGCCGACCTTTCGATCGGCAAGTCCTAGGCGCTGAGGCTTTAACCCACAGCGCCACTCATCGCTAAAAGCTGGAAAACTCAAGAATTACCCACAGTGGAAGAATGGCAGATGCAACTGATAGACTATATGGAATTGGCGGAGATGACTGGCAGAATCCAAGACCTGGGAGAAGAACTGGTGGAGGAAGACTGGAAGAAATTTAAGGACTATCTACAAAAACATTGTAAATTGTATGAATGTTAAGAAAGATGTAAGATTAGCAAAAACATGGCTTCAACAAACTAGGTATAAAGAATAGAAATTTAAATTTAATTGGAAGATGAAAAGATAAATTTTGGATAAGTAACATTTTATGATTAAGTTTCAATAAGAGTATGTTAAATCCCAAAATTTGAGATATTAATATTGGAAAATTATATTATATGAATTAAACCAAGTTAATAATTTGCTGGTAAAATTTATGAGTTTAGAAAGCAGGAACAAGGGTTGTGAGGAAGTCCAAAGATGAATATGAAATGTGGATATTGGAAAAGATTGTGTTATTATCTATGTATTTTATTGTTAAACTAAAATTTAATAAATATTATAAAAAAAAGAAACTCTATTTTTCCTCCTGCCACAAGAGGCTTCACTTATTACCTTCATCCATTCTGCTTTGTTCTAAATTAACTGCTTCCAAGCTAATGCATCACCTACTCTTAAAAAATGTTAAGGGATGGGCAGACACACAGAGCGAAGTACAGGAGTGAATCTGAGTAATGGTTGATGCAGAAACCATGTATGTTATGCACACTTTACAGTAAGCCCCATTGAACACAGTGCTACTTACTGCTACAGGGTAGATGATGCAGCCTTTGCTATCTGCTGTATTTCTAAAGCGGGGGCAAGGAAATAGTGTGGCTGCTTCTCTTTGGATCATCAAGTACCCACGCAGCATGGAAGAATGGTGAGGAAATAGCACATTGCTCCCTTTCTTAGGATTCACATGAGAACAGGTAATGTGTTGCCTGATTGTGCCAGCTTCCAGGGGCAAGGGCTTTAAAAATAAATGCTGTCATGGACTCTGCTACCACCTAACACCTCCAGCAAGAGAGGCAGACTGGACTAACGACTCAGGAAGGAAATGAGTATACTGTGCCACCTAGGAGAGTTTTGATTCCTAGAAGGATAAACCAAGCCTGATTCAGCAGTTCCCAGCCAGCAGATACCTGTTGCCCAATTTCATTAGCTTCCTGGGCAGGGGCTTCAAAGAAATACAGTCTTAGGCAGTGGACCCATAAGCAATGGGATTGCCATCAAAGGGAAATGAGACTTGGGATGGATCGACACACAGGAAAAAAACCAGCTATAAATAAGGCAGAAATTGGATTGTTGTAACAACGGGGGGGGGGGGGACCTATGGAACATAGTGTAGAAAAAAAATCTGCTCTCTGGCGCTATCCAGTGTTGCATGTTTATAATGCAATCAAATCATTGTTTCTTTACTTTGTTTAGTCGTTTAGTCGTGTCCGACTCTTCGTGACCCCATAGACCAGAGCATGCCAGGCACTCCTGTCTTCCACTGCCTCCTGCAGTTTGGTCAAACTCATGCTGGTAGCTTCGAGAACACTGTCCAGCCATCTCGTCCTCTGTCGTCCCCTTCTCCTTGTGCCCTCCATCTTTCCCAACATCAGGGTCTTTTCCAGGGAGTCTTCTCTTCTCATGAGGTGGCCAAAGTATTGGAGCCTCAGCTTCACAATCTGTCCTTCCAGTGAGCACTCAGGGCTGATTTCCTTAAGAATGGATAGGTTTGATCTTCTTGCAGTCCATGGGACTCTCAAGAGTCTCCTCCAGCACCATAATTCAGAAGCATCAATTCTTCGGCGATCAGCCTTCTTGATGGTCCAGCTCTCACTTCCCATAGTTTGGTGTGGTCGACACTGTCAAAGGATTTTGCATAGTCAATGAAGCAGAAGTAGATGTCTTTCTGGAACTCTCTAGCTTTCTCCATAATCCAGCGCATGTTTGCAATTTGGTCTCTGGTTCCTCTCCCCCTTCGAAATCCAGCTTGCACTTCTGGGAGTTCTCGGTCCACATACTGCTTAAACCTGCCTTGTAGAATTTTAAGCATAACCTTGCTAGCATGTGAAATTTACTAACGTAGCTGAATGCCTTGGATGGGCAAACAGGGCAGAGTTGATCTGACTTCACTTTGCCTGCACAACCCAGGTTTTCAGCACAGAACCAGAACAGGCAGGGAAGGAGGCAGGCACAAGTTGCTACGGTTCATAAGAATGTAATCACCATCACCAGAACACCACTCCACCTTGGGGCAGGGCTAGCGGGTCCGAATCTTGTGTTGGGTCATAGAGACAGGGATATAACATGTGAACACACCTCAGCTCTCCATCCTTCAAAGTATTTTCTCTCACCACCATATGTGGCACTACACAATCTGAATTTGTAGCTCCTGCATTATAAATGGATCCTGTCTTCAAAATGCAGCCATCCTCCATTCCAGATGTGTTAAATGCTTCTGGCAACATTAATGTCATTTCACCACCTCCCCAAACACAACACAAAGAGCATACTTTCTTCACTTGATGTGGAAGTATATCACCAAGTAAAGTTTCCTTATGTCAGTAATGACCCCTGGATCCCTGATGGGTAACTTACACTTAACTGGCAACATTCTGGGATGCTTCTATTAGCAGCAAAAGTCTGAACAGCTTGAACTTCAATAAAATGCACAGTAAATGACTGAGCTAATTCAACCTCATTAATCCTCAACCCAATACAACCATTTGGTGTCTTCATAGCAGCCTGCACACAACCTACAGAACATAAACACATCCCTGTAGGAAATCCAACACCCAAAATGTGTTGCAGCCCTGGCTCCTGAGTTGTCAGTGTGGGGTAAATAGCTACATAATTGCCAAGACCTAACTCCAGCTGCACCACATGAGCCTCAGTGTCTCGTTGAGTCTTGTTAACAATGGGAATTATGTGCCCCAAAATGGATGTTTCTGTCTCCCTGTAATGTTGAATCAGACAGGCAATTGCTTATAGGAAGTGGCAGAGATCCTGGTTTTGTTTATCCCTGATGCTCCACAATGAAGTACAAAATAAAATCACTTCACTGGGAGCAAAGTCGTTTTCAGATGCTTTGAACACTAGCAGAGGAACAGGTCCAGTTCTTATGCCAATCCTGCACCAAAACCATTCATTCTACAAGTGTTTGCAGGATAGGATATTTGAAATAATCTGCGAGGTGTTGTAAGCCTTCTCCATCCTCCATTAATTAAGCTTGACTAACATGTGTAGTGCATCTTTGAAAATTAGAGACCAATAATGTAGTTATTTGTATTTGGTCACCATGGCAAAGGCCATGGAAACAAGAAATCACTCCAGGTAATTAATTCCACAGAAGTGGCATGCTCATCAGCCAGTTTCTGTTTCTCTCAGCTTCTCATTTTTTTTCAATTTTAAATTCAATTCTCCACATTTTCACATAAGATTGCAATTTTTTTATTTTTTTAAAAATGTCCTCATGAAAATCCACCAATATTTTAGTGCAAATTCATCCTAATGTACACATTTGTGTTCAATTTTGCCTAATATACAGTTTTGAAAAGCAATTTTCCATTGTTTAAAGTGTTTGTTTGTTTTGTTATTTTCACTAATATTCACTTTACCACAGTATATGCATTTTACCACAGTATATGCATTTTATACACATTATATGACTGGACAACAGAATTCAGAGAAGTGGGAATTTTGAAGAATGGCTGTGTTTTTATCCTCACCTTGTTGTGGAAAGTGCAGATTAAGTAGATTCACCTTTTACTGCGAACTGAATTGAATTTCTGTCCCACGGTCTGGTTGTTTTTTTAAGCTCACTCTTCTTAGTAGGCTTGCTGGGCATTTTTAATGTGTCTGTGTTACAGCCTCAGGCTAAGAGTCCAAAACAGAAGCTCTCTACAGGTGTTCAGTTTGTTAGCGATAATGCATGTAGTGTGCTTCCTTTTGTCACCATTCCAGTTGGCCCCCAACTCATGAGGAGGACCTTGTGAAGAAGAAAACTTCCTGCATTCATAACAAACAAACAAAACCAAAGCCATTCAACTAGGGTAGTAAAGAGGCTACATATAGTTTGGGGGCCATCTGAGGGCATCTTGGCATGTCTTCAGTGCTCTCATGAAAAACAACTGGAAAACCTTTCCCCCAAAAAAATGGCAAAGAGGGGGTACTCTTTGCAGAATGAAGAATAGTCCACTCCCAAATTCTGCCCCCAAGTCTTCTCTAAATAAAATAAATTCGCACCAAATGGATTCAGTTTGGCACATTTCTACTTCATGCTTTTATTTCATCTGTGACTGTTCCCAAATAACTAATCTGGGGGTTTAGAACATTTAATGGAAAAAGATTGCCAACGGCTATTTCTGTTACAAACTCTTATAGACTAACAGAAAGTACTCTCGTTAACAAGTGCCTCTGAACAAAGATTACCAGGCCCACAACTCTCCAAGCCCCAATTAACAAGCCAAGTGTATTCCCTTTAAATCCATACAGAAGAAACTTTTGGGGACCAAGTGTGTTTAGGAATACATAATCTTCCAGTACACTTTGCTTTTCCAAATAGTTTCTCATTTATTCACCCTGCTCCAGCAAATGAACATTTTCCACTTCCCCTCACGGGATTCAGAGGGCTTTGGCTGAGAATACGAAACCCATATTCAAAGATTCACTTTAACTTGTGGTGCTTAAAAGTGGGAGCAGAGGGTGCAGGTAAGTCGTACCCTCAATATTCTCATATGCAGCATACGTGACCTTTCTCATGTTTCATGGGAAAATCCACAGGGGATTTCTAGTGACATGCACTTGAATATGTGCAGGCTCCTTCATGAGATCAATCAAAGATTCAACTTTATCATGGTTCCCAATTGCACAAAGAGTTCTGCTCATGTTCAAGTAAGCCTAAGTTGAAGCCTTTTGCAGATCCTCCTCACACAACACAGGAAAGATCAGGGACTGAGGGAATGTATGGTACACACAAGGGTATGGGGCTTGCATGCTTGCCCTTGCTCCTATCCCCATTTTGACCATTGCCTGTTCAGGCAAACAAAATGACTAGAATTTCTTCACATCTGGATGGAAACCCTCCAGTTCAGGGAGGAGAATATAAGTACATGCCCTCAGCAGAACTGGAGACCTTTAGGACATGAAGTGGCTATGTTTAACCTATGCCTCATAAATCCCAAGGTCTCAAAGTCAGGAACAGTGAATAATAGACATGTCCCAATACCTCCACTCTGCCATTTTATTTCTAGAATAGCTCCAGAACTTATGAGGCCATGGGATTTCAGTTTTATACCAATTAGAATTACTAGGAGAGCACTATTCCCCTCAAAGAGCTACAATTCCCAGAATTTTCCAGGAAGAGGGATTGTTAAATACATGCATAGGCAAACTCGACCTTCCAGATGTTTTGGGAGTACAACTCCCATCATCCTTGACCACTGGTCCTGTTAGCTAGGGATGATGTGAGTTGCAGTCCCAAAACATCTAGAGGGCTGAGTTTGCCTATGCTTAGTTAAATAACTGCTAGAATTGTAGTTCAGTGAGGGGAATAGCAGTTTCCTAACAACTCTGGCACCTTTAACAAACTACAAATCCCAGGGTTCATTGAGGAAAGCCATGGCTGTTAAAGTGGTAGCATAGTGCTTTAAATCTATAGTATGGTTGTGGCCTCTGTTTATCATGGAAACCAAACCTTTTAGCAGCAGCATTATTCTGGGTTGTTATTATTTCATCACTAGCACAGTATTAATGGTTATATAAGCTTCATACATTTCCTGCTTTATGTTACAATCTCCTGTATCAGTGGAGGGGGGGCAAATACTTCAAGCAACCCACTATCTTCTACAAGGAAAATGGACATGAATTTCCTTGACGGACATGAAAGCATTTTTAATATCAAAAGCAGAACCTAAATTAAAAAACATTCTTGCTTGAATAGTTTCTTCAGCACACTTACCAGGAAAGAACTCTACTGCCGTGTGAGTTTTAAATAGCTATTTCTCTCTGAACCTCTCCTCATGAAACATGATTTTCTTTGAAAATTCAGCATGTGCTCTTTTACAAATATGGAGTGCCAGCATAATTCCCATACTCTGGGCAGCCAAGATAATGTAGGAGTTTAAATTACAATTGATCAGAATACAATTTTTATACCAAAAACAATTTGAGAAAGCCCCGTTAATTCAGCTGATAGAAATCAGCCGTGAATATTGTGAACGAAGGATTCTTGGAGATAAGCTATTCCTCTAAAAGGAAAGAGGCTGAGCAATTACAATTCTGAAATGTAGTGCATGCCATCCTTTAAATTACTTCCAAGATGCAGAAAATACAAAAGTATATATAACCCTGATGGTGAAGCATGAACACTTATTGACGTTAATTCAGGAGTGATAGAAATCAGTCAGTGACAGCCATGAATATTGTGAATGAGGGATTCCTGAAGATAAGCTGTTCCTTTAAAGGAGAAAAAGTGGACGATTACATTTCCAAAATGTAGTACTCTACATGCCTTCTTTTAAATTACTTCGAAGATGCTGAAAATAAGAAAAATATATGAAGTATAGAACTAAAGCATGAACACTTATTGCAGCTGTTCGTCTCTATGGAGCAACAGAAAATAGCTTTTCTTCCCCCTTCCACATTTTATCTTGTTGTTACAAACTCACTAAATTCATCTTTACCTGCTATGGCATAAAATCCAAAACAGTGTAAGGACATACATTTTAACATACATCGAGTCTGAAAAATCATGCCAGAAAGGTCACAATTTCAGCACTTATGTTTGAAATGTATGTGGTTTTACATGATTTATCCAAGTTTGCTTAACTTTAAGGTTTCCTTCTGGTTACAGAATTTATCACTGATTCTCCCCCAACCCATTTTAGGCCAAATATGTAAACGCCTTTGGCTGAATATACACTGTGGAAATAAAAATGAATTTGAAATGAGAATGTGCATTTATTTTGGAAATGAGTGAAAATCTGAATTGAATGACACTCATTTCTTCTGAAATGAATGCATTTAGGAACAAAAGGGCACAAATATGACTGCCATTTGGGATTAGGGATATCCTGTCTCCAGTGGTAGAAGAGAAGCTGACTGCAGTGGCCGCCATCCCTTTCATGCTAAGAAACTTCTAGATGTTGCATCATTCCAGAGCACACTTAGAGAGAAATGGTGGCTGCCAACAGCAGTCACCATTTTGAGGGGAGGTTGTCATTTCTCCGCAAATGCAGCCCAACATCTGGGGCATTTGGGGTGGGTGGGAATGGTAGCCAGCAAGAGCAGCCAATGAAATTGGGTCTCCTGGTTGACGGGGGGGGGGGGGCAGGAAGAAAAACATCAAAGAAAAAAAACACATAAACACTCCAAAAGCACATGTAGTCACAGATGCAATTGTACAGATATGATTGCACCTAATAATTAAATGTGCTTTTAATTAGGGATGTGCACCACCACCAAGATTCGATCCAGATTTGATGCTTCACAATGAAAGCAGTAGCCCTCGCTTTTTTGCCTGCCCTTTTACTAGCTGCATTCATTTCCCCACTTCCAATTTTGACTCAAAATTATTAACACTTTGAAACAAAGGCCATGGCAACTGACACAATGCTGAAAGTGAAATAACTTCCTTCAAAAGTGCAGGTGATTAAACCTTAGTAAAACAAAAAAGAATGTCTTCAATTTAAAGAAAACTAGTTACTGGTCATTAAAGGTAGCCCATATGAACTCACCTAATTGGTTTTTCACATATGTTTTATTACTGTAATGTGCTTTTTGTAGATAATCTTTGCTTCAGACATGGCAGAGAATATTTAAATGAGTATTTCTTCCTCAACATTTTTATTATTCCCAGCATCTGCCTCCTACTTCATTCATTTGGACAACACTAGAGCTGTGATCATCATGACATTATTGAAAGGTTATTCCACATGTCACATTGTATAAAGTATAAATAGCTTGTTTTCTTTCTCGCCTCCTTGCCTGCTGGTCATCAAATACTTCAGTATAACTGGATAGTAGAGACCACAAAGTTAAGTTAGTCATGAATGCAGAGACTTGCATATTGTTATGAGTTTGTGGGTGCCTTGACTTCCCTAAATTCCTGGGTGCCAGACCCTCCCCTAAATTCCTGGGTCTAGTAGGTGTTGGACTTTAAACAACTCTTTCAGTATTAAGATGGGCTGCCAGACACGCCCAATCACCTGGGAAAAGAGCCATTATGGGGGGGAAAGAAAGGTAATGGGCAATTAACAAAGCAGATACCCTGTGCTGCACAGCAGACGGGTGTGAACCCCTCCTTCTACTGAGAGATTGTTAGCGGAAAAAGTGTGTCAGTCTATTAAAGGCAGCAAGCTGAGCAGAGGGACAGAGTGCCATATTTGATTTCTTTTTGGATCCAAGGCTGCAGCAATGGAAGAAACAGGACCCTCTTGTAGTGTAATGCTTTGAACCCCTCCACTGTAGGCACAGGTTTTTATAGATGTGTAATTAAACCATCTATCATAAAGACACCACAATCTCTGTTGTGCCTCATTTCCAAAGGAAACAAGAACACTGGATAAATGCCTAGACTGCTGGAATCTCACACCACTTGGAGATTGGGGTAGTGTGGAACAATGTGCAATAAAGATAGACAAGGAAGGCTAAAATACTGATATAGTCAAATAATATAGCCAATGACTCACCATTCATTGTCATTAGCCATGAAGCTCCAACACTGCATCTGGGTATGTGACTTACAGTACAATCACATATGTGTCTACCAAGAAGTAAGTCTTACTGATTCCAAGCAAGCTTTCTCCCAGGTAAGAATGTATAGGATTGCAGCCTTAGGCAACATAGCTATAATATGCAAAGGATTATATCCTACTAAATCATAATCAGAGCAGGAACATTGGAATCAGATGACATAAGCAGGCCAAGTCCATTGATTTCAATGGGTGTACTCCAAGAATGATTTGTTGTTGTTGTTGTTGTTGTTGTTTAGTCGTTTAGTCGTGTCCGACTCTTCATGACCCCATGGACCAGAGCACACCAGGCACTCCTGTCTTCCACTGCCTCTCGCAGTTTGGTCAGACTCATGTTGGTAGCTTCGAGAACACTGTCCAACCATCTCGTCCTCTGTCGTCCCCTTCTCCTTGTGCCCTCCATCTTTCCCAACATCAGGGTCTTTTCCAGGGAGTCTTCTCTTCTCATGAGGTGGCCAAAGTATTGGAGCCTCAGCTTCAGGATCTGTCCTTCCAGTGAGCACTCAGGGCTGATTTCCTTAAGAATGGATATGTTTGAATCATAGAATCATAGAGTTGGAAGAGACCACAAGGGCCATCGAGTCCAACCCCCTGCCAAGCAGGAAACACCACCAGAGCAGTCCTGACATATGGTTGTCAAGCCTCTGCTTAAAGACCTCCAAAGAAGGAGACTCCACCACACTCCTTGGCAGCAAATTCCACTGTCGAACAGCTCTTACTGTCAGGAAGTTCTTCCTAATGTTTAGCTGGAATCTTCTTTCTTGTAGTTTGGATCCATTGCTCCGTGTCCGCTTCTCTGGAGCAGCAGAAAACAACCTTTCTCCCTCCTCTATGTGACATCCTTTTATATATTTGAACATGGCTATCATATCACCCCTTAACCTTCTCTTCTCCAGGCTAAACATGCCCAGCTCCCTTAGCCGTTCCTCATAAGGCATCGTTTCCAGGCCTTTGACCATTTTGGTTGCCCTCCTCTGGACACGTTCCAGTTTGTCAGTGTCCTTCTTGAACTGTGGTGCCCAGAACTGGACACAGTACTCCAGGTGAGGTCTGACCAGAGCAGAATACAGTGGCACTATTACTTCCCTTGATCTAGATGCTATACTCCTATTGATGCAGCCCAGAATTGCATTGGCTTTTTTAGCTGCCGCGTCACACTGTTGGCTCATGTCAAGTTTGTGGTCAACCAAGACTCCTAGATCCTTTTCGCATGTACTGCTCTCAAGCCAGGTGTCACCCATCTTGTATTTGTGCCTCTCATTTTTTTTGCCCAAGTGCAATACTTTACATTTCTCCCTGTTAAAATTCATCTTGTTTGTTTTGGCCCAGTTCTCTAATCTGTCAAGGTCGTTTTGAAGTTTGATCCTGTCCTCTGGGGTGTTAGCCACCCCTCCCAGTTTGGTGTCATCTGCAAATTTGATCAGGATGCCCTTGAGTCCATCATCCAAGTCGTTGATAGAGATGTTGAATAAGACCGGGCCCAAGACAGAACCCTGTGGCACCCCACTAGTCACTCTTCTCCAGGATGAAGAGGAACCATTGATGAGCACCCTTTGGGTTCGGTCAGTCAGCCAGTTACAAATTCACTGAGTGGTAGCAGTCCATGGGACTCTCAAAAGTCTCCTCCAACACCATAATTCAAAAGCATCAATTCTTCGGCGATCAGCCTTCTTTATGGTCCAGCTCTCACTTCCCCAAGAATGATTTAGTTGGATACAATTCAATATCCTTTATACTCAGAAAGGGCAAATTAATGTTTTACCAACTGTCAGAGCTGCCTCTAGGTCCCAGCTCACAGAGGACCAACGCTAGGCTGTCGTAATGTACAAAAGTCTTTATTGAAGTTCAATTTCCATTTCAAAGCCGTAGCGCGCAGCCCTACATCTTAAACCCTAGATCGGCGAAGTCCCGTCTGAGTCTCCTCCCCTCTGACACCAGTTTAAGATCCTAGCCCTGCTCCACCTTTTCCGCTGCTCTCTCCTCTTCTGGGTCCTCCTGCCCGCTGGGGCACTGCCCTTTCTGGACTCTTCCGACGCTGAGTCGCTTAGCTCCTCCCCCTGCCTCCTGCGGGCTTTAGGACCCGGTTCCCAATCCTCATTCTCTGCTGTCCCGCGCTCCTGTACATTTGAACTTGTCTCTCGCGCCAACCCAGTGACCTTTCTCCTAACCGTTACACTACTTCGGTCACTGCTTCCCTCTTCCGGGATACTGGCCGGATCTGACCTCCCCTCCGTTGTCCGACTTTCTGATGGAGGCGTGGTCAGCCCTGCCTCATCTTCTCTCCCTGGTGGGGAATGCACTGGCCCCGATCCTTGGGACTCTTCCCCCCCACTCTGCTCTGGTGGGGAAGCTGGTCCTGATTTCCAACTACTGCTCTGGGAGTCCCTGCTGCCCCCTTGCTCCTGGGGCGTTCCCCTTAGGAACCCCCTACCCCTGGCCACTGGCGCCCCCTTCTGTGAATCTTCCGATTCGCTGGAGAGGCTCATGGAATCCCTCGGTCCACTGTCCTCTTCTCCTACGCTCCCCTCGGATTCTTCCCCTTCGCTCTCCATCTCCTCTCTTCCCTGTGCCTCTGCTCCTGAGCCCCTGACACCAACGTATATATTTAATTGAATATGCAACATAATGTCTTTCACACTCAGAAAGGTCAAATTATTATTATTTCCAATCCACAGGTTGATAAAAGTCA
Organism: Podarcis cretensis; assembly: GCF_951804945.1. Taxonomy (NCBI): domain Eukaryota; kingdom Metazoa; phylum Chordata; class Lepidosauria; order Squamata; family Lacertidae; genus Podarcis; species Podarcis cretensis. The sequence goes on along the minus strand of NC_137170.1, from coordinate 114,061,280 downwards.
TTGTGGGGCTGCAGAAGCAACCATGCTAGTCTCAAAACAACATTGTCCAATGTCCTGTAATCCTAAGCAAATTCCCAAACTGCTATTTTTCAACCATCCTAGCTCAAGAAATATTTACACATGCATCCCACACACCACAACCAAGATCCTTCTGACCTTTGGACAAGATCATTTCACAATGTAGTTCTTTCTCTGGCTAAAGGGCTCGGAACTTTATCATTTACAAACCAAAAGGGCAATTCTCCTATATATACCCAATAGTTATCAGACAACCTTATTCTGACACAATTAAGTGGGCCATGATGAATTAATCCAACACACACACATCTCTCCAAAGAATTGTTATATGCACACACCTTTTCCCCTTTATTTTTTGCACTGTTGTAGTTAGCTCCAGACAATGGCATAACAAAAAAAGCTTAAAATAGTTGCAGCCAACTTGTGCTCTCAAGAATATTACCATAAATCTATATTGCGCTCCTGAATTCATAGAATGTCAAGACTGTGCTTTGAATTTAGATCATAGTCATGAACTAATCTTTATATATGAGCTTCCAATGAAAGTTTCTTACTGATTTCCCAAGTTATGTTAATATGTACTTGGTGGGGGGGGTAAGAGACCGTAACTGGTGCTTAAACCAAATCTGCAGTCTGGTGCCTGCAATTTTTAAAACTAATAAGTGCTTGGAATCTATATTTTCTGCACTTTACTGAGGAAAGAATCTGAACCTGGGAATGTGTACAGACCATACCTTAAAAGCACATCCCCTCAAAAAAATTATAATCCTGGGAACTGTAGTTTGTAAAGGATGTTGGGAATTGTGAGGGGTAAATTACAGTTACCATGATTCTTGCTGGAGGATCTTTAAAGGTACGTTGTGTATGCAGCCCAAGTCTACAATCCTATGCACACACTTACATGGCATGGGATGTATGTAACCTAAGAGTCTTTGTGCTTCACAGGCACACCAAGTCCTAGGGACAGAGGGGTCTTCGGCCCCCTCAATATTTGCTGGCAGAGGGCTGGCCCCCTCAGTGTTGAGGGGGTGGAAGAGGCCAAGCAGCGAGTGGTTCAATGGCTGGCTCCTCCTGAGCAGGAGAGAAAAAGTCTGGCAGGTACAATCTCATTGCTCCACGCTCGGCATTCTCATGATGTGATGGCGTGCATGGCGCGAAGGACGTCACGTACGCACAATGCACACTGGGTGCATGACATCACACACACAGCGCATGTCATGTGCATGAACTTGTGCACACACAATGTGTGCCAGCCTCCCCTAATCTTGGGCTCAAGACAGCGACTCTGTTGCTTCATGTGCACTTGACATGAATAGCTGCTAGTTGGATTGCGGCAAATGATTACCAAGGAAGGTACATTCAACCAGCAGCTCAGAATTGTGTGTTTTTATTTTTAAAAATCCACCAAAATCCTTATATTCACCAAAAATTCACAAAATCCTTCAAAGCATGTGCTGGGAAAAAACTAAATAACTGGTATATATCACAATTTTGCGGTAAACCACAGTATACAAAAAAGGGTAAAAAATGTGTCAGTACTGTTAAAATCAAGCTTCAGGGAATACATTCTTTCTCAGTATTGTGTGTATAAATTTGATGTGCTTGCAGTAAAAAAAATACCAGTTTTGGTAAGTCAAGTCCTTTTTCCAAGATGCATAAGGTACTCCTTTAAATGTTCTTCTCTTGCAAATGTCAGTTTACCTTCTTACAAATGGATGCCATTTCAGTAAATCTATAAACTTAGATAAAACCCATAGCTTGAAGAGAAAGCAAGTTTTCATGTAAACATGTTTTATCACAATCTACAGCATTGACAAGTGCTGTTTCCCAGATGCGGAGAGGACAAGTGAACTACTGGACTGTGAGGGAGAATAAGTGTTTATTAAGAGGACACGGCAGCTATAAGGGTAGCTTTGCATTTTGCCTGCATTTGAAGTGTGCATGTGTTGCCCTTTTTCTTTTTCTTTTTTGTATACCTAGTGCAAAGTTTGGAAAGCCATTTCTGCAGGGAAATATGTTGAAGGTGTTTCCTCATATGGTGCTAGGACATCTCTGCCCCCACCCCATCCAATTCAAATGCTGCACCAGCTATTTTTAAAACAAAAACAAAAAACAAGCAGGAAGCACTTAATTCTTCATTTCCAGCATCAACGTAACATACAAAGTCACACTATAATGTGTGCATGTTTAAAATGCAGTATATGCATTGCATCCTGCTCTGGTGTGCACACACACACACATGCACAAACAGACACACAGAAGTGGCTCGCCCGGTGAAGTGAAGCCACAATCCCAGCTTCCTGGCCCCAGGGTCACTGCCACTTACTATGAAGGGTAAGGCGGTGGGCAGGTACAATCTCAAGCACCCTTAACTAAAATTCCCAGGATTCTTGGTTATGGGGTGTATGCTGTCCTTGTTTACCCCTGCCTCCACTCTCCACTATCCTCCATTCTCAGATATGTTTCTAGATTGTAAGTTCTTTGGGACAGGGACATTTCCTCTTATAGTTTGTAAAGCTCAGCACATACTGATGGCACAACAGTACCCCTAACACACCCAGGAAGAAGAAAGGAAAATTCCTTTCCTTTCCCAGAGACAGAAGTGAATTCTGGCTATCCCAGGTTTGTTGAAGTAATAATAGGAAAGTTTAAATTAACTTGTTAGCAGAAGAAATGTGTTCTGCAGGTTGGAATGGAAGGGGGGAGAGGCTTTTAAAGCTGTTGTTAGAAGTGCTGCAGCCGAAAGCATTAAAAAGACTGTGGAAAATGCTCACACCAGGGGCACAATTGTTGCTTGTTGAGATTATTTGTTTTAATGCTTATTCTCTTATGTTCTTTTGCCTCACAATAAACCAAAAATGAAAATCTGTGAACTCCACTTATGGAGACCAAAGTAGGCTATTTCACATGATGTCAGGATGTGCTCTACGAAACATAATCTTTTGTGAAGGTCCATTATGTTTAATCAATAGAGTCCTGGGGTTCAGGTGCTCTTTAGAAGTGGCAAGCCTTTCCACTTTCGCTCAAAGAGTTTGGAGCTGCAAAAAGTTCACTGTGCCCTGCAAATAAAAAATTAAAAAGACAGCATTTCCATTTCTGATCCTTTCCCCCTGGTAATGACTATAAACAAACTGCATAAACAAACTACAAGACTATAAACAAACTACAAACTACAAGAACCATTCCACTAATTTAGCAGGAGACAGAACAGTATGGCGAGCCACATGCATCGTTCTGGAAATAAAGTGGAAAGCCAAGATGGCTCAGAGACACGAAGGAACTGGAAAGTGGCACTGTAAGATCTGCAGCTCTTTCATACAAGGGCATATGCAGACACAAGAAAAATGCTAAAGTGTGTTAACGCAGCACAGATTCTGCAAAAACACACAGCTCTGCCAACACAGAAATTCACCAGCTACTAGAAGTCTTAAGTTTTCCATCCTACCCACACATTCTTATGAGACAGTCCTATTGATCTCAGTGGAACTTGCATCCATGTAAGCAGTGTTTTCTTCTGGGGGTATGCAGGGGTACGCCTACCCCTAAACACTTTGTGAATCTTTGTACTTTTGTCCATTTCCTGTATTTATTTTTCCCAATTTGAATTATAAAATGGTGGTTTTCTTGAGTCAAAATGAGAGTACCCTAAAACATTTTTAAGGGGGGAAAAGCACTGCATGTAAGACTGCATGGCATTAATCTGCGAGTTCCTTGATGACTTCATAACAAAGACAAGGTTCAACCTGGAGGTTCCATGGCTCAGTCTCATCCATTCCAGTGCTGGGACATCCTTTCCAAGTGGTATAATAATAATAACTAAAAAGGCACATGTGACACAAAAAGAACATAACAAGAAAGATATGGTTCATACCTATCACCCCTAAACAGAGTGTTCCACTAAAGGCCAGGACATATACTTGAGAGAATTTGTACTTGAGTACAGCATTTATACTCACTCTCTGGACTTCCGGGGAGGAATGATGGCTGACTAGTCATCAGTTGCCATGGTGATTAAGATAGCCAAGATAGATATCCTGGTTATCAAAACTCCCTTTTGAGACAAGGGAGTTCAAGGATAAAGTCTATCCTGGACATTTAAGGATAATAATAATTCAAAAGCTACTTTTGGACTTTTTGAGTGGAAAAAGGTGAATCTGAGATGCTTTGGATGGGAGAACCATAAAACAACGCTTAGCAGACTAAGCAGCAGCTAAATAATATATCTAGATCTCATTCTGGAGTGCAAGCTTTGAATATTTTGAATGACTATCATATACGTAATTGGCAACCAGAGAATCAGGAGTTCCTTCTTTTTCTTTTCCTTCTTTATTTCATTTCTCTTATCTTATCTCTTTGTGATTTCCAATTCATGCTTTACTTATGCTGATTTTTGAAGTTCCCTATTTTGGATTAATGAAGATACACACAGGAAGCATTATATTTTATGTGGAAAACTTTCAATAAAATTTGATTAAAAAAAATTATACTCCCAAAGATGCATAAAGAACAGAGCGGCCATTTCCTGAAAAGGTGATGGATCAGCCTGTTCTCATTGAAATATCTGGACTGGTATAAATGCATAAATACCTGGGGCATCAAATGTATCTCAAAATGTATTTCTTTCTTATACAATGCCTCTCAAAACCCCTTCTGCACCTCCACAGTTGTCTTTTAATTGTATTTTAAAAGCAGTCAGAAGAGAGAATTCTAAGATTCAGGGATGAACCTTTACAGAGCAAAAATAAAAAAGAGCTGATTTTTCTTTGGTTTTCCCCACCTGCTTTTCTTTCCAAAAGGCATTTATCAGATTGGAGGGTTTTAAAATATATATTTCCCCCTTTTTGCCTCTTCAGGGTAGCAAATGCAAAGCCACGCCAAGCTGCTGTCACATTTCCATACATGCCAACGGCAGTCACCAAGGCAGTGGCTGAAGCTCTTTATGGTCTCATAACCAGCCCTGTTAACTAATGTAAATGGCTACAGCACTTTTGATACAGCCTGGCTATCAAATCTGTTCCAGTAGCCAACAGCATCCTAAGCGGTTTCACTGAACAAGGACGGTAACAATAGATGTCAAGCTGTCACCACAGTTGGATGTTTCTGGCTGGTCTTGTCATTTCCAATCTGCCCCAGCAGTAGTCTCTGTCTCTCATTCCGTTCCCATTCATCTTCTCCCGAACTGTTCCGTTTGTTGACTTTAAGACAACCCCTCTCATTATAAATAGTTAGCCCAATTAGTAACAGCATTTATGGCTGGTCGCAAAGCTCATTAGGAAGCCTGTATGGGGGTCTCTTTCCCATAACCCTAATTGGCTTCCACATACCTTGATACTCAGGCCTAGTCCGATGATGAGTTTTTCCTGTTTTAATTCTGTTTTATTATTGCTTTTCTGTTTTTTATTTCTGTATGCCATTCAGGTGTTCCCTGAATGCGGAACAGTTTATAAATTCTGAAATAAATTGATTTTATTGAACAACCCAAGGCAAGGTTTCTTCTTTAGGGTCTGCAATTTTGTTGTTGTTTTTTTAATAATTTTTATTAACCGACCAATCAAATCAAATCAAATCACATCACATAAATTCCGAATTACAAAGCCGAATTTTAAATTTTTGTTGAGGGGACCCATATTTCAAGTTCCGAAGGGGGATTCCGATCATCTTCTTGCTACTGCGTTAATATCCAAATCAGTCCAAATAAAGTTCATAATTCTATCCAGTCTTATCTTGCTTTTTCCACATCTCATCTTGTTCGTATATATTTTTTCTTTTTTTCTTTATGATCTCTTCTGATAATCTCCTTAAGCAGATAAACACCAATTATAATCCTGTGTGAATTATTCCGTTCGTCCAATCCTCATATCGAGATGGTTTCCATATATCATCGCTTTATAAATAACATCGCTCTTTCCATCATTTATCTCGCAATCTGTCGTTCTTAAGTCCCTCTGAGGAGTCTCCCACACAATATAAAAGCAGCTCTATTCCTCCTCCCAGACTCAAGTCCTCTGACAGAGCTTACCAACATGGCGACGGTATTTTTAACTGCGTCATTCCAAAGCTCTTATACTTTTCACGATCTTCTTAAAACATGCTTTGGTTAGAAAATTTATCTCCACACAGTCATAAATCCACAGCTTGTCATTAAAACGACATTTCTGACTTGTGGGGGGGGGGATTCTTGTTTAATCACATAGAGGAAAGAAAGGAAAGTTTTTTCCCCTCCCCCATCCAGTCCCTTTGCCATACCGAGTCTTGGCATATCTTCTCATGATTTATTCTTGTTCCTCCAACTCGTCTTGTTTATCAGAGATCTCTTCAGTTAGCAGTCTTTACTCCCCCTCCTTCCTTGAAATATGTGCATTCGCTTCCTCCTAATTGTTTCTTTTGAAGTTCTTGCAGCTAGGGGCGCGGATCAGAGACAGCGTCCAGGAGCGCCGAGATCCACAGGAGGGCATTCTGCCTAGTGCCCCCATCCCCAAAAATTCGGGGGTGGTATAGGGCACAGCAGGCAAGGCCAGCCCCCCCCCAACCTTGGGGGGGTAGGGAGGCTATTTACTCCCATCACAGCCTCCTAATTACCTCGTGTGGGTCGGAGAGATGTTATTGTCAGCCATCTTCCGATGCGCCCCTAGTGGCCTCTCAGGGTCTGCAATTTTGAGGCCTTTCTTGTGGTCCGGGGCCAAAGAAAGCTTTCTAGATAAGCTGCCCTAATAGAATGCCTGAGACGAGTAGGTGACTTGTGTTGCGGGTAGCAGGAAATCAAATCAGGAAGGAACAAGCCTCTCAAGCAAAACTTTTCTTTGTTGCTACATAGCAAGAATGGGAAAAGAAAGGACTCCATGCCTCGCAAACTACAGGAGCTCAGGAGGTCGCAAAAGCATTACACTGAAACACAGGACCTCCTGGCTTGCGCATAAGTGTGACAAATAAAGATCCACAGTCCAATGACAGATACAGTCCAGGATTTCTACAAAAAGAGCCTCTTAGCCCCAAAGGCAGGTCCCCTTTCTACAAAGGAACACAGAGTTAGACGGTATTTATCTATTTATCACATTTATATCCCACCTTTCCTCCAAGGAACTCAAGTTAACATACCAACATGACTCCGTTTCTCCCTTGTAACAAGCTGAGAGCTGATGGCACAACACATGCTAAGCTACAGTAAGAATTTTGCACGTTGTTGCCACATTGTCAAGCCTATTAACCTGGGGGGGAAGAGCTGGAAGAGCTGGATAGCGTTCTCCGAATAGGAAGAGGCTGCCAAATGAACTGAAGCGCTATATAGACTCACATCACCTTCCTACATTATGCTACTCAGAAGAGGGAAACCCATTCTAGAAAGGCATAATGAACTGGGTGATATGTGTGCTTTTTCTAGACAGATTTAAAGGTAAAGGTAAAGGTACCCCTGCCTGTACGGGCCAGTCTTGACAGACTCTGGGGTTGTGCACCCATCTCACTTAAGAGGCCAGGGGCCAGCGCTGTCCGGAGACACTTCCGGGTCACGTGGCCAGCGTGACATCGCTGCTCTGGCCAGAGCCAGAGCCAGAGCCGCACACGGAAACGCCGTTTACCTTCCCGCTGGTAAGCGGTCCCTATTTATCTACTTGCACCCGGAGGTGCTTTCGAACTGCTAGGTTGGCAGGCGCTGGGACCGAGCAGCGGGAGCGCACCCCGCCGCAGGGATTCGAACCGCCGACCTTTCGATCGGCAAGCCCTAGGCGCTGAGGCTTTAACCCACAGCGCCACCTGCGTCCCGCGCCACCTGCGTCCCAAGACAGATTTATGGCACAGTTATTATGTAAAAACTAAAAGTCAGCCTTTATGAACACTCAGCACACAAAATAAAACTGTCTCTGGAGTTATATTTTTAAAGCCCTGACAGAGGCAATTGGTGAGTGGGAAAGGGGGTAGTACTGGTAGTATCAGCCCCTAGTTGCATTAGTAGTAGTTGCAGTAATAACAATAACCAACTTCTCAGGGCTGTTGTGAGGATAAAATGAAGAAGAGGAAGAAGTGAGCCATGTATGCCACTTTAAATTCTTTATAGGAAAAGAGGGATACAAAGATTGTAGTAGCAGTGGTACTGTTAAAGATAATAGCTACCATACTATTCAGAGCCTGAAAAACAGGTCTCTAAGGAGCAAATATCTACTTAGCGTGTGCAAATATTTATTTTAAAGAAACCAACTTAGATTAGCCATAGAAACAGTACCTTTAAAGGGCAGAGGGAATCTCAAAGCTGTAGCAGAAAATTACAAATGCACACTATTTGTCCCGTTTTCATTCTGGGTGACAGCAAGGGAGATATGAAGGACACAGTAAAATGAAATAGGAGTGAAAGTGGGGTTGTTGCTATTGACTGGATGCAAACTGGCATCTTCATTTATTTCAGTGGCAGCAACCCAATGTTTTTGGTTTCACCGTGAAAAGGACTGGGAGAATGTTGAAAACAAGGATAGTCGAGCTGTCTATTACATTTCCATCATGTGTGGTGGGACCGTTCTTTTCCCCTGCTCTAAATGCAACCCAATTTTCTTCTTGCCTCGCTATTTTGCCAAGCATGTCTACAGGATTTCTGAAGACAAAGAATAAGCAGGGCTTTTTTTCAGCCGGAGCTGAGCCTCGGCACCTCTTAGGTAGGCACCATTGCCATTCTAAGAGAACAAGGGAGAAGTTCAGAGTGAGTTCTGGCACCTCTTTTTCTACAAAAATAGCACTGAGAATGAACATGTAGATATGTCCAGATAAAGCCCACATCAATGATGAGCATGGTTGGGCACCTACCAACTGCCGCAACTGACTCAGAAGGGTCCATCACTACCCCTGCTATCCCCATCAGAAACCCACTTATGCTGCTATTGTGATGAGTGCTACCACTGCCAATCAATCATTCACCTCCACCTGAACCTATCCCTGACTTACAGTGGTGGCAGCCCTTTGGACTGACACCTGAGCCAGACTTTTGGCTTCTTCAAATATTACTTTCCGGTTGCTTTGACTTGTATAAGTTGTCTACACATGGAAAAAAACTTAAAGGTTTTTGATTTCAATAGTGTTAATGTGATTGTGACTTAGCCTATTTACTAAATATTACTATATCTAAACTGTCTGCACACGTACGGGTTGCAATTCAGGGCTTCTGCGCATGCACAAAGTGCAATTTAGCACTTCTGCGCATGCGCGACCGCCAAAACCTGGAAGTAACCCTTTCCAGTACTTCCGGGTTTCGGCGGGGGCGTAACCCAAAAAAACGCAACCTGAAGCGACTATAACTGGAGGTATGACTGTATCTAAAAATAAATAAAACTCTTGTTTCTGTAAAGAAGATGTAATGCTTTTCCCCAAAAAAAATTCATTGCGCATTACACAAACATGCATTTGTGATTAATCGCCTCATCACAATTCAGCCCTGAAAAGTTCTAACATGATTTAAGCTTGTTTATAAGTTTATAAACTGATGACACTATATTGTATTATTTATATGTGGGGAAACGTATCGGGCTCAAATGTGTATATAATGACTTCCAATGATTTTATACACTTTCACCATAATAATATATTTTTTTTCAACCATGAAAAATTCAGATTTGGAGATGGTGGTTTAATGACAATATTGATTTCATTTGTTTCAAAAATGATTTTTAAATTTGGTTGCATGTCATCTCGTCTTTTCTCCTACCTGTCATTGTTCATGGAGAGCAATGTGTTATTTCTATGAAACCTTTAGCAATACTCAACAGCTATTGATGGGGAAATAGTAAAACTCCTATACCTATACCACATGTACAGGAAATGCAACTTTTAAAAAAAGTTATGTAGAAAAGGGCACCTTGGTAGGTACAGCTTGCCACACATAGCATAGGAAGCTGCTGTGGAATGTAACATAAGCAATCAAGTACAACATTTCCTGTTTGTCGAGAGTGGACACGCAGGGGGGTGTCCTGTCACACCTGGTCTGGAGCTTCCTCCACCTGCATGTGACCAGGTAGATGGGTGTGACCCTGGGAGACCCTATAAAAGGGGCTGGTCATGCAGCCACCTCCCTCTTTTTCTTCTTCTTGATGCCATGCTCTCTTGATACTGATGTATTTTGAGGTTTGCTGGCTCTCAGCCACCAGGACATGGGCCCATTCCTATACGGAATTAACTCAAACCCTTTTCTGTAACGCTAAACTAAAGGATACTATTAATCAATATATCCTCTCCTAGTATCTACAACATTCCCACAGCTGCCTTATACAGAGTCAGACCATTGATCCATCTACCTCAATGTTGTCAATGCTTACTGGTAGCAGGAGTCCAGGGAGTACTAGGAATTGAACCTGCAACCTTCTGCATGCAAAGTAGCTGCTCTGTCCACTAAGCTATGATCCACTAAGCTGAGAATGAGAGAATCTCCTCATGCTATTAAAAGCACAGGAGTAATATCTTCCTTTGACTCTTTTCTTCCCTGCCGCAGAACCAATTGGCAGAAAGAGAAGGCTGCAATTCCCAATCACGCCTTATAAATCAGACAAAGGACGGTGTGCAATTTAAGAATGGTATCCAGTTGGGGGGGGGGGAATCAAGTAGAAAAAATAATGTACAGTTACCACCAGTAAAAAGATTCCACCCAGGATAAGAAGTATTTTAAAAAGCAAATAATCATTTCTGTTGCTAAGGGGTTTTTAAAAAGCTTTTCTTTCCAGATCCCTTCAGTTTTAATCCAGTGTTGATATGACTACATATTCCCTTTCAAACTGATCTATACATGTTCTGCTGCATCTGGTTTTCAGAACAAAGGAAAGTGATTTGTGTCTGTCAAAGTGACAGTGCATAGTATCTCCATTCCAGTGCTTGAAGTGCTTCTCACAGTAGGATGCATTCCCTGCCCGCCCGCCCCTCACCCCTTAGATCAATGATATCATGGGTCATAAAAAAAATTCCCTGCTAGCTTAGGGGGTCAGTGGCTATTCTTGAAGCCACGACAGCACCAAACTATGTAAAAAAAATGCACTCTGATCACTCTACCATTGGCGGTTAGCCTCTACTCCGAATCTGTCACTTAAAAAAAAAAAAAAATAAGAAGATCGAAAGAGATGACCCAAGCTGCTGAAAATGACCTTTTAATGTGCAAGAATACATCAACACAATCAGCATTCCTTCAGCAGTGTAGATGGTGAGAAGCTTTCTTGCTAACTAAATGCTGACCAAACTGCAGCATGGCCCGGCTTTCTGATGAAAGCTTGGAATTCTCAAGCATGAAAATAGAGGAGAGGCCCAGTTTGTTGGCTACTGATGCCACTACATTCTTGAGATATCATTTATCTTACTGCTGTTCATAAAGGACTTAGGCATTTGTAAGTTTTTCTCTAAAGTGAGAGAAAGACATAGACCCCACAAACATGCCCTCTCGGCTTTCCAGTTGAACCTCTCCCACTCACAGTTCCCAAGGCAGTGAAATAATTCAAGAGGAAAGGGTGAACATAATTGCTCAGGGATGTGTGGAACATTTTTATAGAGAATCCTTGCTATCTTTCTATGATGGGTATAGTTACATAATTTTATTTTCTTAGGATGTGTATGAGCAATAGCATGAACCAGCCATCCTGAGCTCTAGTGGGCTGCAAATTGTAGGTTAGTCTGGGAAGGAGGAAAAGACTTGATGTTTTACAAAGAAGATGCTTGAAGTGTATGGGTGCCAGGAAAACATTTTCTGTTGCACTCCCAAATGCCAGCTCAATAATGGAGAGATGACAGTCCCTGAAACATACCACAACTGCTATGTTTCCTTGCCAAAAAATAACAACTATATATCACCTATATTGCCACAGAGGAGGAAAAGCAGAAGAAGTGTCAGAATTTCAAGCACACATCAGCAGGATTGCCCCTCCAGAGGCTCATCTTGGACTTCCTCGAGTGGGAATGCACTTCCTGATTATCAAGGTGACATGGGCAAGTTCCTCACTGATGGTGAGCTAACCAGAGTCAACATCCACCTTATTAGCACCGTACGCCCAAAATCCCCACCATCTCCACCATGGCCCACTACCCACAACAACAGGCCCAGGAAAGAACCCTGCGGCACCCCACTTATCAATTTTTTTCCAGGATGGTGAGGAACCATTAGTGAGAGATCTTTGGGTTCAGCCAGTCAACCAGCTACTGTATTCTGATGTCAACAATGCCATGTGGGTGATGGAGAAAAACTCTTCATGCATGAGGATCATCCATCTCACAATAAACACCCATTTGCAAGATTGTGTGTGTGAAATGTTAGAAAAGCTAGTACCACCTTAAAGACATATTCATTTTCCTCCCAAGGTTCCTCTTTGTCTGGGCAGAACACAGGAGGAATATCCCCCCCCCCAGCAAGTTTGCCAGTTGAAATCTCAGAAGGGTTTACTCACAAGTGCTTACTTGTCCATTCACAGAAAGGACTCCTACCTGACTACAACAAGCTAAGGCGAAAGTCAAGCAATTGTTTTAAGAAAGTTGAAAGTAATCTGAGAGAGACATTGCTTCCAGTGGTGTGCACACATTTTTCTCCCACCATTTCATCTGGTTGAAATGAAAAAGATTTTGCAGGTTTTGAAAAGCCTGCAACACTATTTGCCAAAATAGAAAATGAACCTACTGTATACGTCATGAGCAGCAATGCAGCTTTCAAACTACCTTCAATTAACAGAATAAAACAAAAATACAACCCCAATAAAATTTGCTGTGGGTCTCCAATATGAGCCAGTAAAGTGTTTTCATGAATAAAAGACAAGGGGCAACAACAGGGTCTCATGGCATGTTAATGACTCACAGGTTTGTGGCATAAGCTTTTGTGGACTACTCCACAACAATGCTATTATTGCCATAATAAATCAGTCAGTTAGAGCCACTATGGTGTAGTGGTTAGCATGTTGGAACCTAAGAGACCAGGGTTCCAATCTCAGCCATGAAACTTATTAGGTGACCTCGTGTCAGTCACTCATGCTCAGGCTAGCCCACCCCTGAGGGTTGTTATTGTGATGGCCTGAGACTCGGGCTTGGACTCGGAACTAGAGGAGACTCAGTCTGCACTGGATCCTTTGCCTCAGGCATCATTTGAACCAAGTCTGGGGCCTGATCCTGAAGAGTTCCAGTCTGCACAGTTTCCCCTGCAACAAACACCAGCTGGGCCGAGTCAGGGGCCTGAGCCTGCCCTAGCTCCAGATGCAGGGATTACCTCGTTGCCTTCAGCTGGACCATCACTTACAGCTGCTCCACTACCGGTGTGGTCAGGGGAGGCTGAGGTGACTCTTGGGTCTAATAACCCACCAACGTCTCCTGAGCTGCAGAGACTAAGGTCTGAAAGAAGGAGAGACCTGAGCAGGAGAAGTGCTTGCCTTCGGGCGAAACAGGGAGGTGAGTCGCCAGAGGATCAGGACTGGCCGCTACCCCAACAAAGATAAAAGGCTGTCGGACCCCGCTCCAGGTTGTGGGAGCAACATTGCTGTATGCGAGATCCTGTACCTGTACTTGCCTGGTTTCCTGCCTTGTGTCCTGCCTTGGCCTTGTCGGACTGACTCCCAGCGAAACCTTCAGATTCTGGACCGATCCTGGACCGCGTTTCAAGGGTTACCCCTGGGCCCAGAACAGTTATGAGGATAAAATGAGGAGGAGAACTATTTATGCTACGTTGAGCTTCTGGAAGGAAATGTGGGGAATAAATGCAATAATAAATAAATAGTCTTCAAGGTGCACTAGAGTATTTGTTGTTTTTCCTGTAATGGCTATGCCTCTGGAAACAAGAGACTCCTCTAAGCATTCTCTATAGGTTATTAGATGAGGCAATACACATACTTCACTTCATAGGCCTGTTCTGGCAAACACTGACCACTGCAATCAACACAATCTAAATACATACATTACAATAAGTTGGACTAGATGACCCTCAGGGTCCCTTCCAGCTCTACAAATCTATGATTCTATGTTTGCTCACTGATTTATCACCCAGAAATGCTTTCCATACAGGAAACACATCTGAAGCAGCCCTAACTTAAATATACTTACTGTTCTATTTCATAAAATGTTTTCCCTCCCCACTGAGCAAGGCAAGTGGTGAAATGTAATCACATCTGGCAAGGCGAACTAGAAGAACATTTACCCTTTTCTTTAATACTTTCTGTAGTCAACTTGAATTTCAATGTTGGTGAAATAAAATTATATCTTGGCCTTTGATTTTGGAAGATATTGTTTCATAACTGCAAGTGCTGAGTTGATGGCTTGGTTTCCTTGAAATTCTGTCTATTAAAAGGTTGCGATTAACGAGCTATGATCAGCACATGCAAAACAGATTGGCTATTAGATGATTAGCTCAATGGTAGGCCCACATGAAGCCATTTATCAAGGTAGATTTTCCTGTCAATTCTCATGCATTTTCTGTTTGCAGAAGCACAAAAGAGGTGGCAGTGTGACTGACATCCAGTCCAGTGCACGTAGTAATTTTCCAGTGGCTGACAGCCTAAAGACACGGTTTCACTGAAGTGTTTTCTTTCACAGAGCTCCAGAGGAAATTTAGTGACATTAGGAGAGACACAATGAACCCATGGGAAGGTTACTGGCATTTTTATACCAGAAGCACATTACGTAAACAATAGTGACATCTTCTGGCAATGTGCAAGTTTCGAACAAACAACTCTTCATACAGCTTTTCCAAACCAGGATGTTCAAGTGGCTAATGCACATGGCAAAATGCCACAGAACAGCAGCAAATGGGAGTGGCGTAGAATGGATGGGAGAATTTCAGCTTCTCACAATCTCTATTTATTTAATCTTAATTTGCCCCACTTTCCATTTTTTCTTAAATCCTCATGAAAATTCTTCAACATTTTAGCACACATTTCTCTTCATATACACATTTCTGGATAACATACACTTCCCCCCTAACACAATGCATTTTAATATATTATGTGAATTAATATATACATTTTTACGCACACTTTCTTGTTATCTGTTTTTGTACACATTTTCTGTTTAATGAGCTGCATTGCAAAATTGCAAATTTCACAGTGTGAATTAGGTAGGTTCACATTTTTAAAAAAAGCAAACCAAATTTCTTCCTCATCCCTACATGGAGGATTTATTTTTTTTAAGCTGTTTGCTCAAAGAAACTAAGTTGCAATTAGTTTCCATTGATATTAATGGTACTTCTTAAAATCATGACTAACTTTTCACATTGACTTCAAAGGGACATAAAGTGCAATGAATTTAATTCATTTCACACGCTAGCAAGGTTATGCTTAAAATTCTATAAGGCAGGCTTAAACAGTATGTGGACTGAGAAAAAATGGGAGTGCCTCATCACCTCATCTGTCTCCTGAGAAATCTCTATGTGGGACAAGAAGCTACAGTTAGAACTGGATATGGAACAACTGATTGGTTCAAAATTGGGAAAGGAGTACGGCAAGGCTGCATATTGTCTCCCTGCTTATTTAACTTATATGCAGAATTCATCATGCAAAAGGCTGGGCTGGATGAATCCCAAGCTGGAATTAAGATTGCCGGAAGAAATATCAACAACCTCAGATATGCAGATGACACAACCTTGATGACAGAAAGTGAGGAGGAATTAAAGAACCTTTTAATGAGGGTGAAAGAGGAGAGCGCAAAATATGGTCTGAAGCTCAACATCAAAAAAACGAAGATCATGGCCACTGGTCCCATCACCTCCTGGCAAATAGAAGGGGAAGAAATGGAGGCAGTGAGAGATTTTACTTTCTTGGGCTCCATGATCACTGCAGATGGTGACAGCAGTCACAAAATTAAAAGACGCCTGCTTCTTGGCAAAAAAGCAATGACAAACCTAGACAGCATCTTAAAAAGCAGAGACATCACCTTGCCAACAAAGGTCCGTATAGTGAAAGCTATGGTTTTCCCAGTAGTGATGTATGGAAGTGGGAGTTGGACCATAAAGAAGGCTGATCGCCGAAGAAATGATGCATTTGAATTATGGTGCTGGAGGAGACTCTTGAGAGTCCCATGGACTGCAAGAAGATCAAACCTATCCATTCTTAAGGAAATCAGCCCTGAGTGCTCACTGGAAGGACAGATTC
Source organism: Podarcis cretensis (assembly GCF_951804945.1). Classification (NCBI taxonomy): domain Eukaryota; kingdom Metazoa; phylum Chordata; class Lepidosauria; order Squamata; family Lacertidae; genus Podarcis; species Podarcis cretensis. The sequence goes on along the minus strand of NC_137170.1, from coordinate 114,045,195 downwards.
TGAAGCTGAGGCTCCAATACTTTGGCCACCTCATGAGAAGAGAAGACTCCCTGGAAAAGACCCTAATGTTGGGAAAGATGGAGGGTACAAGGAGATGGGGATGACAGAGGACGAGATGGTCGGACAGTGTTCTCGAAGCTACCAGCATGAGTTTGACCAAACTGCAGGAGGCAGTGGAAGACAGGAGTGCCTGGTGTGCTCTGGTCCATGGGGTCATGACTAAACAACAACAGTCCACACACATCTGGGTGTGTGTGTATATATACAGTATACATAGAGAGATTTTCTCTGCACCTTGTAATTCACAGCTTAATGTATGAGCTAACATCATGCTTCAACTTATGCAAGTTAATATGAAAATTCTGTAAGTGAAGGTTGAGCCTACAATGGTTCATTCACCCATGCAAGTCATCCTTCTCAAGCCATGAACATACACATGCTGCCTGTTATTTCCTCATCACAAAAAGTGGCAAAAGACCCTGCTTTTCTAGTAGTAAATCTGTTATGGGGCCAGAATTCCATAAGATAATGCCAGAATACTGTTTTTGGCTTTTTTCCTACTTTATTGAAATTTTTTAAACAAAATAAATACATTGTTAACCTTGTAATGCAGTTTAGCCAGTATGCAGAGGCAGAAGGAAGCTTCGATACAGCTAGAAGCATATCATAAGCAAACAGATGCACCCCTAGTGCTAGCTAAATGTCAGTGATTTTGGCTTAGCCCCTCTTCCAGTTTATAGGTATAAAGATGATTTGCATCTGCAACAATGTAATTGTTTACAGTATCCAGTCCCATGCTGGACTTTTTTGCCTGAGAAGCAATTCTTGCGCAACCATTAATTCTTCCATGCTTTTCCCATTCAGTTTCTAACAGCTATAACAGCTGCCTGTGCACATTTATCATGAACCCACAGGAGTTGCTGTGCAAAAAAGAAACCAAATTGATTCTGCTTCAGAATCAGCTCACCAGCATCATCTGCATAAACTAGCCAGCATACCTGCTTTTAACCAGGAGAAGGAAATGTTGCTCCTTAATGTTGCATTATACAATTATTTGCTTTTCTCTCGTCCTGCTTTAAGTAATTTATAAGCTTCTCTGTTGCTTGGGCCAGTTAGCTTGCTCATGCAGAGGTTTCCTTTCCTCTGTACTCCTTGCTTTCGATTCAGCACAAGTAGCTGTCATTTATTTATGGAGACCTCTGGATTAGCTTCCTCAGGAGCTGGAGGTGTTAACTCGTTAGAAAATGCTTTGAGGGAAAGGATGTTCTCATTCTATGTCCACCTTCTCCAATCTGATGCTTTCCAGATGCTGTCACCCAACACCTGGAGGGTGCTAGGTCAGGGAAAGCTGCTCTACACAATGGCCACATTTATGGCTGCACTAACTGCAGTTAGAGCAGATGATACCAGTTGCCATTTTGTTTCTAGGCTAACCTAGAACCTAGGCCATTTAGGGTTATAATCTTAAGGCTTGCCTTCACTCTTATGAACTTGGTAGAGTGCGAAGTAAAAAAACCCAGAAGAGTCTCTGAGATACACTTGGCAGAGCCAGCATACAAAATCAAGTCCATTCCGATGGTTGGGCAAACAGCAATTCACATAGTCAAACAATCCAGAGGTCAGGAAATGTGATGATCATGAAGCCAAGGGTCCAGATGGAGAGCAGGAAGCAGGAAGTAGCAAGGTAGGACCAGGAACCAAATGTGTTGTTTCCAGCATCTGACTACTGCTGAGAGCTCTGTTTAAGAAGACTGAAGCCAGCTGGTTCTCATCCGTGCCTTCTCTGTGTCCTTGAAGGTTGATGTGGTGCAGGTGGAGTCATTCCGCCTTCTCCCCCTTCAGGCTGCTGTTCAGCAAGGGCCAAATATGGCCTTTTGGGGCTTTCTCTTTGGTCATTTCCAAGCCAATCCTCCTCTCCCCAAGCTACATTATTCAGTGGTCCTGCTCCACATCCTCCTTGAGTGTTTTCTCCTGGCTGGACTGTGTCATTGATCTGCAATAATGCTTGCCCAGATGGAGGAGAGAGATGTGGTGGCAGTATGTAGAGACCTCTGACATTTAATGTACAAAGGTAAGAGCCACACCTGTTGCTCCACTCACATTTGTCTCTGGCCCTGCCCATCACTGGCATATGACTCCCCGAAGGTTGCACATGAGGGAATGCACCAGTGGGACCAAAAAAGGCTTCACACTCCTGTCTTAAGCAGACATTTTGCTTCCATTTGTTTTGCACCATATTTGTAAGGCATTCCAAAGCTATTGACTTGAACTTCCTGTTGCCTCAGCTCCTTCCGTTGGCCTAAGTTCCAAATACTCCTCATTTTACTCCTCTGAAATATCTCCAGCTGATATCCTTCTCAATCCATTCAAATCAATGCCAGCCAAGTACAATGCAACCAGGTTGCTTTTAACACAACCCACAATGCTTGTCACCTTTTCCTGCCTTGTCCTTCTTGACTATGCTGAAGTTGCTATCCCAGTCATGACAATTATCTTTGATCTTCAAAGGGAGGCTATAGGGCAATCCTCTCTTAATTAGATTTGGAAATGCTCCTTAAATAGTGTCAAGGAAACAATGACAACAATCACATTAGCAGCCCATAATAATTAGAAGGGATGTTATTAACATTTTAGAAAGCATTGAAAGAGAGAGGGGACATTTGTATCTCAATATGGACTCATGCACTGCCATGGTTACCTTGATTTCCCACTATATGAACTAAGAAAATAAAATTGACTTGAATTCTGCTCCTCACATGGAAAGGACAGTGGGTAGAGGCTTCTGTTGTGCTGGGGCTGTAAAGCATATACTACCTGAAGCCCAGAAAGTCTTTCATGAGAACCATTCAACATCAGACCACTGTCTAATGCTGTCCTTCCTAGCCGAGAAGTATACAGGGTAAACTCTTCGTGGCCTTCATGGATCTGAAATCAGTGTTCGATTCCATCCCCAAATCCCAGCTATGGTCCAAATGAAATCTGATTTTGCAGGACAAACAACTCCTCCTTCTTATAAAAGCCCTGTACAATGGAACCAAACTGCAGGTCCAATGCAGTCAGCAGGGACAGTTATCGAACAGTATCGAGATGACTTGGGGGGTGAGACAGGGATGCATTTTGGCCCCCCCCCACTGTTTTGCCTATTCTTAAATGACCTAGAAGAGAGCCTAATGGACCCAGATGGACACCTTCCAAAAATAGGAATGAGAAGGACCCCCTTGTTGTTATATGCGGTTGACGCGGCCATCATCTCACGTTCCAGATCGGGTTTGAAATATCTGCTGAGGAAGTTTTCTGATTACTGTTGTGCTAATGGTTTATCCATTAATTATGAAAAATCTAAATTTTTAGTTTTCGAAAGAAGCTGGATGGCCATAACCTTGAACAGATCAAATACTTCAGTTATCTAGGGCTCACATTCCATCATACAGGATCTTGGAAGCACCACTGGCAAACCTCCTTTCAAAAGGCGAAGATCACAAAGCTAGCCATACTCAGATTCTTTTTCACAAAGGGCGGCAAGTATGTTACAGCAGCAAAATCCATTTCCCATCTCCTGTACGCTGCAAATGTCTGGCATAATGGGGATCTGCCTAAGCTAGATGGCTTTCAGGCAAAATTTCTACCATCTCTGCTGCAGCCAACTGTGTTCCCAACTCCATACTTCTGTTAGAAGCTGGTGAATGCCCAATTTCAACTAAAGCATGGTGGGCTGCACTAAAACATTGGCTCAGGATTTTAGTGTTTGATCTAGGGAAGGATTTGTACCAACACCTGACCAATGAGGAGTTTGTCAGCAAATGGCAGAAAACCATGGCTAGAAAAGCCACCTCTATTGGTCTGTCACCCCCCCCCCCAACTTTATTACCTGGGTTATGAAGGTACCCTAAAGACGCTAAAACAAAGATTATGGGATAATACACACAGTGACTTGCGATCTCAATCACACGCAGTCTGTAGTCCGTTGGCAGTAGGAGTACAATATGGGCATGTCTTTAAGGTAACACCTTACATTAAAAACCTGACAGTACCAAATTATCAAAGGTTATTCACCAAAGCCAGACTCAACGTCTTTCCTTCTGCAGTGTTGGATGGCAGGTTGAGAGGAGTTCCCTACCAGGACAGACTTTGCTCATGTGCTCAAGGCATCGATTCTATAAAACATATTTTGCTATACTGTGCAAAATATGAGCAAGCCAGGGCTGAACTGATATTACCCTTGCTGGTACCATTCCAGGGAAAATCAAAGGCTCACTATGTCCGGTTCCTATTGGAAGACCAGACAAACACTAGAACATTAGAAGCGGCGAAGTTTTTATCGGTGGTTACAAGAACCAATGATCCCTATCTTTAAGTTTGAACAAAATGCTTGTTTAACCTGGAGGTAGGCTGTCTGAATTATGCATTGCTTTGTAACGATTTGTTGGGTCTCTGGAACGTAATAAAGATTCGATTTTTTGTGGGTACGAACCAGGGACAAAGGGGTGGAAGTTTGCCTGCCCAGAAGGCAACCAGTCACAGATTCTAGTCAGCAGGAGTGCTGAGTTTTGTGAGCAAAATGGGTGGACACGCATCCACGAAAATCCTGACATTCTCTCAGAGGTTTCTGTTAATGCTGCTGGAGAGGAGGAGCTAGCACCCGCATCTGCGGGAGAGCCAGACCACGATCAGGTATCCGAACTAGAGAGGGCATCTCTTAGTGAAGCAAGAGGCTAAGAGTAAACCCACAACTCCCAAAGTCAGGCCTGTGGGGCAAAGAAGGTGCAGTAAATCAGAGAGTCTTCTGAGGTCAAGGAAACACAGACAACCTTGTGGAATTCCTTACAGAGAACTTTATATCTTTCTGGCAAGAGGAATGGGCCGAAGAAGACGAATTTGAGATAACAACAGCCTTTCGACTGGGTAGGAGACAGGATAAGAAACCAAGGGATTGTCTAATTACACTGAGATCAAAGGAAGAAAGAGATAAAATACTGAACTTACATTATCAAAAGTCGTTGGTGATCCAAAACTGTCAAATACAGATCTTTAAAGACATTCCCAAGTACATTTTAGAGGTGAGAACCCTCTATAAAAGTTTAGCAGACCTGCTGAAGAAAAACACTATACCATTCAGATGGGAGTTCCCACAAGGACTGTCCTTTAACTTTAAAGGAAGAAAGATTAAAATAAAAACAATTCAGGACAAAGAACAATTTCTGGAGAGATACCTGGAGGACTTGCAGAAAGGAACTGTAGAGGAGAAAGAACCACCTGATATAGCAAATCTATCATTTGGACTTTTACCACCACCATCGGAGGAAGAACAGAAGCTTGGAGCAGTTGGAGGAACAGGTACTTAAACACAAAATGTCTCTGCAACTTCTTAGCTGGAATTGTAACGGCTTGAACCTTCCTCGGAAAAGACGACAAGTTTTTCACATTTTGAAGAGAGAACAATTAGATGTAATATGTTTGCAAGAAACCCATATTGCCAGGATACACAGGAAATTATTGATAAATAAGAGGCTTGGTCAAGAATTTATCTCATCAGACAAAGTGAAGAAAAGAGGTGTGGTGATCTATGCAAAGGAAAAATTGGCTCCAAAATTGATATTTAAAGATGAACAAGGAAGATACCTGGCAATTGAAATACAAATTCAAGGAGAAAAGATTCTGATTGTTGGAGTATATGCCCCAAATGAGGGGAAGGCCGAATTCTTTAAGAAGCTGCACGAGACACTGGTTGACTTTATAGACTATAAAATCGTAATGATGGGAGATATGAATGGAGTTGTCTCAACAAACATGGATAAAGCACAGAGACAAGTGATATCAAAAGAAGGGAGACTACCAAAGATCTTTTTTGAATTGACTGAAACTATGGACTTGATTGACATTTGGAGAACAAGGAATCCTCTGGAGAGAGAGGAAACTTTCTTCTCCGAGGCAAAAATGACATGGACAAGAATAGACCAAATTTGGATTTCTAGTAGTCTGGCGTCAAGAACAAAAAAAGTAGAAATCTGCCCAAAAACTTGCTCCGACCATAATGCTGTGAAGATGGAGATGAAACTAACAACAACTGGATCCTTCAGATGGAGAATGAATGACACCCCATTTAGAGATGAAGAGATTTACAAGAAGGCCCTTAAAACATTAAAAGACTATTTTGAGATAAACAGGAAAACAGATGTGGAGAAAAGAACAATTTGGGACGCAAGCAAAGCCGTGATGCGAGGTTTCCTAATTCAACAGAATTCTATAAAGAGGAAGAAACAAAACGAGAGGAAAGAAAAAATCTTAGAAAAAATAAAAGAAGGAGAGAAGAAATTGAGGTCCAAACCAAAGTCCCATGAGATTTTGAGAGAAATAAAGTTTTATCAGATGCAGTACATGGAGCTCATGAACCAACAGATAGAATGGAAGATAAAGCAAATGAGACAAAGAACTTTTGAATCAGCGGATAAATGTGGGAAACTTCTGTCATGGCAATTGAAAAAAAGGCAGAAAATGAACACCGTGACAAGTCTAGAAATGGACGGGAAAATTATCCACAAACCTAATGAGATAAATAATTGTTTTCAAAGTTTTTTCAAGAAATTGTATGCACAAGGGCCAATTAATGAACAAGAAATAGAAGAATTCATCAGAAAATACGGTTTACCAAAAATTTCAGAACAAAGTAAAAGGATCTTAAATGAGGAAATAACAGAACAAGAAATAGAGGGTGCCATCCAAAATATGAAATTGGGAAAATCACCAGGACCAGATGGCCTGACGGCTAAATACTACAAAATGCTGAAAGAATGGTTGATACAACCATTGAAGGAAGTTTGCAATGAAATTCTGATGGGGAAAAAGGCACCTGAATCGTGGAAAGAGGCTTTCATCTCACTTATACCGAAAACAGAGACTGAGAAGAACCAGGTTAGAAACTACCGCCCTATATCTTTACTCAATGTGGATTACAAAATTTTTGCAGACATTTTGGCAAAAAGATTGAAAAGAGTGCTGATAGAGGAGATTCATAAGGACCAAACAGGCTTTCTCCCAGGGAGACACATGTCAGATAATGTGAGGAACATTATAGACATTTTGGAGTTGTTAGACGTTGACATCAATAGGAAGGCAGTCTTGATTTTTGTGGACGCGGAGAACTTAACATCCAAGAATGTGAACTTATTTAAGGATAATTATGAAAAAAGTTGGTCAGAAGTAAAGAAGGATCTGGAAATATGGTCAAGGTTGAAACTCTCCTTGTTAGGCCGAATTGCTACTATTAAGATGAATGTATTGCCTAGAATGCTGTTTTTATTCCAGACGTTGCAGATTTTGGACAAGATGGACTGTTTCAAGAAGTGGCAGAAAGACATATCAAAATTTGTCTGGCAGGGCAAAAAGCCCAGAATTAAATTTAAGATTTTAACTGATGCAAAGGATAGAGGGGGGTTTGCCCTGCCGGACTTAAGACTTTATTATGAATCGGCAGCTTTCTGCTGGTTGAAACACTGGCTACTTCTTGAGAACACCGACATTTTGGATCTGGAAGGGTATGACAATAGTTTTGGTTGGCATGCATACTTATGGTACGACAAGGCAAAGGTGTATAAAAGTTTTAAAAACCATATTGTAAGGAAAGCATTGTATAATGTTTGGATTAGATACAAAGATTTGTTGGAAAGTAAAACCCCTAGGTGGGTGTCACCAATGGAAGCTAGGGAAGTAAAAAAGCTTAATATGGACTCTAAATGGCCAAAATATTATGAAATCTTAGAATATGATGGTGAAAGGGTTAAACTTCAGAGTTATGAGAAACTAAAGCCCAAGGTTCGAGATTGGTTGCACTATCATCAGATAAATGAGACATTTAAACAGGACAGGAAAATAGGATTCCAGAAAGAGAGGTCAAAATTAGAAACAGAATTGTTGGAATCCAATACTAAGAACTTATCGAAAATGTATAACTTGCTGTTGAAATGGAATACACAGGATGAAACGGTGAAATCAGCAATGATTAAATGGGCACAAGATATTGGTCATGATATTATGTTTGCTGACTGGGAACAGTTATGGACCACCGGTATTAAATTTACTGCATGTAATGCTTTAAAAGAAAATATTATGAAAATGATCTATCGGTGGTACATGACCCCAGTCAAGCTTGCAAAAATTTACCATTTGCCTAACAATAAGTGTTGGAAATGCAATGAGACTGAAGGCACTTTTTACCACCTTTGGTGGACCTGCCCAAAGGTTAAAGCTTTCTGGGAAATGATCTATAATGAAATTAAGAAGGTCCTTAAGTGGACTTTTCCTAAGAAACCAGAGGCTTTTCTCTTGGGCATGGTTGGCCAATCGGTGCCAAAGAAGGATAGGATTTTCTTTATGTATGCCACTACAGCAGCAAGAATTTTACTGGCAAAGTATTGGAAGATGCAAGAACTACCTACTCTGGAAGAATGGCAAACAAAGGTGATCGACTTTATGGGACTGGCCGAGATGACGGGCAGAATCCGTGACCAGGGGAAAGAGACAGTGGAGGAGGACTGGAAGAAATTTAAAATATATCTTAAAAACAATTGTAAAATTGAGGAATGTTAAGATGTCAGGGGGTAAGAGGTAAAGAATTGCAGCAGTAACTAAAAAATTAAAGGAAATTTTATGAAAGGGAATTAAGACAATGGACCTAAGGGTTGCTAAAGAATCATTAAACAAGGATGCAAGGAAGGGGAGGCATGGGGAAGTCAAAAGAAAGAAGGGTATGAAATGAGGAATTTAAAGTTACATGGGTTTAATTGTTATGTGCCTTATCTGTTTTTTCTTTTTCTTTTGTCTGTTCTGTTGAGTTTTTATTATTTGTTTGAAAAATTAATAAAAATTAATTTTTTTAAAAAAAAAAAAGGAAACACAGGCTGCACCCAGTACATCTGAGTCAGAGAGAGCGTCTGAAGTAGTGCTAAGATGTTCTGCTCGCCCCACAAAAGGAAAACCTCCCGAAAGGTTTTCAGCCACTAGTGTGTGGATTGGTTTGGCTCAATGTGAGTCAGAAAGCTTTGAGGAGGTTCTGCAATTACCTCAGGAAGAAACCAGTAAATGGCATGAGGCAATGGAAAAGGAGTTAAACTCCATGAGGTCCCTAGGAGTGTTCTCCACCACGACACTGCCAGAAGGAAAACAGGCAGTGAGTTGTCATTGGGTGTACAGGGTCAAGCCCACAGTGACTGGACAGTCACAGTACAAGGGAAGACTAGTAGCGAGAGGTTTCACACAGAGGAAAGGGGTGCATTATGCAGAGGTGTATGCGCCAACCTCCAGAAATGAAACACTACACATGCTGCCTGGAGAGGTTTAGAGGTATGTCACTTTGACGTGGATGTTCCTTATTTGAGCTTGGATCTAAAGGAGGATTTGTACATGCTACCTCCTCCAGGTTTCGAAGGCAAAAAGCCAAATCAAGTGTGGAAACTACACAAGTCCATCTGTGGCCTAAAGCAGTCAGCCAGAAATTGGAACATGTGCCTGAATGATGCTTTGAAAAGCATGGGTTTCCGGAACAGTCTTGCTGACAGCTGCCTGTACCTTAAAGAGTCTGGAGAGAAACAGGAGCTGGTTTTGGTGTCCGTTGATGACATCATCCACCTGGCAATGACTCAGAAACAAGTGCAAGAGTTTGCCAAGGAGCTTGGAAGTCACTTTAAGCTCAAGAACTTAAGACTGGTAAAGGTGTACCTAGGTGTCCAGATTGATAGAACCGAGGATGGCAGTTTCTTACCTCAGCCAGAAAGGCAAAATTGAGCAGTTACTTGAGAAGTTCAGAATGTGCAGGTGTTAGAACACCCATGGAGACGAACTTCGTGAAAGACAGTCAGTTTGGGGAAAGGTCTGAGTTTGAGAAACCCGAAGTTTTTCAGTCAGCTCTAGGAAGTCTGCTATATCTTTCCCAATGGAGCAGACCAGATATAGCCTTTGCTATAAACCTGCTCAGCAGAGAGGCTACATTACTCCATAATGTAACTGCCAGAGGACCAAGAAGTACTTTCCCAAGCTACTGCAGAACCACTGCAAAGTTAGCAGTAAGCATAGTGCCCTAAACTTTGAACATCAAAATAAAAGAATAGGGAGAGAAAGGGAGAGAATCTTAGTCACACAATGAACTGGGATATTTAAGTGTGAATAGCACCATCACTTCCCTACAGCATTTCGTGCCTGTCTGTCTAGGGAATGCCAGCATTTGGGGGGGTGATAAATGGAACTGACTATTCATTAAGAGTAGGTGTTAAGGTTAGCTTCCAGCATCAACGCTCAAGTAGGTCATAGCCTTTGAATACAGGAGAGTGTGAATGGCTCAGTGTTGCAGGTCATCATTTAGCTGTAGTGTTGGAACCCCCTAAAGGGGAAGAGGGGCAGAAAGGATGCGGAGTTAATTGCTAAAATGTAGCATCTCTAAACTATTTTTTTTTCTTTGTAAGCAGCTACGAAAGAGTTTCATTCTGCACCGCCACTACACACAAGGGATGGATACCCACCACACTGTACAACTGAATAGTGCCTATAGAATCAAAGTCATCTGATACCCAATCCTTGTCAGCATCCTATGCATGCAGCAGGACTGTATACATTCTCCAGAGAATAAGCATATTCTCTTTGTTTCATACCCTTTTTGTTTCTGTCTCTAGTTCAAATGTGATCAATCCATTGACCACAAACAAGCTGCAGCTGTCTAATTTTATGCAATGTATGTTGACCCCTCCCACCAACCAGCTGAGTAGCTCAGAAAAGAGCGTGTGACTGCAGCCTCCTTTTCTCCACTGCTCAGCTGTTCCCTGCAAACCCTCTGCTCTAAAAAGTGGGAAGCAGGAAGGGATACCTTGTGCTATGATATCTCTCTAAGTATTTTAATATTTTTTTGGAATCCGCCAGAGTGAGTGGGGAAGCCCAGCCAGATGGGCGGGGTATAAATAAATTATTATTGTTGTTGTTGTTGTTGTTGTTGTTGTTGTTGTTGTTGTTATCTCTCAAAGCACCACAAAGGTGGACACACGTTCTTGAATACAATCATAGGCAAGCCAGGAGCTGCATCATCCAAAAATAAAAAGGTAACCCAAGAAGACTGCCCTCAGCTTTCAAGGGAGCATTCCCTTGCAGAGCAAAAGCTGGGGAGAGCCTTCTTGACTGTAGCCAGAAAAGTGCTAGGACACTTCTCATGGCACCTGATGCATATTTGGTGGTTTTACTGACTCTCACCTGGTTTCTTTTTTTAAAAAAATAATCAGTGCCTTGATTGATTTTTGTATATATCTTATTTGGGAACTTCTTTGCACAAGGTGCTATGAACAAATTATTTTGACCTGCCTCCAACACAATATATTAGATTGAATTCTGACCCTGCCCACCTTTAGCAAACATACTAAACTATTAATTAACTACTAAATGTGATTTGTCTCCCTTTGGGTTTCAAGTCGCTCGGCAGATCAGAGAACCTTTTTGTTGACTGTGGATTGTGGAACTAACTGTGGGTTAATTGCATGCCTATCTTTCTGAATTAAATGCAACGAAACACATGGATAGCACTCTGATCACAGAAAATGCTTGATGGTGGCCTCCCCACCACACACTTACCTTTAAGCTAAAAGATTTAAACCAGGGTTCAAAAGCACATGCAATACTATGAATCAAGTTTGTCAACAGTAATTAGTCCTCTGAGAGGACTGTTGTAAAGCAGCCTGTTGGATTATCATGCAACCTGTAAGAGAACCACTGTTCAACCTTCTCCCAAGTGAGAATTCATTGCACAATTCAGCAGCAATGCTACATGATGCAGGCAGCTGCTTCCCAGGCAATATCACCATCTCTCTGGTATCAACTGCCTGATCAAGCTGACCCCCAACTCAACAGGTTAGTTGTCATCTTGATTTATTTTTGTTGTGCTTTTGTTGCAAGCTGTTCCATGTCTACTTTGGGTGGAAAGTGGTATAGAAATGGCTAAATAATTAAAATATTTTGCCTAGCTTCACTGAATATATTGATATCGGATATCAAGTACAGTGGTGCCTCGCAAGACAAAATTAATTCGTTCCGCGAGTCTCTTCGTCTTGCGGTTTTTTCGTCTTGCGAAGCACGGCTATTAGCGGCTTAGCGGATTAGCGCTATTAGCAGCTTAGAAAAAGGGGGGAAAGGGAAAAAACTCGCAAGACGTTTCGTCTTGCGAAGCAAGCCCATAGGGAAATTCGTCTTGCGAAGCACCTCAAAAGACGGAAAACTCTTTTGTCTAGCGAGTTTTTCGTCTTGCAAGGCATTCGTCTTGCGGTGCACCACTGTAAAGTAAACTGCTGTTGCATCTCTCCCATCCATCCAATCTTTTGTGCTCAAGGTGTTTTTCCTTCCATTTTCTTCAGCTGTGCAGTTGATTAGCTGCTTGGCCAAGAGGCCACGAGCAACATACAATTACAGCCTTACAGGTACAAAAAGAAAAACAACTCACAGTCCTACAGCTCCAGGTGTAAAACAAGGAAGGAAGGAACCTCCATGAACTTGGCAAGAGCCTTTGGATCAAACTCTTTGCTATATCTAAGATCAGGAATTGATTTTTTTTTCCTCCCAGTGAGATTTGGGCTGCATTCCTGGGTGGCTTGTTTTGCTTTTGGCCTTCTGAAACAGAATGTGACTTAGAACAATTGCTTACAGGACTCTCTGTTCTGTGTGTGGCAAACATAAGATTCTAACTATACACTTTTGTGTTGTGTTGTTGCACATTTTAATTCTGGATGTTTATTTTAATGTTTTGATGGAACACTTTTATTGTGTATTTTGATGAAATGTGTGTGGGTTTTTTGTTAGTTTTAAAGGTTTTATCCTTGTAAACTGCTTGGAAGCCACCTTGGCAATTAAGCTGTACAGTGGTGCCCCACAAGACGAACGCCTCACAAGACGGAAAACCCGCTAGACAAAAGGGTTTTCCGTTTTGGAGGCACTTCGCAAAACGAATTTCCCTATGGGCTTGCTTCGCAAGACGAAAATGTCTTGCGAGTTCCTGCGGGTTTTTTTTCCTCCCCCCCCCCTTTTCCTAAGCCACTAAGCCACTTATCAGCTGATCCGCTGATAAGCCGCTTAACAGCTGATCGCTAAAAGCCGCTAAACCACTAATAGCGCTAATCCGCTAAGCTGTCAATGGGCTTGCTTCGCAAGACGAAAAAACCGCTATACGAAGAGCCTCACGGAACGGATTAATTTCGTCTTGCGACGCACCACTGTATATCAATTCAATAATAATAATAATAATAATAGTAATAATAATAGTAATAATAATAATGTGACAAGTAAGCAGGATCCAATATTAAGAATTCCGAAGGCTTCCTACTGACAGGCAAAGAAAGTAAGAGGTAAGACAGACAGCTATCTCTTGCTGCTTCTCTTCTTTGCTTCCTCTGTTCTTCATCCAACTGCTAGGGCAGTGATGGGAAATGTGTGGCATTTGAACCAGCTCCCATTGGCCCCATCCAGCATGGCTAATGATCAGGGGTGGTGGAAGTTGGAGCCCAGCAACAGCTGGAATGCCACATGTTCCCCATCCTTGTGGTAGGGAAAATTAGCAGCAGAGAGAATAACAGGGAGGAAAAGAAGGAAAGGACACAGCCAGCATCCCAATCGATTTCAATCTCTTCCACCTTCAATCATCTTTGCTGTTGGCATGGAGACTTCAGAATCTTATCAAGTCCAGGCTCCTTTTCACGAGGTAAGCATAGTGTGTGTAGCTAGGTCATTATTTAATCACTCCTCCACCCACCTCTTGGTACAAAAGAATTTGGTTTGCATTGATCCCACAATTCTAATGAGTTGGGTAAAAAAAAAACCCAACCCACCCATTTCTCAGAAGGCTGGTCAATTCTAAATTGTTCTTACAGGGCTTGGAATCAACAGGCTAGTCACAGATTCTCAGCCTGAGTTCTTCACCCATAAAAGGAGTGAACTTTTATCACAGTGGCAAATATGACCTAAAGTATATGAGCTATGAGGTGCATAACACAGTTCATTACCTCTAATGGAATGCTTCTGCAAATATATTGATATATTCAGGGTTTACACAATATTTGAATTCTCTAAACCAGGGGCAGGGAACCTGTGGCCTTCCAGATGTTGCTGAACAACAACTCCTATCACCCCGGAAATGGCCATGTTGGCTAGGGCTGATGGGAATTGGAGTCCAACAACATGGAGGGCCACAGGATCCCCCATCTGCCCACTCTAAATCTTATTAAATATAAATCTCCAAATTAAGCCTCCCAATCTTGTGATGTATACAGCCCGCCTGCCCACCCCATGTGCACACATAAGCACACTGTGGGGGTGATAAGTATATGGTTTTGTTGCCTGCCTGGGACTGCAAAAACAAGAGTGGGTGTTCAGGCAGCCCACAGGCTGGTGGGTTGTATGTGGCTTGGTGATTCACAAGTGCTACAGGCAAACACTAAAACAAGGGTGGGCAGCCTATGGTCCTCAAGATGTCATCAGCCTCAGCTAGCATAGCCAATTGTCAGGAATAATTGGAGCTCAACCCAACATCTAGAGGGCTACAACAAGCGCACCACCTCTGCTCTAAATAAAGCTTGACTCACAGCCTTGCGAGTTAGTCCATATACATTTAGTTTTAAAGCGCCCACTATATTTGCAGAGTAGCCGGTGTCACTGCAAACCCTTCCCGACATTTATTACAACTGCAGCTTCCGCAGTGGCATTTTATATGGACTTAACCGACATCGCCGACAACTCATTAGCCTTTCATCTTCTGCATGCACACACTCTCTCGTGCTCCTGTAACAGATGCATCTATTTTCCTTCTGTAATGACAGTATGAACCAATGTTCATAGGATGCGCCTCAATATCATGGACATTGTTCGTTGACATTTTCCTGCTCACCCTTTGACAAATGATGCAGTCCCAGAATGCTAGAACAGGGTAATCTAGACAGATTGCAGCCAGTCGTGCTGAAAGATATGCATAGACATGCAATTGCATGAGCAAGCAAAGAGAGGCCTTGTTGAATAAGTGGAAAGAAAGCTTTAGCTGGATAGGCACTTCATCCTTAGCTCAAGGAGATTAAGCAAGGGATTTAGATGAAGGATGCAGGTAAGGCTGGCAGCAGATGATGGGACCACACATTGGTCCAATCCATATGTAACACTTGAATCCCAGGAACAGTGCAGAAATGACACTGCACATCCATATTGCAGAAATATTGCAATGAAATGGGATAATGCATTTCCCCTGCCAAATTGAGAGGCTTCTTCTTATGGTAAACTAGGAGTCTACAGTTTCCCATCAGGTATACACAGTTTTGACGACACACACTTGGATGGATATTAATGCCTACTTAAGGGCCAGTTCATACTAGCTGGCAGATTCTAACAACATATTCTTTTAAAAATAATTCATCTGTAGCTGAACACACAACTGTCTTTTACTACTTAGTAAATTAATTGTTCACTTTCAGGTACGAGAAATGTTTATGCACAAACTATCACTCTTTGGGTCATTATCATTAAGTATATTATAAGTACATGGAAGTCAATATTAAGTTAATTAACAAATAATTCACTTAATTTTGAATATAATCATATTCAGTAATTCTAATAAAATTGCCTATGAGTTCTTTCCCTCTTCTTTTCACAGCGCTCCATTTGGTAGTAACATGTATATTAACAAGTAGCAGAAGGCAAAGCCGACAACAGAATTAGCAGGAATTTCAGTCATACTATTCATACCATGCTGATCACTACAGCATTTTTTCTTAACATGTTGAAGTCCACCCTCCACTTTTTCAAAACAACGACAATTAAATAGCAGTCTACAAATTGACTGGCTTTGCTGGCTGAAAATTGCAGACAACAGCCTCCCATCTGGCAAGCCCCCACCCTACTCAGCCATCTCTGAACCAGAGAAGCAAACCACCTTGCACACTGCTGCTTAAAGACACCCCAAGTGCTTTTGCATGGTAGCACCCAAGAGAGTCGAGATGCCCTTGTTTCAATTACTGTGTCACTGCTAAGATGAACCCTGCCTTCCTTTGCAGCTCCAGATGTGACAGAAAGGCTTGGCACTCATCACACTTGCCAGAGGGAGGCACTACACTTGCCATGGCAAGTGGACTTGTTGAAGGCCGCATATAACATCTCCCCTCTCCATCTTTTGATTCCTTTGTACGCTAATGCTACCCTAGGCTCCTTTGAGAAGAAGTATGGAATATACATTTGATAAATAATAATATAGAAGGTATGTAGTTGTCAAACACTAAAAGGCCAGGTGATGAGTTACATGGGCCCAAAGTGCTCACACTCTCTACAAAAATATTTGAAAGAGAAAGCTAGAGTGAAATGCCTATGGACCAGGGATTGGCAGCATGGGGCCTGTGGGCTCCACTGTGCCTGCCAATATGTCCTATGGCAACTGCAAAAAGATGGTGCAGGTGAAAGGTCTCAGTAAATATCCCTTCAGAAACCCACAATGCATGAGATACTCTTTTCTCTTCCTGCTTGATTCCTGCTTGTATTGGAACACAGGAAACTGCCTTCTACTGAGTTGCATCATTGATCCATCTAGGATTTTCTACACTGACTGGTAGCAGCTTTCCAGGATTTCTGACAGGATTTTCTCCCAGTCCCATCTAGAGATACCAGGGATTGGATCCTCTTCTGCCTGCAAAGATGCTCTACCTCTAAGCTAAAGCCCTTCCCCAAGGCTCAGCCTTTTCTACACATGCCCTTTAACATACCCACATTTCATAATTTATTATATAACATTTAGGATACATCTGAAGGCAGCCCTGTATAGGGAAGCTTTTTAAAGTTTAATGTTTTACTATGTTTTTATATATGCTGCAAGCAGCCCAGAGTGGCTGGGGCAACGGAGTCAGATGGGTGGAGTACAAATAATAAATTATTAAATTATTATTACTGGCTGCCAAGGCTGGATACTCAGCCACTGAGATTGAAAAACAGGTAAGTGGCCAGCAGGAGCTCACCATCACCATGATAATCACTGAGTGTCCAAAGATATATAGGAGGGAAGGAAGCAGATCTATCTTGTTCAAGTTCCTACAAAATCTGGTGCCAGGAAATGTCTGCACCTCCAACTAAAAGAGCTGATGCCAGGAAATGTCTCTACATCCAACAATAAAAAGCAACTCAGTCAAACAGATATTGCCATTACCTTACAATGGCTTGTGCTTCCAATTGGATCCTGCCTCCCACTGACTCAGCATTTACAGAATTGCAGCAGGAAATCATTAAACTTATTTACAGCCTAAGATGCACAACTCCTATCTGCATGTCATTTCAAGAGAGATATGCACGGAGAGACCATAATAGGTTCTTATATTTGCTTCCATTCTACCATACAAAAAAGGGAGGTGTCACCCCTTACTATATGCAACTTCTTCACTTTTCCTAACAGCACAATCAAAATATTTTTATTTACCCAAAATTTGCTGCAGGAACTAGTACATCTAAACTTTACATTTTAGATACACGTGTGTGAGCATACCTGTATAACATCTTTATTAACCCTGTGCTTAAATAATATTCATTCTAGCAGATATTTCTAATAATGTGAGAGATTTATATCACTTTCACAGCTAAGGAAATCTCTACATATCAATATTTTTTCCCCACTGAAGGAATCCAGTGCCTCTTCCTATTTAGAAATAATAGCAAGAGCTCCCCCTACTGAATCAATGTATTCATTTTCTCTGATACTAGCTTGTAATGTACACCCCAGAACTTAAGAATAAAAGCAGCTTCCCTTCCAAGAAAAGGGGGGAAATGGCTAAGTTCACGTGATCTGTTTAGCACAAGACAAGGCAATGCAAGGCCAAGGCTGTAACCATTACATCAATGCTTTTCCTTTAGCCCAGTGTTAGCAAACATGATGCTCACAGAAGTTGCTGGGCTCCAACTCCCATCATCCCTTAACATTGGCTCTGCTGCCGGATGGTGGCAGGATCCTCTGCTCGTGGTTGCAGCCGCAAACGGAGGATCCTCCGCATGCAGCTACAGTGGCGTGATGGCTGCTTGCACCCAGGGTGGTGGAGCGAGCACCCCACGGGGTGCCTTCTTGTCACACACACACCCCAGACATGGCACCGGGGTTGACCCGCCCCCCCTTGCGATGCCACTGTGGAACACAAATATGTGTGCCAACTTCTCACAGCACACAAATCAATTCCACTGCAAGCTGGATCTGGTCCCCATAAATTCTACTGATCACACAAAAATAACTTCCAACTTATGTAAACCAAACTGCTAAAGAATATCATCAGTGAAAAGAACTGATGAATGCAAAGAATAAAAACTAAAATTAAGTTTTCCCATTTGCTTTGAGATTACAGTGGATTAAATACACTGGTATTATATAGCCTTTTCACTGCTGAATAACACCACTACACATCATGGGTGTGTAGCCCAACTATTTCAAGTAGCATGCTAGGCAACACTATGCTTGTATACAAGAGCTTCCTGACCAATCATTCCTGGTCTGTCCTCTCCCCATTTTTCTCACCCAGGATGGCTGCACACAAAATACACTGTCTGCAAATGAGATTGGTTGTGGTTTGGCCAAAGCAGAGGAAAAAATTAAAGTTCATGCCATCTTACTGGTAGCACCATGTGTCTCAGCCATTTCTCTGCTTGATTAAGAAAAGATATGTCACTTTTTCAAAAACATGTCTTCAGAGAGCTCAAAAAACAAGGAGCAAGATCATAGCTGTCAAGTGTCCCTTATTTGAAGGGACAGTCCCTTATTCCAGCGCCATGTCCCGCTGCTATCCCTTATTGATAGATGTCCCTTAAATGATGTCCCTTAAATTTCAAAGGAAGCAGCTCCTCTCCCTCCCTCCCTGCCGGCCAGGGAGGAGGGAGGCTCCAACTGTGTTGCTTGGCTGTGTTGCTCACCCAATAAGAAGTCTAAGAACGACTGGGGGGTGGAGCTTGCATGCCTTGTGTGTGGCTAGTTAATGCAAGCTGAGGGGGTTTTTGAATGCTGGATGCCATTTTGCTGCACGTGCTGCTGCAAACTTTGCAGTGCAAAGCCAGGCCGGGGAGCCATCTTAAGTTGAGACTGCATAGGCCTTGTGGTGCATGTGATTCAGATTCTATTCAGTTGAACCTCTGGTTACAAAGTTGGTTGGACAGTGTTCTTGAAGCTACCAGCATGAGTTTGACCAGACTGCAGGAGGACAGGAAGACTGGAGTGCCTGGAACAGGTGAGGCTGCTGGTCCCTTATTTTCAAGGTTGCTGGTCCCTTATTTTCAAATCTGTAAGTTGACAGCTATGCAAGATTGTGCCTCCCATAATTAGCTAATGTTCCTTTTGACATCAAAGACTTATTGCAAATAATAAGGGCACAGGAGCAGAGGGCATGATCAATAGAGTTCTAATTAAGGTTAAAAGTTCTTGCCAAAAATTACTTGCATGGCAACGTATTCACATCTACATGTTAAAAACAACTGTGTAAGTAGCTGTTGAAATTTCCTAAATTACCTTTCCCAGCCCCATCCACAAGAGCATGGCTTTTGCTTCATGCACCAACAAAACACTATTTTTTCTTAAGTAAGGAGATTGAGACAGACAAGCTCCACACATACCTCTGAACAGCCTATTGCATCCAGGTATGACAGCTTGCAATTACAATGCAGCAGTTGTCAGGGGAAAATTGTAATGCAACGAAATGCTTCCATGTAGCAATTACAGAGGCTCAAAAGGAAGCATAATTAACAGTCCTCTTACAAGTTTAATTTGCTACATCAGATACTGTTGTTGTTTCACCAACCTGAACATGAAATAGAGCTAATAGGCATCCTGCTCAATTGCCCTATTGTTAGGACCCCATTTTCTTTAATGGTGAACATCTCTTCTGAAGTGTTGAAAAGTGTTGAGTCCCCAGCTCATTTTGAATGCATCAGTGCTGCAATTCTGACACTTAAATTCTGCATATTAGCTCTAAAGGTTTCCCATAATGCTACAGAAACCTCCACTTACACCTTGCAAGTTACTCCAGAACACAACATATACTGTTTATATTCAAGGCAGAAGTGGAGACAGATACCTGGTTATAGGACTCATAAGATGTGTCTGCTTGAAATAAGCATACATGTATCTGAACAGGGAATATCTTCAAGGATGGTATTCAGTACTGACTTATCTGCTGATGGATTGATGCATACAGAGAAACTATACGCATATAAGACTATTGAATATGCAGGCAATAACCTTTTCACATTTGGATAGATGGTATGCATATACTACAATTTAGTCTCCAATCAGATGCACTTACCTCAGAGTAAGTCCCATTAAAGTGAATGGGACTTGCCTTTGAGTGGATATACTTAAGGTTGGGTTGTTGAGCAACTCTAAAAAAATTGTTGTCATAATAGTTCTATAGTTGCCTAAATCATATCATGGCTGTAAGTGAGAAAACAGGTGCAGAAGTGATGGTTCCTTGAACACACAGAACATGTATTTGGTTTGCAGTAACTAGAAACTTCCACCTGAGTTAAAATTGCAGAATACAGACACTTCTCCCAAACACACATGATCATACGGAAAATCACTGAAATCAGTTGAATGCATGTAATATGTAGAATCTCCAGAACTAGGACTCAAGGTATCCTCTTAGCTCCTTTACCAAATGACCTGGAGTTGGGTGAAGAGAAAATATTCATCCTGGATGATCAGAATCTTTTGTAAAGAGAACTGCAACTTTTAAATAAAAAAACTGATAAAATGGTAATTTTTGTTAACTGATGTTTGAAGAATGAATTTTAAATCAGGCAAGTTTCACATAAGTTTCATAAGAACTGGTGCATGCATAACTGGGGATAATAATAATAATAAAAACCCTTTATAGTGAAATTCCTCTCATGCAACATGGCTTTCCTGTCTCCTCCTTCCTGCCTCAGCTCATTAAACTCATCACCCCAAAAGTTACTCATGAGGGTTGGGGTAATGGTTCCATCAGTTATTATCTGGATACAATCCAAAGCCTGTAGTGAATTGATTGTTTTAAAATTTTGTATAGCTAAATATGTTCTTGACAGACAGGAAAATGTGGAGAAGTGGTGACATTTTCAAACAAATTGGATAACATTACAGAATCTGATTCTACTTTGTTACTTGTGAAGAGAACATAGCGCTGGAGCAATTGATTTCATACAATGAAAAAAAATGCTTTGAAGAAAACCAAACACAGCTTTTTATGGCTAGTAAATCGAAATAGATTCCTAGAGCTGACAACAGCCTTGACAAACTCCATCCACAAACTCCACAAGCTAAATATCAAGCAGGTCAAATAACTGAAATTCCCAAAACATGTAGCAAAATGACTCTTAATTTACCTGTGTTTGTATTCAAAGCAACTATTCTTCTAGGGGATTCAAGCTCCTGGACTTTAATTCAATAGTTTCGGCAAACCTATGCTTACACTGAAGACCCAACCAGTGTGGCTCCTGCTGCCATCATTGCCTTTCCAAATAGCATTACTGCACTACCACCTCCAGAATATATAAACAACCACCTCCTTGACAGTACATCAAAGTCTAGCAGTTCTTTGCAAGGTCTAGGCAGCTGCCAGAAATTCATATTAAACAGGAAGATTAAAAAACTTGGACTCAAAATGTAATTTAATTCTGATTCCAGACCAGGTGGCTTTTGAAATCTTCCCATTACTGAATGGGGCAATGCCAAGTTGGTGGGAGGGGGAAAATAAATGGCATACAGTTTGAATGAATTGTTGAATTCGCCCTGAAAAAACTCGATATGGAGGCCAAATGGCCGAAATATTGGGAAATAATAGAAAAAGATGGAGATAACTGGAGGTTGCAGAGTATGGAGAAAATAAAAGACAAAGTGCGAGATTGGCTACATTATGCTCAGATTAAAGAAGTTTTTAAGTTGGACAAAAAGATAGGATTCCAGGTGGAAAAATCAAAGTTAGAAACAGAACTGTTAGAATCCAGCTCTAAGACACTTTCAAGAATGTATAACTTGCTGTTAAAATGGAATACACAGGATGAAACGGTTAAATCAGCTATGATAAAGTGGGCACAGGACATTGGCTATAACATCATGTTTGCTGACTGGGAAAAGTTATGGACCACCGGTATGAAGTTTACGGCATGTAATGCCTTGAAAGAAAACATTATGAAAATGATATACAGGTGGTACATGACCCCAGTCAAGCTAGCAAAAATATATCACCTGTCAGACAATAAGTGTTGGAAATGTAAAGAAGCTGAAGGAACATTCTTTCACCTCTGGTGGACTTGCCCTAGAGTGAAGGTTTTCTGGGAAATGATATATAATGAGTTGAAAAAGGTATTTAAGTATACCTTTCCTAAGAAACCAGAGGCCTTCCTTTTGGGCATTGTTGGTCAGAGCGTGCAAAAGAAGGATCAAATCTTTTTTATGTATGCTACAACAGCAGCAAGGATACTCATCGCTAAAAGCTGGAAAACTCAAGAATTACCCACACTGGAAGAATGGCAGATGCAACTGATAGACTATATGGAACTGGCGGAGATGACTGGCAGAATCCGAGACCTGGGAGAAGAACTGGTGGAGGAAGACTGGAAGAAATTTAAGGACTATCTACAAAAATATTGTAAATTGTATGAATGTTAAGAAAGATGTAAGATTAGCAAAAACATGGCTTCAACAAACTAGGTATAAAGAATAGAAATTTAAATTTAATTGGAAGACGAAAAGATAAATTTTGGATAAGTAACATTTTATGATTAAGTTTCAATAAGAGTATGTTAAATCCCAAAATTTGAGATATTAATATTGGAAAATTATATTATATGAATTAAACCAAGTTAATAATTTGCTGGTAAAATTTATGAGTTTAGAAAGCAGGAACAAGGGTTGTGAGGAAGTCCAAAGATGAATATGAAATGTGGATATTGGAAAAGATTGTGTTATTATCTATGTATTTTATTGTTAAACTAAAATTTAATAAATATTATAAAAAAAAGAATTGTTGAATTCATCCAATAAATTGTAAAACTGTCCATACTCTCCCATCTTCTCCACATATAAAGAGATGTACTGTAACATTTGATTCACCAGCCTTGCAGCTAGATCCCAACTGGAAAAACAAAATTTGGATCAGAAGGGTTTTAGAATATCATTCTTCTTTTTAAACAAGAAGCTACTGAGAAGTCTATAAACTAACACCTTCCAGCACTGAAATTGTCACACAATGTTCATGAATATTCTATTAAATGTTTACTCATTTTACTACTCAAGACTTCAGGATTTCCAAACCCTCAATTCAAACCCTAAATAAAAATTCCAGGATTTTGACCTAGCAAGAGATGAATCAAAAGTCACCAAAAGTAGTCACAGTCCTCTAAGCATGACCACTTTGTAGATCCTTCTGTCCCTTGTACAATTGATACTTTGATTAACTTCAGTTTGGAGAGTTTTCAGTCAAAATCACTGAAAAATCAAAGGACTGTAACTATGGAAATTAACCCTGTAATAGCTCCACTAAGTGAAACCTGCCAAGCCAATATTCCTGTTCGAGGACCAGTTCAAAGAGATGTTCTCCACTTAAATGGTGCAGTGTGTCTAGACTCTTCATTAGATCCAATCACCTTAGCTACCCAAAGTTTTGATAAGGAATTTGGATTGTGCAAGATAAAATGGGTAATAAGCTAAGTCTTTTTGCTAAACATCAAGGGCCTGGGGTATGTCATTAAGCACTCATGTATTGAACTGCTGATTTGTAAAGAGCACCCAGATGTCCTCCTTTTGCAGAAATCTCAACTGATTAATTCACTTAAATGCAAATGGATTAAGTATTATTTTTGTTATCCTGGATCCTCAAAATCAAGGGGCACTGCTGTTATCCTCACACAGAGATGCCCTTTCCAAACAATTGATAGATTAACGGTCTGTAGAGGTTGATACTAAAGGCACATTGGACCCAAATCACCTTACTATTGGCTCTATATATGCTCCAAATGAGGGACAACTGCAGTTTCTAACAATGGTGTTGAAAGTGAAGTGATTATGGGTGGCAACCTAAACATTATACCTGATACCCAATGGCATGTCTCTGGGTCCCATGCAGCAAGGTATCCCCTTCCTCCAAGTTGTCCAACCATACTGCTAGTCACACATTCTGTTATATGTGGTAGGCTCTGCATTCTCACAATTGATACTATCTGTTGTTGTTTTCAATATGCAAAAAGATTTAGTCTTGTATAGATCTAATCCTCCCCTTCTCTTCACCGAAGAGCTGCTTTGAAACAGCAGAAACAGGGTATATCACAATGTTAGCTCACACACCATTGTCTATGCCCTTGTCAATGATTGGCTAGTAAGGAACAACTAGAAAAGGGCCTAGATGAATTCTTTCAATTTAACCATCTTCCTGAGACATCGATTGAACTGTTGTGGGACTGTGATAAAGGGAGCTTGTATTAAAGAGTCTTCCAGACTGAAAAGATTGAGTAGCAGCCTGAGACTAGCCTTTGTTAGAAATTGCCATTTTAGAAGCTGAACATAAACACACTGGCAGCATTAAAATTTACCAAAAAGTATTGAGCAAGAGAAGTGAATTAGTTGCTGCAAACACTGGCGGAGGAAGAGGAGTGGGAGCGTACTGCCCCCGGCAGTGCGATTCCGGTGGGGTGCCATCACGGCAGCCCCCCCCCGCCCACTCTGGGCAGTACGCCCCCACAGGTGACATGGCACGCCCGCAGGATGCGTGCCACTCCCCCAGGATGCACCCCAGCCCCGCCTGCTCTCCACCCCCCCGGTGCCAGAGCATGAAGCTCCGCCACTGGCTGCAGAGATTCATACAGTACACAAATCCATAGGCTAAGATGTACTGTGAATTTGGCAATAAAAGCTCTAAGCTTTTAGCCAGAACATTATGTAAAAGCAAAATCACTAGAACCCAAGTCACCAAGGTTCAGAATGCTAAAAGTGAGGTGTGTTATAGAAATAAGGATATTTGACAAATGTTTGCAGGATATTATACAAACCTTGGTAAAGGGCCATATAAGCAAATGAAACAGAGCAATTCAACATTTTAAAAATAAGAAAGCTCCTGGCATTGATGGGCTTGGGGGAAAGTTTTCTAAGGTGTTTAGAACCAAGTTGATACCATTTTTGTTACACCTTTGGCATTTTTGAGGAAGTGGTGGTCCCAGAGACATTGCATCACTCTAGGCTGTTATCCAAGCTGCTATCACTCACTGGGCAGATAAGAGCACAGACAGCTTTCAGAATACACTTCGTTTTGGAACCATTTCATGCTGAGGTCGCCACAAGACACAATCACAACCATGCAGAGAGTAGAACAAATATATCACAGCCGATGTGCATTCTGCTCAGCAAAGTGTTTAGACAAATGAAAGAGAAGGAGATACAGCAGCTATGTTCTATGTACTAAATTGTGCCAAGTCTTTGCTTTTCATCTATAATGATAAAAATCTCTCCAGGTGCAATCTGATATCTTTTTTTAAAATAAATAAAAAACCACCATTAATTGAGTGTACCTAATTTCCAAATCACCAGAAATAAATAATCATCTCCACAGAGGCTACCTCCCTTCTTCTATCATCAGAATAGAAACAGCTGCAAGTTGGCATCGATGTTGTGGGCCCAGAACCCATTGTGGAGTCAGAGTGGGCAAATTCTGAAGCTGTTATGCCATCAGCTGAAGCACTGTGCCACACTCCTGACGGTGAGCCTGAACTCACCAAATGAAGAACGTCACAAGCACCTTCCCTTGAGACAGGAATAAAGTGTTTCTGGCACTGCCATCTGTGCCCAACAGACCAGAAAATGCATGCGGTACAAACAACTAAGCTCCAAAACATCTGAAAGACCACCTCCTGCCCTACAGACACCCTTGGGTGCGAATATCAGCAGTGGGAGCCTTCTTAATGGTTCCATCTCCCCCAGAAGTTCAAGGGAGTGGCTTGGGAGACAGCACTCTCTACGGCAGCCCCAAGTTGTGAAATTCCCTTCCCCACAAAGGCACAGCTGGCTTCTTCACATACAGCTTTGGGTGAATACCAAAAATGCACCTCTTTATCCTAGCGTTTTGACACTTGAGATGTGTGTTATTAGGACCCACCCTATTCCTATGACTGTAACCTATTTAACTGTTGTTGTTTTTTTAATTGTTGCAACCTGCTCTGAGATCTGGTTGTGAAGCACAAGTAATACTAACAACAACAACGTACCGGTCTTGAGGCCAAGCATTCTGCCCCTTATGAGCTTCCATTCTTTGATCAAGTGGATGGAGTTTGAGAAGAGCAGGCTGGCGACAGAGGCTCATAAAGCCCTTGCCAGAACAAGTTGCTTACTCTGAGCTATCCGTGGTACATTAATCAAACATGCATATACAAATGTGTTTATCAGGAAAAGCGCACACTAAAATGCTGAAGGGTTTTCATGAGGCTTTTTTAAAAAAGGTGAACAGCTGCAGAAAAGTGAAGAAACGGAACCTAAGCTTGACAGATCCTTCCATTCCTACCGTGAAATAAACCCCACTGAACTCACTGAGGCTTACTTCTGAGGACCCTTCTAGACGGCTTGTTTACTGAGCATTCATCCTTTTTTTGCAGGGATATTAAATGTCATTGGGTCAAAGGAAGTGTTGTCCCACACTTTCCAGTGTGTTTTCCTGCCACTTTCCTTTTCGCAAAAAGTTCTATCTCGTAGCAAAGGGGTTTGTTGCTCAAGAGCTCCCAATCATCTATAATTATGTTACCTGAATTAGCCAGTATGTGAGTAAATCCCACCCAAAATTGTGACAGTTTAGAATTGCCCTGAGGAGAGAGGCATAAGACTGCACTGTGGGAAATCTGCACTAGCCGAATCTAAGGCCCATTCCAGCCTGGCATTTTATCATGGGTGAATTCTGCAACATGTCATTGACACAGTAATAGCACATTAATAGCAGATTTATTCTGCTTTCATAGAATAGAATCATAGAGTTGGAAGAGACCACAAGGGCCATCGAGTCCAACCAGCTGCCAAGCAGGAAACACCATCAGAGCACTCCTGACATATGGTTGTCAAGCCTCTGCTTAAAGACCTCCAAAGAAGGAGACTCCACCACACTCCTTGGCAGCAAATTCCACTGTCGAACAGCTCTTACTGTCAGGAAGTTCTTCCTAATGTTTAGGCAGAATCTTCTTTCTTGTAGTTTGGATCCATTGCTCCGTGTCCACTTCTCCGGAGCAGCTGAAAACAACCTTTCTCCCTCTTTGTGACATCCTTTTATATATTTGAACATGGCTATCATATCACCCCTTAACCTCCTCTTCTTTAGTTTGTTCTGCGATGGTTCCCCAACACCACCACATTTTTGCTGTCTGGAGGGGCTACAGAGCAACCAAAGTGTAACAAAAATAAACCAGACTTGCAAGATTTTAGCAGGAAATTATGGGATATGCCCTGATTGGAAATGAAGCAGTGGGGCAACCCCAAAACTTTTGAAAATAGCATCTTGAGCACAACCCATCATGAATGTGCAATAAAAAAGATGTCTGGAGGGGTCCAAAGGTGAGTGTTGCCTATAGATGGCACAAACAACCATTTCCCCCATATAACTGCTGTGCAAATGCTCTCTTAAACTTGTAAATGGTTGCAGGCTGAAGATAATACCATTCATACTAGAACTGACAGTTGAGCATAAGTTTTTCCTCTCCTTCTGAATTCTTGCGAGTTCAAATCATCTGATATTTTGTTCACAAAGAAATTCTATTGCCGAGTGCTCACATTTTTATCTTGACATTTGTCCCTTCAAGCTGCCGAGCATTTCCATTAAAATGGGATTGCGAGATTGCTAGGTAAACACATTTTTATGAAGCCACATCCTGTTGAAAATCAAATATGGCCTCAACAAGAGCACCGTTCTACATTGGATCAAACTGTTTCACAGGGAAATAGCTCAGGGGATGGGATGGAGAGAGAGAGAGACAGAAAGAAGAGTGGCCTTTCTATAAATAGATGTAACATTCTGGTGTATTTCCCAGTAGGAAACTTAATGTAATCCAGCCAGGATCAATTTGTTTAAAATGCCTTTAAAGTTAAGAGAGTAACATTTAAATCAGAAGCCTTATGCCAGAGGTAGACATCTGAAACAGCTTTAGCACATGAATATATCCTGGCTTTTTTGTTGCTGAACCTTTTGGAGCGTAGTCCTTTGTGGAGTGAGCACATGCAGAATTCACTGAGCTCAAGTGCACTTATGCCTAGTGGTTTCAGTGAGACTACTTCACAAAAGATGCTTCCTAAGGCCCAAACCGCACAGGGTGCTAAACACATCATTTGCAACTGTCAAGTTATTTGTTTATTTAATGGCATAAAGGGCAATGCTCATTGGGACTGCAGCATGTAAGCAGGGGAGATTTAACCCTTTCATCCCTGGTCTCAATCCATTCCAATTCCACACAGAAATCAGATAGTGGTTCCCCGCCCCCCATTCATTTCAGTGAATCCTATCAGGGGACAGAAGGAGCAATCAATCATGTCATTGCCACATCAGTGAAATAGAGACAAAAATAATAATAAGGACTAGATAAAGCATTATCATTTCTCCTTAGCATTGCCTACTTTAATAATTACCTGAAAGAAAGCAAAATAGCTGGCGCTGGAAGAAGCATATCTGGCTATAGAGTTATTGCCTGTTGCTGAGTGGTACATCACCAGATTTGGTTAAATTATCCAAAATGGAGAGCAGCTACTACTCAGAATCATACCACTCCCGATCATGGAGGCAGAGCCTAGCCGAGGCCACTGTTGTGTAGTGGTTGGAGAGTAGGGAAAGGACTGGGAAAATCCAGGCTTAAATCTCCACTTGACTTTGAAGTTTACTGGGTGATCTTAGGTCAATCATCATCATGGGAAAGAGTGGTATTGCCTCTGTTTTGCATACAGAAGATAAATCCAATCCACAGCACCTCAAGGTAAAGATGGGAAAGATTCCCTGTAGACAGTACTGAGAAGATGGGCCAATGGCCTGGTTCAGTATAAAGCAGCTACCTAGATTCTACTCACAGGTTTGTTGCAAGGATCATATACACCAGGCATGTCCAACAGGTTGATCGCGATCTACCAGTTGATCACAGGATCAAAGAGATCTCCATGGTGCTCCTGATCAATCCCTAAACAAAGCTCAACAACTTTGAGCAACCCTCCCCCAAAAAAGCTCACCAGCTCTTGGCAATGACAATGAGTAGATCAGTGCCAGTATTTTTATAGTGGGAGTAGATTGCAGCCTCTTGGGAGTTGGATGTGCCTGATATACACCATCATGAACTCTCGTGATGCATACGCACCATACATTTTAAACCTATTCTCCAAAGAATCCTGGGAACTGTAATTTACCCTTCACAGAGCTACAATTCCCAGTAATCTTCACAAACTACAGTTCCAATGATTCTTTAAGGAGTGTTTTAAATGCATAATGTGTACATAGCCCTTAAGGGAAATGTTGGGCATGAACATTAATAAACAAACATGTGTAAAATGCACAGGATGCTGCATTTCCCTAGTAATCATTAACAATTTTGCGGAGTGGAGACAAAATTCCAGACACAGAGTTTTTTTTAGCACTGCCAGATAAAATGAAGCCAAGATATAGTCTTCTCCACTAACAAATGTACTTATGCAAACATTTATTCTGTGTTGTAACCTTACTAATGGGAGCTTTTACACTTAGATAAGACAGTCCTTAAGGAGGGGGGAAAGGCTCCGGTAATTTCCCACAACTCTAATCCAACATCTTAATTATGGCAGCCAAAGGGATGAGTTATATCAGAGGAAAATTATTGTGTGTGTTGTCACGCCTGTCCTTATTCAGTCAAAGTTCCCATTCCATCCATTATTTAACTGGACCATGATTGAGTTTCTATCATCATCATCATCATTAACAATACTGTGTTGTTGTTGTTGTTGTTGTTGTTGTTGTTGTTGTTGTTATACTGCCGCCACCACCACCATGACTGAATTTTGAAGTTGCTCTTATAGTGACAAAAGACAGACATTGGTTAAAAGCCTCCATTTAATGAGATGTATGATCTGAGAAGTATGGAGGAGCAGAGGGAGGATAATCCTGAACAGCAGTTTCTAGAATTGGAGACAACATTAACTTAAGGCTGCCACCCTCCAGATACAAGATAATACAGTTGCCAAGTTGCATATACACATAAAACTATTGATTACTATTACAGCTCAGAAACTTTTCAGAGCAGATTACAGTTTAAAAGCTTCTGGAGAACTTTTTAGCTTTCAAGTAGAGAAAGAGTACCTATTCACAACATAAAGACTAATGAGCATGCTTCTTACCTAAAATAAAGTTTGGCCAGATGCTGTAACACCTGCCAAGATTTCCAGTTTTCCACACACATGTGAGCGGAAGGAAATCCAAAGCTGTAATAGCTACTGATTTTGATTACCTAATTGCAGGGTTGTTAGCTTAAGGAGAAAGCCCATAAAAGAGAGGCAAGGTGTTTTTAGCTGCACATCACTGCTAACAATCATTGGTGCCTTCCCAAATCACTGTTTCCATGTTGAGTGGCAACCACTGTGCCACCCAGAAAATAACCTCTACTACTATTCAAACATCCACTTATTCTCAAGCTGCAGATAATAAATAAAATAAAATAATAATAACCAATAGCTCTCCAATGCTTTCCTCATTCAAACTCTTCACCCTGAACTCAGAGCAACCTCAAGGTTCCCTCTGAGACACGTTGACATAGTTCAAGCTTGAACCAAGTTCAGAGGATTGAAATAGAGAAACAAAACTATGCAGTAAACATACCTCACACCTTCTCCCTTTTCTCTGTATATATATACCTCTTGCTTTGGAGTACAGACTTACATACTAGTCAGTGCATCTGACTTTTCCAAGCTTCTCAACATTCAGTATTATTTCACTAGCATGTTATAAGAGAAAGCTGGTTGGGTATTTCATGAATAGCCCCTCCTAAATAGTTATTTTTAAAAATCATGAGAAATTAAACTTTACTGAAATATATAGTCTTGAAAACTGTATAGTATTCCAGTTGGAATAAGAATAATATGCTTGGGCCAAACATAGCTAACTATGAATTGATAGCTTGGGATGTCGCCTATTTTATATTATTCAACATGCATTTGGATTTAATAAAGAAAGCTGCCAGACTTGTGCCTTCACTTCTAAGCGCACATCCACGCGCACATCCATCACTCACATGAGAGCACAGCGCCAAAAATGTGTGTCTTTCGAGGTAGCAATCTCACAGGAGCCAGGTGACTTGCATGAGACCACAGCCCCCAAAACAGGGTGTTTAAATCAGGACAGTTGAGAGTTATGTCATTAACCACAAAACATAGGTAGTTGATCTGTTTAACTGGAAAATAACATAGTATTCACAATATGTTGGTTAAGCAGATCAGTTAACTTTCTATTCCCTCTAAGAATGTCCCCAAAATTAGAATATTAATCAATTTTTATACTTTTGGTAGGCATCCTAGAAAATATCAGAGCTCCTCAGCTGCACTTCCTGCTTGCCATACTGACGGCAGGACTCAAACATTCAGTGCAGCAAAATTTTGCCTTACCTAAAATGATTGTTAATTACAATTTGCATCAAATGTTCAAGTATTCACACCACTCTGCCAATAATAGCTTGGTACTATTGTATCCACATGAATCTCTTAAGACATTTGAACTGTCAAAATGCATTCATCTGTTGTTTAGTACTCTGAGTGGGGGTGGATAAGAGAGATCCAGTCGCCAGCGCACCTTGGGACCACCAAGACTAAGTATTGTGACCAGCAGGTGATTTAACACCTCCTCCTGCTTTTGCAAACCTGCCCCCCCCCCACACCGCCTTCATCAATCAACATACATAGCTGGTAGGTTGACTTTGGTTTCATTCTAAGTTTCTTCTCACCTTCTCTTATTTTCTCCAGAATCTTTTCTTTTTTCTCATTTTGAGTTCTCTTTTTTATTGCATTCTGTTGAATCAGAAACCCTCTCATAACAGCTTTACTTGCGTCCCAGATTACTCTTTTTTCACCGGTGGTTTTCATGTTTATCTCGAAATAGTCTTTAATGATTTTTTGGGCCTTCTTGGTAATTTCTGAGTCTCTAAACAAGGTGTCATTCATCCTCCATCTGAAGGAACCAATCGGTGTTAGTTTCATCTCCATTCTCACAGGATTATGGTCTGAGCAAGTTTTAGGGCAAATTTCCACTTTTCGAATCTTGGGAGCCATTCCTCTGGTTATCCAGATTTGGTCAATTCTTGTCCATGTCATTTTGGCTTCAGAAAAGAAAGTCCCCTCTCTACCCAGGGGGTTTTTAGTTTTCCAAGTGTCAATTAAGTCCATGTTGTCAGTCATCTCAAAAAAAGTCTTTGGCAGTCTGCCATCTTTAGTAACTACCTGTAACTTTGTAATAGATACTCTGCAAATATTTTGAAGGTTTTGAAGGTTTCTCCTAAATTTGAAACTGTTGCCTACCATTGAAAGGGGAAAAGATACTCTTTTGAAATACTGTTGCCATTGTGTCCCCCTAGAGGAACCCAAAATTAGAATATTAATTTTCTCCCTCTCATTCACATTATTTTTATGACATTTAAATATTCAAACTCTCTTTTTTTGTGACCTAGATTAACTCCAGGTAAGGGCTGTCCCCATTAGCCATATTTCAGTGATGGGCAATGTCCACTGCAAGTAGTAAGTCAGACCAGACACCTCACCTAGGGAAAAAGAATCTCCAGCCAGCAATGCGTAATGAAGAAAGAATTGATTTAAATGCCCAAGAGTAAGAACAGATACAAGGACTGCAAATATCTGCTTCGATCCAAAATCATTCTTCAGAACTATGACTTTTCAAGTGAATCATTATAATACTGCCCCTGCTTTTTACCTGGTTACATTAAAGCAGAGGGTTCTTGCATAACAAACAAATGTCACCTACTCTTTTATTTTCTTTCTTTAGGAAGGAGCAGTTTGCAAATGAGAAAATGCCATTCCTGCATACAACAGTCTACTACTGCATTATTCCTTTCTCTCCCCTTGCAAGATGTCCCAAGGAAAAGATGTCAGACAGGTAATGATTTTTCTCCCTCTAGAGTCTGTGCCTTGTCAGATTCCTAAAGCATTTAAATTGGTGACTTAGAAGGCTCCTTCCACCCCACCCCCAAAAGAACCAGTCTGTGACATGCTTTTAAACTTCTGATAGCCAATCAAGGTTACTTTGTCAGAGGCAGCTCTTGCCCTTGATGGTAAGTGACTGTGCATTTTTATTCATTTGCAAGCAAGGCCCCCGCAGAAGAAATTGTTACATCTACCAACAAAATTGTGTAGGCCTGAAAATACGGTACTTGCATGAGTTAGTATTCACTGGAGCCTGAGATGAGAATGCTAAGAGGCCAAGTATGGCATTGTGACATAAAGATGTAATGGGTTTATATTGTATATAAAATGTTAGAGCCTCCTTGACTGCAAAATAGCCTTCTTGGCAAAACAAACCTGCACCAGAGAAAAAAAAGTGATGCTTTCCAAATTAAATTGACTTTTGTTCCAGCAATGCACATTGTGAAACAATTAACACTTATTCTATAGTTTCTGTTTTGAACTGAACTCAGTTTGATTTTGTTTGCCAAGGACTAGCTAATTGTCTTAATCAGCTCTCAGCTGTTCTCTTTCCTTTCCCTCCCCCAACAAAAGCAATGTGAGAACATTTCACAGGGAATTTGGCCATTCTTGACTCAGAAAATTATTTATTTACAATATTTGCACCCCAACTTTCATAAAATAGTAAGGTGGCTAGCAACAAAATCAAGAAATGATTTAATCATTTAAAATATCAGTTACATTAAACATTAAAACAATAGTTTAAAAAAAAGCCTATCAAATCAGTAGATTAAAGCTAATTTTAAAAGTTGTCTGCAAGCCAAAATCCTTCTTATAAGGGGAAGGTGGTTTTTTTTTTTGGTTTTTTTTTTTTTGCCAGCTTCTGCAAGGACATCTAAGAGGGGCTGAGGCGTGTCTCCTAGTCAAGATGGAGACCCAAAGTCTAGATGCAGCCACAGAAATGACTCTTCGGTTCCAACCATCTTAAGAGATGTTGGAACACGGAGGAGAACATCTTAGGATGATCTCAGTAGGTGGGCAGACTTGCACCAGTGCAAGTGATCTGTTCTTTCCCACATATTTCAATATAACACTAGACTGAAGTTCTTGTTTCTGTTTAGGTGTGCCTAGCCAAGGTTGGAGTTCCATAATTTACATGCCAGGTTGACCATTTCTATGGACCTCAGTAGCCACCTGATTTTGCATATCTGGAGTGTAGCCTATCACATGCAGGAGCCACATCCACTGGACCACACACTATTGCCTCTAGCCTTGCTCACTTTTGCCTCTGGTCATACCCACCATTGTCATGTGCCCCCCCCCCAAAGTGGTTATGCTTGACAGAATGTGACCCCCAGGCTATAAAAACCTGGAAAGTAGGCACAGCAGCTCTTTATTTTCTCAGCTCCACAGCTGCTGTGCCTTGCTTTCCTTTGGTCAGTGCTTCTCCTCCATCTATGATGGGACATACCTAAAGTTTTGCATGCTATAGCAGGCAGAAAAAGGAGAAAGGGTAAGAAAATCTAGGGATCATAGTAGCTTCATATTCTTTCTTCATGCCCCAGAACTTTTAAAGAGACATGCACTATCTCCGGGTGAAGACCTGGCAGTCTGTTCTAAGATGATTGAAGGTATCCGATACAAATCCATTAACAATAGTTAATGTCTTGCAGTGATTAATTTGAAGCCCTGTGCCCCTTTTTGCCATAATTCTATCTCCCAGCTACATTTGTGCCTCCTTTGTGATTAATGAACATAGAACAGAGAGATGCAGTACATCGTGCAAATTTTGCCTTCTTCTGCCAGTTTCATCTCTACTTAGCCATTCTCATTTATTATCTCTAAATACAGGATGCAACTCAATGTGAGCCAGGACACATGCATGATAGAATTAATAGTATTGATCAGCATTTCATTAAATCAAGGCCTCTCATTCTTCCTAGGAAATGAAACACATTTTCTGGAGATCCAAAACCACTAGTGGCAGTACTTTAAGAAAACAGACCAAATGAAATGGGCAAACTAGATTTGTGTCATATTTATGGATGAGCATAACATTAACAGGCAATATTTGTAACTTATCACAGTCCAGATTACAGTAAACAGAGGATCTAATCATCATAGCCTTAGGAAGAAAGGGAAGAAAATATATGCTAGCTGACAAACATATACCATAACAGATTTGCAAAGAACAATCCAATAAATTGGATTAGGTTAGGAATAGCAGTGGCCACCCTCTAACTTTAGGAAGTCCTAAGACATCTTCCTGAGAAAGAGGCTTATGGCAGCAGGAAAGTTGTGCCTATTGGGCCTGTATTTCCTTATTACACCTGCTGCTTCTCAATTTTTACAACAGTCATTCTTCTTGTTGCTTTGCTGATCAGTCACCATTACACTTTTTGCCCTGGGAAGCAAGGATGTAGTGCAGGATATTTCTGAGAAATCTGACAAGTAGGTGTTGCATCTGAACAAAATGTTCCCAGGCAAGGTATAAGAAGGGAATGAGCTGACATCAAGTAATTTAGAGGAGTTACAGAAGGATTGGACGAAGCTTCTCCAACCTAGTGCCCTCCATATGCTTTTGAAGTAAAACTCCCATCAGCCCCAACCACAATTGGTCAACAGCCATGGATGAAGAGTCCAACAATCTATGGAGGGGACCAGCTTAAAAAAGGCTGGGTTAAATAAATTCATGGTGGAATAAATTCACAAATCCCACCCCCTCTTTCTGTCTCCCCCGCCACCTTTGGGAACTTGAGCTTCTCCTATGTCTCTATGCAACCTAATCAAATTATGGCTTTCAGAACCACATATATGCTGATGACACCCAACTGTACAACTCTACGCTCTACCTACCTGATATTTCTGTTTGGATGCTTCATCATCCTTATCACAAGTACAATACATCCAAGACAATGTCACAATCCAGCCTGCTGAAGAGTCACAAAGACTGTATTTGTCTCCTCTCTTTCATTTGCTCCCCAAATTCAGACTGTTGCCAAGTGAAGACACCCCTTCCTCTGCCCCTTCAGCAAAAGCTTTCATTTGCACCCTGACCATCAGTCTCTTTGATTAGCATGACCTTCTCATCTCACTCCCCTCATCTCTAACCAAAACTGCTACTGAAATCAATCTCGTCACTCTGGCCATGTGACACCCCTCCTTAAATCCCTATACTGGCTTCCAAAACACAATCCCTTCATCCGTACCTTCAAGGACCTCCCTTTATCTCTCTGCGCCCACATTCTGATACACAAACACAGTTGTGTTGTGGTCTTATATCATTCTTTGGAAATTTTATTGAATATTGTAATTTTTTTTTACTCCTATATAAAATTGCTTAGATACCGTTATTACATTAGGCAGTATTATTTTTGTATTAAAAAATAAATATCTGCTAACAAACATTGCTCCTCCAGTTCAATCAGCCGCAACTCTCCACAGAACTCCTGCTTCCTTGAATTGCAAAATACTGGAAGAAATCAAACATTTCCACTGGTTATGATATTTTTAAAAAATACGAAAGATTCTGGGGAAATAAGCTATACTCACAGATAGTTTGAGACCCTTCTTGATAAACTGGAACATAATTAAACCATAGGCAGTTGTTTGCTGAGATATATTAAACATTGTATAATACTTTTTTCCAATATAATCCTTTTTTCTGGATTAATAATACATATGGAGACACACTACAAACTCAAATGCTGAGTTATGAAAGCTACTGAGAAACTACAAGGAGGCTTTGTGGGGACGGGAACTTAATGGGGAAACAACAACACCCAAAAATCCAATGACCATGGAACATACTCAGTGGTCACAGAATGATAATGACAGAAGCAAACCAGCAGTAAATCATACTGTGCATGTTGGAGTTAACTCTTTATTAGCAAGAACAGGATCTGCAGTCTTGACAGAGTGCCTGGCCTACTGAGCACAAGAACTCGTGCCTGGTAGGCCTTTAGTTGCTAAGAGTACACAGCTGTCTATGTCTTCTTCTCTCCGGGGTTTTGCCAAGCAATCAGAGATAGCTCTTGCATGCTTGTTTTGCTCCTTCCACTTCATACATCTTCTGGTTCTGGGAGGCCATGGGGAAGGGGAGCTTATTACAGCAGAAGAGGGAGACACCTGTGTCTCTTCACCAGCCCGACTCCTCTCTGCCTCTTAGCCTCTCTCCTCCCACCATCCTGCTTCAAGCTTCTGCTTCTGGACATTTCTCTCCCAGAGTGTCCCAGCTCACTAACCCCTGTTACCTCTTCAGCTTCCGACACTTCCTCTTCCCAGTTTTCTCCCTTTTCTCCCTGTGATCACTCATCATTGTCCCACCACCCCAGGCTCTGAGCCTTCTTCCCTTGCTGGTTCCCCAGCTGGTTCCTCCCACCATTCCTCTGCATCCAAACAGTCTATGGCAGATATATATATATCTGTTGAAGGGGCAGTAACAGAAAGCTGGGTGGGGAGCTGGAATAGAGTAAGCTACGGTTTCCTGTAATGCTACAAATATTTAGAGCTAATGGTATACAAGCCCGCTCTCCTCATTGATGGTAATGGATCAGGACTGCCACCTCATGGTAAGCAGGACAGTTTAAGATGAGGTGAATTGCAGCAGAGCATTACAATGGCTTAAAGTGTTTAAAGAGGGATAAACTGAGTTTTCTTTTAAAGAAAACTTTGCTAAGCGTATGCCCTAAGAAAGTAATCAATGTAAATTTGCACATTTTAATTCCTAAGGAAACAGACAGGTTTGTGATTAATATAAAAGGCAGCATAATATGCAGAGTCTACATGCAAATTTATTGCACAGAGCTTATGGCAGTCCCCAGGCTTCTCCGGCAGTTGTAGATTAACCACTGGCCTGACACACCAAGCAAGCAATTAACAGTAAATGCATTTTCTCCTTTGAAATATTTAGTAAGTTTCTTGCCAGTAGAATTCCCTCATCAGTTTGATAGCCTAAAAGTGCTCACCTGTGAATTTTCCTATCCCATGACAAGCCTTAGTCTACCTCAGTTTCTCATATTACAAGAGGCAGAAATCGTTTAGGCCCTGTGTTTACTTTGAGTCCTTGGGACTCTGTTCCTTATGAACTTGGGTCAGAGGGAGGGAGAGATAAAAATCTAGGTATTCCATAGAGGAGAAATTACTTTGCCTATGACAGAGTAATGAAAGACATTTTTTAGATAATATTCCCCAAAACAAAACTAGGCTATTTATGTATGCAACGTCAGCAGCAAGGGTTATAGTGGCAAAACACTGGAAAGATAAAAATATACCCACTAAAGAGGAATGGGTAGTCAAATTGTGCGAGTACTTGGAGTTCGCAAAGCTGACAGATGCAATAAGAGATAAACCTAAAAAGTTGGTGAAAGAAGAATGGGAATGTTTAAATAGTTATCTAGGGGACAAGGGCTCAGCAAGAAAGATCTGGCTATGTTTAGAATGATACCGCATAGAGAAATGTTCCCTGATACCAAGATGAGGGATTCCTTTGGAATGCAGATAGAGTTAATTGATAAGAATAATGATCTGTTGTGAGCTTGACGGAAGTGTACAATTGATGAGCTTTCCTGCTTTGGCTAATATTCCTTTTTTTTCTTTTTTTCTTTCCTTTTTTTCTCTTTTCTTTTATATTTCTCATAGTTGCTTATGTTCTGTGTCATGTACTTCGATATTTTTTGTAGTTTTTTTTTCATTACTATTAAGGAATTTTCCTTTGTAATTTTTGGTTGTTTATATTTATATGTACCTGTTTAAGCAAAATAAAAGCTATTTTTTTATAAAAAAAGACATTTTTTAAAATCAAAAGACAAACAGCTTTTACATTAAAAAGGTAAAGGTACCCCTGCCCGTACGGGCCAGTCTTGACAGACTCTGGGGTTGTGCGCCCATCTCACTTAAGAGGCCAGGGGCCAGCGCTGTCCGGAGACACTTCCGGGTCACGTGGCCAGCGTGACATCGCTGCTCTGGCCAGAGCCAGAGCCGCACACGGAAACGCCGTTTACCTTCCCGCTGGTAAGCGGTCCCTATTTATCTACTTGCACCCGGAGGTGCTTTCGAACTGCTAGGTTGGCAGGCGCTGGGACCGAGCAGCGGGAGCGCACCCCGCCGCAGGGATTCGAACCGCCGACCTTTCGATCGGCAAGCCCTAGGCGCTGAGGCTTTAACCCACAGCGCCAAGCAGTTTAAGGGCCAGCAAACCTCTTTTGGAATCTGGCAATTAGCTTGCATGCATAATCAGGATTCAGGTTCATTTCTGTGTTAAACGAATATTGAAATCCACATCCTTGTCAAATACCTTGGCTTGTTCAACAACCAACCCTGGAGCCCTATGACCACAAGTTCTGGAGTGAAGGTAACCACTTAGAGCCAGTTTACTGGCCATGATATTAAATGTGTGAATCCAATTGATGTGCAGAGTTTTTTATGATGTAAATTAAAAAAGGAGTCGTGTGGAAGCCTGAGCAGCCTTGGGATTATATGGTGGGCAAGGGGGAAAGAGATTAAGTCTTTATTTCCCTGCCACAGTCCTGACAAAAATGGCCTTCCCGAAGGTACTACTTGCATTTCAAGAGAAGTCACCAGTGGCAGCTTTCCTTGAAATACAAACAGCAACTTCAGATAGGGGATTTTTCGTAGCAAGGTAGTCAGGACTAGGTCAGGGAAATAAAAGTTTCACTACACATCATTGAGAGGCCAATTTCCACAGCTGCTGTGCCTGCTGCCCCTACCTTGCCTCCTTTAACGCAAAAGAGCTTGCAGGTACCAAGTGTGTGTTGTGCCCTGGTTTAGTGCTGAAACCCGCAAGGAAAATAGGACAGCTGGCAGACCACGGACAGCTCCAAGTGAGCAACTTGAAAGCTGACTGAGACTTTGTCTCTGTCTCCAGACTACCTCCTTCAGGCTCCACCCACTTGAGAAAATTTCAGAGCCTTAAAGGGCCAACCATCTAGCCTGAAGATGGGCTCCCCTCCTTTGTTCCATAGCCTCCCTCCCAGTGGTGTTGCTAGCCGCTTGGACAGCACAGAGCTTGCAGGCAGTCCGCCCACCACCTCCCCCTCAGCTGTAGGGCAGAAGCCTGAAAGAGAGGCATGAGGCGGTGGGCAGACACAAGCCACATGCTGCCGTTTGGGCAGTGCAGAGCCTGAAGGCATCCAAGCCACTATGTCACTCCCAGGAGAGACACGTGGCTCAGGTGCCCTACATACAGGCCCTGCAACAAGTGCCACCCCCATGGTGTGCCACCAGTGCCCCCCCACAATCCCTAGCTACGCCTCTGCTCCCTCCTGATGCACTCCTGGAGCTGCTGGACTGGCCATGCGTGGTGGGGGTCATCTGGTTCTTCAGGCTCAGGAGAAGATGTTTGCAAGGGTCCACGCTCTGGCCTTATAGGCCCTGGTGGTCTGAGAGGTTCCTCTGGGAGTTCTTGTCCAACTGCCTCAGGAGCAATCAATTCCCTATTTTCCACAGTCAGTTCCTGGTCTTGACCAAAACCTGGCTCCCCATCTGATGCCTCCAACTCTGTGTCCAGATCACTGCTGTATACAGGGGGTCATTATATTTTGGCTATGAAGAGACTACAGACACACACACCCTGCAATATGACACACAGCATTCACTCAATTATTAAAAGCTTCAGTGCATCCACACTTGGGTAACGTGGTTTTATGTTGTGTGTTTTCCCTTTTCAGATTATTCACAGATCAGGAAATTCTAATTATTTGGGGGGGGGGAGTACAGGTTGCCACTTGGATGAGGAAAACACAATGTGAACATCAGAGCAAAAAAACCCACACAACCATACACACACGGGATGCATTGTATTCACTTTAAACTGCCTTGTATACATGCCCTTAGTGTTGAAGGGCCCATAGCATCACAGGTGTTTAAAAACAAATGGAAGGTGTGGAGTCACTGGAGGGACAGATGTGGCATAGAACTGGGAGACTGCCCCAGGAACAGAAATTACAACTTTGGGCACTAATGTGAAATGAACAGAAAGAGATGGGAGTGTGCTATGCTAAGCTGGTGGCAATCATGGACTTAAAAGCTGGATGTGTTAGCTGAGCAAGGTGGTATAAAAACAGGATGTATTGCTCATGGTCACACTAATTTTACCTTGTTTGAATCACAAAGTGTATTTGTATTGGGCACAGAAACAAAGTACTGCATGTTGCTATTTGCGAAGAGACAACATTATGGTAATAAATTAGTAAACCATTTTAAAAAGAGACCACCGATTTTTTGTTTCAATAAGTCTACTTCTACAACATGAAAATCTATTTCATTTCATGATCAAACAAGATGTGTGCATTCATTATACACATTTCATGACAACCTACTTTGAAAATTAACCCACAGTTTCAAAAGTTCTAAATAACCTTAATTAAGAGACTGAGAAGGGATAGCTCAGAGGAGCCATTACTAACATTTTGATCGAGTAGCTCATTAGTTATCATTATGTAACTGGTCCAAGTTTTGCTCCAAAGGGCATAAATTATTCCATAGCTGCCTCCAAAACGGAACCTAGACTCACTTTTTCAGGCTTATCTATAAAGTATACCAAAACCACAAATCCAAAAAGCCAGAGTGCAGGTATCACTGTAGCAAGTTAGTATTCTGGACTCAAGACTGGTGAGGACGCACCAGTTAATGTGCCTACAAGCTAGAAACTACCCTGTGAGGTAGGTTAGACTTTGTCAAGGTCACCCTAAAGCCTTCTAGCTTGTAGGATGACCTTGACAAAGTCTAACCTACCTCACAGGGTAGCTGTGAAGATAAAAGGGGAATTCTACCTATATATGCCAGCATGCATGCCTTGTGGAAAAGGCAGGATAAAAGAACATTCAAGAAGAACATATTTAGGTTTTAAAAAATTACATCCATTATGTTTAGGATCTCTTTAATCCAAACCTTAGTATAATATTCTTTAATAAGTATGTGATTTCAGACTGGGAAACCTACCAATGTTTATTTCAAAGGATCACTAACATTATACGTTCCAGTCTTTAATAATCCATATCTTAGAGCACACTTTCCCATTCTGGCAGCTTTCAGATGTTTTGGACTACAAAACCCATCATGCTTGAGCATTGGCTATGATGGCTGGGAGCCTGGGGCTAAGGGGAGTTGCAGACCAACAACTTCAAAAGGCCATCAGGTTGGGGAAGGCTGCCTTAGACTGGCCCTCTGGTGGTATAAGAGCTGGTTATCAGCCCCAAAAAAGGTTTTACCTGACCCCCACTCAGTTTTAAACAGCATGGTCCCCCCAAAAAATGCACATATTTGAAGTTGTATGAAATAAAGAAATCCTAGCTACACTTTTAAGCTTGTAAATCCCTTTTGCATTTTGTATACAATATGTGGGACTTGCAGCAAAAAGTCCCAGCATGGAATACTCCAGTTGAGGGTTCCAGCTAGCTAGCTAGCTAGCCAGCCAGCCTTCTTTCAGGATACATTTCCCAGTCCCTCCTGGTTTTCCATTCCTGACCATGATAGACATCAGTATTCTGTGGCCACTGGGCATGATCAATTCGTACTGGACAGCATGGTTGGTTGTTTTTCCTTCTTCCTCTTAAAATTTTATTTTCCCTTAAAGTTATTTTTTTCCCCTGACTCCTGCTCATATCTCTCTTCTTTTTTGTGGATACTACTGTTTTGACTTCATAAGGATCCACATTTTGAGAGTGAATGTATAGTATATTGTATATTCTCCAGCTAGGAATGAGGATTTGTGCTGTACTCAACAATGGTGTAGTTCCACTACAAGGTGCCGACTTTATTACGGAACCTGACCAATGATGAAGGTGTTGGTCTTTGCAGAAAACGTTGTAGCATTGGA
Organism: Podarcis cretensis; assembly: GCF_951804945.1. Taxonomy (NCBI): domain Eukaryota; kingdom Metazoa; phylum Chordata; class Lepidosauria; order Squamata; family Lacertidae; genus Podarcis; species Podarcis cretensis. The sequence goes on along the minus strand of NC_137170.1, from coordinate 114,002,224 downwards.
CCCCTCCCTGGAGAACTGATCACTCAGGTTTACTTTATTTATCAGGCAAATCATAGCCTGCTTTTGGAAAATTGTTCTCCAAGCAAGTTAGACTGAAAGAAAATTGCATGTCGACAAAATTATTTCAACAACCAAACATAACAGTGAGCTTAAAAATAGAAGGCAGACATGAAAACATATGCTGCAATCCTATACACAATTATCTATAAATAAATCACACTAAGACAATAGGGATGTACCTCCGAGTAGCCTTGCACAGGATTGCACTGCAGAGAAAAATATTGACAGCTCATTTAAAAGTCTCCTGGATCTGCCAGAACTTGAAGATCTTGGTTATTCCCGGAGGTTGAGCTGTGACAGACGGGTGGTCACTACTCAACATCAAAACTATTCTGTTCCAGAGCATTCAGCACAGCTGTTTCACCTTCTGCATATTTAAAAGTAAAAAGGTGACTGCAAAATACTGGCAGACTCCAAACCATGACTAAGTAAGTCTTTTCTTAAACTCTTGCCTGAAGCATGAACTAAGTAATTGGCTTTAGCTAAGCAACTGCCCTGAGCCTTCAAATGCAATCCTGCAATATCAGATTAATACTACAGACCTACCTTATAAGATTGTTGTAATGATCAACTGAATTATGCATGAAGAGCATTCTGAACATTGTAAATTGCTATGCAAATGTTAAATAGTATAATCTTATTACTAAAAAGCTTCTGAGAAAATTCTTTAAACTACAGAAGAGTGAATCCAAACCAAGGGGGGGGAACACTCCCAAATAAAACCGTATGATATAAGGGACCTAAAGGTTATTTCACTAAACAAATCCCCAGCTTTTAGATTAATCTCTTATACACAAAGTAATTTAAAAATATCCAGATAGGGGAATGTCTTAAAAACTTTCCTGCTTTTATTCTAGCAGTGTTCATAATGGTAATCATTTGCTTTTCAAACAAGCACTGAGAAGGAAAACACATTAAAAAGATCACAATGAAGCCGCTAGAGTATTATTGCTACCATTGGAATATCAAAGAATTTCGCAAGCACTGAGGATTTATTGTCATACGAAAACATTCAAATGTTAATGATACCAATCTGCAATAGGATATTCTCCCTTTGATTAGATGCCATGCATCAATCTGACACCCTTAATACCTTTCAGTTAGGCTGAAAAATGAAATCAATTTTAAATTACATTACACAGTATGCCTGCTGGTTAATTTAGAAATAAAATTATTTCCTTATAAATCTTGAGACGATCAACTAAGCAAGTGTAAATAGCCCAAAATAAAAGTTTCTCCAGGGGTTGTACTTCTGAGGTTGGTGTATTCTCTTTAAAATAGTAATAGTAACACTTCTAAGCTCAGAAATTGGGCATTATGGGAGATGTGTGGCTGCCATAAATTTTGTGGTGTGCTTCTCCAACCAAACAACATGCACAGAAATACACTTATTGGGGGAAGAGTTAAATAAGCACCCACATATTGATGAAAACAGCATACAAAAATACATTGTATGATGTGGGGGTATAATTATCCAAAACTACACAGGAAAATGGGTTTATTAGAAGAAATGCTGGTGAATTTTAAATAATATTTTTGATTAAAAATGCACAAATTGCTACAGAAATTTGGAGAAGTGAATTTAAGATTGGAAAAATGAGGGACAGAAAGAAGCCAAAACTTGACATATTTGTCCATCCCTCTTTCTGCCCGAAAGAACAGGTGCTGGTCATTGGGAAGCAGCAGATATATAAGGAAGTTGCAGGTGGGACTGGACAATCTTAACTGAACTGATTAAATTTCACCCTAAGAGGTTGTGCTGTTGATCATTCCCTATTGCTAAGCATGGATAATTTATGTGAATACTTTTTTGGATTCAGATATGAAGCACTGGCGCTTTGTGCAAAATGACATTTCTGCTGAATTGCAGTTCTGCCTCTGCTTTGATCTATAGGGCTTGGTGTGTGCAATCGCTCTTCAGAGATATACAAATAGACAGTCAAGTTGCAGGAAGATGACACACAGCAAAAGTTATGTCGATTAAATGTAATTACCATGCACACATTTTACTTTAGTCGTTTGGAAACGACGAGAAGCGGCTGCAAAATTAAAGTGAAGTTTCAAAAGAGAGGAGTGGGCAAAGAATCTCAGCCAGCTGGGCTTTGATGGCTGAACCATTACAAGCTATATCCCAAGCCGTTTCCTGGAGATCAACACAACTCACTCATCAAGTCTGCAGGAATGAGGCACTTCATTTCTCCCAATTTGAATCAAGTTGTGGAAAACAATGTGCAAAATCCTGTATGTCCTTAAAGGAGGACAGCTAATGGATTAAGTTGCTTTCTTCCCACAAATGATTCTGGCATCTGCTGTTCTGAAGGCTAGAACCAGATATAATGGCATAAGCTTATTGTCCAGCTAAATTACCATTGTGCTTCCACCAATACAAGCTGATCAGTAGCCTATACCTGGCTAGCACCACCATCAAACCAGCTCTGTTATAAGATTAAAAGAACTCCAAACAAAGCAATAATAACACACCCACTGCAAAAGCCATGGCAATTGCATGCTCCCAGCAGTCATAATGTCATACCCTGATAATTCCCCAAGCAATTGCCAAGGTTACTATATTGTAATGTTACCCTTTTATTATGGGAGCACTTGACCCAAGATTGCCCTAAGCTTCTTTTATGATTCTTTAATGCACAGAAGCCCTGTTAAGCTGTTCTGATATCTCACAAAACAAGCACATTAGCTCTGCCTCCCCTCCCTGGCACCCATCATGTGCTGGAGGAGAAACTCCTAAAAGGGAAAACTTTTCTATGCAAGCAGAGAAGCCCTCCTGGATCAGCCCATAAGTTCATATAGTCTAGCCTTTTCATAGAATCATGGAATTGTAGAGTTGGAAGGGATCCAAGGGTCATCTAATCCAATCCCTGCAATACAGGACTCTCAACTAAAGCATCTATGACAGATGGCCATCCATCCTCTGCTTAAAAATCTCCAAGGAAGGAGAGTCCAACCATTGTCCAACAGCTCCTACTGTCAAAAAGTTCTTCCCAATGTTTAGTCAGAATCACCTTTCTTGTAACTTGGTTCAGGTCCTACCCCTCAAAGCAGGAGAAAACAAGCTTGCTCCAGAAGCTGAGGGTAACAGCCCTCTCCCCATTTGTGATCCCAAGCAACTGAAATTTCAGGTCAGTGTGAACATACACCTTCATGATGTAACCAAAGTGCCTTCTATACAGGGCTTTTCCCTTTGAAATAGTCATCCTTTTTAAAAACAAAAATAGAACATCCAAATGACACTGTTATGAGCCTACTGATACTTATTCCAGTCATTTTTGTGTTGTCCTCTGTTTTTTTCTCAGACTCCACAGCCATTGATTTTTTGGTAATAAAATGCAGCTGTGGCACCATTCAATCTAGTATGGACAAGCAAAACTTTTAAGGGTCATTTTCCTTTATTAAACATTTGCAGGTTCAGTCCATTTTACTGCCGATGAATGCAAGTGGGGTGCTTCTTAGTGATGAGCAACTTCTTAATTTCCCCTTGAATAGCCTCCCTTAATTGCTTCGTTACTGGTTTCCTCTCATTATTCCTCTCATTTCTATAGTGAAATAGTGCTTTTGCACTACCATTGTACCTCTACTTATGTATCCCTCTGGATATAGAATCTTCGGGTTACGGCCAAGGCAAACCCGGAAATGTATACTTCCAGGTTTCGCCGTGCGCGCATGCGCAAAAGTGCTCAATCACGCTGCACGCATGCACAGAAGCGCGCCTCTATTTATGTAATTTTGGGGGTGTAAATGGACCCCCGGAATGAATTAAGTTCATATCCAGAGGGTCCACTGTATCACAAAGTTAGAGCAGGAATAAAACTGAGGGGAAGCTCATAATTTCTCCCCTCAAGAACTGAAACTGACATCGGGGTAATTAAGAAAGGCTATTCAAGAAGCTCTTTTAATCAGAAATTTCCCACCTGCACTCAACAGGAAGCAGTAACACAGGCCAAACCAACAAGGAAGTTTGAAAGAAAGAAAGAAAGAAAGAAAGAGAAGAACTAAATAGAAATTACTTTTCTCAAATAGCGTAAGCAGATCTAGACCAGGAGGGGTCCATAACCCAGCATCCATGTGTACCAATGCTACCACAGAGCACCTGTCAAGCTCTTTAATCCTCACCTGGACACCAGCCACAAATCCAGTAGGGTCTTCACTCTCCTGCCCACCTTCTAGTTTAATTGGCTAGCTGATTTGGAAAAGAGTAAAGAAAACTGTTCTCTCTGCTGGTGCTGTCCAGTTAGAAGAGAGAGGGCAGTTCTAATTGGATGCCACCAGCTGAGAGGACACAGAGAGAACAATTGTAATTGGAGGCTGCCAGCAGAGGGCAACAGCTCCCAGGACAGATAGCAATAATCTAGCAAGCTCTTCTTAATCTCAGTTACAATTCTTCTTCTAGATCGTTGTGGGAAAGCAACGCATCAGCTCTAGTGTGAAGCAGCCAGACATCTTTTTGCATGGATCCCAATCAGAATGTTTTAGGAGGAAGAGGGCAGAGCTCAGTTTAAAGGTACTTTAGTGATAACAAACTGACCTTAAATGGCTGCCCAAGGGGAACCTTCATTCTGTCCTTGGTCAGTAGCCATGAAACAAGATTGGTGCTCTATCCCTCTTCATCATGTTGTTATACATTTACTGCAGAGTTAATCAAACACAACGCACAAGTCTGCCTCACGCAGAGGGCTGATATCATCCAAAATCACCAAAACGTATCAAGCAGCTATATATCAAGCAATATCTCCAACAACAACAACAACAACAACGATTAAGGATTTTGAAAAGCTGCGACTGCAAATCTGAATGAAAGGATACTCTGACATCTGCCATTAGCCGGGAGACCAAGGCCTCCTTGGTTGTATATGCGTACACACATAAAGGCAGGGGGGTCCACCTGCCTAGATCAGACAATACTTCAAGAATTTGTGCCTGAATTTGCTTATTTACCACTTGCCTACATTTCCCCATTTAATCCAGGTTTACCGTTTCCATGGAAAAATCTGGTCAATTAAGCAAAAACAACATGGAAATTGGAAATGGAACAGGCCCTTTCTCCCACCCTCACTAAGCAAACTTATATTAAGCTTGGAAACAACAGAAAGCACCTCAGTAGTTGAGTGAAGTTCTCAAGTGATTCTTGAGGCACTCTGGTCCCAGATCATTTGGGCTGTTAAAGGATAATGCCATCCAAGCACCTTGAACTATATCTGGAAACAACCTAAGAGCTAGTGACATATGAAAGGTATAATGTGAACCATTCTGTGAGTCTCTGCTATCAATCTGGTTCCGTTTTGAAGCAACTGAAGGTGCAGGCATTCTTTTATTTAAATTTTTATAAACTGCATTTTTATGTAAAGTTTTACAAGGCACTATAAAACAACTCCACGAAGATAGCATTACACTAGTCCAATGCTCAGGCTGTACATGTGTCAAGGTTGGGAGAGAATACTATATTCACACACATACATCATCATAACATATAACCTGCATTAGTCGGCTCTGCTCATATGATCCCTATGTTTTGTGGCTGATGGATCACATGCATAAAACATGCACAAGAGTCCTCCTGACTCATGCTAAAGCTCAAACACACAATATGAGAAAGAGTTCACAAGCCAAAGTTTGCTGTGAAGTCCTGTCAAACAGACAGCATACTCCAGCCTTTTTCAACCTTTGATCCCCAGATGTTGTTGGACTACAACTCCCATCATACCTAGCTAACAGGACAAGTGGTGAGGAATAATGGGAGTTGTAGTCCAACAACATCTGGGGACCCAAGGCTGAGAAAGGCTGGCCTACACCAAAGGTGAGGAACCTGTTATCCACCAGTTGTTGTTGGACTTTAGTTTCCATCAGTCCCAGCCAGCATGCACAGGACAAGTGGTCAGGGATGATGGGAACTGGAGTCAAGCAACATCTGGAGGGCTGCAGGTTCCCCATTTGTGTCCTTCATGTATATGTGAACAACTTCAGTATATGTATGCAATGTGTGAAGCTTGTCAGACTTGGGACCAACAGGGTGGGTGACTCAGCTTCAGCAAAGTGGAGGGTTTTTTTGCCTACTCTCATCACAGGTGTTACATATAACTGCCAATGCATGTGCTGAAGCAAAATGCACACAAGCCTTTTAGTGTATAAAATATTACACTAACGACAAAGTGTTTAAAACACACACACACATCATAGCTGCAATCTGAAACATTTTATAAAAATGAAAGTGTTAAAAATTTCCTACTACAGTTGCTTTCATTCTTAGTAATTACCCTGAAGCCGACCCTCACAAACAAAGAGTGCAAAGAAGAAAACACAATAAATTTTGAAGTAGGTTCCTTCCATTCTGCATATTTAAGGGTGCAATTTAGCTATGTGGACATTGCTGAATTCTTGGGTTATTGAAATAAAGCAAATTAAAATTTAACACTTTACGATACAATTATCCATGTTCTAACAGAATGCTGGTACAGTACTTACAGCAGGTTTAGGACTGCCATCTTCTGGGATCCTGGAAAATTGCCCCATCTTCTGCTAGACCTAATGCAGTGTTTTCAAGGGCTGAAAGTGATGATTCTACATGCTGTGCAGAATCCAGTTGTACAATATAGCTGTAGAATTATTGACTGTGCTTTAGACTCCAAATAGAAGAGTTGTGTTGTTGAGTGCTCCCACACAAACACACACACTTCTTGTAAACTAGCACATCTAGAAAGATTTTCTATGAGATGTTTATATGGGGCAGCACTCAACAATAGAACCTCTCCACCTAGAGTCTGAAGGGCGGAGTCCAACCTCATTTTGCTACTTCTATACTGGAGGTGAGCCAGCCATCATAATCTGACATTTTCCATTGCAGAGGTAGCGTTAAAAGTATTGGGGCACAAGTTAGGTGGTGAGGGATGTCAAAGACCAGTCCTCTATTTGACAGGCTGGTGAAAAGATAAAGAATCATATGGTGGGAGAGTCGGTGCATGCCTTTCTGGAAAATGAATCAGTCTGAGAGAAAGAGGGGGAAGCAATCTGGGGAGAGTGGAAACACCAGCACAAAGCAAATTTGGGGGGTAGGGTCACACCACAAATGCAGGCTGTCTGTCTGTCTTCCATTGTCTGTCATTCAAGAAAAAAGACAGCATGGACACGACAGGTAGATATACGTAGTTAGAAAAACATTTAGAGGTATAAGGTGACTTGCACTTATGCCCTGCAGTTCTCTTCATTGCTTTCACAAGGGATGCAGGAGGTTTTCTTGAGAAAGCCTCACTAGCTTCATACATCCCAATTAAAAAAATAAAAAACCACAGAAATGAAGGAGATGGATGCTATCCCACAACATCATCCAGGCACCTCCACCAGCTTCTGCCTGCCAACTTCATCTGCTAACTTCAGCCTGCCAACTTCCATGGGTTTCATCTATTCATGAATATACACCAGTTTCTTTTCACACATCACATTCATGCACATATGCACACCACTAGCCCCAACCCCTTTCAAAATCTTAGTCACGCACACGAGCATGCACCAGAACACCAATGGACACAACCACCCATCTTCTACTCATCATTTATTCATATTCATTGCCCAACTTCAATCCACAAATAACCACTGGCTTCTGTCAATCAGCTCCCAAAAGTGACGTTCAACCAGTTTACAACCACAAATATCACTATGTTTCAGCCTTGCAACATCCAAATGAGAACTCCATTGGCTTCCACCCACCAACATCTGCCAGCTTCTGCTAGGTCTACCACTAGACATCACATATCACACCCCATGGATATCAGCTGCCTTCAAGCCACAATTCCACACTGCAAATGAACTTACCTTATTATTGCTCCGTAGCATCCTACAGCCAGATAATCATCTCCGTCCATCTGTCTATTCACCTCCTCCAGGTAGAAGAAGACTGAACGTCACAGCTGTTGCTTGCTGTGTTCTTTTGGGGAAGAGGAAAAGGCCCATCTTCATATCCACTCAGCTGCCATGTACTTTTGTGATGTCACAGGTAGTCTGTAGCCAGTGGCAACAGCTGGAGATGTACTGTATCATTATAATCTCTGCAGGCCTCAAAATTGTGGGTACATCTCAGCAGTGATTTATTTGTATGCTTGTTTATTGTTAAAAATATTTATAGAAACCAGCCTTCATGTGTACTGATACCAGGGAAAGATATACCATAAAATGATTGTAGGAGTCCTTTTTTAGCACAAGGGTCACATTTCCCTCTAGGGACCTCCGCCACACACACACACACACACATCTATGTACAGTAGGCTTCATTCCAGCTATGTAAAGGCCAGAGGCTCCCCCCCCCCCAATCCTTCAATCCGCTTAAATAAGAAGCATGATCGAAGTTCAGGAAAATATTCCAACCAGGCAAAAACATTTTGAGGGTGTACAGCTGGTGAGGGGAATGACCTAGAGAGAGTCCAGTGGTCTGCTCTTGACTTGCGGACTGGACGTTCCCCACCCCATAATAAAACCCAAGGGTTATAGCCAGCATTATTTGCAATCAGATGAGACCTATTGAATCAATAGGGTTAATAACTTAAATCCATTGATTTCAATGGATGTACTCTATGATGTATTTGGATATTGTTCCAATTATTAAAAACACCAGCACACAAAAACACTAAAAAAAAAAGCTGAACAGAAAAAGGTAAAGGTAAAGGTACCCCTGCCCATACGGGCCAGTCTTGACAGACTCTGGGGTTGTGCGCCCATCTCACTCAAGAGGCCAGGGGCCAGCGCTGTCCAGAGACACTTCCGGGTCACGTGGCCAGCGTGACATCGCTGCTCTGGCGAGCCAGAGCCGCACATGGAAACGCCGTTTACCTTCCCGCTGGTAAGCGGTCCCTATTTATCTACTTGCACCCGGAGGTGCTTTCGAACTGCTAGGTTGGCAGGCGCTGGGACCGAGCAGCGGGAGCGCACCCCGCCGCAGGGATTCGAACCGCCGACCTTTCGATCGGCAAGTCCTAGGCACTGAGGCTTTAACCCACAGCGCCACCTAGTAGCCACAATAGTTGCCCAAAGCAGACAGGACTAAAACATACAAATGCACACACAGAACTACATACTATATTCTCTTTCTCAACACACACAAACTGCACATTTGCATGTGCCCACATCCATCCATTGACAAGAGAAGACTCCCTGGAAAAGACCCTGATGTTGGGAAAGATGGAGGGCACAAGGAGAAGGGGACGACAGAGGACGAGATGGTTGGACAGTGTTCTCGAAGCTACCAGCATGAGTTTGACCAAACTGCGGGAGGCAGTGGAAGACAGGAGTGCCTGCCATGCTCTGGTCCATGAGGTCACAAAGAGTCGGACACGACTAAACGACTAAACAACAACAACAAACAACATCCATCCATATCTCAATCACACATGCATTACACATGTTCTCACCCATTACCATACTGCACACCTCTCTCAGCTTGACTTCATCATTATGTGCTGTATCACTTGCTTGCTCCATTTTTTTCCCATGTACTGTACTGAGACAGGGGTTCCCTTTTTTGAGCGTGCAGCAAAGAAGCGGAGCTTTAAAAAGGGAAGCACAACAAACTGGTGATGCAGGAATGCTTTACTCTAGTGATTTAGAGACAGGGTGCTTTTCTTTGCCAGCCCACTCAGTTTCCATACTGTCAAAGGACCTATTCTAAGATGCACACTCCTGCACTGCATTCAGACCCACAACACCAGAGGCGCCACACAAACGAGAACGTGTAGCCTGAACCATGTAGCTATGCTTTTTGAAGGGAGCAATGTGTTGCTCCAAAGAAAGGTCCTTGTCATTTATACAAATGGCCACAAGGTGTCAGCTGTTTGTAACTTTATTTTTTTTTTGGAATATATATTTATTTGCTTTTACAGAGGATAAAAAACATCAAGAAAAAAACAAAAATTAAAAATAAAAATTCCAACTTTTAGATTGATATTTGGAAAACTTTCTTTCCTGACTTCCTCCCGCCTCCCTTTTTTGTGTTCCTCTTTACTCAATCAGATACAGCAAATCCTTACCCACTTTCAAAGCTCATTTCTGATTATTAAAATCTTTCTATTATGTCTCCAATCCTTCCTCCTTATGTTTAAACACCTTTAACATATTATTTACTTTTGACATAATATAACTTTAGTCTTTCACCTTTTTTCAATTACTTTTTTACATAACTTTTAAACCTATATCACCAATGCCGTATTATTTTTAAATCCAACATCGTTTTAACATTCATAAACTTTACAGTTTATGAACTGCAGATAAATCTTAAACTTCTTCCAGTCCTCTTCCACCGCTTCTTCTCCCAGGTCTCGAATTCTGCCAGTCATTTCTGCCAATTCCATGTAGTCTATTACTTGCATCTGCCATTCTTCCAAGGTGGGCAAATCTTGTGTCTTCCAGTGCTTTGCGATGAGTATTCTTGCTGCTGTTGTCAGCTGTTTGTAACTTTAAAGGGGAAATCTGCATTAACCTATACAGTAGCCAGAAAAAGGCAAACACATGCAGCACAATTCTATGCATACATGTAGTAAGCACCACTAAACAGGGATGGTGGGCATAGCCAGGATTTAAGCTATGCACCTATCTGTCAGCATCCTGTCTGGCTCTGTCTAGCAGATTCTAAATTAAATTTCTCAACAACTGTTGTTTTAAATTACTTTCTTTTGACCCCGTGCTCAGAAAAACCTGTCAACATTTTTCTACAATGTATACTTTTAGTTAAGTATTTTTTTTTTTTTTACTTATTTACTTGATTTAGTGGGGGGGGGGACACTTGCTTCCCTGCCACACCCATGACTGGGATGACTGCCACCTCGAACGTAGAACAAAGGGGGGGGGGGGGGTTGCGCCGTGTGCGTATTTCACCAAAATATTAATTTTCTGCTTCTCTCTGTCACACCATCCTTCAAAACTTTGGTGGCTATTGGATTCCATTAACCTTGTCAAAGATAGGATAGCAGCAGCTGCAGCAGCAGACAACGCATCCCATGTGAGCCTGGATCTGCTGCCCCTGCGAGCCCTGCCGCCTGAAGCAGCCGCCTCATCTTGCCTCAGGACGTTTTCAGAACGCTTTAGGAGGGCCGAAGTCATACTTTTAATAAAGAAGGCTTCCAGATATTTTGCTGCCCTTAACACAAGCGAGGGGCAGAGGCGCGACGAACGTTGCAAGCAGTTGACCACCTCAGACTAACAGCCTCTGAGGAGAAGCACTCCGAACCTTTGCCCCTCCCCTTTACCCGGCGAAACCGAACCCTCAACGGAAACCTAAGCCCCGCCCCCCGTGACGCAATCGCACGCCGCGGGAGGGTCCGCCCTTTGCCTTGTCCTGTCAGGGTTTCGCAATGCACTGTGGGAGCGAGGCGATGAGCGTCGAGAGCGGCGGCGGGCCGGGGAGGGAAAGGCTCTTGCGCGCGTGCGCGCTCTCCCTCGTCACGTTCGGCTTCTCCTCGGCTCTTCCCGTTCCCATAATGCTCTGCCGCTTCCGTCACTGACGGCTTGTCGCAAACGCGAAGCCCTCGTTCTGCCGGTGGTGGATTCCATCAGTCTCCCCTCACAGCTTGCCCGCCGCCGCCACCACCACCACCCCCCAGCCGAGCCCCCCTCCCCTCCCCTCCGCTTGGCGGTTAAGCAAAGGCGTGGGGGTCGCTTTTGCTTCTGGGCCTCGGCGGCGTCTCCTTCCCTTCCCCCCACCCGTTCTCTTCCCTCCTCTTCCTCCTCCCCCCCCCTTCCGAAATGCCCCCCAAAAAACAGGCACCGGCAGCATCGGGGGCGGGTAACAAAAAGGCAGATCAGAAAAAGAAGGAGAAGATCATCGAGGTGAGACAATTTAGGCCCAATTATCGTGGGGAGGGGGGGGTCAAGCTCTGTTTTGGGGCTGTACCACTAAGGACTGCAGGGAAAGCTTTTTAACAGCGTGGCCTCCAAACCTACCCAATGTTTGCCCTGCATGTAGAAAGTTAACATTTTAGGAAGGGGGCGAGTTTCATCTCATGTCATTTCACCCAGACATGTTCTGGGATGGTGCGTGTTTTCGTCTAGAGAACCAATAAGCCAGGAGATTCTCCCCCCCCCCCCAATTTGTATTCTGATTTTGTGCGATCCGGACACAGAGGTAGGCAACTTTTAGCAGGGTAGTGAAGATGCCACCTCTCTGTAATTACCTGCTTCGTTTCCCTTGGCTGGACTTGGCACCCGGTACAGGTTTCGGAGGCTACACTGATTCTGGTCCCGAGCCGAGTCCAAGATCCTCAGGTGGCGTCATAAATTAGTATTGCCATGCCTGTTTATGTGCTCTCTGCTCCTGTTAATTATTACAAGGCTTTAAAGCATTGCTGGGGAACATGTGGCCTGCCAGATGTTGATGTATTATCACTCCTGTCATCCCTAACCTTTGGCCAGATTGGCTTGGGCTGATGGGAATTGGGAGTCCCCACAGAATCAGGAAGGCCCACAGCTTAGCCACCTGTTTTAAAGAAGCTATAGGTACTGGATATCTCTTAAACAATGACAACTGTAATGCACAGGACTATATGCCTCATATTTTTCTATCAGTATTATTTTTCAGAGGGTATATTTCAGTATTATTTTGAAAGTGGCATGGTAATAAATAAAACGGCTGAGCCCAGGCATTTGTTTCCAATGCCTGAACTTACTGTATTTTTTGCACCATAACACTCACTTTTTTCCTCCTAGAAAGTAAGGGGAAATGTCTGTGCGTGTTATGGAGGGAATGCCTACGGGTGGCATGCCTACAGATTTTCCTCCTCTAAAAACTACGTGCGTGTTATGGTCGGGTGCGTGTTATAGAGCGAAAAATACGGTAACTTCCTTCTATAGTCAGGTCATGATTCATCCAGTCTGGTATTGTTTACACTGGTTGGCCACTGCACTTTTAATGAGGCCTTTCCTAGCCCTACATATTTGCCAGGGATTGAACTTGGACCCTTTCTCATGCAAGTCATACAAAACATGTACTCTGTACACTGAACTATGGCGGTAAAATTCCTACACATCATTATTATGGGAAAGGCTTCCAAATTCCTGATCAAAGGGTAATGTTTTCAGGTGGATAAGCCCTCCAGCATCTCTTCAAAAAAGTAAAGTACTGAAAGGTACAAAATGATTTGTAATGGTGGGATTAAGAGAGCTATGTGCATTTCGGAGTAAAACCCACACAACTTAGTCTGGTTTATTCCTGAGTGATCATGTTTAAACTAATCTGAGTCATTGAACACACTGTTGGGTTTCTACTTCTGAGTGAACATGTATTGATATGGAATTGTAATGCTAATAACCAAATGGCGGTATCCCTTGGTAGGATTCTAAACCAGATAATGTTGGAGTGAGATGAGACTGATAGATGGATTTTGAACCAAAACAAAAATATCATATGCTCCTTGATATTATTAATATAATAATATGATAAAATAAGACGCTGTTCTTTAGCCTTTAAGCCCAACATTCAAATAATTTAACCAGTACACGTGACACACCATATTAAGTTATGACAGTTTGAGAAGTGAAAGGTGAATTGATATGTTACTTTGCCTAAATATGATCCACATGATGTACATCTTTTAAAACTTTTAGATGAAAAGTGTTGGTTCTTTTAACACTGGAGCAATTTCAGTTGCAAAAAACCTTTCTTCTTCTTTTTTTAATGAATATGTATTCCTGTATGAGTGAACAGAGATGAATTCAAAGAGAAAATGCCATATATGTTATATGGGGCAAAATTAATATAGAAAATTTGAAATTATAAATGTACTGCTATTACAGTAGCAATTGGGACCATGTTACACAATATTGTGCCCAAATCAGTTGTATATTGTTGTCAGTAATGTCTTCTGCATGCAGAATATTTTGCTTCCATTTTAATTGTCATCTAAACATGGTTATTGTAATTCTAAATTGTAGTTTGTTCTAATCCACGACCTCAGAAACCTTTAAGTTCTTTTAAAAAAGAATTATCACAGTCCTGTAGTTACTAAAAAATTATTGATAACTGGGTAGGCTCACCCTCCTTTATGTGCATGGCTCTACTGAATCATCAGATTTTATCACTGAAGAGAATATTAGATACACATCGCAAGACAGATGCATATGATTTAAACTGAGCTGTAAAGAGCCTTCATAGATTTATACTAGAATTGGTGTTTTTTGTCACTAGATAGCAGTTAAAATGTATTTATTTTCTAACAGAGTTAAAAGTAAAAAGGTTTTATTTGGAGTTTTAAGTGTTTGACTAAACAGATGTGCACTAAAAGTGAATGAGTGTTAAACTACATTTTCTACACATTGAAAAATCATGCTAGCTAATAACATTCCTTCAAACCTTTGAAATTAGGACAAAACCTTTGGCTTAAAGAATAAGAAAGGAGCGAAACAGCAAAAGTTTATCAAGGCTGTGACCCATCAAGTTAAGTTCGGTCAGCAAAACCCACGGCAGGTAAGTAAATGTTTACTTGACTTCACTGTTCTCTCTTTGCACTTGTTATAATGTGATTGTTTTTTCTATTATGTTGCATCATAGGAGTGTGGAGCTGTCAGAAGATGGGTCAATTAAGTTAGGTCCTTCTTTGTTGGATAAATTTGTGTTAAGGGGCAGCCGTTATGTTTATGGATGTACAGTCATACCTTGGGTTGAATGTGCTTCAGGTTGACCTCGTTCGAGTTGCGCTCCGCGGCAACCCAGAAGTAACAGAGTGCGTTACTTCCAGGTTTCGCCGCTTGTGCATGTGCAGACGCTCAAAATGACGTCACGCACATGCGCAAAAGTGGCGAAAAGCGACGCTCACATGCGCAGACATTCCGTCGCTAGCTATATTTGCTTCTGGATGCGAACGGGGCTCCAGAACGGATCCCGTTCGTATCCAGAGGTACCACTGTATTGTGAGATTAGGCCATACTCACAGCAGAGAAAGAGGTGATGGGCTATAGATAGCCCTTGGGCTACATGGAACAGTTCAAAATATATTAATGTGTCTTTTAAAATAAATTATTATATTTATTTATATCTCGTATTTTTCCCAGACTGGGACTCAATGTGGTTTACAGATGAAATAGAAAAAGGGGGGGGGGGGGGAAGAATAATAATTGAAAAGTAATTAATTACTTGTACAATTAATATATAATATCTGTATGAATATAGATAATAACAACAATAAAATGCCAAAATATGGTTAGTTAAAAAGGTAAGAAAATGCTTTCAAACTCCTCACAGCTGCACCAGAGAGGAGAAGGAAACACACAAGCCCAAGTTATGCACAGGCTCGTTCCGCTTATAATGTCTGGGAAAAGGCCATTATGAATTATGTTTTAAGGATATTGTATCATGCACTTTGTCTTAAGAGTTGTGGTATGCACTTACACACTCCCGCTGGTCTTGTAAATACCTGTTCTGTGTGTTGTTTTAGGCTGGTCAAGCAGAAGGTGACAAGAAACTAAAGAAAGATGATAAGAAGAAAGAATTACAGGAGCTGAATGAGCTTTTCAAACCTGTGGTTGCTGCACAGAAAATCAGTAAAGGCAAGCTTTCTTTGGATGACTTCCATTTTCCTGCCTCAGTGCATCTCAGATTTATGCATTACTTGATCTGGAAAGTTACTAAATAATCAGCATATCTTGCAGGTGCCGATCCAAAATCAGTAGTCTGTGCTTTCTTCAAGCAAGGGCAATGCACAAAAGGGGACAAGTGCAAGTTTTCTCATGACTTGACCTTGGAGAGAAAGTGTGAAAAGAGGAGTGTTTACATTGATGCCAGAGATGAAGATCTTGAAAAGGGTAGGTTACTTCTTGAAAATTGCAGACAAATTGTTTTTCTGTTGTAGTTTTTAGAACAAATCATGTCTTTGAGGAAGTAGATATAAATGCAAGTCTAAATAAGTGCTTCTTCTTTTCATTGGATTTTCATACATACTTATGTAAAGGACAAATTACCTGCATTTCTACAGATTCACTGTAGTCTGTGGTTTCAATTTTTATAAGCATTTAAACCAGGGTTAAAATTGGTTACAATGAAGAAATGGAGCTCTTTGATCTGGGATGGTGACTCTCCAGCCCATGAGCCAATCTTGTTGTGCCAGGGGGTCCATCTTGGGATATTTTTTTTCCCCTTTGCAAACAGCAAATAGGCTTTAAAACAATACTATACTGGTTTTGGAAGTCTCAAAAGTTGGGAGTTCAAAGTGCAGCATCAGCTGGCATAGTGATGTCATAGTAGCTGCATTCATCTGTCACATTTGGCCCACCAGGATGTGAGGAGAGTGATCTGGCCCAGTAGCCAGAAAATGTTCCCTTCCCCTGTCCTAGATAATGGTATCTCTTGGCACTGTCTCGTGCTTTTACTCTGGGAGAATGAATGTAAAATAAGAGAGCTGCAGATTGATCAGTGGCTATATTTACAAACATAGCACTTAGGAAAAGACTCCTGTGAACATGCTTCAGCATAATTCAGATGCAATGCTAAATTATGGTTTGGTGTTACATGAACAAACGTGCGCAGACTTTGGACTCATACACCCAACCCCTTCCTCTGGTGTGGCTAAGAGGAGCAGTTTGGAAGCTTTTCTCTCCCCCCCCCCCCCCACTTCACAAGAGTTTGGACTTACTAGTTAGTTGGTTTTGATACCTGAACCTGGTTTTCTAAGGTAATTATTTTGATCTTTCCTTGAATTCATTTATTCCTCTTGTTGCTTCATCCAAATATTTCGCTATTTGTCTTCATCTTAGCCCTGCCTCCCTTTGCACTTTTAATTCCTTCTGGCTTACATCTTTTTAATATGCCACTTGCAGTATAAACACAAAGGTAGAATTCAAATATTTATATAGGAGAGCTTTGCTGGTGGTGTTGAACAAGCTTAGTCCCCTTCTTCCCTTGTATAATGAAATGTTTTGCTGCTATATGTAGACACAATGGATAACTGGGATGAAAAGAAACTGGAGGAGGTAGTGAACAAGAAGCATGGTGAAGCTGAAAAGAAGAAACCCAAAACCCAAATAGTATGTCTGTCTTGTTTTGTATTGGAATACCTAGTTTAAATCTTATGTATTACATACCTCATTTTTAGCAGAAA
This sequence comes from Podarcis cretensis, assembly GCF_951804945.1. Lineage (NCBI taxonomy): Eukaryota > Metazoa > Chordata > Lepidosauria > Squamata > Lacertidae > Podarcis > Podarcis cretensis. The sequence continues at coordinate 113,985,089 of NC_137170.1, read as the reverse complement.
AAAGTTTATAAAATGACAGGATATTCTTATTGTGTGACTTGTGACTGAAAATAAGCTGTGATGCAAATAAGCTGAATTGTTAAAAAAATACTATGGCAACAGCTTGAACTTTTAAGGACAAAATAGCTCAGGGACCGCCTGGTGATGTTATATGATAATGCCAAGGTACGATAAACAATACTAAATAGAATGAGAAGTAGCTCAGAGATGTAATTACTTTATGTAGTTATTAGTACAATATAGCTAAAATCCAGTCCATAATAATTACAAGTACTCTTGTTTTGAAACTATACTGTTTACTAGTGTTGATCAAAACCTTATGTGTGATAATTAGTTGATTCAGCAAATGGAGTCTGGAAGTCTAGTTTTATAACCCATTACTATTAAATTTGAGTATTGGGGGCTGGGGGGCTTGTGTTATGTTGTAAATAAAATTCTATTTTAAATAATTGAGTTATAAGGTGTAATTGCTGTTCACTGTATAGTACAATGACATATAGATGGCAATTCTGTGGTGTCACAAAATTATTTCATAGACTGTAATCTCAAACTTGATTTTATTTAAAAGTAGATATTCACCGTAACCTGCAAATCAAAGAACAATGATTGAAACATGATACTACTTTCCTAGGTAAAAATGGTTCCATGTAGGTCTTATTCTTCCAAATCAATATAAATGTATACTTTTTTGACTAAAGGTAACTATTAAACCAGAGAGCTAGCTCAGATGTACACAAGTTGTTGCATACACTCATTGGGGATTTTACCCTTTGTTGAGATAATGGCCTTCCTATGTCATTTTCACCAATTCTTTTTAACTCCTTGAGTTTTTGGAAATGTTTGCCATAAAGCCTGAGTGGTAAGGAATGCTGCTCTATACCTTCTAAGCCCAGCTGAATGTATTTTGCATTTGCTGCCAAAGTCAAGAGAACTTAACATTTCTCCGTATTGTGCCAGATTCTGCTATGTAACCACTGCATTCAGTCATGATTGATTTACACATGTCATACATTTAGGGGTTCTGGAAGAAATTCAGTGTCACGCCAAGGTAATAGTTCCATCAGGGCAAGCATTTCAATTTGCCAGACAGAAAGATCCCCCTCTCCTTCCCTTACATGCTCTTGCAGGGGTTATCTCAGTCCCAATTTTGAGGGATGCAGTAGGGAGGAGGAATATTTGTGCCCCATTGCAAAAGCTGAAGTTGTTATACAAAATTTCCACTTATAGGACTCATTGATTGAATCTTGCTCACTGCATCTGATAACTTTAAAAATAGGTACAATTGCTGAGTGAATGTAGATTTAATTATCATACTATGGTAACTTCATCCACTGTGTAGTGCAGCGTTTCCCAAACTTGGGTCTCCAGCAATTTCTGGACTACAGCTCCCATCATCCCAAGCTAGCAGGACCAGTGGTTTGGCATAGACACCTGGTTTGGTGACCAGAGCCTAAGATTCATTCTGCCTATTGTGTGTATAAAATGAAGACAATGTGTGATAATAAATGTTCCATGCAGGTCTGCAAGTATTTCCTCGATGCTATTGAAAACAATAAATATGGATGGTTTTGGGTCTGTCCTGGTGGAGGAGACAACTGTATGTACCGCCATGCGCTCCCTCCTGGCTTCGTACTCAAGAAGGACAAGAAGAAAGAAGAAAAGGAAGAAGAAATTTCTTTAGAAGACCTAATAGAAAAAGAGGTGACGTTGTAGTCATTTTCTCTATAAAAATACAGTAGTTTGTCACTTCGATGTTGTGAGGTTATTTTAGCAATGAGGAGTCTTTAGTTAACTGGATTTTTGTATACCTGAGCCTTAATATGGGCACTTTAATTTTTTTAAAAGGCTTATTTCAGTAAAATATAGCAATTTCTATCTATAATTGGAGTAGATTTATTGGATTACAGCAGATTTTTTTTGTAATACTCTAGTTAGGTTTTTAAAAAAATCAATTTCTGCATCATCAGGAATCAGTACTGATTTCCTGCTTTCAAGGGACAGCTATGTTTACTTTTTTTAAAATGTGTTCATATATTCAAACTGAATACAGTGTAGCACTTAATGTTAAATATCTGGTTACTAATGAATCTGGCTTGCCATGTACTTGGAAAATGTTTACTCAGAGAAGAACATTTATGGGTATTAGTGCATCATCTAGTCTTTTTGACATTAGGTAATCCTTTATTTCATGTTTACTAGTTCCTTGTAGGCTTGGAGGAAACTATGAGAACAATAATGGAGATTTGCTGAGATACATAGAACAAAAGCTTCTGCAGAAGGACTGTATTTAATTGCTTTAAGGCTTGTTCTTAATGCACTGGAGAGAGAAAAATGAATCTTCTAAAAGCGTGCTCAGTTAATAATGTTTTATCTTACAGCGTGCAGCCTTAGGAGCAAATGTTACTAAAATTACTTTAGAGTCTTTTCTGGCATGGAAGAAAAGGAAAAGACAAGAAAAAATTAATAAGGCTGAGCAAGATATGGAAAGAAGAAAAGCAGACTTTAAGGCTGGCAAAGCACTGGTGGTAAGTTCTGTGTAGCCTGATCTATAACATTAAAGTCATGACACACAGGCAAACATTTTTCAGTGAAGCGAAATGTTCCGAACTCTCAAATGTATATTACTGTTTCATATTGTGATCTTTCTTTGTGGCTAGATCAGCGGGCGTGAAGTGTTTGAGTTCCGGCCAGAGCTGGTTGATGCAGATGATGAAGAAGCAGATGACACTCGTTATATTCAAGGAACAGGTGAAGATGAGGTAAAGGAGATGCAAGAGGATTGTATGCAATCTCAAGACAACCAAAGAATAACCTTATTTCCATGGTTGAGGAACTTACATAATGAACTGTAGCATTATTAGGGACCACTATGTACCAGGTGCCTTTGGATCACAGCATGATCTGCTGTGGCTCAGCTGCACTGAATGCAGTGGGACTTAAAGCCTACACTGATTCTGCTGTAAGTAAAATTAAAATAACTTTTTTCCCCTTTCAGGTTGATGAACAGGGGGATGTAAATGATGTGGACTTGAACCTGTATGTTCCAAAAGCCGTAGATGAGACTGGAATTACAGTAGCAAGTCTGGAACGATTTAGCACATACACTTCGGCTGAAAAAGATGGTAAGATTTGTATGTTCTGTGTTCTTAAGATCTGCAGTAGTATTTAAATTTTGAAAGGTTATTGATATGTTTGGGATTTTAATTGATATATTCAGGATTGTAGTCAATGAAGCTGCCCTGTTTATGCAAGAATGGCCTTTCCATTCCTTCCCCACACTCCCTCTGATCTCTTCTAGGGGTTCCCCCAACTCACTAGAGCAGATTTGGGGGCAGAGGAAATTCCATTGTTAAAGTGGAAGTCCTTGGCACAAATGGAATTCTGTTATTGGATTCAACCTTTCATGCATGGGTGTAGGCAGGAGAGACAGCTGCCCCCCCCCTAAATCGAGTAAATCAATAAAAAATACTTAATTAACTGAGGTTCTGCCCCTTCTAGCATAAATCCTGGCAACGCCCATGCTTTAATGTTTTGTGCCACAGTGTGCGACTCCTATGTTTTCAATTTATCCTTGCAGTTTGTATATGGAATGGATTGCAAAACATTAACTTGGGTAGAGGTAGTTATCCCTTTTAAAAAGTTACTTATGTATCTTTCCTGTACACGGAAGATATATAGCATTGTATCCATTATGACCCATCCAGCTCTATATATAATGGAATATAGATTGTTAGTTAAATAAGTAAATAAATTACCAGTGTGAAAATTAAATTTTATCTTTATAACTTAGGGTTACGATAATGTCACTCATTTCCCCATTCCCCTCCTTTCCATTTCTCATTCTTTCTAAAATCTTCAGGATAGAGACGATGGAAAAATGCATTGGCATATTTAATATCCATTTTCTAGCTCTTGTTGTGGTTTTCTTTGGAACACATTATTTCTGAAGCTGCTAAAATTGTATAGTCACTATACACAGATTAAAATGAGAACATTACTGGCCTACAGGTTTGGAATCTAAAAGACATGATAAAAAGGAGTGGGGGTGATAGGGAGAGGAAAACAAGCAGGCATCAACTCTTATTATTATTATTATTATTATTAATCATTATTTATACCCCACCTATCTGGCTGGGTTTCCCCAGCCATTCTTGGCGGCTCCCAACAGAATTAAAAACACAATAAAACATCAAACATTAAAAACTTCCCTAAACAAGGCTGCCTTCAGATGTCTTCTAAAAGTCAAATAGTTGTTTATTTCCTTGACATCTGATGGGAGGGTGTTCCACAGGGCGGGCGCCACTACCGAGAAGGCCCTCTGCCTGGTAACATAGTTCTTAAAATGACAAGCTTGAATGGAAACAGTTCAGAAAGAGGAGAAGCTAAATTACCAACTGAACTTTAAACCAGGTCTATGGAGAGAGGCCTGATGTTCCTTTGCCCTCTGCTACCATTAGGAAAAAGCAAAACAAAACAAAAAATCACAAAACAAAAATATCAGCAACAAAAGCAGTCACTCTTGGTGAGCTCACAAGCAAAAAATGTGGAGGAACACTATAAAATTAAAGCAGCGTAATAATGGCCACCAAACTCCCAAGAAATTCCTATCAAGGAGAAGGCTCAGATAAAGGTGTAGTTTTTAAGTCCAGGAAGCCTCTGAGGGACTTGAGTGTAAGTGTGCTCAGGACTAAGTAGCAAATATTTCTGATTTCTCTGACGTTTACTTCAAAATAAGGGTGGTTTGCTCACTCTGGAAAGTAACAAAGTAGTTCAATTAGCACACAAACTTCCAGCTATGCAGTGGAATTTCTCCTTCCTCTCCCTTCCCCACAGACTCCCTAAATCTGTTTTGGGGTTTCCCCCAATCCTTGAGCACATTTAATAATAATAATAATAATAATAATAATAATAATAATAATAATTTATTATTTATACCCCGCCCATCTGGCTGGGCCTCCCCAGCCACTCTGGGCGGCTTCCATAGAAAGCAAAAATACAATAAAATATCACACGTTAAAAACTTAAGGAGGGCCTGTGAGGAGAGGGAAGAAATATTTGATTGCACAAATGGAATTCTCCTAGCGCTGATAGAATTCCTTCATTGGAATCCAATATATATTTTTCAGATACATCAGCCTCACTTTCTAGAGTTGTGTAGCCAATTTTCTTAGCCTGCTTAACATCAGCAGGAAAAATAGGTTGGTGTGTTTAAATGGTACATGGTACGAATTGTTTTCACTTTCAGATAACAAGTTGAGTGAGGCTTCTGGAGGTGGACTGGAGAATGGAGAACAAAGTGATTTGGAAGCTGACAGCGACATGGAGGGCACCCAGGAAAATGGAGTAATTGATGCAGTCCCAGTCGATGAAAATCTTTTTACTGGCGAGGATTTGGAAGAACTAGAAGAAGAACTAAACACACTTGATTTAGAGGAATGAACATTTAGAGGAATGAATCTACTTGACAACGTTAATACTATCTCCATTCTTATGTGGAGTACTCTTGGTTCCTCACACGATTCTGGGGAAAAAAAACATTAAACAGAAATATATTTCCCCCCAATTTTTTCCTGATTCAGTCTTAACCAGCTTAATAAACTTCCCAGATAGTACACTGAGAAAGAACTCTCTTAATGTACAATGACGTAATGAAATCCCCGCCAAAAGTAGGAAGTCGATCACAACTTTTCCAGGATGTGTGAAGGGGTGTGTTGCTACCAAGTCCAGGAAGAGGTCAAGAATTCCTTCAGTAGAACTGCATTTGAAATAAGTATTTTGAGTGATTAAGTTTGTGCTACGATACTGTAAGTCGAAGTGATAACAGGTTGAAATGGCTGTGTTCTTAAAAGTGCTGGAATTGCTTTTGATTATTTGACCAAACAGATACCTAAGGTAGAGATTCATAAAATCACACAAGTATGGTCCCTGCTTCTAAATTTTAAAGTTAATCCACCAAGGTGTAAATAAAGACTATCTGGTTAAAAAAAACAAACCATGTTGGTTCTACATTAGTGTATATGCATGTTTTGCAAATATGCGGTAGATCTAAACAAAAGCACTTCTGCAAGTATGATTAATTGCAGTTTAAAGTGTAATTTATAGATTGCCTCTGTGTGTGAAAAGGCTTCTTCTGCCTGCTGAAAAATCCCAGTATATGCAAAATGTACTTGCCATGACTTCATCATTCTTTCTGGTTTTCAGGCATATCCATTTGTATGTAGTGTAAATTTTGTGAGATTTGGGAATTAGTAGTACTGGAATTCTGCTTTCAGCAATCAAAGCAGGAGATTCCTGCATTCTTTGGAGTACAGAGCCAAATGGATTTAAATTTAGCTGTAATGTTGAAAAAACAAATACCATATTGCAGTGGTATTTTTAAAAAATGTGTTAGCCCAGGTAGTTCAACATTAAATACAGCAACTCGCTTTGCATTTTTTGTAGCAAAGTTTAGAAGTTTTTCTGGCAGAATAGCTTGCAAACCAGTGATGTGGAAAGAGCTTTCAGACAAATGTTGCATTTCATGTGGCACAGACCTCTGGCTTAGAATGTGAATATAGCCTCGTTCATTTCAAAAGTGTTTTTAGTCCCATATTTCAGTACGAATGGGATATGATGCTATATGACCCAAGTACTAAAATCTAGAAATTCTTGATAGATTTTTTTAAATGGAAAATTACTTGGAAGGGATATTGTGAACACTGGAAACTGAAAATGCCTTGACTAATCTGCCAGCTGGTGAGAGGTAATGCTTCATCCAGTACTGGGGGGCGGGGGGAGTTAAAACATAATGCTAAATAAGATAATGCTGAAGATTGATTTGTAGAACTGAATGTTAATGGACTAGCCATCAAAGTTCATAGAACCTTCCCAGCCTGTGGCTGGATTAAAACAGAAAAACTTGGATCAGCCTATACCTAAGTGGGATCTGTAGGGTTGCTTATATATTTTATGTGTACTTTATTTTTCACCGTCTCCTTCATTGCTCACTTTTTTTCATGCAGACCTCTTATTGAGTTGAGATTCATTTGAATCACAACGTCTTGCTTATCTGCCTTAATTTTTCCAGAACCAAGTAGAGTTGTGGGCTTCCGTTTGTCATACATCCTGCTTTTTATTTTTTAAAAAGCACTTGAATTATTTTTTTTAGCACTGCAGTATGCTTGTTTTCAAGGAAAATGAAGAGTAAATGTTGTTGAGCATCTTTATGTTATTCTCTTTTTCAAAAGTTTGGAAAACTTTCCTCTCTAAAATGTAGACTGAAGATTAAACAGCAGACCCAGTCATTTTTAGTTGTGGCTAATGTGACCTTATTTTTGAAGTAGTAATTCTTACATTATTACTATGCCAAGCAAACCTTAATAAGACACAAATGACTTCTTTGATTCCTCTATCCTGAAAGTGGGTTAGCCTTTTGAATTGTAGTGGATGATTGTGTTTATACTTGTGCTATTATTTTCCAAAAGACATTGAATAACTTTGTATTCAAGTTCAGTTATAGTGAAGGAAAAGACAAGATCATGTTGAGATTGAATCCTCAGTTTAATTGCAGTGTGCAGTGAACCACATGGAGAAAATGCATCTAGATCATATAACATGGGAATTATTGTAAATCAGTGGCTCTGCAGCTCTTAATTTTCTCATGTACAGTGTGTTATGATATGTTCTCTTCCAAAACTACAACATGTTTCCTGACTAAATATTCATTTCAGCCATATTCCTGCATTTGGCAGTGTTTTGTAAAATTATAAATAGCCTTGGTTGAAAGATGACTCCCCCAAAATTTCTTACTAAGTAATATGGTACAAGACATATTAAACTGGGGGAAGTCTCACTAAATTTTAGAGTAGTTGAAATTTCTACACATAGTTTAGCAAAACAGTGGCTTTCAAATTTTCATGAGGTTTGCTAGATTTTGTGTTCCCCCTACTTCAACTGAGGCTGACCTTAAGGGTGTTCCCACTGTTCCTCTGCAGTTGTAAAATTGATTGCCACAAATGATATTTTCATTAAGGGATCCCTGAGAAGCTTCCCAGGTACTCCAGGATTCCCTGAAATATAGTTAGGAAACCACTGTTAATAGTCATCTTTTCATATGCGTCCAAAACTGTAGGGATGGGGGATCCCAAACTTAATCTAGTCAGGTGGTATGGTGTGGTATATCTTTCTAGTCATGTTATAGTCATGACTTTGCTTTGTGACCCTTCTTTTTGTGTTTGGTTGTTTTCTAGAGATTAATGAATTTTTAACCGTGCCTAGAAATGTTTTGCCCCAAGTGGATAATTGGGAGCTCTAGTTCCCAAATTGTAGGATGGGATCCCCGTCAGGTTTGAAATGAATGAAGAGTGGGTGTAAAGACCCTTAGACACAGCATGTCTTACCTACCACCCAAAGTCCTGGATAGTCTGCAGTGGACACAGCTGTGCTTAAACGAATTTTGTAGGCCTGGGGAGAGGAAACTGACTCTCCAGCTCTTCCCATCATCCTTGACCATTGACCAAGCTGCCTGAGGCTGCTGGGAGTTGGAATCACAGGTTCCTCACCCTTAGATACCTATGGAGGAGATGATTGACACTTGAGGAGTGGGGGCAGAAGGTGTAAACTTGGAAAGGGAGCTGAGCTGGAAAAGTTTGAAAAATTCTGCCTGACTTTGTTACAAAGAGGCGAGAGAACCTTACAGATGTTGGTCATCTGTATGCGATCTGTAAAGGAACAGCACTTTGCCTACATTTTTCACTTGAAAAGGTGAGTGAAATATCCTCTATTTTTGTACATGGTGTGTGATGTAGGAATCATTATTTACATCCTGCCTAGCATATTTACTCTTGAATGTGTGTCTGTATATTGGGGCGGTCCACCAGTGATCACGATTGGGGAGGCGGCTACTAAAACAATTCCTATCCTTCAGCACTGAAATCAATGCATACTTTGAGAAGTAAACCTGCTTACATGGGTTTAAAAATTGGAAATTGTGATTTTGTAGTCCTCTGTCGATGGAGTTATGGGAAGGTCTGAATTCAGTGTAGCCCTTTGCTGTGTGGTCTTGCACGTTCACATACTCGTAATAAGGGAGATGCAAAGATTATTCACTAGTGAGGGTACTACTCAAATACAGAGCACAACTTAAAACACTTGGTGTCCTCTAATAAGTATTGCCTAGCTACCATGCAGATCTAGTACATCAGCAAATGGATGCCTTTTGTGATGAGAGAACCAGCTGTTACCTTTATTTAAAACCCTGTTTAAGTGCTCCCTTAAGGTGTTTTTTCCAGTTAACTGGTGGGCATTGCTGGCAGGTGGTGATGTATATTAAATTAGTTGACATGGAAATCAGTGAGCCCACAAAATTGCCATTTCACCATCTTCTCAAATTTTCACAGCCCTCTAGTGGCTATGGTGGCTCATTTACCAGAAGTAATGTATTTAACATTAACTCTGGAAGTATATACTCGATTCTGACCGAACTAGGCTCTCTTGGTATATTTTGCAACCTACAATAAATTAGGCCAAAGATATTTGAGAAACAAGTTACCCACCCCATGTACTGTATTGGCCCAAATATAAGCTGCACCCGAATATAAGCCACACCTTTAAAATTCAAGGGGGGAGAGAGAAAAAAAGACAATACCTGAATATAAGCTGCTCCCTTAAAATTCCGCAGACACTCACACCCATTCCGTTTTAGTGTATGTCTGTTTCAGCAGCGATATCGTAAAAGCCAATTTTTGTAAGGTCGCGAATTTAAGCGGCACTTTAACTTTTCAGGGTCAGAATTTGGTAAAAAAAGTGAGGCTTATATTCAGGCCAATACGGTATATACTGTATATGCAGAGCCAAGATATGTGCAGGAACACCTTCACCCTATAAGCAGCATACACAGTTCCCAGTTAAGAAATGCATCCAAGCTAAAATTCTGTTGTTGGTCTCACTTTAATAGCCACCTCACCAGGTTTGCATACCCTGTTCTGTTATAAAAGCTTTCTTTAGTTTAATTACCTGCTGGTCATTGTGCTGGCATCCAAGAAATGAGCTGTTTCCTGTGTTTGTTGCTTCTGCCGTTAATGCTGTGAACCATTAATGAAATGCAGGAGAGAGTGGTGTTGAATGCTCATAGACTTGTAGATTTTCTCCTTTGCTCTCAGTCATGTTATGTTATTATCAAAGTGGAAAGTACCCACAGCACCAATCAGATGCTTCTTTCCCATTCCTGCCCCTTAAAGGGAACATAACCCTGTGAGCCTATATAGTTTTACCAAAGAGGAGTTTGAAGCTTCATGTATACATGAGGAAATTTAAGTCTGGATCCTTGTGCATTTGTTTTACCCCATGCAGTCAGATGTGCTAGCAGTTTTATTGTTGCACCATCCTTTTAAGGCTCTACCATATTATCAACTATTATATTGTAAGCTGCCCCGGGACTCCTATGATGAAGAGTGAGTAAGCAATCTTATAAATAAACAACTTTCGTCTGAGTATAACCCAATGCACCTTTGAATTGTAGGTTGTATGCTTTCTTGAAGTGACACGCATGCACATGGCTACCAGCCCCTTTTAGAAGTGACAACCACTTTTGTGGGTTCATCCCATAGTGCAGGGATGGCATACATCGGGACCAGAAACTGAATGTTCCTCTTGTCTGGCCTTTGGAGTTCTCAGTCTACACTATCCCCAGCCCTCCTTCATAACTTCCTTGAGTGTTTTTGTCTGTCTGGAATGTGTCATTGTTGTCTGATCATGCCTCTTGCTCAGAAGTGGCCTGTCTTGTTTCGCCACCAGAGGCAAAAATGGATTGGGCCACCCTACCACCACCACTTCCATTGTGCACCGGAGCACTCCTCCTTGCCAAACTTGGCAAGAGTGAGGCGGCGTTCTGCAAAGCCCCTTGACGCTCGTCTCTGCCCCAGAGGCAGAGAAGACAAGCGGAAACGCCTTGCGCCAGAACAACCCCCTCTCACTGACTTTGGCAAGAGGGGGACATTCTGCCACCGGTGGCAGAAGCAGTGGGGCTTCACCCTGCCTCATCAGTGAGCCAGCTCTGCTCTCGCTTGGCTGGATAGAAAGGTGTGGGTGTACAGAAATCATGGGTCATGCATGGCTTTTTTTATCTAGTAACCATCATAGAACAACCAACCAAACTCAGTAGAAACATTTGAGTTTTTTTTAAAAAAAAGAGAAGCTCAAAGCCAATGACAACTTGCCCTGTTGTTGTTATCACAAAAGTGCTGTAACTGGCTGTAGATAACATGGGTTTAGTCTTGTGGTGAGTGAACAAGTGCTTCTTGAGGTAGGCATGTATATCCTGATGTGGCATTACGGTTCTGGAACTGCAAATGTGGAAACAAAGCTAATCCCATTTAAGATGCTGTTTCTATCCTTTAATCTGTTCAAAATTACGATGCTAAACTGCAAGAAAACAGCAGCATTGACTGGTGACAAAATTTTAGAAAACAGAATTACTGGTTGGAGTCAAATGAGTAAAGACAGATGTAATCCAGAAATGGAAAACAAAAGCTTTACCATCTGCATACCAGACTGGTTCAGCCACCAGTCATGTCTCTTCTCCCATGTTAAAGGAAGCATGCCTTGCCTTTAAAAAATGAATGTGTGTTTTAAAGCATCTCATGTACATTTCAACTTTGATCACCCCGACCTTTATTTTTTAAATAGGCAAAACTAATTGCCAAAGGCCAGCTGGTATAATGCAGTTCGTATCCACTTAAAAAATAAAGATGCTAGGCAATTTCCTCCAGCATCAATTCCATTTTAAAGGCTGATTGGCGCATGAATTCTCTGCTAAAAATACAGCCAAGTAAATGCAAGTGGGGCTATCCCATTGATCACTGGAGGGGAAAGTATTGTGGATGAATTTGGAAATCTATCTGCGATAGCAACTAAAGAGTGCTGCCCTTATATGTACCGTAGTTCTAGTCTAAAGCAGCCGAATGTTATGTGTGAACCCTATGTCTGCATGAAATTACCTGCATCTGGACAGCAAATAAATCAATGCATGTACATAACTGTATGTACGTTCCAGAGTGTGCAAGCTGGAAAGAAGGTAAGTATACATGCCATTTCCATAGGTACTGATAGGTGGAAACATCAAGTTCCACTTGCTTGGGGATGGATTTTCCATCCTAGTGCAGCTTACCATGCTACAAATGGGACATTTGATGTCATAAGGGTGTCAAGTGATTGGCCCACCTGTAAAAATGGCCCATCAAAGGTGGGGAAATCCAGACCAGGTTCAGTTCACCACCCCTCTTCTAGGCAGAGACCTTGGTCCTGGTCTCATCTTTGAACTGTAGAGTGTAATATATGAACTGATACAAAGTCTTAGCTTTGTCCATTTGTGGCCCATGACAGATCAATGATTGTGTCTTGCAAACTAACCAGTATTTTCACTGTATCCAATATCTACATCCTGTCCAACCTGAAAGCTCAAGAGGGAAAGGGAAAATGACTGTCAAATGGGATACACCAGCCCTTGCGATTAAGTTCACGTACATTTTCACCACTTGAGCGTAAAGAGGAAGAAAATGTTAAAGGTTCCATGTTTGCCTTTTTGTATTGTTTACCACAGATGCCAGGTAAGCGGTTGTTTATAAGCTTGGGATAAGTATTATATGGTGGTAATAGGAAAAGTTCAGGAAAGGGGCTGTAGCTCAGTGGCAATGCCAGATTACCCGATAGGAGAGTAGACACAGGCTTATGGGCCCCACACCTTTTAGGGGCCCCACAACATAGGATCAAAATATTTATTTGATCTTGAAAGAAAATTACAAGAACATATTAGGAGATAATTTGCAAGGAGGCCCCTGAGATTTTGACTGCTAAGGAGCCTCCACAGCATTTAATCTGGCACTGTACAGTGGTAGGGCACCTGCTACCTGGTAGGACTGGGAATATCCTGTCTGAAACCCAGCCAACGTTAACAATACTGGACCAGTGGTCTAACTTGATATGAGAAAGTTCCTCCAATATGCCACTGTGAATCCTCTCCCACTATATTCCCTCGCATTTTAAATAAAAGAGAGAGGAAAGAAATATACGTGTTTTGGCTGTCTTAAGATGTAATCAATGGTGTGTGCATGAATGTAATAGGCTGTGCTATGCATTTGGGGGGGTGTTCTTAGCAAGCCAGAATTAATCAGGAAAGGGATCAATGTGGGAACAGTTAATATGACTCTCAGTTGCCATGTATTCACTAACTTCAATTCACTAACCAAGAAACAGCCCACAAAACATTTCTCACTCATTAAAATTATGTGTTTTGATTTGGATCTCCTCTCTGCTTGTCACATTCATCACATTCCAAGATAATCTAGAAGCAGGAAAGAAAATATCCCACGTTCTAATAAATAACTTGTGAAATATACAAGGCCGTTTTCTGTCGGCGACCGAGAACTTTGTACAGCAAAAAGAACTTGGACATCCGCAAATATTTTTACTCTTGGAATGGATGCTGGCTGTTCATGTATCATTCCGTTGCTATTTTTATACACATAAAGGAAAATGCCTAAATGTTTCTTAATGCATTTTTAGACATCTGCAGAATAGTTCCTCGGGGGGAAATGATTGTTAAGGGGCAGGTCTTCTGGGCATCATTGTTCCATTTTAGAGGATGGTGGGTTTCCATGTGAGTCTGACTGTGCCTGGCCCTAGTTGGTGGCAAAGTTCTGGTGAGTCATTTATTCATCAGAACAAAGAGGAAGGAGGAAGGGCGAGACACCATTGATTCTTATCAATATAGAGATTGAGCAGAAACTGAAACGAGCTTTCAGCTCAAGCAACTAACCCTTTAGGTTTGCTTCTTGAACTATATATTGCTTTTCCGTAGACCAATCTGATGTCCTACAGTTTTTATACTACAGCTCCTGTAATCACTCACCATTGGTTATGCTGATAGGAGCTGTAGTCCAAGACTTCAGGGCTGGCATAGACCATTAACACTTTGGCAGCCAGGCAGTTCTATTTACCTTCCAAGTGTGGCAACTATAAATATTTGGGGAGGGAGGGCTGTCAAAAAATCAACATGTGTTGAAATCTGTAGGAGGCCCTTGAGCTTACAGTATAAGCTGCTCTTCCAGTCGGCTTTGCTGAGTGCCCATCTCTCCCACTACCATTCACTGTCTCCCCAGGTTAGTGGAGGTGGCAGGCCTTCCCAGAGTCTCAGTAGAGCATATTTCCCCACAAGCCATCACTCATTTCAGTCCTGGGGGTTCCGGAACTAGTCACTCCATTCCCACCACCAGTGAGAGAATATGCTTTGGCAGAGCCCTCAGAGGCACCTGCCACCACTGCTAAGGCCCACATCCTTTCCTTGCCCTCTCCAGGTTTGGAGAACAGGGTGGCAGCACGTCCAGAATCAAGGTGTGAGTAGGTCCCCGTTTGCTTCCTTGTTGCTTGCAAGTATTCAAAAGGGCCCTTGGTTTTTTAAGCGCTTGTAGCTTCACTTGTTACAACTGTAATAAATGAATAACTATGAAGAATGAGCAGCATCAGTTTGGACATCAATTAGGAAACCCCCTAAACCCTTTGGTCTCTGCTTTTAATCCATGAGCTGAATTGTGCCTTCATGCCTGTGTCATCTATGAATCAGACTGCTGGCCTCAAAGAAACCCCGTGTTACCAGAAATCATGCCGTCTCCAGAGTAAACACTTTGGTTTACTCTTTGGTTACTTTGGTAAAGGGCTTTGGTTTTCATTTTAATCACCCTCCCATAGAGGCTGCTTAATCAGATTAATGCTGAAGCCTCGCTTTTGCTGAGTTCCGGGCCTGCCCACTCAACCACCTACCACTCAGGGTCTTTTCCTTTAGCAATCTGAAGGGGAGAAATGCTTTCGGTGGATTTGCTCAGAGAAGCTGTCTGAACCCACCACAAGCTAGTGTCGTTCAAGAATCTGGAGCCTTAACTGTCTTTTAGCACCGCAAAACCACCTCTGGTTTTCTAATAAGTTTCCTCCTATTTAATGAATTTATTGCAAGCTGCTTTTGAGAACATGCTGCACAAAAGCAGCTTTAAAACAAAGATATAAAACTACCTCCCCACCATCTCTTTAAGATGCATCTATCAATGTCTACTGAGGGACGCAGGTGGTGTTGTGGGTTGAACCACAGAGCCTAGGGACTTGCTGATCAGAAGGTCAGTGGTTCGAATCCCCACAACGGGGTGAGCTCCCGTCGCTCGGTCCCTGCTCCTGCCCACCTAGCAGTTCGAAAGCATGTCAAAGTTCAAGTAGATAAATAGGTACCGCTCCAGCGGGAAGGTAAACAGTGTTTCAGTGCACTGCTCTGGTTCGCTAGAAGCAGCTTAGTCATGCTGGGCACATGACCTGGAAACTGTACGCCGGCTCCCTCAGCCAATAAAGCGAGATGAGCGCCGCAACCCCAGAGTCGGTCATGACTGCACCTAATGGTCAGGGGTCCCTTTACCTATCAATGTCTATTAGTCCTGACAGCTGTATACGACCACCATAATATTAAGAAGTTGCCTGAGACAGACAGAGCACTGATCCACCATATTCTACACTGACTTGGAGGCAGGTGTCCAGGGTTTCAGACAGACTTTTCAAGCCCTTCCTCACAGGCGTGAAACCTTTATCAACCTTCCAATGGCCACATGCCAGAGGTGGGTGAGGTCAGGGGCAAAGGGGAGCTGAGGGAAGAGGATGCAAATGTTACCTTTGTGCTGTAGGTTAGTGTGGTGTTAACATGAGAGTGCTGGAGGTGAAATAGTTAAACAGGTTACCCAATCAGGATCCAGGGGGGTGGAGTCAGAGGGACTATAAAACCAGCTCTGGGAGGAGCAAAGGGAGGAGTTCGTTGGGAGTTGGGTGGTTGGTTGGAGTGGGAGTGAACTGGGCTAGAGTTTGTGGGTAGGTTGAGTTAGTGTAGCGAAATAAGCTGAGTCTGGAATAGTTAGGGGCTAGGAAGACATGTAAATATCTGAGAGGTGGTTTAGTGAGTGAGAGCAGGTAGCAGAAGTTATAGGTCTGGATAGGCACCCCATGATTGTAATTGACCAGTACCGTTTATGAAACCACACACTTGTTAAACTGCAATAAATAAACAAAAGTTTATGTTCCAATTGAACCCTGGCTGGACTCAGTATTGTACTAGGTAGGGCCCAGGTGCTGGCAGCGAGAAATAAAGTGGTGGGACAGGGATCAATAGATGGTGCAACGTCCGGGGACCCTGTGTGATCGCCACAGTTAGTTTCTACACACACCCCTCCCTATGCTCCCTCCATGCAAGAGGAATTCTCAGAGTCCCATGCGAGTCAGGCAATTACAACAGCATGGACCACTCAGTCAGTAATCTAAGGCATTGATTCTGTTCTTTGGCTAGCAGCAGACTGGTTGTCTGTAGGTTCTAGTCAATTCGGAGGTAGTTTTCAGTGAAGAAGACTGGGGAGAATTGAGTTTAGCCCTGTATCGGGAAGTTTTCAATGAATGACATTTTATGTTTTTATATGTGCTGGAAGCCACCTAGAGTGGCTGCGGAAACCCAGCTAGATGAGTAGGGTATAAAAAATAAAATTATTATTATTACTATTAAGAAAAGTGGTTCTGAAGGAGTTTCTCTCCCACCCCCTTACCCTCCCTGTGTAGGCCTGACTTAAGACAGACAAGGCTATGTTTTTTTTCCCCTCCTGTTCCTGTTCAATTGACTTCAGTAAAGTGTTTACAGTTTATTCTCTCTCTGGACTTTTGTATGCTCCACTCCCTTCACTCTGCACACAGGGCTAATGAAAGGTGGAATATTTAGGGCCTGACAGAGAAACTTGGGGAGCTGCATATGCCCTGCCCCTGGGCCTGAGGCTTCCCAACCCTGTCTGGATAGGCACTTAGAGATTTAACCTGGGACCTGCAGAAGCAGCATCAGGATTCTGAGTAGTGGTGTGCTATTGCTCTCACTTCCTGACTGCAGGTATCCCAGACATATCTGGTTGGCTACTGTGGGAATACATTAATGGACTAGGTATGGCACTCAGAACCAGCACTCGGTTAGTCGTCTTTAAGATGCACAAGCCTTTTTTTGTTCCAGTCAGCACAAGTTTTTTTCTCCCACCTGTTTGAAGAGATTAGCATTTAGGCCATACAGACCCAAGGCAGAAGGAACCGCAGCTTTGGCAGGATGTAGTTAGTTAGTTAGTTAGTTAGTTAGTTAGTTATTTACTTACTTACTTACTTACTTACTTACTTACTTACTGACTGACTGACTGCCTTTATAGACTGCCTTTCAGCCGTAACAGCTCCCAAGGCAATTTTACAATTAAAAAACAGCAACACAGTTCCCGTGTAAAGAATTAAAAAAAACAAAAAATGTAAACCATCTTACAAAGCCATGCCCTCACTTCAAATGATATTGCCTGAATCCAGGTGCAGAAACAGAGCGCAGCAGGACCCATGAAAAACAGTGCTCAGGGCCCAGAAAAATGTGGCACAATGGGTCAGTGCATCTGGCTGTTAACCAGGAGGTTGCTGGTTTGAGCCCACTCAGAATTCCTACATTGTAGAGGGTTGGACTAGATGACCCTCAGGGTCCCTTTCAACTCTACAATGCTATGTCAAACCCCAAGCCGTAACATGCCAGGCTACGGCTACCCATTTGCCAGTCCGTTAAGACCGAGGGTTTGGAATGTCTTGATCGTTTTAATGTATGCCGCCATGATATTCTTACGAGTTGGCAGTTTACACATATAATAAATAACTAAATCCAAACCACCATGAAAAAAAGACAGCTTCATAAATGGGTGTTTTTATCAATGGAAAACTCAGGTGGGATTCAGCATTGCGCTATTGCAAACATCCCATCTGCACAAGCATATATTTGGTGGGCAACTGGGAAATAGCATTAATCGCAGGCTGCACACTGCTTAAAACAGGTTCTGTATCGAAGTATTCTTGTGGCCCACTTGGTATGAGGGGTTGAACTGCCCTGCTGTAGATGATGATCGTACTCCAGCTCCCATCAGACCTGGCCAGCATGACAAATAGTCTAGATCGGATGATGGGAACTGAAGTCTGACAACACCTGGAAGGGCACGGCTTCCCCACCCCAGTATAAAAGGTTATTCATATTTCTCTGAAATCCAGTAATGAATCTTCCAGCTAGGGGAAGACAGAGATTTAAATACAAAGGCTTGGTTATAACCACATCGACTTGTTTTCCCCTCTAAAACACTGCTGAGGTATCCTATAATCAAAGCCCACCTCTCCCCAGGAGCATCATCTCAGGTTTCAGGGGTTGAGAAAATTAAACCAGCGTGGAAAGAGAAGAAGCTGGCTAGGTAGGAAGGCCGTCTCTTGGCTAGAGATTCAATATTACATAGTTTATAAAAAGAAGAAGAAAGCAAAGCAGTGTTTTTAAAGATAATTAAATATTAATTCCAATTCTATTTAATGTACAGTGTGGTGACCTTAAACCACTGTGCTCAAATTAGATTAGATTAATTTGTACTGAGACATTCGGCCGTCACAAAACAAAACTTTAATAGGATAAAAGTTCACAAGGGAACATCAGCAGAAGTTAACTTGAGCCCCAAAGGACTAAAGCATAAGCAAACTTAAAACACCACCTTTCCCTGGCTAATCACAACATGCTTCTTTAAAAAAGAAAACAAAATGTTCCGCTGCAGTGCTCATATAATGGGACATGACAAGAGTGGACTACATAAGAGTTCTTTTTTTATGAAGGGCTGCATCTGATGAAGTGGGCTTTAGTCTATGAAAACTTGAGCCGCAATAAGGCTGCAATCCTGGAAGCAACCCTTACTGAACTCAGTGGGATTTACTTTTGAGAAAGCATGCATGGGATTACATGGGAGATCTGTTAGGCCCCATCTGCACTATGCACTTAAAGCAATTTCATACCACTTGGAACAAGTCACGGGTTCCCCCAAAGAATATTGGGACCTATAGTTTATTAAGAAATTCCTATTCCTCTCACAGAATGGTTTAACAGTCAATCTCTCTTCTCAGAGAACTCTGGGAATTGTAGCACTCGGAGGGGAATAAGAGTCTCCTAGAAACTCTCAGCATCCTTAACAAACGACAGCCCCCAGAATTATTTGAGGGAAGCCATGACAGTTTGAAGTAGTATGCTGTTTTCAATGTACACCACAGATGGAGCCTTATAAAGGTACGACAAGACTTTTTTTTGCTACAGCTGTGCAACATAGTCACTGATCTTGCTTCTTATTTTTGAATAGCTAGAACAACATTACAGCATACCAAATAAAAGCCTCCTCTCCTTAAGTCTGCCCTTAATTGCGACTTTCGGATAGGTATCTGAGCCTAACACCAAAAAACAAGAGCATGCCGGCCCATTTTTTTTTTACCATCTGGAATCTGATTCTAGAGTTGTTCATTTTGCAGCTGTACCCAAACACTGAGCAAGATAAGGGTTTTGTTCACCAGAACTCCACTTAGCCACAAGTCATTCTCATCTATTCAACCTAAAATTAGTGTTTGTAATCCTTTGTTAGCCGTAGATCAATCAGATTTAGTCATTCATTCCAAAAGGCAGGAGTTGTTTTGCAGCTGAATGTAATACATTATCTTCTTGGCCTACGACCGTTCCTCTTTAGTCATATTACAAACTAGTTAGGATACACTCACATCCTTACCTTTCCTAGTTCTGGTGCCCTTGGGGATTTTTTTTTTTAATTGTAGGGGGGGAGGCACATTTCCATATAAGGATGTGTAGCTACACCCTGAATATGTCTAGACAGCTGGAGGGTTGGGTTGCTGGGGTTTTTTTGCAAGGCCTTTAGGGACTGAAGTCCATACAGTAAATGACTCTGTGACTTCCTTTTCTTTGAGATGACTCAGCATGGTAGGAGGCAGTTTGCTGACTTGGCAAAACAACTGCCTTAATTAACTCAGTTGCTGCCCTTCTGACACACATCAAAACACAAGGAGGAAACAAATATTACGGAAGGATTCTTTTTTTTAAAATCCAACAATGGTGGGAGTATGAGGAAGAGGGATAATAAACCCAGTAATAATTAACCAACTACGTTTTCTTCTGGTCTAGGGTTTTTTCTGCTCAGTTCACTTTTCAATAAACAGGATGCTAAACAACTACTTGATGGGACAAACTATTTAAATCAGAAAGAAAATTCTTTTTGATTCAGCCTTTTCACTGTGGAACCAAATATGTCCCAGTTCAGAAGTAGCAATCCTGGTCCAGCAAATTCAGAGTAGCCAGATGAAGAAGAACACAGGGTTCCTACAACTTTCATTAGTTGAGTAAGGAAAGGAAACATGGGTTCCTGGTTTGTTTTCCCCAGATAAGCCAGGAACAGTAAACTATGAACAAACCTTCATTACAGAGTGAGACAAACCATGAACCTTGGCTCAGATACAATGCGAAGCGAAACCATGGTTTAGAGCAGCAGTACCAACCAGGGGATGAGCAAAACGGTGCCCGTTTTTACTGCGGGTACCCATTCACTCACCAATTCATGCTTAACCAAGGGACCCTCCGTCCAAAGCCATGTTGCCCCCCCGCCAAGATTTCCTGTTAACCGCACCTGACTGCTAGAACCCCCATTTTACAGGTGGGCATGCTGAGGCCCAGCTCAGTTCGCCTTGTAGTTTTAACTTCGGGTTTTCCAGGAAATGATTCGGCGCTCTCGGTGCCTATCCAGCCTGATCGTGCACTCGCTCCGCGGTCAGCAGGAGCCGAGGCTCTCCCGCCTCCGGCCGGACCGAGGAGAGAGCAACCCCTGGGAGCGACCAAGTCCGCCTTTTCCCTAGAGCTCGCATTCAAGCGCACGCCGCTCCTCCTCCTCTCCAGACAGTCACATGATGGCGATGATCCGCCTTTCGCTCTCTCCTCGCCCGGCCCCCTCGGAGCGATGGGGGCGGTTCGACGGCTCAAGGCTGGCGGCGTTGGCGGCGGCTGCGCCTGTTTCCCCGCCCACGACCCAGTCTGTGCCCGTCCTGGAGAAACAGGGAACAAAACAAAAAAGGAAGTGGTCAGTCCCACCGGCTGGCTGTGGAGTAATTTTCGCAGCTCCCTCTTCGCCGTGTCGGAATCGGATCTCCCGCAACCCTTCCTTGGCTGGAGAGTTGAGGTGCCCGCAAAAAAATAAAATCAAATCCCAAGGGGGGAGCTTGGAAGGACCCGTCTCTACAGGGCATCTGCTGGGCATCGCTTTTGCTGGCCATGGCTGGGTTCTGGTTGTTTTTGCTCGTGGGCCGCCTACTGGCGCCGGGCAGCGCCTTCAACCTGGACGTGGAGAGCCCAACTGTTTACTCCGGTTCCGAAGGGAGTTACTTCGGCTTCGCGGTGGATTTCTTCGCCCCCGATCTCTCCTCGTAAGTATAATCTGTCACTCGGGCGCATCCATCCCGAAGCGGGAAAAGGCGCCGCGCTCCTTCGCCAGGAGGACCCTGGGATCTTTGCAGTCTTTTCTCTTTTTCGTTAATTATTAGACGTCAGAAAATGTTGGACAAGCCCCAGGAAAGTCCTTGATGGAGCCCTGCAAGGGAAACTGAAACGCGCCTGTTCTGATCTCCATTCTGAGCACAGCTCCGCTTTGGAAGCGAGCTTCATTGGAATGAATGGAAGGGAACTTCCGAGCAAAAGTGTGTCTGGAATTGGGATAGAGTAGGTTTCCCTCCGCGCCCGAACGCCCAGCTTAGACACCCTCCTCCTCGCTCAGCTATACGTTCTCCCCATCTTCTGCCTCTCCCAAATCCCGCTGATTTCAGTGGACCATAAGAAATGCCCCACAGAGCGAACCTCTTGAGCTTTGAGCTGGACTTAACTCCCCAAGTAAGGGTGCGTAGGCTTTTGGGAGCCCGGATTTAGGAAGGAATCCCGTTGAAATCATTGGAAAGCTACGTGCATATAGGAAGATTTGGCTAAAACCCAAGTACTGAAAGTCTTAGCTCACATTCCTTCCCCCTGATACAAGGCAAGATTGCCTCTTCTTATCCTGGCCATACAAATCCGTGAGGGACACTTTGTATCAGAAGATGATAGTGGTGCTATGTGGTGTGAGCCATTTTGATGCTGTAATTGCAGAGGAAAGGGGCGGGGGAGGGGAGAGAAGGAAACATATTTTTTTCCTTATTCATAATTTGTTACCTGCTTGTCCCAGATTAATTAGAAGCGGCGGACAATGCTTAAATCCTGCCTTTTAGAGGACCCCGGCTGACATTTTTTTTATTAATATTATTACTATTGTATGAGGGACGCAGGTGGCGCTGTGGGTTAAAGCCTCAGCGCCTAGGACTTGCCGATCGAAAGGTCGGCGGTTTGAATCCCTGCGGCGGGGTGCGCTCCCGCTGCTCGGTCCCAGCGCCTGCCAACCTAGCAGTTCGAAAGCACCTCCGGGTGCAAGTAGATAAATAGGGACCGCTTACCAGCGGGAAGGTAAATGGCGTTTCCGTGTGCGGCTCTGGCTCGCCAGAGCAGCGATGTCACGCTGGCCACGTGACCCGGAAGTGTCTCCGGACAGCGCTGGCCCCTGGCCTCTTAAGTGAGATGGGCGCACAACCCCAGAGTCTGTCAAGACTGGCCCGTACGGGCAGGGGTACCTTTACCTTTACCTTTTTATTACTATTGTATAAATGGAGTAATTATGGACAGATGCTATGTTTCATAATTATATGTGGAAATGTATAAAACTGTGGAAGATGAATCAATAAGAAGTGAACTTCTCTTAAACCCGCCCATCCACTGAATCCTAATCAATGCTGTCTTGAACTTCGGATCCGTTACCAGGAGTAACACAAACTCTGTGTCAGGATATTTGCAGCCTGTGAGCCAGTCTTGATGTGTGATTCAGATATTGTCATCCATTTGAAAACACTTTTGTCTAATAGGCTCTAATGTGGTCTGACAGCTTTTCATTTTGATTATGGGGATGAGGGGGCAGAACCGTCCAGATTGCACAAACTTTGCTGTGTTAAGTCCCCCAAAATGAGAGGGTCAACTGGTCCTGGGTCCGTTTGTTTCTGTGATGGCTAAACTTAATGCTCTGAAGCCAGGGATGCCAACTTGAATAAAATCTGGGGGTGGGGGGCAGGTAACCCTCGCCCCACATAATCGATCACAAGACACGGCACACGCACAGAGTTAGAAAGGCAATGCCCATCAACTTGGGGGGGAGGGTAGCCTCATCAAATATTTTATTAGGGGCGGGGTGAAGTCACCTCAGCCCCTAGGAGCTGGTTGCTATGCTCTGATGCGTATTCTCCCAGTCTCACTGTGATTTTCTTTCCAGATAGGCGTTTGTAGCAGAGGATATACATTTTGAATGTAACTGAGGTGCTCCAAGTTGGTGCAAAGGTTGGGATATGCTGCTAATGTCATATGTGTGTGTTTTTCTTAGAGGAGGTCCCAGGAATAAGTGGTAGCCTAGGCCTGCAATGATAAAACATCAAGCATTAAAAACTTCCCTATACAGTGCTGCCTTCAGATGTCTTCTAAAAGTTATAGTTGCTTATCTCCTTGACATCCGGTGGAAGGGCGTTCCACAGGGCAGGCACCACTACCGAAAAGGCCCTCTGCCTGGTTCGCTGTGAAACCGCCAGAAGGCCCTAACCAGTTTGTAAGCCCCACAGAACCCATGGCATATACTTTTGGGTAAACATGAGTAGCATTGTCTTATAAGACCGTTTCACATATGAACTGTCTTTATGGATCGAACCAAAGGTCTATCATAGAAACGCCTCTGACCAGATATGGCCAAATAAGTTTTGGGCCTGAGGTAGACTTGGGTAGGGCTGTCCCCACCATTAGTCAGAGTGAGGTGGCCATCTCAGGCAGTGAATGCTGAGGGTGGGGCTGGCAGCAAGGTGCTGAAGGACAGAGCTTATCCTGTGCCCCCTAAGCTAGCCTGTCGCCCTCAGGTTTGGTGGGGAAAGCTGACATGTGGCTAGTGTTGAAGTAAAATTCAGCTGTCAATCCCCAGGCAATTTCTCTATGTGCCATTGGAGAACCATCTTGTCTGCCTCAGGCAGCAAAAGTCTTGTCTGAGGAGGGGCTGCCTATGGGTAGATAAGTTTTAACCCTTTACTCCAGTATGTAGCAGTATGTACTGATCAGTCAAGCTGAGTATCACCTGCTCTTCGTGTGTAGGTTCCTCACTTCCATGAATTATAAGCCCTGTATGATCTGGGTTTGAAATTATGGTGGGCTTTGTTCTACAGACCTTCCCTGCGTCCCATGGATGGGGGGGGGCAGAGCCAGCAGAGGAGGGCATATGGGGCAGGGGCAGTGGGCTGGGCAGGTTGGAGCTGGTGGGCATGATCCTGGTGTCTGCATGAAGGATAATGCCCAAATAGGCCTACAGTGGCAATGGGGAAGACGCACCATATTTTTCCATATATAAGACTAGGTTTTTTTAAACCAGAAATTAGGTTTAAAATTGGGGCTTGTCTTATACATGGGTAGTGCTGAGGGATGTTTTCTTAATTTGGAGTCCCCAAAAATAGGGGGCGTCTTATACATGGGGGCATCTTTAGACGGAAAAATATGGTAAGTGTGCTCACATTCTCACCATACATTTAAAGCAGTCTTATGCCTCATTAACAGCAAGTAAGAGCCAAAAATAATACAGTGGTATCTCGGGTTAAGTACTTAATTCGTTCCGGAGGTCCGTTCTTAACCTGAAACTGTTCTTAACCTGAAGCACCACTTTAGCTAATGGTGCCTCCCACTGCCACTGCACCGCCAGAGCACGATTTCTGTTCTCATCCTGAAGCAAGGTTCTTAACCCAAGGTACTATTTCTGGGTTAGCGGAGTCTGTAACCTGAAGCGTATGTAACCCGAGGTACCACTGTATTACCCACGATAAGTACAATATCATTAAGACTTGAATAATAATTTTTAAAACCCAATAAAGTGTTTATAAATAGCTAAAAACAGCACAGCTGTTTCAACCACATCCTGGAAAACCAGCAGATAATGCCTACCATAGTTCTTAGATGGTGATGTGAGACTGTCAGTGGAGGGAGCAGGAAAACTTGTCTGAAAAGGGGCTTTCCATAAAATTGGCATCACCATGGAGAAGGCACAGCTCTCAGCACCTTTGCCTACAGTTGCCATTGTAGGTGTGCCTCTAATGGTGGCTTACAGTACAGACCTTAGAAGGTGACCCTAACTGCTGTTTTGCTTGCACAAGCTTCAACTTGTACAGCAGAACTTTCCCCTCCTCTCTTTTCCCTTGCAGCCCCCCTCCCCACCACCACATACCCTCAAAATCAGCTCCAGAGCCTTTGGGGGGCCCTCTGGAGCAGATTTTGGATGAGGTGAAGGCACAGGAAGAGGAGAGGAAGTCCCATTGAGTGAGCAGAATGCCAGTTGCCTAGCATTGGAGGCAACCCAATATTTATGGCTGCCCTGTGAAAAGCTTCAGCTGCTCCTGCCAGCACATCATGTTCTGGTTCTAGGCCTAAGGGCAGGAAAAGCCAATTCCCTGCTCCCAGTCATTCTTTGTCTAGCTTGCTCGTGGATATATGGGGATGAGGAGGCAACTTCCAGGTAGAGATGCAGGTAGAAGAATAGTCTGGGTTGGAAGTGGTTGTTAAAAGTCAAATAAATAAATATGCCACATTATAAATAGATTTCCATGTTCCTTATTGTATAGATATCTAAAATTGCAGGGGGGGTATGTTAAAAGCTATATCATGGATTGAATTGCAGATAGTACCATCAAAGAATCATAGAATTGTAGAGTTTTAAGAGACCCTAAGGATCATCTTGTCCACCCCCCCCCCTTGCAATACAGGAATATACAGCTTTGATCCCATACAGGGATCAAACCTGCAGCCTTGGCCTTATCAGCACATGCTCTAACCAGCTGAGCTATCCAGCTGATGCATTATATATATATACCGTATTTTTCCGTGTATAACACGCCCCCATGTATAAGATGCCCCCTATTTTTAGGAATTCCAGTTTTAGAAATCCCCACCATTCACTATCCTTGTATAAGACGGCCCACAGTTTTCCACATAATTTTTAAGTAAAAAAAACCCTAGTCTTATACATGGAAAAGTATGGTATATATTTAAATCACAATGGAAATATTACAGCTTCTGTTTTATGCTTTATGATCCCGGAATTGACTGCCACTTTTTCCTTTTTCAATTATTAATAATTAAATTTAGATTAAGAATAGCATGAAACAGTACAAAGAATGGGTACTGGTCACCAGGTACAAAGCAAAATACAATTGTGATGTGTGTAAGGCAGGAAATAGTAGCAGTATGTTAAGCTAAATAACCAGGCCAAAATGATGCATGAGTTGCAGGTCTTAGCTTGCTCCAGCTGACAGATAATAGAGGAAATAAATCTAAATCAATCAGCCTCAGACTGCCCATTTTTTGACAACCATTGTTACTGCCCTTTACCCCTTAGTGTTGAATACCTAATATTCACATTATAACAATATGCATAGGCAGGGCAGATAAAAATCAATGATTTTTTTTAAAAAAATTAAATTTAAATCGGATTTTTAAAATAAAATGCTTTTGGAGGAAAAATCTTTCTAAAGATAGTTTTCTATTTAAGTTACATTCTAGTCCAAAGGCTATTCATCAGGAAATAAGGATTTGTTTTGAGTTTTTCATGTGTGCTAAAACTCAGCCTAAGGTGTTTTTTTAAATACAACAACAACAACAAACCGTTTAACCACATCAGTTAACAAACATGGATACATATGCTATAATGTTTTTGTTTTAGTTAAATAAATAGTTTAAATTATTATTAAGGAAATGATTATTTTTCTCCTTCCAGTAAAGTACAGTAGAAAAGTTGTCCAAATATAAACAGTTAACTCATTAAACCTCACAATAATTTCATAATTATCTGTCAATGTATTTCTAATAGTATAACCAAATCCGTAATTTTTGATATAACTGTAAAAACTACTCTGAAAATTTATTATTCCAAAAATGAAACCTTCATCTGGTTGTAAATATTAAGATTATACCAGCAAGAATGAGTCTGTTCTGTAAAAAAAAAAAAAAAAAAAAAATTAAATCAAGTCTTACTGATTTAAATTGTGATTTAAATCAAATCCACCCTGTCCATAGGTTTCTTCTACCAGTACAGTAAAATAAATATGTGTACATTATACAGTGGTACCTCGGGTTACATACGCTTCAGGTTACAGACTCCGCTAACCCAGAAATAGTACCTCGGGTTAAGAACTTTGCTTCAGGATGAGAACAGAAATCGTGCTCCAGCGTCACGGCAGCAGCAGGAGGCCCCACTAGCTAAAGTGGTGTTTCAGGTTAAGAACAGTTTCAGGTTAAGAACAGACCTCCGGAATGAATTAAGTACTTAACCCGAGGCACGACTGTACACATAATGTAGGTAGGAGGAAAGCTATGCTTATGACCAAGTATGATGAAGGAAAACAGATCACTAGCAGCTTCTGCTTACAGTGGTTTGTTCTGCAGGAACTCAGGAGAGCAGTTTTGCATGATGAATTGCAGGAGGAATTCAGGAAATTCCCCGAAACCTTGATGTATAGAACTTGGTATGCCTGGGTAGTACAAAGAGCTTGCTGTCTATCATCTTGAGATGCCGCAGGACTGGAGATAGGCAAATGTTGCCCAAATAGTAAAAAAAAAAAAAAAAAAACAGGGCTGGGAAGTGGGAGAGTGGGGGAGGATCCAGGAAATACCGTAACAGACTTGTCATTCTGACATCAGTACCAGGGAAGATCCTAAGGCAGATGATGAAGCAGTCAATTTGCAAGCATCTTGATAACAATGAAGTGCTTAGTAGTGGCCCCTCAAGCTGAACCTAGTCCATCAATCATGTATGAGCGTACCACCAGTGGTGAGATAAATCACACCCTTGTGCTTCCTGCCTGCAAAACTGGGGGCCAGGATTGGGGAGGGGAAGTGCCTGCAGCCCACAACGCATGTTTGTTGACCTGTTGGGCTTGTGGATGATAGCTTGAATAGACCTGCTTTATCTTGACAGAAGTCTGATAACTTACAATATCTGACGGTTTAATAAGTGGCAGTTGTTTTGATTATGGGCATCTAGCACAACTTGTATGAATCATTCAAAGAAGGAGCAGGGAGACCTCACAAGGATTAGATAAATTATTGGAAGATAGGGCTATCAGTTGGCTACTAGCCTTGATTGATATGCTCAACCTCCAGCCACAGGAGGGGAGAGTGCCGTTGTGTTCAAGTCCATCCTGGCTGTGAGTCCTGGAAGACCTGCTCCCTGCCTTACAGGCCTTTTCCCACCTGGCATGGGAGGGTGCGGGCCGGACTGACTCCAACTACAAAAGCTGAGGCTGCTGAACAGACTCATGGGCTGAGGTCTTTTTGTTTTTTTGTTTTTTTTAGGGGGGGTGCTGTTGGTTTTTTGTAACTTTATTTTAGATTTTGTTGTGATTTATGTGGAAATTGTTCAGTTTAGTTTTGTAACTTTTAATGTTTAATTTATTGTTTATGAATGCTTTTGTTAAGTTGTAGATAGGGCTGGGCGATATCTGGTTTTCAACATTGTGATATATCATCAGCTGAACACAGTGGTATATAGCGATAGATCACGATGTCTGAAATAAGGATGTAACTATGTAGAGGCAAACAGGATAATGTCCTGGCAACTGCTACTACTTAGGGCAGAGCTTTCCAAACTGTGCGTTGCGACACATTAGTGTGTCGGCTGCAGTGTGTAGGTGTGTCATGCGAACACTCCTCCTGGGACTGAGAGGGGGTTAGTTTAACCTCCGTTGTGCTAGTAAAACTGAATTACTGTGTCACGAAATGATGCGTGTCTGAAAAATGTGCCACCACCATGAAAAGTTTGAAAAACTCTGACATAGGGGTCTAAAACTGATACATTTTTACTTACCTTTAGCATACTGTTAAAACTGCTATTTTATAAGCAGCAGGGGCAGCAGAAATCATGAGAGAAGTTATGACCGGCTCCATTATTTCCCCCCATCACAATTTTTTATATAGCACTCAAACACACACACATTGTGATTTGTGATATCACCATGTCAGATATTATGAAACCATTATCATGATAGGGATAGTGAAAACCGATTTTGGGTGATGTATTGATACATCACCAAGCCCTAGTTGTAGTCATTTATGTTTTTTCATGTTGGAAGCCACCTTGAGCATGGTTTGAACTGTGGAAAGGTGGCATGTGAATAAAAGGATGTATGTATGCTTGTATGTCCTGCTTGCTGCTTTCCATGAGCATGGGGCTGGCCACTGAGAGAACAGGATGCTGGACCAGAAGGGCCTTTGCTCTGATCCAGAAGTCTTCTTACGTTCCTACTTTGCAGAAGCTTGATGACTGACCATTTTGCTTCACTGTTTTCCCTTGGTGAACGTTGCTCCTCCTTTTGTTATTCTTTAGATGAATTGTGCCCCAGGCAAAAACGAAATGAATGGTGGTATCCGATGCTATTTGTACTCAGGATGGAGCCATAGAAATTAACAAACTTAACCAACTAAAGTCCATTGATTTCAATGGGTCTACTCTGAGTACAACTTAGTTGGATATCATGCTCTTAGAATAGTTGACTTGCCTTGTTATATGTAGTACAGCATGACTCATTGTATATATAATTTTCCTGAACTCTGATGCCAAGGAACAAAGACTTGGAAAAAAGCTCTATTAAAATAATTGGGATTCATCTACTTGGCTGGGGATCCAGTGAACCACAGAACCATTTCTACATGTTTAATGATATAAACATGCCCAAGGTATAAACTTGACTAGCAGTCCAAATAAGCAAGGTGTGTACATGGCACAAACTTAGTTGGATATTTGTCTACACACAGTTCCGATTGCTGAAGACATAAGCCATGGTTTCAGTTTTGCAAATTCAGCAGTTGTTAAGAAAGAAATAGAGGAGGAATCTTATGTTCTGAAAGCATGCAAATACTAATTCTGGGATAAAAGTGAAACAATTGAAATTTGGCAGGAATAGAGGGAGTGGACACTATTTTCCCTTTCTCTTATATCTGTTCACATGGTGGTAAGCAAACTGTACCTGTGGAACTTCCGACTTCCTCTGAAAGAGAGAGGAGCCATAATCCTTTTGGTATGTGGCAATTTTGTGTTGGCACACAGCACACTCTGTGGCTCACCACTGCATCTGCTGATATCTGTAGGATCAACATGCAACACTCCAATCCTAAACATTTGTGTTGGACAGTGTTGATGTCCCTGGCAAAATGTTGCGCTGTAAGTCGCTGCAGTGGGTAGAGCAGTTTATTTGCCATATGTTTTGCATTTATTTCCTGGCATAGTCAACATCAGAATTGGGATATTATGGTGTTTTTGTTTGACTGCTTCTTTTCTATTTTAAGCTGTCATTTCAATACTGTCACGGCCAAGATTTGCCAAATCAAAACATCAGAAGTAAGTGAGACTGAATAGCTGAGGGTATTTGTTCTGGAGAGTAGATTTGAGCAGAGATGTTGTGAATTAAGGGGAATATGCCTGATGATTTATAGAGGCATGTTGCTTGAAGTGGAAGGAGAGCAGGAGAGACTTTCCTTGAGTACAAGGAACATGATATATTCTAATGACTGCAGGAGGCTGTTTGTTTTATTTTTGGAGTAGATTTGTTTGCGCTTAAAGTGTGTTTGCTGGGGGAGGAGTTGAAGGCCAGAATAGCTTTGGAATATATTGAATGCCATGGAATTTAAAGACTCATTCCCTTCAACTTAGAAGATCACTAAACCTCATATGCTGCTGGTTGCTCAAACACAGCACATGGAAACATCTGTTGTGTGGAAACATCATGCAAGGCTCATCTGCCATGTAGACTTCTTCTTTGTGGTCTGTCTATCTGCACTGTCAGAGGCATTATGCCTCTGAATACCAGGTGCTGGAAAATGCAGACAGGCAGAGTGCTCATGTGTAGCTTGCAGACTTCCCACAGGCATCTTTTTGGCCATTGTGAAACAGGATGCTGGACTAGATGGGCCAGTGATCTGATCCAACAGGCATTTCTTACGTTCTTATGTCTTACAGTCCAGCCCTGTACAGTCGTACCTCAGAAGTCGAACAGAATCAGTTCTGGAAGTCCGTTCGACTTCCAAAACATTTGAAAACCAAAGTGTGGCTTCTGATTGGCTGCAGGAGCTTCCTGCAGCCAATCAGAAGCCACAGAAGCCCTGTCAGACGTTCGGCTTCCAAAAGAACGTTTGAAAACCATAATACTCACTTCCCGTTTTCGATTGTTTGGAAGCTGGAACATTCGACTCCCAAGGCGTTCGGGAGCCAAGGAATGACTGTATATCGTTTTGGTTGAGGTGGGGTAAGCAAGTTGCAACTTTTGCCATTCCAGCACATTTTGAGCCTAGGTCAGAGAGAAAGATAACCTCAGGCCTGGTGGCCTTCATGCAGTCCTATAGGCCTTTTAATCTGGTCTTTGGGCTTCAAAGGCTACATGGCTTACTGACTGGAATGTGTCCTTGAAGTGTGATAATGCCTCTTGCTTGCCTGGATAAGGGATGGAGATGTGTGTGAGAGCAGAAACCTCTGAGCTTTGTTTTGCTAGAAGGTAGTGCCAGATTTAGGGCACCGAGCACAGTTCCCTCACACAGGGTGCTGAGCCAAGGGTGTGCAAAATCACAACAGCAACAGCAACATGTATATTTATACGGGTACCTACTGAGAAGATCCATTTAAAAAGCAACTGTACCAAAAAGACTTATTGTGAAAATAGGAAATATGGGGGGGGGGGGGGGCGCCAAAGTTTATCCTCACTCAGGTTCCATATTACCTGTCCCTGATACTGCATGGTAAGACTCACATTCATTGCTCCCACTTTTTGCCTCTAGGCCTGCCCACCACTGACATTTAGCCCCTGAGAAGTTCTCTTAAGGGGATGTCGCCCTCATGCTGAAATCTTAGGTCTCACAGGTATGCCTGTAAACAGGGGGGCCAACTTGAATAAAATATTGTGGGGACCCAGGAAAGCCCCATCCCGCATAATCAGTCACACAATGTAGTGCACGCACACACCCTTTGAATGGGAAGGCCCAGCCCCCTCAAATATTTTGTTGTGGAGGCCGAAGCCCCCTTGGCCCCTAGGAGTTGGTTTGTATGCCTGTAAATATCAGTTGCTGCGATTCACAAGTTGGAAGAGTGCTGCTGTTCTCATGTCCTGCTTCTGGACTTTCCATAGGAATCTGGGGGAGAGTCACACTGGCTCTGAATTTTTTGTGGTGATAAAAAATCTCATGGGACAAGACCTCCCTAATGGTGACCCACCAAGATGACTACAGCCCATGAGCCATGTGCTCTGCCAGGTGATTGACCCCCTACTCGAGCCACCATTTTTCTAGTCTCAGCTGGGCAGCAAAACCACAATGTTTAGATGGGCTAGACTCTCACGTATGGCTGGTGGGGTAGCATTTGGCTCGGTGGACCACAAGTTGTTCTATGCAGCAAATCTGACTATAGAAGGAAGAGCAAACAGGGCCTCAAACAATCCCACCTCAATCTTCTGGCTTCTACATGGTCCTAGCTATGGTTCTAGCCCTACCTAACATTACAGTAGCTGCCATACTACACTTGAATCCATTTCCTTCAGTGGCATAATGAGGATTCCTAAACTGTTTGCTTCTTCATTTGTTTCCTGCAGGATGTTCCTCCTTGTGGGTGCTCCAAAGGCAAACACAACTCAGCCTGGGATTGTGCAAGGAGGCCAGGTACTCAAGTGTAACTGGAACCCCAACAGAAGAAACTGCCAGCCGATTGTATTTGATGCCACAGGTAATATAGCAATATGGGCTTTTGCAAACCCAAGGGATTTGGATGAATTGCAAAGAGGAAAGCAAATCAGCAGCCTGTTGGAAAAGATTTGGAGCAATAAGGGTCATTGTACACAAGGCTCACTTTGTTGGCCTGTCTTCATGCCATAGTCATTCAAAATGGTCGAGGTGCTCTTAGCTCAGTGTTGTGAACCATCTTGAGGGCTCGGGTAGTGATGCCTGTTGTGATAGGCCTGCCGACATGCCTAGTATGCCATTGATTTGGAATGGTTGTGACAAGACAGCCAACACATTCATTGTTGGTGAACAGTTTGGATCCTGGTGACAGAACCAGCAGGATGGAAGGATGTAGCTTTCCCACATGATCTTGGGAATCTGTACTGCTTGGAAACCAGCCCCCATCTCCCTGCCATCTTCTGCTTGTTTCTGGCAGCCCCTCAAGGAACTGCAAATCCTAGCAGATAAAGTTTCTCTTGGCGGAAGTGCGCCGGATTTGCAAATGTAAGGGAGGGAATGACGGCCTGTGATGAGAGGTAGGGTATAAGCCAATTCGAAGACATCCCATCAATGTTCGTTCTTGGCAGTTTCAATGTGCTAAAATAGGCTGGCTTTCTGGTGAGCTGGAATCTTTGTCACTGGAATTAAAGAACTCTCTGCTTTACAGTGGCAAAAACCATTTGAAAGTGCTTTTTATATGCTGGCTATTTCAGCAAAGGGTACGTTGGTTCCTTGTTCAGGGCTTAGAACAATGTAGGCATAACATAGAGGACTGGATTCTAGAATTTCACGGAGGGAGGGGGAGGTTTCCTGACCCCTCCTCTCCATTGCAGTGATTTGCACCCCCAATAAAAGCCTCTTTGGAGGGTCGAGGACCCCTCCTGAAAAATATGGGATGTGGTGTGGTAGGCTGCTATGAGAGGGGAGAACTGCCCCAAATCAGATTTGAACCCCAAGGGAAATTCTAGTTCCTTTTCCTAGCAGCAGTCTCATGCCCTGCCCCACATTGTTTAGGAGCCCCCTCCCCAACCCTCCAGGGAACAATACTAGGGGGTGCTCAGGTGACGGGCAGCAGGTAAGAGGGGATGGGAAACTTTCCATTCAGAAAGTTTCTTAAGTTCACTTAGCCTGAGGCTCCAAGTCAAGAGGTCCTGAAGTGGGAGATATGCTCATAAAGGCAGGCTTGAATTCCTGTGCTTATGAGTTGCAGATTACTCAGTCCCTCAGTCACTCCCACTAAAGCTAGATTTATTTACTTATTTTTAAAAAGGGAAACCATGTACACAGCATGACTTTGCACATGCAGCCCCACAGCCACTTGTGGACATGTGGTGGAATCCCGATAAGCGTTCTATAGGGGCAGGCAGTCATCTAAGGCATTTCTGGAGCAGGGCTAGGCTTCCGGGTACACTAGTTGCAGGCTACCTATTCAGCTATCTGTTCCACATTTGCAGTTATACAAATGGTCAGTTTCTAGCCCAGTTTTCTTCATGCTACACCTGAGTCAGCTAACAGCAACAACCACCGAGAAACACATGGCATGAATAAATACAGGTTTACAGACATGTTTGTCATCTGGCTGCCAATTAGTTTCCAGGTCCAATTCAAAGTGCTGGTTTTGTTCTATAAAACCTTAAATGGCTCAGGACTACAAACTTCAAAGACCGCCTCTTTCCATATGAACCTATCTGGACCCTGAGACCATAAACTGAGCCTTGCTCCATGAGAGGTCCAGAGGATGGCAACATGAGAGAGGGCCTTTTCTGTGGTGACTCCCTGTTTGTAGAATGCTCTCCCGAGAGGGGCTCCCCTGGCACCTTTGTTACATATTTTTCAGGACCAGGCATAAACATTCCTCTTCTTCCAGGCCTTTGACCAATTAATCTATGGCCTTCAATCTAAAAAAAATCTATGGGGTATTGTTTTTGTTTGTTTGTATGTTAGTGTTTTTATATTGTAAACAGCCCTGTGATCCTCAGATGAATGGTGGTATAAAAATCATAATTGTCATCATCATCTGGCTAGGACTAATGGGAATTGTAGTCCAAAATGTGTAGAGGGCACCAGGTTGGCAAAGGCTGGAGTAGATCCACTAAAATCAATGGGGCCTAAAGTGGAAATCTCAATGTAACTTACCTGGGAGTGAACCCTATTGAATTTAACAGGACGTACTTCTAAGTAGTTAGGATTGTGCAGAAAGTTAGTCCTGGCTAACTTGAGTCCCGCTGGTTTCCTCCAGGAGTTGTTGGACTACAACTCCCATCAGTCCTAGCCTGTAAGGCCAATGGTCAATGGGGACTTTAGTCCAGCAACATTTAGGGGCACCAGATTGGAGCAGACTGGACTACATTAAGCATCACTAAGGCTGTGTACACACTGCTGCTTACTGCATCCAGTGTGCTCCCACTGCTGGTTTGGGAAGCGATGTACACACAACATCAGCCGCAATCCATATCTATCCTGTCGTTTCTTATGAAATACTGTGCCCCCCCCCCCAAATCTGCTTCGATCTAAATTGAGAAAAAGAACAACCTAGCTGTGTTTTAAGCTGGCAATGTGTCCATGGCCAAAGTCTGGATCCATCTCAAAGATTCTCCCTCTAGCCTGCACACAAACACCTTATGGAAACATGTCATCTGGTTCCAGCTGTAGCCTGACAGTTCCAAAAAACCAGCCCATGGGCTGAGACTGGTCAGCTGTAGTGTGATGCAAGCCCAGTGAATTCCGCTCCCCTTCATTTGATTGTTGAAATGTTCCCCAGGAGAAACTCTGCAGCTCTGGTTTCTTTTCTGATGTGCGCGGAAGGGAAGCATGGCTTTAAAAAGAGTGTAGAATTCCTTTTTCAGGGCAACAGAGCCACGTTCCCTTCTGGTTATTGTGTGTGTGGGTGATCCCTTCGCCAACAATAGAAAGCCTTGTTTGAGAGCCAAACGACGCTATCGGTCAGGCATGGCCATTGCTGTGACCCATTTAGCATCTGGCATATTTAAAAGGGCCTTGCGTAGCGCCGTCCTCTCTGCCTTCTCCAGCTCAGGAGCTGCTGCCGGTGCAGAGAACTCATGCGGAAAATGTGTGCCAGGGGTCTGGGAAGGGGGGGAAATTGGTGGGGAGCTGCGTGCCGACTTCTCTCGGCGTACGGCAGAGGAAGCTGGCAGAGACGAAGCTGAACTCATCCAGCGTGTCATTGTTCAAAGGCTGCGTTTGGGGGCGGTGGGTCACGGGAAGGTCCTTTTCCTATTTATAGCTTTAGTCTAAAAACAACATCTTGCCAACAAGCCCACAAAAGGCTCCTGTGGCAGCAAAAGAGCAGATCAAAATATAAAACCCCAACAAAAACGTTTAGAACACCGAGTCCACTACAAAACGGGAGGGAGAGAAGAAGCCAATCAAGCTGATTTTGATAAAATAATATTAGGAACAGCTGATTTGACTGAAACCCTTATGTGAGCAGGAAAGTATTTCTCACCTTCCTGTGATATGAGCTAGTTAGAGGAGCATCCCCAGGTAAGTGTTCTTCATCCTTAGGTCCCCAGGTGTTTTTGGACTACAGTTCCCATTGTCCTCTGCTGGTTTAGGCAGCGGTCAGGGATTATGGGAGTTGTAGTCCAACAGCATCTGGGGACTGGAGGTTGAAAAGTGCTGCCAGCAAGGGAAAGAGCTCAAATCAAGGAGACTCATCTTCACTGCCACCCAGCTTAGACAGTGGCAGCAACAAGAGAAGTTCCTTTAGAGGTTTGACATGGGGTCAGGCATCCTGGACCCAAACAGCACAATCCTGCACATCTGGATTGGATGCTGGGAAAGGATCATCTCTCATAATACTAAGAACTTGTTAAATGAAGCTAGAGTTGAAAGATTCAGGGCAGTCAAAAAGAAATTATATCTTCACCCGGTGCATAGTCGAACTATGGAATTTGCTTTCACAAGATGTTGTGATGGCCGCTAACCTGGATGGCTTTAAAAGAGGTTCCAGGTTTGTTTGTTTTTCAAACTTGGCCCTCCAGCTGTTTTTGGACTACAGTTCCCATCATCCCTGACCACTGGTCTTGCTAGCTAGGGATGATGGGAGTTGTAGTCCAGAAACAGCTAGAAACCCAAGTTTGAGAAGCCTTGACCAGTGATGGCCAAACTTGGCCCTCTAGCTGTTTTGGGACTACAGCTCCCATCATCCCTAGCTAACAGGACCAGTGGTCAGGGATGATGGGAATTGTAGTCCCAAAACGGCTGGAGGGCCAAGTTAGGCCATCACTGGTTTAGACCAGTTCATGGAGGATAAAGCTATCAGTGGCTACTGGCCGCATTGGGTATGTTCTGCCTCCATTTTGGGAGGCAGCATGCGCCTGAATACCAGTTGCTGAGCACTACAAATGAGGAGAGTGCTGTTGTACTCAAATCCTGCTTGCAGACTTCATGTGGGTAGCTGGTTGGCCTCTGTGAGAACAGAATGCTAGACGAGATGACCCCTCTTCTGCTCGTATCTTTACTCAAAAGTAAGTCCTGCTGTGTTTAACAGGTCTTGTGGATGTGTTTCAGGATTTGGGCCCTTGTGTGACTGAGTTTGATATCCTTTACTAAGGTTCTGCAGAAGGAAGCAAAGGATGGACAGGGGCCCCTTTAGCAAGAAGAAACATTGCAGTTTCTCATTTCTTGGAGGGTCCTGCCAGACCTCTCCTCTGGTTTAATTTTACAGTTCAGATCAAAGCTTTTCAACACATGGTGAAACAGGATATGACATTTGTGCAAGGAGCGTGCTTCTTGCAAAACTCCCAGCCTATTTTGAAAGTGTTGCAACTGATACATGGTTTAATATATGTTGATTTTCAGTGTGTATATGACAAAACCTTTCACTGAAGCTGTTTAAAAAGCTGTTTTTGAAGCTATTATGAAACTACAGGCAATACACACAAGGAAAAAGTATAGAGGGAGCAAGCCAAAGATCCTGTATTTATTACTATTATATTTATATCCCAACTTTCCTCCAAGGAGCTCAAAGTGGCATATATGGGTTCTAACCAACTCCATTTTATCTTAACAACAACCCTGGGATGTAGGTTAGCCTGAGAGACTGTGGCTGGCTGAAAGTCGTCCAGCAAGCTTCATGGCTGAGTAGGGATTTGAACCCAGGTGAAAAAGACAGAGCACTTTGTAGAAGAATTAACAAAAGATCCAAGGGTGCTTGCTTCTGGCAGCTGATGCACTGTGGGGGCCCCTCCAATTTTTTTTAAAATTTTTTTTGAGGGGGCTGGGACTCCTCAATGTTCAGAGTGCCCTGTGTGCGATGTCAGGAAGTCATGTTGGGCCCCTCAATCCTCTGGAGAAGGTGGCACCTCTGAAAGGATCTAATATAGCTAGGACAACTGAGACACAAAATGGTAGGTAAAGGGACCTCTGACCATTAGGTCCAGTCGTGGACGACTCTGGGATTGCGGCGCTCATCTCACTTTATTGGCCGAGGGAGCCGGTGTACAGCTTCTGGGTCATGTGGCTTCTGGCGAACCAGAGCAGCACACGGAAACGCTGTTTACCTTCCCGCTGGAGTGGTACTTATTTATCTACTTACACTTTGACGTGCTTTCGAACTGCTAGGTTGGCAGGAGCAGGGACCGAGCAACGGGAGCTCACCCCGTCGCGGGGATTCGAACCGCCGACCTTCTGATCGGCAAGTCCTAGGCTCTGTGGTTTAACCCACAGCGCCACTGGATATGTAAAGTGGCACACCCATGAGAAATATCTTGGGCAAACCAATCCCAACCTTTGATCATGTGCTTTGGGTGTGCGGGTGGGTGTTAAGATAAAGAGGAAATTTCATGAAGATAGCCTTCTTTATTCTTTGGCGATCACTTGTAGCTGAGTAAGATTGTCTTCCATGAACACAGTCTTAACAGTGCGTCCGTAAGTGACTGTGGAGGCCGATTCTGGATCCACGCATCCTTCCACAGTGGAGACATAGGTTTCTGGGCAGGATTTGATTACGATGAGGATTTGCCAAATGTGCCTTCCTCTTAGTTTGTTTCTTCCTTTCGTCCTGAGTTTGTGCTTCTTCAAAGCCCGTGACACCTTTGGTAGAGGCTGTTCTTCAGTTGGAGCCCTCGCAGGCCAATGTTTCCCAATTATCTGTGCTTATACTGCATTTTTAAAAATAGATTTGCCTTGAGAGCAAACCTTTAAAGCTCTTTTGTTGTCCACAAGTATTTTGCTTTCCATCCTTAAGTTGCTTTGGAAGATGATAATCAGGCATCCGAACCACATGACCAGTCCAACGAAGTTGATGTACGATGAAAATGACTACAGATGACATACATCTGTATGCCTTCTGAATTTTCTGTTTGTTTGTTTTTTAAAAGCATTTTTAAGTTGCGGGAATTTGAGAAACAAAAACTTTATGGTATGTCTACTGGATGTCACAATTATGTTGCCAAGTAAGCACTTTTGTGCTTTCTTTCCTTACACCCTTCAGAAGTGTCTGGAACAGATCACTGTCAGAAGTAGGATGCGGGGCTGAGGCAGGTCATTGACCTGACCCAGTCAAGATGCCCTTTTTTGCTTCAACTTCCTTATTTCCTCGTCTTCCTCATTCAGATTGGAGCCCCAAAGTGTCATCTCACAAACTGATAGTGGTGCAAGTAAAAAGAAAACACTGTTGGGCATGGGAAGGGCTGGGGCTCAGTGGTAGGCCATCTGCTTCGTATACAGAAGGCCCCACGTTCAATCACTGACAAGTTGGGCTGGGAGAGCCCCCAGCCTCAAACCTTGGAGATCTGCTGCCAGCCAGTGTAAACCAATACTGAGCTAGATGAATCAATAGTATGACTTGAGTATGCTTGAGTATGACTTGAGTATTGCTTGAGTATGACTTGAGATAAGAGAGTTTTGATGCCTTGCGCCATGGCGCAGGTTGAACATTTGGTTGAAAAACACCTGGGCTTCATTTTGGTTCAAGCAAGTTGCAATGTATACCTATGCGCTTAATTTATTATGGGGCCCTTGTTAAATCC
Organism: Podarcis cretensis; assembly: GCF_951804945.1. Taxonomy (NCBI): domain Eukaryota; kingdom Metazoa; phylum Chordata; class Lepidosauria; order Squamata; family Lacertidae; genus Podarcis; species Podarcis cretensis. The sequence goes on along the minus strand of NC_137170.1, from coordinate 113,945,351 downwards.
AGTATACCTCATGCAAAGCTACAATGAAATAAGCTCTGCCTCTTTTCCACCACAGCGTGCAATTCCCGGCATGAGTCATTGTGCGCACGGTTAAGGAGATTCCTGCTCGGATAGTTTTAAACTGTGTTTACTCAAGTCATAACTAGATGGGAGGATAAAATGCCTTGCTCGTACTAGCCAAGATAGAATGATTTATTTGTGTTTTAAAAGGTTTCTGGAGGAAGAAGCAGTTCTTTCCTGCCCAAAGCAGGAGCTGTGCATTTCCAGCGAGGGCCAATTGAAATGTGGTTGGTGCTACAGCTTTGGCAAAGCCTGGGGCGGCCTTGACTGCATGGCCGGTGTTATTGTGAACATGCTTACACAGCAAACCAATGCTTGTGACTGTCCTGTCGGTTCTCGGAGATGTTCCATGCAGCCCAGCAGGAAATCCTGAAGGCCAAGTTCATATATTTATCCTGGTGCAACAATATATCCTCACAGATTGAGGAGCAAGCACGCTCTCTCCTCTCCACAATGCATGTCATGTTGCATATTGTGCAGGTATCCTCCTCCTTGGATGAGCAAAATATTCGCCTTCCTCTATCCTGCACAAATGGGCAGAAACCTGATGTGATCAGCATGGCAAAAGGGTGGGGGAGATCCTGTCTGCTCTTTCAGCACACACACCCTCCAATATTTATCTGATGAAAATAGGAATGTCAATAATAATAATAATAATAATAATAATAATAATAATAATAATAATAATACCCCACCCATCTGACTGGGTTCCCCCAGCCACTCTAGGTGGCTTCCAACATATATAAACACATAATCAAACATAAAGCATTTTTTAAAAAAAGTTTCCTTATATAGGGCTGCCTTCAGGTGTCTTCTAAAGGTCATATAGTTACTTATCACCTTGGCTCAGTTGTTGCATAACTTCACACCCTCCAACATTTCTCTGATGGAAAATAGGAACGTGCTAAGGAAAAGTGAGACATTCAAATCAGAAACCAGGACAGCTTCTGTAAATCTGGGACTGTCCCTGGAAAACACAGATACTTGGAGGGTGCGCCAGCATATAAGGGCTATTGCCATCTGAATGCATGTTTAAATGAAGACTGAGTGCATGTGAGGGTGGCAGGCCTATTTCTTTAAAAGTGCAAAGTGGAGAGGTTGAGTTGAACAGTAGGGCGTCTGATTCCATGCAGAAGGTCCCAGATTCAATCCCTGGCCTCTCCAGGTAAGGCTAGGGAAATACCCCATCTGAAACCCTGGGGATCCCCTGCCCGTCAGTGTAAGCAGTACTGAGCTATATAGTCCAATGTACCATCTCTGTATAAGGCAGCTTCCTATGGCACTCTTGATGGTGGTGTTGCATCCTTCCCCTGCTCCAGAAGTCTCTCCCTCAGCTGCTTTTTATTTAGTTATATTTGCTTCCACTATTAGAGCCCTCTAGGAGAGAGAGAAAATGTTCTTGGGAGGTAAACTGTAGGGGTGAGCTTGGTTGGTGGGTGGAGAGATTTGGCATTCCTTACCTGCTCACCTCTTTTGCTCTTTAAATTGCACACCACCCCACACTTTACACTGGATTTAGGCTGACTCGCGTTTAAAGTCATGGATCAGCCAACCCACAGGCCTTCCGCCTCCCTCCACCCCCTGCCCTCCGAAGACTAGCATTTGCTTTCATTTATATTGTGTATGTTGCAACGACTGCTGTGCTAAACAATGCGCTCTGGAGATATTAACATTGGAAGGCCTCTAAACAAACTGAGAAGGAGGCAGCAACATCGCAAGCCGTCTTTTCTTGGCACAAAAGCAGACGAAGCATCTCTGCAAATAAATGATCCCTCTCGAGATGCAATAAATCTGCGACTTCTGGCTAGGCTTCCCACCCCATGCAGTCCATTCCTTCTTAGATTTCCTAACCAACCAGGGACTCTGGTTCAGTTTTTGCATTTTTGACGCATCTGAAGGGCTGCATGAAGAGAAGAGAAATGCTGGGTCCCATCTTGCAGAGCGCTGTTGCTCCCAAGGCCTGCTTGCAGGCTTCCCCTAGGCAACGAGTTGGCCTGGACATAGCTGTCAACTTTTTCCTTTTCTTGCAAGGGATCCTATTCGGAATAAGGGAATTTCCCTTTAAAAAAGGGAAAAATTGACAACTATGGTTGGCCACTGTGAGGAAAGATTATTGGGCTAGGTGGGGCTGCATGACCCTTGTTTCCAGGGGTCCCCTATTGCTGAACTGCAACTCCCATCAGCCCTAGCTAGCATGGCCACTGGGAGTTGTAGGGTAACAGCATCTGGAGGGCTCCAGGCTGGCTGCCATTATTTCCCCTTGTGAAAGTTACTAAGCAGTGATGTGCCCAACATGTTAGCATTTGCCCAACCTCTTAAAGGGGCCCGGGGCTGAGAGAAGATTTTGGTGAGGCAACCGCAGCAGCCTTGCCCCTTTTTGCTGCCTGCTCCCAACAGGCTCACTTGTGTGTGGGTGTGTGGCTGTTACCAAGGTGACACTTTGGGGAGAGAAACTTTTTGTGTGGGAGCATAGAACAGGGCCTTTGCTGTACTGGCCCCCCAGATATGAAACTCCCGCTGCAGATACAGCCACACACCCTGTTACCTGTTTTTAGACATCAGGTTAATATTTCTTCCTTCAGGCCTAAGGCAGATTTTAAGATTTGGTTTCCTCTGCTGAAGGGTTGCTGTTTAACACACTTACTGGATTTATGGTTTTTACTGCTGAGTATTTCAATAAACTGTTTGGGTGCTACTTTGAGTTTGGAGACTGGGTTATAAATTCCATAAATAATCGTGACTAATTAAGAACAACAATGTGCTCTGGAAGTATTGGCGTTTGAAGCACCCCAAGCAAGGAGCTAAAGAGGCAGCTGTGATGCAAGCCACTCCCTGACGCTGACTGAAAAAGCAGATGAAGCATACTGCCTTGAGGAACAGGTCATGTCTTGTCTTTCCATTAGCTGAAGAGATGCTTTTGAAGAAGCACCTTTTTTCTTGCTCTTCAATCATCAGGCTTGCTTCCAATAGAGGTGTTGGTTTTCAAACTCTCCCAGGGAAACCAGAGGTTCCTTGGCTGGGAAGTTAGCCTGACAAACTTCCCCAAACTAAGGCTGATCTTTCTCTACAATATAGAGCCAGAAGGGAGTATGAAGAGTATGTAACACTGAAATCTCCAGCCAGAAAGCAATACGGTATAGAGTAAGGCATAGAATCATAGACTTGTATAGTTGGAAGGGAACCCAAGGGTCATTTAGTCCAACCCCCTGCAAATGCAGGAATCTCAGCTAAAGCATCAGTCCTCACTGGGAAAAGGAAGGCCTAAGCCCAGACCTAACCAGAGCTATTCATAAACTGAATGTGCGGCACAGGACATGTTTAAGAATCTTCCTCAGGCGCTGTGTGACTTAAGATTCCTCAGCAAAGAGGCTAGTGTTAAAAAAAAAATCACCTGCAGGCAGAAAATCTGGAAACTATTGCAACGTACTCTTACATTCTAGCAAATTTCAGTTGCACCTTCTGGTCTTAGGTACAGAGCTTTTGTTTTGTTTGCTTGCTTGCACTGAAACGTTAGATCTTAAATTTGGAAGCCAGTGAAAAATTGTTCCTAAAATACTAAGTACGGGCTATTTTAAGTGCTTCTGTCCAGAAAAAGCACAGAAGCCTCATGGAGCTCATTATGTGCACCAACCATAGCATATACCTCAGTATGCTCCAGTTTATCACACATTTTTACTTAATTTTGCACGCATGCACACGCACATGCACATACATATCAATTAGTGTACAGTTTGTAAAGTAGCAGGCTCCTACAATATTATATTAAGAATAGAATGATAACAGTCCATAATGCACTAGTGAAGAAATGCCACCTTTTGGGTTATTTTATTCTGTTTCAGTTCCCCCTACCTTATATAGCTGGCCGCCAAAGCTGTATTGTGGCCAAACCCATCACAATATTACATACCGAGGCAAATTAAAACAAGTGCAATCAAGGCAAGAAGGGACTAATAACTGAAAATCAGGCTATAGCCATTCAGACCAGTCAATTGCACTTCCAGTTTAGCAAATTGAGACTACACTTATCCTAGAAATTAGCCCCACTGAGCATTATGTCCAGAGACTTCCTTCCTTTCTTCTGAATTGTGTTGTAAGAACTACAAAATCTTTATTAATCTAGCATATTCTACAGCCAGTTCTGCAACCTTATAAGTAAACTTCCTGCATTAAAAACGAATCACCTTATGATTAGATGGGAGAGCTTTGCTTCTTGTCTGAAAAGACCCTCAACAGCTCCCTGCTAGAGATTTTGTACACATGACAGTGTGGAATGTAAAGTGGTAAATCTTCACCCATCCCTTTGCCGCATGGTTATAAAATCCTACTAAGATTTTAAACCAGCTGTTATTTGTTTGGCTTGCCAGCAAAGACGGAAACCTTTCTCTCCAGGATTTCCTGGACAGGAAGCAATAATATGCCTAAAGAGGCAGAGATTTCCTTACAAGGTGGATAGCATACAAAGGAGTTTAGATTAGTTGCCAGCAGTTGAGCTGAATTACTGTGGAGCTGCTGACTCGTAGAAGAGAGGATCATTTTTAATCATGGCTCTCTTGTTTTCGTGAGAACCATGATAAGCGGTGCTTGCACAACCTTTGAAGATGGCCTTGCTTTGGGTTGTATTCTGGCAAGGCCATCTTCATGGACAGATGCAATACTGCAGCCCTATTCTTTGAGAATATCCCACAGAATACTATGTGGTTTGTGTCCAGAGAAATGTGAACACAACTTAGCTAATGAAACAGTGCCAGAATTTGTCAACAAGGCTTTGGAGCAAGTGAGATCTTCTCAACTCCAGGCAGTCTTGGCTTCAGAATGGTTTGGGGACAAAAATTGACTTGGTCACCCTGGTGGGTGACATAGAGCAGAGTGGGAAGTGCAGTGTTGTTAGTCAAAAGCTAATCTTTTGAGATAGATTACAAAAATTTAAGCTGATGTAGCTGGTGAGTCACACAGACATCTGCCTTGTTGGCCAAGCCTGGGGGTAGGGTGCAGGTTCTGGAAATATTTGTTGGCCCTCTTGATGTATTCAAAAGATACTGTGAATGCAGAGTTCAACAGGCCTAACAAGGTCCTATATTTATTCCTTTTCATTGGCAAAAGTGGTGATCGTTAACCCCTGCTAGGGCCATTTATCATCCTTCAGCAACAACTAAGGAAAGTTGGAACAAAGTTTTCGCAATCTGTCTCCTGAACTGGGTAGATTCTGGTTGGGCTGTTATGAGAACGCACTCCCATTAGGGTGAAACCATAGTTCAGTGGTAGCACAGCACATGCTTTGTTTGTCAAATCCAACCCCTGGCATCTCCTATTAAAAGAATCAGGTAGTATATTATGTGAAATACCTCTGCCAGAGACCCTAGAGGGTTCCCTAGGGGATGGGGAACTGGGTGCCCTCCAGATGGGATTGTAACTCCCATCATCCTTGACCATTGGCCATGCTGTCTCGTCCTGGTGGAAGCTGGAGTTTAGTACCATCTGAAAGTTCCCCATCCCTTCCTTCAAGAGACATTTGCATGCGAGTAAACAGTATTGGTGGCGCTGTGGGTTAAAGCCTCAGCGCCTAGGACTTGCCGATCGAAAGGTCGGCGGTTCGAATCCCTGCGGCGGGGTGCGCTCCCGCTGCTCGGTCCCAGCGCCTGCCAACCTAGCAGTTCGAAAGCACCTCCGGGTGCAAGTAGATAAATAGGGACTGCTTACCAGCGGGAAGGTAAACGGTGTTTCCGTGTGCGGCTCTGGCTCGCCAGAGCAGCGATGTCACGCTGGCCACGTGACCCGGAAGTGTCTCCGGACAGCGCTGGCCCCTGGCCTCTTAAGTGAGATGGGCGCACAACCCCAGAGTCTGTCAAGACTGGCCCGTATGGGCAGAGGTACCTTTACCTTTACCTTTTAAACAGTATTGGTGTAGATCAGTGTGTCCTAAACTTGGGCCTCCAGCTGTTTTCAGACTATAATTTCCATCATTCCTGACCACTGGTCTTGCTTGCTAGGGATTATGGGAGTTGTAGTCTGAAAACAGCTGGAGATCCAAGTTTGGGAACACTGGTGTAGATGACCAAATAGTCTGATCTATATAAGGCATCTTCCTATGTTCCCAGCATGGTGATCAAGTTATGAGGGTCACTTCCACCAAGATAATGAGGACCTTTAGACTGGAGCCATATCCTCATCTCATGGAGACCTTGTCCATTGTCAAAACAAAATAAAAAAATTCCTTCCAGTAGCACCTTAAAGACCAACTTAATTGGTCTTTAAGGTGCTACTGGAAGGAATTTTTTTATTTTGTTTTGACTATGGCAGACCAACACGGCTACCTATCTGTAACCTTGTCCATTATCACTGATCGGAGACAGCTAGGTACAGCTTCTAAGGGGCCATTCTGTCTTTAAGAAGATGCGAGTCTTTTAACAGATACTGTGGTTTTTTCAATAGGTGATTCAGGTCTTTGTAATCTAGTAGGCAGACAAAGGGCAACATTATCACTTTTGATGAATGCATGCTTCCTTGGTGTGCGAATGAGCCAACTCAAACACCACAGATAAGAGAACTTCAAACAGTTTTTCAAATGCTTCAGGTGGAGTAGCCCTTCTTCACACATGTGAATAAGCACACTAAGTTCTGCCACCTCCACCACATCTGGCAGCCATCCTCATTGCCTTTCACAAGCTGGAGGGTGAACTGCACAGTTTAGACCTCTAGATTCTAAAGCACACTGTAACTGCAGGAAATTCTGAACTGCATAAGTTTGCTCTGCGACTTGTGGAAGATTGGGTGGAGACCTAGCACTCTTGCTGTTCCCTCTCATGTGTTTAATCAACACGTAAGTGGAATGCTTGAATAGGGCCACATGCGCACCATGCATTTAAAACACATGGGTACCACTTTAACAGTCATGGTTTCCCCCAGAGAATCTTGGGAACTGTAGTTTAGTTCTTGCAGTGCTAAAATTCCCAGCACCTTTGACACACTACAGTTCCCAGGATTCTTTGGGGGAAGCCGTGTGTTTTAAATGTGTGGTGTGGATATGGCTTGGGCTCCTGTTTTTCAGTGGAACCTGTTCAGTGCATTGCAAGACATCAAGGGCAGAGTAATCAAGTAAGGGGAAAGCTCTCTTTGACATGGACGGCACCAACATTAATGAACTTCCCATGACAGCTGAAGATGTACTTATTGGGTCAGGGCTTTGCTGAGTGTTATTGCTGTGTTAATTACGATTTTAGATCTACTGGGACGGCTGTTAACGGAGCATGAAAACTAATCTTGTAAACAAATTTAAAAAGTGATGCATGGATACATGATGTGTAACTCGGTGCAAGGGACAAGCTCGCTTCAGACATTATAGCGCTCATTAATAAATAATAATATTTTTTTTATACCCCACCCTTCCCGGTTCAGAAAACTGGGCTCAGGGCGGCTAACAACAAATTTAAAACACTTAATTGTAATACAGCATAGAAGCAGCATAGAATACAGTATAAAAGCATGAATAACAATAAAATTCAAAGTTCAAAAATCAATTTGGGGAAAATCCACCCAATAGGCAATGGCTGAATTAGTCTTACTTGGGCCACTAAGGAGGCCAGGGGAGAATTAGCTGTGGGGTCTCAGAGCAGGTAATCTTCATAAAGGGGAGAGGGAGGGAAGGGAAATAAAAGATCAGGCTGAATTCAAATTAAAGGCCAGGCAGAATAGCTCTGTATTACAGGCCTGGCAGAAGGAGGTTAAATCCTGAAGGGCCCTAGTCTCATGGGACAGAGCATTCCACCAGGTCATAGCCATCACTGAAAAGGCCCTGGCCCATAGCTGTCAATGTTTCCCTTTTTTAAAGGGAAATTCCCTTATTCCAAATAGGATTCCTCGCAAGAAAAGGGAAAAGTTGACAGCTATGCCCTGGCCCTGGTAGAGGATAGTCTGACTTCCTTAGGGCTCGGGACCTCTAAACTATGGTTATTCATGGACCTTAAGGTCCTGTGTGGGGCATACCAGGAGAAGTGTTCAGATGCTGCAACATTGTAATGTCATTTTCATAGCTCTGTGACAGGGTTGTTTGTCTTCTAGGCAACAGAGATTTTGCGAAAAACGATCCTCTGGAATTCAAGTCCCATCAATGGTTTGGCGCATCGGTGAGATCGAAAGATGACAAAATTTTGGTAAGCCTTCATTTTCAGTGTTTATTGCATGCCGTTATCATCATATCTATTTATAAGTCAATCAATCAAATTGATTGAGTATCAGTTAACGTCTTTGTACACCACCCACTCATAAGAGAATAGAACCAGCAAGCTCAGGGTAACTCCAATGTACAAAAAATCAGCAGAATTGTTGGTGGCAGGCAGAATCCACTCAAACTGTCCCATGGGATGTTGAGAGACTGAGGGGAGGCAGCCTTTTAATTAAGTAGGTGGGAGAAGATAGTGTCTGATAGGTACTCCCTGATTCAAATGGAGAAGATGTCCATAGACATCAGTAGAGAAATTAAAGAACTGGGGGAGCAGGGGACCCAAACAGCCCAACAGAGACTTGGGATACTCAGTGGGCCTAAAAAAGACAGACTCACAATTTGATTATGGTGGTGGAAAGCAGGGTGTTTTCAGAGAGATGGCATGGAGTAGCTGGAGCCCTCAACAGAAGCACTCCACACTGCAGCATTTTGTTGTTGTGCCGCATCTGTATATGCTAACAGTGATTTCTGTGAGTGCCCGTTCTTACACAGCCAAAACAGCACCATTCACACATAAAGAGGGCAACATCAACAGGTTTGGAGGAATTCAAAGGCCCCAACATAGGTTGCATTTTTCGGTTATGTTATAGCACAGAGACAGTCGACATGCTCTCCAGATGCTGCTAGACCCCAGATCCCAGTATCCCTAACCATTGACGGTAGTGTCTTGGGCTGATGGGAGTTGGAGTCCAACAATATATGTAGGGTACTGTAGTTTGACAGACCTTTGTGCACTCCCTGGCCTTTAGATAGATGGACTTCCTCCAGCTGCCCAGCACCTTACTGCGCAGTCAATGAGCACCCATTCCTTCAAGTGTTTGCTTGGATCATTTGAGCACTTCCATGCAGCAGTTGCTTAACTGAGCTACAGGCTGAGGCAGATGCTGACACAGCCTTGGTGCTTGGGTGGTGCCAGGAAATTAATGGCTAGGGCGCCCTGAAAGTTAGCTGACGTGAGGAAGTTTTTGCTTGCGTCGTTTATTTCCTTCCCTTCTTGTTATTTTTTTGCGAAACTTCAGCCAAATCACTTTGCGAAGCACCTCATTTGCCTTCACCAGACTTTGTTTAAGCTGCAGACAAGGCAGACGTTCCCCTCTCTATGGTTGGCTGAGGCAAGCATCGTTGGTCCCCTTTTCAAAAGCATTTCCCCCCGTTGATTCTCAGCCTCTCACTGCACCGTGTATAATGGTGGACTTTTAAAAAGAGCTTTCTAAATGCTGCCATTTTGCTTCCCCCACAGGCGTGTGCCCCATTGTACCACTGGAGAACAGAACAGAAAGCAGAGAGGGAACCTGTAGGAACATGTTATCTTCACGACGGGTCCAAAGCTTTTGAATACGCTCCCTGCAGGTCAAGTATGTGGAGAATGTCTTGCTATTGTAATTACAGCCCTGAATCTATTTTCTGTGTGCCGCCGTATTATAAGCACAACCTTAAGGTGTGTGGAAGAAACACACCCACACCCTCATCTTTGCAACAGTGGTTTAAGGCAGCGGTCCCCAGCCTTTTGGGGCTCAAGGGGAATATATAGAAATCTAAGAAACTCTTGCGGTCACCACAAAATGAAAAACTGGCGACGATCAGAACCCTTCTCCCACAAAATAACAGGAAAAACATCTAGACACATTCCAAAACAAATACAACACAAAAGCAAAGAAAGCAGGCTACCCCCTCCCAAAATACACAATCAACCAACCAAAAAGGTTTTTTTTTTTTTTTTTTTTTTTTAAAAAAAAAAAAGCTCCATGGGGGGAAAAATCAGAGGGGCAGGAAACCTTGGCAGACACTTGGGAAGAGGGTATCTGAGAATGCTATGGTGTCACATTGGTGGTTCTAGAACTAGGGTGCGTGGTCATACAAAAACAAAACCTGCGAGACGATAGGATCCTCTGCAGATCAATTGAATGCTCAGTCTGGCTCCAAATTTCACAGCAGGTAGAAATTTCGTAGGGATCTGAAGATAGAAGTGGAAATATGATGATAGCAATAATCTGTTGGGCTTGGTTCTTTCATTGATTTTTAATGCAGAGTCACTGCAATGGGACTGTGCCAAACGACTGGGAAGGCTAAGGGCCAAATGACGTGTGATGTTATATGCGTGGTTCGGCACTGTATCTTTTTTAAAACAAAAATAAAAACCTGTAAATGGCAGCCTCTGTTGAAGGCTAGTCATGACCTTGGTGTGTACGGAAAAGAACAAACCAAAGGGGTGCTAGGATCACTCCTCCACCCTCCAAAAAACCCCCGTTTTTTGGGCAAGGGAGGAAAGTTTTTACAATCAGGAGAATAAATGTTTAGATGGTTTCTTGCAAAATAATAATAGCAAGCCCCTTGCCTATGTAACAACTAGTACGTCTTAGAAAAGATTACTGGTCTGTATGTACAATATGTGTTGTTGTTTTTTACACGAGGAAGCACCCTGCAATATGTTCCAGTAACAGATACATCATGCAGAGCTGCTGATCATGTAGCTTGGCTCCAACAGCTGGGATGTAAGCTGCATCCTGTTTGGGCAGAACCATCTACTACAGCCCCTGTGACTTTCCAGGTCACTAAAGGTTATTATTCCAGCTAAGCTGGAACACCAAACTTGGATATCCAGCCATTTTTGTTTAAAAAAGGGGGGGGGGAACCCAGTAGGTCCAAATTATTTCCGAACTAGAACAGACACATTTAGTGCATCCCCAGTGGTGATCAAAATTAACCCTCCACCCCTGTGTGCACATGCATACAATCTATTTAAACAGCAAGAGCCCAGAGAGGGAGAGTGCATTCCAGAGTCATTCCCAGGATCAAAGGGGCACGGAATGCCCTAAGTGAAATGTGCACTCTGTTATACACCGCAATACCGATAAGAGACTGTTAGCATTTCTGTTATAAAGCTCTGTATTCAGAGGGATTAACCACATCATAAGAAAGCCTCCTTGGGCTGTCTCGTGGCATGCGAGGGATTAGCTCTGGAATTCCCTTTCTTTTCCTGTTTTAAAGGCAGGCGACATCTCAAAGCTGTTTGTAGGTTGCTGATCTGTAAATAGAGAAGAAAAGCAGCATATACTCGCCATGCTAGATTTCGTACTTAACGTGTTTAGAAACAGGCAGAGCCCTTTGGATCGATTGTGTTGGCCTTAACAATAGGGAGGGGGGTATTCTGTTCTGACCAGCGTAGGTCAGGCCTGCACAGATTATGAGACCCAAAGCCAAATGAACCATATCAGCAGACCAGAGGCCCACTAAACCTCTTTGTGCTGCCTGGCTGGACTGAGTCTTAAAAAGGGGGGTGGGGAATGGCTAAACCTCAATGGCAGGCCACAAGACACATAGCTCGGTTGCATCTGGGGTGACTGGGCAGAGCTCCCCTTCTAATCCTGAAGGAGATTAGATGGTCCTCAGGGTCCCTTCCAACTCTACAGTTCTATGGGTCTGGGATGGAGCTGCCACTTTGGGTTGGGCAAAATACAGGACAGGTCAGGCAAAATAAAGTACGCAGTGGGGTGGGGATTGGGGGGCACACACACTTTCATGACACCAAATCCTCCCCCCCCCCTTTGTGGAGTGGGGGTTCCCTGCATTCTGCCTCCTGACTCCATCACCATCCAGGCTCCATTCTTCCCCTTGACTCACATAGAGAGGCAGGGCCATTGGGGGTAGACGGCCAGCTCTCAGGGCGACTTGAGCCACAGCTCAAGCCTCTCACCCATGAGTGGGGAGGGGGAGAGGAGAGGTCAGGGTGGTGGAGGGGGCCAAGCGGCAACAGACTCACACTATGTGAGACCAGTGGGCAGTGGCTGAGGAGGAGCACCAGTGAGAGAGAAGGAAGGAGGGACAAGGGAGGCAGAGGAGGTCCCTCCTTCCCCTTCTCTCTATTGTCGCTCAGGAGAACCTCTCAGATCTGCTTGCTTGCTCGGCTACTGCACAACAGCCCTGCAGTACTTCCAGCTGGGTCTCAAGATACGGTACTTGCTGCCACCAAAAATAAGCCAGAGCACTGTGGCTCTAAAAACTGGACTAATCCTAGCCTAGCCATTAAAGATAATACTTCTAGTCTACATATGAGTAGGCAGTGAGAATGTTCAGCTTCCTGGTGCTGGTGGAGCCCACCTGCAAGGGCAGCTCAGCTTTTTAAAGGCTCTCTCTTTCGAGGAAATGACCTCTGACACTTTCTGGCCAATGGGGAGCCAGCACCAGTTCACCAGGTAGGGCATCTCCCAGGTAAGCATCTTAAGTACCTTTTTTCCCATTTGAAGAGAACAAGAGGAAGTTATGTGGCAGCTTGGCTTAGAGCAGTGGTTGTTCCAGATCGAGGTCTTTCTTGACACTATTATGCACAGGGATTTGTGTTAAACATCTTCCCCATCTATTGTTTCCCATTTCTCTTGTTCTCACAGCAAGCATTGACGCTGAAGGACAGGGCTTTTGTCAAGGTGGATTCAGCATTGACTTTACTCAGGTAGGGAAGCTATAACTGTATGTCTTCCTTTTTCCAGTACCTGACAGTAAAGGAGAAAGAGTATGTAGAAATCAATTCTATAAAGGCATATCTGTCAGATCAGCTTTTCAAGGGGCTTCTTACACTTCGCTCCTGTTGGCTTAGATTTATACATCTGGATGTAGCCTGCTAGACAGAAATCATTTATTCAGCTCAGGATTTCAAAGAGCATGTGAGCAAATCAGGGAAGAATAGGAATTAATAAGAAGGAGATGCTATCTCTCCTACTGGGTTAATTCTGCTACAGAATATAACAATGTATTTAAGAATTTCCATTTGCCTTTGTCTTTTAACAACACTAATTAGTCTGAAAATCAGAATATATATACTGGTCTCTATCATTATTTCACTGTGCAACAATAGGTGCAGATTCTTAAAGCAGGGATAGGGGAACTGTGGCATTTCAGGTGTTGCTAAACTACAATGCTGATGGGAGTTGGCCATCCTGATGGGAGTTGGGAGTCCAATGACAATTGAAAAGCCACAGCTTCTCCATCTCTGACTTAAAGAATGGAACCTCCACATGCAGAAGCAGTATATCTGATCACCAGATAATGGAGGAAAAAAAGAAACAAACAGGAATGGTTTATGCTATCAGCCCCAGCCAGCACGGGGATGATGGGAAGTTGTAGTTCTAAACATCCAGAGGGCATTGGGTTGGATAGTGATTTAAAGAGTTTTGAAGGGCACTGAATAAAATGACCTTGTTTGGATATAGTGCTAAACCATAGTTTATTGTTACAGGAACGAGCCTGCTGGAACCTTAAGGTTTGACAGGAAGCATCCGTTTCCTGGTTTAAACTAGCCACAGTTTCTCAATATGTCCAAACTAGGAACTGCGGTTAGGTTAATTTTTTTGTACTAAATTGTATTTATGGTTTGCATTCAGAGGGGGATGGGGAGAAGATTGCTTGAAGTATGGAATGTTAAGGTAATTGTGAGGGAGTGTAGAATAGCTGTTGGTGGGAATTTGAGCCGTCTGTCTTCCACCAGGCTGTCCCGTGCCTTAGAAGTAACAAGAAAAGAAACTTACATATTTTTTTCCTTCCACTCTTACCCCAGGGAGATAGAGTACTTCTTGGAGGACCTGGAAGTTTTTACTGGCAAGGTGAGACACAGCTGGTAAAAAGCTGACCATTCTATTTAATCTTCTGCTGTCCTATTAAGGACACTAGCAAAATAAACCATATGCAACAAGTTTCCTTTCTGGCAAGGTTAATTGAAGAGGGGACGATTTTGAGTGGAGAAGTGGTGACTTTCACCGTCTGCTGTTTCTCTGCTTCAAACTGTCCCTCCCAGCTATGTTTCCCATTGCAGGTTTCCTGACCCTCGCAAGACTTTACCATTGCCAGGGACGAAACTAGGCTTTATTTCACCCAGGTCAAAGACCCAATATGGCACCCCACACATAAGCATTTGCGTATATACACAGAGATGTCAGCAGCCTCAGTGACGCCCCTCTGGAGGCTTCACCTAGGGCAAAAAAACCAGCTTGCCCCCCGTAGCTATGGCACTGCCTTTGCAAGCATGTATTTGGATTCCTGTGAGGATGAAAAGCAGCTGTGGGGCGTTTGGAGTAATAGAAGAGGAAAGGGCCAAGCATCTCCCCTGGCTGTGTTTCTGCTCAAATCCTCAAGTGGCTTTTTCTGGGATGAAGCAGGGTGGATTCCATTGGGGTTTAGTTATACAGATTTGCATGTAATGTGTGGTTAGCTCTTGGTTCTTCATGTATTTGATGAATTAAATGCCTGCCTATGAAAGCTTATGCTGCAATAAATAAATTGGGGTTTGATTGGACTAAGTTGTTACTTGTTAGGAATGAGTTCTGCTCACTCAGTGGGTCTCCCCTCCTCCTTACCCCACAACCCTGGAATCTGCTTCAGGGGATTGGGAGGAACCCCCAGAACAGGTTTAGGGGGAGCAGAAGAGGCAAACTCCCGTCATGTGAGTGCACCTCATTCCCCGTGTACATAACCCCCTTTGTGCTATGTTGAATTCCACCCTCCCTCTTCAAAGCTCCACGAGATTCTTTGTAGTTTTTTAACGCAACAGATTAACGTGTCTATCATTATAAAATATTTCTCCACAGTAACTCTCAATTTAATAAAGAAGTTGTTTCAAGTTGCTTATTTTTACTCCCAGCTCCTTGCTTCCATTTGTCTTTTTCTAATGTGAACTAGGAGACTGCAAGTAACGTCTAATAACTCTGTCTGTGTTTTTATGTCTCCTCTTCTACTTGGTACCCAACAGGCCAGCTCATTTCTGATAAAGTGGCTGAGATTGTGTCAAAATACAACCCTAAAGTCTACACTACCAAGTATGACAGCCAGTTAGCAACGCGGTCGGCCAATGCTGCTTTCGATGACAGCTACTTGGGTAGGTTACTTGAGAGTAAAACACTAGTAAAAATTGTGTTCCTTGTAAGACTTGAGGTTCTTCATTCCTCCCTCCCCATCCAGTGATATTAGTGAAAGCTAATGCCAAGCAGGTGCCAAAATGACCCATAATGCTAAGCAATTGTTTAAGCCATGGTTTGTAAAGCAAACCACGAGTTAATGATGAACTGTGCCACAGATGATCAGGTAAACCATGGCTTGTTTCTCCAAAGTTTGTTTTGCTTTCTAGCTGCTCTTGCCTCACACGTTGGTGGTTTGGTGAGTTTCTAGGGCAGAGCTTTCCAAACTTTTCATATTGGTGACACATTTTTTTAGACATGCATCATTTCACAACACAGTTTTACTAGCAAACCAGAGGTTAAACTCACCCCTTTCCAGCCCCGGAAGGAGCACAGGGAGTGTTCACACAACACACCTACACCCTGCAGCCAACACATTGATGTGTCGCGACACACGGTTTGGAAAGCTTTGTTCTTTGTTTTCAACCTTTTTGAATCCCTAAACCAACTACATTCTTTCTGCAGCACCCCCAAAGGGCTCACCCCTCAGTTATGTCACCCCTGCCTGCAAAGCTGGCAGCCTCTCTGTCCCTGGTCTCTGAGCCACCAACACCTCCTTCCCCCTCCCCATCAAGCAAAAGTAGGAGAATCGGATTAGCTAATTAGGATGGCTAAAACATAAGCAGCCAGATCGACAAACCTGAATAGATGCAGGGAAAACTGCCTCTTGATATTTATTTAAGGTTGTAATGGGTCATGTGCATTGATAAGTCATGATTACCCCTTTCGTGTTTGACAGGTTATTCAGTAGCTGTGGGAGATTTCAGCCATGATGGCATAGAAGGTATGGCTTATTAACTTTTGCTCCTTCTTTGATAAGATTTTGCTTGCCTCGGCTCCATTATTGTTTGCCAATATCTCACCTCTCATCCCTGTTTTGCGAGTCTTTGGTAAATTTTAAGCACTCTTTAGTAGGGACTGTGGGGCTTCTGCATAGCTCCTAGCTTACCACTGGACCAAGTTAAGGCTACAGTCTTGCAGTTCATTGCTAGAGGATAAAGTCAAGAGTCCTTACCTATGTGCAACTATTGGCAGAATGGCGGCTTAAATGGAAAATGTTTCTGAAGGTCATTGCCTACTATCCATATAGGTCATGTCATCTTTCTTATTTTCAGATTTTGTCTCTGGGGTCCCAAGAGCAGCAAGAACTTTGGGCATGGTAAGGAACTTACACAATATACTTTTAACAGCTGGTATTATCCCAGCAACTTCTAAAATATTGTGCAGTGCAGATGTTAAGTTATATCTTTTTCATGCAGGTGTCTATTTATAATGGAGACACCATGGCGTCCATGTATAACTTTACTGGAGAGCAGGTATGGTTTTCTCTGCAATGTTTTGATTTATATTATCTATCATTGGTTAGTGGAATCTAGGTGTTATAAATTCACAAAGTAAAAGGTAAAGGTACCCCTGCCTGTACGGGCCAGTCGCATCCGACTCTGGGGTTGCGCGCCCATCTCGCTTAAGAGGCCGGGGGCCAGCGCTGTCCGCAGACACTTCTGGGTTACGTGGCCAGCGTGACAAGCTGCATCTGGCAAGCCAGCGCAGCACACGGAAACGCCGTTTACCTTCCCGCTAGTAAGCGGTCCCTATTTATCTATTTGCACCCGGGGGTGCTTTCGAACTGCTAGGTTGGCAGGCACTGGGACCGAGCAACGGGAGCGCACCCCGCCACGGGGATTCAAACCGCCGACCTGACGATCGGCAAGTCCTAGGCGCTGAGGTTTTACCCACAGCGCCACCCGCGTCCCTATAATTCACAAAGTAACCTACAGCAAATCAGAGAATATTGATTTGGGAGTTGTTTTAAGAACAGAGAAACATAACCATAAGCAATCTACCCCTGATCACATCAGTTCAAACTGGCAGCATATATGGTTGTTGACCAAGTGTGCCTGAAATCAACGAGATTGTTTTGAAATAAAGAGCTGCTCTTTGGTTAGAGAATTCCTTTTTCTTGATTAATTATAGGGGGTGCATCTTTTAGCTTAAAAGAACCACATGACAGTTGTGGCTGGAGCCAGAGGCAAAAGTGGGAGGAGTAATCCAAAGCCTTTAAAGAATGCATGCCAAGGGACCTTTTTTAAACAATTTTTTTAAAAAACCTTTATTATGAGAAAGAAATAATATTCCAAAATAACATCTACAGTACAGCTAAGCACATCCGAGAAACAAGGGAGCTTTTATTGAGTCACTAATTCCGAAATATCTTTACTGAAGTATTTACATAAAATGCAACATTTTTCTGTTTAATCTTATCTCCCAGATGGCTGCATATTTTGGATATTCTGTAGCTGCCACAGATATCAATGGGGATGAGTAAGTGATGCTTTTTTCATTCTTCCTGGAAAGAATTGCTTGCCTTAAAAGAAAAAAAAATCTTGTTTAGGATAAAAATAGAAAATTTGCAAAGAGTAATTGAAAGCCAGTGACGCACACAGAGTTTCTTCTGCTGGCTTGTTCTGCTGGGATCCCTGCATGCATCTTATCTGGAGTGCTTGGTATATAAATCTCTAAACATTTCATGCATGGCTTAATTGTCCTGTGACAATTAACCTCTCCTGGACAATGACAGTTCTCTTTCTCAAGCTCTGGGAGGAAGACCTTTCATTGCCTACAGACAGCCACCCAATCTTAAACAACTCCTAACCCACAATAATACTACCACCAGACTTAACACGGACACTGGCACCAGAGCCTGCAATAAACCCAGATGCCAACTTTGCTGCCACATACACCCGGACAACACCATTACTGGCCCCAACAACATCACACATACCATCTCGGGACTATTTAATTGCTCATCGTCTAACATTGTGTATGCCATCAAATGCCAACAGTGTCCTTCAGCTCTCTATATTGGACAAACAGGCCAAACCTTACGCCAAAGGATAAACGGACATAAATCCGACATCAGGAATCACAAGACAGAGAAACCAGTAGGAGAACACTTCAATCTCCCAGGACATTCTATACAAGATATCAAAGTAGCTGTTCTATTACAAAGGAATTTCAGAAATAGACTGGAAAGAGAAGCTGCTGAATTGCAACTTATTACCAAACTTAAAACCATGGAGAGACCTGGTCTGAACAAAGACATTGGATTCTTATCTCATTATACATGACAAAGCCATTTTTCACCTTCTCACCCCTTGCTTTTTCCTGTAAGACCTATTGCAGTCGTTAAGAGTCGTCAACAGGCTCATCACAGCTATCTGCCAATCACCCATTCCCACCACCCTTCTGAGTAATACCCCTCCCCACCTTCTCACTATATAGAAGGGTCTGGTGACTTCTGTTTCAGTGTATCTGAAGAAGTGTGCATGCACACGAAAGCTCATACCAAGAACTAACTTAGTTGGTCTTTAAGGTGCTACTGGAAGGAATTTTTTTATTTTGTTTTGTCCTGTGAAGACATTATACATAGTATAGCTATGAATCCCTCGAGAGTGGCGTGCTTGTAATTCTGGAGGTTCCTAAGCACAGATCTTGTCTCATCATCCCTTTCTCTCATGCAACTCCCTCAATTCTTTATCTCACTTCTTCCTTTATTTTCCCTTTCCTCCCCTCTCATTCCATGCGTTAGGTATATCTGACAGATGCCCTTTTGAGAATGAATGACACAGCTCATTTTGTGGGATAGATTAGCTGATTTTCTTTTAAATAACATTGTGTGATGACGCATTTAAATGTCTTCTGGCATTCTAATTGCTCTCAGTGTCTTTGGGCAGAAATTTTTGGGTTATATCCATGGTTACTTATACTCAGAGCAGATCCCCTGAAATTAATGGGCATGATTAACTTAGGCCCAGTACTACCTACTCTGAGGTGAAATCTACACACATATAAAAAACACTTTGAATTTTTTTTAAAAAAAAGTTTTGAAAAATATATTGAATTTGACATAGCTCACCATCACCACCTAGTGTCACATTTGTATAATGCACTTTACAACATACTTAGAATGTTTTGTTTGCAGCTGTATAGCTGAGTCCTAAGTAGAATTTAGTTGGCTACAACCCGTTGGCTACACTGCATACATGGTGAAGCTTTTCTGCCTCCCTACCCTACAGAAAAGTGACCCCTCCAGAACGCCATTCCAGAAAAACACTACAGGCTGTCACTGGCAAAGCCCACACACCCCTTAACTGTGTGGGTGAATGGATTCTATGCATGCACACAGGACTGTTGGAATCTTCACTTTTATAAATTCTTAAGCCAAAGGAACAAAACTAAAAGCATACAGTGGGAATGATCCACTCAGCATTAGGCACCTGCAATTTTAATCGTTTTCAAACCACCAAACCTTTGAACCTTAAAAGTACTTCACTTGGCTAGATTGCAGCTGTCAGTGATGTGAACCTATAGTTCTAAGAATGTTTCTAGACAGGTGTTTATTGTAGGACTGGGGTTCCTCATGCAGGCACATATTTTTCAGGATCCACGTTACATTGCTGCTCTCAAAATGCCAGCCCATACTTCTTTCCCTTTTAATCTGGATTTAAGAACATAAAAATAGTCTTCTGGATCAGGCCAATGGCCCATCTAGTCCAGCTTCCTGTTCTCACAGTGGCCAACCAGCTGCTTGAACAGAACATAGGCAGAACATGAGCACAGTGGCACTCGTGGGAGAAAATATAATAAGTTGAAGAAACCTTTTTTGCCAGTGACCCATTTGTGATATCTCTCTGGCGAGGTTGCACTCATATGGAAGCACCTTAAACGTAGGGATTTTTGCCGTGACTGAAATACTTGATCTCTTCCCCTCTCTCTTTCTCTTCAGTTACACAGATCTACTCATAGGAGCCCCACTCTTTATGGATCGTGGTTCTGACGGCAAACTTCTTGAAGTGGGACAAGTTTCTGTTTATCTCCAACAAGCCTCTGGAGGCTTTCAGAGTCAGGCCATGAAGCTGAACGGCTTCGAGGTTTTTGCAAGGTTCAGCAGTTCAATTGCACCTTTGGGAGATCTTGATCAGGACGGCTTCAATGGTAAAGCGTTGGGTCATTGGGAGGAATTCAATATTACACTGTTTTGATCATTCTGTCAACACAAGCGTATCTACTTGTCAGATGGAACAATTCCCCCTCTCCTCCCCCCTACATATGTTTTCTGGTGGGTTCTCCTGACCCTACAGAGTGGATTTGGGGAAGGAGTGGGAAAGCCTATACAGAAACTTCCTCCCCACCCCAAGCCCTATAACCTTTAATTTTCAGACCTACAGCAGAAAGCCTTTACACTTCAAATACAATTTATTTTGGAGCATTATTGTGTTTCTGTGGCAGAGATCCCTGCGCAAGCTGAGCCTTTGTGAGGAGGTTCAAACACTCACTGACTCAGAGGTATTTGCCTCATATTGCTGAGTCCGTCCCAGTCAACTTCATGGTGTGAAACAGAATACAAAGCCTCCAAACTCAGTGGAGGCTAGTCCATTAGAGACGTGGGTGGCACTGTGGTCTAAACCACTGAACCTCTTGGGCTCGCTGATTGGAAGGTTAGCGATTCGAATCCCCATGATGAAGTGAGCTCCTGTTGCTCTGTCCCAGCTCCTGCCAACCTAGCAGTTCGAAAGCATACCAGTGCAAGTAGATAAATAGGTACCATTGTGGCAGAAAGGTAAACGGCATTTCCGTGCACTCTGGTTTCTGTCACGGTGTCCTGTTGCGCCAGAAGCGGTTTAGTCATGCTGGCCACATGACCCAGAAAGCTGTCTGTGGATAAATACCAGCTCCCTCAGCCCCATAGTCGCCTTTGGCTGGACTTAACCTTCCAGGGGTCCTTTACCAAGGGAACCTTTTAGTCCATTAGGACAAGTGGAGCACTGTTGCACCAACCTGAGTCTGACCTCATTCAGCCATTCACCACTTTCCAGACTTCCTCCTTACAACCAACTCAGGGATGGAACAGTCACCTTCCTCGTCCTTAGTCTCCGTGCTGCTTTTGTAGAACTCAACAGGGAGAGGGATGGGGACGAAACTGGAATTAGTGGACTCTGCATGTTATTGGCTCAGGCTCCGCCTATCATTGGTGGCCCTGCCAATGGGCATCAGCCAGCAATACTCCCACTGACTCATACGTGTTACTGCAGAATCATCGGGAGTATATATTTTGATTCCTTTCTATTTGGATATGCTAAAGATTCCTTGTTGTGGCTTGTAGACATCGCAGTTGCTGCCCCTTATGGTGGAGAAGACAAGAAAGGGCTGGTTTACATCTACAATGGGAGAGCTACAGGTTTGAATGGGATGCCATCTCAGGTCCTTGAAGGACAATGGGCCTCAGAGACAATGCCACCAAGCTTTGGCTACTCACTGAAAGGAGCTACCGATGTGGACAAAAATGGCTACCCAGGTGATCTTTCATAATAGCAATGCCGGTTCCTGTATCTTGTAAACTAATCCAACTTTTATTTCACAGGGAGGAGCCCAATTCAGAACTGTGTAAGAAAAAGAGATTTCATGGGGTTTTGATCTTTACTAGGGATGAATAGATTCTCTCAGTTCTACTCTGTTAGCATTCTGACATTGTGATATCTCTTGGATTCTACACCATTTGTATTCTGGAATGAATTCCAGATTTCAGAATATCTGCTATTTCAGAATATCTGCAAAATCCCCCACCATTTGTTCTCCTGTGGAAATATAGTGGAATAAAAAAATAAAATAAAAGAACAACATCACTTTTAAAAAGTGTGTGTGTGTGTGTGTAAACACCCCACAAACCTTAGCACTTAACAATTCAACAAAGAGAAATAATAATTTCAGGAATATTTGGCGGAAGGAGGAAGAGTTTCTTTTCATTTTTCTATTTGCTTTTGATATATTTGTGACTGGATATAGGCAGGAAAAAGAGCAAAAATTATCTGTTCAATCAGCTTGCAAAATTCCAAAAACGTATCTTAGAAGAATAATGGATATCAACCTTTTGAGTTTGTTTAAACATGTCTGGCAAAGCAGCTCCTTAAAATCTAAGACAGAATTCAGCAGATTTAGGTTCCACAAGCATTCCCAATCTTTACCCTTTTGCATCCACATTTAAATGTTTACCTACTTGCTCTTTCAGCAAAAGCACTTGCTCCTAATTCATGTACTGGAGACCTGTTGCTAATCAGAGAATTGTGTAACATTCAAAAAAAGTCTCAGCTCTAAAAAACAATATTATTTTATTCTATTTCCAGACTTGATTGTAGGTGCTTTTGGCGCTGACAAAGTTGCCTTATATAGGTAAGTGCTCAAAATTAAGTCAGAGCGGAAAAACCCAATGATATTTGCATTTTACTGAGGAGCAAAGTTTGCTTCACTGTTAGAGGCGTTGCCTTTTTCTAGCATCATGGTCTCCACAGGAATATCAGAGTGAGGAATGGTTCCCTCGTTGCTCAGTGGCCTGCAAGCAAGGGACACAATGTTCTGTTCTCTGGGTGTTCTGTTATTTCCTCTATGTTGCACACAGCTACCTCCATGCATGTTAACCTCTGGCCAGCAGCTGAGCTTAGCAGCAGCTACCATCCTGGGATTTAGTCATAAGAACTAGGCTGCAATCACAAATCTGGGTTTAAGCAGCAGCAGCAGCAGCAGCGTGGGTGGTTTGCAGTCAGCTGGTTTGCAATCATAATCCCTGATCCATAGGACAGAGTGGATATTCTGCCTGTAGGTCTTCAATGACCTCCACAAGTGGGGGAGCTCTCCCACCATGAAGGCCCCACTGCAGCACTGGAAAGCGCAGCAGCAGGGGAAACACCACCGCCAGGGGTGTTCAAACTGGGAGTAGCTACTATAAGGGCACTACTACAGTAGTGGGGCAGTGCAGTCTGGCCAGTCTGTTCCCTGCAGAAGGGCCCAGTTAGGACCCCAGACTGATGCAAACATAGCAGATAATCCACCAGCCCCAATTAGGACAAATCTACTCAGAGGTAGGCCCCACCGAGCCTAAAGAAGAGGACACGGTGGTTCTTTCATGCAGTAACCCTGTTTTGCTTACCATTTGGTTCTTTTCAAAGGGCACGGCCAGTCATTACAGTAAATGCTGGACTAGAAGTCACCCCAACCATTCTAAATCCGGAAGACAAATCCTGTGAACTGAATGAAAATGGCCAGAAAGTTTCTTGGTAAGATGACTCGTTTGTATTTTGAAATGGAATCTCAAAATGGATTGGGAGCCTCTTCAGTCAATCAAAGGAGGCCATGAGAGACAAGGGGCAAAGGGAACGTGTTTCCCCACACTTCCTGGCCTTATGCAAGGGAGCAAAGGACACAATTTCCTCCTCGGCGAGGTCCATAGCCTGTGGATGCTCCAAAAAAGCAAGCATATATACAAATCCTTCCTTGCTGTTTAAAAAATGGTCAAAGGCTCTTCCCAGGTGGGAAACTTAAGTGAATTCATTGTGTAATGCTATACGGTCCCATCTGAAGCATGAACAGTTTTGCAAACGTGTCCTATTCTAAGTGCTTTCCAGAAGCAGGAAGAGCCTATCAACAGAGCTAACTAAATGGAAGGGTGGAAATCTGTTCACCCCATTGGGAGAATGTGCTCTAGCCGTCCCCGCCTCCATGGACAAGTCCTGTAAGGATGTGGAAAGGAAGTGAGTTGCTTGTGCTTCATGTCTTGCCAACTCTTTTGAATGGCCAACATAGTTCTTGCACTCCTCCAAGTGCAATTTTAGGGGAAACTCCATTTTGCCTTTATAAGAGTAAGGACCGACCTTACCATTAGGTGGGGGAGGTATACGAGTAATGGGCAGCAGCAATGAGGTGTTGAGGAACATAGCTGTGTGTGCTACACAGCCTGCCCTGCATACACACACACACACATATATACACACACACACACCCAGGCTAGCCTGCTGCCTTCAGATGTGGTGCTGAAATATTAAACTGGCAATTCAGTTGGCCTAAGTACATGGATTTTGGGGAGTTTCTGCCTCAGGCAGCAAAAAGTCTTAGACCAGCCCTAATAAGAGCTCAGTTATAGCAGTAAAATCTTACCAAAATAGATAAACTAAGCTCTTAAGAAAGTATATTTAATAACCGGGAGCTGAAGGAACCAGTGGAGGGAACTTTTTAAAGTTTCTTTAAACCCAACAACACCGACCAAGGAATCTGCACGTGCAACTAGATCTTATTAACAGTCATGAAAGGGTAGGTCTGGAAGCCAGTACTGCACTTTTGCTGATCAATAGATGTAGCTTGACCTTCAAGTACAAAATGTGTTTTGTTTTTTAAATATTCTCTAATTTCCCCCAACAGTTTTAAAGTAAAGTTCTGCTTAAAAGCGGATGGCAAAGGAAGTCTTCCCAGGGACCTCAGTAAGTTCCTCAGTAGATTTACTTACTATGCACTTCGGTTCTCCTCATATTGTCAGCAGATGTTCAGTGGCAATAATTTAAATTGTCAAACTTCTTTGGCTGTTCAAAGCCGCACTGGTATCAGACACGTGCAAAACCTGTGCCCCTTTTAAATCTTCTGGCTCAGACTTCACACCATTATTCTTCTCAATGTATGGGAGACAACTTTGTGGTGGTCTGCTAGCTGGAGAAATCTCCTTCTCTGAGGAATCAGTCAGAGAACCCTGGAAAATGGGCCTATCTGGACTCAAATATGGGGTTCCCCGAGTGGTTTAAAGAAGCATGGAAGTATCAGGGAGCACAGTCGTAAGTTACTGGCTGGCAAAATTGTGAATATTGTGTGGCACACAATGAGATGAGAGTTGAAGAAGGCCAAGTGACTGTTGATTGCATCCAGTAGAGCTGTCCTGTTTGCACAGACACTTCCACTTGCTCTGTGGAACTTGCCCTCCTTCTTCTTCCCTTGTGAACCCCCTCTCCCCAATCTCTGCTGGGGTTCCTCCAACTCTCCCTAGCAGATTTGATAGTGGGGCACAGGGAATGGAGAGCAAAGGGAAATTCAGCTGTGCAAGAGAAGTCCTTGTGCAAATAGGATGACACCCTTTATGTGCAATTGCTCTTGGGTCTGGAGTAGAGCACATTTTGCACAGATGCCATATTGCCTAAGAAGTTACCACAAACAGCAGCTGCAGTGATAAACCTGTTTCTGAGATGCATCACTCTAAGCTGCAGTTGAGATTTCATATGTTGAATAAAACGTTCCTCTGTCCATAATGAATTGGAAAAAAATATTTAAAAGTACTTTCCAAAAAAAACCAAACCAGAGTCCTTTCTGTTGAGGATAATTCAGACTGAAATTCCCAGGTGTCAAAAAATGTTATTTATGTTTGCTACTACTGCGGCCCATGTTTTGTTAGCCCAAAAATGGAAAACGAGCGAGGTCCCAACCAAAGAAGAATGGAAACTTAAGTTGACAGAATATGCACAACTTGCAGACCTAACATATGGAATAAGAGTTCAAGAAGAACATATGTTTAAAGAGGATTGGAAAATGTTTATTGAATATATGGGAAATAATTGTAAACAGCTGAAAATGCTGGCAGCATTAAGATAAATTCAACAGTGTAAGAAAGTTTTGATGGATGCAATAATGGAAAACTGAATAGTATAGTTTTTGTAAAATATGCAGGGATTTATGATATGTAAAATGAACCATAGAAAGAGAAGAAGGGAAGTCATTGATATCTTAAGGATGTAAGATGAGTATTTTAAATTGTAAAACAGAAAATTTATTTATATATATATATATATATATATATATATATATATATATATATAAAGTTCCTCTGCAGAGGAAAAACTATTTGCATTTAGAAAAAGCTAGCATGTTGGGATAAGTCTAGGCTAGAATGTACCACCTTGTATCTGGTCTGTGAGAACAAGGCCTAGCAGCAGCCACTAAGGAATTGTGACACCAATAGGAGACATGCTGGGAAGTTAAGAGACAGGAATGGAACATCCCCACTGAGCAACAGTTAATCTGGGAGACCTGAGGCAGCAATGGAAACAGAGAGCAACGAGAGTCAGTGCCGTGCAGGCAAATAGTTGCTGACTAGCTGGCAGAACTGGGTAGAGGTACAGGCGCTGATGCCAGCCTGTGCTGGCAGTCTTAGTCAGCAGACCCCTTTCCGTATGGTCCTGATTCTCTCAGCCACTGCTCAGCCACAGCATCTCTTCCAGCTCAGCATCCTGCCTTGCCAGTGGCTGCTGCAGTAAGGCATGGCAAGACGTGAGCATTGCTTGACTAAAATGCCTTTTCCTTTGGCGGCAGCTTTCCATGTGGAGCTGCTGTTGGACAAGCTGAAGCAAAAAGGTGCCATCAGGAGGGCGCTGTTTCTCCACAACAGGCAACCGGTCCACTCAAAGAACATGACTGTCCCCAAAGGGGGTCGAATGAGCTGTGAAGAACTTCAGGCATTTTTAAGGGTAAGCGTGATACAAGGCCACAACCCACCCACCTCCTGCCTTCTTGCTATACGTAGAGTTAACGTTATTGATGTCCGGAATCGGGGAGAGCCCTGTCTGGAGTGCCAGGACTCGAACTTGGAACCTTCTGCGTGCAAAGCAAATGCTCTGCCTCATGGCTACAGCCCTTCTCTTTTCTCCAAAAGAATTTACAAATGGCTGCCTCTTATTTGCTTGGTTGTTTCTTTTTTAATTCCATCCGCTATTGTTTCCATTAAAGCCATAGGTAGCCACAAGCCTTTGTAGTAGATGTTTGATTGAGTTCCATTCCAGTATAATCGTGCAGTTTTCGTTTTCTAAAAGCAACTCCATTTTTGTTCTCCCTTAGGATGATTCCGAATTTAGAGACAAGCTTACTCCAATCACCATATTCATGGAATATCAGCTAGATTACAAAACAGCTATGGACTCTACTGGCTTACAGCCTATCCTCAACCAGTTCACTCCTGCAAATGTTAGCAGACAGGTACAGCGCTGAGAGATTTAATGGCAAAACATACTTTTGAATCGGCAAGTTCTCCTCAAGTTAATTCTCACAAGCACAAGTTACTTTGTTCCTCGGATGTGGCATTGCAGTGAAGTTTGAAATTCAATCTCCACAACACAGAAGAATGTGTTCTGTAACAATTCCCCTCTGTCATTACCCTTTTCAGTGCCGGATAGCAGGTGTACGCTGTTCAAAAAGCAAAATTTGCCCTTTGCTATTCCCTCTTACTACATAGGGAAAGGGTTTCATGTTAATAGTGCTAACTTTCCCACATAGGATAAAAGCATGGAGTATATAATGCATACATATTCTGATAGTCTGAACAATTCACATATCATATACCTAATTATTACTATTCTTATTTACATATTTAGGCTCATATTCTTCTGGACTGTGGTGAGGACAATGTCTGTCGTCCAGACTTGCAAGTGGCCGTGGACAGGTATGAGTCTAACTCTTCTGCAAAATAGACAATTAGTATAGTAAAGACATTTGACCCAGTTCAGACAATCTCACTAAGATATAAGCAAGCCTTCCTCCCACATGTGCAGCACCATTACCATTACTCCTTCTTTTCTGGTATGAGCATTCAGGAATCTTCTGATTAACCATGGTTTCCTGTTCCACCTGAACCAAGAAACTGTGGCTGCTAGCTTCAGGAAAAAGCTAACACACTGAACCAACTTCAAACTGTGGTTCAATATCATGGCTTGTTCTAAAGCTGGTAGCCATTGTTTCATGGTTTTGGCAAAATGAGAAACTTTGATTAATTAGAGCTTCCTTGGTTTGATTGCTTGTGCTGTGAAGGGCAGAGCAAAGGGACTGTGCACATGGATGGGCTCTTCCATGTACATAAAGACGGTGTAAAATTTGTTCCCCTTATCTCACATCTTCATTAGTTACTGCTAAATAAAGGGGTGGTTCTGTGTCATTTTATCCAGCAGATGGCAGTGCTGTTTCTATACTGTATGTTTCGTGAGGCCTAGCTCTTTATAATTAGTTTACATCTAGGCAGGCCAGATACAATAGATTTTTGTACCTTTGCCAAGCTGCATGTACCTGCAGTCCGTCTTCTGCGCAGCAAAATGCCCTCTTTATGTCCTGTTTTTGAGTTCTGAGAAGACTAGATGACCCTCAAGAGGCTACAATTCTGTGATTTTCTGACTGCTGTTTAGCTGGAAACAGCACTATACCAAGCCCTCTGGTATAGCTGGCCGTTCAATTGTTTTTGTACAGTTCTGCTAATGTGTTGCATGACCTTGGCAGTTTACAAATGAAGTTGTTCCTGGGAGCACCTAGGAGAAGTGTTGCCACAGGCTCTTTCAAACGTTTAATGTGCTGTAGTGGGTGGGGAGCTACAGCGGTGGGTGGGCAAGTTTCTGTAATACTCTGGTGTTGAAGAAATTTGCTAATAATAATAATAATAATAATAATAATTTATTATTATTTGTACCCCGCCCATCTGTCTGGGTTTCCCCAGCCACTCTGGGTGGCTTCCAACAAAGATGAAAAATACACTAAAATGTCACATATTAAAAACTTCCCTGAACAGGGCTGCCTTCAGATGTCTTCTGAATGTCAGGTAGTTGTTTATCGCTTTGACATCTGATGGGAGGGCGTTCCACAGGGCGGGCGCCACTACCGAGAAGGCCCTCTGCCTGGTTCCCTGTAACTTGGCCTCTCACAGTGAGCGAACTGCCAGAAGGCCCTCGGAGCTGGACCTCAGTGTCCGGGCAGAACGATGGGGGAGGAGACGCTCCTTCAGGTATACTGGACCGAGGCCGTTTAGGGCTTTAAAGGTCAGCACCAACACTTTGAATTGTGCTCGGAAACGTACTGGGAGCCAATGTAGGTCTTTCAAGACCGGTGTTATATGGTCTCGGCGGCCGCTCCCAGTCACCAGTCTAGCTGCCGCGTTCTGGATTAGTTGTAGTTTCCGGGTCACCTTCAAAGGTAGCCCCACATAGAGCGCATTGCAGTAGTCCAAGCGGGAGATAACCAGAGCATGCACCACTCTGGCGAGACAGTCTGCAGGCAGATAGGGTCTCAGCCTACGTACCAGATGGAGCTGGTAAACAGCTGCCCTGGATACAGATTTGACCTGTGCCTCCATGGACAGCTGTGAGTCCAAAATGACTCCCAGGCTGCGCACCTGGTCCTTCAGGGGCACAGTTACCCCATTCAGGACCAGGGAATCCTCCACACCTGCCCGCCTCCTGTCCCCCAAAAACAGTACTTCTGTCTTGTCAGGATTCAACCTCAATCTGTTAACCGCCATCCATCCTCCAATCGCCTCCAGGCACTCACACAGGACCTTCACCGCCTTCACTGGTTCTGATTTGAAAGAGAGGTAGAGCTGGGTATCATCTGCATATTGATGAACACCCAGTCCAAACCCCCTGATGATCTCTCCCAGCGGCTTCATATAGATGTTAAAAAGCATGGGGGAGAAGACGGAACCTTGAGGCACCCCACAAGTGAGGGCCCAGGGGTCTGAACACTCACAGAGGGAAGCATTCACCACCCCGCAGAGCCCATCGCCCAGCCCTTCCCGGCTTGCTTTTATTAGCCAGGATGGGCAAGGATCCAGGAGACAGGTGGTTGGTTTCACGCGTCCAAGCAGCCTGTCCACATCCTCGGGGGTAACGGATTGAAATTGATTCCATGCAACTTGACCAGACAGAGCTCTAGCACTCTCCCACCCTGGCACTGCTCCCACGGTGGTGTCTAGCTCCTTCCGAATATGAGTGATTTTATCTGCAAAAAACTTTGCAAAATCGTTGCAGGAGATCTTGGGGTCTTTACAAGGCCCCGGTGGTAAAGGTGGTTCCGTTAAATTACGAACCACCTGAAAGAGTCTCCTGCTACTATTTTCTGCAGATGCAATAGAGGCGGTGAAGAAAGTCTTCTTCGCCGTCGCTATCGCCACTTGGTAGGCTCGACGTTGAGCTCTAACCTGTGTCCGGTCAGATTCGGAGTGAGTTTTTTGCCACCGACGCTCTAGCCGTCTCAGCGATGGTTTCATCGCCCTCAGCTCCCAGCTCAACTCACACAGGACCTTCACCGCCTTCACTGGTTCTGATTTAAAAGAGAGGTAGAGCTGGGTATCATCCGCATACTGATGAACACCCAGCCCAAACCTCCTGATGATCTCTCCCAGTGGCTGCATGTAAATGTTGAAAAGCATGGGGGAGAGGACAGAACCCTGAGGCACCCCACAAGTGAGAGCCCAGGGGTCTGAACACTCATCCCCCACCACCACTTTCTGAACACGGCCCAGGAGGAAGGAGCGGAACCACTGTATGACAGTGCCCCCAGCTCCCAGCCCCTCAAGATGGTCCAGAAGGATGTTATGGTCGATGGTATCAAACGCCGCTGAGAGATCCAGCAGAACTAGGAAACAGCTCTCACCTTTGTCCCTAGCCCGCCGGAGATCATCAACCAGTGCAACCAAGGCAGTTTCAGTCCCATGATGAGGCCTGAATCCCGACTGGAAGGGATCCAAATGGTCTGCTTCTTACAGGCGTGCCTGGAGTTGTTCAGCAACCACTCGCTCAATCACCTTGCCCAAGAATGGAAGATTTGAGACTGGGTGATAATTGGCCATCGTGGTGCATCTAAAGATGGTTTCCCAGACCCTCTTTCAGCGGGTCTGGGAAGGCTCCCTCACGGAGGGAAGCATTCACCACCCCACGAAGCCCATCGCCCAGTCCTTCCCAGCTAACTTTTATAAGCCAGGATGGGCAAGGATCCAGGAGACAGGTGGTTGGTTTCACTCGTCCAAGCAGCCTGTCCACTTCCTTGGAGGTAACAGATTGGAATTGATCCCACGCAACTTGACTAGACAGGACTCTAGCACTCTCCCGCCCTGGCCCTGCTCCCACAGTGGAGTCTACTTCTTCCCGAATCTGAGCGATTTTATCTGCAAAAAACTTTGCGAAATCATTGCAGGAGATCATGTGGCCCGTACTGGGCCCCGATCTCGCAGGTGGTTCCGCTAAATTGTGAACCACCTGAAAAAGTCTCCTGCTGCTGTTTTCTGCAGATGCAATAGAGGCGACGAAGAAAGTCTTCTTTGCCGTCGCTATCGCCACTTGGTAGGCTCGACGATGAGCTCTAACCTGGGTCAGGTCAAATTCGGAATGAGTTATCCGCCACCGACGCTCTAGCCGTCTCAACGATTGTTTCATTGCCCTCAGATCCATGGAAAACCACGGGGCTGTCCGGGCTCCATGCAATCGGAGAGGGCGCTTCAGAGCCAAACAGTCAATAGTCCTGGTTAACTCCACATTCCAGCGGGCCACCAGGGAATCGGCTGAAAGGCCATCAACATGGGATAAAGCATCCCCTACCCCTCTCTGGAAACCATTTGGATCCATTAAGTGGCGGGGGCGGACCATCCGAATCGGTCCCACCTCCCTGCAGAGGGGATGGGTCGCAGAGAAGTCCAGTTGCACCAGGAAGTGATCTGACCATGGCACTTCTTTCGTTTCGCTTTTACTTAGTGTCAGATCACCAACATCCATAGAGGTAAACACCAGGTCCAAGGCATGTCCGCGGCTATGGGTTGGGCCAGACGTATTCAGGGACAGCCCCATGGAGGCCATGCTTTCCACGAAGTCCCGAGCAGCCCCTTGTAAGGTTGTGTCAGCATGGATGTTAAAATCCCCTAGGACAACCAAGCTAGGTGTCTCCAGGAGAACATCCGCCACAACCTGAAGCAGCTCGGGCAGGGAATCCTTGGTGCAGCGGGGAGGTCAGTACACCAAAAGGAATCCTGTACTGCCCCTATTGCCCAACTTCCAGAACATGCACTCGGAAAACTGGGTCTTCCCAATAGGACACCTGGTGCAAACTAATGACTTCCTAAAAATCACTGCAACCCCCCCTCCCCGCCCACATGACCTGGGTTGCTGTGCGTAAGAGAAACCTGCTGGACAAGCAGCGGCAAGGACAGGCCCATCTGCTTCATCCAACCAAGTCTCTGTTACACATGCCAGGTCAAGTCCTCCATCCATGATCAAGTCATGGATGGCAGTGGTCTTATGAATCATTGACCTGGCATTGCACAGCAGCACCTTCAGGTCATGTGGGTATCCCTTGCTGATTCTAGTATCCATCCAGTCAGGACCAGACCCGGAGGCAGGGATAGTCCTCAGACAACGACTAAACCTGCCTCCTCTGTAATGACATGGTCTGGTCTTAGCGTAACTCCTCCTCCTACCCGTGATCACTGAGATTGGTTGTCTCAGTGCATCTCCCTCTGTGGACCATGCCCCAGCCATTTTGTTAGCTGGGACCTACTCCCCGGCAGCCCTAACCCCTACCCTTAAGAACAAAATAACACCTTAAAAAAAACAACCAATAAAACAATACAAACAAAAAACAGTAAAAATTACAAAAACATAAAATCAAACAAATTCCCAGGCCCAATAAACATCCATCCCACCCCCACCCACCCCACATACAAAAAATTCAAAAGAAAAAATTTAAAACATTTTAAAAGCACTCTGCACCCCTCCAGCAGTAACAGCAACTGTCCTAGTGAGGCCCGTCAGGCCCTGCCCTGGGCCAGGTGGTAAGTGGCAGGAAGGAGCAGGGCCCCCAGACACTCACACAGGAGAGTCCTCCTGGGCAGCAGAGTGCAGCAGTCCCTGTGAGGCTTCAGGCCCCGCCCTGAAGAAGTGGAAGAAGCATTTTCTGAAGGATGGACCGTTTAGTCTGCGATTTTTGTGCTTGGGGAACACCTGTTTTTGAAAAGCACTCTGCTGATCTAATGAGTGCAAGGTCAGAGTGATGCTAGTATCTCACTGTGCCTGAAGTCTCCAATGTGGCACCCTTGAACAGACTCTTTAGTACCTACCCAGCCCCCCTACAACCCTATTTTTTAATTAGTTGGGTTTTTGTTTTGCTTTTTGAAATTCTTTGGTCACAGGTGTCAGGTTTTTTTGTGGAAAGTGTGAGGCCTGTTTCATTTTGCTATGTTTTAGTTTTGAGCCGTTTAGATGTTTTGCGGTGGGGGCAGGGTTTGTACATCACCAGTTTTCTTCGGTGGAATGGGCATTTTGTGGTACCTATAGATTTATTAGTTTCCCAGATATGCCCCCAGACTCAATAAGGTTTTTTGTGGTGAGGGGCTGTGCTAGGCTATGATTTTAACACAGCTATGGAAACACATTGATCTAGAGCAGTGGTTCCCAACCTTTTTGAGAGACAAATCTAAATGTATTTGGCATGGTGACCCACTGATTATCACATGGATTTTGGACCTTAGACATTTGGCAGCTGTTGGTTTCGTTTATTTTAACTGCAAGTTTTTGTTTTTCTATAACCGTTACATGAGACATCCAAGCAAAAAATTACTTAATAGCATTTATGTGGGATTTGTTGAAATTTTTATAGTACGTTCAAAGCTATTCATAGTTTTGTTTGTGGGAATGTAAGGACACCAACCATCTGATTGCAGGATATTCAATCACAAGCTATAAAAATGTATTGCAGAAACATACAGATACACAAGCCGTGTCAAATGTAAAAAAAAATAAAAAATGAGTGGTTTTGACAGTTTTATTCACAACGAAGTCCATCTTGGCAAGTATCAGTGGGGTGGCTGAGCTTGCATTTTGCTGAAGAGTAGATCAATGTGGGGTTTGATGGTTGTCAGACATAGTCTCAGATCATTATTGATACATAGCCTGCTTCTGTATTTCGTCTTCACAGCAGTCATTGCTGAAAAGGCTGTCTCTCAAAGATATGTGCTATCAAATGGCAACAGCATGGAGATTGCTTCATCAGCAAGCTCAGGGTACTTAGCAACATGAAGCCAAAATTTAGCTAACCTCAATTTCCAGAAATTATCTTTGAGGGTCCCCACACATGACAGTTCAATGGGTTGTTATTTTGGAACAAAGGCAACTTCATGGCATCAGTTGCAAAATGGTTTTGCACGTGTTCAGACTTCTGTTTCTAAGCAAACTTACCCTTTAACAAACCCTAGCAGCAGATTCAATCACTGTTCACCACAAGGTGCTCATACAGGAAGGGTTTTTTTTTTTATTATTGTGCTTGTGCATAAGATGCAAGCTGTAACAGTCATACCACACAATTCCCAAGGCCATATAACACCCGTCCTGAAAGATCTTCATTGGCTCCCACTGGCTTCCAAGCACAATTCAGAGTGTTGGTGCTGACCTTTAAAGGCCTAAACAGCCTCGGTCCTGAATACCTGAAGGAGCATCTCTACCCCCATCGTCCAGCACAGACACTGAGGTCCAGCTCTGAGGGCCTTCTGACGGTTTCCTCACTGCAAGAAGTTAGGTTACAGGGAACCAGGCAGAGGGCCTTCTTGGTAGTGGCGCCTGCCCTGTGGAACGCCCTCTCAGCAGATGTCAAGGCAGTAAGCAACTATTTTACTTTCAAAAGACAACTGAAGGCGGCCCTGTTTAGGGAAGTTTTTAATGTTTGATGCTGTATTGTTTTTAATTTTCGGTTGGAAGCTGCCCAGAGTGGCTGGGGAAACCCAGCTAGATGGGTGGGGTATAAATAATAAAAAATTATTATTATTATTATTATTATTATTATTATTATTATTATTATTATTCCCTGTACAAGCACCTCACAATGAGCGGTCACTGGATCTGCTGCCAACCTGCAGAGAGTGGCTCCCAAGTGTTAAAATGTTGAGCCTTTCAGACAAAACATTGTAAGAGGTATTCATCAGGCCAGTTAAGGATTAAAAGTAAACATTATTTGGGGTTTATTATAAAGCCCACAAGCCACTTGCAGGTCATGACCAACAGGTTGAGAAACACTGATCCAGAGCCCTCACTTTTGTTCCATATTGGTCTTGTGCAGTGATCAGAAGCAGATCTATATTGGGGATGAGAATCCTTTAACCCTAGTCGTCAATGCCGAGAACCTAGGAGAGGGAGCCTATGAAGCTGAACTCTTTGTTACTGTCCCACCTCAAGCAGACTTCATTGGCATAGTTCGCAACAAGGAGGTAAGTCTAGTGAGTACGCTGTGAGCAGAATTTATTGCAACAAGTTTGTGTTTCAAACAATTGATGTGGGAAGCAGCAATATGAGTGGGCTGCTCACATGATCAGAAGATCTGTACATTACAAATGGGACATGGAATAAGACTGCTAGGGAAACAGGTCTGTGCAACTACAGTGAGCTTTAGACAAGACCATTCATTGAGCTTCAGGCTCCTAAGCATGGATTTGAACCTGGGTCTCCCACATCCCAAACCATAGTTCTTTCTACCATGTCATACACTCTCATCAAGCGCTAGTTCAGTGTAGCCCAAACTTTCACTTGGTGGGCAAGTGGCTTTCTTGCCTCTGCATCTCAGTTCCTTCATGATAAAAGGTAAAGGTACCCCTGCCCGTACAGGCCAGTCTTGACAGACTCTGGGGTTGTGCGCCCATCTCACTTAAGAGGCCAGGGGCCAGCGCTGTCCGGAGACACTTCCGGGTCACGTGGCCAGCGTGACATCGCTGCTCTGGCCAGAGCCAGAGCCAGAGCCAGAGCCGCACACGGAAACGCCGTTTACCTTCCCGCTGGTAAGCGGTCCCTATTTATCTACTTGCACCCGGAGGTGCTTTCGAACTGCTAGGTTGGCAGGCGCTGGGACCGAGCAGCGGGAGCGCACCCCGCCGCAGGGATTCGAACCGCCGACCTTTCGATCGGCAAGCCCTAGGCGCTGAGGCTTTAACCCACAGCGCCAAGCAGTTTAAGGGCCAGCAAACCTCTTTTGGAATCTGGCAATTAGCTTGCATGCATAATCAGGATTCAGGTTCATTTCTGTGTTAAACGAATATTGAAATCCACATCCTTGTCAAATACCTTGGCTTGTTCAACAACCAACCCTGGAGCCCTATGACCACAAGTTCTGGAGTGAAGGTAACCACTTAGAGCCAGTTTACTGGCCATGATATTAAATGTGTGAATCCAATTGATGTGCAGAGTTTTTTATGATGTAAATTAAAAAAGGAGTCGTGTGGAAGCCTGAGCAGCCTTGGGATTATATGGTGGGCAAGGGGGAAAGAGATTAAGTCTTTATTTCCCTGCCACAGTCCTGACAAAAATGGCCTTCCCGAAGGTACTACTTGCATTTCAAGAGAAGTCACCAGTGGCAGCTTTCCTTGAAATACAAACAGCAACTTCAGATAGGGGATTTTTCGTAGCAAGGTAGTCAGGACTAGGTCAGGGAAATAAAAGTTTCACTACACATCATTGAGAGGCCAATTTCCACAGCTGCTGTGCCTGCTGCCCCTACCTTGCCTCCTTTAACGCAAAAGAGCTTGCAGGTACCAAGTGTGTGTTGTGCCCTGGTTTAGTGCTGAAACCCGCAAGGAAAATAGGACAGCTGGCAGACCACGGACAGCTCCAAGTGAGCAACTTGAAAGCTGACTGAGACTTTGTCTCTGTCTCCAGACT
Source organism: Podarcis cretensis (assembly GCF_951804945.1). Lineage (NCBI taxonomy): Eukaryota > Metazoa > Chordata > Lepidosauria > Squamata > Lacertidae > Podarcis > Podarcis cretensis. The sequence continues at coordinate 113,908,833 of NC_137170.1, read as the reverse complement.
ACCTCCTTCAGGCTCCACCCACTTGAGAAAATTTCAGAGCCTTAAAGGGCCAACCATCTAGCCTGAAGATGGGCTCCCCTCCTTTGTTCCATAGCCTCCCTCCCAGTGGTGTTGCTAGCCGCTTGGACAGCACAGAGCTTGCAGGCAGTCCGCCCACCACCTCCCCCTCAGCTGTAGGGCAGAAGCCTGAAAGAGAGGCATGAGGCGGTGGGCAGACACAAGCCACATGCTGCCGTTTGGGCAGTGCAGAGCCTGAAGGCATCCAAGCCACTATGTCACTCCCAGGAGAGACACGTGGCTCAGGTGCCCTACATACAGGCCCTGCAACAAGTGCCACCCCCATGGTGTGCCACCAGTGCCCCCCCACAATCCCTAGCTACGCCTCTGCTCCCTCCTGATGCACTCCTGGAGCTGCTGGACTGGCCATGCGTGGTGGGGGTCATCTGGTTCTTCAGGCTCAGGAGAAGATGTTTGCAAGGGTCCACGCTCTGGCCTTATAGGCCCTGGTGGTCTGAGAGGTTCCTCTGGGAGTTCTTGTCCAACTGCCTCAGGAGCAATCAATTCCCTATTTTCCACAGTCAGTTCCTGGTCTTGACCAAAACCTGGCTCCCCATCTGATGCCTCCAACTCTGTGTCCAGATCACTGCTGTATACAGGGGGTCATTATATTTTGGCTATGAAGAGACTACAGACACACACACCCTGCAATATGACACACAGCATTCACTCAATTATTAAAAGCTTCAGTGCATCCACACTTGGGTAACGTGGTTTTATGTTGTGTGTTTTCCCTTTTCAGATTATTCACAGATCAGGAAATTCTAATTATTTGGGGGGGGGGAGTACAGGTTGCCACTTGGATGAGGAAAACACAATGTGAACATCAGAGCAAAAAAACCCACACAACCATACACACACGGGATGCATTGTATTCACTTTAAACTGCCTTGTATACATGCCCTTAGTGTTGAAGGGCCCATAGCATCACAGGTGTTTAAAAACAAATGGAAGGTGTGGAGTCACTGGAGGGACAGATGTGGCATAGAACTGGGAGACTGCCCCAGGAACAGAAATTACAACTTTGGGCACTAATGTGAAATGAACAGAAAGAGATGGGAGTGTGCTATGCTAAGCTGGTGGCAATCATGGACTTAAAAGCTGGATGTGTTAGCTGAGCAAGGTGGTATAAAAACAGGATGTATTGCTCATGGTCACACTAATTTTACCTTGTTTGAATCACAAAGTGTATTTGTATTGGGCACAGAAACAAAGTACTGCATGTTGCTATTTGCGAAGAGACAACATTATGGTAATAAATTAGTAAACCATTTTAAAAAGAGACCACCGATTTTTTGTTTCAATAAGTCTACTTCTACAACATGAAAATCTATTTCATTTCATGATCAAACAAGATGTGTGCATTCATTATACACATTTCATGACAACCTACTTTGAAAATTAACCCACAGTTTCAAAAGTTCTAAATAACCTTAATTAAGAGACTGAGAAGGGATAGCTCAGAGGAGCCATTACTAACATTTTGATCGAGTAGCTCATTAGTTATCATTATGTAACTGGTCCAAGTTTTGCTCCAAAGGGCATAAATTATTCCATAGCTGCCTCCAAAACGGAACCTAGACTCACTTTTTCAGGCTTATCTATAAAGTATACCAAAACCACAAATCCAAAAAGCCAGAGTGCAGGTATCACTGTAGCAAGTTAGTATTCTGGACTCAAGACTGGTGAGGACGCACCAGTTAATGTGCCTACAAGCTAGAAACTACCCTGTGAGGTAGGTTAGACTTTGTCAAGGTCACCCTAAAGCCTTCTAGCTTGTAGGATGACCTTGACAAAGTCTAACCTACCTCACAGGGTAGCTGTGAAGATAAAAGGGGAATTCTACCTATATATGCCAGCATGCATGCCTTGTGGAAAAGGCAGGATAAAAGAACATTCAAGAAGAACATATTTAGGTTTTAAAAAATTACATCCATTATGTTTAGGATCTCTTTAATCCAAACCTTAGTATAATATTCTTTAATAAGTATGTGATTTCAGACTGGGAAACCTACCAATGTTTATTTCAAAGGATCACTAACATTATACGTTCCAGTCTTTAATAATCCATATCTTAGAGCACACTTTCCCATTCTGGCAGCTTTCAGATGTTTTGGACTACAAAACCCATCATGCTTGAGCATTGGCTATGATGGCTGGGAGCCTGGGGCTAAGGGGAGTTGCAGACCAACAACTTCAAAAGGCCATCAGGTTGGGGAAGGCTGCCTTAGACTGGCCCTCTGGTGGTATAAGAGCTGGTTATCAGCCCCAAAAAAGGTTTTACCTGACCCCCACTCAGTTTTAAACAGCATGGTCCCCCCAAAAAATGCACATATTTGAAGTTGTATGAAATAAAGAAATCCTAGCTACACTTTTAAGCTTGTAAATCCCTTTTGCATTTTGTATACAATATGTGGGACTTGCAGCAAAAAGTCCCAGCATGGAATACTCCAGTTGAGGGTTCCAGCTAGCTAGCTAGCTAGCCAGCCAGCCTTCTTTCAGGATACATTTCCCAGTCCCTCCTGGTTTTCCATTCCTGACCATGATAGACATCAGTATTCTGTGGCCACTGGGCATGATCAATTCGTACTGGACAGCATGGTTGGTTGTTTTTCCTTCTTCCTCTTAAAATTTTATTTTCCCTTAAAGTTATTTTTTTCCCCTGACTCCTGCTCATATCTCTCTTCTTTTTTGTGGATACTACTGTTTTGACTTCATAAGGATCCACATTTTGAGAGTGAATGTATAGTATATTGTATATTCTCCAGCTAGGAATGAGGATTTGTGCTGTACTCAACAATGGTGTAGTTCCACTACAAGGTGCCGACTTTATTACGGAACCTGACCAATGATGAAGGTGTTGGTCTTTGCAGAAAACGTTGTAGCATTGGACCCCTCCCTGGAGAACTGATCACTCAGGTTTACTTTATTTATCAGGCAAATCATAGCCTGCTTTTGGAAAATTGTTCTCCAAGCAAGTTAGACTGAAAGAAAATTGCATGTCGACAAAATTATTTCAACAACCAAACATAACAGTGAGCTTAAAAATAGAAGGCAGACATGAAAACATATGCTGCAATCCTATACACAATTATCTATAAATAAATCACACTAAGACAATAGGGATGTACCTCCGAGTAGCCTTGCACAGGATTGCACTGCAGAGAAAAATATTGACAGCTCATTTAAAAGTCTCCTGGATCTGCCAGAACTTGAAGATCTTGGTTATTCCCGGAGGTTGAGCTGTGACAGACGGGTGGTCACTACTCAACATCAAAACTATTCTGTTCCAGAGCATTCAGCACAGCTGTTTCACCTTCTGCATATTTAAAAGTAAAAAGGTGACTGCAAAATACTGGCAGACTCCAAACCATGACTAAGTAAGTCTTTTCTTAAACTCTTGCCTGAAGCATGAACTAAGTAATTGGCTTTAGCTAAGCAACTGCCCTGAGCCTTCAAATGCAATCCTGCAATATCAGATTAATACTACAGACCTACCTTATAAGATTGTTGTAATGATCAACTGAATTATGCATGAAGAGCATTCTGAACATTGTAAATTGCTATGCAAATGTTAAATAGTATAATCTTATTACTAAAAAGCTTCTGAGAAAATTCTTTAAACTACAGAAGAGTGAATCCAAACCAAGGGGGGGGAACACTCCCAAATAAAACCGTATGATATAAGGGACCTAAAGGTTATTTCACTAAACAAATCCCCAGCTTTTAGATTAATCTCTTATACACAAAGTAATTTAAAAATATCCAGATAGGGGAATGTCTTAAAAACTTTCCTGCTTTTATTCTAGCAGTGTTCATAATGGTAATCATTTGCTTTTCAAACAAGCACTGAGAAGGAAAACACATTAAAAAGATCACAATGAAGCCGCTAGAGTATTATTGCTACCATTGGAATATCAAAGAATTTCGCAAGCACTGAGGATTTATTGTCATACGAAAACATTCAAATGTTAATGATACCAATCTGCAATAGGATATTCTCCCTTTGATTAGATGCCATGCATCAATCTGACACCCTTAATACCTTTCAGTTAGGCTGAAAAATGAAATCAATTTTAAATTACATTACACAGTATGCCTGCTGGTTAATTTAGAAATAAAATTATTTCCTTATAAATCTTGAGACGATCAACTAAGCAAGTGTAAATAGCCCAAAATAAAAGTTTCTCCAGGGGTTGTACTTCTGAGGTTGGTGTATTCTCTTTAAAATAGTAATAGTAACACTTCTAAGCTCAGAAATTGGGCATTATGGGAGATGTGTGGCTGCCATAAATTTTGTGGTGTGCTTCTCCAACCAAACAACATGCACAGAAATACACTTATTGGGGGAAGAGTTAAATAAGCACCCACATATTGATGAAAACAGCATACAAAAATACATTGTATGATGTGGGGGTATAATTATCCAAAACTACACAGGAAAATGGGTTTATTAGAAGAAATGCTGGTGAATTTTAAATAATATTTTTGATTAAAAATGCACAAATTGCTACAGAAATTTGGAGAAGTGAATTTAAGATTGGAAAAATGAGGGACAGAAAGAAGCCAAAACTTGACATATTTGTCCATCCCTCTTTCTGCCCGAAAGAACAGGTGCTGGTCATTGGGAAGCAGCAGATATATAAGGAAGTTGCAGGTGGGACTGGACAATCTTAACTGAACTGATTAAATTTCACCCTAAGAGGTTGTGCTGTTGATCATTCCCTATTGCTAAGCATGGATAATTTATGTGAATACTTTTTTGGATTCAGATATGAAGCACTGGCGCTTTGTGCAAAATGACATTTCTGCTGAATTGCAGTTCTGCCTCTGCTTTGATCTATAGGGCTTGGTGTGTGCAATCGCTCTTCAGAGATATACAAATAGACAGTCAAGTTGCAGGAAGATGACACACAGCAAAAGTTATGTCGATTAAATGTAATTACCATGCACACATTTTACTTTAGTCGTTTGGAAACGACGAGAAGCGGCTGCAAAATTAAAGTGAAGTTTCAAAAGAGAGGAGTGGGCAAAGAATCTCAGCCAGCTGGGCTTTGATGGCTGAACCATTACAAGCTATATCCCAAGCCGTTTCCTGGAGATCAACACAACTCACTCATCAAGTCTGCAGGAATGAGGCACTTCATTTCTCCCAATTTGAATCAAGTTGTGGAAAACAATGTGCAAAATCCTGTATGTCCTTAAAGGAGGACAGCTAATGGATTAAGTTGCTTTCTTCCCACAAATGATTCTGGCATCTGCTGTTCTGAAGGCTAGAACCAGATATAATGGCATAAGCTTATTGTCCAGCTAAATTACCATTGTGCTTCCACCAATACAAGCTGATCAGTAGCCTATACCTGGCTAGCACCACCATCAAACCAGCTCTGTTATAAGATTAAAAGAACTCCAAACAAAGCAATAATAACACACCCACTGCAAAAGCCATGGCAATTGCATGCTCCCAGCAGTCATAATGTCATACCCTGATAATTCCCCAAGCAATTGCCAAGGTTACTATATTGTAATGTTACCCTTTTATTATGGGAGCACTTGACCCAAGATTGCCCTAAGCTTCTTTTATGATTCTTTAATGCACAGAAGCCCTGTTAAGCTGTTCTGATATCTCACAAAACAAGCACATTAGCTCTGCCTCCCCTCCCTGGCACCCATCATGTGCTGGAGGAGAAACTCCTAAAAGGGAAAACTTTTCTATGCAAGCAGAGAAGCCCTCCTGGATCAGCCCATAAGTTCATATAGTCTAGCCTTTTCATAGAATCATGGAATTGTAGAGTTGGAAGGGATCCAAGGGTCATCTAATCCAATCCCTGCAATACAGGACTCTCAACTAAAGCATCTATGACAGATGGCCATCCATCCTCTGCTTAAAAATCTCCAAGGAAGGAGAGTCCAACCATTGTCCAACAGCTCCTACTGTCAAAAAGTTCTTCCCAATGTTTAGTCAGAATCACCTTTCTTGTAACTTGGTTCAGGTCCTACCCCTCAAAGCAGGAGAAAACAAGCTTGCTCCAGAAGCTGAGGGTAACAGCCCTCTCCCCATTTGTGATCCCAAGCAACTGAAATTTCAGGTCAGTGTGAACATACACCTTCATGATGTAACCAAAGTGCCTTCTATACAGGGCTTTTCCCTTTGAAATAGTCATCCTTTTTAAAAACAAAAATAGAACATCCAAATGACACTGTTATGAGCCTACTGATACTTATTCCAGTCATTTTTGTGTTGTCCTCTGTTTTTTTCTCAGACTCCACAGCCATTGATTTTTTGGTAATAAAATGCAGCTGTGGCACCATTCAATCTAGTATGGACAAGCAAAACTTTTAAGGGTCATTTTCCTTTATTAAACATTTGCAGGTTCAGTCCATTTTACTGCCGATGAATGCAAGTGGGGTGCTTCTTAGTGATGAGCAACTTCTTAATTTCCCCTTGAATAGCCTCCCTTAATTGCTTCGTTACTGGTTTCCTCTCATTATTCCTCTCATTTCTATAGTGAAATAGTGCTTTTGCACTACCATTGTACCTCTACTTATGTATCCCTCTGGATATAGAATCTTCGGGTTACGGCCAAGGCAAACCCGGAAATGTATACTTCCAGGTTTCGCCGTGCGCGCATGCGCAAAAGTGCTCAATCACGCTGCACGCATGCACAGAAGCGCGCCTCTATTTATGTAATTTTGGGGGTGTAAATGGACCCCCGGAATGAATTAAGTTCATATCCAGAGGGTCCACTGTATCACAAAGTTAGAGCAGGAATAAAACTGAGGGGAAGCTCATAATTTCTCCCCTCAAGAACTGAAACTGACATCGGGGTAATTAAGAAAGGCTATTCAAGAAGCTCTTTTAATCAGAAATTTCCCACCTGCACTCAACAGGAAGCAGTAACACAGGCCAAACCAACAAGGAAGTTTGAAAGAAAGAAAGAAAGAAAGAAAGAGAAGAACTAAATAGAAATTACTTTTCTCAAATAGCGTAAGCAGATCTAGACCAGGAGGGGTCCATAACCCAGCATCCATGTGTACCAATGCTACCACAGAGCACCTGTCAAGCTCTTTAATCCTCACCTGGACACCAGCCACAAATCCAGTAGGGTCTTCACTCTCCTGCCCACCTTCTAGTTTAATTGGCTAGCTGATTTGGAAAAGAGTAAAGAAAACTGTTCTCTCTGCTGGTGCTGTCCAGTTAGAAGAGAGAGGGCAGTTCTAATTGGATGCCACCAGCTGAGAGGACACAGAGAGAACAATTGTAATTGGAGGCTGCCAGCAGAGGGCAACAGCTCCCAGGACAGATAGCAATAATCTAGCAAGCTCTTCTTAATCTCAGTTACAATTCTTCTTCTAGATCGTTGTGGGAAAGCAACGCATCAGCTCTAGTGTGAAGCAGCCAGACATCTTTTTGCATGGATCCCAATCAGAATGTTTTAGGAGGAAGAGGGCAGAGCTCAGTTTAAAGGTACTTTAGTGATAACAAACTGACCTTAAATGGCTGCCCAAGGGGAACCTTCATTCTGTCCTTGGTCAGTAGCCATGAAACAAGATTGGTGCTCTATCCCTCTTCATCATGTTGTTATACATTTACTGCAGAGTTAATCAAACACAACGCACAAGTCTGCCTCACGCAGAGGGCTGATATCATCCAAAATCACCAAAACGTATCAAGCAGCTATATATCAAGCAATATCTCCAACAACAACAACAACAACAACGATTAAGGATTTTGAAAAGCTGCGACTGCAAATCTGAATGAAAGGATACTCTGACATCTGCCATTAGCCGGGAGACCAAGGCCTCCTTGGTTGTATATGCGTACACACATAAAGGCAGGGGGGTCCACCTGCCTAGATCAGACAATACTTCAAGAATTTGTGCCTGAATTTGCTTATTTACCACTTGCCTACATTTCCCCATTTAATCCAGGTTTACCGTTTCCATGGAAAAATCTGGTCAATTAAGCAAAAACAACATGGAAATTGGAAATGGAACAGGCCCTTTCTCCCACCCTCACTAAGCAAACTTATATTAAGCTTGGAAACAACAGAAAGCACCTCAGTAGTTGAGTGAAGTTCTCAAGTGATTCTTGAGGCACTCTGGTCCCAGATCATTTGGGCTGTTAAAGGATAATGCCATCCAAGCACCTTGAACTATATCTGGAAACAACCTAAGAGCTAGTGACATATGAAAGGTATAATGTGAACCATTCTGTGAGTCTCTGCTATCAATCTGGTTCCGTTTTGAAGCAACTGAAGGTGCAGGCATTCTTTTATTTAAATTTTTATAAACTGCATTTTTATGTAAAGTTTTACAAGGCACTATAAAACAACTCCACGAAGATAGCATTACACTAGTCCAATGCTCAGGCTGTACATGTGTCAAGGTTGGGAGAGAATACTATATTCACACACATACATCATCATAACATATAACCTGCATTAGTCGGCTCTGCTCATATGATCCCTATGTTTTGTGGCTGATGGATCACATGCATAAAACATGCACAAGAGTCCTCCTGACTCATGCTAAAGCTCAAACACACAATATGAGAAAGAGTTCACAAGCCAAAGTTTGCTGTGAAGTCCTGTCAAACAGACAGCATACTCCAGCCTTTTTCAACCTTTGATCCCCAGATGTTGTTGGACTACAACTCCCATCATACCTAGCTAACAGGACAAGTGGTGAGGAATAATGGGAGTTGTAGTCCAACAACATCTGGGGACCCAAGGCTGAGAAAGGCTGGCCTACACCAAAGGTGAGGAACCTGTTATCCACCAGTTGTTGTTGGACTTTAGTTTCCATCAGTCCCAGCCAGCATGCACAGGACAAGTGGTCAGGGATGATGGGAACTGGAGTCAAGCAACATCTGGAGGGCTGCAGGTTCCCCATTTGTGTCCTTCATGTATATGTGAACAACTTCAGTATATGTATGCAATGTGTGAAGCTTGTCAGACTTGGGACCAACAGGGTGGGTGACTCAGCTTCAGCAAAGTGGAGGGTTTTTTTGCCTACTCTCATCACAGGTGTTACATATAACTGCCAATGCATGTGCTGAAGCAAAATGCACACAAGCCTTTTAGTGTATAAAATATTACACTAACGACAAAGTGTTTAAAACACACACACACATCATAGCTGCAATCTGAAACATTTTATAAAAATGAAAGTGTTAAAAATTTCCTACTACAGTTGCTTTCATTCTTAGTAATTACCCTGAAGCCGACCCTCACAAACAAAGAGTGCAAAGAAGAAAACACAATAAATTTTGAAGTAGGTTCCTTCCATTCTGCATATTTAAGGGTGCAATTTAGCTATGTGGACATTGCTGAATTCTTGGGTTATTGAAATAAAGCAAATTAAAATTTAACACTTTACGATACAATTATCCATGTTCTAACAGAATGCTGGTACAGTACTTACAGCAGGTTTAGGACTGCCATCTTCTGGGATCCTGGAAAATTGCCCCATCTTCTGCTAGACCTAATGCAGTGTTTTCAAGGGCTGAAAGTGATGATTCTACATGCTGTGCAGAATCCAGTTGTACAATATAGCTGTAGAATTATTGACTGTGCTTTAGACTCCAAATAGAAGAGTTGTGTTGTTGAGTGCTCCCACACAAACACACACACTTCTTGTAAACTAGCACATCTAGAAAGATTTTCTATGAGATGTTTATATGGGGCAGCACTCAACAATAGAACCTCTCCACCTAGAGTCTGAAGGGCGGAGTCCAACCTCATTTTGCTACTTCTATACTGGAGGTGAGCCAGCCATCATAATCTGACATTTTCCATTGCAGAGGTAGCGTTAAAAGTATTGGGGCACAAGTTAGGTGGTGAGGGATGTCAAAGACCAGTCCTCTATTTGACAGGCTGGTGAAAAGATAAAGAATCATATGGTGGGAGAGTCGGTGCATGCCTTTCTGGAAAATGAATCAGTCTGAGAGAAAGAGGGGGAAGCAATCTGGGGAGAGTGGAAACACCAGCACAAAGCAAATTTGGGGGGTAGGGTCACACCACAAATGCAGGCTGTCTGTCTGTCTTCCATTGTCTGTCATTCAAGAAAAAAGACAGCATGGACACGACAGGTAGATATACGTAGTTAGAAAAACATTTAGAGGTATAAGGTGACTTGCACTTATGCCCTGCAGTTCTCTTCATTGCTTTCACAAGGGATGCAGGAGGTTTTCTTGAGAAAGCCTCACTAGCTTCATACATCCCAATTAAAAAAATAAAAAACCACAGAAATGAAGGAGATGGATGCTATCCCACAACATCATCCAGGCACCTCCACCAGCTTCTGCCTGCCAACTTCATCTGCTAACTTCAGCCTGCCAACTTCCATGGGTTTCATCTATTCATGAATATACACCAGTTTCTTTTCACACATCACATTCATGCACATATGCACACCACTAGCCCCAACCCCTTTCAAAATCTTAGTCACGCACACGAGCATGCACCAGAACACCAATGGACACAACCACCCATCTTCTACTCATCATTTATTCATATTCATTGCCCAACTTCAATCCACAAATAACCACTGGCTTCTGTCAATCAGCTCCCAAAAGTGACGTTCAACCAGTTTACAACCACAAATATCACTATGTTTCAGCCTTGCAACATCCAAATGAGAACTCCATTGGCTTCCACCCACCAACATCTGCCAGCTTCTGCTAGGTCTACCACTAGACATCACATATCACACCCCATGGATATCAGCTGCCTTCAAGCCACAATTCCACACTGCAAATGAACTTACCTTATTATTGCTCCGTAGCATCCTACAGCCAGATAATCATCTCCGTCCATCTGTCTATTCACCTCCTCCAGGTAGAAGAAGACTGAACGTCACAGCTGTTGCTTGCTGTGTTCTTTTGGGGAAGAGGAAAAGGCCCATCTTCATATCCACTCAGCTGCCATGTACTTTTGTGATGTCACAGGTAGTCTGTAGCCAGTGGCAACAGCTGGAGATGTACTGTATCATTATAATCTCTGCAGGCCTCAAAATTGTGGGTACATCTCAGCAGTGATTTATTTGTATGCTTGTTTATTGTTAAAAATATTTATAGAAACCAGCCTTCATGTGTACTGATACCAGGGAAAGATATACCATAAAATGATTGTAGGAGTCCTTTTTTAGCACAAGGGTCACATTTCCCTCTAGGGACCTCCGCCACACACACACACACACACATCTATGTACAGTAGGCTTCATTCCAGCTATGTAAAGGCCAGAGGCTCCCCCCCCCCCAATCCTTCAATCCGCTTAAATAAGAAGCATGATCGAAGTTCAGGAAAATATTCCAACCAGGCAAAAACATTTTGAGGGTGTACAGCTGGTGAGGGGAATGACCTAGAGAGAGTCCAGTGGTCTGCTCTTGACTTGCGGACTGGACGTTCCCCACCCCATAATAAAACCCAAGGGTTATAGCCAGCATTATTTGCAATCAGATGAGACCTATTGAATCAATAGGGTTAATAACTTAAATCCATTGATTTCAATGGATGTACTCTATGATGTATTTGGATATTGTTCCAATTATTAAAAACACCAGCACACAAAAACACTAAAAAAAAAAGCTGAACAGAAAAAGGTAAAGGTAAAGGTACCCCTGCCCATACGGGCCAGTCTTGACAGACTCTGGGGTTGTGCGCCCATCTCACTCAAGAGGCCAGGGGCCAGCGCTGTCCAGAGACACTTCCGGGTCACGTGGCCAGCGTGACATCGCTGCTCTGGCGAGCCAGAGCCGCACATGGAAACGCCGTTTACCTTCCCGCTGGTAAGCGGTCCCTATTTATCTACTTGCACCCGGAGGTGCTTTCGAACTGCTAGGTTGGCAGGCGCTGGGACCGAGCAGCGGGAGCGCACCCCGCCGCAGGGATTCGAACCGCCGACCTTTCGATCGGCAAGTCCTAGGCACTGAGGCTTTAACCCACAGCGCCACCTAGTAGCCACAATAGTTGCCCAAAGCAGACAGGACTAAAACATACAAATGCACACACAGAACTACATACTATATTCTCTTTCTCAACACACACAAACTGCACATTTGCATGTGCCCACATCCATCCATTGACAAGAGAAGACTCCCTGGAAAAGACCCTGATGTTGGGAAAGATGGAGGGCACAAGGAGAAGGGGACGACAGAGGACGAGATGGTTGGACAGTGTTCTCGAAGCTACCAGCATGAGTTTGACCAAACTGCGGGAGGCAGTGGAAGACAGGAGTGCCTGCCATGCTCTGGTCCATGAGGTCACAAAGAGTCGGACACGACTAAACGACTAAACAACAACAACAAACAACATCCATCCATATCTCAATCACACATGCATTACACATGTTCTCACCCATTACCATACTGCACACCTCTCTCAGCTTGACTTCATCATTATGTGCTGTATCACTTGCTTGCTCCATTTTTTTCCCATGTACTGTACTGAGACAGGGGTTCCCTTTTTTGAGCGTGCAGCAAAGAAGCGGAGCTTTAAAAAGGGAAGCACAACAAACTGGTGATGCAGGAATGCTTTACTCTAGTGATTTAGAGACAGGGTGCTTTTCTTTGCCAGCCCACTCAGTTTCCATACTGTCAAAGGACCTATTCTAAGATGCACACTCCTGCACTGCATTCAGACCCACAACACCAGAGGCGCCACACAAACGAGAACGTGTAGCCTGAACCATGTAGCTATGCTTTTTGAAGGGAGCAATGTGTTGCTCCAAAGAAAGGTCCTTGTCATTTATACAAATGGCCACAAGGTGTCAGCTGTTTGTAACTTTATTTTTTTTTTGGAATATATATTTATTTGCTTTTACAGAGGATAAAAAACATCAAGAAAAAAACAAAAATTAAAAATAAAAATTCCAACTTTTAGATTGATATTTGGAAAACTTTCTTTCCTGACTTCCTCCCGCCTCCCTTTTTTGTGTTCCTCTTTACTCAATCAGATACAGCAAATCCTTACCCACTTTCAAAGCTCATTTCTGATTATTAAAATCTTTCTATTATGTCTCCAATCCTTCCTCCTTATGTTTAAACACCTTTAACATATTATTTACTTTTGACATAATATAACTTTAGTCTTTCACCTTTTTTCAATTACTTTTTTACATAACTTTTAAACCTATATCACCAATGCCGTATTATTTTTAAATCCAACATCGTTTTAACATTCATAAACTTTACAGTTTATGAACTGCAGATAAATCTTAAACTTCTTCCAGTCCTCTTCCACCGCTTCTTCTCCCAGGTCTCGAATTCTGCCAGTCATTTCTGCCAATTCCATGTAGTCTATTACTTGCATCTGCCATTCTTCCAAGGTGGGCAAATCTTGTGTCTTCCAGTGCTTTGCGATGAGTATTCTTGCTGCTGTTGTCAGCTGTTTGTAACTTTAAAGGGGAAATCTGCATTAACCTATACAGTAGCCAGAAAAAGGCAAACACATGCAGCACAATTCTATGCATACATGTAGTAAGCACCACTAAACAGGGATGGTGGGCATAGCCAGGATTTAAGCTATGCACCTATCTGTCAGCATCCTGTCTGGCTCTGTCTAGCAGATTCTAAATTAAATTTCTCAACAACTGTTGTTTTAAATTACTTTCTTTTGACCCCGTGCTCAGAAAAACCTGTCAACATTTTTCTACAATGTATACTTTTAGTTAAGTATTTTTTTTTTTTTTACTTATTTACTTGATTTAGTGGGGGGGGGGACACTTGCTTCCCTGCCACACCCATGACTGGGATGACTGCCACCTCGAACGTAGAACAAAGGGGGGGGGGGGGGTTGCGCCGTGTGCGTATTTCACCAAAATATTAATTTTCTGCTTCTCTCTGTCACACCATCCTTCAAAACTTTGGTGGCTATTGGATTCCATTAACCTTGTCAAAGATAGGATAGCAGCAGCTGCAGCAGCAGACAACGCATCCCATGTGAGCCTGGATCTGCTGCCCCTGCGAGCCCTGCCGCCTGAAGCAGCCGCCTCATCTTGCCTCAGGACGTTTTCAGAACGCTTTAGGAGGGCCGAAGTCATACTTTTAATAAAGAAGGCTTCCAGATATTTTGCTGCCCTTAACACAAGCGAGGGGCAGAGGCGCGACGAACGTTGCAAGCAGTTGACCACCTCAGACTAACAGCCTCTGAGGAGAAGCACTCCGAACCTTTGCCCCTCCCCTTTACCCGGCGAAACCGAACCCTCAACGGAAACCTAAGCCCCGCCCCCCGTGACGCAATCGCACGCCGCGGGAGGGTCCGCCCTTTGCCTTGTCCTGTCAGGGTTTCGCAATGCACTGTGGGAGCGAGGCGATGAGCGTCGAGAGCGGCGGCGGGCCGGGGAGGGAAAGGCTCTTGCGCGCGTGCGCGCTCTCCCTCGTCACGTTCGGCTTCTCCTCGGCTCTTCCCGTTCCCATAATGCTCTGCCGCTTCCGTCACTGACGGCTTGTCGCAAACGCGAAGCCCTCGTTCTGCCGGTGGTGGATTCCATCAGTCTCCCCTCACAGCTTGCCCGCCGCCGCCACCACCACCACCCCCCAGCCGAGCCCCCCTCCCCTCCCCTCCGCTTGGCGGTTAAGCAAAGGCGTGGGGGTCGCTTTTGCTTCTGGGCCTCGGCGGCGTCTCCTTCCCTTCCCCCCACCCGTTCTCTTCCCTCCTCTTCCTCCTCCCCCCCCCTTCCGAAATGCCCCCCAAAAAACAGGCACCGGCAGCATCGGGGGCGGGTAACAAAAAGGCAGATCAGAAAAAGAAGGAGAAGATCATCGAGGTGAGACAATTTAGGCCCAATTATCGTGGGGAGGGGGGGGTCAAGCTCTGTTTTGGGGCTGTACCACTAAGGACTGCAGGGAAAGCTTTTTAACAGCGTGGCCTCCAAACCTACCCAATGTTTGCCCTGCATGTAGAAAGTTAACATTTTAGGAAGGGGGCGAGTTTCATCTCATGTCATTTCACCCAGACATGTTCTGGGATGGTGCGTGTTTTCGTCTAGAGAACCAATAAGCCAGGAGATTCTCCCCCCCCCCCCAATTTGTATTCTGATTTTGTGCGATCCGGACACAGAGGTAGGCAACTTTTAGCAGGGTAGTGAAGATGCCACCTCTCTGTAATTACCTGCTTCGTTTCCCTTGGCTGGACTTGGCACCCGGTACAGGTTTCGGAGGCTACACTGATTCTGGTCCCGAGCCGAGTCCAAGATCCTCAGGTGGCGTCATAAATTAGTATTGCCATGCCTGTTTATGTGCTCTCTGCTCCTGTTAATTATTACAAGGCTTTAAAGCATTGCTGGGGAACATGTGGCCTGCCAGATGTTGATGTATTATCACTCCTGTCATCCCTAACCTTTGGCCAGATTGGCTTGGGCTGATGGGAATTGGGAGTCCCCACAGAATCAGGAAGGCCCACAGCTTAGCCACCTGTTTTAAAGAAGCTATAGGTACTGGATATCTCTTAAACAATGACAACTGTAATGCACAGGACTATATGCCTCATATTTTTCTATCAGTATTATTTTTCAGAGGGTATATTTCAGTATTATTTTGAAAGTGGCATGGTAATAAATAAAACGGCTGAGCCCAGGCATTTGTTTCCAATGCCTGAACTTACTGTATTTTTTGCACCATAACACTCACTTTTTTCCTCCTAGAAAGTAAGGGGAAATGTCTGTGCGTGTTATGGAGGGAATGCCTACGGGTGGCATGCCTACAGATTTTCCTCCTCTAAAAACTACGTGCGTGTTATGGTCGGGTGCGTGTTATAGAGCGAAAAATACGGTAACTTCCTTCTATAGTCAGGTCATGATTCATCCAGTCTGGTATTGTTTACACTGGTTGGCCACTGCACTTTTAATGAGGCCTTTCCTAGCCCTACATATTTGCCAGGGATTGAACTTGGACCCTTTCTCATGCAAGTCATACAAAACATGTACTCTGTACACTGAACTATGGCGGTAAAATTCCTACACATCATTATTATGGGAAAGGCTTCCAAATTCCTGATCAAAGGGTAATGTTTTCAGGTGGATAAGCCCTCCAGCATCTCTTCAAAAAAGTAAAGTACTGAAAGGTACAAAATGATTTGTAATGGTGGGATTAAGAGAGCTATGTGCATTTCGGAGTAAAACCCACACAACTTAGTCTGGTTTATTCCTGAGTGATCATGTTTAAACTAATCTGAGTCATTGAACACACTGTTGGGTTTCTACTTCTGAGTGAACATGTATTGATATGGAATTGTAATGCTAATAACCAAATGGCGGTATCCCTTGGTAGGATTCTAAACCAGATAATGTTGGAGTGAGATGAGACTGATAGATGGATTTTGAACCAAAACAAAAATATCATATGCTCCTTGATATTATTAATATAATAATATGATAAAATAAGACGCTGTTCTTTAGCCTTTAAGCCCAACATTCAAATAATTTAACCAGTACACGTGACACACCATATTAAGTTATGACAGTTTGAGAAGTGAAAGGTGAATTGATATGTTACTTTGCCTAAATATGATCCACATGATGTACATCTTTTAAAACTTTTAGATGAAAAGTGTTGGTTCTTTTAACACTGGAGCAATTTCAGTTGCAAAAAACCTTTCTTCTTCTTTTTTTAATGAATATGTATTCCTGTATGAGTGAACAGAGATGAATTCAAAGAGAAAATGCCATATATGTTATATGGGGCAAAATTAATATAGAAAATTTGAAATTATAAATGTACTGCTATTACAGTAGCAATTGGGACCATGTTACACAATATTGTGCCCAAATCAGTTGTATATTGTTGTCAGTAATGTCTTCTGCATGCAGAATATTTTGCTTCCATTTTAATTGTCATCTAAACATGGTTATTGTAATTCTAAATTGTAGTTTG
The DNA here is from genome assembly GCF_951804945.1 of Podarcis cretensis. Taxonomy (NCBI): domain Eukaryota; kingdom Metazoa; phylum Chordata; class Lepidosauria; order Squamata; family Lacertidae; genus Podarcis; species Podarcis cretensis. The sequence continues at coordinate 113,891,903 of NC_137170.1, read as the reverse complement.
TTCTAATCCACGACCTCAGAAACCTTTAAGTTCTTTTAAAAAAGAATTATCACAGTCCTGTAGTTACTAAAAAATTATTGATAACTGGGTAGGCTCACCCTCCTTTATGTGCATGGCTCTACTGAATCATCAGATTTTATCACTGAAGAGAATATTAGATACACATCGCAAGACAGATGCATATGATTTAAACTGAGCTGTAAAGAGCCTTCATAGATTTATACTAGAATTGGTGTTTTTTGTCACTAGATAGCAGTTAAAATGTATTTATTTTCTAACAGAGTTAAAAGTAAAAAGGTTTTATTTGGAGTTTTAAGTGTTTGACTAAACAGATGTGCACTAAAAGTGAATGAGTGTTAAACTACATTTTCTACACATTGAAAAATCATGCTAGCTAATAACATTCCTTCAAACCTTTGAAATTAGGACAAAACCTTTGGCTTAAAGAATAAGAAAGGAGCGAAACAGCAAAAGTTTATCAAGGCTGTGACCCATCAAGTTAAGTTCGGTCAGCAAAACCCACGGCAGGTAAGTAAATGTTTACTTGACTTCACTGTTCTCTCTTTGCACTTGTTATAATGTGATTGTTTTTTCTATTATGTTGCATCATAGGAGTGTGGAGCTGTCAGAAGATGGGTCAATTAAGTTAGGTCCTTCTTTGTTGGATAAATTTGTGTTAAGGGGCAGCCGTTATGTTTATGGATGTACAGTCATACCTTGGGTTGAATGTGCTTCAGGTTGACCTCGTTCGAGTTGCGCTCCGCGGCAACCCAGAAGTAACAGAGTGCGTTACTTCCAGGTTTCGCCGCTTGTGCATGTGCAGACGCTCAAAATGACGTCACGCACATGCGCAAAAGTGGCGAAAAGCGACGCTCACATGCGCAGACATTCCGTCGCTAGCTATATTTGCTTCTGGATGCGAACGGGGCTCCAGAACGGATCCCGTTCGTATCCAGAGGTACCACTGTATTGTGAGATTAGGCCATACTCACAGCAGAGAAAGAGGTGATGGGCTATAGATAGCCCTTGGGCTACATGGAACAGTTCAAAATATATTAATGTGTCTTTTAAAATAAATTATTATATTTATTTATATCTCGTATTTTTCCCAGACTGGGACTCAATGTGGTTTACAGATGAAATAGAAAAAGGGGGGGGGGGGGGAAGAATAATAATTGAAAAGTAATTAATTACTTGTACAATTAATATATAATATCTGTATGAATATAGATAATAACAACAATAAAATGCCAAAATATGGTTAGTTAAAAAGGTAAGAAAATGCTTTCAAACTCCTCACAGCTGCACCAGAGAGGAGAAGGAAACACACAAGCCCAAGTTATGCACAGGCTCGTTCCGCTTATAATGTCTGGGAAAAGGCCATTATGAATTATGTTTTAAGGATATTGTATCATGCACTTTGTCTTAAGAGTTGTGGTATGCACTTACACACTCCCGCTGGTCTTGTAAATACCTGTTCTGTGTGTTGTTTTAGGCTGGTCAAGCAGAAGGTGACAAGAAACTAAAGAAAGATGATAAGAAGAAAGAATTACAGGAGCTGAATGAGCTTTTCAAACCTGTGGTTGCTGCACAGAAAATCAGTAAAGGCAAGCTTTCTTTGGATGACTTCCATTTTCCTGCCTCAGTGCATCTCAGATTTATGCATTACTTGATCTGGAAAGTTACTAAATAATCAGCATATCTTGCAGGTGCCGATCCAAAATCAGTAGTCTGTGCTTTCTTCAAGCAAGGGCAATGCACAAAAGGGGACAAGTGCAAGTTTTCTCATGACTTGACCTTGGAGAGAAAGTGTGAAAAGAGGAGTGTTTACATTGATGCCAGAGATGAAGATCTTGAAAAGGGTAGGTTACTTCTTGAAAATTGCAGACAAATTGTTTTTCTGTTGTAGTTTTTAGAACAAATCATGTCTTTGAGGAAGTAGATATAAATGCAAGTCTAAATAAGTGCTTCTTCTTTTCATTGGATTTTCATACATACTTATGTAAAGGACAAATTACCTGCATTTCTACAGATTCACTGTAGTCTGTGGTTTCAATTTTTATAAGCATTTAAACCAGGGTTAAAATTGGTTACAATGAAGAAATGGAGCTCTTTGATCTGGGATGGTGACTCTCCAGCCCATGAGCCAATCTTGTTGTGCCAGGGGGTCCATCTTGGGATATTTTTTTTCCCCTTTGCAAACAGCAAATAGGCTTTAAAACAATACTATACTGGTTTTGGAAGTCTCAAAAGTTGGGAGTTCAAAGTGCAGCATCAGCTGGCATAGTGATGTCATAGTAGCTGCATTCATCTGTCACATTTGGCCCACCAGGATGTGAGGAGAGTGATCTGGCCCAGTAGCCAGAAAATGTTCCCTTCCCCTGTCCTAGATAATGGTATCTCTTGGCACTGTCTCGTGCTTTTACTCTGGGAGAATGAATGTAAAATAAGAGAGCTGCAGATTGATCAGTGGCTATATTTACAAACATAGCACTTAGGAAAAGACTCCTGTGAACATGCTTCAGCATAATTCAGATGCAATGCTAAATTATGGTTTGGTGTTACATGAACAAACGTGCGCAGACTTTGGACTCATACACCCAACCCCTTCCTCTGGTGTGGCTAAGAGGAGCAGTTTGGAAGCTTTTCTCTCCCCCCCCCCCCCCACTTCACAAGAGTTTGGACTTACTAGTTAGTTGGTTTTGATACCTGAACCTGGTTTTCTAAGGTAATTATTTTGATCTTTCCTTGAATTCATTTATTCCTCTTGTTGCTTCATCCAAATATTTCGCTATTTGTCTTCATCTTAGCCCTGCCTCCCTTTGCACTTTTAATTCCTTCTGGCTTACATCTTTTTAATATGCCACTTGCAGTATAAACACAAAGGTAGAATTCAAATATTTATATAGGAGAGCTTTGCTGGTGGTGTTGAACAAGCTTAGTCCCCTTCTTCCCTTGTATAATGAAATGTTTTGCTGCTATATGTAGACACAATGGATAACTGGGATGAAAAGAAACTGGAGGAGGTAGTGAACAAGAAGCATGGTGAAGCTGAAAAGAAGAAACCCAAAACCCAAATAGTATGTCTGTCTTGTTTTGTATTGGAATACCTAGTTTAAATCTTATGTATTACATACCTCATTTTTAGCAGAAAAAAGTTTATAAAATGACAGGATATTCTTATTGTGTGACTTGTGACTGAAAATAAGCTGTGATGCAAATAAGCTGAATTGTTAAAAAAATACTATGGCAACAGCTTGAACTTTTAAGGACAAAATAGCTCAGGGACCGCCTGGTGATGTTATATGATAATGCCAAGGTACGATAAACAATACTAAATAGAATGAGAAGTAGCTCAGAGATGTAATTACTTTATGTAGTTATTAGTACAATATAGCTAAAATCCAGTCCATAATAATTACAAGTACTCTTGTTTTGAAACTATACTGTTTACTAGTGTTGATCAAAACCTTATGTGTGATAATTAGTTGATTCAGCAAATGGAGTCTGGAAGTCTAGTTTTATAACCCATTACTATTAAATTTGAGTATTGGGGGCTGGGGGGCTTGTGTTATGTTGTAAATAAAATTCTATTTTAAATAATTGAGTTATAAGGTGTAATTGCTGTTCACTGTATAGTACAATGACATATAGATGGCAATTCTGTGGTGTCACAAAATTATTTCATAGACTGTAATCTCAAACTTGATTTTATTTAAAAGTAGATATTCACCGTAACCTGCAAATCAAAGAACAATGATTGAAACATGATACTACTTTCCTAGGTAAAAATGGTTCCATGTAGGTCTTATTCTTCCAAATCAATATAAATGTATACTTTTTTGACTAAAGGTAACTATTAAACCAGAGAGCTAGCTCAGATGTACACAAGTTGTTGCATACACTCATTGGGGATTTTACCCTTTGTTGAGATAATGGCCTTCCTATGTCATTTTCACCAATTCTTTTTAACTCCTTGAGTTTTTGGAAATGTTTGCCATAAAGCCTGAGTGGTAAGGAATGCTGCTCTATACCTTCTAAGCCCAGCTGAATGTATTTTGCATTTGCTGCCAAAGTCAAGAGAACTTAACATTTCTCCGTATTGTGCCAGATTCTGCTATGTAACCACTGCATTCAGTCATGATTGATTTACACATGTCATACATTTAGGGGTTCTGGAAGAAATTCAGTGTCACGCCAAGGTAATAGTTCCATCAGGGCAAGCATTTCAATTTGCCAGACAGAAAGATCCCCCTCTCCTTCCCTTACATGCTCTTGCAGGGGTTATCTCAGTCCCAATTTTGAGGGATGCAGTAGGGAGGAGGAATATTTGTGCCCCATTGCAAAAGCTGAAGTTGTTATACAAAATTTCCACTTATAGGACTCATTGATTGAATCTTGCTCACTGCATCTGATAACTTTAAAAATAGGTACAATTGCTGAGTGAATGTAGATTTAATTATCATACTATGGTAACTTCATCCACTGTGTAGTGCAGCGTTTCCCAAACTTGGGTCTCCAGCAATTTCTGGACTACAGCTCCCATCATCCCAAGCTAGCAGGACCAGTGGTTTGGCATAGACACCTGGTTTGGTGACCAGAGCCTAAGATTCATTCTGCCTATTGTGTGTATAAAATGAAGACAATGTGTGATAATAAATGTTCCATGCAGGTCTGCAAGTATTTCCTCGATGCTATTGAAAACAATAAATATGGATGGTTTTGGGTCTGTCCTGGTGGAGGAGACAACTGTATGTACCGCCATGCGCTCCCTCCTGGCTTCGTACTCAAGAAGGACAAGAAGAAAGAAGAAAAGGAAGAAGAAATTTCTTTAGAAGACCTAATAGAAAAAGAGGTGACGTTGTAGTCATTTTCTCTATAAAAATACAGTAGTTTGTCACTTCGATGTTGTGAGGTTATTTTAGCAATGAGGAGTCTTTAGTTAACTGGATTTTTGTATACCTGAGCCTTAATATGGGCACTTTAATTTTTTTAAAAGGCTTATTTCAGTAAAATATAGCAATTTCTATCTATAATTGGAGTAGATTTATTGGATTACAGCAGATTTTTTTTGTAATACTCTAGTTAGGTTTTTAAAAAAATCAATTTCTGCATCATCAGGAATCAGTACTGATTTCCTGCTTTCAAGGGACAGCTATGTTTACTTTTTTTAAAATGTGTTCATATATTCAAACTGAATACAGTGTAGCACTTAATGTTAAATATCTGGTTACTAATGAATCTGGCTTGCCATGTACTTGGAAAATGTTTACTCAGAGAAGAACATTTATGGGTATTAGTGCATCATCTAGTCTTTTTGACATTAGGTAATCCTTTATTTCATGTTTACTAGTTCCTTGTAGGCTTGGAGGAAACTATGAGAACAATAATGGAGATTTGCTGAGATACATAGAACAAAAGCTTCTGCAGAAGGACTGTATTTAATTGCTTTAAGGCTTGTTCTTAATGCACTGGAGAGAGAAAAATGAATCTTCTAAAAGCGTGCTCAGTTAATAATGTTTTATCTTACAGCGTGCAGCCTTAGGAGCAAATGTTACTAAAATTACTTTAGAGTCTTTTCTGGCATGGAAGAAAAGGAAAAGACAAGAAAAAATTAATAAGGCTGAGCAAGATATGGAAAGAAGAAAAGCAGACTTTAAGGCTGGCAAAGCACTGGTGGTAAGTTCTGTGTAGCCTGATCTATAACATTAAAGTCATGACACACAGGCAAACATTTTTCAGTGAAGCGAAATGTTCCGAACTCTCAAATGTATATTACTGTTTCATATTGTGATCTTTCTTTGTGGCTAGATCAGCGGGCGTGAAGTGTTTGAGTTCCGGCCAGAGCTGGTTGATGCAGATGATGAAGAAGCAGATGACACTCGTTATATTCAAGGAACAGGTGAAGATGAGGTAAAGGAGATGCAAGAGGATTGTATGCAATCTCAAGACAACCAAAGAATAACCTTATTTCCATGGTTGAGGAACTTACATAATGAACTGTAGCATTATTAGGGACCACTATGTACCAGGTGCCTTTGGATCACAGCATGATCTGCTGTGGCTCAGCTGCACTGAATGCAGTGGGACTTAAAGCCTACACTGATTCTGCTGTAAGTAAAATTAAAATAACTTTTTTCCCCTTTCAGGTTGATGAACAGGGGGATGTAAATGATGTGGACTTGAACCTGTATGTTCCAAAAGCCGTAGATGAGACTGGAATTACAGTAGCAAGTCTGGAACGATTTAGCACATACACTTCGGCTGAAAAAGATGGTAAGATTTGTATGTTCTGTGTTCTTAAGATCTGCAGTAGTATTTAAATTTTGAAAGGTTATTGATATGTTTGGGATTTTAATTGATATATTCAGGATTGTAGTCAATGAAGCTGCCCTGTTTATGCAAGAATGGCCTTTCCATTCCTTCCCCACACTCCCTCTGATCTCTTCTAGGGGTTCCCCCAACTCACTAGAGCAGATTTGGGGGCAGAGGAAATTCCATTGTTAAAGTGGAAGTCCTTGGCACAAATGGAATTCTGTTATTGGATTCAACCTTTCATGCATGGGTGTAGGCAGGAGAGACAGCTGCCCCCCCCCTAAATCGAGTAAATCAATAAAAAATACTTAATTAACTGAGGTTCTGCCCCTTCTAGCATAAATCCTGGCAACGCCCATGCTTTAATGTTTTGTGCCACAGTGTGCGACTCCTATGTTTTCAATTTATCCTTGCAGTTTGTATATGGAATGGATTGCAAAACATTAACTTGGGTAGAGGTAGTTATCCCTTTTAAAAAGTTACTTATGTATCTTTCCTGTACACGGAAGATATATAGCATTGTATCCATTATGACCCATCCAGCTCTATATATAATGGAATATAGATTGTTAGTTAAATAAGTAAATAAATTACCAGTGTGAAAATTAAATTTTATCTTTATAACTTAGGGTTACGATAATGTCACTCATTTCCCCATTCCCCTCCTTTCCATTTCTCATTCTTTCTAAAATCTTCAGGATAGAGACGATGGAAAAATGCATTGGCATATTTAATATCCATTTTCTAGCTCTTGTTGTGGTTTTCTTTGGAACACATTATTTCTGAAGCTGCTAAAATTGTATAGTCACTATACACAGATTAAAATGAGAACATTACTGGCCTACAGGTTTGGAATCTAAAAGACATGATAAAAAGGAGTGGGGGTGATAGGGAGAGGAAAACAAGCAGGCATCAACTCTTATTATTATTATTATTATTATTAATCATTATTTATACCCCACCTATCTGGCTGGGTTTCCCCAGCCATTCTTGGCGGCTCCCAACAGAATTAAAAACACAATAAAACATCAAACATTAAAAACTTCCCTAAACAAGGCTGCCTTCAGATGTCTTCTAAAAGTCAAATAGTTGTTTATTTCCTTGACATCTGATGGGAGGGTGTTCCACAGGGCGGGCGCCACTACCGAGAAGGCCCTCTGCCTGGTAACATAGTTCTTAAAATGACAAGCTTGAATGGAAACAGTTCAGAAAGAGGAGAAGCTAAATTACCAACTGAACTTTAAACCAGGTCTATGGAGAGAGGCCTGATGTTCCTTTGCCCTCTGCTACCATTAGGAAAAAGCAAAACAAAACAAAAAATCACAAAACAAAAATATCAGCAACAAAAGCAGTCACTCTTGGTGAGCTCACAAGCAAAAAATGTGGAGGAACACTATAAAATTAAAGCAGCGTAATAATGGCCACCAAACTCCCAAGAAATTCCTATCAAGGAGAAGGCTCAGATAAAGGTGTAGTTTTTAAGTCCAGGAAGCCTCTGAGGGACTTGAGTGTAAGTGTGCTCAGGACTAAGTAGCAAATATTTCTGATTTCTCTGACGTTTACTTCAAAATAAGGGTGGTTTGCTCACTCTGGAAAGTAACAAAGTAGTTCAATTAGCACACAAACTTCCAGCTATGCAGTGGAATTTCTCCTTCCTCTCCCTTCCCCACAGACTCCCTAAATCTGTTTTGGGGTTTCCCCCAATCCTTGAGCACATTTAATAATAATAATAATAATAATAATAATAATAATAATAATAATTTATTATTTATACCCCGCCCATCTGGCTGGGCCTCCCCAGCCACTCTGGGCGGCTTCCATAGAAAGCAAAAATACAATAAAATATCACACGTTAAAAACTTAAGGAGGGCCTGTGAGGAGAGGGAAGAAATATTTGATTGCACAAATGGAATTCTCCTAGCGCTGATAGAATTCCTTCATTGGAATCCAATATATATTTTTCAGATACATCAGCCTCACTTTCTAGAGTTGTGTAGCCAATTTTCTTAGCCTGCTTAACATCAGCAGGAAAAATAGGTTGGTGTGTTTAAATGGTACATGGTACGAATTGTTTTCACTTTCAGATAACAAGTTGAGTGAGGCTTCTGGAGGTGGACTGGAGAATGGAGAACAAAGTGATTTGGAAGCTGACAGCGACATGGAGGGCACCCAGGAAAATGGAGTAATTGATGCAGTCCCAGTCGATGAAAATCTTTTTACTGGCGAGGATTTGGAAGAACTAGAAGAAGAACTAAACACACTTGATTTAGAGGAATGAACATTTAGAGGAATGAATCTACTTGACAACGTTAATACTATCTCCATTCTTATGTGGAGTACTCTTGGTTCCTCACACGATTCTGGGGAAAAAAAACATTAAACAGAAATATATTTCCCCCCAATTTTTTCCTGATTCAGTCTTAACCAGCTTAATAAACTTCCCAGATAGTACACTGAGAAAGAACTCTCTTAATGTACAATGACGTAATGAAATCCCCGCCAAAAGTAGGAAGTCGATCACAACTTTTCCAGGATGTGTGAAGGGGTGTGTTGCTACCAAGTCCAGGAAGAGGTCAAGAATTCCTTCAGTAGAACTGCATTTGAAATAAGTATTTTGAGTGATTAAGTTTGTGCTACGATACTGTAAGTCGAAGTGATAACAGGTTGAAATGGCTGTGTTCTTAAAAGTGCTGGAATTGCTTTTGATTATTTGACCAAACAGATACCTAAGGTAGAGATTCATAAAATCACACAAGTATGGTCCCTGCTTCTAAATTTTAAAGTTAATCCACCAAGGTGTAAATAAAGACTATCTGGTTAAAAAAAACAAACCATGTTGGTTCTACATTAGTGTATATGCATGTTTTGCAAATATGCGGTAGATCTAAACAAAAGCACTTCTGCAAGTATGATTAATTGCAGTTTAAAGTGTAATTTATAGATTGCCTCTGTGTGTGAAAAGGCTTCTTCTGCCTGCTGAAAAATCCCAGTATATGCAAAATGTACTTGCCATGACTTCATCATTCTTTCTGGTTTTCAGGCATATCCATTTGTATGTAGTGTAAATTTTGTGAGATTTGGGAATTAGTAGTACTGGAATTCTGCTTTCAGCAATCAAAGCAGGAGATTCCTGCATTCTTTGGAGTACAGAGCCAAATGGATTTAAATTTAGCTGTAATGTTGAAAAAACAAATACCATATTGCAGTGGTATTTTTAAAAAATGTGTTAGCCCAGGTAGTTCAACATTAAATACAGCAACTCGCTTTGCATTTTTTGTAGCAAAGTTTAGAAGTTTTTCTGGCAGAATAGCTTGCAAACCAGTGATGTGGAAAGAGCTTTCAGACAAATGTTGCATTTCATGTGGCACAGACCTCTGGCTTAGAATGTGAATATAGCCTCGTTCATTTCAAAAGTGTTTTTAGTCCCATATTTCAGTACGAATGGGATATGATGCTATATGACCCAAGTACTAAAATCTAGAAATTCTTGATAGATTTTTTTAAATGGAAAATTACTTGGAAGGGATATTGTGAACACTGGAAACTGAAAATGCCTTGACTAATCTGCCAGCTGGTGAGAGGTAATGCTTCATCCAGTACTGGGGGGCGGGGGGAGTTAAAACATAATGCTAAATAAGATAATGCTGAAGATTGATTTGTAGAACTGAATGTTAATGGACTAGCCATCAAAGTTCATAGAACCTTCCCAGCCTGTGGCTGGATTAAAACAGAAAAACTTGGATCAGCCTATACCTAAGTGGGATCTGTAGGGTTGCTTATATATTTTATGTGTACTTTATTTTTCACCGTCTCCTTCATTGCTCACTTTTTTTCATGCAGACCTCTTATTGAGTTGAGATTCATTTGAATCACAACGTCTTGCTTATCTGCCTTAATTTTTCCAGAACCAAGTAGAGTTGTGGGCTTCCGTTTGTCATACATCCTGCTTTTTATTTTTTAAAAAGCACTTGAATTATTTTTTTTAGCACTGCAGTATGCTTGTTTTCAAGGAAAATGAAGAGTAAATGTTGTTGAGCATCTTTATGTTATTCTCTTTTTCAAAAGTTTGGAAAACTTTCCTCTCTAAAATGTAGACTGAAGATTAAACAGCAGACCCAGTCATTTTTAGTTGTGGCTAATGTGACCTTATTTTTGAAGTAGTAATTCTTACATTATTACTATGCCAAGCAAACCTTAATAAGACACAAATGACTTCTTTGATTCCTCTATCCTGAAAGTGGGTTAGCCTTTTGAATTGTAGTGGATGATTGTGTTTATACTTGTGCTATTATTTTCCAAAAGACATTGAATAACTTTGTATTCAAGTTCAGTTATAGTGAAGGAAAAGACAAGATCATGTTGAGATTGAATCCTCAGTTTAATTGCAGTGTGCAGTGAACCACATGGAGAAAATGCATCTAGATCATATAACATGGGAATTATTGTAAATCAGTGGCTCTGCAGCTCTTAATTTTCTCATGTACAGTGTGTTATGATATGTTCTCTTCCAAAACTACAACATGTTTCCTGACTAAATATTCATTTCAGCCATATTCCTGCATTTGGCAGTGTTTTGTAAAATTATAAATAGCCTTGGTTGAAAGATGACTCCCCCAAAATTTCTTACTAAGTAATATGGTACAAGACATATTAAACTGGGGGAAGTCTCACTAAATTTTAGAGTAGTTGAAATTTCTACACATAGTTTAGCAAAACAGTGGCTTTCAAATTTTCATGAGGTTTGCTAGATTTTGTGTTCCCCCTACTTCAACTGAGGCTGACCTTAAGGGTGTTCCCACTGTTCCTCTGCAGTTGTAAAATTGATTGCCACAAATGATATTTTCATTAAGGGATCCCTGAGAAGCTTCCCAGGTACTCCAGGATTCCCTGAAATATAGTTAGGAAACCACTGTTAATAGTCATCTTTTCATATGCGTCCAAAACTGTAGGGATGGGGGATCCCAAACTTAATCTAGTCAGGTGGTATGGTGTGGTATATCTTTCTAGTCATGTTATAGTCATGACTTTGCTTTGTGACCCTTCTTTTTGTGTTTGGTTGTTTTCTAGAGATTAATGAATTTTTAACCGTGCCTAGAAATGTTTTGCCCCAAGTGGATAATTGGGAGCTCTAGTTCCCAAATTGTAGGATGGGATCCCCGTCAGGTTTGAAATGAATGAAGAGTGGGTGTAAAGACCCTTAGACACAGCATGTCTTACCTACCACCCAAAGTCCTGGATAGTCTGCAGTGGACACAGCTGTGCTTAAACGAATTTTGTAGGCCTGGGGAGAGGAAACTGACTCTCCAGCTCTTCCCATCATCCTTGACCATTGACCAAGCTGCCTGAGGCTGCTGGGAGTTGGAATCACAGGTTCCTCACCCTTAGATACCTATGGAGGAGATGATTGACACTTGAGGAGTGGGGGCAGAAGGTGTAAACTTGGAAAGGGAGCTGAGCTGGAAAAGTTTGAAAAATTCTGCCTGACTTTGTTACAAAGAGGCGAGAGAACCTTACAGATGTTGGTCATCTGTATGCGATCTGTAAAGGAACAGCACTTTGCCTACATTTTTCACTTGAAAAGGTGAGTGAAATATCCTCTATTTTTGTACATGGTGTGTGATGTAGGAATCATTATTTACATCCTGCCTAGCATATTTACTCTTGAATGTGTGTCTGTATATTGGGGCGGTCCACCAGTGATCACGATTGGGGAGGCGGCTACTAAAACAATTCCTATCCTTCAGCACTGAAATCAATGCATACTTTGAGAAGTAAACCTGCTTACATGGGTTTAAAAATTGGAAATTGTGATTTTGTAGTCCTCTGTCGATGGAGTTATGGGAAGGTCTGAATTCAGTGTAGCCCTTTGCTGTGTGGTCTTGCACGTTCACATACTCGTAATAAGGGAGATGCAAAGATTATTCACTAGTGAGGGTACTACTCAAATACAGAGCACAACTTAAAACACTTGGTGTCCTCTAATAAGTATTGCCTAGCTACCATGCAGATCTAGTACATCAGCAAATGGATGCCTTTTGTGATGAGAGAACCAGCTGTTACCTTTATTTAAAACCCTGTTTAAGTGCTCCCTTAAGGTGTTTTTTCCAGTTAACTGGTGGGCATTGCTGGCAGGTGGTGATGTATATTAAATTAGTTGACATGGAAATCAGTGAGCCCACAAAATTGCCATTTCACCATCTTCTCAAATTTTCACAGCCCTCTAGTGGCTATGGTGGCTCATTTACCAGAAGTAATGTATTTAACATTAACTCTGGAAGTATATACTCGATTCTGACCGAACTAGGCTCTCTTGGTATATTTTGCAACCTACAATAAATTAGGCCAAAGATATTTGAGAAACAAGTTACCCACCCCATGTACTGTATTGGCCCAAATATAAGCTGCACCCGAATATAAGCCACACCTTTAAAATTCAAGGGGGGAGAGAGAAAAAAAGACAATACCTGAATATAAGCTGCTCCCTTAAAATTCCGCAGACACTCACACCCATTCCGTTTTAGTGTATGTCTGTTTCAGCAGCGATATCGTAAAAGCCAATTTTTGTAAGGTCGCGAATTTAAGCGGCACTTTAACTTTTCAGGGTCAGAATTTGGTAAAAAAAGTGAGGCTTATATTCAGGCCAATACGGTATATACTGTATATGCAGAGCCAAGATATGTGCAGGAACACCTTCACCCTATAAGCAGCATACACAGTTCCCAGTTAAGAAATGCATCCAAGCTAAAATTCTGTTGTTGGTCTCACTTTAATAGCCACCTCACCAGGTTTGCATACCCTGTTCTGTTATAAAAGCTTTCTTTAGTTTAATTACCTGCTGGTCATTGTGCTGGCATCCAAGAAATGAGCTGTTTCCTGTGTTTGTTGCTTCTGCCGTTAATGCTGTGAACCATTAATGAAATGCAGGAGAGAGTGGTGTTGAATGCTCATAGACTTGTAGATTTTCTCCTTTGCTCTCAGTCATGTTATGTTATTATCAAAGTGGAAAGTACCCACAGCACCAATCAGATGCTTCTTTCCCATTCCTGCCCCTTAAAGGGAACATAACCCTGTGAGCCTATATAGTTTTACCAAAGAGGAGTTTGAAGCTTCATGTATACATGAGGAAATTTAAGTCTGGATCCTTGTGCATTTGTTTTACCCCATGCAGTCAGATGTGCTAGCAGTTTTATTGTTGCACCATCCTTTTAAGGCTCTACCATATTATCAACTATTATATTGTAAGCTGCCCCGGGACTCCTATGATGAAGAGTGAGTAAGCAATCTTATAAATAAACAACTTTCGTCTGAGTATAACCCAATGCACCTTTGAATTGTAGGTTGTATGCTTTCTTGAAGTGACACGCATGCACATGGCTACCAGCCCCTTTTAGAAGTGACAACCACTTTTGTGGGTTCATCCCATAGTGCAGGGATGGCATACATCGGGACCAGAAACTGAATGTTCCTCTTGTCTGGCCTTTGGAGTTCTCAGTCTACACTATCCCCAGCCCTCCTTCATAACTTCCTTGAGTGTTTTTGTCTGTCTGGAATGTGTCATTGTTGTCTGATCATGCCTCTTGCTCAGAAGTGGCCTGTCTTGTTTCGCCACCAGAGGCAAAAATGGATTGGGCCACCCTACCACCACCACTTCCATTGTGCACCGGAGCACTCCTCCTTGCCAAACTTGGCAAGAGTGAGGCGGCGTTCTGCAAAGCCCCTTGACGCTCGTCTCTGCCCCAGAGGCAGAGAAGACAAGCGGAAACGCCTTGCGCCAGAACAACCCCCTCTCACTGACTTTGGCAAGAGGGGGACATTCTGCCACCGGTGGCAGAAGCAGTGGGGCTTCACCCTGCCTCATCAGTGAGCCAGCTCTGCTCTCGCTTGGCTGGATAGAAAGGTGTGGGTGTACAGAAATCATGGGTCATGCATGGCTTTTTTTATCTAGTAACCATCATAGAACAACCAACCAAACTCAGTAGAAACATTTGAGTTTTTTTTAAAAAAAAGAGAAGCTCAAAGCCAATGACAACTTGCCCTGTTGTTGTTATCACAAAAGTGCTGTAACTGGCTGTAGATAACATGGGTTTAGTCTTGTGGTGAGTGAACAAGTGCTTCTTGAGGTAGGCATGTATATCCTGATGTGGCATTACGGTTCTGGAACTGCAAATGTGGAAACAAAGCTAATCCCATTTAAGATGCTGTTTCTATCCTTTAATCTGTTCAAAATTACGATGCTAAACTGCAAGAAAACAGCAGCATTGACTGGTGACAAAATTTTAGAAAACAGAATTACTGGTTGGAGTCAAATGAGTAAAGACAGATGTAATCCAGAAATGGAAAACAAAAGCTTTACCATCTGCATACCAGACTGGTTCAGCCACCAGTCATGTCTCTTCTCCCATGTTAAAGGAAGCATGCCTTGCCTTTAAAAAATGAATGTGTGTTTTAAAGCATCTCATGTACATTTCAACTTTGATCACCCCGACCTTTATTTTTTAAATAGGCAAAACTAATTGCCAAAGGCCAGCTGGTATAATGCAGTTCGTATCCACTTAAAAAATAAAGATGCTAGGCAATTTCCTCCAGCATCAATTCCATTTTAAAGGCTGATTGGCGCATGAATTCTCTGCTAAAAATACAGCCAAGTAAATGCAAGTGGGGCTATCCCATTGATCACTGGAGGGGAAAGTATTGTGGATGAATTTGGAAATCTATCTGCGATAGCAACTAAAGAGTGCTGCCCTTATATGTACCGTAGTTCTAGTCTAAAGCAGCCGAATGTTATGTGTGAACCCTATGTCTGCATGAAATTACCTGCATCTGGACAGCAAATAAATCAATGCATGTACATAACTGTATGTACGTTCCAGAGTGTGCAAGCTGGAAAGAAGGTAAGTATACATGCCATTTCCATAGGTACTGATAGGTGGAAACATCAAGTTCCACTTGCTTGGGGATGGATTTTCCATCCTAGTGCAGCTTACCATGCTACAAATGGGACATTTGATGTCATAAGGGTGTCAAGTGATTGGCCCACCTGTAAAAATGGCCCATCAAAGGTGGGGAAATCCAGACCAGGTTCAGTTCACCACCCCTCTTCTAGGCAGAGACCTTGGTCCTGGTCTCATCTTTGAACTGTAGAGTGTAATATATGAACTGATACAAAGTCTTAGCTTTGTCCATTTGTGGCCCATGACAGATCAATGATTGTGTCTTGCAAACTAACCAGTATTTTCACTGTATCCAATATCTACATCCTGTCCAACCTGAAAGCTCAAGAGGGAAAGGGAAAATGACTGTCAAATGGGATACACCAGCCCTTGCGATTAAGTTCACGTACATTTTCACCACTTGAGCGTAAAGAGGAAGAAAATGTTAAAGGTTCCATGTTTGCCTTTTTGTATTGTTTACCACAGATGCCAGGTAAGCGGTTGTTTATAAGCTTGGGATAAGTATTATATGGTGGTAATAGGAAAAGTTCAGGAAAGGGGCTGTAGCTCAGTGGCAATGCCAGATTACCCGATAGGAGAGTAGACACAGGCTTATGGGCCCCACACCTTTTAGGGGCCCCACAACATAGGATCAAAATATTTATTTGATCTTGAAAGAAAATTACAAGAACATATTAGGAGATAATTTGCAAGGAGGCCCCTGAGATTTTGACTGCTAAGGAGCCTCCACAGCATTTAATCTGGCACTGTACAGTGGTAGGGCACCTGCTACCTGGTAGGACTGGGAATATCCTGTCTGAAACCCAGCCAACGTTAACAATACTGGACCAGTGGTCTAACTTGATATGAGAAAGTTCCTCCAATATGCCACTGTGAATCCTCTCCCACTATATTCCCTCGCATTTTAAATAAAAGAGAGAGGAAAGAAATATACGTGTTTTGGCTGTCTTAAGATGTAATCAATGGTGTGTGCATGAATGTAATAGGCTGTGCTATGCATTTGGGGGGGTGTTCTTAGCAAGCCAGAATTAATCAGGAAAGGGATCAATGTGGGAACAGTTAATATGACTCTCAGTTGCCATGTATTCACTAACTTCAATTCACTAACCAAGAAACAGCCCACAAAACATTTCTCACTCATTAAAATTATGTGTTTTGATTTGGATCTCCTCTCTGCTTGTCACATTCATCACATTCCAAGATAATCTAGAAGCAGGAAAGAAAATATCCCACGTTCTAATAAATAACTTGTGAAATATACAAGGCCGTTTTCTGTCGGCGACCGAGAACTTTGTACAGCAAAAAGAACTTGGACATCCGCAAATATTTTTACTCTTGGAATGGATGCTGGCTGTTCATGTATCATTCCGTTGCTATTTTTATACACATAAAGGAAAATGCCTAAATGTTTCTTAATGCATTTTTAGACATCTGCAGAATAGTTCCTCGGGGGGAAATGATTGTTAAGGGGCAGGTCTTCTGGGCATCATTGTTCCATTTTAGAGGATGGTGGGTTTCCATGTGAGTCTGACTGTGCCTGGCCCTAGTTGGTGGCAAAGTTCTGGTGAGTCATTTATTCATCAGAACAAAGAGGAAGGAGGAAGGGCGAGACACCATTGATTCTTATCAATATAGAGATTGAGCAGAAACTGAAACGAGCTTTCAGCTCAAGCAACTAACCCTTTAGGTTTGCTTCTTGAACTATATATTGCTTTTCCGTAGACCAATCTGATGTCCTACAGTTTTTATACTACAGCTCCTGTAATCACTCACCATTGGTTATGCTGATAGGAGCTGTAGTCCAAGACTTCAGGGCTGGCATAGACCATTAACACTTTGGCAGCCAGGCAGTTCTATTTACCTTCCAAGTGTGGCAACTATAAATATTTGGGGAGGGAGGGCTGTCAAAAAATCAACATGTGTTGAAATCTGTAGGAGGCCCTTGAGCTTACAGTATAAGCTGCTCTTCCAGTCGGCTTTGCTGAGTGCCCATCTCTCCCACTACCATTCACTGTCTCCCCAGGTTAGTGGAGGTGGCAGGCCTTCCCAGAGTCTCAGTAGAGCATATTTCCCCACAAGCCATCACTCATTTCAGTCCTGGGGGTTCCGGAACTAGTCACTCCATTCCCACCACCAGTGAGAGAATATGCTTTGGCAGAGCCCTCAGAGGCACCTGCCACCACTGCTAAGGCCCACATCCTTTCCTTGCCCTCTCCAGGTTTGGAGAACAGGGTGGCAGCACGTCCAGAATCAAGGTGTGAGTAGGTCCCCGTTTGCTTCCTTGTTGCTTGCAAGTATTCAAAAGGGCCCTTGGTTTTTTAAGCGCTTGTAGCTTCACTTGTTACAACTGTAATAAATGAATAACTATGAAGAATGAGCAGCATCAGTTTGGACATCAATTAGGAAACCCCCTAAACCCTTTGGTCTCTGCTTTTAATCCATGAGCTGAATTGTGCCTTCATGCCTGTGTCATCTATGAATCAGACTGCTGGCCTCAAAGAAACCCCGTGTTACCAGAAATCATGCCGTCTCCAGAGTAAACACTTTGGTTTACTCTTTGGTTACTTTGGTAAAGGGCTTTGGTTTTCATTTTAATCACCCTCCCATAGAGGCTGCTTAATCAGATTAATGCTGAAGCCTCGCTTTTGCTGAGTTCCGGGCCTGCCCACTCAACCACCTACCACTCAGGGTCTTTTCCTTTAGCAATCTGAAGGGGAGAAATGCTTTCGGTGGATTTGCTCAGAGAAGCTGTCTGAACCCACCACAAGCTAGTGTCGTTCAAGAATCTGGAGCCTTAACTGTCTTTTAGCACCGCAAAACCACCTCTGGTTTTCTAATAAGTTTCCTCCTATTTAATGAATTTATTGCAAGCTGCTTTTGAGAACATGCTGCACAAAAGCAGCTTTAAAACAAAGATATAAAACTACCTCCCCACCATCTCTTTAAGATGCATCTATCAATGTCTACTGAGGGACGCAGGTGGTGTTGTGGGTTGAACCACAGAGCCTAGGGACTTGCTGATCAGAAGGTCAGTGGTTCGAATCCCCACAACGGGGTGAGCTCCCGTCGCTCGGTCCCTGCTCCTGCCCACCTAGCAGTTCGAAAGCATGTCAAAGTTCAAGTAGATAAATAGGTACCGCTCCAGCGGGAAGGTAAACAGTGTTTCAGTGCACTGCTCTGGTTCGCTAGAAGCAGCTTAGTCATGCTGGGCACATGACCTGGAAACTGTACGCCGGCTCCCTCAGCCAATAAAGCGAGATGAGCGCCGCAACCCCAGAGTCGGTCATGACTGCACCTAATGGTCAGGGGTCCCTTTACCTATCAATGTCTATTAGTCCTGACAGCTGTATACGACCACCATAATATTAAGAAGTTGCCTGAGACAGACAGAGCACTGATCCACCATATTCTACACTGACTTGGAGGCAGGTGTCCAGGGTTTCAGACAGACTTTTCAAGCCCTTCCTCACAGGCGTGAAACCTTTATCAACCTTCCAATGGCCACATGCCAGAGGTGGGTGAGGTCAGGGGCAAAGGGGAGCTGAGGGAAGAGGATGCAAATGTTACCTTTGTGCTGTAGGTTAGTGTGGTGTTAACATGAGAGTGCTGGAGGTGAAATAGTTAAACAGGTTACCCAATCAGGATCCAGGGGGGTGGAGTCAGAGGGACTATAAAACCAGCTCTGGGAGGAGCAAAGGGAGGAGTTCGTTGGGAGTTGGGTGGTTGGTTGGAGTGGGAGTGAACTGGGCTAGAGTTTGTGGGTAGGTTGAGTTAGTGTAGCGAAATAAGCTGAGTCTGGAATAGTTAGGGGCTAGGAAGACATGTAAATATCTGAGAGGTGGTTTAGTGAGTGAGAGCAGGTAGCAGAAGTTATAGGTCTGGATAGGCACCCCATGATTGTAATTGACCAGTACCGTTTATGAAACCACACACTTGTTAAACTGCAATAAATAAACAAAAGTTTATGTTCCAATTGAACCCTGGCTGGACTCAGTATTGTACTAGGTAGGGCCCAGGTGCTGGCAGCGAGAAATAAAGTGGTGGGACAGGGATCAATAGATGGTGCAACGTCCGGGGACCCTGTGTGATCGCCACAGTTAGTTTCTACACACACCCCTCCCTATGCTCCCTCCATGCAAGAGGAATTCTCAGAGTCCCATGCGAGTCAGGCAATTACAACAGCATGGACCACTCAGTCAGTAATCTAAGGCATTGATTCTGTTCTTTGGCTAGCAGCAGACTGGTTGTCTGTAGGTTC
Source organism: Podarcis cretensis (assembly GCF_951804945.1). NCBI lineage: Eukaryota > Metazoa > Chordata > Lepidosauria > Squamata > Lacertidae > Podarcis > Podarcis cretensis. The sequence goes on along the minus strand of NC_137170.1, from coordinate 113,872,379 downwards.
TAGTCAATTCGGAGGTAGTTTTCAGTGAAGAAGACTGGGGAGAATTGAGTTTAGCCCTGTATCGGGAAGTTTTCAATGAATGACATTTTATGTTTTTATATGTGCTGGAAGCCACCTAGAGTGGCTGCGGAAACCCAGCTAGATGAGTAGGGTATAAAAAATAAAATTATTATTATTACTATTAAGAAAAGTGGTTCTGAAGGAGTTTCTCTCCCACCCCCTTACCCTCCCTGTGTAGGCCTGACTTAAGACAGACAAGGCTATGTTTTTTTTCCCCTCCTGTTCCTGTTCAATTGACTTCAGTAAAGTGTTTACAGTTTATTCTCTCTCTGGACTTTTGTATGCTCCACTCCCTTCACTCTGCACACAGGGCTAATGAAAGGTGGAATATTTAGGGCCTGACAGAGAAACTTGGGGAGCTGCATATGCCCTGCCCCTGGGCCTGAGGCTTCCCAACCCTGTCTGGATAGGCACTTAGAGATTTAACCTGGGACCTGCAGAAGCAGCATCAGGATTCTGAGTAGTGGTGTGCTATTGCTCTCACTTCCTGACTGCAGGTATCCCAGACATATCTGGTTGGCTACTGTGGGAATACATTAATGGACTAGGTATGGCACTCAGAACCAGCACTCGGTTAGTCGTCTTTAAGATGCACAAGCCTTTTTTTGTTCCAGTCAGCACAAGTTTTTTTCTCCCACCTGTTTGAAGAGATTAGCATTTAGGCCATACAGACCCAAGGCAGAAGGAACCGCAGCTTTGGCAGGATGTAGTTAGTTAGTTAGTTAGTTAGTTAGTTAGTTATTTACTTACTTACTTACTTACTTACTTACTTACTTACTGACTGACTGACTGCCTTTATAGACTGCCTTTCAGCCGTAACAGCTCCCAAGGCAATTTTACAATTAAAAAACAGCAACACAGTTCCCGTGTAAAGAATTAAAAAAAACAAAAAATGTAAACCATCTTACAAAGCCATGCCCTCACTTCAAATGATATTGCCTGAATCCAGGTGCAGAAACAGAGCGCAGCAGGACCCATGAAAAACAGTGCTCAGGGCCCAGAAAAATGTGGCACAATGGGTCAGTGCATCTGGCTGTTAACCAGGAGGTTGCTGGTTTGAGCCCACTCAGAATTCCTACATTGTAGAGGGTTGGACTAGATGACCCTCAGGGTCCCTTTCAACTCTACAATGCTATGTCAAACCCCAAGCCGTAACATGCCAGGCTACGGCTACCCATTTGCCAGTCCGTTAAGACCGAGGGTTTGGAATGTCTTGATCGTTTTAATGTATGCCGCCATGATATTCTTACGAGTTGGCAGTTTACACATATAATAAATAACTAAATCCAAACCACCATGAAAAAAAGACAGCTTCATAAATGGGTGTTTTTATCAATGGAAAACTCAGGTGGGATTCAGCATTGCGCTATTGCAAACATCCCATCTGCACAAGCATATATTTGGTGGGCAACTGGGAAATAGCATTAATCGCAGGCTGCACACTGCTTAAAACAGGTTCTGTATCGAAGTATTCTTGTGGCCCACTTGGTATGAGGGGTTGAACTGCCCTGCTGTAGATGATGATCGTACTCCAGCTCCCATCAGACCTGGCCAGCATGACAAATAGTCTAGATCGGATGATGGGAACTGAAGTCTGACAACACCTGGAAGGGCACGGCTTCCCCACCCCAGTATAAAAGGTTATTCATATTTCTCTGAAATCCAGTAATGAATCTTCCAGCTAGGGGAAGACAGAGATTTAAATACAAAGGCTTGGTTATAACCACATCGACTTGTTTTCCCCTCTAAAACACTGCTGAGGTATCCTATAATCAAAGCCCACCTCTCCCCAGGAGCATCATCTCAGGTTTCAGGGGTTGAGAAAATTAAACCAGCGTGGAAAGAGAAGAAGCTGGCTAGGTAGGAAGGCCGTCTCTTGGCTAGAGATTCAATATTACATAGTTTATAAAAAGAAGAAGAAAGCAAAGCAGTGTTTTTAAAGATAATTAAATATTAATTCCAATTCTATTTAATGTACAGTGTGGTGACCTTAAACCACTGTGCTCAAATTAGATTAGATTAATTTGTACTGAGACATTCGGCCGTCACAAAACAAAACTTTAATAGGATAAAAGTTCACAAGGGAACATCAGCAGAAGTTAACTTGAGCCCCAAAGGACTAAAGCATAAGCAAACTTAAAACACCACCTTTCCCTGGCTAATCACAACATGCTTCTTTAAAAAAGAAAACAAAATGTTCCGCTGCAGTGCTCATATAATGGGACATGACAAGAGTGGACTACATAAGAGTTCTTTTTTTATGAAGGGCTGCATCTGATGAAGTGGGCTTTAGTCTATGAAAACTTGAGCCGCAATAAGGCTGCAATCCTGGAAGCAACCCTTACTGAACTCAGTGGGATTTACTTTTGAGAAAGCATGCATGGGATTACATGGGAGATCTGTTAGGCCCCATCTGCACTATGCACTTAAAGCAATTTCATACCACTTGGAACAAGTCACGGGTTCCCCCAAAGAATATTGGGACCTATAGTTTATTAAGAAATTCCTATTCCTCTCACAGAATGGTTTAACAGTCAATCTCTCTTCTCAGAGAACTCTGGGAATTGTAGCACTCGGAGGGGAATAAGAGTCTCCTAGAAACTCTCAGCATCCTTAACAAACGACAGCCCCCAGAATTATTTGAGGGAAGCCATGACAGTTTGAAGTAGTATGCTGTTTTCAATGTACACCACAGATGGAGCCTTATAAAGGTACGACAAGACTTTTTTTTGCTACAGCTGTGCAACATAGTCACTGATCTTGCTTCTTATTTTTGAATAGCTAGAACAACATTACAGCATACCAAATAAAAGCCTCCTCTCCTTAAGTCTGCCCTTAATTGCGACTTTCGGATAGGTATCTGAGCCTAACACCAAAAAACAAGAGCATGCCGGCCCATTTTTTTTTTACCATCTGGAATCTGATTCTAGAGTTGTTCATTTTGCAGCTGTACCCAAACACTGAGCAAGATAAGGGTTTTGTTCACCAGAACTCCACTTAGCCACAAGTCATTCTCATCTATTCAACCTAAAATTAGTGTTTGTAATCCTTTGTTAGCCGTAGATCAATCAGATTTAGTCATTCATTCCAAAAGGCAGGAGTTGTTTTGCAGCTGAATGTAATACATTATCTTCTTGGCCTACGACCGTTCCTCTTTAGTCATATTACAAACTAGTTAGGATACACTCACATCCTTACCTTTCCTAGTTCTGGTGCCCTTGGGGATTTTTTTTTTTAATTGTAGGGGGGGAGGCACATTTCCATATAAGGATGTGTAGCTACACCCTGAATATGTCTAGACAGCTGGAGGGTTGGGTTGCTGGGGTTTTTTTGCAAGGCCTTTAGGGACTGAAGTCCATACAGTAAATGACTCTGTGACTTCCTTTTCTTTGAGATGACTCAGCATGGTAGGAGGCAGTTTGCTGACTTGGCAAAACAACTGCCTTAATTAACTCAGTTGCTGCCCTTCTGACACACATCAAAACACAAGGAGGAAACAAATATTACGGAAGGATTCTTTTTTTTAAAATCCAACAATGGTGGGAGTATGAGGAAGAGGGATAATAAACCCAGTAATAATTAACCAACTACGTTTTCTTCTGGTCTAGGGTTTTTTCTGCTCAGTTCACTTTTCAATAAACAGGATGCTAAACAACTACTTGATGGGACAAACTATTTAAATCAGAAAGAAAATTCTTTTTGATTCAGCCTTTTCACTGTGGAACCAAATATGTCCCAGTTCAGAAGTAGCAATCCTGGTCCAGCAAATTCAGAGTAGCCAGATGAAGAAGAACACAGGGTTCCTACAACTTTCATTAGTTGAGTAAGGAAAGGAAACATGGGTTCCTGGTTTGTTTTCCCCAGATAAGCCAGGAACAGTAAACTATGAACAAACCTTCATTACAGAGTGAGACAAACCATGAACCTTGGCTCAGATACAATGCGAAGCGAAACCATGGTTTAGAGCAGCAGTACCAACCAGGGGATGAGCAAAACGGTGCCCGTTTTTACTGCGGGTACCCATTCACTCACCAATTCATGCTTAACCAAGGGACCCTCCGTCCAAAGCCATGTTGCCCCCCCGCCAAGATTTCCTGTTAACCGCACCTGACTGCTAGAACCCCCATTTTACAGGTGGGCATGCTGAGGCCCAGCTCAGTTCGCCTTGTAGTTTTAACTTCGGGTTTTCCAGGAAATGATTCGGCGCTCTCGGTGCCTATCCAGCCTGATCGTGCACTCGCTCCGCGGTCAGCAGGAGCCGAGGCTCTCCCGCCTCCGGCCGGACCGAGGAGAGAGCAACCCCTGGGAGCGACCAAGTCCGCCTTTTCCCTAGAGCTCGCATTCAAGCGCACGCCGCTCCTCCTCCTCTCCAGACAGTCACATGATGGCGATGATCCGCCTTTCGCTCTCTCCTCGCCCGGCCCCCTCGGAGCGATGGGGGCGGTTCGACGGCTCAAGGCTGGCGGCGTTGGCGGCGGCTGCGCCTGTTTCCCCGCCCACGACCCAGTCTGTGCCCGTCCTGGAGAAACAGGGAACAAAACAAAAAAGGAAGTGGTCAGTCCCACCGGCTGGCTGTGGAGTAATTTTCGCAGCTCCCTCTTCGCCGTGTCGGAATCGGATCTCCCGCAACCCTTCCTTGGCTGGAGAGTTGAGGTGCCCGCAAAAAAATAAAATCAAATCCCAAGGGGGGAGCTTGGAAGGACCCGTCTCTACAGGGCATCTGCTGGGCATCGCTTTTGCTGGCCATGGCTGGGTTCTGGTTGTTTTTGCTCGTGGGCCGCCTACTGGCGCCGGGCAGCGCCTTCAACCTGGACGTGGAGAGCCCAACTGTTTACTCCGGTTCCGAAGGGAGTTACTTCGGCTTCGCGGTGGATTTCTTCGCCCCCGATCTCTCCTCGTAAGTATAATCTGTCACTCGGGCGCATCCATCCCGAAGCGGGAAAAGGCGCCGCGCTCCTTCGCCAGGAGGACCCTGGGATCTTTGCAGTCTTTTCTCTTTTTCGTTAATTATTAGACGTCAGAAAATGTTGGACAAGCCCCAGGAAAGTCCTTGATGGAGCCCTGCAAGGGAAACTGAAACGCGCCTGTTCTGATCTCCATTCTGAGCACAGCTCCGCTTTGGAAGCGAGCTTCATTGGAATGAATGGAAGGGAACTTCCGAGCAAAAGTGTGTCTGGAATTGGGATAGAGTAGGTTTCCCTCCGCGCCCGAACGCCCAGCTTAGACACCCTCCTCCTCGCTCAGCTATACGTTCTCCCCATCTTCTGCCTCTCCCAAATCCCGCTGATTTCAGTGGACCATAAGAAATGCCCCACAGAGCGAACCTCTTGAGCTTTGAGCTGGACTTAACTCCCCAAGTAAGGGTGCGTAGGCTTTTGGGAGCCCGGATTTAGGAAGGAATCCCGTTGAAATCATTGGAAAGCTACGTGCATATAGGAAGATTTGGCTAAAACCCAAGTACTGAAAGTCTTAGCTCACATTCCTTCCCCCTGATACAAGGCAAGATTGCCTCTTCTTATCCTGGCCATACAAATCCGTGAGGGACACTTTGTATCAGAAGATGATAGTGGTGCTATGTGGTGTGAGCCATTTTGATGCTGTAATTGCAGAGGAAAGGGGCGGGGGAGGGGAGAGAAGGAAACATATTTTTTTCCTTATTCATAATTTGTTACCTGCTTGTCCCAGATTAATTAGAAGCGGCGGACAATGCTTAAATCCTGCCTTTTAGAGGACCCCGGCTGACATTTTTTTTATTAATATTATTACTATTGTATGAGGGACGCAGGTGGCGCTGTGGGTTAAAGCCTCAGCGCCTAGGACTTGCCGATCGAAAGGTCGGCGGTTTGAATCCCTGCGGCGGGGTGCGCTCCCGCTGCTCGGTCCCAGCGCCTGCCAACCTAGCAGTTCGAAAGCACCTCCGGGTGCAAGTAGATAAATAGGGACCGCTTACCAGCGGGAAGGTAAATGGCGTTTCCGTGTGCGGCTCTGGCTCGCCAGAGCAGCGATGTCACGCTGGCCACGTGACCCGGAAGTGTCTCCGGACAGCGCTGGCCCCTGGCCTCTTAAGTGAGATGGGCGCACAACCCCAGAGTCTGTCAAGACTGGCCCGTACGGGCAGGGGTACCTTTACCTTTACCTTTTTATTACTATTGTATAAATGGAGTAATTATGGACAGATGCTATGTTTCATAATTATATGTGGAAATGTATAAAACTGTGGAAGATGAATCAATAAGAAGTGAACTTCTCTTAAACCCGCCCATCCACTGAATCCTAATCAATGCTGTCTTGAACTTCGGATCCGTTACCAGGAGTAACACAAACTCTGTGTCAGGATATTTGCAGCCTGTGAGCCAGTCTTGATGTGTGATTCAGATATTGTCATCCATTTGAAAACACTTTTGTCTAATAGGCTCTAATGTGGTCTGACAGCTTTTCATTTTGATTATGGGGATGAGGGGGCAGAACCGTCCAGATTGCACAAACTTTGCTGTGTTAAGTCCCCCAAAATGAGAGGGTCAACTGGTCCTGGGTCCGTTTGTTTCTGTGATGGCTAAACTTAATGCTCTGAAGCCAGGGATGCCAACTTGAATAAAATCTGGGGGTGGGGGGCAGGTAACCCTCGCCCCACATAATCGATCACAAGACACGGCACACGCACAGAGTTAGAAAGGCAATGCCCATCAACTTGGGGGGGAGGGTAGCCTCATCAAATATTTTATTAGGGGCGGGGTGAAGTCACCTCAGCCCCTAGGAGCTGGTTGCTATGCTCTGATGCGTATTCTCCCAGTCTCACTGTGATTTTCTTTCCAGATAGGCGTTTGTAGCAGAGGATATACATTTTGAATGTAACTGAGGTGCTCCAAGTTGGTGCAAAGGTTGGGATATGCTGCTAATGTCATATGTGTGTGTTTTTCTTAGAGGAGGTCCCAGGAATAAGTGGTAGCCTAGGCCTGCAATGATAAAACATCAAGCATTAAAAACTTCCCTATACAGTGCTGCCTTCAGATGTCTTCTAAAAGTTATAGTTGCTTATCTCCTTGACATCCGGTGGAAGGGCGTTCCACAGGGCAGGCACCACTACCGAAAAGGCCCTCTGCCTGGTTCGCTGTGAAACCGCCAGAAGGCCCTAACCAGTTTGTAAGCCCCACAGAACCCATGGCATATACTTTTGGGTAAACATGAGTAGCATTGTCTTATAAGACCGTTTCACATATGAACTGTCTTTATGGATCGAACCAAAGGTCTATCATAGAAACGCCTCTGACCAGATATGGCCAAATAAGTTTTGGGCCTGAGGTAGACTTGGGTAGGGCTGTCCCCACCATTAGTCAGAGTGAGGTGGCCATCTCAGGCAGTGAATGCTGAGGGTGGGGCTGGCAGCAAGGTGCTGAAGGACAGAGCTTATCCTGTGCCCCCTAAGCTAGCCTGTCGCCCTCAGGTTTGGTGGGGAAAGCTGACATGTGGCTAGTGTTGAAGTAAAATTCAGCTGTCAATCCCCAGGCAATTTCTCTATGTGCCATTGGAGAACCATCTTGTCTGCCTCAGGCAGCAAAAGTCTTGTCTGAGGAGGGGCTGCCTATGGGTAGATAAGTTTTAACCCTTTACTCCAGTATGTAGCAGTATGTACTGATCAGTCAAGCTGAGTATCACCTGCTCTTCGTGTGTAGGTTCCTCACTTCCATGAATTATAAGCCCTGTATGATCTGGGTTTGAAATTATGGTGGGCTTTGTTCTACAGACCTTCCCTGCGTCCCATGGATGGGGGGGGGCAGAGCCAGCAGAGGAGGGCATATGGGGCAGGGGCAGTGGGCTGGGCAGGTTGGAGCTGGTGGGCATGATCCTGGTGTCTGCATGAAGGATAATGCCCAAATAGGCCTACAGTGGCAATGGGGAAGACGCACCATATTTTTCCATATATAAGACTAGGTTTTTTTAAACCAGAAATTAGGTTTAAAATTGGGGCTTGTCTTATACATGGGTAGTGCTGAGGGATGTTTTCTTAATTTGGAGTCCCCAAAAATAGGGGGCGTCTTATACATGGGGGCATCTTTAGACGGAAAAATATGGTAAGTGTGCTCACATTCTCACCATACATTTAAAGCAGTCTTATGCCTCATTAACAGCAAGTAAGAGCCAAAAATAATACAGTGGTATCTCGGGTTAAGTACTTAATTCGTTCCGGAGGTCCGTTCTTAACCTGAAACTGTTCTTAACCTGAAGCACCACTTTAGCTAATGGTGCCTCCCACTGCCACTGCACCGCCAGAGCACGATTTCTGTTCTCATCCTGAAGCAAGGTTCTTAACCCAAGGTACTATTTCTGGGTTAGCGGAGTCTGTAACCTGAAGCGTATGTAACCCGAGGTACCACTGTATTACCCACGATAAGTACAATATCATTAAGACTTGAATAATAATTTTTAAAACCCAATAAAGTGTTTATAAATAGCTAAAAACAGCACAGCTGTTTCAACCACATCCTGGAAAACCAGCAGATAATGCCTACCATAGTTCTTAGATGGTGATGTGAGACTGTCAGTGGAGGGAGCAGGAAAACTTGTCTGAAAAGGGGCTTTCCATAAAATTGGCATCACCATGGAGAAGGCACAGCTCTCAGCACCTTTGCCTACAGTTGCCATTGTAGGTGTGCCTCTAATGGTGGCTTACAGTACAGACCTTAGAAGGTGACCCTAACTGCTGTTTTGCTTGCACAAGCTTCAACTTGTACAGCAGAACTTTCCCCTCCTCTCTTTTCCCTTGCAGCCCCCCTCCCCACCACCACATACCCTCAAAATCAGCTCCAGAGCCTTTGGGGGGCCCTCTGGAGCAGATTTTGGATGAGGTGAAGGCACAGGAAGAGGAGAGGAAGTCCCATTGAGTGAGCAGAATGCCAGTTGCCTAGCATTGGAGGCAACCCAATATTTATGGCTGCCCTGTGAAAAGCTTCAGCTGCTCCTGCCAGCACATCATGTTCTGGTTCTAGGCCTAAGGGCAGGAAAAGCCAATTCCCTGCTCCCAGTCATTCTTTGTCTAGCTTGCTCGTGGATATATGGGGATGAGGAGGCAACTTCCAGGTAGAGATGCAGGTAGAAGAATAGTCTGGGTTGGAAGTGGTTGTTAAAAGTCAAATAAATAAATATGCCACATTATAAATAGATTTCCATGTTCCTTATTGTATAGATATCTAAAATTGCAGGGGGGGTATGTTAAAAGCTATATCATGGATTGAATTGCAGATAGTACCATCAAAGAATCATAGAATTGTAGAGTTTTAAGAGACCCTAAGGATCATCTTGTCCACCCCCCCCCCTTGCAATACAGGAATATACAGCTTTGATCCCATACAGGGATCAAACCTGCAGCCTTGGCCTTATCAGCACATGCTCTAACCAGCTGAGCTATCCAGCTGATGCATTATATATATATACCGTATTTTTCCGTGTATAACACGCCCCCATGTATAAGATGCCCCCTATTTTTAGGAATTCCAGTTTTAGAAATCCCCACCATTCACTATCCTTGTATAAGACGGCCCACAGTTTTCCACATAATTTTTAAGTAAAAAAAACCCTAGTCTTATACATGGAAAAGTATGGTATATATTTAAATCACAATGGAAATATTACAGCTTCTGTTTTATGCTTTATGATCCCGGAATTGACTGCCACTTTTTCCTTTTTCAATTATTAATAATTAAATTTAGATTAAGAATAGCATGAAACAGTACAAAGAATGGGTACTGGTCACCAGGTACAAAGCAAAATACAATTGTGATGTGTGTAAGGCAGGAAATAGTAGCAGTATGTTAAGCTAAATAACCAGGCCAAAATGATGCATGAGTTGCAGGTCTTAGCTTGCTCCAGCTGACAGATAATAGAGGAAATAAATCTAAATCAATCAGCCTCAGACTGCCCATTTTTTGACAACCATTGTTACTGCCCTTTACCCCTTAGTGTTGAATACCTAATATTCACATTATAACAATATGCATAGGCAGGGCAGATAAAAATCAATGATTTTTTTTAAAAAAATTAAATTTAAATCGGATTTTTAAAATAAAATGCTTTTGGAGGAAAAATCTTTCTAAAGATAGTTTTCTATTTAAGTTACATTCTAGTCCAAAGGCTATTCATCAGGAAATAAGGATTTGTTTTGAGTTTTTCATGTGTGCTAAAACTCAGCCTAAGGTGTTTTTTTAAATACAACAACAACAACAAACCGTTTAACCACATCAGTTAACAAACATGGATACATATGCTATAATGTTTTTGTTTTAGTTAAATAAATAGTTTAAATTATTATTAAGGAAATGATTATTTTTCTCCTTCCAGTAAAGTACAGTAGAAAAGTTGTCCAAATATAAACAGTTAACTCATTAAACCTCACAATAATTTCATAATTATCTGTCAATGTATTTCTAATAGTATAACCAAATCCGTAATTTTTGATATAACTGTAAAAACTACTCTGAAAATTTATTATTCCAAAAATGAAACCTTCATCTGGTTGTAAATATTAAGATTATACCAGCAAGAATGAGTCTGTTCTGTAAAAAAAAAAAAAAAAAAAAAATTAAATCAAGTCTTACTGATTTAAATTGTGATTTAAATCAAATCCACCCTGTCCATAGGTTTCTTCTACCAGTACAGTAAAATAAATATGTGTACATTATACAGTGGTACCTCGGGTTACATACGCTTCAGGTTACAGACTCCGCTAACCCAGAAATAGTACCTCGGGTTAAGAACTTTGCTTCAGGATGAGAACAGAAATCGTGCTCCAGCGTCACGGCAGCAGCAGGAGGCCCCACTAGCTAAAGTGGTGTTTCAGGTTAAGAACAGTTTCAGGTTAAGAACAGACCTCCGGAATGAATTAAGTACTTAACCCGAGGCACGACTGTACACATAATGTAGGTAGGAGGAAAGCTATGCTTATGACCAAGTATGATGAAGGAAAACAGATCACTAGCAGCTTCTGCTTACAGTGGTTTGTTCTGCAGGAACTCAGGAGAGCAGTTTTGCATGATGAATTGCAGGAGGAATTCAGGAAATTCCCCGAAACCTTGATGTATAGAACTTGGTATGCCTGGGTAGTACAAAGAGCTTGCTGTCTATCATCTTGAGATGCCGCAGGACTGGAGATAGGCAAATGTTGCCCAAATAGTAAAAAAAAAAAAAAAAAAACAGGGCTGGGAAGTGGGAGAGTGGGGGAGGATCCAGGAAATACCGTAACAGACTTGTCATTCTGACATCAGTACCAGGGAAGATCCTAAGGCAGATGATGAAGCAGTCAATTTGCAAGCATCTTGATAACAATGAAGTGCTTAGTAGTGGCCCCTCAAGCTGAACCTAGTCCATCAATCATGTATGAGCGTACCACCAGTGGTGAGATAAATCACACCCTTGTGCTTCCTGCCTGCAAAACTGGGGGCCAGGATTGGGGAGGGGAAGTGCCTGCAGCCCACAACGCATGTTTGTTGACCTGTTGGGCTTGTGGATGATAGCTTGAATAGACCTGCTTTATCTTGACAGAAGTCTGATAACTTACAATATCTGACGGTTTAATAAGTGGCAGTTGTTTTGATTATGGGCATCTAGCACAACTTGTATGAATCATTCAAAGAAGGAGCAGGGAGACCTCACAAGGATTAGATAAATTATTGGAAGATAGGGCTATCAGTTGGCTACTAGCCTTGATTGATATGCTCAACCTCCAGCCACAGGAGGGGAGAGTGCCGTTGTGTTCAAGTCCATCCTGGCTGTGAGTCCTGGAAGACCTGCTCCCTGCCTTACAGGCCTTTTCCCACCTGGCATGGGAGGGTGCGGGCCGGACTGACTCCAACTACAAAAGCTGAGGCTGCTGAACAGACTCATGGGCTGAGGTCTTTTTGTTTTTTTGTTTTTTTTAGGGGGGGTGCTGTTGGTTTTTTGTAACTTTATTTTAGATTTTGTTGTGATTTATGTGGAAATTGTTCAGTTTAGTTTTGTAACTTTTAATGTTTAATTTATTGTTTATGAATGCTTTTGTTAAGTTGTAGATAGGGCTGGGCGATATCTGGTTTTCAACATTGTGATATATCATCAGCTGAACACAGTGGTATATAGCGATAGATCACGATGTCTGAAATAAGGATGTAACTATGTAGAGGCAAACAGGATAATGTCCTGGCAACTGCTACTACTTAGGGCAGAGCTTTCCAAACTGTGCGTTGCGACACATTAGTGTGTCGGCTGCAGTGTGTAGGTGTGTCATGCGAACACTCCTCCTGGGACTGAGAGGGGGTTAGTTTAACCTCCGTTGTGCTAGTAAAACTGAATTACTGTGTCACGAAATGATGCGTGTCTGAAAAATGTGCCACCACCATGAAAAGTTTGAAAAACTCTGACATAGGGGTCTAAAACTGATACATTTTTACTTACCTTTAGCATACTGTTAAAACTGCTATTTTATAAGCAGCAGGGGCAGCAGAAATCATGAGAGAAGTTATGACCGGCTCCATTATTTCCCCCCATCACAATTTTTTATATAGCACTCAAACACACACACATTGTGATTTGTGATATCACCATGTCAGATATTATGAAACCATTATCATGATAGGGATAGTGAAAACCGATTTTGGGTGATGTATTGATACATCACCAAGCCCTAGTTGTAGTCATTTATGTTTTTTCATGTTGGAAGCCACCTTGAGCATGGTTTGAACTGTGGAAAGGTGGCATGTGAATAAAAGGATGTATGTATGCTTGTATGTCCTGCTTGCTGCTTTCCATGAGCATGGGGCTGGCCACTGAGAGAACAGGATGCTGGACCAGAAGGGCCTTTGCTCTGATCCAGAAGTCTTCTTACGTTCCTACTTTGCAGAAGCTTGATGACTGACCATTTTGCTTCACTGTTTTCCCTTGGTGAACGTTGCTCCTCCTTTTGTTATTCTTTAGATGAATTGTGCCCCAGGCAAAAACGAAATGAATGGTGGTATCCGATGCTATTTGTACTCAGGATGGAGCCATAGAAATTAACAAACTTAACCAACTAAAGTCCATTGATTTCAATGGGTCTACTCTGAGTACAACTTAGTTGGATATCATGCTCTTAGAATAGTTGACTTGCCTTGTTATATGTAGTACAGCATGACTCATTGTATATATAATTTTCCTGAACTCTGATGCCAAGGAACAAAGACTTGGAAAAAAGCTCTATTAAAATAATTGGGATTCATCTACTTGGCTGGGGATCCAGTGAACCACAGAACCATTTCTACATGTTTAATGATATAAACATGCCCAAGGTATAAACTTGACTAGCAGTCCAAATAAGCAAGGTGTGTACATGGCACAAACTTAGTTGGATATTTGTCTACACACAGTTCCGATTGCTGAAGACATAAGCCATGGTTTCAGTTTTGCAAATTCAGCAGTTGTTAAGAAAGAAATAGAGGAGGAATCTTATGTTCTGAAAGCATGCAAATACTAATTCTGGGATAAAAGTGAAACAATTGAAATTTGGCAGGAATAGAGGGAGTGGACACTATTTTCCCTTTCTCTTATATCTGTTCACATGGTGGTAAGCAAACTGTACCTGTGGAACTTCCGACTTCCTCTGAAAGAGAGAGGAGCCATAATCCTTTTGGTATGTGGCAATTTTGTGTTGGCACACAGCACACTCTGTGGCTCACCACTGCATCTGCTGATATCTGTAGGATCAACATGCAACACTCCAATCCTAAACATTTGTGTTGGACAGTGTTGATGTCCCTGGCAAAATGTTGCGCTGTAAGTCGCTGCAGTGGGTAGAGCAGTTTATTTGCCATATGTTTTGCATTTATTTCCTGGCATAGTCAACATCAGAATTGGGATATTATGGTGTTTTTGTTTGACTGCTTCTTTTCTATTTTAAGCTGTCATTTCAATACTGTCACGGCCAAGATTTGCCAAATCAAAACATCAGAAGTAAGTGAGACTGAATAGCTGAGGGTATTTGTTCTGGAGAGTAGATTTGAGCAGAGATGTTGTGAATTAAGGGGAATATGCCTGATGATTTATAGAGGCATGTTGCTTGAAGTGGAAGGAGAGCAGGAGAGACTTTCCTTGAGTACAAGGAACATGATATATTCTAATGACTGCAGGAGGCTGTTTGTTTTATTTTTGGAGTAGATTTGTTTGCGCTTAAAGTGTGTTTGCTGGGGGAGGAGTTGAAGGCCAGAATAGCTTTGGAATATATTGAATGCCATGGAATTTAAAGACTCATTCCCTTCAACTTAGAAGATCACTAAACCTCATATGCTGCTGGTTGCTCAAACACAGCACATGGAAACATCTGTTGTGTGGAAACATCATGCAAGGCTCATCTGCCATGTAGACTTCTTCTTTGTGGTCTGTCTATCTGCACTGTCAGAGGCATTATGCCTCTGAATACCAGGTGCTGGAAAATGCAGACAGGCAGAGTGCTCATGTGTAGCTTGCAGACTTCCCACAGGCATCTTTTTGGCCATTGTGAAACAGGATGCTGGACTAGATGGGCCAGTGATCTGATCCAACAGGCATTTCTTACGTTCTTATGTCTTACAGTCCAGCCCTGTACAGTCGTACCTCAGAAGTCGAACAGAATCAGTTCTGGAAGTCCGTTCGACTTCCAAAACATTTGAAAACCAAAGTGTGGCTTCTGATTGGCTGCAGGAGCTTCCTGCAGCCAATCAGAAGCCACAGAAGCCCTGTCAGACGTTCGGCTTCCAAAAGAACGTTTGAAAACCATAATACTCACTTCCCGTTTTCGATTGTTTGGAAGCTGGAACATTCGACTCCCAAGGCGTTCGGGAGCCAAGGAATGACTGTATATCGTTTTGGTTGAGGTGGGGTAAGCAAGTTGCAACTTTTGCCATTCCAGCACATTTTGAGCCTAGGTCAGAGAGAAAGATAACCTCAGGCCTGGTGGCCTTCATGCAGTCCTATAGGCCTTTTAATCTGGTCTTTGGGCTTCAAAGGCTACATGGCTTACTGACTGGAATGTGTCCTTGAAGTGTGATAATGCCTCTTGCTTGCCTGGATAAGGGATGGAGATGTGTGTGAGAGCAGAAACCTCTGAGCTTTGTTTTGCTAGAAGGTAGTGCCAGATTTAGGGCACCGAGCACAGTTCCCTCACACAGGGTGCTGAGCCAAGGGTGTGCAAAATCACAACAGCAACAGCAACATGTATATTTATACGGGTACCTACTGAGAAGATCCATTTAAAAAGCAACTGTACCAAAAAGACTTATTGTGAAAATAGGAAATATGGGGGGGGGGGGGGGCGCCAAAGTTTATCCTCACTCAGGTTCCATATTACCTGTCCCTGATACTGCATGGTAAGACTCACATTCATTGCTCCCACTTTTTGCCTCTAGGCCTGCCCACCACTGACATTTAGCCCCTGAGAAGTTCTCTTAAGGGGATGTCGCCCTCATGCTGAAATCTTAGGTCTCACAGGTATGCCTGTAAACAGGGGGGCCAACTTGAATAAAATATTGTGGGGACCCAGGAAAGCCCCATCCCGCATAATCAGTCACACAATGTAGTGCACGCACACACCCTTTGAATGGGAAGGCCCAGCCCCCTCAAATATTTTGTTGTGGAGGCCGAAGCCCCCTTGGCCCCTAGGAGTTGGTTTGTATGCCTGTAAATATCAGTTGCTGCGATTCACAAGTTGGAAGAGTGCTGCTGTTCTCATGTCCTGCTTCTGGACTTTCCATAGGAATCTGGGGGAGAGTCACACTGGCTCTGAATTTTTTGTGGTGATAAAAAATCTCATGGGACAAGACCTCCCTAATGGTGACCCACCAAGATGACTACAGCCCATGAGCCATGTGCTCTGCCAGGTGATTGACCCCCTACTCGAGCCACCATTTTTCTAGTCTCAGCTGGGCAGCAAAACCACAATGTTTAGATGGGCTAGACTCTCACGTATGGCTGGTGGGGTAGCATTTGGCTCGGTGGACCACAAGTTGTTCTATGCAGCAAATCTGACTATAGAAGGAAGAGCAAACAGGGCCTCAAACAATCCCACCTCAATCTTCTGGCTTCTACATGGTCCTAGCTATGGTTCTAGCCCTACCTAACATTACAGTAGCTGCCATACTACACTTGAATCCATTTCCTTCAGTGGCATAATGAGGATTCCTAAACTGTTTGCTTCTTCATTTGTTTCCTGCAGGATGTTCCTCCTTGTGGGTGCTCCAAAGGCAAACACAACTCAGCCTGGGATTGTGCAAGGAGGCCAGGTACTCAAGTGTAACTGGAACCCCAACAGAAGAAACTGCCAGCCGATTGTATTTGATGCCACAGGTAATATAGCAATATGGGCTTTTGCAAACCCAAGGGATTTGGATGAATTGCAAAGAGGAAAGCAAATCAGCAGCCTGTTGGAAAAGATTTGGAGCAATAAGGGTCATTGTACACAAGGCTCACTTTGTTGGCCTGTCTTCATGCCATAGTCATTCAAAATGGTCGAGGTGCTCTTAGCTCAGTGTTGTGAACCATCTTGAGGGCTCGGGTAG
This sequence comes from Podarcis cretensis, assembly GCF_951804945.1. Classification (NCBI taxonomy): domain Eukaryota; kingdom Metazoa; phylum Chordata; class Lepidosauria; order Squamata; family Lacertidae; genus Podarcis; species Podarcis cretensis. The sequence goes on along the minus strand of NC_137170.1, from coordinate 113,855,790 downwards.
TGATGCCTGTTGTGATAGGCCTGCCGACATGCCTAGTATGCCATTGATTTGGAATGGTTGTGACAAGACAGCCAACACATTCATTGTTGGTGAACAGTTTGGATCCTGGTGACAGAACCAGCAGGATGGAAGGATGTAGCTTTCCCACATGATCTTGGGAATCTGTACTGCTTGGAAACCAGCCCCCATCTCCCTGCCATCTTCTGCTTGTTTCTGGCAGCCCCTCAAGGAACTGCAAATCCTAGCAGATAAAGTTTCTCTTGGCGGAAGTGCGCCGGATTTGCAAATGTAAGGGAGGGAATGACGGCCTGTGATGAGAGGTAGGGTATAAGCCAATTCGAAGACATCCCATCAATGTTCGTTCTTGGCAGTTTCAATGTGCTAAAATAGGCTGGCTTTCTGGTGAGCTGGAATCTTTGTCACTGGAATTAAAGAACTCTCTGCTTTACAGTGGCAAAAACCATTTGAAAGTGCTTTTTATATGCTGGCTATTTCAGCAAAGGGTACGTTGGTTCCTTGTTCAGGGCTTAGAACAATGTAGGCATAACATAGAGGACTGGATTCTAGAATTTCACGGAGGGAGGGGGAGGTTTCCTGACCCCTCCTCTCCATTGCAGTGATTTGCACCCCCAATAAAAGCCTCTTTGGAGGGTCGAGGACCCCTCCTGAAAAATATGGGATGTGGTGTGGTAGGCTGCTATGAGAGGGGAGAACTGCCCCAAATCAGATTTGAACCCCAAGGGAAATTCTAGTTCCTTTTCCTAGCAGCAGTCTCATGCCCTGCCCCACATTGTTTAGGAGCCCCCTCCCCAACCCTCCAGGGAACAATACTAGGGGGTGCTCAGGTGACGGGCAGCAGGTAAGAGGGGATGGGAAACTTTCCATTCAGAAAGTTTCTTAAGTTCACTTAGCCTGAGGCTCCAAGTCAAGAGGTCCTGAAGTGGGAGATATGCTCATAAAGGCAGGCTTGAATTCCTGTGCTTATGAGTTGCAGATTACTCAGTCCCTCAGTCACTCCCACTAAAGCTAGATTTATTTACTTATTTTTAAAAAGGGAAACCATGTACACAGCATGACTTTGCACATGCAGCCCCACAGCCACTTGTGGACATGTGGTGGAATCCCGATAAGCGTTCTATAGGGGCAGGCAGTCATCTAAGGCATTTCTGGAGCAGGGCTAGGCTTCCGGGTACACTAGTTGCAGGCTACCTATTCAGCTATCTGTTCCACATTTGCAGTTATACAAATGGTCAGTTTCTAGCCCAGTTTTCTTCATGCTACACCTGAGTCAGCTAACAGCAACAACCACCGAGAAACACATGGCATGAATAAATACAGGTTTACAGACATGTTTGTCATCTGGCTGCCAATTAGTTTCCAGGTCCAATTCAAAGTGCTGGTTTTGTTCTATAAAACCTTAAATGGCTCAGGACTACAAACTTCAAAGACCGCCTCTTTCCATATGAACCTATCTGGACCCTGAGACCATAAACTGAGCCTTGCTCCATGAGAGGTCCAGAGGATGGCAACATGAGAGAGGGCCTTTTCTGTGGTGACTCCCTGTTTGTAGAATGCTCTCCCGAGAGGGGCTCCCCTGGCACCTTTGTTACATATTTTTCAGGACCAGGCATAAACATTCCTCTTCTTCCAGGCCTTTGACCAATTAATCTATGGCCTTCAATCTAAAAAAAATCTATGGGGTATTGTTTTTGTTTGTTTGTATGTTAGTGTTTTTATATTGTAAACAGCCCTGTGATCCTCAGATGAATGGTGGTATAAAAATCATAATTGTCATCATCATCTGGCTAGGACTAATGGGAATTGTAGTCCAAAATGTGTAGAGGGCACCAGGTTGGCAAAGGCTGGAGTAGATCCACTAAAATCAATGGGGCCTAAAGTGGAAATCTCAATGTAACTTACCTGGGAGTGAACCCTATTGAATTTAACAGGACGTACTTCTAAGTAGTTAGGATTGTGCAGAAAGTTAGTCCTGGCTAACTTGAGTCCCGCTGGTTTCCTCCAGGAGTTGTTGGACTACAACTCCCATCAGTCCTAGCCTGTAAGGCCAATGGTCAATGGGGACTTTAGTCCAGCAACATTTAGGGGCACCAGATTGGAGCAGACTGGACTACATTAAGCATCACTAAGGCTGTGTACACACTGCTGCTTACTGCATCCAGTGTGCTCCCACTGCTGGTTTGGGAAGCGATGTACACACAACATCAGCCGCAATCCATATCTATCCTGTCGTTTCTTATGAAATACTGTGCCCCCCCCCCCAAATCTGCTTCGATCTAAATTGAGAAAAAGAACAACCTAGCTGTGTTTTAAGCTGGCAATGTGTCCATGGCCAAAGTCTGGATCCATCTCAAAGATTCTCCCTCTAGCCTGCACACAAACACCTTATGGAAACATGTCATCTGGTTCCAGCTGTAGCCTGACAGTTCCAAAAAACCAGCCCATGGGCTGAGACTGGTCAGCTGTAGTGTGATGCAAGCCCAGTGAATTCCGCTCCCCTTCATTTGATTGTTGAAATGTTCCCCAGGAGAAACTCTGCAGCTCTGGTTTCTTTTCTGATGTGCGCGGAAGGGAAGCATGGCTTTAAAAAGAGTGTAGAATTCCTTTTTCAGGGCAACAGAGCCACGTTCCCTTCTGGTTATTGTGTGTGTGGGTGATCCCTTCGCCAACAATAGAAAGCCTTGTTTGAGAGCCAAACGACGCTATCGGTCAGGCATGGCCATTGCTGTGACCCATTTAGCATCTGGCATATTTAAAAGGGCCTTGCGTAGCGCCGTCCTCTCTGCCTTCTCCAGCTCAGGAGCTGCTGCCGGTGCAGAGAACTCATGCGGAAAATGTGTGCCAGGGGTCTGGGAAGGGGGGGAAATTGGTGGGGAGCTGCGTGCCGACTTCTCTCGGCGTACGGCAGAGGAAGCTGGCAGAGACGAAGCTGAACTCATCCAGCGTGTCATTGTTCAAAGGCTGCGTTTGGGGGCGGTGGGTCACGGGAAGGTCCTTTTCCTATTTATAGCTTTAGTCTAAAAACAACATCTTGCCAACAAGCCCACAAAAGGCTCCTGTGGCAGCAAAAGAGCAGATCAAAATATAAAACCCCAACAAAAACGTTTAGAACACCGAGTCCACTACAAAACGGGAGGGAGAGAAGAAGCCAATCAAGCTGATTTTGATAAAATAATATTAGGAACAGCTGATTTGACTGAAACCCTTATGTGAGCAGGAAAGTATTTCTCACCTTCCTGTGATATGAGCTAGTTAGAGGAGCATCCCCAGGTAAGTGTTCTTCATCCTTAGGTCCCCAGGTGTTTTTGGACTACAGTTCCCATTGTCCTCTGCTGGTTTAGGCAGCGGTCAGGGATTATGGGAGTTGTAGTCCAACAGCATCTGGGGACTGGAGGTTGAAAAGTGCTGCCAGCAAGGGAAAGAGCTCAAATCAAGGAGACTCATCTTCACTGCCACCCAGCTTAGACAGTGGCAGCAACAAGAGAAGTTCCTTTAGAGGTTTGACATGGGGTCAGGCATCCTGGACCCAAACAGCACAATCCTGCACATCTGGATTGGATGCTGGGAAAGGATCATCTCTCATAATACTAAGAACTTGTTAAATGAAGCTAGAGTTGAAAGATTCAGGGCAGTCAAAAAGAAATTATATCTTCACCCGGTGCATAGTCGAACTATGGAATTTGCTTTCACAAGATGTTGTGATGGCCGCTAACCTGGATGGCTTTAAAAGAGGTTCCAGGTTTGTTTGTTTTTCAAACTTGGCCCTCCAGCTGTTTTTGGACTACAGTTCCCATCATCCCTGACCACTGGTCTTGCTAGCTAGGGATGATGGGAGTTGTAGTCCAGAAACAGCTAGAAACCCAAGTTTGAGAAGCCTTGACCAGTGATGGCCAAACTTGGCCCTCTAGCTGTTTTGGGACTACAGCTCCCATCATCCCTAGCTAACAGGACCAGTGGTCAGGGATGATGGGAATTGTAGTCCCAAAACGGCTGGAGGGCCAAGTTAGGCCATCACTGGTTTAGACCAGTTCATGGAGGATAAAGCTATCAGTGGCTACTGGCCGCATTGGGTATGTTCTGCCTCCATTTTGGGAGGCAGCATGCGCCTGAATACCAGTTGCTGAGCACTACAAATGAGGAGAGTGCTGTTGTACTCAAATCCTGCTTGCAGACTTCATGTGGGTAGCTGGTTGGCCTCTGTGAGAACAGAATGCTAGACGAGATGACCCCTCTTCTGCTCGTATCTTTACTCAAAAGTAAGTCCTGCTGTGTTTAACAGGTCTTGTGGATGTGTTTCAGGATTTGGGCCCTTGTGTGACTGAGTTTGATATCCTTTACTAAGGTTCTGCAGAAGGAAGCAAAGGATGGACAGGGGCCCCTTTAGCAAGAAGAAACATTGCAGTTTCTCATTTCTTGGAGGGTCCTGCCAGACCTCTCCTCTGGTTTAATTTTACAGTTCAGATCAAAGCTTTTCAACACATGGTGAAACAGGATATGACATTTGTGCAAGGAGCGTGCTTCTTGCAAAACTCCCAGCCTATTTTGAAAGTGTTGCAACTGATACATGGTTTAATATATGTTGATTTTCAGTGTGTATATGACAAAACCTTTCACTGAAGCTGTTTAAAAAGCTGTTTTTGAAGCTATTATGAAACTACAGGCAATACACACAAGGAAAAAGTATAGAGGGAGCAAGCCAAAGATCCTGTATTTATTACTATTATATTTATATCCCAACTTTCCTCCAAGGAGCTCAAAGTGGCATATATGGGTTCTAACCAACTCCATTTTATCTTAACAACAACCCTGGGATGTAGGTTAGCCTGAGAGACTGTGGCTGGCTGAAAGTCGTCCAGCAAGCTTCATGGCTGAGTAGGGATTTGAACCCAGGTGAAAAAGACAGAGCACTTTGTAGAAGAATTAACAAAAGATCCAAGGGTGCTTGCTTCTGGCAGCTGATGCACTGTGGGGGCCCCTCCAATTTTTTTTAAAATTTTTTTTGAGGGGGCTGGGACTCCTCAATGTTCAGAGTGCCCTGTGTGCGATGTCAGGAAGTCATGTTGGGCCCCTCAATCCTCTGGAGAAGGTGGCACCTCTGAAAGGATCTAATATAGCTAGGACAACTGAGACACAAAATGGTAGGTAAAGGGACCTCTGACCATTAGGTCCAGTCGTGGACGACTCTGGGATTGCGGCGCTCATCTCACTTTATTGGCCGAGGGAGCCGGTGTACAGCTTCTGGGTCATGTGGCTTCTGGCGAACCAGAGCAGCACACGGAAACGCTGTTTACCTTCCCGCTGGAGTGGTACTTATTTATCTACTTACACTTTGACGTGCTTTCGAACTGCTAGGTTGGCAGGAGCAGGGACCGAGCAACGGGAGCTCACCCCGTCGCGGGGATTCGAACCGCCGACCTTCTGATCGGCAAGTCCTAGGCTCTGTGGTTTAACCCACAGCGCCACTGGATATGTAAAGTGGCACACCCATGAGAAATATCTTGGGCAAACCAATCCCAACCTTTGATCATGTGCTTTGGGTGTGCGGGTGGGTGTTAAGATAAAGAGGAAATTTCATGAAGATAGCCTTCTTTATTCTTTGGCGATCACTTGTAGCTGAGTAAGATTGTCTTCCATGAACACAGTCTTAACAGTGCGTCCGTAAGTGACTGTGGAGGCCGATTCTGGATCCACGCATCCTTCCACAGTGGAGACATAGGTTTCTGGGCAGGATTTGATTACGATGAGGATTTGCCAAATGTGCCTTCCTCTTAGTTTGTTTCTTCCTTTCGTCCTGAGTTTGTGCTTCTTCAAAGCCCGTGACACCTTTGGTAGAGGCTGTTCTTCAGTTGGAGCCCTCGCAGGCCAATGTTTCCCAATTATCTGTGCTTATACTGCATTTTTAAAAATAGATTTGCCTTGAGAGCAAACCTTTAAAGCTCTTTTGTTGTCCACAAGTATTTTGCTTTCCATCCTTAAGTTGCTTTGGAAGATGATAATCAGGCATCCGAACCACATGACCAGTCCAACGAAGTTGATGTACGATGAAAATGACTACAGATGACATACATCTGTATGCCTTCTGAATTTTCTGTTTGTTTGTTTTTTAAAAGCATTTTTAAGTTGCGGGAATTTGAGAAACAAAAACTTTATGGTATGTCTACTGGATGTCACAATTATGTTGCCAAGTAAGCACTTTTGTGCTTTCTTTCCTTACACCCTTCAGAAGTGTCTGGAACAGATCACTGTCAGAAGTAGGATGCGGGGCTGAGGCAGGTCATTGACCTGACCCAGTCAAGATGCCCTTTTTTGCTTCAACTTCCTTATTTCCTCGTCTTCCTCATTCAGATTGGAGCCCCAAAGTGTCATCTCACAAACTGATAGTGGTGCAAGTAAAAAGAAAACACTGTTGGGCATGGGAAGGGCTGGGGCTCAGTGGTAGGCCATCTGCTTCGTATACAGAAGGCCCCACGTTCAATCACTGACAAGTTGGGCTGGGAGAGCCCCCAGCCTCAAACCTTGGAGATCTGCTGCCAGCCAGTGTAAACCAATACTGAGCTAGATGAATCAATAGTATGACTTGAGTATGCTTGAGTATGACTTGAGTATTGCTTGAGTATGACTTGAGATAAGAGAGTTTTGATGCCTTGCGCCATGGCGCAGGTTGAACATTTGGTTGAAAAACACCTGGGCTTCATTTTGGTTCAAGCAAGTTGCAATGTATACCTATGCGCTTAATTTATTATGGGGCCCTTGTTAAATCCAGTATACCTCATGCAAAGCTACAATGAAATAAGCTCTGCCTCTTTTCCACCACAGCGTGCAATTCCCGGCATGAGTCATTGTGCGCACGGTTAAGGAGATTCCTGCTCGGATAGTTTTAAACTGTGTTTACTCAAGTCATAACTAGATGGGAGGATAAAATGCCTTGCTCGTACTAGCCAAGATAGAATGATTTATTTGTGTTTTAAAAGGTTTCTGGAGGAAGAAGCAGTTCTTTCCTGCCCAAAGCAGGAGCTGTGCATTTCCAGCGAGGGCCAATTGAAATGTGGTTGGTGCTACAGCTTTGGCAAAGCCTGGGGCGGCCTTGACTGCATGGCCGGTGTTATTGTGAACATGCTTACACAGCAAACCAATGCTTGTGACTGTCCTGTCGGTTCTCGGAGATGTTCCATGCAGCCCAGCAGGAAATCCTGAAGGCCAAGTTCATATATTTATCCTGGTGCAACAATATATCCTCACAGATTGAGGAGCAAGCACGCTCTCTCCTCTCCACAATGCATGTCATGTTGCATATTGTGCAGGTATCCTCCTCCTTGGATGAGCAAAATATTCGCCTTCCTCTATCCTGCACAAATGGGCAGAAACCTGATGTGATCAGCATGGCAAAAGGGTGGGGGAGATCCTGTCTGCTCTTTCAGCACACACACCCTCCAATATTTATCTGATGAAAATAGGAATGTCAATAATAATAATAATAATAATAATAATAATAATAATAATAATAATAATACCCCACCCATCTGACTGGGTTCCCCCAGCCACTCTAGGTGGCTTCCAACATATATAAACACATAATCAAACATAAAGCATTTTTTAAAAAAAGTTTCCTTATATAGGGCTGCCTTCAGGTGTCTTCTAAAGGTCATATAGTTACTTATCACCTTGGCTCAGTTGTTGCATAACTTCACACCCTCCAACATTTCTCTGATGGAAAATAGGAACGTGCTAAGGAAAAGTGAGACATTCAAATCAGAAACCAGGACAGCTTCTGTAAATCTGGGACTGTCCCTGGAAAACACAGATACTTGGAGGGTGCGCCAGCATATAAGGGCTATTGCCATCTGAATGCATGTTTAAATGAAGACTGAGTGCATGTGAGGGTGGCAGGCCTATTTCTTTAAAAGTGCAAAGTGGAGAGGTTGAGTTGAACAGTAGGGCGTCTGATTCCATGCAGAAGGTCCCAGATTCAATCCCTGGCCTCTCCAGGTAAGGCTAGGGAAATACCCCATCTGAAACCCTGGGGATCCCCTGCCCGTCAGTGTAAGCAGTACTGAGCTATATAGTCCAATGTACCATCTCTGTATAAGGCAGCTTCCTATGGCACTCTTGATGGTGGTGTTGCATCCTTCCCCTGCTCCAGAAGTCTCTCCCTCAGCTGCTTTTTATTTAGTTATATTTGCTTCCACTATTAGAGCCCTCTAGGAGAGAGAGAAAATGTTCTTGGGAGGTAAACTGTAGGGGTGAGCTTGGTTGGTGGGTGGAGAGATTTGGCATTCCTTACCTGCTCACCTCTTTTGCTCTTTAAATTGCACACCACCCCACACTTTACACTGGATTTAGGCTGACTCGCGTTTAAAGTCATGGATCAGCCAACCCACAGGCCTTCCGCCTCCCTCCACCCCCTGCCCTCCGAAGACTAGCATTTGCTTTCATTTATATTGTGTATGTTGCAACGACTGCTGTGCTAAACAATGCGCTCTGGAGATATTAACATTGGAAGGCCTCTAAACAAACTGAGAAGGAGGCAGCAACATCGCAAGCCGTCTTTTCTTGGCACAAAAGCAGACGAAGCATCTCTGCAAATAAATGATCCCTCTCGAGATGCAATAAATCTGCGACTTCTGGCTAGGCTTCCCACCCCATGCAGTCCATTCCTTCTTAGATTTCCTAACCAACCAGGGACTCTGGTTCAGTTTTTGCATTTTTGACGCATCTGAAGGGCTGCATGAAGAGAAGAGAAATGCTGGGTCCCATCTTGCAGAGCGCTGTTGCTCCCAAGGCCTGCTTGCAGGCTTCCCCTAGGCAACGAGTTGGCCTGGACATAGCTGTCAACTTTTTCCTTTTCTTGCAAGGGATCCTATTCGGAATAAGGGAATTTCCCTTTAAAAAAGGGAAAAATTGACAACTATGGTTGGCCACTGTGAGGAAAGATTATTGGGCTAGGTGGGGCTGCATGACCCTTGTTTCCAGGGGTCCCCTATTGCTGAACTGCAACTCCCATCAGCCCTAGCTAGCATGGCCACTGGGAGTTGTAGGGTAACAGCATCTGGAGGGCTCCAGGCTGGCTGCCATTATTTCCCCTTGTGAAAGTTACTAAGCAGTGATGTGCCCAACATGTTAGCATTTGCCCAACCTCTTAAAGGGGCCCGGGGCTGAGAGAAGATTTTGGTGAGGCAACCGCAGCAGCCTTGCCCCTTTTTGCTGCCTGCTCCCAACAGGCTCACTTGTGTGTGGGTGTGTGGCTGTTACCAAGGTGACACTTTGGGGAGAGAAACTTTTTGTGTGGGAGCATAGAACAGGGCCTTTGCTGTACTGGCCCCCCAGATATGAAACTCCCGCTGCAGATACAGCCACACACCCTGTTACCTGTTTTTAGACATCAGGTTAATATTTCTTCCTTCAGGCCTAAGGCAGATTTTAAGATTTGGTTTCCTCTGCTGAAGGGTTGCTGTTTAACACACTTACTGGATTTATGGTTTTTACTGCTGAGTATTTCAATAAACTGTTTGGGTGCTACTTTGAGTTTGGAGACTGGGTTATAAATTCCATAAATAATCGTGACTAATTAAGAACAACAATGTGCTCTGGAAGTATTGGCGTTTGAAGCACCCCAAGCAAGGAGCTAAAGAGGCAGCTGTGATGCAAGCCACTCCCTGACGCTGACTGAAAAAGCAGATGAAGCATACTGCCTTGAGGAACAGGTCATGTCTTGTCTTTCCATTAGCTGAAGAGATGCTTTTGAAGAAGCACCTTTTTTCTTGCTCTTCAATCATCAGGCTTGCTTCCAATAGAGGTGTTGGTTTTCAAACTCTCCCAGGGAAACCAGAGGTTCCTTGGCTGGGAAGTTAGCCTGACAAACTTCCCCAAACTAAGGCTGATCTTTCTCTACAATATAGAGCCAGAAGGGAGTATGAAGAGTATGTAACACTGAAATCTCCAGCCAGAAAGCAATACGGTATAGAGTAAGGCATAGAATCATAGACTTGTATAGTTGGAAGGGAACCCAAGGGTCATTTAGTCCAACCCCCTGCAAATGCAGGAATCTCAGCTAAAGCATCAGTCCTCACTGGGAAAAGGAAGGCCTAAGCCCAGACCTAACCAGAGCTATTCATAAACTGAATGTGCGGCACAGGACATGTTTAAGAATCTTCCTCAGGCGCTGTGTGACTTAAGATTCCTCAGCAAAGAGGCTAGTGTTAAAAAAAAAATCACCTGCAGGCAGAAAATCTGGAAACTATTGCAACGTACTCTTACATTCTAGCAAATTTCAGTTGCACCTTCTGGTCTTAGGTACAGAGCTTTTGTTTTGTTTGCTTGCTTGCACTGAAACGTTAGATCTTAAATTTGGAAGCCAGTGAAAAATTGTTCCTAAAATACTAAGTACGGGCTATTTTAAGTGCTTCTGTCCAGAAAAAGCACAGAAGCCTCATGGAGCTCATTATGTGCACCAACCATAGCATATACCTCAGTATGCTCCAGTTTATCACACATTTTTACTTAATTTTGCACGCATGCACACGCACATGCACATACATATCAATTAGTGTACAGTTTGTAAAGTAGCAGGCTCCTACAATATTATATTAAGAATAGAATGATAACAGTCCATAATGCACTAGTGAAGAAATGCCACCTTTTGGGTTATTTTATTCTGTTTCAGTTCCCCCTACCTTATATAGCTGGCCGCCAAAGCTGTATTGTGGCCAAACCCATCACAATATTACATACCGAGGCAAATTAAAACAAGTGCAATCAAGGCAAGAAGGGACTAATAACTGAAAATCAGGCTATAGCCATTCAGACCAGTCAATTGCACTTCCAGTTTAGCAAATTGAGACTACACTTATCCTAGAAATTAGCCCCACTGAGCATTATGTCCAGAGACTTCCTTCCTTTCTTCTGAATTGTGTTGTAAGAACTACAAAATCTTTATTAATCTAGCATATTCTACAGCCAGTTCTGCAACCTTATAAGTAAACTTCCTGCATTAAAAACGAATCACCTTATGATTAGATGGGAGAGCTTTGCTTCTTGTCTGAAAAGACCCTCAACAGCTCCCTGCTAGAGATTTTGTACACATGACAGTGTGGAATGTAAAGTGGTAAATCTTCACCCATCCCTTTGCCGCATGGTTATAAAATCCTACTAAGATTTTAAACCAGCTGTTATTTGTTTGGCTTGCCAGCAAAGACGGAAACCTTTCTCTCCAGGATTTCCTGGACAGGAAGCAATAATATGCCTAAAGAGGCAGAGATTTCCTTACAAGGTGGATAGCATACAAAGGAGTTTAGATTAGTTGCCAGCAGTTGAGCTGAATTACTGTGGAGCTGCTGACTCGTAGAAGAGAGGATCATTTTTAATCATGGCTCTCTTGTTTTCGTGAGAACCATGATAAGCGGTGCTTGCACAACCTTTGAAGATGGCCTTGCTTTGGGTTGTATTCTGGCAAGGCCATCTTCATGGACAGATGCAATACTGCAGCCCTATTCTTTGAGAATATCCCACAGAATACTATGTGGTTTGTGTCCAGAGAAATGTGAACACAACTTAGCTAATGAAACAGTGCCAGAATTTGTCAACAAGGCTTTGGAGCAAGTGAGATCTTCTCAACTCCAGGCAGTCTTGGCTTCAGAATGGTTTGGGGACAAAAATTGACTTGGTCACCCTGGTGGGTGACATAGAGCAGAGTGGGAAGTGCAGTGTTGTTAGTCAAAAGCTAATCTTTTGAGATAGATTACAAAAATTTAAGCTGATGTAGCTGGTGAGTCACACAGACATCTGCCTTGTTGGCCAAGCCTGGGGGTAGGGTGCAGGTTCTGGAAATATTTGTTGGCCCTCTTGATGTATTCAAAAGATACTGTGAATGCAGAGTTCAACAGGCCTAACAAGGTCCTATATTTATTCCTTTTCATTGGCAAAAGTGGTGATCGTTAACCCCTGCTAGGGCCATTTATCATCCTTCAGCAACAACTAAGGAAAGTTGGAACAAAGTTTTCGCAATCTGTCTCCTGAACTGGGTAGATTCTGGTTGGGCTGTTATGAGAACGCACTCCCATTAGGGTGAAACCATAGTTCAGTGGTAGCACAGCACATGCTTTGTTTGTCAAATCCAACCCCTGGCATCTCCTATTAAAAGAATCAGGTAGTATATTATGTGAAATACCTCTGCCAGAGACCCTAGAGGGTTCCCTAGGGGATGGGGAACTGGGTGCCCTCCAGATGGGATTGTAACTCCCATCATCCTTGACCATTGGCCATGCTGTCTCGTCCTGGTGGAAGCTGGAGTTTAGTACCATCTGAAAGTTCCCCATCCCTTCCTTCAAGAGACATTTGCATGCGAGTAAACAGTATTGGTGGCGCTGTGGGTTAAAGCCTCAGCGCCTAGGACTTGCCGATCGAAAGGTCGGCGGTTCGAATCCCTGCGGCGGGGTGCGCTCCCGCTGCTCGGTCCCAGCGCCTGCCAACCTAGCAGTTCGAAAGCACCTCCGGGTGCAAGTAGATAAATAGGGACTGCTTACCAGCGGGAAGGTAAACGGTGTTTCCGTGTGCGGCTCTGGCTCGCCAGAGCAGCGATGTCACGCTGGCCACGTGACCCGGAAGTGTCTCCGGACAGCGCTGGCCCCTGGCCTCTTAAGTGAGATGGGCGCACAACCCCAGAGTCTGTCAAGACTGGCCCGTATGGGCAGAGGTACCTTTACCTTTACCTTTTAAACAGTATTGGTGTAGATCAGTGTGTCCTAAACTTGGGCCTCCAGCTGTTTTCAGACTATAATTTCCATCATTCCTGACCACTGGTCTTGCTTGCTAGGGATTATGGGAGTTGTAGTCTGAAAACAGCTGGAGATCCAAGTTTGGGAACACTGGTGTAGATGACCAAATAGTCTGATCTATATAAGGCATCTTCCTATGTTCCCAGCATGGTGATCAAGTTATGAGGGTCACTTCCACCAAGATAATGAGGACCTTTAGACTGGAGCCATATCCTCATCTCATGGAGACCTTGTCCATTGTCAAAACAAAATAAAAAAATTCCTTCCAGTAGCACCTTAAAGACCAACTTAATTGGTCTTTAAGGTGCTACTGGAAGGAATTTTTTTATTTTGTTTTGACTATGGCAGACCAACACGGCTACCTATCTGTAACCTTGTCCATTATCACTGATCGGAGACAGCTAGGTACAGCTTCTAAGGGGCCATTCTGTCTTTAAGAAGATGCGAGTCTTTTAACAGATACTGTGGTTTTTTCAATAGGTGATTCAGGTCTTTGTAATCTAGTAGGCAGACAAAGGGCAACATTATCACTTTTGATGAATGCATGCTTCCTTGGTGTGCGAATGAGCCAACTCAAACACCACAGATAAGAGAACTTCAAACAGTTTTTCAAATGCTTCAGGTGGAGTAGCCCTTCTTCACACATGTGAATAAGCACACTAAGTTCTGCCACCTCCACCACATCTGGCAGCCATCCTCATTGCCTTTCACAAGCTGGAGGGTGAACTGCACAGTTTAGACCTCTAGATTCTAAAGCACACTGTAACTGCAGGAAATTCTGAACTGCATAAGTTTGCTCTGCGACTTGTGGAAGATTGGGTGGAGACCTAGCACTCTTGCTGTTCCCTCTCATGTGTTTAATCAACACGTAAGTGGAATGCTTGAATAGGGCCACATGCGCACCATGCATTTAAAACACATGGGTACCACTTTAACAGTCATGGTTTCCCCCAGAGAATCTTGGGAACTGTAGTTTAGTTCTTGCAGTGCTAAAATTCCCAGCACCTTTGACACACTACAGTTCCCAGGATTCTTTGGGGGAAGCCGTGTGTTTTAAATGTGTGGTGTGGATATGGCTTGGGCTCCTGTTTTTCAGTGGAACCTGTTCAGTGCATTGCAAGACATCAAGGGCAGAGTAATCAAGTAAGGGGAAAGCTCTCTTTGACATGGACGGCACCAACATTAATGAACTTCCCATGACAGCTGAAGATGTACTTATTGGGTCAGGGCTTTGCTGAGTGTTATTGCTGTGTTAATTACGATTTTAGATCTACTGGGACGGCTGTTAACGGAGCATGAAAACTAATCTTGTAAACAAATTTAAAAAGTGATGCATGGATACATGATGTGTAACTCGGTGCAAGGGACAAGCTCGCTTCAGACATTATAGCGCTCATTAATAAATAATAATATTTTTTTTATACCCCACCCTTCCCGGTTCAGAAAACTGGGCTCAGGGCGGCTAACAACAAATTTAAAACACTTAATTGTAATACAGCATAGAAGCAGCATAGAATACAGTATAAAAGCATGAATAACAATAAAATTCAAAGTTCAAAAATCAATTTGGGGAAAATCCACCCAATAGGCAATGGCTGAATTAGTCTTACTTGGGCCACTAAGGAGGCCAGGGGAGAATTAGCTGTGGGGTCTCAGAGCAGGTAATCTTCATAAAGGGGAGAGGGAGGGAAGGGAAATAAAAGATCAGGCTGAATTCAAATTAAAGGCCAGGCAGAATAGCTCTGTATTACAGGCCTGGCAGAAGGAGGTTAAATCCTGAAGGGCCCTAGTCTCATGGGACAGAGCATTCCACCAGGTCATAGCCATCACTGAAAAGGCCCTGGCCCATAGCTGTCAATGTTTCCCTTTTTTAAAGGGAAATTCCCTTATTCCAAATAGGATTCCTCGCAAGAAAAGGGAAAAGTTGACAGCTATGCCCTGGCCCTGGTAGAGGATAGTCTGACTTCCTTAGGGCTCGGGACCTCTAAACTATGGTTATTCATGGACCTTAAGGTCCTGTGTGGGGCATACCAGGAGAAGTGTTCAGATGCTGCAACATTGTAATGTCATTTTCATAGCTCTGTGACAGGGTTGTTTGTCTTCTAGGCAACAGAGATTTTGCGAAAAACGATCCTCTGGAATTCAAGTCCCATCAATGGTTTGGCGCATCGGTGAGATCGAAAGATGACAAAATTTTGGTAAGCCTTCATTTTCAGTGTTTATTGCATGCCGTTATCATCATATCTATTTATAAGTCAATCAATCAAATTGATTGAGTATCAGTTAACGTCTTTGTACACCACCCACTCATAAGAGAATAGAACCAGCAAGCTCAGGGTAACTCCAATGTACAAAAAATCAGCAGAATTGTTGGTGGCAGGCAGAATCCACTCAAACTGTCCCATGGGATGTTGAGAGACTGAGGGGAGGCAGCCTTTTAATTAAGTAGGTGGGAGAAGATAGTGTCTGATAGGTACTCCCTGATTCAAATGGAGAAGATGTCCATAGACATCAGTAGAGAAATTAAAGAACTGGGGGAGCAGGGGACCCAAACAGCCCAACAGAGACTTGGGATACTCAGTGGGCCTAAAAAAGACAGACTCACAATTTGATTATGGTGGTGGAAAGCAGGGTGTTTTCAGAGAGATGGCATGGAGTAGCTGGAGCCCTCAACAGAAGCACTCCACACTGCAGCATTTTGTTGTTGTGCCGCATCTGTATATGCTAACAGTGATTTCTGTGAGTGCCCGTTCTTACACAGCCAAAACAGCACCATTCACACATAAAGAGGGCAACATCAACAGGTTTGGAGGAATTCAAAGGCCCCAACATAGGTTGCATTTTTCGGTTATGTTATAGCACAGAGACAGTCGACATGCTCTCCAGATGCTGCTAGACCCCAGATCCCAGTATCCCTAACCATTGACGGTAGTGTCTTGGGCTGATGGGAGTTGGAGTCCAACAATATATGTAGGGTACTGTAGTTTGACAGACCTTTGTGCACTCCCTGGCCTTTAGATAGATGGACTTCCTCCAGCTGCCCAGCACCTTACTGCGCAGTCAATGAGCACCCATTCCTTCAAGTGTTTGCTTGGATCATTTGAGCACTTCCATGCAGCAGTTGCTTAACTGAGCTACAGGCTGAGGCAGATGCTGACACAGCCTTGGTGCTTGGGTGGTGCCAGGAAATTAATGGCTAGGGCGCCCTGAAAGTTAGCTGACGTGAGGAAGTTTTTGCTTGCGTCGTTTATTTCCTTCCCTTCTTGTTATTTTTTTGCGAAACTTCAGCCAAATCACTTTGCGAAGCACCTCATTTGCCTTCACCAGACTTTGTTTAAGCTGCAGACAAGGCAGACGTTCCCCTCTCTATGGTTGGCTGAGGCAAGCATCGTTGGTCCCCTTTTCAAAAGCATTTCCCCCCGTTGATTCTCAGCCTCTCACTGCACCGTGTATAATG
The DNA here is from genome assembly GCF_951804945.1 of Podarcis cretensis. NCBI lineage: Eukaryota > Metazoa > Chordata > Lepidosauria > Squamata > Lacertidae > Podarcis > Podarcis cretensis. The sequence goes on along the minus strand of NC_137170.1, from coordinate 113,839,545 downwards.
GTGGACTTTTAAAAAGAGCTTTCTAAATGCTGCCATTTTGCTTCCCCCACAGGCGTGTGCCCCATTGTACCACTGGAGAACAGAACAGAAAGCAGAGAGGGAACCTGTAGGAACATGTTATCTTCACGACGGGTCCAAAGCTTTTGAATACGCTCCCTGCAGGTCAAGTATGTGGAGAATGTCTTGCTATTGTAATTACAGCCCTGAATCTATTTTCTGTGTGCCGCCGTATTATAAGCACAACCTTAAGGTGTGTGGAAGAAACACACCCACACCCTCATCTTTGCAACAGTGGTTTAAGGCAGCGGTCCCCAGCCTTTTGGGGCTCAAGGGGAATATATAGAAATCTAAGAAACTCTTGCGGTCACCACAAAATGAAAAACTGGCGACGATCAGAACCCTTCTCCCACAAAATAACAGGAAAAACATCTAGACACATTCCAAAACAAATACAACACAAAAGCAAAGAAAGCAGGCTACCCCCTCCCAAAATACACAATCAACCAACCAAAAAGGTTTTTTTTTTTTTTTTTTTTTTTTAAAAAAAAAAAAGCTCCATGGGGGGAAAAATCAGAGGGGCAGGAAACCTTGGCAGACACTTGGGAAGAGGGTATCTGAGAATGCTATGGTGTCACATTGGTGGTTCTAGAACTAGGGTGCGTGGTCATACAAAAACAAAACCTGCGAGACGATAGGATCCTCTGCAGATCAATTGAATGCTCAGTCTGGCTCCAAATTTCACAGCAGGTAGAAATTTCGTAGGGATCTGAAGATAGAAGTGGAAATATGATGATAGCAATAATCTGTTGGGCTTGGTTCTTTCATTGATTTTTAATGCAGAGTCACTGCAATGGGACTGTGCCAAACGACTGGGAAGGCTAAGGGCCAAATGACGTGTGATGTTATATGCGTGGTTCGGCACTGTATCTTTTTTAAAACAAAAATAAAAACCTGTAAATGGCAGCCTCTGTTGAAGGCTAGTCATGACCTTGGTGTGTACGGAAAAGAACAAACCAAAGGGGTGCTAGGATCACTCCTCCACCCTCCAAAAAACCCCCGTTTTTTGGGCAAGGGAGGAAAGTTTTTACAATCAGGAGAATAAATGTTTAGATGGTTTCTTGCAAAATAATAATAGCAAGCCCCTTGCCTATGTAACAACTAGTACGTCTTAGAAAAGATTACTGGTCTGTATGTACAATATGTGTTGTTGTTTTTTACACGAGGAAGCACCCTGCAATATGTTCCAGTAACAGATACATCATGCAGAGCTGCTGATCATGTAGCTTGGCTCCAACAGCTGGGATGTAAGCTGCATCCTGTTTGGGCAGAACCATCTACTACAGCCCCTGTGACTTTCCAGGTCACTAAAGGTTATTATTCCAGCTAAGCTGGAACACCAAACTTGGATATCCAGCCATTTTTGTTTAAAAAAGGGGGGGGGGAACCCAGTAGGTCCAAATTATTTCCGAACTAGAACAGACACATTTAGTGCATCCCCAGTGGTGATCAAAATTAACCCTCCACCCCTGTGTGCACATGCATACAATCTATTTAAACAGCAAGAGCCCAGAGAGGGAGAGTGCATTCCAGAGTCATTCCCAGGATCAAAGGGGCACGGAATGCCCTAAGTGAAATGTGCACTCTGTTATACACCGCAATACCGATAAGAGACTGTTAGCATTTCTGTTATAAAGCTCTGTATTCAGAGGGATTAACCACATCATAAGAAAGCCTCCTTGGGCTGTCTCGTGGCATGCGAGGGATTAGCTCTGGAATTCCCTTTCTTTTCCTGTTTTAAAGGCAGGCGACATCTCAAAGCTGTTTGTAGGTTGCTGATCTGTAAATAGAGAAGAAAAGCAGCATATACTCGCCATGCTAGATTTCGTACTTAACGTGTTTAGAAACAGGCAGAGCCCTTTGGATCGATTGTGTTGGCCTTAACAATAGGGAGGGGGGTATTCTGTTCTGACCAGCGTAGGTCAGGCCTGCACAGATTATGAGACCCAAAGCCAAATGAACCATATCAGCAGACCAGAGGCCCACTAAACCTCTTTGTGCTGCCTGGCTGGACTGAGTCTTAAAAAGGGGGGTGGGGAATGGCTAAACCTCAATGGCAGGCCACAAGACACATAGCTCGGTTGCATCTGGGGTGACTGGGCAGAGCTCCCCTTCTAATCCTGAAGGAGATTAGATGGTCCTCAGGGTCCCTTCCAACTCTACAGTTCTATGGGTCTGGGATGGAGCTGCCACTTTGGGTTGGGCAAAATACAGGACAGGTCAGGCAAAATAAAGTACGCAGTGGGGTGGGGATTGGGGGGCACACACACTTTCATGACACCAAATCCTCCCCCCCCCCTTTGTGGAGTGGGGGTTCCCTGCATTCTGCCTCCTGACTCCATCACCATCCAGGCTCCATTCTTCCCCTTGACTCACATAGAGAGGCAGGGCCATTGGGGGTAGACGGCCAGCTCTCAGGGCGACTTGAGCCACAGCTCAAGCCTCTCACCCATGAGTGGGGAGGGGGAGAGGAGAGGTCAGGGTGGTGGAGGGGGCCAAGCGGCAACAGACTCACACTATGTGAGACCAGTGGGCAGTGGCTGAGGAGGAGCACCAGTGAGAGAGAAGGAAGGAGGGACAAGGGAGGCAGAGGAGGTCCCTCCTTCCCCTTCTCTCTATTGTCGCTCAGGAGAACCTCTCAGATCTGCTTGCTTGCTCGGCTACTGCACAACAGCCCTGCAGTACTTCCAGCTGGGTCTCAAGATACGGTACTTGCTGCCACCAAAAATAAGCCAGAGCACTGTGGCTCTAAAAACTGGACTAATCCTAGCCTAGCCATTAAAGATAATACTTCTAGTCTACATATGAGTAGGCAGTGAGAATGTTCAGCTTCCTGGTGCTGGTGGAGCCCACCTGCAAGGGCAGCTCAGCTTTTTAAAGGCTCTCTCTTTCGAGGAAATGACCTCTGACACTTTCTGGCCAATGGGGAGCCAGCACCAGTTCACCAGGTAGGGCATCTCCCAGGTAAGCATCTTAAGTACCTTTTTTCCCATTTGAAGAGAACAAGAGGAAGTTATGTGGCAGCTTGGCTTAGAGCAGTGGTTGTTCCAGATCGAGGTCTTTCTTGACACTATTATGCACAGGGATTTGTGTTAAACATCTTCCCCATCTATTGTTTCCCATTTCTCTTGTTCTCACAGCAAGCATTGACGCTGAAGGACAGGGCTTTTGTCAAGGTGGATTCAGCATTGACTTTACTCAGGTAGGGAAGCTATAACTGTATGTCTTCCTTTTTCCAGTACCTGACAGTAAAGGAGAAAGAGTATGTAGAAATCAATTCTATAAAGGCATATCTGTCAGATCAGCTTTTCAAGGGGCTTCTTACACTTCGCTCCTGTTGGCTTAGATTTATACATCTGGATGTAGCCTGCTAGACAGAAATCATTTATTCAGCTCAGGATTTCAAAGAGCATGTGAGCAAATCAGGGAAGAATAGGAATTAATAAGAAGGAGATGCTATCTCTCCTACTGGGTTAATTCTGCTACAGAATATAACAATGTATTTAAGAATTTCCATTTGCCTTTGTCTTTTAACAACACTAATTAGTCTGAAAATCAGAATATATATACTGGTCTCTATCATTATTTCACTGTGCAACAATAGGTGCAGATTCTTAAAGCAGGGATAGGGGAACTGTGGCATTTCAGGTGTTGCTAAACTACAATGCTGATGGGAGTTGGCCATCCTGATGGGAGTTGGGAGTCCAATGACAATTGAAAAGCCACAGCTTCTCCATCTCTGACTTAAAGAATGGAACCTCCACATGCAGAAGCAGTATATCTGATCACCAGATAATGGAGGAAAAAAAGAAACAAACAGGAATGGTTTATGCTATCAGCCCCAGCCAGCACGGGGATGATGGGAAGTTGTAGTTCTAAACATCCAGAGGGCATTGGGTTGGATAGTGATTTAAAGAGTTTTGAAGGGCACTGAATAAAATGACCTTGTTTGGATATAGTGCTAAACCATAGTTTATTGTTACAGGAACGAGCCTGCTGGAACCTTAAGGTTTGACAGGAAGCATCCGTTTCCTGGTTTAAACTAGCCACAGTTTCTCAATATGTCCAAACTAGGAACTGCGGTTAGGTTAATTTTTTTGTACTAAATTGTATTTATGGTTTGCATTCAGAGGGGGATGGGGAGAAGATTGCTTGAAGTATGGAATGTTAAGGTAATTGTGAGGGAGTGTAGAATAGCTGTTGGTGGGAATTTGAGCCGTCTGTCTTCCACCAGGCTGTCCCGTGCCTTAGAAGTAACAAGAAAAGAAACTTACATATTTTTTTCCTTCCACTCTTACCCCAGGGAGATAGAGTACTTCTTGGAGGACCTGGAAGTTTTTACTGGCAAGGTGAGACACAGCTGGTAAAAAGCTGACCATTCTATTTAATCTTCTGCTGTCCTATTAAGGACACTAGCAAAATAAACCATATGCAACAAGTTTCCTTTCTGGCAAGGTTAATTGAAGAGGGGACGATTTTGAGTGGAGAAGTGGTGACTTTCACCGTCTGCTGTTTCTCTGCTTCAAACTGTCCCTCCCAGCTATGTTTCCCATTGCAGGTTTCCTGACCCTCGCAAGACTTTACCATTGCCAGGGACGAAACTAGGCTTTATTTCACCCAGGTCAAAGACCCAATATGGCACCCCACACATAAGCATTTGCGTATATACACAGAGATGTCAGCAGCCTCAGTGACGCCCCTCTGGAGGCTTCACCTAGGGCAAAAAAACCAGCTTGCCCCCCGTAGCTATGGCACTGCCTTTGCAAGCATGTATTTGGATTCCTGTGAGGATGAAAAGCAGCTGTGGGGCGTTTGGAGTAATAGAAGAGGAAAGGGCCAAGCATCTCCCCTGGCTGTGTTTCTGCTCAAATCCTCAAGTGGCTTTTTCTGGGATGAAGCAGGGTGGATTCCATTGGGGTTTAGTTATACAGATTTGCATGTAATGTGTGGTTAGCTCTTGGTTCTTCATGTATTTGATGAATTAAATGCCTGCCTATGAAAGCTTATGCTGCAATAAATAAATTGGGGTTTGATTGGACTAAGTTGTTACTTGTTAGGAATGAGTTCTGCTCACTCAGTGGGTCTCCCCTCCTCCTTACCCCACAACCCTGGAATCTGCTTCAGGGGATTGGGAGGAACCCCCAGAACAGGTTTAGGGGGAGCAGAAGAGGCAAACTCCCGTCATGTGAGTGCACCTCATTCCCCGTGTACATAACCCCCTTTGTGCTATGTTGAATTCCACCCTCCCTCTTCAAAGCTCCACGAGATTCTTTGTAGTTTTTTAACGCAACAGATTAACGTGTCTATCATTATAAAATATTTCTCCACAGTAACTCTCAATTTAATAAAGAAGTTGTTTCAAGTTGCTTATTTTTACTCCCAGCTCCTTGCTTCCATTTGTCTTTTTCTAATGTGAACTAGGAGACTGCAAGTAACGTCTAATAACTCTGTCTGTGTTTTTATGTCTCCTCTTCTACTTGGTACCCAACAGGCCAGCTCATTTCTGATAAAGTGGCTGAGATTGTGTCAAAATACAACCCTAAAGTCTACACTACCAAGTATGACAGCCAGTTAGCAACGCGGTCGGCCAATGCTGCTTTCGATGACAGCTACTTGGGTAGGTTACTTGAGAGTAAAACACTAGTAAAAATTGTGTTCCTTGTAAGACTTGAGGTTCTTCATTCCTCCCTCCCCATCCAGTGATATTAGTGAAAGCTAATGCCAAGCAGGTGCCAAAATGACCCATAATGCTAAGCAATTGTTTAAGCCATGGTTTGTAAAGCAAACCACGAGTTAATGATGAACTGTGCCACAGATGATCAGGTAAACCATGGCTTGTTTCTCCAAAGTTTGTTTTGCTTTCTAGCTGCTCTTGCCTCACACGTTGGTGGTTTGGTGAGTTTCTAGGGCAGAGCTTTCCAAACTTTTCATATTGGTGACACATTTTTTTAGACATGCATCATTTCACAACACAGTTTTACTAGCAAACCAGAGGTTAAACTCACCCCTTTCCAGCCCCGGAAGGAGCACAGGGAGTGTTCACACAACACACCTACACCCTGCAGCCAACACATTGATGTGTCGCGACACACGGTTTGGAAAGCTTTGTTCTTTGTTTTCAACCTTTTTGAATCCCTAAACCAACTACATTCTTTCTGCAGCACCCCCAAAGGGCTCACCCCTCAGTTATGTCACCCCTGCCTGCAAAGCTGGCAGCCTCTCTGTCCCTGGTCTCTGAGCCACCAACACCTCCTTCCCCCTCCCCATCAAGCAAAAGTAGGAGAATCGGATTAGCTAATTAGGATGGCTAAAACATAAGCAGCCAGATCGACAAACCTGAATAGATGCAGGGAAAACTGCCTCTTGATATTTATTTAAGGTTGTAATGGGTCATGTGCATTGATAAGTCATGATTACCCCTTTCGTGTTTGACAGGTTATTCAGTAGCTGTGGGAGATTTCAGCCATGATGGCATAGAAGGTATGGCTTATTAACTTTTGCTCCTTCTTTGATAAGATTTTGCTTGCCTCGGCTCCATTATTGTTTGCCAATATCTCACCTCTCATCCCTGTTTTGCGAGTCTTTGGTAAATTTTAAGCACTCTTTAGTAGGGACTGTGGGGCTTCTGCATAGCTCCTAGCTTACCACTGGACCAAGTTAAGGCTACAGTCTTGCAGTTCATTGCTAGAGGATAAAGTCAAGAGTCCTTACCTATGTGCAACTATTGGCAGAATGGCGGCTTAAATGGAAAATGTTTCTGAAGGTCATTGCCTACTATCCATATAGGTCATGTCATCTTTCTTATTTTCAGATTTTGTCTCTGGGGTCCCAAGAGCAGCAAGAACTTTGGGCATGGTAAGGAACTTACACAATATACTTTTAACAGCTGGTATTATCCCAGCAACTTCTAAAATATTGTGCAGTGCAGATGTTAAGTTATATCTTTTTCATGCAGGTGTCTATTTATAATGGAGACACCATGGCGTCCATGTATAACTTTACTGGAGAGCAGGTATGGTTTTCTCTGCAATGTTTTGATTTATATTATCTATCATTGGTTAGTGGAATCTAGGTGTTATAAATTCACAAAGTAAAAGGTAAAGGTACCCCTGCCTGTACGGGCCAGTCGCATCCGACTCTGGGGTTGCGCGCCCATCTCGCTTAAGAGGCCGGGGGCCAGCGCTGTCCGCAGACACTTCTGGGTTACGTGGCCAGCGTGACAAGCTGCATCTGGCAAGCCAGCGCAGCACACGGAAACGCCGTTTACCTTCCCGCTAGTAAGCGGTCCCTATTTATCTATTTGCACCCGGGGGTGCTTTCGAACTGCTAGGTTGGCAGGCACTGGGACCGAGCAACGGGAGCGCACCCCGCCACGGGGATTCAAACCGCCGACCTGACGATCGGCAAGTCCTAGGCGCTGAGGTTTTACCCACAGCGCCACCCGCGTCCCTATAATTCACAAAGTAACCTACAGCAAATCAGAGAATATTGATTTGGGAGTTGTTTTAAGAACAGAGAAACATAACCATAAGCAATCTACCCCTGATCACATCAGTTCAAACTGGCAGCATATATGGTTGTTGACCAAGTGTGCCTGAAATCAACGAGATTGTTTTGAAATAAAGAGCTGCTCTTTGGTTAGAGAATTCCTTTTTCTTGATTAATTATAGGGGGTGCATCTTTTAGCTTAAAAGAACCACATGACAGTTGTGGCTGGAGCCAGAGGCAAAAGTGGGAGGAGTAATCCAAAGCCTTTAAAGAATGCATGCCAAGGGACCTTTTTTAAACAATTTTTTTAAAAAACCTTTATTATGAGAAAGAAATAATATTCCAAAATAACATCTACAGTACAGCTAAGCACATCCGAGAAACAAGGGAGCTTTTATTGAGTCACTAATTCCGAAATATCTTTACTGAAGTATTTACATAAAATGCAACATTTTTCTGTTTAATCTTATCTCCCAGATGGCTGCATATTTTGGATATTCTGTAGCTGCCACAGATATCAATGGGGATGAGTAAGTGATGCTTTTTTCATTCTTCCTGGAAAGAATTGCTTGCCTTAAAAGAAAAAAAAATCTTGTTTAGGATAAAAATAGAAAATTTGCAAAGAGTAATTGAAAGCCAGTGACGCACACAGAGTTTCTTCTGCTGGCTTGTTCTGCTGGGATCCCTGCATGCATCTTATCTGGAGTGCTTGGTATATAAATCTCTAAACATTTCATGCATGGCTTAATTGTCCTGTGACAATTAACCTCTCCTGGACAATGACAGTTCTCTTTCTCAAGCTCTGGGAGGAAGACCTTTCATTGCCTACAGACAGCCACCCAATCTTAAACAACTCCTAACCCACAATAATACTACCACCAGACTTAACACGGACACTGGCACCAGAGCCTGCAATAAACCCAGATGCCAACTTTGCTGCCACATACACCCGGACAACACCATTACTGGCCCCAACAACATCACACATACCATCTCGGGACTATTTAATTGCTCATCGTCTAACATTGTGTATGCCATCAAATGCCAACAGTGTCCTTCAGCTCTCTATATTGGACAAACAGGCCAAACCTTACGCCAAAGGATAAACGGACATAAATCCGACATCAGGAATCACAAGACAGAGAAACCAGTAGGAGAACACTTCAATCTCCCAGGACATTCTATACAAGATATCAAAGTAGCTGTTCTATTACAAAGGAATTTCAGAAATAGACTGGAAAGAGAAGCTGCTGAATTGCAACTTATTACCAAACTTAAAACCATGGAGAGACCTGGTCTGAACAAAGACATTGGATTCTTATCTCATTATACATGACAAAGCCATTTTTCACCTTCTCACCCCTTGCTTTTTCCTGTAAGACCTATTGCAGTCGTTAAGAGTCGTCAACAGGCTCATCACAGCTATCTGCCAATCACCCATTCCCACCACCCTTCTGAGTAATACCCCTCCCCACCTTCTCACTATATAGAAGGGTCTGGTGACTTCTGTTTCAGTGTATCTGAAGAAGTGTGCATGCACACGAAAGCTCATACCAAGAACTAACTTAGTTGGTCTTTAAGGTGCTACTGGAAGGAATTTTTTTATTTTGTTTTGTCCTGTGAAGACATTATACATAGTATAGCTATGAATCCCTCGAGAGTGGCGTGCTTGTAATTCTGGAGGTTCCTAAGCACAGATCTTGTCTCATCATCCCTTTCTCTCATGCAACTCCCTCAATTCTTTATCTCACTTCTTCCTTTATTTTCCCTTTCCTCCCCTCTCATTCCATGCGTTAGGTATATCTGACAGATGCCCTTTTGAGAATGAATGACACAGCTCATTTTGTGGGATAGATTAGCTGATTTTCTTTTAAATAACATTGTGTGATGACGCATTTAAATGTCTTCTGGCATTCTAATTGCTCTCAGTGTCTTTGGGCAGAAATTTTTGGGTTATATCCATGGTTACTTATACTCAGAGCAGATCCCCTGAAATTAATGGGCATGATTAACTTAGGCCCAGTACTACCTACTCTGAGGTGAAATCTACACACATATAAAAAACACTTTGAATTTTTTTTAAAAAAAAGTTTTGAAAAATATATTGAATTTGACATAGCTCACCATCACCACCTAGTGTCACATTTGTATAATGCACTTTACAACATACTTAGAATGTTTTGTTTGCAGCTGTATAGCTGAGTCCTAAGTAGAATTTAGTTGGCTACAACCCGTTGGCTACACTGCATACATGGTGAAGCTTTTCTGCCTCCCTACCCTACAGAAAAGTGACCCCTCCAGAACGCCATTCCAGAAAAACACTACAGGCTGTCACTGGCAAAGCCCACACACCCCTTAACTGTGTGGGTGAATGGATTCTATGCATGCACACAGGACTGTTGGAATCTTCACTTTTATAAATTCTTAAGCCAAAGGAACAAAACTAAAAGCATACAGTGGGAATGATCCACTCAGCATTAGGCACCTGCAATTTTAATCGTTTTCAAACCACCAAACCTTTGAACCTTAAAAGTACTTCACTTGGCTAGATTGCAGCTGTCAGTGATGTGAACCTATAGTTCTAAGAATGTTTCTAGACAGGTGTTTATTGTAGGACTGGGGTTCCTCATGCAGGCACATATTTTTCAGGATCCACGTTACATTGCTGCTCTCAAAATGCCAGCCCATACTTCTTTCCCTTTTAATCTGGATTTAAGAACATAAAAATAGTCTTCTGGATCAGGCCAATGGCCCATCTAGTCCAGCTTCCTGTTCTCACAGTGGCCAACCAGCTGCTTGAACAGAACATAGGCAGAACATGAGCACAGTGGCACTCGTGGGAGAAAATATAATAAGTTGAAGAAACCTTTTTTGCCAGTGACCCATTTGTGATATCTCTCTGGCGAGGTTGCACTCATATGGAAGCACCTTAAACGTAGGGATTTTTGCCGTGACTGAAATACTTGATCTCTTCCCCTCTCTCTTTCTCTTCAGTTACACAGATCTACTCATAGGAGCCCCACTCTTTATGGATCGTGGTTCTGACGGCAAACTTCTTGAAGTGGGACAAGTTTCTGTTTATCTCCAACAAGCCTCTGGAGGCTTTCAGAGTCAGGCCATGAAGCTGAACGGCTTCGAGGTTTTTGCAAGGTTCAGCAGTTCAATTGCACCTTTGGGAGATCTTGATCAGGACGGCTTCAATGGTAAAGCGTTGGGTCATTGGGAGGAATTCAATATTACACTGTTTTGATCATTCTGTCAACACAAGCGTATCTACTTGTCAGATGGAACAATTCCCCCTCTCCTCCCCCCTACATATGTTTTCTGGTGGGTTCTCCTGACCCTACAGAGTGGATTTGGGGAAGGAGTGGGAAAGCCTATACAGAAACTTCCTCCCCACCCCAAGCCCTATAACCTTTAATTTTCAGACCTACAGCAGAAAGCCTTTACACTTCAAATACAATTTATTTTGGAGCATTATTGTGTTTCTGTGGCAGAGATCCCTGCGCAAGCTGAGCCTTTGTGAGGAGGTTCAAACACTCACTGACTCAGAGGTATTTGCCTCATATTGCTGAGTCCGTCCCAGTCAACTTCATGGTGTGAAACAGAATACAAAGCCTCCAAACTCAGTGGAGGCTAGTCCATTAGAGACGTGGGTGGCACTGTGGTCTAAACCACTGAACCTCTTGGGCTCGCTGATTGGAAGGTTAGCGATTCGAATCCCCATGATGAAGTGAGCTCCTGTTGCTCTGTCCCAGCTCCTGCCAACCTAGCAGTTCGAAAGCATACCAGTGCAAGTAGATAAATAGGTACCATTGTGGCAGAAAGGTAAACGGCATTTCCGTGCACTCTGGTTTCTGTCACGGTGTCCTGTTGCGCCAGAAGCGGTTTAGTCATGCTGGCCACATGACCCAGAAAGCTGTCTGTGGATAAATACCAGCTCCCTCAGCCCCATAGTCGCCTTTGGCTGGACTTAACCTTCCAGGGGTCCTTTACCAAGGGAACCTTTTAGTCCATTAGGACAAGTGGAGCACTGTTGCACCAACCTGAGTCTGACCTCATTCAGCCATTCACCACTTTCCAGACTTCCTCCTTACAACCAACTCAGGGATGGAACAGTCACCTTCCTCGTCCTTAGTCTCCGTGCTGCTTTTGTAGAACTCAACAGGGAGAGGGATGGGGACGAAACTGGAATTAGTGGACTCTGCATGTTATTGGCTCAGGCTCCGCCTATCATTGGTGGCCCTGCCAATGGGCATCAGCCAGCAATACTCCCACTGACTCATACGTGTTACTGCAGAATCATCGGGAGTATATATTTTGATTCCTTTCTATTTGGATATGCTAAAGATTCCTTGTTGTGGCTTGTAGACATCGCAGTTGCTGCCCCTTATGGTGGAGAAGACAAGAAAGGGCTGGTTTACATCTACAATGGGAGAGCTACAGGTTTGAATGGGATGCCATCTCAGGTCCTTGAAGGACAATGGGCCTCAGAGACAATGCCACCAAGCTTTGGCTACTCACTGAAAGGAGCTACCGATGTGGACAAAAATGGCTACCCAGGTGATCTTTCATAATAGCAATGCCGGTTCCTGTATCTTGTAAACTAATCCAACTTTTATTTCACAGGGAGGAGCCCAATTCAGAACTGTGTAAGAAAAAGAGATTTCATGGGGTTTTGATCTTTACTAGGGATGAATAGATTCTCTCAGTTCTACTCTGTTAGCATTCTGACATTGTGATATCTCTTGGATTCTACACCATTTGTATTCTGGAATGAATTCCAGATTTCAGAATATCTGCTATTTCAGAATATCTGCAAAATCCCCCACCATTTGTTCTCCTGTGGAAATATAGTGGAATAAAAAAATAAAATAAAAGAACAACATCACTTTTAAAAAGTGTGTGTGTGTGTGTGTAAACACCCCACAAACCTTAGCACTTAACAATTCAACAAAGAGAAATAATAATTTCAGGAATATTTGGCGGAAGGAGGAAGAGTTTCTTTTCATTTTTCTATTTGCTTTTGATATATTTGTGACTGGATATAGGCAGGAAAAAGAGCAAAAATTATCTGTTCAATCAGCTTGCAAAATTCCAAAAACGTATCTTAGAAGAATAATGGATATCAACCTTTTGAGTTTGTTTAAACATGTCTGGCAAAGCAGCTCCTTAAAATCTAAGACAGAATTCAGCAGATTTAGGTTCCACAAGCATTCCCAATCTTTACCCTTTTGCATCCACATTTAAATGTTTACCTACTTGCTCTTTCAGCAAAAGCACTTGCTCCTAATTCATGTACTGGAGACCTGTTGCTAATCAGAGAATTGTGTAACATTCAAAAAAAGTCTCAGCTCTAAAAAACAATATTATTTTATTCTATTTCCAGACTTGATTGTAGGTGCTTTTGGCGCTGACAAAGTTGCCTTATATAGGTAAGTGCTCAAAATTAAGTCAGAGCGGAAAAACCCAATGATATTTGCATTTTACTGAGGAGCAAAGTTTGCTTCACTGTTAGAGGCGTTGCCTTTTTCTAGCATCATGGTCTCCACAGGAATATCAGAGTGAGGAATGGTTCCCTCGTTGCTCAGTGGCCTGCAAGCAAGGGACACAATGTTCTGTTCTCTGGGTGTTCTGTTATTTCCTCTATGTTGCACACAGCTACCTCCATGCATGTTAACCTCTGGCCAGCAGCTGAGCTTAGCAGCAGCTACCATCCTGGGATTTAGTCATAAGAACTAGGCTGCAATCACAAATCTGGGTTTAAGCAGCAGCAGCAGCAGCAGCGTGGGTGGTTTGCAGTCAGCTGGTTTGCAATCATAATCCCTGATCCATAGGACAGAGTGGATATTCTGCCTGTAGGTCTTCAATGACCTCCACAAGTGGGGGAGCTCTCCCACCATGAAGGCCCCACTGCAGCACTGGAAAGCGCAGCAGCAGGGGAAACACCACCGCCAGGGGTGTTCAAACTGGGAGTAGCTACTATAAGGGCACTACTACAGTAGTGGGGCAGTGCAGTCTGGCCAGTCTGTTCCCTGCAGAAGGGCCCAGTTAGGACCCCAGACTGATGCAAACATAGCAGATAATCCACCAGCCCCAATTAGGACAAATCTACTCAGAGGTAGGCCCCACCGAGCCTAAAGAAGAGGACACGGTGGTTCTTTCATGCAGTAACCCTGTTTTGCTTACCATTTGGTTCTTTTCAAAGGGCACGGCCAGTCATTACAGTAAATGCTGGACTAGAAGTCACCCCAACCATTCTAAATCCGGAAGACAAATCCTGTGAACTGAATGAAAATGGCCAGAAAGTTTCTTGGTAAGATGACTCGTTTGTATTTTGAAATGGAATCTCAAAATGGATTGGGAGCCTCTTCAGTCAATCAAAGGAGGCCATGAGAGACAAGGGGCAAAGGGAACGTGTTTCCCCACACTTCCTGGCCTTATGCAAGGGAGCAAAGGACACAATTTCCTCCTCGGCGAGGTCCATAGCCTGTGGATGCTCCAAAAAAGCAAGCATATATACAAATCCTTCCTTGCTGTTTAAAAAATGGTCAAAGGCTCTTCCCAGGTGGGAAACTTAAGTGAATTCATTGTGTAATGCTATACGGTCCCATCTGAAGCATGAACAGTTTTGCAAACGTGTCCTATTCTAAGTGCTTTCCAGAAGCAGGAAGAGCCTATCAACAGAGCTAACTAAATGGAAGGGTGGAAATCTGTTCACCCCATTGGGAGAATGTGCTCTAGCCGTCCCCGCCTCCATGGACAAGTCCTGTAAGGATGTGGAAAGGAAGTGAGTTGCTTGTGCTTCATGTCTTGCCAACTCTTTTGAATGGCCAACATAGTTCTTGCACTCCTCCAAGTGCAATTTTAGGGGAAACTCCATTTTGCCTTTATAAGAGTAAGGACCGACCTTACCATTAGGTGGGGGAGGTATACGAGTAATGGGCAGCAGCAATGAGGTGTTGAGGAACATAGCTGTGTGTGCTACACAGCCTGCCCTGCATACACACACACACACATATATACACACACACACACCCAGGCTAGCCTGCTGCCTTCAGATGTGGTGCTGAAATATTAAACTGGCAATTCAGTTGGCCTAAGTACATGGATTTTGGGGAGTTTCTGCCTCAGGCAGCAAAAAGTCTTAGACCAGCCCTAATAAGAGCTCAGTTATAGCAGTAAAATCTTACCAAAATAGATAAACTAAGCTCTTAAGAAAGTATATTTAATAACCGGGAGCTGAAGGAACCAGTGGAGGGAACTTTTTAAAGTTTCTTTAAACCCAACAACACCGACCAAGGAATCTGCACGTGCAACTAGATCTTATTAACAGTCATGAAAGGGTAGGTCTGGAAGCCAGTACTGCACTTTTGCTGATCAATAGATGTAGCTTGACCTTCAAGTACAAAATGTGTTTTGTTTTTTAAATATTCTCTAATTTCCCCCAACAGTTTTAAAGTAAAGTTCTGCTTAAAAGCGGATGGCAAAGGAAGTCTTCCCAGGGACCTCAGTAAGTTCCTCAGTAGATTTACTTACTATGCACTTCGGTTCTCCTCATATTGTCAGCAGATGTTCAGTGGCAATAATTTAAATTGTCAAACTTCTTTGGCTGTTCAAAGCCGCACTGGTATCAGACACGTGCAAAACCTGTGCCCCTTTTAAATCTTCTGGCTCAGACTTCACACCATTATTCTTCTCAATGTATGGGAGACAACTTTGTGGTGGTCTGCTAGCTGGAGAAATCTCCTTCTCTGAGGAATCAGTCAGAGAACCCTGGAAAATGGGCCTATCTGGACTCAAATATGGGGTTCCCCGAGTGGTTTAAAGAAGCATGGAAGTATCAGGGAGCACAGTCGTAAGTTACTGGCTGGCAAAATTGTGAATATTGTGTGGCACACAATGAGATGAGAGTTGAAGAAGGCCAAGTGACTGTTGATTGCATCCAGTAGAGCTGTCCTGTTTGCACAGACACTTCCACTTGCTCTGTGGAACTTGCCCTCCTTCTTCTTCCCTTGTGAACCCCCTCTCCCCAATCTCTGCTGGGGTTCCTCCAACTCTCCCTAGCAGATTTGATAGTGGGGCACAGGGAATGGAGAGCAAAGGGAAATTCAGCTGTGCAAGAGAAGTCCTTGTGCAAATAGGATGACACCCTTTATGTGCAATTGCTCTTGGGTCTGGAGTAGAGCACATTTTGCACAGATGCCATATTGCCTAAGAAGTTACCACAAACAGCAGCTGCAGTGATAAACCTGTTTCTGAGATGCATCACTCTAAGCTGCAGTTGAGATTTCATATGTTGAATAAAACGTTCCTCTGTCCATAATGAATTGGAAAAAAATATTTAAAAGTACTTTCCAAAAAAAACCAAACCAGAGTCCTTTCTGTTGAGGATAATTCAGACTGAAATTCCCAGGTGTCAAAAAATGTTATTTATGTTTGCTACTACTGCGGCCCATGTTTTGTTAGCCCAAAAATGGAAAACGAGCGAGGTCCCAACCAAAGAAGAATGGAAACTTAAGTTGACAGAATATGCACAACTTGCAGACCTAACATATGGAATAAGAGTTCAAGAAGAACATATGTTTAAAGAGGATTGGAAAATGTTTATTGAATATATGGGAAATAATTGTAAACAGCTGAAAATGCTGGCAGCATTAAGATAAATTCAACAGTGTAAGAAAGTTTTGATGGATGCAATAATGGAAAACTGAATAGTATAGTTTTTGTAAAATATGCAGGGATTTATGATATGTAAAATGAACCATAGAAAGAGAAGAAGGGAAGTCATTGATATCTTAAGGATGTAAGATGAGTATTTTAAATTGTAAAACAGAAAATTTATTTATATATATATATATATATATATATATATATATATATATATATAAAGTTCCTCTGCAGAGGAAAAACTATTTGCATTTAGAAAAAGCTAGCATGTTGGGATAAGTCTAGGCTAGAATGTACCACCTTGTATCTGGTCTGTGAGAACAAGGCCTAGCAGCAGCCACTAAGGAATTGTGACACCAATAGGAGACATGCTGGGAAGTTAAGAGACAGGAATGGAACATCCCCACTGAGCAACAGTTAATCTGGGAGACCTGAGGCAGCAATGGAAACAGAGAGCAACGAGAGTCAGTGCCGTGCAGGCAAATAGTTGCTGACTAGCTGGCAGAACTGGGTAGAGGTACAGGCGCTGATGCCAGCCTGTGCTGGCAGTCTTAGTCAGCAGACCCCTTTCCGTATGGTCCTGATTCTCTCAGCCACTGCTCAGCCACAGCATCTCTTCCAGCTCAGCATCCTGCCTTGCCAGTGGCTGCTGCAGTAAGGCATGGCAAGACGTGAGCATTGCTTGACTAAAATGCCTTTTCCTTTGGCGGCAGCTTTCCATGTGGAGCTGCTGTTGGACAAGCTGAAGCAAAAAGGTGCCATCAGGAGGGCGCTGTTTCTCCACAACAGGCAACCGGTCCACTCAAAGAACATGACTGTCCCCAAAGGGGGTCGAATGAGCTGTGAAGAACTTCAGGCATTTTTAAGGGTAAGCGTGATACAAGGCCACAACCCACCCACCTCCTGCCTTCTTGCTATACGTAGAGTTAACGTTATTGATGTCCGGAATCGGGGAGAGCCCTGTCTGGAGTGCCAGGACTCGAACTTGGAACCTTCTGCGTGCAAAGCAAATGCTCTGCCTCATGGCTACAGCCCTTCTCTTTTCTCCAAAAGAATTTACAAATGGCTGCCTCTTATTTGCTTGGTTGTTTCTTTTTTAATTCCATCCGCTATTGTTTCCATTAAAGCCATAGGTAGCCACAAGCCTTTGTAGTAGATGTTTGATTGAGTTCCATTCCAGTATAATCGTGCAGTTTTCGTTTTCTAAAAGCAACTCCATTTTTGTTCTCCCTTAGGATGATTCCGAATTTAGAGACAAGCTTACTCCAATCACCATATTCATGGAATATCAGCTAGATTACAAAACAGCTATGGACTCTACTGGCTTACAGCCTATCCTCAACCAGTTCACTCCTGCAAATGTTAGCAGACAGGTACAGCGCTGAGAGATTTAATGGCAAAACATACTTTTGAATCGGCAAGTTCTCCTCAAGTTAATTCTCACAAGCACAAGTTACTTTGTTCCTCGGATGTGGCATTGCAGTGAAGTTTGAAATTCAATCTCCACAACACAGAAGAATGTGTTCTGTAACAATTCCCCTCTGTCATTACCCTTTTCAGTGCCGGATAGCAGGTGTACGCTGTTCAAAAAGCAAAATTTGCCCTTTGCTATTCCCTCTTACTACATAGGGAAAGGGTTTCATGTTAATAGTGCTAACTTTCCCACATAGGATAAAAGCATGGAGTATATAATGCATACATATTCTGATAGTCTGAACAATTCACATATCATATACCTAATTATTACTATTCTTATTTACATATTTAGGCTCATATTCTTCTGGACTGTGGTGAGGACAATGTCTGTCGTCCAGACTTGCAAGTGGCCGTGGACAGGTATGAGTCTAACTCTTCTGCAAAATAGACAATTAGTATAGTAAAGACATTTGACCCAGTTCAGACAATCTCACTAAGATATAAGCAAGCCTTCCTCCCACATGTGCAGCACCATTACCATTACTCCTTCTTTTCTGGTATGAGCATTCAGGAATCTTCTGATTAACCATGGTTTCCTGTTCCACCTGAACCAAGAAACTGTGGCTGCTAGCTTCAGGAAAAAGCTAACACACTGAACCAACTTCAAACTGTGGTTCAATATCATGGCTTGTTCTAAAGCTGGTAGCCATTGTTTCATGGTTTTGGCAAAATGAGAAACTTTGATTAATTAGAGCTTCCTTGGTTTGATTGCTTGTGCTGTGAAGGGCAGAGCAAAGGGACTGTGCACATGGATGGGCTCTTCCATGTACATAAAGACGGTGTAAAATTTGTTCCCCTTATCTCACATCTTCATTAGTTACTGCTAAATAAAGGGGTGGTTCTGTGTCATTTTATCCAGCAGATGGCAGTGCTGTTTCTATACTGTATGTTTCGTGAGGCCTAGCTCTTTATAATTAGTTTACATCTAGGCAGGCCAGATACAATAGATTTTTGTACCTTTGCCAAGCTGCATGTACCTGCAGTCCGTCTTCTGCGCAGCAAAATGCCCTCTTTATGTCCTGTTTTTGAGTTCTGAGAAGACTAGATGACCCTCAAGAGGCTACAATTCTGTGATTTTCTGACTGCTGTTTAGCTGGAAACAGCACTATACCAAGCCCTCTGGTATAGCTGGCCGTTCAATTGTTTTTGTACAGTTCTGCTAATGTGTTGCATGACCTTGGCAGTTTACAAATGAAGTTGTTCCTGGGAGCACCTAGGAGAAGTGTTGCCACAGGCTCTTTCAAACGTTTAATGTGCTGTAGTGGGTGGGGAGCTACAGCGGTGGGTGGGCAAGTTTCTGTAATACTCTGGTGTTGAAGAAATTTGCTAATAATAATAATAATAATAATAATAATTTATTATTATTTGTACCCCGCCCATCTGTCTGGGTTTCCCCAGCCACTCTGGGTGGCTTCCAACAAAGATGAAAAATACACTAAAATGTCACATATTAAAAACTTCCCTGAACAGGGCTGCCTTCAGATGTCTTCTGAATGTCAGGTAGTTGTTTATCGCTTTGACATCTGATGGGAGGGCGTTCCACAGGGCGGGCGCCACTACCGAGAAGGCCCTCTGCCTGGTTCCCTGTAACTTGGCCTCTCACAGTGAGCGAACTGCCAGAAGGCCCTCGGAGCTGGACCTCAGTGTCCGGGCAGAACGATGGGGGAGGAGACGCTCCTTCAGGTATACTGGACCGAGGCCGTTTAGGGCTTTAAAGGTCAGCACCAACACTTTGAATTGTGCTCGGAAACGTACTGGGAGCCAATGTAGGTCTTTCAAGACCGGTGTTATATGGTCTCGGCGGCCGCTCCCAGTCACCAGTCTAGCTGCCGCGTTCTGGATTAGTTGTAGTTTCCGGGTCACCTTCAAAGGTAGCCCCACATAGAGCGCATTGCAGTAGTCCAAGCGGGAGATAACCAGAGCATGCACCACTCTGGCGAGACAGTCTGCAGGCAGATAGGGTCTCAGCCTACGTACCAGATGGAGCTGGTAAACAGCTGCCCTGGATACAGATTTGACCTGTGCCTCCATGGACAGCTGTGAGTCCAAAATGACTCCCAGGCTGCGCACCTGGTCCTTCAGGGGCACAGTTACCCCATTCAGGACCAGGGAATCCTCCACACCTGCCCGCCTCCTGTCCCCCAAAAACAGTACTTCTGTCTTGTCAGGATTCAACCTCAATCTGTTAACCGCCATCCATCCTCCAATCGCCTCCAGGCACTCACACAGGACCTTCACCGCCTTCACTGGTTCTGATTTGAAAGAGAGGTAGAGCTGGGTATCATCTGCATATTGATGAACACCCAGTCCAAACCCCCTGATGATCTCTCCCAGCGGCTTCATATAGATGTTAAAAAGCATGGGGGAGAAGACGGAACCTTGAGGCACCCCACAAGTGAGGGCCCAGGGGTCTGAACACTCACAGAGGGAAGCATTCACCACCCCGCAGAGCCCATCGCCCAGCCCTTCCCGGCTTGCTTTTATTAGCCAGGATGGGCAAGGATCCAGGAGACAGGTGGTTGGTTTCACGCGTCCAAGCAGCCTGTCCACATCCTCGGGGGTAACGGATTGAAATTGATTCCATGCAACTTGACCAGACAGAGCTCTAGCACTCTCCCACCCTGGCACTGCTCCCACGGTGGTGTCTAGCTCCTTCCGAATATGAGTGATTTTATCTGCAAAAAACTTTGCAAAATCGTTGCAGGAGATCTTGGGGTCTTTACAAGGCCCCGGTGGTAAAGGTGGTTCCGTTAAATTACGAACCACCTGAAAGAGTCTCCTGCTACTATTTTCTGCAGATGCAATAGAGGCGGTGAAGAAAGTCTTCTTCGCCGTCGCTATCGCCACTTGGTAGGCTCGACGTTGAGCTCTAACCTGTGTCCGGTCAGATTCGGAGTGAGTTTTTTGCCACCGACGCTCTAGCCGTCTCAGCGATGGTTTCATCGCCCTCAGCTCCCAGCTCAACTCACACAGGACCTTCACCGCCTTCACTGGTTCTGATTTAAAAGAGAGGTAGAGCTGGGTATCATCCGCATACTGATGAACACCCAGCCCAAACCTCCTGATGATCTCTCCCAGTGGCTGCATGTAAATGTTGAAAAGCATGGGGGAGAGGACAGAACCCTGAGGCACCCCACAAGTGAGAGCCCAGGGGTCTGAACACTCATCCCCCACCACCACTTTCTGAACACGGCCCAGGAGGAAGGAGCGGAACCACTGTATGACAGTGCCCCCAGCTCCCAGCCCCTCAAGATGGTCCAGAAGGATGTTATGGTCGATGGTATCAAACGCCGCTGAGAGATCCAGCAGAACTAGGAAACAGCTCTCACCTTTGTCCCTAGCCCGCCGGAGATCATCAACCAGTGCAACCAAGGCAGTTTCAGTCCCATGATGAGGCCTGAATCCCGACTGGAAGGGATCCAAATGGTCTGCTTCTTACAGGCGTGCCTGGAGTTGTTCAGCAACCACTCGCTCAATCACCTTGCCCAAGAATGGAAGATTTGAGACTGGGTGATAATTGGCCATCGTGGTGCATCTAAAGATGGTTTCCCAGACCCTCTTTCAGCGGGTCTGGGAAGGCTCCCTCACGGAGGGAAGCATTCACCACCCCACGAAGCCCATCGCCCAGTCCTTCCCAGCTAACTTTTATAAGCCAGGATGGGCAAGGATCCAGGAGACAGGTGGTTGGTTTCACTCGTCCAAGCAGCCTGTCCACTTCCTTGGAGGTAACAGATTGGAATTGATCCCACGCAACTTGACTAGACAGGACTCTAGCACTCTCCCGCCCTGGCCCTGCTCCCACAGTGGAGTCTACTTCTTCCCGAATCTGAGCGATTTTATCTGCAAAAAACTTTGCGAAATCATTGCAGGAGATCATGTGGCCCGTACTGGGCCCCGATCTCGCAGGTGGTTCCGCTAAATTGTGAACCACCTGAAAAAGTCTCCTGCTGCTGTTTTCTGCAGATGCAATAGAGGCGACGAAGAAAGTCTTCTTTGCCGTCGCTATCGCCACTTGGTAGGCTCGACGATGAGCTCTAACCTGGGTCAGGTCAAATTCGGAATGAGTTATCCGCCACCGACGCTCTAGCCGTCTCAACGATTGTTTCATTGCCCTCAGATCCATGGAAAACCACGGGGCTGTCCGGGCTCCATGCAATCGGAGAGGGCGCTTCAGAGCCAAACAGTCAATAGTCCTGGTTAACTCCACATTCCAGCGGGCCACCAGGGAATCGGCTGAAAGGCCATCAACATGGGATAAAGCATCCCCTACCCCTCTCTGGAAACCATTTGGATCCATTAAGTGGCGGGGGCGGACCATCCGAATCGGTCCCACCTCCCTGCAGAGGGGATGGGTCGCAGAGAAGTCCAGTTGCACCAGGAAGTGATCTGACCATGGCACTTCTTTCGTTTCGCTTTTACTTAGTGTCAGATCACCAACATCCATAGAGGTAAACACCAGGTCCAAGGCATGTCCGCGGCTATGGGTTGGGCCAGACGTATTCAGGGACAGCCCCATGGAGGCCATGCTTTCCACGAAGTCCCGAGCAGCCCCTTGTAAGGTTGTGTCAGCATGGATGTTAAAATCCCCTAGGACAACCAAGCTAGGTGTCTCCAGGAGAACATCCGCCACAACCTGAAGCAGCTCGGGCAGGGAATCCTTGGTGCAGCGGGGAGGTCAGTACACCAAAAGGAATCCTGTACTGCCCCTATTGCCCAACTTCCAGAACATGCACTCGGAAAACTGGGTCTTCCCAATAGGACACCTGGTGCAAACTAATGACTTCCTAAAAATCACTGCAACCCCCCCTCCCCGCCCACATGACCTGGGTTGCTGTGCGTAAGAGAAACCTGCTGGACAAGCAGCGGCAAGGACAGGCCCATCTGCTTCATCCAACCAAGTCTCTGTTACACATGCCAGGTCAAGTCCTCCATCCATGATCAAGTCATGGATGGCAGTGGTCTTATGAATCATTGACCTGGCATTGCACAGCAGCACCTTCAGGTCATGTGGGTATCCCTTGCTGATTCTAGTATCCATCCAGTCAGGACCAGACCCGGAGGCAGGGATAGTCCTCAGACAACGACTAAACCTGCCTCCTCTGTAATGACATGGTCTGGTCTTAGCGTAACTCCTCCTCCTACCCGTGATCACTGAGATTGGTTGTCTCAGTGCATCTCCCTCTGTGGACCATGCCCCAGCCATTTTGTTAGCTGGGACCTACTCCCCGGCAGCCCTAACCCCTACCCTTAAGAACAAAATAACACCTTAAAAAAAACAACCAATAAAACAATACAAACAAAAAACAGTAAAAATTACAAAAACATAAAATCAAACAAATTCCCAGGCCCAATAAACATCCATCCCACCCCCACCCACCCCACATACAAAAAATTCAAAAGAAAAAATTTAAAACATTTTAAAAGCACTCTGCACCCCTCCAGCAGTAACAGCAACTGTCCTAGTGAGGCCCGTCAGGCCCTGCCCTGGGCCAGGTGGTAAGTGGCAGGAAGGAGCAGGGCCCCCAGACACTCACACAGGAGAGTCCTCCTGGGCAGCAGAGTGCAGCAGTCCCTGTGAGGCTTCAGGCCCCGCCCTGAAGAAGTGGAAGAAGCATTTTCTGAAGGATGGACCGTTTAGTCTGCGATTTTTGTGCTTGGGGAACACCTGTTTTTGAAAAGCACTCTGCTGATCTAATGAGTGCAAGGTCAGAGTGATGCTAGTATCTCACTGTGCCTGAAGTCTCCAATGTGGCACCCTTGAACAGACTCTTTAGTACCTACCCAGCCCCCCTACAACCCTATTTTTTAATTAGTTGGGTTTTTGTTTTGCTTTTTGAAATTCTTTGGTCACAGGTGTCAGGTTTTTTTGTGGAAAGTGTGAGGCCTGTTTCATTTTGCTATGTTTTAGTTTTGAGCCGTTTAGATGTTTTGCGGTGGGGGCAGGGTTTGTACATCACCAGTTTTCTTCGGTGGAATGGGCATTTTGTGGTACCTATAGATTTATTAGTTTCCCAGATATGCCCCCAGACTCAATAAGGTTTTTTGTGGTGAGGGGCTGTGCTAGGCTATGATTTTAACACAGCTATGGAAACACATTGATCTAGAGCAGTGGTTCCCAACCTTTTTGAGAGACAAATCTAAATGTATTTGGCATGGTGACCCACTGATTATCACATGGATTTTGGACCTTAGACATTTGGCAGCTGTTGGTTTCGTTTATTTTAACTGCAAGTTTTTGTTTTTCTATAACCGTTACATGAGACATCCAAGCAAAAAATTACTTAATAGCATTTATGTGGGATTTGTTGAAATTTTTATAGTACGTTCAAAGCTATTCATAGTTTTGTTTGTGGGAATGTAAGGACACCAACCATCTGATTGCAGGATATTCAATCACAAGCTATAAAAATGTATTGCAGAAACATACAGATACACAAGCCGTGTCAAATGTAAAAAAAAATAAAAAATGAGTGGTTTTGACAGTTTTATTCACAACGAAGTCCATCTTGGCAAGTATCAGTGGGGTGGCTGAGCTTGCATTTTGCTGAAGAGTAGATCAATGTGGGGTTTGATGGTTGTCAGACATAGTCTCAGATCATTATTGATACATAGCCTGCTTCTGTATTTCGTCTTCACAGCAGTCATTGCTGAAAAGGCTGTCTCTCAAAGATATGTGCTATCAAATGGCAACAGCATGGAGATTGCTTCATCAGCAAGCTCAGGGTACTTAGCAACATGAAGCCAAAATTTAGCTAACCTCAATTTCCAGAAATTATCTTTGAGGGTCCCCACACATGACAGTTCAATGGGTTGTTATTTTGGAACAAAGGCAACTTCATGGCATCAGTTGCAAAATGGTTTTGCACGTGTTCAGACTTCTGTTTCTAAGCAAACTTACCCTTTAACAAACCCTAGCAGCAGATTCAATCACTGTTCACCACAAGGTGCTCATACAGGAAGGGTTTTTTTTTTTATTATTGTGCTTGTGCATAAGATGCAAGCTGTAACAGTCATACCACACAATTCCCAAGGCCATATAACACCCGTCCTGAAAGATCTTCATTGGCTCCCACTGGCTTCCAAGCACAATTCAGAGTGTTGGTGCTGACCTTTAAAGGCCTAAACAGCCTCGGTCCTGAATACCTGAAGGAGCATCTCTACCCCCATCGTCCAGCACAGACACTGAGGTCCAGCTCTGAGGGCCTTCTGACGGTTTCCTCACTGCAAGAAGTTAGGTTACAGGGAACCAGGCAGAGGGCCTTCTTGGTAGTGGCGCCTGCCCTGTGGAACGCCCTCTCAGCAGATGTCAAGGCAGTAAGCAACTATTTTACTTTCAAAAGACAACTGAAGGCGGCCCTGTTTAGGGAAGTTTTTAATGTTTGATGCTGTATTGTTTTTAATTTTCGGTTGGAAGCTGCCCAGAGTGGCTGGGGAAACCCAGCTAGATGGGTGGGGTATAAATAATAAAAAATTATTATTATTATTATTATTATTATTATTATTATTATTATTATTATTCCCTGTACAAGCACCTCACAATGAGCGGTCACTGGATCTGCTGCCAACCTGCAGAGAGTGGCTCCCAAGTGTTAAAATGTTGAGCCTTTCAGACAAAACATTGTAAGAGGTATTCATCAGGCCAGTTAAGGATTAAAAGTAAACATTATTTGGGGTTTATTATAAAGCCCACAAGCCACTTGCAGGTCATGACCAACAGGTTGAGAAACACTGATCCAGAGCCCTCACTTTTGTTCCATATTGGTCTTGTGCAGTGATCAGAAGCAGATCTATATTGGGGATGAGAATCCTTTAACCCTAGTCGTCAATGCCGAGAACCTAGGAGAGGGAGCCTATGAAGCTGAACTCTTTGTTACTGTCCCACCTCAAGCAGACTTCATTGGCATAGTTCGCAACAAGGAGGTAAGTCTAGTGAGTACGCTGTGAGCAGAATTTATTGCAACAAGTTTGTGTTTCAAACAATTGATGTGGGAAGCAGCAATATGAGTGGGCTGCTCACATGATCAGAAGATCTGTACATTACAAATGGGACATGGAATAAGACTGCTAGGGAAACAGGTCTGTGCAACTACAGTGAGCTTTAGACAAGACCATTCATTGAGCTTCAGGCTCCTAAGCATGGATTTGAACCTGGGTCTCCCACATCCCAAACCATAGTTCTTTCTACCATGTCATACACTCTCATCAAGCGCTAGTTCAGTGTAGCCCAAACTTTCACTTGGTGGGCAAGTGGCTTTCTTGCCTCTGCATCTCAGTTCCTTCATGATAAAAGGTAAAGGTACCCCTGCCCGTACAGGCCAGTCTTGACAGACTCTGGGGTTGTGCGCCCATCTCACTTAAGAGGCCAGGGGCCAGCGCTGTCCGGAGACACTTCCGGGTCACGTGGCCAGCGTGACATCGCTGCTCTGGCCAGAGCCAGAGCCAGAGCCAGAGCCGCACACGGAAACGCCGTTTACCTTCCCGCTGGTAAGCGGTCCCTATTTATCTACTTGCACCCGGAGGTGCTTTCGAACTGCTAGGTTGGCAGGCGCTGGGACCGAGCAGCGGGAGCGCACCCCGCCGCAGGGATTCGAACCACCGACCTTTCGATCGGCAAGTCCTAGGTGCTGAGGCTTTAACCCACAGCGCCACCTGCGTCCCTTCCTTCATGATAGGCCTCAGTAATTTCACATTATAAATATAATCATTTTCCTTCCTTCAAAATGTCTACTTAGCATTTAAAGTAAGGAAGCTGTTAGGCAAAGCTTAAAAGTGCCACCTTTTGTGGCTATTTTGCTTCATCCCTTTTAGTTGATCATATGGTCTGATGAACAGTGTGGACCTGCCAGCTGGAAGATAAAGCTGGATGATCCTCTCCTAAACTGGGAGAGAGGTGTCTTGTCTAGCAACAGGGAGCAGTCTGTGCAAAGCGAGCCAGGCTGCTAAGACAAAGCTATTTCTGTTGAGGCGCTTAGAGCCACACATTTGGTAATTAAATTAATTCAGGCTCATGCTCTTACACCTTGGGAAATGAACGGGGCGATCCCAAGGGACTGGGATAAGTGCCTTAGCTGTTGCTGTTTTGTCCCTAACGTGGCAATAATTAGGACTGTACAGCGCAATAAATGCACCAGAAAAATTCTGCCATGTCAAGATTCCCCTGCCATGATGCATTCAGGATTTACTTCGGAGTTGTTAGTAACTGACTGTATTGGTATCTTAAAGAAGATTTAGGAGCCCAAGTTCTAGGTGAAGTTTTAAAAAATAAATGTTTGGTAATACAGTCATACCTTGGAAGTCAAACGGAATCCGTTCCGGAAGTCCATTCGACTTCTAAAATGTTCGAAAACCAAAGCGTGTCTTCTCATTGGCTGCAGGAAGCTCCTGCAGCCAATTGGAAGCTGTGGAAGCCCCGTTGGATGTTCGGGTTCCAAAGAACGTTCGCAAACCGGAACACTCACTTCCAGGTTTGCGGCATTCAGGAACCAAAATGTT
The DNA here is from genome assembly GCF_951804945.1 of Podarcis cretensis. Classification (NCBI taxonomy): domain Eukaryota; kingdom Metazoa; phylum Chordata; class Lepidosauria; order Squamata; family Lacertidae; genus Podarcis; species Podarcis cretensis. Next base: position 113,812,362 of record NC_137170.1, on the reverse strand, counting down.
TGACTTGCAAGGCATTCAGGATCCAAGGTACGACTGTACTATTGCCTAACTAATGGAGCTGGCCTGCTAGAGTACTGATGAAATGTCGCTGCCTTAAACAAAGCAGCATTGCCCATTTGGAAGCCATTTTGGTGTTGTCAATACAGTTCCAAACTTGGACCTGGGTTCAATTCTCTCTTTAGTCATATGCACAATGGAACAAATCACTCTTTCCCTCTCTTACATCTAGATAAGTGTGTGCTTAGAGATTACAGCCTGATAATTGATTATTTCCTCTGGACTTGAAAAACACTAGTGATCTTTGCACCACACTTGCCAGCGGAGAGACAGGTTCTGAACCCTAAAATGTCATGTTTGATAGACCGCTCATAACCATTGGAAGTGCTAAAGAATTCAGTGCAGACAATAAATATCATTATATGTCAGAAGGAGAACGTGCTTAGAGAATGATAAGTATTGTGCTCTTCTCTGAAAACAGTCACCTTTGTTTCACTGCAGGATTTGGCAAGGCTTTCATGCGCATTTAAAACTGAGAATAAAACCCGGCTAGTTGTCTGTGACCTTGGGAATCCAATGAAAGCAGGAACAAAAGTAAGAATTAACAAAAACAAAGGAGAACCCTATGCCTACAGCAGCAGGGTTTGCTGGTTTGGGAGGCAGCCTCATACTGACTGCCTTTTGGTTAATTGGATGAGCCACACAACGGGTTAAACCAACCTCTTTCCAACTGTCACATGTTAAATCCTGTACATCTTCTTTTGTGTTCAAGCTTTCAGCCGGCCTCCATTTTAGTGTTCATCAGGAATCTGAGATGGACACCTTTGTGAAGTTTGATCTACAGATTCGTAGGTATGGGGCACTTAGCACTGTGTACTCACCTGTCTAATAACTGGGGCTGCTACTGAAACAGGGGGGGGGGACAGGCAGAAACGGAATTAAATTATAAATAATAGTAATATTATTGTCTGTAAGAATATTAAATTGCAACAATGTAATTATATGGTCATATACACACACTCACACACACATTTCCAATTTAATACCACCGACTTCCCTTTTTAGCCATTTTCTTAATTTATTTAAAAGCATGTATGCGTATCTCACATGTTTCAGAAATCTCCAAGCACCAATCAGTCTAAAAAGAAGCAATATATCATTAAAACATTTTGCCCGTTAATGTCATAAATGAAATCTTGTTTGAGGATCTTTGTGTACCTGTGGCCTTTTGCATTTAAAAGGCCGCTGCCTCTCTTCCAGAATCTATTGTTTTAAAAACCTGCAATCTAACATTAGTCAGGACTGCATTGCCAATATATTGCATTTAACCACAAAGACTGAGATACTCAGCATATTAGTCGACATACGCTGTAAAAGGAATGTATTGATTTGCGCATCTCCAAAATGGGATGTACAGAGTGAGTTGGAGAGAGAGAGAGAGAGAGAGTTAGTTTATATTGGATTGCATTCCTCTTTTAAATGGCTGTCTTAAGACCAATGAAACTTCTGGCCAGAGAGAGCCTGACACATTTTGTTACCTGAGGCAAAAAATTCCAGAGGTTGGCCCCTAAATTGACAGTTTGCTGCCCTTTAAATGCAGGGATGGGAAACCTTTGGCCCTCCTGATAATGTTGTACTCCCATCAGCCCCAAACAGCATCACCAGTGATTGGAGAAGATCAAAGTCGTAGCCCATGGGTAGGCAAACTAAGGCCCGGAGGCCAGATCCGGCTCAATCGCCTTCTCAATCTGGCCCGCAGACAGTCCCGGAAACAGCATGTTTTTACATGAGTAGAATGTGTCCTTTTATTTAAAATGCATCTCTAGGTTATTTGTGGGGCATGCCTGGTGTTCTTACATGAGTAGAATGTGTCCTTTTATTTAAAATGCATCTCTGGGTTATTTGTGGGGCATAGGAATTCGTTCATTTTTTTTTCCAAAATATAGTCTGGCCCACCACATGGTCTGAGGCACAGTGGACCGGCCCATGGCTGAAAAAGGTTGCTGACCCCTGTCGTAGCCCAACAATGTCTGGAAGGCCACTAGCTTCCCACCTCTGATTTAAAGGAGAAAGTTCTCAGAAAGCAGCCACTCTTCAGGCATTGCAGGAAAAGCAACTCACTTGAAATGGGCTACTGAACTAAACCGTGTGCTTTCAGCGCATGCCACTTGTAGGGTTAAACCTCCTTCCTTATACCTTCGACAGCAGCACATGACTTGACTCGCTGTGCCATTGCTTTGTTTCACAGCTCTAACATGTACAACAACCTAAGCCCCGTGACATCTTATCAGGTGGACCTGGCCATCTTAGCAGTTGTCGAAATCAGAGGGTGAGTGATGGCCTTGGTGCCATTGTAGCTAGTGCCTCATTTCCTTCATTTCACAGTTATGTGGCTTATGCTGCATGCTCACGGTGCCTGATGGTTATTGTGCGCTCCTTATGTAATTTTAGGGTTTCTTCTCCGGATCATCTTTTTCTCCCAATTCCTAATTGGCAACCCAAGGAGAATCCAGAAACGGAGGATGACATTGGACCTCTGGTTCAACACATCTATGAGGTAAATCTGTGCTCAAGGCTGTAACCAGAAGGCCATGCCTGCTAGAATCATGCCTTACCTCTTGCCAGAATGGTAAACTAATCAGATGGCCTTGTGGGCTGCAAACCTGCAGAGTGAGGTCCACCAGGCAGCTTAGTACTATATGCAGGGATGTCACACGTCATGGTGCGTTCATGCATTTATGGTACCGAGACCACCCTTCTACCCTCCTCTCTCCCCCAGAAACAGAACAGAAAGACTTAAGAGCATGCCTGAAAAATGTGTTACCTGCCAAGCCAAACACAACCCATGAGTTACTGTACTGTAGCCTGCCAGGTGCTTCACAACCTTTGGGCGGTATTTAACATAACAAATATGCATTACAAAAGCATTACACAAGGGCTTTTGGAGACCTGAGGAGTGGGGCGGGATTTTCCGTTCTAACATCTGTAGTGGCAGGTGGCCCAGTTCTGAACCAATGTCACACAGCTTTGAGATAGGTAAGAGCAAAGGGATTCGCTGTGGTCAACCTGATGTTGGCCCTTCAGATGCTATTGGGCTGCAGCTTCTATCATCCTCAGGAATGAGGGGAGTTGTAGTCTAACAACATCTGGATGGCCTTTAAAATAGCATAGGATTGCCTGGCTATGCCCACAGACAAGTTGTTTGGGCATATGCCACAATAGCCATAGCCATTGTACTGCAAGAGTGAAAATAGCATCGTTCTTCGTGGTCATTTGTTTCTCCTACCTCTCACTAGCTCAGAAACAATGGCCCGAGTGCTGTCAGCAAAGTGATGCTCAATCTTCAGTGGCCTTACAAGTATAACAACAACACCCTGTTGTATATTATGGAATATGAAATTGAAGGCCCCATGAACTGTACTTCCGATATGGAGATTAACCCGCTAAAAATTAAGGTAAGTTGAAAGCATCTTCAGATTTTCCGTGTACTGAGCAATCTATCTGTCTTGAATGTTTAAAGCAATACAAATCATTGTTAGTGGTTATAATGCTAAAGAATATTCAACTTGTCATCAAAAGGGGCAGCTGGGAATCCAGCGGTTGTTCGCTTGTATCTGCCCAATGCTTGGGCAAAGAGGTTCTTCTGTGCAAATGTTGAGCGAATTCGTTAGAGAAGAGAGGTACAGGGAGAAATGAAGTGACCTTGGGAGGGTGATGATGCAAACATACTCTCATCTCGTCTGCTCAGCAGCATAGACCTTCTCCACTAAAGATCTGGTTGAAGTCACCTCACTCCCAAACCAGCCCATCCCCTTGTGGGCTCACTTGACAACAGCAGTTCCCTGAATGTGGACAGGGCAAGTGACCATTTCAAAATGGCCGTGGGCTTTTTGGTATCTCGTTTATCGCTCTCGATTTCCAATGTATGCTGTTCACCCATCCACAAAATGTTTAGGAATGTGTCACCAATCCGTACTGATAATCAAACCCTTCTTGATGCTGTAGATGTCAACGCCTCACCAAGATGAAAAGAATGAAACAACAAATGGAGGAGATAGCCGCAGTCACAATGTCAACCGGAGGGACCTCAGCGCAGCTGAGGGAGATGTACAAACTTTGGTAACGTCTGTTTATTGGTTTGTTTGAGAAAAGTTTGAGAATCTTAGGTATGCTTCATGTGTCCCAAGGGATTGCTCCATAAAGCAAATTCTCATATAGATGCATAGCCCTGATTGACCATGACGGACAGATTGGTTAGGGAAACTCTGAGAAAAGAGGTGAGCAAGCTGGTGGGATGGTTGCCCAAACCTTTGGCAGCCTGCCTCTGTCTTTAGGTAAAGATGCCTAGGCCCTACTGCCTCACTCACGGGAGATCGAAACTGATCAGATGCTTTTTGATGAGTAGAGACCTGCTATATGGTACCTATGTAATGCAACACATCCTGATTAACACAAAACATGCAACATGGTGTATTTGAACATCTCTCAGTGTGGGGGCTGGAGAGGCTGATTAAATTACTGTCCAAAATACTGGAGAACCACTGCCACTCAACACAGATGGACAAATGATCTGACTGAGTATAAGGCAGTTCCTATCATTGAATCAAGATTTGATTTGGACTAGGGGAAGACTGTTATGGGCATGCATCATGACAGGGGAGTGTGTAAGAATGAGAGAGAATATGTTACATAGCTCCCTTTGGATATTTAGCAATGCAAGTTCCCCTTACCAGAGATACCTGTGAACTACGGATAATTTTGCCTTGATTATGATGATGATACTTTTATTATTTATACCCCAGCCACCCTGGATGGCTTATAGCATATATTAAAACATCAGGTGTATGTTTCTAGGTGTGCAGTGATGTTTCTAGGTGTATAGTGCCAGGTGTGTTGGCTCAGCACTATTTAAATCTGCAAATTACATGGGGTTTTTATCTAAATTCCCTTTCTGAAGGAGCCCAGTGAATTGAGCAGGGTTGCAGAATCCAAATCACTGCAGACACCACTCTGCAACTTTGCACCTCTTCTTTTGCAGGCACTGTTTTTGATTTGGTTGTAAATTGCACACCAGCTGAGGTTGCCACCAGGGGTTGCAATAAGTGATCAGCCAAGACTGTACCAGCTCTAGGATTCAAAGCACTGTAAGGTTGGAAGGGAACCGACTCTATGAAAGATTCCTGAGGGCCGTTTTACAGTGACCTTAGCATATATTGCTTGCTAGGTTACGTTTCTCAAATTCAAAACCTCTTAGAGCCTGAGTATTGCAATTCTAGTTCCCTGGGATGTTCCACTAGCAATGCCTCTGAGAAAAATCCTTATACGGAATGATTTATAACCACTAGAACAACTGATTCAGACTGAGCATGCTAAACTCATTTGGAGTTCTCAGAATAAGTGGGTGTAACTCATTTAAATGTATGTAAATACTTTGCATGGTATGAATAATCGTACACATGACTTAGATAACCCAGAGCCACAAAATCCTAACATGGGACACACACAAATGGTGCACATCTACATCCTTTGCCACTGGCATATTCCCCCATCCCCTCTGCATTTGGGTGACAGCAATGGCAATTTGAAATGCAACATGCATGCCTGCAGCTGCTGCTGCAATGTTTTCCCCATGATCAGGAGGAAGAGGTTACAGCATTACATCAGCCACTGCAGGGTAGTAAATATTGGATTTTAATGGCCCTAGCGAGAGATTATTTAATGCTGCATGTTTATTGCACTTCAGATGCCTGTGATATACGAGGTGCAAACCTCTACAACTGATTTGCCAGCTTGACAAATAACTCATTGTTCCAAGCCTTTCCAGGAATGGAAAAGTCAAGGACAATGGGATTCTCAAAATCATGTTCTGATGACTTACCTTTGTGCCTTGTGGTTTCACAGTTCAAGGGTGCTGCCTCCTGTGTCCAAAGGTGCTTTATTATTGTAGGTATGATGAAAAGGAAAGCACACCCAAAAAAGGCACCCTTGTTCTTCTTCACCTTAATTTTGCTTAGAACTGTATGCGCATGAAATCACAGAGCATAGGTGTGTTCATGAAAAATGGGCATTTTAAAAAATTGCATTCTGAATTTCCATGGTGTCACTTGACAAAAAATAATTCCACCCTGTACTGATGGAGCTACCATATTTTTCGCTCTATAAGACGCACCAGACCACAAGACGCACCTAGTTTTTGGAGGAGGAAAACAAGAAAAAAAATATTCTGAATCTCAGAAGCCAGAACAGCAAGAGGGATCACTGCGCAGTGAAAGCAGCAATCCCTCTTGCTGTTCTGGCTTCTGGGATAGCTGCGCAGCCTGCATTCACTCCATAAGACGCACACACATTTCCCCTTACTTTTTAGGAGGGAAAAAGTGAGTCTTATATAGCAAAAAATACGGTATTTCTGTTTCTTCTCTCTGTTCACATCTGTCCACATCTCATCTCAAGTGCCCTCATTCATGCAACATCCATCTCTCCCCACCCACAGCAATAGATAAGACCTGGAAACATGGATAGAGGAGGTGCAAGCAACACATGAGATTTCTTTTTTCTTTTTTAATATAATTTTTATTGGATTTTGCACAAATTTTACAACATGACAACTCCAAAACAACATAACAAATCTTTGGCTATCACAGCCTAAGACTTCCTTCAACCACTTCCAATGGTTCTCTAAATTCCTTTCTGATTTTGCATTTTGTTACTATGCTTATTGCTAAAAGTCCAATCTTACATCAGCGATCTTAGTCCTTTTCACAATAATTTATATAGTCCTCCTTACAAAACTTCTTGTAACCCTGCAAGCAATGTTGGGTAATTACAACTGTCTTTCAGATACAACATAAATTTATTCCAGTCCTTTAGGAAAGTCTGGTCCTGCTGATTTCGAATTTTCCCTGTTAGTCTCTCCAGCTCAGCATAGTCCATCAATTTCGTTTGCCATTCTTCTTTTGCTGGCATTTCCTCTTGCTTCCATTGTTGAGCTAATAATATTCTTGCTGGAAGAAATCTCATTGAATAGAATAAGAACAAGAACAAGAACACATGAGATTTCTTCTTGCTGTTTCTTTGAAGCATCCAGGGTAGCTTTGACAGTCTGTTCTCTAGCTGAAGAAACTGGAGCAGAAAAGGGAATGAGATAACAGGCAGAAATGTCATTTCATGCCAGTCTACTTACATGAAATAAACATCTTCAGGGGAAAACAAGTTGCTGTTAGTTCCCAGACATTTTGGTGAATTCTATCGTGGAAATGTATGTAGGTAAATTTAGCCAGGGAGATCTACCTAAAAATGGTTCAGGAGCATATGCTTTTAATTCACACTTTACTCCCTTTACCCAAACTTCAACATTTGGTATGAATATCACACAAGTCACCAGCAGTGTAATTCAAAGTCACACTGCAGTGGTATCCACCAAACATGTTAGGTCACCATTGTAGTAATAACAGCATTACAAGCAGCTCTCAGGAGGTGGATCCAACACATAAGAAATAAATCAAGAAGTAAATGGAAGCATGGATAGCTCTGTGGTACCAGTTTCCTTTGAACATAACATCTGAAAACTCATGTACAGCTCTTCCTCTCCTATTGTTTTAACCTTAGGGCTGCGGAACTGCAGAATGTTTAAAGATATTCTGCCAAGTGGGTCGCCTAGAGAGGGAGAAGACGGCAATTCTGTATTTAAAATCTCGCCTTTGGACTCAGACTTTCATGAACGTAAGCATCCATTGCTGTTTCTACGACATCTGCCTGCCCCTGAATAATATGGGTTCTAATTTGACATTTTCTTTCTTATCATTCCCATCACAGAAAGAAAACCAGAACCACTCCTATTCTCTCAAATCATCCGCTTCCTTCAGCGTTATCGAGTTCCCTTACAAGAATCTTTCCTTTCCCGAAGATGTCCACAATTCTACAATAGTAAGCTATCTGATATTCAAAATTAGTGTGACCCAGGGCAACACAATTAAGCTGAAAAGAGTTGTCAAAATGAAACACGCATCTGATCTGCTTCCAATGTTTTTACTGTGCTATATTAAATTGTGGATTGTTGGGCTCATTCAGTTTTATCGCATGCTGCTGAAGCTTTTAATTAAATTTTAGCCTTCAATTAAAAGCCTTCACACTGCTGCTCCAGAATGGGCTCACATCTGGCGCTGGCATACAGAATAGCATTGGTGCAGAACTCGGAGCCAGCCCATTGCATTGCAATCGACTAATCACACAATTGCAGACCCAATCCTATGCATGTTTACCTAGGACATATATGTTCTATCGAGGCTTAATTCCATGTAAATGTGCACAAGATTGCAGCCCTGAACTTCAGCAGAGTTATCACCATCAAAGCCAGCAATATTAAGCTAGACAGCATGGAGGCTTCGGTGGTGTTTAATTGGCCCTAATAACCTTCCCCAAATGGAAGGACTACAATCGTACCTCGGTTTTTGAACAGCTTAGTTCTCGATCATTTTGGCTCCCGAATGCCACAAACCCAGAAGTGACTGTTCTGGTTTGCGAACTATTTTTGGAAGCCAAACGTCCGATGGGGCTTTGTGGCTTCTGATTGGCTGCAGGAGCTTCCTGCAGCCAATCAGAAGCCACGCTTTAGTTTCCAAACATTTTGGAAGTTGAACGGACTTCCAGAATGGATTGCATTCGACTTCCAAGGTACAACTGTACTTCTGTTCATGGAAGACTTTTGCTCCGGTAGCGGGGAGGCGATTCGGAGATTCCTCCAAACCTCCACAGCAGATTTTCAGAGGGTGCAAGGGGCTGCAGGGCAAAGGAGGGTACTGATTAAGCTTGCCTCTCCCACTTCTGCCATCAAGTATCCTGTGAGTGAATACCACTCAAGCATATTCCCATCAGTGGGAGCAAACTCAAAATCCAAGCCAGTGAAGCTATGCGATCATCTTCCGACCAGAAGCTACCTTTATCTTACGAGCAATTCGGCAAGCAGTGCCAGATTCTGCTCCTACCAAATCACAGCATACACACAAACAAAGGCCAGGAAAACCTTGCTCCTTCCCTTTTGTTGAACAGTGTTTGTTTCTGCCCACTGGTGTGCCACATGCAAGTGAATCATGAAGAATTTCCAAAGCATATCTCTCCAACGCTCTACATTGTTTCTCTATAAAATATGTTGTCATCTCCTCCTCTTTAGGTTACCACGAATATCCTGTGGGGTATTCAGCCAGCACCCATGACCGTGCAAGTCTGGGTAATCATACTAGCCGTCTTAGCAGGATTATTACTTCTGGCACTTCTAGTCTTTATAATGTACAGGGTAAGTGGTGTCTTTAATGAATCATAGAATGGTAGAGTTGGAAGGGGCCCTGTGGATCATCTAGTCCAACCCCCTGAAATGCAGGAATATGCAGCTGTCCCATATGGGGATCGAACCTGCAACCTTGGCCTTATCAGCACCACGCTCTAACCAGCTGAGCTATCCTGGCTCATTTTATTGTACTATGGTACTTTTCAGAGTGCACTCCTATGCTCGTCTGTGATTAGCTCCCATTGAACTTGGTGGAGCTTATTTCTGAGTAGGTTCAACCTAGGGGGAAGAAGCCTCTAAATCAGTGGTTCTCAACCTTGGGTCCCCAGATGTTTTTGGCCTACAACTCCCATGATCCCTAGCTCACAGGACCAGTGGTCAGGGATGATGGGAGTTGTAGGCCAAAAACATCTGGGGACCCAAGGTTGAGAAAGGCTGCTCTAAATCATGGGTGGGGAACTGGATCCAGTCAGTGGGCCAGATCCTTACCTCTGCCACAAAGAAACTTTGAAAGATGGGTGGGGCTGACCACCTGTCAATCCCCCAAGATGACCTCTCCAGAGGGGATCACTGGGCACAAATCCACTGATGGGTACTGGCAGTACACCCGCAAAGGAGATCAGCTGATGGGCACAAAGAATGTGCCCTTTTTGTTTGCAGACAGGTCTGGTTTCAGTTAAAATGGACCTATTTCCTCTGCCAGCCTGTTGATTGGCTGCATTAGAAAGTTCTCAGTGGGGCACTTTGTAGTGCAGCACATCCCAGCAACATCGGTATATGCCCTACACTTCATGTCAGGTGCGGGGCAAGAGGCTGTGGATTGGGGAAGCTGTCTAACTGGGACCTCTGCCAAGCCTAAAGATGGCCAAAGGTTCCCCTGTTCCTCTAAACTGACTTACCTTTTGTGTTCCATATAAATATTTGGAAATCAAAGCCAGAAATCCAGTAGCCAAAGACAGAAATCAGATGTGTAATCTTCTGGGGCATTCAGCATGGTTGTAGAGGTGCACGTGCCCAATCACATGAAAGCACAAAACAGGTAGAAGAACAGGGAGTTTGTCCATTTAGCTGCAGCTTCAGATAAACACAAGGAAAAGAACCGAAGGAAACATGTTGTACAGCCTTTGAGATTTCTGTAGCGGTCGGCTGTGAGAGCTCTGGTTCTAGTTGATTCAAATGGACCCTCCCCAGCCCTTTTACAGGTTTGCTTACTCAGAGTATTAGTTATACCAGTTTTCAGACCAACCTCACAGAACAGGAGCTTGCACGGGAAATATTTAAATGTTTTAAAATAGTAACAATGACTTGGCTGCTTAAGATATGCGTCCAGATGTTTAAAGATCTGTTAATGCAGAAGGCCCGGCTGAGTTCTGCTGGTGACAAGAGGTTCAGCAGTAAATAGATTTTTAAAGCGCTGTTGATGTGCTGGGTCAACTAGGCTATGTATGTGAATGTTGTGCGTGTAACAACAGTAGCGTGGCATATGGAAGTCCCATGCACGTACAGTGGTACCTCAGGTGACATACACTTCAGGTTACAGACTCTGCTAACCCAGAAATAGTGCTTCAGGTTAAGAACTTTGCTTCAGGATAAGAACAGAAATCGTGCTCCGGCGGTGCAGTGGCAGCAGGAGGCCCCATTAGCTAAAGTGGTGCTTCAGGTTAAGAACAGTTTCAGGTTAAAAACGGACCTCCAGAACAAATTAAGTATTTAACCTGAGGTACCACTGTATGCAGATTCTGTGCGCATGGTAAAATGTTTTTGAAATTGGGGGCTGCATTTGTCTACCTGTTGTGGGGATGCCCTAACTATTTTGATACCCCCATGAGTGAGGCCCAGAGGTGTTTATGGGCAGAGATAATTCCCGTGTCACTCCCAATGTGCATTGTATTTCCTTCCTTTCTCTCTACAACACAGGTGGGTTTCTTCAAGCGTGTGCGGCCACCTCAGGAAGAACAAGAAAGGGAACAGCTGCAGCCGCATGAAAATGGAGAAGGGACATCAGAGGCCTAAGCAGTGTTTTAGCTGTGTCATTTACCAAAAGGTTCAGAATGGTCAACACCTTCCTTTTTTAAAAAAATGTGTATTTTTTCTGCCTTGAGGGACAGACTGTCTAGAATTGCACTGCAGGTGTCTTCTGGCATTTACAGTAGTCAGAGGTTAACAATATGTTAGCCTCCCTCCTATTTAATCCTGTTCACATACATGACTAATACATGTGCACTGATGAGCATATTTTTAGTGCCACAGCCTTGTTTATCCGGCTTTGGAAGGCTAAAGACATAAAATGTATTGATTGGTACAACTTGAACTGCTAGCAAGAGTTTGAAGACCTGCAACTACTACATCCGTTTAATGAACTGTGTGTACACTAATTGAAGACTGTCTGGGCTGGACCATTCCACGGTACTCACCAATCCTCAGAAGTACTTAACTTGCCACTACATTTTCAAACCAGAAACATCTAAATTGACAAAACGTACAATGTTCTGCTCCAGTTATATGATTTTCAGTGAGTTCGCCATAGAAGACAACTGTACGGTACCCATTTCAGGAATTGCTGTCCACTTCGTAGATGCAAAAGATTTACTTTGGTTTCCTAATATTTATGAGATATCATCAGCCTTTTTCTAGACACTAATATACCCATACTCTGGGAAATGATTGATTTGTGCACCAGACTTCTGATAACTTTTCTAGCCTTTCATAATTTTTCCGCACTTCAGAAAATCCAAAGCCTATACAAGGAAATGGAAATTCTTCAATCACAATATATTACAAAAAATAATTAAGAGTATCTGCTTGACCTTACTATGCATAATTTTACTTCTGCTTTCAAAATGCAAGTTTTGAAACAAAACGGAATTATTTCTAGCAAAACTAGCCTGTTGGAGGATGAGCAAGAAGAGGAAATAGAGGGAGTGAAGCAAATGGTGCTTAGATGAATTGGAATTGTAACCTCTTACAAGCCCACTAGAAGCCTTCAACAAATGTGTCTCACAATTTCCAGCTCTTACCTGCAGCCTAAGGCAGAAAACTGAAGAGTTCAGAAGGCCACATCCCGCTCTAGATCTTAGCTTTGCTCTGGGTCTTTACAGATCAAACCCTTAGACATGTAAAGAAGGAATCCTGTTTGTACCAGTAAGTTGACAGGCGGTGATAGCAGACATGCTGTGCTGAGCATGTCCCAGTGAAGATACTAAGTGGCAATGTCATGCTGTCTCAAGTGGGACCCCCTCATAGTTGCATTTGCCAGGAAGTTAAAAAAAAAAATCGTCATAGAGGAAAGCAGTGAAGTAATGAAGGGAAAGCATTTTATTCTGAACAGCTCGCAGGATGCATGTTGTTAAGCAGGAAAGAGCCTTAAAGGGCAGTTCCAGTGAATGGGTTTTCAGAGGATGTCGACTGTACCTTCACTCTTTCTGGGATCATTGCCAGGATTTGATCTATGGAAGGAAGCTGAAACCCCATTGGAGATAGTTAGCCAAGTATTAAAGAGCTCTCATGGAGAACTTTCCTGGAGAAGAGTGACCACTGAGGCGATAATACAGAAGGAGGCAAATGTGAAGCTGAATTGTAAGGTTTGGTCTTAGGTGCTTCTACCTTTTCCTAAAATGGGGTATTGTAAGTACATTTAACAGGAAGGATATGTCTAGTTGCAGAAATAAAAAATGTGGACTATGAGAGCAACTGTGTGCCATGTAGATGAACTACCAAAATTGGGAAATGAGGTCGATTTATCAAAGCGATGTGGTTCTGAATTGCTGATTTATTTTTAACATCATCTCTATTTTCTGTGAGAGGAAAAATACAAAGGTACTTAAGTTTTAGTGTTTATCTCGGGCCTAGTGCACCACGTGCATGCACATCATTTGATTTTGGGGGGGATATTGATTACTGTACTCGATGACTGTTAGCTGAATGTGTGAACTTAGGAGCAACTGGAAAAACAGAGCTCTATCTATGCCATGGTGCCAGATCTGATGGCCCTTTCATACAGGCAGGTTATCAAGTGATGAGCATGCAGGTGTGAACTAGGCTTAAGAAAATAAAGAGAAGACAATTGCTTCTATGGGGCTTAAAGTAGCACTTTCCATACAAATGCCACACTGAAAGAGGTGATTTTTTGATAAGCATGAACTGCAACTGCAAAACACAACTGATTGTATCAGTTTACTGAGTTATTGGATAGTTTTGCTTTGCCACATACACAGTGTGTTCTTCCATAAGGGCCAATGACGCTGCAACACTTTGTAAATAGTACTCTAGTTTATCCAAATCTCTTTTTTCTTGGATATCCCCTCCTAGACCATTCAGATGAATGAATTTGTACTGTATGTAAATATTTTTAAAGGAACGAATGTCACAGAAGTAGGCAAAATGAAATATATTAAGCATTTTATACTTAATAATTTTTTGATGAAGAATATATATTTTGTACACAGCAAAAGCCTATGCATCAAAATGTACAAAAAATGCTACCCCCCCAAACCAAAACCAAATGGTTATGTCCTGTCACTTCAGTCTGCTTAACTGGAAGTAAATATGGTTAAGATAAGAGATAAATATTTTTTTTCTGGCCTTGTGGTTCTATTGGTCTGTATCTAGACATAGCTGTTACTGAAAGTATCCTTCTTAACAGTACAATCCTATGCATTCAGAAGTAAGTCCCATTCTGTTCAATGGGGCTTACTGTCAGGTAAGTGTGCACAGAATTGCAACCCAGAATGAGTAATCAATCAAGTTCATTGTTGAATAGACACATCTTGGTGTCCTGTATTACAAAAAGCATAAATTTCCGAGTGGTATATCGTTTAGCAATCTGCCAATTTGTATTATTAACTAGAAATTTGAATTTCTTTTCTCTGCCGCTTTTACATACTCAGTGAACAACTCAGTCCTATGCTCCCACAGCTAACAGCTGCAACCCAGTGGTGTTGGGAGTTTTGGCATCTTTAAATTTAAATATCTGAAAACAAGATTTAGGAAACTGCCAAGTGCATTAATTAAAGACATAAAGGTAGCACTGGGTTTTTCAGTTCTGTGTGGTGTTAGGGGTGTGTGATAGAGGTTTCATAATTTGAGAGGCATTATGTTGCAACATCAGTGCTTTTTTGCCAAAGTATACCTCATATAGTAAAGGTAAAGGACTCCTGACAGTTAAGTCCGGTCGTGAATGACTCTGGGGTTGCAGTGCTCATCTCGCTTTACTGTCCGAGGGAGCTGACGTTTCTCCACAGACAGTTTTTCTGGGTCATGTGGCCAGCATGACTAAGCCGCTTCTGGCAAACCAGAGCAGCGCACGGAAATGCCATTTACCTTTCCGCCGGAGTGGTACCTATTTATCTTCTTGCACTTTGACGTGCTTTCGAACTGCTAGGTTGGCAGGAGCTCGGACCGAGCAATGTGAGCTCACCCCATTGCAGGGATTCGAACCGCCAGCCTTCCGATCAGCAAGCCCTAGGTTCAGTGGTTTAGACCACAGCGCCACCTGCGTCCCATCACTAATATAGGACTCCCTAATAATCAAATGAACTATGTATAGGCAACCGCCTTTTAAAAAAATACAAAGTGGTATTATATAGTATGATCTTTCCTTCAAAGTTATTATACACAACATTAGAACAAACCATAGAATCATAGAATTGTAGAGCTGGAAGGGACCACAAGTGCTATCTAGTCCAGCCTCCTGCAATGCGGGAATCTTTTGCCCAACATGGGGCTTGAACCCATGACCCAGAGATTATGAGTCTCATGCTCTTATCAACAGAGCTGTGTGATCTCTTCATAAAAATCCCTTCCAGAAACCAACCACCCATTCTTCATAAGACACTGTCATTCTATTGCAGATAGAGCTGCTATCTATCTGTCCATAATGCATTTATGCTTTAATATGGGTGCACCACTACTTCATTTTCCTGGCATATTCTGAGAGGTACTGAGTTGATTGAATTATTTAACGGAATGTAATGTTATTATAACTGAATCAATGGGCTGGGAATGGGGCCTGATGTTTTTCTGAGTTCGCTGCTCTTTTTTAAAATATATATATATATATATATATCAAATGCAATTCATCTATTATAACCAGTTTTAATTAATTCCTTGCCAAATTATCAACATATACAAGCCTCACTAAGGAAAAACCAGATGCTGTAATTCTGTCGGGGCATTCTCTCCCTGTTGCGCATATCTCTAGTCACTTAAAATTCATTCACATTTGCAGGTTTGTTACATGTCACAGGACACCCAATTTTATTTATTTATTTTAAATGAGTTTAAGGTCATACGGAAACCTCTATCTGTCCTGCTTGACCTGTGATGGCTATTTCAAAGGCAGTATCAAGTGATTTTATGTTATGAATGTTGTGTGTGTGAAGTTGAAGTGGAATATCCATGTGCAAATATAATACACTCAACGAGCATGCATGAACTTAACCCAGTATGTATGAACTGCTTCAGTTGAAAATATTTGCAGAGGTGGTGGTGGTGGGGGAGCCAAAACACTTTCTGGGCAGAAAACTCCACTTTCCGTTTCATACACTATATCTCTTATAGTTATGCAAGTCATCACTGATGTTGAACATGCATTTATATACTCATTCCACTTAGGGTTTTTCTTTTACTTGCATAAAGAATTCCAGGGACCTAGAGAGGAAGTACTTGAGTGCATCTTATGGGCTCTCTGAAGACTTTATATTGGTGCAAACACTTCAGATTGAAAGTCAGTCTCTTCCATTTGTCTTTTCCCTGTGTCTCCTTGCTACAGAATTAGTACCAAAGCCAAACCCAGGACAAGCATAAAATGTGGCAGCTCACACACATGTTGACCTGAGATGAATGTAGCATATATTGTCTCCCAGAGGTCAGCAGGGCAGAGAGCAAATATACTAAACTGGCCTTGCAGGTTTAAGTAGGTTTACTCATAGCTAACCCCCACTGCTTTTAGTAGAACCTGTGCACTAATAATACTGCTTAGGTGTGCAACCACAGTGACTATGT
Organism: Podarcis cretensis; assembly: GCF_951804945.1. Taxonomy (NCBI): domain Eukaryota; kingdom Metazoa; phylum Chordata; class Lepidosauria; order Squamata; family Lacertidae; genus Podarcis; species Podarcis cretensis. The sequence continues at coordinate 113,796,083 of NC_137170.1, read as the reverse complement.
AACTGCTCTAGCTAGTATTATGATCACCCACAGGATTAATCAGAAGTAAGCTCCATTGCTTTCAGCAGAACGTATTCACTAGTAAGAATACTTAGGTTTGCAGCCTCCTTGTCTGTATAATTGCTCTAGAAATGTGATTGCCCACATTGGGCGACACACCGCGTAGGTTAGCAAAGTTTGCTAGTTGCAAACTTACTTAGTTTTTTATAACTTCTGCAAGTAAAATAATGATTGTACTGTTACTGAGCTGATAGTACACTGCAACTATTGTGTCAAACATTTATTCCTCTACAGATACTGACCTTACAATAATGTTCCATGTCAATTCAACATAAATTAACCCACCATTAAAAACAGTAACACACATTTTACTTAACACTAATAGTAACCAGTGAGAGACTACGACCTGAACCCAAATATCCATTCATTTAAGGGTGCTTAATTTGTTTCTTTAGACAGTCCTTCATGCTGCACAGCTGAGTTTTCAAACTCGGGGATTAACTAGACATTATAAGAACAGCATTGCCAGAGCTTCCTTGCAATGTCTGAAGACACACATGGTATTATATTATTGTACTGTGCTCTGCTTTGCCCCAGCTGGCCAACAATGAATTAGGTGAGGCACAACACAGTGCAATTATGTCACATCACTGTACTGTGTTTCTATTTATACCACAGGTGGGGCACCTATAGTGCTCCAGATGTTGTTGGACTACAGCTCCCATTGTCCATGACCATTAGCTATGCTGGAGCTATGTTGCTTGGAGACCCACAACATCTGGAGGGCCCTGGATTCTCCATCTTTGGCCTAGACATTACAGGGAACTGGGGGTAGGAGACAGGGAGTTGTCTGTAACATCTGGCCAATATGACAAAGGAGAGGCAAAAGTAATTTATGATCTCTCATGGGGTGGAGGGTTGTTAAAAGTAAAACATCTCAATGGGGTGAGCATAAGACTTTCAGCAGGTCTAAGATAAATCTTCGGATTCCAGCCTAAGTTTGTGGTCTTGATGTTTAGAATGTGTATTTTATTTCACCATTTCCTAATTTTTATATATATATATGTAGTGATTTATTGTTTGTGAAACACGTGCACCGTTTTCTAAACAAACCAATGATTGGCAGTGTAACTACCACATAACTGAGACCTTTTCTTAATTATATCATAAATGCACTTTGCTAATATGAATTTCTGGTTACGATGTGCCCTCTTGTCTCAGGACGCTGCAGTGCTATTCAGCCCATCAGTCTGTTTATCTAAACATCTCACACAAACATTACTTTTCAGATGTCTCACAACCCACTTTAATTTACTATGTGTGATTCCATAGGATATAGGCTGAAATAATATATGTTATGCCATATACCTGCACCTGTTACTCCAATTTCACTGTCATTCCTTCCCCCAAAGAATCCTGGGAATTGTAGGTGCTGTTGTAGATGCATCCTAAAATATTTTCTGTGTATTTATTTGGTGGAAGTCTTCAATGCACTTTAGACTTTCTCTTAGAAATAAGAGTATATGTTTCCCTAAAAAAATAACAATACATTGAAACATCAGATGTGTAACTGGGTTTGACTGTGCATGAACAGGATGGTCACACTGTTAATGCTCAGGAATTTTTAAAAAATGCATTTGGAAAAGCAATAAATAAAATCCACCAGCACTTACACTTTAAGCCTTATAAAAGTTCTGTGAATTAATAGTATTTTAAATGCTGAAAACAAATAAAACAAATCATTGTTGTCACTCACAGCAGCTGTAAAGATAGCCTATAGGAGATACATTAGCTGTATTACTACATTGCCCATCCCTTAATCCACAAATCCACTGAAGTTAAAACACTTGGAAAAGAAAGTCAGATATATTTTTAAATTGTTCGCATAAATCAATGGAATAAATCTTTAATGTAAATAGTAGGATAACTAATGTTTCTTTGTTCATTGATGAATAAAATACTTATTTCACTCTGTCCTTTGGATTTATTTGCAAAACACAAATATCAGGATATGTACGACTTCACATTCGCAAAATTGCTTTGCATTTTCTCCTGATATAAAACTAGCTGGGACTGCCCAAGACTAATGCATTACAATAAAGTAGCAAAAGCTAGTCAGACTGGTGCATGGGTGTTAGTTAAGTGGTTAGGGAAAAGAATGCTATTATGATGCAGGCCTATAGACACTGAACATTACAACAGACCATCTCTAATAAGGCATGCAAAGAAAACATTATGTAAGAATATGAAGTTGCAGGGAATTGGATGAAGTAAGCTTACCAACACTTTGGTTGGTAGGATCCGTATTTGGGGGGCAGTGGCAAACCAGGCAATGACCCCTAAGGCCCCACAAGGGGTCCCAAGATCTTGTACAAAATCCAGGCTGACCTCTTTATAGTCAGTCTCAGTCTGCTTTGTTATTATCTTAGCAGCATTGCAGGCAAGTTAGTCCCTTCCTTCAAAAGCACAGCCCTCCCTTCCACTGTGAACCAAGCCCATCTGCATCAGTGCCCCTTTTTTCCCTGCACATGCCCAGTTGCCCCAGTTTGCTCAGGACATTAGGAGTCAGCAGCCTTTTGATTTTAGTAAGAGGAAAGGAGACAAGATTCACAATTTCACAGGTGTTGTTTCACTATGAAATCCTTCAGCTTTTTCTGCTGGAAGGTAACTCAGTTGTTTAACCAAATATCTGCTAGGGCAAGGAAAAAGTTGAAGCCATTCTTTCTCAGTGAAAACTTCCTTGGCCAAAGAAGACTTAAAATCAGAACTGTAGAGTTGGAAGGGACCACAAGAGTAATCTAGTCCAACCCTGAGATTAAGCCTCATGCTCTGCTGACTGAGCCATATTCCAATCCTATAGTGTACACCCTTGCCTAAGACTGAATCCTACCGAATACAGTAGTGCTTACTGAGCATCACATCATTTCACCTATCTTCTGATTGGTTTATGGAGCAGTGCAGAAGGGATCGTGGTGGCAGGATTTCTCTCCTGCACTGGCTATATTTACTATTACAAATGCAGTAGCAAACTTTATTAGGTTGGGAAACAGGGTCAGCTTAGCTCACTGATTGTCAGGATAATGCCAATGTGCAAATCTCTAGGCTGTGCGCACACATTTTCATTTTACCCCTCCAAATCCTATTGTCCTAAAACTGTTATGTTATATCTTCCTTTTCTATCTGCTTCAGGCTTAAAATAACACTGCTTTCTTTGAGGGAGAATTTTGCTGCCTCCTTAAAGCTGCATTTTGAGAAGCTCTGAGAATTAGATTGGGTGGGGACACATTAAAGGTAAAGGTAAAGGTACCCCTGCCCGTACGGGCCAGTCTTGCCAGACTCTGGGGTTGTGCGCCCATCTCACTTAAGAGGCCAGGGGCCATCACTGTCCGGAGACACTTCCGGGTCACGTGGCCAGCGTGACATCGCTGCTCTGGCCAGAGCCAGAGCCAGAGCCGCACACGGAAATGCCGTTTACCTTCCCGCTGGTAAGCGGTCCCTATTTATCTACTTGCACCCGGAGGTGCTTTCGAACTGCTAGGTTGGCAGGCGCTGGGACCGAGCAGCGGGAGCGCACCCCGCCGCAGGGATTCGAACCGCCGACCTTTCGATCGGCAAGCCCTAGGCGCTGAGGCTTTAACCCACAGCGCCACCTGCGTCCCATGGGGACACATTACTGTACTCAAAATACTTCAGCAAATGCCTGGGTGATAGGGCCATTAGTGGCTAACAGCCAGATGGTTTAAAGGACTCGGCCTTATGCCCAGAGCATCCTAAACCTCTAAGTGTGAAACAAAAAGGATTGAACAACCTAAGTGCTTATGCCATCAGTCCATCCTTGTCAAGTAGATTCTGGTACAGACCTACTAAACACTCTGATATTGACCACTGTCTTGCTCGATTGGCGTTAGGTGTGTTGCTGTCCATTGTCACAGCTCCCTACAATACTAGGGATACTGACGTAACATTCCCTCAGAATTGTTTGGGATGATCATGCTTTTTAGCAGACAATTGCACTCCCTCAGCAGTGCTTCCAGTCTGTTGTATGGCAGGCCCATATTTGCTTGTTATTTGTGAATTTTATTACAGCTGCTATGTGCAGAGGTTGTTTGAAAAACATCTGAATTAAAACTCGCCTCCTCCTCCCCTACTGTAAAACTATATATTGTATTCCACTTGGAACAACAAACACAAGGGTGAAGGCAGTGGCGTAGCGTGGGTTGTCAGCACCCGGGTCAAGGCAAGTAATTTGCGCCCCCTAACCCGTGGATTTGCGCCCCATAACCCGTGGGTTTGCGCCCCTAACCCTATCTACCCCTACCCCCCAGATGTTGCACCCGGTGCAGCCAGCCCCCCCTGCACCCCCCACGCTACGCCACTGGGTGAAGGGGAAGGAACTGCGGGGCTAGGAATCAGGTTGGTGCTAGGTTTTGCACGTGTCCCCATAGCCACAGGCATTTTTCAGTCAAGACACAGCTATCTCAGGCAACTTGCATGGTAAATAACTCCAGCACATTGATGTTGCCATATGGAGGAGCACTTCTCACTCCTTCTGCTGGATGACTGACCATTACACAGGAATCATGCCTGAATTTGAGCATCTGTAAACTGGACCGTGTGTAGCCGTCCCCTTTCCCCTCACCTCAGTGCTATATTTGAGAGCAAAAGAAGCCATTTAAATTCAGCTTTCACTACCGTTCATGGCTGCAACTGACACTTCAAAGAAGCCTCCTTCTCTGCAGCATTCCTCTCTATTGCTTCTGTCATTCACCAGTAGTCCGTGGATCAGTTTAAGAATTACTTAACAGGGTAAGATTATCTTTCTCAAGTTTCCTTGACATAAGCATTGGCAGTGTAATCCCAATGCTGGTGGGGAGTACGTGTGTGGATAGCACATCCCATGTCAGGCCCCTAGGGCTGCATGGCTTTTCTCAATTTCCCCCCTATACTTTTCTATTGCAAAACAAGTGGAACTCCCATCATCCCGAACTGGCAAAGCCAGCAGTCATGGACGATGGGCGTTGTAGTCCCCCCCCCCAAAAAAATCACAACCACTCTGGAGACCCACGTTTGGGAAACACCAGGAGCACCTTTGAGGTGCTAGGGGGAAGAAGACGCCAACACCCTCCACCCCCATCCAGTCACGGAGAGGCCACACCTCAGCGAGGGCGGGCTGCCTCTAGGGCAGGCACCCCCAAACTCGGCCCACCAGATGTTTTGGGACTACATCATCCCTAGCTAACAGGTCCAGTGGTCAGGGTTGATGGGAATTGTAGTCTCAAAACATCTGGAGGGCCGAGTTTGGGGACGCTTGCTCTAGGGAGAGCCCCAAGGCCCCTTGCAGCTGGGGAAGGAGGCAGGAACACTGCAGCAGAGCCCCCGGTTATGAAGAAGGCGGGCTGGGCGGTGCCCCTGTGGGGTGGGGCAAATAAGGGGACCCGTGCTTGTGCGGACTGGGCGCCTGCTCTCCAAAGAGGCGGGCTGAGGCGCCTCGTCGACGGCCGCCTCGCCTTCCTCCTCCTCCTCGCCGTCACGTGGGCGTGAGGGGCGGGCGGGAGTGTGCGCGCGTGAGGGGGACTGGCGTAGAGCGGGAGACCCTGTGGCCGCGCGCGGCTCAGCTGCCGGCCCGGGCGTCCGCGCTCCTTCCCTTTCTGGCCGCCCTCCCTCGGCCCGCAATATGCCTCCGCTGCCCGCTGGCTGGTGGTCGCCATGCCGGGCATTCGCGGGAGCTCGCCGTCCTTCTCGCTCCGGGGGCTGGCTGCCGCGTCGGGGTTTCTGCTGCTGCTGCTGCTGTTTCTGAAGGGGCGCCCGGGCTCCGCAGCCTCCACCGGCGCCGCCGACCTCGCCAGGCGCCCTCCGAAGCAGCAGCCGCAGCGAGCCGCCCTGGCGGAGGCGTCTTCCTCCGCCGCTGCTCCAGGTACGTCTCCCCGCACTCTGACCGCGCAACATGCGAGTATTTGCACCCAGAGGCTCCCGCTTGAAAGAAAAAAAAACACCCACATTTTTCCCCGTATTGCGTCGCACCCCATTTCTTTCCCTCGCGTCGCACCTTTTCGTCCCCGTCCCCGGGTTGCAATGCATGCACACACTATCCCTTCTCTCCGCCCTTATGAGTGGACGGAAAGACCCATTCATTCCCTTTAACCTTCTGATCTGGATTGTTGTTATGATGATGATGAGTATTTAGCAGCGTGCTGCTCTGCTCTCGCCTTATGCCGTTCATCCGTATTAAGTAGCCCGCCTGGGGACCGTGCATTCGCCTCTTTAGCGTGGAGGGCTTGCGGTAGTAGATCTGCCCTCGCTAGCTTGCCACAGCATCTCCCCTGTTTTAAGATCTGGGGAGGGAATGTCGCATCGGGTTGTTTTGTTACGTTTTGTATGGGGTTTGCCTGAACAGCGCGGTTTCACTGGAGTGGCTGGCGAGTTGCTTGGAGAGGTTGCCCAATTTTATAGACGGCCTCCTTGCTTTCTCGCAGAGTTTACATGGCAAGCCCAGACCGGCTTCCTCTCATCTCCATCCATCCATCCATCCATCTCTCGCTCTTCCTCTCTCCCCGCCCCCCACCCGACGTTTTTCACTTTTGCCACTATACCCGTCTCTTTTCTTCCATGCAGATGGATGAGTGCGATCAGAATGGTAAAAGGTATTTACATCAACTGGAAATGCGACATTCATTTTTTAAAAGGCTACATAGAAAGAACAGGACAGGGTGTTCTCCCCAGAAACAAGAAGATGCAGTTTCAGTGGGATCAGGGTAGGCTTTATTTCACCCAGGTCAAGGACCCAGTTTGGCACACACCCCTCCCCCAAGATGGGAGCGTCAATAGCTCCCCTTTGGAGGCTTCACCTGGGGCAAAACCCACGGCTCCCACCCCCTCCAATTACGGCACTGAGTGGGATGCATCTAATGCACAAGCCCTCTCCCCTCCCAATATTGCCTCATGCCTCTCTCCCCCTCCCCCATAATGCAATCTATTTCTTTATTCACACCATTAATTTCATCATATTGCCATGTTTGTATGTGCCCAGTCCATGGGTTGCATCATCTCCTCCCCTTTCCTCTCTAAAGCTACACCTATACACTGACACCAAAGCTCCCCTCTGCTTTCCTCACTTGGGTGGACTCCCTTATTTCTCTCTGGTCCTTTTGCCTCTGCTTCCCCTTTAAATCCTGCAGTCTCCCTTCCTCTTCCCAGAAGACTGGCCCTAGCCTAGACCATGCATGTGCTGCTTGTTATTTATGGATAGTGTTGCTGAGGAGGGGGGTCTTGGCACTGTGTGTTTAATGAAGCAGCTTCCTTGCCTCTTGGGGATGTGAATTAGCCCTCCAGTTGCTGTTCCTTTCCCTCTATGGGGATTTAATAGCTGACCTGGAGCAGCTGCTGCTATGCTGTACTTTAAAGCTGATATTGAAAGCAGCTCCATTGGTGTATTGTGATGTGATATTCCTTCAACCATTCCCTTCTATCCGCAGAAAGGGAAATATTTTGTATTACTCACGGAAGACTCCTTTTTAAAAAAAAAGATGGAGAGATGTTGTTTAACTAGAAGGGAGATGAAAGTGTCTTGGGATTTCTTGCAGTTCAAAATGAGCTTTCTTACCTGAACATCGTATATTGAGGGAAATCAGTTGGAGTTTGAATTCACCATTTTATTAAAAAAAAATTGTTTTTTGTTTTAATGGATCTTGTGCTCTCACTTGGCATGAGTTCAAATATATGTGCAGAGTATGACACATCCAACAAGGAAGTTGCACATCTGGTGATTTGTGATACATCATTGGTGATCTAATTTGCAAAAATGAAACACTGGCTGCTGATGTTTCTGTCTGCATTTTCTAATGCCAAATAATGGTATTTTTTCTTTTTCTAATCAGAATTCTTCTTCTCTCCCTTTCCCCTTGTTGGCTTTCTCTCCCTTGTTTTTTTCTCTTTGGATACAGCAGTGTTGTTGTTTTTAAGGGAAATAGGTCAAGATCCAAAAAGATGTGCTAGCTTAGTCTTTAGCTTCCAACATAATACTGTTTGTTAAGCTTAGCTCAGTCAATTTGTGCTGGTGCGAAATGGCTAGTGTATGTTAAAACGTCTTCGATGACTGGCAAAATCTATGAGCTCACTTGTTTTTCAGAATACTCTGCTGAGCAAGAAAATGTGTCATTTCCCTCCCCTCCTGGCAGTAGCATATGCAGAAATGTGATGTTTCTGGCTTCTTTCTAGAATCAGCCTTGCATTGCAAATGCTCCTGTACCATAGCAATTGGTGATTAAAGCTTTGTTTGAGAATCCTTGTTTGTAACTAAGATGCCTGTAGATTTGTACTTCCTTCAGATCCTTGTTATTTAAGCCTTAAGTAGAGCCATAACTCCTCAGAGCAGGGATGGCCAACTGAGGGCCCTCCATATTGTGTTGGACTCCAGCTCCCATCAGCCTTAGCCATCATCTCCAGCGGGCAGGGATGATGGGAGTTGTAGTCCAGGGACAACTGGAGGTCCATAGCTGCAGGTTCAACTAGATGCTTGTTACATAATGAAGCCATGGCACTTTCTTTAAGTGCTTAAGGAAGCTGGTATTCCTGTGAAACATATAATCATATGACTAAACTATTACAGTTAAGATGCTTCAGCTCCAAAATGTTTCCTATTTTATTCCATGGAGAATAAACAGAGCAGTTTAAGTTACATTGAGCTTGAGCAAAAGAATTGTTGCTTTTAATGCTGTGGTGTTGTAAACCTCTTGAAAATGTGGCTAAAATAAGAGGAGGGGAGCAAACATGTTTACTCATTAGAGTTACATTTGGATGCCAAATACATGACCATGGACAACAAACAGTGAATTTAAAAAGGTCTTTGTAGCGGTTGTGCTTTGGTTACACACCTCCTAAATTATATTATGACTTGTGTTTTTTTCAACTTAAACATGTTGGTTCCAGGCTCAGGATGGACAAAAGGATGCTCTTGAGATTATTTAAAATTACAGTAACAGAATCATATCATGGAATCACAGAATTGTAAAGTTGGAAGAGACCCTGAGGGTCATCTAGTCCAACCCTCTGCAGTGCAGGAATCTCAGCTAGAATGCCTAAATGCAAGACTGAATGTTAGCCAAATGAAGAGAATAGAAAGGAGCACAAAACTTGACAGGGGAGTCAACTGACACTAAGACATATGCAATATGAGGAACATATTGCTGAAAACATTAAGGTTGATAATTTATTTCATTGTATTGAAAATCAGACAAGCAGTTAGACCATTATGCAACAGATGGGTGAATGAATTAGGAAAATTGCAAGGAAACTGAATTAATTATTTGCATCTGTCTTCACTGTGGAAGATGTTAAATAGTTCTCAACCCAATTTTCTGAAGAAAGGCACAATAAAACAAAAGTGAAATAGAAATGACTAGATGAAATTCTGTTCATCAGTACATTAAAATTAGTAAATTATCAAGTGTAGAGGCAAACCCCTGAGCTTTTTGAAAGGATTCATATGTGAAACTGTTGGCTCTTCTAGCAAAAAATTAGACAACTTGTTCTTGAAACCAGCTTCCTTATCAGAGGAGTGAAAAATAACCAATATTATTACCAGCTTTTAATGAGGGATCTCGAGTGAATCCAAGAAATTACAGGTCTAGTAGCTTCACATCTGCCCCAAGTAAAATGGTGGAAAGATGTTTGAAGCTACAATGATTAAAAACACTGAAGAATAAGCCTTGCAGAGAATGAATGAACATGGCTTCTACAAAGGGAAGTTCTGCTCTGGCAGCCTTTTGGAGTTACCAGAAAGCTTTTGTTAAAGCTTCTCATGAATATACTTAGCATTGCAAAAAGAGGGCAACTCTTACAGATTGGTAATTGGTTGAATAACAGGAAACAGTTGATGGGCAGTTTGCAAAACAGGGGAAGGTAAGAAGTTGGATCCACTAAGGATCTGTATTGGTACTGGTAGTATTTAATTTATTCATAAATGATATAGAGCAGGGGTCAGGAACTGCTTTTTGTTCTGTGGGATGGATATAATGTCAGGTGGATCTGATCTACTGGAAGGCAGCAGGATTTACATTCTCTACTCAATTTAAACAGTATTAGAAATGGATGGTAAGGTCTGGATGCCATTTTTTTTGCACCTGGCTGACACTCAAGGATTACTGAAATGTTTGTGCTTTGAAGCCTCAAAGTATATGTTAAGGGTAGACAATATGTTAAGGAGTTTAACAATAAAGAGTAGAGTGTTTTGAAAACTGAAGTATATTTTATTGTAAACACTATATTAAACATGTTTTAACAATTTCTGTTAAAAATATGATATTAACAATGTGTCACTTATGTGAATCACATATTAGTTTATGCTTTGAAAAGAATAAATAAAAAGTGGTATGTCCCCCAATGGCGACTAGACATTCTGTTTTAGCGCCCACAACCCAGGTCCCAGGAGCCATTTGGCTCCTAGCTTTTCTATCCCAGTTTCTAACACTGCTCCCAAAATATACAATTGATCTTCTTCTTCTTCTTCTTCTTCTTCTTCGAAACAAACCAAACTACCAGTAATTGCAGAAGCCTGTAGACCTCAAGAGGGGAGGATGTGGCAAGGAGGTGCCCTCTGGATGTTTTGGACTCCAACTCCCATCAGCCCCACCCAGCATGGCTCACAGTCAGGGATTATGAGCATCTTAGTCCAAAACATCTGGAGAGGGACCAGACTGGGGAAGGCTGATACCGCACATTTCGAGTGCTGAGCATGAGCCCTCCCTTTCCTTCTATGTATTGCAATGGGACATTATTAAATGACAGTATTTTCACAAGTTCAGCTGCCTTTGACAGATATAACAGCAGTGTCATCACTGCCAAGATGAACTGCTGTGACCCGGAAAACTATCTGGTGCAGTGTTGTGTCCATATATTTCCAAACAGGGGTTGCTGCTACACATCTGCTTTTATGTGGGAAAGTATTTTCCAAGGAAAATGCTACCGGTAATTTTGAACCCTGTTTGGGGGTATTATACAGAAGATTGGAGAGTCTGTGGTCTGTCTCTAGATGCCTTGTTAACAACCAGATTTTACACTCGAGAGATGAGAACCTTCCCACAATCACCCCAGTTTGCCTCATAAGTTGGGGTACACACAAAGTCGGCATACAACCCAACTGAACACACCTTCTCTCTGGGGATTTTGGTTACTCTTAATACTTTAATTGGACCTAAGGTTCTACGTCTACCTGTTGGCACATTATTTTGGATTCTGAGCTGGCAGCCTCTGTTCACATTGTTGAAACCTAGACACTGTACTAAGGATGGGGGAAACCCAGCCAGATGGGTGGGGTATGTTATTGTTATTATTTATTATCCTCACTCCCCAGAGACCCCCATTCAAGTAGCTTGGGCATCTGCAGGACTTCTGCTACATTGTTGGCCAAGCAGGATTCACCTTTTATGTAAACTATAGGCTTCTTGTGGGTGCTGCACAGTGTTTGTGACCCCTGGGATTAGCATGATTGTGGCAGACTGGGGGGGAAATGGGGCTGTGGTGATGCAAACGATGGCAGCAGCATGCACAATCATGATATAAAAAAGCCAATATATACAAACAGTGCCTCTGTACAAGCTTGGCCTGTCTGGGACATTTTATGTGTGCTGGAAAGTGTTCATGGAACTGTCTTCAAAGATATTTCAGATACTATAGCTGGGAAGCAGCAAGGCAGCCCTCCTCTGGGCATGAATGTGGGATTTCTGGGAAATTTTGCCTTTGAAAATTTTTTGTTTCAAATTAGGGTAATTTTCCTAGGGTAATTTGCACTGTGAAATATTTAGTTTGCTTTTTTTTTTAAAAAAAAAAAAAGATGCCCTAGCCTAGAGAGTGATCTGCTTTAACATGTTTATACTCATATTAAGTGAACAGTGCTAAAACTTTGAAATCGCCAAGCTTGACTAATACTGTATTGAAGTTGGCATCCATTTATTTAACTAAGAATACACTTATACCACCAGCATATAGGAGAGTCAATAAGTTAAAGCTGCAATCTCGTGCACACTTACGTCCCACTGCAGTCAGTGGAATTTCCTTCTGATTAGAAGGAATTGCATTGCCTATACCTCTTTAAAACGTGCATTTCATGTTCCGCTAAATTTTCTTTCTAGATATTTCACATATTCTAATATCAAACCTTGCACACCACAGTTCTGTTACCACTAGTATTAATGAAATACTATAAATTGCTTGCATCAGGAATGTGAAGTCATTTAAGGTAACAGAAAATGCTCTTCTGGGCTAAAGAAATTATTTCTACGGCAGAGCTTTATGTTTCTGAATTGATGTCCCAGTCTTGTCCTTTCATTTTTGTCCTTTGTTCTCAGGATTAATCTTGTGTCATAACCAAAACATCATTCATCTGCCCATGGAATAGTTGTACTTTAGAATTGTATCAAAAGTAGTTATGCCAATTAGGTTACTTGGGGAATAATTCCCCCTTGCCTAGAATTCCCACCTAGAATTTAACAAGATCACGCACTCTTGTGTCTCCACCCTAATTTTATTATTTTGGGTTATGCATTATGCATTGCATGATTTTATAAACGAAACACCAGACCTATTTCTGCCAGCAAGGAGCTCACATTCTAAAATAAGACAGGTGGGTGGGAAGGGAGAGACAAAGGTAGGAAGAGCTGAACGTGAGCAAATGGTGTTATACATACCTAACTTTAGTTACAGCTGATTTGAAACCAAAGGTTTCAAAACAAGGTGTGTTTTGAGAAGTGAAGAGTGAAAGGTAGCACTGCATGAATATTCAAGCAGATACTTTTAGCATAGGAGGCAATGAGGGAGGATGGTTGAAGCCCTATTAGCAAGCAAGATACCTTTAGGCAGCTGAGGATGGAAATGGGGGAGTGGAAGTAAAAATTATTATTATTATTATTATTATTATTATTATTATTATTATTAAACAGGTATGTTACAGGAATAAAAACCAAAACTAGAGTGGGTAAGTTCATGACAACCTTTAAAGGTAAGGGCATGGAGTCCATGCTGGAAGCCAAGCAACAGGATTTGAGGAAGGGGTGTGTCTTGTGGAGTCAGTGTAGGAAAACGTTGTCAGGGGAGTTTTTGATAGATGTGAGAAGGCTGTGATAGGAAGACCAAGGTAGAAGGTTGCAGTAGTCGATGTAGGAGATTACTAGAGTATGGACCAAGACTTTAGCCAAGGGCAGAGGAATGGGAAAATTCTGAATTGATGTACAGGGAGAAGCAACACGAATTTGCAACAGATTGCTCTTTGCATTTAAAATGTGTCTTGCAGCCTGGACTTGGGGCAGGGAACCTGTCTCCTGCAAAGTGAGAGCTCCTCTCCCCCCCCCCCCGCCGCGCCTTGTGAGTTCTGTGTTATGTGACTAATTCAGGAGTTTCTTGTCTTACGCTTGTCCACAAAGCTGTTACCAGGAAGAGAATCCTGGTTGCCAATAGCAATGGCATTTGTGAATTCCTGCCAAGAAGGTCCTCAGGGTTCTTTTAACCCATGTGGCAATGCAGTGTGTAGGATCAGAAAAAAAGTGCTGCAGGGGCAATGGCAGTGCTACATCTGTGAATAATATTAATCTTGCATTTGTGGGCAGCTGTTCTTGCAAGGAGTTTAGAACATATGCCCATTTTATTCTCTTAATCCTGAGAGAGAAGGTCCAGTGCCGCACAACCCAGATCTCTGATCAAAAGTCTGACATTATCTACTTCACCAGGGGTGGTTAACCTGTGGCCCTCCAGATGTTGTTGGGACTTGAATGCCCTATCACCCTTGATCATTGGCCATGCTGGCTGCTGCTGGTTGGAGTAGGAGTTCAATCACAGCTGGAGGACCACAGGTTCCTCACCCCTGTACTCCACCCCACACCCGTGTTCCTCCAGCCGTCCACAACTGAGGTGCTATGCTACGTTGATGGACCATGACTGAATCTGCCAGAACAAATGTCTTCATTGTGTGGAAAATAAATGATTGTTGGGGGAGAGCCCTTGGCTTCTTGATTATTTATCTGAAGTCTTTATATTCTGTTAAGATTTTTTTTCTTAATCGCTTTTTTTTGTCACGACAGTATGCAGACCTTCTTGGCATTTAAAGCAGCCTTGAAATGTTGGGTTTATAATTCCTCTTGAATTATAGAGTCTGTTTCACGACGATTGTATGTAAGGCGTCGAGCCAACACATTATTATAGTTCTTTTGAGAAGCTCATTGGTTGCCTACCCTCTTCTTTATTCGTGCCTCTCTATATTTGTCTCCATTGATTATTCTCCTATGAAAAATTTAGTGAACAATGTTGAGAGAAAACACTGTTTCCACAAATCAGCCTGCTTTCATGTAAATATCAACTTTGGCCTTTAAATATTTTATTGGACATATATTATTTATTATAGTGGATGTAGCTTTTAAGTTCCATGGGCAGAGCCTGAATTAATTTGACAGTGGGTGTCTCATACATAATATTTGTGAAACGGAAAAGGGGATGTTGGGAAATAGCATATCTTTTTAGAGATGTCCAGCTTTGTGCATGCCGTCGCCTGATTTGACTAGCACAATGTAAGGTGATGTTTGCTGCATAATACTCACGATCAATAAATGTCCAAATGCGCTGGCAAAATCACACAAGCAGTTGTGATAGTAAGCTGGATCTGGAAGCTGGTCTGTACCCTTATTTGTCTGCTGCGGCTTGTTTCCATGCTTTGTCACTGAAAGGGAAGGGGGGGGGCTGGAAGAGCTTGTACTCCATTATATAAAAGGTAAAGGTAAAGGTACCCCTGCCCGTACGGGCCAGTCTTGACAGATTCTGGGGTTGTGCGCCCATCTCACTTAAGAGGCCAGGGGCCAGCGCTGTCCGGAGACACTTCCGGGTCACGTGGCCAGCGTGACATCGCTGCTCTGGCCAGAGCCAGAGCCGCACACGGAAACGCCGTTTACCTTCCCGCTGGTAAGCGGTCCCTATTTATCTACTTGCACCCGGAGGTGCTTTCGAACTGCTAGGTTGGCAGGCGCTGGGACCGAGCAGCGGGAGCGCACCCCGCCGCAGGGATTCGAACCGCTGACCTTTCGATCGGCAAGCCCTAGGTGCTGAGGCTTTAACCCACAGCGCCACCTGCGTCCCTACTCCATTATATATTTCATACCTAATTGTTGCTGATCAGAGCTTCAGCTTCAGTCAACCTCCAGGGATACTTGTGGACACCGTGCCCCATATGGTGGTTCTTGCTTTATGCCATCTGTTAGTAGGTCCTGGCCATACATTTGTTTTAGTATTACTGCACTCCTCCAACATTGACAGATAGCCAGTTTGCCATGAAAAATGTGGTAAGGGGTGCTGCCTTTTACTTTATGGTATGCTTAGATTAGTATTGGAATGATTTTTCAGCCAAAACCTAGAATTTAAGGCATTAGCCTTGATGGGTTTTCTTTTTCTGGTGGTGGTGGCGGCAGGAAGCAGTCTCCTCTATTTACTTGCTTGTAAATAGCCCATAGCCTTCACTGGAAAGTTTTATTGACAAAAATTATGTTTCTCTCCCTACTCCATCCCTCCAGCATTCATATATGAAGCTGTCTTAAACTGAGTCCAACCATTGGTCCCCTGTAGCTCAGTACTTCCAACTTTGACTGGCAGCACAGATCAGGCCTCCGTCGCTTAAATCTGTTTAGGGAAGCTTTTAATGTTTGATGTATTACAGTATTTTAATATTTTTTTGGAAGCTGACCAGTGTGGCTGGGGAAGCCCAGCCAGATGGGCGGGGTATAAATAAATAAATAAATATATTATTATTATTATTATTATTATTATTATTATCTTTAAACTGGAAGTGCCAGGATTAAAGCTGAGACTCTTGTGCACTGCAAAACATGTGCTCTGCCACTGAGCTATGCCTTCCCCCTTCTAAGAACATATTCCTTCCACCATTTTGCACACAGATGTGTGCAAGAAGGCCCCATCAGCTGCTTCTGCTAGAATAGCATTAACCATACACATGCACACACATACATACATACATACACACACATACATACACATACAGTGCATTTTCTGTTTCCAAAGAAAACTGAGACACTGAGCTTTCCTTACACCAAGATGCATGTAATGCTTAGTTCTGCCAGCCTTGCATTTAAGCACTCACCTGGTGGGCACAGGTGATAAGTATTTGCATGCAGCCAAGTGCATGGTGGAGGGGGGGTGGCGTGCTCTGCCTGCCTTCTGTGCACACCAAAGAAACCTAGTGGGCTGCCAGAGAAAGTACCTGCCCCCACCCCCATCAGAGGAATGGAATAGGCGACTAGAAAAATGATGGAAACCCCAGCAGGTTGTTAATTTTCAGGGGACGGGATTTTGTGGTTTTATTTGCAAGGCTGATTTCTGCCCCAAAACGTAATAGGAATGCAAAGGTAGTTTTTGTGATGGGCTCCTTTTATTTTGTTGATAATAAAGTCGTTAAGCACTGCTGCATTTTTCAGTTATGACAGTGATATTCATCTTGCATGCCTGGTGCAGGTTCCTCACCCCTGCAAATGGTCAGCTGTGGTCCTTTGGGGGACTGCTGTCTAGTTTTTAATGTACCATTTCCTACTTGCTAGTTGCTGAGAATTTTGCAAAGGGTGCTGAAGTAGGTTGAACTGTGAGCTGATCCAGCAAAGTAATTCTTTTGTTCTCACCCAAGAATGCCAATGCAGGATCACTTAGCACAGGTTATTTATGCCTTTCCTATTACCAAATGAGTTCTTGAGTGTGCACATTTTCTTTGTAACTTACCTCACAGTAGGGGACCACGCAGTTCCAGAAACCTGTGCTTGTGTAGCACATTTTACTTATTGTTAAGGGTTGTTGCTTCTGGGTTGTGAAGGAATGTTTGTTTTATTTCTACTGTAGGCTTTTTCTTCTGTGCTCACCATTAAAGCTTGTGACAATGCTGTTTTAGAAAATAGAGAAACTCATTGGCTTTTTATGTCATTAAAATGAAGTCAGGAGATAAAAAGTTCCTTTATGTGGCCATGATTGAGTGCTGAATGTGTCCTGGGTATATATCAAGATGTTCAATACCATTTTTGTGTTAGTGCAGCATTCATGGTACGCACACATATATATTCTTAAACTTTGGAAGGCTTCCAAGCTGTTTTATGTCTCCTGAATAAATTACTGCAGCGTATATTATGAAAACTCATTAGCTGTTGTAATGGTTGAGACAAAAACCCTTCAGAATTGCCAGTGGGTCAGTATAACCCTTGTCTTATCACAGTCCTGGCAAAACAATACTTAACAACTAGAGTTGGGTTTGTTCCTTGGTTGCGTTCTCCCTCTACCCTTGCTATAGAGTTGGACAAAGCAGAGATAGTTAGGCAAAGCAGGAATGGGAAATCTCTGGCCTTGCAGATGTCGATGGATTCCAGTTCCCATCAACCCCAGCCAACATAGCCAGTGGTAGTATGATTGGAGCTGTCATCCAACAGTATGTGGAGGGCCACTGGTTCCCCATGCAAATTTGGAAGTGTTGGTGCTACAAAATTTTGCCATTCATAACAGACTGCCATTCCTTATCTTTAAAAACCCCAAATGGTTTGAAACCAAGGTACTCAAAGGATTAGCTCCTTCTGTGCGATCCTCCCCAACCAATAAGGCCTTTTTGTCTTGAGGTGCAGTTGACCATGATGAGTCAAAAGGGAGGAGTCTCCATGGCAGTTCCCGGGTTGCCCCTTGAGCGATTTCAGTAGAGCATGAGACTCTTAATCTCAGGGTTGTGGATTCAAGCCCTGCTTTGGGTGAAAGATTCTTGCATTGCAAGGGGTTGGACTAGATGATCCTTGTGGTCCCTTCCAACTCTACAGTTCTATGATTTGTTTGGTGACTTCACTTAATGTCCCATGAAAAACATTTTTATGCTAGCAGGCATTATTCTTAACTTTTGGTAACTTCCAGCTGCCTGCTATCAGAAATCTTTTTTACCTCCCCTCCCCCCCCCCCATTCATTTGTTAATATTTTAATTAACATTCATTCTTAATTTGTTATTGATTGGCCTCTATAGTTAATGAATGTTAGCTGCCTTGTGTGCTTTTGCTAAAATGGAAAGGCTGGATAAAAGATCTTTCCATAAATAAATAAAGCATTTGCCTTGGAGATAAAGGACAATTGAAAATTATTCTCTCCTGTATATGGTATTAAAACAATTTATGAGACACACAGGTTTTTTTATTATTATTATTCAACAGAATTTAAATAACAATCAGCTAAACCTCTTACGTGGTTTATGTAAAGCATTCATTTAAAAATATATATTCCTCTACCTCCTACCCTCTTTGACCAAAAAGAAATTACTTTTAAAAGGACACCATTTACTCTTTTTTTATTTACATCATACTGCTAGTATTGTATACTTTGCATATGCCTTCTGCTGGGGAGTGGAGGGGAAATCATTTTCTGTTTGCTTTGCAATAGAAGTTTACTCCAGCTGCTTCAGACAAAGGATTGGTTGAGTCTGTGATGCATGGAGATTCAGGTGTCCAGTACTACTTCAGAGAGAGGGAACCTGTGGCCCTGCAAATGAGGATGGATTCCCCTCGGCCCCAGCCAGCTTTGACCTGGTCGGGGATGATAAGAGTTGTAAGTCCAGCAACATCTGGAGGGCCTCAGGTTAGCCACCTCTGCCCTGCAAGCCGCAAAGGGACTGTGCTGATTCCTAGCATTCCATATGGCAGACTTCTGGTCCTAATTAGCATAATTAGCAGGAGAAGCAAAACAGCCCCAAACAGAGATAACTACACTGGACAATATTGTACTGGTCTGCAGATGTAACATTTGAACTTGCATTTCTAACGACATAACAAAAGCATTTTTCGAGTAGGACCAAACTGGTGATAGCTTCACCGGTGGTAGGGACTTTGTGACACATTTGTATAACACCTAGCTAACATTCTGCTCAATAAGCACTGAACAGTAGCAGTAATTAAGTGAATATGCACCAGCTGTCTCCCATCGTTTGTGTTTTCACTAATTGTGATGAGGCTTGACTCCCCCCCCCCCCCCGTAGAATAAGAATATGAGAATGCCTGCTCTAAATGCTGAATTAAATAATTTGATGCAAGGGTATGCTAAATACAGCCTTTAGGGTGTATTTGACTGAAGAAAGATATCAAGATTATTCTGATGTGTGGTGGCTTGTGACCTGCATTTTTCATGGGAGGAACAAGTTTTGACAAACCTGTCTTCTCCTCTTGATTTAAAATAGCTTGTGTGCATTATAAAGTTCAAATCCAAAATTTGCAAATCACATTCAAATGAATGTATGATCAGTTCAGAACTTTCTTCTCCTGAAATGTATATTGTAACGATGTCATACAAAAAGGCTGTGTATCAAAGTAAAGCACACTTATATGCAATTGGCAATTTACAAACAAAAGCAACCTTAACACATTGCCCTTCTACCAATTTATAGATAATTTTACCTTAGTCCTGTGACTTGTCAAGTAAACTCGTTTGTTCTATTGAGAGACAGAGGATCATAGAGCTGGAAGGGGCCTGGGGGGGTCATCCAGTTCAACCCCCTCCAAAGCAGGAATCTCAGTTAAAGCATCCATGACAGATTTAAGCATCTAGCCACTGCTTAAAAACCTCCAAGGGAGGAGAATCCACATCATAAAGTAACCACATCTCATACAAAATCTCATAATTAATAAACATCAATATATTTGTTAAATATAGTACAGTCATACCTCGGGTTGAAGTAGCTTCGGGATGAATATTTTCAGGTTACGCTCCACGGCGACCCGGAAGTAACAGAGTGTGTTACTTCCAGGTTTTGCCTCTTGCACATGCGCAGACGCTCAAAATGACATCATGTGCGGAAGCGGTGAAATATGACACGCACAAACGCGCAGTCACGTCTTACGTTTACTTCAGGATGCAAACGGGGCTCCGGAATGGATCCCATTGGTATCCAGAGGTACCACTGTAAGTATATCTGCCGGGCCTTCTACCACTCCTCTATCCCACAGTTACTTACCAGGGTTATTGGTAAGTTAAAGGTAGAAAGGGCATAAGTGATATTAAATGGTGGCAATGTGGTACCATTGGTTCAGGCAAACCACTGGAGTGGAACACCCCCCCCCCCAAAAAAAGCCCCCACACATATTGTGTGTTGACTCCGTGTAGAGTACAAATTCCCTTCTTGTTGGCCCTACAATAACACTATCCATGCTGGGTTTACAGGGCCTGATTATCTTCGGAATAACTGATTTCTTTTTTATAGGTCAGTGCACCTTTTGTATCCCTAATAAGGCTGATCAGGAAATAGCATGTTCTACAGAAGCAAGAGTGAGACATGGAAAATGATGGTTGTTCAGTCAGCTAAGACCAAACAAATCACCCACTGTGGGGGCTCACAGCTGCTTCGCTTGTGAGATGGAAATGCATCTTAGAGGCAGCCTTCGGGAAATAAATCGTAAGCGTATGCCTGGCATTTTCAAAATAGGGGAGATTTTTAAAGGAAGGAAAGATCACCACACTGATTTTATGTCAAATCTTGCATGCAGAGAAGGGGGAGGTAAGATAAAAAGCCAAATCAAACATTACACACATCCTAGGGACAAGCAGTTTCAGGTATAGAGGTTTGGAATGGAGAAGGGGTGAGAGGAGATGGAAAGCGGCAAATGGGGAAAAAGACTGATGCACCCCCCTTCACCTCTCTGCCCTCTATTTATCCTCCCCCAAATTGCTGTTGGGTTAATAAATGCACTTGTGTGTAATGTATAACGTGGCACAAAATATATCCAGTAAAAATTAACAGGAAAATCATCCATTGTTGGTGTTGCTGCTTCAGTGTTCATCACTTTGCTAGCAGTGATTACAGTATAATGAATGCTTGTTAGACAGCACTGCATATATGGTTTACTTGATGAGTTAACATCCAAGGAAAAGGTACAGAGTGAGCCGTTTTACTCTGTTTCTAATTGAGTCACTCTGTCGAAGGATTATTGGCAGGCTGTAAACAAACAAACGAGCAAACAAAACAACTTTTAAACTGCTTTTAAAATTGCTTTACTCCATTGTTCTCCCCCCCACCCCCCCTTCCCTTTTCTGCTTTCGTAAACATGCACTTTGGTGATCAAAGCAGTCTCGGAAGCAGAGACACAACAAATGTTTTCACTCCTACACAACTGGTTTATTCAACCAGTCATGAAGAAAAAGAAAACTCACTAATACCATCCCCTCTTGGAATATATTGGTACAAAAACTGTTTTCACTTCTCAGTAAGATAGTGTTTTAGATCTTGAACAAACAAACCATAAATTTCCAAAGACACAAGTGAAAAATGGGTCTAGGACAGGGAAACAGCTTTAAAAAATAAATAAAGACCCGGCTCAGGACTGCTAAGACTGAATATAAATACAGTAAAAACAAAACAAAAACAGTTGATTAAAATATAAGTTAGAATACAGTTTAAAATGCACCGAAACCAGAGCAGCACATGGAAACGCCATTTACCTTCCCGCCAGAGCAGTACCTATTTATCTACTTTCACTGGTATGCTTTCAAACTGTTAGGTTGGCAGGAGCTGGGACCGAGCAATGGGAGCTCATCCCGTGGCGGGGATTTGAACTGCCAAACTTCCAACTGGCAAGCCCTAGACTCAGTGGTTTAGACCACAGTGCCACCCACGTCCCTAATATAAGCCACCTTATATAGCAATAAAAACTATTAGATCCAGAGACTATCAAACAATCACAGATTCTAGTATCTGGGAGATGCTATTCCGTATCTCACAGGATAATCCACAGAATGATATTGCACTCCTCTTTTTTGCCCTCTTATTACTAAAGCATGGTAGTTGCTTTAGTTTTCAAGTTATAAATATATAGTGGTACCTCGGGTTAAGTACTTAATTCGTTCCGGAGGTCCGTTCTTAACCTGAAACTGTTCTTAACCTGAAGCACCACTTTAGCTAATGGGGCCTCCTGCTGCCGCCACACCGCCAGAGCCTGATTTCTGTTCTCATCCTGAAGCAAAGTTCTTAACCTGAGGTACTATTTCTGGGTTAGCAGAGTCTGTAACCTGAAGCGTATGTAACCCGAGGTACCACTGTATGTGCAAAACCAGTGCATGACTTATTGAAGGTATGTGGTGAAATGCAAGTTTATTTGTAGGAATAAAGTCCACAACCCAGTAATGTATGAACTGTGCTTTCTTCTCGGTTTGATCCTGACCTGTTTTAAGCAGATGTGTGCAATTATTCCAAAACAAGTTACCATTGCGTGAACTACATTAGTGTATTTCCTCAAGAATTCAGATTTAATTCTCCAGCTCTTTTATCTTAGTTGGACCATTTTCTTCTGGAGTTAAAAAAAGCTTTCTTTTGAACTAGGAAAGCCCATCCCTAGCGAGCTTTCAAAGCATATATATAACGTTGAGGATTGTCTTTCTCCTTTTGTCTTATTTAGGATCTATGTTTACACTGAAAGTGCAAGTCAACGACATCATCAGCCATCAATATTTAAGCCAAGCGATTGTGGAAGTGTTTGTCAATTACACAAAAACAAATTCCACGCTGACTGGAAATAATGGAGCAGTATTGATACAAGTTCCCTATCAACTAGGTCTAAGTTTAACTATTGCATCTTATAAAGATGGTTATATGTTAACACCTTTGCCTTGGAAGACTGGAAGAATGCCAAGTGAGTAAGCCCCTTTTAAAATCCTATTAAGCTGAATGCACTTGAACTTTCTTCCTGCTTTTTGGTAATCCATCTAATTTTCATCAAATGAATGTGACTTAATGAAGTCACACAAAAGTATGTTGTGCTGAATGCAACTGCAAAGGTAAATGCCGCCATCTTGAAAGAGATATAAAATATATATCAAATGCTTCCATGAAAATACTGTAATTAATGCAGGTCTGCCCCAAATATTGAATACAATATTGAATTATTTTGAAGGAGGTTGAACAGTTTGTGAAACTGGAGCATATTGTCTCAAACGATAATCATGTGTTTTCCTGATGAGTTGGGAATGGCACAATTCTTACCCTGTGCTATAGGTCATAGAATTATAGAGTTGGACCCTAAATGTCATCTAGTCCAACCCCATGCAATGCAGAAATCTCAACTAAAGCATCCTTTTTTAATGCCTCTTCTGTTTTGTTATATTATTTTCCCTCCAAAATACCAAATCAGAAAGGCTAAAACAAATTCCCAACATAAACTAATGCATAAAAATAACAGCTTGTGTGTAGGCATATAGTTTTGAAACTGATGACTTTAAACTAATCAGATTGCCTCATTATATTCTCAGTGGAGAAACTCTGCTTAGTTTAAACTCTAGTTTTGTTTAAAGTAAGGGTCATAAACCCAGTTTGCACATAGTAAGAAACTCTTGCAAATTTACAGCAGGAAACAAAGGCTTTTGATTTCCTGGTTTCCATGTGAAATACCAGTCCTCTTTTGTATCCATCACTGTGGTGTCCTAAATTTTACCACTCTGCAGAACTGTAAGTCTTTTTTCTAGCTTTCTTTTCCAGTACATAAACCTTTGTAGAAATGTATTCCTATTATTTTGTCTTCCCACAGTATATTCATCAGTCACACTCTCACTGTTCCCCCAAAGCCAGGCAAATATATGGTTGTTTGATGATACAATTTTGATTACTGGGAAACTATCTGGTAAGTAACAGCAGTACTAAAGATTTATCTAAGTTTTTATGGAAAGGTAAAAAAAACATGTTAAACTGAAAGTACAGCAAGTTGCAGGGACCCGGGTGGCGCTGTGGGTTAAATCACAGAGCCTAGGACTTGCCGATCAGAAGGTCGGCGGATCGAATCCCCGCGATGGGGTGAGCTCCCGTTGTTCGGTCCCTGCTCCTGCCAACCTAGCAGTTCAAAAGTACGTCAAAGTGCAAGTAGATAAATAGGTACCGCTCCGGTGGGATGATAAACGGCGTTTCCGTGCGCTGCTCTGCTTCTCCAGAAGCGACTTAGTCATGCCGGTCACATCACCCGGAAGCTGTACACCGGCTCCATCGGCTAATAAAGCAAGATGAGCGCCGCAATCCCAGAGTTGGCCACGACTGGACCTAATGGTCAGGGGTCCCTTTACCTTTACCCTTACAGCAAGATGCAAAGGAAAGGGGAAGATTGGGACGGTCTGACTTGAAACTGTACTTTGCAGCCAGTTGCCTAATTTGGATGAAGAAGTGGGTGACCTTGAGAAATAAAATAAATTTGGAATTGGAAGGTCACAATTTAAGGTTTGGGTGGCATGGGTATCTGTGGTATGACAAGGTTATAGTTAGGGAGTTTAAAAATCATTTGTTAGACATACTGTATTGAGAGTCTGGAATAGATAGAAGCCTAGGTTCTATACGAAGATACTCTTATGGGTCTCAACACCCAAATGTAGCATATTACCTGAATGCTCATATAAGATGCACATTGATAAGAGATGCAAGTGGTTCATGCTTGAACATTAATTTTTGAATGCCAGTTAAAAGTTTTGCCAATCAAAAGTGTTAACTCTTTGAAAGAAGCACTGTGAAATTGCTGGCTTTGAATTCTTCCTCTTTTTCAGATGCCAAATCTCAACCAAGTGTTCAGTTTCCAAAATATTTAATAAAATTTCCTATGAACCACCATATCACAAATGTTACAGCTTACCTTACAGTGCCACAGCAGTTTCTGAAAGTGGACCATTTTCTTTATACAACTGGAATTCTTTTAAATAAGTCAGGTATGTCAGATTTTCCACTAGCTTTTGAAGATATACAGCAAGGATCTGAAGACTATTCCTTTAAAACATTAGCGGCATAGGTTTTAGACCCACAGGTTAGGACTTGAAATGTAATACTGTAGCTGAATAACAATTTATCCACCTTGGAAGTGTAAAGAGTCTCTGATTTTTCTCAAAACACCTTGTTAATTGTGTGATCCAACTCGCGAGAACGTTCCCTGAATCACCCTTGATTCATCTTATAATTTGGGGTATGCTCAGAGCCAGCACGCACCCCTACATTTGTTGCTGGCAGAGATTTTGTCATCCCCAGCTTGTTGCAAGAGAGGAGGGAAGTTATTTGTCTGCACCTTCTTTGATTGGCCAATAACTATAGAAATTTTAAAATCTTCATTTATATTGGCAACAGTGCCATTGTATAAATTCTTACCAACTCAAGATCCCCACATCATTTACAGAAAGAAAAATGTCAATGTAGAATACTGTATTCTAAACAACAACAACAATAAACTTTTATTTATATCCCGCCCTCCCCAGCCGAAGTTGGGCTCAGGGCGGCTAACATCAAATGTATAGCATTAGTATAAAATCAAACAATAATTAAATTACCTCCTAAAAACAGGTCAAAATCAAATTAAAGTCTAATTAGATGGCTTTCCGCAGGGTTAGGGTTGGGAACACTAAATGCTCATCAGCCCAACTGTTTACGCTGATCTTATATGGGCCTGTGAGAATGCTGGGAGACCTCTTTCATATTAGTTCTTATACAAAAAGAAAAGGGGAGTCAGGTCGAGCCCTGACCAAAGGCCTGGAGGAACAACTCTGTCTTGCAGGCCCTGCGGAAAGATGTCAAATCCCGCAGGGCCCTGATCTTTTGTGGCAGAGCGTTCCACCAGGCTGGGGCCAAGGCTGAAAAAGCCCTGGCCCTGGCCGAGGCCAGTCTAATCTCTCTGAGGCCTGGGATCTCCAAGGTGTTATTATTTGTAGACCGTAAGGTCCTCCGTAGGCTGTACCAGGAGAGGCGGTCCCATAGGTACGAGGGTCCTAGTTTTGTTCCTTGTACACTGGAATACTCTCACCAAAGTTTCAGTGTATTCTCCCTTGTTTTGTTTTGAATTAAGTCTCTGTGCCACAGTGTGTGGCTTGTATTCCAGACCAGTGCTAAGAGTAAGGTTCCGTCAGCTCAAGCTCTTTCCTTGCACAACAGAACCTTCAAGACATCCCCTAAATCTGTTCTGGATGTTGCTTTCAACCCTTCAGAGCAGATATGGAGATACCTCTGGGGGCATGCCCCCCCGGTGGGGGGTTGGAATTCCCCTTGCACTAGTGGGAATCCTTCTCTTAGCCCAATGTACCCCCCAAAAAAATGATTTCATTATTGAGCTGTATAATGAATGATAATCATTGATGTTTAAAATAAACAAACAATAAATGGCTGCCTAGTTTTTTTCATTTCTGCCACTGATCACTACTCTTTCAAAGGGTATTTGAACACACCGAGACACACAGGGATTAATAATGTATGGCTACACCTTTTGCAGCTGACGAATCAGCAAATAAAGCAGCTTTCATTTTCCCCCCTTGATCCTCCTGAAATCTCTCTGATGTGTTTCTTTTTAAATTATTTATGTGGTCCTGCAAAAAAACTAAAAAACACCCAGCTTTTATCCTAGGGGCAGGTGGAAGTTAATTGATACATGATATTTGACAGTTTTCTTGTGACCCACATCTAACAGTGTGCACATTTTGAGAAGGATTCAGATACTTAATTCTGTTCTTGAGCCTTTCTCTCTCTCTCTCTGCAAGCTGTGCCAAGATGAGTCATTTGTGCACAGGTCTGTTAAGCTTGTAGAAATGGAGAGTGACAAATATGACAATGTGTAATATTACACCATGCATCTGGAAGGTTTTCACAACATTTTGACTGGGCATAGAAATTAGAATTCTTATGGTTAAATGCAGAAGACTTGGATATATATATATATATTAAGCTAATGAATATTTTAGTTGATACAGTTAATATTTTAAGATGTCTTAAGTATTCAGATGCTGCAGGGAAACATGCATATTAATTAATTGCTGTTTTTCTTTCTTTCTTTTACATGATAGTGTTCTGATTCAGTTTCCCCCTGCATATTTATAAGTAGATCCCATGTTTATAAACTGAATGTCAGAAAGCTTAGATTAGAAAAAGGGTTGGTTAATGCTCAGCCTCTCAGATTAGTGTGTGTTTGTTCTGAGCTAACCGAGTTACATTGATTCATCCATTCCACAGTTGCTGTTGTTTGCCAAAGTGGAAAAGCACTTTACTATCCACACATCTTTGAAATTCATTTTGAACTGATCTTTTGTAGGTCCCTGAGTATCATGCTTAGTGGATTTACTTCTGAATTTTGTTTGCCCTGCTGCCGATTGTACACTTACCCTACTCTATGTGCTCAGATACATAAACCATAGTACAGATACCATACTGCATTTTGTAGAGGGATGGTGACAATTCTGCCACCTGCAAAATAGATTTTTCGCCTTAGATCTTTGTTTGCAATCCTGAAGCACAGTTGCCCATCAAAAGGGTAGGTCCTCCAGATGTTGCGGAACTTCAACTCCCATCATGCCTGGCCACTGGCTATATTTACAGGACTGATAGGAGTATAGTTCAGCAACATGAGCTAGATCAGGCTTCCTCAAACTCGGCTCTCCAGATGTTTTGAGACTACAATTCCCATCATCCCTTACTACTGGTCCTGCTAGCTAGGGATCATGGGAGTTGTATGCCACAAACATCTGGAGGGCCAAGTTTGAGGAAGCCTGAGCTAGATGAACCAATAATCTGGCAGTTTCTTAATAAGTGCTGCTCCATACTATTTAAGTGCTGTCATACTATTAAATAATTAAGATTAAGTATAGAAGCTTATTTTGATGCCTTTTATCACCATCTAGTGATTTATTTCTGTACTGCCACCACTACTAATGGCTATTGAAATTGAGCATGTGTAGAGACATATTTTCCTAATTTTTTTTTTTATTACTGTGGTGGTGATGGGTCTAGGTGCATTCTGAATCAGTAGCCAGATAATCAAAAAGTATAATCGAGAAGAGGGAAATGTTTGCTTCTGCAAACTGGTGTGGCTGCTGGGTGGAATACTGATTTGCTCCTTTTGAAAAGATTTTGAGATTTTGGAGATGCTGGCTAGAATGTTCACTGAAATATTCTTCCCAATAAATTACTGTGAAATGGTATTTTTTAGAGGACCAATATATGTTAATTTGGAAATGCATTAATATCCATCTTTCTCCAGTTTAATAATAAAAAGCAGACAGTTTAAACAGCTGTACATATATGTAGAATAAGCCTTTGGTTTGCATATTGGAAATTCCAAAAATGTTATGACTACATACCTTTTGTGGTTCCAGATGACTAATTTGGAACATCCACCCACCCACCCACCCACACCCACACCACACTGAAAATGAAATAAAATCATCTCCTTGTTTATATGTTTAGGTTTCAAAAGTATTGAATTAACTCCCCTTGCTGCAATATGTGTAAACCTGTTTTCGGCTGGGAAAGAACTGAACGTAGATGGTCCCATTCAGATAACATTGCCTCTCCTACCTACTAGTGCTGTCAAAGCAGGAGATCCTATCCCAGCATGGACCTTTGACATGAAAACTGGTGAGTGTGTTCTCTGTTCTGCATTAGCACAGGGCTGAAGCTGTGTAGCTTTAGGATTTTCACTTAGTCAAAGACAAAGAGCACCACATGGTCATTGGGCCTTGCCAGAAGCTAACAAGTAGGCTTCCATCACACTCCCTTCAACCTCAGGCGGGCGTCCTTTCCAGGGATCCAAATACTTACAGTGGTGCCCCGCAAGACGAACGCCTCGCAAGACGGAAAACCTGCTAGACGAAAGGGTTTTCCGTTTTGGAGGCGCTTCGCAAAACGAATTTCCCTATGAGTTCCTGCGGGGTTTTTTCCCTTTTTTCCCCCTTTTCCTAAGCCGCTAAGCCGCTTATCAGCTGATCCGCTAAAAGCCGCTAATAGCGCTAATCCGCTAAGCTGTCAATGGGCTTGCTTCGCAAGACGAAAAAACCGCTATACGAAGAGCCTCATGGAACGGATTAATTTCGTCTTGCGAGGCACCACTGTATAAGCGGGAAGCAGAGTTAACAATTAGCTTACCTACCCCACCTGGAGACTAAAGTAGCTTGACTTTCTCCGCCAGGTCCCACTCATACATAGCAGGAACCTAATGACTAGGCACGTGAGAGCTTGGATTAACCCTGACAGTTTTTTGTTTTGTTTTTTTAATTAAGTATGTCTTTAAGAGTACCTGAAAAATGCAAATTGGCATATCTCATAGCACATGCTGTTTCTCCACTCTGACATCTTGTTCGGTTACATGGAGATCTTTGATGTGTACTTGGAACTTTTGAACAGGAAAGGTCTTAGCTGTTTTAGTGTTTGAAGACAGCTCCACATGAATGATAGGAGCTGGAGTCCGGCAATAGAAGAGGGTCACAGATTCCCCATTCATGCAGCTGGAAACATCACTGGCACATCTGACCTCTAGAGTTTTGGACAGGGCTTATTGTGCTTTGATTTAAAGGCATCTTGCCCTTCTAAAAGAAAGCCTTTCTTTCTCCCAGGTGCCTGGGTGAATCGCGGGTTGGGCATGGTGAAGGATGCACAGGATCATCTTGTATGGACATACAGTGCTCCAAGTCTTGGTTACTGGATAGCAGCTCCACTGCCTGGAACCAGAGGTATACCATGGAAATGTGAAATCAGTGAATGGAACTTAGCTGTTGTAGTTAGCAGGAGAATAATTATGTGCAAGTTGGCAGCCAGAACATGGGATAGGGAAGAATGCCCCCTTCCCAACTTTAATAGGAATCATAGGCTTTGTTCCCTGGGTCTAGTGGAAATATAAGTACGATTCACAGGTTACTTGGCTGTAGGGCACCTCTGTGTAGTAATGATCAACTTTTTAGCCCTGTCCTCAAACCTTGCACCTTTATCATCCAGTAACTGTGTGGTTGTGTGAGAAGAAAGGCCAGCATGCAAGCTCCTCCCTGCAAATGGGCCTCATGCAATAAAGTGCCTTAACCACACTGCATCCCCTGCTTGAGAGCATGAGCTTGCCCACTGGGGTTTTCTTCTCACACAACCATGTGTAACGTGATTACTGAAAGAGATATATTTAGAGGCAAGGCTAAAACAAGGCCTCATACTGAAGCCATACACACAAACTGTCGGAGCCTCTGCTACGACTGAGCTACTCCTCCGGTCGAGTCCTTTGGAATCGCCTCCAATGATGATTAACGACCTGAGCCTCTGATAAGGCTCCAGGCATGTTCCCTCATTATGCAAAGTATCCAGCAGCAGGGAAGGAGCCGAGAAATATGAGCTACATTGCAAAGTTTTATTTCTAACTAAGCAGACAGAAAAGAAATAAACATGCTGTCTCTGTGAGAGCAGAGAGACAACTGAAAAACAAAGGAACAGGAAACAGTAACATCACATCCATCTCCTGTCTTCCATGAGAATGCAAAACAGAGTCTTGTGACTCCCAAGCACTGCACAGTGGCAACACAAAGAAACCAACACAAACAGTATGCAAACAGGGCTATATTATTTAAGGCATGAAAAATACTCATAAGAAAAAAGGCATCCCAGCCCAGCATTTCAGGTGTCTTGACTGAGGCAGGATTCCCATCAATATTGTTTGAATGTGTGTGTATATATGTATATATAGGCACTGCTTAATGCCAAAACATGGATCTAAACTGTGGACATCATCTCTGTCCATGTGAGCCACCCCTGTGTTCATGAGGACTGGAAAAATCAGCAGCACATCCAGTGACACAATGTTAAGGAAAAACAGAGTAAACAAATGATGGGAAGACACCATATATTGTTGGATCCAGTTTTGCCACAAAAGGAATCACCTTCTTTTTCTCTCCCTTTTTAATGGTTATAAATTTAGACTCCATCATTGCCTCGGTCACTAAGGATATAACTGCATACCACACAGTGTTCCTTACAGCCATATTGGGAGGCACCATCGCCATTATCATTGGGTTCTTTGCAGTTCTCCTTTGCTACTGCAGGTAAGTAACAAGATTATAGTGATGTGCAGTTATGACACAGTGTATTCATGTGTTTCATCCTTTGTCGATTGGAGTCTTGGAATGATGGTTCAGTCTTGTTTTGAAAAGATATTTGAGGTATGGCCTCCGCAGTCCTCTGTTCAGCCACTCTGATGAGAACAGCCTGCTGGACTAGATAGGACATTGGCCTGATCCAGCTATTTTTATGTTCTTATGTTCATGCAGTCATATGTGTAGAAGATTCTAGCTCTAGACTCTGTACTACTCTTCCCTGTTTTCTAAGCAACATTTATAAATAGAATAAAGGTATGCAGATAACCTATAAGGGTGTGTAATTCTTGTGTCATTTGACACAAAATGGATGTGTTACATATCTAGGCTACTCTCCTGAACAGGTAGCTTAAATCTCATTGATGTCAGCCTAACTGCAGTCAGGATTTCAGCTGGTGGGCGAGGTAGAACTTTAACATTATTGGTTCCCCACTTTTTTTCTTAGGGATACATGTGGTCAGTCAAAAAAGAGGAGGAGAAATATGACAAAACGGGACATCTCCAAAAAGGACCAGACAACATCAACAACTCACATAAATCACCTTGGCATTTCCAAGGGATCACTGAAGCCAGATGACAAGTCTCAGTTGTATTCAGCCACATTATCCTCTTATAGTCCCCAGAGAGGGGCTTCAGCTGAAGGGGAGGAGAGGAAAGGCTGCGACAGTTTCAAAATCTACACAGAAGGTATTTCATACCAGTTCTCCAGCAAAAATTCTCACAGTAGCTCACCCCAGTCCTTGGAACCTAGCATAGGAGTGAGGCATTTACAGCCAGCAAAACATATTGGTGGCAGCATTTCTCCTGCTAGAGACTTGCAAGAACGGAACCACTACCTCTCGATGAATGAGGAAATATATGGTCTCACTCCCCTCCCAGAGCAACTGGTGCATCTTTATAGCCAACCTATTGCCATCCTTCAAACATCTGACCTTTTCCATTCTCCAGAGCAGCTGCATGCTGCCAAGTCTGCCACTTTGCCAAGGAAAGGGCAATTAGTCTATAGCCCAATGATGGAGCCAATGAATCGGGAAAGTTATACCCAGACATTACCCAAGATGCCCATGCACTCTCACCTCCAGGTGCCAACCTCCAGAGATGAATCAGCTGCATTAGATAGCCAACAAGGCTTATCTCCTCAAGCTGCAAATTGGGGGCGCTACACCAATAGCTTGCTGGAGTCAGTTTCTGTTCCAGGGACGCTAAACGAAGCCGTGGTCATGACACCATTTTCATCGGAACTTCAAGGCATTTCAGAGCAAACCTTGCTGGAGCTTTCGAAAGGAAAACAATCTCCGCATCCACGGGCATGGTTTGTTTCATTGGATGGCAAGCCAATAGCTCAGGTGAGGCATTCATTCATAGACCTCAAGAAGGGCAGGAAGACTGAGAGTAACGATACTAGCTTGGACTCTGGGGTGGACATGAATGAGCATAATCCCAGTCGGAAACTGGAGAGGGAGAAAACCTTCATCAAAAGCATGCAACATTCTAAGGTCCTTTACCTGGAAGACTTGGATCTCAGTAGTAGTGAAAGTGGAACCACAGTTTGTACCCCCGAAGATCAGACTGTGAAGCACATGCCAGATGGGGGGACTGATCCAGTCATAGAGCAGCACACACAAGAGGTGCCTAAGAAGAAAGAAACGGAAGACCATGAGGCTAGCCCTCCTCCAGCTAAGAAACGGGGAAAGCCACCTCTAACTAAAAGAGACAGCAAGACCAATATCTGGAAGAAGAGAGAAGAGAGGCCACTTATTCCAATAAATTAAAATTACAGTTATGTCTGCATTTTGGTCTGTCTGGTGTCCCCTTGGCTCTTTGCGTCTTATTTGTAAACTTAAATGTTCAGTTTATAAGAGACAGCCAGAATCTGGTAACATTCCATTTCTCAATTCGTAGAGAAGGTTACACCTTCCTAAGATTGCAAACCAGCTCTTCTTGCTTTTCAGCAATTACTTGAACAAAGCTTCTGGTTTTTAAAATGTGCTGGGATACATCTGTTGGGGTGCACACACATACTGCAGAAGAAGCCCAAATGCAACCTTCATTGTGTGCTCTGGAATCGGACATTTGACAAGGAAGAAGCACTGCTGGGTTGCATCGTCATAGGGAAGAGGCACACAGTGAGTGAACAACAAGATTTTATTTTTAACAAATCAGTGTCTGATATGGTTATTTTACCATATAATGTTTGATGTAGATGTCCTGCAAAGCAGTGAGATAAAAGCTGCCGTTTTTCATCTAAAATGCAAGATCAGAACCTTTTTTGATACCTTGTATAACATTCCACCGCATTGTTCTCTGTATATACTTGGGGCAAAAATAATAATTCAGGGACTTGTTATCCATATGGTATTACAAGTATGCGGACTTCTGCTTTTCATGTGCTGCTCCAGTATGTATTGAGCCAAATTGTGCTCCATTTTTAGAATAACTAGGTTTGTACATTAGGGCAGAATGTGCCCCTCAGTGTCCAAGATAAATATTATTTCGAACTTAGCCAAAATGATAGTTTTGTAGAAGACATTTCTTCCAGAAACAACCCCATGCTACTGAATAGCCTTAAAAGAGATAGAGACAGAGTAGTACTTAAGCAATTTGATGATGTGCCTCCTTTTTTTGCTGTGGTCCCAGTCTTGCAAGTCCATTGTGCCGCTTGAAAAGAGCCATTTGAAATCTCTTGGACTTTCTATCTGAATAAACTTATCCATCTATTTAGCCAATGTCTTTCTTGCATGGGAAAATTGGCCTTGTAGGGCCAGTCCAGAACAGTCTTTGTATTAA
Source organism: Podarcis cretensis (assembly GCF_951804945.1). Classification (NCBI taxonomy): domain Eukaryota; kingdom Metazoa; phylum Chordata; class Lepidosauria; order Squamata; family Lacertidae; genus Podarcis; species Podarcis cretensis. The sequence continues at coordinate 113,762,419 of NC_137170.1, read as the reverse complement.
GCAAATTCTCCAGTCTGAAAGCAAGCCTTTCAAAATGACAAAGTGAAGGGGAAAGGACCATATGGTGCAGTGAGTTCTTAAAATTGGGTAATACTCCTTTCTAAAGTCCTGGAGAGCCAGGGCCAACCAGCATAGTCTGCAGTGAGTTCAATGGCCCAATGATCTGTCTCTGTTAGGCAGCCTCCTATGATTGAGAGTTCTCTTATTCCAGAAAACAAATCGGAAGAGAACCTGTATTGAACTTGTTTGGTTCTGCTCTGTTTCTGTGGAAAATAACAAACACTGCAGCCCTAAACACATTTATCTAGTAAATCCAGTTAATTTCTGCGGAAGGTACTTCCAAGTAGAAATGTCCAGGTTCAAGGCCTAAAGGTCTTAAGACTCATCCGAGATCAGGAGTGAAAGCAAGCATTCTCCCTGTATAGTGAGGCTAGCTTCCTTCCACTTATGCAGTGCAAACAATATGCCAGTGTACTTACGTAGAAGATAGTATGACTTTTATTCTCCCATATTTCAGATGGGCTGTGTTTCTTAAAGCATAGCATGAAAGTTTCTAATCTTGGTGTATTTTAAAATCATTGTGTTTTGTTATTTTTTAAAATGGTTCTGGGAAGCCAGAGCGGGTGATACCACAGGAACTAACTGATCAGCATTCTCCTGAGCTCACTCCTAGCTCACCATTCACAGTATATTTGTCTGTATGCACCCTAAGTGTATCCTAACCTAATTTGTGTACTAGGAACACATTTCAGCACTACCTGTTGGTGTTTCTGAATATGAAGAAGGTAAGCTGTGGCTCTGGCCTATAGGACAACAGCCATCCTTGGAGTAGAATTTATTGTAAAGTTAGGGGGGGTACCAAAAGAAATGATTGCATGAAATGTAACTAAGAAAATATATACAGGAAAGAAGTACATAGAAAAAATGCATGTCAGAGAGGATAGGCTGAACATTTTCAGATTTCTGAAGTTTTCTACGCACATGTAATACCCAAACATGTGACCACCACACAACCTGCACTCTGTTGGCACTGTTCAGAAAAAGCTACCACTTATATATCAGTTAACTCTGTCACTGATTTTGGAGTATGCACAAAAAAATTAAGAGCAAGATAATGTCAACCTTATCCTAAGCACATTTTCTTAGAAAAATTATTCTAAATAACTTAAATGGAATTTATATCCAAGTAATATTAGGATTACAGCCTTATAAAATATTGATGTTTTTCCTCAAATTCTATGACATTTACACTTGTTGGGTTTAGTTGTACTGAACTTTCTAAACATTTGGAATATTAAAATATTTAAAAACTTATTTTAACTTTTTCTTTTTTATCTTTTGAAAAACATTAAAAGCATTATTGCTGGTAAGCATCTGAAGCCATCCCACCCCTTTCAAATAAAGCATTTCATAATCAAGATTTCTGAAGCAATTCTGATAATTCTTAGCATTTTTGAAATTTTATATCAATTCGTTTTACCAACTGAAATTTAAAGTAACTTTGCAGATAATAAAAGACTTGTCAAATATTTGTACATTTTCCACTTGCTAATACACTGTTCTTCTACTTTAAAGCACAACAGTTTATTGTACTTCAACAAATGCGGTGTCTTTGTAAAAAATGAGTATTTTTACATATAAGCTGTTCTGTTGGAAAGTTTTTCTGTTCTTTGTATGCCAAGACTGCAGTCCTACACATGGTTCCTCAGTAGTAAGTCCTATTTAGTTCAAGAAAACTTACACTTGGGTAAGTGTACATAAGATGGTTGCCTAAGAGCATGAATTGAATCAGGAACCCAGTTCTGTGAGCTACAATTATTGGGAACAGAGTCTGAAACCAGACATGAGAGTTGTGTGGCTGCCACTGAAAGGAGTCCTTGATACAGGAGTACTGATCCTGCCTACTGTAGCCCCAGCTGTCCTTGCTTTTTCTGCCTCACCTCACCAATAAGAGCAAGTGCCCTTTTTCAGCTGATGCTCTTCAAAAGTAACTGCCTTGTATTGTTTCCTCCACTCTCAGCAACTGCATGAACTACCATTTAGTGGATGTAACATGGGAGGAAAGAAGGACTCAACATGCAGAGCTGTTTTCAGCATTGAGCCACACAGCATCTCAGAAGACTAGTTCCAGCCTGAGTGTTCCCAAGCCAATACTGGTAATCATTTATAAGCTGTAAATACTGAGAACAAGCAGTCCACTGCCACTTGTTAATTCTTTGAGACACAGTTAGAATTCTATTTAATTCTCATTTCAATTTCATGACCTTCTGTAGCTCAATCTTTTTTAAAAAAAAATCTCCATTTTTCTATTCTGTCAGGGGTGGCATATCATGTTTGTGTAACTGCTATGGTACTAATGATCTATTGCTACAGTGTATCTTAAAATTTATAAGATGTTAAAAGAGTTCATGCAATATAATAAAAATATTTTAAAAACTTGCAAATATAGCCTTTGTGATTCTTGGTCCTTTAAAAAACAATTCCTGGACTCGCATGATAATGCATCACTGTTATTTCACTAGCAATGCAGTCTTCTCATGAAAAAGCTAATTGCTCATGTAAAGCTATCCCCCCCCCCCAAAAAAAAACATGCTTATGCAGAAGTAACACGCTTATACAGAAGTCAGTGGCGCTTGCTCTGAAGTAGCTGTACACAGAACTGGAACCTTATGGTATATATATATATATATATATATATATATATATAATGAAAACCAAAAGATGCATTGAGACATGTTAGTTAATAATTTTTTCCTTGATGTTACAAAATAAAAGCTGGGTGTTCTTTCATTGTGGAAGATAATATTTTAATTCATTTTTCCACTTCTGTGAACAAAGAAGATTCATGTTTTTAATCAACTGATTTTAAGGATGCACCTTAGGTTCTGTGTATACTTGCTTGAAATAAGCATTACCCAATAAATGAGCTGTATTAATAAAAACAGATATAAATTAACAAAGCAGCAGATATGCTAAGCTTGGCTTCCATTCCTAGGAATGTTATCCAGCAGCTACTCACAAATTTTGCAAAACAATCTCACCTGACAAACCAAGGCAAGGGGATCAAAATTAAGGAATTCTTCATTAATACCTATTCTCTTGCAATTTCAGGCTCCTTGTGATATGCGCTGAACCTTTGCTTGAAACTTCCTGGTTCTACATGGTGTAGTTCTGAGTTCATTCATCCACTATACATGTTTCTGAGTACTTACGTAAAACGAAGTGCTGTAGAAGTAGTGGCTCCAATTCAACATAGCGCATATGTAAACTTTTTAAAAGTAAAAACCTGAGGTAGGGAAAAACCTCAACCCTTTGTTTTGCCCACATGAGCAGCCGCTATATGATGTTTCAAAACTTTTTTAAATGGCACATATCTGCAGTTCCAGCTGCTAAATCAGGAGGGAAAACATGCACAGCAGTCATTTGTGCACATGACTTCCTCTCTAATTTTTGATATGCAGGATCAAATAAAAATATTTTGTATTAATGTCAAAATTTAAATGGCAAATTTATGTCTTACTGCTTTATACACTAACAGATTTTTTTCTAATCATGTTTAACGAAAACAATATGGATGTATATGACTTGTGCAGGCATAATGTTGCCAGACATAATTTGCTGTAAGATTAAGTACTGAGTTAAGCCAAGTTGGCTATTTCGCACAGATTCCTCCTAATATGAGATAGGAGCGAAAAAGAATATAATAAATTCAAATAGTTCTTTTGAAATATATTAAACTTGCATCCTGATTCTATAAACATTTACTCAGAAGTAAGTCCTACTGAGTTCAATGGGGCTTACTCCCAAGTAAATGTGCAGAGAATGGAAATTTAAAAGGCATTTCGAGTTACAGATAAACCTCTCAAGGCGGTGCCAATTGCCTCCTGTGTAAACACATCAGCATGAGGCTTTGGAATAAGAGACAAACCCTTAGCATATCTAGAAAACTTCAAATTTCTGACTGTCTGAGTACTGTGCTGGCTAGAAGCAGAGCTTCTTGTACAAGTATAGTTGACGCCATTCCGTGTTAGACTCTCTTCACATTCTGAATTATTTTTCTTCTTACAACACACTTGAATATGACTTTGAGACTTCTCAAGAACGTGGCCAGGTTTCATTTGCTTGACAAGCAATCCTGTCCCTGGTATAAAAAGCTCCTGCTCATCCTGCTTTGTAAACTTATTCTTTGCTTGAGACATAATTGGGGTTACTTCGCCTTTGCTTCGTACATTCTCCCAGGTTAATGGATTATACACAATGTGTCCGTCAATAGGGCAGGCATTTTCTCTGTGCAACCAATTGTCAATGCATTTCCTATGGAACTAAAAAAACAAACACATAATATATATCAGTAATTATCCATCAAAATACTCTTCATTGACAAAAGGGTATTTAGCATCAACAAATTATTTGCAAAGAGGTCAGATTCTCCTTCCATTTTAGAGAAAATCGGAAGCAACTTAAAAGGTTTCATTACAATAATACTGATCCAAACCTACTTATCTTGGGAGCATCAGGCCAAGCACACTAATATACTGTGGGAAATGCATTTGCTCAGATGGTATAAACTGTTGTAAATCAATAAAATAGCCATGGTGCACTTAACTGAGACAAATTCCATGACTGAACCAATGCTCTCTGAAATCCATTGCTAACATCTCTTCGATTACAGGCTAGTGCTCTCCAGTTACTCTATTTTCCATTCTTTCAAGAAATCTATAGAGCATATTTATTATAAACATAGCAATGGATGGTTTCGAACTAAGTCACGCTAGCACAATGACTTTCAGCTGCATAATATAGCTTCCCCACCGTCTCCTATCCCCACATACCCCCATGTACCCTGCAAAATCTGCTATGGTGGTTTCTCCGATCCACTAGAGCAAATTCAGAAGGTGTACAGGTAGAGGACAGAGTAGGGAAGTTACACTGTGCAGGGAGGTCATTGCACTAGCAGAACTGTTTAGTTGAATGCTGCCCAGTGCAACTGTTTATTGAAAATGGTCATATAAATTGATATAAAATATAATACAAATAAAATACTTGGTTAAAAACTGGACAGCAATAAGCTACACTAGTTTAAAAATTGGACATCTCAAGCTGACTTATACTGAGTCTGAAGACTGATTCATTTACTCAGCATTGCATACTCTGGCAGCAGGTCACCAAACCCTCAGCCACTGATCTATCCCAGCCTCAATACCTGAGATCCTTTAAGTGGAGATGCCAGTGAAGAACCCATAAACATATTTGCATGTCATGCATGTGCTGTAGTGCTGAGTTGTGCGTGAGAGAACTAGAACCATATTATGTGCTGAAACAAGTTTCAATTACTGCATCATGTTTCTAATCTTAAAAAACACAACAAATAGTAGAACAATAATGTAGCCTGCTCTAACACTCCAATTAGCAAATTATATACCAATGGGGAAAGCTTGGTTCCTAAAAACAGGAGAAATGGCTATGGTATGACAGCTGCTGGTCTTTAGTTCTATTTGAGAAAACCTTTTTAGCCTGAGAGCCATAGCCCCTCATAAGCAACTTTCCAGGAACTGCATGCCAGTGTGGGCAGGGCCAGCAGAAAAAGTGGGTGGAGCAAGTGAAATGATTCTTCCCTTTGTGCAGCAGCCTATATTCCAGCCATGCAAACGTCAGACGTATCTGCACGTACACACATACTCCATTCCAACAAGCAGGAGACATTATCACAGTTCAAGGACAGGAGGTGGAAGGGAGGTGGAACGCAGGAATAGTGAGGAACATTGGCTAAGGAATGTGTCAAGGACTGGACAGAAGGGCTGAATTTGGCACCCAAACATGAAGTATCCACCAAGTCTTTAGCTTGTTTCACAAGCTTAGTAAACACTTCTTGACTCACACCTAGAATTGTAGAGTTGGAAGGGACCCTGAGGGTCATCTAATTCAACCTCCTGCATTACAGGTAGGTGTGTGTGAATGCCTGAATGTGTGAATGGTCTCTGCTTAAAAGCATTGTATCTGAAGTAACATTAGGTGGCATATGACAATAAGAGGTTTTTTTTGGGGGGGGCTGGGCAGTTGTATCTTTTATTTACCTTGTGGTTACATGGCAAGAATCTTGTCATTTGGCCAAGGTGAAAGATCTTCAAGCAGAGTCTACATTGCAAGCCTGGATCAAGTAAACTGCTGCATTTTCCAACCAGCACAGTAGGTAATGAGTTTATTATACCCTCTGGTATGCAGCTGTACCAAAAAAAAACAACACCCAAGCATTTATCTTTAATTGCACTAAGTCTTAGAAATTAAGCGAAACAAAATCAATATTGTAACTTGAAGAGTGCACATACACAAAACTGCATAAAGCCAAAACTCGCCAGGACCACCACTTTCCAGTCTAGCCAGGGCCCTAAAAAGCTGTCCAAGCTTTTCCACTTTGGCAGCTCATGTTCTTTACTGCAGGAGGGCACAGCCTTTTGCCTGTAGAGTAACTACTGCCACTGCCGCCACATCCTGCCAGTACTGGCTGAGCCCTCTCCCAACAGACAGACACCTTCTCAGCAGTAACAGCTTAGATTGGCCATGGTCCTTGCCAGCTGCTTAAGTTTCATTTATTTTAATTTAAAATGATTAAAATGAGTTACATCTTACTTATCCCTGTGTTTTTCCTCTTTAGAGTTCTCTGGATTAAAACTCTGCAGATTTTCTGAAGTTGATAGTTGTGCTATTGGTTCAACTGACCTCCATCTCTGATTCCTTTTCTAGAGAATGGGTAAAGAGCTAATGAAAGCTAAGCAGTAATTCATTACTTCAAAGTCACTGACAGCAGAAAAATGGCACACATACATCTTCAGTCTTAAGGACTATGGAAGCACAGTTTTTTACAACAGAAATCCTACAAGAAATTCATTGAAATTAGATTGTGCATCACAGCAGCACATAGTCAAAGACTTTATTCAAAGGAAAAATATAGTAGGCTTGGTGAACCTGTGGCCCTCCAGATGTTGTTGGACTGTAACTCACACCCAGCATGGTGAATGATCAGAGATGATGGGAGCTGTAGTCCAACAATAGCTGAAGGGTTATATTCCCCCAGCAATATTGAATAGGATAGAAAAGCAATTGAGAGTCAAATCACACTTGCACAATTCCATATGCATGCAAGTAAATCCTGCTATGCTCAATGAGGTGAAGTATATGGACACATTAGCGGCTTGAAATGCAGCAAGGTCCTCTGTTAGGGTATGTTCGGATTACTGCTTATTCTACATCCAGTTTTCTAATCAGACTGAACCTTTTTTATTGAACCAGCTTCAAACAGCAATATTTGTCAAGAAACTACGTGCTCAGTATGGACTGTAGCGAGCATAATGTGAATGTGGCTTCAAAAATTAGTAGTGGGAGCACACCGGGTGCAGAGTTAGCAGTACTTTAAACATATCCTTATTCCCTTAACCTTAGTAAATGTTTTAGGATTACATCCTTACTCTTTATTTTGATCCTTGGGTCAAAATTTCTTGGGTCAAAAGACCTTCATAAATGCTCATTTTTGTTCCACAGAGATGATTTATATACAAACAGTTACCAATTCCCTGTAAAATGTTTGCTGATTCAATTCCTGAATTAAGATAATTTTGAAAGGGGTTGTACTGTACCTCACGAAACGCAAAGCTATGTGAAGGATGACAAAATCTTCTAAAACATCCATGGCATAGGTGATATTCACTACACTCAGTGCACCTTGAAGCAATGAGGCAAACAAAATTGTCAGCAGCTTCCTTATTTCACAAATAAGCATATCTTAAAATAAAACTGATTGATGTTGAATTTATCAGCGCTTTTGTATGGAACACTCTACTAACACCCAAGCTGTATGCTACATACAAGCCCGTATTACATTTAGTTTTGTAGGTGAAAAAGTAAAATAATTTAAGCTAGCTGGAAGTATTTTGATGGTTCTGAATCATCTATAAAATGTGAGAACACATGTCTTTTTGAAAACCAAAGAACCCTTGCTTTTTATTTTAGTGTTCAAAACTAACCTTTCAAAGCACATATGTCAGGCTTCATTTGATAAAAACTGCCTATCCCTAAAGAGTTGAGCAGGTCAGGTGAAGAAATACTGGCCTATACTGTACCACAATGCCTGGAAATGTCAGAATTAAAACCTCGAAAAAGACTCCTATTTCAAAATATAGCGCTGTCTAAGGTAGCACATTAGGCCACCTTAGCAACAGAAACATTTGGAAGAAAGTGAAGCCTGTGTTTATTTACATACACAGCAAATCAGGGTATCATTCTCATCAATGGACACTAGGGGGACAACAGTCTTCTTTTCTTCATAATATTTTTTAAATGTGATGTTTGCTACTATTGATTTATTGGAGAAAACCTTTCTTGAATATAGCTATTACCTTTTTTTATTTGAATACTTGTATATAAACGTTTTTAATTATGTATTCAAGTCAGTTTCCACTATATAAGAGACTGGAGGGAAAGCAGCTGCAATCAAACAGAAATCTCTCATGTAAGAATAGTTACCAATGTGAGTAAGGTTTTATTGCATTGAAATATAACCCAAGATACATACAAGTAACTATGAACTATGATACAAACAGTTTTTTTCCTCTGTTAACAGCACTATCCTATGCATGTTTACTGGAAAATAAGTCTTACTTGCCATGTATGCACATAACACTAAACTATGGCTTGTTTTAACCATGGTTTGTTGAATAAGCCATGATCAGTCTTACACACAAGCAAAGAAACCATGGCTTATTTTGCCATGGAAAATTTTGAACTGTCAAGTAGAAAAGGACATTATTGTTTTGCTACTTTAAGTAGGTAGAAAATCATGGTAGCCAGCTAAAATTTAAGTTGGTTTTTTTTTCACAGAGTCCTGCATAGCTGTTAGTAAAGTAGCAATGCATTCTTTAAATTTACATCTTCTGCAAAGCTAGGTTTACTTGTTTGAAATTGATAGCTAGATGCTAGGGCAGGGAAAGGAATCTGTTGCTCAGCAGAATGAGGAGAGGGTTATTCTGGAAGGTGCCAGAAGTTGCTTAGCCTAGTGTGTGGGCCTTTTTTACAGTCGCTTTTGCTTCACACTTCTTAGTGGGTAGGGCACCATTACAAACAAGAATAAGCCAGGATCCTGAGTTCACATGTAACAATACACCATGCTTAAAACAAGCCAAGATTCAAAAGCAAGACATGGTTTCAAATCATGGTTTGTTGCCCCACCCCCAACCAAGGTGGGCTCAAATATTCAAACAAGCGACAATTAGGATAAACAAACCATGACTTAGCAGTATGTATGAATGTGTCTGCTTTGTTCAATGGAATATATACCTTAGTGTGTTTAGACTACTAACAAAATATATTTTCTATGTGATTTGAAGGAAGGAAAAAGGGAGGGAGCCCAAGCCAGGGAGCTTTACCATCAGCTCCCCGCTGGCCTGAGTGGCCTCTATCTTTTTAGATTTTATATAATGCACTTATTTTAGTATTTTAACTTTGTAAACTGCCTTGGATGCCTTGGCAAAAATGGTAGTATATAAATTCAGAAAATAACAAATTTAGTAGAGCAGAAACACCTACTGACATAATTTAGTAGAAAATCAAAGGGTTAGTAATCATAAAAATAACAGCTATATCCCTACAAAATATTAATCTCAAAAGGTGTGCCTGTTTGTATAAATTTTCTTTCATTTCTGACTGAGGAAGAGTTACAAGTACCACAAGCTCACAAATAAGGATGTAGGACTGTACTAGAATACTGTACTAGGAAATGCTTACTTGTAACAATTGCCTTCAACGGGACATACCCTGCAATTATTGCACGGGATTCCAAGATGTCTGTCAAGATGCTGCTTCTCTGCTACAGTGATGAGTCTTTTGCTGTTTCTGAATTCTTCCAATATAAGTTTCAACGGTGCAAAATCTTCCCTACATAGGGGACACTTCACCAAAGAATCTTTCTCTAACTCTATCTGATGATCAGCCCAGATCTTCATACATACTATGTGTATGTTGTTGCCACAACCAAACCTATAGAAAATTAACTATATTATGTATCCTTCTCAAGAAAAGTCACATACAAAAAGTTCTATGAAACTATGAAAGCTGTTACAAATATACAGTAGTCTAGATTCATAAGCATATTAACAAGGAAATGTTAGCCTGCTGTCTCTGACAAAATTGTGTAACATGTTCTAACTTATCTATGATCATCATAAAAGCTTTAAAGTGGTTTATTTTAAACCCAGTTTATCTTACATGGAAGGGAAGAAATGACATAGGACAATCACAAAGATTGAGAGGAATCTGGTTCATTTATTGACAGATGAGTTTACAATATTAAAAATGTTCTTAGTGCAGCTAAATTAAAAAAGAGCTAAATGTTTGAAATCCAAGTACAAAGATGGAAATTTACAGATAGATTGCTGATAAAAAAATGAGTCACTTCTACTGTTTGTTTTAATGTTAAATAATTATGTCTGCTTCCTGCAGGGGGTGATCTTGTTGGTTGTCACAACCCTTGTTTCCCTTCCCTTCCTCTCCACCTGCCTGGCTGTGTTTTGAAGCTGATATGTTTAACTAAACAGAGCTTCTTTAAAACCACAAACTCTACTGTATATGAAGCAATAAGCCAAGATTCTTGAAAGCAAAGCTAAATGCTAGTGATTTTTTTCTCGAAGTCACATAACAGAAGATGAGAGGAAAGGAGATGACGTGACCCAGTGGCGTAGCGTGGGTTGTCAGCACCCGGGGCAAGGCAAGTAATTTGCGCCCCCTAACCCATGGATTTGCGCCCCCTAACCCGTGGATTTGCGCCCCCTAACCCTAACCCCCAGATGTTGCGCCCGGTGCGGCCGGGCCCCCCTGCACCCCCCACGCTACGCCACTGACGTGACCCCAAAGCTTTGCTTGGGCTCTTTCTAGCTTTTGCACCTAATGCTAAACTATACATTAGCATTACATGAAAACCAACATAAATACATTAATAATAATAATAATAATAATAGTAATAATAATATAATAATAATAATAAAAAGCTCAAGATGTGACTCTAAAGTATTAAAGAAAACACTACCAAACACAAACAAATACTAACACCACAATTATTCTAGACTATATAGCCTTCAGATAATGTAGTCCAAGCAAAACATTTTTGGAGATACTGTGACATAATTATTTAGCCTTCTTAAATAGCAGGGGTGACTCACCTGCAGTAAGTGACAGGAAGCATTCTCTTTAGCAGCTTGTCCTGGCAAATAGGGCACACATCCTCATCATCAATTTGTTTTTGTTTAATGTACCCATCATCAGCTGTTTGCAGCTCCTTGGTGGAATTAGCAGATACCTTTGGTTGGGGAGCAACTTGTAGACCCTGAAGCACTTGGTTAATTTCTCTTTCCACAAGACCCAACTGTAGAGCATCTGTAGAAAAGTTCAACAATGAAAATGTCTGATAAAATATAATTCTGGTTGTTTTCCAAGTGAATCAGAAGTAGTCAATGATGTAGTAACTCACTCTTTTATATAAAATGAATGGTCTCTCATTAAAAGTCAGATTCCCACACACTAAGAACATGACAAAATTGGTATGGGGTTGAATGAAGGAATGAAGTTATTTTGGACATATTGCTTGTGATGCATATGGTGAGTCAATCAGAAGATCAGGCTTCATGCTGTGATTTCTGCCATAAACTGACCACCAAAAAGTGAACTAATGTAATGAAAAATGAAATATTAGCACTTTATGTACTGATCTACAACAGGGGAATAAAAATATGAGGTTAGTTAGTACTTACATTCATGGTCTCTGGGAAGTTTGAATTTTTTCAACAATAACCTAAAAATAAAAAAGGACACAGCTATTCAGTAACTTGACACTGTAACAAAAGCTGCCTAATCAAATTTTAATTTAAAAGTGTATAATCCTTAAGATGCAGCCCATCTTTACCAAATTTGACTATGACAGTAGCCTGGCTCCTCAACCGTGGGTGCCCAGGGCCATGGGTGCTATGCAGCGTGCATGGCTCTGACACTTAAATTTGTGGGTGCCTGGTCCCTTCATGGAAAATTTTGTGGGTCCTAGAACACCCAGGGCCCCAGGGAGTTCTTTACTCCTGCAACGCATGAGTGTGTCATCTGAACCTGGGCTCACGGTTAGAAGTTCCCAGTAAGCCATAATTTGGCTTACCATGATGTGCAAACCAGGCCTCTGTACAATTGTGGTTTGCTATCATTTACTCTTCTTTTTCTACCTCTTAATTAATAATTCTCAAATATTAATATGTTTACTCAATAATTACATCAACATAGGCAAGGACATGGAACTTTTGGCAATCCAGATACTGTTCTACTCACTCCCATCATCCCTGACCATTGACCATACTGGCTGGGACTGATAGGAGCTGGAATCTGGAGGGCCAAAGCTTCCCCATTCCTGGTATAGAGCTTTCACATATTTAAAGTACTTCACATTGTCTTATAATCCTCACAGAAATACAGAAGATCTTTTATATATCATTTAATACTTCAAAAAATATTATAAGACAATGGAGTATTATCTCTTTATTGCAGATGCAGGGATGGTGGAGGCGAGGCTGAATGTGTCTTGCCTAAGGTTTTCATGAGTTTATGATAGAGAAAAAATTCAAACTCTTGACTTATAGTCACTGCAGCATTGGTCTTTGACTGATGGATTGCAACCCATGGTGGGTCACAACCTGATCTAACAGCAACACTGCCATATGTATGTTTTGGGTTCCCATAAGCATGTCTTGGCTAAATTTCTGAACATTTTGAAGACTTACACAACAGGTCTTTTACTCAACATTAATTCTCTGATTTCAATGCAATAAATCTATTTAGGTGAACTTGGAATAGTAGACCTATGATTTTTCACACTCCCTTTCCCTCTCCAACTTCTCATCCCTCTGTATTACTTCCTCTTCATTAACATTTGGTCCTTGCTACATCTCATAACCCTCTTTCCCTCCTTTTTTGAGGCCTTTCTGCTTTCACCCAGTCTCGTTCTGTCAGAATAGCTACCTGATTTTTTAAAAACCAAATAATTGTCCTTGTGCAATTGTGTAAAACAAATCTATCATAACATCATTTGTATACGGTAACTTCGTTTTACAAATCAATTTACCAGCAGATATGTTTACAAAGATCCTTTTCTTTCACAAATATTGAGCAGCTGCACGAGTGAGGATTCCCCAGAAAAACCTTACAGCAAAGCAACAAAGAACACATTTAGAAATTGTAATACAAAAATGATACAATGAAGATAAAGGCAAAGGTGGGGGTGATGCTATAGCTGAGTATTTAGTAAAATCTTGCTATTCTTCCTGTACTTTATTTACACATCTTTAAAAACAGCCCTTAGTTTACAAACTAACTAGTTGTGTTGATGGCTCTCTGAATGTGAACCTTCAGGATATGTAGTTTGTGTTGTCGGCACCAATCACCTGTGAACAGGAGTAAGAAAATTGGAAATGGATTCTTTTGGCAATTAAAGCATTGGAATTTATGCTAAAATTATATTGGAGGGTGCTTTAAAAAGCATAACTTAAAACATTTTTAATCCTGGACACATAGGTTTTACTGCTTTTGTACAAGTGAAGCATATCCAGAAATGTTTTCTGTATGTGGTTTCTCACGTGCAGATTTCCATTTTTAGATTGGGGCAAGTTTATGCTGGTCTTTGCTCTGTCAGCACTGAAGAGATAGCTATGAAATCACGTCTCATTTCTTGCTAGCATTACATCTTGTAATTCTGTAATTATGGGATTTATTTGGTGCTTTGTAGCTAAGCTTTTATCTAAGTCTTGAAAAGCTTCAAAAAGGGGGGCTTGAGCTTACTCAAGTGCTAGGAAACCAGAATATGATTAATTGGAAAAATGCAAATGCTATTTTTATTTTATGAGCTCTTTAAGTCACTCATATGTCTGCACTTGAGAAATCTGATTCAAGACTAGAGTTCACAATACAAGATTTGTGCCTTTGCCCTACTGTGGGTATGGAGAGACTGATATTGTGCCTGAACAGTGTGTCTAGCTCCTGAAGTGGAAAATGGGCTTGCAGAGCAGAAATAGCCTTGAGACAGCATAATAACATGATCTTTTAAGAGTTATGTTCAGAACCCTGGGTGCTGTAGGTGGTAACAGTTTCATAGAATCGCAGAGTTGGAAGGGAAACTGAGGATCGTCTAGTCCAACTCCCTGTAATACAGGAATATGCGTTTGGCTCATATGGAGACCAAAATTGCAACCTTAGCATTATCAGAACCATGCTCTAACCAGCTGAGCTGAGCTATCAGACCCTCCAAGTGCCCCCATTTTCCAGGGACAGAAGCCGTACTGGTTTCTGATTTCATCCTAGAATGTCCCGCTTTTCCTTAGGACGTCGCTATTTTCATCAGAAAAATAATGGAGGTTACGGAGTTACGTGACCCGTGAGCCAAGGAAATAAGTAACTCTACAACCTTTAGAAGAAATCCAAAGGCAGCCCTGTATAGGGAAGTTTTTAAAATGTCATGTTTTTGTCTATGTTGGAAGCCGCCCAGAGTGGCTGCGACAACTCAGTAAGATGGGAGGGGTATAAATAATAAAATTATTACTATGGAATAACAGGGCACCCCTTATTTTCACTGGAGAAATGTTGGAAGGTATGAGATATGTTATTTGGCATTATAGCTGCATGAGGGGCAAACAGTTTGTTTATTTAATTTATATACCGCTCTATACCCTGGGGGTCTCGGGGCGGTTCACAGAATAAAATGAAGATATACAATCACAAAATACATAATAAAGATAAAAAACAACAACCTAATAGAGCACCCCCTTCAGAATTCCCATGATTCCAGGGGGGGGGCGGGGAAAAATAAGTCGGGACTGTTATAAGCAGTAAAAATGTGCTGTGGGTGGGAGAGACTATGGGATGGAGAAGGGGGCGGGGGGGGGAGTAGCACAGGCGACCTGGTCTAGCCAGAGATCTTCACAAGAGAGGCTTCTGCTCTCCCATTTCCCTCGCTACTCCCGAGTCCTTAGATGGGGGAGAAACGGCTTCCCTCTTCCTCAGCCTCTCAGCCGCCCTACCCGGTGCTCCGCCGCCCGCTGCTCTTCCTCCTGCAGGACGAAAGCGGTGGGCCCCAGCTCCCTCACCAGACGCATGGTGCCGCTCAGCGCCTGGTCCTGCCGCCGGCTAAGCCCCGGGGGGACCGAGAGACGCCTCCGCGACATGAGAGGCGTCGAGCCCAACCGCCTCTCTTTCAAAAGAAACCGTCAACTGCCGGCCGCCTCAGGCTGGTTCCCATGGAGACGGGAAGGAGCAGCGCGCGCCTCGCGCCTGCGCCGTCAACGCGTCTGCTGGCGGGGCGGTGTGTGGTGATAGGAAACCAGGTGTTCCCCCCGCCGCCTCCTCCCTTCGACTTCTTTGGCCGGCCGCGTTGCTTCCGCGAACCGAGAGAGGAAAAAGAGTCCTCATTTGGGAGCAAGGAGGCACGCGGATGGTTCCCACGGAGGAGGATGGGAAGGAAAGCTTTGGTGGCCCTGCCCTGTCCTCCCAAGAGATGCTGCTGCGCCAGGGCCGGCCCACCCACGAGGCAAGGTGAGGCGAGTGCCCGAGGCAGTGGAATCCGAAGGGGTAAAGGTAAAGGTAAAGGTACCCCTGCCCGTACGGGCCAGTCTTGACAGACTCTGGGGTTGTGCGCCCATCTCACTTAAGAGGCCAGGGGCCAGCGCTGTCCGGAGACACTTCCGGGTCACGTGGCCAGCGTGACATCGCTGCTCTGGCCAGAGCCAGAGCCAGAGCCGCACACGGAAACGCTGTTTACCTTCCCGCTGGTAAGCGGTCCCTATTTATCTACTTGCACCCGGAGGTGCTTTCGAACTGCTAGGTTGGCAGGCGCTGGGACCGAGCAGCGGGAGCGCACCCCGCCGCAGGGATTCGAACCGCCGACCTTTCGATCGGCAAGTCCTAGGCGCTGAGGCTTTAACCCACAGCGCCACCTGCGTCCCCATCCGAAGGGGTAACAGACCCCAATGGTACCGTTTCATTCCTCCCTTGTTCCCGATGTAGATCTTCACTCACTCCCTTCTCCCTATAAGTATTTTATGTAATACATATATAACGAGTGTATATATAAAATATAATAGACATATAATTATATATATATACACACACACACCATATGCACACACACACACACATATATATAAAGGTAAAGGGACCCCTGACCATTAGGTCCAGTCATATATGTAATACATAGTAGATTTCGGATATGTGTGGTTTTCCTTTAAGAAAGCACATTACAGATTTCCATCATGCTGCGGTCCAGAAGCCCAGGCAGTGCAAACAGAAAGTTGCTCCTTTAGTTCAGTGCATGTATTGCATTCTAATCCTTGTGTTTAAGGAGATTCAGCACTTCAGAAATATAAACGCAGCAAATAAAGCCAAGGGGGCTAAAGTGGAAATCAAAGGGTTCTTTGGGAAACAGTTTGCTAAAACTGTATTATGATTTTTACGCCTGACGAAGCTAAAAACGGAGCACCCCCAATCAAACAAATCCCTCATGTAGTTTCATATTTCAGATACATAGTCTTGTTATTTAATTATATTACCAGTTTTGTATCAGTGTGTCCTGGTATCAAATATGTTCTAAGACTGTGAAGGTGTGTTTTCCTAATGACATCATGCGCTAATTAAAGGGACTTCGGGTGAGTTTCCATTTTTACCCAACACAAACTTTCACGCTGTTCTTGCCTTAAAATTAATATATATTACTTTTACAAACTGTAACTGGAAGCTTGTTACTAACTACGTAACACTAGTTTTCTTTCAAAACTATTTGTATAATTGAGCAGTCACTTCACAAATAAACATGCGTCTCAAAAGGCTTGCAATACAAAAACCTGTTTTTAAAATTTCGTTCAGCTACAGATGCAAATAACCATCTCAACAACACAGTGTTGAGCTTTGTGTAGAATTATAGAGTACATTGACTTACACAAGTACACCTGCTGTTGTAGCACTAATTTCTAAACTCTACTGACCGTTATCCCTTACATTCTTGGTTCTCCTTGGGTTATGTTTGAGATATGCTCAGAAGTAGCATTGAGCTCAATGAAACTCCCAGGTAACTGTCGTAAAGTGGGGGGACAGGACAGATTTTTGAAAGTGTGTATGTTGTAGAAAAAAACGTTTTTCTGCCACTCTCATATTATTCCAACTAGAAATCATTCATAAAAAGAGTAGCTGTAAATTGAGTTAAGTACTTCAGCACACAAAGAATAACTGATTTATGCAAATCACTCCCCAAAGATCTGGCAATGACCACTGGATTAGGCAGTTTTAAAATAGGACTAGACAAATTAATGGATGATGGGTCTATCAATGAATGGCTATTAGGCATGACAAGCAGGATCTGCAGCAAAACAGTTGCAGTATGGAGTGCTCCTGTTCAGGATACAGTGGTACCTCAGGTTACAGACACTTCAGGTTACAGACTCCACTAACCCAGAAATAGTACCTTGGGCTAAGAACTTTGCTTCAGGATGAGAACAGAAATCGTGCAGCGGCAGCGGGAGGCCCCATTAGCTAAAGTGGTGCTTCAGGTTAAGAACGGATTCAGGTCAAGAACAGACCTCTAGAACGAATTAAGTTCTTAACCCGAGGTACCACTGTAACAATAATAATACAGTCATACCTTGGAAGTCAAACGGAATCCATTCCGGAAGTCTGTTCGACTTCCAAAATGTTCGGAAGTCACAGAAACCCTGTTGGACATTCGGCATCCAAAAATAGTTCGCAAACCATGTCACTTTTGGTTTTGAAGCGGACCTCCAGAACAAATTAAGTTCTTAACCTGAGGTACCACTGTACTTCATTCCATTCCCCTTTTGCCCTCCCCAAGAGTCAGGCATTTTGTACTCAGTGAGCATGCTTCGTCCTCTTTGGCCGTTTCAGAGGTTCCTCCCTTTACATCCATATAATTTTTTTTAAGTTATTTGTACTTCTGGAAACATGATTCCTGTCTGCTGATACCACCCCCTTGTGTTCAGGTGTTGCCATTTTCATAAGAATGGTGCTTGTAACATTTGATTGCTAATACAGTGGTACCTCGGGTTATGAACTTACCATAATTCATTCCGGAGGTCCTTTCTTAACCTGAAACCGTTCTTAATCTGAGGTACCACTTTAGCTAATGGGGCCTCCCGCTGCCGCCACAGAATTTCTGTTCTCATCCTGGGGCAAAGTTCTTAACTAGCGGAGTTTGTAACCCGAGGTACCACTGTATATGACACTTACTTGGGGTGTCCCCCAGCTTCCTCTGTTTGCCAACCTGCCCGCCATTCTCCCTCACATTACCCCCTAGAGCTTCCCCTTGCCACCTCATGCAACTACTAAACTCTTTCCTGACCCAATTCTGAAGCCACTTCTTGCTTCTATTCTGCAGCCCCACTCTCCACCTGTGTTCCCATGTCTATACCTCCTTTCCTCTCCCTTAGAGCAGCTACTTTGCACACAAACCATCAAATGTCATCCCATATGTTCTACTGCATTTTATTGTCACTTTCCTTATGGCAAAAGTGTGATCTTTCAGAGAAGTGTGTTGTGCAAGAGCTCCAAATCTGCTTTAATTGTACAACCTGAAATTGATAGTTGTTTTAAATTGTTCTATGTGCACTGCTTAGAGATTCTTTGATTAAAGAGTTTATAACTACTTCTCAGGAAGGAAGTAAAACCTTCTTCAATCTCTTTTTGTATTTTTTGAGCTCTGATAGCTACATGATTCTTAACGCGTTTATGTTTCTGCCAACTAATCCAATATAGTACAGTCAGGAGGCACCCAGAATATCAATCTTATGCATGCCTACAATGTTCCAATGAGTTCACTTGGACCTGTTCCCAGGTAAATGGTTATTGTCTTACAGCTGCATTTTGCAAGGCATTTGTCTGAGAAAACCACACTTGATAACAAGGAATCAGAAGCACAGAAATGCCAACTCTTTTACAGAGTGGATGGACAGTAAAGCACATCAAAGCTGGAGAGGACAGTTGAACTGTACATGCTCTCAACTCCTGTACTTATTGTGGTTAACATTCTTGAAGGCAAGGCCAGATCCACATATTATGTGCCACATTACATATAAAAGCTCACTGCCTGGCCACATATGTGATTCAAGCTTTGTCTTCAAGAATATTAAAGACAATAAGCAATGTAATATGACAACAGTGAAACAGTCATTTAATAAAATATGAAAACAGCATTTAGCTTCTCAAAATACTTTTAATATACAAGTTGCATGTTTCATACCAAGCACTCACATTTCCATGTGTCCTTCCTAGGTGAGAATTACAAACTACAAAAATTTCCAAAACAATGAGTTTCCAACGCTCAGTTCAGGCAACACAGAGCTATTTTGGTACCCCCCCAAATCCATCTGTTTCAACACATCAGTGACTATGTAACCCTATGAAGGTTACAGTCCCTATGTAACAGTCATGACAATGTTGACCAGGTACTCGAGTTCAGGATACTGTTCATTAGTCTATGCCAACCTGGAGCCCTCCAGTTATTTTGGACTTGCAACTCCCACCAACCCCAAGCAGCACCGTCACACTGGTGGAGCTGATGGGAGCTGTAGTCCAAAACGTGGAAGACACAAGAGTCGGTAAAGGCTGCTGTAAGTTAATAATATTTTTAAAAATACATTTAAGAGAACATACCAAAATGAACATATATTTCCTTTTCTATACAACTTTACAGAGGTATATGCAAAAGGGGCTATATATACTAACTGAAAACCATTCCAAGTTCTGCTACAAACATGCTCTGAATGTTGCAAAATTTTAAACCGAGCAATTCGTTTCTCAACTATTGCAATATATTAGTGCAAAGGTTTAGGACAGCATGTTTTATGTATCTTTAGAATGCTGATGAAAACAAACATTTTATACTGTGAGATACAGATACACATAGACATGGCATATCTGAAGAGCCAATGCAACAACCAACCACTGGTTCTATTGGCCATCTCTCTGTTTTTGGAGTGTAAATAAACAGACTGGAGAAGATAGAGCAACCTGATTCATGTCATCAGGCTGCTTGCCTTCCAATGGAATAATCTTAAAATACAATTTGACACTATTTGCTTGAGCTGTTTTATGAGATACAGCCGAGGGGCTTACCTTTCTTCACTGGCTTAATTAATTATATGCAAAAAAAATCCTCCTCCAAATCAGGTTCTCATTGGTTTGGATACACGTATCAGTTTATTAATCCAAGATACATATGAGCTTTGTGCCAACACATTCCATCTGCGTGCTACCCTTTCCTCCATTCTATGTGTGCTGTGACCAAAAATTCCCTGTTAATTAACCATGTGCTTCCCATTCTCTGATGGGGTGAAAGACAGGTTGCTTGCCTGGAACTGTGGTTCTTTGAATGGTCATCTGTGCAGTTAAACATACGGGTTCTGCCAACTCCACAGAGCAACATTCAGAACATTTTAGAGTTAGGTTTTGCTGGGAAGCCTATTCCCAACCCTCAGTATGCAAAAAGGGACATGGTTCCCACTTTTCTGCTCAGTTCGACAGAATAACCAAAGTGACTATACTGTATAGGGAAGCACCAGAGCAAGAGCAGGCCAACAAGAGCACCTGCAGCAAGGAAGAAGCCTGCAGAGGGCAACTCAAAGAAAAACAGTACAGGTAAGCAATCTCTGTGGTTTCTGTGTAGTCCCACGTACAAGAGAATACCAAACTGACTTACCTGGGTAGCATGCTTTCCAGTACTGACACAAGGACACATAGGACTCAGTTCAGGACAGGTTATAGTAAAATCCTACATGGATGTAAGCCTCAGACTTTAGTGGGATTTACTCCTAGAATTACAGCCTTAGTCAGTTAGGTTCAGTGGAAATCAGTGGGCTTTCATCGCCAACATTTCACATTGATCAGCTTTCTTTGGATTGAGGCCATGGCAAATCACAAATTAAAGACTCAATTATCACATCATACTCAAAATATTCCAGTATCCCTGGATAGATATCAAGTCCATATATACAAGAGGAGGATCAGGATTACAATGTCCCACCCATACTCCCACCTGATCTTTGCACATTGCACACAGAGGCCAATGTGCAGAGCTGATCTTTGTGACCCTGGCACCTTTATTTTGAAGTGTGCAGATCATATGGATTGTCTTATATGCACTGAGTCTAGGAATTTGAGTTGCTATGCAAACATTCAACATGCAATTGTCAGGAAGAGATAGGGCAGGTATCCCAAAGGGGCTAGGTCCCACCAGTGTAATCCCAGTTCCTCCTCATGGATCCAGATTTAATATTTTCACAAGACTAGTGAATACATTTAAATATCCACATCTAAAATGACTTTGGGAATTACGAAAAAAGTTTGCTTCTTTTACTAGTTTAGTTTCCTGAAAAACAGATCAATCAAATTTGATGCATGCAAAACAAAAAACAAAAACACAGAACGAATCTCCCTCTTGAAACATCATACTCTTCAAAAAATATACAAAGCATAGGACAAGCTAGAAAGGTAATAGTACAGTATAAGAGTTTTGTTGTACATCCTTAAGATTTTACTGTATTATTAACAGGTATAGTTTTTCATTACGACTTATAATGGAGCTGTAGTAACACATACTATTTCTCTTCCTGTATTAAATACTTTAAGGAAGAGTGATACTTGTAATTTCAAGAACTAAAGAACACTAAAGAAGGGTATATTGCAGGTTCAGGGCTCTTTACAAAATGACATAGTATCAGATCCCTAAAAGATCAAAGTTGTGGGTTTGTACTTTAATGAAGCAGTTCACAGAATTAGGGTTTCACAACAGTGGAGACAGGAACTCAAGATAACCATTTGCTATCAGTGCACCAACACACTTTTTTCAGGCCCAGTGTGGAACAACTAAAACAGTTAATGAGGCTACAATATACTAAAGGGAATGTCAGGACTTTCCTAAGTGGGACACAACTATGTGGCTGTTACCATCTGCCATGTTCTTTAACCCACAACAGCGTATCGCACACTTAGCAAAATAGGAGCTGCAGATGAACATCAAGATCAACCTTGGGCAATTACAGAAAAGAGGCATACAGTTCTGTAAGTATGAATGTTTGGAATCGCCAAATAATCATTTTTCTAGATGTGAAATTGGGTTTAATAACATGGGCAAAATGGTAAATGTGAAGTATTACTACTTGAGTTATCATAATTTTCAGAAGGGCAGCTATGTTGGTCTGTTGCAGTAAGAAACAATGAAGAGTGTTGTGATACCTTAACAACTCACTAATTATTGTGTATGTTTTTGTGGACCACAGTCCATAGCCAATTCATTATGTGTAAAAGTGTAACCCTTAATTGGCACACATATTGAAGATTACATTTTACACACCCTATGGTCTGTGACATAGTAGCAATTTCTTAACCAATTAACAAATACGTTAATCTTTAAGGTGCTTTGGATTTATCGTAATTTCATCATAATGTGGAATAATACGGACCAAGACACATGGCAGAAGTATTCCTGGCATACATCATGTACTTTGGATGCTAATTACCTTTTAATGTGTGTCAGCTTTCTATTTCTGTGACTAAAAGTCAGGTTTTCACACTGCCATTGAGGTCACCAAATATGCCCGATCCCAAAAGCTTTTCAAAATGCCACCAAGCTCAGGTTTAACTGATTCACATCAATCCTGGTATTAGGGGAAACAAATTTAGCAAGTGAAAAAAAAAATTCTGTCATCAAAATTAACTGCAGTTTGTTTACATAGCAGACAAAAAGCAATTCTGTATGCATCCATGCTTTATAGCCTGAAGTTTTTAATTTCTTAAAGGAAGAATGCAGTAAACTATAATACATTCCTCTTCCATTTTACTTAAGCAATAATTGAAAGTATTTTACCCTAAAGACAAGTTTTCCCATGTATCCAGGGGGAACTTACATAGTCTAATAGCTTGCATGGTGTTTAAACTTAAAATAACTGAAGTGATTGCCCAGTATAAATGTACTGCGAATAAATGACGAACAAAATTTAATCCCTTACATTCACAACTTCATTACATTGGATGTGCATTTTGTTCTTTGCTTGTTTTTAATGGTGATGTTATGCATGTGTGCTGTGTATGTATTCCCATGTGCCCTTCATTTCTCAAGTAGATGACAAGCTGATGGTCTTATCCCAAGTCTGAGTGGAGACCCAGTCTTAAATCTTTCATGAATCATTGTAGACCTAGGTTTCTCTGACAGATGCCTGAATCTGATTACTGCATCCCTTGCTACCTTCTTCTCTACTCTTTGCTGCACTTTTCAACATCTGCTAGAAAAATGGAAGCAGAAACAGCAGTTGCAGCACAAGCTATAGAAAAAGGACTGCTTCCCCTTCATCATTTTCATTTCTTCAGGCAGAAGAAAAGTTAAGACATACGGTGCACGTTTTAAACTTACACATCCAAGCTACTGAGGATGTACTCTACACAACGTCCAGAACAAATGCTGGGTCCCAACAAACTATCATTAACAGGACAAAATGGCTACTGGAGAGTTAGAAAACTGGGAATCCTACTTATAAATACAGTTGCACTCTGACTTTCTATCTAGAAGAATGTTTTCCCCTTTAGACAAAGCATGCAGAATTCAATCTTCTACAAGAGACATAATACAGTAACACAGCATACAAAATGCACTGCTACAGGGAAGCCTGAATCAAAAATAAAACGGAGGTTACCCAGAAGCATATAAAGATTACCATTTCTGAAAGAACTGCTTCTGCTGAAAATATTTCATCCATAATAAATGGTTGTTCCAAAGACCAAAGGGATTTATGGTTTGTTTGTTTTTCCTTAATGGCAACAGCAGTATAGCATTTTGGGCAAACCGATACCTTCACTTCAAATTGCAGAATATCCTTCCTCCTTCCACATCTCTATTATATACTAGCTGTCTCCTTATTATAGTCCTGCAATGTTAACATATTATTATTTATTAACATGAACGTAACAGCAATTCTCTGAGACATGAGTAGGCAGATTTCTACTGCTTAAAATAAATTTAATTTATTTTCAGCCCAACCAGTTTCTTTGTAGTGAGTCATCTAAATTAAAATGTAAATGCAGTACAATGTTTCCTTCTGATAACACAGAAGCAGGATACATAAACTCTGAAATATTAAAACACAGCACGCCATATTACACATAAAACTTGTTTTTCCATTTCAAGTTTATTAAAACTTTAGCAGTACAAATGATCCAGGCTGTGGATTATCAAAAGACCAAACAGAAGTCCACATTAAAAAAAAAAAATGTTCCCCAACATGTCTCTAGAACCTGGAGGCAGAATGGAAACATCAAGTTCATCAAATTATCCATGTCTGTCTTCATCAGTCCCAGCACTCGATTCATGATCAGATTTTTTATCTTTACCACGGGCACGATCTCGCTCCTGATTCTTAGATTTTTGGTTGACCTCTTTTTCTTTTGAGGACCGGGACCTGTCTTTTTCCTTTTCCTTACTCCTGTGTGAAGATGATCTTTTCGATTCCCTGTCCTTGCTGCTTCGTCTTTTCTTTGAATCAGGACTTCTATCCTGATCTCTACTGGATTTTTTGCTCTTATTGGTCTCTGAGCTACTACTGTCACGGCTTTTAGAACGCCTTCTTTTTTCAGCATCATCTTTTTTGTGAGAACTTCTATGCTCTTGATTCCTATGCCGATCCTTACTTCGACTTTTCTCCCTCTCTGAGCTCTGTGACTCCTTCCTCCTTTTGTTTTCTTTGCCTTTAGATCTTTCTGGTGTGCCTTTTCTGTCTCTACTTCTTGATCTTCCCCTTCTTTTTACTTCTCTATCTTTGTGTTTTGAATAATCTTTACTTCTGCTGCGGTCTCGTTCTTTACTTCGGGACCTGGCTCTTTTCCCTCTGTCTCCACTTTTGCTTCGCTCTCTGGTCTTACTATTTGAGCTGTGTTTGCTTTTAGATGGTTCACGTTCTCTGCTCTTTGACTTTGTATGCTTTTCCGTATCTTTACTTTTAGTATGATTCTGACCATTAGTTTTAGACCCTCCCCTTTTATTTTTCTCTTTACTTCTGCTCCTTTCTCTTCCTCGAAAATCATTGGATTTCTCTTTGTCTTTCTCTTTCTCATAGTCCCTCTCTTTGCTTCCTGATCTCACTTTCTTTTCTTCATGTTTGCTGAGTTTTGAGTCCCTCTCCTTACTTTTTGACACCTCTTTGCTTTTGCTCTGACTTTTGGATCGAGCCCTTTTTTTGGCTTTGCTTTTGTTATGCTTGTCTTTGTCCTCCTTCTCAGAATTCCTCCTTGTCTCTCTGTCTTTACTACTAGATTTGTGGTCTTTTGATTTCTTTTCTTTTCCTTCTCTCCTATTTGGGCTCTCAGAAATTTGCCTGTGGTCAGATGCTTTCCTTTCTTTTCCTCTTCCTGGGCTTTTCTGATTTGCAGCATCCTTCTTGTTCTCATTAACTTCACCCCTGGGGAAAACATACCATATATATATATTTCTGCATTTTGTTATGAAAAGGTGAGAACTAGAAAAGTCAAAGGAGGAAATGCCAAATCAGTGACTGAAGCTGAATCTGCAGATCCAAAAAAATCACAATTATTCTTTATAGTTGTTGCAAATATCTCTGCTGGCTAAAAACTGAAGGAGATTCAAGGCAAAAAAGTAACTTATTGTAATTTGTGCATGTTCAAGTCATGCACGTCTGCTGACATGCGTACCGTTTTCAGCAACAAAAGGGGGTGGGGCAGAATGGGCGGGCTTATGCATGTCCCACTCACATGCCTTGGAACACAACCCCTGAATAAATAGGGAGCTGCTTGTACTTAGTATATGCTCTATTGTATACACACTGAAATTGGAAAAGATGTATGTAAGAGTCAAAAAGTAATGCAAATTCTATGACTACTTCTTACTTATCTCCCTTTATCCATCTTTCTCCACTTGATATTCTCATTCTTTGAGCTCTTTGCATTTCTTGTCTCCAGTGTGGTGGAGTCTCACTGCGCCTAAAACGATCTCGTGACCTGGATCTTGAAGGTGTTCGGTAGCGCTTTGAAAACAGAAAAAGTTAAGATAAAAAATGTGTACCAGTATGCTAAAAACACATTACTTTACCAAAAGGAAAAGAAAAGTTTAAGTTTAAAAGCAAAACAGTCACTCTGAGAATTGCGTAATTTTGGCTACATCAGGCTCCTATCATTCAATCCCAACAATAAGAGTTATGAGATTTTAAATGTTAAGACAGGCCAGGAGCAAATTTAGGCCTGTGCTTACTAGAATAACCTACGCCAGTGTTTCCCAACCTTGTGCCTCCAGCTATTTTTGAACTACAACTCCCATCATCCCTGACTAGCAAGACCAGTGGCAAGGGATGATGGGAATTGTAGTCTAAAAACAGCTGGAGGCACAAGGTTGGGAAACACTGGCCTACGCTATACCAGTGGAACAGATCTCCTGTTACCCACATAGGTGCAAATAACCTCAGAAAATGAATACTGCATAGAGAGGAGCAAAGGAATGCAAGAGTAATTCTTTCAGATAAAAGAAAGCAGAGAAACCCTTAAGTAATATATTTAAGTCAAAACTGACAAAAGACACTGTGCTCTATGTGTCTAAGAACTGCTCGTCTTAAAATGCTGTTGAGCTGGTGGGCAGCTTACTGGAATTCAAAACAAAAGCTTGCAAAAACTCGCTCTTTCATTAAATAACGAGTAGCAGCATTCAGGGTTGGTGGAATCTAGTGTTTGTGGGAGACGTAGTGATAGATACCCTACACAGCTCTGCCATTCATCCCCAAAATCCTTCTCTCCAAAACCTCTTCAGTGTATCCATAAAAAAGGAACAATTACTCTTAAATGCTGTTATGGAACAAGATCGCTGTATTACAGGGTAAAAGCTGTCAAAATGCACAGAATAAATCACAAGAAAGGACATACCCGTGGTCCTCTTCCTTTAATTTTTCGTCCAGATCTAGTCACTAACAGCCTTCTCTGATATGTTGATTGACAGTTTGATGGGTTACTAGAAAGGTGGAAAAAGACTTCACTGTAGTTCTGGGATGGTTCTAAAGATGATTCTAGTGCATGCTCTAGTTATCTCCTGTTTGGACTACTGCAATGCGCTCTATGTGGGGTTACCTTTGAAGGTGATTCGGAAACTGCAATTATTCCAGAATGTGGCAGCTAGACTGGTGACTGGGAGTGGCTGCTGAGACCCCATAACACCGGTCCTGAAAGATCTTCATTGGCTCCCAGTACGTTTCCGAGCCCAATTCAAAGTGTTGGTGCTGACCTTTAAAGCCCTAAACGGCCTCAGTCCTGTATACCTGAAGGAGCGTCTCCACCCCCATCATCCAGCCCGGACACTGAGGTCCAGCGCCGAGGGCCTTCTGGCAGTTCCCTCACTGTGAGAAGTGAGGTTACAGGGAACCAGGCAGAGGGCCTTCTTGGTAGTGGCGCCTGCCCTGTGGAACGCCCTCCCAGCAGATGTCAAGGCAATAAACAACTATTTTACTTTTAAAAGACAACTGAAGGAGTCCCTGTTTAGGGAAGTTTTTAATGTCTGATGCTGTATTGTTTTTAATATTCGGTTGGAAGCCGCCCAGAGTGGCTAGGGAAACCCAGCTAGTGGGCGAGGTATAAATAATAAATTATTATTATTATTATTATTATTATTATTATTATTATTATTAATTTCTTCTATTATTATGTATTTCTGAAGCTCTATCAAACTGTACATTTCCACAAACAGTCTGCTAAATACTCACTTCATGGGAAAAGATTCAAAGGCACAACTGTGAGGATTAAGAAGACAGTGGGTAAAAGCCAACTGTGATCATCTACCAATTGAAGAGACACAATGTAACAGATTACTCTTCCTGCACTACCCAAATTTGCTTTAGAGGGTTGGGGGTGGGGAGAGGAACAGGAAGTCTGCTTGCATGATATAGGACAACCTTACCAAAAATTGATTTCAAAACACCTCCATCCTAAGGAAATCTCACTGAAATCATTGGCGGTAGGCCTGGGAAGATTACTGTCTTTTTTTCTTGCAAAATCATTTAATAGATCCCATTGCAGTTAAGCATGTGTAAAAGTGCCAGCGCGTAGTAAATAACCGAAGTCAACATCAAGGTAATTCACATGGACCACAGCTTCGAGTTACTCCTAAGTCTGCAGTTATGATCAAGCACAACTTTACCTCTCCCTTTCCTTTTCTCTGCTCTTGGTCTCTTTTTCCTTTTCATCCACTTTAGGAGGACTTTTTCTCATAAGGAATCTGTTTTCTGGTACAGGAGGAATCTCTTCAGGACGGACTGTGGAAAGTGGCTGTGATTCAGGATTTTCTGTTTCACTTTCACTGGCTGAGCTTCATTGATAAGAGAACAAAAGTTATCTGCATCTGTTTTAAATGTTACAAATGTTTCTTTTGAAATTCGCATATGCCAAAACAGGAACTTCAAATGCACTATTTTTAAGAAACTATTGTTGAAGATGAAACAAATGTATTTAATATTATAATATGTGTTCTGCCAATATAAAATAAAGTTGAGACTTCAAAGGCAAAAATCTTTTTGCACCAGGTTTATAATGAAAACATATCCCTTCTTTAAGCTAAATCCCTTCCCCAAATACCTGTAGTAAAACAAAGAAAAGGAAATGTCACTGTCATGAGGCTGACTCTGTGGCAGCACCTCACCCATCTAGCCATGCCTGCATGGTTGAACCTAAGCTAGTAACTACAGCAGGGGTAGGGAACCTCTGGCCTGCAGGCCAAGCCTGGCCCCCCAGGAGGTTGGCCCATAAAGCTAGCTTCCCCAAACTATGTCCACCTATCCATCAGCTGACATGAATAGATTCTGTCAGGTGATGGGTGGGATTCAATCCTGCAGGGATCTGCTTTGCAAACGTGTTCTCTGTGCTCCCAGAGCATACCCCTGCAGCCAGCAAGACTCTCTCTTCACCAGTTCCTCCCTACAAGCCCTTTTGTAAACAGTCCTGCCCTGCTTTAAATCACCAAATATCGGAGGTATAGATAGCAGTGTGGGGTTGTTTGCAAAAGGGCTTTCAAACAGCCTCGTGCTGCTCTTTGAATCAGGGCTTCATAGCACAACACCATCTATATTGAAAGAAGCAGGCTAAAGGCTTGTTTTACTGTATTTTTAATATTTTATTGGAAGCCACCCAGAGTGGCTGGGAAAACCCAGCCAGATGGGCGGGGTATAAATAATAAATTATTATTATTAAAAACATGGTGCAGAGATAAGAATCTGGCATGCCAGATAGAAAAAATACCCCACCACCAAAGGGAAAAAAAACTGCTTACAGAGGGAAAAGATTATTGTTGCCTGGAAATACTTAATTCTGTAGCAATGATAAAGCTAAGGGAACATGATATTAGTGCCTGGATTAGAGAGCACATGAAACTGTAGGCAAGATAGGCTCTGAGCTTTCTAAAGGATGTGCTGGATAAAAGTATAAGTATTTTTGACAGGACTATATAAACGATAAAAAGTTAAGTCCTTCACAAAAGTAAACAAACAAAATAAAACAGCCTAGTTGCCTGTTGTTTGTGATCCAATGTTGTGTCAACAAACATTGTATGGGGTGAGCTAATGTTGGGCAGATTTGTTCCACTGCAAAAAAAATTCAAAAACCCATTAAACTAAATATTTCAGATTTCATTCTAAACTCCACCTGTACAGATATGCAATAATTTTTATTTTGATGGAGAGCATGTTGGAGATTAACAAAGAACTATATTATTTTTGTAAGACATGAAAATGACATGGAAGAATGCACTACTGATTCTTCTGAGCCATTTTCATCTAACTGTAGCACAGGAAGGTAGGTGTTGTTGTTTTTTCAAGTCTCAAAAGTAAATCTCTCCCCGCAGCCTGTCTGCATGTACCTCTTCTTGCTCTTCTTTTTCTTCTTCTTCTCTTTCTTATGTTTCTTGGAATTTTTTTTATGCTTCTTTTTCTTCTTCTTTGTTTTTTCCCCAGAAGCACTTTCAGAATCAGATGATGAATCAGAAGAAGATTTTGAATCACTTGAACTTTCAGAATCACTGGATGAGGATGATGACTTTCGTCTTTTCTTCTCTTCTTTCTTGGCTTTAAATTAAAGCAATAGACAAGCAGTTACCAAACAAAACCTTCAAAAGCTTAGGAGAACAGGTATGTTTTCACTGTGGGTTAGAATTCCATTAATGTTGTGGCCACCCGCACATCCAGCAGGAGAGAATGCCGCAGCTGGGGTACCATTATAAAGAAGGGACTATCCCATGTTGTTACAGAATGAGCTACACTCGCAGGTGGCACAGTGAGAAGACTCTCCCCAACTTTATTCAGGCAAAGTTTTTTGGTCTTTGTTCTTGGTCTTCCCTGGGGTCACCAAGCAAGAGGCCCACTAAAGCATGGAAGCTGGGTTAGGAGCAGGAACTCATTCAGCTCACAATGAAACAATTATCACAGCAGAAAAAGAGGGAGGTATCTGAATGCTTGGAGGAACTCCTCTAATTATGCTGGGTAAACAAATGAGGGCTAAGCATACTCATGGTTGGAAAAGCAGGGGAAAAGAGAATAGAATTGGCTGGATATATTGAAAGAAGCAGGCTGAAGGCTTCAAAATGTCGTCTATCAGCCTGAAAGCGTCCGAAGTGCCTTGCTAAGAGTGGGAAAGGAGCACAGTAGGGGAAGGAGGAAGATAGAGGAATTGGAGCAAGAGACGACTGAGGAAGAACACATATATAAGGAAGGCACAAATAACCATCCCGTTGTTTGGATAGGTGATTTCAAGGCTCATATTTCCTGATACACATCAATCTCTGCAGGCGGGGATGGAAGAGAGCTGGCCATAGAAAACCAAAATTCTAATCTGTAATGAGGCTGGGCAAGAGAACAAGTGGTGAAAAGCCAATGATGGAGAAGTGAGAGCCAAGTGAGAGACATGGAGGAAGGAAGAAGACAACAAGGAAGATCTCCTAAGAAAACCCTCTAACTCTCAAGAGGAAATCAGAGCTATAATCCCCTGGGAAGGCATTTTTTCCTTCATGGGGAGACAAATTTTGTTGCAGGTCCCATTTGCTCCCTCCAACAGCAAAATAGGTGCCTATCAGTTTTGAAGCAAACCAGAGCTGCACACAGATATTAGTAGCTTCTACATACAGAAGGGGCACTGTAGGTGTTCAGAAATATATAGTTGGCAAATTGAAATAAAAAGCAAAGAAAAAAGATCCCAACATGTTCAGTGATCTCCAGGAGCCGCAGAATTCCAAATGCTTGGAAAAGGCGTGTGTGTGTGTGTGTGTGTGTGTGTGTGTGTTTCACCTCCTTTAGCTTTTAACAACCTAAGCATTGTGAAAGAGGGCATAACTTGTTATATGCAGCTCTGATGAACAACATGCATCTTTGGGCACGGAGGCCGACTGCAACGTTTTGCTTCAAGCTTCACTTGTTACCATATTTTTCGCCCTATAGGGCACACCGGCCCATAGGGCGCACCTAGGTTTTTTTTTGGGGGGGGGGAATAAAGAAAAAAAATTATTCCCCCCCCCCAGGTGCGGGGCTGGGGCGGGGGAAGCCCAAGCTTCCTCTGACCCCAGCCCCCAGAACAGGCTGCTATCCGCAAGCCTGGGGAGCCCGGCAGGAACTCCCGCCGGGCTCCCCAGGCTTGCGGATATCTGCCCGAAGCCCAGGCGCGCTGCTCAGCGCGCCCCAGGCTGCGGGATACAGGCTGCTGTCTGCAAGCCTAGGGAGCCGGGCAGGAACTCCTGCGGGTTCCCAAGGCTTGCGGATAGCTTCCTGAAGCCTGGAGAGTGAAAGGGGTTGGTGTGCACCGACCCCTCTCGCTCTCCAGGCTTCAGCAAAAGCCTGCATTCGCCCCATAGGACGCACACACATTTCCCCTTCATTTTTGGAGGGGAAAAAGTGCGTCCTATAGGGCGAAAAATACGGTATTTATTTAATACACTCTTTGTTACTACTACTTCAATGACAACAATTTACAGAACCGAAATTCCCAGTTACCAATCTTCTGAGTTAGATCTGACACACCTCTTACAAAACTAGAAAAGAGACAACCTTTAAAAACATTTTAATAAAAGAGACAACCTTTAAAAACATTTCACTCTTACCTTTGGATTTTTGGATTAGTTCGCCACAACTTAGTATTCGTACTTCAGCATAAGGTTTACTAGATGCATCTGTTTTCTGGTTTTCTATTTCTCTTACAACATCTTGACCCGAGATTACTTGTCCAAACACAACATGAAGCCTAAATGATTAAAGCTTAATTTTAAAAGCTGACTAATATCTATGTCACACTGAAATTTTTAAGTAGCTATCCAATTAACTTTTCCAAATGCAAGTAAGATACAAGGGCACTTACCCATCAAGATGAGGGGTAGGTTTGGTTGTTCTTTTGATTACATCAAGGGAAAGAATGACAAAATATAGTATTAGTATTACGGATATAAACTTGTTGTATTAAGCCATAAATGAGAAGATATAAACAGATTCAGGAGGCATTAAACTGTAGTTCAAATATCAATGCATTACGAAGTTGCAAACGTTAATAGTATCTTAAATTTGAAGAATTGTTACAAATGTATGCGGGTTACAGTATTTAATCCCCCTCACTTCATGTTTCGGCCAATTCTCACTACAGTGGTACCTTGGTTTACAAACAGCCTAGTATATGACCATTTTGGATTACGACCAATTACAGCCTGGAAATGAGTAAACCGGGTTGCGGGTTTTTTTTGTTTTTTTGGTATACAACGGGCCCTGGCTACAGGAGGCCTTCGTATGTGCCACCTGCGCTGCCCGGATCGGGCCTCCTGCCTCCCTAAGCGGCGCCATGCTGCAGGGCTAGGTCTCGCCACCGCCACCTGGATTGGGCCTCCGCCTTTTTTCCTTCCGCATCTTCCCTTTCGCCGTTCAATCTGAGTCCCCCCTGATCGTAATTTAAGCCTTTTCCCCTCCTGTTTTCCCTTTCGCCATTCATCTGAGCCCCCCCCCCGATCGTAATTTAAGCCTTTCCCCTCCTGCTTCTGCCCTTACGCCTCTCATCTGAGTCCCCCCCCATCGTAATTAAGCCCTTTTTCTTCCCGCGTCTGTCCTTTCGCTGTTTATCTGAGTTCTCCCATCATAATTAAGTCTTTTCTCCTCCCCCTTCTGCCCTTACACTGCTAATCTGAGTCGTCCCCCCAACGTAATTAAAGCCTTCCGTTTCTGATTGCAGTGATCTGAGGTGATATTTGGTGCTTTTGTTTTTGCTAATTTTTGTGTTTTTGTTTGTTTGGCTTTTTCATTTATGTGTCTGTGGATTGTTTTTCGTTTATGATTGAGTGAGTGAGTGCGGAAAGCCCCCCATCCAAACAATGACTATCATCAGTGCAGGTAAGAAAAAAATAATAATTTTCATTTTTATCAACTACAATAATGTTTTATTTATTTCTTAGTACAGTACCTTGATTATTGCTTTCATTTTATGGATCAAAAGTCTCGATAGATAGTAAAATTCATGCGAAATTTTTTTTTTAGGGGTTGCTTTTCATCGTCTGGAATGGATCAATCCATTTTCCATTACTTTCTATGGGAAAGCACGCCTTGGTTTAAGTCCGCTTTGGTTTAAGACCAGGCTTCCGGAATGGATTAAGGTTGTAAACCAAGGTACCACTGTAGTATGATACCAGAGATGGGAACACTGAGGTTTTATTACAAACGAAGAGTATATAAATGTTGTGAAATAAAAAACAAAACTAAACAAAAATATGTCCAGATGTTCCTGCATAAAAAACAAATGCCCCCACATAAAAAATTATATGTCAGGAAAATAGCTAACTAGAACCCTTTTGTCTATCATCTAGTTTTCTTTTTGAAGGGAATATTTTGCAAGGAGAAACATCCAGTGATGTGAGCCCTCACTTGTAGTCAGAAGTGAAAGTTTACACACAAGTTCATCACCTTGCTGAAAATTTAGCCTCCTCCCACCAAAAAAAAACAAACCCCCGAGAGGACATGCTGCCAACCTTCAGAAGTATGATCCTCCTGGTGCGTTGTTGAAATTATACCCCTAATACATAAATTTTATTTATGATCAAGCAAATGAATGTTTTGAGTATACATTTATTTCAGAAAAGGTAACTTAGTTTATAAGAACAATACTAATAAGTCAACGTTTTATAACTATTCCTCTAAAAGCAAGTAACTGACCAACTAAGGTGGCACAGAAAAAGGGTGACAAGGCAAAAAGGAAAAACAAGGAACTGCAGGCAGGCAGAGGAGGGCAGAGAAAGATAACATTTCTGAAGGTACAGTACCCAATGTGTCACCCTACCTACAACTCCATTTAACTGAATCTGGTAAACCCAAGGTTGACTCTGATTGAAGTTTATCGAAGAAAAAAATATTTAATATTTTCATTGCAAAGACTTGTCTCTTTCTGCTGCCTGAGCAATTCTGTGCAGAAACTATTTCACTCCTGAAATGAGGAGAGTGTAGGGCTCAAGTCTTCACCCTTCCTTCCTCCACACTATGGGCATACACTGATGAGTAAACCAGGGATATGCTACCTACTATCCACACACAGAGGCAGAGAATAGAACATACAAATCACAAGCATGCTTCTTATTTAACCACATACAGCACCTTGGTGTTAAGAGTAGCATCTGAACTGGCCCTTTATTACTCTTCAGTAAGGCTTGGTGTAACTAAAACAGCTTGCTCTGGCAGATTTAAAAATCTCATACTAAACAAACACTACCACTTACAGCCTACTTATATTCTGCAATGGCCACTGGCTACATACAGAAGTCTTGACTATAAACTCATGTTCAGCTTTTCATCAAGAAAACACACAGCAGAGTGCATTCCGACTGCCAATAATCTACCATCCAGGCAATGATTAGGCCCATACCTCTTAGCTTCTATATTGGTAAAGTACCAGGTGTTCCCATATGTTAGGAGATAGTGATAACTACTCCCAAATTAATCCTGATTCTAAACACGGCAGGGCTAAATAGTCAAAGTTATCCCATATAGTCTTCTATATGCTATCTCCAATAAACATTTAAGAGCAAGTTAACTTTGATATCTTTTAAAAGTAGTCATGCTTTCTAAATGGAAAAGGAGTTAGCTGTTTCACCTGTTCCAAGCTCTAAAATGTAAACTGTAAGGACTACCATCCCAATGCTGAAGAAACACAGTGGAGCTGCATGATACTTACATAAAAAACTGTGAACCATTTGTATCTTTCCCTCTGTTGGCCATTGAAAGGAGAAATTCTTTGTTGTGCTTTACAGCAAAGCTTTCATCTAGAGAAAGCGTTCCAATTACTTCAAAATTCCAAGTATGACCTTGCATTGGCATTTCTTTAGAATTTCAAATTAGGATTGTCAAACTGCACAAATGTATCATTATAGTGCCAAACAGCATTCAAATAGATAAAAATAAAGACAGAGGTATACTATATAATTCTCAGTCTAATTCACAAAAATGTAAATACTATTTACATATAGACTCTTATGTCAAGTCAAGACCATTATATAAGATATAAATATATACGTGAACCTGTCTCTTGATATTCAGTACAGCTGCTTAGTAAGACCAGTGCATTTTAAATTCATTCCAATTAGCACAAGCAAACCAGTGTGTTTTTGTGCAAAGGAGCTCACTGCATGTCATTTATAAAAGTGTAAAAAGTGACAGAAATAATGTGGGGAAAGAAAGCTTGTAATAAACAGACAAAAACAAACTTAAAAACACCTATGTACAAGGTGGGCAATTTTGAAATTTAAAACTAAACGTAACAGAAATTCTATTTATTTGTGCAAATGCAGTCTTGTGCAATAGACTTGCTTATAACAGCTCTGAACCATAATAGCTTGATCGTCATGAAAACTTGAAATAAAAGTATTTTAATTGTCATCACACAATTCAAGTTTTCTAAATCATAAACTGAACTGGTTGGCCAGTAAGCATCAACAAACAGCTACCTTGCAAAGGCAAAGTGTAAGATCCCATTCACTAGCCTGCTTGGGCCAACTGCTACTTAGCATTAATCTCTCAGCCAGACTGTCCACTCATCTTAAAGATCAGTCTGATGACTGGGATGATGTTCTATTTTCTCTCTTAGGATAATGAAGTGTAAGTAAGATTGAATGGAGGGTTGTTTTGGTTAGTCACCATCAATGAGATGGTGAAGGGTGGGTAAAGGGGAAGAGAAGTTAGATGAATATGAGATACAGAGTTATCAAGCTTCTTAATAAGAGAACTACCACCTCAATAGAAAAAAGAGGAGATCCATTTGGGTAGAAGAGGAGATGTAAGACAGGGAATTGTAATAATAATTATAATTCCTGAAAATTCTACAACAGCACTCTGAATCCCTAGGATAGGGCACTCTATGACCTGTAATAAATAAATTTGCCAGCAGTTTTGGGGCCAAAAAATGCAATTTGCCTAATATACATGTTCTTAAACCAATGACTGTGACTGGGAGTTGCAGGCTAACCTGATAAAAGACTATGCTTACCTTCAAAAAAGCCACCATAAATTGATTCTCCTCCTCTCCCATTTCCTTGTATTAAAAGAAAAATGTTATTACAAATGAGAATGGGACAATGGGATCTTACCATTAGGGATTCTTTACTGATGAGTCATTGGAGCCAGTCAAAGAGGGTTACAGCATATCCTACTAGCTGAGACAGGAAACCTCTATTGCATAGATGCATGCTATCTCCTCCCATTTCAAGAGCGTCTCGAGTTTCCTTTAAATTTAATAACAACACCAACTACCTGACCTACAAGAACCATCAGGTTCCAGGGTGGGTTATAACCATGTAAAATTCAAAATTAAGAACAGTTGAAACAGATTCATTGCAGGTATAGGGTAGGTCTGTGATTGGCTCCAGAGCCCATCAGAAAAATAACAATTGTGTATCATATAAATTCAAAGTTAAAGCTATCACAGAAAAAAATCTTACTAAAGGGAACCTAAATTTTAATGGAGCTACGCAAATCTTAAGATAGACTTTCATGAAGCAGAATGAGGCTATTCTACATTTTCTTTATATTTCTGTTAGTAAATCTAGTTGTTTTTAAGAAAATGAATGGGCATTATTATTTTAGTCACGTTCATTATAAAAGCACTTGGCTTCAAGAAATTACGAAAATGCATTCTTGAAACACATTTCCATTTAATAATGCTGTCAGATGCCTCATGTGCATCTCACTGAGAACCACAGCTTATCTTAAAAACATCATTTATTCGTGAATGTGGCCCTCTTGTGGCTTCTTCCTCCCCACACCCAACCTCTGTATGACATCCACATAAATCAAACAAGTCATGCTAAGTATTGCTGTGTCATCTGAATATAGACTGTGGTTTGTCTGAAAGACACAAACCACAGCCTGGAGAAAACATTGGGGGGGGGGGGCATGTAAGAGGCCATGTGCCAGCAAGGAGAGATGGGAAACATTTACCATTAAATCATGGTAAGTGACAAGCTAAGTGACATGCAAACCAGAGCATTCTATCCTGACAGAGAAGCTGCAATATCAAGTGCTTTATTCAGGAGGAAGAGAGCATGACCATTCAAATAATAACTTCATACACATTTGTATACTCGGCAAATACTATTTGATATCATTTAGCCAATGTCATACCTTCACTGAAGTCACCTCCTTGGATCATAAAATCTTTTACAACTCTGTGAAACAAACAACTCTTGTAATGTAATGGCTTCTGAGTTGATTTTCCTGTACCTTTTTCACCTGTAAGGAGGGGGGGGGAGAAAGTTAACCCATTAGCTTTTAATGGAGAACCCCTCAGGTACAACGGAAGTACAACTGGAAATCAGCTCTTGATCTATCTGACTTGGACATTCTACTTGTTGAAGCCTATAAATGAAAAAAAAGTTGCAATATAGTACCAACAGAAAGGAACCCCCTTATTTACTACATTTAACTCAAATCATAAGGACGCTGAAAAGAAATACTATGGGTTGCATCCAAAGTAGCACTATGTCATAGTCCTGTCAGCATAAGGATGTCTGCTTTTGCAACGGGAATTCCACCTGCTCCTCACAAGCTTTAATGACTGTGCAATGAGGGGAATTGTGGTAGGTACTTTTTTGCATCCTTGCATTAACCACACCTGACAAAATCCCCTCTTCTATGCAATTGCTGAAGCTATAGGAGCCCTATCCATTTCTGTATCTGGTGGTACCGGTGGTACCTTGAGTATGATCCACTTGTGTGTCGAATGCAGCAGTTCAAACCCCCAAAGGCAGAAAACAGTCTTCAATTCCGACTTCACCATCCTCATCAATGTACTATGTCAAGCTGTGTTACTTTACACTCAAGTTCATGGATGGCAAGTGAAGAGTGACACATATAACCCCTGCCCTTCTTTAGGCTTGGAAGAAGGCAGCAATTCTCCCTATCCTGGCACTAAGCTTGAGAAGCACTTAGAAAGCACTGGGAAGTTTCACTCGTTTTTCAGTGCCTCCAAAGCTCAGTGCATGATTAAGGAAGAGCCAAGTCGGTAGCGCTCATAAATTTGGGCTAGCTATGAAAGCCAGCCAAAATTTGTAGAACTATGATGGATTAATTAATTCTGCATATATGAATTTATACCAAAATATAGAAAATTGTGTATCTTCATTTTCAGTACACAAGGAGACGAATATCAAAGTCATTCATTTCATATTTTATTACCAGGATTTTCTTGGTATACCATTTGGAGGAACCAGGAACAATTCAATTTGGGCTACATAACAAATTATTCAAGTGAGGAAATATACAAACCTGTACAAAGGCAGCGAAAGTTCTCACATGTCTTTGGGCAAACGTCTGAAAACAGCTCAAAGACAACTCTGCCAGCTAAAAGAAAAAGAATGAATGAATGAATGAATGAATGAATGAATAAGTCATCAATAAAGTAATATCATTGTGCTTAAGACGCACTTGTTTCAACTGGACATAGCTGTGTGTTATCAGGTTTAGGCCAGAAGCATCACTCTTACCAGGTGTGTTGTTGATGGCGATGTCAAAAAAGCAACGAGGTCTCTGGCTTTTCACTCCCATGGCTTCAAATTTTGAAGACTGTTAACAAGGAAGCGAGTTCTATTAAATTTGAAGACTTTTAAAATGAAAACTTCAAATATGAAACTCTAACAAACAATAAAAAATAGGGAAGAAAGTAGTCCCCCCCCTTTTCCATGTAGAGATAAAGTTATGCAAACAATGACAGTGATGAACACAAGTATATGAACTTTGGAATGGTAGGCTACTGAGTATGGCAGACATGACAACATAGGGCAAGCTGAAACCAAGTGGCTCTCAACTCCAAAGTTCATACCATGTTGGGGATAAATTACAAGTAGAAGGATGAAGGAAAAGAGTAGGGGATGGGGCAGCAAATAAACACTTGGTGCCTCCTTGTCTCCTCCAAGTCATTCTTAGCTACTTATTCCAGAAATATATCCCTCTCCACCCTGCCAGCACCAATGCGATCAGAAACACTGCATGGCAGATATTCTAATAGATGGAGACAGGATGAGAGAGTAGCCATCAGTTTCTAGCAATTTGATTTTCCGTTAAAATTTTCCAATAACCTGAACTGACTGGGATCTGAGTTACTTTGTTTGTATGTTTATTTAGTAAACAGAAAATATTAGTAAACCATCTTAAGTTTTACATGCTATATAAATATCCCAATGTTTTCCAGTTTATTGGAAATATTTTGTTGGGGGGTTCAATAAAGCATGATACAAGTGCTTTATTATATGTATCAACATCTGAAAAATTGCAGTATTGAAAATGCCCAATTTGGCTGTCCTTTATCATACTAATTACTGTTATGAAACAATGCACTTTCATAAATAGGGGATAGTTTTTAAAAGAATATAACATTCTTTTACAACCCGAGTCTACACCCAATATTAACAGCTGCACCTTCAAAGCACTGGAGCAACTATGAAGTTTTAACTATAGTTATTAAACTAGTGATAGATGCTAATAAAGGCATTGGCCAGGCCAGCCTCATAGCCCGTTATCTCCCCTAATTTGGTCTTCATAGAGCATTCATAGCTCTCAAGAGTTGATACAATTACAGTGGTACTTCGGGTTACATACACTTCAGGTTACATTCGCTTCAGGTTACAGACTCAGCTAACCCAGAAATAGTATCTTGGGTTAAGAAGTTTGCTTCAGGATGTGAACATAAATTGCGCGGCAGCGGCGCAGCAGCAGGAGGCTCCATTAGCTAAAGTGGTGCTTCAGGTTAAGAACAGTTTCAGGTTAAGAACGGACCTCCAGAACGAATTAAGTACGTAACCAGAGGTACCACTGTATGCAAAGCAAAGGGAAGGCACTAGGATCTATGATTCAGAATCCGGCCACAAAGACTGAGACCCTACCAAGCTTCCTAGCTTGCCTATACTATTTGGAAGGGTCCATCCCTACAGAGGTGGGTCCAGAGTAGGCTTCATACTGCAGACTCACAGTAATGTTCAGGAAGTTATTTACTACTTAAGCATAATGCAAAAGGGAAACTGATAATGGAACATAAAACAATATAACATATCATGATGATGTCAGCCATCTTATTAAAAAGTATTAAGCATGAAGACCTTACTTAAATTAAGGTCTATAAAACTATGGGCTGGTTCAGATGTCAATGGTTCTAGTCCTACAAATTATACGTTTTTCTGGAACAGGAACAAGCAACAGGATTCTCCCTCATTTAACTGGTGTTAGAGAGCACATCCTGGTTTGCAAACCCAGTTTCTCAGGACACTTAAATATGAAAAGACCAAAGATTACCTGCCCAAAATAGGTGTCATGCCCCTCCTTTAACTGTTTTTATGTCAAAATATGGCATGACATGCTCTATTTAGCATGGTATTATTTGCCAAAATATCTGAGGGCAGCAGAACACAGAAGCTAAGGAATTTCCAGCATGGACAGGTAACTTGATACTGGCTGAACATTGATGCTTATATGTCCTTTGGAAAATGCAAAACAGGAAAATTTAGGTTTTTAAAAGCAGATTACAGGAATTTGAAATACAAACTAGCTACAGACCACGAACACAAATTTACCCTTCTTACATTTTTTCATTAGTCCGTTCATCAATTCACACTTCCTGAGATTTTTACTCTTTAAAGTTATAATGCAAGGAAACCAGAAATTAGGGAGAAAATTTGGCCTTGACACCTTGTTAGAAGCATCTAAGAGTATACCAGCCACTTTCCACTACTAAAATGCACAACAGAGATGGTCCAGAGGGTGGCAACACAAGCATGGGCCTTTTCTGCAGTGGCGCCCCATTTCTGGAATGCTCTCCCCAGGAACATTCAGCTGACACCTTCATTATACACCTATAGGCACCAGGCGAAAACATTCCTCTTTAACCAGGCCTTTGGCTGATTGATCTCCAATGCCCTTTTAAATGTGTTGTCGAAGGGGGGATTCTTGGTTTGTTTCTGTTCTTATTTTTATTATGTATTTTGTTTCTTATATTGTAATTTTATGTTGTGAACTGCCGAGAACTACGCTTATGGGCAGTATACAAATTTAATACACAGGACAAATAATACAAGGGTTGCCAGAATAAGGAATGTGGCAGTCTCTTAAGAATTACAGTGGTACCTCGGGTTACAGACGCTTCAGGTTACAGACTCTGCTAACCCAGAAATAGTACTTCGGGTTAAGAACTTTGCTTCAGGATAAGAACAGAAATCCGGCAGCGGTGGGAGGCCCCATTAGCTAAAATGGTTCTTCAGTTTAAGAACAATTTCAGGTTAAGAACAGACCTCCAGAACGAATTAAGTTCTAAATCCGAGGTACCACTGTATATTACTGCCAGAGTGCAGTGGTTCATGCCATCTACATGCCTTGTTCCTCTTTCTCTCACCTCCTAGACCTGATCACATGGCAGTTGCACAATGCCAATTTTGCAGGCTCTCCACTTTATCTCAGAATTACAAACCACTTTTTTTGCTTTGGTGTGTATACAACTAGCATTAGAAAAATCACCACTTGCACTGTCTTACTAAGCCCTAGTAGCATAGTACCTTCCAAGTTCCTCCAAGACATAGGGAAAACTGTGACCATTCTTTAACAATATTTTCTAGACCATTACAGTTAACTACATGATCTCTTGCAGATAATAAACAGCAAACCCTTAAGATACAAGCATTCTCTGAAAACACTACTCAAGTGTTGTTGCTTTTTAAAGGATTCATGTTCAAATTTAGATTTCTCTAAAACCCTTGAAACCAGGAGCCCTCTCCATGAAATACACAAATATTGTATTTTGCAACTGACATTTTCAGACAATTTACTTCATATACACAACTGAATCCAACTGCCATATTGAAATTTCTATTTTGTAAACTGTGGTACTGAGCAGACAAGGGACAGTATAAGGTAATGAGGGGAGTACAGAGAAGTGTGTAGAACACTCATCTTTCTTCCTTTCTGATTACCAAAGGATTGATTAGAGTCAAATGATTAGATATTACATTTTCAAAATTTATCCTTTAGCCAGGAGAGCTAGAAAGTTTGCTCCTTTGAAACTGAAAGCCATGGACTGATTTTCATACAGTGAGTTATTGTTTTATGAGACTATTATATGGAAGATGTATGACTTTGCTATTAGGGATTGTTGTCTCAATGTTTCATGGTAGATAAGGAAACAGATACAAACTAATGCCCCTTGGTAGTTGATTGTTCACTGTGGGAAACCAAACGCACCAATCTCATAATAGCTGTAATTTATTATTCAGGTTTGCATATTCATGTTTGCATAAATGGATCCAACATGCTGAGAAGTCAAGTTCTGCGAGGGATTCCAGATGTTTTCAATGTTCTTCACAAT
This sequence comes from Podarcis cretensis, assembly GCF_951804945.1. Classification (NCBI taxonomy): domain Eukaryota; kingdom Metazoa; phylum Chordata; class Lepidosauria; order Squamata; family Lacertidae; genus Podarcis; species Podarcis cretensis. Next base: position 113,719,480 of record NC_137170.1, on the reverse strand, counting down.
AAAGAAAAGCGGTCATGACTATGAGTTCCCCATACAGAAATACTAACCTATGCATTGCTAGCAACTTTGCAAAGAGTGACAGATGGAAGGAACTTAGACGAAAGAATGTTATTGCAGAAATAAGAACCATTTGAAAGCACAAGGCAGATGTTCCTTCAACAAACTGTTTTGTCTTTCGAACTAACACTCCATCTCTGAGAGGCCTGTAGGATGATCAGCAGCAAGGAGTTGCAGCATGTGGCACTCCTACCTTTTCCCTAGAGGTGAAATGCAAAACCGTATCAAGGCAGAGCTGTGTAGGTAGAACAATCCAAGCCCCTCTGTGCTGAGTTTTGGTGGTGGGGAGGTTTGGACTGGGCAGAGGTGCCCCTCCATCAGCCTCCTGCTGGCCACCAGAGGCATAGAGCTCCCCCTTTGTCCACCAAGTGTGCTGTGCCACTGACAGCAGGTGGAAAGCCCTGAAACAGCAACTAGAGGAAAGTCCCACACTGAGACCAATCACTGCACCAGCTCTAATCTGGCCCAAAAATCTGCTTGTCCAACCCACCTTGTTCCCTGGTCATTGTAGTTGTCGGGCTGTATATTTAGTACAGAGCTTTCCAAAGTGTGTGTCACAACATGTTAGCGTGTTGGCTGCAATGTGTCACGTGAACGAACCCTGTGCTCCTCCAGGGGCTGGAAAGGGGTTTGTTTAACCTCTGGTTTGCTAGTAAAATTGAATTACTGTCCCAAAATGACCCATGTCTAAAAAGTGTGTCACCAACATGGAAAGCTCTGATTTAGCAGAAGCCTCACCACTCCATAAATCCTGTTGGGCTGGGGAGAGGAGTTTGGATTATAAGTCGCACCATCTCACAGCATGGACTTCAGTTGTGCCACACCTGCCAATAAGCTCATAGAAAAGAGTATGGGGAAAGGAAAGGATTAATTCAAAATCTACATCACAGAAGGGTCTGATCTGTTTAGCAGACTACTGTGTTTACAGAAGTGTGGCCTGCACTCTAACTATGTGGAAGTTTTCTTTTCCAAGGGTTAACTTTTAAGTTCCCTGCACATCAGAACTGTATGTGTCAGCATCAAGATTTACTGTAGCCACCAATATTAAACAGAGGAAAATACATATCCTTGCTTTGAGTTCAGGCAGCAAACCTATGCACATATACATTGGAGTAAATCCTACTGAACTCAGTAGGACTTCCTTCCAAGTAAATATGCATAGGACTGGGTTGTTAGGTTGTTAATTGTGTATTCAGTGCAATCAGTGGGATTCTTTCCCTAGCAAACATGGCTTGGATAGGAAAGTTTGTAAACAATTCCCCACAGGTCAGTCACCATTTTATATATGTGTGTGTGTGTGTGTGTGTGTGTGTGTGTATCAATGTAACACAATAAACAAATAGCTCCTCAAACACAAGAGCAGGAAATCACCGATAAGTTACAGTATAATTGTTTAAAAACAAAAATATCATAATAACCAAATCTCTTTTTGTACCTCCGAGTTAGAGGTATAGGATATAAACTCCCAACATGCTGCATTTTTTTCTCGGTTTTCTGCATTTTTAAAGACACAAATTTTGTGTTATGGCCAAGTTCCATAAGTTCTTTTATCATTAGGTTAACTGGAGATTTTTAAGTCTTCTACTGTTGAGGCTAGCCATTATTTTTCAATATTTAAGAAGTACTCTGTTGGATCAGACTGAGAGCCCATCTAGATTTTAACAGTGGTCAGCTAGATGCCTCTGGAAAGCCAAGAAATATGGCATAAAAAGGGAGAAGAGTGTCTTCAGCACATAATACTCAAAGCTGTACAAGCAGACATGTGGTTTTCCTAGAAAATTTTGAATTGGACAATGTTCCTAGAAATTTCCTGAAAAGTTTTCCATTGCCATAAATTGAGAGAAACTTAATTTAACATGGTTAGTTGACAATTAAACAAAATTGTAAAAGTGTGTCATGATAACTTTACATGTGATATAAATATCTGAAAGGTTTTTCTAATAGCTAAAAACAGTTGAACTGAAATATTTACTTGGGGGGAGATAAATAACATGCATTTAGTGAGGCTTAAATTTTCTATTCAAACAAAAGCATAGCTTCACTTGAAAATTATTTCAATTAAAATACTTCCAAATATTTTAAGGCATGACACTAGACATAATCACAGTCACTTAGTTCCTTAAAAACAAAGTCCAAATACACCTTTCCTCATTGGAATATGCTCTGTCCCTTGATTGTTTTAATGGCTCTTTTTTATCTGTTCCAGTGCTATTGCATCCTTTTTGAGACAGGGCAATCAGAACTTCATATGGTATGCCAGTTATGGCTGGAATATGCACTATCGCAGGGGATGGCAAGGTTTACCTTCCCTGGGCCGGCTCACTCCAGCGGAGATCCCTTCGTGGGCCGGATTGCCCGGGCGCCCACGTTTCCCGGCGTCTGTGCAGACGTCATTTTTGGCACTGTGGAAGCGAGCCCCCTGCCACACTGGTTTAGTGCAGCATGCCAGGACTCGCCAAGTGGGCAGCTTGGTTCGGGGGCGGCTCATGGGCAGGTTAAATGACCCCTGTGGGCCTTAGGTTTCCAACCCCTGCACTATGGCAACAGAATTTTATTTTTTAGTCCCTTTCCTAATAATGTCCAACAGCCTACCTTTTTTCACTGCTTCCTCTGTTACAGTGAGCCATCCACCACTACTGCAAGATCTCTTATAGCAGTCAGTCACAACCAATTAAGATCCCATCCATCAACTTTTATCTCAAGTAAGTCCTTTTCTTTCTTTCTTTTGCCTTGGTGTGCATGATTTTACACTTACAGTGGTACCTCGGGTTAAGTACTTAATTCGTTCCGGTGGTCCGTACTTAACCTGAAACTGTTCTTAACCTGAAGCACCACTTTAGCTAATGGGGCCTCCTGCTGCTGCCGTGCCGTCAGAGCACGATTTCTGTTCTCAACCTGAAGCAAAGTTCTTAACCTGAAGCACTATTTCTGGGTTAGCAGAGTATGTAACCTGAAGCATATGTAACCTGAGGTACCACTGTACATTGAAACTCATTTAATAATAATAATAAATTTTTATTTATATCCCACCCTCCCCAGCCAAAGCCGGGCTCAGGGCGGCTTTGCCATTTTGCTGCCCCTTCACCACATATGCAGTCTACTGTGGCTTTCACCATCCTAAATAATTTGGGAGCACCTGCAAACTTGGCTGTGATCATTTTGAATGACTTGAGATGCATCAGTCCCAACACAGCTGTGGGGGGGCACTTCTTCCTTCCATTGATAAAGGAACTTGGTGAGAAAGCAAGCCTTACAGATGTTTCTGGAAAGGCCCATTCCCCTTACATTTCAGAATGCAGTTTCAGAAAGCAAAGCACATCGATCTGCTCCTTTCTTTTACCATTGCATACATGTCACGCTGCCCATAATTTCTTTCCAAACAGAGACGAGCAAAGTTATCCAGTTCTCGAATAAAAGACCCCTACATTGTCAAATAGCCTGTGGTGTTTTCTTTGTTTTTAAACTTTGTGCTTTCTACTGGAGCCTGTCTACTATCAACCTGCATACAGCATTGGGGGGCGGGGGCGGGGAGGAACCAGTACAGGTACAACAATATCACGTAGCTTTTTATCACACTTCGGAGTGTGCAAAATGTTTCCTTTGGGCCATGAGTTTACTCGCCTATCCCTCCCCGCTCCTGTGCACGTTTATCCCGCGACTTCTTGCCCCTAGTTAAGGTATTATTTTTAAAGCCAACTGCCAGGCCACCTTCCTTTCCGCCCCCCCTTTAATTACAGGGACGTGAGCGCCCGCTTTCATTCATAACTATTTGCAACGGTTCTCGAAACCGCCTCCCGCGCGGCCTCCCAAGTTTGCCCACCCGAACCCGGTCGGCGTCTCCCGGAGATTGAATCGCGGGAAGACCCTCCACATTCAAGGCCTCGCGCTTCTCCCTCAAGTCATTCCCCGCCGAGAAACTACCCCTCGTCTTCCCGCCGCCTTCCCCAACGGCCCACCAGGGGACTTGTTGAGGGGGCGACACTCGGGCCGGCCGAGCCTTCTGCGGAGTCGGCCGTGAGGGAGCCCGCCCGCCCGCCCCTCGCGAGGCAGATTCAAATGGAGAGAGAGGAGGACCGAGCCCTCTCGCCTCCCGCGCCATTGCTCCCCTTTCCCCCCTCACCACGAGGCCCTGAAATATTCGCCGGCGACGCCGCCGCCGCGGCCCCTCGGGCGGAGGAGAGCCCGGCTCAAGCCACTCACTCACCCGCCCGCCCGCCGCCGCCGCCGCCGCGCTTGCCCGCTCGGCCCGGAGTCTCCTTTCGCCGCCGCCGCGCTCTTCACCACCTCGCCGCCGCCATGTTAGGATCTGGTGCAGCACGGACTGCGTCAGTGGAGGAGGGGAGGGAAGCGGGGAAGCCTTGGAGCGGCGAGGGCGGGACGGGGCGCGAGCGAGCGAGCGAGGATGTCTGCCGAGGAGAGCGGGCTGGGGGGAGCCCTCGGGCGCCAGGGCCCTCTCTCGACCTCTCCAGAAAGGGGGGGGACGGGGACACGAAGATGGGAGGAAGATCAGATCGGTCCGACTCGCCGCCCCTTTTGGCGCGCACGCCCAAATCCCCTCCAGCCTCCAGGCCGGAGCTCCAGCGCCTGCCCCTCTTCTCTGGGGATATAGAGAAGGAAGGGAAGAGGCAACCAAACGAAGAGTGGTGTGTGTGTGTGTCTCCAGCCGCCGCACCTCAACCCAAACGATGCCCTCAGTTTTTAGGTTTGCTTGCACTCTCGGCCGTAGGCTTTCCTCAAAACGCCCTGGGATTCAAGTTTCCAGTCCTCTTGACGCCTCTAGCGCTGGCGCGCCGCGTCATTGTACTTCGGCCGCACCGCTTTGCGATCCAAGGAGCGCTCAGGGGTGGTAGACAAACGCAGGCCGCACACATTGGTAGGGGCACGTTGTATTTGACATATATACATATTGGTATTTTTTATTATTTATTATATGTCCTTTTTTTAAAATAAAAAAGTAAACTTGCAGGAAGGTCAGGCCGACCCACGTCGGGTGAGGGGAGCATCATCTTCCCAACACCGCAAACGGAGGGGAAATGGTTCTAAATGTTGTCGAGGGGTTCAGGCTGCAAGGCTACACTTTCTAGGAGGGAGTCTGCAATTTTGCTGCGTTTAACCTTCCTTAGGGTTTCCTACTCATAGCTGTCAACTTTCAGATTTGAAAATAAGGGATCAGCAGCCTCACCTGTTCCGGGGATAGTCTACGGGATATCTAACAATCCGGGATAGCAGCGGGAAACGGCGCTGGAATAAGGGAATTTCCCGCAAAAAAATGGAAGGTTGACAGCTATGCAATCCTACTGTCCAAAAAAAGAGAGAGAAAACACGAGTGGCATATATTTCCCCAGGACTAGCTATTGCCTGGAAGTGTCTTAATTTTCTCCAACATAGCGCGGACTTAAATTTGTACTGTGTTAGAAAATGAAACAAAAGGGTCTGGTTGCGTCCTTTCCGACCCTGGGTCTCCAGATGTCGGGCTACAACTCACTGACCGTGGTGGCTGGGGATGATGGGGGTTGTAGTCAACATCTGGGGGCCCCAAAGTTGGGATTTCTCAACCTTGGGTCCCCAGATGTTTTTGGCCTACAACTCCCATGATCCCTAGCTCACAGGACCAGTGGTCAGGGATGATGGGAGTTGTAGACCAAAAACATCTGGGGACCCAAGGTTGAGAAAGGCTGGTTGCGATCTTGCATGTATTATCAATAACCCTTGGCCAAAAAGAAATTCGCAGATCCCTAGGGAGAGGCAAAGTCTAATAAATCAGCTTAAGGCTGGTAGGAGTCGTCCTGGGAGTACACTTTTTAAAGCAGCTTGCCATCACACTTCGTCACCCCACCAAATAGTTGTAGCCTAGATTCGCCGCAAGCAACGTTGCACAATGGAAAGACTACAACTCCCGACAGGCAAGGAGGCTGTCGGTGGAGCATGCTGGGAAATGTAGTAGCAGATTCTTCAACCAAGACTCAGACCCGATTGTTGTATATAGGACAGAAGCTGCTGAGCGGCTGGTAAGTATGTATTTTTTGCGGCCGGTGTGGACGGAGTTATAGACATTCATTTCATTGTTAGCCAGTCGTCTCTCTATGCGGGGATATTTGCTGCTGGAGCAGAGGTGGTGATCTCCCGCCATGTGGATTCTAGGAGGAGCCTGCTTTGCAATAGGCAGCATGGTCGTGTGATCTGTAGGAAGTCTTCCTTTTCCTGCGTGCGACATGCTTCTTTTGAAAGAGATGGGCTTATACTTCCTAAGCAGCGCAAGGGACACAAGGATCCAGGCTGTTCACGGGGGTTCAAACTGTCACCTTCACAGCTGCAGAAAGGTGATAATGTCGATACGTTAGAGGTTGTACTAGGTTTATGTGTACGGGGGTGGACTTATTCTCACGTGGCTTCTACAGAGGGGGTTTTGTTTTGGTTTTTTAAAAAAAAATTGAGAAGGAGCTTCACTATTCTGTATGAAAATGAGTGGATGTCAAGACACAAATAAAAAATAGACAATATAGTGAGTTTGGATTTGTTGGAAAGGTTTTGGTTCAGATCCATCTTGAAATCAGGAAGGAAGTACAATATCATCATTACCTCAGAACACCTGTGGGAATACATATTCATATAATCCTAGAGTTGGGTGGAACCTTAAATGTGATCTAGTTCAGCCCTCCGCTGATTCAGGAAATCCACATATCCCAGAGGGAGGCAGAATCAAGTTATCTGCGAGGTAATTGGTCAGTTAGTTAAGTATTTATATTTATTTACTTGATGGGGGGGCAATTGCAGTGGCTTGATTCACGCATACTGCTATATTACAGCTTAGTGCTATATGGACAGATTTCTCAACTATGGTTTGTTGAAACAAGCTAACTTCATAAAACCTGTGCTTTGAAGTTGGCAAGTTTCAACAAACCATTGTTAAGATGATCTACGCTTTATTTGAGTTCGCTTTTCCCGGTGAGCAGCAAAATAAAAAATGGAAGCTGAATCGAAAATGGAAGTGAGAGCTTCCAAATTCCTCTATAGCTACACCGGAAGAGGGGAGGAGTATTGAACCTGAGGCTCACTGCAACTCATCATGTAACACTAAACCATGATTTTGTGTGAAGTTTGAATGCCAAATATTGTTTGTTTGGACTATTGATAGGCTACAATATTGATACAGGCATGCACAGGCAGACAGAACAATCAAATTTTGTGGTTTAATAACTTATTTGCAAGACTAATTATTTTAAACTGCTGCTTTTGCAGGTTCTTCAGAATTATTTCCGCTTCTTCAACAATAACTACAAAGAATAAGGGAAAAGCAATATTATATATCTAAATGCTTTACCTTGCTGCTAGCTTGTGGTTTGCATCTGATTGGAAGTAAAGAAGAGTAGCCGCATTCTGGACATGTTTCCAAAAACATAAAAATCACAAAAATGCTGTCTGTAAGACGTTTTTATTTATTTGCACTGAGATGTCGCCAGTGTCAGACTTGGAGTAGTGATCCCTTGTTAAGCCAGCTAAATAACTGCATAAATGAAGATCAAGTGTTTGACCTTGTTGGCAAGAACAAAACCAAACTTTCTGAAAAACACGTGGGAAGGGCAATTAATATACTTTGGGGGTTTCAAAAGAAGAAGCCTGAGCCTCTGAGGCTTACTGATTATGTAAAAAATCACTCCCAGTTTCTTATACTTCGCATTTTAGCAGAAAACAAGATTGAACAAATGGATAATGAAGCATTAGTGGATATTCTGTATAATTTACTCAGGTAAGTCATATAGTATGATGCTGAAATGTAATGGGGGTAAGTTTATTAATCTGGGTTTAGAAAAGTAATTGTGTTTTTTAAAATATATATGCTTAAACTGAAGCATCCTGGTTGCTGCAAAAGCACAGCTCACTGGTACAATGCCCATTTAAAATTTGCTCATATTTCTCTATCATCTATCTATCTATCTGTCTAAACAATGTATGATCTAATGAGTCACAATACCTGTGTCTGACCTCCATAAAAATGTATGAGATTACTCTCATGTAGCAGATGTTAGGTGTAAAAGGCGGTGTAGGGACTGATAGTTACAGGCACAGTCAAGCCAAAGCAAAGGTAGCTTGGCTGCCAATATTTTTTCCCATTAATGTCCTGATGTTAGGCAGTTCAAAGGGAAACTAGACAATCATTGCAGAGGTGACAACAACTTCCAGAGGGTTCTCACTATTGGTTACTGCAGGGATGGGGAATCTGTAGACCTCCAGATGTTGGACCACAGTTTTCATCACCCGTGGTCATTGGCCAATGCAGGCTGGGGCTGATAGAGTCCAAAAAGTTTGAAAAGCAAAATACAAAGTTCCAGCTGTGGCTGACTTTCTGTCCCAAGCAGGCAGAGCAATGGAGAAGCCAACAGAAGAAGGAGAGCCAAGTGTTAAGGGCTGAATGTGAGCAAATGCAATTATGCATATTTACAGTTGGTTACAGCGGAGATGGGAGGAAATTCAGCCTCTCGGTAAAATATTCCATCGGCGCAAGCCTTTTTGCTTGCCTGGCGTAACAACCTCTCCTCTTCTACCACTTGCATGCTGTTTGTGGGTTCTCCTAATCCCCACAGTGCAGATTTGGGGGTGCAGTGGGGGGGGACCCCATTGCGCCAGCGGGAGCCCTTAAACTGGCTCCTACTAGTGGAACTAGGAAGCTGAACTTGGCCCAGGGATTTAAGTGGTTAAGTAAAAGGCCTTGAAGAAAATGTGGGGTTTAAAGAGGAAAGACAGTTGGGATCCTAGCTGCACAGTTCCAAGCACTGATCTGTTCATAGTTGTAAGAGGTTTCCCAGAACGCACAAAGGAAGTGTTCGGTAAGCATAAAACTCTAGCAACCTGCTATTTGTAATACATTTAAAATCGCACAGGTTTTTTCCCCCCTCTCTCTCTGTTAAAATATCTATGTAGAGCATTTGACTTGTCTTTTGGTCCTTGTGAAGGTTTGGAATTGAGGCCCATGATTCGCTGGTTGAAGAGCTCGTCATGGAATGCTGGAGAAGATTAAATGGGCAAGTACACATTAAAATTAAAATCCTATAAATTGAAAGCTTGAGAGCTCATGCTTATAAAAACTATCACAAGGTTAGTACTGACAAGCTTAATTTATTAAAAGTATGGCAGGCCCCTTTCTCTCTTCAAAGCTGAAGTAGTTGTGGGTTAAGATAAATTTACACTGAGGACCATTGTACCAATACAGGCAGCTACAGATTTAAGAATGTAACACTCCTGGATAGATTTTGAAAGGTGACTTTAGGCTTAAATTTGATAGCTATGTAACTGGCAGTAAGGCTAACTAACCTCAGTGGGATTTATTTCAGTATACGATTGCACTGTTAAGATTCCTAAATGAAAGCAGTGGAAGACTTGGTTTTAAACCAGTTTATAGAAGAATCTATAAAGATTTATGGGAGAAAATAACCTCTGCTCCAGTCCGCCCTTCCCTGAGGAAGTTAAAGTGTACCAGAACAATAAATTCAAGAATCTGGGCTAATATCTAAGCTTTGTGAGCGATATACATAAAACTTTTTTTAAAAAAAATAATCACAAAATCAGCAAAATTTAAAAAGCAGGTATATACTGTATGTTAAATTATGTGACTCAGCGGGCTTGGTGATATGAAGATTTCAGCAGGGATTTAAAGTAGTACAGTGAGGGTGCCTTATGCAGATAGGCAGGAAGTTCAAGGGATTTGGAAAACTTTAACGTTCAGTGCTGTGGTCAGTCACAAGCTCACTTTGGGATACATGTTGCTTTTTTCCTCTTGTGTCTGGTCTGCACCCTAGAGCCCTCCCTGTCCTCTCTCCCGCCTCCAGTTCTGATGCACATTTAAGTAAAACTTTAAAGGGAAGGAAGGACAAGGCAAGGACCCTCTGCTAAGTTGTACCTGACCTAAGGTGGTCACAACAACAGTACTACCACTGTACTTCAAATATATGCTAAATAAAAATAAGAAGCTGATCCCCAAATGCATGTTGGGTGAAAGACCCCCATTCTGAAATAGTTGAAGGCTACCAGTCTAGAAATGGTATTTACCACTTGCCAGAGGGGGCTGAGGCTGGTTATTTACATGTTTCTGTATGGTCCAATGTAAGTCAGTCTAACTGTCCTGTGGACAGCTCTTGAGTTAGAATTCTCAGTATGCCAATTTTGATTGGTGGGTACAGATTAAGAATTTTCAGTTAGATGGTGTGATTGGCTGGGGCTAGACTGGAGCGGCCAGAAGAAGTGTATATAATACTACTGGGTGCTGGTCAGCAGTACTTAGTTGAGCTAGGTAGGACACATCCACACTTCTGCTTGTCTAGAAAGCATGGGTCCAAGAGATTTTTTTTGCTTGACCCGCTGCTGGGAAACCTGCTGTTTACCACTGAAGACGAACAAACATCAGTCCACAGAGAAACCAATTGGCATTTGTTCCAGTTCAGGTTTTCCCAGGGGAAAGCAATGGGACAAGTGGAACTGTAAACAAGCCCTTGGTCAGAGTTGTGGTTGGTTGCCAGTTCCACCAGAAGACAATGCCAGGATCAGGGAAGAAGTTAGATCTGAGAATGGCCAAAGACTTGCTGGGGAATAGCTGAATCATGTGGCTTAGGCCAAAGATACCGGGGGAGTTGTTTTGGGATGACTGGTAGGAATACCAGAAATATTATTTCCATGGTAGTACAGTGAGACAAACCTTTACTTCAATAAATCAGTGAAGGTTTGGAAAAAAAACACACTTCGAGCAGAGTCCTCAATGTACTGATGAGGCTTAACAGGGGTGGAGAAAATAAAAGGTCAATTTGGCTATAGCATGTTAATAGGATAACTGATTGCAGTGTAAGGTAGAGCTGCCATACGTCCATCGGAAATGGCGTCCCGGCTGAATTTTTGAAAATTGTTTATAATTCTCCAGGAAAACCCAGGAGTATGTCAGCCCATTGCAAATTTCCTTTTAAAAATAGCTTTAAAACTTTGCCCCCTCCCTCCTAGTATCATGAGTGGACTTTGGTAATATGGTGCCCTCAACGAGGGGGGAAAATTGCCACCCCATTCTTATTTTCACAATAATTACTTTTGGTATAATTGCTTTTATATGCATCTTTTCAGTAGGTACCTATATAAATATAGGGATGATGATGATGATGATGATTATGATAGTGGTGCACATATTTGGCTTGGCAGGGGAACTGCCCTAAATCTAGCGCTGGTGGCCTGGTTTCAGCAGAACTAGTGGAGTGGAAGTTGGGTTTTGTTATTATAGAGTAAACAAGTAAATACCCCCTTCCCTTCACAAAGGGCATCAACCCTCTCAAGGCTGCTTACAAGGTAAAATAACATACAACAAACCACACTTAATAAAACCAGCAGTAAACAGTAAAAAGAAAACCAGTCCAGAAATGTTAAAATCTATTTTACAAGGTACTTGAAGTAGTAATCTAGGATGACCGATAACTGCAGGATGTAAAGCTATTATAATTTGTTACCAAGGGACAGTTGCAGGTTTGTTTGTTATTTTTAAATCAATAATGTAAGTAAGCAGTGAACTGCTGTTCAAGAATCTCTTAAGTTTTGTATATAGGTAAATGTTTTAAAGCTTTAGTAAAGCAGGCTTTTCCTTTTATATCCTCACAGACTCAGCATGCCTCTGCTATCTAAATTTGCAACGTGCCTACATGACCAACAAATGTACTTTAGTCCTCTCACTGGTGATATAGCTGATATTGTGAATAGGAACTTGGATTCCATACAAGATGGAAGGTAATCTTAATAAATGTCTCAGAAGAATTGAGAGTATTTTTGTTACCGTTCTCATGCATATACAGCACTCCTGTAGCATATCTGTTTAGGCCTCTCTTGTTGTTTAAGTTAGCTGAACACAATTCTAATGAAGGTGCAACTGATAGGACACCCCGTATGTTTTATTGTGCCTGTGGATTTAAATCCTCTTCCACTGCAATCCTACAGTCCCTAGGAGGGCATTGCAGGGACCCTAGGATATTGCAGATCTCTCTTCATTGGCAGAGAAAGATCTGCCCTTCTGATATGGAAATATTTCCGTTATTTTGCTTGAAAACACTCCAGTCTGCATAGCATTAAGAAAAGACACAAGAACAGCTTTGCCTTGAAGGCAAAATGCTTTTTCCTTTAATTTTTGCCTCTTTCAAATAGAGTTTCAAAAAAAAGATACCCAGTTTCATTCTGCCTCAAAACCTTACCTCCCCTCCTCTAGTCCTTTCCATTTTTAATGTAATGTCCTTTGAAATATTGTTGGGTTCGTTCAATCACTGCATACTTTTTTTGGAATGTTTTTAGGGTCTTGTCAATTTTGATGGTCAGCATATCTGGTGTTATCTCGCAGCATTTTAGAGATCGGTTAATACAGAAGGCAGAGTTTCTTCTGGAAACCTCGGAATCTGCCCCCTTGAATAATGCCAGACGATTTGTACAGTTTCTCCGGAATGTCAAACTACCACATCGACCACTGCTGGACAAGTGTAACAAAGTTTTTCTTCAGAATGCGAACCAGCTAGGTGTTGACCGTGTGGTTATCATCCTTGGACTTTACCAGGCTTTACAATTCAGCAGCGTTGAGTTAAAATTAGTTGCTAAACAGAAACTGATGGAAGCAATGGATGACTACAATAATTCTTCAAGCTTCCCTCGACTGTTTGTTACCCTTGCACCCATGGCAGGACCAGAGGTCAGAGAACGGTAAGTTTCACTTCTGGCTTACTGGGTGTGCATGTGAATACATTTTTCCTTAGAAAAGGAAGTGAATTTTTCCATGCTTTATCTGAAGACCATTGCTATCTGAGGCAGAATAGGCTGCAGTTCAACAAAGGGAAACTACAAATGCAATGGAGTTGTGCTCAGCTTATGCTGTTAATGGTGAAACACCCTCCTGTCGACTTGCGTTGTTACTATTGTTGACCCAAATTGACAAAATAGATTTCAGGTTGCATATATGCACACACACACCTTGCCATTGTGTTCTTTTTCACTCCATCTGTGACAAATTCTCTTGTTGTGCTGAGGAAAGGCAACACAACAACGGCCTTGTTGAGCACACTTAACTCCTTCCTCGGAAGTAATGGAGGCTGCAGAATTAGTCACAGGCTCAAATCCAAAGAGATGTGCACAGAGTTTATGTTACCCTGAAAATGTCTTCAGAAATTTGAAGTTCCATGGGTACCACCAATAGCATAGAACTAGAACAGAGCACTCTCTATTCTCTTGGTCCATTTGAACAGTTTTGGTGTTTTGTTGCAATATTTAGACTGCTCTTTCATCTCAATATGCATTTGTTGATACCAACAGCCAACAATAATTGCTTGTTCCAAAAGTATTTCTGTACAGAATCATGTGGTTTGTGTTGCCGTTTTTCTTTGCTCACAATGGCACAAGAGATGAGGGGGCTGAGGTCACTGTTTCCTACAGAAAGAACAGAAGCTAAGGTTCCAAATTTCACCCTTCACCAATCCAGAACCAAAAGTGTTATTATTTATTTGTCCAACCATCTCGTCCTCTGTCGTCCCCTTCTTGTGCCCTCCATCTTTCCCAAAATCAGGGTCTTTTCCAGGGAGTCTTCTCTTCTCATGAGGTGGCCAAAGTATTGGAGCCTCAGCTTCAGGATCTGTCCTTCCAGTGAGCACTCAGGGCTGATTTCCTTAAGAATGGAGAGGTTTGATCTTCTTGCAGTCCATGGGACTCTCAAGAGTCTCCTCCAGCACCATAATTCAAAAGCATCAATTCTTCGGCGATCAGCCTTCTTTATGGTCCAGCTATCACTTCCATACATCACTATTGTAGCTGTACAGTGGTGCCTCGCAAGACGAAATTAATCCGTTCCGTGAGGCTCTTCGTAGAGCGATTTTTTCGTCTTTCTTGTCTTGCGAAGCAAGCCCATAGGGAAATTCGTTTTGCAAAGCGCCTCCAAAACGGAAAACCCTTTCGTCTAGCGGGTTTTCCGTCTTGCGAGGCGTTCGTCTTGCGGGGCACCACTGTATAGTTATCAGTAAAGGAACCACACCATTCTCCTGCTCCTGAAGATATTATTCATTCAGTGTGACCCTAAGTTAAAATGCTCCCTGTTGGGGAACCTCTAATCCTAAATGTTTACTGGAGGTGTGTGTATTTTAAGGTTATCTTTCTTTCTTTCAAGATACATTAAAAGCTTCACTTTATGGAGTCTGTTTCCATTTCCCCAAGCATGCTTCTTTCCCTTTTTGAAATAAGAGTGATATACACAACTCTGTGACCTCTTAAACTGCTGGAAATATGTAATATTTTGTATGTATATTTTTAGGTTAACTGAAACTGCTCTACTAGTGGCAGATGAATTTGACCATCAGCAAACATTGGCAGTGGCGGACACTATGCAAGAAACAGAAATCAGACATCCACAACTGATTCAAAAGTAAACCTTCAGTACAAAATGGCGACTCAAAATGTTCTCAATTTCTGTAACTTCCCTTTTCTGACTGTTCAGAATGCAGAAAGTGAAAAATCTGTAACTTCTGTTTAGTTTAAGAATGACCGATACAGAACGCTGAATATGCTTGCACTATATGATATGCCGTTGACTTACCTTACACCACAGTCCTAAACACATCTATTGGAAGCAAGTCCCATTGATTTTAGCAGAACTTGCATCCAGGTAAGCGTGCCTAGGATTATGGTGTAACTAGGATTATGGTGTAACTCATCACTGTTTGGTTGACATTAAGCTCATTTGATTTAAGAGTTTTTTGTGGAAATGTATGCTGGAATGTGCACAAGACATGTCCTGACACAACGGGTGTTAGTAAACCTCAATGAAGATGGTGAACAAAAGCAGCATAGTTATTTTGTCCTACTTTGTGCCTGAGGCCAAACTAGGCAAAACATTAAATGCATCTTTACACTTAATGTACCTGCTTTTAAAAAGGAAAATGTCTCCCCTGAGGCTGCTTTTTGCATGGCCAGAAAGAATCCCATAGTGCCAATAGGAGGTTTTCTTACAATGCCAATAAGCAGCTTTAGAGAAGAGGTTTTCATCAGAATGGCAGCAGGAGAGAAAAGGCTTAAATCCCACCTACCTGTTGCATTCCTAATTTCAGATCCCTCTCACAGCAGCTATTTACAATTTTAAGCATGCATATTAAATATAAGAAGGTATTTAACATCCCATCTTGTTTCCCTGTTAGGGTGGCTTGGGGTAAAAATTAAAGAGCAGAGAGAAAATAATTTTCCTTCATCTACTTGGTGTTTTCCCTTTCTCTGTATGGTGCCCTGAAATTGCTGCAAATACAGTGACCAGGATCAAGACCAGCATAAACTTTTAGTCTCCCTAAAAGTATGAGGGCCTCCAACTGAATGACATTTTTCTTCCTCCTGCCATATATGAGTAGAGGTGCTTTTCACTCATATGTTGTTTGTGTCTGTTGGATACGGTCCAATGTCTTGGAAAGCGGGTAACACTTTCTTCCCTTCTCTGAAAAAGTGAATTTAGTTTATAGAATGCTATGGTATACCCAGCTTGACTCCTTCCATTCACAGAAGGCTCTGGGATTCAGCTGGCACTTAGGTAAACGACAGGGGTGTTTGACTTGTTTTGGTCAAATGTTGCAAGGGGCTGCAGGAGAAAGGGGGATAAATACAAATTGCTTTCCCATTTCCATTAATATTAGCCTCTACCGTATCAAAGAAACATCCACAAATGGAAGGCACCATTGGATCCAATCATCCTTTTATTAACTACGTTCTTTAATTAAGGACTGGAGTCCAGATTTCTGCCAGTGAAGGCAAGGCCAATATGGATCTGATTTTCAGATTATACCATTTTTATTGCTGGAATAAGACAATATATCTATTTGCAGCAGTCTATGGGTATCCCAACTTTGTTCAAGTTTCTGAATATAACCCAGTGATCGCCAGCCTTTCAGGGAAAGGGATGGTCATTTCTGGAATCTGAGGGAGTGCCATAGGGTACCAGCTGCAAAATAGCTGCCATGGAGGATATGGCATAATACAAAATGTACAATTCTGGGATCTAGTGAAATGTGGGCATGTTTAAGGGTGTGAGCTCATTGTAAAAGAAGCTTAGCCACTGCAGACAGCAGCAGAGCAGGAAGAGTAAACATTCTATCATGCATTGTGGATTTTTGAAGGGACATTTACCATGTCTTTTCGTGGGCACTGCAAAGAGGTATTGACAGGCGCAATGGCACCCAACGACATCATGGTGGTGACCCCTGGCATAACAGCACATGAAATGCAGGACATCGTTATCAGAAAGCATTGACAGATCCCAAGCAGCCTGCTTTTGCTGTTGTGCCGATGTTACAGATACTCCATTCAAAATAGATTTATGATCCATCTTGTAATTTAATGTGTGTGCATCTCAGGGCCAGGGCAGTTTGTAAAATACATCTTCACTATTATTTGAAAGGGTTTTAATTTCACCCTGAAATTTAGCCTCATCTGCTTTTGGTTTTCAGGATTGTGTCTCTGCTTTACAAACATATGGATCTCTACAAACCAGTAGAATTGGCCAAATTGGCCTACGCCCTCCTCCTATTTCATTGCTCCAATCCTGAGATTTATTCCAAATTACAGAAATTGCTCACCAGGTAAGAAAGCACATTTTATCAGCAAATATATTCTGATGATCGCTTTCTTTATTAATTTGTTACATTTGAATCCTTCCCTTCTTCCTTAGCAGAATTTAAGGAAGTGCTGTTGTTGTTTAGTCGTGTCTGACTCTTCGTGACCCCATGGACCAGGAAGTACAGCGGTACCTCGGGTTAAGAACTTAATTCGTTCCGGAGGTCTGTTCTTAACCTGAAGCACCACATTAGCTAATGGGGCCTCCCGTTGCTGCCACGCCACCAGAGCACGATTTCTGTTCTCATCCTGAAGCGAAGTTCTTAACCCGAGGTACTATTTCTAGGTTAGCGAGTCTGTAACCTGAAGCGTATGTAACCCGAGGTACCACTGTACTTATCAAGTTTGCAGTTTGCAGTGATCATCTTAAGAAGGCATTCTTCCTCTTGCACATGGGAAGAATATCTCGCTTCTAAATAAAGCACACTACTGGCTTTTGAAATAACATTTTTATGCAAATGTCCATTTAATTGATAAATTAATCAATTGAAAATGTCTTTGAACAGGGTACTTCTCTAATTTTCATACCCTTTTAAAATTTGATACAGTGGATACAGTTTCTTGCTAAGGAATTATAAGTGAATTACATCAGGTAATAAGCTCAGTCTGACCCAGTTTGCTGTATTTGTTCCTATTTTCACATTTTCAGTGTGTAGGACTAGGGATTTAAGTAGCTTGCAATGATATCGGTGGCAAGAGCAGCTGGTGGGTGGGTGGGTTGGTTGTTCGCCTCCCAGCACTGGTGTTACTGTAGCTTACCAGGATTGGGGATGAGGTGGCACGGAGTTTGGTGCTGGCCACACCAGCAGGGGCTGGCCACACTGCTCCACATCTTCCTTCTGGTAAGCCACAATGATGCCACTGCCTCCCATACCCGCTGCTCGCTCCTGATCGGTCGGATTTCTTTTCAAACAAATATGCAATTGACCTGGGTGTAAAATGCACTAAAAAATATTTGTGGCCCGCCGATTTTCACTCTTCATCACTGACAGATGTATATCTCTCTGTTTTGCATTCCAGCTGTTTACACACTAATGTCGTGCCGATGGATATTTCCATGCTCATCCGTGTTCTTTCCATGCTTCCTAACTCCTACATGGATGAAGTCATAGTCACTCGAATGGAGGCTGTAATGCCTCAGTGCAGCCTGAGTGATTTGAGTTCCTTTGCCACAGCTGTTATGAAATGGATTCGACGTGATCAGCCCCATCAGCAAAGCCCTTCGGTGCAGTACGGAAAACTTTTGCAAAAAGTGAATAATTGTGCACTTGAGAGACTTCAGAAAGCCAACAATCTGGATCTTCTGTTAGATGAGTTGAAATACATATCTGGAGACTGGTTTGAAGAAATGCTCCTTGAGGAAACCATGGTTGCTCTTCAGCGCTTGGCAGACCAGATTACATGGACAAATGTGACAGAGTTGTCATCTTTTTTTGCCAGAACTTCCTATCTCTGCGTTCCATTACTTGATAGAATAGCTGCCGTTACCGTTCAGCATATAGATAAGGTACTAACGACACATGATCATTTCATCTCCCTTGAAAGTGATAGTACAAACAGCATGCAGTGTTATGTTTCGTGTGTATTCTTATTTGGAGAGCTGTGTCCCCCCCCCCCCCCGGTGTATTGGGTCTGCATTGCACACTACGCTGAGTGATTTGATTGCTACCCCGGGAACATGTATAACTTGCTCACATTAGGGAGAGACTGAAGACACGGACCCATTTTATAGAAATCATATCCCCATTTACACGGGTCTTATATTCCAAATCCCCGTGTGCATCAGTGAAGTTGCATACAATGGGGGAATCAGCTGTCGGCTCAACAAAGCCCCACTGATGTGTGGGGAAGGAACTCGATGTTTACAGACCACCTTCTTAACTTTTGTTGCTTTTTTAATAATAATAATAATAATAATAATAATAATAATAATAATAATAATTCCCCGCCCATCTGGCTGGGTTTCTCTGGGCGGCTCCCAACAGAATATTAAAAACATGACGCAACATCAAACATTAAAAATTTCTCTAAAGAGGGCTGCCTTCAGATGTCTTCTCAAAGTCAGGTAGTTGTATATTTCCTTGACATCTGATGGGGGGTGTTCCACAGGGTGGGCACCACCACTGAGAAGGCCCTCTGCCTGGTTCCCCGTAACCTCACTTCTTGCAGTGAGGGAACCGCCAGAAAGCCCTCAGAGCTGAATCTCAGTGTCCAGGCTGAATGGTGGGGGTGGAGATGCTCCTTCAGGTATATTGGAGGAATTATTAAAATCTGGCAGACATACATGGTGAATGCTAACTGTCCTTTTCTCCTCCACCCCCTGCTTTCTTCTCTAGGTTTACAGTTCTGAGATTTACTCTTTTCTCCGTCCCTTTGCTACTCTAAATTACGATCCTCCCCAGAGTGAAGAGTTTTTTGAGGCTTGCCTTCAGCACTTGTGCTCTTGCTTGGGTAAGTTCATCAGAGAGGAATGGTAGCCAGGTGACATTTCCCCCAGGTGCCAACTGGCAGTGTGATGAGCGCACAAGGCCAAATAAAATCTCTTTTTGAATCAAAGAAAACTGATATAATTCAGAACCTTTTGTTGTTGTTTTTTGGGAGGCCGGGGGGGGGGGGACGACAATGACGTTGTGCTAACTATTCTAAACATCGGCAGGTAGAATGAATTTAAACTGGTGAGCAGTGAAGTGGCAGCTCTTCCTTTCCCCATCTTTCAAAATGAGCACAGCGCTAAGCAGGAGCACATTTTAAACGATTTGTGCTTGCTGATACAAAAATACCCCCACAGATTTTAAGACAAAGATTCATTTGGCTATTTCCTGTAAAGGGCGCTTATGAAGCTGCTGCTGCAAATGTGCCGCTCGCAATGTGGGAAGACCCAGTTGCACAGCCTTAGGCACGGCAATGTATGGAGAAGGGGCTGGCAGGCAAGGACTGGGTGAATACAAGTGCGGGAGTACTAGCAGTGATTTTCTTACATAAACCATGCTGGAGAGGATGTGGGCGAGGGATCTATTATTCTGTCCAAGTTAACGTCAAGGCCAACAGCGTGAAAATAAGCTCTATCAGTGTACAGTTAATCGGGTCGTTTTTAGGACTGTGACATTTGCTACCACGTTCTTCCTTCTGTGATGGTTCCCCACTGTTTTCCACCCACCCTGTTCCCAGTCTCTGTATCCCTGCTCCTTCTGTTCCTCTGGACCATTATAAAATCCGAACCTCAGTTTCCAGATGCAGAATAAATAAGCAAATGTATGTAAAAACACTCAACATTTTAGCCTTGTTCATGTGTCACTTGTGTGTTAGGTATAGCTGTTGAGCAAGGAACAGGGATGCACTTTTATCCCCACCCATGATAAATTCCTGTGGCAAGGAAGGGACTCTGTGTGATTGTATGGGTGTGGAGAGTTCTAGTTTCCTATCTGTTTCTCCACTTCTTCAGAGATACTGTCAGTTAAAGGATACACTAATATATTTGTTTTATACAGGTAGTTTTGAACCGCATCTCCTTGTGCTGCTTGGTTTTGCTTTGGCTGTTGCTGAGTATTTTCCAGAGAATGTGATAAAGGCTATATTTAACATCGAATTTCTGGCCAAACTAGATGCCCAACTTGAAAGTAAGAAATAATTACAAATTTTAACAAGACTCTTGCATTTTGTAAGAGATTGTGTGTATGTGTTTTCTTTTGCTCAGAACAGGAATTGCCAATTGCATTTTTTGATACTACTGTCTTCTTGGTTTCCAATAATCTACCTTGGAATAATATTCCTATGTTCGAGTTAGGTTGTTTTCAACAAACCACGGTTTGCCAGTTGAGAAACAACAAACCATGGTTGAGCCTGAGGCTTCCCTAGAATATTGTTTAATGGGATATGCGGGCGTGACCAAATCCTCCACATGTAAAAATGGGCAAAGCACGATGATTCTTTTCTTCAGATACATACTCTGCCTTCTTGCATAGCGAGTGAGCAACATGCAATTCAGATATTACTTACCTAGGAGAAATATCAATCCACTAAGTATTTCTTTTTCTTGCATACTACTCCCCAACACCATCATAGGAAGGAAGTAAAATCTGATTCAGGCTATACTGTGTTTTAAATGTCTTCTCTTTCCACCCAGCTTGAAGGAATAAGGATTTTCAGTTGTGATTATAAATGAGGTTACTTGTTAAGAGAATCATACAGCAGCCTTGAGTCAGGTAGTTCTTCCCATAAATGCTCCCCCAAGCTAGGTCAGGAGTGAAACATTACTTTCATTTTATTTTTAAAATGAAGGTACAGTTAAAACTAGCATTTTAATTTAGTCTGTTCAACTATAAATTTTCATCCGATTGAGACTTCATTTATTCATTTGGGCATTTCTGTACTAACCAATCCACTACATGTCATCTGGCAGTTTCCATTTTTACTCAGATGTAAGTCCCACTTTTCTCAGTGAAGCTTTGTTCTCTGTGCGTAGAATAATACCTTTATTACTTGCTTACTTTCATCCGCCTTGTGCCCTCTCTACATGGGGAAAGGAGGAGAAGGCATGGTGGACCCCCCGAGTTGTGGCTATGTTTGTGAGGAAGTTGTCCTCTGCATCAGCAGCACCAAAACAGAACAGTGATTTTCCTTTTCCCTCCCAGAGGGGAAAAGAGGAATGAAGCTCTCCTCACCTTCTCTATCGTCTCTTTGAAATGCTTGTAGATAGGAGCCCTCAAAATTCCAAACAGCCAGATTATTTTGAAAGCCAAAAAGGGTAACAATGCTTCTCGGCTTCATAAAGAAACCCAGAGTGAATTTTGACTTCTGGTTGTTGCTTTTTTTGCTGAAGCCCTATACCCATTGAGTATGAATTCAACGGGGTTCTATGTAAGGTTGTGTTGATCAATGTCTTTTCCCTTCTGCATGGATTCATTTTTTAGAAAGCGCTACTAGTTCTCAGAAACTGCTGTAGAGTTGCAAGGCTACCTCCACAGCCTGGCTATTCACAAGAGTAGTGTTGGAAGGCGGTGTTGGGGAGGCATATCAGACCCCATACCTGTACCAACTTCATATTAGAGCTGCTGCCAGCTGGCTGTGAGGGCAGCTTGGGAGTCTGTGGATCCCAGGCCATCTTAGCCCTCAGAAGGCCCCTTTTTGTGGGCTACCCATTGGGCTCTGCGAACGGGGGTAGGGTGAATGGAAGGCAGGAGGTATGTACCAGTGGAGGTGTCAGCGACTGGGCAGAGGAGGAATGGTGGAGACCACCTCCCCATCCTGACCCAGGGAGGAGGAAGAGGAAGACAGTATAGATTTACAACAGGGGTTTGAAGGTGGAAGCAGCTCAGAGGCAGATTTGGGAAATCATGGGAAAGCCAGAGCAGCTGGCTGACATGTTGTCATTAGAAAGCATTTCAGACCCTCTATCTATCTGCCAGGACTCGGTGAGCCTTAAAAGTAGGAGAGCAAAGAGCTCAAAGACAGAGGGCACTTAGTGGATTCACTTGGGACAATGCTATTATCCAAGAGGCTGGGTCCTACAGCCTCTCTCTGTAAAGATTGAAATAAAGAAGGGACTGTAAGAAACTTTTCCTTTTCTTTATAATCTCCTGGGCAACCAGCCGGGAGCCGCTGACAGCATCCTGACAGGAGGCTGGCTGAGCCAGCAAAAGCAAGCAGAGGGATGCCTCTGTTCAGTCCAGTGCCCCCGCAGCCCAGTGTACAGTGGTGGGGGTTGGATTGCAGCTTAAGAGAGTTTTGATTTGCTTCTGCGGCCATGTCCTTTGTGCTGCTTGCTTTTGTACTTACAGAAGTGCTGTCAAGTGTACAGTGGTGTAAATAGTGTTCGTTTTTGGCTCTGTTTTTTAAAAAACCAGCGCTACCAGGTTCCTTAAACCGGAGGGTCCGCTTACGGCTGATGGAACTGAACCGAGCGGTCTGTCTGGAGTGCCCAGAGCTTCAAATTCCGTGGTTTCATGAGCGCTACTGCCAGCAACTACAGCGAAAAGGTGAATATTTAACCTTTTAAATGACGGTTGCATTATGGGTGCCTCAGTGCATTAAAAAAACACACCTTTACAGAGTCATATTTATTAAAACTCAGAACATTTCAGAAATGGCTTAAACTTCAGTTAGGACCTTGTCAGCCTACTTTGAAGTGCTATATGAAGTTCTTTTTTTAAAAAAAACAAAAAAACAGAAAAGATGCTGACAAGCTCAGGGTAATATCCATTTGGTACCCTTGCATAACGTATCTCCTAATGGAAGAATGCAGGAGGTGATCCCCCCCCATTTCCTCTCCCCACTGAAGCCCATAGCACCCTCTGAAAATATGCTCTGGAGGGTTGGGGAATCTCCAGGATGGGTTGGGAGATGGCATGGAGCGGGGGGACAAATTGGCAAAGATGGCCTCCCTTCTTCCTTTAGCAGATGCCTCTACTGGAGCAAACGCTCAAGGAGCATCACCTGGATTCCACCTTCTGATAACGTAACACGCGTCGTTCTTGTAAAGTGATTCGTGATATTTTGTTCTGTCTTCCCTTTGCTTCTGATCTGGTTTTTATGCTTTGTTTTTGTTTTCACCCACAGGCAGTGGTAGCCTTAGCACGTTGCAACAGCAGATTCACGGACTGCTGGGAGAAATTTTGGGAGGAAGCCACTTTGCCAAGGTGTCTGTTCTCACTCCATACTACTACGGAATCGGTGGGTGTTTAATTCATGGGAAATCCTCTGTGGTTCAGCGTTTCATGGGAAACTTTGTCAAAACATGTCTCACATATACTGAAGCAAGTCCTGGCTATCCAAAGCAAGTCCTGGCTATCCCAGAGGCTTTCCAGACAATCTATTTATAGTTATCTGAATGCAGTGTTATTTATTTTTCCTTATTGAAGGCCTGTCCTGATTCACAGGCCCAAAGGAGGGCCCGTGCGAGTGGTTTGATGCAGGGATACCAAAGAAGGATGCCTCAAACACCATCAGGGCCAGTTCTTGTGCTGGGGCAACCCAGCCAGATGAGCGGGGTATAAATGATAAAATTATTATTACAGTGGTACCACTTCAGGTTAGAGAGTCCGCTAACCCAGAAATAGTACCTCGGGTTAAGAACTTTGCTTCAGGATGAGAACAGAAATCGTGCGCTGGCGGCGTGGCAGCAGCAGGAGGCCCCACTAGCTAAAGTGGTGCTTCAGGTTAAGAACAGTTTCAGGTTAAGAACAGACCTCCAGAACGAATTAAGTACGTAACCAGAGGTACCACTGTATTAGTAGTAGTAGTAGTAGTACTTGTATACTTTTGTGGTGTAGTGGTTAAGAGCGGTAGTCACGTAATCTGGGGAACCGGGTTCGCGTCCCCGCTCCTCCACATGCAGCTGCTGGGTGACCTTGGGCCAGTCACACTTCTCTGAAGTCTCTCAGCCCCACTCACCTCACAGAGTGTTTGTTGTGGGGGAGGAAGGGAAAGGAGATTGTTAGCCGCTTTGAGACTCCTGAAGGGGAGTGAAAGGCGGGATATCAAATCCAAACTCTTCTTCTTCTTCTTCTTCTTTATATGCTATTCAAAAAACAAAACAGCAGTTTACAACAATTCTACTTAAAACCACACAATGCAGCTATATAGAGCGCATTGCATTAATCCAGCCTCTTGGTTACCAATGTACGGGATACAGTGACCAGGCTCTTGCAGTTGCTGGATGCAATGAGGTAGTATGAGAGTCTTGACAACTGTGCTCCCCCCCAATTCTGTAGCATTTCATGTTGTTTTAAAGTTTAAATTGTATTTTACCTCAGCCTTTTGAGTGCAGCTGTGAAAATTCCTCCCCTGATCCCCGCCCCCAAAAAGCAGAATTCCTCACAACTAGGCCACTCCCTAACTTTCCCTTTAAAATAGCTACTGCATTTGCATGAAACTTGTGGAAACTGTTGGGCCATGGATAAAAATGCGGTTGGGTGAGGCTTTGCATCTTTTGGATAATCAGCCCCAGTGAGGAGCATATTTAATTGAAATCAGTAGCACGTCCTTCCAAGTAATTGTGCTCAGGATCTTGGTGTGAAAAGTTGTACTACTGAAATCAATGGGACTGGAGTGACATAAGCAGTAAATAGTCAGCCTGTGTGTAACAGAAAAGTTTTGCTTATAGGTTTTCTTTTCTTTTCTTGTAAGTGGTGGCCTGTGTAACTATTATCCTAACCTTAAATAGTGAGTGAGTGCTCTGGGAGCTAAAGTATTGTTGAAGCAAAGTATGAGCCTGGTGAGTACCTGGATTGTAGATCACTGGAGCCCCATGTAAGCTGTTTCATGCTTTACTTAAGAGTCTGCTCTTAAGTATACAGCTCTTAAGTATATACATGTGTCTGATTATACAGTAGTAGTGCTTGAGTAACATTGTGGTTTGCAATATTGCACTGGTGGAGGAGTCATGCCCCACTGTAAACGTTAACTTCCTATTGTGACAAGTCCTGAGATGATAATTTTTATTTCAGACTTTGAGTGTATTCTTGATAAAAACAAGAAGCCTCTTCCACATACCGAACAGATTGTTGTCATGGCTGACTTGAAGGGAATGCACTGGGAGCAAGATGGCCTGTTGTTGGGAAGGAAAGGGCTGCCGCCGGGAGCTCAGAGGTGGTTTTTGCTGTGTCCATCTACTTTCATACTGTTTCATGCCACATACAAATTCAGGGAAGGCTGATCTGTCCCATTGTACGTATCTGACTCCACTTGCTCCTAAAGAGTAAGTGAGAGGCAAGTTGCACTTACAACTTTAGTCGCTAACAACAACATTTAAAATAACAGCATTTAAAGTAAGTTGCTCCTTACTTTGGCCTGAACCTGAGTGCCAACTTCTGCTGCCATTTAAACTGGGAAGCATCTTCGCATCTGCGTGTGCTCTTCAGCCGTTAAAATTTTTGACTTGGAATAAAATGCTACATTGTGAAATGCACTAAGCTTTATTACAAGGCCCTTAGGGTTCTTGGACCAAGGCAAGCTGAGTTGAAATAAAAAAGGATATTTCATTTCCTCTATTAATTTACTGCAGTTTATTCCGGATAGACACCTTCATTAAGTCTACACCATTCCTAATGTAGAAACTCCCTTCCTTATTGATAGGGCAACCTATATTTGCTTTAGTTACTTACTCAATGGAAAGTTAATTTCTAACTGGCTGTGTTGTTAAAGAGCACCTGTTTCAGTATTCCTTGAACTTTATTTGCTCTGAAGAAACCTTGTTAGATTTTATTGTTGTTCTGTACATATGCCACATATTTGCAGAGACAGATGCACATTGAGATGTGACAGATATCTCTTGTTCAGGGTTAACCTTTCCATTTCAGTGGAGTGAGGTATTATAAGTGTGCAAAGGAATAAACATAGGTTGTCTCACTCTACTGAAAGGAACTGGGAAAGTTCTCCTTGGCAGGGAAACTGGAGGCAGCAGCCTTCAGAGGCCCCTTGCTCAGAAGAGACTGATGCATTTACAGTTTAACATTGCAATACATATTTTAATATGATAAAACTCTGCACTTTCCCTTGGCACTTTTCACTTCTGAGGTGAGACATACATACAGTTTCAGGAGTTTTCTGCCCCTATTATCTAAATGGCTCACTTTAGATTCTGAGTAGATTCTGTTTTCAGATTGTTGAACTTATAATCATGCACATACGATTGTATTGTATTAGAATTGCAGTGGATTTTCTGGATTCAAAAGCCTTTTGTAAGAACTTGAATCACCTGAAAGGAGAAACTGCTATGAAAAAGCGACATTTGGAGATTCTAGGATACCACGTTGTTCAGGTATGTTCTCTATATTTTGTTTCAGTATTGCACATAATTGCAGAGTTTATCTGACAATATGTCAATATTCTTTATTTGAAAGTTTTTTATCATAAATATTCAGGGATGTGTTCTGCTAACTTTTACTCAGGGTAGACCCATTGAAAATTAGTTGGATTCAGTCCTCCACCCTTCTTCCAAAGGTTGCTATCTCTTCTTCTCAAGTTGTTCTCAGCTGAATATTATTATTACCACCACCACCACCACCACTTCCCAAATGGTCTTACAATCTAAAAACAGGCCGGGGGGGGGGCAGGGGAGACAGCAAAGGGGAAAAGATGGAAACAGAGGCAGGAATAAAAAGAGGAAGAAGATGCCATTCCCCCCCCCCCCAGTTGCTCATGTTTGGATTTAGAGTGGGACTTAGAACTTGACAGTCATTCCAGAGGCTTCAGCAAAAAGATGGGCTTTGGTTTGAGGAAAGTAAGAGAGGTTATTTAAACTTACACAATTGTATAAAAGGTAGAGAACTTACATTGAGTTTTAAAAAAACGTTGAAAAAATTACACAGTTGGAAGATTGTTATCAAGTACATCTCACAACCTGTGGACCTCCATATGTTGTTCTACAACAATTCATTATCCTTGCTCTTTGGCGAAGCTGCCTAGGGGAGGGGTCAGCAAACTTTTTTAGCAGGGTCCACTGTCCACAGGTCCACTGTCCCTCAGACCTTGTGGGGGGCCAGACTATTTTTTTTTGGGGGGGGGGGGAATGAACGAATTCCTATGGCCCACAAATAACCCAGAGATGCATTTTAAATAAAAGGGCACATTCTACTCATGTAAAAACACGCTGATTCCCAGACTGTCCGCGGGCTGGATTGAGAAGGCGATTGGGCCGGATCCAGCCCCCGGGCCTTAGTTTGCCTACCCATGATCTTGTTCTTTAGCCTCAGTGCAGATGGAATACTGTCCAGTTCCTAAAGTTAGGTGACCAAGTGCTCCGTAACAGGAAACTGACTAGTGTTATGTCTGAACATGTTTTCACTTATCATGTTCCCCTCCAAATCAGTTTACAACCAGATCCAGAAGTAGCCGTGTAACTATGCCAATACAACAAGGATTCTTGTTAAAAAACAAGTATCTTAATAGGTTTCCCTTGCTATATTTCTACAGTAAACTTTATTTTATTTCAGATCCCTCATTTTGAATGGAATTCCATGGAGCTGTCATCAAAGGAGGCATGGATGGAGTATCTAAAGAATAAAATATATGAAAAGGTTTGATACGATCACGTGAAGAAGACACACAATCATGAAGTTATTTTATATGGACTATGGAACATTAAATATTTTCAGCCTGATGTGGCTTTACTGAAATCCCTTTTTAAAACTGAAATCATCACAACGCACACTAGGCTCTAGTTCCACAAAGCTGACCCACATGCGGAAGCAGGTTCACACACCTGCTGGCTATGCAGATGTGCCTCTGGATTTACATTTGGACCTGGATTTTGATGCTCCACTACATCTCTTTGAAATGGCTGGATAATTCTTCCAATGCAGATGAGAATGTGTTTCCCCATCTGTAACCCTCCTTTCTGACCCCCCCCCAAGGGTTGGAGAACTTCCAGAGCTGCTCCCCTTGAGGCACAAAGAGCTGCCTCTTCCACCCATAGGAAAATATCAATCATACATACACTGACCTCTCAGAATCTTAGCTCAGATACATTTGTGTTTCTCATATGCATACAAATGGGCAATAAAAGACAATGGAACAAAAAGCCTAATGGAAGTCATTAGGATGGAATGTGTCTCTGCACCTTGAAATTTCGCTTTAGGTCAAAGTAAGTGAAAGTAAACCACAGTTACCAGTTCCCCTCAGTTTATGATACCTTTATACCTGCTTCTTCCTTCTACAGAGCTACTTCTAGCTTGGTGAACTAGAAAGCTACCACACTCTGATTTTTGAATTGGTTCCAGCTAGTAAATGTGTCATGTTGCTATTTAAAAACTATCTTCCTCTGCTAAGAGCTGGTGAATTGCAGTAATGTTTCCTTCCCAGTATGAATCTCCCCTTGGGTCTGCTGCTGCCGCAGCAGTTGAAAGAACAGGAGACATGCAACAATAGCACAAGTGCTTGAGTCTGCCAGGCATTGTGAGTGACAACCACAGGTTGCTTGTCCGTTGCAGAGAGGCAAACTGCTCCTCCAAATAGTTGGCATTTATTTCATGGTGTCCCCCTCCTATTTCAGGGCTGGCCCATGCTTTAAACCTGCAGAACTCCACAACTCAGCAAATATCACCCCCATATTTTAAGGGGAAGCCAAGCTGATCTTTAAAAAATGGAGGCGGCTTCCATAACCTAATTCTCAGAATGCAAGCACAGGAATTGGCTATACAGTTAAATGAATACCAGGCAGAGGGAATTTCCGCTTATGCAGGAGAGGGGAGTTCCCTGATATATTTTTTTAGAAATTGTCCCTTCCTATTGCAACTCCCTGATCCATATGCTGTAGTGTGCCAGAGGATCTTCCAATCCTCAGGCAGCAGAGGAAGGCAAGTTACGGTAAAGTCCTCTGCTGTGATTGGTGCAGAAGCTCCAAGCCCATTTTATGTGAAAATAGTTTTGAAATGTATAACAATCCAAGACAGCCTAGAAGATTGGGGCGATAAGCATATTTTGTATATGAGGCTACAGCAAAAATTGCACAGGTAGGAACCATTTCTAGGTGAAATCTCCCAGACTCATTTTTAGTCAAATTCAATTTTATTCAGTGTTACAGCAGAATTTACTTCAAATTCAAACTGTTAGTAAAAACTGAGGGCGGGGGGCATTGGGCACCTACAGAAGTTAATACGTATAAGACAGATACATGAACAGTTTAATGAATCAAGGTAGTTCTCAATCTCTGTATAGGGTAAGCTTGCACAACAAAACCAGAGGGGGACAATAAAAAATAAAAAATCATCATTAGTCAATCTTCCTTTCACTTTACAGCTTTGAAAGCTTAAAGAGATTCAGGCCAACAGAAAGACAAGAGGCACCAGAAGCGTAGCGAATTTCTTTCAGCATCCCACACCACTCCTTCTTCTCGTCGTCATACCTGCATGGACAAAAGTTACTATAAGTAGGCACCTGAGATCACAGAGCAACGAATCCCTTTCTATGTTTACAAATACCAACCATGCATTAGGATCCCAACATAAAATGCCAGTTATGACAAGGCTTTATTCTCCATAGTACATCATTGATTTAGTGACTCATTTCACAGCTCTGGAACTGTTTGTTATTTCCCAATGTTCTTTTTCCTTGTGGTCCTCCAGCTGTTATTGGGCAACTCCCATTATCCGTGACCGTTGGCCACGCTGAAAGGGGGCGATGGGAGGGAGTAGGAATCCAATGACCCAGGGCGGCCGGTGGTTCCTGATCCCTGCTTTAAAATTTCACAACTCAAGTAATAGTGTCAACTCTTAACTGAATCAGCTATCTGCATCAGTTTATATGGTTTATTTCTATTTTGAACATGTTAGGCCAAAAAACTTAGGGGTGCTTTCAACACCGCACTATGCAGATAATTTTGGAATGATCTCCCCTTCTCTGCCCATGCGGTCCCTAAATCTGTTCTTTCCCCACAGAGCAGATTCAGGGACAGTGTGGGGCCAGCACAAAACTGTAGCTAAACACTGCCTTTGAAAGGCAATCTAGCATAAACCCTGCATAAAAGATAGACGAATCCATCCACCACTCAAGCAAAGAGTCTGGCCTGTTTGTGGGAAAAGAGGTTACTCCTGCGATCTGTAAAGCATTTAGACAATTTTTTGATTAACCTGAAGTTAAGATTATTTAGTCCTCTGAAGTGAGTAATATTTCATAGCAAAAAAAAAAAGATGGAATTAACAGGCTTCAGATGAGATGATAATATACTATGACAAAAGATTGTCAATAAAAAATAAGCTGACATTAGAACGTTTACAAAAGCAGCAGTTTTTCACTGGATTCTGGAGATGACCTCGTGCAGTGTGAATATGAAATATTTTAGTCTCTCATACAGTATCCTATACATGTCTACTCAGAAGCACATCCCATTAAGTTCAGCAGGAGTGCTGGCCAACATGTATGCAGTTACCGTCTTTGATTAGCAAAAGGAGTAATATTCATGCAACTTACTTCCAGATGTCGTTCACCTCATTAGGTGCAAATTCCTTCGTTTCAAGCTGAATCATAGCAAAGCCTCCAATAGCATACAAGGAGCCAGACAGATCAACTAAAGAAATGGAGCTTCTCTCTTGTGGAAACTCTGGCATAACCTCCCATCTGTAATTTAACAAATATTAGATAATGCTCACTTTTAAAACATAACTTTAGTATAACAGCAGAGCAGGAAATATATATATATTGTTTCCACTTCATTCATGCAAGGACTCCTTCTGTGAGCAGAACTCCTTCAAGGAATGAAGTGAAAATGTTGGATACAACCCACACTTTCTCAGATATGCTGGAAAACCTCTGGCCAAGCTCCAACATATGGTGAGGTGATGGTGCCAAAACGGGGGGAGTTCTGGGGTGGCAGCAGGGTTCGAAATTATCAGGGCGCCAGGCGCATTTTGCACCTAAAGATTCTCCACTTGGGAACACCTCAAAAAATCTGGGTGCCATTTTTTTGCGCCTGGCTGACACTTGAGGATTTCTGAAATGTATGTGCTTTGAAGCTCTGAAGTATACGCTAACAACAGACAATGAGGAGTTCAACAACGAAGAGTAGAACGTTTTGAAAACTGAAGTACGGTACCAATATTTTAATTGCAAACACCAAATTAAACATGTATTAACAATTTCTGCTAACAATTTCTATTAACGAAGTGTCACTTATGTGAATTGCGTATTAAAAAGGTAAAGGTACCCCTGCCCGTACGGGCCAGTCTTGACAGACTCTGGGGTTGTGCGCCCATCTCACTTAAGAGGCCAGGGGCCAGCGCTGTCCGGAGACACTTCCGGGTCACGTGGCCAGCGTGACATCGCTGCTCTGGCGAGCCAGAGCCGCACACGGAAACGCCGTTTACCTTCCCGCTGGTAAGCGGTCCCTATTTATCTACTTGCACCCGGAGGTGCTTTCGAACTGCTAGGTTGGCAGGCGCTGGGACCGAGCAGCGGGAGCGCACCCCGCCGCAGGGATTCGAACCGCCGACCTTTCGATTGGCAAGTCCTAGGCGCTGAGGCTTTAACCCACAGCGCCACCTGCGTCCCGCAATTAGTTAATGCTTATTTAAATAATTAGTTAATAATTAATAATAATTAGTTAATGCTTATTTAAATAATAAAAAGTGTTGCCGACCCACCCACCCTGGTGGCGACAAAACATTCTATTCTGGCACCCACAACCCAGTTCCCAGAAGCCATTTGGCTCCTTGCTTTGCTATCCCAGTTTCTAAGACGGGGTGGCGGTCACCTTGCAGGTGTACACCCATCTATAGGACCATTGCTGCTAAGCGCTCCAGAGCTCCACCAGCCCTGCCATGTCACCTCATCCCATCTCAATGAGCGCAATGCCACCGCTAAGACACCACCACTCCTTCAACTGCCTACCCCCAAATCACTGCTGCATTGGCTGCCTCTGCTTATGGAAGAAGGGAGGCAATATGGTACTGTCATTCTAAACACAATCACTCCTTTCCAAGACAGATTGTGTGAATTTGGTAGTGGGTTTCTGCATATCTGTAGTGGGGAAAGCTCCAGCATAGGTGTGGCCAATGAGAATGAGACTGCATATCACACTCACTTGTTAGTGGTGAGATCAAATGCTTCAACGGAAGCGGAGAGGCCCTCTTCGGTAACTCCCCCTGCAATCACAATTTTGCCTTTATGGACAGCGATGCCAAACATAGAGCGAGCCACTTTCATAGGGGGAAGATCACGCCAGTCTCCCCTCTTGGAATTGTATGCAAACACTCTGTTAGTGCATTTTCTGTGGAGAGAAAGAAACAACGTGAATTGTTCTCAGAAATCACAACTCGGCGGTCACAACGAAAAGGTGTGAACATCTTGCAAGACATTTCCACTTCGAGGATAACAGGCATTCGGATTTGGAAAATAGTTTCAAATCCAATCCAAGCATAACACGCTAGGACCAAGAAAGAACTTCTAGATAGATATGCCAAACACCTTAACATCCCATGACTTTGAATGGGAAGATAATGCATTAATTTGTATCCTGAGTTCTTTCTGTTATTTATATTGCAGATGTCAACTTCCTAATGTTTTTCTCTATCCTTTCTTAGAATGGCTGCCTTGGCTTCTGTGGTCTGGATCAAAAGTCCTCAGAGAAAACACCTCACAGCATCTTGAGATGGAAGACCTGCTCCCAGCCTTGCAGTCCTTTTCCCACCTGGCATGGGAGGGCAGGGCCCGGACTGACTCCAGCTACAAAGGTTGAGGCTGCTGAGCAGTCTCTTGGGTTGGGTACTATTTAGGAGTTTTCGTTGCTGTTGTTGATACTAATTTTTTGTATCTTTACATTTAGAACTTATGATTTATGTGAAAATTGTTCAGTTTGGTCATGTACATTTTGGCATCCTTTTTATTTATTCTTTTTGACTACATTTATGCAAATCTTTTTATGCTGTAAGCTGCCCTGAGCATGGTTTTAACTATGGAAAGGTGGCATACAAAGAGGATGATGTTCCGCTCCCATGATATTTAACTAATGGAATACCCATTCTTCTTTTCAGCAGTGGCTCATTTCATTAACTTGCCATGGTCTCTTCTGTATATGTTACAAGTTTTCCATTAATTCTGCCATCCTCAGCCAATTTGTTGCTACAGTATAGTTCAAGAGCAAATCAACATATTCTCCCAGAATGTTGCATAATATACACACAGCCAAAAACCAATGCTGGATATTTCTAAAACTATAGGCTGAGATTTCACCCCTCCAGTATGGTGACACTGGACACATGCAATGGGACATGCAATTGTGAACTTCCCTGAGACCTGTGGGTATAGGGTGGTATATATTTTCAATCAATCAATCAATCAATCAATCAATACTAATTCATACGATCATGGGTTCCAGCCCTTTTCCTCTCTGCAGCAGAATTTCCCCACTGCCTTTAACTTCAGTTATGGTTACATGGGCACCAACTTTAATCAAGGTTAATCAGGGGTTGAAACAGGGCACAAGTAGAAACGTTTTACCATGCCCCCCTCCCCACCATTGGGACACTTTTGAAGTACTCACTTATCATCAGTCTTTCCTCCAAGACAATATACAACTCCATTGTGTGAAGTAGTAGCATGGCCATAGACTTTGAGGGGGAGCTTTTTGACCTCATTCCATTTGAGGGATCTGGAATGGAAGAGGACCCAGTAAGGCAACAGAAAATTCAACGAGAAGCTCCAGTAAACACAACAATATGAAGGCACCTACGTGGGATCATAGCATAGTACAGAATCCAGAGACTCCTCAGTTTGGAGGTCTTTGCCTGCAATTACATAGATTTTGTTCTCCAGTTCACCTAGTCCAAACAGGCACCTGGCTGATGGCAGCGGAGGAAGACCAACCCATTCAGAAGTGATGGTATCCAACTATATTTTTCCCCAAAAAAATCAAAATAAGAAGTATTAGCAAAGACATACAAAAAGACATACAAAAGAGTACATAGGCCTGAAAGATGGTAAAACAAGAGTGCTCAAAGAGGTAATAGTAAACTGTGCAAAGGAAGGAAGGATAAAAGGTAGAATAAGCAGGTGAAGAAAAGAAACAGTACAGAATCCATTCCTCCCATCCTGACTTTTAACCACATACAGTGAAGACTCTGAATGTACTTCTGGAAAGAGAACTCAGAAGGTGAGAGCTACACCCTTTGGATGTGTGCACATGATTTGGGAGAGGGCTAACCTACCAAAACTCTAGCCTACCTTTAAATGTTTCCCATATGGGACTCTGCCAGCAGAGATATCATCTGTAGGCTTGTATAGAGATTACAAATAAGTAGATCTGATCCATGACAACATTCCCCTCCTCCCCATTTTAAAAACCTTTATGCATTGTGTGTCTTCTTTAGTCCCATCCCACAAGCTTCCCCAACTTGAATCTTGATTATACCGTCCTCCACCCCACCAGACCTCTGTACCAAACTTGCGAGTCCCAATGCACCTTTTGAAAATTACTAAACTATGCCCTGCCCTAATAATGCTTGCTATGTTTTCCTGACTATACATTTTTCTTCCTTTTTTATGACTGTTTTACATTCAAACTTTCCAAGAACTATTTTATCTCCCCCGTCTACCCACCAATTCTTCTACTTACCTGGACATATTTTTCACAGAGGTGGGGAATTTATCTCTGGATTGTAGTACCTCACCCTGGGCTGAGCTGAATAGGAGGCTCTCTTTTTTTGCAAAATATTTTGCCAATTGCAAAAAGGAGGTCCATTATTATGGCAATCGTGAACATGAACTGGGATGAAAATGTACACTCCCTTTAAAGCAGCCAGAACTGAATTATTTGGGTGTTGGGTAAGAGCAGGAGAGAAAGAAATCCGAACAAGACAGGTGAAGTGAGTGGATGAATATTTAAATTTAAATACAGCTTGTGTAAAGATGGGCCAAGACAGAGCCTTGGCTGAGTGAGCAGCTACAATATGCCCCAGTCACTCGGAGGCTATACTAAGAGTAGGGTGGGGGTTTGATAAAAGAAAAAGTAGAAGGAATAAAGAGTAAATAGAGAAATAGAAGAAAAGCAGCTAGCTGGACTAATAAAGACCAAACATGGCAGTTACCTGAATGACCACCACCTTGTGTAGAAGCCTGTCCAACAACCCAGGTCATCAGGGAAACCCTTTTGATGGCACCAAGTCCTGTGGATTACTGTAGGACAGTGGCTCGAAACATACAAACTACCTTATAATATGTTGAAGGGCAAATAGGATCCTCCATTTATCAGTTGTTTGTTATGCCTGAACTTGTGGAAACACTGGTTATTTTAAACTATGGCCTGTTCCAACAGGCTTACAATTTTGGCTTGTTAGAAAATACAGGTTAACAATTGCTGAAACTAATCAAACTGTTCCGATGCAACAAGGAACTCCAATTGGTTTAAAAGTGAACACAGATGCCTCTAAATCTCTTCCTTGCAGCTGTGCCAGAAGAGATGGGAAGGGAAAGTATGTGGGGGTCTATCTGCTGCTTGTGCAGGTAACGCAAAACTAGAGTACTGCAGACAAAATGAGCCATCTTGCTCACTCCATCAATGGCTTAAGATATTTGGGCTCAGTTATTGACAGGAAAGTTTACATTGTGATGGAACTTAAAAAAGAACAGCAACAAAGTGAGCAATGTAGCACATTTTGACCTAGAAGTTTACATGTACCCAGAATGCACACAGCCTGCAAAAGCAATGTCCATAAATATGAACTGCTGCTGCTGAAATGAATGGGGAGACCCTTGGAATTGTTCTCTCTCTCTCTCTCTCTCTCTCTCTCTCTGTGTGTGTGTGTAGCAGGTGTTATACCCATTAGGACTCACTGTATTAGAATGTCTAACTATGGGCAGATCCCCCAAACAATCCTGGGGGCTGTGGTTCTGGGAATTGTAGCTTTGTGAGGGAGAAAATACAGTTCCCAGGATTCTTTGGGAGAAGCCATGTGCTTTAAATAGAATTTAAAACCCACTTTACACGTGTTCAGATGTTCATCTGAGCAGACATTCAAGGGGAGTGGGATTGCACTTGTTCCTGCTGGCTCTGCCCCCACTCTGCTCATATTTATGCAAGTATGAACTGCATGTGAGTAGGTTCTTTCAGACATTTCACCAGGATAGAGCTGTGATTTTAAGTCAGAGCACACATGATGCCACAGCTTCTGTTATACAGTACAATTTTGGTTTCACGTCAATAACATTTTGTAGACCAACACAGTTGGTGTTGCTGACAAATGTATTTTTAAAAAGCTTTTAGAGGAGAATCTTCTAATATTATAGAGGAAATCAGACAGTTTAGAAAGCAAAACAGGATCAAGGGTAATCTGGAAGGAGTGGTGAAATTATTGGATCAATGGTAAAATTACAGGATAAAATTATTATGCACCTTTGGATTTCTAAACTCTTATGACCTTGAACTAGAAAGACAATACAGGATGTACAGCTCCTACATAAAAGTTGCACACCAAAGGAGCCACACAAAAGCTATGTTTTTAGCATGTGGAGTTCAATTATTTCTTCCCTTACCAAACAAGCCAGAGATTTATACCTGGAAAAAGTATGATTGGAAAGGCTGCTCCTTGTTCTCTTCATCCACATACAGTCCTCCCACTACATAAACCTGCTTCTGTTTAGTGACTATGCTGGAATGATTTCTGGGAATCTGTTCCGACAGCGCTGCCAAGTAACATTCATTCTCTGTGGGGTCATAAGCCACAGAAGCTGTATCGTTTATGAGAAGAATAAGGTCTTTAGTAAACATTCCATGCCTTGGAATATCATTTAGGTAACCAGGAAGCAAATCTTCGTCCCCCACGTCACCATTAACCTCTCCTTTGCCCGATTTGCCTGCACCTTTGGTTGGCTCAGGCAGTTTCCCAGCAAAGGCATCTTTAATAACCTTAATCTTTTTTGAAAGATCTGGGTTGTTTTTGATGATTTCATCCTTCTCAACATGCTCCTTGAAATATTTCTCGTCCATCAGGCGAAAGCGGATGCAGTCAAACACTTCTCCGAGGTTCTTCGCTCGATTCTCTTTATCCGCTTGCACCCATCTCATCACAGCCTCAAAAACCACTTCCTCCTTTTCGATGTTCAAGCTGTCTGGCGAAATCACGGAGATCAATTCGTGATGGGCGAGCTGCCTGAAGTCCTCTTCTTTGCAAATCTTCACAAAGTGGTCTGACACAAAGTCACGGGCGGACAGGGCAAGTCTCGGGCAGTCGAGGAGGAGACCTAATCTCAGGATGGCCAGGCAATTGCCAACAGCAAGTCTCTTCTGGAGGTAAGAAACACAGACAGTGAAAACGGAAGGGATTTGAAAGCGGCTTGCCAAAGCAAAAATATCTTGCACGTTAGAATCGTTGAGGTCAATGCTTGCAGAATAAAGGTACTTAAGAATCATATCTAGGATGACAGGATCGACATTGTCCAGCACCACCTCTTTCTTTTTCTCCTCGCTTTGCTCCGATAAGAAGTACTCACGGAAATAAGGACTACAGGCTGACAGAATCAGTCTGTGGCAAGGGAGACTTTTATCCCCGGCTTTTAGGGAACAATCAACAAACTTTTTCTCTTCCAAAAGTTCCCTAAGGCCATCTTGAAGAAGCGTGGATTGATAAAGCCGAAGCTCTTCCGCAAGTTCTCTTCGGGAATCCATTTTGTGGAACGACTGGGCAAGGAGGTAGGAGAGCCCTCTTGCTGGTACCTAGGTCTGCCTGAAAAAGGCAGATCAATGTGCTCTGCCCGGCCTGAAGCTTCTGTAATTTAATCTGGCCAGCTAAATATAGGTACAGACTTTCACAAGCTGGAATTTAGGGTGGATGGTGTGGAAAGAAGAGTGGAGCTTGCAGCTGTCATGGGTTGAAAGAAGCAACTGTTGCTTTTAGTCACTAGGGAACCACTTTTACTTGGTTACACACACTGAATCACCAAGATTACTTGCAGAATATAGTTAGAACCTGTAGTCAGCAAAGGTGCAGAATTAGAACCAAGGCAGTTACTATGAAGTAGGTCTTTAAAATGCTAATATTACTCAAGCAAGATGGGAAAATGTGGAAGCCAGCAGGTGGAACTATGATAGCCACTCATAAGTGAGTCATTGCATTCATTTAAAAGATTGTTTCAGAAAAATCAGGCCAGTGCCTATGCCTATGAAAACAAATTCCAATGAAATATCTGCTAGATACAAATATAAAGTTACTTTCATTTAATAACATATTCACCCTTTAAGCGATGGGGAAATGTCCACTGATTTAAAATAAAAACAGTATTGCATCCCAAAATGTCAGTGATCTAGTATGTGTGCTTAGCCAGACTGGGTGTACTTTTCATATCATTCAAGAATGATAAAGGAGCTGCTGCTGGAGTCAAAGCAAGAACGTAAGATTTCTGGGAACACAGTGGCTTAAATGAATCAATAGGTGCAATTCTTCTACTACTGACATATAAATTCTAATTTTAAATGGACCAACCCTGCAATTTTATACAATTTACTGAAATTCACCTTTTACTTTCAATATAACTTTCATCAGAAGAAATGGGTTGGATGTAGGACTAAGTTAGTCACACTTTGGGTTGGATGTAGGACTAAGTTAGTCACACTTATGCTCCATTGAAAAGGAAGTGAAAAATTCAGTCATGAGTAACTGAAGTTTCAATGATTCCAGTGGGACCTAAAGTGTAACTTAGGCTGCATTCCTGACTCCACCTACCTGACAGTAAACCTCAGAATTCGACAGAACTTACTTCTGAGTAGACATAGGATTACACTCTTAAATCTGGAGCTAGCCCTACATACTTATTTAGGAAAGATTAACTGGGTTTTTTCTCAATGTATACTCAACAGATCAGCTGCTAAAATAACAGCTGGATGAACAAGTCATTTGACATTTTTCCATTTACAGAAATTGTGTGCATGGTATGGTCTCGTGAAAACTTAGCAGCTGCCTCTCTCAAACAATAACTGACATTTAATTTTGCATGCAGCATACTGTTGGTTCACTGCATGGAAAAATTATGTTGTGATACTCCTACAGGTAAACAAATTTGACAAAAACAAAGCTGGAATGAAATTTTTGATGAACTATAGTATTATGCAATTTTACATGTGCGTGCGCACACACATACACATGTCATTCTGTTTGGGACTCGCTTGAAGACAATGGGTGGAATTTATCACTGTGAAGCTTTATTTAGTGGAATTCCCAGGTGGAATTCAGTGGAATCCCCAGGCGTAATGTTACTGGCAAAGCCGAATCACAAATGGTGTGGTCAGTGTGCACCAAATCTGTACTCGGTAATAGTTAGTAAGTAAAATGGAAATAAATATTGAACAGATAAAAAGGTACAATGACAAGACAAATTCAACATTTGTCACCAGTAGAATTCATAAAAGTAAACTTCATTTCTTAGCATACAACCAGGGTAATGGAATGTGCAGTATATTGGTGGAATTGGTGGAAGTAAGAGTAAGATTTAATGACTGGGTCATAGTTGGAAATTCAGAAATACCACATATTATCTCATGTTATTTCCTT
Source organism: Podarcis cretensis (assembly GCF_951804945.1). Classification (NCBI taxonomy): domain Eukaryota; kingdom Metazoa; phylum Chordata; class Lepidosauria; order Squamata; family Lacertidae; genus Podarcis; species Podarcis cretensis. The sequence goes on along the minus strand of NC_137170.1, from coordinate 113,679,815 downwards.
AAAAATATTTTTATTTACACTCATATGAGACCAACACATATTCTAAATAATCAAATATTTTTAAATAATTTTAAATGTAACCACTGAAAGCACTGTATACTTTTACAAAACTGTACATTCCATGAATATATAATCAAATATATTTTATTATAACATGACAACTATTCACTGTACATCATTATCTATTCCTTGTTGTAATAGTTTTCTTGTAAATATAATCGCTATAAAACAGGGAGCTGTAGCTTTTTCAATACATGACTTTTAGAGACTAAACAGATTAATTAAATGTTGCATTAAAATAATGTCAACCCATTACTTCCCAGAGTCCTTGCAGTGTGAAGCCATCTTTTAGTTTTTCTATGGCAAGCCCCAACTCTTCAGAAAAAACAGGCTCACGGTCCTGTTGCTTTTTTTCAGGAAATGAGGAAGAGAGGAAATGCAAGAAAACGAAGGTTAATACTGTATAATCAATTAGGCCATTAGGAACTAACACACTATTAAGTTTTCACTAAAAATAAAATAAAACCATACCTTATTTCCATCAGCAAAATAAGCCTACAACAGAAAAGTAAAAAAAAAAATTAAAACCTTAAAAAGTAATTGTCTAAGGGTGCTACGTAATGTTAGTCATACTCAAAGCAGACCCACTGAAATTAGTGGGCCTACAATTAACATTATATATCATCTTAAATATTTTAATTATAAACAGCACAACCTTGTGTATGCCTACTGAGAAGCCCCACTGAGTTCTATGGGGCTAATTCCCAGGTAACTGGATAGTACTGCAGCCTAAGAATTGAACATTTGTTAATTCAAACACAGACACCAAGTAACTCAGTTCAATTAAATACTTTTGGATCTAATTGTTTAATTATCTGTTATATCTGAAGTGGTTATTAAAACCATGTACTGCCATTTTGTTTCATTTCCCCCTTATTCAGTATGAGTAACTCCATTTTACACTCTATCAAATAAAAGAAAAATCTCTTCGCCTTGACAGATTTATAAAATATAGTATTAAACAAAGTAATTTTTTCTGCCAGTTTTCAACTGCCAGTTTTCTGCCAGCTAGTTTAAACACAAAGGAAATGCTTTGATCACACATAACCTACAGCAATTGTGAGCAGCAATTAAAACAGCTTTTTTCACTTTGATACACCACACTGAAACAGAGGTCAGGACTGTTGATTATTTCAACAGCATTAACACTCTTTAAGAAATGTGTTCTAGTGTCATGTCTTTGGTGACTGTCAAACAAAGAGTGAAATATTCACATGAGAAAGTTATTCACATTTCCTTCCTTAATGAAGTAAGGAACCCAAAGGTGCTCAGCAACTCACCAGATATTTGAAGGCATACTGAAGAGGTAGAAGATATGTGATAGCATTTTGACCTTTGAAAAATCCAGTGTGATTGTAACAGATGTATTGTCACAGGTGCTCACTATACTGTGCAAGGGACTTCTGCCTGTGCTACAGGATTTCCCCTTCCTGCTCCCAAGGGTCTCTGGAATTAAGGTGACTTTTAAAGGACCTCAGAAGTTTTATTTTGTTTGTCTTTTACAGGGTAAAAAATAATCATGTGTATTCTTATCACTTCATGCAGCTGGACCACAAGAACAGCATAGCTTCAAAGGGATTGCCAGCTGAAATGGAGCCACTCTGTTTAATCACAAACTCAAATGAGTATGAAACATGCAGGTGAGCAAGATATAACCTACTGCAAGTAGTCTCCCATTCTTCACAACCAAGAATTTTTCTGTGAAATATAGGGTTGGACCCAGAAATGAATCCTATGCAGCGGGGAATTCCTGGCCACACCCCCCCCCCCGCTCTAGTCCTCCATTACCAAAAAAACACCTGCTCCCAAGTGTCAAGGGACCCTCTGAAAGAATAAGAGGAAGAGTTTGGATTTGATATCCCGCTTTATCACTACCCGAAGGAGTCTCAAAGCGGCTAACATTCTCCTTTCCCTTCCTCCAATGTGGGAAACAATGTGGGATTGAGTACAGGGGCTTTGGAAGCACAGGAACCAATTTGGTGGGGCTGCCTTCCACAAGCAGAAGTCCCTCTGCACTTGCACTAGGCATATTTGGATCCATTCCACAAAGTTTTGTAATCTTCCCATAGGATCAGAAACATTAAGTGATGCGAACCCTGACCCTGTAGGTCAGAAGGAAGCTATGCTGGGCCAGTCACAGTAAGCCATAATTCACAGTTTATCATAAATGCTGTCCAATCTCTTCCACTTCTCTCTCCCATAATGCAAGTGGGAGGATCAAGCCACAAGGTTTACAGTGATATCAGAAATGGGGATCATGTTTTTTTTTTTGGCTTGTCAATTATGGTGTGTCAGGGAGAGAAGCCAAGCTTTTCCGCTTGATCATCCCACACACACTAGCGCAGGAGTGAAGTGGAAGTGATCAGGCAGCATTTACAGTAAGCCATTAACTGTGATTTACGGTGATGTGTGAATTGCGTCACAGAGTTCAGGGGAGGGTCAAAGTATGCACAGGACTACAGAATTCGAGGTAAATCAACAGAGGATTATTATTTTTCTGTAGAACCTTACCACAAAAGCATCTGTCTGCTCATCTGCCTCAATCTCTACATCATCCTGTATTTGTTCCACAGTCAGATCTTCTAGCTGCTGAGGCTGAAAATTAATAAATGAAAGAAAACACTTTTCAATCTAATCTTTAAATCTTGTTAAGTAAATAGTAGCTGGTTTAATTTCTATAAATCGTATTTTAAAAATAGGAATACCTTTTCTTCCATTTCGTAATCTACGCCAAATATAGGATTAACTGAAAAGACTTGATGCAATGATTTTATTTCTTTTGCTGTTCCCTCTAGTTTTTCCACTGGGTCAATCTTAAATCCAAGCACATAACCACCAGTCTGTAAGAGAGTATATGTTGAAAGAAAACATATCCGATTGCTATCCCACAGTATGATGACCCAAATTCAGTAAAACCATTTTGGCTGGAACTGTGCTACAAAATGTTACACTGTATCAACGATAAGCCACAGTTTTATTAGGAAGATGAGGCAAAGCATTATCAAATTGAATCATGCTCAAGTATTTAAAACATTCAGATATATTGACGCAATACAACATCTATATTAAATAAATATAGCAATTTAGTGGGGCTTTGCATTGCATTACATGTTCATTATTAGTCACCATATTTTTATGAATGGCTATAATTGTAAATATAGTGTTACAAAAACAACGGAACAATTCCAGGTTGAAAGCTATTTTTAAGTATTAATCTCAACTGTGCCATGTGGAAAGTAATCAGCAATGACACATTCAAAATTGTGATTCTGAAGCTATTTATTCACAAACAGTTCTACTCCCAAGAACTACTAAGGAGCAAATCATTTCAAGACTCTAAACTTTTACAGGGGCACAGCACTCAAAAATAGCAAGTGACCAAGCTGATATGCTGGTGTCTCATTCAGAGATTTGATTAGTCACCTGGTGCTCATTTATCATAGTCATTATTCTGTGAACTCATAACTAAGCTCTTCAGATTGAAAAGATCATACTACCATGACATCCTAATCAAAGCAGCAACTTCCTCAGGAATAAATACCACCAAGTATAGGTGCTTGATTGAAGATGTTTTAGAAATGTCTTAATAGAGTTTTGTATGGAATGATTAAAAAACTGAAGGAAGTACAATATACTGAGTTCTTACCGCCTGAGAACTCTCAATGACAAGTGCCAAGCCAAATTTTGAGTCTCTGATCTTTACTGAACGCTGGTTGAAAAGTAAAAAGAAACAAAAAAATTGTTTGTTAAAAAGAATGACTGAAATATGACTCCTTAATAGAATTAACTGAAATTACTGACACTGACTCCATGAATTACTCTCTTTCCAGTCACTTGTAATTATAAATGCACATGAATTTTTAGTGGAGAAGAACACTGAGAACATTGAAAAGTTGGAATATATCTTATCTGGAAACTTTGATAAGAATTCTGTTCATATGCCTCTGACAAAAAAAACTATAATGCTCAGCTAGCAGCACTGGCGAAATACCATGGAAACCATATAAACTGACCCATGTTTTAAAAGAACTAGTGTACCATAGTGGTAAAGAGTGTGAGCTATGAGCTGAATTCCTCAGTACAGAGGAAATGCTATTGGCCTGATGCAAAGATGTAGATGAATCTGACTGCCGATTTTGGAGGTAGAATATCCTTCATGTTCTCTCTATGAGCCTAAAAGCTGACCAAACACAAAGTTTTGTCCATCAGTGTATTTCTGCATAAGCACTGCCTGATAAGGAAATATTAGATAATGCATGTCACAGCAAACTTATCCAGGACAAGTCTCTAACACCAAAGACACTGTACCCCTTCCACCATCATCCAGCTAAAAGACTATTCATTTCAACCACCAGAGGAAATACATACTGCAAACCCACAACTTATGCACATTTAACTTGTGCACATTCAGCTCTATGTGCTTTGCAAATTTAAAAATTAAAACTAAAAAGGGGGTGGGCATCTGGGAAAAAGAGACTTTGGCAATCCTACCCGCCATTGAACCCTATGTGTTTTGACCATACACAATTTTGGCTTTAGGCGCAATCCCTGAAATGTAACCCCCCATGCAAGCTGCAGGCTGACTCTATGTACTTCTAAGATTTGTCAGCTTTGTCAAGTTTATATTAATATCCATTGACACTTGCCAAAAATTCCATAGTATTTCTTTGGAAATTCTATATACAACAATTAAAATAAGGTAACCCATATTAATATTTAGGCAAAAATATTGTGCTGTTATTGTACTTACAATTTGTAGATATGGGATACTGACATTAAAGCTGTCATTCATATTAGCATGCCAAACTACTCTTACATTTGTAACAAAAAAGGTACCCAGATTTCCCTAGGAAAGAGAGAAATTATAATTAGTTGGTACTAGTCTTCTATAACACTATATTAGGTCCCTCTGCATTTAAAATGTAAAGAGAATAGCTTTTACAAAATCCATTGGTGAAACCCTTACTGCAGCAAACCAGGGTTGAACCATAGTACAGTATAAGAAGCTTTCCATTACATTTACAGGACTCAAAATAATATACCATTCAATGGCATGCAAGACACATATGCCAAAGTTAAAATAGCAGTATACAAAAATAACTTTTTGCTCTGCAATATTACTTTTGTGTCTATTTTCACACACTAAAATAGTCACCACACTCTGTTTCACATGCCAAATGAATATGGGTTGCATCTTGAGAAATGCAAGATGAAGGAAACTTGTGGAAGTGACCTTCCAACCTTCTGCAGTGGCCTTCTAAATGTTTCTCCTCAGGAACAGGGACCCTCTGAAATGGGGTGGGGTGGGATACAGAGAACTCTGGAAGATGGGTGGACCGATTGAAACTGGGCAGAACCAATTTGTGCCAGGATAGCTCTTCTTTCCTAACATGGTTCTGACCAATTTTGGTTAATTACCCTCTCCTCCAGCAGCTCCTTGTGACCCAGTCAATACCACAATGGAGGGTCCCCTGAACCTCAGGAGTGTCTTTTAGGGATTGGAGGACAGGGCAGTAGAGTGGGCAGGGAAGTCCCCTACTGTGAGCTTCCTTCCACTCACGGTTCTCAGGAAACAGCCTTATGAAATTCAAATAATATGACAGAACTTGCACATAAATATTAAAGAGCTAAGAATATTCTGCTGAACCTCAGTGCCATGTATTTTTCAAGTAGTCAGTTTCACAAGGTGGTTTCAGAACTTCTTTGTCAGATTTTGCAGGAAAGGCTTTAAAAAAATCACATTCTTAATTTCAGTTTATGAATATATTACACTGTACCTGATCACTAGATAAATTCCAGACACCATTTATTTTGTCATATACTTGTTCTTTGGGTAACAATCTCAACTGCTTGTTTTGAATTAATGCACATCTCAGCTTCAGCTCACGGTACATTTTTGAAGTTTCATAAGCTCTAGGAATAATAAAACATGGTTTCAAACAATGATAAAAATGGGAAAAAAATATTTATACTCCTCACTTAACCAATTTGCCTCCTCTAACTTGAGCAACATGGAAGTAATTATGCCAGAGATTCCTGAGTTTAGCTTGAAGGGAAACCTCCACAATGGGGTGGCCCTTCCTCAATAAGATCCTTTATCCTAAAAAGGCATTTATCTGCCCATCCTGAGAATATTCTTATCTTGAAATATAAGGGTTGCTCTGTGTATTTGCATACATATGCATGCCAATCCCAAATCATTACCATTTCCTCACTGAACAAAATATATGCAAACCTTTCATTCTAACATTTATTGATTATATGGCACATGCAACTAAACCAACTAACTTCATTAGGATTATGCTTCAGCAAGCATTTCCTGCTTCTGTGCAAGACTAACACTTTTTAAAATAAAAAAAGCTCAAGTACCTGTGTACAGCAATAACAGAGGCAAAAAGTCTGGGGCTTCCAGGAACCACATTTGTAAATATGAATTCAAAACGTGTATTGTTACATTTGGTTAATATATAGAGTGCTTCTGTCTGGCCTCTTAATTTCTGTAAGAGAAAAGATTTATAAGATTTAGTATATTAGTACCGCAGTTTCCAAAAGAAATTAACAATCTTAATATTTATGTATTCTCAGTATAATCAGAAACCAGTAACAATTTCCAGGGTGGTAGCCATGTTAGTCTGTTGCAGCAAAAGTGTCTTCTCACACTTTAAAAACTAATCAATTGCTACAAGCTTTTGCATAGTAGAGTCCACTTTATTAGATTCAGGAATTTATTACCCTAATCGAGATAAAAGGGTTTTTATACCACTACTAGTATTACTTAAGTAATTAATTGGGGTTTGTTTGGAACTGTTTGTCTTTTACCACTACAAGTATTAATTAACTTACCAGTGCCAGGATATCTGTGTTACACTCAACACTACTTTGTGAATGTTCACTTTACTTATTCTGCATAAACTTATTTTGTAGACATAGTAGTATCCATCTAAGTCAAATTCAGAGGGCACCCACTGAAATCAACTGGTCACTCTGAATATGACTTAGCTGAATATAACCCCTAAGCTTTAAATGTTGTAGTCTGTATTTTTCTGCATTTCATTTCTCTCTGACTTTACTGCTTACACAGCCCTTAAGGTGTCACAAGGCTTTTTGTTGCTTTTGAAATTCATAAGACTTGCTGACAATTAAATGTTTTTTAGAAGAACTGGAAAATCATGTCATTTGACGAGAGCATGCTATATATTTCCAAATACGCTCTAATTCAAAATTTGTTTCGTAAACTCACCGAGTTAGCAGTTCTTGTTGTTGTGCTTACAAAACAATTGTAGCCAACAGCTAAGCAATCAGGGAAAACAAAAACAGTATTGTTAAAGATGTCACTGAATATCTCCAGATATCTGTCTGGTATATATTGTTGTCTGGAATAGAAAATTGCCCAAATTAAACTTAACCTGGTGTGCCAGTTGATTCCAACACAAGGGTTCCTGCTAGCACAACAGGTCTTCCTCCCTCTCCACCCCACCTCCCCCAAATCTGCTCTGGAGGGTCAGGAGAAATCCCAGAACAGCACAAAGGGGAAGGAGAGGGGGGTATTTCCATCTGGCAAGCAGAAATGCTTGCTCTGAAGGAATGATCAGATGAATTCATTAAATTCATTAAATAAACCATTAAATTGAATTCCTCCCAATGAAATCACTGTGTGACAGCTATGTACTAATTGTAGCTGCAGGAACACGTGCTGCTGCTATAATAGTAACCGATTCACAGGTAAACTCAACTAAATTAAACGAAACCTACTCCCAGGTAATTGTTTATACCACTGCAGTCTAATAAGACTTGCTTCCAATAACCAGAGGCTGCAATTTTTCCAGTGCTTATTTTTCCATGGAACATTTTCTGTTTCATAGTAACAATAAACACCAATAAACGCCAAAACAGTTTTAGCCAAGTTTGGCACCTTCAATATTTTTTGGTTTTGTTTACTAAATACAAGTAAAAAAAGCAGGCTAATCACTGTCTAGGGCAGGGTGGTCCAACACGTGGCCCAAGGGGCACATGCGGCCCTCAATGCCTTTTTGGTGGTCCTCAGCAACATTTGATGGGCCCCCCACATCCTTGTGCTGCCTTCCCAAAGCCAGGGGGCATAAAATTTTGGCCTCACTCCTTCTCCCCTGGGTGCAACAAGGCAGTGTGGAGCCTGCAGATTCTATGTCAAAGTACTCTTGGGGCCCACTTGGAAAGAAAAGTTGGGTCACCCTGCTGTAGGGCATGATAAATTTTCCAGAAACCACACAGCATTGCTTACTTTTGAGAAGACATGTGCAGCATAGTTATCTCCAAAACTTTTATTTTACTTTTCTTTCGAAAAACCTTACAACACACACACACACACACACACAGAGAGAGAGAGAGAGAGACAAAGACAGTTCCTTCCCTCAGGGTAACAATCCAAAAAGACATGACACAAAAGGAAAATGGATCGGGAAAGAGGAAAAAATAAGCAATCTCAGGTACAAGAGCTTAGTTTCAAGTCCTTTCAATGACCAGTTGGCAGTGGAAAAGTTCAAGAAGAAGAAGTGCCAAAGTATCTGAGCACACTGTTAAGAGTGGCCTTCTTGAAGCTTGATGTAGTGGCTGCTGCCAGAGGATAGTTAACCCTGATGTCAGAGTTTTCTTAAATAAGAGATGTATGGTGCAGACCTACCACCCCCCCAGCCAAGTCTATCCATGGTCTCAGGTCCCAACCCACATTTGTCCACAATTAACTACATGTTTACAAAAGGCTAAGCTACCACAAATGCTATTTATATGAACAGAATTAACATCACTTTGAAGAATACTATTTGTTAGCAGGTAACTGTATCTTACTAGACTAGACACACTGTAGAAAAACAGCTTTAGAGCTAAGTTGACATGCCCTTGATAAAGATCATGAGCAAATAAGAAGAGCCTGAAAAATTTCTGCCCACCTAGTTTTATAACCCAGTAAAGGGCAAACCAAGTTTCTGGTTGCCAGCACACTGGACCTGAAAGAAGGCTGGCCACAGTACGTCATCCTTATTTATAATTTTTTAATATTATATCAGTCTGAAAGTTGTCCAACATTTAAAGTTAGTAGTGTGATGAGTCGTATGCTGAATCAGAACGCTTTTTATATGAAGTGACCTTAGGAAGTATGAAACACTGTGTGCTCCCCACAAATAAAATAGACAATTACAGTGTGAGTTGGTAAGGGACAATGCAAAGTCTGCAAGGCTTTCTTATTTTCAAGAATGCCAGATATACCTAAGGAGAGTTAGAATTTTCAGTATTTTCCAGAATGTTTTGAGAACATTTACCAACGCATTGTTTACACGGGAATAATTATGTCAATTCTAACTACTAATACAAAGATAATATACATAACGTTAATAGAGTGATGAAGGTTACAACGAAACCAGAGCCTTCCACTCTGATCCTAATGGTGTTTCACAGCTCTGAAACTATTGGGACTTTCAAGCATATGCACTTAACACTGGGATGTAAATGTCTCTCTTTGAAACAGCAGCAGCACCAGGTAAAGGAGAAAAGCTTTTGATTGACCAGTTATTTTTTTTAAATGGTATAGAAACAAAGGAAGGGATACTTACAGAGGTTGACTCTAGGCAATACAATGGAGTGCCAAATAATTCTCAAGTTTGTTACCAAAAGTCTGCCTGGAAATTAAAAAAAAAAGGGGGGGGAGGAAATCACCAGTTAATTTATAGCAAAATTATTCTAATACTAGACAGACAGAAAACACAAAGGCTATCCTACTCAATCCTATGTACTCAGTCAGGATCTTCTACACCCAGTATCCCCCATCCATTTATTAATGTCACATATATAAAACAAACAAGTGGGATGTGCCACAAAATATGGAGCACTCCTGTCCTGGGTTTCAGCAAGCCATGACCTTTTCTAATATACTCCATTCCAGCCCCACCACATTTTTTGTTTTTTCTCCCAAAGAGCCAGCTTTTGATTCTGTGGTCACTTGGCTTGCTCAGTTTGTGACGCTTTTGTACTACTGCAAATCTAACAATCTCCACAAGCCTACTGATACCTCCCTCTTGTGCATGGATGGTGATATTTTGACTACATAAGGGTTCCCACTCAGAGAATGAGTTTACTATTTGGGGTAGGGTCATTGCTCAGTGGTAGAACATCTCCTTTGCATCTGGAAGGTCCCATGTTCAACTCCCAGCAACTCCAGGTAGCACTGGGAGAGAACCCTGACTGAAACCTTAGAGAGCCAGTTACTGTAAACAGCAATAGGGAACTTGATAGGCCAATGGTCTGAGTCAGTATAAGGCAGCTTCCTATTTTCCTATGCAGAATTCTAAGCATAATAACCCATTCAAATCTGCTGTACAAGAAAATAAGCAGAAATGAGTGAACTGCAACTATATTAGAAAAAGAGATTGGGCAAGCAAACTACCGCAACGAAATCAAAATCTTTCAGGACCTACATACTATCTAAGATCTGCAGGAGGGGAAGAAAGGGAGCTGATACTACATAAATCACAAGGAAAGGATATAAAGGCAAGTTATAAATATTTATAATAAATAAATAAATACACATGGCGATCTTGGACATCTGAACCGACACATCATCGTAATCTCTAATAATAGCAAACTCAGGTGGCCCAGTGCCAATCACTTGGGAAGCAAAATCCTGCAATCCAAAAATAAGGTCATGGCTTCTACATATGTGGGGAATCCCCCAGGCATGCAGAAGAACACATATTTGTGAAACAATAAAATAACGCTGGGCGGAAGGTGGGAAATAACCCTCCAAAAACTGCCTGACAAGAACCTGCAAACTTTTAGCTTGGAACAGAGTGCTGGTAGCACTTGAGAAAGAGGGAGAAAGGGTCAATAGAAAGCAGAAGTTGTACCTTTCTCTCCATTGTTTCCTTTGGTATCTTCAATAGGATCCAAACAGTCAATGAGAACTTCTCCTGGTCTCATTTTCATTTGCCTATAACAATATTGCATGTTAAGTTGCTCCTTCAACCCTTTGTTTTCTTTTATTTAGGTAAACCAGTTGTAGTAAAGTTAGTCTTAGTTAGAAAATTATTCTTTGGTCAAGTAAGAGGAGTGAAGCCTTGTGGGAGTTTCATCAGCCACAAGGACCCTGGGAAAGAAGTTGTGTATCTTTAAACTCTAGACTAGATGGCTCCTTAGCTGAAAGCTTTATTGGAACCAAGGAAGCCTTGATTTAATGAAAAGATCTAACACCTGAGTTTGAGGGTGTAAACATCCCCCCCTCAGTGATGCTATCTGTCCTTGAATTGCTTAGGGATGTGTCTCTGGCTAATTTCCACGGAAGGGAGGAACCCCTTTGATTTAAAGTTTGGATTTCAAATTGGCCCAGCTGTCAAGAAGTAAATTGATTGACCAGCAAGCCGGTCATTGGTGTATTCAAAAATAATTTGAGTCTTATGATTGGCTTGAAAGTTACGACGCTAAGTGCGAACTGTGAATAAAAGATCAGGGAATTGTCTTGATCTTTGCTCTTTGCTTTCGGTCTATGCCATCGCTCTGCAATTTGCAAAGATGCCCGGCTCTATTGTTCCATCCTAATAGCCGTCGTTTCGTCCTTTGAAATGGAGATCTTCAAAAGCCTTCAACTTGCAGAGTCCTAAAGATTTCAGCTATCCTATTGAGGGTTAGAGCTTGTGAGTATGTATAGCTAGTTATACTATGTACCTTTGTTATTTTCTTATCTGTAACGTTCAAAAGAGTGCCTGCTATTCTAGCATGTTTTTATGTTATTTTTAAAATAAACCTTTTAAGAATAAAACTGTTTTAGTTTGTGTGCCTTTCCGGAGGGAATAGCTAAGTCCTAGCCTTACGCTTGGTTACACTCTACCGTAGAACTTCTGCCTGCAAGTCTGTGGATGCAGCTTGCGGAACAGGGGGACAGCCAGGTTAAACGGGTCACAGCCTTCTCCCTGGGTTGTGATTCTGGGTCCCCTGGACAAGAGGGAGTGGTGGCAGCCCTACCGGGTCGTGTTTGTTCTGTTTTGGAAAAAGTAATTAGCCCGCCAACCTTGCCCTGGGCGTCCTAGTCTGGCCGGAGAGCAGAGACAGGAGATGGGAGGGGCAAGCGGTTGGGGGTGAACATTACTACACCAGTAATATCCCATTGAAACATTTTGGGACAATAATGCTCACCATGCATACACATAAATCCAAGATCTATAATGACTTTGGAATAAACTTGTCTTCTCCCTAACCAAATAGAGTCATCTTTCCAAATGAAACACTAATTGAAATGGCAGAGTTGCGCAATGACATTCACCTATCTGCATTTTGCATTACTTCTCATGAGTACTGAAAACGTTAATCAAATGTTTTAACTGTAGGTTCCAATCAAAGTAGTTCCCTGCAATAAGGAATGTGTGACATCTTGGTAAGCTTGTTTCCATTCTGAAAGAAACAAGTTTATTTATTTTTTTAAAGTGCTATTAATCCATCTTGTTATTTAAATAATCCACTGGAAGCCACCAGTGACAAGGAATCACAAACAGGTGGGTGCACAGAATACCATGCAGGTGAATGAGCAGGCCAAGTTCTCAGTCCCTTCTCTAGGCACAGGTCAGAAACCAAGCAAGCTGGCAGAGGATGGGAAAACCCCTCCTTCATGCCCATCACAGATATACAGAGGGGCTGCTGGAGGAGGGTAGGGCTCTCTATCCTTCCTCAGTCAACCTCCTTGCCCCCAGCAAGCTAACAATTTTTCCTGGACCTATTTACGAAGTTGCAATTGGTCACATCTCCAGGGCAAGTAGCAATGGTCAGTTCCTGGCCAGCATGACCAGCATAGCCACTCTTTTATCCTCTATGAATTTGTCCCAACATTTATAGTCATCACTACATCTCATGGCAGCGAATTCAAGCCATCTTGCATCAACAGGCACATGGTACATATTTACAGACCTGGTGAAACAGTTTGTATAAAGTATAACCTGTATAAACAAGTCTAAAATCACGTACTTGTCTGTTCTGTCCAGGCCAGACGCACCTTTTTCTCCTTAAGTATTAGCCATGGAGAGAGATATTGCTGCAGTTTAGATTGTCAATTTGACCAATTACCAGTTTAAAAAATGACAGGCTACACTTTATCCAGTTTTTTAAAAAATCTTCATTTGCGTCAGCCACAAGCCACAGCAAAGGAATAAATAAAATGCAGATATAGCTAGATGGTTGGCTATACAAAATACGTTCCGAAAAATTACGACTATACAAATAAAAGAGTTAATAACTGTCCTTGATCTTTTATCCCGTTTGATTTCACTTCTTTTATCCCCTTCTTCTTCCAACGAGTCCCTCTCCCAGCCCCACTCATCCTCACAATAACCCTGTGAGGTAGGCTGGGCCTGAGAGACAGTGGTTGTGTGAACGGGAGAAGAGCTAACCCGAAGATCTAATCCGGAGGCTGCATACAAACCGCATTTTAAAGCACATCTCCCCCCTTCAAAAGAATCCTGGGCGCTGTAAATATTAAGACTCAGATAGTTACAATTCCCAGCAATTCCTTAAAAGTACGACGCCCATAATTCTTTTAGGGAGCAACAAATATGCTTCGGACGGGCTTTAAAGGTGTAGGGAAACTATATAAACTCAATAAATAATATTGATATTGACATAATAATATATCAAGCGCGACTTTTTTGGGTTCAGGAGCGGAGAGGCCGTTGGCGTCCAGGGACCTGAGGAAGCTCGCTTAACAAATAAAAGAGCCCCGAGAAGAGCCGTGCCCTAGAGAACGTGGGGAACCAAAGACGCGTGTGCGAATCCCGAGTTTTCTTTTTAACGGCGAGGGCGGAACCCTCGGCGCCCGCAAGATGGCGCTGACAGACTTGAAGGAAACGGCGCTCTCCGCTCTCGGGCTCGCGAGGCCCGGAAGAAGCGGCCGCTTTGCCAACGGCCACTTAGCGAGGTCGCGGACTCCCGCGCGGGGGACGCAGCGAAAAAGGGAGCCCCCGTTCGCGCGAGAACACTCACTGAGAGGTGATGTCGAAGCGGACGTCCCTGTCCTCCCACAGCGAGTCCGCCGTGGCCGCCATGGTGACCACCAGGCCCCGTCTCGGCGTCCGTGCGCCCTTCCTTGGCAACTCCCCGACGGGCGCCGGCTGGGGACAAACTTCCTCGGCGCGACGCGCGAAGAAGCCTGTTGTGCGCATGCTCCGGGCTTCTAGGGCTGTGCGTGCTTTTCTGCTGCAGGCGATCCGTGCTCTCGTTAACGATGCTCGGCGGATCAAATTAGGGATGCCAAGGCGCGCCTGCGCGGTGCATATAGGAAACTGGTTTCCTGGGCTCCTAAGAATGCCAGGCGACCTGGATAGGGATGTATTTATTGCCGAGCCTACCTCCCAGGGCTCTTGCAAGGATCAAAGTGGGGAGAGCAATAATGGTAAACCGCCTGGAGTTCCCTGGAGGAAAGGGAACGTCCATAATAAACGTTCCATCGTGCCCAGTCGGTGGGATTTGTGCGCATTGCTTTCTAACAAGATTTAAAAACCTTCTCAAAAATTATGCCTGCCTGGGACTAGGGATGACGCCCCTTTCGGAAGCTCCGTCCTAAGGGAGGGAGGCTTATCTCCCAACAGCCAGCCGGAGGATTGTCAAAACCTTACTTATAGGAAGGATTCTGGTGGTGCCTAAATGAAAATTCCTTTATTGAAATGATTTAAAATGCTTTGCTTATATTTTTCTAGGGTAATTGCATTTTTCTTCTTTTTGTTTTAGTGTTTGGCGGTTTTATGGTTTTTTTTATAAAAAATATTAATGTCAAGTTGTTTTTTTAAAATAATTATTTAAACATGTTTTTTAGCACCCTTGGGCTACTTGAGGAAAGGCAGGGTATTAAATGTATTAAATAAAATTAAAAATGTCTAGGCTATTATTGCTATGAAATATCACTAAATACCAATATTGTGACAACCAGTATTCTGTTAGTTGGTGGAAAGGTGTGCATGCATATTAAATACAAGTTTGAGATGCCAGCAACTACAATATTTTTAAATAATGTACAATGTGTCTGAAGTTAAGATTTTTGTTAACCACTTTTGTGTGTGGTTGCTCAGAAATCCCACAGACTTCAAAAGGACTTTCTCTTAAGTAAGCATGCAGATTGCAACATTAACATTAAATCCATAAGGCACTTGAAAGAACCAAATAAACTTATGAATTGGACAGAGACTACAGCCTGTATATAAATCTATTTTGAAAGAATATTATTTATTCTTGGTTACATTTTCACAAAAGCAAACATTCAGTTCTAAATATCTTCCTCATATGACGTGATTAAAAGAAACAGTGATTTTTAATTAACACAGTGAGATGAGATGTTAGTTTTGCATCACCACTCAGATTTTTCTAGTGGCACAGAAATACACTTAGTGCAAAAAGTATTTTAGTATAGTTTATGCATAAAGTACCTTTTGCGTGTTTAATGCTGATATATGTATGCTAGTAAACAAAACAAAAAACAAACAAACCTGGAATGCAGATATTTATGGGCATATGCTGACAGAGGTAACAAATTAACAACCCACTTTGAAACATGTATGCAGTACTGATGTATCTACCTGCAGTGCCAGTATTCTACTGAGCAAGCAGTAGTTTTGTGAAACTAGCATGGCATAGTGTTTGATGCCCACATTCTAATCTCTTATATTTTGGCTCAGCAAGTTTTAGGACTGAGCCATATTAATATACAATTTATTTGGATACGTTTAATGTAGCTTTACAGGTACTTTTGCCACGCTGCCTGCTTGTCAATATTCACTTTCAACAGCATAATTGGAACGCTATGAGCTAGTTTGCATATGTTGCATATGTTAACCATGTTTTGCTGCTATATGCACGAGCTGGAACAAGAGCAAAAGTATCACACTTGTATGCTCCCTACTCTCACACAGCCATAAAAAAGACTTGTAGCAGTTACTTTCACTTTTCACAAATCTTGGCTTATCACATATAAAGCGGAGATCGTGGCTTATAACAAACGGGTTAAATAAGGCAGCTTTGTAGCCTATGCTTTGAGGTTAGCTTGTTTAAAAACTAAGGAAGAGAGGAGATGAGGTTCTTTCCATAACTTAGCATTACATGTGAACTAGTCCAATGGGTGAAAAACCTCTAGCACATCATGAGGCATGTATAGTATCTAGAAGACACGGTTTGAGGCAAAAAAAAGGGTCATGTATCATGCCCAAAGTTGCATAACTAGTTTATCAAGTGATGCAAATGACCAAGGAGTTTGTTAGGGTATAATAATGTTTTTAGGATTAACTTGTGCAACCTAAACTGTGCAGCACTCCTTTCTCAGAAGTACGCTTCCATTTTGGGGTTAATTGCAAATAATTGTGCATAGGGTTGCAGCCTTAAAGAAATATCTAATTTCTACCCCTGAGTAACATTTACCTGCAGATTCCAACAGATGGAAATCCTCATTTATTCTGGAATATAGTCCACAGGCAAACTGAAAATTGTGGAGCGAGAATTTGATGTGTGTATAAGGAAAGTGGTACTATTGGTTATAGTTTTGCTGGCTCTATTAGGTTCTTGGAGGCTGCTAGCTCTTGGGAAGGTCCTACAAAGAGCCCTCATACAGGAATTTATAACATTTCCTGGCAAACATAGTACCATATAGCTTTCTAGATTCCCATGGGTAAAACTACATATTACCAGGAAAAGACAGGGTTCTTAACATCATGTTTCTACCATGTTTCTACCATGAGTTAAATGAGACCCTTTTGAATTGGCAAATCACTCCTCCCCATTGTTTCCTGGTTATTTATTGCCCCGGCTGAGCTCCTAAATTAAAAGCGAATGTGGCAGGGGGCAGGGTAAAATCAGCCTCAGTATGGGGAAGTTTCTATTCACAATATAAGATACAACATTTACTTTTGTTTTGTTAATGTTTTACAATCTACAAAGCATACACGCTTGTTTCAGATGTGAAGGGTGTTATCCAATGGTATGGTTTCTGTGAGTAGAACGGAAAAGGAGGCAGCTTTCAGAAATCTTCCCTCCCCCCCCCCTTGTTGGCACCCCAAACCGCCTAAATCAGCTCTAAATCCAACCATCTGAAGCAGATTTAAAGGCTGTTTTCCTTCCCATTCCCATGACACAAGGCCTTACTGTCAGCTGAGCAGTGTGATGATACAATCCGAACGTATGTGTGGGCTCAGTATGTGTCTTAACATTGCACCTGCATGTAAGCTCTGTTTCGGAAATAGAAGATAAACTGCTCCATTGACTTCAGTAGGACTACAGTGGAATAAGTGGTTTGAGGATACCGGTCATCTTTCCTCTTGTTAATCAAGTACAAAATACAAAAAGATCTTAATACATTTGCACAAAATCTCCCCTTTCTTGGCTAACAATCTTTTCTGTTGAATTCTGCTTGGTGAGCGTCTCTGTTAATATCCTTCAGCCATCTGTAAAACAGGACAAGTTATATAATTTGTACTGATAAATATGAATTTCTCTATTAAAGCAAAATTAAATCCGAGTGTTGTGTCCAGAGCTTGTTTCACAATTTCCTGTTATACTGTCTCCCCAGTGTAACCAAGTTCCTTATCAGAGCATCATTGACATTAGATTCTGTGTACACATCATACATCTAAAGCACATCCTCTCCAAGAATCCTGGGATCTGTAGTTTGTTAACAGTACTGGGAACTGTAGCCAGGATTTGTTCACAGGATTCTTTGGTGGGGCCATGCTTTAAATGTATGGTGGGTACACACCAGACTGTGGTTCTCTTCTTTGCTAGAGGGTATCCATTCTTAAGGAAATCAGCCCTGAGTGCTCACTTAAAGGACAGATCGTGAAGCTGAGGCTCCAATACTTTGGCCACCTCATGAGAAGAGAAGACTCCCTGGAAAAGACCTGATGTTGGGAAAGATGGAGGGCACAAGGAGAAGAGGAAGACAGAGGACGAGATGGTTGGACAGTGTTCTTGAAGTATGAGTCTGACCAAACTGCGGGAGGCAGTGGAAGACAGGAGTGCCTGGCGTGCTCTGGTCCATGGGGTCACGAAGAGTTGGACACGACTAAACAACAACAAGGAGTTAGGACTTCTTCCTCGCTTAGAGAATCTGGTAAATAGGAAAGTGAAAGAGCTATTTATCCAGGCAGATGTGTGGGACAGGATTAGAAGAAGGAAACAACGCAGCTTCAGGATGCTCAAGGCATTGATCTATTCTAAGAGGATGTGGCAGGATAGCTTCTTCCTCTAGCAGATTATTGGAACTCATAGAGGGAGGGAAAAAAGAGAAGACCCCCTGAGACACAGTGATCTCCAGCTGCTGCTTGTCTTCTGGCTAGGTCGAAGTCACAACCTTCCTCCACCCTCTTACAAATATTTTGCAGCTGATTTTTTTGGGGGGTGGGTGGGTCCCGCCATGCAGTTTGAGAACATCAGGTTTAAGCCCACAAACCAGTGGGACTACTAACAGTATGGTATTGACAGTGTGTGGCACAGGTCACACAACCTGTATTATGTTGAGAATTACTTTTTCATGCGCAACCTTGATTTTTCAAATTTTATTTCTGAAGCTCTGATCTTGGGTGAGAGTGAAAGGACACACAAGTGTAACATGAACCTCTCCACGATCATGAAGCCCTTGAAAGTGTGATCCTATACAAGTCTATTCATAAGTAAATTCCAGTTTGTTCACTGAGGCTTACTCGCTCATAAGCATGCATAGGAAAGCAGCATTCTTTGAAATATTGGGGCAGTGTCAGCACAGGCTCTTCCCAGAACTACAAGAGTCTGTAGAAAAGCCTTGTTGGTTCCTACCTCAAGAGGAAAATACACAGGTCTTTTTACAGTCTTCCTCGATATCAAAGCGGTTAGCATTTCCATCGCAGCCACCATACCAAAACTGAGCACAAGAATTGGCTTGCTTATCATAATACCATTTTATAATATACACACGGCATGGTCCTTGATCTAATCTTAATTTACATTGTGGAGGGCTCAAGAGATTTTCTTTAAAAAAAACAAAAACAAAATATAATTATTCTCATTATAGTGCTTTACAAAAGTAATTGTGGCAATAAAGTTCAAATTTAATCAAACATTTACCATGTTAGAAGTTAAATTTATGAAGGTAGTGCCGATATACGCTACCCCCCCACATGATGGATGGATAAATGGATAGAGTTTCTTCTTCTCTTCAGTATTTCTCCAATCTTGCTTTACTCACATCTCTACTATTGTTTAAAACTTTTCCTCTCAATTTTTCTCTACCCTTATTAAAACACACCCACCCACCCCTTTTCTGTGTCAATCCCTTCCCATATTCAAACCTATTCCTGCTCATTTTCTCAGCTGCCTCATGTAAGAGAGATAAAAGGTGTGGAGCCCTCAAATATTCCACAGGACAGGCGTCTCCACCACTTCTGTGAAGGTGACGTTCCTGGGTACCACGTGTATACATTAAATCACATATAAAAATCCTGTAATCACCCTCTAAACCTCTGGAAACCCACAAAAATCCACTGAACACCACAATTGCTCCCTCCAAGCCTCCCTCCAAACCCCAACTCTCCACAGGCTTCAAAGATCTGTGCAAAGACTCATGGGATTGCAGTTACAAAGGCTCATGGGATGGCCATTTCCCCCCTTTTCGCACAATTTTTGCTGTTTTCCCTCTTTTTTGCCCCCCTCACGCCCTTTTGCAGTATAAACGTGTTTATTTACTTTCAGGCGTCATGCATATGTGCAGTTGCGCATAAGTCGAATGCACGTAAGCGGGGAGACGCCTGTACCTTCTTTATACTTTGCTCCAACTTCAGCTATTGTTTAATAACCCAATTTTCCTTGCAGTTCCCTCTCCCCTTGCTTTACTCAAACGTCTGCCTTCATTTTCCACACCCGCTACTGCTTCATGCAAATCCCGGATCGCGAGGAGGCAATGCAAATCCTCCAATGAGGGTTGCAGAACGACATCATTACATTTTTATTATATATAGGGGGAAATGGAAGAGCGTTAAAACTTTGATACATGTAATGACCTGGTTTGGGTGTAGGTGGCATGGAGGAAGCTGATGAATGAGAAGGTGGGAGCGTTTTCTCTGCTGTTAGCGATGCCAACGGCGGTGATGACGATGGTGATGATGGCAATGATGGCAGTGCTGAAGTAACTGCTGCAGAATATAATGTTATACACACAGAGAGAAAAAAACATTCAAGAGACGGGATGATATGTCATGTAGCTGATGAAGTAGATTTTAATCCCTGAAGGTTTATGCCATAATAATACCTGCAGTGTCACAATATTATTTGTTATTTTTGCTGCAGCAGACTAACATGGCTACCCCTCTAGGAATTTAAGGAAAGGGTGGTGAGGTTTGTTTGTTTGTTTGTTTTTGTTTTGCCTATGAGACATATCCTGTTAAGAACTAGATTGCAGAAAGAATTACCTTTAACAGGAGACAAAGATGAGAGATCATCAGGTTCCACATTGTAGTTCTCATGAGATGACCTGTGCAATTCTTTGGTCTGAAACAAATTCAGTTTTGTTAATTTTAAAATTTAGTGGGGACTTACCACCAGTGAACTTAACATTTACTGCCCTCAATAACTTAGGCCCCAAATATCTGAAAGGCCAACTCCTTCCCTACAGACCCTCTTAGCTGAGAAACCTCTTGGTAGTTCCACCGCCCTCAAAATTCAGGGAGTGGTGGCCCCAGAGAGGACATTCTCTGTGCCCTAAACTGAAGAATTCCCTCCCCACAAAGCTGCATCTGTCTCTTGCATTGTTCAGTTTTGTCATACGCTGAAGATGCACCTCTCGTCTTTTGATACTGATACATATATTTTTAGAACTCCATCTATTCTTCTGATCGTAAATTGTTTTAATATTGTATTTTTACATTGCTGTAACCCACCATGTCACTTTATAGGGAACAGCAGCTTAGATAGATAGATAGACAGATAGATAAACAAACAAATATTTATTCTGTGATACAGAGAAGCCTAATAGAGACCTGCTTCATTTTACTTCTGTCCACAAAGAACCACTTGTGTTGGTTCTTTGTATATGAAAGTCATATAGGCTTCAAGTTCAAGACTAAAATGTAGGTTCCACAGCTTTCAAATAGTCTTTTCCTGATTTATGGAAACATGAAGCATCAATTAGGTGATTGCAGCAGGCTTTAGATAAGATTACCTTTAAATTAAAAACATTGGAATTAGATCCTTCATTGAAATAACTTAATGGCTAACTAAGCTACTTATTGAAAATAAGTATTCAGTTTCAAAATATTGAGCTGCAAAGGCAGTTCTTTGCAACTAATTTTTAAAGAAAACCTTATCATTTTGTATTTTTCAGCTGTGAACTGTCCTGGGATTCGGATGAAGGGTGATATACAAATTTAATAATTAATAATAATCACTACAAGTAAAAAGAGAGAATCCAGAAAATATCCAGTAGCCAATGAGTACCGGGATTAATGGTTGAGAAGGCTGGCCAAGATTTATAGAATCCACTTTCACTGTTGTTTCAAATTCATTTGATAAAACTGACTGTCCATTATTACTGTTTGTGTGCAATATGTATTGTGAAGAACGAGAAGATACTGAGTGGATAGATGGTCCATTTATGCTTCCTCCAGCTCCAATCCGATTATATATTAAGGCCCCATGTTCATCTTCACAAAACTGGTTAACAAGTTTGGACTCCAAAGCTTGAAACAAAAGAAAATAAAAACCAATTTAAAAATCCCAAATGTTGAAAAAAATACATTTTGTTCAAGAAATAATATTACTCATGTAATTTTCACTATGTTGAAACATTTTTTTTTTAAAGTAATTGTTTCTTAAGTCTTGGGATAGCTGTTGGAACATTCTTTTCTTCACATATGGCAACCCCCAAAGCATAGCCATTTATGTCAAAGTAAATGGGTTGTGTCCAGCTAAGTTTCACTCAGCAAACCCCTTGAAATGTGGGGACTTCGGTTAATAAAGCCCATAAATTTCAATGTGTGTGCTCTGAGTATAAGCCTTTTCCTCTGATGGGACTCAAGGCAGTTTACAGATAATAATAAGAACCATTAAAAATATAGAAAAAACAAAACACCCTCCCCCATAAAAACCATACAAACATTGGTGGAAGAACAGGGGGGACGGGGAGAACACACCGCCCCTGGCACCATCAAGGAGGGGATGGTACCATCGTGGCCGCCCCCGACACATGCCACACAACCCCCCACCGTGCCACACCCCCGGGGCACGTGCCAGCCATGCCCCCACCTGCTCTCCGCCCCCAGTGCATGGCACCCACCCCTCTGCAAAGCAATAATTTGCACATCATATTTTATGTTTTTGTGCTTGCACAAAAGTTGGTATATTTTGCCCTAAGCATTTATTAACTGGTGCAGTAAACTATTAAGATAGGTCCACAATATGAAATTCTTATTTGTGTAATTTTAGGAAACTGCATAAGAAAGTCTTGCTTTAATTCCTACCCCCTTGCCCTGAGTGGAGAACAACAGAGGTCTTAGCAGAGTTCTCCCTTTGAGAACCTCAGCTTCTCATTCTTGTTTGCTTATGTCCTGAGTCACAAAGGGACAAGAGAAGGACTGGGTGATCCATTCTATTTCTGGTCCATGTCAGTGTTGTCTATATTCATTCTTAAGTCTTTTCTGTCCTGTTTCCTTATTAGTGTGGTGTGGTTTGTTTGTTTTTTAAATCCATATACAGTATTACCCTTCAACTATGCATGCTTTTACACTTCAGTTATGGCCACTTTGACATGCAGACCTCAGAGCACTGAATGTGGGTCAATGCAGCCCTTGGCCTGAGAAAAGTTAGCTATCTCTATAGCTTTGGGATATAAAATCTATGGATGAACATAACTTTCCTATATGGCACACTCTACATCCACAATGTTGTTCCAAGACCTTTAGTGAGGGATGTAGAGGGTAATCTTTGACTGGAGGCACCCAAAAGCTTGAAGATGATCTGTGGGGACCAGTAATTCTTTTAAGAGCCATGATCACCTGGAAGAGTATTAAAGTCGTCAATGAGGTACATATGTTCTCTGTCAGGGTCCGATGCAATGAGATTCAGCTCCCGCAAGAATTCAACTTGTGTTGGGTCTGAAGTGTTCACAATTCCAATGGCATACATTTCGATGTTAGCTGCATGAGCCTCTCGGACAGCAATATCCAACTTGACGGCTTCTCTCTTATCCGCTTGGCCATCTGTGAGGACTATGGCAACTTTCCTCACACCAGTTCGAGCCCCAAAAAATCCTTCCTGTGTTGCTTTACGGATGGCTGTGCCTGTGTAAGTGCCTTCTCCCATATATAACATCTTCCTGATTGCTTGTTTCACGTCCTGTTGAGTTGTGTACCTATTAAGTCCAAATTCAAGCCGAACCTCCAGGCTGTAGAGGACAAGGCCAATTCTGGTGGCATTTCTCCCTACAGTTACTCTGTCTACCAAAGCAGTGACAAAATCTTTGATTATTTCAAAATTCTCTGGGCCCACACTTTCAGAGCTGTCAATCACAAACACAAGCTCCATAGGTATCTCCTTGCATTTGATACCACAGCCTGCAAAAAAGAAAAACAAACCAAATCCATTCAGATAGGCCATATGGCTTGCTTTAATTATATACTATATTCCCGATGTGTGACGTATATGAGGATAAGTGCATTTTTTAATTAAAAAAGGGAAAACAATTGCAGCCTGCTATGAATTGACTTAACAGATACACTCTTCTTAGGATAGAAGTAAGATTGCAGATGAAACAGAACCAATTTAAATTACTTGATGGCTTTAATGGAGACCTTAGTATGACCAAGACTTTCAAATTATCTATTGCTAATGTGAGATTCACAGTGCTCACAGTGATAGATGGAATCAAAAGAACCTTCCCACAGTGACAAACTCCCCGATAGGTCAGAATCTGGCCACTCCCCATTAGGTCAGAATCTAAGATTAGCCACAATCGGGCTGTGGACCGAGCACTGCTAATATTTGGGGACTGACAGAACACTTTCTCCTTTTGACTTAGCAATGTAGGCTAAATTTAAAAGTGCCTGCCAAAGGCAGACATCTGTTAGTGTTCTAATTCTCACGGCTCTTTTTGGGTGCTAAACTATTTAAATGTAAATTTTTAAATATTAAATTGACATCTCAAATGATTGGGCGACCTTTTCATTTCCCCTTGGAGTTGCAGATGTTTCGATAATCATTTTCTGGGAGGAGGAAATGATCAGAACAAACAGGCATAGGATTGGAATGAGAAGGCTTGTTGAAAACTTACCACATATCTCTTTAATCAATTTAATTATATCTTCTCTCTAGGTTAGAAAAGACAAAGAGTTCACATATACATTATCTGACGTCTGCTTTATTCCCAGCAATTTATAGCATGGCCTCTGCTGGCATACCTCAGATTTCAGGCATTTTTCATCATCAGAGTTGTTGCCAATATTGTTCATGCAATGAAGCTTAAGCACTTAAGTACTGGACCATTCAGTCAATGCTTAAATGCTGCAATGCATCGTGGCTTAAGGAGCTTTAAGAGTAGATGTGAATACCCCTGGAAGTTCATAGGCTGCCTTTTGTGTGTGCAGGGGAATATTATAATCTCAATTGGATGCTGCAGCACATTTCTTAAAATATAGAATTTATTTCTCCTAATGGAGACATTTTAGTAAGGCAACTTTTCCACCACCTGCATTTCACAAAGATTATTCTACCGTAGCCAATTCTGTATTGGCTATTGTATGCATCAAATAATTTTGCCTGAGTTGCCCAAGGATGTAAGATAGGATATCTTTGGTGTCCCACTTAGCACAGCAGTGTTGGTATGTTTGTGTTTGTGTGTGCGGAGTGCAGTGGAGCACTACTGATGGCAGTAGTGCTGCTTGCTAGGACAGAGATGGGTGTGAGTTCAAGGGAGCTTCAGGTGTGTGTGCATTTGTGGGGTTGCCACTGCATTTGCTATCACTTTACCTCACCTCATCCCCATCTCAGTAAGCACAGCATCTCCACTGACTTAGCACAAAGGTGAGCCAAGGTGGATGAGCAGGTGAAAGTCCACCAGTGCAGTTTTTCAGCAGGAGGACCAGACATCCAGCCGTGGGTAGTGAAGACAGAGCAGCCCAAGCAAGAAGTATATTTAAATCTGAAAGTGAAGATCCATCTACTCTCTGGATGGATGTCCAGAATCAACAACATCAGCACACCTGGAACTGAGATCTGCACCTCCTTCAGCCCAGGTCAGTTCCCTCTACAGCACCACTTTGAAAAATACACATTTAATAGTTGGTCGGCTTGCTGCAAAAACACTCCTTTATTTTTGTGACTTCTTCTTCTAGTGTTGTATGGCTACCATGGTTTCTGACCTACTTTTAAAAAAATATGTGATGTCTACAATGTCATTTTTATTTCATTTGGCCTCTTTTATCCTCCTTTTCCCATTAGCCAGGAAATTATAAAGAAATACTCTGAACAACATACTTTGGTATTCAGTGAGCTTTCTCTATATATGCCTTCTTCAAATAAAGCATTAAAAAAATCTTTTACAGCTGCTGAGTGACACATACAGAGATTGAGATAATATTGCATAAATGAATTTTCTTTCCAAAATATTAATTGCTTACTGTTAGACCTTGCTCGCCCTTTGCTCCGGTTCTGCCCTAAAAAGACAACCATTCATTAAATAGCAATAACATTTTATTATTTATGCCCTACCCATCTGGCTAGGTTTCCCCAGCCACTCTGGGCTGCTGACATCATATCTAAAAACATAAAACATAAAGCGTTAAAAACCTCCTGATACAGGGCTGCCTTCAGATGTCTTCTGAAAGTTGTGTAATTCCTTGACATCTGAAGGGAGGGCATTCCCCAGGGAGGGTGCCACTACCAAGAAGGCCCTCTGACTAGTTCCCTGTAACCTAGCTTCTCACAGTGAGGGAACCAGCAGAATACCCTTGGAGGAGGACCTCAGGCAGAACGATGGGAGTGGAGATGCTTCTTCAGGTACACAGGACCAAGGCCATTTAGGGCTTTAAAGGTCAGCACCAACACTTTGAATTGCTCTCAGAAACGTACTAGGAGCCAGTGAAGATCCTTTAGGACTGGTGTTATATGGTCCCAGCGGCCACTCCCAATCACCAATCTCTTAGAACAATCTGTGGGATGATTTCCTTGCTACTGTTTTAAGGTTGAAAATGTTTTATGTATTTTATTTTGCTGTGTTAAGTAAGTTACAGCATGATTATGAACCATTCTGAGATTTTTTAAATTAAGAGCTGTATTTAAATGATTTTAATTTATAACTAACAAACAGCATAAGGAGGGTTGTTATTTTTTAAAAAAAGAAAACAATCAACAACAAATACTTGTGTGGGGAAAGGAATTTGGAGAGGAGAAGTCTCCTGGGAGAAAGGAGTATTTAATGCTTTCCCTGCTCTAAATTGTTCCCCTTCATGCCACTCCTCCCACTCCCATGGGGTTCAAATGTGTGTCATTTGTAGTTAGATGATTTTTTAAGTGAAAAAGTATTAATGATTTCTTATGCATATTATTACATACAGGTTCTCCAGCTGAACCAGGGTCACCCATGTTTCCCTTCTCTCCTTTTCTTCCTCTTTCTCCAGCAGCTCCACGATCACCCTTGGAATTAATTACACAACATTCGTAAGGCATCACATTAATAACCTCTGTTTGAAACAACATGCACTGATGGGAAAGACGAGATAGTATTATGTCAAAGTTCCCTACATTTTGCAGCAGAAATGGACTCTACCATATGAATTCCAAATACATACATTTTTTAAAAAATGCATGACTTGACATGCCTGATCCATCCTAATTTCTTGACCACTTAGCACATCAAGACATAATTAAAGCCCCCAAACTGGCCGATCCACCGAACCAACTCCCCACTCCACCCTCAGCAGACTGGGGTGTAGAAGGGAGAGAACTCTGGCACTTAGAGCGTGATATTGTAGTCAGTGACCGTGTAACTGATGTGATTTTCTGGAATAATCACAACCATTCTAAGTGGTCAAGGTATGAAGAAACTCCTTTTGAGTGAATCAATAGGTGGAACCCATCAAGCAGGCTAAAAGGCAGCAGATGGTAGGGAGCATAGATCTCTTTTGCTTGTGATCACCAGCAACAGGGGTTCCGAGACATACTGCCCCTGATATTAGAGCGGGTGGCGCTGTGGTCTAAACCACTGAGCCTCTTGGGCTTGTTGATCGGAAGGTTGGGGTGAGCTCCCGTTGCTCTGTCCCTGCTTCTGCCAACCTAGCAGTTCGAAAGCACACCAGTGCAAGTAGATAATTAGATACCGCTGCAGCAGGAAGGTAAACAGTATTTCCATGCACTCTGGCTTCCATCATGGTGTTTCGTTGCGCCAGAAGCGGTTTATTCATGCTGGCCATATGACCTAGAAAGCTGTCTGTGGACAAACGCCACCTCCCTCAGCCTGAAGCAAGATGGGCGCCGCAACCCCATAGTTGCCTTTGACTGGACTTAACCATCCAGGGGTCCTTTACCCTTTTACCTTAGAGGTAGTAAATAATCATCTCGACCCATAGCCATTAATGAGTATATTTAATCCCCTTAATTTAAAATTGTCTAAACTTCCCATACTATATATTTCAAAATGCCCATAACATTAATTCCACTGCTTTTTTTTGTTTTAAATAGATTACGAGTAACTTCAAACAGCTAAACTGGGTAACAGGTAGAAACCTGTTTTTAGATTTTGATACCATACCTTGGGTCCAAGAAGCCCTTCTCCAGGAGCCCCACGGGGTCCTGGCATTCCTTGAATTCCTTGCTCACCCTGAAGGCAAGGCAGAATCATTGACATTTATTGTCTACCCTAAATCAACCTTCATTGGTTACACAAATTTGATTAAAAGTAAAAAATAAATAAATAAGGGAAAGGTTTTTTATTTGAGCTGTCTGTTCATAAATAAGCTTACACTGAAAGACATTCCAACAAATGTAGCACTTCACGCAGACTGAATTCTGCATATGTTCTCCTTGGTGCCACATATTAATATTTTCATCACTATGTATGTTTTTGTGCAGATGTTGTGACCCACTTTGGATCATGACTCAGTAGTCAGCAGCAACCCACCAGCCGAAAACCAATGGAGTAGGTAGTGGCAAAGTGCTACAGCACCTTGTGGCCTTCAATATGTTGTTGGATACCCAGGACCCATCAGCTCCATCTTCCATGACCAAAGATCAGAGATGATGAAGGTCCACAGGTTCCTCACCATTAAATTACAGGTTCCTCACCCCTAAATCTCAGGAAGCTGAATGTCACTTGTCTGTGTAAGATTCTGGATGCTGACCGCTCAGGGGTCTGCATAACTACCGGTATTTGGCATGATAGAGTCTTCTCATTCATTATCAGAATTAACCAGACAAATCGCTCCACCACCATGCACCCCAGTCCCACAGAACAGAGAAAGAGGTATCAATCTGTCAAAGTTTTTCCGTATCTGGGCTGTGTCAAATTGGGTCAAATTAAGCCACAAGTTCCACTCCTGGTGGTCCCCTTCCATAAATTCCTTTTAGTTTCAGCTTTGCAATCATACTCCCCCGGAACCCAAAGGCTGCCCAGTGGGTCATGGGAATGATGCCACCATCATTTGTGGTTGGAACTACAGTATGGTGGTATCTGATTGTATTCAAACCTCTGATTTTCAGACTTGATTAATGACAACCTTCTTGGCAAATGCTTTTGGTCTGGTTTGTCTTTTCAATCTATATCAACCCATAAAGAAGTTTTAACATCTCTAAATTGCCAAAAACTGAGCCCAACCCAAATTGCATGTAAAACTGAATGCAAGAAATGTTAATACCTTTGGTCCTTGGATACCTTCACCTGGAGGTCCCAAAGCTCCAGGTGGTCCTTGTCGCCCAACATTGCCCTGAATAGAGAAACAGCATAGCATCCTTTTATGCCTACAAAATGTGATAATCATTGCCACATTTCATGTCACTTTTACTTAAAATGTTTATAAGATACAAGTGAGTTCTTGAGAGTTCATGGCTGGCAGCCAATATATGTTATAGCTCAATCCTAACCATATATCTCCTAAGAAGCATCACTTGATTTCAGTGGTACTTACTTCCAAATAAATATGTTTTATCGTTGTCTTAAACGACAATCCATACATCACATATCACAAGTTACTCTAAATGGTCAATGGATGATGTGGTTTGTGAACTATTGACTTTGACCTGTGGTGATGATGATGATGATTTAAATCAGCAAATTAATTTAATTAGGACTTTGGATTAACTTTTTGTCTCTGTCAATGCCTGTTATTATTATTTATTCCTAAATTAATGCAAAGATTATCACAGCTGCAGAGAGATAGGGAAAGAAGACAGTAATAATTATTCCTGAAAAGATACGTTTCAATTTGAGAAGTAATTATAACTAACTTTAGGCCCTGGTAGGCCTTCTCCTGCTGGGCCTGGGAGACCAGCTGGTCCTCTGATACCGGGATCACCCTAAAAAAAAATAATATTTTTTTTATGAATTTTCCCAATGCCCAGTTTTACTTTTTCATCCTTATTATTACTTCTATCATGCTAAGCAATCAATGTGGGAAGGAATTATTAAGGAGAACAAATTAAGCAGAATAAAAAATTCAAGGTTTAAGAGGAACCACAGAGGGAAAGGTTGATAGATAGATAGATAGATAGATAGATAGAGACAGAGATATATGGAAATATGAAGTTTATATATCAGGGCAGTAATATTTAGCTAAGAACTGTAATATACATTTTCCAACAGTATTCGATAAAAACACTACAATCATTTTTTATTGAATAAACCAAACTCCTAATCGGCAAACAATTTTATAATTTTACTTTAAATTACCAGATTTTACCTTTGGTCCAGGTAACCCAATCCCTTCAGGGCCTTGATCTCCTGGAGCTCCTGGAAGACCTGGAAGGCCCTGAAATCAGAAAGTAAATTGGTTAACTATAAATTGCTTTGCAATGACAAATGTCCCATATTCCCCAACATGGTGGCACACATTATTGGAAAATGTCCACAAGTAGTTTGTCAAAATTGCATTTGCTTACAGGTGGGCCAGGGTACCCATCTCCCTTTGGTCCAAATGGTCCTGGTGGTCCTGGATGTCCACGATCGCCCTATTTGCAAAAAAGAAGAAGAACATGTTCACATTTTTCAACAGTTATTAGTTGCTAGATGTTTATTTTCTATTTTTTAATTTGTTTTTTAAATTTAAATGAGTATACCAATTTGGTTATTACCTTAGCCCCTGGAATCCCTATTCCCTGTTCTCCAACTGGGCCAGGAGGTCCTGGTAATCCAAGATCACCCTTCAATTAAAAAAACCCACATATATAACCAAAAATATACATATGCAACTAGAGAAGTGAATTTTGAATATTATGTACTATCCTTTTAAAAAACGAATCTGCCTTTATTTAAGGGCTGCTACAAATGTCACAAAATTCCCATATGAAATAGATTACAACTCATGCACAGGTGATGCTCGTGAACACACATTAATTCTATGATGTGGAGAAGGTCTTTCTTTTGGCCAGCTCTGATTGGCATTTTTTCAGTGCATACACAGACATGTGCATGTTCACGCATGATGATCCACATTCAGATTTTGCAATGGTTTTGACCCGACATTGCTTTTCAGGTAGAAATCTTGCCATACTTGGCCTCAATAATATCTCGGATTCAAGGACCATTGTAATTGCAACCATTGCTAGGCTCATTACTATGTCCAGACTGAACATTATGAAGCAACAGAAATGCGGCTGTTACCTTTGGTCCCATAATGGCTCGTCCAGGGAGACCTGGCATTCCAAGACGCCCAGGTGTACCGGGTTCACCCTACCATTATAAAACAAACAACAGCAGCAGCAATGACTTTGTAAAGGAACAAAACAAAATTAATAAAAGATCATTGAGATGTGAAGCTTTTTTCAAAGCCTAAGCATAGCTGTCAACTTTTCCCCTTTTTAAAGGAAAATTCCCTTATTCCGATTAGGATTCCTCACATGAAAAGGGAAAAGTTGACAGCTATGCTCTTAAGGGCTCATCCACCCTTACTTTTTTTTGCCCTGCACGTTCTTGATGCAGGTCTGAGCTTTAAAGCTCTGTATCCAAGAGCTCTCACCTCCCTCCTGTTACTTTCCCCGGAAAACCCACTCTTTAACGCCAATCAGAACAAACAACAAATCAGGTTTTCTGCAGATTGCCATTAGTTCAATTCAGCAGTATAGAGCGAGTTTTCCCAGTGGAAGCGCCAGGGCGGTTGGGGGGTGGAAATCAGTCAAGGACAGAGCTTTAAAGAGCAGACCTATGCCTTGAAATGCCACATAAAATGAATTCAGGATGAGCCCTTGGTTTAGTGAGGGCTGTGTTTTCACTGTGGGCTTTTCTAGATAGGTGGGTTATTTTTGTGAGTCTATTCTGAAACTTCTCTTATTGGCACAATAATCCTGCATTAATGGCGGATTTATACTGAACAATCCACACACCACACACCCACTTAATCCGCTGTTCACCAACACTTCTCCAAGTCACACCACTGTTGCTCTCTTGTGGGGCATTTTTGCATTACAGTGGTACCTCTGGTTACGTACTTCCGGAGGTCCGTTCTTAACCTGAAACTATTCTTAACCCGAAGCACCACTTTAGCTAATGGGGCCTCCCGCTGCTGCTGCGCCACCAGAGCACGATTTCTGTTCTCATCCTGAAGCAAAGTTCTTAACCCAAGGTACTATTTCTGGGTTAGCGGAGTCTGTAACCTGAAACATATGTAACCTGAAGTGTATGTAACCCAAGGTACCACTGTAGTATGAAAAGTTGCAAAATTTGGCCTTCACCCCAGTGCGGTTCCCCCTGATTACATACACAGCACAACAGAACAATGACCCATCCCCTCCAACAGCATAGAAATCAATATGGCTCACCTGTGCCAACAACCTAGCCTGCCTCCCTCACACAAATCAGCCACACCGCAATCAACTAAACAGAACCAACCAAGCTCGGGAACCCCTAACCTCTCACAATCTCAATGAAAATAAATAAATATATAAACAAAGAACCTACCCATGTGACGCTGACACCCCCCTCCACCCGCTACACTAAGAACAGGCAAAAGAGCGAAAGACCAATATCCCCATCTTTCTCCCCTCTCCCCTAACTGCAAGATGTCTATGAAAAAAAATGTCTCTCACCAAATGTAAATGAACTGTGAGAAAGACCATGAATTGAAAGTGGAGACAATAGATGTGCCATTCCCTGTTTACCTGTTTGCTTTGTAACACAAAACCCCCAATAAAAAGCATTTTTATTTTTTTAAAAAAAGAAAACTATGGGACAAGTACTGATAAAAAAGGAAGCACCACAAAACATTTGCAGTAGCAAACAGTACTGAAAGTGGCATCGTGTATTGCCATCCAGGTAATTTCATGAGCACAAATAATCACAAATGCATAATAAAAAGGACTTCTGGAGGGGCTGTTGCCTTTCCTCCCTTGGCAACTGCTCCACCACACCAACCTCTGACACCAGACGTGGTAATAAAATAAATTAATAATAATAATAATAATACTTTAGCCCCTGCAGGTCCTGGCACTCCAGTTGGTCCTGATAATCCACGTATACCTCTTTGACCTTGATCACCCTAGGAAAAAGTTGAAAAAGCTACTTTATACAAAAGCTACTTTAGCTTTCTCAGAGAAGGTAATAAAAAGCACACATAATTCCATGACCAATTATAAATAACTTCTTGCCTTTTCACCCTGTATTCCAATTCCAGGAGCACCTTCTGGACCACGGGGGCCAGGTAATCCTGGTTCTCCCTGCAAAAGAAAAAATAATAATGTGGTAGCATATCGTTGTATATATTGGTGCAATTCAGCAGCTAAAATATTGCTCTGTGAATCAAGAAGTCCCTGTTTGGAATTCTCCCCTTCACCAAGGACTCATTAATGGCCCCTCCAGACTGGTGTGTTTTTTGCAGGTGTATTCTGCAATGTGTCATTCATGCAATAATAGAGAATTAGCAGTGAATTTAAACTGGGCCATTCACGTATCATTCCATTTTATCTGTTGTTCTTCAATGCTTCCCCAGTGTTACCGCATTTTTGCTGTCAGGAGGGGCTCTTTTGCTCCACAGCACAACAAAAGCAGGACAGCAACAACAACAACAACTCTGCATATTATTAGGATAATGTATATGTTAGTGAAACTAACATACCAAAATTATTTATATGAAGAAAATTGCTTGCAAAAATTTGAGTGTTTTGCAAAACTGCATAAAAAGGTGTCTGTTAGGAGAAATTCACATTAAATGCTGAAGATTTTTGAAAATAATAATTTCAAATTGCTGCAGGAATCTGGACAAGGGAATTTAAAATTGGGAAAAAATGAGGAACCGAGAGAAATGAAATAGGCAGATCCTTCCATCTCTTTCTCTAGGTGTTATCATGTGAGTGTGTCCAACGCATCACATCACACAGAACTAATCCCTTGGTTATAGATGAAACCAGCCTAGATTTGCCAAATGGCATTTACAGTAATTCTTTTAATTTTAGAAACAGACATGCTTAAATAAAATAAGCAAACCTTTTGGCCTGGTGCTCCATCTTCTCCTGGCAGGCCAGGTAGACCTGCTAGTCCTGAAGAACCTGGTTCCCCCTAATGTCAATGAGAAATGGAAAGTTAAGAACACAAATAGAGCCCAACTGGATCAGACCTAAGCCCATCTAATCCAGCATTTTGCTTTCTCAGTGGCCAACCAGATGCCTCTTGGAAGCTCTCAAGTAAAACACAAGCACAGCAGTGTTCTCCTCACTTGCGATTCCCAGCAAATGATCTACGTTGCCTCTGATATTTGAGGCAATACATAGCCATCGTGACCAGTAGCTGTTGAGAGCCTTTCCCTCTCTCTCCTGTTTCTGTTCTCCCTGGTACTCAGTTCTCCTAAATATACAATAGAATTAAGTCCTTGAACTTTAAATACACAGGGCTACTTATGCAATGCAAAAATAATTAAATGCCTTATTATAATGCAGTTTTATACAGTTTTAATATACAACTTTTAGAATGCTACTTTACCTTTGCTCCAGGTTCTCCAAGACCTCTTTCTCCTGGAGCTCCAGTTTCTCCTGGTAAACCTTGATCACCCTTAAACAAAACAAAATGATTTGAAATGCTTGAGCAACATAAAGAACATCTGCTCGGCTTATTCCGTCTTCAGAGAGAGACGATGGGAGTACATCAATAGAGAGCAGCACCATTTCAACCACTATATACTTGGGAAATTGAAATGATAAAAATAAAATCCTGAACACCTTGGCAGGGCTTCCATATTACACTAAGCTATAGCTTAGTTTTATGTGCATGAGCCCAGCATGGCTGAGAAGAGGGAAATCAGAGGCTTTCACTTCAGTTTTCAAGTGACTTTGGTTTCTTGTTATGCCCAAACTCCATTCCCAACCACATTTGTTGTTGATTACACTGCCCACACGTGAGAAGTTTGCTTGGTGGGGATTTCTGCCAAAATCCCACATAGTTATTTAAAAATCAAGCAGTTGCAGTTCTGGTTGTCAGCAGAGTGACTGAAATAAAGCATATGGAACCTGGTGTGAAAAGAAACTGGTAACACTCAATAATACACGATAGAAGGATAAATAAAACACAGGGGGAGACTCCTTCAGAGCTACTTTTTCCTTCAATTTCTCCAGTTGTCAAATTTCAACTATCTTGCTCATCACAGCCAGCTCTCAGCTGACTAGAGTCTCCAGCCAATCAGAGTCTGCTGTCATGCAGACCAATCACAGAATTAAACCCAACACTGACTTGGCTCACCTTTGGTCCGGGCAATCCCTGTCCAGGTGGCCCTCTTGGCCCTGGTGGTCCTTTGGGGCCTTCTACTCCCTAGAGAAGATGTCAGAAAATGAATCCTGGAGAAAGAGTTCCCTAAGCAAGGCTTAAGCAATTTTTAAATACCTGCAAGCACCAAAACTCACCTTCTCTCCTTGAAGTCCAACACCAGGTAATCCAATAGGCCCAGGCAAACCAGGCGGGCCAATTTCACCCTTATAAACAAAGCATTGTTACTTAATACAAGTTACTTAGGCTGCAATCCGATACCCAGGAGTAAGTCCCAGTGAACTAATTGAAACTTAGTTATAATAGACACATATAGGATTGTGGTGTAAATATTCACTAGGTACAATTTGGACCAGCTCCTTCGAAGCCATTGGCATAGTCTCAGTACAGAGACATTGACAAATGTATGCTATATTTTCTTAGGACGCATTAAATGCCAGCCTTTTATAGATGCTGTCTCCGGCACAGTAAGGAACGTGTACAGTCTTCTTTTCTTTTTGTACCCCAGAACTTAACTTTCCCACAGAATGAAACCCTTCTTATTTCATCTCACACTTTACTATGAAGAGATGTTAAAATGGGCTTTGGGTAGTTTATTGGGCATAAATCTATCTGAGAAACTACAGTATTGTTCAATCGCCATTGAAAAAGCAAATTCTTTATTTTGCTTCATTACACTCTTTGTGACTAGTATCAGTCACAGGTCATTTAGACTTTGCAAATCCCCTGGCATATTTACTGCTCACCTTTTCACCCTTTATGCCAATGCCTGGTTGGCCTCGGGGTCCCTTTGGACCATCAAAGCCACGATCTCCCTGTATAGAAAGACAAAATTGCATAGAGGTTAGAAAATGTGATCTGTGCTTTCTCCTGAAAGTTCTGTTTAGTACAAATGGACTGATTGCTGGCAACGTAAGGATATAATTCAAAAATACTGAGAATGCAAAAGGCAGTGCTTGAAGTTGATTTTCTCTTGTGCATCAAAGAGAGTTCCCCGCCCACCTGATGAGATCACTGTTGAATTTGAAAGTCATTACAAAGAGATGAATAAAATGATTTATCTTCTTTCCATTTCAAATGTTTATGTTCCGGTCCTGAATTCTCCATATTGATGGGAAGAATTCAGCGCTTGCCATATAACAAACATGGCTTTCTTAATGTACATGATTCATCTACGTAAAGATCATGATTCACCTATTGCACACTCTTTGGCAATGTTATGCTCTCTTATAGTGGGAAATATTGTTATTTATTTAAGGTGCCTAGACTCACCATTTTTTTGTGAAATCAGGGTGGTTTCCAGTAATTTAAAACTGCAGATGCCTAGGGAGGGGAGGAGCCTGAATTTTCTCCCGCTTCGACACCCTCCATAAGAGAGAGGAGTTAAAAGGTCTCAGACAGGTTATTAGTGCTGCTAAAACTGAAAGTACCAACTCTCTGTTAAGCATTGTGTGTTGCAGAACCATGTGCAATGTGCTCCTGGGGACGGAAGGCTGAGGCGGTGAATAGGTGGAACAAATTGGGACAACAACATCTTGGAGTTGAGAATTAGCCACAACTTTATAGATTACAAATGTAGATAGGCTTTGGCTTAAGGTGCTTGGTGTGTATTCTGTATCAGCCTCCTACCAGATGACTGGAGTTTTGAACAGGGTCATGCCACTTCAAGATGCAGGTCAACTAAGCTGCCCCGCCCCCAGGCCGCCATTGGAAGTTCTAAGGCCCATCCACTCTCCATATGGCTTCAGGACATAAACTTCCACGCAGATCCATTTACCAGAGTACCCTGAGATTTTGCACCTGCTCAAGGACAGGGGTGATGCACCAACTCACCCCACCCCTGGAAACAGACTAAGGATTCATCCCAATGCCTTATCTACCACACACGCCACTGGATACAGAGATCCACCACTGGGGAGTCCATCTTCCTATTCCTTTGCACATTGTGTTCTTGATGTAGCCACAGATGTGGGTGGAGAAACCCCCTTTTTTCTCAACCACATTACCCCAGCCGGATCAGGCTGTTGATTATTATCAACAAGGAACAGTCTTTTCCTTCTAATATTTCTTATATATATTTTAAAACGTCTTGTTTTAAAATAGTACCCGTCAATCTTGAAAACAGGCCAAATGTTTGGTTCTTCCTTTTGACAGGTTTGATTTTGTTTAAAAATGGGAAATGTAACATTATAATTTGCCTAGATAAGAAAACACTCGAATGTACAAAGATGTATGAGTAGCCTTACATATATCTGTTGACATTTCATCCTTGCTTTTCTGAAGAACTAAGTTCTATTAACAGTGGAGTTCTGGCTAAATGCCAGATTGGTTAATTACATTTGTTCTGCCTGTTTAAATCTCCTTTGTAGTTTCAGTTTGTTAATGCATTCTTTACTTCACTAAGCTGTTGTGAAGTGTAGCTGTGTGTTCACAGGGAAGCAATTGCTTCATGTCATCCCAGGAATGGTTTGATTTCTACAGGCATGTTCAGCTTTATATATAAAAAGAGAGATGAGCTGAATTTTTCTTTTTTCCTGCTACTGGCTGCATTCCTAATCATATTGATTTGAAACAGTAATTGTTGGTTCTGGCTTTATATGCTTTACTTGTGATTTTAATGTGCAAGTGTACCCTGTCTGGTGACTTTGGGGTGAAGGATGGGTCATAAATAGTTGACAAAAATAAAAACATACCAAAGATGCTATAAGATATGATAATACAGTGGTACATTGGGTTAAGTACTTAATTCGTTCCAGAGGTCCATTCTTAACCTGAGGTACCACTTTAGCTAATGGGGCCTCCTGCTGCTGCTG
Source organism: Podarcis cretensis (assembly GCF_951804945.1). NCBI lineage: Eukaryota > Metazoa > Chordata > Lepidosauria > Squamata > Lacertidae > Podarcis > Podarcis cretensis. Next base: position 113,642,045 of record NC_137170.1, on the reverse strand, counting down.
CGCCGTAGTCATGCAATTTCTGTTCTCATCCTGAAGCAAAGTTCTTAACCCATGGTACTATTTCTGGGTTAGCAGAGTCTGTAACCTGAAGCGTCTGTAACCCAAGGTACCACTGTAAAACCATTAGGGATGTGAGCATTCCTGTGGAACCACAGCACTCATGCAAAGGAAGCTCCCCACAGGTGGGCAAAAGGTAGATAGGTCCTAATCTACTGGGGAATCTCAGGGTGATTTGTAACAGATCAATAGGAATTATGGTCTGAACAATAGCAACAGGGGAAAAAAAGCTTTTTCCCACTGCCTAAATTAGGCTGTGGAGATGAAGAAAGCTTGAAGGGGAAACCAGGACTAGATTTAGGTGGGGCAGGATTGTGAGCCCAGACTCAGCTCTGAAAACAAATTCCTGGGTTGAACATGTGTTCCGAGGCACCTTGTTCTTTAACTCTATGTCCTCAAAGCCTCTACTCCAAACCACTACTTTGCACCCAGGTCTGACTGGTGGACCTTGAGGTTGTAGTAAAAAACAAAGTAGATCCTTCAAGTCTGAAAACTGCCCAGCCTTGCCATAATGCTTAACAGCTTTGTTTACCTCTTACCCTCTTCTTGGAGCATGTACCAGGTTGTTCTGGGGAGTGGGGAGCTTGACTCTATCTTTTAATCCAGCTTCCTCCCTCCGCTTGGTTAAGAAATATAAGTCCAGATTGCTGTAACAATTGTTTTCTCAAAATTTATCTTCTATACCAGGAAAACTAATAAAAACAGTTGAAAAAAGAAAAGAAATATAAGCCCAGAGCTGATGCAGCTTGACTGAATGGAGTGGGACAGCTCTTTTTATGGCCTATGTCACTGTAAAATCTTAGATTCTTACTGTGGCTTATGTCATGTGCACACAGCTTCCCAAATCTGTGGTGGGAGAGCACTGAATGCAGAATAAATGGGAGTGTGTCCACGGCTTAAGTGCTAAAGTTATTATTGATGTTGAACAGGTCTCCAGCTACAGCATGCAGTTTCTGAGGACTGGGTTACAATGAAAAGCAACACATTTCTATGTACGTTTTGATAATTCCAAGTTTGGAAATGGGCTTGCACAAACACTTTAAAAGGTCATTTATATGCCATGGCATTTTTAAAGCAAAACTCTTTTGTACCTTTGGTCCTGGAAGCCCTTCTCCTGGAGATCCTCTTTCTCCCTGAATACCTTGTGGTCCCTGAGGCCCCTGTAAAAATGTTTTTGAAAGCAAAATTCTGGAAATCAATAGCAAATCAATCAAAGTAGGATCTTCATACATCTTTGTGGTTTGGAGCCTAGTCTCAACCTGCCCTAAATTGCTAAAGTAATGCTATATTTATGAAAAGCAAAAGTAGCTTTTTTCATGATACATCAAACAGCAGACAGCTATGAACTCCAGGTATAACAAGTTATACTGGCTTATGCTAGGAGTCCCCCCCGCTCCCGGCACCATTAAAGAAAAGGCTTAAACATGTGAGCCTGCAATGTTTACCCTGTAATAGCCTGAAAATGCAGTCAAGTATAAGATCAACTTTAATAATAGATTCTTTATGGGCTCACTCAAGCTTAAAGTTAAGCAAGTCTTTTAAAACAGATGCAGTGGTTTGCCCACATTCTAGGGAATTATTTCCATATTTTCTTGTTTGCTGAGGAGATTGTGTGTGTTTGACAGAACCCCTAGAGCAGGGTTTCCCAAACTTGTGTCTCCAGCTGTCTTGGGACTACAATTCCCATCATCCCTGACCACTGGTCCTGCTAGCTAGGGATGATGGAAGTTATAGCCTCAAAACAGATGGACACCCAAGTTCGGGAAACCCTGTTCTAGATGCATTGCAGAGGATGCTGATGACATACACATGTTCTATGGTGCTGGAAACTCGCCCAGAGTGTAGGCCTGATCTAGTAGGAAATATTATAGTTTTGCATAAATTGAGACGAACCTCCTTCCTAAAACAAACTCAGTATTTCCCTGCAGATGAATGTTTAAAATTTATTCCATAAAATGTATATACTGTGTTGACTGTAAACAACAACCCCCCCCACCCCACAAGTGGTATACAAAATGGGCGGCTGGCACTGTCAGTATAACTGAAGAACTACCAGGATCCTTTTGCTAATTAGTATGTTTCATTCTCACTTCTAAAGTTATGTTTGTATTTACTACGCCAAGTTAGAAACTATCTCGGAATGAAGCAGGTAAGTGGATGTGTAAATGTGAACAAGAAATTTGGAGGTTACCAATGTGGTGACCTCTAGATATTGTTGGGAGTCCAACTCCCATCAGCCTCAGTCAATGTGGCCAATAATCAAGGGTAATGGGACTTGGAGACCAGGAGTATTTGGAGGTCCACATATTGGCTGCTCCTGAAACTGGATGAGTAGAGTGTAAACCCCATCCCCCCAAAAAGGGAACTGAAAATGAACATGCTATAGAAAAGGAGAACAAACAAGTCAAGAAGAAGAAGGTGGGAGACAGGAAGCCACAACAGAGGGCATCACCATAGTCAAGAGGCATTATAGAATTAACACAGTGGTCATAGTTTCCATAGATGGAAGACAAAAACACAAATGGAAAATGGAAGGAAAGAACACAACTTAGAGACATCGAGAACAAGAGTTGGCAGTTGTTCAGATAAAAGAATGAAAAGACCAAGAGGTATCTCTTATTCTTCTACAATCACACTCCCGTTCCATCTGAGCCAAAGAAAGACATAGAGGATAATAGAAGGATGTCCACAAGCCAGATACACAAATGGGGTGAGATTGCAGAGCACAGAAGAAACAAGAAAGCAATCAGAAAGAGAACGAGGTGAAAGATCTGGAACACAGAGTTGCAGATCATCTCTATTAAAGCAATAACTACTTTGAAAAGAACTTGTAAGAGAAGCTGAATAAGAAAGGCTGAAAAAAGTAAAGAACCAGGAACCAAACCTTGAGTGGATCAGAGCCACTCTTTATTTTTATGTGCACTGATTTTTGCATATAAAGGTGCAATTATTTGTTACTAAGGGATTTCCCCCCTGTGTGATCTCCCCACGTACAGTACATACCGGTAAACCTGGTTCTCCAACTCCAGGTGGGCCAACAGGACCTGGTCTTCCTGTTAAACCAATGTCACCCTTCAGAAAAAGATATGTTATTTTTGGATTTGAACAAAATTATGGACACTGAAATGAAGCAGCATTCTTTGATTTAATACAGTGATATTAAGAAGACTAGAGGGAAGTAAAACAAATCTGATACCTGTAATAATAACTTCATTTGCCCCCTGTCTCTCTATATATGTCAAATTTTATTACCAATAAACTACTGAGAGTTACACCATTCTGTGCGTTCCCTCCCCCCTTTTAATGGTATGAATGTATTTGAACTGCATCCAGAATACCTTTCAGGTATTACAAAGACATCATTTATCCTTGTTTTAAGTTGTTTTTGTGTGTTTTTTTTAATCCAGCCATATATTATTTCAGCAGCTGTCCTTTTGCACAATAGGCTATATGATTGGCATTTTTACCTTGGGGCCAGGCAACCCTACTCCCGTTTCTCCAGTCAGTCCAGCAGGGCCAGGCAGGCCTCTTTCACCCTTTAGAAAATTGCAAAACAAAAGAACTGATTTCAACTTTTTGATAGGGTTTCAGAGAGAAGAAAACCTGCTCCTCCCTCCCTCCCTCCCTCCTGCCCTTAAACTAAGGTACAATAAGCCCACAACTTATGTAGGGGTTAAGTTCCAAAGCCAAAATTGTGTATGGTCAATTGGGGTTCAGTCTTAAATGGGATTGCCAAAGCCAATTTTTCCTGGAACCTCAACCCTCTTTTAATTTTTTGCCACACGTGTAAAGCTGAATGTGCGCAAGTTAAATGCTTGTAAGTTGTGGGGGAATTGCTTTCGCAATATGTATCATAATGCTTCTGCCATGATAAAACTAGCAGATTGCTTGGAGTGGGAATAATAAATGAAAGAAGACTGGGAAACACATCCAAACATAGAAGGAATTAGCAGAAGTAGAAAACATGGGTGGGTTTTCCCTGTTGTGCTCCTGCATTGAACATTGGTTTGCGCCGCCCTGTCTTGCCCTGCTTGTGAATTCCAAGGATAATTTCTAAAATCAATTCTGGAACCAGAGTGTGCCCACTATGTTGCAGCTTTCAGTTCCTTTGCATCTTTTGCCCCTTGAACAATGTCATGGCCCTGCTGATAAACTGCCAGAAAAAGAAAAAGAAAAGCAGTCTTGATGTGACTGAGCATATGATTGCACCATTATTTTTTTAGTGTGCTATTTCATCAGTGCACAGCAGCGCTTTTGGGGGTAGGACCACTCACCTTCCGTGGTGGGAGGTGTTGCGACTGGGCATCTGGGCCCTTGTGGTGATCCAGCTCGGGGGCAGGGAATTAATGCCCCACCTCATGCTAACCCTGGCCGCATCATAATATGACACTAAAATTTAATTGGGGATGAAAGTAATAGATGCAAAATTGGAAATTGCCCACATGGAAACTGACCCAACCACATGTGCCCAACTTGAAGCAGATTTTACAATCAATCCCCCTCTCCATGAGATTCTCAAGAAAAACACTTTTGAAAGAGTCTAATGTGACCTTCTGGGTTGCTACATGCACAGTAACCAGCATGAAAGCCAAACGCAAGCTGAATTGCTATGAAGACTGTTTTCCTCACGGAATACAGAACAGCGTGGTAACAAAAATAATCTCAAAGTGGAAGAAAGCAGTTGTGTGTGGATCTATTTCTTACTAATTAATACTAATGTACTGTCCCATTGTTGGAGAGATGGCCTGGAGAAAAAATAGCTTTCTCTTGCTTTTGAGAAGAAATTCAAGTGTCATAAAAAGCCTCAACAAGGTGTTATTTATGAGCTGTACTTTAATGGTTCCCTGCGGCTTAAAGCCATACAAAGCTCTGAATGGGCTGAAGTGCCTTGAAGGGGATTTTTTTGTGATGTGGAATGTCTTATGACATCTCACTGTTGAATGACAACGGAGTTGATTCTTGCTTCTTAGATGTTCCATTTGGTGGTTTTGCAGACACAGCCGGAAAAGTCAGTTTCAGCACAGCTAAGATGGATAGAATTCATAGCAGAGGAAATATCTGAATAGTAGCAACATTTTCCTCAGGGATGAAGAGCCTGTGGGCCTTTCCAGATGTTACCAGATTACAATTCCCATCATCCTTGATCATTGGCCATGGTGGCTGAGGTTGATGGGAACTGGGAGTCCAACCACACCTGGAAGGCAGTGGGTTTCCAAGCCATGGTTTACAGTGGTAGCCAGTGGGGAAACCTCCATAGGTTGTTGGCCAACGGTTCCCATCATCCCATACCATTTGTCATGATGGCTGGGGCTGAGAGGAGTTGGAGTCCAACAACATCTGCAGGGCACCATGTTTCTTTTTAACAGTTTTTGGTTTTCCAGTTTCATATGGCGCATGAACTGGGCCAACGTGAGTGAAAGCAAAAGTGGGCCCCAAAATAGCAAAGGTAGCAGCAATCTCTTACAGCGTTTAGAATTAAATTAATGTTAAGAGTCTTGCCTTTGATCCTTGCATTCCTTCAGGTCCTTGGTCTCCAGGCAGTCCTTGGGAACCCTGTTAAACAGGAAGGCATTTTTTATTTATTTTTTAAAAAGACCTTGGTTGAGTGCATCGTTAAATAGGAATATGACTGTTTTACTTCAATCCACACAAAACAGTTTATTCAGTGTTCAAATAATTGTGATATTTGCCTATTACATTCACTTATCATCTGTCTATCCTGGTTCGTTTTGCACTGGAAATGATTACACTGCCTTTAGTTTCATGGCCTTCAAAAACCTGTATCATATGGCATTTGTTTTTCCATTTGAAGCCCTGATCTGTAAGTTTCTTTCTGTCTGTTGTGCTTTTAGCTCATAAAACCAATTACTAGCAGACTGGCAACCCACAAGAAAGGTCTTTCAGCCTGCTGGAGAATCCTGACTTGGGCATTGCTACCTTAACCATATTAGGCTAATGGTTAAAGAAAATGGCTGTGAAAAGGCTTTCCCTTCTCTGTGACACAACCCCCCCATGTGTGTTCCCCACCCCCTTTGTTAAAGGTATGAGAGGACTACAGAGACTAGTTCTCTAAATACAGGAAGAAACAGAAGAAGGTCAGTCATTCATCAGCTTGTTAACCATGGGTTACTGATTTATTTCATTTATTAAGCACATCCCATAAAACATCTTGAAGTGACTTAACTATGAGAACACCAACAATTAAAACATTATTTCGAGTCCAATACAAACACACAGAGAGACAGAAAAATCTCCACTTAAAAGCCTTGTTGGAAAAGGAAGGTTTTCAATAGGCGCCTTAAAAACATAATACTAGAGATGGTACCGGTCTGATACACTACAGGAGATAGTTCAAAGGGTAGGTGCCACCACACTAAAGGTCTGATTCCTACACTGTACAGAACAGACTTCTTGATGACAAGTATCTACAGGAAGTCCTCACCTGCAGAATGCAGTGATCAGTTGGATATAGATAGCCCACAGTTCCAGGGACACGAAGAGTGATGGGATGGGGAGTTGGCATTAGTGACTGACAGCCAACATATAATTCAGAGGAGGGACAATTTAGCTTCAGAAAGATGGCAGCTAGCACAGTTTTGAAGCAAAGCACTTCCACTCTCTGTTCATTTACCTGAAGACCTCGGAGGCCTCTTGGTCCACCTGGGCCTTCTGGACCCTGAGTGATAAGAGGAGAAATTATATGTGAGCCCATATACAGTGCAAAATATTACAAATCATACAGTGAATCGCCAGCAAGGGAAAAACAAAATGATTCAAATGTGGAAGGATAATTGAAACATGGGCAGAAAGGCTAACGTCAAACTAGATATTTAAAAATCCAGTTTGTATTATCACGCTCTCTGCAAATATGTACCTAGCATTTCAGGACTATTTTCTCTCCAGTCAGTCTCTCTTTTGGGACGCAGGTGGCACTGTGGGTTAAACCATGGAGCCTAGGACTTGCCGATCAGAAGGTCGGCAGTTCGAATCTCTGCAACGGGGTGAGCTCCCATTGCTCGGTCCCTGCTCCTGCCCACCTAGCAGTTTGAAAGCACATCAAAGTGCAAGAAGATAAATAGGGAAGGTAAACAGCGTTTCCATGCGCTGCTCTGGTTCGCCAGAAGCGGCTTAGTCATGCTGGCCACATGACCAGCTCCCTTGGCCAATAAAGCGAGATGAGCGCCGCAACCCCAGAGTCGGCCACGACTGGACCTAATGGTCAGGAGTCCCTTTACCTTTACCTTTAAGTCTCTCTTTCTCCCCACCCCTACCCATGACACCCAGTGTGGTATAGTGGTTAGAATGTCAGACATGGACCTAGAAGACCAGGGTTCAAATCCCCGCTAAGACATGAAGCTCATTGGGTGACCTTGGGCTAGTCTCTGCCTCTCAGCTTAACCTACCTCAAAGGGTTGTTGTGGAGATTAAATGAGGAGAGGGATAACCAAGTATGCTACCTCAAGTTCCTTGGAGGAAAAGGTGGACTACAGGTATAAGGCCTAATAATAATTATCATAATGGTGATGTTTACACATTGCTCACACTACTATTGCAGCACTGGGCCTAGAAGTTCTATGAGCGGCACAGTTTCTGATTATACAAGTCCTTACATTGCAATCTGATGTAGTTGACCATCAGATAATTACTTACCCTGTCGCCTTTTATTCCTGGTGTTCCACATTCGCCTCTTTCACCCTTAGATTGAGAAAAGCACAATCAATCATTACTTTGAAAAATGTGTAATGTTCTTGCCAGTGCTTTATCCCCCACCCATTCCCATTCTATTTCAGATGCTAAATTCTTTGTCCTCAAATCCAGGAAATCAATATGGCTGTATTGGTCTTTAGCACCTAGTTGATTCAAGAAGGTGAAATATCGTACCTTTTCTCCTTTGTATCCAGACTTTCCCTGATGGGAAAAAGAAGAAGAGCAGAATGCATATTGATTAAATTACTACTGACACTAAACAGTAATTACTAATTCTGGTTCCTGCCCCCCCCCCCGGCTGTCTTTTTAGCTGCTCCTATTTTATCTGTAAGGGTATACATACATATATCAGCAGCAGCAGCAAATTTATGGCAAGTACTAGGGAAATAAATCTTACTTATTAATCCAGAGTTTTAGAATGGGTAACAGAAATGACAAATTTATTGGCTGGCTTCATCCAGCCTGCTTTGCTTGCATTTGGTGATTAAGGTCTCTTTGCCTTTGGGGTGGAGTGGGGAGGAGAAATCAAACCCTAGAAAAGTTTCAGAAGTTGCTCTGCAAATTTCAGAATGGGTACTGCTTTCCATCACTAGATCTGTGTGATGAAAAACACTCCAAAAGCAGACCAATGAGCTCTTGTGTGTAGAGTGAGTATTATCTTGATTTATGCTTCAGATATGAAAATATGTAATAAAGCTGGTACTGCAAATGCCATTGGGTACCATTGCGAGTGCCAAAAGCCAGCCATTTCCCATGTCATTCCAGTCCTGGAAATACGGCAGAAATATTGCTGACATGATTTGGAAGCACGCGGGCAACCTGAATCACATGACAGAGGTTTTATGTGAGACCTTAGGACTTGAGAGTAGCAATGGCTTACATGTTGCTAAGTTATTGTTCAAAGTGGATCTTACATAACCATGAGTAGAATGAGCAGTCTTTTTTAGCATTTTATTGCCCTTTGACATTGCTGCTTACAAGTTATTTTCTTCACACCCTTCTTTATATTCTCTTGCATTTTAAGAAGATATACCCAAAAAGTAAAAATGAGATAAAAAAGGAGCAGTGATATATATGGGGCAGGTTTGTTTTTAAATAATGGAGTTTCCCTCAAAGCAAATAAATACATAATAGAATACACACACACAAATTTTTTACCTCTGTTCCGTCTCTTCCTGGAATTCCATTTAAGCCTGGCTCCCCCTAGAAGCATCAGGGTGTTGGGTTATTACTTTGCTTAACATTCTGTAGTCAGTGAAAATGTTGTCCTTTTACGTTAAGATTACATTATATATTGCTGAAAACAGATAGGAAAAATGTACCCTGCTGTTCAAACTAGCTCCATCTTCAATGCAAAACATAATTCATATTCAGAAATGTGGATGTTTTAGAACTGTAGTTCCCAACGTAGGGCACCCCCCCACAGGGGGGCAATTTGATTTTTAAGGGGCGCAATTCAAGAATGAGTTATTAACAGTTAATGGCCTTTTAGGCTTCCTCCACATGAATAGGAGTTCACTTTTTGAATAATAATTATATGTCACGGGGGGTGGGGTGCATCAGGATTTTAGAGATGCTTAGGTGGGGCATGGCCTCCCAAAAATAAAATGTTGGGAACCACTGATTTAGAATGATTTATACACCCTCAGTTGTAAACTGCCATGTGGTGACTGAGCATGCTTTTATTTCAACATGCTCCCATCACTAATGTTAATCAATGAGCATTTCAATTAAATCCAATGTCATGTTACCTTCACGCCCTTTGGACCAGGGGCTCCATCATCACCAGGACGACCCTTTTTACCCTGGAAGCAGAAAAACAACAGAGGGAAGTTAAATGGAAAGCCTTGGGTTTAAACTTCATCTGTTAATTGCATGTTTAAACATGCAAAGAAAGGGGGGGGGAGAGAGAGAGACCTCTTGGTTTATATTCTCAATAAAATGATTCTATGATTGCAGGAAATAAGTAAAGTTCTAAAGATTTCCCTCTCACACCTGAAGCTTAAAAGCAAGTCATGCTCCAATCTGTGCAAGAGCTACATTGGTCAGAATGCATTTTCCCGGGTCATTCTCAGCTTTCAAACAGCTCATTGGTAGAAAATAATGTTTTCATGAACATATGTTTTCTATTAGGGTGTTTCCAGGTGCCCTTTTTTATTAAGCATTCACCCTGGGCAATTAGATGACAGCATCTTAAAAAGCAGAGACATCGCCTTGCCAACAAAGGTCCGTATAGTTAAAGCCATGGTTTTCCCAGTAGTGATGTATGGAAGTGAGATCTGGACCATAAAGAAGGCTGATCGCCGAAGAATTGATGCTTCTGAATTATGGTGCTGGAGGAGACTCTTGAGAGTCCCGTGGACTGCAAGAAGTTCAAACCTATCCCATTCTTAAGGAAATCAGCCCTGAGTGCTCAGTGGAAGGACAGATCCTGAAGCTGAGGCTCCAATACTTTGGCCATCTCATGAGAAGAGAAGACTCCCTGGAAAAGACCCTGATGTTGGGAAAGATGGAGGGCACAAGGAGAAGGGGACGACAGAGATGGTTGGACAGTGTTCTCGAAGCTATCAACATGCGTTTGATCAAGCTGCAGGAAGCAGTGGAAGACAGGAGTGCCTGGCGTGCTCTGGTCCATGGGGTCACGAAGAGTCGGACACAACTAAATGACTAAGCAACAACAAAATGCTAAAGCAAGTGTTCTTGTTGTTGTTAATTACATTCATATACCACACTTCATCTGAGGATCACAGGGTGGTTTACAGTATAAAAGCACAAAAATCATAGCTGTCAACTTTTCCCTTTTCTTGCAAGGAATCCTGTTTGGAATAAGGGAATTTCCCTTTAAAAAAGGGAAACATTGACAGCTATGCACAAAAATACATGACAAAACCCTACACTTTCCAGTGCATTTTCTCACTACTTGTTGCAAATGAATAAATAAATATATCCAATCTTTTGGGGAAGCAAGCTTGTTGCATAACAACAACAACAACAACAATTTATTATTTGTACCCCGCCCATCTGGCTGGGTTTCCCCAGCTACTCTGGGCAGCTTCCAATGAAGATTAAAAATACATTAAAATATCACACATTAAAAACATCCCTGAACAGGGCTGCCTTCAGATGTCTTCTAAATGTCAGGTAGTTGTTTATCTCTTTGACATCTGATGGGAGGGCGTTCCACAGGGCGTTCCACAAGACCTCCCAAGCCACTTACAACCACACAACATGAGATTGAACCCCATCCCAAAGAGTCTAAGAGCTGGAAGTGCTCTTAGACTCTTTAAGGGGGGGCACCATTATTTGATTCTAAGGGTGCTTCCACACTTGGCATTTAGTGTGGAATTGCCATGCTTTGCTCAGTTGCTTTTTGTAGGGCATCTTCATGGCACCATCATCCAATCATTGCCATGCTATATTTTTCCTGTGGTTCTTCTGTCTTTTGTCAGATCATGAAGCAGTCCCTTCCAGACAGGTGTTTATTGTGAGACTGGTGATTCTCACACACGCAGGGTTTCTGTAACATTCACACATCATTGGCATCAACATGCCAGCTTATATCCCCCCATCATATAATGCTGTTTTTCCCTTTCCAGCTGCAATCTCTTCCTCAAAAACCCTTACATTTTAATATTCACACTAAACCATGGTTTGGCTTAGCATTACATTATAGCTGTTATGTAGGTAGCCCTCATCTGTACAGCTGAATGTGAAGGCTCTCCACACAATCAAGGACCCTATCATTTATGAATGAACCTCTTATTCTCTCTGGATCACTCAGCTGTTGTCTCTGAATATGTATTTAATGAAATAGAAAATGAATTTAATGAAATTTAATGCATTTAATGAAACAGGTAATTAATAAAATAATGCCACCAAAAAGATTTACTTTTTATTTTTCCAATGAAAAAATAAGCGGTTTTTGTAAACCACTCTGGAATTGTTTACAATCAAGTGGTGTATATTTTTTTAATAAAATAAGAAGAAAGTAAATGGGGGGGGGGAGATACTTACAGCAGGGCCAGGAAGACCCCTTTCACCTTTTTCACAGTTACATATAGGAGGCTGGGGACACTTTGAATAGAAATAACCATACAAATTAATCATCACTTCCCACCTAGGCAGAAAGCTCTACAGCTCTTTTATTTTCCTATAATTTATTTATTTAACCACAAGTAGGAAAGATCTAATCTTGAAACTGCATCCTATCGCTTTACAGTACTGTTTTTCAATCAATATTTTCACAGTTCCCCCCACAACATGGTCAAAACTTACATTTCTCATTTCATTATTGAATCCATACTTCTTGTTCATGTTTCAGCTTTCTGGCTGGTGCTGAATTGAAGTGATAAATTTACAAATATCTCCATTTCAGATTTTTCTAGTAGTCCTATATAGCTGGAAGGAATCTCAAATGTCTGTGTGGTGTAGAAGTACTCTAACAACTGTGATTCAGTTCTTTTTCATATACAGCAGAGTTTAACTTTGGTCTTTGCTACCACAAGATGTTGTGACTGCCACCAACTTGGATGGCTTTTTAAAAAAGGGATGAGACAAACCCCTCTTTCAAGACTATTCATGTCTACTGGTCATGAGGACTGTATTATGCCCAGGAACAGAGGCAGCATGGTTTGGAAAGCCAATTTCTTGGCACCACAATCAGGACATTATACGGTAATTGTGATTGTGTCCAGCTTGTGTGTTTTTCATAGGCATCTGGTTATCCACTGTAAGAAGACAATAAAAGTAAAGGCAAAGGGACCCCTGACCATTAGGTCTAGTCGTGACCGACTCTGGGGTTGCGGCACTCATCTCACTTTATTAGCTGAGGGAGCTGGTGTACAGCTTCCAGGTCATGTGGCCAGCATGACTAAGCCCCTTCTGGCGAACTAGAGCAGCGCACGGAAACGCTGTTTACCTTCCCACCGGAGCGGTTCCTGTTTATCTACTTGCACTTTGACGTGCTTTCGAACTGCTAGGTTGGCAGGAGCAGGGACCGAGCAACGGGAGCTCACCCCGTTGCAGGGATTCGAACTGCCAACTTTCTGATCGGCAAGTCCTAGTCTCTGTGGTTTAACCCACAGCGCCACCCGCGTCCCGAGAAGACAATACTGGACTAAAAAAGCTAAAATGGCTTCTGGCATGATGGAGGAAGTCTCTTCTTATTTTCTTATGTGATACCCTTGGGAGTTAGCATTAGGTGTTTTCACTTGTATATTATAGATATATTCAGACTATTGCTGGAACCAGAAACTGCAAGAGGCATAAAAGACCAAACAAATTTACATTTTCTTATGTCACTTTTTAGTGCTCATCATTTAGCAAGACTTATTCTTCTTTTTCTATTGGTTTTAATTTACTGAAATGGTAATAAACATAGTTTTGGCAAGATAGTTTGTTGTTTCACCACCACTCTTAATTTAAAATGTTGTAAATGTAATCCATCATCCCCAGTTCACAGTTAAGACTTACCCCTTCTTCTGCCAGTTCTTTCTGGGGAGACAAATAAGTGCAAACAAAATTAATTATTTTATAAGTAACAAGGCACACTATCAGAAAAATGAAAAAAGAGACATTGCTGGCTGGGAAGGTCCTGACATAGGGCCAGAATATGCCTTTCTTGTACACAAACACAACAAATCATAGGAAGAAGCAGAGTACTAGGTATTTCTGGTTGTTCAACGCATAGATACGTGCTCCCTAGGGATTCAATTAAAACCCACAAATTAGGAATGCAGTGTAAAATATCACTGTATAAAAGCCTACCATCATGTAAGGAATGTGTCCCCAGAGTTCAAGCACTGGAAATTGGAGAATCCTATGTTGCAAGCCAATTAATTTTGAAGGGATTCTTTTATTGTGAATATTGATTATGAATGTTTACATGTAAATGTTTGAGTAACTGGTTTTGTACTTTGTAAACTACAGGAAGCCTATAACTTATGCGCAGTTAACTTGTGCGCATTGAGTTTTACAGGCGTGGCAGATAGATAGATAGATAGATAGATGGGGGGGGGGGAGAGAGAGATCTGGGGAAAATGGCTTTGGAAATCCCACCCACCATTGAACCCAATGAGTTTTGACTAGACACAATATTGGCTTTAGGCACGATCCTCGAAACATTACCCTTGTGTACATTGTGGGCTTACTGTACTTAGAAGCAGTGATGTTAAATATATAAAATGAATGAATGAATGGTCATGATAGAAATACTGCTTCTACCCCCTAAACTAGCCTGCTGCCCTCAGGAGGATGTTTTCTTATGGTCAGTGTCCAATCCAGTCACCTTCCGCATATGAAATGCAAAGGGGTACACACTTCATCTTGTCACTTACTTCAGGCAGCAAAATGTCTTGGGCCCAGCCCTAGTCAGGACCCATTCATATTGAATTGACAAACCTTAAAAGTTCAGAATTTATTATGTGGCCTTGTGAATAAAAGTGAAACCAAGCTGTGCAGCAACAACAAAAAATCTAGTAGTGTGTGTGTGTGTGTGTGTTTAAGAAACTACCACAGCTGAGATAATGTTGAAGCTGTGGCCTTCTTCAGTCATTCTCGTCCACATGGGAAGGAGGGGAGAGGAAACCCATGTTGTGTGAAGGGTGTGGCCTTCTGCTCATGTCAGTTTTTAGGTACAACTCATTTGTGAAAGGACAGAGACAGATGTTCTCACTCCCTGCTTGAGCTCGAGAAATGCTGCAGTTGAGGCGACACACACAGTTGAGGAGTGGGAGCTGGAAGTGGTGGTGGGCATCCTTCAAGAGATAAAAGGGCAGCATCTAGGGGTCACAGCAGGGAGGAGGGGTATGGGAGAAACAGAGGAGAAACACAGAAGAGAGATTTACGAGTAGGTAGGAGGAAAAGAGACGAACTGCAAAAGAAATTTATGTTGTCTCGGTGAAGGCAATGAGGAGGGAATAGAGGAAGAAGAACAGGCAGAAGTGGACACTGTACAGGAGGTGTCAGGAGAAGAATTATGTAAGGGAAGGCAGGCAAGAAAACACTGCATATAAAGCAAAACACAGCAGAGTCCTGTGATGAAAGGCGGGTAACAGAACTCTTTGAGTACGTTCCCCACCAGGGGTCTCTTTGAGAACAAGGACTCCTGGGGTGAAGAGCAGGGATAGAGGCGACACCATTATTATAATACTAGAAGTGCAGAGTACACTTATATTCTGTTAAGTATAATATACGCTTTATATAGGCCCCACTGAAATCTTTGTCCCTACCATTTCTTTGAGAATTCTCTCCACAACTCCTTTCTCTTGCAGATTGAAGACAAACCTGGATGCCGGGACACTGGCCAGGAGCCGAAGCTTGGCGGCATTGGCCACCTCCTCGGCCACTCTGGTCATCCCCACTGTGAAGAACACGATGCCTTGGTGTTTAGCATCGGCAGTGGCTGAGAAAATATCTGGGTTTCTCGGGTGGTCCACTCCGTCCGTCAAGAGCACAGCTACTTTCACACTACCGTGAGTCCCCTCGGTCATGTAGAGCTGCGTGAGGTTGGTGATGGCGTAAGTGGTGTAGGTGCCGTGGCCGATGTAGGTGATGGGGGCGATGCGGGATTTAAAGGCATCTGGGCCCTTCCAATCTCTGAAAGTTTGCTCTATGAGGACAGTGCTGCTGTACTGCAGCAAGGCCGTCCTCCAGCTGAGGGAACGTCCAGAGCTGAGCTGCAGCCCTTTCATCCTGTCCACTATCTCCAAGATAAACTTCTTCTGTTGTTCGTGATTGAAGTTCTTTGCACTCTCCGAACTGTCCAGAAGGAAAGCCATTTCCAGAATGCAGTCTTCATCTAGAAATAACACATCACCAGGTAAATAATTTACATTACAGCCATATTACGGGAGCTATGGTTTGTTACAGTTCTCAAAAGCGTCTACCCTCTCCACAGAGAACTGGGGCTCTGGGGTGGCAGTGGGGTGGGGTGGGAGAGAAGGGCCTCCTAACAACTCTCTCAGCATCCTTCATAAACCACGGTTCCCAGAATTCTTTGAGGGGAGGCATGACTGTTTAAAATGGTACTGTAGTAGACCACACTGAGAGCCAGTTTGGTGTAGTGGTTAAGAGCGGTAGACTCGTAATCTGGTGAACCAAGTTCGCATCTCCGCTCCTCCACCCACTCCGCTGGGTGACCTTGGGCCAGTCACACTTCTTTGAAGTCTCTCAGCCCCAGTCACCTCACAGAGTGTTTGTTGTGGGGGAGGAAGGGAAAAGAGAATGTTAGCCGCGTTGAGAATCCCTCGGGTAGTGATAAAGCAGGATATCAAATCCAAACTCTTCTTTATATATATGGTGTGAACGTGGCCTAGGTTAATCATTTGATAACTGTAGAGAATGCTACTCCCATTAGAGTTGGGCTGAAGTGACAAGAACAATTTCTCAGAAATTTCTCAGCAGTCCCACCCACCTTGAAATCGACATTTTGCCAATATTTCAGGGGTGAGGTGAAATACAGTTTGGGGAGAAGTGAATCTGAGCAGCTGCCATTTTGTTTTGTATTTTACCCCTGCCCCTTCCCAGTAAGTAGCAGCAACACCACTGTTGGGAAGTGGCACCAACCCCATCACATTGGCCACTCCTGCCTACCACTTCACCACAGTCCTTCCTCGCAGGTGTGTTCAGACTTTAATACATTTCAAAGCAATCCCATCCAGATAAACTTTGGGATCAGAACCGACCATTTCAAAGAATCTGTTAAAATTCAAAGTAGTCACCTTGGTCACTCGGATTGGGATATTTTTCTACTGCATTTGAGAGAAATGGTTTGGGCTTCTGTTTTCTGATTCCATTTCTTTTTTCTTCGTTGGTGTTTTGTGCCAAAAAGACTTGGTGGTCCAGCAGGAACAAAAGCCACCATAACCTAGAGGGCATGGTTTGCTTTGTTGGCCAAAAAGACACAAGAAATTGTGATTGCGAAAGCAAAACAAAGCACACAATACAAAAATGCAAAGCAAACAAAAGCTAGTTTTTTACTTGCAAAATGGAGATTGCCTTGTTACCACCTTAGTGAAAAGGTTTTATGATGATTTTTAATTGTTCTTTGATGGCTTTTTAAAATGTACTGTAATTTAATGTACATTGCTTATAAATGTCAATGATTAAACAGTACAGTGGTACCTCGGGTTACAAACACTTCGGGTTACAGACTCCGCTAACCCGGAAGTAGTACCTCGGGTTAAGAACTTTACCTCAGGATGAGAACAGAAATCGTGTGCCGGCGGCATGGTGGTAGCAGGAGGCCCCATTAGCTAAAGTGGTACCTCAGGTTAAGAACGGTTTCAGGTTAAGAACGGACCTCCGAAATGAATTAAGTTCATAACCAGAGGTACCACTGTATATAAATACCTTAAATAAACAAATAAAAGCACACGATACATTCATCTAACATTTCCTAGGAAATGTCACTTGCAATGATACCATTGCATACAGCAACAGGTTTTGCCATATTTACTATGTCTAAAAAAAATTATTTGGAAAATTTATATCTTCTCCTTCCTCCAAGGAGTTCAAGCAACTCATAGCATTTAAGTTATATTTCATTTCCACGCACACACCAACAGTCTGTAGACTGCAAACATGTGGACAGATTGTTCATTTTAAATTCTATAATACTACAGCATCTAGGTTAGAGGCACCGAATAGTCATAAGTAACAACAACAATAATCTAGAAAGTACTTTACTGTAGCTCTTCAAGGTATGCTGATTGATAATAACTTGCGCTAGACCACCTGGAATGCTTTCTGGCAGATCAAGGATTTGAATTCCTACGCCAATGAGTACAATTTTCTAGCCACTATGCCACACTGGGTTATTTCCATAGGTTTTATCCCACTCTGCTGCCAAAAGACGGCAAGCAGTCAAAAGGTCTACAGTGGAGCTGAAGGACAGGTAGGCAGAGCTGTACACCAATTCCATAGGTTGAGGTGGTGGCACAGCTTGAAACTTGAACCACGACAACAAAGAATGTGGCAGATTGTGCATCTACACCCGCAAATTAATTTTTACCCGTAGGTTTCTATTTAAGAGGGATGCATTACATATAGATCAGTATGTCTCATTCAAGAGGAATCTGTTGCATATAAACAGCTGCCCAAAGGCCTGGTGTTTGATGCCAAAATCAATGTCAAGTACCTGATTCTATAATAACTCGCATACTGCAACAATTTCAATTTCACCCCTGGGAGCTGTTTCCAAACATGAAATTGGGATTTAAAAAGGAATAATATTCACACCAGAGATATAAACAAGCCCTGTCCCTCTGTCCTTCAGTTAGTTTTACAGTTTCCTCTGCTGTCACTTTTATGGCTTGCTGGTGGCAAAAACTGGGGAGTTTCAGTCCTCCTTGCAGAGATTTCACTGCCCTGTATTCTACACACATAGTCCCAGCATAAACACAGAGAAAGTGCCAGTCACATGGATTTGATTTTTTTTTTTGGCGGCGATAACGATCTCCCGACACATAAATCTGCTTCATCTATCTTTTGTGTATTGGTTTCAAACCGTCTGAGGAATGAGCAATAAAAAGCCTACAGCAATCCGACTCCCTGCTAAAAGGCTGGTGCCTATAAAAGATATCTTAATTCTTGCACAGTTTGCCCTTGCACAACACTGCAGTCGTTTGGGGGCGGGCGGGCAAGAGAGGGTTCTTACCTCTGTCTTGTTGGATGCACCAAGTTCTGTGGTGACGAGTGCTGTGTCTGGGAGAAGAGACTTCTGCCTGAGGTCGCTGCCTAGGCTATTACTGGCTCAGAGCCTTCCACTCTTGAAGTGAATTGCAGAGGGAGCAGGAGGGGGGAGCAGGAGGAGAAGAAGAAAGTTTGACAAAGGAAAGGGACCACTCCTCCAATCATCTAGTTCCACCGAAAGCTACAGCCACACTGACTCAAATTCCATCCAGGACACATTTATTCGCCCTTGTTTTACTCATCCCCAGGCTAAGTAAACCCATGTGTGGTAGTATGGCGAAGTTTATATCCCACCTACGTACTCACACACCTGGACTCAAAAAAGTTGTTTAACTCATTGGGGGCAAATGATTTTCATTTTTTCTTTCAGCTGCGGAGAAGAAACTGTTTCTCTGTGTGTGGTGCAGTGCAAACCTCATTTATACAAATGCAATTGTCAAACATGCCTGCACCTAGGTCTCATTATGAGAAATATTTGTTCCATAGTTCAGGTTAATACGAGAGGCATCATAGCTCAATTTTCATGAGACCTGGAAACTGGACTTGAGTCTCGGGGGCAACAACAATTAATGTGGTCTCATGTGTCATCTACAGAACTCATATTTTCTTAATTGTTTTGTTAAAGTAGCTTACTTGCTTAGAATACACACAAACACACACACACACACACACACAAACACTCACTCACTCACTCACTCAATTATAGGCCCTGATGGGTAAACCCAGAATTGCTTCATCTACCTAACAGTACAGCAAATATTTTAAAAATCTTAACATGCACCTGTATCAGAACTAAAATAAATGTGATGTTATTCACATCTTTAATCCATGTTTATTAAAGGTAAAGGTAAAGGGACCCCTGACCATTAGGTCCAGTCGTGACTGACTCTGGGGTTGCAGCGCTCATCTCGCTTTATTGGCCAAGGGAGCCGGGGTACAGCTTCTGGGTCATGTGGCCAGCATGACTAAGCCGCTTACCTTCCCACCAGAGAGGTACCTATTTATCTACTTGCACTTTGATGTGCTTTCAAACTACTTGGTTGGCAGGAGCAGGGACCGAGCAACAGGAGCTCACCCCGTCACGGGGATTCCAACTGCCGACCTTCTGATCGGCAAGTCCTAGTCTCTGTGGTTTAACCCACAGCACCACCCACGTCCCTTTCCATGTTTATTATCCCCCAATAATTAGCCAGTGTATCACCCCATTTCCCTTGAAATGTTGTGAGAGGAGTTTCCTGCTTGCATTTCCCCCAGATAGCAAAATTACTGCAGAAATCACAGTTCAGTAGTCTATCTGGATCTGGGTTCAAGCCTAGGACAACCTTACAAAAAAGAAAAGAAAAACAGCACGACTGAATCCTTAAAGTTTTCAAAAGAAGTGCGCTTCTTAAAAAATGAGAGATAGAGATAGAGAAATAAGTTCTGTTGCTGGCTGAAGAGGGACTAGACAGAACAATGCAGCAATGCTTTCCCCAAAAAGAAACATGTTAAACTCGGATACGGATCTGTAAGAAGCAAGAAATCCCCCTACCTAAATTATCATTTGTTACTCATGCCTTTGTATGTGTGTGTGTGTGCATATTTATTTAGTAGCAACTTCTTAGCTGCATGGTGTTCTTATCATGAAGCAGTTCTGTTTTGCCTCGGGACAAAATTTTATTTTGCCCAGCTGCTTTCTTGCTTGGGTGGCTTAGCAGATTTCTCGCAAGTTTTATGGCCAAGTGCACATAACACATGACAACATTCTCACTAGAATTCCTGGTATGTGACATGTTGCATGCTACATCGGGCATTTACAGACTTGTAGCTGCCTGAAATGATATATCGTATATAACCCGCAACTTGAAATATACTTTTAAGTGCTGAAGTAAGGGGAATGCATGTGTAATTTTAAGATTTTCTGTAGTTACACAGAAAATTAAATTGATATTTTTTATTTGACCTAACGACTTCTTTTTACTTGTATATTAATAATAAAAATAGTAATAACAATCATTTTAACAATCATTTTCAGTCTGCCTCTGTATTGAATTAAATAATGTTTTTATATGAATTTGTTTACATCGTTCTCTATCTGAGATCATCCTATACATATATTTTGTTTATGTTTTTATTCAAAAATTGGGATTTTCCTAGGAAGCAAATTAATGGAAATAAAATTGATGATGATGATGATGATGATGACAAACACAGCACAACAGGGAAAAACCAGGAAAAAGTCAGTTAGTTTGGCATCCATTTATTTATGTATTTATTTCATTCCGTCCTCTTCAATGCAAAGATTCGCAGAGCAGCTCATAATATAATGCTAAAACAAAAAACAAAGAATTAAACAACCCAAAACAGAAAGTTTGACAAAACATAACAAAGAAGCATTGGAAGATGCCTTATACTAAGGCAGACCATTGTTCTATCTAGCTCAGTACTGTCTACACGGACTGGCAGCCACTTTTCAGGATTGTCAGTCTCAAGTTTCTCCCAGTTCTACTTGGAAAGGCTGGGGATTGAAACTGGGACATTCTGCATTCAGCTCAGATGCTCTACCACTGAGTTGCAGCCAGAGCTTTTTTCAGCCAGAATCCACCAGAACTCAGTTCCAGCACCTTTCAGGTGGGCGCCATTGCCATTACATATTTTTTACCTATTTATAAGAGAACAAGGGAGGCATTCATGAGGAGATCTGGCACTTCCTTTTCTAGAAAAATATAACAGGTTACAGCCTTTCCCCAGCAGCATCATAGGCAGATGAAAAACAGAATTAAATCCACTGGCAAAAAGCAACCGGAGAAACAAAAAGGATTTCAAGAAACTTGGTGCCAGAAGAACCTCTCTGGGGATGTGCATGCTGTGGACTATAAGTAAACAAAATGTTATTTGTAGTATTTCATGGCCTCGGGACAGTTTTTTGACCATTGAACCTGGCAGTGATTTGCAGGGCAGATGGCAAAAAACCATGACCCAACCTTGGCATTTAGTGTGCATTTTTTGTACCTGCAGGCTGAGGTTAAAGCGTGCATGCAGTCGCTTGCCTTGCCCTCAGTGTTAACATACTTTGGAAACGATGTCTGGTGATTTAAATGCAGCAGGCTTCCAGGTAAGAATGATTAGAACGGTGGCCCAAGGCACACCTTCTTTGAATTACTCCTGTAACTTGTACGTAACAGGCTATGTTGTTAAGGAATTTAAATAAGAAGATCTCTGTTGGATCTGATCATGGGCCCATCCAGTTCAGGGCTAGCCAATATGGTGGCCTCCAGAAGTCAGTGTGGTATAGTGGTTAAGAGTGGTAGACTCGTAATCTGGTGAACTGGGTTTGATTCCCCGCTCCTCCACATGCAGCCGCTGGGTGACCTTGGGCTAGTCACACTTCTCTGAAGTCTCTCAGCCCCACTCACCTCACAGAGTGTTTGTTGTGGGGGAGGAAGGGAAAGGAGAATGTTGGCCGCTTTGTGACTCCTTCGGGTAGTGATAAAGCAGGATATCAAATCCAAACCCTTCTTCTTCTCTTCTTCATTGGACTATAGCCCACATTGTTCCTGACCAATGGAGTGCTTATTCTTGAATTAACTTTAGCTCTCCTCTCAGTATTTAGAGTGGATGTACTGTACCTAACTACTACAAACTGCTGGTCATGAAGTTCCTTGTGGAGATACGGCTAGAAATTCCCAGGAACTGGAGAGGAGCAGAACATCTCTCCCTTAAGTAAGAATAAGAATAGGAATAAGAATTTTATTTATATGCCACCCATCTGACTGGGTTCCCCCAGCCGCTCTGGGTGGCCCCCAAGAAAATATTAAAAACACAATACAACATCAGCCATTAAAAACTTCCAGAAACAGGTCTGCCTTCAGATGTCTTCTAAAAGTCAAATAGTTGTTTATCTCTTTGACATCTGATGGGAGGGCATTCCACAGGGAGGGCTACACTGCTGAGAAGGCCCTCTGCCTGGTTCCCTGTAACTTCATGTCTCACAGTGAGGGAACCACCAGAAGGCCCTCGGAGCTGGACCTCAGTGTCTAGGCTGGACGATGGAGGTGGGGATGCTCCTTCAGGTATACAGCTATCATATTGGTACAAAAGAGTTTGTCAACTAGCCTTGTATGAAAGCTGACCCAGGAAAGAAGAAAGGCATGGGAGAAAATCAAAACTGATAAATTTATCATGATTTGGTATCCATTTATCCCATTTATTAACAAAAGTGATTCACTTGAATGATGCCACACCTGTGCCCCAAGCTCCCCCCCCCCTCTTTCTCTCTCTCTCTCTCTCTCTGGCCTGAGGATCTGCCCTCCCCTATTTCTTCTTCCTTAAAGTTTCTTTAAACCATTTTCATTCATTTCTTCTACTATTGTAAAAAGTGACACTGCGGTAAATGACTCTTCTGATTGCTGAAAATGACTATCTATCATCTCTCTATCTCTATCTCTATCTCTATTTATCTATCGATCATCTATCTATCTCTGTCTTCCTAGGATATCCATCAATGCAGAATTGAGTAAGTACAGCAGTATTCATGACTGAGATGACTGCCGAGATGCTGTCATCAAGGTTCAGAGCTTCATGGGGTCAAAAGCTATTCAGGTCTATAAGCTTTTTCTTACTCACGTAGATGTGTTTGCTCAACACAACCAAAGCATTTGCGAAGAATATGCCGGTGGACCTGCAAAGGCCTGGAGCCTTTCCAAGCTACTCATCCATCTCTAATGATGTTGAAAAACTTTAACAAAAAAACAGGAATGCCAGAAGTCTGACATACTGATATGTTGCTACATGAAATGCATAATTCAACTGTAAGCAGCCTAAGGCATTGCTTCATAATGAGGCACTCCATTAAATAACATTATAGCTAAAGCTAGGCAGCTATCCAAGCTTTAGCAGCTATTCATATATGTGTATCTGCTGACTTTTAATAATGTACTTTCCGCAGTGTTGCATTAAACACAGCAAATGATTCATTTTAATCGTTTTAACACAAAATGAAGTATCAGAAAGTCGCAGGGAACACAGTAATTATTAGTTGTTTCAGGAGCATTTTGCCCAAGTCTCCAGTAACAAGTGTTGAATCCAGGAGAATTCCCAAACCACTCCTTCCCAGAGGGTGCAATCCCATCCAGGGCAGAAGCACTGTGACCAACTTGTGTATTTGGCAACCTAGAAAGGCAATTCTTGCTCAAGATATTTATGCTTACGATATACGCATTGGTGTTTTTTGTTGTTGTTTTGTTATTTTACGTATAGTGCTTTTAAAACACATCAAACTTCTTGTTACATCCTTTCATATATTTTTTTAATTTAAGCATCTTTAACCCAACTTGCGTGAGACCTTTGTATAATAAAGCCTTGCAATTATGCTGGCAGTAACCTTGGAGATAACAGTTCAAGCCTTAGCAACTGCATGGCAACCCACACTGCAGAACTGATACATTTGTATGTGTGTGTAGCGGGGGGGGGGGGGGGGGATGAATAGGTTTTTTGCTTACAGATCCTGGCAGCAAAGAAGCAGGTTGTGAGGTGTAAAAAAAAGCTGAAAACTATGATGCAAGAGGAAGTGGTGGGAATAAGGTGGGGGTGGAGTACCACTGAGGGGAGAAATGTATGTGTGTGTGTGTGTGTGTGTGTGTTTTTAAAAAGGCAGAGGTCTGAGTAAAGAGGGACTGAGGTACACTGCAGGGTTGTTTTTAAAACACAAACAAACTAGTTTTAACAAGCAGAAATAATAATAATAATAATAATAATAATAATAATAATAATAATATAAATAATTATATGCCGCTCATCTGACTGGGTTGCCCTGACAAAGTCCTTTCTTGCTGTACTCAAATTTTGTTCTAGTTGCCACTCCCCTCTTACAAATCATTGCTCGCTTTACTCAAAAGCCTGCCGTTGTTTAAAATAGCCACATTTCAGTGTCCAATCCTTCTCAACATACTCTTAACATCTCCCTCTTCCATTGCTCAGTTGTGAGATAAAGGATGCATAGCTATCAAATACTCCACAGTACTTTACTCAAATGTTTGCCATTGTTTAAAACTGGCATATTCCTCTCAGTTCCTTCCAACCCTGCTTTATTCAACATACTCTTGTTTTAAAGCACCACTTTCCTCCTCTCAGTGGTCTTCTCACTTCCATGCCATGGCCACTGCTGTTGTGCAACCTCTCTTAACTTTTGCTCTCCTACCCTGCCTTGACTTCATGCAAATCCAAGATTGTGACCTGGCTCTACAAATACTCCAATGAGGGCTGTGCGATGACATCTTTACTTTTTTTATATATAGATTCACATGAAGTAAATCCAGCCCAGGAAATATGCGGAAAGTAGGAATTTCTGCATCCATTTAAGTTTCTGTCATAATTCTCCAACATTCCTAACAGAGGGAGTTGGGTACGTTTAGCCTGGGAAAGAAGAGAATGAGAGGAGATATGATAGCCATCTTCAAATATCTCAAGGGCTGACACGTGGAAGATGGAGCAAACTTGCTTTCTCCTGCTCTGGAGGATGGGATGTGAACTAAGGAATTCATTCAAGTTACAAGAAAGGAGATTCCAACTAAAAATCAGGAGTAACTTTCTGACAGAGCTGTTCGACATTGGAACGGGCTCCCTTGGGAGGTTGTGGACTCTCCTTTCTTGGAGATTTTTAAACAAAAATTGGATGGCACCTGTCATGGATACTTTAGTTAAGATACCTACATTGCAGGGGGTTGGACTAGATGACCCTCAAAGTCCCTCCCAACTCTACCATATGAGACCATAGCGCCATGAAAGACTCCATCCATTTCTTAACATCTCTGAAATATATACGTTTTATTATTTTTCCCCATTTTGATCTGTCTCTGTTTTTTGTTTTGTTTTTTTGCAAACCTGTCAAAAGGTTTCCTCTCCTTTCCTTCAGTGTTCGGAGCAAATGGGATTACAAAATAACCTAGGTGGTTACGCAGTGATCCATTGGTAACTCTCCCCTTCCCAAAATGCTTTTTGCCCAGCTAAGATCACAACTGTTATCTAAGCTTAGGTGGGCGGGGAGTAAAGTGCTTATAGAAAGAAGCGGTAGTGAAATAACAGAGAGTTCTACGCTCCTCACCTCTTTTTGCTTTTAAATCAGATCCCTTTGCTCCACACACACCTTAATTTTCTATGTGACTTATGTGGAACTGCAACCGATACATCTAATTTGGTCCTCTGAGATATCATTTTCCACATGTGGCCACTAGGTGCCAGACTTGATTCAAATTTAGATGATTTTAAGAAGGCTCTGACAGCAGCCAAGACAAGCTACAGTAGTCCTTTACACTAGCTTTGAGATGTCAAGACTAGCAGCTAGCAACCCAAGCTGTTCATGTGCTTTGCATTTTTAGAATTTCGTGTCACTCCTAAGTAAAGGCCATCTGGGGAAACCCAGCCAGATGGGCGGGGTTTAAATAATAATAATAATAATAATAATAATAATAGTATCTGAAGAATACAGGGAGAGTAAACATTTCTATTTTCCTGGACATCAGGGCTCTTGAACTGTATCACATGCATGGATTGAGACTGGAACTTTTCCTACATTAGTCAGTTTGTATTTAACCTTTCAAATGCCATCCAAAACCAGGTTACTAGTCACCAGTCTTGACATCTCAAGCCTAGTGTAAAGGACTGCTTCCACCTCAGAAAAGGGTAATATTAATATTAGGATAATATTAGAAATCCCTCAGTTTGGTATATATCAAAAAATGTGCTTGCTTGGTCAGTTATGGAAACTAGATTAGCTTGTGATTTAGGGTATATCCAAGGTGTAGCAGCTTTCTGCTTATTTCTTTTGATAAGCAACATGTCCTCTCCTAACGGATACAGCTCAGGACTGCAATACCTCAAGGACCGCCTCTCCCCATATGAACTGCCCCAGACCCTGCAGTCATCATCTGAGGCACTTCTTCATGTGCGTCCTCCACAATATGTCCAGAGAGCAGCAACACAATAACTGGCCTTTTTTGTGGTGGCTCCTCGCTTGTGAAATGCTCTCCCCAGGGAGGCTCCCCTGGCATCTTTGTTACATATCCTTAGGTGCCAGGCAAATACATTCCTCTTCTCCCAGGCTTTTGGCTAATTTAACAACCTATGGCCTTTTAAACTGTGTGTGTGGAAGGAGTATTGTTTTTGTTTGTTACTATGGTATGTACGGTATTTTGTTTGGTTTTATGTTGTAAATTGCCCTGTGATCCTCAGATGAAGGGCAGTATAGAAATTTGACAAATAATGAC
Organism: Podarcis cretensis; assembly: GCF_951804945.1. Classification (NCBI taxonomy): domain Eukaryota; kingdom Metazoa; phylum Chordata; class Lepidosauria; order Squamata; family Lacertidae; genus Podarcis; species Podarcis cretensis. Next base: position 113,615,346 of record NC_137170.1, on the reverse strand, counting down.
AAATAATGATAATGATATTCTGAAGTAGAATTGGTTCAGAGAGGGTACAAATGCATATCAGCCAGCTTGCATTAGATGCACCTTACTTCAAAATTGCCTCAGCAAGTTAGTTATCCAGTCTCTCCAGCATAATGATGAGCCTGTGAGTCTATGATTTCTTTGGTCTTGTAATCCTTTAATTAAACTTTCAATCTATCCCCATTGAGTTATTCTTCTCCATTATCCCAATGTATCATTAGGTAACAACAAATGCCTTTTGTTTACAAGGCGTTTTTTTCTGTAGGAATTAAGTATCACAAGAAGAAGCTCATGTCTTGTGGCACTTTTACAGACTGGAACGTGAAGCACCGAGATTATAGGATGCTGAAGAATGGAGAGAAATCAATGTCTGTACTTGTGTGTTTGAGCCAGAATGTCACCCTTTCCCATTTCATATAAAGTGGGAGGAAAGATTGGTAGCTCTCCATCCTTCATTTCTTCAAATTTCTTCCAGCCCTATTGTAATGAATCATAGCAGGTTATTTTAAATGTTACATTTTAAAAATATTAAAATTTCCGTCCTTGCATTTCTTCAGATCAAGAAGGAGCAACAGGTGGCCTTCCAACTGTGTCTGGACTACAGCTCCCATCAGCCAGAGCCAATATGGTCGGTGGTTATGGATAATGGGAGTTGTAGTCAAACAAAATCTGGATTGGGAAGGGGCAAACTTCCCCTACCCTGGTTTAGATATTCATGTGTGAAGACCAACACGCAATAATTATTCTAGGACTCTCCTCCACAGCATGATGGTGGTGGTCTCAGTATTGGATCCAAATTAATTTTTTTTATATGTGTGCTGCTGCAGCTGTTGTTGTTTCTCAAAGGGTTTTATATATCTCATTGTTTTTATAAATGCAGTTGTTCTGTGGGGGAGGTTTGTTTATTGATGAATAAATAATTATCTATTTTTTTTATAAAGCACCTAATTAATATGCTCCAGACCCTGTACAGAAAATTTAAAAATACAAACAAATTAGGCTTTTTATTGCCTCCAGCAGCCTTCACCAACCTTGCCCCCTCAAAATGTTTTGGACAACAACTCCCACCAGACGCAGTCGGCACTGCCATTGTAATCCAAGTGAGAGTTGTAATCCAAAATATCTGGAAGGCAGCATGTTGGCACCTGCAGGCTCACCTTCTAAAATTCACAAGATGGCGGGGGGAATAAGGGGAGTACAATATCAAACCAGGAGAGACTTTAAAAGTAAAGAAGGCAAGTTAAAGAATACAATAAGTTACCCAGGAATTTGGGAGAGGCTACCAAGTAAACAAAAAATCCACGTAGATTATCCAGAGAAAACAAGCGGAGAGGAATATGAGTTTTGAATAAGTTCCTTAAGTGAGACAAAGAAAAGGCCAGCCAATTATTTCAAGGAACAGAGTTTCATACTTCAGGGGCCCCAAGGATGGAGACAAGAAATAGCAGAGGAGAAGATTAGTGTTTGATCAGCAGAGGGACAGAAGAGGAGAGCAGAGAGAAAGCAATGGAGATTATAGATAAGAAGGGGGTAAGGTCATGAAGAGATGTAAAGGTTAAGAGAAGAAATGTTTAACTTGATCCAAAGCAAGGGAGGAAACCAGTGAAGGGAAACAGGTGTATATGCTTTACCTCCAACAACATACTTGCAAATGCAATTGTGCTTCTTTGTGTGCATGGGGTGGAAGGTAGGAAGGGAGAAATTCTCCACCTGGGGAAGAATCCAAAAAAAGAGCTGGATTGTACGTAAAATAATAGACTTGGAAGGGACCCGAGGGTCATCTAGTCCAACCCCTTGCAATGCAGGAATCTCAGCGAAAGCATCCATGTCAGATAGCCATCCAAGCTCTGCTTAAAAAACTCCAAGTCCAGCACCTCTTGTGGGAGTATCACCTAAGACAATAAAGCAATGCACAAATTCAAAACATACAAAAGTGAATGTTGCAACAGGCAATCAAAAATCGTATATAAGAGCTGAGAGATGCAGTCTAATTCTTCTGTTTTTTATCCTTAATAAAAGCACCTTCAACGGACTTTCGTTTTTCAGCTAATACCCTCCGCTTTGAAAAATGTGGGCTTCATACACCTCACACACTGAAAGCATCCCCTCCCTGAATCCTGGTCACTGCAGTTTATAAAGGATGCTAGGAATTATAGCTCTGTGACAGGGTAACTACAGGTCCCAGGATTGTCTAGGGGAAGTCGTGTGCTTTAAAGTATTTTATGGTATGCACATTCCCTAAAACTTTGCAGATGCAGTTGTAACAGGCCTCCATTGACTTATTACAAAATCCTCAGAGAGCCACAAGTTGTAGGCAGATTCTAAAAATTGAAGAGCTGGACACTGAGGGCAGGAGTCAACTGCGTTGCTATGTGTGTGGAACAACATCTCCTTGCAGAATGGGACTTCCTGCTGCCTTCGCTCTCAGACTTCTCCAAGTGTACTTAAGGTCCCAGAACAAGTTTATAGGAAGCACAGGTAGAGGAGGGAGGGGGAAATCATGTTGTGCAAGGACACTTTGTCCTCCATGTACATACCACACTTAGCACAATATTGAATTCCACTCTGGGTTTCAAAATCTGACCCTGGGAACCTTCTGTAATTGACCGATTTCTACCCACGCATGTTTTTAGAAGCTGCCATTTTCTTCATTCATCTTTTAATTCATTCCTTCATTTTCAGCCTTTCGACCCTGTACTTTCCACCTCAGCGAAGCTCTCATAGAAAGGAGAGAATGGAAAGGAAGAGAAAATTAAGCTGCCAACGTCGTAATGCTGTTATACAAATCTATTGTGCCACTGCATTTGGAATACTGTGTACAGTTCTGGCTGCCTGACCTCAAAAAGGATATTGTAGAGTCAGAAAAGAAAAGAAAAGCCAAAATTATCCATAGGAATGGAGTAACACACACACACACACACACACACACACCGTTGAGGAAAGGTTGCTACATTTGAGGCTTTAGAGGAAAGGTGAATTTGAAGTGGCATCCTAGAATTTTATATAATTATTCATGGCACACAGAAAGTGGATGGAGAAAGTTTTTTCTCCCCCTGTCATAACACTAGAACTAGTGGGCCTCCAATGAAGCTGAACGTTGGAAGATAAAGACGAGTTGTACTTCTTTGCACTACTCATAGTTAAACAATGAAACTCGTTCCCAAGGGGAATGGGCAAACTCATGGAGGATCAAGCTGTCAATGTCTACATAGGAAAAAAGGTAAAGGACCCTTGAATTGTTATGTCCAGTCAAAGGCGACTATGCAGTTGTGGCGCTCATCTCTCTTTCAGGCCGAGGGATCCAGTGTCTCTCCACAGACAGCTTTCCAGGTCATGTGGCCAGCAGGACTAAACCACTTCTGGTGCAACAAGACACCGTGATTGAAACCAGAGCACATGGAAATGCCGTTTACCTTCCCGCCACAGTAGTACCTATATATCTACTTGCACTGGTGTGCTTTTGAACTGCTAGGTTGGCAGGAGCTGGGACAGAGCAATGGGAGTTCACCCTGTTGTGGGGATTCGAACCACCGACCTTCTGATCAGCAAGCCCAAGAGGCTCAGTGGTTTAGACCACAGCGCATCCTGCAAGATCTACTAGCCATAATGGGGCTATGTTCTTCTTCTTAATACCAATTGCTGGAAACTGCAAGACGGGAGAGTTCCCTTGTGCTCAGAGACTGCTTGCCAGTTTTCCATAGGCACCTGCTTGGCTGCTGTGAGAACTGGATATTGGGTTAGAAGGGCCATTGGCTTGATCCAGTAGGCTCTTCTCATGTTCTGACAAGTCCAACAACATCTGGAGTCCCACCACCATGCTCTGACAGACCTGTGTATAAGTCTATATTTTTCTCCCCATGAACCTGCCCAGTTCCAAAAGCTCTATTCTTCTGACAAAGCAAGGGATTCAATATACTACCGGAGGCCTTTAAAAAAAACAAAAAAACAAAATCAAAATGATCTCCAGAGAAGTGAATGCAATGGCTTTGGAGTAAGTGCAGTCTGAAAAGAGAATTGGTACCCGTCTCCTTCCTGACAGTGCAGCTTTTAAGATAAGAGATTTTCTATTTATCAGCAGGTTCCCACCCACCCGGACATGATAAGCATAAAAGAACCAGACTCTCTTCTCTCAAGCACCATGTGGAGTAATGCATTAAGGGAAGGATGACCCCTACCTTCATTTAGGGAACTGAGTCACTTTTTTCCCCAGATAACAAGATCTTCCACCAGCAAATCCTGCAAAACCCAGCTTTTCCCCTGAGAAGACAACAAAAGGTTTCAGACAAATAAATGCCATTATCTCTTGCACCTTGAGATAATTAGGATGGTTTCTTAAAGGTCAACACATCCTTTTTTTTTTATCATCCAGTTGCTGGTGCAGGGGCTGAGGTTGGGCATTTTGTGTATGTGAGAGAGAAATATTCAATATGTGTCCCTCAGACAAGGACACATATTTGAAGGACTTACCCATGAAGAACAATAGGCAATTTAAGCAAACCTTCCTCTTAAGATGGGAGAAATATTTTTTGAAACAAAGTGAGCTAGCTTCCCAATGAAATATTAACTTTTCTGACATATAAGCTATGACATAAATATAGCCATTCTTTTGTGGTTAAATAGGAGCTGAGTTTACTCCCCATTAGTATTCTCATATATTTTCAGCCTCCTATGTGAACAAATAAAAATGTGAGTATCAATCACGTGTTGTAGGCACACACAATTTCCTAAACACTTTCTAAGGCTTGCTTTACTCTAGCGGAGAGGCATGAATTAGTTGCTGATGTAATAAATTGTTTGAATGGGTTTTCCAATCTGACAAATGTTTTTTTTCTGCTGGCTCACACATTCCTAATAACTCTTTTTAAAGCAGCATCATTTTTGGGCACTTTGACAGTAGTGGATTAAAATTACCATGCTATAGTAAGTGCTGTGATAGCAGAACAGCTCTGTCATAAATCTAAACGAGCAGATGTAAAAATATTACCGTAACTCCCCCCCCTTTTGCTTAATGTCATCAGCAAAGATAGAGAGAAGCATCTTCACAAGCCCCACACAAATCTTTTGAATATCTGCTAGCTAATTTGGTGCCTTCCTCAAAACGGCAACAAATTAATGAGCCCTACAGTAATTATTCTTTTGCTTGATAGGAAACTAAGGCACACCCTTAATTTCCATGTCAGGATTGGGTCTCATTTAAATAATTTGTCTGTCTAGGCCCCAAAGAACAGCTCCAGTTCACTACATCCATCCTTCAAATTCAACCTTTTCTTTACAGCAGTGCTACGCCAATACTGCCCATAATAAGAATATAAGAAAAGCCTGCTAGATAAGGCCCAATGGCCCATCTAGTGCAGCATCCTGTTCTCACAGTGGCCAACCAGAAACCTATGGGATGTGCCTAAACAGGACCAAAGCGCAACAACATTCTTCCTTCCTGTGGTTTCCAGGAACTGGTATAGCAGTTCCTCCCTTAAAGAGGGCACGTGTTGCAGTGAGACCTGGCAACCAAACCCTGTGTTGTGGGTGGGTTGATTGTATAGCCACAACACCCAATTGGTAGGTCCACTTGATGCTGGAGTCAATCAGGCCAATGGGACGGAAGCTAAACGGATCAAGGGACCTATATATACCTATGCACGTGACCCAGAGCTTTCTCTTTCGGTGTGTGCATCGGGCTGCACGCTTGACCTTGCTATGCCGTCGTGTGTCATCTGTCGGGACAGGGGCACAGCAGGAATTTTCCCCATGGCTGATTGGCTGCTGCCATTTGGGTTTTGCCTGCTGCGTAGCAAATCGTCACAACTTGTAAGGTTGCGGATAGGCTCTGGTTCAGGTGATAGGGATGGGAGAATGCTCTCGCCATCCCTATGTGAAGGGTATTCCGTTAAAGGAATCCAGGGACTCAGCTGGTTTGGTCAACCCCTGAGAGGGGGTTGTGCCCGTGCCTGAGTCCTGGGGGGCATTTGGGTGGCGGAGATAGCCTGTTCCTGGCTTTCCGCTTATCCAGGTGTTCACCCTAGGCTGACCTTCGCTGGTGCCTTGGGTCAGTGCTGCCTGCAACGGTGCAGGGAGCTAGTCGAACCAGAGCCTATGCAACCACTCACTTGCTGTAATCAATAAAGTTGTGCCCTAAATTCTACCAAAAACCAAACAAAATTTGAATCTTGTCTGAATTTATTTAAGGGGGAGGTTTAAAGGTCTGAACACGCAATCAGAAGGCTATGTTTGTCACGTTTGGATGAAAGAGAAAATGTGGTTTGAGACAATCCAGGAAGAGAAGTGTCAAATCTTTCCTAGGGCTGTGTGGGTGGATTTGAGGAATGCGGGGATTTGATTAAATGATTTGTGCCAGTAAGGATGCCATATGACATGAAGGTTAACTTGACCCTCCAAAAGAACCATAGAGATTCATGAAGGATATGAATATTAGTTGTGGGGAACCAAGTCTGGTCTTCAGATTTGTTGTTGCTGCTTAGTCGTTTAGTCGTGTCCAACTCTTCGTGACCCCATGGACCAGAGCACGCCAGGCACTCCTATCTTCCACTGCCTCCCGCAGTTTGGTCAGACTCATGTTTGTAGCTTCGAGAACACTGTCCAGCCATCTCGTCCTCTGTCGTCCCCTTCTCCTTGTGCCCTCCATCTTTCCCAGCATCAGGGTCTTTTCCAGGGAGTCTTCTCTTCTCATGAGGTGGCCAGAGTATTGGAGCCTCAGCTTCACAATCTGTCCTTCCAGTGAGCAATCAGGGCTGATTTCCTTAAGAATGGATAGGTTTCTTCAGATTTACCATGCCTCTAAATCAGGGGTCAGCAACATAAGGCCCATGGGCCACAAGTAGCCCATGAGGGCCATTTAACTGACCCACAGATCCCCGCTGCCCGCTTGAGGACCCCCTGCCACCCACTCAGTAAGCTCCTGTACGCCGCGCTAAAAAGGCGTAGAGCAGGGACCGCCTTCCGTGATGCTAGCCGGCTTCCCATTGGCTGCAGGAAGCTCCTGCAGCCAATGGGAAGCTGTGCACGCCTCCTCTGCACCAGAAGGAGCACTGGAAATAGCGTTTGCGCATGCACGCACTGTGGCATCGGCAGGACTGTGGACCGGCCCAAGCCACAAAAACTTTGCCGACCCCTGCCCTAAACACTAGGTCAGGCTTCCTCAAACTCGGCCCTCCAGATGTTTTGGAGACTACAATTCCCATCATCCCTGACCACTGGTCCTGCTAGCTAAGGATCATGGGATTTGTAGGCCACAAATATCTGGAGGGCCGAGTTTGAGGAAGCCTGCTTTAGGTGGTGGAGGTTGCTCTAAGATTAATTAAAGGTGGAAAATATATGGGATTGCACCATTATTTATGGGTTGCACTGTTGTTTTTTTATTTGTGAAAACCTTCAGAGCTGCAGTGGGGCAAAGAAGCTCCTTTTCCACCTTACCGTCAAAGGAATGTAATGATGACTATGTTATTATTAGGCTGTCCGTCAGTATGCTTTTTATTATGTTTTCAAAATTGATGTTCTGTAATGAGTTTTTATTACACTGCCCTGGGATCTTTTGATAAAGCGTGGTATATAAACTGAAATAAATAATAATAATAATAATAATAATAATAATAATAATAATAATAATTTCATAGCTTTTATAATGTGAACAGCACCTGCAACAATAGTACCTCTGCTGCAATAGCTGGAATATCCAAATGAACTGGACAGATAATCACTGACAGGACAGACAAGTTCAGAGAATCAAGATTACACATGCTGACTTTTTTTACCATTTCCTGAATAAAATAACCATAAATCATAGTGAAATCTGAAGCCTCCGCTTCATGAACTTTGGACTATTAAAACAGATCTACTGTACCTAGTCATTAACAAAGGATTATGGGGAACAGGGCTATTTTCAATGGTGCCCCTTATAAACTGCCTGATACTTTGAGGTAGGGTTACAAAGAAATGTTAACCGCTCAGGATTAAAGTTATGCTGAATGTGGCAGAGTGGAGCGTGTGCCGCCTGCGACTTGCTTCGGCCTGGGCACTTCACGGTTCCAGCTTCTGCACCAGCAGCTCTAGAGAGGGTGTGTTTGCGTTTCTCTGCTCTTGCTCCTCATCTTAAAAGCATCTTTCCAAGTGGAGTTGCAAGTGGAGTTTCAAGAAGAGGATGGGGTGGAGCACATGGTTTGCGTGAAGCGTTTGGCTTCAGTTCCCGGCACCTCCTGTTATAAAGGGTCAGGTGGCAGGTACTTAGAAAGCCCTCAACTGGAGACACCCTGGAAGGCTTCTGTCACTCACAGGGCACGATGCTGAGCTACGGTGCCCAACAGAACACATTACAAGATGAACAGAGGGCTTCCAACACTGTGCTGGCCTTGTAGGGCTGAAGTAGGAAACTGTGGCGATCACACAGGGTCCCTGGACATTTCTAGTCTATTGATCCCTGTGCCACCACTTTATTTCTCGCTGCCACCACCCAGGCCCTACCTGGTAAATTACTGAGTCCAGCCAGGGTTAAATTGGAAGATAAACTTCTGTTTATTTATTGCAGTTTAACAAGCGTGTGGTTTCATAAACGGTATCAGTCAATTACAGTCATGTAGTGCCTATTCAGACCTATAACTTCCGCTACCTGCTCTCACTCACTAAACCACCTCTCAGATATTTACTTGTCTTCCTAGCACCTAACTGTTCCTGACTCAGCTTATTTCGCTACACTAACTCAACCTACCCACAGACCTACCCAATTCACTCCCACTCCCACTCCAACCAAGCAACCAACCACCCAACTCCCAACAAACTCTCCCTTCGCCCCTCCTAGAGCTGGTTTTATAGTCCCTCTGACTCCACCCCCCTGGGTTCTGATTGGGTAACCTGTTTAACTATTTCACCTCCAGCACTCTCATATGTTAACGTCACAGAAACGATCAATAACAAGGGATGCTTCCCTTTGCCCCTCGCCTACTGATTCCCCTGGGCAAGTCTCATCTCCAAATCTCAGAACCTGGTTAGAGGATCCCCTGTTTCAACTGTACATCTCCTTCTTGGCGCTGCAGTGGGAGGCAAGAATCATCCGTCTCTGGTATTGTACCCTAGGATCTCCAGGGATTCCCCAAGCACAGAACAAGCGCTGGGGAGATCCCCTACTCCCTCTGCAGCCCCAGGCTTGAGAGGGAAGCCTGTCACACTGTGCTTCTCAGAAGCACAGGGCAACTCAGAGTGCTGGTTCCCCCATCCCACCAATGGATTTATGTTCCTCCAGCAAGTGAATGTCGGCGTTATGAGCATAAGTACATAAGGGAATAGCCCCTTAGCGGCTTGCTTTCTTTATCTATTTTCTGCCTAGTGTTCCGGAATTCTAACTCTATGGGAGTACAGGAGATTAGAAGGGGAACTGTGTGCCTGTCTGAGCTCTGGCAAACCTGGTTATTGTGATGAAAGTTTGTCGGCAGCTAATGACTGCTGTCATGGCCAGGACTTTGACTCGGTACCTGTGTCTCTGTCTGCCATCTCTCTCCTGTGAAGTGAGCTCGCAAACTGACAGCTCACACCTGTCAGGAGCAAAACAGATGTCTCTCAAATCACACCCAAACACCAACTGCTCCACACAGAAAGAATATCGAGGGTCCTTTCCAGATCTTTCACAAGAGTCACCATTTTTCTACTATAATAAAAAGGTTTTCTTTTCCTCTTTTTTTAAGTACATGATTTCAGAATACTAACTGAATAATCATGATGAAGGATAATAATAATAATAATAATAATAATAATAATAATAATAATATAATGCAACTATACCACTATAAATTGTAAGCGTCGGAAAGGTCACTTTAAGGCAGAGTGTTGTGTGGGACTGTTCAGAAATCCAACCACAAATGCATTCTGCAACATTGTCAATGACATGTTGCAGAACATATGGGGGGGGGGACAATCTGGAGGGACCCCCCAGTAGTTTGCAACTGATACAAAAATGTACTGCTTCCTAACACCAGATGAAATGGTATTGGGTTCACATATGTTTTATCTGCTGCTATTATTCCACACATAAAATAAATTACTTAGAAAATACATTATAGAAGGAATTAATAGGAAAATAATAATAGCCATGCCTCAGTGCCCAAATGGACTGCCGCACAAGGCTTTGCTACACTCAGTAATCCTGAAATGGGAGTGAATGATATTAATCAGAAAATTCCCCGATATGTTAGCATCATTACATCATCATTATAAAGTAACGTAAGCAAAACAAAACATTGTTTGGGTGGCCATTCTGTGAGTTTGCAATGGAGAGAAATAAAGCCTGGACACTGATGCTAATTGGCAGCAAATCATATTGTGCATTTTTACCTGAGAGTGTCTGGTCAAATCAGGGTCTCAAAAGACAGTCTGCTCCAGGTTTGGGGTCCTGGCTTTTGGATAAACAATAGCCCTCTTCCGAAATATTGCTCACACATTGATACGGTGCAGGATATGGGCCACACCAATTACCTTGTCCCCAGTGTTGCATGCTTCACTTTGCCCTACTACCCAGGGAATAGTGCAAGGACTTCCCTGGGGCAAATTCTTGTACTATAGATGCAGGTGCCAAGGGGGGAGCTGGAGGGTGTAATGTTAGTGAATCTAACTGGCACAGCCCCACTCCCACATTATATCATTTATTGATTTATTGCATCTATATCCCACTTTTCCCCTCCAAGGAACTCAAAGTCCTAGTCTGACACATTAACCTCTGAAGGGAGGCTTGTAGTTTCCCCAAACCAATGTTTGCCATGTTTGAATGAGAGAGAAAATGTGGTTTGAGACAAACAGAAGCACCAAATCTTTCCTAGGGCGTAAAGGAAAGCCCAAGGCTTGCTGCTGCTTGTTCTCATAATGGCAAGGACCATTGTGCATTCCCAAAGAAAATTTTTGGGGAGAAATATGCAGTGTTGTGTGGCACTGGTGCTTTGCTATAGAAAAAATGGATGAATAACTCTTCAGCTGCTCTGTTGCAGTGTCAGGCTATCAGTTGTGTTAATGGTTCAGGATGCTGCCTGTACTTTTTCTTTGAACTTTCTGTATTTCGAATCATAGGGACACAGAGAGTTGCCTCATACTGAGTCAGACTGCTGTTCTGTCTAGTTCAGAACTATCTGTACTGCCTGGGATTTCAGAGAGCAGTATTTTAATTTGTACAGCCTTACCTAGGGTGCTAGTGGGCAGCTCAGTAGGCTAGAGCGTGGTGCTGGTAATGCCAAGGTTGCAGGTTCGATCCCCATATGGAACTGCTGCATATTCCTACGTTGCAGAGGGTTGGACTAGATGATCCTCGAGGTCCCTTCCAACTCTACAATTCTATCTATTGTATTTTTCGCTCTATAGGATGCACTTTTTCCCCTCCAAAAATTAAGGGGAAATGTGTGTGCGTCCTATGGAGCGAATGCAGGTTCCTTCGCTTCAGCAATAGCAACGCGAAGCCTCCGAAGTGCAGAGGGAGCTCCGCAGGCTTCACGTTGCTTCCCTGAAGTCTGGAGAGTGAGAAGGGTCAGTGCGCACCAACCCCTCTTGCTCTTCAGGCTTCAAAGATAGCCACCTGAAGCCTCCAGGTGCACTCTGGAGGCTTCAGGTTCCTTTCGCTGAAGGGTAGGTGCCCCTTCAGCTAAGGCGCAGTGCCCCTTCAGCTAAGCAGGAGGAGAAATGGAAGGGGCTCTGTTTCTCCTACTGCTTCACTGAAGGGGCGCTGCACAAAGAGGGGGAGATTTCCCGCCCTTGTTCTCCCCCTCTAAAACAAGGTGTGTCCCATGGTTGGATGCATCCTATAGAGCAAAAAATACAGTAATGCTGGGGATTTAACCTGGGATCTTTTGTGTCCAAAGCTGGTGTTGTACCACTAAGTGAAGGTTTATGTTAGCGGTCAGGTAAGGTGCAAAAAAATGTTTCCTTTTCATAAAAGCTTTGATGTTTTCCCAAGACTTGACTGTGGATGTAGCTTATTGCAGCAAGTAACAATTATTTCCCCATTTTCATTTGTACACTTTACCTATTTAGGAAACTGGAGTTTGGCTTTTGCCATAATTTTCTGTCCCTCTTTAATCATTTATCCTCTCTGAATTTCAAGACGCCTCTATCTCAAAAGCTTGATTCGTTTTGACACACAAAGTGAACTCTGATCCGAATTCAAATTTTTAACTTTAGTGGCCAGGTCAAGTGTTTGATTTACCAGAAGATTGCGCAACTACTCCGAACAGGAAGGCACTATCAGCTTTTCTGATAACTAACGAAGTGCAAAAACAAACATTTCCCAAACTGGGGAAACAGTCCAAATCATTTCATATCTTCTCAGATTATCAGAAGTATCATTTCCCTTCCCGATACACTTCACTGAGGTCAGATTTTTGGCAAAGGTACTGACCCCACAGAACAATTGGGGCAATACATTTATCGGACCAATTCATGTTCACCATCGTCTTAAAGGTGAAGATGCTATTAAAATAATTTGAGGTTTTTTTAAAAAAATTATGCCTTAAGACCCAGATTGATGTTAACTTAATGTTGAATGTTACTTCTTTTTTAAAAAAAAAGAAGTAAGAAATTGTAAGTACCGTAGCCATGTATCCAATAATTTTGTAACTGGTGTCTTCATTAAATGGATTATAGTGTGTTTTAATGTACAGGTGTGTGTGTGTGTGTGTGTGTGTGTGTGTGTGTGTGTGTGTATATATATATATATATATTTTTATCAAATTGTACACTGCCCTATTCCCATAGATCTCAGAGCAGTTCATAACATAAAATTACAATATAATGTTGCTTGTTCTCTCAAAGAGGTACCCTGAATCACAGTTCCATCCCTGTTCCCTTCCAAGACAGGTTTATTCCAGAAGACAGGAGCTATTGGTATCTGGATAAAATCATTCCTAGAAAACCATCCTCTGACTCTTGACTGTACTAACAAGCTATTTTCATACAGTCATAGAACTGTAGAACTGGAATGGACCCTGATAGATGTGTTCACATGCTGAAATAAAACTCGAACACATTTTCTGCATCTTTCTAATGCGAAAAAATGGCATTACACTTGTATGCTTATTTGATCTCCGCCAAACAATATTTACACTGCCTTTTAATTTGCCTTTGAGTGACATATGCTCAGAGGAAGCCACACAGCACAGGGCCAGGGAACATTCCATTTCCTTTCAACAGCCTGCAAAGGAGAAGAGGGAGAAATCTTTTTCCTTTTTCAACGTGGCCTTCAGATGTTGCAGAAAAGCTAGCAAGCAGGCATCACATTCCTAAACACACAGCATGTTCCTCAATGGAAAAGATGGCTCTCACTACCGTGTTTGGAATCCTGGGCACCTCTCTTGTCCTATAAAGGTAAAGTTAAAGGACCCCTGACAGTTAAGTCCAGTCGCAAACGGTTGCAGCGCTCATCTTGCTTTACAGGCCGAGGGACCTGGCGTTTGTCCACAGACAGTTTTTCCGGGTCACCTAAAGACAGCCTTCCCCATTTCCCAGGTAAGATCACCAGCTCCTGCAGAGACTTCAATGGCTTTAAGTTACAAGAAAGGATATTCTGACCAAACACTAGGAAAAACTTTCTGAGAGCAAAAACTTTCCGGTCTGTTTGAGACCGGAACGGTCTCCCTCAGAAGGTTGTGGACTCTCCTTTCTTGGAGATCTTTAAGCAGAGGTTGAATGGCACCTGTCACAGATAATTTAGTTGGGATTCCTGCAATGCAGAGGGTTGGACTAGATAACACATCCAACTCTACAGCTCTTCGATTTTATGAGACCATACTGCCATACAATTCTATGATTCTTAACAGCGAGTCTTTCAAGACTTCAGATCTTCAATTTCCCGAGTCATGTAAAAATAATAATAACCCCTTCCTTAAAACCCACGTGCTCGTGCAAAGTGGGCAACTCGGGACTTCTCTGGCCATGCTCACCTGCCAGCTTCCACGTAGCCAACCTGTGACCATTGCAACTTTTTTTTCTGTGGGGGTGGGCAAGATCGGCTGCTGTCAATGGATTCCTGCCTCTCCCCACCCCTGATTTAGGATTTTTGTTGTTGTTGTTAAGACTCGCATTGCAGCTGCTTTGGTCTGGCCAGCTTACCCCTCCAGCCGCCTGTGCCTTGCTGTGAAACCATGACAAGAATTCCAGTGGCAACCCTGCAAGACAAAGCAAACAACAATAGCAGGGGGAATAAAGCCCTTCGGGGCAGAAAGGAATGTTTCAGGAGCTGTTGGCCTGTAGAGAATGGAGACAGGCGGACAGGCAGAGAGAGATTTGGAGAGCCCCTCCCTCCCTCCTCCTCCCCTTCCCCTCTCAGCAGCTCTAGATCTTGTGATGGAAAGATCTGATCCCTTCTTTGTGATTCAGAGGTGCCAGGAAGCTCATTGAATATTCTGATCTGCCCCCAGTGTTTCTTGTGGCTTGACCCCGGTGCTGTGTCGTACCACTACCCAAGCAGCCCTGAACCTGCATAAATCACAACCCCTGCCGAAACCTTGCACACTCTTGCTCTTTTCCCTTCTGCTTTCCCTTAGCCCTGCTCTAATGGAAACGCCTGAGAGGTTATTAGAGAGTCCTTGAGGGTGCGATCAAGGCAGAAAGAAGAGGGAGCCTGGGATTTTGAGAGACAAGGGCTCTCCAGTAAATAACTAACAGTTCCCAGCTGTCTGACATTTGAAAGGGTATAATTTCGCATGGGCTCTTCCTTGCGTTTGGAACATCCAGCAGGGAAGTTTGATCGTGTGAAAGCCCCCCCCCCCCCCCACAAGTTAACAGCCCTGGATATGGCCTGAGAGCATAAGGAATCATAAAAAGTAATATAACCAAGTATTACTCTTTGGAGCACGTATTAGCAGAGGCATCCTATTTCGGTCAGAGTTCTCAGCTTCTAGGTTAAAAATGCACACACCTCAGCAATTTTTAAGGTTTCAGCAAGTTGTGTCACTGTAAAGGCTGCATTTCTGTTGCTTGATTAATAAATATACCACTTTTTGCCAAAATTTAATGCATACCCAAACTGTGACGTTCTGTAACACGTCTGCCCTTTATTTTCCTGGGCCAGGAGGTCTGTCTTCCACATGGTGACATCAAATTACAGTTATCTGCAACTGTTTCCTTCATAGAACAGACCTTATTCCTGTGCACTGAACTGCAGGTTTGGAGTGTCGAGCTCAGTTAACCAAAACACAAAACAAAAATTCCTAAGTTGTATATACATTTAACCAGAAGAATTTAGAATATTTAAATAATATTTACCATCCAAGGCTTCTGTATTTAGATGTGCGTGTAAAAAAGGAAGAGAAATAATTACGGTAACTGTCTTGTGCTTCGCTGAATATGGGCAGGTTCACACATGCGTGTTAATCACTTGATAGGCTGGAACCAGACTAGGTTAGCTGAATGAAGTTAGTAACAACTAGGTCAAGTCCTACTGATTTCAACCGGAACTAAATTCAGTTCAGTTTGATTTATTGTGTTTAGTGAGCAGCCATTACGCACATAAAAATAAGAATAACAAGAATACTGCTAATAATAGTGGTTTGCATTTCTACTCCCCAGCCTTTACAGAATAAATCATTTCCCATATCCCCTTTCAGTTTTATTACATGAATTTTTAAAGCCTTGGTAAGAAATTTGGATGTTCTAAAGGATATATACCTCTCTACATCAGACAACAAAAAACAGGTCTTGGCAACAGACGCCCTTCCCTTCTGTGATCTTAACCACGGGAGAATGTTTAAGAACTAAATTCAGCTAAGGTTAGATGTAACCGGATGGCTGTGACATTGCATGTATGATGGGTCACCAAAGAAGAGCAACATGTGTCATGCTTGTGCCTGGGGCCAGCAGGTATAAAGAGCTTTATGCAATGTCTGGAGGGTGGGAATATATAAAAAACTTGAAGCCTTAGCTGATGAGCATGCCTTTCTTCTGCAACTAGTGGGATAGGAAGAGATGGGGCAGGGAGGACGGAAAAAACACAGCAGAGTTGTACAGAACTTTCATAATGCTGCACATAGGATACAGCTGCCAATCAACAAGCGTGTAGTAATCATACAGAGAAGAACTCAAGGTGCCTGCAGGCATGAACTAGGTTGACAGCCATAATATAGATCTCATCCACTTGCTCATGCTAGCTGCAGTCTACGATCTACTTAATTTGGGTGTGATCTTGGAGTAATTTAATGAGTAACAAACTCCAGAGGAAAGGGTTTCTGGGCTGGAAATTAGTTTCTAGTTTTGACAGCCGCCCCACACCTTGTATTAACAGGAAACACCTGAGACTCGGAAAAAATGTTTCCCATTGTGTTTGATACTCTGTGGGTGATGCAGACTGTGTTGTATCCCACCCTTCCTCACAAGAGAGCCCAGGGTGGCTAACAAGCTCCATAAATTACAACACACAAGCACCATTGACATTACAATTCTAAAATCACGACAACACATTACAATAGAAAAAAACAGTCAGCAATAAGAGTTCAGTAAGACCACTTCCATTATGTTCTGAAGATCTGCATAAATCATTAAGATTTTAACAACTGATGGCTGCGGGGGGACGGGGACGGGGGACGGACGGACAGACAGATGGGGACACAACCAAATATCCACTGAAACAGAGATTCATTTTTAATAACTGTAGTAACTACATACATTTGTTTTATTTTCATAGTAAACTAATCTGATTTAGTAGTAGTTACCAGGGTGCATTCATACTTTTGATGTGCTATATATTAAGTATGGGCCACAATCCACAACTGAGAGTTTAGAATCCTACCCTCTGGGTTGATGTATATCAGCTAAGCCTCAAAGTGTCTCACAGAGGTCTCTCTGGAAGTGCCAGGGATTGAACCTTGAACCGTCTGCAAACAAAGCACTGTTCTACCACTAAGCTGCATCCCCACCCTCCACAGTAATCCCTGAAATTTTTGCAAACACCTGAGGATCACTAATGAAAAACTGTCAGTGACATGAGCACAGCCAAGGGGGGGGGGGGACAGCTGCCCCCATCAATAGAAATCTGAGGTTCTGCCCCCCCCCAAAAGCCTGCTCCCCCTAACAAAAATCCTGGCTACGCCCATGGTCAGTGACACCAATTGTTGCAACAATCTTTCACAACAATAACTTATAACTACTACAGTCCTGGAGAGCTCTTTCCTTAAATCAAGAATAACATCGGAGTACGTAATCCTATCTGTTAATGAAGATGTACTTTCTGAATTCACAAGAACCAGCATTCTCCGTACTTGACTGTGAAAGGATGCACATGCATTTTAGGTTTCTCAAAACTTCTTTGCTTCAGCTACCCTTTCTTCCATAGCTCTAGGGCTATTTAGTTATTCCCTATTCATCATGTTGGGGTGTGTGTGTGTGTGTGTGTGTGTGCAGGGGGAGAGAGGTGGAAAATGGGGACTGGGGAGGGGGGGGGAGAGAGAGAAATGACACAGGTCACTCCAGGACAGATTTGGGAATAATACAGCTGGTTTGAAAATGTGCAGGTGGGCATAACCGAAGCAAATATAGTCATGTGAAGACAATGTACGTTGGGAAAACATGTCACTGAACCCATAGATGAAGGTCCACTGAAACAATAACATTAACATAACAGTACTTTGTATGGGGCATTCGTGTTGGGGCTGTAGCACACATGTTTTAAGCACCCCTCTATGGCCGGCTAGCTGCTTAGCTGCCACTTGGGAACCATTTATAAAGCATTTCATACTTTTAAAAGAAATCTCTCCAATTTCTTTTTATAATTTTTAAAATTAATTTTCAATTATAATCCAATAATAGCCTCATTATAACAATACCAAATTATAATACAATCAATCATTCAAATACCCAATTCTATAATTTGGAATTATGTGAGAATTGATGGTTTTCTTTATTTCTGTGCTCCAAAACCTTACTGGTATAGTCACCTGTAGTTTTATAAATCATTTAATGTGTCAACACGAATAGAATATTGCAGCTGTTGTATAAGGAATTATGATGATGACTGGAATGAAATGAAAACTCTCCCATTTTAAACGACCCCCCCAAATCTTGCCTTCACCCCCACCCTTGACAAGCTTTCTTTGAGGGGAGCAGCTCCTCGCGAAAAAGTCCCACTTGAAACTTGCTCAATATTGCTGGGTCGTGATCCTTGCCCCAGACCGCTCCTGCTGCAAAGGCCAGGGACCCTCGCTTGCAAAGTTGCATCTCCGCACGCCCCGGTTGCAAAGTGCAACTGAAGGGAGGGGCAAGCGCTGCCCGGGCTTCCCGGGCCTGGAGCAAATGCCTCATGCTAGTTCCGGGGCCGGCGGGTATAAAGAGCTTTATGCAATGTCTGGAGAGGGTGGGAGCGTCGAGGCCAAGCGATGCCTCAGCTGACGAGCGCGCCTTTCTTCTGCAACTAGCGGGATCGGGAAAGACAGGGCGGGCGGGGAGAGAGAGAGAGAGAGAGAGAGGCAGACAGACAGAGGGAGGGCAGCCCGAGAGGTGCTTGCAGAAGCGCGCCTTCCTCGCCAAGCCCGGCCAGCTGAGTGGCTGCGAGGGCTCCCTGCAAGCATCCCCGCGCAGATGGGACCTCGACGGCGCCTGGACGGCGGAGCAGCCGCTGCCTGCCAAGTGTTCGCCTTGCTCGCTGCATGCATCTTGCAAGCTGCCTGCCAAGGTAAGCCCCCCCCCCCCGCGCCTTTGCAGCTCCAGGGGGAACCCCACAACTTTTAAGTGTTGTTTTTTTTTAAGGGAGGGGGCAGGCAAGTTCTCTCCCTGTCTTTATGGTGGAGGGGAGAAAGAGAGGACTGAGGGTGGTAATGGGGGGGGGAGGGGGCTTGCTCTCCTTTAGTTTTTTCCACCTAGCGGGTCCTCTACGGAGAATAACTTTCTCCCTCCCAACAGTGGACGCGCTTGACAAGCGACAAAGAAGCGGGCTCCAGCTTCTTCCATCGCCGAGGATGGATTTTCCTGACAAACGCGCTCGCTCAAAGGCGCGCCGAATTCGCACCCGGACCCGCCCCCTGCCCCGCGCGCGCTCAGCCGGCCCGCGTTTCTGTTCGCGAGTTCATCCTCTCAACAGTTTTGTAACTGTTGAATATATACATATATATATATATGTATGTATGTATTTATTGGAGGGAAATTTGTGCAAATTTGTAGGCTGGAGGGGTTGTGTCTGTGTGTTTCCTTTTTGCAAAGCAAAGAACGGTGGTTGTTTTTGTCCAAAGCAGAATAATAAGCCCCCTTCCCATCGGTCAGGCTCTCCCTGGCAGATTTGAAGTTGGAGGAGAGAACTTTTTCTCTGAGCTTTGCTGTTGCTAGGCAACGCCGGGAAGCATGTGACTGGCAGAGCCTTTGGCCGCATCACCACCACCTCCTCCTTCCTCTTCATCCCCTGGTACTAATCTGACTGTTGAGGATGGAGGAGCTCTATCTCCCACAGCCTCATTCCCACCTTGTAATGGCAGCCCCTTCCTCCCTGCCCCTCTCCCTCTCTGGCCTCCCGCACAAGCAAAGCGTAATTACCCTACAATTAATGAAAACCCCATTGTTGAAGCAGGATTAGGACTAGATTTCTTGGGGCACATCTGTAGGCCTGGGGAGCGCCCCCTCCAGCCACCAGTGTGTGTGTGTGTGTGTGTGTTGGTTGTGTGGGTGCATTCAAACTGTTAATCTGCTTTCTTTGCTCAACTCTTAGCCTAAGCTCCTTAGAAGGAATCAAGTAAGTGATTATACAGCAACTGCTGCTAACAGCACCCTCTTTCCGAGGGGGGGAGGCAGATACCTGCAAAAGGTCCCACTGAGAAGGTCAACATGGGCAGGAAGCTAATTCCCTTGCAGTTATTATTTTCATTAATGTCTGGAGCCAAGGAAGGGCTGGCATGTCTTTGAATTTTCAGGCCCCCCTCCCCTCTCCCCCTAACACTGCTGAGAGGGCATTTTCATTCCCAAACCTTACTTGTGTGGGAAATTCTGGGCTCTGAGCATCACATCAGGGCCCAGAGACACATTTTGTAGGTTTAAGTCATGTTAATATATTGTACCAAATGCAACATTCTTGGTATGCGCATGTGTGATTGGCGGGGGGTAGTAAGTCTGTGATATTTATCACCAGTATGGTGTAGTGGTTAGAGTGCTGGATTTAGACTGATGATGATGATGATGATGATTAATAATAATGTAATTTATTATTTATACCCTACCCATCTGGTTGGGATTCTTCAGCCACTCTGGGTGGCTCCCAACAGAATATCAAAAACACGATAAAATATCAAACATTAAAAAATTCCCTAAACAGGGCTGCATTCACATGTCGTCTAAAAGTCAGATATTTGTTTATTTACTTGACATCTGATGGGAGGGCGTTCCACAGGGCGGGTACCACTACCGAGAAGGCCCTCTGCCTGGTTCCCTGTAACCTCACTGCTTGCAGTGAGGGAACCACCAGAAAGCCCTCGGAGCTGGACTTTAGTGTCCGGGCTGGAGTGCGGGTAGAGATGCTCCTTCAGAGGCCTGGGTTCAAATTCTTGCTCGACCACAAAGTTTGCTGAGTAAGCTAGGAACATAGGAAACATTGGTTTATGGATCTGTTCATGTTTACATGAACATGAAATGCTTACAACAGAGGTTTTCAACCTTTTTGAGTCCATGGCTCCCTTGATCAACTGTACATTATTTCTGCGGTACCCCTAGGGGGATCAGTTTTGTCACCCCTTGCCTGCACAGCTGGCAGCCTCTCACCCTTTTTAGAAACATCTTCCCTTGTGGGAGTGTTCCCTCAGTCTCCTCTCCTCTCACCTCTCCCTGGGAGCCCTCTGGGCAGCCACAGATGCCACCTCTGGTCTCTGAGCTGCCCCCACCCCTGTGCCAAAGAGAGGTGCCTCCTCACAGTGCCCCACAGAGGCCTGGGACTTGTCTGTCCATTCCCAACGGCAAGGGCTGGTGGACTGGCTGGCTGGGTTCCCTCGCCTGCTTGCTTGCTTACTCTGAGGCTGCCTCAGCTCCTGGCAACCAGCACTCCCTGGCCAGCCCCAGAGGCACCATTTGCCTGGGGAGCTTGTAGCCAGGGCTGCTGCAAGAAATAGCTGTGCAAGCCTTTGGGAGGCAGAGACATGAGAGGGTGTCAGAGGAGGGAGGGAAGGAAGGAAAGAAAGAGGGACAGAGGCCAGTGTTGCTCGCAGCACCCCGACCATCATTCAAGGCACCCCAGGGTGTCACAGCACACTGGTTGAAAACCACTGGCATACAACATTTATAATTTGAATATAATGGGCAAAGGTCTTAGCGTTGCGTCTTTCTCCTTTAATTTCACTTCATTGCCACCTGTTTTTTGAAAATAAGTATAGATCTTACAACGTGGCTGTGGGGAAAGAAAAACAGTTGTATTTTTTAAAAAAGCATATTACAAAGGAGGACAGCCGCTGACAGTAACTTGAGTTATAAACTCAACTGGAGAATGTTCAAATTTCATGGCTATTGGGGCACCAATTAAGATCCTCCTTAACAAATGTACAGATTTTTTTTAAGAAAAAGTTATGAGACAATTAACGGCATATGAGAAAATAGTCATGGGAGAAAACACAATGATAAAGGGTCTGATCTCATTTATATGTAGATAAATTATAGAATCACAATTCCGTCCTCAACAAACTTTGAAAAGTTGGTGGGAATTCAAACTGAAATGGCATAGAAGAAGAGGAACAGAATAAACTATGGCCCAAAGTCCTTTCAGCAACAACCAGGGAAAGAACTTTCAAGATTGTACACGGGATGGTATTTAACTCCTGGGCGTCTATCCTATATAAAACCAAATAGCTGTTCCATGTGCAGGATGCCCTAGTATAGCTATGTACCAACATTTTTTACTTTGGATGGGAGTGCCCTGTGGCAGGAGTGTGCCAGAGAGTAGAAAAACTTTGGAAGCATATATTTGGAGAGAGATCACTGATTATGGCACAGATAATTCCTATGGCCCTTGGCTTGGCGTTACTCAATTTATATGGTCAGGACATGGAGCAAATCACAAATAAGGAAGCATAGGCAGATCCTGGAAATCTTTAGAACACAGAGCAGTAGTATAATGTTGTATGGCAGGCAGCACTGCTGGAAAAAGTAACACAAAAATTAAAAGTGGCAAAAGAGAAAAAGGAATGGGACTTTTTTGTGCAGTCTACCACAATTTTATTAATTACACAAGTATATACCAATGAGTTTAAGAGGGTCTTCTGGCGGTTCCCTCACTGTGAAAAGTGAAGTTACAGGGAACCAATCAGAGAGGGCCTTTTTGGCAGTGGCACCCACCCTGCGGAATGCCCTCCTGTCAGATGTTGTAGAGATAAACAACTGCACGACTTCTGGAATACATCTGAAGGCAGCCCTGTATAGGGAAGTTTTTAATGTTTGATGTTTTTCTGTGGTTTTATATGTGTTGTAAGCTGCCCAGAGTGGCTGGGGAAACCCAGACAGATGCAGATGAGCGCGGCATAAATAATAAAATTGTTGTTGTTGCTGTTATTACTATTACTATTATTTATTATTAACTAAAGGCTATAACATTACAAATGGGACGCAGGTGGCACTGTGGGTTAAACCACAGAGCCTAGGACTTGCCGATCAGAAGGTTGGCGGTTCGAATCCCTGCAACAGGGTGAGCTCCCGTTGCATGGTCCCAGCTCCTGCCAACCTAGCGGTTTGAAAGCACGTCAAAGTGCAAGTAGATAAATAGGTACCGCTCCGGCGGGAAGGTAAATGGTGTTTCCGTGTGCTGGTCTGGTTCGCCAGAAGCTGCTTAGTCATGCTGGCCACATGACCTAGAAGCTGTCTGCGGACAAACGCCAACTCCCTCGGCCTATAGAGCGAGATGAGCGCCGCAGCCCCAGAGTCGGCCACAACTGGACCTAATGGTCAGGGGTTCCTTTACCTTTACCTATAACATTACAAATTGCCAAACTGTGAACCATAACATACCGCGCACAATCAATTATGTAAAGCAAGGGAGTCAGAGTTCATAAGTGTCACCTGCTAGCTTATACTGTACCTAGCTTAACTTCTGTTAGACCTTTGAATCTCCAGTGCAACTTATTGCAATATTCTCTCTCACTCTGTGTGATCACGGGATACCTCAGTCAGTAGAGCCTGAGACTCTTAATCTCAGGGTCATGGATTTGAGCCCTGTGTTGGGTGAAAGATTCCTGCATTCAAGGGGTTAGACTAGGTGAACCTCATGGTCCCGTCCATCTCTACGATTCTATGATTCTTTCAAAGCGCCACTTTTATGTGTCACAAATCTGTTGGCGTCGCTCAAAATAAAGAGAACCATTTCTGCCTTAGTAAGCCTAATTAGCAAAGGTTTCCGAAATCGGTCTCTTTAATCCCTATAAAAAAGACAGATTAACAAGTAATGCATGCTGTCTTCCACCTGTGGCTGGCCCACATATGCAGAGTCCGTCATATGGGAACCTATTGTCTGAGACCCCGTGGACATCGCCTGGAATCTGACCTCCGACCTCCTTAAAGGCATTTTTTTAAACCAGACATGAGTTTAGTATGACATGCTCTGAAAAATGCTCCATTTTCAGAAGTGGGAACCATGGCGAGAATCTGGAATTCCTAATTAAATGCAAATCCCTTCTGGATTCTATCCAGAAGAGCTAGTTCATAAGTTGTCTCTTATTCATGGTTGAGAGCAGAATTCGACTCTCAGCAATATAACCATATGTAAGCTTTTGTCGTGTAGATGCCAAGTATTGGATATTACACCATTCTGTATAACGCCAAGCAGGAAAACGTTCAGCTGAATTACACATATGGCAGAGCAGGACCTGTAATTTTTTTTACAATGAATGTAGTGTGGTGTATATACTTTACTTTATCCCCCCCTCCTTCTTGCTAATTTGATTGTTTCTGGCCAGTTATTCAAATACGAAAACAAAAATATGTCAAACCAAATCACTGACATGCTTACAATGTTACTTACCTGTGTTTGCCAGTCTAAATGATATGTGTAACTAAAATAAACTGTTATTGTAACTGTTCCATCTCTTTTCTCTCTCGATCCAGTTTATAAAACTTAAGACTTTTATTTCATTTTTTCTTTTGTTTATGTTGCCTACACTCATGTAGGTTGCATGCTGTTATGCAGTTTAAGTTTGTATATTTTGCAAGTGGAATATCAATAAAAAATTCAAAAAAATATATAATAGTAGGGAGGATACATATGTATATAGAAGTAAGTTTGTGAATTAAAAGGAAAACAAAATGTTAAACTTTCTAAGAGGTTCCTGTGACCTGTGAGTTTGCAGGATGCTCAGAATGTTGTGGTGGCAATTGAGAGAGAAAGTAGTACAGTAGTATTAAAAGAAGAGGAAATTAGCCTGGCTCCTAACAAATTGTCTTGGGGAAGCATTGGTTGTGGTGGGGAAAGTATGTTCTTTAGAACCAATCTCTTTGTACTATGCAGGGATGTTTTAGAAGGGAGAAAAAGAACAGGGTGCCTTTTACCTTTCCTCTCTCTGGACCTTCTTCCAGAGAGTACAGTACAAAATGTAAATACAGTACAGTAATGTAAGTACAGTACAAAAATCTCAGATTCAAGGCTGCCAGCCCTGAGTCCGCTTCAGTGAAGGTGCCAGGGAGGTAAGGGACTGGTGTGTGTGTGGAACCTTTGTCCTTCCCTTGCTACTGAATCTTCTCATCTCCTCCCCTCCACCCCATGCAACAGTTACACTCAGAGTAGACCCATTGAAATGAATGAACATGGCTAACACAAATCCATTCATTTCAGTGCGCCTACTCATAACAGATAATTGAGTACCACCCTATAAGGCTCACAGAAAAATCCACTCCTCGCCCCCTTCCTCAAATCAGGAAAGCTTTTGTGTTGTTCATGTTAAATAATTGGAAATCGGTAATTTGTACATTATCTACCCAGAAAGCTATCAAGAGATCTCAGTACACTACCTGCCAGCTTCTGGTATACAAGATAAAAAAACAGACTGACCCAATCACAATGGCATTCCCAACAGCAATGTTAAACATTTAGCTATGCTATCCTAATTCAACAGCTGTTGTGAACTATAATTTTGAATGATCCATCTAGGCTAGAACTTCCTGACAAATTCTCGTTCAGCAGTTTTGAATGTGAGCCTCTCTTTAAAGTCGTCTTGTTGAACCATGTTGACTTTCAAGTCAGCAGCAGAGTGCCCTTTCTGGGGAGACTGGAATATTCTCCTTCTGGAAGATGGAAGCTCTTAATGAAGTCATTCCTGATTGTCAGAATTGTGCCCATTTATTAGCTTGTGTTGAAACATTGGCTTGTTTTATTTATGTAGGCATCATGGCAGGCAATTGCATATGTGAACACATTGGGTGTTGAGCAGGTGAATGAACCTCGTGATAGTATGGCAGATGTTGCCATGTATTGTCATAGCGTTACCTGAATAAATATGGGAACAGAGTCTGCCTCTGAGTTCGTTCCAGAGCTTAGTTCCTGGGTTTGCATCTTTGTTAAATAGTTGCAGGTGAGTAGCCATTTTAGAATAGGGGCCAGTCTGTAAATAAGAGCTGGTCTCCTCCCCAAGGCATTTGAAGGTGAAGTATCACTCTGAATGGGTTGTAGTTACATTTTGGCTGGGGCCTGTGATTGACAAGAAATGTTTTGTCAATTTCTCTTCTGGACCTGTCATAACAGTTTTCTCTTGAGCACCAGTGTGAGCTTCTCAATCTGATTCTTAACTTAATTGGGTGACTACTGCAGTTTTAAGACGCCCTGTTGTTGTTCTAGCACTAGCTCTTGTCTGATGAGCTGTAACAAATGTAGTTGTGTTGTAGAGCATGACTGTAATTGATGGATTGTGTGATGCACATTTGAGTTAGTTGAAAACAAGCTGATGTGGTTAGCAGTGCCCCCCCCTAGAAAAATAGGTGCAAGTACTCACCATGAAGTCGTTACAGTAAGTGCCACACAACATAAAGATGTGCCCTTGAGTACCCCTGAAAAGAAAAGCACTGGTGGTTAGTAAGTTTATGGTATTAGGTGATGGTTGTCCTCATAACTGCATCATGGTGCTTGGAAAATTAACTTGCTGAATGGATTGTTCCAAGCTCAGGTTGAGGATAGGTTGAATTCTGGTGGAACCTAGATGATGGGTCTAGATCAGCGGTTCTCAACTTGTGGGTCCCCAGATGTTGTTGGATTACAACTCCCATCATCCCTGAGCTGTGGCCTTGCTAGCTAGGAGTGATGGGAGTTGTAGTTCAACATCATCTGTGGACCCACAGGTTGAGAACCGCTGATCTAGATGATGCCAAGCATATCTCCGGTAAACATGAGGTACTGGGAAATGAATTGTTGGCACGGTAGAACCATGTTTGGTGCCAATTGCAATGCATTTAACTTAAAACCCTATAACCCTACTCATAAATAATGGCGGGTGAGGACACAGTGGGAAAGCATGCTATCCAGATGTGCTGTGGCAGCATCAAGGCTAGTATCCCTAGTTTGTAGCCCATCTTTGTGGGGGATGTTAGTGTACAGAACCTCGGCATCTAAGGTTGTTGGAATAGCATTCTGTGGAAGATAGTTAATGGGCTATTGTTATCTCAGGTATGCTTATCTCAGTAAATAACTAGGGATAGCAGCACACAGCTTGTAAATTAAGTCTGTAACTAAAAATCCTTACTGTGATAGTGCCAATGCCACAGACAACAAGACAGCCAGGGTTGTCTGGTTTGTATTTACTCAGATGACAGAACATCTGAATCTCTGAATGAGTAGCCACCACTTCCAGCTGTAAACTATTCACAGCCCTTCCTTGCATCCAAATGAGTTGAACTATAGTTTGCTTAACCTATGGGTTTGTGAACAAGCTGGAATCCAAAACAGTGGTTTGATACTGGCTTGGTCAGGGTTTGATAAAATTGGAAGTCGATTTCCAATTTCGTCTTCTGGTGTGGGGGCATTCATGAGTCTACAACTCTTTCACATAGCAGGAAGCCATAGTTTCCAGTTCTGTTTGAACCAGCCCATTATGTTCTCTGGAGTTGTGCTGTTCCATTCTAGTATAGGAAAAAATTATATTATAAAGGACTTTTAGTAAGCCTTGAGCCAAATAAACTGCTATGCACTGGGCTATGTCCTGTACTCTTGTGGAAAGTCTGTAATGGAGATTTGATTTTGATCAAGAATGAAGGATCTAACTCACAGGGGGAAAGGATATAAAGGATATTAAATGTTTAAATTTATTGTTTTGTATCCTGCTAACTTTTAGTTGTGATGTATCATTTTACTTTTTCCCAGCTTTTAGGAAATTAGATTGAATGTTGTTGTATTTTCACAGTTTTTATGTAAATGTCTTAGATAATTTTTTTATATTAAGCAGCATAAAATTTTAATAAATACTACCATTTTGTGTTGAATAAATGTAGTAATTTTTACAATTTGCACTCATTGTAGTGATAGCAATTTTGTATTTGCTTTATTCAAGAGTATCGAGTACTAGGCTAATATTTCTGTCATTAATAGTCAGTATTGTTTAGATTTCTCTTTAATTCTTTTTAAATTGTTTAGAACATTGGTGGGTGTTAAGAATAGCGGTTCAGATTCACTCTTACTCAAAATAAGTATAGCAAAAGGTTATAAACTATTTGTCTAATTTTATGGGGGTTTTTCCCAGAAGAAGATAAAGAAGCTGTTTGCAAGTCTTTTAATAGGTTGACAGCAAATTAAATATCATTTAACTAGAGAATCTTTATCGGTGATGTATTTTTGAATAAATGGTGCTTGGTTTTTGTACTTCCCTTAATCTTTCTTTAATAATTTACTCATTTTCTATGTCCCAAGCAGGGAAGCGTATCAGGAATTTGCTAAGTAATCACTTAAAGTGGAGAATAGGATAAGAATAGGACAATTTCAGTTACATGTTGAAAGCAGTAACTAGATGACACCTGGTTAGACTTACGGTAAATTCCACTTTGCCAGTGGTTAAAGTTACAGCCAATTATTAAGCTGCAAAACTGAAGACAAACAGGTACTGGGCATCTAAGGAGACTTAAGCTAAGATAGACATGCAATCTATTTAACACTTCCAGGTCCATGAAAGACTTCCCTTCTTTTATATATTGAGCTAACTAGAAATTTGAGTAACACAATTCCACTTTAATCCAAATTTACTTTCCATGTGTTCTACAGGAAATTAGAACAGTCATTTGAGGGGAGACAGCAAATAGCAATACCAGTAAAGCCTTTTCTCCCTTTCCTTCTGGGCATTGTGACCTGAAGTAGTATTGTTCTGAGCTTTCCCCTCATCTTTGTCTTCTTGCAGTGTTAGGTTTTTGGCAGATCAAAGACCAACCGTGTTTATTTTTCTTTTAGATAATGAAGAGCTAAACCTGCTGCCCTTTAGCTCAAGGGTCCCCCCCCTTAAGTTTTTTTCCTTTTTAAAGTGCTTACTCCTGCAAAATTCTACCAAATGCAGTGGACTAAGGAAAGCCTTTCAGAATTTGACCCCGGATCATTTGCATTACTTTAGCTGACACAACCTGAATGTAAGATTAACCCAAAGGAAACTTTTATTTCTTGGCATTTAAGAAGAAACTACAGTAAGTTTTAGGACGGTTGGAGTAGTTTCTATACTGATCTAAAGATGCATGTTAAAATGAATTAGGCATTTCTCGGGTCAGTGCCCAGATACGAGACTTCTTGGCAAACCAACACAGCCCTGAATTAAATGAAGACAGCTATACATTTAATAAATAGATTCTTCATGTGCCAGGGTAGGGAATGGGGAAGGGACAGGATTTTGTCATATAGTCATCACCTCCACAATTTTCATATTTTGCCAAACTTAGCAAAACGTCTTGCAATTTTCTTGTAAACTTAGAAGATTTTTAATAAACTACAGAATATTGGGGTGGGGGCAATGAAGAATACATAGGTTATCTCCTTGATGAGAATGTGTAGTATAGGATTTCAACCTAAATATCTCATTTTTTATGACATTTGCACCCTGACCTGAGCTTTACTCCCATGGCTCTCATGAGGATGTGAGATACCCCATTGTTTTATAGAAAGCGAAAATCCAGTTATGTACACGAAGCCACAATCGAATCTGGAATAAATTGGTACAGCCTAACAAAGTAGCTCAGTGACGCGGGTGGTGCTGTGGGTTAAACCACAGAGCCTAGGACTTGCCGATCAGAAGGTTGGCGGTTCGAATCCCTGCAAACGGGGTGAGCTCCCGTTGCTCGGTCCCTGCTCCTACCAACCTAGCAGTTCGAAAGCACGTCAAAGTGCAAGTAGATAAATAGGTACCGCTCCGGCGGGAAAGTAAACGGCGTTTGCCAGAAGCGGCTTAGTCATGCTGGCCACATGACGCGGAAGCTGTACGCGGAAGCTCCCTTGGCCAATAAAGCGAGATGAGCACCGCAACCCCAGAGTCGGTCATGATGAGACCTAATGGTCAGCGGTCCCTTTACCTTTACCTTTAACAAAGTAGCTCAGGACCATGTGCCTGTAGGAAATTTTGGCTTAGGTGAGGGGCGAAAGGTTCTGTTGTTCTTTTTCTCATCCTGAATCCAGGACAGTGAAAGGCACCGAAAGAAAGGTACAGTGATTAAAGTCCTTTGGAATACAGGCAACTCCCAATTTATGCGGGGGTTACATTGCAAGGCACCACACGTCTAAATGAAATCACACATATTTGAAACACAATTGAGAAAACCTGCAAAGACCCTGTTCTGCCCTGGCCTTGTTCCACCCCTTTTCATGACATTTTTGGGTCGCTTCCGGGTTTGGCGCGATGTGTGTGTGCGCAGTCGTGCCCATATCACATGCACCTAAAACAGTTGCTGCCTGTATGTTCTGAAGATGATTAAAAACACCCCTCCTTGGAAGTTGTTACTGTGAGGCACACAGTTACACTTTTGTGAACTAGAGACAGCTGCTTTGAGATTGCCAAGTAGTCTTAGGAAGCCACTACAGGCAACCCCAAATTGGGGTGTGTGTGTTTGTGTTCCGAATCATTGCACACTTGCATGGAATTGTGCAATTGAAACACTCTGTTCTGCGCCTGCCCCACCCTTTTAGGGACATATTTGATGACGTTTTCAGGTCAATTCCGGGTTCAGCACTCTGCTCATATCTGTCATGCCTAAAACAGTTTGCCTGTAGTCAGTTGATCAAGATGACACTGGCAGCTAAAGAAAACTTTGCTTAGGTTCTGCGTTGGCTTTACAGTGGTACCTCGGGTTAAGTACTTAATTCGTTCTGGAGGTCCGTTCTTAACCTGAAACTGTTCTTAACCTGTTCTAACACTTTA
The DNA here is from genome assembly GCF_951804945.1 of Podarcis cretensis. Lineage (NCBI taxonomy): Eukaryota > Metazoa > Chordata > Lepidosauria > Squamata > Lacertidae > Podarcis > Podarcis cretensis. The sequence goes on along the minus strand of NC_137170.1, from coordinate 113,585,050 downwards.
GCTAATGGGGCCTCCCGCTGCCACTGCACAATTTCTGTTCTCATCCTGAAGCAAAATTCTTAACCCGAGGTACTATTTCTGGGTTAGCGGAGTCTGTAACCCGAAGCGTATGTAACCTGAAGCGTATGTAACCCGAGGTACCACTGTACTGACTATATCATAAGCCACATTTAAAGCAGATAGCCATCATTGGCACTCTGCGTTTTCTCCCCACTTTTAACTCCATCATGAAGCAGCCTGGGTTACCTGAATTATAAGATATCAAGTAAGTCTTACAGTCCTGTCATGGGAATCAGTTCAAGGCAGGTGATCACTGGCCTCATTCCTTTTAAAGAGCGCTGGAATGTTCTCATCTAGCTTGACCACCAAAGAGAGAAGAAGACTGTTCGCTCTACTGCAAAGAATTTCAGACATTGTTGAACATTCTTCATTGTGGTTGACTGCACCTGTCTGGCCACTTTTGACATATGTTTGAGAGAAAACGTTACTATCAATTTATATCCCCCATAATTGTCAAGATGGTTTCTAAGCTATTTGCAAGTATAAAACAATTACAAAGCACACAATATTAACATTCACAATATGTGCATGAAAATGTGTGGTATGCATATTTAAAAGGTCTGGGTCAGGGATTTTGTGGCTCAATTTTTTTATCTGGTTATGGCCATGCAAGCTTTGTTCAGTGTGTTGTATCGCAGCATGACTGCAATTCTGTGCATGCTTACTCGGAAATAAGTCTCACTGTATTCAGTGGGGTTTACTCGCAGGTAGATGTGCATGGGATTGTAGCCAGAGTTAATTGGAGCATGAACAGCCAACACATTAAATTATTTTAAAATTAAAGTCTATTCCTTGTGATGTGTTGATGGTGTTTCTCAGGTTTCCTAGTATGATCAAATTCTGCTTGAACAATTGAGTTCACCTTTTCACTTCATTGGTTTTCAGTTGTTTATTTTAGGGGCATAGCAACCCTGACGGCCCAGGAGTTGTTCAGAGTGGTGGAACCACCACTTCCCTCAAAAGTCCTGCCAACTTAACGCTGCTGACAGGATGGAAATGGTGGTTCTTGTCTGGTTTGGCTGTGCCAACTTCAGGTTAGTGCAACTAAAGGGTTCAGATCAAGCCCCTCTCTAGCAAATGGTTTGGCTTCGGATTCAGGAACTGCACTGTTCCAGGACTTTGCATCAGCTAATGCTAGCAGCTGCATTGCTAGTCGTGGTTCCGAAACGGGAGACGGAACGGGCTGCTCCCATCTCAGTAATATGGATTGGGTGTTACTATTGTTGAAGCTAACTTGCCCAGAGGACAGTCAATATATCAGACTCAAAAGCTAGGAGCAATTAGTACACAAACCTTTCCATAGTTTAACCATTTTTGGAAAATCTTTTGAAATCAAATCCTTTTTGCACCTTGAGCATATTAAGCTGATGTTGGATGGCCTCCTGTCCTGGATGCTCTTTAGTTGAGATTCCTGTGTTGCAGGGGGTTGGACTGGATTAGGCCCTGGGGTTGCTTGCAACTCTACAATTCTGTGATTCTGTATTGTTTCAAGAACTCAACTTGTAAATGCCAAAGTAAGTGGCTGTCCTTTCGTTTGACTTACCATGGCCCTTTTAATGTTTTATTGGTTTTCCAGTTCTTACAAGAGACTGAAGGATTAGCGTTGTTCTGTATCTGAAAAAAATTATATAGAAATGTCGGGGTATGTCTGAAATATACTCGGAGTCCTGTAGTGATTTCATGCTCTTTATTGCAGCTGGTAAAACACTGGTTGAATTGCCCCCCAAACCTCAGGCTTTTATATACATTATTTACACAATGAGTCCCATCTGATTGGCTGATTCTGGAGCCTGATTGGTCTTTTCCTGCAGGCCAATCACTCCTAATAGACTGATTAACTTACTCCTGGAGCCTGATTGGTCTTTTCTTCAAGCCAATCACTTGTTGCATTCTAGGATCCTACTAGGATCCAAGCGTAGTACAGTACATAACAATGTCTTTACTAGCAAAATGCTAAGAAAACAAGCTGCTTGACAGCTTTGATTAAGTACATTGGTTTACACCTTTAGTTTGCGCGAAGGTAAGACAATACAGTGGTGCCCCGCAAGACGAATGCCTCGCAAGACGGAAAACCCGCTAGACGAAAGGGTTTTCCGTTTTGGAGGTGCTTCGCAAAATGAATTTCCTATGGGCTTGCTTTGCAAGACAAAAATGTCTTGCGAGTTCCTGCGGGTTTTTTCCCCTTCCCCCCCCCTTTTCTAAGCCGCTAAGCCGCTTATCCGCTAAGCCGATAAGCCGCTAAAAGCCGCTAAGCCGCTAATAGCGCTAAGCCGTCAATGGGCTTGCTTCGCAAGACGAAAAAACCGCTAGACGAAGAGAATCGCGGAACGGATTCTTTTCGTCTTGCAAAGCACCACTGTATGCCTACATGCATTTCACAATAATATATTGAAGGTCTCGGGGCCACAGATTTGTTGCTTGTGCTGACCAGGCTGGAAGGCATGGAAGGGGCAGAGGCGTATCTAGGAGTTGGTGAAAGCAGCCCCTGCCAGGGGTGAAGACCTGCTCCCCCCAAAATCGCCTATTGGACTATAGAGTGCATAGTTGTGTGTGTTGCAACGCGCCATCGCTGTCGTGGCAAGATCAAATGTGGGAAGAGCTTCCCATCCTTCTCGCACCATAACACAAAGGTGTGTGGTAAAGCAATTTTTGTGGGTGGTGGTTGGGCAATACAGCTCCTTGCCAAGGGCGCAAGGTACCCTTGATACCCCTCTGGGGGAGGGGAGAGAGAAAAAAATGTCCCTTTGCTGTGCTAGCTCCTAGGCTGGCACAGTGAAGAGGTCTGAACTGCACCCTACACATGACAACTGCAGAGATGGCTCAGGATCCAACGCGTTGTTTGCTGGCTGTGCCTCCCCCACCAGTACAGGGGGTGCAGTTGGCAGCGATGCTGCCACCACCAGTTTCTGCCCACCCACTGTTTGGAAACATTGGGGTGCTTCTTTCCGGGGGGGGGGGTCTTTCCTACCAACTACAGTGGATTGGAGGTTTGGGTTGCTATATAGCAACCTTGTACATGTTTTGTACTGCCGAAAAAGCTTTGGGAGAGATGTGCAGCACTCTGTATATATTCACCGGGGTGGCAAAACAACAACACCCCGTACTTTGCAGAGTTGCTGCTGGCATCCGTCCATCTCGGGAGACAATGGAGGAATTGCGCCTTTGGGGGTGAAGTCAAAACTGTTGGAAGGTTGGAAGCAGATCCTTCTTCAGATTAACAGTTGTTGTATTCACTGGAAACCTTTGGCAACTGCTGTACTATTTGTTGAAACGCAGTCAGCCATTTTTTATTCTGTAGTATTGATTTATATCAGACCTTCAACCTGCCAAACTGAGCACAACCTACCAGCTATGTATGTTGATTGATGAGGGCGGTGGGGGGGGCAGGTTTGCAAAAGCAGGAGGATGTGTCAAATCACCTGTTGGTCACAATACTTAGTCTTGGTGGTCCCAAGGTGCACCGGCGACTGGATCTCTCTTATCCACCCCCACTCAGAGTACTAAACAACAGATGAATGCATTTTGACAGTTCAAATGTCTTAAGAGATTCATGTGGATACAATAGTACAAACATATTTACCAAGCTATTATTGGCAGAGTGGTGTGTATACTTGAATATTTGATGCAAATTGTAATTAATCATTTTAGGTAAGGCAAAATTTTGCTGCACTGAATGTTTGAGTCCTGCCGTCAGTATGGCAAGCAGGAAGTGCAGCTGAGGAGCTCTGATAATTTCTAGGATGCCTACCAAAAGTATAAAAATTGATTAATTGGTAGGTGCTAAGAGAGGGCCATAAGTTAAATGTGACATTTGAAGACAACCTTAATGTCTGGGATGACAAATGTCTCAATCTCAGCGCGAAGTCTCCTCTTCCTCTCCCCCCTCCCCTGTGTGTGTATGTGTGTGCTTTTGGAATTGTATCAGTATTTTTGTTAGCGCTAGGCAGTAAAATACTTAATACTGTACCTGCATAATCTAAACAAATTAACATACACATTTTAACAGTAACTGAGTACTTCCTTTGGAAGAGAAGTGGTAACCACTTGGAAAGGATTGATAACTTCTGCCACTCTGATCATCAGTGAATTGGTTCAGATAAATTTAACAAATGGGTGAAACAGTGTTAGCTGAGATGCACAAACTTTTTGTAAAACTTCCCTAGTTTTGTAGAATTTTATTTCAGTTTGAAGACTCACATGGTTGCTTTCAGCGGGTTGCATCTCAGCATGACAATAAAATAATCTAGTTGAGATATTTGAAACCACAACAGACTCTGCTTATGAATACCGTATATTTTTTTCTGGGCATTATGTACTGGCTTGCATAAAGGCCTATTCATGCATCATTTTTTTGGTCATTGTGAAGCATAATAGTTTTTAAAACTATTGCCCTTAGAAGTGAATGGAACAACACACTTGTCTGAAATTAGCAACAGTGCTTCTAGCCTCATGAGTGTGAATGGCTTTCTTTGTTAGCTGTTCAGGTTTTGCCTCTTCGTTTCAAGTTAGCGACAGGGTGCACTTTAAATATATGTCTGGTTCCACAGTTGGAACTCCCTTCTTCTCCTGACCATGTGTGAGGGCACCAAAGAGACAGATTCTTTTCATTTCCTTTGTGCTTATGTGTTAGTGATTAGGTTTTGAGAAGTATGGATTGGGCTGATTTCAGGACATTTTGCTTTATCTGTCAAAGGCTTCTGAAGGTAGGCACATAGGAATTTTTTTTTGGCAAGCGAGGAGGTGGACATGTTGATAATGAGTAACGCTCAAGATCACACTGTGTTTCTTCAGGAAGAATTTTATCCCACCTCCGTTCTGTCTTTGAGGCCATCAAAGTTTCAGCCTTGCTTGGACTATTTCCCATCCTTGTTTTGTTTGAACTAGTAACAACAAAGACAAGTATAGTTGTTTGATGGCAGCACGTCTACAAATAAATAACAACTAGCTAAGCTTTGGGAGAATCTCCACGGTATTGAACATAGCTCCAAAGTCCCTGGGTTGACAGTTGGGACTTTTGAAGGCTATTGTGTGCAGGATGTTGAGCCAACTCTCTGTGATCTGCTGGTGAAACAAGCTCCAGCATACCCTACCCTTGTTCCACTCGTACCTCTGAATTTTGTCATTGTGCTGTAGGCTGCATGCAGAGGGCACATTTCTGTGCCAGCAGTATTCTGAGCCCCATGCCCCTTCTCTTCCTCCTGTATGAGGTGAAAGAGGCAGGTGAACACAAGGAGGGATCTGTGGTGTAACAATTGAGTGTTAACCTTCAATATAAAACTCCTCAGCAAACTTGGTAGTAGCCCCTGGTGAGATACTTTAGTCCTACCCAGGTATCCTATAGCCAGGGCTTCTTTTTAGCTGGAACTCATCGGAACTCAGTTTTGGTACTTCTCAGATTGGGTGCCATTGCCATTCCGAGAGAACAAGGGTGGCGTTCATGGTGAGTTCTGGCACCTCTTTTTCTAGAAAAATAGCGCTGGTTTTCTCAATCAGGAGGGATACTGGCTCAATCAGGGCCACTCCTCGTATTGGGGCGGTCTATTCACCCCACACAGTCTGAATATGTGGGCAGTCGAAAGTGTTTCTGCCACAGATGACAATGGAGGTAGACCAGTGGCACCAATCCTTTCAGCCATATGGGCGCGGGGTCTTTGCTAACCTCCTGTCAGTCTTTCCTGCTGTACGTCACAAGGGGGCTCTAGACTGGGGAGAACAGATGGTGTGTTGCCTTTCCGCTTCTTCCACTTGTACCTTTGCACCGGGGCTTGGTTGGTCCTTTTCTCCAGATATAGCATTTTGTTAACAGTTCAATTCTGTCCTGCAGATTGAAGGCCCTTTTGTCCTCAAATATATCCATTTCTTTCCTTATTTCTCTGAAACACTTGCATCACTTGCCAAGAACAGTGAGGTATAGGCATTCTCCATATTTGAGCAACTATCAGCCAGTGTGTAGACCAGGGTTAGCCAACATTAAGCCCTCCACATATTATTAGATTACAAAACCCGTCATCTCTGACTGTTGGCAATGCTGGCTGGGGCTGATAAGAGTTGTAGTGGAGGGAGCCACACTGGCAAGCTGCAGTATAGATAGTTCTGAGCCAGTTGAACTATTTGTCTAACTTAAGTTTTGACTAAAATGAATGTGGAACAGTGAAACAATGTCTACTCAATGCACTTTGGCAGTACTGTATTTATATTTGATTATGAATGAACGAACATGAAGCTCATTGAAGCACGATATTTAAATGCCTTGTGAGTGTTGATTCAGATTTAACAAGATTTTGTGGATTTCTCAGTTGGCGAGGAGGTGTGGATCCATGACATTTTTCAGGAGTCTGGGAAGTATTGTAACAATGGAATCCAGCCCTTTCTCAGTATGGGCCTTATTTTTGAAAGCATACATTGTGTTGTGCATGTCTTCAATACACCTTGGTTCATTTCAGATGGAAATGAGTTGCTTCAAGGTTTGGGTGCTTAAAAAAAAAAATCCAGTTGATATCTGGTGAAATTGTCTGAACACTTGCACTGTATTCAGCACTTTCTGGAACTGTAGCACTGATTCTCTCACCTTGCTCAGTTGTAATTCTGGGGCACTGTTGGAACCATGTTCTTACAAAAATGTTTGGGATACCTCCTAGTGATCAGGGGCTAGGCTTCTCCCATTCTTGAAATATATGGTTTATTGTCAGGATATTGGGCTAGTCAGAATAAGCTTTCACTTGTTTAATATGATTCACAATCCATCAAAGAACCAGGACCCCCAGGCTCATTCCAGCAGGCGCTACTAATTCAAGGAACTCGGTCAGCAGGGCAGGGACAGAATGTGGCAGGACTCAAACGTATGTGTGTCCGCACAAATAGATATGGGGAACATTGCGAAAAAATAGCAGCTTTTCCTTGCTTCTTCCAAAATCAGCTTGGGATGATAAGAATACAGTGGTACCTCGGGTTAAGTACTTAATTCGTTCCGGAGGTCCATTCTTAACCTGAAACTGTTCTTAACCTGAAGCACCACTTTAGCTAATGGGGCCTCTTGCGGCTGCTGTGCCGCCGCTGCACGATTTCTGTTCTCATCCTGAAGCAAAGTTCTTAACCCAAGGTAATATTTCTGGGTTAGCAGAGTCTGTAACCTGAAGCGTATGTAACCTGAGGTACCACTGTATAGTCGTTGAGTGGAGCTGTTGTCCCAATACCTTTGTCACTGCAGCTTACATGAACGGGACTTGATTAGATTGGGGTGGTGGTGATGTCATGCCTTTGTGGGTGCTCCAAGGGGAATGCAGCCCCCTGTCTGGGCAGAGGCACCACCAACCTGCACAGCTCCAACCTTACCACCACCCCAGCCCTGTTTAGGTAAACTGCAACAACAAAGTGTTGGGACAGTGAGCCTACCCTGCCACTTCTGCTGCTCCAGGCCCTACACATCTGTGAATTGGTGAGAGCTTTCTCCCAGAAGAAATTCAATCTATCCAGATTTTGGCTAATTGGGGAGGAAGACTCTACTTGCTTCAGGATGCAGCCCCACACTGGAACTTTGGTTTGGTCCCTCCCTGCAAGGATCTGCTCCACAGTTTGTATTTGGTAGAACATTGTTCCAACTCAGTGATACTTCGGAAAAACTAAATGTTTAGTGGTGTGTATGATTTTCACAGTGTGTGCTTCTTAATGTTATCTAGTTATTGCAGCAACAGCAACACCATTATAGGGACCATCTTTATACGAACCATTTAGTCAGTTATTATCAAGGCTGATTTAAACAACAGGTTATTTTATGTGATGTTAAGGCAGGTAGGAAATTTTATATAGCCCATCATCTCCAGTTCATCTGCTGGAATGGTAAAGATCTGGCTTTGCGTTTCTAGAAATGTTGAAATGTTGCAGTATAGTTTCAGGACTAAGTAATGTAAACTTTGTGGCATTAGAACATGTATCAGCCCTTTCAATGGGAAACAAATCTGAGGCCATTTGTTACATATATATCCGGAAGAAATACTTCCTTCAGGCCTCAGGAGATCATTGATGCCTATCTTTAAAATCTCATGTCCCCTTTGTATAATCCTTAGCGGAATGTGTCTTCCACACTCGGGCTGCTGTTAAAAATATACTTGGGTAGATAATTAGATTATAATACTGTGGTTATGATTTGATAGATAGAAAATAGGGTGCAGCAGAAGGAGATAAACAACAACTTTGTAGAAAAAGAGGTGGGAAGTTGACAAAAATAAAAGACAAAATTATGTTTTGACTGTACGTGCTGAAACTTAATAAAATGTAATTGCAAAACAATTACACTTAAAAGGTAGGAAGCTCCGCTGGACACAGTGGTACTTACTTCCAGGTAAACATGCATAGGATCACACAACATATGTACTTGCAGCTTGACACAGCCACTATTGCCCCACCTCTCTGCAAATCAGGCTTGCGCTACTGTACATGGTAATTTTACACAAGCATCTCATAACATATGAAGTTGGGCTAATGGTGAGCTTTCGGTTGTTTTAATGTTCGAGGAAGATTTGCAACAGCAATTGCATGGTAGTAGAAGAGGCTTGGTGTTCGTATATGGCGATAAGCCAAGTCTGTTGGCTTATCATGGTTTTTATTGGGAGCAAACATTGTGCTAATGTGTGTTGCCCAATCTGTCCTGCTTTGCTCCTCTCTTGACGTGGGCAGGAGGAACCACATATGAAGCCGCAGTTAACACTGGCTTCCCATGACATCAGAACCTGAGATTGCGGTTTGTTTTCCCAGTGGATTGCTAGCTAGCCATAAACTAGGGTTTGTTGTTCGCTTGTGAATCCTGCCATGTTGGGTGAAACAGCCCATGATCCTCCGTTTGGGTGTCCTAGGAAGCCATGTTCTCCCGCTTGTGCTGTGGGAGAAATGGAAGTAGGAGTCATGAGTTGCTGGGGGGGGGGGTGCCACTGAAGACCTGGACCTCCAGCACTGATGTCACTGCTATGTTCTGGGCTGGGAGGGGAGCAGGGATGGTGGATGGCAACATGGGAGCAGTTAAGGTGCACCAGTGGAAGTGCTGAATTGGCTTTTCTGATGTGCCAGAACTGTGTATCTTGCTGCTGACCTAACCAGCCCTCACATCATCCTGGTATGTTGTTGTGGCAGCACAGTTGGAAGCCAGATCCACAGTGCTGCCCCTCCCTGTCAGCCACATCTGGCAGGAATGATGGGACAGCATGTACCAGCATGTAGATCATTCACAGTAAACTACTGCATACCTAGCTTGTCATTGTGGGAGAACTAGCTACAGTGATTTGCTTTTATAATTCTATCAGAATTGGTAGTAACCTTTGTAAAACTGACTAATTTTGTTCCTAACTAGGTGGCGCTGTGGGTTAAAGCCTCAGCGCCTAGGACTTGCCGATCGAAAGGTCGGCGGTTCGAATCCCTGCGGCGGGGTGCGCTCCCGCTGCTCGGTCCCAGCGCCTGCCAACCTAGCAGTTCGAAAGCACCTCCGGGTGCAAGTAGATAAATAGGGACCGCTTACCAGCGGGAAGGTAAACGGCGTTTCCGTGTGCGGCTCTGGCTCGCCAGAGCAGCGATGTCACGCTGGCCACGTGACCCGGAAGTGTCTCCGGACAGCGCTGGCCCCTGGCCTCTTAAGTGAGATGGGCGCACAACCTCAGAGTCTGTCAAGACTGGCCCGTACGGGCAGGGGTACCTTTACCTTTACCTTTAAACCAGTATTGCATCTGAAGATGAATATTAAGTAAACATTTTTTTAAAAAAATAGCGAGAAATAAATTGTATTTTTAGCAGACTATTTTCATTCATAGCAGCGTTTAAAAATGCTAATTGAAAGTAGCACGTGAGGCTTATGAATTTCTTTTAATTCATTTACCATGTGGGCTCTTTTGAACTTCATGCCCGCAGGAGACTTTAAACTTTATTTCCTTTGAAGACAAAAAGCTTTCCTGCTTAGTTTCAGCAGATTAGAGCTCTGAATTTCTTAAATTCTGGGGTTTATGCAGAGGAATTAATAGCCATGAATCTATAGGCCTTTTATGACTGTATTAAACTGGGGGAACGGGGTGGGGGAGTGGAAATAGCACGGTTTACAAACATAGTAAGCAATTGCCTTCGAGCCATGGAAGGGATTTGATACTGAGCTTTCCTCCCCAGTGCAAATGACTGGCATGGGCGCGCCCCGTCCCCTGATCTGGATTGGACCCACAGGGCGAGAAAAAAGTGTTACAGCCCACCTATGCCCCATGCCAGGTTCCCCTCCAGACCATCCCCACAGCCCCTGCAATTTACATTTAGAAATTAACAGCTGTGTGGACGGCATCGGGTTCAATTTGACCCTTTGAGATGATTTTTACAACCTCTGTGTGGCATTCTCCCCCTCAGCATTTCTAAAGTTTCGCTTCTGGCGAACTTATCTCTTCAACTATTTGTGATACGTGAAATAGATTTTTATTGCATTTGAACTGCCCCAGGGTCTTCACATATCCATCTTTTGACCTTTGGGTAGATGTCCCCCTTTCCACCTTGCAATACAATTTATGTGGTGTCACACATGGTAGCAGACATTAGAGCTTATTTGCAAAAATGCAATGTTTTAAATAGTTGTTTTCACTGATAATGTCATTTTTTTATCCTTTCGTAAACCGCTTCGAGGATTTGTTTTGTATTTGCAGTCAAGCGGTGTATAAATGTTATGGAATAAGCAATTCAGTTGCAAGAGAGTTGCAGTTATATGTATACCACTCTACTGTTGTAGTTCTGACTTCAATTTACATTGATAAACTGTGTGCAAAGTCTTCAGATTTGCATGTACAGAGTGGTACCTTGGTTTACAACCATAATCCGTTCCGGAGGTCTGTTTGTAAACCAAAACAGGTTGTAACCCAAGGTGCGCTTTTGCCAGTGGGGCCTCCCAAAAAAATTTGTTTGTAAAAAAAAGAAAGGTTTGTAATCCCAAAAAAGGTTGCAAACTGGGACATACACTTCCAGGTTTGACGTGTTTGTAATCCAAAATGTATGCAAACCAAGGTGTATGCAAACCAAGGTACCACTGTATTTATTTGTAGGCTAATTGCTGCTGTGACAATATATGGGAGTATCTGAGAGTTACAGGGTATCTGGGAATTGTCAGACTGAGACAGTGGTACCTCGGGTTAAGAACTTAATTTGTTCTGGAGGTCTGTTCTTAACCTGAAACTGTTCTTAACCTAAAGCACCACTTTAGCTAATGGGGCCTCCTGCTGCCACTGCGCCACCTCTGCACGATTTCTGTTCTCATCCTGAAGCAAAGTTCTTAATCCAAGGTATTATTTCTGGGTTAGCGGAGTGTATGTAACCTGAAGCATCTGTAACCTGAGGTACCACTGTACTCCAAATGGATCTTGTCAATCGTTTAACACCTCTTGGGTGTTAAGGTTGGCATAGGGGGTCTTCACAGCCCTCAGAGGTTGGGAGAGGTGTGTGACAGTCTAGGAAAGGGCATTCCTTGTGGCAGCCCTTAAGTTGTGGATTACTGTTCCACAATAGGGCACCTGGCACCTTCATTATATAGTTTTCACTGTACGTATGCTGAAGACACTAGCTTTTGACACCTGAGATGCATATTTTTAGGACCCACCCTATTCTTTTGACTATAAATTGCTTTTAACTGATTTTAATGCTGCGTTTTTAAATGGTTGTATTCCGGTTTGGGACCTCGTGGTGAAGGATGGCTAGCAATTCAATATTATTATAATTATTACGTAGAAGTTACATTTTCACAAATCACTGTGGGCACAAACATTTAGTTGTGATCGGGATGCGTGACAACAGTGGGTATTTTGTCGCTGTAAAGGACGAACCTGGTTTCCACGGGCATTTTAAAAGTTGTGGATGTGGTGTACAAGAATTAATGTCTATGAAAGAAGAAAAAATCGAGCGTGGTTTGTTTTTTAGGTTTGTGCGCGCGGATGAATGATAAGACAATTCATCCATTCCACCACCCTCTTTTCACTAATGCTGGGTTTCATTTCTTAGATTATTAAAAAAATTCAGGTAGCACAAAACAATCATGCACATAAATATGGTACCAAAGCTATTTAAAATAAAACGACAATTCATCACCATTAAACAAGCAATCTTATACCCCTAACAGTCTAGGAAAAGCTCCAGAGGAACTTTATTTTAAGGGATACCTTCAGTTTCAGGAATTGTGTTCTGTGTTCTTAATCTCGAAACAGCCTCATGCTCTGGTCCATTGACTAGGACAGCTCTGGTCTTCAGATATCTCTTTCATTTTTGGAATGTTGACCTGCCTCGTATTGCAAGCTTCAGTGCAGGGGCAAAAGAATTCCAAAGAACTGCTGAAAAGATAAGGAAAGATCTTGTCACTTAGTTATCTTTTTGGAGAAAGTATGTGGCACTAGTAAGTGATTGATGCAGTCAGTGTTGGCACTGGGCTTCAAAGCCACTGGGTTTTGATGACTGGTCTGCTAGATGGAAAAGGTAAGGTGCCTTAAAGAATTCCTTTGGGCAGAAATCTTCTTTCACAGCATCATCATCATTATCCAAGGATGGTGTAGCTAAAGTATTTGAAGTCCACATGTTTGTTGTAGAGATTTGGAATATTTTATTCAACCAAATCACTGGGGTACGAAGATGCCAGATTTGTGATAAAACTCTTTTTTTAAAATTGCACCACAAATCTAAGCACACTTACTTTGAAATAGGTGGAATATTTAATCTGGTTTGGAACTCTGGTATGGGATTTTTAACACTTTGTCTCCTGCTTCAATTCTGGTCTGGATCGGTACCTTCACACTAGCAGCTTGCATTGGGAAAAAAATCTCCAACTTGATAAAATGGGAGCTTTTACCCAGTACAAATTGTAGTCAAGGATAGACTTTTTTTAAAACTTATCTATCCACAGAGTCATCCAGTGAAACTTTTCTGAGTTATGACATGTTTGTTATACCAAGGATTGGTAAAAGTTGATAAAGGGGACTTGGTTGCCCACTCAGGTCTGGCTGTTTGGCTGTCTGAATCTGTGGTGTGTATAGTGAGGTTTGAGTACTACTTTCCTGATGTTTGGATAAGTGAATTTTCAAATAGCAAGCATTCAGATAGTGAAACCTGTGTGCATACACTTTACTCTTGCTCTTCTTGGCTGATTAAGGCAAATGGGAGAGATCTGGTTGAGTGGGAACAGAGAGGGGTAAATCCATCTTTGGAAGAAGAAGTAATGTCTTAGTTACATCTAGATGGAAGGAGTTGGCAAATGCCTTGGTCACATCTAGATTTATTTATTGCAATGCACTCTGTATGGGATTATTTTGAAGTGTCTTTGGAAGCTGCAGTAGGTCCAGAATGTAGCAGTGAAAATGGTTGTGGGTGCTTGCCTACAGGAGCATACAACATTTGGCCTTCAAGGGCTGTACTGGTTACCAAATTCTTTCCAGGCACAATTCAGACCCAGAAATGGCTTAGGCCTGCATACTTTAGGGCTGAGATAGACTCCTGCCTAAAGCCCTGACCTGGAGAGACAGTGTAAACAGTACAGAGCTAGATGGACCCAATGGTCTGCCCAGTAGAAGGCAACTTCCTATGTTCCTATTCTGAATGATAATATACACTGTGAACAGGGCTGGCCCACACATGAGGCAAGATTAGACGACTGCCTCAGGTAGCAGGATTCACCGGGGCAGCAGATCCTGAGCTCAATCTTTCTTCCTCCCTTGTTTCTGATGCAGATCTTCCCTTACCCCTTCTTCCCTGGTGGGGAAGAGAGCGCCATTTTGGGGTCTGTCTCAGGTGCCAAAATATCTTGGGCTGGCCCTGACTGTGAAAATATACTAACAATAAAGCACAGGAACAGGAAAACCCTCCTTTTTCAATGGTTTCCCCCTCATAACTCCACAGTGCAACTTTAACCATGCTTAGAGAAATAAGTCCTATTGAATTCAGCAGGGTGTATTCCCAAGTAAGTGAGGCGAGAACTTCAGCCTTACTTTATTCATAGATACATGTTGTGGATGGTTTCAAAACAACCTTTGATTTAATTGCTTTATTGTGTATATGAAACATACTGGTAATTTCCTACAGGTATCCCTCATGCCCCGTCATTAGCCTGAAAGAAGCAGCTGTCAAAATAAATCAGTGAAAATTAGCTCATTAGTATAACTTTTTTTTTTGGCAGCCTTCAGCTGATTCCTGCCCTGCCATTTTTTAAAAGGGCTTATTAGGAAGTAAATATTGCCTGTGAAATAAGTGTCAATAATTATTTGCCTTCTTCTTATGAGCCCAATTTCCCCCTCTCAGTGCTGAGGCTGTTGTCCACCAGGTTACACTTGCAGTTACAAGTGTTCTTTGGAGTTCTGTGGATTTTGAAAGCTTGGTCTGTGCATTTGGTTGCTGTTTAAATGTAACTTAAAAGGCAAAATGATAATGCTTAATACCGCTTTCAGCATGAGGGGAAGCAGATCAAAGGGGAAAGGGAGGCTGTAGGCCCACAAGGACTCTCAGCATTAATTAAAATCCCCAGTGGAATGACCCAAGCAAGCAAAAACATTGTGGGGGGCGAAATCCCCCCATTGACCCCCTACCATGACTCTGACAATCAACATGGCAGGGAGGAGGTTCATAGCTTTCCAAATGTCACATACCAATTGGATTTGCCTTAGCTGGCACTCTTGTCTCATGGTAGGAGCAAGCACTGGGCCAAATTATCATGATTATATTATTTGAAGGCTCAGGGCAGGCACTGATGCAATACAAAGAGGGAACCAAACGGTTAAAAGACTAATTGCTCTTTAGTGATCATAGAGGTTAAGAATGAGCCCTTAATTATGTAGGAATTCTTTATTCTCCTTTGAACTCATCTCAGTCTTATAGGGCTAAACTATAGATGGCATGGCAGTAGATCCCTATGTGAAGGTATCCTAGATACATATATAATACATACTGTATATAAACAAGGGACCTAAGCTACCTCAGAGGTTGGTTCAAAATATGAGAAAATGTTATTAATTATATTCTCAACTACCAAGGACAGATCGAGAAGGTCATCAGTTTTTGTTGTAGGGAAAATGATTTTTATCACAATGTCAATTTTTGTATTAATTTTATTTGCATTTATGAAAAGATTTCTGTGGTGTCTTTCGTGTGCAGCAACAAGGCAGTGTACAGAAAATAGATTAATTATGGATTATAATTACAATGTAGATATATATCTGCACTATCTAGGTTAGTTGTACTGTACTGAAATTTTGAGTATATCATAGGCATAAATGGCTGTGGTTGCTAAATTACATTTTGACTGCAATTTATTGCTTACTAGTTCACAGGTGAAACATGTATTTAAGCCCGTTTGTGACAAAAAACGTTTAAACTATTGATTACTAGCCTTCATTTCTCACCTCAAAGGACCCTTTCCAGCTTAACAGAATACTTTTTTTTTTTTTGTAGGTGACTACTAAGTGAATAGAAAGCATAAAATCACCCATGTGCCAGGCTGTTTTGCTTTTGTGCAATCATAGTTTGAGGCTGCAGCATTCATGGAATAAGCCAGCAGAGAAGATTACGTTTGGAAAGACTCATGCTATAATTAAGTGAATTATAGTAGGTCTGCTGATGAATTGTGCAAGCGGGCATTGCTACAACACCAACTGTGTGTAGATATGAATGGCTGGGTTTTTTATTTTTTATTTTTGGGTAATGTTAGAATGACTGTAAGGGTTACTATTATTCCATTAAGCTTTAGTAATTAATCCTGCTGTTTTCCACTTTGAAAAAACGGCAATGTTATTCTTAAATGGAATTGTGCGACACATATATTGTAGGGCAGCGTGCTTCCTAAAATCGCAATGCATACACAATACCTGTGCTATATTAAATGAGTAAATGCGGTGTTTTGTTTGCTTGTTTCACGTACGCACCATTTACTTTGTAATTTTCTTTCTTGCTTGCTTTGTTAACAGCTCAGGTTTGTTGTTTTTTTTTTAACTAGCCCCAAGATTCTCTCATTTGCAGGGCAGAATTCAATCAAAGGGCCAGAGATTCCAGCATGCATTTATACATTCCTTCGGGGCATTTTTTGCAAGGGAGGTTGTTGTGCTTTTAAAGGTACTTGATAAGAGACCTGCCCCACCAACCCCAGACCTGCACCACCAACCACCATCATGCATTAGTCTAGAAGGTATTTGGGTGTACATGTTCCTGTACCACCCGGTACCACCATTTATCCAAGCGAAATATCTGACCATTTGTAGGATACATTATAAATCAGCATGTCACTACCAGACAATCAGATTTGAACATTCCTCACGTAAAGCCGTTTGCCTACGGTATACACCAAAGGAGTGCATCACTTAGCTGTGTTTATGAGCGGTGATATGCCTGGTTTTTCTGTCGGAGCTTAGATAATCTGTTGTCTGTTTATCTCATTGTGAGTTCAAGGATTTACTGGCATTGCCTGTTTCTCATGAGTTACTTTCCGATGAGTTGTAATTGGAAATAAGTAATTTTTTAACACTTGGTTAATAAGACGAGACAAGATTTTGTTTGGTCCGACAGACGATGAGAGAGGTTATTTTTTGCTGCTGCTTTTTGCCCTTTGAACTGTCATCCTTTCTGAAACTTCATGAAACACGACTTGATTGAACGTGTTTATAGCGAACAGCTATCCAGTTGCCTGTCATTTTCACTGCCTTGTTAATTTAGAACAAATCTCTCCTACAACAGCATTGCTTACCCACCTTGTGATATTACTAAAGTATTTTCCTGCTGCCTTAGCAATAATCCAGCACACAAAACCCTTCTCAAAAAACGAATTACAGTGGTACCTCGGGTTACATACACTTCAGGTTACATACGCTTCAGGTTACATATACTTCAGGTTACAGACTCCGCTAAACCCAAAAATAGTACCTCAGGTTAAGAACTTTGCTTCAGGATGAGAACAGAAATCGTGCTCCGGCGGCGCAGCGGCAGCTGGAGGCCCCATTAGCTAAAGTGGTTCTTCAGGTTAAGAACAGTTCCAGGTTAAGAACGGACCTCCGGAACGAATTAAGTACTTAACCTGAGGTACCACTGTACATCTTTTAGATTTGCACCAGTATTCTGCCCATTCCAGTTGCCAAATTTGACATCTTATTTCCTTTCATTATGTTACTAATAGATTTTTTAAAAAGAAACAATGCATTTCTAAAAATGGAAAGATTTCCATGGAAAAATATTTGTTTGAATTTTTTTCTACACATCACTGGATAGAACGATTTTCCACGTTTTTATACCATATAATGACATTTTCATAACAGATAAATGTAATAGTGGTATTTTGAAATACACTGGTTGAAGGCTTCTTCTGTACCTGGATAAATGCATGTGAAGAGATAAAAATTACCAATGTTGGACTGTGCATTCCTATAGCAGCTTTACAACCATCTGTATGGACAGAGTTAAGACGAAGGAATGGCTCTCCAGCCATAGAAAACCATTCCCAACGTCACTGGTAGATAGATTCCTAGATCTCATCTCTCTGCAAGAGGATCTAAAGGCATGGTCCAAACACATCTCATGAATATGACACTATATTTTAAAATAGAAGTGTGTGGATTATTTGTGACAAATGGGTTCAACGCTTGCTGTAATGTTAGCTTTGTCGCAGTGCTTTTTGGCTTCTCAACACAGCAGTAGTGGGCGTCATTATTAAAAAAATATGAGCAGGTAGATAACTTCTGGTTTGGTGTTTACATGGTTTGACTTGTGGCTGCCTTGTGTGAAATCACATTGGTCTACTACTAAAAACAGAATTCAGCCTTTTTATGTGTGGCGGGGCATTCTCTAAGACTGTGTTTGAAGATAGCCATATTGTCTACAGTCATGCCACATGTTACGTCCGCGGTTACTTCCAGGTTTCGCTGCTCACGCATGTGCAGATGTGCAAAATGACATCACATGCATGCGCTGAAGCGGCGAATCGCAACCCACGTGTGCGCAGACGCACTGCTGCGGGTTGCGTTCTTTTCATGTTGCGGACGGGCCTCCGGAACGGATCCCGTTCACAACCAGAGGTACCACTGTACTTGCTGTTTGATACAAAAGTAAGGACACAAGCTGTATTGCTTGCTTTCAGGGTGTGAAAGTGGACAGTTTCGTTGTGGAAATGGACGCTGTATCCCCGCCGACTGGAGATGTGATGGAGCAAGGGACTGTTCGGATGACTCCGATGAAGCTGGCTGCCGTAAGTGAAATTAAGCTCATTCAAAATGTGTGTACCCATGCCCTGTGCTAAAAAATAAAATAAAATCTAGCCGTTGCTATTAGCGTAATGGCCACTAGCTTAGATGATTTAGAAAAAGAAGATGAATTAATACAGGATAGATCTACCAGTGGCTGTTAAGCCACAATAATTAAATGATTTTTTTCCTGCCCAGAGACTGTTGTTGTTGTGTTCTGCTTGTGTATAGTCAGGTCTAGTCAGGCTAGTCATCTTTAGAAGCAGAATGGTGGACCAGGTAGACCTTTGGTCTGACCCAGCAAGGCTGTTTTTTACTTTTGTGTGGAAGGCACTTTAACCACCCCTACCCTTGTAGCCTCTCAAACTTTCCACCTTCTTCTAGCATGTGGCATAGTGAGCATTGCCGCACTTCTACAATTATGCTGAGAATTGCAAGGAAGCAGAGAGTGCTTACTGAATGGCTGGAGACTATGGAGGACCTCAGCACAATGTTTGTAGAGGAGCTGCATAGAAAAAGGAGATGTAGAACCTTATTTGGATTGGTGGCTGGTTGTGGAGTCTCTCAGATGGACTCTACAATTGCCCCATGATGTCATCATACAACTTTATAGATTTTATTTAAGTGATTTTATTTAGCTTGTGGACTGAAGCTGGTGGCTTGACATGCCTCCAGTTGGACTGAGATAAGGGGGAAAGACTACTAATTCAAGGAGTAAAACAGTAAATGGAATTTGTCATGTTAGAGTACTGGTTGATAAGTGCTTCTATATAAAAGTCAACACCCACATGGGAGCATCCTCCTCCTCTCTCTCTCTTATTTTAGAGAACTGGGGGTACTGAGGGAGGAAAAGGAGCCCTTGTTTCCTTAACCCTAGTGGGATGACAGATAAAAGCTATGTAATGGAATACCCATAACTCCCATTTGTAAGAGGTAGCTGTGGATTGGACGGCAGAGCTGTTGGGAGAGGGAGGAGAGAGAGCTTCATCTGAGATGCAGAGATGTGAGTCTTCTGTTTATCGGCAGAACTTAGAATTTCAAGCTAAGACTTTATCCAAATAAATGTAACCATGTTTACCCTCCAGTCAGTAGAGTTATCTGATCTTATAATGGATGTCTAGGTCTTATTGTGAGGTCTGTTGACTGGTTGAATCAACTGAGTGATTAAGACTGTTATATATGTTTCCTTCTGGGTCTGTTTTGCTTTGGCTTTCTCTTACAGTCTCCCATGTCTCTTGGATTATAAAATGTTGTCAACAATGAGGGCTAGGTGGTAACATGAAGTGTTAATTGAGAAGAGATGCAATATGAAGTCAGTTAAAGTCAGAATAAGACAGGCATAGTGAATGTGGAGGTATTTAAGGTTTAAGAAGAGAAGGAAGTTGCTTTCCATCCCTCCATGGTATGTTTAGGGAATTGGTATTCGTAGGACTCTCTGGAACTGGGTATTCCAGGACTGTAACACACATCTGTTGAGTATGATGTCTGCTCCCTCATGCACCTGTTTGACTTACGTATGTTGACATTGACAGTGTGGCTGTATTTCCTTATTAGAGACCACCACTGGTTTCTAAGATAAACTGAGGATAAAACTGGAGAACTTTGCCAGAGGCAAATTAAAGTTTTTGTCTCCGTTACTGTGGCATCGGAAAGGTGTCTTCCAGTCTAGCCCAGCCAAATGGCATGACAAAGCTAGCATACTTGCACCAAGAGCATATTGTTAAGACTTGAAGCCATTTTAGTAGCTAAATCTCTTTATTTACCTAACATCCAAGCTGGTGGTTTCAAACATTATTTGCTTATCCTCACTAGCACATCCCACCTGTGAAGGAAATCAGTTTCAGTGCCACAGCGACGGAGAGTGCATTCCTCTGCCATGGGTATGTGATGATGAAGAAGACTGTGAAGATGGCTCTGATGAACGTCAACAATGTCGTAAGTTATGAACTAGCAGCGACTCCTATAGTTCAGTTGTACAGCACGAATGTTTTGTATACAGAAGGTTCCAGATTCAATCTCCGTTTTCTCCAGGTACAGCTGGGAAAGACTCCAGTCTGAACCTTGGAGAGCTCCTGCCAATCAGAGTAGACAATAGTGAATTAGATGGACTAGTGGTCCAATCTGATAGAAGGTGGCATCCTATTTTACCCATTAAGTGACCTTTCAATCCTTTGTTGATGGGTGGGTTGTGGGTTTTTATCTTTGTAAGTTGCTTTAAGACTTTTTGTGGAAAGAAGCTAACCTTTGGACTTCGTTTTAGGGACCTTAACAGTGCAATCATAAATTCAATCCAAAACATAGTGAAATGGGAAGAAGAGCAACTAATCTCACAAGAGTTGCTAGGATGCATTTGGATGGATAAAGAAGTGCAATTACTTGCCCTGAAGTTTAGGGTCCAGGAGGGCTTGTTGTGGGTTTATGTTCAGACAATATTCAAATTTTCCCTGTGCTCATGTTATTTACGGGAATTGCTAAGCCAACCCAAATTCTGCTCAGATACTCACTTTCTGGGAACTAATTTCCCCAGTTGTGCTGCAGATCAAGATTTGGACTATTGACCAAGGATAAGACTTTCAGATTATTATTATTTTTAGCACGCTCTAGAAGAGAAAGACAAGCTCACCTTGTTCTTTGTCCTCATCACCCTTTGACTAGGGGCTACTGCCACAAATAGTTACACATCTACTAAGGAATCAGTAAAGGGCAAAATCCAGGCATTTCTAAGCCATCACTGGACTAAATCATGACACTTGCTTTAGTTTTGCACGTCTACACATTAACTCAAGACCTTTGGGAAGTGGCTGTAAAGCAAAGTCCTGCTTCTGTTTTCGAGTCATTTTCAGGAAGATGCACTTGTTGCTTGCTGTGTGTGGTCACCCAACTATTGTACTAGAGAGCAAGCCACACTTTGGACACTCACAAAAGGTAGCCCAGTGTTACTCTTTCCATCCACTCACAGAACCATAAGTGTTAAAAGTGACCTCAAAGACAGTCTAGTCCAACCTTCTTCTGATACAGGAAACCTACTGTTACAGCAGCATCTCTCTCACCTGGCCATTGCACCACAGTGAACAGGGGTTGTTCATTCTTCTCCTTCAGGCTGATGTTTAGCGGGTTCCTATGACTGAAGGGGGACACAGGTGGCGTTGTGGGTTAAACAACAGAGCCTAGGGCTTGCTGATCAGAAGGTTGGCGGTTCGAATCCCCACAACAGGGTGAGCTCCCGTTGCTCCATCCCTGCTCCTGCCAACCTAGCAGTTCACAAGCATGAAGTGCAAGTAGATAAATAGGTACCGCTCCGGCAGGAAGGTAAACGGCGTTTCTGCGCGCTGCTCTGGTTCACCAGAAGCGGCTTAGTCATGCTGGCCACATGACCTGGAAGCTGTACGCCGGCTCCCTCGGCCAGTAAAGCGAGATGAGCGCCGCAACCCCAGAGTCGTCTGCGACTGGACTAACGGTCAGGGGTCCCTTTACCTTTACCTTTATGACTGAAGGATTTTATCAGTGATAGTTGATAAGTAATGGCCGCAGCCAACTGCACTTTGTTTGGATTTGTTCATGAGAAATATGACTGCAAATCCCTTCTAAGGCTCTGAAATGTTCAAAGTGAATCCATCTGCTTACAACAGAGCCATAGTGACAGCGTTGTTTTTCCCTGTTCAATTTTTGTTCTGAGAGTGAGGACACATAATTCAAGTATTCGCAGGGCATCCTTTGCAGTAGGCATGGTGGCAGCAGGTGTTCCTCCAGCTGGTGTTTTATCTTTTGTGATAAAACTGAGGAGAGAAGTGACTGATAAGTCCTTGGACCACCTCATAAAGGAATCGAGTTTGCAAGCATAACACGAAATTGGGCGACAGTGCATCTTCGGAGGCATCCGGATTGGCGCAGTTTGGAACCATCACACCAGATTTGGCAACAGTATATTCAGAGCCTTCCAAATCTGTGCTGTTTGCAATGGCTTGGTCTGCCATCTTGATCCAAAATGGCACCCAATATCAAGCGTAGAAGAAGACTGCCTCTGCCACCTCAGACAGACAAACCATTTTACAAAATACATAGTAGAAAATAGAATAAAGTAAAAAAAAAAGGGATACAGAGAGAGATAAGAAACAGCTTCAAACGAAAAAGTAATATTTTTTCTCTCTGTATAAGTGATGCACTTCTAAGCAAACTGTGTTTTGCAGCTGGGCGAACATGCTCCAGTCAGCAGTTTACATGTACAAACGGACAGTGTATCTCAGGAGAATACAGGTGCGATCGAGTCAAAGACTGCACAGATGAAACGGACGAGAGAGGCTGCCGTGAGTACTTTTCAATCTTTAGCACTAGATTTGGTTTCATCCCTTGTCTCGCTGGCATTTTAATCAATTTGTAAGATTAAGAGGTTTGTTGATGGACAGAAATGGCCACAATATGCTTCTTGTTATCAAAATTTCTTTGCAGATTCTTTCATGGATTAGTGTTGATGCTCTTATAACAGCTACATTGTTTTAAGACTTATTACCTGAATTATTGCTATGTTGTGGGGTATGGTTTGTAAGAATCTCTCTCTCCCTCTCCCTCCCTCCCTCCCTCCCTCCCTTCTTCTTTTCTGATGCTAAACAAAGAGATAACAGCCCAAAGTTAGCATAAGCAGTTTGGTTTGGAAAAACAAGTATATGCAGAAAGGTACAGTTGGGGACACCTGCATATTAGCCAGAGGTGGGGCCCACCATATAGTGTTGAACTCTAGCTCCCATCAACTGCAACCAGCAAGGCCAGGGGTCAGGGATGATGGGAGTTGTAGTCAAGCAACATATTCTGGAGGGGCACAGTTTCCCCATCCTTGACATAATCTATGGACTTTGAATTTTGGATGTAAAGCAAACATTTCAAAGAACCCCATTATTCAAATGAAGATCAAGTACTTTTTATTTGGGCTACAGAAAGCGAAATGCTTCTTTCCCAGTTTGATACAGAAATTGAGAGAAGGCACTGGGAGTCATGTAGAAGTGCTAAAGCACTAGGTGTATAGGAGCCAGAAAGTAGAGAGCAAAACCAGTCTGCTGTGTCCGCTGTCACTGTGTAGAGTCCTTCTTGAAGGGTCCTTGTTGAATGATAATGTTGTGTAAGAAAAGTCTAATTATAACACAGGTCTGAGGCTGCCTTTTTCAAAGGGATGCTTATTGTACTTTTAAGCTACTCTCAAGTTTGCTTTTCTGGCATACCTGACAGATATTGAGAGTGAATTAGTTTTGCCATGAAACAGATTGTGAGACAGGTGCCCCCCACCTGCCTAGGACATAACCACATATTGTTTTCTCCGGAAGTAGGTAACAAAATCTAGGCCAAAGTAAACATAGGATGCTGGAACCTGTGGTTGTCAGGTGGTGAGCACCAGCCACATCAGCCTGCCATTCCTGTTTTGATACTCACTTTTGTAGTGCTTGGTGATAGTATTTCATACATAGAAGATGGTGTTTGCCATGAGTTCTGCATCTGTAGCAAGTGATATCCATAAAATAGCTGAAGCTAGACGTTGAAACTCATCTGTAGTGGTATTTAATATATATTTTTAGAACTACTGTGAACATATAGCATGGCCTCAGTACTTGGGAGGGCAAGCTGGAAAAGAAAGTAGTCCTCTTCATCCCCTTAGCTCAGCATTTTCAAACCTTGGATCTCCAGCTGTTGTTGGACTACAACCCCCATCATCCTCAGCCAAAGCTCAGAGATGGTGTTAGTGGTAGCCCAACAACATCAGCAAACCCAGGGCTGCAACTTTATCTATGAGGCAAAAAACATTTGAAAGGCTTGCACAAGGAAAGATCATGTTTATGATGAGCCAACAGCTTTTTATCCCTTTCATTCGCTAAAATCAATGACGTCTCCAAAACGGTAAGCGGTTCAGACACAAACTGGAATAAATGGCATCCAAGACAAGCCAGCTTGGAATTTTTCCATGTAACAGAACCACAGACAACTTCAAAGACTGAGTATGCCAGTGGTTTAAGGAGCCAAGTACTAGGGCTGGAAAGAAGTTTCATATCTTGGCAAGTGTGGTCCTTATAGGAGAAAATAGTTTTTAATGTGCATTTGGTAGAGGAAAACTTGATTACTTGAAAGCATGTTTTTGTTTCTTCTTTTCTTAATGATTAAGTCTCTGGGTGGATGTGTCCAAACTAACTTCTTTCCCATTGTTTCCACACCATCTGTGATTTCCACCCTTTTGATTGACAAATGAGGGTCAGCCCAGCTAGTCATTACAAGAGTTGGCTAAAAAGAAACGAGCAGCAGAGAGCTTATGGAGATTACAGTGTAATCATGGACATCTGCTTGCATCATTTGCTTATTAAACATGGGCTCTGAGTACCATGGCTTATTGCCTATTGTTATCCTACCCAGCAGTGTTAACCACCAGAGTGGGTATGACAAACAACAACAACAATATTGTGTGTCGTATTTCTGTGAAACAATTTACGTACGTACATTAGACCAAAGGTGGAACCTTAAGGATGTTAGTTTGGACAAACCACTCTGTGTTTCCCAAAACTGTAGACAAAGGTAGTCTATAGGAACATAACTATTAATTGTGGAACTTCTGAAAGATGTATTATGAATGGGCAGCATCTCTGCTGCCTTCCTTGCCACATTCTGCTTCCTTCCCTGATATCCTCATAGTGCTGTGATAAAGGTTTTTCTTCCCTCTGGTCAATAATGACTTTCCAATAATGATTTCCATTCACCATTTCCGTGAGTTCTAAGAACAATTTCTCATCAACGTGCCTTAGAGACAGTTCATTTATCCAGCAGAATTAGGCCACTGTGGTTCCTTCCAGGTGTTTTGGTCTGCAATTCTCATCAGCCCCAGCCAGCATAGACTATGGTGAGGTATGATGGGAGTTGTGTGGTGAGTTCCCGCCTCCCACCAGCAGAAATAAAGACACGTGACACAGATATTTAAGATTAATGGGCAAAATTAGGCCACAACTTTATTGGTTACAGGTAAAGAGCGGTATCGGCTTAGGCATTGGTCCTATCAGACTATCCGGCTTCAGACTGCTTGCTTGAAGACTGGGAAGGGTTAACACCAGCAGAGGGAGCCCTGCTGATGCACATCAACTAGGGACTCCCCCGGGGGTCACCACTCGGGGGTGCGCTTTAGGCCCTGGCCTCCATAGGCTTCGGACGAGGCCACGTCCCCTGGAATCCTTTACTGGACTACCCTTCAATATTTGGGGGAGGTGATGGCGCTCCTCCCCCACAACAGATCTGCATAACAATACCCCTACCAATACCTAACCACCAAAACCAAGTGAATTGTGATGATTAACTACGAGGTACGCGAAAAACCAAATGGCCGGTGCCAATTTGCCAAGTGGAAAAAATTCCTACCAATAATAATAATAATAATAATACCAGGCCCTTTAACGGCGACCAACCAAGGTCCATAGCAAGGTCAAAAGGGAACCTAAAGGGCGGGCGGGTGGGAAAACCTTACCAGCTGCGGGGACCCAAAGAGGGAGATCCCGGGGCTGCGCCTGCCTTAAATGAGGCAAGCCACGCCCCCGAGCCAGCCGATTGGCTGGCTTGGGAGATGACGCTGCCCGCGGATTCCCCTGTTCGTGCGGGGCTGGAAGCCAGCCCCGCGTGTGTGTTGGGGTCGTGAAGCCCGCAACACCACCTCTTCCTAACGTCAGAAGTGGCTTTGTAGTCCAGCAGCATATGAAGGGCACCGGGTTGGCTATGCTTCAGTCAGTGGATTTAATTGAATGCTGTAGTTTTTGCTAAACTTTGTCAGTGAAGCACGAAAATTAAAGTGTAAAAGTTCAAAAGTTCTCTGTTTAATTTTAAAGCCCGCTCTCAGCCAAATCAGTTAAGTGGGCCTGTCATTGCTTTAAGGTGATTAGTTTTGCACAGCAGTGTGGGAGACCCAGGGTTAATGCCTGATCTCCGTTTAGTAATCCTTGGACCAATAAATCCTGGGATTGTTACAGAGTGGTAGACTCAGCCTTGGACTGAGGGAAGGCTTCATATCTTTCAGCAACAGTCATTATGACTAATTAAAGGGTTGGTGTTGACAAACCTTCTTAATCAACAGAAGGGAGGTGCCTGTTAGTGTGGGGTCTTAAAGATAGGAGCATGGCACTGATTATGGGAAACCTAATGGCAGCGAATAGCAAAAGTGTGCTAATGTTTTGGAGGGCATACAATGTGGACAAAGTGACAAACAATATGAGCCCCTCATAGCTCTCTTTTACCACACTCCATTCAAAGAATCTTTCATGTGGCAGGATCTTCAGCCCTGGAAAGATCTGTCTACACAGATTTATTGATGCATCAAGGCCATTTAATAGGGTTCACTAATAGAGCAACGTACACCCCTTCTGCAAAATCCCTGTAGAAAAATGTCCCCAATGTCATGAGGCATGTGACTGCCTGTGACTAGCTTCTGTATAAAATTCTCTTGCAAAAGCCAGTGGACTGGGTTCAGCTATAATGTTCGATAGAAGTAAAGATAAATAGCAGTGCTTTGAAGTCAGAATTAAAGAATGGGACCCATGAACGAAAATACTGTCACCCAATAAAGACGAGGAGAGCTTTGGATTAGAACTTTTAAGGCAACGAGCTGCTGTTGAAACAACTCTGAAAATAAAGACATAAAGAATTTGGTTTCTCCAGCAGAATTTGAAGAGCCTTTATTCTATTTGGCAATTGGCATTGCTGGAGGTAGGTTTAACTGTGCAGGAGATAAACAATGTTTCTGAATGAGGTATGATATTTAAGAGATTGGTCAAATGCACAATGCTCTGCAGTTACAGGCAAAGTAAAATGGAACAAGCAGATCGAAGGCCACAGCCCATTTTACTGCTAATGGGATTAACAGCAAGAAAAAACTACCCATGCAAAGGCTAAGATAAACATCAGACCAGTATTTCAGCTCCAGTCCATTTAATTAGTGTTTCTGCTTCATAAAAATAATGGTTTTCTCCACTTACATAAATGCATTGCTCTGATTTAGAATCCTGGCTTCTCTCTCAAGAACATTTCAGATAAAACCATTGTGAAGAATGTAGAAGGAAAGCATGCAGAAGAGTATAGAAAGTGTGGGTCTAATTGCCTTACACTTAAATTTTCCCTTAATTTTATAGGAGCCATTTTTAATCCCATATTTCTTTCATGCTTTCCTATTAACAAAATGTAACCAAGCTTCAACCCTATTCCCCACCCCAGCTGAAGCTCTGAAACTCTAAAACGCCAGGTCTTTGAAGATTGTAGCAGCTATTATTACAGTCCTGTTCAGACTTACCTTACATGCATCCTACTAGCTCAGGAAAGTACACATTCTGCCTCCATACAACCCAACCCTAACCTGATTTCTTGACGCCTGTAATTGCCATTTTTATGGACAAGCATCTTAATGCACCAACTATGACTTACTATTTTGCTTCTGCGCTGTGCTGCTAAACTGTAGGGAAACTGTGGTTGGGCCAACACAGTTTTGCTATGTAAATCAGAACGCCAACTGATGCCCAAATAAACTATGGCTGACACATAGTGTGCTGGTGCATGCTGCTGAAATCGTGGGTGTTTTGTTCCTCCTCCTCTGCTGCTGCTGTAGATGGTCTCTAGGACCAGGCACAAATCCAAGCATCATCAATGGCAAAGGAATATCACTGCCGGCATTTCCCACTTTTGGGGCATGTTGAGCATTCCCCGTGGTTTTCATGCTGTAGTAGCTGGAGCCTTCAGCTACACCAGGTTGAAGATTGGTCGAAGAATGTGTTCATGAAGCATTTCAACTGCACTGTCTACAACACCACATATATGTGCCACTGTCTCTGGAGCAGCTAGCAGCTGTTACAATATTGTCAAGATTAATCCCATTAGCCCCTAATGACCAGCTGTCCCCGATGATTATCCTGCCCTGGGCTCATAAGGTTTTACTACTGTTGCTTCATTTAGAAACACAATAGGAAACGTTGGAACAAAAAACTGTGCTTTAAAAATAAAGCTGAAATAAAAATCTTCAAGTGAATTAAAATAGTAATAGTTAATGAACTATGGCAAAGATTAAGGGGAAACAATGCTATCGTAGTTATAGGTCTAGAGGTTCTGCAGCTCTGCAGTTGCAGGTACCCTTTGTTTGCAAAGCTTGAACCAGAAATAAGAAGTGAATGACAACATCTGAATTCCCCCAGTCATCTGAACATGGGGAGCTGTATTTAAAGAAATTTTAAACTCGTTGGTGAGAGCAGATCCTACACTGTGAGATCTTCCATTTGGTCAATCACATTTTCTTGTGGTGCTGAGAGAAGTAGGAGTGAGTGCGTGCACAAGCACTTTCCCCCAAACACTTCCTAGGATTGTTCTGGGTAGGGCCAGCCCTACCATTAGGCAGAGTGAGGTTGCTGCCTCGGGCAGCTGATTTTGAGCATTGTGAAATTTTGCCGTTCGTTAGTTAGCAAATCACTACTCAGTTGCCATTTGCTGCTCTGTCACAGACAGTGAAATGTCTTGGGTTGGTTTTGGTTCTGGGGAAGAAGCAAATAATGCCCAAGCAAACTTCATAGATTGCTTGCAGTCTTGGGAAAACTGGCGGATGATTCAAGAGCTCAGTGGCAAAGAAGGACGAAGATGGATGTTTCACAAAGCAACAATGAAAGCAAAATTAAGTGACACAATGAACAGCTGGAAGGGGAATAGATGGCCCTTTAGATTAGGCATAGGTGACCTTTGGCCCTCCAGATGTTTTGGCCTACAACTCCCATGATCCCTAGCTAATAGGACCAGTGGTCAGGGATGATGGGAATTGTAGTCCAATACGTCTGGAAGCAGGAAGGTTGCCTATGCCTGCTTTAGATGATGATGGACCACAACTCCCAAAGATCTCTGATCATAGGCCATGGTGATTGAGGCTGATGGAAGCTGGAGTCCATCTGCCACCGTTGCTGATGTACAGCCTAACTACTTCCTCTGATGCATTAGAGTAAAGCATCTTTCCCCTTGCAGAGTACCCAACATGTGATCAGCTATCGTGTTCCAATGGAGCATGCTTTAATGCAAGCCAACGCTGTGATGGCAATGTGGACTGCAGAGACGCCTCTGATGAAACCAACTGCAGTAAGTACTGCATATGCCCACCATGGAGGATTCAACTGGTGTGCTTGATCATAATAACCAAAATGCTGGCATTTCTTTCTAGGCCATGTTCATGTGTTTTTCCTTCTTTTCAGCTCGTGGATGCTCCAATGCCCAGTTTCAGTGTGGAAATGGAGAATGTATCCCCCGAGCCTTTGTTTGTGACCACGATGATGATTGTGGAGACAGGAGCGATGAAAACTCTTGCAGTACGTCAGTCTTCACCTGGGCTTCTTTCACTACTTTACAGCTCAGAGATAGGGAACTTGTGGCTCGTCAATTGCTGTTGGACCACAACTCCCATCATCCTTGGCCATTCTGAGTGGGGCTGATGGGAATTTGAGTTCAACAGCATCTGGACGGCCACAGCTTCCCCATACCTGACCTAGAGGCTGAGCTTGAATTAAGCATGAAATGTACTGTTTAGAATATTGGACAGCGTACCTGTGAGTTTTACCGCAGTGGAGCAGGTTCACTCAAACCTGGACCATTTCAAACGTGTGTGTGTGTGCGCGCGCATGTACACTGAAGATTGATGATGCCCCGCTACTGAAATCCCTAGATGGGACATATCTCTGTCAACATAGCTGAGCTCAGTAACATGGGACAAAAATTCTTCCTACTTGTTGCTTTACGGTAGGTTAGAAATACTGGGGATGTTCTCCACTCTGTGCTCTTGGAGGTAGCTTCTTTGAAGGAAGATTTGTTTGAGGGCTGGAATATAAGGCACCTCTGCTTCTTTCCTAAAGACAGTCTTTCTCCTGCCTTTGTAATGTGTGGTTGTGGGTCCCCTCCTGGCCTGCTGTGCTCTACTGCTTTCATCCAGTTCAGCTGTCCGTGCTCCTGCTTGCAGGCCTGGTAGAAAAGAAAGAAGTTAAGAAGGCAGCAGAAGCATTGTGCACCAAACCTTGGTGGTCTGAGCTTGCTCCAGCAAGTTTTATTTCCATGTACATATATCTAGAATCCAGAGAGGTAGTGTGAAAAGTTTGGCATATGGGGAATTCTTTATTATTATTTTTTGCTGTTCTCTTCCTCAGCATATGCAACTTGTAAAGGGAATTTCTACACTTGCCCAAGTGGTCGCTGTATTCATCAGAGCTGGATATGTGATGGAGATGATGACTGTGAAGATAATGAAGATGAAATAGGATGCGGTAAGCAATGAAACAAACTGACTTCAAAAGTAGTGACATTTGCAAATATGACTTTCCTGCCCCTTCTGGGTGACGATTTACACGAATGCAGGTAGAAGATAACTTGCCATATTTTTTCACCCCCTTTTACAATGTCCATTTTTAAAGCAATATGTAGCTTTTGTTACCAAGTTCAGTCCAGAACATTAGACTATGACGTATCAATCCTCAACTGCACATTGGCGCTCAAGATGTAATATCAGAGATTTTGTTTAAACTCAGGGTGCTTTAGTGGGACAATGTGGTAAGTGATGAAATCATAATATACACCTAAAGGACAAGATCCTTAAAAAAAAATCTGTCTGCCACAAAACGCATAATACATGCCAGAAATGTCTAATTCCTAGTTAGAAAGATATGTATGTGGAACCCAAGACATATTTGTCCAAATGGTGTGACCACAGGCTGTCCTAAAGCAGAAGAACATGAGGCCCTATATGCCATCCCAGTTACTTATCCCTTGTTCAACTTGACAGATGTTTCTGAAATCAGTAAGAGTTCCACCATTACACACACATTCTCAGTATTTTTAAAATTCAGCCTGTATTCTGCCATACTGTTTTCCCCCCTGCAGAAACAGAAGCCACTTCATCCATTTGATTTGTTAGATTTGTACTTAGAGCATTTTAAGTTTATGTTTCAACATACAATGTGTGATTATGAGTGATAACGATTTGCAAACGTGGAATATCTTACAAGCAGGCATATCAAGGAGCTGTGATTGGAGGCAAACCCAGGTTCATTTCTGCATAATGTGTGAATTGGTCTCTGGAAATAATAGAAAAGTTTGTTTTCTTAAGTACCATGAAGCTGAAAGAGAGAGGCAGAAAGAAGTAAAAGACTGGCTGATGGAGGCTTTTCTAGTTATGCTATAGCTCAGATAGCTAATGACAACCCCACCCCTCAAAATAACAAATGCTTCTTCAAACCTGAAATACTATTTGATATTGTGTAATGATTCTCTCTTCTGTTCCTTAGAGAGCGGGCATCGAGAATGCTACCCTGGTGAATGGGCCTGCCCTCTGTCAGGACAGTGTATTCCAATTGGCAAAGTCTGCGATGGGACTCCGGACTGTCCAGGCAGAGAAGATGAAACAAACATAACTGCAGGCAGACACTGCAGTGAGTAAATAGCACATGCAAAAGTGTATGGAAGGATCAGTCTTGCCATCTAGGCAACTATGGTTCATCTCTGAGAACCTAGTATTGGAAAGAAGAAAAGGGAGCAAGACTTTGTTTAACTTGCATTCACAAAGTCTGGGACACTATTCCTGATTTTTTGCAATGCTTCTTCCACATAAAAGTCGGCTCAATAATTTTAAGTATGATTTGTCTACAGAGATCAGTGGCGGTCCCCTAAGATGAATGCTTACCTGGAATCATCCAACACATAACTACTGGGGTGCGATTCCTAAGCTTGAATTGCACACTAGTAGTTATGTGTTTGAGCATAGCTGTTGGATGAGCTCATGGTGCAAAATGGCCACATTTCCCAAGTGATGTCTTTGTATTGTGCACACATTGGCTTATAGTTAAGGTTCCCCATTTGTTCCCTGTTTGCTGAAACAGATATTGTGTGTGTGTTTGTGTGTGTGACAAAATACCTGTACGATTCAATTTGCAGAACCAAGCGGCTCATACTGTGTCTTAAGGGTGATATTCAAAATGACTTTGTTTTTGGCAGACATATCTCGCTGTGCGGCGTTGAGCTGCCAGTACCGCTGTCACTCTTCCCCTTCTGGAGGAACATGCTATTGTCCTGCAGGATACATAATCAGCAGCAATGACAGCCGCACCTGCATTGGTAAGTGAAGAATGTTGAGATATTGATTGTCCCTCTATTAACTTCCTCCCCACAATTGTCATGGATGTTAAGAACTTTCAATCTTCTAAAGCTATTGCTACTACCCATTTTTTCTTTTGTTACAGTGACTCACGGGTTCAGCTTTTGTAACCCATTGATTGATTACCTGATAGCAATCAGTTTCATGCATTTTAACTTCAAGCTTGCCTGTTTTATAACCATTACTTGACACATCTCAGCAAAACCTTGCTTAACACCCCTATTAATGTGGAACCTGTTGAGATGTTTATAATGCTTTCCAAGTTATTCATAGTTTTGTTGATGGGAATGTAAGAACACCAGTGACCATCTGATTGCATGATATTTCTTCATAATCTATAGAAATGTTTTCCAGAAACATACAGGTACACAAGCTGTGTCAGATGTCGCGAAGCATGAATGATTTAAATCATTTTATTCCCAATAAAGACCATTTTGACAAGTATCAATGGGGTGGTTGAGCTTGCATTTTGCCAAATAGTAGATCAATGCATTTCTGGTGGTGTGAATTTCTGTTGGACAGGGATACTGTGTTAGTACTGGAGCTGTGCCCCATATCTGAACAGGTATTCGTGGGACTTTAATGTGGGGCTTCGAATGCAGCAGAAGAAAAATGGTAGCTTGCTTTCCAGTGTATGGCACAGCCCGTGATTTTCTACTTGCCTTTTTCGCTTGTTGTGTTACTCTTGTCTTCAGTTATATATATGGTGATGCCCCAGTGAAAGCAGTGGGCTTTCTGCATGCGTGACAAGGCAGAGTATTGCAGTGTGTGATGCTTAAAGGTGTAAGTTAGAACAATAAGGTCGTGTAATCCTCCATTACCTTTTGACCTAGTTCTCTTAAGGTGCATATTGACAGTACCACTTCAGACTA
This sequence comes from Podarcis cretensis, assembly GCF_951804945.1. Taxonomy (NCBI): domain Eukaryota; kingdom Metazoa; phylum Chordata; class Lepidosauria; order Squamata; family Lacertidae; genus Podarcis; species Podarcis cretensis. The sequence continues at coordinate 113,551,760 of NC_137170.1, read as the reverse complement.
TAGATGGCGGAAGGAGGGTTTCTCAGACAGCTGAATGTTCTTCCATCATTCAGAAAACTAGCTAGCAGAGAAGAAGGCGTTCAGTCCAGTCTTCTTCCTGTCAGCCTATTTTTTCTATGTGTGGATAATTTTGTTTGTTTGAAGGAGTATGCAAATTTGGGAGCTTCCCTGTCTAAAGTGGTACAAGCCCATCCTCCCTGAGGACTAGACCTTTGTCTGTTGGTTTGTTCTTCATTCTGCCTTACTCAGACTGCAAACGAAAAGCCATTCACCTGCAAAGTAATCCAATTTCAGTTGTCCTTACAGTTTCTGAGATGGAGGAGTTTAATCTTCTAATGCTGAAAGCCGAGTCCAAATTAGTGTCAATAATCTGATTTTTGCTTGCTCCTGTTATAAATGTTGTGAGATGAGAGAATAAGAGGCACGTCTGGCTTCAAGGTGATTTCTGAAATGTCAGAAGAGAAAACTTAGATGATTTGCTTCATTGTTAAGATTGTAGTGCAGCTGAAAAACCCCTAATAAAAACACACAATTGTTTTTTTTAAAAAAAATTGGTTAGACCTATCCCTTCTGCTAAAGCATGGTTTTGTGAAGTCTCTTGTAGCTACTGACATTGCGGTCCCCATCATTTTAAGAAAGGTGGTTTTCACAAATCACAGAGCAAGTTACCTTACCTCTGATTTAATTTAGAGTTGCTGTGAGTTTTTATTGTAAAATAAGTGCTTGGGATTGGTTTGAATAAGTATTTGAGCATATAAATTGATATATCTCTTTTTCATTTTGATCAGGGTAGACTGAGCACTGAGGAGTTGTGATTTGCAAAAGGACACCCAGTTTGTTTCATGGCTGGGCAGCAAAAGCCAGTGTTTGAACTTGAAACTTGAAACCTGGGTTCAAACCCAATGTCCCACCTGTTACATTACATGCTGCCTCATATAGTTACTCTGTGCCATCTTTATTAAATGGCAGCCCACATTTTAGCCAAGGCAGTGGTTTTCCAAAGATGGGCATCAGTCTGGGGTGAGTTTAAGGAGAATGGAAACTTAATGCAACCACATAGAGGAGCTGGGTGTTGTGGTTGCTGCTGCTGCTGCTGTGTCCTGTGGACCCCTTACTCAAAATACTCTCAGAAGTCTTGGGTATTTTTCTGGAAAATATGGAAGAGGCATGTGTTTATAACATCTGAATCTGATGGGCATCTTTCTGTTAGTAAGCAAGCATGTGCATCTGTGTAAGATAGGACTTCTGCAAATAGGCAGAAATAAAGTGATGAATTCTGTGAGCAGAATGTGCTTGGCAATGTCTGCAATCTTGTCTGTGTCACAGACTTTGACGACTGCAAGACGTGGGGCATTTGTGACCAAGTGTGCGAAGACCGCGTTGGCCACCATCGGTGTCACTGCGCAGAAGGTTACGTCTTGGAGCATCACCGCCACTGCCGAGCCAATACCTCATGTAAGCCAGTAGCTCTGGGAGCTGATCTTTCTCCCTTGAGCGATGCTTTGAAAGCTAACATTATTTTGTCATCTCGCAGGTGCTTGAAAGGAAAGCCGATTATATGCTTGTGATAAATAGAATGCCCTTGAGTGTAATGCAAGGATGCTTAAAGTTTTGCAAGGCCTCCCAGCACTTTGCTGTCACTGCCTGCACCATTTATTTACCTATTAGCCAGTTGTTGCTGAAAGTCCAGGCAGCAAGTCCCTCCAGCATCCTTCACCAAGTAATGAAAACAAAGACACGCCCCCCCCCCCCCCCCCGCCACGAAGGATTTCTAAGTCCCATTGATTTAGATGGGAGAGGTTTAAACAAGACCATAGCTCAGTGGCCGAACTTATGGTTTGCATGCAGAAGGTTCCACATTCCATTATTATATCTCCAGAAAGAAATTCCAGCGTGAACTAGATGGACCAGTTGTCCGGCTCAGCATGTGGCAGCTTTCTTAAATGTGCATTTATCTCCACAACAGAAATAGGTGATGCTTAAAAGTGCTTTAAATTGGGCAGGTGCTTTAAATTGGGCAGAGAGTGAGACCCAGTTTACATGTTAAACCAGTTATGTGACTTCTCCCACAATGTGTAACCATATGGGCACTTCTGCAATATAGTTAGTTACCTGTATGAACTGGTGGTGGTGGGATTAGGTCTTGGTTGTGTCTTGACCTAAGAAGCAATAGAAAATGAAAAATGTTCGGAATAGGGCTATGATACAAACCGCATGAATACCTGTTCATACAAGCAGATAACTGTATAGACCATTATCTAGATAATCTGGGAATCATGACCCTCTGTTTCATGTGTAAATTGGGCCTTAATATTGGGGTTGCCATAGAGAACCAGATTCTAGAAAATGTATGGAATAGGTATGCCCATAAGTTAATATTTTATAGGCTGGTGGTACACCCAGTTGTCACAGTTAACCATTGGTCGTTACGCACCCTTTCTGTAATTTTCTAGCTAATGCCCAACTGCACAAGAAATGGCACATTAATGCCATCTGTTCTTTCAGCTGGAGTTGCCTCAGTTATTTTTTCTAATGGCCGTGATTTGCTGGTTGGAGATGTTCATGGACGCAGTTTTCAGACTCTAGTCCGATCCCGGAACCGTGGAGTCGCCGTCGGTGTGGACTTTCATTTTCAGCTGCGTAGAGTATTTTGGACAGATACAGTGCAAGATAAGGTAGGTTGAAATGTCGAGCAAAATGGCATTTTTGGAGCAGAGGGATCCAAGAGCAGGATGTGTTGATAACTTTTCATTTCTCGGAACAGATGCAGGGCCCTCCTTTGTTTCCCAACAAAAACGAACTTTGAGATGGTTTTATGATAATGACCGCACTTGCAAGCTATGCTCTTACATGTGATTTATCAAACAAAGCACGCTATTATGCTATAGTACTATCTTGAGCAACTCTTAATATGATTGGAAATGGAGTCCAAAAACCTAATTAAGAGAAATAGTAGACATTCTTTCAAAACTGAGTGTATTTTTTCCTTTGCAATTTCTTGAAACTTGATCATTTAAAATGTGAAAGTACTGTGTTCTCTGAGGAGATAAAAATCAAATATTCCTAAAGTATATTACAGATAATTGAGCTCTAGGTAAGAAATATTGACAGTGTGTTGTGCTATGGGCCAATATTTTATTCCATTGCTTTTATGCATTGCTTATATTAAGTTCATATAATCCAAAAGGTCTATTCAGCTTCAAATCCAAATGGTTCAAGAGTAATTACTTTAAAAAGATAGGGAATATGAGTTAAGAAGAACAAGTTGCTTTTTCTCTTGCCTTGCAAATGCCCTTAAAAATATTCTGCTGTCCAGTTACTAAAAAAAACACACAAAAAAACCTATATTTGGGAGCAGGAAGGATTTGTCTCTCAGAACAAATTGTTAGTAGTGATGTGGAGAACATCTGCCCATGACATGTCTGTGCATTTGTGGTTGAAGATGGGAGATGGCACATCCATCACATTCAGTCTTCATATTGATTTTTAATTGTATTTTTCTTCTTTTGTTTTTTATATCGTGTTGTATTTTATTCTGTTCTTGTATTGAATTCTATGGAATTCAAATTGCTTTACAATAAAATACAGTATATAAGAAATAAAAGAAACATACAGTGAAATACAGTGAAAACCACACAGCATCTAATACAGCACATTACAATTGCTGCAACAGGCAGAAAAATAATTTAAGGGACTCAACAAATTTCAAGTGGTCTGTGCAGACAAAAGTTTGATTGCTGATTCTAGACCTGTATTCAGAGTGGGCTCTAAATGTCCAAAGACCTCACCATTGTAATTCAAACTTTACTTTCAGGTTTTTTCAGTTGGCATTGATGGCTCAGAAATCCATGAAGTTTTAAATGTTTCAGTCGACACACCTGAAAACCTAGCTGTGGACTGGATTAACAACAAGCTCTATATAGTAGAAACCAGTGTCAACAGAATTGATATGGTAAATTTGGATGGAACTAATCGAGTAACTCTTATTGCTGAAAGCTTGGGAAACCCTAGAGGAATAGCTGTCGATCCTACTGTTGGGTAAGATATAATGCTGAATTAAACAGAATCCCTTCTGTTTGTAAACTGTATAAAGTTTTTGAAATATCATGGACTGTGGAATAAATAGGAACGGATGATGGTATAGAGCTTTCAGCTCTGTGTTCTCTTCCTCTTGCAGAATTGCATTATTTTGCTTTACATTCCTTTGTTCACTGCCGTAACAACTGTGTTCCGGTGCAGCAGTACAAGAGTGGTGATAGGAACATTTTGCTGAATCCAAGAGAAGAGGAAGAAATATGGTGCAACTCACTGTGTTTATGTCTGTGGCAGGAGATGGCAGGCACCTTCTTAGTGCAGTGGTACCTCTGGTTAAGTACTTAATTCATTCCGGAGGTCCGTTCTTAACCTGAAACTGTTCTTAACCTGAGACACCACTTTAGCTAATGGGGCTTCCCACTGCTGCCGTGCCGCTGGAGCACGATTTCTGTTCTCATCCTGAAGCAAAGTTCTTAACCCGAGGTACTTTTTCTGGGTTAGCGGAGTCTGTAACCTGAAACGGATGTAACCCGAGGTACCACTGTACTTGCTGCAGAATCAGTGCCTGGGAAAGATGGGTGTGAACATAAAAATGGAGATAGTGATAATTAGTTATCTCTCATATCAACATGCAGACCATGCATTCAAAGAACATGGCTTCCCTGAAAGAATCATGGGGACCATAGTTTACCCTTCACAGAGATACAATTCCCACCGCTCATGGAGAAACTAAAGTTCCCAGGATTCTTTGGAGGAAGCCATGAACTTCACAGGTATGGTATGTATGTGACCTTACTTAGAAATGTCTTCTTACAAAGAGATTTAGTATAACTATACATATGTTGATGAGAAAGACAACTTAGTTGATATCTAGCTTGCTCAAGTTTAGAAGATATATCCATCTGACAGACGCATCCTTAAAGTTCTGTTGCTTTAGGCAATCTACATTAATCAACTGGTTGTAAGTAGATTGGGGCCTTGGTCTCTGCTGTAGTTAGGCCACTGTATACACTAAATCAGCTTGCATAAGATGCTGGGAATCGTCTTCTCATTGCAATGGTTCTGCATGGGACAGAGGGCATTACTGGGGAGCTCCTCCATGCAGTTTGAGGGACTGATGTAGTAAGAATTTGCATTTCTTGGTGGCTGGTGTAACACATACACTGACCCTAGTTCCTCATGTGTCCTATCCTGGCCAGTGAGCAGAATGGCTGGTCTGGTGCCACAAGACTATTTTTAGTATTTCTGTGAAGACTGAGAGGCACTCAGTGGATTTTTCTTTTCTTCTTTCCTTTTATAGTTATTTATTTTTCTCAGACTGGGATAGTCTCTCTGGTGACCCGAAAGTGGAAAGAGCCTTCATGGATGGAACAAACCGCCTAGACTTGGTTAAAACAAAATTAGGCTGGCCTGCTGGGATAACTTTGGATATTGTATCAAAGAGACTTTACTGGGTGGATAGCCGGTTTGATTACATCGAAACTGTAACTTACGATGGACTGCAGAGGTGGGAAGAAGTTTTAATCAATATTTTTAGTTGGTAATTTATTTGTACTATCACTTGTTCCAATGATAATCTTCCTAACAGTTTATGAGAGTTGTGTGTGATGGATTTCCATTAAATCAACACAGGATTATAAAGCAGATGGGTAAATATTTGAAACTATATTATGAAACATCTGGGATTTTTTTTAGATATTCACCACTGTCCCTGGATCTGTGAGCAGTAAAAGGCCAGAGGTAGCTAACCTTAGATGTTCTTTGGCTGCAACTCCCATAATTCCTTACCATTAGCCATACTAGCTTGGTCTGATAAGAGCTGTGGTCAACCAACATCTGAAGGACTCTGCTGGCAACTCCTGGGCTAAATTATTAACAGAAAAGTGGTAGGCTCTCCCTGTTGCATGCATTGATAGGAGAGAATAAGGATAAGAATATTGTGTTAATCCTTAGTATTTGTAGGTGTGCAGAAGGTTATTTCATCGCCCATGTCAATTTGCATATTCTTGGGTAGGGGAAGGGAATGGTTTTGGGGGCTTCAAATGTTGATCTTGAGATGATTGTATCCCTCCTGGAAATGTCAATCCCTAAATACTGTACACAACTCTGCACAACTCTGGATGCCAAGGAGTTGGCACCCACACAGCGCCTTCCATCCCATTTGCTCCTTTTGTTTACAGCGGAGAACTTAATTTTAAAGTCCTATCTTTGTTTTTCCTTGTAATCTGGACTTTTCAAGGTCATTTCCACTGTCTAGTGAAACAGGAACGCAAATAGAATAGTCTCCCCCACCTTTCAGATAAAAAAGCCTGTTACTTATTGCTGCCTGGAACTTCAGATGTAACATTCCTTCCAGAGAGGAACAGTTGCTAGTTTATTAATATAAAAGTAAATGAGATGCTTCGGTATAAGCAGCATATTTAAGATAACATTAAAAAATGCCCTTTTAAGCAAAAGTTTCGATTCGTTTGGATATAGTACAGCAGCAGTTCGTCTGACACATACAGCTAAAGCACACACCCAAATGCACATTTAAAGCACACAGCCCCCCCTCAAGAATTCTGGGAACTGTAGTTTGGTAAGGATGCTGGGAGATTCAGCTCTGTGAGGGAAAAACTGCACTCTCCAGGATCCTCTGGGGGAAGTCACATACTTCAAATGTATGGCAGATGTGCTTTAAATGTTTGGTGTGAATCTGCCAATAGCCCTGCTTCATAATTAATGCCACAATCAATTCCAAAGTCCATTAAGGCTATCAATAGCTACTAGTCCTGATGGTTGTGCTCACTGTCATCAGATGTCAAGGAAATAAACTAACTACAGTATCTGACTTTTAGAAGCCACATGAAGATAGGCCTGTATTGGGAAATTTTTAATGTCTGATGTTTTACAATTTTTAAAAATATGTGTTGCAAGCCGCCCAGAGTGGCTGGGGAAACCCAGCCAGATGGGCGGGGTATAAATAATAAAATTATTATTATTATGAACAGTTGCTGAGAATTGTAAGCATACAATTGTGTGCCATTGTGTGCAGGTTCTGCTTGTGGGTTCCCCATAGTCTTCAGTTTCAACGCTGTGAGAACAGGATGCCTTTAATCTGATCCAGTAAAGCAGTTAAATTGGTTTTATTGGTTTGAGCTCTTTAATTTCTTCCTTTTTTTTAAAAAAAAATGCTCATCTAGTTGACCACCCCCTTATAACCCTTCCTTGATGTCCTGTTCAGTCTTTTCAATTTTACATCATCCCAGTATTTTTCTCCTCTATGATTTTTCTTCTTTGACCCTCAGTGTGCGTATTTGTTTATGATTCCGCAAGTCAGTTGCTAAATCCCTTGTGAAGCCACCTTAACCAGAGATGGAATGTAATATTGATCTTGCCTGACTATAAGTCTTCATTTTCAGATTTTGTTAATGAAAAATAATTCTTTCTGACTCACAAACAGGAGAACAATAGCTCACGGAGGCTCCTTGATTCCTCATCCTTACGGAATAAGCCTTTTTGAACACAATGTGTATTTTACTGACTGGACAAAGATGGCGGTGATGAAAGCTAATAAATTTGAGGATTCTAACCCACAAGTTATTTATCAGTCTTCCTTGCGTCCGTATGGAGTGACAGTCTATCATGCTCTCAGGCAGCCCTATGGTAAGTCAAATGAGGGAGCCAAAGGGAAGTAGCCTCTTTAAAATGGCTGAAGGTGCAATTGGATGCCGTAGATTTGGCTATTAGTTGTGATAACTGCGTTGTACGAATGCTTGGCATGGGTGAGCTTTATTCCCTTGAAGCTTTCAAAGAATAAAATACAGATGTAAGGCATGTCTGGCTAAACTGCAGCCTTACCATTGACCATGCCATCTGTGACGGATAGGACTTGGAGGCCCTTGGGCTCCCCATCTCCGACGTAACGGAATCTTTGCACTTGTAAGGGAAGAAGGAGCCCAATGAATATTACAACAGCATGCAGGACAAGAGATACTTCATGCATCTAGCAGTTTGGGCTGCATGTGAGCTGTTCTCCTTGTTGGTTTGGTCGCATCCTTGACGTCGAAGGGAGCAGTACTGTCAGCTCTGACATCACTGCACACTTGAGGGACTGTGGTGGTAGATCTCCAGGAGACTTAATTTCAGGCATCCTGTCAGCTCTCACACCACAGCATAACAAAATAAAAAAATTCCTTCCAGTAGCACCTTAGAGACCAACTAAGTTTGTTCTTGGTATGAGCTTTCGTGTGCATGTACACTATCTGAAGAAGTGTGCATGTACATGAAAGTTCATACCAATAACAAACTTAGTTGGTCTCTAAGGTGCTAATGGAAGGAATTATTTTATTTTATTTTCGGCTACCTACCTGTAACATCACAGCATACTTATTTACGGGTTGGCAGCTGGGATATTAATTATAAGCACCCTGTCCTATCTTGCAAGTGATAAGTATTGTTAAAGCTGGCAGTGCTGATAATCTTTTGGGAAGGTCTGTGTATGGAATATCCCTTTACAGGAGGATTTCTAGACCTCAGCCAGCCTCTGAAGTATATTTTGGCATGGAGAGAGAGAGAGAGAGAGAGTATATGTGCATATAGATGTGTGTATGTTACATATTTCTCCGATGAAAATCGGGACATCCTATTCCATAATAATAATCTGATTATAGTCTGCCCATCTGACTGGGCGGCTTCCAACATATATAAAAACATAATAAAATATTAAACAATAAAAAACTACCCTATACAGGGCTGGTTTCAGATGTCTTCTAAAGGTTGTATAAGTTACTTATCTCTATACGCTCCAACATTTCTCCAGTGAAAATAGGGACATTCTAAGGAAAAGCGGGACATTCCAGGATCAAATCAGAAACTGGGGCAGCTTTGGTAAATCCGGAACTGTCCCTGGAAAATAGGGACACTGGTGTGTGTGTGTGCAATTTTCTTTTCTTTTTTTAAGCATACTGTTCTAACTACTCTTAAAGGGGAGAGCGGCATTTCCTTATTAGCTGGAATGAATTAATTTCAGATGAATTAGGTGTGAGACAGCCTCTGATCCAAGAAGTTAAGCAATTCCAGTCCCATTGTTTTCAATAGGAGAGAGGAATGCTTTTAGCTTTCCCTTTTAAATCAGTGGGACTTAAATGTACTTGATATGTAGAAAGAATAACTCCTTTGGAAAAAAATTAATAAGCCAAAATCTGTGAGTCTGCAATATGCTGAGAATCAGTTCAGAAATGCTTAGACGGTTGGGAAATTTGAACAGATTTAATAGGAGTTGACCATGTAAAATGTGTTATAGGAGGCACTCAACATCAGTAGAGGAAAGCTGATATTTTGTCCCTAATCTTTTCATGCACTAAGGTAAAAAGTACCAATGAAATTAAAAACATAATGAAAACCTAACATTTGATTTAGTTTGGTAAGGCTGTAACCGTATTATTTTTTTCCAGTAAGAAACCCTTGTGGTAGCAATAATGGAGGGTGTGAGCAGATCTGTGTTCTCAGTCACAAAACAGATAATGATGGTCTTGGCTATCGTTGCAAATGCATGTTGGGCTTTGACTTGCATGCTGACGGACGACGTTGCATTGGTAAGGACTCATACTGACTCTCTTAAGTAATGCTTGAATGGATGGCTGTATTGCTAGCTGGCTTTTCAGTTTCAGTGTGTGCAATCCTCACAGCTGCTGTGCACCATTATGTAGCAGAGTGCATGTGGGACTACTCGCATCTCCCCACAGGGGTGTTGTGCATGTTTCCTATGCTTGCCCAATGTATTCCACGTGGTGGGAACTATTGTGTTTCAAATATAGTCCCTTATCTGCAGCCCATCCCAGTTCCTTGGCTTGCATCCTGCATATACTTCACATTTCAGAAATGATTTGGGCGTGTGATTGGGTTCTGTTGTGATCTAGAGCAGGCAAAGTTCCATTGCTGGGTTTAGCCCTTATTTTATTTATTTATCACGTTTATATTCCACCTTTCTTCCATCACAAATTTCACAACATAGGTTTTTTAGACAGTTTCTGATGGAGGCATTGGCCAGATGAAGGCCTGCTTAGTTTCAGCAAGTTGACAACATCATATGCCTTTAGATTGGGTACTTGTTTAAGTTTATATACATGCTTTGTTGTAATTTTCTGTTCTCCACTTTTTAATTTTGATTGAGTTCGTCTTGTCTGGTAGATGTTCTTGCATGGATATTTTCTCCTCTCAGTTATGTTTTTAAAAGCATTAACTTCAACTAACTATTATTTTAGGATCATTGGAGCCTGATTTTTTTGTGTTCTTTCCCCTAACAGCTGTGCAGCAGTTTCTGCTCTTCTCATCCCAGCTAGCTGTTCGTGGAATCCCATTCAATCTTTCCACCCAGGAAGATGTGATCATCCCTGTGACAGGGACCCCTTCCTATTTTGTTGGGATTGACTTCTACGCCCAGGAGGATACCATCTTCTATTCTGATACCATTAAGGACATAATTTATAAACAAAAAACCGATGGGACAGGTAAGATGCAAATCTCTCTGTTTTGATTTCCTCCTCTGCCTATCTTAGCATCTTGAACTGAGCAGGAAAAATGGGTAATCATCGCTTTTGATCCCATTGATTCAGACTACAAAGCAAAACTGCTGTTTTGAAAGAGCAAAAATAGCTCATCTCTATAGACTGTATATAGAATAAAACTGCTGGCCCGTATAGCTCCATACTGTCTGCATTGATTGGGAGCTGCTTTTCAAGGTTCTTAGGCAGGGGTCAGTAAACTTTTTCGGCAGGGGGCTGGTCCACTGTGGACCTTGTGGGAGGCCGGAATATATATTGAAAAATAATGAACGAATTCCTATGCCCCACAAATAACCCAGAGATGCATTTTAAATAAAAGCACACATTCTTCTCATGTAAAAACACGCTGATTCCCGGACCGTCAGTGGGCCACATTTAGAAGACGATTGGGCTCTTAGGAATGGGTAGGCAGACTAAGGTCCAGGGGCAGGATCTGGCCCATGGGCCTTCTAAATCTAAAATATAGGCCTGAGATGTTTCCTAAGTATGGTTCCTCAGTTCTTTTAACATGAAATTGAACCTGGAATCTTTTGCATACAGAGAATGTTTTCCACCACTGACCTATAGATAGGGATTCCATAGCATTCCTATGGAAATGGGAGTGGAAGTTGCCGCGATTCTCATGTTCCACCTATGTAAGGAATGGAGCAGTATTCATTATCATTATTATTAGTCTGTAAATGCTGTGCTGTAGTCTGCATTGGTTTTGATGTTGCCCTTCCACTGGAATTAATTAATTAGGTTAGTTCTGGCCATGGCAAATAGGTTCTAAAACATAGGTTTTAGTGGAAATCAAACTGTAGCAGAACGGAAGCAGCGTTGATTGCAATGAACACAGGATGCAATAGAAATCTACTGCTTACTTCCCCATCCACTGGCCACTCACTCTGGGGATTGCAGAGGGGAAGAGGTTAAACAAATAGTTAACTATTTATCATATAACGCTTAAATAGAAAGTTTCCCATTCCCCTTTTCATAAATTTTATGTCCATTTTATATGAACACCAGGCAGGGAAATCCTTGTAGCCAACAGAGTGGAAGGAGTTGAAGACTTGGCTTTTGATTGGATCTCCAAGAATATCTACTGGACGGACCCTCCATATAGGAGCATTAGTGTCATGAGATTGGCTGATAAATCGAGAAGAGCTATAGTTCAGAACCTGAATAATCCTCGTTCAATAGTGGTTCATCCTGTTATTGGGTAAGTCTCAACACTCAGCTGTGTGTTCAGAAATATAACGAGGTAAAGCCCTTTTGCGATGCTGCTGTGTTAGAAGGCAGGCAGTGCATCATGTGCTAGAATGCTCCTCTGCGTCAATAGTCCCCTGTCTGGAAATGGTATAGAAACGATTTTTACTGTAACTTGTTTTTCCACATGCAGGATTGCTATTAAAAATGTGGGTATTCAACCATGCTGTTGCACCACCTCCATTCTGAAGTGATACCAGGTCCAGGAGGGCTGTACCACATGATATTTCAGAAACTGTAGATTGACTCCAACTTTTTTTTTTAACTACTGTTTGTGTGTGTTTTAAGGGCCATGTGGTTTTGTATTTCAAAAATACTTCTTGCTGATTTCAGTCCAGGAGCCTCCTTTTCCCATCTCAGATATCTTCCCCTTGTTCAGGCATCCCTCCCCCTCCTCCTTGTTGTCCTGGCACCAGTTACAACATCCAGAGCAAAACGCAAGGTGGTACAAAATCAACACAAAAGGGGTATTCAGCAGAATTATCTATTAAAAAACCAAGAAGCGTTTGTTCTGTGCTCTTTCTTTGGATTGGAACAGAACTCACTGCAGCGTAAGAGTTCCTGTTATCTCCACGGCGTTATCTTTATAAATAACTCTCTTGGAGGAGTGTTAGAGCATGTCTCTCACTTACCTAGTCTCTGATACTCCGTTCTGAGGGCCAAATCCCAGCCTGATGTTTTTGCTTTGTAGAGGAAAAAAGAAGTTATTTCAGAATGCAAAGTCCATGCGGAGGTTATTAATGTGGTTATGCGTACTGCCTCTGATGATGGGGGCTCCCTCTCCTGGCACTTGGTTATGCAGCTGGTGTCAGTTCCCATTATCTCTGGGCGAGAGGCTAATTTAAACCTTCTGTGAATGTCTTGTAACTTTGATTATACTATGGAAAAATCTTCCTCCTATCTATTTCCTTATTTCCATATTGTTAACTGTTGACAGATCTGTAACAAGAAGCCATAATATTTTTATTTATTGCTGTTTATCCATAATGGATGGGGAGAGAATGCTCCAGTTCTTAGCAATATGGCTGGCACTTGCTTCTCTATTGAGTTAAACTTTTGTTTTGGTGAAAACTAGTCACCACTACTACTGTTACTATTATTATTTAGGGTCAAGTTATCCCTAGGTAATTTTCCGTGGATTTCCCCTTGCAGCACATTGCACTTCCCTCCCAAAATACCCCGCAGGGTCACAGGGCCCTTTGGAACATCATGGGAAATGGCACTGTGGGGGGCATATGGGGAAAGAGGAATAGATGAAAATTGCCTGCCAATCCCTTCCTCCAGTGTAGTGCCTTGTGAAATCCACTTAAGGGAAATCTGAATCCAATCCATTATTATCCTTTTATTTAGTGAGTGAGTGTTGAGTTGAGTTGAGTTCAGTTTGTTTTTAAATTTGTTTCCTCTATAAGCGATAGCAAGAACAAGTGTCAGAACATAGTAAGTACTATGTCTAAAAGACCGTTTTTAGTTTGGGGGTTGGGTTTTTATTGCACTGCAGGTGACAGGCCAGGGAGAAATACCAACATTTTGATGACTATTTGTAGTTTCAGTGTATTTTATTATTATTTCCAGATACATATTTTGGACGGACTGGTTCCGGCCTGCTAAGATCATGAGAGCATGGAGTGATGGATCACATGCCTTACCAATTGTGAACACAACACTTGGCTGGCCTAACGGCTTAGCTATTGATTGGAGGTAAGAAATCAAATCAAAACAAGGATTTTTAAAAGCAGATATTATACAACCAGCGGACATTGCAGAAATAATCTTTACACTACAGCAAATGCAGCATCAAAACGACCATTTCTTCCAGAATGCTGATAGTCAAGTCATTTTCTTGCAAACTACAGATGCTTTTAGTTTGTCACCAAAAGCTGAAATACTTTAGATGGTAGGGAAGTAAGTTATGAAATGCCATTCCGAACAACAGATTTAAGTTTTCAATTATGGCTGGGCTGAAAGGGTGGGAGAGGGCACCTTAGCCAAAGCTTTGATCTGTAGTGATAGGCACCTTTTTTCCAGTGTTCTCCCTGCCTCAAGGTTTGCTTTGAAAGGAGATTGAAACATTCACACCTCCGAAGTGAGGGCATTGCTGAGCCAGAAGGCATTGCCCTCATTCTGGATTGACTTATGCAACTGATCCAACTCTGAATGGCTGTATGGAATCATAATCATTTTATTATTGTTTTATTAAATTTGTACATCACCCTTTATCTGAAAATCTCAGGGCAGTTCACAGTATAAAAATGCAAAGTAAAAGCACAAAATACGTAATAAAAAACAAGAACAAAACAAACCCATATCCCCCTCCCCCAACACATTTAAAAGGACATTTGTTGTGTGGGCCCCAACTGACAGGGAAGGTATCCCAGGAAGAAGCCTCATTAGAAAGGGGTGCAGCGAAAACAGTGAGGGGACTTGTGGAAGGCGGATTCTGGAACATTCCATCCTCCTCAAAATACTAATTTTGCACTGGATGTTTATGGTGCAGAAACCTCCATTGAGATGAATAACAGTTAGATGGAAATTATTTACAGAGGAATATACCTTCCACCTGCATGTCTCCGCAGGCAAACTACTTTTCTGTAAAAATTCAAATAAAACTCTCATTTCTTTCAGTTCTTTAAGGCTTTACTGGGTGGATGCCTTCTTTGATAAGATTGAACACAGTACCTTTGATGGGCTGGACAGGAAGACGCTGGAACGAATTAATCAGATGACACATCCGTTTGGTCTCACTATCTTTGGAGGTCAGTATCTATGTTGAGTCCTCACAGCGGTCCTCAGTCTCTCGCGGTATGAAAGCCTTTTGGAATATAGTAGGTTGCAATGCATTGAAATGCAGGTTTTCTTGCAAAAGGATTGTTTACAACAGGGGTGGGGAACTGGTGGCCTTGCAGGTGTTGTTTTGACTCCGACTTCCACCAGCCCCAGTCAGCATGTCCCAAAGTGTAAAGGATGGTGGGAGTTGCAGCCCAACAACATCTGGGTGGCTTCAGGTTCCCATATCTCCAGTTTATGAGGTTTCACTTCTTCATTTGCTTTTGAAATACACATGCAAACAGAAAATGCAGGTTTAAGCCTTGTATCTGACTCTCTTGACATTGCAAGTGAAGTTTCGGTCATTTTCTGTCTGATTTCCAGTATGTTGTTGTTGTTGGTTGGTTGGGTTTGTTTGTTTTTAATGAGGGAAATAATGTTGGTTCTGAAACTCAGTGCTGTAAAAGCTGTTGTTGTCGCTTGCTCATATCACCAAATGTGAACAATGCCATTCACCATGGCCTCTTTCTGGAGCAAGTATGTGGAGAAATAGACTGAACCTCACATCACACATTCATTTTCATGCTGCATCACCCAACTCCCCATGTGAAATTCCACAATGGTCTAGAGATCACTTTTGCAGTATGGATAGAAGAGAAGAAGAGTTTGGATTTGCTATCCCGCTTTATCACTGCCCGAAGGAGTCTCAAAGCGGCTAACATTCTCCTTTCCCTTCCTCCCCCACAACAAACACTCTGTGAGGTGAGTGGGGCTGAGAGACTTCAGAGAAGTGTGACTAGCCCAAGGTCACCCAGCAGCTGCATGTGGAGGAGCAGAGACGCGAACCCCATTCACCAGATTACGAGTCTACCACTCTTAACCACTGCACCACACTGGCTTTCACTAATTCTGAGGAAGAGTTGAGAATTGACTAGCACCCTAACTTCCCTAAGTGGAGATCGGCTTAATGGAACAAGGCTTTCTTGCCTCCCCCTTCTCTGTACTGCACTTCCAGTTTGTTCCTTCCAGTTGGGGGAACCTCTAGAACAGCATGTGGTGGTGGTGGTGGGGCGGCAGCAGAAAAAGTGGAATAAATAAAAAAACCCAACCACCCCCACAAACACGGCTCACAGCCAGTTGGATCCAAACCAGTACATATGCCCAGTCAGCTTTGGCATGTGAGCATTCCTGTTGTTCATATATAATAATAACCTCCGTAATGTTTTGGTTTTTTGGTTGGGTGTTGCAGGTTATGCATATTTCACTGACTGGAGACTTGGTGGAATAGTTCGGGTCCGAAAGTCTGATGGAGGAGAAATGACTATTATTAGGAGGGGAATCAATAATATCATGCACGTGAAAGCATATAATGCTCAGTCTCAAATAGGTAAGCTTATCTATTGTACTTTTTCAAGGATGTATGTCGAAGCATCTTGATTTGCAGCAGCATTATTTGTTCAACTCCTTTAAACATTTTCACAAGTTTTTGCCCTTCCATTTTCAACGTTTACCTTTTGTGTCTCAGGAATCTTTTCCTTCATCGGGAAAGGGGGTGTTTTGTAAGTGTTTCTGTAGTGTTGCAAATCTTCCGAATTAATCTTTCATTGTGTTTTCGAAGGGAATAACTACTGTAACAGAGCAACAAATCCCAATGGAGACTGCAGCCATTTCTGCTTCCCAGTGCCCAATTTTCAGCGGGTTTGTGGCTGCCCCTATGGAATGAAACTGAGCTCTAACCAGTTGACCTGTGTGGAGGATCCATCCAACGAGCCTCCCACTTTACAGTGTGGTTCATACTCCTTTTCCTGTGGCAATGGCAGGTGTGTACCCAGGTACTATCGATGTGATGGTGTGGATGATTGCCACGACAACAGCGATGAACAGAACTGTGGATCCCTCAGTAAGTCCAATGTCCAATCCCTCCAATGTCACGTCTTTTGTTCAAAAATTACTCAGTTGCAGTCCGCCCATTGGAAGAAATTGGAGAACATAGTGTAAGCCTTCAATACCATTTATTATTATTATTTTTAAAATTAGTTTTTATTCATGATTTTTGTGTGTTACAAAACAGATAAGCAGGGGAAGGTGCATCTATTGTGTCTCCACTTTCGATCCATAGTCTTTTTGTTTACATTTAGTGAGAGACAATTTTGTCATAGACTTCTTGCAGCTGGGGGAAAAGAGAGCTCGCATTCTCAGTAAAAATAAATAAATACATAAACAAAGGGCCTCCCCACACGATGCTGACAGAAACCCCTACACCAGTAATAGGCAATAGAATGAAATACCATTTATGTTACTCAGACCTAATGAGTTTTCTCCCCCTCACCCTCCAAATTGTGTTTTTACATTGAGTGGAACATCTTTGTGTGGTAGCCAGGAAGGCTGGTTTTGGTGGCATTATAACTCAAAGCTTCTCAACATTTTATTTTCTCATTTAGACAATTCTTGTGCTTCGTCGGCCTTTACCTGCAGAAATGGCCAGTGCATTCCTAACCGGTGGCGATGCGATAAGCACAACGACTGTCTCGATAGTAGCGATGAGCTCCACTGCCCCACGCAGGGCCCCACTTCCTGCCCGGCAGCCTTGTTCACCTGTGACAACAGCAAGTGCATTCCCAGAATCTGGCTGTGCGATACAGACAATGACTGCGGTGACGGATCAGATGAAAAAAACTGCAGTAAGCATTCAAATAGGGAGGATACAGCGCTGTGCTTAGTCTTTCTCAGCAATCTGCTTCTGCAACAACAGCCCAAAACCTCTCCTGCCTTTTAAAACCCAAAGCAGTGTCCATGTGATCCCCATCCAGGCCCTGAACAACCCCAGATAGTTTAGCTCCAGGGTACCCTCAGCCCCCTCTTCAAAGTCCTTGCTTTTCTTTCTCTGCAGCTCAGCTTCTACACAGCTCTGGCTACCATTGTAAGCATGCTTAGTAGGAGTAAGCTGCAGTTAGGGTTGGGAATGACTCCTCCCTGAAGGCCTGGGGACCCACTGCTAGTGTGCATTGGCAACACTGAACTAGGAGGACCAGTGGTCTCCTAAGGCAGATTCCTATGTTAGTTCTAGACTAAACTAGTTCCAGGGAGATTTTCCTTCTTAGAAAATACATGGTGCTGCACAGATTGTAGCTCTGTAATATGCTGCATAGTGTGTTAATGCAAAATAGGGCTATGGGAAAATAGGTACAGCGGTACCTCGGTTCTTGAGCGTCTCCATTGACGAGCGTTTCAGAACCTGAACGTCGAAAACCCGGAAGTAAATGCTTCCATCTTCCTCTGTGTGTTTTTCAATTTTCTCAATTGAATTTGCAGGCCACCCTTTGTGCCTCAGTTTTCAGAAGTTTCGGAACTCGAAAGGTCTTCCGGAACGGATTACTTTTGAGAACCGAGGTACCACTGTATTCTATTAAGTTGGTGTTTTGTTTTTTAGCTTTCACAGAGACATGTGAGCCTGGTCAGTTCCAGTGTCCTGATCACAGGTGCATCGATCCATTTTATGTGTGTGATGGTGACAAGGATTGTGTAGATGGAGCGGATGAACATGATTGCAGTTAAGTATCACCTGCCTCCTCCTTACACTTGACATTTTCATCTTCAGGGCTAAGTCACACTTCTCTGAAGTCTCTCAGCCTCACTCACCTCACAGAGTGTTTGTTGTGGGGGAGGAAGGGAAAGGAGATTGATGGCCGCTTTGAGACTCCTTAGGGTAGTGATACAGCGAGATATCAAATCCAAATTCTTCTTCTTCTTTTTCTTCTTCTTCTTGTACTTCAGGGAAGTGGGCGATGCAAGCATTCCTCCTGTCCTCTAGAATCCCCAGGGATATATATTTAGTCGTAATCACTGCCTACCATGTTCTTGCTCTTAGTACAATGGCAGAGAAACTGTCCAAAAGCTTGTCACCAAGTGAAACCTGAGATAATCATTCTTTTTTATTTTAGTTTACAACTGTAGTTCCAATGAGTTTAAATGTGCAAGTGGAGACCAGTGTATCAGCAATTATTACCAATGCGATGGTGTCTTTGACTGCAACGATCACTCAGATGAGGCTGGTTGTCGTAAGTACAGAACTGACCTAAGACATTTGGCTGCCTGAGGCAGAACAGCAGATGTCTGTCCTCCCAAGTCAAATTACTTATTACCCAAGTACTTGAGGGAGAAAATCCCATATATACCTCCTTTCCTCCTTGGCAGTAAAAATACATCAGTGATTGATTGGATAACTAGCAATTTGCTGCCCTTTCATGACATCCAAAGTATGCTGCCTGAGGCAGCTGCCTCACTCTCCATAATGACAGGACTGGTCCTGACCATAGGAACAGACAAGGTTCCCTGTTACTAGTGAAATATTATGAAGAATTGAACACGCTGGCTGCAGACAAGATGAGATGTCTGCAATAACTCAGCTTGAGGCGCATAATAAAGTGGCATTCTCCAATAATAACATGACATGGGTTAGATCTCACATGTCTTCTGAATCCAAATTTGAGTCAAGATTTTGTTATACTGAACTGCTTTGTGTATAGTTTTAGAAACAATTCACACATTGAAATCAACAAGAGCTTTCCTAATGGCTTCAGTGAGATGTGCATTAAATTCCTTTTTTTAATAAATACAGAAAAAAGAAGAAATATCAACACTATAATGGCAGCAAGAGGGAACGATGTTTGAACAAATGAAAACTACAAAGTATCCATACCACTTTATATTTTTAAGTGAAAAAAATCTTAAATCAGTTTAAAACCGGCATCAAAACAATCAAAGAGAACATTCTAAAATAAAATATTATAGAAGAAAACAAGATACAAAATACACATTAAGAGCAACATAATTAACAGGAAACTTAAAATATCTGAAACATTTCAAGATAAAACAGTACTAAAAGGAAGTGAAATATAGAATGTACATTTAAAACAGCATGCTTAGCAAAGGAATAAAATTAGCAAGAGAAAAACGTCCCGCACTTCAGTCAAAGGCCAGGAGATAGGTGCAAGTTTTTGTATTAAGGCATATCCAAAATGTTTGGTTATATTTTTATATAAGTAAAATTGCTGCTGTCCACAGACATTAAATGGCATGTGTACTAGCCTCTGATATCTGTGTCTGAAGAAGTGTGCATGCACACGCAAGCTTATACCCAGAACAAACTTAGTTGGTCTCTAAGGTGCTACTGGACAATTTTTTAATTTATTTCCACTGTGTCAGACCAACATGGCAACCTATCTGAATCTAGTCTCTGATATGTTATTCTGTCATGTCAAGGGTGGTCCTTTTGCAATTCCTCTTAATTTCCAAAAATTTGCTGCCCCTTGTATCCGAAATGTGTGCCACAGCTCTGCTTGCTTTCCCACCAATGCGTGGACTGTCTCCCACATGCTTCGTATGACTATGTTTCAGCCACAAGGCCACCTGGGATGTGCCATCAGAATGAGTTCCAGTGTCAGTCGGATGGTAACTGTATCCCTACCAACTGGGAATGTGATGGGCACCCCGACTGCGTGGATGGCTCAGATGAGCATCATCGATGCCCCCCCAGGACCTGCCCTCCTTCCCTTTTCCACTGTGACAATGGGAACTGCGTCTACCGTGCTTGGGTCTGTGACGGTGACAACGACTGCCGCGACATGAGTGACGAGAGAGACTGTCCCACTCAGCCTTTCCGGTGCCCCAGCTGGCAGTGGCAATGTCCTGGCCACAGCATGTGTGTAAACCTCAGCAGAGTATGTGACAATCTTGCTGACTGCCCTAATGGAGCCGATGAATCGCCCTTGTGCAGTAAGTTACTTTTTTTTTTAAGGGCAAATGCAGGATGGACCTGCAAAATGCCTGGATATTGTATGGGGCAGGAAAATCCTAGGAAAATCCAGCCTATTCTATTTTGCAGGGTCATTGTGAAAGGTAAAATGGGAACAGCTATATATGGAATCCTGAGCTGCTTGAAGGAAGAGTGGGATACCAACATAATAAATTTTAAAATACATAAAGCTCACAATCAAGTATAATATACTTGTTTGTATGGTAAACCTGCAACTTAACGTGGGGGTTACGTTCCAGGGATGGTGCCTAAAGCCAAAATTGAATATAGACAAAGCACATTCAGTGGCAAGTGGGATTGCCACTTTCTGTCTGCTTTTTAATTTAATTTATTATTATTTTATGCTATGCACATAAAGTTGAATGTGGACAAGTTAAATGTGCATAAATTGTGGGCTTACTGTATATTAATTGCAATATCTGGAGCCCGCAATTGCATGGCCTCACCATAACTTGCAGACCTTTTGCAACTGTGCAAGACTGTATGTTCTTTATTTTCAGCAGTGCTTCGGTTGAGTTTAATATGTTAAATGTGTTTCAAACTTTGCTTATATCTTCAAATACTTGTTAAATTCACTGTCTATGAGATTGGGACATAATCAGTAGTTTCTTTTAATTAAAATTAAATTTCATCCGGTCTTTAATATTTTCTGTACAATTTCTAACTTTTATCTGATGATAATCTCAAAAAATGGCAAGCGGCCAGAAGTCATGTTTGTGATGATTACTGTCAGTGTTGATTTACACTTAATCCTAACTTCTTTCTTTCTTTCCTCCTTTTTTTCTAATCAATGCACATTCTCAGATGAGCCTCAGCCAGGTATGAGTCTAAAGCATACTAGATTAATATTTTGACACCAAATTGCATTTGTTAGCTAAGGGCTTGTTTACAGAAACAGGTATTCCTGAGAAGGTTTCAAAGACACTGGATTTGGGTTTGGGTTTTTTTTTTCTGAACCGACAAACTTTATTGAGGGTTGTTGAGTTGAGGAGGGAACTCCAGAATGTGGCAGCCATGTATTCATCCTCAATAGCTCAGTGGGCTGCATTATTTCAGATAAATCTCCACTCCTCTCACTTGGGCATCTTCAGAATTCTATGTGTGCGTGCAAAGGAAGTGCTTTCACATGTGCACATGAAACCAGCTAAATTTTCAATTCTAACTATTCTGCCACATCACATATCTCTGTGGGGATTCCCCCAACTTTCAGGATCATTTTGTGGGGTTTTTTTTTGGGGGGGGGGCATTTAACAGGCTGAGATAGAAAACAATTGCAGAAAACCCTTGGTATGTGTTCACCATAACTGATCCTCTCTATCACAGCCACAGTCACTTAAAAGGGTTCAAAGGGGAGCCAAAAGTTCTGTACAGTGGAACCTCGGGTTGTGAACATGATCCGTGCGGGAGGCACGTTCGCAACCTGCAGCGCCGCAGGTTGCGATTCAGCACTTCTGCGCATGCCCAAAGCGCGATTTAGCACTTCTGCGCATGTGCGAGTGCTGAAACCTGGAAGTAACCTGTTCCGGTACTTCTGGGTTCGGTGCGGTGCACAACTTGAAGCGTCTGTAACCCGAAGTACCACTGTACTAGCCATATGTTCTTGTTCTCACTTCACTTTGTCTTCAAATTGACACCTTGAGCTTGTGGGGGGATAGGAAGAAACAGCAACTCAGATTTAAGCTACACCAACCCTGTATTCTTCTCTCTGCATACCTGATTATGTAAAAATAAGCCTCCAATTACCACAATTCCTATTTCTGGTATTAAACCATTCCTTTTTATGTGCTAGTGGTGGCAGAGGGTGGGCAATCCGAGTTCTTTTTGAGCTTGTTGCAGCCTACATTTAGACTTCTAAATTGATCCGTTTTTGTGTTGTTAAACAGCGGTGGGGAACCTGTGGTCCTCCAGATGTTGCCAGACTCCCCAACTCTCATCAGCCTCAGCCAAGATAGCTGATGGTTAGGAATGATGGGATTTGTAGTCCATCAACATCAGAAGGTCCACAGGTTCACCACCTCTGCTGCTAAAGGAAAAAATGTAGATTTTAGACTTTAAACTAGCAAAGTGACCTGCTAGTATATGAGTATGTTTGAAAGGATCATGAAGTAAAAAGCGAATTATTTTGACTTTGCATCTCATCATAACATCCAATACCATATTTACCTCAATTAGTTTGTGGGGAGTGGGAGGTGGGGAGAACTCATATAGGCAACAAAGTATTTGTGGTTCATTTGTGGAAACCATAGCTGGGACTTTGAAGTAATGTTTTCCTCATTATTATTTTTTTAAAAGCTAGGATGGCTTTCTGTCTATCAGTTTTCTTGCTATGCCATTTGAGGATTCTGAGCACCGGTTGTTATTTTCAGATGCCTGTTAGCTGACGATACCTTTCAAAATCTTTTTCTGCTTCTGGTACTACATGGATGGCATTTCAGCAATGACAGCCCACAGGAAAAGCAGGCCTTCCGTGTTGGCTATAAGTGTTAATACCTTCCAAATTGGCTCAGAATTTACCTCAAACATGTTAGTTATATGTATACATATCAGTATACATTCCTTTTACTTATAACTTATTTAGTGCACTTGTGGCCCTCTAGATATTGTTGAATTCCCAACCTCCCCAGCCAGGGAAGATGGGAGTTGGGAGTCTAATTGTAATATATGGAAGGCCCCAGGTTCCCCAATCTCTCCTACTCCTAGATAAGAGCAGGCACTGTTGCTTTGCATTTGTTACAACTCTCTTTTCTATACTTTAGGGGAATTGAGAGGTTTTCATACCTGCTGGTTTATGTCTTTCTCCCATTTATTTGCAGACCAGGAGAGCTGTACGGATAATAATGCCGGATGCACACATGACTGTATCCAAGGCCCCTTTGGCGCTCAGTGTTCTTGTCCCTTTGGGTACCAGCTGGCCAACGACTCCAAAACCTGCGAAGACATCAACGAATGTGACCCTCCAGGGTTTTGCAGCCAGCACTGCCACAACGAACGAGGGTCTTCCAGATGTTACTGTGACGAAGGTTATGTGTTGGAACCCAATGGGAGGACTTGCAAAGTAGCAGGTGAGGAAGGCAAAGATAAGTCCATAAAGACAAGTGCACTTGTAGATCCCCATGTCCCTAGCTATCCTGTGGCCTTGGCAAAAGTTTGTCCACTGTTAAGTCACCTGAAACATATTAAATAAGAAAAGGAGTTGGGGGTGGGATTGAGCTGGTGAAACTTGCAGGTGTTTCGTTTGGTTGCTCAGCGTTTTCTGTTTAAATTCAGTTGTTAAAAATTAGCAGGCAGACAGTGGTCGTATTTAAATTGGCACGCAGTCAATGGTTATATTTATTTGCACATAATAATAATAATTTATTATTTATACCCCACCCATCTGGCTGGGCTTCCCCAGCCACTCTGGGCAGCTTCCAACAAAATATTAAACTATGGTAGTGCATCAAACATTAAAAGCTTCCCTAAAGAGGGCTGCCTTCAGATGTCTTCTAAAAGTCTGGTAGTTGTTCTCTTTGACATCTGGTGGGAGGGTGTTCCACAGGGCAGGTGCCACTACTGAGAAGGCCCTCTGCCTGGTTCCCTGTAACTTGGCTTCTCGCAGTGAAGGAACCGCCAGAAGGCCCTCGGAGCTGGACCTCATTGACTGGAAGCCCTCCCTCTGTGTCTCAGTGTGAATTATAGCATTTCACTGGAGGGTCCCCCTAAACCCTTTCTTTCTAGATGGCAAAGAGGAACTGCTTCCAGCTGGAAAGTACTGTATATAACATTTTTATTTTTTCTTAAATTTGCATACTGCCCTATACCTGCAGGTCTCAGGGTGGAACAACCAAATAACCCCCCCCCCAAAAAAAAATTAAAAAGGGTATTGATGGATACTGGTGCCTAAAGGTGTATAATGAAGGTGCCAAGCGAACCTCCCTGGGGAGAGCATTCCACAAGCGGAGAGCCACTTTCTTCATGGACAGAACATTCCCATTCCTGTTTGTGGAGCAGAGGAAGCTGTCTTATACCGAGTTAAGACTCTTGGACCCATCTAGCATAGCATTGTCTAGGCCAGGGATAGTCAACCTTTTTATACCTACTGCCCACTAGTGCATCTTTCTTGATGGTAAAATTTCCTTACCACCCACCAGTGCTCGATGGAAGGAGGATTCAGCTTGTGCCATAGAACCCCCTACTGCCCACCTAGAATCTTGAAACGCCCACTAGTGGGTGGTAGGGACCAGGGAGACAACCCCTGGTCTAGACAACCCCTGGTCTCATGCTTTACTGACTGAGCTATCCCTTAGAGGTCTCTGTAGCATATGCTCTGCCGCTGAGTTCCTGTCACGAAATGAGGCCACTACTAGTCCAGGGGTGGCGATTTTATGACTGGCTTTTCCTCCAGCAGGTTTTTGTTTTTTTAAAAAAAAACTTTTGCAGAATTTACATGACTTTGCCTGTTTTTGCAGAATTTGGGAATCTCCTCTTGTTGGTGGCAAGCCGTAACCAAATTGTTGTCGACAACATAACTTCCCACGCGCAGCACATTTATTCTTTGGTTCGTGATGGAAGGAACATTGTCGCGGTTGATTTTGATTCGGTTACTGATCGAATCTTTTGGTCTGACACCACACAGGACAAGATTTGGACTGCTTACCAGAATGGGACAGACAGGAAAGTTGTAAGTCTCTCATGGAATGCAGACATTGGCCGCATGTCACGATTGCATGGCGCCCCTGTGTGTGTGTGTCCACTTCTTCACTTGTGCTGTAGCTAAATTCTTTATAGATGTTCATGAAGTGCACAAGTGTTGAAATGGTGGAGCCAGCTGTTTTCATTTGTGTAATGCATGAAAGGACTTACTCCCATGGCAAACGCCATTGTTTGCATTCTTTGACCCAGTGGAGTGAAAAGTGCTGCACAAAGGCATGTGCTGACCTCTGTGATTTCCCCAGATGTGGGAAATTTGACATCATAATTTGTGGTAGACCCATCTCTCACAGTGCCCTGCCTTAGTGCTTGTTATGTACGTACACTGTTGGGAAAGGGAGTAGAAAACAGAGCTCTGTTATGCACTGTGGGGATAAGCTTGCATGGCTGCTAAATGTTGCAGACTGGGTAGAGGATTTGCTTGTTTCATTTGATGTCTGTCCCTTGTTTCAGTCTGCAAGGGTCCCAAAGGCAGCTTTCATTTTCTTGATGCTTGCAAGTTTTTGAATGAATCCGTCTCTAAGGGTTTTGTACAGCAGTTTTACTTCCAGCACACTGCTGGGTAGATTCTTCCCATAATAAAGGAAACAAGCTAAAACTGCACAGGGCACTAGTATTTCCTAGTACGTAATTGATAGTACTTGTGACTTTTGTTTAACCCTTTGCTACTGCCAAGTACTCTTGCTTCTCTTGAGCTATTAATGTATCTTTAACATTACTCAAATACTATCCGAATATGAGAGCAGGCCAACTGCTTCCAGCCATAAGCCATTTGTTTGTAGTAGTTTTAGAATAGCAGTGAATTGTTTCATTGCAGTGAATTAGTCTCTTTGGGAACATGAGTTACATAGCATAGCTCTCTTTTTACTGTCAATAAGAACGAAGCTGCTCCTTTTCTTTTCCATAGACAGTTCATTAATTTTCACTCATTTTGGCTGTAGCAAACTGCAAGAGCACTAACTTGTTCCTTCATGGTTTCCGGCAGGTACTTGACAGTGGTGTTACCTTAACAGAAAGCATCGCAGTGGACTGGGTAGGCCGCAATCTTTACTGGACAGACTTCGTTCTTGAGACAATCGAGGTCTCCAGACTCGATGGGAGCCACAGGACAGTGCTGATCAGTGAAAATGTAACAAACCCAAGGGGACTAGTGTTAGATCCCAGGACAGAGTAAGGTTTTCTCCTTTTTTCAAAAGGCACCTTTCGACAATGGGATACTTGCTTCCTTGGGAAGGGCAATTTAGCAAAGAATTACTGAATGAACAAATTGTAGTGTTATATCACCATTTGCTGGTATTTGTATGAAGTGTAGTAGTCAAGTCACTTGACCACATTCCCAGAAGTTGTCGTTGAATTCTCCTAGAAGTGTTGTCCAAAGCTTAACCCTAAGCAAAGTACGCAGATTGAAATCTGTGGGTTTTGGATCAGACTGGCCATCTTGTGCCACTTGACCACTTCCAGTTCACCCCATTGTTAAGCAGCTCCTTATACAGGGAATGTGAAATTCATAGGACATTAGGTGTAGTTCTGGCTATGTTCTATAGTCCTCCTATTCCATAAGCTGTAGGAAATGGTCTGACCCAACCATGCCAGCCCAATAAATCCAACTCTTTGGCCAGCTTGGGTTAGTCATCATAGATACATTTAGCAAATACTTTTTATTGTTTGCATGGTATATTTGAAAATGCATCAGCCACTTATTTACATAAGAGATTATTTGAAGAGTTGAGGGGCTTTACAATCCCGACTTTATATATTCTCCATGAACTATGTTGTGTTAGTTCAATTTCAGAAACAGTGG
This sequence comes from Podarcis cretensis, assembly GCF_951804945.1. Classification (NCBI taxonomy): domain Eukaryota; kingdom Metazoa; phylum Chordata; class Lepidosauria; order Squamata; family Lacertidae; genus Podarcis; species Podarcis cretensis. Next base: position 113,524,864 of record NC_137170.1, on the reverse strand, counting down.
AGCATTCTGGAGAAATAGCAGCTTGCTGGGCCTGCTCCAAGAGCAGAGATGCTGTTTTGCTTCAACCTAGATACTATTTTTTTTTGCTCCTTGTTTTCCATAGACAGTAAGTTTTGAGAAAAGGGGTCAAGGGACATAAGGAAACATGAGCTGAGACACCTTGCTCTGCATGTATTTTTTTGAAAGAGTATATGCTTCTCTCTCTCTCTCTCTCTCTCTCTCTCTCTCTCTCTCTCTCTCTCTTTTGCAAATGCAGGATCTTTTCCTCCTTTGCACATTTTATAAACTGAGGTTTATATATCTTTGACTCCTTTGTTTAGAAGCAGTCAGCTCCACTTTTTTCAGGTCTGGGTGGAAATGTATTGGTGTCGGAACCACAGCAAGCATCTTGACGAAGTCTCATTTAATTAATATGGTTGCTTATTACATTTCGGAAGCCCTGACGAGGCTGATTTCAAGGCTGAAACTAGGGGCAGTGTGTGATGACAAGTGTTTCTGGGTAGGGCTGTCTGAACTCTGCCCTAAAAATAGAGAAATTAGGGAGAAAATAGCCCCATTTGGGCCCCAAGGAAAGCTGGGCAGGGGACTAAGGCCAAGGGCTTGGCCTGCCTTAAGGCCACCTAAGTGAGCTCTTGGCAGAGGCAAGATTCAAACCAGGGACTTTCTGGCCCTTGGCTCTCTCTCTTAGCCATTACACTATAGCACCTTTCAATACACCAAAAGCGGCTTTTGTGAATGAGATCCTTTGACATTTCAGACTGTACCAGTGGTACCATTGTTCCTGCGATCGTTAATCAGTTGTTTTCCACAGTGCTCACGTGATGTTCTGGACAGACTGGGGCCGGAATCCCCGAATCGAAAGAGCAAGCATGGATGGCACATTACGAACCACCATCGTCAGTAAGAAGATCTATTGGCCCAATGGACTTTCCATCGATTACCCAAACAAGCTGCTGTATTTTGCCGACGCCTATCTCGAATACATTGATTTCTGTGATTACAATGGAAACAACAGGCGCCAGGTGGTGGCAAGTGACTTGGTATGAAAAGGAAAAAAACAAGAAAATTGGCCGGGGGCGCAGGGTGTGACCATGGATTCCTGTATGGTGCAAATGGCTTCTGTGTTCTTCTGTGGTGAGGCAGCAGGTCCCAATCTCCTGACTTTACTCCAAAACTCTTGTGTCCAAGTCCAACACCTGTCCACTGCACCATGACAGATTTCTGAAGCCATTAGCCTACAATATATTGCTTAAAAGTCACTTATTAAAAAAAAGTCCTGTGGCTTGCTGTCTAGTTCCTGTATGGGATGCAGTGCTTTGAGAGAAAGAACATAGGGCAACTTTGTCTTGTAGGTGTTGGCTTAAGGCTGACAAAGTCTATTGAACTTAAAAAGACTTAACACATTTGCAGAATTCAGACATCCCACCGTATCGTGATTTTTGGGACCCCAAAACATGGCTTTCATAAGAAGAGAACTATTCAATCTAAGCACAAGAGAGCAAAACTGAGGAGTGAGGCTTATATGATTTCTTTCTTTCTTTTTCTTTTCGGAATAAATTTGATTAGGGTTTATAGAGAAAACTAACAAAACAGTATCAAATATTGTTTCCTCTGTTTTATCCAAACTAAGACTTTGATCTAAATACAATAAAAACATAAAGAAAAAGGAGGGGAAGAGAAAGAAATAAGGAGAAAGAGAGAAATAAAGGAAAAGAAATAGAAAAGAGGTTAAAAGAGAGAGTGGGGAATAAAATCCAGAAGGTAAGGGACTCCTGATTCTTCGTCCGTCCACTATTAACAATATTCACTTCATCCCCTCCAATATGAGACCCAACAAAGCCACTTTCTATAAACAAACATCATCTTCAGTCCTCAAATCCAAATGTCATTATTTCTTTTTCACTCAACAGGTCAATGAGAGGTTTCCAGTCTTTAACAAATGTTAACAATGGCTTTTCTCTGATTAAACATGTTAATTAAACATGTCAACATCTCTCAGCCAAGTCAGTTAATTTTAACATCCATTCTTCCATTGTTGGCAATAATGGGTCCTTCCACCTTTGTGCTTAGCATATAAAAGTCTTGCAGCCTGGAGCAATGCTTACATTATTTCTCATATTTCACCAGGTTGTGGGAGAAATTACACTTGAGAGTAGATGTAGAGATTTCTGTGCTGTGCCACTTATTCTGGATACCAGTAACAACTGTAATAGCAACAGTGTTAAAATGAAACCGAGCCCTTTGCCCTTCTTTTAGGTGCTGCAGCATCCTCACGCGCTGACCCTTTTTGAAGATTTTGTATACTGGACGGACCGATACACCCACCGAGTACTTCGAGCCAACAAGTGGCATGGAAGAAATCAAACTGTGATGGTTTATAATATCCACCAGCCTCTGGGCATTGTTGCAGTTCATCCCGTGAAGCAACCAGCCGGTAAGCTCAGCCAGTTACGATTTTGCAGCAGAAAAGCAAAACCATTCAGTGTAAATATTAGTAGACATCAAGAATATTTTGGATACTTCCAGCGATGATATTGGGCAAACTCTCCAGGGCCACAGCGCTAAAGCAGGGGTGGGAAAGAGGGTCTAGCCCCTGCAGGCCATTTTGACATGTGGGTGGGATTGTCCATCTCTCAGTCCCCTGATGTCACAATGATGTCAGGTCATCTATTTTTTATTTATTTTTTTCATGTACAGGCGCAGCTCCAACTGTTAGGAGACCCTTAGAAAACTACTGTTCCCAGCATTCTTTGTGGGAAGCCATGATTGTTAAAGCGGTATAAGGATGCTTTGAATGATTGGCGTGGGTGAGGTTCATGAGTACAAGGAGTTAAGAGAAAACAGACCTATTTAAAGGACCCCATAAGCAGCTTGCCTCGCAAATCCCTACTGTTGATCTAAAAGTATAGGTTTTCTTTTCTTTCTTTTTAAAAAAAGGTTTTTATTAGGGTTAATAAAGAAAAATGCAAAGATTATTGTCAAATATCCTTTTTTGTCCAAACTAAAATGAGAAAGGAAGGGGAAGAGATAGAGAAAAAGGAATAAAAAAATATTTAAGAGTGAGAGAGAGGAGGTAAGAAGCTAAAGAACTTCAAATTCTTCGTCTGTCTGCTATAGATAAACATTATTCACTCCATCCATCGAGTATAACCTAAAAATAAAGGTTTTCAATGCAAACCAAGATTCTGGGACATAGTACCGCGACACCATCAATAACTAGTCTTAGCTTGATGTAAAAAGCCAGATGTGACAAACCAGTGGTCTTGCCTAATTCCCTCATTTCATATCATGCCACGCTACTTCTCTGTTTTTTCCCAATTTACCTTATCAATGCTTTTATTTCTCTCTCTCTCAGGTATCAATTTTTGCAGCTCATCCCCCTGCAGCCACTTGTGCTTGCTTTCTGCATCAGGACCACGGTTTTACTCCTGCGCCTGCCCATCTGGCTGGACTCTCTCCCCTGATCATGTGAACTGCATGAGAGGTGGGGTCACAGGAACTGTAGCTGGAGAGAAAAGGAAAATCACAAAACATGCCACTATCAGGGAAAGACTTCTCTAGTCCCCGTCTGGTATTTCAGCAGAGTATAGGGGAGCAAATCTCCCAGATTTTGTTGTTATCGTTTTCAGGAAACACTGTGCAAATGCAGTTTATAAAATTAGACCGCCAAACCTGAATCAGTAGGCATGTATTTTGAAAACATTTCAAACTTTGCGTTACATGCATTTAATATGTGTAGGACTCCACGTTCTGTAGACTTTTCTGCTATACACTGAAAACATACTGTATTATGATAAATGTTAAGCGTTCAGTCAATTGGACTTGATAATGCACATGAATACTTAACTTCCTTGGAGGTGCTCGGGCAGGCCGTGGGTCATGAGACTTAAATAGGATAGATTCCCATGGGATTTGAGCATCCTTACAGGATGCTTAACATTGCAATCCTATGCCTCCATACCTGGGACTAAGCATCTCTGGAAACAGTGGTTAGGAGCCTAAGGTTCCCTTTTCTCTGGGACAATGAGCTTCCTCAATGGAAGAAATGATAGAAGGACTTCTTTCCACTGATGGAAAGAACCTTTTGGATACAGCCCAGCAGGACTCAGCTTCTGAGTTAACATGCACTGCACAGTGGTTTTAACAGAGAAGAGCAGATCGTAGCAAACACAAGTATTACACATTCTCATTCAGGATTTGGAAAGAATGGGGGTGGGGTGGGGTGGGCTTGACCTTTTCCCCTGCAGAGATTGATTGGGGCTGTAATCCTTGCTGACATTGTTTAGTTCAGCTTGCCAACAAGAAACTTTCAGCGACTGCACTGAGTCGCGTTTGCTTGCATTGTTTTCTTTTCACCACAGTGATATTGTTTAAGTCTACACAGCTAATTGGTGGAGCCAATATTGCAAACCGTCACGATGACAGAAAAGCACAAAGTCCCAAGCAGCACTGTTTTCTTGTTTTTTAATCGTCGCATGGCAGTCTGATCCATGATATGCAACCCTTGAACATTTTTGTGTTTCCCTCCTTTCACTGTGAAGCTGTTAAAACCATTTTTTTTGCTCCCCACCCCCCTTTTTTTAAACAGTAGAGCTGTGTAGTAATACGTTGGTCCGGTTCTCTTAATATGCAAGCGGTTCAGAATTTCAGGACATTTCAGGCCTCTGTGATAGGCCACACTTTGATCTCTGAAGGGCTGTGTGGGGAGAGGAAAGTATCTGCTATTGGAGTTGACTTCGTGCTTGCAAGTCAAAAAATAGGGCAACAGCTGCTGAAACGCAGAGTAGCTGCAAAGGTGACAAAGAATTGAGTCTCTCTTGGATGCCGATTTCAAGAGGACTGCTCCAAAATTAGTGCTTTGATGACATGGATGCCTTATAGGAAGGGACCAAAGCTCAGTGGTGGAGAGACACACCTTTTATGTTAAAGGTTTCAGGTTTGATCCCAGGCATTTCCATTAAAATTAAATAAAAATACCTCGTAGCAGAGCCTGGAGAGCCAGTGAGTCAGAGCCAATAATACTGGGCTGAATGCACAAATAATCTGACCTGGTATAAAACGTTCTACTGTGTTCATACATGTGTTTCAATGAGCTGAATTTCCCCCCAAAATTTAACAAGCCAGAGAATTACAATTTCTTCTTTTTAATAAATACAGTAGAATAAAATTTTGCTGCTTATCATGCTGTTTTGTAGTTGAAGAGCCGTTCCTTATAGCCGTAAGAGATAACATAATTTACGGCATTTCTCTGAACCCCGAGGAAAAGACCAATGATGCAATGGTTCCAATAGCAGGAGTGCAGAATGGATATGATGTTGACTTTGACGACTCAGAACAGATGATCTACTGGGTTGAAAATCCAGTAAGTAAAATGCAGTTGCTTTGTATAGCTGTTGGTTGGAAGCGCTCTGCTTTGTAAAAACTGGTGTAAGGAATTGATGCTTTAGCCCATTGATAGGCATGCTGACTTCTATCTGCAGGGCAGCCCCAAATGGCTTATTGTACTTTGCCTGTTTTGCCACCCTGCGCTTGGCAGGTAGGCAAACACCATCTTGTGAAGCAGGTCATTCATTGCAATCTATTACGAAAGCCTAATTCATTATTTGGCTTGTTTGGAAGAGCTGCCAAATGTCAGGCCTGCAATTTTTATTTTTTTTTAAAAAAAATTTATTATTAACTGCACTTGTAACTCATATTTTAGCTGAAAGAGCCCCCTATGGTGGCAAACTATATCAAGGTTGCATTCATGCACAATGAGTTGCATTAAGCTAAGTCGTGCTCAGAGTAGACTCAATGAAATTAACGAACCCAAATTAGATCTGTCCATAAGCTTCAGTGGGTCTACACAGAGTAGGACTAGCATTTAAACCACATGGCTTCCCCCAAAGAATCCTGGGAACTGTAGTTTATGTAGCTCTGTGAGGGGTAAACTGCGGTTCTCAGGATTCTTTGCATTTGGAGCCTCCTTTTCTCTCTACTCTGATTCTTTACCATATCACTGTTTAGGACCGGCACATTTATTTTCATTTATCAGACAGTAGCTGCCATCCTAAATACACTTCCTTGTGCAGTGGGACAAACTTCTATGTATAGAAAGTGTCTAATTTGAGGGCTTTTATTTTATTTGGTTCTATTTTACATTCAAGTTGTAGTAGATCCAAATATTCCTCCTTAGAGCTTGTAACACTATACAATGCACATGTGCAAGACATTCATGCTTTTTCTACTCTTGGCATTTGTTTTTTCTATCTTCAGGGGGAAATTCATAGAGTGAAGTCAGATGGAACAAACAGGACAGTATTTGCCCCAGCATCTATTGTTGGTTCCCCTATGGGCCTTGCTTTAGACTGGATATCTGGAAATCTGTACTACAGTAATCCTGCCACACAATCCATTGAGGTAAGCCATTATTATCTTCAGGATAACAATTTTAGGATTAAAAAATATTTGGTTTAACACTTCAGCTAAGTTACAGGTTCACTGCTGTGCCAACTAGTGTGCAAATTGTGATTTAAAGTGCCTTCCTTAATTTCTGTGCCATATGGTTCATTTGGGTAGGTACTGACGCTCCACAGAGAAGTAATTTATCGAAAAACACTAATCACCAATGATGGTACTGCTGCAGGATCTGGAAGTCCAGTTGGTATAACCTTGGATCCCATTCACGGGTAAGTTCAATAAATTGTTTCTGGCTCTATCAAGGTTTTATATTCCTGGCTACCAGGTTTGTGTCCCAGGGAGGTCACTTTCCTGCTTTCCTGATCACTGGATTCCAGATTAGCTGAGACTAGCTGAGACAAACCAACTCCAAAGCACAGTTTATGAAGCTGGCTTCTTTCAACTAACCATAAAGGGTAAAGGTAAAGGGATCCCTGACCATTAGGTCCAGTCGTGACCGACTCTGGGGTTGCGGCGCTCATCTCGCTTTATTGGCTGAGGGAAGTACAGCTTCCGAGTCATGTGGCCAGCATGACTAAGCCTCTTCTGGCGAACCAGAGCAGCGCATGGAAACACCGTTTACCTTCCCGCCGGAGTGGTACCTATTTATCTACTTGCACTGATGTGCTTTCGAACTGCTAGGTTGGCAGGAGCTGGGACCAAGCAACGGGAGCTCACCCCGTCGCGGGGATTCGAACCGCCGACTTTCTGATCGGCAAGTCCTAGGCTCTGTGGTTTAACCCACAGCGCCACCGTCCCATCAACTAACCATACTTAAGTTTAACCACAGTTTCGGGTTTAAACAGCACATTAAACTGAGGAAGCTTCCGGTCTCTTTGTGGCCAAGAGAAGGAAGCGGAAGCCAACAAGCCTGAGGGTTACTGAGGCTCGTAATTGTTGTAACACTAAGCCATTCGGTTTAACATTATGTCCAAACACCATCTGTAGTAAAACACGTCGTTTTGTACTAATATAAAATGAGGAGTGTTGTTATACACACTTCAATAAGAATTCCACAAAGCAATTCTATGAAGGCCTACTCAGAAGAAAGTCTGAGGCCATAGGAGCCTGCTGTTAGGTCGGTGTGCATAGGATTGCAACCAGAATGCCAGACCTCTAAATGCGTACACACACACATTGGTTACTGAAAACCCTCATTTCCTGCTTGATGATTGAAATAACATTACATTGCAGGAAGCTGTATTGGACGGACCATGGAACTGACAGTGGGGTCCCAGCCAAGATTGGCAGTGCAAATATGGATGGCTCAGGTATCCAAACCCTCTTCACTGGTAATCTGGACCATGTGGAGTTTATCACCATTGATATCAAGGAACAAAAGCTGTACTGGCCAGTCACAAGCACCGGAGTGGTATGTATGCACATATAAACTTGGGTATGTTTGTGTGTCTGACTTCTGCTACTTATCACAGCCAAAGAGTTATGAGTTTAAAACAGAAATGATGAGGTGGTTAACGTTGAGGAGGGAAGAGATTGATCCATCACAAAGTATTTAGTGTGCAGCTTCGGGTAGCTCTGGAATAAATTCTGCATTGCAAATTTTTAGCGGATGATTAATTTCTAGAGTTAATAGGAATGCTTAGCAGAACGATTCTGTGAATGTCTACCCACGGAATTAAGTCCCATGGTATCCAGTGGAGCTTTCACTTCTGTTTATATGATCCAAATGGTTTTTATTTGGGATGACTTTTGGGTTTTTCTGAAAACCATTCATAACTGGGAGGGAGGTGGAAAATTAACTGCCAGACCTTGATATACTTTAATTTCAGGCATGGAATTCTTGTGGACAGAGATCTGACTTCGCAGTCAGTTGTAATACAGTCCACGTCCTTTACCTCCTAGGTTGAACGAGGGAACGTGGATGGCACTAATCGGATAACGCTGGTTGTTCACCTTTCTCACCCGTGGGGAGTGGCGGTCTATGGTTCTTTCCTGTACTACACTGACCGGGATTATGAGGTCATTGAGCGGGTTGACAAGTCCACAGGAGCAAACAAAGTGGTGTTGAGAGACAATGTTTCAGGATTGAAATGCCTCCGGGTGTATTATCGAGACAGTGAGTATAAGATGTCACCTGTGAGAAGGTTTCACAAATTCCTAATTTTGAATTGCTGTTGAGCTTGTTCCTCAGCACCAAGTATAATGCTTTAAATAATAGCTAAATAAACAAAAATCCAGAGGAAACAAGTCTTAACTACAGGGGTTTTTTACCTGTGCAGGTAAAAGCGTCAGATTACTGGATTGGGGTTAGGTTAGCTATCCAGATTGATCTGGGGCATTGGAAGGAAGAACTTTTCATTTCAGCTGTACATTTATTGCCGTTCGTTGGTTTATTTTAAAAGCTTTTATCAAACCAAACCAGCCAGTTTTGACTCTTGTGGAACTTTACAATTTTATTTTATTTTTAAACACCCTATCAAATCCAGTAAAGTTATCAGAGTAAAAAAAAAAAAATCTCACTTGCTTAAAACATAGCAGCCTCAAGCAACACTCCTGCAGCCCACTGCGCCATGGCCCACCTGACGAGCTATGCTTCCATCTTTTTACTAAGGACAGGTAGAGAGATTTCCAAATGGGCTTCCCCGAGAAGAGAACTTCACAACCACGGCCCTAGGTTACAAATTGCCAAATATAATTCTTCTCTCATACATGTTTATTGTTAACAAGTTGGTCCATATAGTGGGAGTTTAATTCACTTGCGGCAATCTGTTGTTACTTTTGGATTTCTTTAAAAAATACGTTTTCTTTTTTTACTAGTAGCTTTGGAAGGTTCTTATTTCATTTACAATCCAAGATTGCCGTCCCCTTTTTTGTTACTGCTTCAGGGTGCTCACGACTCACTGTTAAATGTTGGTTCCTGTGCATTCTTCTCTCTCCCTGCTTTATAGATTCTGCTGGTTCCTCAAACGGCTGCAGCAACAACCCTGGGACTTGTCAGCAACTGTGCCTGCCTGTGCCTGGTGGACGCTTCTCTTGTGCCTGTGCTACTGGGTTTCGGTTAAATCCGGACAACAGGACCTGCTCCCCTTACAGCTCCTTTGTCGTCGTTTCCATGTTGTCTGCAATTAAAGGCTTTAGCTTAGAGGCATCTGACCATTCTGAAGCCATGGTCCCCATGGCAGGAAGGGGTAGGTTGAGATTACAGGAGACGAGCAAAATCCTTTTATGCTTAATGCCATAATCTACTGTTGCAGATGGATAATGCCTTCTGTGTCTTTCCTGTAAAACGCGTGTATTTAATGTCCTGAGACTAAAAGTCAGGTGCGCAAACCAGCTACGCAGAAGTGTTTCGATTTAAGCCAATTTACCTTCAATGAAAATAATCTAGAATCTACGAAGCCTGGAACATGGGAACGAACAGAGGGCAGATTCAGATTCTAGTAATTGTACAGCAGTGCTACACAGGGAGACCATAACACAGGGATGCTGCTGGACTCCCAACTGCCTTTCTCCTTGACCACTGGCCATGCTGGTTGGGGTTGTATTCCAACAATATCTGGAGAGCCACAGGGTCATCCTCTCTACTGTAGCATTTTAAATGTCCTCACCAATCATATGCATAGTTTCTACACAATTGCTACAGAGGCCACAAGTATTGGAGTGGAAGTTGTCCATGTTATTGGGACAAAACACCTTGCTAAGTGGTTTCAGGTGTTAAATACTCTCTGTGGAACATCACGTCAGCATGTCTGTAAAGGGTACAAACTCAGGTGCTGACTGAACACAAGGAAGACTTCCAGAAGAGAGCCCCAGGAGAGCTGGTGCACCAGGAATGACATAGACCGAGATCTTATTAAATAGGATCTAGGCCAGTGTTTCCCAAACTTGGGTCTCCAGCTCTTTCTGGACTACAGTTCCCGTAATCCCTGACTACTGGTCCTGCTACCAAGAGATGATGGGAGTTGTAGTTCAAAACCAGCTGGAGACCCAAATTTGGAAACACTGGTAGATGCTACAGCCTTTTCCGGCTGTCAGCCAGGCCCTGATCTGCACAGGCATTTACACAGACTTCCCTTTCCTTCTGAGAAGCCTTGTTTGACTAGCTGGGCACTTTTCTGGTGCCTCTGGAGTTCCCGTCTGGCTCATTGTTTCTTCTGCTCTTGTATTCCTGAGGATTTCCACCTTGTGGTCCGTGATATAGCTGTAAAAATTCAGGCAACCAGTATGGAGTCCTCTGGTGCCACGACTGGAGTGCTGGCATGCAGAGGCTCTGCTTGAACGGTGGGCTCCTCAGAGTTGTTGACAGTGTCAGGGTTCATTGGGACCTTAGCTTTTCCATTACCTAAGCAGTGCATTTTAATACAATGAATTAAACGACCTGCTTCCTTACTCACTATTTTTCAGGGAGAAACGTGCTACATGTGGATGTCCACATGCCTTCTGGTTTCATTTACTGGTGTGACTTCAGCAGCAGCAGCAGCACTCCGTCTCAGAATGCAATACGTAAAATCAAGCCAGACGGTTCTTATTTTGGGAACGTCATCACAGATGGCATAGGACTCAATGGAATCCGTGGTATTGCAATTGATTGGGTAGCTGGTCAGTATTACTGCTGCTTAACAAACTTGTTTCTAATACTTATCTTTCAGAAGCACTTACGCCAAGAATCAAATAACATGAAGAATAATTATAATGACCCGTTAAAGCAGGGATGGGAAACCTACAGCTTAAGGGAGACATGTAGCATGGCAAAGGTTTCAGTTTGACCCATGAGGCTATTTCGCCCAAACTGTGTCCTGCCCACCTGTCAAAGTTGGCCCGCAGTGGTGGGGACAAATAAGGATCCATCCTACAGAGGAGAAGGGGGAGGGGAGCCTGAGACTCACTGGTGCTTGTTCCTGTAATGTTAATAAATGGTTTAGCATTACATATGAATGCGGGCAATTGGAAATTCAAGTGAAACAATGTGAAATCTGTGAATCTAAGGCTGGCCCTGGAAGGATGTGTGTAGGAAGACACAAGTATAGCTGCTTGCAACCCTTCAGGAAGAGCCAGGGAAACTGCCTTCACCATGGTTTGCTGAGTAAAGATGTAAAATTTAATCATGCAAACCACAGAGTTTGCAAATCCAGTTCAAACCTAAATGATTTGTGGGCATCCGTTAACCATGGTTTAGGTATTCAGATGTAACACCTTTTTTTAGTATGTTGGAAACTGATGTAAGAGTTTGACCCTAAAAAGTGGTTGAAATAAACACCTTGAATAAATAAGAAAAATCTGATTAAAATCAAGAACAATACAGGACCATCCTGAAAAATTATATACTTTCTGTACTAGGTTATCATACTAGACTTTAGTGCTTTGTTTTATTTCATTGCACATAGGAAATCTCTATTTTACCAATGCATTCCTGACTGAGACATTTGTAGAAGTTCTTCGTTTAAATACGTCTTATCGCCGCGTTCTGCTTAAAACCACTGTGGATATGCCGAGGCATATTGTAGTCGACCCCAAAAACAGATTCCTCTTTTGGGCAGACTATGGACAGAACCCCAAAATAGAACGTGCCCTTCTTGACTGCACTAACAGGACTGTGCTGGTCTCTGAAGGCATTGTGACCCCACGTGGCTTAGCAGTAGATCACAGCAATGGATACATTTATTGGGTGGACGATTCTTTAGACATGATTGCAAGAATCCCGCATGACGGTGGAGAGCCTGAGATCGTCCGCTACGGCAGCCGTTACCCAACTCCCTACGGCATTACTATTTTTGAAAATGCTATGATTTGGGTGGATAGAAACTTGAAGAAAATCTTCCAAGCCAGCAAAGAGCCAGGCAATAGTGAGCCGCCATCAGTTATAAGAGACAACATTGATTGGCTGAGGGATGTTACCATTTACAACAGCCATTATCAGTCGCTGTCGCCTGCCGACATCAACAACAACCCCTGCCTGGAGAACAATGGAGGCTGTTCTCACCTGTGCTTTGCATTACCTGATTTGCAAGCGCCAAAATGTGGGTGTGCGTTTGGATTCCTAGAAAGCGACGGCAAGAGGTGTTCTGTCTCGACGGACAACTACCTGATCTTTGCTTTGGAGAACGCCATTAGCAGCATCCATCTGGACCCTGAGAATCACAGCCCTCCGTTTCGTACAATGAACGTATTGAGAACTGCAGTAGCTCTGGACTACGACAGTGTGAACAATGTGATCTACTTTACGCAAAGCTCTCCTGCAGGCACAGGAAGAATCAGTTATGTTAATATCTTCTCAGGAACGGGTAACCCTACTGTAGTGGCATCAGGTAAATATGATTAAACATCAGAAACCAGGAGTTTTATTGCAGCCTAGTCTTATAAATATTTACTCAGGTGAAAGTTCAAAGTGATCCAGAGTGATCGGGTGAACATTATATACTTGACACTCAAAAAGCTTTTGATAAGACTCCTAAGTAAGCTTTAGTAGTCATGGGATAAGAGGACAGGTCTTATGGATCAGTAACTGGTTAACCTACAGGAAGCATAGAAGAGGAATAAATGGATAGTGTAGATCAGAGCTTTCCAAACTGTGCCGTGACATGTTGGTGCTCCGAAGGCAGTGTGTAGGTGTGTCACACGAACGCTCCCCGCACTCCTCCTGGGGCTGGAAAGGGTTAGTTGAACCTCCGGTTTGTTAGTAAAACTGAATTACTGCAATCACAAGATGATGCAAAACCGAATTACTGTGTCGTGAAATGATGCATGTCCCAAAAGTGTGTCGCCAACTTGAAAAGTTTGGAAAGCTCTGGGGTAGATGATCTTGTGGTAGGGGTTAGTGTGAGGCATCTAAATTTGGTGACGGCACCAAATTGTTTGTGGTGGTAAAAACGAGAGGGGATTACAATGAGCAGTCTTCCCAGGTACAGTAATGGGGCCTGAACTGTCAGCGACTGACCAGGAAAGTGATCTGGGGGTCATGGTGAATAGCTTAACGAAAGTCCCATTGAAGACTGTTGAATAAGAGCGTTTTTGGTGCATCTTATGGTGGTTTTCACGCAGGAATTTATTTGTTCCCTACATTGTATTGCTCTCTGCCTCTTAAGATTTGGGAACTCCGGATGGCATCGCCTTTGACTGGATCAGCAACAGGCTTTATTACAGTGACTATTTAAATCAGACTATCAGTTCAATGGCTGTGAATGGCTCTAATCGCTCTGTGGTGGCCCGTGTTCCACGACCAAGGGCCATCGTCTTGGATCCTTGCAGAGGGTAAGTTATAATTTTTTGTGTGATGGAAAAAGGGATGCCCATTTCTGTATAGCTTCTTGTCTCTCTGACTAGCATTAATATGGGAGTTTTTTTAAAAATATATCCAGTTCTTCTTTGTGATCTTCTCCTTTCCCAAGGATTGCTTAGGGCCTCCTTCCCTTAACTGGTGATTTTCCAACTTCCAGCCTCCATCAGCTCCAGCAGGGCCAGTTGCCAAGGATAATGGGACTTGTAGTGCCTATCCTCCAAGCCAAGGCACAGAAGAAGATGCAATTTTATCCACCACCCCATATACACCCCCCCCACTTCCTTTTCTTACTTATAGGTGTCTTGCTGTTCCAGGTGAAAATGAATTATTTTACTGTCTCTGACTCCTTTTCCAATTGTCAACTGTATTGTCGATCAGGTACATGTACTGGACCGACTGGAGTTCCAGTGCTAAGATAGAGCGAGCCACACTTGGAGGTAACTTCAGGACTGCCATTGTAAGCACCGACTTAGTATGGCCAAATGGACTTACCCTTGACTATGAGGAACAGCAGCTGTATTGGGCTGATGCAAGATTGTACGTATTTTGTGTTCCATTTGCTGCATGTTTTACTGTTAGGCTTTCTCAACTTCTGTCAGATGGCTGCATAGGGTCCTTGGTTTAAATAATATGCAGCTGTTTATTAATGTAGAAACTGCATTCAGAGTAAATACTAATGATTCCAAGTGTTTTAGAAATGTTAATAATGTGAATTAGGGCTCGGCAGTATCTGGTTTTCAACATCATGATCAGCTAAACAGCACGATATATGGATATATCACAGTGTCTGAAATAGGGATGTCACCAAGTAGAGATGATCTGGCAGCAGTTGCTACTTAGGCTACTTAGGCGTCTAAAACGAATACATTTTTAGTTACCTTTAGCATATTGTTACAGCTGTTATTTTATAGTTCAGGAATCATGAGAGAAGTGATGAGCCATTTCACTTTTTTTTTTCTCATATCACAATTTTTTTTACATAGCACATGAACGTTGTGATTTGCAATATATCACCATGTCAAATATTATGAAGCCATTATGTGGACTACAAACCAATTTTGGATGATGTATCGATACATCACCCAGCCCTAATGTAAATGCTCGTGTAATGGCTATAGCAGGGGCTCCCAAACTATGGTCCATGAGCTTCATTTGGGTGACGCATGGCATTGCTGTGGATTTGTGGTTGAAGGTGAGAGACAGAACATTTAATATGAATTAAATGGCCTTTTTTGCGTTTTTGTGGCTTCTTTTTATTTCTTAACATTATTATCGTATTGTATTACAATTTGCAGTCTGTGGAATTTGAAGTACAAGATAGAAGAAATAAAAGAAGCCATAAAATACTTCTAAAAAACCACCCAGAATTTAGTGCAGCTCATTGCAATTCCCACAGCAGGCAGAAAAAAGCATTTGGAGAGTCTCAGCGACTTTCACGTGGTCTGTGGGGAAAAGAGATTGGAGACCACTGAATGTAGGTCGCAGGAGAGTCCTGAAACTAACAATGGATAGTTTTGCAGCATCTTAAAGACTGACAATTTTAACAAAGACCTGGGCTGTATCTTTCAACATCCCAGTGGGGTCTGTAGACACTCACAGTTGCATGGAATGCTACAGGCTCATGGTTTGTGTTCAAACGCTAACATGTCCTCTTGTTTTAGGCAGAGGATTGAGCGTAGCTCCACTACGGGTGCAGAGCGTGAAATTATTATTAGCACTGCCCTGTATCCATTTGCGATGACCCTCTTTGATCAGCACATTTACTGGACAGACTGGAATACCCGAAGCATTTACCGCGCCAACAAATATGACGGGTCGGATCAGAAGGTTATGCTCTCGAGCCTGCCCTCCAGACCAATGGATATTCACGTTTGGGCCAAAAGCAAGCAACAGCAGTGCACCAATCCTTGTAATCAGTTCAGTGGCGGTTGTAGTCACATCTGTGTACCAGGTAAGATATTTCATGGTGCCTTCAATTAAAATGCACGTTGTAGCGGAGTACTGGGTTTCAGCAAAACGTCTGATTGGCAGAAGGAATTGTTATTTTAAAGGCTTGCACACGAATGGAATTTTGGCTTGGACCACCTTATCACTTGGCACAAACAAAGCCAAGCCACGGCAAAACCCAACCATACCTGAGGCTGAAATAATAAACTAGACATACTGAATCAGCCCCTTTAGTATGGTATTCCCTGCTCTGACTTGCAGCATCTCTCCAGCATACCAGGCAGAGATCTTTCTCATCATCTGCTACCTGATCCTTTTAATATCCATGGAGCTGTCATGGATTGAACCTGCATACTGTCTAGCGCTGAGAATAAAATCATAGAATTGTAGATTTGGAAGGTGCCCCAAGTGCCATCTCGTCCAGCCCCCTGAAATGCAGGAATCTCAGCTAAAGCATCCATGACAGATGGCCATCCAACCTCTGTTTAAAAGCCTCCAAAGAAGGAGAGCCCACCACCTCCAGAGGGAGTCTGTTCCACTGTCAAACAGCTCTTACTGTCAGAAAGCTCTTCCTGATGTTTAGTCAGAATCTCCTTTCTTGTAACTTGGAGCCATTGGTTTGAGTCCTGCCCTGCAGAGCAGGAGAAAACAAGGTTGCTCCTTCTTCCATGTGACAGCCCCTTAGATATTTGAAGATGGCTATCACAGCTTCTCCCAGTCTCCTATTTCCAGACAATACTTATTGCATTGTCAGGGGAAAATGCAGCATTCACTTAGGCTGGGCACACAGTACACCTTTAATTCTAGGCACTGTAGTTCATTAAGGATAGCTGGGAATTGTAACTCCATGAGGGGTAAACTGCACTGCCCAGAATTCTTTGAGGGAAACAATGTGCTTCAAAGATACAGTGTGTGCACTGAGACTGCTGGAATGCCTCAAAGCAGTTGTAATACACCCACACAGCAGATGCAAGTCAGTAATTCCTTCCTCTTCTCATGATGGGGCACTGGCCTTAGGAACCCACTGTGGAGAGTTGGGGGCAGGCAGGAGCCATTTTTCAGGCGCACTGTGTGACAGTAGTGGGTGGGTATGAACACAGTCCTCTGTGCTTTACAGCTCTGAGCTGCTCAAAATGTCATTGGTCTGAAGAAGGATTGATTGTTATTATGGGGATGCTATTTTCCTCAAAATTGTACTCCAGTTTCACCATTGTGGGTGAAAACGCCAGTGTGGTCATAAGCCCACGACATCAACATTTTTCTGTTTTTTTTCCAAAATTGCTGTCTTGTGTATGTCTGCTTTGAAGCCAGTGATTAAATTCCCACTGGTTCCAAATGGAGGAGAACTCAGTTAGTGCTAAGCAGATTTGAAAACTTAACTTTGCACAGCTGCCATGTTACGTTCAGCAGCAAAAGACCTGAAGAGACCCTTCTTATATGCTGACATAAACTGTAATATTTGCAGTCCTGAAACCCCTAACTCTGCAGTGGACTCATTATCATAAAAGTGGCTTTGTACTTCAGGGTACAAAGTTAATGGATGGAGTTCCTTGTGCTGTAAAGGAAGGGGTGTGTGTGTGTGTGTGTGTGTGTGTGTGTGTGAGAACTAACATTCTGGGGAAAGTGTAGAGATGTTGGCCTGTTATCATTTTCTTGTTGTCATTAAATACAGGTCCAACTGGTGCCGAGTGTCAGTGCCCTTCTGAAGGACACTGGTATTTAGCCAATAACAACAAGCATTGTATCGTGGACAATGGCACAAGGTGTGGAGAAGGGCTCTTCACCTGTCTGAATGGCCAGTGCATCTCAGAACGCTGGAAGTGTGACAACGATAATGACTGTGGGGATGGCAGTGACGAACTGGAAAGTGTGTGTGGTAAGCACTGATCGAATCAAGCTCTCACCTAATTGCTGTTGATTTGGGGGTGGGAAGCGGAAACATT
The DNA here is from genome assembly GCF_951804945.1 of Podarcis cretensis. Taxonomy (NCBI): domain Eukaryota; kingdom Metazoa; phylum Chordata; class Lepidosauria; order Squamata; family Lacertidae; genus Podarcis; species Podarcis cretensis. Next base: position 113,507,299 of record NC_137170.1, on the reverse strand, counting down.
TTGGAAAAAGTTTGAGAAATAACCAATATTCGTTTGGTCAATATTGGACTTGTGAAGAGGGCTGTGTACAAGAGCTGATCTCATTCAGAATGTAATTCTTTTAGTGTAAAAACGAACAGCTAAAAGACTCCTTTGGTTACTATGAAGGACATGACAGCAACGTTGAAACTAAATTACCTTGTTCAATTTGAACAGTGTAGAGAAAAATAACTGATTTTTCAGAAGGGCTGGGAAGTATCTGCCCAATTGAGAAAAAGTCTGCATGTGTGAGACTTGGGGGTGAGAAGCGCTTTGGAGTAGAAGATGTCCTTAAATAATTCACTAACAATTAAACATTTCTTAAGACTGTTTCTTCCTCAAAGATTTTGCAGGGTTAGGACTCTAAGCTACCATTCCCCTCTATGAAATCCATTGGGTGCATAAATCCATCCTGGTAGGACGGTTCTCCATGCTGAGCAAGCAAGGAGGGAGAAAAAGGGGAGGGTGCATCTGAAGACCCTTTTCTTGTAACACTCAGTTATAGAATTGGGAGTGGATCTACGAAGTGAAATAAAAGTCGTGTTTTCCATTGACTTTTTAATGGCAACGCGGCCTTGTAACTTTAGGGCAGTGTCTTACATAGGAGCCCCAAATAAAATATTTGAGCCCCAGCCAAAGTTGATGGGCATTCAAATGGTGTGGTTGCACCGTGTCATGTGATTGATTATTTGGGGTGGGTCTTGCTCCCTCCCAATATTTTATTCAAGTTTGCAGCCCTGCTGTCTTAGCTATAGCACTCCAATCTACTCTCTCCCTCCATGCCCTTCCATTTGAACTTCTCTCTGGCTCATTACATTTTTATTTAGGGCAAAAAAGGGTTCACAGGGGTTTGAAATGTCTGGAAATTTATCATTCATGTAGAAACAAAAAGAAATGCATTGCCTTCTATATCTGACTGATTCAAGGTGTGTATTTTATTTTACATGCAGTCCGTTTTGCAGCCGTGTTTGCCCTGGCAGGTAAAACAAACCGAGTGCTGTGTGTGTGTGTATTTCTTTGATGTGTTTGTCAAGGCCTTCAGGTTCTCTTCTGTCAGTGACATTGCTTTGTCGCCTCCTCTCTCCCTTCAGCTTTTCATACCTGTCAGCCAACAGCTTTCACCTGCGGCAATGGGCGGTGTGTATCCTACGCTTATCGCTGTGATCACTACAATGACTGTGGAGACAACAGTGATGAGGTGGGCTGCTTGTTCCGAACTTGTGACTCCCACACAGAATTTACTTGCAGTAATGGAAGGTGTATATCTCTTGAATACGTCTGCAATGGTGTAAACAACTGTTATGATAATGGCACGTCAGATGAGAGAAACTGCCGTAAGTTGATTACAAACTATGTATTGTCCTTTAGGATCTCACTCGTTAGGCTACAGAAGAAGAAACAACTTCTTAAATCAATCAATCAATCAATCAATCAATCAATCAATCAATATTCTGTAGAAAAGAAGAAAGCACTTTGCAAAAACTGTATTTTTGACACAATGGTATCATTTGCATGTAACGCTAAACCAAGCTGTGACATAGCAAGAATGAGCAAATAGGTAGGTACCCAGTGAGAGAATCATGGCAGCTTCCTTTCCTGCTAGTCCTCCTGATGCTATGCAAACCTGGGATCTGTTTTTTTGCAAACTGTTGAGCTGTAAAACAAGAGCAAACCTTGGTTACAACTCATGGGTTTTTGGGAGCAGGACAAACCATGAGTTCAGGTTCGCACTTAATGCCATGCCAAACCATAGTTTCGCTCTGGCAGTATGGCAGTAGCAGGGCTGAGGGAAGAGTGAAATACTCATGATTTTCTCCTGGGTATTTGCAAGCTTGCTTGTTCTCACTGAGCCATAGTTTGAAATAGTGTTTTGTGGAAACCAGACCACTGTCAAATCTACAAGTAACATTGAAAAACTGAATGGCTGCTGTTTGATTGTCTGTTGGCACCTGAGACTGACTGATTTATTGCATTTGCCACCATGGAACATTATGGCAAGGACTTGAATCAGTATTTCATGGTGCCATTTGTTGTGCAATTCTCGGGGCAGGAGGAGAGGGGGAATTGGTTTGGTTTGGATTTTTATGTTTAAGGAATGAAAAATAAGCGTATATGATCCTAATTGCTTCCTTTTCTGCTCTTCCTGCTGAGCCAGAGAACAAACAAATGAGGGGCTGGTTTCCTGTTATTTGTGAACCAGTGACTGTGGTTTGTTTCCTAAGACAAACCATGGCAGGGAAATCAAGGACAAACTTTAAGAACATAAGATGAGCCCTGCCAATGGGAATCTAGTCCAGTGGCCGGCCCATACGAAACTTGTAAGAAGGAGCTGAGAGCAAGAGCTCTCTGTCAACTTCTGATTCCCAGCAACTGCTATCCAGAAACATTCTTGCCTCAGACAATGGAGGTTGGAAGCAGTGTTGCAGTGGATCACCTTGGCTTCCCAGCTGTGGGTTTGTTTGAGAGTTGTAATGAAAAGCCAGCCTCTGGTGTGCTTCCTTCGGGGCACGGCAGGAGTGGGGAGGGAACAATTTAAGAGCTTTAGAGAAGTGTGCACCAACACTGCTTGTTCAAGTCGAATCATGTTTTAAAATAGGCTAGTTTAATGTGACGTGAACCAGGCCAGTTAAGGATAATGTGTCCCAGACTGAATCATATAGCGTATCATTAGTGCATATTTTATAACCACCCCAATTTGTTAGTTCTTTGAAATTAATGGGAATGTTGGCATTTCCTTCATGGAAATGATTAATGTACCCAATGTACCTAGCCCCATAGCTTTTTTAGACCAAGTGCTTAAGATGTGGGTTTTCCTCATGTCTTCTACCTCTGGTTGGTTGCTGATGGAGCAGTAGCCAGCAATGCTCCTGTAGTGCAGTGGGCCTGACGCCATCTTTTGTTGGCTGTACAGTTTGTGCATAGGACTGAAATGATCAGAGAACGAGTTTTGTGGTGCTGGAGAGGGGTCTTCGGTCTTCCTCTCTCTACTTATATCGCAAGACCAGCAGAGAGAGTTTTCATCAGTGAAACCTTTGACACATATTTTCAATAACAATTCTACTAGATGGAGGTGGAACTGTCAAGGAACACTGTCTCGTTTGCCAGAGAAACAAATAGTGCCTTTGGTAGCTACGGTGGCATAAGCCAATTTTCTTGGAACCTAGAGATCAGTGGACTGATAGGAGAAAGGTGAATAAGGCCCTTGCCATGAAGCCCACCCCTTGCTAGCAGCTGTCTCTCAGGTGCATTGCAATAGTGTGCCCATTCAGTCGAAAGGAAATCCTGTTCCTTTCCATGCATGAACTTTACAAATGATTTCTAGGATTGCAGTCTAGATAGACCCTTAAAACTATTCAACCCCAAATGTGCAGTGTTTACCAGTCTTGAAGGCTGGGCTATGAGGGGCTCTCTAGGCTTTTTATTTCTGCATGCCTCTGGCCATGATACCTTGCTGGGAGGTTGTTTGCGACTTGGTGAGTCGCAGGATAAGCCGGTCTTAACACTAAATGCTAAACCAGGGTCTTTGTTGTGATGCTGGATTAACATGAAGCAGGTGTCCCAATTGTTGCTTGGTTGTTCCAAGACATTTTTATAGAGCAGTTGGCTGTAGCTGATGGAGGAATATATGTTTTGAATCAAGAGGCAGATGCTCTTTAGGAAGACAGAAGATCAGATTCACACATACAGCACACATACAGGGAAGCTTTTAATGTTTGATGTATTACTGCATTTTAATATTTGGTTGGAAGCTGCCCAGAGTGGCTGGGGAAGCAAAGCCAGATGGGTAGGGTATAAATAAATTATTATTATTATTATTATTATTATTATTATTATTATTATTATTACAAGGGAAAACTGACTCAAGCCTTTACTACTCACATAACTGTTTTAAATACTCGCATTGAAAATCCATAGTTAAATCTGGCAAATAATTTAGAAAGGATTGTGATATATATATATGTAACCATTCTATACAAATATTATAGACAGATGACAAATGTTGCTAGGTTCACTTAAAGTTGTCCAGCTTTGACCAAATATGCCATGTGAGTTAGTTTCTGTCTCTCATGATATGAGGCACAACCTGTCTATTCTGTCTAACAGATAGAAATCTGCTCCGTGGAGATGCAGTTTGAAAAGTGCTTTTTACCACATTTTGGATAATTCTCCTAAATGACTGCAGAAAGCAGAGAGGCAGGAAAAAGCTGCAATCATGGTTCCATAGAATGTATATCTGATTTAAATAGTGAGCATATATCAATGGATAAAATAGTTATTTTGAACATACAGATAATGAGCATGAGCATGAGATAGTTAAACTACTGCCCTCAGAGTGAATATATTAGCTCAGTCTTGGAGAAGGCATATTAGGTGTGTCTGGGATTGATTACTAGATACATAAGGGTACCTTTCAAAATTTCATCCCAGAACAACGCTAGTAGGGCTGTGTGCAATTACTTTTTGAAAAACAGAAACATGTTATTTTTAAAAGAAATCGAAAACTCTTTAATATTTTTTTTTTGCCCTTTAAAGCTGACCGTACTTGTCAACCTGGTTATACAAAATGTCAGAGCACAAACATATGCATTCCTCGAACATATCTTTGTGATGGGGATAATGACTGTGGAGACATGAGTGATGAGAGCCCAACTCACTGCGGTAAGCTAATGGCTCCCCCCAATTACCCTCCTCCATTTCCTCCGACTCTGGCTTGATTTCTGGTGAAAAGCCAAACATTCTTGTAGCTTCTCTTCTTTGTTTTTGCTTTTTTGGATTGCCTTGAAAAAGACACAGTTAACATGTGTGAGAGAGAGGGAGGGAGGGAGAGATGGCTATACTGCATAACTTACAGAATTTAAATAAAAGACAGAAGCTCCTTAAATAAGAGAATCACTATTGGGATATGTAGAAATGGCGAAACTCACTGGAAGATTAAGGAATCAAGATGATAGTCTTTAACTTAAGAATGGAAATCATTTATTGAATTCATTTATTGAATTTTTTTTTAGCAGGATTAAAGTAAAGATGTGCAGTGAGATAAAATCAGTTTTTAATATATATGGGATAATTAATAATTAAGCTTAAACAAGGAGATTCAGTGAAGGTACTATAAATTTAAGCAACCGCCGAAAGGGAGGTCGGTCGGAACGGGGTATTGAAATTTGATGTGAAACAATATCTTTTTTTATTTGATGTAAAATGATAAATAATTAAAAAGAGAGAGAGAGAGAGAATCATGGACAAAAAAGACATACAACTCCGCACAGTTGGGAATCTAAAGCAAAAGAATAAGACAAAACGTAGAAGTTGTGTTTTTTCTTTACCCTTGCAGTTTCGCTGACTTGCAGCAGCAGCGAGTTCCGCTGCTCCTCTGGGCGTTGCATTCCTGCTCATTGGTACTGTGATCAAGCAGTAGACTGCGCTGATGGCTCAGATGAGCCTACCTCTTGTGGTAAGTGAGAAGTTAAAAACAGAGCCGTTTGCAAAGGTATGCCCTGAGTAGAGAACGAGATGAATTAATTGACTGGCCAATCTTTCTGCCAGGCATTGGCAAGTCAAATCCAAAGAACAAGACAGTGCTGCTCTGCACCCCCACTACCAGACCCCTCTCCCTCAGCTTAAGAGGCAGTGGGAAGATGGAGAGGAACATCGTCTGCCCCCCAGCCCTGCCAGCCACTAAAGGCAACTCCCTATTTACATGGGGGTTGTGTTCTGAGGCACTGCACATTTAAGTGAAATCGCATATATTGGGAACACTATTGAAAAAGTCCACAAATACGCTCTGAACCATCTGGAAACCTTTGAAAAACCCTTAAGAACCCCAGCAGCACTTGCCAGATGCGCTCTAAACCTTCTTGCTCAAAAGCCAACTCTCCGCAGGCCTCAAAGGTCAGTGCAAAGGCTCTTGGGATTGCACTTGCATAGTCTTGTGAGATTGCTGGAAGCTGTTTTTGTGCCATTTTTTTGCACATTTGGGGGGCCTTTTTTGCCCCTTCAAGTGCCACTTCCAGATTTGTGATGATGCGTGTGCACACAGGCACGCTTGACTTGAATGTGCATTAATGGGGAATTGCCTGTACTAGATACAAAACGTAGATACGCCTCTTTGCACAACCAAGCTGGTGTGTGCACATTCCAAAGTAGGAGTGCCGCAAGTTCCTTTTGCCTACACCACCTAATGCATCTGTTGGCCGCAGGTTTAGCTAGCATTGGCCAAGAGAAAACAATCACTTATACCTTTTGAGGTTTTAGTTTTGCCATAGTTAGTGTTACGTCTGAATGTGACTGTCACATGGAACATGACTTTTAATGTGCTAGTAAGAATAATGCGAACACTGTTCTTCTTTTTCCAGTTTCCCCTGTGCGGAGCTGTTCAAGCGAACAGTTCAGATGTGACGATGGCAGATGTATACCAGCAACGTGGATCTGCGATGGTGACAATGACTGCGGTGACATGAGCGACGAGGACCAAAGACACAATTGTGGTAAGTACCTATCAAACAAAAAGCTTTACAGCATGGGTAGGCAAACTAATGCCCGGGGGCCAAATCCGGCCCAATCGCCTTCTAAATCCGGCCCACAGATGGTTCAGGAATCAGTGTATTTTTACATGAGTAAAATGTGCCCTTTTATTTAAAATGCAAAGTTGCATTTTAAATAAAAGGGCACATTCTACTCATATAAAAACATTTGTGGGGCCTGCCTGGTGTTTTTACATGAGTAGAATGTGTGCTTTTATTTAAAATGCGTCTCTGGGTTATTTGTGGGACATAGGAATTTGTTCATTCCCTCCCCCCCAAAAAAATATAGTCCGGCCCCCCACAAGGTCTGAGGGACAGTGGACCATCCTCCTGCTGAAAAAGTTTGCTGACCCCTGCTTTACCGTTATGACATTATAACGTTGCTTCTTTACCCCCTAGACATCTTTCTTGGCAAACGCAGGGCTGCAGAAGACTTTGGGAGGTCAAAGAGGTGTTGAGGGCCAGGGACAAGAGACTTGTGTAAATGACTAATAGGGCAAGTTTAAACCAGCTGCTGAAATATTGTGCTTCCCCCCCCCCAGCAAACCGCATCTGCTCAGACTCTGAGTTCACATGTGTGAACAATGCGCCCCCGCTAAGAAGGTGCATCCCTAGGGCTTGGGTCTGTGATGGTGATGCTGACTGCAGCGATGCTTACGACGAGCACCAGAACTGCACAAGGAGACCGTGCATGGGCAATGAATTCGCTTGCAGCAACGGGCTGTGCATCCGTAACGCTTACAGGTTTGTTTATGATGGGTTGGGCAGTTTCGGCAAAGAAAGTACAGCTAATAGTAAAGGACCTCAGCCTGAACTTAAAAGTCCTATTTTAGCGTAGAGCTCACCGTGTAACCAAATACAGGTCACTTAACTCTCAGCCCCAGTGCCATGTCATTAAGCTTGCATCTAGTGAAAAATGATGTCTACCTAAAAAAGGTAAAGGGACCCCTGACCATTAAGTCCAATCGTGGCTGACTCTGGGGTTGCAGCACTCATCTCGCTTTACTGGCCGAGGGAGCTGGCGTACAGCTTCTGGGTCATGTGGCCAGCATGACTAAGCCGCTTCTGGCGAACCAGAGCAGCGCATGGAAACGCCGTTTACTTTCCCGCCGGAGTGGTACCTACCGTATTTTTTGCTCTATAAGACTCACTTTTTCCCTCCTAAAAAGTAAGGGGAAATGTGTGTGTGTCTTATGGAGCGAATGCAGGCTGCGCAGCTATCCCAGAAGCCAGAACAGCAAGAGGGATTTCTGCTTTCACTGTGCAGCGATCCCTCTTGCTGTTCTGGTTTCTGAGATTCAGAATATTTTTTTTCTTGTTTTCCTCCTCCAAAAACTAGGTGCGTCTTATAGAGCGAAAAATGCAAAAAATACGGTATTTATCTACTTGCACTTTGACATGCTTTCGAACTGCTAGGTTGGCAGGAGCAGGGACCGAGTGATGGGAGCTCACCCCGTCGCGGGGATTCGAACTGCCGACCTTCTGATCGGCAAGTCCACAGCGCCACCCGCGTCCCTGATGTCTACCTACTAGGTGCCAAATGAAAACATTCCTTTTCAACCAAGCCTTTGGCTGTTAAACAATCTAAGGCAGAGCTTTCCAAACTGTGTGTCACGACATATTAGTGTTTCAGTGTGTCGCACAAATGTTCCCCGTGCTCCTGGAGCTAGAAAGAGTTAGTTTAACCTTTGGTTTACTAGGAAAACTGAATTACTATGTCACAAAATGATTCAAAACTGAATTATTGTGTCCAAAAAGTGTGTCACCAACTTGAAAAGTTTGGAAAACTCTGATCTAAGGCCTTTTAAATGTGTGTGCATGTCTGTGTGAGAGATGTGTGTTGTTTTTGTGTTTTTGTGTTGTAAACTGCCCTGTAACCTTTGGATGAAGGGAGGTATATAATTTAATAATAATATTAATAAACTTTTTCTCTTTCTTAAACCTATGCTGGAATGCTGGCAAAAGTCTGTGATGCTAGACCGCTATTGTTTGATGCTATAACATTGAACCTAGAGCAGTGGAAGGTAGAGTTCTATGCTCACATGTGGGACAGGGAAAAATATGTCTATGGAGGAGTTTCTCTGCCTATTTGCTTGCTGTGCTGAAATGCCCTGTCCAGCCCAACCAGAATACTCCTCCAGAATTTGCCTGATCAGAAGTCGCATATACTGCAGTTTTGGGTGATATTATTGCCATCCTGTTCAGCATCTTCATTTATCATGATCAACAAAACATTTGTGAAGCTTTCCCTGAAATCTTTTTGTATGCAATCCCTTTGAAGCGGAGCTTTTTCAATGGAATAGTTTCTCTGGTCTGTTTGAATAAGGAGCACTACTTCTGCCACGATTTTCAGATCAGGTCATTTCACCATACCAGAGCAGTGTGCAAAAGACCTCTCAAAATTCTCTACCTTATTTGCCGGCAGAGAGAATAATGTGGACTTACTATTATACTGAATTTCTCCAGGGAAAGCAGACATTCTTCAATAGTTTCTCAAGGATTATGGGGGTCACCACTAGCAACGGCACAGCTTCTTTCCTCCCCTCCAAGTTTTAACATTCAAACTTGTTGGGAGCCTGGACACCATTTTGTTTCCTCCACAATGCTCTAGACGTAGTGTTAGTTTGAGGCATTATGGGTGGGGTTGGGGTGGGGAATGGCAGCTGCCACAGAGAAATGGTGGATAATATTCAGAGGAAGATATGCAAGGAGGTATTTTTCTAGAGGAGTGTGAGCAAAGAACAATCTGATACATTGCAACTTAGCGCTTGCAACAGATAGACTTCTCCAGTGGTTGAAGAAATGAGAATTTCAGCTGTTTTATACTAGCATTTCACCCCCTGGATCGTATTAACCAGAACTTACTTTTCTACCTGGCTGGCAGTTTACATCTGTTTTGTAACGTTCCAAAACTGGATTTCTTTTCCAGGTGTGACCGGCGTAATGACTGTGGTGACAGCAGTGACGAGAGGGGTTGCGTCTATCAGCCCTGTGCACAGTATCAGTTTACCTGTCAAAATGGCCGTTGCATCTCCAAAGCCTATATCTGCGATGGGGACAACGACTGTGGCGATGAATCAGATGAGCTGGAGCACCTCTGCGCTACGCCAGAGGCAACCTGTTCTCCCCATCATTTTAAGTGTGACAATGGGAACTGCCTTGAATTGGTCAAAGTCTGCAACCGAGTGGATGACTGCTCTGATAACAGCGATGAGAAAGGATGTGGTGTGTATAGAACCTTTTGACTTAGGTATTTATACAGTGGTACCTTGGGTTAGCGGGACGCAGGTGGCGCTGTGGGTTAAAGCCTCAGCGCCTAGGGCTTGCCGATCGAAAGGTCGGCGGTTCGAATCCCTGCGGCGGGGTGCGCTCCCGCTGCTCGGTCCCAGCGCCTGCCAACCTAGCAGTTCGAAAGCACCTCCGGGTGCAAGTAGATGAATAGGGACCGCTTACCAGCGGGAAGGTAAACGGCGTTTCCGTGTGCGGCTCTGGCTCTGGCTCTGGCCAGAGCCGCTTCGTCACGCTGGCCACGTGACCCGGAAGTGTCTCCGGACAGCGCTGGCCCCTGGCCTCTTAAGTGAGATGGGCGCACAACCCCCGAGTCTGTCAAGACTGGCCCGTACGGGCAGGGGTACCTTTACCTTTACCTTTACCTACCTTGGGGTAAGAACTTAATTTGTTCTGGAGGTCCGTTCTTAACTTGAAACTGTTCTTAACCTGAGGTACCACTTTAGCTAATGGGGCCTCCCGCTGCCGCCGCACAGTTTCTGTTCTCATCCTGAAGCAAAGTTCTTAACCCAAGGTACTATTTCTGGGTTAGCGGAGTCTAACCTGAAGCGTCTGTAACCCTAGGTACCACTGTATAGTGTTCACCTTCAGCTTGAGAAATTGGGTGGTTTATCTTACCATTTAGTTAACATCCACTGTATATAAGAACCCAGTGTTCTTAGAAGAGCAAATTCATACAGCAGATTCATCTTACCACATGCCCAGGAGTGATTGGTTAGGTGATCCAGCAGAGGCAACTCCTAGTGAAGGAGGATTGGGAAGCAGTTTGTTCTGCTTACAGTTTCCTAAAGACAAAGGTGACAGAATCTACATATTACTGGTCTATCAGGACTGATGAGGATAAGAAACCGTTGTGTTCTGTGAAACCAACTATGACCATTCTGTGCAGCCCGGATGTTTGCTCCTGTTGTAGTTGATTCAACAGTTGATGCAATCAGTCACTATATATAATATAATTGTGGCACACACAAGGTGAACATTTCCAGTGAAATCCAATGCTGCCATTGCGCTTGTGAAACAACAGAGGGAACTTCAAGTGAAAGAGTTTTCTCTTATTCCCCCTACACCACCTCCCATGCAGTTCTGAAAGGTCACCTAACCATGTGGAGCAGATTGGTGGTATTAGTGGCATGGGGGGCTGCAGCAGGAAGGAGAAGCAGGGAGGAATCTCTTTCCTTGGCTTGCGTTAGTGGGCTTCTCCGCTAATCAAAACCCATTCCAAGAGCAGAATGGCAGCTCTTTAAATGTACAAGCAGAGACCAGTGCAGAAATGCTGCAGCTGCATTATTTCCGGATGAAAGTTGAGTGATCTATTTTGTTCTGTTTTCTGGCTACAGGTATAAATGAATGTAATGACTCTTCAATCAGCGGCTGCGACCATGACTGCACAGACACCCAGACCAGTTTTTATTGCTCGTGTCGTCCTGGATATCGGCTCATGTCAAATGAAAGGTCTTGTGATGACATTGATGAGTGCAGCGAGACACCATCCGTGTGTAGCCAGATTTGTGAGAATACCATTGGCTCCTATATCTGCAAGTGCGCGCCGGGCTACATCCGGGAGCCGGATGGGAAAAGCTGCCGGCAAAATAGCAACATCTCGCCTTACCTCATCTTCAGCAACCGCTACTATCTGAGAAATCTCACGACGGATGGCCAGTCTTACTCCCTCATTTTGCAAGGACTCCGAAACGTGGTGGCGCTGGACTTCGACAGGGTGGAGAAAAGGCTGTACTGGATTGATATGGGCAGGAAAGTCATTGAAAGAATGTTTTTCAATGGGACAAGCAAGGAAGTAATCATAAATGATGGCGTGCCCAGTGGGGAAGGCATTGCTGTTGACTGGGTTGGCAGGTAAATCTCAGTATGTTGCAATAGTCATTGCTGAGGTGATTATTTTAATGTGGACTAATGTTTCGACCCACATTCTCCAAAATTTGCCAGGCTTTCTTCTAAATGTGAGTTAGAAGGACCATTGTGGTGTAGTGGTTAGAGTATTGTACCTGCAAGACCAGGGTTCAAATTCCTGCTCAGCCATGAAACTCACTGGATGGCCTTGGGCCAGTCACATTCTCTCAGCTTAACCTGCCTCACAGGGTTGCTGTGAGGCTGAAATGGAGAAAAGGCAGGGGTATAAATGCACTCAGTCAACAGAGGAGGTGGGCTATGATGGCAATCAATCAATCAATCAATCAATCAATCAATCAATCAAAGAAAGCCATGCATATCTCACTTGTGCCTGCTGTTCACAGTCCTTTGCATGCAGTCCTTAACAGATGGCGGGCTGCATCAGTAGCAGTGTGCGTGGTGGGGCTTAGGTTAAGTCTATTGTTATTGGCTTTTCCCAAGATCCCTTGGGAAAGCAAAGTGGGTTGCCACACAGCGTCTCTCTTTGTGTCCTTTGGGTGGGGAGGAACTTATCTGTGGGATGGGGAAGAGAAGTGACCAGAGACAGGCTGATGGCTACAGCGCTTGCTCAATAACCCAAATATGTCCATAGGCTAAGGTTACCAGACGTCCCCCTTTCCTGGGGACAGCCCCCAGATTACAAATCAGTCCCCTGACAAAATCCATTTATTTAGTAGGAAGTTGAAAAGTGTCCCCGGATTCATTGAAAAAAAAAAAATGTGGTAACCTTAAAGGTAAAGGTAAAGGTACCCCTGCCCGTACGGGCCAGTCTTGACAGACTCTGGGGTTGTGCGCCCATCTCACTTAAGAGGCCAGGGGCCAGCGCTGTCCGGAGACACTTCCGGGTCACGTGGCCAGCGTGACATCGCTGCTCTGGCGAGCCAGAGCCGCACACGGAAACGCCGTTTACCTTCCCGCTGGTAAGCGGTCCCTATTTATCTACTTGCACCCGGAGGTGCTTTCGAACTGCTAGGTTGGCAGGCGCTGGGACCGAGCAGCGGGAGCGCACCCCGCCGCAGGGATTCGAACCGCCGACCTTTCGATCGGCAAGCCCTAGGCGCTGAGGCTTTTACCCACAGCGCCACCTGCGTCCCTGTGGTAACCTTAACATAGGCCTAAAAAGGTTGGCAACCCTTAAGGAAAAACAACAGTTGATATAAAATAAATAAAACGAGGAGGACTCTGTGTAACAGGCACCTTGTAAAATATTTCAGAAAACTCTACTGGGTAGATTCCTCCAAGGACTGCCTCTATGTGTCAGAGCTTGATGGTCGGTTCCGGAAAAAACTAGTTGATCGGTGTTTGGATCGCAACAACACCTTCTGTTTTCAGTACCCTAGAGCTATTGTTGTTCACCCCAAATATGGGTAAGCTATTTCCAGGATTATTTCTTTTTAGTACAATTGTTTTATGGTATCCTGACTGCAGAAAACCATTGGGATAAAGGCTAATAAGGGCATTTTTAAAATCCACGATGAGATGCACAGATTTCGAGCCCATCTTTGGCTGGGGAGGGCGGGATATAAATAAAATTTTATTTTTTATTATTTTATTATTATTCTGAATGCATTTAACGTACTTGCTTGGAGATCATTCTTATCTACCTCTTTCAGAGGTAAGGCTGAATGCATTATCTACTACTCACGCTGCTACTCATTTATTCCGATTTAGCAGTGCTGCAATGAAAGAGGCAAAGTTTAGAACTGAAAGAATGAAGCTGATAATCACCCGAACCTGAATATTACAGAAATACATATACATTGGGGGAAGTATATATAGCTGTATGAGAAAGCCACCAAGTCTGCAGATTTGGGGAGGGGAGGAAGAGGAAGTCCTGTTGTAGAAGTCTGTTACACTCACACAAAGTCACCATTGGATTTCACCCAATTTTACTTATAACTAATGAAATAAAAGTATACATTACCTGATGGGTTCCCTGCCTCCTCCCACACGTTGTTCCTTCCAAACCACCAGATTTTTACGTTGGTGCATGTGCTATTGCATTACAAATGAAGACTAGATTAATTTACGTTGTATCTGTTTAACCAGGCAGGTCTATTGGACAGATTGGGGAGAACGAGCATATATTGGACGCTTGGGAATGGATGGCAAGAACAAGACTGTGATTATCTCTACCAAGTTAGAGTGGCCTAATGGACTCACCATAGATTACACCAACGACAAGCTCTACTGGGCGGATGCCCACCTAAACTACATTGAGTACGTACATAGAGAAGAATAAAGCAACTGGGTAACTCTTCATACCAAATTTTGGGGGTTGCCAAATTAGTCTGCTTCAGCTTTATTAAAGGGACACAACCATGATTACCCATTTAGAATATATGTTAGTTCAGTTGCGCCGCTGTAACAATTTATGGGCGTTTGTCACTAACATCAAAATGTTTTGGAGAGATATACTTTGGTTTATGCTTTATAACAAATAGGAAAATTACGAGCAAACCGTTTTGCTTCTCTTGGAATGTCTTCATCAGTTTCGCTTCTGCGTTGCATTTCCACCCAAATCTGAAAATCTGTAGTCGGTCACCAAAGTAGTCTGTCGACAGATTTGGTAGTTTAGCATTCTGCATTATGTCATCAATAAGAAAGGTCTGTGAACAACAGGGAAAAGATTTAAAGCTATTTAAAACATATCAAAGTATAGAGGACAAACAGCAGAAAGGAATTTGGGGTGTTTAAAATTTAGCAGAAAATATAAATGTATATCAGACGTGAGGCTTTCACAGCCTGAGTGCTGCCTTTCTTTTTGGGCTACTTTCCAAAGGTCACATGTCAGCAGAGGGTGGGGCAAGAAGCAGCAAATATTAATTCTACCTTTGTTCTGCTGGCTAGTTTCTATACACAGTCACCCCCCTCTCTTCATCCTCCATCCAGGCGAGCAAGAAGCATTAGCTGAGTTCAGAGGCATCAGACTAAAACGCTCACAGCTGGTACATAGAACAGCCAGTGAGGGGTGTGGCCTGGGAGAGTTTTGAGGGCCAGATAAATAGGCCAGAGGGGCCACACCAAGCCTCGGGGCCTGTGGTTCCCTAGCCCTGGTGTACATAGCATATAGCTCAAGTCTATCGTTTTAATTAATAATAATAATATTTTTTTATTATTTGTACCCTGCCCATCTGGATGGGTTTCCCCAGCCACTCTAGTGTTCCAACAGAACACTAAAAACAGAATAAAACTTCAAACATTAAAAGCTTCCCTAAACAGGGCTGCCTTCAGATGTCTTCTGAAAGTCAGATAGTTGTTTATTTAATTATATGAATATGCTGTTTACATTCTTAATGGTGAAGAAGCCTATGGAAAGCACTCTTTGAAATCCCAAAGGCTGGGAACAGATAATATGGAAGCGTTTTTCTTTCCATCAGCAGCTATGGGAAACATGAGACTTGTGGTCTTAGGGACTGTGACTGTTATGTCCCTTATGCCAGTCTATGGGTAGGTATAACCCATCTTTTTGGGGCCTCTGTACCTAGGGGCATGCCTGGGAACCCTTGGAAAGACAAAGAGGAAATTTCATTTCCCAGTCTCGTTCTTCTGAGGGCTCCAAGCATGCATTCCAGCCACTTGTTTACTCGCCAAATGGCTCAGTGGGAGTGGACAAGAATGGAGATCAGAGTAGCTCCTAGATCTGGCCCAGAGGAGCTAAAATCTCAAAGGCCTGCCTTCTTCCCCTCCTTCCTGTCCACTCTAGAATCCCAGGCGAGGGAGTCAAAATACTACAATTGCAGATCTGACTGGAGGTGAAGAGGTTGGAGGTTGGGTTCCACCAGTGATTCTTACGCCCAATACTTCACTCAGCAACCCAATATGTTTTCATGCCCCTGATTTTTAAAAAAATATCTTTAGTCACATAGACAGCAAAAGGTAAGCAACATAGAAAGTTGGAGGTGACAGGTCATTCTTTCTCTAGAGGGTAGTGAGAGGTAACTTGGGAATACAGGAAGTTGCCTTTTACCAAGTCCCTCTAGTTCAATGTTGTCTACATTGACTGGCAGTTGGCTCTCCAGGGTTTCCCTCAAGGAGTCTTTGCAAGCTCTACCAGCAGAGACCAAGGAATGAAGCTTGGGACCATCTGCATGCAGATCAGATGTTCTCCCACTGAGCTACAGGCCCTTCTGAACTTGAACCTTCATCTTACTAACATCTTCTGGAAAGAATGCTTAGGGAGGCATTGTTTTACAACACAGGAGGTGGAACTGAGTGGAGGTAATCAGTTGTGTGAACAGAATGTCTGGGGTTCCATTTGGAGACCCTTGGAAGAACATAGTTGGTTACATTTCTTTTTCACTCGCTCTAAAGCAATAGAAAAAAGTTCAGCATTACCCATGCATGCTTCTTTCCCGCAGGTACTCCGATTTAGATGGCCAACACCGTCATACGGTGTACGATGGGACATTACCTCACCCATTTGCAATTACCATTTTTGAGGACACCATCTACTGGACTGACTGGAACACGAGGACAGTTGAAAAGGGAAATAAGTACAATGGATCAGGCAGGGCAGTTCTGGTAAACACCACTCACAGACCTTTTGATATCCACGTCTATCACCCATACAGGCAGCCACTTGGTAAGCAATCCATTCTACTGATGTGGGTGTCTTCATTCTTTATTCAAGGTCTAATCCTCTGAATTCTGCATGTAACTCAGAAGTAAGGTGTGAGACAACATAGGCATTTTTCAGGGGTCTGGTTCTTATTGAATGTTTCACCCTCATAGAATGATTTTATTTTTTTTAGCATTCTCTTGGATGTAAATATTATGACTGCATTTGGATGTGATGCAAAACCATGGTTTAAAGGTAAAGGTAAAGGGTCCCCTGACCATTAGGTCCAGTCGTGGCCAACTCTGGGGTTACGGCGCTCATCTCGCTTTATTGGCCGAGGGAGCCGGCGTACAGCTTCCGTGTCATGTGGCCAGCATGACTAAGCTGCTTCTGGCGAACCAGAGCAGCGCACGGAAACGCCGTTTACCTTCCCGCCTGGAGCGGTACCTATTTATCTACTTGCACTTTGACGTGCTTTCAAACTGCTAGGTTGGCAGGAGCAGGGACCAAGCAACGGGAGCTCACCCCGTCGCGGGGATTCGAACCGCTGACCTTCTGATCGGCAAGTCCTAGGCTCTGTGGTTTAACCCACAGCAGCACATAAATAAGCTTAACTTCTTTCTGAGCTTATGCATACCACTTCCCTCTCCTGTTCCCACCCAGCTGAGAGGAGGAATTCAGAAGCTTTTAGTCAACCACAATTTGCTGTTTCTTATATACTGGGACCCAGTGGCAGCTGGTACTCATTGGGACCAGTGTGGGAAAAGGCAGGGAGCCCAAGAGTAGGTGGAGCCAGAGTCAATGATAGGTAGAACCAACTAATTTTTGTTTCGTCCCTGTCATCCCCCCTGCCAAGTTTTACAAGGGCAACATTGAAACCAAGGAGGAGGGAGCTGACAGGTAGTGACACCCCCAATTGGATGGATTGTAAGAAAGAAGGAAGGGAAGTGGGGGCAGGCTGAAGTTGGTGGGGTAGTGCCCCATCTGTCCTAATGAACCAGACTCCACTGCTAGGACCTGTGGTTAACATTAACTGTGGTTAGTTTAAACGAGCCAGCTTCATAAACCATAGTTTGAAGTTGCCTTGTTTTGAAACTAATCATCAATAGTCACAATTTCCAGTTTGGACCAAACAGCTAACCATGGTTAACTAAAAGTAAAAACTGCTTCTTACTCACATGGAAAGGAGAGAGGGGAGAGGGATCGTGCAAGTTCTAAACTATGGTTTAGTGTTTCCCCTGAATATAGCTAGTGTCATCATCTGGGATCCTTGCCTGCCCATGCACTGTTGCACTTATTCTAAAAGGGTAATTGAATTAATTAAATTTGGATGTTTCTTGTCTGTTTTGATCCCAGCAACCCTATAACAGGGACTAGGAAAAAGCTGCTGGCAGGTTGGTTGTTGTGTTTCTGCTGATGCTGGTCCCTTGCACCTAACTTACAATACCTTGTTATACTTGGCTCAACTTCTTGTTTGACCCTGGATTTGAATCAGCAATGGTTTCTCTTGATAGCATGTTTTAAACTAAACTCCTTCATTGGGTTGAGCCTTGGTTTGCTTGACTCAAGCCCATACTTGTTCTCATGCTCTTCAGAGACCATGGGGATCTCCCCTTCCTTATAATGAAATACGGGCACAATCCATAGTTCAACCCAGATAACATAGCCAGGGTACATCTGTCCAATAGGCCAAGATACATGTTGCAGTATTACCTTTTGGTACGTTGAATTTGTTGCAAATATGTATCAATGGGAAAGAATCCCAGTATTGTTCGTGAATGCAAGTTGACATGTGCCACCAAAGATTAAAGCATTCTTTGCAATTTAAGTGGCAATAGTTTCATTTGTGGGTTGTTCTTTGCCGGGGAATAATTATATTTTCTTTCTCCTGCCCCCTGTCTTCTTTTGCTAGTAAGTAATCCTTGCGGGACCAACAATGGTGGTTGTTCTCATCTGTGCCTAATAAAAAGTGGTGGTTATGGTTATTCCTGTGAGTGTCCAGATAACTTCATGGTAATACAGTTTGGAAACACTGCTCACTGCCTTCCGATGTGTTCCAGCACTCAGTTCCTTTGTGCAGACAGTGAAAGGTATTCATATAAATCACACACCATTGTTTTACTTGCTTATTTACGTCGCACGTGAATATTTCCCACATATACATGTCCTACCTCCAAGGACTCAAATATGGCATTGGCCCTCGCTCTCATTTTATCTTCTTCATTTGGCTGGGCATTGGGGGGGGGGTGCAGTGAAACTCCCAGTTCAGGAATCTCATTCCACCCCATCACAATTTAGGCAGCAGTGGCTGTATATTAAGACACAAGAATAGGTGAATGAAGCCCAGAGCCTTAATGGAGATGAAGAGTGCCCCACCCCTGGTAATCAGACCAATCACTTGATGAGCAGAGAAGGGGGTAATAACCCTCTCCTCAGCTGATTGGTACAGAGAGTGTGTGGAGTGGCTACGCCCATCACTGGCATGTGTCCCACCCTCCCTAGGGTTGGCCAAGGCTGAACGTGGCTCTCAGGCCCAAGACAGCTTAGCTATCCCCACTAAGGGGAAAGGTAGGCTGAGAGGGAAGAGTGACTGATGCAAGGTCACCATCAGAGCTTCAGGGCTGAGTGGGGATTTGTTCCTGGGTGTCCCCAGTTCTAGTGTGACATGCTAATCACTATGCTGCACTAGCTCTTCCAAGTCTTGGTGGCACTTGGAAGCATAGAATTCGTGAACAGAGGTAACAGACAATGATACATCACTTCTACTTCTCCAGGTTTGTGCCCCGTTGCTGCTCTTTGCCTTAGTACAGTGGTACCTCTGGTTGTGAATGGGATCCGTTCCGGAGGCCCGTTCGCAACCTGAAAAGAGTGCAACCTGAAGCGTCATATCTGCGTAGGTGCGCGGCGCAATTTGGCGCTTCTGCGCATGTGCAAGCAGCGAAACCCGGAAGTAACCCTTTCCAGTACTTCCGGGTTGCTGCGGGACGCAACCTGAAGAGACGTAACCTGAAGCGTCTATAACATGAGGTATGACTGTACTTCCTTCCTGTTGCCACTCCTTTGTCACACCATGGCACTGCCATGTTTAGGGAGGTTTTTAAATGTTTGATGTTTTATCGTGTTTTTAATATTCTGTTGGGAGCCTCCCAGAGTGGCTGGGGAAACCCAGCCAGATGGGCGGGGTATGTATGTATGTATGTATGTATGTATGTATGTATGAATGAATGAATGAATAAATAAATAAATAAATAAATAAATAAATAAGCAAGCTTACAGCCTACAGCCTGCCATGCTTCTGACAGCCTCCCTCTATCTCTTGTAGTCGTGGCTGTGGCTGGAGAGAGAAAAATGATGGTGGGATGGCACAGTTGCTTGTTGTGCTTCTGCGCTTGCTTTTGGGGCGCTATACAGTGGTACCTTGGTGCTCAATCTTAATCCATTCTGGGAGTCTGTCCGACTCTAGAAACCATTTGAAAACCAAGGCGTGGCTTCTCATTGGCTGCAGGAGCTTATTGCACTCAAGCGGAAGCCGCACAGGATGTTCGGCTTCTGAAAAACATTCGCAAACCGGAACACTTACTTCCGGGTTTGTGGCGTTCGGGAGCCAATTTGTTCGGCAACTAAGCCATTTGGGAACCGAGGTACCACTGTATAAGCCGCTGAGTAGCCCAATTCCTTAATCATTAAAGGTGCCCCCAAACCCTTCATCCCTGGGTTATCACATTCCTGATCATAAGACTGTGTAGCTCTTTGAAGGGTGGCCCTTTTCACTGAGCATTGCAGTCTTAGCAGTACTTAGGAGAAAAGTACCTGGAAGAAGGATACATGACACTGATAAATTAATACCTCTGAAATCACCTACAGTCTATAAATACACATGCCCATACATGCCCATGCAGTATACATGCCCATGCAGTATTTTCTAGGACAGGCTCAGTTGTGTGGAAGGGGCTACTATAAATGCATGCACGAAGCCTTGGGACAAGAAAACACTAATAATTCATGATGGGAATCATCCCAAAGGCTCTTGTGTTTACAATCCTAAGTGTTCTTGCCAGGAATTGAGTTCCATTGAGCTCAGGTGAGACTTGCTTCCAAATAAACATGACTATAGAATATGTCAAAGGCATTGCCTCCTTGAAACAAACATTATGGCGTCTCTCTGTTTTGTAGGTGTATTCCCATATGGTGGAAATGTGATGGTCAGAGAGATTGCCGGGATGGCTCCGACGAACCGCCCACATGCCCTCACAGGTACTGCCAAGTTGGGCAGTTCCAGTGCAATGATGGCAACTGTACGAGTTCCCATTACTTGTGCAACGCCCTGGCAGACTGCCCTGATGGATCAGATGAGGATCGTGTGCTTTGTGGTATGTTGCAAGTGCTAAGTCTCTAAATCAAGGGTCAACAAACTTTTTCAGCAGGGGGCCGGTCCACTGTCCCTCAGACCTTGTGGGGAGCCGGACTATATTTTGGAAAAAAATAAAAAGAACAAATTCCTGTGCCCCACAAATAACCCAGAGATGCATTTTAAATAAAAGGGCACATTCTACTCATGTAAAAACATGCTGATTCCCGGACTGTCCGTGGGCCGGATTTAGAAGGCGATTGGGCCGGATCCGGCCCCTGGGCCTTAGTTGGCCTATCCATGCTCTAAATTAACCTGTTACTCGGTACAAGCAATAATGGGTCTAGAAATTACTTGTTCCATGAAGAGGAAACTAGTATGGTTAAATAACCTGTTAACAAGGCACTCCCACTAACAAAGATTTTGTTGTCTTGACATGTAGTTTATAGGGCTAGGTGATATATTGACATATTGTCCAAAAATGGTTTGAAGTCCATATCGTGATATCAGTTTCATAATTTTTGATCTTGCAATATATTGTGAATCATGGTGTATGTTAGGGCTAATTTGATCAGTAGAGTATGCGAAATTGCAATCAGTCCAGTTAACTCACAGCATCAGTACATTACAGTTGAACTCTTGAACCCGGTGACATTGAGATTGTATATGTATTCTTTAAGCTCACATTATTTTGAGTTATAGTACGTGTTGCATTGAGATATTTAGCGTACAGTATACTCTTATTTCATATACAGAGTTGTGATTGATGAGGTATGTTAGGGTTATGCAAAAATCACAATGTGGAGAAAACTGTGAAGCCAGTCACTGCTCTCGATTCCTGCAGCCCCTGTTAACTCTGTCAGCTCAACTCTCCCCTGCCTCCTTCAGGGAGCAGCGAATCATGACGTGTGAAAAACCATTAAGCCAGCCAATACCTCTACATAGCTCCATCTTTATATCCGATATCATGACATATCAGTATATTGTGATGTTTAGCTGGTGATATATCACAATGTTGAAAACCAGATATCACCCAGTCTTAGTAGTTTACCCAACATATATTATCTCCATGTCAGTCTTTTCTCTGTTTATACAGTGGTACCTCGGGTTAAGAACTTAATTTGTTCCAGTGGTCCATTCTTAACCTGAAACTGTTCTTAATCTGAAGCACCACTTTAGCTAATGGGGCCTCCTGCTGCTGCCATGCTGCCGGAGCACGATTTCTGTTCTTATCCTGAAGCAAAGTTCTTAACCCGAGGTACTATTTCTGGGTTAGTGGAGTCTGTAACCTGAAGCATCTGTAACCCAAGGTACCATTGTATAGCACTCCCATTTAGCTAAACAGCAGCATTGATCAAAATAGGGTTGGTTTGTTTTTATCCCTGCAGCAGTTTGGATAAGTGAGAGTATACTGCAATTTCATTTCATTTCATTTTAAAGTAATCTACTAATACCACAATTATGTTTGCCTTCTAGCCAATCACCAGTGTGAGTCTCATCAGTGGCAATGCGCCAACAAGCGATGCATCCCAGAAGCCTGGCAGTGTGACCGAGAGGATGACTGTGGTGATAACTCGGATGAAGATGCTTCTCATTGTGCCAGCAGGACCTGCCCTCCAGGCCAATTTAAATGTGACAATGGCCGTTGCATCCCCCAGTCCTGGAAATGCGACGTGGACGATGACTGCGGGGATAACTCGGACGAGCCGATTCATGAATGCAGTAAGTAGAGCACAGCTTGTGTTGATTGGCTGATGGATTGCTTGTATAGCTTGTCCTTCCTCCTTAAAGGAAACCAGAGTAGCTAACAAGAAGACAAATGGCAAATTGGTCAGTTTTTTCCCTAATAATAATAATGAGGAGGAAGAGGAAGAAGTAGTTTATTATTTGTACCCTGTCCATCTGACTGGGTTGCCCCAGCCACTCTGGGTGGCTTCCAACAAATATAAAAGCATAATCAAACCTCAAACATAAAAAAAAAAATTCCCTGTACAGGGCTGCCTTCAGTTGTCTTCTAAAACTTGCACAGTGGTACCTCGGTTCTCAAACAAAATCCATTCTGGAAGCCCGTTTGGCTTCTGAAACATTCAAAAATCAAAGCGTGGCTTCCCATTGGTTGCAAGAGCTTCTTGCACTCAGCGGAAGCCGCGTTGCACGTTCGAGTTCTGAAAAACATTCAAGAACGAAAGCATTTGCTTCTGGGTTTTCAGCGTTCGAGAACTGAAACGTACAACAACGGAGACATTCGGGAACCGAAGTTCCACTGTATAGTCATTTATCTCCTTGACATCTGATGGGAGGGCATTCCACATACCAATGACCATGGCTACCATTTATATTTTCTGCCTCAGGCACCAAAACAAGTTTGCAATGTTATCATTTTCATTTTAAGTATAAAAGCCCTTTTGTACATTTAAATATGAATAAATCTGGGGCAGGCCATGGTGTCTGTACATTGTCTATCCCATGTAACACATTCTCTGAAATGTATTTGGCAGCGGTGTGCAGCAGCTGTCGTAAAAAGGCAAAGTATTCAAATGTTGACTCTTCCTTTTATTTCAGTGGGCCCTGCCTATCGTTGTGATAACCACACAGAATTCAGCTGTAGAACAAATTACCGTTGCATCCCATTCTGGGCTGTATGCAATGGTCATAATGATTGCAGAGACAACAGCGATGAACAAGGCTGCGGTACGTTTTTGGCCTGCAAAATGTACCTGTAAAATCATTGTGTACCTCAGACGCTGTTCAAGATGTGAAGCAATGGCAATGACCTTGGCCAAAATTCCATGCACTTGCATTTATACCTGCTTCACAAATTAGGCCGCAAATGAAGGTGCAATGAAAACCCTGTTAGCGGCATGTCACTCTAATTGATGCTTGTCATTTGATGTAACCTTGGAGGTCACTTACTATAATTACAGTCTTGGCTATAGCTGATGTGAATGTCTTGAGTTATCTGAAGCAGTTTTTCGGTCACTGGGTCACACTGTCCAGGCAATTAGTGTTATCTGTACTTGTGAATGGGAAGTGTTTTCTGCATTATTACCATTGCTGTCTTTTCCTTGAACTTCATTTGAAGCATCCATGATGGTTGCACCTAGAGGTGAAAGGATGGTTAGATTTAAACTAAATAAAGATTCATTTTAGTTAAATCAAACCATTATACCACCTCTCGTTGCATCCATTTTGGATACTTCAAAGGCATCAGAAGAAGGAAAAACAGTAATCATAGCAAGGCGGCAAAGCCTTCCCTGTTAAATAAGGTGTACATTCTGCTTCAAAGCTGACAAGGCTCAGATATGTTTTCATGGTCAGCTTACAACAGTTCATAATGCTTTGTCTGGGAGACAAATTTGCTCCCCATGCTTGTTAGCTGTTGCCTTCACCTGTAGTTCGAGCCTCCCAGATTTGCTGTTGCCATCATTATTTCTTCTCCTTCAGTGGTATATATTTTGCTTTTGGCAATCTTTAATGTGGTATTTGTGGATGAATGCTGCAGGTAGCTAGACACTAGCTGTATTTGCATGTCACAGTAAAACATGGCTTGGTGAGATATGCAAGAACTGGAAGGACAAGCCTCAAGACTAATATGCTTCTTTTCCCTATCTCCTTTCCCTGCACTGCTAGGAGGAGAATTCTGACAGTGTTTACTTTTTGTGTTCCTGAGTCTCAGTTTGTTGTGTGGTCCAGAGATTGTGGTTTGTCTATAATTGTGGTCAGTTTAAACAGTTTAAACCAGCCTCATAATCCAAGGTTTGAAGATGGCTTGTTTTTAAACTGAAAGTAAATAAATGCTGCTAAAGTAAGCCTTCTTGCTTCACCCCGCGGGGCAGGGGGGCAGAGGCTGGAACTCATGGCAGCACCTTCCTCCTCTTGTGCATTTTACTAAACCATGGTTTAGTGTGACAAGAAAATGCAGCCAAAAGCTGAGTTGTGCTTGGCAAGTGTTTCCAGAATCTAGGTGGTGCTCTTTACAGCTTCTCCAGCATTTTTTTTTTTTTTAAATCATTTATTATGCTAAGATGTGGTGATTGAGAGGTTTGATCAGCTGAGTGTACTGAAGATATACTCAGCCTGGAGGATGATTTTCTAATTTTGGGAAGTCAAATTCTTCCACTTTGTGATAGTTATATCACACA
This sequence comes from Podarcis cretensis, assembly GCF_951804945.1. Lineage (NCBI taxonomy): Eukaryota > Metazoa > Chordata > Lepidosauria > Squamata > Lacertidae > Podarcis > Podarcis cretensis. Next base: position 113,482,513 of record NC_137170.1, on the reverse strand, counting down.
TTGCAGTGAAAAGCACTCTGTTTACCTTTTGCAAAAGCTAGACACAGAGAGAATACTTGGATTATGGGAAGCTTTTTCTCCTCTTCCACAAAGTATATATGTTAAGAAGCCGCTTTGAAAACCTACCTAAATTGCTTGACATTTCATTGTACCACGTCTGCTGTACCTGTTTTCATATTTGAGAATAGCATGTTAGTCTGTGCTGGTGTATTGTCAAATATAAACTGTGTATGTGTGTTGCAGAGGAGATTACTTGCGATCCTTTGGGAGATTTCCGCTGCGATAACCATCGCTGTATCCCACTGCGGTGGAAGTGTGATGGAGATAATGACTGTGGAGATGAATCTGATGAACAAAACTGCAGTAAGATATTTCCTTCCTTTCCGACTATTGATAGCCTTGCAGCCAAAGGCTGCCTGTTTGAATGGTGCATTTTGCATTAAGTTCGACACGAGGTGCATGTTAATTATTTAAAAATCCTCATGCTTGTACAGTTTTCTCAGGATCAAGGTATGAAGTTAAGTATCACTGTTGGATATTGCTTCATTGTGGGAATCTAGGATTCACCCATAACATTTAATGGATACCTTTAGGTGTGCATGTGTGTGAAGTTTCACTGCTTACCTATCAGTTGTTGTTGGGTTTTTTTTAAAAAAATCCATAATATAAAATCACTCATTACAGAAATAAAACAAATGCTCGTCTAACTTAGGGTAGATATAGATATATAGTGGTTATTTCAGCCCAGTGTTCCCCAAACTTGTGTTTCCATCTGTTCTTGGACTCAGTGGCGTAGCGTGGGGGGTGCAGGGGGGGTTAGGGTTAGGGGGCGCAAATCCACGGGTTAGGGGCGCAAATTACTTGCCTTGCCCCGGGTGCTGACAACCCACACTACGCCACTGCTTGGACTACAACTCCCATCATCCCTAGCTAGCAAGACCAGTGGTCAAGGATGATGGGAATTGTAGGAGGGGGACAACATCTGGAGACCCAAATTTGGGAAACACTGTTTCAGCATATCGCTAAAGATAGCCATCTCTGTGACAAGTAATTCCCCTTGCAAAATCCATTTCACAGTCCGATCCACCTAAGCAGCAAATAATAAATTCACAGGGCAGTCCTCAAAACACTAAAGATAGTGAGATGTAATGCCAAGGAGATGACATTTCCAACATTGAAACTGTTATTTTATACTCTTACATACCAGTTCTGTTAACTAGAATTCGGCAAGGATAGCTTAATTAAACCCTTAGCCTCCGTTGGGAGTGGGTAAATGGGCGCAGGGCCGAGTTGCTTGTGAAACATCTTAGCATAAAAACACGCCACACATTTCATGTATGCTGCATCTCTTCATTGCAAGGTCCCCGTGAGTGCACAGAAAGTGAATATCGGTGTGACAACCTGCATTGCATTCCTTCTCGGTGGATATGCGATCACGACAATGACTGTGAGGACAATTCAGATGAACGGGACTGTGGTGGGTATTGCAATTTGAGCATATTTATTTGTTTGTTTGTTTTAATCCAGCTTGTCTTTCAAAGCATGTTGCCCTCACTTTTACAAATAAAATTTCAAAACACAATTCCGTAAAAATAGGCATATAAATCATGAAAATACCACAGTTCTTTTAAAAAACAGTAATGACCAGTATGTATTTCCCTGGGGATAGAATTTGAAACATGTTGGGGTCACCACCAAAAAGCCCTGTCTGTAGTCCTAAAGGATTATGCAATAAATTTAACGTCATATTGAAAATATTGTCATGGAATTCTACTTAATATTGATCCGGAGTAGAACTCCAATGTATAGTTAGCAGAGTGGAAACTTAAGCACGTTGCAGCAGTCCCAAAAAATGGACCAGATGCAATTATATTTCATCCAGCAGAGTTTTACTGCTACTGAAGGCAAAAGAGCATAATGGTCACAAATTCAATATATTCAGGATTGGCACTGTCCATAAGAAATCCAGTTGCAGCAGACTTAACTTACAATAACTTATAATAAGACTAAACCTCAACACTAAGCATACTATGTACAGAACACCACACGAGAAGGAAAAGAGATAGAAAGAGAAAGTGAAACTCAGGCTCCTTCTGGCCTTACTTTTATAGTCAACATGACCTTGACAGAAAAGATAACCAGTTTAAGCCAGCTGTACTCAGCTAGCATGGTGTAGTGGTTAAGAGCGGTGGACTCGTAATCTGGTGAACCGGATTCGCTTCCCCACTCCTCTACATGCAGCTGCTGGGTGACCTTGGGCCAGTCACACTTCTCTGAAGTCTCTCAGCCCCACTCACCTCACAGAGTGTTTGTTGTGGGGGAGGAAGGGAAAGGAGATTGTTAGCCGCTTTGAGACTCCTTAAAGGGAGTGAAAGGCAGGATAATCAAGTCCAAACTCTTCTTCTTCTCTGAAGAAATAACCCAAACATCATGAACCTTCTGCTTGTTTCTTTCACACAGAGAAGCTTCCTGAACCCTCTTGAATTCATTAGAATAGGAAAGATCTCTACGCATCAGATCAATACTTTCTGCACTAAGAAATGCAAACTGACAAATATGACATTACAAAAGCACTTTTTGTAAAAGAGACATTTTGACGCCAGTCTATTTTACTTTGTAGAACTAAGGACCTGCCACCCAGGTTATTTCCAGTGCGACAGTGGGCATTGCATTGCAGAACGTTTCCGGTGTGATGGAAGTGCCGATTGTCTGGATTTCTCTGATGAAGCAACTTGCCGTGAGTGCCTAGATCTGGGGCAGAAACTTACTGAAATCCCTTATGAACTTCTCCTTTCTGTGGGGTGGGAGAAATGAAACATTTTAGTATTTTTCTTCTTCTGCCATTAGAAAGATTCCAAGAAATGCTGAATGTTCTCAAGCAGAGCTTAAATAATGATACAGGGTTGTACCCAACTAAGGTATACAGTGGTACCTCTGGTTACGTACTTAATTTGTTCCGGAGGTCCGTTCTTAACCTGAAACTGTTCTTAACCTGAAGCACCACTTTAGCTAAAGGGGCCTCCCGCTGCTGCCACTGTGCCGCCGGAGCACGATTTCTGTTCTCATCCTGAAGCAAACTTCTTAACCCGAGGTAATATTTCTGGGTTAGCGGAGTCTGTAACCTGAAGCGTATGTAACCTGTTGTGTATGTAACCCGAGGTACTACTTTATACAGATTGGACCCATTGAAATTAACATGAATGCCTAAGTCCATTAATTGAAATGGGTCAGAGACCGGTAACTTGTAACTTGCTGCCTCCTGACCTGTTTTTGCTGCGTAAGCAGCACCAAAGTGACCTCCCCGGGGTGCAAGCCTGGGCAGTGTGTATGGCGATCATGGGCTATTCAGATGACAGGACTCGCCTCTTGGCTTCACTGATGTGGTCCAAAGGGAAGCAGAGCAATACGTTTGACACCAGCTTGGCTGCAGAAGTTGCCAGAAGGAGACATAACAGGCACCATCCAATCATCTTAGGGATTTCACTCTGGATTTGTGTAGGGTTTATTTACTCCTTATCCTTTTCTTCTCCCGAAGATGACCCACAAATCAGTGGGTACAGGTCTGCATAGTATTATGAGGACAAGTAGATTTTGATATTAAAAGAAGGCGTTTCTGTTTTCCAGCCACCCGCTATCCTAACGGCTCGTACTGCCCACGCACAATGTTTGAGTGCAGAAACCATGTATGTATTCAGCCATACTGGAAGTGTGACGGTGACGACGACTGTGGAGATGGCTCAGACGAAGAACTTAACTTATGCTGTAAGCTAGAGAGAAAAATGTAAAGCCTGAATCGACCCCACCTTGAACGCCACCCCATACAACTCTCTTAGTGCATGCCAAAGGGCTGGGCATATCCAGTAGGATGCGTTTGAAACACAGGCTCTTGGTTCCCAATTGCTGCACCATGTCAAAATATCCTTTTGAAATTCCCCTTGGCTTTCAAAAGCAGATTGTTATGTGGCATGGTGGGCTGCCCAAAGAGAAACACAAGCCTTTAGGATTCTGGCCTGTACATTTCTTACAGAAACTTCAGTGCATGTCTAAAGTCCTAACACAGCCAGTGAAATGCAGGCTTTTCCTGCACATGAAAACTCTTGTTGCCTCTTCCTGGTTTGTCTGCTTCCCCTTTGGAAACTCAAAAGGTTTCTGGGCCAGGAGAACCTCACAGAGTTTGCCTATCTTGTGACTGGTTCAGTGGGGCTAATGTGGGTATAACGAAACATGATTATTATATTTGGCCTTTTAGCTTGAATTCAGGAGTCAGGAATGAGCTCTGGACCCCCATGTATTTGTGTTAACACACATCATTTTACATTAGTCAGATGATATCAAGAGAACCAAAGTACCAAAAGAGAGATGGGAGGAACTCTGGGAGAGTGCAGGATCTTTCAGTCCTTTTGCCCTGATGAAGGCCAGTGCAACACTGGCATTGGATAAATCATGGCTAAAATAAACAAATGGTTTGATGTCAATGAGCAGTGTCATGAAACCGCACGTGCTTCAGCCCTCACCTGCTCCTGCTGTTGGTACTTCAAGGAAACAAGCAATGGCCTGACTGGTCATGTCCGAAACTGGGCTCATAGTTTGTTTCCCCCAAACGTTGGTTGCCTCTTGTGGTTTGCTTGGAGAGAAACAAACCGCGAGCCTGAGTTCAGACGACACAAAAAGCCAGACCTTGCCTTCTTCTCTGGCAGTGCTCCAGGACTGCAGTTTAGGATTGCTGCCTGGCATTTTGAATATAAAGCTTTTATATTTGTATCCTATAAACCAAGTTAGAAACCACTGGCCTGTTTTATTTCAGTGGATATTGCATGTGAACAACCGTTCCGTTTTCGCTGTGGGAACAACCGCTGCATCTATAGCCATGAGCTGTGCAACCAAAAGGACGACTGTGGAGATGGAAGCGATGAGAAAGAAGAGCACTGTAGGTCTATCAGTGTGCATAACATTCAGGAATTAAGAGATGAATGTGCCTAATGATGATCAACAGTAATTCTAGGTTAAGGCTGCTCTTAGATCCTACTGTTTTTAATGTTTAATTCACAAACATGTTTGCTAGATAAAAAAGAACATGCAGTGGCTTGTATTTTTCAAGAAATATGTCATTATTCCCCAATTACAGTGGTACTTTGGTCTAAGAACAGTGAAGTAGGTGTTTTGGTTTGTGAACTTTGCCTTGGAAGCAGAACATGTTCTGCCTCCTGTTGAGTGTAAATTGAGTCCCCTGCTGCTATGGGAAAGCATGCCTTGATTTAAGAACACTTTGGTTTAAGAATGGACCTCCGGAACGAATTAAGTTTGTAAACCAAGGTACCACTGTATTCAGTACCAGTAGTATGAATATACTGTAGACCTTTATAGCTATGAATGAAACATGGGCTCATCCATACTGTCATTCAGTGTGGCTAGTACCTCCATGAATTCTCCGTTGTCTATATGAAATTCTCCTCTAGTTCACTACTTTCTCATACTTTTCCACTCCCTCAGTTTTCCCTCTCATTTTCTGAGTATCCCTGATATGCTAAAAAAATCTGCATCAAAGGAGGGGAAAGTGTGGGAAGGCAGTGATTTCAGATACAGACATTATAGATGTGTGTGATATTAATAAGTAAGCTACAGGGATGCTGTTGAAGTTCTGTAAGCTGAGCTCTGAGAGAGGAACTGAAACAAAAGACAAGCTTTGACAGCGCCTGGATTCTTTAGTGGCTCAGATTAAATCTGAGCTGGGGAAGAGTTGCCTGATTCTTAGGCTGACAGATTCTTTGCACAACCATGAGAGAAATACCTCCCGGATGAGCAAAGGCTTTGTAAGCCGGGGGTGGGGGTGGGGCTTTAGCAGCCAGAGACTGAGCACACTCTGAGCTCTGGCAGCATGCGTGTTCTTCAGCCTAACAGTAAATCAAGCCCAACTCTGGAATTTCCCTGTGAGTGTCTCTCAAGGCTGGACAGGTAGCTTTAACGGTATTGGGAAGACAAAAGCTGAGATGTGTGTGGGAGCCCACCACAGGGGATTGGGCCAAGTTGCCCTAACACAGCTTGTATAGCAACGTCTGCAATATGCATGCTATAAAACGGGACATATGTTTGTGTGAAGAGGTATGTGTGTGCATTATCTTCATGCAGGCAGAGAACCCACTCCTAAGCCTTGCACTACTGAGGAATTCAAATGTGGCAATGGAAACTGCATCCCACTACACTACGTATGTGATAATTATGACGATTGCGGGGACCACTTTGATGAATTAGGCTGCAGTAAGTACCGCAGTAGCTTGCACTGAGTTCAAACTGTACGTTTGTTATGGGGAGGAAAACCAGTGTTGAGGTGAGAGCTTTGCGTGTGCCCGTGTTATTGGGAAACGTTGAGAAATCCTCAGGAACAGAATAAATCCTGGAATGCAAACCCAGCCTTCTTCTTCCCCCAGTCCTCTGTTCTTAATACCTGATGTGTGTGCCTCCCTCGCTCCCTGCACCTTCTCATCTGTTTCCATCCCTCTTCTTTGATGTTCACTGCAGTGATGGTCCTAATGTAGCTGAAGGGCTGGGTGAGCCCCTTCCATCCACGACACAACTCAAAGAACATGTGAGCTAAAGCCCACATGATCCCACAGAAGAAAAGGATGCCAGCAACATCCCTACATTACTGGCATATTTTGCTTAGGCCAGCTGTGAAGGAGGAGAGGTTCTATCAGCCTCTATTTGTAAAGAATTTTAAACAGTGGAGGAAATCAGGCGGAATGTTCCTTAATAGTTCAAAACAACAACTAAAAACAAAAATTTTCTTTGGAATGAGATTTCAGGAGTTCAGTAGATGCATTTTGAGGATCTGAATCTATTATTATTATTATTATTATTATTATTATTATTAAGAACCAGAGGTGGGGGAGAAATTTGTTTCAGTTTCTCATTAAAATGCAACCTATGTTTTGTTTTGTTCTTTAGATTCTGGAACGGGTAGGACCTGTGCTGAAAATATCTGTGAACACAACTGTACCAACTTAAGTGAAGGGGGATTTATATGTACCTGCAGACCTGGATACAGCCCCAGTGAACTGAACAGAAATACCTGTGATGGTACCTTTCATCTTGAAATAGATTTCTATCTCCAAATTGCTCAGTTTTAATAAACTCTCTCATCATTTTCATTATGGCACAGATAAAAAATTCTGTGCCAGCTCTCTAAGCATCTCATCACACTGAGATGTTTTGTTTATTTATGTGGAATCCTGTTTTTCTCATAGCATTTAGGTGCAGGTTCCTAATAGCATTTAGGTGCAGGTTCTCATAGCATTTAGGTGCAGGTTCCCTTGTGTTGCTCTTTGGAGCCTAACCGGTTAGGGTGATACTTCTCTGTGCCATGGATTGCTGGTGTAGGTTTCCTCTTCAAACCTGTGAAGACTCATTTTCTTTGGAATGGCTACTGTAGTTTCTCACTGAAAAGCAGTGTCTGCTTGCAGAGTGCATTGGATTGGATCCAAAGAACAATGAATGGAATAAAATGTCTGTGCACATACGTCTTTACAGGCTCGCGCAGTATGGCTACCGCTGCTGTCATTATTCTTAATGCTGCGTTATGCACAAAAAGATAAAACAGGTTCCATTCTTGTAAGCTCATAGTCTGAATATTCATAAAATGAGGGAGAGAAAAGAGGAAGGGGGAAGTTAAAGGAAAGAAGAAAATTGGAATGGACCATGGTAAAAAGAAAAAAGGAAATAGAAAAGGCAAGAGAGAAAAAATGAGTTGAATATTGGGCAGGGATGGACCCAGAACTTGGGTGCCTGGGCTTAAAAAGAAAAGGACCTGAGCAAAGCAAGGGAGACAAGAAAGAGAGTCAAGAGAAGCTAAAGAGGCCCATTCCTGTGATAAAAAGATTGATACATTATATAGGCCTTTGCTGCGACAACAAGGCAGTTATTTTGTCATTAAGTTTATAATACTTTCTCTTTGCCTTCAGACATTGACGAGTGTGAGATCTTTGGAACATGCCCCCAGATTTGTAAGAATTCCAAAGGAAGTTACGAGTGTTTCTGTGCAGAGGGATTCAGATCTGTTGGAGATCAGCAGGGAGACCAGTGTGCTGCCAGTGGTAAGCTCAGCCAGCATTTCCATTAGAGCCAAATTAAATTAAAACTAAGCACCATGAACTGTCTTCTGAAACAAGTCTTTCTTATTTTCTTGGCCACCATGCTGCATTGCATTGCTGTCTGTTGTCTTCTGCTCGCTTCTTCCCAACTCATTTGTGTAGAATCATGATTGTAAGGCTCAGTAAAACCATTTGACTGCTGTTACGCCGCTGAATCTGAAAACAAACTAAAACTTATCTGTGACATCTTCAGTGTCCTGTCTCTTGCCCTCGCAGATAGCCTTGCAGATTTCCAGAGAACAAAAGGGCTGTTCATGATGTAGCTGGTTGTCATCAAGAGAAAATTAGCTGTAGTAATTTCTCTAAAGGCAGCTTATATTGATATAAATCAAAGACACTTTGCTGACAGACTGGCATGTATGGTTCATGGACTATAAAAAATAAAATAAAATAATTGTCCAGTAGCACCTTAGAGACTAACTAAGTTTTTTCTTGGTATAAGCTTTTATGTGCATGCACACTTCTTCAGATACAGATGAAGTGTGCATGCACACGAAAGCTTATATATATATGTGTGTGTGTGTGTGTGTGTTGCTGCGTCAAACCAACATGGTACCTACCTGAATATAGGTTCATGGACTGTGGGGCATAGATAGAAAAAAGATAAACCCTTTATAAGACCAGTCAGTTGAATTCCCTTGGGTTAAACTGTGGATGGGGCAGGGTTGTACATCTAAGCCCCACCCCTAATGTCTCCCCCGCCCCTGAGTTGCTTTTCAGATTGTCACACTGTTTGGTGTGAAGGTCTGAAGAGGGTTTTCAAGGGAGAAGGTGCTGAGAAATTGAAATTGAAATACTTTATCGTCACTTGTACAACTTGTATACAGTGAAATTACATGAGCACCCCTCACTCAGCTCTTTTAGTCTTAATTCCCCTCGTTTACTGACACACACACCCCAAACCCGAAAGTCAGTTGCCCTGTTGTTATCTTTTCATTCAGCAGCCTAACAGCCCACAGATAGAAGCTGTTCTTTACCCTGTTGGTGCGACTAATCATGCTTCTATATCTTCTGCCCGAGGGCAGGTGATCAAGAAAGTGCTGGCCAGGGGTTGAATCATCCCTGAGAATGATTCATTCATACTCCCCGTGAGTAGCAGGAACCCTGGTTTGTGAGGGTTCTTGATCATGGGACAAGTTTCTAAGCACGTTCAATCAAAGCAGGCTTAAAAACCTCCTTCTGCTCTTCATTCTGATCATGTGAGAATCTGAAGAGCAGCCCATGCTTCTTGGGTAGGACTTGAGTGTATGTTCCTCTTCTGCCCATGGTTTAACCCTTTGTAAGTTTAGGTGCAAGCCAAAACAAAGTAGTGAATCCCTTGCGTGATAGAATTTGAGGAGGTGGACTCTTGCCTCGAACGAAGAGAAGAAAAGGAAGCAGAGGCAGACAAGTTAACACGCATGATTCTCGACCTCGTTGTGTGTTAAAACAGATTAATTTTTTAATAACTTCTCCACCCAGGTTATTTTTATATCTTTTCCGCCCAGAATTGCAATAATAATAATAATAATAATAAATCAGAAGGCTTATATAGCAAGTCCGTTAAGACTCACACAAGGGATTTTTCATAACTGATGAAAAGGATAATTTAGGAAAGAAAATCCTTAGAAGCACAACCCAGAAAACACAAAAATGATGCCAAAAAAAAAAAAAAAAAAGCAGCTTAAAAACCTGGAAAGAGGGGGGAAATGCTGCCCTGATCTACAATACTACTAAAATAAATAAATAAAGTTAACTGGAATTCAACTGGTGTCTAAAACAGTGTTTCCCAACCTTGGGCCTCCAGCTGTTTTTGGACTACATCTCCCATCATCCCTAGCTAGCAAGACCAGTAGCAAGGGATGATGGGAATTGTAGTTCAAAAACAGCTGGAGGCCCAAGGTTGGGAAACACTGGTCTAAAAGATCACAATATAGGTGCCAGCCAGCCATTCCTCAGAGGGTGTTCTACCATCAAGACATCACCACTCAAAAAATGCCCTGTCCATAGTGCCCTGTTTTTCGAGCATCTTCGTGCCGTGTGGCAAGGTACTTTTGAAACTGAGGCAACTTTTGAAAGCTGTTTGTGTTACTGTACAAGGGACTGCTATTCTAAGATAAAATGGGTCATCCAGTTTCATTAGGTCTGCACAAGTGACTGATATAAAAAACAATGTTTTGAATCCTGACACCCTTCACCTTCGAAGAAAGTTTGTTTGAAGAAACAATGCTACCAAGTATAACTATGGGATAGCAAGGATTTAAAATCCATAGCAGGGGAAACATTGAATATTTGCAGAACAGCCTCCAAATTTTCCAACCTTTCCAGTCCAAAGTGGTCCAAGAGTTTCAGAAAAAAATGTTTTCTTCAAAATGGAAGCAGAAACTTTGACACATCAGTTATTTACCCTGAATTCCCTGATGGAAATAATTGCTAAACACAGGAGTGACAAAATGTATTAACTGTCTTTTCAGGTAACCCACCAATATTACTCCTGCCTGACAACGTCCGCATTCGAAGGTATAATATGTCATCTGAGCAGTATTCTGATTATATTGAAAATGAGGAGCACATCCAAGCCATAGACTATCACTGGGATCCTGAGGGTATAGGCCTCAGTGAGTATATTTGATTTTTTTTCCCCGGCTATCCCTCAGCTAACTAAAAAAGAAGGTTCTTTTTTTAATCTGGCCTCAGGAACAAAAGTAATGGGTGGAATTCAACAGTACTCTAATTGGGGTATGTTAGCAGGAGCTGAGGTCCACTTGTGCAACAGGACTTTATCCCCTCTCTTTCCCCTGCATGCCCCTTCCCATTCCCCCACCTAAACCTGGTTACCCCCCCAACCCTCCGGAGCAGATTTAGGGGGCACACATGAGAAGGGGAGGGATGGAAAGTCCTGTTACACGAGCAGACCTTGTTCTACCCACACAGCAGCTTCGTTAATTAAATATTTTGAGCGGATTCAACGTCACATATAACCATCTCCCTGTTACCTGTTTCTGAGTCTCCTCTCTGGGATATAAAGTTATTGGGTCTCTAGGGTGCTATGGGGTTCCCCTCATTAAAAGTGCCCATTTTAAGTGCTAGTCAGGATTTGGGGCAATTCACTTATATTTTGCCTTATATCTGCAACAGAAGCACTGGGTGACCTTAGGGTCTGATCTTGACCTGAGTAAATGATGAATTGTTTCTAATGACAGAAAAAAGGAAAGTGATCTCTGAACTTTCCACAGGTGTCATATACTACAGCATTATGGGGCGTGGTTCAGAGTTTGGTTCCATCAAACGTGCCTATATCCCCACATTTGAAAGCAGCGGAAATAATCCCGTGAAAGATGTTGACTTGAACCTGAGATACCTGGTCAGTCCTGTTGGTTTAGCTGTGGATTGGGTTGGGAGGTAAGAGCAAAAACTGAATAAAAATGGTTCAGAAAACCTTATTCATCTTTGAAAACACACACACACACACACACACACACACACACATATATATATATATATATATATATATGAGAATGAATGTTTTTCCCCAGCCTGGTACCCACCAGATGTTGGGACTACAATACCCATCATCCTTGAGCTTTAGCAATGCAGCTTGGGGCTGATGGGGGTTGGAGTCAAAGACCAGGCTGGAAGAGCTTGATAATAGAGTAACCTTTTTGGTTAAAAGTCCTGGACTCATTCAAAACATGTATGTCCCAACCATCAGTGCAGGTGCTCATCTAGGGTACTCTACCTGTTTTGAAACAATGAAGGATTGATTTCTGACCTTTAGCTTCTTTTTATTATTTCTTTTAATGATTATTAATGCCCTTTTGTCCAGTGCGAGGGAACCACTAATTAAACATTTCCCAGACCTCAGAGGTTGCCATGTTGGGCAACCCATGTGCACTTTACCAGGTGTACGACATCAAGCATGAGAAACTTAAAGCTATGGCCAAAAGGAAGAGTCAGGAGCACAACTCTCCCCCGTCCCCCATGCATCTAAATGGCAGCACGTTTGGAATTTGCCATCTTTTTTCTTTAATCCTCTGCTATGCCAAATTCACACAAAAAGGTGCCACATTAAAAAAGCAGTGACTTTTTGATGAAAAGGAAGAATCAGGGGCACACTTTACAGCTCCAGCTTAAAATCAGACACAGCTTGAATTAGCACTCCTGAGTTTTTTCCTTTGAAGTTGGCCCATTGTGACATCAGATGATTGACAGATGAACCAGTCTGTACCCACAAGTGGTCTGCAGGGGGGGAGAATCCCATCAATCAGATCCTATCTCCCACATCTGCATTAGATCTGATATCTCTTCCAGATCTAATATCAGTTCTTTTGTGAGCTCCAGACACCAGGTTTTGAATCCCAACAATGTGATTTAATGAGTGAAACAATTTTGGTTCATGAAGTGGGACTTCTCCCTGCCTACCCAAATTTGTTCCAGGGGACTGAGAGGGAAACCCAGAGCAAATAGGGGGGTTAGAACAAGGGGATTTACATCTCTCACACAGCAACCATAAACTCGTGTGCATTGTATCACATTTATTTGGCATTGTCTCTGAATTTTTGGCATTTTACTACTGAATATTTTTTAAAGGCCTTTCCCATACACTGTAGTTGATGTTGACAAAATACACAGTTCATTTTTTATTTAAAAAAAATTGATTGGATCTCAACTAGGCACCTTTACTGGACTGATTCTGGGACAAATCGAATAGAGGTGGCAAAGCTTGATGGGAGATACCGAAAGTGGCTCGTCTACTCTTCACTGGACCAACCAGCAGCTATTGCTGTCAACCCCAAACTTGGGTAAGCATTTTGGCAGCTTAAAGCATGAATATAAATGAAAGGAGATGCTGCATGAACTGTCTAAAATATCTAATGAATAGGAAATATCGAATGCACATTAATATCTATATTCTATATGTTACCTGAAATACTTTGAATAACTAACAGAGGTTGCGATGGGCAAATGTCACAAGACTTCTCGTGGTTATTGTTAAGTCACGACTGGAAGCAGAGACAGACCTCAGCAAAGTGGGGCAGATGGTTTCCCTCCCCTCTGTTGTTGGGACCCTTGGGCTGAATTCTGCTGTTTTCTCTTTACAACGGAACTGATAAATAACTAAAGTCACCAGTTACACTCCAATTACATATAACAAGCAGTACATCAGTTCGGGGTTAACTGTGTTGCATGATAATTGTTTTAGCGCAGCTGATAGCTTTCTCATCAGCAGATGGTCGTAAAAATGGGCATAAAAAGCAAGCAGCATGCAAACAAACAAACAAAATAGGCCACAATGAACCCTTACATTGTGGGAAAGTTTCAAAAGCAAATCATCCTCATATTGATGTGCATTAGTAGCTTTTTACTTTGCCTAGGTATTGGGCTCCACTGTCTGTGCATTGGCAAAGTCCGCATAGCTTAGAAACAGCAAGCATAATTAGTGTCTGTCTGAGTTATTGGCGCCAATCTCCTCTGATGGGAGTCACTTATCATTTTAAAGGGAATATTTATCAATGTAACATGAAATAGCACATTGTAAAGAAATAGTTTAGCAGGGAATTATTGGTGGAAAACACAAAAGAGAGAAAAAGAGAATGGTTCTTAGAAACAAAAAATAATTTCATGACACAGCAGAGAGGCAATAGTTTGGATATTTTGCTGTGAAAACCATTGTCTTGATTTTAGGTACATCGTAATCTCTCAATCTTACTTACAAGGTTGCAGAAAGGATAAAAGAGGCAAAGAAATACTGTAGAAATAATCAATAAAATGAAATGCAGCAAGAACAGATAAACAGAGCCGTGTGCACATAATATGAAATAAAGTTGGATAGCTACAAAAGGACTCTGGAGCATATTTCTCTGAGGGAAAAAGTGGTCAGCCATGAACTGCCAAGTTCCTGCCGACTTGATTCTCATTTCATGGAGATTTCTCTCTTTTTCTGTATAGTGTTTGTGTGCTTTGCTATGTTGTATCTAACCATTTAAAAATACTGATTCTCCTTTCCTCAGGCTAATGTATTGGACTGACTGGGGAAGGCAACCCAAAATCGAAAGCGCCTGGATGGATGGGCAGCAGAGGCAGACATTGGTCTTTGAAGACCTTGGCTGGCCAACTGGCCTTTCAGTTGATTATTTGAACAATGACAGAATCTACTGGAGTGATATGAAGGAAAACCTAATTGAATCAATGAGATTTGACGGAACAGACAGGAAGATTGTTCTGCATGGACGTATGTATATGAACATGGACTGAGGCAATTTTAATCCAAGTTTTCTCCAAGATACTTGGGAGACTATGGTGGCAGATGGCTGGGGGCAGGTTGGTTATTATCGATGAAGTGAGGGACAAGGGACTTGCACTATTACAGTTACTCACACTTTCAAGTGGCCCTCTGTGTCATAGCCAGCTCAGTGCCACCACACTTGACAACACCAATCCCTAACCATTAGTGCTTTTGGTTCAACCAATGCCAGTACCAATAACTTCTTGTAAAGGTGTGGCCAGGAAACAGAGAAGTTCGGGGGTAAGGAGGAAGGGCTCTCCCCTGAGGGAAAGTTGCCAAAGGAGGTGAGGTGTTGAAGAAAATGAGGTATTAGTAGTAGTGTAAATTGGGGATAGAAAGCAAGGGTATAAGAAGGGAAAGCTTTTCTATAGGAGGAAGTGAATGTGAAGGGAACTAGGGAGGAGGGATGAATGAAACATACAGTTTGCAGTGAGTGTATGGGAACAGGTGCAAATTGAACATTGAAAGGAGAATATGAGAAGAAATGGCAGGAGATGGGTAAAACACCCCCAGAACATATAGCAATGCCTCCAGAGCAAATGTCTGCATTTATCTTGAGGAAAGTTAAGCTGTGCAATTTCTTGCCGCAAGCAAAATGCTGCAACAAATAATTCAGCAATTTTCAAAGATGGATTAGAATTCAGTAAAAAGGTATGTCAGTAATTGCCTGCAGATTATGCCAAGCTCTGCTTCTGTTTGCCACCATTTTGCTTGCCTCTGTAATTTTCAGCCAGAGTAGAAAGTCTGAGAACCCCTGCAACAGTATAGATTTGGCAAGTGGTGCAGATTCCTGTGCTCTTTTCATTTGTGAAGGAAAAACCTGAAGTCTTTTTGAAAGTACTTCTGGTTTACTTGTGAAATTCTTACAGGTCACTGTGATTTTGCTTCCAAAGCATACATTAATCTCCACCAGAAGGAAAGCTTAGAAAATGGCCATAATATGATGTGGAGGAAGGTATACTTTGGTTTCAAGAATGTTAGTTAGACAAACAACATTGCTCTCCTTTTGCATGTTAACTTACCTACTATTTTATTTCACCGAGAAGTTAGCAGCCCGTACAGCCTTGATGTCTTCGAGGGTCACCTATACTGGATATCTAAGGAAAGAGGGGAGGTCTGGAAAGAAGACAAATTTGGAAAAGGAGAGAAAGTAAAAATGCTGACTATAAACCCTTGGCTTACTCAAGTCCGTATCTATCACCAGCACAGATGCAATCAGTCAGGTAATGGCCAGCCTTGTATAGTGCATCATCTATGAATCTTTGCTTTTTAAAGTAGTTATATTTTGTTAAGGTGATTTCAATTAAAAGAAATAAAGCGATACAGAAAAAAGAAGGAAAATTGAGAAGGAGCAAACAAAGATACATATAAAAAGGAAAATATGCAGAAAAAAGCATAAATTCTTGTATACATTCGAATAGTTTTATTGCCCTAGTGCTTATGTAAATGTTAATAGCTTACAACAACTCTCCGCGCATGATACTGGTGTTTCTGAAAGCATAGAACTGGTGCTGGCCAGAGTCCTCATCGAGTGAGCTGCTGAATAAGCCTTTCTGGTTGAACTGTAAATTAAGCCTTCTTCCTGTTCCTGTTTCCACTGTACACAATTTTCTCCCCTTTGTGATATGGTGTTGTTATGGTTCTTCATGGCACAAACGGAGAATAGGAAGGAGAGGTGGAGTTCAATAAAGGAGGGGCTATTTCCTCTGGGTGAGGCACTTCTGTTTCTCCTGTGGCCCCTGGAAAGCTGCACACGTTGGAATGTGATGAGAGAGATTCCACATGCCCAAAAGAGAAGGTTATTACTGTCCATTTTAAGAATTTCTGATCACCTGTCTGGGGAGAAAGGGCAAGGTGGGAATTGGCCTCTGCCCACAAAATGAATGATGGGCGTGGTTGAATACTGAGCACATATCTGCATGGACAGAGGCTTCCCACCTTGCGCAGCACCATTTTGGAAGGGTGCTCTTCATACAAAGCTTCTCGCAATTCAATCATTAGACCAACAACTGGAAGAAAATAACGGCATCGTATTTCTTAAAACATCCAAGAAAGCTGGTTGTGAGCCAGAGAGGAAGCACGTTGTTCCCATTTTGAATCCCTGCGGCGGGGTGCGCTCCCGCTGCTCGGTCCCAGCGCCTGCCAACCTAGCAGTTCGAAAGCACCTCCGGGTGCAAGTAGATAAATAGGGACCGCTTACCAGCGGGAAGGTAAACGGCGTTTCCGTCTGCGGCTCTGGCTCGCCAGAGCAGCGATGTCACGCTGGCCACGTGACCCGGAAGTGTCTCCGGACAGCGCTGGCCCCCGGCCTCTTAAGTGAGATGGGCGCACAACCCCAGAGTCTGTCAAGACTGGCCCGTACGGGCAGGGGTACCTTTACCTTTTTATCATTTGTACATCATGTTCATCTCATGGCAGAGGCAGTAATGAATTCACCTGCCTGCCTGCATTGCCCATCTCAGGCATGGACTATTTCGTAGCTGCCCTTGCCATTTGGGGAGGACAGGAAATAGCATGTATTAGGAGTGTAGTTAGGCTTCCGGGTTGGCGCCATCGCCGAATGGCAGACTCCCTCCGAGCTCCGGAGGGAGCCTGCTCGGCAGGGGCTGGGTTCTACCGCGCCGGCGACGCGGGGACCCTTAAAAACCATGGGCGCTGAAACCCATGGGCATGGTGACTCGACGGGCACCGTTTGCGCCCCCCCGACCCGCGAAGGAGCCTTTTTAAAGGCTGCGGAGTGGGTGACGGGGGGGGGTGCTGTGAGTCCTCCGCTTCCCCTGCCGAGCGAAGCCGCATGCCATTCGACGGAGAGCGCTGACTTCTTCCATTGAAAATTTGGACTTTAAAAGAATAACCCGTGAGTAATTGGATTAAAAAAGGGGAAAAATTCTTTTTAAATTTGGAGTGAGCGGGGGAGGTGCAAAAAGGAAGTCAGCCTCCCCCCTGTTGTAGAGGAGCTAAAACAAAGGATTTGACAACTAAGATCGAGCACAACCTTTTTTTTTTTGATAAAGTTATTAATTTCGCGATGGAAAATTATAAGACTGGGCTGGAGGAGAAAAGTGGAATGTGAACTAAAATGCAACCCCCCCCCCCCGGAAACCCCGGGAGCGATCCGTAAGAGCGCCGGGAGAGGAGAAATAGAGGTTTTGACAGCTGTCAAAGGAGCTGTCAAAGCGGAAGAACAAAAAGAGAACTTTGTTACGAGGACTTTGCTGGTCACATTTGTTACAAATTGGATATAAATTGTTTAAAACAAGGAATAATAAGTTACTTTGACTGTTGGGTCTGATCGGGAAGGAAACTGAGTTATTATAATCCCTCTAGAGGAGCTGTGGGACACTACAAGTATTGTTGGCATTGAATTTGAATAGGACTTTTTATCGCCTGGGAAACTGCAGAAATGGAACACTATTTTGTCTACAGAGGTCTACACACTAAAGGAGACAATAGATTTATCTATTGAAGAATGGAAGGGACTTGACGTAATGTTTTGTTCCTGAATAACAAAGCCTCTGCAGAGGAATTAGAAACTTTTTGGAATTAGAACATTTTTGCAGGAGAGCAGGGGAAAAAAAAAAGAGGAGGAGAGAGAACAATAAGAACAACAAGAATAACAAGAACTGGATAAAGTTGGAAGATAGACTCCTTCCAAGATTGGACATGTGAAATCACAGATGACCAAAAGACGGCAAAGACTAATAAAAAGACGGCAAAGCGGATTGGTGAAGGACTGTGGTTTAGATGTGGGAGCTCCAGGATGACAGTAGACAGTGACGGACATTGGGAACGCAACCAGGAAGGGGGGGAGGGAAATTTGGAATCCAAAGGGTGTTAAATTACATTTTATTCTTTTTTCTATTTTTCTGTTTATCTTAATCTGTATTGCATATTAAAGAGGGGAACTCGCAGAAGGGAACAGGTCGATTTTAGGGGATGGGAAAATATTTTTTAAATTGGGCCAATGATAATAATTTTAAAATTTGGGGTAAGAATTTGTTGAATCTATTTGAAAGAACTGGAATACAAGAGGGGGAGGGGAGGGGAAGTCCTGGAAAGAAGCCAATGAAAATAAGGTTTTAAATTTGGATGTTTTTCTTTTTTTGTTATATTTGAAAATCTTTAATAAATATTATTAAAAAAAAAAATAGGAGTGTAGTTAAAACAGCAAGACACTACCTGAGGTGTATGCCATGGATAGAAATGGGGCAAAACACTCAAGGTGTTCTTCAGACACATTAATATTGTAGTGCCTGCTTCTGTCCTAGGAGGTTGGCGCCAACTTAATTCTTCTAGGAAATTAGGCTTGCCTGGTTCTCCCTGTTCCTTTCTCTTCCCCTCTTATGCAGCCATCTTTCCCTTCCTATGAGCTTTGTAACTAACTATGGTTTGCATTTTGACTGCCTGTGTTTTCACTAACCACTGTTAGTGAAATATCTGTTTCTGGTCATGGCTGCAAACTGTGGCTTGGCGCTAACTGCGAATGACAGAAACACCAGTGCAGAGATAACATGACCGATTGGTTCGGAAACTGACAGGGCGGGAGAATGTCTCCGAGAGACGGGGAGGGACAAGTCTGCAAGCCTATGGAGCAGCACTGTGTCTCCACTGAGTCTACAGCTTCCATATTCCCAACCTATTTCTCTTGTCTGGTTGGAAGGATCCCATTAGCTCTCCTAAAAGATCTTCAGGTGTGTCTTTGTTTATCATTACAGTGTCCAATCCATGCAAGGATGTCTGCAGCCACCTCTGCTTGCTGAGACCTGGAGGATACACCTGTGCCTGCCCACAAGGAGCTCGTTTTGTGGAAGGCAGTTCGACAGAGTGCGATGCAGGTAAAGAAATGGTGGAAATAATTTTTTTTTTTAATAAAATTTTTATTAATTTCCAAATTTATAACATACACAAAAACAACATAAAAACAAACACAAAAAATCATAATTTCTTAACCTTATTTCCATAAACCTCTTTTCCCGGACTTCCCCATACCTTCCCCTTTTTGCATCCTTTATTTTAAACAATTGTTCAGCAACCCTTCTTAGCCAATTAAATATAAATTCATTCTCCTTTTCAATTTCAGCCTAAACTAAACACAATTTACCGCTGCAATTCTATGTCTTCCTCTCCCTCAGCATTTTAGCACTCCTCAATTTTGTAGTAACTCTTAAGATATATTTTAAACTTCTTCCAATCTTCTTCCACAGTCTCTTTCTCTTGGTTGCGGATTCTGCCGGTCATTTCTGCCAGTCCCATAAAGTCGATCACTTTCGCTTGCCATTCCTCCAGCGTGGGTAGCTCTTGTGTCTTCCAATACTTTGCTAGGAGAATCCTTGCTGCCGTAGTAGCGTACAAAAAGAAATTCTTATCCTTCTTCGGCACCAGCTGGCCGACCATACCCAAGAGAAATGCCTCTGGTTTCTTGTGAAAAGTGCACTTAAGCACTTTCTTAATCTCATTGTAAATCATTTCCCAGAAGGCAGAAATGGTGGAAATAATTGGAGATTGATAAGGTGCTTTATGTTTTGCAGAGTACATAAAGACTATTAACACATGCTTTCCATTTTTATAGCCATTGAATCTCCTCCTACGATGCCTCCTGCCTGTAGGTGCATGTATGGAGGGACATGCTACATTGATGAAAGTGGGCTTCCTAAATGCAAGTAAGTTTATATGGAAGGACCAGGTGAGATTTGTAGCACATGAAGATCTGCTCTTTATAACATCACCAAAGTCTGCAAGCGAAAAGAGATGCTTGTTACAAAATTTCCCTACCCTGCCTTTCTTCAGTATGCACTCAAGACGACTCGCGAACAATGTACACCAGTCGCATACTATCATCCTGCTGACACACGAACAGCATTAGTCTGATGGGCGAGCTATATGCATATATGCCACATAGTGCTTCCTCCATGGGAGCAGGAATCCTGGTCAGCCAGAGCTTCTGTTTAGTTGGAATTCTATTGAGTGCCCATTAGCAAAGTCCTCTGTGCAGATTCCATCACCATAGAGGGAACCCCACGCATCTACGTATGCTCAGACTGGTCCCAATCTTGCATTGGCCAGGGCGCATCATGGCCCGCATGTATGTCAGTGGCTATGGGAGCAGGTCTAGTCAGTGCTTTCTTGATAGCCTCTTCATGTATTCAGTGCTCATGCGTACTGAAAACCAGAATCAATGAGCATCAGCCCCACTGATAAGCTGTATGCATTGATGGGTTGT
Organism: Podarcis cretensis; assembly: GCF_951804945.1. NCBI lineage: Eukaryota > Metazoa > Chordata > Lepidosauria > Squamata > Lacertidae > Podarcis > Podarcis cretensis. The sequence goes on along the minus strand of NC_137170.1, from coordinate 113,461,884 downwards.
GCCATTTCAAGCTGCAGGTGGAAGGGGTGTGTAGAATGTTTGAATGTTTCCTCATCCCACAGCACACATTCAAAACTAGCACATCGGGGCGAAAGCTGTAGGGTACCCTATTCTACCTTTGAATTTGCATGGAGTACCGTATTTTTCGTTTCATACGATGCACTTTTTTCCTCCTAAAAGGTAAGGGGAAATGTGAGTGCGTCTTATGGAGCGAATTGCACTGCACAGAGAGGGAGAGCTGCGCAGAGAGGGAGAGCTGCGCAACACCCGTTCAGCGAAGCGGGAGGAGGAACAGAAGGAGACCCTTCTGTTCCTCCTCCCGCTTCGCTGAAGGGGTGCTGCGCAGCTCTCCCTCTCTGTGCAGCGCCTCTCCGACACACCTGTCCTGCGAAACTGGAGGAGGAACAGAAGGGTCTCCTTCTGTTCCTTCTCCAGCTTCGCTTGAAGGGGCGCTGCGCAGTTCTCCCTCTCTGTGCAGCGCCTCTCCTGCGATGGAGAGGTGCTGCGCACAGAGGGAGAACTGCGCAGCGCCCCTTCAGCCACGCGCTTGCCCTGGCTTCTGCCTTAGCCGTGCACAGCCTCTTCGGGCAGGGGGAGCCTTCATCCCGCTGCCCTGAAGAGGCTTGGCGCGGTTATCCCAGAAGCCAGAACAGCCACATGGTATCCCAGAAGCCAGATCCCTCTTGCCTTTCTGGCTTCTGAGATTCAGAATAATTTTTTCTTGTTTTCCTCCTCCCAAAACTAGGGCCTTATGGTCCGGTGCGCCTTATGGAGCAAAAAATATGGTAAATTATATGAGGGGAAGTAGTCTGAAATGGTACAGCCCAAGAACAGATACCTCACCTCAAATGAGGCTTTTGCTCATTGTAGCTCTTAAGACCTCATTCTAAAGGTGTTTGTAAAGCTGAATATCTGCTGCCTCGGAAATGAGGAAACGGCAAGCTGGACAATGAAAGATGGACAATTTTAAATGCAGCAAGTTTTTTATTTTTAAGAGAAAGGGTCAGAGGACAAGTTACTCAGATGCCTGTTCTACCAATTAAAGGAATATCTCTTAAGAACAGCAAAAAAGAAACACACACACTTGCGTTCAGCTGAGCCTGTAGGGGCCACTGATACTCCACTGAAACTTCTTTAATGTTTACAAAGCTGAATTCTTTCATTTGTGACTCAGCATTCCTACATGCTCATTTCCAAGTAAACAGTCAGCAGAGGTGTGTGTGTGTGTGTGTGCTCCCATTGAAACATGTAATTACTAAGGAATGAGTTTGAAAAACCATGCCATGCCAATGTACCTCACAGAGGGCAATAAATAGAGCCAATGTTTTAGTAGTCAATTCCAGTTAGGCATCTCGCTTCCCTTTTACAGATGTCCGTATGGCTATACTGGAAATTACTGCGAAGCAGGATTGTCGCGAGGTGTGCCTCCTGGGACAAGTAAGCTTTGAACTATACTTTTATCCAGAATAACCAAGCACAGGCCTGAAAACATTTGCATGAGAGAGCCAATCTATAAGTTATTCTTGAGGCAGTGTTGACATCTGAGCGGTATCTTCCGTATTGTTCGCTTACCCTTTGTCTTCTTTGGTAGCAGCAGTGGCCGTGTTGTTGACCATCATTCTGACAATCATCATTGGATCGCTGGCTGTGGGAGGCTTTTTAAATTACAGACGGACGGGCTCTCTCTTACCTTCGCTTCCCAAATTTCCAAGGTAGGTATTGCAAGGTCTAAATGTCTCAATATATTGCTGTTGTACACATTAAAGGTGTTAAAAGTGGTTCACAATGGCCTCTGCTAATAACAAGCAACAAAACCATACATGTTTCGAAGCATCATTTCCTGCAGCTGCAAGTCCTATATATATGCTTACCTGTAAGTCCCACCGTGTTCAGTGTGGTTCACTTGCAAGAAAAATATGCTTAGAGTTGCTTTGAATTGGAGGAAGAGCAAGAATTTATTGACACTCTTAGAAACATGAAGTCACAGTAGACACAACTCTATGTGCATTTTCTGGTTCATGTCTCTGGGATTTCAGATTTAGCTACTGATACCTTGTGAGTGCTGGACTCCAGTGCCTAGATTGCTTTCCACTTGTCTCTGCATACCAATAATCAATAGCATTGTCCTTCACAAAGTCTTTGTTGAAAACTGACGGCATCATCCAGCTGTCGCTCAACTGTTCATCCCGGATAACAAATAAAGAAGTTTTTAGTTATGTTGGCTATCTGCCATGTCTTTGTAGAGCCCTATTTGCCCTTCCAATACATACCCAGACGTTCTTCACGAGTCAGCTTATAGAAGGGACAGAGCAAGAAACATGGGTACAGGGGCTGTCTGTGTTCAAGATTGGAGGTGCCATGTGTAGCTTTCGCAGTGAACCCATATATCTTGCCATATCAACAAATCCACACTTTTCCAGCCCTTACCTCTGAGGACATTTGTCTCACGGTAGAGATATGTTTAAGTGACTCAGCTTAAGTAGCAATGGAGACTTCTGCTTGCAGTGTTAGAAATGCCTTTCTTCAAGAAATAGTTTGACTTTTCTTTTTTTAATCATATGAGTTATTATTACCACATCAGTTCCAAACAATTAAAACTTGATTTAAAAAAGACACGATGAGGAGGTAATGTTTATTAAACCATCTTCTGCTGGTTGTTGTTTTTTTTTTTTTTTTTTAAAAATGTTCTTATTTTCAAAGCCTAAGCATTCTTGTAAAATCCACGGAAAATGGCAGTGGGGTAACATTCCGCCCTGGAGCTGATGTGACCATGGACATTGGTGGGTCTGGCTTTGGAGCGGAATCTGCTATTGACAGAGCAATGCAAATGGTAAGAATTCCCCCCCCCTTCCCATATGAAGTGTCTCATTTTGCCCTCTCACCGTAGTATTGTGATGGGGAAATGCTTTGCCTACCAAAAATGGGCATACTTTGTAAAATGAGGGTCACACTTCCAGAACAATCCTAGCTATTGGTACATGTTTCCCCCAATCCAAACATTTAGAGAAATTTAGCTTACTCCATCCTTTTCCCCCGGGCTGAGTGTTTGCAAGGTTGCTAGGTCACGTGCCTGAGCTGAAAGGAGGTTGGAGTAGGTGTAAGTCTCTCCTTGCTCCCATGATTCCCCTGCCACACCACTTTTGGCGTAAGTAACACTGACTTGAGTTCCACCAGCTAAACCAGGTTGCAGAACTTACGCTGGCATATCTCCAGTTCAGCCAGGGTGAGAACTTAAAAGCAGCTTAGGCCCTCTGAGCCCAGAAATCCTCAGATCCACTGGATCCAAACTGTCTCACCCTGGTGGACCTTGGATTTGAACCACCCTGTTCACATGGAACTTCCCTTGCACATGTTCAGTTGAAATAAATGTGTGTGTTTAAGAGCCAGTTGTGTTTTCAGAGGTGGTTGTGCTGTCTCTGAATATTATATTGAAGATCCCGTAACTATGCCAAAAATCGCACCGGCAAATTCTCTACACATGGAATTGTTGGGGAATGTTGTACACTGGAATTCTAGTTGATCAGGAAACTGTAGGAGGGCTTTCTCTCTCTCTCTCTCTCTCTCTCTCTCACACACACACACACACACACACACACCTCCTGACCCTAGAATACATTTCCAGACAAATATAGGATATAGTAAATATTATTTTCTCAATGCAGGTTGCTCCAGGCCACAGTGGAATTGACATTACTATCAACTGGCACTATTGAGGTTTCATATCCTAAAACGCACTGCCTTTCAGCCTCCTTGTGCAGGCTGATCTTCTGCCATTGAGAGGAAAAACAGACTCTGGCTCTCCTCTGTCCATTTCTGTTCCTTCAAAACAGGAAGGCAGCTGGCGGTGCCTTTGACAGAGAGCAGTTTCATGTCCTGCCTTTTCTGCCTCATAGGCCCTGAGGAAGAGAGTTCAGTTCCCCATTTTCCCGTAATTTTCTTGCCAGCTTTTAGACGGCATGTTTGCAGTATTCTTATTGTTAGTTCCTTAAAATGGGTTTTTTACGGTATTCCCCTAGGAGGTGAATCTCTTCCATTGTCAGATACTCATTTGAAGTTTCAGCCTACCCTTCCACATTCCAACTAACCTTCTGTCCTCAAGGAGAACATAAATTACCAGTCTAAAACAAAGACTAATGCACATGCCCTCCAAAAGTAGCCATTTTCCCACCATGAAAAATAAATAAATCCTCCTGTTTTTCATTAATTAGCTGATTCTTTGGGGGGGGGGGTTGAACCCAAGAGAGGGAGCTTGCAGCCTTCCAGTGATTGTTGGACTCCGAAGCCCATCAGCCCCAGCCAGCACAGGATGATGGAAGTTGTAGTCCAATCATATCTGGAGGGCCACAGGTTCCTGCATCCCTGCTCTACAGTGCGGTATCTATTTGGAAATTATGGTTTTGGGTGTATTTTCTTGCAAGATGTTTGATTTGTAGAACCTTGCCTTCTGTTGCGTGGCATTTTTTAGTGACTGATGGGAAAATATTTTTATTTTTACCAGTTGAAATGATTTATGTAGCATCATCCTTCAGCCACACTTAGGAGAATTGGCTTGATTTGATAATCTTATACACTATTCTTTTCATATGTCACTGGAAACAATAATGTATAGTAAATTCCATGCTGGGTTGAATATATTCTAGAGTATATAATGCTTATATTTTGGTTTTTTTCTTTTTAAAAGAGAGAAAATATTTATCCCAGAAGAATTAAAATTACATGGAATTCTTATGTTACTGTTACGTTTTGCTTTAAGAATTTATAAAATTAATGTGTGGTATTCAGCTATATTTTACTCAGAGGAGACCCAGTGAAATTAATGACCATGACTAGGTTGGGTTCATTAGTTCCACTCTGCTTAAAACTTTTTTGAAAACCACACAATATTATTTGGAAGTGAGCATCTCACTGTTGTTCTCAGAATGAAAACTTTGCTGTTGAAACTGGGAAGCAGCCAATCACATTTGAGAACCCGATGTACACGACGAAAGACGGAGGAGCTGGGGACATGAACGTAGTCCCTCCCACACAAGTAAGGGACAAACATAATAGGTGGTCTTTAATATTTCTTAGCCTATTAACCATTTGATACTGCTTTCACCAGTCTTCCTTCTTTGGAAAGTACATCTGTAGGTTTGAAGATGTTTGAGAGCAAGGCAGGCAGCCCAAGACAGCACTAGGGCCTGCTCTGCTCAGATTGTCCCATTTCTCTCTCTCTCTCTCTCTCTCTCTCTCTCACACACACACACACACACACACACACACACACAGAGCACCCAACGGACACCATCTTTTCCTGTGAGGAGAAGGAGGAAGAGAAGAAGGGAGGCAGGCAGAGAAGACACCAAGGGGCTCCTTCAATTAAACTGTCCCCTCCTTCCCAACCTTGGTATCCCAGAGCAAGCTGGTCAGTAAATCGCACAATTCAAAGCTGGAGTTAGTGAAACACAATCTTCACAGACTTGGCTGAGTTTCTGGCCTAGTGGAACGCAGCAGCTCATGCCCTGTAGGTCCCTACTCCATGAAATCTGTTGCCAAGACTAAAAGTCTCTGCCTCCCAGCAGCCATATTTACGTCTCCTGCTCTCCAAAGTTTCTTGCAAGCAATTGGAGACTGTGCCTGTGTGGCGCTAATCTCACCTCCTCTCTCTTCATGCCTTTGCTGGTTCTGGGAGACCAGTGAGGAGAGGAGCTTGTCACAGCAGCAGCAGGAGACACCTGTTCCTCTTCACCAGCCTGATTCATATCTGCCTCTTGACCTCCCTCTTCCTACTCTCCTGCTTCAGCATCTGCCTCTGCCCCCTGATTCTTGACTTCCCTCTGCCACAGACTCTCCCTGCTCACTAAACCCTGTTACTTCTTCATCTTCCAACACCTCCTCCTCCCAGCCTTCTCCCTCTTCTCTCCGTGATCACTCATCACTGTCCCGCCACCACTCCCTTGGTGGTTTCCCAGCTGGTTCCTCCCACCATTCCTCTGTGTCCAACCAGTCCATGACACCTGGTCAATGTTACATTTTATATTATTTGCTTTAGTATTTATTTTTTAAAAATTAAAACCACCTTGAGTGCAGTTAGTATATAAATGCAATAAAGAAACAAAATAGCTTGCATGTTTTTGCTGTTTTCTCAAACACTTTTGTGTCAACAGGTAACAGCTTCCAGCAGCGAAGGGAATGAAAATTTCGAGAATCCAGTATATGCCACGCCAGTATCTCCCAGTGCTCCTCAGCCTCCTGCAAGTACAGATGCATCACCGGTAATAGAAGGCTGTTCCTGCAAAATGTGCCAGGATTGAATATGGAGAATGAGGCATCCTGCTTAGTAGAGCCCTTGGATGTCAAGCTCTGTGTGCCATACAGCGCTTGATTCATGAATGTGGGATATTCAATTTTAAGCACACTCGGAGCCAGACCCATTGAAATCAATGGCGTCAGTAACTTAAGTGCATTGATTACAATGGGTCTGCTCTAATTATTGCTTCATTGGATATCATCCAATAATATTTGCCTTCCATGATACTGCATATAATTTAGATATGTACCAAGAATGCTTTGTTTACAAAAACTAAAGGTGGACATCACTTGTAAATATCTGCATCTTTATGCCTGTTTATTTCTCCTCTTACACCCATTCTTGCCCTCTTGTGTCTCACTTTATGCACACTTTGGCCTGGTTCAGATCTGATAACTAAAAGTTGTGCCTGTTTAACTCCACCATGCATCTGTTTTAGTCTTTCCTCTCTCCACCTTTGCCTCAGTCTGTGCTGCAGGAACCGTGATGATCATCCTTGTCATTTGGTTAAACCAGGTGCTAAATAGTCAGACTTTTTTTAATTTCTTGGAATAGTTTCGTTTTTCAGCTTCTGTTTGTTGAATCACCATTGATCTAAAAATAAGTGCAAAGTCTCAAACTTCTTTTTTTACACTTCCAGGAGTCAAAGTGGAGCTTCTTTAAAAGAAAACTGAAGCAGAGTACTAACTTTGAAAATCCAATCTATTCAGAGGTAAAGTCAATTTGCTCAAATTCATTATTGGCACACACACAAAAAAGGCAGTGCCGGATGACATCTGTCTGTCTGTCTCTTGGTTTGTCATTATGACAGATGGATTAAAACATAAAACTGGCATGGACCCCTAAAATGCTGATGAATGGGTAATGAACTTGGGAGACCTCTATATTGCAACAATGCTCTTACATCAGCTTTAAGATCTCAGTTCTTTCATTGATGATAACCTGGGCCTGGCACAAGGACAAACAACCTTTTCTGATTAGAAGCCATTTTTTGAAGGGCATGGACCCTTTGATAAATGCCATGCGTATGAACATGAACCTCACCATGACAGTGGTAGGATTTGGGCTCCCAGGCCTTAGCCCAACACATCTCCCACTGGAATCAAGTGCTAAGAAGTAGGTCAGATTCTCTGGGGACCTCAGTTCAGCAGGGATGCCCTCTGCTGCACTGCTCTCTTTCTCAGCAGTGTGTACTCTGGAATGTGTAAGATAGTAGAATTCTGGGCATAGCAGAAAGGATTGCTGCATGTCCTGTAAGATTATTGGATATGAGACTACAGGCAGAGATCATTTTGTGTGGGGGCTCCGTTCCTGACTCCCATGTGCATCAGCAGAGCTTGCATAAGTCCCCATCCCCACCCCTCCCGTTCCACTCTGTTTTTGAGCCACTTCCGGATTGGCAGCAACAAGCATGTGAATGATTTGCTCCTCAACCAGAGGCACATAAAGTGTTCGCTGCTGGTACATATGTACTGATCAGTTTTGTGGCAATACATTCCACAAGAGGAAGGAATGAGGACTGGAGATTACAAAGAGTAGAATGTGCGTACGTAGATATATGAGTTACATAACTTGAGTCACAAAGGAAGAGGAGAGGGAGCATGAGACGGGAATTAAAGCACTCTGGTCACTAGTAGGTCTCCCTGATACACCATTCACTGCAGATTAGTAGGCCCGTCCCCAAGCTTCATTTCTGCCGCTGCACCCCCTTTCTGAAGTTCTTCAGTTTCTCTCCCCCCCACCCACAAAGAGAACACTCTACTTTTCTCCTCCACAAGCTTGGAACTGCCCCTGACAACAAAGTCAGTGTCACCATCTCTTAGCCTAATCTACTTCACAGGGGTCTTGTGAGGATTAAGTGGGGAGGTGGGGAACCATGTCCACCGCCTTGAGATCCTTGGAGCAGCAGTTCTCAACCTGTGGGTCCCCAGATGTTGTTGGACTGCAACTCCCATCCCTGAACTTTGGCCTTGCTAGCTAGGGGTGATGGGAGTTGTAGTTCAACAACATCTGGGGGCACACAGGTTGAGAAAGGCTGCCTTGGAGGATAAATAAAATTCTCAATCCGCCTTCAGATCCTTCCTCAGTACCCACCATGTTTGTGAAGCCTTTGCCACAGGCCCCTAGTTCCCATGCCCAGGTGTAACAGAGCCTGTAACTAAGTCTATGTATTAGTGACTTGCTGCTTGCTTCCCTGTCTCCACTGCCTCTGCCATTTCCCCTGTGTTGAATGATAGATTTTAGGTCCCTCAGACCTATTCTCTACTCTGTAAAGCACGTTAAGCAATAGATCAACACACACACAGAATGTGTGTGTGTGTGTGTGTGTGTTGATCTATTGCTTATGTCACTAAAACTGAGGCGTCAATTGAGGAGAGCTATGTTCAGAGCATATCGTACAATACATTTTGTTGTTTCAGATGGATAAGGAACACAGGGGAGATGCTGAAAGTGTCCCTCCCCCATCTCCATCACTGCCTCAGAAGATCATTCTCAAAAGAGATCAACCGTTAGCCTATACAGCAACTGAGGATTCGTTCAAAGACACCGCCAATCTCGTCAAAGAGGACTCTGTTGTATAACTAGCTCAAATAGGGAATAATTAGGCACACTCGTTTGCACATATATTTTTGTAAACAGAAGGAGGAAAAAAAATGGTTCACATCTCTTTATAAAGAAATATATTTAGCCTTTAGCTGGAGACTTCTGTTGAAACCATGCCTTGTTGTTATTATTTTTTACACATGTCAATGCCTATTTTTATGAGCAATTATCACGGTGTACTATATGTATATCTTTGCACTGACACTCTCTGAAAGTAATGTTATAAATATACTGTACATTTGTAAATTTCTGAAAGATTATCTGGATGTCGATGTTTTCGTATGAATCTATTCTGAAACTGCATCATGAGGGGTGCGCCCCCTATGTAATTAATTATACTAAATAATATAGAGGAGAAGGTGGTGGCCCTCTGCTGAGTTGCAACAACCTTCAGAGCATATATTTATAGGCAGCGCTCTGCTAAGTCTGCACTGGTGCTTCTATCCTTCTCTGTTTTACATACCAGAGCATATGAAAAATAGGTGCCTCTTTGTATGATAAGAAACAGAACATGAACACTTTCCACAACTCTTTTCTTGGGCAACAAAAGAATTACAAGTGGCACAGAATGTTTTTCTCGGGCTAATATTTTTCCTGCTGGGAATAGAATCCTTCTTTCCCTCAGACATCATCTTTTCCTTAAGGTCCCAGTTTTATACACTGTCATTCCAAATGTCTGTAGGAAGCTGGGGTGTGCTTTACATTTTTGCTGCATCCACATTTAATTTAGCAACTTGTTTTCCTGGTCATCAATGGAAGAGTTCTATTCTCAGCTGAAGCCTCTGCAAGTCATTTGTGTATGGTTAAAACCAATTTTAGTCTGCTATCCAAAATGCTTGATTTCTGTGCCATAGCAATATGAACAATACTGGTACGCTTTAAAATGATCTGTCTCTGATGTTTTTCATGTGAACATTTTTGATATTTGTCAACTATTTATTTCCTGATCTGGGCAACAATAGAAAGGGAAACCATTTTTACTGATACAGCCTTGTACTATACATCTTGTTAGTTTTTACTACTGATCAAGACTGCTTTGTAGCCATAATTTGAACCCCTTCAGGAAAATTGTATGTGCCACTCCAGGAATAGTCTGAGCTGCCATTTAGTGTTCTTGACCTAGCTACTCAGAATAACACCAGGCTTCGAAATTCATAACAGACTAGACTTCTGCTGTTTGGAGCACGTGTATATGTGTGTGTGTGTGTGTGTGTATATATATATATATATATATATATATATATATACCTGAATTCTCACAAGTCAAATGCTATCCCTCTTTTAATATGCTTGGTTTTATTACCTTGATACGTACTTTGATTAGAAAACTGGAAAATGCTGCTGCTGAATAAATCTAATGTGTGTTTTATCATTGCCTGTGTTATCATTGATGGACTGTAGAGCATTGAGCCACATTCTCATCTACTGGGTAGAATTCAGAAGTCAGAAACAACCACCATTTCCCCAAGGGTAGATATGCTTATACATAGTTTGTAGTTCGAAAGAAAATTGCAGAAAAGGGAATTTGCAACACAATCGCGTGCATATCGGAAAGATTTGAAGTGGTCATTTGCTGTGGCATGACTTTATTTTTTAAAGAGGTGTGAACTCCCCAAATTCTTATTTATTTATTTTTAAGCACAGATAAGTTCAGGAACCTGGAACAAGAAAACTTCAACTTAAAAAAAAAAAATCCCTATGAATGCTTTCTGAAAACTTTTGTTGTTGATTAAGCAATATATAAAACTTATCAAATAAGATAAAATAAATGTACACTGTTCAGTTCAGGTCCATGGGATTGTTAGCAGCCAAATGCAAGTAAGTAGAAATAAGTCTGCAGAGGGTGATCATGGTGGAAATGCTTTGTGGCTGAATCAAGGCGTTTTCCTCTCTTAAGGACACGGTTGTCATTTATTGTGAGACAGAGCTAGTGATTGGCCACGGTGCCCCTCCTTTGTATTGTGGTGACTTCAAATGCACTTACTTAGTCCAAGCACAGAAACGTCAATAGCCACATCCATAATCACATAGAAGACCTATTCAGGTAGCTTTTCAGCAAAGAGGTCAGTTGCAAAACTGCCTGGCAGGAGGAGTAAAGGTCTGTTGCTGCCAAGAATGGAGAAGTTTGATTCAGTACATGTTTAAAGCTGAATCTATCGGATTCACACTTCCCCCAAATGATATGTGAACTAAAATTGCTGGCCATTTATGTGTGTGTGTGTGTATTATTGAAAAGTGTTCAGTTTTAAAGAAATAAAGTGGTGCAAAGGAAAAAAAGGAGAAAGCTAGCCTTAGAAATTTGCATGCACCTGGATTTTGTGGTATAGTTCTCCAGATGAACAATGTTTATCAAAATGTATATATTATGGGAACGGCATAATATATAATAATGATGTTGTTAGTGAAAAATAACATCCCAAGTGCATTATATTAGGGTAAATGGCTTGCAAAAATGTACATTAGTCAAAGCTGTGTATTAAAATGTGCTTATTAGAAATTTGCACTAAAATGCTGATGAATGGGTAATAAACTTGGGAGACATCTATATTGCAACAGTGCTCTTGCATCAGCTTTAAGATCTCAGTTCTTTCATTGATGATAGCTTGGGCCTGGCACAAGGACAAACAACCTTTTCTGATTAGAAGCCATTTCTTGAAGGGAAGTTCCATTTAGGTATCTTTCAAGGCATTTAACAGAAATCTAATTTCAATATCCTGAGCCCTGCTTGGCATTCACACAAAGTAGCATGGAAGAAAATATGGGATTTTCTTGAGCTGCTGTACTGTCCTGTTGTGTGGCTTTCTCTCTTTCTGGTGAACGGAGGTAAACTTTAATTGAGCTAGTTTTTAATGATTAATCAGAAAACCTTAAACAAACAAAACCTTTATCCTGTTCCTTTTCCAAGACCATTGTGCCCATCAAATCATGTACTGAACCAATAATTTCCTAATAGAAAAAAATCTAAGAAGCTCGGCATTGTAAACTCTTTGGGCTTAATTTGTGCCAAGACTCACTCCCAGCATGAGCATTTCCCTCAACACTGAGCAGTTGTATTTTATTTCATTTAGATTTGTATCACTTCCAGCTCTACAATCCTATGATTTTGTGATTAGAAATTTCAGAGAAGTTATATTCACCAGGCAAGATAGAAGAGTCTATAAGAGCACCGTGGAGACAACAGTTTGCTTCAAAATGTTGGCACATTCTGGTAACCGTATATGCACCCAATACAAAGAAAGCAGATTTCTTTAAAAAACTGGAGCAAATGTTATTAGAACTAGAAAACCACAAGTTAGTTCTGCTTGGAGATCTGAATGGAGTACCATCTCCAGAATTAGACAGAAATGGGAAAAAGAGGAAATCGAACCAAGGGAAACTCCCCAAATCATTTAATAATCTACAAGAGAATCTGGACCTAATTGATATCTGGAGGCATAAAAATCCAATAACGAAACAATTCACGTACTTTTCAGAACCACATCAGAGTTGGGGCAGAATCGATCAGATCTGGGTTTCAAGTGAATTATCAACAAGAACAATGAAATGTGAAATACAACCCAGAACCCTTTCTGACCATAATCCAATACTGTTGGAAATAAAATGTAAATCATCTGGCCCATATAGATGGAGATTGAATGAATATTTACTTGAAAATGAGGATATAATTGAAAAGGCTAAGATTACCCTTAAAGAGTATTTTGAAATGAACCTGAATAAAGAAACAAAAATTAATGTAGTCTGGGACGCCAGTAAGGCGGTCCTAAGAGGATTGTTTATTTAGCAAAATGCATTCAGAAAGAGATTAAGAGAATCAAAGAGGGAAGAAATAGTCAAGCAACTGGGGGAATGTGAGAAAAAATTAATAACGAACCCTAGTGACGAAAGGACCAAACAAATCTATAAAATGTTGCAGATGCAATACTCGATATTGATAAGTCAAGAGGTAGAATGGAGAATTAGATCAATGAAGCAAAAGTATTTTGAATCTGCGAATAAAACGGGGCGGTTACTGGCGTGGCAACTTAGAAAAAGGAAAAAACAGAACGTGATTAACAAAATCCAAGTAGAAGGACAAATACTTGAGGACCCCGCTAAAATAGAGGAAAGGTTTCTTCAATTTTACAAAAACTTGTATAAAAAGGAAGAGGAAGACACGGAAGAAATTGATAAGTACTTGGAAAAGAATAGAAAAGAACAGCTGACGGATGAGGAGAAAAACTACTTAAACAAACCAATAACGGTTGATGAGATCAAGGAAATAATTAAGAGGATGAAATCAGGGAAAGCACCAGGCCCTGATGGGCTATCCCAAAAGTACTACAAAGTCTTAGAAGAATATCTGGTCCCGGTTCTCTGCAAAGTAATAAATAATATCCTACAAGGAGGTTCGGTGCCTGACTCTTGGAAAGAGGCGCACATCACGTTAATCCCCAAATCAGATCTGGATAAGCTGGACATAAGAAACTATAGGCCGATATCACTACTCAATAATGATTATAAAATATTTGCAGGAATAATGGCAAACAGGCTTAAAGAATACCTATCGAAATCTATCCATAAAGACCAAACAGGATTTCTCCCTAACAGGCATTTAAAGGACAATGTAAGACATATAATAAATATTATGGAGTACCTGGAATTTAAGATCGATGTCCCCGCAGCCCTAATTTTCATTGATGCCGAAAAGGCATTTGATAATGTGTCATGGAGGTTTCTACTAAAAGGTATGGAGAGGGTTGGTATAGAGGGGCCCTTTTTGGAGGGTATAAGGGCGATCTACGCAGAACAAAGGGCCAAACTAATTATTAATAACAATTTAACTAGCTCATTTGTGATCTCGAAGGGTACAAGGCAGGACTGCCCTTTATCCCCCCTCCTATTTATTATGGTACTGGAAGTGATTACAAATAAGATCAGGGAAACGCCCGAAATAAAGGGAATTAGAGTAGGGGACAAAGAATATAAACTAAAAGCATATGCCGACGATTTGGTGATATCGTTAGGAGAACCAGTAGTGAGTATCGGTAAAGTTATAGAGTTGCTTGAGGAGTTTGGAAATCTGTCCGGCTTTAGGCTAAACAAAGTCAAAACTAAAATGCTGACAAAGAACTTAACTAAAGAGCAAAGCAATCTGCTAGAGTCGAAAACAGGAATTAAGGTGGTGAAGAAGGTGAAATACCTGGGCATTTGGATCTCCGTGAAAAATATAAATTTAGTAGAAGACAACTACAAAAAGACCTGGAAGGAGATTAAAAAAAGATCTGGACACCTGGGGCAGGTTAAGATTGTCTTGGTCGGGCAGAATGGCTGCAGTTAAAATGAGTATTCTCCCAAGGTTGCTGTTCCTTTTTCAGAATATTCCGGTGATTAGGGGCACGACAGCATTTAAGGACTGGCAGAGAACCCTGTCCAGATTCATTTGGCAGGGCAAGAGAGCAAGAATTAAATTTAAATTACTTACAGACCGTAGTGACAGAGGAGGATTTGCCGTTCCTAATCTGAAACTTTACTATGAGGCCGCGTGTCTGTGTTGGATCAAGGATTGGATTGCCTTGAAAAATGTAGACCTGCTGGATTTGGAGGGGTACGATGCCAGATTTGGCTGGCATGCGTATCTATGGCAAGATAAGGAAAGAGCCCATAAAGGATTCTCCAACCACATATTTAGAGGTGCACTACTCGAGGTATGGAACAGAAATAAGAAACTTCTAGAAAAAGACACCCCGTGGTGGTTATCACCAGTTGATATTCTGACAATTAAAAAACCTAATATGGAAGGTCAAAGATGGACCTATGAGGATCTATTGGTAAAATCAGATAAAGGGTGGAAGCTCAGACCCTATGAAGAACTGAAGGATAAATTAACAACCTGGTTGCAATTTTACCAAATTAACTCCCTATGGAATGAGCATAAAAAAATAGGGATGAGCGAGAAAAAGTCCAGATTTCAGGTGGAAATAATAGAAGGAAACTCCAAACTCCTATCTAAAATGTATAGTCAACTATTAGATTGGGATATGAAGGATGAAGAGGTAAAGGAGGTGATGACCAAATGGGCCATAGACCTTGGTTACAATCTGGACTTCGACAGATGGGAGAAACTCTGGAATAAGGACATGAAATTTACAGCATGTGTTGACCTTCGAGAAAACTTACAAAAAATGATGTACAGGTGGTATCTTACCCCTGTGAAACTGGGGAAAATGTATAAGACGGGGGACAAGTCTTGCTGGAAGTGCAGGGTAAAGGAAGGAGACTTCCACCATATGTGGTGGACCTGCGAAAAAGTGAGAAGGTTTTGGGGACTTATCTATGACGAGCTAAAAAAGATCTTGAGATATACCTTCCCTAAAAAACCCGAAGCCTTCCTTCTAGGGATGGTTGGGAAGGAGATTAGACAAGAAGATCAAACCATGTTTCAATACGCAATGGTAGCAGCCAGGATACTGCTGGCGCAAAACTGGAAAACCCCTAATATTCCAACCATCAGGGACTGGCAATCCAAATTATTCGAATATATAGAGTTAGCAAGGATGACACAGAAGATCAGGCAGCAGAAAAATGAAAAATTTATTAATGACTGGAGCAAATTTTTTATATATATGGAAACAAACTTAGGAAATATTAAAATTTCAGTGGGCGATACATAAAGTTTGAGAGGTGTAAATAAAGGAGATAAAAATACCCCGTAGGAAGATAATGTGGGATTACAACTCAAGCCGTTTTGAAGGGAAGTCAATCACTGTTGGTGACGGGTGGGTGTGTTCTTTGTTAGTGTTTTTTGGTTGTTGTATTTGTTGGTGAGTTTGGGTCTTGTTTTTTGACGTTGTTTACCTTTGTTTTCCTTTGTTTTTGCTTTGTTTTTTATGTTTTTCTTTGTGATTTTCTTTTCTCATGAAAAAGAGCTTAATAAAAATAATTTAAAAAAAAACAAAATGCAGGCACATTCACTTTCCTTAAACATCTATTTGATATCTTTTTGCTGGATTACTGTCACCCTCTGGAACTGGAAAAAGCATTCTCAGCATCGCATCAGAGAGGAACGTGGGGGCATAGGAGAGCGGGAGCCACAATAACTTGGCATCCCATCCAACTCCATAGCGCGTCCTTGGGTACTTGGCGGTCAAGGCATGCTCCATACACTTTGTGACCTTAGAAACATCAGGATCACACAGCCTTCTCATGGATAGCCTTTGCAGCCTTAAATCTGCTAGGAAGATAAAAGACCCCATCAAATCAAGTGAAAATCCAGATTTTTAAAGCTAAGGGAACAGAGATCAAGACACAACTGTAGTTCTAAAGCAGCGATGCAAACACTTTACCCCACTAGTCATGCTCCGCATAAAACTCAGCAACTCCTAATTCATTCAACAGCAGTCAGGTCTGCATAAAATACAGCGTGAAACCCCATTACCTGCAGCTAACACAATTTCTTGAGTCATCTGTGCACCTGTTTTTCTAAATGTGTCCCATGGGGTGTCTTGCTGTGCCAGTCTTGTCCTAGAGGTACCATTGTGAAGTTGCATTTTGCCAGTTTCTGTTCGTAGTAGCACATTAACAGTTTGGACAAAATGGGAGGACTTTCAGCACTGAAGATGCTGATTCAGTAAGGCTCAGCAGCTTGTTAGATCTTGCCTGCCTCACAATTCACCAAGATTATTTTACACTCAGAAGGTGCCCTTCCGTTTCCCTTGTCAATGCAATCCAGTTTAAGAGACGGCATATACATATAGCAAGATATTTTGGATGCGACCTGTAATGTTTGACTATAACAGGATCTATAAGACCTCCCTAGATCCTAGATCACCCATTCCCACCACCCTTCTGAGTAATACCCCTCCCCACCTTCTCACTATATAGAAGGGTCTGGTGACTTCTGTTTCAGTGTATCTGAAGAAGTGTGCATGCACACGAAAGCTCATACCTAGAACTAACTTAGTTGGTCTTTAAAGTGCTACTGGAAGGAATTTTTTTTCTTTTCTTTTGTTTTGACTATGGCAGACCAACACGGCAACCTACCTGTCCCTAGATCCTGTGAAAGCTAAGTTGAAGAGCATAGGTGAAGTTATGGCAGGTGAAGTTATTTGCCTACCTAGTTGTCTATCATGTAATTGACTCTCCAAGGTCTCAGGAAGAGATCCTACCTACTGCCTGCTACCTGGTCCTTTTAATTGGAGATGCCAAGGATTAAACCCAGGGCCTCTGGTATGCAAAGCTATGCACTACCATTGAGCTATGAGTTGGTGCTCCAAATAATAATTCCCCATGGTCACTTTTCTCTGCCTTCATGAAGTGTGATCTTTTGAAAACGCATGTATCTCCCAATGCATTTGATCAATGGCATTCCAACTCGGGAAACAGTTCAGGCTCCCTCCCACCCCACCCCATACCTCCCTATCGAAACCGAAGCTCTTTCCCATCACAGTCAACAAAATGATTCGAAGCTGGAAATCATTCATTTTCAAAAAATTAAGTTTGGTATAACGCCAAGTAATCCTTGCAGAAATCATCACATAATTGGAATAAAATGCAGGCATTCAAACCATCCCAAATTTTTGTGCTGGACATTTGCACTTACAATCAAGGAAGTATTTCTCCCCGTATGAGTCTCTGGCCTCTGGAGTCAGCTGGTTCCACAGTCTTTGTAGGTCTCTCTCAATGTCCCCTATATTAGTTACTCCTGTCTTAAAGAATCCTGGCTCGATAATGCTCACCTTTACTCCGAAATGATGCATATCCCTCCTAAGAGAAAAATTTTAAAAACTCATCAGTTTGTGGTGGGTTTTACCAATCCAATTAATGGTGCAATCTTAAGGCTGTGGGGCAGGTGAAACTGAAGAGGATGCACGTGGCATATGCAATGTCCTGCTGGATGTTAATAAAAGAATGGTAAAAGTTAGGCCACGTGAGTCTTATTTGTTTGCTTATGGTTCCCTTCCCATTGGAATAAATGGGATCAAGCTATACCAGGCAGAGATTAAGATCACCTGCTGCTACCCAAGATCCTCTTAGCCAGAGATGTTGAGGATTGAACATGGGACCTTATGCATGTCAAGCAGACAGTGCTGGCGTGTTGGCTTCTCACCCAGAATGGGGTCCTGTAGGTGGAATCTGTGCCTGCATATTGCCTCCTGCAAATCCAAGATTGTGCCACCATTACAGGAAGCAAATGCTCCTGACTTAGCTTTTTCCATGCTGTAGCCCTGATGCATCCTCTTCCACAGTAATCCTACAACTGACTATTATAAATAGTTGTGACAAATGAGTTTTGACCTTCCTGTCTTCTTTTCCACGTGAACCCACAATTATACTTTTCAGTCAGTTCAGCCTGAGTTGCAGGCAGTCACAGATGTGATTGAACTTTCTGACAGTAAGAACTGTTGGACAGTGGAGCAGACTCCTTCAGGAGGTGGTGAACCCTCTTTCCATTGGAGGTTTTTAAACAGAGGTTGGGTGGTCATCTGTCCCGGGTGCTTTAGTTGAGATGCCTGCATTTCAGGGGGTTGAACTCGATGATCCTTGGGATCCCTTCTACAACTCTATGATCACAGAGACAGTAGTAATCTACCATCTGTCACCCACAAGTCCACGGCAACTCACCGCAAAGTGTCAGAGAATGCCTCCACTCCCCATTTCGACACACAATAGCCACCCCCTAGAAATGCCAGGCGACCCAGAACACTTGACACGTTGACAATCCTTCCTTTATTTTTTTTCAGGAGGGGGAGGAGCTTCAAGGTAATCCCAATCAGCCCCATTAGATTGACATCCAGGGTTTTGTAGAAATCATCCAGCTGCATCCAGTCGGTGGGGGCCATGGGTATGGATCTCCCAGAGTTATTTACCAAGCCATACAGTCCTGTTTGAGTATTTTAGGAATAATAATAAAAAAAAATGTGAAGAAGCATGGACAGGATATCAGAGAATGAACTGGTAATGTGGGTTTGGAGACTTGTCCTGACCTCAGATTGTTACACTATATATCTATATATGAAAAATTTCTGGCTGTAATTTGTTACACTATGTATTCTTACACTAGCAGAAGTAAATGATATCACATGAACAATACTTTTATCTTGACATTTTGCACTGTGTATAATTGTGTTTTAAAAACTGAAATGAATCTAAAATGCATATACCTAGGGAATTCTGGAGCCCAGGTGCCTCAAATCAAGCTTAATGTTCGAGAAATAGCGTATGTCATTTAAACCCCACAGACGTTGTAGACCATCTGGACAAGTTTTGAGCAAACCATTCTGAATGGATGCTCAATTCAGGTTGCCTCGAGGTGCCCCCTGTCTTTTGAAAGCAAGGCTGCGTTCTATAGGCTGCTTACCTACACCCTCAGTTTCTGCCCGGACAAACTCCACAGCCTTGTCAATACTGCCAGGGTCCGTTAGATCAAGCTCCACAGTTTGCAATGACAAGGAAGTGTTGGCTAGTAGCTCCTGGCTCCCTTCCTTTGAGAGACACGCAGCAATGATGCGGAATCCTTTCTGGTCGAGGTACTTAGCCAGAGCATGGCCAAAGCCACTGTCGCATCCAGTGATGACAATATACTTCCCCCTCAGTCCTTCCACTTTTAGGCAGTCTCTGATGAACCAGCAAACCGCGATGGAAAGGATGACAGCCATCATCCCTATCTGTCCGCCATCTGAAACAACATCAGGACAGCAGTGTGTGGACCTATCTGCCACAAGTGCCCCCTGTCTTTTGGGCACTTCACAGAGGCTTTTGTTTCCCGTTCCAGTTTCATTGAATCTTCCCATCAGTATAAGTTGGCAGTTAGAGACTTCTGGCACAACCTGAATAGTATCCAAGAGTAACATGCTTTGGAGGAGCAGATTCCTCCACAGCAGTTTCTCAATTGTTCTCTGCTGCTTTCAAGATGGCATCTGCTCTATATTGGCCACTAACTCCCATCTGAAAAACCCTTCAATGTGAAAAAAGGGAGCTCAGTTAGCAGTTGGGGCAGTGCCCATTGTGGTGAACATTCATTAGTATTCAGGGCAATGATGAACACAGGATAGTGAAGGGAGAGGGGAGGGGAGTTTGATGGCTCTCAAGTGATGTGGAGGACTGTGTTCTTTCTGTTACTTCCCACAATGCCATTCTGCAATGGAAACAGATCGCAACCCTGAGCAAACCGCAAACTTTGGGCTCTTTTTGGTGAGTATAATGACCCCTCTGCTTTGTGTTTTGTATGCTGATACTGGTGCTGACAATCTATAGTCTGATCTATCAGAGACTAGATTTAGCATGGTGTGAGAGTGCCTTTCTTTCTTTCTCTCTTTCTCTCTCTTTCTTGACTGCCTTTCATTAGCCTGACCATTGTAACAAAAATGTGTCACAGTGTTTATTCAGCAAGTGATGCCAAGGAAGTTTTCTATCTGCACATCTTTGTATATGAAGCATGCAAAACACATGTTTGCTTGGGCAAATGA
The DNA here is from genome assembly GCF_951804945.1 of Podarcis cretensis. Lineage (NCBI taxonomy): Eukaryota > Metazoa > Chordata > Lepidosauria > Squamata > Lacertidae > Podarcis > Podarcis cretensis. The sequence continues at coordinate 113,441,547 of NC_137170.1, read as the reverse complement.
ATGCTCTTAATTGTGAGGCGATGTAATGATGATATCTTGGCATGTTGTTAGAGTTACACAGGGAAGTTGTAAGCAATAAAGTCAGCAAATATAGCCAGAAACATTTACAGCAATGCTATTTCTCTATAAAGGGGACGCAGGTGGCGCTGTGGGTTAAAGCCTCAGCGCCTAGGGCTTGCCGATCGAAAGGTCGGCGGTTCGAATCCCTGCGGCGGGGTGCGCTCCCGCTGCTCGGTCCCAGTGCCTGCCAACCTAGCAGTTCGAAAGCACCTCCGGGTGCAAGTAGATAAATAGGGACCGCTTACCAGCGGGAAGGTAAACGGCGTTTCCGTGTGCGGCTCTGGCTCTGGCTCTGGCTCTGGCTCTGGCTCTGGCCAGAGCAGCTTTGTCACGCTGGCCACGTGACCCGGAAGTGTCTCCGGACAGCGCTGGCCCCTGGCCTCTTAAGTGAGATGGGCCCACAACCCCAGAGTCTGTCAAGACTGGCCCGTACGGGCAGGGGTACCTTTACCTTTACCTTTACCTATTTCTCTATAAAAAAAATTGGTGCCAGAACTCACCATGAATGCCTCCCTTATTCTTTTATAATGGCAATGGCGCCCACCTGAGAGGGGCCGGAACTGAGTTCCGGCTGAAAAAATGCCCTGATTTACAGTAATTATTTAAACCCTCCCAAGGTGTCATACAATTAAAATACAGTACAGTACAAAAAAAATTGAAAATTAAGAGCCGGTAAAAATAAATCACAAACGTTCACCCTAAAAAAATACAAAGACACAGCACACAAACCATCAGCAGAACAAAACTCAAGAAGAAAGAGACAGAAATATGTGGTCCTTCAGTGCTTCCCTAAACACTTGATGTCAGAAGTGAGTAAAGCCACATTCTGAGTGGCACATGCTAGTGATAAGTGGGGCCAGAAAAAAGCTTTACCTCAAAGCGATACCCACATTGATACTTTGGTAGAAATGCTTGATAAATTATTTAAGGAACACCACAGGTATCTCCACTTATCCTCCCACCAGGAAATTCACCAGGAAATTCTTATGCTGATGTTCATCAGCATAAGATACTAGTAAGGCACTGCAATTGAGTACCTATGGATCTATCTCCATGAGCCTTTTATCTCTTAAATCTCTGTCAGATAGAAAACTAATTATAACCAGCAGGCTCAAGGAGAGCACCAATTACAGCAGCCACATGAAATGCAGGCCAGAGATAAAGGGGAATTTAAATCAGGACTGCCCATTTCATGACCCACTCAGCCAGACATAGCTCACCCAGCAGCTGTTGACGGTGGTATACCAGGTCTTTGACAACCTGTCTATGCCACCCCAGGCAGGATCCCCATTATCAAGCTCTTGGTAGAATTAGCTTGCTGGGTCATCAACTGAGCAGACCTGCTTTAAGTGATGGGGGAGGGAGCTCAGGCAGAATCATTAAGGCACATCCATAATTGTTTTGGTAAGGATTTCAGCCCTATGTGCACTTACTTGTGAGTAGGTACCACTGGACTGAGGATTGTTCCCTTGAAAGAGCAAGACACCGAGCCTAAATACACTTACTTTAGGAAGCACCAATGAACAAATCTCAGGGCCTGGTCTGACGATATCTGAGGCCACCACTTTCCTGAGATGACTATCAAAGAAAGACATTGACATTGCCTTGGGTTCCATGGTAGAAGAGAGACTGGATATTAATGTAACAGCAGCAGCAACAACATCAATAAATTAAATAAAATGAAGATCACCATCATCATCTATACAATACTCATAGAGTGGGACCTATTTTTGATTATTCAGCCTATATGTGATAGTCACCTGTCAATACACTGACTGCGATATCTTCTGAACCATTTTGCCAAGGCGTTGGTTTTGTTCCGTGACTTGTACTTACACTCTGCAGAGATGTCTCTCCAGCTCATTGCAGGGTCAGAACACTCAATTCTCGGGTTTTATGCTGGTTTCAGAATGGATGGTAGTTGGGATTTCAACTCATGAGGCTTCTCAGTAGCATCTGCACAGTTACATCTTTCTGGCAGTCTTGTGATTTTCTTCCAGGCATTTACTGGCACTAGTCAGGTCCTTGAGACGGTGGATATCTTAATGCCAGTGACCCCAGCTGACCCTTTCACTCAGGCTTAGCCTGATTTATATCCTTAATGCATGCTTCTCCCACCTCAGCTGCCAACAGAAGGCGTGCCAATTCAAATTAGAATAACTTTTTGAAATCTGAAAGCTGCCCCCTGCTCATTTGTGTGCAGATCTCCTCCCTGTACTGTTCAAAGAATAAATAGATTAAGAAATGATTTGAGGGACTTGCCATCTTGTGGGTGTTAACTGCACAGCATCCCCAATAAACTATTTCATTCATTATCTGGCAGGCAGGTTTTTGGACTTGAATAGTAGAACCTGGCTACATATTTGAAAATTTGAGAAACAACACATGTAGGGAGGGTATCATTACTTCTCTCTTTCTCTTGGTGATCACTCGTAGCCGAGTAAGATTGTCTTCCATAAGCACTGTTTTAACAACGAGTCCATAAGTGACTGTGGAGGCCAATTCTGGATCCACACATCCTTCCACAGTGGGGACATTGGTTTCCGGGTGGGAGTTGATCCCAGTGTGGATTTGCCAAGCGTGCCTTCCTCTTAGCATATTTCTCCCTTGCATTCTGAGTTTGAGTGTCTTCAAAGTCCATGACACCTTTGGTAAAGGCTGTTCTCCAACTGGAGCACTCACAGGCCAGTGTTTCCCAGTTGTCGGTGTTTATACTACTTTTTTTTAGATTTGCCTTGAGACAGTCTTTAAACCTCTTTTGTTGACCACCAGCATTACGCTTTCCATTTTTAAGTTCAGAATAGAGTACAGTGGTACCTCGGGTTAAGAACTTAATTTGTTCTGGAGGTCCATTCTTAACCTGAAACTGTTCTTAACCTGAAGCACCACTTTAGCTAATGGGGCCTCCCACTGCCGCTGCACCGCTGCTGTGCGATTTCTGTTCTCATCCTGAAGCAAAGTTCTTAAGCCGAGGTACTATTTCTGGGTTAGCGGAGTCTGTCACCTAAAGCGTCTGTAACCTGGAGCGTCTGTAACCTGAGGTACCACTGTAGTTGCTTTGGAAGACGATAATCAGGCATCCGCACAACATTTATTATAGCCATGGCACCAACGGCAATTTGAAATTCTGAGACAAACTCTTGATTTGATGTGAAGCTCTGGATCAGAGTGGAGAATGAGTATGGGGAAAGCTAGTTTTATTGAGTGTGTTGGGCTCTGAAATGACCAAGCAAGTATGTCTGCCTCTCTTTGAGGAAGAGGGGGAAATTGCTCCACCAGACAAGCAGAAATGCTCACACTGATAAGGAGATCTCATTAGTGTGACGCTGAATTCTTCCCATGGTGATTTACTTGTTATGCAGTAAATATGCATATTTATCCTATCAAGTTGCTTTGTTCCCTTTTGCAGCAAAAAATAAAATAAAAATAAATTATTTTTTAAAAAATAAATAAATTGAGTGAGAGTTTTGAACCAAATGGCTTGTCAAAGTGATTCACTCATTTCAGCAGCTAAATCTAACAGCAACCTCAGGAAGTTTCGAAGTTCATTTTAATTTTGATTGTCTTTTAAACAGATTTAGCTATGTCATGTCTGTGCTAGTAGGCATTTTACTGCTTTTGCAATGGTTTATAGCTACTAGCAATACAGATTTATGAATGACTTCATTTGTTAGTCAAAAGAAAACTTCCAAAACAGAATCACATCTCACCTGTGCCTGAGATAACACTCTGGCTTCTTCAGAGATCGAAAGAAAACTCAACGGAACTGAAATGACTGAAGCAATAATGGAAATTGCTTAAGCAGAGTGTGGGCTGGTGTCGCAACATTTATTCAGCAAGAACGAAAAGTCTGTCAGCTTCTTATCTATAGCAGGGATTGTGACTCTCCAGATGTTGTGGACTACAACTCCCATCAGCACCAAAATAGTCAATGGTCAGGTGTGATGAGAGCCGTTGTCTAATAAAATCTGGACGGTCACATCTTTCCAGCGCTATAGAAAGCAGTTCTAGAAAAGTCAGCATTTCTCAATGATTCTGTAAGTCCTATCTGATTTTGGAACTCTGTCTACAGCTCCTGGAATGTCTGTGAATAACACATTAAAATATTTACCTCAGGAACATTCTTACCTATGAATTTTAACATGGAAACACAAGACACTTGACAATAAAAGATATTGTGCATGTGCAGGGCTGCTAAATGGTTTAGGTTGTAATTAGTTTCAGATGAAAGATACAATTGCAGCATGAAAGATTTGCTATGCATACTGCAAACATATATTCTATGGGCCTTGAAAGTTTTTTGTACTTTTTCATGAGCCCATCGTATAATGAATGAGAGATTTATTATATAAACATACTCAGTGCTGTGGGGAATGACTAAAATTAGTGTTTAGTTACACTGCACTTTCTGTTTTGCCTTCTTATCACTGGTAGTCAAGTTTGGGTCACACCCATGAAGATTGGATCTTGAATTCATAGAATTGGCTCACATAATCAGTTGACTAGATCTTATACTCATTTATGCTCCGCCACGTAGGAATGTGACTCACCTACTGCTTGGTCTCACTTTGTAAAAATACGTCTTGTGAGGTAAGTATCATCTTATGGCGAAGAAATAGGTGTGTGAATTCTGTGGAACTCCTAAAGTGCTTCTGAACAGTGAAGTGGTTAGATAATTTAAGACTCTGAACAGAATGACCTTTTGGAGACCCACCTCTTTCGATGGGAATGCGTGCTAATGCACACAGCTTCAACTATCAAGGCTGCCATATTTTGAAGAGCAAAATAGAGGACACATTTGCCGACTTCTGCTTTTAGCTATGTGTCGCTGTGACGACTCTCATTTTACATACTCCTGAAAAAGAGGGCGTGCCCTGGAAAAAGAGGACATATGGCAAGCCTACATAAGGAGACTCTTTTGACCAGCTGTGGGGAGACTTTGGCCCTCTAGATGTCGCAGAACTACAACTGCCATAATCCCAGGCCATTTGCCATGCTTGCTGGGGCTGATGGGAGTTGTAGTTCAGCAACATCTGGAGGGCCAAAGGTTTCCCATACCTGCTGCTTTTTTTTGGTAAGATGCCCTTATTTCATAATGTGGTAATAATGATGCTCAGTTGAGTGGGGCCTGGACTTTTGCCTCAGCAGCACCACTGTTTCTGGACAGAGGATATTCCCAGCAACTGGGATTCAGAGGCATAATATATCTGAGAGTAGAAGCAGCTGTTGATAACCATGTCCTCTGTCTATAAGAATTTATCATCTTTACTCAGAATAAAGAATTAGACATCTCTTGAAAACAAACAGTTCTTTACTGATTCTTTGGCTATGAACACATCACAGCTTTAAAGCACATATCCATAGTTTGTTACGGGTGCTTGGAATTATAGCTATTTGTGAGGTAAACTACAGTTCCCATGATTCTTTGAATGTACTTTTAAAAATATAGTGTGTATTCAGCCTTCATTGCACAGATGAACAAACTTCACTAACAGGCAGTCATTAATGAAAGATAATGTACTTTTATTCAACATTTAATTCCAGAGAGGGGACGCGGGTGGCGCTGTGGGTAAAACCTCAGTGCCTAGGACTTGCTGATCGTAAGGTCGGCGGTTCGAATCCCCGCAACGGGGTGAGCTCTCGTTGCTCGATCCCAGCTCCTGCCCACCTAGCAGTTCGAAAGCACCCCTAAGTGCAAGTAGATAAATGTGCTGGCTCGCCAGTTGCAGCTTCGTCACGCTGGCCACGTGAACCGGAAGTGTCTTCGGACAGCGCCGGCTCTCGGCCTCTTGAGCGAGATGAGTGCGCATCCCTAGAGTCGGTCACGACTGGCCCTGACGGGCAGGGGTACCTTTACCTTTACCTTTACTAATTCCAGAAAGACAGTCAGGGGAAAGAACCTCTGTCTGTCTGTCTGTCTGCCTCTGTTGAGACCTACATTCCCTCAGGGATAATCCATCAGGAGCCTCATGCTAATACAGTGGTACCTCGGGTTAAGAACTTAATTCGTTCTGGAGGTCTGTTCTTAACCTGAAACTGTTCTTAACCTGAAGCATCACTTTAGCTAATGGGTCCTCCCGCTGCCACCGCATGATTTCTGTTCTCATCCTGAAGCAAAGTTCTTAACCCGAAGTACTATTTCTGGGTTGGTGGAGTCTGTAACCTGAAGCATCTGTAACCCGAGGTACCACTGTAGTGGCACAGTCAGGCTGCTAATGCATAGAACCAGTGACAAAAGTCTGGATTAACTGGATTAACTAATCTAGAATAAAGGCTGCCCTGTTTTGATTTTCACCATGGCTACATCAGATTAGACTTTCCAGTCCTATGGAGGTCTCCAGAAAAGTAAGCACCACAAAATTTTATGGGGTTACTTTAAAAAAAAATCAATTTTTATACTGAATAATCATGTAAATAGATCTATGTGGTATAACCAGAGTTTTTTTTCAGCCAGGACTTGCCAGAACTCAGTTCCAGCACCTCTCAGGTGGGCGCCATTACCATTCTAAGAGAATGAGGGAGGTGTTCATGGCGAGTTCCAGCTAGACTTGACATACGTGTGGAAAATTCCTGACGTCCTGATTTTTGGGTATAAAAATGGTGTCAGGGGGGAATTTTGCTGAAACAGAAAAATGTCAGGGAAAACCCGTATGTATGGGGGAAGCAGTGGAAACAGCTCCAAAAGCTTAAAATCACAATTTTTTTTGGGGGGGGGGAGGTTTCCCTTAACAATTTATGTTTGTTCCCCAAAAAAGTGCAACAATTTTGCGGGTGTCAGAAATTTTACTTTTTGAGATATACCAACCCTAGTTCTGTTACCTCTTTTTCTAGAAAGATAGCACTGGGCATTACAAACTTTTTTAAACCACTGAGATAACGTAGTCAAATCTGGATCTAGGAGCACATGAAGTTACTGATCTGTTCCTTTAGTGGGAACACATCCTCATCCCGGACAGGCAACTGGCACGTCTCTCATCTACAGCAGTTCCATCTTGAAAGGACTGAAACTCTGTTTATTGGCCCACATCCAGCCCTCTGTTTCATCCAGTGCTTACATAGCCACACCTGACTCAGATATTATCGAGAAATGAGGCTGGGCGTCATCAGCATAGTGATTGGCACCTTGTCCCGAAATTCCTAATGACCGCTCCCACTGGCTTTACATAGATGGAAAACAACAACAACAACAACCACCCCAAGAGCCATGCTGGATCAGGCCAAGTCCAGCATCCTGCACTCTCAGTAACCAACCACTTGCTTATTGGAAGGCCACTAGCAGGCCCTGAGTGCAGCAGCACGGAGAATTTGGGGAGAGTTTGGTACCCAGTGGCACCCCATACTGCAAATACCAGGGGGCCAGGGAGCTCTCCCTTGGTGCTATTCTCTGGACATGATACTCTAGGTAGGACCAGAACCGCCTTAAAACAGTGCCTCCAATATCCACCCCAATGTACTGACTCAGAAATGATGGCATAATTGATGGTGTCCAAAGCCACTAAACGCCCAAGATGCAGCAGCAACAAGGTCTCATTTCCCCTGTCTCTTTGTCTCTGTCTCTTGATAGAGACCAAGATTGATTCAGTTCTGAAACTGATTGGAATAGCTCCAGATAATAAGTCTTCTCCAAGAATGCATGCATAAAAAACCATTTTTAAAAAATCAATGAAAAATAAGAAGAAAATGAACAGGACGGGGTGGGGGGGACTGATGGGATGGAAGAATTGGGTAGCTTTGGAAGGTGCTGGTGGCGGGGGAAGGGTGCCATGTAAAGTGAAGCTCAAGTCACATGTGACCCCTTATAACAGGTTGCTAATCTGTATTATGCACACATATACCTGAAAGAAAATCCCATTGAATGCAGTTAAATTACTTCCCAGTAGACATGCGTAGGACGGCGATCCTGGGGTTAAAATTTCTGAGGATAATTGTTGTTGTTTTTTTAGGAAGCTTCCTTAATTCAAGGGAGTGCCAGACTCAATGCACAGATACATGCAAATTACTTCCATCCAGGGCAGTGTGAGGTCTGGGCAGTTCTGTCCTATCAAACAAGGGGTTGTTACTATCAGAACTGATAGAACATAAAACCTGAAGGAGCGTCTCCACCCCTGTCCTTCAGCCTGAACACTTCAGCCCAGCTTTGAGGGCCTTCTGGCAGTTCCCTCACTACGAGAAGAGAAGTTACAGGGAACTAGGCACAGGGCGCCCACCCTGTGGAATGCCCTCCCATCAGATGTCAAGGAGACAAATAACTATACAACTTTCAGAAGACATTTGAAGGCAGCCTTGTATCAGGAAGTTTTTGATGTTTGATATTTTATTATGTTTTTATATGTGTTGTTAGCTGCCCAGAGTGACTGGGGCAACCCAGCCAGATGGGTGGGGTATAATATTTTATTATTATTATTATATATGAGAAGGGATGTCTGAAATCAGGTACTTGTTTCCTTTGTATGTTCTTCAACAAGTTTTCAGTGTTGTCAGAATAGCAGAGCTTAGTGGTGATTTGCTCATGGGGAGATAACAGACTAATGTTATTACACAACAGGATCACTAGTTACTGACTGGAGTTTTTCAAAACAGAGGAAATGTGTGTTTGGTCATTAATCTCTAGCTCCTTTTTAAAGACTGTTTGTCTTGCCTTATACAACCCACAACACCACCAAAGGCAGACAGATGGACTAGAGTTCTTTACTCTGTGGGCAGCATAAAACATTGCAAATGGGAGGCTTGTAAGTTACATATTAACTGTGAAAAAGGACACTTGCTTTATTTTCAGCCTGAGCAATGGAGCTAAACCTTAGGTTTGCTTGAAAGACACTATTATTCTGAAGCCTATTATCAGATGCTTAAAACGATTTCCAGCAAAGGTAATAATAATAAGTAGGACTGGCCCAGGGCATTTTGGCACCTGAGGCAAACCACAAAATGGAATCCCTCCTTGCCAGGGAAGAAGGGGTGAGTGAAGATCTACATCAGGAACAAGGGGGAAATAAAGATCTACATTGGAATCTGATGACCCTGCGGATCCTGCTGCCTGAGGCGGTCTCCTCACCTTGCCTCATAGATGGGCTGCCCCTGATAATAAGGCTATATAGGATCTAAACATAGACACATGGAAAGTGAATTTGGTGAATTCCTTGAGAATTTCCCCAAAATCTTGCTCTTTATTTCCACAGATCTCTGTTTCTCAAATAGAGTAATTAATGAAGTAGCCTAATAAGAATAGTTAAGTACTTTGTGTACTACATAACGTGATTTCCTGAAGGTAGGCATGAGATCTCCAACCTTGGGGCTAAACCAAAAGTGATCAGGCTTTCAGGTCACCGTGAAACCAACCAGTGGCAAGTAAGTTCATGGGGCCATCCCATGACTATATTACACACCCTGGAACTTGTAGTTCCATCAGCCCAAGGACTTGTTTGACATGACAACTGGCTGGTCTTGATTCTCAAAATAGATCAAAAGGAAGTTTATATTAACTGGAAATTCTGTTATTCCACAAGAAACCATTGCATATCAGTGTTATAGAAACATATGGACTAATTTAAGGCTTTATTTTAGAGAGTAAATTAAACCACTATTTATATTGGCCTGTTTTGGGATTATCCTCTCCATTTATTTTTGCAAAGGGGTTACACCAAGTGTGCTGATACCTCCCCTCTTCTGTGGGGATGGTACTGTTTTGGCCATATAAGGACAAGCACTTATAGAACAGACTTCACTATTAGTATATATAGGATGATTCCTAAGGGAGAAAGGTATGTTTATTTAAACAGCACTGAACAGTTAAGAATCACAAGCTTTTTGCATGTAAACCCACCAAAGGCTTTCATGAATGACAGAGGAAGCAAGCAAACACAACTGCCCATTGCATGGAAAGTGCAAAACGGAAAAGAAAAAAATAGCTTCAGTGGTTTTGCCATGCCTAAACTGAGGTAGAAATATTAACAAGACACAAAAGTAAAATTTCATAGAGCCCTCTCCAAAATCCATTAGTCTGTAACCCTACACATTGAAATTAATAGAAATGGCTAACTTGGGTCCATTTATTTCAGTGGGTCTACTCTGTTTAGGACTAACATTGGATAAACCTATTGCACTTCAGGCATATTACTCTGATAGTCTTCAAGTATTTATTCTATGAATGCCCTTATGTCCATTGGAAGGAACAATTATAAACATGGCAAGCTAGTGTGCATTATACCATTGTGTGGGACAAGTATGTTGCTTCTAACAAAACGTTACCAATATTTACAATGTACAAATAACGTAATATTGAAATACAGAACAGTATAGTTTGTAACACACAATAAATTAATGACTCCTGCATGGAAAAAACAATAATACAATACATATGATAATTCTCTGAGATGCACTAAAATGGCTATTTTAGCTTTAACAGACTCTAAAAATTAGACTGGACAGATGTTTTTATACTGGCTGCTATTTGAGGAGCTTTCCTCAAACAACTGAAAGTTGTTCTGAATTTACTCTACCTTGCAAGCTCTCCTAATGCAACACTAATAATCTGTTTCAAATGTGAACACACAGAGCTTTTCGTGTTCTACAGTCGTGATCACAGATGTGTGGACTGGAGAACTTAGAAGAATACAATAGGATATGTTGCTCACCCCTCCTAAATACACACACACACACACACACACGTATAATTACTACAAAGCAATTGGAGTGAGGATGCAGTTACTGCTAGAATTCGTGCTCCGTGATTGCAGTCATAGGATTGTTGTCTATCACATGACAGTGGATGTTTTGACTCCACAGAGTAGGAAGTGATGGAGACAGGATGTTTGTGTTACTGTGTTTCATGAAGTGGGACTATTGTCCTTTGTTTTTTATCTTTGCTGTCTGGTGCTAGAGAGAGAGGGATCCATGTTGCAGTGCTCCATGTGTGTTTATATGTAAATAAAGTAGATTAGCCAAAATGCTGAGGTCTGTTACGCAAGCTGCAAAGACTCAGCGGCTCCCTAAGTGTGCCGATGTCTGTTGGCATCGGTCGCTGTGATGTTCGGGCTGAAGAAAGCTTTTGAAGCTCCCGAACGATTGACCAGGAGGGAGAGAACATGCCAGTTGGGCATGTGTCTCTGCCAGGGTCCTACGTGAGCATAGGACGAGCTCCTGACAGTTACACCCCACCCAGCTGCCACCCACTTACCCAGATTTTGGATCAAAGCTGGAGGAGGAGGATTCACCTGTCTCAGGACTCTGTCCTTCTCTGGAATATCTAGCACCAACACCACCATAAATAGGGTGACCTGCACCACTTGAAGAGAAACCTGCCACATGGTTTGAGAACTGCTGAGATCTCAGCACAGTTCACAATATAAAAACAGAAGACAAAACACAAAATGCATAATAGAAACAAGAACAACCAACCCCCCCAAAAAAATAACCCCCTCCCTGCAAGGTAAACCACCCACAGGTAAATTTTATAAGCCACACAAAGAACTGGTTTGCAGATTGAAGTTCAGCCCCAAGGTCCTCTTTCCCCCCCACCCCCTGAAAAGTCGAAGACAACTGAAAGTGTATGCCCGTCATGCAGCAGAATCTTTATGTCTCCTACTGCTCAACACTTATAAACCCTTGGATGAACCATCTACAAGGTAAAGGTAAAGGTAAAGATAAAGGGACCCCTGACCATTAGGTCCAGTCATGGCCGACTCTGGGGTTGCGGCGCTCATCTCGCTTATTTGCAGAGGGAGCCGGCGTACAGCTTTGGAAGAGTCAGGATCACTCATTGCTCATTAGGGCCGGCTCAGGACATTTGGCCACTGATTTGGGAGTCTCAGCTTGCCTCATGGGCCAGCCAGGCCAGCCACTCATTCAGGAAGGAGTTGGCACACTTCTGCTCTACTAGCCTCCCCATAGACCACCCTAGCCAAGCAGCCTGGGGGTAGGGCATGGGATATGCGCTTCCAATCTTCAGATACGCAAGGGAACACATTCTTCAGAAAGGAAAGATGTTCTATATATGCTCAGGGGCCCTTGGAAGCCATCCCCCCAAAGGATCTATTGCCTTTGGGAAGAAAAGAGAGCCAAAATATGCTCAGAGGCATTTAGCACCAGAAAATGTTTGTTAAGGAAAAATGGGACAAGTCATAAGTTCCTGGGAAGTCAATAGTACAAGTCAATAGTATTTTCTGTGTGATGAGAAAGAGATACCTCCCAGGTGTTGGGTAGAGCTCTTAGGAGGAACCAGGCTCTGTTAACAGGTTGTAGCATTTGCAACGGGCATAATTATCTGTGTACTTTGACAACATTCTGACAAACTAATAATTTCAAACTATTACTCGAACAATATTTGACTGGTCGGTTCACTAAGATTTATTTGAGTTGGCAAATGCTAAGCCTGAGTCATTTAGATCTGCCTTCACTACCACTGGGCAAAGCAGTCCTTATGACAACTGCTTTTTTTAAAAAGGGGTAAACAAGAAAAGAGAAGCAATTATTGCCAACATATCTGGATGCTTGATCACCTGTGAAAACAGATGTACGGTATTCATCTTCATTGTTCGGTACGCACAGCTTGAAAAAGCACGAGCTGGAGTTTCTTCGGATGCAATTTTACACAGCATTTGGGTCAAGCAGCTGAACTTTGTTCTTCATGAGTACAAAGTCCTGCACAAACGTTGGCATTTTTGAAAGTGGTAGCCAAAGAATCTTAGCATCCATGCCTGCACTGTACCGGGCCTTTGGATATTTGCTCATTAAGGCATGTTCCATGCAATTCACAACCAATGAGATGTCTGTATTCTGACACAGCTTCACTAGTTTCTCCTTCTTTACTGCATCTGCAGAGAGAATGAAACCAGGAGAGGGAGGTAAAATATATGCAGCAATAAGCTTCAAGAGTCTTAATTCTGTGCAATCCTTACTTATTTATTTGAGGTACTGTTGACGTGCAGCTAGTTTTGCACTGTGCAAAGAGCATTGGCATATTGTTACTTGCAGTTAAATAATAAGGCTTCCTATCTCCTTTCGTTCCCTTCCCTTCTCTCTCCATTATCCAGCTGTGCTGCAGGCAGGACATGGAAGTCTTTGCAAGGTCTATTGGCATTGTGGGTAATCCTTGGGACGATTCCAAGGCCTACCACTCTTTAGTCATGATGTATACTGTGGAGCATGAAGTTGAGGGAAGGAAGCAATAAAGCTTCCCTCCTTTCTACTACATGTTGTCGCTACTGCATTCACCTCTGGTAAATGAAGGGAAGGATTAGGAGTGTGCTTTGACCGTGGGCTGGTGGAGATGAGAGGAGGTTGAATGCTAGGAACTCTTCTCTGTCCTAGATATTGATCTGAGCCACAGAAAATATCTTTTTAAAATTATTATTCTCATTTTTTTCAGTGAGACATATTCAATGCATTAAAAACAAAACCATGACATAAATTGACTCAGTCACAGAGTTCTCCTATTTTTGAGGTGCCTTTTTGAGTAACCTGGAAGTTAATTTCTCAACCAGGCTTGGGTGAACTTTGATGGCATCTCTACTTCTGACTACTTCAGTATTATGTTTAGACCCTTTCTCCATTAATACAAAACAAAGCAACTCATGGCTTACCTTCCTTTAAGTATTTTTCACCATACTGCTTTTGTATAGTTTGAGGAAGACTGTCCCAAACAGCCATTTTTTGTCTCATGACCATGTCTCTGTCAGAAAGCCCTGTTTTAAACAGCCCTGGCTCAATGCAAGAAACATTCACTCCAAATGGTTTCATGTCCTGTCTGCAAAGAAAGTAAAAAGCTGTCATTAATTTTTGTCAATAATGTGGGCGGATTTTTAGAGAAAGTGCTATGTAGATTCTGTCAGCAGCACATTATAGTTTCTGCACACAAACACAAAGATCTTATAAATGAAACTTCTCAGTTTCTATATAAAATGAGTCAAGGTCATGGGATGCCTTTGGAGTCCTTGTGGTAAACCTCACAAATACAAGAGATCCATCATGCATGTCCTCATATCAACTCCTGCCTATCTCCTTGACATTTAAACCAGATTGTATCTCTTCATTCATTTTATATTAATGGCTCCACCAGATCCCAGGGATCTGGGCCATTCTCTGCAATAACTTGGTAATTGGTTCTTGCCTCACAATTAATGCGCCCAATGCAACCCAAGAAGACATTGGGTTCAGATGTTCAGCACAGACCTTCAAATCCTTTTCATGATGTGCACTTATGTTTCAAGTAAGATATCATTTGTGAACAGACACCAGACAGAACATGGGCAGGAGGAGCCCATGATTTACATCCAAATAAGTCTAATATACTAATATCTTGCAATGTAGGAAAAGTGGAGAAAGTGGAGTAAAAAAAACAGATGACCAAGAACTACATTAGTTTTTGAACTGATACATATTAAGGAGCACTGTCTCAGGGGTGTACCATTTCGCTGGATGACCCCTGATTCAGGTAGCATGGGAGATAGATTTGGATGGATGTCGGTGGTGGTGAGGGCAGTGGCATGGTGGAAACAGAATTCTACTAAGCCCTGTTTTATCCACTGCATGCAGGCACTGAATCCATGCTCAGTTTGGGTTGAATCATGTATGCATTATGAAGGCCATCCATTAGCTATCATTTTACCTTAAACTGTCGGTGAATGCTTCTGCCCCATATTTGGATGGACAATAACCACCTGAGCATATTGGTAGAACACCTCCAACACTGGTTACGTTTATTATCCTTCCCTTTGCCTTCTTCACCAATGGCAGCATGTGTATAGTAACATTGATGAGGCCTATTAGATTAACATCAATCGGTGCTTTATAGTGCTCGATGGTCAGCCAGTCAGTTGGTGCTGATACTCCCATAATTCCTGCATTATTGATCAGGCCCCACAGACCTATGGGGGGAGGGGAAGAGAGATATTTTAAAAAACAAAGAAAAAGATAATTTATTATGTCTGAGAATGAAACTTTTTTGGAAAAATTGATTTCTGTGATTTAACATCCCCATTATCATTATTATTCGAAAGGCAGATAACAAGATCAACATCATAATGGTATATAAATATCATTACATCTACGTAAAAACAGAAAGGTCGTAACAGTAACCCAGCTATGTTAATTGGTAGCAATTCACAATCATGCCATTTCTTTACTCTGAACACTTTAGCCTGAGTGAGCGAGGGCTAATTCACACACGCATGCACACCACTTGACATTTCATCATGCGGAAACTCACTGATGAATGTGTGCGTTGCCACTGCTGATAAGTATTGTAATATTATGAGGGCAATGTGAAAGCTCTGAATAGGACAATTATCTCCACACATACAAGTAACTGCTCACTCACTAAAGCAATACTTCGGTTTGCATCCTGTCATATGAGGGAGCTTGCCATATAAAATAGTAAAGTGCCTCCCCTACGCAGGACGTAGTTAATAACAAATCCAAATCACGAACAGCGGCGTGACCTTAAAAAGAGCAACTTTAAAGTGTTTTGAAATCAGGCAGGTATTCTTCTCGTTTTTTTGTTTGTTGGTTTATGAGAAACTAGCCTGCTCCCCAGGACCATAACAAGAACCTACTGGATCAGGCCAGCAACCTGTTCTCACAGTGGCAACCCAGGTGCCCACGGAAAACCCACGGTCAGGGCTTGAGCGCAAAACAGCACTCTCTGCCCCTGTGGTTTCCTGCAATTGGTATTCAGAAGCAGACTGCAGTGCTTTCGACAGTGGAGGGAGAATATAGTTATTGTTCTTAGTAGCCATTGATAGCCTGGTCCTCCATAGATCTGTCTAATCCTGTTTTAAAGCCATCCAGTGATGGTGGCCGTCACTGCCTCTTATGGGAGCGATTATTCTAGAGTGCTAGTGTTATGAGACTTGAAGAAGAAAAAAAGACTTACTTATCCCCTTTCTCCATGCCATTTCATACATTCCTATCATTTTCTACTGTCCCCCAACCCTGGAAGAATTCCTGCAGAAAACCCTTATTAAAAATAAGACCACCGTTTTTATTTCTACCCTGCCATAGCCAATACCGCTCCTAATAAGAGTCAAGGTTTGTGTGGCAGTGTCTAAACTAAATTACAACATTGAGTTACAACACTAAGCTTACAACAATAAAAAGCCGTAATTTTAAAATGCCTGCAATTTCCCTGTAATCTTCACCCCTTTCTCTACTGCTCACATGCTATTACCCCCATACCTACTCAGAAGTAAGGCCCATTTTGTTCAACAAGCCTCTTAATAAGTTTTAGAATTTCACAGCCTCACCCACACTCTGCCACATCATTGCACAACCTACTTCAAATTTCCTTTCTATGCTTTTAAAACATGAAGGCTGTGGAAACAGGAAGGGGGGGAGAGAGCTCACTCTGCACAAAACAGCCAATAAAAGACTTACCAACAATTATATATACAAATAATTTCAAGTCTGGACCTAAGAGACACAGGAGGTATCCACACTTCCTCTTGCCCCACCTCTTTCCCCCAGGAAAAGCTGCTCTTTAGTGCTCAATCGGAGCAAATGGCAATTTGGGCATTCCTCCAGATTGATGTTTGCTTCGATTTAGCACTAAACAGGGGATTTTCCCTGGGAAAAAGCAGGAAAACCACTTGGACCCATGCTTTCGAGGCATGGGGCAAGCAGAAGTGTGGATGAGCCCTCACCCAGTGGACAGAAGCCACAATGCATGGTGATTACTTTATACCCCAAACCGTAAGTTTAATTAAAAACTTGCTTTAAGAAGGAAAGGAAAAACCTAAGAAATACCAAAACAATTCATTGGCTTTTTGTGCAGGTTAGCAGATATGTACCTGGAGGCTATATCTTTAAGGTTGCACAGAAGCAGAAATTCTGTGCACTAAGCCTTCCTCCTTCACAGCAGCCCTTAATTCTATGCCTCTCTTAAATGTGCAGGAGCCCTCTTGGGGTCTGCACTGCATTTAGTAGATTTTGGGAAGAGTGCAGGTGCCTGTCACCTACCTTTATCCCCTACTTCTTTTTTAACATATTCCGTAACTGATTTGATGTTCTCTGTGTTTGTCACGTCCAGTAGCACAGCGTGGAGGTGCCTGGAAGTCTCTGCTTTCAGCTCGGCGGCTCCCTGTTGAGTCTGGCAGGCAGCAATCACTTGAAACCCTTTCTTATCAAAGGTTTTGGCCGCCCGCTTTCCAAATCCAGAGTCACACCCGGTGATGAACACATATTTCCCTACAAGGTACATATCTTTTAACTTCTGCCCTGCTCTCCATTTCCACCAGACGAAGCAGATGACAAACCACATCAACACGTAGTAAAAAAGTCCGATTTCGAGACCGCTATCTTCCATTTCCTCCTTGAAAGAGACAGAAAGACACGTTACAACAGGCATTTCCCTGCCATTAGCATCATTTCCTGACCGTGAAAATCTAAAGGAAATAAAAAGCGGGGGCAACACGGAGAGCCACTCACACTTTCCATCACCAGCCTTTAACTTCTGTTAAAATAAGGAAAGCTTCCCTGGGGTCCAGTAAATAAAATGGTCACTTTGCATTCATCAGAGTGTGGAAGTTTTAAGTCGTTAGAAAGCATCACAGACTTGTGGCCTCTCAGTCAGGCTGTATATGGGGAGTAAAGTCTCTTGAACTCAACAGAATCTGAAATATAGCACACAATGGGGTTGGGCTGAAAATATAGCACTTCACATAATCTTGCCAAGCCTAACAACCACTCTGTAAGGTAGGTCAATACAGTGGTACCTTGGGTTACATATGCTTCAGGTTACATACGCTTCAGGTTACAGACTCCGCTAACCCAGAAATAGTACCTCGGGTTAAGAACTTTACTTCCGGATGAGAACAGAAATCGCACAGCGGCGGCATGGCAGCAGCGGGAGGCCCCATTAGCTAAAGTGGTGCTTCAGGTTAAGAAAAGTTTCAGGTTAAGAACGGACCTCTGGAACGAATTACGTACTTAACCCAAGGTACCACTGTATTATTAAAGCAACGGGTTTTGAGACTGAGAAATAGTGGCCAGTGAATTAATGGAGGATGTAAGGTAAGATTTGGAGCAACTTGCCCTTATGTATTGTATGATATCTGTTCTATTGACTACATTAGTATTAGTATTAGTATTATTAGTATTAGTATTAGTATTAGTATTAGTATTAGTATTAGTATTAGTGTTATCATTAACATTCTGCCTTTTTCCCTAAAAGGGACTCAAGGCAGCTTACAGTAAAAATAGGAACAGTTTAAAACATAGGGAAAAAAACAATTAAACATTAATAGAATTAAAACTATACACACACACACACACACACACACACACATATATATAAGCTCTATTGTTAGCTGCTCTGAGCCCGGCTTTGGCTGGGGAGGGCGGGATATAAATATATTATTATTATTATTATTATTATTATTATTATTATTATTATTAAAAACATACAGATAATTACAATGAAATTTTCATTCAGAGCAGTCAGTCCCTAAAAGCCTGTAGGAATAAGGAAGTCTTCACCTGCCAGCAGAAGGGCAGCAAGGAGAGAGCCAGCCTAGCATTTCTGGGGAGGGAGCATTTATACCTTACATTTCTTCCTTTGAGCTCAAGGTATCTTATTATATGGGGTTTCCTGAACATCCCCACTCAGGCACTGGCAGGTTCTAGGGGTGTACAACTCTGCCAATTTCAGTTTCTCTCAGTTTCACACTATTCCCAGTCTTAAATTCAGTTTGCCACAACGACAGTTAGCTCAGTTGGTTGGAGCATGGTGCTAACACCACCTGTGTCGCTGGTTTGATCCCCATATGGGCCACCTGCATATTCCTGCCTTGCAGGGGGCTGGACTAGAGGGCCCTTGGGGTCCCCTCCAACTCTACAATTATATATGTTTCTAACATTTCTGCATCAGTCTGTGATATATATTTATTTATTTAGGGGGGAAATGCCGTTATGAAAAGTTCACCAGCTTTTTAATATGCATTTCTCAAAATATGCATGTTTTAACGCAGTTTTGCCTAATCTATGCACCTGTTCAAGTCGCCCTCCCTAGTCTAAATGCATTTTTATGCACACTTTCCAGACCCAGCTGTGCTTAGCTCATTCAGCATGCTGACTCCACCATATGTCGTCAGCCTGGAACGAGCATGCCTATAACATTTCCACAGCACAGAATTAATTACAACTATTACTTCACCCATCCTCACAACAAGGACATCAGTATCATCACATCAGAGAGAGGTAACTGAGGTTGGGAAAGAATCATTTGACCAAGGCCATCAAGAGATTTCACAGATGAGCTCAGACTTGTGTACACCTATTTCTTGCCCTGATTCTGCAGTGCTGCTGAAGGCATTGATAGCTTGACTTCTTCAGTGCCATGGCTTCAGATCACTTGTACGCATAGACTTACAGCAGCATAAAGCAATCACCTGTTTCGGAGGCTGGCTGAAAACTAAAGAGTGCAAAACAAAACAGAGTCCATCTATACATTTACCTCTGTCATGCTGGCTGTGGCTCCTTAGGGAAAGGGTGTTTTTCCTCCTATATGATCTGACTGGATCAATATGCTGTTTGCTTATCTTCTCAGATTAGTTCCCTCTGTGTGGCAGGACTCATTTTAAAAGCAGGACATTGCACACACGATGTTGTGGAACGGAATAGGTAGATGTGGCTGTCTGTCCTCACTTCCTCCGGAATTTCGCTCGCAAAGATGCAGTCAACCTATTGGTGAAATAATTACAGAACAATACAGCTGCTATTTAGTAAGCTCGCACAGATCTGAAATAAGTTTGCAACACTCCCTACGGACTAGTATGTTATGAGCCTCGGGTTACAGATGCTTCAGGTTACAGACTCCGCTTACCCAGAAATAGTACCTTGGGTTAAGAACTTTGCTTCAGGATGAGAACAGAAACCGCACGGTAGCGGCACGGCGGCAGCAGGAGGCCCCATTAGCTAAAGTGGTGCTTCAGGTTAAGAACAGTTTCAGATTAAGAACGGACCTCCAGAACAAATTAAGTTCTTAATCCAAGGTACCACTGTAGTTGGGTGTGTTTTTTAATTGTATATGGTAGTTTATAGCTTTCTGCCATTTTAGACTGCGACTCTGGAAGAAAACCCACTGAACTCAATGGAAGCTACTTCCGAGTAGGTATGTATAGGGTTGTACTGTTAATGGTGTAAAACAAGGGCGGGGAATCTATGACCCTTCAGCTCCAGCCAGCATGAACAATGGTTGGCTATGACAGGAGTTGGGAATCCAACGACATCTGGAAGTCATTGCAAACTATCCTGAATCCAAATTTGGCAAGGGGTGTTATAGCGCTATTTAAAATAAATAAACAAGAATTTTAAAAGACAGACAAACAAACAGACAAACAAACAAACATATAAATTTGTTCTACCCTGCAAGGAAAATAATCCACCAATTGTGTCATTCCCTGCAAATATTGAACATTCCATACAATTCCAACCCCCCAGAACAGTTTGCATGCAGATACACAGTTGTGGTTCGAGGACCCGACCCTGCAAAGTGAAATGAAGACACAAGGACACGTGATATAAGGTTAATGGGCTAGAAAAGGCCACAACTTTATTGATTACAGCAATGAAAAGGTATTGGCTTAGGCATTGGATCGGAACAAGTGGGTTTATTCACCAGTAGGTGGAGCCTGTTGATGCTGATCCAACTATAGGCTCACCTCCTGCTGTCACCGAGGGTCGTGCCATGGCCTCCCACCAAGCAGGCATCGGACAGAATACACGACCGCCAGATTCCTTTAACGGAATACCCCTAAACATTGAAGGCATAGGCGATGGCCACACCTAGACTTCGACACACCACAACACATTATTCCAATGCCTAACCTACCCACCAATACCACAAAAGTTGTGACGATTGCTACGAGGGCTACGCAACGGGACGACGAGGAATGAGGCCAGGGAAAGGCTGGCGATGCAGCAAAAGGCTGCTGAACACGCCCCCTCCGTGGCACCTGGTTGGATGGCCACAGGGGGGGCGTGAGCGCCAGCCAGGTGAGCTGGAGGCAGGGGGCAAATGCCCCCTGCTGGGCGGTGCTCGGGCTCCCGCCCACAAGCACTCCCCTCTCTTTCAGGGAGGAGAGTCTTTACGAAAGTTGTTGATAACAGAGCAACAGTTAAAGCACACTTCCAGTTACATCCCAAATGCCTGGTGAAATAAAAATGTTTTCACTTGCCTTCGAAAGGAGACCCAGGAGGAACACAGGCAGACCTCTCTTGAAGGGTGTGCCTGCTACGACTTCAGAGCTGCAATTGAATAGGCTCTGTTCTTATATCCTCCCCAAGTAGCATGACATTCCTCAACTTCCGTTTGTTTCAAAATCCCCCATTTTTTTTTTATCTAAAATTTATTTTGGATCATCCAGGCAGCTTTTCTCAGACAAGTAAGGTTTTTCAGCTTCATTACTTCCTCTTTTTTTAAATGGAAGAAGGATAAATGCTTCTCAGTCTCCTCTCACTTCTTCAGGGAAGGGGAAACCCTTTAAAACTCTCTGTTCTCTTTTCAGACACACATAAGAGGAGCCTGGCTGCTGGATAAAACCAGAGGCCTATCTAGCCCAGCATTCTGTTCTCACAGCAGCCAACCAGATACCAAGACCTGAGCCCAAGAGCCCTTTCCTGCTCACAATCTCAAGGAGCTGGTGTTCAGAGCTGTACTGCCTCTGAGACTGGACCAGTAGCCATTCATATCCTTATTCTCCACAAATCTGTCCAATCCCTTTTTACAGTCACCCTGATTCGCTTACGGGCCGTATATTCACCTTCTCACCAATCAATCATTTATGCATTCCACACTGTTCAAGGCATTTCTTCATCACTTTCCTAACTGCAAAAAGTGGGGTTTTTTGCACAAGGGCAACAAAGTGTTTTAATCCACTTTAATCGCACAAACCTATTTTTTTTGCTGTACACAAAGTACCCGTATTTTTTGCTCTATAAGACGCAACAGACCACAAGACGCACCTAGTTTTTGGAGGAGGAAAACAAAATAAAATAAAATATTCTGAATCTCAGAAGCCAGAACAGCAAGAGGGATTGCTGCGCAGTGAAAGCAGCAATCCCTCTTGCTGTTCTGGCTTCTGGAATAGCTGCACAGCCTGCATTCGCTCCATAAGACGCACACACATTTCCCCTTACTTTTTAGGAGGGAAAAAGTGAGTCTTATAGAGCAAAAAATATGGTACTTGACAGTCTGCATGAACCAGTGGAGACGAATTAGGGCTAATGGAGAACTACCTCATCAGCCCCTCAACACCTGCCTTGAAGAACGCTTGAAGGAGCTGGTTATGTTTTGCCTGGAAAAGAGGAGACTGAGAGGAGATATGATAAAAAGGTAAAGGTACCCCTGCCCATACGGGCCAGTCTTGACAGACTCTGGGGTTGTGCGCCCATCTCACTCAAGAGGCCAGGGGCCAGCGCTGTCTGGAGACACTTCCGGGTCACGTGGCCAGCGTGACATCGCTGCTCTGGCGAGCCAGAGCCGCACACGGAAACGCCGTTTACCTTCCCGCTGGTAAGCGGTCCCTATTTATCTACTTGCACCCGGAGGTGCTTTCGAACTGCTAGGTTGGCAGGCACTGGGACCGAGCAGCGGGAGCGCACCCCGCCGCAGGGATTCGAACCGCCGACCTTTCGATCGGCAAGTCCTAGGCGCTGAGGCTTTAACCCACAGCGCCACCTGCGTATGATAGCTACCTTCAAATATCTTAAGGGCTGTGACACGGAAGAGGGAACAGGCTTGTTTTCTCCTGCTCTGCAGAGGAGGACTCGAACCAATGGATTGGTTACAAGAAAGAAGATTCTGACTCAACATCAGGAAGAACTTCTGACAGTAAGAGCTGTTTGACAGTGGAACAGACAAGAGGTGCTGGACTCTCCTTCCTTGGAGGCTTTTAAGCAGAGGTTGGATGGCCATCTGTCACGGATGCTTTAGCTGAGATTCCTGCACTGCAGGGGGTTGGACTAGATGACCCTTGCGGTCCCTTCCTATCTCTAAGATTCTATGATCTTACAACCAATCGGGCTAGCTCTTCTTTTCATTGGCTCTGGCTTCACCTACCAGCATTTCCTTTTAAGAATCCATGTAAATTTAGGAGTTTCCCTTTTCATCTCCAAGTTTATCCTGGAATGCCCATTCAACACCCACACCTGCCAGGAATAGTGCCTCAGATCATATTCCCTTATCTTAACAGTGCATGTTCACTCTGATAAATGAGCAGAGCTCTTCCTTGGCTTATTTAGATGTTTCGGTTTTTTAAATTTTACAATAAATCAGGTCTGAGATAAGTGGTTCGGTTAGTCTACTGCCACATTCCAATGCCTCCTTTCTGAGAATTTTCTTTTACAAATTCTGGATTACATGAAACTAATACCTTTTCAAAAAATAAAATAAAATAAAATAAAATAAAATAAAATAAAATAAAATAAAATAAAATAAAATATGAAAGCCTCTCATATTGTATTTTAAGAGCCCTCTACATGCCATACAATTTTGGATTGGAAAGAGTGTCTCAGTTGCTCTTTTCCTGGTCTCACACATGCTTTTCTGTAGTTATGGGTTTTCTTTGACCGCTCTGTAGCTTGCTGACTGAATAAAAAAGAAATTATAACTTAGCACACAGAAAGGGTGAAATAGTTTCAGAAATCCAAATGTTGTTTAAAATCAGGGTCAAGATATACACTCGTTTCTTTCCCTCTAACGGCATCCTGACTTAGAAAGATGTGGACTTCAGTTTTCAACCCTCTCTGAGATTATGCCATGCTAATTTTTCTTGTTTGCTGTCCTGATCTGAGGAAGAAGGTTGTAATTGAGCTATGTACACTTAGAGGTGAGCTACACTGATCATGAAGGAGATGACAACAAGAATAGTCACCCTTGTGATTGTAAGGAGCTGACTGTTGGATCCACCCAGCGGTTGCTGACACAACTCCCATGTTCCTTCCCTGGCAGGGCAGAGCGAGTGTAGCAGATCTAGTGCCCTTGAGGTTCCCTGGTCTCCAGCATCCAAAAGCCTGGGGCTCACATGGCAGGGCCTGGTGATGTCACAAGGCAAGCTCTAGTGATGTCACAAATCCTATGAATCCATGGAGTGAAGATCATATGCCCTTGAGAAGCAGATCACTCAAGGAAATGAGCCAACATTCCTAGAAACAAACACACCTCTCATACTCATCCTTGGGTGGGTGGGTGTGCGCGCACACACAGAGCAATGCAACCTACATCGACTTTCTTCCTAGCTTTATCTTTCATTCTAAATTGCTTCCTTCTTCCTTTCCTTTATATTCTTTTTTCGCTCTGATTCCCCTCTTCCTTGGTTCCTCTCCAAATTCTTCCATTTATGGGTGTCCACAGGCACCTTTCCAGTGAGGAGTAAAATGCTTGAAAGGGGGGAGAGCAGGGTAGCTTCACACACAAAAGAAAGACAAACCGCAATTGTACGTTTTGTCCCATATCTCAGGGTCTACAAAGGCTAGAAACATACTCTGGTTTAACAAAGAATTCTGGGAATTATGGTTTACTAGTGGGAAAGGACTGCTCATCCCCTTCATGGATGCTCATGGTCCAACCCCTGTTCCCTCCCTCCCTCCCTTTCTCTGTGCTACAATAATTTTTGTATACATCATTTGGCAGGAGAACTGCATCACAAAATGTGGATCAGTGCACATTTCAAAAGACAGCTGTGTTTCGGTTTGCATATTGTTTTTGAAAATGTGAAGTAGGTAGGTTCGCATTCAAATCTGAACTGAACCGAGCCCCTGTGGTGATGCGTCTGAGGGAACGGGGGCAATTGGCAAGCCCCCAGCTGGTTCCAGCCCACCGCCTGGTTGCCGGTCGAACTCCAGCCCTTGGTTCTGCATCAATCAGCGACTCAGAGCTTCAGAAGCCTTTCAGAAGCTGAGCATGCAAGCCAGCAGAGATAACAAACTCTTCGCAATGGAAGGGTGAACAGAGGCATATGTAAAGCATATTTACAAGCAGTTTATTCAGCATAGATCAGGACAAAGAAAACATGTCTGCTCTCCTTCATGTTCAAGAGCAAGAAGTGTAAAGCAAAAGCTATACACATATGGAAGTTCCCAGCAAGCTAGAATGGAACATCAATATCCTAACATCCTCCCCCTTTCCGTGTAACCTGTATTATTCAGACAATGTCCTAACAGTCCCTTCCTAATCCTTGCTCCCTCCCAGGAGCCTGGAGAAAATGAACCCAACAATTTAACAGAGCCCTACCATGTTCGTCCCTTGGGAATCTTTTTCTCCTGACCTCTTGACAAAGGCTTTTGGTTGAATCAGGAGTTGTTCGGTATCTCCCCCCAGTTCTCTTTTAAGAGGTAGAAATTCAGGGGATGATGCAATGTTTATTTAGAAATTTAGCAAATGGGGCTTTGCCTATCAGATAGGCATTAAAGACCTCCAGTAGACGAACCTGGTGTTTAAAAGCCGCACTGCAAGGCCAGAGAGCTGGCTGAAAGAGCAGACGAAACCAGAAAGGGGGGTGGCAAATGTTTCCCATTGCATGAGTGTGGGAGTGTGAGGGCATGTGTGTATGTCATGGGAAAGGTGGCAACTCAAAGTCCCTATGGAATCAGCGTAG
Organism: Podarcis cretensis; assembly: GCF_951804945.1. Classification (NCBI taxonomy): domain Eukaryota; kingdom Metazoa; phylum Chordata; class Lepidosauria; order Squamata; family Lacertidae; genus Podarcis; species Podarcis cretensis. The sequence goes on along the minus strand of NC_137170.1, from coordinate 113,415,901 downwards.
GGTTGCCAGGCAATAATTTGGAAGAATCTCCTTTCTTTCTTTTTTTCTTTTCCAACAGCATTTGTAAATATTAAAGGAAATGATAAGTAACAATAATAATAAGTAAATAATAGAGTAGACCCATTGAAACAATTGACAGGAGTCAGTCATATCCATTGATTTCATTCATAGTTTCATAGAGCTTGATTTAATCATTCACAACCCAGCGAGAAGGATGGGTGGATAGTCAGGCAGACCGACATGCCCATACAGTATGCTTCATTTTCTACCCTGTTAAGTGAGGCTATCCATATCAGTAAGGAGAAGTTAGAATAATTAATAACAATAATAATTACGTACCGTGTTGCCCTAAGTTCCCAAAGTACTCGCTATGCATTATCTCTGTCATTGCAATAACCCTTTGCAACATTATGGTCCCTGCGTTACAGGGGACTAGGTGTCTAGGAGACTATGGCTGACTTAAAAGCCCACAACAGCTTACGTTTGTTGGGGGTTTTTTAGGTGCTACAATACTCTTTGTTGCTTTGGCTTGTATAAGGCTCCCAGGTGAGTCCATGACAGTATGGAAATTTGAACCAGAGGATCACCATCTCATAACTCACACTTTTACAGCCACTTGTTGTTGTTGTTGTTTAGTCGTTTAGTCGTGTCCGACTCTTCGTGACCCCATGGACCAGAGAACGCCAGGCACTCCTGTCCTCCACTGCCCCCCGCAGCTTGGTCAGACTCATGCTGGTAACCTCGAAAACACTATCCAACCATCTCGTCCTCTGTCGCCCCCTTCTCCTTGTGCCCTCCATCTTTCCCAACATCAGGGTCTTCTCCAGGGAGTCTTCTCTTCTCATGAGGTGGCCAAAGTACTGGAGCCTCAGCTTCACAATCTGTCCTTCCAGTGAGCACTCAGGGCTGATTTCCTTCAGAATGGAGAGGTTTGATCTTCTTGCAGTCCATGGGACTCTCAAGAGTCTCCTCCAGCACCATAATTCAAAAGCATCAATTCTTCGGCGATCAGCCTTCTTTATGGTCCAGCTCTCACTTCCATACATCACTACTGGGAAAACCATAGCTTTAACTATACGGACCTTTGTTGGCAAGGTGATGTCTCTGCTTCTCAAGATGCTGTCTAGGCCTGTCATTGCCCTTCTCCCAAGAAGCAGGCGTCTTTTAATTTCGTGGCTGCTGTCACCATCTGCAGTGATCATGGAGCCCAAGAAAGTAAAATCTCTCACTGCCTCCATTTCTTACAGCCACTACATTACACCAATTAGTAAAATGCTTGCATCCCAAATATGGAATTGGTACCTACCTACTCAATCGAAGAAAATATGTTGGCAGGTTGGCTGTTAAAGGTGCGCCTTACAAGTACAGCTAGTCCAAAAACTTGTTGTGTGTTCTCTCTCTCTCTCCTTCTTCCCAGGCAATCTTCTAAAGATGATTCCACCTTTTGACTTTTTAAATTAAGGCATCACAATGAGTGCCTTCTGACTCAAGTCATAAACAAATTGCAGCTCTCATGAGTCACATTGTTGATTACATAAGTCATTTATGTTGTACAGGTGCATTCAGTTTGGCAGTGAGTCACACTTGTGTTCCCTCAGCTACGAAACGCACAGTCAAGAGTCAAGGGTCACAGTATTGGTGTAAATGAGTAATACTTCCTTCAAGTGAATTAAATAATTTAGCCAATTATTTAAAATTACTGTATTTTAATGGTGGTGTTATATTTTTGTGAGCCACCATGGGAGTTCCATTGCAAACTGGAGGGCGGGAGAAACAAAACAAAACAAACTGGTAACCTGGATTCCACCTCCTATCAGTCTCAGTCAGCATGGCCAATGGACATCATAGGAATCTTGTCCAGCAACATCTTGGGGAACACAGTAAGCCCTGCTCTGGTTGATTATCAGCTCTGGCAAGACAAAAACCTCCTTCTGGCTGGCACCATTGGCATCCTAATCAATGCTTGTTTATATCTCTCAAGGTTAAGTCTCCCCATTTCCAACTTCACTGTAGGACACCTCTGCCATTCTAGGCAAAACATGGCATTCTAGGCCAAAGCTTCATTTTGCTTCATGCAGCAATCTCTGAAGAAGCTGACTGAACTGGAAGTGGACTCTTACTTCAGCGCTGCCATTTTCTACCACAGAAGGCTAGCTTAGGGTTACTGAGCAGGCCACATAGCACTCACAGTTCTCTTCTTCAACATAGCGAATGGCGAGGGAGCTCATGAGGAAACGGCAGGAGACTGCCGCCACTAACCTCAACCCTCACACGCCACGTCACTTTGCTGAATGGTGAGACCAGTGGTTCCACAGCTACCAGCTGGCGGTCATCAAGATAAGCACCAGCAGGACTGCTACTGCCATTTTGAAACTCTTGTAACAGCCACAAAAAAGACATAAGGGGGATGAGTGGCCCCTTTTGCCCACTAAATAGCTCCATGCTCCCAAGGTAAAAAAAAATATCAGCCATCTGCTGAACTTTTGACCCACCATAGGAGCCAACTCCTAGGGGCCAAAGTCCCTTTGACCCCCCCAAAAAAATATTTGAGGGGGCAAGCCCCCCCTCCCATGATAGGCATTGTCACATAGCTGTCAACTTTTCCTTTTTCTTGTGAGGAATCCTATTCGGAATAAGGGAATTTCCCTTTTTAAAAAAGGGGAAAACGTTGACAGCTATGCATTGTCATTCCAGTGCTGTGTGTACACCGTGTCTTGTGATCGATTATGTGAGGTGGGGCTTGCCTGGGACCCCCCCAAATGTTTTGTTCAGGCTGGCACCCCTGTGACCCACCATTAGTACAGAACCCTGTTAATAAACCAGTGAGGTCTCCAATCTGAGCTAGAGGATGAATTGAATATGCAAGTTTCAACAAACATAGAACCAAACTATACTGTCCATCAGGGAACAATAATAGTACAGTCTGTCAGGAATGATAATCACATTACCCTTTTATGCTAGGAATTTTGGTTGATTCATATTCTACAGTCTTTTAAATGTGTTTGTGGGAGAGGTTATTATTTTGTTTTTCTTTGAACTATTTATTTTGTGCTTTTTGTCCTGTATTTTTATCTTGTGAACTGCCCTGAGATCTTTGGATTAAGGGCAAAATATAAATTAGGTAAATAAATAAATTTTGTGCCCTGCAGGCAGGAAAGGCAGAAAGAGGGTTCTCCACCCCCACCCCATTCACTTAATCTTCCCCTTATAGAAAAAACCCTCTAGCTCCCTTTTGGCTTTTAAAGGCATAGAAGTTCTTGCCACAGGAGCTAGGAAGAAAAAACAATTCTTTGGGTCAGTCATTATTACACAGGGAAGCTATTTCCCTTTGGTGAACATGAGGTAAATGTGTGATCAATCGTGATTCTATATTTAACTTGCAGAGCAGGGGAGAAATACTGATCAAATGAAGTAATCTTCACCTGATGCAGCAACTGAGGAGACTGGCAGCCAGTGTACACCCTGAGAGCGATTGTTCTCTCATTTTAATACCACTCCCTTTCAAACAAATACTTTCCAACATGGTGTTCATTTCCCCCCCATATTCACCACAAGAATATAGGGTGGTGCCTTATACTGAGTCAAACCAGTATAAGCTCCATATTGTTTTCACTGACTGGCAGCAGTTCTCCAAGGTTCCAGATGAGACATTCCCTAGAGTGGTTATGGATGAACTACCTATAGAAAAAGGGACACGTCAGGGGTGCCCAATATCCCCATTACTTTTTATATCGGTCCTGGAGGTCCTGTTAAATATGATTAGGGGAGATCAGCTGGTAAAAGGGATTCAGGTCGGAGCCAGACATTACAAATTAAAGGCTTTTGCAGATGACTTAGTACTGACCTTGCAAGAGCCAGACACTAGTACCAAAAGAGCTTTGGAATTAATTCAAGTATTTGGCCAGGTCGCAGGATTTAAGTTGAATAAACAAAAAACCAAGGTATTGGAAAAGAACTTAACAAATGTTGAAAGGGAAAGATTCCAAGAGGAAACTGGGTTAGTGGTGGCAAAGAGTGTAAAATACCTGGGGATTAACATGACATCTAAGAATGTGAACTTATTTAAGGACAACTATGACAAGTGCTGGACTGAGATAAAGAAAGATTTAGAAATATGGTCAAACCTGAAGCTTTCCTTGTTAGGTCGAATAGCAGTGATCAAAATGAATGTATTGCCTAGAATGTTGCTTTTGTTTCAGACATTACAAATTGTTGATAAACTGGACTGTTTCAAGAAGTGGCAGAAAGACATATCTAAATTTGTCTGGCAGGGCAAAAAGCCCAGAATTAAGTTTAAGATACTTACTGATTCTAAAGAAAGAGGGGGGTTTGCCCTGCCGGACTTAAGACTTTACTATGAATCGGCAGCTTTCTGCTGGTTAAAAGATTGGCTACTTCTTGAAAATGCAGACATTCTAGATTTGGAAGGATTTGACAATAATTTTGGTTGGCATGCATATATCTGGTATGACAAGGCTAAAGTGTATAAGGGTTTCAAAAATCATATTGTCAGGAAAGCACTATATAATGTATGGATACGGTATAAAGATTTACTGGAAAACAGAACTCCCAGGTGGCTTTCACCTATGGAGGCTAAGGAAGTAAAGAAACTTAATATGACAACCAATTGGCCGAAATACTCTGAGATTTTAGAACAAGAAGGTGGTGAATTTAAATTACAAAGTTATGAGAAAATAAAGTCCAAGGTACGAGATTGGCTCCATTATTTTCAAATAATGGAGGCTTTCAAACAAGACAGGAAAATTGGTTTCCAGGTGGAGAAATCGAAATTGGAAACAGAATTGTTAGAACCCAATACTAAGAATTTATCAAGAATGTACAACTTGCTGTTGAAGTGGAATACAATAGATGAGACAGTGAAGTCTGCTATGGTTAAATGGGCACAGGACATAGGTCATGACATTATGTTTGCTGACTGGGAGCAGTTATGGACCACAGGTATTAAATTTACGGCATGCAATGCCTTACGAGAAAACATTATGAAAATGATTTATAGGTGGTACATGACCCCAGTCAAGCTTGCGAAGATTTACCATTTGCCCAATAACAAATGCTGGAAATGTAAAGAGACTGAGGGTACCTTTTTCCACCTTTGGTGGACCTGCCCAAAGATTAAGGCCTTCTGGGAAATGATTTATAATGAAATTAAGAAAGTGCTTAAGTGCACCTTTAACAAGAAACCAGAGGCATTTCTCTTGGGTATGGTCGGCCAGTTGGTGCCGAAGAAGGATAAGAATTTCTTTTTGTACGCTACTACGGCAGCAAGGATTCTTCTAGCAAAGTATTGGAAGACACAAGAGCTACCCACGCTGGAGGAATGGCAGGCGAAAGTGATTGACTTTATGGGACTGGCAGAAATGACCGGCAGAATCCGCGACCAAGAGAAAGAGACTGTGGAAGAAGATTGGAAGAAATTTAAGATGTATCTTAAGAACTATTATAAAACTGAGGAGTGTTAAAATGCTGAGGGAAAAGAAGACGTAGAATTGCAGCGATAATTGGGTTTAAAAATTTAGGGTGGAATAGAGAAAGAGGACAAATTTATATTTAATTGGGTAAGATATGGTTGCTGAATAATGGTACTAAACTAAGGATGCAAAAAGGGAAAGGTATGGGGAAGTCCGGGAAAAGAGGGTTATGAAAATAAGGTTAAGAAAATATGAGTTTGTTGTTTGTTTGTTTTTATGTTGTTTTTTTGTTTGTGATAAAAAATTGGAAATTAATAAAAATCATTTAAAAAAAAAAAAAAAAAAGAGATGCCAAGGTTTGAACCTGGGACTTTCAAAGTAGATGCTCTACCAGTGAACTACAGCCCTTCCCACCAAGACACCACTGCCGTATCAGAGTATAACCTTTGCCAACTCCACGATATCATTAGTACAGATGTACCTCGGAAGTCAAATGGAACCCATTCTGGTAGTCCATTCAACTTCCAAAATGTTTGGAAACCAAAGCACAACTTCTGATTGGCTGCAGGAAGCTCCTGCAGCCAATCAGAAGCCCCGTAAGGCGCATCGGACATCTAGGTTCCAAAGAGCGTTCACAAACTGGAACACTCATTTCCGGGCATTCGGGAACCAAAACGTCCTAGTACCAAGGCGTTTGGGATCCAAGGTACAACTGTATTAATATTTTAAAGTTTGCAGTGGTACAAAATAAAGTGAAAAATGTGGGCGGAAGAAAGAGAAGGAATACAATACAATATATGGTAATGTAGCTATGATTCTTCTCTGCACACACAAATATTTGTTGATGAAGACTGTCATTTCTGAAGTAAGCAGGCTTGATGTCAGCCCATCGCTACACGAGGTCATTTCCTAAGAATTAATTGGTTCTTGGAAGGCTGTGCTTCCTGTGTGTGTCATGTTTCCTTTTTCAAATGTCATAAAACTGTGGGAAGCAGTGCAGCTGCGACTTTTGCTCTAGATCTCACGCCTTGCAACATTTCTGAGTTGTGTAATGTGATGGGATATGGTACAGTGGTACCTCGGGTTAAGTACTTAATTCGTTCCGGAGGTCCGTTCTTAACCTGAAACTGTTCTTAACCTGAAGCACCACTTTAGCTAATGGGGACTCCTGCTGCTGCTGCGCCGCCGGAGCATGATTTCTGTTCTCATCCTGAAGCAAAGTTCTTAACCCGAGGTACTATTTCTGGGTTAGCGGAGTCTGCAACCTGAAGCGTATGTAACCTGAAGCATATGTAACCCGACGTACCACTGTAGTCACAAAGTAAGTGCAGCTGCCGTTAGAGCCACTAGTTCGTGGTGGTGATAATTGGGTGATATAAGATGTCTGGTTTGTAATAGAAATGCCCACCCTGGGTAGGTGTGGCTCCCTCCACAGTTTGGTGACAGGAACTAGCTGGAACCTTAGTTTTACTTAGTTTTGTTTGTTGGCTTGCTTGCTTTTCTAAAAAATGAGGCACTGATATTCATCTGTTGATGAAAGCACCATGGGCGCCAGCAGAAAATGGCTGCCATGGGTAGCCAAAAGGGAAAGAAAGGTGATAGTACTCTGTACCAATGAGTACCACCACACACACAGCATTGCCTTTATTGTGAAGCAAGTCCAAGCTCATTTGTAAAAAGGACCCCGACAGTTAAGTCCAGTCGCGAACGACTTTGGGGTTGTGTGCTCATCTCGCTTTACAGGCCAAGGGAGCCGGGATTTGTCCGCAGACAGTTTTTCCAGGTCATGTGGCCAGCATGACTAAGCTGCTTCTGGAGAAACCAGTTGCATCACACACCAATGTTCAGCGACCAAATGAAGGGTCACCTGTGTATTGGCAACACACTGATGATACACATATAGCTCAGAGCTTTTGTTGTTGGCTCCTAATTGGTAAGGTCTCCATTGGGGCTCCATGAGCTCCAGAAGGGGGTTTCTACTATTCACACCAAAGAAGACCTCTTACTGCTTCTGTCAAACGTTGTTGTGGGTGGTGAACCCATAAATGACTTCTCTTGAAAGCTTTCAAAAATGCTTCCAGCCTAGGATGAATCAAAGGGGAACTTTGTGAAGCTTTCTGGCTAGTTAGCTGCTTAGCCTCCAGCTGAGAAAGATAAAGAATGAATGCTGTGCAAATTTTGGGAAAGGAACAAAGATTTTTAGCTTCAGATTTAGAGATGGACTTTCAAAGTGATTTTTGTACCCATTCCACATACATAAGACTTCATTGTTGACCTTTAATCAAGAATTATTATAATGTTGCCTTTCTGAGACTGCATAAGACATTTGTTTTTGTTTTCTGTGTAGTTTTTCAAAGATTTCTATTTTCTCATTTTGCTGTTCAGCTGTATGATAATTTTACTCAAGTTAAAATTCTACACTGAATGTCAATGAACTCTGAGGACCACTCGGTTACTGACCTTTGTGTAAATAGTCTCTGACTACTTAGAGGCTTAACTCTTGATAAATGGGTTACTACATTGAAAGCTGATGGGTGTTGAAAATGGATGTACAAACTGTTGACTAATTTCACTCCATAGGATCCTTGGAGCTTGTTTCTCTGTTTCTTCCTCTTTTTACTTCAACTGGTGAGGAAAAATATATGTATTTTTACAATGTTAGCTTTGGATAAAACAATAAGAACATGCACCTCAGCAACTTAAATAAATTACAAAATATACTGTGACTAGATTGTAATGGTCTCAAAAGTAATTAAGGAAATAAAGGAACATTCTGTGAAAAGTGTTAAGCTAAGCTGCTTTTTTCTGAAACTCTTGTTTTACTAGGTTATAGAATAAGTAATAATTTGAAATAACTATTTCAAATACTCCTGGGCACAAGATGAATTTGCTATATTAACTGAGTATTTTATGGCCAAACAGGTATAGGAGATCCATGACTGCATCACTTGATATTTTAAGTTTTATTTAAAAGCAGAGGTGTGTGTTGGGAAGGAGGAATCTAAATTTGATTGGAACAGCGGAACTGGAATATGTTGATATCTCTTCCTTCTTGCAACAGTTTTCTGATATAATACGCTGCAGCTACTCTTTTTCCTACTGGGAACAAATATTTATACTTGTAAGCATGAGTGTTCTTTAAAAGCCTACTTAAAGTCATTGTCTTAAACTGTTATTTTATTACAATGGTGATGATGATGATGATGATGCTGTTATTCGCTAACAGAACTCAAAATTCCTATAGAAGAACAAAGACCATTTGTTAATGGGGGTGGTTGGGGTGGGGGACAAGTCAGGTCTCTGTTTTTATGCTGATTATGAATTCTGGGGTGGCTGCTGTACCCTCAGTTGAATTTTCTCTTCTGTGCAACACTTAAGTATGTTTTCGCCTATCACTTCAGTACTGAAGTGGGCCAAGTGACTTCTGCTGTGATTCTTCCTTCTACTTACCCACTTACTTCTCCCATGTAAGAGTGCATAGAATTTAAACCTTAAAGGCACAGGAAATGTCTTAGGTCAGGGTAGCTACAGGCAGATCTGCAAGCTGGTGAAACTGGTGTTACATACAGTGGTACCTCAGGTTACATACGCTTCAGGTTACATATGCTTCAGGTTACAGACTCTGCTAACTCATAAATAGTGCTTCAGGTTAAGAACTTTGCTTCAGGATGAGAACAGAAATCGTGCATCGGCGGCGCGGCGGCAGCGGGAGGCCCCATTAGCTAAAGTGGTGCTTCAGGTTAAGAACAGTTTCAGGTTAAGTACGGACCTCCGGAACGAATTAAATACTTAGACATCAGGCCTTTGGTTTTTAATTATCTATGGCCTTTTTTGTATGAGTGGGATGTTTTAATCTAGCTTTTAAAATAAAAAAATAGAATGGTCTTTTAGGTTTTTTTAATGATAACTTTAATGTGTGTGTGTGTGTTTAAAATTTTAAAAATACTATAAGTTGCTTTGCGTTGCCATGGCAAAAAAACCCCCCTAATAAATTGAATAAAGAACTATGATAATGGCAGTTATTTGGGCAGCACTGGTCCAAGGCAATTTTGCTACTTGAGGCAGAGCAGCAAAATACTCCCCCTTGCCCTCCATTGAGTTATCTCTTCACAATTACACAAATGCCCCTACCAGGTGGTAAAAAAATAAATAAAAATGCAGCAATAATTAATTAAATAGGTAGCAATTTGCTGCTTTTCATGACACCCCAAATCTGTTGCCTGAGGCAGCTGCCTCCCTCTGTCACATGATAGGGTCAGCCTTATATTCAGACTATTCTGCATGAGGGGGTGGAATATTCTGAGGCTTAGGTAAGGGTGCAAACGAAGGCCTTCACTTTATTTTTCAGCAACAGCTACCCCAGGGCCCCATCAAAATATTTAGATCACTGCCACCATTTAGTTATGTGGTGGTGGTGGGGGATAGAGCTGTCAAGCAATGTAAATTGCTGTGGTTTTCTTTTCTTTTTTAAAAAGACTAATTGTAACTCTGGAAGTTGTTAAGCTGAAGCTCAGAGTTATTTTAAGTAAGTAAGTAAGTAAAGTGGAGCTGAACCATGGACCTACTGACTTATAAGAATTTCATTTTATTTTACTCAGTGAAATCATACAAGTACAAAAGAGAGCTTTAGAAAATTGTCATTTGGTTTGCAAAGTTGGGATACATTATTATCATTATCATCATCATTATTTAGCAGCATAAAGAGGAAGATCATGCCCGAGCCAGTTACTTTGCGCAGTATTAAGAAAATCGGAGAAGACAACTATGGCTTTGAGCCGGAAGAATCACGTATGATGTTTTCCATTTTATATACCTCTTGACTTTAGACACATGTCAGTAAATCTCTTCAAGACCCATTTGCTCATATCATCCCAAGCTCATGGGGTTTTTTTGGGCGGGGGGAGTATTTGCTTGCCCACTCACTACTGCTAACTCCTCCTCTTCCTCTGGGTGGAAAAGTTAACAAATTATCTGGCAAGACGTGGAAGGAGGATATGCAGCTCAAGAGGATTGTCCTCTTCCCCAAGTTCCAGTGTGAAATAGACCAGTTTGCAGGGGTTGTGGTTGGTCCCAAGACGGATATTCTCTTTTTGAGCATCTCAGAAACTTGGTTGCGGAGTGCTACCTTTCTTAGCTAGAGAAAGAGGAAGAGGTAGCAGCAGAGGTGATGAGCAGGCAAGATTAGGTCTCAGAATTTTGAAATGGAGCAACCAGCTGCCCCATCTTGATGTGGTATTTTCTGCATTAGATCGAACCCCCCCCCCACCCCCAGCAATATCATGCTTATTATTTTATGTTGTTTCAGAGTTGCTTTTTAACTTATTCCTAAGTGGAATAGGAGCCTGGATAAATACAGATAAAGAATAAAACACAGCGGCCATTTTAATATAGTGGGAATTTTCCCAGTGTTTTGTAATAATAGAAGCATCTTAAAAAACAAAAACAGAGCCTTGTTCTGACCTTGACATACAAGCACTCCTGTGCCTGAACCTAGTCAGTCTTCTGCATGCAAAACATTGGCTCCACCACTAAGTTGTGTCTCTTTCCATTTCCTGAACCTGTTTTGGGAACTGGTTTGTAGAATCAGATCTCCAACATGAATCATTCCAACTTGGTCCATTTTGGATCTTACTGGGATTTTTGTATGAACTCTTTGAGTTCTCTTTAATTAAACACTGCCTGTACATAATTAAAATAGCCATGTGTGTGTGTGTGTGTGTGTGTGTGTGTGTGTGTGTCTAGGAGTATGGATTAATTTTCAAAGAATGCTAACTATAGGATGTATTTGTTTTCCCCAACAGATAACGGCATCTGCAAACCAGAGTAAGTAATGCATATATTTACAAAGTATTTGGTTGCACAAGTAGGACATGCAACAAAATGTTGCAGTGTAGAGAGACCTTCTGTTCTGGATTTTAGCCAGCCATGCCTCATTCCATTTCCCCTCTCCTGGTTTTACACCCTCCCCTTCCTTCAACTGTCAAGGAGCATTCTGTGACTACTGAGCATGCTCAGACCTCATTTGTCTGTTTTGTTGGTTTTGCCCCCTTCATTGAACTCCCCTCCCCCCCAAATATTTTTTGCACCTCTTTGGTACTTCGTGGGGGGGGCGTCTCTTGAGCCTGCTGGTACTTCCCCCGCTGCGAGTGGATGGTGCAGTTTTGGCTATATAAAGATCCACACTATTCATTTATTTGATGCCTAGAAAGCAGTTTTCATAATTCATTAGTGTGTTTGCAACACAGGAAATGCAGCCACTTCAATTTTCTAAGCTCTAATATTATGCAACTTGTATGAGTTAAGCAAAAATTCAGAACACAATATGCAATAACAGAATACCAGAAGAAGGAAAATGCTACTATTTCAATCAATTCTTCTTACAATGCAGGTTGGATCTATTCACAGGTTTCATGGCATGATGTGACGATTAACAATTCCATGTGCAAATATTTTCCACTCTGGCTGCTTTCCTTAGATATGACATTGACTGACAGCCAATCAATCACTTTTGTGTGGGTTCATGGCTGTGGTCTATGCCGCAACAGAATATTCTAGAACAGAATACAGTATTCTTGCTGGAAAACCCTCTTACAAAAAATAAAACAAAAAACCCCAGAATTAAATACGAAGAGATTTGTACTAGGCTATAATTTGGTGAAAGCAAAACTAATATGTCTTAAAACAGAAACTTGCCTTCTGTATCACTATACAGTTAATGGAGAGAATATAGCCTTAAGCAAATTTCTGAGAAGCTGGGCTCCAGATATGCGGAAATAGAGAGAGAAAACACCAAGCCCTTAAATATGTTTTCACAGCTCAGAACCGCACTCAAACTGGTTGTCACAAAGTTTGGTGCCAGGTACACGCAGGTGGCGCTGTGGGTTAAAGCCTCAGCGCCTAGGGCTTGCCGATCGAAAGGTTGGCGGTTTGAATCCCTGCGGCGGGGTGCGCTCCCGCTGCTCGGTCCCAGCGCCTGCCAACCTAGCAGTTCGAAAGCACCTCCGGGTGCAAGTAGATAAATAGGGACCGCTTACCAGCGGGAAGGTAAACGGCGTTTCCGTGTGTGACTCTGGCTCGCCAGAGCAGCGATGTCACGCTGGCCACGTGACCCGGAAGTGTCTCCGGACAGCGCTGGCCCCTGGCCTCTTAAGTGAGATGGGCGCACAACCCCAGAGTCTGTCAAGACTGGCCCGTACGGGCAGGGGTACCTTTACCTTTACCTTTTACACACATGAATGGGATTTAAGTTTCAAATTAAGCCTTCTGGTGAGGCGAAACTCAGAGTAGCCTGGAGATGAATTCTGGATTCTGGGAGGACTGGGATCAGACTGTTTTTACCAGAAGTATAATGTAACCTAACCATCTTAGCAATATGATCAATGCCCTTCAAAACTGAAAATTCATGTCAGTACACATGAACTTTGTATACGAAAGGTTAATTTACGCTGAATTGGATGGTACTTCTCCCTGATATGGCCCATGCAGATAGGGATGAAGAAGCAATCGCATGCCTTCTCTGCCCACCAGTCTGGTCACTTACACTAAACTATGGTTTGTGCAGATGAGGGCAAACATGAGCATTCCAATGAGAGATCAGTAAAGATAGGACAGCTATCATTCAGGAAAGTGTTGGCCCCATTATCTGATTTGTATAATGAGGGACACTAATAGACTTCTGAGGAACTCCACAAGGTGGTGTGGTTTTTTTGGGTTTTTATGCCTGTGCCTCTGTAATGCAGTGGTTTTCAACAAATGGGCCGTGGCAGCCTGGGGTACCTTGAATGATGGTCAGGGGTGCCGCGGGCAACACTGGCCTCTGACCCTCTTTCCTTCCCTCCCTCCTCTGATGCCCTCTCGCATCTCTGTCTCCAAAAGGCTTGTACGATTGTTTGTTGCAGCAGCCCTGGCTACAAGCACTGCAGGCAAATGGTGCCGCTGGGACTGACCAGGGGATGCTGGTTGCCAGGAGCTGAGGCGGCCTTCGAGTAAACAAGCAAGCAAGCGGGCAAGGGATCGCAGCCAACCAGTCCACCAGCCTTTGCTGTTGGGAATGGACAGACAAGTCCCAGGTCCCTGTGGGGCAGTGTGACGAGGCATCTCTCTTTGGGGTGGGGGGGCAGCTCAGAGACTAGGGGCTGCAGCTGTGACTGCCCAGAGGATTCCCAAGCAGAGGGGAGAGGAAAAGAGGCTGAGGGAACACTCCACAAGGGAGGGTGTTCAAAAAAGGGTGAGAGGCTACCAGCTCTGTGGGCCAGGGGTGACATAACTGGGCTCCTGAGACCCACAGGGGTGCTGTAGAAAGAATGTAGTTGGTCAAGGGAACTGTGGACTCAAAAAGGTTGAAAACCTCTGCTGTAATGATTTTGGATAGAAAGGCAGCAGGAAGGAAAGGTGTTAACCATGAAGCACCCTTCTTCGCCCCCCCCCCCCACTCAACACTGCCTTTCCCCAAAGCTGCTTTTTCCTAGGAAAAGCACAGATACCTGTAGGCATTGTTGTTGTTGTTTAGTCGTTTAGTCATGTCCGACTCTTCGTGACCCCATGGACCAGAGCACGCCAGGCACTCCTGTCTTCCACTGCCTCCCGCAGTTTAGTCAAACTCATGCTGGTAGCTTTGAGAACAGTATCCAGCCATCTCGTTCTCTGTCACCCTCTTTTCCTTCTGCCCTCCATCTTTCCCAACATCAGTCAGGGTCTTTTCCAGGGAGTCTTCTCTTCTCATGAGGTGGCCAAAGTATTGGAGCCTCAGCTTCACGATCTGCTCTTCCAGTGAGCACTCAGGGCTGATTTCCTTAAGAATGGATAGGTTTGATCTTCTTACAGTCCATGGGACTCTCAAGAGTCTCCTCCAGCACCATAATTCAAAAGCATCAATTCTTCGGTGATCAGCCTTCTTTATGGTCCAACTCTCCAGAATAATCCCTGTAGGCATTATTCATGTGTAATTCTTGATGGCAGCTAAGACTGTGAGGACTTGCCTGAGGCCACTCAGGGAGTACAAGAGGAACCTAGGCCTCTAAAGAGTAAATCAAACTCTCTCTCCCTTCTGAACTATACTGATTTTTCAGTATTGTTCCAGGCTGGGGAACAGGATAGTTAATGCTCTTTATACTATAGTGGACCAATTATGGGATTAGCAGGGTCTGGGAAGGGTGCCATCCCCTGTTATATTCTTCTCTCATTGTTATAGTGCTATGTGAATTTTTTCCTCTGGGAGTGCAGCCAGATGAAGCAATGAGGTGGAATATTAAGATATATAGGATAAGACACAGCTTATGATCCTATAACCAGAACCACCTCCAACACTCTCACATCATGTACCTTTGAAGATCCTCTGAACCTCAGCATTAAGCCAGACAGTCCCAACCTTAAAATTAACGGTGCATTAAAGAATTCTTATTCCTTTCGTTTAAGAGTTCCGCTAGCACTGCCTTCCTTGTAGGAATGGAAGAGAAATTTGATTTTGCTTGCATTTTAATGAGATACATTCCAATTCACTCTTCCCCAACAAATGCATGAACTGAAATGCAGCTATACTTGAAATTTGACCTTTCTTGAATTTTTTTTTTTTAAATAATTTTTATTAACTGGCCAATCACATCAAATTAAATCACATCATATAAATTCCGAATTACAAAGCCAAATTTTTAAATTTTGTTGGGGGAACCCATACTTCAAGATCCAAAGGGGAATTCAGATCATCTTCTTATTACTGCGTTAATGTCCAAATCAGTCCCAATCAGTCCAAACAAAGTTCATAATTCTATCCAGTCTTATCTTGGTGTTGCCACATCATATCTTGTTCGTATAATTTCTCTTTTTCCCTTACAATCTCTTCTGTTAGTCTCCTTAAGCCGATAGCAAGTGTAATAATCCTGTGTGGATTTCCCGTTCCTCCACTAAGTCCACTAAAGTCCATATATCTCCTTCGTAGATAACATCACTTTATCCATCGTAAATTTTGGCATTTGTCGCTCTTAAGTCCCACCGAGGAGTTGATTCACGATATGTAAACAACTCTATTTCTCTCTTTCTCCTCCCAAACCCAAGAGCTCCCACAATGCCTCACAAAATGGCGAACGGCATTTTTTCCTGACTGCGTCACTCCAAAACTCTTAGCTTTCCAGCTTCATCTTGAAACATTGCTTTGGATCGAAAGTTTATCTCCACACAGCCTTAAATCCACAGCTTAAGTCCTTAATTTCTGACTCATTAGGGGAGGGGGATTCTTGTTAAATCACATAAAAAGGTAGAGGCAGGTTTTTTTTCCCCTCCCCCCTCAGTCATTACCGTATCTTGACGTTCTTCTCGTATTTTATTGTTGTCTTGTTATCAGAGATCTCTTCTGTCAGCAGTATTTACTCCCCTTTTTCCTTGATGTATGTGCAATTAATCATGTCCAAATTATTTCTTTTAAAGATCATTGCAACCAGCGGCGCGAATCGGGGACGGCGTTGAGGAGTGCCGAAAATCCCACAGAAGGGCTTTGTGCCTAGTGCCCCCACCTCCACAAATTCGGGGGTGGTATAGGGCACAGCAGGCAAGGGCCGTCCCCCCCATAATCCTGGGGGGGGGTTAAGGAGGCTAATTACCCCCATCATAGCCTCCAAATTACCTCGTGTGGGTCGGAGAGATGTTATTGTCAGCCATCTTCCGATGCGCCACCTAGTGGCCCCCGACCTTTCTTGAATTTTTCTATTCAGTGTACAAAAATGCATGAATTAGGGGGAAATGTCATAAAAATGAATTAATATTAGAGAAAATAGCATGCAAAAATGCATTATATATGGGGAAAATGCTTGGGAAAATATGTATTTAAGTCAAAACTGCATACAAAAATGTGTTCATGAGCAGAAATTTGCACTAAAATGCAGGTGCATTTTCATGAGAATTATTTTTTACAGTCATAAATTGGTGTAGAAATGTGAAGAGAACAGCAATGGGAATGGGTTGTCCTGGGGACTAATGTTATCAGAAGGGCACAAAAATCAGACCTGCTGAAGGAATAGAGCTTTTTAGAACCTTTGTTGTAATCTACTTTTTAAGGGGGCAGGTTTCAAGTCTGTTAAAAATAAGGTCCAGTTCCTTGTATTTCAAATGCCTCTTTTCAAAATGACGATCCTGTTGCAACTGAAGCCATAACAATGTCCCAAGATGATAACATACATTTTGATGGATAAAATAAATTTGAATGGAAGTGCATGGGAATAGGCCCCTTAAGAGTACTCACATGGATATTGCCTTGCCTTTCACAGGTATTTCCATAATAAAAAGGAGACTTCTTCAAAGAACAATACAAAAGGGAACAAGTAAGTTAAACTGGTTACTCTTCTATCAGGATAATTGCCAGGCCCATTCATTCATTCTGCTAAACTTTGCAGGAGTGACAGAGGGTGGTGAAGGAGGTAAAATCTCTGTGACAAGATGTGCTGACAGCCATCCTTCAGACAGTTTTCAAATGGGATTAGACAAATAATTCGCGGAGGCTAGGGCTAGTAACTGGCTGCTAGCCATGATGGTTGTAAACTGTGGCCAGGATCATGGTGGGGAGGAACTGTGTGTGAGAGAGGGTTATTGCCCCCTTGTGTCCTGTTTGTGGGCTCCCCAAATGTATCTGTTGGAAACTGGGTGCTGGACTAGATCTGGCCTTTGCTCTGATCTTGTGGGGCTCTTGTGTAATAAGGAAATGCAACACGTCAGTCCTGAAATGTAATAACCCAGCATGAACCCATTACTTCTTTACAAAGACCCCACCATGCACTCACATACCTCACTTTCTACCTCACAAGACCCACTTCATGCCACTGTGTAAGACAGGTAATCATTTACCATGATGTGTGTGTGTGTGTGTGTGTAACCAACAACAATTTAATACTTTAATCACCTGTATCATCCATATGGATGGTGGCAATAAGATTCTTTTCCACTTCCCTTCTACCAAGTGCTGAATTCTGGTGGGGGGGGGGCTCGGAGCCCTGCTTCTATATAATATTTCTGCTCAAGTGCAGAAGATTCACTTCCTCATTGGGCAGGGCAATACAGATTGGTGCATAATGTGTGGTAAATTCTGTCAGAATATATTGGGTGTGTGTGTGTGTGTGTTTGTTTGTGTTTTCAATGCAAGTATTGATGTCGTGCAAGTATATGGGTGGTTCAGTGACAGCAATAACAAACCACAGCTTGTAACCCTTCGGGCAGCACAAATTTATCCCTCAGATTAAGCTGCCAGCCTCTCCCATCTCTGCCTCATTGTTCCAAGAACCGCCCTGCCTTCTGTACTATGCTCACTCTTCTTCTTTTGGGGCCTAAAATAGGGTTCAGTTGTGGCTGGATCTAGAATAACAAGAGTCTCCTTTAATTTGTCAAGCAAAGCACATTCTTTCACAGAAGTCAGAAAAGGGCGTTACAGCAAACTTTTATATGCTATTTTTGCAAATATTTTGTTATAACACCAGTCAATATCAATTACATGAGGGGGGCTTTTGAGATATGCTCCTGTAGTCCAGCATCTGTAAAACACCACTTAGGGAACATGCCGTGAAACTGGACTTCTCAAGAGTGCAGTGTGTGTTTGAAAATATTGGAGAATTCTTGACTGTCTTGGATTGATTCAATGGTGGGGGGAAGAGGCTGCTACTGGTAGGATGGGAGCTGCCTTTACACATAGACTTCTTTGGCACTGTGAAGAGGTTCTTCCACTAGGCAATCCAACAAAAGGGATTTGATTCCTAGCATATCTGGGGGAAAGAATACAACTTTAATAATACAACACATTTTGCTTTCTTTCTTTTTTAAACAGGACATCAGAGAAGAATGAAATTCGAGTTGGCTTCTTTGAGTTGGTAATAAAATTGTTGCTTTTCACCACTTCATATATCTGCTGTGGTTCTATAGATCAGGGTGGTCAGATTCCCAGCTTATAGGGTCGTCATAATCGCAACTACCCTTTTGAGATTCAAGTACAAATGGAGACAGCTTTGTATTTTGTTTTTCCAAAACTGTTATGGGGAGCCTGATGTTCACTGTGAAGGTGGTGCATGTTGTTACTCCAAGAAGGAATGGTGGAGCTTAGCATTAAAGGTAAAGGTAAAGGGACCCCTGACCATTAGGTTGCGGCGCTCATCTTGCTTTATTGGCCGAGGGAGCCAGCGTACAGCTTCTGGGTTTTGTGGCCAGCATGACTAAGCCACTTCTGGTGAACCAGAGCAGCGCACGGAAACGCTGTTTACCTTCCTGCTGGAGCGGTACCTATTTATCTACTTGCACTCGATGTGCTTTCAAACTGCTAGGTGGGCAGGAGCTGGGACCAAACAACGAGAGCTCACCCTGTCACAGGGATTCGAACTGCTGACCTTCTGATCGGCAAGTCCTAGACTCTGTGGTTTAACCCACAGCGCCACCTGGGTGAAATCCAGTGCTATAGTTCCACTCATGGAGTGGCTTTTGACTCAGAAGAGCATCTATTAATGCAAAAGAAGGGAGGTGATTTGCACTGATATCTCTCTTCCATACACAACCCTTGTGCCTTCTTTCACACTTATCTAGAGGGTCCTACAAGCTTCTGCAACAGATTTTCAGTTCTCAAGGGACTGTAGCAAGAAGGTGGGATCAGAAAACAACTTCCGTTTATTTTAGTGGTCGCCTCTGCTGGATCAAAGCCATTCTGCCAGTGAAGCCTTGGGTTTCAGCCATTGTTAGTAAAAAAACAATTGGAACATGAATATACAAAGGAGTGATGCATAATTTTTTTGTGAATGCTCTTTGTCTGTTTCCCCCCACTTAAAGTTTAGATTTGCTTCTTCATCTGAGAAACTGATGATGGTTTTCGGTGGCATCTGCGCTGCTCTTCATGGAGCTGCCCAACCAGCCATGTTGATTGTCTTTGGGGTAATGACAGACACATTTATTCAATATGATATCGAGAAGCAAGAGCTTAGTGACCCGAACAAAGGATGTGTGAATAACACTATAGTGTGGATCAACACTTCCTATCACCAAAACGACAACAATACACCAGTGAGTTGTGGGTAAGTGGACAAGACATTTTGCATTGTGTCCGGTGCTAATACTACTCAGAGTAGCCCCACTGAAGTTAAAGAACATGATTAACTTGGGTTCATTAGTTTCATCAGGTAGACTATGGGTAGAGGCTGGACATAACTATACAGTAATCTCTCAGTATTTCGATATTTATAGACCTTACAAATGAGCAAAGCATTTTATCTCCTCTGTTATTAAATGACATTGTCTGAAATATGCTACATTCTTGCACAGAAGACAAACCAATGATACTCCAGGTCATTTTACCAGCCTGCCTTCATATATGTGTGATTACACCACTGGGCATTGGCTTTGTAGTTTTGCAAACTCCATGCTTTAAATAATATTCCCATACCATGTCTTATCGCAGTTGGACTAATGTCACTTCCTCTCCAGAGCTGGAGGTGTTGCTACTTTGTTCATTTCCTGGCTGATAATTGCTCATTTTAATTTATGCTTCCCCTACCATTGAGTCTAGCCAGCTTTGCCAACTGCTGGCTCTTACTAGAATGTGTAAAAATATAAATTCGTCAGTCATTTTTCTAAGATTTGCTTTGTACTGCCCTGGTTCTGTAGAAGTAAAAAAAAGAAAAAGAAAGATATATCTTTACTTTCGGCATTTAGAACTACTGTGCACAATTTCAACAGGAAATCACACAAAGGTAAATGTCCTTTGGCTTCAAAAGTTGCAGCTGCAACCCACAAGTCAATAGTGGTTGAGTACTTGGATTTCAGGGCCAAAGATAATTGAGCTAAACTTAAGGTTGATTCACTTGTCCCACCTAAGCACTGTTTTTTTTGGCAGTGGTTCAGATTCAGCACTCTTACACATGTTTACATAGAAGTAAGTCCCACTATATGGAATAGGACTTGCTTCCAGGTATATGTGCATAGATTGCATCATTAGTCTTCCACAAGGAAATAGTTTGAAACTGGATCAGTTTATGCAAATGTTGAACAATAACTAATATTCCTTCTTTGTTTTGCCCTTGTTGAATTACACATCAACGTTAGCATTTAATGCTTTTAATGTTTGATGTTTTACTGAGGTTTTATAATTTGTTGGAAGCCACCCAGAGTGACTGAGGCAACCCATTCAGATGTGTGGCATATAAATGATATGTTGTTGTTGTTGTTGTTGTTGTTGTTAATATTAATGGAGAATATGGTGGACCTATTTTGTCAGACTGTCTGCTACTTACAGTGCATATTATTTTGGAAAGTCAGTTTTTTGTTTTCACTATAATCCCTTACTCTGTCCTCTCTATCCTCTCTGAATTCATACCCAAATATTAACTGAGGGAAAAGAACAATGGAAATAAGTTCATCTAGCTGCTAATGAAGTTACATTATTTCTCATATTAATTTTGCCTGCAGGCACATCAATTCAAGATGGACTGATTTACCAAGGTCATATATCTTCTTTAATTCTTTCTTTATCTTTCAGGTTGCTGGACATTGAAACGGAAATGAGTTATTTTGCAAGTTACTATGGGGGAATAGGCTGTGCAGTGCTTGTGCTGGCATACTTCCAGGTCAGTACAGTGGTATCTCAGATTACATACACTTCAGGTTACAGACTCCACTAACCCAGAAATAGTGCTTCAGGTTAAGAACTTGCTTCAGGATGAGAACAGAAATCGGGCTCCAGCGGCGCGGCAGCAGCAGGAGGCCCCATTAGCTAAAGTGGTGCTTCAGGTTAAGAACAGTTTCAGGTTAAGTACGGACCTCCGGAACAAATTAAGTACTTAACCTGAGGTACCACTGTATTATTATTTACTTCCTCATATTGTTTTCCACAATAGAAAATGGCTTAATGTCGGTGACACTCACCTGAAAAACAACAAAAAGGCAGCTAAACTCCAGTTTGGAGTGCAACCACCCAGAAGGCCCTGCCTTGTGTTCCCATTCATCCCTCCCAACTTCCTGTGGACATTTGTTGACTGGAATCCTTCAGCGATGGGCATTGTGAGGCAATTTTTATGCTGCTGTCTCATGGTGACGATCCAGATCCAGTTATATACATGTCCATGTGTTTAGTAGGCCTACTGGAGTAGGTTTGTAAGCCTGAGATTTGTTCCCATGCTTCATGTCATGTAGAATGCACACAAAGGGACCAAGTGTTTATTTGCCCTTTAATCATAAGAGTTAACAGAAGTGGTTTGGTTTTTATACAGTTAGCTCCTCAATGTCAAGATCAGTAATGGTAAGCAAGGCTCTCTGGAGGCAGCTTGCTCACCACATTTCACCATGCCTTATAAAATGCAGCTACAATGTGCAAGGTTGGAGTATTCTAGGGTGTATTCTAAATCCTGATGGGAAGGCCCAGCTATCTCAGACAGCAGCAGTGAATTTGCTCCTCAAGAGCACTATGTGGCTTACAATATGACGTGGAAAGGGTTCTGTGGAGGTAGAAATTTATGAAAGCAATACATGTTACGACCTGACTACTGTTCCCAAGCACATAAAAGCACCCTGTTATGTACTGTACTTTTCTGTGTATAAGATGCCCCCATGTATGACGCCCCCTATTTTGGGGGACTCAAATTTAAGAAAATTGGGGGAGATGGCACGGAGTTGTTGAGTTTTTTGGGGGGAATTACGTAGGGTTGTTGCAGGGGATTGCCGAAAATCGCTCACCCGCATGCATCCAAAAATCTGCCTCTCAAATGTCCCCTCGCCGGCAGAAGCTGCCAATCTCCTGCCAAATTACGGCAGCTTCAGTCACTCAACACCAGCCATTGACACAGCAACCAATAACACGCCCAATAGCTGCTGACAGCCATGGCAGCAACCAATCAAATGTCCACCCTATGCACTATCCATGTATAAGACGACCCCTACTTTTTAGCATAATTTTTAAAGAAAAAAAACGGAAAAGTACGGTATACATTCTGTTCCTGGTTAAAGCCAGGCAATTCCCACTAATGTAACTGTGTTAATGGCTCCTGCCAGCCATTGTAGCATATATCTGTAGATGCCGGAATCAACTTATAAAGCATGTGCAGGGTTTTTATAACAGAAATAATCAATGCCAAATAAACCCAAAATTAGAATTTTTTTTCCATTTAGCTGGCTGTGCTGTCAATATTTGCATCGTGTTTTCGTAGTTGCTAGATGATCACCCCTCCCCCTTTTAACTGTGACTCTTCCTTATCGCTCATTTTTCCCTACCCCCTACAGATCAGCTTATGGGTAATCTCAGCGGCTCGACAGACACAGAAAATCAGAAAAGCCTATTTCAGGAAAATAATGAGGATGGATATAGGCTGGTTTGATTGTACATCAGTGGGGGAACTCAGTACACGTATTTCTGAGTGAGTAATCTCAGACATCCATTGGTGGATGAGGTCAGCATGTTTTTAAGATGCTGCATTCTAATGAGTAGTCTGTGCGAGGTTATGTGAGTGAAGAATAATATCTACAGTATTACTTGTACCAGACTGGGGTCTGACTCCAAAGCAGAGCTAATATTCCACTGGATTTTGCTAGCAATGTGAGAGAAAATTGGCTTGAATCTGCACTTCTTAGAACAATAAACTAGTTGAAAACAGAGCTGGCTTTCTGAATTCACATTTGTGATGCAGTTCTTCAATTAAAAATGTGTAGAAAAATGCATATATTGGGGGAAAGTGTACATTAAAAATGCACGTATTAGTGAAAATCACATACACAAAATGCATTACATAAAGGAATACTGCTGGCAAAAAAAATGTGTGCATTAGACAAAATTACATACAAAAATGCATGTTCACACCGAAACCACTTTGAGGTACATAAATTTAATGAAATAATAATAAGCAAACACTGATGCATTTCTGTGAGGACATTAAAAAAATAATAATCACAAACTGATGAGAAAGTGCTGCAAAGACCAGAAAAAAAGAGAAACTAAAAAAACCAAAACTGATGGATTTGTCCATCTTTAGCAGCTGCTGAAAACAACAGGTATTAAAAGGGTAGAAGATGAAACTATTATCTCTGCTTGAAACTTCCTACCATTAGGAAACCATTACTTTGCATGTGTGTTCAGATGTCGAAAAGGCCACCATAGGCACTTAAGCAGAGATGTAGAAGCAGGTGGGAGGAAGCAGCCATGAGCCTCACAGGGAGAGGGTGGAAACACACAGATAGCAAGGCAGGTGTGTCATGTAGACATTTCCCCAGCAAAAACATCTAAGGCCTTCCCTAAACTGGTACCTTCGACGTGCTTTGGACTGCATCATCCTCAGCCAGTGCAGTTGCAGTCCAAAACATCTGGAAGGCAGCCCTGTTTGCACCATCAACTGGCCTGCCATTTTTTCACAAGCTGCCGATGCTTGGTGAGCATCTCCTTTTGTTGCTAAGTGACCCTGCCAATGCTCATTCACCCTCCTTTTCCATGGCTGACGCATAGCACAGCCAGTCTCCAAGCTTACAAGGAGAACTGGGGTGAGGAGGAGAAACACAAGCACAGGTTTGTTGGCAAGTAGAGTCCAGGAGTTAGGGGGCGCGGGTGGCGCTGTGGGTAAAACCTCAGTACCTAGGACTTGCCGATCGTATGGTCGGCGGTTCAAATTCCCGCGGCGGGGTGAGCTCCCGTCGTTCGGTCCCAGCTCCTGCCCACCTAGCAGTTCGAAAGCACTCCTAAGTGCAAGTAGATAAATAGGTACCGCTTTATAGCGGGAAGGTAACAGCGTTTCTGTGTGCTGCGCTGGTGCTGGCTCGCCAGAGCAGCTTTGTCACGCTGGCCACGTGACCCGGAAGTGTCTTCGGACAGCGCTGGCTCCTGGCCTCTTAAGCGAGATAAGCACGCAACCCCAGAGTCGGACACGACTGGCCCGTACGGGCAGGGGTACCTTTACCTTTACCTAGAGTCCAAGAGTGGGGTGGTTCATAGGCCAAATACCTGTCCCAGAAACCCAAGAACCTACAGCCTGCCTGGAATCTAAAAGGAAAGGCTTGTTTACTTCAGACCTCAGTTCCCAAATGTCTGAACAAAGGAACAAAGAGATAAAAGCAAATGAGATAAATGGCTCTCATCAATATTTCTCCAATGTAGAAACAAATTGAATGAATATTTGGGATTGCATTGAGGGTCATATGCAACTGCTGCTTCAACTTTTTTTGTTCTTCACAGTGACGTAAATAAAATAAATGATGCTATTGCTGATCAAGTAGCGGTCTTTATCCAGCGGTTCACCACCTTTATTTGTGGATTCATGTTAGGATTTGTCAGAGGCTGGAAGCTGACCTTGGTTATTATCTCAGTCAGTCCACTACTTGGGGTTGGAGCTGCCATGATTGGCCTGGTAAGGAACAATGCTATTCATATCTAATTATGGCTGCTTTGTAGTCATGGAGAACTATGGCAAGATTTTAAAGTCGCTGGCTGTTTAAAAACAACAACTACTCCACAGAACTCTGTCAAACCACCTACTAAGGGTTTTTAAAAATCTGTCCAATATCTATTTTTCACTGTTGTTCAGCAGTGCTGTCTGTCTTTCCTATAACCAAACTGAGAGCCTCAGTAAACCCAACTGGATTTTTGCCATTGACTTCAGAGGGATGTGCATGCAGTAATGGAAGCCACAATCAACCTTTCTCAAACCCGGTGTTCTGCAGATGTTACTGGATTACAGCTGAAGTTATTGGACTACAGATGTTACTACATCTCCCATCAGTCCCAAACCAGCATTGCCAGGGTTGTTTGGAGCTGTATTCCAGCAACATCTGGGGGGCATCCAGTTGGGGAATGCTTCATTAGGTAATTTTTGTTGTGCCATAAGACTCTTCCTTGGTTTTGCTTCACAAGCAAGCACGTCCAGCCCTCTGAAAGCTGACTCTGTGGAAGGCAGGCATTTAACAAACTCCCTGTCAACCTCGTCTAAATGTTCACAGAGAAATCCTCTGTGAAGCTGGAAGGCTGACAAAATCTTTGTAATAGAAATAATAGGTGTGCTGTGTAACGGTTGTATGATGGCATATGCAACATCAATATTTTATATAGCTGATTCTAGAGCACAGTGGAATATGGTCATGCTGCCTAAAATGCACCTATATAATGCACTAGATAAGCCAACCTGATCTATCACATAAGCTATTTAGCACATGACTATGGGTAGGTGAAGTGAGCAAAAAAGAAAAGAAAAAGAAGAATGAATTTGCTACATAAATGTGTCCTTTGTAAATGTAGATAACCCAGTGTGACAGCAAGGAGCTTGTACAATCCAAAGGAGAAAAAACTTCACTGCCTAAATGAATCTTCTTACTGATTGGTTTAGGCTGTGGCAAAGCTGACAGGTCGAGAATTAAAAGCTTATGCAAAAGCTGGTGCTGTGGCCGATGAAGTGCTCTCATCCATCAGAACAGTGGCTGCTTTTGGAGGGGAAAGAAAAGAAGTTGCAAGGTTGGTCCGTATATCATGACTGACTCACAGACCTGAAGAAATTTAAAAGCAATAAAGCCTATGATTTTTAAGAGCAATAAAGCCTATGATTTTTAAGAGCATAACATGTGCAGGAAGATGAATCCTCTCCTTTGCTGTAGCTTAGATCCACAAAGTCTATCACCCCATACAGTACACTTTCCCCAAAACTTTCTAGTACAGGCATTCCTCCACTTACATGGGGGTTACGTTCCAGGCCCCTGCACACATAAGCGAAAATTGCGTAAGTGGTGAGTATCCTCTAAAAAGCCTCTAAACTCCCATTTCTCTCCTGCTCCCCTGCTCTCTCTACTGCTCTCTCTCTCTTTCTCTCTCTCTCTCTCTCTCTCTCTCTCTCTCTCTCTCTCTCCCCCCCCCTCTCTCTCCACACAACTCTATCTCCAACTAGAGTTGAAGCTCTGGGACCAGCTGAAGGACGTGCGAAAAAGTGGCTGCTGCTGCTGCTGCTGCGCTACCCTGCACACCAGCTGTTGGGTGGGGAAGCTGAGCAGCCTAAACAAAGCCCCGCTGTGCCTCAGGTCTCTTTGGGACTTCCTCCACCCTCACCGACGTTCTCTTCGGGCTCTGGAGAGGGTCTCCTTGCAAGCCACAGGGACTCTCCAGCTCGCTTCCACTATTTCCGGGGTTGAACGTATTGTATCGTATCTATCTATCTATCTATCTATCTATCTATCTATCTATCTATCATCTATCTATCTATCATCTATCTATCTACATCTATCTATCTATCTATCTATCATCTATCTATCTATCTATCTATCTATCTATCTAATCTATGTATCATCTATTTCCCAGCGCTGTGTGTATATGCAGTGACACACCAGTCAATCATGCGTAGGTGTGGAGAATGCCTGTCTTTCAATATGACATGGGGAGGAAATAAGGTGCAGGAAGGGGAAGGTGTTCAGCACCCCTCATCCAAAAAGTAGAAGATAGACTCTTCCCCCTTGCACTAAAGATAAAGGTAAAGGTACCCCTGCCCGTACAGGCCAGTCGTGTCCGACTCTAGGGTTGTGCGCCCATCTCACTTAAGAGGTTGGGGGCCAGCGCTGTCCGGAGACACTTCCGGGTCACATGGCCAGTGTGACGAGGCTGCTCTGGCAAGCCAGCACCAGCGCAGCACACAGAAACGCCGTTTACCTTCCCGCTAGAAAGCGGTACCTATTTATCTACTTGCACTTAGGGGTGCTTTCGAACTGCTAGGTGGGCAGGAGCTGGGACCGAAAAACGGGAGCTCACCCCACCGCAGGGATTTGAACCGCCAACCATACGATCGGCAAGTCCTAGGCACTGAGGTTTTACCCACAGCACCACCGGTGTCCCCCCCCCCCTTGCACTACCCACCCCTTATTCTGAATCAGACCATTGGTCCAAATTGTTCAGCATTGCCTACACTGAATGGCAGAAGATCTCTGGGGTTTCACGTGCGAGTCTCTCCCAGTCTGACCTGGAGAGGTTGGGGACCGAACTGAACACCTTGCACATACAAAGTGCACACTCTGCCACTGAGCTACAGGCATTGCAGCATGCAAACATTCCCCTTTTGCAACACTTTCCTTCAACCCCAAACATGGCCCTTACTTTGCCCCTTTGCTGTATTTTATTTTTCTCAAATGCACTTCTTAAAGTTTCCTTTTGTTCTTTCCACAGATATGACAAAAACCTAGTGTTTGCCCAAAACTGGGGGATTAGAAAGGGAATAATAATGGGATTTTTCACCGGTTACATCTGGTGCATCATTTTCCTGAGTTATGCGCTAGCATTTTGGTACGGCTCAAAACTTGTTCTTGAAGATGAGGAGTACTCACCTGGGACACTTATACAGGTAAGGCTTTCAGTGGTTTCCCCCGTTTCCCCCCCCCTCAAAGCACTTGCACTTCCAGCCACCTCATTGCTTTGAAAAACAAAGTGGGTGCTTTGTAAACTTTTCAGTGTAACCTTAACAGGTGGGACCTGTATTGTAAAGCTGCAGTGTACCTAGTAGGAGGTATTCTGTTCAGGGTTCCAGCTAGCCTTTGTGCAGAATTCTCCTCTTCTTTTGCCACCATCCCACACATTTTTCTGTCACACCTCCCTACAGCCAGTCAGCATTCTACACTTACCAAGCATATTCACTGGGCTGGTATTTGTGTGTGGGGGGGGTGTGGGTGTCCCTTGGGGTGATTTCCTCCTCTCCCCCTCCAGCTGGCTGAGACCTTCCTCCTATGCACAAATGATGTCATTTTGACTACTCAAGGATTGCCGCTCAGACAACGAATTCACTATTAGCATATAAAATATATTTCAGAGCATCCTTTAACCTTCTTTGGAACCTCCCTCTACTCATCTGAAAATTTGAAATGTTTCCCTTAGTTGAGAAAAGAAAACAATAATGCCATTTTAAATTGCATTCCTGCCTTTAGATCTAAAAATATCTTTTTTGTACCCTCCTTAATATATCACACAGGGCGAAAACATTTTTCTGCCTTCCAGAATGATTCCTTCTAATTATAATTTAATTTCTGCTCCAATGCAATTTTTAAAACCACCCAGAAAACATAACTGTTTTCCCCCACCCCCTTTTCTTTCTTTTCAGGTTTTTTTCGGAGTTCTGGTAGCTGCCTTAAGTCTTGGCCAAGCTTCTCCTTGCCTGGAAGCCTTCGCCACTGGCCGAGGAGCTGCAACAAATATCTTTGAGACGATAGATAAAGTGAGTAGCTCAACTGGTTCAGCACCACTAGCCTGTGTTGGAAGGTGAAATAAATGAGCCTTGCATCAGCTTAAGGGCTTCTGCCAACAGCACAGATGAGAAATATTATGGTGATTAAGGGAAAAATTGATTGCAGATTAAAGCAAACCAGCGCCATGCCTGTGCATTTGACAAAGAGTGCATTCGTCCAAGTGGCAGTTCTAAATGATTGCTTATGAATATTCAAAGTATCAGCAAGCTCCAATATTTATCTATTAGGAGTCAACTCTATAAGCAGCCTGATCGCCAAGACACTCAGCTCCGCAAAGTGGTTTCAGGAATTAAGCCGCTATGGTCTCCCTTGATTTACAAGGAATGAAGTGAAGCCAAAGGCTCAGTTAAGGGCATTAATACATATAGTGTTACCAAAGCTTCAGGGAATGGAGAGAATGGAACAGCCGGCAAATCTAACCCTTTGTAATCCCATTGGGTGCAAATAAGTTACGTCCATGGCAGCCAGCTGTGCTCTTCTGCTTTTAGCCCTGACATAGCAGAAAATAATGCTTACTTAACAGCTTTGATGCGCGTGAGTAGAGAACAGCACAAGTGGGTTGTGGGAAAATGTGTATAATGCCTTGCACTTTTCGAAGAATATCTTTAGCAGTGCAATCCTGTGCATGGCTACTCAGATGCAAGCCTGAGTTCAATGGGATTGACTCCCAGGAAAGCCAAAGTGATTTCCCATGCATGGTCTGGGCATGTGGTCTCTTTGCATAGCAGGCACATTGTGCCCCTTGACTGAAAGACCAGGTGAAAGGTGAACAGCACAAAACTTGGGGGTGGATGAAAACAGGCCAAAACCTTACAGACTGCAGCGAAGTGAGCAGAGTTGGCATGGCATAGGGCCAGGATCCGTTAACATCTTTAGACTTCTCATCTGAAGTCCGATTCACCATCCCAATTCGCCTGTTGGGGAGTGCCATGGGAGTTGACCAGCATCTAGGGAGGCAGTGTGGGGGCTACCCAAGTGGCAGGCATCCCATTGGTAATCTGAAATGGGTGGCTCCATCCCCAGCCAACTCCAGGCTCTGGCCAGGAGCTGGAGCAACTCCTTAAGACCCTCTTACAAGGGTCTTCCTTATGTTTGGATTCTACCCAGTGCAAAAAAGAGAGAGAAAGCAGCTTTTCTACAAGGGAAGTAATATAACCGATTAACTCTGCCCCAGAAACCTGTTATTGACTGTATGTCAGAAGATGGCTACAAGCTGGATAAAGTCCGCGGTGAAATTGAATTCCATAATGTGACTTTCTACTACCCATCCAGGCCTGACGTAAAGGTAAGGGCTTCACTTTTCTGGCTAACCATTATAGCTGCTTCCAGGTACTGCTTTGAACATCAGGGAAAACACTTTTTAAACATGTGATCTTTTTCATTTTTATTTCCAGATTTTAGAAAATCTCAACATGGTTATCAAGGCAGGGGAAACAACAGCTTTTGTTGGACCCAGTGGAGCTGGAAAGAGCACCACAATACAGCTCATCCAGCGATTTTATGACCCTAGTGAAGGCATGGTGAGAGCTTTACCTAACTTCTTTGTAAGAGAGTGGTCACTTTCATTTTCATCCCTCCGCCCAACCTTTTTAATTAAAAATCCTGTAAAACGACTGCATAACTTCCATTTTCATTTAAAGAATCCTGGGACATGATTCACTCCCACTGTGGGTATAGAGCAGGGGTAGGCAACCTAAGTCCCGTGGGCAGGATGCAGCCCAATCGCCTTCTCAATCTGGCCCGTGGACGGTCCAGGAATCGGAGTGTTTTTACATGAGTAGGATGTGTGCTTTTATTTAAAATGCATCTCTGGGTTATTTGTGGGGCATAGGAATTTGTTCATCCCCCCAAAAAAAATATATAGTCCGGCCCACCACATGGCCCACCCACGGCTGAAAAGGTTGCTGACCCCTGGTATAGAGCAGGGATAGGGGGGAAATTAGATTCAGTTTGTATTTAAAGGTGAACATACTTAATTTGAGCTTTCTGAATCAATATATGAAGTGAAATCCAGCCAGCCTTTGAAATTCACAGTTTTCTGAATTTTGCAGTGCAGTTCTCCAGCAAAGTAGCATGTACATAGAATAGGGTAAGGTAAAAAGGTAAAGGACCCCTGTATGGTTAAGTCCAGTCAAAGGCAACTATGTGGTTGCGGTGCTCAACTCGCTTTCAGGCCTTCCAGGTCATGTAGCCAGTATGACTAAGCCGCTTCTGGTGCAACGGAACACTGTGATAGAAGCCAAAGCACATGGAAACACCACTTACCTTCCCGCCACAGCAGAACCTATTTATCTACTTGCACTGGCATACTTTCAAACTGGTAGGTTGGCAGGAGCTGAGACAGAGCAGTGGGAGCTCACTCCGTTGTGGGGATTTGAACTGCCAACTTTCCGATTGGCAAGCCCAAGAGGCTCAGTGGTTTGGCTACAGCGCCACCTGCCACCCTCATAGAATAGGGTAAGGTAAAGGTAAAGGTACCCCTGCCCGTACGGGCCAGTCTTGACAGACTCTGGGGTTGTGCGCCCATCTCACTTAAGAGGCCAGGGGCCAGCGCTGTCCGGAGACACTTCCGGGTCACGTGGCCAGCGTGACATCGCTGCTCTGGCGAGCCAGAGCCGCACACGGAAACGCCGTTTACCTTCCCGCTGGTAAGCGGTCCCTATTTATCTACTTGCACCCGGAGGTGCTTTCGAACTGCTAGGTTGGCAGGCGCTGGGACCGAGCAGCAGGAGCGCACCCCGCCGCAGGGATTCGAACCGCCGACCTTTCGATCGGCAAGCCCTAGGTGCTGAGGCTTTAACCCACAGCGCCACCTGCGTCCCTTCCATAGAATAGGGTACGAAGTGCTTAAAGGCAATGATTAGTAAATATAGCATATAAAACTGCATTGTATTAGGGAAATTGCATTTCAGAAATGTGTGCATTAAGCAATATTCATGCTAAAGAACTTCCATGGGTACTTTTTTTGTTAAAAAAAATCACGTAGTAGTGTGGAAATATGAAAACTGGGAGAAACCAAAATTGACAGATTCATCTATTCCTAGTGTAGAGTCTATTCCAATATCAAATACTGAGTGACTGAACAAGTGTATTATGACTATTTATCCTGCAAACAACTTGTTGTTGTTGTGTAGATTACTCTAGATGGACATGATATTCGCTCGCTTAATATTCAGTGGCTGCGTTCTTTGATTGGCATAGTTGAGCAGGAACCAGTCCTGTTTGCTACCACCATTGCAGAGAACATTCGCTATGGTCGGGAAGATGCCGCTATGGAAGACATCATCAGAGCAACCAAACAAGCCAATGCCTACGACTTTATCATGGATCTGCCTGGGGTAAGGCAAGCTTCAGTTTACAATATTCAAAATCCTGATGTGATTGCATGCCTATCTAGCTTGTGATCTACAAAGTTGTGCACAGCTCACCAGCCACGCATTGTGGTCTTCCGGAAGTGTTTGTCTGTTTTTGCAGCCTCTTGCAGGCATTGAGAACAGAACGTTTATCACATCTTGGTGGGTTCTTATACATGGCTGGTGGTGGACTATTACTGTGTAGGTCTATCCGCAGTGTTCAAGACAATATGGACACTTGCCATCTTCTACAGTGGCCACTATCTTCTGAAGTTTACTTGTGGTTCCTTCCTTCAAAGGAGAGAGAGAGAAAGTAGATTTTTTAGGTGATGCCAGTATTTATTGGCTGCAGTTCCAAGGTGTGTGCCTGAGCCACTCATGCACCCACTAGGAGTTTCTCGGGTAAATTGCTTCTCAGCAGACAATCCACTGTTGAATTAAAACCATTATTGGTATTTCCTTTTCCTTTTCCTTTCCCGGGTAATGAAGAGACCATAAAGTGATGTTTAAATGCACATGGTTGTTCTCACAACAAAATAAAAAAATTCCTTCCAGTAGCACCTTAAAGACCAACTAAGTTAGTTCTTGGTATGAGCTTTCGTGTGCATGCACACTTCTTCAGATACACTGAAACAGAAGTCACCAGACCCTTCTATATAGTGAGAAGGTGGGGAGGGGTATTACTCTGAAGGGTGGTGGGATTGGGTGATTGGCAGATAGCTGTGATGAGCCTGTTGACGACTCTTAACGACTGCAATAGGTCTTACAGGAAAAAGCAAGGGGTGAGAAGGTGAAAAATGGCTTTGTCATGTATAATGAGATAAGAATCCAATGTCTTTGTTCAGACCAGGTCTCTCCATGGTTTTAAGTTTGGTAATAAGTTGCAATTCAGCAGCTTCTCTTTCCAGTCTATTTCTGAAATTCCTTTGTAATAGAACAGCTACTTTGAGATCTTGTATAGAATGTCCTGGGAGATTGAAGTGTTCTCCTACTGGTTTCTCTGTCTTGTGGTTCCTGATGTCAGATTTATGTCCGTTTATTCTTTGGCGTAAGGTTTGGCCTGTTTGTCCAATATAGAGAGCTGAAGGACACTGTTGGCATTTGATGGCGTACACAATGTTAGACGATGAGCAATTAAATAGTCCCGAGATGGTATGTGTGATGTTGTTGGGGCCAGTAATGGTGTTGTCCGGGTGTATGTGGCAGCAAAGTTGGCATCTGGGTTTATTGCAGGCTCTGGTGCCAGTGTCCGTGTTAAGTCTGGTTGTAGTATTATTGTGGGTTAGGAGTTGTTTAAGATTGGGTGGCTGTCTGTAGGCAATGAAAGGTCTTCCTCCCAGAGCTTGAGAAAGAGAACTGTCATTGTCCAGGAGAGGTTGTAGATCTCTGATGATGCATTGTACTGTTTTAACTTGGGAGCTGTATGTGATGACTAGAGGTGTTCTGTTGTTTTCTTTTTTGGGTCTGTCTTGCAGCAAGTTCTCTCTGGGTATCAGTCTGGCTCTGTTGATCTGTTGTTCTCAGTAAGTTCTCTCTGGGTATCAGTCTGGCTCTGTTGATGGTTGTTCTCAGTAAGTTGACTGCTAGTAGAAGGAGGATAAGGACTTTCAATGGCTGTGTTCTACCTCCATGGTCAAAGTTGCTGGGAAGCACAAGTTGGGGGAGTGCTGTTGCATGCAGGTATTGGTTGTGGGCTTCCATAGGTACCTAGTTGGCCATTATGGCCAGGTGTTCTTCTCTTCAAAGATACATATAAGAGACTTGCTTCTTCAGGTGCCTTGATATTTTTTGGGTGGGTTAGGGTGTACAACACATGTCATTCTCAAACTTATTTTGACAATTTTGAGGGGACCTAGCCATATCTCCATGGCAGAGCACATGCTTTGATTGTGTAAGCTCCACCAAAAAGACTTAGCTAGAAAGCCAGCTGAAATTTATTGTCTGAGATCCAGGACACTCAAGAAAGATAGATAGCACCCGGTTAGGTGGATCAGACTTCTTTTCATGGTTCTGTTTCATGCAGAGAGGAATAGAAGCTTGCTTTATTTCCTTAACAAAGAAATGTGTGGATGTTACCTGCTTCGGGAGCACATGGGGGTTTCCTGCTAGACTAGAGAGATACATGAGCTCACACCGGCACTGGGAGCACAGACAGAGAATGGGTGCAGCTCTCACCATTGAATGGGATCGAGGTAAAGACCTTTGTCACTGGTTTCATATTCCCATCCCACCGTTTTAGCAATTTGACACCCTAGTTGGAGAAGGTGGTGGTCAGATGAGTGGAGGCCAGAAGCAACGGATTGCTATTGCTCGTGCTTTGGTTCGAAACCCCAAAATCCTGCTGCTGGACATGGCTACATCAGCACTGGACAACAAAAGCGAAGCTACAGTGCAAGAGGCCCTTCATAAGGTTTGGCATATTTAATGAGTGGGCAGATGGGCAGGGAATAATAATAATAATATAATAATAATAATAATTCAATATCATGGAGGTGGGGGTAGGAAACTTTTAAAAACACACCCCCACTCTTAAGTATAATCTCCTTAATGGTAGAGATTAGTCTCTTCTCCCCTCCACAACTTTCTTTTTATAATAAGTTTACATGATACAAAATTATGGTGAGGTGTGGTTAGGAGAGCTAATGTGACATAGTGATTATAGTGGCAGAGTAGGAGTGGGAATCCGATATGCAACCCCCAGATTCAGGCAGTCACAATCTCTGTTGTGAGGATGAGATCAGAGTGGGGAAGAGAAAGAGTAAAGGCAGGCTAAAATGCAATTAGCAACAACAACAGTGCTATTCAGAGCTTTGCATTTGCTCCAATGCACAATTGGTGTTCTCTGGGTGTTCTTGAAATGAAAGGAGAAGCCTTTAGGAGCAAGGCTGGAGCCCCGCTATGTGCGCTCTGGAACTTGCTGCATGTTTCCATAAGAAAATCAGTAGAGTGGATGTGAGGTTCTACAGTGTAGAACCTCACACCCACCCATTAACCAACAAACGTGCATGCAGTTTCCAGAATTGTTAGGCTTGTTAGCAGTGGAAAAGTGGGGAGGGAGCAGTGCCAGATCAGAAGCTTGACCTGTGGTAGGGAAGAGTTTACCCCAAAGACTTACCCAACACAGATCTCAAAGAGCTGTTGGGAAGAGTCATGTTGGGGAATGACATGGAAGTGGTAGTGTTTCCTGTTCTGAATGGACCCATTGAAATCCATGGTCACGACTGACTGAAGTCCTTTGATCTCAGTGGGGCTGCTCTGAGTATGTCTTAGTTAAATGAAACCCAGAGCTTTTAAGCTCCCAACCTTTTGTACTCATTTATATGGGAGTAGATGAGTACAATACCAGAACTGTACAGCCAGGAAGCGCACAAGCACAAAGGGTGGGTTAAAAAAGCGGGGGAAATTGTTCAGTAAATAGCAGGCAATGCTGGAGATGGGAGGTAGGCATGCTGTTCTTCAAACATTTGCTTGGAAATGAATATAAATATCAGTGCTGGCGTAAGACAGCTTGATGGGCACACACAGAACATACAGATTTCTGTGTACCAGTTGCCACTGGTGGGGAGAGGGCCACTGCATTCATGCCCCTCTTGCAAGCATCTCATAGGCACCTGGTTTGCAACTGTGAGCGGCCTTGATGGGCCATTAGTCTGATCCAATAGAGCTCTTTGCATGTACTTACACCAGTTGGGCTTCATTCCATGCTCCGTGACTGACCACACACACAAAAGCAAAGAGAGCAAAGCCTACCTGTTTCACTCATCTGTTTGCTTCACTGATATTTCCCCCCCATTGCTTTAGGCTCGCGTTGGGCGCACGGCCATCTCCATTGCTCACCGCTTGTCCTCAATCAGAACCGCTGAT
This sequence comes from Podarcis cretensis, assembly GCF_951804945.1. Taxonomy (NCBI): domain Eukaryota; kingdom Metazoa; phylum Chordata; class Lepidosauria; order Squamata; family Lacertidae; genus Podarcis; species Podarcis cretensis. The sequence goes on along the minus strand of NC_137170.1, from coordinate 113,380,068 downwards.
GTCATAATTGGCTTTGAGCATGGAAGAGCAGTGGAAAGGGGGAAACACGAGGAGCTGATGGAACGGAAAGGGGTTTATTTCACACTGGTAACTTTGCAAAGCCAAGGGGACAAGGCACTCACTGACACGTCGATGCAAAGCAAGTACCTTATTCTGCGTTTCTGAAAACGAGATCAAAGTTTACTAACTCAAGGAATTAATTTCCTTTTCTTTACTAACACAACTATTTCCCTATGGTCCCATGAAAAATCAGTCCTACACATAGGTACAAAACAAGCTGTGCCTTATTCCAGGGTTAGATTATTTGTGCATCTATCTCTGGATCACTGATGCACCTCTCTCTCTTTCCCATTATGGCTACCTGTGATCCTCTTAACTGGAGATGCTGGAGTTCAAATCTGGATTCAAATCTGGAGTTCAAATTCTTATGCATTCACAGCCTGTGCTCTGCTACTGAGCTATGGTCTCTGGGAGCAAGACAAACCGAATACTCTGCTTTACTAGTGTCACACTTTGATGACCCCTCAACCAGCATTCTTTGCTGACACAACTGAACAAGCCTTCTTGCTGTGCTGCAGTCCATTTTTAAAGAATGCTTCAGATTTCTGAAAGAGTTGTTGAAGCATGCAGAGCTGATATAACCTCAGACATCTTGGCGTTCTTCTAATTGAAAGCATCTTCTTACTACTCTGGGATACATTGTTTGGAAATATAAGGCACAGGGCCTACATAGCCTCAGGGCTGCTTCCTTTTATATATATATATATAATTTATATTAGTTTTTTAACATACCATTTTCAACAGTAATTAAACATACTTTTACATCTTATTCAATTTTTTTTGACTTCCATCAATCCTGTCTGAAAATTTTCCAATCTAATCTCTTAATATGCATTTCTTATCTTTCCTATTACATTTCAAACTCATAACCAATATCTCTATCTTTTTCTACTTTGTAACACTTCGTATATTTCTCCTTGCAAAACTTCTTGTAGTCCTGCTAGCGTAATTTGTTGATTACAGTTGCTCTTCAAATAATTCATATACTTCTTCCAATCTACTGTAAATTTCTGGTCCCGCAGGTTTCGAATCCTTCCTGTCATTTTATCCAATCCTGCATAGTCCATTAATTTCATCTGCCATTCTTCTTTCGTCAGAATTTCTTCTTGTTTCCATTTCTGGGCTAACAGTACTCTTGCCACAGTTGTTGTATATAAAAACAATTTGACATCTTGTTAAATTGTTAAGTCTCAGGGCTGCTTCCATTCCTGCTGTGTTTTTTAATCGCCAGTGAAGAAGAAAAGTTATAGCAGCCTTGAACCGTTGCCCCCTGCATTTGTGAGAATAAATTAAGGACAGAGTGCAATTTGTGCTGGGATTCACCGTTTCAGAGTGTAGGAGGGGAGACTGCATGTTTGAATTCTGCTTGGAATGAAACATATCTGTATCTGTAAAACCAGTACATCAGGATAAAATGGTTATAATTTAGCTTTCATATCCTGACATTCTAGCTGTGTATTCGCAGTGATAATTTGAGGTGAGGGAATATTCGAATATGCAAGCTACCCCTTGTAGCTTGAAGTGGTATTGGTAAAGGTAAAGGGACCCCTGACCATTAGGTCCAGTCGTGGCCGACTCTGGGGTTGCGGCGCTCATCTCACTTTATTGGCCAAGGGAGCCGGCATACAGCTTCCATGTCATGTGGCCAGCATGACTAAGCCGCTTCTGGCGAACCAAAGCAGTGCACAGAAACACCGTTTATCTTCCCGCCAGAGCAGTACCTATTTATCTACTTGCACTTTGACGTGCTTTCGAACTGCTAGGTTGGCAGGAGCAGGGACCGAGCAACGGGAGCTCAGCCCATCGCAGGGATCCGAACCACCCACCTTCTGATTGGCAAGCCCTAGGCTCTGTGGTTTAACCCACAGCACCACCCCCATCCCGCTTGAAGTGGTACACCCCAACAAAAACATGTAGCTTTTCTGCTCGCAGGTGTGCCAACTCGAATAAAATATTGGGGGGAGGACAGGTAAGCCCCACCCCACATAATAGATCACAAGACACAATGCATTCACACCATTTGACTGGCAATGCCTGTCAACTTGGGGGGGGGGCGGCCCTTCAAATAGTTTATTGGGGGGCCAAAGGGACCTTGACTCCTAGGAGTTGGCTCCTATGACTGCTCGCTTCTATTCTTAGTGTGGCAGCTGCTCAAGACCTTACATGTGCTAGTGGTCTGTGCTTTGTACACGCAAAGAGCATTGTTCTTCATAGCTTCCTTTTGCAAACCCAGTGATTGCCATACAGCTCAACATGGGATCATAGCAGCATGTGTGGACGACTGATGGGCTGCTAAAGGAGCACATCCAGAGTCCTTAGAAAGCCTCTCTGCCAAAGAAGTGTACTCTAAGTTAAGCTCACATTTTTTTGAACTAAAGAGTATTGCTGTGCATCAGGTTGAATATTTAGCAAACCACCATGAAGCAAAAACTTTCAGCCTTGTAACGGGTTTGCTTTATACACTGTAAAGGCATACCAAAATATAAGTAATAAAAATGGAATGGATGATCTCACTTTCTGATGGGCTTCTTTGGCTTTGTTTTACAGCAGCCGAACCAAATCTTGAGAAAACGCAGTCTTTCGTAAGGGGAAGTTATCGGGACAGCTTGAGGTAAGCCTTTCAGTGGGAGACAAAACACAACACAATGCAGCCTTGTAACAGCACGTTCCTGTTTTGCTTCAGGTAAGGAAACAGGATATACCACCCATAAACATATGACAGGCAGCAACCAGTTCCTTTTGGAGTTTGACCTGGCAGTTTTATTTTTTTAATGAGAATCAGCCCACCATTGAGAATGGGTATTCTTTGAACTGGCAAAGGGACAGGAGCAGAAGGCTTGTTAATTAATAATAACTGATTGATTGATTGATTGATTGATTGAAAGATGTATAACCTATGCCCCCCAAAATCAGGTTGAACGCTCCATTTCATTTAACCTCCCTGCAAGCAAATCAGAACAAATCAGCTAAACAAAAAACAGGCATCTTAGAATTGGCATCATATAACTTCCATTTTAAGTTTTGTGCAAACGAATCGGGATGAAGGCTTAATACTGTGAATAGGTTGTCTGGGGGAGCCCTTATTTGGAAGTATTTCCCTTTGAACTCAGTGGGACTTACTTCTGAGCAAACATGTCAAGCTTTGCGCCATAAATCTCAGGATATAGGTATTGTAAGTATTTCAGTAAACTATGATCATGCTAAGTAATAACGCTAGATGCAAACTCCTCAAACTGCTGTTCCTAAGACTTCGCCTTTTCTCTTTATTCTTTCATAGAGCTTCCCTTCGACAGCGTTCCAGATCTCAGTTGTCAAATATTGTACCGGACCACCCAATGTCAGTTGCCCAGAACCATTCAGAGCATATCTATAGCACCGGGCAGTATGAAGAAGATGGCAGTCCATTTAAGAAGGTCATTATTTGACAAAAACATCCATTTTGTTTCCTTTCTCTGGTCCTGTTGAAAAGCTTGCTGTATAACCCTTCCTCAAAGTTTCTACTGGGCAGCACGGAAAGTAGAATATCGACATATTTGCCCCTTTTCTCTTTTAGGAGCCAACGGCTGTAAAAGTGGAAGAAGTGAAGCCTGCTAATGTTACCAGAATTCTGAAATACAATGCTCCTGAATGGCCCTACATGCTGATTGGATCCCTTGGAGCAGGCTTCAATGGGGCAGTCAACCCACTCTATGCCTTGCTTTTCAGTCAGATTCTTGGAGTAGGTCATGACCAATTTCCTTCTTCTTGTATTGAATATGGTTTTTCACCACCCTTACATTATGCAGGACAACTGCGTGCCAACAGTGTGCCAAGCAGTCCTTATTACTTCATTTCCAACATTTTGGCTTGCTGCTTTTAGTAGTTTTTGAACATTCATGGTCATTTGCCCAATTCCCATGCAGAACACCAGGTTGGGGAAGGGGGCTGTTGACAATTAGCTCTCCCAGCAGACCCCAAGGACTGGGCAGCTGCATTCCAGAATCTTGAGGTTCATAGGCTTCTGGGAGTGCTCTGGAATTCATCAGTGGTGGGGGGAGAGGTGTATCTTGGGAAGGAGGGTCTTCTGTTACTATGACAGGCCCACCAACAGTTTTTGTAAACTGTTGGAGAATGTATGATTGAAACTTGTGGGTTGAGTCAGTTGCAAAAAAAGACATGACTGTTTCCCCAACAGACCCATGAACACCAGGACTCTGGAGATGAGCAGGGGGGTTGGGGTCTTGTGTTAAGAGCCAGTTTCATGCATTCTAGGAGGGGGACATATTTTCATATATGTAGGCACTATGGTGATAAAGGAGATATTTCAGATCTCCAAAGGGCTTCATTTTTCTTTCTCCTTTAAAGCAGTTATTTGAGCAGCAGCACTGGGGTGTGGGTGTGTCCAGCCTTGTTGTCCATGCATTTCTTGATTGAAATCACACACACACACACACACACGCACACACACACACATCCTGCAACTGGCCCTGCTGGGAGTGGAGAGGGGGAGACAGGCATAATTCAGGTACAGTGGTACATCGGGTTACAGACGCTTCAGGTTACAGACTCTGCTAACACAGAAATAGTACCTCAGGTTAAGAACTTTGCTTCAGGATGAGAATAGAAATCGCGCGGGGGCAGCGGGAGGCCCCATTAGCTAAAGTGGTACCTCAGGTTAGGAACGATTTCAGGACCTCCAGAATGAATTAAGTTCTTAACCTGAGGCACCACTGTACCTGTCTTCCCCTATACCCCAGTACTGTTAATTTGATTAAGCTTGGAGCATCCCTCTACCTCACACCAATGGCTACTTTCAAGAGAAACAAGTAGAAGACTCTGAGTCTTGTTTGTTTGGCAAATTCCCCTGAGTTCACGGCGACATCTCCCCATGAAACAGTGCATTGGACAGCAACCTTAAATCTGAAAAGAGAAGAATAATTATATGCCCTTTTCCCCTTGATAAATTGTCCCATTCCATGGCATTCTAGTAATCATAAATAGCTCAGTCATTAGAGCATGAAACTCTTAATCTCAGGGTCCTGGGTTCGAGTCCTACATTAGGCGAAAGATTCCTGTATTGGCAGGGGTTGGGCTAGATAGCCCTCGTGCTCCCTTCCAACTCTACAATTCTATGATTCTATAAAGAAGTGAGCAATATAATAAGGGTCTGCTTTTCTACATTTACAATATTCCAAAAAATACGTTATCCCTTTTCTACCTGACTGAAGTATGGAGGCATTTTATTATTAGACAGTAAACTCACAGACACAATAGGCAGTGCTGGTGGTGAATTAAATTCACCGGCACTGAAGCCACAAAGGCTCTGAACAACCCCTTTGCATGGTTTCATCAAAACAACAAAACAGGCATGCTGACAGACTTCCATGAAGGCATTATGTGCTTTTAGAAAGCAAATGCATATATTGGTCCCTTTTCACACCGTGCATTTTATAGTCACTTAAACTCAACGTTGATCGACTTTGGGCAGCAGTATTGGTTGAAAGTTAATGCAAAGACAGCCATAATTTATTCCGCTGCTCTGTTTTATTGTGAACAAAGCACCCCCTTTGGGGAGTCAGCTAATCCCATTTCCTATAAAAAGGAAGCACATTGGCCATCTGCAGAACACCTGTGGCAGGGGTGCCCCACCGCCATCATTGCCACTGCAGAAGCAATAAGCAGCTGTGGCTTCTGGGATCTTACAGCTCTCTTGTGAGATCTTGACAGAACCAGGAAACCACACACTGAGCAGCCCTGGCGAGCAAGGATTTGGTGGAGGGGTAGTGAGTGGCACCTTCCTGTTTCACCTTAGGTAGCAAAATGGAACACGCTCCCTCTGCCAACTGAGAGCCAGTGTGGTGTAGTGGTTAAGAGCGGTGGACTCGTAATCTGGTGAACCGGGTTTGCTTCCCCACTCCTCCACATGCAGCTGCTGGGTGACGTTGGGCCAGTCACACTTCTCTGAAGTCTCTCAGTCTCACTCACCTCACAGAGTGTTTGTTGTGGGGGAGGAAGGGAAAGGAGATTGTTAGCTGCTTTGAGACTCCTTAAGGAGAGTGAAAGGCGGAATATCAAGTCTAAACACCTCAACTAGCCCAGCATTCTGTTTTCATAGATACCTATTGGGAAGGACACCCACAGGATTTGAGTGCAATAGATAACTACTTGTGATTCACAACCACGGGCATCCAGAGCATACTGCCTCTAACAATGGGGCCAGAACTTGTGTCCTGATCCATCTACTTGCTACAGACACAAGGGATGGATCTACACACAAGGGGAAAATGCTATAAATAAGTCAGAGATTAAATTTTTATAATAAAAGGAAAAAAAGCTATGGAAAATTGCTTAGAATCCCCCACCCCACCCCTTCTCTGGCTCAGTCTGGTGTTGCATATTTATAATGCATTTATAACGCTGTTTCTTGACTAAAGTAGCTCAGTCCAAGGTTTCCTCTACCTTTAATGTTTAGATCCAAGGCAGATCCCTTCTTTTTAAGGGGGCAAACTTGAAGACTAGAATCCAGCTGGTGTGGGAATTGCTTCTGCTCAACTTAGTTTTTATTAAAGGATTTTCATAGTTGACAAGGGTACATACAGTCTCTGTTTGCTTCTTCTAATCAGTTTGGAGTACGTAGTTACAGATTAGTTGACTTACTAAGATTTGCCCTGCATAGACAAACATCAAACGGGAACACAAGCACGTGTTTCATGACCTGGTGATAGTGTAAAGGTTAGTTAGCAAGTCTGGAAGATCAAACTTAAGAGATCAGCATTTATAGCTTGAGAGCAATTGCTTAAAAAGTTAGTGTTTAAGTCTGTTGTTGTCAACATGCCTGTGAACTGGTGGCTCAAAAAACTTGTCCGAAAGACATGGTGGGTGGGGAGGGATGGATTTAATGAGCATAAAGAATGACCCCTCTTTGAGCGCTCATACTTTTTCCTATTGGTTACTTTTCCCATTCTGCCAAAGATAACAGGTAGCTTGTTGACCTCTAAAACAAATGTCCCAAAGAGTTAACAAACAGGCAGTGGCGTAGCGTGGGGGGTGCAGGGGGGGCCAGCCGCACCGGGCGCAACATTTGGGGGGGCGCGCTTGCACTCGCAGCTCTCTGCCCCTACCTGGCTCACTCACTCTCTCTCACTGCAGTGCTGGCTGTGCGAATCCGATCCGAGCTGCCGGGTCGCTGCCCACTGTGGAGGGGGAGGGTGCCAGGCGTGCGTTGTGGTGCGGAGTGGAGAGAGAGCAAGGGAGGGACTATCTGGGGGAGGGACAGTGCAGCGGCCGCCCAGCACAGCGCTGAGCGCGGGAGAGAACCACACCCGACCAGCCCAGGCAGCAGCAAGAAGAAGCTGGCAGCGGCGGCAGGTTAGGGGTTAGGGGCGCAAATTACTTGCCTTGCCCCGGGTTAGGGGGTGCAAATTACTTGCCTTGCCCTGGGTTAGGGGGCGCAAATTACTTGCCTTGCCCCGGGTGCTGACAACCCACACTACGCCGCTGCAAACAGGATCTATGCCCTCCATTGGAGGCACACTGATTATAGTGTCTCTTAATGACATGGATGTGGGGCTTTGGGCATGTTTATGAGAAAGCAGAAAACTTCCTGTTTTTCCATTTGAGTTTTGACACACACACACACACATTTAGTTTTACATATCCCAGTGAGCATGTGATTGCAGCTGACTTTATGAGGATTAGGGGAACATTTTAAATAAATGCTTGCCAAAAAAGAGGCAGTGGAATTTGCTGAGCCTTCTGCTCCTTCTCTGAAGACTTATTAGCGGATTGAAGGGCTTTTAAAACCTGACTTTTTCAAAGACTTGCTACTTGCCATTGTTCTTCTCTGGTTATTAGTCCCTTACGCCTCTTAAAAGCTGCATGGAAGATTTTTTTGTGGTTTTTCCCCCCACGTCAGTGATTTGTTTCTACTTCAGTTGGGTCCAAGTTCTCTAGTTTCTTGGTGCGGATTAATCCTTTGTTTTTGAAACCCAGATATTAAACATACCTGGGTTCAAATGGCCTAGTGCCATCAGTTATGAATAGCGGAAACACCATTTAAATGGGATACTTCCCTGCAGCAACTACTGAAACACAGTTTAATTTGCTGGCCTGATATTCTCAACAGTTCCTTTTTCTTAATGGTTTTAATAGTGTTTTATTATAATTGTGCTATTTATCACCTCAAACTACAGAAGGAAAAGTAGGATAATTATTCTATATGAAACAAATACATTTCATTTTTAAAAAATAAATTTTATGAAAGCGTATAGAGAAAAATACAAAATTTGAAACATTTCCCAATTTTTTAACCAAACCAAGACTTTTATAGAGATACAATAAAAACACAGAAATATTGGTAGAGGGGGGCGATAGAGAAGGAAAAAGAAAGAAAATACAGAGAAGAGGTTAAGAGAAAGATAGAAAAACAATATTCACTTTGTCTGATCCACTATAGTAGAACCAAATACATTTCAGATTAGAGAGAATGGCTTCTCCTCCTGACAGATTTGAGGCCTGGCACCTCCTTATTTTTTTAGTACCAAGCTGTGCTTAGGTAGAGGAAAAGTCCCTTATAAAAAAATCTATAGCCTATTGATTACATTTGGGAAAATTCAATAGTTGTTGTTGTTGTTGTTTAGTTGTTTAGTCGAGCCGACTCTTCATGACCCCATGGACCAGAGCACACCAGGCACTCCTGTCTTCCACTGCCTCCCGCAGTTTGGTCAGACTCATACTGGTAGCCTCGAGAACACTGTCCAACCATCTTGTCCTCTGTCGTCCCCTTCTCCTTGTGCCCTCCATCTTTCCCAACATCAGGGTCTTTTCCAGGGAGTCTTCTCTTCTCATGAGGTGGCCAAAGTACTGGAGCCTCAACTTCAGGATCTGTCCTTCCACTGCTGTACTAGGCAAAATTTGCTTGCAGCACTCCACTGAGTTCTCACACAAGCAATACTCAAGGCAACTGTAAAACCAAAATGTGCTAAATCAGAGGTACCCAATACAATGACCCCCTACAATTTACAACAACCATGGCCACTGGCCATGCAGGCTGTAAGTTGGAGTCCAATAACATCTGCAGGCTACCCATGGGCTAGATTGCATGATCCTATGATTTCCAGTATCATTGCAATCATGTGACATGAATTCTGAAGTAGCGGCTCTCAATTCACTACTTAGAGATGATTATAATGAAGCCGTGTATAAATTGCCTAAATAGATAATAAAATTATACTGTTTTAGTTGGCACTTAATATTATGGCCCTTTCTTTTCTTTCCCAAAAGACATTTTCTATCCTGGATGAAGAAGAACAAAGATTGCAGATCAATGGCATCTGCCTGCTCTTTGTATTGATTGGAGTTATATCATTTTTTACACAGTTTTTACAGGTAAATGACCATTAAGACTGGCTGTTCTGTTGCTTTTCTTTTCTCATTTTTAGGTGCCTTGTGGCTGGCATGTCTAGACTTACACATTCTTTAAATGCATTTCAGGGATATACATTTGCAAAGTCTGGTGAGCTGCTTACAAGACGGCTAAGGAAGGTTGGCTTCGAGGCCATGCTAGGTGAAGAAATTGGTTGGTTCGATGACCACAGGAACAGCCCAGGGGCTTTGACCACAAGACTAGCAACTGATGCCTCTCAGGTTCAAGGGGTAAGAGATTTTATATAAAAGTAGCTAATGCACTTCAGATATTGCCACATCAGCTGGGCATCCACTCAGTCAAATTGAGACAATTATTATCATGGGGTTATTGGCTAAACATGCCTCTGAAAATCCATAGAAATGAAAGCTGCTGGAAAGGTGAGTTTAAGGAGAAAAAAAATTGCTATTTTGCACCTTGAATTTTTTTTTACACTGTAGCATCTTTTAGCATTCAATGTTCAGCCAAAAGTATAAGGCCTAGTTCTCACTGAAATGATAAAGCTGTGTCTCAGTTGTACCATTTCATTCCCAAGTGTGGGCTTACATGATGGAATGATTCTTCTCAGATTAAATTCAAAGGTTCCTACACAAAAAACCAAGCACATCAGGGAACAGCCTAGGACTCTTCCCCTTAATGTTCAATTTCCCATGTACAGAGGCAATGGGGGTGTAAAGCTGTTCCTTCATTTGAGCCCCACATGCAGTCTGAAGTGGTTGAGATAGAGACCTAAACAAGAGGAGCAGACAGCATAAATGGGAATTCCTTTCAAATCCATAATTCACACTTTGGACCCAACTTATCTTCCCATATGCCACAAGTTGCTACAAACTGGGGAAAATGAACAAAGCCCATTGCAGCCACGAGGGCGGCTTAGCCATTGCAGACCCTCTCCATGAGTGTGTTGCTGATGGGCCTGTTTTCACAATTAGGAGTGCCAAAGGTTTTTCAGTGACATAGGCAGGAAAAAGAGGTGCTTTGGCAACACATCCTTGCTCAGTCTCCTTGTTCCTGAAGGCGGGTCTAGAACACTTCAGGGAAATAGATTTCGGATAAAAATCTCTGGAGAAACTTTGTAATGGAAAGAGCTGTTTGGCAGTGGGACAGACTGCCTCAGACTGCCTTCACTGGAGGTGTTTCAACATCCTGGTTACAGGGAACCAGGCAGAGGGCCTTCTTGGTAGTGGCACCCGCCCTGTGGAACGCCCTCCCACCAGATGTCAAAGAGAAAAACAACTACCAGACTTTTAGAAGACATCTGAAGGCAGCCCTGTTTAGGGAAACTTTTAATGTTTAATAGGTTATTGTATTTTAATATTCTGTTGGAAGCCACCCAGAGTGGCTGGGGAAACCTAGCCAGATGGTGAGGCATCTAATCATAAGCCTGCATTTTTATCAAGCTTATATTTTTTGATCAAGGTTGTATCTTAAAAATGAGTTCAAATTCACAAATGTTTCATGCCAGGCAGGAACTAGCCTGGCTCAGATTTTGGCAGATGTTCATCCTCTTGGCCAGAGAGGCCCTCTGGTTTATTGCGGTCATAAAAGGCTGAGAGCGAGGTCACTGACCTTGCATGTTGCAGAGTACAATTAAGCTACAATTAAGTTGCTAAATAGTAAGAATTATTGTGCCTCCCATTAGAGACTTGAGCCACATTTTCCTAAGGGCAAGAGCTAAGGGAAATAGGGAAAGAAAGTGTTTTTAAGTTTTTTCTTACTTTGAAAACGTCTTTGCTTATAAAAAAATTATATATGTTATGTATTAAATATATTGGCTTAAATGTAATTATGCAAAGGATTTAAGAAATGTTAAATCCTTATGCTAGATTCTTATTTCATATAGTTGGAAGAGATCACAGGGGCCATCAGCCACCAGCCCCCCTGCCAAGCAGGAAAGCACCATCAGAGCACTCTAGACAGATGGTTGTCAGGTTTTTGTTTAAAGGAATCTCCAATGAAGGAGATCTTTCATTGATGATGCGTACAAAAGATCTTTGATACCTGTTTAAAATAGAATTAGCCACCATCTGTTTTAGCCATCTGCTCTATTTTTAGAATTAAGGGGGCAAAGGTGATTTGGTAATTAAGGTGCCTTGTAGAGGTTAATGGCTACTTGTTTGCCAATTATAAATATAGCTTTTATTTCCCATAAAAGGCAATAGGAAATGGTTGTATCTTTTGTGATTGGTTCTAGCAAACAGCCAATAGGAATTTCAACCAGGCTGATTGGACAGAGGCAGCCAAAGGAGGAGCAAGGGGGCTGGGTTAAGGAAATATAAGTGCTGGCCAGAATGGCAGGAGGCCAGGCCAGAGCTTGGTAACTATATACCACTGTGCCTCTCATTTATTTGTCTGACAAATAAATTATTATTTTAATTTCTCTATTGCTGCGTTGAATATTTCATTCCAGCTAAGCGTTAACCACAAGCAGGGTGCTACAATGGGCGGGGTATAAATAATAAATTATTATTATTATTATTATCTGAATGGCTATCTATCAGAGAGGCTGCACTGCAGATCCTGCACAGAAAAGGTGGCTGTGCAACTGATTACCTCCAAAATCCCTTCTAACTCTTTGCTTCTCCTTGGCAATAGGAGCTGGATGTTAAACAATAGCTCTCCTTCCTTCACAGCTTTGAGGTAGCAAAAAGTGCTTAATGTGGGAGAGTGTGTTGGTGATCTTTTTCTTCTTTCTTTTTTCTCTCTTTTGCTTGTTTTAAGGCAACCGGCAGCCAGATCGGCATGATTGTGAACTCTGTCACCAACATTGGGGTGGCCATTGTTATTGCTTTCTACTTCAGTTGGAAGCTCAGCTTGGTCATCATCTGCTTCTTGCCATTCTTGGCTTTATCTGGTTTGGTGCAGTCTCAGATGCTAACAGGGTTTGCCTCTCAGGACAAACAAGCATTGGAAGCAACTGGGAAGGTAATGTTTAAAACAACTACAAAAAGCACATCATTTAAGATTAAATGAGATGGTGAGTAATAATGCAATCATCCAGTGTTGTCAGTGATAACAGGCATTTTGGGCCTGGCATAGCCATGTAGGGTTGAAATGTCCCCCCCCCCCCCCCCCCGCTACTTGTCAAGCAGTATTTTAAAGACTCTGTTCCTTGGAAACCTGATTTTTCTTCTCAGAAGGGCAGTGTGAGGGAAAATAAAGTGTTTAGCTTCTGGTTGCAATTGGTTGGATAGAGTTGAAAGACACATTTGGCATTGCATATATGGGCATCCAAATCACAAGGGGTGTGTGCTCTAAGTGGGCCTTGACATGTACTGGCAGCCAGTGTAACTGGTATACAATCGATTTTACATATTTCCTTAGCCTTCACAAGCAACTTCAGTTTGCACCAGCTGAGGCTTCTGAACTGTCTGCAAAAGGCAGCCCTGTGTAGAGTGTGTTACAGTAGTCTAATCCGGATGTAACCAGGACTACGTCTGCTTTCTTTCTCCAGTTAGGGATGCAGCCAGAGAATCAGCCGAAGCTGCTAAAAGTTTGATAATAGGACTGAAACTGACAGTATAGCTATGCAGAACAAATGGCGTAAAAGCCTACAATGAGAGAACAATGTCTGTCCACAGCTATTACCAGCAACTTAAGAATGTGATAAAGAATAGGAGCAGAACAAGCTAAGACAAGCCTTTTGTTTGTTGAGCTGTATTGTCAATGTGTATTTAAGATGCTTATGTAGACAGCATCACCCTCGCCTAGATTTGAGAACTAATGCCAGGAATTGTTTCTTGCCCAATATTGGAAAAGTCACCAGTACAGTAAAAAAAAAAAATATTAGATTAGGAAACCTGGGGTCAGGCCTTGGTCAGATTCTGAAACTAGCTGCAGTAAGAGGGCCAGAAGGCAAGAACATGGGCAAATATATGCTAGTAGTCAGGTTCCAGTGGTAGCAGACAAGGATCAGAGAGACAGAATTCAAGGATATGATCAAAGACAGGCTGCTGGTGGAGATAGACAGGCAAGGGCCAGAGGTGGAGCACATGGTCAAAACCAAAGTAAGTCTGTATGGCTATTCAATGAGGCAAGTTCCTCAGACTGAGGAGCTGATTTGGGTATGAGGGCCTAGAGTGTCTCCATTGGCCTGACCTTGGTAAGTTCAACTGAATCAGTTCAAAACTAGAGATTCTTAGTAAACTGGTGTGGAAACCAAACTTACACTTTAAAACTATAGATAGATAGGCAGATGATAGATAGATAGATGAGATAGATAGATGATAGATAGATAGATAGATAGATAGATAGATAGATAGATAGATAGATGATAGATACAGTAGCTCACCAGATGTATGGCCCATATCTCTCAGACTGACATCTAACAGTTCTTTGCTACTCCTCCATTTCTTTTTCTTTTTAACAGATTTCCAATGAAGCACTTGCAAACATCAGGACTGTCGCAGGAATTGGGAAGGAGAAAAAATTTATTGAAGCATATGAGAAAGAGCTGGAAGTCCCTTACAGAGCAGCAGTCAAAAAAGCAAATGTTTATGGATTCTGCTTTGGTTTTGCACAGAGTGTTCTGTTTATAGCCAATTCGGTCTCCTATCGGTATGGAGGATTTTTAGTTGACAAGGAAGGACTTCACTACAGCTATGTGTTTAGGTAAAGGAACAGAAACACACCCACACAAATTACCGGTATCTTTCCCAAATAGAACCTGTTAGTTGATCATGCATTCTCAAGAGACACATTTGTGGGCATGATAAAATTGAATGACAACTCAGTGTTAAGAGGCAGTATATCTCTGGATATATAAGTTATTGGAGACCAACCATGGGGAGGGGGGGAAGCTGTTGCCTTCCAGCCTTGCTTGACATAGTTGGCAGGCCACTGATGGAAACAGGATAGTAGACTTGGAGCTCTTCTTCCTAACATCATGTATAAGCTGACGTCTTTCCTTCTTAATTTCAGGGTGATTTCTGCTATTGTGACCAGTGGAACTGCATTAGGAAGAGCATCCTCCTATACACCAAATTATGCCAAAGCAAAAATAGCCGCAGCTCGCTTTTTTCAGCTGGTGGATCGTGTTCCCCAAATCAGTGTTTACAGTGATGCTGGAGAAAAATGGGTAAGAGCAGAAATTCGTGTTATTAGAATCACATAATTGTAGCATCCAAAGGTCATCCAGTTCCCTCTTCTATACTGGAGCAAAGAAGATTACAGTGTGTCAAGAACATAAAATTAGAGCTATACAAGGTCTGCTGGTACCTTGAGGGCACAGAGTGTGTTTGATTAAAGAAAACTGCATTGGCTCGAACAAATAATACGCAGTGGCGTAGCGTGGGTTGTCAGCACCCGGGGCAAGGCATGTAATTTGCGCCCCCTAACCCATGGATTTGCGCCCCCTAACCCATGGATTTGCGCCCCCTAACCCGTGGATTTGCGCCCCCTAACCCTAACCCCCAGATGTTGTGCCCAGTGCGGCTGCCCCCCCCTGCACCCCCCACGCTACGCCACTGATAATATGTGCCCAGGGTAAGGCAATTTGGGGTCAGTTGTAGTTTGAATAAAGTTAGTGCACATACCCCAGGGACCATGAATGTGGCCCGACTTTTCATTGTGCTCTCAGCTTTAGAAGAAGGAATTCTTTAAGTGATGATTCCTGGTAACTCATCTCAAGATTTATATGCTCTTTGTCTCCAGATTATCCCTCCAGTCTTAGCCCCTTGTTAAGTCCTCCCAACATACAGTGGTACCTCGGGTTACATACACTTCAGGTTACATACGCTTCAGGTTACAGACTCTGCTAACCCAAAAATAGTGCTTCAGGTTAAGAACTTTGCTTCAGGATGACAACAGAAATCGTGCTCCGGCAGCGCAGCAGCAGCAGGAGGCCCCATTAGCTAAAGTGGTACTTCAGGTTAAGAACAGTTTCAGGTTAAGTATGGACCTCCGGAACGAATTAAGTACTTAACCCGAGATACCACTGTACTGTTGTTCTTGCAGTCTTCTGTGAGCACTGATGTTTTGAAACTTAGACACATTTCTAAGGTCCTCAAGGCACCTTGGGAAAAATAGGTGGTGTGATTAAAACCAATTAGGAACTAAACCAACAACATAAAAAAACACCAGAATTAAAACAACAACAACAACCAGATGGTTAATATCATCAAACCTCGTGGTTTAACAGGCAGCAATTGTGGGTTTCCTTTTTCATAGTCTGCAAAAAATGTGGTCTGTTAGGAAATCTTTCCTAGGAAGAAGGGGAAGCAGCTGTGCTTTGAGCACCCTTGTGAACCCGGTGCCAGCATAGCCATGTACCTGCTATAGCACTGGCAAGGGGGGAGGGCTGAGACTCAGTGGCCATCGCAGAGCATTTGCTTCGAATGCAGACGGTTCCCAGTTCAATTCCTTCCATTCTCTGGGTATGTACCCTGTCTAGATCCCTGGATAGTCACGGCCATTGTGCATGGACAACTCTTCAGGCCATTTAGAACTTGTGGGAAATGTTTCCACCTGAAACAAAGCCATGAACTGAGCAGCTCCACAGAATTTTACTTAGCTTCCTAGTGAAAGTTCACACCACATAATAACTCTTCAGTGGAGTAGATTATGAACTCACCATGTTTGCCACCTGCTCACTGCAGCCATCGCACAATAACTTGAATATGTGTGAATGAAGTATTGATTCAGCATTAAGTGGTGTCTTTCTTCAATATCAATTAAAAGTCATACCTGAGACAAAATGTTGCAAAATGTGGAGGTTCAGAATACTCTTCCATTGCTCTTCCACCTGCTTTTCTGTCATTCCCGCCCAACCAAATCAGTCAATCAGCATTTTGTGGCTGCTGCGCATGCTCAGCCTTCTTGGGGCTATTTTTGCAGCCCCCTCCCACCCCTTTGGGGTTTTCCCCCTAAAGGTTTTTGCACTTGTGCAAACCTTGGGGCTCTCCAGAACCTACTAATACCTCCCTCTTATGTGTGTTTGTGTGTATGGTGCCATTCTGACTGCATAAGGCCTGGCTCCCACTTCATTCCTCCCTTGGCACAAGTAGTGCAACAAGCCATAGTCCTTAGCTTAGCATACCTAAGCCAGGCTTGGAGTTGTGTCAAGTCACACACGCCAAAGCATGGTCTAAAGCCAAGGCTCGTTCTCAGCTTCCTGATCATGTCTTGTTTGAGAGAAAACAAACCACAGTACCTGGACCCAGACATCAACTCTAAGCCAAGGATTCTGGCTTGTTGCTGCCACAAGAGCTAAGGGAGGAATGAAGTGTGAGATGTCGGCTTGTACATGGTAAGCCATGATGTGCAAAGCAGCCCACAGTTGGTCACTTTGATTCCACAAAAGAAAAGTGGAAGGTATCACTATACACACACACACAGAGAGAGAGAGAGAGAGAGAGAGAGAGAGAGAGAGAGAGAGAGAGAGAGAGAAAAGAAGAAGAAGAAGAAGAAGAAGAAGAAGAAGAAGAAGAAGAAGAAGAAGAAGAGGAGGAGGAGGAGGAGGAGGAGGAGGAGGAGGAGGAGGAGGAGGAGTTTGGATTTGATATCCTGTTTTATCACTACCCAAAGGAGTCTCAAAGTGGCTAACATTCTCCTTTCCCTTCCTTCCCCACAACAAACATTCTGTGAGGTGAGTGGGGCTGAGAGACTTCAGAGAAGTGTGACTAGCCCAAGGTCACCCAGACACAAACCCGGTTCCCCAGATTACGAGTCTACTACTCTTAACCACTATACCACACTGGAGAGAGAGAGAGAGAGAGAGAGAGAGAGAGAGAGAGAGAGAATGTGTGTGAATACAATATTTCTTGATGAAGGCAAATTTATCAAATGAAGAGCCTGGTATTGCCTGGTAACAGCAAACATTTTATTTTGCCCTTGTACAAGCCGCAGACTGTAATGCTGGATATGTAATGGACACCTGCATGTCAGTGAATTTACTGCGCCTCACTTTGTCATGGTGCAAATATGAGGAACTTAGGCAATACTTGCAGAGAAAGGTGTATTAGGAATCCTGCGCCACTTCCTTTGGCTATTGAAAGTTGGCTGTTATTTAACAAATGAGGCACAAATGACTCACTAAAAAAATGCACAAAGCAGTTCATCTAGATTAATGAATTTGTAAACTGGCGGCTGTTAGAATGGTTTCACAAAATGTACAGAACGGAAACCTCAGCGATATAGCTCACCCCGCAGAATGAACAATAGGAGAGAGTGGACTTCTCTGATATTGGGTCATACAGTACAAGGAAGCTTCCCTTGATATACCAGCCTCTGTTGCTTCATTGGTTCTTCTTTTTGGTTCAGCATCTTCAGGAACCAGACGCTGCTGCTTCAGAATTATTTCAGCCATCATACACATAAAAGTAATGTGAAAACCACTTCCCTTCCTATTGTGCTAGGGGCATTACGCTAGGTTCATTCTGAGGAGTGTCCAACTCAGAAATGACATGGAATAGATTTGAAAAAGTAGTGTTATTTGTGGGGGCAAGTCCCAGGCAGCAGTCCTATGCACACTTATATGAGTAAGCCCCATTTGAACAAAGCAGGTGCTATTCAGTGTTAGTCAGAGCAGATGCGCTGAAATCAAAGAGATTAAATGCCTTACGTAAGTCTGTTGCCAGTTGATCAATCAGTGCAGTTATTCAACTCAATCTCACAGGTTCAGATTAATAATTTGGGTAACAGCAAACCAAAGCTCCAGGACTCAGGATTGTTAGCAGGCTTTGCCAACCTAGCGCTCTCCAAATGATTTGGACCACAACTTCCATCAGCTCCAGCCAACCTGTGCAGGTTGCACACATGCTGACTCCCACTTCCTTCTGCCTAATTTGATGGGAAAGAGACTTAAAGCTCTTAGCTTACATGGAAAATGAGCAAATAGTTTACTTTTCTCAGTGATGCTAGTGCTGTGACATTGTCTCTTAGGTAAGAACCGCAGGAAACAACAGAAGTTGGTAGGGGTCAGCTGCAATCAATGTCAACATGTCGTTTAAACTTTCCACACTGTACTGAACGTGTTATATTTTTGCAGCCTGGGGCCTGGGTTTTTTTTTTTTATTGCAATGTTGCAAATGTTGCAAATCTGATTGAAATATGCATGAGGTTATTTCCTTCTACCACAAAGTGGTAGATTTTTCTCCTTTTAACCAATGTCTTGTATGTTCCCACACTAAGGTGCAACTGTCTGCTTACTCAGTGAGGTTTTGCAACGTGCAAATTGATTTAGGTTCCATCTGCTTATCATTTAAGAACTACATGGCTAATCGGTTTTAAAAGTGTAATTGATCATGACAGTTCTAGGAATAGTGGTAATAGTAATCATTACTTCCGTAAGAGTCATTTGTGAATTCAGTTCAACCGCACCCAGAACATACATTCATTCTCTCTCTCTCTCTCTCTCTCTCTCTCTCTCTCTCTGTATAATCAGGATAACTTTCGTGGAAGCATTGAATTCTTGAACTGCAAGTTCACATATCCCTCTCGTCCCAACGTCCAAGTGCTAAATGGTCTTTCGGTGTCTGTGAAATCTGGACAAACCCTTGCCTTTGTTGGAAGTAGTGGATGTGGCAAAAGTACCAGTGTCCAACTTCTGGAACGTTTTTATGACCCTGAGGAAGGAAAAGTGGTATGTAGCCTTCTCTGCTTTCATACATAGTAAAAGAGCGCCGAAGAGTTGTTATAAAGCAAACCCGCAGTTCTCCCATCACGACCCCCTGAACCCAGCAGTTGGAGGATGCAGAAGCAGTCAGTTCTGGTTTCAGTGCATGAAGTGGTTGGATGAGAACTCCTAGGGGAACCTTTCCTGACCATCAGTGCTTATGGGGCCAGAGCCTGGACTCTCGTGGACATTTCCCCCTAAGGGAGCAGGTGCATCTGCAAATCACCCAGCTTGCAGTGCAGGGAATACACCAGGTGGGAGGTCATGGAATAAAAGAGGAGTGAAGAGATACTTCAAATATAATTTTACTTAAAGGGGTTTAAGCATTTAGCATAGATTCATGTGAAAATTATTTAAAGTTTAGTAAGCTCATACTTAACTTAAAATTTAAAACTGAGGTTCCCTTACGATGGCGCCAATAGTCCATGAATAAATATTTTGTCTTTTCTGGGTTTTTTCCTGTGCAGTTGATAGATGGACATGACAGCAAGAAAGTAAATGTCCGCTTTCTGAGATCTAAAATTGGGATAGTGTCCCAGGAACCTGTGCTGTTTGGCTGTAGCATTGCTGACAATATAAAATACGGCGATAACACCAGAGAGATTTCCATGGAAGAAGTGATAGCAGCAGCTAAGAAGGCCCAGTTGCATGACTTCGTCATATCGCTTCCTGACGTAAGCATCTTCTTCTTCACTAGTGTTCAGTGTTGTGAAAGGGAACGGTGGCTAAATAAGGAATCCATGGTGTGTGAGTCACAGAATCTCAACCATTTTCCTAGATGCAGCTATGCACATGCTATAATATACTCCTGAACAGCAGCTCACTTTTGGACAGCCAGCGTGGTCTAGCAGTTAGAGTTGTTGGACTAAAAGTGAGGAAACCCAGGTTCAAATACCTTCTCATCCATAAGGTTCACTGGCTGACCTTGGTCCAGTCGCCATCTCTCAGTTATTTCACAGGTTTATTGTGGGGATAAAACGTAGATTACTCTCTACCCTGAGAAAGTTTCCATATCCCAAGGGTAGTTCACATCACCAATAAAACACGAATAAGAGTTGTTAAGTTTCATGCCACATTGCCCCCACAAGCAGCAACATTATTTTCTTCCAGTACTGCAGCACTGTGCATATTTCTGATGGTAAAAGGAGTTGCTTAAAATTCAGCCAATGTATATTTTCCAGCAATACAAAACTAACGTTGGCTCTCAGGGATCGCTGCTCTCTCGTGGGCAAAAGCAGCGCATCGCTATCGCCCGAGCCATCATCCGAGATCCCAAGATCTTGCTACTGGATGAAGCAACATCTGCTCTGGATACCGAAAGTGAACAGGTAAAGAGGAGGGAGAGTAAACCACGTGGACTAAAAAACAACAACGTAGAGCAAGTAGGGCAATTCATACTTGCATATTAACCTTTTGATGATGAGTAAGTCATCCTCACAGATGAAACTTTTCAAGCAGAACTTTATTACCAACCTTCTTCACTGTAAATTTAGGCTTTGCTCCTTGGTTGTTGGGGCAAAGCTATTTCACCATGACTGAATCCCATACCGTATCTTAAGGCCAGCTGTGAAGGAATGGTTCTGTAGCATCAATCATGCCTCAAAGATAACAAATGAATAGAATGAAAAGAGCTGCTCTCTCACTTGTGAATCACTGGGTGCAGAAACATTTCTTCGGTTCTTTCCTCTCCCATACATTCGTGTGATGATCATGCGATGATTTTCTTAATAATTAGAATGAATGCTTGGGTGTAAAGGTAAAAGACCCCTGGATTGTTAAGTCCAGTCAAAGGTGACTATGGGGTGTGGTGCTAATATCCGCTTTCAGGCCGAGGGAGATGGTGTTTATCCGCAAACAGCTTTTCCGGGTCATGTGGCCAGCATGACTAAACCGCTTCTGGTGCACAGTACACTATGATGAGTGCCAGAGCACACGGAAATGCTGTTTACCTTCCCACCACAGTGGTACCTATTTATCTACTTGTGCTGGTATGCTTTTGAACTGCTGGGTTGGCAGGAGCTGGGACAGAGCAATGGGAGCTCACCCCATTGTGCAGATTCAAACCACTAACCTTATGATCAGCAAGCCCAAAAGGCTCAACACTACTTCGGGGAGAAAGGACTTATTTGGTTACATATATATATATATATATATATATATATATATATATGTTATGTGAATGACCAGATTAGAATGCAATTGCCAGGAGCAACATTGAGATACTCTGCAGAAAGCTGCCTTTACTACCTTTACTTTGTCACTTTCTCCCTTGTCTTCAGACTGTGCAGGCTGCACTGGATAAAGCTAGAGAAGGCCGAACGTGCATCGTCATAGCTCACCGCCTTTCTACCATTCAGCATTCTGATATCATAGCTGTCATGTCTCAAGGAGTGATCGTTGAAAAGGGCACTCATGAAGAACTGATGGCCCAGCAAGGGGCATACTACAAACTGGTTACCACTGGGGCACCTATCAGCTGAGCTTTCACACTTACTCCACGACACAATCAATGTAATTTACTTGGGGATGTGATAAGACCAAGGATGAACATGTGAATAATCTTTGTTACACATTCACTCTGCTATTGCAAACGTGCAGGAGAAAGCGCACCCCCCCCCCCCCGCTTGCCAGCTTGTGACATCAGTTATTAAACTTGCTGTGGTACGAAGAAAGGCAACATCTACTCAAACAGTGATGCTGTTGGGAGAGTGCTCAAAACCTGTTGTTGTTTTTTAATCAGCTAAAGTTCTGCCGAAGTATTTATATGTCTGGATTATTAGGCTACATACCTGTGACACCAGTGAAGTCAACCACTGCAGATCTGTAGTCCCCGGTCCACCTGTTGTTGGGATACTGCCAGGGAGAACAGGCATCTCCAGACGATCCATCGGTCTCCTGTAGGACAGCATCAGTCAGTTAGTGACACAAGCCTCAGACACATTCCAGGACTCGTGCACGCCCTTGCAGCAGACTCCGCAACAGAAGATGCACCCAGAAGAGCATATTTACAACTTTATTCAGCGTTGGTCTGAACAAAGGAAAAACATGACTGCCTGCCTTCATGTCGAGGCAACAGACAGATACAAAAGCTATATACAAAATGGAAACTCCTTGTGAGCAGGAAGTACGCAGGCTTGTAACACACAACAGCCTGGTCCCTTTTTAAGGAGGAACAGAAATATCCTAACAGCTTCCATTTGGCACTCTGGGCAAACAGTGGCATCCACTGGCATGACCTACTATTACTCATTTCACAGTTGTGATCATGGAAATATCTAAATGCAGGTGTCCACATTTAAACACGAAGGAAGCGTTGTAAGGTGGCTGTGTGTGTCCATGACACCTGTTCTGCACATGAGTGCACTGCATGTGCCACTGGAGGTTCAGCAAGTTATGAAATTATATTCACCACCAATCAAACAAGGGAGAAATTTCGCACAAAGCCAATGCCGATCTATGTATGGATTTGCGTGCTGATCCATATTGCAATCATTCCAGCACACTGAACTGTCTGGATGCATCTTGACATAGGGGTGTACAGTTCCATTGCAAACCATTCAGTGCACATGAATATAAATGGATCAGGCAGGGCATGTATTGCACCAGCAAGCTATAGGTCCTGTTATGGTAGCTTTCTCAAATGCAGAAAAAGTCAGCTGCAGTTTTTCCCTTGCTCGTTAAAAAGGCATCTGGAGCTGCCGCAATGCCTTTCTCAAAACAAAGAACACTGAAAAAAACAGCTAGGGGGTGCAGGAGACTGTTCATACTGATGCTGCAGAAAGTGACAGAAAAATTACCATCAGTGCTGCTGAATCAGGAAAAGAAAACGCAGGAAAAGGCAAATGGGGCTTCACTTCACTCGGTCCTTTGGGGGTAGGGAATGTTTGTTGTCATGTGTTTGCAGAAGTGAACAACCAATGCTAACTGAATATCTAAACTAGTTTCCCCTAGCCTCCAGCAACTGTGCTAGCTGGGGCTGATGGGAATTGTAGTCCAAAACCAGGTTGGGGAAGACTGGTAAGTAAAGAATCTACACTGTATGGACGTGGAGATACAGAAAGGAGAATTTGTATCACTACTTTCCTCCTCACTTTACCACTTGGCTACCCAGCTTCTTGTGTACAGATATGTTTTCATTAAAGCAAGGGGTGAAATTTTGGGTCTTTGCTGTCTTATGTTTTCTGCTGACTAAATATCATTCTTTTAAAAAGGATGGAAAGAAGAAACTGCATCCAGAACCATTAGGCTGAGTGAAGCGGGTGTTGTCAAAGGGCAGCAAATTGTGGTTTAATTTACTGTTGTTATTATCTGGAATCAGATGTGCTACTCTGCAGTGAGGCATAGCTCAGGTTGGGTGCAGGACGAGGCTGGCAGGGACCAGGCTGGATACAGCACAAGGCAAAATTCAGGCTGGATGCAAGGCTCAGGCTGTGCTATAGCAACACAGAGCTCTGGTGTTGCTTCAGCAACAAACCAATTGGGCCCTATGCATTGGAAGCAGCTGAATCCCAATGGTTAGCTCTGCCTGCACTGGAAGGTTAAGGGAGTTTCTTCAGTTAAAGTGGCCCCAACCTGCTCTTGTAGCCTCCTACTACAGTGGAGTGGGGGAGCCTCTGGTGGGAACATAAGAAGAGTCTGCTGGATCAGGTCAGTGGCCCATCTAGTCCAGCATCCTGTTCTTACAGCAGCCAACCAGATATCTTGGAAAACCTGCAAGCAGGACATAGGTGCAATGACATCCTGCCCACCTCTGATTCCCAGGAACTGGTATTCAAAGGCAATGGTCTCACTGGGGGTTTCTGCAATGGAGTCTCCCAAGTCCAATCATTCTCAAGCTGGGGGGGAACTTCCTCCTGGCTCATCTGGTGGAAGCTGGCCCTGACTGCCTTCTCTGTTCTGGTTCAGAATCCTCAGCCTCATCCCCTGAAGAAGGGGATTCTGTCTCCAAGGCCATGATGGTACCCAGAGGTGGTTTGCATCCTCCTTATGTCCCTGACAGCTGCATGCTGCCAAGTCACAGCTGTCTTTGGCTGATTGAATGGGAAGAGCCAGGCCTATAGATGACCATACTTTCTACCTTTTCATCTGGGCAATTCATGGGATTTATTATGGGCTTTCATCATCATAATGTGGAAAGGGCATTTGAATTAGGCATCAAACAGTGACTTAGAAGTAAGGCAGCTCAAACTGATGAGTCCCAAACAAGGGCTATCCATCGTTATAGAGGTGTGATGTTCCAGAGCGTTGGTTGTTGTTTTTTAAGGGTACTTGGTAACCCCAAATCTTAAATAAGATTTGTGGGAAAGGGCTTTTTGTAAATGCAATCTGTTAATTTGGAAATATACATGCTGCCAAAAATCAATCAATTTAAAACTAGATTTCCCCTCATGTAGCTGTTAGCAATTTACAGAGAGGAAACCGTTAACAGCAAAAGAATAATTGGGATTGTAGCTGGTTTGATATAAACGGTTTTCCCAAATCCCCCTGCTCTGTGTTGGAACTCTTCATGCATTGCAAATTAAGTTCACAAGGTGACATTCTAGTATCCTCCAGGCTTGTTAAGCATCGGTGATTGTCACTTAACAGGAGAATGTCAAAAATGTTTGTGAAAATTACTGACATTTACACCAAGGAAAAAGGGGGGGAAATCCTTTGGCAATAGCTCAATAATATATTTAGAGCAAATGAAGGCAGCAACATTTATAGTACAATCCTATACATGTCTACTAAAACTTAGTCCCACTGGGTTCAGTGGTGTTTACCCCCACCCCCTCCAGGGAAGTGAGTATAGGATTGCCTCTTCTTGCACACACAGAAAAGAAATGAATGCCTCTTCAAATACAGTGCCTACTATCATCAAAAGCAAAAGATTTTTCCTTCACAATTAATATTTTATATTTACGTAAATTTAATTCACTGAAGTGTGTCGTTCATCAGCTAAGCTTTCTTTACTCAGACACCATCCCTGCTATGATGCACTTCTCTCCCTCCGTCTCTCAAAGGGAACATGCCTTTGTGCCTCTGGAGGAGTTTTGTATTTAAAATAAAAATAAAAAGACAGAACACAACACAGCAATATAACAATACAATTAGGTATGTGGCTTTTGTTAAAACAAAGCAAAAGCACTGTACTATGAATACAATATTCAGAATTGATTGTATGCTGCCTGGGTAAGGCACCCTACTTTTTGCATTTGAGAAGTATGTAGCATAATGTTATGATGTTTACGTAAACAGCCGTGGAGCGCAAGAATGCTGATGTGAGCAGAACAGTAGACACCCAGAAATGACTGAGATAAGCTGCATTGTGTGCCAATGTGTAGTGGCAGAATTAAAATACAGTACACTCATATTTGCTTATTGTGAGGATATTTTTGTCAAAGGCCTATATAGTATTTTAGAGCAAAGCTAGGGACCCTCTTGCCCTCCATATGTTGTTAAACCACAACTCCCATCATCCCTGACCATTGGGCCATGTTGCCTGGGGCTGATGGGAGCTGGGAATCAAACATCCGGAGGGGCAAATGATTCCCCATCCCTGGTTTAGATTTAGTGCATGTTTATTGTTCCAGATGCAAAATGACTTTGCCAAGTGCTGGATGTGTGTGAATGATATATAGATTAATCTTTGTGACTGCCATTAATAAAGAAAATTTGGTTAGCTTTGGTTCCGTCTAAACATCTACTTATAGCATGCATCCATGGTATTGCAGTGGATCTTTCCTAGCAGGAGCTGGGATATGATGAATTAATGGTGCTGAATTTGGGGTGCCAGTTGAATATGAAGAAATGTGGGCTTCAGGTCACACCTCTGCCATGAGCTTGGTCAAAGCATTATCTCTCACATATCTGCATCTTTCAGTTCCTTGGTCTAGCAAGGTGGAACGGCTGTGAGGCTGAACGTTATGATTCCAAACAAGTTGTATGTAGCACAGAGCATGCATATCAATAAATAGTTTGTCCTTTTCTAAGCTACAACTCTGTATACTTATCTAACAATGATTCAGCTGCTTTCAGGGGGTAAAAACTCCTGACCTGTTAAGTAATGCAGATATTACCAGTATTTGAAAGAGAAGTTTAATGTATAAAAGATGTTTCCATTTTCATCACTAGACTGCACAGTTCAAGGGAGGGTGCAGAAATACCATGCAAGATACAAAAATACAAGTGACATATCAGTGCAGAAATACTTGCCTTCCTGTTATGTAATGACCAACTAAGTAGTTACTTTTGCTTCACATTCTTGGAAAAATCTGAGGACAGCATTTTACTAGTACAGTGGTACCTCGGGTTACAGACGCTTCAGGTTATAGATGCTTCAGGTTACAGACTCTGCTAACCCAGAAATAGTACCTCAGGTTAAGAACTTTGCTTCAGGATGAGAACAGAAATCGTGCTCCGGTGGCACAGCGGCAGCAGGAGGCCCCATTAGCTAAAGTGGTGCTTCAGGTTAAGAACAGTTTCAGGTTAAGAACGGACCTCCAGAACGAATTAAGTACTTAACCCGAGGTACCACTGTAGCTACCTCACAAATTATTATATGATCCAGATAAGTTATATCATATAACAGCATAATTTTAGTAAATATTAATCACTCATTTTCTCTCATTACAGTAATAAATGAGCCCCAATATTGTAGAGCCTTAACATTTGGTACATGTACAGTCCAAAGCACCCCAGTTGCTACACAAAGTTAAAAATGGGACATTTGTACACAGCTCCTACAAAACAGAGTATTCAAAGAACACCCTCAAATGGTTGAGCATCTTCCAGGCTTCCCAGAAAGCTGAAATTTTGCACATTCATTATCCAAAACACTCCACAGTTACCTGAAAAAACTGAAAGGCTCTGAAAGGCAGAGAGTAACAGTGCAAATCCTATACATTTCTACTTGAAATCCCATTGAGTTCACTGACTCTTAAGTCCCAGCTAAGTGAGTATAGGGTTGTAGCCTCTGTGTCTCACTAAATGGGATGGGAAGATACAAGACAAAAAATATATACTCCCAAAAGGTGGTGGAAATTATGGGTCACCTAGCAAACCGAAATTTGGCACATATACAGTCCACAAAACACTGATTAATAGAAAAGTCTGACAAAATGAATATATTGGATCTTAACAGTAATAACTTGGGTCATGACATTTACCTCAGAATAGATGTCAGCATTTCCGCAGAGAGCAAAGTAAGTCACACATGGGTCACAGAGTTGCTTAAGGCTTGGATGTGAGGGAAGTGTGAGCTCTAGGGGTTGCCAGAAATATAGGTAGGTGCTTGCAGAATGCAAGTTTAATTTACTAGTAACTATACAAATGTACACATGCCCACACAAATACAGAAAATGCAGTGCTGAGTAAAACTATACATCTCCTGGGCTGAGACAGAGGAGCAGGTAGGCGAAGCACTTTTCAGTTTCAGGGCAGAAAAAAATCCAGCATGCTTTGACTACCAATACATACATATATACAAACTTTTCATAACTGTTGGAAGCTCAGGCAGCCATGTTATAACAGTCTAATTGTCAGTATTTGGGTCTTAACCGATCATTATTTCTGGTATGAGAATCTCAGTCCTGGGTGTAAGCATCTTTTCGATTTTACAAATCAGAAATATACCCACCATTGTTCGGAATGGAGAGTGAGAGAAAGTGAAATAACTGTTTTGAGTCTTCGGCCACAGAGCATCCTTGGCATCTTAAGATGTTCCAGGATCTTCCAAGGCAAACCAACCATTAATGTCTACCAAAACTTCTTTTCTGTTGGCTTCATGAGCAAGTATATGCAATACGGAACAAAGGCCACTACCGTAAGCGGTATGGCTGCACTTTTACAGAAAGAAAGGATGTAAAACAGATACTCGGTGTGGGTGGGTATCTTGATAAAATCATAGAGCTGCAGCGTGGCTAAGGATGTAGCTATGCATGACATCCTGAAACTCAGTTTATAGCCATGTTTACCTTTACAGCCCAAGATAAACATCTCAGAGTTAATGCTGAGGCCTAGCCCAAACAGGGCACCTAAGTTCCTCACCAGTCCGGCGAATGGAGTCGTGTCAATATTGATCCACTCTGGGTTGGCACACCACTTCTTTGCCTTCGGAATAGACCACAAAAGATCAATATCGATAAGCTTTAGAACCAAGTAAAAGCCGAGAGCGGAAACAAAGAGGAACACGTTTGTCTGGATATATGTTTTTAAGCTTGCTGTTTGGATGGCTGGGGCATGTTCAAACGCTTCAGCAACGAGCATGCCTGGGAATGAAGAAACGAGACATTAGAAGTGATGTGTTTACTTGAAACGGATATATTTCCACGCTTAGCCAAAAAAACCCCAAAAACCCCACACACCAGAATGAGAGTTTGTTGTGATATTTAAGGTATTGCAAAATGTATCCCTTTGTAAGACAGGAACCTTCGCTGTTCTCTTTTCGTCATCTGCTTAAAATGTTTTTGTTTAGGCAAGAGTATCCAGACATGAAGAACGCTGGCATGTATTTAATCCTTTTGTTTACTGTTGATTTTAATCATCTTTTGAACATTTTAAAATACCTGTTATTAACTGCCTTTTGTTACTTTTAATGTTTTACCTTTTTAAAAACCACTTAGAGGTTACACACACACACACACGCCCCATCTGGATTGAAAAGGTAAGCCACAGTCGCTCTGTAGTTGTGTGTCCACTTGAGAAAGTCATTGCACATGCACAGATGAGAACTTCTTGAATGGAGTTGGGTTGCAGGCATTGGGAAACCAAATAGGTCCAGCACATCAGGTGGAGGCAGTCCCACCGTCACTCTGGTGTGTACCGCAATGTGGAAATGTGACTTGAAATGCAGAGGAGTTTAAGTCACTAATGGGTACATAGCCTAAACTAAGTACACTTCCTATTCACTTAAAAGTCTTAACTAGAAGCCAGCAGCTAAAGAAGTTAAAATCAGTGTGTGAAATTTAGCCCTGCTGCCACCGCTTCTTATTCCTTATCGCCTCAAAATTTTGAAAACAACTTTAACATTGACATGAACACCTGGTTAGATATGCATTCCCACTACCCACATAATATACTTATGAACCCACTTTCCCGTAATTTCCAAAATCCTGTACATAGAAAATCCTGCCATAGAAAAAGAAAGCTCTGTCCTTATTACCAGCAATCACTCCAAGGATGACTTGGTGAGGGAAATGTGTTGCTATGAAGACTCTCGAGACACACACACTGATCTGAATAATCCAGAACATGCTCCACAGGAAAGACCAGGTGAGTCTGTCAAAGAAACAGTTGGAGGAAATAATAACAAAAACCAAATGAAAATTATTAGACTGTTTTTCCCCTCTCTCTTCTCAGCATCCAAATCTCAGTTCAGGGCTGATCAGAGTGGATGCCACAGGGGTCATTTGGCCTGGACCTCAAAGTCAAAGAGTCCTCAAATTTAGAAACTTCTTGTTTTTTATTTTGGCATTTGGCATGCCACTACTTGTTTTTCATGTCCATCAGACCAAAAAAATTGCTTTATTTTGTTTTCATGTTTTGTTATTTTTAATTGTTTCATGGTGAAAGGTCTCCATAACTGGAAGCGGTATGGGCATGTCTTTATCATCTCACCCTCCGCTCATCTCTCTTGAGTTCAGCATTAACAGCACACAAGGCTTTAAGTTACCAAAGGGATCGCTGCAAAATCTCCTTTGTATTGTTGCTGATTGAACAAAAAAACAGTAACAAAAGGTGACCGAAAGCATTTTCACATTTTCGCACTGCCCATCTTGTGGCAAATGTATAACGTTCCTAAACGGGGGGCTTTGGGAAAGAGACTGACCTGTGCAGATTAATGGTCGATTTCCCTTTCTGCCTCACCGTGTAGCTCAGGGCTGCTGACACCATCACATACCAGACACATGATGATCCCATGGCATGTCCAGAGGGGCTTCCTGTGGAGAAGTAACAAAACTAGGCAGTGGTAAAATTACAAAAGACACCAGTACATCTCCAAAGCCCACGTGTCTGTCACAAGGCAGGGTTGTTGGCATGTAGCATTCCAAACAACTTACCGTATTTTTTGCTCTATAAGACTCACTTTTTCCCTCCTAAAAAGTAAGGGGGAATGTGTGTGCGTCTTATGGAGCGAATGCAGGCTGCGCAGCTATAACAGAAGCCAGAACAGCAAGAGGGATTGCTGTTTTCACTGTGCAGTGATCCCTCTTGCTGTTCTGGTTTCTGAGATTCAGAATATTTTTTTTCTTGTTTTCCTCCTCCAAAACTAGGTGCGTCTTGTGGTCTGGTGTGTCTTATAGAGCGAAAAATGCGGTAATTAACAATACTGCAGTTACAGGGGGATCAGCAAACAGTGATCAGGAGCAGGTAAGAGGTGTTTTATAAACTTCAGATGTGCCCATAGGACTAAATTGCCTGCAGTATTCATATGCAGTTCATGCTGAGCAACTAGATGCCCAATCTTAAGATACGTCTCCCATCAGACCAGAGAAGGAGAAATCACCCACGGAAACTAGCAGCCAATGAATCTTAAAAAACAAAGAAAAGAAAATCCCTAACCATAAAGGTAACTGATCCATACTCATGGTAGCAAAATTAGCATTCTAATCTCTCATCTGTTAGAGATGGAGCTGCAGACCTTCCATGTGTCCCTATTTTCCAGGGACAATCCTGGATTTACAGAAGCCTTCCTGGTTTCTGATTTGATCCTGGAATGTCCGGCTTTTCCTTAGGACACCCCTATTTTCAGCAGAGAAATGTTGGAGGGTATGGAGTTACGTTACCCCTGAGCTAAGGAGATAAGTAACTATACCACCTTTATAAGACTCCAGAAGGCAGCCCTGTATAGGGAAGTTTTTCAATGTTAACTATTTAATAATGTTTTTATGTATGTTGGAAGCCGCCCAGAGTGGGTAGGACAACCCAGTTAGATGGGTGAGACTTAAATAATAAAAGCATCATCATCATCATCATCATCATTAATTATTAAATAGGACACCGCTAGTTTCATCAGAGAAATGTTGGAGGGTATGGAGCTGCCGGGGTGGGACGGGACAGTTATATACAAACAGCCCATTCTCATAGGCTGTTTCCTTACATCAGTTTATTTCACTTGTATCCCGTTTGCCCTCCAACTTACATGCGAAACCCAGGAGGTTTCCCATGCGATTGGCTGATGGGGCCAGTGTTCCTTTGCTTCAGCAGTAGAACTGTATCACATGTCTTCAGACTAATCTCAAGACCATGTGGTGCTGGTGCATGGCACTTGCATTTGGGGAAGGGCCATAGCTCAGCTGTTAGAGAATCTGCTTTCCATGCAGAGGGTCCTAGGTTCCACCCCCAGCATCCAGATTGGGCTAGGAGAGACTCCCTGCCTGAAATCCTGAAGTGCCACTGCCACTCAGTGTAGACAAGGTTCCACGAAACGGGCTTAGTATAAGGCAGCTTGCTATGTTTCTGTGCCTGGTAAATTGCTCACAGCTCCTTTTTGTCAAATCCATATTTCGTTGGCCTGTAGTAATACTTGGTAACATGGTATGGAAAAGCATGGCATGAAGAAACACTTCAAGCAGCTGTTCTTTGCAGCCAGACTAGATATTAACTTCTCAGGGAAATGGATACCAAGCCACTTATGTTGCTGGTCCTAAATAGTTTTATTGGTTTCCAGAACTTAAAAGCCATCCTTATAAATGATTGACTCAGCTACCCTGTAGCTGATGGGACAAATAATACCTGATCTATTAATCTGCTACAATGATGGCATTGTAGCAGATTAATTGTAGCAGATTAATTTTCCTTCTCTTCCTTCTTTCTTTTCTGCAGTTAATCATTCTTATGAAACCTACTTCTGAAGTTGAAATCTTCTACTAAGACTAGCATTTTCTACACTGCTTTTCTACAGATGGGGGCAAGGATGTGAATGTTATCACAGGCAGTTGAACCAGGTCTTTTCAGTTCTTCATGCTGTTTTAAATCATTCTGGAGAATTTCTTCCCTAATTTAAATCTCCCCCCCCCCAAATAAAAACCAGGCAGCTGGCCATTTGCAACTCCATAGTAGTGAAGGCACACACACAGAGAGACACACACACACAAAATTATTCTCACATTTATTCCCCACCTTCCTTCTATCATAGAACCAAAAGCAATGTTCCCAGGCAGGCACAGACCAACCCCAGTTCTGCTTTGCAGTGGCATCCAGATCGTACTCTATATCTTACCTGGTCCTGTTTCACATGTTATAGGAAACTGCTCAAGGCATGGGGTAGTTTGGTTTGGATAGATCATTGTCTCCTGGACCCACCAATATGGACGATGACCAAACAAAATCCTGACAGAAAAGAAAGCATTATCTTCAATGGACACACAAATCCAACACATAATTTAGCAACATACCAGTCTCCTTTATATTACTGATTCTTGCTTGACTGCTAGATCAGTTTTACCATAATATGCTGAAGCAGAAGCATTACTTTCCTTTGTCTTGTTTAAAAGGGGGGAAGATAACTCTTCAAAGCTTATATACTACAGGTTGCATCCAACTAAGGGAACAGACTCATTGGAATTAATGAGCCTAAGTTAGTTATACACATCAGTGTTAATGGATCAACTCCGGCTAGCATTCAATGAAACCCTAAATAATTTCAGTAACCAACAGTCCCCGGAAGATTTCTGATCTCAGAAGACTGTGGATCCTGCCATTCCCAAAGTTTCCAAGGAAGCAACAAACCTTACCATTTAAATATAAGATTAAACCAATCACCGATCACTGCCACCCAGATCATTTTTGTCCCAACCACTTGATTAAGCTGGAACCAAAGAGGAAAATAAATTGTAAAAATGTTCCGAGGATCTCCGACATGTGACATGAAGTTTAGAAAGCTCTGGTATGACCTGTAATCCTTCTGCAAATGCTGAATTATGAGCACGCCATGGCTATGGAGAAGATCCATCTTAACTTGTTAGAAACTGCACTAAGACCGAGTCCCTTGCATGAAGCAAGTTCCCTTTTGTTCTTTAGCTTCAATGGGAGAATTGAAACCATTGAAGGAGAGTAGACGAGGACATGAAAGCAGTGAACGATAGTTGATTTTTTGCTTTTATATTGTCCGTTCCTGGAGCATGTGACTCTTGGCAAAGACACATGGCTCTCCTGGTTTTGTAAAGAGCCCCCCCCCCCCTTTGTTTGCTTGCCATTTTAATGGAGGTAGAAAACTGAAGGACATGCTGATCTGCAGCAAATTGTGAGCAAAGGTGTGTGATGCTAAATACATGTCTTATGTAACCATTATATGAACAGTTGGGCCATGTTTGTCTGAATCTTTTGCACAGCTCATTTCTCTCAAGACTGGGCATTTGCCATTTGCACCCTTGATTAACTACTGCTGCTGCTGCTGCTGCTGCTGCTACTATAAAAACCAGAAATACATGAATAATCACTGCAGGCAGAAGCCATTAAAGCTTTGCATTTTTATTTGAAATTAAAACCTGCTTCTGTTACCATGCCCATCTCTAAGCATAGCCGAGGGCTTTTTTTTTTCAGCCGGAACTCACCAGAGTTTCGGTACCTCTCAGGTGGGTGCCATTGCCATTATAAGAGAAGAATGGATGCATTCATGGTGAGTTCCTGCACCTCTTTTTCTAGAAAAATAGCACTGGTACAGCCTATTATACTTCTAAATTGCAGTTGTAAACAGTAATAATACACACAGCAACAAGATCTTTAAAAAAGCCGTGTGCCTCCAAATAGGTTACCTTCTGTGCATTGGTCATTGTGCTGGTCTAGAAAATACTGAGAAAAAGGGCAGAACTACATGTTGCAATGTAAAAGAGGCCTGCTGTTGATAAATACAGTAGTCCATTATGAGATCTCCCTCTTTCCCTTTTGCCAAGGCCTGTTCAAGACATTTTGCCATCTGAAGTGAAGCATAGCTGTCAACGTTTCCCTTTTTTTAAGGAAAATTCCCTTATTCCGAATGGGATTCCTTACAAGAAAAGGGAAAAGTTGACAGCTATGAGGTGAAGGACAAGATGGCGCCTACCCCAAGGCACAGATAGGAACCAGCAGGACTGGTAGTTTAATCTTACTCCAATACAGTACTGGGAAAGGACAGTGTTTTCCACTGCAGTTGAGGGCCACAAGCTGGCATAGGCACTCACAGCTCTGGCTGCTCCTGGACCTCAGAATCTGCCACCTGCCTCATTCTGCCTCATTGTAGGGATGATGATGAGGAAACCTCACAGTGGGGGTGGCCATTTAAACGGCAGCGCTGTACCGTTCATAATGTGTGGTCCTTTCCTTCCTTAAGGTATCAGGTTTACATGGACAACAGCAGCATTGTAACATATTTGGCCTTAAAGCAAGCTTAAGGAGGGCTTTTTCTCAGCTGGAACTTGCCAGAACTCCATTTCAGCCCCTCTCAAGTGGGCGCCACTGCCATTACAGTGGTAGCTTGGGTTACATACGCTTTAGGTTACATATGCTTCAGGTTACAGACTCCGCTAACCCAGAAATAGTACCTCTGGTTAAGAACTTTGCTTCAGAATGAGAACAGAAATTGTGCTCCGGCGGCGCAGCAGCAGCAGGAGGCCCATTAGCTAAAGTGGTGCTTCAGGTTAAAAACAGTTTCAGGTTAAGAACAGACCTCCAAAACGAATTAAGTTCTTAACCTGAGGTACCACTGTATAAGAGAACAAGGGAGGTGTTCATGGTGAGTTCCAGCACCTCTTTTTTTCCAGAAAAACAGCACTTGTGAAGCAAAGGATGTCCACCACATCTGATGTGACAAAGTCATGAGGAGATTGTTTGAAGTTGTGCTCAATTTCACTCGCGTACAATTAGGAACGCATCTTGATCCTGGCTGTGTGAAAATGGCTGGTATCTCTACCTGGTCAAGTAATCCTGTTCAATTCTCAAGCTTTTCACTTGACATAAATACCAATTGTCACCACAGGGGGGTGCCTGCATACAAAATATTCCCCAGATGAAATTAGAATGGTTTTAAAAATATATATGACACTACCGTATCAAAAAAATAAAAATGAAAATGAATGAGGGAACCAGTCTAGGGTTGATTGTTTTGTTATTTTTATGGATGCATTTTTTAAATCAGTGTGCATGGTGCTCCTTGCCAATAAGATGAAAGAAAATGGGAATTAAGAAAACAATAAAAGTAAATAACCTCTTCTGGCTCTTTAATAAAAAATATGAGGGGGTGAGAAGATGTTCTGCCAACTATATATGTTGTGTGTTTAATGGAATCATATAAAGCTATTGCATTTGATTCACACAACAGATGGTTTCAGTGGGTGAACTTAAAGGACCTTTTCTACAGGAGAGCTATTTCACCCATTTACTTTAGCAGAGATAAATGTGTTTGAAGAAGCCTTTTAGCAGATTCAAGTCCTGCAGTGTTTGATGAAGCTATGAGGAAAGGCATCAGAGAGGTAATTTGACTTCCTAATGCTCTGGGGTTGAGAAGCATTTTTGTTATGTAATTCAGATTGGCGCATCCGCCTCCCCGCTCTTTGCCCCTCTCCTGATGAAGTGTGTGAGTGATGTCAAATTCAACCTTGCTCCACAAGATGGCTCGGCCATGTTATTGTCTTGTAGCTGGCTGGCTAGATATTAATTTAACCGTGTTATTTATCACAATATATAACATACCCATATGTCTTCACTCAACCACTCGAGAAATAAATAAATCAGCAACTGTTTAAAACAATGTAGGAACTAGTTAATGATGCTATCTCAATCATATAACGTTTAATTTCTAGGGAGAGTTTTAAGCAAGACATTTATTTATTTATTTAAAGTATTTAAACTCTGCTCGACTCTGCACAACTTCCATTCTGATTTAGACTGTGTACTCATTGCCATTGATTCTGGCTTCAGTGTGCTCCTGCCACTGGTGTTTGAAGCTGAGCACACATGAAGTTAGCCACAATCCATATTGTCCCCTGTAGTTCAAGAAATACTGCTGTTTGATGCATTTCCCCCTCAAACCAGCTTCCATCCAATTTGAAAACTTGAAGCTTAGGTGTGTACATTTGAGACAGCTGTCGTGCATGTGCACTTGACAACGCATGCACAGACGACAGCCTCCTTGAACAGGAGTTTGGTGAGGGAAAGCAAATTAGGTAATGTGCATTGGGTGAAGTGATCTCCACCCACTCTCTGATGAATACAGCAATGTGAAAAAGCGACTTGAAAAGCAGCAAAGGGAAACGATGTTATTGCATTTTAAGCCTCAGATATGTGCACAGCCTCAGTTCCACCCAGAGCCTTGTGGAAATTATTTTAGCATAAGCATCTTATTGGCATGAGTGGCCTGCCTTGCCTCCCAGTCTGCTTCGGAATGTCAAGACATCGGTCTCTCTTTTTAAAAAAGAACTTTTTATTGTTTCAACAACACAAACTAATCTGTGGCATTGAATTCTTTCTAAATGAAGCTGCCCAGATGGTTAGACTCATTATTTTTTGAGTCTTTTAAGTGCTCCTCCCTGATGGTCCAACAGCTATTTGTTTTTCAGTGTTGGCCCCAACAAAGTGCCAGTTGACCTTAAAGCAATTTACTCATGAGGGGAAAATGCTTTGTGCTCTCTTTAACGGATCAAGTCTTCGAAGAATCAATTTAATTTGGAGGTGAAAGGGGCTAGGCAGAGGTTTACTGGTGTCTTTGTAACCTGTGTATTTGTAAATATACAGCTATGAGCGAATAGCATTGAGAGAGGCAGAAAGTAGATCGGGACCTACTGTAGGCCTCTTGCTGATTTACAGTAGATTATGAAAGATTTCTGA
Source organism: Podarcis cretensis (assembly GCF_951804945.1). Classification (NCBI taxonomy): domain Eukaryota; kingdom Metazoa; phylum Chordata; class Lepidosauria; order Squamata; family Lacertidae; genus Podarcis; species Podarcis cretensis. Next base: position 113,343,211 of record NC_137170.1, on the reverse strand, counting down.
CTCCCAATGGGATTTTGTATGGAAGGACTGTGAGCTCTGTTAAGCCTTGGGTACTTAATAATAATTTTAATAAAGGAAAGCAAATTCCTGCCCTCATAATTCTTTAATTCTTAGCATATATGGCTGTTGCACCTGACTCTGCATTCGTGGATCTTGGGGTTCTGACACAAAATAAAATAGATCTCATAAGCCTGGTGTCTGCTGTCCCTTTTTACAGGTGATCAGTCAGATAAGTGCACAAGAAATGTTAGTTTCCACTGTCATCACCACGCCATCCTTTGTTCAGGGCACCCAAAGTCAACTCGCTCTGAGCAGGGAAAATGCTCTCAGATCCAGACCACTGACAAGCAGTGTGACTTCTAAGTAACTTAAACACTTTCTACACACTCCTAGAGCACCCGCCTTCCCGCTTCACATGCCAGTTTATCAGGGCTGTCTTCTCTGACGGTTCTGCTCACCTGTTGGGAGTGAGAAATGGAAGGAGGCAACTTGGCCAAGTCTAGCCTTGGCTTCTTCCTTCCTTCACAGCATAAGAAGTGATCAGCCCCTGACAGTGGTGCCTGTCTAGTGCAAAAGCCACAACATGCACTGGGTATTGGGTTCCGAATTTAAAAACCTAGGAAGCTGCCAAATATCAGATAAGACTATTTTTTGCTTCCTTAGGGAGCAATCTGGTCTCCCCATGCCCAGCTGGGATGGGTAAAACTTATCGGTTAAGGATACTCCAATATGCTCCTTTGTTCAGTGCTTTGAAACTGTGTAACCCCAATGAATTATAATGCCAAAGTGGCAATTTATTTTGCTTTTCTCTACCAGTTTCTCATTTAAATCACTTAACTCTGGATGTGGGTCACAGCTGCAGGAGCTCCTGGGGCTGCCCATGAGGTGCCCAAGATTTGCTCCTGCATGGATATAACCAATTTAAAACTAATTAAACCAATGTAGGAGTTGCACTCTCTCTCTCTCTCTCTCGTGCATTCATTTGCATTTGCAATCTGAATTTTATCCACCAAGTAGCCCATTCATTTCCTTTGGCTCATCGCTCTGCTAGTCCCAGTGGTTTTCTTTAGACGTGCATGATTAAAGTAAACTTTGCCCATCTTCATATTATCCAACTTTGCTATTTCTCTCCTTTTTTGAGTTAGTAAAGGCATAAATAGGATTGCAGCCTAGGGGATACAATCTCTACTAAATCCTGGTGCATTTTAATCATCATCATCATCATCATCATCAGTGCTTTTTTTCTTAAAAAAATGTTTAGGGGTACTCTCATTTTGACTCAGGGAAAACCACAATTTTATAGTTCAAATTGCGAAAAGTAAATACAGTAAATACAATAAAACTGACCAATCACCGTGCTAGATTACAACTCCTACTTCACACATTAAACGCTCGCTTCCGTCTGAGACTCGGGAAACACCGTGACAGAAAATGAGGCCACCATCAGGGGTAGCAACGGAACTGACGATTCACTGTGCTAAAGAAGAAACTAAAAATTTTAATTTTTTTAGTTGCTTCTCCTGTTATATTCACAAAATGTTTAGGGGTATGCGTACCCTTGCGTCCCCCCAGAAAAAAGCACTGATAATGATAATGATAATAATGATATAATGATAATGATATCAATACCACTCTTGCAATACCAATCCTTATCCTGGGAAGACTGCACCAACCTTAAAGTGGGGTGAAATGGAACTTGGAGGTGCACTGGGAGAGGTGCACCTTAGTCTGGATCCTCTGCTTCTTCAGGCGTTGATCCCACTCCTGTCACCTGCAAAAGAGTTAAAACACTCTTATGGGATTCTGTGGATTCCCTTCCTGCCCCACTCTCGTTTCTCACCACGACACAGGACTGGGTAATTCATAAGCCTGTCATGGCACATGCAAGTCCTCGCAAAGAAACAAACTACACATTTATATGGCCCGCAGACCTGTGAGAACGCAAATACACATAGGAACTGCGCTGAAAGAGTGCACTCTGCACAAGGCAACTGTCACCCGTTCTCAGTGAGTATCCAGACATTTGGTCAGTTGCCTGCTGGCCCCTGAGTCACCAAAACAAGTATGTGCAGCATCACGAGTACTGTGAGCGTAGACGCTTTACAGCAAGAGTCAGCAACCTTTTTCAGCCGTGGGCCGGTCCACTGTCCCTCAGACCTTGTGGGGGGCCGGACTATATTCTGAAGGGGGGGGGAATGAATGAATTCCTATGCCCTCAAAATAACCCAGAGATGCATTTTAAATAAAAGGACACATTCTACTCATGTAAAAACACGCTGATTCCCGGACCGTCTGCGGGCCAGATTTAGAAGGCGACTGGGCCGGATCGAGCCCCCAGGCCTTAGTTTGCCTACCCATACTTTACAGAGTCAGCCCTACTATTAGACAGAGTGAGGTGGCCATCTCAGACTCCATGTTTTGAATGACAGATAATTTATTATTACTCTTATTTTTACTGGCAGTAAAATCGTGGGATTTTCTGCCTCAGGTGAAGAAGTATTTGGCTGGCCTCAAGTATTATGTGCCTTAACATTGGGGGGTGGGGAGACAGGGAGTCATTCCATCTCGGGCAAAAAAATGGCATACCTTCCAACATTTCTCCAATGAAAATAGGGGCATACGTAATAATGAAGGAGGTGAGGACAGGTGCCCCACCTAGGCTGAAGTCACCTTAGGCCTCAAAACTGTCCAAAATTCCTTTCTCTCTTCTAAAAATCCAAAACAGCTTTTCTCTGCTCTTCTCTGCTTTTCTCACAAGATGCATAGGCAAAATGTTACTTTTATCAGTACGAGAGAACTTCAAAAAGGCTAATGAATAGGCTCTGTCATTGCCAAGAATACCCAGGCCTGGGAAGTGACTCTTATCTCATTCGGTTGTAACACATCTTGGACACACTGAACCGCAAGGCTCCTCGCTCATCCCCTTTCCTGGGAAGGGCGCCAAGAGTCCAAAAGAGTCCCAAGACAGCAGCTTTCTGTTCATGCTCAGGGGAACTCATGGGGCAGGACTCTTGAGGAGGAGGAGAAAGGGGAGGGAACTGAAGGGGAATATATGCTCTGTGCAAATGGCTGTGAACTCGTGCTTGTTTGTGAGTTATCACACTTGCTCCTTCTACCAGCCGGATGGTAGAAATAAAGCTTTTTCTCTGAAACTATTCCTTGAGTGTCTGTTGACTCCCATTTTCCCGTCCCGGGCGCAAAGCTCTTCTCACCCAAGGATAAAAAGGCTACAATAATAATTTTATTATTTATTCTCTGCCCATCTGACTGGGCTGCACCAGCCACTCTGGCTGGCATCCAACATATATAAAAGCATAATAAAACATTAAACATTTTTTCCAAAAAAAACCTTTCCTATACAGGGCTGACTTCAGGTGTATTCTAAAGGTTGTTGGCTCCTTGGCTCGGGGGGGGGGGGGTCACAGAACTCCATACCAGCCCACATTTCCCCAATAAAAACAGAGACATCCTAAGGAAAAGCGTGACATTCCGGGATCAAATTAGAAACTGGGGTGGCTTCTGTAAATCCAGGACTGTCCCTGGAAAAAAGGGACACTAGGAGGGTCTGACTTGGGTAAGCCCTGATGGTTTAAGTGATGCAGTAGAGTTCAAATCCTTCCCCTAAGAAGTCTGATGCAGATCTGCTATTCAATGGCCTATGGAGATTGCTGTATTTGGAATTGCAATTCTTCAGTCTTTATCCCCCCCCCCGCCCCCGCCCCCACCCACTGATGAAAAGGCTGGTGCTCTAGGAGAGGCTCTCTCTGAAGACTGAGCTTTTGGCTGCAGGCAGTGCTTTTTTTCAAAAAAAATGTCTAGGAGTACTCTCATTTTCCTACTCATATTGAAATACTTCCCCCCAATGAGGCCAAACTTAGATTCACAAAATGTTTAGGGGTAGTATGCGTACCCCTGCGTACCCCCCAGGAAAAAAGCACTGGCTGCAGGCCACGGTGCTCTGCAGTGCTGATCAACAGTGGCCCTCCGACAATGGTTCTGGTACAAAAACTTACAACCAATTGTACTTTTGCAACGTTTTCAGTTTACAAAGGGCCTCTTCAGACTGGGGTTTTATTCTGGGTGTGTCCTGCTGTTGCCTCCATGCCCTGCTTGTGGGTTTCCGATTGGCCACTGTGGAAAATGGTCTACTCTGCTGGTCTGGATGGCTCCATGAATCTCCTCCAGGGAGATTCCTTTATATTTTTATGTTTTGAAATTCTGTACACTCTTGATTGACATTATTTACTGGGCGGGCAGAGCGGGGGGGCGTGGAAATAAAGCAACAAAAAAACTGATAGTCCAAAGAAGAATTTTGCATGGTTTCTAAGGCCATGAATATCAACTAGGATTCTGAGGTGTGGTTCTAGAGTGCAAAGCATTTCACACAGGTTGCACCTCACTGTCACCCTGCGAGAGCCTAGGATGACTGCTAGGACACTCCCAAATTTTGTCATGTATGTTCATGACAGGTGTAACTTTGTAGTGGTTGGCAAGCTTATCTGTCATTGCTGGTCTTCTCACTGAGAAGCTCCTGATAAGCACCCAACAAGCATCTCTGGGATCTCCAGACCTTAGTTTGCAAACCTTTTAACTAATGCAAGAAAATGTCCATGATTACTATACACATATTATCAAAGTAAACATTATGTGATAACCGAGGTCAGGTGTTGCTAAGCAAATGTTTGCAAGGAGAAGGACAAGGCAGCAAAGCAAAATGACTTCTCTAACAGTGTTAGCTGAAGTCCACTTACCCTTGGTACACAATGTTTTTTCATTCATGGCAACAATAACATTAACTTCAGGCGTCATCACAGATCAGGCAGCAAATTTCTTTCCCCCTCCACTTAGAGTCAGAATGGAACAGTGATGATAAAATCCATCATCTAGAACAACTGGAATGAAAAATAATGATGATGAAGATCCAAAATTGAGTTAATTTGTTTTGTTCAGAATTATCAAATTTTGATGAGCATCCATTTATCATGTGTCCCGTGGAGACTTCTTGGTAAAACTGGTCAGAGAGCAAGAAGCAACAGGATGAGATTGCTGACCATGAGATTCCTTTTCATGCCTCACATGCAAGTTCCAAATAGTGCATCTTATAGTGCATTGTCCAGTACTGACATTTTGGACCTAATGAATATACATGGTTGCTCCTGGGCTAGGACCAACAATCACAGCAGCATTGTGGACCTTTGTCCTGAACCCCTGACTCCAAGTCCCACTGACAAATACAGTATGTCACGTCCAAAGCTCAACAGCCGTGATACATAGTCCAGGGTCAATCCAAATAGGCCAAGCACAAAGTCCAATGGTCAGGAAATACAGTGCAACCCAAAGCACAGTCCTGTAGAGGTTCTAGAGCTTCCAAGTCAAGGTCCATCAACATAGAAAGATAGGCAGACACAGCCCAACAGCCCTACTCCCCTTTTCGCTTTTGAGTCTTGATTGTAGCACCTGGGCTTGATGAGGCATGTAACCCTCACCTGTCCTGAGTTGAATCCAGCTGAGGAATTCTCTCAGAGCTAAGGAGCCCCACTTGGCAGGTTGTGGGCCTTTGCCTGCCTCAGCCTCCCAGAACATACTTCCCGTGGCTCTCTACACCTCAGAGCCCACCTTGTTTGTAGAGACCCCTTTGGCTCTGATGATGGGGCCTGCTGCTCTGGTCTCTGCACACTGAACCACATCCCCTCACTGTCACCTGTCATCACTTCCCACAAAACCACCCTCTCCCCAGCTTGCCCCCGTGGGTCCCAGTTGCAGCTACACCCATCGCCAAGATCCTCTTTCTCCTCCCCATTGTCCCGCCTGTTTGTGACAACCTTACTGTTTTGTTATGGGGTCTTGTTGAGCTGCTTGGAAAAGCATGTATTATCAGTTGTACCTTGCATTATCATCATCATGGTTGCATTTATCAGGTGAGACTGTGCTAAAGACTTTACAGGATTTCCCCACTGAGGCAGAGCTTTCTGTACTCTGTCCTTTATGAGCAGATTTGGAAAAATCTGCAAACTTTTTTCATCCTTCTCCGAGGAGCAAAGAAATAAAACTCTGTCATTGTCACATAAAGCAGGTGTGGTTTTTTTTTAATTGGAGATGAGCAGTCCTAATAAAAGAACTGAGAATTGCTAACAAACTCTGTCAGGTGAGTGCTGGCTCCTTTTTGTGTTCTGTAGATACATTTTCGTCAATGGGAAAATAATAAAGCTGGGAGGAAGCCATTGCTGCATTTCAAATGAAGTCTCTAATCAGCACCTGCACAGACGGGGAACTGGTATAAGACACGCTGGCAGCTTGCTAGACAACAGGTAAAAATAGAAGAATGCAATATAATTCACTGGATCTAAAAAGTCCAGGGAAACACAAAAGCTCTTTGGAGAGCGATGCTAAAGATCAACGCATGCTGCACAGAACTATTTTTGCAACAGGTAAATGAATGGATTCAGCTCATCCTGCTGCACACAGCACTCATTAGGAAACAACAAACAGCAATTTAAAAAGCAAGAGGATGATGTGTTCCCAAACTCGAGGCAGGTGACATGAAAGAAATATTCAGCCTACAAGTACTGAAGAAGAACCAATTGCAGAGCACACAGTCTATTATTATAAAAGCTGTTTTATTATAGCAGATCAGCTAGCAGTCTGATTCTTTGCTCTTTATCCCATTCTGGCCCAGAATTTATGAGAGGTGCAAAATAGCCATCTCACAGTGAACTCCTACTCAGAAGTAAACTCCATTTTGTTGGCACTTCCAGCCTAGGGGAGTGAGTCCTTGCAGCCTTACTGACATATATAGAGGTTGTGAAATGGAAAAGAAATATCTACACTTGCAATAAATTTAATGAAAGGGAAGTGAAAATCAATGCTAACCTAATTTATTTATTGTTAGACATTCTGTGGACAGATGGTTTTAAAAAGATTTTCTCTCTGTCTGCAAAAACAGGATTTCAGAACAACATGTTGACAAGGCAGGGAGAAAATACCCTAGTGTGCTGAGTTTTGTACAACCAGAAGTGCATCCCTATTTCCTTTCTGTGCTGAATATTTAATGGAAAGCTTAGAAAAACATTTTATTATATTGGGGATTACCACCTTACAAATACTATATATAATTTTGAAATAGGTTTTATGGGCTCATTAACTATGTACTCCATATGCTGCTAAAGCAGCTTCAAAAATATATGCCATCTACCAACTGTCTTGTAACATGATATATTTTGGGGTTCTGCAAACCCAAACATAATATCAAAGGCAATTCTTCCTGAACCAACTGTTCTTCCCCAGTGGAGATTCCTCAACATTATTACAAATAACCTATGGGATAACGAGCCTCATATAACCAACATGCTTAAGTCTAAGGGATTAAGACATAGAGTAAGCTGTACTGCCAGGCTTAGCTCACCCTTGGATGGACTAGGTCAGGCTTCCTCAACCTCGGCCCTCCAGATGTTTTGAGACTACAATTCCCATCATCCCTGACCACTGGTCCTGCTAGCTAGGGATCATGGGAGGTGTAGGCAAAAAACATCTGGCGGGCCGAGGTTGAGGAAGCCTGGACTAGGTAATCAAGCCCTTATTCCCCTTCAGTCTACCAGAGAAGTTCAAGGTGTGAGGAGGGCTCAGCTGGTTGCTGCAGCTCAGATCACATGGCTCTAACAAGCTGCTCTTGAGTTCCTAAACCAATAATTTAGAAACTTTCACCACTGTAACTAAGCCAAGTTTTATTCTTCCGAACTCTCCAGGAAAGCACATGAATCTGACCTTTGGTGAGTTTGCAAGTAAACCATTTTTAACTCACCAAACATGTGGTCATTTTCTACACTAGGGGAGGAACTTGGAAGGGCATATTTTTAAATGTATAACAGCCTATATTTCCACGCTTTGCGTTTCTGCATATTCTGTGATTTTCAATCTCTACTGGGGTTCTCTCACCAAAGAGTACTTGCCCCAAACTTGGATCATGACATCCTGGAATTCTCCAACAATTCCTTGAACCAACATAACTAAGGTTTGCATTGCTTTATTTTGATCTCAGTTGCATCTTTTACAGCTAACACAAAACCCTTGGAGTTCAGATTTATAAAAATTGTGCTGTAAAGGCCCTAGAAATCCTCTCTCTCGGCCCTTTTACTATAACATTTTGCTCAGTGCTGTGTTGGGATTCAACCGCCTGCAAGATTGGTCTGCAGCCACAGCTAACAGGATGCTTCATGTAGTGACCACAGCCTCACGTATATGTGATCAGTCTTCACTGAAACAGCACCTGTACAGTCCTTGTATTATCTCTATTACACGTTTGTTATGTACTGAGTTGAATAGGATCCAAAAGGCAGCAGTCTGATTGGTCCTAGAACAATAGGATTCAGAACACAGCAGTCTGATTGGTCCACAGGAGCCACCAGGTGGAAGGGAATCCACAACCTGATTGGCCTGCAGGAGAATCCTGGAATTACCTCCACTCTTCCCAATTTACAGATTACAATATTAACACACAATAATACACAATATATAAACAACTAGTCTGGAGCTTGGCATAGTTGGGTGGCATCGGTCCTGGATGCTTTAGTTGAGATTTTCCTGCATTGTAGGGGGTTGGACTGGATGACTTTTGGGAATCCCTTCCAACTCTCTGATTCGGTGACAAGGTAGCACCCCCCTGCGGGAAGCAGGATCAGAGAGGCCGTTCGTGATCTGAGACCGAGTATTAGGGGACGTGCTGGGCGCTTTAACCCGCTCTTGTCGTTGAGAGATAAACAAACTACAATTCCCATCATGCAGATCGTCACTCGTCATCTCTTTGGCCAAACCTGACGTCGCCGGTGACTTCAATGCACGCCGACCAATCCCTGGGTCCGTTGTGCGGCGCACGCTGAGCGCGAAGGATGAAAGCGGCCGTTGGCGGTTGGCGGCGGGCGCGAAGGCGACGCGCGATTTGAACAAAGTGGCGGCAGAGCTGAGCGAGTCGGGAGGTCGCGCGCGGGGCATGAGTTGAGTCGCAGCCCCGCTCCGAGAACAAGGCGACCTGGACGCGGACCCTTGTTCGCTGCCGGGAGACAGGCTCGGGTTTGCAGCCGCGGCGTCCCTTGGTATGGGGGGGGGGAGGAGGACTCGTCTATCGTTATATAAATATGGGGGGGGGTGTACATGCGTGTGTGTACACACACACACATATAATGATGTGTGTAGATAGTGGATATTATGTGTTTGTGTATGTGTGTCTGTAGATGTGTGTACATATATGTAGTGTGTATATATCTGGTGTATGTGCATATATAGTGTGTGGATCTATACAGTATAGTGTATCTGTGTGTGTGTGTGTGTGTGTATGTATATCTATGTAGTGTATGTATATAGATAGATAGATAGATAGTGTGTGGCTGGTGGCGCTGTGGGTTAAAGCCTCAGCACCTAGGACTTGCCGATCGAAAGGTCGGCGGTTCGAATCCCTGCGGCGGGGTGCGCTCCCGCTGCTCGGTCCCAGCGCCTGCCAACCTAGCAGTTCGAAAGCACCTCCGGGTGCAAGTAGATAAATAGGGACCGCTTACCAGCGGGAAGGTAAACGGCGTTTCCGTGTGCGGCTCTGGCTCTGGCTCTGGCTCTGGCCAGAGCAGCGATGTCACGCTGGCCACGTGACCCGGAAGTGTCTCCGGACAGCGCTGGCCCCTGGCCTCTTAAGTGAGATGGGCGCACAACCCCAGAGTCTGGCAAGACTGGCCCGTACGGGCAGGGGTACCTTTACCTTTACCTTTATGTATAGTATATATGTGTTTGTGAGTGGTGTATATATATGGGGTGGGTGGGTGTGCGCACACACACACACACACAGAGAGAATTCAGTTCTTGCCAGGCAAAGTAGAAGCTTTTTTTAAAAAAAAAAAAAGAGAGAATGCTCCTGATTTTTTTTTCCTGTTAAATAGTCTATCTCCATACTTAGGGGGTTGGGGAGCCCTTACGATCCCTGCTTAGAATCATAGAGTTGTAGATTTTGAAGGGACTCCAATGTTTAAAAACTTATTAGAGAGACATGGTCATTAATGTCGTGAGGGTCTCATTTTCAGGAAGATTCTAGAAAGAAAGAAAGAAAGAAAGAAAGAAAGAAAGAAAGAGAGTGGCCGGTCAGAAAGCAGGACTGGCTTTTTATTTACTCCGCCAACTGAATTTCAAAGAATCATAGAATTGTAGGGTTGAAAGGGACCTCAAATGTAATCTAATCCAACCCCGTGTAGTGCCGGAATATTTTAGCCCAACGTGGGGCTCGAACCCACAGCCCTGAGATTAAGAATCTCATGCTCTACCGACTGAGCTATCCTTGTTCAAAATTGTAACAGCCACTTAGTTGCTGAGGGTGAACAGTTTCATCTCTTCTTACATATGGTTTGATTTTGCTACTGGATTTCTTCCCCTGGAAAGCTTCTTTGACCCCACGCCCCTTTTTTAAAATGGTAAAGCTGGCAACACCTGGATGGAGTTGTGCAGCTTGTCTTGTGTGAGGGGAGGGATTTACACTTCCCTTGAAGGTGAGCTGTAGTTGAAGGGAGCATCTGCACCCAAACATTGCCAATGGCGGTGCCAGGAGCATCAGTGACCAAGCTAGTTTGCCTGCTACGATCGTATTCCTGGGGAAAGTCATGCTCTGACTCCTTCCAAGCTGAATTATTAGCACTGCAAGTAAGGTAGCTTTTAAAGATGGTTTGGAAACTCCTTTTGGCACAGGAGGCTGCATATTGCAGCAATTCTGTACTGGTAACATATTTTGGGTTTGGGACTTGTCTATGCGAAGGGTTGCCTGTTCATACCAAACCTTGTAACAGAAAATCAGGCCCTGCAGTCTCACCCATCACTAAGAGGCAGTTACCAAGAGCAAGGCTTTCTTGGCAGTTGATGAAACTCACTTCCACTAAAAATTTATTTGGCTCCATCATTATTTAGTATCTGCAGAGAATTTTGCTTAATGGTTGCCATCAATTTGATTTTAATTAATTTTTATAATGAAAGGTTTTTAGAATGTTGGATTATTTTGATTGTTGTTAGCCGCCCTGAGCCCAGCTTCGGCTGGGGAGGGCGGGGTATAAATAAAATTTATTATTATTTTTATTATTTGAAGAATTAAGTTGTATTCATTTTGAAGGGTTATGTGTGTGTTAGGATTAATTTTATATGTTCTGTCATGTTGAGAATTACATAGGGTCTTGTGAGAGCTTTTATGGCTAATGATAGCGTTCAGTTGTAAACAGCCCAGCACTTAACTCTGATACCTAAATTTTTGCCCTTTAAAATCTAAATGACTTGGATACGTGGGATTTTTCAATAAGCAATTAATTTACGTTTGCCCAGGAAATCAGCAAGCCTGCCTGTCTACCTGGAGAAACTTCTGAGTGACTATACCATAATCTATTTTTAGAATCATGGCCCAGGAAAAAGGTGATGATGAACTGGCAAAACTTGCAGAACACATGAAGGAATTATGGACTAAGTTCAAAACCACTTGTAGCAATGAGAAGATTGACCAGACGCTGAGGCTGAGTGATTTATGCATGGAGTCTTTATGCAAACTTTCAGGTACAATGTTATATGGGTTATTGCTATTAAGTTATTGTTAAATGACACTTCCTGCCATGGAGGCAAAGGTGCTCTACACAGAAACAGTTTCCTATGTGCAAGGGATGTTGGGAGGGAGGCTGATGGGGGAGAAAGAAAAGCCAAATTGGGTCCCATGTCATCCCATCTCCTGCACTTGTCTCTCAGCAATGTTGGGTTGGGGAGGCATATCTGGGTATCAATAAAATTTGGTGAGGGCCAAGACTTTCAGCATAGCTTATCAGCAAAAGTTATTTAAATCTGTTTTGTATACATTGTTTATAAACCAGCACAAATGTTTCAGGAGTGGGCTGGCAGATAACTCTGTTTTGTTTTGTTTTTAATTACAGATAAATGGTCGAACAGATTAATAGATGGGGACAAGATGATCACTAAATTTCATGAGTACACAGATGGTAGAGTATGAGTTGTTCATTAAATATTTTTGCATGAGTACATACCTTCTTGTCTTCCCTTTTCTGCAACCCCCACCCTGTACACAAACTAACTTGATGCTACCTTCCTCCTAAGCACCCTTTTCACCTTCTGCCCAATAATGAAGCAAATAGCCCCTCCTATTCTGAAGTCACTGTCATACTCCTGCTTTCACTTCGCAGTCATGGCCATGCTGCCCACTCCCTCCTTTTTTTGCGAACTCCCTTTGCACCTCCCTTTCCCTCCCTCCTTGTCTCAACTCTTGCTTGCACTATGACTGCCGCCATTTCCATGCATCTTCCTCCCTCCAATTCTATAGCCCTCTTACTTTTGCAGACATATCTTACTGTATCTTTAAGGTGTATGGAAATCTTAGAGCGAGCCTGTCACTTAGCTTGTTTAGTTAGAGAAGGTTAAATAATGGATGTTGAAAATATACGAGTGCTTGCTTGTTAATAAAATACCTGTTCTAAATGGCTACATGGAATCTGGAACTTAATGTAGAAGACAACACATAGTACTAGGAGTCAAATAACATTTGAAGCAGCTATGGAATGGAAGATGGAGAGGTTTGAGTACAGCAGGGATAAAGCAACACTAAGAGGGGGCGGGGTGTGTTAGTTTTGAACCATGGCTGAGGTTTGAGTAGAGCGAGCGAAGGTGGGGGACATGGGAAAATGTGGTGGTTGTAAACAAGGTTTGAATATAGTGAGAAGGGAGTTGAGAAGCGCTTTGTTGTGTTAGCTTATAGATATTGGCTTCTAGAGCTGGCCCAGCCATTAGGCAGGGTGAGGCCATGGCTTCAGGTGGCACTCTTGCAGGTACTCTGCCTTGCCCCTCCGCCAGCAGCAAAGAAGCACTGCCATCAGCGCCAATTTTGGCTAAGATCACATCCATTTTATGCAAAATCTCACCTCAAATCAGTGAGATATTGTCTGAAAAAAGCACCATCGCTTCTCTGCCATTGCAAATACGGCAGGGCGTGCAGTGTAACAGCAGGGCAGGGTGCCACTTCCTGTTTTGCCTCAAGCGACAAAATCGGATGTGCTGCCTCTGTTTCTAAAATCTAAAATGTCAAACTGTTGTTCTGTTACTAAAGATTAATCAGCAGACTTTGCATTTATGGGATAAGAGGACAGGTCCTTGTCTGGATTAGAAACTTTTTAATGAGCATGAAGCTAATTATAGGAATAAGTGGACAGTTCTCACAATGGTAGGATATAAGAGGTGGGGTCTGCCAATTATTAATATTGGTAGCAATGTGTTTCAACTTGTTTGTAAATTATCAAGAATATGGGGTGAGCAGTGAGCAAAATTTTCCAAGTTCTCCCTGTTGCATGTAGAAGCCTGTCAGAAGAACAAATCCATTGAGGAAAAACAAGCGAAATTATCCGAAGTACTTGCTGACCTTAAGGATGGCAGAAAGGAAGAGGCAGACTTGATGGCTACTATTCAAGAGCTCAGAGAAGAATTGATCATAAAAAGTAAAAGTAAGTCACAATCAAAATGGTGATAATGAATTCTAGTTCTGGAGAGATTGGAAAATGCCATACTATTTGAGAAATGTGTGACAAAGGGCCACATCACGTTAGTTTAACTCCATGAAGATGATTTCCCCATAGTGAAATGTGTACTAAAATGTATGATGTATTTGCCTGTGATTTATAAAAATCTGGCAGCTTATGCAAGTGTCACTTCTGAATAAATGCATTAAAATATGACACTTTTAGGAGCTTTACAAGTGTGTTACATTTAGGGCAATAGAAAGGACTATGACTGCAATCCCTGGCATACTTGGGAAGCTAAATGACCAATCAAAATACTTTAATATATATAAAAAAAATTGGTGGGAAAGATGTCTTCATATTAAAGTATTCAGTTGAGTAGGAACAAGCCACATCAAGAAAATGAAATTTTGATGGGGCAGGTGGCTCATCAAATAGTATATATATATATATTTTAAAATAGCATGGATTAACTCTTCATTTGTAGAATTCAGACGAGGCAGCAAACAAGAGAGGACATGATTTGATAGGTTTATCAAATACTTTTTTAAAAAATACAACTTTAGATTAATGGCATGGATGAAAAAAAAAATACTGTGTCTTATTTTGTTTAAATCTCAGTTAAAAGTAAGCCCCCAGAAGAAATCATGGAAAGACTTCATAAGTCTGAAAAACTATTTAAAGAGCGGCTTGGGTTAGAAATACGCAAAACTGGTGGTAAGACTGATGTGTTTATTTCTATAATTTCAGGGTGTGACTAGTATTGTTTTGCTGTAGCAGAATTAATCCTTAACTGCCCAATAAAAAGTGCAACAAGTGTGAACTTGAATAGAAACAGTTTCCCATGCAAGTCTGCCCTAACACCTGTACAAAAGGCTGCTGTAAAAGAGAAAGCCTTTGCCTCGAGCATATACTCGTGTCCTGCAAGTGCATTGTCTAATGGATAATTGGTGCTGATAGTTCCGGTCCTTTCTGGGTCCTATATAGATGAGTGAGAAGCAGCCACCACAACTGTTCAGTGCTGTCAGTAATCTCATTTTACAGGGGCAGCAGGGAAAAGAGGATTTTGCAATCATGGCAACAAACAGGTTGCTTTTTTGTTCACAAACCAGCTTTCAAGATGGAACACCCTAGCATTACATCATGTATGATTACGCTATCAGTTTTCTAAGTACAGTGGTGCCTCGCAAGACGAAATTAATCCGTTTCGCGAGTCTCTTCGTCTTGCGGTTTTTTCGTCTTGCGAAGCACGGCTATTAGCGGCTTTAAGAAAAAGGAAACAAACTCGCAAGACGTTTCGTCTTGCGAAGCAAGCCCATAGGGAAATTCGTCTTGCGAAGCACCTCAAAAAACGGAAAACTCTTTCGTCTAGCAAGTTTTTCGTCTTGCGGGGCACCACTGTACCTAAAGCAAAATGATGCATGCTTCTTGGGGGGGGTCATGTTGCCTATCCAATCAGTTATCACAATCTTGGATTGTTTTACTTGCATACTTCCATAAGGAAGAGGCCAGAAATTGGGGTTATTGTACACATTCTCTCTTCCCTTCCAAATGCACTTTTGATTGAGCAATATACTGTGCTAGGTATATGGAAAGCGGGTAGGATGGTGGCATTATATAGATGATAATGATCTAAGTCATCAGTTAGGGAGATAGCAGTCATCAGAATAGGAATCCTATTCACTGAAGAGGCACATGATCTAATGAGGCCTCTGCTCATGGAAAGGGCTGGAAATGATTTTTACTAGTTTCCCCTGCAGCCTGAGGCTCCCTCTCACTTGGTGTGGAGGGGCAGGGATTGATGAAACTTGCTTTTCCCCATTCTGTGAACAGGAGCATCCCATGAGCAGAACTCCATCCGTGGATCTCTGAATCCAGCCCCCCTAATCTTCAGACCGTAATTTGAACGAAATAGGATGGCTGGTGCTATCTAGTCTGAGCAGATACATTTCTATGTAATGTGAATCCTTTAACTTGGTAAAAATACAGCAGCAGTTTAAGACTTAGTAAAACGTTGCAGGGACATGAAATGCATGCAAATGAATGTTACCTGACACACTTAACGAAATACTGTTTTTGCCTTCAGCAAGTCATTTGCAGTTTATATTCCGTTGTGTTGACCACAAAGATCTTGAGAAACCATACATACTTACCCTTACCATAAATGAAGAGGGAGCTTATGAAGGTATGTATAAAGTTTCTGGGTACTGTTGCATTTCATAGTGGAACTGTTTTCTATAAATCTAATCTCAGATCATCATTCTCTCTCCACACACTGTAAAAAGGCATTAGCGTTTAGATTCTGCTTTAAAAAATCACCTAATCTTTGCAGCAAGAATTGTTACCTCCGGTATATTAAGATTCACTAACTTCGTGGTTTGGATAAAGTAGCAACTTATGCAACAACTTAAGTTTTTCCCTATTTTCTCCTAGTGATTTCTTGTTTTCCTCCTCTGGACTGTATAGAAGAACTGCAGCAAAAAGTGAGGGAAACCAGCAATTTTTCTGCATTTATTGCTAATGTCAGGAAAGCCTTCATCGCTTTGACTTATAAATGATATGTTGTTATATATGTAAATCTGTCTGGATATCTTTTCTGTTTAAATAAAAGAAAATAGGCATTTATTGTAACTACTTGACCTTCAGATAGAGTTTGAGTTGCACCTGGGCTATGCTACCTCTGCTTTTCATGAAGACAGATCAGATCCTGGGCTCCTCAGATTTGAACAGGGTTGCATTTGCAGATCAAAAAGTTTTGCTTTATTTAGAAGCACCAGTTTCTAGGTTACCACCCCTCCCCCCGCCCAGGCAGGGCAGATGTCATTTTCCCCTAAAACCTTCTGTTTCATTCAGAGCTGCCCATGGAATGTGGGCACATCAAACTCAGTCTCTGAACAAGGTATAGTAAATGTCTGCTTTCACTGTATAACTCTTAAAAAAACAACAAAAAAGTCAGTTTCCCACCCAGTACAAGCTAACACCAGTCCCATTAAATGACAAATATCAATATTGTGGTTCCTTAACAATGCAATCCTATACATGTCTACTCAGAAGTAAGCTTCAATGAGTGCAGTGTGATTTACTTACAGTGAACTGTGTACAGCATTGCAACTTTAGTGTTGGTATCACTGCTTCAAAAAAAAATTAAGAAGGAATTTGGTATTACAATTGTTTTTAATTATTGACGATAATGACAATAATTTAACGAATGAAAGTTGAGTTTTATATAATGCCTTTCAATATTTTATTTAGAACATGAAAAAGTTCTAAACAAAGAAAGAGCAGGCACTTAGAGAAGCTTGAATTGATGTCTTGTCAAAGTGAATAAATCCATATTGTTAGTTGCACTTGCAATCTGTCCCAGTTGTGGTTTTTCAGTTTAAAAAGACGTTTTGTCATCTTCATTGAGGCTCCTGGTGGTAGAGGGAATTAATTCTTTCACATATGTAGCAGGGAAAATACCTATTTTCCCATTGAGAGAGCCATACCACCATCCATCCTCTTCCTTCTGGTGAATTTCAATCACATCACCTAATAAAGGAATGTGCATAGTGTTACTTTAACTTCCTTGGTCTAATAAACCAGATCTTAAACAGAAGTTTCTTAAGGAAGCTACATGGCTTTAGAAAGTACTCTGTCTCTATCATCCTTCAAAAGAACAGAAGGGTTTCTCTGTGAAGACTAAACCAGATAAACCATTCTTGAGTATGTATGGCTTGTGCTTTTAAGTGTTCTTCCATATGTATGCTTAGAGCCAAACTAGATGGAGAGTGGGCAGGTTTTAGTCCTTCCCCCAGGAGTTTATTTCAGTATAAAGTTAAAACTCTACCCCTGGTTTTGTAGCCAGAAATGCAAGGATTTCAAGCTACTCCCTCTGTTGGCCACTGAGAACAGGATGCTGGAATAGATGGGCTTTGGGTCTGATCCAGTGGGACTTTTCTCTTACATTGAGATTAGAGGAGGGAAAATGTTACCGTTACCTTTATTCAAGCAGAGCTCGTCCTCCCTTTCAGCGTGGTAATCATATAAAGCTGTACAAGTTCCATATACTGAATCACCATTCTCTGGCGGTAGAGCTGTTGGCTTTGAATTGCTAACAGCTACTGGAAAGTTTGGACAAAAGTGATAATATTTACGGCAGGCTATAACAAATACAGTCTTGTGGTAATAACTAGCTCTTTTAAAACAACAACAACCCAGGTATAGCTCCTGAATTAATTTTTTGAGATGGAGAGATTTGAAAACAGCTTGGATCTGAAGGGCCGGGTGTATTTTGTTCCATTTTAGGTATGTTGACCCCTTTTAAATTGTTTAAGAAAACTAATGTTTGATTATAGTTTCCATTTTGGCCTGGCAGTTGTACTGCTGTTTTCCCTTTTTGAAGGGAGCATTATTTGCTTCTGGACAGAAAAAGTACCCATACTATATAGCTATATGTGCGTATTTCTAGAACCTGACAGCCCCATTTCCCACCATCATGATAAATTTGAAGGACTGGAGGGTGGCAAGCACTCAGAAGATGCAGAGCCTCACCACGGAGGAACAGGGAAGAATAATCCTATTATTATTCTTTAGAAGACATTTGGAGGAAGCCCTGTATAGGGAAGCTTTTTAATGTTTTATTATGTCAGATGGGTGGGGTTCAAATAATAAAATTATCATCATCATCATTACTAACACAATATTTGAGCTGCCAGCAGGCTCAGCTGCTTTTTATGCCTTTAATTTGTACCGAAACTGTGAGAGACATCTTACTAGCTAGAAACCTTTCACTTGCTCCTCAGCTTTCTACTGTTACAGTGCTACCTCGATTTTCTAACGTAATCCATTCTGGAAGACTGTTCCAAGTTCTGAAACGTTTGAAAACCAAAAACTCAATAGCCAACAGCTAGGCCTCAGAATCTTGCACTCAGCAGAAGCCGTGTGACATGTTCGGCTTCCGAGGCATGTTCGAAAACTGAAGCGTTTACTTCCAGGTTTACAGTATTCAAAAACCGAAATGTTCGTCAACGGAGATGTTAAAAAACCGAGGTACCATTGTACCAGAATGGCAGCCATTTTGCCAACTATGTGATTATGAGAGAGAAGAGAACCCTAGACTTCACATGCTGATCCTGCAATGGATTGTGTCCTTACCTGGTGGACAACTTCTGTTAATTCCTTCTTCACTGGTGGCCCCTGTGCTCAAAGTTTGCTTAAAGTGTTTCTTCTTAACAGGGCAGGTGATTGCCACAGAGTGATGCACACAGTCCTAACAGTTTTGGGGGAAAGAAAAAAGCATTGTTAACAGGAGAAATGCTAAAAATTGAATTGTTTTGGGCAAAAGTACTGTACCTAAAGGCACGTGAAAATAAATATACTTGAACAACACAGGGATGCAGTTTGCACATAATGCTGAGCCAAACTATAGCTAAGTGTAAACATGTAAGCATTTGCATACTCTGAACAAATGTTGGCTATTTCACTCTTTCCCAATTGCTAAGATATGTTTTGATAGTCTCCCCCTCCATATGTTATGGTGGTTACTGCAGAGAAACCCCAGACAAACAGTTATATTTTCTTACACGAAGCAGCTTTCCACAGGATTCTGTTCATAATAAGTCTGCATCTTTACAAGTAACACTAATAAACTATATCCCTTATCACTTTTGAAGTTGCCAGTAGTACAAGTGAAAAGGATCTAGGGGTCTTTGTAGACCACAAACTTAACATGAGTCAACCGTGTGATGCAACAGCTAAATAAATAATGCTGATGCTATTCTAGTCTGCATCAACAAGTATAGTGTCCTGATCAAGGGAAGTAATAGACCCTCTCTATTTTGCCTTGGTCAGACTACTATGTCTAGTTCTGGGCACCCCAGTTTAAACAGAATATTGACAAGCTGGAATTTGTGCAGAGGAGGGTGATCAAGATGATCAAGGGTCTGGAAACCAAGCCTTATGAGGAATGGTTGAAGGAGCTGGGTATGTTTAGCCTGGTAAAGAGGAGATATGATAGTTATCTTCAAATATCTCAAGGGCTGTCACATGGAAGAGGGAACAAGCTTGTTTTCTGCTCCAGAGGGTAGGACCTGAATCAATGGATTGAAGTGACAAGAAAGATTCCAACTAAAAATCCGGAATAACATTCTGACAGAGTTGTTCAACAGTGGAATAGACTGCCCTGAGAGGTAGTGGTCTCTCCTTTCTTGGAGGTTTTAAAGCAGAGGTTGAAGGACCATCTATCATGTTTGATCTAGTTGACATTCCTGCATTGCAAGGGGTTGGACTAGACCAGTGGTGGACAAACTTGGCCCTCCAGCTGTTTTTGGACTACAACTCCCATCATCCCTAGCTAACAAGTTTGGTCATAGCTGGACTAGACCCTCAGGATCCCTTCCATTCTATGATTCTAAGTTGTTTTTTTAATTATCCCCTGTACTCAGCTCTAGCAGGCAAAATTTCCAGTGGAAAAATGACCTCCCTCCTTCCTTCTCCCCGTCGCCAACCCCACAAGCTGGGGGACAGCGGGGAGGTGGAGCGCCGCCATCCCGCTGTTCCCCGACCTGGTTTGGGCTTCAGGCAGATATCCGCAAGGTGTGGGAGCCTGGCGGGAAGTCGTGCCGGTCTCCCAAGGCTTGCAGAGAGCTGCCTGTTCTGGGGGCTGGGGTTGGGGGAAGCTCGGGCTTCCCCTGCCCCAGCCCCGCGCCTGGGGGGGGGGGGGATTTTTTTTTCTTTATTCCCCCCCCAAAAAAAAAACCACTAGGTGCGTCCTATGGGGTGAAAAATATGGTACTTTGAAGAGTAATTAAAAGCTTTTGTTTAGCTGTATTGTAATAATAATAATAATAATAATAATAATAATAATCTTTCCCAAATGTATGCTCTTACCAGCAATGACATACTGGTCCCACTAATGGCAGGTGAAAGAACCAGGATGTACAGAAGGCTGTAATACTTTGTGGGATTGGGCTGTAAAAACATATCCCCCAAATTAGCCTCACACATGTTCCCTAAAAGTGCTTTGACACAGGCCAGAACCCTTCATAGTACCTTTTCCTTCCATTTTGAAATGCAGTTCCTGGGTTCGACTGGTTTGGGCATCTGCTCAATTTCTGCAAGCACAGTCGCCAGCTTGAAGTGGTTTGCATGCAGAAGGATAACTTTCAGAGATGTCTAGTAATACAGATAGTTTTTTAAAAAATAAAAATACTGTTAGTAAAATGGTATTTTGCTTCATGTTGATTTCGGGTGGGGGCAGGAGTTGACCCTAGGGATGGGTGAATCTCAATTTTGATTTCCCTTCGTTTCCCCTTTTTTCCAATTTATGTTCAGTTGAGTTCTCCACATTTTCACACGTTTGCACATTTTTTCTAATACACTCACGTTTGTATGCAAGTTTGCCTGTTAAAAGATATTTTTTGCAAAGCAATTCCCCCAATATAATTATTTTTTGTATATTGTTTTCAGTAATATATGCATTTGTAGGCACACTTTATCCTACTTATATGAATTTTTGTACACATGATTTGGTTGCATTTCCATAATTTACAGAAGTGAATTTTGAAGGATGGATGTGTTTTGGTTTTCATCCTGTTTTGGAAAATGCAGATTACATAGGTTCACCTTTAAATGCAAACTGAAACAAATTTCTGTACCATCACTAGTTGACACACACACAATCAGACTTCCTGTTTAAAATGTACTACAGTACTTCTCTTATTGTCTCTTGTCCTAAAATAAATCACACCCAATTTGGCAGGTTATTCTATTCCAAACCTGCCCAGTTGATTTTCTATTGATTGTTTGAGGCATGGGCATTGGATATTAGTGAAAGCTGGATTTGAAATGAACCAATTAAGCCCAGGCAGGCATTAAAAAGATGGTATAAAACTAATTTACAGATTACAGTCAAAAAATGTTACCTCATCAAGCTGCTCAGTGATATCATTCTGATTCTTTGCATCTGAGAACTGTGGAGATTCCGTATAAGCGTTAAGCATTCGTTCCAGACCTTTAAAAAGAATATTGAAGGAATAACCATTTATAAAAGATTAAACAATCTGTACTATAGTGTTTTTCCCCACACACAGAACATTTACTAATCTTTCATGCATATGTCTCTGGAAAACAAATGCTTCATAAAATGTTTCTGGAAATCAACTGTAAAGCGTTATAGTGCCATTAGAAAACTCCCAGGACATATTTATTTATATTAAAAAATTAAGAGCTGCTTTTTGGCTCAATAGGCCACAAAGTGGTGTACAATCATATTGTGATAAAGCAGACAAGGTAATAAAAGACGCAGCAATAGCAGTCATCTGGAGGGCCCAAGATGATCAACTGTTCAAGGAGAACAAATTAACCTAAATTAAATACTGCCTTTATTAACTTTCAAAATGGCAAGAAGGAAGAGGCTAGCCAACCTGGACTATTAAGTGGGCGATTCCTCTGTTAGCGAAGGGTGACTTGTGCATTTATTGTTTGCTTTCATTTGCTCGCTATCCACCACGGAAGATGCAACAGGTTGCCAGTTGTTTCCAAACCAATTCAAGTGTTTTAAACCCTAAATGGCTTAGGCCCCAAATATACAAAATACCATCTCCATCCCTACTGGCCCTTTTTGTTAAAACACATCAGAAGTATGATGAATGACAGCCTGAGAAGGCTTTTTCTGTGGCAGCTCCAAAATTATATACAGTCGTACCTTGGAAGCCAAACGGAATCCGTTCTGGAAGTCCATTTGACTTCCAAAACGTTAGACTCCCAAGGCAAGGCTTCTGATTGGCTGCAGGACCTTCCTGCAGCCAATTGGAAGCCGCAGAAGCCCTGCCGGACGTTCAGCTTCCAAAAGAATATTCACAAACCAGAACACTCCCAGGTTTGCGGCATTCAGTGTGGAATATAAGAATGCGGTCAAACACAACATTGCTAGAGTAGAGATGAAGGTTGTCTCAGTCCTCCAGCCAGAACTTCCTGCTTTCCAGGACAGATGAAACTTCCTATATGTAATGAGATGGGCATGGCCTCTCCTGAAGTAGAAAAGAATCACAGGCTGGCGATCATCTTGTTTCTATCAATGTCATCTTAACAACAGCACTACTAAGATGCACCCTTGGCTCCAGGCCAAGAGAAGAAAAGGGGGGCTTTCTCTCATAAGGAGATAGTCACCACATTTAAACTATGTTATAACCTTTTAAAAGTCTGCCTTCTGGGTAAGTAAAGGTAAAGGTACCCCTGCCCGTAAGGGCCAGTCTTGCCAGACTCTGGGGTTGGTGCGCCCATCTCACTCAAGAGGCCGGGGGCCAGCGCTGTCCGGGTCACGTGGCCAGCGTGACATCGCTGCTCTGGCCAGAGCCAGAGCCAGAGCCGCACACGAAAACGCCGTTTACCTTCCCGCTTGTAAGTGGTCCCTATTTATCTACTTGCACCCGGGGGTGCTTTCGAACTGCTAGGTTGGCAGGCGCTGGGACCGAACGACGGGAGCGCACCCCGCCGCAGGGATTCGAACCGCCGACCTTTCGATCGGCAAGCCCTAGGCACTGAGGCTTTTACCCACAGCGCCACCTGCATCCCTGCCTTCTGGGTACCTTTGTGTGAACAGATGATTTACTTGTAAGTGTTTTATACTTTACAGAAGACTGCATAGCATCTTATTTTAGGAGGGATTAAACGGGAAAAATACCAGGAAATATTTACAGAGACTCTAACGAGTCTGAGCAAGCTATCTGCTGTGTGTGTGTTTAAAAAGGGGGAATGTTAACTCTGCTGATTTTGTTGAACTTGTAAAGACAAGTTGAGATAGGATATCTTAGACAATATATCCTCCCCCGCATCCCTAAACATTCCCACATTCAGGAGCTAAAGTGTTTGTCAACCAAGGCACGACTGTACCTCCCCACAGAGATGCATCTAGCATCTTCATTGTACAGCTCTCACATTGGGCTAAAGAGATCACTTTCCCCTGCTCTTTGAAAATTAAGCTGTTTTGTGGAACCATCTCATACTGTTTTGTACACTGCACTGTTCCATTTGGAACACTTTTGTGTGCATTATAATTGTAATGGTTTTATCTGTTTTTATAACTGTATATTCTGCTATCGTAACTCCACCTCGGAATCTTATGCTGAAGGGCAGGTAAGAAGTTTTATAAATAAGTATAGGTAAATAACAGGGACGCGGGTGGCGCTGTGGGTTAAACCTCAGCGCCTAGGACTTGCCGATCGCATGGTCGGCGGTTCGAATCCCTGCAGCGGGGTGCAATCCCGTTGCTCGGTCCCAGCGCCTGCCAACCTAGCAGTTCGAAAGCACCCCCGGGTGCAAGTAGATAAATAGGGACCGCTTACTAGCGGGAAGGTAAACGGCGTTTCTGTGTGCGGCTCTGGCTCACCAGAGCAGCTTCGTCACGCTGACCACATGACCCGGAAGTGTCTGCGGACAGTGCTGGCTCCCGGCCTCTAGAGTGAGATGAGCGCACAACCCCAGAGTCTGTCAAGACTGGCCCGTACGGGCAGGGGTACCTTTACCTTTATAGGTAAATAAGCTGTGTGTTGAAGGGCTAACAATGCACATAGCTTCCTTACACATTTGTCTTCAATTCCAGGGGAATTGGTTTTAGTCTATCAATCTATGGACTCTTGTCTAGGCCAGTTTTCTCTAGAAGCAATGTCAGGGATTGAATGGTAATACTCAATATATCAAGGCATACAGGCAGCATTTCAAGGCACCTGCTTTGTCTTGTAACGCCTTCTCCAAGTCCTTTTGAACACGTAGTACTTTGGCTTTGATGGAAGCATGTCTCCTCTCTTTTTCAATGAGGCTCGTAGCATCTTCCTCCTTTTTGCAGGAAAATAAACCCATGTTTTAGACATGCAGTTCAGATGGAAAAGAAAAAATGCATCCAAGCAGGAAGGTGTTTATTAGAAGTGCAGAAGTACAATGAAGCCTGCATTTGGTATTACTCTAAACTCAAGCACACATTGAGTGTTGACACTGGCACGGTCTGCACAAATCAAGTCCAAGTGACAACACGGTTGACTTCACCGTGGCTTCATGCACCACAAAATGTTTCAGTATTTAGTCTCAGATTAAAAAAAGCAACACTGACGGCAATAGCTCAGTTGGTAGAGCATACAACTCTTAATTTCAGGGTTGTGGGCTTGAGCCACAAGTTGAGCAAAAGATTCCTGCACTGCAGGGAGCTGGAATACATGGTCCCTTGTGGTCCCTTCCAACTCTACAATTCTCTGATTCTAAGGCAAGGCAGCGATCCATCAAAGCACTTAGACCCCGAGAGCATTTTCTTAGAAAAGGAAGGTGAATGTCCTATCAGCCAGAATTTATGGGTCTCATGGTATTCTGGCAATCACAGGTGAAGGCAGTAGAGATTAGCAAGCACTAAACTAACCTGTATATTCTGTCCAAGACTCTAGTTTTCTGAGAGGGCCACTTAGCAGAGGTGGTAAAAGGTAGCAGACCAGGCCCAACATCTTTCTAAAGTAGACATTGGAATGTTCTGTTGCCCACAGGCACTCAATCTTTTTGCCTTCCACACTGGCAACTGGGGCAAGCTGGTCCTACTTAGAATATTACAGATTCGCCCTGGGGCTTTCAATTCCTGATCCCTACTCAAGTCTCCAGGCCCCAAGCAATGCAGTTAGAATATATCAAATAGTGTTATTTAGTCAATATTGGATTGTGCTAAATTATTATTCTCAATATGAAATAATTTGATTGCACGCATGCGGCGATATTATAAGTCGCTCGGCAAATCGCCACTTCTAGTAACAGAACTATGTGAGGTAGCATACAAATGTTCCTTTTGCAGAACTTCCTTTCCCTTTATCTTGAAATGTTAGTTTTATGGTGCAACAAAGCAAGGGTGGTACGTCAGAAGAAGCAGACATTCTATGAAATTATGCACAAGCATGGATATTATCAGAAAGATGATTTGAAAGAAGGTTCATTAAAAATCAGTGAAAGGTTTAACACACCTCTGATTCTGTCTGGCCCCCAAAACTAATGAACAGGGTAATTACCTTGGAATTCTGATGCCCATTGTGTGTGTGTGTGTGTGTGTGTGTGTGTGTGTGTGTGTACATGTGAACACAGCCCTATAGTTTTCCCCGCAAAGTCTTTGACACATAAAAAATTGAAATATGTTCCCAGCTCAGTTGAATAATAATAGTTACAGACAATAAGCTTATCCAGATCCATTATTTGGATATTCCAGTTCTGCTTATCATATTGTGCTTTTGCAATGCATAAGCATAATTGCTGTGCCAATAAAACCTTGTGATTAAGTGGCATGCAAAGCGACAGTGCTGAAAAAGCAGCTCTCTGTTGCTATTGTATTATAGCTTAGTAATTGCATGATGTTGGATTCCCCCATATAGACAGTTACAGGAGAAAGTATAATAGTCAAGAAGGCACCCGCTGTGGCTTTTGGCTCTGTGGACCTTAGTTTCTGATTTATGTCAACTGCTTCCTCTGTGTGGATAAAGCATTGGCAGCACCCGTTGATTTGTGATCAGTCCTTTGTGAAGCAAAAACAGTAGTGGCGCCAAAATATTACAAGCCCTTTTAAGGATCTTGAATGTGACTTGGCTGCTTCAGATGCTCTACAATTGGGGTGTTAATTTAGAACTTGCATTATGAGCTGAACATGGTTGCAATGGCATTTATTGCAAGAGAGAACAAAACAGTGTTCAGGTAATCACAAACCTATTTGCAACCTGTAGATCAATATTTTCATAGTGTCTGTTTATTAATACACAAACCGCTTCTCAATGTTTTGTCCCACTCTTGCAACACACTCCTGATTTTTACAAGATGTGGGCCATGGGTAAAGCCTGAATATTCCGTTTGTGCTCAGTCACAGTAAAATGCACGTATCATGGTTTATTCATATGCAGTGTTAGCATGCCAGCATAGGACCTTGAGAAGCTGCCCTGTACTAGGTCAGACCATAGAACGATCTAGCTCAGTTTTGCCCACAAATGATTGGCTGAGGGTGTCCAGGTTTGCAGACAGGGGACATTCTCATCCCTAGCTGGAGATGCCAGAAATTGAACCTGTGCAATACAGATGCTCTACCACTGGACTACAGGGCCAGCATGCCCATCTGGGCCACCAAAGTACTGGTGTGCTAATCGTACACTTGAACGGGCCAACACACATGGTAAGAGCAGTCCTAAGGAACAGAAGAGGCTGGAGGTATGCAGATGGGAGCAATCTTGAGAAATGGGATCACGGATGGCAAGAAATCTATTCAGTTCCCATATTAATTGTTTCCCCCATTTAAAGGTAAAGGTACCCCTGCCCGTACGGGCCAGTCTTGACAGACTCTGGGGTTGTGCGCCCATCTCACTCAAGAGGCAATACAGCGCTGTCCGGAGACACTTCCGGGTCACGTGGCCAGCGTGACATCGCTGCTCTGGCGAGCCAGAGCCGCACACGGAAACGCCGTTTACCTTCCCGCTGGTAAGCGGTCCCTATTTATCTACTTGCACCTGGAGGTGCTTTCGAACTGCTAGGTTGGCAGGCGCTGGGACTGAGCAGCAGGAGCGCACCCCGCCGCAGGGATTCGAACCGCCGACCTTTCGATCGGCAAGCCCTAGGCGCTGAGGCTTTAACCCACAGCGCCACCTGCGTCCCTTGTTTCCCCCATTTACTTTCTGCCAAATTGTGTCATTCACCCTGACAGGGAAAGTAAAGTGCTGCGGTTAGGCACTGGTGAAATCAGAGCAAAACCTGCCTACCACTGGGTAGCTGGCTCAGTTTTATAGTTTACACAGAATGCACCAAGAGGCATGTCATTACACTTCCTCCAGAGGTTCCTACAACAGTCAGTAGTACTGGGCGATATTTTGCTTTCAACATCATGATATAGCATTGGCTAAACATTGCGATATACTGATATGTTACAATGTCTGAAATAAGGATGGAGCTACGTAGAGGCACAGGCTGGCTTCAGTTTTTACTGCAATGTGGTTTTCGCCGGCCAATGCTCTTGTGATTCGTTGCTCCCTGAAGGAGGCGGGGGAGAGCTGAGCCAGCAGAGCTAACAGGCTGCAGGAATCAAGAGAAGCATTGGTTGGTTCCATGATTTTTCCTACATTGTGATTTTTGCATAGCACACACACAAACATCCTTATTCACGATACATTGCCAGGTCAAAAACTATGAAACCGATATCACGATATGGACTTCAAACGGGGTTTGAACGATATATCGATAAATCGTCCAGCCCTAGCAGGCAGTTCCTATTGCCATACAAACATTGCCCGTCATGATGACAAGCATCTCAGTAGTGCACTCACATAATAGTCTGTTAATAACAGCTCCAGCTTGGTCTCTGTAGCAGGCATGGACATTTCTTCTCCTAACATCTGTGTGTCCTTGTGTGCATCAACTTCACTGACTGCATTATGAAGCCTTGTGTGGCACTAGAATAAGGACAAACAAGATTCAATATGAAAAGAAGCTCTAATAATATTTAGATGGAAGTGAACAGCGCTTGGAATGAACTAGTCCCATTGAACAAAGTTCATTAACTAGTTCAAAAACTACACCTGAAAGTAGTACTTGTAAATGTCAGGTGTTCTAAAGGTGAATAAAGTTCAGTTTGGGGGTAGAACTTTGAATGATTTATAGTTCATCTTCATGTTCATTACTTTTGCCCTCGCCATCCACCAGCAGGAGGCCCGGACTCTTAACTTTCATTTTTATTTAAAAAAATCAACCAAACATTTCTAAAGAAAGTTGCAAAGCTAAATGTGGCAGGAACGGTCTAAGGCTTATTAGGCTATTGCTAAAGACACTAAGTCAGCCACTGTTGCTAAGGAATCAGAAGGAATGTGAGGCATTTCCTGCACCTGTTCCTGGACCTGTACTTCTTGCTGTAAGCTATTCAGGTTAGAAGAGAGAAATGCCTCACATTCCTTCTTTCGGATTCCTTAGCAACAGTGGTGCTTTGTGCCTCTAACAGCTGTGTAGGTGGCAGAAATAAAACAAAGTAAGTCTTCTAGTATGGAAATACAATTATGGGGAAAGTTTAACCTGCTTACGTTCTGTCTGTCAGACATCTTATTACTTGTGTGTGGCCTCCGATTTGCTTTTGGACATTGGTTCAGCATACTGGCTGGTAGAAGAGTTTGGATTTGATATCCCGCCTTTCACTCCATTTTAAGGAGTCTCAAAGCGGCTCACATTCTCCTTTCCCTTCCTCCCCCACAACAAACACTCTGTGAGGTGAGTGGGGCTGAGAAACTTCAAGAAGTGTGACTGGCCCAAGGTCACCCAGCAGCTGCATGTGGAGGAGCGGAGACGCGAACCCGGTTCCCCAGATTACGAGACTACCGCTCTTAACCACTATACCACGCTGGCTGCTGAAAAAATGTATGCCAAGGACAAACTTTTTATGAACTAAAAGGTTCATTTGGATGAACTGGAACTGAACCAGTTCATTTTGAAAAACAACGTTCTTGAACTGGCAACAGTTCCTTTTTAAAAACGAACTTTCTAACCACTGGAGGTGAAAAATCCTAATATTACATACCGCAATTAGGTTCTGTGCCAAACTGGAAAGATGCTGGCTGTAACAATTTAATGTATTGCACAGAAGATGCAGTCGCTCCTTTTCGAGTTCTAGGATGCTCTGTTTAAAGGAAGGGAGGAAGCCATTACCACAAAAAATGGGCAATCTGCAAGGATTAGATTGGTCTGCTGCACACAGAGCCACCAGAGGAACCCCGTCCCCAATCCAGTCCATGCAAAAATAGCTCCTGCAAATGAGAACCCGCCACATCCCAAGACAATCTGCTCCACTGCTGAACAGCATTACCAATAGGAAGCGTTCCTAATATGTCCCCCAAAACCTGCCCTGCAATTTCCTTCCATGGTTTCTAGTCATGCTAGAACTATTATTTGGAGCGCAATTTCTGTTCTCATCCTGAAGCAAAGTTCTTAACCCGAGGTACTATTTCTGGGTTAGAGGAGTCTGTAACCTGAAGCGTATGTAACCTGAGGTACCACTGTACTATCAACCTAGGTAAAGGTAAAGGACCCTTGGATGGTTAAGTCCAGTCAAAGGCGAATATGGGGTTGCGGCACTCATCTCGCTTTCAGGTCGAGGGAGCCGGCATTTGTCCACAGACAGCTTTCCAGGTCACATAGCCAGCATGACTAAACTGCTTCTGGCACAACGGAACACTGTGACGGAAGCCAGAGTGCACGGAAACACCATTTACCTTCTCTCTGCAGTGATACCTATTTATCTACTTGCACTGGCGTGCTTTCAAACTGCTAGGTTGGCAGGAGCTGGGAAAGAGCAATAGGAGCCCACCCCATTGCAGGTATTCGAACCACCGACCTTCTGATCGGCAAGCCCAAGAGGCTCAGTGTTTTAGACCACAGCGCCACCCACATCCCTACTATCAACCTACTCATTACATCGCACAGGTACTTAGGACCCCCGTGAGTGGAAAGGGTGTACCCAAACAGCCATAGGTACACATGTGAAGCGCATGATTCTCCCTCCACTGAAATCAACTAGTTTTAAAAGTGTTTTGCTTTGGCTGCATTGCACCCTTCGTCTCTTTTATGTAGGTGTTCCTTTAGCTGAAGAATGCTAAAAGGCTTGGAGCAGAACTCAGCATGTGATTAAAAATACAGTAACTCTGTGGAGGTGGTGATGCTTAACAGCATTTAATTAAATTTCTGCTTCTAGAAAAAAAATGATTGAGTATGAAATTTATGGCCAATCTGTTGATGCTGGTGCTTTTTTGGGGGTGGGAGGGTGTTTCTTTAAAAAGCCTCTTTGATGAATTACATTTCATTACGTTTCAAGTCAGATTATAACGTTGTCTATGACAAACCAGATGTTGCGGCCTTGTTGGATCTACAGATTTTGCCATGGGGGGTAAACGTCCACACTGACCCCATGGGTCACATTCAGTGACGCTTCTGAGCCTCTCTCCTCCCATGCCGCGTCATAGTCATGGCAGTGAGTGTTGTTTTTCACCCCCAGGCAACACACTAGGCCAAAGTACAGCTGAGCTCAACGCAGCAGCAAAAATGACCAGGGATCACCAGCAAAGAGGCTGGGATCTCCTCTCCAGGAGCCCAAATGTTTGCTTCTTCATAAAGCTTCGTTTACAGTTAGGTGCAAACTGGGGCTCTGTGTGAGCCTCCACCCTTTTGAGATGGGTGAGAATCAAGCAATTTCAAGGCTAGATTAAATTGCTTGGTGTGCTGGTGCCAAAGGGATATCTTCCCTTAAGAAACTAGGAAATACAGTGGTACCTCAGGTTAAGTACTTAATTCGTTCCGGAGGTCCGTTCTTAACCTGAAACTATTCTTAACCTGAAGCACCACTTTAGCCAATGGGGCCTCCCGCTGCCGCGGCGCCACCGGAGCACGATTTCTGTTCTCATCCTGAAGCAAAGTTCTTAACCCGAGGTACTATTTCTGGGTTAACGGCGTCTGTAACCTGAAGCATCTGTGACCTGAAGTGTATGTAACCCGAGGTACCACTGTAGAAGCAGCCCCAGAGAAGCAGGGGAAACCCAGCCAGATAGGCAGGACATAAATAACAAAATCATCATCATCATCAAGCAATTCCAGTGGATGTTGCAGGACTGACTTTTTTATTCCCCGGGACGATTTGCTATGCTAGCATGGGGTGACAAATGCATGTACAAACATATGAAGCTGTGTCATTCTGAGGAAATGCCAAGTCAGCAGTGCTCCAGGGTTTTATACAGCCTTCTCTGGAGATATGCCAGAGATGGAGCCTTGGACATACCTCTGAGTTCTGGTCTGATTCACCTGGGGTTGTCTACTCTAACTGGCTCCAGCCTGAGGCCTTTCTAGTTGTTGAGTTGGGGAACTCAACCTGGAACCGTCCTGCTTGCAGAACATGTGCTCAAATCTTGAGCTGCATTTTGATCTGCAGCTCCTCCCTTTAATGTTTATAACTTCCAAGCGTAGTCCTCTGCTCCCAGGACCTTGATTCCCACCAACCTCCTTCCCCTTCTCGAACACACAGCTGTAAATCAGGAGGTACCTCACTGTTCTCACTGAATTGCAAATCAAAATAAAAAATGGATGGCAGTGCAGAAATGAGGCTTGTTTATATTCAAGGGGAAGTGTCAGAATGAAAATGTACAACAGCACAAGAAAAGAACCTCAAACGACTTGCCTGGTGGCAATTTTCTAAAGTGCTTTCCCATTTCAACCTAGTTTTACAGGCGGCTAGATTCTTGTCATAGTAATCTTCATCGTCCTTTCCCAGTTTCGTCGCAGATTTTTCCAGGTTTCTGAGCAGCTGAAATGAAAATATAAATGCAAGTTGTTTAAAAAAAGAGAAAGATGATCCACACAACCCACATGGTTGCAGGCAGATGATTGACTTATCTCACCAGAGGCATTGTTCTCATAGCCGTGTTGGCAGGGGCAAATTATCTTCTATTTATGCACCTGTGAGGTCAGGAGAGGTAAGGCCAACAGCTTAACAGCGTGCTATGTGCATGACAACATGCAGAAAACTGTGTTTTGTGTGTAGCAAATCATGAGTCTTTGCTTCACAATGCTGAAAGTCACCCTCTCCCCTCAAAGACACCTAATAGGGTGACTCTTGCCATTTTATCTAGCAGCCTGGCAGGACCAATGCTTCAGAAAAGTAGGCTATTATTGTTACTACTTTTATAGCCCAACATTCAATTCAATAACCTCACACATGGCTCTTGTCCACCATTTTATCCTCATAAAAACCCTATGAGATAAGCTGGGGAGAGAGATAGTAACTGACCCAAGGTCATGTACGGAGCTTCACCATCAAGCATGGATTTGATTGGGGAAGAAGAAAGGAGGGAGGATAGTGAGGAGAAGTGGTAAACTTATATTCTTATAATTAATGTTTCAGTATGTTTTTATATACGTATGTTGGAAGCCATCCAGAGTGGTCGGGGCTACCCTGTCAGATGGGTGGCGTATTATATTATTATGATTATTATTTAAAAAAATTGGACGTCCCAATTTTCATCAGAGAAATGTTGGGAGTGTATGGAATCTGGGTCTCTCTGGACGTAGTCTAGCCCTCTAACCGTGCCACCACACTGTCTTCATGATTTGCCATCTACCTTAGCTTCTACTGCGGAGGAGATTGCACTGCATCATGTGACCTAATGCTCTTGGCCCAGGGGACACTGGGAATTTTCCTGGGGAAACCCATTCTCTTACACACAACCCACATGGTTGCAGGCAGGTAATCTGGCTGTGTGGAAATCAAGAGGCAAGCGCTTGTCTGAAGATTTACCTTCCT
Source organism: Podarcis cretensis (assembly GCF_951804945.1). NCBI lineage: Eukaryota > Metazoa > Chordata > Lepidosauria > Squamata > Lacertidae > Podarcis > Podarcis cretensis. Next base: position 113,310,391 of record NC_137170.1, on the reverse strand, counting down.
TTTGGTCTTTGGCGAAGCCAACGCTTGGGAGCTCTCTGTTTCGCGGAAGAGCGCTTCGTGGTTCTTGGTTAGCTCCTTTAATTTCTTCTTGGCCTGTCACCAAACACACAGAAATCAATTGGGATGCGAGGGGAACTGCATATTTTTCAAGCTGAGCTGGGGATCAAATTGAGTAGGGATCTCTCATAGACAATTTATTATTTGATGTCGTGATTATTGTTCTCTGCCCAGACTCGTCTTTCACTGACGGAAGGGGTTAGGGCGCGACTCTGACAGTGGGTAAGATGTCATTGTCTTGGAATGGCGAGTGTGGCGTATGGTGCAAAGGAGATCTCATCAGGCAGAGGACAAGTGATGGCTTCTCATTATGCTGCATTCAGTTACTAGCTGCTCTTGAGCAAATAAATTAATCCTTGTGTTCGTAAGCTCCACAAATGGTGTTGATCTAAAGACCTCCACTGAGATTCAGTTGCAGCAAACTGATCTGCACAGACTCACCAACAGCAACCTGGGCTGGAATTCCTGTGAAGTGTGTATCTTCTTCATCTGTGTCACAGAGGTCACATCCACACCGTGCATTTAAAGCACGTGGCTTCCTCCCAAAGAATCCTGGGAATTGTAGTTTGCTCCTCACAGAACTACAATTCCAGGCACCCCCTCAAATTGAAGTTCTCAGGATTCTTTGAGGGAAGCCATGTGCTGTAAATTCATAGAGTGGATGCGACCAGAAACCACTTGCAAATATGTACACACACACACACACACACACACACAAAATCATTTTTAACTTTGTTGATCTGGTCTGGTCTGGAACAGCAAAGATGGGCACCACAGATCTATACAGTTTCTAATGCCTGCCAGTGAAATTTTGGGTGCTGGATACCTTTTTAGTTGATAGAAACACAGGATGGTGCCTTGCACCAGAAAAACAGTGCACATCTTTGTTGTTCCATTGGGAGTGAGGGGAAGGAAAGTTCTAGAGCCAAGTGGAAGAACACTTTTTTCTTTTCTTTTTTTGGCATGCAAAAGGACCCATCTTCAATCATGATAGGACAACTAAAGATTCATTTGTGAAGCTTTGGAGAGCCACTGCCAGTCAGTGTAGACAATATAGAGTTAGATGGACCAGTGGCTAGTGTAAGGAAGCTTCCTATGCTCCATTTAGCCTATAGATCATGTCCTTTGCTGTTAAAGGCTCATACAGATGATACCACATGGGGCTGCCTTTCCTCTCCATAGATGGGTTTTCAAACTCCCTTTATATCTGCATTCTAGCATAGCTAACCAATGCCTTTTATTTCAAACCATGGGACATAATCTAATCAAGCACTTCTTAGCCCCCTTCGCATAGCTGAATTCAACGGGACGCGGAAGAGTTTCCTGTGGTTGATCTTGACTTGGTACCTTTGCAACGACGAAAAATGGAAACTTGCCTTTATTTGTTGACGCCAGTTGCCGGTCACCAGGTCCGCTGCCTTCGCAACTGTATTATCTAGCTTATGGAAGAGAAACACAATGACATTTGAGAAGAATATCATTGCTTGCTTGCTTGCTTGCTTGCTTGCTTGCTTGCTTGCTTGCTTGCTTGCTTATTTATTTATTTATTTGATTCCTCCTCTGTCCTTAACCATAACTTCCCCAGGGAGGCGACAACCATAAAATGTACAATTATATATATATAAAAAAACCAACCATGGGACATCAAAGTGCAAAAAACAATTAAAAGCAGTTACCTATATAAAAATAAATGCAAACACTTGAAAGACAATTCCATATATAAAAACGGTTCTAGTACAGATACATGTACAGTACATATCTTAACTTGTTGAAAGAGGAAGGTCTTTCAACAGAGATAGTTCTTGCCTAATATGAAACAGGAGGGAAATCCAAAGGTCTGGAATGGATCTTCTATTAAGATGGTATCCTGCAGAGCACAATGATGGATTGGGTATATGAGGGGCGAGACAATATGGCTTTGTTCCATTATCAAAGTACAGCCTAAGAATATCTAGCCACATTGGGCCTTTTAAGGAAAGTCGGAATCTAAAGATTTTAAAGGAAATATATATATATTTAGGGCATGTGGACAATAATATTAGCATCACACCAGATTTGTAAGAGGCCCTTTGCAAAACCAAATCCTCATAGACTTAGGTTGTGATCCTGCTACTGCTGATGCAACCAGAAGCCACCAGCAATCAGAAGCCATTGACTTTGACAATGCAGAACTGCAGCCTTACTTAGAAACAGAACTTTGTGCATTATGCATCATCACCTGCAGAGACATTGCACCAGATCATCAGAAAAGCAAGGTTATTTGAACTCACTGCTTTTTTCCTCTTCTCATGCTCCTCCAGGACGTGATTTGTTGGACTTATAGCTTCCATCTGAATGGCTTTGCCAAGTTTCCTGGGCACAGAACATAAAACATATACACCTGCTGCATTAACATTTGCCTTCCGAAAAATTATTTGCTAGACAACCGCTGAGGGAAATGCAGTAAATATTCTCCATGCAATCCCAGAGTAGGCAATAAAAACTGCCATGTTGATTGTACAGGTTTTAAAACCCTCCCAGCTCTCAGTGGACTTTGAATAATGGACCAGACTGTACTTACTTGTGCAAATCGGAGGCAGATTTCATCCCTTCAGAAACACATTGCCAGGCACTGCAAATATAACTGAATGGAGACAAAAAAAAAAAAAAGTGGGGGGGGGGAGGAAAAAGGAAATATAGTATACACATTTATTCTTACTTCAGCACGTCTGCTAAAAATCTGGTCTCAGACACAATACATTTTAACAGTTCTGCATGGAGATTTACATAGGATGCCATTTTGTGCAACTAACTGGGAATCAAACTCAATCCACAACAGTTGTTTTGCAAGAGGAATTGCAGCTGTTTGGCAAGCCACTGTCACCTTAAAAACACAGAAGATGACTTTAAACTTGTGCCAGTCATTTTAGAGAAAAGACAAACCTGGGAACAGCTGCCCCATTCTATTAGACGTTGGGGATTCCACTGACCTCCCCCCCCCCAACACCCCATTCTATTGTTGAGAATGTGGCAGCAGCAACTGTGTGGCAGCATCCCCTCAATACATATGCCTAGCTCAGAAGGCAGCATACTGTAAGTATGGCTGCCAAGAAGGCAGACCATTTATTGAGCAAGGGGTTTCCATTGTTGGGCACAGAAGGGCAAAGGACCAGATGCACTTCTGGAGCTCCATCTGCCATAGGAAGCAATGGGAGCCCATGTACACCCAGGGCTCTAGACTACGACTTTCCATGACAAAGGAAAAAGAAAACCCCATCGGAGCAACTGGGGTCTGGGTGGGAAATGATGTCACTTACCTGACCTTCATTTTGCCCAACGCTTTGGTGAGCTTGTGGGCCAGTTTATCCAGCCCTTTGCCATATGTGATCTCCAAATCAGCCCTGCCAACAAGGAAACCAGAGGTCATGATGCAAGCAGCTCCTTGTATCTTGACAGCAATGATCTGACATTTTGGAAGTATATTCTTCCTCTTCCATGCTGACACACAAGCCACGTCACTCAGCAGTGCCATAACCACTCCTAAGTGCTCTGCTAATGCACCATCATGAATCAGTTATGTCCTGTTTGCCTTCAACATTCATGTACTTTACCCAAGAAAATTGTTTAGCAATACTCATCCACTCTTGCTGGCTTTTATTAGAATTTGATTTCTCAATCAATGCTCTTCAAATGAGGGGTGTGGCAGGGCATGGATAGCAGAGAAACCGGAGGACAAGACCTGACACCAAATTAAAAACAATGAGCTTAAATGACAAGCTTTCCAATTCTCTGGTGCAGAAATGGCACATTAAGGTGAAATGTGTGCACAAGTGGATCTGTTTTCTGCACTGGTTCATACATGTACTGTACTTAAATTGATTTCTTGCACATCATTTAATAGCATGCAATTAAATGTTCAAATTGACTTCACTGTGGTGAAATGAACATTGTATTTGTGCACTGCCTAATCTGCACTAGCTCATTCACACATTCACGCAGGCAATAACATTGGTCACCAACACAGTGCCTATGGGCACCAGTGAGCCCATCAGTACCTTGTACGATGCCCTCAAAAAGGTCTCAGTAAATCTCCCTTCAAAAATCCACAATACACATGAGACTGTTTGCTCTTCCTGCTCCGCTCCTGCTTGCCCCAAGTCTCCTTAAACATGCCCACATGTGACTGAAGGTAATAATTTGATTACTTCCATCCCTTCTGTTCTGAAGGAAGTTGTGCAAATAGCTTTTCTCTGGGAGTGTGGCGATGACTGATGTAGGTGCTTCCTTAGCTCCCATTGACCGAGGGATGGCATGCTCACACCATTTTGTGGTTCTATTTTCCAGCTCTTTAGATGCGGCAGCCATTTTGTGTTTAAGTCACATCCCCACTGCAGCCATTTTGTAGCTGGCACCCAAGGCACTCAAAATTCCAAAAAGGTTGGAGACCCCAGCATTAATCAAAGGGGCACCAAATAAATATTCAGGGGAGGCAACCATCGCTTGGTAGTAGAGCGCACACTTCATAGGCAGAAGTTTCCATTCTTTTCATTGCCATGCAAAAGAATCAGAACAGCTGATGATGAGGCTTATATGTTCACAAGGTAAATTTATTACCCACCGACGTGATTTAATGTAGTTCATCTCATGACAAATGTCATATTTTATTATCCAAGTAGCATGGAAGTAATGATGATGATATCCCAAGCTTGTAAAAAAGGAAGAGAATTGAGGGGGTTTTGTGTGTGCCTGAATTTCACTTGTCCTACTGCATAAGTGGTAAAGCATTTCATCATATTTAGAAAAGAATTACTTTCAAAAAGGTGTCTCCTAGAAAGGGGAGCCTTGAGGTTTAAGATGCAAGGCAAATCTTCTGTGGAATGGCAATTTCTCTTTGGAATGCACAGCTAATGAAATCCTTGCTCTCTACTCAGAATATCTGACAGTAAAATGAATTAGGTTTTCAGGATGAAATAACAAGTTAGAGCTAAAAGCCTTCCTCCCAGCCTTCCCCCTTGGGTGAAATGTGTCTTAGTAAATCTTCCGAAACTCTGTTTGTGACTTTACAAAATCAATAGCAATTGCAGGAACAATATGACTGCTAAATCGGGGCACAATCCAGCAAAAAAAGGCAACCTGGTGAATCAAGTTGGTCACCTTAGTAGAGGCAAGGTCACCAGTCATACGCGCAGGATGTGGCTTTTGGCAATCCAATCAATGAAACCCAAAATTAATGCAATATTGTGGCCCTTGCGAGAGGAGCCTGTTGTTCAAATCTAGGCCTAATTGGGCCTAGATTAGGTGAATACCACCACCTGTCTCCATGAAAGATAATCCTTTATCCTGCATGACCTATCTATACCAGATACAGGAAAAAGGGATAACGCCTCCATGATCCAATCAATGCCGGAATTTCCTTTGAGGCTTTTGTTTTTGAGAGTACAAAAACTCCAGGCTTCAAAGCAACAATATTTCTGGCTTCAGGATCTGGTTACTCAGTTCCACTATGAAATCATTTGCTGGATCACTTGTGTGGGTTCTGGCTCCCCAGATCCACCCTGTTGAGCATCACTTCACTGAAAATCACTTAGATGCACATCACTCTACTGAACTGCTTAGTTAGCCAGAGCTCAGGGGTTTGCCTCCCCTAGGGGTTTCCCCTTTCTATCTCTGGACCCTTGCCTGCTGAAGGTCCCCACTTGCTTACAGATGGCTCCACTGCAACCCAGGTTAGTTTCACACTGGTTGGCCTGTCAGAACCAGTGCAAAAGTCTACTCTGGCTGGATCCAGACACACCAAAAAAGAGTTGCAGTTAAATGCGTTGCAAACTTTGTATGGAACTCCACAGTGCGATCTGGTGTCACAGTGTTAGAATGCATGTAAAGCAAATGCATTTTTTCTTTGCCAATGTAGCTGAGTCCTCTGATTAGGTTTACATAACCAAACGTGTGTCAGAACTGCAGGCAGATGCATAGATCACAAACTGAACATTTCAATGAATGGGAAACCCCAGAAAGGCATCAGAGGAAGCCGCTGTTGTTCAAGCCAAGTAGGGCTATGGAAGTTCAAGCCAAGTGTGATCCTGTTAGAGGAATCTCTAGTGGTTCCCGCCAAATATCCTCTCTGCTGCAGTTGCCGTGCAGGTGAATTTCTCCAGATTAACCATTGTGTATAATGGACTGGGTAAGTGCAAGCCTAATGAATCCCTGGAACTTCTTCCTTATCAAATGCAAACAGGTAGCCCTATTTAAGGATGACCTGGTCATAGGGCAGTGACAGTACGGTAACCTCCAGCAAACTCCTTTCCACAGTAACTGGATGAAGCCTACATTTATGTTTTCCTGTGAAATGCCTTCCCCTTTCTGCATAAGGAACATCCCAATCACCCGGCCATGAGTTCTAACTACACAGAGACCTTGGGGGGACATTCTGCCACAAGGAGTCAGGAAATGTGTGTTGATATGTGTGCAATGGCCCAGTACCTGAGTTAATTAACACTTAACAATTAACGCTGTCCACCCAGCCCTGTCCTTAATGAGATTACCCTCTGCGTTAAGAGCTAAACTCCATATGAGGGACTCTTTCCTATAACTGGGCACCTCTCAGTCTGCACTGCATTTAAGTTATTTGGGATCATCCAGTAGACTGCTCCACACCACTCTTTTTCAAGGGTGCTGCTCCAACACTTCGGATGTCAGCAGGAGCAAAGTATCGCCATCCCCACTCCCTACTCTTGCCTCTTCCCACTTCCCAGCCATGCCTGTTGCTTTTATTTTGGGTTAGTCAGAACTCTTGTGGGAAGCAATGAATCCAGGGTAGAATTGGACTTTGCACAATCTATGAAGGCTTGCCTGATTTAGGTCAAAGCAAAAAGTTCACACCTAATATTAAACTATGGTTTCGTGTCATGGGGATGAGCTGCAGGGAGCCTTGGGCTTGCAAACTCCTCACTCCCCACTTCTCACTGGTGTAGCTTGCAAGGGGATCAGCAGCTTCTACTTCTGTTTTAGATTAACCACAGTTTAGGGTTTGGACAGCATGCTAAACTCCTGTTAACAGTGGTTTGTTGAAACATACTATGGCTTCACGTTGGCTTGTTTAAACAAACTATAATTATGGTTACCCACAGTTTACCTGGTTCAGATGATGTAGCAACCTGTGCTTAACCAAAAAGGGGGAAAGCTTTCAAATTCCTCTGTGTGGCTGTCCTGAAGGAGGAGGCACATAAACCCAAGGTTCCCCTACACTACTTGTCTCAACCATGCAAAAACCATGGTTTAGGGTTACATCCAACTGAGCTCATCATCAGGCCAAAGTAAGAAAATCCACGTAACTGTATATGCTGCCTTGAAGCTGGTCCTTGCTATTAGACCTTTTCTCCACTCCCCTCCTTCACATTCCAGCAGCCACCCTAGTAATTACTGGATGAGCAAGTTATATTTCAAGTGGCATCAGACCAAGCCTTATAGAAACTGTTTGAACATGCAGGGAGGAAATGATAAGCAGCCTTGTATTATAGAAGTCTGTTCTCCCCGCTCCCTCCGCTGGCACACACATACCATTTGGAGAAAATAATTTGCCATCTGAGCAAACAAGGGAGATTGAAGTCTACCAGGTTAAGGGGACACATACATACCTCTGCTGAAGAATAGACATGAGTTGCTTGCAGAAATTATCTCCATTTTTGGAAAATCTTTTCAGATCTTGATATGCCCTGTCATACTGAAAACACAAGATACAGACTTGTTTACAGGCTTTAAGGTTTGGGCAACATTTCAGGTCTGCACTCGTTCTGCCTGCCACACAGGAAAAGCAAAGCGTAGGAAGCAGGTGTGTAGCTTCTGTGGGAAGAGAATGAGTATTCGCAGTAGCAAAGGTTTTCTTTTTCTTTTCCATCACTGAATAGGGAATGCAGTGATTGCATACTTTTAAGCCAGAAAACCAGCTGTTGATAATGTACAAGGTCCTTAGGTATGCCTGAATTATTGCTATTACTATTATCATTCCTTAAACAACAGGTAGAAGTTCCCAGTGGGTGGATTGCAACGTCTCCCTGAAATCTAGCCAAAATCTCCACCCAACAGAAATGATATCCACACACAGGGAGGAGACCTTTACAAAATCAACAGAGTTTCTGTAGCACCCACACATCTACACACCCCTTCTGGCATTGAGAGATCTCACACGGCTTAAATAAAATGGTTCTCAGGGTTCGTTTTGTTTCCCATTCCCAATTCCATCACCCCATGCAAACATTGTGCCAGGTCAAAGCCCATATGGAAGTGTTTCCATTATAACGCACTCACAGGTCTGAAAAAGAAATAATGGAGATAACTCTCCTTTCACATTAAAGGCTCCCCTCCTGCCAATTTGGGGAAAGGCCAGTGTATGGAGGGTGGATGGGGCTGTGGCTCAGTCTAAGCTTTGCATCCAGAAGATTCCAGGGTCAGTCCCTTGCATTTCCAGGTAGGGCTAGAAGAAGGGACTCCTGCTAGAAGCCTTGAAAGCTCCTGTGTTGTCAATCTTGAGTTAGAAGGACCCACGGGCCCAGTAGAAAGCAGCTTCCCATTTGGTGTGCTAGGTTTCCTCACTTGCACAAAGCATTCCTGCTCATTCAGATCTCTCTGTGAGCCAATGTCCAGTTTGTGATTAGGCAAGTCATTATTTTGAAGAAGCTCCTCTGCAAAGAGATGCTCCCCTTTCTCTTGACAAGCCAGAAGTGGAAGGTCACTCTTCCAATGCTGCTATGCATTGCCTCCTTTAATATAGTTTCACCGAACATTTTAAAAAAGGAGACTATCCTCTCTATGCTATGCTCTCTGCCTCAAATGCAAGTGTTTTGCAAAGGGTGGAGGAGATCCAGGGAGGAAGGGATCAGGATTATGCAAGAAAAGGCTTTTTTTTTGTTTGATGGAAGCACCGCACCTCCTCACATAGTCCTTTGTGAAAAGCATGCTCTGTGACAATTCAGCACAGACCCATTCATTATACCAGTAGAGTTCAACATTCGCAACCGTTACTGCATATAGCCTGCTATTTTATTATTATATTAATAGATCACTGGTTTCATTCGACATAATGCTAAGGTGAACATTCCGGCAGTGTGAGGATTTTTCCTTGCATGACAGAACCATTTCCTTCCTGCAGTCCTGGCATTCCCGCTAAATGTGTTCTGGATTCCCCCTCGACAAGCTTCCTCAGCAGATGTGGGGATGGCAAAGGGCATGCGCATAGCGAGAGGAGACGTGGGGAGAACATACCTTCCAACATTTCTCCAATGAAAATAGGGACGTCAATAATAATAATAATAATAATAATAATAATAATAATAAACCCTGCCCATCTTACTGGGTTGCCACAGCCACTCTAGGCAGCTTCCAACATATAAAAAAACCATAATAAAACAATTAAGAACTTCCTTCTACAGAGCTGCCTTCAGATGTCTTCTAAAGGTTGTATAGTTACTTATCTCCTTGGCTCAGGGTTCGCAAAATTGCGTATCTCCTCCCACCCCCACCCCCACTGAAAATAGGGGCATCCTAAGGAAAAGCAGGACATTCTGGGATCAAATCAGAAATTGAGACGGCTTCTGTAAATCTGGAACTGTCCCTGGAAAATAGGGACACTTAGAGGGTCCCAGAGAATCACCTTGGGCTCATCTTACATGCAGAAACTCATGACGACAGTTTTCTGAGAACGGATGACCAATACGCCCAACAACTATACCATGCCATAATGAAATGTTTAAATACAGTGGTACCTCGCAAGACGAAATTAATTCGTTCTGCGAGTTTTTTTGTCTTGCGATTTTTTCGTCTTGCGAAGCATGGATTTTGGAAAAGCTTCAAAAATCACCAAAGTCTTCAAAAACCTCAAAAAAGGCTACCACACCGCGTGCTATGAGTTGCTCCTCAAAGTCAAGTCGCAACTGCACCCCCTGAATGCACAGTTTTAAGAAAAAGGAAACAAACTTGCAAGACGTTTTCGTCTTGCGAAGCAAGCCCATAGGGAAATTCGTCTTGCGAAGCAACTCAAAAAATGAAAAACTCTTTCGTCTTGCGAGTTTTTCGTCTTACGAGGCATTCGTCTTGCGGGGCACCACTGTATTTCTTTGATTGTCCTTGAATCTTCCTGCCACACTTGCCATCCTCTCCTGCCATACCAGTGTGGTGCACCACACCCTTTGAGGACCAGTGTGTCAGCGCATAGAGTTTGTTGACCACCACCCTGTATTAATTTTAGTATAGCTATGAGAAATACTGCATCATGCCTTTCCACCCAAAGTGACCAAAGACAGAGCTAACGCCTGCTATAAAATATTATTATTGCTTTCATTAGTTACAATTGTCATGCTGGCAATAGCTTACGAGGGATGTTTACCCTGCAATTGATTACTAGGCATTATGGTAACATTTCTCTTTTCTAGAGATTTTTTTAGATAAAAGTATGTCAAATCCAAAGAAGCAGATTTTGCAGCAGAAACTTCTGCTGGCTGGCTCCCAGTTCTCCTGCTGTGCAAGATGCAGCTTGCTAGAAGCAGCAGCCATATTAATATTTTATATCGGATGTTAAATCTTTGCAAGGCATCGGCACTCACTGACGAAGCTGAGCTGTACAAAACAACAAAACAGCAGCACTTGGAGCAATTTCCCCCACACGCACACACATAATGGATGCACAGCAAGCCTGGAACTGCAAGTGGTCCTGCCATCTCTTAACAGAGGCAAAGGAAACAAAACGCTTGCTCAAATCCTTGGTAGATGTTGAAGGATCAACATGTGCAAGGCATCCAGCGGCCACGTGAACGTTATCCCCAGGGTGGTGTGCGGTTAGCTGGTTTGTTTTGAATGCAGCTGTACGGAAGTGTGGGTCTGTGGGGGCAGGACTGGCTGCAGTGGGGAATTGTGCTCCTCTCCAGTGGTGTAGAATGGGGGGCACCAGGGCAGTTGCCCCAGGTACAAAATTGTTAAGGGTGCCAAATTTCCCAGTGCTCCCTCAATAGAGCTTCCATTCCTGGGCTCCAGACAACGGATCAACTCTTCTCTTCTTAGCTCTGCAGCTGAGATCTCCCAGGTGACGTGGATGCCGTTGGGCAGTTGAATGTGCATGCATACTCCGTCTGTTTCCCTCCTTCCCACCCACCCCCTCAGCATGGCCCGGGGCTCAGGCAACCCACACTATGCTACTGCTCCTCTCTCTAATTGCATGCTGTGTTCCTGATCAAAACCACCCTCCCTGCGCAGTTTTCCTCCCCTCAATCTTCTGTTTAGTCAGAAGCAGATCCCATTGCGTTCCAGTGGGGCTCACTCCCAAGAAAGTGTGTTTACGATTGCAGCCCTGAACTTACGGTTATATATCTTGTCTATATCCCTGTGTCTCCCCAGACAATTCAGAGGAGACAATTTCACGTGACTTATTTATTTATGTCCTTATTTTTGATAACTCACGTTGATGGAGCATAGGGCCTCAGGATTGTGGGTTCGAGCCCCATGTTAAGCAAAAAGACTCCTGCATTGCAGAGGGGTTGGACTAGATGGCCCTTGGGGTCCCTTCCAACTCAACAATTCTATTATTATTCTTTCTCAGCTTCTCACATCCATCTTTGGATATATACCTCTTCTAAGTTCTCCCCAGTTTTCTGCTGCATATTTATCCACCTTTCCCCTCAGATTAGCTTTTCCTCTAAGAAAACCCCGTTTTATCCTCACATCAGCCCTGAAAAGTAATGAGAGCCAGTGTGGTGTAGTGGTTAGAGCGGTGGACTTGTAATCTGGTGAACTGGGTTCGCTTCCCCACTCCACCACATGCAGCTGCTGGGTGACCTTGGGCTAGTCACACTTCTCTGAAGTCTCTCAGCCCCACTCACCTCACAGAGTGTTTGTTGTGGGGGAGGAAGGGAAAGGAGAATGTTAGCCGCTTTGAGACTCCTTCGGGTAGTGATAAAGCGGGATATCAAATCCAAACTCTTCTTCTAATGACTGGCTCAAGGTAACCCAGTAAGATTCACAACCAAAGGATGATTTAAACTTGCTTCAGGGAAGTGTTACTTGGCCTGCTTCTCTGTTCCAATCTACGTTACAGCTTCTGAACTGAACTCAAGGCAACCATTCAAATGATCAGGCATCACATACACGGCTTAAGCCTAACATTTGAGTAGAGATAATCAGCAACAGGAGGCCTTGGGGCCAAATCTGGTCCTTTGAAAACGACAAGCTGTCTAGCTTTGCAAGAGGTGTGCTGGGGTGGGGGAGTTGTGGCTCTGGCAACATCACATGCCCACAATACTCTCCCAGGGCAGGGTGGGAATGCAACAACAAATATATAAAACTGCCCTGCTGCAAAATAGCAGAAACAGCAACTTAACCCCACCCAGCAGCTCTCTCTGCCTTCCAGGTTCTGACGAGGATACGACGAGACACCCACCACCTTCGAAACTCAGTCCAGCATCCTTGGCTACTCTTTGAGCTTTGCTAGGCCTCTGTCCAGAAAGCCGGTGCCACATCTGTGAGGCTGGGAAGAGGAATCTTGAAGAAGCAAACGGGGTGTATGCGTGTCGCATTGCCAGCAAAGCACTTTGGAAGATCAATGTCACAGCTCAAGGGCAGGCAGAAAAATCAGTCCCTCTCTCTGATGTAGACCACCAGCCAGGTACCAGTGGCTGTGAATCATGAGTTCATTGTGGCCCCCAAACCCCACATATACTAAGCTGAGAGAGAGAAGGGGGGGAGGGCTATGAATGAAATAAGAGGTTACTCACTGTGCAGCCTTCCAGTGGGTTCTTCATTCTGAACTGCCAGATTCTGTTCTCGTATTTCTGCCTCTGCCCTAACTTGTCCGCTTGGAATTCTAGGAGGCTGGAAGTTCCATGGCAATCAAGCTGGTGTGTCAGCCAAGTGGCTAATTAAGGGACTAACCCTGCAGCTGATTTCATCCCAGCTACTTCCTGGTAATGAAAACAAGATCCAGAGCCCCTCAAACAATCGCATACAGCAAGGTGACCAACAACTGTTATGGCCCCTTGCCTTGTTTTTCTGTTACATTGGTACCTTGGGTTAAGAACTTAATTCGTTCTGGAGGTCCTGAAATCGTTCTTAACCTGAGGTACCACTTTAGCTAATGGGGCCTCCCACCGCTGCGTGATTTCTGTTCTCATCCTGAAGCAAAGTTCTTAACCCAAGGTACTATTTCTGGGTTAGCGGAGTCTGTAACCTGAAGTGTCTGTAACCTGAAGCGTATGTAACCCGAGGTACCAGTATAATGCATTTACAAAATGTTTTGAAATTCTTTATGAATTAATTCATTAATAATAAACCAGGCTTAACTTTTAGCAAATGTTTTGCTACTTGGGTTTGACTGGTCATCTGTATCACATCATTAGGGTTGCCATACATGGGATTTCCAAGTGAAACTAGCAGCTGGGAGGAAGTTTGGGGAAATGGTGATTTTGAGATTGATTCCTAAGAAAAGCCCAACAACTTTGTGTTCCATTTCCCAAAAAAGGCTTAACAAATTTTGTGTCCTGAATTTTACTTCTAGAAATATGGCAACCCTATAACTGCACGAATGGGACACAGTTGACCTAGGGCCAGCTGCATATCTTAGGCTGAACTACCTTGTACACCTCTTGTGTAGATCAAAGGGAATGGGGTTTTTTTTTGGGGGGGGGACTCTCTAAGTGGTGTTTTTGTTGTTGTTGTTGTTTTTGCTTTTCCTCTCATTTCTTGAACATTAGGTTAAAGTCTCTCCCTCCAGCTCCAAAGCTTCTCACCCTGCCAAAACAAAAGACCAGGTTTGCCTTTCTGCAGAATAGGTGCAAGAATCACACAAGTTCCAGCCACGAGTGGATTTAAGGAGAAGAGTGTCTGCAACAGTGCCTGCTCTCATAGGAGAAACCTAGATTTCCATAGAGGGAGAAACGGGGCCAAGACATTTTTGCTGCCTGAGACAAAAAAATAGCTTTTCTGCCACTGCCGCTGGCTCCACCACCACGACCTGAAGCGACAGGAGGCAGCCTGGGGACGCCCTGGTGCACTGAAGGCAGTGGGGGAGAAAAAAGGAGGTCAGAGAGGAGTGAGAAGTGGCGGCGGCGGCAGCAGCAGCCCTGTTCTTACCAGGTGACAACTATGGGTGACAAGCGAAAGAGGCAGGGAGCAGCATGTCCCTGGACCTGCTGTTCCATGTTCAGTCCCTGGCATCTCCAGGGTCTCAGGAAGCCGGGGATGTGAAAAGCTTTGGCCTTAGATGCTGGAGAGCAACTTCCCATCAGGGTAGACAATGGGGAGATGTAAACAGACAAGTAGTAGAAGGCTATGCACACACACTGCAAAGAAGGCAAGTAAAGAGGCCTAATACTTTAGTGTTTATTATGAAAGTGTTTTCAAATCAAAATTCACAATATTGATTGGATCCAAATATTCCAGGAAGAATTTTAATTTTTCATATTTAAAAGGGGGGGGGGGGGGGAGAGAGAAAAGAAACCCAGAAGCAAAATCCAAGGCTAAAACACAGTGCTGTATTTCTGACAGTGAAATATACCAGTAAGTTATAGTTCAAACTGTTGGATTGTCTTGAAAACACAGGTGGAAAATTGCACCATTTTGTCCTGACCTGACCTGCTGAAAGTAACCACCATGCAGAGCACACAAATGTGGCTACTGTTTTCAGTATATAGAAATTTGCAGGGAGATAGAAATACACCCTCTTGTGCATCAAACCAGCGTGTACCGTTCTTCTTTGAGATGATTCTCATTACCAGTGGTCCTAGTCATCACTACATATCACTAAAGCCCTAGGCTAAAATTAAGGCCAAAATAAATACTATCAAAATACATGTACCCCCTCCTGCCCTCCATTAAAGTAAGTGGAGGCTATTTCCTAAGTGTATAACTTTATACAAGCAGATCAGTTGCTTCAGTTTCTCTGTCATTACAACTGGAACTTCCTTGTAAGAAAAAATGTGCTAAGTAACTTCTCAATAAATAAACAAATAAATACCAAGACAACTATTTTTAAAAGGAGAAGCTAAAAAATATGGGCAGTTTTTAGCAACGTCCCAGTAGAATCCAAACAAACCAAATCACACTCAAGTCATGCCTAAGTGCAATCAGAGGATTTTTGAAGTTTTGATTTGTGATTTCAAGGCAACTCCATTTATTAAACACTGTGGGTTTTGAGTATTTTGGTCATTCTCACAGTGGCCTATAGAACTGTTGTAATTTTATTATTTGACAAGAGGATTCAGTAATGAATACAGGAGGAAATATAACACCAGGAAGCCTTTAAACAAAAATAAAAATAAAACAATTGGGAGGAGGGGGCAAATAAAGAAATCCCATCTTCTTCTCATTTGTGAGAATTACAGAAAGCCGAAATTAATAGCGTATGAGTTTGGGGAGATGAGAAATATGGACTCCAATAGCCCTATATTCAGAACCCTCTACCATACACTGCAAAAGGGAATGGCAGAAGAACGTCGACCTGAACCACCAGAATACCGTGTAACCTATGCCTTCATATGTACAATGTAAAGACATTCAAAACAAGCTGGCATTGGGTTACACAACTATCTGCCCATAGTTTATTGCAAAATACAGCACGCTCACATCTATGCACGCACGCACGCACGCACGCACGCACGCACGCAGGCACACACAATAATTTTATTGTTTGTTGCAACACGCTCTGTTCCAGTAGAAGAATGACTTGAAAGGAAAGGTGCATTAATTGATAAAAGAACCACCATGATCACTCCATGGCTTGATATTGTCACTTTTTTGATTATGTGTGAAGATTGGTGATTACCCTCCTTTCCCTACAGTCCCAAATCTAGGCTTTCGGGGTTTATATGCTCATTAGTTCCTTGCAAGTTACAACATGCCAGCTGTTAAGGAAGAAACCAGCTTCACTGAATGACAGCAGGAAAGGGGGAGAACGTGCCGTGCAAATGCTTCCTAAGGGAAGCTAAGATTTCTTTGCACACCGTTTCCTCTCGTTTAGCAACCCATCCGCAATATCTCCCCCATAAACAAACTCTGGGCTAGTTCACAGAGGGTACTGGCACGTAGACCATGGAAGTGGCAGGGTACAGGGGGAGAGCTTGGGACTCATGTTCCTTTCTCTCCCTTGTATACAGCAGGGATGGCTGGCATGTTGCCCTACAGATGTTGCTGCATTCCCCGTTCCCTTCAGCCCAGCATGGCCAGACATCAGGGATGATGGGAAATGTAGTCCTGAAGCATCTCAAAGATACCACTCTTGGCATTCTTGGTATAGGGAGCTTAAATATCAGCTAGGGTTTAGACATGCCGGCATCTATGCAAACCCCACTGAAGTGTGCAGCCAAAAAAAAAGGATGCACAGATAATGTGCACAGGCCCAAGATCACATTCAAGGTTCTGCACGCAGAGGGGGGGGGGAAGCATGAGTGAATCCCAGGCTGAACCCACATCCTGCCAGATTTTGGGGCCTACATGCTGGGTCTTCTGTGAACCAGGCCTCGGATATAAACATACACAAAGGGGTGGGTGGGTGGGAGAATGGAAAGTAACTCCACAAGAAATGAAGTCATGTGTTGAACAAATTCAAAAATGGCAACGAACATACGTGTATATTTCTTTTTGGCATTTTAAAAATCTGGCACTCTACAGTCGGGATGGAGAGTGCAAATCAAACCCCACACTTCCATCCTCAAGTGGATATATATGTTGAAGATACCTGGTCTTCACTCATTTGTCCCACTTTAAAAATATACATAAAAACACACTTTTTTGTTTTTGTTTTTTAAAAAAAGTGTGTTCCATGCCAATACTTAACTGAGGAAATGCACACAACAGTAGATCTTACTCCACTACCCCAAGAGCTGGCTAATAAAAAAGTTCAGTCTAGCTAATGGCTACTAACTTCCACACACCGTTTTTTCTTCATTTTTGTCGCTACGCTACACATTTCGGTCACTGCATCTTTTACTCTACTGCTAAGAGACCACACCAAAGAGCTTTTTTTTTCTAACAAGAGCTTGTTTACACAAGACAGTTTTGATAATACTAATCCAGGATTAGTTTCTAGAAGGGCTTCCTGTGATTGATTACATGTTTTCTTTCTTCCTGGATCCAGCGGCACTTGGCATACACCATAGTGAGAGGCTAACATTGAATTTACGGGCCTACAAAGCGTATTCTCCCTAATTTCAATCCCCTAAGTGAATGGGGAAGCCCTTCCTGCATCGACAGCATCAAAGCGTCTATATCCTTGGTGTTTAAGACTGAGCTGTAATGAAGTCATTTTGTAACCCAGCTAACTTCACATCGTGCTTTGTAACAGTTTTCTGGTTGCCTGAGGCAAGGTTCAGGAGCTTTCCTCCCCTTAACCTGATTACTGTGCATTTCACTGCAACAGTGTGAGCTTATAGAAGCTAATGATGGCAGCTGTTGGTTCTACATTCCCTCCAAAAGCAATGCTTCCACATTCTGGGAAAACCAGACATCTGTCCAAAACTCCTGCCTAAGCAACGCCATAGAGCATTTTGAAAGTCCCAGCCTCCCAATCTGTGTTTGTTGTAAAACTAACCAAAAAACTGAATATAAACTATTGATGCATCCACTTTGCCTTACTATGACAGCGCTTCACAGCCAATGCCCATGAGACTCTCTTTATTCAAGTTCTATGCTGCACAGAGGACTCAAAACTGAGATGCACCGGATTATTAGTTATGAGAAACTTAAGAGCCAACCCACAATGACTCTTAAATGACAGAATGGAAAGAGAGATTCTAGTGGCAACTAATATCCAATATCCATAGCGGTTCTGATATTGTTTTATATCCCTCCACTCTAATATACTTCCTGTTCTTCAGCTCTCGAGTTACTTTTACTACATTCACTTTATGGGCACCCTTAATTTGTGTTTTGCATGTTGGCACATGTCACATAACCTTTTTTTTTTTTTTTTTGTATTTTGCAGAGAAACTGATTTTTCCACTGGGTCCTGATGGGCTGAAGTGACACTGTTGGAATATCAACACACGCAACATGAATGAACATAACACAGATATGGAATCTAACTTGTTGTGTCGAGATTTACGAGACCAATCCAGCACACCTCAACCCACTAGGGAACAGCTATTAACCAAAAACATGTTCTGTTGGTTTGGCTTCAAAAATGGCCGCATGAATTGTGATGATAAATAACCTTTCCTCTGCAAAGAACAACCACCTTTCCATTCTCTCATGTATAGAATAAAGCCAGAGTATAATAAATACTGTATGGCTTGAGCAAATGTTAAGGGTGATTTGGTTGCAGGAGATGTGCAAAAAGGATTTATGGCTCAAAATAATTTCTGATGGGAGACAGGGCTCTTATGATTCCAAGCAATTGCTTATTGCTTCTTTCCATCTTTCCCTGCATGTAGTTCTTTGGCATACATGTTACCTCTGCCCAACACCAACAGAAAACAAAAATGGCACACAGAAAAGAGAAGTTGTCTTCTTTGCCGAAACTGGCTTTACTAAGCACAGAAATAATGTGAAAGAAAGGTCGCTTTATCTAAGGATCTTATGGAAAGCAAGGAAACCTCTACTGCAGAGAGATGAAGAGTGGGGGGAAGGATCTAACTCTTGTTATTCCTGCTGATTTCCTTTAAGAACATATCAATAGCTACAGGTAAATCTTTAGCAGGAAATCAACAGGCTTACAACCACTGCCAGCTGTATTTCTCTAGTAATTAAGAAGAGCCTTGGATGCTTGTTGCTGATTCACACTGGGGTACAACTAGCCATCAGTTTTCCATGTTCCTGGGTTGCGCTCAATGGCGCCAATAGTTGCAAGTGTTGTGGGCTAAGAAAGAGAGAAAAGACTGCTATGAGACTCGTACAACCATCAAAGTTCCCTTGGGGACTCTTCTGTGGTGTGGCACAGGACCAGTATTAAGTAAACTGTCCTCTCACAAGTAAGTTGAGGAACTGGGAAGAACCAGGGCACTCTCTTCTCTTAAAATCAGAGCCACCTGGCCACACAATCTACCAAGAACACAACCTCATACCAAGCAGGGTTACTTACAAGGGTTGATGGACTGTGTCCTCGTTGAATCCCAAATGAACTGCCTAATATTTATTTTAAGTGTGGGCAAAAGCTTTCTAGCAGGCACTTAAAAGAAACCTCAGGCAGTAGAACAGGGATGGAAAACCTCTAGATGTTGTTGGACTCCATTGGCCCCAGCCAGAGCTGGCAAAGGTCAGGGATGATGTCCAACGATAATCAGAGAGCAACAGGTTCCCCATCTGAGCAATAAGGCCTAATTTTCACAAGAAGTATGAGAGGAAGTAGAACTGCGTCTGGACTGTACCACTTCAGTGCAAAAGGGGGTGGCACACGTGATTTAATGCAACGTGATATAAAACAATTCCCTGACTGACAGGAGAACGGCTTTAAGCTTGAACATCCTCAACCTATCCCATGACTTCTAGTTTCTATGCACATGGAATATATTTGTATGGCAAAAGTATTCAGTCAACTTAGTCCCCAATTGCTGTATGCAGTGGTACAGTCCAGACACAGGCTGCCAATGCACCATGCAGATATCTTCCCAATGTCTTGTATCTACTTTACTCCCAGTAAGCAATTCTTTTCTGCCTCTATTCTTCTTGATGCTGGTTCTAAATATGATCCAAGTCCAACTTTTGTATACATGACTATGCGCTCAAGTAAGCATCTTTCTTCTGAAACTAAACAAAAGGCATCTCCATAAATTTTTTAAAATCAAACTGGAGGTTAAAACTGCAAGGCAGGACTCATCTGTAAGACTTGAGTTGTTCTTACCTGATGTAAACATAGTTTGGGCACTTGCACAAACAGTGAGCTCTGATCTAATTTGCCACCAATCTTGTAAAAGACAGCTAAAATCCCATCTTACAATAACTACGGTCTCGTATGGACTGGCTCCATTACAGGCGGTTTAGAAATACTAATGCACCATTTTAAAACTCCTCTCTAGGGTGAGGGGAGTGACCACTGTGTTTGTAGTGGGAGTTTCTAAAGTCAGCATCCTTCAGCACAAAAACAGCAAATGAAAACAAAACCAACCTAGAACTAAAGAGGAACTTTTATAAAGTTTTGTTGTAACGCTAGATACCGGGCTAGAGAAATGAAGCACGGAAACGTACCTTAAAACTTGGCAGTCCCTGGCCCTGATGTGAAGTCTGAAAGAGAATCTTGCTCCCTTTCATCCACAAGTCACCCCCAAGTAAGATCTAAAATAAATAATCATCAAAGCCTACAGAAGAAAGTACTGCTCCCATCTGGTCATGTATATATATCTATATACATACAGCATGCCTACATAAAGAACATGGTGTGGCGCTGTCATTCACAAACAGGAAACACAGCAGTACGCTATCAGAAGCTTTAAATACTCCATGTGTTTTGTTTTTCTCTGATGTTGAGAAACAAAAAGAATAAGGGAAGGAAGAAAAGACAAAACGAAACGAAAAACAAAACCCAGCATTCACAACCGATTGACTTCCAGTAGCAAACAGTTCATCTTGTTCGTGTATCCGTGTTTAATCCAGGGATTAGTGTTCCTCTGCGGAGTTGCCCCCAGTGAGATACCCGTTTGTTCCGTTTGTTCCGCTCGTCCCATTGGTGGTGGCTGAGCTGTGGGAGGTCTTTGAATGAGGAGCTGTGGTGGGCTCTTCGTCTGAACTAGACTCAATGTCACTTCGGTCATCCTTCGCCTGCAAAAACAAAACAAAAAAAAACGGGTGTGAAAAAGGGGGAGGGAGGTAACGTATTGGAGGTTATTTCATAACGGAAATTAAATCAACTCTCCCCTTGTTCACACCCCCCAAATCCGAAGTTAAACATA
The DNA here is from genome assembly GCF_951804945.1 of Podarcis cretensis. Lineage (NCBI taxonomy): Eukaryota > Metazoa > Chordata > Lepidosauria > Squamata > Lacertidae > Podarcis > Podarcis cretensis. The sequence continues at coordinate 113,289,500 of NC_137170.1, read as the reverse complement.
ACCTATCAAGCTTCTATCTAGCCTTTACTCTTAAAGCTTTTCATCTGTTTGCTTTCGAGTCTTGCACACAATAGTATGGTGGGGAACAACTGCTCCTGCCCTATCTCATATAAAGTGAGGTTTTGTTGTTTTAACATTGAAGGAGGGCCACATGGGTGAGGGAACCTAAATCACCTCCCCCCGCCCCCATCTTATCTCCCTGTACGCTATCAGTTCAAGCCTTTCTTCTTCCAGCCCAGCTCACTTCTGGTCTTGGAAGCAGGATGTGAGGAGGTAGAGAAAAGGGGTGGAGGTGCAGGGAGGTGGATTTGATATCCCGCCTTTCACTCCCCTTCAGGAGCCTCAAAGCAGCTAACAATCTCCTTTCCCTTCCTCCCCCACAACAAACACTCTGTGAGGTGAGTGGGGCTGAGAGACTTCAAAGAAGTGTGACTGGCCCAAGGTCATTTCCCATGTTTAAACAAACTGATACATATCTCTCTTTCACTCCTGAGAATATGCTCAATACCTTTGGGCTTGGAAGCCCTCACCAAGCATGCATTTTAAGCAGAGTGGCTGTGCAGAAAGACAACCACTGAAGAAACAAGGAGAGAAAATGCAATAATAATAATGATGATGGTGTTTGCGTGGCATGTGTGTTCATTTTCCCTCAGGGAAACTTACATGCAAAGGGTTCCATTTCCCAGCCTTCAAAGGCAGCAGAAAGAAAATAATTAAGAAGGTTAAGAAAGAAGATACATATTGTTTGGTGTTAAACAAGTGACTTCTGCTAGGACGGAAGAGAACAAAATGCAGTTCTGAGAGAACAGACAGAGAACTACCAGAATCACTGAAGGCTCAACTCCATAGAAACCACATTCTCTGACATAGTAGCACCCTGTTACTGTCTATACAGACTACACTGCAATACTATGGGGTTGCAGAGGAAGCTCTGAATTCCAGAGGCCTAGTGTGAAAGCTCAGGGCTGCTTTGCACATTGCAGTTTTAAGGTGTACCTATGGGTAGGGACGCGGTTGGTGCTGTGGTCTAAACCACAGAGCCCAGGGCTTGCCGATCGGAAGGTCGGCAGTTCAAATCCCCGCAACAGGGTGAGCTCCCGTTGCTCAGTCCCTGCTCCTGCCAACCTAGCAGTTCGAAAGCACGTCAAAGTGCAAGTAGATAAATAGGAACCGCTCTAGCAGGAAGGTAAACATGCTGGCCACATGACCCGGAAACTGTATGTTGGCTCCCTCGGATAGTAAAGTGAGATGAGCGCTGCAACCCTAACGGTCAGGGGTCCCTTTACCTTTACGAAACCCTTTAGAAAAAATGCAATGTATGGAAGCAAGCAAACCCATGTTTGCAAGTGCATAGATCATACAAATGTGTTTGCCAGTGAACTGGAACTGATAGCAGCTTCCGGACAAGTTTACATTTGAAGTGGAAGATGCAAATTTCCTGCCAATATCATGTGTTTGTGGCCTTGAGAAGTATAGCAAACAGCTTCTCTGGTTACAGTAAACAAGTTCCATAGATGAACCAAGGTAAGCCTAAGTGGAACAGCTGCCCTGAATCAGCAGCCCATGCTCAGTTCAACTGAATGCTCAGACAGTCAATATTAAACATACAGTTTCAAGACCTGATGTGTCTTCTGGAAGGGAGCGACAAGTTTTTGCCATAGATTGATAAAGTCAAGTGACTTGAGGGAACTGTGCTAGTTGGAAAAAAAATTACACACTAGAAAGCAGAAGACAGTTTTTGTTTTTTTCCTTACCTTGCCTTTCAAAATTGCTTTATAGGCTGCCTTTACTATTAGATAGGACCAAAAACAGTGGAGAACTTGAAGTACCAGAAGTAAAATGATAAAGATCGTCAAGGAAGGAAAGCCACCAACTGCTTCGGGCAGTTCAAATATTGCTGTGTTCAATACCCTGGAGAAAAGAGAAAATGGCAAGTCAATATAAAACAAGAGAGAGATGGTTCATTTCTCAACAATGCTTCCCACCCCTGCTGGAGTCATTATGAATGTAATAACAGAGCATGAAAACTGGTCACTCAAGCGAGCCCATCCACATTATCAATGATCTCCAATATGAACAAGGTCTGGAATGCTTTAAAATCAATACATCTGCATCATGGCTTCCCAAAGTGGTTGATACTGACCTCCTGGGGTCAGTGGAACTGTGCATGAGGTGAATAAAGACCTTGGGGTCAATAGGGGGTCAAAAAGGGCCTGGGATTTAAAATAGGTTTGTGAGACTGGGGGGGGGGGATAATTAGGAACTATGAGTTTCAGAAATAAAAGGCATGCGCTTCCTTTGCCAATGAGGAGCCTCTGTATTTAATAAGATGCCTCCACAAAACAACAGTACTCTCAGACTACGCTGTTTCGTTGCTAAAAGAAACTGTATACAGGTGCAGAGTTTCACTTTTTAAACAATTATTTTTATAGCATCAAAGTAATAATTCCAACACCTCCCACAAAGATATAAAAGGAACCTGTCATCTGGAAAACTTCAAGCTTTTATTGAGCTACAACCCTACCTGCTGCCCCGACTTATTCATATGCTTGTTAAAAGCCGTAATTCTCATTAGAATGCTATTATTTTCACTCGTTTTACTTCCTTACTCCTTACATGTTATGATTCCTAGTAATGGTTACTAATGACTGATAAGTGTTGACTGCATATTATTTCTTGACTTTATTTCATTTACATTCCTAAGAATTTGGGTCAGTGTCAATGACACCTTTATAAGCTCATCAATGGGTCAAAATGAGCCCTGAAATTTGAGAAACCCTGTTTCATGGGAAGCAAGTCTACACATTGCTTTGCTTTTCCAGTGACTCCCATTGTATTTTATTTATGTTCCTCCTTTCTTCTATGATGGAACTCAAGGTGAGGCTTCCAAGGCAGTCTTCCCAAACAAGACACTCACCTTAGCCATCTCTGCTTATTTATTCGTTGTTTCACCTCTGAATTATCAACCCGGGACATTCAATCTGGATGAACTAATGTATTCATCTAAAATGCTTACCAGTACTGTTTCCATTGGACTGGTTCCTGCATATTAAAAGCCCTGCATCAACACTAGCATATCATGTGACTTGAAGTACTACTGATCAGTTCCCGTAATCTCATTTTGGTGTGAATGATATATGACCCGCTGAATCCCCAAATGGACTAATCAATAATTAACAGAACATCAGCATATTGAAGACTGTACAAGCTATTCTAGGGCTCAACTGATATCAAGTTATCTAATAGAAAAATGAATGATTACTAGCAACCCTATTGTTTTATAATCTTCCAACTTTTTGTGAGGTGGGAGAGACATAGATGTATATATTGGTGAACTGGTTAATGAAATGTGTGTGTTTCATATTACATTCTTCTCTCCCACCCCCACTATGCATTCTTACCTAATGAATAAACCACCACTCTGATTTGATGCTTTTGACTATTATTCCAATGGACTGAATCATAACAGAAACTAGTTTAGGTAGCTAGACAAAGATTACTAGTGCTGCTGACACTCCAAGACACTTAGATTGATCCATGTGATAATGAATTGATCCATGTTATGACCCTGAGCTATGCTACTAATACTGTTATAAGCATTTGATTACTTAGTTTTAAAGAAAATTTAAATACACTATATAAAATGAAATGTTTATATTTTTTGTAATAAATCATTGTTGTTCAATGATAAAGACACACCTGGCTCTCATAGGTTCTGCAGTAAACATTTAGTAAGTTTGACTAAAGGGGGGGGGACTAATATGGATGATAGCTCACTGAATTAATATTTTCTACAGGGGTTGGGCTTTTGCAGCAAATATAACAGAGAGCTTTGTGGCATCTTAAAGACCAATAGATTTATAATTCCACGGAAGCTTATGTCATAATAAGTTGGTATTTATTGATATACAAGACTCTTGGCTGAATCACAGATGTAGCAGACTGAATTTAACCACTAGATGGCATGTTTAGCAAGTTAACGTCAACTGTCTATATGGCATTGGGCTTGTGTCAGTGAATCCTCCGACATACATTAACTTGGAATGCCGTGCTGTTCTGCAAACTTTTGTGGTGGAAAACTAACATAATCAGTATGGCTGGGTTTAAGCCTCACACTTGGGATGGTTGACAACTGGGGCCAGAGGTAACTAAAGTAAAGGTGCCAAGATAACTTCAGATGAAAGATGGAGAATGAGACTCATGGTAAAAAACAACACTCAAGTTAATCAGACAAAAGGCTCTGAAGAATCTTCTCAGTGCTTAATTTGGAGGGAGGAAAATGTATTCATTTACTGATTTTTGTATGTTCCTTGGGTAGTTCACAGAACAAAGAAGCCCCAAAAATGTGAGAAAGTAGCTAGGACCTGAAATGCAGAAACATCAAGTAACAGTGGGTGGTTTACAAACAAGTTGAAGCGTAGGACTTGACCACAGTTATCTAACAAAGCCCATGGCTTGGCAGGGATTTGAGTCAGTTTCCCATTGTCCTAATCCAGGTGGTTTGCAACTCACGACTTGGGAAATACTGACCTATAGGAACCCTGTTATGGCTACAGAGGAGTTAAGACCAGTTCCAATAAAAAAACCTGTACATTTGGAAAAAGTTGGCATTATTCCATTCTAAGTTGATGAGAATCTGTTAGTATTATTACTTAATTTATACGCCGCTTAATGCAAAAAACAGACTTCCAAGTGGCTTCTGAAGTATAAAAACCAGGTTTCAAAAATATCACTAAAATGCACACTAAAACAATCCCACATAAACATCCATACTGTCAACTAGACAGAGAAGAAGCAGATTATCAGTTGTAGAGCAGAGCCTTTCCTGACCTGCCTATTTCTCTTAGCTAACTAAGACAAAAGAGTTTATCATTCATAGCCTTGAAACAGGGATACACCTGCACATGTGTGGATGAGGTTAGCAATGGAGCTAGACAGTCCAGAAATATGGCCTAGTAGTGGGGGGGGGGGGGCAGGAGGCAGACCAATATAATTCAGACTCACAAATATGCCACAATGGGAATGGAGTGTGGCTGATGAAAGTTAGAAAACAGCAATAGGAAAACACGAAGAATCTTCCAGCTTAAAGTATTTAACATTTCCTACGTAAGTTATCTGTGCACTCCTTGACTGAGCTAGAAGAAATCTTTCTAAACTTTTACCGTTGCAGTAACTACACAAGCCATTAACTGCACATTGCTATGGATTCTTCGCTCTCACTGGTCAGTGCACTTGCGTATTACTGATGACATTTCTCTGTTCTCTTCTGCAAAAACACGCAGAAGTGTTAAGTCAACTACAGCAATCTAAAACTAAAGCGCACACACGCACTGGCTTTCGGGTTCACTTCTCTGTTCTTGCAGCGAGTCTGAAAGTATTTGACACAAGTACTTGCAAAATGTATGCCACAAAAGCAAGCTAACTGACAAATGCATCCTTTCATCATTTTTCAGTATGAGATAAATTAGTTTAAGCTTAATTATCCAGCTGGACTATGCATCTGAATAGGTATTTGTAAAATTTATATGCCACTAACCTGCTCACAGGGGCTATTATAGCAGGCTGCAATAAAAATTGCATGATATGCCAGTATTTATTCCTAAACAAGCCAAAAGAGAATTTCCCAGAAAGATGGCTTTTAAACAAAGGAGAAAGATGAGGTGGCAAAATGGGAACGTCCTTAGCAACTGCACAACATATAAAATTTGAAGCATTAATCATTAAAATGGTGGTGCCTTCTGTTTTAGCATTCTCCACAGAAATTTAAAGTAATGACCACCTCTGAATTTCACATATTGGACAGGGTTCTATTAATTCTTATCTGCTGAAAACTAAGGGGTATATTTTGCCATCTTTTTGCATTAATTTAAAATGCATTTTGAAACCACCCCAGACATTGGATACTAGACTTACTTAAATTTAGCCCAGAAAAATAATTAATGGTGCTTCCTTAGTTTCCCCATATTCTTTAAAAATTAGTACAGTCATACCTTGGAAGTCGAACGGAATCTATTCCGGAAGTCTGTTCAACTTCCAAAACATTCGTAAACCAAAGCGAGGCTTCCGAATGGCTGCAGGAAGCTCCTTTGGAATTGCACAAGGAAAAAAAGAAAAGAAAACCTGCCTCTACAGGGGGAGGTCATATGTAAACAAGCAGATTTTTGCAATATCTTCCTACCAAACCATTAAAAGAAGGTTTTTTTTAAATTCATGCAAATGTTCAAGGATGCACGTGAATAAACTAACACTACCAAAAAGCAGTGGAGGTAACTATTGTACAGATTTCCTGGCTTATTTATTAAATCCATCTTCCTGATACCATTAAACTAGGCCAAAGCCACAGAATTGATAATGATTACATGAAATTTGTGCTTTATTGTTCCATGCTGCTGCTGCAGAGCCAGCTGGTCAGCTGAATGCCCCCCAAACCACCTTTTGTGGTGCTCTGTTCACATGGACCGGATTAGCAATGCAACTATGATGACTTAATCAAAACAGGGTTGTTTCAACCCGATTTTGTTTGTCCTGTAGGGGCTTTGGGGACCTTCTCCAGGAAGAGCGGAAGAGTTAACTGAGGATCCTGCACAAACACTGACAGATGAAGAGCTTGAGGAGCTGGTGAAATCATGTGCAGAAAGCGACAGTAAATAAGATGGTGATGTTGAGCACGAGGCAGCAAGCTGGGACCTGTAAAAATATTCTGAACACTTCCGTGAAATTAAGCACATGAACAATATGGTTTATGTCAGGGAACTGCCATCAGCTCAGAGGCGAAAGGGCAGTTGTGTTATAGGGAACCTCCAAAAATCTTGCGAAGCAGCTCCTCCTCCGGCGAGGAGGAAAACCCCACCTCCAGTGGAGAGGAGGTGGTGGGACCAGTGGATGCTAGGGAGAGCCTCAACGCCGAGGCTGAGCAAGCCGGAGAGAAGGGAAGTACCCTTTTGCCAGCGCCCACTCTGCGCAGTAGGTTTCGGTGCAAGGAGGGGAGGAGAAGGCTGGGGGTCACGCGACTGTTATGCTGGGGGGGGGGGTACAAGGACTGCCCACTCCCAGATTCTGCTAGCGATTGAGCTGGACATGAATTTACGACGCTCTTCACTGTAAATAGTTTGCACTAAGAATAAAGCCTGGTAAAGGCAGGTTGGAGTCTTGCCTGTTTGCTCTCGAGCAACCACATCAGCACCTGACAATTTATGACTACGATCTCTCCATAAAACATACCCTGGATGACACTATGGGATTACAGATACCTCAGAGAGAGATGTTTGAAGAGGCAACAGTGGCAGGAGTGATCCTGTGAGGAAGTATTGCTGTAGGTGGTAACAATTAGCCCCCGAAGTGGGAGCATGTGATTGGGCTGGCTGGTAGGCAGCATTGATTGATTAGTAGCTCGGAGAGAGGACTCTGGAAAGCGACCCCCTCCTTGACAATGCTGGGTTGTTAAAAATTTTTTTGAATGGCTTCTTACAGGTTTTCCTTGCATTACGTGTTTGTGTGTAGTTCCCAGGAACTGACCCCATGCGTAAGATGCAGGCTTATTGTACTTGAACTTTATTTATGGTGCACAACACGAAACACACAGTTTAGTTGTCTACAGACTCAGATCACATTATATCATATTCCGTGGGTTCCGCTATGAGATAAGCTGATTCTTTAGTGGTCCTGCCAAACGAATTCAGTATGAGAAGCAGCAGTACATAAGAAAAGCAACCATAGCCCTTGAGAATGACAGGCAAGAGTCCCTAGAGCGGCAGTTCCCCAACTCATTTGGCCTAACACTCCCTTTTTGGGGGGGGGGGGAGATACTCAGTGCCCTCCCTGAAATCCACCTTCTTTAAGTGAACAAGCAGAAGGATGTAGTCACAAATTTGCATTCTTTTATGTATCTATGTTTCTACCTATGCCCCACAACACAGTAAAAGAAAGATGCTGTTGTAAATAGGCAGGCAAACTGTGACCCAGTTTCCAAGCCTGGGTGAAGCCAAAAAGGGTTTACCCAAGCCTGGGAAAGCGGAATCCAAGGGAGACCCAACGACGCCTGACCTGCCAGTAAGCATCATTCCACAACAGATGAAACATGTGCAAATGGCTTCCCAAAATTTTCTTATGCTTCCACTGCCCCCTTATTTTTATCCAATGAGCCCCATTGCACCTGAGGCTACTACCGCCTCCCCCTTGATCGTTCCAGCGTCCCCCAGGGGGCGGCATCGGCCACCTTGGGAAATGCTGCCCTAGAGGCAGGATGTGCTCTATCTACCAGACTTAAAACCCCTGTAGTTCCATGGAAGCAGCAGATTTACTCACCATAAAGGATACAATCCAAGCCTTGTAATCATGAAAATGACAGCAAACGAGAGGAAGAGGAAATCACACAACTTTTGACACTTGCAGTAGTTTGCCATTTTGGCTGCCTATAACGAGGAAGGAACACGGGTTATCTCCTTAATAAAGTTACGTCTAAAATAATTATTGTACACAGTACCGGACAATTAATATTCAAATGATGCATAGCATATCAGTGTGAACTCTTTAGTGCCCTTACCCCTTCTACTGACGATGCTTCACACAGCGGCCTCATTTGCATATCACACTAAGCCAAACCATGGCTTAGTGTAATCACACAATTGTGCAGGTTCTGGGAGAGGAGATTATGGCTGCCTTGTTCTCCCTGGTTGTTTTGTTGAGCCAAGTCATTGCTTGGCTTCATGAGTCACCCAAACACAGGCTTGCAGTTTAGCTCTCTCCAGACCGACCAAAAGCGGTAATCATGGTTTACTACTCATGGTCTCAGTACAGGAGAGTTAAAAGGACCCCCCAAAAGCCAACATTTTAGCTTTCTTTTCTGTGTCTTTTTTAAAAATAAAAATCAGAAAAACCTAGGGCAAATAAAAATTCAAACTATACTAAAAGCAGCAATAAAAAAGACAGACGTTAAGGGTGCAATTCTATATACATTTACATTGGAATAAATTCCATCAAGCAATATGAGATAACCTTCTTACCAAACATGGCATGAATAGGACTGTGCTGCAGAACACAGCAGAAACAGATTTTTGAGAACTCACATGAAAAGCGATTAGGTATTCCATAGACTTGCCTGTCACATCTCATGTGTACAGGGGACAGAAAGCAAGAGCTCTGCAGCTCACCTTAAGTGCCATGCAGGCTCACGTGGGAACAGGCAGTTCTGGAGGTAGCCTGGCCCCAAGTCCTTAAGGGCTCTGAAGGCTAAAACCAGCACTTTAAATTGATCCCAGAAACAAACAGGCAACAATGAAGATGAGGAACATGGCTAGACTAATAAGCTCCAATCTTTGGACCCTAGTCTGGCTGCCACATTTTGGACTAACTAGGACACGAATAACTGAGGGCAGGTGTGTTTTCAAGAGAGGAGGCAACAGCAGGTAAATCATTCAAAGCTGATGAAAGGAAGTCTTCACTGCTGCCTGTATACCCAAGGCGCAAATAATGTCTCTGCACTGCGCACCTGCCCTTTCAGGGGAAATATAACCCTTGTCTGCAACAGGCTTTATATATACACCCAGGTCTCCCAGAATAAAAGTGATGCTAGTTATATAGACCTTTGCTATGATTCAGCAACTACATAGTATGAAAAAGCATTGCCGTAGTCAGTTAAAATGTGGAGATTCTATGGACTCCCAAATCCTATATGGTTTTTTTCAAGAACTCAGTGAATAGCCCTGTTTGACAAGTACAGCCCAACTGAAAGCATTTTACTCAAAAGAATGTTTCACTGTGCTCACGGTGCTTAAGAAAAGCAGCACTGAGCCACCTCAGAAGAGTGACTAGTGGGGTGCCACAGGGATCTGTCTTGGGCCCGGTCTTATTCAACATCTTTATCAACGACTTGGATGATGGACTCAAGGGCATCCTGATCAAATTTGCAGATGACACTAAACTGGGAGGGGTGGCTAACACCCCAGAGGACAGGATCACACTTCAAAACGACCTTGACAGATTAGAGAACTGGGCCAAAACAAACAAGATGAATTTTAACAGGGAGAAATGTAAAGTATTGCACTTGGGCAAAAAAAATGAGAGGCACAAATACAAGATGGGTGACACCTGGCTTGAGAGCAGTACATGTGAAAAGGATCTAGGAGTCTTGGTTGACCACAAACTTGACATGAGCCAACAGTGTGACGCAGCAGCTAAAAAAGCCAATGCAATTCTGGGCTGCATCAATAGGAGTATAGCATCTAGATCAAGGGAAGTAATAGTGCCACTGTATTCTGCTCTGGTCAGACCTCACCTGGAGTACTGTGTCCAGTTCTGGGCACCACAGTTCAAGAAGGACACTGACAAACTGGAACGTGTCCAGAGGAGGGCAACCAAAATGGTCAAAGGCCTGGAAACGATGCCTTATGAGGAACGGCTAAGGGAGCTGGGCATGTTTAGCCTGGAGAAGAGGAGGTTAAGGGGTGATATGATAGCCATGTTCAAATATATAAAAGGATGTCACCTAGAGGAGGGAGAAAGGTTGTTTTCTGCTGCTCCAGAGAAGCGGACACGGAGCAATGGTTCCAAACTACAAGAAAGAAGATTCCACCTAAACATTAGGAAGAACTTCCTGACAGTAAGAGCTGTTCGACAGTGGAATTTGCTGCCAAGGAGTGTGGTAGAGTCTCCTTCTTTGGAGGTCTTTAAGCAGAGGCTTAACAACCATATGTCAGGAGTGCTCTGATGGTGTTTCCTGCTTGGCAGGGGGTTGGACTCAATGGCCCTTGTGGTCTCTTCCAACTCTATGATTCTATGACCTCTGAGACAAATTTCAACAGCTAGAAGCTTTCATGGGCTTTAGCAGTGTTTCCAAAATTTGGGTCCCCAGCACCAGCTGTTTTTTAGACTACAATTTCCATCATCCCTGACTGCTGTTCTTGCTAGCTAGGGATGATGGGAGTTGTAGTCCAAAAACAGTTGGAGACCCAAGTCTGGGAAACACTGGGCTGTAGCCTACTACTTTAAAACGTCGTTTGTTCTGGAAGAAATGTTTTGAAGACATGAAGATTTATTTTGGCTAAATTTCTCTCTCTTACTCTCACCTCCAGCACGCTGTCCACCACATCATGAAGACACATAGTTAGGACTCCCACTCGGATGAAATTGACTGTGTAGGAGAGGGTTATCAAAATGACTGCTATGATGTGATGGGTAAACATGATGGTAAAGTCCTGAGGTGGAGAGATAAACGGAGTTACAACATTTGTTCACAAAATTAATTTGGCTTTTCAAACATTTATTCTTACAGATATATAAAATTAAATAAATGCCAGATATACAAACTCTGCACATATATTTTATGAGAGAAGATTAGAATGCAGTCAGGAACTTAGCAGGGGCACAGGAAACGGCCTTGTGCTGGGTTAGCCCATTAATCCATCTATCTTACTATTGTCTGCAAAGAATGGCAGTTGCTCTCTGGGGTTTTAGGCTGAAATTCATACAGCACCTTCTGAGTCCTGATGCTCTACAGTTTAGTTTTTTTGATTGAAATATTTACAGACTGTCCAGCATACTCAAATATCGCAGTAGCGCACAGTAGTAAAGAGATTTGGCAGTGCCCACAATTTTTTTTTTTTAGCATCCTACCAAAGGTGCACAAGGTTGGAGCCTGTCTTACTTCAAAGGGGGAGTAAAATACAGCCCATTCTATTGTGATAGCCCAATTGTGATATTGCAATATTTCCATGCTGCTTTTTTCTATGTAAGCTGGTGTTTGTGCAAGTTCGAAGAATTATGACAGAGCCTGAAGTTGTAAAAGGATCAAAGTAGTTTAATACCATACCAACACCCCCAAATTCTTTATTTGCTGGTAACTTGAAGTAGCAAGGCAGAACTTAGCAGCAGCAGGAGGGCATCTGTTTCTAGGACTTCCCTTCATATACATCACAGCATTTTCAAGTATAGTAACATCTAGAAACTGCCAGGGCCTTTGCTAAAACTACATGACTGCATTTCACATGAATCCAACACATTCCTTCCCTCTCAAAAATGCAAATAAACCATTTAATTGAGGTAGCCATTTTCTAAAATCCTTTAAACTGACCTCAAAACAGCATTTCTCTCTCTCAGAATACCATCTGTCATCTGACCAAAACTCAGCAAACACATACATAAATTTGACTGATGTTAAAGTAATGACATTCTGGGGCAGCTATAAGCTTCTTAGGAGACCACACTCCCCACATGACTCTTTCTGTCTTCCATAAATACAATGTAGGAATGTGTAAAACAAACAATATAAAAACAATCACTGCCCCCCCCCAACTCTTGCAAATACATCAAAACGCAAAGTGTGTCACTGTGAACTGGTGAAAAAAGTTCATCTACCCAGTCACATTATTTTCGCGGAATGCTGAGCTGATAATACATGCTGGACTGCAGATATTGCTCATTAATCTTCAGTCAGGCAGGGATAATCTACTGGAATTTATACCCCACCAATAACTGAAAGAAGCTTTTGAACATCAGCAGTCAGTTCTATTGGAAGGTATTTTCCCGTCAGGAAATTGCTGTTAGGGCAAAGAGCAGGGTAAGCACATCTCTGTGGTAGATTTCACTCTCATTCTAGGATCACACCATTGCCGGACATGATCCAACACATCTTTCCCCTCTACAAAGAATATTCCTTCTCGCTACCAAATTGGCCCTGAAGGCCAAGAAGCTGGATCTCCTGCGAAAAGGACTTCTGCTTGCCTCTTCTCTCTGCATGCCCTCTATGCTCCCCCAAAGTGGCTCCTGGAGGGTTGGAAGAAACCCCTAAAACAGCACATCATGGGAGAAGCAGGGGGATGGCATGATCAGAACAGTGTGATGTTGAATCCCTCTTTGTATGTTCTGGTACAGAATTCTTCCAAAGCTTTTTGGAGGGGCTGGAGTTTGCTAGCAGATTGTAGTTTGCTAGTAAACTGTAGTTTCTGTAATCACCGTATGTTTGCGCAATGATCTAATAAATTGTCTTAAATGCTTTGACTGCTCAGAGCATTTATGTGACTGAGCAGAAGCCAACCCAAATTATTTGAATTAACTACATTCATTCGATAATTGAGTTAATAAAATGGATGATGAAAATGCTTATTCTTCTGCTCTCCAGAAGTGAATCCACCATCTCTAAGCACCAGTGACGTTTGTTTATTCAAAAACATTTTCAGTTGATGGGACTCGTTAGTTGAATCCCATGGCTCCCCCCAGACGGAGTTTGGAGTCTGGAGTCTGGTGAGTGCTGCTGGTTTTGTAAAGGGTTTCTAGGGTTTAGAGGATGTTTGCAGGCTTTTCCAATGTTGCTTCAAATGTACACAATGTCACTTAAATGTGTGGTGCCTTTGGAAAGTAGCCCCCACATATATGGGGAGTTGCCTACAGTGGCCAATATTGCCACACAGCACTGAGATGTTAAAAACCATTTCAAGCTGGTTTGGAAATATCAGCAAATGTTGCTGCCCCAAAATGCAGTTGTTATCCACCGCTGCCATCACTGCATTTAACTTTTACAGGAGTTCACAGCTAGAAACGGGTTGTTGCTAATTCAGTGTACAAGCGTTCACCAAAGCGTACTTTCACAGCCTTCTTTAAAAACGGTTGCTCCTTAAAACCCACAGATTGCTCTTACCTTTCTTTTGATGTCAATGAACTGAGAAAACATTAAGGACCAATAGTACGACAGCTGAAGCATGTAGTAGTAATGCATTTCTGGCATCAGCGGCTGAAAGGAGGGGATATAAATAAAGAGATTAAAACAGAGAAGTTTAAAAACCTTCAGATCCTCACTTGAATGGCAACCTCAGGCCACTTACAGAATATTTCCTATCTGGTAAGATTTCTAGTGAGTTCCTCTCCCGCATTAAAAAAAACTTACGGAGAGAAAAAACACCACCTTACCAACGCTTATCCTTTGCTTCCTCTATGTGGCTCACATTGCTTCCTTGCACTGGCCTGGTCTGCAAACACTAAACCATAGCTGAAATAAACTATTGCATAATCTGAATGAGCTGCATGCCCATTAATCAAATTGCAAGGGCTTCACTCCTCCAAGGCTCATGGTGTTTTTTCCCCCTCCAAACAAACCACAAAAGCCCTGGTTTGAATGACAAAAGGCCAGAATGTAGTTTGTTTCCCACCAGCACGGCAGGAATGAAGGAGGACCATAATAATAGTAAGAGTAATACCCCGCCCCACTCTGGGCGGCTTCCACCACATATAAAAACATAATAAAATGCCAAACGTTAAAAACTTCCTGGTACAATAATAATCACTTTATTATTATTGATAATAATATGAGCACAATTTCAGTAGTATGCCGCTCGTTCACATTCACCCATAATTTATTTTAACTATGATTTAATGTGACACATGAACCAGGCTAGCATTGACGTATTATGAGTATGGTGCAGGGCAAGCCTTTTTGATAAAGGGAAGAGCTGTGACTCTGCCTAATTCTGGAAATTAGGACCTCCTGTATGCATTCAAATGCTTTGCACAAACCTTTTTGGCTGGAAACTTTTACTTATGTGGCTGGCTGGCACGTGCAACACTTGTCGTTTTCTATTTATGGCACACTGTGGAGAAATGGGTAGGTGAACCTACCTTTGACCAAAGCAGCTGGCCTAGTCAGACTTTGGGTCCTTTCCAACTCTAATTTCAACAGCCATCACCTTAAAACCTCTATATAAATTATTCTCCGCATAATGTGCTAATTAAAGGGACGTATTTGCCTTAGTGCTGACACTGAAGCAGAGTTTTATTTATTTATGATTTGGATAACCCAGATTTGTCCCCTACCAGCTAACGGGGATTTAAATGCTGTGCTGTACAGCAAATGTATTTCGCATCACCCTTGCAAATGGATAACGTGCCAACGTCTATGCTCATTACAGTACCTTGAAAACTGTCCAACATGTTTTAAAAAAATAAAAGAAAGCCCCTTCTCCCACCCTGCATGTTCAGATGATTTTTTGTACCCCAAAAGGTTGGGTTCGTTCCAATACCTTTCAGTATGGTTTGCCTTTCAGTCTATAATCTGCTTACACAAGTGGATCCTACAACAAAATGTTGCATTGTGGCATCACCTCTTAACATTAATGCTTCTGTTCAGGGTTCTCTTCAGGCATGTCCTCTTTATGTTGTTGCATTCCACACACAGACACCCCCTCAGTTTGCCAGTTTTCCCCCTCAGTTGAAAAAGTTCAGTGTTTCATAGCTTTATCGTAAAGCCTTGTTAATTAGTGATGCTGGTGAAGTTCTTCAGAACCAGGCTCAGAAACAGGGGCTGGAAAAATCTGCCTCCAAGGAAGAGGAAATGATGATGATGACAAGTCCTGAATGCCTTTCTAGAGCAGAAGTTGTAGCTTCTCCCACCTGTCTTTGCCCCCCAGCATTCCTCCTTATCTTCCCTCCTCATTGGCAGCATGTAAGAAGTAGCAGCAATGAGTGGAGAAGAAAAAGAAGAGTGTTTTCCTTCTCCTCCACTTCTCCTTCCCTTCCATCCATCCGCCATCTAGATTAACAGCATCATGGTTTATTTTATACTCATTTCCATGCAATACCCATTACCTGATATGGGTATCCAGTCCAGCACAGCCGAGTGTTCCACACCCAGGGACTCTTTGAAAAAAAAGCGGGGGGGGGGGGGAGAGAAGAGAAGCAAACAAGTTTAAATGCTGGGAGATGTTACAGAAATGCAACTAGAGTTGGTGGTAGCTTTACATTTCCCTCCACAAAGAATTTAGACGAGCGTTTTGAACAGCCTCACAATTACTTCCATTGCATTTACAGAAACGAAGTTATTCATATTATTTTGAAACCGATCATTCATGAAAGCTCTCTACAATTAGTAGCATCCTGAAAACAATAATCTGATTCTAATCAAGCTACAGATAAGATACATATTGTCCCATTTTTGCTCCCAAAATGACAATCACTACATTAGCAAAGAAAAACAAGGGGTGTGCTGCTATTGCTTGAGAATATTTTGACACATACTTAACCAAAATTGCAACCATCATTTTAAAATGATTTGTTTTGAGAATGGAAGCACAAATTAAAATGTCAGTAACTGGGAACTCTTCCACAGAAAGTCAAAAATGGCTAGCTAGGTAGACATTTGAAAAGCCAGTAACTGTTTGGGCTCACTGACTAGTACCTTGGAAGTCAAACGGGCTTCCGGAATGGATTCCGTTTGACTTCCAAGGTACTAGTCATCTACAAAGAAGCCATTTTATTCTCTCAAACTTTCTCTTATGCCAATGTCTGCCAAGAATCCTGGTGCACGTCTATCCCCTCTTGATTACAGATTTGTGTGTTTTTTAAAAGCAACCCTCCTAAACATTCTCCTGCATTTGTAAGTATGGTGAAGAATTTTTCAACGTACCAATAATGGGGAAAGTGTGAACATTACCCAGCTGCCAAGGAACATTTTGCACCCATTGTCTTGTCTCATTATCTTTAGGAAGAGGGGCTAATTAAGCTCAAGCGTCTAGAAGCCCCAGAACATTAATAGCTACATATATAGCTCAAAGTAATGCTTTTATCTAGTGTGTGCCAAATAAAGGTCAGGTTTAATTGTGTGTGTGTGTGTGTGTGTGTGGCAAAACTGCTTAAAATTCCACCCCTCATTTTGCATTCAACACCTTTTGCAGAAAGGCAACAAAGCTCTGGGGTTGCTCCAGCTACGGCATTACTCTCTATTTTTCAGCGCTGTTATTTTTACCAAGGTTATTTGTATGTTTGATAAGGCGGAATACATAAACCATGTGCATAAAAGGGTTGATCCAACCTCTTGGTCTCTTGACATTTTCAAAATGAAAATAATTTTATTCAAGTGGAGCTGCTAAAAATTAGCATAAAAAGCCCACACCACATCCAAATCAATTTCAGCTTTCTTTTCAGCTTCCCTAAGTGGTCTCTGGACACTGGAATGACAGGATAAAAATTATTTATATGAAGAAATAGTGTTAAATGTCTGACACTTCGTTCCAATTTACTGGACCCATTCAGGTGCAGGAGCTGTAAGGCATGCAAAGACTTGCCCTTTGATGTTAGTGGCAGCTCTGCATGGGCATTCCATTCCATTATATTTTTTTCACCAGTACTCTTCTAGCAGGTGTATACATTCTAGAAAGAAGAAATTCTAAAACATCAAACACAAGGTGGTTCAAATGTACTACTTTAGTCTGCATGCTTGAAAATAGGCGTGTAACCAGTTCTTGACAAATTCCTGAAGTTTTGAAACCCAACCAGAACACCAGTTTGCTAGAGGATCAGAGGCTTCACATTTCTACCATCCAAATGAAATCCCAAATCAAAATATACAGCACTGAAAAGTGTACTCATGCAGTATTTCCCCAATGTCTTTTTAAAAAGAAAAAGAAAAAACGTTGCTGAATTAAATTTATATTTTGCCCTTAATCTGAAGATCACGGGGCGGTGTACAACACAAAAACACAAATGCATAACATAGTAAAAAACATACAGTAATCCTACTCCTACACGGAATGAGAAGGGAACAACTACAAGGGTAGTTTTACACTTTATACGGCCAATATATTTCCTGTGTGTACATTGTATTTTTAGTGACTCAGCTCAGCCACTTATTGTTATACTATGCAGGATGCCCGTACAGTTAAGCCACTAGAAAGGTCAAACTTCCTAAGAAAATCTGAACATTCCAAACCTTAATAAAATCCACAATAAAGGATTTTGAATTTTATGACCCACTGCAGGTTACAGGAACAGTCAGGTTGGTGCTATATCAGTGGTTTAACAAGATATACACTTTAAAATTCCAAAACTTTTAATTCTGATAACCAGTCTCCTGCAAGTCTTGTTTTAAAGCTGCAGGGGGCAGTCTTCTGCATGTTTGACCAAAAGTCAAACTAGCGGAGTAGCTAGTCAGGTTTATCAGAACACCACCACTTTCCTACTTGCCATATTCCACTTGTAAATTCAAAAGAACATTAGTAATCCATTTTGAAACAATGAACCAGCTATATGAGCCAGTGTGGTGTAGTGGTTAAGAGCGGTAGTCTCGTAATCTGGGGAACCGGGTTCACGTCTCCGCTCCTCCACATGCAGCTGCTGGGTGACCTTGGGCTAGTCACACTTCTCTGAAGTCTCTCAGCCCCACTCACCTCACAGAGTGTTTGTCGTGGGGGAAGAAGGGAAAGGAGAATGTTAGCCACTTTGAGACTCCTTAAAGGGAGTGAAAGGCGGGATATCAAATCCAAACAACTACTACTACTATGTTAGCCACTTTGAGACTCCTTAAAGGGAGTGAAAGGCGGGATATCAAATCCAAACAACTACTACTACTACTACTACTACTACTACTACTCTTCTTCTTCTTCTTCTTCTTCTTCTTCTTCTTCTTCTTCTTCTTCTTCTTATAAAAGGCAAACCTAAGCATGTTTCATCATTATTCACCTCCTCCTTCTACTTGCTGAAACCTCAATATAAAATGCAATCGCTCCAATATCCTTCTGCCCCCTCCAGCAACAAAGATTGCCCCTCCATGGCATCACAGGCTATCATTACTAACACACACATGGAAAGCGGAGGGTCAGTGTGCCCCTCACTGTCCCTCCTCACACACACATTGTCCTGAGCTGTTGGGTTCCCCCAATCTGCAGAGGAAGAGAGAGTGTGGGTGCACGGATGCTAAGTTGTATGCAAGCATAATATGAATGTTTACAGCTTATATGGCATGGAAGTTAAGTCCAAGAGCCTTAACCCATAGTTCCCAATATTTTGAGTGAATTTGTAGTTCTATTAACTCCTCTTTTAACTCTGATTATATTTTTAAAACATCTTCGAATTTCCATCATGCACTACAAGCGTGTCTTTCTCAAGTTCGTGCTTTCTATCAGCAAGCCCATATATGTTAGAAAGTTTCCCTTATGCTAATCAGAGGATTATATATGCATTCCACTGGCGCATTTAAACAAGTATTCTTGATTACAAGAACTTCAAGTGGTTTCCTTCCTTCATCCCATTCCAATTGCCAGACACCTGCATCTCGTTGACATATGTCAAATTGCTGTGGGGGCACACAAGGAAGTAAACGTGGTCCCCATAATGCAGCAGTCCAAAGCTTACCCAATTTAGTAGCTTGTAATCTGTATATATTTTGGATTAAGGTTTTAAATGCACTCCTTACTTACCATATTTTTCGCTCTATAAGATGCACTTTTTCCCTCCTAAAAACTAAGAGGAAATGTGTGTGCGTCTTATGGAGCAAATGCAGGCTGTGCGGCTATCCCAGAGGCCAGAACAGCAAGAGGGATCGCTGTGCAGCCTGCGATCGCTCCATAAACTAGGTGCGTCTTATGGTCTGGTGCGTCTTATAGAGCAAAAAATACTCACTTTTCCCAACACGGTTCTATAGCTGTCTTCCCAGAAATGTGCATCTGACTAATTTTGACAAGGAAATAATTTCCATCCCATTTATTCAGGAGGAACTGTTCCTATGTCCTAGAGCAGGCATGGCCAAACTTGGCCCTCCAGATGTTTTGGGACTACAACTCCCATCATCCCTAGCTAACAGGACCAGTGGTGGGAACTGTAGTCCCAAAACAGCTGGAGGGCCAAGTTTGGCCATGTCTGTCCTAGAGCATACAACTGAAGCAGGATTTTGAAAATCCCTATTGACATTTCCCTTCCTTTTGGCAAGGCTCACTCGGCTTCACTCTGCCATGTTCCAGCAGTATCCGGTGTCACTACAGTATTGCACAGAGGCAAGACACACTGAAGCATTCAGCAAAGGCAAAGGATGTGATGTTTTGGAAAGGGTCTCTACCCAAACTCTGCTTCAAGCTGCATTGAGAGTTGCACTATAGCACTGCTAGGGCTGGATCTCTGGGCCCCCAAATCCCACCAAAGGACCACCCAGAGAGTGGCAGATGAAGGGAGCAGCAGCAAACAGACCCCACATCAGGCACATTTAAGACAGACAGGACAAAAAGGGAGGGAAAGTGTGTGATAAATCAGGACTGTGCCTCAGAAAGGGGAGAGTTAATGGGTAACAGACACAGCACGTGACATTCCTATTACGCACACTGCTCAAACCCAATGCTTGCAAAAACATTCTTTTCATATTAGTCTGTCTCTCACTCTGTGCAAAGGATTGAAATATTAATAACTTTGAGGCTCAAGTCCCCCATGTCAGCAGCCTAGACATTCTGCTGCAACCAAAAACTAGGACAATCTATCAACATGAATGTGCAAGAATAGACAGTCTGGTAACACAGCCAAATATAGCAAAATATGAAATCATGCTCTGCTTCGGTAAGCTGAAAAGGAATGTGTTCTACAACACCCGTTTGACTATTATATGCCATGTGAAAGTCCCAATCCTTATGTGGAATACTGGCAGAAATTATCTGATAAGACATTCTGAATACAGTGGTGCCTCGCAAGACGAAATTAATTCGTTCCGCGAGTTGCTTCGTCTTGCGATTTTTTCGTCTTGCGGAGTGCGGATTCCCCGGGTATTAATGGCTTTAAGAAAAAGGAAGCAAACCCGCAAGACGTTTTTGTCTTGCGAAGCAAGCCCATAGGGAAATTCGTCTTGCGAAGCAACTCAAGAAACGAAAAACCCTTTCGTCTTGTGCGTTTTCGTCTAGCGAGGCATTCGTCTTGCGGGGCACCACTGTAATGAAATTACACATAAATTTACGCAAACTTAATTTATGCTGGAATGAAGGAGCTGGTTATGGGAAGTACACAATTGCTCAACAGCTAGGGAATGAGATGTCAGGGGAGGGGAGATGGACTGCATGAAACAAGAAGCAACAAGTACAAGATGGGAAAGAACTGGTTTGCCAGTGACAACTAACATCGATTGCACCAATGTCTTCTTCACTAACAATGCAATACAGAATTCAGCTGGAACTGTAAGGTTAACTTGAGTCAATATGAATACCATCATCGACAGGCAGGTGTTTTGAGATCACAATGCAGTGTATGATTATATAAAAGCAATCCCAAGTTGACAAGTCACTCAGTGAAAAGTTAACAGTAGCTATCTAGTAAGTCATTTTCCTTGCCAGTTATATGCAAGAGGAACATACAATTCCATTAAAACAAACCTTAAATGAGTGCTTCACCTCCTCTCCCTCTCCCTGATCATTCTCTTTTCACAATCAAGTTGTGCATTTTATTTTGCTACAATCTACTCTATTGATTTTTTTTACTTTTCTTTTTACTGATTTTATGTTTCCTTTCCCAGGGTATAATTCAGTGCTTCTGACCCATGTGTATCATGTTTTGCTATCTTAAAACAGAATGTGGTTAATTTATTTTGAAAAACCTGTATCTTGGAAGAGATCTAATTAGGATTTTATTATTTTTAATAGATGTATTAAATTAATTCTTCCCAAGGAAGTCCAGGATGGCAGTTTTACAGTACGTGAAGCCCTAATGTTCAGACAAATGCCAACACCTTTGAAGTTTCCAGGAGGACACAGGAAAAGCAGCTCAGGGTAATGGAATCCACAATAACTCTCAGGTATCAATGACTTACTGGACAAAATGGGTGAATTTAGAGGTGGTGCTCTTTCCTTGCGATCAGGATCTATATAATCTTCCAGGTAAAAGCTCCTCTCAGAATGCACTATTTTGCTTGGAACTGGGAAGAGCACATAAATCAGCTCAAAATGTTTAGGATACCAATTTCCAAATAAATAGTGGCAGTACCTATGGCTCCCTCGCTTCTTTTATAACTATTTTAGCTTCCCTCCTCTAAAGTCCTCCACTTTAATAGTTGCTTGTAATTTTCAGTCATTCTTATATTACAGCACAAGCACATAACCTACAAGGTTATCTTTCATCAGCTTGTGGGTATTTACCTCCTTACAGATTTTCAATATAAACCCTGAATTAAGTGGTTCACAATTTTTGCAATTAAAATAAACCAAATTATAGATTTTGACTGAAGAGCAAAACCTGTGTGTGTACTTCATCTGCTTAATTGACAACCGCAGCCTCAGCATCCATTGACGTCAGTGGGGTATATGGGTCCTAGCTGTGCATAGGATGCAGCCTTAGGTTCCAATGCCTCTAAGTGCTCTGCTGGCAGAAGTCCCACTCAGCACAAAGGCTTTATCACTATATAGGAATGCCTTTTCCAAAGCTCTGAATGAACAGACATTTGCTAGAATTTTAGGAACACGCAGTGTGGGTCTGCTTCGATCTACTTTTGCAAGGTGATTTCTCTGGGACTGAGGCCAATGGTTGCTGTTTGTTTGTTTTAAACACAGTAATATGACATGCAAGTAAAACTTGACTACTTAACAGCAGGCACAGAAATAAGTTGCTCCAAAGCTAGTTTCAACCACCTTTTGGAAATGCATTTGTAATAATTTTTAAAAGACTCCAAGGGTTTTCTGCTGGTTCCCTCCCTGCGAGAAGCAAAGTTACACTGAACCAGGCAGAAGGCCTTCTGGTTATAGGCACCCTCCCTGTGGAATGCCCTCCCTTCACATGTCAAGCAGATAAAGAACTACATTACTTTAGAAGACATCTGAAGGCAGTCCTGTATTGGGAAGTTTTTCGTGTTTGGTATTTTAATATGTTTTATATAAGCTGCCCAGAGTGGCTGGGGAAACCCAGCCAGATGGACCAGGTATAAATAATAAAATTATTATTATTATTATTAGCCACAGAAGAGTTTAAAAGGGGGACAGGTATGGAATAGATATCTTAATCACAACCTCTCTTCTCTAAACACAAGTTTAGTGTTCACCCCTCTTCTACCCCAACCTTGGCATTTAGATAAAATCCTGCCCCCCTTTGTTCACATTTGCCCACAGTTCCATATTCTAGACATTCTGCTGTTATAATTTAAATACTACTAGAAAAGTAAGGTCAGTGTGCTAAAAGAAAAATAACGAAATCAGGGAGAAAGAAGCACTTCTCAACATGGACTCAACATTTGAGCTTCATTTGAACTTGACTTTTCCAAAGCAATTTTTTTAGATGCTACCAGTAATAAATCAGAAGTACATGCAGTTTCTACACCACCACCACATTTCTGCACGTGAGAGGCCACATAGCCCCACAAGGGAAGTGAGTATTTATAGTTTTGTAATTATGAAGGGAAACCATTAGAAATCCATGCCATGTACAGTTATATGACAGCTCAAGAAAAACAGCCAAAACCTGGGAAAACAACAGTATCTTCCATACACTTTACAACATCCTGGAACACCTATACAGGGACATAATGTTCCAAACCAGCTCTCTCTCTCTATTGGGTCTATGTTTAAAGACTAGTAAAAGTTTGGATTCTGAGCCTTTCCAATGAGGCTGAATAGCCATGTAAGTATTCACCACAGTGTAGATGGTCAGGCTTCACTGCATCCCTTTTCAGAATTTTTGAACTGGAGGGAGGGAGGGAGGGAGGAAGGATTCAACAAGACTTCTTGGCAAGTCATTTTCAAGCTTTATTTTTTCCTCCAGAGGAAGCAGAAACAATGACAGCTGTTCTAGTTAGTACAACTTTTGTACATGAGCAACTTCTGCCTTGTGGGGGGGGGATATATTCCTTGGCCCCATAGCAGTTTTTAAGTACCACGTGCCTTTGGACCAGAAATATCTGGGTCTCTGTTTTGTTTTAAATCAAACATTTGCCACATGCCGAATGCCACCCTTGTGCCATCACATTTTTCTTCAGGAGGTTTGTGTGTTGGACAGCTCCCTAATTAGCCGAAACCCTGCTCTGATGTTAACTTTTGCCATCCTTTTCTTCAGAGCAAGATTATAATTGGAAACTGGGGAACTGGCTAAAAACTACACACAAATGGGGTGATTTTGAGTGGAGAACCAGTGGAGAAAAAACTTCACACACTACTTGCCTGCTTACTTTTCCATTCCAACTCCCGCCCCATAAACCTTTCCCTCTCACATGGTTTTGAATATCTGGCAGCGTAAACACACATTTTGAACTTTATACTGGGGAAGTAGCAAACAATATGTGTGGGGGGATTTGGCAGGGAAAAAGGGTTCAGCATTCCTCTTTCCCATGTTGCTGTCCAGACATGTCTCTACCCAGAGGAGTGGTTATATTATACATCATTTTTTGGCCTAAATGTCCCTGTCCCTGCAAGCGATAAACAGCATATTAATACAACAAAAATATATTATGAAATACAATAAATCAATCAAAATATAAAACAGCAAATTATAATACCATAGGGGGACAAGACTGCAAATGAAAGGATTAAATTACCAATCGTGTATAATGACACTTGTAGAAACTACAAACCTGAACAGATGATGAGATACATTTTCTTTCTTTCTTTCTTTTAATGTATACAAACACTTGCTTTTTCTTATGGGAAAGAGGGGCCACTGGGGTTTAGTCACACATATTTGCATGTAGTGCACAGTAGGGGGTACTTGTTAAAAAGAAACGAAGCATGGTTCATTATCTGAGAGAAAAACAATTATCAAAAAGCTCTGTATCAATAAAAAGTTCTCGTTTATTAGAAACAGTTCAAAAGAGAACAGTTTAGTTATCTTACCATGCATCCTCTGTTTGTAACATTATAATGTAAAACTTGTATATTATTTTAAAAATACAGGGGTCTTCATGGTGTGTGTTCCATGTTAATTTATTATTTGGCATTTTTCTAGATGCCGGAAAATTAAGCGCTGGTGCTAAAATGGGAGGGAGGGATGGTTGCTAGGAGAATGCTACTGATCTATTTACCAGCTATGTTTTGTAAGCAGCAGCTATATAGTGCTTATAAAAATTATCTTCACCGTGGTTCATTTCGACATGTGAGCTGCTTTGGGCACAACTGTGCCAGAAAGCGGCATAAGCATTTTATTTTGAAATTTCTTATCAATGCTTCCTATCCAAAAGAACTGCACAGCAGCAAACAAAACAGAAATCAGACACAACACTATAGGATCTCAAAGCGACATACAGTCACATCTTCTGAGATTTAGCTTGCACAATTTCAAACACCCGTGGTTGAAGGCAGGCTGGTTGAAATTGCACAAGTTGAACCTCAGCAAGAAGGAGAATTGAAAACCTATTTTCATGCCAGGCCTTGCTTGGGGTTGTCCAGTGTGGAAAGAGCTTTTAAGCTCTCCACTTTGTGGGGGGGTGGGGTGGGGACACCAACAGTGCATCAGCTTTGGGATGCTCTCATGAGATCTCTCAGGCCAAACCAAGTTCCCATGAGATCCGGCGAGGAGGTGAAAGGAGGTCTGGCTGCATCACAGTTTCAACAGCAAGCGGCCACACACCCCGGCTATCCCGATTAGGGGGGGTGCCGCAGCCGGGAGGCCCTATGACACAGGCAGCATCCTTCCACCCACAGCCAGGTCACTAGGAGGTCCTGGATTACTCCCTGGGGAAAGGGAGTGGACCTTTTAAGCTCTCCACCTTCCTTGCTAAGTAAAGCCCACTTGGTGCATGTGCTATGGGAGTACTGCAGATTCTCTCTCTCCTTCTTTCACCCGCCAGGTGAAGAGCTACATCTCTTTTTCCTGGCTTTTGACACCTGAGATGTACATTTTAAGACCTGCCTTATTACTGTAGTTTAAAGTTGTTTTAAACTGTTGTTTTAAAATATTGTGTAGTATAGCATTTTAATATTAATGTTGTTTTAGCCCACCCTGGAACCTTAGGGTGAAGGGCAGGTAATAATTACAATATAGTCAAAATGACACCATCCACATATACAAGGCCTGGGGGGAACCCCAGGATTTCCAGAAGAACAAATATATATATATATATATATATATATATATATATATATATATACCCTAAGCTCCCTACCGCTGAGCAGGCTTAGTTGGCATGGAATGCTGCCTGTGAAGGAAAATGGGAAACTCAGGGGATGGAGGAAGAACAAAATGGAAAATCCTGAAAAGGGAATGGCTGACTGAACGCTGAACAGGAACACTAAATTCTCAAGCATAGTGTTGCAGAGCCCACTTGTCTGCTGTTTTCCGAGAGGTTTCTGTGTCGTGATGAAATCCTTAACTGTGTTTCGGGCTACAGTGGTTTCTTGCTATCTTTCTTCTGACTTTCCATTTCCGCTGCAAATTTATCCTCTAAGTGTACCTGGATCCATTTGGACATATCTAACATTTCATAAAACTGCTTAAAGAGGCTACTATCCATAGAAATCCCTACTAAAATGGGAGAGTTCTTATTTTCTAAAATTTGTTGGCTGCTAACACGTTTCTGCAATTTGCCAACATGCATGCATGACTCTACTGGTTATACTTTGCAATGCTATACAGGAGCGCCACAGATTGAACAGAAGTATTCTGCCAGATTCTGTGTAGAATATTAAATAAGAAGAAACACAGCCTCATTTCAAGACAGAATTTGCTCTCCACTTCTAAATATACTTAGATGCTATTAACCTCCAATTTTTCTCTGTGACATCTTGGCAATGACAGCCCAATGTAATGTAATTACTTTATAAGATTATCTTTTGTTTCTCAAAGAAATAAATTACACCAAGGCACTTCAGCAAAGTTAAGGACTTTAGCAATCTCTTCCCTTAAACACCATTTCCTTGTCATCTTTGCATAATTGGGTAATACTAGCCTCTTAAAACACAGCTTGTTGATGTCTGCAAAATCATCATCATACAATACAAGAGGGAGTGATGAACACTGGGATCACCACGGATTCCAATCAATGAAAGGAGGGTGTCCTGGACTGAGCTGCTTCCCCCATTTCTATCTAAAGCAGGGCCAAGTATAATTTATGCCTTCCATTGATAGAAGTTTCCAATGTTTTCAGGCCATACTGAGGAAACTTGACAACTGGAAAAAAAGAAAGTAAAAATCTGGCGGGGTGTGGCCTGAGGAATCGTAGCAGGAGACAAGAATGCAGAAGCCCAAAGGAAAGTCAGAGATAAAATACTTTACAACAGACTAGAATAACATTTGGGGGGGGGGGAGGATCTTACTAAAATCTTTAGCAAAACTGGTCTCAAACCACAATCTCCTTGATAGTAACCTCCCTCTCCTGATGCTCACAAAACAAGCAGGTAATGAGATCCTTCTTCCGCTGAATCAAATGAATATTCACTACTCATTGCAACATCCCTTTGTCATACAAAAGAAAAAAGCATCAGAGATTGTGCTACTCTGACATTCCTCTCTGCAAAGCTATCTGGTCTGCTGAATGTTTAAAAAGCATGTTTATAGACACCCAAGCCCTAAACTCAAGTTAATCCCCAACACAGAAAAGTGAATTACTAGGCAGAAGCGTTTTGTCCATCACAATGAATTTTGAAGTACTTCTCTGTGTCACAACCAAGCAAGTGGTGGTGTAATTATGTGCAGGGATGGTATAATGTCAGAGAAGACATGCTTGGATTAGACCTCTTTTTCCAAGCAGTGTGTGGCAAACCAAACAGAATGCAACATTGGCAAAAGCAAATGGCAAGCATAAAACCTGAATGTGTGCATGGATTTGGGAGTCACAGATCTTATTTCCAACTCTTCATAATATTGCCAAACATTTATTCAGCTATCATTATCCTCCCTCTGATAAAGTACTGATATATTTGGATAAGAACTTTAAAGAGCAGTAAGCTGGTGCATCTATCAGAAAAATCCAACATGAGATAGACTTCTTCAACCTTTGAAGCATGAGTCTACAGACCTCCCCATAAGTGTTCAGGAACAAAAGCTAGCCTTTATGGGAGAAGGCAGTTATTTTCCAAGAGTTTACAATAATTGGAAATCTCTCCTTGCTCAGAATCTAGAATTGACAAGATTAAGGGCCACTTCAGACTTTCACTAGAAGCAGCAAATGGAAGCCAGAGCATCTCATTCTCACCTCCAGATTATAGCTGAAGGGAAGAGATATTCACATCACAGGGATATATATATTCTGCCCTGCATCAGTTGAACATGTACATCCCCAAAGGGCAGGGATGGAGAACTTGTGGCCCTCCAGATGTTGATCAACTCCAGCTCCCACCAACCCCAAGCAGTGCATCCAGTGGTGATTGACGACAGGAGTTTGCTCCAAGAACATTTGGAGGGCCACAGGTTCTCCACCCCACCATAGTAAATGTAGCCCCTTTTTTTTGGATCTGGCTCATATTGGTGGAAGAAGGAAGCATGGCTCACACTCCCTCTTGCAGCTTCTCATAAACATCTAATGTGGTCCACAGAATCTCGAATTCCGACTTCAGTCATAGGATCATAGAATTGGGTTGGAAGGGATCCTGAGGACCATCTAGTCCAACCCCTTGCAATGCAAGAATATGCAGCTGTCCCATACGGGGATCAAACCTGCAACCTTGGCTTTTGTTCTCATTTTTTTCTTCATCCCACCCTAGTGCCCCCCCCCAACAAAAAACACTCTTTCAAAGAAAAATGCATATTTTCTGAATTTGATGCTGCAGAATCCTAAATACAGCAGAAGCAATTAACAAAACAGTTCCCCTGCTGCATCCAAAGGCTTACTTATGGACTGATTGTACCACCGGCACAATAGATATTCTTCGCAAGAGTGTGGAGTTCATTATGTTGTATTGATTTTCATGAGTTTCTAAAATGTATTTACAACAATCAGTGAAACCCTCCAAGTGATCAACTGAATGAGGTGAATAACTCGGCGGGATACACGTCACTATTAAAAGACCCAAGATAAAAAGCATCCATTAAGCACAGAATGGTAACAAGTCTTCCTGCTAATTTCTCAAAATGGCCTCTTTGGGCACCATGGTAACGTGCCTGGAAACTAAAAAGAGAAAAAAAGGGTTTCTAAGAATTTATCCTGTGTCAAGGACACCATTGCCAAGAGATTCTAAAATGCAGCACTTGTATTCTTTGCCTCAAAGTACAAATGTACAAGTGCTGAAACTAATTTTGGACATTAAATTACTTTAAAAAAATGCATATATGTATGCAAAAAGGTTTGATGACACCACTGTAAAATGAATAGATGAAGGCAGGTTTGAAGCTGAAAGATGTCTCAATTCCACTAAGTTACAAGTGGTGAGCCCATGCAACAGTGGAGGAGCGACGGTTTCACCCATCTAGGGATGACAGGAGATGAGTCCCAACTTCATGTGTTCCCTCTGTTACCTTATGTAGCTAATGAGTCATACAAAAATCCTATCTTGCTGGGCAGGGACGCTCCAAGGTATCTGTTAGCCCATGCAGTCTTCAAAGATGCCGCAAAATACCTTTTCTAGTTATCTGCTGAACATATCATGTACCTATCATACTAATTTGACTACACCCAAATTCAAAATTACAGGAAAGACCTTTATATTATTTATAATGAAGCTTAATCCAGATAAGGCTAAGGCACGCTTAGTGCGTGGTTCCCTAAATAGGAGTGGCAGGGTTCTCCTTGTTCCCTCTGAAGAAATAGCCTGGGGATACTTCTGGATCTGCTACTGTTTCTGGAGGCACAGTAGTATGGAATGCCTTCCAGTGGCTTCAGCTGATGGCCCAGCTGTGGCTGTACCTAGATGGGGTAGTCTAACTTCTTGTCTATGTTTTGGAAAGCTCCAGGTTAGATAAATGAAATATGTTATACTGAACTGTTATATGTGGGAGGTAGTTTAGAAACTGCAGCTAATACACAATGTGGGAGCCAGACTACTGAGTAGAACAAGGCAATCCTAGCATATAATACCAATCCTGGCCCAGCTGCCTTGGTTACTGTTTGGTCAGCCCTGACAACTCACTTCCTTTTTTATTGTCTTATCGCTGTCCTGACTCTTAAAAATTTTGCTTCTGTCCTTTTTTTCTTTCCTTCTAATATCTTATCTAATGTGTTAAAATTAATTTTAGATGTAATTTTGGTGTAAGAGATGAAGCTTTTATATTTTTTGCTTTTCTTTGTGGTACAAGAGGTAAAAATACAGTTTAGATTTCATTAGTATCTTTAGGCGCCAGGCAAAAACATTCCTCTTCTCTCCCTTGCCTTTGGCTAATTAAACAATCTATGTAGTCTTTTAAACTGGGGGGGGGTATTGTTTTTGTTTGTTACTATGTGATGTAGTTTTGTGTCTTTACATTGTAAAATGCCCTGTGATGCTCAGATGAAGGGCAGTATAGAGATTTTATTAATTAATAAGGAAAGGCTTGAGTAGAAAAGGGTTCGTTTTCTTACGGAATGAACAATTACAAACAGGTTGATCTTTGCCTGACTTTTTGATTTTTCAGTCTGATCCCTGCAGAGCTATGTTGTCTGAAAGATTCAACAGATGCATAAAGTATCAAGCTTGATTTCTAAAACTTTCCTAAAACCTGGTGCTCACAGCACCAATCCATGCACTGGACTCCTTCAGATGACTGTGCTTAGTTTCACAGAATCCCACCATGTAGTTGATCTTACGAAACTGTTTCTTGCAGTATCTGAATTAATTAACAGAAATGAAAAACTCTAGGGATTCTTTTCTATCTTGTCAACTTCAGCTAGCCATCCTTGCCTGACCTCTCCCTGCCCCCACCCCGCACCTTGCCTTCTCTTCAATTCCTGTCCTGTGTTCACCTCTGATCTACAGCACTATTAAGCTACCTGAACACAGAAATTCCTTGCTCCTTAGAGCTGGCAGAGTAGCCCACTTCCAGAATCGACTCACGATAGTGATGCACATTATAATTTCAGACTGAGAAAGATCTCCACCTAAAAGCCTTGTTCAAAGAGAGAGAGATGCCGGATTAGCTCACATGTTAATTAAGATGCAAGATTCAGATCTGTATGCCTTAATGCGATTTGATATGATTTCATACCACACTGATAACAGTGTGGTACTACAACTGATACAATGTTCAAAGGCCTATTGCAAGCAACAAAATAGGTGGATGCTGTACCGCTCCGGGCACTCTTGGGTGACCCGAGATCCAACTCAGTTGCGTCAATATGACTTGCCAGCATAATTAGAGAAATTATCCGTCTAGGTTATCCACTATAACCGCCAAATGGCGTATTTGAGAGCAGCATCAGAAAAACAGTGGGCTGGAGAGGACATGGTGAACACAGATAAGATCCACAGTGTCTTCGTCTGGGACTTCATTCCTTCATCATCTGGCCCATATAGGTCTTGGTATGCAGTTGGGGTGCTGTAGCTGCCAGTCAAACTGCTTCAGGGTCAGGCGGGCAGCATGAAAGCAAAGCAAAGGACATAGTACCGACACCACAAACTTTTCCTTCTGCTTCACTTGTGCTGTGCTCAGTTAGGCAACTCTAGCTCACACTTAAATAATCAGAAGTGGGTAACTGCCTCTCTCTCTCTCTCTCTCTCTCTCTCTCTATATATATATATATTCTAAATAAGGAGTAGCAGGTTAACGCTGGCTCTCCAGGAAAGTTCTTTGTTCAGCGGGGCTTACTCTTGGTTAAATCCTTAGCTGTGAAGCCACTGCTTTCAGTTTAGAAAAACTTAAGTTCCATTAACAGATCAACCCTTACCAGAACAGAATGAGAATGCTGCCAGGAAAGTAAACAACAAAACCTTTAGCGTTCAGCACTTTGTGCTTTGGGCAAATGTACAAGTATGCAAAGCTTAGCGTCACAATTAATTCGGTCAAACAATGATCCAGCAGATTGCACAGGGCGGGCGATCTTGCCAAATGCTACTCGGAATCAACATCTGTTCACAAAATCTCTGATAGCTTGGGATACTGCCGAGGGATCCAGAGTGGTAACATAACGGCATAATCATGTTTGTGTATCATGCTCCTTGTTTAATTCTACAGCTGTGAAATATGGGCAAGTTACAGTCAGTACGTTCAGTGTGGGGAAAAATTAATCTTAATATCTTCAGCCTGCTATATATGTCAAGCTGGAAATCTAGAAACAATAAAGCTTATAGAAAAACATCTGCAGCACTTAAGTAGAAATTCTGAAAGCTAAACTGTTCATGTTTTGTTTACGTCCTCTGAACAAGACAAAATCTATTCTTTAAATAAATGCCATCCTTTCCCAGATTGCTTTCAATCCTGAAAATAATGGTTCCTGAATTTTATACATACACATACACAGCGCCATATAAGCTACCAAAGGAGCAACCTGATGCCTGATTACAGGCAAAGGGCGAACAAGAGCTAGTTCTCCCATTCATTTTGAATATACAGGGGAATATACAGGGATCCATAGTGGCATATAAAAGAGCACATTTAACATAGAATGACCAGTGAAGGCAAGTTTAAAGTATGCCAGACTGAGCAATATATTGTAAGCTTTTCATACTTCCCAAATAAAGTAGTGTGATGAATGCTCAGAAACAAGCCAATCAACCCAAACCCGACACTTGTTTTCTAAGGTTTAGAAATGTTTTTTATGATTTTTTTGACGGCCAGTTGTGGCTTAGCTATTAAATCTATGCAAATGTGATTGTCACATGTGGCAAACTCTAAGTTGGGAACCTGTCTCCAGTTCATGAGATGCTTCATTTGAGCATCCTGGTGCTAATAAGGTCTCCCACCCACGTTCTCTGGACAACCCCCGCTCCCAATGGAGCAAAGCACATAAAGAGAAGCTCTTCAGCCACATTATAAAGAAGAGTGAGCAGCAGCTTACACACATATCACAATTCTCTCCAGCTACTGTATGCAATGTATTTCTAAATCACCTTATCCTGTGTCATGATATGAAGAGGCTGTGGTTCACCTCCTAGAAGATCCTTTCTCAGACACACATAATAAGAAGCACAATGGGACATTAACACTTAATTTCATTATTCAAATGGGCCTTACCTTTTTCAAGAGTCTGGCTCCATAGGTGAATATATAAAGGTAAAATGTAAATCTCCACCTGCAAATAAAGTAAAATATATTTATCTTGTTAACCTTGCTTAGGTTGCCCTGAGAACCTGCTTATAGGAGAGCATATAAATGCCCCCTAAAACTTGTATTTTATGTGTCACACATCTATAAATCAATATTTGGGCCAGAACTGGAATCTGATCAAAAGTTTAATTCACCCATCACAGCCAAACAAATAAATATATACCGTATCTGAGAGCCAGATGAAGCCAACCAAATTAAACTCAGGTTGGTTCCCCCCCACCCCAGCTAAATGCAAACAGATCAAAACAATGCCCATGGTAGTTAAGTTTGGCTCAGTAAAAGTGTACATTGCTGAGACAACGATTGCATACATGGGTCATATACATACAGTGCATACAAAAGAATCATGGTTTCCATTTATGTTAAAGTGTGACTACCTCAATAGCCATGTTAGAAACCCAGATACATAACCTAGGCTCCTTAATGGCTCCTTAAACCAGGGTTATAGTCGGCAAAACGGAATGTCTAGTTGCCATTTTTGGACCAGACGGCTTGAAAGTCACATTATTCAATACAACTTTTTGATTCCTGAAATTCAATCTGATTGTGCAGATAAAAAATAATGGGATAGAATTCTACAGGATGTGTTGCTAGTATGTGAAAACAGTCAAGATTCAAGGGTCCCCAGGCCTGCACCTCCAGGTGGTGGAGATGTCAGGTGCCATTCTGGTGCTCAGGCATCTTCACTTGACCGCAAGTGATTGACAGCCAGGTGCAAAATGTGCCTGCTGTCTGGCGAATTTCAAACTCTGCTCTGAAACACAAATGCACTGGGAAAATGAAGAGTTACCAAACAATGGATTCTAAATATCTCAGTAAAGCTTACTGTTTCAGGGGGACAAGTAACCTCTATTAATGGACTGTAAAGTACCCTAGAAGCATTTATACCAGTGGGAGACCAGTTTTGTCAAACAGTGTAAACATTTCAGAGTCAAAAGATGTGAACTGCACAGACAACAGACTGTAGATGAGCACAGACAACCATTTAATGGATTACTGCATGGAAACATAGGAAGCTACTGTATACCGAGTCAGCCTGTTGGTTCATCTAGCTCAGTATGTAAGGTTACCCTAGAAAATGGTCTGGAAGTTGCAGCTGCTGTTGATCTACCTAGCTTTCTTGCTGCCCAATGAGTATGTGTCAACACTAATTCTGTTGCTATTTGCTACAGTTGCATATATAAACTACTTGGATCCCCACAGTTGAAGAGCTGGTAACCATATGATTGTTCAAAGGCATTCTCTTCTTAAGGAAAAGTATGACGGGCAGATTAGAGCTTGTCATTACAATTTAGGATGCAAGCAAAAAAAATTAGTTCAGTGTTTCATCAGTATCTGCACTGACAGTGTCCAACTGTTCTTTTCTGTTCACAAATTGTAACTGGAATTCTGGAAGGCATCTGTTAGCCAGGAGACATACTTAGATTATATGGCATTATTTGATTGTCACAATTAGCTTTATTTCTTAAACCACCCTCAAGTTTGTATAAGTAGCTTCATATCTGGTTTCAGTTTTTCAGTCTTAAGCTTGTTGAGGGTGGTAATATTCAGTGTTGCTTCTGCCCTTCCAGTCCACAGTGAATAGAATTTTAGAAATATTTCTTGAGAATGTCCAGAGTTCTTGGCTTACTAAGTGGGAGTCAAACTTGAGTTACTCTGGTAACAGTGAGATCTAAGCTGTTTATGATTAACTTTGCACACTGATTTTGGCGGGGCCAAATTACCAAATAACTTAATCTTGATCCAGCTCACTGTGCCTGCTGTCTAAGTGTGGTCTCTCTAATGTACGAAGGCTTGTAATAGTGGCTGTGTATAGCCCTTGTGTTCAATGAACAGCTTTCAGCTTCATTATCGTCAAGTCTTGCAAATTAGGATAGAAAATGATATAGCAGTACAGTGGTACCTTGGGTTACATATGCTTCAGGTTACAGACGCTTCAGGTTACAGACTCCGCAAACCCAGAAATAGTACCTCGGGTTAAGAACTTTGCTTCAGGATGAGAACAGAAACCGTGCTCTGGCAGCACAGCAGCAGCGGGAGGCCCCATTAGCTAAAGTGGTGCTTCAGGTTAAGAACAGTTTCAGGTTAAGAACGGACCTCCGGAACGAATTAAGTACTTAATACGAGGTACCACTGTACTTGATAATTACTTAATCCTACCGTATTTTCATATGACTGTATGGTGTAGGGGTTAGAGTGTTGGGTGGAATCTAGACACATATAAAAACCGTTCTGAAAATGCTTTTTAAAAAAAGTGTTTTAAAAAATACTCTGAATTTTCCATAAGGCTCACCATCCCCACCTAGTGTCACATTGTATATTGAACTTAAAACGTTTTATTTGCAGCTGTATAGCTGAGTCCTTGGACTAGAACCTGAGAGACCCGAGTTTGAATCTCTACTCAGGGGGTGGAGACTGGGCCAGGGGGTGACCTTGGGCCAGTTGCAGTCTCTCTGCCTATCCTACCTTGTAGGGTTCTTGTGAGGATAAAGCAAAGAGGTGGAGAAGTTTTCACTCCACCCTGAAGCAGAAGAAGAAGAAGAAGAAGAAGAAGAAGAAGAAGAAGAAGAAGAATAGTAGTAGTAGTAGTAGTAGTTTGGATTTGATATCCCGCTTTATCACTACCCGAAGGAGTCACAAAGCGGCTAACATTCTCCTTTCCCTTCCTTCCCCACGAAAAACACTCTGTGAGATGAGTGGGGCTGAGAGACTTCAGAGAAGTGTGGCTAGCCCAAGGTCACCCAGCAGCTGCATGTGGCGTAGCGGAGACACAAACCTGGTTCACCAGATTATGAGTCTGCTGCTCTTAACCACTACACCACCCTGAGCTCCTTGGAGGAAAAATGGGATATAAATGGAATAAATAAATATTTCTTTTAATGTGACCACCCAATTATTAACTGGCGTGGCAAAGTGGAATCATATGGCACCTCTCGTAAATTCCTGATATAAGGTGTTGCTATTGTTATTTGTTATTTGGAGACCTGAATGGCTTGGAGCCTCCCAAATACTTACAACTAACAACCTGACAACTAACACCTTGAGATCAACTAGCAGCTTGTTTGTGCTGCAGCCAGTAGGTGATGGGATAGTTTCTCCACGATGGCACCCCTTTTGTATTTTCCCTCCACACTGTCATTGTTTTTACATCAAACAACCATGTGTTTTGGACCAGGACTTTCAGGGAGAGTGACCGAGGCTGAATGGTCATCAGTTCCTTTCATCCTTTGCTCTGCTGGTGCTGTTTTCTACCGTTTTAATTGGTTGGTGATTTGCTACATCCAGAACTGATAAGTCCTGGACTGATGTGGGAGAAAACATAATGAACAAAATAAATTCACCACTTTTCATTGCTAGTCAGAAAAGGCTCATTTCCTGAGGCTAAGGAGCTTGGGGCTCCTCAACCACCTGGATGGCAGGCAGGTGAGTTCACACCTGTTCACATGGCTCACACCAGCTGCAGACTTAAGCACAGTTTGCCAAAGAACAGTGCAGTCTTCTAAAATAAGCCCATATTAATACTGATTATCACTAATATCACCGATAATGTCAATGTAACAAGATCTGTGACGGCAAAACAATGGAAGGGTAATATTAAAGAAGATCTTCTCCTTCAATTATGAATTTAAAGCACGAAGGCTAAGATCCACTGTATCACCTAAAATGCTATAAACTGCTTGTACTTGTTTCTATTTTTGCCCTCTCTGCATGACTCAGGACAGGATTCAAAATGTTCTGAAACCAACAATGTGAAAAAGCTTTAAAATTACATATTGCAAATTGCGAAGAACAAAAAGAAGTCAGCAGGCTTATCTCCAAACAGCTTTAGAGACCAGAAGTGCAAGCACAAATGACATTTTAAATTACAAGTTGTAACTTCTGCAGTTACTTCCATAGCTGACCAGAAAGGGAAGCAAACAAAGTAGCCAAATCTGATAAAGATTTTGTAATTGTCATAGGGCTACATATACCCATGTGGTTATTTCAGGGGATTATGGGTGGGATCACTGGCACTGGCATCTCATAGACAATCCACATCAAAGCAAAGAACTCTCAGCCCATGGAATTCTCAGGATCATATTACCTTTGACACAGCAGATTGGACCCACTGATGAAGTCTGCTTTGCGGAAGTCAATGTATAAAATGCCAAAAAAAAAGGAGACAAAGGGTCGCTAAACACTTGGGGTAGTAGGCTGGAGCAACACAACCTGAACAATCATGCCTTCATTATGACACCATCTACTCTAGGAAAAACAAACAGACAAACCGTCCCCCCCCCCCAACGCTCTCTCTACAGCTAGTGCTTCAAATGCCAGGAGTCTTCTTTTCTTGCCAATTATTTTTATTGACATTCCATATTTTTTAACAATTTGTCACCAAGTTAATACAAATTCAATACAAATTTAAAAGTGGATTTCCCACCCACCCCAGATGTCCCCACTATTTTCCTTCCTCCTTTGCTGCTCCCAATAAAATAACTTTTCCAGCTATAATTCAAAATACATTCATCCCTTCGCCTCTACACATCATCTGTTCAATGGCTTTTATACATTGTTATAACCTGTCCTCAAAACAGTTGAGTAGAGTAAATCCTCTTCTATCTATCTGTAATAGTCGTTCATCAATTTTCAAACATTTCCTTCTGATTCCTCCTGAGTAACACTTTGCTTGAGAAAAACAGATAATGCTTCCTCCCAGACAACATACAAACATTCTTCCTTAACATGGCCTTGAACATTGCTGTCTGACATGCGGCCCCAGTAATAAACAACTCAGCCTCACTGGTGCAGTGTGCAGAGGGTGAAAATGAAACCCCTAGAATTTTTTGGTATAAATGTATAATATACATTCCTCCCCCCCCCAACACTGCCAATCTCCCAGCGTCACCCACCCTTCACATTTCGCCAAATTTAATCTTCAGTTTTACATACAACCAGCTCACTAATAAATAAACACAATCCATGTCTCTTCTTTTCTGTCTGAAAGTCTCAGAAGCTGTCAAGTTGGTATACACTGTGGTCCATCTTGTCCCTTTCACTGTTCTTCTTTCCAACTTTAGGCTTCAAGTGGGTGGGCTGGTGTAATCTCAACAAAATCCATATCTCTTTTCCATCCTCCTCCCTAAACTAATTAATCTTCCTGCAAGTCCATCCTGCTGACCCTCAGTTCCATTACATCCAACTCCACAGCTTATTCTCTTCTGAGTGCTTAACAGTCAATCCAGTTGTTACCAATCTTTTCTTCTTTACTATTTTTATTTCATAATACGAAGTTCCAAGGGGTGGTCAAAATCGCTCAAAATTCCCTCAAGGTTGTTACTCTCTATCTTCTTTCAGGTAAAGTCCTTAGTTATATATATTAAAAAATCCATTGCGAAGAGGTATCTTTAAAGTCCACTCTTCCCAAAAACTTTGCATTCCATTGCTTTAGGGGAGGGTAGATAACACAGATCTCGAAAAAACCATCACTCAAAGCATTGCCTCTCCTCCTTCCACCATTCAAGAAAAGCATAAATCAGCGATTTTCATTCTTTCTGATGCTTTCTCCTCCACCATAAATCAAGATCTTTTTTGGGGGGAGTGCCTCTTCACTTGCCAATTATGTCAGAATTCAAGGGTATTCCACAGCTTGCCGTGGTAGCTTGCTGCGGCTATCCTTGGACAGAGCCAATGAGCCCAGCGCCCTCACCTTTTCATCTGGGAGACAGGGATTTCCATCCCCGCTCACACACACACACAAAAAGGCATTAACAGACGACTGTGGTTGTGCTGTTTTGATACCCTCAAAAGGTTAGGGGAGACATGCCCCTTACCCCTCATTAATCTCCACCTGGGACCCCTCCTGGACGCTGGAGCACCCAAGAGGGCGATTTGCTGGGTTCACTGCAAAACAGGAAGTCCAAACGCCAGGAGTCTTGCTTCCCATACAACCTCTTAAGCAAATACTTAATATGCAAATCTTGAATAGGAAAATTACCGTAATATCAGGCACAAATGATATGTTCTGCAGGAAAGCTGTAAGTGGAACCTCTGGTGTCTGTTTTTACTTTAATGCAACACTGGGGAGGGAACAGATTTCATCAGATCCTGCATGCAAAGGTGGGTGAACAACCACATTTCTGGGAGTGATTCTTAAACTCTTTCTTCCCATGCAATCTAAATCCTCCCACTCTCAAAGATGCTGTCAGCTGAAGGGCAGGAGGATTAATTTTTGCATGATTGCTTAAGCATTAAAATCAGCAAGAAGGTGAAATGTCCAGAGCTTTTATCCAATGCAAAAATGGTTTTACTTTTCAAAATAATATTGGCGTGTATGATTAGAACTCTTGCTAATTGAGGTTCTCATCAATCACTGAAGTTAACTCTCTGTAAGTGGGTAATTTCATAAGAAGGGTTTTTTAAAAAAAGTATCCAGGGCTTTTTTTTAACCTTAAAATATATATTTTTGGATATACTTTTCATTGAAACTTTTCAATATACAATGCATTAAAAACCAAACTAATCTAAATAAAGAGGAAGAAAGAGGAGAAAGGAAGAAAGGAGAAAAAAATATAGAGAGAGCCCTCTATCAGAGGTAGATCTTAATCATAATCCCACACAGGAGTTTCCCTTTCTTCTCCCAGCCTCCCACCCTGGGAGATCCCTTCCCTGCCTCGCAGACAGACTCAAGTTAATTGCTAGCATGTAAATTTTCAAGAATACATGCTACTGATGTTAGGTAACCTGAGCCAGGCATTAAAACTGCTGAATCTTGAACTAGACAAATTTCACAACATGGCAGGTGTAGGGATCAACTACTCAAAATTGCTCATATTGCCCTTTTGATGCATGCAAGGGAAAGCTACTTGTGGAAAATAGGGACACTTGGAGGGTCTGTTATAGCCCCACTTTGCCTTGCTCACTTACAAGTGGTTTATTTAATGGCAGGAAGAATTGGACAAATTCATCACAATGGGTAAGAAGAGCAGGATTTGCAACAGCACTCTTTATGGGCCACGAGTCAGGGGAGATCTAGGAATGCCAAATTTGAAATTGCACTACGAGGCTCTTTAGCTAAAACATTAAATTCAAACTATGATATACCATGGGTACAAATCAAAACACTGCTCCCAGCTTCTGCTGTTCAGGCACTGCCATTATCATACCTTTGCTGGCCAGCCATTCATAAGGTGAACAACCATTTCTCAAAATGAACCTACTGATATGGAAGAGAAGAAGCACTATCGATAATTCCCATTTTGGACCATCCAAAATTCTGCTCAACAGTAAGTATAAACATTTTGAACGCTGCAGTATCAAAGGGATTTGCAATATCGAAGATTTCATCCACAGGGGGCAGCCTGTGACTGCATAGCATATAAAGGGGTAAACTGAAGGATGCAAAACTAAATTGTTCCAAATAACACAGGCAACGATGTGCATTAGCTGAAGAGAGGAGGGGATCTGTTCCCTAATGGTTTACAAACACTACTGTGCTACTATTTCACTCCCAACACAAGGATTTCACTTATGCTATTTGCATGAATTTAACAGAGCAGACCATGGGTACATCGGAGGGTATTAGGAAAGTGTGGGGAAACAATCTTAGGAACAGTGGGGAAAAGTTTGGTCAAACCCTCCTCTATATACCATTTCTGTGAGAGTACAGAAAGCTATCCTAAAATTAATATTGTGTTGACACTGGACTCCTGTAAACTCTCATATCTAGCAAAGAATGTTCCTCCTCTCTTTTGGCAAAGATGTGGCGAAAGAAGATCGCTGTGGTAGAACGCTCCTCTATCTCAAATGTTTCAGAAGGAGGTATTCTCAGAGATAAATAGCTTTACCGATCAGCCATTCCACTTAGATATTAGCTCTTTTCAAACAAAGATTTGCTTGCATTGTTATTGGCTGCAGCTCATTTACATAGTAGAAAGGAGAAACGACTCCCACAAAATGTGGACAGTACGATCAAATTTGGAACATTGCCTTGTCCAAACATCTGACCCAAAACAGGAGAGTTGGCCTAGATAGGGCGAAATGAGATCTGTTTGATGCAATATGATTCTCATTTATCAGCTATGTTAATACTCATGGAGACACTCCTTGTCGTCCAGCGGCCCACGCAACTATGTGGTGTTGCCGCAAACAAAGATTGCCATGAAGATTGTAGGACTCAAATAAGTTATTGCTGTGTTTACACTCAGCAGACCTACATTGTTTGTTGATGGTTGTGTTGCGTTCGAGACTTTATGTACTACTATGAAAATCAGTAACACTATATATATATATATATATATATATATATATATATGAACAAGGAGATGCACCACTGCAAAAGGCTCTTGTTAAAATATGCAAAGTAGCAGGTAACTTATGCAAAGCAAAATCTTTCTATTGAATTACCGTATTTTTTGCTCTATAAGACTCACTTTTCTCCTCCTAAAAAGTATGGGGAAATGTGTGTGCGTCTTATGGAGCGAATGCAGGCTGCACAGCTATCCCAGAAGCCAGAACAGCAAGAGGGATTGCTGCTTTCACTGCGCAGCTATCCCTCTTGCTGTTCTGGCTTCTGAGATTCAGAATATTTTTTTTCTTGTTTTCCTCCTCCAAAAACTAGGTGCGTCTTGTGGTCTGGTGCGTCTTATAGAGCGAAAAATACGGTATGTGGTTGGAGACTTGACTGGCTTCCGGTTTTCTTCTTGGCTGAGGATTTTAACAGTAGCTTTAATATTTTATAGTAACAGCATCACTTGAGACCAGTGTTATCCTAAGCCAACATACTCACCATGCATCTCTGAGATCATCAGAGG
The DNA here is from genome assembly GCF_951804945.1 of Podarcis cretensis. Taxonomy (NCBI): domain Eukaryota; kingdom Metazoa; phylum Chordata; class Lepidosauria; order Squamata; family Lacertidae; genus Podarcis; species Podarcis cretensis. The sequence continues at coordinate 113,247,897 of NC_137170.1, read as the reverse complement.
AAAATTTAGTGAGGCCCAAAACCCAAGGGTTGGGGGAGGAGGGAGAAGAGATACAACACAATACACTACATTTTTGTAGCTGTATGCCATCAATAATATAGTACGGCTGGATAAGTAGGCCAGAAACACGCAGTTGAACAAACAGGTTTCTTAAAAAATAAAATTTCATGAACCCCTCTCCAGCTGTTCCCAGCTGCCTAATTATTCTGGCCACCTGTTCAATCAAGGTCAGTTCAATGCAATTCTTTCCTAAGAGCGTATTTCTAGGAAGGGCTTTGCAAACACTAATGGATCTTGATCATCTGGAGGAAATGCAGCAAAAGTGCTCAGCAAGGAAGTACTTTGCCACGACTCAGCCATGCCTGCAAAATGCAGCATTTAAATTACAGTACAATTCTCAATTCGGAAAGCAGATTTTTAAAGAAAATAGATGGAGTAACAGGTTATCCAATGACTGCTGCTCATCTTTGGATTTTGGTCAATTTTCCCCTCCCCCAAAATTAGCTCCAGAGAGTTATAAGTCTCTCCAAAACAAGGTGGATAATGGCATGGCAAAGAGTGAAATGGCCATCACTAATCCTCTGCTGTTTGCAGAGGTGTCCACTGGATCAAAAGCATTTCTGTGAGTGCAAGATCACCATTTGGATAATTATAGCTTTTGCCAGGGGATTAAATTGGATTGAGTCAGGGCTTTTCCCCAGCTGGAACTTGCTGGAACTCAGTTCCGGCACCTCGCAGGTGAGTGCCATTGCCATTCTAAGAGAATGAGGGAGGTATTCATGGTGAGTTCCAGCACTTCTTTTTCTAGCAAAATAGCATTGGATTCAGCTAATATCATTTCAGTTTTTACACTTACCATCTAGCTTTATTTTTAATGGGCTCATTGTTCTGATTTTTGATTTTTTTAAAATCACTTGGGTGGCTTTGAATTCCCCTAACTGATAAGCAGCTAAAATGTAGTAAAAGTAAAAGTAAAGGGACCCCTGACCATTAGGTCTAGTCGTGGCCGACTCTGGGGTTTCGGTGCTCATCTTGCTTTATTGGCCGAGGCAGCCGGCGTACAGCTTCTGGGTCGTGTAGCCAGCATGACTAAGACGCTTCTGGCGAACCAGAGCAGTGCACGGAAATGCCGTTTACCTTCCCGCTGAAGTGGTACCTATTTATCTACTTGCACTTCATGCTTGTGAACTGCTAGGTTGGCAGGAGCAGGGACCGAACAATGGGAGCTCACCCCGTCGCGGGGATTCGAACCGCCGACCTTCTGATCGGCAAGTCCTAGGCTCTGTGGCTTAACCCACAGCACCACCCGCGTCCCTTAAAATGTAGTAATAGTATATAAATTAGTTAAATAAATTTAATAAAGTAGATAGGTGAGCCACAAAATGTTAGTAAAATATCTAACTCGTCAACATTATGATGGTTTGCAAATCAACCATGTTTTATACCCGCTTTTCTCTACCATTTAACCAAAAAGAATTGCCTTTTGGAAGGCATGGGGAGCAGTTGTGTAGTTTTATATAAAGACATCAGCTCTTCGAAGAAATGCAGAACAACTGTTTGGAAATCACTCTGGCTGAACAATCTCTACCTCCAAGGGCACTATATATTCCAAGTTAATTAGTCCCTGTGTCTTGCCTTCATGGGGATGAGAATGGGAGGAGAACAAAACTCACCCACAAAGTAAAGATAGCCAAACGGATAATCAGATGGATTTTGCAAGTGTGCTATTTGCTTTGAGCAATTCCTCAGAAACCCTGATGACAAGATCAGGGAGAGATTTCACTAAGCTAAGAGAAACAAAAAGTTATTAGAGCTGGATGGATGTTCAGCCGAAACTGAACAGACTGAGACCATCAAGGATGAAACTGACCATCCAAGTCAGCACTGCATGTTTATGGCAGGATCCGATACGCACAGGATCTGATATGCAGCTGCCTTGGGGGCAGGGAGCTTTAACGGGCATAAGGAGCAACAGCACAAAATAGGGAATTTCTGAAGCCAGGGCTGAAGTGGAGAGATCTGTTGGTCCTTTGGGTTTCTTTCTTTCTCCGGTATCGATCACTGGGGCATACTGGTAGCAGTGAAATGTTTAAGCTACTTATAAATCATCCCTGTCCTTTCTAACACTTTGATGTGTTCTTTACTCAGTGCACAGTATAGCTGCAAAGCGTGTCTCAAGTATGCTTGTGGAAAGTGTTGCCTATGAGCACGTTTATACTAGACAATCTTATTAAAGAAATATTTTTGGTGGGATTCAAAAATCACACTCCAATCAGTCTGTCTGCAGAAGCTTTGCTGTTTGCCAGATGGAACAATCCACCCTCTCCTCCCTGCATGATGATGGTATTATTATTATCTTTATGAAGGTTTTACAATGCTAGAAACTGAATATCTGCATTCTCTTATGGAACATGTTCAGGAGGGTTGTTTTTGAAGGTGTTCTGGTCTTCAACTTGCCAACTTATATTGTTTCATTGGTGCCACTAACACACATCACTGACTTACCCACTAGTCAGGGCACTATGCTACATACATACGGCTTAATACATAAAAACATGCAACAAAATATTAGAAAAGTATAGTGTGACTGCTAAAGAAATAGAAGGCAGCCAAAGCAGTTGGCATTAGTAAGTAAACAGAATTTACATTCGTGTAAAAAAAAAAAAGCCCAACATGTAGAATAAGCCTCTTAAGAGCCACACACCTTTGGATCAAAAACCATTGATCCAACAACAAAAAGCAGGATATAGATAGAAGGCCTTAAAGAAGGTAACTAATCTCTTTCCATATGTTCCCATGGAATAGGGAACGTGACACAACTAAGAAATTTTTCTGCCTGAAGCCACATGGCATCTCAGTTCATCAAGGTTGGGCGTAGGAGGATGGCAAAGGAGATAAGGCAAAAGTACTTATCTTTTAAGGAAAGCACAGGGCTCCAAGGAAGAGTCTTAGACATGCTTCGCGCTTCTCAAGTAAGTGACAGAGCTATTAGGTAAAGGTAAAGGTAAAGGTAAAGGTACCCCTGCCCGTACGGGCCAGTCTTGACAGACTCTGGGGTTGTGCGCCCATCTCACTTAAGAGGCCAGGGGCCAGCGCTGTCCGGAGACACTTCCGGGTCACGTGGCCAGCGTGACATCGCTGCTCTGGCCAGAGCCAGAGCCGCACACGGAAATGCCGTTTACCTTCCCGCTGGTAAGCGGTCCCTATTTATCTACTTGCACCCGGAGGTGCTTTCGAACTGCTAGGTTGGCAGGCGCTGGGACCGAGCAGCGGGAGCGCACCCCGCCGCAGGGATTCGAACCGCCGACCTTTCGATCGGCAAGTCCTAGGCGCTGAGGCTTTAACCCACAGCGCCACCTGCGTCCCTGTGACAGAGCTATTACTGCACACCATATATAATACGTCACAGCTGCCATTTAAACTTCAAAGTATTTCCTACAGCTGAAATGAATGGTAGATTTTCTCCCACTTCCAGAAACAGCCCCCCTCCCCTGTCAAGTGATCTTCCGGAACAATATTGTAGGAATAAAGAAAAGCCCCCACCCCACCTCCATTCAGGTGTCCAGAACTGCTGCCCACTCCTGGGACAGTGCAGCAAAGAGCCCCGGATTAGACCGTGTCAACTGCAGGGCTGGCTCAGGATATAGTGAGTCCTATGCCAGTCCAGTCCTGTCCCAGAAATGCCTTGTTGTGTGGGATACCAAAAGCAGCACATTCTCAGTCCTCTGAATAATAGAGAATAAACTGAAGTTATCAAGTTTTAAGTAATCTTAAACGCTTAGTCAAATCATTATATAAAGTTTAGGAGTCGCTTTATAAAGGGACAAAACTCTAGTAGAAGGATACATCCAGGTTTTTTTTAGAGAAACCTAAATGAAGCCTGCAAATTGCTTCTTTTGCTTTGCAGGTCCTCTCCTCCCAGGAGCACGTTTGGCATGTTGTTCATGCAAGAGAAGCAGAATAATCATCAGATAATTTGCCTCTACCACAGTGGAGAGACTAATGGGATAAGCAAGTCACTTTCCATCTTGATATGTTCTTCTAATACAGTGGGAGTTGTGGGGGAGGAATGGTGTATTTGGGTCTGTTAATTTTCAATAAGGGCTGTAACAAAGCCACATTCTGTGCCAAGTTGGCAGAGGGAGGAGGAGAACAGGAATGAAAGCAAATAAACCTGTTCAGCCCACGAAAGAGGCTATTGCTTTCTCAGAGATGACAAACATTGTAATCAGGCAGCTTCTTCCCAAAAAAAGGGGGGGGGGTAGGAAAAATATAGACATGTTAAGTTTTTAAAAATCTCCATAATCTTCTCTAAGACAAAATTCCAGGCAATGTTAATGGCTATGCAGTGGTGACAAGCTGTTATCTGCTTCACACACTCCGTGTCATAAAGAAGTGTTAGCTGATATAAGAGGACAGAGCAGCTTCCAGTAGACACAAGAAATGTTTTTTGTATATTGCAAGATAAAGGGACATCACCTGCAAGGTAAAAAAATGTAAGGTAAGGACAACACCTGCAGGAAGCTGCTAGCAGTGTATGTCCTCACCTTTTTCATCTTCTGTGGGCACTTGTTGATAAAGAACTATATGCCACTGGACTTGCATGAATGGAATTTCTCCCATTGTTTTACTTTCCCCTCTTCCCTGCACCTTTTACCTGGGGCCCAGTAACAAACCGTCCCCGAAAACCCAGAAACTAGTTGGTAAAAGAGATGTTTCCAGACCTTAGCCCCTCACGGTTGTAAGACCCCCTTAGCAAGTAACACGTGCAATTCACTCGCCGTGTATAACACATGTTTTGAAGGATTATTCTCTAAAACTGAAAAGCGGTGTCTTCTGAGCCGCAACAGTTATCGGGGAGGTGAAAGAAGGTTTCGAAAACAAGGCCACGTCGGGTACAAGTTAATTATTGAAAAGACGTTCAAGGGAGCAGTGAAACGTATGGGAGGAATGGTTCATGCTTTCTCGCCTGCTTAAACATTTAGCAGCCGTGTTTACCTCTTTAGTGCAGAGAAGAGGAAAAGCAGCCATTTCCTCCAAGTGCCCTCATTAGGATCTGGCTGTTCTGTTTAGGGTGGAACACTCCAGGGATTCATCAAGGCAATTACGCCTACCACAAATAGCAGGGATGCCCAACAGGTTGATCGCTATCTACCAGTCGATCCCGGTCGATCATGCCCCAACCCACCAACTTCGGCTCATTGCCCCCCACAATAAGCTCAACAATTTTGGCTCATCCTCCCCCAAAAAAAGCTCAACAACTCTGATCAATCCAATGGGTAGATCACTGCTGGTTTTTTAATAGTGGGAATAGATCGCAGTCTCTTGGAAGTTGGACGTGGCTGCTATATAGTATTGAAAGATGAGATGGGAAAGCAAATGAAAGGGCATTTTCTTCCCTGGCACCTTGAGCTTATTGCAAAATTGGCTTTGCTGCCCATCAAATTCTATATAAAGTTTGGGGAACAGGGGCCAAGACAACATCAACTCTCCTCTTTTCATAAGTACCATCAGTCTCTCGGGGGCCTACTCCGCAATCGACTTACATGTAGTATGGCTATTCCCCAGCAATTTTGCCTCCAGATCATGTCCATAGGCTGTTTTGGGCTAGAAACACTGAGCAGGAAAACTATATACTGGACCCAGGTGCAAATTCCTGCTTAGCCACAAAGCACAAAGTCTTTTCAAAGCCCAGTCTAACCTCTCTTGGGGTTATTGTGGTGATGACTAAAACAGGAGTGAATGATTTGCAGGCCACTGCTACCAAACTGGCCAACCTGTTGACAAAAGATTTGTAGCATAAGACACGATGTACGCAGGAAGGTGCATCGTGCTTATAAATATGCAAAATGCAGTATCTGGTAGAAGCCACAACACCGAAGCCACAGAACCATGAGAACAATTCTCATTCCAGGTGTTCTCAAAACGTCATTCTAATGTTGCTTTGTTCTTTCTTTCTTTCTTTCCTTTCTTTTTCTTTAAAAAGGTTGCACATTTGGAACTAACACAGGTCTCTGGATAGTAAGTTTCAATGAGACGGGGCTCCAATTTTCAGAAGTCTAACTACATGTTATGAAAAAGGCAAATAAGTGGCAAAAAAAAATTTGACTCAAAACTTCCAATTTCTTTTCAAAATTATATGGTTGATTTCTTCATATTCTGTTACTCACAAATCAAAGTTTTTTAAAAATTTTAAAGTGCCATAGTGCACTTTCATTCGTTGTCTTACAGGTCACTAAGCAGGAAGCAACAACAGAGGACATGAATATTACAAAAGCCCTGAATTAGAAACTGTGTTCAACTGAAGAGGCAGCTTTTCCCTACAAGGCCAAGATCACAGCAACTTAAAGGCACCTTCAGTAACCTCGGAATAATCTGAGAGGCGAGGGCTAGGCTCGAGTAGCACATTATGCTCCTGCACGTTTTATGAACCTTGGTTTTATAAATTATATATTGAATAGTTCTTTAGGTGCTTTACAACCTCATCTTATTTCTCTATCCAACTTATACGTTGGATACTGCCTAAAGAGTTGTATATTACCTGTTTTTCTATCTGATGAGATAATTTATAATAATTTTCTTAATACCTGAAATTCTAAAAATAAACTGGTTCGAAATCACCATTCCCTTACCTTCAACATTTATTGCACATTTTCATATCCTCCCTTTCAGGACACAAATCCTTCTGTGGTAGCTTACAAGCTAGCAACCACTACGTAGAATGAAACCACAGCAAACAATACTAACACATTAAAAACTCAATAGGCCCCTCTCCATTGAGCAGTTGATGGTACTGCGCTCTGTTGGGGTGGAGTGGAGAAGGGAATGTCTAGTTGGAAGAGGCCCTGAGGTGGACTTCATTTGCCCTCTCCCTCCTATTTTGACTGGTGCCACCCCTAATGGTGGTACTGATGGTACAGCCCCTTCTCCACCCCCCAATGCAGCATAAGAGCACCCCAGTTCACCAGCAAAAATGACTGCTGCTGGCTCAGCCACCTTTCTACTTAGCAGCAGTGTCCCACTCCTATGGTGTCTGGAAGCATGGCAGGTTCACTTAAAACAAAATCTGCTTAAAATATTAGATCTAAGTGTTCATTCTGCCCTGATTAAACCTGCTAGCATAGAAATTTAATTCAAATTTTTGGAAAGCGATAAGAATTCAGCTGACAAATCTGAGCGCAAGGAAATCAGCTCCTGAGATTTTTAGGCAAAATAAAAGAGCTTGCTTGAAATAGACTTCAAGAAGAGAGGCATAGGGCAAATCATTTTATATATTTCCATTTTCATTTGTAAAGCTGGATTTGACCCGTTCCTCAACATATTAATAATGGGGCTACTATGGAAACTAAGCACAGGTAACAGTCTACCCAATGGTCAGCAGCCAGGAGACCTGGCAGATCAATGAAACTAGAACAAAGTAATGATAGTGTAATAATAAAGTTTAAGGTCTTATATATATAATAAATGTTCACAAATGTACCAACCAAGCACCTACATAGATAAGCACAGGAAGACCAACCTGAAACCATTTTGACTCCCAAGCTAACCAAATGTTTCTCTGCAAGGAGGGAGGAGGTGAAAAAAACCTTCCTTGTTACAGGAATTGGGTAATCACCATTTCAAAGGAATGGGCAGACTACCAAGAAAGGCAATCAGAAAAGGCATTATCAGATAACCTGGCAGACAGGAAAAACAACAACATTCAAATTTCTGTTGTAGACCACATTTTCTGTGATATAGGTATGATGTTTGTGGGGGTGGTCTTGGGTTACACCCCTTCTGTGATGGATGGATGGATGGATGGATGGGTGGTCTTGAGCTCCAGGGCAGGGAATTTAAAATGTCTATATAAGGGCAGGCACACCTTTGTTCTGGGTCCTCCTCCTTTCCTGAGTGTGAAGGGAGCACCCTGTTGCAACAGATCAATAAAGATCAGGCTTACTAGCTGCTTTGCTTTTCAATATTCTCTGGTTGGCCTCTGTTATTTTCTCCTACCAATAGGGGACCCACGTAAGGACTCTATGCGGGCTCTTGCATACCCCATAAGCGAAAAAGGGCAGATTTTGTTTACAACAATAAGCCATTTTACATCCCTACCCCACAACTGACAACATGCTCTTGGCTGGCAGAGGCTAAAAATCACAAGCCAGGAGAGCATCCTAGGTGGGGGCAGCAGGAAAAAAGTTGTTTAGTCTGGCTCCTTATAGCTGCTAAGAAGATACAGCTAAAATACAGATACAGCTAAAGCAGGTAACTGACTGGCAGTCAGGGTTTAACTAAATTCGGCCCATAGGTCTCTAATTTACCACAATTGGCATAAGGGACACTATAATCACCCTATTAAGTAGGTTCTGCTAAGATGAATCCCAGGCCACCTCAATAGCTGCGGCCAGCCTTGTACAATAGCTAGCACTGAGTTTGGATGCGGGGAACCAGATAAATGACAAATCTGTTCTCCTTATATCCTGGTTCCTTTACATAGCTAGAAATTACACCTGATTTTCTCAGCTGTGTTTGAAATGATTTTGCAATCCACATGCACTGCAGTTATGAAGCAATGCTGTACTGTGAGAAGCAAGTGGGGAGGGAGCCTATCCTTGACTTTGGGACAAAAATAAAAAATAAACAGTGGAGCAAAACAAAGAATCCGGATTGCACAGACCCCAAAAGGGAAAGGAGGGAGGCAGGAACAGTTCCTTACAAGCTTTCGCAGAACCTTCTCAGAGTGCTCGGCTTTTCCTGATTGCGTCTCTGTCGAAACCAGCGCTGAATACTGCGAACGTCCCAATCCAGTTGCTTGGAAAGCCCTTCAAGCCTCTTCTCGTCTGGATGCTACCAAACAAACAGGGAAAGGATCAAGAGAGGCACAAATACAAGATGGGTGACACCTGGCTTGAGAGCAGTACATGTGAAAAGGATCTAGGAGTCTTGGTTGACCACAAACTTGACATGAGCCAACAGTGTGACGCGGCAGCTAAAAAAGCCAATGCAATTCTGGGCTGCATAGGAGTATAGCATCTAGATCAAGGGAAGTAATAGTGCCACTGTATTCTGCTCTGGTCAGACCTCACCTGGAGTACTGTGTCCAGTTCTGGGCACCACAGTTCAAGAAGGACACTGACAAACTGGAACGTGTCCAGAGGAGGGCAACCAAAATGGTCAAAGGCCTGGAAACGATGCCTTATGAGGAACGGCTAAGGGAGCTGGGCATGTTTAGCCTGGAGAAGAGGAGGTTAAGGGGTGATATGATAGCCATGTTCAAATATATAAAAGGATGTCACATAGAGGAGGGAGAAAGGTTGTTTTCTGCTGCTCCAGAGAAGCGGACACGGAGCAATGGTTCCAAACTACAAGAAAGAAGATTCCAGCTAAACATTAGGAAGAACTTCCTGACAGTAAGAGCTGTTCGACAGTGGAATTTGCTGCCAAGGAGTGTGGTGGAGTCTCCTTCTTTGGAGGTCTTTAAGCAGAGGCTTGACAACCATATGTCAGGAGTGCTCTGATGGTGTTTCCTGCTTGGCAGGGGGTTGGACTCGATGGCCCTTGTGGTCTCTTCCAACTCTATGATTCTATGATTCTTCTATGATTCTAAGAAGTCACGCCTTTACTGACATTTCAAATGACACAGGATAGCATAAGGTCAATTAGTAACTACAATGACTAACATTCCCTCAACCCGGTTGGAGAAGATTGTTTTAGCCCATAACTAAACTTTATTTGCAGACTGTTCTTCATCAGTTAGGTAGTGATCCCAGAATATCGGAAAACAAACAGTTACAAAAGCATAAAGTTAAAAGCATCATTAAAACTAAAACATACTGCAAGCAGGAAGTGGCCACATTGGTTCACCCCACATTTCTGGGGTTTAATTTATGTATTAAAGGTATGTGTGTGCGTGTGTTTTAAAGTTTGCAATAATGCTCCTAATGTAGGCATATTACTTGGGTATAAAGCCTATTAATATTTGTGGTGCGTTACAAACTAAGAGTGCTATTATAAAAGGCAGCTCTGACAAAGAGCTTCCAAGTTTTGTAAGCTCTTCATTCAACAGCTGCATGTAAAGAATGTTCTTAAAAGCTGAGCCATATGTTCAGCAATATCACATGTTACAGTTGCACTCCTTTAGAATGTGCATGTATGGGGTGGGGTGGGGTGGAGCAGGTGGAAGACCCACCTGTTTAATGTGACCCTACAAACAGGGAGGAAAAACTCCTTGGCAATGCAGGTTGCGATCTTAAATATGCCAAGGTCTGCAACTGGTGCAATAAATGATAATAAAGAGTGAATGAAGGATTCTAAGTATCCTGTCTGTTTTTCTAAGGCAGTAATTCCTGTTGCACAGCAGAAAGCTTTAACTGAGCTTCTGGAGGGCCACCATACATGGGCAGTGGGCTGCATTGAAGTTAAGAATTGAATCAGAATGAGATTTGCAGGTGGAATAAAGGTACCCCTGCCCGTACGGGCCAGTCCTGTCCGACTCTAGGGTTGTGCGCCCATCTCACTTAAGAGGCCAGGGGCCAGCGCTGTCCGCAGACACTTCTGAGTCACGTGGCCAGCGTGACAAGCTGCATCTGGCGAGGCAGCGCAGCACACGGAAACGCCGTTTACCTTCCCGCTAGTAAGCAGTCCCTATTTATCTACTTGCACCCGGGGGTGCTTTCGAACTGCTAGGTTGGCAGGCGCTGGGACCGAGCAGTGGGAGCGCACCCCGCCGCGGGGATTCGAACCGCCGACCTGACGATCGGCAAGTCCTAGGCACTGTGGTTTAACCCACAGCGCCACCCGCGTCCCTGCAGGTTGCTAAATCTGCTAACAGGCATACAAAAAAGTATGAACGATTTCAGACTTACCTGGAAGCAAAGAATAATGAAGAACAAGAACAAACTGTCCTTTGTGGTTTTGAGATTCTGTTCCACGATAGTGCATGTACCTTTGTGCATGTACCTTGTTAATACATCTAATCATCAGCTTAACACTGTTGTTCCAATCTTGCAATCTTTCTATCTGATCAGTAGTTTCAGACAAGGACAAAGGTTGCAGAAAGTTCAGCATACACACACACACACACACACACATATATATATATATATACATACACATATACTCTGTGTGTGTGTGTGTGTGTGTATATATATATATATATGTGTGTGTGTGTGTGTGTGTGTGTATAAACATACATATATACCGTGCAACCCACATCCCAATCTTGGATCTTGGAGATGAATTGCACTGGGCCCCTTAAAACATTAATCAGTTCTTTTTTACTGCCACCTTGAGCTAGGTGACTGGGTCTTGAAGCACTTTCATGCAGCACTCACAATGTAGCATCGCTCCAGCGCATTAAATGGTGGCCCCCAGAGCCAGACACTCCCCAGAGCACTGCTACCAAACAGTAAGCCCATCAGGAAGTCCACCAAATGGCATTTTGCCAAGGGGCCCACTCCAACCCAAGTTATTTCATATTTCATGACGAACCTATCCCTTATCCCAAAGTAAACCATTTTTTTAGGTGCATACTGTACCTTTGTAATTGCAGTGAAGACTTTTTCAAGAATAGCATTAGGCTGAGCTTTCCGGGGTCCATTGGCCTGGACTTTTAGGCCTAAGGCACATGGCTTGGCTATAAACCTACAATGTTAAAAAAAAAAAGTAGAGGAAAAATAAGGCATTAGACACAAGTGGTCAGATAATCAAAACAGCTCACTGCAACTCATTCACATAGCAGGAGAATGTGTTTTCCCAGTATGTCTCAACTGGCCCCCTGCCATCAAACTTATTCAGAGAGGATGAAAGCGTGTTGCAGAAGCTAAATTGTAAATAATAATTATAGAGTATTACAGAGGCTGATTGTCCACTTCTGAAGCTTTACTCCACAGATCCTTGTGTTTCTAGCTGAAGATTTAGAGAAGTAAAAAAAAAAAACCCCGGAATATTAACCTCTGCTGCTGTTGCTTGTAACTAAAACAGAAAAGCTCACAATTACAGAGGAATTCCTGGATTACACTAATGAACAGAAGAGAGCAAGTCAAATGCTGGGTTTAAAGACAGAGAAAGCTTAACACCCAATAGGAATTTAAGCTCATTTTCAGAGAGGTGGCCCGAGACAAGAGCAGTTTCTCTCCTTATACAAAAGGGAAAGCATTTCCGCATTAGCAGACAATGGCAATATCCACATACCACATAGTAGCCAAATACACACAGAGACAAAATTGTGCCAGGGCATTCCTGGGCTGCAGCAGAAATTTATCTCCCCTAATCAGGCTTCTCTTGGCTGACTGGGTATTCACTGCATCAGAACAGACTCTCTCCCTCTCCCTCTCAGTGGCAAAAGCCAAACACAGATGAATTCAAAATGGATAAGCAAGGACAGTGGCTAACATAAGCTATGTTCAATTCATATCCCAAAGCAGCTAGATTAGGAAGCAACCTTCAGTTTTGCTCCGTGCCTTCAGTTGCAGAGCCTCCTACAAATATGCCTGGGCAGGACTCCAGGCCCCTATATCAGCTCCATGATGAGCAAGCAGCTGATAAAAGGCTTCTCGCATCCAACTTTTGAGTCCTACAAGTTGGGGAAAGCTTCAGCATATCATGTTAGCATTATTGGTGTGGGAGACTTGCCAGAGGGGTGGGGTGAAATAGCTGGCAATCCATCATACAGAAGCAGCTTAGATCCAAGGGTGGGGTGAAGTCTATCACTTATTAATTAAATAATAAAACACTGCTGAGTCACAGCCAACAAAAATCAAATCAGATATTAGAATGGAGCTGTTGACAACACTTCTGTTTATCAGTGAAGCCCGGAGACCTCCACTGAATGTAAAGAGACTGCCGACTGGGGAGGAGGAGGCGGTTATAAGCCAGCACTGGTTCCCATGATCACAACACTTTAGTCATGAGCCAGAGCTTTCTTGCACCATTGCAATTGCACCAATTGGCAATTAGCTGTAATTACTTATTTTATATCTCTACCCTGCACTTTGTATTTATAATTGGTGCTTTTGCTGTGTTGCACAGGGCTGGAATTTTATCCTGGTTGATTAGCAGATCCACAGCTGGAAGGTGGAGATATATATTTCTGGGCGATGATGGAGAGGTGACATTCCCACATTTTCCTTTTCTGTGCAATCTGAAATCAAACTGCATGGGCAGAGGGACAGATATTTGGAGGTGCTGGTTGTTATGTACTGAAGTTCTCACCCTGGGCCAGCAGGGGGATACTGTAGATAGTTATGCAAATGAAGGATCGAAAAGTGACGTTCAGTGATTAGATAGTTTGCAAATGAAGGATCAAAAAGTGATGTTCAGTGATTGGATAGTTTTAGAAAATGGCAACAGTTACATTGTTCTAGAGCTCTATATAAGCAGGCTGACTGAGCTCCTCAGTTAGTTCTGTTCCAGCTTACAAATAAAGAGCTGCTTGGAAGAATTGCTGTGTCGTCTGATATGTTCGCCCACAACTTAACACTGGTGATCAGGATAACTGGGATTTTCAGGCATTGTCAGTTTTGCAGGGAGCGTCTCCATCACATCATATGTTAGGTGTTAGGTAGGAGAGCATGCACTGAGGTAAATGGCCTTGTGGGCCAAATTAAGACCCCTGCTGGACGTAATTAAACACACAGTCCCGAGGTCTCTCCCCCCCCCCCCCGCCCCACTCTTCACTGTCTTTGTTTCCTGTCTATATTTAGCACCAAGTTCACAGGGGCTGTCACCATAGGCTGTACTCCACAGGGGAGGCTTTAATGCAAATAGTGTATCAGTCCCAGAAAATCTCATCTGTAGTCCTAATGCCTAACACAACACATACATAGACTTCTCCACAAACACCTATGGAAATGCAGCTCCTTCTCAAAGATAGACAGATAAATAGACAGACAGATAGATATATGGGGGAATGCAAGTGCATCTTCCCTGCATTAGCAAGCTAAATTCCATGCTGGCCACATCCAAACATCAGCTAGAACCAAATGCCACTTTTTGTCAAATGGCTTTCACGGCTATGTGCAGTGGGTCAGACTCCTCCATTGTAATGAGTGACACAATTCACTCAGGGTGTGTATGGGTGTGGGTGTGGGTGTGTAAATATATATATATATGTATATACACACATCCACTGTTCCCAAGCATTTTCTCTGCCAAGGCGTAAATCAAGATTTTCTGGATTTAAGCTATAGCAACTCTGTTTAAAAGCACCTGAGAATATCAGATAACTACAGACGCAACTAGAATGAGCACCAAATATAGCAGATCCTTTCAATATTTCACCAACTCATTTGTCTTTCAGGTTGTTCCCAGGGAGATAACAAAACCTCAATTCTGCTTGTTAATGTTTTTTGAACACTAATATGGATGCTATTGAGCAATCTAAAGTCTTCTCAGTTTTTAATTTAAATCCTCCAATTTAAAAGACTTAAGATAAATGACCCCAGCGTACTGCAACCTTCATAAGTCTTCAAGGAACTCAAAAGAAAAAATCCAATAACTCTTTTCCATTTGACTCATTGGACACAGAACATAATCTGCTTTAAATTCTGTTTGCAATGCAAAGGGGTGAGGTTCATTCAAAATTACCTGCCAACTAGACAAGGGTTCCACCAAAGTGTGGTCCATGGACCACCAGTGGTCCATCAGCTTCATTCAGGTGGTCTGCAGAAGTAATGGGGCAGTAAGGTGGCTTTGCCTTCCTTAGAGTATTGATGTCATGGCTGGCAGAAAGATAGGGAAAGGCACAGAGCAAAGAGGCTAAGAAGGCAGTTGAAAGGAATGGAAGGTGGGAATGAAGGATGCAGCCACAAAAAAAGGGAAGAAACTAAGAGAGGACAAGCACGGTGCATTACAATTCTGAAACAGGCAAAAAAATCAAATGGTCCACCAAGTCCGTCAGCAATTTTCAAGTGGTCCGGGGTGTGTATGCCTGGGACCCACTGAGCTCCATGTGCAGGAGCCCATCATGTGCAATATAAGCTGTTGAACGTATTATCTCCAAGAAGGGAGATGTGTTTCATATGTGAAGGATAGTCAAGTTTAGTGTAAATACAACTCCCTCACTGGGTGATGGCCATCAGCAGCCTTAAACTAACCCCCATGAAAAGAAACAACTTTGCACTTATTGCAAAGTCTGTCTGGGGTGGTTCAGGTTTGTAGATTTAAGACATAATGTGATTTCCTAAAGAGCAAAGGGATGGAAAAACAGAGGGCATGATGGGGAGAGAGTCTCTCTCATATGAAGTGGCATTTCCACTGGTATTTTGAAAAAGACATGCTGTTCCTTTTCCAACAGTTTCACAGCAGATTTCCTCACATTGCCTACATTCTGCTCGCTAAAGGGCAGACTTTTGTTTTGGATTTGTAATTGAACTAATCAGGATTTTAAAATAAAAAATAAAAAATGAGACAGTTACCCAGAAAGAAGAGGGTTTTTTTTTTCTAAATTACTGCAGGTCACCAGATTAAGTCCAGCGTTCAAGGATATTCCCCCACCCCGACTTCTAGATATGGAAAAAAACATTTATTCAAACACACAACAGATATCACTGTGCCCTTAGTCAAGTCCTTCTATAGTACTGCTTATGAAATAACTGGTAAAATATGCCAGATATATCTGAGTAGCTTTTATATTAAATGTAGGGCAAATCACAAATGCTTGCGGATGGGGATGGCGCTTTCAAGAATTACATTTGTGGGTGGGATGAGAGCCTTAAGTGGCTCAAGCTCATCAGCTGTACGCCATAAACATCACAATTATAACAAATAAAGGCTTGATATATCTCGCTTTGCATGTCATGAGTCTATATATATTATATATTAGTTTTACCTTTTAAGTTGAATTACTGAAATAAATGAACTTTTCCACAATATTCTAATTTTTTGAGTTTCACCTGTATGTACTTAATAGATACAATACACACTTTAAAAGTCCCAGCCTCCTGCTCCATAGCCTATTTTCCCCAGATGTCCATTCAGTTGCTATCCCAGGCACTCATGTTCTCACCTTCCAAAGCACTACCTCTCTTATTCCATCTCTCCTATATCTTTACTACCCACAGCCACCCATTCAGACACTAAAGTTTCATATTTTACCTGCCACACTCTGAAAGTAGCCTGCCTACACTCCTTTCCTTTTCATACTTGATATCCAAAAGTCACTTCCAAAACCCCCCACCTCTCAGACACACACATGCACGCATCACCTATGGTAAATAGAAAAGAGAAGGCAATCACCTATGGTTCAGCTCCCAAGCTACTATTTATGGCATTACAGGCAGACTGGATAGCAGCTAGGGTGGCATTCAACCAACTTTTACTCGGGGTAGATCCACTGAAATTAAATGGGCCATGACTAACTGGGTTGATTAACTGCAATAGGTCTACCCTTTGCAAAGATTTGTTGAATACCACCCTCAATCTGCTTCAGAGGATTGCTTAAGAATAAGAGAGGAAGAGGGAGCATGTGTGAAAATCCTGAGGTTTTTTGGAGAGCAAGGTCAAGATAACAATTCAGCAAGCAACTTGAACATCAGTTGCGAGCAGAAAGCTAAAGATGGCCACAGCCATACCAGCGTAGTTGCGCTTCAGGGAACTACGTAATCTTTGTGAAAGAACAGGCTACTCATTCCATACTTGCTAGCGTTTCCAGGCTGTAAGCCACAGGAACAGTTTGCTGACTGCAGCAATGCAAGAGGTATGAATCGGAATCACCAAATCTGAAGGGGAAATTGTAGTCCTCGTCAGATGCAGAAAACAAATCATTAGCCTTCCATCCAATCTTGCCTTTCACTTCCAAGCCTACTTCCCTCTTGCATAGGGAAGCCATTTCACCTACACCGTTTACTACAACTTGTAGTATCTTGCCCCAACGAGCACAGCTGGCAGAGGCCAAAAGATGCTGAATCCTAAAACCCCTCCAGCAGCATGGCTAGAGGATTAGGATTGCAGCTTTGATGATGGAATTGTTTTTATCTTTGGAGTTGCTTCTGCTGTATACCTTGTCAGACACGTTGAGTGTCTCTTTCGGAATAGAAAGGTGGGGCAGAAATTATTCAACAGATACAAATGTTGTAAGCCTACATTCATAATTGTTAGAAAACAATTTTAGAAAAGCACATACAGATGTATTGCAAAGTCAAAAATTAATACTTCACAGCCAGCTGGTGAACATCTGATGCAATATCTAAAAATAAATAGCTCTTTAGGCGTACGTTTTCCAAAACAATTGGGGTGGAGAAGAAACATTTGCTCATTTGTGCTGGTCTGGATGTTAATACTTCTAATGCATTTAACTCAGCATATCAGTGCTTTATAGGAGGAATCTTGAGTATTTATTCCTTCTTTTCTTCAGTGAACATACCACTGTGCTTGTCACACAAGTGATCTGAAACCAAAGGCTAGGAGACTCATTATTTTTGCTATAGGAATGCCACCAAAGATTAATAATAATAATAATAATAATAATAATAATAATAATAAATTTTTATTTATACCCCGCCCTTCCTGGTTCAGAAAACCAGACTCAGGGCAGCTAACTACAAATTTAAAATACTTAATTGATGCAACAAAAAAACAGCATAAAATACAGTATAAAACGTGAATAACAATAAATTTAGAATTCAAAAATCAATTTAGGGGGGAAATCCATCCAATAAACATTAGATGATCACCAGGGCTAGTTGGCCAAATTAGTCCTATTTGGGCCAGTGAGGAGACCAGGGAAGAATTAGCTGTGGGATCCCAGAGAGGGTAATCTTCATAAAAAGGGGAGAGGGAGGGAAGGAAGGGGAATAAAAGATCAGACTAAGTTCAAATTGAAAGCCAGGCAGAAAAGCTCTGTCTTACAGGCCCTGCGGAAGGAAGTTAAATCCTGCAGGGCCCTGCTCATGGGACAGAGCTTTCCACCAGGTTGGAGCCATCACTGAGAAGGCCCTGGCCCTGGTGGAGGATAATCTGACTTCCTGACCCTCTCTGGCATCTTATTCCCCTTCCCCGGCTGCCTGGCATATCTGAACGGAGACAATGTCCATACTCCTAATGCTACATCCCCCACAGTCACAGGTCACGGGGATAGAGTACGGGTGGGGATCCCATTGCCCTTCAGATGTTACTGAACTACAACTCCCATTATCCCTATCCACTTGTCATTCCAATTGCTGCTGGAGGGAGTTGTGTCCAACATCTGGAGGCCCACAAGTGCCTCACCTCTGACTTACGAGTTTCAGGACCCCAAAGGATGGTGCAAATGCTTGCAACAGTTACTCTGTGTCTGGATTCTCTTGTAAAGCAGCTTGGGGGCAACATTCATGATAGGTCCAAATGGCTATCACGCACTCCATCTCTTAAGAGTCAG
This sequence comes from Podarcis cretensis, assembly GCF_951804945.1. Lineage (NCBI taxonomy): Eukaryota > Metazoa > Chordata > Lepidosauria > Squamata > Lacertidae > Podarcis > Podarcis cretensis. The sequence goes on along the minus strand of NC_137170.1, from coordinate 113,229,557 downwards.
TTCAGGTGTGCAACGAGCCACATGGTACCTGCCTGAAGCACAACCACACAAGACTCCTCCAAGATTCAAGCTGTTTGCATGAAGCTGCTCACTGTGCATGCAGTTCCATCAACTTTAATCACACAACAGCAAATGCACAGTGGTGGGTGGGAAGACTGGGTTTCAGGGACAACCCATATAAAACTTTATGCATCGAAAGGGAGGGAGGGTGTAGCGAAGGTCTGGCTAAAGATAAATAAAGCAATCTGTTTTTAAAAAGATGGAACAAAAGATGCCTTTTTAAAAGTGGTGTGATGAATATGGATGCACTTGGAGCAACATAGTGGAAAGACACAACGCTGAAGGGCACAGAGAACTACTTGCCCTGTGGAACTGTCTCCGTACACCTGGATTCTAAGCTACCTGCATCCATGAATCAGGTCCAACATGGATGGGTGAATCCTCAGAACATTCACCGTGTGCCCACTGTGACAACTATTACCTTAAACACTTGCTTAGAAGGGTAGGAAGAGAAAAACAGCATTTCACTATTCTTCTACCAAACAGAGGAACGGATTCCTTCTTTGGAATTCTTTTACCTGAAGGAAAAGTGCTGGAAAAGCTATTCATGATTTTTACAATTATGACAAGACAACAGTGTGCCATACTCCCTAAATGCATATGTAATCCTTTAAGACGAATAAGAGTTAGCTTCATAATTGATACAGTAGGAAGAAGGCATATAGATTTAAGATAAATGCTCTTCCTTATACAATGGAAGTATATATATATAGAGAGAGAGAGAGAGAATATTATATTTGACATTACAAGTACCTTAAAAATATGAGTCATTTTCTTGACATCTGCTATTTTGTGCCACTATCACTCCCTCTAATAGGGAACTCAAATGATGAGTGCCAATTAGAGCCAAAACGGGACTACAGAAAAAGGAACATTTTGTGTTAGTTTGAAAAGAAAAATGAAGGAAACTGGAAAGAGGAGTGGAATGTTATTACATCTTGTAACTGAGGTAGCCAATGTGGTGCCCTCTATATGTTGGACTACAACTCCCATCTGCCCTGGCCAGCAGGAACAATGGGAGTTGATGTTCCACATCTGGAGGGTGCCATGTCTGATGGTATCCTGGAGAACGGATTTAGTGACTGCAACGCTGGGCAGAAGATAGGATAATTATGTGTTGCAACATTCTGTTGCTGGTTTCACTTGAATTCTAAAGAATCCAGGTTCAGACCTCTTGTTCGTGGCTTTTTGCGAGAAGAGGGGTAATCCACACTTTGGTAATGTGTTTTAATAAATGAATATTATGGAAGACAGAATTATTTCATGTATGGCAATGAACACAGCTGCATGAGATCTCGTTTATGAGATCCCATTGGCAATATTCTTTTTTATTGATTTTATTGATTTTTTTTATTGTTTTTTATTGTTTTTTATTTTTTATTGGTTTTTATTGAAAGCTGTAAGTTTTCAGTATTATTTTTTTTAAATATACAGTATGGCAATTTAAAACCAACCAACATTATGTACGGGCTAACCTATAAAACTTGTAAGGTCAGATAGGTATTGTTAATAACCACATTTTGTCAAGAAAACTTTTTTTTTTTCATGGTAGCTTCTGGCAGTGTCAGAAACAGCCTTTGGAGATTTTTAGGTAATTGCTTCTGAAGTGCCTGCCTACTCAGGAAGCATTCCAAATGTATCATTTCAGTGATTTCAGCATGAAGGAAGTCTAACTTGTCGTGTGTACTTTTGTGACATCATCCCGTTTGCTACATCACCCTCAATTACTAAGTAGCACTTTTCTATGTTCAAAAGTGCTCACCTCCAAATAGGTATGCATGGGATTGCAGCAAAACTCATCTGCACTTTCAAGCGTTATTGTTTAGTATCTTTGCATGTGTACAAAGAGCCAAGCAAAATTCTGTCTCCTGTGAGCCAGATAATTGTGTCAGGCAAAAACGCTATATAAGCTATATGACACAAAGCTGTGAATTATACACCTGGACTGAATAAATAACCCCACAGAAGTTATTAGCCTCCTTGGATTCTATGCTGGTACAAAAAAGAGTTGGGACACTTCCTGAACGCGTGTGTCACAATAGCAATTAAAATGTAACTGGCTGTAGTTAGCTTTGACCCAGTTTTAATAATTATAACCAGTTATTATGCATACTTCAGCAAATATCTGAATTTCAAATTGAGAAAGTTTAAAATCTAAGAAGTCTGCCGTTAGCCACAGGCGACAAGGAAATTGCATGCAGGAAAGTGATCAGGCTGCTGGAGAAGGGGCACAGTGCTCTGCTCCTCTTTGGGTGAAGAGAGGACTATAAATATGGTAAATAAATAAATAAATAAGGTTGCTCACAGAATGCACAAGACTAGGAATCAGCAACCAATTTGAAGGTGGGCCAACCACCATGCGGGCCCTAGAGATCCAATAATGCTAACTGCTTTTCCAGACCTTCCTCTTTAAACTTTCCATTGTCTTAAATGTCAGTCAAAACATTTAACTATTCATCTCCCTTGCTCATCTTTCACTTGTAATACGTGCAGCCATAGGAACAAGTCCTTCTGTACTATTATATTAATCAATTGATTGGCATAATTAATTATTTCAACCAACTAAAGGCAGGTGTCTGGCAGTCCCTAATATAGAGCATCATAATCATGAAGCTCATCTCACCGCCTCGTGTCAGTGGTTTAATGTGGAGATTAATTACTGGGACACTCAACAGTTTGGAGTAGACTCCTGTCTTCTGGGAACTGGCTGGAAAAAGATTAAAGGACAGTGGAATTAAATAATGATGTACACAGAGTAATTATGAAGATACAGGACATATTAGATCACAACTTCCTCCAGATATATCAGCCAGTGTGGTGTAGTGGATAAGAGCAATAGACTCGTAATCTGGGGAACCGGGTTCGCGTCTTCGCTCCTCCACATGCAGCTGCTGGGTGACCTTGGGCCAGTCACACTTCTTTGAAGTCTCTCAGCCCCACTCACCTCACAGAGTGTTTGTTGTGGGGGAGGAAGGGAAAGGAGAATGTTAGCCGCTTTGAGACTCCCTAGGGTAGTGATAAAGCGGGATATCAAATCCGAACTCTTCTTCTTCTTCTCTTCTTATTCTTTTCTCCTTGGTTTAATGAAACAGGAAATACCGGTATTTCTAATTTGGGGTTTGACTAAGAAATCAGATGCATAGGATATGTACATTTTCCCACTAACATATAACATATAACTCTGGACTAGACCTCAAAGACATTGTTCTGTGGACAATGTGTGAGTATGCGAGAGAGAAAGAGAATGAATACACCAATCATCTGGCAAACAATTAGTTCATTACAGCTTATATTTCAATTGCAAAGATAGTAGGAGAGACCAAATCTGTGGTGGATATTTGGCTCTGAAGTCCCTGACATATCATAGTGATGGTGAAAATCACTCACTATAATGAGCCTCTGGGAAAGACAAGATGCTTTTTGTTTTACTGTGAAAAACCATCTCATGTGAATAAGTCTACCAAGAAATACTAAGTACTGTAAAAAGAGTGAGAGAGAGAGAGAGAGAGACGTTTTAAGTTGTAGCACTCTTTCTGGTGTTTCTTGCATAATTTATTTTGTGTCTGTGCATACAAAAAATGAATTTGTTCAAAAAAGCATAATCTGTACCAATAAACCAACAGATTACCGGAACCCAAATTTTAACATGACCTGTAATTGTAATTAAATTAGAATGAAAAAGGCAATAGGAAAAGAACGGTTGCAAATCCTGGAGTCAAAACAAAATTAAAAAATTCCTTCCAGTAGCACCTTAAAGACCAACTAAGTTAGTTCTTGGTATGAGCTTTCGTGTGCATGCACACTTCTTCAGATATACTGAAACAGAAGTCACCAGACCCTTCTATATAGTGAGAAGGTGGGGAGGGGTATTACTCAGAAGGGTGGTGGGATTGGGTGATTGGCAGATAGCTGTGATGAGCCTGTTGACGACTCTTAACGACTGCGATAGGTCTTACAGGAAAAAGCAAGGGGTGAGAAGATGAAAAATGGCTTTATCATGTATAATGAGATAAGAATCCAATGTCTTTGTTCAGACCAGGTCTCTCCATGGTTTTAAGTTTGGTAATAAGTTGCAATTCAGCAGCTTCTCTTTCCAGCCTATTTCTGAAATTCCTTTGTAATAGAACAGCTACTTTGAGATCTTGTATAGAATGTCCTGGGAGATTGAAGTGTTCTCCTACTGGTTTCTCTGTCTTGTGATAAGTCTTTAAGGTGCTACTGGAAGGAATTTTTTAATTTTGTTTTGACTATGGCAGACCAACACGGCTACCTATCTGTAACTAAATCCTGGAGTGTGCGCACTCACTGCTCCAGCAACACAGATGGGCATATGCAACTGAATACTGCACAATATTGCAGAATGAGAAGTAAACCCAATGTAACAAAGTAAGCGCGTGTACACCTTGGCACAAGCACAGCTTGAAATATTCGTTCCAGCATTTGCCTAACCTATCAAATGTACACCCTAAAAATAAGATTGTGAATTTATCTAACTGGAAATATAGCTGCATTTCAGGCATTTGATTTAAAAAAAACAACAGATTTATAACCAACTTAGTCTGCTATGTTGAACAGTTTGATAGAACTAGGTCAAATCTTTCTCTAGATTTGGCTCTGGCCAATCTCAGTCAATTCACCTATGTCTTGAGAATTTATTTCTGTTCTTTTCTTTTTAGTATTTATTCTAGACCTTGATATACATTGCTCCATGAAAAGGTAGAAAGTGGGAAGCAAAAGAAGGAACCAGATACCAGTAGTCTCTTGTCTATTTCACTAATTCTAATCTTACCAAGTCTGTTCTTAGTTCTTTTTTGTTAACAGATCAGTGACTACATCACTTAGAGAAAAGGGGCAGGGGTGGAGGGATGTCAGAAGAGAAATTGCTTTTTTAAATAGAGGTGACAAGATGATAAAACAAAAAGACAGCAGATGCCAAATAGCCAGGTGTATGGTTCTGAAAGAAAGAAAGAAAGAAAGAAAGAAAGAAAGAAAGAAAGAAACTTGCCAGCGAATCATATAGAAAATAAGATTTTACACAGATGATGAAGAAATGAATTTTCAGAGTGGAGCTTACAAGTTAAATGTAAGAGGATGGCAGTTGCATAGTATTTGAATTATCTTTTCTTTGTTTGCAGGATGTAGGGTGGACGGAGGCGGGTCTGGAATATGTAAGGCTACCTTACCTGATTGGCTGAGCAGTTAAGAGGCTGCTTTAGCATGTGAAAAAGTCAGAGAGTTTGGTGACCCAAGCACAGAGCAAGACCCCAAGGCTAGGCTCTCCATACTCCACCATACTATGAATACTGTCATCGGTAGACATGAAGGCATGGACAAAAGTTGCAGCCTGAAAGGGGAGAAAGCTGCAATTTGAAAAGGGAGGTTATGCACTATGAATGTCCTCTTCTGGTGACAATCAGCTGCGCACACATGCCCCATTCTTAAGTGTGCAGAGCAAAATAAGCACAGAGGAGCAATGTGCTCACTCTCAGTCAAAATGCCCACAAAGTGAATACAGTGGTACCTCGAGTTACAAACTTAATTCGTTCCAGAGGTCCGTTCTTAACCCAAAACCATTCTTAACTTGAGGCGTGCTTTTACTAATGGGGCCTCCCACTGCTGCCGCACCGCTGGCGTGTGATTTCCGTTCTCATCCTGGGGCAAAGTTCACAACCCGGAGCAACTATTTCCAGGTTAGTGGAGTTTGTAACCCGAAGCATTTGTAACTCAAGGTACCACTGTAACATAGGACTTTCCCCTTTGTGGTTCATTAGATCGCTTTCCCCAGGGTTCCCAATTGCAGAGAAAGTGCCATACACACAGGTGTTCTGCAGAGACATTCAATTGAAGGTGCATAAGTTGGGGGCACAGCATGTCACCTTGACCCTCTGATACACCCCCACGGGCATTCATTTATTTACAGGAACAGAGTCATTGCAAATTAGGGATTAGAATTTAATTCATAGGCTTGTTGAAGCTTGTTTGAAGCTCCATCTTTTAGTTTGCATCATAGCGTTGTCAGGCTGCCAGACGCAACTCCTTGAGATTTGCAAAACCAACTATTATAGCCACTGCCACACTCTGCTGCTCTTGTTATCATGCACTGGGCAGAAGCCTACATGTTTTAAACACATAACAAAAGAGAGAGGTTTTGTCATAAGCATGCAGGTTGTGCCACGAGAACTGTTCTCACATTGCACTGTAGTAAATTCTGCAAATTTTAGCTGGCATGTAAAGTGGATGGTGTAAGCACAAGAATAGGCTTTCAGAAAAGGGAGCAGAGGGACTATAGATAAAAACGATTCACCACCCACTTTTCAGACTGCAGTGAATTATTCTACCGCGCATTTCTTCTGAAACCAATATATGTCTGGGTATTGTAGAACTAGGATTGGGGCTACAGTATAAACAGAAGGAGGTGGCATTTTGTTATCGCTACACTGAAAATGTCTCGGGGGGGGGGGGGGAGTCCAAGCTGCATAAAATTAGCATAACTTTTATCAACATAAGCTGGCAGATCTCCTATAACCAGTAGAGCATTCTTATCACCTGGGTGAAATACTGTGGTAATGCAATCCAAAATTATAATTCAACCTTTAAGAAGCACCTTTAGAATTCATAAAATGTATAAAATTCAAAACAGGAGTCTACTGTTTGTTGCATACATCCTATGAAATCATTAAGCAGCTTCCTGTGCAATACGAATACAAGTCTACAGTTGATTTTAGTGTGGCCCAGAGTCAGAAATCAGCACCATCAGGCATCTGTTAAGGCCCACTCTCTGGCAGGTGGCTACAGCCAACTCTTGCTGCAGCTTCCACCTCCTCTGATGCTTTGACGTCCTCTACTGCCTTTCCCAAGCCTCCAAGACTGAGCATATGAGCTGCCAGTACCACCACCGCTGCCCTTCCCAATGCCTGCTGATACAGATTACGCAAACTGCAGTTGCCCAACACATGAAACTCGCGGTATATAAGCTAGGCGCCAAACGGCCATCAATCCAGGGTTTCAGTCGCCAAACTGGAATGCCTGGTTCCTATTTTGGGAGCAGACTGCTCGAAAGCCGTATTTTCCAATATGACTTTTGGGCTTCCTGAAATTCATTCTGATCGTGCAGATAAAAATATCACGGACAGAATTCTACAGGATGTGTTGCTAATGTGTGAAAACAGTCAAGATCCCAGGATCCCAAGGATGCACTTCCAGATGGTGGAGACACACACTGAAATACCGTACATAGCTGACCATTAAGGCTAAGAAGCCAGCAGGTTTAAGCTTAGAAAGAAAGAGAAGTAGAATCTTCCTACCTTGCTCTGCTATGAAACAGTTGATCAGGGCTCACGTATTTGGGGGGGGGGGGCTGGGGAGAGAGAAAAGAGCGCATTCCATTTCTCTTCAGTGCCAGGGGCTTAACTTCCCTGTTGAATCAGGGTCGGGCTGCCTCTTTCACCAAAGGGGACTGCTTCACTCCTGTCGCAAGACTCAGAAAATGAAAGGGTTCAGCTGCACCCAAGATCTTTCGCCTCATGACTTAGTCAAAGCTTTGGAAGTTTCCCTAACTAGTCCTTTCCTCCCCTTAAAAAAAAAAAAATAGATGACAATAACACCATGAGATGATATGCCCTTCCCCTCCAGCTGCAAGGGATGCCAAGGTAGTCTCTTCACTGGTGTCTTGCAAAGCAATCTGACAGTGGCCAAAAGTTTCCTCCCTCACCTCATAGATGGAGGGGAGCAGAGCTAACACTTGCCCATGTTCTCCCACGAACCAGCACCTGCCCATTTGCTCATGTAGAACCGCAGGCCTCCTGTGTGAAAGAGAGAGAGTTTTGCCCCACCAAATACACCCACCCACATCATTACAGGCATACCTCGGGTTGAAGTAGCTTAGGGATAAGTATTTTCGGGTTGCGCGCTGCAGCGACCCGGAAGTAACGGAGTGTGTTACTTCCGGGTTTCACTGCTTGCGCAGTCAAAATGACGTCACGCGCATGTGCAGAAGCGGCGAATCGCAACCCACGCATGTGCAGATGCAAGTTGTGTTTGCTTCTGGATGTGAACGGGGCTCTGGAACGGATCCCGTTCACATCCAGAGGTACCACTGTATGTTGCAAACAGCCAACAACAATGCTTCGGGAAACCTCAAAGACTGCTTTGTTGTCTTTGTTGTTTTTAAAAAAGTGTCCTTAAAAAACACTTTAAAAAACAACCCAATGGAGGCCAAACATGCCCATTGGGCATGGAATGCTGACAGACCCTTTGGGGTCTGAGAACAGGGTGAGAGGAGAATTGAATCTCCTGAAAAGGGCCACAGCTAGCAGGAACCCCGACCAGGAGTGCTCCGTGCTGCAACACTTTATTACAGGCACCATCTGTGCTTCCAAACAGCAACTGGGGAGCTACCAGTAGGGGAGAGCTACTGTTTTCATGTCCTGTTTGTGGGTTTATTAGAGGTGTCTGGTTTGTCACTACAGGAAAAGAGTGGTGGGTTAGGCAAACTGTCTGATCCAGCAGGATTGCTATGAATCATGAAGCAGTGCGACAATCACAATGGAAGAAACCCAAATACCACAAGAGTGACACAATCATGAGAGATTATGTTAGGGTGGGGTGGGGGGAGAGACAGAGGGTGCTGCAACGAAACCCATTCTCTAAGTAGTGATTTCCAACTCACCCTATGAAGAACAGAGATATTTCCCCTCCATCCCCTCTATTGACTGTGCGAAAAGACTTATCCAGCTTTACTGAAGATCAGCCTCTCGCTCTCATCTCTGCCTTGCAGTCTTTGTTTCTGGAGCACTCCCTCTCCCATATAACTTTATCATTAAAAGGCATTTGTGAGCTGCATTCCCTTTGAAATGAGCACTTTCCGTTAAAAGCTTCTGGACTAGCTTAGTTAAGGTTCAAAGGTTAAGAGCAGGAAAAAATAAAAAAATGAAGGACCTACACCCATTATCACAAATAATTTGGTAAAGCCTCAGTAAACAGACATTAGAATCTGAATTCTTTAAAGCTTGAGTGTAAACTGAAACTTACAAGAGAATTCTCTGAGTATTCAAAAATCAGCCCTACTGATGTCAATGAAATTATTTCTCTCTTTTTTAAAAAACAAAAACAAACCACAGGTCCCTAGCATGACAAAGAACAAGCTATTTCATGCACCTAGGAATATGATTTCCCCCCACCAGCCCTTCCCCAAGCTGCTGAAACTTATAAAATATATTTGCTTTCTTTATTACATTTATATCCCAACTTTCCTCCAAAGAACTCAAAAGGCATACTTGGCCTCTCCTCCCAATTTCATTTTTACAGCAACCTTGCAAGGTGGGTTTAGCTGAGACTAAGTGAATGACTGGCTCAATGTTATCCGGAAAAGATCATAGCTGAGTGGGGATTTGAATCTGGTCTTACCCTGTCCCTAAAGGACCCCTGACAGTTAAGCCCAGTCACAGTCCACTCTGGGGTTGCGGCACTCATCTCGCTTTACTGGCCGAGGGAGCCGACGTTCGTCCACAGACAGTTTTTCCGAGTCATGTGGCCAACGGAACACCGAAACCAGAGCAGTGCACGGAAGCGCCATTTACCTTCCCGTTGGAGTGGTACCTATTTATCTACTTGCACTTTTGCCGTGCTTTCGAACTGCTAGGTTGGCAGGAGCTGCGACTGAGCAATGGGAGCTCACCCCTGTCCTAACCCATGCCTAATCTCTTCATAACAACTGATAACAGTTTCATAACAGTTTGGTGTCAAAATTTGTGCTTGACAACTCAGCAAAACTGGAATAAAAGGTTATTTGAGCTTCTACTCCCTAGCTTCTAGCTCACAGAAAAAGCCAAGCAATTTATTTCCACACAATTCTCGCATGCAATTAGGTATTTATGGGAAGCAATTATCTCAATGTGTTGTAATTGAGAGATGTAATACTGGCACTTCCATATAGAAAGCAGAGGCGAGTTCTTGACAAAATGAGTAAGGGTACAATCCTCTGTATGTTAACTTTGGAGCCAGCCTCACTGAACTCAGCAGGACTTCGGGACAAACAAGGATAGAGAGTTACTTAAGATGTAGGAGTGTGCTTTCTGTCAAAATGGCTACAACTTTGTGTTCCTACTACATTTGCATTAAGTGATTTAAGCAACTGAGGAAAGATGAAAAGCAGAATACTGAATGGAATACTATGGTGAATAATACTGAAATCTGAGGTGGTCATGAAGACACCCTGCTAAATAGGGTGAGATTAGCACCATTAGAAGCTGTATCCATTTCTAGGTCAAAAGGAGACTTGCAAATAGACAGTAAGAAATTCTAATCCTCAAAGCAGGTTGTCAAGTGTATTGTACGTCATGTGTCTTTGGACAGACAATATTAAATCTTTGTGTAAAGCCACACGGAGCCTGATTCTACGCCTGCTTACTACATTCAATGAAACTTGCATTCAAGTAATTATACATAGGACTGCAAAGAAAGCAATCATTCTCATTAGATTGCTAGCTGTTGCAATTAGGTTATAATCAGTGAATAAATGTCAACTCATATACAACTGTATTAACTATAAAAGTGAGCGACAGACATATCTCAGCATAATAAGCAGAGATACAAGTGAGCCTTTTGTATGCCCCAGTCTGCGAACCAGCTGAAAACACTGAAAATGGACACCTTGCCTTGCATATGCACCTTCAGTCTGCAATTTTCATTATTAGCAAGGCATTTTCAAAAGAGCCAATTGGCACAAGTTTGAATGAACCTATCTTGGTGGCGCTGTGGTCTAAACTACAGAGCCTAGGGCTTGCCGATCAGTAGATCGGTAGTTCGAATCCCCGCGATGGGGTGAGCTCCCGTTGTTCGGTCCCAGCTCCTGCCAACCTAGCAGTTTAAAAGCACGTCAAAGTGCAAGTAGATAAATAGGTACTGCTCCAGCAGGAAGGTAAACGGCGTTTCCGTGCGCTGCTCTGGTTTCTCCAGAAGTGACTTAGTAATGCTGGCCACATGACCTGGAAAAACTGTCTGCGGACAAACGCTGGCTCCCTCGGCCTATAGAGCGACATGAGTGCACAACCCCAGAGTCGTCTGTGACTGGACCTAATGGTCAGGGGTACCTTTACCTTGGTTTAACAAGTTGAGATATAAATTAGCCCTTGGCCTATAGGCCCTTCACTTCTCCTTTTGTGGCTCACCTGGGTGCAATGACAAAGTCTTCACAATTAACCATAGTTTCTATCAGGGAAGCTTTGGTTACCCACTTCAGGACAAGCAATGACCTGAAACCAATGTCAAACCATCATCCTGAAATTTTGGTTAAGCGTTTATATGTAAAAATAATGCAAACACGACTCCGTAAGGAAAAAAAAATTGCTTCTGATAAAAGCAAGTAAGTTAACACGATTACTTTCCTAACTTACCCTACAAAATAAAGACCCACTGTTTTAAGACACTTAAGTATCCTTTAAAGGAGGAAAGGTTGAACCTAAGAATATTATTTAGAAAGTAACATTCACAGAAAGCCACATTCTGAAAGGACTCTGAGGCAAAATTAAGGAGACAAAACCCGCTTTAAGTAACTTGTGGAATATTCTTATGGAGTCAGTTAATAAGTAGACTCCAGGACCCCATTAAAAGGGTCTGTTAAATAAGACTTTGTCAACGAGGTAAAGGTTGGCACCTGCTTTGAGGCCTATTCGACAACCTGAAATGATGTCGTCCCCAGTGTTACCTCAGCAGTCTATCAGCTTATTTAAAATCAATATTTAAGCCTAGTTCACACGAAAGTGGTAAAACTACCCCTTCAGACCAAGGGGGGATCCCATGGGGCTGAATGCTCCCCTGTACATAAACAAAAAGCACACTCGTATGTCTTGAGAGGAGGCTGACGAGAGAGCAGGCCAGACACAGGTTTACCAGCCTAGAGAGAGCCAGATTAGAGAGCTCATTTTTATCTCCGTGTTATTTAGCACTTCAGAATAGCTTGCTTTGTCTATGCTGTGTCTAGGATAATACAACAAGCGTAATTAAAAGTGTAGTAAAATGATCCTCTGCATACGAAGGACTGCCTCTGGAAAGCGTTTGGAAACTTTAGCGATCCAGAATGTGGCAGCCAGGCAGTTTACTAGACTCTTCTTGGTGAAACTATTTCACTAGCAAACTTACAAGATCGTCACATGCTCCCAGTTTGTCTGGGGAACAATGCAAAGGGCTGGTTTTAACCTATAGAGTCACAGTATGGGGTCAACAAGAGGACCACATTCTCCCATATTACCTTGACTAGCAAGTTTTCCAGGTGTCCCCACTTTTTCTGTAGGAGCCCTGAAGGTAGAATTCCCTCTCCACAATTCAATTTGTACTGTCATTACTATCTTTTTTTTAATGCCAGGATAAGGCCATCCTGTTTACCTAGGTCTTTAATTGTAACTCATCTGCTTTAAATCAATACAGTATTTCACTTAATTACCTTAGGGTTTTTTTTTGTTGGTATGCTTTATTGTTCTAAATTGAATTTCTATGTTGCCTTTGTCATGGAATAGCAGGATAAGAATCTATTTGCATAAATAAATCTATATGGGCTTTTTATGCAAGCTTTCTCTCTCTTCCAAACCCAGCAAACAATGGTTTGTCCCCCCCCCCAAAAAAAAAAACCCAGATCAGGACCCCAAACAACATTTTGAGCACAACTTCCAAACAGTTTTGCTGGGGTGGATCTACACACACACAGAAAAAAATACTATAAACAAGAAAGAAATTAAATCGTTATAACAAAAGAAAAAAACATTATGGAAAATCACATAGATTTCTTTTTTACTCTCCAGTGCCATTTGGTGCATGTTTATAATGCATTCAAAACACAGTTTTTTGACTAATGTAGCTGAGTCCATGGTCTTTCCTAATTCATAAGTTCCAAATGTTTATTTTAGAGGGCAAACTCTTGCCCAGGGGATGGGGGGGGGCATGGTGGAAAAATCTGAAAAGCATGGGTGTGAAGAAGCTGTAGACAAAGGGGTTTCAACACATCTTTCCACCTTCTGTGTGTCTATTCAGAATTCCCATCTACCCAAGCTGCTTCTCATTTAAAAGTAAAATCAAAATACCGTAATAGGGAACAGAAGATGGCTGACATGCATTGGTGCATTAAATGTAATGAACGTATTGGGGCCAAATCTCTATGGACGCTGAGGGATTTGCTTTCCTCAAGGAACTCTGGGGATTAGAGTTGTGAGATTCTGAAAAGTCTGTTAGAGACCCATATTTCCTTTGCGGGATTTTGTGGGGAGAAGCCATGACGATAAGGGGCAACAGCTGGGCAGAGGACTCACAGCATTTTTACTTTGACTTCATACCACTTTTCAAAGACATTCCTGGAAGTCAGCAATCTTAAATTTGGCTAGTTAGTTGAAATAAACTACATTACCTACTGCATCACACCCCTCCCTTGTCCTTCTGAGGTTGCCAGCTCCCTATATTGCCATGCTACTGACACCTCGGAGTCAAGATACTCTAAACCTAGCATACTTATGTATCCCTGGCCTCCTCTGTCACCCTGCCAACAGTACAGAACAACCCATCTCTAGGCTACACGGTTTTCCCTAGTCCTACTTTTCCATTGACTTCTTTCTTCAACTCCAATTTTTTTTACCACCCATTATTCACTTCAACTCCTTACAAACTGTTCCGTCCAATTCCAGCATGACAGGGGAAGGCCTACTTTGTGCCCCTTCTTTAAGCCGCTCTATCTTGACCAAACTCTGTTGCTTCCCTTTAAGCACCGTGAAGCTGTTCTCTCCTCAGTTCCCCCCTCTCCCATTCCCTTTCACCAAAAATCTCATTCTCTACCCTTCCTATGTTCCACTTCCTCAGTCCATTGCCTATGGGGCCTCAGAGCACCATGTTTCCATTGAAAGGCTCTCAGGCACACAAGGCAACCCAAGGAGTGCTCTCTTCTCCCAGTTCCTGGGGAGGGGGGGGGACACACCAATTATGCGGAGATTCAAGTGTAAATGCAAGTACCGGTAACTAAACCCATCCTCCATAACTCGGTGGAGTACAAGAATTTATGAGCTGATTTTATCAAAAAAATGTTGTACTATATTTTGCCTCTATGGTAGTTTACCTAAGTGAGAATTCTGCATACGTTTTTCCTGAGTTTAGGCAGGAGAAAACGGGAGCTTCTATCTCTTTATAAAAAGCAACAATGTGAACTATGTGAAAGCCATATATTGACATTGCACTATATAATGAAAGGGTAGTTATAAAGGATTCAGAAATAAATATTTGGCCTGGGTATCCTGGTAAACATATGCAGAGCATCAGGTTATCAAATTGTTCAGTGTACATCCAATTCTGGGCTCTTAAAAAATGTGCATTGTTAAAGAGTTTGTTTTTTACTGGTGAAGAATAAAAGAGATTATTGGATGTTTGAAGTAGAAGGGAAGAGCAGAATTGTGACATTCCAGAAAGGGAATACCTGTGAGCAATAAAAAGCAAAATATTGTGGATGGGAAACAGCCACCTTCTGACAAAGTTGTTTTTTGTGTTACAAACACACCAGTTTATTTTTTATTTGATTAATGTCATACTAGTGTTAGTCCTATTCCTTGGCATTAGAGTATTATCTAAACCCCAGGTGGCATGGTTTCATTTTGTTTTCAAACTATAGTGTTGTCATCCTAAAAGAAGGATCCTTAAGACCAAAGTTCCTTCAGAGAGTCTCCAAGACAATAGTATGTGCTTTAGGACAATTGATGGTAAAGAGTGTTGAGAAGGACAGTCATAGCTGCAGCTCACCCCATAAAGAGATGAGATGACAAGGAAAGAAGAACCTGCAGCAACAAGCAGAGGAGAGCAACAGTTGCACCCCTCTCTTGAACTGATAGGAAGCTCCATTTTCACCTATCCAAATGGACCAGTCTCTTGCAATGGAGACTGAGAACACTTGGAAGGAAAAGAGGCAATATGAAATGGGCAGCAGCATCACCATCATGCACTCCTACCATGGGTGTACTGAGCAGACTTACCCAGCAACACCAAGGGAGGAAAGTCAGAGCTTGTGTTGCTGAGGCTACCATTGCTAAGACAGTCCTGCAGCCTAGGCAACAGTCAATAACTTTTGCTCTGTATGTCCTTCTTTTTAAAAATTCTCAAGACTTACGTGCATGCATCCATCCATCCCATAATGTGTTAGTGAAAAAGAGAAGTGGATAAGGTCTGTTTCCCCCTACCCTGCCTCCATTCCATATAGAAGATCACCTTTACCACACAGGTTAAACGCAGAAGGAGTTTAAAGAACTCCACAGCAGAGGATGGAGTGATAGAGACAATTAAGTTAATTACAGACAGGTAGGTAATGTAGAAAAGGGAGGGGCACATCACCAAGCCCTCCACTACACCAGGAGAAACAATAGCACTATGTCATATTTGAAAGCTTTGAGCTGTTATTTTGATAGGTCTAACAATCACTACAAAACAGCACTTTTTAAAAAAACTTTTTTAAAAAGCAGGACAACAGGGAAAATGCAGGAATGTAACAGTGTGGAAAGCATATTCTGAGTGTGGAAAGCATATTCCTTAGAATCCAGGAGACAAAACAAGTAAACAAATGTTGTCCATCTTGGGAGAAAAGGCTAGGGCAGAAGTACTCAAAATGACCCTCCAGGAAAACCAGACATTTTTACCACACAATATCTCCACACATTGTATTAACTGACATGTAGTGTATGATCAGTTTGGGTTAGTATTTCAGAAAAGTGATATATTCTATGTAGATCATTATAAACACCAACCTTAAAATTTAAGAGGTGTTCTCAGTTAACTATCACAGCAGTTATTATTCTGCTTTTCCAAAAAGGATTCTTTTCTGTTGTGTTGTTGTCCTGTGTTTATCATGAAGGGAAACAGCTCTTCAACGGAACAACAGGGAAAGCATAAAGGAAAGATTGTCAACTTAACCATCAGGCTTTTCCCTGGAGCAAATAATTTTGGAGGTATAACAAAGGACTGAAAACCGATAGATTCCTAGCTTAATTAATAATCAGATTGTATTCATGAAGTGTACAGCATTTTACTGTTTTATGACACTGATTCGCTTTTACTTAAAAACCTACAAGCTATGTCACCAGTATACAAGTGACCTTTTTAAGAAATGGGTTTTTTTCCAGTCAGGTGTTCCACACAGAATAGTGTTGTCAGAATTATTTTGACCAAGGACTCATAAACCCATGAGGTGTTCAAAATGCCGTACATGAGATCCGGAACATGAGGTAAAAGGTATGTGTACCTCTGGGTATGTGCGGAGCATTTTATCTCCTTCTCACAGCTTACCTACTCACAGCTGTGCTATTAGACAGCAGTTTACAGGTCTGAGGCCTGGGCTCCAGGCAGACTTGCCTGAACCCTGCTTTCCTCATTTTAGAAATGAGGTGATTAGCCTATTTCGAGGAAGTTGGTGGAGCCATCAATGTGGTGTTCCCATTTTCAAAAACAGCAACAGCACTGGATTTTTCAGCAGGGTCAAGCACATAGTCGTCGTCGTCCCCCAATCCGATACTAGCAAGCCTGCTGGTCATTTATCAATGAATTTCTGCCTTGAATGCCATCACACAGGCACGTTGCCCACCACAAAACCATCTGCATTGGTAGCATCTGGGGGAAGGAGTGACCAGGAAGGTGATCTAAAGCTTAGCTCGAAAAGCCTCTCTAATCAAAATAAAATGCCTCCTTGCCTTTTGAGTGGGCATGGTTTTGGTGTGTGTGTTTTTTTAAGTCAGTGTGGCAGCATTGGACCCATGCTGCTAACACTGGACCAATGCTGGCGACCCACACACACACACCTCTTATTCTTCAGAGAAGTTTGATCCGTACACCCCCTATAATCCCCACTCATGAGGCTGTCTGCCTACGAACTGCAAAACCCCCTCACCACCCCCAGAGCCAACATCTCCAGAGGCGGAGAGACCCCAGGGGCCCAAATAAAACAAGCCCCACACGAGCGAGTTGGGAGCTTGTTTGCCTATGGGAAGAAGTAGAAGAGGGCAGCCCTTTCCCGGGGGGGGGGGGCTGGCTTGTGGGGCTGGAGAGAGAGAAGGGAGAGAGAGCAGCATCCAGATCCCAGATCCCAGCCTCACCTTTCGAAAACCATGCGGATCATGAAGATGCAGAAGGCCAGGGGGAAGGCCAGGTAGAGGTCCTCCACTTGAGGGAAGGTGGCTTCCTCGGTGCTCTTCAGATCCGCCCAGGTGACATTGTGCGGCAGCCAGAACCTCTCGTTCCAGAACCAAGCGAGGATCCCTGCCATCTTTGCTTTGTCTGGCTCGGGCTGCTGCTGCTGCTGCTGCTGCTCCCCCACCGGCTCCCTGGCTGCCTGCTGCTGCTGCTGCTGCTGCTGCTAAGGATGCTCAGCAGCTGCCTGCGTCGCGCGCGCGCGCCTGTGCTCGTGTGTGTGTGCGCGTGGCCGGCTTAAATAAGCCTCCTGAACCCTGGAAACACCGCCCTGAGCAGCGGCCGAGCTGGGCCCGCCCAGCCTCGCAGCTTCTCTGGCTCGGGGCGAGGAGAGGGAGGGCCGCCTCTGCCTGTCACAAGGTGCTTCAGGGACGCGCCCTCTGATTGGCTTGCAGGGGCGTCAGGCAGCGGGATGCGCGCAAACCCTCGCGCGCCCGACGGCGCCTGTCGCTGCTGGGTCTGCTTGGCGCCTGGTTTAAAGGCAGCAATTTGGTGCTTGCCTTCTCTTCTCTCTCTCTCCATATTCATCTCTATCTATCTTATTTCTATACTCACAGACCGTTCGGCTAGGAGAGATTTTTTTTGTTTATTTATTTGATTCTCGATAAGTAAGAACCTATTTGCTGTTGTTGTCAGGTGCAGAACACCCCAAATGCCTAGGTGTTCTTGGGGGAAGTATGTGGGTATGCTTACTGAGTGTGCACAGAAAAACTGCATCGGGAAAAAGAGGAATTCGAGAAGGAAGTGCTGAAAGGTTCTCAGCAAATCCAAGAAAATTTGTTCTGGTTAAGATTTTTTAAAGAATAAGATAAAAATGGTGGGGGTTTTTTTTTTGGTAATTTTTCAAAATATACTCGATAATAGCATGAAAGGTACTCCCTGTTGTTAATTTTTTCTTTAGCTTCCTAGTTTGCAAATGACTGAAGATTTTGACAGATTTTTCTGAGCACTTGGGGTCAAAAGAAAGCAATTTAAAGCAAGTGTTCCTGAGACATTTCATTCTGAATCTGCTAGAGCCAGACAAAGGATGATGACAGGTTAGTGTCCTGCCGCTGGCTGACATAAATCATGGCTCCGCCTTTGGACCCTGTGCTTATTTGTTTGAATTCCCTGAAATCCCACTTTTATTGGTTTTAACATGCTTCTATGCTGCTGTTTTACTGGGTTTGCATTGTACTTTTGTTTTATTGATATTATCTTTTACATTGTACACAGTGTGTTCCTTATAAGTACTGAGTGGTTTATAAATGGTTTTAAATAATCTACACAAGCAAAGATTCACATTGCTTGACCCTGAGGCAACAAGTTTACTAGTGCCAGCAGTCAGATTTTACTAGAAGATATTTTTTTCAAACCCTAAAGATTGTGAGAAGTTTATTTGAGATGTAGGGTGTGTGGGTGTGTGTTGGGATCCTCAGTGACAGATTATTTTATTTTGTTATTGCTGCGTAGTACAAGTGCAGGAGCCCCGCAGGGCAAAAAAGTTGGCAACCCCAGTAGACAATATTTAAAACAGTAATTTAATGTTTGATGTTTTATATTTTATTGTGTTTTTAATATTCTGTTGGGAGCTGCCCAGAGTGGCTGGGGAAACCCAGCTAGATAAGCAGGGTCTAAATAAATTATTATTATTATTAAAACAAGTGTTGTTGAAACATTTCATTCTGAATCCGCTAGATAGAACCAGATGGAGGAAGATGACAGGTGGGTATTCTGCCTCCTCTCAAGATTAATTCTGGCTACGCCCATTCCTGGTCTCAGACTTATCATCCGTAAAGCAGAAAAACAAAAGGGAAAACGTAATAATGAGGGGGAGAGAGAAGAAACAAGCACACCCATGGAACAGAAGACAGATCTTCTCCTTACTATGTTTATGTGCACAACCTTTCCAGCTGAGGAGCTCAGTAGTTCTGGCCTCCCAATTTTATCCTCTCAACAACCCCACAAGGTAGGTTAGGCAGGCTGTGATATATTTTATGAATAAAGGTAAAGGTAAAGGTACCCCTGCCCGTACGGCCCAGTCTTGACAGACTCTGGGGTTGTGCGCCCATCTCACTTAAGAGGCCAGGGGCCAGCGCTGTCCGCAGACACTTCCGGGTCACGTGGCCAGCGTGACATCGCTGCTCTGGCGAGCCAGAGCCGCACACGGAAACGCCGTTTACCTTCCCGCTGGTAAGCGGTCCCTATTTATCTACTTGCACCCGGAGGTGCTTTCGAACTGCTAGGTTGGCAGGCGCTGGGACCGAGCAGCGGGAGCGCACCCCACCGCAGGGATTCGAACCGCCGACCTTTCGATCGGCAAGCCCTAGGCGCTGAGGCTTTAACCCACAGCGCCACCTGCGTCCCTATTTTATGAATAGTGGTGTATAAATATTCTGATCAAGAAAGAAAGAAAGCCCTGAGGAAGGGAACATGAAAGTGATTTGAAACACTGTCCTCCCTAAAGAGCCTTCCTAGTAGGAGTATATGAGGTATACTACGTCATGGTCCCACTCCAGGGGTAATAATTTCTACTTTTCTCCTCCCACCCTGCATTGTTGCTTCAGAACTCCAGATTTCCCCAGGAATGTGCACTTTTTGACATGATCAAATTCCACAAAATCCCATGGACCGCCATATTTTCCTTCTCAATATAAGAAATGCCCATCCAAGTTGGGTTTTCACAACTCTCCCAAAGGAAAATAATAACTTGGTGACTTTTATTCCATTTCACTGTACACAAAGATTTTAACAGTGCACACTCAGGGCACCATTCTCTTCTCAAAAGCCACTTGTTTATAAACTATAGGGATCCACAGAACTCAAGATGGGCCACTGCCACAAGAGTTAGGCTGGGAGAACATGGGGGAGAACCTGAAGCACGAGCATGGGAGGATATTTGGATGGCAACATTGCCTCTTTTTTCTCACTCTTTCCCCTGAAAGCTACTGGTGCACAGGGGTGGCACGTCCCATTTCACCACCTGAGACGAAACAGGAGTTGCTGCCTCCTACCCCACCCCAGTGCCTCAAGAACCATGGTTCTTGCCAAACTTGATAGGAGCCAAGTGTTCCAAATCAGTTTCTCCCCCACTCCCTATGGGGAGAAGGGAGCCAAGTGGCAACCAGTATACAAGAGTGCCCCAGGTCTTGCTGAACTTGCCAGAAGCCAGGCTGCTCATCAAAATGTTGCAGTTCACTCAGATTCTCTGCTCACGGACGGGGAAGATGAGCAGCAATGCTGCCCACGTGAACACATTCCTCTCAGGAGCAGAAGCTGTGCCGTAGGCGGCCATTTAACACTGCGTCTTGCATTTCCTCCTTCTGAGGGGGACACATCCTGGGTGTGGAAGATCTGGCGCATTTATAATTATGCGCTCCAGCTGCTGCCTAATGCTTGTTCTTGTCTCTCCTTCTCTGCAACAAGTTTATGTTTCCTGCCTTAAGAACCTAAGAAAAGGCCAGCATCCTGTTCTCACAGTGGCCAACTAGATGCCTGAAAGCATCACAGTGCGAGGTGCGCCCCCCCCCAGCCCAATTTTGACTGCCTAGGGGCCTCCATAGAGTTTAATTTGGGACTGCTCATTGCTGCCAGAAATTAAATCTTGGAACTACTACATGCAAAACATGTTTTCCAGTTATGGCGCTTGCTGTTCAGTGCACAGAAGCAGCCTTCTGCATCTGCATAGCAATGCTTATTTGGGTGTCGTGGTGTGGGTGAATGTATCTTATGATACAAAGAGCACTATGTAGCCCCTTCCGGAAACCACATGACCTGTTGCAAATGACCAGAAACAGAGTAAGTCCTCTTCAGAGATATGGTAGATGTTTTTAAGATGCAGCACTAATCTTTCCCTGCCTGGACCTATTCTGTAGTTGCAATATATGTGCCCTGCTGCTAAACGATGAATCCTGCTTTAGATGTGCTACCAGGAGCTAAGTATAACATCTGAGAGTTCTGTTGTCCTTCAAAATGACAAGTAAGGAGAGAACTCTTTTTTTAAATAAAAAAACAACAGCCCACCCTGCACACATTTTTTTCAACCCTTGCAACAAAATCTGTTAAAATCACAAACAGGGCTTGTTGTTTTAGCATGCACTGGAATGAAATAAGACTGATTTGGCATGGATCCCAAACTGCTAAAATCATTGTCCTTTTTTTTATAATAACGGACTGGCATGCTGCCTACATGAGCGTCCATTGTTTTGCATTACCTGAGGCACAAACTATGAATGTAAATTTGTGACGGCAAGGTCGAAATCCTTAACATAACGGGTGCAATTGCTCAGACTTGACTGTGTTGCTTTGTGCTTCCAAAGTGACTGTCGTTCAACCTCCGACAACAGGGGACACGTTTGAATATGGAAAAAAAAAAGGTTATTCCATTTTGAAATGCACAACAAATGCGAGTCATTCTGCCAATGAATCAATTTTGTTGGAATATTTTGCATTGTGAAACGAAAATAATAGCGATAATTTCACTGTTGCTTGCCTCAGAGATCATGACCAATGTTTTTGAGGTTGGCGGTCCCTAACTTCGCAGTTGCCCATGGATACAGATATTAAACTGCATCCTGTTAATTGCTGCCGTGTGGGAACTTTTTTGTTTTACTGTCGTGGCTGCTTGCATTGCTTTCCTTCAATCCTGCCTTTTGTCTGAGTTCAAAGGGGAAAATGAAATTCTGAATACAGATGAAGGCTAAACTGTAATTTGTAGATGTTTTTATCATGCTGAACAGCTGTTTTACAAAATAAAATAAAATAAATCTGTGAGGTTCCTTGGTTCCCTCACGGGGGCCTGTCCCCAGGTTGTTGCTCAACTACACCACTGAGTCCAGACTTGAGATATTCAACTCAGTTTACATTTAAATGTAAGCCTACCTAATTCTCACTTCCGAAACAGCATGCAAACCAAAGCTTAGTCATCTTTCAAATTTCGCTCACTATAAGAATTCTGCAATGCAGCTCTTTAGCCATGCAGTGTGTACAGAAATTCATATACCAGGGTGAAGTTTGTATGGAAGCAGATATATGAGTGAAAAAAGCACACAGAAATGCATTAGGGAAAGATGATTTGTGAAAAATCATATGAGGCAAAACCATAGAAAAATGTGTGTATTAGGAGGCATTTGCGATAAAATTCTGATAACTTTAACTTTTTTAAAAAAACTTTTTTAAAATGACAAACTGATGGAAATATGGGTTGCTGAAGACGGGGCAAATTATTTTTCAGTTTGTTTGAGGAAGCAGTGATGGCTTGTGATTGAATGGGGTGTTGTTGGAAGAGAGTAATGTTGTTGGATGTTTTGTTTGTTATATGAACAAAAATCTCACTTTTTATTCATATGAAGCGACCTTTGCAAATCCAGCCAGTTTTCAAACAGTTAATATAAACATGTTCACATAGCAAAGAAGTCATCTGGCAAATTCTGAATCTTTTGAAAGGCTTTTCAAGATTCAAATTTTCAGAACATTGGGCAACCATAACTTCACTCCTGACAATGAAATATGAAAACTTATCAATAAAGCATTAATAAACTCACAGCATTATTAATAAATCATGAACAAATACAAAAAAAAAACCCAGGTTGAAAAAGCAAAAACCAGAGATAGCTGCAAAATTTGGGGGATATATTTGCTAGGGACTCTCAGGCCTCAAAGCAAAGAACATACGTTCCAACTTTCCTCCAGTAAAAAAAAGGGACATCCTATTCCATAACAACAACAATTTTATTATTTATACCCTGCCCATCTGACTGGGCTGCAGCAGCCACTCTGGGCAGCTTCCAACATATATAGAAGCATAATAAAACATTTTTTAAAAAACTTCCCTATATGGGACAGGCCATTCTAGGATCAAATTAGAGACTGTAGTGGCTTCTGTAAATTCGGGCTGTCCCTGGAAAAAAGGGACACTGGGAGGGTCTGAAAGGGAGGAAGGGGGCTAGCCCCTAACTTTTTGTGATGACCCCATAGGTAGTTACTAGTTTTAGAAGGTTACAAGAAGAAACTTACTTTACCAAAATTGGAGGGGTTGATGAAGCGGCTCTCAAATAAAACTGCCACTTCCCTCCTATTTTGAGTACTGAGGACGTAATATCACCCACCACTTTCACTGAGAAATCTTGCCGATATATAGAAAGATTTTGAAACAGTAATACATTTATTTCCACTCAGTAATGTTTTCTTGTCTCTATTACTGCCCATATCCTGAAGTAAAATTATCTCATGTGTGTCGCCTTACTCTCTCAGCACAAATATACAACTGAAAGGGGCGGGGAGAGAACTACCTTCCCTTTGACACCTTTTTTAAAAAGTTGTATTTGATCCTTACAGAGTCTTCTGTGAAACAGGGTATTCCAGTCCCAGCACCTTCTTTTCCAGCAGATGTACATGGCAATGGCAAGTACCGTAAATGTTGAACCACTTTTAAGAAAATCCTTTGGTAAGAAAAATATTTGTGCTTGAGAAGTCTGCCCACTGCTGGGCTAACTGAGCATCATCCAGTCTGTGGAATTATTCTGTAGTTGTGATTTATCAAAAATCTTTTCCCTGAATTTTTGTGTACCCTCTCCCCAACCCAGATAGACAGACAGACAGATTTTTATCCCTATGTAGGGGAAACCTGTATTTTGAGATAGGTATTGGTTTGTACAATTATTGGCACCTTTGAGACTGGGAAGGATTTTGGGTTTAGTTTACTGTTTGGGCTCCAGGGATAAGTGGCAGCAGGATGTGGGAAGATCCACTTGTGGGTCAAATGAAGGCTGAGTGGGGGGTCAAATGAAGGCAGGCAATAGTGCACTGCAGGGTTGATAAATGGAGTTGGCCCCTGTATATCGGCTTAGCTTACCAGGTGGGAGGAACTGAGATATTAGGTCAGCCAGCATCCAGCCGCCGAAGGTCTAGAGCAAATAAATTTCTCAGATGGCGTCTGACTCCTAAGTTTCGATGTGGTTCCGAGCAAGAGTGCTCTGCATATTAGCCAGCTGGAGTCTCTTTTGTTATTGTTTGCTGGAGCTCCTGATAATAGAATGGTGAAGTAGTTTAACTTGTTCATGCTGTGCTATATTGCTTAAAGACTATTTCACTGCTTTGCCTGCGCTATTAATTAATAAGAACACTGAACTTCCCTCCACCTGAGCTGTTATTGCCATTGAATCCAAAAGAACTGTACATGCGCTGGTTATATCCTGTTTGGACTACTGCAATGTGCTCTGTAGATGGAGCTACCTTTGAAGTTGACTTGGAAACTACAACCAATCCAGAATTTGTCAGCTAGACTGGTTACTGGGAGCAGCCGCTGGTACCATATAACACCTGTCCTAAAGGATTTACATTGGCTCCCAGGATGTTTCCGAGCACAATTCAAAGTGTAGGTGCTGAACTTTAAAGCCCTAACCGGCCTTGGCCCAGTATATTTGAAGGAGTGTCTCCACTCCTATTGTTCACACTGGACACTGAGGTCCACTTCCAAGGGCCTTCTGGCAGCTCCCTCACTGCGAGAAGTGAAATTACAGGGAACCAGGCAGAGAGCCTTCTCCATAGTGGTACCCACCCTGTGGAACGCCTTTCCATCAGATGTCGAACAGATAAACGACTATACAATTTTTAGAAGACATCTGAAGGCACCCCTGTATAGGGAAGTTTCTAAGGTTTGATGTTTTATTATGCTTTTATATTTGTTGGAAGCCACCCAGAGTGGCTCAGGCAATCCAGTCAGATGGGCAGGATACAATTATATTATTATTTGCCCTGGTAGAGGAAGAAGTCTATTCAACAAAACACTGAGCTGGTTGGCTCAGCACAGGTGTCTGGGCAGCATTGACTCAAATATTGAACTGGCTAACTCTGCCAGCGTCATGAGATTTGGCTGAAATTGAGGGTGGCGCTGTGGGTTAAACCACAGAGCCTAGGACTTGCTGATCAGGAGGTCGGCAGTTCGAATCTCCACGATGGGGCGAGCCATCCCTGCTCCTGCCAACCTAGCAGTTTGAAAGCATGTAAAAGTGCAAGTAGATAAATAGGTACCGCTCCAGCGGGAAGGTAAACGGCATTTCTGTGCGCTGCTCTGGTTTGCCAGAAGCGGCTTAGTCATGCTGGCCACATGACCCGGAAGCTGTACGCCGGCTCCCTCGGCCAATAAAGCGAGATGAGCGCCGCAACCGCAGAGTCGGCCACGACTGGACCTAATGGTCAGGGGTCCCTTTACCTTTACCTTTAATACATGCAGATACTGGGAGGCTGGCAGAAAGCAGTGACAGGGCTAGGACAGGTCCTGCTCATGGCACTCTGTGGTACGGGGAAACAGTTGGGAGCTCCTCAGAAGAAAGTATGCCGGCAAACTGATGAAATAAGTGCTTTAAAAGAACAGCAGGTGCTACTGTGTTAGGCGTTGGGAGGTGTGCAGGGCAAAGAGGATTTAGCAGGTAAAAGGGCTGTTACCCCATTTGCTATGTTAGGACATCGCAGACAGGTTAAAAGGGGTTGCATTCATTGGTGTGTGGTCAGTGGGCTAGGGGGACAAGTCTAGTCCCCTAAATGTTCCCAGTAAATTTGGGAAGGAGGCAAGAGGGCTCCAACATCCTGTCAGAGGCCTGGCACTTTCTTCTCAAAGGCAGGGAAGCTTCTGCCCAGCTTAGGGAGCAAGGTGCAATGCTCATGTGCGCAGTGTCAGGACGTCATGTGCACTTCATGTCCCCCCCCCAATTGCCCTCGCAGCTAGAGCCTCTGGCCCTAACTGTTCCCCTATAAAAATTTAAATGTAAGCCACTGGTTGCATGCCTGACCCTCACAGAAATCTCATTAAGTCCCATGACTGGAGTCCTGATAACTGGAACTGGGACACCTGGGAGACTGATAATGATTTAGACTGGACTGTGCAGAGGATGCTGCTGATGAGAAAGATTGGGCAGCTGAAGACAGATCCCTAATTAGTAATAAATCTAAGGTGCTGTCAAGTGGCGGGGAGTACTCCAGGCAACTTGCATTTGTCAGGGACTACGGCCAGCAAATTTCTGAAAATGCCAATCAGGGTTAATATAAGCGCTGGAGCATGTGGTTAGTTTGCCTTTGGGGCCAGGATTGTATGCAAGTGAGGCGGGGTGGTGGTGCAAATTTTGACATTGCACAGGGTGCCACAGGTCAACCCCCTGAAGCCTTGCAGCCTGACATGCACCTCCTAGGCTAACCTGCTGCCTTGAGGTGCAGCTGACGCAGATACATATTCATGTATCCTAAAAGCATCTGTACACACAAGTCCCTGGCCCAATCAGGGTTCTCAGATGTATGCACATAGTGTTTAAAGAGGCATGTATAAAAAACGTGTATCATCAACACCTTTTCACATTTGCCGTTATGAATTGTGTAGCTGCCATAACTTAAGCTTATGTTAGAAGTAGCATACTCCAAGCAAATTCAGTATCCTGCCACAGGAGGGCACTGTGGTCGGCCAATTATCATTTCTAGAGTTGCATATGATGCTGTTATGGGTCTGAGCCTTACTTTCTGTCGAATTCAGTGGAGCCGATGTTTCCTATTAACACGACATGAGCAGGAACCGGCACCATGAATTCCGGTAACATTGATTGACAGGTAACGGCACCGAATCGTCAACACCAAGTGAATTTACTTCCATCACAAAAACATGCCAAAACACAAAAGATCTCTCCCAGGGAGTGGGAAAGATGAACATGTAATTTGCACTTGGTGCATTGTTCCTGGAATAAAGTATGCTTAGCACAGAGACATGAAAGCACTGTTGAAGCCATTTAAAGTAGAAGCAAATACATATGATCCTATAAGGCAGCAGAGGGGAAACCTGCGGCCTTCCTCACATTGTTGGGCTCCAATTCCAGCTCTCATCAGCCCCAGTTAGGATGGCCAGTGGTCAAGGATGATGGAAACTGTAGTCCAACCAATCTGGAGGGCCACATAAGGCTACAACATATAAACTACCTTTTCAATCAACCCTTTGGTGCAGAATGGCCTGGGTATGGCTGTGCCATAGACTTTTCATTTTCTACACATAGCAGATGGTTGTCTACCCGCTGCTTCCAGAAATAATTGCCTGCTATGGAATAGACAGATATTAATAATCAAAGAGGCACTGCACAGAGGCATAACATTAAGCAGGGACTGTTTAAGCCATGCATTTTTAAAGAGATCTCTTAGAAACATCAACTCATCCATTGCTTACAAAGTGGAGACCGTTTCCCCAAGGTGAAAAAGGTGCACTGCAAGAATAAATTAAGCCACATATTTTCTGATGGCAGAGAAACTTCTGACCCATTTAGGAGCTCCATCTACCTGTAAGCTAAACACAGAAGTGGGACAGGAGCGGTGCTGTTTTCCTAGTAAAAGAGGTGCCGGAACCCACCACGAACATCTCTCTCGTTCTCTTAGAATGGCAATGGCCACCTGAGAGGTGCCGGAATGGAGTTCTAGCGAGGACGGCACCCACTGCCATTCCCACTCGTCTTCCCTGCAGCTTCCGCACAGACAGACAGATGACGTCTGCAAAGGATTAGGGTGACACCTGTACACAATCACCTCTTTGCACACGTCATCTTGACCCTGGGAACAGGGCCAGCAGCTCAGAGGTCCCATTTCCTCCTCCACGAGTTTAGCCTATGCAGGGAGGAAAGCCCTGAGCAACCTTATAACCACAGTGATTCCTTGAACAAACATGACGTTTGAATCTGTATGCTAGCGCTCAAAAAGTGTAAGAGTACCTTTAGCTCTGTTCCTCTTGAATTAAGTTATTTGCATTTCATGTGTACCTTATTGCAAAGAGTAAACACATACATGCAATCCAGCCAGTTTGGGCTTACCCAGATCGCAATATTACCCAGCTTTTCCAATTGGAGTTGTGGCCTTGGCACACTTAAGTGGGATGGCAACTTTTACCCTTATGGTTCTGAGTCTCTCTTTGCAAGCTGTGACTAGGGGCCAAATATTCTGGTGATAAGAGTGGCTAGGGCAACCAAGGGGTATAAATATTAAAAATATAATTATTGTTATTATTAACATCAGAGCTTTCCAAACTTTTCATGTCGGTGATGCGCTTTTTAGACATGCATCATTTCATGACACAGTAATTCAGTTTTACTAGCAAACCGGAAGGTTTTTCAGCCCCAGAAGGAGCATGGAGAGCATTTGCATGGAGAGCATTCGTACACACTGCAGCCGACATACTAACATATCGTAACACACAGTTTGGAAAGCCCTGAGTTACATAAATGGCTCTTACTAAGTGAATGGGAGAAAAAGGGACTCTGATCTTGACTACTGTGAGTGGAGCATGTGGTCGAGTGGGCACACGTAGGGGAAGGCAATCTCCTAGCTAAACTGGTCCCCGGTTGTAAAATGCTTTATATGCTAATAATAACACCTTGAACTTGGCCTGACAGCAAATCAGCAACCAGTGCAGATCTCTGAGCACAGGTGTTATATGCTGACAAGGCCTCACACCAGTCAGGATTCTGCATCGGTTGCAGCTTCTGGATCAAGCGTGAGGGAAGCCCCGCGTAGAGTTCATTGCAGTAATCCAGTCTTGAAGCAACCACTGCATGAACTACTGCGGCAAGCCTTTCCCAGTCCAGCAGTGTCTGTAAAAGGCATTTCTAGCCACGGACGCCACCTGAGCTTCCAGTGAGAGCTGGATCCAGAAGCACCCTCAAACTGTGAACCTGCTCCTTCAGGGGAAGTACAACCCCATCCAGAGCAGGCAACTGACCAATTTCTCAGATACAGGGACGGCTCATCCCCAGTGACTCCGTCTTGCTAGGATTCAAGTGCAGCTTGTTCTTCCTTATCCATTTCACCACTAAGTCTGGGCAACAGTCCAGGGACTGCACGTTCTCTCCTGATACAGATGTTACAGAGAAATAGAGCCAAGTGTCCTCAGGATATGGATGATGCCTCATCCCGAAACTCCTAATGAATGCACGTTCTCTCCTGATACAGATGTTATGGAAAAATAGAGCTGTGTCCTCAGCATATGGATGGAACTCCTAATGACCACTCCCGATGGCTTCATGTCAATATGGGATAGCACCAAAGAGAGTTCCCTGTGGCACCCCCATAACATAGCCCCTGGGCTAAAAGGAACTCTCCTTAAGGTGGGATTGGAGCCACTGTAGTACACGGTGCCTAGTTCCCATTTCCCAGAGCCAGTCCAGGGAGATACCATGGTTAATGGTATCAAATGCCTATGAGATATCAAGAAGCAGGAGCAAGGTTACCATTCGCCTGTCCATCATTCCTTAAAGGAGCTCAGAGCGGCTTGCATGTCCTCCCCTTAGTATCTTCATAACTGTCGTGTAAAATGTGGTCAGGCTGAGAAGACTGCACTCAACCCATTGTAGTCCAGTAAACTCCGTTGGTCAGTGGCATACCGTGGGTTGCCAGCTCCCGAGGCCATGCAGGAGGTGAGTGGGAGGGGGGGAAACGGACAGAGTACATATGCGCAGTCAACTGCCTAATCGCGTCCGCCCGGAAGACCACAGACACAAAGATAAGAAAAGCAGAGTTTTTTCCTTATTTGGAGAGGTCACTCCCTGGTTCTCATGGAGAAGCCATTTTCAGTGGAGCCCAGCAACGGAAGTGCACAGCTGTATTGAAGCAGCACCGGGTGTTGAAATTTTGTGCCCCCTAACAATTTTATGCTTCCCATGCCACTGTCATTGCCAACTGGGGACTTGAAGTGGGTCTCTCAGATTTAACCCTGTAGGCCAAAAGCACAGGGTTGCACGCTATCCTTGCAGTTCACCATGCACATGGACTTTACAATTCAAATAAACAAGCAGAATTAATTTATACTGGTTTGGTTAGTGACCCTTAACTAGAATTCAATTCTAAGAGCTCAGTCACTCATACAAGTTACAGCAAAGTCTACTTGTGTTGCTCATTCCTTTTTCCTGTGTTGGGGCACACCTGAATAAGTATTGCTGCGTCCATTTCTACCGCAACACAAAGCCGTGTTTGAAACCTCCTGCCTTCATTTATTAAAGCAGAAACAGAGCCCGAGACGCCTGATATGTAGTCATCAATTTGAATAATGAGATGGGTTTATTCATGAGCTTGGCTCAGTCTAGAGCTGCTGATGAACGAAACAAGAGAAGAGTCCTGATGTAAAAAGTAAAACACTGACTTTGAATTTCTGCCCCAGACATTCTCTTCAGTTTTGTGTTTCAGGATGTGAAATAAGACTTCCTTTTGCATACTTATCATTGACTTCATGGATTGCAATAGAACTTTATGGTAACCTGAATACTGAGAGAGCAGGGATGTTGTCGTTCTTTTATTTTAAAAAAAGTATCAAGATATAAAATCAAAACAAAAATTAGCAAATATACAAACGGAGTGTTAAGATACTGAGCATATTAAACTATTGTTAATTATTTTGTAATATGTTTACAAAATGTATGTTGCATGCACATATCCACAATGTTATGCCATTACAATTGCAATGAACCGGTACTAGACTGCTTGGTATACTAAGGTTTTGATATGTATTCCTTTTTAGTATTTCATTTCTATACTATTCTGTCGTTTGTTGGGGCACATTTATGTAGAAAAAGCAGTAGCCAAGTTTAAATAATAAATAAAGATCAAATGAGCTTCATAGGTGAGTGGAAATTTGAACCTTGGTCTCCCAGGTCCTAGTCTGGCACCTAACCACTATACCAAACTGGATTTCCTTCCTCCCCGCTGCATCCACTGGGGACCCGCACCTTCCAAGTTTCACTAGGAGACAAGTGCACTGAACATCCCTGGGATCCTCCAAAACACATCTCTCTCTATCTGCCCCATTTCCCAGAGTTCACTGCATTTCCTGTCCTCAAACCCATCATTTCCATTTGCGCTTTCTCTGGTGCACCTGCAGGCCTCCAGTGCCACCTACCAGATGTGCAGCATCACTCACTGCTCCTTATATGGCAGGCATGGGGAACCTGTGGCCTTCCAGATGTTACAGAACTACAACTATCAGCCCCAGCAAGCAGGGATGGTGGGTACTGTTGCTCAGCAACATCTGGATGCCCAAAGTTTCCCCGTACCTCTTCTATGGCAACAGTAATATCCCCCTGCTCCTCCATCTTTTTTCTGTGTCATAGAAAAATAGGTCCAGGATAAGCTGTTGGTCCAGGCAATGCCGAATTTGTACAGTCTATGTATTATTTAAACTAATCAAGTCACTTTCTGTAATTATCCCACTCTGGGGATTCAACCTGTGCAACCATTGTTCTCCCTTGTGCCATTTTGGTGTCTGTAATCTCAAACAAATTTATTTTGAACCCTAAAGGTAAAGGGAAAGGGACCCCTGACTATTAGGTCCAGTCGTGACCGACTCTGGGGTTGCGGCGCTCATCTTGCTTTATTGGCCCAGGGAGCCGGCGTACAGCTTCCGGGTCATGTGGCCAGCATGACTAAGCCGCTTCTGGCAAACCAGAGCAGCGCACGGAAATGCGTTTACCCTCCCACTGGAGTGGTACCTATTTATCTACTTGCACTTTGACGTGCTTTCAAACTGCTAGGTTGGCTGGAGCAGGGACTGAGCAATGGGACCTCACCCCATCATGGGGATTCGAACCACCGACCTTCTGATCGGCAAGGCCTAGGCTCTGTGGTTTAACCCACAGTGCCAGCCGCATCCCTTTTGAACCCTAACTGGGACTTAATGGTTCTTGCTAATCCACATGCCTCCATCCAAGTAATAAAAACATGGTTCAACTTTCATAAGGCATGCCATGACTCTGCACCCGAGAGCTTGAAATACCACATCTCTGGGGTAACACGTTTGCACGTGTGTTGAGTGCAATCTGTGTCAATGTGGTAACAGCTTTCAGTTGCTGCAGGATAGTCTCATACTATTGATTCCCACTGATTTCCCCATATTTCCCATCTCTTTGTTTTCAGAAAGTGTAGAAAGCTGTGCAGAGGTTGGGAGAACCATGGCTGTTGCTGAACAAGAAAGAATGAAATCAATTAAACTCAAATATTAACTGAGTGGTCCTTTTCAATTTAAAAAAAATTGAGTGGCAGCTAAGTAATGTCTGACTGCCTATAGGCAGGACTGGAAAATAAATATTTAACATAATCAAGGTGATTGAACTGTAGATAACATCTGCCTTCTCATGAGAACTCCACTTGGTTTCAGTTAATAATGAAGGTGTTAAACTGCCAACTCGAAATATACATGTTAAGATCCCATGGCAACTACTCCCTTTCCGGTTAGACTGTACAGATCAGACATCTGTCCGAATGGTTAAAATCTCTACATTCTCTGACTCGTATTCTATCTCGTGTCTGGAGGACAACATTTTCCGCAGCCTCCTTGTCTTTTGCATGGAAATTAGCCAACCTTCTTTGGACTGAGCTGACCTTTCCTGCTGGAGAAGTGTATATAGCGATCATCACAGCCGTCAGAATCTGAGAGTGCCTACTTAGTAACCAAGTCCAACCCTCTCCGAAGCCAGACTGCCATTCTGCAGTCTTGGCAGGTACTTCTGTGAGGATCAACCAGTCAAGAAATTGGGGACTGCAGAAGCTGCAGGAGCCGAACGACCATACAGGAGTGGCTGCACCACTGCGTCTGTGAGAGAGTTGGCCAGATCTGGCAATCGCTGCAGAGAATCACAATGCCTGCTTAAAAACAAACAAGTAATGCCATTGGGGACATTCTGTGCAGAGACTCTACACAAGAGGGATGCTGCTGG
The DNA here is from genome assembly GCF_951804945.1 of Podarcis cretensis. Classification (NCBI taxonomy): domain Eukaryota; kingdom Metazoa; phylum Chordata; class Lepidosauria; order Squamata; family Lacertidae; genus Podarcis; species Podarcis cretensis. The sequence goes on along the minus strand of NC_137170.1, from coordinate 113,196,603 downwards.
TTGTCCTACTCATTGGACATTTGGCAAGTGTTTACCTTTAGAGTTCATCTGCACAAGATTCCAATCCAGGCAACTGCTATTAGCATAACATGCAAGTATGACATGCTAATTATGCAAATGTAGTGGGGGGGAAAATCAGCATATCTAATTTACACATCATTCCAAACACATCATTCCATTCCATGCCTGCTCCTCCCATATTTTGAAGGCAGCAAAGAAAGATCTGTAGTTAATTTATGGTTGTTCATTATGCAGCTGATTCTGCAACAGGAGCTGGCCATGGAAATTGCCCCACTACCAAGTAGAGAACAGGAGTGAGGGGTTGCCTCTTCCATATATATTTGTATTCAGGGCTGGGTGCTGATTAATGGACTGTCAGTCCTAAGCAGACTTCTGGGGACGAGGATTGAACTTCTGCCAGGAGGAGCAAATCTAAGGAGGACCAAAATTGGCGCACCAACCCTTTAGTATTTCTCTTTCCTACAGAAAGACTCCCCTGTGGCATCCCATGGGATGGGATGGGGAATTGATGCTTTCCATTGTTGTTCATGGTATTCTATCGGAACCAAAACTTTAATTTCACGAGGTGCTATACAATATGCAACATAAGATTGGTAGTAACAATTTATTATGTAAATCAATTTCCACCAACCTGGTGCCCTAAATATGTTTTGGATTATAACTCTCATTAGCCACAGCCAACTTGATCCATCCTGACAAGTGCTGATGGGTGTTGTAGTCCAAAATATCTAGAGGACACCAGGGTGGGGAAAGCTGATCTAAACAGACAGAAGAGAAAGCTGGAATTAAAGGAGGGAAGGAAAGTTAAGCACAAGCTCTTGGGACTGCTGAATTTAGAGACTGATTCCAATACATCCAAATATAGGATAACCAGAATAAAATTGTACACTTAATGGTGCAATCCCATACTGAAGATACACCAGCTGGTGGTCCCACTAAATTTGTGGAATGCAAAGTATAAAAAGCATGCTGGCAAACATCTAAAATGTGTTGGAGTCATGGACAAGACATGAGTGTTCCTCCAGTGTTGGTACGGAATTTGTATGGTTTATTCACCTATTTACACTTTCAGTCTGCATGAAGGGAGTCCAGATCTTACAGCCTGGTAATTTAAAGAGGGGATTGTACCCCACAACAGTGCAGCCAGCCTTCAGCCTGCCTGCCCAAGATGGATTCCAGCCTTCTTCCTGCTGCTGCTTCTTCCCAGAACCCCTTGCTATGAGACCCCCTTATCCTGCCATGTCATACACACAGCTCCCCTGGCAACCTTCCAAACCTGTCTCTGTTCACACCTCAGGGCAAGGGGGAAGGCAATTCTCTTGCATTGCCAATGACCCTCAATGGCCTTGTATTGTTTCTTTATGGCCCTCACTTGGTCAGGTCGTTTTTGCATAGGCTAGCCCTAGAATTCCTCTGCGGCTTGTATTCTCCCTTCATATCCCAAACAATCAAAATCCTACCATTTATTAATTTCTAGAGTTTAGGGAGTCCCGCCCCCCCAAAAAAACAACTACAACACCAACTATGTACACAGATCCCACACCACCACCCCTCCACCTTTAGAATGCACAAGTGGTGGCCCAAAACTTTCCTAGCCCTTACTCAGGTACAGTCAGAAGGGAAAAGCTGTAATTTAAATGTGGGCACCCCTCATAATGAGGGGCGCATGTGGTGCTGTGGGTTAAACCACTGAGCCTAGGACTTGCTGATCAGAAGGTCAGCGGTTCCAATCCCTGCGATGGGGTGAGCTCCCGTTGCTTGGTCCCTGCTCCTGCCAACCTAGCAGTTCGAAAGCACATCAAAGTGCAAGTAGATAAATAGGTACCACTCCGGCGGGAAGGTAAATGGCGTTTCCGTGCACTGCTCTGGTTCACCAGAAGTGGCTTAGTCATGCTGGCCACATGACCTGGAAGCTGTACGCCAGCTCCCTCGGCCAATAAAGTAAGATGAGCGCCGCAACCTCAGAGTTGGTCACGACTGGACCTAATGGTCAGGGGTCCCTTTATCTTTACCCTTTACCCCTCATAATAGATGATATATTCTGAATAAATTGCAAGTACCAAACAGACAATACAATGTATTCCTTGTTGTGAGGATGGGAGGGTGAGACAGGACTCTGCTCATGTCATCGTCACTTCAAAATCCCTTCTGATTTTTTTCCAAAGATTTTACATGCACAATGGTCAGCACGTGAGGTAGCATATGAAATTTAGTGATCAATGGGCCCCTAGCTCAGGATGCAATATTAAAAGCTATAAACAAAGTTACACATAATGAAGAAACAAAATGCTACAAAATGCATCCCCAAGCCCGGTATCTCATTAAAAAAGGGTGCCTTTATTTATGATGCAAGTGAACAGAGGTATTCAGGTTGTTATCACTTTGTACGTAGCAAGTTTCACACTTTGTCCTTGCAGACAGAGCATTTCATTAAGTCATGATTACAAAATAGATCATTCATCTACATCATCTAATTGAATTGTCTGGTTTGCCGGGAGGATATAAGTGAAGTCTGAAGAAACTGATAATACTCATGTTGTGATCAATAATGCGTGTCTCAAAAGGGTGTCTCGGGGCTGATTATGAACGCTTGGCAAAAATCAGGAAGGCCAAACAGTGTCTCCAGCGAGCTTATTGAATGAAAAGGAATTGCATAGAACTGTAGAATTGGAAGGGACCCCAAGGGTCATCTAGTCCAACCCCCTGCAGTGCAGGAATCTCAGCTAAAGCATCCATGACAGATGGCCATCCAATCTCTGCTTAAAAACCTCCAAGGAAGGAGAATCCACAACCTCCTGAGGGAGACCATTGTTGGGATTTTCCATTCCACCTTTAGTTGCAGACATGGGATTGTTACGTGTCACATGTCTGTTTACATTCCTGCACAGTTTGCTGGCGTAAGCGGAACTTCCGCTGTATGGCTTTTGTTTGGATTCTCTCTCTGAGAAGTCAGCAAGGAGAGACGACATGTTTCTTTGTCTTGATTTATGATTAATAAATCTGTAGTTCATAGTATGCGTCCACAGCCTCACCCTGATCTGTTTGTGTGGTTTACACTGCTGAATATAGTGTGCACAAGTCTGAGAGGCTTGAGTTACTGATTTATGTCGGAGCCAGAGGTCGATGGATCTTCACAGTAGCATGGCTGGAAGGAGACAATCCAACTGGGCTTTTGACCCAAGGATGCTGACTACCATTCCACTGTTGAACAAGTTCTTACTGTCAGAAAGTTCTTGCAGATGTTTACTCGGAATCTCCTTTCTTGTTGCTTGAAGTCATTGGTTCGAGTTCCTACTGTCCAGAGCAGGAGAAAACAAGCTTGCTTTTCGTTCAAAGCAATTCCATCAGGTTTGGACAAAGAGATCTCTCAGAACCTTGTGGTTCCCCTAGAGACAACCTGCAAAAATCCCTCCACATGTTCATAGGTCTGTAGGTCAAGCTGACCATTTCAGGAACCAAAACACAGAGGCAGTGATTTCACATATACTATTATATACCAGAAAGGAAAGAAACAGGTCAGAGTGAGAAAGAAATGGAGACCATTGCATATGAGATCAATTTTCATTTCTCTATATACCTATTATTAGCTAATTTTTTCTACCCAACAAAGAATTAATTTCGTTTTGGATGCTTCCATATAACTACAGCTACAAAGCTGGTCAAGCAAAAATATGTGGTATTACCTCTTTTCGACAAAGCTCTTGTGTGTAGGTTGGTATGTAGGCATTTATTTATTTAAAAGCATTTCTATACCACTTAATTTGTAACAACCTCTAAGCCAGCGGTTCTCAACCTGTGGGTCCCCAGATGTTGTTGGACTACAACTCCCATCATCCCTGAGCTCTGGCCTTGCTAGCTGGGGTGATGGGAGTTGTAGTTCAACAACATCTGGGGACCCACAGGTTGAGAAAGGCTGCTCTAAGCAGTATGCAAGAAATACAACATGATAACAACAGTATCATAAAAACAGATACAACATAAAAGACAATAAAACACAAATTCAGTTGACTAGGTTGACCTCAGTTAAAGAAGCTGAATCACTGTCTTCCTGAAGATTACAGCTTCTAAAAAAAGAAGGCAAATAAATGCACGTGCACCGACGAAGAGAGAAATAAATAATTGTAACTAGGCAAGCATTTCTTCACTGCATGATTAATGTATATAATTAACAGGTACAAGCTGTGATGATGATGTTGAATGTGCTTAGATGGATTGGGCAAATTAATTGTGGATAGACCTATCAGTGACTCTTAATCATGATGGCTGTATAGTACCGCCATGTTCAGCAGGAGTTATTGCTTTTGTGCCCCTGTGACTTCCTGGAGGCATCTGATTGGACGCTTTTGAAATGAGGATGATGAACTAGAGCATGGGTAGGCAAACTAAGGCCCAGGGGCCAGATCCGGCTTTCAACACATGTGTGGCTTTCAACACATATAAAACCATAATATAGGAGGAACTCATATTCTTAGGTTAAGATAAGAGAATACCCTCCAACATTCCTCAGGTGAAAATAGGGACATTCTATTCTACATCAGTATTACTGCTGGGGGGGGGGTTATCTCTCTCTTTTTGTACATTAAGTTTTTTATTAAAGTTTTTCATGACACAGTCAACCCCTGAACTCTAACAAGGTGGGCGTTATCTCTCCCTACCTCTTTTATGTTTTTACTTTGTTAAAAATATAATTATAGTAATTCTTTTTTTTCCTGCAGTCTATCCATGCACGCTAATCCTAAATCTAACACCCTACCTGGAGAAAGTGAGAAGAAGAAAAACTGGGCAGCCTCCAAATCAACTTTCAGCAACAGCCTCACAAAAAAAACTCCTTTAATTCCAAAAGAGAACCCATTTTCTCCCACAGGACTTGGGGAAACAGGTCACAAAAGCAAACTCAAATTGCACCACTGGAGATGAGGAAGTTACCGGGGGGGAGGGGCAAAAGCTCATAATTCATCTGTGGTACAGATGAGCCATTTATACCCATCTAAGGTCTAGCACAGCACGTTCTCTTCCTACTCCCATTCCCTCTCCCACCCACCGGACCTCTAGGGAAGTTCAGGCATGATCAAACTGTAACCTGTCCCAAAGGTATGATTAAAATGATCTAAAGCAACGCATGCAAAAGCAAGCTGCAGCAGAAAAATGAAATGAAATAAACCGCAGGACTTGTTGAGTTCACAATTGAATTGTAGAATTGGAAGGGATCTCTAAAGACCATCCAGTCCAAACCCTGGCAAAGTGGGGACTGAATTCAATGGGGATTTCTCACAAGTTGCAAACCTACACTTACTTATCAAGGAGGTGGTTCCGGTGGGCTCAGCAAGGCTTACCTCTGAGAAGACATGCGCACAGCCTCCCTTAGAAGAAGAAGAGGAGTGTGGATTTGATATCCCACTTTATCAGTACCCGAAGGAGTCTCAAAGCAACTAACATTCTCCTTTCCCTTCTTCCCCCATAACAAACACGCTGTGAGGTGAGTGGGGCTGAGAGACTTCAGAGAAGTGTGACTGGCCCAAGGTCACCCAGCAGCTGCATCTGGAGGAGCGGAGACACGAACCCGGTTCACCAGATTACTTGAAGAAACCATTAAACCAAATGAGGCATATACCTACCTACCTACCTACCTACCTATAATTGTAGAGTTGAAAGGGGCCCAACCCCCTTCGATGTAGGAATCACAGTGAACAAAAGGAAGGTAAGGAGAAGTAGATTGTTTCCATGCAGCCCAGATCACTCACTCTCCCTTCTTAAACTTAACTATTGCTAGAATAATAATAAAAATTCATCATGTTTAGTGAGGCGCAATTGGTCCTCTGTTCTCCTCCTTCACGACAACCCTGCAGAGTAGCACTGAAGAAGGATGAATGGCCACATGCATAGCTTGGCAGGCAGGCAGGATCTGAACCAGGGCTTCCCCGTACAGCAACTTTAACACCACCACTGCCCTCGATTTCGCTGAGCCCTCTCTGCAAAAGCTCACATGGAGGCGATTCGCTGCCCATCCCATTTCCTACTCGCTCACTGAGGCAAGAAAAGGACGCACGTAGGACTACCCAGAGTCTTATGCACAGGCTAACGGCTTCTGGCATATCATACACAGTAGAAAAACACAGGATTCTCTTCATCCACTCTCCAGACAAGCTGCCCAAGGGAGGAGACCGGTGGCTGTGGCCATGGAGCAGCGATGGGATGCTCCCTCACAGACGTCACAGCTGTCATTGTCACTTGGGACAAGCGCTGTCTCATCCTCATCCCCCGAGCTTGGCAGTGGCAGTGCTGGTGGGGAATTGAGACATTCCAGGATCCAACCAGAAGCTGGGATGGCATTAGTAATTTTGGGACTCTTCTGGCAAAATTGGGACACTTGGAGGGTACGCTAGAGTCCCTTTTCCCAGGAACCACTTCAGCCAGCATTCCACTCATCATGTTGTTGTTGTTGTTTAGTCGTTTAGTCGTGTCCGACTCTTCGTGACCCCATGGACCAGAGAACGCCAGGCACTCCTGTCCTCCACTGCACCCCGCAGCTTGGTCAGACTCATGCTGGTAACCTCGAAAACACTATCCAACCATCTCATCCTCTGTCGCCCCCTTCTCCTTGTGCCCTCCATCTTTCCCAACATCAGGGTCTTCTCCAGGGAGTCTTCTCTTCTCATGAGGTGGCCAAAGTACTGGAGCCTCAGCTTCACAATCTGTCCTTCCAGTGAGCACTCAGGGCTGATTTCCTTCAGAATGGAGAGGTTTGATCTTCTTGCAGTCCATGGGACTCTCAAGAGTCTCCTCCAGCACCATAATTCAAAAGCATCAATTCTTCGGCGATCAGCCTTCTTGATGGTCCAGCTCTCACTTCCATACATCACTACTGGGAAAACCATAGCTTTAACTATACGGACCTTTGTTGGCAAGGTGATGTCTCTACTTCTCAAGATGCTGTCTAGGCCTGTCATTGCCCTTCTCCCAAGAAGCAGGCGTCTTTTAATTTCGTGGCTGCTGTCACCATCTGCAGTGATCATGGAGCCCAAGAAAGTAAAATCTCTCACTGCCTCCATTTCTTCCCCTTCTATTTGCCAGGAGGTGATGGGACCAGTAGCCATGATCTTCGTTTTTTTGATGTTGAGCTTCAGACCATATTTTGCACTCTCCTCTTTCACCCTCAATAAAAGGTTCTTTAATTCCTCCTCACTTTCTGCCATCAAGGTTGTGTCATCTGCATATCTGAGGTTGTTGATATTTCTTCCGGCAATCTTAATTCCGGCTAGGGATTCATCCAGCCCAGCCTTTCGCATGATGAATTCTGCATATAAGTTAAATAAGCAGGGAGACAAAATGCAGCCTTGTCGTACTCCTTTCCCAATTTTGAACCAGTCAGTTGTTCCATATCCAGTTCTAACTGTAGCTTCTTGTCCCACATAGAGATTTCTCAGGAGACAGATGAGGTGATCAGGCACTCCCATTTCTTTAAGAACTTGCCATAGTTTGCCATGGTCGACACAGTCAAAGGCTTTTGCATAGTCAATGAAGCAGAAGTAAATGTCTTTCTGGAACTCTCTAGCTTTCTCCATAATCCAGCGCATGTTTGCAATTTGGTCTCTGGTTCCTCTGCCTCTTCTAAATCCAGCTTGCACTTCTGGGAGTTCTCGGTCCACATACTGCTTGAGCCTTCCTTGTAGAATTTTAAGCATAACCTTGCTAGCGTGAGAAATTAGTGCAATTGTGCGATAGTTGGAGCATTCTTTGGCACTTCCCTTCTTTGGGATTGGGATGTAGACTGATCTTCTCCAATCTTCTGGCCACTGCTGAGTTTTCCAAACTTGCTGGCATATTGAGTGTAGCACCTTAACAGCATCATCTTTTAAAATTTTAAATAGTTCAGCTGGAATACCATCACTTCCACTGGCCTTGTTATTTGCAGTGCTTTCTAAGGCCCATTTGACTTCACTCTCCAGGATGTCTGGCTCAAGGTCAGCAACCACACTACCTGGGGTATATGAGACATCCGTTTCTTTCTGGTATAATTCCTCTGTGTATTCTTGCCACCTCTTCTTGATGTCTTCTGCTTCTGTTAGGTCCTTTCCACTTTTGTCCTTTATTATGGAAATCTTTGTACGAAATGTTCCTTTCATATCTCCAATTTTCTTGAACAGATCTCTGGTTCTTCCCATTCTATTGCTTTCCTCTATTTCTTTGCATTGCTTGTTTAAGAAGGTCTTCTTGTCTCTCCTTGCTATTCTTTGGAAATCTGCATTCAATTTCCTGTATGTTTCACGATCTCCCTTGCATTTTGCTTGCCTTCTCTCCCCCGCTATTTGTAAGGCCTCATTGGACAGCCACTTTGCTTTCTTGCATTTCCTTTTCATTGGGATGGTTTTCGTTGCTGCCTCCTGTATAATGTTACGAGCCTCCATCCATAGTTCTTCAGGCACTCTGTCCACCAAATCTAAATCCTTAAACCTGTTCCTCACTTCCACTGTGTATTCATAAGGGATTTGACTTAGATTGTATCTTACCGGCCCAGTGGTTTTTCCTACTTTCTTCAGTTTAAGCTTGAATTTTGCTATAAGAAGCTGATGATCTGAGCCACAGTCAGCTCCAGGTCTTGTTTTTGCTGACTGTATAGAGCTTCTCCATCTTTGGCTGCAGAGAATATAATCAATCTGATTTCGATGCTGCCCATCTGGTGATGTCCATGTGTAGAGTCGTCTCTTGTGTTGTTGGAAAAGCGTGTTTGTGATGACCAGCTTGTTCTCTTGACAGAACTCTATTAGCCTTTGCCCTGCTTCGTTTTGATCTCCAAGGCCAAACTTGCCAGTTGTTCCTTTTATCTCTTGACTCCCTACTTTAGCATTCCAATCCCCTATAATGAGAAGAACATCCTTCTTTGGTGTCACTTCTATAAGGTCTTGTAAGTCTTCATAGAATTGGTCAATTTCAGTTTCTTCAGCACCAGTAGTTGGTGCATAAACTTGGATTACTGTGATGTTAAAAGGTCTGCCTTGGATTCGTATCGAGATCATTCTATCATTTTTGAGATTGCATCCCAGTACAGCTTTTGCCACTCTTTTGTTGACTATGAGGGCCACTCCATTTCTTTTACGGGTTTCTTGCCCACAGTAGTAGATATGATGGTCATCCGAACTGAATTCACCCATTCCTGTCCATTTTAGTTCACTGATGCCCAGGATGTCAATATTTATTCTTGCCATCTCATTTTTGACCACCTCCAACTTACCCATGTTCATGGTTCTTACATTCCAGGTTCCTATGCAATATTTTTCTTTACAGCATTGGACTTTCCTTTCGCTTCCAGGCATATCCGCAACTGAGCGTCCTTTCGGCTTTGGCCCAGCCGCTTCATCAGCTCTGGATCTACTTGTACTTGCCCTCCGCTCTTCCCCAGTAGCATGTTGGACGCCTTCCGACCTGAGGGGCTCATCTTCCAGCGTCATAACTTTTATATGCCTGTTGTCTTTGTCCATGGAGTTTTCTTGGCAGGGATACTGGAGTGGCTTGCCGGTTCCTCCTCCAGGTGGATCACGTTTGGTCAAAACTCTCCACTATGACCTGTTCATCTTGGGTGCCCTGCTCGGCATAGTTCATAGCTTCTCTGAGTTCTTCAAGCCCCTTCGCCACGGCAAGGCAGTGATCCATGAAGGGGCCACTCATCATAGTCTTAGTTAAGTGGGAAGCCAATGCACCTTCTGCTCATTCTCAATAAAGAAGACAAAATGGCGGACTGGCAACAGAAAGTGGGACCCACAGGTGAGTCCACCATTTCCCCCTGTGCCTACAGTTTGCTTAACCTCTCTGCTAAAGATTTTCCCTTGGCAGCAGAGTTATTGTGGGATTTCCACTCTCCATTCTTTTCTGTAATCAAATAAACAAATAACTTTGCAGTTCCTGTGAATAATCGGAAGACCTTAATGCATGGAGGCAATCTTCCCGGGTCATTTGCAAAGCAAATTAGCTGGGGTGTAGAAGAAAGATAAAGGGCTTCAGTCTTCATGGTGGCTCATATGACATATTCCATGAAAAAATAACCTTGATTTGGCACAGCCAGATCTTACGTCTGTAACAACAAGAATTACTTGAAAGAAACATTATTGAGCCTACCCACACAGAAGGTTTAAATGCGCAATTTGTTGGCAGAGGAAAGGCCAGCTAAAGCCGGTTGGGAAATGCCAGCGGTGCTACAAATCAATACAGCTGACTTCCTTGATTTATGGGGTGTGTGCATTTGTGTCAAGTCTCTGGTGCAGCATCTGAATATAGCTCATTTAATTGCTCTACTTGACCTGTCTGGAAACAAACAAACAAATACTGAGTAAAAGTCTGTACAAAATCCCTGATGCAGAACTATCCTGAAATGTGTTCCTTCTGTAATTTCAAACCATCACTATCTGTTCCCGCTAAAGCTGTTTCGGTGGATTGTAAAGTTTTGATCCTATGACTTGGCAGAAAAGAAATCTTTCATTTAAGATTTTCTGTTGTAGCATGCATTCCTTTATGCAGGAAGTGCCAGGAGTCAATCTGTGGGAGTTCTAAGTAAAATGTAAAACTGTAAACATGCAAAACCTCTCAGTAAAACTGTGCTGATTAACCTACCGTATATGTAAGAAACTGACAAAGGAATCCCATGCATGTCTATTAAGAAGTACTCTCAGGTAACTCTTTGTATAGCAGAAGTGTGGAAGCTTTTTCATCCTGAAGGCTGAAAACTTATGGCAACCAGATATCTTTGGACCTCAGAGCAGGCACGCCAACTCTAGGGGGCGGAGTTGTCGTCATTCCCCTCAATATAGCCCCAATATTGAGTTTGAGGGGATAAATAGGTACCGCTGTGGTGGGAAGGTAAACAGTGTTTCCATGCGCTCTGGTTTCCATCACGGTGTCCCGTTGCACCAGAAGCAGTTTAGTCATGCTGGCCACATGACCCGGAAAGCTGTCTGTGGACAAACGCCAGCTCCCTTGGCCTAAAAGCGAGATGAGCGCTGCATCCCATAGTCACCTTTGACTGGACTTAACCATCCAGGTGTCATTTACCTTTGCCTTTACCTATTGATGGGGCAGAGGAGGCCGAACTGCCAAGCCGAGCGTGGCACAGCATCAAAGGCAGACTCCTCCTCAGCGCACATGGCCTTTCAAGCTGCATGGCATTGGGCAAGGCCTCCTCCCAACGGTGCGCCTCCTTCTGATGACACGCATGCAATGTCACAAGAGTGCGTTGCGTGCCACGTGCGCAACATCACACACACAATGCACCCCTGGGCCCCCCAAGGCAGCGCCTCTGCCTCAGAGCCAAAAGTGAATGGAGCACTGAATATAAATTTTACCATATACGGTAAGATAGTTTCTACACCCATGAGAACACACATAGGAGACAACTCCTAGGGACCAAGGTCCCTTTGGCTCCTCCCAATAAAATATTTGAAGGGTTTGTTGTCCGCCCCCCAGTTGATAGGCATTGCCATTCAAATAGTGTTTGTGCACTGTGTCATGTGATCGATTATTCAGGGCGGGGCTTAACTGCCCCCTCCAATATTTTACTCCAGTTGGAACCCCTGCATATACACCTCTCTGTCCTTCCAAACAAGCAAGAGGCATCATCAGGGGTTAACAACACATTCCAGGCAGGGAAAGCCACTCAGAAGGTGTGAAGCTGGGCCTGTGAGAGGGAAGGGGTCATGGCATAGATGGATTCCTGAGGGCCACATAGAGAGGCCTGGAAGCTCCCTTTCCCCCCCTTTCCTGATATACAGGATGACACCCTTAAAGTGAATGTAAATGTTTGAGGTAGCAGTAACTACACTAGCAGAATGCAAACTGAAAACTAAAACACACACGCCTGTGTTAGCATCAAAGGTCGGTACAGAATTGCAATTGCCACTGTGAAACTAATGCTGTCGGTATGAATGAATGGCCAGGATACAATACTGGCTGACTGGGCCATTTTCAAGATATCCTACTGCATGAATTAAAGCACCTGCCATATTCAGGTCATTCTGGTCCTGCCAGCCTTCAGCTCTGCCCTTTCTCTATCGATCACTTCTCCTACCTGGGAAGTTATCTTCCCACAACGGCCAACATTGATGCCAAAATCCAGCATCGCCTGAGCTCTGTGAGTGTGGCTTTCTCCCAACTGAAGTGTAGAGTGTTTGAGGATCGGGACATTCGCCGGGAAACCAAAATGCTTGTTTACAAAGCTATTGTACTACCAACTTTACTGTATGCTTGAGAAACATGGACCAATTATAATCGCCATCTCCAGTTCCTCGAAAGATTCCATCAACAGTGTCTCCAAAAAATTTTACACATCACTTGGGAAGACAGGCAAACTAATATCAGTGTACTGGAAGAAGCAAAGATCACCAGTGTTGAAGCAATAATTATTCAACATCAATTTTGTTGCACTGGTCATGTTGTGCCAATGCCTGATGATCGTCTTCCAAAGCAACTACTCTATTCTGAACTTAAAAATGGAAAGCGTAATGCTGGTGGGTCAACAAAAGGTTTAAATACTCCCAAGGCAAATCTAAAAAAATGTAGTATAAAGCGTGTGCTCTCTTCTTTTGCCACGGTACAGGCTATGAAGCAGGCATGTGCAACCCACATGTAGGACTTCTTCTTTGGCGACCACTCGTAGCCAAGTAAGATTGTCTTCCATGAACATGGTCTTAGCAGTGAGTCCGTAAGTGACTGGAGGCCAATTCTGGATCCACATGTCCTTCCACAGTGGGGACATTGGTTTCTGGGCGGGAGTTGATCATGGTGAGGGCTTGCCAAGCGTTCCTTCCTCTTAGCACGTTTCTCCCTTTGGTCCTGACTTTGAGCGTCTTCAAAGCCCATGACACTTTTGGTAAAGGCTGTTCTCCAACTGGAACGTGTTTCCGAATTGTTGGTGTTTGCAGAAATGTTTCTTGTGGTTGTTTCACAGCTGGGCGCTAGGGGGCGCCAATAAACATGGTAGCTCAGAATGAGTTCTCAAGGTGTCTGCCTAAAAAAACTACCCTAATTTAACCTGATACGTCTGGTCTTCTGGATCCACGAAATTAGCAGGATTTACGAACGAAACAGTTTGCACAAGGATCATAATTCATATGTGGAAGTACTACGGGTAAGAGGAAAATCCAATTTTTGAAAATCCCTTTCTATGTAAATTTTCTTCCCTCCATCCCCCAAAGGTTTTATCAAAGTTTTCACAATACTACAGTAAAATAATATCTAGAACAAATAAAATCAAAAAGACAAAAAGGAAAGGAAAGAGAGAACAAGAAAAGATAAGAGCAAAAAGAAGAAAAGAGGAATCAGAGAGCTAAAGAACATTAAGAATAAGAGCAATAATAATAACAATAAAGCTGTGTAAATTTTCAAGGATTTTTGATTCCATGAAATTGGCAATATAGCTTATTAATAACAGAGGATTTTGTACACATTATTGTGGCAATGTAGCTGATATGTCCTTCATTCTCCTTTTTTCAAACAAAAGCTGAAATAATCCAAATGATCATTGTTTATTTCTCATACCAGTGGTTCCCAAACCCCATGAGCCACTTGAAAATTGCTGAGGGTCTTAATTATTTTTCTGCCTGTTGTAGCAATTGTAATGAGCTGTCCTCGATGTTGGATGACTTTAAAAAGTATTCTTATTCCTTTTATGGTACAGTGGTACCTCAGGTTACAAATGCTTCAGGTTACACATTTTCGGGGTGTGCACCACGCTGAACTCGGAAGTACCGGAACAGGTTACTTCCGGGTTTCGGCGCCCGCGCATGTGCAGAAGCACTAAATCGCACTTTGCACATGTGCAGAAGCGCTGAATTGTGACCCGCGCCTGCGCAGACGCGCACTGCGGGTTGCGAACGTGCCTCCCGCACAGATCATGTTCACACCCCGAGGTTCCACTGTACAAGAAATAAAAAAGCCACACACCCCAATTAAAATTCAGTATTGATATTTAATGCAGACATGCTGCGGACGACTCAGATGAAGATCATGGACCATTGCTAGTTTACAGACCACAGTTTGTGAACCCCTGATTGGTACCATGTGGTACCATTCAGAATTTCTATTGGCAGGCAAAAAAGATATTGTGGGCACCTTGGCACCTGCAAGGACCAAGATGGCAAATACAGATGTACGCATTGATGAGCTATAAGGCATCGTTCTGTGTTCCTGGAACGAGGGCCCAGGTTTAATCCTCAGCACAGCATTGCAGACCCTCCCAAGTTTTCCTATTTTCCAGGGACATCCCTGATTTGGAGAAGCCATCCTGGTTTCCGACTTGATCCAGGAATGTCCCACTTTTCCTTTGAATGTCCCTGTTTTCATTGGAGAAATGACAGCAATCCTGTATAGGGGAGTCCCGCCCCCCCCCAAATCCAATTTCTATTGGTTTTAACATGCTTCTATGCTGCTGTTTTACTGGTTCTGCATTGTACTTTGTTTTATTGAAATTGTTTATTATCTTTTTACAATGTACACAGTGTAGAAATTATTTAAAAGTATCAAGTGGCTTATAAATGGTTTTAAACAAACTACACGAGCAAAGATGCACATTGACTGATCCTGCAGCGAACAGCTTACTAGACCCAGCAGGCAGATTTTAACTAGAATATAATTTTTCAAACTCTAGGGATTGTAAGAAGTTTATCTGGGATGTAGGGTGTGTGTTGGGGTTCTCAGTGATAAATCAGTTTATTTTATTTTTTATAGCTATGTAGTGAAACAGGTGCAGGAGCCCCGAAGGGCAAAAAGTTGGCAACCCCAGGGAGGAGCCAACCCATGATTTCTCTTCTGTGTCTCCATCTTCCCCTCAGCTTCCTTCTCCTGGGGCTTTTCTCTCCTTCCCCGCTCCCCCTAATAACTTCCTTTTCTCCTTCAGCCACCATGTCCTTCTGTGACATCAGAGGCAGCCTGTTGCTAATGGCAACAGCTGAGAGGCATCATCACAACCTCCCTAGGCCTAACCATTGTGGGGGCATCTTAGGAGTGAACTGTTTACCATTAAAAAATATGTACAGTCCACCCTTCATGTATACTAATATCAGGGTGGGGTGGCGGTTTCACACCACAAATGAAGGTATTTGCCCTTCCATTATCCGTCTTTGAGAAAAGAAGATAGAATAGACACTACCGCTAGATATAGTTGGTGGTGCTCGTGGTGGGGAATAGAAGTACAAGATGGTTTGTACTTAAGACCTGCAAGTTCTGCTCATTGCTTTCACAGGGGCTGGCTTTGTTTTGAGAAAGCATCGCTGGCTTCAGGCTGCCCTATGTTCCCTCGTCATTGTTTTCAAGCACATTCCTGGCTTCAGAGATCCCCGGAAGATGAAAATGATAGATGTGACGAGGGGGATGGCTGCCATCCCACAACAACACCCAGAAGCACCTCCACTGGCTTCTGTCTGGCAACTTCATCTGGTAACTTCTACCCTTCGCCTTGCCCACTTTCAAAACCTCCTTTGCACAGACACAAGCATACGCCAGCCAATATTCATGAAGAAGACGCATTCACTCACCTTTTGCTCTCCGTTCATTCACGGAAGTGTCCTGGCTTCGACCTACAAATATCCGCAGGCTTCTGTCGATCAGCTTCCGAAGGTGAATTTCAACCAGCTCACATCAACAAACATCATTACCCTGTTTCAGCCTCGCAACATCCAAATGAGAACTCCATTGGCTTTCACCCACCAACATCTCCCAGCTTCTGCTAGTTCTACCACTGGACATCACACAGCTTGAACCATGGATATCAGCTGCCTTCAAACCACAATTCCACACTGCAAGTGAACTTGCCTTATTATTGTTCAATAGCATCCTACAGCCAGATGATCATCTCCATCCATCTGCCTATTCACCTCCTCCAGGTGGAAGAAGACTGAACGTCACAGCTGTTGCTTGCTGTGTTCTGTTGGGGAAGAGGAAAAGGCCCACTTTTATAATCCACTCAGCTGCCATGTACTTTTGTGATGTCACAGGTAGTCTGTAGCCAATGGCAACAGCTGGAGATGCGTCATTATAATCTCTGCAGGCCTCACAATTGTGGGTACACTTCAGCAGTGACTTACTTGTGTGCTTGTTTATTGTTAAAAATATTTGAAGACCAACCTTCATCTGTACTGATACTAGGGAGGTGCATATTACAAAACTGTTGCTGGGGACCTTTTTCGGCACAAGGGGCACATTTCCATGTAGGGAATCCCCCCCCCCCTGTTCTGGGGCTGCATGCCAGTGACTGATGGGGGTCAGAGGCAGGTGGGAGTGGAGCAGCCAGGTGACTCATACCTTTGTAGCCTAGGCTCCATTCCAGCTATGCAAATCGAGAGGCTTCTATAGTCCCCCTGCCCATTTTTCAATCCACTAAATAAGAAGTATAATAAAATACAAGGAAATAAGGGACTGCAGCTGGTGAGGGAAATAACCTGAAGCAGAATCCAGTGATCTACTCTTGATTTGTGGACTAGGGGTTCCCCACCCCATAATAAAACCCAAGGGTTATATCTAACATGAGTTGTATTCAGAGTAGACCTACTGAATCAAAAGACTTAGTAAAACCAGTGATTTCAACAGGTCTCATTTCAATGAAGTATTTGGATATTGCTCCAATAATTAAAAACAAAGCCCCACTCCATACACACACAGACAGACAGACACGTACATATATTTTTCTTCATTTTTTTTAGTTTTGCACCTTATCTGTCATGGTATTATCCCAATCATAATTTCTTTTGTTTCTCCTTCCTGAAAGAGAACAGAGAAAATATTAGTTTTCTCAGACTAAGATGATTAAGACTATAAAAGCTTATAAAATTTATCTAAGCTTTTATATCCTTAATTTTCCCCTGTTTGCTTATGAATTGTTATACGTGCTGAAATTAATCATGTCGCCAATGTTTATTTTATCTTACTTGTTTAGACAATATTTTACACTGTATATCTGATTTCCATTACTGTATTAACATCTTAATACAAATTATAATTTAAATCAACAACAGAGCCAATTAAAATAACAAAACACTATGACAAATTAATTACATTTGATTAAACATTGATTACAAATTGGACCTCACATCTTTTTCTTCAGTGTTGCAGGTGGAAAGCTGTTGCCACAAGAATGAGTCATGCCCACAATCGCTGATCACGATCAGTGTCTTCCCTTGATGATGTTTCCCAGCACAATTCACCTTTAAAGCCCTAAATGGCTTCAGCCCTGTATACCTGAAGGAGAATTTCCACCCCCACTGCAGCCTGGACACTGAGGTTACAGGGAACCAGGCAGAGGGCCTTCTTGGTAGTGGCGCCTGCCCTGCGGAATGCCCTCCCATCAGATGTCAAGGAAATAAACAACTATCTGACTTTTAGAAGACGTTTGAAGGCAGCCCTGTATGGGGAAGTTTTTAATGTGTGATATTTTGCTGTGGTTTTATAATTTGCTGGAAGCTGCCCAGAGTGGCTGGGGAAACACAGTCAGATGGGCGTCATATAAATAATAAATTATTATTATGACCCCCGCAAACACATAGGGCTGTGGGTTGGGGCTTCAAGCAACTATACACCTTGTATCAGCACTCCAAAGTCTGTTGCTGTTACTTGGTTGTTCTTTGAGTAAGGTTACGAGGTGGCTTTTTTTTTCAAATGCTTAGCTTCAGAACATAAGAAGAGCTCAGTGGTCCATCAAGTCCAGCACTCTGTTCTCACATAAAGTAACAAGATGCCATTGAGAAAGCTGCAAGGAGGACATGAGCACAACAGCACTCTCCTGTCCTGTGACTTCCCATAACTGGAATCCTGAAACACAGGGCCTCCGACAGTGGAAGTAAACCACTACTATGCTGGCAAGTAGCTGTTGTTGCCTTGTTTCCCCTGAAATATTATTTTAGTATTTATTTATTTATTTATTTATTAGACTTACATACCACCCTCTGTCATAAGATCTCGGGGCAGTTCATAAGATAAAAATGCACAAATAAATAGTTAAAACAAAAGCAACAACAAAATCCCCCCCCCAAAAAAAATTAAAAGGCTGTAGGATATTAATCAACCCAAGGCCTGGTGAAAGAATTTGTGCCTGGTGCCTAAAAATATATAATAAAGGTACCAGGCGAACCTCCCTGGGGAGAGCATTCCACAAACGGAGCCACTGCAGAAAAAGCCCTTGCTCGTATTGCCACCCTCCAGACCTCACGAGAAGGAGGCACACAAGAAGGGCCTCAGATGATCAACACAGAGTCTGGGGTGGTTTATATGGAGAGAAGCGGTCCTTGAGGCCTTGTTGTTGATGAATGGTACATTGAGTTGAATACAAGTAGAGGGCATACAGCAAAGGTGTGCTTTTATTTTTTTTAAACAGAACTGAATGCTAATGCTGAACAACACCACACTATGAAATTTTTCATGCTGTAGCCTTGTTAAAACCAATGAGGTGCCCCCTGGCCAAATATACAGCCCGTTATTTTAATTGTTGTAAGCTGCTCTGAGCAATCTAAAATGCCCAGAGACGTGCGTGGGCAAATGTGCTCATACACATGGGCTGTACCTGAATGAGTGACAAAACTTCTCAGCACAAGACTTTAATCTTGACCATGATATTATCTCAAGCCTGAAAAAACGCAACAATCACCACTTTCTTCTTTTCCTCACAGAGTGACAGAAATGACTTAACACCTGCATTTCCACAGAATTTTTAAAAAACTTATCTGAGGAGTTGATGGCTTGTTCATACTCTAAAATAGGAGGGTGCCCTATTTGATCAGACATATTTAAAACAGTAGCGCACAGTGGTTTAAAAAAGAGAAGAGGCCACCATGCAACTTTCTGTTAAGATCGCTTAAAAACATTAATGAGCTGTGGCTTAAGGATGCTGCTGCACTGAAATCAGTGGTATTTGGGTTGGTTTCAACTGGAGCAGAATTGCACTTGTGTAGTGTGAGCCTAGGGACGCAGGTGGCGCTGTGGGTTAAAGCCTCAGCGCCTAGGACTTGCCGATCGAAAGGTCGGCGGTTCGAATCCCTGCAGCGGGGTGCGCTCCCGCTGCTCGGTCCCAGCGCCTGCCAACCTAGCAGTTCGAAAGCACCTCCGGGTGCAAGTAGATAAATAGGGACCGCTTACCAGCGGGAAGGTAAACGGCGTTTCCGTGTGCGGCTCTGGCTCGCCAGAGCAGCGATGTCACGCTGGCCACGTGACCCGGAAGTGTCTCCGGACAGCGCTGGCCCCTGGCCTCTTAAGTGAGATGGGCGCACAACCCCAGAGTCTGTCAAGACTGGCCCGTACGGGCAGGGGTACCTTTACCTTTACCTTTAGTGTGAGCCTAAGTATACCTACTGATAAGTACGCCCTACTTTGTGTAATGGGACTTGCTCCCTAGTCTTTGGTGTGTTACTTTTTCTCCCCCTTAACATCAAGGTACGCATTTACTTTGTGTTTTCAGACATGTGCTGGGTTCTCCATCCATTAGTGTGGTTGCAACCCTAGACGAACAAACAGAAGCTTTTTGAGGGGTAACATATAGAAAGGCCTTTAGGTTCATGTTTCTCCAGACCATCAACACAATCTAAAAGCACTTTGAGTTGATTGTACATACTGCAGCTGCTGCACCTACGAGGATTGTCCTAGCCACGTCAGTGAGGGGACATCTCTGCCCACACAATGGAAACTGTGTGTTGCACTCCCCACAGCAAAGTTAAGTTAGGTAGTTTTTTCAGGTGGGGTATCCTGATCCAGCAAACTGCTGTGTTGAGAGGACATAATATCAAAACATTAATATAACCCAACAGGGCATATCCATCTATATTAGTGAGAGATACATTATAAAAACATCACTTATTTATGGCCTTCCGATTTAATATCCTACTTTGTGGTGCTGACTTCCCAGCCCTAATTACACAATATAATTTACTTCATCCTATGCAAAGTCTGTTTGTCATATGATGTACAGTGTACAGAGGACAGGAGTCGAATGCAAACGGTGTTCCTCTTTCTCTCTTCTAATTGCTGAACATATACCATTCTTTAATTGCTCCATATTTTCACTTCTTTCAAGCAATTAATTTGTGAAAGGAGATTAATATGTAAGTAGTCAGTGCGAACAGCATTCTTCCAGGCTTCCTTTCTCAATGGCGGAATTGGAAGCAGTGGAAGAAAGAGAATTTGAAGGTCGTATAAATCCTGCACTCCAAGCAGCCAAAAAGCCGTCCATAATTCTAGAATTATACATAGCAGCAGGAGCAGCAGGAAAAGCACAAAAAGACAGTTGCTTTATAAAATATACTCTAGGTCACTCATCTTTTTAAACCATTCTGTGCTAGTATGTGTGGAAACTAACCTACTGTACAAAGATAAAAACGGCATTAAATGCTTCTCTCACTTTTGATTTTGCTGCTGCTCTCCACAGCTGTTCGGCCTCCAAAAGACTTCTCAGAAGGAAATATGGCCCTCTAGACGAAAAAGATTCAATACCCCTGACATACATGGAACAGGAACTGTTAAGTTGTGGGTGAACATATCAGACAACACAGCGATTCTCCAAACAGCTCTTGTTTATTCACAGGTCAGAACAGAACTGAACTGAAGGGTTCAGCCAGCCTGCTTATATAGAGCTCCAATAGAACGCAACAGTAACCATTTTCTGTAACTATCCAATCACTGAACGTCACTTTCGATCCCTTATTTGCATATGTGGACCTGAACTATCTACAGTATCCCCCTGCTGGCCCAGGGTGAGAACTTCAGTAACTTCAGGAACAATGAAACTATTACAGAAGGTGAGATTAAAAGATAAAATGTTGTGGAAGTGGAGATAATCACACATTACCGTAATCAATAACAAGAAAATATGTTGACGGTATATTACGAGGGCTCAAGATCTAGTAGAATCACACATCTAACTAACCATTGCCAATACCTTTGACTAAATTTTTTTGGCTAGCTTTCCTAACTCACAAGCGCCAGAAGTGTTCGATTACATTTTTTTAAAAAGTAAATAGACGGGTTAATAAATAATAAATAATGTTAATAAATAATACATATTTATTAACATACTTACATTGATTTTCTATCTATACAATACCTTCCAAGCAGCTATATAACTTCCATTGCAAGTGGAAATCAACACCACAAAGTACAAATGAAGCAGGGAGAACCATCAAACCAAAGAGGGTCAAAATCAAGCTCATAGGCACATTGTAATTGTAGTGTGATGTGGTGTCTCTAAAGACAAATATAAACTCAGGAAGCCAAGCGAATGAATCCCACAAGTTGCCACCAAAAAGCCCTTGTCCCGTGCATCCTGTCTTTTGTCATATATCTCACCTGGCAGCTGAGAAAAACCAGGAAATCTGAAGATCATGCTCATCTACTGTTCTATAGAACCGGCACGTGTAGTGGTTATAGGACCTGGGAGACCAGGGATCAGACCCCACTGGGGTGAAGCTCATTGGATGACCTCGGGCTAGTCACTGCCTCTCAGCCTAACCTATCTCACAGGGCTGTTGTGGGGATTAAATGAAGAGGGAAAAGAACCATGTACACCACCTCAAGCTTCTTGGAGACAAAGGTGAAATGGAAATACAGTAAAGCTAATTAATAAATAACAAACTGTGCCTTTTGGGTGCAGTTGGGATCTGTTCTGAATTTAATTTTGGACTGTCCCAAACACACACCTATCTACACACCTTAGAAACATTTCCAGGGGCCTTGTACAGATGCACATTTTTGTGAACAGCTGGAATGCTTGGAAAGAGAAAAGGAAATGCAAAGGGCAGCTTTCCTTCTGTCAAGGATTCTGCGCTTTTAACAGCTGCATATCAGGCATCTATATTCCTGAACGGCAGCTGTCGAAGCACATTTGCAGCTCTCAGTTATTTTGATGCCTTCACTCTTTTTTTTTTTTGTCCTGTTTCTTAAAACTATTACCTCCACCTTGGGAAAAAATGTCTCCAGTAATCCTATCACCTGTTAATTTCTCCTCAGTGAAACACCATTCATTTAAAGCACATGGCTTTACCCAAAGAATCCTGGGGGCTGTTAGCTGCCCCTCACGGAGCTACAATTCCCAGCACCTGTAACAGACTACAGTTCCCAGGATGCCTTGCAAAACCATGTGCTTTAAACATACGATTGTGGATGTGACCGCTGTTGGTAAATTCACAAACTAGTCATTGACAAGGGGGGGGGGGGAAGGAAGGCAACCCCAGTGCTACCATAGCATAAGCCACACAGGATGTGGGTGAGTATTGCCCAATTCAAACTAAGGAGGTTTTCACTGCCTGGAAACAGCAGCACAGAGGCAGAAAAAACAACCCTCCACCAACGTTTTCAGTACCTCAGTTGATGGCATGAGAACTTATTTAGTCTTTAATAATACCCTGTTTTCAGACAGGGTTCTCTTGCCTGTGAAGAATTTTGCCTTGCTTATGGGCATCTTTTTTTCCTTTTTCCTTTTCAAATCCTTGCCTATGTTATGAGAAAAAAACTGCTCCTTTTCCCTTATGGGGTGCCCAAGAGCTCATATAGAGTCGTTTTGTAGGTTCTCTATCGGTAGGAGAAAATAACAGATACCAACCAGAGAATATTGAGAAGCAAAGCAGCTAGTAAGCCTGATCTTTATTAAAGCTGTTGCAACAGGATGCTCCCCGCCACACACGGGATGGGGGGGGGGGAGGACCCCAAGCCATGCGTGCAAGCCCTTATATAGACATTTTAAATTGCCCCCCCCCCCGGAGTCCAAGATCACCCCCAGAAACATCATACATACATCACAGAAGGGCTGTGGCCCAAGACCACCCCCTTAATACATCAGAGAAGGGGCGGAAATATGGGTGTGTTGTTTCTTCCTGTTTGCCAGGTTACCTGGGCATCCTGGCCACTCTTGTTATGATAACTACTCAATTCCTGAATCCAGGTCACAGGTCCACACCTTATTCATATATTAAATGTGCCCTTAAGACAGGATTTGTAAAAGAGACAGTGGGGAGATTTCCCATTTCCTTTGACCTTGCAGAGAAATATTTGAGGTCATTTTGGGAGAGAAAATGGTTTCAGGGCTTTTCTGTGGGTTTCAGACATGGGGTTTACATATTTGTATGTGTTTGCTTGGTACATTTATGAACATCTATTTTATATATATAAGACCTTAAAATTATTATAACACCTACACAGCAATGTTTCAAGTAGCATCTGCTTCCATCTGCATCTGCACAGCATCAAATCTATTCCATTAACCTCTTTATGGCATGCACGGGGGCTCCATTTGATCAGTAATCAAGTTTTTAAAATTATATTATCGTTTGTTCTCATCTGCACTGCTGTGGAGTCCGACATTATTTTGATGTAACCTTCAAAATCTGTCAGCAGCATGCAAAATTAAAGCAGTTGCTCATATAGTATATGGCACGTATTATTATTTTTTTAAAAAAAATGTTCCAAAGGACATATAGCCCCATTTACAAAAGAGGGGACCGTACCTTGGAAAACACACACATTCGAGCTTTCGGTAGCTTTGCGAAATGACAAAAGTAAGAAGACCCTGCTCCGTATCGGTAAGACTAGAAATTCTGTGTTGTAGAGAAAAGTTTTTTTCAATTTAAGCATACAGTGGGCAACCCTTGCAGAAATGTTGAGTTCAAAAACAATGGCTGCATTTCTACAGCTGTTGTCATCTCTTCATATAACTGGGGGGATAAAAAACAGAATTCATCTAGTTTGTTTCAGGCTTTTAAATTTGCAATTTTGAAACCACTGCAGCAGCCTTGAATCGTATGCGTATCTGTCAGAAGCTGAGAGAACTACAGGAGAAACCTAAGTTCCTTTGCCGTTCGTTCCACATGTCCAGCTACCTAAAATGTGTTGAAACGGAAGACTATTGCCTTGATGTGTGTAAAACCCATAGCCTGCGCAGATCTGAAAAAGCAAATAAACACACTGATGTAAAATGGAAAGACTTCCCTGTTACCTCACAGGAAATTGACTGATTCTCAACATCCCACATTTGCTCTCTTCGTTCAGAGCTAGATTTCAGCCCCACTAATAGATAGGCAGTGGTTTCTACATAAAATGCCGTTTCCCCTTAAAGGGTTTTTGTTTTAAGTAAAGCACTTGCATTTGATTTTGATTTTGAACGGGCATTTGGCATATCAAATATTTTCCTTAGTTCTCTGAATGACTATAAATGGTTTTGCCAGATCCACAGGGCAATCCTATGCATGTTTGCTCAGAATTAAACCCCACTGTGTTCAGTGGGGGCTACCCCTAAGTGTGCATGAACCTAAAGTACCAATCCCATGCCCACTACGTCAGCCCTGCAGTGTAGGATTGCGAGGCACACCTTTTCCTGGGTTCAGAACTCAAGATGCAAAATGACTGGAGAAGACACGCCCTTGAAATTTCATGGGAGGCATGCAATCCTTTGTACGCTTACCTGAGAGTAAGGTCCACTGAATTCGCCGGGCCTTCCTTCCAACTGCACACAGAGTCAAAGAATCTTAGAGTTGGAAGGTACACCGGGGGTCATCTAGTCCAAGCCCCTGAAATGCAGGAATCTCAGCTAAAGCATCTGTGACAGATGGCCATCCAACCTCTGCTTAAAAGCCTCCAAAGAAGGAGAGCCCACCACCTCTTGTGGGAGTCTGTTCCACTGCTGAACAGCTCTTACTGTCAGAAAGTTTCCCCCCTGAATGTTTAGTCGGAATCTCCTTTCTTGTAACTTGAAGCCATTGCCTCACTTGGAGTTCTACCCAGCAGAGCAGGAGAAAAGAAGCATGCTCCCTCTTCCACGTGACAGCCCTTAAGTCAACATGCGTAGATTTGAGCCGTCAGAATATACAGTGGTAGCTCTGGTTATGCATGGGATCCGTTCCAGAGGCCTGGCCATATCCCGAAAACTTTGTAACCAGGGGTGCCTTTCTGCACACGTGTGCAGTGCGATTGAGGTACCACTGTATATGACCACGTTATATGTGCAATTGTGTAACAATTTATATGCTAGGAATAAACAAAGGCAGATTAGTACTAAGCTCCTAGAACTCCACAGGCATCTTATATTTTATCAATATTTTTTTAACAAAGTTATACTATTTCTTTTTTTAAAAATTAAATTTTTATTTAGTTTTCTTTTTCATTCATTACATACATCTCATATCCATAATATTTTCTATTCATTCCTTCCTCCCTCCCCTCCTAGGCTTCCACCAACTTCCACTTCTGGTTTGTTTCTCCTTTCACCCACCTTGCTACCTCCTAAAAGAAAAAATACTAATAGTATACAATAACATCTAACCTAAAAACATAAAAATGAAAATAAGTACACCATATTATTTCCCTATCTTCTACACATTTTCTAATACTAATGATGTGAATGTTTATTTAAATCCTGCCATCAAGTCTATACTTTGTTTCTGCAGATATAATCTAAAGCCACTGTTGTCTTTTTCTCGCAGTCTGTCTGTCAAAAGTTATACTATTTCTTGATGCAGGCGTCTGCCACACAGCAATATCTTGGTTGCTCGCAACACTTACCCTCTGATCGGGAAAGCTTCTCCTCTGATCCTAAAGACATGGCATTTTGTTGATGTTACTCAACCATGAAGACATATGGATAGCTCAGTTGGTTAGAGCATGGTGCTGGTAATGCTAAGGTTGCAAGTTTGATCCCTGTATGGGATGGCTGACTCTACATCTGCATCCATATGGTAAGAAGAGCTTTTCTTCATTGTTTCTCATTGTCAAGCCTGTGCCTTGGATTTGGCAACGTGTTCCTGCGTTGATCCTTGTACTTCCTGCAGTGTCTGCTTCTGTATGGTTCCTATTGCGTAAAAGAAATAATAATACTGTGGTAGATTCTCATCTGTGAGCATGGCTACTGCTCCTCCAGCATGTGAGCAGTGCGAAATTTTAAATTCACCTGCAAATAAATTGATTTAAATGAGAGCTGGGTGGGCTGAATGGAAAGAAAATGGAATTAATGGGTGACTATAGGTAGGAAAGGTAACTTACAAGAAAATGGAATTATTGGACTGGGGGATTTTTAGGGGGAAACGAACACAGTGTGATGTGAATCATCACTTCTTGAAAGTTATGAGTAGGCATGATTCACTCAAAAAGAAAATGAGATACACCTACTCTGTCACATGAACAATTTTAAACAGAACTGCCACAAACTATTACGTTTCTGAATGTTAGCACCAATAAATTTAAGGGGAAAAGGTACATTGTCAGAAATGTACATTTGATTTTAAAAATGGCCCAAGTGCTGTTAACAACATTCCCAGACTTAAAAAAAGGTATTTGCACTGTCTCTTATGAAAACAGTGACATACTGTGCAAGTTTGTGAGGCCTAGGTTTCAAACTCAACATATACAGAGTACTGAGGCTGTAATATCAGTCTCAAATTTCTGCATAATGTTGGCACTGCACATCTTGCAGAATAAATGCACAATCACATACTAAATGCAAAATCTTCCATTTTATTGCTGTTCAACTGTGCAAACACTGGAGTTTGCTAACTAGGGGGTGTCCTGTGGGAAAACCCAACATTTGTGTATAATACATTATGTTACGCATGTTAAATGGTCCACACGAGCCTCCTCTGCTCCAGAAAGCAACCTTGTACCTACAGTTACTGTATAAAGTACATACAGGCATCTTTCACAAGTTAAATCCACAAACCACAGTGGGCAGGAACCAAGATGAAGCTTTTGTGCTTCGGTAACCTGAGAGGTAACAGTCATCCTGTAGTCCCTTTCTTGCAAACGTTTTGGATTTAAAACGTCCGGCTTTGATTGTCCATATATAACAAGGAAGTTTTTATCCGCTCCTCTGC
Source organism: Podarcis cretensis (assembly GCF_951804945.1). NCBI lineage: Eukaryota > Metazoa > Chordata > Lepidosauria > Squamata > Lacertidae > Podarcis > Podarcis cretensis. The sequence continues at coordinate 113,169,772 of NC_137170.1, read as the reverse complement.
GACCCACATTGTGTGCGGCAGGATGCTTAAGGAAGTGTATTGAACAGTAAGCGATCTGAATTGAACAGATCAGGGCCGCATGGCAGGGAAAAATAAATGCTTGGTTGGCTCCCCAGTTTTTGGAGCCGACGAAGAGTCACAAACCGCATAAAACCGCTCCTCTCATCCATCGCCTTCCTATGCAGCAGAATGCAATGCCTGCTGACTCGGAAGTAATAATAGTAACAAAAAGAAACGAAAGAAATAAAAAACCCTGCCTGCGATGCCCAAAGAGACCTGCTCATTCCCACAACGAGGCTGTGCACTTGCTTGAGAGGAAGTCCCTCCGAACTCACTGGGACTTGCTTCCGAGTAAGAATGCACAAGAAGAGGATCGGGCCCCTTAAACGTTATTATTGCACCCATCCTCTCGGCGGAGAGGAGGAGCGTCGTTTGCAAACCTCCTTCCCGGGAGGGCTGGTTTTACCCCTCTCTCTTTTCTTTTTGAGCAACTATCCCTCCTCAATATTATGGTTTGTGCCAAGCGGATCAATTCCTGCTCTCGACTGCGTAGGGCTACTCCTGCTTCTAACGCGTGTAGCAGCAGCAGCAGCAGCAGCTCAGCCTCCGCCCCCTCGGTGCGCTCCCTCCCCCACCGCGCGGCTGGCTGGCTGGCAGGAAGGATGGGAAAGAGGGAGGGAGTGGATGAGCGAGCTGCGGATGAGGGTTAAAGGTGCTGCTGGCAGGGAAGTTTGAAGGAGGTCGCCGCCGCTTGTGCGCTCCGGCAGCATCATGGCGGAGCAGAGCGACTCGCCCGTTCACGTCCAGCAGCAGCAGGAGCAGCAGCAGCAGCAACAGCCGTCGCCGCAGCCGTCGCCGCCGCCGCCGCCGCAGCAGCCGCCGCCCCAGCCCCAGCCGCCGGTGCAACAGACCCAGCCGGCGCCCGCTGCGCCGCCCCCGACCCCCGCGCCGCCCGCCGTCGGCTGGCCCATTTGCCGGGACGCCTACGAGCTGCAGGAGGTGATCGGTCAGTGGCGCGTGTAGCAGGGAGCGGCGGCTCAGGGGGAGGCGGGTGGGTGCCGGGGATGCCTCGTCAGCCGGCTTTGGGGCCTACCGGCTTTTTTTCCCTGAGCTTCCCCAGCCCAGAGGCTCTCGTTGCGGCGGATGCGCCCGGCACTGCAGTGCCCGATGCTGCAAACTTGACTTCCTCCTGCTTCAGGCACCGGCTCTTTGCACAGCGCCGCTTTCATCTCGCTTCCTCTTGTTGCAACGTTCCATGATCCGGGGGAGGAGAACGGAGCCCGGCTCGTTCTAGAACGCTTAGGGCCGGCTCCCCTGCCTGCCTGCCTTCATTGAGGGGTGGGGCATCAGCACCCCCCCCTTTTGCTCTCTCGATTTCTCTCCTCCACCCCCACCTCGCCTCCCCGGAGTTTTCCCTTAAGCATTGCGGCTTCTGCCGGCCTCCTAAGTTGCCATGGCACTTCTTGCCTTTCTGGCTCCCAACTTTCTCTCCTGTTAATGGGGAGATTTAAGTCCATCCCGCCTCCCTGAATCTCTCTTGTCCACCCCCCCCCGCCCTCACCCTCCAACTCCTTTTCTCCAGGTGCAGCGTCACTCTTGCATCCAGAAACGTCACGTCTATCAGTTTTAGATGACAGTTTTCTGCACATTGCCCTGGCCAAGGGCTTCAGTTACTGCTCTCCTTTCTCTCCCCTCCGTACCATCCGTGCCCCACCCCGTTAACATATTCTTCACTCTTTAAGTAGGTTTCTTTTGCAATGGCATAGCTATTGCTTTAAGGTTTTTTTAATGCCAGCGCCCATCTTTCTACCTTCCCCAGTTTAATAATCTGCTCGTTTGGTGTTGCAGTGATGTTAGCACCATGTAGGTTGGGTCTGTTTCTTGTTTCTTTCACGTTCCCTGAGAAGTTAATTAAATAAGCCTAAGGGGTGACTTGGATGCTATTTTCTGGGCATCAGTTGCTTTGCAAGTCTGGTTTGTAGAGAGAGATAACGGGGCTAAAGCCTGAAAATGCAACAAAACTCCAAATCCAGGAGTGTCATTTCTTTGTGAGCTAGGCCGCATCCAGCAGTGGGGTAGGGCTGCCTCCAGTATCTCTTGCAGTTGTTTTTAATATTGATGGCCTCAGAACTGCTGAAATGGGCATTTAAAGAAAAGAAGAGAGCAGACTCTCTTTTAGGAAGTTTTGGCACCCCTCTTGTACTTGCTGAGATGTGCGTCTGTATTGCATGTGGTCTCCTGAAGCCTCCTAAGGACTGCTAAAAAGAGAAACCGTATCCTTTTGTCCTTTGGATTTTTTAGTCTTTTTGTCCTGCTGCCTGTCATCCTACTTCTTTCTTGGCCTTCTCACAGCCATGGCACTGAAATAGCTGAAGGATGCTGTGCAAGCAAGGTGCCTAAGCTCTCCTCTTTTCTGCTTCTGGAGCAGGGAGGTATTCTGCAGCAGCCCCACTTGTGGATTGCCAGCATCCTCATCGTCCAGGGGGAAGAAGACCATCAAAAGCACCTTGTAAAACTGTCCACTTAACATTCTTCATCAAGATTTTGGGGACACTTAACAGAGTCGCATTGGACTCAGCAGGGCTTACTTCTGAGTAGAGATATAGGACCGTACTTTTCTGTTTTAACTATACGTTCCAACATTTATGGCACCAGTTTAAGTTGTTTTTTAAAGATCAGCTCATTGACAGAGAACATTGCAGGGAGAGTAAAATAATATCTTTATTGGGGCCAGTTGATGTTCATTATGTGGCTTCCGCTCAACTTTTCCTCGGAGAGGGATTTATTTTAAAAAGCAAATTAAAACGAGATTTTTTTTCTGGGTGATGGTCTGCCTTGGTTTCTGACCGGTTAGGCTTAGAGACCTTGTGTTGACACAACTTACATTGCAAATGGACACTGCTTTTGGAAATAGCTCAGTTGGTAGAGCATGAGACTCTTAATCTCAGGGTTGTGGGTTCGAGCCCCACATTGGGCAAAAAGATTCCTGCATTACAGGGGGTTAGACTAAATGATCCTCATGGTCCCTTGAAACTCTGCAATTCTGTAAATTTGTGAAATGTAAGAGCCAGCCATGTCTGGCCATGTTCTTCAGAGACTGCTGCATCATGGTAGGAGTTAAACAAGCCTCTGCAAGAAATCAGTGAATCACTTTCTTAGAGTGGTAGCCTAAGTGTGTTTATTTGGAAGTAAGTTCTATTGAATTCCGTGGTAGTTGTTCCCTAGTCCCATGTGCTTCATATGTGAAGCTGTAATTTGTCACTTGTCCTTTTTTCCAAAATGCTTAATAAACATTTTATTAAGTAAGCTAAGCAGGATAAAATCCCATTGACTTTTAAATGAATTGCAGACTGTCTTTATTTAAATCAAGGTGACTTCTTTCTCCAAGAATACAAAATCTGAATTAAATAGGAAACTTTAGAAAATCAGTGAACAAGCATGCACATTCCTTGGCTGCCACAACAGTTAAAACATACCGGCTTGTAACAAAAATCTGGCTTTGTTCAGTTTTGGCACATTCTCTCTTGCCACATAGCCCACACACTTTTCGTGGTATAAAACTTACATTCATAGACTAGGGAGTTGTGAAATGAAGGATTTCTGTTTTGTGCTGCCATCTTAATTCTAAGCAAGATTTGTTTACTAGGAAGTAAGCACCATTGAACACATGGATAGGACTGTACTTTAAGTGCCCCATGCTTTCTAGGTATAAGATCTGGTAGTGGACTAGAGACATCAAATGACCATACTGTTTGGAGAACAGCCTAAAGATTCATAGTTTGCACAATAACAAATACAGTACAAAAAGTTGGGTTACCAAGAGAATCGGGCTTAAACTGATTGATAGGGGGTTCTGAATTATCATTTTTGTGAGCTAGGGTAGATTTTTAATATTTTGGGTCCTTATATTAAATCCAGACTTCATTTAAACCAAATGCTATCCCTTTGAGTGTTGCTTAATATAATCAAACTTTTAAAAGCAACTTTTTTTTTAATCTTGGGCCTTTAATTCCGTACGATGACTTGTAGCTTCTTTGTATTATGTATTGCTTACAAAATGAGGAAGATGAAGGCCTAAACTAGTGTGAAAATCAGCTTTGGATATGAGCTAAGCATATTCACCTTTCAAAGAAGAACAAACAGAAATAGTGCAATCTTGAACTTGTGAGATTAAACGTAACTTAAATCAAAATTGGATCTTTGTTCAGGGTGTCATAATTACCATATTTTTAATAAATATTTTTAAATACATTATATTATGCTGATGTTATGATAGGCACTAGGTCTGAAAACCCTAACCGGTGCAATTAGTTGGTTTATTCATTGCAAACATGAGCATGTAAGATTCTTGATCTTGGCTTAGTTTGAAGCCGTGGATGTTCAGTACTTATGGCATTGTTATAATACATGTCTCTCTGAGTTGCATTTTTGGAAGGGTGTTCCAGATGGATCTTAATTTAATCCAGAGCAATGCTCCTTTTGAATTAACTTAAGATAAGTAAAAGCAGTGACAGGCCACAAAAAAACCACAGTTTTATTATTGTAGTTGCAAGGTAGTTGTGCAGAGAGTCTTGTAAAATGCTTGTCCTGATTAAATGTGCCTTACCTGCAAGATTGTTTTAAAAGCATGATCAGACTAGTGTAACAACTGTGATTCCTGATGGAAGCATATTTGACAGCTAAAAGTGCCAGAGGAATGGATTTTAACTTTCTCTGGTCTAATCCGGATGACACTTACCTGCTGGTTTTCTGTTTCCTTTTGTGTAATTTGCATTGCATTCATTTTCAGGTCAAGATAATGTAATCTCTGAATTGGCTCTTAAATGCTTTATACTTACAACAAGAGCACGCAGTGTGTACCCACTGCAGCAGTTAGACATAATTTATTCTAGGTCTTTAGTTTTCTTTGGGGAAGCCCTCATTCTGACAATTGGCTTCAAATATCCCATTGCTGTTAATGGGTTTGAATACCTTACTGGTGCATATCTAGTAGGACTCTGCCTTACGTTCTTTTAACAGTATTAGATAAACTCCTGGAGAATAAGGTGATCAATTGTCTACTCCTTCCTACTCTCTGTTTCCTGCTACTTAACCAATTCCCGATGCACAAGAGAAGAGCTTCCCCTCTCATTCCAGGACTAGTAAGCTTACTCAGAAGTCTTTTATGAGATACCTCATTGAAAGCTTTTTGAATGTCTTGAGTACACAAGGTCAGCTGGATCTCCTCTATCTATATACACTTGTTGACACTCTCAAAGAACTGCCATGGACTTGGGAGGCAGGACTTGCCCTTGCAGAAGCCATGTTGGCTTTACTTCAGCGAGGCTTGTTCTTCTATGCTTGGCTACTGTACCTTTAACAATACTTTCTAACAGTTTTAGTTTAGAGAAAAAGTAAGAGATGACATGATAGAAGATTATAAAACTATGTCTGCCATGGAGAAAGGGGATAGAGAAAAGTCCACCCCCTCAATAACACTAGAACTTCTGGACATCTGGCAAAGTGAAGTGTTCAAAGATTTAGGGCTGAGAAAAGAAACTACTTCATGCAGCGTAAATTGAACTACCGGCATACGGCTCACGCCAAAAGGAGGCAGTGAGGGCTACCCAACTCGGAGGCTTTGATTAGATAAATTCATGGAGGTTAAGGCTAACGACTATTAGCCAGGGTGACCATGTTTCATCTCCACTGTCAAAGGAGGTACATGCCTCTGAATACCAGTTTCTGGGGACTGCAAGGGAGCAGAATCCGGTTGTGTTTAGGTCATTCTTAATGCTTCCCATGGGCGTTTGGTTGGCCACTGTGTGAACAGGATGCTGATAAAGCTAGCCTTTGGCCTGAGCAAAGAGAAACCAGAGGAGGAGGATGGATCACTGAGCCCACCATCCCATACACTCTTGAGTACTTTTTGGAAGATGCCACACACCTCAGCAGGTTTTGTATTATATCCATCCTCTTAAAATTGGGACCCCAGTAGTCCATTTAATAGATACAAAACACAGGTTTTCTGTGTATGAAGGTCTGCTGGCGTAGTTTAGTGTACTAGAACTGTACTGGCAAAAGGGCTACCAGGCAGCATCCAAGACCCTTGGGAATCTGGTTGGCAGGTTCTGCTCTCCCTTTAGAAACCGCAGGAAAGTAAGATAGCAAAGGCCTTTCCTTCTTTCATCCTTAGTGGAAACCTTCCTTATTCCCTAGACTAAGCAAAGCTGCTCCTAGCATACTGTTGTCATTGCATCAGACTTGCAGGGTTGAGCAAAGGCGTTCATAAAGTTTCAGCTAGATGAGTTTTGCCCAGCTTACCTATTGCCATAGTTTCCCACTTTAGTAGTAGCTCTTTGCCCTGTAGTTCACTATAGTTACTTGAGGAGTTAGTGATTTCGCTTGTGGATTAAAGTGAAGCCTCCCAGGGAGCTGTTAATACAGTTAGCAGACCAGCAGGTTACTTGCAGCTTAAATAGGAGGTAACAGCATTTTTCTATTTTTAGGCTTTGGTTAAACACTCAGGAGTGACTTTAAGGGGGCGGGAAGAGTCTATTAGCTCCTGCATTCAAGCTGTTGCTTCTTGGCCAGTATATCTGAATTGCTGTATATACCCTGAGCTTCAGGCTTGACAACTGGCATTGAGGTCCCAGCCTTTCAAGCATCCTCTGTTTGTACACAGGCGAGAGTTCACTGTGAGTCGTTTTACTCATGCAGGTAAAATTAAGCACATACCTGTGCACATACCTTTTTTCTGAGGGTGCAGTTCAGTTCAGCTTCCTGATTATGTCAGCATATTTACATGAATAAAACATTCTACTCTAACAAATGTCAACTTGGTTTACTGATTATTTTAAAAGCTGCTGTCCTTGTATGGAGTCGTTCCCCCAAGTTTGTGAGACTGCTGTACGCACAAGAACAAAGGGCTCCTATGAGAGCTATTTGAGGGTTTTTTCTTACTGCTGTTTACATGTGGCTGTTTTTGATAAGAATGCATCTCTCAGTTTTCCCTGCCAAAGGAGGATTATGTTCATTGATGAAAAATGTATGAAGATTTTCTGGAATTCTCCACTCCGTAGAGGAGGATATAGTTGTTGCTTTGCAACTGACAGAGGCATCCTGGGAAGAGATAGCTCCGGTCTGCTAATGATCCCATGAAGAAAAAGTTAAGGAGGTCTGTGCTTCTTTGCCTTAATGTAAGGATGAAACTTCCTTTGAGAATAATACAAAAGCAGGAGTTCACAACTGAAGTAAGCAGCCATGTTTGCCTGTCACACTAAACCATGGTTTAATATGATATGCAGGAGCAGTGTGCAATTCATACCTCCTTCCACATGGGGGCAGGATTTTGGAAGCTCTTGCCTCCACTTTGCCTGTGGGGTTTGTTGGTTTGTTTTAATGTTGGATTATACTGTTGTATTGTGTGACTGTTTTCAGTACAACTACTTTTAGTCTGTTTGAATTGTATAGTATGTAGTCTGTATATTTCTGCTGTATTAATGCAAATTGCCTTGAGACCTTGGGGTAATAACGTGAACACATAAGGGAATGATAATTTGCGGTTTGTTGTGCTGTCCGGACTTTACCTTTAATTATGGTTTGTTGCAAACAAGTCTGCTTCAGACCATGGTGTCTTTTTAAACTATAACCAGTTTTATGTCAATGGCCATTCTGTGTCCAGATAACACGGCAAGCTGTGATCAGGGAAGAAAGGCAGACTAAACATTTAATAAATGAAATAAAAGCTTAACAGTGGAAGCAAAAGCTGCTGAACTTCTGCTGGCAGTGTGGGAAGACACAAGGAGAGTATGCTAGCCCAGAGGTTTTTGTAGCTTGTTCCTAGTCATGCAGCTTGGGTATTGAACCATTTGAGAAATATGAACGTTGCCACTATCTGCAGGCATGACCTGAACGGCAGAATATTAGTTCGTTCATTTTGTGCTATGTACATTGTGATGGCTGACACTTCCAGTGTTTTGGTGTTGGATCACTCTGTTAAGGTCTTACAATAATAATCTAGTTATGTAAACACTTAGTTCTCAGGCTTATTACTTTAGCCTTGCATATAGTTGAGGCCCACTGTGTTCCTCTAGGCCAGTGCTTTTCAACCGGTTTGCCATGGCACCCTGGGGTGCCTTGAATGATGGTCAGGGGTGCTGTGGGCAACACTGGCCTCTGTCCCTCTTTCCTTCCCACCCTCTTCTGATGCCCTCTTGCATCTCTGCCTCCCAAAGGCTTCCACAGCTGTTGGTTGCAGCATCCCTGGCTACAAGCTCCCCAGGGAAATGGTGCCTCTGACCCTCTGTGGCAGTGTGAGGAGGCACCTCTCTTTGGGGAAGGGGGTGCAGCTCAGAGACCAGGGGCAGCAGCTGTGGCTGCCCAGAGGACTCCTAAGGAGAGGGGAGAGGGGAGGAGGCTGAGGGAGGGTGTTAGAAGGGTGAGAGGCTGCCAGCTCGGCAGGCAAGGGGTGACATAACTGGGTTCCAGAGCCCCACAGGGGTTTCGCAGAAAGAATGCAGTTGGTCAAGGGAGCCGTGGACTCAAAAAGGTTGGAAACCTCCGCTCTAGGCTGTTGCTTTCCCCCCTTCCAGTTAGAGTCAGGGCCCTGAATGGGAGGGAGAGTTGTAGATGCTGTTGCCAAAGTACTGCTGTATTTCTCCAGCTATAGGAAAGTGCTAAAAGTGGCATGGAGGATAATATGGTTGTGAGAGACTGGGCAGGTACAAGTATAGTTTTTGACTGTTGCTCAGATGAGCAGGTAGTCTTGATTCCAAGCACGTTGCATGGTGGTGATATAGGTCCTGTTGCTGCTACAGCCATCTCTGTTTTGAAGAAAAACATATATGTGGGGTTGGTAATCTGGATTAGACGGGTAAAGGAAACAGAAATACGCTCCTAGTTCAGAATTTTGCCCATAAATCTGCTACAGCCTTTTTTCCTCTTTCTCAAAGGCAGGGCATTTTTGAGCTCTTGATTTCGCCTTCCTGTGGAGCCTTGCATGAAGATTTACCTGAAATTGTCATGTAACACCATCTTTTTCTTTTTAAGATGGGAGCAAATGTCTCATGAAGAAGATCGGAAGTTGCATCAGATCCAGTGATCCACCCAGCTCTGCATCATTTGCCAGTGTTTCCCAAACTTGGGTTTCCAGATGTTTTTTGGACTACAATTCCCATCATCCCTGAGTACTCGTCCTGCTAGCTAGGGATGATGGGAGTTGTAGTCCAACAACAGCTGGAGACCCAAGTTTGGGAAACAGTGAATCATACACGGACTAGCAGTGGATTGCCAGGCTTTCAGACACAGGATTCCCTCGCATCCATGTAGCGTTAAAAACTCAGATATATTCGTTATTGTAATTGCAAAATGGTTACTTAAACCTAGGTTACGGTCACCACAATAGAAAGCTTAGATGCCCTTTTTTTTTTGGCAGTGGAATTTATTTTTATTTTTATTCATTTCATTTCAATACCACTTTATATTAAAAATAATAATCTCAAAGCAGTTTACAACAAATTAAAACACCAAACAATCCAGAATAAAACAAATTTGAGCGCCAGGGAAAATATTTCAGATCCTCCTCAAAGTCACAATTTGCTTTCCCCGTATTTTTTTTTATCTACTTAATTTATATAACTGCCCCATAGCAGAAGTACTCTATGAAACCAATGTGGTGTAGTGGTTAGAGTGTCAGACTAGGACCTGGGAGATCAGGGTTCAAATCCTCACTCGGACATGATGCTCACTGGGTGACCTTGGGCCAGTCGCAGCCTCTTAACCCACCTCACAGGGTTGTTGTAGGGATTAACCGAGGAGCAGGGTGAATCCTGTACTCTTTGGAGAAAAAGGTGTGATATAAATGCAATAAATAAGCTCTTCTGCTTACCTGCAAAAAAAAAAAAAAAAAAAAAAAAAAAAGCTGGAGGGGCCAGCCAGATGGAGATGTCAATCACCAACCTGGTATCCAGAGATCTCCACGTGGTCCCAATTGAACCCGCGCCAGTCACAAAACTCGCTTGTCATCTGGGGGTTTCGAACCCTGCCTATGTGGAGATGATGGGGACTGAACCTGAGACATCTTTGCATGCAAAACAGATGCTCTGCCATCAAAGTTGCAACCCTTTCCCTTCTCCTGTAGATGTCAGGTGCCAAGTCTTCTGAACTTGAAACCCTACCTGAACCCGAAAATAAAGTCGCCAGACTAAGTGGTGGAAATCTCAGAGTGGAATTGCTTGGTTGGGTGCACATTTGTCTTAGTTTTGCTACAGTTCCCAGAATAGTTTAATAATCATTCCCTCTTCCCAGAGAACTCTGGGAATTGTAACTCTCTGAGGGGAATAGGGTTCTCTGAAGAGCTCTCAGCAGCTCCCAGAATTCCCTGGGGGGAGCCAGGACTGTTAATAGTAGCATCATTGAGCTCTAAATGATGGTTGTGAGTGTGGCCCTAGTGAGGACCGCATGCTTTACTTGCATCTTGGTGCAATTGTGTGAATAAAGCCATCCATATGACCAGTGGTTTTTTTTTTTTGCTGGGGGAAAAGGTAGGGGAATGCACCACAAAATTTGTTTGTTGTGGGCCTAGTCACAGTGCCACCACCTCCTCGGGCAGTGGCTAAATGTAAGATATGATTAATAAAATCAAGTAGACAACAATCTGGATTATAAATGGCCACAACTTTATTGATTACAGATTATAGGTGGATTTTGACTCAGGCATTGGGTATATATCTGTTCCAGCCCTGCCACCCGACAAAAATAATAATTATTTATTATTATTTATTATTATGAAATCTTTATTAATTTGAATTAAAAAATATCCAAACTCAACGACATTTAATACAGACGCAAAGCGAGAAAATAAAGATGAAAGAAAATAAAAAGAGAGAAAAAGAGAAAAACAAACAAAAAACATAATACTATGCATTTCATATATGTAAATACCATATCATACTGTATTTACAAACTCACAAAAAAGAACAAAAACATTACTGTGAATTAGCAAAAAAAGACTTCCAAATATTTTCATTTACTATATCTATTCTTTCCTTTATAATGCAGAGTCTCAAATTAACTTAATTATTTTCGTAAGTCCAAACATAATATCATTTCCACCTTTTATTTACAAGAATCACTCTAGTTCTGCCAGGACATTCTTCTTACAATAATTTTTTAGATATTCTTTAAATATTCTCCATTCTTTATATACATTCTGTTTCTATTGATCTCTTACTATCCCTGTCATCTTTGCTAGCTGTAGATATTTTATCATTAGGGCTTGCCACTCTGCTATTGTAGGTATTGCCTCATTTTTTCCAATTTCTTGCCACTAATATTCTGTCTGCCGTCATTGCATACATGAACAATGTTTTTATATTTTTTCCTATTTCTATTGGCAGTATGCCTAGAAGGAGGGTTTCTGGTCTTTTTTAAAAATTAAGTTTAAATATCTTTTCATCATAAATATTGTTCCAGAAGTCTCGGATAATTATGCAGTTCCACCACATATGCAAATAAGATCCCATTTCTTTTCCCAGCAGATAGGTGATCTATTTGTGTACATTTTTGCCAGTCTTGCTGGAGTAAGGTGCCATCTATATATCATCTTCATAATATTTTCCCTGAGATTATAGCACGCCATGAACTTGATGTCCTCCCTCAATAATGAATCAATAATTAATTTTTAAAAGTCAAGGGAACTTGGTTCCCCCAACTTCTTGTTCACAAAAGCCCGTTTGTATAGCCAGCTGCTGAATTAGTAGCTTCCCTACCAAATACCACTAATGTTATGCCACAGTTAACGTTGTTGAAATATTGCTTAGTAAAAGCCCAAACTTCTGTTCTGGCACGCTTGGTCTCAATGTCAGCCTGGACAGTGCTGGCTCTGCAAAGTTTGGCACCGGGTAATGCGGCCGGATTCTTCTTCCTGACAGCTGCATTTGTAACCAGCTGCAGTATTCCTTACTAATTATGTTGTCCGAGGAAATCACAGCCAGATGGAACTGGCTTTGGAGGGACAACTGAATATCTAGTCATATGCTGCAAGAGAGGAATCAGCTGTCCTGGGAGAACAGCCCTCCTGAGCGCACTTTAGTTTCAAGTGCGTTTACAGTTCTGCTGCAGAATAATAAGTAAGCGCAATGATAACCGAGTGTCCGCTGTGCTTTCAAGTGTTCAAAAGGGGTTCCTTACAACAACCCTGAACATAGGCCGGTATCATCCCAATGTAGTGAACAAAGGATTTCCTTTTTTATTTTTGTTTTAAATTGAAAATTTTCAGCATAGAATCCAATTAAAAAACACCAAATAAGAATAATAAACAACAAAAAGGAGAAAGAGACGGAAAGAGAGAGGAACCCCCCCCCCCAAAGACCTCCATCAGAGGTGGATTTTAACCCTTGCCTCTCAGCTCTCACCTGGGGGAACAAGGGATTTTTTGATTCACCATACTCTTTTGGGGGCTACTGTGTATAGGCAGACCAACTATGTGTTGGCTACTCTGCTGCTGGGCAAACTCTGCTCAATTTCCAGGTGCCCTTTCCCCCTTAAATAGTCTGCTGGAATGCACATTGTCTTCTCACTCCTCTGTCCTTTAGCTTGACTCCTGCCCCCTCTTGCATGCTTGGTATGAATTTGTTTTGCCCTATGAGATACTTTTCTTAAATTTTAACCTTGGAAAATTGCTCTTGATGGAGAGGAGGTAGCTTTCTGATGGTTGTCATTTTGATTTACTGCCCATGCTACAGCCTAAGGTACCACCAGCACACTTTGCAAAAATAAAAATAAATAAAATAAAAATACTTTATTTGCTGTACAGAAATACTGCAAAGTATTAAATAATACTGTTAAAGTATTATTTAAATAAGTAGGTATTTACTTATTTAAATAATACTTATTTAAGTATTATAAATACTTACAATAATAAGTATTATTATTTAACAGTATTTATATCCTGCACTTCACTGAATGTTTTCAATCTTGGAGCGGAGAACAAAGTAATACAAATAAGCAGGGAAAAATAATACAGAAATTGCAAAAATCGTATTAGCAAGCCCTATAAGCAATATCTCAAAAATTCAGTCATAAGGTAAGCAAGCGAAACTGCAGTAACAAAAAATTGCATTTCCAATTTAACCAAATACCTAGGTAAAAGCAAACAAGACAGCTGCGATAGGTCAGTTGGTAGAGCACGAGACTCTCAATCTCAGCTTTTTGAGCCCTACATTGGGCAAAATATTCCTGCATTGCAGGGCGTTGGACCAGATGATGTTGTGCCTTTTAATTCTACAATTCCAAGACATTCAAATAGATTAAATAACCAGTGGTCTTAGCAACAGTTCCCACCCTGTTTTTCACTTGCAATAGCCCTCTTACTCCCTCTTCTGCCTCTTGCACAAAGAAGACCCCACTATGAGCCAATAGACCTCAGTGGCATTTGAGTAACTTAACATTTCCCCCTTCCCCTCTAATCCATCCAACCTCCGCACACACCATGAACTGCTGCCCACAAGCATCTACAGCAAGAAACTCCAGCCCTTTATCTACAGTAGCAACAGCCATGCACAGAAAAAGGAGCATCAACATGCCACAGCTGGTGTTTCTCTCCCTTTCCCAGTAGGGCTGCTAGATGGATTTGCTTCCTCCTAGGGGCCAGATCTACCGAGACAAGTTGCTGTGCTCACTAGGTAGGCCTGATAGAATAATAGAAATGTACAGTTGGAAGGGACCCTGAGGATCATCTAGTCCAACCCCCTGCCAATGCAGGAACATGCAACTGGGGATCGAACCTGCAACCTTGGCGTTATCAACACCATGCTCTAATCAACTTGAGCTTTATGGCCGACCTGCTCCTGACAGGCATTTAGGTAAGAATTTTGTTGTTGTTTAGTCGTGTCCGACTCTTCGTAACCCCATGGACCAGAGCACGCCAGGCACTCCTGTCTTCCACTGCTTCCTGCAGCTTGATCAAACGCATGTTGGTAGCTTCGAGAACACTGTCCAACCATCTCGTCCTCTGTCATCCCCTTTTCCTTGTGCCCTCCATCTTTCCCAACATCAGGGTCTTTTCCAGGGAGTCTTCTCTTCTCATGAGGTGGCCAAAGTATTGGAGCCTCAGCTTCAGGATCTGTCCTCCCAGTGAGCACTCAGGGCTGATTTCCTTAAGAATGGATAGGTTTGATCTTCTTGCAGACCATGGGACTCTCAAGAGTCTCCTCCAGCACCATAATTCAAAAGCATCAATTCTTCGGCGATCAGCCTTCTTTATGTTCCAGCTCTCACTTCCATACATCACTACTGGGAAAACCATAGCTTTAACTATACGGGCCTTTGTAAGAAGTTAGTAACCATCAAAATAATTCCACAGATGATACAACATTTACTAGTCATAATACTAAATTTAAAAAACAACAATGGGGTGTGCACGCTCCAAACTAGAGGATGTGGTTGAAGACTTCTTCTCGTGACATTTTTCCACTTTGAGGGGGATACAGGAGTAGGACTTGTGTGCTTATTTTTTACCCTTGCACAAGCAGCAGACCAGAGCATCACTTTCCCAATTGCTGCCTTGCCTGGGGTTCATTTCAAAGCAACATTTCCACCCCCCTCCAGATTAAAGCAGTGATTTAAGTGTCCGTACATGATTCACAGCTGATTCAAGGAGAGGTCTTTGTATTTGTAGTTTGGGATGTATGTACCTGAATGCGAAACTGGCAAGGGAGAAGGAGCCCTGGAATGTAAGCAGGAGCTGCTATCTCAGAACAATGTTCCTAAGGTGGTTTAAGTTTTTTAATAAGCCTTCAGTGGGTGGCATTATAGGTCAATCTATGGCATGAAGAATAAGAGATTCACCTTCGTCTTAAGTGGGTTGTAGTTAAAGCCACAGTGTTGGCGGTGGTGATGGTAAGGGAGGCAACTGCAGAATCGGACAACAGCTACTCAAAATGCAACAAATCCAATAGCTACTCAAAATGGCTGAACTTATTTTGAATGACACCACAGGATGACTGGCTCCATTCAGATGTTAAGAAGCATGGCCAATGGGCCACGTAAATAGCTTTGATGGTAGCGCTTGATAACTGGTCCACAGAGGACTCTTTATGTGTGGAGGAGATGCACATGTTGTCTCTAGGAATGAATTTACTCATGTCCAGCAAGCAAAGCCTCTTCAAACTTGATTTATTTATTATTATTTTTTGCCGGATAGATGGTGCACTGAGAGAGATTTATCTTTTTTTTTCTGTTACAGAACTGCTTTTCTTTTCAGAGGTTTCCAGGGTGCAATGAAGAGAGCCTGAGTGAAGATGTTAATAATTAGTTACTTGTTAATTAAGTGGCAGATTGTTATGACATCTGTAGGGTTAATATTTCCACTTTTTCTCCCCTCTGGGTATTTGACCTGATTTGAGTGCCCTGTATGCTGAATTAATATTGGTTTTATTCCAGTTGTATGATTAATACCAACTTAAATCATCTCGCCAGACTAATTACATCTCAATACTCTGTGGACAGAAGCTGCTTTGTGAACTTGATGTGAATCCACAGTTTCAGGAAAGGAGAGGTGTATTTAAAGTTTTAAATGATAAAATGGCCTCTCTTTTGGTATATGTATTAGGCAGAAATGTGGGGTATGGATTTAAGAAGGCGTCAAGGTGGTGATTACCCTCATGCTAGTGGTGATTTGTACCAGGTGTTGGACCTCCAGATTTGCTGAGCTCCCATCAGCCCCTGCAAGCATGGTCCATGGCAAGGGATGATGGGAGTTGTAGTTCAGCAACATCTGGAGGGCCAAAGATTCCTCACACTTGCGGTAGTGAATCACTCTGTGCAGAAATACTTACGTGTGCAAGAGTAGCATAAGCAGACCTTCCTCAGCTGGTAGATCTTGGATGCTATTAAAGGTTGACAGTGTGGGAGGCACTGTTTGCTTCGTAAAAGTTCTTGCGTGTTAAGATCCCAAGACCTCCCTCAATAAATAAAGACACAATTGACACAGAATTTAGTTTAAGGCTATTGGCATAATTTTGACCACAACTTTATTGATTACAGATCATGAGTGGTTTGCTTAGGCATTGGTTCCCGACTAGCTGCACCTGACCTCAGCAGGGCAGCACTGATACCTGGACTCCACCAGACGTCAATACGGGAAAACATCCTGGGGGAGCATTGGACCAGGTTCAGACTCTAGCTCACCCCAAATGCTCCCAGGGGCTCTAGCGTGGCCCTAACCCCTGGAAGGGGATTGGACAAAAGCAAGGCGAGCCCCTGGATTCCTTTAACGGAATACCCTAGCATTGGAGGGGCAGGCACAGCTTATCCACATCACCTCCACCATCATTGAACCAGTGCCTATCCGCCAAACCTTACAAAGTTGTGATGA
This sequence comes from Podarcis cretensis, assembly GCF_951804945.1. Lineage (NCBI taxonomy): Eukaryota > Metazoa > Chordata > Lepidosauria > Squamata > Lacertidae > Podarcis > Podarcis cretensis. The sequence goes on along the minus strand of NC_137170.1, from coordinate 113,153,415 downwards.
TTTGCTATGTGGCAGGCGAAACCCAAGTGGCACCAGCCAATCAACCAAATGGGAGAATTCCTACCGGGCCCCCAAGAACAGACGACCCACGACGGCATAGCAAGGTCATAATGAACCCTAAATATAGGGAGGGTGGGCGGGTGATCCGATGCACAAGGCGAAAAGAGGAAACTCAACGCAACGTGCAGCGGTATATAAAAGGCCCCTCAGTTAATGTATGAAATGACCCCATTGGCCAGAATTACCCCAGCAACCAAGGGTCCACCAACTGGGTTGTTGTGGCTATCCAATCGCTCCCACTCACAACAGCAGTGAGGTGTCAGCCTTGATGATCAGACTGCAATGTGTGCTCTCTGGGAGGAGGACACGGTTTCCCACACACCTGCTTCCAGAAAACAAGCCATGGTCTAGTTGTCATTGTATCCAAATGTTGACCCATGACTTGTTTTTTCTCCCAACAAACCATGAGCGGTAACCCAGGAGAGACCTAGGCTACAGGTGGAGAGAAACAAACCATGAGCTCAGCTTCATGGAACATGGGAAACTAGACTCCGGCTTGCTTCATCTGCAGTGCAACAGCAGGAACGGTGGAGAAGAGAAGCATTTAAGTCATAATTCATTTTTAATTATGGTTTAATATGACGTGCACGCCAAATTGTGGTGATACTGTTGGCACTAGATGGCAGAATTGCTACAAGAAGTGTCAAATGTTATATGGGATATGCCTTTGTTGGGTCATCAAATGTTTGATGCCATATGGTCAGTAGGCTAGTGTACTATGTACGTCAGCATAAAGATAGAGGAAAGAGGATGCAAGACAGATGTTGCTAGTTATGTTGTAAAAACTGTTCCTATGCATACTTACTCAGCATTGTGCATGGGAATGCAACATGAATAATTTAAGATGGTACATTTTTCAGTACATTTTTCTAACTCTTGAATCTTTTAATTATTCTTAACAGTGTTTTTTTTTCTGGCTTGTAGTTACCTCATTAAGAGACAATGAGAGCAGGTTGGTTAGTGTTTTGAGTTGTACCAAAGAAGCTTTTGCATTTCTTTCCTTTCCTCTCCATGCTTAACTAGTATTTTCTAGATCTCTGTTTAATCTATTAACTACTAGTTGATGAAATTTGATATCCTAACATTCAGCTTTAAAAATCTAGGATATAAAATGTTGTATCTATTTATTGTATTGGACTATTCATACGTAAGTCCTGTTGAGTTCAGTGGGCCTTATTCCCAGCTAAGTAAGGACAGCATTGCTGTCTTAGTCTAAAATAGTTTCATCTTGATATGATCTGGTTGTTACGGCCTCTTTGCTGTTGTCTGCAAACTTTTACAGCTATGGTGAAAAGGAAGAGAAATTGTGGTTGGTTTCAGTGCTTTTCCTTTTGTAATGAATTCTCACCTTCCCTTTAGTTAATTGCTATTAAAGTTCAGATTTGCATATTATGTTTCCACATCCTGCATAGGGGACCCTGGGAGTTTTTCTGTCGGAAAATACAAGGTTTAAACATAGTTGTGGATCATACAAGCAAGGTAGGAAAGAGATCCCTGAGCAGCAAACAAGGCTGACCGACGCCCAGAAAACTTAAGGGGGTGGATTGGCCTTCAGGCAATTTATGAGATTAGAACTGCTGCCTTTTCAGACTTTGCCCTCTGATCCCTGTGCAGCATGTTATAGCAAAAATATATTATTCAGCGCTTGGTAAGTGCTCCTATCTCCTGGCAACATCTTGCCACTGATGCCAGGAGACGGAGGACTACGGAAGTGGCCCCTTGCACCGGTGCAAACCTGTGTCAGAAAACGTGTGGGAAATGTGTCTTTCTAAGAAAGGTTTGCTGCTTGCATAGAGCAAGGGCCAGGCTTAGCGTCCAGTAGGTGACGCCGAAAATGAACTAAGCCAGGCCTCAAGCCTGACGGTGAGTCAAGTAGACTGCACCTTCCATCTGAGCATGCGATGTTGGGTCAGTGAGGAGGGAGTAGAACGACACTATGGGCTTTTATTAATTGCTTTGTATTCTGGGAGTCTGTTGTGGTGCTGAAAACTGATTCCCCAGCTGAGCCCTATTTGTGCCACACCTGCTACACGAGAGTCGGCTCAGGCTGCCAAAGACTTTGCGTTTCACTTCCTGAACCGCGGCACCTCCATGCTTTGTGTTGCTTTTCATACACACCTGTCGGTGTGGCGGAAAATCCCCCCTCCCCACACTCACGTATTTCACGTGGAAGGTATTAGTCCGTGGGGGGGGACGGGACGAGGTTTCTTGGTTCAACTCATTCATTAGACAGCTCTGAGGTGTTTTTTATATTTTTAATGATAACAGATAGATTTTATCCAGACACACCCAGCGGTTCTGTTCCGTGGCCTGGATTGAATAGCAATTCACAGGCCTTGGGCTGCAGCGAATTCTGATGCGTGGGGATGCTTTGCCCTCCCTGTTGCACCCCCCTGTTGCATCAGTGGGGAGGGAGACATGCTCATTAATTAGGGGAGAGGCTTTTTTTCTTCAGTTATCTACTGAGATGAGCAAAAAGAGAAAAGGGGCATAAAGGTTCTCATTTCTAGACTGTAGTCCCTTGCTGCCTTTTTCTTTTCTTTTCCCTATTCTGCAAGCTATGCCAGTGAGAAAAGACAGGAGGTTTCTACTGGCAGTCAGCCTGGAAGGCTAATTAACTGGAGGAGGGGCTAGTATTTTTCCAGTACCTCTCCGGAGAGAGCTGCATTTAGTCTATTTTTTTTTTTTAATAAAAGAAACCTTATATCAAGTTTGTTTTCCCCATAAAGCTCCTCCTCGCATTTTGCAAACAAGGCTTCATGGCACAGAAGTGAGACCCATAGATGATTATAATTTCATGAAAAGATTTAAGTAGTAAATTTGAATATGCATTTGATCTTTATTCAGATTTCATACTCATTAAGAGTACCTGATGAACAGCTCCTGGTCTTAACTTTGCACTCTGTGTACCAGCTGCTTGTGAGTGTGCATGTGTGCCTGATTTGTGCCTATTACAGGAGCACTTTGTCCAAGATGTGCCCATTTAGTTGCAAAGTAGATTTAAAAATAAAATAAAATATGCTCATCATTGGAATGAGTCTTAACAACTTTTTCCAATTGCCGGGCATACTTATTGTCATAGTTTTGGGAACTACCTGTAGAGCTGTATGATTGCTGGGGCTGGGGTGGAAATGTCGACTTTCAGAGAGTTAGTTTTGTTTGCCACAACAAATCAAGAGAATTTTACTGTGGCATATGCTTTTTTTTTGTACCATCAGGCACAGGGAATTTAAGAATTGCCTCATGTTTTGCTGAAGTGCACTCTAGTCCGTGGAAGTTTATACTATAATAAATTTGTTTGTCTTTTCAAGCAGATTTGCAGGTAGATGGGCATGTATTTTCTACATGCTAGGGAAAGAGATTTCTCTCTCTGTATACTTAAATAGACATATTGGAGCATGCCAGTTGTTGGTTCCATGGAAGCAGGTTGGCATCCTTTCTAGATGATCTGAAGGAGCACATGCTTAACATACCAAAAAATATATATAATTTTTTTTTGTTTGATGTAGGTATCCTATCCTCCCTAAAGGAGGATAGACAATGACCTAGAATGGACATGTATAAAATACTAGTTTGAAACTGTCTTAAAATGGTAAATACTATGCTGGTTGGTACTGTGATGGGAATCCTAGCAACAACTGCAGGTTCTCCACCCCTGGGGAAATATAAAGAAGGGTTTGTTGCTTACACCCACAAAAGTTTGTTGTTGGGTGAGGGGGGGGTGCCCAACTCTTGTGGGGTAGACACAGAATGCATTAGTTAACTCTTTGACACTTTAAATATTATAGTAGAATATAAGACACTGCCTCTGCGGTATATTGGGCCTGTAGATATGCCTAGAAACATAGTCTATTAGCTGTTTTACCTTAATTTATTTCTCATCTAATGCAAAATAGAGGGACTGTGATCATAATTGCTGAGATGAACTCATCCATTCCTCGCACAATTCTTAGCAAGTGTTTGAATTGCCTGATACTCCGGTAATCATGATGAGTTCATGGTTTTTCTCCCCTTCCCCCATACTTATTATCATGTTAATTCATAGCTTCATTAACATAATTGCTCTCAAAGCTTTACTTGGCCTGGTGCAGGGGTCAGCAAACTTTTTCAGCAGAGGGCGGGTCCACTGTCCCTCGGACCTTGTGGGGCCCCAGACTATATTTGTTTTTGAGGGGGGGGGGAATGAATGAATTTCTGTGCCCCACAAATAACCCAGAGATGCATTTTAAATAAAAGGACACATTCTACTCATGTAAAAACACGCTGGTTCCCAGACAGTCTGCGGGCCAGATTTAGAAGGCTATAGGGCCAGATCCGGCCCCCGGGCTTTAGTTTGCCTACCCATGACATAGTGTGTCCATAACTGCTAAGGCACATTAGAACCCTCCCTGTCTTGAAAGTATTATAGGAAGAGTGTAGAAAACCTCTGCTCTTCAAATGCTCTAAGGTTAAAGGCCCTGAAATACACAAGTAGTAACTTAGGACAGTTGGCTCATGCTGGAGTATAACATGACTGGAGTGTGGAGTATGGAATATCTATATTGTTCATCATAAAAAATTATCCCATGGCAATTAAAAAATAAAAACATAAAGTACAATGAGCATATAAAATAACAGTAAAACTGCAGCAGCGAAGTATTTTGTTTACTTAGGAAAAGCGTATTTCCAAATGTTGCAGATGGGGTTTTGGGTTTATTTCAGTGCTTTCAAGTCTGAGTTGAAAAGCACTGGGAATGAGGTAGATATTTTGGAGTAGGGAGGCTGAATGCGTTGAAGAGTCAACTGTCAAGCTTTACTCCAGGTTTGTTAACCTGAGCTAACAACTCCCAGTGAGGCGTTCCGTATTTCACTGTTTCCCATACAGAGTCATTTGTGGGTTGTGATATTTGCTTGTGTTATTAACACAATCACTTTATTTTTTTTTTATCCCAGGATGAGTCAAGAACATCTGGCCTTTTCAGATGATCTTACCACCTGATTCACCCTTTGATATATAAACAGAGGTTGAAGGAGGTTGAAGCTGGTTCACGGGTGATTTTCTTGGATGAACCAGTGCATTAGTGCGAAAGATGTGTGGGACATAGAAGGGAGTGAAGTGGCTTGTTTTTCATCGCAGTATGACATGATAGAGGAAATTCTTCTGTGGGTGTTCAGAGTTTTCAACTTGCCTGTTTCTCCTGACACCTCCTAGCAGTGATGCTCTAACATATCTGCCAGGAAAAAAATACCTCCCCAGATTTTACTGCTCCATTTACTAAGTTCGGTGTTTTGTTTTATATTCTGCCTTTCTTTCATCACAGAACGTCATGTGGGGCTCTGCACGGTCCATTCAGGCACTAAACAGGCCAAAACATGCTTGGCTTTAGTAGGGGGACTGCATTGTTAGACTTCAGAGCATAGTCTGCTGTTCTTTAGTCTATTCTTAACAGCTGCTGTTGCTTTGTATTCACTGCAACCCATTCACTGTATTTTTTAATATTAAACTGTTCTGATGGGTGAAGGAGCATGGTAATTAAAATGAATATTCACAACCTGGCAAAAAACCTACCTGGACTACTGCAGAGTGTATCCAGAGGTGGATAGCTATTAGCCGTGGGCCTCTTGTGGAAGTTCACTGCCTGGCTTTTGGCCAGGCCCGTAGATTGAACTCTTGTTCTAGCTGTTAGTAGCAGATGCTTCCGAACACGTGGGTTTCTGGTCTGCTTCCTTCCTCCCCAAAGTAGTTTTTTCAGCATTTAAGAAGATTGACCCTGGCTGATTTTTAAAAGTACAGCTGCCATGTGGGTTGTGAGAGTTGGACTAAGCTGACCTTGAGCCACAGGAGAGATCCAGAATATTCCAGAGGCGTAGAAGTTGCTGCTCAAGTTTGTACCACAGGCTCCGAAGAATAAAGTTGCAAGCCATTCCTCATCCCTCCAGTTTATGTTCCTAGAATCATTGCACCCGGGTTGGGATCCACCTGGTGATAAAGCTAGGCCTTATGGTCTTTTTCCAGTTTGGCTCTCTGATTTTGAGGTGGATATTGCTTTGTGTTCTATATTTAATCCTCCCTGGTTCCCCTTGACAGTGGGTGTGAGGGTTGAAGCTGGAGCACAGGAATAGTGGGCAGGATTCAACTAACGAGCCCTGTAAGTGGGAACCCTCTGCAAGGACCTCCGCTTGTGCAATGGTGCTTTCTCCTCCTCTCCCTGTGCCCCCCCCCCATAATTGGCTCCAGGTGGTGGTGTGAGAAGAGCGCCTAGGGGAGGGGAGGTGGCAAGCAACAATGCTTGCACAGACAAAACATTCGTAAACGGGTGATGTTGAATTTCACCCATTGCCGTAATCTTGCACAAGAAGCAGATTTGCAGACCATATAGCATGCTGCTTTAATACCTTGCACTGCCCCTCTTCCCCGACCCATGGTTTCCCCCCCCAGATTTTATTCCCATGTCTCATCTCTTAATGGTACTGTGTTGCAAATGGATGGAAAGGCAAGCCTATAAAACAGATTGCCAAATGTGTGATTTAAACTGAACATCCGGCTTTGCTTGCCCAACCACTAACCAGAGGCTCAGAGTGATAAACTCTTAGCCACTTACGGTGTCTTTCCATCATCCACTTGGAGCGTGCAAAATGCTCAATTCCATGCGTACTTCCCCTCTCTCTTCACAAATGGTAAGTGAATCATTTTCCCATTGCATCAAAGGTTTATGCAATGGTAGATTTCAGGGGTGAGAAATCTCCTGTAGAGTGGAGAAAGAATGCTCAGTGGCTTCTGATGCCACCAGATGAAGTATGGAATATTTCTCTGTGTGTATATGTGTTGTGTGTGTGTGTGTGTGTGTGTGAGAGAGAGAGAGAGAGAGAGAGAGAGAGAGAGAGAAGATCTGAAAGGTGTTAACATATCAAAGGCATATGGAAAACCAGGCTTCTGTTTGTTCTGTAAAATACAGATGTACTCCCTTTTCCTTTTTTCTGTTGCTGTGGTTAGCTCTGCAGGCCTCCTCCCGTATTAAAACAGAACGCAACATCATTTTTTTTTTACTCTGATGTTGTATTTTGTGTGTTTGTGCCAAGGAGTAAGGACTTCTTTCTTTTCATTTCTTACGAAATTGTTACAACTTTATCTGCGTTCTCATCCTCCTCACCTAAAGCGGAGGAAGACAGTGACTCAGCAGGCAACTAATAATATAATGGAGTTGCTTATTAAAGGAACTCTCAAGTCTTAGTGCATGCCTCAGAAGCAGTAATGCATGGGCTGTTCTTTTCCTATCACACTCCTCTTTCAGCTGGTGTGTAGGGGCACAAAATTGAGGAGTGTTTGAAGGAACTGGTCTCAGCTCCTTATCTCTTACTCCCAAAATGGCTCATTGTCACTATGACAGTGATGGCATCTGTGTCTCTGTAACTCTTCCCGCTGGTCAAAGGTGGGAAGAGGCATTTCAGGTTCTCCTTTGAACCCACATACTTCTTCTGTAATTTTTAAAAAATGGAACTTGGAAGAATCTCTCTAATGATCTCTCTCAGCTGCTTAAGCTCAGGCCAGGCTCATTCTGTTTTTTTCCTCAGTTTCAACACACTGCACATTGCTGCAGGCAGTGGTGTAGGTTTTCCGGAAAAGTTTTCATTGTGCAAGTTTCAGTTTATAGGATACTCTCTAGAGCGGGGCTGTCCCGAGACATTATGGCACCTGAGGCGAACCACAGAATGGTGCCCCCCCGAGGGGGGGGGGAAGAGCTACATTAAGAAGAAGGATGGGGGAATAAAGATCTACATTAGGAACAAAGAGGGGGATCCAGTTAACCTTACCCAACAATTGAAGTGGCAATCAAAGTATGTTTTTTGGGGGGTGGGGTGGAATTGGTGAGAAAGGTTGGTGCAGAGCCCAGGAGACCCCAGACGGCAACCTCTGCATTTCCTCCCTAGAGGTGGGAGGAGACCTATTGGCCAAGATGCTGCTGTAAATATGGCATTAGAGGGGCTGCCGTGGAAGTGGCAGATCCAGCATCCTAAGAGCACATTGCTGCTGCCACCACGGCAGCAGCAGTGGGCAGTGCATTGCTTGGGAGGCCAGATCTGCCCCTGTGGATCCTGCCACCTGAGGCGGTCACCTTACCTTGTTATACACCAGGGGTGTAAGCGAACAGGCAATATGGAACACCCCTGCTCTGCTGAAATGAACGACCTTGAATATGTAATCTTTTGCAACCTTCCCGAGATCTTCAGGTGAAGGGCAATATAAATATAAATATAAATACAGTGGTACCTCTGGTTAAGAAATTAATTAGTTCCGGAGGTCCGTTCTTAACCTGAAACTGTTCTTAACCTGAAGTACGGTACCACTTTAGCTAATGGGGCCTCCCGCTGCTGCCGCTGCACAATTTCTGTTCTCATCCTGAAGCAAAGTTCTTAACCCGAGGTACTATTTCTGGGTTAGTGGAGTCTGTAACCTGAAGCATCTGTAACCTGAAGCATCTGTAACCCAAGATACCACTTTACAGTATAAAGAATAGAATAGAATATGTACTCTCTTGTGGCACAGCAGTGATTCCATGTTACAGCGCAGCCTGCAGTAGACAATGTCCGGCCTTACCTGCAATTCAATTGTCTTTTTAAATTTCCTGTTTGACTGAGGAAGGCGGCCAGATCGAAAGAGTGAACAACAAGAGATATCACTAGAGTGAACCAGCAGGCCGAGATGAGCTTGAAACAAGCTGTGGCTGTGTTTTTGTTTTCTAAAACCCCCCCTCCCAAAAAATTGAAAAAGCAGCCTATTTAGGATTTCCATCACCCCCCCTCTCCATAAGAGCAGTAACAAATGGTCTTTGTGTGCTTTAGAACTGAAAGAACAGAATGTGACGGAATCCGAGCACCGAGCTCTCCCTGCTTTTTGGAACTTCAAAGCTGCGTGCTTCTGGTGGCGGCGGATGGTTTGCAGTGCCTGTGACTTCTAGGTTCAGCGAAAGCTTTGGCTGCGTGGCCACTTAACATGCAGTGTTAGGGTCTGTTGAGGACGGCGTGCCTTAGCTTCTGTTGACACATGTTTTAAGTGCAGACATTTTCACCGCTAGAAGGGCCATGTTTGACGAACTCTTGCGGGTGGGGAGAGGAGAATATCCCAGGATTTTTCTTGGCTCTGCTTGCTAGAGTACAGATACACATTCTCTCTTCCAGCCAGGGGCATTCCGAAGAGAGATCCATTTTTCTCGAAAGGAGAGGAACAAGGAGGACTCATCTTTAAACGGCTCTCTGCAGTGAATAGCACACAGTGTTGGGGGAACATTAACAGATGGGTATGTCTGGTAGTTGTCACCTAGCTGTGCTCATCAACTTATGAAGTTGGCTTATGCTAAGGCGGCGTTCACACTGCAGTTTATTTAGTTTCCCTGACATTTCCCTGTTGCTTTGCACATTATATTTGAGCTTTCACACAGTGTAAAAGCCACTTCCAGAAAAGCTAATGGAATAGAACGTAGAACAGGTTTAGCATTCATTTCTGTGCCATTGGATTCCTGGGGGGAAAAATCACTTTGCCGCTTCCACAACCTAGCTCAGGGTTTTCCAAACCTGGGTCTCCAGCTGTTTTTGGACTACAATTCCCATCATCCCTGACTGCTGGTTCTGCTAGCTAGGGATGATGGGAGTTGTAGTGCAACAACAGCTGGCGACCCAAGTTTAGGAAACCCTGCTCTAACGCGATGAACTCCACATGTGAATACAGCCCAAGTCTAAGCTATTGGTCTTTCAGTTGCGCCCAATGTTGCCTATCCCAGTTGGCAGCTATTCTCCAGGTTCTCAACACAGTGTGAGTTGTGTGTGCAAACTGCCACATCAGTTGTGCACAAGACTTTGTGTGTGTTTGTGTATGAGAGTGGGTGCAGACAAGATGTAGCGCAGGTAAGAGGTGCATGGGTATTTGGGTGGTTAGTTTCCAGACTGGTGTAAATGCATGGCAAACCATAAAAACAACTGTGGCCGAAGACAGGGTGAGGACCTGTAGGGCATCAGATGTTACAGGACTACAGTTCCCATCATCCCTGCCTTTTGGTCATGTTGGCTGGGGTTGATAGGAGTTGGAGTCCAGCCACGTCTTCAGTTCTGCAGGTTCTCCATGCCTGGTCTAAGAGAATTTCTTTTGCTAAGAGCATGGCTAATCTTGTGGCCACCAAAGGGGAAGTGAAAGGGAAAGAAAGGCAAGAAAGGGAAAGGATCTAGGAAGAAGAAACCACCACCATCCCCCCCCCCCCGATTGCAAATTCCCAACTTGTTTTCAGAAGCGTTTTCTTTGAGGGCGACTGTAAATGCTGATAGCTGCATAATACAATTAAGCAGAGGAATTGTTGACATCGATTATACTACAAAATCAAAAACAGGGAGCTAGCCTGTTGTCATAAGAGCCCAGTTTACTTTGTAGCTCCCTGCAGTTTTTGGACTGCTTGAATCCATCTGGATTACTTTGATGGAACATGCAGCCCCCCAGTCTGGCCAATTTCAGTTCCTCTTTCTTTCACAGATTGAAAGTGGGCATGTCCAGTCTTTCCACAGCTGCTGGTCTGCACCCTGGTGACTTGTCTGCACAGCAGTGGTATTTTATTACAATTTGCACACCACACAGCCCTCTCTTCCGCCTGAAATGCCAGGAGTGGTTGGGTGGATTGTCTACGAAGAGTCAGCTGGCAAGGAGAAATCTTGTGCTCCTGATACCAAGAAGTAGTCTGTTTTTGGGGTCTGTATGTGAAATGGAGCCATGCATCTTGCTTCCCCACTCTGTTCCTTCCCCAATCTGGTGCCACCCTGTTGTGTTGTATGACCGCCATGCTGCCTAGGGCTGATGAGAGTCTTTGCCTGAAATATCTGGAGTTCACCAGATTGGGGAAACCTGTGCTAGACTTCTTGCTACTTAATCGTGTAGGCAAAGCGGGGAAAGCAAATACTGTATGCAGGATGTTTACTTCTTAAGCGAAACAAAGATACTAAAGCGGACCTTCTGCCAGGATCACTACAAGACAAACTTCAGTTGTATAAGACTGTTCTGGTCTGTGTGCTTATTATGATCTGTACTCGTTTGGCTGTACTGCAGAAGTGGGCTGGGCAACGCTTCTCGTTTGTCAGCCTAACCCGAGGAAAAGGGTTTGGTGTGGTGAGGCAGAAATCGTAAGTTCCAGGTAAAAGAAAATGGCTGACTGGGGATGCATTTGCAAACAAAGGTGATTAGTGTTACGGTACTTCAGTCAAGACTGTGCAGCCGTATTCTTTCCATAAAATTCAAAATAAGTGAAGTGTTTGCCAGTCACTTTAGTGCCTTGGCATTCATTTGCCAGGTGGAATTATGTTCTTTATTACTACTTAACCCAGCAGTTTTGGTATAAAACGGCCTGCCTAGGATGTGGGAGTTCTGGGAAACTTTTTTTTTTGTGTGTGTGTGTGGGGGGGGAATTCTACTGCTCTAAGTAGCTTGAGATCTGATACAGTATATTTAATCTATGTTGAGTAAATTAAAACAAAAATGCTGACATATTTCAATTTTCCAGTAATTTTCAGAAGTAGTTGAACCTGAAATAGTTGATCAAGGAAAATCAGCAAATCACTTGGGCGGCAATCCTATACATTCACCTGGCAGTAATTACCACACAAACTCATGGGAACTTATTTTTGAATAGACTCGCATAGGGTCGCTTTGGATTGCACTGCTAATGTGGCTTAATTCTTTATCTTCAAGCAAATTCAAAGCTTTACCTGGAAGTTCTGTTTTCATTGGAATGCAACTCTGCTAAGAGAAGAAAAACAAGCCAACTTGGCTTCTTGGTTTTAAACCAGAATCTCCAGTTTGCACATGATGAAAAACCAAGAATCTGAGAAACAAAGGAAATTCTACTGAAGGTCTTCTCCTGGTTGCCTAAGAGACGAAAATGTGTGAACTACAGGCCTTACTTGGGACTCCTTCTTGCACATGCACTTAGCACTAAACCATGGTTTAGCATTACTTGAGGTCCCGCCCATACCTTCCTAGTTAATTTTAGGAAATGCCAGTTTTCCAAAGGAAACATGGGTGCAGGAAATTTTCCAGCTGACAGTGCTGCCTGTGAGATTTCGTTTCTTGGAAGTAAGAAGGTTGGATATTTTCAGAAATATCCCTGAAAGGCAAATGCCCTCACAGACATTAGCATAGTTTCAACCCTACACAGTTTCTGCTCGGTGAGAATAGTCTTACACTTCATTAAGTACACACTTCTTAGATGCTTTGATTACAAATTTATGCCTCAAATTGGCTTTTACTAGGTGGGAGAGAATTGTGCTAGCTTATATTGAATCTCTCTTCCCTGCCTCCCCCCCTTTAGCACTTTCCCTTTTAATGTGTTTTGGTTTGACTATTTCATTGCCAAGATGCAAAATAAACCCATACAAATTCCTATTTCAGCATCCTTCAAACACCCCACCCCCCGCGGAGCTCTTATTTAATCTCACAAGAAAAGGGGAAATTGGAATGTATGGTTTTAGCAAAGCAAGGGGAGAACGTCCAGGTTCTCCTTTTTGGCTGCAGTTTGTTCTGAGATGTCTAGCATCAGAAATGTGTGCAGTGCAAATGTCAAAATGATGTGATTAATTCTAAGACTGTTGTCAACTCTCCACTGCGGTTTATTCATCCCTCGCCTGGGGTGTTTTTGGTTCAGTTGTGTGCAATGTGGTTCGTAATCAAAGGTGGGGCAGGTGACATGCTCATTTACATTGAGAGGACATAACACCTTCAGTGTGAGCTGGCAAGAGAGCTCTTTACTCCTCTAACAAGGATCTGGAAAATGTAAAAGTTAGAATAATAAGCTGAGGGGAGGGGAGGCCTTTGCTTTAATTCTCTTGTTCGGAATTCTTTATATAGATATAAATTAAATTTGGTGTGTTTGTTTGGGAATCAATGCAGTTTTACATTAGAAGTTGAACATAAGCTCCCTGCCCCTTCAGTTTAAAGGATAACCCAAGAAAAGATGCATTAGAATGGAACAGTAAGTGACAGGTTTGATCTGTGGGAAGAAGCCTTGACCTTATGAACTTGCTGATCACTTTCCATGATTAGGGAATTCCAATCCCGTTTTAGCAGTAAACCATTGTATGCTGTTCTGCCCAAGTTCAGCCATGGTTTGCCATCCAGGATTGCAGACCTACCATGGTTTTTAGCAAACCATTGTTTACCAGGTTCAGATAGAATAGTAACAGTATTGTTTGCTGCCAAACCAGGATTTCATAGTTTCTCACTGAAAGCAAGGTGAAGACAAGGAAGGAGCTCATAAATCCCATGCTCCTTGGGGCTCACTGTTGTAATGCTAAAAATGGTATGTGTGTGTATATGTAGATGTATGTGTGTGTATAAATATATATGTATGTGTGTGTGTGTGTATGTATGTATAAATATGTGTTATGTATGTGTATGTATCTATATCTATATCTATCTGTATATCTATCTTCTATCTACCTACCTACCTACCTACCTATCTATCTACTATCTAGCTCCCCTCATATTATAACACAATAGTTGGGAGTTTTCTTTAACTCTGTATTTTTAGAAAGCTAAACAGCCAAGGAATTGACAGGTAGTGAGGACAAAACAGGGCAGGTGAGAACTGCCTGTGCTTCCTTGAGGTCTTCGCAGGGACACCGCAGGATTAAAAATGAAATAAGTAAAACTAAGTAGATCTGTTGTATTGCAGCTGTGGGGCCTGAGGCTGCATCAGTCGCTCGCTGTAAGGCCACCTAGTGGGTTTATGGCCGAGATTACTTAAATCAGGAGCTCCAAGCTTTCTCACCCATAGCTGCTCTGCTACAGCAGCTCTTGCCAGTTTGCTTCAGTTGTTATTGCATAATACCAGTTGTTCAGCTAAAACGTAGTTGGAGTCCATTCTTGGAAGATTAAAGTTGTTATTCAAAGGAAACCCCTCCTGGCCATTTAATTCAGTAAATGGATTTTGAGGACTAGCAGCTTTTGTCTTCCTTTAGCCTGGTGCGCACTAAGCATCATCTCAGTTTACAGCCCCCCTCCCCCGCCCACCAAATTCTCTCGGTCTCTTTGGATCATTGCTCAGCTTGACTTGTTCGCGATTGGCAGTTGTTTGCGTTGCTTTGAAACAATTAGCAGAATGGTCAATTCCTAGGTCTGTGTGCTCTTGTGAGAAATGAATACCCGGTTTCCAGCCATGCTTCTTAGACATTTATAGGCACTGACAGCAGCAGATTTCATTGTGGCAGGCCTTGCGCTGTGGCTGAGAGGAAAAGTTAAGGAATTAATGTGAAAATTATATCCTATCCTATCCTGTCGCAATCCTCTTTCACCGAATTGATTGAGCAGCGTAATTTGCTCAGTACCTTTTGTGAAAACCCAAGTTTTCTTCCATGGTAGAAGAATAAATCTCTTCTCATTTTACAGTGGCTTGGATAACAAAATTGCTCGGTTACTCTGGTGTCAGACCAGCATAGGTTGCCAGGTTAGAAAACCACATCCCTCTCCTTTAAAAAAAGAAGAAAGCTGCAGGGTATTTATTATAAAGAGAGTCATTTTTGTTCTACATCTGCAAAGATCATTAACTTTCACAAACATTTTCTGCTAGCCTGGATCCTTTTCCTGTCCCTTCCTATATAATGGTGGTTTTCAAAATACGTTTTGGTGAATGGCAAGCTCCTCCTTTTGGAACAAGTCAGAATGTGTGAGGGTAGGAATGCAAACATTAAGCTACAATCAGGTCTCTGGTACTTTAAATTGGCTGTATAATTGCAGTCTAGGCTCTGCTAACACTCTCTGTAGGTTGACCAGGTAGATGGGGCTGACATGGTAAAGTCTCTGTGCGATGACATCTTAACTCGTGTGTGTATGTGTCCCGTCCAATTCTTTGAATTATTTCTCTGATAGAGAAAGCCGAACTGTGACAAACAGTTTGCAAGATAGAAAGCACCTTTAGTTGCCTGGTACTCTTTTTTTCATAGAATTCTGATCTAGCTGAATTTTGGATGCTCTTTCCACCCTATTAATATTAAATCAGCCTCAGTTCTCTTGTGGCGGAAGGTAGCCAGCTGATGCAGGTAAATGAGAAGCCGTTTGTGTGCCTCTTTCGCAGCGCCGTTGTATCCTTTTACATCTGGAGAGTATCTTCTGCAAATGCCTCGGGGATTGCACATTCTCTCTGCCAATGGATCATATGTTCTCCTGTCAATGCTACCTTCAGTTAGCCGGAAAGGAATACAGGGAGCGACTGCAGAAGTTGTCTGCAAAATAGGAACACGGTGGTGTGTGGCTGGTTTTAAAAGTCCGTGCCTACTTCCTCGTCAAGCAAAGTAGCACCAGACATTTTTGCTGGCGGGTGGCGCTGTGGATTTTTGCTGGCGGGTGGCGCTGTGGGTTAAACCACAGAGCCTAGGACTTGCCGATCAGAAGGTCAGCAGTTTGAATCCCCACGACAGGGTGAGCTCCCGTTGCTCGGTCCCTGCTCCTGCCAACCTAGCAGTTCGAAAGCCTGTCAAAGTGCAAGTAGATAAATAGGTACCGCTCCGGCGGGAAGGTAAACGGCGTTTCCAGGCGCTGCTCTGGTTCACCAGAAGCGGCTTAGTCATGCTGGCCACATGACCCGGAAGCTGTACGCCGGCTCCCTCGGCCAATAAAGCGAGATGAGCGCCGCAACCCCAGAGTCAGCCACGACTGGACCTAATGGTTAAGGGTCCCTTTACCTTTACCTTTAAGGTGGTTAAAGTACATCCTGGTACCGATTGCAGTACATCCTGTCCCTGAAAGGTAGCAAGTTAACTTGTGTGTTCCTTGCACATGGGCAGTGTTGACGGTCAGTCCTTATTCCCCTCAGAGAGTTACAATTCCCAGAGTTCCCTGTGAAGAGGGATTGATTGTTAAACCACTTTGGGAATAATGGCAGCACACGTAACAAACCGCAGCACCCAAAATTATTTGGAGGAAGCCATGACTGTTTAAAGAATGTACCGTATTTTTCTGTGTATAACACGCCCCCGTGTATAAGACTCCTCCTATTTTGGGGGACTCAAAATTAAGAAAATGGGAGGAGATTGCCCCCATGTATAAGACTACCCCCCCTTTTTAACATCATTTTTTAGTCTTATACACGGAAAAGTACGGTATGTTGCTGCTTTAAATGTCCAGTTTAGTTGCGGCCTAGATGGAGAGCTGCTGGAACCCAGAGGTGATGATTTCACATAATCCCTGGTGTTTTCTGTTGGAGTTCATTGACACCTTCAGCTTTCAGCAGTGAAATGTAGAGGGCTAAAGTGATGTGCAAGCATGCATGACGCAGCTTGGGGGACTAAGTGCAGTGAGTGCGTATTTGTATCTGAAAGTTCATGTTTCGTGTTCTAGAGAAAGAATCTGAGAAGATAAATTGGCCCTACTATTACTTTGAAGCAAAAAGTTTGTGTAACAAGTTCAACCTGACAGCTGACACCTCAATAGCCTTAAGGACCAAGTTATAGGTTACAAATAAAACACTTATATAAAGTGTGTGTGTGTGTGTGTTTTTATGTAAAATAGAAATGTGAGCTGCTCATGAGAATTTGACTGTAGGAACCAGTGGTTGGTGGGGAAAGTTGAAGGTTCCCCCCTCCCTCAACTGGTTACTCCAGCAAAATTTACAGTTGCTATTAATTAAAAAAAAACTTTGGAAGTTATAAGTGCGTCACTTGTGACAATCTAGTTTTAGAAGATTATGTGTTTGCCTCTTCAAAAAAATAATAAAAAAAATTCTCCCATCACTTGTTAAAATGATGCATATTGGCAAAGAGATTAACTTCTGTTGTGCTCAAAACTTTCCCAGGTCTCTTCCTCCTTCTGACTTTAGCTCTTGGAAACGTTTTCAAAATAAACTCTCTGAGCTCTCCAAGTGGACAGGAGCAACTTTTACTGGCACATTTTAAGGAGATGAGCAAAACCCACCTTGAAAAAGCTGGGAAAGGCTCATGGTTTCTCTTTTCTCCCCAAATAACCTCTCCTTCAGACTAAATGGACTGAATCATCATCAAATGCATTTTTCTTTTACACTGTACTGTACCTCTATTGCATTACTGGAGTTCTGCAAAGAAATGCTGCCTCTTAGTAGTAATACTCACAAGAGGGAAGCCTAATTTTGGCTCTGGCGGTGTAAACTTCACACTTGCCTTTCTACCATCCTGTTCTGATTTACAGGGGACAAAATGTCTGGTGCATAGATGATTTTCCTCTTTCAGACTGTTAGTGCAGTTACACCCTCAGATCACTGTGATACATTAAAGGGCCTGTGTTTTTAAAGGCCTAAAACTCGTTATTAGAATTATGGTTTGCTCAGCCTCATACTTTTAACCCTTAAACTTTCCACCAGCCTTCCTTAAAACCCACTTCTTTGTAATTTTATTGTTGGTATGATTATGCGGCTGGATTAAAAAAACAACAACCCATTTCCCCCCCACTGCTACTTCAGCCTATATTTCTCACTAGGTTTTGGGAGACAGGAATACTGGTTTTGGGGATTGCATTCTGTGCTGTAAAGATAAATGCTTAAGCTGGTTCAAGCTGTGCTAATGATGGTCATGTAGGGACCACCATTTCAAAAAAGAGAGAGAGAGGGAGGGAGCTGGCGAGCTCTCCTAGTTTTGGGTCGTCTTGGTAATCTGCAACATTTTAGTTAGTGGCAAGGAAGATTTTTTTAAGCACATGGTGGGTTCTAATGTCGAAAACTAAAAAAGGTTTGTGTGTGTGTGTGTCCACTTGTTTGAAGGGTAAGCCAAGAACAAAGGATAGTCTTCCTGATTGCTACGCTGAAATTGTATAGACATGTTCTCTTCCAGGAACTTCCGTGTGAAGTGAGACTTAAATGACAGAGGCTTATGAGGCTTTCTTAACAATGACCTATTGTGGGCTATTGTTTGTATAATGATCCAATGAGTTGCCGTTTCTGATGGTGTGCCAGGGGCAATTCCTTTGTACCTTGCAAGGTGGAATATGTAGTAGTTCGGTCTTTTGCGGCACCTGCACGATTGCTCCCCTCCCCAGCTCTCCATTCCTAAATTCAGCAGCTTAGAGTATGGTATTCCTCGGGCAAGTATATCATCTGTGTTCTACACCAGTGGAGCTGCTCATAAAAATAAAATTAGGGGTGTGTGTGTGTGCATATTGGCACACTCACCACATGCCACTTAGAATTTTCCCATCTCTTAAAGCCGTCTTCTAGGGAATGGATTTCCTCTTTTCCCTGTGACAAGCCATCTCCTCCATGCCTCCTTCCCAGCAAGAGTGCAGGTATGTTCCTCACTTTTGCAACTTTTAATCTATCCTCCCCGTTGGTGTTCTGAGACCATTGTGGAACTGCTGGTTCTGGGAACTGGCTCAGCAGGCCCTTTAGCTCAGTTGGTAGAACATGAGACTCTTAAACTCAGGGCTGTGGGTTCAAACCCCCCATTGGGCAGAAGATTCATGCATCACATCAGGTTGGAGTAGATCCCCCTTGTAGTACCTTCCAGTTGTTCGATTCAAAGGTTCTTCGGCCTTTTGAAGCATCAGCCTAGCCTTGCAGGATGTTGCTGAAACCAATATGCTGAGACAAGTCTTCTGTTATTTACTTCTCGTAAAGTTTTGTGGTTTCCTTCCCCTTCCCACACACTGCTTGTAAGTTTATGCAGTTTGCTCCTTACTTACACACATCATAGTGAATGTACAAGAAAAACGTGTTAAGTAAGGAGGAGATACCGGAGACCAGGCTGGTGGTCACTTCCTTGTCTGATTTCCAGTAGTCCCTCTTTCTACCCCCCACTCCAAGTCTTTCTCCCCTAATTTTAGTTGTTGCTCAAAAGCCACGAGTCTATGCCACATGGATGTAAGTATGCAGTAGTACAAAGTGAGTATTTCATACAAGGCAAAAATTAGTCAAGTAATGAAGAGTTGGGACAATGCTTAAAAACATTAAGACCACCAACAACAAGATAATATATTAGTAGCAGGCGGCAGTCTAGGGAGGTGGTTAGACCCTAAAGGAGGATAAGGAGATTGCAGTGGTGCTGAATGAATTCTTTGCATCTGTCTTCACAGCAAAATATATAGGGCAGATCCCAGTGCCCGAACTAAACTTTTCAGGAGGTGAGTCTGGGGAACTCAGGATTTGTGAATGGATAAGCAGTGAGAATAAAGGGACGCAGGTGGCGCTGTGGGTTAAAGCCTCAGCGCCTAGGGCTTGCCGATCGAAAGGTCGGCGGTTCGAATCCCTGCGGCGGGGTGCGCTCCCGCTGCTCGGTCCCAGCGCCTGCCAACCTAGCAGTTTGAAAGCACCTCCGGGTGCAAGTAGATAAATAGGGACCGCTTACCAGTGGGAAGGTAAACGGCGTTTCCGTGTGCGGCTCTGGCTCGCCAGAGCAGCGATGTCACGCTGGCCACGTGACCTGGAAGTGTCTCCGGACAGCGCTGGCCCCTGGCCTCTTAAGTGAGATGGGCGCACAACCCCAGAGTCTGTCAAGACTGGCCCGTACGGGCAGGGGTACCTTTACCTTTACCTTAAGCAGTGAGAATATCTTTATATTGCCATTGGTGTATAAGCTCATACCTAGAAAGAACATTAAGTGGAACAATAAATAGCAGTGAATCTTAAGAACTAAGGGTGAATAAAGAGAACCAATTTGCCACATGATTAAACTGTCACAATTAATTTATTAAACGTGTTCTGAAGCCCCCTAATATAGGCAGCCACGGCTGTTTCTGTTTCCACAAGCTGTTTAGTGAAGATATTCTATTTCTCCATGCATTGCTTCCAAGTTTTGGCACCACTTCCCGATTCCTTGTTTCTGGAGCTAAACTGGCTCATTGCTGCCTTCGAATAGTACGGCAACTTGCACTGAAAGTGAAGTTTGTAAAGTACAACTGTATTAGTTTAAAATATTTAACATCCTGACGAAGTAGTTGTATGTGTGTGCATTTGGGTTGTTATTTATAAAACTACAGGAGAAAACCATGCCATGTACTGGTTTTGTGCCTTCGTCTGCTTTGATCGCCAGTGGCAAGTTTGCAACAAGTGGCCAGTTTGCTGTACCCTTCAGAAGCTTTAGCTGGCGTGGTTGGCTTTGTACCACCAAAATGCCAAGCCAAGATCCTCCACTGTTCTGAGTATTATATTAATGAAGAAGAAGAAGAAGAAGGAGGAGGAGTTTGGATTTGATATCCCGCTTTATCACTACCTGAAGGAGTCTCAAAGCGGCTAACATTCTCCTTTCCCTTCCTCCCCCACAACAAACACTCTGTGAGGTGAGTGGGGCTGAGAGACTTCAGAGAAGTGTGACTAGCCCAAGGTCACCCAGCAGCTGCATGTGGAGGAGCGGGGAAGTGAACCCGGTTCACCAGATTACAAGTCTACTGCTCTTAACCACTACACCACACTGGCTCTTGAATGAAGATTAGAAGAACAAGGCAAGGAAACTTGTGTGCTCTTGGGTTGCTACTTTGTCTGATTATGTACTGCAGGAAGAATTACTATATTGGGATAAACCAACGTTCATTTATTTCATTTAGAGATATTGATGTTTCAGATGAGGTCAATCTTGCCTCCACCCCTACCCTGTAGAACAGAGCTTTCCAAACTGTGCGTCACAACGCATTAATTTGTTGGCTGTAGTGTGTAGGTATGTTGTATGAACGCTTCCTGGGAAAGGGTTAGTTTAACCTCCGAATTACTGAGCTGCAAAATGATGCATGTCTAAAAATTGTGTCATCAGCATGAAAAGTTTGGCAAACTCTGCTGCAGAACCTAAGTCCCTCTGAGTTATACTAGTAGTAACTCTGCCTCAACGCAGCCAGTACTTCATTCCTGCCCTTGACATAGTTGCTTCCATTCCTTCCTGCATGTGCCCCTTTTAAGGATTAATGCCTAACCCATAACCCATTGTTTAGAAAAAAGGAAGAAAACGAGAGGACAGGGAATGAAATCCATTTGTGTTGCCAGGCAGGGAAGATCTGTCTCCTATGAAGACAAGGCAGCAGTAACTATTGATGCAAGCTTCCCCAATAAAACAAAAGGGCAAGGGAATCGCCACCACTGCATCATCAAGAGTCACTCTCCTAGCTGTAATTACACAGCTGAAATGATAGGGAAGGGATGTTCATAAGCAATAGGTCTGGCGGTGTTTTGCCTAAATTTGATAGCCTCAAACTGCACACGGTGGTTCACAAAGTTGCAAACTTACATATGGTCCTGGTCCATTTGCATTTTGAGCCGCTCCAGTGATATCTGTGCCCCTCTACCCTTTGATTTGGGGGTGTGCTCTTATTTCGTGAGTACAGTTGTACCTTGTTCGTTCCAGAAGTCCATTTGACAACCAAGGCTCGGCTTCCAGTTGGCTGCAGGAATTTCCTGCACGCGATCGGAAGCTGCGGAAGCCTGTTGGACGCTTGGGTTCCAAAGAACGTTCACAAACCGGAACACTCACTTCCCGGTTTGTGGCGTTTGGGAGCCAAAAAGGCCGAGTGCGAAGGCATTCGGGATCCAAGGCACGACTGTATATCGCCCTGCCGAGATCCTTATTTTTGTGGGTCTTCTTCCTTGCCTGTTGTATGTTTGTTCCATAAGAGGACCAAGTGTTGCCAGCCGGACGATCCTGGTGTCTTAACGCTTCCAAATATAAAATGCTAGCATCAGAAATATTTTATTGCGAATATGAACATAAGAAGAGCCCTGCTGGATCAGTGACCCATCTAGTCCAGCAACCTGTTTTCACAGCAGCCAATTAGATACCTATGGGATGTCTGCAAGCAGGAGCTGAGTGCGGCCGCACTCTCCTCACCTGTGGTTTTGGGCATGTGGCATTCAGAAGCATACTTTCTCCAACAGTGGAACCTTTGCTCCAGCAGTTTAATTTACATTGAAGTAAATTAATACCAGCGGGACGTCGGCAGTTAGGAGTTAGCACTGGGATCTACGAGGTATTCATAGCTGGGTGTCTGCAGTAAATTTTCTCCAGTATGCGAGTGGGGTGCACACTTGAGTGTGTTTGCCCATTTGCACTTTAATGGGTTTTTTAAAAAGAAAGAAAGCAAAAAAGATCACAGGGTGAAAAAGGGTACAACCCACTGGAGTGTGTATCAAAGCACTTGTTGCTATGTTGTGGTGTCGGTTTTGTCTGTGTATCTTGGTAATATAATTGAGTGGATATGCTGAGCTACATGCTTTGTCTTCAAAGCGTGGCAGGGCGAAAATTGCATACAAAACATCCTACTTCTAAATAACTAAGCAAACATCAATTAACACAGAGACAATAACTTCCAGTCATGAGGTATTGTGTCAGTTCTGTTGTCCGATGGGAGGGAAGAGCACCCTATTATTCTGGATTAGGCACGTAACTGAATTCCCATTGTAAAGCTGTGTAACAAAAGGCTCTTTATGCACACGTTGTGTTAGTTTAGGGCATGCCAGTTTTGCTGGCAGAATGAAACCTAGTGTTTGAGAAGGCCAATTGGGGTATCTCACAAGTGTGGTCTGTTCACTGAATTTGTAAAATGCAAAATAATGTATTTTTTTAAAATAAAAAAGGGGATCTCAGAGGAAACGTCAAGTGCTGATTCGTGAACCAAGCAAAGGTTACATATAGGAGTAACAGAGTTGTATGCCACTTTCAAAACTTTGCTTCTTCACAGAAGATACTCAAGTGTTCGCGAAGTATTCCTGTTTTGCAAATTACTAGCTCGTCTCAAAGGAATCCACTAATCTTGAACCTGCCGTAGAGGATGCTTGCTTCCATGACGGATTTAACCAAGGAGCGCACTGTTCTGCTAGCTTTGGGTCCTGAATTTTTAGCTCCATCCAAAATACCACTTGGCAACCTTTGCACAAGGCTTCCATATTTCTGCACTCAGGCCAGCTTCTTACGCAATGTCTAGGGTTTCAAAGAGTCCATGTTCCCATCGGCCCTTTAGCATCTATTGAATAAACAAAAGAGCTCTTTTGCCTAATTGTCACCTCAGATGGTCCCAAATCTGAAACGTTTTTCCGTCAAGGTCGGCTTTATTCCCTAAGCTTTTTGTCTGCCATCAGTTGGGCAGGTAGGGGTGTCACTGAAACCACTGGCAAGAGAGCCAGCGTATCTAATCAGACAAGCAGAAGTTGTGTAACTTGAAACTGAGCCCTCTTTTTTTTAGGTTCACCCAACCCTCTTTCCACAGAGCGGCTGGAAAGCTACGGGAGTTTAAAGCTTACCCAGCCAAGCTTGATCAGCATGAACGTTTTTCAGCTGAAGTGTGTTAACACACTCTCTTAGAAATTATTTTCAGATGTCTATTATTGTCACTGTGGTGCTTTAAAGAATACTCTGTTGACATCAGTGTAGCGTCCATTTTCAGCTCGTAAAGGTTCTGAGTTACCACCTCCAACGCCTTAAAAAGTTGGAGGCAGGGTGGATAAAAATCAATGATTTTTTAAAAAATAAATAAAGCAGATTTTATACAAATTTAAAATGGATTTTTAAAATAAAATGCTTTTGGAGGAAAAATCTTTCTAAAGATAGTTTTCTATTTAAGTTACATTATAGTCCAAAGGCTATTAATCAGGAAATAAGGATTTGTTTTAAGTTTTTCATGTGTGCTAAAACTCAGTCTAAGTTTTGTTTTTTTAAAAAAATGTTTTAACCACATTAGTCAACAAACATGGATGCGTATGCTATAATGTTATTGT
The DNA here is from genome assembly GCF_951804945.1 of Podarcis cretensis. Classification (NCBI taxonomy): domain Eukaryota; kingdom Metazoa; phylum Chordata; class Lepidosauria; order Squamata; family Lacertidae; genus Podarcis; species Podarcis cretensis. The sequence goes on along the minus strand of NC_137170.1, from coordinate 113,129,698 downwards.
TTTAGTTTAATAATTTGTTTAAATTGTTATTAAGGAAATGATTATTTTTCTCCTTCCAATAAAGTACAGCAGAAAAGTTGTCCAAATATAAACAGTTAACTTATTAAACCTCACAATAATTTCATAATTGTCTGTCTATGTATTTCTAAATAATATAACCAAATCGGTAATTTTTGATATAACTGTAAAAACTACTCTGAAAATGTATTATTCCAAAAATAAAAACCTTCATCCCGCAAGAATACCAGCAAGAATGAATCTTTCTGTGAAAAAAATGATTTAAATCAAGTCTTACTGACTAGTGATTTAAATTGTGATTTAAATCAAATCCACCCTGTTTGGTGGTGCACAGATCATAGAAGCAGCTGGTATATAAGGAGAACACCAGGAATAATAATATTTTTTTACCTTCCCATCTGTCTGGGTTTCTTCTGGGAAGTCTTACTCCTTGTGTATCTATTATTTGCTACACTTGCTCTAGAGTTCTTAGACCCCAGCCTGACCATAAATCTGGGAAGACCTCATCTGAGGGAGGCAGCTCTGCCGAGGCCCCCAGAACCACTAGGGACCCGTGAAGAGCCTTTAGCTGCCATCGCACAGCCTGAGTTTCCCAGCCCCAAAGATGCATTACTTGGCTCCTCTTAAGACCCTACACACCTGGCTTGATCCCCTCCCTTTTGCTTCCAGGTTCAGATCCAGTGGAGGCTTTGCTCACCTGGCTTCCAGACAGGGCTTTGGCACCAGGTGTCTACTTCAGAGGATGGAGAAGCCAGGGAAGGCCCCAGGTGTGCCCAGGGATCTAACAGATAACCAGGAAGGAGGACAGCCTGAGCGGATGAAAACCTTCCATCTTGGCTGGCTCTTTGTTGGGGTAACAGCTCCCCACTGGGCTCCCTTCGGCAGCTTTTGCTTTGTTTCCTAGTACTTGACACTGTACAAGAGTCTGCAGGTAGTGTCCCTTGTGACTGCATTGCAAGTGATGGGAAGGAGGACATGGTTGGCAAGATACTCTCATTGAGGATGAACCCGAGAAGCTCCTCTGAAACCTCTTTTGCAACCCACAGTTTGAAATTTGCTGCAGCAATAGGTAACTCTGAACCTTGTTTCTTCTATCTCTCCCAGGTAGTGGTGCTACAGCTGTGGTCCAAGCGGCGCTATGCAAACCCAGGCAAGAACGCGTAGCAATAAAAAGGATCAACTTGGAAAAATGCCAGACCAGTATGGATGAACTGCTTGTAAGTTAAACTGAGTTGAAGGACATGTATATATGTACATACTAGACTCCCTAACGTTTGAATGATGTTCATGAAAATCTAATATTTTTATAACAATGAAAAACTCTTAAAGTTGCTGCCCACCCAGAATCTTTAATCAGGTAATGGAACCAATGGCCAGTTGGCATGTTTCATCTCTCTCTTTTTATAATTCAAGAGAGGTCATGGTCTGAAAATTCATATTTGGTTTCAAACATTTATTCAACTTGAGGGCTATAGCTTTCTGGCCCCCTTCCCGAATAATATTTGTGCACATAGGGAGATGTCCTGTGTTAGTTATATTCAGAGTAGACCCACTGAAATGAATGAATTTAAGTAAAGTTCATTACTTTCAGTGGGTCTACTCTAAGTATGACTAACATGGCAATCACCCATATAATCTTAGTCAAGGGTAGTCAGCGTGTTGCCTTCCAGATGTTTTTGGATATCTAGCATGGCCAAAGAACAGGGATGATGGGCGTTTTGGTCCAGCAACTTCTGGAGGGCATGATGTTGGCTATCCCTGATCTGAGCCATATTTTCCCACTCTAAAAGCTGCAAGTATAAGTTGCTAGTTTTTAAAAGATGGCCATTCTGCAACATAACTTAAATTCCCTAGCTCTACAAAATAATGCCTCTCTTGGGTTTGAATAGCTGGAACATATTTTATAGAACATTTTTGTTTCCTTGCCAAAATATTATACTTGCATTTTGCATTACTTATAGAAAGAAATTCAAGCCATGAGTCAATGCAACCATCCCAACATAGTTACATATTATACGTCTTTTGTGGTCAAGGATGAGCTCTGGTTGGTTATGAAACTGCTAAGTGGAGGTAAGTCTCTGTAGTTTATCTAAATTGATGCAGTGAGATATTGAGATTAACTTTAGCTAATCAAATCTGTGATCGTGAGCACCTAAATTACTGTTTCCCAAACTTGGGTCTCCAGCTGTTTCTGGACTACAATCCTCATCATACCTAGCTAGCAAAACCAGCAGTCGGGGATGATGGGAATTGTAGTCCAAAAACCAGCTAGAGACCCAAGTTTGGAAATCACTGACCTAAATAGTGTGTTGAATTTCTTTATCTCTTTCTGTCCCCCCACCCCGCTTCAAGGCTGCTTTTATAGTAGCATAGCTCATTATCTAAAAATATTCAATAAATCCACAACAATACTAACAATTTGGTATGTGTGGTGTAAATTTTTAAAGCTGTGCAAATAGTTTTCTTTAGAAATAGGCTGCATGTTGCTACACTGACCTGTAAGAGGGTGGGTGGGTGGGTGGGTGTATGAGAGAGAGGGGGAGAGAGTTTTTTCATTTGTGAAAAGCAACACATTTTGGGGTAATTTTGGGGAACAAGTCCTGAGAAAATGAGGCAGAAGTGTTCCCCGCTCCAGAGTGAAGGCAGTGCTAAAGCCCTTATTCATGTCATAATCTCCTACTCAGTATATCATTTGGCTCAGATCACTTCCCAGGTAGAGAGAGGGCCCTAGTTTTTAAGGGCTGTGGTGGCATATGCCCATGTTTGTGTTCGGAACTGGAGAAAAAGCATTTGGCCCACCTGAAAGCACAACCTCTATACCAAAAATGTTAATGGGGTGACATTCAGCAAAGCTCTACTTGTTGGAGGTCTTTGTATGTATGTCAAGGTTGAGTTGAAATTGAAATGCTAAAGTATACATCATTAAGCTTGAATTGCAAGATGACTTCCTAAAAAGAACATTTCTCTTTTTATTCCATTATATGTATACGTATGAAAATCTAGGCTCCATGCTGGACATCATAAAGTATGTGGTCAACAGAGGAGAGCACAAGAGTGGCGTCCTTGAAGAATCAATAATAGCAACAATTCTTAAAGAGGTTTTGGAAGGCTTAGATTATCTACACAGGAACGGACAGATTCATAGGTAAAAAAAGCTAATGCGCCATGTGTATTAGTACAATTTCTCTTCCGTGGTTTTCTAAAATGGCATTTACCTACCCCTTAATTGTTAGCATTTCTAAGCGGTATGTGTAAAAACAAACCATATAGAGAATAAAACAATTAAAAAATTGCCATGAAACAAGACGAACAAAAAACACTAACCTGAAATGCAAGCTGGAGTAAGAAAGTCTTTGTCATACACGTGAAGTCCAGCCAGAAGGGTGTCTGTCGAACCACTTGTTTCAGACCACAACACTGAATTGTGCCTCCTCCTTCTTGATTGGTGCCCAGAATTTGATGCTGAGAGGAACAGAGAAGGAAGAAAAACATGTGTGGCTGGGAGTACTGATGCTTCCTGGTTTCCACTTGGGTTCTCTTCCTATGTCACCTCATCTAAAGAAATTAAATGGGATGGTTGTTGGTGGAATCTTCAATCTGCTCCAACCCTTTATTTGCTATACTAGAATGGGAGCAGTTTGAAGGGCATAGCAAGTTGAGATGTGGGGGGAACTTTATATCCTGTGATCCGCAGCACTGCAGACACTTCCAGCTCGGCATGTGATTTAAAAGATAAGCTTTCAAGTGCGTGGAATAATACCCGTTTTTTGCAATCTCGTTTTAAAAGTGGCAATTTCAGTATTAACGAGAAGATCATATAATCACTGTGTTTTGAGTAGCTTTTAATTTATCCTGTGGCATGTTTCTCAACAAAAAAAATTCCGTTGAGTGTGATCATATTCTCGTTTACTTGAACTGAAATGACTCCTATTCATCCATTTTTATAGGGATTTAAAAGCTGGTAATATTCTTCTGGGGGAAGATGGCTCGGTACAAATAGCAGGTAATAATCATGATCATCAAAGCTTCAAAATGTGTATGGAGAATCTGAAATGTGCCAAGAGACCCAATTGAAGTTTTAACCTTTTTAAAATGTTACCAGGTTGAAGAGCCCTGGTGTTCATTGATGACGAGCCATAGGCTGAAGCACCCACTGTGCGCTTAGAAAATGTTTATGTGGGTTGTGAGGTTTAATCCTTGCAAGGCGTGAAGCTAATGTCAGAGCATTGGTTAAGAGTGGGCGCTGGCGAGTTCTCAGTTCAAATTTCAACCCTCACAGGACCTTACTTAGAAAGCCTTAGGCAAGCTGTTGCTACGTATTCCTTCTGCAAAACTTTATTTTTAAGATACAGTGGTACCTCAGGTTAAGAACTTAATTCGTTCCGGAGGTCCATTCTTAACCTGAAACTGTTCTTAACCTGAAGCACCACTTTAGCTAATGGGGCCTCCCGCTGCCACCGCACAATTTCTGTTCTCATCCTGAAGCAAAGTTCTTAACCAGAGGTAATATTTCTGGATTAGCGGAGTCTGTAACCTGAAGTGTATGTAACCTGAAGCGTATGTAACCCGAGGTACCACTGTACAAACAGAGAGGTGATGGATAGAAAAGGGAGACCTGGGTGGAAGACGGGTCAGAGTGGGTTTTCCTCAGGGTATGAGGCTGAGGAGGAGGGAAGCTTATTCAGGTGAGAGCAGAGATGACACACTTCTTTGCATGTGGATTGAAGATTAAGGTATAATATTATGATTATTATTAGTGTTATCCTCAATGTTTGTTATTTCTCTGCTTCTTTTCTTCCCTTTCTTTCCTAGTTCTTTTCTCTTTCCTTTCCTTTTTAAATTTTATTTGTTCTAGGTATTATTTCACTGTATTGTGAAAACTTTAATAAAATCTTTTGGGGGGAGGAACCAAACAATAGTGGGTAGTATTGACAGTTTATTTTTTTAAAATTACCGATATATCATAGTAAAGTGATTTTTTTATGTACAAAATACTATGTAAGCAGAAGGATGTCCCTTAAAAAAACACTATGGTCTATTGTTTTAACAAGTGCGGGGGGAGGATCAAAACCTTTTCCTTGGCCTTTTATCAAAATAGCAAGGAGACATAAATTGACAAGGCTGGAAATTTTAATTTTGTACCTCTTTTGTAGTTACTTGATGAAAGATTTTCATGAAGCTAATTCATTGTGGTCACTGATCCATCTCATGACCAGTGTTCCACAGTAAGGACAGTTTTGTATACTTTAAGCTTACATCTTGGCACAGCGCTTAGGTCTTAACAGTTGCACTAACACAGTTACGTGACTTTTAAGAAAACAAAAAAAACATGCTCTTCATGTATTTGCATAGTTTTACTTTGCTAGACAGGCAGAGTTGTAAAGAGCTTTTGGCAAGCTGCTGAAACCCCACCTCCAGAACAATGGAAATCTTGTTGCTAGCATTTTGACCCCGGGCGCTGGGCCTTCAGCAGGTGTTGATCAACAACTTAGGGCCTCCCCCCCCCCCCATATCCATTGGTATTGGTATGGTTTCTGGGCAATGTACAGTCATACCTTGGATCCCAAACTCCCTGGAACTCAGACATTTTGGCTCCCAAAAGCCACAAACCTGGAAGTGAGAACAGACTTCCGGAACAGATTCCGTTCAACTTCCAAGGTACGACAGTATTGATACATCTCCCAGGACTGGTTTGAGGGTCAGAGCTCAATGGCGGCTTCAACCAGCGGTATATCATGAGTGAAACCGCTTTCAAGCTCCTCTGACACCAGCATCTGGAGTGCTGAGGGAAACCCAATTTACAGTTGGGCGCTGGCAGCGGCGGTTTCACTCAGGATATACTGCCAGGTGAAGGTGCCATCGTGCTTTGGCCTCAAACCGCAGAGGGAGGAACCAGCTACATTGGTGAGAAGCTGGGGCCGATGCAGCTTGTTCCTGCTTCGGCTGCCCGTACCTCAGCGGAGCAGTTTAACATATTATTGTTGTTGTTGTTATTATTATTATTATTATTATTATTATTTATTATTATTCCCCACCCATCTGGCTGGGCTTCCCCAGCCATTGTGGGTGGCTTCCAACAAAATATAAAATAAAATAATAATATAAAATAATAATATAAAATAATACAGTAATGCATCAAACATTAAAAGCTTCCCTAAACAGGGCTGCCTTCAGATGTCTTCTAAAAGTCTGGTAGTTGTTGTTCTCTTTGACATCTGGTGGGAGGGCATTCCATAGGGCGGGTGCCACTACTGAGAAGGCTCTCTGCCTGGTTCCCTGTAACTTGGCTTCTCTCAGTAAGGGAACCGCCAGAAGGCCCTCGGCGCTGGACCTCAACAAAGCCCTCTGCCTCTGGCTTGCATGACCCTGAGAGTCATTGGGGCTCGTTCAGCTGGGGGACAGGAGGCTTCCCCCCACCCCCAGTTGAGGGGGTTCAACAAAGCTCTGATGCTCCTTCAGACTGGGCGATGTATTTCCGCTTCTTCTTCCCATCTTAGGAGACATTGTGATATATCAGCATATCCCAGTATTTAGCTGCTGATATATCAAAATGTTGAAAACCAGGTTTCGCCCAGCCCTAGTTGCTGTATTTTTCCAGATTTTTCGGCGTGCTGCCTCATGACGTCGCTTTTATTTAGCAAGTACTCCAGAACAACGCACTCAGAAAACTGCTTTTCCTTCTACCATGAAAAATCTGACGTGAAAGAAGAAACCAGAGGCCTTTCTCCTGGGCATGGTCGGCCAATTGGTGCCAAAGAAGGACAGAACTTTCTTTATGTATGCTACAACAGCAGCAAGAATACTTACTGCAAAGTATTGGAAGACACAAGATTTACCCACCCGGGAAGAATGGCAGGTGAAGGTGATGGACTATATGGAACTGGCAGAAATGACTGGCAGAATCGGAGACCAGGGAGAAGAGTCGGTGGAGGAAGATTGGAGGAAATTTAAAGACTATTTACAGAAACATTGTAAAATTAATATCTGTTAGAAGGAGGTTGGAATAATATTATATGATTTTAGCAGGAATGATATAAAGGATTTGGGAATAACTGACTGTTAATTGGTGAAAGGAGGAAAAGTAAAGTTACATTATATTAAGACAATTTACAGGACAAAAATTTTAAAAGAGGGAAAGGATTTGCTGAAATAGATAATCGACCTAGAATACAAAAAAAGGAGGTGTGAGGAGGTCAAGGAAATAAGCTAATGAAAGAATAGTAACGAGGAGATCTGATGCATTTTCTTTTTTGCGTTTTTGTTTTTTGTTTAATGGGTTTCATTTCTCTGATTTTTTTTCTTCCTTTTTTATATTGTGGAGTGTTGTTTTGTTTTTGTTTAATGTGGTATGTTTATTTTTCTTTTTGTAATGGTTGAAACTTTAATAAATATTTTTTTTAAAAAAAGAAAGAAAAATCTGACGTGAAAGATCTGTAACGGATCCTCAATGTTTTCATTTGTATGGCATGTATACAAACAACATCCTGGTTTCTGTGCGGAAGGGTTTGATGAGTGAGGTTTAGGAGATACCTTTTTCTTGCCGCTTCTCTCTGACTGGCATGAGCTGTCAGTTTGCAAGATTAGTTCATAGGACAGAGATGGCAGATACAGAGACGGTACTGAGTCCAAGTATTGTCCATGACAGCAGTCATTTGCCATAGCTCAGGCAGACATGTATTTCCCCTTTGGATCTCCTATATTCCCATGATACTAGATTTCCAGAATACTAGGCATTAAATTAGGCACCCCCAGACTCGGCCCTCCAAATGTTTTGGGACTACAGTTCCCATCATCCCTGACCACTGGTCCTGTTAGCTAGACATGATGGGAGTTGTAGTCCCAAAACATCTGGAGGGCCGAGTTTTGGGGTGCCTGCATTAAATAATAGTAATAAAGAGCTATCCACATGCTCTTAATTCTAACACCTACTGGCCGAAATAAAACAAAGTCTTTCCTTTTTCCATGTAACCCCCTATATTTTATTTCTTTTTCTATGTTCACAGACATTTGTGTGTGGTAATAACTGTATTAGTCAAGAACATGGGAGCCAACTCCTAGGGGCTGAGGTCCCTTCGCCCCCCCCCCCCAACGTTGATAGGCATTGCCATTCAGATGGGGTGTGTGTCGCATCCTGTGATTGATTATGTGGGGCTTAACTTGCCCGCCCAATTATTTTATTCAAGTTGGCACCCCTGGCTCAGAATAATTCTGGGAACTTGTTTGTGGGGGCTATTGACACCTTACCAGCATTGGATAAGTGTTGGTGACAACCTCTTAAATTAATCTGTAATGACTTTATTGGCGAAAGAGATGTTTGCGGTGGTCTGCTTGTCTACCACAACACTCCATATCGTTCAATCAAGTCTTTGTTTTCCTCCCTCTTGAACTCTTGCTATTTAATATCAGGAGCACGAACAGAGGGCTTGTATTTAGTAAAAATCAGAATGCCACTACTTTAAGCTGCTGTAATTTTATTCCAGGGACCAGAGAATTTTAACTGGCCGCATAAGGAGGGGCAGACGAAACAGATGCTGATAAAGGTTTCTCTGCGCTCAGAAAAAGCGAGCTCTTGTTGTTCCTTTGATCAATGTCTCACAAAGAGCATCTTGATCAAGTGGCTCTTTATTTTTCTGGAGGGTTGCATTTTTTTTCTTCCTTCGTCGTATGCTAGAAAAACTCTTCTGCTCTCCTGTTGTTGTGGATATCTTTGGAGAAAACAAGGCAGTTCAGACAAAAAAAGGCAAGCATGTGGCTTTGAGGATGTGGTACATCCTTGAGCACAGAACTTTAAAAAACCCCTTCAAAATAAGAACGGTTCCCTCGTTGTGGGCTTCCCATAAACACCTACCTAGCCATTATAGGAAATAGCCCTTGTCGTCCAGAATTCTTTGGTCTGTTCAAGCAGCAGGACTGCTTTTATTAATTGCCTCTTTATTTACACCCACACTTAGCATCTTAATCAGTTTCTCCCACAGCCCTCACATGACTGTTTAAAATTCTCCCTCTGATCTTGCAAAGTTACTTGAAGCAGAATATGAAATAACTGTGCAAGCAGCTCTCTGTTGAAACTTTGATGCATAGCTAAAAATAACACTCTTTAAATTCTCAATGGAGCGTGTGGAAAACTGACCCAGAATGCTTTTTTGGAAGCAATAGACCTCTTGTTCATGTCCATGGGTATTGCATGCCTTAATACATAAGGACAAATATTATTTAAAGGTATGATTCACGACGGGGAGAGGCGTCTTATGACTTACTATGCAGTTTATAGAAGTGTTATTGTTACACCTACTGAGAAAACATTTAACTTCACAGCTTCATTTAAATAGGCGTTTCATATTTTATGTTGGAATCCAAGTGGAAATAGCATAGTTACCTCAGTATAAGCTAATCAAACACTAAAAGGGTTTCCTGTCTTCTATTCCTAGACTTTGGCGTTAGCGCATTTTTAGCCACAGGAGGAGACGTTACTCGGAACAAAGTAAGAAAGACATTTGTTGGTACTCCATGTTGGATGGCCCCTGAAGTCATGGAACAGGTACCTGTGTGATACACCATTCTCCTGGCCTTCCTCGAGTTCAGCATCTCAGTGCTAAACTAACCTGTCTGTCTTATGTTTTCATGCAATAGGTGAGAGGCTATGACTTCAAGGCTGATATTTGGAGCTTTGGAATAACAGCCATTGAATTAGCAACAGGAGCTGCGCCTTACCACAAATATCCTCCGATGAAAGTAAATACAGTTCTGAAATTAAGAATGAAGTCTAATTTTGTATAAAAAGTAGCATTGCATAGACGGCACTGTTGTGATTCCCCCCCCCCCCATTTTGTTCCCCGCTAAAAGTATGAAGTGATGTTGCAAAGGGGTTTGTGTGCACCATCTTGGAACTTTGATGGTGGGCTTACCAGATGAGACACCTAAGGGTGTTATCCTCCTCCTTCAATGTGACAAAAAATGTCCTCAGCAGTCCAGTGGTGTTCTCCTCTGTTTTGGTACAGATTGCCCAATGGAAACCATGCAGCACTATTCCCAGGAGCGTTCTTGGGAGCAACACTACATTGTGATGGACTGTTGTTCCCGTGAAGCCTTCTTTCCCAGTTTAGGAGGGAATGCGACTGGCATGCTAAGGGCAGCCTAGCTTCCTGTTTTGAAACAGCAGTGAAGCACTTTTTTCGTAATTAAAAAAAGAGAGGAACTCAAGCCAGGTCACCCAGATTTCTGAGAATATGCCAATCTCTCTCTCTCTCCCCCGCCTCTCTTCCCCGCTTCCCACCTTATGTGGAGTAGCACAGGCATCCCCAAACTCGGCCCGCCAGCTATTTTGGGACTACATTTCCCATCATCCCTGACCACTGGTCCTGTTAGCTAGGGATGATGGGAGTTGTAGTCCCAAAACAGCTAGAGGGCCGAGTTTGGGGGTGCCTGGAGTAAGCAAGTTGTCCCATGGAAGGAAAGCAGGATGTCATTCTGTGGTGAATTGTCAACACAGTTTTATGATACGATACAGTAAAATCCATAAAACCCAATTATTAAAACCAAATCAAAACAAGAGGGTGAGTTAGGAACCGTGAGAAAAGTAGGCACCAGAGCTTTCTAGCTTGTTTTCTCTAAGGTGACCAACATAAGCTTCTTTCTGAAAAAGGATTGCCAGAATAACACGCAACAGTGGCCTGTGTTGAATCCCTTGTGTGCTTAAAAGAAATCTTGTCAAGCTACCAAGTAAAATACCAGCCCTTCCTGAGCAAATCCGAAAATGTGAAGGTTGAGATATGCATTGCAAGATTGGACGGCATTGCTAGTTATTGTTGCTTGGGGCTTGTATGAGTGCCAGGTGTACTGATGTGCCAACTTGATGTTTGTTTTGATTCAGGGTTCTGTTAAACATGCGTAAGTGCGTACACATGCACACACGCACTATCGCTAAGATGGCCAAAAAGGTCTGAGCAAACAGATCTGAACATTGAAAATGTCTTATAGTCAATGCATAGCAGCTTCCTCCTAGGCTGTTGACTTGCTGAAGTCCTTCTCCTTCCTTCTTCCCTGTATCCTTTCCCCAAAGGATGTGCCAACATCAGTGATGACAACTGCACAGCCAGTGCTAATATTGTCTCCCCCCCCCCCATTTTTTACTCTTTCGGTCCATGGGACTGACTGAGAATGACAAGCTTATATCAACTCGGCGCAAGCATCTTTAAGGTCTAGGTGTTTGCATGCATCTGTAAATGCTCATATGCGAATCTTTGTGGCCTTCTAATCATCCAGTTTTAATCAGAAATAAAATTTGCATATATGAAGTAATTTTTTGAGGAATTTAAAGTATTGAGTCATGTATGAATTATGTGTTAATTAAAATTATAATGCATAAGATATTTATTAATATTGCTAGTTGCAGGAATTGGGAATCTGTTCTAGGTTTCTGCTTGAAGTATTGTTGGTAATTTATGCCGGGGGTGATGGACCATAGCCTAAAAAAGAATGTGGACGACAGATACAACTTATGTTCCTTCATTATTTCATGCAATACAGAAAGAATAAGGCAGGAGTCCATTAGGCAAAGACCCCCAGAAATACCCAAACATATGTTAGGGTCATAAGTGAATTTTATTTAGGAACATAAAAGGAGCTATGAACTTACAGAAAGTGAATGCCATATTTATATAATGACATAAGAATAGTTGCCATAATATGAGCATGTATATTTTGCAGTGGCTATTTAGATGTCCTGGACACTGGTCTTAAAAGAATGGCAACCCATAGGACAAGTTTGAACAAGCTCACTCTCCTTGGCCGTGTCTGTCACAGGGCTGGAAAAACACTGCAAATTCCTAGGATCCAGTTTCACATATTCAGAAACTAACCCTTAACAGAGCTGAATATAGCAGTGTAAATTCCTAACCAAACAGGCTTAAACTTTTCGGTGCCTAAGAAACCAGATACCTGATATGTTTTTGGTCCCGGTTTTTGGTCCTGGTGTTGCAACTTCCGTGACTCTTGGCTCAGTGCTATGCTATTAATGTGGATGACCTCTGGCCCCTCAGTTTGATAGTAACAAGAGCAGACAGACGTATTGAAGATGGCAGTGCCCGGTTTCGTTTTGATCTCAAAAAGAGTATGTCCATTAGCAAGGGTGTTGTGCAAAGCCCTTAAAGGCGCCAGTGTGTAGGCTCATGACACAACTTGCATGCGTGTACAGAGTGTGTCCAACCAAATTAGGAAGGTACAGATGGCTGGGGTCTAACTTAGCACTACAGTGTGTCCTGCCGCCGTGTAAGGTCAAAGGGCAGAATATTGGTCCCAGCAAAAAAAATCCAGTACTTGGGCCCCCAGAACCACCTCCTATAGTGGGGTAGCATAGCTGACAATAATGCCAATATATTTTACACCTAGCAACCAATGTGCCCCTTGGGTTTCAGATAGTACATGGGTAAAGGGTAAAGGAACCCCTGACCATTAGGTCCAGTCGTGCACGACTCTGGGGTTGCAGCGCTCATCTTGCTTTATTGGCCGAGGGAGCCGGCATACAGCTTCCAGGTCATGTGGCCAGCATGACTAAGCCGCTTCTGGTGAACCAGAGCAGCGTACGGAAACGCCATTTACCTTCCCGTCGGAGCGGTACCTATTTATCTACTTGCAATTTGACGTGCTTTTGAACTGCTAGGTTGGCAGGAGCAGGGATTGAGCAATGGGAGCTCACCCCGCCGTGGGGATTCGAACCGCCGACCTTCTGATCGGCAAGTCCTAGGCTCTGTGGTTTAACCCACAGCGCCACCCGCGTCCCTGGTACATGGGTAGATGAGTCTAAAAAGCCTGGCACACAAATTTTCATGGCTGTATAGCGGCTGCGGTGGCTCATTTTCCAGAAGTAATGTACTTAGTGTTACTCTGGAAGTGTATACTTGATTCTGGTCAAACGAGGCCTCCTAGGAGAGTTAACGCTAAATACAACACTCTCATCATAATTTGATTTGACTTTCGTATATGTTTCTAACTGCTATTGTGACATAGTGTTTGTTTTAACCTGTTTGTCTGATACCGTTTCTCTTGTCGCCTTTGGTTTTAAAATAGGTATTAATGTTGACATTGCAAAATGACCCTCCAACGTTGGAAACGGGTGTGGAAGATAAAGAAATGACAAAAAAGTACGGCAAGTCCTTTAGAAAATTAATTTCGCTGTGTCTTCAGAAAGACCCTTCTAAAAGGTATGTCTCTTTAAAAGAAAAAGAAAAGGGAGGTGGGAAGGTTAGAGTTTGCTGAAAGTTACGCAAAGCTAGTCTGAAGTAAGGGAGAGAATAACTTTAAACTGCCTTGTTTAACAGGGTTTCTTTTGTTTAAAGGTCCATCTGAAATATATTTGGCACCGTGTTGGGTTATAAAGATGCCATTTTCAGCATACTTGAGAATTTGTTTCCGAGAACTTCAGGCTGTAGGAACATTGGCTGTGAAGACTATATGCAGTATTTTTGCATTGTGAAGCCATGTTTCCTTTTCTATCTTTCTTTTCATCTTTCTGAGTCTTGCTTTGAATAAACTCAGTAATTATTTGAGATGTTATTCTGGAAAAAAAGAGGGAGAGAGAGAGAGCATGCGTGAGAGCAATCTCAGATTTTGAACAACCCAGGGCTTCAGACAACCACCCGTCTGTTTCAGTCACCTTACCCAGACCGCAAAAGCAAGCCCCCACCTCAAAAACATATTTTTCTTCTCTTTTAGGTGGCAGTGATAGCAGCAAAGTTGCTTGGTTTGAGGGGACAAATACCTCTATCCCTCACAGTTCCCTGACCTGCTGGATAATAGCACCCATTCAGGGCTGGGTACCATATAGTTCTCACAAAGATTGCTATGCTTGGCTGTCTAGTTGGGGGAAGGTGATTGGGGCAAGCAGGGTGGAGAAAGGTGGGAATTAATATTTGAGCCATAAAAGTTTTGGGGGCTTTAAAAGCCCCCTTCTTACTTACTTACTTACTTTTTTGGGTACTTTTTGTATTTTTATGTTGTGAACCTCCCTGTGATCTTTGGATGAAGGGCAGTATATATGTTCTGAACCTGGCTTTGAACAAATCCCTCTCTTTCTCCTGTGGCAGACACATTCACAACAAACATGTATTTTTTTTAAAAAAGAAAAATAAATCTAGAACAGTTTAAAGCGCTCCAGAAAGCAGTTTCAGTTAAAAACGGCCAAAACAATTAACAGTTCTAAAAACCTTCTCTCATCCAGTGATCTTAGGGTTGTCAGGGAGTTTAACTTATGTAAGGAATGTAGCTATAATGTGTTTGCATTTCTTAAGATCAGGGCATAAAAGAAATGTCAGTAGTTCATTGCCAGTGATCTTACTTGGGTTAATTGCAAATAAAAACGGTGAAACAAGCCACATGCCCATTCTGTTTGTTTGTTTGTTCCAGTTCAAATGGAGCAGTTGTGATCATAACTGAGAAATTTGGAGTTGCGAATGTCTGCTATAAGTTAGCCTTTTGAATTCTCCAAGAGTCCCTGATTTTCTTTTGTTCTGCATCCTGTCTTCAAATTCTTTGGCCTTCCACTGTCTCTCTTATTAATTTCTTATTAATTCTCAATCCCCAGGGCATGTGCTTTGAACGCAAAGGTTTGCCACTTGGCAGCAGATAGAAATGTGTTTAGTTATTCAGTCTGGAATGCTCCAGACAACTCATTTCTACTAAGCTGCTAACTGTTCACAAATTGCCTACTGTTTCATTGTTGGAATAAAATAAAGCAGATGAGCAGTTATCTCCTGGGAAAAGGCATCAGGGCTATCCATCTTTGAAAATAATGATAATAATATTATAAGTTTAATATTTTTATTTTGCACAAGCTGTGGTTTTTCTTTTAAGTTCACAGTAGCTTGATGAATATATCTAGCATCTGGCATCTCACAATATGCCAACTCTTGCTGCAAAAGGTTCCTGTTTTCATTTTGATTAACGGCAACATAGAAGTCCTATAGCCCCCACCCTGGCTGCAGATTGAGAACTGATCTAGAACTTCCGTACCTGATTGCAAAGAGTGTTTGCTGCAGCTGTGGAATATTGCTGTGGATACAGAGCAAAGGTGAAACCGGACTGGTATAAGGTAGAACCAGTCCTGTTTCAAACAATATGTGCTTATGGGCAGTGAATACACACACAAAATAAGGGATATATCAAGAGAGTCATATGTATTGGTTCAGTGAAAGGAATTGGCTAAATGCAAGGTTTCTCAGGTGATTTGATATCAAGGTTTTTTCCTTAATTATTATTATTTTTTACTTCAGATTTGTTCAAAAGTGAAGTACAGCTGCTTTTTGAACCCACATTTTATTGGTTTTCTCAGTGTTTGCAGAACAGTTATTCCTATTCAAAGCTGCTCCCACCCTCTTTTCCCCACTTTCTAGAGGATCACTCCGTTAGGTGCTGCGCTGCAGATCAGAGGAGGCAGAGAGGGCAGTGATGGGAGACCTCAAGCATGGTTAGGTCTTACCAGACGTTGCCAGTGGTGTCATTTTCCCATTAGCAGCCAACACATGAGAGCTTTCACTATTTCTGGCTGTAGTTGCTGAGCCACCAAAGTGGCTTTTATCTATTTGGGTTGCTTTGTGAGAGGCGTCTCGAAATTCCAGTCGGTTATTTCTAGATTGTAATTAACAGTTTTTAAAGTATTCAAGGTGAGATGAGCCAAATGAGATTTATTAGTGCCCTCGGCCACAACCTCGAATGCTGCTGTTTATTCAGGCACGTTTAGAAGGCCTTATCTTTTTACGTATCATTTCTTAGGGGTATTTTCTTTTGCTGCCTATGTTGATCTGCTGAAGACACAATGTTTGCACTTCCCTAGTAACTATTTGCCTTAATTTTTTTTTAAAAAAATATATTGTCAGCCAACTTCAGTTTGCAAAATAAGGACTGTTTATACTGCCCTCTCTCTCTCTCTCCCCCCCCCCCTTTAAAGTATCTGTTCTTCCCTACCTAAAACAGCAAGTTGGGTTAAAATTCAAGGCAATATTTGGGTACCAAAGGACTAATAATGTATGTTTTAATAAACAATTGGAACAGATTCTCAATCCTTTTGTAATGAACTTGTTGAAAGCAGCTTTTTGAGCTATGAGGTAAACTAGAAAACGTGAGTTTCTAGACTGTGTGGCATCTTTACATTTTTAATCACATGTAGATTACAACTGTAATTGACTTTTTTAAAAAGTCATACATTTTGAAAGCTTATGTGCCCCCCCCTCTTTCTCTCTCTCTCTCTCTCTCTCTCTGTGTGTGTGTGTACACGCGCGTGTCCAGAATGGTACTCACAATACCATTCTGAATACCTGTCTCAAAAAATATGTTTAATCACTGGAAGTTTAATGTTGGATTTTTGAACGACAGCTGTCACTGCTGAATACATTAAATCCTGTGTACTGAGTAGTGTTTTGAACTGTATATATTAGGAAATAGTTTTGTGTTTATGCTCTAACCTAACTTTTAATCTCTTTCAGGCCTACAGCAGCAGAACTTTTAAAATGCAAATTCTTCCAGAAAGCAAAGGTAAAAATAATTAATGCCACAAGTAAACTGACCCTGTCTTAATATCAGTTGGTTATTTATTTATTTATAATTTTACTTTCTCGGGTCTGCCCGGCCTTAATTATAAGGCATCTTTTGCTTTGCAGACTAGAGAATACTTGATTGAAAAACTGCTTACAAAGACGCCTGACATAGGACAAAGAGCCAAAAAGGTAAGGATTCTCACAACTTTTATTCCCTAAAGTGTAAGCCTCTTTGTTGGGGGGTGGCAGTAATTGCTTTGGACTGCCAGGGGATCCCAAGTTGGCCTGCAAGGCAATTTCTTCCCAAATCATGCCCACCTGTGCATTCAGGGTTCAATCCTGCTGGGATCTTCTTCACTTTCAAGTTACTGTGTATCAGCCCTCCAAGGCGCAGTGGCTGTCCACTGTGTTTATTTAATATTGGATATTCAACTGCAGTTGGCAAAACAGAGTCTATAGCTGAGTGGCTTTTGTTGCGTTACTTGACCAAATACATGTTAATATGATTAAAGCCTGGAGCTGATACTGTACTACTCTATTATTCTTAGATATTGAAAGCCAATTTCCTCTCACACAGAGATATAATTTTTTTCCATTACAAATGCATAAGATTTATCTACAATCTATATAGAGAAGCAATATTTCAGGGTGACTTTGGTCCTGTATTTTAGTACTGAAATATACAGCAGAGGGCAGCAGTGCACTTGCAAGTGTTTAATATTGGTTCAGATGAAAAGGGGGAAAAAACAATGGCGTTTTCCATTTTTTTAAATGTAGTAATTTGTAGTACCAATATAATTCCATTCATGTTAGGATATTTCTACCCTTTACTTTTTATTTTTTGCCCTTTGCCGACGATTGCATCAGCAACAATATAGGCTATTAGGAGATTTACAATACGCTCAATATGTTTAATGAGCGCTCCACAGTACTGCAGCAAAGCTGTCATTGTATCGGTATGAAAAATAAAGGTTGGGGAGTCACTGCTGTTTATTATTAAGAACCATTCTGATAAAACCAGTCCTTGACTTCTGAGAAAGGGCTGCTCTGAGGGAGAAAGAGGTTCTCTTTGGAAGAAGTGCATGAGTATTTCCAGGTGCAATGTGTCAAATGCCCGAGTACAGTTTTATGACAGATTTTGCATTTTGGCCTTGATACATGTTTCTTTTTTTTTGGGGGGGGGGCATCCTGTGGCCCTCCAGATATTGCTGGACTCCAAACTCCCATAATCACTGACTGTTGGCCATGCTGGTTGGGACTGATGGGAGTTGGAGTCCATGCTGGCTAAGGTTGATGTGAGTTGGAGTCCCTGCTGGCTAGGGCAGATGGGATCTGAGAGTCCAGCATAGGGCCATTA
The DNA here is from genome assembly GCF_951804945.1 of Podarcis cretensis. Lineage (NCBI taxonomy): Eukaryota > Metazoa > Chordata > Lepidosauria > Squamata > Lacertidae > Podarcis > Podarcis cretensis. The sequence continues at coordinate 113,111,797 of NC_137170.1, read as the reverse complement.
GGGTGTGTTTCACCATTCCCTTCCCAGTTCATATTTACTGTATAGTTATGGCTAGAACTATGTACTACTTAATCGCAGTAGAAAAATAATTTTGAGATGCAGAATAGAGTTCTCTTCATTGCCCGCAGTTACTTAGCTCTGTTCTTCAAAGATTTAATCTGTATGGGGTAGCTCTGGGTTTATACACCTAGATTAGGTGTTAAAATTCTGAAATCAGAAATGGTGATTTTATCACTATTGATATAAAACTGAAAGCAAATGAAGAGCAGGAATTGTAGCACATTTGTATGGGTTTATCTTTCCTGTTCCCCTGGTCTTGCATACTTGCTTTAAATGCCTGTGCATGCAATCCTAAATCTGCCATAGTGCTCTTTTGCTGTTGGAGAAAATTTACGGGGACATGATTGTGTTCACCACTAGAGGGGGCACCCAGAACAGATCATTTCAGAGCCTGGTTTGAACACCATATATGTAATCTTATTTTCTTTCCCCCATTCTTCGGAACTTGATGGGAAAACTCAATTCCCTGCATGTTTTCCCTTTCAGGTTCGGCTGTTCCACTCAGACTCTCGGGCTGATTTTATCATGCATTCACAGCAACCTCCGTAAGGCATAAAGCTAGCAAGCGAAGAAAGTGGATAAATGGTTAAGGGGCATTTTTATTTTATCTTAATGGGATGAAGGAGAGAGGTTCACCTGCAAACTCCCTGCTGAATGATGCATGCCTTCTTATCTGCATAGCTTGATAATGTCACAGCAATGTATTTGAAGACCTAATTATTATTATTTTTTTAAAAAAAAAGTGGAGAAAGAAGACTCACAAGGCTTCTGGTTACAAATCTATATTCAGGTATTCACTTAGGCTCCCAAAATACTTGTAGCAGTGCTATACAAAGCACCAGGCTTCCAGATTATGGCTTAATGTAGAACAGGAGGAGGAAGTCCCTGCTGTTAGCCATTTCTTTTAGATCCCTTATCTTAAAAGATTAACATTGTGAATGAAACTTGCGGCATCTGACATGCGAATATTTAAGGTGGAAAAGTAGAATACAGTGGTACCTTGGTTGTCGAACAGATTGGCTCCCTAACAAATCAGCTCCTGAACGCTGCAATCCTGGAAGTGAGTGTTCCAGTTTGTGAACATTTTCCAGAAGCCAAATGTCTGACACAGCTTCCGATTGAGTGCAGGAAGCTCCTGCAGCCAATCAGAAGCCATGCTTTGGTTTTCGAACCATTTCGGGAGTTGGAACGGACTCCCGGAACCGATTAAATTTGTGAACCAAGGTACCACTGTACATATTGCTCATTTTTTTCAGTTAAACCTTTTTGGGCTTGTTCAGTAACCCAGCCCCCCACCCCTTTGTAACTTTGCTAGGTTGCTGCTGTGAATATTGAAAGTTTGTCAGTCAGCTGGTAAAACCTGGTTTTTTCTGATAGTTGGGAAATGTCTGGGAAGGGTGTGGTAAAATGGATGGCTTCCCAGTCAGGCAGGTCTGAAAAGATATGTGCATAAACATGGGTTGCAAACAAACTCACTTTCCGGGTGACTGAACCCTGGAATGTTTATTTATTTATTTAAATTTATATACACCCCCCACTTCCCAAAGGAGCTGGGGCGGTTGGGAAAATCACCAAAAATGACAGAACGATACAATTAAAAGCAATATAATAATGTTCAAAAACATTAAAACATACACATTGAGAAACATACTGTATTTACACAACACAGGCTTGGCAGAGATTGATGCAATAACTGCTGAACTGGTGTTACCTTGAGCCAACAGTCCTTGTTCTGAGCGTTTTCATGACAACCGCATTTAGAATTGTAGAATTGGAAGGTTGGAAGGGGGTCCCTGAGGGTCATCTAGTCTAACCCCCCATGGTTCTTGGTTTTGTGCTGATTATTGTGTGCCTGCAGCGAATTGCCGGATTTGTTAATCATGGATACTTTTCAGCTGGCTTGGTCCTGATGTTACGGACGGGATTCTTCGATGCAGGAGTGAGATATCCTGCTCGCCCCCTTACCCAACCTGGCAAATTCCACCAAATGACACTGCATACCCACCATACATTTAAAGCACATGGCTCTCCCCCAAATAATCCTGTAGTTTGGTAAGGATTCCCCTGGGTCCTGTAGTTATGTGAGTTGCAAGCTACAGTTTCCAGGATTCTTTGCGGGGGAACCATGAGCTTTAAATACATGGTTTGTACATAGCTTGAGTGAAAGGATATTACTCTCTTCTTATTAAGAGAAGGTTTCCTACCAGAAGCTTTAAAGGAGATTGAGGTGGTGAGGCTTTTGTTGAAAATGCCTTCACTAGATCCTATCTTGGCATGTAACTGTATGTAATCAGCTTAGTCACCATATCTACCCATTTGGACCAGTATAATCTCCACAGACTGGTTGTGGTTCTCCAATGTTCTCCAGGGTCTCAAGCTGAGGTATTCACCATCACCTGAAGCCCTTTAACTGGGGCTACCAGAGACATTGGGATGCGGGTGGCGCTGTGGTCTAAACCACTGAGCCTAGGGCTTGCCGATCGGAAGGTCGGCGGTTCGAATCCCCGCAACGGGGTGAGCTTCCATTGCTCGGTCCCTGCTCCTGCCCACCTAGTAGTTCGAAAGCACATCAAAGTGCAAGTAGATAAATACCACTCTGGTGGGAAGGTAAACGGCATTTCTGAGCACTGCTCTGGTTTCGCCAGAAGCGGCTTAGTCATGCTGGCCACATGGCCCGGAAAAACTGTCTGCAGACAAACGTCAGCTCCCTCGACCTATAAAGCGAGATGAGCGCTGCAACCCAAAAGCTGTTCACGACTGGACTTACTGTCAGGGGTCCTTTACCTTTACCTTTACCAGAGACACTGAACCTGGCACCTCCTGTATACAAGTCTACTCAGTACCCCTGAGTTTCTGGTTGCTCCCCAGTGTGTGTGTGTGGGGGGGGGAGATAATTATACATCATTGGGGGGTTTTGAGGCACATTTTTTTCTATTGCTTTTGTTCAATTTTTCATCCCATTCTGTTGTCATGTTTTAGCAAACTTGAAGGTCAATTTTGAAGGATATAAATATACTGATTATCATCTTAGTATTAAATTAGTTATTTCAAAGACATTGTGGTTCAATGTATAGTATAGTGGGCCTAGACTTTGACTGCAGGAGATCAGTGTTCAAATTCTGCCTCCCCTCAGACTTGCTTGTGTGGGCAAGTCACACACTTTTAATTCTCTGTCTGTAAAATGGGGCCATAAAGATATAATTGGCTAGCATAAACAAGGCAAGAGAGGAAATGATTTTTTTTCCCTTAAACATTTTAGCTTCTTCACTTGCCAGCAGGAAAAAAGACCGGTGTTTAAAATCTCAAATTCATTCCCCAAATCAGGATTGCCAAGGATAGTAAAATGGCAATTCATATTTATTCTCTTTTTTATTACTTTACCTTGCCTATACCTTTTTACGGCTATTAACAAGCAGTGTGATGTCATCAGCAAAAGTTGAAAGAACCGCTTTTAAAGCACATCTCCTTTCTCTCTATAAATTATCCTAATTGCCTTAATTAAATGAGATGATATTCATTTTTTATAAACATCTTTTATGGTAATTAAACGTATTTAATTATAACTGAACAAATGAATATTTGATGAGTTGCTTGTAGTGCGACAATGGTTCCAATTTGCGTATACTTTAAATTGAGTTGCAGTGGCTTAAAACTGAATGAACCATGCTTCATAATCCAAAACTGCTTTTAAATCATGGAGTATTGTCAAATAATCACATTTTTCGTACCTTAACAACTGAAAATGAAATTTCTATACTAGCGGTATTGAGCAGCTATTTCAGAGTTGACAATATACATCCTTTTAATGGGGATCGAAAAATCCTAGTTGTCCAGATTTTTTGTTTTTAATGGGAAAGGTAATTTTAGCTCCTATCAGTTTTTGATTCTGGTCCAAAGATGTTTAGAACTTCTTTTTTTGTATTCATAGCTACTAAATTTGGGGAAAGCAATGTGTAGAACCATTGATTACATCTATCTGGATTGTTACTTAAGAGTGAGACGCCGGTACAGTACAGTGGTACCTCAGGTTAAGAACTTAATTCGTTCTGGAGGTCCGTTCTTAACCTGAAACTGTTCTTAACGTGAGGTACCACTTTAGTTAATGGGGCCTCCTGCTGCCGCTGCGCGATTTCTGTTCTCATCCTGAAGCAAAGTTCTTAACCTGAGGTACTATTTCTGGGTTAGCGGAGTCTGTAACCTGAAGCGTCTGTAACCTGAAGCGTCTGTAACCCGAGGCACCACTGTGCTCATATCTTAGCCTGAATTTAGCATCTCCACAATCCGTTACTGAACTGAGGCATCATATATGCACCAAATTCAGAGGGTGACTCCCCCTCCCTTCCTATGAGGAACGTAAGGAAGGACAAAGGTATTGTATACAAATACTGCAATGGAAGTGAAGAAAGGCTTGCCAAAGACGACATTCTCCAACTTGCTCGTGAATTTCATCCAAGGCTGAAAAGAGCCCATACAATTAGACTGAGAGCTTGCGAAACAAACGTGTCTTGTTCATTCCTGGTGATTTGCAATGCCTGCTGTCATTTGAGACAGTCCGTGACGGGCTACCTAATCCTAAAGGTGACCTTCGGGATCTTAGATGCACCTTCAGGTGACACTAGCTGCAGTTGTACTGCCTGCCCCGAATTAATGTCTTCTCTTTTCTCGTTAGCACAGGACTAAGCTACAATGAGTTCTTAGAAATGACCTTTGTTAGAAGATTTCTGGCACCTTCTGACACAAATTGCTTGAGTAGTAGCCAGAAAAAGGGAAGAGAGAAAAAAAGCACAAACACATCGAACCTCAGTAGAAGCTTGTGCGGGTGGCTTGCTTTTTTGCCATTTCTGTCATTGTGGTGTTGGTGGTGGTGTGTGTGTGTTTGTGTGTGCCTACCCTCTAATTTGTCCTGCATTCTCATGTTCCAGCTGACGTTCGTATTGTCTCCTTCCACAGCTGTGGCAGTGTTGGCAGCAGCTTGCGAATTTCCCCCTCCTTCCCTGCGTGAACAGCTTTCTGTTGCACATTACCATGTGCTGAAGTGCTGTTGTGTTACCTACATTTTAAATGTCAGCCGCTCTTATTCATTCTTTTTTATCACCTGCATGTTTGTCTGATTCATGTGCGCTGTGCCCTCTATATGTGTTAATTTGTCTTTCTGAGAGTGAAGGTTCCTTTTTGTTTTCTTTATGAAAGTTACAAATAAGTTTGCCTTTCCTGCTGGAAGGAAAGCTTTTGTTGCAGGGAGATAATAGGACCCAAATTAGAAGCTCTTTTTTATTATTATTATTTTCCTCCTCCATCTGCCAAAGCAGTGCTAATTGTGGCACATGGTATGATGCAACGTGCTATTTCCAGTCCCCAAATTCCCTAAAATTCTTGATACTGGCACCCAGTTGTGCAGTGCCCTTTTCTCTCAAGTGCTGACCTTGGTGGGTTTTTGGCACCAGCTGAAAACTTATTTATTCACCCATATCTTGAATATTTATTGCTGAAGGTGAGCCCCGCCGTTGCTAGACATGCTGATTTCCCCCCTTGCTGTCTAAGGGGATAGTAGTTTGTGGTTTATAATGTGGTCTTATTACAGCGGTTCCTCGGGTTAAGTACTTAATTCGTTCTGGAGGTCCGTACTTAACCTGAAACTGTTCTTAACCTGAGGTACCACTTTAGCTAATGGGGCCTCCCGCTGCCGCCGCACCACCGGAGCCCAATTTCTGTTCTCATCCTGAAGCAAAGTTCTTAACCTGAAGCACAATTTCTGGGTTAGAGGAGTCTGTAACCTGAAGTGTATGTAACCTGAAGCGTATGTAACCTGAGGTACCACTGTACTTAGAAAATGTATTTGATGGGGGGCGGGGTTCTCCAAGTGGTATAAAACTAAAGTACTATGTTTTATGCATTGGGGACGAGATTCAATGAATGAGTCCTGTCAGCGGAAACCCTGTGCATGGACTTCCATGTGTGCAGTGGGGCTTTCCCCACTCTCTCCTGCTTTGTGCCCCTTAAAGTCGCTCTGGGGAGGAGCTGGGAGAAGACACAGGAGCAGTGCATGGAGGAAGGAGAGCAGGATCATCCCTTCCGGCAAGCCAAAATGTCTGTCCTGACAGAACAATTGACGTAGCACCATGCTGAACTCCTCCCTCTGTGCCCTGCTCTAGGATTGTATTTAATGAACAGCAGGCTAGCAGTGCCTCAAATGAATAAAAGTGAATAAAACAAAAGAAAGGATAGCAACTTCCCAAGTGTGGTTCCACAGTTCTTACTAGAGCTTCAACACCAAACCCATAATGGATCTTGCCCTAATCTCCTTTCCTCCACCTCCCAGCAGCCACTTTTGCCTTCCGCCTCGCTCTATGGCAGCTATTACTAGCTATTACATCGCCCGGGACCAGCTTGAGGGCCGCAGCGTGATGGCGCCTTCACCTGGCAGTATATCGCAGGTGGGGCTTGCTTGCACCTGACTCCCTCCAGTGCGCGGCGCACGGAGGGAGCAGCAAGATGCATCGCCCCACGAGGCACTAGCGTGAAACCACCGCCACTCTCACCAAAGGAGCTGAGGCAGTTTCGCCCCAACGCCTCACGGGGCTGGGGCCAACGCATCTCGTTCCTCCCTCCACTTTTTGACATTGTGATGTATCACTGTACAGTCATACCTCAGGATAAATACGCTTCAGGATAAGTATTTTCGGGCTGTGCTCGCGGAGACCTGGAAGTAACGGAGTGTGTTACTTCCGGGTTTCGTTGCTCGTGCATGCGCAGACGGTCAAAATGACGTCATGCGCGGAAGCAGCAAAACGCGACCTGTGCACGCGCAGACGCACTGTTGGATCTTACATTCTGTTCAGGATGATGTTTGGCAGGTGATACATCACGATGTTGAAAAGCTTGACATCGCCCAGTCCTAGTGTCCATAACATCTTTTACTTAGGTTTTTCTTGGGAGACCATCCGAGTTATATATCTGATTAATTCTTGATGGTTGTTCTTTAGCCACCCTGCCAAGTTTGTTTTAAAAAAAAAAAAAGGCAGGCAATAAACCCTAAAATTAAGTTCCTGTTCATAATCCTGGAAATTAAGATTAGGGCACTCATTTCCTCATCCCGCCATTTTCATGAATACTTTGAGCCTTGCCATTTTGTATGCTGTGCTTTATTCTTCGCCCCCTGCTCCCTTCCTGTGTCTCAGTAAACCTTGGGCAATGTGAACTAATTTAATTTTAATAATTATACCCTGGTGCATCTGCTGATTTACTGAGCATTGCTCTTAGTCATCATGTGATTTCTGAGAATTTTTGTCAAGAAGCGTCAAGCAGCCTGGCAACATATTATTTTGATCAAGCAGGCTGAGGCATAACACACAATAAACTAGGAGGATACTGGAAATGTACTGTAGCGTCAGAAGGCCTCTTGACTTTAAATTCTGATGTGTGGCTTACATTATATTGGTATGCTTGATTGCCAGGCATATGTCCTGTCAGCAGTACATTTCTTAATAGGAATGAATCCATTTTAAATATTATATTTCATTTGTACCTATTCAATTATAATGATAGAAACTTGACCAGCAAGGTCAGAACGCTATGGAAAAGCCTTTTTATCACTCTCTTGTGTTGCTGGTGATATTCTGCCTTCATTCTTCCTTTTATAATGAATCTGTTAGAGATACATTATAAAAGGAAGAATGAAGGCAGAATATCACCAGCAACACAAGAGAGTGATAAAAAGGCTTTTCCATAGCATTCTGTGGGCTTAATTCCTTCACACACACTCGCAGCAAGGAAGGTTAGGGGAAGGGATTAAGGGCCACATACTATAAATTAATTATTCTACTTAAACTTTTTTTGTTTTTCCTTTTTAAGAAAAGCAGTTTAAGAGCCAAAGAATTCCAAGTCTGTTTCAGGACCTTGGTGTGTTGGGGTGACAATCTTCTTGATAAGAATCCTCTACTGTGGGGGTGAATGACATATTTGAAAGGAGGGGGGGGCATTTTCATTGGGACCATGGTGCAGAGTTAAAGGGTTAACCCGTGCACCATAGTCACAATCTGGTTTTGGCTCCCCTCTGTGTTTAAACATTAAACATTTAAAGATCTGCAAATATGACGATGCATTTAGTGCATCATCCAGTTTGCCTCTAGTTGGGAACCACAGTTTTGACCCGTACTGAGATTCTGGTGGCTCAGACATCAGTCCTGGAAACAGAAGCTGACAGGTTCATAAGCTCTGGGGGTGGGATGGGGAGAAAGATAACGGGCCAGAGTGGGAGGAAGTTGGCACCTTCTCTTTTTCTTGCCTTGTGCAATGGAGCTGTTTTCTACAGAAAGTCCCACTGTACGGATATTTTTCTCTCAGGATAACGTTGCAGTTTTATTTCACCTACCTGGACCCAACAAGCACCCTCAACCTGCTAGTCCTCAGCTTTTGCAGACCAATCTGTACAGGCATTTCGAGACCTGCATTTTAATTTTACACCATAGATTTTGTACAGTGGTAGATTTGCTGCTGTGACCTGCCCTTAGGTCAGGCTGTGACCCCAAAGCAGAAAACCAATGCCCGCTATGCCATGTCTTTGGTGTGATACCTGAAGGCTACTGGCATCCTTTCCTGGAATTGGGTCCTGTGTGACTTCCTAAGCTAGCCAGGCAATCAACCTGCATGATAACTGTCCTTTGAATAACTGTCCTTTGAATGTGAGGCAGTACAGCAGCCTGGAAGCACAGAATTGTAAATTCTGCTTTGTGAGGCCTGCTTCTGGTTTCCCTCTCCCACCCTTCTGCAGGATTGCTCTTCAAGACAGAGGCTGAGACTGCTACCCTTATATTTGTCTGGAAAGTCCAAACTCTGAGATGGGGAAAAAAGAACTTTCTGGTATAGGAATCTTCTTATCCTCTCAGTGGGGAAGATAGGAAGAGGGCCAAATCAGTTGGACAAAATGGCCGCTTTGTGAAATGTGTCTCCGTATTCTTGCACCCAGTGCAAGTGAATGTCAATGTCCCACTGTTGTAACCTGATTGTAAAAGCCTGGATATTCACCTGCACTTACTGGCATTTCTAAAGTAGTGATTGTGAGAGTCCTAATAGTTTGGAAATTTTAAAATATCCACCAGCCTTGCATAAAAGAACCACAATACTGGACTGTACGGATTCTGCTAAAAAACACCACCCTATCACCCTGCTTCCCCACAAATACAGGCCTTTAAAAGCATGAGCCTGCATTACAAAAATGCTTCCCGTGTTGTCTTTTCTTAATAAAACTCATTCGATTCACTATTTTTCCCCTTGGCGAAGTACACTTGCCTTGTACTTTTTCAATTACAGTGGTGCCCCGCAAGACGAATGCCTCGCAAGACGAAAAACTCGCTAGACGAAAGGGTTTTCCGTTTTTCGAGGTGCTTCGCAAGACGAATTTCCCTATGGGCTTGCTTTGCAAGACGAAACTGCTAATAGCCGCAAAGCCGCTAATAGCCGCAAAGCCGCTAATAGCCGTGCTTCGCAAGACGAAAAAACCGCAAGACGAAGCAACTCGTGGAACGAATTAATTTCGTCTTGCGAGGCACCACTGTATTCAGCTTAGAGCAAGAGATAGCAAACTGATCAAGGGAATGCAGACTGACTCTGTGGCAATAGGTGGACCTCATACAGAGCGAGGCTGTTTGTGTGAAACAGTAAGAAAGCTTCTGGAACGAAGTAAAAACACTCCGCAGTGTATACTGACCATGCATGGGGTTTTTGTTGTTGTTTTGAATGGCCAGTCTGCCAATGGGCACATGATACAAATGAGCACCTGAGACTCTTAATCGCGGGGATATGGGTTCGAGGCCCACATTGGGCAAAAGATTCTTGCATTGCAGAGGGTTGAACAATATGGCCTTCATGGTCCTGTCCAACTCTACAATACTATAATTCTGTGATACAAATGAGCACCAGCTCATCTTGCAGGACAGCTCCTAGTACCACCCAGTGATCAGGCCTGTGGTTATTTTCAAGCTTGCTATTCACCATTTACTGTTATGGAGACAAGTGTGTTCAAATTTGGTTCTTCTTCTTGAATTGTTAATATGTTCTATAGGGGTATTATTTCTTTATGATCTCTACCGTATTCTTAAAAGCCAGGCATCATGGTTGAGTACACCGTATGAAATTGCACTTTGATAGAGGTTATTCTACTAATAATTTTGTAACCCTTTGAGAGCCTGAGGGGAAACCATTCTTTTTAAAATTATTATCATTTATTGAACGTATGATTTTTAAAATTAATATACTGCCCTTCATCCAAGGATCACAGGGTGGTTTGCAGTTACTGTTGTGAGGTATGCAAGGTATTTATTAAAAATGAATGTTTTAATGTTATGAGATGACCAAAGTATGTTAAAAAAAAAAAAAACCTCTAAGAGGACCAGAAAGAAAATGTTGCGGTGTTGTTGCTTTTATATATAAGTGGTATAATGTTTTGTTTTTGTTAGGTTAGAAGAGTACCAGGTTCCAGTGGCCACCTCCACAAGACAGAAGATGGAGATTGGGAATGGAGCGATGATGAAATGGATGAGAAGAGTGAAGAAGGCAAAGCTGCGTTTTCCCAAGAAAAGGTGACTTTCGGAAACTGCCCACTGTTACACACTTACGTGGAACTTGGACCTTTTGCTTGTCTTCTGAGGCCCTTTTCCATGTGTCCTCTCCAAGGGATTGTGAAAAGGGTGATGACATGAGAACGGGCCTTCTCAGTGGTGGCTCCTTGTTCTATGCAATGCCCTCCCAAAGGAGACACACCTGATGCCATCACTATCTGATTTTATATGTGATCCAAAAATATTTTTATTCACCCAGGCCTTTGGACCTTAATCTCCTGCATATCTTTTAGTGAGTTGGGGTTGAGTTGGCTCTGTTTTTCTATATATATATTATTAGTGAACATTTTAGGTTATTTTTTACTCCTGTTTTTATTCATTTTTAATGCTTGCTTCTGTGAGTTGCTTTGGGTTCACCTTTCTGAAAAAAAGACTAATAAATACACATATAAATAATTATTATTTTGGCACTTAAAAGCATAAAACAAGTAACTCTGGATGCTTCTCTTCCAGTCACGAAGAGTAAAAGAAGAGGAGGATGCTGAGGTAAATAACTGTGCTCTTATCTCTTATGTTCTGAATAGGTGAATGGTCCTTTTTATATTTTTGTCTGTGATCACGCTAGGCATTGTTGGCATCTTAAAATATGAAGCTTTAGGCTTGTATTGTCCTCAGAATAGATAATATATGGGTGAGGTGTAGATTTCAGCTAAAAACCCTCAGCATTTATTAAACTATTTTGAAAAGGCACCACAGCAGATAAAGAATTTGGAGCATAATCTCACGCTCTAACCAACTGAGCTATCCATAATTATAATTATACACCTCTAGAGCTTTTGCGGTTGCATTTTAAAGATGGCTTTACTTACTTAAATTTCGCATGTCACCAAAGTGGTTTGCAATCTGTCCAATTAAAACCCATCGACTCAATACAAAGCCCTTTTAAAAAAAAAAAAAGTCGCTCGGTACTAAATAAAGGAGCAAGGGAGACCAAGTGCCTACCTAAAACAATAGGTTTTATTTGCCACTGGTACCTGAAATGCATTGTGTCAAAGGAATTCCACACAACTAGTGTAGCTTCAAAAAGGAATAGGTGGAAAACGGGACAGAAGTTTAAGACTATAAGGAGCTCTCCTTATACTCTTAATGAACCCAGGATAGTTTAGGTCCATCTAAGTGAGTCTCCTGTTTCTGGCAATGGTCACCGAGATGCTACTGTTGTTGTTCCTCAGCAACTAGTACTTAGAGCCTGACTGCCTCTGAACCTGTAGGATGCATCAAGCTATGATGAGTAACTAGACTTCTTCCAGGAATCTGTCTTAATTCTCTTTTAAAGCTGCCTGGGCTGGTGTCCACCACCTCTTGTGGCGAGTTTGTTGTGTGAAGTACTTTGCTTTTGTCTGTTCTGATTAGTCTGTTGGTTCCATTGGACGACACTAAGTTCAAGCAGTGGTGTGAAATTCCATGCAGGTGCTTAGCTTAGAGTAATTGCATACAGTGCTGTCCTTCCATTCACAGCAGGCTCTTTGATCCAGCAGAAGCTTCCATGAGTAGAGCAGGAAAGGAGGGAATGTACACTGATTTCCTCCCTCCTGCTGTGTCTCTCCCAAATCTGCCCCACAACAGTTTGAGAGGTGGCACAGAGGTCTGGAGCTGCAGGAGAAAGGGAGCATTTTTGAGATTCACTTCCCTCTCTGTTCTGCTTATAGAAGCTTCTGCTGTTGCGTTGAGCCTTCTTTGAATGGGAAGGCAGCATGTTCTCCGTTTCTTTAAATTCTTCCTTGAACTTGTGCAATGTTGGGATACAAAAACAAGCAAATGAAATTCACCGTGCTTTCTTTCAAACAGATTTCCATGAATTCCAGCAATATCCCCGATCAAATACAGAATCTATCTATTAAAGGTTCTGAGGTACGGCCACTATTAACATTACTTACGGTTTCGGTTGATGGGGTGGATTTTATGAGGTGTTTTGCACAATCAAACTAGCATGGGGTATACGAGAGAGCACTGAGTAAGCAGCCTAAGGCTGGGTTTGGCATTCGGTGAAATGGTTTCATGATAGCTCTCCACAACGCCAGTTTTCAACTTGCTACAGGTTTACTGTGCTACCAACTAGATTAGAAGTTATGCCATAACACATATTTTTTACCATGTGCCACAGTGATCGGTCCACATACTAACTGTGCAAAGTTAGCTGAATGTATTGGCCTTAAGCAAAATGGGCATTTGTGGTGAGAGGAGTTGAAATTGTGCCCCTGTCCAGAGTCTTCCTTCCTTCCTCTCCCTGTTCTCAGTTAGCCACAGTGATTCTTCGTTTAGAGGCCCTTAACCTCATATTTGGGACGCGGGTTCCGCTGTGGGTTAAACCACAGAGCCTAGGACTTGCTGATGAGAAGGTCGGCGGTTCAAATCCCCGCGATGAGGTGAGCTCCCGTTGCTTGGTCCCTGCTCCTGCCAACCTAGCAGTTCGAAAGCATTTCAAAATGCAAGTAGATAAATAGGTACCGCTCTGGCGGGAAGGTAAACGGCGTTTCCGTGAACTGCTCTGGTTCACCAGAAGCAGCTTAGTCATGCTGGCTACATGACCCGGAAGCTGTACACCTTGGCCAATAAAGCGAGATGAGCGCCACAACCCCAGAGTCAGTCACGACTGGACCTAATGGTCAGGGGTCCCTTTACCTTTACCTAACCTCATATTTTATGTGTTGGACATATAAACAAAATGTACATTACCTGGTTTCTTACTAAATTCAATTCTACGTTAAACCAGGGGGTGGCATAGTTAATACAATAGTGTTAAGCTTTGCCTTCTTAAGTGCAGGTTTGCAGTTTATTGGATTAATCTGGGAAATAGATTTAAGGTGAGTGCTCTGTTATTGTCTTGTATCCGTTTTAAAGTTTGTTTTTGTAAGGTTAATTGTTTCTTCAGAAAGAATAAGTGTGTACTACTTTCTCTTTCCCTCTCTCTCTTTGGAACTTAGACTCGGCCTGCTGTTTGTAATGAATTTGGTGAAGTTCCATGTGCTGTGAATCTTGTTTTAAGACTAAGGTAAGAACTTTCATCTATTTGCCTTGGTGGGGTGGGGGGTCAGTGTTGTTAACTTTAATAACATTAGCAGAAACTAAGTGTTCACATAATCCTTTCTCAGTATGACCAATATGAATGGCATTCCCATGACTAATTGCTCTCTTTTAATTGCTTACTAAAAGAGAAGGGGTGGGGGTGGGGAGAGAAATAACTGAATATGACTGTAGCTCCAGGCTAAGGGTACCCTTCATTAAGTATTTTCTCTTCCCCCCCCCCCCCGCCCGCCTGCCTTTTTCATTCCATTGCAGGATCACAGTGAGAGATTTTTAATGAGTTTCTTTCACACTTCAGCAGTCAACCTCTGACGGAAATAAACCATGGCTGTATTACAACTCGCCTGCTCAGAACATTTTTACTGGGCAGGTTTGATCTGCAGCTGCAGGGAAAAAAATGACTGATATATTTTCAAAGAACATTTAGCCTTTTAGGAAATGATACAAATATGGTGTCAGGCTTTATAGTTTTTTTGGCAGTAGACAAAAGTTGATTTCCATTTTAAGAAAATGAGTCTGTAGTCTATTAATTGCTTCTTAACGAGCAAGTTTTTCAGAGGCCTAATTAATTTCCACAAAACTAGCTTAACATGCTTTTCATGTAGACGTAACCTAGTTTTTCTCTTTAGCTAACCTAAAATAACTTTGGAAACTGAAACTTCTTTCGTGTTGATCTACGTCTTAGTCCTTCTTTCAATGGAAGGAAGTCGTTATTTCTAATGTACTGTGGGAAGATGGCGTACTGGACTCTTAGCTGTAGCAATGAGATTAATCAATGATACAGAAGAGCTCACTACCACCCGTCCTCTTTGCATGTCCAAAGATCTTTCCTCTAGTTTCTCATGTGATGTGGTCCTCTGCAAGTTTTCTGGAACCAGCCCAGTCGGTAGTTGCTAAGATAAGGACTTCTTTTGCATTTCCCATGTACTCTGTGATGGAAGGTATATGACATGTATTTTGACATGTATGACATGAACTCCTCATTTTGTCAATAACGCAAAAAAGGGAGGAAAAGAGAATTTAAAAATGGAAGCAAAAGTCACTTGGGCTTTCTCTTCCTAGTCAACCTTCCGCTCCCATGCCCTGGGAGATAGTGAAAATGCTGCAGGTTCATGTGCTCACTTCCTCCTGACCTAAATTCGCTTTTCCCCTGACCTCAGCAGGTCATCACATTTTGAAATTTCTTCTGCAGCTTGCCTATCCTGATGTCATGATGAAAAAACTTTCATTAGACATTCTAATTATGCACCATAAATGTAGGGCAGAATCCATTGTAGCTCTATGTCTCTTCTTTGTCAGTGGAAGAATTTCTCCTTGCTCAATGGAATATTGTCCTTGTTTTGTCCCCTCCTATGTCCCCTGAAACATTTTCTCAGGGTTCCCATAGCTCTTTGGAGCAAATTTGAGGAGGAGAGGGGGAGGAGGTCCCATTGTGCAAGTGAAAATCCTTGTGCTGGTGGGACATGGTAGTATACGTTATACAAAATGTATTCCTCCTGATTCTAAAACAAAAATACCCTTTAAGCAGTTCTATGTATGCTTACCTGGGAGTAAGACCCATTAGATGTAGAGAAACTTGATTCTGAGTAAACCTGCCTAAGATTACTTTGTTAGTCTCTTTATTTACTCTTTTCCTCTGCCTCCATAGCAATAGTATTTTAGCAGTGCTCGAAAGAGATTTAATTTTATTGTAACTCCTTTTGTGACTATTACAGATTGTGAGACTCTGTAGAACTCTGTGTGCATTCATCTTGTAGAAGGAAAGGGCAGGCAATATTTCAATTCCTGCCAAATTTACAACGGCAGTCCAAGATAAGGAGTTTTATTTTTGCTATTTCGCATGTTAAAGGAAAGTGCTATGGCCAGTGTAGGAATGGCACAACCTGTTTTTGCTATTCATAGATGGGGGGTTGGTGGGATTTTTTTCCTCCTCGTCTTTTTTAAAGCCTTTGTCGTAAAACTATTTGCCATTAACAAAAGCTGTGAGAGCACAATAAGCTATAACTATTCTGTAAATTGTATTCAGTCTATCTGTTGCTTTCATCAGCCCTTTCTGCATGGAGAAAAGCGCTTATATTTTATACCCTCACAAGCCCAATCTCTTGGTTTTATACGGTTTGCTTTGTAATGCGCTGCATTGAGTTGGTATTAACATGAGTTCAAGCAGCTAAAATCTAGGGTTTTTGGCTTTACCCATCTCGACTACTTTCCTCCCGAGAAATTTTGTGCCACCACCTGCTGAGCTGATAGTTAAATCAAGTCGTTGATGTGACCTAAAAAGCACATTGAAGAATTTCCACTAAGAGCTAGCTGTAGTCTGATGAGTTTTTGCCAAGGAGTAATTGAACCATTACATGTTAACACATTCTCCTGGGAATTCCTATGCTTTTGTGATCGATCTTCACATGTACACACAAGGGCGAAGGGTGGAGAAGTGTCTTGGTGATCAAATCCCATTTTGGCTTCCCTTTTTTAAAACTGCTTTAAATTCTTTAATGACTAAATCTTTTCTTAAAAGCATTAGTTTGCCTTTTAAGAGCGGCAAACTTTTCTAAAGCCATTTCCTAGGCTCGTCACGAAGCAGTTCAGTATTAGTAATGCTTCTCTTACATCTGTTATTGCTGCAAAAATTGTAGGGGTTTGGTTGAATTCATGCTGCGTGCTGCAGAAAGGAAACGCTAGCAGAATTAGTGCTGTTCCACTGCAAATGGTATCCCTGTACCCCTGATCTCACCCATAAAGCTTACACTTTGTGGTTTTCAAGTATACATGAGAAGCAGTGCTCCTGAGCACAATCCCAGCCACACTCTCTACTTGCACTCCATGTAATGTGTAAGGAGTCCTGTTGTGAAATGTAGAAACACTCTCTTCCCTGCCCTGGCTTGTGGCCATGGACTAATAATTTGATAAATGAATTATTCTGATGTTTGGCAAAAGGCACAGATTTTAAACCGTCTATGGGCCTGGTGTGCCCTTAAAGCTGCTATGTTGACCATTTCTCCATATAGACGTTCACATCCTGCTACCAAAGAAACACTGGTAGCTAGAGAAAATTGAATTGCAGCTGCTATACTTCTGGGTTTAGACATGACTTAGTGCTGCACAGCATACAGTAATTAATTGAAACACTTTACAATCTTCAAGAGCTAGTATGTCTGTTAATGGGGGGAAATATCTTCTCTTCTTGGGATCCAGGAATATTTCTAAAATATTTGATCTCCAGCTTTAATTGCTTGACTTGCCTATACTTGTTTCTTGGCATTTTGTGACAAAAATGTAATATATAGCTTGTGCCAGAGGAGGTGGTTCCCTGGACGGTTAAGTCCAGTCAAAGGCGACTATGGAGTTGTGGCACACATCTCACTTTTCAGGCTGAGGGAGCCAGTGTTTGTCCACAGACAGCTTTCCAGGCCATGTGGCCAGCATGACTAAACCGCTTCTGGCGCAACAGAACTGTGATGGAAGCCAGAACACACGGAAATGCCATTGACCTTCATGCCACAGCAGTCCCTATTTATCCACTTGCACTGGTATGCTTTTGAACTTGCTAGGTTGGCAGAAGCTTGGACAAAGCAACAGGACCTCACCCCGTCATGGGGATTCAAACTGTTGACCTTCTGATCGGCAAGTCCAAGAGGCTCAGTGGTTTAGATCACAGTGCCACCTATGTCCTTTTTAACACAGAGGAGGACTCTGTGCCAAGAGCTGGTACTATGCATTTTACTATTTTTCAAAGCATTTTAAAATTCTAGGCTTGTTTGGTATTTTCACAGATCCAGAACACTCCAGCTAGAATATAGTGATTGTTTTGGCTGTAGGAATTAAGACAGCTATTCCTAGAGTACAGTTGACAAGTTCCAAGGTTCCTTTTTAATGGCTTTAATTATCCCCCAAGTATCTGGTGTAATCTGAGTTGGACTTATTTACATAAAATGAATATAATCCAGACCCATGCATACATTATTTTATTTATATACTGCTTTTTTAACTATGAAAATAGCTAAGAGATAAGAGATCTGTGAACATATCTTTGAGGGGCCAAAACTGTGTGTTTCAGCAGAGTCTGAATTGCTGCCCAAAATAACATCTCTATTCTCCTTGTAGTTTCACTTACCTGTGATACTATTGCATTCCCTTTGTCCCCATTACTGGTCATTGACCGTAATGAAGAGATGGAACTGAACTGCATTTCCCCCACGATTTTAAACTGATCTAATAGCTTGGCTTTTTCCAAAGCCATTCACTGTGGTTTTCCAGTTTGAATAAACTTGGAAAATATGGTTAATTCAACTATGATTTTATTGCTTGATGCATGAACCACCTGTGTGTACGGTAAAAAGACTCATTCATATCTCAGATAGTAATGGTGATTCTAAGATATGATCCTCTGAACTCTGCCCCTGAGATGCAGTTATTGGCAGTTCACTTTGATTTTACTTCTACAAAGACTTTCCCTCCACCTTGCGTTTAGGTGTATTGCATCATTTTTATCAAGGTTCCCCTGAACAGTAAAACTTAAATCAAACCATGATAACATATCTTATAGTAAAATTGACTTTGTGACACTCTATCAGTAAATCACCATCCAGAGAGACAGTGAACTCATTATAGTAGCATTGAAATAGAAGTTGGGAGAACTGTAAAAGATTAATTTTGCATTTTCCCATCTTCCGTTCTTGGGAGCAAAACTTTTTTGAGCATCCGAAGCTTACCTGCCCCCACAAGCGTTACCTAATAATGAGGGCCGTGCTTAACTTTTGTCAGTTATTTACAGAATGAAAAGAAGTAAAGTAAATGCAATTATAAAAGAGGTTTAGGGAAAAAAACTGAAAGAGGAGCTGGAGCTCACAAGAGCAGTAATTTATAGCCAAATTACTGTTCCTTCCCCACCGCCGCCCCTCAGAAATGCTGTGTGTGTATATAACAATACAGAAATTTTTGATGCAGTCAGAGTAGGGGATGCTAGAGGCAGATTGGCAGTGCGAGAGAGGGATGGGTGGTGAGGAAAGAAAGAACTGAACAGGAGGGATGGGTAATTGGAGCCGGCTCCTTTCTACTGGAGTGTTCAGCCCCTTCTTCAGCTTGCTTGCTTGCTTCTAATTTAAGGCAGCTGTCAGATGAATCCTTTACTTTAAGGCTAGATTTTTTTTTGTGGAGAGCTTTTTTCCTCAGTTGATTTTCTTACTCATGAGCTGAGGCTGGGGCCAGAGCCCCTGGGTGTTTCACATGCACATAACCATCTCGTTTCCATGATTGGGAAAATGGCTGCATTCCCATTTGACCCAAGTGCATGGCAATGCAGATGCCTTAGGCATTACATACACACTTTGTGCATAGCTCCCACCCATGGGTACATGCAGAGAATGCCAAATAGCTTTCATAACTGGTAAAGATTGCTCTCCTGCAGTGTGCAAATCCTGCCTTTCTTCCCTAATGGAACCCATTGGGTGGCATCCATCCTAGCACTCACAGTTGGCAGATCTGCCAGCTCATCTGCCTTCAGACCCGTTATGTTGGATTGTGGACAGACGGGTGCTCAATAGCCTTATTGTGAGAGGAATAAGGTTACTAAGTATGGAATATGTTTCAACAGACAAGGAGGGAAGGGTCAGGATTTACTCTGTGAACAAAGGACACCCCAGTGCCAGGATATGCCATGTGTGGAAGGGTGGGCAACCAAGGTTTGTCAGGAATCTTTTGGTGAAGGAAGTATGCATGTAAATATGGGGGAAGGAGGATTAGAATTGGGCAGGGGGGATAAAAATCAATGATTAAAAAAAATTAAAAAATCAGATTTTTTTAAAATTTAAATTGGATTTTTAAAATAAAATGCTTTTGGAGGAAAAATCTTTCCAAAGATAGTTTTCTATTTAAGTTACATTATACAGTGGTGCCTCGCAAGACGAAATTAATCCGTTCCGTGAGGCTCTTCGTATAGCGGTTTTTTCATCTTGCGAAGCAAGCCCATTGACAGCTTAGCGGATTAGCGCTATTAGCGGTTTAGCGGCTTTTAGCGATCAGCTGTTAAGCAGCTTATCAGCAGATCAGCTGATAAGCAGCTTAGCGGCTTAGGAAAAGGGGGGGGGGAGGAAAAAAAACCCGCAGGAACTTGCAAGACATTTTCGTCTTGCGAAGCAAGCCCATAGGGAAATTCGTTTTGTGAAGCGCCTCCAAAACGGAAAACCCTTTCATCTAGCGGGTTTTCCGTCTTGCGAGGTGTTCGTCTTGCGGGGCACCACTGTAGTCCAAAGGCTATTCATCAGGAAATAAGGTTTTGTTTTAAGTTTTTCATGTATGCTAAAACTCAGTCTAAGGGTTTTTTTAAAAAAAATTAACTACATTAGTTAATAAGCATGGATACATATGCTATAATGTTATTGTTTTCGTTAAATAAATTGTTATTAAGGAAATGATTATTTTTCTCCTTCCAATAAAGTACAGCAGAAAAGTTGTCCAAATATAAACAGTTAAGTTATTAAACCTCACAATAATTTCATAATTATCTATGTATTTCTATTAGGATAACAAAATCAGTAATTTTTGATAAAACTGTAAAAACTACTCTGAAAATTTATTATTCCAAAAATGAAATCTTCTTCTGGTTGCAAATATTAAGATTATACCAGCAAGAATGAGTATTTCTGCAAAAAAATTATTTAAAACTAGTCTTACTGACTAGTGATTTAAATTTATTTGATTTAAATCATATCCACCCTGGAATTGGGTAGTTTATTCAGAGGCATGGTTTCAAAGACCACCCGTGCTTGACATGTGCTTGACATCACCTTCTCAGGAAATAAATATATAAGTTTAAAGTGGTATTATACCAAAGAATTCTGGGAGGTGTTTTTTGTTTAGGATGCAGAGACATGCTCAGTGGCCCCTATTCCCCTCATGAAGCTACTCAGAGTGGTTTAGGAATCAATCTGCCCAGGGAATGGGCACTTAATCACAGCCTGTTCATAAAGATTGGTATAACCGTTCTATAAGATTTATATTCTTTGCCCAAATTGAGAGGAAGACAGGATGTGTTCCAATTTGTATGAAGTTCCTTGCTGTCAGAATTCTTCCACAGATGCAGGCTGTACACACACAGGAGATGGAAAGTCCAATAATTTTGAGCAACTGCAAATTGGGAGTTCTCATTTGAACCTCATTAGGGAGAAGGCAATGTCTCACTTCTGTTGAACATACAACATCACCAAGTAAAGCCACATCTTACTGCCCAAACAAGGTCTAATTCCTTAAAGGTTAGAATATGCCCATCATCTTCCAAGTGAGTCTCCAGATTCAATGCACATTAATGTTTTGTGGGTTTTCGTGTGTGAAGAAGCTCACTGGTTCAAGGGATGCAAGACTGCAATCTCTGGTTGAAACACTGGAAGCAAGTTCACTTCATAACTCCTATCAATGCTTGCTCCGATTGTTCTGAGGAATGCTGAACATTGACTTAGTTGTACCATCTTTGAACAGGCAAGCACCATGTGTGCCTGCACACATTTTCCAAGCAGAGTGATTTCAAATCTTGAAACATGGTCAAAGAGCCCTTGGAACAATGGCACTGATCTTCAGCAGACTTTGGATATACTTGAGATAGTGGTGTGTTCTGATAGCTTTCATCATAACAGTCGCTGGTGTTGAGAATACTTAGGCAATGACTGTGCCAAATTGGGGTGACCGGATTTAAAATGACATTTTTGAAATTAGCAGAACTAAATGATATTGAAACCAGGTGTTATGGAATCTCAGCGCTGTTGAGCAAGCCAATAACTTCTACAGGCGATCTGCCACCTTCAGTCACAGAGGACAGCCATCATTTTAAGTGGATAATTTAGAGAAATTAAAGTCTGGATTTTTGTAAGAGCCTAATGATGATGAAGAATAAGAGTGAGATTATTTCAACCTTTGGTGTTCTACAAGAGCTTTTGCAAATTGGGAGAAATATGAAATGGTGGGAGGGGGCAGTGATTTTTGCTTCTCGCTGTTCCCCCCACTCACCTCCCAAAATCTCCAAAGGATTGTGGAACTGGTAGTATGATAATACACATTTTGGTATAGGCCTTTAAAATTTTAGGTCACGATATCATAGTCTACTGGAACAAGATATTGGTTCAGGACTATATGCAAAAGCAGCCATGGTTTAGTGTTATGAGCTGCAGTGAACTTTTTCACCCCAAGCCCCACATCCCTTCTGAGAAGACTTTCAAGGGCCGCGTGCTCGTTGTGTGGGGGGTCAGCAACCAAAGTGGGCAGAGCAATCAATGTAAATTTCATCTTTGTGCAACAGGCTAGTTTTTACATAAACTCACAGAACCCTCCATTATCCAGGCAGGCAGGCAGGGAAGAAGTATTATCAGAGTTCGTGTGCACATTTTAGCCAGGCAAAACCACTTGTGGGGTGAAACAGGGCCAGTGAAGGATATGGCCTGAGGAGAAGGGATGTACAGTGGTACCTCAGGTTAAGAAATTATTTCGTTCTGGAGGTCCGTTCTTAACCTGAAACTGTTCTTAACCTGAAGCACCACTTTAGCAAATGGGGCCTCCTGCTGCCGTTGTGCTGCCACTGCACGATTTCTGTTCTCATCCTGAAGCAAAGTTCTTAACCCGAGGTAATATTTCTGGGTTAGCGGAGTCTGTAACCTGAAGCGTATGCAACCTGAAGCGTATGTAACCCGAGGTACCACTGTAGCCTGCATCATCAGAAGGTCAGATAGAGAGGCCTGGCGGTCCCCATTTGGTCTCTTGGGCCTGAGGCTCTCCATCCCTGATCTAGCCCATGGACATGTTTGCATTGCAAAGCCTGTCTTCTGGATTTGCGGTTTTATTTGTTTTATATACTACATGCTGGGTAGCTAGAATACATAGAAATATGCTTTAAGTTCCCATCAGATATTTTCATTAGCTGCTGCTTGGGGTGTGAGGGGAGCTTGCCTAATATGTGTAGCAGATAACGCAGTGATTGTAAAGTAGCCATGTGGATTCATCTGCAATGTGTAGTAATGGTCTCACATTCATCACAAAAGGCATGTTGTTAGAGAACACCATCAGTTCCCTGTTGCGTGGGGATTATAAAAGAATTTTCCTTAGGTGTGCAATTGTAAAGGCTATTCCGTTCATCCTCCTAGGTCTAACTAGAGTTAAGTATAAAACTGTGTCTTCACATTAGCATTGCAGAGAGCTGTGTGCACAGGGAGGAATTTGCGTTGGGCCTGAGGTGTTGTGGCTCCAATTGTTGATGGGTTCAATCCCAGCGGTGATTCATTTCCAGCTGAGTGAGAGTTAACAAGTAGAGATTCATGGCAACTGCAAAGATATCTTTACATTTAATTGGTGGTTCTGTCTGTTGAGATCATGCGATCTTTCCCCCAATTTATTTTACCCAGAGCTCTTGGATAATAAAAACACAAATTGTGAATGCTGCCTCCGCATAGAAAGGTAGAATTAGCCCACTGGAGAAGTTTATTGGTTTGTGTACTGTTTGGTAGTGTTCAGCAGCTAGAGGCTATGTTGTTTTTGCATTTTACAGTACTTTCCTCTTGTAGAGAGGTCAGTGTTGTGAATGGCAAGCACGGCCATTGTGCTATACTGTTAGCTGAAACTCTCCCCTTTCCCCCTTTTTATGAGGAGCTGGGGAAGTGAAATGAAAGTACGCCACATCAGACATTAGCCCGGGTGCTTTTATTTCATGAAGACTCTATGCTAGACTACGGCACGTCTTAGGTTGGAGGCAAACAACATCCAAGAGAACTGGAGACAAATGGCATCTATGCTGCCTGATAGTTTCATCCGGTGTGCATGCTCATCCCTTTATGCAACATTTGTCTGCAGCCTTTAACAGGCTTTGAGGATTTTTGAAGCACTGCCACTACAAAATGCTGGAAATCTGCATGACTGGAGATGACAGTTGGAATAAGCTTGCACTTCGGTTGCGGGGTGAAATGTCTTCAGCCGTACAGTCTGATCTGCAGAGTGTTTGCCCAGATGTATGTCACACGGAGTTCAGCAAGACTTGCCATTTTAAAGTTTAGGATTGAGGCCATGTAGCACAATTCTGTGCATGCTTTGCTCTGGGGCTTACTCCTGAGGTAGGTGCGCATAGGATTGCAGCCTTGGATTCCATACCCTGTATGCAACCCAAGGCACGTATGTTTGCTCCAGATGCATAGTGTGGAATGTGGTTGGAACCAATATTTTTCTGGAAGGAAAGAGTGGTAATTCCAGCCACTATCAGTCCCATGAAGTTTGTGTATAGGGAAAGATGCTCTGAACAGAGGAAGGACAGGCAGCCTGCAGAGTGCACAGGGTCAGGGTATGGAAGGAATTATGGAAGGAACAAGATAAAATGGAGGTTGGGAAAATGGACTGCCCTGTAAGAAATGTTACATTCTAAATCTTTATAACAAGGGAACCGAGTAAAAGTGCTGATGTACATGGGAGCCTGTCAGTTTGAAGTATGAATGCAAGTTCTAGGTATTTTTATGTGTGAGGACTCAGTCCATTTAAAAATGGGAATGAATGAGACTGTCTATAAAAAGTGAAATGACCAAAAATCAGTAAGACTCTTGGTATTAAACTGGAATAAGGAATTATAATGCAGCAGTCTGGCAGCCAATATTTTACTATATAGATATGGAACTATGCAAGTAATTTCCTACTATATCCTTGTTGAGTGAATTATTTTAGAATGGGGCTCTTCTCTAAATAATGAATGATTAATATAAGCACTTTGCCCAAATAATTGTTATAGAACACTGCTATTCTTAAGGATGTATGGGTTTTATGTACCTTGGTTTAAATCCCTTTTTTACACTCAATTTTATTCAGCTTTGTAGTGCCAGAGACATAGAAAAAGAAATATATTATTTGCTTTTCTTGCATTTCAAGTGGATTTTTAGAAGCTGGGAAGGAAAATCATGTTTGGAAAGACCAGGGAACACAATGGATCATTTATTAGGGTTTTCCTCGAGTTTTTCAAAGAATAATTGCACTATGTATTTAAGCTGCATTCAACCGGATCCAATGATACCTCTCATTGGAGGGGATTGCGAGCCAGCTTGTCTCACCTCTGAGGTCTCTTGCTGTCTGTGCAGGGGAATAAATACTGAACAGAATCCACCAGAGTAAAATCAGCCCACTCAGGCCTGTTCCACATGGTCAATTTCCACACAAAATCTGGCAATTGACTGCATGATGTGGACCTAGATACACTGAATTTTGGGTGAATTGCCTCTATTCCAGCATCACACCCTCTGAATGTGGGTGTCCGGGGATGTTTGGGGCGGGCACACTCCCTCACCTCTGATCCAGTCCACTAGAGATTTTCCTCCTAGTTACAGGCACTCTCCTTTTTTAAAGTCATTGTTGTAAATGTCATTTATCCCATGATCAACCTGTCTCAAGTGATCAGATTAGTACAAAAATGGGTGTGAATATGTTAAGTAATTTCAGTAAAAAAGTCAATATTGAGATTTATGGTCATGGAAGGATTGTTGGGAAACAGAAGGATGGGGTTTATTGGAGATGGGTGTAGTTGCTGAAATGGATCTTGCACACACCATTGTGCCATGTAACCTTTTGGTGGAAACTTCTGCTGTTCCAGTAGGAGTGTGACTGGCTAAGCAATCGTCGTGCCAACAAGGCACTCAGTAGCATCTAGTCAAGATAGCTCTCTGCCATCCATTGCTCATTGGCTGCATTTGACTCCTTCATAGGGCCACGCATTCACTGCCCTCCCTAATGCTTGTACCAACATGTTCTGCGCACTGGGCCCAAACCTGTCTGTCTTAAAATCTGCATTCGGCTTCATCTACCCTGAAAAGAGTCTTGACCACTCTGTTGTTTGCCCCTTTTAGTGGCCTTTATCACATCCTTTGCAAGCTGTACATGGCCCGTCTTCTTAGCCACAGTGCATTGATTAGTTTCTTAGCCACAGTTTCTTCAGTTAGTTTCTTAGCCATGGTGCATTGATTAGTGGTACCTCTTCTTGTCACTTCTTGTAACTGCTATCTCAAGGGGTACAAAAAAGAACTGAGATCCAGATGAAAAACGTCTTTACAAAACAACTTCTCCTGGACACAGGGAGAGATCTGGAGATCTACAAACCATATCCTCATCCACCAATATTCTCCCCGGTCTTGAGAGAGTAGGGATGCCACAATTCCTCCTCAGTTGGGTAGGTGGGTGTGGTGTTTTGTGTTAAAACAGTGGACTGTTCCAGAGGGTCTCTGCTGTTGTGGTGTAGTGGTTAAGAGCGGTAGACTCGTAATCTGGGGAACCGGGTTTGCGTCTCCGCTCCTCCACATGCAGCTGCTGGGTGACCTTGGACCAGTCACACTTCTCTGAAGTCTCTCAGCCTCACTCACCTCACAGAGTGTTTGTTGTGGGGGAGGAAGGGAAAGGAGAATGTTAGCCACTTTGAGACTCCTTCGGCTAGTGATAAAGCAGAATATCAAATCCAAACTCTTCTTGGACAAACAGTTTAGCTTTGGAGTTGTGCCAGAGAATGGAGAGCCTAGGAAGTAAGATCTCAAAACCCTGACTATGCGCATTGGCAAGTCCACCTTGCATATAGAATGCATGTAGAAACACAAAGGTCAGAGATTATTGTTTCCGGGTTTGTGAAAACAGAACTTTGGGGTACCACAGAGAGTATAAGTCAAGTGTTTGTGGAGGAGGTCCTAATTTCCCTGAAGCCCTAAGTTGCAAATTACAGTCAATAGTCTCTTCTCGGTGGACAGTACTAAGGGTCATTTTTTCATTGTGGGATTGTACTCTGTGCTGTAAGACATTTAATTTTTTGTTTTTAACCTTGCCGCTTTTACCTGTGTGAATGATCAATTTCGTTTTTTTCAGCAGCTGAGTACCTCTCCCTCTCTATTTTTTTTAAAAAATCACATATAAATGGTTGATTCAATTTATTAAGGTAAATCGAACTCGGTACCTTTTTGGACAGCTCAGTAACTCACGTTATACACCTGCATGTAGACTGCTGCACTTTCAGCATCCAAAGTCATACTTTTCTTTTTGCATATTGCATTGGCTCATACTAACAGTAGCTTTATATCTGTCTCTTAGATTATAAGGAGAGGTTCAAGAAGCCCCGTTTGCTTCTCTCTCCACCCCTAATATTCATAGGGACATCTGTGTGAGTCCAGATGCAAGTGAATAGATGGGGCTTTCAGCTAAAGCCCCCTCTCTCCAGCATCTTGTGAGCAGATCTGATACTTCCTGTGGGCTCTGAAAAGTTCCTACTTTCCACCCTTCAAAATAAAAGAAACCTTCTGTTTAATGGTCGGAGCTACTGAAGGCAGCAAATGAACTTTACCATTGCCTCTCACTAATCGAAACAGTTCTGCATGGTTGTTTGGCTGCATAATACTGCACTATGCAATATCCATTTGGTCTGACTAAAGAACGGGATAACAAGAAATTAATTCACCTTTTGAATCGCCCCTGCTATACTTAGCAGCTGGATACTTCTTTTGCTGCGCTCATTTTGCAAAAGTTGTATCTGTTGTCTTGCCAATCCATTTTTGTTGTTCTTGTGTGATCGTGTTTTTGTGACTGTGTGACATTTTCTTAATATGTGTTTAGCAAGTGATAATAGTTCTGAGTCATGGCTGAGCGTGCCTGGATGTTGGATTTAGTTTTCCCACAGCAAGACTTCATGGCCTGGTACACTGAAATATGAGTCTGCTTACAGTTTCCATGCTGAGGAACAGAAGAATAATGGACCGCAAAACACATTTCACTGCTATTAGCTTTTCAAGCAGATTGAGCTATTCGCCAGGAGAGGGAAAAAGTGCGCTACAGCAATTATGTTTGTATCTGGTCTTTGCCCACTTGCTGTTTCCAAAATGAGATGGCTGTCTTCTTTTTTCCTCTCCCTATGCCCCCACTTCTGTCCTCGGGCAAAGGAGATTGTTTTATTGACAAATGGGAAAGTGTCAATCAATATGAAAGTGGAAGTGCAGAATTAGCCGCATTATCAGAACATAAAGTTGTTTATGTTGTGTGTGGCACACATGTTAAACATGCTCTATCCTGCATGGGCAGATTGACACCGAACTCAGCGAAAATGTTAAAATAAATGATGTAATTAAATAGAAACATGTTAATGTTAACTACCTGCTCACCTTCAGGCGTATTCTAGAAGGGATTGCCAGGATTAATATGTCCTTATGTTATATGCATTCTTACATACAAAGCTGTTACAAAATCCGTGCGCTACCGAACTTTTTATGGTACTAGCAAAACACCTATCACTATGAACTGAGGAAAGAGGAGTGAAATTAGTCTCGTGCTGCTCTGGAGCTGTCTATATGCACAATACCTTTTTCTGTTTTTTAGTGGAAGGTGAGGAGAGGAGGTTTTATCTCAATGAAATGTGTCTTCAGGAGCAGGACTTCAGAAACACAGGAAGCTGCTGCCTTAATCCATCTACCTCAGTATTCTCTACACTTAAGTGGCAGCAGTTCCCCAGGGGCTCAGGGAGTATGTCTCAGGTGTACCTGGACATGCCGTGGATTGAACTTTGAATTTTTTTACATGCAATGTATGTGGTCTGCAGCTGAGCCATGGCCTTTTCAATCTTAACTGTGTGGCCTTTCTGCAATCTACGTGCCCACAGGTGTGAGGGGCAGCCATAGTAAAGGACACTGTTGGGAAGTAGCTAAACCCGGTGATCCAACTTTTGCCCAGGTGAGCTGGTTTTCACTCCCCCACCCCCGAATGATCCTGCTGATTACAGTGGTGCCCCGCAAGTCGAATGCCTCGCAAGACGGAAAACCCGCTAGACGAAAGGGTTTTCCGTTTTGGAGGTGCTTCGCAAAACAAATTTCCTATGGGCTTGCTTCGCAAGACGAAAATGTCTTGCGAGTTCCTGCGGGGTTTTTTTCATTTCCCCCCCTTTTTCTAAGCCGCTAAGCCACTTATCAGCTGATCCGCTAAGCCGCTTATCAGCTGATCCGCTAAGCTGCTTAACAGTTGATCCGCTAAGCCGCTTAACAGTTGATCCGCTAAGCCGCTTAACAGCTGATTCGCTAAACCGCTAATAGCGCTAATCCGCTAAGCCGCTAATGGGCTTGCTTCGCAAGACGAAAAAACCGCAAGACAAAGAGACTCGCGGAATGGATTCTTTTCGTCTTGCGAGGCACCACTGTAGTTGAATTTTGCATATGTGATCTCAAGGCTGAAATCAAGTGATTTCTTGCAGCCCATTCCTGAAAATGTTTTTTTTTTTTTAAAAAAAATATTTATTAAATTCTCCAACATTTCAAAAGGGCGTAGGACATCAATGAAATCAACCAAAGGTCTGCTTAAAAAGGAACGTTTTTGCCTGGTGCCTAAAGGTGTATAATGAAGGTGCCAGGAAAACTTCCCTGGGGTGAGCATTCTACAAATGGGGAGCCACTGCAGAGAAGGCCCTGTTCTCATGTTGCCGCCCTCTGGACCCCACGGGGAGGAGGCACACAAAGAAGGGCCTCAGGAGATGATCTCAGGGTCCGGGTAGGTTTATATAGAAAGAGGTAGTCCTTGAGGTATTGCGGTCCTGAGCCGTTTAAGGCTTTATAGGTCAAAACCAGCACTTTGAATTGGGCCCGGAAAGCAATAGTTAGCCAGTGCAGTCAGACCAGATCGGTGTAACTCTCTTCCTCCGGTAAGCGACCTGGCCACTGAATTCTGTACTAGCTGAAGTTTCTGAACTGTCTTCAGAGGCTGCCCTACGTATTAAGTTCCCTTTACATAAGAAGGGCAGCATTTTTCAAAACAGATGTGCAGACTAATTTTTTGTTGAAAGCTCAGCTTATAAAACGGAAAGAGAAATAAAACTTAACCTGCTGACTTTAGCGTGCTTGTAAGTGCTCTGCTGAGTGTTTGGGCAAGTGATAGCACTTCTCTCTTGAATTCGATTCCGTAGAATTCGCGATGTATGAGTGGGGAGCCTTCAGCTTTCTAGCTGTTCTTTGACTACCACTCCCATCATTCCTGACCATTGGCTATTCTGATGGGATTTGGAGTACAACAACATCTGGAGGGTCACAGGTTTCCCACCTGCGCCCTAAGCTTATGTATAAGCACAGTTGCACTCAGAAATAAGGGTAGAAATAGAAGACAAAAACTTGGAGGAACTTGAATTGAGTTTTCTGATTGTAATCTAGCCCTTTACTATTCAGGGAGAGAGTGCTGAGTTATATTTATACTTCTTTTGGTACAGAACAAAACTTACTTCTCTCTCATACTTTTTTCTTAAAAAAAATTGGATGCTCATAAAACTGAATGTAGACGTGTGTAATTTTAGATTTATTTGAAAAAAAATGCAATATGGTTAAACTCCCCCCCCCCCTTTCAGGGTTTTCCCTTGTGTTGATGCCCTTGTGCATTTGTGATGCACTTGGGAAAAGGCAAGGCCATAAAACTGCAAAATACTGCCTACATATTAATAGCAACTTATTTATGAAGCTTGAATACATTTGGAATGCACAAGGCTTGCACTTCATTACATTTTGATGTGTTTACCATGGCTCCTTTTTTTCTCCCTCCAGGAATTCCAGAAAGGAACTTAATGACATACGATTTGAGTTTACTCCAGGCAGAGGTAAGACTTTTAATTGAAATTATGCTTTTATGGCTCCAAATGGTATTTCGGAAATTGATTTCTGCTTTATAGTTTAATATAAATTAGCTCTGTGAAATCGCTTGTACCAACCAAATGTTTTATATTACGCTACTTAACTGAAACAAAACTAGTGCCAAGTGTGTAAATTTTTAGTGGCATAGTTGTGGAATGTTTTGGTTCAAGGTAGAGGATACTAAAGAGAGAAAGAGAGAGAGGGAAAGAACGAGAAAGAGAGCACTCTTATCAGTCTCTCTGAAAATTAATGTAATGAAGTGCGCAGTTCAAAGCAATCCTGCTGATAACTGACCTCAGAGTTGTACAGCATATGAGTTACTGTGGCATACCAATAAGTGATGGCTATGTAAAAATTGTTAACTGCAGGGCAGAATATAAAGAGTGTGGGAGCCTTGGCAGTGAAGATTCTACTAACTGACCCCCTAGGGTACAATCTAGCAGTTTCAATTGCAGGGAGACACTGCAGCCTTGTAGCTTTTCTCATCTCTGCAGGATGTTTTGCCTAGTGCTGACTCCTTATCGATGTGCCCCAAAGGCACCACATGGGACCATCTTGGGTACTAAGCTTCAGCACAGTTGACTTCTCATTATGAGCACATTTGCGACCCAGGGGGGTGGGGAAGAATTGGCTGCATTGTGTGTCAGGCTGCCATCTATCTCCCAAGTGCCATTGTGGCAACTTGCC
The DNA here is from genome assembly GCF_951804945.1 of Podarcis cretensis. Taxonomy (NCBI): domain Eukaryota; kingdom Metazoa; phylum Chordata; class Lepidosauria; order Squamata; family Lacertidae; genus Podarcis; species Podarcis cretensis. Next base: position 113,080,779 of record NC_137170.1, on the reverse strand, counting down.
TGCATGGCACTGTTCCTGTCATCAGGATTCCTTACTTCGAGGAAGTCTGCGTGTAAGAAAATGGCTCTGGCATTGCGATGCATGAATCTACACTTCCTTGGATTGTTAAAAAGGGAGTCATCTTCTCGTACAGCTTTTCCCATGCTGCCTCTTGCACAATGCCACAGTTGCAGGTTGCCGGTTAAGCTGGTCAATGAAGGCCCGGGCAGTAGTAATAAGATTGTTCAAACGACGTCTCTTTGCTTCAAAGTGGGAGGGGCTGCCAAAGATGGTTCTGGCCATTTGAATCTTCTGAAAAAGTCGGGTGGGGAGGTTGCAAGTTGCTGTTCTAGTAGTTCTAGGACTACTTTTGGATATTAATCGGCCTGCTGGTAAGTTTTTATGCTCACTTATTTTTATTTAATATATTTAAAATGAACTGTTACTTATAGAACTGTTAGCGCTGTAGGGAGATTGCAAGTTTGATTACCTGTTAGGAGTATTTTATTTAGGCTGTTATTTTTGTAAGCTGCCTTTCATGTGGAAAATGTCGCATATAAATAGATTGACTAGGACTGTTTAGGTATTAGGAGCTACATTGAAACCTTAGTGGTTTTGGGTAAGAAAATTCTATTGGGAACACCAAGATCCAGCGGGTGTATTTTTTGTAGCATGTTTGCTTCTAGTGCTGTTAACTTTGGGTGATAATGGCATTTGGTGGTGATATAGTAATTCAGGCCAAGATAGATACTAGCCGGGGGTTGACCCCCTTTTGTTACAAAGGTCCATACAGCACCCCTAATGCCTATTGCTATGGTCAAGCCGTTTGCAGTACTTAAGAACAGAGTCACATTCTCTGCAGAACACATGTCCTTTATCACAAACCCTGGTTCTGATGAAACAAGTATGTAGGGCATGCACCTGCCTTTAAATGCAAGTATGCCAGCAATGCTGTGCAATGTTCGGAAACCTGGAACATTGCATTTGTGATGGGAAGTAGCAGTTTGCACATGGCAGTTCATAGAATCCTAGAATTGTAGAGTTGGAGGGGACCCTGAGGATCATCAAGTCCAACCCACAGCAGTGCAGGAATAAGCAGTTGTCCCATATGGGAATCGAACCTGCAACCTTGACATGATCAGCACCACGCTTTAACCAACTGAGCTATCCAGTTTGCGTTTGCTTCATAAACTGTGGGCCTGCCTTAACAGCGTACACACTTCCAAAAGCCATCTTGATGAACTTAAACACTTTCAATATACAAAATATTACGATGGAAGGCTTTATCCAAAGCTGTTCAAGCTTAACCTTTTCACCAAGTAAACGGTAAACTTGGACTTCATTGCCTGCACAAAAGAGAACGATGCACTCAACAGGGCTTTCCTTTTTGAAGTTTTTGTTGCAGCAAATCTGAGCGCTGAAGACATAAGTCACTTAGGGGAGAAACATACAGCAGCAGCATGTGTTTATATGGCTGCTAGAGCTTCTATGGTGGAAGACCCAGCTATCCACATGCCTCTCTCCTTACATATCCATTTAGGGTTTTTATTTATTGTGGCATCAAGTGCTGCCATGTCATAATACAGGAATATGTTACTTTTAGTTGAGATAACTAAAATGTCGTAGCATTGAAGGGTTACACAGATCATGGAAGTCTTGGAAGACTTATACGCTACTCAGTACCTGTAGGCAGGACTGTATCAATCCTTACATGGGGAGAAAGTTGTCTAGAGTGTTGTCTTTTCCTCCCCAACACTTTTACGTCGAGCCAGTGCAAACACTTGCTTCTGAAGCTGTTCGTGAATTTGGGTCTAGCTGCTCCTTGTGTCCTGAACTGAAAGCTCTTATTAAAAGTGAGGGATGCAAAAAGACCGTGTGGCTCTCAGGCCCTGTTTATTTCATAGGCCCCCTTAACTTTCCTACATTCATTACAATGTGGATACCTAATTACATGGCTGAGGAGGAATTCCACTGGCTTAAACAAAGGAGCTTTATAGGATTGGTGAAGAATTAAACAATTAACCCTGTGCTTTTGAATGTGTGTAGAAAATGAGAGAACTATCAGTGGTGGAGTACATGGTGCCTCTAACAAAAATAAGTTTTGGTTTTAAGCACCCTTTGGTAATGGACGTCCATAGATTAAAATTACTTTTAAAACAAATTTCCCCGGCTTATTGATTTTTGTTTTGTTTTGTCCCCCCCCCCCCAGTTTAATTATGACTAATACATATTCATTTCACGTTCCACACAGACACAGCAGATGGCGTTTCTCAAGAGCTGTTCTCTGCAGGCCTGGTTGACGGCCACGATGTAGTCATAGGTAAATCATGTTTCGTTTTGAAATTACACTGTTGCTGTAACTCAGTATGGTTAAATGGATAAGGGCCCAATCTCTCTTATTCTTTGGTTTTTGCACAAAAAGGACCTGTGTTATCAAAACTTCATTGACTACCATCGATTCTCAAGGGAATCCTCAGCATGATTTCTAATATAAATAAGCAATACGGTACTTCAGTGTGGTTTAACTAAGATATTTTTATTTAGCTTCAGTGATTATCTCTGCCTCCTGGTGGAATTCTTGCTTGTTTGGTAACATAAAATGTTCAGCTTCATTTGGAACTCTTCTGTATCTGTGGTGTTAGGATCTATGCATATGCTTCTAAAAGTATGAGGTTTTCTTCTCTTCTGATCCCCCCCCCCAAAAAAAACACACACACACACCCCACAGCATTTCAGGCTGAGATTTTCACAGAAGTAGGCCTTACAAAAGGCACCAACATATCTTTTGGCCACCAACATCCTGTCCCTAAGAAAAATGAGGTTTCTTTATGGTTCTCATAACCTTCCAGTGTCCCCCATAGACATGAGAAGGAGATCCAGAAAATGAAAGAGAAGAGAGTGTTCAACTTCCTCTGATACAGTGGTGCCTCGCAAGACGAAATTAATCCGTTCCGTGAGGCTCTTCATATAGCGGTTTTTTCGTCTTGCGAAGCAAGCCCATTGACAGCTTAGCGGATTAGCGCTATTAGCGGTTTAGCGGCTTTTAGCGATCAGCTGTTAAGCGGCTTATCAGCGGATCAGCTGATAAGCGGCTTAGCGGCTTAGCGGCTTAGGAAAAGGGGGAAAAAAGGGGAAAAAACCTGCAGGAACTCGCAATACATTTTCGTCTTGCGAAGCAAGCCCATAGAGAAATTTGTTTTGCGAAGCGCCTCCAAAAAGGAAAACCCTTTCGTCTAGCGGGTTTTCCGTCTTGCGAGGCGTTCGTCTTGCGGGGTACCACTGTACAAAGATAGGGCCTATTGGATGAACTCATTAAAGAGGGAAGATTCCCAGTGTCTGCCAAAAATGCATATAAGCTACTTGCTTACGGGTGTGTACGACTTGATTTACTGACATTTCTCCTCACCAAAACAATCTTCTCAGGGGTTTTTTCCTACAGGGATTGCTGTTTAGCTAAATTTATTTTTTTTAGGAAGGAACAGGTTCCATCAGTTCCCAAAGCACCCTGACTGAAAGCAACCGGTACGTTGCAATTCCACTTTTCAGCTGAAGCATGCAGAGAAGCAACCTGTAGATAATAATAATTTATTATTTATACCCCGCCCATCTGGCTGGGTTTGCCCAGCCACTCTGGGCGACTCCCAACAGAATATTAAAAACACGATAAAACATCAAACATTAAAAACGTCCCTAAACAGAGCAGCCTTCAGATGTCTTCTGAAAGTCGGATAGCTGTTTATTTCTTTGACATCTGATGGGAGGGCAGGCGCCACTACTGAGAAGGCCCTCTGCCTGGTTCCCTGTAACCTCACTTCTTGCAGGGAGGGAACCACCAGAAGGCCCTTGGAGCTGGACCTCAGTGTCCGGGCTGAACGATGGGGGTGGAGATGCTCCTTCAGGTATACTGGGCAGAGGCCGTTTAGGGCTTTAAAGGTCAGCACCAAGGCTTTGAATTGTGCCCGGAAACGTACTGGGAACCAATGTAGGTCTTTCAGGACCGGTGTCATGTGGTCTCAGCGGCCACTCCCAGTCACCAGTCATGCTGCTGCATTCTGGATTAGTTGTAGTTTCCAGGTCACCTTCAATGGTAGCCCCACGTAGAGCGTGTTGCAGTAGTCCAAGTGGGAGATAACTAGAGCATGCACCACTCTGGCGAGACAGTCTGCGGGCAGGTAGGGTCTCAGCCTGCGTACCAGATCATAGTGCAGACAAAACTCTCAAGTTCTGTGAAAGCCTTGTGAGATTTGATCTTCCAGTAGGTTTTATAGAATTGTAGAGTTGTAAGGGACTCGGAGGGCCATCTGGTCCAACCCCCTGTAAGGCAGGAATCTCAACTAAAGCATCCATGACAGGTGGCCATCCAACCTCTGCCTAAACACACACACACCTGAAGCTACAGAAGCAGAAAGATACCGTATTTTTCGCCCTATAGGACACACTTTTCCCCCTCCAAAAATGAAGGGGAAATGTGTGTGCGTCCTATGGGGCGAATGCAGGCTTTCGCTGAAGCCTGGAGAGCGAGAGGCATCGGTGCGCACCAACCCCTCGCTCTCCAGGCTTCAGGAAGCTATTCGCAAGCCTTGGGAGCCTGGCGAGAGTGCCCACCGGGCTCCCAAGGCTTGCAGGCAGCAGCCTGCAGCCCGAAGCATGTGGTGCACTGCGGAGCACGCCCCGTGCTTCGGGCAGATGTCTGCAAGCCTTGCGCGCCCGGTTGGAGGTCCCGCCGGGCGCGTCAGGCTCAGGGCGGCAGCCTGTTCTGGGGGTTGGGGTCGGGGGAAGCTCGGGCTTTCCCCGCCCCCAGCCCCGCAAGCTCTCAGAGCAATGCCAAAGCTGCGCGCAGCTTCAGCATCACTCTGGTTCCCGTTCTGGGGGCTGGGGTTGGGGGAAGCTCGGGCTTCCCCCATCCCAGCCCCACACCTGGGGGGAAATAATCCCCCCCCCCCCAAATCTAGGTGCGTCCTATGGGCCGGTGCGTCCTATAGGGCGAAAAATACGGTAATGGTTTGAGATGGTAGGTGGCATTTACCTCTGCCCCTTTTTCTTCCTGTTGCATCAGCCAAGTACTTCATTGAGGGAATCTGGAACAGTGTCCCATAGCACACACCAGACCTGCTGCTTGTCCTCCAAAGCCATTGGGTCATGAGTGTGCTTGCTTTTTAAGTTAGAACCTTTATTCCTGATCCTAACTTTGGTATGTGGGTGAAACGTTCATGTGTAGAGAACTAACCTATCAGGTGACGCCCCCTCCCCCACCACCTGTAGTCAAGTGGTTCAGTCTAGACATAGGTTTTATTACTTAAGTGAGAAATTGAGCCCTCTGGTTCTAATTTAAACCTTTTTGGTGTTGACTGGCTGTCCTTCCCACCAGCCCTAGCCAGCATCGCCCAGTTCTCGGGGATGATGGTAGCTGGAGTCGTACAAACATCTGGAAGGCTACAGATTAAGCACCCCGCCTATATAAATAGGTAACAAAGATGGTAACTGCAACTGGCTTTGACAAGCTGACTGGGAAATCTCTGGTGTAAAATAAATGTAAAATATCATTGAAGGAATTTTCTCCAGTGCCCTCTTCAGCCTATGAAGTTTGTACAGCAAGCTTTGCATTTTGAATTTACTCTGAATATATATATATTTAAGATAATAGGAGGCTTATGCCTTGGTAACCAAGAGGGGTTGAAATATTATATGACATCGACTTCTGGTGAGACTTGAGTAAAGAAGAATTGTTTGTTTAGTCTTTGCGCAATGTGTTTAAAAAGAAAAGGCATAAAAGGTTAACCGAAATAGCGTACTTTAACATAATTTCTCGCCATACTTCAGTCGGATTGGTCAGACACATAAGAGTGAATTTGCTTAAGGATATGAAAATAACAGTATTCTTTCTCTTGAAAAATCCCATAGTGACTTGCTCCATGGCATGGTTTGCCTTCGTAATGTAAAAGTCGCTTGCTTCAGTTTTATATTAAAAGAGAGATCAAAGTGTCTGCATACAGTCTCTGCCTAATTTGCAATGGCATTTGTAGTTAAAGCACAGGAGAATATTGTAAAGCTTCTGAAGACTTGCCACTTCTGCTTTCATCATTTTCCCTGCCTATTTATTTCCCCGTCTTCTACACCTCCGTCTCTTGATACATACATCTAGCTGAAGATGGAATTTAGATGTCTTTTTGCGCAGCTTTCCATCCTGTTCCTTAATGCACTGTGAATCGTTAAGATACGGGAAAGCCATGAAACAGTAACATGCATGGCCAGGGGTATAAAACACAACAGAAACCCTTTTCACAAAGCACTCTCTGTCTCAAAACTTCATGACTCGATCCTTGTTTCAGAAGGCTTTAGGTTGTCTCTCTCTCTCTCTCTCTCTCTCTCTCTCTCTCTCTCTCTTGTATTTTTTTCAAGTTGCTTCTTGGATAAAATAGTGATATTAATTTCCCCACCTATTCTTGATCGCCACTTTGTGTGTTCCTGTCCTTCAAAACCTCGTTCACAAATCACCAGGATTCACTTTAGTATTCCTCAGAGAGAATTTGATAATGTAACGGGGGGCTAAACTAAATTTTGGACAGCAGACCCTCTGTAACATTCTCACAGCTTTTATTTTTTATTTTTTAAGGAAAAGCTGCTGTGGCAGGTGACCATTTTGAGCAGTGAATCAATGCGGGAGAGAAACCATTTGACCCTTTTAGTTTTTCTGCTCAGAACTAGGATTGAAATACAGGAATGTGTGTCTGCACTTGTGCACATCAGAGGTTATTTTTAACCTTATGATGTTTCTGAGCAAAGTGTGGCTTCTCTTCTTAACAGTTAGCTGACAGTGCAATTTGCAGGGATTACTTGCAGGCATTCCCTTGATCTGCACCTCTATCTGCCATTGCGTCCTATCTCAAAACAAAGGTATTGTTGTGTTTCAAACCCAAAGTAGTTTCTTCAGGGGAGATACCTTGAGTTAACAGGAATTGGTTGTCAAATAACATTTCCTGTTTTGATTAAAATATAAGGACTGAAATTTGTCAAGAGCTTCTGCTTCATCTTTCTTCAGTAGTCAGTTTTATGAAAGTGATGGTAGATGTTGACAATGGAGGCACTGATTGATAACTGCCAGGCTAGTATGAAGTGGCACACCTTGATTTTTAATAACCCACACAAGTACTTTATGCTATACTGTGTATGTTTTTCAAGTGTTCTCCCATGACTGCAAACCTGCCTTTTGAGCATCTCTTGTGTGTATTGACGTGGAATGTAGGCTGTGGGAGAGTCTGAACCAGGTTCATAGCCTAGGTTACCGAAGCCCGGCGCCGCTGGAGCGCTGGGTGGCTGGATAACGGATGGAGTACACATGCGCATTCAACTGCCTAATGGCATCTACGTAACCCAGGAGATCACAGCCGTAGAGATAAGAAGAGTCATTTCCTTGTCTGCAGAGGTCACTTCCAGATTCACATGCAGAAGCCGTTTTCAATGGAGCCCACAGCTGTATTGAGGCAGCACTGGCTGTTGAAATTTTGTGCTCCTAACAATTTTGCTCCCAGGGCAACCACCCCTGTGGCCCCTCCACACTATGCCACTCGTCTGAACTGTAGCCAGCACAAGAGTGTTTTGTGGCACCTTTGATGACTAACAGATTTATTATGACATAAGATTTTGTGAGCATGGAAAAATGCACAAGGCACTTCCAGTATTGTATAGAAACTTCTTTAATCAATATCCATGGGTAATATTCAAGTAGGTTTTACTCAGAATAGACCCATTGAAATGAATGACCCTAACAGACATGTTCAGCATGGCTACTTTGAGTAAAACTTGGTTGACTACAAGTTCTGCATACTGTGCTCAAGCTGAAATGTTGTGAAGCTCGCTCTCCCCCCCCCCCCCAGGTCAGCAAAGAAACTTGAACCAAGGCATTTTCATTCTGTGAGTCTCTAATCTGGGCCTACTGTGGCCCTGTTCTTTGGTGAGAGTACTGCTTTTCTTCACCTAGTGCTGCCTCAGCTGGGATCCTTCTTTTCAAGAAAACTTTGGATAAAGGCTGACTGATTGAGTTATTCTGGAAACTAGTTAATCACAAATTCAGTTCCTTCTACTCTTGAAGTGCAGCAGGTTTAATGAACCAACGACTTTCAAATGTCAAAATTAACATAGTAATGGCATCAGATCAATGCAGAAATCAGTATCTTAAAATGCTTGTCAAAGAACACGAAGTAATTTCCAATGGTTTCTTCATACTTCTAAAGCTGGGCTATACCTTATGCTCACCACTGAAAACATGAACGGCCTAGCCTAGCCTAGCCTCTTAAATAACTCCCAGTAATGGGCAGAAATAATAGGAGTGGGGATTGTTCACAATCAAACTCAGAGGAAGGAGGAGCTACCATCTTGTCTTTGTCCATTGTCTGTCTCTACTGCCTCTTTCCGGAGTGGCTAATTTTCCCAAGGATTTGGGAGGATGAGGTCTAGGGACTGTTAAATATGAGACTTCACACCAGGAACGTTGCATCTCTATTTGTTTCTTCATTATAATTTGTTTTTACATATCATAAAACCCATGTGGCACAACTTACTTTTTGATAGATGCTTGAATTTATCACTGGGGGTCATGGGCAGGACTAACCAGGTTTTGTTGGACTCCAGTTCCAACCATCATGGCCAGTGGTCAGGGATGATGGTAGTTGCACAGCATTTGCCCATTTTATCATAATAAAGAGTGAAAGATTGCTTATGTAAGCACATAACTAGAAGAGAAACAGAATTACAATAAGAAATGATTGTCAACACACTGATGTTTTTCTAATAGCCAGAAAACAAAATTACTGTTCGCGTTAAAAGAAAACAGAAGGGACAGGAAGGGAGCAATGACACTTAAAAGCAAACAGTGTTTGTGACTCAAGAGTATTTGACTGCATATGATCAAGCTCAGGCTGGATTGGGGTGGAGCTCATGTCGTATTTGACATGCTGCCTGAAGCATCCTGGTTGCAAAGTTTGCACCATGTTGCTACTGCCACATTTGCAAATACTTTTCACAAGCGTGCTCTAATAAGTATATTCTTAAATGCTGTTAGGGCAGTGGTGGTGATGGTGAACTTGCCACTGGGATGCCACTTGTGATTTCATCCACTACTCTTAGAGCAGACGTACATTTCTTCAAACTGACCAAGACAAGTGCAGCCCAGGGACCATGTATTTTAGGTGCTAGAAAACAGTATCAACACCACCCATCTTCACCATACCAGGCAGCTGACAGCAACAGAAGGGTAATGAAGTTGGTGGTGGGGCACCAGAAGTGACAGGTGAGCTAAATTCAACTTGGTGGGTCACAAGAGATAAAATGAAAGTTTACCTCCTGGGATTAGCATTGAATAGATAAAAGCTGTAGACTCAGGAGTCAGAAGGTGCCAGCTGACTATTATTTTTCTGCTTTTAGAATATATAAAGTTCAGACCTCTTCTTAGTGGGGAGAAAAACCCACACTTTCCCCTTAAAAAATAAATCTATTTCTTCTACTACTTAGCAAGAAAACTAGGCCATATAGATCTTTTTTTAAACTTGCAGTCCTACAGAAGATGATGGTCTTGTGGGTTGTGTGTTAATTACTACCCTGTTGTTTCTCTTTTTAAAGCTATAAATAACATTCTGTTTACCCACTTAATATGCTGGGTTGAAATGGCTATTAAATTATCATAGTCTTCAGAAGTTGAGTGCAAGTGTGCAACTAATACAATATATATTTTCCCGTCTTTCTAAGTCCTGGTCCCTACAAAACAAGCTCTGCGAAAATGTTAGAACAGAAACCATATCGAGATGAAATTTTGCAATTTTTTCTCCATGAGGATCCATCTACAGAGGACAAATATTGAATTAGGACACAAGGAAATAGAGCAGGTGCTTGCCATGCATCTATTGCAATCAAGCGGAAATTTGTGTAATTTGGGGTGCAGCTTCTTACAAGTGCACTATTCTGCTTCTCCTGAATAAATGTATTCAATGATTAACTGTATACCATGTTACTTTCTGTGTACTCCATTTTCTATGCTTTGTTTTCCTCAGTTGCTGCTAATTTACAAAAAATAGTAGATGATCCCAAGGCCTTGAAAACATTAACCTTTAAGCTGGTAAGTACAGTACTGTGGTCAATAAAGTAATGTAATAAATAGAAAACAATTACTGATCTTTTGAGCCAGGTCTTCTTAATTTCTAGTGCTTTATTAGCTGCCTTTCTGCACTGAACATTGACCTTTTCAGCATTTTATTACCCTACACAAACTGAAACAGGAAAGCAGAAAACAGTTTTAATGGTCTCTTTTTTTTGGAAAAAAAACAAACAGTTCACTAACTGGAAAGGGTAATTTGCAGAAAACAGCACTACTTAATTGCGAAGAGAAAAAAACAAACTTGGCATATGTATCCAAAGACTCAACAGCTGCTCTTGAAGTTAAGCGACTATTGATGTCTCAGGTTTATTACTTAGGAAAATAGCCAAGGCTTTCTGATTGGGACCAGCTGAACCAATGGCTCTACAGTATTTTCTATAAAAAGAGCAGAATCTGAAGTATTCTTTGTGGAGGGGACTTGCTGTTGTTTTGTGTTAACAGCGCTGTGCTTGAATTGCAATAAGCACTGCATTGTTCCTGAGATCCAGAGTGCAGTAATAGCATGCCAGCACCACATGTTTAGTCAGATGAAATGGTGGCTTGCACTTCTTACACAGCATGCACTTAGTTGCACAGGCGCTGCTAATTCTCCATGTTCATAAACTTGCAGCTAAACGTGTCAATTCCTTCCTTGGTGCATAGTGGCTTGGATTGTAAGATAAGTTAACTTATTGAGGTTCATAGAAGGAAAATTTGCCTTCCCCTCCGTCCCTCTGCAGCCACCTCAAAAAGCCTCTCCAGAGGACCCATCTAAACAATTTGGGATGGATTGCAAATAGCTCCTACCTGATGTGGGGCGTTTCTCCATTTGTGAGCGATTCTTCCCTTTCCCAGACCCCCACCACACCATTCGATACCGAGGAGCTAATGTTCTCTGCTCTGTTTGCTAAGGGAGAGTGAAAGAAACAAGTGAGATTTATCAGCAAAACTGGAGAGCTCATGGATCACTTGCCAGAAAAACGTGCAGGTAAAAAGTTCCTGCTGCAGAGCCACCATTTTTAGTGATACATTTTGTAGGAGCCAAACTGGGAAACATGGATCTGAAAACTGTTTTCCTATCTTCTAATATTGTAGCTTTAACACGTATATGTCCAGTAATTTAAAATGGATCGCAGCGGTGGTTGTTCTAAAGAAGCGTTCTGGTGGAGCCAATTGACTAAGATCTGTTTAGTTGTGAAAGATAACTCCGACATGTGATAGGAAGCAACTGTAGAATGGCCCAGGTGAGAGGCTGTCATACAAAGCCATCAAATCACAATAACGGTCATTTATGCCAAGGCTGTGTTTGGGAGCCATTGAACCATAGATGTAATTGGTTTGTCGGGGCTATAACGTAATATGGGTGGCATTCAGGTTACTCAAGATAAACATGAAGCCATGATGTAGCAACAGTTGTCTTAGCGATTACACACAGTTCAGAATTTAGTACAATTCTTAGATGTTGAAAGGGGGATTGTGGTGGAGTAGCAGCCACAGTTAAAGCTTGCAATGAGTAGATTTCAGTAAAAAGTGTTTATTATTGGATGTGCTTCTGTATTACATTCTACACAAAAAAACCTCCTTTCAGCTCTTGGAATCAATAATGTACTTCATTTATTCTCATAAATGCAGTGCTTTTGCATTTAAAAAAGGTATTGTCTACATTGGGCTATGAAGATAAGTGCTGCAGAAACTATGGTGGGTTGCAATTTTAGATGCAAAAGAAACACAACTTACTTTCAGATGCTTCCTTTCTATAAGGCTTTGTGGGGAAATGTATGGCCTCATTTAGGAAACAGTGCTTGGGAGGAAACTCTTCAGTTATTTATTATTTTAAAAACGGTGAGCCACTAAGCAGCAAGGAAATTACTATGCTTCTACTATATGTTCTGTTCCCAAATAAGGAAGGAATGAATGAATGAATGAATGAATGAATGAATGAATAAATAAATAAATAAATCCATGATTGCAATTTTACACATAACATGAATTCAAGTGCCAAAATCTTAAGGCACCTTCGCTGCTGTAATCACACACATTTCGCTAACGAAAGCTAGTTGGAAGGCTCTGGGCAAGTGGGTCAAGGGAGCAATTAATGCTTCTGTGGGGAAGGCCTGGCCTGATTGAGACGGCTGTAAGGCATCTTCTCAAGAGGCCCTCCACAGATGCAGAGGTATTAGATAACAGGAGTGTGTTCGTAAGATAATTGAAAGTGTATGTGAGGGCTGGTCGACTCCCGTTGTACCTGAATGTAGTTGATTGTCTATCTAGATCAGTCTCTCTCAACTTTAGGTCCCCAGATGGTGTTGGCCTACAACTCCCATCATCCCTAGCTAGCAGGACCCAGTGGTCAGGGATGATGGGATTTGTAGTCCAATGACATCTGGGAACCCAAGGTTGAAAAAGGCTGACGTAAACAAAGGATGGAAAACTTTTTCTGGTTAGAGGGCCAGATCTTTTATCTCTTCCTACCCCTGGAAAGTCAAAGTTGACAGTTGGGCGGAGCCACTCCTAATAATCACCTGATGTCATAGTGATGTGTCCCTTTGAAGCCCTGATGGTTGGGAGTTTAATGTAAACTGCATGGCTCTCAGAACCTGCCTTGCAATTCTCCCTCTCTTTTAGGCATCCAATAAGAGACATTTGTTTCTTTAGGCAGGCTTATTGAAATAGCTGGTATAAAACCTCAATTGTTCCCGGATTCTTTTTTTAGTTGTGAGATGCTTTTTAAAAACTTCTTAAATTTATATAATATATACTCTTGCTTCTTTTATCTTATTAATGATATTTCATTGAGATAATAACAAAAAAAGTTTTGCTTTTTTTAAAGACAACAACAAAATTCTTTTCTGCCTGCAGTAGATGAAGCCTATTCAAGAATGGCTTAAAATGGATATATTCACAGAACGATTAGGACATGTTAACACTTGGGATCATTGACACAGGGTAGTTAATTGCAGAAGTGCTAAATTTATGTTCTTGACAAATGTATCAGTCTCTGCTGATTTAAAATGTTGGAGAACTGTGGCTTATTTTTCAGCTTGCCATCAATAGGGAGAGGGGAGTGTGTGTCTCCAAGCTGTTGTTTTAATTAGTAATATTGATTCAAAGATCTATTGCATCTTGATAAAACAAATGCGAACTTGAGTTAATGAAGGTCAGCTACATTTGCCCTGTTGCATTTTCCAGGAAATTGGCTAGGGCAGGCTTGGAACAGGGGAGAAGTCCAACGCTGCATATTGAAAGGTCTTGCATTTTGAAACATAAAGAAAATGGTTTGTAGCAGGAGTAGCCAACATAGTACCCTCAAGCTGTCGTTAGTCTACAATGCCTATTGTCCCTAATAATAATAATAATAATAATAATAATAATAATAATAATAATTTATTATTTATACCCCGCCCATCTGCCTGGGTCCCCCCAGCCACTCTGGGTGGCTTCCAACAAAACACCAAAATACAATAACCTATTAAACATTAAAAGCTTCCCTAAACAGGGCTGCCTTTAGATGTCTTCTAAAAGTTTGGTAGTTATTTTTCTCTTTGACATCTGGTGGGAGGGCGTTCCACAGGGCGGGCGCCACTACCGAGAAGGCCCTCTGCCTGGTTCCCTGTAACTTGGTTTCTCACAGCGAGGGAACCTCCAGAAGGCCCTCAGTGCTGGACCTCAGTGTCCGGGCAGAACGATGGAGGTGGAGACGCTCCTTCAGGTATACTGGGCCGTGGCCGTTTTCAGGTATACTGAACCGAGGCAGCTTCAATCACATTAGCTGAAGTTGTTGGGAGCTGGTGCCTTTCACATGCTATGGGCTGTATGTTGGCTATTCCTGGTTTAACTACTAAAGCCTTTTCTCATAAACACACAGGTCCAACCCCCTTTTAACAGGTAGCCGCCGCCTGCTACCCATTCAGGTGTCATGATTCAAGCTACATCCCCCACTCTTGTAGATACCTCTTTGGTAGTGAATATTAGCATGCAAGGGTTTTCTTAACACTTATTGGTGTTAGAAAGTAGGAATAGGAGTAGGATATACCCTGGGCTTTTTTTCTGCTGGAACTCAGTTCCGGTACCTCTCAGGTGGGCACCATTGCCATTCTAAGAGAACAAGGGAGGCATTCGTGGTGAGTATCCTTGCTGTGATAGAGGCCAAAGGCTGCTTGGTTGAACTTAAGGCAAGAGAGATATTTTGCTCCTTGTCTGTATTAGAAGGTGTAAAAAAACATAGTTCTCACCCCCCCAGTAAACTTGTTAAGATGTACAGACGAGGGACTAATATATGCTGGAAATGCTCAGAGGTTGAGGGATCCTTTATCCATATGTGATGGCAGTGTAAACTTGCCCCAAAATTCTGGGGGGTGGTTTATGACGAGCTCAAAAAAATTCTCCAGATCACATTTCCAAAACAGAAACAAAAAGCGGAAGATTTCCAACTAACGATCATTGGAGGTGAGATCCCCACAAAGGCTCATAACTTATTTCTCTACATGGCGGCAGCAGCCAGACTAGTATATGCCAGAAGTTGGAAAGGGGAAAATATCCCACTAAAGAACAATGACTGTATAAACTAAAATAATTTGCAGAACTTGCAAATCTCACAGCCAAAATAAGAAATCAAGATGGAAAAACAAAAAGGGTGAATGGTACAGCTTTGGGGAATATTTTTTAAAAATTTGATACTAAAATCAATCTACAAGTAAGGGTAATTCTATAAACAACAGTTAAACACAACGAAGGAATGGGGGAGAAAACCAGGGTGGAGTAACAAACTGATATGCAGCAAGAGCTAGGTTTGTTAAGAATGCCATGGAATGTAAGGTTAGGAAGTCCGCGCAAAATTTCTGTATAATGGTAAAATGTGCATAAATTGGAAATTGCACATTTTTTTTTAAGTATAATGTGCATTAAATTAAAGAGCATATAGATAGGTATGCCTCAAAACATTATGGCTTGATGCCTATATGATATGCTGTGTATCTGTTAGATGTAACATAATAAAGGGCTTTAAAAATGCTTGCAAAACAAACAAACCATAGTTCTCCTTACACATATTGACATTTTTGTGGGGTTTCCCTCCTGCTGTTTTCCCTCCAGGCTTCTGGCTGTGATGGTACCGAGATCCCTGATGAAGTAAAACTGATTGGGTTTGCTCAGTTAAGTGTCAGCTGATGCCAATCACTTGACCCCCGGTGAAATGGTGAGATTGCGAAGAGGCCAGCTTTACATTGCAAAGGAAAATTTTCAAGCACCACACACTGAATTTCTGCTTCATTCTCTAGCAATTCACCAAGTTGGAACCCAAGCAAAAGTCCACAGCTACACTGCTTCTGCTAACATTCCAAAAGCTACTAAATGTGTCTCTAGCAATCAGTTTGGATTTCCCTTAAGTAAAAAAACAACAAAAACAGACAGATTGGAAATGTGCTCAGGTGGCTATGTATCCATTGGTTACAAAAGGAATTTTCTATCAGAGCTATTCTTTAATTAAAATAATAATGCAGTAATAACTATTTTAGTGGATGATACCAACTCTCTCTTGTTGTATGTAGAAATGAACATAATGGTAAATGCTAGAGTTTATTAGCCAAACTTGAATTCTAGTTTTAAAACCCAACTGTGAATTTTATTTTCCCCTATATTTATGCATTATACATCCTAGTTGTAAGAAATTGATTTCTCCCTCTCCATTTCTTGATTTATGTGCTTATTGCAATTAAACATGTTTGTTTTAAAGAGAGTTTCAGGTTTATCTTTGAAGTATTTGTCACTATCTCTGGTTTCCCCCTTTTTTGAACTGTTGTAGGCATTTAGTTTTGGTTTTGTTTGGTTTGTGTGTCCTTTTAAAATCCGCAAGTGGATTGTCAAGAGTGTGGGAGGTGCCTTGCAGATATTAAATGTTCTAAGACTGTGCCTGAAGCTGGGTGAATCTGAGCTCATCTCATCTCTAGGCCTGCCATGTCTAGATTGCTGAGTAATGAGGAAGATTTATTGTAGCAGAGACTTGAGACAAATATGGCCTACGTTCTGCTTTGTTGGGGGAGTCTACAAGCTGAGACCTTATAAACAGTTGCCATTAAGCTAAAAAATGCCTTTACTTTGCCCATCTCTGATTTGGCTTATCTTTAAGGGATAGGAATTGTTTTATAATGATAAAACTTGAAGAGAATCTGAGCTTTACTTGAAATTCTGCAGAACACCCAGGTGGAGTGCAAATAATAAGAAAGGGCTTTGTGCAATGACTTAAGAGGTAAAAGATACAAAATTCTGTTACAAAACCTTTTTAAATACTTCAGACCGAAGTAGTCATACGCTTAACCTGTGGCATAGATATTTTGGAGCTAGTAAATGTTAGAATGATTCTCTAATCTGAAGCGTATTTTCAGAGAAGTGGGTTTCTTGGATGTTATCATGTTAAACAACTTCCTTGCTAAACTTAGATAAATGGCAGCTCTCTTAACATACTGGGGGGGAATGGCATATGTGTTATTTAAGAGTTATTTATAATGCCTTGTCATAAATGTTTGAGGTGTTCTAGAACCATTTGCATACAACTCATTGTAATTCCATTCCATTCTATTGTTTACACAATGATTACTCAAAGACTGACTGCAGAGGTAAAAGGAAAATAAAAGTGTATTGCACAAATATGTTGTTGACTTTCCTTTAAGGGTGAAGCTACGTTGTATTAAGTCAGAATTCCAAGTAACCGTGAGAGAGGAATAAAAAATTCACCCACCCCAGGTGACTGGTTACTGTCTCCAATTGCTGTTGGTTCAGTGTATATATGGAGCACTTCAAAATGCGCCCCACGTGTTGCACATGCTCAGTTCAAGGATGAGTCAGTCTAGCATCCTAACACTTCTTACCAACCAGAAGCAGTCTGCTTTTCTTCATCTTTATGGTGCCACCTTCATTGTTTTTGCTGCAGCAGACTTAACTCTGGAAGTTAACTCCATTTTCTTTCCATTTCCCGCTTTCCTTGAGTTCGTGTCATTTCTAGTTTTTTAGTAATTAGCAGTCAACCCCTGCACATGTTTAACTGGTGAGAAGCCTCTTTACTTCCATTTTTTCTTTTCTTTTTTGAGTTTTAGTTTTTCAAAAACAAAAACCACTTGTCACCACAGAACAATTGTTTAAAGCTGTTGTGTTAATAAGTACTTGGTTTTCTTTTTCAAAAGCTTTTTTACGGGGAGGAGGCAAGGAATTCTAAAAATCCATTCCTGTGGGCAAGGAAGACCAGAAAAATGGGGGTGTTCCTCTATGGGTGAATAGAGACCATGTGCAGAATTTATACCAGAGCCTGTATACCACCACTATAGAGTAGGTAACAGGCAGGCAGTATTAGAGAGTAATGGTGCAGAGACAAAATGCTAAAGCTATTTAAACATTGCTATGAATGAAAACAGGGTTACTGCCGACTACCTTGAAATAAGAGGAAAAGCTGTTACCTGGCACAGACAAATGATCAAGGAAGAACACAATAAGCTCAGCTGAAGTAAGAGCACTCATAGGAAATCAAACACCTATGGCTTTTTAATGAACCAGTTGACAGCTTTCTGCTGTTCAGTCTCTTCCCCCCCTTTTAAAGTAAAAATCAGAATAGTTTAGATATGTAAGCAGTGACAAAGCACCATAAACATTGCATAAGAAGCCTCTTCACTGCAACTCTATTTATTTATTTATTTATTTATTTATTTATTTATTTATTTATTTCATGTATTTATATACCATCCTCTAAGAAAACAGAGCAGTGTACAGCAGCATAAAAAAACCTTTAAAAGGAATACAGCACAATTGTTAAAATGACTGGCTGCCCAAGACATTTTTTAAACAGTTGCCTAGGTATGTTGGCATAAGGAAGTCTTCCAAGGGTTTCCTGACAGTAAGGTGGTAAGGTAAAGGTAAAGGTACCCCTGCCCATACGGGCCAGTCTTGTCCGACTCTAGGGTTGTGCGCTCATCTCACTTAAGAGGCCGGGAGCTGCCGCTGTCCGAAGACACTTCCGGGTCACGTGGCCAGTGTGACGAAGCTGCATCTGGCGAGCCAGCACCAGCGCCGCACACGGAAACACTGTTTACCTTCCCGCTATAAAGCGGTACCTATTTATCTACTTGCACTTAGGGGTGCTTTCGAACTGCTAGGTAGGCAGGAGCTGGGACCAAAAGACGGGAGCTCACCCCGCTGCGGGGATTCGAACCGCCGATCATACGATCGACAAGGCCTAGGCACTGAGGTTTTACCCACAGCGCCACCCACGTACCTGGGTTCATTGGGGGTAGGAGAAACAAATTGAGCAGCCACTCAGAGAGAACAGCTATTTGCACCTCTTATTTCAGAAAGGAAGTAAACGAGGGTGTCCAGTCTTGGCATCCATTGAAACGTGGGCATGTGTAAGGGGGCACATTCAAAACAGGAGAGGCCAAGCCAGTATAGATGGGAACCAAGTGGGAAGAGCAATCTCTTGTGTAGTATGGATTTCAGGTGAGATATTTACCTTATGCAAGCATCCTGTGAGGTTTTGGTAGATAGCCTGGTGGTGCTTGTGGGTGCCATGTTGGCAGTCCCTGAAACAATTATCCCACAATGCTTTGCAGCACTGTGCTATAAGAAGACTTTGTTAACCCGTGGAAGAGTTCACAGTGCATCACTAATACATTTTTTTCTCCCCGAGCCTCTTTCTATGCAGCATTCCTGCAGAAATAACAGTGGTAGTCACCTGAACTCCTTACATAGTTACTATTGACAGAAGTAGAGGCCACGCTAATACCCAGAGAGTGAGCGCCTGTAATATGAAGTGAAAAGTCAACACCATCTTGGAAAAGTAAACTACAGCAGCTAATGCTCATTCATGCATTAATGATCAATGCAGAGGCGCAAAAGCTTTCAAAGGTTTTCTGAATACATAGAATGAAGCATTGGTATTGTTAAAAGCTGTTCACTTGAATACTAAAAAAGAGGAAAAATAACCAGTAAAGTTGTGTTAACATTAATTTACAAGATTTATATAACTAAGGGAAACTGACGCTGAGGTTGGAAGTGAAGATTGCTTAAACTGCAGGGGGTGGGAATGTGAAACCTTGAGGTGGCAAGATGGTTCACTTCCCAGAATGCAACACCTGAAGCCATTTTATCTAATGCTCAGTGTCTTTACTGAATTTAAACTGAGCTACAGCAGAAAGTTTGCTCAGTTTCACTTGTCAGGGGAAGAATACCCCCCACCCCAGCCGGCCCCACAATTGTAAGAAACAAAAACATTTCATGTTGCATCTTGTTGATTTTGAGTCAGATGCAGTGGTGATTTTGTGTTCACAGACAATGTTTCTGCTCAGTTAAGACAGCTCACCTAATTTTCACATATCAGCCTTCATCAGCCAGGAGCAACATTTGAAGTCCATTGGAGTTTACTGAACATCACAAGTGTACACTGAAGCACACAGGGTGTGTTTTTCTTTGACTTGTCAACAGATAGCAAGTGCTTGTGTAAGCCATGCTTTCCTATGTTATCAACTTGATGCTATAGCAAAAACCCAGAGGCTGAAGAAGGGTTTTGTGGGAAAGCAGCTCTCATGGACCTAACTCTTTGCAAGTGATCATGGGAAACCACATATGACGAATTGAACAATATATGGCCTTTTAAACTCTGTTTGTGGGGTTATTGCTTTTGTTTCTTACTATGCTATATATGGGACGCAGGTGGCGCTGTGGGTTAAAGCCTCAGCGCCTAGGACTTGCCGATCGAAAGGTCGGCGGTTCGAATCCCTGTGGCGGGGTGCGCTCCCGCTGCTCGGTCCCAGCGCCTGCCAACCTAGCAGTTCGAAAGCACCTCCGGGTGCAAGTAGATAAATAGGGACCGCTTACCAGCGGGAAGGTAAACGGCGTTTCCGTGTGCAACTCTGGCTTGCCAGAGCAGCGATGTCACGCTGGCCACGTGACCCGGAAGTGTCTCCGGACAGCGCTGGCCCCTGGCCTCTTAAGTGAGATGGGCGCACAACCCCAGAGTCTGTCAAGACTGGCCCGTACGGGCAGGGGTACCTTTACCTTTACCTTTTATGCTATATATTTTTGTGTTTTTATATTGTTAACTACTTTGTGATCCTTGGAGGAAGGACTGTATAAAAGTTGTTGTTGTTGTTGTTGTTGTTGTTGTTGTTGTTGTTGTTGTTGCTGTTGTCGTCGTCCAGTCTCGGAGTTATCGGCAGATAGTCCTCACCAGGAGCCACAGTGGGGAGAATGAAAATTGGTTTGCTTGAACTGCTAATAGCTTCAAGTATCCTGGAGGAAGTTGTGACAGGAACCCTGAGTGGGACTGATCCTGTTTCAGGGTGAGGAGGATATAGTACAACATCACATTGCAGTTCCTGCATGTATAAAGCAGTATTGAAGGCTGCACAAACCCGTCCTCTCTTAAATTTATCCTGATGTTCTACATGATATGTTATTTGCACTCCTGGTAGTGATATGTTAGGTGTGGTTAGGACGTAAGTTTCTGAGGAAAAATGTGCTTCCAACCATTGACTTAGATCGCAACCGCTGAGAATTCAGAGGTTGGTCCCCCTTCCTGCAGAGCCTTCCATTTGGCAAATTGCACGTGTGTCTGTTTTGCTGTTTGTACATTCTGTGAAGCTCTGATTCTGGACCACACGATTGTCACCAGAGATGATCTCCATTAAACTCGAGCCGTTGTTTTTCTCTGCTCTTTTCCAGTTGCTGGGGGAGTGTCCCACTGAGCACAGTGTTTTTTGTGTGTGGAATTCAGCGATTCAAGTGGGTCTGTGGTAATTCATGAAGCAGAAACCGAAACCCACATAGCTGGTGATAGTAAAGTATACAGCGACTTGCCTCAGAGGCATGAAGTTGAGAGCATGACAGGCAGCTGTACGAGAACGAGAACGGCAATACACAGGAGGAAAAGAGCAACATTAGTAAGCTGGCATTCGAAGGCGAGAAGGCCTTTCAAAGGCCAAATTTACATATCTCACACTGTGAAGGGGAATATCGGTGAGATCACTCTGAGTGACAATCAAAACCGAAAATGTGGACAGCGGCTCGGCTGGTTCATCACAAGCCTACCTCTCTAGTTCAGCTGGGTCTAATGAGCCTGTAGTGCAATTAGCGTAAAATTTGGCCCTGCTGCTTAGCATAAGAATTTAATCAGTCAAGAATGGGATAAAAGGTCAAAAGGAAACAGCCAAACACTTGTACTGCTGTGAATGCATTAGCCTTTCCTTGGCTGTGGTCTTTCTTGTCAGGGCTCCCAATTCCCCTGAGGGCACACACAGTGCCTCAGATTTTGAAAACCTTTGCCAAAATTGCATTATGTGGTCAAATAATCTGCACGGGGCTGCCTGTTTATGCCTTTTCCATGCCCGGTATCTGCTGCTGCACAGACTGACCTGACCTCCTCACAAAGTGTCAGGCTGTGTAATAAATTTTATGTAGGAAACTAACTCCATTTGGGGGGAATAAATGAAAAGTGCAATAGCTCTGACCTGCTTCCCAACCTTTTATTTTAACTCCTAACTGCAGGGGATCTTTGGATTAGTGGTCTCATCATCCCTGATCATTGGCCATGCTGGCTGGAACTGATGGCAAGTGGAAGCACTACGAGAAGGCCTCATTTTTGCCCTATATAATACTTCTTCTGTGTCTATTTTGCCTTTCTTTGGAGGCATCTACAGCTCTGCAAGCAGCCCATATTCCCTCAATGTGAAGGATATTACACTGTGAATAGCCCTAGAAAGGGCTTTTTTTTCAGATGGAACTTTCCGGAACTCAGTTCTGGAACCTCTCAGGTGGGCGCCATTGCCATTCTAAGCAAGAAAGGCATTCATGGTGAGTTCCAACACTTGTTTTTCTTTCATGGCAATTTCCATCACTTCTTTTTCTAGAAAAATAGCACTGGCCCTAGATAACCTGTGAGTTTTGCAGCTGGGCAGGGATTCATATGCAGGACTCCTTAAATCCAAATCGAGTCCTCTAACTGCTACACTATACCGCTGAGCTTTCCAAACTGTGTGTCATGACACGTTAGTGTGTCGGCTGCAGTGTGTATGTGTGCCACACAAACACTCCTTCCAGTCTTATAAGGGGTTAGTTTAACCTCCAGTTTGCTAGTAAAACTGAATTGCTGTGTTAAGAAATGATGCATGTCTTAAAAAGTGTGTCACCAACATGAAAAGATTGGAAAGCTCTCAAAAAGCATCAGCGAATGTCCCAGTTTCAGTCCTCAGCATCTCCAGGTTGGGCTGGGAATGTCCCCTGCCTAAAAACCCTGGGGATTGACAGCCATTTGGAGTAGATAATGTTGAGCCAGAGAGACCGTTGGTCAGACTCAGGAAAAGGCAGCTTCATATGTAGAGCCCGATCCCTTGTGAGGAGATCTGTGTGAAAAGGCACTGGGATTCTGAAAAAGCTGCAGCTGCCCATGCATGGACTCTCAGATCACATATCCAATTTCAGCTGGAATTTCAAGGATGCTCTTGAAAGAGCAGGGAGCTTTGGCAAGGAATCTGTTTTTCTATTCTTCCATTCTCTACATTTACTGACTCTCACATAATATCCTTCATATCCTTAAGTCCTTAACTTCTGTCTAATTTTTATTTCCTCTGGGCAAGTTGAAGAACAGTTGTATAATGACAAGTCTATATAGAAACCTTGCTGCTTTGTGTTTTGTTGTTAGTTTTACTGTATTTAAATTGGTTTCTTTTTAAATGTGAGCTGCTTTGGAGGTCCATTCTGAAAGTGAAAAGTGGCATATATTTTCCAGAATGCCTTCCATCTGCTTAATGTGAAGGTGAAGCGACTGATGGACGTCAGATTAGGTTACACATATACCTAATGCCTGCTAACTGACTCAACTTCTTGCATTATCTGTTGTGCATGCATTTTTTATTTTCTGCTTGTGAAACATTTAATTGTGTTAATGTTGGCTCCCACCACATGGCTGCCCACCATTGTTCTCTAGGTGTGCAGTTTTCACCTTCTCAGAGCCAATCCTGTGAACTACCTTTAATCCAAACATGGATTTGGGGACCCTTTCTAATTTTTCAATCAGATTGGTGGTTGTGAATGATGCAGTTGTGACCCTCCTTAGATTAGACCCTACCCACCTGTTGTGTGTGCTTATAATAGCCACTTTTTAAAAAATTTTGCCATCTTTGCTTTCTGTGATCTCTGCTTTCTCCTCCCTGGATTATAGCCACATGAATGATGCCACCCAGTTAGAGAACTTAACCCGGCAAACCAGGGTAAGGACAGATATTCAGCACTATATCTTCATTCTTCATTCTGTAGACATGTAAGAGCTACTTGTTCTTGAATTTGTGTCCATGAAAGTAGCTTTATTTTCATGCATCATTAGTTCTCTGCTAATGAACTGCAGGATTTGCCCGCCTAAGCAGGAACCGCCCCCCCCCCCTTGCAACCCTGCTTTTTTCCACTGATAGAAAATGTCCTTTGTTTTTACTTGTCTTTCATTTACATGATGGCCCAACTGATTAGATATCCAGATTTAATGGCTGAGCACTGCGACACTCTGTAATTCATTTTGCCACTGTGAATAAACTCAACCTTACAGGGTACATAAAAACTGAGGTTTTATGGCTGTTTTTATGATTGCTGGATTGCTACTTGTCAAGCTTATATGCATAGCCAAGGCAATCAGACCTGCTCAATGAAACCAAGTTAAGTGAGAACTCCCCAATTATGGAAGGCCGGGGCAATGCTGGATCATCATGCAGATGAGACGTTGAAGAGGTTCATTCAGAAAAGCTTATGCCCCAAAGCAAGAAGTCTTCTAAACTGCTGACAGGCGGGGGTTTTTGTACAAAAAAAAGGCCACGTGTGGGTGAATTCTTGCCACCCATTATACAAACATGCCTTTGGAAATGGCATCATTCTGTTATCTCAGTAGGGTACACAGAAGGCCATTATGGCAGCTTATGTGAAGATATGGAGTTATGAGGCAATTAGATACTCCTAGACTATTTTCTGCTCATTCCTCCCCTCCACCTGTTTCCCTGTCTGCCTTACTGTTCAAACCAACATTTCCCCTTTATCTTCTTTTGTTCTACAGTTATTAAATCCATTGAGCTTTCACTGGGGTGTGTTAGAGAGTCAGTATTACTGAGATTTGTATTAAACAATGTAGATAATATTTTATCATGCAATCTACCACACCTCTGCACCTGGTCAGTAGTTGAATGCCCCTCACCACTTGGCAGTTTCATACAAGCTACTCATGGCTCCCTACCCCCGTTTATATATTTTGCTCATTTCCTGTGTCTATGGTTAAATGGCTCCAGAATGCAAGTCTGTTATATCTGTTCCCCTCCCTCCTCCCCCAAAGAGAGTTCTTTCTTTCTGAATTCCTGGGTTTGTTTTCCAGCCTTCATTGGCGGGAAAACAATGTCCTCTTCAGAGTTAAATGGAATTAAGGTAAGTAGGGGAAACATCCTGCAGCCTTGGTTTCCATCTGAAATATTAAAAGATAATCCAGAGGTAATGAAGTGGGCTAAGCCATGATTTATAGGAGGGATTTTAAGTTATTTTAAAGATTAATAGGAAACAAACTATAAATCATCATTCCCACTTGCAAAAGCACTGTGTGGGAGTTGGGACAAATTAATGGTTCGAGGAGAAACTGAAGTGTCTTGTGTTTGTATGCTCATGTGACTGGGGGGGGGAATTGAGAGAGAGAGAACTCATGCTGGGCACAGCAATTTGGGATGCTTTGCTAAAGGAAAGCTTTGTAGCCACTTTCCTGGCTTTCAGTTGATATGCTTTTGCTTTGATGCTAAAAGCCACGTATCAGTCCCGCAATAATAACAAAGGCAGAAAACTCTGCTGTTTCCATATATAATTTTTACTTCTGCAGACTACTGCTAAGAGGAATTACATACACATTTTTTAAAATGAGGGTCCTGGGCTTCTAAACTGGATGTGTGTGTGTACTTGGAATGGGGAAATGGCCTGGTTAGTAACAGGCTTGGTAAAGGTAAAGGGACCCCTGACCATTAGGTCCAGTCATGACCGACTCTGGGGTTGTGGCGCTCATCTCACTTTATTGGCTGAGGGAGCCGGCGTACAGCTTCCGGGTCATGTGGCCAGCATGACTAAGCTGTTTCTGGCGAACCAGAGCAACACACAGAAACACCATTTACCTTCCTGCTGGAGCGGTACCTATTTATCTACTTGCACTTTGATGTGTTTTTGAACTGCTAGGTGGGCAGGAGCTGGGACCGAGCAATGGGAGCTCACCCTGTCGTGGGGATTCGAACCGCCAACCTTCTGATCAGCAAGTCCTAGGCTCTGTGGTTTAACCCACAGCGCCACCTGTGTATCAGGCTTGACTGACTGCCAAATCAACCTGGAAGAACTCATTCTTCCAGGGGAGTGGAAGCCATAGTCTTACGTCAGGGGTTGCCAATGTGCCACCCTCAGGCACACATGTATCAACAGAACAGAACAAAATAGAGTGGAATGGACCCAAACAGAACCTGAAGGCCCCCTCCAAGGCAGGTATGGATGATGGCCATGACAGCTTGGGCTTTTTCAGTGGTGGCCCCTAATTGTGGTAGGTTCTCCCCAAGGAGACCTGCCTGGTGCTGACATTATCAGCTTTTTAACACCAGGCAAAGACATTCTTGTTCTTCCAGGCTGTTGTTTTTTTTAATGTGATTTTTTAGCCTGGTGTTCCATCTTTTGGTAGGGTGGGGAAATGTGCATACAGTGGTACCTTAGGTTAAGAACTTAATTCGTTCTGGAGGTCTGTTCTTAACCTGAAACTGTTCTTAACCTGAGGTACCACTTTAGCTAATGGGGCCTCCTGCCGCCGCCACGCAATTTCTGTTCTCATCCTGAAGCAAAGTTCCTAACCCGAGGTACTATTTTTGGGTTAGCGGAGTCTGTAACCTGAAGCGTCTGTAACCCGAGGTACCACTGTATATCAATTATCTATAGCTATACACGCACATCTATTCTATGTTGTGTTGTTCATGGATGAACACTCATAGTATGTCTGTTTTTTATTTTCCTGGCATTCTTGAATTTTACATCTTTGTAAGTCACTCTTAAGACTCTTGCGAAAAGCTATGAATACATTTACATAATGATGATAAATAAATAAATGCATTCAATAGAGCTTACTGCTGAGCAAATACACAGTTCACCTTTCTCAGCATGTTTGCTTGCCTTGGTGGCCCCTGATCAACTGTTTTCACCTTTCTGAATTAGTGGCATGCGTAATCCCACCCAGTTATGGATCTTCAAACTGTAAACACAACAACACGGTACTATGTTACATAACTAAGCACATTTGGCTACAAGGGGTTACAAGATGATGGAAGTGAGGCCAATATAAATGAATTTGCAAATAAAAAGCTTGACTCCCAAGCAAACAACTGACTCCCGATATCCTTGAGTTGAGTTAGGTCATCAAGGCTTTTGAAAAAATCCATTTATAAGCTATTCAATATATAAACCTGTCTCTTACTCCATTTATAAGCATATCCTAAAGGCTTGGGGGAAGTCCCAACGGGACTTATTAGGAAGCAAGTATTTTATTATTGCAAGCTTACTTTCTGATGTGAAATGAAATCATGTCCGTACCATTGTGGAACTTTCTATCTGGCTCCAATGTAGCCAGCCTCCACATCACATCCTTTGCCAATGAACAGAAGCAGTGGTCACAGGAATTAGAAATCGGATCATGGTTTGGTTGCTCAGTAAGAAAGAAAACATCAAACATACTAAAACCCTATGTGAAACTTAAAAAAACTACATGGCTTCTGGTAGTTATGAGCCACATCGAGTTCCACCTTGATCTATCCAGCTCCAGGCTAGTTACCTTTGGCTGTAGTCTTTGTCTGTTTGCCCCCTGCTAAACTTTCACAATGGTGTTCTACTGCTTTTTTATTCATGTCTCAGGGTATAGCTAGCTACCCCAATGATCCCCAAAGATCCAACAAGAATTATACGTATTCCCATAAAATACACAACAGTCCATAAAATAAGGCCCATTCTGTTCAGAGCAGCCACGTCCATCAGGAAAGAGAAGGGAGCCAATATTTTCTTATTCCTTGAGTTTTCTAGAAAGTTCCGCTCATGTCTTATCTACCACATCCCCAAATGTGTGACCATAGGGAGGATCATTAAACAGCAGCCCTGTTTTTCTGAATATAAATGGAATGAAATCCAGAGATTTGCCTGGGTCAGAACAACATTAAGCATTGACAAATAGGCTGTCTGCTCTCTAGCTTTGCAGCCAGAGGGTGAGATTCCCTCCTGTTTTCTTATGTCTTTGCTGTAAGCACCCAGGCTTACAAAATATGTCCACTAGATTTCAGCCGTTAAGATCATGATAACGTTTTCACAGCCATTTGGTTGCAATATGAATCTTTTAGCATATGCGTGTGTGTGTGTGCAAATATATATATATATATATGCAAATGCCTGCATATGTATGTTAAAGCAACTGCTTGTGGCACAAAAGTGACATCAGCTGAGTGATATTAATGACAAGTTGAAATGAGGCAGGGAAGCATAGATAAAGGTGTGCCTAAAATGCTCTGTCAAATAAAAGTATCATAAATCATCCCTTTCTTCCATTCCAGAACTTCTTTATATTATTCCTATCCCATCCTGCCACTCCATATTGTTGTTGGAATTCGTCTGTCTTGAGAGACCACGCATCTCTGGGGGTGAAGTCAAACCTCTGTGTTAGGAGCACCGAAGTGACCTCCCTGGGGCACAAACAAACCTGGGCAGTGTGTATGGAGGCCCTGGGCTGCTTAGATGACAAGATGCACTGATGAGGTCCAAAGGAAAGCAGAGCAATACATTTGGCACCAGCTTGGCTGCAGGAGTTGCTGGAAGAAGGAGTACAAGATGCCACCCAACCATCTTAGGGACTCCACTCTGGATTTATGTAGGGTTTACTCCTTAGTCTTTCTTCTCCTGAAGATGTCCCGCAAGGCAGTGAAAGTCTAGGATCTGAGTTTTGGATGGACTATCTTCCCAGGTTGATGAGCCCCATCTGCCCCTTACTTCCTTCTACTGCATATTCAGAAACCTCCTTCTTGACTGTTGGACCCACTATTGGTCTTATCTACTCAGTCCGCTGGAGCCATTCTTCACATGCAGGGGAAGTCCCTGACTTACCAAGGGTAAACCTCACCTGGTTTAGCCACCCAGTGGAAGCCATTATAGGAGCTACAGGTGACAGCTGAGTGCAGGGAGGGGACTAAAGGTGGACAAACTACCCTAGAAGAAGCGCAATGTGTTCCCCACCAACAATACTAACCCTCCCCTAACACTCCATGCACCCCATACCATACTGTGACCCACAGAAAATAACCAAGCATCAGTAGCACATTTTGCTTTTAGCCTAAAAATGTCAACAGTAAAATGTGAACTATTTCACTCTGCATCACTTTAAAGTTGAGAAGTTAAGTATCCAGTCACCATGCATGGTACTCTTACAAAGTTCTGGAAGCTTCTAGACAGTTGCTCCACTGTATTTAAAAGTAAAACCCAAATTCTTCTGAGTATCAGTCATTCTTACTCCTGTCAACCTCAGAATATACACAGGAGGGTTTGAATCTTTAACTTCATCCTGATCAGAATATGTTCATCTGTTCAGGCTCTCCAAATTGTGGTCTGAAGCACAGCAAATAGCAAATATCTTACCCCCTGCCAGCTGTCTTTTCAAAATGGTGGCCATACCTGTGTACTTATTTCAGAACACGCACACCCCACACATTGTACACTAAATAAATAAATTGGGTACATTATAAAACTGATGGGAAAGTATTTTGATGTGATGCATGCTTGGACAAACACATCAGCATTTTGGCCCCTTCTGTGAACTATTAAATTTGGTGGTATGCACAGATGCAATAACCAAGTAAATTAAATGTGATTTGCTGGATTCCAGCAGTCATCTCATTTTCCTCTCCAGGGCATTTTCAGTTGTTAGTCCTATATGTATTTGTGACACTTTGTGAGTATCTCAGCAATAATTTCTTACTTCCATTTCCCCCTTGCTCTGAATTACAGAGCATCTATACTCACTTGGTGGTACTTAACTTTGTTTATCTGTGAGAGATGAAACTTACCTAACTTTAATCTCTGACAATTTTTTCTCCTTTTTCTGCTACCTTATTCTCCGTAATGACCAATTTAATTTTCTCATTAGAGCCATTGTATTTTATTAGCACTCCCCAGCATTTCATTTACTAGCGCCTGTGGAGACACAAACAATCAGTATGGATTCCCTCTCAAAATTAAAACTACCCACATCTCGATAACAATCTCTACACAGATCTCCAGAGATTCCTTGCACTCCTGTGTGACTGAATTCTTCTTCTTCCTTTAAAAGTTTCCATGGCTGAGATTCAGTTGCAACCACTGTGTTGTTTATGTTCTTTTTCAAAATATTCCTCTGCTCCTTGGAAGTATGTGCCCTATGGTTCTCATCACCACTTCTAGGTTGGAAAGAGGGACTATGGACTCCCCTTCTTGGGATGTCTCCAGTTTAAGCCTGGACAACAGGTGTTTTCCCGTGAATGGGAATGAGTCCCACTCAACACAGTGAGGCTTACTTATGAGTGGCTTCCAACATATATAAAAACATAACAAAACATTACACATGAAAAAGCTTCCCTATACAGGGCTGCCTTCAGATGTCTTCTAAAGGTTATACAGTTACTCATCTCCTTGACATCTGATGGGATGGTGTTCCACAGAGTGGGTGCTACTACTGAGAAGGCCCCCTCTCTGGTTCCCTGTAACCTCACTTCTCGTGGTGAGGGAACGGCCAGAAGGCCCTTGGTACTGGATCTCAGTATCCAGGCTTATTCACAGCTGGTCCAGCAAAATGCTGTGATGGGTGATATCAAAAGCTGCTGAGGGATCAAAGAGAAGCAAAAGCCCCAAATGGGAAGCATACCATTAAAATAAGGGAAAATAAGATGAAATGTGAGTACATAACTCAGGGGCTTCTGTTTTTAAAATGCACTGTAACCCATAAGAGCAATTCAGTGAATGACAAACTTTGCTGGTGTGTGTAAATTCAAATAAAATAGATTTCTATGTGAATGTATTGTGGTGTGTTTTTGAAAAGCTACTTGAGAACTACTAGGTACAAATGTTTACTTAGATGCCTGTCGCCGTACGTGATTATCCAGACAAGTGCTTGAGAAGAATTGCAATATGAATCGCAAATAATTGTCAAGGAGCTGCCAACGATCTAAGCAGAGCCCTGCATTTGAAAGTAATGCACAATCAGTGATGTAGTTCAAATGGATCTGTGCTGGGAAAATTCTCTCCTGTCTCTCTTACCACTAGGTAGAATTTCAAACATGCCATTGGCTCTTCTCATTCATAGCCTTGCCATGACAATGTGGGTTTTTTTCTGGAAGCTGCAACTAGTGCAGAATAAGGGCAGGGTTGCTAAAGGCAGTGGCTGGCCATGTAACTGTGGAATATTGGCAATACAGTCAAACCAGCAATGCATGTTTTGCTAGATAGGCACATGATAGGAGCGGAAGCTCAAAGAGTTTCCCTCTAAGTTCGCTTGCTAGAGAGAACTCTGAGAGCCATTGCCACTGTGCTCTGATAGGGGGAGTATGTAGCCATATATAATCTCACCTGGCTAGGCTCTTTCCTCTTTGACCTCATTGCAGTAATGTAGAACACCTGCATGTCTGAGCTCCACAGCTGAGACACCATTTTAAATTAGACTAAAGCATGTCTTTGTAACTAGATTACCATTTTAAGCCTGCCTGTACAAAGCTGCTGTTATCGATTACTCTTCAACAAGTATTCTGAGTGAGTAAATGCTATTTTTACCTTTGAAAAGGCTGTGTGATGACTGCTTTAAGGGGGGGAGAAATACCAGGATAATCATCTGCCTTAAAGCATCCTTAAACTAAAAGGCTAAAACCAGCCTATCTAAGCTTCCCTTTTAAGCTGCAAAGGGTTGCACTCTGCTCAATTCACAAACATGGGGAAGGAAGGATAATTTCTAACAAATGCATTCTCTCGTACCATCTATACACATGCCAACAATAACACCATTATTAAAAGAACTGCACTGCCTGCCAGTTTGCTAGCAGGCCATGTTTAAGCTTTTGGTATTAACGTATAAAGCCCTTAACAACTTGGGACTAGCTTATGTGAAGGAACCCTAACCTTCTGCCACATAGAACCTGTCCATTCATTAAAGTCAGGGCTTTTTTACAGCCGGAACTCAGTTCTGGCACCTCCAGTGGGCGCCATTGCCATTCTAAGAGAATGAAGGAGGTGCTCATGGTGAGCCCCAGCACCTCTTTTTCTAGAAAAATTGCACTGATTAAAGTCATCAGTTGAAGCACTCCTGACTCTGCCACACTCTGCAAAAGTTCATTTTGCAGCAAAGGGATGTGGGTGGTGCTGTGGGTTAAACCACAGAGCCTAGGGCTTGCCGATCAGACAGTCGGCGGTTCGAATCCCCATGATGGGGTGAGCTCCCGTTGCTCGGTCTCAGCTCCTGCCAACCTAGCAGTTCAAAAGCACGTCAAAGTGCAAGTAGATAAATAGGTACCGCTCCAGCGGGAAGGTAAATGGCGTTTCCGTGTGCTGCTCTTGTTCGCCAGAAGTGGCTTAGTCATGCTGGCCACATGACCCAGAAGCTGTACGCCAGTTCCCTTGGCCAATAAAGCGAGATGAGCGCCACAACCCCAGAGTCGGTCACGACTGGACCTAATGGTCAGGGGTCCCTTTACCTTTACCTTTACCTTTACTGTAGGTGGAGGATCTTTCAACCTCCCCTCAGAAATACAGTGGTGCCCCGCAAGACGAATGCCTCGCAAGATGAAAAACTCGCTAGACGAAAGAGTTTTCCGTTTTTTGAGTCGTTCCGCAAGACAAATTTCCCTATGGGCTTGCTTTGCAAGACAAAACGTCTTGCGAGTTCTTGCGAGTATGTTTCCTTTTTCTTAAAGCCGCTAAGCCGCTAAGCCATTAATAGCCGCTAAGCCGCTAATAGCCGTGCTTCGCAAGATGAAAAAACCGCAAGACAAAGAGACTCGCGGAACGGATTAATTTCGTCTTGCGAGGCACCACTGTAAGGTGAGTGCCAACAGTTCGCTGCGTGCTAAAAACTTGCCTGTATACTGAATCGTTTGCGGTCTGTTGGCCATTTCTTCTAACATCTGTGCTGACTGAGGCTGCATACACACCATGCGTTTGAAGTATATTTAAAGCATGTATTATCTCTCACTGAGCTACAATTCCCAGCACCCATAACTACAGTGCCCAGAATTATTTTGGGGGGAAGCCATGCACCTTAATTGGGCTTTCAGTGTATGGTGTATACTCAGGCTGTTTTACTGGAATGGCTTTTATTGAAAACCACCTTGAGATGTTTTCAAAAAAGCGTCTCCAACTAACTGACTGACTGACAGACTGACTAAATGCCTTTTGAATTACGAGAAAGGGAGAGGTAAATATCTATTCGTATCTCTCTCTCTCTCTCTCTCTCTCTCTCTCTCTCCACATAATGCTGGAAAACCTCGCTCCAGAGCATGATTTGGGATAACTAGCCACTTATAACCAACAATCTTAAGTCTAATTAATGCATGAAGGGGTTAAGACCATAGAATAAGCCGTCCTGCCAGGCTTAGCCAATGTCACCCCCCCCCCCCGCTCACCTTGGGAGGAATGGCTATCAAGCTCTTTGTTCTTTCATTCCATTATGAGAACTCATATGAATAAGGAGGTCTGAGGTGGTTGCTTCAAGTTTAGACTGTGCGGCTGACAGAAGCCATCTTTGTGATTCTATACAAATGATTTAGAAACTCTAACCACTTTGGAACCTAAGTTTTACTGCCTGTGTTTTCTGACTGCTGTGTGGAAAAGCACACAAATCTGACCTTTGAAGAGTTTGTAAGCAAAACCTTTTTTTAAATTTACCAAATGTGTGGTAGAGGGGAATCTTGGAAGCAACTCAGAAGGGGGCACAGTGGTACCTCTGGTTGCGAACGGGATCTGTTCCGGAGGCCCGTTCGCAACATGAATAGAATGTAACCCGCAGCAGCGCGTCTGCGCAGGCGCGGGTTGCGATTCGTCGCTTCTGCACATGCGCGTGACATCATTTTGCACATCTGCGCGAGCGACGTAACCCGTAAGTATCCTTTCCCGGTGTTTCCGGGTTGCCGCGGGACGCAACCTGAAAAAACGTATCATGAAGCAAATGTAACATGAAGTATGACTATTTGAAAGGTCCAATAACCTAATTTCCATGTGTTACTTTGCTGCATATTTTGTGATTTTAAATATCTGCTGGGGTTCTCTCACCAAAGAGTACATGCACCAGACCCGGATCTTAGGCATCCAGGAAGTCTCCTTTAATTGTACCTAAATTTTTTTTTTTAACCAAAATCCAACATAAGCTTGGGCAACTTTTTGTCTGTGGAGGACTGCATCCCCTTGGGGAATATTTGTCAGGGACTGCATGACATGTGTAGAAAGAGTCAAAGACAAGTGTGGATGGGGCTACTCCTTTTCTTCTCACTTTCTGTGATCCCCTTTCTCTGATTGTCGAGTAGGTAATTCTGTTTTTAATAAAGTTTTATTATACGTTTTATCCTTGTTCTTTTTAAAATAGAGGAAACTGAAAAATCCCTCCTCAAAGTTTGGATTGCTTTTTAGTTTTCATTGTGCTTTTCAATCTGTAGACATCAAATAAATTACGTCTGGTGTATCATCTGCAAAAAGTCTCTTAGTAGAATCTCTGAACCATTATGTAATTTATTGAACTTAATTAACACAAGCCAATATTTTACATAAGTAATTAAATGAGTTGAAAGTGTTGCACGACTCTCCCATCTGTTGGAAGCAACAGCTAAATTGCAGTACAAATTAAAACACATAGTGTATGTCTTCCATGTGTGACTATATACCATTTTTGACTATGTGTCTATTTACATATAAATTATGCTATTGAAATGCCTCGCAGTATATATATTCCTTATTGGGGCCCATTAGTTTTATTCCTGACTGTAGAAATGCTGATTCCAAGGAATATGGCGGTAAACAATAGAGCTTAAGGACCATTTAAACCAGCCTAACCTCCACCTTGACATCTGTTGAACTGTAGCTCATGGATTACTGTCGCCTTTTAAAGGTGCACCTGCCCATTGATCCTCCTGATTATATGCACCTCACATTTGCCCTCTATATTGTTTTGAAAAGCATCACTAAGCTGGTCTCATCAAACTACTCGTAAATTGTCAGATGAACTTTGCAAAATTTAGCCGTTACTGAAGAAGATTAGTATCTATCATTAAAGTACCATGGAGTCATGCCAGTTTCACTGCCCATTCAGAATAACATTTAGGGAATAATACATTTGGTGGATTTTTCTCTCAGTGTAGAGGGCACTCAAATGTCAAGTTGTTGTTGTTTAGTCGTTCAGTCAAGTATCTATCCACTATGTTTGTGTTCTGGCCTTCCCCAAAGCAGGGTTGTCCGTCCATCTTAAAACAAAATGGAAGCTTATAAACAGTTGTACTCGTTGCTATTTTTCTAGAAAAAGAGGTGCCAGAACTCACCATGAGAACTCTCCCTTCTTCTCTTAGAATGGCAATGATGCCCACCAGAGGGATGTCAGAGTTGTGAGCTCTGGCTAAAAACACACACCCTGTTTGTACTTCAGAATGGTCTCAAAAATATAAGAAAGCATTTCAGGCTGGAAAAATAAGAGCATTGGAAGATGAGGATCATGAAAACTAAAAAGATGGGGCATGGTGTCCAGATTCAACAATGTCACTAAACCTTGAAATACAGTGGTACCTTGGGTTACATACGCTTCAGGTTACATACGCTTCAGGTTACAGACTCCGCTAACCCAGAAATAGTACCTCAGATTAAGAACTTTGCTTCAGGCTGAGAACAGAAATCGTGCTCCGGTGGCACGGCGGCAGCAGGAGGCCCCATTAGCTAAAGTGGTGCTTCAGGTTGAGAACAGTTTCAGGTTAAGAACGGACCTCCGGAACGAATTAAGTACTTAACCCGAGGTACCACTGTATACCTTGACACCTGCCAATATTCCCTCCTTGTTCAAGGCTAGTATTGGGATTTCGATGGAAAAATCTGTTTTCCTACATAGCAGCAGCACAGGTTTGCTGCATTCTCTGCAAGGTATATCTCAGCTTCCGCTGCATCTGGATTGAGTAAACTATGGGCAGTGAAGAGGTACAGGGAGAACTTAGATTTAGTTCTCATCTGAAGGTGAACCTACCTCATCCACTCTCTCTGAAACAATACACAAATTGAAAGAACAGCCATCCACAACAGGCACTTTCCTGAATTTTGCAATGCAGTTCTCCAGCCAAGCAATGTTTTCAGAAATGCACAGTCTAGGGTAAACTGCATTTTAAATGCATATGTTGGTGAAAATTGCTTTTTAAAACTGTATATTGGGCAAAATTTCATTAAAAAGGTATATTTTGGGAGAAATTTGCACTAAAATTTCCAAGAGAACATAAAAAATAAATTCATAACCAACATAGAAATGTGGAGAACTGAATTTAAGACTGGGAAAATTAGAAATGGAGGGGAAGTGAAATGGACAGGTTTTCCATCCCTTGGTCCTGTGTTGCTCATGCTGAGTGACTGATGACCCATTGTACTTCCAAGGCAGCATCTAGAGTAAAAGATATGAGTGTGGTACAGTAATTTAATCAGCTGCAACTCCTCAGACAGCCAGTCAGAGAACAGTGACGCTGGGATGATCAAGAGGGGATCACAGCTGGATTTCAAGCTGCTGTGGCAGCGAAATAAAGAAACAAAAAAATCCATGGGGAAGGTGGACAACTTAAAGAAGGTGCTTCATTGACTATGCAAAAGCCTTTGACTGTGTCGACCATGGCAAACTATGGCAAGTTCTTAAAGAAATGGGAGTGCCTGATCACCTCATCTATCTCCTGAAAAATCTCTATGTGGGACAAGAAGCTACAGTTAGAACTGGATATGGAACAACTGACTGGTTCAAAATTGGGAAAGGAGTACGACAAGGCTGCATTTTGTCTCCCTGCTTATTTAACTTATATGCAGAATTCATCATGCAAAAGGCTGGGCTGGATGAATCCCTAGCCGGAATTAAGATTGCCGGAAGAAATATCAACAACCTCAGATATGCAGATGACACAACCTTGATGGCAGAAAGTGAGGAGGAATTAAAGAACCTTTTATTGAGGGTGAAAGAGGAGAGTGCAAAATATGGTCTGAAGCTCAACATCAAAAAAACGAAGATCATGGCTACTGGTCCCATCACCTCCTGGCAAATAGAAGGGGAAGAAATGGAGGCAGTGAGAGATTTTACTTTCTTGGGCTCCATGATCACTGCAGATGGTGACAGCAGCCACGAAATTAAAAGACGCCTGCTTCTTGGGAGAAGGGCAATGACAGGCCTAGACAGCATCTTGAGAAGTAGAGACATCACCTTGCCAACAAAGGTCCGTATAGTTAAAGCTATGGTTTTCCCAGTAGTGATGTATGGAAGTGAGAGCTGGACCATAAAGAAGGCTGATCGCCGAAGAATTGATGCTTTTGAATTATGGTGCTGGAGGAGACTCTTGAGAGTCCCATGGACTGCAAGAAGATCAAACCTCTCCATTCTGAAGGAAATCAGCCCTGAGTGCTCACTGGAAGGACAGATTGTGAAGCTGAGGCTCCAGTACTTTGGCCACCTCATGAGACGAGAAGAATCCCTGGAGAAGACCCTGATGTTGGGAAAGATGGAGGGCACAAGGAGAAGGGGGCGACAGAGGACGAGATGGTTGGATAGTGTTTTCGAGGTTACCAGCATGAGTCTGACCAAGCTGCAGGGGGCAGTGGAGGACAGGAGTGCCTGGCGTTCTCTGGTCCATGGGGTCACGAAGAGTCGGACACGACTAAACGACTAAACAACAACAACAAAACCAGACAGGGAGATAATAGCCTGCCCTCTGAACTGACCTGCACAAAACTCTATTTGTGCTTGTTAGCTCAGGTCAGGACTGGCCTCTGTGTCAGAAGCCCATTAACAAACTGGACACAGCTCAGAGGGCAACAGCCAAGAAGCCATTTCTGCTTCCTCTTTTCTTTCCAGTGGCAAGTCTGAGTGTGGTAATATTACTCCCAGCAGGTTTTGGACCTTTTTCTTATTTTATAGCAGGGGGTGGGATGAGGGAGGCCTAGCTTTCTGCTGAGGGGATAAATCTGTAACTCTACTAATTACGGGCATGGATGCGAGCTCCCTTGGTTCAATGCTGTTGGATAATGCTGTTGTTGCTTTGCAATGTTGTGTGTGAATGAATGAATGGGTGTGCATTATGTGTGGGAATGGATATATGTAGGTGTTATGTGTGGATTCTTATGAATTCTGTGGATTCTGTGTGTTGGAATGAGTGTGTGTGTGTGTATAAATGGATAAGAACCCACCTTTTCCTGTAAGGGGGAGAGTTAGAAAAATTATACACCCCACAATTCCCTTCTACGATACAGTGCCTGAAGGCAAAGGAATCCCAGGTTCATACTTCCTGCCAATCGTGGCACATCCACCATGCTTATCAAAGCATGCTGCAGACTCACACAAAGCTTTTATCCAAGGTTGCCTCTGCTTGCTGATTTAAATCCACAGAGGGAACCTTCACGAATCCTCTGCTGTTGTTTCCACAAAATATGAACCCTCCTGAAGCAGGCCATCTGGCCCGGCATCCTGTTTCTCACAGTGGCCAATTAGATGCCATGGGGAATCAGACAAGCAGGATCTGAGTACAACAACACTTTTCCTGCATGTGATTCCTAGCAACTGGCGTTCAGAGGTATTCTGCCTCTGTATTGGAAGTTGTATATAGCTATCATGGCTAGTAGGCGTTGATAGCCTAATCCATGGGTAGGCAAACTAAGGCCTGGGGGCCAGATGCGGCCCAATTGCCTTCTCAGTCCGGCCCATGGACGGTCCGGGAATCAGCATGTTTTTACATGAGTAGAATGTGTCATTTTCTTTAAAATGCATCTCTGGGTTATTTGTGGGGCATAGGAATTCGTTAACCCCCCCAAAAAAAATATAGTCTGGCCCCCCACATGGTCTGAGGGACAGCGGACCGGCCCCCTGCTGAAAAAGTTTGCTGACCCCTGGCCTAATCCTCTTTTAAAACAATCCAGTGAGCTACAGGAAGGCTCAGGTCACTGCAAGCAGCATGGCAGTTACATAGCTGGTATAATATCGAATAAACAGACTTTTTGTTGTAAGGAAGCTAAATGTGTTTTTTAACCTTCTGCACAAGCACAAGCGGCAGCTGTGCCGACTGCCTCCACCAGCTTTCTGAGTAGTCTTTTCTTCAATTTCACAAATGTCTATTTTTAAGTCCAAAGGTTGGCAGGTATTGTTCAGGGCAAAGTTTTTCATTGCATGCATATTCTTTCGAGGCAGACATACTCCCCTGAGAGACCTCGTTTCAGTACTTTTAAGAATTATATTGGCTTCTTGTGCAGTACTGTGGATACATTGGGAGATCTATGACAATTAACCAAATGAGAAAATAGAGTGCTTGTAATTAAGATAATCAAGCTCAGGAAAAACCCACCCTCCTAATACTAATAGCCATGCAGCTTTAAGCTGTACATTAATTAAACCCTGGATAACAGTTACAGTCACTCACAGGCAATTTGGGGGAGAGAAAAAAATATGCAAGATCTGTGGCATGGAGAGAAAACTTCTGCAAAAACACATCTACTTCTTCTTTTGCGATCACTCGTAGCTGAGTAAGATATAAACACGGTTTTAACAATGAGTCTGTAAGTGACTGTGGAGGCCAGTTCTGGATCCACACGTCCTTCCACAATGGGGACATTGGTTTCTGGGTGGGAGTTGATCACAGTGTGGATTTGCCAAGCGTGCCTTCCTCTTAGCACGTTTCTCCCTTGCGTCCTGAGTCTGAGTGTCTTCAAAGCCCATGACACACTGCCCCGACTTTATCTGCATTTTAAGCAGTTGCCAGGATGATTTAATGTGCTTTTTGCTTAAGGCCATCTTCCTGCAAGAGCAATGAATGTGCCCAACATATGTTTCTTATCTGCAATTCTGTTTTGAAGCCTATATATGTGGCACAATCCCAGCCTCTCCTCGTTGATCTAGAGGCTCTGATCTGCTCCTGATAGGATGATAAAATACAACAGGAGATTTGTGTGAATGGTGTATGATCTCTGCTCTTTTGAATCTGCTCATCCCAAGGAAGAGCCCATTTCTCTGCTGCATCTGATCATGCCAAAACATGGCAGTACTTGCTCCAACCTGCAATGGCATCTCCATCCATGTCAAAGGAAGGGGCAACTTTGCACTCACAAAAATGTGTTCGTGCTGCATGGAGATGTCCTCTCCTATGAAGTACTTGGATCACAGGGCTCTGGATATATATGGCAGTGAGCATGGGCGAAGCTACATTTGTTTGAGTATTATTATTATTATTATTATTATTATTATTATTATTATTTTGCAGCACTGGAAATTTACCAGTGCGTCAGAAGAAATTCATCACTTTAGGAGGACTAAGATACAGAATAACTGTAAAAAATACAGGGGAGAATAATAATAAATTTTATTATTTATACCCCACCCATCTGGCTGGGTTTCCCCAGCTATTCTGGGCTGCTTCCAGCAAAATATAAAAAATATATTAAAATGTCAGACATTAAAAACTTCCCAATACAGGGCTACCTTCAGATGTCTTCTAAAAGTTGTGTAGTTCCTTATCTCTTTGACATCTGATGGGAGGGCATTCCACAGAGAGGGCACCACTGCCCAGAAGGCCCTCTGCCTGGTTCCCTGTAACTTCACTTCTCACAGTGAGGGAACCGCCAGAAGGCCCTTGGAGCTGGACCTCAGTGTCTGGGCTGAATGATGGGGGTGGAGACGCTCCTTCAGGTATACTGGGCCAAGGCCATTTAGGGCTAAAGATCAGCACCAACACTTTGAATTGTGCTTGGAAACAACTGGGAATCAGTGAAGATCCTTTAGGACCTGTGTTATATGGTCCCAGCGGCTACTCCAGGACCACATGTAAAAGAAACATGTAAGATAAACATAGTGATCAGCAGAGTGTATTTAATGGGTACAGCAAGCTCCAAATTCTAACAAAGATGTGCAGGTAGCCAGCAGGCAGTGCAATAAAGGGGTAAACAGGAAGCCTTGACAGTTATTTAAATATGAAGCAATTGCATTATCCATTGTTAAAAGAAGCCCCTCAAGCAGTGAGTTTATTACTGAGAAAAAAAGAAAAAGATAAAAAAAAAATGAAGGAAGATGGATCTTTTTGGTTTCTCTTATGAAATAAAAAGAAGAAAATAATTCAAAAGATGCTGACCAAAGGAAACGTGGATTACTTTTCTCCAGGTCTAAAGTTCATGGGAAGAGATTATCATGAGACCAAGGATGCCACTTGGGTAATGAGTTCTGCTGAGTGGGTTAGAAATAGGTGATCCATGGAGCGAGTGTCAAAAGGCAGTGTGCCGCTCAGACTGGAAGGTGCAATGCTAGAGTTTCAGTGTCCAAGTGTGCAGTGATTGTATGTGTCATGTAACTAACAGGAGCGAAGAAACATCAGTTTTGCACCACTGTGATCAAGTATATGGTGCAAGAGATGCTGCTGTACTGTAACACCTAATCTATTTTCTTGCCTCAGTAGGTGTTACCTAGAGCTATCAAAGCTTTGGTATTTTAGGGCAAAAATGATGACAGGAAATCGGTACAGGGGTGGAAATTTGGGATAAATCTTGACATTGAAGGTTTGTCAAGAAGTACTTAATTTGTTCCGGAGGTCCGCACTTAACCTGAAACTGTTCTTAACCTGAAGCACCACTTTAGCTAATGGGGGCCTCCTGCTGCTGCTGCGCCGCTGGAGCACGATTTCTGTTCTTATCCTGAAGCAAAGTTCTTAACCTGAAGCACTATTTCTGGGTTAGCGGAGTCTGTAACCTGAAGCTTATGTAACCTGAAGCATATGTAACCTGAGGTAGCACTGTATGGAAGTTTTAGAATGGTTTTATGCAACTGATCAGATGATTACATATATCACCAAACTTAGATGTGGCATAAATTCACCCCGCCCTGCAGAATATTGCTGTTTTGAATGAAGTCCCACTCCCTTGACAGCAGTTCTGACATCCTGGTTGTCCTGATATGGGAAGCGCTGGAATACTCATTGTGTGGATGATGAATGAATAAATGAAAGTCAATGAATGAATACCAATGAAGGATTTATATGGGATGCTTAGAAATGGCAGGCCTTTTGTGGTTGCTGTTGAGCTTGCTAGCAATGGGAGGCTGAGGGTGTCAGGAAGTTCTGATCAAAGCTATATGTGCACTTCTTTTGTTTACCTGCAGCAATTATGCCACTGTGTGAGGAAACAGAA
Source organism: Podarcis cretensis (assembly GCF_951804945.1). Lineage (NCBI taxonomy): Eukaryota > Metazoa > Chordata > Lepidosauria > Squamata > Lacertidae > Podarcis > Podarcis cretensis. Next base: position 113,039,240 of record NC_137170.1, on the reverse strand, counting down.
ACTTGTGGATACTTAAAATGCAGTGGTATACCGGAGGAGATAGTGTTTTGTTTTTGTTCCATTTTTTCTCTTGAGCCAATGGGAGCAGACCAGAATGAAACAAAAGGAGTACGTATAGAAAGACTTCTTGTCCACAAAATGAGACCAAACAAAGATAAAGTACTGTTGATGGGGGCAGATATCCATATTGATAAAGTATTTTATTCTGTTCAACCTCATACAGAATATCCCATACACAAAATGTGCAGGTTAGCACATTTACCCTCTACTCTAAATGCAGTTATCATGATGCAAAGGGAAGAGTCAGGCCAGATTGGCTGGCCCTGCCCCCAACATTGTTTCTTCCCCCTGTCATCTATACCAGTGGTTCCCAAACTCCCCCCACCCCCCAGCATGGACCACTTGAAGATTGCTGCAGATCTTGGTGGACCACTTAACGCTTATTCTGCCACTTGTAGAAATTCTAATTTCATAGAATCTAAAATGTAAAACAATAAAAAGCAGAACAGGTATTGAAAGGAGTAATAAAATAGAATTGAAAATCAATATACATATTCAGTGCAATGGATGTTCCATCTCCCACCTTTAACCACAAATCCACAGACACCCTGCAGAACACCTGAATGAAGCTCATGGGCCACAGTTTGGGATTTATGCATTGGAGGAAGAAGGTCTGAGGCAGAGAGCCTGCTTTAAGTATGTTGACTCTTGCAATTTAAAGCTCTGACAGTGCAGGGACCCCACACATGTGGAGCAGGCTCTCCGTCTCACACCTTTCCCCTCCAATGCATGCAAGATGGTGAGGGCCAGGTGATGGGGCTGAAACAGAAGGGGCAAGGTATAACCAGCAAGTAGAACCTGTGTGGTGTAGTGGTTAAGAGCGGTAGACTTGTAATCTGGTGAACCGGGTTCGCGTCTCCGCTCCTCCACATGCAGCTGCTGGGTGACCTTGGGCTAGTCACACTTCTTTGAAGTTTCTCAGCCCCACTCACCTCACACAGTGTTTACTGTGGGGGAGGAAGGGAAAGGAGAATGTTAGCCGCTTTGAGACTCCTTCGTGTAGTGATAAAGCAGGATATCAAATCCAAATCCAAACTCTTCTTCCCCTCACTTGTTTGAGGGTGAGCTAACATAGTACAGGGCTATGCTACTCCCAGCTCCAACAGGAAATTCTCCAAAGAAGAAGAGTCAGAGCAGCTAGATAAGATGCTCTTACGACGTCCTCCCTTCTTATGATGAACTTGTCTCCCATTCATGTAAACTTGCTTCATATTGTGCAGCTGTGGAAGCATGACCAATGGATGGTGTTTGAGTCTTGGCCAAATTATGACCCATCTCTTCATGCGTCTCTTTTGCCCTGGCATCCTATTCGTACTGTGAGTCAATATATTTCAGCTTCCTAAAGAGCAGATTTCACTCTTGAAGAGACCTGCTAAGTTACTATGAGAAGTGTTAACCCTGTAATTGAACTGATTTTGACCCGAATTATCATGGCTTACTACTAGGAGTCTTATCTGTATCCTTGCAATATATCTAGCTACAGTTCCATAGGATACATAACTTATTCAAGAAACATGAAACAACATGTTTGAGGAAAGCATTGTAGAAATGACGACTTGATACAACTTTATTTTTCCTTAATTTATTTCCTCACCCCCCCCCCTGCAATTTTTAAAAACAATCAGCAAAACAACACTCTGTCCTCCTCAGATGTGGTTATAGCTTGGCTTCGTGCTGTCTGAGTCTAGTTTACATTTCAGTAAGGAATGACAAAAAAGAAAACTGTACAGGACACTTTCATTTCCCCCCTTCATCTTTTTTTGAACATTTATATATATGTTTATAAAAAACTTGATTAGCAGCTTGGCTGGCACACCCACAACCCCCTAGATAATACTTTTCAACTAGAAGAAATGCACTTTTAGACAATTACACTAGATAAAACAATATATACAGTTTTGACAAATAAATACATAAATACAACCATCTGTATATAATGGTACATTTAAACTTCAGATAATGTCAACAAGTTTTCTTAGTTCATTACCTTTTTTCCTTCCTAAATTGTACTTCTCTACATGACTCTATAAAGGTTTAATCCCAGTAAGGGGTCATCTAATCCACCAAATCTTAATGACTCTGGAATCCTCCAAAGTCGCCCACTAAGGAAATCTATTATTATATAGTTCTTCAGAAGATAAGACTTCTGAAAGCTTATTGGCAACATGTGCTTTGTCCGTTCAAATTTCAACAAAAATCAAACATGACTTTGATTCAGGTGTTGGTTGCAATTGTAAAAAAAAGAGTGGTTTGTTCAAAAGTAACGTAAGCACTTATTTTCCTCAAAGATTTTTTTTTAAAAAAACCCAAGTAGTTGTTGGTTCTTTACAATCTCTCTGTGACCAAATACTTCCAAGTAACAGAACTTGTATGCAGGTTTCAGGTTCCAAAATTGGTCTCCCTTTGCTGATTTAACCCCCTCCCAAATTTGCTCAAAATAATTAAGAAAAGTATAAAAAACCAGTTATTTTTAAAAACTTCTTGTACATTCAAAAATCAGGGCACTCATGCTTAAGGCTTTTGAAACACTAAGAGATAAAAAGCCTGTCGCAGCTCCATGCAGAACAAAATGTTACATTGCAAGCTGACTCTACAGACATATGCAGTGGGAAAGAGAATAAATTGATTTAAAATATATACAACACTTTCCGTGATGAATATTTACAAATCTGTCAAAGAAAAAGAAAAAAAGAGAGAGAGGAGAGAATGCTAAGCATAAATGCAACACTGAGGGAAATTTCAAAATCTCTTGACTTAGGAAGATCTTATTTCTTCACTGTTGAAAATGTGTTTTTCCCATAGTAATCTTGCCATTTTTAGATTTTTTTTCTTTAAATAGCTGCTGGATTTGAACTTAGATTGCCTTATACTCTTTTAAAACACTGATTACATCTTGATGTATTGCTAATTGTGATTCAATACTGCATTGAAACCATATCTCTCATCTATATTCCAAGAATAATTCATACGGTAAGCCAACATACTTAGATATTTTATAGAGCCTGCCAGCTTCTCTAAGAATGTAATGTAGGATCCTATGATGTGAAATGTACAGTTTGTCCTTCCTCCTAATGAAAGCACTCCTGTGGAGGGTTTCATCCAGCCATTCCCTCAAGCTGAGCATTTCATTCGTCTCTCCATGCCCCTGGTTTTCCATTTTTCTTGCCAACAGACATTCAATCATTTGTGGCTACTGAGGATGCTCACTGGACTCCCTTTTTTTGCCCTGTTGGTGGGTGTCTTAAATATTTTTAAAAGCTTGAGAGTTCCTTGAGATATGATACCTCCTCCTTATTTCTCAGTTTTGCCACCAATTCTGTTGAAACGTACTGAGTTTGTTACTGGAGGGATTCATGATATGGCCACAGACCAGCAGGGAACCGGTTTATATGTTACTCAGTCTATACATCCCCTGCTATTTCCGAATGATGAGTTTCCATCTGTGCACTTTAATATCTGCAAACATTCTCCATGTGATATTGTTGTCATATGGTGAGTTTTAACTCACCATGTGACAACACTACGTCACATCTCACAGTGAATGTTTTGTTGACATTACGGTCCAAGAATGTCTCAGGCACAGGTTCAGTAACATCTCATTCACTGTGAGTTTTCAGTCCTGTGTAATGCTGGATTGCAAATTGCTGGCCACCACTTAGTGCCTGTGTGCTAATGAGAAAGCAGCTCACATATAAGAAAACGAATAAGAAGTGTCAGAAAAATGCTGAGGTTCTGCATAAGTTGTTAATCAAGCCGAAATACAGGAACTCTTTAACAGCCACTACAGAATGCCTTCCAGCATGTTGGTAGTAAAATGTTAGTCAATCTACCCGAAGTACCCAAAGATGAAGTGATTTATTGAAGCCGTAACTTCTTTGTGATCTGTAATGAGTTCCACTTCTTTCCTGAGACATTTTTGGGCATCAGTGCAACTGGTCATTGCTTATAACTAATGCTCACCATCACTGTCACTATTTTTTATCCTAGTTTGGGTTGTGTTACACAACCAGTAGGCACACCGACATCCAGTAGTTCCTTTACAAAATATTGAGCAAAGGTATCAGTTCTTACAGATTATTTGCACAGTACATTAAATGCATGCTGCATACTTAAAACATACTTTCTAAAATAAGTCAAACTATCTTAAAAGATAGAACAGATTTTACACTGGTGTCTTTGTCCTGTAAGTATGATAAAAATGTATCTGAATGTCTCTCTTCCTGGCTAGAGAGCAGCTTTCATCGGATGATGCTAGTCTAGTGAAATGCTACTCTCCCTACTACATCCTAAAGCTGATGTATGCATCATGTGAACACATATCAGTGTCTGATATAAAAACTTCTTCTCTGCAATGTTTGACCTGTGACATACGATGGGCATTTCACACACTGAGCTATCATTTGCTATTGCAGTCATTTGGGGACAAGTTAAAGAGAAGCCCTTTTCAAGCATTCACCATGAATGAATGAAGTGGGCACAGGCACAATCCCTGCCCTTAATGTCCTCATTCCCACAGGAAACCTTTGCACATTGAGTGTGAAGTTCAGAACGAGACTTGCAAGTACATTCAGCTGAGCATGCTTAGAAATATCTGCATGATGAGAAATCCTGCATTGTTCAGATTCCCTATCAAGTAGAGATTTCTAAGCATTTATTTGCCCACTCAATGTGGGAAAGTTGAGGTGATGTATGTGGGATGGAAACACTGAGTGAGCAAGCCTATGCACCTCCTAAATTCTGTCTCCCTCCCATGTTTCTCGGATGCCCAACTAGTCCTGAGCTTGTTGGCTTTAGCAAAATCCAGATGCATTGCTCTGAGCATATCAATTCTGAAGAAAGCCCCATCTGAGTTCAATGGGACCTACTCCCAGGCAACTGTATATAAGGTTGCAGCCTAAGTGATGACTAACTTCTGCCAGTTACTCAGCTACATGAGTAAAGAAAAAGCGCCTTGTATGTGTTATAACACTGCGACACCAGATGGCACTGTGGAGTTCCATCTTTCGCCAATGCGATTTCCCCCTTTGAAGTGTACAATGCGTTTTTCTGAAACAATTTTTTGATGTGTCTAGATCCAGCCGATGTCCACCAAGCAGCCACAAGCGTGTGTGGACTTGCTTGCATTTTCTAGGACTGATATGGGAAGTCTCTACTAAACCGACATGCGCAGCTACCATGTGATATTAGAACAAAACACCTTTACATCTCTGATATTAGATATTTAGAATTTAAACTCTATTGATATGGTGAGATGTGCTCTGTCCATTGCCTCCACATATTCTCTTTGCCAGTAACGCCATCTAAGTTAAATGGAAATTGTTAATTACTTGGCCTGCTTTTATTTGCTGTTTGTTCAGCAGTTTTAAAATTCAGATTTATTCCCCAAATTATTTTTCAAATTTAATATAGCTATGTGTGATCAGAAGTGGGCTTATTTTTTTTTGCTGCTATTTTCAAAATTCCTTATTTGCATAGCAGGTGTTCTGTGCTGTTATACTTTTTAATGTGGATTATCACCAGCATGAATTAGATGGATATGAAACTTTTCTCTCTGCTTGGGCTAAGGAAGCAGGTATGTGGGCTTGGGCTGGAAGTGGACATCTTCCTGGAATCTCTTGACAGAACTGCTGTACTCTGTGGCATCACACAAATGACACTAGCGTTCAAGAGAAGGAGGGAAAGGAATAGGTGGTTTTTGAATGTTCAACTTGAGACACTTTTGTTAATTTCAAATCATGAGGCAATCATAATGCCACTGCCCTTTTGCTTTTTGGCAAATGCAAGGGTCAAATTTTACATGACACTGAGCCACATGCATTGTTTACTATGGGAGATGTGTTTGTGTGTGGCATGAACCTTTCCCCCTCGAATAGTATTTTAAGCTTAAGGGGGGGGGGAATGACCCCCAGCTGCTTCTTCCACTGCCATGGGAAAAGCAACAGGGGATTGTTGATTTTTAGGGAAAGGCATTGAATGCAACAGGGATAGAATATTGGAATGGTAGAGCTGGAAGGGACCCTAAGGGCCATCTAGTTCAACCCCCTGCAATGCAGGAATCTCAACTAAAGCATCTATGACAATCTCTGCTTAAAAACCTCCAAGGAAAGAGAGTCCACATCCTCTTGAGGGAGACCACACCCTCCACAGAGGAAGCTTCTCCTCCCACACAGAACTTCTACCACAGATTGAAGCATCAATGGCAGGTGAAAACAACAAATGACTGAGCATCTGTAATAGATTTGCTCTAAATCTTTGAGTAGCATTTCCAGCATAAACACTTTCCTTAGTAAAAGAAACAAAGAAAAAAATGAAATGGAACCTGTGCTGTGTAGGGGGCTTTGTAATATTCTTCTTCCACCCTTTATTTCAGAAAATATCTCCGGAGTCCAGACTATTAAATATGCATCAAAAATGTTCCAATCCCCTCAACTAAAGGAGAGCATGCTCATTAGTGTTTTAACGGACCCTGCCCCTGCTCAATCGTAACTTCTGAATTCACTTGTGGCACATAGGAAGCAGCAAGGGGGCGGGGAAAGGAGGTTGTTAACAATATTCCATTCAAACTATGTGTTGTGTATGAAGAGCAAAACAAGCTGAGGATTTATCTGCTACTCTTCTAAGTGGAAAGAAATTATCGCCCATTCCAGGGGTACTAAACTGGTGCCTTTCAGATGTTGTGGACTCCAGCTCCCATCAGTTGCCAGCCAGCCAGCAGGGCCCAATGGTCAGGGGTGATGGGAGTTATGGTCCACAGCAGCTGAAGGGCACCACATTGGCTATTCCTGAACTACTCCTTCCAGAGTGCCCTGTGGTTCTGCTGTCCAGAAAAAAAGAAATCAAATAGTTATGAGATGGCCCATAAAAAATACTGGGAATGGTCCACAAAGTTGCTTTAGTTCAGGAGTGGGAAGGTTTTGGCATCCTTAACCACGATCTGGTATCCAATGACACCTTGAGGAACCCAGTTTCCTTGCCACCCAGCTTGAGTTGCTGGTAAATTTAGGAAAGATTTTGAGTTGAGTCCACTGCTTGATTTTGTAACAGCAATCTCTTTGTTTTTTTTAATATTGGGTATCGCTGCTTTTAATTGACCTAGCAGTGTGTGTGGCTTATTATTACGAAGTTGTCAATGTGTCTGTCAAATGATGATAACTGCTGGCTTCAAATCTAATTACTACTAGTGTCACTGGGAAAGGCATGCAGGGAGTAATAAACAGAAATCCCTCCCCTTTCTGTTGGTTCTCTATGTAGCTCTTAGGCCTTTTAATTATGGGGAAAAAACTAATTATGCTTATATCTACAGAATACAGTGCTATAATTCCTATGGGCAGCCTTTTATAATTGAAAAAGCACTTAGGCGCTTCGAAAAGCAAAGTGCCGTAACAAACGGTTTTTAACACTGAACTAGTGAAAGTGTCGGCTGAGGATTTGCTTGCCTCCCACAGCAGTTACAGATGTTTTCCAGTTAACATTTTGTTTTATTTAACAATACTGCATATCCTTAATAATCATGTGATCTTTAATTCTGTGTCTACAAATATAATAATAAAACGGAAAATCTTATTTTGATAAATGGGCATGTCACCATCTGTATTAAAACTGCAAAGTTCTAAAAGGTTCCTTTTTTGCAGTTTACATACTGGAGAAATTTGCCTTTTGTAAAGAATATAATGTAATGTAATGTATTTCGGCACGCACTTTTTGTTCTGTATTTTAACATCATCATCATCATCATCATCATCATCATCATCATTATTGTTAGTGTATTTTGAGGCCTTATGTTGCATCTCAGTGAAGAAATTGTGCATAGTGATTTTTTAAAAAATAAAAACCCTGCACCATCCCATTTTGGGGTCTGTGTTTTAATCTCTAACAATGCATGTCTACTCAGAAGTAAGTCCAGTGGAATCCAGTAAGGCTTACTCCCAGGTAGGTGAGATTAAACACTTGCTTCCAAAGAATCCTCTGCATGGAGAGAGACTCCTGATTTTTCTTCTTCTTCCAACCACAGCCCCATGTTCTGCTTCAGATCAGGAGGCCACTAGTATTTATGGGAAGGAGAGGCTAATTTGAAATAAAAGACCATAATACAACTGCTTAGCTTTCCCCATTCAAATCCATCTCAGTGAGCATGAGCTCAAGAAAGAAAGAGCTAGGATTCTTGATCTTTCAGACTGCTTCCCCTTGCCTTAGAGGAGGGTTCCTATTCTGGAGGTGTAATAGGAATAGATTACACAGCATCTAGCAGTCATTTGTCCCCTTTATGCAGTTATGAGACTGGCCAAGACAGATGTGACCCTACCTTTTTTGACAACTGCGTTATGTGGTCTGTAAACCAGAAATCAAAGCCGTAAAGAAGAACAAAAACAAAACAAAAAATACAGAAGATCTTCCTCTCCTGAAAGTTAGCATCCCATTTTCCAATCAAAAGACATCCATTTACTCTCTACTCAATTAATTTTTTGTGTGTTTTTTTTTTACAAAAAGCATTTACATCTGCAAAGTGTCCTAACACCTGAGGTGCTTCTTGCTTGACATGTCATTCCAAATTCTGTGCATTTCCTCAGGTGATATCTGATGCACTGTGATAACGCGCCGGTATCTACATAGGCTGTAGGCCATCTTCCAGTGATTAAAGCCACTGTTTTGAAAAGGGTGGATGCCCAGCTTCCGCAGGCAAAGTCCCACGTACACATCTTCAAGATGAAGAAGTCTTGTGTGGAGGGAGGTTTTGTAAATCATCTCCGCTACATCCGCTGAAAAGATGTAGCCAGTGCCCGAGCAAAATGGCGGGTAGTTACTGTCAGGGTACAAGTCCCTAGGCATGTACCACTTGCTACGGACATCCCTTATCGGGCCTCCGTTGATGACGTAGCCAGTGAAATACCTCCGCCTCGGCTTGGTATTGGGTTTTAGCAATTTGTAAATGAGGTTGTCCATATTCACGAAGATGTCGCTGTCCGTTTTCATGATGTACTTGGCTTTCGAACAAAATGTCGCCACCCACCTCATTCCCATCAACGTCTTCAGAGTCAGGTTGTGATAGGAGTCGATGAAATCCTCCACGATGATGTCATGGAAGATTTGACTTTCCTGCTCCACCATCTGATTTAACACGGGGTCTGTGTTTTTCCCCAGGAGAAAGAGAGTGGAAATCTTAATACCTTTGAAGTTGTTCTCGTCTCCCCATGTCTCCCGAATGGCTTGCCTGGCATCAAATTCTTTGTGTGTGGTGCTGATGAGAATGACCAGGAAGGGGGCATTCTTTTCGCATTTCTCCGGTTCGTTTATGAGGAAATCAAACGAGTGAGGATTGATTGGCCGAGTCCTTATATTGCCGAAGGAGACATTCTTTCTAGCTATTGAGATGGTGCGGAAACTTTTGTGGACTGTGTAGGACGAAGTGGGTCGTGTTATACTTAAGTACCACAGAGCACTTGCCCAGCAAACGACCGTCAAGACATACAAACAGGAGACTTTTGAAGCCATTGTTCCTGGAGCTCTCCTATTCAGCAGAACAAATGAATAGCCTCGCTACCTCTGGCCTCTCCCACAAGGGCAGCATGTTACTTTGCAAGCCGTAAAGTTCGACGTAGAGAAGCAACTTGGAACGCATTCATGGAGCTCAGAGAAAAGGTTTAACGTCTTGAGGGGTCTTCCTTCTCCTGTGTAGTCCCCATTCCTTGTGGCAACGTGCTATTTCTGAAAAACATGAACAGAAAATGATTTTTTTTTTTGACAGGGGCTGGTTTATGTTGATGCTAGCAGCAAAACATTTGAAATGCTAAATGATACCAGTTGAAGATGTTTTAAGGTTTTGTGCAGAGATAAATGAATGGTAACTATTATCAACAGGCTTGGTCACGACTGCAGGGAAGCAAATAAAGCATCATTAACTTAACATGGCAAAGCAATGCAGTTCACTTGGGTACTTTGATATTTTCAATATTGCCTAGCAATTATGGTAGCCCATCTAAGATCTTCAGCAACAGGTCACAAATATCCATACTGATGTCTTTCTCTAACAACTAGTTTTGGCAACCCGCCCCGTCCCGTAATTGGCTGACCTAACATTGATCTGAACCATATGAAAAGAACCATTTATTGTAGGCTAATATAGCACAAAATATCAGCTGCCTTCTGAAGTTCAGGCAGCTCCTCACTTACCCAGGGGTTGCCTTCCGAGGCATCGTATGCATTGGAAATTGCGTATAATTGAAACCCTTTGAAAAAGCCTGCAAGCACCCCACTCTGCCTGTTTATTGATATTTCAATGACGACTTTATGACATTTCCGGGTCACTTCTGGGTTCAGTGCAATGCACATGTAGTCATGCACATATTGTACACACATACCGTATTTTTCGCCCTATAGGACGCACTTTTCCCCCTCCAAAAATGAAGGGGAAATCTGTGTACGTCCTATGGGGCGAATACAGGCTTTCGCTGAAGCTTGGAGAGCGAGAGGGGTCGGTTCGCACCGACTCCTCTCGCTCTCCAGGCTTCAGGAAGCTATCAGCAAGCCTGGGGAGCCCGCGGGAGTTCCCGCAAGCCTCCCTAGGCTGCGGATAGCAGCCTGCTGCACGGAGCGTGGGGCGCGCTGAAGCAGAGCGCCCCACGCTTCGGGCAGACATCGGCCAGCCCCACAAGCTCGGGGGACAGCGGGGAGGCACAGCACCGCCATCCCGCTGTTCCCTGACCTGGTTTTGGGGAGGAAATAAAGGAAAAAAAATTTTTCCTTTATTTCCACCCCAAAAAACTAGGTGCGTCCTATGGGATGGAAAATAGGGGGCTGCCTGTATTGCATATATTTATATTTGTCTTTTCCTCAGAGTTCAAGGTGACAAACACTAAAATAATCAACACTGAATAAACATAAAAACAAACAACAAGAACATGGTTTAGCAGTCTGAGAACTGGTGAAACCCAGTTACAAGCAATGCCTGGTCAAAGTATTTGGTCTAGGTTCTCCCCCAAAAACTGTACAGATAAGGGCTTCAATAGCATTAAAATACAGAGACCATTAAGCAGGGCATATAAGAGAGGCTTCATCCTGCCTCCTCTCTAAGGACCTGCTTTAGGCTGGTCAAAAGCTTTCTTCCTTGGCAGCCTTTTGAACAATAAATGGTTGCCCCCTGTTAATTGTTTCTTGCCAGTTGTTTTCGAAGGTTCATATTTTTAAACCTTTGCTCTCTCTGCTGCTTTTGTACTTTATGGCTGCTTTACTCTATTGTGGTCAATACCTGACCCTCAAACTCAGTTCCTGTTTTAACGTATGTGACTTGCTGCCTTGCATTCACTGAAGGATGGCGGGGTAAAAGTGTTTGAAATAAAGAAATGGAGTACCATTTGTTACATTTGATTCTGGTGGTTCTGCTGTGGGGTACCTCAGGGCACTATTAAATGCTATTTAATATCTATATGAAGCTGATAGAAAGAGCCAGTAGGAGATCTGGGGCAAGGTGCTATTTGTACACCGATGATGTTTAGCTCTATTTCCCCATTATATCTGAGTGAGGAGAGGCTGTCTGGGCCATGGACTAGTGCCTGGTTCGGATGGTTTGAGGGGAAATAAGCTTAGCTTGAATCCTGGCAAGATGGAAGCACTGTGGGGAGAGTGGTTTCTGTATCAAAAAATTGGACAATTGCCAGCCCTGAATGGGATTGGTACACAGTCTAATAGTGCTTCTGGACCCTCCTTTTCTCAGTGGAGGTCCAGATAACCTTGGTTGCTAGGTAAAGGGACCCCTGACCATTAGGTCCAGTCATGGACAACTCTGGGGTTGTGGTGCTCATCTCGCTTTATTGGCCGAGGGAGTCGGCGTACAGCTTCTGGGTCATGTGGCCAGCATGACTAAGCTGCTTCTGGCGAACCAGAGCAACGCACGGAAATGCCGTTTACCTTCTTGCTGGAGCAGTGCCTATTTATCTACTTACACTTTGATGTGCTTTCGAACTGCTAGGTTGGCAGGAGCAGGGACCGAGCAACGGGAGCGCACCCCGTCGTGAGGATTCAAACCCCCAACCTTCTGATTGGCAAGCCCCAGGCTCTGTGGTTTAACCCACAGCACCATCCGCATCCCTTTTACTAGCTGAACCTGGTAGGAAGCTACAAGAGTTCCTAGACTGGGATGCCTTCACCACAGTAGTTCAGGCATTGGTGACTTTGAGACTGGACTACTACAATGCACTTTAAGTCAGGCTTCCCTTGAAATTGCCCTGGAAACTGCCGTTTGTGCAGAATGCTGAAACACAGTTGTTGACAACACAATCTCAGTCCGCAGCATCTTTCATAGTTTCAGTCATAAGGGAAGCAGGCAGATCTGGCCTCACTCAGTCCTGTATGGTCACATAGACTCCATTGCAAACAGCAGTGTGGTCATGTTACACTATGAGGTAACCTTGTCAACTTCCAGATGTTTTGGGCAGAGGCTGTCAGCTGGGGCTGAAAGGCGCTGTAGTCCAAAAACCTGGAGGGCACCAGGTTGTCAAATGCGTTTGTAACACTTCATGAGTTTCAAACCAGGGTTCCTGGTTCTGGCCAAGGTCTTTTTCTCTCGCCAGAGGAAAGAGTTGCTTGTCTGCCCCTCTGCCGTGCTTCAGCACTGGGACCATAGATGGCAGGGATCACATGGCAACTGGAGCCAATAGGGTTCCATCTACTTGTGTTTTCTGCTTGGTGTTATAATTATTTGTTTTGAATTTTTACTGTACAATCTTTATTTTAGAAGCTGCTTTGGGTGTTGTGCTTGTGGCAGAAATGAGACAGATAAGCATTTGTTTATTTCTCCAGTATCCCCTCTCCCCCAGTTAAAAAATTGAATCTTTTTTTAAAAAAAATTCAAAATGCAATAAATGCAACTAAAAAAATGCTGGTAATAAATTTATTTGGTACTAAAAATCCCCTACAGTTCAGATTTTATATATATATATATATATATATATATATATATATATATATATAATGTGGTTTGCTGCGTTTGTTTTTATTTGAGTTGTTAAAAAATGGAAAATTGTGGCTTTTGTTTACATGCATGCAAATTAAACAAAAGGGACAATAAATATCTGCTTTTGTATAAAAAGCCACTCTTCTTTTTACACTGTGAAAAAGTTGTTGGTGCATTTTTTTTATTATTATGACAGAAACGAGATCTCTCTGTTGTGAAATACTAGAGGCTAGGGAATTACTTTGGGGAACTTTTAAATAGTCTTAATATTTAAAATTTCCCTTTATAGTAAATCAAGAGCCACTGTAATGAATGGGGAAATATGATTCCCAACCATATTTATCCTAGAACATAAGACTCTTCTTTATGGTTAATGCACTTACCATTTAGCACAAGACATTTTGCTTTAAAGAGATTTGAAGGCCTTTCAGGAAACGTTCAAAAACATTCTGAACAGAAATAAATCTGATTATTTAGGATGCTGTTGTTTTTTAAAAAAACCTTAGTTCTTTTTACTACTAAATATACTTGCATAAAAATAGGATCATTGGCACCAGAAATGAGTTTGGGAATTCCTTAGGCTTGTAGAAAACTTTGGAAAATCCAAAGTTTGGATCACTTTTTGGCTCCCCCCCCCCCCAGTTTCCCCTGGAATACAAGTTATAGTATCTCCCACAGAATACAATGGAGCCAGTTAATCACTGCTGCCTTATGTTAGACCCAAACCATATCTGATTCCACTCAAGTTGGTTAATTAAGCTTCTGCTGAACTTTTTCTCACTGAACTCGTGGAGGCTTAAAGGTGTTTTAACACCTCTACATTTCCACTCAGATCTCCCATGATCCTCCGCAGTTCAACTAGACATGCCAGGTACTGAACCCATGGACCTTCTACTCTACCACTGAGCTTATAAGCCTTTGCATATAAATTTAGGTTAGCAACCCCCCCCCCCCCCGATACTGTGCCGTACTTTCAGAGTAGAATGCTTTTTTTGAAATTTGCTCCAGAGGCATCTAACTCTTGCACTTCCCCTCTCATTGCCTTTAAGAAATTGTTCTTGGAACTTCCTCGGATTCCGTGTTGCGCGATAGGTCGCCCGTGATTACATCGATCACATTCCGCTATGGTAGTAACGTGGAAATTGCATCCTGGAGAGATTATAAACTGATGCAAATAACACATATCACCTTCAGTTGCCATAGCCACTGTGATTATTCCTCATCACGTATGTGCCATGCTGTCCTCCAAGCTTTCTCAGCGAGCCTCCTTCCCTCTATTAAATCAACTATAGTGTTTTTCGTTTGATGGAAACTTTACCACAGCAACAGACAGGGACCCCCACCCCCATACGAGCCCTCAGTGCCTTTCTTTTTTGGGCAGGGATGTCTTTCAATGCTATTTAATGAATTCTTCATTATCTCTGCAATAATGCTACTGACAATAATTGTCACCGGAGCCTGTTAAATTATATCGTAGTAAGGAGCTGTTTCTCTGCTCCTTGTCTTAATCTTAAGCCTATTCTTTCTTGTAGTGTTCATAAAGATGCTTGCGGCATGGCAGCCTGGGTTGTGACTTTCAGAAGGGGTGACAATGGCCTTGGTGATATAGAAGCCTCTTGGCGGAGCAGCGCAGCTTTCAATTAATCTGTGTCAGGATGAGAGGAGCTAATACTAATATGATGGCTCAAACATCTGAAAGCATACTTACAATGTCCGGGGTGTTAGCTCACTGAACTGAATAATGAATCGGCCTCCTATAACTCAACAAGTTATCACGACAAACTATTTAAAACTTTGGCATTTATTGGGCAAATTTCTAGGAGAGCTTTCGAGCTTACACGTCAGATTATCCACACAAAATTATCCAGGTATTTCTAGTGCCCTTCACTCCAAGTTCAGTTTTCCACATTTCTATTTTTAAGTCATCAAGAAAATTCATTAGCATTTTAGCGCTAATTACCCGCGACAATAATTTTGACAAATCCCAGCTTCCTTACTCTTGGCCATGCCATTTGTGCCATCTTATTAATTGTCGTCTTATTAAAATCACTCACTTTTGATCTTGCTTCACTTACTATTTATAGTGGCACACTAACTGTTTTGGAGTTGGTTTTTTATTTATTTTTTGCATGCTGCCATGTGATGTCATTATTCAGCAAGTATTCCAGAATAGTGTTCTTAAAAAACAACAGCACAACCCTGCTTTTCCTTCTCTACTATAAAAAAAATCTGATACTTTGAGAAAGATCTGGAATGGCTCTGTGTGTGGCATTATTCTGGTTTTTGGTGAGGAGGGGATGGGGGTTGGTGGATGTGGTTTGGGGGATGCCTGTTTCATGCCACTTCTATTTGACTGGTGTGAGTTGTCAGTTTGAGAGTTCAATTCCGAGGAGAGTGGTGGGAGTCAAAGTACTGCCCATGACATCAATTCTTTGGTGCAGACAAACTTTCATCAGAACAACCAGGTTTGCCATACCTAAGGCAGACACATTTTCCTCTTTTAATCTCATATACTGCACACCCACATGATTAGAATTCCTGAATGCTAGGCATTAAATACGAAAAACAAACAAACAAACAAACAAACCCCAATAAAATGGCTGTCCACAAGTGCAAACTCATAACTACAGCATTTACTGGCTGAAGGAACATGAGGGTATGTAAAGGGTGGGACTTCGGCTTTGGAACTTTTTCCAGCTTGGGCACAACTTGTCAATTGTGTGGAAAGTAAAACCCCACACTCGCTCTCTGATAACAGGGGCATGTGACCAAAGCTGCAGATACAATTTCACTCCTCAAAACATCACAACAGACAGCAGTTATACAGCGGTACCTCGGGTTACAGACGCTTCAGGTTACAGACTCCACTAACCCAGAAATAGTACCTCGGGTTAAGAACTTTGCTTCAGGATGAGAACAGAAATTGCACGGTGGCAGCGGGAGGCCCCATTAGCTAAAGTGGTACCTCAAGTTAAGAACAGTTTCAGGTTAAGAACGGACCTCCAGAAGGAATTAAGTTCTTAACCTGAGGTACCACTGTACCACAATGACTGGTAAGTGCAGACAGGCCTTTCAAAAACTTTGGGTCCAAAATCAACTACAGATCCTCCAAGTGTCCCTATTTTCCAGGGACAGTCCCAGATTTTCAGAAGCCATCCTGGTTTCTGGTTTGATCTTGGAATGTCCTGCTTTTCCTTAGGACGATCCTATTTTCATCAGAGAAATGTTGGAGGGTATGCAACTATACCACTACAAATAACATATACAGAAGGCCCCCTTGTTTGTAAAAATAAAATAAAAAACGGGCAATACCACTTCTCCCAAGAGCAATGCCTCACTTCATGAATATTTTACTTAATTATTTTGAAACTGAGACAGAAAAACACACACCCATGATGTCCTTCCAAGCCACACATAGGTGCTGGCTCCCTGCGGACCTGGGTGCCTGAGCACCCACAAAATTCCCCATGAAGGGGCCGGGCACCCAGACATTTTGGTGCCAGGGCCACTTCTTGGCACCCACAGGCTCAGGCACCCACAGTTGCAGGGCCAAGCTGGCACTCCTGAAGCTGTGTATTTAGTGCAACAGATAGTTTGCATTGGAGCAAAGGCTAAAATAGGGTTGAGGGCCACACACTCACACACTTTCTGAATAAGCAGAAAAGTGAGCACCTAGAAGAAATGTTTTGCATCTAATAGTCTGCCAGCATGGTTCCACTAGTGCAATGGGATTCTCCTTCCACTGTGTGCCCCCAAAATCTTCTTTAGAGGGAACTGGAGGGGACAGGAAAAGAAGTTCTGTTGTGTGCATGGAAGTCCCTTATGCCAATGGTCCATTCTGGTTTAGGACTAAGGAATCTACTATATATAAAGAAACAGCAATCAGAAAACCATAATAACTATTTTCATTATTAATAGAATTTCAGTTGTATTCAGTATGATGAATGCAACAATGGCAATGAATAGAAGAATCAGACACCTTAATTTTTTTACCCATTAATTTCTATTCTTTGAAAATAATTGATCATGGAAATCATAATAGCTCAATGCAGATGTCATGGAGGGCATATAATGATGTTAATTGGCTCTCTAGACTCAGGGACAATACAAAAATCATGTACCGTTTTGAATATCATAATCTTCAACGAATTCTGTTTGAAGCAACATACGTGACAAAATTGCTTAGAATAAAGGTCATCAGCACTGATCCTTTTCTACAGGAGACATATTTGATTAAACTCTGTTCAATCACAGACTCATATTCTAAAATATGTGATTAATCCATCATTTCACAACCCATTAGGATTTTCAGTCCAGACATTGTGCAGAAGGAACTGAACTCTTTGACTTTTTATGAAAATGAAACATCTGAGTTTTAGATTTATAAAGAGGAAATTGGACAGCAATGTGAATGTGCAGCAAGAATGTGTAATAATCTAAACAGGAAGGGAACCTGAAACAGGAAGGGAACCTTTTTTGTAACAAAAAAGAGATTTTGTTAAAAAAATTGCTTTTTAAAAGAAATGATGTGTTATAGATGTAAACATTTTAAGTGCCAATAGATACGAAGCAGAAAAATATTTTATAATGTTTAAAATTGTGACGTGTAATTACAGCTTTTTATCAACATAATTCTGGAACCTACTGAAGATATATAACACAAGGTCTCTAAACTTCCAGTTACCCACCACAAATAAAAGCAGACATAAGCTATACAGGGAACATGCCCATCACAACATGACTGAGTGCTCTCTCTCTCTCTCCACCCCACCCTAATTTCTAAATAAAATTTTAATATGCCGATTCCTACCTGGAAACGATTTCTAACCTGCAAGCTGTGTTCCTTAATCATGAACATGAACTTACTCAGGCCGACTAGATGTGTGAATTCTGCTTGCTGGTTTCGCTGCAGCAAATGTTCAGCCACTGTGTGAACAGAATGCTGGACCAAATGGGCCATTGGCCTCATCCTGCAGGATCTTCTTATGTGAGCTCTATATGCAGAAGGGTCCACAAGGCATCACTCACTCCCCTGAGATGCACAACATTCTCATCACTTTCCTTAACCTCTGATGGGGAGCAAACGGCCAACACTGACTCCAGTGAAAACATTGCACATTTGAGGCAACCTGAAAGGTTGCTTCTTTATTTGGTCTTTGTTCTGCCCTCTGTCACCTAAGTGTCCTCGGTTTGACTCCCAATTTCAAAAAAGAAAAGAGAATATGGTCAGCATAGAACAGTGATGGGGATCCTGTGGATCCCCCAGATGTTGAAGTACTCCACCTCCCATCAGCACCAGCTAGCATGGCTGGTGGTCAAGGATGATGGGAGCTGTAGTCCCACAACATCTGGAAGGCCCCAGGGTCCCCAGTCCTGGCACAGAAGATCAGAAAACTACAAAAACAGCAGGTAAAAGATGATTGTTATTGTTTTGAAAGCAGCTTGAAAAGATTTAAAGGTTGGTAGAAAACAGAAATGGTATTTTTGGATGTTATGAAAATGACATCAAGGGCAGATGGGGAGAACATTCCTCAGGCTGGCTGCCACAAGATGGCCGCCGTCTCCAGTTGCCATCTGCCTCACCTCAGGACATTCAGAGGAGAGTCTCTTGGAGTCTTCTGCCTCTTCAGTTCCAGCCATTTCCCAGTCCCAGCCTGTTTCAGTTACACTCAAGAGGGTGGTGGTAGGTGAAACACCTATATAGTTCACCCCCACTTTGAAATTGGCTGGGGTGGGTGGGTAACAGAGGTTTGGATTTTGTCCTCCTCCTCTCCTCCCATAAGCAGATGACTGACCATATCGAACCACCTCTAACAGTAGGCCTAGATGCATTAGGTCCCAACATCTGGAGCAAGTTTCTCAGTTTGGGAAAATGTATGCACGGCACCCTTGTGTTCTCGCATGTTGGATCAGGGCACATGTCTTTAAATTGTAAGTGTTTAAAATGTAAAGCGTAAAATAGAAGTACCAAGGGGTCTAAGGAAGAAAGTGCTACGTGAGTATTTCTGTCTCCTGTTTCCATAGCAGCGATATTAAAAAAGTCCTGCAAGCCACTCCAGAAAAAAGGTTCTTTTTTTCCAACAGAAAACTCCAAATCGTAATTCTCATTCATTGCAGAATTTTGTTCCTAGGTCTGTGTGCAGGAAATATGGTATGCTAGTTAAAAATGACACGCTTTAGGCAAAAATATGCATCTACTTAAATGCACAGCTGGCTGATTAACGAAATTTACAACCGCTGTCAGGGTAGCTGTTAAATCTAGGAACAGAAGACGGAAACTAGGTTCAGATGTGTTTAAGAGGAACAGCTATGCAAGAACGAGCTTGATGGGTCCACTTATTACTTTGAATGGGGAAGTTCTGACATCTTTGTTAAGTTCTTATTGAAAATAAGGCAGAGCTGCTCACTTTGGTAGGCCTGGAGCAAGAGGCTGTTTGTTGATGAACAGCCCAACATGCAACTGCAGAGGAGAATGAAAGGAACCACAAGAACAAACTAACGGGTGGAGTTTTAGCTCCAGCCACTACCACATTCTTCTTTTGAAAGTCCAGTCCAAGAGAGGGGATTGCTCTGTAAGTTTATGTGAAGATAAACAACCTGAGCGTTCCGACTCTTCCTCCACCCATTAGCTATCACAGAGGCCACAACCCCTTGTGTCCTAAAACCAGGGTGCTGCTGATAACCTAAATGCAACAATGAGAGGATTCAGACTTCTTGCTCGGTCTTTTATTTCTTTCTCAGCATCATTAGAATTACCTCTAGTAGATGTCCTTGTGTTTTTATTTGAGGTGCATAAAGTTCCTGGAGTGCTTGAACCTCTGGTCAAACATGCTAGTCCAGACCTTTAATCTAATCTATCATCTATCTATCTATCTATCTATCTATCTATCTATCTATCTATCTATCTATCATCTATCTCTATCATCTTCCTTCCTTCCTTCCTTCCTTCCTTTGCATCTGCATCATTTGGTTTATTGCAGTTGTTGCTCCCTGTCCAACAAAATCCCCTGGGTAATCCCATGTGCTGTGCCTTTCCATACTGTGAATTGTTTCTTCAGCAAGGTATGAAAGTGGGGTTTCTCTCCCACATCCTCATTAGGCAGCCTGCACATTATACTTGCATTTTCTCCCCCATCGCACTCCCACTAGAGGAGCATGAGCCAGGCAATTCCTGCATCCCAATCTAATTGGAGGTTTCAGAATATTCTGCCCGTGACCTTTTGGATCCCTAGTAGGATGAGGCAGGTGCAGTTGGGCTTAGTGCCTTTCCCCATACAAAGCAGTGTAACTATGGACTAATGGAACTGCAAGCTTCAACAGAGGAGGAATAAAATGTGTATATCCCAGAAGTATGCAGGGAAGTATGCAGAGTACATTCCTTATAATATGGAAGCGTTACCATTAATGTCCTATTCTTCTCTTTCACCCACATGCACACTCACTAAAGCACATGTGTGAAACTCCCCTAAACTGGCCAAGGCTACCAACGAAGGCATGACTGCCCTGAGATTTGATCCCAGCACGTTCATGTCTAGGTCTTACCCCCCTCAGCCCCAGCAACCACTTTTGGGTTTCCCCCAAATTCTTAGGATTTTCAAAGCAGGAAACTACAAACTAATTCCAGACACTTGTATAAGGCTGTGATGCTTGGTGGAACAAAGGCTTTTTTCAGCTGGAACTCTCCAGAACTCAGTTCTGGCACCTCTCAGGTGGGCACCATGGCCATTCTAAGAGAACAAGGGAGGTGTTCATTGTAAGTTTCATCATCTTTTCCTAGAAAAACAGCAGTGGCTAAAACTGGTGGGGTGGAAGGGCAGGGAGGTCAACAGGTGGCATAGCCAAAGCCCATCACAGGCAGAATCAGCTAATCTCTTGTTTTACCCCCATCCTCCCCACTGCTAAGTTCCAAAATGGCAACACTGAGACTAAAAAGGAAGATCTTGAAAGTCTGTGCCAGCTGCTGGACTGGGTGTAAGTAATAAGGTAG
This sequence comes from Podarcis cretensis, assembly GCF_951804945.1. Lineage (NCBI taxonomy): Eukaryota > Metazoa > Chordata > Lepidosauria > Squamata > Lacertidae > Podarcis > Podarcis cretensis. The sequence goes on along the minus strand of NC_137170.1, from coordinate 113,018,247 downwards.
GAAGGCTAAGGGGAGACTGTGGTTGGTGAGGCAATGCTCCATTTGCCCTGACGGACCAGCCTCCCCTGGTGTCAGGTGACTTGTGGTGGCAAGACTAGTCTTGGCTGGTCCTATCAGCTATGCACATTGAACCAAGAGAGACCCCACCACCAGCGATAGACTTACAGTAGGCACCCAATGTTAGCATGGAGCCACGTTGACTAACAACCTGTATTAATACTTGCCATGATTCCCAGCAAGCCATGTGCGGTACCTCCAATGGGAATTTCCTCTAATGTAATTTGGTTCCCTCAGAATTCCGTAATTGTCTTTTCTGAGCAGCAGTTGCTGACTTTACCTTTGGGGGTGTTTTTTAGATGAAATCTGGTGGCAGCTCTGTCCATTACTGAGCATTCATCCTGATTCGCTTGTGCAAGGTTTATGCGGAGGTTAGACTCTATCCAGTCTTTATTGAGTATCCATTCTGATTTGTTTGCGGGACAGGTATAGGTGAATAAGCATTTCTCCCACATTCATTCTGATCTGCTTGTGGGGCGTTTTATACATCTTTTCTTTAGGGCTTGCCCACACTTCTGCTTGTGCTGTCCTTAGAAATAGCAAGTCTGTACAATTTCCCACTTGACCCGCACTTTCTAGGAAAGGGGCCAAGTTGTTTTCCCCTTGCCCCACTCCTTTCCAAAGGAAATTGCGCTCTTTAGCAATAGATAGGAACAAATGGCAATTTGGGGGAAACCTGAACTGCTGTTTGCTCCAATTGAGTGCTAAAGAGTGGTTCCCCCTGGGGGAAAGCAATGGGAAAAGATAAAGTGTGGAGTCATTCAACCCAAACTTTTCAATGCATTTCCCCAACACTTCCCAACCACAGAATGCTTTTTTTTTTTTAAATGGATTTGTTTTGCTAGGGAGGCAGGGCCCTTTGATCTGCTTCAAATGTGAAAACCTAAAGTTCTGATATGTGATGGAATCTCTCCCACAAAACAGTGGTGGTGCCACAGGTCCAAGTTTGGACAACAAATGCTGTTTAATCGGGATAGCTCAGTTGGCAGAGCACAAGTCTCTTAATCTCAGGGTTGTGGGTTCAAGTCCCACGTTGGGCAAAAGATTCCTGCGTTGCAGGGGGCTGGACGAGATGATCCCAATGGTCCCTTTCCAACTTTATGATTCTAGGATTGTGATGCTACTCTTTGTGTTCAGGGTTTGTTTGCTGCTATTCTTGATTTGGTAATTTGTGTTTCTAATGGTTGGATCGCTGTCGTCTTTATGTTTGCTTTTATATTCATAAGTCGCTTGGGGAATTACCTTCCCTGGAGAAAAGCAGGGAATCTTTATGTACTGGCCCATATTTTAATGGCATAGGAAGGTGAGAAACAACTTTGACAGTTGTCTTTTATCAATGCAAATTTGTATTGTCTTTTACCTTCCAAGGCTTTTCGGTCCTTTGTGCAGGTGAGGATAGTGCTCTTGCACTCAGGTCCTGCTTTGAGGCCTTCTCATGGGCACCTGGTTGGAGACCAGGGCTCTTACGTTCTTACCCAGCTTGCTGTTTTTTTTGTTTTTTAATTCCACGGACTGCTTTTGTACTGCTCTCTTACATTACGGTGTCCTGACGGTCTTGTTTTTATTTTAATTTGTTTTACTGTTAATGTTAAGTTCCTGTAAGCTGCTCTGGGAATTTGCCGAAAGATGGCGGATAAATTAAATCAATGCATACATTACATCCACGACAAGAGGGGGGACGATGACGCTGGTGTGTTGTGTCCACATTCAGAGCTGGTCCTTTAGAGAAGAGGCGCAGCAGTGCAATTTGCATCTCTCGCTTAATACTTTAATAGTGCCTTCCTTTGGGGGAAATGGCAAGGGCTTTAAAAATATTAGCTTGCTGAACATCTCTGAGGCTGGCAGGAAAGTAATAAAATTTACTAGACCAAAATACCTCCCTGAGAGGTGGGGAAATTCAGCAGAGTGTTTTTCCTTGAGAGCCATTCTTGAGGAAATGTATCGAGACAATACATTCATACTCCATTCTGGGATGGAGTAGCCTTTTCTGAGTAATTTACTAAGCTCTGAGGGCAGCCAAGTACATCCGCTCAAACAGCAGTGGCTCGGCTATAATGATCTCGAACCCGGAGCTGCTCAGAAAGAAGCCCCCTGTGCGTGGGCTCAACGGGGAGCCTCTTGAACTCTGAACATCTCACCTCCACTATTCTTTGGCCTCTTGCTGTCATGCCAAGGAAGCTTCCATCACAATTTTAATCTGAGAGCTGTCTTGGAACAAAAGGTCTGTCTGCCCATCCTCCCCTGAACCTCTTGTGTCCCTTGAACCTGTTCTTTCTAACTATTCATTTCTCTGACACGAAGAGCAGCCTGAGGCAAGAGTGACACACAATTCGGCAGAACAGCTGCTAAATCCAACTGGTATGGCAGTTCATACTGCGGCTGGGGTGGTGTTGGGAGACATTATTCAGAGTCGCACTTCTGAGTTCAGGCAGAAAAGTGAATATGTGTTTGTTTGTTTGTTTGTTTGTTTGTTTGTTTGTATGTGTGAGAGAGTGGCTGTTTCGTTCCACGCTTCCTGCATATTGGGGGAAATATGAACAACATAATTACAGAATATAATTATAATTACAGAAGGAAATGTACTCTCTCTTTCAACAGTGGGTGGGTTTCAGCGTTCCTGTTCTGCTACCACACAAGACTCTCACTCATGAAACAGAATTTCCCCCTAATATATACAATTTTGTACACACTGTTCGGCTGCAGAACTGCACTGAAAAATTCAGAGATGTGCCAAATCTGGTAGGATTAATGTGTTTTGCTTTGAGGATTGGTTTGAAAAGTGTGAATTCTTATTAAACGGCGAAGGAAAACAAAATTCGCCCCCACGCCTAACCCTGGGAGCCTTTTGGTTTCTCTGTTTTGTTTGGGTTTCCCCCCCAGAAAAAGTGGGGTAAGATTGCTTTACATAAACAAATAATAATTTTCAGTGCGGTCTGTGGAATGTTATGCCCCACATGTATGGTAACATTAAGCCTTTTCGCACTGTTGGAAATTGTGTGGGCCTGAATGTGGGTTAAGGCATTCATATACCATCCTTCTTCCAAACCTCACTCACGTGTGTGTGTGTGTGTGTGTGTGTGTGTGTGTGTGTACACACACACACACGCACACAAACAGAATTGAAGTTTGGAAAATGAACATAGTTTAAAGGACATAATCCAAATCTCTTTTCACACATCACTCTGGCACAAGTTCCAACAGTGTGTGGGGGAAAGCTATTATGGCTTACCACTAACTCTCTGCTATGCTAAATGTTCAAGTGGTAGTGCTCTGTGGTCTCACTAAATATATATGATATGTAAGAAAACATCTAGAACTGGACAATGTAGCCTGATGCTGTAAGCAAGCCGATTATGCAAACCCATTCTCATTGTAAGAGAAGTTTGTTAGAATCATAGAGTTGGAAGGGACCCTGAGGGTCATCCATCCCAACCCCTGCAATGCAGGAATCACAACTAAAGCACCCATGACAGATGGCCACCCAACCTCTGCTTAAAAACCTCCAAGGGAGTGCATTTAGGATAGCACAGTTGGGTGGAATCTAGACACATATAAAAACCTCGGCGAAAATGCTAAAAAAAAAAAAAAAAAAGGATTTGCCATAAACTCACCATCGCCATCTAGTGTCACATTTGTATAATGCATGCAAAACATTATATTTGCAGATGTACAGCTGAGTCCTTGGTTAGAGCATGCTGCTGATAATGCCAAGGTTGCAGGTTTGGTCCCTGCATGGGATGGCTGAATATTCCTGCATTGCAGGGGTTTGGATTAGATGTTCCCCGGGGTCCCTTCCAACACGACTGTTCTATTATTCCATCCCACTGTCAAACAGCTACTATTTAATTTTCTTATATGATACCTTCCTTTCTGATCCTGTACAATCAACAAGAATGCTTCTTGTTGGATTTGAATTGCAACACACTGACTTTGCCCAAAAGTCTGCTGTTCTGCTAAAACAACAGGATCGCCTTATTCCAGTTCCTGGAGGAAAGTTGGCAAGTAATACAAAAGCCAGAGCTGGAGAGCCTTATGCAGCTGCCATGGCTATTAAGGTTACCAGCTGGTTTGGATGTGAACCCTAATAACTCAGAAAGTGGTGGCAATGTTACCTAAGCTTTGACAGCTACAACTAGGATATGCCAGGTAAACTGATGGAAGAAAGTGTGGTGAGCAACCTGTCATTCTCCATAGCATATTAAGTAAAGAACAGAATAATAGCTATGCTCTGCTTGATTTTATTTTGTGTACCTATTTTGAAGTTTGGGCATCCTTTCAACCCTATGCGCAGAGAGGTCAGTGAACATGCCAAATGGTGCCTGGCAATGGTGTGGTTGAGGCGAGCATCACAATCCTGCTCCCTTCTCCACGCCCTCTTACCTACTACTGAGCAAATCTGATACTACAGCATTCATTTCCTTCTTTCTCTCTGTTCCCCCAAATGCAATTTCTGGCATTCTGTATTTTTTGTTGTAAACAAATTTATGTTTTTTCCATTTGTGGCAGTGCAGTGCATATGCACTTTGTAGGAACACACCATCTGCTACTTTGTTTAACATCTAGGGAGGCAGGACAAGAGTGAGTGAGTTCACAGCACAGAAAGAAAAGTAAAAGGAGCTTATTTTTATTTTCTATGTTCAGCAGTGGGAGCGATTCCATAGCCACTCAGGAAGAGTCATGTAAGTGCCAATTGCAATCTTCTTATATAAGCTGCTAATTTAGTTCTTTTGAAACAGTTGCACATCTTGGAACATTGGAGTTTTGTAACTAGTTCACAACTCTACTTCCACCCACTCAGAAAACAATGTTTGTGTGGTTGCTTTGTGGTTGTTGTTTTTTTTAGCTTAAGGTTTGCTTCTTCCTAGAAAAGAAAAGCCCCATTTTTTGTTGTAAATCATGTGATGATTGGCCTCATAGTTGGTTTTGTGCGAATCCCTAAAGCAATACAACATATGGCCATTAGGGCTGACCTGGAACAGCAAGAGCTGTGTCCATGACCAAAAAGCACAGTTCCTTTCAACAGTGGGCGGTACTATGATGACAGAGATGAAGGTAATGAGGATCTGATTGGCTGAGATGACCCATGTGACTCGGCCAATGCAGGAAGTGTTGCCTTACAGTGACATCATCGTGTAGCCACCATATTCAATATTTGGACTGAGGTCATTTAGTGGAAGAGAACAAAGCTCTGTGAATGAGTAAAAAGGCACTAAATGGAGAAACAGAATGAAAGACAACTCAAAGGAGGCAACATTCTCAGAAGTAAGGGAGTTTCTAGGAGACATCTCATTGAAAATGCAGCTTTTGCCCTGAAGCCCAAAACAGATGCCCACCTAGTAGTGACTGGAACAATGGGCTAAACCAAGGTTCTCTTACATTGAAATAGTCTTTTGGGTGTCAGCACTGACATACCCTCTAACACGTTGAGTCCCAAAATCGGGAGACACGTCTTTGTGACTTGTATGAGATCAGAGAGCCCAAAAGACACACTTTTTTCAGGGCTGTGCTTTCATGGTGTCCCAAAACACATGTTTTAGGGTGCCATGTCAGATCACAACCCTGAAAAGCAGAATTTTTTTCTGGGCAACATCTCAGCACAAAATCACATGAGATCAATGACCAAAATGACCACCATGCTCTCATGGGAAAAAACAGGATGTTCCTATTTTTTCCAGAACACTTGCGGGGTATGCACTTAGTCCTGGCAGATGTGTGGTACATAAATGCTTTCAGTCATGCGCCTTGGAGTTAGAGGACCAGGCTTCTTGGCCAAAGTGTGTGTACATCTGGCACTTTGAGCTCTCATGCTTTCTAAAGCAACTGGAACACCCTGATGGCTGAGGGCTGGATCTAGAAGAGGCTCAACCACCGCATGACCCCTCTGTTGCCCACAAGGACAAGAATATGGCGAGAGGCGGAATTAGACTGGGATTCGCATCTTTCACCAATTTGCGGAGGATGACTGTTGGAAGTGGAAAGCCCCTTGTACTCATGGAGGCTTCCTGTGCTTTTTGGAACCCCGATCTTCTGGGGTTCTAAAATGTGTGGGGAGTCTCCATTAAGTATGAGAAGATCCTTGCTTCAGACCTCTAGCCCATGGAGGGCTGATAACAAGACAAAGAGGACATGCTGGAAGGAAAGGGACTTGGCCGCATACCTCTCCTGTCTCTTGTGCACTTGCTTAATATGTGGATAATGTGAACGCCTGAACAGAGGCTGTGGATGGAGCATCGGATGGTTCTATTTGTACATCATAAAGTGCCAATCTGCTATGATAGTATTTGCAATGATGTATGAACGCCTTCCATCATGTAACAAGCCACTGTGATTACATTAGTTCCTCTGGCTCTCTTGGCATCATGGAAGGCACACACACCTTTAGAATCTTGGTAGCAGAAAGCAACAACCTTTGGCTCAGGACACAGCGAGCAGAATAATTTGGTCTGCCTTCTGAATGGCCAAGTGAAAAGAAAAGAAAAGAAAGTACAATGCAGCCAATTGTTAAAGAAAACCGCTCCTAGGGCAGTACGAAGCTGTACTCAGCAGTCCTGCCTAGTTGTGTTTCTCAGGGGTTCAGTAGCTCTTGTTCTGAAAGGGCTCGAGGAAAATGTACTTGAAAAGTTATTAATGCTCCTCCAAATTGCTACCCAGCCACACAAAGTTTTCTCCTGCAATGTCATGCTGTAAATCAAATATAACATGAGAAGCTAAGCTGTATTGGGAAGAAAACTTGCCAGATGAAGATCCAGGACTACATCTTTTTTTCTCTAGCAGAGAAAGGAAACATGTAAAAAACAATAATATATTCTTACAAAAGTCGGGTGCCTGCCTCTCTCTCTGCCAAGCAGTGGCAAGAGCCATGGGGTTTCCGGCACACACCTTTGGAGAATGGAAGACACAGCGGAGACAGTTGTGGCTTTAAGAAATATGCATGGAGCGAGTCCAGATCTTACAGCATGGTCCTTTCAAGAGGGGCTTGTACCCTCACAGAAGTGCAGCCATGGAGTCCAAGGCCTCTCTCCCAGCCAGCCTGCAGCCAACCTCCCCAAATATGAGTCCCAGACCTTCTTCCTTCTTCTTCCCAGCAACCTTTGCTTGAAACTCCCTTTTCTTGTCACCTCAAACACACACCCATCACACTGGTAACATCTGACTCCCTAGGCCAAAGGATTCTTGGATGGCCCATTAATACCTTTTGTCATGTTAATAGACTTGCTCTTCACTAAACCAGCCAGGCTGTTTTGCATAAGCCAGCCCAGGGATTCCTCTGCAGCTGGCATTTCTCCCTTCACATCCCAAATAATCAGAATCCTAGCATTTATTATTTTATAGAGTTTTGGGGGTCCCCTCTCCCAAATCTGTAACAATATAATACTCGCAGAATAGATTTACCACAAAAGGTTTTCATGGTAAAGAAAAGAAAGGTCTAAGGTTGACAATGGTTTCAAGTTTCATTTGAGTGGCCTGGGGCAAGTGGCTGATTCTGCTTCACTTATTTATAAAAATGTGATTGGCATCTTACTCTGGAGAGCTGTTGTGAAAACGCTAAGGCAGGTGAGGGTAGCCAATGGGTCTCAAACTCTTGGTGAGACGGGATCTGGCAGACTGAGCAGATGAGATCAATAGTGGGTCAAATTGTCAAGAAGGCAGTTTCTGCATGTTCTTCCCATCATTCCTCTGCACCCAACCATTCCATGACATTCCTGGTTGGAACTGGAGTCCAACAGCATCTAGGCAGCACCCAGCTGCAGAAGGTCAGACTAGACATTTCTTTCAGGGAAGGCAATCAATCACACAAATCATCCATCAGACTACGCAGAAAGGACCTGCCTTTAATTAGCATTAGGAACCATTCTAATAACTAAACATTAAAAGTTGTCATATATTATTGGCAGACATCTCGACTGACAATTGGACTTGTTGCATTTTATAGATTAGTATTGTATATAAATAACTGGCAGATATCTCAAATGACAGACGGCTCAATTGTTTTCATAATGCTGCCCTCTTAAAACCATGTTGTGTGTAATGATACCTTTGGTTTCCCCACAAAAAAGTCAGTCCCCTGCAGGGCTCCGAAGTATATATAAACCCAGCAATCGAGAAATAATGCTGAATAGTAACCCCTGGCAAGTGTGAAAGAAAACCCACCAGACAAATCCAGACAAATAACATTTATCTCTGTGTGCTGTGACCCACTGTGAACAAAAAAGCAGCCGTCCACTCAGGATGCTGCGTAGGCAGTTCTTTGAAATGGAAGAATGCTTGTATCTAGCACTCAGAGGTGGCATGTGCCTCCTCACGCTAGATTTGGAACTGTGCACACAGCACTAACATGATTGACTCAATTTCCCTTCCCATCAGTGCATCAGGTTGGACTCACTTTTTCCTCTGATTCAGGTGACCATCACCAGCAGAGCTGGCAGCACCACATAGCCATGAGGCTGAGAAATGCAGCCAGAAACCCATATATACCTGCATATGGTATATACGGCCCAGTATACCTGAAGGAGGGGACGCGGGTGGTGCTGTGGGTTAAACCACAGAGCCTAGGACTTGCCAATCAGAAGGTCGGTGGTTCGAATCCCTGCAACAAGGTGAGCTTCCGTCGCTCGGTCCCTGCTCCTGCCAACCTAGCAGTTCAAAAGCACATCAAAGTGCAAGTAGATAAATAAGTACTGCTCCAGTGGGAATGTAAAAGGCATTTCCATGCGCTGCTCTGGTTCGCCAGAAGTGGCTTAGTCATGCCGGCCACATGACCCGGAAGCTGTACCCCGGCTCCCTTGGCCGATAAAGCGAGATGAGCGCTGCAACTCCAGAGTCGGCCACGACTGGACCTAATGGTCAGGGGTCCCTTTACCTTTACTATACCAGAAGGAGCGTCTCCACCCCCATTGTTCAGCCCAGACACTGAGGTCCAGCTCCGAGGGCCTTCTGGTGGTTCCCTCCCTGTGAGAAGTGAGGTTACAGGGAACCAGGCAGAGGGCCTTCTCGGTAGCGGCACCTGCCCTGTGGAATGCCCTCCCATCAGATGTCAAGGAAATAAACAACTATCTGACTTTTAGAAGACATCTGAAGACAGCCCTGTCTATGGAAGTTTTTAATGTTTGAGGTTTTATCATGTTTTTTATATTCTGTTGGGAGCCACCCAGAGTGGCTGGGGAAACCCAGCCAGATGGGCAGGGTAAATGAATGAATGAATGAATAACTAACTAACTAACTAACTAACTAACTAAATAAATAAATAAAGACAGACAGACAGACAGACAGACAGTACAAAGGGAGATCACTTTTGCATGCCCATGTTTCTGAATCATGGGGCTTGATTTGCTTTGGAAAGCACGATGGCTAACAGTGCACCATCATTTAATTTGTGGTAAAGGTAAAGGTAAAGGTACCCCTGCCCGTACGGGCCAGTCTTGACAGACTCTGGGGTTGTGCGCCCATCTCACTTAAGAGGCCAGGGGCCAGCGCTGTCCGGAGACACTTCCAGGTCACGTGGCAAGCGTGACATCGCTGCTCTGGCGAGCCAGAGCCGCACACGGAAACGCCGTTTACCTTCCCGCTGGTAAGCGGTCCCTATTTATCTATTTGCACCCGGAGGTGCTTTCGAACTGCTAGGTTGGCAGGCGCTGGGACCGAGCAGCGGGAGCGCACCCCGCTGCAGGGATTCGAACCGCCGACCTTTCGATCGGCAAGCCCTAGGCGCTGAGGCTTTAACCCACAGCGCCACCTGCGTCCCACTTTAATTTGTGGTAGGAGGGAACTAACTGCAGCTTCTACGTAACATCCTGAAAGCAAATTTCCTGAAGAGGGACTTGGGTTCATCTGTCAGTCTCTTTATTGGAGAAGCTAAATAGATTTGTATGCAAAGTGTCATTGGCATTCCACAGTGGAGATGACCGGGGTGGGGGTGGGGGTGGGAATCCATTCTATTCTTAGGAACAGTGGCTTAATCAGAAGCAACTGTATTCTCTTTAAAAGGCACATGTCAATTTGTGGCATGTGCACTGTGGAAAAATAATTGCACAAATTAAGCGGTACTCAAGGAGAAAAATGAAACACCCCCCCTACCAAAAAGCCTCCAAAGCCTTCCAGGCCTGAAGCCCATATCTATAATGAACGGAGGCAGAAAGGTAGCACCAGATATGCAAATTATAATACATCGATTTAATATAGTTATGGGTTTGAATCTAGAGCAGCTGAGCCTCCAAAAAACACAAAGAAAAGCAAAATAGAAACACAGGCTGAATGTGGGATACAATTAACTCTTGGTTGACCTTCCTCCAAATGGATGCTTTTTCCCCTTCTTTTTTTCGAGGTGCTTGTGTATTTGAAAAGAACAGACGCAAGCCGCAATATTCCATGGTTGTAAAAGGATAGGGGCCCTCCTGTGCAGGAGTGGGTGGGACAAGAGGCAGAGTCTGGCAGCCTAGTGGTGTGGTGTGATGTGGTGGGGTGGGGGACAGAGGCAGGGCCAACATGGGCCAGAGTCAAATGTGCTCTTCATGTGTTGGATTTTTTTACCTGGAAACTGGGTTCCCTGCCCCTCCACAGGGCTCTGAATATTATGTCTTGAAGGGGTATGAAATCGGCTGTTGTTATACAGTCATACCTCGGGTTACAGCCGCTTCAGGTTGCAGACTGCCGAAACCCGGAAGTACCAGGCTGGGTTACTTCTGGGTTTCGGTGGTTGTGCATGTGCAGAAGCACTAAATTGCACTTTGCACATGTGCAGAGGTACCGAATCGCAACTCGTGCATGTGCAGACGTGGGTTGCGAATGCTGCATCCTGCACGGATCACGTTTGCAACCCAAGAGTCCACTGTATAATGCTACTAATGAATGTTTTTGCACACAATTACCATATTTTTTCGTGTATAACAGGCCCCCATGTATAAGACAGCCTTATACCTTGGAGCACAACAAAAAAAAAATGGGGGGGGGGAATTGCTCAAAATCGTTGAGCTTTCTTGGGGGGACACAGATAGCCACAGAGCCACAGCCAACAATCATCTATACAGCTCGCCGCCAAAAGACCACCTGTCCACTAAACACAACCACAGCCAATTGCATGCACACCTCGTCACTGCCGTAAATCAACCGCCCAATTGCCGTAGCTGCAGCCAATTATCAACAGGCCTTGCTGCAGCAAACAATCACACGCCCAATCAATGCTGCCAAACTCCTGCTGGCTGCTGCCACCAATCGCCTGTCCGCCCTCTGCTATCCGTGTATAAGATGACCCTATTATTTCTAAGGAAAAAATATTGTCTTATATGCGGAGAAATAGGGTAAATAGTGAGACAGGCGTCAGCCACCGGGTGTGGCAGAAGGAGACTTCCCAGAAGAAGTTAATGGAATTCATCATACATCAATTATAGCTGGAATTTCCTGTTCAGGCTCTTGCAATTTATGTCTAGCCGGGAGCCTATCCTGTTTCAATATTTTGAATCTCCAGGAAGGAACACTGTCTAGGGCAGATTTCATGCATTGCTGGAAGGCTGGATTTGATACCACTGAGCCTTCAGAGCATGTTCCAATGCGGATGGAGACAATTCTTCAGATACTTTGACCAAGGTCCAAAGAAGAGTGACACTAGCGAGGCCAATGGGATATTACACTTGTGCTGTTCTCAAACAGTAGCTTAGGCTGAATAACTGGCCCCAAGTCAGCCTGTGAGCATGACTTGAGTGAGGATTTGAACCCGGGTCTCCTGGGTCCAAGATGGGTGCTTTAGCCACTGTACCAGCCACTGGCTGTTAGACTTTGATGTGGATCCATAATATACAACAGCAGTATCCATGACACTCACACAGTAAAATGGTCAGGGAAGGAAATAAACCTGTAGTTTAAGTGTTTAGACAATTGATCTTTCTGTTTTATTACTTTTACATGCTAGATTTCTTCCATACATATCAGACCCCCACAAGGCAGCGTGAAGCAGCCCCCTCTGCCGCATGAACCCCCAGGGTGACACACCTGTGAGACCGCTAGTAAAACGCAAACCTGGGTGGAAAATATATATATATATATATATATATATATATATATATATATATGCTGTGAAAATGAATATATTGAATTTGTCATTAGCTCACAGGTGCCATCTAATGCCACATTTGTATATTGCGCTTAAAATGCACTGAAAATGTTATAATTGCAGCTGCATAGCTGAGTCCCTGCATAATTTTGGGTGGCATCATATGTCTTCAGAATACACAAGGGAACATTTAATGGCTACTGAATAGTGGCATGATAATAACAAACCTAGCAGGCAGATATGGGCCTACATGTCTATATAATTTTCTTTGTTAGTCCCCCTGTATGTATGTGGGTTAAAGCCTCAGCGCCTAGGGCTTGCCGATCGAAAGGTCGGCGGTTCGAATCCCTGCGGCAGGGTGCGCTCCCGCTGCTCAGTCCCAGCGCCTGCCAACCTAGCAGTTCGAAAGCACCTCCAGGTGCAAGTAGATAAATAGGGACCGCTTACCAGCGGGAAGGTAAACGGCGTTTCCGTGTGCGGCTCTGGCTCGCCAGAGCAGCGATGTCACGCTGGCCACGTGACCCGGAAGTGTCTCCGGACAGCGCTGGCCCCTGGCCTCTTAAGTGAGATGGGCGCACAACCCCAGAGTCTGTCAAGACTGGCCCGTACGGGCAGGGGTACCTTTACCTTTACCTTTTTATGATTTCTAATAGTTTTAAATAATATTTGTTTTTTTTGTTTTTTTGGGGTTTTTCTTCTTCTTCTGGCAACCAGATGAATCTAGTAATTTTACAGACCACATAGCTTTTAATCACCCAGTTTCAATTTTCACGGGGCATGGAAAACAATGACTGTACTAGAATGTATAACATAGTGTAGGAAGTTGCGTATTGATTTGTGGGGTGGGGGGAGAAAAAGATATTAAAAGCCAAGCTTTGCAGCTTTTCTCTGCGATTGTCTAGGGGCCTTGGGTTATAAGTGGAAAGAGCTTAATTTTCGACAACAGCATTGTTTGTGACAGTGTTCGAAAGCTACTTCTGTGAGGTTTCTCCTTCTACTTAGGACTCTCTTCTCTATCTCGTTCAGTTATTGGCTCATAATTCCTAAGCACTTCAAAAGTCATAGACTGAAGATTTTACTCAGTGAACTCGAAGTGTGCTGCATAAGCTGGAGATTTAAGGAGATTTTTTTTTTTTAAGCCACACAAATGGATATGGAAGAGGAACAGCATTGTAAAGAAGAAAGAAGGTGAGTTTGGTGAATGTATGGGAAGGCCTTTTGGAATGAGAACACCATACCCTCCAACATTTCAACAATGAAAAATAGGGACGTCCTATTCTATTATGAAGCGACTCTGTGGGTTAAACCACAGAGCCTAGGACTTGCTGATCAGAAGGTCAGAAGGTCGGTGGTTCGAATCCCCACGTCGGGGTGAGCTCCCATTGCTTGGTCCCTGCTCCTGCCAACCTAGCAGTTCAAAAGCACGTCTAAGTGCAAGTAGAGAAATAGGTACCGCTCTGGCGGGAAGGTAAACGGTGTTTCCGTGAGTTGCTCTGGTTCGCCAGAAGCGACTTAGTCATGCTGGCCACATGACCCGGAAGCTGTACGCCGGCTCCCTCGGCCAATAAAGCGAGATGAGCACCACAACCCCAGAGTTGGCTATGACTGGACTTAATGGTCAGGGGTCCCTTTACCTTTACCTTTTCTTTTATTATTGTGATTATGATTATTCCCCACCCATCTGATTGGGTTGCCCCAGCCACTCTGGCTGGCTTTCAATGTATATAAAAACATAATAAAATATTAAGCATTAAAAATCTTCCCTATGCAGGGCTGCCTTCAGATGTCCTCTAAAGGTTGTATAGTTATTTATCTCCTGGGCTCGGGGTTGCATAACTGCATACGCCCCAACATTTCTCCAATAAAAATAGGGATGTCCTAAGGAAAACTGGAACATTCCGGGATCAAATCAGAAACTGGGGCAGCTTCTGTATATCTGGGACTGTCCCTGGAAAACAGGGACACTTGGAGGGTCTGGGACATAGGAAGATGTGGAGCAAGACCAGGACTGGTGTGAACAGTCAGGTTGAGCACTGCCAAGGGAACCAGGACTCAGGAGGGGCCCTCGCTTGCTCAGTTAGAGGGATAAGGAAAAAGAAGCCCCATCCCTCACTGGTCCAACTTGTCGTACACCCCCCCCCCCCGCCGGGCCTAGTTCCCACCCACCACAGCCAGCTTGTCAGACCGTTGGCTCCATCCTCTCCATCCCTCCTTTGCCTGAGCTCTGAGTAAGTGTCAAGGAAATCCTTCTTCTCAGAGTCTGGCATTTTGGGTGAGGTGGCCAGGAGAACTCCTGAACTACTGCCTTAGTTTGCCTTGGTGAATAGGAAAGTTCTAAACTTAGATTTTTTATATATATTCTTTAAAAAGCATCTCACTTTCTCCCACATAATTAAAAAATAGTCGGTGCCCCGAAATGTAGTTTGTACACAGAAAATGGCCGAAAACAGCCACACTGCGGTGAAATTCTACATCCTGAAGGACAGGCTGCCGAGTTTTCATTCGACACCTCTTTAAAGCCCATACTTCATTTGTATCCAGCTTGAACTTTTGCCCTGTTCCCCATCCTCAACGAATTAATAGCGATGTGCACTGCGTGTATGAAAATATATGGTTGAATCAGTATAATAAACCTGTTCTTAGTCAACTTGGGAAATGAAGTGGTTTTAATCTTGCCTGTACATGGCCCTTAAATTAGAGTTCTAATGGGAATTAATACCTCATTAATTCCTTACAAGGATGAGCCCTGGCACTGAAAATAGATTCTAGCCCTGGCGAGTCCTGGCACAAATTAAAGCTCGGAGGGTGGCAAGGGGGGAAAAAAGAAGCAAATTGAGGCTGACTTTTTCAGATGGAAGAGCGCTGGAAACAAGAACTTTTGGAAAATAATAGGAAAAAGGAAAGAGGATAAAGAATGAGATTAGAGTTGAGCATGAGGAGGGCGGTCCAGCAGGAGTCCCAATTTGGCCCACGAGGCCATTTTCCCCAAGCTGCACACCCCTGTCCTACACCTGACCCCTGAGCTAAGGAGATAAATAACCATACAGCCTTTAGAAGACATCTGAAAGCAGCCCTGTATAGGGAAAGGTTTTGTTTTGTTTTTAATTATTTTTTAAATGTTTTTATATATGTTGGAAGCTACCCAGAGTGGCTGGAGCAACCCAGTCAGAGGCGCGGGGCACAAATAATAAAATTATTACTATTATTATTATTAAAGTGTTACCTCAGGATGCGAACGGGATCCGTTCCGGAGCCCCATTCACAGCCTGAAGCGAACGCAACCCGTGACTGTGCACCTGCGTGTGTGCGGGTCGCAATTTGCCGCTTCCGTGCATGCGCTTGATGCCATTTTGAGCATCTGTGCATGCGCGAGTGGCGAAACCCAGAAGTAACGTGTCCCGTGACTTCCGGGTCGCCGCGGAGCGCAACCTGAAAGCGCTCAACCTGAAACGTATTCAACCCGAGGTATGACTGTATTATGGAATAGGACACCTCTATTTTCACCGGAGAAATGTTGGAGGGTATGGAGTTGGGGGAGATCAGGATCTGTCCTGTCGGCTGGATCCAGTTCCCTACCCATGTTACTCTGTAACTTTATCCCAGTGCAAAGTTGGTTGATGCCAAAGCTGCTTTCAGACAAGCTGCACTTTTGGAGACGACAGGTGTGCTGATTCCCCATACCTGGCAACCATGTGGAAAAAAACAGTGCTCTCCAGGTTGCTTTCCCAAATTGTGAGGCTCACGAGTGGCACAGCTTGGGGCAGTGTCTGTCACACAGAGGTGATGTGTTGGTTGAGCCTGTTTGAGGTACCTTTTGGTACGTCTAGTTTAATGCTGCAGCGGTAACATCTGGAAGCTGTTGTCCGGAAAACCAGCGGCAGGAGAAGATGAAATAAACCAGGCAGTGCCTTTGACAGAGTGCAGCTTGCACATGTAACTTTCGATCACACCCTTGTGGTATTTAGTGTTCATTTTAAAAACATCATTCCATTGATGGCTGAGAGATGCAAACACGCCTAGCTATGATGAGACACATTCCTGGTAATCCTCCTAGAAGAAAGCAATATTACACCCCAAAATGAAACCCCAAATTTTAGCTCATGCCCAATTTTCAGCCGGGAAGCAGCCTGTCACAGGATGTCTGAAAGCTTGGCACTGTCTTCACAGATACCAGCTGAAAATGTGGCTTGTCTCGAGTGCCCTGGCCTGGTAGCAGCAGCAGCCGTGGGCATTGGGCGCCATATGTGTTTGATTACTTGCAGCACGTTCTATGTTGGGGGAACAAAAAGCTGATCCAAGGCCTGCACAGTTACTGCAGATGGCGACACAGCAGTCATCTGTCATTAGGGGTCAGCTCAGGAGAGACTTCATGCCTGCTTTATCCCTCCATGCCCCCCAGGAGCTGGTACCACAAGTAGCAACCGTTTTAGATTACAGTTTTGACGTTTAAATCTATAAATGGTTCCAATCTCCCCCTTCCCCCACCTAAATCGGCTTGCATGTCAAGTATCATCTCAGATTCTCCCACGCTGAATGGGATGATCCAACTAATCTCACAGGGAAAATAACTACACTAGTATTAAGATATCTTTGGTTTCCAGAGTATTTATGTTCGGGCCCTAGAACAAAATGTGTTATCCGGATGCGTAAAGTTTATATAAGAGAGCTCCAGCCCTTTATTTTCTTCCTTCTTCCTTCTTGGTTATTATTTATAAAAATGCACAATGCATGTGATCAGAACAGTGTGGGAAGAAAGGTGCATATTGCCTCTCTTTCACTTCCTATAGAATTACTATAGATTCCCACTAGTAATTCATTTATTTTGGTGCCCGCTAAATAATTTTTTTTTTTTGTTTCAGCAAGCCTACCCAGAAATGTGACATTAACATGTCAATGTCAATGTTTTATTTTAATACACTGCTGTATTAAAACCGCTGATTATTATTTTTTGGTAAATTTTTAGATCAACTTCTTTTTAATATTTGCATTCATAGATTTTTTTTTTAATGAGTATTGTAGATTGCTCCATGTAAACTCCATAGAGGTTGTCATCATCGATTACATGGTATATACA
The DNA here is from genome assembly GCF_951804945.1 of Podarcis cretensis. Classification (NCBI taxonomy): domain Eukaryota; kingdom Metazoa; phylum Chordata; class Lepidosauria; order Squamata; family Lacertidae; genus Podarcis; species Podarcis cretensis. The sequence continues at coordinate 113,001,073 of NC_137170.1, read as the reverse complement.
TTTTGTTAAATAATTTTGTGTGTGTGTGTGTGTGTGTGTGTGTGTGTGTGTGTATAGCCATTTTATGGAAGTTTCTGAAAAGCTGGGTATAAATACATAAAATAAATACATAGAGTAACTTGACAAAAAGCGCTAAAAGAAATACTTGCAAAGAAATGCCATATGATAGCGTCATTGCATTAGTGGGTGGAAGGTTAACTATTCAAAGACTACAAGATAATTGCAGGGAGAGTTTAAAAAGATCACAACAGCAGGAGCTGCAAAGCTCTGGCATTCAAATGTTTGAAGACAACAAAACGTTACATTTTGTAGGAGATTCTTGTACTTGGTGTTCTACCCTAACACCCCATGAGTTTTGTTTTTGAAACCGTTACTGTGCAATCCTATTTATTTATTTAATTTGTTAGTCACTTTATCTTGCCCAGGACAACCCAAAGTGACATACAACCCTATGCAAGTCTACTCTGAAGCAATCTCAGTTGAGTTTGATGGAGCCAACTCCTAGGTAGAACAACTGATTCCATTTCTCCTATTACTACATTGAACTGTTTGGCAGAGGGCATTTTGATCAGCGCTTGCAGACTACAGCATGCAGTTGATGTTTCCGGAGTCACACAAGTGTGCAGTGCATTGGATTTGTAAAGGCAACAAGTGATTCTATCCCCATTTCCCTACTTTACTAAAGCTAACAAACCTGACCCAGGACTCCTGCTGTCCCACAGCCAATGTATGTCCATCTGCATTTCATTAGCATACATGAAACCAGAACCATCTTTTATGATGTCTTTTCATTTTGAGGGTTTTAGCACTGCCACTTCAGTACTGAGACTGACGTCTGCCCACTAACAAGTGCTTGTGGATTACGTATTGAACCTGGGCTAGGGAACCAGATATGTTTGTGCATTTTGTAAATTTGTAAGCTGTGTCGTCTGCTCAGTTGATTTTTGTTTTTTTTTTAAAAAAATGCTTTGTAGTAATTAATTTATTTTGACTTTGCTGTTATTTTTATTGATTATAATTTATCAATGATTTGTTATAATTGCTGGGACTGATTTTCTGTTCAGTAATGATTTGCTGATATTTTGAGTTGATTTCCCCCCCCACAGAATATTATATTTCAAGTAGATCATTAAATATGTAATTTATTTCTGTTTTTTATTTTGATAGTCATGGATGTTTATAGGATGTGTGGGCTTTGTTGTTTATTTTGTTGTTTCCATGGCTTACAAAATGCCTTGTACATAGCAGTGTACAGTGGTACCTTGGGTTACAGATGCTTCAGGTTACAGACTCTGCTAACCCTGAAATAGTACCTCGAGTTAAGAACTTTGCTTCAGGATGAGAACAGAAATCACGCGGTGGCAGCACGAGGCTCCATTAGCTAAAGTGGTACCTCAGGTTAAGAACAGTTTCAGGTTAAGAATGGACCTCCAGAACGAATTAAGTTCTTAACCTGAGGTAGCACTGTAAAAAGCTGGCATACAAATTAAAAATGAAATGAAAAAAACACAAAACAGTAACTCAGAAAGTCAAGATTTCCCTTGATGCATTAGGTGATACTTTATAGCCCAATGTGATACCAGTGGATTCTAGCCTAATATTAACCTTCTTAGTTTCCTCATTTTCTTCCCTAAACCTTATCAAATGTGCATGCATAATTATAATCAATGCATTCCAAATTCATTTCAACCCGTCAGCACTTTCCAAATTCATTCTAACCTGTCTGAAGTCCTTTATTTTTTCCAGTTGTGTGCTAGTTCCACTCTTGCTACAATGATTAAATTGACTATGAAATCCTGTTACTTACACTGTTGCTTATGCTTGAGTGTTTCCTTCAGCAATGTCAGCCAACCAGTCAAAGGACTTAAAGGGACCTACCTACATGATGTAAGATAGCAAAAGTTGTCACCTTCCAGGGGTGTCAACTTGAATAAAATATTGGGAGTAGCAGGTAAGCCCCACCCCACATAAGTGATTACAAGATGTGGCACACACACCATTTGAATGGCAATACCCATCAACTTGGGTGTGTATGTGTGTTGGCCCACTCAAATATTTTATTGGTGGGGCTGAAGGGATCTTGGCCCCTAGGAGTTGGCTTCCAACGAGTATTTTTTGATGACCAAGCATTCCCACGATATATGGTAATAATGAATCAGCGTGACTTTCCCCCCTCAGTATTTATGGTTCTAATAGATGGCTGGTGGTAGCATAGTGGTTAAGAAACTGAGCTGCAAAAGAAGAAGTATTTCATTCTACTCTATGCCATGAACCCTTAGGCATGGGAGACCAGCAAAAGTGCCCCATCGACTCTTAGCTGTGGCCCAGTCCCTGCAATATAGAGATACAAGCTTGTCAGGTGGTTTGTAAATTGACAGCAATGTAATGTTGGTAGCAATGCATGGCTCAAGTACTACATGCCTGCAAAGTGGTAGTAAAGATACATTTACTTCCAGAACAATGAAAAACCAGCACTACAAGATTACTGAGGGCCATGTGAATATGCACAAACCCTCTCGCACACAGTGCAGATGCAACACTACTCATCTCAAACAATGATTAGATCAGATGTGAGACATAACCTTCCCTTCCCCCTTACCTATGCAAATCTCCACTTTTTTCCCTTGTAAAAAAGAACAGCATTTGTCTTCCAAAGGGTTCCCCGTCTTTTTTCTATCTCCATTTCTTTCCCTGGGCAAGTCAACTGGGAGAAGAGGCTGTATTGCCATGAATCTGTGGTGTGGGGGACAGAAGCCAACACCGCAACAATGACTCTTGAGATAAGAATGTTCTTGCTGGTGCTCGCGCAACATTTCCCCTCTCCCAATCTTTCCTGGGAGCGCATGCGTACAAGTTCTGTGCAATTTATAGGCCTTCAACTCATAAAGCAGATGTGGGGGACATCCAGATGTTGCTGGTCTACAGCTCTCACCAATCCCCAGCCACTGACCATGCTTACTGGGGCTTGGCAGGAACTGTAGTTCAGCAAAACATCTGGAAGGCTAAAGTCCCCCCGTAGTTGTCATAAATGTTGGTGGAAGGATCAAGGGGCATGACCCCAATATCCCTTTTATCATGTTCAAATTACACTTGGCTACGCTTGAACAGCTTATGGGAAAAGCCAATATATTTGGAAGAAAATACATCTTATTTCTTAACCATAAACCTGTGCTCTTGTTCAGTTGGAAAGCAAACCAAATGCATAATTCTTTCCAGATGTAGTTTAGCTCACAGAAAAGAAACTGTTTAGAAACTTTCGGGATAGTCTCATAAACTTTTCTGATGGATACTGCAAGCCCCTGAGATCAAGATACTTATCCAAAACCTGGACCTTTAAATAATTGATTTTGTCTGCAAGCTAATGCATCAGTCTTGGTGCTAATTTTTTTGCTTTTAAATTCCAGGTCACATAAGCAGTATCATCAGCAATGAATTCCTTTTCTGTCTTGGGGTGAGGTGGTGGGAACTTTCAGAGTAACTACCCAACACAATTCCCCGCCCCAAGCCAGTTAGTTACATTTTTAATCCATAACATCCTTTCCACTGTAATATTAAAATCTTTTAAATGCACAGTGGGGAGACCAGATAGGCTTGCGTTGCTCTTTTAATTCTTCTCTTGCCCTGCTAACCTTGAATCTGTAAACACTCCAAGGGCTCATTTCGCTCAGCCCATTGAGGAGAGAGCGATGTGCTAAGCTTGCTTCCATGGGAAGCAAAGGCCCACAAAGATCAATCCATGCCCTTTCCATTTGGAGGGTTAGCAACATGACGCTGTTCCTCGATTCCCGTTACAGTAATTGTGGGTATAAAACAGAAACACATATCGGCCACAACACAACAGCTAATCTTAACTGTGATAAGCTTGAAACCTACTAGTTTGTCTCTATCTAATATTCACCCCCTATCCTATGTTTACTGAGATGTCTTCACTCTCATTGTACTCAATGGGGCTTACTCCCAGGTGAGTGATACAGGATTGCAGCTTTAAATTTGTGGATTATGTTTTTTTTTTTGGGGGGGTATCTACTCTTGGAAACACCAATTTACATATCTGGCCTACTTTGATTAGGGATCCTGTGCAATCCAAAACCTAGTCATTGCCTGGAGATGAAAGGCCACATCCTGCTCAAAGGCCTTGCTGCTCATGCCAACAAGGGGGAAGGTGGGGTGGCAGGTAAATTGCTGCTCCAGCCTAAAAGGCATGCCACGTGATGCCATTATTGAAAAGGCAATGTCCAGGAGGGAGGGGGGAGTGACAGAAACAACCACTGAACCTGCTAGAACCTGCTTTTTGAGGAACTAAGCCACTCAAGTCTCACGGAGGACTGACCACAAGGTTTCTCCTTTGCTATCAATGTCTGCCTCCTTGACTTTAGCAAAGCATGCCTATGATCTTGGGTTGTTCACATGTAACTGTTTTGGGACTCTTTTGAGTCGTGCAAATTCTTTGGGTATTAACTTAATCTCATACTCACCAACATTTCTCTGATGATGATGATGATAATAATAATAATAAATGTTATTATTTATACCCCACTCATCTATCTGGGTTGCCCCAGGCACTCTGGGTGGCTTCCAACATGTGTAAAAACATAGTAAAACTATACAAGGCTGCCTTCAGATGTCTTCTAAAGGTTGTATAGTTACTTATCTCCTTGGCTCGGGGTTCGTATAACTCCATACCTCCAACATTTCTCCAATGAAAATGGGGACTTGTTCCATTCCCTCCAACATTTATCTGATAAAAACAGGGACAACCTAAGGAAAAACAGGACATTCCAGGATCAAATAAAAAAACTGGGATGGTTTCTGTAAATCTGGGATGTCCCTGGAAAATAGGGACACTTGGAGGGCCTGTAATCTGTGCTTTCTGCCATGGCTAAATAAACTATTTGACTTTCCATCCCAGCGTGTTCATTGGCTACGTTGCTCACTAATTAGTGACAGTTTGGTTGTCCATAATGAACATGCTTTATTATGGCACTTTGACCCTGAACCAAGCTACTTATTCCTCTGATGGGTTTATTTGATGAATTTACTCTATAAATACATAAAACACACACACACACACACAGAGAGAGAGAGAGAGAGAGAGATTTGGCATGCAGGGGACTGGCAACAAGCACACATGGGGATGACATCATTGTCTCTCCGCTGAAATCAATGGTGGCAGTTCATCCATGCCCATCCCTGGAGCAATTCATACCTGCCCCTGCTGATAACGCTGTTCTCTGTGCAATTGTGCATCTGAGCATGGTCAAGAGGAATTGAATGGGAGCCAATGGCATGTGTGAATTATTGATCCATTGCTTTTTTTATTTGGGTGTTCGCTGTTAAACAAAACCTGAAGTGCAAAAGAGCCTGTGGGATGCAACTAATTCCGCACAGAAAAAAACTGGACGTGGATATATGATGTTGCTGTGTTATTTGAGCTGCCTTATTCACTCTAGGCCCACTGCTCACAATACAAAAATACCAGAGCCCTGCTAGCTGTTCCCATCCCTCTCGCACTCTGTCTTCCTGTCTCATAAAATGAATTGTCTAGTTTGCCTCCTTTGGTCTGAATAATGCCATTGCTACTGGAGCGGCTGGTGGGGGTTGGGGGGAGAGAGAGGAGAGAGACAACAGCTGCAAATCTGAGTTAATGTATGTTTATTCTTTGGGAGATATTTCTCCTCTGAAACTCTAAAACACATTCCTCCTTGATCCTGAAATGTGGCTCATGATATATGACTATGAGTACTTTTAATCAGACTAGATCTATTATTTTCTGTTTTCTCTCTCTACCCGAATGCAATGAATTTTACCACTCCTAGATGTACTTTCTCTCCCTCCTCTCTTTACAATGTACATGTATAATAAAACCCTGCATTAACTCTCAACCTCCCACCGTCACATACTCTCTTAAGAGATTGCTCCTTTGAAATGCATTTCTTTCCGCCCTAATTTCTTTCTTTCCTGCAGCCCATACCGTGCCAGAACCCCATTCTTACAAGTGCTACTGACTATTAATGAAATACAACTGATAAACATAGGCAAATATTTTGATTATGTACATATGCTAGGAGGCTGCTTCCAAAGATTTGGGTAGTTATTCTGAATCTGAACCAATATTTGAACAGCTTTCATCTCCTGCCTTCATCAGATCCTACTGAGTATATAATGTTCCTTTAGTGCTTTGGCCCTGTATAAATTTTTTTCATCAGCCCCCTCTACCTGACATCCCTGCTTCTCAAATCCCCCTTGTTATCGGTCCTTCTTCAGTATACAGCACCCTTGCACTTAGTCCCTACATGATTCCTCCCTTGCAGGGTGGAACAAAAAAATTATTTTCTGCTTCTCTCCATTGTATTTTCAGAAACTGATAGACCAGTTCCCTTTTGAAGTTAGAATGTTTGAGGACATTCTGTATCACCAACAGGGCCACCTTCTCCCACACAAACCTTCCTGTACAGAGTTAGTCTTTGGGGACCTTTTAGCTGGGTATCTCTGCCTTCTGAGGTTAGATGGATGGGGACTGGAGAGAGGACCTTTTCAGTTGTTGCAATCTCCCTTTGGCACGCTTCACCCAGAGATGCTTTCTTCCTGCCTATCATCTTCTAAGTGCCATGCAAAGACCATTTTATTTCCCTGGGCCTTTTAAGATAGCATCTGAATTGGTGACATGCTTTATACTGCTTTGGGTATTTTAATGTGTATGTAATTTTTGCTGTGATATGCTTGTTTTCTCATTTTAATAAGAAAACCACCCTGGGAAATATGAAAGGGTGAGATGATGATAACGATAATAATATATAAAAGTGACACCTTGGGCTTTTCTTCCTTGTTTCCAGCTCTGTGTGAATGTAAGATTTGGAGAATATGTGTGAATGTAAGATTTTGAACAGATGGTTTGAAAAGCATTTTTATGCAACAGTTTTTAAGGGTAGTTTTTCCAAGGCTTGGCTTAGATGTTTCCTAGCCCCTGGAAGGTTGGGGTGGATCAGTAACGCAAATATTTGTTACTGGAACTGTGGGACAAGAAATGTGGATTATTTCAGTTGGTGGTCATATCTTAAAATACAGAGGGTTTTTTTCCTTTTTTTCTTTTGGAGAAAATGTCTAAAAATGATCCTAGATATAATGGGCTGGTTATTATGAATAGACCACTTGGCTATAGAACTGGAATATAAAAGAGGTTTGGAATTGGTACTAAATCTATTAATTCTGGTTTGAATAGAGTTGGGAAGTGGGTAAGAAAAACCCCCAAATGTTTTTGTCAAGTCTTTGGTTTGTGGATGAAATGTTCAAATTAACTATTTTGTTAGGCTAAGGAAGATAATGAGTAATGATTTTCAGCTGTGATGGGAACCATTTGTTAAGTTATATGTTGGAATCTTTCTCTGTTATGCATTTCATGGCTGAAATATTTCATTTTGTTCCTTAATTGCAATGATGAATAATTTTAGATCAATACATACTGCTCAGAAAATACTGCCTACAGGTTTTCAGTGAGAATCTGAGCTGAAGGAGTATAATCTCACATTTATTTATTCAACTCCTCTGCTGTGGGAACTGGAATCCCAGAAACTAAACATCTAGAGTTTCACTGCTGCTGAAGAATCAGCATGAGCTACACTTCCGACTAAAGGTCAAGATGATTTGGTTTGCTACTGGCTACCAAAGGGATGGATGTACACTTAAGACGGAAGCAAGGGAATAGTTGTCTTGAGTTCCAAGTCTTGTATGCCTTTTTGTCGTGTGATCCAAATGCAGGCATCACTTACTGCCAATCACCATTTATGTCCCAAACTCAGACACATAAAGAAAAAGAAGAGTTTGGATTTGATATCCTGCTTTATCACTACCCGAAGGAGTCACAAAACGGCTAACATTCTCCTTTCCCTTCCGCCCCCACAACAAACACTCTGTGAGGTGAGTGGGGCTGAGAGACTTCAGAGAAGTCTGACTAGCCCAAGGTCACACAGCAGCTGCATGTGGAGGAGCGGAGACGCGAACCCAGTTCCCGACTACCGCTCTTAACACTACACCATGTAGTTTGAAATCCTTAAGAATCTTTATAAGCACACACTTCAGTGGCCTGTTAAAGAGGCCACATAAATATCTGTGGCAAAGCATAACTGAAGATTCCAGGACTTTAAAAATTGTCTGGGCAGGGCAGAGCAAGACTCCTGTCAGAAAATCCTGGGGAGTTTCTTTTAGTCAATGTAGAAAATTCTGAGCTAAATGGACCAGTAGTCTGACTCAGCTTCCTATGTTCCCATTAAAATGCCCTTATGTTCAGCTGGTCAACCACAAAATTTGCATGTGGAATTCTAACAGCCCAGTCCTGTTCACTCAGATGTTCTATTGAGTTCAATTGGACTTAGTTGGCCAGGTATTAAAGGAAGGGTCTGGCAAGGAGGGGTGTGTTTGCGTTGCCAGGAAGGCAGGGTTGGTGAGGAAGGTGAACTAAGTAAAAGAACACTTATGTATCTTGAATCAAAAGTTCCTGAGCAAAAAAGACTTCCAGGTGCAAAAGGGGCTCTTCATTTTCAGCAAAGTCTCCTTGCACCATATATCACGCCATTCCAGAGGGTTCTGCAACATGAAGAAAGAATGGGAAGTGGGTTGAACCAAGAATAGTCCTGAGAGCACTGCAGAGCTCATGGTTGGTTGGTAGGTAGGTAGGTAGGTAGGTAGGTAGAAAGACAGACAGATAGGTAGACAGACACTCACCTAACTACCTGAATAGCAAAAACTAGGAATATAACACAGGGAATGCTCCTGTTCATTGTGAACTATTGGAGAAAAACTCCCACTGATCGACTAGCCTGCTTTTGTGTTGACATGCCCAAGATTAAAATGTTTGAGAAACTTTATACCTAAGGAAGCAAACCAGACAGATGGAAAAGAGGGTTGTTTCTATATGATCTCAGATAGGATTCCCCATTTTACTTTGCTCCTGTGTATCAGAATTGGATGGAACATAAATTTCCTCCTTTCAAGACCCTACAGTTCTGTAAAATGCCACAGAACCAGACTTTCTTAAAAAAATAATAATTCTGAGTTCTCACTCACAAACCAATTTGGGGACGAATGCCATTTTGCACTGCTGTTACCTGTAATGGCTACTGTTTAATTACTGCTTTATTCTCCACACAATAAACAGATAGTGACCCCCCCCCCCAATTCTCAAAGTGTTTACACTGCAGTAATCCCATTTACCTTGAAGGGATTAAGCCAGAGTAAATGGTTTGAAATTTGTAGCTAGCAAAAGGTGTTTATCTCCTAGAACAACACACACACACACCAAACAAAAAAAAGAAAGAAAGAAAGAAAAACAGGCAGTGAGAGAAAGCAGAGCCGAACTGATTATTTTTTTTTCTTCAAAGAAAAGGGATGAGAGGCAAAACATTGCTAAGGGTCACTGACTTTCCACATTCCTTGTTGAAGTAAACTGGGGATATTTCTAGAAGGCCAGTTTCTCAACAGGCATAAAACTGTAATGTGAGGTGGGGCAAAACACTGCCTACAATAAACTTTACTGGGTGAATTATTTAAAATGGAGACATTTTTACACTGCCTCAAGGATGGTGAGAAGAGGATGCTTCTGAGAGCAGAGCTGTGTGCGCATCACCAGGGATATATGGAAAAAAGAAGCAAAACTTGGTCTTATTGGGATTTATATATATATATATATATATATATATATATATTTATGGATCATGTACTCTTATTTATTAAAATTTTAAAGGTTACAAAAAGAAAGAGTAAAAACACCATATCAAACAAGAACAAAACAATGCATCATCACAATAAGGAAGAAGAAGAAGAAGAAGAAGAAGAAGAAGAAGAAGAAGAAGGAAAAAACCCACAGCTAATCTTCCCATAACTTGTCTTTCATTTGCTTGTTTCCTTGACCTCCTCACACCTCCCTTTTTTATTCTAGTTCAGTTAACTATTTCAGCAAATCCTTTCCATCTTTTCCACTTTTTGTTCTGTAATTTATCTTAATATAACGTAACTTTACTTTCCCTCCTTTCACCAATTAACAGTCTATTTTTTCCTAAACCCTTATAACATTTCTGCTAAAACCACATAACTTCATTCCAACATCCTTCTAACATTCATTAATTTTACAATGTTTCTGTATATAGTCTTTAAATTTCTTCCAATCTTCCTCCACCGACTCTTCTCCCTGGTCTCGGATTCTGCCAGTCATTTCCGCCAGTTCCATGTAGTCCATCACCTTCATCTGCCATTCTTCCCGGGTGGGTAGATCTTGGGTCTTCCAGTACTTTGCAATAAGTATTCTTGCTGCTGTTGTAGCATACATAAAGAAAGTTCTATCCTTCTTTGACACCAAAGTTCTATCATTCTTTGACACCAATATCCTTCTTTGACACCAAGTACTAGCATCTACATTCTCTCATATTACACAAGCCACCCTTCCTTCTCCTCCTCTGTTTTGTCATCTGTTGCCAGAATGTAGGTACAAAACTTTATGAGTAGTGCCTTTTCTTTTTTCTCGTTCTCGTTCTCATTCTCTTTCTCGTTCTCTTTCTTTCTTTAGGTTCGTGAAACTTCTGAAAGTGACTGGTTTATTCATGTATTTTATATTTAGAAGATTTTTTTAAAAATCCACCCCACTTTTCAAAGAAATCACCAAGCGCCGACCAACCTTTGACAGCATTTAAGATGACATAAGCACATGTATAAACCAGTAACTGCATGTAGAAGCAGCAGAGGGGGGCAAAGACAAGTGACTCCATGGTAAAAGGGGAAAAGTGGGGCGGAGAGAAAGGTCTTAGCTTGTTTTGAAATGGCTGCAGGACTGTTTCTTGCCAGAGGTTAATCCAAAGCATTGGGGCTGCATAGGGAAGGCTCTGCTTCACATAGACCAATCCACAGAAGGTAGAATCAGAAGACATCAAAATTCTAGCTCAGCACAACATGACTGCAGGCTGTTCTGCAGAGCTTAGCTTTGAGCCCCCAGTGTGCTTTTGGCTGCAAATGTAGTTTGCAACATCCTTCTTTGCATTGACAGGATTATCGTATATCCCAGTTGACTAGTAACTATCGGAGTTCTGCAGCCAGATATGTCAGTCCTTTGTTGGAAATCCACCATCACAAAAAAATAATAAAAATAAAAATCCTACTATTTCTTTTCCTAGTAAGATGTCTTCTAAGACTGGAAAGCTTTTACAAACATTAATTGACTAATTATATGGTTGAATATATATGCTTTATCTTATGAAAAGAGAGAAAATGTTCATTTTGAGATACTTTCCCTACATCATACATTATGTTCTCATAACTTAATGTGATTAATCCAAAATGCATCCAGCCTTTGGGTGTTTGCTATTAACACAACTGTCACAGCCTGCAGTTCTAAGGCTGCAATCCCTAAATGTACTTACTAGAGGGGAGGTCCCATTGAATTTAAGGAGGTTTACATATGTGAACTCATGCCATTTTGAAATCATTTGCTATTTTAACAAATTTCCAATTTCAATTAGCATTATTACTGTATTTTTAAAAAAAGTTTAGATGAACACTACATACTCCCCATTCTTCAAAGAAACAGAAGCCCTACAACAGCGCCAATAGGTTAAATATCCGTTTGTCTCAGAGAACAAACTCATGGTATCTTTGTAACATTTGATTACAGTGATACCTCTGGTTAAGAACTTAATTCGTTCCGGAGGTCTGTTCTTAATCTGAAACTGTTCTTAACCTGAGGTACCACTTTAGCTAATGGGGCCTCTTGCTGCCGCCGCGCCGACGGAGCATGATTTCTGTTCTCATCCTGAAGCAAAGTTCTTAACCCGAGGTACTGTTTCTCTGTTAGCGGAGTCTGTAACCTGAAGCATCTGTAACCTAAAGTGTCTGTAACCCGAGGTACCACTGTATTTACAAAGAGACAAGCAGGGAATAGTGCAAGCAAACAGAATCCTACAGCATGCAGCACAACCACCAATCCTACATCAGATTCTCAAGGCAATAATCTGGACCATTCACAAGTTTGAAGACTCCTTGTAGCTAACCTAAACTCACAGCTCTTTCCCATACTCTGAAAATTCAAATTGCTTCTGGCTGTTTTTCTATCCTTTCCCTGTAAACCAATATTCTTTTCCCCAAGGAAGGGTAGACGATTTGCTCTGAATGCAGAGCATTCTGTCCCTGTTTTCTATGTAGAAATTCATCCAAGTTGGAGATAAATGCATGCTTCAAAAACTTTATGCAGCACTTGGTGCGTCTATGTCATGCCCAACTTCTTGCAGAGTAAATCTTAGCAAGAATACTCGCTGGCAGTATCCCAAAGGATTGTGCGTTTTACTTTTTATATTGTTTTATAAAGGATCCCATGTGATTCCGATAATTCTTGTGCATAATTCTAACACGAGTCAAGTTTTAAATAACAAAATGCTGTGCGAATAAAATTATTTTTAAATTAAAAAAAGAAAGAAATTCATCCAAGTGAATCTGGTGAATTGTGGTTTGTGATTTCCCAATTTACTCTGTTGTCTCAGTGTCTCATTGCATCAGGATGTGAGTGCAAAGCTTTGCAAAAGTTGGTTACTAAAAGCACATAGAAAAAAAGCAACACATAATCGCTGCATCACACAACTTTCATGTAGTGCCAAACAAGTCTCACTTCCTCGCAATCCACACTGAAGCACATTTCATCTAAATCAGCCCATTACCATCAAGAGAAAGATTTGGGGATTAGAATATAATTGATTTCACATGCAAGTATACAATTCCCAGTAGTATAATGAGAGCAGAATTGGATCCCCTGGTACATATGGATAAGTTCTGTCGGTAAATAATTTCCTAGATGTTTGTGTCTTGGTCCTCAGAGAGCTTATGTCTGATGAGTCCTACTGAAATATGAATGCTTTGAATAATGAGTCTGTGAATGTGTTTGTGTGTGTAATCATTAATCAATATTAGCTCCTAGCTATTATGTTATGATCAATTGTGTGTCCTTGGATAAGGAGAAATTAAGCCAGTCACTGGTATGTATATAAAATGACAGTTTTTATTTGTGTTTCTTATTTGGAATTTCATTTCCAAGCCAAGCACATAATTAACAGTTCCTTGAAAGGCTTTGGGGAAATTCTCCTTGAACCAGTGAAGGTCCAAGAGGTTTGCTGCCTGAGGCAAAGGACAAGATGGCACTCTTCCACAAAATCCCACATACAGAAGATAGTTGGACCTCAATGCTGGCTGCTTCTACCACACCTGAGGTCCAGGATTAGCCACCTGAGGCAGTTGCCTGACTACACCTAATGGTAGGGCCAGCTCTGCCTGGAACCTTATCCCACAACTGAACTATTCTCAGGCTCAATCTATATATACGTTCTGCCACAAAGGTGACTGCTTGAAGTGGGACCATATGAGTGCGGCAAGATGGTGCCCCAGTGCCACTGCAAACTTGCTTTTCAGCAGGAAAGAGTTGTTGCAATGATACAATCTGGTGTCATGTGGGAAGTTTTGTGGAGCCCATTCAAAAAGACCCGTTTCTAATTGGGTGGATAGGAGGGAGAGGGAACTTTAGCATCCTATCACACTTTCAGCACTCACAAGAATTGTGATTAAATTTACAATTAATCCTATTTGCTAAAACAGGGGGTTCCCAAATTGCGGCTCGTGTCTACATTAAATAGTCATACTGATTTTCAATTGTCGTTTGATTGCTTCTTTTATTTCTTATATTGTATTTTATTGTTTTGCCAATGCACTCACGAGTTTGGGGTGGCGGTGGCAGCTTGGGAGAGGGAATTATTTGTGATAACGTCTAGAGTTCCATTTCTACAAAGGTGTGCCAGGCACTTACATTACTTAGGGCTGCCATACATCCACATTTCCCCCAGTATTTCAAAGGCGGAATTGATGGTGGGGGGATTTCCAAAAGGCAGCGGTTTGTCCTGGATCTTAGACAAGTTCATAAAAAAAAAATATCACTTTTTTGTGTGTATTTGCGAAAAAAGGCTCAGCAGCTTTCGGGGTGTCCTGGTTTTTACTTTTTGAATTATGGCAACCCTACATTACATAGTTTTTGACATGTGCTGAAAATGTATCTTGCTATCCTGGTCTTTGACATCTGATAAATATATTTAGGACCCACCCCCATTCCCTTGATTACAATCTATTTTAACTTTTTTTAATGTTGTATTTTGAAATTGTTGCACACTCTTGAACCTCAGGGTGAATGGCTGGCAAGAAATATATTAAATAATGGTAATAGTAATAATACTGAAATTTGGACAATTATTTTGGATGCATTCCTCAAGTCAACATATAAAACAATAGCAAAATAATAATGTAAGTCAGGCAAAAGCCACCATCTGCCCCCACAGTACTTAGGAGTTGAAGCCGAACTGTTCAGGCACTATTGTTACTGAATAATAATGATATGCAAAGTACTAGAAAGAAATTAACAGCTAAAGCCTATTTCTCATCTGAAATATAGCAGTTAGCTGCTGGAAGAACAGTCCCCCCCCCCCTTTGCCTTTGTGGAAGAAAATAAGGATGTTCAGCGTATGCATTATAAATATTCCAAATAAAGCTGTTCTTTAAATGTTACGTTAAATTGGATTTGTTTGAATAGAGTATGAATTCATTATGTTCACTGCAAGACTTCAGTTTACTTTGTGGTAATAAAGCTGAGAAATAATTGAACCAAGCTGGTATTAAACACAAGAGAACCAGAGCCATGTTTCAAGAACAAGTTTCAGATGTGAGAAGTGAAAGTTGACGTTGGGTGGGGGGGAGAGAGGGAAGAAAGCATAAAGATGTCATGACCCAAAGTTCTCCCTTTAAGAAAAAAAAAAGAAGAGTTATGCAGCCCCGTTCGAAGCTTAGCAGATACTGCAATGCGCAAATCTGAACTTTTCTAACTGTGGAATGTCCCATTCACTTTGTAGGAGGGGGGGTATAGTTCGCCTATACAGTGGTGCCTCGCAAGACGAAAATAATCTGTTCCGTGAGTCTCTTCGTCTAGCGGTTTTTTCGTCTTGCGAAGCATCCCGATTAGTGGCTTAGCGGATTAGCACTATTAGCGGCTTAGCGGCTTAGAAAAAGGGGGGGGGGAAAGGGAAAAAACTCGCAAGACTCGCAAGACGTTTTCGTCTTGCGAAGCAAGCCCATAGGGAAATTCGTCTTGCGAAGTGCCTCGAAAAACGGAAAACACTTTCGTCTAGCGGGTTTTTCGTCTTGCGAGGCATTCGTCTTGCAGGGCACCACTGTAGTTGAGTTGCCCAGTTCTGATGGCTGCTTCTACTTGATCTCCAGCCCTTGATTTCTGGTCCTTGCAGTCTTCATTAGGGAACTGCCTCCAGAAGAAGTGTTGGGTGGGGGGCATTTTGAGCGTTAAGGTAAAGGTCCCCTGGACAGCTAAGTCCAGTCAAAGCCAACTATGGGGTTGCGGCGCTCATCTTGCTTTCAGGCCGAGGGAGCCAGCGTTTGTCCACAGACACCTTTCTGGGTCATGCAGCCAGCATTACTAAACCGCTTCTGGTGCAATGGAACACTGTGACAGAAATCAGAGTGCACGGAAACGCTGTTTACCTTCCCGCCACAGTGGTACCTATTTATCTACTTGCATTGGCATGCTTTCGAACTGCTAGGTTGGCAGGAGCTGGGAGAGAACGATGGGAGCTCACTCCGTCATGAGGATTCGAACTGCCAACATTCCAATCTCCAAGCCCAAGAGGCTCAGTGGTTTAGACCACAGCGCCACCCGCTTCCCTTTTAGGTTACTCCAATGCCATTGGCGTTGGGGCTATTTTGGATGGGAAGCTATTGAATACCATTGATAAGCTTCATGCTCATTTTAACGTGCAGTTGAAAAACCACCTGTCAGTTCTTAGCATGTTGTGATACTATAACTTCATTGGGCTGGTTTGGGGGCTTCCTCCCCCTTTTTCATAGTACAAGCGTATACCTCAAGCCTGCTGATATCTTCATGCTTTATGTGCATTGTGCTGTTTTGGCCACTGAAGCAACAGACCTCATGGTAGGACACCAGAAATAGAGGAAAGCCACTACATATCAGAGACATTTGTGCTGAGCGCTATGCTACAAGGCTGAAGACAGTCACATTTCTTGAAGTCTTATAGGAACTCATGGAACATATTTGCACAGTTGTGGACTAGCAGATTATCTCGCTGTTCTCTTAAGATATCTGTTGTGCAGCTCACACAGGTTTCCAAGTGAGACAGCTGCAAATTAAGACATGATGCATTTGTAACTCCCCGTGACACGTTATTCAGTCTTCTGCATAAGTTATGAAATAAGACAGAACAGCTCTTTATTATTTATGGAAGATCGTTGTTCATACAGAAAGCTGTAACATTTTGAAGCTGATGAGTGTTCCTGTAACTTTCTCTGTACTTCATAATGCAGCATTAAATTTTGTGGCTATTTCAGGTTTCTACAAGGCATCTTGTAGGGTAGTCATTTCATTTTGATTGTTTCTTTATTTTTGCCTTTTGGCACTGTTGGCTGGAAGTTGTGGGAGGCAAGTTTCCACTCCTCCGGACGAGCCAGTTTTCAGACCGGTCTAGCAGAAGTGGCTCACCAGAGGTTGTTGGATCCCCAACTCCCATAATTCCCAGCCTGCATGTCCAGTAGATGGGAGTTGTAGCTGAACAACATCTGGAGGGAGGCCACAGGCTCCTCACCCCTTTTTTCATGGGGAGCAGATGTAGGAATCATTTATAGGTCAGGCTGCTGGCAAAATAATAAGAGCAGGAGGAACAAAATCAAAGTTCTAAATCCAACTCATACTTCCAGTTGAGTTATGAAAAGCATTCAATATGTTATATACCCAGTTAGCAGAAAACACTACAACTGTGCATCCTTTTTGAGTTCTTGTAGAATGGTTTCCTTTTGCTTGTGCATTACCAAGCACTATTAGTTTGTTGCTGTATCTACAAATACTTTTGATCTGATCAATCTCATTCTGCTGCTCTGGGTTCCTTTGGAAGGATATATTTAACAAATATATAAACAAATAAATGAGTATGTTCAACCAACAAGCCATGAAGCATGAAGGAGGTGGAGAAGGCGAAGGTAATTTAGTCAATTTGAACTGAAGGAAGGCAGGGCAGAGGAGGAAAAGGTGAAATTGCGCTGAAGGCAACGGTGCAAGTTGATGAGGGAGACGGTGGTGGAAGAGATTTGGCTATGAAGGCAATGGTATTCAAGGCGATTCAAGGTGATGGTATTCAAGGTGTATTGCAAAACCTGAGGAGAGGCTCTTGAACACTGCTTTGTTGGTACCTTTGGTGCTGTGAAAACTGTGTAAAGAAATGATACCAGTCTGGCCTGCTTGGAAGGAAATTTTCCTGTTAGGCTCTGGAAACGATTCTTTCAGACTGAGCTGCTTTGTGACACTGGTTTGTCACATTTGATGTGTCTAGAGATGGAATTTTGTGTGGGGTTTCTTGCCATCCCTGCTGTATTTTCTCCTCTCTTGGGGTGCCACCAGACTGTCACTATTTTGAGGAAAGAAACCGGGCACATAAAAGCGGATTAAAGTGCCCTGTGGTTAGAGTGCAAGAAATTCACTTAAAAAGCAAACAAACCCAGACTTTTGAAGTTTGAAAAGTGATGTGTGTGGGTGGGGGGGTGAAGCATGGGTGATTAAACACCCCTCAAGTAAATCTGGGTTAATGCTCATTGTTTCACAATTGCCCTGCAAACAAATCAGAACAAATGGACAATCAAGGCTGGCCATGCTGCAGAAGCTTTGTGCCAGCGAGTCAGGATGGATGCTCAATAAATAGGTGATGTGGAGGAACCCTTGGCTGTGTGTTCTGGGGCCCAGTCAAGAAGGCCACCAAAATGTGTCCCTACCTTATAGATCTTTACGATAGAATGATTAGCAGGGCAAAGAATCATCCTGTGTTCAGATGAAGAGAGGTTCGGGAAAGACTCAAAGCCTTCGAGGTGATCTCATTTCACGCTACTTAAGTTAAAAGCCACCTTGCAGCCATAAAAGCAGCACAGCTTCTAATATCCTTTACCTCCTTTCTCTAAAAGTTTATATTACAGCCTTCCCATTGTAAATCCAACCTTTTGCCTATGTCTTCATTCTCCAGTTACTTTGATCAATATATATGAGGCATTTAGAATGAGTATTCAAGACCCCAAACTGAACCACCTCGTATGTGTTCCCAAAGCCCTACTTATTCAGTTTGGGGATTTTAATGGGTATTGCAGACCACGGGAACCCCCATTCAGAGGCAGCTGCACTAAACTCTAATCTAAAATGGTAGGGGGACTTAAACACACACACACACACTCAAGCAACTGCAACTGCAACTGAGTTTCACTCCTGTTGTTTCCTCATTCCCCTTTCCTTAGGTAACTGTGCTTCCTTTGTTTGTCTCTGCCAAATGCTTAGTTCATTAATAGTGGAGAACTGCATCTGCAATACATTATACAAGGCATGAACAGGACAAATGTGAGAAATGACTCCATAAATAATGAAAATTGACATTATTACAATGTGCCAAAAAAGCAGCTAAACCAGGACTTCATCAAAGTATATCATACTAATAATGATATAATTCACAATGAATAATTTATCTGATGAATTTAGCCCCTATTTCTCTGCTGCTGTAATACTAGTAATTAGCCTGTGATTTCCCAACATCATTCAAATTTATTTGACTTTTTTGTTATGGATTGATGGCAGTTAGAGGAAAACACATCTCACAGAGCTTGACTATAGCAGCTCACTTCACTTAATTGCAAATCCGTTGTACCAGGTCCTTGACTAAAATGATTGCTGCGGACATCTGTGCTGGGATGACTCCCCTCCACACCTTCCTTTTAACTGGAAACTTCAAATCCCTGCCCCCGCTTTTTTTAAAATCTGGTCTAAGGGACCAGAGTTTATGGTGTTGATTCTCAAGTGAAAATACAAGGAAACAAAAAGACACAAACTACTACAGTGCAATAAGAGAATACGACCTCATGAAATACAAAAGCTAACATTTGACACCAGCTTAGAGAAACTCTGTGAATAATGTAAAAGTAAGGCACACGGGTGGCGCTGTGGGTTAAACCACAGAGCCTAGGGCTTGCTGATCAGAAGGTCGGCGGTTTGAATCTCCGTGATGGGGTGAGCTCCCGTTGCTCAGTCCCTGCTCCTGCCAACCTAGCAGTTTGAAAGCATGTTGAAGTGCAAGTAGATAAATAGGTACCGCTCTGGCGGGAAGGTAACGGCGTTTCCGTGTGCTACTCTGGTTTGCCAGAAGCGGCTTAGTCATGCTGGCCACATGACCCGGAAGCTGTATGCCGGCTCCCTCGGCCAATAAAGCGAGATGAGCGCTGCAACCTCAGAGTCGGCCATGACTGGACCTAATGGTCAGGGGTCCCTTTACCTTTAACTTTTAAGGCACAATTACACATCCTTGTTAAACTCTATTCCCTCCACATTTATTATTACTTTTTCAAGGGCAACAGTTTGTGCAGGCCTCTGTTCAACTTGGGTGCAACTGCCCTGCACAGGTTGTAATTAACTGTGGCTGATGAAATGCTCCTGCAATCTTAGACTGCATCATATGCACCGGCAACCAGGGGCCAAGGCAGTTACCCCCCCTGATTTTTTTTTGAAGGGACTGGGCCCCTCAATGTTCTGAGGATGTTTGGCAATGCTCCCGGCTCTTCACCACATCAGGACATCACATCAGTTCCCTCAATCAACCTGAGAAGATGGCGCCTCTGGGCTGCATCAACAGATCCCTGCCGCATCCTGTGTGCAACTCTTGGTACTACTGATGGACAATGATCAACTGGCGTATGACCAGAGGAGGGTGACCAGGATCCCGAAGGGTCTAAAAACCAAGTCCCATGAGGAAAGTTGAAAGAGTTGGGTACAGTGGTACCACGGGTTAAGAACTTAATTTGTTTTGGAGGTCCATTCTTAACCTGAAACTGTTCTTCACCTGAGGTACCACTTTAGCTAATGGGTCCTCCCGCTGCTTGCTGTGCCAATGCTGCACAATTTCTGTTCTCATCCTGAAGCAAAGTTCCTAACCCGAGGTACTATTTCTGGGTTAACAGAGTCTGTAACCTGAAACGTCTGTAACCTAAAGCGTCTGTAACCTGAGGTACCACTGTGTGTTTAATCTGGAAAAAGGGGGAGGTCAAGGAAGGACATAAGAACAGTCTCCAAGTAACTGAAGTGCTGCCATGCACAACAGGGAGTGGGCTGTTGTTCTCAGCTGTTCCAGAAGGCAGGATTGGAGCCACTGGGTGAAAATTGCAGAGAAGCAGATTTTGGTTAAACAGTAGGAGAAACTTCCTAATGGGAAGACCTGTCTGCTTCAGGAGGTGGTGGGTTCTCCTTCATTGGAGATGTAATAAGCTAAGACTGGATTGCCGTCTTGCACCAAGCAAGGGTCAGACTAACTGATTTCCAAGCTCTCTTGCAACTCTTAACGATTCTATTCTCAATCGTTATTTTCCTCTTTAACTGTTTTTTTTTTAAATATCTCCTTCCGTTTACTCATTTTAAATAGTTTTTAAACAGCAACTTCTGCTTTAATGTCAGCTTTGTAGATTGTCATGCACCTCGATAGGTTACATAATCCTTCAGAAAAAAATCTATCTGTTTTATCCAGCAATGAGCAGCAGAGGATACAATAGCTCTGAAATCCCTTGGTATGTTTGGCAGTGTTGGCCAAATTGGCAGCTGTCAGATACATACTGTTAGGCTCAATTTACTATTCTGTTTTCATGCAAACTGACACACAGCAGGTTGCTTGTCCTTTTCTGAAACATTTCTCCCAGGTGCTGGCTTTTGTATTCACCAAAATGCCCAAATAATTCCCTTGGGAACAGTTAGAGGGAAATATTTCAGGAATCAGTCAGAAATAAGGGATTTCTTGCAGTATTAATGAAATGTTATAGTGCAAAACGAGAAGCAGTGTTCATGATATATGAACCTATCAAACTCCAGCATATTCAGATGCCATTTTAATAAGCATACAGAACTGCTTTACAATGCCACATGTGCATAAGAATAGGTGTGTGTGTGTGTGTGTGGGGGAATCAAATATTTGTACATGATGGATAGCTTAGTTGGTAAAGCAGGAGACTTAATCTCAGGGTTGTGGGTTTGAGCCCCACGTTGGGCAAAAGATTCCTGCATTTTAGGAGACTGGAATAGATGATCCCTCTTGTCCATTCCAACTCTACAATTATGTGATTCTATGTTATGCCCAGAAGGTTTCCGGGAAAATGAAGCCTTGTTACTTTGCTACACAATGCCCCAAACCACCCAACACGTTTTCAAATGCATTTTTTTAAATAACAAAAGAAGTACGTTTTAGTGACTATTGTCAACACCCAAAGTATCTTTCCTGCTGTACTGTTGCTCCCCATCATCTGTTGCTGCCCCTGGTGTAATGGTTAGAGTGTTGGACTAGGATCTGGGAGACAAGGGTTTGAATCCCCACTCAACCATGAAGTTGAATAGGTGACCTTCAGCTCTTACCTTACCTTACCTTACCTTACCTTAACCTACCTCACAGGATTGTTGTGAAGATGAAATGGGGAGGAGGAGAACCATGTACAGCACTTTGAGATCCTTGGAAGATAAATGAAACAAACAAACAAACAACAAACATTTGGGCCTCCAGGCACTTTGAACTTGGGCTCCAAAGTTCAACTGTAACACCACCACTGGCTTAGGTTGTGAGACAGTAGCTCATCCATGATGACCACCCAATGGGCTTCATGGCTGAATGGAGGTCCCAGGTCTCCCTAGGATGACATTCAAAGTGGGAGCTGTGACACTGGGTCACAATATTCACAGCACTGTTTTGTGACTGCTGCAAGCCGCTGGTAGGAATGTTTGGTGGCGACACACTTTATCTTAATGCACAAAGCAAGCGCCACATGCCTGGAGAAGTGTCCCCCAGGTACATAAAAGGGGACACTGGCAATGAAGCAAAACAATGCGCTTAGCGGCAGCCTCTGTTTCGTACGGCTGTGTCAGGACCATTCCTCTCTGCGCCAAGAGCTTTGATGGACTTTTGCATTCCTGAAGACACTCAGGGCCATTAGGAAGAAAACAAATGCCACTGTTTGCTGCTCAATGAAGCCTAACATTAAAGGCTGATGTCCGTGGTGTGTGAATCCAATTAGCAATTTGATCAATGTTCTCAGTGCGAACGGTTGATATCATACAGAGGCCCTTATTCCAGAAGCCCATTGTAAATTTAGCACAGTTCGTTACAATGCAGATGGGCACACTGTTGCAAATGTTCTCGTTACTCACTGTTTTAAAATGGACAGCATGAGAAGTTGTTTGTTTTTATTTACTATTTTAAGCAAGAAGTTTCTGTTTCACATCAGGGGTAGCTACCAGCTTTTGTGTAAGGAAGAGAAGACCAGAAGCATCATTACTCTCAGCTCGAGACAGCCCTACAGATATCTTCCTTCTGTACTGAAGAAACATTTCAACACATCGATGTCACAGCTATCTGCTGGCATATTTATCTTGGATCAAGGAGCTTTGCTCCCTCTTCTGAAGCCCACCTCTCTCCATGTCAGAGGTACCAGACAACACAAAATTACAGCAGCAGAGACAGCTGTAGAAGGGAAGAGGGAGAAGAGGAAAGGGCAGAGGAGCCTGCACTTTTGTTAAGGCACAACAATTGAATGACCAACCTGCTGTGGATGTGTGTCCCCATTTTGGCATGCGTCCGCATCCACGTCGATTGCATGTGCGGATATCCCAATCGCTGGACTGAGGTGGATAAATGCACAGGGCTTAGACAACCCCACGAGTTCCCCTTGAGCAACAGACTTTTCCAGAACTGCTTTTCTGGGAACCAAGCTTGGTTTGAAAACAACAAAGACTCCGGGGACTTCCGAAGGAAGGGCTTTGGCATTGTCTAATGATTTAGGCAGAGCTTTATTTCACACTTCATTTAGTTAGATGATTGGGACTGGAAATGAAGAGTAGGGGAAACGTGCCAATCTCTTTTAAATGACATACTGTGTGTGGTTTTTATTGTCATGTCCCCTTCTGGGTTCCAGTGCAAGTTCTGGCTGTTTTGTCAGACCATCTCCTTAATTTATTATAATTAGTTGCTGCTGCTCCTGTTATTTTCCAGTTAGAAGATGTGCCTTCACTACCAGGATTGGCTATATATGTATTTTTTTAACGAGTAAGCCAATTGAACCTTGGTGGATTAGAGAAGAGAGGCTTTCATAAGATCCTTAAAAGTACAAAAGAGAGGGGTGGCAATGTACAGGCCTCTCCCCTGCTCAGCAGAAGAGGTAAAACCTACATAGGCACATAGGGTGAAGGTCTAGTTTTATACTTTATGAGAAATCAAGTGATGCACATGTATGTGTGTACCTGTCAGGAGGTGGAGTCAGGAGCAGGTCAGCAATATGTTACAGACTGTTTGGATGCAGATGAGTGGTGTGAGGCATCAGCTGGGCATGAAGGCTCAGAGCCAGGGGACTGATGGTGGGACGATGGTGAGTGGTCAGAGGGAGAAGAGGGAGGAGACTGGGAGGAGGAGGTGTCAGAAGCTGAATAGGCAACTGGGTTTAGTGAGCAGGAAGACGCTTGGGCAGACAGCAGCCCTGTTTCAGAGGTAGGAGAGGAAGGGGGCCAGGAGACCGAGATGACATAGGCTGCTGAAGAATCCAGGGAGTCTTCTCCTGCTGCGACCAGTTCCCTTCCTGGCTGGTCTCCCAGAACATGCAGAGAAGTGAAAAGAGCAGAGGAGAGGTTGGTTGCAAGCAGACACAGTCTCTGATTGCTTGGGGGAAAACCCTGGAGAGGAGGGGACTTAGGCAGCTGTGGGAAGGTGAGGACCTTCAGTCCTCACAACTGCCTCGTTGGGGCAAGACCTACTGAGAAGAGTTGCCTGCACTGTTTTGGTTTCTTTGAATAAAGAGCTAACTTCACAGGCACTCGGTGCTTTCTTGTTTTATTGCGAGGATATGGGAACCACATACCCACACAGCCTCTGCTGAAAGTTGCCTGAGAATCGTTCTGCTGCTGAACTGAGTCTACAGTTAGCTCAACGGTACAGCATCGGCTTTGGGTGCAGAAGGTGCCAGGTCCTTTCCCTGCACTCCTGCCTGAAAATCCTGGAGAGATGCTGCCAGTCAGTGTGGACAATACTGGACCACATGGACCACATGGTCTGACATGGTACAAGGCAGCTTCCTTTGTGCCTTCTGGCTCTCATCCTCCCATGGCAGTCGATCCACACACACCACAATGACATCTTCTCCGACTCCATCCAGTCAAGACTTTAATAATCTAGCAGGGGAGAGTAGGATGCTCTTCATCTAATAAAAAAGGGATAATCATGAGCAGGAGTTGAAGATTACACACTCCATGAGCCTTGCTTGTTTAATCGGCAGGTTTTGTAGTGTACAATAAAGCTCGATGCAGAGAGGCATGTAGCTTTTACCATTACTGCATTCAGGCAGATGACTATGTAGTAAATTTTTTAAAAGCACACCTGCAAGGACAGCCTTGACGAGTATAAGCAGATTAGTAGCAAAGACCTTGGTTTGCCTCCTCTCTGCTTTAAAGGAGATGTTGGAAAATGGCAGTGCTCTGCACTTAAAAGACCAAGAACCAAGTTCGTGCGAGGCAATTTTATGGTCAGAAACAGTGAATGCTCTTCCAACTCTTCTTCCACCTTTTTTTTTTTGCAGCGGAATAAATTCCTGGTCCAGAAGATATTAGTGAGCTTTGGCTTTGTTGAAGAATTTGAGATGGGAAGGGAAAAGAGAAATGCTAATGCTGAGAGAGTGGGCCTTCATCCCAGAATTAGGCCAGATCTGTATTTCCCCTTATTTCTTCCACGTAGTTCCATGTTGCAACCCCTTCCCCAGCCAGGACAGTCAGTTTTCCAGATTTTGGATATGAGGCCTGCAGCCTGCATGGGTGAGCAGGACCTGTCCAGAGCCTTGAGAGGATACTTCAAGGCTACATTTTTTTAAAAAAGACCTGTACAGAATAGTTGCACCTAGAACTAAAGACCCCCCAATTCTAGCCCCAGTGGTGGCTCCTCATAGTGATGGGAGTGTTTCCTGAAGTAACCATGCAACCACAATATGTCCTCATATACATTTATATAGCAATAACAACAGCTTTCTAGGGTTAGGCTTATTCTTCTTCTTCATCAGCTCTATATGTTTTGCTGTAGTCTTTACCCAAGCAGGATATATATATTTATTTTTTAAAATGTGATTCTGGAGATTCAAAAATAATCAGATTCTGCTTTCTTAACCACCACAGGACACTCTCTTTAATTACCTTCACCGGAAAGCAAGTGATGAGGTTGCTTAGCAACTGGAAAAGTCTCACCCTCCATACTTGGAAAAATGGCCATCCAAGCTGTGACTAAAATGCTCTGCTCCATTGGATATATGAGATGTTTGTTGTGTGTGCTGTTCTTGCACGAGCAGAGCTGCCACAATTTCTTGTAGGACAGGGATGAATTGTACCTTTATCCATTGAAAATTCTAACACCTATATTCATACAACTCTGTAATGAAGTAGATATATCTTTATTTACTCCCACCACAAATACGTTTAGGAAATCTAGAATGAAAATCACTTGGGCTTTTCAAAATTTATAAAAAGCAGAATAATGCTTCCCTATTCTGGGCAAAGAAACGTTAGCAAATTCACTTAGATAATGCAGATGGTATCCGGAGAGAAAAGTCCTGATTGGACTTTATTGTGGAACCAGAACAAAACAGTATATGACATGAGGAGAAATAAACATAGATTGTTTCTGTCTTTCTTATTTCAGGCTTTGCACGTAGCAGGACAACATTCAACTAAACATACAGAGGAAAACCCCTCAGAACTACACAGCCAATCAGAACTCATGCTCCTTCAGCAAAGATCCTGCTGAACTAATCTCTTAAATTACAAAGTGAATGATCCCTGCTGTTGCACTCACAACAAGAAATGCATAAAAAAAATTCAGTAATCAATCTTATCTTGTTTTCCTACTTTTGTTAGAAAGCCTTGAAAAGACAGCTTGGAAACAATAAACCTACAAACAATCTGGTTCTTCTTTCTTTCTTTCTACTCAAAAAGCAGCCATTTGCACGCACACCCAATCCTGAGCGAAATGGTTTCCCAAATTCACATCTCCTCCCTCTCTTCTCTATGCAATAACTCCACTCTGACATACTTATTTGTGCAGTGCTGGGGATTCATCTCAGATTCTTCCCCTTTGAAATGATGGCCCATGGATCAACTGCAAGTTGGTCATGTGACATATGATGCACTGCTAGGATATTATGGCTGTTTTATGTCTTGGCTAAATAAATTCTGCTTGGCTGATTAAGCGGCCTTCATCCTATCATGCTTGTGCCTTCTCCTCCTTTTTTTAAAAATGGAATTTGTGTGAAGGAAACTATAAATGAACACAACACAAATTCTTTATACCTTGCCAGGATGAGGACTCTGATGCAGAAAGCAAAGTTACCTCTTGGGTGGACAATGCCATTGTATGGTTTTGCCACTAGGTGGTACTGGAATTTAGTTGTGTCAGGATGGAGATAGGACAGGCATAGGCAAACTCCAGCCCTCCAGATGTTTGGGACTACAGTTCCCATCATCCCTAGCTAACAGGACCAGTGGTCAGGGATGATGGGAATTGTAGTTTGCCTAGGGCTGAGATAGGAGTTTTCTGTTGTTTTTCTGTCCATGTTTCCGGGAGATAAGAAGATTCTTGGCCAGCTTCCTCACTGTGTGTCTTCTAAGCTTCCTATGACACCTGCCCACTACACAAAGTGTGCAAAGTTCTTTCCATTCACAGGCTTGAGAAGTGAATGAGTAAATCTGATCCTACTGTGCAGTACAGCAAATATGAGGTTTAGGCCAAGGCCGGGGTGAATAACGTCAGCACCAGTAACCCAGGTGCACTATCCATATAAAACCTGATGGCAATCTGCTTCTACCAAGGTCAATAGTAAAGCTACCATTGGTTTTAACGGAGGATTGCAAGCCCTGCACGTCACTTAAAACTATATGCAATATATTAAAATACTAGTGAGAGAGCTTGAAGCATAACAAGGAAAACACACAAGCCTCTTTTAATCTAATCTACTTGATAGACCCTTTTCCTTATCTGTTCTATGATTGCTCAGTTCTCCAGAGATATTGCTGGTGTAAACCTAATTAGCATCCCTGGTCTGTTTATTTATCTTAAGTGTTTGATATAATTTGATGTGTGTAGATATATTGATTAACTTAATGTATCTATAGAGTTTGTTTTAACCCTATTAGGAGAAAAGAAAGCGTGGGAAGAAGTTACCAAAAAAACACAAGTTTATCTCTTAAGCATTTGCTGTTAGAGCCTGGTCTACTTAATGCTATAAATTGTAAAGCACTTGCTAATTATTGAATGAGCTAAATAATCTACATTTCTAAATGCATACGTTGAGGATTTAAAACAAAACATATATACATTCAAGTTGCAAAATATATAGCACTGGAATTTATTTATTTTTATATTATGCCCTTATCTTAATAGCTTCTTCTTATATTAATAACAAGAACATATACTATAAATATACGTATGTTATAAATATGCTAACTCTGAAACTTTCTAAAACCTAGTACGCCAAGGTAAGGAATAAAACATCTACACATAATGCAAAAAACAATGTGGATTTTAATGAGAAATAATTAAAAAGTATTAGTAATAATTCTCAATATTTTAGGGGTTTAGACTACATATATGATTTTTATGCATTCATCTCTGTATATTCCGGTGACCCAGTTAAGGTGGCCACCCAGTCAACTGAATTTCCATGCTAAATAAGACACCGTTTCTGCTTAGGAACTTGGGCCAGACATTTCCAGGAGAAGCACATTGTGCTCTACAGTGGTACCTCAGGTTACATACGCTTCAGGATACATACGCTTCAGGTTACAGACTCCGCTAACCCAGAAATAGTGCTTCAGGTTAACAGAAACTGCGCGGTGGTGGCACAGCAGCAGCGGGAGGCCCCATTAGCTAAAGTGGTGCTTCAGGTTAAGAACAGTTTCAGGTTAAGTACGGACCTCCGGAACGAATTAAGTACTTAACCCGAGGTACCACTGTATGTCTAATGCCAAATGTACTTCATGCGCTTATGCTATCGCCACACAAATGCAGAATCTGACACCTGTTGTATCATGCTCATTAATGCATGCTAGAAGTATTCAGCCCGGCCATGTTCATAGTCTTAAGGGGATGGGTGTGTGACAATGGCCCCCAAAGTTTATTGTGATTTTTTCGGAGCTTTGAAATTTGGTGGCAGCCTGGCTTATTTGAAAGATATAAGGTGGCAGAAGTTTGCAATTAGTCTCTGCCCCCCCCCATTGTTGCTAATTTTGCTGTTGCTGCAAGCAGCGGTGGAGCTGCAATTAAAAGCAGCAGTCTTGATAAATGCCCCACAGGAACCATGCTATGTCATGACTTAACATCATTCCCACAGGCATTCTTGACACACCAGTACATCTTCAGAATATATAATCAACATTTTTTCCATTGAGTTAATTTTTTTAAGTGAAAGAAAAGGACCAAGTTCAGCTAAAATAATTTCAGTATTTGAAAATACTGAAACTACAGGTGGGTTATCCATCTCTCCTGTACAACCACTTCCCTAGCCAAGAATCTACCATCAATAATCGGCTCTCCAACTTTAGTCAGATTATTTAATTCCCATATTCTAAAATCATCTGACCCCCTCCCCAGGACTGAATGTTTTTATGCCACACTAACTATTGCAGACCCTCCAAGTGTCCCTATTTTCCAGGGACAGTCCCAGATTTTCAGAAGCCATCCTAGTTTCTGATTTAATCTTAGAATGTCCTGCTTTTCCTTAGGACGTCCCTATTTTCATGGGAGAAATGTTGGAATGTCTCTATTTTCATCAGAGAAATGTATATAATCTTAGATATAATTAGATATAATTCACAATAAATCTAGATGTATGACTAATATACCTAGAGGACTTGCTGCATGTTTCTATGTTAACAAATAATCCTCTTTCTGAATGGTTTTGCCCAGAAGTTTTGCTTGTGGATTTTTTTATTTTATTAAAAATATCTATTCTTGTGTTGTAGCAGCGTTTACATTTGGTAACGCCCCATGATGTTAAAGGCTCGTTCTAGATTAATGAAGACACTCTGCTAATTAGTCATTTCACGGGCTAAGTTTACACAATTTATGTGTTCCTTCAATCTTTTCTGTTTCTCTATGTCTTGGGAACCACAGCCTTGACGTCCAGCACCTGCCAGCACTTGATTTACCATTATTATAGATTGTGTTAAGTGGAGGTTGTACAAGAAGATGATAAATGTACCAATGTGCCTTGAATTCTCAAATGGCAAAACTTCACAAAGGGCTCCCCTAACACAGAACTGTGCATTAGCTTATCTATTTGTTTTGTTTTGTTTGTAGGGCTTTCTGACCCGCTCAGCTTATAAAATACCAGAATCTTGTGCATTTTAGGACTTGAAAGAGTCTGCAAAATAAAATACAGGGGAAAACCAACAACATTAAGGTAACACAGACAGCATGGCTGTGTCACACTACTGGGAAAGTCTGTGTCAATGTTTTAAACACCCAAAGCATGGATGGGGAACCTTTGGCTCTCTAGATACTGATGGGCTTCAACTTCTTCAGGCTGTGTCAGGGATAATGGGAGTTGGGAGTATATCAACATCAGGACAGCCAACAGGTTCCTACCCCTAGTCTAAAGCATAGCACCACAGATGCTTGCTGGATACCTAAGGGAGGGATTTCCACAAAATAGTTGTGGCAATGGTAAAAGCCCTGCCCTAGGTTGTCACAAACTGTACCTCAGAAGTGTGTGGCATAGTCAAAAGCTCCTTTCCTGGGCCTGGGGCTCAAATAGGCTGGTCCCAAGTTGTTTAGGGCTTTATATACCAACATGGTTTTCCCAGTAGTGATGTATGGAAGTGAGAGATGGACCATAAAGAAGGCTGATCACCAAAGAATTGATGCTTTTGAATTATGGTGCTCTTGAGAGTCCCATGGACTGCAAGAAGGATCAAACCTATCCATTCTTAAGGAAATGAACCCTGAGTGCTCACTGGAAGGACAGATCCTGAAGCTGAGGCTCCAATACTTTGGCCACCTGATGAGAAGAGAAGACTCCCTGGAAAAGAACTTGATGTTGGGAAAGATTGAGAGCACAAGGAGAAGGGGACGACAGGGGATGAGATGGTTGGACAGTTGTACAGTGTTCTTGAAGCTACCAGCATGAGTTTGACCAAGATGCGGGAGGCAGTGGAAGACAGGAGTGCCTGGCATGCTCTGGTCCATGGGGTCACAAAGAGTCGGACAGGACTAAATGACTAAACAACAACAAATACTAACATGAGCCTATGTAATACCATAGAGGGATGTGGGTGGTGCTGTAGTCTAAATCACTGAGCCTCTTGGGCTTGCCGATCAGAAGGTTGATGGTTTGAATCCCCACAATGGGTTTAGCTCCCGTTGCTCTGTCCCAGCTCCTGCCTACCTAGCAGTTTGAAAGCACACTAGTGCAAGTAGATAAATAGGTACCACTCCGGCACGAAGGTAAATGCCATTTCCATGTGCTTTGGCTTCTATCATGGTGTCCCATTGCACCAGAAGTGGTTTAGTCATGGTGGCCACATAACCTGGAAAGCTATCTGTGGACAAATACCCGCTCCCTTCGCCTGAAAAGCAAGATGAGCACCACAACCCCATAGTCGCCTTTGACTGGACTTAACCGTTCAGGGGCCCTTTACCTTTTTATGTGGTACCTTAAGCATTTTCTTGTTTTTATGGTAAGCATTATTAAATGGGCAAGACTAACTATACATTTAGCAGATCATCGAATAAAATGATGTTACTCTCAACAGATGGGGAAAATGCTACCTTCTGGTGATCTGATATCCACAGATAAACAAGAACAGTTTTAGACTTGAGTAACAGCACTGCCATATATGTGGGTGACTTTTGTGTAAATCCAGGGCGTTAAAGATTCCTGACATGTTTCTCACTGAGATGTCAAATAACTGCAAACCCCCCCCCCCCCATTTTATTTGACAGCAAGCGACTATGTCTTTGAGAAATATGCTGGGTACCTCATCATTTAATTAATTGTGTTACTCTTTGGAAAGCAACAACAAGGTCAACTCTTGACAAGTAAACTTCTGCAACCATCCTGCTCAATGAAAATTCACTCAGCATATTGGTATTCATCCACATATCTGAGACCTCCTTTTGCCTCAGTAAGGGGTTTATTATCATTTTTCTTGATGCTAAATTTCTGCGTGCTCCTGCTACAAGGAGAAGAAGGAAGGAAGGAAGGAAATGGTATGTCAGGCTGAGAGATGGCTTGTCACATTTCTGAAAGCTACATTTAGGCAGGTGAATTCATGGATCCATTTCAGATGCTTAAGGTCAGCTGTTTGTCAGGGACTCTGTTAACAGTTTGATCACAACAAACAAGTGCCTCAGCAATAACTTTAACTAGCTAAATTTTGGGAGATTTTTGTGTTCTATTTAAATAAACCAATGGCCCTTATAGCTGGCCCTTGAATTTCATGGCCTGCCACCATGGGGTGGGGGGGGGGGGTGAGGGTTTGGGATGGTTCTCCTAGAGCCTTGGATATAAGCTCTCTGAACACTCTGCATTCTCAATCATAATACACATCCCTTTAATTTTAAAGTATTTAAGATTCAATCTTCATTGTCATCAAAACCTGTTGCAAGAGTTGATATGTGACAGGTTATTGAATCATTGCTTCAAAGGTGAGATGTCTCCTCACTGGTCTGATGCACCTCCCATACAATTATGTACCACATCCAGCAACATAGTAATATTGTTATTTTATAAAATATATTTGCATAGAGTAATAGTTTTATGTTGCCTTTGATCATCGTGCAACTGCTTACCTAGAACTAATCTGATTTCCCGTAGTGTTTCTTGCTTATCTTAAACACCCTGCAACCTTTCAAAAGACAGTCAAATAGGGCAGTTTTGCTGAGCACTAGAGGTGCTTAGAAAATTCAGTATATATCAATGTCAGAACAGATATTTACTTAACCAACAGAAAGTGTTGAAGCTTGACTTAACATTATTCTTCCTGATGTAAGATGCCAAGGAGAGTATGAAATAAATGAGAAAACGTAGTGTTGTAGAACTTGGCTTTCTCTGTTCAGAGAATTTAAGCCACATTAAATACTTAACATGTTCAGAGGGATGAAATAAAATACAGTCTCTCCATAAGAAGCTGGAAATTTTTTGAAAACGGAGATGGAGATATATAGAAAAGCTGCTTTTTCATCTTCCCACAAGTATGCTACACCCCACATAATAAAGAGTTACATTTATACCAATAGCATAATTGCAACATTAAAGAGCTGAGCTCTAAAGAATGGCATCGTCAAGAGAGTTTCAGTGGCTGCATTATACCCATTTTGCACATGGCTTTAATTAAGAACAGAAACTAAGACTGGGGCAATAAAGAAAACAAGCACATTACAAAAAAATAAATAAAACAAATTACCCTACAGATTTTTAACACATTTTCCCATGGGCTTCACTGAAACAGACTCTAAAATGTCCTCTTCCAGCCCAATAATATGTTACATCCATCTCTATAATCTATCTATCCCCTGAATCTTGTGAAATATTTATGACTATCGCTCTCACTAATTTGTTTAGTGATGCTATTTCCCATGTTTCCCCAGAAATCATGTTATGGGAAAACCATTCCATGCCACCGTCATAGTCACTTCCTAACATTCTGTCACATTCCAGTAAGATTGACAGCTTGATCCTATGCAGTTTTTAAGTCCCATGTATTACTGCTATGGAAAACACTCATAAACGCTTTGTTTCAAGGCTTAAGAAGGCCTCCCCTGCCATTTTGTTTTGTTTTGTTTTATGGGAAACAAGTGGAATTCAGTATTAACAGGACAGTCTTAGGCATGCTTAATCAGAAGAAAGTCCCATAAGTTCAGTGGGACTTACTCCAAGCGAGTGTTCTTAAGACTAGGGGTGTAACATGGAGGGGGGGCTACCAGAGTGATTGCCCTGGGTGCATTTTTTGGGGGGAGGGGCGTTGGTCCCTGAGCCAACCCTGTGCCACTTTGTGAGACTGAGATCATTCTAGCCTTGCAAAGCGGCTTGGGGTTGGTGTCACTCCATCATCGCTGTTGCCATCGAGGGCTGGGCTGGTGCACGATGGGCTCCTTTCGCCCTCTGCACCTGGCCCCAACCCACAGGCCAGCCCCCGCAGTGTGTGCGCACACCCTGGGCATTATTAAAGCACGCCCCGCAGCTGCTTAAGACCCAATGAAATAATTTGGAGAACGAAGGTTGGGAATGGGGTAGAGGTAGACAGATTTGTCCGTTCTCAGTTTCTCATTTCCTCAGTCTGGGTTCTCACCCAGTGCCCAAACAAGCTCTCAGCAAAACCCCAAAAGTCTCACAACAATAACAGTTCCTAGAAACAGTGGACATCACCCTAGTACAGTGGTACCTCAGGTTAAGTACTTAATTCGTTCCGGAGGTCTGCGCTTAACCTGAAACTGTTCTTAACCTGAAGCACCACTTTAGCTAATGGTGCCTCTCGCTGCTGCCACGCCGCTGGAGCACAATTTCTGTTCTCATCCTGAAGCAAAGTTCTTAACCTGAAGCACTATTTCTGGGTTAGCGGAGTCTGTAACCTGAAGTCTATGTAACTTGAAGTGTATGTAACCTGAGGTACCACTGTATCACACTCTAGACTTGCTTTTCCAAGGTGTATGGCACTTCCTCAAGTGTCACCCAGTTCCAGATGCAGAACGTTTGAGTTTCCAAGGTGGTTCAAAGGATGGGAAGAGGGGCTCCCTCCACCCCACTTTCTTCACTCTTTGTCCTCTGCTTCTCCTCCTCCTCCTCCTCCATCTCCAGTGGTGTTGGGGAGGAGTCTTGCCAGTCCCTCTTCTCTGCAGCATCCGTTATTCCCTTCTACACCATTCCAGGGGGTTGGGGGACTCTCCTCTCAAACAGTGTGGTAAGCGGCATTGGGGGGTTACTGGGGGTATGAGAATCTGGAGCCATTTTAGTTAAACCAACAGCCTTGTGGACAAAAGGAGACTTTTTGTCCCATAAGGCACTGTCTGAGCGCAACCCAGGGTGTTCTTAAACATGTGGCATGCACAGAAGACCAACCCTTTTAAACACTAGCCACCTTTTCTGCCTAGCATCCTCTGTACCCACCAAAAACTGCTGAATTGCAGAATAATCTTATATTGTTAAGAGTAATTAAGTTTTCGGATCAAATTAGCCTGAAAGGCTAAGTTTAATAACGTGTCTAAGAAACATGGTTTTGAATTGGGTAATTTATTGGGATACATTATTACCAAAGTATTCCGTATGAGACGCTATATTTGTCCATATAACAAAAATAATGTGCATGCCGTTAAGTTTAAAAAGGTCTATTAAAACTACAGCGAGGGAATAAGCGTTACAAATTACTGTGCAGCCATAACAACAATAAACTTTTTTGTGGCTTAAATCTGCTAATAATAACCTTGCAGAATTCAAATATGGGGTTGAGCCAAAGTCCTGTTGATGTCAGCTATTCAACTCTCTCCCATTTAAAACAACAGGACATATAAATGTACTCAGTTTTGGCTGGATTGTGTTGAGATCTCCCACTATTACTAGTAATTTAATCAGCAGCTCTGTCTTCTCCTCCCTAGCCACCAGCTTCCTAGTTTATTCAGAAACGATTCATTCATCCTCACCCCCGCAGCCGGAAACAATTCTATTTAATCACAATTATTAACAGAACCATGCTATCCATTCTACATCCAGTGTGGTGTTGTGCAGTGACTATAGCAAGGGGCTATAGATGACAACTCCCATCAGTCCAGACCATTGGCCATGCTGGCTGGAGCTGATGGGAGCTAGATTCCAGCAATATTTGTAGGTTCTCACTTGACATACAGTGGTACCTTGGGTTAAGTAC
Organism: Podarcis cretensis; assembly: GCF_951804945.1. Lineage (NCBI taxonomy): Eukaryota > Metazoa > Chordata > Lepidosauria > Squamata > Lacertidae > Podarcis > Podarcis cretensis. The sequence goes on along the minus strand of NC_137170.1, from coordinate 112,966,050 downwards.
TTAATTTGTTCCGGAGGTCTGTTCTTAACCTGAAACTGTTCTTAACCTGAAACACCACTTTAGCTAATGGGGCCTCCTGCTGCCGCCGCACCGCCAGAGCACGATTTCTGTTCTCATCCTGAAGCAAAGTTCTTAACCTGAGGTACTATTTCTGGGTTGGCGTATGTAACCTGAAGCATATGTAACCCGAGGTACCACTGTATTAAGAGTGTCAGGTTGGCATCAAGGCAACTCAGGTTCACATTCCTACTTAACTAGCCTAGACTACCTTTTCAGGGTTGTTGTGAGAATAAAATGGGGGGCAGGGTGAGCATGTATGCATAAATGAACTCCCTGGATGAATCTATATGAAATAAATAAGTAGATATCCCCCTCCCGCCAAAAGTGGCAGTAGCACAAACAGATCAACCTTCATTAACCACTTCTGCATCTTCTCCAGCCAGTCTCTTCTAGCCAGTTGTTTTTTATTGGCGAAATAATGTGCAGAACTTTTTCTGAATTTCCAAAAATGCTTAACATAATAATTACCATTCAGATATAAATCATACCTGTACTCTAAATTTCAATACTGTTTTCCACTGTATCATTTATGTATTTATTTCATATACAACTCACCATTTACAATGACATCTGAAGGCAATGAGCCATGTAAAATAGCACATAGAAGATTCAAAAAAAAGGGGGGGGGGAATTCATACGAAATATACAACATCCCCCCTCCCGAAATCCAAACTTGAAACACAATAAAAGTAACAAGCACTTAAAAACATAGGTTATTTCTAGCACTATTTCATATTAAATAAAATGAGTTCTATCCCAGGCATACTCAGAGTACACCAGTGAAATATGTGAACCGATTTCCATGAGGTTGTTCTGAGTAGGACATACAATGAGTTAATCACCCATTAATCTGTTTTACAATCCTGATGACACTTAATTCTTTCATATGTTTCATAATAACCGAGTGTTTAAAAATAAGTGACTTCGGATTTAAAACATTAATCAGGAGTATCCAGAATACGAGACCAAATGACATGAATTCTCATGTAAAAATGCCACAGTCAACATTCTATCATTTCTTACCCTGTTCTTGCCCTCTCTGACCCTCTTATTATGTTTGTTAATTTAATCATATAAACTATATCCCATATTTTTGTTACCCGGCTCTCTACTGAAGCTCTGTCCTCCCCTCCCCCATTCCTGACATACAGTCTTCTAAGCTACTATCATCCAGTCTCTTCTGTAGTTGTGTCAGAGTTCCCACACCCTGTGTATCCCAATAGCTGCACTGTGAAGTGGGAAGGGGGCTTTCGAGTTTTGAACCTGATGGGTCTTGCCTGTAAATTGGTGAGCTAAGAGCTCCCTGAGGACAAAGGAACTAAAAGATGGCTCAAATTTTCATGCGCTGAGCATATTTTTCTATGTGCATGCGAGGTGGGAATCGTATTTATAAGGAGCCAGGGAAACACTGGTTGATGTGCTGTGGGTGGCTCCTCAACAACAATAAAATGTCAAGGGCATGAGGACATAATTTTATTGTCAAATCTGTCTCCTATTCCCCTTGCAGAGAGACAATTCCCAGAGTGGTTTAACAATCTACCCCTCTTCCAAGGGAACCCTGAGAATTCTAGCTGTGGGGGGGGGGCAATAGGGGCTTCCTAACAACTCTCAGTACTATTAATAAACCCAGAATTCTTTGGGGGAAGCCATGATTGTTTACAGTGGTATGGGGGCTTCCCCCCCTAGCCAGAACTCTCCAGAACTCTGCCCCCTCTCGGGTGGGCACCGTTGCCATTCTAAGAGAATGAGGAAGGTGTTCATGGTGAGTTCTGGCACCTCTTTTTCTAGAAAAACACTACTGAGTGGCATCATAGTGCTTTTAATGTATGGTGTGAATGTGACCAAAATTCAGTGGTGGACTTGGGTATTATGGCACCCTGTGCAAAGCCAAAATTTGGTGCTGCCCCAGCCCTCATGCTGCCTTCTAAAAGGAGGGTAAAGAGGTGACCGGCTTTGGGAAGGAGACACGAGGGCTCTGGGGGAGGGTCCTAGAGCTGTCCCACCTCCTTCCCAAATCTGAGAAAGCGCTAACTAGGCTTTGGGAAGGAGATGAGAGGACTTTAGGACCCTGTCAGAGCCTCACACCTCCTTCTCAAAACTCCAGTGCCTTACTTACCAGGTTTTGAGACATGGCCCCCTTGGCCCTGTGCCCAGTACATGCTTGCACAACCCTAAATCTGCCCCTAAGTTGCACGACTCTGCAGTACAAAGTTCACTGTAGTGAATGTCCACCTACATATGGCAAACCCTCCTACTGTGTCAGCTGTTAATTGGCTATCAGTGTGCAGAATCTTGTTAAATGCCTGGCCATGCCATCCACATGGCACGAGAGAGGGTGGTGATCGGAAATGGCAGTACCATTGTACAAGATAGCACAGAGAGGAGAAAGGTTTTCCAGTTGTCGTCTCCTCCTCCTCTAAAACCTGACAAATAGCAGGGAAATTATTATTTCCCAATGTTTTTGTCAATTTTGGATAGCAGTTTGATGCAGTACCTCTCTGAGTTATTACCTTTTGCTTGACATGCGTCTGAATAAGATTCTCGCTCCTCAAATGAGACTGAATAGCCGTTTTTCATGCAAAATGCCCATGCTGACATTCAAAGAACGATTTTTGCCTATTTGTGGTCGAAATGTGCAGATACTTAAGCAGATCCTGTTATCTGGTGGAACAGCAGAAACATTATGCTGTGATTTAGAGGGCTGAAATCTAACCAAGATGGATCGTCGGAGGCACATTAAAATGAATACTTAGCAAAAGTTTGTGATCGAAGCAGCTATATTCATTTCTCATCTGTACTTCCCCCTGCCCCACTTAGCTTTCTGGTGTGTGTGTTTTAATTTAAAAAACAACACTACTGCTATACGTTATACAAGTATGATAAGCGGAAATGCCCTTTAATACTGAAGTGGTATTTTTTTGGGGGGGGTGTCAGTGGGGTCAGGAGAGACATGGGCTATAATCTTAAAGCCATAATATTGTGGTGTGCATGTGGAGTTAAGAACCTTTGGAAGTTTCTACTCCATAAATGTACTGCAAATGTTGACTGCTGCTAATAATAATAATAATGGGCAGAACAGTTCTATGGATTAGACTGCCCCTGACATACCCCCACCGTCCTCGACAACAGCCTCTCTGCCATTCTTCTGAAAGCATAGGGTTTATCTCCAAATGTAAATTCCTTAAATAATCACTTCAGAGGAACAGGCAATGCACAAACCTTGCTCTTTCCTTGAATGATGTAACATTTGCATTGTGTTTATTTCCCCCTGCATCAGGGATATGTTGATGGGAATGAGCAGATCACAAGGGGAAGGGTGCCAGAGCACATGCTTTACACAGGGATCAGTTTTCTTACGTTTCCAGTTAAATCTTTCCATTTGTTTGTTTATTTATAAGATTTTGTACTCGCCTGTCACCATAAGGTCCCAGGGCAGGTCACAATAATATAACCATATGTTCTAAAAACAACTAAAACCGTTTCAAACTATTTTATGAAAAGATTCAGGTAATATCAGATACCAGGTGATGCAGAAGACCTGCATCATTTTGAGACTCCACAGAGCTTCCGCCAGTAGATAATATTGACCAAGGTGGACATTAGCCTGAGCTGGTAGAAGACAGTTTCCAGTGTTTGTATGCAGCTCCCTGTTTTCGTTACTGAAAATCTGGAATGTCTGCTGAATGGGCCCACAGTCAACAGTTGGTGGGTTTAGCAAAGTATTACTCAGAGTAGACTCATTGAAATGAATGGACCTAACTTAGTCATGTTCATTAATTTCAATGGGTGTAACTCTTGAATAAAACTTAGTTGACTACCACCCAGTGTTTCTTCAGAAGAACACCAAGGCGTGCTAAAGCTTACGAAGATTACTCCTTGGCGTTTTGCATTACGTACAAACATTCTTTTTGCTGTTAAAAAAAATCCCAGTCCCTCATCACTTTCACAAACACTGTCAATATTTTGAAAAGAAGCAGCCAGGCAACTCCAAGCGAAGAAGGTATTTCTGGAGAAATGCTGATGCAGTGATACCATTCCCTGGCAATCCATTAGTATGCAGTGTGTGCCTTTTCGCTGCATGACACCTTGTCAAGAGATAGAAAAATGTCTCTTCACCCCACCCCAAATAATAACATAGATGAAATAAGCAGAGCTGGCAGGACAGGAACAATTGCATATTCCTACAGCAATTGATTAAATCAACCCCAGAATTACTGTCTCCTTAGATGTGTCTCAAATGTTGCAATCTCAGGAAAGGCATAACTGCCTAGTAGATACGCTTCAAAATGGGGGGAAAGCCAGTTATCTCTCTGATTGGCATTTTTGAGGGTGTTGAAAACGAACTCTTCCCCTGAAAACTTGCTATAATGGGCCAGACTTCCCCAAAGCAGCACACAAGGGATGCATGCTAACACCCTGTGATTTCACAGAATCAACAAATCTTAGAGTTGGAAGCATAGCAATGCAGGAATCTCAGCTAAAGCATCCATGACAGATGGCCATCCAACCTCTGCTTAAAAACTTTCCATGAAAGAGAGTCCACCACCTCTCGTGAGAGTCCATTCCACTGCCGAACAACTCTCACTGCCAGAAAGTTTTTCCGAATGTTTAGTCGATACCTATACAGTGGTACCTCGGGTTAAGAACTTACCGGTAATTTGTTCTGGAGGTCCGTTCTTAACCTGAAACTGTTCTTAACCTGAGGTACCACTTTAGCTAATGGGGTCTCCCGCTGCCACCACACAATTTCTGTTCTCATCCTGAAGCAAAGTTCTTAACCCAAGGTACTATTTCTGGGTTAGCGGAGTCTGTAACCTGAAGCGTCTGTAACCTGAAGCGTCTGTAACCCGAGGTACCACTGTATTTATAATATTAGTATATCTCGCTAGTGAGTGCATCTTTATGAGTGAAAAGACCCTCCTGCCCCGCGAACCTGCATTATAACGCTTTCCTTCCTTGCCAAGGCCTGTTGACACACGGCATTCTGCTGGTATCCTATGCAGCATGCGCAGGAACATGCTGCCTTAAACTGAGCAAAGCCATTGGTCCATTGGTGTCTGCACTGATTGGTGGCAGCTATCTGTGACTGGAGGCATTCCTACCTAGAGACGCTGAGGATTCAACCAGGGAGACCTGATACATGTAGAGAAGATGGTATGGCCCTTCCCAGTATACGTCCTCCACCTGTGAGGGCAACATCTCTCCAAGTGTATCAAGTAGCTTGTGTACTGAGAGTGCCTATGAAGATGCAGGCCACTGTTAGAATTCCTGCTCCATGATTGCAGTCATGGGATTTTTGTCTATCTCATGACAGTATATGTTTTGACTCCACAGAGTGGGAAATGAGGGAGACAGGATGTTTGTGTTACTGTGTTCCGTGAAGTGGGACTATTGTCCTTTGTTCTTTCTCTCTTTGCTGTCTGATGCTAGAGAGAGAGGGAACCATGTTGCAGTGCTCTCTGTGTGTTTATATGTAAATAAAGTAGATTAGCCAAAATGCTGACTTGCTGAGGTCTGTTACGCATGATGCACAAACTCTGTGGATCCCTAAGTGTGCCGGTGTCTGTTGCCATCGGTCGCTGTGATGCAGAAGAAAGCTTTTTAAGCTTCTGAATGTAAACCAGGAGGGAGAGAACATGCCAGTCGGGCATGTGTCTCTGCCAGGGTCCTACTTGAGTGTAGGCTGAGCTCCTGACAGCCACTGGGTGCTGTAGTATGAGGAGTGGGGGGCCTCAGCTTCCTCTGAAGGGCCTGAGGTGCTCCACTGGGCCTGACATGTCCCTGATGTGCCTTGTGACTGGGCACAGGGCTGGGGAAGGAGTAAAGAGGATGACAGCAGAGTCCTGTGGGAAGTTCTTTTCACTCTGCTCCTTACTCGCAGCAGTGAAAGGATTTCCCCCTATGAAACCACTTCTCACTACTCCCATTTTGTTTTCATCCCCCCCCTATTTTCAGTTAATTCACATTACATGTTAATTGCCATACACCTTCATAATTATACGTAATATGAATACAGTGGGTTAAGAACTTAATTCGTTCTGGAGGTCCATTCTTAACCTGAAACTGTTCTTAACCTGAGGTACCACTTTAGCTTAATGAGGCCTCCCGCTGCTGCCGCGCCATCGTCGTGCGATTTTTGTTCTCATCCTGAGGTAAAGTTCTTAACCCGGGGTACTATTTCTGCGTTAGTGGAGTTTGTAACCTGAAGCATCTGTAACCCGAGGTACCACTGTATATTATTTCTGCAAATTCCCCACATCTAACCCTGCAACCACCTCCCCTTATACCCAAATGCCCGTCTGACTTCCTTCACCTGCATGTGTGATATCCAACTTATTACTTAATAAAAACCTCTAATATTGTGTTCATTTTTATTCATTGCAATAGTCATTCATCTATTAAAAAAAGAGAGGGAAACATAACTCTTAACTTAATGGGTTCAGTCTATACTTATCCAGAGATTTGTATGGTGATTTTGAAAAGGACCCCTTGAAGATCTGAGCAGGATCTGACCACAACCAAGCACTGTTTAACAATACGTCAATTTGATGCCACCAGGAGAGATTTAAGTATGTGCTTCTCTCCATGTATCGAAGTTAATGGAACTTGACGGTGCTGAAATTTGGCTTATGTTTAGGATATTAGTCACCTGTCCTGATTATTTCTGCTCTGAATACTCCGCAGGTGCTTCTACCTCCACCCTTAAGGTACATATTTCCAAACAATTCAATTTTTGTTGCGATGTAATGGCTCGGCGTTGTTGTTTTGGGACACCGCCTGGTTGGCAAGTTCACCTGAATGTCTCTTTTCAAAAAAGTTCATGCAAATTCAGTAGTTACGCTACTTGTCTTTTGATAGCTCCCTTCCCAATGGGCAACTTATAGGGCTGAATGGATAAACAAGCCTTTATTATTTGTTTATCTGCGCTCTCTCTCTCTGCTTGTGAGGCCAAGTAGAGATCTCCTTACATCCTGGAAGCCTGTATTTGTTGTTCTTTGTCTGTGGACAATTGAAAACTGTATTTTAATTTATGTTTAAACCCAAGTTTGCTTTTTGAATGAAAATAGGAGCATTATCCACAGGGAAGGCTCGTGACCGACTATCAGGCAAGAATGAAGTACACACCAGATAAAGCTCCCAGCTTATACACCCTCTGGGATGAAATTATAGAAACAGATTTAGAAATAAAAGTCGTTATTTGTGCTGTGAAGTAAGCTTTTTTTAAAAAAAAAGAAAAAGAAGGAGGAAAGGAAAAAAAGATCGGTTTCTGTAGAAGAAAAGAATTTCTGCCTCCAGGATCTTATCAGTGCAGCCTTAATTTAGCAAAATCCTTCTTATGCCTAAGCCCCACATATAGTAAAATGCAAGGAAGCTAAGCAATAGTAGGAACCTTTCTTTCCTTCCTAAAAAGCCTATTTTTAGAGGAAAGCTTCCTACTGTCGCTAAATGTTGGATGGAATATAAATCTTTTACAATGCTGCTTGCTCATTTTGATTGCTTTCTTTGATTCCCTCCAATGCCTCCTTTAATAATTTAAATTTATTTATTTATTTCTTCAGGTACCTTTTCTTGGCCAATACTTTGAGGTTTCTTTCGGCATATTGATTTTGATCTTTGATATTGCAGCTGTTCCACAACAGCCCACGTCAAGGACAGACAAGCATCCGATATTTACACTTTGGACCAGTGCTTGGAGAGTACATTTTTAAAAAGGAACCAGTTCCAGTTCAACTCCATCCTTTCACAAAATTAACTAGTTTTGTTCTAGTTTAGTTCAAGTTCTACCTCTCCCCAAATGAACTTAATTCATCTTTAATTCATTCAACAATAATGGGAGCTACTTCTGAATGTGGTTTGGAAAATTCCAAACAAGTTCATCGCAAGCAAAGAGGAAATGTATCACCAAAAAAGTGGGGAAATAAGGTATGTGGTATAAAGTACAGTGGTACCTCGGGTTAAGAACTTAATTCATTCTGGAGGTCCGTTCTTAACCTGAAACTGTTCTTAACCTGAAGCACCACTTTAGCTAATGGGGCCTCCCGCTGCCGCCACCACGCAATTTCTGTTCTCATCCTGAAGCAAAGTTCTTAACCCGAGGTACCATTTCTGGGTTAGTGGAGTCTGTAACCTGAAGCATCTGTAAACTGAAGCATCTGTAACCCGAGGTACCACTGTATATGCATATGGCAATTTAGATGTATAGAATATTTATACAATTTTAGAAATAATTGCCATAATGTAAACATTTTTTTTACAAAGCACATCTCATCCTAGTGTAGCAGGAAACTTGGGTTCCTGTTTCGTCTGCAACTTCTACGCTCCACCTCTCCCTTCTCAGGATTATTCATCTTTAAAACCAAATTTGACCACCCCCGCATTTAGAAAGGCACCTGCGTAAGCTAAATTTATCATCTTGCCATCTGCGCTATTGGAAGGCAGATACAGAAAGATTTCCCACGGCGAGCGGATCTGCCCATGGAAGAGAGGTCAAATTGAAACTGTGGGCCGTGTTCCTTTCCCAGTGCAGATTTTATTCAGGAATCAGAGCCTCCCTCATAATGCCGCTTGTACAAAAAGTACCAGGGCGGACGGAGCAATATGTTTTAAGTTACCTCTTGTCTGACTGGAATCCCTACGTCACCAGAAATGTAGCTAGTTTTTGTGCAACAGCCATAAGTCAAAGAAAGCAAAAGACTACATGGCTCCACAAACAGTCATAATCTGACACAGCTCACAGTAAAATTCTTCTTTTCTTTTTCTTTTTTTTTAAAAAAACTGTTAATGGAGTTTATCTTTCCTTGGATACATATTTTAAATCTATTGAATTAGTATATTGATTGTTAAATTCCACTTTGGCCGTTTTAATGTTTATGGAAAAATTATGCTGAATTTCTGATTTTACTATGCTGACTGTTTAGCCGTAATAATAAACATTCATATCTTTAAAACAGACAGTCCTCCAAACAGAGGATTGTAGCCTGTAAAGTAGGACACATGGCCACTATTAATTAAACAAGCACTTTCTTATTTCAGTTTAAGGAAAAAGGAAAAGTTAACCTGGTTTTCAACACACTGTAAGCTTGAATAAATTCCTTAAACCTTAAAACTACTGGCCATATTAGATCCTACCACAAATAAGGATCCCTCACACGAGAAGTGACATTTAAAACTGGCTTCAGAGCTTAGGCCTGGCTGAGTGCTAGCTCCAAGTCTATTCTGTTGGGGAGCACCATAGACAATACCATTGCTCTGAGAAAGCAGCAATGTCAACACAGCCATCAGCAAGGCATTTTGCTCCCTGAGGTGGAACAGCAAATCCTACCTTTCCCCCCCCAAAATGAATCAAGATGGACCCAAGGCAGGTCAAGTTATTTTGGTACCTAAGGCAGAACATCCCACAAGCCTTTCTCTCGACTCCCTGGCAGTAAAAATACAATAAAAGGACCCCGACCATTTGGTCCAGTCGTGGCCGACTCTGGGGTTGCGGCACTCATCTCGCTTTACTGGCCGAGGGAGCCGGTGTACAGCTTCCGAGTCATGTGGCCAGCATGACTAAGCCACGTCTGGCGAACCAGAGCAGCGCATGGAAACGCCATTTACCTTCCCGCCGGAGCAGTACCAATTTATCTACTTGCACTTTGATGGGCTTTTGAACTGCTAGGTTGGCAGGAGCTGGGACCGAGCAATGGGAGCTCACCGCATCGCGGGGATTCGAACCGCCAACCTTCTGATCGGCAAGCCCAAGAGGCTCAGTGGTTTAGACCACAGCGCCACCTGCATCCCTGCAAAAATATAATACAATGCTTTAAATAAATGGCTGTCCTTTCATATCACCAAAACTTTGCTGATGGAGGTAGCCATTTCACTCTGTCTAATGGAAGGGCCAGCATATAACTGATGCAGATGCACATAAACATCTGCATGTGCCGCCCTCATCTGCAGGGCAATACCATGTGGTCATGACTGGAATTGCAGTCACATCATACATTTAAAGAACGATGGTACCATTTTAAACAGGAATGGCTTCCCCCAAGGAATTCTGGGAGCTGTAGTTTGTTAACGGGGAGCTGTAGTTTGTTAGGAGGCCCCTGTTCTCTTCACCTAGCTACAATTTCCAGAGTTCCCATGAAGAGCAATTGATAATTAAACCACATTGGGCTTGGGGGGGGAACAGGAGGCTCTTAATAATAATAATAATAATAATAATAATAATAATAATAATAATTTATTTATACCCTGCCCATCTGGCTGGGTTCCCCCAGCCACTCTGGGCACCTTAACAACTCTCGCCACCCTTAACAAATTACAGCTCCCAGAATTCTTTGAGGGCAGCCATGACTGTATAAATTGGGGTGATAGTGCTTTAAATGTATGGTGTCAGTGTGGCCTAGATGCATCTTGTCATATGGATAGATATGTATAGCACCACTTGGGACCAAAAGTTGCTGTGATGAGCAACTAGTTGTTTGCAACCATTGCTGGGTTAAAGCTTTTAAGTGTTTCCCCGTTAAGAATGATGGGAGAACATATGGTTGGGTGGTTTTAGCGTCTCAGTGACTGAATGTAGAGCACTGTACCCTTCAGGTAAACATCACATGGCAACGAAACTGCATTTTCCAAGCCACTACCCTCATTTTGTACTTTCAATTACACCCCTCGTTCTAATTCTGTGCAAAGGTTAACAAACGTGATCTGATGAAAACCAAGACCCGAAGCATTTTGGAGTTGTTGTTATTTAAATCTAACAATTCTGAACATGGTAAACAAAGCTCTCTTGAAATGTTGCTAATAAATCAGGATAGGAAAATTAATGGAAATTCACGAGCACTAAATCAATGCTCATCAACAGGAGCAATTTAAACCCAACCCTTTGGCTGAAGGTCCATGCAGCTTTTTAAAAAAAAGAGCAAAAAAGCACAAGAGAGAAGATCTGTACAAGCCATGCCAAAGTGTGAACTCTATTGGAAATCAGTGGAGATTTTGCCTACAGAACTGAGGCCACAGTCCTAATTATGCTTACTAGGGAGTAACATGGCTTTAACAGCAAGGGGGAGGGCAAGGCTGCCCATAAGCCAACACTGAACTAGCAAAGACATCCTATTCTATCATCATCATCATCATTATCATCATCATCATCATCTTTATACCCTGCCCATCTGACTGAGTTGCCCCAGCCACTCTGGGCAATTTCCAACATATATAAAAGCATAATAAAACATTAAACATTTAAAAAATCCCTATACAGGGCTCCCTTCAGATGTGTTCTAGAGGCTGTATGGTTACTGATTTCTTTGGCTTGAGGGTCGCATAACATCATAGACTCCAACATTTATCTGATGGAAATAGGAAAATCCGAAGAAAAAGCGGGACATTCTATGATCAAATCAGAAACCAGGACAGCTTCTGTAAATCCAGAACTGTCCCTGGAAAAACACTTGGAGGGTCTGTAATCGATAACCCTGCCTTCCTTCTCATCCAGGTATCTGTTTGTTTCATAAAACGTAAGACTCCCTTGGGCACTCACCTGCATCAAAATTGGACTTTCTATAGGGCCTGTTGCAATGTTAGGCAGCAGTCTTGTCATAAGGGACCGGTAAGTACCTTGAACACCATGACCAAGCATTAAAGCCAAGAGGACATTAACCTGGAGTGCTCCCATTCATATAGTGGGAGGATTGTGACTGTCAAATGCTGGCAACTGCTTCTTATTTCCATCATAATAAATAGAATGTGCAGAAGGATCGTGGTCTCCAAGTATGAAGAGACCATTGTAATCCCAGACCTAATAAAACATCTGCCTGTCACAGTCCCTCGTCTATATTTAAACCAACAGTGTTTTATTCTTTTCTAAATTTACTTGACTGTTAAGCCATTGGCTCGGCATTTATTTTGCACACACTTCTCGAAGACGACGTTTGATTTTGTATGAAAGTCAAATTCAAAGCAAACTTGATTGCACAGGCGACACAAGCATCGACTCCCTCTGTAGCCTCGGATAAAAAAAGAGGAAGGAATATGCTAAGTATTTGAAAGGGAGGCAAAGAGAACTGTCCTGGTACACCTCCCCCACCCCCTGGGAATCAAATCAACAGTGAACAACTTTCTTCCTACTGAGGACTTTGTGGGGCTTTTGCTCCTACCCAACAAGAATCAGCCAGTTCTTTACAAGTCATCTCAACTGCTTTGTACCCTTATCCTTCTAGCATTCCGAGTCTTCTTCACTCTTTTTTTCTTCTTCCATTGCACATTTTACTGCATACTTCCTGTTTTTGCAACATGTCTATCTTCAAAAGCCGCTCAAACTGTTGCTACCCCCTCGTTTACACCCCCTTCCCCGGCGCTCAGAGATGCATTTGCTGATTTGAGAGGACTCCTTCTGCAGTTTCACTCTATAGTTAACTCAGCAGAAGCTATGCGATAGCACAGGCAGCGGAGTGACTGTCTTTGGTCACGGAGGGTGCTCAGCACTTCTGTGCCAAACGCAAAGCAGAGAGCCCAAGCGTGACTGCTGGCATCACTATGTTTACTTGGCAACGTATCAAGTACTTGGCAAGATTCAAATAAAAATTCCAGTGGAACTCTACAATGCTCTCACAAAGTTCATTCTCATGTTTTCTTTAGCAGCAAAAATGCTCCCAAGTTAAAAATACATAGGAACACGTAGGAAGCTGCCTTATCTCGAATCTGACCATTGCTCCACCTAGCTCATTATTATCTACACTGACTTGTAGATCCTCAGGCAGAGGGCATTTTCAGCCCCACCAAGAGATGCCAGGGATTGAACCCGATACCTTCTACATGCAAAGCAGACTCTCTGTCTCTGAGCTACAATCCAAGGAAAATACCTTGGTAATAATTAGGAATAAATTAAAATTTGATCCTGTTTGCTCTAGTGCTGTAAAATGCCTAATTGTAGACAGGAATGGTAATTGTACCTTTGTGGTGGCCTCATGAGGCTCTTAAACACAAAGCATAAGAGAGAATATGGTTGAGTCAAGTCCTAGTAAATCAAAAGAGACAGACGTCTAATTCCAAGGACATTCTAAGCGAAACTTCAGTTTCCAAAGAATTAACACACACTTTAAATAACTGGCTAAATGAGATGGCACACTCTAGGATTTCACTGATTAAATAATGTTTCTTAATAAAGCGCCTCGTGATGGAGAGTATGCTACCAATTAACAAAGACTACATTTTAATCTAAACACGTCACATTTATATTGTGGAAATATACACAACTGGGAGAATAACCCAAAAGCCTTACGATTAATTTCTCATGGCATATTCATGCCAAAGTCAAGTGCTTTTATAAGTTCCATTGATTTTACAGGGAGAACTGGCCATACACTTAAATCAATGAGATTCGAAAGTGCTTCACTTTGGCTAGATCACAATGTCAGCTTCTAGACTTTTATGAAAGTTCATTCCCTCTTCCCCCCAAACTTGAAGCATTCACCTAGACAAATTCACCTGCAGGAGGAACGCATCAATTGCATTTGCAAGCTGCACATAGCTATACCAAGTATTTCCAAGATCACAACAGTGTAGACCGGGGGGTGGGGGGAAGAACCCAACACTATCACATGTGATTACATAAGACACACAAGCCATTAAGCACAATCAAAGACGTAATCCAATTGTTTTCCATTTGGCAAAAAACAAACGAACCCCAAACTTGTGACAGAATGCATGCAACCAAGTATCTTGCTGTACAGAATTTAAGACCCACAGATAAATGAGTTAAGTGGCAAAGCACTTACCATATACTTGACATCATCAAGCGAAGTTTGCCCAAAGGTCCCGAAAACATTGCCAACAGCTGATTAAAGGATGACCTGGGCTTCTTCCTTCTCCTCTTCTTTTCGTCAGAAGCACATCATCTGGAATCAGAGCACATTTTGTTCATACTTAAACCTATCTTGCCCTGTTGTCGTTTTAAAAAGACTGCTTGTCCACGAAATAATCAGGCTTGACAAACGGCCACCGAATGCGAGGCCGGTGCTTCTTCTTCAGAAGGCTTCTCCATGTGTGCGTACGTACGTAGGTGACTGATACAGGGCTTGTGTTAGGAATTTAGATTCCATTTCATGAAGCAGGATTCCAGCAGACTGAGTTAAAGAAACAGATGGGAGGAAGAGCAGGACAGATGGGGGGTGGAAGGGGGGTGGTGGAGAGAAAGCAAGCAAAAGGACCGAGGCTGAAACTGTTTTCACTACCTGTGTGTTTTGCGATTATGGAACAACCAGCATTTGGTTTATTGAGATTTCAAGTTACGGGAATGATACTGAAGTCCTCAAAACCAATTTCTACGCATGATTATTGAACGGTGCACACAGCACAGTCACCAGTTTTGTTTACATATTCTGGGTTTCACCCCCCTTTCCTAATGAAATAAAACACCAGCAGGTGTTTTGTACTCATTTGACATCTATGCCGGATCTAAGCAATGCTATCAATCTTTAGGTGCCAGCTAAAGACCTGCCTTTCCCTTCAGGCCTTTGAATGTGAAGGAATTGGCTGACAGATGGCAGAGGTTTTATCTAATTGCACCGAGTTGCTTATTGTGTTTTAATGTTGCTGATTGTTTCATGTGCCTTATTGCTGTAACTGGCCCTGGGCTCATGAGAACGTAAGGACGACCCTGCTCGGATAGACCAGTAGCACCTCTCTTGTCACAGATGCCTATGGGAAACCCTCATGAAGTTAAGTTTGCTTTGGAACAATTAATGCATCAAAGGAGAATCTTTAGAGGTTAGACAATAATAGATCACTGTTATTCAGCATGGCATAAATTCTTCTCCCATGTTTGCTCAGATGCAAAGCCCACTAAATCCCCAGTTTCCCAGGTAAACATATGGAGAGGTCTTTATAGAAAATTTAACTACCTTTCTTCCCTTCCTTTGCATATTTTATTAACAATTGTGGTGTTAAGCTTGCATTGCACATTTCATAATTTTCCTGTTTCCTTGCTGTCCCCCATCCTCTTACGTTCAACCACTGGTATTACTACTGTATTATGCCTTTATGCAAGTCTGTAAAACTATTCTTATGAAAAAATGTCAACAAAAGTCTTTAAGAAAAGAAGAAGTTTGCGTTCAAAGGTGAATCTACCTAATTCACACTTCCCCAAACAGCATGTGAACCAAAACACAGCCAGCCTTTGAAATTTGCACTTTTATGAATTTTGCAATGCTGTTTGCCAACAAAATTGCGTTGCTCAGAGAAATGCTTAGAGGAGGAGAAAGTGTGCATAAACGTGTACATTAGCATAAAACAGCATACACAAACATATTCAGTATTGGGAACTTGCTTGCAAAAATATGTATGTCAGGAAAGAAATGTGTATCAAAACATGCAGATGGGGAGAAATGCCCACTTTTTTAAAAAAATACATTCACAAACTATTGAAGAAATGTGGAGAGCTGAACTTAACACTCGAAAGAAGAAAGAAAGAAAGAAAGAAAGAAAGAAAGAAAGAAAGAAAAGAGAAACTGAAAGAAACTAAAATTGAGAGGTTCATCCATCCTTACCCCTCACCCTTCTGGAAATTCAAGCACCCTTCCTAATTTGTTCCTATTGTATTTTGTTTTAATCTGCACAGTGCTTCATGGTAGCAGCTATCAGCCCTGAGAGCTCACTTGAAGGACAGATCCTGAAGCTGAGGCTCCAATACTCTGGCCACCTCATGAGAAGAGAAAACTCCCTGGAAAAGACCCTGATGTTGGGAAAGATGGAGGGCACAAGGAGAAGGGGACGACAGAGGATGAGATAGTTGGACAGTGTTCTCGAAGCTACCAGCATGAGTTTGACCAAACTGCGAGAGACAGTGGAAGACAGGAGTGCCTGGCGTGCTCTGGTCCATGGGGTCACGAAGAGTCGGAGACGACTAAACGACTAAACAACAACAACAACAACAATGGATTCTCTGTTGTAAGGGGCAGTGGGTGCTCTGCCACCCTCCCACCCACCCACCCACCCACAACAGAGATCGCCCTGCTTCAGCAAGCTGACACATGAGCAATCACTGCTTTTGACTGTAATGTTCACTTTTGCGTTTGCATGTATATTGAGCTTCCTGCAGAACTACATGCATCAGAGCGCTGTCCCAGGGATGGTCACAGGGCCCTATTCATTGACACCCTCCTCCCAAGGATTGCAGGGCAATGACACGTGACCTTTCTCATGAGCCAGAAGGCACAAGGGAGACAGTCGAATGTCAGGAGGTCATATGTTTAAATGTCTCTTAAAGTAAATCCAAAGTTGAGGAGGCAGGGGGGAAGTGTAAGCCGTACTGGGAGCAAGATAATGGATGGAATGAATCTGATGAATGACTTACAATAAATGTGTTTTTCAGGGCCTCAGGAGAATGAGCAAGGGCAAATTGATCTGTGTCTAATTGATTTAAAATCAACCTTTTTTTGTGCTAGAGGAGATAGATGAATTGATCCAATTATTAAGTGATAAAAAGTGCAAAGTCCCTGAACTGGAAGTTACTGAGAAGTCGGCTAACTTAAAGCAGGATTATCAATGAAGAGGAAAAGAAATTATCTGCAATACATTCATCTGGACATATACATATATATTTTAAAAAACCTGCTACTTGTGGGACATCTTTGGGGGAAGAAAAGGCTAAGGAGTAAACCTTACACACATCTGGAGTGGAGTCCCTAAGGTGGTTGGATGGCGTCTTGTATGCCTCCTTTCAGCAACTCCTGCAGCTAGGTAAAGGTAAAAGGTAAAGGGACCCCTGACCATTAGGTCCAGGTACTTCAAGTCTCCAATTCCTCTCTCGATGACCTCAGAATCCTGAATTTACTGTGCTTTTAATCTAAATAGACAGTGGTGGGGGTTTGTGAAGTTGGTACTTTTAAAGCTTTTCTGAGTTTGGCCCCCTTCTTCATTTCCTCATCTTCTGAACGTATATTTCAAATTATAGGGAACATTTCATTATGATAACCCTGTTGAATTGCTCATTTCATCCTATTTCCATCTCTGAATTGATGAATTTCATTCATCAATACTCTTTTATCCATAAAACTCTTTCCCAATCCACTTAGGCTGCAATCCTATATCCATTTGCCTGGAAACAAGTGCCAGTGAACTCAAAAGAGGATTTTTTCTGAGTGGACATGTATAGGATTGCATTGTTATACTTAGCTTTTTATTCTCTGAGAACAGGGTTTTAACTGCTTAACAGATGCTTTTCAAACATTACCTCATGAAAGCGACTCTTGGATGATTGAATATTATGCTGAAGGGTTCCCCCCTTTTATTTCCCCATCTTTAGGCCACAAATGAGAGGCACTTTAAGAAAAAATTTTCCCCAGGGGTGCAGAAGAAAACCAGTAGATTTTTAGGGGCATCGGGTTAACTAGAAAAAAAGTAGTGAAAGCAACTTCCTCTTGGCATCTTCTTGTAAAAAATTTCTAGAAGCTTCAAGTGGCAGCACAGTTCCAACTCGCAGCCTGGCAGCAGACTCGTTATAACACAATGCTTTGTTGCTAGGAACAACGCTAAATGTAGGAATATTGTTGAGAAAAAGATGGCCCCTTCCGCTGGCCAATGGTGGGGTCCGCCATCTTTATTTTTGTACAAATGTCACATTGTGAAGCATTATGGCAAAATATGGTGGCTGCTGGGCCACTGGCTGCAGCTCCACGACCGCTTGAAGTGGTGGGAAATATATATACATATATTTCCAGACACTTTTCATAATATATTTGTGTGTATGAAAAAAAAGTGTTCCCAGTGCTGTTCCTAGGACGTCCCCTCCTGAAAATTTCAACTCAACGTTATTCTGCCCCCCTCTGTTTTCATATTCTTCTTGTTACCGTTATTACCTCTCTGTGGGATTTCTACAAGATGGTTTATGTTTCATTTCCAAACTTATATTCTATTTATGAACTTCAGTGGAGAGTGCCCGCCTTTGTGTAGCACCCACATACAACAGGGATTTGGGGAAACTCTTCAGTTTTGGAGAATTAATAGTGAAAAACCCCTGGAATGGGGGAACCTTTCCCCACTCCGAACGTAATGTTGAGATACTGAGACTGAGGGCAGGATGACTGACAACCAGATGTGAAGATTAGGGAAATACAGAATGGTGTACCTGGAATGGGAGGGAGGGAGGCAGGCAAGAGATACACAGAGATAAGAGTGCAGTCATTATCCTGTGACCTTCCCTGAGACCTGCAGGTATAGGGCGATATACAAATTTAATAAATGATAACAACCACCACCACCACCACAACAACATTGTACTATCTGCAACAACCCTCCACAGTAGTCTGCCATATCCCTATTACAGGTTGGAGGGCTGTGCTGACACAGAGTAACTTAAAGCAGGCCTGCAATACAGTCAAGCATTAATATTGTAGGCCAGAGGTGAGACTGGGACTTGCTGTGGATTCCCAGCCGCAACCTGTCATACTTCTCAGGTAGCAGCAAAGGTCTATCAACTTAAATTCCCCGCTCAGACTCACAGATATTTTCAAAGTACAGTACATTATGGTGTTGTAATGCATTCGTTGTAGCCATAAAAGGATAGGAATGACTTAAAATGAAAACTGTCAGTTTACAGAGGTCCTCTGGGAACGTTTGTTTTCCTGACGTCTGCTGAATAATCCTAACCTTGGCTCCCCCACCCCAAGTGACAGAATATATGGGCTAAAAAACACCAGCTCTCCTTAATGCTTTCCCAAGTCGTTTCTGCAAAACATTTTCCCAAGTCGTTTTTGCCAATTCATATCCATGTTTACCTCACAGAGATATCTGGGTATCAGCTGGATTGCTTTATTCTAATGTGCAGGGATGAGACACCCTTGAATTACTGGGCTAGTGTTTATAGACTGCTTCTTTTTTCTTAGCTTTGTAATTACAATGTTTTAGCAGCATTTTATGCTTTTAATTGTTTATATGAGCCACATGGTAAAGGTAAAAGACCCCTGGATGGTAAAGTCCAGTCAAAGGTGACTATGGGGTGTGGCACTCATCTCACTTTAGGCCGAGGGAGCCAGCGTTTGTTCACAGACAGCTTTCTGGGTCACATGGCCAGCATGACTAAGCCGTTTCGGGTGCAACACAAAGCCAGAGTGCACGGAAATGCCATTTACCTTCCCACCGGAGCAGTACCTATTTATCTACTTGCACTGGTGTGCTTTTGAACTGCTATGTTGGCAGGAGCTGGAACAGCGCAACGGGAGCTCACCCTGTCACACGGATTCAAACTGCTGACCTTCTGATCAGCAAGCCCAAGAAGCTCAGTGGTTTAGACCACAGCGCCACCCGCATCCCTTAAGGAGCAGTGGCCGGTGCGGGGGTGAGGTATAAGTCAGCTTTCTTCTCCTTTTTTCCTCTTAAAATGAAAAGTGAATGGCTTTCAAGAACTGCATTGATAAAAGGGAAAAAAGTAGTTCATAAAATGGCAAAGCATTCCTGCTGGATAATAACACAGGTAGAAAGAAAGGTGTAATGTTGTCAAGGGCGATGGCACATGAGTTGTCCAACTGGTGCTTGTGACACCCTCACTCATTCCACCTCCCACACCAGCTCAATGTAAGTACTAGCTGGGGGGAAATTTGCTTTTCCTTGGCAATAAAATATTGTGCTTTTGAGTGCAGTGAAAAGGTTTCCTCGAAAGTGTTCTGCTACAAACAACAACTGTACATTTATTGTGCAATAAAGCAATCATTTGGAAGTTCTGAAAAGCTATTCAGCTACTATATTGCTTGCTGACTTTCTCACCTTCCCTTACATCCATTTTTACCCTACAGCGAGGGAAGAATTAGTTTTGCTTTGTATTCATTCTTCACACATTCATTCAGTTTTCGCACAAGACACACAAGTATCACTGAGCGGAAACTGGCATGTATTTGCTGTGTACACACTCGTCATGCCTTATGGGTTCTGACACGTTTGTTTCATTGCACAGACATGCTGTAGACACACATGGACAACTGCTGCTCTCCCCATGTGCACATGCTGTCAATTATTATTATTAGAATTTATATACCGCCCTATACCTGGAGTTCTCAGGTAGGTCTCAATTAAAGTCTGCTCTCAGTATGTGATGGTGTGTTGTTGGCATCTGCCTGTCCCATCAGACAATGGAGTAGATCTTGGGGGGGGGGGTGAAATCAAACCACTGCATTAGCAGCACCAAAGTGACCTCCACAGGGCACAAGCCTGGGCACCGTATATGGGACTCCTGGGCTGCCCAGACAACAAGACCCCTGGACAACAAGACCCTCCTCTCAGCCTCACTGTTGTGGTCCAAAGGAAAGCAGAACAATATTTTGGCACAGTTCGGTTGCAGGAGTTGCTGGCTGGAGGCATCCAAGGCACCATCCAATCGTGTGCAGGGTTTACTCCTTAGCCTCTTCTTCTCCCAAAGTTATCCCACAAGAAGAAGAAGAAGAAGAAGAAGAAGAAGAAGAAGAAGAGGAGGAGGAGGAGTTAGGATTTGATATCCTGCTTTATCACTACCCTAAGGAGTCTCAAGGGACATGGGTGGCGCTGTGGGTTAAATCACAGAGCCTGGGGCTTGCCGATCAGAAGGTTGGCGGCTCGAATCCCCGTGATGGGGTGAGCTCCCATTGCTCGGTCCCTGCTCCTGCCAACCTAGCAGTTCGAAAGCACGCCAAAGTGCAAGTAGATAAATAGGTACTACTCCGGCAGGAAGGTAAATGGCATTTCCGTGCACTGCTCTGGTTCGCCAGAAGCGGCTTAGTCATGCTGGCCACATGACCCGGAAGCAGTACGCCAGCTTCCTCGGCCAATAAAGCGAGATGAGCGCCACAACCCCAGAGTTGTCCGCGACTGAACTTAATGGTCAGGGGTCCCTTTACCTTTATGGAGTCTCAAAGTGGCTAACAATCTCCTTTCCCTTCCTCCCCCACAACAAACACTCTGTGAGGTGAGTGGGGCTGAGAGACTTCAGAGAAGTGTGACTAGCCTGAAGTCACCCAGCAGCTGCATGTGGAGGAGCAGGGAAGCGAACCCGGTTTACCAGATTATGAGTCCACTGCTCTTAACCACTACACCACACTGGCAGAAAACATATGTCAGGCAGACTTTTCTCCTAGCCTTCTCCTTGCCTTCTCCTTGATATGCCAGCTTTCTCTCTCTGTAAGGTCTTTTTTAGATGTGAAAACATTCAGATGTGCCCCCCAACAGGAAGTTTGAAATCATCTAGCTCAGCAACAGCTGTAAGAGACTCTTGACAGTGTTGCTTGACTGTTTGGGGGCGGGAGGTGGGGGGAGGAGGAAGGGGCCAAGAAAGCATGTTGTTTCTTTCATGTGAAAAGCATCCCGTTTGATTAAACCCAGTTTTGTAAGTGGTTCTCGAACCGCCTCCTCCAATGCATCCTCAAAGGAAAGCAATATGTATTGAATGAGAGTGGCATTTGGAAACAAAAGCAAACCCAAGACTCAAGATACTGGAGAGATGAAACAATCTGCCTTTGCTTTCAGAGCTACGTCAGAAGGTCGCTATTCCCGTGTGCTGGGATCAAGAAAAACGCTGCAGCTTTGATGACGTGCCTTCAAGAGTACACCACTGAGTCAGGTCTAGAGATGGACCGGGGAGCAGAGTACTTTGCAAAATGAACCGTCATTGATTTGATTTTATTTCAGCTGTGAATGCTACTGTTCCTCAGGCATAATGACACCTAATCCCTTCCACTGGGGATTTCTTCACTCTCTATCTCTGCAAAACCCTAGCCCATATATTCAATAGGAGAATGAAGGCATCCTGTTCCTTCCTTCAGACTGCAGACTGAATTCTGAAAACTGTAACCCAATGAGGTCTTTCCAAAACACTGGTAAAGTCTTCACAGTTATTTGTAACTTAATTATAGAATGGATTACTCTTGTAATTCTGCTCCCCCCCCTTTTAAAAAAGAAATCCCTGTAAGATTGCCTTTAAAGGACAAACCAGACAGTACCTAATTGCTTTCTCTGTGCCCGACTTAAATGCATTTTCTGAAAGGTAGCTGCTATCACTGCATCACTGTGTGGCTCTGAGATCTCTGCCATACAGCAATAGTGAATTCAGATTTACATGGGGAGAGAGCACTGGTTAATTTTCACTGATCCGAATCAAGAGAAGCATTCCTACAATTGTTGTGGGTGTGCTGGAGTCTATACACCTTTTCTGCATGAAGAATGCAATGACAAATCTTGTGTTAATATAATACATAGATAGGGTTGCATTCAATTTTACTTCTACTCAGAGTAGACCCATTAAATTAACGGACATGCCTAAGTTTAAGTGCTTGACATCACTTACAAAAACTCTGAATCTGATAGGTAAAGGTAAGACAGTGTTCTGGAAGCTACAAACATGAGTCTGACTAAACTGCGGGAGGCAGTGGAAGACAGGAGTGACTGGCGTGCTCTGGTCCATGGGGTCACGAAGAGTCGGACATGACTAAACGACTAAACAACAACAAAGTTTAAGTCCATTGATTTCAGTGGGTCTGCTTTGAATACAACTTATACCTGTATACCTGAAGGACCATTTCCGCCCTCATCATTCAGCCCAGATACTGAGGTCTAGCTCCAAGGGCCTTCTGGTGGTTCCCTCATTGTGAGATGTGAAGTTACAGGGAACCAGGTAGAGTGCTTTCTCAGTAGTG
Source organism: Podarcis cretensis (assembly GCF_951804945.1). NCBI lineage: Eukaryota > Metazoa > Chordata > Lepidosauria > Squamata > Lacertidae > Podarcis > Podarcis cretensis. The sequence continues at coordinate 112,943,353 of NC_137170.1, read as the reverse complement.
GCACCCACCCTGTGAAATGCCCTCCTGGCAGATGTCAAAGAGTTAGACAACTATATAATTTTTTTGTAGACATCTGAAGGCAGCACTGTTTTGGCAAGCTTTTAATGTTTGTTGTTGTTGTTGCTGCTGCTGCTGCTATTGTTTTCCTGTATTTTTGTTGGAAGTCCAGAGTAGCTGGGGCAGCCCAGTCAGATGAGCAGGATATAATAAATAAATTATTATTACTATTACTATTATTATTAGTTGGATGCAACCCATAATGTTGCACAAGATTTTGTGGGCCACATCCCACTATGTCAAATATATGAAGTGGGTAGGTATGAATACCTACAATTATAAACAGAGGACAGATCTCCACTCCCAACCACAGTGCACCCCAAAGACCAAGGAATGCCACAGGTATCAGGTAGGTGTGCCATAAAGTGAATATAAGACCCAAACAATTGAATACTAATACCAGTAGGTCCAATTAGTGTGGGTAGCAGCTGCTGGTAGTAAATGGGCATAGCTTGATGAACAATGTAAACCAGGAATAGCCAAGCCTGATGTCTTCCATATCTTGTGGACTAAAATTCTCATCAACCCCAGGAAGCATTGTCAATAGTCAGGGCTCATTGAAACTGTAGTCCAACAACATTTGTAGGTTGTCATGCTGGCTACCTTTGATGCAAATAAACACCTAGAGGGACAAGTACTTTCTTAGTGAGCTGCTCACTTCTCATCTTCTTATCTAAGTTCTACATTTTAAGGTTTGATTAATGATTTTAACTTTTGGGTGGCTTAACCTTGGGATATCCCTTCATCAGATCACTATTGCAGTAGAGCGTCATAATAGAAATGGATGCACCAATTGAAGCCTAGACTTTATTTCCACTCTCCTTCCAAGCTATTTTGAGCTACTTCAATACAGAAATGTATGTGCTTCATGTCCAAGATATTTTTAAAATATAAAACATAAACCTTACCTATATTCTAACTTTAGCCATAAAAAAGGACTGTCAGATATCACCACCTGTTCTTACTGTATTCTGAAATGAGGCATTCTTGGGAAAGTAAGCTTCTACCATAGTTTGCAAAGACTCATTATGAAACTTAATATCAGATTCAAATTGTAATTACCAGACTGAAACAGTCTTCGCTGATTTCTTTCCTCTCCCATCTTTCTCTCTTCCTTAATTGGGTATCGACTGATTAACTTGAAATAAGCTGATCTATAAGGACTCGAGGAGCATCTAAAAATTTGCTCCCAAATGTGACCAGTGTTTACAATCAAACCCATCAGAGATTGCCTGATTGCCAAGAATGGCGTTACTTTATCCATTAGTAACTTTAGCAAAGCAGATAATCCATTTTTAAAAAAAGTTCTTAATTGTCGAGAAACAGGAGGGAAATGGCAGGGAGAAACAAACAGCAAGGGAGGTGTGTGGATAAAGGCTCCAGGTCTGTAAATAATGAATGCTGCTGGTTCCATCTATTACATCAAGAGTTTTTGAGAGTCAGAGCGATGGAACAAGAGATAACTCCTGAATGTGGGGTTGTTGGATGGGATTCGAACTTGCTCAGCTTGCACTGCTCAGACATACTGAGTGCCCTCCAAGAGTTCTTTTCTAGGCTGGATAATACTCTGAGCCACGGGACCCACCAACCCCGTCCTGTTGCCCTCATTCCACTCAGTTGCTGTATCAATGAGGACAGTGGTATGAAAGAAGGAGATTGGGATACTGAAGTGATTAGGCAATTTAAGTGCAAGAGACTCTTGGGAACATAGTTTTCTACATGCCAGGGAGGGAGGCCTCCAAGGCCTTCAGATCTCTCTCTCCACTACCCTCATTTTTGTTGCTCTAATGGCTGTCACTAGGCTAAGCCAGGGAACTGAAGGGGTAGAGTATTTGGGGACGCTCTGGGAAAAGGGGACAGGGAATCTTGTGAGACATTTGGAAAACCTAATGAGCTCCTGATGATGATGATGACGACAGAAGGAAGCATGGCAGGGTTGTCAAATACAAAACTAAACTAAAACAAAAAATATATATCTTGCACCCTGCCCAATATATTGGTAAAATTACTTGGTTTACTAAACCCAAACCCAAGTCAAAATGGAGCGGGTGGGGAGGTATCACTGGAAACCTTTTGCAATCATTAGTGCTCATAAAGAAGTCTTGGTGTTTAAAAGTCATCACCTTCACCTGCGCATTTTACTGTACTTTAGGGAACAGTGGTATTTATGGGTCACAATCCGAAAGCAGCAATGTGTGAAAGCAAAAAAACCCCCCAAAACCCCATGCTATTCTGATGCAAAAGTTTATACTACACAAAGTGTTCCTTCGTCTTTAACTGGACTTGCTACAACCAAGTATCCACTCTGGAATTTTACATTATGTGCAAGGTTGTTGCATATTTTACAACAAATTTCTTTTTCTTTTTTTAAAAAAGAAGCTTTGAGATCTATTTATTAGATGTATATCCATCTCGATATTCCTTTATCAATGGCTTATATCCCGGTGGTCTTCCTTCCAGGTCTGATCCAGCCTGTATTGCTTTGCTTCCACATTGCAAATGTTGTAACACTGGGTCTACCATTCGCTGGAATCTATGGGAGCTTCCGCAAACCTTTACAGAGCTGGAAAACACATACAAAACCATCTGCCATTCACAGACTAGGCACTCAAAAACACAGCTGCTATGTTGGCGTTTTATTGGCCATTCACTGCTGAAGTTTTAATTGACCCGAACTTTCCTGGAAAAAGAATGGGGATGTAATTTACAGAACAACGTTGTGGCTTTTCACATTCACCCGCAGGGTTTATACCTGGCTCACGTGTTTGTGATCTTTACAAAAGATAAGGCTACTCTTGTCCTGCACACTGAGAGGTTTTATTGTCTGTCAGGTTTTCTTGCTTGCTTTTCCAAGTGTTTTCTGGAGGAGATCTTCTGCTGAGCTGCCTTTTGCTTCTTAGGTGGCTATGTACTTCCTCCAACACAGGAACACAGGGATATGGATTTTGCTGAATCAAAACAATTGTCTCTCTAGCTGGGTATTGTTGTTACTCACCAGTGCTGTCCTTCTCTTCAGATATGTTTTTTCTACTTCCTGGAGCAGACCATCCACGTGTCCCTATTTTCCAGGGACAGTCCCAGATTTACAAAAGCCGTCCCGGTTTCTGATTTGATCCTGGAATGTCCCACTTTTCCTTAGGATGTCCCTATTGTCATCAGGTAAATGTTTGGAGGGTACTGAGTTATTTGACCCCCCAGCCATCTGAAGACAGCCCTGTATAGAGAAGTTTTATAATGTTTTATTATGCTTTTATATATGTTGGAAGCTGCCCAGAGTGGCTGGGGCAACCCAGTCAGATGGGTGGGATATAAATAGTAAAATTATTATTAAGAACATTGTTATGGAATAGGACACCCCTAATTTCATCAGAGAAATGTTGGAGGGTATGCTGGAGAGGTCTGGAGGATGTCAACATGAGCAAGGGCCTTTTCTGCAATGGCTCCCCATTTGTGGAATGCTCTCCCCAGGGAGGTTCGCCTGGCGCCTTCATTATACACCTCTAGGCGCCAGGCAAAAACGTTCCTCTTTGCCTAGGCCTTTGACTGATTGACATACAATGCCCTTTTAAAATGTGCTGGGGAGGGGAGATTATTGGGTTGTTTTTGTTTTTATTTTTATTATGTATAGGGAGGTATACAATAGGGAGGTATATTATTTAATAATAATGCTGCAAAGCACTGAGACATGGCCCTTACCTTATCTTTACCTACCACTTGTGCTTCAGGTCTTAAGGGTTTGCTTGTTTGTGTTAGGGACAAAGTACCTCATTGGGACGTGGGTGGCGCTGTGGGTTAAACAACAGAGTCTAGGGCTTGCCGATCAGAAGGTCGGCAGTTTGAATCCCCGTGACGGGGTGAGGTGAGCTTCCATTGCTTGGTCCCTGCTCCTGCCAACCTAGCAGTTCGAAAGCACATCAAAGTGCAAGTAGATAAATAGGTACCACTCCGGCAGGAAGGTAAACGGCATTTCTGTGGGCTGCTCTGGTTCGCCAGAAGCAGCTTAGTCATGCTGGCCACAAGACCCAGAAGCTGTACGCCGGCTCCCTCGGCCAATAAAGCGAGATAAGCGCTGCAACCCCAGAGTCGGTCACGACTGGACCTAATGGTCAGGGGTCCCTTTACCTTTACCTCATCACACTTCATTCTGTTTCCTGTCTCTTTGGAGTGGCATCAATGGAAGATAAAGAGAGGCCCAGAAAGCAGGAAGAAAATCTTTTTTGAGGATTTTTAAAAAATGCATTTGGAAAAAAAAAAATCATTCTCCCTGCCCCAGGGATAAAAGAAAGGACAAATGCCTGTGGCTGTATTTAACAGAATTTACAATGATGTCTCAAAGCAATTCAGATCAGTTGGGGAAGTCTGAGGGGGTGAGGGAAATGGATTTAACTTGAAATACCATATTTTTCGCTATATAAGATGTACCTAGTTTTAGAGGAGGAGAACAAGAAAAAAATATTATCTCCCTCTCTGTGCAGCGCCCCTTCAGCAAAGTGGCAGGAGAAACGGGGAAAGTTGCGCAGCATCTCTCCAGCGAAGCGAAGCCAGGAGAGGGATCGGTACGCACGATCCCTCTTGCTATCCTGGCATCAGCGAAAGCAACGCTGTGCTCCGGAGGCGTCGTGTTGCTTTCGCTGAAGCCACGGAGCCTGCATTTGCTCCATAAGACACACACACATTTCCCCTTACTTTTTAGGAGGGGGAAAATGTGTCTTACGGTAATAGCAAAGGGTTGAGGAAGAAGGACAAGCAAATAAAGACAGAACAGGTGGTGGAGAGAGGAGAGCTCACTAAAGAAAAAATCCAAAGGCAAAACAGAGAATTGAGGAAGAGCCCTAGCACAGCTGTAGAGCTTGTGCCTTGCATGCAGAAGGTTGCAGGTTCAATCCCCAGCATCTCCAAGGAGGGTAGGGAATTTGTCAGCTGTCTGAAACCCCGGAGAGCTGCTGCCAGTCAGTGTAGACAACACAGAGCTTGATGGGCAAATCCTACAAGGCAGGCATCTATGCTCCTAAAGAAGGAGGGTAGGCAAAAGGGTAAGGGAGAAAAGAGCAGGGCAACAAGATGCAGAATGACAAAAATGTAGAGGAAAGAAGGAGAGGAAAGAATGGGAAGAGGGGGAAATATGAATTCACTTTTCAGGGAGCCATTTTTCTTCTAAGAACAAGGCTTCTTCTCTGTTGCATGTGCAATAAACAATGTATCATTCACTGGGAAGGGTGGCAGGTTTTTAGAGATAAGGATGAATTTCATCTCATACACGCAATGTCAGATAGCTGGAGGCTGAAAATGTGACAGAGCCCTTCACTGTCGCTATTTTGGAAGAGAATTTGTTTACCCATATTGGGTCAGCCCTCCTGCTCCACTTAACTACCTATGTAACGCAAACAGCACCCACTGTTGGAATGAAGTGAGCAGGGATGCCTATTCTGGATTCACAGTCCATACTTCTGTGCCCTGCCGAAGACTGTTGGCCGCAGGAATTCCAAGCAGCAAGTCATTTGTAATGAGGCAATCTCTTTTCCCTATTAGGTGAATGTCTGCTTTGGCTCTGAAGGAAATACCTTAAGGAAGGATGACTGGGCTTTCAAATTCAGATTTTGAGATGGCTCTCAAAACTAAATGATCTACCAGGATCAACATGAAGGAATATAACAATGATTGGATAAAATAAGCACCAATAGCACCCAATCCTCAGGCTAGATAGCACACATTCCTTCACTTCTTTTGACATAATTAGAGCTAGAGAAAATGCACTGGGTTGTATTCAACATTGCTGCTCTGCTAGTCCAAAAGACTTCCACTTGTGCAATGAAACTTACCTCTCCCCTCCCCTCCCTTGCCCCCTCAAAATGTGCTCCAGAGGGTTGGGGGACAGGGGAAGTCCTATTAGAATTTTGCACACATGGCATTAGATACAACCCTTAGATCTCCCTTTGGCCTCCTTGATGTTGTTAGGCCACAGCTCCTATCACCCCTCAGCACTGGTCCTATTGACCTCTGGCCATTCCTTAGCCACACTGGTTGGGACTGGTGAGAGTAGGCAACCAACAATATCTGGAAAGTCACAGGATGCCCATTCTTGACTTAGCTTATGAACCAGTTCACACAGAAGTCTTCCAAATGAAGCCTCACATGTACTGAGTTCTCAATGTTGAGTCGTGGTCTCTTCTTGAGAGAGAGAAAAGGACTGGTGACTTAGTAGCTTGGACTACTGTAATGCGTTATACATTGGGCTGCCTATGGAGACTATTCGGAAAGGGCAGATGACACAAAATTCAGCAGCCCAACTGGGGCAGGTTGGTTGGAACATATAACACCAATGGTCATGACCACACCCTCAAAGGCAGCGGGTCTCAACCAGTGGGTCCCCAGATGTTGTTGGACTACAACTTCCATCATCCCTGACCACTGGTTGTGCTGGCTAGGAATGATGGGAGTTGTAGGGACTTCCGGGTTAGCGCTGCCGATTAATGGCGGATTCCCTCCGAGCTCCGGAGGGAATCGGCTCCGCAGGATCGGGTCTTGTCCGCGCCGGCGACGCGGGGACCCTTAAAAATCACAGGCGCGGATGCCTGTGAACGTGGTGACTTGGCGGGCACCATTTGCGCCCCCCCAAACCGCGAAGGAGCCTTTTTAAAGGCTCAGGAACGGGGACGGGGGACGGCGCGGTGCTGTGAGTCGATTGCTCCTTCTGCGGAGCAAAGCCGCATGCCATTGCCGGAGAAGCGCTGACTTTTTCCTTGAAACATTCGGACTCAAAAACAAGAACCCGTGAGTAAACATGGAATTTGGATCTTAAACAAATTTTTCCTGAATTGGGAACGAGCGGGGAAGGGTCAAAAAGGAAGTCGCCCCCCCCCCTTTGAGTAGATATTCTAACGCAAAGAGCTTGCAACTTAAGGTCGAGAGAACTTTAAAAAAAAAAACAAAAAAAAAAACTTCACGGCTTGACGCTATAAACTTTACCGGAGGATAAACTTGACGTTTGGAGCTAAAGTTTCACCCCCCCCAGAACCCGGGGACGCCCCGTGAGAGAACCTGTTGAGGAACTATTGAAGATTTTGACAGCTGTCAAAATAGCTGTCAAAAGGAAAGGATAAAGGGAACTTTGTCTTTGTTGCATCTGCTGGCTATATTTGTTGCAACTTCTAGAAAATAAGGGAGAGCAGCTACAAATTAACTTACTGACTGGTTTTTAAACTGAGATACACTGTAAAAATGGCTGAAAGAAGCAATAATCAGACTAAACTCAACAAAATACTGGCTCTCCTGGGAAAGTTACAAGATCAGACAGATGTTTTGACTACAAATGCGAACACCCTGGCCCTGGCAGTAAACAACATTGTTGAAGCTGACAGGGAGTGGAGGCAGGAAGTTTATATACATCAACAACAAGAGGAATTTGAGAGTCACGAGACTGTGGATTTTGAGGAAAAGGAAGGTGGACTGGTAATTTTGCAGATGTCAAGGGAGAATTACAGCTTGGGGCCTGGCATGCAGACAACAAAGGAGAATAAAAACTTGAGGTGGAAAGTTTGGACTGAGTTGGAAATTGCAAATTTGAGAGTGGAGCACCTCATTAGCATTAATCTTAAATATGGAGGGCCAACTGGAAAAATCATGGATCCTGTTGGGTCAGAGCCCCTTCGAGCCTTGGGGCTTAACCTAAAGGACTATCCAAGAGGCCGGCAGAGAGGAACTGAGGGTGACTTGAGAGCCTCGGATGTGAGATCTCCAGGTTAAACAGTATTGATTGATGAACACTTATTGGGGACCAAACCGGGAAAGGGGGGTTGGAGTTTGGTAATCCAAAGGGTACAGAATTCTTAATTACTTACTTTTAATTTGTTTTGATATTTGTATGGAAGTTGGGAAAGCTATGGAAGGGAAATATTGACCTTAAGAAATATGTTAAAGAATAAGAAATGATGTATAAGATGTTTAAGATTAGATAAGCTAAAATTGGTGTCTAAAATGGTTAAAGAAAGGTAAAATTATAGTATGTCAAAATTATTAAGTTTAAGGTTGAGAATTAAGTAATAAGGATTTGCAGGACTAATAACTTGAACTGGAATACAAGAAGGGGAGGGGAGAGGAGGTCTAAGAAAGAAGTTATATGAAAATAAGCAATTGAAATTTAATTTGTTTTTTAATTGTTTTCTTTTTCTAAATTTTTGTATTTTCTGTTATTTTTTCTTTTTTGTGTGTGTGTCTATGTGTATTATTGAAATGCTAATAAACATTTATTAAAAAAAAAAAAAAAAGGAATGATGGGAGTTGTAGTCCAACAACATCTGGGGACCCACAGGTTGAGAAACACTGTTCTAAGGGTTTCAGTGTTTGAAGGGGTCCAGTTCCTACCTCCTCAGATCAGTCAGCCTCCTGCTTTGCTATCCTTGTGCAGAATGTGCAAAGAGACCCCTTTGCCAACTATTGTGCCTTTCCAGCAGCCTCGGTCATTGCCGCTGCTTTTGATCAAGGCACCACTTACTCCCTGTCTGCTTTCTAATTGTGCCACTCTTTGCCTCTGTAACTTTTTATCTCTTTTGATACTGGAATGACCGGTGCTGAGTATATTTTAAACAATAGCTTATCATAATATTTTACAGTCTCATTAAAACTTCCTCAAACGTCTAGCCTGCAATTTCATCTCTCTCTTTTCTAATGTGTTCCCATTTCCTAGATATTGCTGCAGGGTCTGAATTTAGAGGCGAGCACGCCTCATAAAAAGGCTTGCTTCTGCTTCTCCTGCAGTCACTTTGTATTTGTTTTATCATTACGCATGGTGCGTACTGTGCATGTCATTCGGTTTTGTGGCGAGCCCTGATTCCCAAGTTAAAATGCAATTTGCAGCTATTGCACACTCCAGGCAGGGGGTACGGGAAGGAAGCCTCAAAGTAACTAGATGATCCCTCCGCAGTTCATTCTGCTTCTCGACCATTACAGGAAAACAGCTCTTGGTAGTATTCATGGCTGGCTGTTTTATCCAAGTCCTCGATTCCTTCCTAGGTCCAAGTCCAAAACCGTTTTGTTGCAATCTGATATGGCACGGAAGGCTCTTTGAAAGTCCAACCTAATTTACTGATACAACAACAACACTTAGCCCGATATTGAGTTTTTAATTAATAAATCATTATAATTCCACAGTTGCTGCGAAGGAGAGCGAACTGCAGTGGTATGATGAAAAAGAAAGTACTTAAATCTTCATTAAAGGAAATCCGGAGACCTAATTAAAAAGCATTTGGGGATTTTTTGCCGGAGTCAGAGTTCACTGGTTATTCAATATATCCCACAAATTTGAGAAGAAAACTCAGCAGCATACCAAAGGAATAAAGCAAAGTCACTGATGCTTTCAACACACACTTAAAAAAAATAAAAATTCTACCAATGGAATTCAGGAGTTGTTTACATAACTGACATTTCATTCATACCACACTGAGAAGAGTGGGGGGTTTGTAATATTTTTATCTGTAATGAACCGAGAAGGTTCATTAACTTCAAAGTATTGCTACAGTGACTTGTATACTCTGCAAATGAAATGCATATTTACAGTACAATGCATTTATCCTTTCCCCTGTTTCAAGCCATGCACTCATTGTACAGAAAACCAAGTAAACAAGTAATAGAGCTACAATTAACTTTACAGAAGACTAATTAGGTTGATTCCATTACACTATCTTCACTGAACATATTTCCTTCCGACAAAAGACATTTCCATGCAGTGGTGTAGTGAAAGAGAGAGAGAGAGAGAATATGAGCATTTGCTAGTTAAAAAGGTAATCATAGAATAATGCACTGTGCCTTTATGTTCAGCCAGATGGTAAGAACTGAATCTACTTAATTGTGAGTAACTTCACAGAATGCAACACCAGAGACTCAAGACCAATTCAAATGTTACTGGTGGTCACGTGGGGTGTGTGTGTGTCTCATACTTCCCAGAGGATGCCCTGCCCCCATGGGGCGAATGGTATCCATTGGCAGGCTAGCTTGCTGGGGTGGGGGGAACCTGAACAGAGTTTCAGCCATCTTATGAGAACAGTCATTTGATCAAAGAAGCCTGTTTTTTTTCTATTCTATGAGAGCTTTTAGCAGCTGTTGAAGCTGGTAAAGAATTAAAGGAAGAATAGAAGGCTGTCCAGGAAACCAGAAGAGCTCCAAAATAGAGATGGATGCACCTGTCAATTTCGTTTTCCTTCAGTTTCCTTATTTCCCAAACTTCAGTATAAAGGTAAAGGTACCCCTGACCGTTAGGTCCAGTCATGGACGACTCTGGGGTTGCGGCGCTCATCTTGCTCTATAGGCCAAGGGAGCGGGCGTTTGTCCGTAGACGGCTTCCGGGTCATGTGGCCAGCATGACTAAGCCACTTCTGGTGAACCAGAGCAGCGCACGGAAACACTGTTTACCTTCCCGCCGGAGCGGTACCTATTTATCTACTTGCACTTTGAGGTGCTTTCGAACTGCTATGTGGGAATAAGCTGGGACCGAACAACGGGAGCTCACCCCGTCGCAGGGATTCGAACCACCGACCTTCTGATCAGCAAGCCCTAGGCTCTGTGGTTTAGACCACAGGGCCACCCGCATCCTTCAGTATAGCTCACCCTATTTCCACATCAGTTTGTGACCCCCCCTTTTTTAAAAGTCCACATAAAATTTCTTGTGCTTTTTTGCACTCAACATGCTTTTTGCATGCAGTCTTGAAGACAAGATCAAAACATTAAGCCTTCATTATTCTCCCAGTATGTAACTGTTGGAAGCTGTTTGCTGGTGTCAGGGACTGGGTAGATGAGGAACAGTGGTAGAGACCTAGAGAGGAGGAAGGGGCAGATAGCATAGACCTCCAGGAGTTGTTTGGCATGGGGCACACCTCAGAGGGAGATGAGGGCAAAAGTTGGGAAATAATGGGAGAGGAGGAGGAGGAGGAGGAACTTGAAAGTGTTCAGCAGACAGAGCCTGAGCAGCAGTTGAATGAGATGCTGTCGCTGGAGAGCATCCCAGAACTCATACCCTTACCCAAAACCAGGCATTCGCTGAGAATAGTAGAACAGAGAGCTCAGAGGCAACTGTTATGTACCAGCCACCATCGGAGGCAGAAGGAGACAGAGGAATAGGGAAGTCAAGGAGAAGAAAGGGGGGGGGGACAGCTTCACTTGTGACGACATTAGGCTCTACAGTGTATCTGGGATTTGTCTCTGTAAATTGTATAATAAACAGAACTGAAAAAGCTTGCTGTTTCTCTATCTCACTGCTTTCCTGGGAATCGGCCAGAGTCTGCTGACAGCACCCTGACTGTTGGGTTGAGTGGAGCCACGACTCTAGCTTCCCGGCAGATGAGTGGATCTCCAAAGTTTCAGGGAGAGGACATTCCCAGCCCTAACTGGAGATGTCAGGTATTGAGTTGGGGGGCCTTTTGCAGGAAAAACAGATGCTCATCCACCAAGCTACAGCCTTTCATCGAAGAAGTACTTCGACTGAGTCAGGTGAGTAACTATTGCAGACACAACACTTCCAAGACCTGCAGCACCAACATTTTGATATGGTTCCGTGAATCAGCTCTAACTCTCTTGTACTCCTCAAGCTTAAAAATAGAATACCTTCATCTCACCCGGAAAATCAAAATTTTAAGTCATAAAAAGGTAATTTAAAAAGGGAAACAATTATGTCCCTCTTAAGAAGCTAATCGACATCATGCTACAAGAAGGAACAAATCTCACTAAAATGTATTTCCAGAGTAAAAGGACATGTTCTTTGCTCATCAGACCTTTGAAACCACTAAGATTTTCCAAACACAAAGGCTGCACAAGAACGAGTGCAGAGGGAGGCTTCTATTCAAAAGATGGACTAGGCCCAACCCTGGTTTTCCTCCATATCAGATAACACCAGCCTCTGTGCCTGTTTTAAGTATTTGATTTTCCTCTTCTGTTTAAGGCAGTCAGCTCCTGCTGGTTTCCATGACCACAGCTAGGCTGTTCATAACTCTCTTTTCAAGATCAGTTAACTTCTTACTTTAACAAACATAATTATGATCAATGACCTGTCCAATAAAAAATCCCATCAGCACTCTTTCCCAAATTCAGAGATATGGAGACCCTCCACCCCACCAAACAAGCAGTGCTGGTTTTTGTATTTTTTGCAGTAGGGGTTATCATCAAAACTATATATAAAAAAGCCTTCATTGATTGAGCTTTCATCAATTGTTCAATTAATTAATTGATTACCCCTGAATACATTTTGCATTTAAAGGAAACAATACAGGTTGGTTTTCATTTTTTTTTAAAAATAATATTTATTACTTTTAAATCTTACAAAAAAAAGAAGAAAAGAAGAAGAAAAGAAAAAAGAAAAAAGGCAAAAGAAATACAATACAATACAATATACAATGCACAACACAACATTAACACATTAAACTAAACATAAAAAAATTAAAAAACATACATCATACCGTTTCAATGCCCTATCTTTCATTCCCTCGTTTCATCGACCTCCTCTCACCTCCCTTTTTGTATTCCACTTCTATTAATTATTTCAGCAATTCCTTTCCCTCTTTCTCTATTTTCTGTCATATAATTAACTTAACTTATTTTAACCTTATCTTCCATTAATACCATAATACTTATTTATACTTAACTCCTTATAACATTTCTACTAAAGCCATATAATTTCATTCCAACATTTTTCTAACACTCATTAATTTTACAATATTTCTATAAATAAACTTAAAACTTTTTCCAATCTTCTTCCACCGTCTCTTCTCCCTGGTCACGGATTCTGCCAGTCCTTTCCGTCTATTCCATATGGTCCATCAACCTGGTGATCTTCTATCCGAGGCTCTTAACTCTTTTCCAAGTCCCTTCTGCAGATCTTCTTCATATTTATACATGCACTTTACTTTGTCTTCTGTTGATCTTGTTCTTAATTTCCTTCCTTTGATGCCGAGGAGTAGATCTCGGGGAGGCTAGCAATATTTTTATTCTTTCTCGACAGGTCAGCCAAATCTCCGTAGTTAGCACTAAAGTCCAAAAGATGTTTCAGGACGTGTTTCAAAATCCCTCTAAAACTGAAAGTTCCCACAACTCCAATCTCCTCCTGGCCCAAGTCCAAATCCCAAAGGTCAGTACATCCCTACATGAGGGAATCTATCCAACTTTCCTTCTCAAATCCAAGCAGGGTTCCAATCCTCAAAATCTGACTTTCTCTAAATCCAGTCATAGAAGGCAACAACTTATATTCATCAAATTGCCTCTGTAAGACTGGGACTCTCTCCACTTGTATTACTTTAGGTTCAACAACAACTTTCTCCCTTGCCTTCTCAACAATTTGCCATGTCAAAGTAGATTCCTGAAACAATTCCTGAATAGTTTCTGTATAGATGTTCACTTTTTGTCCCAATTTGTCAATTTTGATAGTCATCACATCTGTCTTCTTATGAAGCTGTTCCAATGAGGCACTTATCTTGCATAATGCAATCACCAAGGCTTCTTCTGTTGACATTCTTACCAATCCAAGGTCAATCCCTGGTTCTCACAGTTTTTTATCTCTGCAGCTGGTAATCCCCCCAGCTCCACTCCTGTAACAGTTTCAAAGGCTCCCTCTAGAGGGAAACAATTTCTATTTGTATCAATCCTTTTAAACACAGTTCAAGCAACAAATTTAGTTTCAATCTTCGGTTACTTTTACTCCTTTTTAAACGCAGAAGGAAACAATGGAAACAATATATTTCTCTTATTTAGCTATCTGTCCACATACATTTTATTCACAGTCAATGAACTTTCCCAAAACGTCAGTCTTACTAGCAGCCCTTTTCCAGGTTCGAAGCGGTGGTAATTTATCTTTCTTCACTCTCTCTCCTGCAGGCTTACACGATCCAAAATTTCCCCCCTCTTCTCCTGCTTCCAAGGGGGGGGGGTTTAATGATTTTAACCAATGGAGGTTTAATCCTTTACAGAAGACTTTCCAAGACTTTAGCTTGCAGCCTCTTTGCTTCAGTCTATTTACAAAAGGGGAAGGCGGACTTCCTGTTTTAAACCTCCCCGTTTCGGTGCCAAATTAAGACGTTTAAAAATCCAATTTTCTGCTCTACTCACGGGTAGTTGTTTTAAGATCAAATTGTCCACAGGAAAAAGTCAGCGCTCTCCGACAACAGTTATGTGGCTTCACTCCGTGAAAGAAGCAGTCAATTTGAAGCACCGCACCACTCACCCCACGTCGCTCCAAATCCCCGAAACCGGGTTTCCCCGTGAGTAGGCGAGGCACAAAAGGTGCCAGCCGAATCCCATGTTCACAGGCTTCTCCCGCCTGTGATTTTTGGTGGGTCCCTGCCTTCGCCGTGGCGGCCAGACCCTAATTTCCATGAAGCAAATGCCTCCCGATCAGAGGAATTCAGCCATTGCTGGAGGCACCAACCCGGAAGTCAATACAGGTTGGTTTTCAGACTTAGTCATGCCTACAGTAGGCCCATTGAAATCTGAAATCTCATTGATTTCAATGAGCCTAACTCAAAGCATGATTAATAGTGCAATCCTAAACATGTCTACTGAGAAGCAAGTCCAATGTTGAGTCCAAATGGGTGGGAGTGGGGAAAACTTGGCATCGTTTTTAGAAGTGCGGTTCCTTCTTGATTTTTTTAAAGTAGGAACTCCTAAAATGACTTTTGCAGTTAAAAAAAATAAAAAATAAAATAAGCAGTTGTATTAAACACAATGATTTTTATTTAGGAAAAAAAATCTACTGTCCAATTGACAAAGGTTTTTCTTTTTAATTACCATAACTGCATTGCAGTCACCTACCCATTATTTTTATTTCCATCCTCTGATGTGAGGACTGATAAGAAACATGCTGTCCCAGTCTTTCCTATGTACTCAGAGATGCTTCCCACTGAGTTCAATGGGACGCTACTTACAAGGAAGGGTACAGAAGACTGCAGCCTTCCTGTGCCACCCTATGCATGCTTACTCAAAAGTAGGCCCCTAAAACTGCCATCAAGACACTTACCTGGAAGCAAGCCCATTACGCACAGTGGGACTTCCTTTCACAGTGAACATCCATGGGATTGTGCCATTAGTTCGTGCTATTTTACATGCCACAAATCTTTCCCCCAATGATGCCTTATTTCCCCCTCTGTATTTTGATGTGATTTGGACACTTATCACTGGACATTTAGGCTTCCCCGTCACATAAAATAAATTGTCCATAGTTATGTATATGCAATCTGGCAAATAAAGCAAATCACCCACAGAAGCACATATTGTGAGCTTCGTGCACACTTGATCTGAAACCAGAATTTAATAATCACAAGGGAAGAGGCATCCATTGCCTTTTACGAAAACATTAGTCACTCCAAGGTATTAATAAACTAACCAGAAAGTCTCACTGGAAATTATGCACCTAAGCATCCAAATAATTTTGCATGCATTTACAAACTCCCAACACAATCCATTTGCTTCAGTGGGATGTGCTAAACATCTAGGTATGCATCTTTTAAACAAAGCATGTAATTATACACTTCAGTTGCACTATAATTATTCCAAGCTGCTATCTCCAAAGCATGCCAGATGTGATGGTGCTAGAGGTAAAGACCAAAGGGCAGTTTCCCCTGACTGTTAACAGTGCAATTCTTTGTATGTCTACCCCAGGAGTAAGCTTCACTGGGTTCAATGGGACTTAAACTCTTAAGCAAATATTTACCTGCAGCCCTCAGATCTCCACCAGAGAGTTTATTAATACTTTATAGGACATCTGAAGTGGAGTGCACACTTAGATGGCAGTAAGTCCTATTGAACTCAATGGGGCTTACTTGTGAGTAGACATGCATAGGATTGCATTGTATTTCAAGTTTCACAGGTTTCATAGGAGAGAGGTCATGCTCACATCTATAACAACATCTAATGGGTATCTATAGCATCTAAAAGTGCTTGGATGTCTCAGATCACCCTCTGAGTAGTGAGGGAAAACATAGCGGCAGTGTATGTTGAAAATTAAGGATGCTAATTTTCATTTATTCAAGTGGGAGAGCAGCTTCTTAATTCTGTGGTTGAAATCAGAAATCCTGTTCAAATATATGCAGAGGTAAGTCCTGTTGAGATCAGTGGGGGTTACTCCCACTTAAAGGAGCATAGGATCAAAGCCTTAATTAATAATAATAATAATAATATTTTTTTATTTATACCCCGCCCTTCCCGGTTCAGAAAACCAGGCTCAGGGTGGCTAACAACAAATTTAAAACACTTAATTGTGATACAACAAAAAACAGCATAAAATACAGTATAAAAGCGTGAATAACAATAAATTCAAAGTTCTAAAATCAATTTAGGGGAAAATCCACCCAATAAACATTAGATGATCACCAGGGCTAGCTGGCTAAATTAGTCCTACTTGGGCCAGCGAGGAGGCCAGGGCCAGGGGAAAATTAGCTGTGGGATATCAGAGAGGGTAATCTTCATAAAAGGGGAGGGGGAGGGAAGGAAGGTGAATAAAAGATCAGGTTAAGTTCAAATTGAAAGCCAGGTGGAACAGCTCTGCCTTACAGGCCCTGCAGAAGGAAGTTAAATCTTGCAGGGCCCTGGTCTCAGGGACAGAGCATTCCACCAGGTCGAAGCCATCACTGAAAAGGCCCTGGCCCTGGTGGAGGATAATCTGATTTTCTTAGGGCCCGGGACCTCTCTAAACTATGATTATTCATGGATCTTAAGGTCCTCTGCGGAGCATACCAGGAGAGGTGGTCCCGTAAATACGACGGCCCTAAGCCCTAAGCCTTAAGCAGGGCTGGCTCAAAACATTTTGGCACCTGAGGTGATCCACAAAATGGCGTCGCCTCCCTGCCAGGGAAGAAGGGATGAGTGAAAAACTACATCATGAACAAGGAGGGAATGAAGATCTACATCTGGATCTGCTGCCCCATGGATCCTGCTGCCTGAGGCAGTCGCCTCACCTTGCCTCATGGGTGGGCTGGCCCTGGCCTGAAGTGGCTAACATAGTTTGCATTGTGTTAAACGTAAAGAAGGAAAAAATGAAGACAAAATAAAAATGGAACAGGATAAAGCAGGAAAGAGTAATGAAAAAGGGAGGTGGCAATGCCAGTTCTATAGCTTTTTATTAACTGTGAGGTTCCAGTACATGTTTTAGTTTGATTTACCGTGATTTTTTTTTAGTTGCATAATATTACGATAGTGGACCGTGAAGCCAGATATACTGAAAAAACTTTTGTTGCCATATTGCTTCCCTGCAATTGTTTCTGGTCTTGGATACAGCCTGACCCACTGCAGACATTCCACTTAGAAACTTCCAAAGAAACTTCTTTGGCTTTTTCACCGGCCATGTATTTTTATGGTCCTGTGCGTTTCAAACTGGTGATGCAATGAAGCTTTGAAAGAGGTGTAATTGAACTGCATTGCTCACTGGCTTTCTGATTGTGAAAGAACAAACTAGCCAATGAGCGCCTAAATTAAAACACAATTTCTGGACCAGCGGACCTGAAGAGAAAAACTCCTGTAAGTAAAGGGCAGCACAGCCTTACCTTCTGTTCTGTTCGACTCTAACGAACACAAATGTCATCCCATCTGCTATGGACTTAATTCAGATATGCCAAATAAGCTACTTATTCCGAGTATTTATGCTGCTCTGCTTTACGCTGCTCTTTCTCCCTTCCTGCACTTATTCCGGTCATTCTTTACAACGGCACTTTGAGGTAGGCAAGGCGAGGAAGACAGGAAACTGTCTGCTGGTCCATCAAACAGAAGTGTTGTCTACACCAGGGATCACTGACCTTTGGGGACCAGTGGGCACATGTTGAATTTGGGGGGAGTTCTGGGAGCAGTGTTGTTATCTCCTGCTTGGACTGCTGCAGTGTGCTCTATGTGGGGCTACCTTCGAAGGTGACTGCCAGACTGGTGACTGGGAGTGGCTGCTGGAGCCATATAGTATTACTCCTAAGGGATCTACATTGGCTCCCAGTACATTTCCGAGCACAATTCAAAGTGTTGGTGCTGACCTTTAAAGCCCTAAATGACCTTGGCCCTGTATACCTGAAGATCCCACCCCACTACAACCTTTTTTTGTGAGAGACTGAATCTCCTGGAAAATAGCTGAAATGCTCTCCTTTGCCTGCCTTCCACTGGGGCGACAAATTTTATGGAAAGGCAGTTTCAATTAGGTGTGTAATGCCCTGGTCTCAAGCTTACCGTCACAAGGACTGCTGTGTCACTGGCTGAAGAGCTAGACCTGGCTCATGGCTTGCTGAACCAGAGCTGGCCTTCACAAGGCCCCTTCCCCAGAGTCTCTATTTCCATGCCTAATCAGGAATGAAGAGAGAAACTGTGGGAGGCCACAGAAAGATGAAGCAGCACCCATCTCCAGATCAGGTGGTTGGTCTTTTCCCCTGAGAAATGGTTTAGAGCAGGGTTTCCCAAACTTGGGTCTCCAGCTGTTTTTGAACTACAAATCCCATCATCCCTGACCACTGGCCCTGCTAGCTAGGGATGATGGGAGTTGCAGTCCAAAAACAGCTGGAGACCCAAGTTTGGTTAGAGCTTAGGAGGGGTGAACTGGAGACCAATGCTCAGAAGAGCTCAGTTTACTTTTAGCCTGGGGCGGGGGGGGGGGATTTTTCACTCAGAGTTGTTCATTGTGCCCTAACTTGCCTTGCTGCCTTGTGGACGTCCTCTCAGGCCGAAGGCAGGATAATCCTTAGAGCAGTGTTTCCCAACCTTGTGCCTCCAGCTGTTTTTGGACTACAATTCCCATCACCCCTTGCCACTTTTCTTGCTAGTCAGGGATGATGGGAGTTGTAGTTCAAAAACAGCTGGAGGCACAAGGTTGGGAAACACTGCCTTAGAGAAGGGATGGGGACTCCTATCAGTCCCGGCCAGCATGGTCAAGAGTCAGGGATGGCAGGAAGTCTCACAATCTGTGGAAGGCCACAGGTTCCTCACAGCTGCCCCCAAATCTATGGAGCCTCTGCCTCAGAGCAAAAGTCTGTGCATTAGTATTATTGATGGAACATAACCTTAAAGAGCTGGCTGGGTGTTTCCTCCTAGGCTCCCATTATGTAATCGGCATTCTTTGAAGATAAACAAGCAATCTCATTGTATAAAGTCAACTTGTTATGATGTAATTTAAAATAAGGCAACTAACAAGACACTTATCCTGAGGGCACTGATATAATGTAATGTAAAATATTGGCAATATAATTTTATTCTTCCCATAAATATTTAAGAGCTTAGGGAATTTATGAATGTGTAAATTGCTATCGGTTAAAGAGAAATCCAGTCTAGGAGTTAGAAGTACAAGGATGACTTTTCTTAAAATAATAATTAAAAAATATGCGTGGTGTTTGTGAGATTATAATTAATCTCTGGAACAATCACACCAGAGTCATGAAGCAGGATTTATATTATACTTAGTTTACATAAACAAGAATAATGCTAGAGGGAGGCATAAAACCTAACCATGATTAGAATGCCTAATACCTTGTAGATAAATCTTCCACATGTCTGATTAAAACACAGTCGTCTCCCCACCAAAAAAAGAGTAACAAGTGAAAATATTCCAAAAAATGATTGCGTCCAACACTCTGGAGAATATACATCTGATTTGACTATTCTAGCCTGTTCACTGATATTGCACCTCTTGCTCCTTTACTCCATTTAGCATGGAGGAGAGTGATGAGAGTCATTTTTGGCTATCAATTGTCTGTCTGGAACAGACCAGAGACCCAACAATTGCAGCACCTGGTTTCTGACCCTGGGCAGCTGGGTGCCCTTAGGATGTGCATTGCCAACCTGCTGCCCCCAGATGTTTTGAACTACACCTCTGCTGGCCCCAGCAAACCCAAAACATCTGGAGGGCTCCAGGTTTCCACATGTTTGGCATGCAGGAAGTCCCAGTTTGCAATCCCTGGCATCTGTAGGTAGGGCTGGGAATTGCTCCTGTCTGAAAACCCTGGAGAGCTTTTGCAGTCAGTGTTGGCAATACTGAGCTTGATAGATCAATGGTGTGACTTGCTACAAGGCTGCTTCAAAGAATTATAGATTGGAAAGGGCTCCGAGGGTCATCTAGTCCAACCCTCTGCAATGCAGGAATCTCAACTAAAGCATCCATAAACATGACAGCTTTATAAGCTTTGTAGCCAGTAGCCAAAGGAGGTGTGCAAACATTTCTCTTTCCTTCAGTCCCAAGTGCATAGCGTTATGTGCTCTGTAGTGTGTGGTTTATGGTGCTGACAAGGGACAGGCAGCAGACAATGTGCTTATTTCTGGCAGGCTATTTGTATCTTTGGGATTCCTCCTCTGGGGCTGATAAATCAGCTGGCCTTGCTCCCTCCCTATCTGATTGATCTGATCAATTGCTACCAGTGAGATCTGTGTGTCCCATTTTAGAAATTATGTTGGGCACAGGAAATCCAAACTGCAAGTCATTCATAATTCAGCAACCTCTTCTCCACATCTGATGAATGTTTGCATTGGCCCTGAGGCAAGGACGCTAGAGAACAAGGCCTGGGCTTTCAGATTCAGATACTGAGATGGCTTCTATACATGTAGGAGCTGCATAGAAGGGGAAAATTATTCCAAAACTCGGTGTTTCCTAGATGTTTTAAACTACAGCTCCCATCATCCGTGATCATTGCCCATACTGGCTGAGACTGGTGGGAGTTGTAGTGTACACTAGTTGTCAAAATTGTGGAAACCTTTTGGGAAAAGTGTGTTTCTGAGGTTTGATGGCTCATAAAACCCCCTTTTTTGGAGTAATACCATAGAATTATATATCAATGGAATGATAATTTAACGAAGAATGTAAAAAAGTTTGTTCAATTATCTGTATTCTATCAAGAGTTATAAGCCAAATAACCAAAAAAAGGAAGCACAACTTGCTTAGGTTGATATGCAGTAGTTTTCCTTCATTTGAATGTAGCCAATGAGAGCCAATCAGATGTCATCTTGTTTTGGCAATGATTCAATCAGGTCACAGTAGGATTCAGCTACTGGAACTGAGAGGAGGACATTTTCCAAAAGGTTTCCACAATTTTGGCCGCTAGTGTAACAACTGTGGCGTCCCATCACAGAAGAGAATTGCACTACAAGGAAATCGTATGATACTATCAACATTTCCCTTGGCACATCAGGAGAAGGATTTGACATTGCCTGCTATTTGAAACCCATGATTGTAGGGTGCTAGTATGAATCTGTATATTTAGCAGTTACTCTGTAGAAAATAGTAGGATGTCACCTGGCTGACAAACAATGCACTAACTGGGTGGATCAAAAGCTGAAACTGGTTTAGCTTAAAACCATGAGAATATCTACAGCAGACCTCCCTTTCCCGAAGAAATGCATGTAGCCTAGGTGGATGTGATGAATACACCAAACAGCCTTGCCAGCATTAGTGCAACAATATATAAGAGGGAAGAATCATAGAATTGTCTCTCCTGTAGATATACATCAGAGTTGGAGAAGCTGTGGACCTCTGGATGTTGCTGCAGTACAAATCCCTGACCAGTGGCTGGGCTAATGGAAGTTGGAGTCCAACCACTTCTGGACTCGTAGATGGCAACAGGTTCCCCAGCCCTGATCTAGGTTTATACACAGGGACATGTGGACACCAGCAGTCCTTAAGGGCTTTCTTCTACCAATCTGTTTTCAGTTAGGTTTCCTTACCTTTTTGGTGTAGGCTCTCCTCCCCCACCCTTAATCGCAGGAGCAAATATACCTTTCAGTGACACAAACATGAGCTAGTTAAATATTGAGAGTCTCTCACTGTTCTAATATCTCGCAGGCTAGATAGCATGTGAGTTGTTGTTGCTGCTGTTTTTTTTAACTGGCTATTGAGTCTGGAGCACAGATAGTTCTCCAAAGCTGATTAGTGCTACCTGTGTTACGAGTTCTTTATAATGTTGTCACTGCTAATTGGCTCGTTAGCGCCAACAGCACACTAATTACCTCTTTTATCTAAACCTAAATTATCCAACAAGTTGTAGTGTCCTTAAAAATGCTGGATACTTAATGAAACTGCTGCAGATGGGGGTAGCTTTTGGTATAATATTATGAAAAAATATGCAGATCGTGTCTGCAGTTAAGCTCTACAACTCCTACCTTCCAGTATTTTGATGTATAAAATGTTGTACCTTTCCTGAGCGAACATATCACCAAGTTCTTCAGAAGGATATTGTTTATTCCCTGTTGTTATTTTTATTAATCATAGCTTCTACAGCTAGCTCTCTCTCTCTCTCTCTCTCTCTCTCTCTCTCTCTCTCTGTGTGTGGTTATATATAACAAACAGTTGCCCTCTTCCCCACTTTGTCAAATATCTGTGACCTGATTACAGAATGGCCTCAATTTGACTTGATGTTAGTAAGGGCTGCTCAAAACAAACAAGATGAATTTTAACAGGGAGAAATGTAAAGTATTGCACTTGGGCAAAAAAAGATGAGAGGCACAAATACAAGATGGGTGACACCTGGCTTGAGAGCAGTACATGTGAAAAGGATCTAGGAGTCTTGGTTGACCACAAACTTGACATGAGCCAACAGTGTGACGCGGCAGCTAAAAAAGCCAATGCAATTCTGGGCTGCATCAATAGGAGTATAGTATCTAGATCAAGGGAAGTAATAGTGCCACTGTATTCTGCTCTGGTCAGACCTCACCTGGAGTACTGTGTCCAGTTCTGGGCACCACAGTTCAAGAAAGACACTGACAAACTGGAACGTGTCCAGAGGAGGGCAACCAAAATGGTCAAAGGCCTGGAAACGATGCCTTATGAGGAACGGCTAAGGGAGCTGGGCATGTTTAGCCTGGAGAAGAGGAGGTTAAGGGGTGATATGATAGCCATATTCAAATATATAAAAGGATGTCACATAGAGGAGGGAGAAAGGTTGTTTTCTGCTGCTTCAGAGAAGCGGACAGGGAGCAATGGTTCCAAACTACAAGAAAGAAGATTCCAGCTAAACATTAGGAAGAACTTCCTGACAGTAAGAGCTGTTCGACAGTGGAATTTGCTGCCAAGGAGTGTGGTGGAGTCTCCTTCTTTGGAGGTCTTTAAGCAGAGGCTTGACAACCATATGTCAGGAGTGCTCTGATGGTGTTTCCTGCTTGGCAGGGGGTTGGACTCGATGGCCCTTGTGGTCTCTTCCAACTCTATGATTCTATGACCCACTCCCCCCCCCCCCCAGTAATGGAAAAAAAGCTGCAGTAGGAATGTGTGAATTACAGTGTAATTCTGTACAGCAGGGGCAACCAAAGTAGAACACTCTAGATATTGTTGGACACCAACTTCCATCAGTCCCAGCCAGCATGGCCAGTGCTCAGAGATGATGGAAGTCATTGGTCAACAGTATTAACTAATACAGATTAATGGCAACATGGCTAAGTGGTTTACAAAACATTAAAACCAATTTGCACGACGTTGTTAAAATATGGAATGAAAAAACACACCCTCAATAAACCACACTATAGAATGATCCCATTAGAACATAGCCACTCATGATTAAAATATGCAATAGAAGAACCCCATTAAAACTGAAACAGGAGACTAAGGTGAAGAGATCAAGAGAATGCCTGTGGAAACAGATGCATCTTCAAAAATTGGTGGACTGCCAATTCAGATGAGACTACACTGTCCATCCCTTGTGTGCATGTTTCTCAGAAATAAGTTTTTTTTTCCTAGTTCAGTGGGGTTCATTTCCAGGTAAGTGGATATAGACTTGTGCTCCTAGGAAGCAGAGGATTTTCCACATTCTGCAACTCTGGGTCCTTCTGCCTGGTGTTTCGCTCCTACTGAATTATTGTTTAACCAGGGGAATTTCTAAAATTACAAACAAATTATTGCAGCTTGCAGTTCCTTCAGTTTACTTGCATCTTTCCCCTCTTTGGGTTACCAATGCTCCAAACGTTTTCATTCCAGGACATCCACAAGATTGTTTAAAACCCTTTAATCCTTGCAATACCCTCTTTCTATACAGGTTAGCAGACAGCTGGTTCACAGACCCTCCTGATTAATAATAATAATAATTTTATCATTTATAACCCTCCCATCTGGCTAGGTTCCCCCAGCCACTCTGGGCGGCTCCCAACAGAGGATTAAAAACAGAATAAAACATCAAACATTAAAAACTTCCCTAAACAGGGCTGCCTTCAGGTGTCTTTTTAAAGTCAGATAGTTGCTTATTTCCTTGACATCTGGTGGGAGGGCATTCCACAAGGCGGGCGCCACTACCAAGAAGGCCCTCTGCCTGGTTCCCTGTAACCCCACTTCTTGCATTAAGGCAACCGCTAGAAGGCCCTCAGCGCTGGACCTCAGCATCCGAGCTGAACAATGGGGATGGAGACGCTCCTTTAGGTATACTGGGCCTAGGCCATTTAGGGCTTTAATGGTCAGCACCAACACTTTGAATTGTGCTCAGAAACGTGCTGGGAGCCAATGTAGGTCTTTAAGGACTGGTGTAATATGGTCTCAGCAGCCACTCCCAGTCACCAGTCTGGCTGCCCACATTCTGGATTAGTTGTGGTTTCCCGGGTGACCTTCAAAGGTAGCCCCACATAGAGCGCATTGCAGTAATCCAAGTGGGAGATAATTAGAGCATGCACTACTCTGACGAGACAGTCTGTGGGCATGTAGGAACTCAGCCTGCATACCAGATGGAACTGGTAGACAGCTGCCCTGGACACAGAATTGACCTGCACCTCCATGGACAGCTATGAGTCCAAAATGACTCCCAGGCTGCGCACCTAGTCCTTCAGGGGCACAGTTACCCCATTCAAGACCAGGGAGTCCCCCACACCTGCTCTCCTGATGTCCCCCCAAAACAGTACTTCTGTCTTGTCAGGATTCATCCTCAATCTGTTAGCCGCCATCCATCCTCCAACCACCTCCAGGCACTCACACAGGACCTTCACTGGTTCTGATTTGAAAGAGAGGTAGAGCTGGGTATCATCCATAGGCTGATGAACACCCCCCCCCCCCGATGACTCCAGCATCAAGTAGCAACTTGCTGTAACTGAATCATCGCAAATCATAACCACAGGCACAATTTATACAAGCCCCCCCCCAAGCCTTCAAACTTTAATCTGCAGTGATTATTATTTATTATGTTCATATCTCACTTTTCCTGCAAGAGCTCAAGGGAGTGTAAAAGGTAGCTGCCCCAGTTTTGATCCTCACAATGACTTTGTGAGGTAGCTTAGGCTGGGGCATCCAGCAAGCTTCATGGCTGAATTTGATTTGAACCTGAGTTTACCTAGTCCTACTCTAAGGCTTCATCTGTACTATACATTTAAAGCAGTATTATATCAAATTAAACAGTCATGGTTTTCCTCAAAGCATCCTGTCATTTGCTAAGGGTGCTGAGAGTTGCTCAGAGACCTAATTTTCCCTCACAGAGCTACAAATTCGGTGGCTTTTAATAGCCAATCCCTTTTCCTAGGGAACTCTGGAAAGTGTAGCTCTGTGAGGAAATATAGGGTTTCCTAACAACTCTCAGCACCTGAAACATGGTTCTTAAAAATAAACAACAAACAACCAAACAACAGAAGGGTGCATTTATCAATGCAAGCAATCCTGCTATTTCAAATCCTTCACCTTACTTGTAAATTACCTGTTTCCTGTTGAGCAGAGTGCCTTCCCCTCTAAGTTCAAATGTAAAAAAAAAAAGTCTGGTTATTCCCTCTCCCACACCTAGGCTTTTTGGGCCTTCGGAAGATGGACTTCCCTCTCCTATATTATATTTATGTAGTAATTCTGGTACTGTAGAGGGCTCAGGGGTGACGGCATCTTGACAGCAATGGGGAAGCCATAGTGGCAATGCTCCATTTCCCCTCAGAGCCCAGGTCACCTGTGGGATCACGAGCTATAGCATGAATCAGTTTGCGAGAACGAATTCCATGCAGATCTCTGCCACGAAGCAGCAGTCACTTAGCAACCACGTGAATCAACCAGTCTCTGCTGAAAAAGTTTAATATAGCTGCCTGTCTTCTGCAATGTTTTGAAAATCAATTCCGATGTGAATTTCCGTGTTGATGAACAGGTGCCAACAAGATGCTTGTCAATTAGCATGCTGTGTTTATACGGGAAAAGCTATACCTTATTTTAAGATGGTGTTTTTCCTTCCAACGTGTGACATCTTATTTTTTTTTACAAAATAAATAAATAAATATGCAGGCATTATTCTGCACCTGAAATGTTTTCATAGTCTCCCCCTGCCTCCCCACACCTGATTGAAAAAAGGAAAGAAATTAGCATTTAAATAGCACCTTGTCGTACATTCCAGCAACAGAAGTTTTGTAAGCCGGTTAGCCCTTGTTGAAGGGTGTTACAGAATGGAAACATACAATGATGTCTGGAGAGAGAGAGAGAGAGAGAGAGAGAGAGAGAGAGGGAGGAAAAAAACACACCCTGGAATTATGGTCTCTAATTTACAACTGTCTTTGTAACTGGAAGGGAAACGAAGGTGCTCAGCTGGTGATAAAAAGACCACAAATGAGAGAGAGAAAGGCTAGCTATTCAAATGTGATAAGGACCATAAGGGAAAGGGCGAGCTCAGTGGTCAAACACCTGCTTTGCATGCAGAAAGTCTAAGGTTCAATCTCTGTCATTTCTAGGTAGGGCGAGGAGGGAAGCCTGCCTAATTTGAGACTTCCATAGAATTGTAGAGTTGGAAGAGACCACAAGAGTCATCTAGTTCAATACAATACAGGAATCTTTTCCCCAATGTGGGGTTTGAACCCACAACCCTGAGATTAAGAGTCTCATGTTCTATTGACTGAGCTATCCCTTTGAGTATCCTGAATCCCTGGGAAGCTGCTCACAGGCTTTGTAGATAATATTTAGATAAAGGGAAAGGAAGGGGACAGTTTCTGGGCCTCACAGTGGGATAGAGCCAACCTTTCCCCTCCAGCCCTACAGCTCAGTAAACTAGGGGCAAAACCAGACACCGTGCGCAGCACAAAGGGGGAAAGGAGCGTATATATGAAAATAGTGAGTGTCAAAGAGCACCAATGCAGGTTTGGTCCACCAGATGTTGTTGCACTCTTATCCCTGACCGTTGGTCATATATGTTGAGTGACATCCGCAGGGCCAGAGATTCTTCACCCTGATCAAACGCTTTGGATTTGGGCAAAGTCACTCCAGTGTTGCCCATCACTTTCTAAAGGTACACTCCTATAATAAGTACAATAAGTCTAGGATCAAGTACCAGGTTTCAGAACTGCCACGCACACATGGAGAAGACCATTTTCCACTTATGCCTACTGGCACTGCAGGAGAATATATGTGTGTATCCCGAGAAGAATTTCCTTTGGCCTCATCTCTGAACCTAGCAAAATTAACTGCTGCTCACGCCGCAAAGCAATGCACGGTTTCTTAGAATGCAGGTCAGCAGGCTGCTTCTACGTACCATGCCTCAGCATTCATGCTGTCAATAAATAGCAGCCATTGAGACACTGGCCACACCATCCCTGTGACAAATTCCACCCTTTTCATCACTGTCATGACTTGGAAGTCACTGAACAAGGAGGACAGCAAAATGTCTTGGTGAGAGGGCATAAGAAGCCTTAAGGAAGTCTCCTGAGGTGTGGCTGAGGCTTCCAAAAAAGCTAAATGTATTATTCTGGACCTTAGCACAACATGATGCCTTAATCCAAGGATGAGGAACCATTTTCCACCAGGTTGAGGGCCACATTCCCTTCTGGTGAACCTTCCAGGGGCCATGTGCAGTGGCAAAAGTAGATTAAACAGTAAATATAAAGTTGTGTTGTTGTTGTTGTTGTTGTTGTTGTTGTTGTTGTTGTTGTTGTTGTTTTTCCATTTTAAATGTATGGTGTGAATGTGGCCTAAATATAGCATACAGTTGTACCTTGGTTTTCGAACAGAATGCATTCTGGAAGTCCGTTTGACTTCTGAAATGTTCTGAAACCAAGGCGCGGCTTCTGATTGGCTGCAGGAGTGTCCTGCAGCCAATTGGAAGCCGCGCCAGACATTTGACTTCTGAGGCAAAGTTCACAAACCAGAACACCTACTTCCGGGTTTGCGGAGTTTGAGTTCCAAGTTGTTCGTGAAATAAGCTGTTCGAAAACCAAGGTACGACTGTACTGCCATGCAAGTGTGTGTGTTTTAAAGTGTCTTTGCGGCCTACACGCCTTATAGCTCTTCCTCATCAGGCTGAATATCCATGTTTCCAAACATGGTATTCAAATGAAGATATTAAAATGAAGTCTTCTGCCTACACATATTCCCCCCCCCCCCGCCCAGCAAATAACAAATGCGCTCTTAATGAAATTCATTAAGGGCAACCTGAGGGAACATTCCCAGATGGAGGAGACACTGACAGGTGTGAGGGCAGCTGGGCAGCTGTGGAACCGTGGGAAGAATGACGAGAGCCGAATAAATGCTTGAATGCCTCAGGGTAAGAAGTATAAGACACGGAGACAGGCAACACCAGGAGGAAAACATTTAAAAAGTGATTTGTTTGTAAACAGCTTGCAAGATTTAATTTGGTACAATTTCAACAACTAAGCCTTCTCCCAAATGGCTCCTTGTCAAAAAATGAAAGCCTTGTGGTTTTTCTCTCCTTTTTCTTTTTCATTGAACAAGTTGCATTTAAACCTAAAACTCTTAATGTACAGAAGCAGCAGCTCTGAGAGAAAAGGTGAAACACACTGTTTTCAGCCAAACTCATAATGCTTTTCAGATGAAGAAGAGACATACTTCTTTTTTTGTTGCCGGCTTGCTTCTCTATTGTGCTCCACTGCCAATTTTGTTGTATAGAATCCCAACCATTTCTAAATTACAGTGTGAAGAAAACAATAGCAGCATGAGAAGAATGATATAAACGCTGTTATTTATTTATTTATTTATTAGCAATTTCTTTTCATCAAAAAGCCAGGTCCTTCAAAGGGAAGAAAAATGGTCCCAGAAAAAGGCCAAAAATGAAAAAGTACTCTGAGAGTAACGGTTATTTATCTTTATATAAAAGCCACTCCCTGTGTCCTCTCACAGCCTAGCCATGACCACAAACATAAGTTTGCGGTTATGCAGATGTTATATAAATGGACATGTGGCACTGGGCTCAGTAGGTCTTGCTGAGTTCCAGTCAACAGACTGTTATTTGGGACGGAGGGCATGCCACCTGCCCCAGTCATTGGAGTTGACATGGGTGGGGGCAAGTTTGGACCCCATCCAATGGTATATCTGAGTGAAACCCTTTATCTTCTGCCATTGAAGTGGATGACTGAATTGATTACAGTAATGATGTTCCTTATACTAAACAGGGCTGAAATTAACAACAACAACAATAATAATTTTATTATTTATACTCCTGCCCATCTGACTGGGATTCCCCAGCCACTCTGGGTGGCTTCCAGCATATACAAAAACATAATAAAACATTAAACATTAAGAACTTCCCTATTCAGGGCTGCCTCTAGATCCCTTCGAAAGCTTGTACAGTTGCTTATCTCCTTGACATCTAATGGGAGGGTGTTCCACAAGATGAGCGCCACTACTAAGAAGGCCCTCTGCCTGGTTCCCTGTAACCTCACTTCTCACTGTGAGGGAACCACCAGAAGGCCCTTGGAACTGGATCTCAGTGTCTGGGCTGAGCAATGGGGGTGGAGACACTCCTTCAGGTAGACAGGGCCAAGGCCATTTGGGTCAGCACCAATACTTAGACAAAATCTAAGAGTGGCCTGTGGGGAGGAGGAAAGCCCACCACCACCATGGGCAACTTGTGAGGGTGGGTTCCCTCCCCCGTTCTAAGTTCTGATCCCTGCAGCTCTTTATTCTGAACCCCTTAAATGTCAAAATACATTGAATGAGGTTAGAATAAAGAGAAGCAGGGACTAAGCCTGACAGCAGACAGGGAAGCACATGCCACAAGCCCTTCATGAGGGATGGCCTCCAACTCCACCTCTGGTTTTCCCCCTACCTGCAGGGTCTTAATCTTCACCAGTTACATGTAATGGAGTGAGGAATCATCAATGCTTCTCCCCCGTGGATTTTAGAGGGAATAATTATGTGATTTGAAGAGTTGACATCTTCCCTGAGGCAGGTTCAACAAACCACCAAATTCATTTCTAAGCCTAGCTCAGGACCAATTTCCCACATCTCAAAATGACAACTACTTCTAGGGTTAGTGTGCAAAGGGTTGCAGCCCATTGTGTGTATAAAAAAGAAAAATCCTGGAAGAAACATGGTAGCTTTTTGATATCACCCATTTATTCATTACTTCAAGGGTGGGGAGCCTAGGGCCCTCCAGATGTTGCTGGACTCCAAACCCCATCAGCTTTGGCCAGAATGGAAAGCGGTCAGGGATGATGGATGGTGTAATTCAAGTCCTGTCCTAGTTAATCCATCATGAAATTGCCTATGTCCTAAGTTTGCCCTTAGATGCCCTGTTCTCTGGCCTGTCATTCTTAAGAGATTCAATGGAGACATGGCCTTTTCAGTGGTGGCACCAAAGATTTGGAAGGTTCTGCCTTGTCAGGCTCCCTCTCTTCCTTCATTCACATGAGATTTGAAAACTCGCCTATTTAAAATTCAATCAGGCTTTAATGCAAATGTTTCATATGCCTATATATGTTTGTGTGTGTATCCAACAAAGTAATTCCATTAGAACAAGAACTTGTAGCTTCACAATGGAACTTCTCCTCTCTCTCTTTTTGGGCACTCCCAAAATCTGTTCTAGGTATTCCCCCACCCCTCCATAGCAGATTTGGGAAGGATGTTGATAGTTCCGTTGCACAAATGGAATTGCACTAATTAAACAACTTCATTTATTACTGCCCTTGATTTTTGAACACACTTTAATTATTGGCTGATTTAAAGACTGTATTAGTCCAATGTCATTCTCTTATAATTTTAACAGCAATGGTATTTTGGTTTTAACTGTTCTAATTTATTACTGCCTTTACAAGCTGTTTTGGGTTTAATTCCTTATTTTAAAAAGCTGGATACAAATAAAAATCTATTTAGGGTGTGAGCTCAAATAATATTTTTTAAGAGCTATGTGGAGCTACTAACTGGCCACAGTAATACTGGCAAAAGCATAAAAGAAAATATGGCAAACATTTGCTGGCCTTTTTCATCACTAATAGGACATTTCACATCACTCTTCTGAACATGCCAGGAACATGGGGGTAAACATGCCATTTACCTAATAGCTACTGGAAAACACATGGACACCATAATTCTAAATATTCAGAATAAACTGCTTAGTGAGTTTTGAGCCAAGATTTATTTTCCAAATTATCAATAAATACAGAGAAATCACTATTTGCTTAGGCACTGTTCATTAAAACAGAAAGAGGGGGGAAATGTGAAATAGATTATTTATAAACTTGTTCATCTGTAACATTTGCTGTTGAGCATATCTTTAAAAGATTGAAATGTCTACCACAAAGATTTTACATTATTTCAGCTTGACTCACACAACTACTGTCTATCTCCCTCCCAGCAATTTTGTAATTATGCTATGGATGAGATTCATGCAATATTTAGAGTTGTCAATTAAAAACAACCCCAAATGGATCCTTAGTTGTCATATGAACCAGTGTTTCACATTGCTGTTTACACAGTGCCTGAGAATAATATAAATGGATTTAGAATCCTTTCCTGATGGAAATTCATGTGACTATCATAGTTGGGACGAACACAAAAATAATCCCATGGTGGGCATGGGATTTCACCTTTTTTTGCCTTAACTGAGTTCTGACAGCAGACCTTGCACTACTGAAAGAGCACTGAAATACTGTAAATTCAAACAAATATTGACAATATGCATGCATATTTCCTGAACTGAAATACATGTATGCATGTTTGTTCATATGTGTAATCCAATGGACTTCAAGTGGAGAGTGCTGAAGCTGAACACAACACAAAATTGTTAAAAGACTAAGCTTCAGCAAAACAGTGGCACTGAAGCCTGGTTCATGGCAATGGTATGGGACTTGATTTGCTGTGATTTCTTTGCTTGCTATCCTATGAAGAATTGAGGAACCATGTCAGCAGTGCCAATGATGTAGCATTTCCCCCTATGTTATCCAAGAGCCACTTTTTGGAGGGAAGACTGGGTGTTTTGATTAGTAAAGAACCATGTGACTGGCCCTGCTTATGCAGTTTCTGGATGTTAGAAAATGAGTCAAAACATCCAGATTAATTGCAGTCTTTTGGCATAAGGGAAACAAGGATCCAAACCATCAACTTTCTCAACTCACTCTCTTATAAAATTCTCCATGATTTTGAACTTGGACTGAAAATGCTTGATGGTATTGCATTGATGACCTTACAACAACATGGATCCTTAGTCATCAAATGAATGGATGTTTCAAACCTACTTTCAATCCATTGTAGATTTATTTTCTTGCATGTTCATTTATCTGCACTGATACACTAAAACAGCATATAATGGGGAGAACCACTGAGTGTTTGAAGTATTTCTAACATAGCATGTTGCCAGTCTTCATTAACTTTCTTGCTGCAACTATGATACAGTACATAGTAGAAATGCGTCTCGTATTTCCTAAATCCTGAGCTTAACTTGCAATTCAAATGGCCTTGTCACATAAAGAAGCAAATAGATGCTGTGGCTTTAGAAGAATACTCAATGCTTTCTCATTTACAAAATGTGAGATTTAGCTTCTGTTCAACAGCAAAGCAATCAACTTTTTCAATGGTGTATAAAGAGGATTTTTTTTTTCATATTTAAAAGTCAAAGGAAACACAAAACCTTTGCAGAGATTAGATAGTCTACAAAGATCACAGAAGTCTATGGAGAGCTTTTGAAATGCATACATCACAGAAGAGACCAATGTGTACATTTACTGAAAAGAAGATGTAAGAACCACTTTTCAAGAGAGCCATGACTGATGATTTACCAACTGTATGCACCAAAGGGGGGGGGGGGATCAGTTTCCTCAAATGAGCTATTCTGTATTAGTTCCCCAAACTTCTCAAAGGAATATATGCTCTAAAGCTGTATTGTGCTGTAATTTCTTCCTATTTAATGCATGAGTAGATATGTTCATTTTTTTAAAAAAAAGATAATCTAATTATGCATGTATTTCTATGGTCTGATAGCTGTGTATACACGGAGGTGAAAGGGTCTGATAATTATGCTGCACTAGATGTCAGACACTCTGTATTATAGCTTTCTGTTGTCCTGGAATCAAAGAGTGTATCGTGAGGGAAAACTGGCCTGGCACACCTCAGCCTCATTCAGATCAAGCAGTGCCTTCTTTAATAGAGAATTTTCCTGACAGATAGGTCAGTAAACAGCCTGCAACTAGGCTGGATTATGTTAAAAAAAGAATTACGTTTGAACAACTGCCCCTTGCCTAGCTTCAGCCGAGCCTGAATTACCGTAGTTAAATTTTTCACTTCAGCATATTTTGGATCAGTTGGGAGCAATTTCTGTGTGAGTAATCACCTTTAAAAAAACCAACTATGAGAAAACAATGGGAGTATCCTAAAACACATGGACTATGAGGTCTCATAAAATTAGATGTCTTGGAAAAGGAGGTGTGGCCAGGATCCTCTTGCCTAGAAATGAAACGCCAGGAGCTCAGGCTTCAAGCTTCAACCCGGAACTGCTGAACTGATCATTTTAGTCTATTCCAGGAAAACCAACACTATAAAGCACCTTAAAGATGAGCAGTTTTATTATGGCATAAGCTTTTGTGGACTAGACTCCACTTTGCTAGATTTAGTGGATCCCAGTCAACAAAACATCTCTGTAATAGATTTTCTTTAAGATTCTTTGCTGGTGTTGTTTGAACTGTCCATGGTGCTGAAGCCTACCCCAGCCAGCCTGTGTTGTGGATGATGTGTGAGAATTCCCATATATTTACCAAAAACTGAGGACCCTTTGCACTCTCGTTTGCAATTCAGGGGTTGTATTAATGGGCAGCAAAGAAGCAATTCCTAATGTGTCCAGCATGAGCGAGTGAGTGGGCTTGAATGCAGGAGATAGGGTAGATTATTTCAGCTTTGGTGAATAACATTAGCAGCATTCCAATTTTGATTGCCACGGTGGCGCAGAAAACAGGAGGAAAATGTTGCAGATCCCAGACAATCAATTAGGAAATACTCTTCAAGCTGTGTAGAATTTATTGGCCCCAGTGACTTTAGTTTGATTTAGAATATTCCCCCCTCAAGAAAAGCAAAGCAAAACAAAACAAAACAACATACACCTAAAGAATACGGAATAAAAGAAAGAAAGGAAAGAAAATGCTGCAGACAAAATATTCTTTGAAGATTGATGCCTCCTGCTATTTTAAATAATTTAAATCAAGTCAAAACAGAGGCCCCAGGACCCTTAAGATCCCGAACAACAATTTCTACCAACGCACTTCTTCAGTGGAAGCAAATCCTGCCTGCACGCTATAGCATATGATGAGGGGGCCTTTGAAGTCACTGTGCCTTGGACTGCAGCTGTTCCCAATTCCACAGAGATAACTGACAGCTGCTTTCTGTTTCTGTTTTAACTTTTTCTACTGACAGGCAGCTTCAATTAAGGGTCACAGTAAAATCAGAAACACAATTAAAATGGCCGAAACAACTGATGTTCCAATAGTTTCAGACTGGAAGAGCTGGCATTAACACACATAAAAATGAGGAGCATGCAGGCAATGTTTGTTCTATATATTATTGCACAACACCCAGTGTTAATCACCGTCACCATCATCTGTGATTGTCTTCTGCAGGAAAGAGAATTGTATCTTTTGGCAGAAATGAAAGAGAATATAGAAAATTGTATGACCTGAGGAAAGGAATACTTCATCATCAACAACCAAAAAACGACAACAACAACATCCAGACTAAATTAGTCAAACTTAAGTTTCCTTGAAATCAATGGGAAAAAATACCGGTATTATAAATTGGCTTAGGTTGCCATTCGAACCTCATTTACTTGGGAGTAAGTCCCACTGAATCCAGTAGGGATGGGGTTCCCAAACTATGATCCATGAGCTTCATTCAGATGATCCATGGTGTGTCTGTGGATTTGTGGATGAAGATAGGAGGTTGCATATCCATTGCATTCAGCAGCATGATTTTAACTGTATTTTTATTGCTTATTTTATTTCTTATCATTCAAACTGCAATAAAATATAGTACACAGGAAATAAAAAGCAATAAAATACAATTAAAAATTATACAGCATTGTGCATTAAAATTGCTGCAACTGGCATAAAGTCATTAAGTGGTCTGCCAATACCCTTAGCAATTTTCAAGTGCTCTACAGGGAGGAAAAACATTTGGGAGCCACTGCAATAGGACTACTCAGTAAATATGGTTAGGATCGCACTGTTAGTTCCCATTGAAATCAATGGAACTTGAGTTTAATTAGTTGAGGGGGCAATCCAAACACTAAATCCACTGGGATGAGTGGAAATTGGGGACAAGTGGGTCTCCAGCTGAACTGACTGATCCTGGGCTCAAGCAGAGTTATGTCAGCCAAAGTCCCTCATCCTGGCTCAGCCAAAGATACACCGGCACAAGTGCTCCACCCAGGCTCAGCCACCACAAGCAAAGCCAGCTGAGCTGAAGACAGGATAAGTATTCTGGAGGAGTGGCAAAGGAGTTGTGTTGTAGAGAGAGAGTCCTGTTCCAAACTCCCTTCAGCTCAGTCACAGGACCTTAACAACCCAGTGGACGCTACACTGGAAGAGAGGGTGGTGTTAAATCAAACACTACCTTAAAGGCTTGCTTTTTCTCTGCCAGGCTCTGCCTGATCCTGAAAAGAGTTTGGAATACAGGAAAGTTACACTAGCAATAATTTCCCAGAGCGGTTTAACAACCAACCCTTCTTCACTGGGAACTCTGGGACTTATAGTTCTGTGAGGGGTATAGGGGTCTCTTAAGAACTCTCAGCACCCTTTAGGGAAAGCCATGTATGGTGTGGGTGTGACCACAGCTGTGTGAACCAACAATCTACTCTTCCCAGCAGGGGCAGAGGAAGGGGGGTGAGGTGGGGGGTGTCAGGATCTCCGCTTGGCCAAGCTGATAAAGCCCATCTTCCTCCGGCTGAGTCCTTCGGAATCGCCTCCGACGTGATTAACGACCTGAGCCTTTGATGAGGCCTCAGGCGCATTCCCATCCAGCAGAGAATCAAAGCAGCATGAGGAAGTGATGAGATTTATGGCTACATTGCAAAGAGTTTTATTTTCCTAACTACGCAGACAAAAAACTCATCCTCTCGCTGTGAGAGCAGAGAGCAACTGAACAACAAAGGAACAGGAAACCACTAACGTCACATCCGTCTCCCGTGAGACTTCCAACAGCCTGGACTGTGTGGAATGTAAACAGAGTCTTGTGACTCCAAAGCACTGCTCAGTGGCAAACAGAAACTAACAGGGGGGTGGGCCGCCCCGGGGTGTCACCACTGAGGGGGGGTGACAAAATGCTGGGTGGCACTCACCATGGGGCCTGCAGCACACCTGAGCCATGTCTCTCCTGGGAGTGATGTGGTGGCTTTGTTGCCCCAGGCTCTGTGCTGCCCCAAAGAGTCCACTCACTGCCTCCCCCCCCCCCAGCTGTAGGGTGGCTGAGTGGGAGAAGGCAGGCAGACTCCTCAGAGGCCCTGTGGAGTGCCTTGCCCCGGCATCCAATCGGCTTGTTCCGCCGCTGCTTCCCCAGTACATTCAGCTTGCACACTTTCTCCTTCACACATTTCCCTCTTCTCCCCTCTGGCATGGCAAATTAGTTAAATTACCCTGCACAAACCAGCCTTCCAGTGCCAAGTGTAATTTTATATATATATATTTATGCATTGGTGAAAGAAATGTTTTGATGGGTTCTTCAAAGAATTATTAAAAATGACACAAAGCTGTGGTGCTAAATGAACAAACAGACCCATTCAAGGATTGCTCAGGTCAGAATCACGGCAGCACAGTTTAATACAGCTTGAAAGGTTAATTTGTCTATTCCTTTTACTTCAGTGGTATTTTGTGGCCTTTCCCAAGCAATGATGAGCTTTTGTGTTGCAAGAGGGGGAAACGAAACAAAACAAAAACCCAGTTAGACTTGGACTTTGGAAAGAAGCACTTTATGTGTTCTTATTTTTCAACCAACCAAAAACCTTCTAAAATTAAGATCATTTTCTTCCCAGGAATGAGGGGGAAACAAGCTATCATGATTCATACTTGGGGAATTGTTCCCTGCTTTATTCTCCTGCCTTCTTTTCCTTTACAGAACACAATCTGGCCCAGGGGACAGTAAATCCTTTGATGTGATAGGAAATCACTAGCTGGCTGATCAGTTGGGATTGTCCAATCTGTAAGACAATGACTTAGGCAGATTTATTATTAAATAGAAGAAAAAAAGAGGAACAATTATAGGCCGTTTCCATTAATATATCCCTGTAGGCCATAGATGTTTGCCGCTTATACTTTTCTATTGAATATCAATATCATTATAAGGAAATGACAGACATTGGTGGGGGGAAGAAACATTCATAAGCTGTGTGGCAGTGGACAAATGCTGGAAAAGATTGAAGAGGCCTTCTTGCATATTATTTAAAACGATGATTCCTGGCTTGTCATTGAGGTTCAAATATGACTCCCCCCCTCCCCGCAAAACGTGCTGTTGCTAATCCTGATTTGGGAAGCAGCCAAAATGATTCCTTGTGTCACAGCACAAGAGATTTATTACAGCAGTGGTGATGCCAGATACTGGTTGGGATCCAAAGTATTATGTAGTTACACAGGGGGCTTTTCTGCTACCCCTTTTTTCTGCTACCCCTTTTGGTAACAACCCTCCCCCAAAAAACCTATCCAGAGCAGCTTTAGGGGAGTGTGAAGAACTGCAAACATGGTGCTGGTGGAGTATTGGCAACTCTCATGCAAAGGCATGCCTTCTGTTCATATATAGCTTGGATCCAATCCATTGTTCTTTCTTTCTGGGAGCTACAGCTATCTTGAAAGAGGATGCAAATATTGTGCTTAGCTGCAAAAAGGCTGATTAGGCTTAGGAGATGGAAGAAGAGGAGGCATGACTGATGCATACCTGGGATCACCAGATTTTTGTAACTTCCCCTTGTTTTGAAGGATATCCAGAGGACACCAGTCTTTCAAATGCACTCTCTCTTTCCCATAGCAGTGGGAATTCTAACTATGCCTTTCACAGAGAATTGCCAGCTATGATTCTGCTTAGGATTGGCTGATATTGAAACCTTGAGAATGGATAAACACTGATAACACATTAAATCTAGGATACGAGCTACAATAGCTACAGGAAGTCAATTTGGCTTAATTGTCACACACACACATACATGTCTCTTCCCCTGCTTATATATTGTTAATCACGTGAAGTTGGCTTCCATTCCATAATGTTCTTATAGCGCTGTGGGTTAAAGCCTCAGCGCCTAGGACTTGCCGATCGAAAGGTCGGCGGTTCGAATCCCTGCGGCGGGGTGCGCTCCCGCTGCTCGGTCCCAGCGCCTGCCAACCTAGCAGTTCGAAAGCACCTCCGGGTGCAAGTAGATAAATAGGGACCGCTTACCAGCGGGAAGGTAAACGGCGTTTCCGTGTGCGGCTCTGGCTCGCCAGAGCAGCGATGTCACGCTGGCCACGTGACCCGGAAGTGTCTCCGGACAGCGCTGGCCCCTGGCCTCTTAAGTGAGATGGGCGCACAACCCCAGAGTCTGTCAAGACTGGCCCGTATGGGCAGGGGTACCTTTACCTAATAAGCCAAGGGCAATTTCATCAAAAGTGGAGATGGTGGAGCTCCAGTTGTTAGGAGCTGGACCCTCTTGGTAGTTCTACCATCCTCAGAAGCTTGTGGGTAGCAGCCTGGCAGAAGGCATTCTCTGTAGCAGCCCCTAAGTTACGGAATCCCCTCCCCACAGAGGTGCATCTGGTACATTCATCATGTAGTTTTTTAATTAGGCTGAAGGTGCACAACTTTACCAAGGCCTTACACACACACAAACATTGTTTTGACTGGAATCCATTTTAACTCTTTTTTATATTGCAACCTGCTCTGGGACTTCATGGTGAAGGACAGATAAGAAATCTACTAGACAACAACAGCATCATGACATCCTCAGTTTCTCTGTAATGTTCAGCCTGTCTTTCATGGAGGATTTAAATAAGCCCAAGTTTTATTTTTAGTTGTTCTTGTTTAGTTGTTTAGTTGTTTAGTCATGTCCGACTCTTCGTGACCCCATGGACCAGAGCACACCAGGCACTTCTGTCTTCCACTGCCTCCTGCAGTTTGGTCAAACTCATTCTGGTAGCTTTGAGAACACTGTCCAACCATCTTGTCCTCTGTCGTCCCCTTCTCCTTGTTTATTTTTAGTAGGCAACCATTTTTGAATGCTATATCATCAATATTCTGATGCAGCTTTTTGAGTCTGAACATTCCTGTCTGACAGAAAGCTCCTTTAACACATAATATTACTGGGAAGAGCAGCATATGCTGTAATAGTCCATTTACATCTCCTAATGTTTGAGGAATGTGGTTTTATATCGTGCAGTGCTCTAAGATCCACTGGATTAAGGTATATAGCCATAGAGTATGAGGCGCACTTAAGTTATTTATTACGTTTTGCCTTTAGAGTTCCCATGTTTCCATACACTGCATATTTATTGGTGGGGAAGGGGGGAGGCACATTTCAGAGCCAGGAAATATTTTTAAGAATGATATTTCAACATAAAGTAATGCATGCATATGCTGTACATAGCTGTTCTAATTATACGAGGCTCGGAGAGTAATATGGTACATCTTTGCATCTGTTTACATCAAACATACATCTGCAAAGAATGTGATGCTACAAACATGACCTTTCAGTGTACAGAAAATGCCAACTATTAAAGCAGGGGAAACTTTTGCTAATGCTCATTCCTTACTTAGCCTGGCCTTTTTCATTCCTTTTCCAGTTGTGTCACCTCTCTCCTTCACTGCCCAAACCTAAATTACAAGGTGCTTGGGAGCCATGTGTAAATAACACACAGGTAGAATTTAAGAACAGGGGGCCTCTGAACACAGTCTTAGCCTAGGAATTCATTCTCAGTTATAGAACTGAGCTGAGCTCACAGCCCATTCACTCCAAAGCTCACCCATGGCTAGCTTTCTTCATTTCAGCAGCCCAGTTTAGGTGGGAAAAGTCTGTTTGTTGTTGCAATTGTAAAACAATTGGGAGTCAGAACCCCTTGATTATCTATTACCCAGAGATCTACGAGCAGATCCTGATATACCTTCTGCCCACCTCTGCTCTCCTTTCCAAAGAGCAATGGAGCTGTTGGTGGTTGGGCCAGGTACAAGTTGCTGATTATTCTTTCTCAATATTGTTTTTTTATCCCAGGATAATTTTTGCACCAGGAATGGGGAAACTGCTATCCTCCAAATGTTATTGAACAAACTTCTCACCATCCCGGACTGCTATCCATGTTGGCTAGGTCTGATGGGAGTTGGGAGTCGTCAACAACAACAGCAGCAGCTATACAGGGCTGCATTCAGATATCTTCTAAAAGTTGTCTAGTTATTTATCTCCTTGACATCTGATGGGAGGGCATTCCATGGGGGGATGCCACTACTGAGAAGGTCCTCTGCCTGGTTCCCTGTAACTTCACGTTTTGCAGTGAACTGCCAGAAAGCCCTCAGAGCTGGACCCTCAGTGTCTGGGCTGAACGATGGGGGTGGAGATGCTCTTTCAGGTATACAGGGCTGGGGTCATTTAGGGCTTTAAAGGTCAGTCCCAGGTCCCTCATTTCTGCTCTATACCATAACTAGGCAGCCTGTCTACAGAAATGTGTCCATAAGTAATTTCACCAAGCAGGAAACTGACAAATTGAGTAAGGAGTAGAGAATCTCTTACTTTTACCGTCAAATGTAAGCATTAGCAGTACATAGATCTTTTTCCTAAGAAGCAGAATGAAAGAAGAAATATGCAATATTCAGTGCATTCATGCAATATTAAACATTATAGAGCTGTGGCCAAGTATAGCACTTTTATGGGTTTAAATTTTTATACCTATATCTCTCATCATTCACAATTTCCTTGGCATTTCTTAATCCCAAATTCTCATTGCCCCTCAGACACATGTAATACGTTATCAAAATATTAATAGTCCATTTCTTTCCATTACAGTCTTTCTTGGAACTCAAAGGCGTTTTCTTAGATCCAGAAGTTGTGAAATGTAGTGGGGAGCATTGCAGGTCACAAGTTCTTTTAGAGATTCAGAAATAAATCAAGCATTTGAGAAACAGGTTTATGAAACTTCCCTTGAATTCATTGCGGAACTAGAGATTGACATACACACAACTTCTCTTTTTGCTGCCCCAAAGCGATGCAGCAGTGCCTTGAACTTCTAAGCATACACGCTTGATCCATACACCATCCATGCAACACAGCTGCTGTCTCACAATAACTGCATTTTATACCACTCTAATAATGTATAAAACAGCATTAGCAGCTTGTGGAGTGGGATGGAGCCAAGCTCCTAGCAGCAACATGGTTGAGGAACCTGGACAGGCCTAGGAAAGGTCTGAAGCTCAGGGAGAGAGCATCTGCTTCACATGCAGAGGATCCCAGGTTCAATTCCTGGCAACTCCAGGTAGGGCAGGGCAGGACTCCTGTCTGAAACCTTGGAAAGCCACCGCCAGCCAACGCGGATGATACCGACCATGGTGAGAGGAGTTCCCTACCAGGACAGACTTTGCTCGTGTGCTCAAGACATTGATTCCATAAAACATATTTTGTTGCACTGTGCAAAATATGAGTAAGCCAGGGCTGAACTGATACTACCCTTGCTGGTACCTTCCCCGGGAAAATCAGAGGCTCACTATGTCAGGTTCCTATTGGAAGACCGGACAAATGCTAGAACATTAGCAGTGGCAAAGTTTTTATCGGTGGTTGCAAGAACCAATGATCCCTATACAGTGGTACCTCGGGTTAAATATTTAATTCATTCCGGAGGTCCGTTCTTAACCTGAAACTGTTCTTAACCTGAAGCACCACTTTAGCTAATGGGGCCTCCCGCTGCTGCTGCACCGCTGGAGCACAATTTCTGTTCTCATCCTGAAGCATAGTTCTTAACCTGAAGCACTATTTCTAGGTTAGCGGAGTCTGTAACCTGAAGCGTATGTAACATGAAGCATATGTAACCTGAGGTACCACTGTATGCTGAACAAAATGCTTGTTTAACCTGGAGGTAGGCTGTATGAACTGTGCATTGCTTTGTAACAATTTGTTGGGTCTCTGGACCGTAATAAAGATTGTTGTTGTTGTTGTGGTGGTGGTTGATACTGACCATGGAATAATGGTCTAAGGTAGCTTCCTGCATTGCTGTGTTTGGGATGGGGCAGGTGGCAGTATGTGCACCAGTAGAGCCAATCTGGCATTCTCATCAGCGCACCTGCCCAGTCCTGGCATCACCACCACCCTGCCCTGCCCCAGCCCTGCTCAGGTAAGGTACGGCAATGCCATTGTTGGCAGGACAACTCCAAGGTTTTGTCCCTCCACGTAGGCCAGTACTGGAAAACGGGGAAGTTTCATGGAAGGTGAAAATACCATAGGAAGTTCCTCTGTTGTGCAATCTTGTAGCACTTAAACACCACAGTTCCACATTATTCTTTCCACCATTCCACGCATTGCTCTGAACGCCACACAGAACACAGCCACAGAAGGCCCAAGATATGGGGGATCTGAAGTAAGAGTATGACAAATGGAGGGTAGCATTCAATGCAAGTTTTATTCGGAGTAGACCCATCAATACGACTCATTTAGGTTCATTAATTTCAGCGGGTCTGCTCAAATTAGCTGAAGGCCACCTGAA
Organism: Podarcis cretensis; assembly: GCF_951804945.1. NCBI lineage: Eukaryota > Metazoa > Chordata > Lepidosauria > Squamata > Lacertidae > Podarcis > Podarcis cretensis. Next base: position 112,900,546 of record NC_137170.1, on the reverse strand, counting down.
CTCTCCACCACCAAATGGTAAAAATGTAACTAAATATTTAACAGTTTGCTGTCCTTTCTTAGTACAGTGGTGCCTATGGTTGTGAATGGGATCCATTCCGGAGGCCCATTCGCAACGTGAAAAGCCCACAACCTGAAGTATTGTATCTGTGCAGGTGCACGGCGCGATTTGGTGCTTGTGTGTATGTGCGAAGCACGATTTAGCTCTACTGCACATGTGCGAGCACCGAAACCTGAAAGGAACCCTTTTCGGCTCGCCATGGGATGCAACCTGAAAAAACGTAACATGAAGCAAACGTAACATGAGGTATGACTGTACCCTTAAAAGCTACCATCTTCTACCTAAACCACAGGGTCAGCTCTGATTACCGACACCTGAGGATTCAGCAACTATGCCACTCAGCAGATGCCCCTATAATCCTTTAAACCACCATTTCCTTTGACACATTTCTGGCATGCTGCAGCATTTGATTTGCTAATATTCATTCTGGCTTTATGTAGAACTTGAAGTACCAAAGCCTCTTCGTGTGTGTGTGTGTGTGTGTGTGTGTGTGTGTGATATTGCACAAAGGAGTTCAAAAATGTGCAGCCACTTACTGATCTGGCTGTGGGTGATTCTAAGCTTGCTTATTTTGTCCAGGTGGCGCTGTGGGTTAAAGCCTCAGCGCCTAGGACTTGCCGATCGAAAAAAGTCGGCGGTTCGAATCCCTGCGGCGGGATGCGCTCCTGCTGCTCGGTCCCAGCGCCTGCCAACCTAGCAGTTCGAAAGCACCTCCGGGTGCAAGTAGATAAATAGGGACCGCTTACCAGCGGGAAGGTAAACGGCGTTTCCGTGTGCGGCTCTGGCTCGCCAGAGCAGCGATGTCACGCTGGCCACATGACCCGGAAGTGTCTCCGGACAGCGCTGGCCCCTGGCCTCTTAAGTGAGATGGGCGCACAACCCCAGAGTCTGTCAAGACAGGCCCGTATGGGCAGGGGTACCTTTACCTTTACCTTTACTTATTTTCTAGAAAATCTGTTTACTATGCTGGCCATTTGTTCTCTCTTTCCTTGCTAAATAATGGTTTCTATATTACTGAGAATAAATAGCACTGGGACAGCATTTCCTTCATTTCAGAATGCTTTGCTTCTCTATCTTTATACCGATCTTGTATGCATATACCACTGGAGTAAGGGAAATTAAGCTGCAAGAGGTTACAAAGCAAAATACCTTGCCTCCTTGTTGCATTTCCTCTGTGCTTCACCCATCAGCTCTGTTCCCTTGGTGTTATCAAATAGCTCCTCATTTCTTTGTTTGTGGGTGTTCACACAGCGATGCGGAAGAGGAAGCTTTGCAATTATAACACCACAACAAAATATTGGCAGGAGACTCAGGCAGCTGAAATGACTTCTTAAGAATCTCCTCAAGAAGGTACCCTGGAGCATCTAAGCATTCAAGGCAGCAGCATGCATTTGAAATATATATTTCATACACAGGCTGCATGAGGGTGTATCATCAGCCGAAAGTCAGAGAGTGTCTAACAATCATGTCACTGATAGTTCAAGGCTTCTTTCTGATAAGAGGTAATCCCAGCTTATATGAAAAGGGAGCAGTGCAGCGATTCAATGAACAAATGTTGTACTTCAAACCATTAGAGGAATAATAATAGGTCTTCTTCAAAGGCTTGGCAGTTGGCATCAGGAGAAACCCGCTGTGAGCTGCCCCTGCAACAAATGACTCACATTTGGACAATGTGAAAAGTACTGACCTCCATGGAAAAGTATTGGTTTTTGAGGTGATACAAGATCTCTCTGCGAGGCTAAGCAAAAAGGACTGTTGTATAGGTAAAGTTTTCCAATATAGCATCTCTTGAAGATGATGATTCCTCCCCTAGCACAGCTCCTGAAATTAATCTGCAACTTTTAAAATATAAAAACTGCATAGTTCTCTCTCTTTCTCTCCCTGCCCTCCCCAGTTTTCCACCTATCCAAGAATCAGACAGAGCCTCATTTGAATGTCTGCACCTCCTCCCACAATCTGCCTCAAGACTCTTCAAAGAGACTCACATGACAGCTACTAGGAGTGTGATGCCACAAGAAGGCTACTAGGAACACCATGTGCAGCATTCTGAAATGACACAGTGTGGCACCGTGCTGAATGATTGCCAGTTCCCGCATCACAAAGTCTTAGAAGTAAAGGTAATCCTTAGCGACTGTAGTTTTTTTCTTTTCTGTTTAACTCCACACAAAAACAGGCAGGAGTGGCCCTATTTTTCAGATGCAGTCTGTGGTGTGTCTGACCCACTGTGTGGAAGCTGATCACTCCTTGACCTTGACGAGAAGCAACTTTTCATTTTACCTGCTCCACTAAAAACATGTACAATTATTGCACATGATTTGCATGATTACAAACAATATTATATCCAGTGCTATTTTTCTAGAAACTCACCATGAAGGCCTCCCTTGTTCTCTCAGAATGGCAATGGCGCCCAGCCTAAGAGGGGCAGAACTGAGTTCCAGTGAGTTTGGGCTGAAAAAAAAGCCCTGATTATAACTATAATATTATATGCATGTTGTACACATACACACTCTAGGTTTCCTATAGTAACCAATGCATTATCAGATACATATTACAAGACATATCAGGGCACTGAAACACCTATGCATGAATACTTGTAATTTTATGCTGCTGCAGAAGGTACTGCATGGGACTAGACTCTTTTGTATATATTATATAGACAATATAATTTTTTGCTGCATATACCGTATTTTTCGCTCTATAAGACGCACTTTTCCCCCTCCAAAAATTAAGAGGAAATGTGTGTGTGTCTTATGGAGCGAATGCAGGCTCCATGGCTTCAGCGAAAGCAATGCGAAGCCCCCGAAGCGCAGTGGGAATGCTCCCGCTGCACTCCAGAGGCTTTGAGTTGCTTTCGTGTTGCACCGACACCTCTTGCTCTCCAGGCTTCGGGGAAAGCCACCCGAAGCCTCCGGAGCACAGCGGGAGCTCCCGCTGCGCTCCAGAGGCTTTGCGTTGCTTTTGCTGAAGCCAGGAGAGCAAGAGGGATCGTTGCACACTGATCCCTCTTGCTCTCCTGGCTTCGCTTTGCTGGAGAGGCGCTGCACATCTTTCCCTCTCTGCGCAGCGCCCCTTCAGCGAAGCGGGAAGAGAAATGGAAGGGGCTCCATTTCTCCTGCCGCTTCGCTGAAGGGGCGCTGCACAGAGAGGGAGAGATTTTTTTTTCTTGTTCTCCCCCTCTCAAACTACGTATGTCCTATGGTCGGGTGCGTCCTATAGAGCGACAAATACCGTACTTAGTTGGACTGGTTTTGTTTTGTTTTTGTTTTAAAAAGCTTGACAAAGCATAAGCAATTTGGACATAAGCAGGTCTTTGAAGCAAGATGTAGTCCAATCCAGGGATTGGTCAGAACCACCGAATTCTGTGCAAAAAGTTGCATACATTTAAGGCACATTCCCCCGCAAAAGAATGTGCAGTTTATCCCATCACAGAGCTAAAATTCCCAGCATGCATAAAAACACACAGTTCCCAAGATTCTGTGTGTTTGTGTGTGCGTATGGGCGCACACACACATTTTAAATGTATGTTGTGCATGCAGCTTATTATGAGGTGAAAATAGACCCACCCGGGAAGAATGGCAGATGAAGGTGATGGAATATATGGAATTGGCGGAAATTACTGGCAGAATCCGAGACCAGGGAGAAGAGTCGGTAGAAGAAGATTGGAAGAAATTTAAAGACTATTTACAGAAATATTGTAAAATCAATGAATGTTAGAATGATGTCGGAATGAAGTCAAGTGGTTCTTAGCAGTAACGCTAGAAAGAAGTAGGTGAAAATGGATTTTTAATAGGCGAGAAAGTAAAGTTTTAACATATTTAGATAAGGGATTAAGATAAAAATAAAGAGGGAAAGGATTTGCTTAGTTAACCAATCGAACTGGAATACAAAAAAGGGAGGTGTGGGGAGGTCAGCGAAACAAGTAAATGAAAGATAAGTTATGGAATGATGGATTTATTTTTAATTGTGTCTATTTTTTCTTTATTTTGTATTTTTCTTTTTACCTTTCCCCCCTTACCTTTGTAACCTTTTTTGAAATTTCAATAAATATTACTTAAAAAAAAGAAAAGAAAATAGATTGCTCCTCCACCCTTATCTCCCCCCCCACCCGCCCCATGCTGGTCCTGCTCCCAACTTCACAGCAAGCTGCAGTCATCACGATGCCAATGGGGAAAGCAACTGTGCCACAGGGGTTTATGTTGACTGCTGGTAAATGGTAACTTATCCCAGTGGTCACACATCCACGTAGAGCACCAGGCTGCATTTACATGGCAGTTGACTCCATTCCCCTGTTAATTTTGTCCCTGTATTTGAGCTTCCACACAATGTGAAAGTCACTTCTGGAAATGTAATGAAATATACTGCCTTGCTGCACCTCAAGCACAGCGATTCTACATACCTGGAAGCAGGGAATCCGTTCTTTGCAATAGGCTTCATGGGGGAATGGGGGAATTGGCCCCAGTTCCCTGCGCAGCAAGAAGCGTACACCGAATACTTGCATTTTTACTGCATTTTTAAATAACAAAACAACCTTTTTCCTTAATTTGGTTTATGTGCAGCCTGACCTATGAGGTTGTATTTATGTGTGCGCTGATTGACACATATTCATTTTTTGTTTGTTTTCTTCCCTCAATCCCTCTCTGTACATATGCTGGTCCTTCAGTGCTTTGGAAAGTTCTGCTGTTAATGATTATATATGAAGACATTTTTATCAGCTGTCTTCCAGTAACGTGGCAAGAGAAGGCAATCCATCAGCACTCCACTTGCGCTATCTTTCACATTAAGCAATCTGTTAAGCAGCCATTTCCATGCAGAGTAGGGTGGATTTTATTATTTCCGAGGACTGCAAATGACTTCAGAGGCTCCCAATCTGGAGCATTCGTGACGGCAGATGCAGCAATAACTGTGAAATGGCAAGGCAAATATTTTAATAATGTAAACTCCAGAGTTTCACCACGATGGGAGTACCACTCAGCAGCTAACACTTTAATAGTCTGTCCTAAGGGCAATTCAGATTTCTCTCCCCCGCCAACCCCCGGATTGTTTTGAAAGAGAAGACAACAAAGCACTTTTGCTTTCTCTCCCAGATGTACTAAGGCCAGATATAGACGTTATAGAAGAGGCTGCTTCTCAGCCTGTTTCTGACACTATTTTTTAAAAAATAAGTTTAGCTAAAAAATGTATACGCTACCTGGGAAGGAGAAGCCTTAGACCAGGGGTGTCCAGCTTCCAAGAGACTGAAATCTACTCCCACTATAAATAAACTGGCAGTGATATACCCATTGGATTGTTGAGTTTTTTGGGGGGGAAGGGTGAGCCAAAGTTTTTGGTCGATCGATAGGAAGCAGGGGTCAAAGACCTATTGCTTTTTTCTGCAGCGGGCTCCCCACAGGGTCCCTGTCTCCAGTGTTTTAGAGCTGCCCAATCAGCATGGAAGGGGAGCATTGCAGCCACTGCATGCTCCAACGCTAAGCTTTTAGGAACACTGAAAACAGAAGATGCTTCAGTGTCAAAAGAATTGTGTACAGCTTCTGTTACATACCATGGAACTTCATGGAAAACACAACTTAAGTCACTCCAAAAGAAGGTATTGGAACCCTCAAAATCATTTGCCCATGCACAGAAAAGAATAGATCTAGCCGAAAGGCAACACATGGCCATCTGTACTGATCATGGCAACACAGCCCTAATTATTATTCTTGCATAATTGTAAGATTTCTGAATAATCTTAGAAAGTTGTATCATCTTAGAAGGGGTGTGGCAGTGACTATCATGAAGGGACTCTTCTGAATTTGTCACCACATTACCATGAAGGGGGAGAAACTGTAGTGGAAGGGCATAGACATCTTCATTTAGTCCTACTTGCAGAAAGGGATGCAGGTGGCACTGTGGTCTAAACCACTGAGGCTCTTGGGCTTGCCGATCAGAAGGTTGGCGGTTCAAATCCCCGCGATGGGGTGAGCTCCCATTGCTCTGTCCCAGCTCCTGCCAACCTAGCAGTTCAAAAGCACACAAGTGCAAGTAAATGGGTACCGCTGCGGTGGGAAGGTAAACTGTGTTTCCGTGCACTCTGGTTTCCATCATGGTATTTCATTGTGCCAGAAACAGTTTAGTCATGCTGGTCACATGACCCAGAAAGCTGTCTGTGGACAAACACCGGCTCCCTCGGCCTGAAAGCGAGAGGAGCACTGCAACCCCATAGTCGCTTTTGTCTGGATTTAACTGTCCAGGGGTCCTTTACCTTTTTACCTTACTTGCAGAAAGCACAGCTCTAAAAATGGGTGTGCCTGGGAGGGCACTGAACTAATCAAGGTGCCAGGATAAAACCTGGAGGTAGGATGGTGACTTGTAGCCCTACTTGGAATTGGTAGGAGGACAGATCTAGAAACAAAGCAAGAAATTAGGAGAGCATGAGCGACGTGTGTGTGTGTGTGAGAGAGAGAGAGAGAGAGAGAGAGAGAGCATGTAAAGGACCGAAGTCAATAGACTAATAGAACTTCGACAAAAGATATGTTAAATTAGGAAGTAGGGAGAGGATAAAACTTTGCTCGAGGGGATTGATCTGAGAGAGCCTGAAGAATAAAGGCTGAGAGTTAAAATGTTGGGTACTGAGTTATAAATTAAGCAGCTCAGTGGAGTTAGGAAATTGGTTTTGACTTTGCATCTGTGGCAAGCCTCCCCAAGGCATCTGTGGGACTCTATTCCTTTGGGGCATTCTCACCAAGCAGAAGCTGAGTGAGAGGACTGATCAGGTATTCAGAGAAGCTGCTACTGCAAATTTGTAACACGGCCCGTTTTCAAAAAGAACCTCAAGGCAGCAAACAAATACAAACATCACTATGACATTCACATACATCATAATCACCATTCCAAACCCCACCATAAATCAAAATTATTAATAGTAAGAACAAAACTAGAACGAGGAATTTCAGACTTCCGGAGGCGGCGCGAACGGCAATGGCTGCCCTTTCCTAGTCGGGAAAGGGAAGCTCCGCCGAAAAAGGGTCTCCCGCTGCGGCGAAGCGGGGACCCATTAAGGAAAACCACAGGCAGCAGAAGCCTGTGGTCTTGGGGTCCGGCGGGCGCCAGGAGCAGCCCCCAAAACGTTGAAGGAGCCCCGTAAGGGGCTCCGGATCGCGGAGGGGGTTGCGGCGCTGAGGATCGTTCCGCAATCGGCGGAGTGAAGCCGCGTTGCTGCTGTCGGTGAGCGCTGTCCTTTCTTCCTAAACTACAGATTCGGAAAACAACAACCCGTGAGTAAACGGACTTTAAAAGTTTCGGGACTTTAAGTACTCAATTTGGCTGAAAGCGGAGTGACGAAAAATAGGAAGTCCGTCTTCCGCTGTCATTGAAGCATTAAGCAAAGAGCCGGAGGAGTGGAGGCAAAGAGTGGACTTTTAATCTAACAGATCTGGGCATTCATGGAAATTATTTTTAAGCTGAATAAGGACTCTAAGTAATTGATTATATGACTTTTATGTGGACTTTGATACCTTTCTTCTATTTGGATTACAATTAAAGCAAGAAACCCAGGTGCTGGAACTGCCTGAGTAATTGAGTAGCCAGCTTGCAGGGCTGGATACTTTTGAACTTAAACTTTGAAACAATCTGAGGGAGTTTGAACTGGTTACTTTGAAGCATCTTTTGGAATACCAGCAAGCACTGTCTGAAACACTGAAACACTGTGACTTTTTAAACACCAACTCTGCTAAAAATTACCTTATTGAAGGCTCTCGGACATTAAATGGGATTACAATATTTTTATGGAAATTGTCTTCTTTTCTAAAGGCATTCTAAGTTCCCCCTAGAGGATTTGGGATTAATAGCAGTGACATTGTTTTACTTTCCCTTTCCCGGCCTCCTGTTTGACTATTACCATCTGGGCCGCTGTTTCTCTCATGGGAACAACTCAGCTTGACCTTGAATTTTAGATAACTCTGGAATGAGTGGCGCAAGAAGAAAGGGACCGAGAACTAGACAAACAACTCTAACCGCAGTCTCCCAGGCACGTAGATCATCTGTGCCTACTGTGCTTACTTTGCCTACTCTGACTTCTGAGAAAGAAGCTGCCTTTCTGCCAAGGGCAGAAACTGAGGAATTTCAATTGGAAGAGATGGCCTCAGGAGGAATTAGCTCTACTTTAGAGAAAATTCTTGAAAAACTGGAATCTTTGGAAAAAAAAGTGGAATCCTTGGATAAAAAAGCTGATCAACAAACAGCTAAAATTGAACAAAATACTGAATGTTTAAATAGACTAACTGGACAAGTTGCACAAAATGTGCAAGCAATTGGAGAACTGAAGGAGACTGTAGGTGAAAATCGGAAATTGGCTGAAGATACCAGCCAAAGATTGGGAAATTTAGAGAAAGAGGTAAGACCACTCAGCAAACAAGTAGGTGAACATCAGACCTATCTTTCTATGATAGAACTACAGAATAGACAGACTAATTTAAGGATAAGGTCGATACCAGAGGTGGAAGAAGGCAACTTAGCTGAGTTCCTGACTAAAGAATTTTCCAAGTTTTGGAACCTAGAGGAAAAGGACTTCAAAATTACATCAGCCTTCAGACTTGGAAGACTTATAAAGAGAGAGAAGCCCAGAGACTGTTTAATAATATTGAGATCAAAGGAGGAAAGGGACAAGATTTTGGGTTTACATTACGGAAAGTCACTGGACATTCTGGATAAAAGAATCGAAATTTTTAAGGATATTCCTAAACAACTGTTGGATCTTAGAGCTGACTATTTGGAACTAACAAGACTGTTAAGGAGCAATACAATTATCTTCAGGTGGGACTTTCCTCAAGGATTATCTTTTACTTTTAGAGGGAAGAAGATTAAAATTAGATCACTGGAAGATAGAGACAAATTTCTGATTGCGTACGGAGAGGACCTTCAAAAAGGACTGGAATTACCCTCGGGGCCTGAAGTACCAGAGGTGCCTGCACCCTCGGATTCTGAAGACCCAGCGAACAAGGTACTACCCCTAGAAAAATAACCAGACTTATCCAGGATGTCTCTGCAACTTTTGAGCTGGAATATAAATGGCTGTAACATTCCGGAAAAAAGAAGGAAAATTTTCCATATATTGAAAAAGGAACAATTGGACATTATTTGCTTACAAGAAACACATGTGACTAGGCTCCACCGGAAAGTACTAATAAACAAAAGACTTGGTCAGGAATTTATATCTTCAGACAAAGTAAAGAAGAGAGGCGTGGTGATATATGCAAAAGAGAGCCTGTCACCCAAATTCTTATTTAAAGATGAATATGGAAGAATTTTGGCAATCGAAATACAACATCAAGGAGAAAAGATTCTGATATTAGGAATTTATGCACCAAATGAAGGGAAGTCGGAATTTTTCAAGAAGTTGCATGAGACTATGCTGGAACATCTGGATTATGACAACATCATCATGATGGGAGATATGAACGGGGTTGTATCAACAAATATGGATAAGTCACAAAGCCAGAATGTTACTAAAGATGGCAGACTACCAAAGACCTTTTTTGAAATGACTGACAATATGGACTGGATAGATATTTGGAGAACGAAGAATCCCTTGGGAAAAGAAGGAACATTCTTCTCTGAAGCTCAGCTGACTTGGACAAGAATCGACCAAATATGGATAACTAGAGGTCTGGCACCGAAGGTCAGAAAGGTGGAAATCTGCCCGAAAACCTGCTCCGACCATAATGCACTGAAAATGGATATGATACTATTACCAACTGGCTCCTTTAGATGGAAGATGAATGACAATTTGTTTAGAGATCAGGAGATTACTAAGAAGGCCCAGAAAGCATTGAAGGATTACTTTGAAATAAATATGAACACTGCGGTGGAAAAAAGAATTATTTGGGATGCAAGTAAAGCTGTGATGAGGGGGTTCTTGATACAACAGAACGTGGCAAGGAAGAGGAAACAAAATGACAGAAAAGATAAGATTTTGGAGAAAATAAAAGAATTGGAGAAGAAGTTAAGATCAAACCCGAAGTCCCTGCCGATCTTGAGAGAAATCAAACTCTATCAAGCACAGTATTCTAAACTGATAAATCAGGAAATAGAGTGGAAGATTAAATTAATGAAACAAAAAACTTTTGAATCGGCAAACAAATGTGGGAAACTGCTAGCTTGGCAGTTGAAGAAGAGACAAAAATTGAATACAGTTACAAATTTGGAAATTGAAGGAAGAAACATTCAGAACCCCACGGAGATTAGAAAGTGTTTCCAGAAATATTTCAAAAAATTATATACTCAAGGGCCGCAGAATGAGGATGAGATAAAGCAATTTTTGGAGAAAAATGGACTTAAAAGGCTGTCACAAGAAAATAGATCTCTCCTGAACAGTAAAATAACATGTCAAGAAATTGAACAAGCCATTCAAAACATGAAACCGGGCAAATCTCCAGGGCCAGACGGGCTAACCTCCAAGTATTATAAGATATTAAAAGACCATTTGATTCAACCACTGATGGAGGTTAGCAATGAAATTATGGAGGGGAGGAGGGCGCCGGAATCGTGGAAGGAAGCTTTCATCACATTGATACCAAAATCGGAAGCTGAAAAGACACAACTTAAGAACTACCGTCCCATCTCCCTTTTAAATGTGGATTACAAAATCTTTGCAGATGTTTTGGCAAGTAGACTTAAAAAAGTTCTAAATGAAGTAATTCATAAAGACCAGGCAGGCTTTCTCCCAGGTAGACACATGTTTGCAAATACAAGAAACATTATTGACATTTTGGAACTTTTGCAAACTGATATAAATACAAAAGCAGTGTTAATCTTTATAGATGCGGAGAAGGCCTTTGATAATATCTCTTGGAAATTTATGAAGGGAAATTTAAAAGAAATGGGAGTGGGTCGGGGTTTTGAGAATGGGATTGATGCAATATATTCAGAACAAAAGGCTAAATTGATAGTAAACAATGTGGTCACTGAAGAGTTTAAAATTGAAAAAGGAACACGACAAGGCTGCCCGATTTCCCCTTTGTTATTTATATCAGTTCTGGAGGTGCTCTTGAATATGATTAGAGGGGACCGGTTGGTGGAAGGGATTCAGGTCGGAGCGAAACAATATAAACTGAAAGCTTTTGCAGATGACCTAGTTTTGACCCTGCAGGAGCCAGAATCTAGTACAAAAAGAGTATTACAACTGATTCAAGATTTTGGTCGGGTGGCAGGATTTAAACTAAATAAACAGAAAACTAAGGTGTTGGGGAAAAATCTGACAGATGTAGAGTCGGAACAGTTTCAGAGAGAAACGGAACTAACCGTGGTTAAAAAAGTAAAGTACCTAGGGGTAAACATAACAGCAAAAAATCTGAGTCTATTTAAGGATAATTATGAAAAATGTTGGGCTGAAATTAAGAGAGATTTGGATAGTTGGACAAAATTGAAGCTTTCTCTGTCAGGCCGAATCGCTGCTGTCAAGATGAATGTATTGCCAAAGATGTTGTTTTTGTTTCAAACATTGCAGATTGTGGACAAGACAGAGTGTTTCCGGAAGTGGCAGAGAGATATATCTAGATTTGTCTGGCAGGGCAAAAAGCCCAGAATTAAGTTCAAGATACTAACTGATGCAAAAGAAAGAGGGGGCTTTGCCCTGCCAGACCTAAAGTTGTATTATGAAGCCGCAGCCTTTTGCTGGCTAAAAGATTGGCTACTTCTTGAGGACACTGACGTATTGGACTTGGAAGGGTTTAATAATGCCTTTGGTTGGCATGCATATCTATGGTACGATAAGGTTAAGATTAATAAGGTCTTTAAGAACCATATTGTCAGGAAAGCAGTTTTTAAAGTCTGGACAAAATACAAAGACTTATTGGAAAATAAAACTCCGAGGTGGCTTTCACCTCTGGAAGCTAAGGCCCGAAAAAGACTCAATATGGAGGCCAACTGGCCAAAATATTGGGAAATATTAGAAAAAGATGGAGACAATTGGAAATTGCAGAGTTTGGAGAAAATGAAGGATAAAGTGCGAGACTGGTTACATTACGCTCAGATTAAAGAAGTTTTTAAAAATGACAAAAAGCTAGGGTTCCAGGTGGAGAAATCGAAGTTGGAAACAGAATTGTTAGAGCCAAAAACTAAGGTTTTATCAAGAATGTATAACTTGCTGCTGAAATGGAATACACAAGACGAAATGGTTAAATCGGTTATGATAAAGTGGGCTCAGGATATTGGGCATAATATTATGTTTGAGGACTGGGAAAGGTTGTGGACCACTGGGCTGAACTTCACTGCATGTAATGCTTTGAAGGAAAATGTAATGAAAATGATGTATAGATGGTACATGACCCCAGTTAAACTTGCCAAAATATACCATTTGTCTGATAATAAATGTTGGAAATGTAAAGAACATGAAGGAACATTCTTTCACCTCTGGTGGACTTGCCCTAGAGTGAAGGCCTTCTGGGAAATGATTTATAATGAGTTGAAAAAGGTATTTAAGTATACCTTTACTAAGAAACCAGAGGCCTTCCTTCTGGGCATTGTCGGCCAGAAGGTGTTAAAGAAGGACCGAACATTTTTTATGTATGCAACAACGGCAGCAAGGATACTCATTGCCAAGAGCTGGAAAACTCAAGATCTACCCACACTGGAAGAATGGCAGATGCAGCTGATGGACTATATGCAACTGGCCGAGATGACTGGCAGAATCCGAGACCTGGGAGAAGAGAGGGTTGAAGAAGACTGGAAGAAATTCAAGATTTATCTACAAAAGTATTGTAATTTGGTTGAATGCTAAGAAGGATGCTAGATCATAAATAATTGCCTACCACTGAATTAGATTGAATCTGATGATAAGTGAGATTGAGGGAAACATAAAATTTGTGGAGAATAGATTAAATTAACTGAATAAAACTTAAGAATATAAACAAGATGATAAATTGCTGGAAAAAATTTATAACGATGTAAGTGGGAGTGGGAGACGTGAGGGAGTCCAAAGAAGTTCTGAAAAAATGTGTTATGATCCATGTTATATTGTTTATTATTTTTGCATTTTGTATTTTAAAAAAATCTCAATAAATATTTATAAAAAAAAAAAATAGAACGAGGAATTTCAAAATAGCCACTAGAACTATCTCATCACAGAAAAACCAGAAACAGAAAAACAGTTCAGTTTTCTTTTTAGAAAACTAACACAGGAATCTCAGTTGAAGGCCTTTTTAAACAACCAGGTTTTCACCAGCTGCCTAAAACAGTACAGTGATCTGATGCAGCTCCCCTAATAAGGTGCCATGGTAGAAAAGACAGCCATGAACACCTGCCTTTACGTTGTCAAAAAGTTCTTCCAGATATTTAGTTAGAATCTCCCTTCTTGTAACTTGAAGCCCTTGGTTTGGCTCTTACTGTCTAGAACAGGAGAAAACAAGTTTGTTCTATTTTCTTTGTGATGCCCCTTTAGATATTTGAAGGGGACTATCGTATCTTCTCTCAGTCTCCTCTTTTCCAGGCTAAACATACCCAACTCTCTCATAAGGCTTGGTTTCCAGACCCTTGATCATCACCCTCCGCTGCACACATTCCAGCTTGTCAATATCCTCTTTAAATTGTGGCATCCAGAACTGGACACAGTATTCCAGATGTGGTCTGATCACCACCCTAGATGCAAATACCAACTTTTTTTAAAAAAAGATAATTTATTATGGTCACAGACCAGCTCACAATAAAAACAGCATTCATAAAGATAAAATGTACAACCAGAGCAGATTGCAGCAATAGCTCATGAGTTAAAATTGAGATATATACATAAAAATTGACCCTGAGGCGCCCCGAAGGGAGACTTCAACATTTCCCTAGTAAGCTATTCTATTCTATTCTATTCTATTCTATTCTATTCTATTCTATTCTATTCTATTCTATTCTATTTTTATTCTGTGCCTACAAATCTGGGTGCAGAATCTGGCCACCAGCCAGGTTTTTTTCTTGTGATCTTTGCCTAAGAGGAGAGAATTAAGTTTAGACTTGTCTGAAAGATCGGCAAGCCTCTTCAGCAAAGGATCAACGGTGTCTCTATGAATCTCAACATAAAAAGGACATGTAAAAATATATATGTTCGGGGCTTCCTATTTCCCCTAATGGGCAGGCCCAAAGTCTCTGTATGTACAGGACTCTTCTATAGGAGCCTTCCAGAACCGGTGAGGGCAAGGCCGAGCTTCTAGCAAGAGTGAAAGTCCTTCTTGCGTTTCTGGATGTGATGTGAATACCAACACGAGAGTGGCACCACTGATAGGAAAATAGAGAAGGGGAGCGGGAAAATGACTACTCCTTGTTCCTTCTCTTGCATTGACTGTTTGCTACCCACAACATGAAAAGAAGAACAATGGATAACAATTGAAATACAGATCACATTTAAGGCTGTTTTGCATTCATCACATCATGACGGCAGCATCAAATGGCAATCTGCATGTGTGAATGGACAGGTTGATCATTGGTGGTCCTTCCACACTGCCTATCACCACTGCAGTGGTGCTGTTCAGTGGAGTCAGTTCACACACTCAGTTGAAAATCAACCAGTGTGGAACAGTGCAGAAGCAAATGTAGACTGACCCTGTCAGAAAAGTAGGCCCATCAGCATGGAGACAGATGCTCCGGTTCTTTATCAAAATTGCACATGATGCTTGGTTGTATCAAGTTGGTAGGCTGGCCATTATAAATTGCTGAGCATTATGTTAGGTGTTCAGTTTTATTGGACAAAAACCCATTTCCTCAGATATTTGGGTGGCATTCATTATGAGATCCCCAGGACCAGAATCTCTCTCCCGCTTGCCAGTCAAATGCTAGAGTGTATTTGTTACCCAACTTTCCACATAATATAATAGGAGCCAGAAAATTGTCAAAAATCCCAATAGAGTTATTTATCTAACTCACACAGGAAATGGACGTGTGTCACACATCACACTTGATGAGCCATTTAAGTGAGTTATGTGGAGAGGCTGATAGATACTCCAGGAGGGCTGATAATATTCTAGCATGTATCTCTGTCACTCTTCGTTCCTTACCTTAAAGTGCATGTACTTTACTGGAACAGAAATTTTGGAACAGAAATCCTTCACATCCTGAACTTACTTTTTTAATTGGAAGCAAATATCATTGAAACAAACAGTAGCTGCTTCCAAGTAAATAGTTTTAACTTGGACTGTAAGTCAGCTTTGTTGTTGTTTAGTTGTTTAGTCGTGTCCGACTCTTCGTGGCTCCATGGACCAGACCACGCCAGGCACTCCTGTCTTCCACTGCCTCCCGCAGTTTGGTCAAACTCATGCTGGTAACTTTGAAAACACTATCCAACCATCTCGCCCTCTCTCGTCCCCTTCTCCTTGTGCCTTCCATCTTTCCCAACATCAGGGTCTTTTCCAGGGAGTCTTCTCTTACCCCTTTGCAAAGTGAACTTTGACAGCACAAACTTTCCTATGTATGGGGTTTTTTCTTTGAAAAAGAAAGGTTGTATGTGTGGTTGATTTCATTTAGACACCAAAGATGCAGTATTGGGGGGGGGGGTAGAGAGTGAGCAAAATAGCATTTATTGCCCAGAGTTCTGAGAGAAATCTTATCAAAAAGACAAGAATGTTCACGGCAAACAGATCTTCCCTTTTGTGTAGGCTCCAGGTTTTGATCAAGCTATTCATCCCCTGCACTGATCGGTCTGGTCCTCCTTCACTTAAGCCATGTGATGCAGCCTTCCTCATCACTTTATATATGTTCTGATTCCAATCACTTTTTGATCCAAACCACTGAAGTCTGCATGATGGCTTCCTTCCTCCCCCACTGCCTCTCTGTTACAAGGGCAGATTCTGCTGCCAAAGCTGGAGCAAGCAATTGCTTACTAGCCAGCCTTATCATGGAGCAAGAGGACATCTCTCTGCACTGCACAGCTGGCATCAGGAAAGCAGAGTCCACTTGTTTGGATTAGCACTACATTTCCATTTTGCCAGGACGTTGCACTACCAAGAGTATGCAGTGGAACCTGTCTGTTCAAGTCGCTTCTTCCAGGGGCAAAATCAATTTTATAGGTGTATATAAGAGCATAGCAACCAGCTGCTTTTAACAGAATCAGACCATTGGCCAACCCAGCTTTGTATGCCTAGACAGACCAGCAGTGGCTCTCCAGAATTTTCAGACATTCCAAGCCCTACCTAGACATGCTGAGGATTGAACTTCTGCATGCAAAACAGATGTTCTACCATAGAGCTTCGCCCTATGTGAAAAATTCGACATTGCCTTTGTGGATTCTTTTCTGAAAATACACCTGGCACCTCAAAATATGCATCCTTCAAAGGCTGCCTGCGTATTTGGCAGTCCCCAGGTGTTTACTACCCAAATGTTAACACTCTCCAAATGTTTGCCCTTCAGTCCGGAAACGCTTGTTTGCTTTTCAAAATTTGATGGCAGACCCTTTGCTGTTTTACTATTATTTAGGCTGCAGTCCTTCACTGTGTGGACACAGAGAGCAGGGCACAAAGTAGCTCACATCGAGATCTGCTGCAACTTTTCCCTTCTCTGCAAAACCTCTGTGTGAGATGCATACCTGGTACAGCAGGTGTGCCTCAGCGCAACTTGGCAGTTAAATCTGACTCCCACACTTACCTACAAGTATCCAGCCAATTGCTTGTCACCAGGCAGTAACATATCCCCCCCCCCCGAGATGTAGCACTGTTTACCTAAGAGGCCATTTCACACATTGCAACAGTACACTTGCCAGAAGGGTTGGGGTCGGCCAAAGTATTGTTCCTTGAGAAGGGCAGCAGTAAGAAAAGAAGCAGTAAGAAAAGAAGCATTTGCCACACTCACAGTTTAAAAGAGTCACACAAAATAATGAAGGAAACATTATTGTCTTAATAGAAAAGCACAGTGCACGTGTTAAATAAATCAAGGCCACATTCATGCCAGTCACTATGCTATTACTTTAAACCAGGCATGTCCAAAGTCCATTTTCAACAAGGTCAATTCTAAAAAAAAGCTCAACAGCTTCAATCCTTAAAAAAAGTCAACATCTTTGACGCATGTTCACTTCATCAAATCTGGCCCTCTTTAAACAGTCATGGCTTTCTCCATGACTCCTGGGAATCTTGGGAACTATTGTTGGTTTAAGTGTGCCTTAAAAGTGTGGTGTGAATGTGGCCTATATGTTATATTCAATTCTATCTATCTTTCTAACTATCTATTGAATTTATATACTGCCCTATACCTGGAGGTCTCAGGGTGGTTCACAGAACAAAATCAGAATACAAAACCACAAAATATATAATCAAAATAAAAACAACAACCCAATAACCCCACCAAATTGCATTTTAAAAGGGTACAGGATGTCAATCAAATCAACCAAAGGCCTGGTTAAAAAGGAACGTTTTTGCCTGGTGCCTAAAGGTGTATAATGAAGGTGTCAGATGGACTTCCCTGGGGTGAGCATTCAACAGACTGGGAGCCACTGCAGAGAAGGCCCATTCACATCATTGTAAGTTTCTTTAAAAAGTCACCAGCACTGGCATGCAAATTTCTCCTTACACAATTTCCCCTAATTTTTTTGCTAACTAGTTTCCCCTAACATAATGCATTTTGGTAAGCTCTTTTAATCAATATATGCATTTACATGAACACTTTGCCCTAATGGATGCATTCTCTGTGCACATGAGTTGGTTGGAGAAAATAAATGCACACAGGGGCACAATTTCTCCAAAGATACAGATTTTTGTATATTAGGTTGGAAAACCACTTTGCAAAATTCAGGGAGGTGACAATCGAGAAGGATGGATGTTTTGGTTTGCAAATTGTTTCGGGGTATGTGAATTAGGTAGGTTTGCCTTTGAATGTGAACTGAATCAATTTCTTTTCCACTTATGCTCCTCCCATATTGAAGTTCAAACCTTTGCCAAGCCCCGCCCGTCCAGCTAATCCATTTCCCCATTCTTCAAGATACCAGGTAACCACAATATTAATAACTTTGCTGCATCTTTTTTTAATTTACAGAAGGAAGTAGACATAGTGGTGTGTCAGAATGTCTTTTTTTTTTTTTTAAATGATGTCTTTAAAAAAAATCTTCTGAGGGACATTCTTGTCAGCACTCAAGGTAGCCATGGGTGAAATGCCCTTTCTTATTAAATGTCACAAGATTTAATGTCATAGTATAATTGGGATGGAAGGATAATTGAACTCAGCTCAACATGTCTTTTCCCACAACCACGTTATTAATCGGCAGGAGAATTGAAATATATTACAGAAAGGCCCAAGTTTCACAGAAATGGTTGGCAGCTGAGGGGGGTGGGGTGGGAGGAGAAATTACAGCATTTCACTCTGAAGCCCAGACATGAAGAATTTGCAGAGAAATTTGATTTGCAAGTGGAACGTCAAACAGGAGGGGGCCTGCGACAGAAGTAGGCATTTATTCGTCAAGCATATGATTTTCAGGATATAAAATGCCCATATGCTTGATCTATAATATCTTGGTGTCAAGGCAGTCACTGCCGAATAAGCTCGAGAAAAGGTTTCAACACAAAGCTTCTATTCTCTCTCCTCCCCCCCCCCTCCTCATTTTCTATCTACCTTCATGTATAAAAACATGAGACAGAGGTTGAGGGGGCGGGGAAGGGGAAGGGGTAGGGGGGAATTCTCACCCAGAACTGTAAAGAACCAAATGACATAATGTATTACTCGGAGTACTGTTTGCAATTAAATGCATCCATTCATCTTTCTCTCAGGGTTCTTATTGCCAGCCATCACCAAAGTGTTTGAGTGCTTTCCATGAAAAATTCATTAGGTAAGATCTGAGCATATTTTACAGAGCTTCCATCTCTCTTTTGGAATTTGGGAAGAGACAAGGGGCTTGATAACATTTTTGCTTCCGCAAGGGTTTCAAGTTAGGGCTTCACTTCAATTAATCCCACGTTGCCCTTTCTTCTCGGTGCATTTATTCAACTATGTTTTTCCCCACTTGCTTTCCCAAGACAGCTTTGTTGTCTGGTGTGCATCATGTTGAACACCCCCCTGCCTTTAACCTTTCAGCTCCTTCCTTCCTTCCTTCCTTCCTGGAAATCCTTTACTTATACAAGCCAGCAGAGCTCTGTGTTTCCAGCCAGACGACATCTGCAATCTGGAATGCTGCATCTGGGCCTTGGAGACTTTGTAAGTGGCACTCTGTGGCTGTGACGTGAAAGCTCCCAGGCTGCATGGGGAGCTGGTTCCCACGGGTGGCCCAGAATGAAAAGGAAGGGCCACAGCTCAGTAGTGGAGCATCTGATTTTCATGCTGAAGTCCCAGGTTCAATCGAGACAGTGCCAGGAATGTCCCCTGCCTGAAACCCCGGAAAGCTGCTGCCACGCAGTGTAATAATATTGAGCTAGATGGCGCTTCCTATGTCCCTATTGCCCAAGAGTGTTTAGCCTAAGACTATGCATTAAAAGCTAACATATTTAGAAGCATGCCGTATTCCGTGGGGCATATTCCCAGGTGTAAACATATCACAGGTATTCCCAATAGGCATTGCATAATGAGTAAATAATACATTAATGGCATCTTAGGAATATGTCTCACTGAATACTGTATAGGAATGGAGTCTCAGGCTGCAATTCTGCACGTTTGTCCCTGAGAGTGGGGACCACTACCGCATTTAATAGGATAGACTTCTACAAAGAATGCAAGGCTACCCGGGTTATATAGTTTCCCCCGTCCCAAGTTCTGAATGGTATAATAAGAGCCAGGGAGAAAGATGAGTCACCTCCACAAATGCAGTTGCTTCCATTTGTATATATCAGGGGTGTCCACCAGCAGGTCAATTGCGATCTACTGGTTGATCATGAGGTGTCCCTGCTCGATCGTGGGACCCCGATCACCCTGCAAAAAAGCTCAACAACTGATGGGTAGATCACTGCCAGGTTTTTTTATATATATAGTGGGAGTAGACTGCAGTGTCTTGGAAGTTGGACACCCCAGTATATATGAAGACCAACAGATCACTTGCATGTGCTAGCAGCAGCTGATTGTGAAAAGCCCTTTGGGGAAAAACAAGCAAACTTTAAACCCCCAAACATCATGTATGAAGTTGAGTCTTGCACCTTGCTCTCTTCGTACCCAACCAGATGAGAATTATGCGCACAGAAGCTTCCTTTCACAAGCACTTAATTCCTAGCCTGTGTATTGAGTTGCGGTAGCAAATCTCTCAAAAGGCAGCCTGATTGAAAAACAGTAGATGCTTTTCAATCTGATATATGCTTGCATGCATTTGAATATACCGTATTGGCCTGAACATAAGTCTCACTTTCCCCCCAAATTCCGACCGTGGAAAGTTGAAGTGCGGCTTATATTCGTGAGGAGCATGGGGCAGTGTGTAGTCCCCCATTCTCTCCCCCAAGATCGGGAAGGGAGAGCGCGAGGAAAGGGGAAAGGCCTCTGGCAACACAGTGTGGCATCTCCCCCCCCCCCCAGCATGCAACCGGGAGCAACGAGGAAAGGAGCGGCTTATATTTGTGTATTTCCCCATTTTTCCTCCCCCCCCCCACAATTTTAAAGGTGCGGCTTATATTCAGGTGCAGCTTATATTCGGGTCAATATGGTATTTTCAGCTACTGAGAATCAAAATTGGACACCCTCTCTATCTATCCCCTATGAGAAAGAAAGATGAGCACACTGGGGGACCTTGAGACACCCGGTCTTTCACTTCTGCCCACGTCACATAGAATGATAGAACTGTAGAGTTGGAAGGGACCCCAAGGGTCATCTAGTCCAACCCCCTGCAAGGAAGAAGAATCCACAACCTCCCGAGGGAAACCGTTCCACTGTTGAACTTTCTGTGGTCAGAAAGTACTTCCTAATGTTAAGTCGGAATCTCCTTTCTTGTAACTTGAAGCCATTGGTTTGAGTCCTACCCTTCAGAGCAGGTTGCTATGAAGCTTGTTACGAAGACAAAATGAGGAGGAAAACCATGCGTTCCACTTTGAACTCCTTGGGAGAGAGGTGGGATATAGAGATAATTATGTAATAATAACTAAAATATCATAGCCACAATGTGGATGGTGAGGGGTGAGGTTGGGGTCGGGAAGTGAAACCGCATTCCACACAATTTGCTATACACAGGATCTGAACTCTTGCTGACAGGATAGCATCTTCCACTGTACCTGTGGACACCATGTTAGCTTAGAAGCTGCATAGCACACACTGTCCAGTCCACCAACCATTTGCTCCCACTCTCCAGTCCTCAGCATCTCCTGCCTAAGGTGGTTGCCTCATGCTGTCTAATGGCTGGGCCGGCCCTGTGTATAAAACTTTAATCAACAGACAAGTACTTCCTTCTCACATACAGGCTGGGCAGCAAAACTCTTCCTCAGTACCTGAACATCAAAAGCCAACCTACTAGCTAAGCCCATCAGTGCCAGAGGCACAATTTAGTATAGATATGAAAGGCATATCCATAACCCTTAATTTATTTCTCTCTTTTTTCATTTATTAGAATATGAGGGAAGTGTAGAACACAAATCCACCTTTGCTACTGTTAATTTTCTTTATTCACCACCCATAAGAAGGGGGAAATATGAACTTGTCTTCATAGCCAAAATGTCCATTAGAGTTTGTTCCATATAATTAAATGTGACCTCTTCAGATTTGTTGGATTATAGTGATCCATAAGGAAAGGATCAAGGATCAGGGATTGGGCAAAATGCACCATACTAGAACTTCTGTAGGGAAAAAATGAATAACACTTACATAAAGCCAGATGGCTCAAGCAAATAATCCCTGTCATTCACCATAATTTAAAATAATCCCCAGAGACACCAACAAACTTTGACCCTGAGGGGAAATTCCTATCCAGTCAGAAGGCAAATCTATAGCATGTTTTGACATGAGAGAAATTCTTTCCTGAGACCAAATAAAGATTTAGACTGTGGTCACATCTACACTGTGCATTTAAAGCACTTTAGCAGTCATGGGAACTCCCAAAGAATCTTGGGAATTGGTTAAGGGTGCTGAGAGTTCTTAGGAAACTCAAATCCCCCTCACAGAGCTACAATTGCCAGAGTCGTTTAACAAATCAATCCCTCTTCCCAGACAATTCTGGGAACTGTAGCTCGGTGAGGGAAATCTCTTAACAACTCTCAGCACCCTTAACAAACCACAGTTCCCATAATACTTTGGGGGGAGCCATGACTGTAAAAATGGTATATTACTGCTTTAAATGTGGCCTTTGGGAGGAATTCAGCACCTCACTGTTCTGATCACCACAAGTATTTCGGCTTGCCAGAAGAAACAATCCCCCTTGTCTCCCCTGCGCTGCTCTGGGGGTTCTTCTGTCACCCCTCCAGAAAGAATTTGTGGGGTGCAGGGAGTGCACAGGAAAAGGAGGGGGGAAGCCCCACTGAACAAGCCGTAGTCCTTGTGCAGGGTTTACCGATTTCCCTCAAAATGCTAAAGTATACCTGTAATACAAACTTAAAACCTCTATCTGCATTGCAAACATATCCACTTTGTACGTGGTATTATAATGGGTCCAAGAAGTTTTGTTCCCTCAGCAGGAACAACATGTGGGGCAATCCAGTCAAGGTGCATAGTACCCAAAGCTAGCCAAGTTATTTTCTCACCAGAGGCAGAAAAATCCCACAACTGTCTGTTGCTTGGAGGAAAACACAATGGAAATAAATTAAACAACTAACCATTTGCTGCCTTTTCATCACAACCCCAATCAGCTGCCTGAGGCTGTCTGTGCCAGGATGAAATTCCCACTGTGGTGTTCAGCACTTGTAAGTATCTTTGTGTATTTTAAGTAACAGAGAGGTAGGGAAAGGGAGAAATCCTCAGTCACTTCATTTGGAAAGTGAGCTAGATGGAGCAACGTTAGGCAGCTTCCCAGGTTCTTAAGGTGTTTTTTTTTTTTGGGGGGGGGAAAATAAAGTTTGATTAAGACTTCTCACAATACAATAAAGAGCAAACTATTCTAAACCTAAAATAATAGAAAAGAAAAAAGAAAAAGAGCTGGGAGAATGCAAAGTAATAAAAGAACACAGAGAGAAAAATAAAAGAGGGATAGGTAAAAGCAAAGGGATAATAACGGAATAAATCCAAAGAGAAGAGATATGAATAAAAGTGACTTCTAACTATCCATCTGTCGGTTGTATATTCCTAAGAATTTACCCTGACCTCCTCAAATTTAATGCAAGGTTTGGAGGATGTTTCTGCCCTCTCCCCAAATGTCCCCCCACCCAGGTCTGGCCCCAGTCGGCCTGCCCTATGCTATTAAATGGCAGAATGGAAGGCACTTTTGATTGAGGAGATAGAAAGAGTGCACAATTTATGTCAATTTTCCACTACAGGTGCAGTTCTATGCAGGACCAGGGATGGGCAAATCTGTCCATTTCAATTTATCATTTTTTTTCCTGTCCTAAGCTCAGTTCTCCACATTTTTGCATCAGTTTGCGATTCCTTAAAAATTAAAAACAAGTCCTTGTGAAAATTCACCAGCATTTTATTGTGCATTTCTCCCAATACATCTTTGCATGCAACTTTTGCCTGAAATGAACATTCTGGCAAGCAACGTTCCCTAATGTAATGCATTTTATATGTTCATTCCCTCAAATGTATGGCTCTTTATGCACACCCCTCCCCTGACCTACACATTTATTTAGTTTTGCATGCATCATTTGCTTCGAAAACCTGCACCGCAAAATTCAGAGAAGTGATTTTTTTTTGTAGGATAGCTGCGTTTTGTTTTGCATATTGTTCCAGGATGTATTGATTAGGTTCCCGTTAAAATGCAAACTGAACCAAATTTCTCCTCCATTCCTATTGCTCTGGGGTGGGGCTCAACTCTCAGGAATGGTTTTTTTTTTTTTTTTTTTTGAAGGGGGTTTAATGGGCTCCAGTGGAATGGAGGAGGAAGACCTGCAGCTCTATGGATTCTGCCCATGGCACAACAGATAGCCTGTTCTAGTATATTATTTGAGAAAGGGGCATTTCTCAGTGTTAGAGAATCTGCTTTGCCTGCAGAAGAACACTGCTTCAATTCCTGACATCTCCAGGCAGCGCTGTGAGAAAGCTCTGTCTGAAATCCTTGGCATCTGCTGCCAGTCAGTGTGGACAATACTGAGTTAGATGGACCAATAGTGACTTGGTATAAGGCAGCTCCCTATGATCCTAGCTTATCTACCCGCGTGACTGGCAAAAGGTTTCACCTTGCCTATTTTGTACCTCCCAGTTTGGTTTTCAGCATTAGATGTCTGGGAGGAAGGAGGCGGCTGTGAATGTCTTGGTGAGGGAGGCAAGCACCCTCCGGACGCCCACAGGCTGCTGTTGTCAAGTGAAACCTGTCAATCCATTTGTGACAACCCTATGCAATATCAGCAAAAAGGTATCTGTCATCCTGAATACCGGAGCGTAGCCAAGCGTGAGCGGAGTCTATAAAAACTGAGACGCCTGGAGAAGCGCAGAAGAAGAGGTGATCATCCCCAGGGAATTATGCAACAATTCTTGCAGAAGAGCACACTCCTGCTTGGTGAGCAGGAGGGAAATAGCTACAGCCCTTCTTGTAACCTCGAAAGAACGTTTCTTGGGATGTGTGGAGAAATGGCAGATTCTATTGGTCTCATAAATAGTTTCTGCATCTGGAAAGTCAAATAAATTAATAAATGGAACCCCACCCCTATCCTGCCCAACTGACTGCAATTTGTAAACCAGCCTATACAGTGGGAGATGCAGAGGCATGAAGGCAGCACAATCTCTCTCCTGTGTTTACGGAGTGCTATCCTCCCTTTTTTAAAGGCAAGCCTAGGCTCCAGATTATTATTGTTTTTGCTGTGCCCCTCGTACCCCCAGCCCCTAATCTCCACAATGCTAAGACATTTTTGTTCACAGTGACTGTGTGTGAGCAATGGTATGAGTTGGGGGCATTTTCAAGCTCTGTGAAATGGACGTGAAAACAGCACTGGACATAAATTGCCTGGGAAAGAAAAAGAGACACGGATTCCGAACGCAGCTATAAAAATAAGAGTATGTTTCACTGAAACTCAGGTCAGTGCCTTCTGCTCTTCCCCCACCTCTTCCTAGAAGACACCACTGCCACTGGCACTCTTTTACATGGTCACAAAACATCTATTTTCTCCCAGGCTAAGAGGAGGAAATTTAATTTTGCTCCTCGGGAGATTGAACCAAGTGCAAGTGCACCAAGTAATTAACCATCACCAACTGATGCATGTTTCCAGCATTGGAGAAGGTACTGCAAAGAGTGTGAGACAATTATCTCCTCCTTGTAAAGCTCCCAGGAGCCGTCCCCTCCTTTTCCACTGTAAGCTACAACAGGAACTGGAAAGGAGAAAGTTCAAAAACTCTGCATCCTGAAATTTTACTGACCAGCTGTATGCAAGCATCAGAAAAGGCTCTGGCTCCTTTATCTGTAAGCAACATCAGCATCACCCCATCTAGAGACGATGTGGTGGGGTGCCCATCTACCACAATTATGCTAAAGCAAAGAGCAGTACTATTTTATAAAACTGAATTATCAACTGTGGCATACATGGAGCTTGTATCTAGATTTGTGGAGCTGCACATTTACCTACTCTCTCCATAAAGCCACAGTGTTTTATATTCTCTCTGGCAGAGATGGGCAACCTCTGGATAATTTTGGAACTTCAGCTGCAATGGCCTGATGTTCAGAGATTATAAGAGTAGCAGTCCATCAACATCTGGAGGGCCATCCCTGCTCTATGACATTTCAGCCAGGCTGCCAATCATTTGCCTGAGCTCACAGGAGGTGAAAGAGAACTCCAGGAACAAAGATCCCTGTTTAGGGAAGCTTTAATGTGTGGCATTTTAATGTATTTTTAATCTTTGTTGGAAGCCACCTAGAGTGGCTGGGGAGACCCAGCCAGATGGGCGGGGTACAAATAGTAAATTATTATTATTATTATTATGGACAAGCTCCAAGCGACAATGGGCTCAGGAGAGCAGTTTGTTTCACTCATTATTCCCTGGCTCAGCTGAAGAAGATACTGACCTCTCTTGGTCAGTATCTGCACAAGTGCAGCAATGGTGATGGTGAAGGACCAGGACTAGAATTGGTTTCTTTCTCTATTGCAAGGAATATCCATCTGATCTCAAAAACCTGGAGATATGACATGGAGAGGTGGTGTGTGTGTGTGTGTGTGTGTGTGTGCGCGCGCCACTTCCACTTCTGTTGATTAGCAGTACTTTACACTGATGTAGTTTTTGAATGTTCATTCCCCCCATTACATTATTCTGAGTTTTCTATTTCTGCTGGGCCCAACAGATGAGTGTGACAGCAATTATCTGTCCCCAAGAGTAGATATTCATTGGTGAGCTAACAACCCTTTCCAAGCGTGCAGTAATTACCTTTGTATAAAAGGATAATAAGCTGGCGCCATTGTCAGTCCTTTTCAGGCTAGTTATGAATATACCAGAGAGTTGGCTCTTGTAGACTGAAGGCTGTCATAGGAGGAGGAGGAGGAGGAGGAGGAGGAGGAGGAGGAGGAGGAGGAGGAGGACTTGCAGGGTTAAGGGGATCTGTCAGGGAAAAATTAAGGAAGGCTGTAAAATTATTTTCTCGACTCTCCTAGAAGAAAGATAAATTCTGATGTTCCTGGGAAGGAACTGTCAAGAAGCTGGAAGAAAGCCATAAGGTGCCTTTGCTGGATTGCTCTGAAAACTTATAACAACCCAGTGAAAAAGTTGAGCATTCTTGAAGCCAGTTTTCTAACACGAAAGCTACTTAGCCATCAATAATTCCAAGCATGGCTTTTGGTGGGATGTCACAGAGTCTGTTTCCAGATGGTCAGCCTGAATGCTTAATTGGCACAATGATGAACTACCTAAAGTTAAAGGACATCCCATAAGTTGTTGCTGAAGTAAACCTGTTTATATTTTCACAGGATTAACATGTTGAATTCCAGATGCCAAACAGGTGGAAGGAGAGCAAGGAAAAATAGAGAGAGATCTAAAAACAATTACCACAACATGAGAAAGCAAGGCAGCTACGTTAGGAAACAAGGCTAGTTAGGGACCTCTGGCTTCTTAAGACACTTTAATTGCAGCTCGGCACAGAATACTAATATCTTGCCAGATACACCATTTGTCCCATCTTATATCTGAAGAACTCATCAGGACTTCTAGTGTTCACAATGTTCATTTTTTGGCTGTGACCCAATGTAGTGATTTATTATTACTTGTGATTTACTCCCGAGTTATGACACAGGATACACAGGATACACATGAAACACACACATATATTGCAGGTTCCACTACCAAAGAGGCAAACTCATGGTCAGATTAGAAAGAGGGAATCACAGAAATAATGGTCTGGTTTGCACATGATGGCTTATTGGGACTGCACAGATTTACCAGTTCCAAGAGTTAAGCCCATAGTCACTTTGCTCCTCTTTGGTCTTTCCTACTGTTGTGCCATGCTGAGCTAAACCAAGGTTTGACTAAGTGTGTCAACCAAATTCAGGCTTGTGGTTCTGCTCTCCCTTTGCTAACCATGAAAGGTAAAGGTAAAGGTAAAGGTAAAGGTAAAGGGACCCCTGACCATTAGGACCAGTCGTGGCCAACTCTGGGGTTGTGGTGCTCATCTCGCTTTATTGGCCGAGGGAGCCGGCGTACAGCTTCCGGGTCATGTGGCCAGCATGACTAAGCTGCTTCTGGCGAACCAGAGCAGTGCACGGAAACACTGTTTACCTTCCCGCTGGAGCGGTACCTATTTATCTACTTGCACTTTGATGTGCTTTTGAACTGCTAGGTTGGCAGGAGCAGGGACCGAGCAACGGGAGCTCACCCCATTGAGGGGATTCGAACCGCCGATCTTCTGATCGGCAAGTCCTAGGCTCTGTGGTTTAACCCACAGAGCCACCTGCGTCCCTACCACAAACGGTAGCCAAGGTTTATTCTTCCCGATCCCAATAAAGCATAATTTATAAATTATGTGGAAAACAGGCCACTGCATGAGGCTGCTGCTATGAGGTTTGCTAAATTATATTTGGATGTAATATCTGTGGAGGAACCATCAAGGGTAAACGTTTCATCAGAAGGCATACTGGTCATGCAATTCTATTTGTCTCTGCTCGTAAGTAAACCAAGGATACAGGGTTGCAGCCAGTACTTCCACACTGGATGTTTTAATTTGCCACTCTTTGCTCTGTAAAAAGTTTGAGAACACTGGCATGACAGAAGATAGCAGAATGAGGAAAGTGTGGAAAGTTATGTACCTTACAGTGGAAGAGTAATGAGGGGGCAGTGCTCACTCCACCTGGAAGCATCCTTAGAGTCAATTTTACAGCATACTACTAATATTAATAATAAAATCATAGGCAGAAGACTGCCTAGTTTGCATTGATCCATACTCCAAAATCCATACAGTAACATTCTGCATGTTTATTCCACCATGAATATTTTTCCACAAAGAAAAACATTCCGGCAGAATTTACCTAAGGCTGGATCTAGACACATCTAAGAAGCATTTCAGTTAAATGCATTTTAAACTTCCGGAGGCGGCGCGAAACGGCAATGGCGGTCCTCTTCGCGCTGTGAAGAGGGGCCCCGCAGAAAAGGGTCGTCCGCTACGGCAAAGCGGAGACCCATTAAGAAAAACCACAGGCAGAGTGAGCCTGTGGCCGTGGGACTCGGCAGGCACCAGAAGCCCCCCCAGAAACGAGGAAGGAACCCCGTAAGGGGCTCCGGAGCGTGGAAGGGGGAGCGGTGCTGTGAGTTCATCGCTCTTTCTGCGGAAGTGAAGCCGTGCGGCTGCTGCCGATGAGCGCCGACCTTTTTTCCTGGAACATCAGACTTCAAACTACAAACCCGTGAGTAGGGGATCCTAAAAATTTGGGACTAAAATGATTGAAATTCGGCTAAAAGCGGGAGACGTAACCAGGAAGTCCGTCTCTTGATTGTGCTTAAAGGATCAAAGCAAAGATTTTGACAAGCTGGAAGCATTCAAAAAGGGCTGTAAAAAGCGTGGATTTTCGCGCAATAATAGAACTTTGTTTTTAATAATAATTGAAAAGAGACAATTTAGCTTTAATTTTGCTACATTTGAGCGCTACAGTTTAGTTACAAACTGGGGAACTGTATCTTGCACATCTTCAAAGACTTTGTTTCAACATTGAGGAAGCTCTATAAACCAAAAGGAATTTGAAGGTTCTCTTTAAATCTGTCTTTAACTGCTGGGATTTTAATGGCGGAACAGTCCGTCCTTTCTGCTGAAGTACAAATGTACTCCCCCTAGAGGACTTTGGATTTATAATTTTCTGTGAACTGTATTTTGTTTTGACTCTTTGCTGCCTTGTTGTTTACTCTTTGGAACTGACTTTCCCACGGGACTGTATACAACTTAACCTTGGCACGTAGTCAGG
Organism: Podarcis cretensis; assembly: GCF_951804945.1. Classification (NCBI taxonomy): domain Eukaryota; kingdom Metazoa; phylum Chordata; class Lepidosauria; order Squamata; family Lacertidae; genus Podarcis; species Podarcis cretensis. Next base: position 112,871,144 of record NC_137170.1, on the reverse strand, counting down.
ATTGGAATGAGTGGCACAGGGAAAGCAAGATTGGCTAAAACGAAAGCTAAACAACTAGTACAAACAACTTTGACTTCTCAGCCACGCAGATCTTCTGTCCCAGCTGTTCTAGTACAAGACGAGGTAGTTGCGCAAACTGCACCAAAGGATATGGCATCTGGAGAATCTGAAACAGTTTTAAATCAAATTTTGGAACAACTGGCAATTTTAAATAAAAAGGCGGATGAGCATTCGTCCAAAATTGACCAAGCAACAGCCACTATTAGCAAACTGACTGATCAAGTTGCTCAACACACACAAGCAATTGGGAATATTCAGGAAGCAACTGTGGAAAATCGTAAATTGGCTGAGGAAGCCAATCAGAAAGCAGAGGCAGCCAATCAGAAAGTTGACGCATTAAAAGTGGAGGTAAAGCCCTTGCACAAACAGATCAATGAACAGCAGGCCTACCTGGCTATGACGGAACTGAAGAATAGGGAAAATAATCTTAGGTTGAGAGCTATCCCAGAACTTGAACAGGGAGATCTGATTGGTTATTTGACATCAGAAATTACAAAGTTCTAGGGTATAGAAGAAGATAAGGACTTTAAAATTGTAACTGCTTTTAGATTGGGAAGAGTGGTGAGGAAGGACAGATCCAGAGACTGTCTGATCATCTTGAGATCTAAGCAAGAGAGATAAAATACTAGGCCTTCATTTTGGAAAATCACTTGTTATTCAAGGCATCAAGGCAGAAATCTACAAAGACATCCCGAAACAACTTTTGGACCTTAGAGATACTTATATAGAATTAACAAGACTACTGAGAAGCAACTCAATTCCCTTTAGGTGGGAGTTCCCTCAAGGACTATCCTTCAACCTCAAAGGAAAGAAAGTTTAAATCAAAACAGCAGAAGATCAACAAAAGTTTTTGAACGACCACGAAGAGGACCTACAGAAAGGAACAACAGGATCTTGGCCACCACCTCCACCTATACCTACACCTGCACCTACACCCTCGGGACCAGAGGACCAAAAGAAAGAGACGCCACCACAGGACTAACAGACTGATCCAGGATGTCTCTGCAGCTTCTTAGTTGGAATATAAATGGCGGAAATTCCCCAGAAAAAAGAAGAAGAATTTTTCATATATTGAAAAAAGAACAATTGGACATTATTTGCTTGCAGGAAACACATGTGACTAGGCTGCACAGAAAAGTGTTAATTAATAAAAGACTAGGCCAAGAATTTATTTCATCGGACACAGTTAAGAAAAGAGGAGTGGTGATTTATGCAAAGGAGAGCCTGTCACCAAAACTCTTATTTAAAGACGAGCAAGGAAGAATTTTGGCAATTGAAATACAGGTCCAAGGAGAAAAGTTTTTAATATTAGGAATTTATGCGCCGAATGAGGGGAAATCAGAATTTTACAGGAAACTGCGTGAGACAATTCTGGACTATCTGGACTATACCAACATCATTATGATGGGAGATATGAATGGGGTGGTCTCTACAAATATGGATAAGTCACAAAATCAAAATTTAACAAATGACGGCAGACTACCTAAAACTTTCTTTGAACTGACAATATGGATTTGATTGATATATGGAGGACAAAGAACCCCTTAGGCAGAGAAGGAACTTTCTTTTCTGAAGCCCACCTGTCATGGACAAGAATCGACCAAATATGGATAACTAGAGGACTGGCACCTAAGACTAGAAAAGTGGAAATCTGCCCAAAAACCTGCTCCGACCATAATGCTATGAAAGTGGAAATGAGACTTATTCCAACCGGTTCCTTCAGATGGAAAATGAATGACACCCTATTAAGAGATCAGGAGATTGTCAAGAAGGCCCAAAAAACTTTAAAAGACTATTTTGAAATAAATTTGAATACTAAGGTGGAAAAAAGAATAATCTGGGACGCAAGTAAAGCAGTTATGAGAGGGTTTTTGATACAACAGAGCACAATAAAGAAAAGACTTTGGAATGAAAAAAAGGATAAGATTTTAGACAAGATAAGAGATGGTGAGAAAAAATTGAGATCAAAACCTAAATCACAGGAGGTTCTGAGAGAAATTAAATTTTACCAAGCACAATACGCTAAATTGATAAATCAAGAAGTTGAGTGGAAAATTAAACAGATGAAACAAAGATCATTTGAATCAGCGAATAAGTGTGGGAAACTGCTTGCATGGCAGTTGAAAAAGAGACAAAAATTGAACACGGTTATCAATTTAGAGATTGAAGGGAGGAATATCCAGAAACCAGAGGAAATTAGAAAGTGCTTCCAGAGATATTTCAAACAACTTTATATGCAAGGGCCGCAGGAAGAGACTGAGATAGACCATTTCCTAAAAATTAATGGACTACCAAAATTATCCCAGGAAAAGAGAACAATCCTAAATGATAAAATAACGCAACAAGAAATTGAGGGTGCCATCCAGAATATGCAACTAGGCAAATCTCCAGGACCTGATGGTCTTACCTCCAAGTATTACAAGACATTAAAAGATTTTTTGACACAACCACTAATGGAGGTCTGTAACCAGATCATGGAGGGGAAGAAGGCACCAGAATCGTGGAAAGAAGCTTTCATCACATTGATACCTAAAGTGGAATCTGAAAAGACTCAACTTAAGAACTACCGTCCCATCTCACTCCTAAATGTGGATTATAAAATCTTTGCGGATATTTTGGCAAGTAGATTTTAAAAAGTGCTAAATGAAGTAATTCATAAAGATCAGGCAGGCTTTCTTCCAGGTAGACATTTGTTTGATAATACTAGGAACATTATAGACATTTTGGAACTTTTGCAAACTAATATTAACACAAAAGCAGTGTTAATTTTTATTGATGCGGAGAAGGCCTTTGACAACATTTCTTGGAGGTTTATGAAGAAAAATTTGGAAGGGATGGGAGTGGGACGGGGGTTTGAAAATGGAATAGAGGCAATTTACTCAGAGCAAAAAGCTAAATTGATAGTTAACAATGTGGTGACAGAAGAGTTTAAAATTGAAAAAGGAACACGACAAGGTTGCCCCTTATCCCCTCTGTTATTTATTTCAGTCCTAGAGGTGCTTTTGAACATGATTAGGGAGGACCACTTGGTGCAAGGAATACAGGTCGGAGTGAAACAGTATAAATTGAAAGCTTTTGCAGATGACTTGGTAATAACATTACAGGAGCCAGAATCTAGTACGAAAAGAGTTTTGGAACTGATATATGAGTTTGGTCGGGTGGCGGGATTCAAATTGAATAAGCAAAAAACTAAGGTTTTGGTAAAAAATCTGACATCTTTGGAAGCAGAAAGGTTTCAGAATGAGACAGAGTTAAATGTGGTTAAAAAAGTGAAGTACCTAGGGGTTAATTTGACTGCTAAAAATTTGAATTTATTTAAAGATAATTATGAAAAATGCTGGTCAGAAATTAAAAAGGATTTAGAAATTTGGTCAAGATTGAAACTTTCCTTGCTGGGTCGAATTGCAGCTATAAAGATGAATGTATTGCCAAAGATGTTGTTTTTGTTTCAAACTCTACAGATTGTGGACAGAGTGGAATGTTTTGGAAAATGGCAGAAAGATATTTCTAAATTTATCTGGCAGGGCAAAAAGCCCCGAATAAAATTTAAAATATTAACTGATGCAAAAGAAAGAGGGGGGTTTGCCCTGCCAGATTTAAAGTTATATTATGAAGGTGCAGCTTTCTGCTGGATGAAAGATTGGTTACTACTTGAGAACACTGATGTCCTAGATCTGGAAGGGTTTAACAATGCTTTTGGTTGGCATGCATACTTGTGGTATGACAAGGTGAAGATTCATAAAATGTTCAAAAACCATATTGTCAGAAAAGCAATATTTATTGTCTGGACAAAATATAAAGACTTACTAGAAAGTAAGACCCCGAGATGGCTATCACCAATGGAGGCTAAGGCCCGGAAAAGACTCAATATGGAGGCCTGTTGGCCGAAATATTGGGAAATAATAGAAAAAATTGGAGACAAATGGAGGTTGCAGAGCTTGGAGAAATTAAAGAATAAGGTGCAAGATTGGTTACACTACGCTCAAATTCAAGAGGTTTTTATATTGGATAAAAAGATAGGATTCCAGGTGGAGAAGTCGAAATTAGAGACAGAACTGTTGGAACCAAAGACTAAGGTACTTTCGAGAATGTATAACTTGCTGCTTAAATGGAACACACAGGATGAGACTGTTAAATCAGCCATGATAAAATGGGCTCAGGATATTGGGTATAACATTATGTTTGAGGACTGGGAAAGGTTATGGACCACCGGAATAAAATTCACGGCATGTAATGCCTTGAAGGAGAATATTATGAAAATGATATATAGGTGGTACATGACCCCAGTCAAGCTTGCAAAAATATATCACCTGTCTGATAATAAATGTTGGAAATGTAGAGAGGCTGAGGGGACATTCTTCCACCTCTGGTGGACATGCCCAAAAGTGAGGGTCTTCTGGGAAATGATCTATAATGAACTAAAAAAGGTATTTAAATATACCTTCGTTAAGAAACCGGAGGCCTTCCTCTTGGGCATTGTCGGCCAGAAAGTGTCAAAGAAGGACAGAAGTTTCTTTATGTATGCGACAACAGCAGCAAGAATACTTATTGCAAAGTATTGGAAGACACAAGACTTGCCCACACTGGAAGAGTGGCAGACGCAATTGATGGATTATATGGAATTGGCTGAAATGACTGGCAGAATCCGAGACTTGGGAGAAGAAACAACGGAAGAGGACTGGAAGAAGTTTAAGGACTATTTACAAAAACAATATAAGTTGTATGAATGTTAAGTATCTGCACGATTTAGAAAATCTCAGTTCCAGCAAATAGATTTTGTAAAATAGAAAATTAAGTTATAAGTAAGAAAAGGTCGAAATTTAAGGCAACAATATGTTTAAATTTAAGGTGTGAGTAAATGATAAAAATTATCTTAAATTTAGAAGTATAATATTTGGAAAGTACAAAATAAGGTATGAAACAAGGTAATAATTTGCTGATATTTTTAATATAAATAATGCAGGGTAAAGGAGATGTGAGGAAGTCCAGTTAGTTATATATAAAAAAATTGTATTGAATGGTTGTTTTTTTTCTTTTTCTTTTTTCTTTTTTATTTTCTTTTTTCTATATGGTTTTTTGGTGTATTTGTTCTGGCTTTTTTGTGTACTATTTTTTGGTGAAGGGATCTTGTATGTATATTGTGTACTATGAAAATTTAATAAAATATTTTTAAAAAAATAAAAATAAACTTTGCATGAAAAATCGGGTTGGCAAAAACGGAACTTGACAGCGCCATCCGGTGTCACAGAGTTAGAATGCATAGACAACACATACAGGGCACTTTTTCTTTACCAATATAGCTGAGTCCTGAGTTACATATGGAAAATGAGAGTTTGTGATGCAGGAAAAAAAATGAGGCAACATTATCTTTACTTTTGTGTTGTTTCTTTTGCTTTTGATAAGGCATCGCTGATGGGCTCCCCATCCTGTCACTTCTTTCATCACAGTGTCAAGAACGAACACAGGAATAATAGAGAGCCTACTTGTGCAACTCACTTCAGAACTAAGTGGCACAGAAACAAGCAGCAACTAAAACAAGGAACGGATTCAAATTACAGGAAAAGAGATTCTGGCTAAACATCAGGAAGAACTTTCGAAGAGTAGGAGCAGTGGAATGGACTCCCTCAAAAGATGGCAGGCTCTCTTTCGCTGGAGGTTTTTCATCAGAGGCTGGCTGGCTATCTGTCAGGGATGCTTTAGATGAGATTTCTGTGTTTTAGGGAGTTGGACTAGATGACCCTTTGGGAGTTGGGTCCTTTCCAATTCTATGGTTCTATGAATTTGAGGCTGCAGTATTTATTGCATTTTATGGTTTTAATGATGGTTCTTATCATTGCAGTCCTTGTGTTGTTTGCTGTGCTGCACTCCAGGCCCTGGCGGAGGAACAAGAGTGTGGGGGGAGCGCACCGCCCCTGGCAGCGAGATCCTGATGGGGTGCCATCATGGCTGCCCCACCGCCCACGCTGGGTGGCGCGCCCCTACAGATGGCGCGCCATGCCACCAGGACGCATGTCAGCCCTGCCCCTGCCTGCTCTCCACCCCCCAGTGCTGAAGCATGAAGCTCCACCACTGACTCCAGGTTGGAAGCAGAATGGAGTATAGAAATATGAAACAAAGAAGAAGAGCTGGGCTGCTGGATCAGACCAAAAGCCCCTCTAGGTGAGCATCCTGTTCTCCTTAAAGCCAACCAGATGGGGTGCCTGCAAGCAGGTCACAAGCACGACAGTACTCTCCTCGCTTGTGGAGCCAACGGCTGGTATTCAGACGCACACTGCCTCTGGCAGTGGATCTAGGTCTATGCTTTGTTACTGTGAATGTAAAAGAGCCACCTGGATTGAGGCAAAGGCTCTTCTAAGTCCAGCATTATGTCCCCACAGTGACCAACCAAATGTTGACAGGAACCGCCAATATGGATGATTTCCTCTTTTCTCTCCTCTATATTGTGCGGCTCCTCACCACTATAGCATTAAGTGGGGCACATGAATTCCAGAATATATGCTGCATGTGGTTGGAAGAGTGAATAACTCTTGCTTTGCTTTTTTAATGCATCTCCTCCTCCCTCAGAAGCATTAGCAGAAGATGACAGAAAAGGAGCAGAGGCATCTGTTACCTTCTCACAAGAGCACTGAAGTCCCCAATGGCAAGAAATTTACCTTTTCTTAACACTCAGGAAAAACACCTGCCACATTTCCAAGACCAGTGGTTTCTTAGGGACTAGTTCCATTAGTTAGAATGCACCTGGTAAAAATGGAGAGAGAGAGAGAGAGAGAGAGAGAGAGAGAGAGAGAGTTGCCAGATCCAGTTGAACACAGAGATGAACACCTCTGTCTCCCTCAACAGCATATAAACACTTCATTTTCATTCATTAGTGAAGAAAATTAAATAAAAGTAATCCTTCATACACTTTGCCCACCTGCTTGCATGATAGATCAGGGCCTGAAAAAACTGCAAAAATTAGCAGATGGGATCTCGTAGCAATTTCCCTTTGAAAAAACATTTTTGTATAAAATACTCAAGAGCCAGAGTTGATCTGGCTCTGCAGGACTAGCTTCTCAAAAGGAAATAGAGGGGAGCGAGCAGCAGACATGCAAGAAGGGTCCAATGGCTTCTTATAGGCGTCTGGCTGGCCACTGTGGGAAATGGCAGGTAGGATGCTGAACAGGATGTGATCCAGCCGTGCTCTCCTTATTTTCTTAAGGGTGTGCTGCTTTGGATCACTGTCCACTCCAGATGATGTGGTTTGCCAGCATGATGCAATGTCAAAGCCATCTGTTGGAGCTTCTTCTTATTCACATACTGTACAGATGTGTTTGTGTTCATTTATTATTGGTGGCACCTGTCTGTCTTGAGAGACAATGGCGTACGACTCTGTGTGTGTGTGTGTGTATGGGAGTGTGTATGGAGGCCCTGGGCTGCCCAGATGACCAGACCGCTTCTTGGCCTCACTGACGTGATCCAAAGGAAAGCAGAGCAATACGCTTGGCACCAGCTTGGCTGCAGGAGTTGCTGGAAGAAGGCATACAACAAGGCGCCATTCAATTGTATTGTGGACTCATCTCCATATCTGTGTAAGCTTTACTCCTCAGCCTTTTCTCCTCCCAAAAATATCCCACAAGGCAGCAGAGGTTCAGGACCAGAGTTTTCCTTCACCTAGATGGGCTACCTTCCCAGGTTGATGAGCCCCATCTGCCCCTCGCTTCCCTCTACAACTTGTTCAGAAACCACCTTCCTGATATTAACATTAATACTGCAAGACTACAAATGGCAACCTCAATGCTTGTTTTATAAGCTGCCAAGACAAATTTACCAAATTCATATTTTTTTTTTAAAAAAATCCTCTGTGCACTCCCTCAAAGACACAAGCAGAGCTGTCACCCAGTTACACAAATTCTAGTTAAGTGATCATGTGATCAGTTGATCAAGTTGACTACTCAGTTAATCAGATAATTAAGATGAATGCGCAGATAACACACACAATAGTTTTGAAGGAGAAAGCATTTATTATTAGATGCAGGCCTGTTTTGTAGCAGATATCACCTTCAAGAGGGTATGTCAAATACTTCATTTAGGATGGTGCTTGCCGCTGGCAATTTTGAAAAGTAGTAATATACTACTACTATATAGATGGTTTCTATATAGTCAGTATCCAAATCTCAATGAAAACAAAAATGAAATATCCCACTGCATCTGAATGACAGAAGGCTACACACTGCAGTGTCTCACATTAAGTCATTTCTGAAAAATAACAAAGGATTTCAACATGTCAAAAGTGAACTCCCTGCTCAGAAACATGAATTGATACCTCAATTAAATCCATGAAATAATGCACCTGTGATCCTGAAATTATAATATCAGCCCTTTGGCTAACCCTTCAAACGAGCCTTAATTAAATACATTGGTACCTTGGTTTTTGAATGGAATCCGTTCCAGAAGCCTGTTTGGCTTCTGAAACATTCAAAAACTGAGGCGTGGCTTCCTATTGGTTGCAAGAGCTTCTTGCACTCAGTGGAAGCCGCCTCGTTCAGGTCCCAACAAAGTTCGCAAACGGAAGCATTTACTTCCAGGTTTTTGGCGTTCAAGAACCGAAACGGAGATGTTCAGGAACTGAGGTACCACTGAGGTATATGTTCTCAAAAGGAAGCTTACATTGGTCAATAGCTAACGTTTTCAGTTTTGCTAGTTAAAACATGTCCTAGAAACTTACTTTATCATATTCAAGTACACAGAAGTACTTGATTAGTACATTACTTTTAGTTTGCTAAAAACTGTAGATTGAGCATTGTGCCATAAATAATATTAAAAGGTTTCCATTGAAATAAAATCCCAATGATTTTCTAGGCTTCAGGGGCACATCTTTCTTTTTATTGCTTCAAGGGGGTCCATTTCTTCCTGGAGTACCAATATTTTGGAGAACAGTCTGTCTGACTGTTCAGCTCTGCCTGAAGGAGCAGTGCTCCCAAAAGCACTTGCAGAGTTTCCTCTCACTGGTTAGTGGAAGAGGGGAAGAATGTACTCTCTGTGAAAAGCAGCGAAGGCTGCACCCCCTCCTAAGGGAACGTGGAAATGGGCTTTATGAGTGCAGTAAGGGCTGTGCAGCTTGAAGACCTCTGGATCAGAGCCAGTGTTGCAGAATGCAAATCTACCCCTCTCAGTTGGGAATCCTGGAGGAATTCAACTGCCGAGAAGTCCTATACAAAACTTGTGATTCTGCACCATAATAATAATAATAATAATAATAATAATAATAATAATTATAATTATAATTATAATAATAATAATTTATTATTTCTACTCTGCCCATCTGGCTGGGTTTCCCAGCCACTCTGCTCAGCTTTCAACAGAACATTAAAAAGAGAATAAAACTTCAAACATTAAAAACTTCCCATTTGAGACAAAGCTTCAGATCAGAACTCAACTATCCAGCAGAATTAGCACTTGCTTGAATGTTACATTGCAGCTCAACAGAGGACCTATCAAAGGATATGTTTGAATATTTATTCTGAGAGAAGACACACTTTTAAATGCATGTTTTGAGATTAACGTAGAAATGAAATATGTGCAAAGGTGACATGGGCCAAAATGGACGGATTCATATATCCCTTCTCTTAGAGAGTAGGAATGTGAACTTTTTGGGGGTGTGGGTGTGCCAATCTGCAAGTGGAAACCTGTTCTGCATATGTATCGTTCCTAGTGGCTGAGGACACTTGTGGGTTTGAGAAAAACAGTCATAGGAAAAGAATGCATATACACATTCCACTAACATTAATTAAGCAACAATCAATGGAAGAAAGGGACACAGGGAGATTCGTAGGGATATTTATGTATATGGTTAGGAGCAAAAGAAAAAAAAATGTCTAATTGACTGCGAAAGTGGTCACCAAAGAATAGGCTACGGAATCTAACAAATAAAAGAGCCTTTTGTTAGTTGTTTTCTAGTCTTCAAGCTTAATGCGGAGTTTAACATTACCGACAACCAAGACCATTTGGGAGAGAATGGCTTTGTGTTTCCACATTTTACAAGGTTAAACTGGCATTCTGAAGCCACTTAGCCCTGGCATGACTCTAGCAGACATTAAAGCAGAAGAACGTTTTCCACTGTATGGTTAGACAACTGTAGACAAGTTCTGTTCCATTTCTTCAAAACAGTGCTCATTTCCTAATTAACGAAACAAAGCTATATAATTGAGACACTCAAATTTGTCCTCTTATGTACCCCAAATAAGCTTTACTTTAAAAGCAACAATTACATACAATTGTCTGTTTTTGTTGTTTTCTTTTAAAAGATGATGCCTACAATAATGGCATTTCTGCAGAGAAACGTATATGTGTGATTAGTGTGATTACAATACAACAATAACCCATCACCGCTAACTATTATAAAACTGTAAACTATTATTCAGTACACTATAAAATTCAAAGCCTAATTGAAAATGCTAGTTTAGCATAATTCCCACAAGCCATCATTCTTTAATATTGTGAAATGAATGAGGTTTTCGTGGAGCTATTAATTGATACTGACAAGCAATAACCACTGGAATGAAACTCCAATTATGAGAGGCAATTAATCACTTTTACTGTCATCTGTGGTGTCAAACAAAATTCAATAAAGTTCTAAACAGTAAGAAAAAAGAGAGAGAGAGAAATGTATACCTCTTGTGGATGAATGCAATTCAAGCAAATCAGATAGCCTTTTGTTGAGGGAAATCATGTCAGTTCAAACATGTTATTTTTGCAGACGTAATAGGACATTTGACTTTCTGTTGTATTCCCCAAGATTAAATTTCCATCTGATTTAGACTTGCCATAATAAGGGTTTGTTCTGAAGCAGCTGGCATTGTCATGGCATAATTAACAACAAGCATGGGTTTGTGGCAGATAAATCATTAACAAAAAATATTCTACGGGATCCAGCTAAGTCATTTCTCAGTACTAAGATTCTAATTGCAGTTCTAAGATTCTAATGCTGTCCGTAACTTAGTTTTAGGGCCAGGGTGGACATAGTCTCCAATGAATATGGCTGTCAGGAGCTGGCAGGGCTTGAAATGAGAATTTCTGGTACTGTTACAGTTTCCCTGTGTGTTGAAGCATTAGAACTGTTGCTTGGAACATCTTGTTTGTAATGAACTAATCTGGGGCATTGGACTGCCCCCACCCATCACTCTAGGTCTATAAGAGACTTCCCGTTTGACTTTGGAATTTACAACCAACATCAACAATGGGCTTCTTGGCTCTGGCAAGTTTCTGTGTATCTGTTTCCTTAGCTTTCTCTTCTCGCTCAGCCCATTGGCTTCGACTATTGCCTACAATTCAGCCTTCGCAAGAGTCAAGCACCAAACTGAGAGGCACTTCCATGAAACCATTAACCACTGTATGCAACTCTTTGCAGGCCACAAGACAGTCAACTTTGCAGTTGGTCAGAAAAAGAGAAATGTTGTGAGCCATTAGGCAAGTGGGGCCATGAGTTACTCACACTCTTCAGGACTCTTCTGTATAAAGATGACTAGCTGATAGCAGCCCAATCAGTACCTATATTAATATAAAGCAAAAAAACAAACCCCCAGGCACCAAGGATATTAGATTTTGTAACATGCCTTGGGTTCATTTTCTTGCAGAGGGGTAGGATATACCTTTAGCTGCCATTCCAGAATGAGGCTTCTGTTAAACTCCCATTTCAAATATGACTGAATCTGCTCAGTATGCTGTTGGTTGCTTCCAGCCAGAACAATTGCCAAGTTAAAATATATGAAAATATTCACAACTTGTACTCTGGCCTTCAGAGGGGAGAAGAAAGGTACATCAAACGGATTACAGAATAACACAGTATTGATCCAAGAGACTACCCACACGGCCAGGAAAATGCGCTCAGGGCAAAACCACCCATTATGCTGAGAAACCTACATCTGTCAACCTGAATTGTGGAGGGGGGGGGGAGGCAGAGTGAAGATTTGTTGGGGAGAACTGTTGGATGGGAGCGGGGAATGGTAGTGTCAAATCCTTTCTGCACCTTCCAACTCTCCCCTGCAGATGGCTCCCCCAGTTATTTCTCCATGGAGCCAGCCTTTGAGATAGGAATGGGCAAATCCGGCCATTCTGGTTTTTCCCAGGTTCTCATTTTTCCAGCCAGTCCTCCACATTTCCATATCAGTTTGTGGTTGCTTTTTTTTTTTAAGATCCTTATTATTATTTTTTGGAAAATCCTTTAAAAAATAGGCATTTTAGTACAAATTTCTCCTGAAATACACAAGGTAGTGCAAATTTCAGCTAATGTTCACATTTTTGTATACAGTCTCCCCCAGTAGGATTCAAATTTGTGCATTCTTTTCACTCATAGGTGCATTTTCAAATGCTTCTTTTTTATAACCCTGGTACATGCATTCGCTTACACATTGCCTGACTGGAGAACTGCACTGAACAAATTTTGAAGAATGGCTGTGCTTGTGTGCTGTTTCAGAAAGCACAAATTAGCTAGCTTCAACTTGCTGGTGGAATATTTGCATGTGCCTCCTTTAATGTTGCCAATGGCTCTGGAGCATTTTCTCCACTGACCTATCCCATTCCTTTCCATCTTCACTAGCTGTGCTTGCAATTCATCAGCCCCTCCCCGTCCCTGGATAGGTAAAGGGCTATTCTGCACCAAGTTCCCCAAAAGCCTTTCCTCAAGAAGCTAGGGCCAACCCTCTTTCATAGTTTTCAAAACTGACAAAAATGTACTGTACAATTCCAACATAGCTTAATAACACAGGTGCTTAAGGAGGGGTTGAGGGAAAACCAAAAGCAGTTGAACCATCTCATCCAACACCTTGCCAGGCCTGCTTGGAGATTCAGAAGGCATCAGATCCTTCAGATCCAGGTCAGTCCCAGGCCACCTTCCAAGCCACCCATAGAATGACCCCTTAGTACTTCTGTCGACACCAGAGCTCTGACATTAGTAGGACAAGGATGCAGGTGCTTCTATGGAAAAGAGGCACCTGACACCAGACCTCTCTTGCTTTGATGTCTTTGCGTTGTTTCTTATGACCTTGGGATGCCCGCCTGAGGACGACAGCATTGCAGAACGAGAAATGCTTTAAAACACAACTACAAAATGCAAACAATAAAATATCTTATGATGCCATATCTCTTTTGCCACCTCCAATAATTAAGAAAAGAACATTTCCAGTAACAAACATCCTTCATTTCATCTCTACGTCTTTTCTTTTCTTTTTAATTCTCCCTTTCAACAATATCTTGGATTTTTCCTAGCCAGCCAAAGACAGATGGAACACTTTGTCCTGTCTGGTATCTAGCCCACACAATTATTCCAGCAATAAACACATTAGCACTATCAATGAAGGCCAAATTATTATATGAGCCTAAATCAATTTCTGCAACATATTTCCAGAATTGTCTTTTCTACTATAGATGGGGTAAGGAAACAGGTGCGCCGGGACCTTCTAAGTCCCTGCCCCCTTAGCAATCCATAAATTCTTCCTAGAACAACTTCCTGCCTTGTGCTGGCCACCAAGAAAACTCTTTATCTTGTCTCCAGATTCTCCTGTGCTCTTGAGGTTCTCCTCAGTGTCATGATACTCAGGTGACTTCCAGGTGACCTGCTTATTGAGCATTTATCTTGATTTGTTGTGGGGAGGTTAGAAGACGTCAGCTATCTACTGAGCTTTCATCCTCCTTTGCTTGCAGGAAGGATACTTCCCATGCTTCCCAAAGCATCTCCCCACGGCTTTCCATGAAGCATTAGGAGAAGAAGGTTTGCTGTGCAAGACCTCCAAATCAACTTTAATTGTGCTACCTGAATTTGCCAGTGCGTGATTCACTCCTGCCTTAAAAACAGCGACAGTCTGGAAGCAGCCTCTGTTTGTGTGTCTGCTTGCTCATTCCTGCTCCAGCTCTTCCAGTCACCCAGCTGCATCCTCCTGGGGAGGAAACCTACCGGTAATTCTATCACCCACTTCCTGTCCTCCCTCTAAAGAATAACAGTAGCTATGCCCAAAGGAATCCTTTAATAGCTTGCAATATATGTAAATAGGTCAAGCCATTGGATCTCACACTGTTTAAAATTCCATTATCAAGACATCATAATCGTCCCTACAGCTCACAGTCCTTCCAATATTAGATGAAACAGTACTGAGATTCTACATCATCCCACCCCCCAAAAAACGCTTGGGTTTTTTTTGGCTCCAATTCAAGGCACCTTTCTTTCCCTTTACTATGACTTCAAATGAATTGAAAGACCTTTAAGAGGAGGAGAACCCATCACACAACTAATATGCAGTACGTAATGACAATGGTTTTGTCAGCGATTAAATTAAGCAGACTTCCCATTTGACCTCAGATGCTTCCAAGCATCTGAGAGGGAGAAAAGTATCTCTCTTGGCTGGGAGTTACTCTTGTGGCTTTACTACTTAGATGTTTTGATATAATTTGGGGTCATTACAAGACAGCCAACAGGCTATAATCAAAGGAGTGAGTTCTTTTGAGCTGCTTCCAAACAAGAGTCAATATTTTCAGCAACTTTAACATAGTAGTTCCATTCCATTCCATATATATATGATTTAAAAATTGAGTTTCTCTTGTTCAAAGGCCAACTTTGGCTGTCCACATCGAAAAACAGCAAAAGCCATTTCCAGCATTTTCATCTTTTTTACATTTTAGCAAAGACAGTTTTATTATCAGGGAAACTGACTTTTGCCAAACACTTGGAAAATTTTAATACTGGGGAGGGGGGCACACCACAAAGGAAATATTCAATGTGCAGCTTTCAAAGAAATGTCTGGTCTGTCAAACATCATTTTTCTCACATTCACTGAAAAATAATAGGGATGCAAATGCAGATATGCCAAACGCAACAAAACCCCAGAGCTTTAAAAGAAATCATTGTGCTCTTCTCTTAACTGGCAGACAAATTAATTTTAGTGGGATGATTCTGAAAAGTTCATGCTCTGGCAACAATTGCTTATGACATTTTAAAGAAAGGGGGTTCTCATTCCAGAAATTATTTAAAGTTGTTCAAATTCTAGTGGCTGATAATGTAAAGAAAGCAAACAGGATGGCCATAGATTTCAACAATAGAGGGCAGCAGTTTAAAAATCAGGGCTACCCTGTTGTAAAACACACACACACACACACACACAGAGAGAGAGAGAGAGAGAGAGGAGTTGTATCTTCTGATGATTATTGGAGACTATTGGTGTCATGTAGAAGCACAGTGGGTATAAGCGCTATTAACTCACTTCCTATGAGATTGGGTGATACTATCCTAAGAAACTGCCTTATACCATGTCAGACTATTTGTCCATGTGGCTCAGTATTGTCTGTTTTGACTGCCAATGGCTCTCTAGAGTCTCAGAAAAAGCTTCTTTTTATAAATAAATGTAAAAGTCATTGGTATGTGTTGGTGCGGCTGTCCTACAAGTTACTTCCATGCAAGCACCATATTGTAGCATTGTGCAAAGGGAAACGAGCTACATGACTGATTGCTATGGGAACGGGAACAGTGATATTTAGATTTCTGATACTAAGGTTATTACATATATGCACATTATAACAACTAAATATGGACCATACATAAGGTATTTCTCATATAAGACATGTGTTGCCATTTTCTCTTATGCTGTCTTGTGAGGGGGAACATCTGTAACAAGAGGGGTTCTATATGTGTTCAACTCACAACCAGGACACACAGACAGGCTTTGCATCAGATTTTGTTACATCCCAGATTCAGAACCTAATAAAGTAGGGCTGCCACAAGTCCGGATTTTCCTGGACATTACCAGGATTTCAAAGGCGGAATTGATGGTGATGGACTATATGGAACTGGCGGAAATGACTGGCAGAATCCGAGACCAAGGAGAAGAGTTGGTGGAAGAAGATTGGAAGAAATTTAAAGTTTATCTACAGAAACATTGTAAAATTAAAGAATGTTAGAAGGATGTTGGAATGAAGCAATGTGGTTTTAGCAGAAATGATATAAAGGATTAAGTAAAAATGGATTGTTAATAGGTGAAAGAACAGAACGTAAAATCATAGTATATTAAGATAAATTATTAGGATAGAAATAAAGATGGAAAGGATTTGCTGAAATATCTAATTGAATTAGAATACAAAAAAGGGAGGTGTGAGGAGGTCAAGGAAATAAGCAAAGGAAAGAAAGGTATGTAAAGGATTGTTTGTTTGTTTTTAATTATCTGCATCTTTTTTCTGTTTTTGTTGTTGTTGTTGTTTTTCCTTTGTTCTTGTACTGCTCTGTATTTTTTTCTGTTTAAATATGTTCCTTATTTTTTCTTTTTGTAACCTTTAAAATCTCAATAAAAATCTATTGAAAAAACAAAAACAAAAAACAAAAAAAACAAAGGCGGAATTGATGTCCAGGGGGGATTTCTGAAAGGCGGCGCTTTGCCTTGGATCTTAAGCAAGCCAATCGAAAAATCGCAGGTATTTTGGTGTTTTTGTAAAAACAAAAAACAAACCCCAAACCCCCACACTCAATAATTTTAGGGTTTACCCCCAAAAAGCTCATATTTTGGGGGTCTTCCTAAAAAAAGTTCAACAACTTTTGGGGTCTCCAGGTTTTTACTCTTTGAAATATGGCAACCATAAATGAAGTGATTCAGCTCAACCCATAATTTGTCCAGAACAGGTAGAGGCAGCCCCAGATCACCCACCCACCAGGGCTGTCAAAAGGATTGATGGACTGGCATCGAGGGGAGGGGGAGCGGATATACAAGCAACCTGCATGCACCCCCACCTTCCAACGACATTTAATTAGGGGTTTAAGCCCCAATTAAACACTGTGCAATGCCCCTGAATTGGGTCAGGTCAGTCAGAGATCATCGTGGGTCAGTCTGGGGCTGCTCCAAAACACCTGATTCGGGTCCAAAATTGGATTGCAGGGCCCATGCATAGCCCTACATACTGCTTAAGTGACCAATTCAGGAGCTGATAAGGTGAGCGCTAGCCCATGAAAGCTTACAGCAAAATAAGTTTTTAGGATGGCACATGACTCACTGCTGTTTTTGTGGCAAAAGGCCAATGGGGTTACTCCTCTAGAATCTGTAGCAATAAAAGATAACCCCTGGAGAACTTAGCCTTTCTAAATAAACCAATAGTATGGTAAAAGAAACTGCCATACTGAGCTCCACATGAAGTGTCCTCGTAGGCTACATGCTCTGAGAACACGGGGCACATGGTGTCCTTTTCCACAGCTGGCCATGCATGCGCATCATCCGATGGTTCATAGCCAAAGTTTTCCACTGAATACACAGCAACTTTCTTCATTGCTAAAAGAACCCACTTAAATCTTTCATGCCGTGAGATGCCTTTGGAATGTGCTGCAGTATTTAAAGTCCAAACCCACAGAATTCAATTTGGTAGCGAGGGCAATTTCTCTTTTTGCCATAGCCTGCCAGTTTATTACATTGCAACAGGATTATTTTAATGCAAAACACAGAAACTTGACTAAATAGTTCACCATCCAAGAAGTAAACGCAACAGAAGATGCGGAGCAAATCAAATACAGTTGTTCCAGTGCTTTATTCCCAAATATTTTATAAGCCTTCAGCCTAACTCCAGCAGATGGAATGAGGACAAGTCAGGCTCTGAGCTGATTTTTGCAATCGGTAAAATACAGCCTTAAGACTACAAAACCTATGGCGCATATGAAAAACACAGCAGCGACAACAAACAAGGAGAATCTTTACTTTGCCGGGGGCTCTTTGTTAAATCTTGAGTTTCACTCCTCTGCCTCTCGGGAGCCAGCAGTGATGCTCGGTGTTCGGAAGGCAGGTGAGCAACACCAGCTTGTCCTATTGAATGCCACTGGCTTCTAAAACACGTTTTGGACACCAATTAACTTCAAGCTGTTATTTAAAGTGTGTGACCCTTTACGTTTTAACTGTTGGCATTTGCTGCATCTGGAAATCAGTGTCAAAATACCCTGACATATTCTGATATCAATTAGTGGATGTGGATAAAGCATTTGCCCTTTTGGTTTTTTATTTTTACCCCAGGAGAATACACAGGCAAAAACTGAAATAGCTCTGACCAGGTAGGTTCTGTCTCTGGTTCTGTATAATGTTACTATGACCACCGTTATGCACATGCCTTACACCACAGCTTTCCAAACTGTGTGTCGCGATACACACAGTGTGCCAGCTGCAGTGTGTCACTCGAATGCTCCCCGCGCTCCTCCTGGGGATGGAAAGGGGCTAGTTTAACCTCTGGTTTGCTAGTAATACTGAATTACAGTGTCACAAAATGATGCATGTCCACAAAGTGAGTCACCAACCTGAAGTTTGGAAAGCTCTGCTTACATGCATAAGAGTCCTAGATTCACTTCCAGGTATGGAGTACTGAGATTTAAGGAAGGCCATGGGGTTTCAAATAAAACAACAACAACAACAACAACAACAACAACACATTGGAAGGCCATGGCTCATGGGCAGAGCGCATGCTTTTCATGCAAAAATCCTCAAGTTCAACTCCTGGAATGTCTAGACACAACTGGGAAAGACCCCTGTCTGGAATCCTGAGGAGCTGCTGCAAGTCAGTGTTGACAATACTGAATTTGGTGGACCAGTGGTCTGATTTGGTATATGGCAACTCGCTATGCTCCTTTCTGTGGGTATTTGCAGGCAAAGAAGCTCGCTGTCCCTTGAGCTCTGTGACACAGTGGCACAGTGAGTGCTTCGGTTCTGTCACTGCTGCAGAAGGTCGCAAGTGGGATAATGAGATGGAACGAAGCTGCATGAAGACGGAACCCACTGTTTAAAGGCACAGTCTGAAAGTGAACCAAGAATGGATGTGGACAAACTATTTGCCTTTTTTTAACACCAGGATAATGCACAGTCTCCCTGCTTATTTAACTTATATGCAGAATTCATCATGCGAAAGGCTGGGCTGGATGAATCCCAAACTGGAATTAAGACTGCCGGAAGAAATATCATCAACCTCAGATATGCAGATGACACAACCTTGATGGCAAAAAGTGAGGAGGAATTAAAGAACCTTTTATTGAGGGTGAAAGAGGAGAGCGCAAAATATGGTCTGAAACTCAACATCAAAAAAACTAAGATCATGGCCACTGGTCCCATCACCTCCTAGCAAATAGAAGGGGAAGAAATGGAGGCAGTGAGAGATTTTACTTTCTTGGGCTCCATGATCACTGCAGATAGTGACAGCAGTCATGAAATTAAAAGACGCCTGCTTCTTGGGATAAAAGTGATGACAAACCTAGACAGCATCTTAAAAAGCAGAGACATCACCTTGCCGACAAAGGTCTGTATAGTTAAAGCTATGGTTTTCCCAGTAGTGTTGTATGGAAGTGAGAGCTGGACCATAAAGAAAGCTGATCGCCAAAGAATTGATACTTTTGAATTATGGTGCTGGAGGAGACTCTTGAGAGTCCCATGGACTGCAAGAAGATCAAACCTCTCCATTCTGAAGGAAATCAGCCCTGAGTGCTCACTGGAAGGACAGGATCCTGAAACTGAGGCTCCAATACTTTGGCCACCTCATGAGAAGAGAAGACTCCCTGGAAAAGACCCTGATGTTGGGAAAGATGGAGGGCACAAGGAGAAGGGAACAACAGAGGATGAGATGGTTGGACAGTGTTCTCGAAGCTACCAGCATGAGTTTGACTGAACTGCAGGAGAAGATAGGAGTGCCTGGCGTGCTCTGGTCCATGGGGTCATGAAGAGTCGGACATGACTAAACGACTGAACAACAACAATGCACAGTCAAAACCAAAACAAAAATACACTAGGATCTTTAGCTAGCAGCTTTCCTTCAGGCAACTGTTTCATTTATTAAAAGCCACTTGCATTTTTAAATTAGATTTGCATTATTTTCACAGTGGATTAACCTGACACTTTGTTTTAAAAAAGAATCTGTGGGTTTTTCCACTCTTCCTCCTTGCTAAATCCTTCTCACTTGTCCCAATTTTGAAATAATTTAAGAATCTTTTTCTTTAATCCCTTTCAGTAAATGAATTTTTGTTAATGTTAATACCACTCAGCCTGTGGACATATTTGCTACAGCTACGCATATGGAGAATCTCTTTTGGAGATTATTGGATTAACATTTTTTGGAGATTACCCTAGAAAATCTGATGCATAGTTGCGTTGCAATTGTTGAAAAGCTTGGGATTTCTCAGCTTTGATTACTTTTGATTTGTCTGAGGGGCTTTTAAATAAAATAGTTGGGAGATTTCTTCCTGTTCAGATGTTCCTAATAGGATTACATTGTCTGTTCAGCACTAGGGCCTTGAAAATCGTCCACCAAGCTCTCTGTGGTATTTCACTCCTCCCCTCTGCCGTATCTCAATTAGATATCACACTGGTGTTATCAAGGACTACAGTAGGTTAACTTCTGATTATCATTCTATTCACCTTGAAATGTTCACTTCTCTTTTAATCCTTAGCACATTCCCAGAGGAAATAATAAATAATATCATGCCATATGGCAAATGGGATCAGCTGCAACTCCATGCAGCTTGAAGCTGAGGAGTACTGTCTCTTGTAACACAGCCATAGCTGGCATATAAAACCTGCTCCTGAATTCTCAGTAGAAGACAAAGAACTGGGCAAACCAGATCTCTGTACACAAAGTTAGGCAGAACTTTCTACTGTCCCTTCCCATTATGGCTCAGTCTATAACCTACTCTCCTCCAACTGAACCAACCCTCAGTCAACCTCCTCTCTAGGTGAGCAAACCTATGGACACCAACAATAGAATAATTTCCCTTTTTGTCGGTGACATTTACAACTAATTCAGAATGTGGCAGCTAGACTGGTGACTGGGAGTGGCCGCCGGGACCATATAATACCGGCCTTAAGGATCTACACAGGCTCCCGGTATGTTTCTGAGCACAATTCAAAGCGTCGGTGCTGACCTTCAACACCCTAAACGGCCTTGGCCTTGTATACCCGAAGGAGCATCTCTCAACATTGTTCTGCCCAGATACTGAGGTCCACCTCTGAGGGCCTTCTGTCGGTTCCCTCACTGCGAGAAGTGAAGTTACAGGGAACCAGGAAGAGGGTCTTCTCAGCAGTGACGCCCTTCCTGCAGAACACCCTCCCAGCAGATTACAAAGTGATAAAAGAACTACGCAGCTTTTAGAAGACATCTGAATGCAGCCATATATTGGGAAGTTTTTAATATTTGATGTTCTATTATGTATCTATATGTGCTGGAAGCTGCCCAGCGTGGCTGGGGCAAGCCAGACAGATGGGTGGGGTATAAATAATATTTTTATTATTATTATTTACCCAAGATTCAGGACAGACGAAAGAAAGTACTTCTTCACATAGCTAAATCATGGAATTTACTCTCAGAAGAGGTAGTGATTGCCACCAATGGGAGGCTATCAATGGCTTCCAGCCACAATGGTTCTGTTCTGCCTCTGTAGGCCAGTTGCTGGGAATCAGAAGTGGAGAGAGTGCCATTGTGCTCAAGTCCTCCTTTTGTGCTTTCCTTAGGTATCTGGCTGTTCACTGTGAGAATAAAATTCTGGACTACATGGGCCATTGGCCTAAGCCAGTAGGCTTTTCTTATGTTGACGCTTAGGATTGTGTTGTATAACAACCTGATTTAGTCCTCTTTTCTGTCACTCATACCGCAAACCCTTCTCACAACATAGTACCACCTCTCTCTCTCTCTTTTCGTTCAAATCCCCCAGTCTCAAATAAGTCCTAGCACATTTAACACACAACCTCTTTAACACACCCGTCTCATGTTAACTGTTGGCCTCAGGCCTTGGTCTCACCATCCATGTTTTGGGCTTGGCACATGAAGGCTTCTTCCATAATTTGGGATCCTGCAAGATTAGGATTCTACAGCACAGAAGGAGCTTGCACACATATACTAGGTTTGCCTTTAAAGAGAGCCCTTTCCGATGCATGAGGGGCAGTACAAATGGGAATATGGAGGTGCATGGGGAAATACATAGAGAAAAAGACCTGAATAGCAATAGATAGATAGATAGGAGACACATTAACATATTAATCTCTTGAGGATGGGGTGTGGGTTATTGTCCCCCCCCCCAAACATCAGAGAAATGTTACACTGTTTCCTCACAATTACATTTTTCAATGCAGCTTTCTGAATTACTCACCTAACTTCTCAAGACGTCCTGTTTTTTCTGCTTCCGTTTAAAAATCTGACATTCTTGCCATTGCATCGCCACACCCATCTTGTCAATAGTTCTTCATTCTCTGCCATACTTGACTGTGTCCACCCCACTTGACATCAAAGAGAATAGGGCTGCTTGATGCTGAACCTGTTTTTTTAAACAAAAAACAACAAACAAACCAAGAAAATTAGAGTTTATATCAGAAAAGCTCTTAATGACCTGTTTAGGGAGCAGACATTAAGATAATCCCAGCATGAATGAAGGAGAAAATAAAATCCAGTGGAACCTGCCTGTGCGGGGGTTGCCTTTAACTGATGGGCTGGTCAGCTGATTATCCTTTGGTGGAACGGGAGGAGCGGCTGAGAAGACAAGATGTTGTTTATTGGTTATTAGCTCAGCAGTGGTGCTAATGGTCAGCCACAGCTCACAGTCTGTTGAAGTTGTAATGGGGAATAAGCTTGCAGTTTTCCCTTACTGAACATGCCTGTGTGTTGGGCACTTGAGGCTAGCAGGCATCCTTCTGGAAGATTTAGGGCAGGGTAGCTTACTCCTCAAGATATTGCTGGACTACAATTCTCATTCTCCCTAACCATTGTCCAGGCTGGCTGAAGCTGATGGGAGTTGGAGTGCAATAACATCTGGATGACACCATGTTAGCCACTCATTAGTTAAGGGGAATGGAGATGGTGTAGGAAATTCTGCAGTGGGGCAAGTTCTATAGGATTTCTATCAATGTCCAAACAGAAGAGAGTAATGAATGGCTTTTGCTCTGTGGCAAGCAGTATTGAAGGAGCATCTCTCTCCACCCCCATCGTTCAGCCTGGACACTGGGATCCAGGACTGAGGGCCTTATGGTGGTTCCCTCACTGAGAGAAGTGAAGCTACAGGGAACCAGGCAGAGGGCCTTCTTGGTTGTGGCACCCACCCTGTGGAATGCCCATCAGATGGTATATAATGAGTAAAAGTAAAGGTAAAAGTAAAGGACCCCTGACAGTTAAGTCCAGTCACAAATGACTCTGTGGTTGTGGTGCTCATCTTGCTTTACTGGCCAAGGGAGCTGACGTTTGTCCGCAGACAGTTTTTCCGCGTCATGTGACCAGCATGACAAGCTGCTTCTGGTGAAACCAGAGTAGCGCACGGAAACACCGTTTACCTTCCTGCCGGAGCGGTACCTATTTATCTATTTGCACTTTTTGGGCGTGCTTTCGAACTGCTAGGTTGGCAGGAGCTGGGACCGAGCAATGGGAGCTCACTCCATCGTGGGGATTCGAACCGCTGACCTTCTGATCGGCAAACCCTAGGCTCAGTGGTTTAGACCACAGCGCCACCCGCGTCCCTATATAATGAGTAATTATATAACATTTAGGAAACATCTGAAGGCAGCCCTGTATAGGGAAGCTTTCTAAGGCTTAAATGTTTTACTATGTTTTTATATATGCTGGAAGCTGCTCAGAGTGGCTGGGGCAACCCAGTCAGATGGACGGGGTACAAATAATAAATTATTGTTTTGAATTGCCTTAGCTCTGCGTTTCTCAAAATTTGCCCTATCATCTTCCCCTTTGCCAAGTTAGACAAAGCTAAGGGATGGGGACCTGCTTTCTGGAGAGTTAGCCACACTTTGGGATTGTCTCCCTTAAGACAGAATCAAGGAATTGTAGAGTTGGAAGGGGTGTCAAAGGCCATCTACTCCAATCCCTGCAATGCAGGAATCACAGCTAAAGAATCCTTGACAGACGGCCACCCAACCTCTGTTAAAAAACCTCCAATGGAGATAGTATCTCCATCCTGACATCAGTAGAAGGAGGGTGGATCAGAGGGGCCTTCTCTCATGCATAGACACATAGTAGTGGACACTTCTGTTGATTCCCAAGGAACTTGCCATCCCCTCTTGCGGCATGCTAGTTTGCTCCCTTGGCACATAGCCTGGGAAATGCCAGCTTAGCCTGCCAAGCAGAATGCAGTAGTAAGCAAGCCACTCCCAGTCATGCGCAGAACAAATGAGCTCCAATATACAAGCTTCAGGACCTGACTTCTTAAACCTCTTTTTGGAATTTGTGCCTCGGGAAGAAAGCTCAAATGCACCACCTCAAATGCTCCACAAAGCACACGCATACCCAGATTCCCAAATCAGCAAGCCACTGTTATCTGTAATGCTGCTTCTTACAGAGCACCGGGTTTAATCATGTCTTAATGCAATTTGCATTTGTGTGGCATTTCCTTGGAGCATGCCACATTCTATTAAAGCGTCCGGCTTCTTGCAGGGAGAATATTAAATGAAAGCAGCTCGTAATTTGCCTGGAAATGTATGTACTACACGAAAAACACACACAATGTTATCTGTGATTAGTTTGCAGAAGCCATCTGTCATCTCTGCGCGCACACGCACACACCGCCTTGCACTCAACCAAACCAAGGATGACAGAGGAACTGGGAAAGAAAAGTATATTTACTTTTGACAACGGAATCTACCAGCTTCCTTTTTTGCTATGGTTATCCAGCTTGGAGGAAAATGTGTTGGAGGGAAAGGATGTGGATTCTAATTTACAAGAGGAGAGGCATGCCTAGTCCAGACCAGCAGGCTTTTAACATCTTGAAGAAATGTGTGTGCAAAGTTCACGGCAGGCAGGTGCGCATTGAGTCTATTTACAGCTGGAAGCAAGAACTGAGATGCTTGATGAGGTCGGGTATATCAGGGAATGTGTCTTTTCCGCATCCTTTCCTGAGAGAGCAAATCATTTGCCTGTAATGAGAATACTCGTTTCGAAATTAAGCGCAGCAGGTGCGGAAAAATCTTTCCTATTTAAGCCCCAAAATATGTAGGTTTAGCGAATAAAGCCAAACAAAGAATAGTGGATACCAATCTTCAGAGTTTGGGGGCCAAAGAGGGGAAATGGGAAACAGGTTGGATGCATGTAGCTGCCACAAGCAGGACAAAGAGGAGGGGTGAACAGCAATCAAGCAGTGAGTAACAATGGTTTGCTGAGCTGGTATTGTCCTGGGATTCTCAAGTCTTACTGCAACAAACATAGTGTAGTGGTTAGAGCATGGGTAGGGAACCTTTTTCTCTGAAGGCCAGGCAGAGAGGCTTAGAGGACTAGGTTTGAATCCCTGGGTCTGAGGTTCTGTAATCTGTACCACTGGGTCAGAGTGTCAGGCAAGAATCAGGATGATCGAGGTTCAAATCCCCGCTCGCCCACTGAGTGACCTTGGGCCAATCACTATTTGACAGCTGAACTTTTCTGGCAGGATTGTTGGGAGGATTATGGGAGAGGGAGTGGACGATGTACGTTGCTCTAAGCTTGCTGTGGGAAGGGCAATATAAAAACTGGAGTAAATAAAGACCGCCCCCTCCCCCGCAATATTCAAAAATGCCAGAGAAAATGCCAGCGGAGGCCAAAGGGAAATGTGAAGAGCCTAACTGCCCCCACAGTTTCAGGCAGGAGTCTTTCTCAGCCCACCTTGGGATCCCATGGTTTGAACCCGGGGCACAGCATGTGCCTTGCCACTGAACAGTGTTCTGTAGTCAGAAAGCTCCCTCTTTTCCAACAGCCACATAACAATCCTTGCTTTGCCTACTAAAGTTTGTATTTTATTTCTGGAGCACAGCCTTTGGTGGTTCTTGCTAATAATCTATTGAAATTTCCAGTCTCAGAGATGAAAAGTTGGGGAGCCAACTATGGACATTCTGCTGTTCTCATAAGGGATGTGCTTATGTAGCCAAAACACACCCTTCCTTTTTTGGTGCCAGAGGACGAAAGGCAAGTTTCTTTGTTTTGCCTGGGAAGGGGAAGAGCTGCCACAGAGGACTGGCTAACAGAAGTGGCATTCTCCATCTTAAGCCAGAACTGAATTCAAAGGTGCTGGCTTGCAACAGGGGGTTCTAGCAAACTAAATCTACTCAGACGAAACACCAAAGTAAGCTGTGCTCATTCATTTCAGTGAGCCTATGCTGAGTAGGACTAACATTGGCTGCAACCCAGAGTGAATCTGTATTTCAAACCCGGCTGCAAATCTGCTCCCAAAAATAACTAAAATAACTGAATTATCTCATAATGGTGAAGTGGGGATCTTAGTATGTCTCATTAAGAAATATATTCTAACTGGGATTTTAATATACCTGCTACCTCCTTGCTTGCCTGCTTTAACCATTAATTTCTAATGGCAGACGCTTGTCAAATTAACAGTATACTAAATCTACGGCCTTCCTCTCATCCATCATGGTAATAATATTCTTCAGATGACTCCTATGTGTTAGCAAAGCATGACCTTCTCTGCCTGAATCTATAGAAGTGACTCTTAATCAAACTCTTCATTCCCAGGTGTTCGCTGAAAGCGTCTACTTAAAAAAACCTATTTTCTTTCCACAGCTTCTGGGTGACTACCAGTTTTTTTCGGCACAATCCTAGGCATGTCTACTCAGAAGTAAGCCTCATTCAGTAAGCTCAGCTGGATTTACTTCTATTTCAGGTAAGTGCGCATGGGATTGAGACATTAGTCTGATGGTATTCTAACAAGAAAATATCCTACATTATTGCCTGAGCTCTCGAAAGTTTATCTCCTTTTTATTGCTTTTTTATTAATTTATAAAGATTTCTTGGTTTACAAAAGTATGTGCAATGTCTTTTTTTTCAAGTTACATTTTCTGCAGGTGAATTTCATTTGTTGAGACGTTAGTGTTACATTAGGAAGAAAAGGGGGAAAGAGGTGGAGGGGGCAATGGTGAGTGGGGATGGGGATGGGTGGCGATGTTTCTCTTTTACTTAATGTATGTTTAGGGTTTTGTGTTTTTTCTGCAGGTTCTCCTTGCCAATCGCATTGTGTACCAAAAATGATGGCTATTTAGGGAATGATTACTCAAAATTAAGATTTATGTATGCATACACTTAAAACACTTCCTAGCTAAAAGATACCAAGGTGGGGTAAAAGAGGTGCAAATAAAACTTAAATATCAATGCCATATAAACAATACACAATATACTGGCCAGAACAGAGGGAGAGGTGGTGATGGTGGTCCACTTTTCAGGCACTGCATATATGCAACTGAACACCTGAACAATACAGGTTGCTTTGGTCATGCTCATCCTGTGAGGGTAAGGATGATGTGAAGGTACCGTATTTTTCGTTCCATAAGACACACTTTTTTCCTCCTAAAAAGTAAGGGGAAATGTCTGTGCGTCTTATGGAGCAAATGCGTGGTCCCTGGAGCTGAACTGCCCAGGGGCAAAAAGCAGATCGTGGAGGTGGGAGGGAAAGACAGCGAACTTGCAAGGAGAGGAGACTGGAAGATTAAAGCAATGAGGAGAGAAATTAGAAGAAAAGGAGGAGCAAAAAACTGCTCCAGCTAAGGAAAAGACACTAAGGCAAACAAGAGGGAAGGGGGTATTGAAACAAAGCCGCTGAGCAGCTCATCGCCAAGGGATCGGGAGGGAGATAAGGGACTATAGAGATAAAGGAGGCTGCCTGGGAGGGGGGAGGTAAAAGCACATGGATCCTCAGGATTTTTGCATTGGGTCACCCCAAATTCTCCATCAGATTACACAGCATGTCCGTGGCTACAGCCTGCACCAAAAAACACATGCATCCACTGTTTCGTGGGGCCATAATGGCACAAAAACGTGGTTACAAAGCACGGGTCCACATGGATCCTCAGGATTTTTGCATTGGGTTACCCCAAACTCACCGCCAAATCACATATCATATCTGTGGCCACAGCATGAACCACAAAAATCATACATCCACTGTTTTGTTCAAAATATTTTTTTTTCGTGTTTTCTTCTTCTAAAAACTAGGTGTGTCTTATGGGGCGAAAAATACGGTGCCCTATTCCTTCTCCCTTCTCCCCCAACAGGGGATCAGCAGAGTCATATCTGAAAACTGATAATTTCTGTGGCGTGAAGGAGATTCTTAAGAGTAAAATAGTGGTGTTTTGCACAGAACTCTGGGTATGCATTGCTCCCCTTGTTTCATTTTTCTTTTTTCTTTTTTTGCAACAACTCAAAATTCAGCATATAAACTCATATTTTAAGAAGTTTAATGCAATAACAGCAAAACATTATGGGTCTGCCTAGATTACAATAAGAAATCATGGTCTTGAAGATAAGTTTATTCAACTCTATTGTGGGTATTTCCAATTATTCTATTTAAATTATGGTGGGCTCCCCCCTCCCCCATTTCTTTGTGTATTTCTTTCCTCTGGTCCCATGCCTCTTTTTTTATTTCATTTGCCTTTTCTACAACATCAGCTTATTTTGTGCTCTCTATCCTTTGAAGCGGTATTTATCATCATTTCAAAGTGGGGGATATTGTGATTATAGAACAAACAAGTTTGCATAAATGAGTAAATGGATCAGATTGACTCTTTATTCTTTTGCATTACACAGTTCAGTAGCCACTGTTGCTTGTTCAACTTCTAAATAAATGTGTGTGCTTAAATAAACACAAGCCCATGGCAAACTTGATTTGATGTTCAGGGTGCATTTCTGTAATTCTCTGTGCCAAAATCCTATCTCCAATGCCTTTGTGGTCATCTCCCACAAAAGTGGGAATGGCTTGGGGACTTTTGTGGAATTGGGATAAATTTCTTAATTTGTGGGGGTCGCGGGGTCAAATACTTCATCTGACCTCCAGTAACCTCTCGACATTTTGTTTGCTGGCTGAAAAGTACAGTTCTACTCCAGCAGAATTTTGACAGCTGAGTATAAACAGTGAAGGTTATTTTTCACCTGCAATCTTGGCTCTTGCTACTTGTAAAAAGGATGTTAAATGCCAAGGATTTTATGTAACGCCATAGTTGTATTATTTGTATTTCAATGAGTTTTGATTTTATTTTGATTTTAGACTGTCACAAGCTGCCCTGAGTGGTGTATGTTCATTAAGAGGGTGGGGGAGAAATAGACAGATAGATAGCAATGAATTAAAAATGAAGACAATGAGAGTGAAGTAATTTGATGCATTTTTTCCTGAGATGGAAGCCCTGTGCAGATATTCTTAAAGTGGGTGCACTCACTGCATGGAGAGGGTGATTGGGATAACAATGCCAGCCCTCCTTCGTTCTCTCTGCATGGATCAGTCATTGTGCATCAGAGGCTCCATATGCAGGATTGGTGTCCTGCCAAAAGTCTGCAGACTTTTGGGTACAGGATCCAGAGCCTCCACATGCTGGTTGCATGCAAAAGGTCCGATCAATGCATGTGAATCAAGAGAGGGCCCAGTTAGCAAGAACCACCTTGAATTCACAGGCCGATCTTTTGTTATCCCAGTTTCCACACTGTACAGCAGGTTAAAAGAGACTGTGGACACCCAAGTTTCAGTCATGAGGCTCCTTGATTGGTCTTAGAGAAATAAAGAATGCACTTCAGAAGGCTATTATGAGAACAAAGTAGGACAACCTCATATGTGCTGCCTGGAGCTCCCCAAAGACAGAAAACAAATGAAAGTACACCAGCAAGGAAGGGATTGAATGGATGGTTGACCTTTGTGACTGTAACTGCTCAGCTTGTATTGAATTATGAAATCACAGAGCAAGGTCTTGCAAAGAATCAAAGCAACATTCAACAAATAATGAAGAAGTGCCTCCATCATCTTTAAAAGAGATAGAATAATGTGCTGGAGAAAAGACAGGATCATTTGACCCTGCTGACTAGCCTTCCCAGACCTGGGACGTCCAGATCTTTTGGACAACAACTCCAAAGAGTCCCAGCCAATGATCTGGGATGGTGGGAGTTTTGGATTAAAAACATCTGGAAGGAACCAATTTGGAGGAGGCAGTTTTAAACCAAAGCAGGAGACAGGTTTTTGTTTTTTAAGGGTTTGGGATTTATTTTCTCACTTTTACTTGCAAGGCTCAACAGTGCTAAGGCATTAGTGATTTTTTCCAGTGAGAAGTCACAGAAATGTTCATTTGCATTCTTTGGGTACTTTTTCTAAAGCCTGGAAAAATGAAGGAGGCACAAATGAGTCAAAGGATCTGGGTGAGGAAATTACTACATTGAAATATGCTGATGAAACCTAATATAATTTCAGGTGTAAAAAGCCTCCTTCAAGTACTCTCCTTCATTTCGGTAAAGCTTACTCAGGAGAACCTGCCAACAGATTGTGTCCTGTGTCATTATAGCACAGGGCTAGAAATGTAGTTTCCGATCATAAGGATGACTCCATGTTGGGCTGTAGAAGTTTAACACCTTTAAAACAACATCTGGAATCTAATTAGCAATTGCAGCAGAAATGGGGAAACATTAGTGTTGCCAGCTGCCTTTATTTTACGGGACAGCTTGGATTTAAGAATCACACAGTTCCATAGGACAGAGTGGGTTAGAACTCAGAAGGCACCCCGTATTTCAGAGACCATCGATCAACAGCAAGGGCGGGGAACCTGAGACCTCAAGGTGAAATGCAGCCCTCCAAGTGTCTATCTTGCCCTTAGAATGCTCCCTAGCTCATACTAATTCTCCCCAGGCCACATCCTTGCTGCCTCTGTGTTTTTACCAAGCCTGGATGTGTCCTTGAACTCTGAGGATGCTTTTTGACTACTTGAATGGAGAATGGAGACAGGTGTGTGAGTATCTAGAAACTCGCCTGCTGTACAAAGGTAAACATTTACATTTGCTGTTCCACCCATGTGCATCTCTGACTCTGCACACCACTGACATGCAGCACTTGGATGCTTAGAAGGAGATGTAGCTCTTGGGTTGAAACAGAGTAAAAGAGTACTGGGAGATAATTTATAATGAATTGAAAAAAATGTTTAAGAGTACTTTTCCAAAAACAAAACAAAACAAAAAACAGAGTCCTTTTTGTTGGGGATAATTCAGATGGGAACTCCCAGGTGTCAAAAAAAGCTATTTATGTAAGCCACTATTGCGGCCCATGTTTAGTTAGTCCCAAAATGGAAAATGAGTGAGGTCCCAACTAAAGAAGAATGGCAACTTAAACTGATGGAATATGTGCAGCTTGCAGACTTAACTTACAGAATAAGAGAACAAGAAGAATATACGTTTAAAGAAGACTGGAAAATGTTTATTGAATATATGGGTGAAAATTGTGTACATTGAAAACATTGGCAGCTTTAAGATAAATTCAACAGTGTAAATAAGTTTTGGTGGAGGTAAAAATGCAATAAATGATTTAGTTTATGTAAAATACGCAGGGATCTATGGCATGAAAATTGAACCATGGAAAGAGAAGAAGAGAAGTCACTGATATTTTGAGGTTGTTTTTAAATGAATATTCTAAAATGTAAAATAGAAAAACTTAATAAAATTTATACCAAAAAAGAAAAGAATCAATAGTTATCACCTCACTCTACGGTGTCCCTCACTAATGAAACTTTGTTCTGTGATGCTGTAGAAGGTGCAACAAACACTGCAGGCCACAAACAGCTGCTGCAATCTTTCCCTTCAAATTGGATCATGTAAAGACAAGGGAATCTGAATGTCATTTCAAATTCCTCTGAAATCTAGAAGGAATATGGAGCAAGGATCCAAGACAAAAGCCAAATATATGGCAATATATAAATGCACACACACAAAAGTATGACAACATTTGCTTCCTTGCCTCCAGTCCATGGCACAGATCAGCACCAGCCAAACTTCCCTTTGCAACAGGGGAAGGAATATAATAACTGCAATTTGTCAGAATTAGAGAAGCTGTGGGAAACACTGGGCTGAAAGTGGTGAGCAATTTTGTTGCAGTCATTGCCTGAGAGGTTGACAGACCACAAGGGAAAAGCACAGCATATTGTGGGCAGAACTATGGAATCCATCAGTTTAGGATTATTAGAAACACAACAACAAAAGCAAAGGGCAGCCTTCCCCACCCTGGTGTGTTCTAGACATTTCGGCCGCCAACTCTCACCAGCTCTAGCCAACATTGCCAGTCATCATCTGGAGGATACAAAGTTAGGGGAAGGCTAATTTGGGGGACAAAATCACAAGTCATTTCACTAAGCAGTCAATTTACACAAGTAGCTATTGATTGACCCTGTATAGATTGTGTGGGTTAAGCTACAGGGTTGCCTAAAACTGGTGGTTAGGCATGGTGATTTATGATGACCCACCTTTTGCTGGGCATCTCTGGGAAGGAGCTTTTTGAGAAAAGAAGGTGGTACGTGAAGTTCGTGAAGTGCAAGGATGATGGGCCTATGCTATTCACTTCAACTGAAAAGAAATGGCTGAATTAGGATAGGACTTAGAAAGCAATGTTTCCCAATGTGTGTGTTTTTATTTTTATTTTATTCTTTTAAAAAAATCTTAACCTGTACCTTTTATATGGCTATGTCTGAAATGAAATCTCATACTTCCAAACATAAAACAGTTGCCGCAGATCAAACACCTCAGTCAAAGCTTTCACATCACCTGGCTTCTGTCAAACTTAATACTTTTCAGTAGTGGCAGTTCACCTGTTAATCTGGTAGTCATCCAGAGATAATTCCTGGAGTGAAAGCTGAAATATCTAGTGATGCATGTAAACATGCAAATCAGCTATCAGTTAGATGTGTAAGCTCTTTTTCCTCACCCCATCACTTATCAAAATTATTTAAACAACCTTCCACATTTCCCCTGAGCAGGGGAATTCCCCCCCCCAAAAAAAATACTACTAGGTAAAATTTCTATAGACACACAAAAAGCCCCAGAAAAAATTCCACAACTCTCAGAATAATTTTACTTTACCTCCCAGTTCCTACAGATGTTTAGATTGACTATGACTCTTCAATAGCTCACTTCAAATCTTGCCATAGGCAAAATTTGATGATAATTATAGCAGTGTTATACCCACACTCGGAGTGAACAGAAAACTTCCAGAACCAAACTTCCAGCATTGTGTGTGTTATTTGAAGCCCTTGAACTGGGAGATTTTAGAAACAGGATTCAGACTTTTAAAAAATGGTTTCAATGATGGTGGGAAGAGAACAGTGATCTCCTGTTCTTCGATTGCTGAAGTGTTTTTTTGTTTTTTTAAATAGTTTTGCAGTTGTTTGTGGTGGCATCTGAATTTATTTGCAATGGACAACCGGCAGCTACCATTCCAATGTCCCTGTTGTGTTTTGGTCCAATGTTGGATCTCACAGAGTCAGCAGAGTGGCAAGGCAGAAGTTGCTGGACCATGGATAACTCTAAATAAGTAACTTACTCTGGCAAAAGTTGGGAGCAGACTGTGCCCTTTTAAGTCTCTGTCTCCAGACTATCTTTTCTAGGCTTCACCCTCTTGTAGAGAACTTCAGAGCTTTAAAGGGCCAGCCCTATGGCCTGTAGACAGGAACCCCTCCTCTCTTTCATTGCCTCCATCCCGGTGTGCTCCATGAGCCACTAAATTGGTGACATGCAGTGGGAGGCATCTGGTCCAGGAGAAGGTGCCTGTGAGGGTCCAGGCTCTAGCCCAAGGGTGTCCCAAACTTGGGCCACAACTCCCATCAGGAGTTGGTCCAGGAGAAGGTGCCTGTGAGGGTCCAGGCTCTAGCCCAAAGGTGTCCC
Source organism: Podarcis cretensis (assembly GCF_951804945.1). Lineage (NCBI taxonomy): Eukaryota > Metazoa > Chordata > Lepidosauria > Squamata > Lacertidae > Podarcis > Podarcis cretensis. The sequence goes on along the minus strand of NC_137170.1, from coordinate 112,837,493 downwards.
AAACTTGGGCCACAACTCCCTAGCTAGCAGGACCAGTGGTCAGGGATGATGGGAACTGTAGTCCAAAACAGCTGGAGACCAAAGTTTGGGAAACCCTGCTCTAGCCCTACAGGTGCCAGTGATTCTGGGAAGTTCTTCTAGGGGTTGAACTAGACCCAGCTCCCTATCTGGTGCCTCTGCACCCTCCGATTCGGTGTCTGCATTGCTGCTGGATTCAAGGGTCATGACAGTTCCCCACTCCTGGAATTCTTTCTACCACCACCGTAAGTGGCCTATACTGACAAAAACCATTCAAAAATTCTAGGGTCCCAGTCCTGAAATTCCCCCCTTCCCTCTGTTGCTGACATTTCTGTTCCACTGATTTTTACTGCAGTCATAGTTCAGGCATGACGTGGTAAGCAATTTTTTAAAAAGTCTAAAACCATATTTGAGGTGGGTTTTTAGAAGGTCCTTTTCATACTTTCACCCCCCACTGCCAACATTGATGTTGTTTTTGGAGGGGTGGGGTTGTACAAAAAATTGCCGTCAACAATCCCATCACTTGCAATGGGCTGAGGAATTCTGGGAGGTCATATCATCAGACCTTGTTCAAAACAATGAAGGGCTAGATACAGCCACAGGACCTGCTAGTGGAAGTCAATGCAAGGACTTTTGCTAGCACAGTGTGTCAGGAGACCCTCTAGAATAGCATAGCGGGGAGAGGGACAAGGGCTCTATAGGGCAAGGAGAAATGCTTGCACTGATGGAGCCATCTCCTTATTGCTGCATCGAATTCATCCTCAGATATTGTTTAAGGGAAGCTTTACACAGAAAGGCATTCCTCATATGCCAGACTGAAGTTTAATCACCGTGAGAAGCCCATAGAAACATTACACAAATAAGGTAAAGGTAAAGGTACCCCTGCCCGTACGGGCCAGTCTTGACAGACTCTGGGGTTGTGCGCCCATCTCACTTAAGAGGCCAGGGGCCAGCGCTGTCCGGAGACACTTCCGGGTCACGTGGCCAGCGTGACATCGCTGCTCTGGCGAGCCAGAGCCGCACACGGAAACGCCATTTACCTTCCCACTGGTAAGCGGTCCCTATTTATCTACTTGCACCCGGAGGTGCTTTCGAACTGCTAGGTAGTTAATAGTAAAAAAAAATGTCAAAAGTGATATGTGTGCACTTAAAATGCAGCTCTTTGCTTTTTATTATTCATAAATCTCAGAGCCCACCTTGTTCCATTTTACCTCCCTCAGAGAAACTCTTTAGAAAAGCAAAAGTTGAAAAAAGGACAGAATCAGCCAAAGGGAAGCCTGTGCTGGCTCTAGAGAATATTTGACATTCACATCTTTTCTCTTTGTAAAGGGGGAAAAAGTATTAACATTTTTCCAAATTACAGGTGTGAAAATTAAGTCAGCTGGAGGCATATGTCTGAAATATGCATTATATATCTGAGAACCTTTGGAATGTTAACAGTCAACCTAGGAAATGCACAACAAAAACAAATAATAATGAGGTGATTAATGAACTAGAAAAATCACCAGTAGTGGGGTACCAAGATTGCGTGGTGACCTGAATGTAAAGCGATGGCAGGTCCTAGGCCGTTATTCATTGTGGCCATGTATAAGTGAGTCACCACATGACAAGCTTTCAGGACAGCTATTGCATTTGCTGTAGAAAGTGCCTAAATGTTTTATGCCTGAATCATAAAATGAATGAACGCACTTTAAATCAGAATATGAAATTTCTCTTGTGTAAGTTATTCAAATACTTATGAAATGACAAAACATTTTGGAGCAGGCAAAAAAGGAAGGAAGGAAGGAATGTGGCTACATTTTTTGAAACTCCAATGATCTGTAAAACAGAAAACATTTAGATACAATTGCATCTTGAGCAGAGGTTATGTTTCGGGTATGGCGCGCATGTCCCCAAAGGTGTACACCTGAACTGTCCTGTACAATTATCCCTACCATCCAAGCAAAGGAAGAAGGCTTTTAAGCTGTATGCCTTGCTTATTGGGTTCTGGGACACTCTTGTGAGATCTTGTGGGGCCATCCAAGTTCCCACAAAAGCCTCCCAAAGCCTAGGAGGCAAGCTTGAAAGCTTAAAAGCTCTTTCTGCACCAGGAAAACCCAGCACAAAAGGAGCTTTTAAGATCTCCAGCTTGCGTGCAATTAATTTGCAGGATTTCAACTGTCCAGCTTTCAAAGGTTGATTGTGCAGGTTGATTGCACCAAATTTTGAAAAAGTCACACAAGGACTTATAAAGGTAAAGGTAAAGGTACCCATGCCCGTACGGGCCAGTCTTGACAGACTCTGGGGTTGTGCGCCCATCTCACTCAAGAGGCCGGGGGCCAGCGCTGTCCGGAGACACTTCCGGGTCACGTGGCCAGCGCGACAAAGCTGCATCTGGTGAGCCAGAGCCGCACACGGAAACGCTGTTTACCTTCCCGCCAGTAAGCGGTCCCTATTTATCTACTTGCACCCGGGGGTGCTTTCGAACTGCTAGGTTGGCAGGCGCTGGGACCGAGCAGCGGGAGCGCACCCCGCCGCGGGGATTCGAACTGCCGACCTTTCGATCGGCAAGCCCTAGGCACTGAGGCTTTTACCCACAGCGCCACCCGCGACACGGAGTTATACAACCATACAAATGTCTTTATGTGAAAATGGTTTCAAAACAGATTTGGGGATTCAGAATTCCCTTCCTCCTGCCTCTCCATTTTCTATATGATTCTCCCAATGTTAGGATGCATGGAAACTAATGAATGTTAGTTTATTGAAACTAACAGAAACTCAAATGACTTCAGAGTCTAGCAGGGGACACTGAGTCAAAGCCTATAGTGCCATCTGTTAAGGAGCCAGACTCCATTCCTGTTCTCCCCTGTTGGAGATCAGGGGAGCCTATGGCAGAAGCTCACTGAACCAGATGCCATATGATTCCCCACAAGTTGCTCACTAGGAGCTCTCCATGGTACTGTAGCAACCAACCACCCTTGTCGATAGGCTCCTATGTGAGGCACAGAACAGGGCAGAAACAAACATGACTTGAAGGCACTGTTCCTCTCTGCGCGGCAGCCATTTTAAAGGTACTGGGGGGGAATCAACGTTGCATTAAGCTGACTGCACCGTCACAGCATGCATTTTGATTGCCTGGTATCACAGTCTGCTGCCCTCTCACCCCTCCGAGATTTTCTCAACCTCCTGAGTGAATGTGTGGAGGCAGCAGGACTGCACCTGTGCGAGTCTTCATTCTTGCTTCTGCTGGTGGGGCTTGTTTGTTTAATCCTGCCCACTGTATACACGAACACTGTGTTTAATTTGGCACCACCAGCATAGAAAAGATTATGGTGGTAGCAGGGATGTGGAAGCTGCAGTATGGCTGGAGACAGGAACATCTGTTTCAGAAAGGTGAAAGCAAAATTTGTGTTGTGTTGTGTGTGTGTGTGTGTGTGTGTAGGACAAATGAGAAAGACTGGATGGGAACATGGGGTCAGGCATTAATTTTTGACTTACACCTTCAAAGCTAAAGCTACCTTTGATTATGCAGGTAATGGAACAGAAGACGGGGTGCTACATTATGCAAAAGGCTGAGAGCAAGGTACCAAGAGGTATCACAACCACCTGAATGCTAAACATCAAATAGTGCAAAATGGTCTCCCTAGTAGAGAGAACCACTCAGAAAAAAATGTAGGCTATTTCTTCCATTCTTTACCTTGCCAGTGCTTTCATCCTCGTTACCTTTCACTAAGAAACGGAAGGCATCACAGAGTACCTGGTCATAAAGGTCATGAAATCCCATATCATGCACCTCTATTCCCTCTGCTATTCCAAGAGGGAAACAATACGGAGGTTACAGTCTGGTTGTTGCTACCTTGTGCCATATCAAGGACATTGGGTGAGCTGTTCATCATGACTTAGTATTCACTGTTGAATCAAAAGAACTTTTCAGTAGGGGGCAAGGAAGAATGATCTTCAAAAGAAGTCATGTAGAAATACAACAAACCTGGCTTTGAAGTTACCAGTATTGAGCAAGCACATGAGAAATGCCAAAATGAAATGAATATATATATATATATATATATATATATATATATATATAGCAATTTTATGAAATTAAGCAAAGTTGGTTGTTTTCCCAGTTTGAGCCAACTAAAAAGATCTCACTTCTCTGGATCAATTCCCCCCTCCTCTTTACGATGTGGCATTACACAATGAGTTAGCAATACAGCTCAGTAATTAGATTTTTCAAAGTAGAAATATGTAGGGGAGGAAAGCAAGCTGAATATTAAACCTTCATCCCGCTTTTCAGTATGGAGCTAAAACTTGGTCTTCTGAGGTCACCTCGAAAATAGTCCATTCTTCCTGCTGGCATCAATTTCCTAGATCAATTAAATTTAATATAGCCCATTATTCCCTGCAAAACTTCCACTCCTCCTTCTAAGCTCCTTGCTAAGAATTGTTAAAATGAGGTTTTGCCTTCATCAAATCACCAAGGAGATGAGTAATAGAAAAATGAGAAAAACTAAACAAAAGCTTCCATTAAACTCGTCCTCTCAATTTTGCCTTCCTTCTTGATAACACTATTTTATAAAGGCAGTCTGAAGCCAGGTACAAACCCTAAACATTTTAAGGGAATCCAATAGAGACTCTCCTCTGAACACTTAGCAAAACCTGAATATGTCGCTTATGGCAAGGCTTGCCCCCTGTTCTTTGTTTCTAGAAATGGTCCCTTATTTGAATTTATTTAACAAAATTTATATACCACTTGATTCTATAATTGAGATCTGGCTTGCTAGCATGGCTCAGCTAGAAGCTAGGCCTTTATGGAAGTGGCTCCTGAACTTTGAAACGTTCGCTCTGAGACAATGATGAAACTTTGGATGATTTTTTTTCCCTTATACTTGTTAGTTGTATTTACTGTTCAACATTGGTTTTATGCTCTTCGTGACCGCTACTTGGGGAAAAAACAATTTATAAATATCTATTTATCCATATCTACTTTAGTAACTTTGTAACGGCAGGAGTGCAATTACATAAGAAATTCAGGGCAAATTCTGAAGTTGGCATCTTTCGAGCCCAAATCCTTATTAAACAGAAAAAAGGGGAAACTATGTTTTGTTAATCTCTTTTGTGAAATTCAAATCATGTTTATACCTTAGGGAAAAGGCCAGAGGCTAAGATTGCAGGCATGAGCTTGGAGACGATTAACCTACTTTACATTGCTCTTGCTACATTGCATTCAGTTAATCATTAATTTTTACCGCAGTTTCTTTAACAATTAGGCAAAATCAGTGTTTATCTGCTTGCTATATTTAGAATATGAAGCTAAGCACTGTTTTCTGTTCACATTTCCAACAGGATATTTCATATGTCAAGTCCTGGAAGTTCAGTTAGCAAGCAAAACGCATAATTGTGGTTCCAGTGACTTTGACTGATGAGCTACATCTTCCTTGCTGTTAAGTCTTCTGTTAACATTCATGTTTAAGGAGTAGGTGTGGATATGAGCAGCAAATGGGTCTTTGCCCCCATTCAGCTTCACAGCCAGACAGGGATTCCCTCCCGCCCCGTCCAAAACCTCTTTATGTCCTTAAATCTTTCTAATCTACTGATAACTAATATATGGGAAATGACACTTATCCTGGAGTGTAACCTACACAGGGTGGCCTAAGTGGAATGGAAACTATTTTCATTCTGTTTCAAATCAGGCAGCCACTGTGCTGCAGCATAAATGGAAGGGTTTCCAGTGCACGCTCAGACTACATTTAGCATGGGAAAATGTCCTATTCTTGTCGAAAAGTTGGACCAATTCCTTCTTGGCATGTTAGAAATTCTGCATGGTGCTCCTGGGGCAAAGACTACAGGGTAGCACAGAGGTCATTGGCCACTAGCTCCTAGCTCCCAGCCCTAGTTAGCAAAGGGAATAGTCAGGAATGTTGGAAGTTGTAGTCTAGCAGCACCTATAGGATACCATGTTGGCTACCCCTGGGTAGTTCCTTCACTGGCAGCATTTTGTATGCAGATCAGAGCTCCACAGAGCTCTGGGTTGTGCCTAGGATGAGGGAGGGAGGGAGGGAGGGAGGGAGGGAGGGAGGGAGGGAGGAAGGAAGGAAGGAAGGAAGGAAGGAAGGAAGGAAGGATCTGGCCCTGATCTGGCCACAGTGATCCATGCGACGGTCACTTCCAGGCTTGATTATTGTAACTCGCTCTACGCAGGGCTGCCCTTGAGGCTGCCCTAGAAACTCCAGCAGGTGCAGAATGCCGTGGCGAGGCTCTTTATGGGGTTCTTGCAGTGGGATCACATTCATCCAGTGCTTTACCAGCTGCACTGGCTCCCGGTGGAGTACGGGGTCAGGTTTAAGGTGCTGGTTTTGACCTTTAAAGCTCTATGCGGCCTAGGACCCTCGTACCTACGGGACCACCTCTCCTGGTATGCCCCGCGGAGGACCTTAAGGTCCACAAATGACAACACCTTGGAGGTCCCAAGTCGCAAGGTGGTTAGATTGGTCTCAACTAGGGCCAGGGCCTTTTCAGTACTGGCCCTGACTTGATGGAATGCTCTATCACAAGAGACCAGGGCCCAGCGGGACTTGACATCTTTCCGCAGGGCCTGCAAGACAGCTGTTCTGCCTGGCCTTTGGTTTGGACTCATTCTGACCCTTATGTTTCCCTCCCCTTATGGTTTTGATCTATGAGCTACTTTTAAAATGAGGCTGCATTTTAAATTATATTTTAACCTGTATTTTAATTTTTTTTTATTTTATTGTAATTTTACTGGTGTTAGCCACCATGAGCCCGGCTCTGGCTGGGGAGGGTGGGGTATAAATAAATTATTATTATTATTATTATTATTATTATTATTATTATTATTAGATAAAGAATCTTTATGTTTGCTTGATGTATATGTATATATTCATATGCGGTGTTGCTTTTTTCTTATATAGAATTATAGAGCTGGAAGAGTCCCCAAGAACCATCTAGTTTGACCACTTGCAATGCAGGAATCTGAACACAAAGTCCCCCATCCAACTTGAAACCATACTGGAACCTGCTTAGCCTTGTGATTATGCTAGCTGTTTTATCGCTGCACCGCATGCTACACAGATTGATCCAACCAAGGAGTAGCTCCTAAAACAAGTGTGAATTTATTTGTCGTTAAGGGTGTATGATGGGGTTTTAGGGGAAGGGTGGGGGACACTTTGCACACTTTTTGGGGTAGTTTGTCCACTTTTGGTCCCCACCCTGCACTCAGCTCTCACCTAGAAGCTCCTAGAAGCTGTCAGCATGCGACAGCAGCCACACTCTGAGAAACGGCTTTGACTGCCTGGCAAAATCAGGTAAGGGTAGCTGATGGGTCCTCAAACCCTCAGTGAGTTAGGAACTTCCTCTGCATGCAAAGACAGGCTTTGGCATCCGGGGACCCACAGGTTGAGAAACACTGCTCTAGAGCAGTGTTTCCCAACCTTGTGCCGCCAGCTGTTTTTGGAATACAATTCCCATCATCCCTTGCCACTGGTCTTGCTAGTCAGGGATGATGGGAGTTGTAGTTCAAAGACAGCTGGAGGCACAAGGTTGGGAAACACTGCTCTAGAGGAAAGTGAGAGGCAGGTGGGTCTCATTAACCTGGGAAGGTAGCCCATCTAGGAGAAGGAAAATTCTTATCCTAAACCTCCACTGCTTTGCAGGATATCTTCAGGAGAAGAAAAGGCTAAACCCTACACAAAACTGGAGTGCAATCCCTAAGATGGTTGGATAGTGCTTTGTACGCCTCCTTCTGGCAACTCTTGAAGCCAAGCTGGTGCCATATTTATTGCTCTGCCTTCCTTTGGACCACACCAGCAAGGTCAGGAGGGAGATACTGCCATCTGGGCAGAATCTACCAACTTGTGCACTTTGCTGCTGCTAACACAGCGACAGACGGATGCTGCCCAACTTTGTAGTTATATCTGTATTTCTTGTCTGCAGTTTGTTGGAGGTAGAGTTATCAATGGCTAATCAAATTTTGGTGACCCCAAGCTCTATTAGTGTTTTTAATATAGCTTTTCTATAAGAAACGCTAACTACTATATTGGCAGGGACCGGAAGGGTTCTGAAAAGTGTGGGGCAAAGGCAGGAGACCAGGGGAGTGACCCAGGAGAGGAGAGGAGAGGAGATCAGTGATTAGAGTTTGGTGCCACCCATGAGGCAGGAGCCAGTGCAGGGGGAGGAGGAAGAGTCAGGGCAGTCCGAGGAGGAGGACAGCATCTAGGATGTGGCTGAAAATAAAAGGCTGTTCTGCCAACAGATGGGTCAGTAGCTTTTTTTGTCAATAAAGACTTAACTATCAGACATAGGCCTTCCTCAGGTGTGGTAGGCCAGGACACATTCCCACAAAATGTACTCATTCTTATGATTAGTCCCTCATGTGGACACAAAGATTGAAAAAAAATGGCATATTTAGTTTATGATGAGGAGAAGATGGTGAAATGCAAACAGGGGACACAGAAAGGGCTGAACTCCTCAATGCCTTCTTTGCCTCAGTCTTCTCCGATAAAGAAAACAATGCCTGAAGAATTTGGAGCAAATGATTCAGCAGAGGAAACACAGCCCAGAATAACTAAGGAGATAGTTTAGATGGGTAGTTTAGATGTATTCAAGTCTCCAGGGCCAGATGAACTGCATCCAAGAGTATTAAAAGAACTGGCAGATGTGATCTCAGAACCACTGGCGGTCATCTTTGAGAATTCCTGGAGAACAGGCGAAGTCTCGGCAGACTGGAGGAGGGCAAATGTTGTCCCTATTTTCAAACAGGGGGAAAGAGAGGACCCAAATAATTACTGGCCAGTCAGTCTGACATCAATACCAGGGAAGATTCTGGAGCAGATCATTAAGCAAACAGTCTGTGAGCACCTAGAAAGGAATGCTGTGATCACCAATAGTCAGCATGGATTTCTGAAAAATAAGTCATGTCAGACTAACCTGTTCTCGTTTTTTGACAGAATTACAAGCCTGGTAGATGAAGGGAACGCAGTGGATGTAGCCTACCTTGATTTCAGCAAGGCATTTGACAAGGTGCCCCATGATATTCTTGTAAAGAAGCTGGTAAAATGCGGTCTTGACTATGCTACCACTCAGTGGATTTGTAACTGGCTGACTGACCGAACCCAAAGGGTGCTCATCAATGGTTCCTCTTCATCCTGGAGAAGAGTGACTAGTGGGGTGCCACAGGGTTCTGTCTTCGGCCCGGTCTTACTTATTCAACATCTTTATCAACGACTTGGATGATGGACACAAGGGCATCCTGATCAAATTTGCAGATGACACCAAACTGGGAGGGGTGGCTAACACCCCAGAGGACAGGATCACACTTCAAAACGACCTTGACAGATTAGAGAACTGGGCCAAAACAAACAAGATGAATTTTAACAGGGAGAAATGTAAAGTATTGCACTTGGACAAAAAAAAATTAGAGGCATAAATACAAGATGGGTGACACCTGGCTTGAGAGCAGTACATGTAAAAAGGATCTAGGAGTCTTGGTTGACCACAAACTTGACATGAGCCAACAGTGTGACGCGGCAGCTAAAAAAGCCAATGCAATTCTGGGCTGCATCAATAGGAGTATAGCATCTAGGTCAAGGGAAGTAATAGTGCCACTGTATTCTGCTCTGGTCAGACCTCACCTGGAGTACTGTGTCCAGTTCTGGGCACTACAGTTCAAGAAGGACACTGACAAACTGGAACGTGTCCAGAGGAGGGCAACCAAAATGGTCAAAGGCCTGGAAACGATGCCTTATGAGGAACGGCTAAGGGAGCTGGGCATGTTTAGCCTGGAGAAGAGGAGGTTAAGGGGTGATATGATAGCCATGTTCAAATATATAAAAGGATGTCACATAGAGGAGGGAGAAAGGTTGTTTTCTGCTGCTCCAGAGAAGCGGACATGGAGCAATGGATCCAAACTACAAGAAAGAAGATTCCACCTAAACATTAGGAAGAACTTCCTGACAGTAAGAGCTGTTCGACATGGAATTTGCTGCCAAGGAGTGTGGTGGAGTCTCCTTCTTTAGAGGTCTTTAAGCAGAGACTTGACAACCATATGTCAGGAGTGCTCTGATGGTGTTTCCTGCTTGGCAGGGGGTTGGACTTGATGGCCCTTGTGGTCTCTTCCAACTCTATGATTCTATGATTCTATGATCTAATGGAAACCCAGACAAAAGCAGAATATATTCTAAAGGGTTTTAGCTCTCTCTTATGGCAGATCTGATTTATAATTCATTTCTCAGTTATGAGCCTTTTGCTTTGTAAAGGAAACCTGACGATAATCCTTGGCATATGAAGCAAAGTAATAAATTGATATTGCAACATCTCCGCTGATGAGAAACAGCCCAGCTCCATTCTCATTAAAAATTAAAAGGGGACTGAAATGGGACTTTAATCTTAAGATTTTGATAATGCAAAAGAAGTAAATATAAGGACAATCAAAATACTTGCCGGCATAATACAGTGGTGCCTCGCAAGACGAAAATAATCCGTTCTGCGATTCTCTTCGTCTAGTGGTTTTTTCGTCTTGCGAAGCAAGCCCATTGACGGCTTAGCGGATTAGCGCTATTAGCGGCTTAGCGGCTTTTAGCGGCTTATCAGCTTAGCGGATAAGCAGATAAGCGGCTTAGCGGCTTAGAAAAAGGGGGGGAAGGAAAAAAAAGTCGGAAAAACTCGCAAGACATTTCGTCTTGCGAAGCAAGCCCATAGGGAAATTCGTTTTGCGAATCGCCTCCAAAACGGAAAACCCTTTCGTCTAGCGGGTTTTCCGTCTTGCGAGGCGTTCGTCTTGCGGGGCACCACTGCAAAATGCAAGGTCTTCCTCCACTCAAAAGGATTTTGGATTAATTTTTGTGAGTGTCAGAAAATAGGTATATATTTCACCTTATTTTGAGCATATACACAAAAATTTGACTTGAACTTAGATTTTTCAAACATTCACTATATTTGTCTGGAATGACCATTCAGGTATGCTGACAATGTAAATAAACTACAGTCAGTCATGCATATCAAATAATGGAAAACAGATGTGGGTTTTGAATTTTGACTCTTATTTAGATTCTGAAACCTCTGGCGGAAGCTTGTAATTTGGGTAAGGGCCAAAGCGCAGTTGCAGAGTACCAGCTGTGCATGCAGAAAGTCCCAGGCTCAGTCATTAGCAGTTAGTGTAGACAGTATTGAATGGAACAATGGTCCGGCTCAGTATAAGGCAGCTACCCATCTTCCTATGATGCTTGTATTCTGAACGTGCTGTTGGTGACAACTGAACGTGCAACCACTACCACCATCAAAACAATACCCTTTCCCTGGAATATTTGGCTGAACAGTGCAGTTCCACCAAAAACCTCCTGATAACTGAAAATATGCTATGCCTGCACCATTGCCATGGTTACAATATATGCTTTGTTGAGTTAGAGTTCTCTATTCGCCTAGTATCTGCTTTCTCCTGATACAATGCTGTCTCCAGCTTTTGGAAGGCTCTTGGGTTGTGGGCCTCTGTGTACCAGGGCTTCCTTACTCCTCTGCAAGGCACTGCTGCCCCTCACACAGCTACAATTCTCAGAGTGGCTTAGCAATCGATCTCAGGGAATTCTTTCTAGCTATATTTTTTCCCACCAGGACTGAGGTGACAAAGGGAAGAGAGGAAGTGGGTCCTCTTTTTCTTAAAGTACTAGAATTTGGTTTGGATAAGTAAGAAGTCCATGGGACGCAGGTGGCGCTGTGGGTTAAAGCCTCAGTGCCTAGGGCTTGTCGATCGAAAGGTCGGCGGTTCGAATCCCTGCGGCGGGGTGCGCTCCCGCTGCTCGGTCCCAGCGCCTGCCAACCTAGCAGTTCGAAAGCACCTCCGGGTGCAAGTAGATAAATAGGGACCGCTTACCAGCGGGAAGGTAAACGGTGTTTCCGTGTGCGGCTCTGGCTCTGGCTCTGGCCAGAGCAGCGATGTCACGCTGGCCACGTGACCCGGAAGTGTCTCCGGACAGCGCTGGCCCCTGGCCTCTTAAGTGAGATGGGCGCACAACCCCAGAGTCTGTCAAGACTGGCCCATACGGGCAGGGGTACCTTTACCTTTTTTAAGTAAGAAGTCCACAAAAGTTTGTGGTTTGTCTTGTAATAGACTATAAAACGGCCTCGGTCCACTCCTTGTGCAGCCAAGCTTTAAATGAGTAATTGACAAAAAAACGACTGGAGCGGTTAAAAGAACTAAAGGGCCATAAATTCTTTGTTAGGAGACGATAGATTGCTTAATATGGTACATGATTAGTTTGGAAGCATGCCATGTTTATATCATAGCTGAAATCAAGGTGTAAATGAGGCCCCATAGAGTGAGGCCAATGGCAACGATGGGTCTGTTGTGCCATGGAAAAGAAAGTTGCGCCATCTTTACAACTGCTGTAAGGAGTCTTGGCTTTGTCCAGGGCAAGTTGGGGCTTTCTCACTGATACTGTTGTATTTTTGTGCAAATGCTGGGAAAAAAGACCCAGTGGTTGCATCAGCAGAATGTCAACTGTGCAACCAATATTTTGCACACACCCTGATCAGCTGCCCAAACAATGGGAGCCATACATGGGAAAGGGGGGAGGGGGGAACACCAGAAATCAAGCAGAGGGATCTTGAACCACCAGAACGGCCACTGGATCTCCCCCCCCCGCCCAATTTACAGGTAATTCCTCTGCAAATAGTAGCCTTCAGGCCTTCTTAACCACCCCGAGAGGGATGTGAAATGGAATTAGCGATGGGAGAGAAATTAGATTCAATTCAAATACACAGGCAAACCAAACCTAAGCTGCACTTCTAAAAACAATACGTAAAACAATATGTGTATTGTCATTCCCCAGCCAAGTAATGGATGCAAAAATGTACACACAGGGGTAAACTGTGAAAAAGTGTGTGTGTGTGTGTGTGTGTGTGTGTGTGTGAAATAACATGCACCATGCATTGTATTAGTGGAAATTGCTTTGCAGGAAAAGTGAGGATTGGGCAAAATTGCATAGAAACGTGTGTACACAAGGAGAAATTTGCACTAAAATGCGGATGAATTTTCATGAGTTGTTTTTTTAATATAAAAATGCAGATAGATGTGGCAGTGTGGAGAAATGAACCCAAGCCTAGAAAACTGAGAAAACGGAGAGAAACCAAAGTTGACAGATTCACCCGTGGCTAGTAGGATATAGGGGGCTGCAAGAACAAGGAGTGGGGAGGGAAAGAAAACAAAGATCAGTTGTGCAAGCTGTCTTCCATGCATGCAACTTTTCACACACCCTTGTTCTTTGCAGTGTCTCTATCCACCAGTTAATTAAGTATACCCCTCATTTCCAAGCAAATGGCCCCCACAATGTGACTGCCCTAATCTTCCTGCAGGCCCTGGTGGACACTAACTTGCACCTTATCTGACAGCGGAAACCTTCTCCCCCCTGTTTTAGCTACATAATAATGCAGGCTGCTTAGTAGTAGCCTTTGAGGATTTAAATTTATAAACCGCAGGAAGATATCTCTTTGCATAAAAGAGTTGACACAATGCTTCTCTCCTGCTTTACTCTGGCATTCTATTTTATACAATTCCTAGCGGGGTGGGGGGTATATTTTGGGGGATGGGGTGGGGGACCTCGAGCGTGTTGATCAGTCGTGCATTGTGATTTGGAAAGATTGAAAGCCTGTGTGCCTACTCAACTATAATACTATATCCCCATCGTGAATTATTACTTCTTTCCAGCAAGGAAGAATTACTATACATAATGCATATAAATAGCCTCGTGTGGAATTTTGTTGGGAACAAAGGAACGGTAAGGTATTCATGAGAAATGCTAGACTGTTCCGGTTCAGAAAGTTGCTGCGCATTGGTCCTAGGGAACGAGAAATACAAGTGGATAACAAGGCAGCATCCCTTTTCCTAAAGTTATTGCCAAGGCATTGATACTCTGGTGTACTTATTCTGGGCACCACTTGCCTCTGAGCATCTACAGAAAAATATTTCGAGTGACTGCTTGCCCAAGCTCCCTGCTACCCGATAGGTGCATTGCTGTGTTACCCGAGAACGTTCTGACTGAGGGGCGTAGGTCTGTTTCCAAATGTGGAGCTGGCGGGACATTCTTGCGGGTGGTGTGGTGTCAGGGATGACTGGTCACTGGGGAATGGTGGCTGGGTCCTGAGCAGGGAAGCAGGGGGTTTGGAGACTGACTTGGGAGAAGGGATCAGTGATCTGGAGGAACCTGTAGCAGCTGTGAGATGAGAGTCAGAGGCAAGAGAAGCTGCAGGATTGGATCGAAGAACAGGGGCAGGAGAAGAGAGAGAGAGATCAGTCAGGCTAGTGCAAAGGCAAGGGCTCCCACACCTCCTCCTCCTCTTCTTCCTCCTGCTCCCACCTCTCCTGCTCCATTGTCTCCCAGGACCAGGATAGGATTGAAGTGGGAGAAGCAGAAACAGGTCACAAACAGGTAGGCCCTCTGCCTGCTTGTGTGCAGAATGGAGAGCATAGCTGTCAACTTTCAGATTTGAAAATAAGGGACCAGCAGCCTCAAAAATAAGGGATCAGCAGCCTCACCTGTCCCAGGGAGCCTTGAAAATAAGGGATCAGCAGCCTCACCTGTTCCGGTGACAGTCTATGGGATATCTAACAATCCGGGATAGCAGTGGGAAACGGCACTGGAATAAGGGAATTTCCCGCAAATAAAAGGGAAGGTTGACAGCTATGGCGGAGAGGTCAGAGGTGGGGGGGGGGGGCTTCTCTGTTGTGGCAGCTGCCTCATCAGATGTACACCCAGGAGTAGCTGAGAAACAAAGAACTGTTGGACATGCCTTTTCCTAATTTGTTAAGTGTACTTTTGACACTAAAGAGTCAAATCCTCACTCTGGACACTCCTTGCCTTACAGGTGGAGGTCAGTCCCATGGGATCCTCCTGCTCCAGCTTGTCCACTCTCCTCTCCTGGCTGAGGCTCTTGTCCATTGCTAAGGATGGAGCAGGACAAGTTGCCAGTGGCACTGCCTCCCCAACCTCTACAGGCAAAAGGGTGAAGCCTCTGTCCACCCTCCTGGGCCAACCCCTGCCAAGGGCACCCTCCATGCCATCCTCCTCCACTGATAGCTAATCTAACAGCAGCTGCCACTCCTGCCAGTTGGGATCATGGGGTGCACAACAGAGACTGTGCAAAATAAGAGTGGATGTATTACTTCCCATGATTTACAGAGAGGCTGTGGGTTAGAGAACTAGCTCTGCAGGCAAATCCCTTGCCTTGCCAGAAATCCTGGACAGCTGCTGCCAGTCAGTGTAGACAATACTGAGCTAGATGGGCCGTTGGTCTGATTCAGCATAAGGCAGCTTCCTAGGATTCCTTTAAATCTGGACACAATGCAGCCTAGAACTGACTTAGCTTTTTAGCAGCTGCAATGCACTATTGGCTCATGCTGGGCGTATGATCAACTGAGATGCCTATATCCTTTTCATATGCTTCACCATCCACTGAAACACACACACACACACACACACACACACACACACACACTATGGGGTGCCTCAGTACAGGATTTTACATTTATCTCTCTTTAATTTTATCTTGTTGGTGCGGTTCAGTGCTCCAACCTGTCAAGATGGTTTTGATCGTGTCTTCGGTGATGGTGTTAGCTATTCTTCCCAGCTTCATGCCATCTGTGAATCTGACTGGCATCCTTTCCGAGGCATCATCAAAGTCATTTATAAAAACCTTATGCAACTTTTTTGATACTCTACTTGTGAAATAATACCCGCTGAACCCCATGAGGCTTACTCCCAGGTAAGCTGCAGTCTGGATCCAATAAAATCAGTGCCAAACATGTAAATAAACCAAGCTATAGACTAGAATGGAGAACAATGCCCAATGACTACTTAAGTGAACTGGAATTTGAATCCAGCTTTCAAGGATTCACTTCCAGTCTTCAGCCCACTGGACTGCACCAAGAACTAGGCAGGAGAGTGAGGAATGAGTATCCCTGGCAGATTGAGAACATGATGGAGCTCAGGGGCAGCTGACATGGACCACAACTCCCACAACCTACAATAATCTTGGAAGATGGAGCAAGCTTGTTTTCTGCTGCTTCAGAGGTAAGGACCCCTGGAGATATTTTCCAACTCTACAATTCTATCCATTACCATTCTATCCTTGACTCTTGACCCATGTGGGCTGGTGGGAGTTGGAATCCAAAACATCTGGAAGGTACCAGGTAAATCATCCCACTTATAGACCATTTGCTAGTGAAAGGAAACTGCAAAGCTAAACCCTCCAAAACTTTGGCAGGGGAAACAGGAAGGCTGTAGGACAGGGAGCTGAAGAAGCACAGGTCCTAATGAGGCATTAGCCTTTATCCAATGTACCTGTATGGAAAGAGGTGGGATTGAAGCACCCAACCCAGGTATGTTTGTCCTAGATTATCTACACCATCGCTATGAAAAGTGCTATTCCGCTGATGAGAAGAGGTGCGAAGAAGAGGCAGGAGTGAAATTCAAAATAATTGGCTAGTATTTTAATCTGGGAAGAAAGAGAGAAAGAGAGAGAGAGAGAGAGAGAGAGAGAGAGAGAGAGAGAGAGAGTTGAGTGGCCGAGGTGCAATGTGAAAAAAAACAAGCTTCCCCCATCAAATTGAAATCCCCAGCCAAAACTTCACCCCGCGAGGATCTAGCACATTTTCATTCCTGAGCACATCTTTGTACAGGTGTTAAACAATCTCCCTTTTTAGCGCAAGAGATGGGAGATCAGAGAGGAAGCAATCATGTTGACAGGCATGCTCAGCCACAGGTGAGACTAGACCAAAATAACTTTCTTCAAATGATGTTTGTCAGTGTGCTCCTTACTTCTATTAAATTTGCATTTTATTGCCTTTAATAGCGATCCAATAACAGGCTCTCTTCTAGAAACAACAATATCAATCTGGGTTTATTATTTATGAAGCGCCTCAGAGATCTGAGGTGCTGCGCCATAATTAAGTTTTAAAAGAAGAAACTCTGCCTACGGGCTCTGCGACCTTAACAGACAAATGCAACAAGGGGAGGAGCAGGGAAATGAGATGGAAGGGGGACAGGGAGAAGAAGGAAAAGAAGGAAAAGAAGAGCTCAGAGGTTAAAACCTTGGGAGAGGGGAGCCACATTCACAGAGACCATCTAAAAATCAACAAGGAGAGGGAGTGGTGTAAACAACAGGGACAGAAATAGGCAGAAGAGAAGCAGCAGCTCAAAGGAGATATTAGTGATCCTTCAGCCATCATTTTTTTAGTGTGGACTCATGATTTGTGTTCATGTTGCTTCAAGGGCAATCCTGCTATCGAGGCTGCTTGCAAATGAGAAAATGTTGGGGGCGGTCACATGGCTTCCTTTCCAGTCAGTGCACACCCTGTAACTTCCTGCTGAATCTCCATAACTTTTTATACCGCAAATGTTCCAGGGGCTTGTTTTTGCCTCGCTTTGGCTGTGCTGTAGCCTCTCCAGGCAGCAATAATGTGATTTTGGCATTGGGGAAAGCATCGCAGAACAAGCTGAATCAGAATTAATCCACCATTAAGGCACTGTGATTGTTGTCAACACCATGTTGCTGAAGACACCAGCAATAAAACACCTGTCTGGAGAGGCTGTGTGTGAAGATGATAAGAATAAAGAGAAAGAAGAAAAGATAAGGAAGAAAGGGCTAAAAAGGGGAAACTTCTCCCAAGACAAAAGGACCAACCTGAACAGAGGAAGCTCACGTTCTACCTATGAGAGAAACGTATTTTATTTGTACAAAAATTATCCACCCCGAGTCATGTATTCAGGACTTTCTGGGACACTTCCTCCCAACTGAAATCAGACAGGCAGGTTGTTGGACTACACTTCCCATTATGCCTGACCATTTGCCATGCTGGATGGGGCTGATGGGAAATGGAGTCCAACAACTTCGGGAGGGTACCACATTGGCTATCACTGAAGGATACGATGAAGCTGAACAAAAGGCTAACTAGAGAGAAGAGAATTGATCAACTGAGAAAAGAGACAAAGAGTAAACCATGCCGCTAAACTCCGGCTCCCATAAACCCCCAACACTATAGCCAATGATGAGGGATGCTGAGGATTGTGGTTCAGCATTTGGAGGTTCCCCCTCCCCTGGAATAAATCAGAACTTTGCAGGAAGTGGACAGCAAATAAATAAATAAATAAATAAATAAATAAATAAATAAATAATAGAAGAAAAATATTTCTTGCAATATTGAAAAATTGAACTGCGAAGACTTTGCAGCAGTTCAAACAAAAATAGAAGAAAGTAAGATGTGGAGACAGACTTTCTCAGGTGTAGTCTAAGTGGTTTTGACATATATTCATTGGATCTCAAAGCATTTGTTTTTCAGGCAGAGTGTGGCCTGGTTTGCATGGCACAGCAAGCCAAACTAGGCTTACTGGAACCATGTAAATGGGTAGGACTTTGAAGATGACCTCACAGCTGCTTTGCTCCTATCTGATCTTTTTGCTCCTGCACTGTGCTGAGCTAACCCAGACGCTCTTCTTGTGCACTTTCCATTTCTTCTGAAAGAGTGAATGTATGATAAGCAGCAAGGTTATCCTCGAAGATAGCACACCATTCACTCCTGAGGCTATTGGGTGATCCACCGTTCCTAACCATTTGGTTACGTGTGCCATTTCCTGATTTCTTCACAATCAGGTATGGTCTCAAAATAAGATTCCGGCCTTCAGAAAATGCCCCCCCCCCCCCCCCACGGAAGCACCATGTACTATCACAGAGCAGGGCTGCTTCCCTATTAATTAATCTATCCTATTAACTTCAATGGGATGAAGTGACCTCATAGTCTTGTCCATTGTGCTGCAAGGGTATAACTGAATTTATTTGGCTTTATTGCCGTTTATAACAAAGAATACATGGTCCCTGTGTAATGCTCTCCCCCCCCCCCATGTATTTCAGATGAGGCACACACAAACAAAAAAATAGGTTTAAGACTCCACTTACACAGATCATTTGAAGCACAGCTAGACAATTCAGTGGCACTTAATCTGCATTCTAAAAGATGTATGCATTTTATGACACATCACTCCTTAAAAGCATCTTAATACTTCCAGTCTTAACTGTAGCATATTACTCATTTTCATTTGCCTGGGTTTTTCTTATTATTATTGTAACTCTTTTTGTTCCCCTGTTTGCATTTTTTCCCTTCTCTTCCTCTTCTTTTTTATATTTCTGCCTTTGCAGGCATTCTATCATACGGCAGCCTCAGTACCTTGCTGTTTGCTTCCACCCCTTGGGGAGAACTAAAGCAAAGCGCTCAGGACAGGTTCAAAGTAATATCTTGTCGTATTACCCTGTACCATTACAAATGTACTGCTTGTGCAAGTCATCTCACCGCTCCACTCCCAAGTTACCCTATGCCATTAAAACAGTGACCCTGTAGCCTGAAAGCAAGCACAACTATGTTTCTCCCGCCCGGGACAGTGCTCACATGTTTTTCTCTCTCTGACCCCCCCCCCTTTTTTGGCTGAAACCGTGGCTTTTATTTCCAAAGACCAGCAGAACATGCATGTTAAGAGTTTAACTGTTCTAGATTTTTATAAGACAGTCCTCTGAAGTGCTTCTAAAACAGAAAAGTTGATGTGCATAGCTCAGAAGCAGAGCACATGTTTTGTATGAAGAAGATCCCAGTTCATAGAATCACAGAATTGTAGAACTGCAGAGTTGGAAGGGACCCCAAGCGTCACCTTATCCAACCCCCAGCAACGCAGGAATCTCAGCTAAAGCGTACCTTTTGACATCTCTAATTAGGAAGCACAAGCTCTTAAGACCTTTGTAGCACTTCAGTGCTCTCCCCTGGGAGGTCTACCTGCTGCCAACTGTGTCATAATTTCAGCACTAGGTGAATATCTATTTGTTTTCCTGGGCATCTGAGCAGCACCAATGGTTGAAGGATTATATTCCAACTAACAAAGGATGCGGGTGGCGCTGTGGGTTAAACCACAGAGCCTAGGGCTTGCCAATCAGAAGGTTGGCGGTTCGAATCCCCGTGCCGGGTGAGCTCCTGTTGCTCGGTCCCTGCTCCTGCCAACCTATCAGTTCGAAAGCACATCAAAGTGCAAGTAGGTAAGGTAAATGGTGTTTCCGTGCGCTGCTCTGGTTCGCCAGAAGCGGCTTAGTCATGCTGGCTACATGACCCGGAAGCTGTACGTCGGCTCCCTCGGCCAATAAAGAGAGATGAGTGCTGCAACCCCAGAGTCATCCACAACTGGACCTAATGGTCAGGGGTCCCTTTACCTTTATGTTTCTAACATGCCTATTTGTTTTTATTATTGCATTTTTACTGTGGGTGTAAATTGCTTCCAGACTTTACGTACTGGGAAGCAATACATTAATTTAACAAACCTAATCCTAAATTTTAGTACGGCACAGTTATTAGTGTTTGAGTGACGCAAACCTCTCTTCTTTTTGCAAATGGCATACTGAGTCCAGAAGATCTTGCGTGCAAGCCCAGTTAATGCTTTGCTATCCATGCAGGAAATATTGGGTGGTATTCAACCACGTTTTACTCAGTGTAGTCCCATTGACGTTAACAGACCCAACTGAGTCACGCTAATCAATTCCAATGGGTCTACTTTGAGTAAAACTTAGCTGACTATTACACTAAATATGTGCCATGTACTTTTGTTACTTTCTTTTAAAGTGGCATCATATTGATCATTCAAAGTCTTCTATCCTCTTTGCCTTTTTCCACTTGGCAAGACTCCAGCAGTCAGGAAAGAAAACCACTTATTGATTGCTTGTTCCTGAACGCATGACCTGGCTCTTTGTGCTACTAGATGTCACAATGCTCCTTTTACTCTAGAACACATAGTCACCCATTTCATCCTGGATTATTTACTGATGAGAACCTGAAGGAAGCACAGGATAAAATGAATGTTTTCCACCATCAGTTTTGATCAACACGCCTCCACTGCCATCATTAGCAAAAATGTTGAATATTGCAAGACTGAATGGGTTGCATCCCACTCCTGTTACAAGATTGCCTGAGATGGCTGGTATTACAAATATAATGACACAAAAGTGGAGTGGAAGCCACCTAAATGGAGCTGATATCTGTAATAATTGGTACTGGCACAAATGTCAGTCCACTGCCAACCCGATATAAAGTTGCATCGGTGGCTGAATGCTGACTATTCAGTCTGCAAAGAAATTTTCTGTTCACTCTAATTAAACTGGATAAAGAAATTCATGAGCTGTTTCTGGATCATTGCTTCTCTTACTTTAATGGAAATCAATGAAAAATAAGTAGGCTTTCTGAAGAGGAAGTGAAAGTGCATTCTCAGGCACAGGGAAAACAAAGCATGACCATTGTTCAATTGGACTGGAAGGTATCGGTATAAATACACATGATGTAGAGGGTTGTTAAAGCCACCAAACTCTGCATGGTGTTTGGGTGACATTTGAGTGGCAACTATATTCGGAATACTTGGCCTTATCTTAGTTGCACGTGGCTGTCTTTTTATTTAGGTATTTCTGGGACTGTAAAAAAATGAGCTGTGTCTGCACTCGTTTGAAATGAGCTCTCTCATTTAATGTTCGTTTATGCAGCTATAGTAATGGAAAAATAGCACTCGGTGTTGCATTATCCTGAGTCCAGTCCATTAATACTAAGAAAATTAGAAGAGCCCAACTGCCTCGGGCTATTGAACTCAGGTCCTGTTTCCAGGTTTCTCATCAGCATCTGGTTGCTGGATTAGATGGGCCTGTGGTCTGATCCAGAAGTGCTCTTCTTATGCAGTTAAAAATATATAACTTATTCTGAACAATAAATAATCATAACCTCAACGTGGGTCTTGCTGTCACACATTTTCATAACTTAAGTTTTATACACTTTTAAAATCCTTTCTCAGTCTTTTATTTAACAACTACACCGCCATCAACAAATTGATTGAATGTATAAGCTGTTCTGAGCCCACATAATAGGCTTTTTATCTATATAATTTCCCCCTGCAAGGTGTCTGCCACAGGATGCAAACCACATGAATAAAACATGGAAGCGTTGGCTTCACTGAGATGTAGACCTGTAGATTGGTGGTGGTTAAAGATATCAACACTGAATTTGTTTGCCAGCCCCATGGAAAATCTTCCTGTGGAAGAGTTGAATGTTGGGTTTCATCCTAAGAGCCTGGTGTGCCAATATTTACACACACACACACACACACACACACGGTCTGCCAATGAGTGAATGATACCTCATATGCCACTGTACATACATGAACCTTCAAGAGAATTTCATCTGGCAGGACATGCAACAAACTTCCAGTTGAACTAGACCTCCCAATCACATGACTTATCTGGATTGACCCCTCAGTTTATTTACTTCCCGCCCCCTGCACACACACAGAGCTGCCTTATCACAGAATCATAGAGTTGGTAGGGACCCAAGGGTTGTATAGTCCAACCCCTTGCAATGTCTTGAAGTACTTATTTAAGGAATTCACCTTAAAGAATTCACCTGGATCAGGTGTAAAAGAGAAAGGGAACTTGGCGTTATCAATAATAATAATAATAAATTATTTATACCCCGCCCATCTAGCTGGGTTTCCCCAGCTACTCTGGGCGGCGTTCAACCGAATATAAAAAACAATACAGCGTCAGACATTAAAAACTTCCCTAAACAGGACTGCCTTCAGTTGCCTTTTAACAATGAAATAGTTGTTTATTGCCTTGACATCTGCTGGGAGGGCGTTCCACAGGGCAGATGCCACTACCGAGAAGGCCCTCTGCCTGGTTCCCTGTAACCTCACATCTCGCAGCGAGGGAACCACCAGAAGCCCTCGGTGCTGGACCTCAGTGTCTGGGCTGGACGATGGGGGTGGAGATGCTCCTTCAGTATTCTGACAGCACCATACTCAGAGGACTCTGTCCCAGGAATGAAAAAATGGAAACGCACAGCAGCCTCACAGGACAAATCCCATGGGGTGGAGCAGGCACCTCCCAGCATCAAGACCAGAGTTTGGAACATGCCTTTTAGTCAGGATGTGAAGCACTGTCTAAATGTCAAACCTAGGCAAGTGATTCAGTAGGGAGCCACGGTCAATGGCAACTTTTCCCAATCTGGTGCCCTCCAGATGTTTTGGATTGTGGCTCTCAGCATTCCTGACCATTGGCCATGCTGGCTGGGGCTGATGGGAGCTGTATTTGAAGGATGCCAGGTTGGTCACCAGTAGCAAAATTGACCAAGAAATCTTTGCCGTGCTCCAGCTTCTAAAAATATTATATAAGGACATGACTGAATTTGAGGCTACCATAGCTTTACCCCCCACCCCAACCCAGTCGGTGTAATTTACATAATATGCAAATTAAGAGAGCTAATTACACAATTTGGGTGTGCTAAATTAGCTTGCTTTATTTGCATAATTCCCAGCCAGCATTATCCCTCTTCTTACCACATGCTGAACGCAGCAGGGGAGGGAGCAATAGGAGGTCTTAAGTGTCTCTTACAGCTGCTAGAAGGAAAGGTCTACTCATACCAGGTTTACTCTCAAGCTGTATCCATGTTTTCTGGTGACATTTTGCCCCACCTGTGTACTTCTGCCTTCTATCTCTGGCCTCAAGTCAATGTCTACGAAATTCCAGCACCTCAGCTCCTGGGCTTGGTATCTCGGTTCAAAGCAGTTATTCTCCTCTATGGTGGCCCCTCAGTTATTGAACTCCAAATCCATAGAGGTGCATTTGTCTTCTAGAGTGGCATTTTTCTCACCACCAGTTAAAAGCACACTTGCTTGAGCCTGTGAAGAAGAGTGACTCGGGCTCAGGTTTTTTTTATCCCTGGCCTCCTTTGGAGGAAAGGTGGGGTAAAAATAGAAAACTATAGAAAATTATAGTTTTCCCCATCTCAAACTTGCATGCTGAGGAGGTTGACTGGAGGATATACGATATACGATATCTTTATTGTCATTGTCCCATGCAGAACAATGAAATTGATGGCTCAGTCAGTAGAGCATGAGACTCTTAAT
The DNA here is from genome assembly GCF_951804945.1 of Podarcis cretensis. Lineage (NCBI taxonomy): Eukaryota > Metazoa > Chordata > Lepidosauria > Squamata > Lacertidae > Podarcis > Podarcis cretensis. Next base: position 112,813,524 of record NC_137170.1, on the reverse strand, counting down.
CACATGGGTTCAAGACCCAGATTGGGCAAAAGACTTCTGCATTGCAGGGGGTTGGACTAGACGATCCTTGGGATCTCTTCCAACTCTACAATTTTATGATCCTATATGGCTCCCCACTTGAATGTACACCGTGGCTGGGGGTTGCATTTAAGTCTTGTTAACCCCCCCCTTTTAAAAAAAGGTATACATTAGTTACAGCTTCCACACAAGCATCAGCAAGGACGCTGTCTCAATCTGAATTTACTCCTTACGGCAATCCACCAGCTTTACTAGTTACTTGAAAGCTTTCATATCGGCCCAGGAAATGAGAAGTCTTCATTTAATTCAGCAGACATGGTGTTCTGGCTGCTTGGTTGTTTGTGCCCGTAAGCCAAAGTGTTACGCTCGGTGCCTTGGAATCCAGCTAATTCCCGAATCTTGGTTGTGTTGGCAAAAAACCCCACCTAATATAAATTATATGTTCCCGGGAGGGTCCTCTGCACATCTTCCAGCACACCCTGTGAAACTCTTTTCCGGGAAGGTTTAATAGGTTATGCCACCTGACATTTTATGTTGTCAATCATCGTGCCTCATTACAATTTATAAAGCAGCGCTCGACGTGAAGGATTTTGAAGCGCTCTGCAAATTAGAGCAGTCTCCAAATGGCCAGGGATGCCACACCAGCCATACCAGCTGCATCTCCTTCCCACGAGCCAACCAGGCTCACCTCAGTGTCAAGTCAGCCTTAGCCAGCAGGAACGCTGCAGGCTTCCTTCCAGAGCTGAAGCTCAAGCCTTTCCCCTTTCTGCCCCCCTCAGCCATATGGCACAGAGTCAGCTACCACCTTCCTGTCAGGGCCATCTCACACTTTACTCTGCTGGCATATTATCTGCTGCACTTGTAACATTGATTGCTGTGGGGAAATACGCAAAGTCTGAAAGGATGTGCCCCTCTATATAGTCAAAGGCCGTGTGGTTGTGGAAGGATGAGGAAAGCAGGGTTGGCCAAGACTAGGGCTGCTTTTCAACATTGTTATGCACCACCAGCGAAACATCGCAATGATGGGATATAGCACGATGTCTGAAAATGAGGAGGAAGGAGGACTTCAAAGCCATTTGAACTGGCTCAGTGAAGTAGCCAGCAAGCCCCCCATAGCCATTCCTGCTTTGGAGGAAAACTGGGACATTCGCAGAGAAACCAAAATGCTTGTTTACAAAGCTATTGTACTACCAACCATACTGTATGCTTGTGAGACAAGGACCACTTAGAAACGCCATCTCCAACTCCTTGAAAGATTGCATCTCCAAAAAAATTTACATATCACTTGGGAAGACAGGTGAACTAATGTTGGTGTACTGGAAGAAGCAAATATCACCAGTGTTGAAACAATGGTTCTTCAACGTCAGCTTTGTTGGACTGTTCATGTTGTTCGAATGCCTGATGACCGTCTTCCAAAGAACTACTCTATTCCCAACTTAAGAATGGAAGGCGGAATGCCGGTGAACAACAAAAGAGCTTTAAAGACACTCTCAAGGCAAAGCTAAAAAAATGTAGTATAAACGCTGACAACTGGGAAACACTGGCCTGTGAGCACTCCAGTTAGAGAATAGTCTCTACCAAGAGCTTTGAAGAAGCACTAACTTAGGACAAAAATGAGAAATAAGCTAAGAGGAAGGCACGTTTGGCAAATCCTCACCATGATCAACTCCTGCCCTGAAACCTATGTCCCCACTATGGAAGGATGTGCAGATCCAGAATTGGCCTCTATAGTCACCTATGGGCGCACTGTTGAGACCATATTCATGGAAGACAAATTTACTCGGCTACAAGTGATTGCCTACACGGGTGGCGCTGTGGGTAAAACCTCAGCGCCTAGGACTTGCCGATCGTCAGGTCGGCGGTTCGAATCCCCGCGGCGGGGTGCGCTCCCGTTGCTCGGTCCCAGCGCCTGCTAACCTAGCAGTTCGAAAGCACCCCCGGGTGCAAGTAGATAAATAGGGACCGCTTACTAGCGGGAAGGTAAACGGTGTTTCCGTGTGCTGTGCTGTGCTGGCTCACCAGATGCAGCTCGTCACGCTGGCCACGTGACCCGGAAGTGTCTGCGGACAGCGCTGGCCCCCGGCCTCTTAAGTGAGATGGGCGCACAACCCTAGAGTTGGATACGACTGGCCCGTACGGGCAGGGGTACCTTTACCTTTACAAGTGATTGCCAAAGAAGAAGCAGCAGCAACTGCACCAATGGGACCGCATACACCAACAGCATTGCTTCACCTCGGTACCTCTTGCCACCCCCAAGCAGACACACCAACTCCCTGACTTACCCCATGGCTTTTGCTGCCTCGTGGTACACGCAACAGCACCACAGTCAGTCCCACTACCTCCATCTTTGGGGCAGGGGCTTGAGGGGAAACAGACACCAACACCGCCAATCCACCATGGCTCAGCCCAGAGACAAGGTAGAGGAGCCAGCACTGATACTGCCACTGATCCCCATGTGCTCCCACTGCAGGGACTCGCAGGACACAGTCATGTCTCCACTTCCCGGTGCCTGGCGGAAAGGAGGAAGGAGGCAGCCCACTTCCTCGGCCAGAGAAGCAATGGTGACACCTGCTGGAATTGGCAGTGTATTGCCTGGCTTAAAATGGTGAAATCACCACCATGGTACAGCTTTTGAAGCCAGTTTTGGACAATGATTCAATACATTGCCCAGGCCTAGCCAAGACCCCAGGAACTGTTGCTGGTTGGAGCCAGCAGTACCAGGTTCAACTGAGGTGGCATTCACAAGACTGTTCATTCCATTTTCATGACTTCCCCCTAACTGCTAACTTCTGTGTTATATTTCAGCTTTCAGGTGATGTGAAAGCCGCTTCTGGAACCATAGTGGTATATAGTGCCAGTTTAGTGCTCACTTCTGTGTTATTTGTTTCCAGAAAAAAATCATGCTGCAAATACAGTGGTACTTCGGAAGTGGTACTGTTCTGGAAGACCGTTCAACTTCTGAAATGTTCGAGTTCTGAGGCGTGGCTTCTGACTGGCTAACACCTAGGTTTTTGTACAGTAGAAGCCACGTTGAATGTTTGTGTTCTGAGGAATGTTCAAAAACTGGAGAACTTACTTCCAGGTTTTTGGCGTTTGGGAGCCGAAACGTTTGAGCCGTTTGAGTTCTGAGGTACCACTGTACAGGGGACTCCCCACTGATGTGAGGGTTACATTCCAGGTCCTTGTGTTAAGTGGGGAGTCACATCAGAATAAGGAACTAGGGTGATTTCTTCTTCTTTTACACCCAAAATTTCAGAGCTCTTCTGAACTCTACCTAACAAATAGTAACCCATACTGTACCTTTGCCTCCAAATCACCAGAAAGGGCAGGGGGCAGCAAGAGCTCCATTTGCACCATAATTGTTTTGTTTTGTTTTTACAGCCGTTAAAACTTATTTGGGCTCCGGGGTGGGAATCCTCATGAGCCATGAGGCCTTTCCAACTCTCTCCCACCATTTCAAAGTTTGAATTGATTTAAATTTATTTATTTCCTGGAGCCACACATATACACAGTCACATGCATAAGTGTGTGTGGGTGCCTGTAATATGGAAATGGGCGTTAAACTTGCCCTATGTTCCCCTATGGTTTCACTGTGTAGCTCTGGAAGTGGCTTTTACATTGTGCGAAATCTCAAATATAATGCAGAAGTTAACAGGTCATGAAAATGGAATAAGATGCCATGTGAATGAAGCCCTAGATCAGGAGTGGGGTATTTTTTTTTCAGCTGGAGGGCTACATTCCCTTCTGGGCAGCTGTCCAGGGCCCACATGCCTGCGGTGGACAAGGTTAGAGGCCAACGTTGGCAGAGCAAGAAGAGTGAGTTTTATCTTTGTCTAGTAGGCTAATTCCTACACATAGTGGACAGTCAGTTGACTCTGGAAAGCCTCAAAGGAGGACGTGAGAGTGATATGCATCTCCTAATATTTCGCAGCAACTGGCAAGCTGCCTTGGATCCCGGAGACAGAATGAAACCATCATGCTTAGGAGCCACTGATAGAATTATTCTCCATGAACTCCCCTTTAAGACCGTTCAAGTTGGTGGCCGTCGCTACATCCCGTGGAACCAATTTCCACAGTTTGACTATGCGCCGTGAGAAGTAGTGATTCTTTTTGTCTGCGCTGAATCTCACACTGTTCAGCTTCACTGAATGACCCCCCTAGGTTCTAGTACTAGGAGAGAGGGAGGGAAAAAATATTTTATCTATTCTCTTTCTCTGAACTGTGCATAATTCCATATACACCTCCATCGTGTCCCTTGTTTGCACATCTCCCCCCCCCTTCTAAACACTCCAATTGTTGCCATCTTCCGCCATGCAGGGAGTCTTTCCAGCCCCCACGTCATTTCGCTTGCCCTTTTCCAGCTCTACAATTGCCATTCAAAAGAGAGAGACAACATTAGACTTCAGCATTCATGAACCTGGATTTATACCTCGTTCAATCTGTCAATGTTTATAGCTTTTTCAGCAGCTGCCATCTGCAAAACAAGAAACACTCTTTTCTGCCACTTAAGATTTATACATTCTTGCAAAACCGGGCTTCGCTATGGTGACAAGCTATAGGTAAACAATGAAGAGAGAGAGGGGGAGAAGTTGTTTTCACTCCCTGATGATGATGAGAATTGTCTGGCATGGAGAATTACACTGAGCTGTTCCAAGAATAGATGTTCCTATGATCCTCTGCCTGCCGGATGCGGTTGTCTGCAAAATGGAAAGTATCCCTGCTGCCTTCTCTTAACGCGTATTGCAGAATTGAATTGAAAAGCTTCTAAGCTGAAGTGGTGGTGGTGGGTTTCTTTGGCCTTCCTATCAGCTCCAAACAACCCTTTTTAAAGGTTTGCAGAGCTGGTTTCCTTTGGAATCCAATTTCAAAAACAGTAGTAATTTCACTATCATGCATCATGAAGATCCATATTTTTATTGCTTTGGATAACTTGGCATGGAGCAGAAACTGCCTGGCAGATTGCCACAAAATCCTGACTGCAAAGATTTAACAGTTTTATACTATGTTTTTTTATTCTAGTTGGTATTACAAATGTCATAGCTTTTAAAAACAACAGCAGCACTACTGCAAACTTCCCTGAGGCAAAAAATCTGAATGAATAATAAATAAAAATAAAAAAACGAAAAGTTAGGCGCGCTGAAAATGTTCTAAACTGTCTAGACAGGATTGGTCAAAGGCACCGTTTCCCAAACTCGGGTCTCCACCTGTTTTTGGACTACAACTCCATAATCCCTAGCCAGCAGGACTAGTGGTCAGGGATAATGGGAATTGTAGTCCAACATCAGCTGGAAACCCAAGTTTGGGAAACCCTGGTCTGTGGGAATTGGCCACCCAAGGCTATGATAATTCAGTTCCTCTCTGGGGGATGTTTTAACTGCTCAAGAAAAAAAGGTGAAGAAGAGACATGATAGTGTGAGGACTTGATCCCTGGTCACATCCCACAGTTGGCCACAATTAATATTGTATTTATATATTGTAGTAACCTGCTCTGGGGTTTTATGATGAAAAATGGCTAAGAAACTGAAATTATTATTATTACATTACTGTTATTATAACAATAATATTAATATAACTGTTGAACTGTTAAGTTCGCATCATATTATATTTTAATTTAATTATGGTTATGCTATTAAAATTGTTTATCCTGTGAACTGCTCCAAGCACAATGTATTGGTGGAAACTGCATTATACAAATAAATGTGACTTTGAGGCTTGTGTTCGAAATGGACTCTAGTTATTCCTAGCAGGTCTTATCTGCACTGCCAAAACAAACAGAAAGAAAGAAAGAAAGAAAGAAAGAAAGAAAGAAAGAAAGAAAGAAAGAACCTCTATGGTCCCTTATGGAAAAACTAACATGTGTTTTCATTACTTAAAAACATAGTGTTTCATATCATTTCTCACTCTTTTTTTAAAACTTCAAAGGGCTGCAAGAATGGACTCGGGGTTTTAGTTGTACTGCACATTTTGGATTCTCCATTCAAGTGTCAGGAGAGCTCTTGGCTTTCAAGTGTAGGAAAAACTAAAAAGAATTGCAGTGTATCTAATTTACGTTTATTGTCAGACAGCGTCTGAAAGAAAACCAGAAGGGAAGGAACGTGATTGCAGCCGAGTGTGCTAAAATATCTCAATATGTTGAACTGCAGATGATGCAATTTCTGGTGATGTAGGGAAGGGAAGGGCAAGTGTAAATGCTTCACATTAAAGATGGAGGCGATGCACACAAGCTTCGGACTCAGATACAAAATTTGAGATCATAAATTTTCATATTGTAGAAGAAACAAGGGAGCCACCATATTCTTCTTCAGCTTGGATTAAAATCTGAACCAAAGAACTACTCCAACCTTACTCCCACCAGAGCCCTCATGCCTTCTTCCACACACCAATCACCAACCCTCTTCCTTGTTAAAAAGCCCCAGTGAAGAAGCAGTGGCTGTGGTCCTCTTGTCAATATGTGGAGAGGAAGGAAGGGAGCCCTTTGGGAATTGTTTTGGATGGAATAATTCTCAAAGGGTCAACGAAAGAGCAAGGGAAGGAAGGGTAAGACCTTTCTCAAAGAAAAGAAGGTAGGCAGATGTAATGCAGGGTGGGCAGTTCCTATTGTCTTAGAAAATAAGCCAAGCCATTTCCAAATTTTTGAGAAGCAGCCTGGCTTATTTTTTCCAATCCAATGCAATCAGACACAAGCCCAAGGGAACTTGCCCATCCCTATTTGGTTCACACAAGGTCCTTGGTGCAATTCCTGCCATATCCAGGTTTTTTTTTTTTTTTTTAAAAGGACAGCACTAAACCTTGGATGGTGAAGAATGGGGAAGAGCTCCACTTAAGAAATGTGGGAGGAATAGACTACAGGCTGAGTGAACGTAGGGCTAGATGAGCCCCAAAGGTCTGGTTCAGTACAAGTCAGCATAAGAATATATCACCCGACATAGAGGTTTAACTGATGTTCAGCTGTGCTTGAGAATCTTTTCTTTTGTTGTCTCCAGCTGAAAGACTGTCATGTGTTCTATCTTCAAGGCTGCTATCCTATGTATACTTACCTAGGAATTCATCTCATTGGACCCACAGGTTTGCTCTGTATAACTGCTTGAAAATGCAACCCTAGACATGTCTACTCAAAAGTAACGCCTGTTGAGTTCCACAAGGTTTGTTTTCTTGTATATAGTTGCTGCCTGAAAGCTGTGCGAAATGTGAGGGTAATGTGATTAATATTATCCAATCTACAGCTTGAAAAGCGGTTGCTTTTCTCCAGTTCTGATGTATGTATTAAATATGTATCAAGAAGAAAGACATTCCGGTTGCGGCAGGTCCTTTGCTCTCCACACTTCTACATGGGCAGGAGAAATTTGTGTGTTATGTACAGAGTTTCTATGAGAATCACTTGGCTTTTGTTAGTATGATGGAAGTCGGAAACAGCCTTAGGTATTCCACCTCTACCCACCCCCAAGGTAGTCTTATTTTCCAAAGTATGACTTGTGCAATGGCAGAAAAGGCATTTCAAAATTAACAAGTAGATGTTTGGACCTGAAGGCAAATGAAATTTGACAGCAAGAAAATGTGCATTTGAAAAAATCTTTATTGTGCCTATTCAGCAAAGTTTTGTTTTGAATGTTTCTTAGGTTCTCCTCTTAGCACCTACAAACATTCATAATAATTCAGACAATTAAGTGGAGAGGAACAAAATTAACACAAAAGAAAACAAATGGGTTTTGAGTTTAGGGAAATTTTGATATTGCACATCTATTTCTTGGAATTGAATTTTGTTTGTGGCTTTCTTAAATGTTAATAATAATAATAATAATAATAATAATAATAATAATAATAATAATAATTTATTATTTATACCCCGCCCATCTGGCTGAGTTTCCCCAGCCACTCTGGGCGGCTCCCAATCAAGTGTTAAAAACAGTACTGGTAGTTGCTCCAGTTTGCTTTGCAAGTCACTTAAAAAAACAACAACCTGTTTAAATGTATTTTAGTTTTCTATCATTTTAATTAACTTTAAAAGGTTTTGCATTTTGCTGAGTGACTGAATATATGCATAATGATGACCACAGTTTAATTTTGTTTTTTTAAAAAATGAGTACAGATGCAGCATATTCTTGTTTGTCATTACAGCATTTATTTTTGTTTGTTTGTTTGTTTGTTTGTGAGTGAGGTGGGTAACAGGTAACCTGGAATCTGTTAGGAAGATGAATACAGTGGTACCTCAGGTTAAGAACTTAATTCGTTCTGGTACCTGAAGGTACCACTTAACCTGAGGCACCACTTTAGCTAATGGGACCTCCCACTGCCACCGCACAATTTTTGTTCTCCTCCTGAAGCAAAGTTCTTAACCTGAGGTACTATTTCTGGGCTAGCAGAGTCTGTAACCTGAAGCCTCTGTAACCTGAAGCCTCTGTAACCCGAGGTACCACTGTATTAATTTGAAATTGTCAGCAAGCTAGGATGTGTTTGCCTGTTCAGTTCTTGCAATGTAAGTGTAAATGGTTTATTTTTAACAATCTTTGACCCTGCTTTATGTATTGTATTTGTTTTGCTTTTATGTTTTAGTCTCCAAATTAATGCAAAATATTAACATTTTAAAATTAATTGAATATTACAGATTTAGCTGTTAAGCTATACCCGGGAACCTCGGCTTCTCCTGGAGAAAATATCTGATGAGTTCCACTTCTCAGTTAAGAGAATTAAAAGCTAATGGTCTTCAGAAGGCAGCCAACAGGAAAGGTGCGCACCCCCCTGTTGCTTTCATCACCCTATTAGAAATTCAGCTGGTGAATGCCAACAGGAAGGACTCCAAAATGGGGTCATTGAAAAACAAGGTAGAAGTAAAGGATCCCTGGATGGTTAAGTCCAGTCAAAAGTGACTATGGGGTTGTGGCGCTCATCTCGCTTTCAGGTCGAGGGAGCTGGTTTTGTCCATAGACAGCTTTCTGGGTCATGTGGCCAGCATGACTAAACCGCTTCTGGTGCAAAGGGACATTGTGATGGAAGCCAGAGAGCACGGAAACGCCTTTTACCTTCCCGCCAGAGTGGTACCTATTTATCTACTTGCATTGGCATGCTTTGGAACTGCTAGGTTAGCAGGAGCTGGGACAAAGCAATGGGAGCCCACCCTGTCATGGGGATTCGAGCCACCCAATCTTCCAATTGGCAAGCCCAAGAGGCTCGGTGGTTTAGACCACAGTGCCACCTGCGTCCCTATCATTGAGAAACAAGAGGGAGGTATCAACACACTCAAGGGAAACCCAAGTTTTGAAAATAGTTATAGAAATCTTTTTTTAACGTGGACCCCCCTCCCCCCAAGCCCAATGAGGACTGAGGATGTTCAGTTATAGCAGGATGTAGAGTATTTGTTGGGGATGGGAGGTATTCTTCCAGTGACTGGAGATGAGAAGCCTCTCACATACTTTACGAGCTCTCATATGGGGTTGAAGAAATAGCGATGGCAGCACTTGAACATAGTCCATAAGAGAGTAGATAAAACTGCTAGCACACGCACAAAGCTAAGCAGGGTCCAGTATGGTTTCAAATTGGATGGGGGACTACGAGTTGAGATTGCAGGGGGTTGGACTAGATACCCTTGGTTCTGCTGACAACAATATTATATGCACAGAAATTGAAAGAAGAGAAGGTTATAAGGAAGGGGAATGGCTTCTGAAAGTAATGGACTATGCAGAAATGGCAAAGCTGACAGCAAAATTAAGAGATCAAAGGGAACTTTTTGTAGAATGGAGGCCTTTTGTGAACTATTTTGTAAAAAAATTACAGTCAAATGAAATCGCAGGCGGGATTAGAGATTAAAAAAATGCCAGAATAATTGTAATAGAGAAACTTTTTGTATTAGATAAAGATTTAATGCTGTAGGAAAGGTTTGAGTAAAAACACGGTGGAGGTGAGAGTAGGAAGTCAGTTTATGATTTGACTTCCCTGTAATTTGAAAGGAATTGTGAAAATGTTTGGAAAAAGTTAAAAATTAAATATAGATGACCCTCAGAGTCCCCTCCAACTCTGCAATTCTATGTTTGTCTGTGCTGGGTGTTTGGGAAGGAAGCTGCAGAGTAAGGAATGCGGCTCAGGGGTAAAACATCTCTTCTGCATGAAGATGGTCCGAGGTTCAGCCCCTGGTCTCTCCAGATAGGGCTATGAAAGACTCCTGCCTGGAACTGTGGAGAGGCACTGCCAGTCAGGCTGGATAGTACTGAGGTAGATAGATGATAGATAGATGATAGATAGATGATAGATAGATAGATAGATAGATAGATAGATAGATAGATAGATGCACAAGTACAAGACAGCTTCCGATGACCTTCCTGCACAGCATCCTGCTTGGCATAGAAGATTCCCCGGCTGGAGCTTGTTTCCGCACACAGAGATCTGTTCCCAAAATTGGGCAACAGTGTGTTTCTTTCTCCCTTCATGCATTACCTTGGTCCCAAGACACCCCTGTCCTGTCATCAACTCCACAGCCAGAGGTCCTGCCACATCCAGTTGTATTAAACTAAGTGCCACAATCGCATGTGTTAACCCCGGGCACTTCTATAAAAAGGCTGCACATGGTTTCAAGGAAGCAGCAGCAGCAGAAGCAGAGGAGCGAGTCACTAACTTGACGCAAGTCCTGAGAGGTAGAGGGCTCTGTAAGAACCTAGCAGAAGAGAAGTCATGCGCTGTAACTGTTGCACTGCTAGCTTCAAACATGACAGCTTCACAAATCTTCAGAATGGTTGCCTGATGTTGCCTGAACGTTACACTTACAAGCAGCCCGCAGAGAGCCATTGTCCTAGGTCAGGTCTACCCAAGGAAACCAAATTGCTCTAGTCTCCCTCCCCATTTTGTTTCCCTTTCTAATGAAGAAGTAAAGTAAGATGTCAACAGATGTCTCCTCAAAAGTGACTCTTGCTGGAAACAAGCCACCAACAGAAGGCTTTGAGGCTGTGCAGAGCCTCATTTTATTGGGCCCCCTGCAAGGATCTCGGCCTCTAGGAGTTGGCTCCTATGTCTGTTCTTAACATTTGTGTGCTAAGTCTGACAGAAATGGTTCCCTGTAGACATCGCCAGATGTAGGGATAGTGAGAATGTGTGACATCAGAAGTGGAGCTAGTCTGTGTGAACCTGGGAGGAATGGAACACAAGACCCATGGAACAATAAAGGAAAGGAACTAGAGGACATCTTCCCAAATATGTTGCAGTGTTCTTGAGAGGTTGAAGCATGACTCTCACCCCACATCAATTTTTAAATTATTATTTTTTTGAAGCGCAATTCAATTTGCTCTGCAAATTAACAAGAATAATTGTGGGACATGTCTATACAGTGGTACCTCTGGTTGCGAACGGGATCCGTTCCGGAGGACCGTTCGCAACATGAAAAGAATGCAACCCGCAGCAGTGCGTCTGCGCACACGTGGGTTGCAATTCACCACTTCTGCGCGTGCGTGTGACGTCATTTTGCGCATCTGCGCATGTGCGAGCGGCGAAACCCAGAAGTAACCCTTTCCGGTACTTCTGGGTCGCTGCGGGACGTAACATGAAAGAACATAACATGAAGCGGACATAACATGAGGTATGACTGTATTTAAAAGTGGGTGTGTCTATCCTTATTGTATGAAGGAAGGTCTGTTTAATAAGAATGTAAATAGATTTTGCCAAAGCCTGTCCATGAAAAGTTGAGGTCTCTAATATTATGATTTATACACCTGCTCAAAGTTGTAGACAAGACCAAAACATTAAAAAACAAACACATGCACAACAGTCCTCATGTCTCCTTGCCTGCAAATTGAAATCTTTGGTTCCTGGCTCTTTACAGCAAAATGTAACCTTCAAGTACCGTATTTTTCGCCCTATAGGATGCACTTTTCCCCCTCCAAAAATGAAAGGGAAATGTGTGTGCGTCCTATGGGGCGAATGCAGGCTTTTGCTGAAGCCTGGAGAGCGAGAGGGGTCGGTGAGTACCGACCCCTCTCACTCTCCAGGCTTCAGGAAGCTATCCGCAAGCCTTGCAAGCCCGGCGGGAGGTCCCGTGGGCTCGCAAGGCTTGCGGGCAGCAGCCTGCAGCCCAAAAGCTCAGGGGACAGCGGGGAGGCGGAGCGCCGCTACCCCGCTATTCCCCGACCTGATCTGGAGGCTGGCGGGGGGGGGGGAGAAGCAAGCTTGCTTCTCTCCCCCCTCCGCCAGCCCCACAAGCTCGGGGGATAGCGGGGAGGCAGAGTGCCGCCACCCCTCTATTCCCCGACCTGATCTGGGGGCTGGTGGGGGGAGAAGCAAGCTTGCTTCTCCCCATCGCCAGCTCTCAAGCTCGGGGGACAGCGGGGCAAGCCGCTGCCCCACGGAGGCTAGAGAGGCTGTCCCTGAAGGCAGAAGAGGGAGACGGAGCGCTCTGTCTCCCTCTTCTAGCTTGGGGATGGCTGTGCAAACCTGGGGGGAAATAAAAATTTTTCCCTTGATTTCCCCCCCAAAAAAACTAGGTGCGTCCTATGGGCCGGTGCGTCCTATAGGGCGAAAAATACGGTACTCCAATACATAAATAACCACCTGCAAGCTCCCCAAAGCTACTCCCATGCCCTGTTACAGAGAATGTTCATTACAAGCCTGATTTCCCTCCAGGCCAATCTGACAAAAGGTGGGATGGCTGTGTTTCTAGCTTAGGCAACAGAGGGGAGAAAACCAAGGTGGTAACTCCTCCTTCTACCTCCACGCTGAGCGGCCTGCTTCGCACAGACTTTACGAGCCAGAAACCCGTTGTTCGCCCCTTTTAAAAAACAAGGCTCTAATTTGTGTGTCAAAAATATCCATTTGCAAGTACCACTCCTAGTGCTTTCAGACCTGCAGATAGGTGTATCAATTTAAACTCTCTCCCGCGTTGTCAAATGTGCCAATTATACCAAAACTGAGAAGCTACTGAACTACTCTGTCTTTTAAGCCTGTTATTACAAAGTAGCTCTCAGTGCACTAGGATGGGCTGAGCCTGGCACTTTCCTCTTAGTAATAAATTAAATCCAACAGGGTTTCTTTTTATCACCAGCAGTCCTACATCTTCCTCCCCAAGAAGGCAATCACTTTGCCATAGATAATTCATTAAAAAAACACACAAAAACCGAAGTCCTACAGATCCGAGATTTCTGAAAACTGGTTTGCTTGCATCACAGAAATAGTGAGAGAAACATGAAAGAGGAAATCTATTACGAGGATGGAATGATAGCTAGTCAATGTCTCAAAATTCTGTCCTGCGTAAAGGGGGGTGCATGAAACGAAGAAGCAGCCCATCAAACGCCAACGGCGGGGAGGCAGAGAGCTTCCAGCTCACAAAAATCTTGGTGCAGCAGCCATATTTGCTTATCATTTCATTTCTACAGTGCAAACAGTATTATTTCTTTATCATTTTATACTGCTTAACACCTTAGTCTCTAAGCAGTGTAAAGATAAAAAAGATACAGTGAAGATAAAACCAGTTGAAACTACAGTGGTACCTCTAGATGCGAACGGGATCTGTTCCGGAGCCCTGTTCGCATCTAGAAGCAAGCGTAACTAGCGATGGCACTTCTGCACACATGCGCGTCGCTTTTCACCGCTTCTGCACATGTGCGTGACGTCATTTTGAGCATCTACGCGTGCGCAAGTGGCGAAACCCAGAAGTAACGCACTCCGTTACTTCCGGGTTGCCGCGGAGCGCAACTCGAATGCACTCATCCCGAAGCACATTCAACCCGAGGTATGATTGCATCTGTAACATAAGGAAACTTACTTAAAACGGCTGCTGAAATGAATCCCAGTGATCCTAAACTATATAAGTGATCCTATAAAAGAAATATAAAATTGTTTGCAATTTGGGCATAACAAGGGCATATCTACAGCTCCAAAATGGAAGCACCAATGGTTCACAGCAATTGCACTACTGCATAGATGTGGCCCTTCCAGAATCCCAGTGGTCCTATAAAAGCAAAAACATTTGCAAAAACAAGGTGCAAATTGCTACCACAAAATTGAGTTGCAGAAATCCTTGAGCGCTGTTTGGCTGCCTACATGCACAGCTTTAGTCACACTTAAGTCCTATTGATTCCAGGGTAACTTGGGATGCCTAGGAAAGTACCTTAAGGCCGGAGTAGGCAGTGTTTTTTTTTTTTTTTTAAGAGAGCTGAAATTTGTTTGAAAGTGATGGTAATTGTGTGTGTGTCCTTGCCAGGATCACTTTTACATTGTTTTCACCATCTCTCCGAATGCAACCACCTAAACGAAGGAGACAAGACAGTGGCCTACTCATGGGAATTGCAATGGCAGAGATCATAAGCGGATTCTGTGTGGAAGGATCTCTGTTAAACTAAGAGCTATATAAAAAAGAGTGTTTCCAAGTGAGGTGATCTGTCTGTCTTGTATGCCCTTCTGCAGTTCCTATTCTTTCTTAACTTGCTGGACTGAGAGCAATCAGTGGCCTTTGTTCTCTACTTATTTCTAACTACAAAATACGGCTCGTTCACTCTCTCCATTATCCTCTCTCTTTGCAATCTGGAGAGGCAAATACTTTCCCCATTTGACATTCATATTAATTCAGCTCTGCCTGAAGAATAAATTACATCTATCAACAATTACTTGCTCACCTTCCCCTAGACTACATTTTACACTTCAGTCTCATTAGTGAGCGAGAGCATGTGTGTAAAATAATTCCAGTCGGATAACCGCTTCTAGTCTGCTGCTAGCCTGCTTACAACCATTCCACGGCATTATGAAATGTTGCAGAGTATGTCAGGGCCCTTAATTGCCTCTTCTCCAATTTCTTTTTTATGATCTGAAATGCACACTGCCACTCCAGCTGCGTCATAGAGAGGTGTTGCACTGCTAACCAAAGACCGCCTGATAAATTCTGCTCCCAGGCTCCTCAGTCATGCTTTCTCTGCCGCCACCAATACAACTCAAAGGCATTTCCTCTTTCCCCCCCCCCCAGTCTAGCAAAGAAAAGTCACACTTGGTAGCAGCTGACCACAGCTTGCTGTAATGGAATGAACTCTCTGACACAGGTCTTGCCAAAGCTCTTCTTTCTACCACCAATCTCCTGCATCTAAACCTTCCTCGTTAAACAAAAGAAGTTATTAGAAGGATCTAAGTTCCAAAGGGTAACCTTTCAAGCCAACTGCCTGTTCAGCTGTTTGAATTCCAACTAGGCTGTGTTTTAATGTACAAAAGGAGCGAAGGGGAACTTCGCACACATCAAGGTGACAGCAATTGTTTTTCCTCTTTGGCTGGCTTACATTAACCCACTGAGTCCAGTTCTCCTGAAGTTAATGGGAATTTTGTCATTGGATCAGGTCTGCTATTCAGAGTCCTTTGAATTAAATGGGTGAAAAATGGGTGAGAGAATCAAACACACTGCAGTTGTCTAGGGCAACTGAAAGAGGGGGAAAAGGAGAAGCGTCATGGCAATTCAGTAACAAAGGTTAGGCAAGTGGAGAATTTGTAAATGCAGGGCAGGGGGCAGAATCTACTAATGTGAAATTGCTTTGTTCTAGATGGTGCGGTACTGCATACCTGGGGAACAATTTGTTAAAATTCTTTGTGCGAACTGTTATGAGATCAAACAGCAGTGGAGTGACATGGAAAGACTTACTAGAGTCATGAGTGACTGACAGTGTGATCCTATTTCTGTAAATGCACATGGAAGACTCACTGTGTTCAATGGGGCATACACCCAGGTAAGTATGCATAGGACTGTAGCTGACTGCAGTCGTACACTTAGCTGTGAGTAAGCTCTTTGAATAAAGTGAGACATACCTCTGAGTAAGTACGCATAGGACCACACTGCAAATTACATACTGGGATGTGAGATAGGTTCAAATGAATGCCAAACCAAAGCAAGATGCTTTGCAGGCATTCTGGGCTTGACTGAGCGGCATCCGCCCAATTCACCCTGAACCAAAATGAGAACCTCTGAAGCGCTTTGTGGCACCTTAGCAAATCTGACATAAAAAGCCAACATCCATACAACCAGAACTAATGTTTCAAAGCTTACAGTAAAAGCAAAATGCCAAGGAGAGGAGAGCAGAGAAGATGCCCGTCATTGTTACTGACAGGTCTAGCTCTCCAATCCCAATGTTTTGAGGGAGCGGTGCTGAAGCCTTCAAGGGAACGCAAGGGAATGATCAGAGTCAACAACTAGGCCTGGAATCTTGTTAGTCGCATAGCTGCTGTTGCATAGCAGACGTTGTTTTTATTTTATTTTAAAATCAGTGACTTGGAAAGAAACGTGCTTTTGCTTGTAAAATGGGGGTGTATTGCACTGCAGGGGGCTGGACTAAACGACCCTTGTGGTCTCTTCCAATTCTGTGATTCTATGATATTTTCTTATCTTCATTGGTGGGGGAAACCCCAAACCTTATTGGAAGCTCTGCTAAAGGTTTAGAAATCAGAATAGGTGTGTGTGTGTAAGGGTGTGTGTGTAGCTCACACCAATGAACAGAGTATCAGGGATTTTTGCATACAGTAGTTCTTTGGTAACAGATTTTTTGCATTCAGTGGTTCTTCCAAGCATCATAACCATCATCTTCTTGAGCAATGGGCATCTCTAATTAGTGACTACCTTCAGCTCAATTCAGAATTGGTTCAGTAGCTACCAGCTCTGAGGCTGATGACTCCCACCAATGAAGGTTTGTACTTTTCAAAAGTCAGATTATGCGGGGGTGAAGGGGAACTCAAGCTCATACATAAATTGTAATAAAGTTTAAACTAAGTACATTAATGCTCTCTTATGAGTCAGAATGTCAATTCAGTAGAGGAAGAGGCTGAGATTGCAGACATAATACACTTTTAATTGCTGTGCTTTTCCCATAGAGTTAGTTTATTATGTTCTTAATTCACATAATCCTCAGAATACTAGAGAGAATCATTCTACTTCATATACCATAATCTGTTTCCACATGGCTCTCATTTGGGCATTTTATTAAGTGGCACTTTCTGCTAGGGTAAATCCACTAAGGTGGTGGTAACCAAATCTACACACAGCCTGAAGATCAAGGGGGACCAGGAGATCTCCCAAAAAACCTGGATGTTTTCAGGGAGGAGCAGATGACTAGTTAAAAAGGGAGCATTGACAAATGGTTCTAATAACCCTGCTGCAGTAGTCGCCGCAGTCGAATTTGTAATGCACTCAATTATATTTTGTTAGACATGCTCGTCTAGTGGCATTATTTTCCATAACACGGTCTAGTAATTTATAATAGAGATTAAATGATAGCAATCAATTATGGAATTACTCTTGCATTTTCCCCTGGACACTACTTTTCCTGCTATTATTCCAAGCCTGATTATAGTGTCTCCCCTTTTCTTTCAAGCATCCATTGCTTTGCTTTATTGTCAAGGTTCACCACCGTCAACACTTTCAATATGCAGCATAATTCTGGGGGGAGACTGTACTGCACAACAGACAAAAGCTTTTGCTTTGCACTGACATTCCAGGTAAAATCCTGTAGCTCTTGCTCTGGTTCTTTACTACGGCCGTCTTCAAGCATCATTACTGTGAGTTTAGAAAACTGCCACCAGTTTTTAGCCACCCTCCACCTCATAAAGCATGATCTTCTGAAGCAGGACGCCCCTGTCTTGCCACACATTCTAGAACTTAAATTTTCTAGGGCTCTATAACATGTTGGGAGCTTCCATGAGTACCACGGGGAGGAAGGGGACTTCAGAAATTCATTTTTCCATTTGCAAGGGCAACAAGAACGGCAATGGAAGGGTGGAGCTCATCACTGTTTCCCTTCCTTTTGTGTTTACTTTAACTTGCCGCAGGGAGGAAAGACTTGCTGTGTGTCGGGAAGACTTACATTAAGAGTTGGTTTCACCTTCAAAAATACTCAACAACTACATTTTAACTAGCTCGGTCACAAGGCTGTTTTTTATCATTTAAAAAAAAATCAATCAAATTTACCCATTATACAAAATACCTTATAATATGTGTGCTTATTCATTGAAATTATTTCTACACTGATTCCCTACAATGAAGCATACTCAAGGCAATAAAGCCACAACTTATTTCTTAAAAGAAGAAGTATAAGCACAACAATGAAACAGTAAAAAGCAGCAGCAGTTGAAACACCAGAGGCCAAATTTAGAAAATGCTTGCTGGAATAAGATTCTTTACTGCCCACCGAAAGATGGGGATTAAGTGTGCAATGCACCAAGCATACCTTCCCATCACATCAGTTTGTTATCACTGATATTCTAATGAATTAAAAGGTAAAGGTACCCCTGCCCGTACGGGCCAGTCTTGACAGACTCTGGGGTTGTGCGCCCATCTCACTTAAGAGGCCAGGGGCCAGCGCTGTCCGGAGACACTTCCGGGTCACGTGGCCAGCGTGACATCGCTGCTCTGGCCAGAGCCAGAGCCAGAGCCAGAGCCGCACACGGAAACGCCGTTTACCTTCCTGCTGGTAAGCGGTCCCTATTTATCTACCTGCACCCGGAGGTGCTTTCGAACTGCTAGGTTGGCAGGCGCTGGGACCGAGCAGCGGGAGCGCACCCCGCCGCAGGGATTCGAACCGCCGACCTTTCGATTGGCAAGCCCTAGGCGCTGAGGCTTTCCATCAATAATCCTGTCCTTTGATACTCTTCTTTACCCATGTATTTCTTATAGCAAATTGCCCAACATATTGAGAGGTGTGTGAGTGTATGTGTGTGAGAGAGAGAGTGCAGAGTGTGTGCGAAGAAAAATGTTACAATGGCCTTTGGGGTAGTGATGGCAAACCTGTGTCCTATCAGGTATTGCTAGACTCCAACTCTCATCAACTCTGACTGTTGACCACATTGGTCATTGGAGTTGGACCTGCAACATCTGGGCAGTTGAAGGATTGACACTCCCTGCTGTGTTTTACAAACTACTTCAGAAGTCTTACCAATGAGGGTCTGAGTATTAGGGATGGGGGGGCAGACTTTGCCCTCCCTAGGCCACTATCTTCTTTTGCAGTGCTTCATTCTGCCACATTGGGGTGGGACGATTCATTATATGTGACAATCCACTGGAGGGCTATAGTATTTCCTCTGGGGATGTCAACTACTGAGCCCAACTACATGACCACCATCCAAATAGTAGCATTCTGTGTTCTGCTTCCTGCATGCACCAGAAAAGCTCCATCCCGATCTACTAATCTTTTCAGCCAAGTAGACCAGGGCACCTGAAAAGTCTGCAAGGTTGGAGACAGGCAAGTTCCTGAGTAATTTACTCCTTGCATCCACCAGTTCTTTGCAACCTTGTTCATGGGGCTATCATGCACCCTCCTCTCCAGATACAAGGGAGGGGTATGTAGCCTTGTGCTCCCTTAAGCATGCAAACCCCATCCTGTGTTGAGATTTGCAGGTCAGTATCAGCACCTGTCTAGCTTGAGTTTCAGTTCCCTTGTCATATTTTTATGTAAATGTGGGTGGGTGGGGGGACAAATTACCTGAAACCCTGTGGATGTATTACTCATTCACTTTGTAAATGGAGGCAAAGCTATTAGAAAGAGGCTTCCAGTTCTATCCAGCTTGCTGCTCAATTAATAGAGCAGAGTACATGTATTTAAAAGAAAAATAATGGATGCCTTTCAGCATGATGCCTGCTTCACAGCACACATGTGGAGAAAGTAGCTGAGTCAGTCTTTTAAATAAGAGGGAAGGCAAGCTGTGGCCAGAAGCACCATAGAAATAAGGTGGGATGTTCTAAATTCAACCCCAGTTTTCTTTCCCCTGGAACACAAAGAAGCACCTTTGACAGCGATCAACTCCCTGAGAAGGATTCCATTCTGACTTGAACCATAGCAACTCCAGGTTAGATTGGCTCAGCCCACAGCACTGCGGCAATACAAGTACATGCAGGTGAGCTCTAAATCAATTGGTCAGTTTGCATTAGGATAGGGAACCATGACCCTCCACATATCATTGGACTCCCAACATGCCAAAGATCAAGGATGATGGGAGTTGGGAGTCTGGCAACATCTGGTGCTTCCAAATGCTATCTTTGCCTTGTGATCACATAATCATTGCAGAGTTAGAAGGGGTCCTGAGTGTCATCTAGTCCAACCCCCTGCATGATAGATGGTGATCCAACCTCTGTTTAAAAACCTCCAAGGAAGGAGGGTCCACCATATCTTATGGGTGTCTGTTCCACTATTGAATAGCCCTTACTGGCAGAAGTCCTTCCTGATGCTTGGTTGGAATCTCCTTTCTTGTGACTTGAATCCATTGGTTCAGGTCTTACCCTCTGGAGGAGGAAGCAAGTTTGCTCCATGGGACAGCCCTTTCCATATCTGAAGATGGCTATCATATCTCCTCTCCTCTCAATCTCCCCTTTCGAGGCCAAACATACCCAACTCCTTCATCCATTCTTCATAAGGCTTGCTTTCCAGATCCTTGATCATATCAGTCACCCTTCTCTGCACATGTCCGGCTTGTCAATATCCTTCTTAAATTGTGCTGCCCCAAACAGGTCTCAGTACTCCAGGTATGGTCTGAACAAGGCAAAATAGAGTGGGGCTATTACTTCCCTTGATCAGAACACTGTAAATGCAGTCTAGAACAGCAGTAGCATATTATTATTTTTTGCTGCTGCATCATTCTGTTGACTCATGTTAAGCTTGTGGTCTACCAAGACCCCTAGATCCTTTTCACATCTACTACTGGCAATCAAAGTGTCCCCTATCTTATATTTGTGCAGCTGGCTCCTTCTGCCCAAGTGTAGGACCTTCCATTTGTCCCTATTGAAATTATTTTTGTTAGTGATGCTGGTGACTATCACAGCATAAGGGCAACACTTAGGAGGATGTGAACCTATCCAGTTAAATTGAAAGGCTGGAGCCCTCTGGCATTGCCTGCATGCTTCCTAACCCTTCCCATGACATCCATCTGAAAGGAGAGTCTATCTCTGTCTGTGACTGGTGTTCCTGATCATGTGGACTGACTACATTTGTGCAACTGTATCTGTGTAGGTGGCTCCTTTTCAAACATTGTACAGTCACCAGTTGTGATGGCTGAGATCTCCATGTTAGGTTTCTGTGTGGAAGGGGTTCATTCAAACACATATCCAATGGCATAGGAAAGAGTAGAGTTTTCGCACCATCAGAAGAACAACGTAGGCATTCAGGGTGACATGTTGCTAGTTTTATGAAAGCTTGCATGCTTCATGATACACATTTTGGTGGCAAAGGCACAGTAGAAGTACAGTGGTATCTCGGAAGTCAAATGGAATCTGTTCTGGAAGTCCATTCGATTTCCAAAACATTCAGAAACCAAGGCACAGCTTCCTATTGGCTGCAGAAAGCTCCTGCAGCCAATTGGAAGCCACTTAGGACATTTGGGTTCCAAAGAACGTTTGCAAACCAGAACAGTCACTTCCGGGTTTGCAGCATTCAGGAGCCAAAACATTCAACTCGCAAGGCGTTCGGGATCCAAGGTACTACTGTATATACATGAATCAACTTCTGTCCTCTAACTTCCTATTGTATCAATGCTGCAAAAGGGGAAGGTGCTGACACAGGCTGATTCTTAAATACCAGCTGGCTTCTGGCACATTTATTCACTACATTTCTGAAAAATATTCTGGTACTTCTGAAACAACAGTGTTAACTCATCTGCCAAAATGATGACACACTATTGATTGCAGAAGGTTACATCTGTCTTTTTGGAAGAACTGCCGTGATGTTGACTCTGTAGCTGCCAAAAATCTGTCCTTGGGTGAGTCTTGAAAGGGCCAGAATTGTGAATATAAAAGGATGGTTCACCAGGGAGAAAGGAGATAGGATTGTAAAGTTGACATTTAGTCTTCATGTCAGTCAACTTGCCTCTTTAAATAGCAACAGAGAAATTGATAATGAGTATTAGATGCCACAAAGGCTGCTTACAGACTTGGTATTTTGCGTGCAGGGTGAATTGCACACTAGCAAATTGACCTTGCATATTTAAAGTGAACTTGGCACTCTGGTGTTTTTTGTTTTTTAAAAAGCAGATTTGTTGCACAAGACTTTTTGCTGTAAGGACAGTGGCAGGAAAATTCCCTGGAAAGTCTAGGGTAATAATTGCTGTACATGACATTGTATAACCTCCCCATAAACATATCAGAATTACTGCTCAACAAACAGAAAAGGGGATGGAAACAGGTGTTGCCTGTCATGCCAGAGGAAGAAAAGTGGCACTTGTTGGTGGGGGGCACACATTTTCCCCTACAACAGACCTGTTATTTGCCAATATCCTCTCTACTGGAAAGGAACAAGAGTTTGGTTCTGTTCCCTAGGAATAAAGTGGACTGCCACTGATGCTTCCATTACTCGGGGCTGGCCTAAGACATTTTGCTGCCTGAGGAGCAAGTCAAGATGACACACAATCCATATACAGAAGCAGACTAGAGTAAAAGCTGAAGATGAATTCAGTGCTGGAAACAGGACCGCATCCTTCACCACACCTGAAGAGTGCAGGTACACACCACCATCACTATCATTTATATCCCCGCTTTTCTCCCCCAAAAGCCCAAGCTAGCAAACACACAAATGATAAAACACCTAAAAACAATTCTAATACAGACTTAGGGGGCACAGGGTAGGCCACATGGTGAACACAACTGTTGTTCTCCAACAGAGGGGAACAGCTGAAGGCGGAAACAGGAAGTGTCAGGAGCTCATCCTACACTCGAGTAGGACCCTGGCAGAGACACATGCCCAACTGGCATGTTCTCTCCCTCCTGGTCAATCGTTCAGGAGCTTCAAAAGCTTTATTCAGCTCGAACATCACAGCAACCGATACCAACAGACACAGGCACACTTAGGGATCTGCAGAGTCTGTGCAGTTTTTATGACAGACCTCAGCAACTCAGCAGTTTGGCTAATCTACTTTATTTTCAAATAAACACACACGGAGCACTGCAACATGGCTCCCTCTCTCTCTAGCATCAGACAAGAAATAATAAGAACAAAGGACAATAGTCCCACTTCACGGAACACAGTAACACAAACATCCTGTCTCCATCACTTCCCACTTTGTGGAGTCAATGTGAAAGACAATAATCCCATGACTGCAATCATGGAGCAGGAATTCTAACAGGAAGATGGTCCGGATGCCACTGTTCCATCACATACTCCAAGTATCTGACACCTGAGGCAACTTCCTCAGTCTGTCTAATGGAAGAGCCGGACCCGCAATTTCTTCATGAGTCTGCCTGAATGCAGACCATCATGTTTACTCTGGCTGGATACTACATACTGCATACTGATTTTGAAAACTTATTATTTTGAACAAATATAATGATGTGCTATTGCAACACTGTGGTTTGGGGAAACTGTTGCAATAATACGCAAGCTTAAATAAAAAATGCCTGCTGAAAATGACTTTTTGGTCACATTTCTTGCATTATTCATCAGTAACAAACCTCTGTCAGAACTTTTTTTTTTAATTAAAGCATATTCTGGACTATCTTAAATGAGTTTTGAAATTAATTAGAAAATCCAGCCTCTTTATCACCTCCTGTCAGAACTATTTGCAGAAATAAGGTAATAACCAGAGTTATCTTTTTATGAAAATTTGCAAGCGTGACATAAGGATTCCATTTGCCTAATTAACACCTTGAAATAAAAAAGATAATATTTACACATGATTTATGAACAAAATCCAAATTGTTTCCAATTTATTATTGGCACACATGCAACTTGTTCTAATTAAGGAGGCTCCGTTCCACGAGAAATACCTCCAATACGTTTGTACTGGTGATAAATCCTTGAGAACGTCTTATGCCAGTGAGTTGTTTGGGTTATTTACCCAGGTAGGAAGACTCTTGCTGACTTTGCCTATGCAAGAATTTCAATATGTGGTTGTGGCTCACACCTTCAGCTCAGGCAGCATAAATGAACTGCTGTTGCTGCAAACATAGTGACGTGGCATGTCCAAAATGCAGCACTCATATAGCAGAAGACAAGGGCAGCAACAGGCCGAGTGAATGAGCATGGGGGTGACAGGTGGGAAACCAAACACCTCCGTGTTTTGCTTTTGACGACATAAAATGCATCAATAGCCATTTTATGCCCTGCATGAGTTGCCACCCAAGGAAAGGTGAATAGCATATACTCTTAGCTAGAGCTAGGTAATGAGTGTGGGACTTATTTCCTTTTGTTCCAGGAAAGCTGAGTTTTAGTCTCAGAGCACACCTTGGGGAGAGAAGTTTGGACAAAGACAGTGGACACTAATGCATACAGTACAGTACACATAGTTTAAGTGTGACAGCAATGAATACTCCAAGTCCACAATGGGCTTGTGCAAATTCAACAGAAGCACGGCAGATTTCAATATTTGAAGAGCAGGAGTCAGATTTACTAGAACAGTAATACCCAAGGTAAAGTGGGCAGTATTTAAAAAATCAAAATAAAAATTCTGTAATATTTATAATCTGGGGTATCAGTTATTTAACCCCTAATTGTTTGTAACATTTGTATGATATCCATCCCAACATGGAATAAACCCATCAAGATCGCAATTTAAAGGAATTTACTTCCCATATATCTCTTTTAAGGTTAGAAGAATACAAATACACACACACACACACACACACACACACACCCCAACCCAGCTATGTGTTCAAGCACATTTCCTCAGCCTTGGTTCACTCTTATTTGTTCTTTTCCAGTCTCTTGATTTATACTAGATCATGTTTAGTGCCTCATTTCACTCAGGGCCAGACCTCACTTACCTTGAAAGATATGAAGATGTTCAATTTTAGCAAACAAAATATTGCTTTTGGGGTATAATAATAAATTCCAACCCAATATATTTTCATCCTAAAAATCATTCACACCTGAATAACGCAAAGCACTGTGTGGTCCATTAGTCTACGCAAGCCAGCTTAATGTATGGAAAACACATAAGGCTGTGATATATTATAGCAGCACCATCTCTAAATGTGATGCGGAGAGTGAGATGGGGTGAAAATATTTTAAAAAGACACCTAGTATAGGCAGAAAGGAGGCCGTTGGCATAGGCATTCCTACCATCATGACCAACAAAAACAATATATAAACTGTTACCCAAAACAAAACTCTTCAGCTTTATAATATCCAACAGTGATGCACATTGCTTTATCTAGCTTTTGAGCATGGAATGCCTTCCATTCCTTTGCAATTCAGACAACTTCAGCATTCATTTAAAAAATGTATGACACTATCCAGCCAAAAATAATAACTTTAAAGTTTTATGAATTTCAGTGGGAGAGAGGGAGGCCTATGGCCAACTCTCCCACTAAAATCAAAGGGATTTAAGTATGACTGGATCGCAGCCATATATTTTCTCTCTTCAAAATAATGATTTCAAAATAGCCCAGCTTCTCCTGATGTTTACTTATGAAGAAGTGGTTCTAAAGCAAACTGATTAGGAATTCTTCAGCGTTGAGATATTCCCCTTCTCCCACCCCAGCAATACTCGAGAGATACGAAAGATCTAGCAGTGTGAAATCCATGAATACAGAGATTACTTGCCAAATACTGAGGAGTTTTAAGAAATCTTTCTCTTTCAAACTTGGTAGATGCCAAACTAAAAATTACTTATTTATGAGTGACTCACTGCATTTTTAGCCCACCTTTCCTTCAAAGAGCTAAAGGTGACATGCATTTTTCTCTCTTTCTTCATTTTATCCTCAAATTGAGAGAGTGAGTGCATGATTGGCCTAACAAGATTCATGGCTTATTCCGGATTTGAACCCAGATCTCTCAAGTCCACTCCCACCACACTGACTCTATTACTCTATGACACTAGACTGGTATAGCATGAGGTTATTGAACTTTTTGGCTGCAATCCATTCTACACACACCAACCAGAGAGAAAACTGCATTAAACAGAAAGGGGCTCAGGTCTGAATAAGCACCTTCCAATTATAGGATTCTCGCTGTTCTGTTATTAAAATGAATGGAACACAGAAAAGAAAATTAAAGTAATTTTCAGCGCTCACTGTGTCAGTTATAAAAGAAAGGTTTTTCCTACCTTTGTTTTTAAAATAAGTCTTTCCCTTGAACTTGTTTCCAAATCACAAATATGTTATCATGGCAGGTTTTCGATAGCGCTCAGTAGAAGTGGTTAGAAAAAGTAATAATGCTAAGAAGCTCTAAGTATCGGCATTGTTAGCAATATAAATTACTCACGTTAGTTTATTAGCTCAGAGAGATACACACATTGTGCCTGCTGAGATTTGTAACAAAATATCAATAGAAAACAAAGCACGATGGCTTCACTCCCCTAAAAGAAACAAAACTACCAGTTGGTTCAGCACAGGCAGAGCTAATTTCTTAACCTTCCTCAGCAAGTTCTAATTCTTAAGGGGTGATGGCAGGTTGAGTCATGTCATCTAAACAGCCAATTACTATTTGGGTTGAGTAAAAATTGCCCTCAGGTGATCGGGCAACGAAACACTTCTGAATGATCTCGGGACGGAAGATGTGTAAAGGTCACAGCCCAAAAATGTATCTGCCTGGCTTGCATATTTGTCTCAATAAAAGGAGGCTCCACAGGAATGGCAGCAGCTCGCTTCAGCCCACCTGTGCGCAGCTCACATGATGATCAACACCTGTCTTGGGACTTCACTTCACCTTGCCTCTGCTCTTCCAACTCCAGCCTCCAGCAACATGCCTGGGCTTGATTCCAAACCACTAGAGTGGGTAGGGAGTCAGAATAGACAATACTGGACTGGATGGGAAGATAGTCTGACTCTGAACTGAGCTAAAGAATCTTCCTATGTTCCTCTCAGAACTAGAGCACTAGTTAGAGTGAGGTGGTTGCCTCAGGCAGCTGATTCTGCTTTTATGACAGGACATCAAATCATCAGTTATATTATCATATGTGTATCGTATACGTAATGTCGTATCGTATACATAATGCCATATTGTGTTTTACTTTGTTGGAAGCCGCCCACAGTATCTGGGGGTACCCAGTCAGATGGATGGCATATACATAATAAGTAAAATGTATTTTAACGCCAGGGAGGGGAAAACAGGCTTGTAGGATTTTTTGCCTCAGGGATAAGATTGGAGAAGGGTCACAGGTCAGTGAGAGAGAATATGTTTTACACAGAGAAGCATCCTCTGTGGTAATCCTCACAGAACTCTAGCCCAATGGTTGATTTGATTTGAACTGATTTTATAATGAATTGATTTTAGAATGCTGTATTATTTTATTGTTGTTAGCCGCTCTGAGCCCAGCTTCAGCTGGGGAGCGCGGGTTATAAATAAAAGTTTATTATTATTATTATTAAGATTCAACCCCCAGCATCTCCCTGGCAGGAGGCCGCCTCAAATTCTGACCAATCTAGCTCAGTATTTTCTGCATTGGTGGGGAGCAGGCCTCCCGAATTTGAGGCAGTCCTGGCAAGTATCCTGTGTAACAAAATAACATAGTTGGACTGGCATACTAGGCACCTGACAAGTGGCGACATGTCGAGGGATGACACTGCTGTTCTGTCACACCACACCTTGCTGGCAGGGATGAAAATTTAGTATGGCGTGTCAGTATAAGTGACCAAAAAGTTGCAGTTTCATAACACAAGAAGCAATGCAGTGTAAAATAAGCCTTTGAAACCGGGACCGACGTGCTGGCATTGTAATGAGGAAAACTAGCACAATAATCCTCACATCAAATGCAGCCACTGGAACTTCGTTCCAAGTTTATCTTCTGCATGCAAAACTACTGCACTAGCACCAGACTTCGTTCAGGAGGTCCAGTGATAGTGATGGCCACATGGGCACGAACATATTCCATGTATCCAACGTAAGCATGTTGCAATGAATTCCACTTTGCCTTCTCCAACTTCATTTCCTTTTGCAGGGTTTCAGTTTTGCTTTTCCTGAGTGGGAAACCTGTAATCTGGATTCAAAATCTTATTCAGGTTTTAATGAGAAATCCATGTACTTTTTGAAACTCATGGAAGACTTCATAACAAGCAAGGAAAAGAGCTCATATTTGTGTGTTTGCCGTGCAGCGAAATTCCAGTTATTGTTGGGAGTTTTTGCTCGTATTTTGTTTTACATTTCTAGTGCCACTGGGACTTTTACTAAATTAAAAGGTTTTCTAAAAATTAATTTCTCTCTTGCTAGAGCCCATAATGAATTTCACATCTGAGTTAGTACAATTATAAACATCAAAGAAAGGTCAAAGCCCACAAGTGTTCCTAATGGTACTAAAACTCTCATCTAGGAAGCAAGACTCTCGTTTTATGAACTTGCATTTATTACACTGCCATCCTATCTACTGTATATCTCTTTCAACATCTCTCCCCACTACCAATATATTTTCACAACTGTAGACAAATGTCAAGCAACGTTATGTATTTTCTTTGGATCACTGAAATCTGCATCATATTGTAATTAATCATGTTTAAAACTATTATTTAATAATCCCTAACTGTAAAATTATTTCTACAAATTTGTAAGGGCTACATTACACTTATATCAAAAATATATTTAAAAATTGTGGTGTGCCTTGAATACAGTGCTGTCTGTCTCCTAAACTTGTGTACTATTTCCTTCTTGTTGATTCTATACAATAAAGAAGCATGCTAACCCTGGAGTAAACTCCACTGAATCCAGTGAGACATAAAGGTAAAGGTAAAGGTACCCCTGCCCGTACGGGCCAGTCTTGACAGACTCTGGGGTTGTGCGCCCATCTCACTTAAGAGGCCAGGGGCCAGCGCTGTCCGGAGACACTTCCGGGTCACGTGGCCAGCGTGACATCGCTGCTCTGGCCAGAGCCAGAGCCGCACACGGAAACGCCGTTTACCTTCCCGCTGGTAAGCGGTCCCTATTTATCTACTTGCACCCGGAGGTGCTTTCGAACTGCTAGGTTGGCAGGCGCTGGGACCGAGCAGCGGGAGCGCACCCCGCCGCAGGGATTCGAACCGCCGACCTTTCGATCGGCAAGCCCTAGGCACTGAGGCTTTAACCCACAGCGCCACCTGCGTCCCTGCGCCACCTGCGTCACTTATATCAAAAATATATTTAAAAATTGTGGTGTGCCTTGAATACAGTGCTGTCTGTCTCCTAAACTTGTGTACTATTTCCTTCTTGTTGATTCTATACAATAAAGAAGCATGCTAACCCTGGAGTAAACTCCACTGAATCCAGTGAGACATACCTCTGAGCAAATACCCTAGGGACAGTGATGTACATGCAGGTTCAGGGATCCTATGCGAGAACTGTAATCAAATTCCACATAAAGCAAACTTTACCAATTTAAGAGGAATCTGCGGTACTGTAACAGCTCTAACCCAGTCAAAATAAATAAAAACTGTCCAGTAGCACCTTTGAGACCAACTAAGTTTGTTCTGGGTATAAGCTTTTGTGTGCACTTATACCCAGAACAAACTGAGTTGATCTCTAAGGTGCTACTGGACAATTTTTTAATTTATTTTGACTGCGTCAGACCAACACGGCTACCTACCTGAAGCTCTAATCCAGGCACATGAAGGCCTGCTCTTACTTAACCTTTTTCAAATTGCTGTCACTTCTAAACTCTCAAAAGGCTTTGTAAGCAAAACCAAGAGTGCAAAGCTACTTGTGATAAGGTAAACTTATGTGTGATAAGCTACCCAGATCAGAACGGGCGTTTTTAGAAAATAAGTCATGCACGTCTGCAACATTTCTGGATATTATCTTTGCATGGAAACTTATCTTTCCAGGTATTTTCAGAAGCAAAAGGTGGGATTTGCCGAATAAGCCTCATCAGTTGAAGCCTTGTGCAAGGACTTTTGCCTGTTTGATAGGGTTTACAACCTCTCCGCCTCCTCCTGCACCCCCTGAGATTGGCTTTGAGTGGGTTGGGAGAATCCCTAGAACAGTTCATGTTGGCAGGAGAGGGGGGATCATTCCATCTGGCAAGCTGCAATGCTTGAACAGGCAGAAAGTTCATCATAGTGCAACACTGAATTCCATTCAATGTATTTTAAGGTCAAGATCCAATGCAGAACTCCAAAGCAGAACTCTTTTCGGTGTGGTGAAGAGACAAGCTACTGTTCAGTTAAAATAGGCTAAGAGTAAGCGAGTCTCTTTGACAATGGAATTTTCTACAGTGAAACCGTTTTCTCTCTTGTGGTCTGATAGCCTTTCTTTTGGAATACAGCAGAATGGTCATTCACTGTATGAGTTGTAAGCCAAGCATCCCCCAGTTTATGCCACACCTCAGCCATGAATTCAGTAAGTGGCCTTAAGCGAG
The DNA here is from genome assembly GCF_951804945.1 of Podarcis cretensis. Taxonomy (NCBI): domain Eukaryota; kingdom Metazoa; phylum Chordata; class Lepidosauria; order Squamata; family Lacertidae; genus Podarcis; species Podarcis cretensis. The sequence continues at coordinate 112,783,335 of NC_137170.1, read as the reverse complement.
CCATCGCCTGATCCTTACATGGCTTGATCACTTTCTAAGTGTTATTCAATATTGTTAAATATCTAGCATATGTTAAGAAAGCCACTAAGAGCATCAGAGTAGATTTTTGTCATCTTGCAGAACGGAAGCCACGAGCACAATTGTATCTGCCACTCCTAATTGAATGCCGAATGATTTCAATGAATAACAAATAAATTTTTGGACGGTTAGTAAGATATTCATAGATAAATTGCAAGCAAAGTGATTAGAAGTACCGAATTATTCACTGCAAATTACTTGCCCAGCTCTTGTTAATTATCTGCAAGTAGCAATTCCTGCTCTATCATTTGCAGTCTCCTAAAAGGGAAATTAGAATCCAATGAATGGGCAAGAGGGAAAGCCAGCAAGTTTAAAAGCCTCTCAAGAAAATCAAGATATTATGAAATAAATAATAGCCTAAAACATTCAGATAGCTATGGCAAGGGCTTGGTTTCTAAGGTGTAAAGTTCCTGGATATGCCTTTTAATAAGTTGTCAGTGGACAACTTATTATGAACATGTGTGTGTTCATATAAAATAATGATTTATTGATGTTGTGTTGAATAGTATGGAACACTTTTTGCTACTTTGGTTTTGCTACTTTGGTCTGGATTTGAACCGCCAACCTTCTGATCGGCAAACCCTTGGCTCTGTGGTTTAGACCACAGCGCCGCCCGCGTCCCTCCCAAGGTTAGAATAAGAGAAGGCAAATTACTCTTGATGTTACAAACATCTAACACACCTCCCCTACCTATTCCGTTTTGTAGAGAGCGTCCCCAAAAGGTCGCCATGTCTGAGACTTTTATCATCATATCTCTGATTAGATGTGGTGATTGTATATGGAAGCCGCTCTGCAATTAAGGACATGCAACGGGCAACAATGATTCTGAGCTGCATTCTGCTGGCTATAGAGATGTCTGTGCTTTTTAATGGGGAACGTGAGTGGCAGCTAAACCAATTCTGGATAATATTATTCAGCAGCCATTTGAATCTGCAGGTCTCATGTTCTATTCAGCACCATTTGGGATTGAGGACAGAGCTGAAACACATGCAGAGAAGGATTATAGGGTGCGACTCTTGCTGAGTCATAACCATGCCAGATTGCAAGTCTTCTTTTCTTTTCTTTTTTTAAAAGAACCTCACTGCATATAGAAATCTGGAAATTAGGATCCTCCTCCCAGACGTGTTTTTCCCCCTTGTATAGGCATATGATGGGGTGTTGAAACATGTTATTCCTGTGCTTAGACCACAATCTGAAATGGTGGGATTTTAGAGATTTTGCAATCTGCATCCCTACCACCACCACCCTAAAATACTGGGCAGCTAAAAAAGCCTGTGTCTGCTCATTGTCAGCAGCTCAGACTTTAGGATGATAGGACAATCACTGACTCACCAAGATTTCTTGCCTCAATAAAACTGGCACTCAAAAGAGACTGACTACCAGGGAAGGAAAACAATAAAACCACAGACAGGCTGGCTGACAAAACGAAAGTTCGCTTGCATGAGAGATGAACTTCAGACAACTGATGTTCTAAAGGCAGGGGGGAGCGACGTGATTTGGGAGTGCAGGGGTGCGCAAAAGGGGTGAAAGATGTGAGATCCAGGTGTCTGATAGTGGGATAGAACAGTAAAGAACAGAGAGGCGTGAGCCTCAACTGTGAAAGGTCCTCACATCAAGGCATCCTGGCAAAGGAGATGTAAGTTGAGGATCCCACCAGGGCTTCAGAGAAGTTTCACTTTGACACTCAAAGCAACAGCAAGAAATCCTCCCTCCCCGAGCAAATGTAAAACTTACCGTGCAAATAAAATGTAAAAAGAAGTGCAAATAAACAGATAGTTTAGGAAAATTTAAGGTACAGTGGTACCTCAGGTTAAGAACGTAATTCGTTCTGAAGGTCCATTCTTAACCTGAAACTGTTCTTAACGTGAGGTACCACTTTAGCTAATGGGGCCACCCGCTGCCATCGCGCGATTTCTGTTCTCATCCTGAAGCAAAGTTCTTAACCCGAGGTACTATTTCTGGGTTAGCGGAGTCTGTAACCTGAAGTGCCTGTAACCACTGTACATGAAGGGACAATGGTTCAGACCTATACTAGAGCTCTTGGGTGAGGGGGAAGGCTCTCCTCTCTCTACAGAACTGACCATCCCATGGTGAGACAATTGCACCTTCAAGGTTGGTGGCATGAATTTTTATTTGATTCTTCCCCTCGCCCCCCCCCGCCCCCCAATGTCTTTTGCTATTACCTTCTAAAGTCATAGTCTGGCCTTTTGAAAACACTTAGAACCTTAATAATTAGCAAATACTTGATGTCCTTCACTTTGCTGTTGCTAAAGCAACCACCGGCTGTCTTGTGTTAGGAGAGGACAACAGTGACGGCCAGCTGGGTGGCATTTGGGTAGCTGTGACAAAACTAGAGAATTAAATCCTCCCAAATAATCTTGGGCTGCTTCAGACTTGAGGCTTGGGCTGTGAAAGGATTTCATTCCCAAGAAGCCCATAGAGGGATCCTGGGCGGCAGAAGGAACTTCTGGAAGGGCGGGCGATAGGAGGATCATTCCAGGGCAGTCCCTGTCACTCTCCCAACACTGTCAGACTCCAGTTCCCATCAGCCTCTGCCATGATGGAATGATAGGTGCATACCCTCCAACATTTATCCGATGAAAATAGGGGCACCCCATTCCATAAAGATAATTTTACTATTTATAACCCACACATCTGGGGTAGCTTCAAACATATATAAACACATAATACAACATTAAACTTTTTTTTTTTAACTTCCCTATACAGCTTGGGGGTTGGATAACTCCAAACCCTCCAACATTTCTCCAATAGGGACATCCTACCATACCCTCCAAGATTTTTCTGATGAAAATGGGGACATCCTAGAGGAAAGTGAGACATTCCGGGATCAAATCAGAAACTGGGACGGCTTCTCTAAATCAGGGTCCTCCCTGGAAAACAGGGACACTTGGAGTGTCGGTGGGAGCTACAGCCTGACCCTATGTTCTAGAGCAGTGGTTCTCAACCTGTGGGTCCCCAGATGTTGTTGGACTACAACTCCCATCATCCCTAGCTAGCAAGGCCAGAGCTCAGGGATGATGGGAGTTGTAGTTCAACAATATCTGAGGACCCACAGGTTGAGAACCACTGTTCTAGAGTGTAGTGGAAGGGAAATAAAAATCAATTTATACCAGTACTGTACATATAGCAAGCAGGATCTCACCTCAATAAGGTCATGGATGCTTCTGATTCCCACCCTAGTCTTCCGGGATTTAAGCTGTGGGAAGAACAGGTTCAGCCTCATGGTGTGGCCCAGTGTGAAACTTCTGAGCATGTGTTTCCACTCTTAGACTGGTGATGAGTGCTCCTAGAAGGAAGGAAGGAAGGAAGGAAGGAAGGAAGGAAGGAAGGAAGGGGGGGGAAAAGAAAGATACAGCATTTTATTAATGTTCTCAGCTTTGGGAACCTGCACTTCATTTTTTTTTTTTTTTTTGCCTCTGCTCATTGTAAGCATTCCTCCTCCCTCCTTTTTAATTTTCCTGTTCTCTAATCTTCTCAATCCGCCCCATCCACTGCTTAGCACTGAACTAATCTGTACTGTCTGAGAGAGTTGATGGCCCAAAACAGAGAATTGTTGCAGGAAATGACATCATTTAAAGACTGAAAGGGAGGGAGGAAGCATAGGAGACATGATTTTTAAAAGAAAGAAAGAAAACAATTTAGGAATTTGTTTCTGTTTGACTTATTAGTTACCACTTTATAGTGCATTCTTTCCCTGAATAAGTTGTCCCCATGCCCTTAACTCAGTCTGGAAGAACTGAAAAAGGGAGGGAGGATTATTGAAATTCAGAAAGCATTACAACCTTTGAAAGAGCTTTAAATGTGAGAGGAGCTTTTATCAGCTCATGGGTGTAATTGGTTGCCTTGTAAAAGCAATGATATGGAGTGATAGGACAGCCTCAAATGCAATCCATCCATAGTAACTACAGATTATGTCTGGACTTTCTTTGGGATGCTCTGAGTAAATCTTTAACTCCGGACATTCCAAATCAGCGAGAGTACTATTACGCAGCTTGTTTCACACACAGCAATAATCTTCCTCAACCTTGTGTACCTTGTGAACCACACGGCTGCACTGGTAAATCCTCCTCTTAATCTAGGCTGGAAGCAGACCCTCTGGTTCTCTCTGGAGAGCCTAGCCCATACCTTTTCCATTACAGTGGTACCTCGGGTTAAGTACTTAATTCGTTCCGGAGCTCCGTACTTAACCTGAAACTGTTCTTAACCTGAAGCACCACTTTAGCTATTGGGGCCTCCTGCTGCCACCGTGCTGCCGGAGCACAATTTCTGTTCTCATCCTGAAGCAAAGTTCTTAACCTGAAGCACTATTTCTGGGTTAGCGGAGTTTGTAACCTGAAGCGTATGTAACCTGAGGTACCACTGTACTCCACAGGTGAAAGAGACATTTATGCATTCTTACACTGAGCAGCATTGCCCCCCCCCCATAATGTGAAAGTAGAGGACCCTTCCCCAATCTATCACCCTTCAGATCTTATGGGCTAGAATTCCCAACCGCTAGAGGACCTTCTCTGACTTTCATATCCTCTGGTTCCTGAATTGCAGAATATTGGATTAGATGTACCCAGAGGGCCTTTCCAGCTCTACAATTCCATGACTTTTGAGTAGCTCAGCATCTTGCGCCGCTCTTGTTTGCTTTGCAGTGGCATATGTATATTGCTCAAGGGCCGCACTCCCTTTCGAGGGCCACATGCCAATTCTGGGGAGGGTCAGGTGCAAACTTGGGCAGGTCAATTATTGTAAGTTTTCCCTTTGCGAAGTAGGTTGGTTTCTACTCACAACCTTATATATTTTATCCTTCATCCAGGCAAGCAAAAAAGGAGAAAAGAATAGAATGATGATGATGATGATGATGATGATAATAATAATTTTTTATTTATACACCACCCTTCCCGGTTCAGAAAACTGGGCTCAGGGCAGCTAACAACAAATTTAAAACACTTAATTGTAGAAGCAGCATGAAACACAGTATAAAAACATGAATAACAATAAAATTCAAAGTTCAGAAATCAATTTGGGGGAAATCCATCTAATAAGCATTAGATTGTCACCAGGGCTAGCTGGCTGAATTAGTCCTACTTTGGCCAGCAAGGAGGCCAGGGGAGAATTAGCTGTGGGTTCTCAAAGCGAGTGAACTTCATAAAAGGGGAGGGGGAGGGAAGAGAAGGGAAGGGAAATAAAAGATCAGGCTGAATTCAAATTAAAGGCCAGGCAGAATAGCATCAATGCTCAATGCGAAGAAGGGTCACAGAGCAGGTGTGGCCTTAGGAGAATCTCAAGGGTCAGACAGAAAGTTCTAGAAGGCCACATTTGGCTCTGCAGCCAGGGGCCCCCCATCCCTGCTGTCTTTGTTTTATATTATTCTATGTTGCATTTTTATTGCTTTTAAAACTCATTTCGCTAAAGAGCTCTTCATTCCATCAGTGAAGTGACTTTCTCTGCATCACTTTGGCACCTGTACTCTTTCGGGGGGAGGAAGAGGGGGTCATTTTCCTTATTATTCCTGTTTTGTCTACTTTTCTGGAAATAATTTTTTTAAAAATGAATTATTGTAACGAGCTTGCGAACAAATGCAAATACTAATTTAACCAACCGACGAACAAATTAAAATAATCTCTCATACTTCTTACTAGCAAATTTCCCAAAGGGCATTCCCAAAATTTTCCTCCAAATTAATACATGGTGCTAAAAATCGGTACGCATTCAAAAGCTGACATTGCATATGATCATGTTAAATGAACGCCAAGTTTCAGAGCCTTATTTTCCCCTTAGTAGTGATCTTTTTCGCCTTCCACCAATGGTATGCATTAACCGGCAAAGCAGGAGACAGGGTGTTTATTCTTTGAGTGGAATTATTATTCCTACTCCACTGAGGAGACATTAGTGCCAATAGATCCCCCTTGAGTAACTTTCAACACACTATATTAGGTATCACCTAATTCAGCATCCGGAAGTGCAGAAAAGCCAGCAAGTTCACACACAGCATGCTTCTGCTGCGGCAAAGTTGCACCAGAGAAACTGCATTTGAAGCAGCTCCCAATCCCCAGCCATTACATGTGGGGAGCAGAGAGCATACATCTTTCTCCACCATCTGCAAGGCATACAGGATTCCAAGTTTTTATAACCATGGCAGCTGGCAGCAGATGTCTGGGGGGGTCGGCACTGCCCGTCCCCTAAGGAGAACATTAGCACCAAACCCGTATACACCAGTCAATTCAAATTTATTTGTACTGTAAGATTCAGATGTACAATAAAAAAGGGCCTTGGGGGAGAATTCACTATGTGCAGCATAGTGGGAGAAAAAAGGAAAAGGGAAAAAGAGACAGTCCAGAATCTAGGATAAAACTATTCTTGCTCTCCACTCCTCCTCCTTTAACTGAACCCATTGCAGATCAACATCCTTGTTAAGAGAAAACATTTCTCCAGAGATGGATGAATGGATGCCATATTTCAATGGATTTGTCCGAGTCGTGGGTGTTATTTAGGGTTTTTATGTGTTTAGTCAATTTCTCCATCAGGGCTCTCCTGTGCGAGATGAAGATGGTCTAAACACTTTCAGTTCTGTTCAATAACTTGCCTTGGCACTACAAGTAGGAAGGTTATGAGTTCTTTATGAAATTATTTATGCTGCTGTTCTTTGTGAAGCATAAATACTGTTCTTCTCCAACACTGCATTCATAGCATGCCTCATAGGCCTTATTTTTCTCTTGAATCTTTCTCTTGTGGTACAAGAATTCCACTCTTTAGACTGCGTGTTCTCATGGTTTCACTGAACATTTATAACTAGGGCTGTATCCAAGTTATACTCAGACTCATTGAATTTGGCGGATGTTTAGCTATGTCCAGGGATTTAAATGGGTCTACTCTGAGCAGGACTAATGTTAGATACAACCTAGAGACTGTGCCTATATAGTACATTCAAAAATTTTGTGTCGGTTTATCTGTTCTGATCTTAATTCCCAGAAGTGTCAATTTAGCTTATTTTGCTTACGCCATGGAGGTGCTGGGCTGCCCAGACAACAAGACCCCTCTCTTGGCCTCGTTGATGTTCCATCGTCTCTCGAGACAGATGGATGACAGAAAGAAGGTTAAGCCATCCACCTTATTCTCTCCAGTTCTATTTGTATGCACAACATTATTTGTACAGTCACTCCGAAAACAGGATGCTAGACTAGATGAGCTTTTCGCTTAATCCAGCAGTGTTCATTGTTCGTTGTACCCGAGAGTAAGGCACACAATTAGATTGTGCTATTGTGGTTACCGAAGAACAAAACACTGTGATGATCATCCAGCTATGACACCTTCTGGCATGCCAGGTGTTTAAAATATATCAGGAGAGCTAGTCTAGCTTCATAACAACCTGTTCCTGCAATCCTATATACACTTACCTGGGAGTATGTTCCACTGGACTCACTGGAACTTACTTCTGAGTAGGCATGCATAGGCTTGTGTTGCATCATGGAGCCTTCTAGCTCCCCAGCACCAGCTACAGCAGTCTAGTTGCAATGTCTACCACATGGTCTGAAGAGAAGTGGCCCTGCTCCCAGAGCTTTGTATCTGCTTCAGAGGGTTGTTTTGACTTTCAGTTGGCACAAAGCAGATCCCCCATTATATCGTATCGAAGAGAAATACAAGGCTACTGCTGGTGGTGGTGATGGGCAAAGAGCGGTGGATAAGTTTTGTGATAGCTTAAGCTTCCGATCCAGAAATAACCTTTCCTGCGCTTTCCAATCATAATGCTTTAGGGAGGAAGTAACTTGCCCGAAGTTGTTCCATTTCTATTGAATCTCCTTGGCACAGCAACTTTCAGAGTTGTGGAGTTGAGGGCAGTAGTGGTTGAACTTGTATGATCTTATTGCAATCCAGACCAATTCTTTCCTAAAATCCAAACCCTTGTTGTTGTTGTTCTGTTGGTTTTACTCTTGCTGTTGGTTGCTTTTAAGTCACTTATCTTCTCCCCAACCCCAATCTCATTCCTGTTCTGGCCTTGGTTGCATTTGATTAAAGTTTGACATTAAATCATTGCATCTGTGAGTTATAGTAGAGTATCTGTCTGACTCATGTGTGTGTGTGTGTGTGTGTGTGTGTGTGTGTGTACACACACTATACTATGTACAAGCAGGCCCGTGCAAAGCTAGTCTGAGGCCTGCAGCGGAAGCCCTGTCCATGAGACTCACCATTGCAGCACCACCACCTAATCTGATCTGACGTTACACACTGATATGTAACAATGCAAGTCCAGATTTTACTATTGAAGCCTTGCCATGCAGACAGAGAGGCGTGGGCATTCCGCCCATGGCCATTTGACTCATTAAGTCCCCAGTTGGCTGGGAGGCACAGGGCATTCTTGGCATGACAGTGTAACTCTGCCAATCCCCTGGCAGGGTCCCCTGACTGGCTTAACCCTCCAAGACCTGGGGGGCGGGGCAAGTGAACCTGGCTGCACCCCCACTGCACAGGCCTGTGTACAAACACTGTATTGGTGTACACTTTTAAATTTCAATAAAGTGTCATGAACTCCATCAAGCAGGAGCCTGGCATGGTTTGTTCTGTCTCTGCCCAAGGTAGATGTGTATTTTTGGAGGACAATCTCAATCCTCTCCCCCAAAATCAACTTTAAATGTACCTGGTGCGCATGCGCGCGCACACCCCCCCCTGCATTTATTTGCCTGAAATTTGACAGGTTTCATCACTTCAGATAGGTCTATAATGCTTGCACATTCCATGCAAATCCCATCCCCCCCTCCTCTCATACACACACACACTACAGCAATTTGGCGATTTCCCAACTACAGTTATTTGGGAGACATACAAAGATTTGTATTTTATGAAGTGAGGCTCTGCTTTGAATCTAAAACATGGTGAAACAACAGTCTGAACCACTCAACCTCTATGACACACTATTTGAAGTGCTGAAGTGGGTTCTTAAGTGTTGTTTCCTCCCACCCCAGCTGGAAACACACTTATGAATTGGGGTCGCTTATCCTAGGATTCCTTCTGTTTCAGATTATAAGCCAGTATCTGCATCGGATCTTTAAAATGTATATTATGTTTTACATAGATATCCTAGATTATCTATCCCAAATTTCCCAGGGTTGCATCCCCCCCATCAGTGTGAAATTCTCTGATGTACAGGCAATTCTTATTTTGCACAGGGTTACATTGCAGACCCCCACGTGCATTTGTGGGGCCTGTGTAAAGCATTCTGCCTCATCCCGCACCCTTTTAGGGATGTTTTAGTGACATTTGGGGGTCACTTCTGGGTTTGGCACTGTATGTGTATGCGCAATCAAGCATCAACAGGACACTTGTAAATTGGCCATCACCTGTCTTTCATTTCTTCCATAGATGTGAAAGGATCCCACCAATTCAGGCAGGATAAGGGGACTCGCAGTGTCATTGAGGTGACAGCAAAACATGTCTCCCATTCTTACTAAGCTGGACTAAAGGGCCTAAATCTGCTTTTACCCCCCTCCCCAAAAGTCTTCTTGATTTACATTGTCTAATAAAAATCAGTGGGAGCAATTGGTGAGGGCAGATGAAACCTCTGCAAGTAGGGAAGCAACAGGTCTCACCTCTTCCCTAAAGGAAGGGTAGCCACACGTTGCCCTCCCAATACTGTTGGCCTGCAGCTCTCATTATCTGTGCTATGGCTGTACTTTCAGTGACTAAAGAGAGCTGCAATCCACCAGGTTATGGAGGGCACCATGCTGACTATCCCTGCTTATCATGTTGACTTTCCAGCATCTGCACACCCCTTCCAGCAGAGGAGGGTCCACTGCATCGAACACCCAGCATGGCCAAGCCGCAAACACTGAACTGTCAACCTATCGTCTTCATCTCTTCCATCTCTCCCCCCCCCCCCACTCCTGCTTCTCTGTAGTGGACTTTCTTACTTCAGGCAGTGCTAACACATTACTTTGTTGAACCATCTCTACAGAATATGAGTTTCACACCGGGGTGCTCATAAATCACCCAGAGAACCCATTCAGTACAAGATACATTATAAGGAAAATTATCTTTGTAGCGACAGAGGAGAAGTTAAAATCTTGTGGGCTGCAAAGAAAATGCCAGCCAGCCAGCTAAGTCACTGAAGGCCATTAAATCAGATTTTAAGTATTGTCCCACCAGGGGAAAAATCAATCGGGGCTAAGTCCTTAACTTTATGACCTAAAGGCTTTCTAAATTATCAGCAAGTGACCTGCATAAATTGTAAGCAACACCATATAATGTACCAAGAGTGTCGCTAAATATTGCAGCTTCTTTCCCTGACTCTTCTGAGCAACATGCACAGTCATAGGTGAAACTTATTACTAATGAAAGCATCAACAAACAGGCCAAGTGACCCCAACACCAATCCACACACTCCAGCAAGGTTTCAATGGCAGGCTATGGCTGACCATCCTCTTCCATAAGTAGTGATGGGAAAGCCTGGCATGTGCTCATGGGCCCACCTAGCCAACAGCTCTTCCCTCCTCCCCAAACAAGCATTGCATAGCCGTGAGCTATGCCATGCAGGGCCACCCAAGATGGACAGGTCATAGCTGAAAGTTTAGACTAAATGTGATCCACCTGGAGAAGGAACTGGCAAACCACTCCAGTATTTTGCCAAGAAAACTCCATGGACATAAAAAAGGAGAAGCTTTGAGAAGAAAGTGAGAGTTTCCAAGGCATGCTGTGGGTCACGGAGAGTCCAACATGACTAAGACGACTAAACAACAAGCAAAATGAATCATGTAAGTATTTACTACATGAGGTAGTATGTTTCAAGTCTCAACACTCTTCTTTCAAAGGCTAGTGGGGCCTGGAGAGACACAGTGTGATGGCAATGTTCTCCAAAGAGCAAAGCGTGCAAGGAGGGCATATACAACCAGGGCATATACAGTCACACCTCATGTTACGTTTGCTTCAGGTTGTGCGTTTTCAGGTAGCGTCCCGCGGCGACCCGGAAGTACCGGAAAGGGTTACTTCTGGGTTTCGCCGCTCGCGCATACGCACAAAATTACATCATGTGCATGCGCAGAAGTGACGAATCATGACCCGCTCGTGCGGGTTGCGTTCTTTTCAGGTTGCAAACAGGCCTCCGGAACGGATCCCGTTCACAAACAGAGGTACCACTGTAGCTCATTCCCACACCGGGTGACTATTTCCACAGCTTCATTAACATGCAACCCCAAAATTCTGGATCCCCCCCCAAACTGATGCCAAAGCTTAGTGCCAGTTCTGTGCTGTTTTGTGCCATGAACCAAAAAACTCAAACTTCTCTAGTTGACTCCAAACAGGCACCAAAGTTTTGTATTATGTTTGTGCCGTTGGCTTACAGTTTTGTGTCTTGGCAAACAGTAATGGCTGTCATCACCCCTGGTCTTCCCATTTTATCTAGTTGCCTGTGCATCTTATCTTGCTTTGGATGGTAAACACAGAGAAGATGTGAAACACACCATGAGGGTGACTTCACAGATCAACGTTTTTACAACCTAGTGTCCTGCTGGACTCCTGTCGGCCCTATAAAGACCAAAACATCTGTAGAGAGCCATGTTCGGGAGAGCTGTCATTGCCACAAACAAATAAGCTAAATACTGTGTGTTACTTGCTTGAAAAGCAGAACCACAACTGATAAAATGAAAACGTGGCCACTTTGAAGGCAAACTAATTCTATCGCTGTGATATTCAGTAAACTTTCATTTAGGCATTAGCGGCATTTCCTACTCACAGTATGGGACAATATTTCCTGCCAGTAGATGTACCCAGCAATTTAAAAAATTGAGCCATCATTGTATTTTACTTCGCTATACTGTTCGGACTGCCAAGTCTAGAGTAAGCCTAAGGCACAGCCTTTGACCTGAAAGACACTTAAAAATAAAAAAGCTGTAAGTCACAATGGTCAAGTTAAGCCATCTAAAAATTGATTCAATGTTTCTTTTGTATCACACTTGCTTTAAGGTAAGGTGAACTGAAGGCACTTAAAAGATTTTAGTTCTTGCTATAAAAAAATATTTCATTAAATGGGAACAATTATGTCTCTGGCTGATGTATGAGCTAATACTTCCAGTTGTGACCTAATTAAATGGTACTTCATGGCAAGAGCCCTGGAAAAAAAAGAAATTATTTGTACATTCACAGTTCATGTTAGAAATCTCAGGAGTTCTCATTAACTGAAAATTACAGTAGCGCAATCATCAGCGCCTTTGTCATTTGCAGCTAAAATAGTCTCTGGGAAGCTGTGAAGTATTTCAAGGTCTCTATGATTCTGTCTGAGCCACAAAAGCTAGCTGTTACAACTCTTATTTACCTTGCTGAGCGCTCATTTGCTGAAATAGTCTGCCTTGCGGACACGTTTGTCTCACAACAAAGCCCCACAGAAAGTGGTTAGGCTGCTTGCCACAAATTTTAGAAGGCAAGTGGGTATGGAGCCAGACCCAGGATGGGGAACCCCAGGCCTTGGGGCCAAATGCAGGCCTTCAGGCCTAAACCCTCTGCACCACCACCTGTCCCTAGGACTTATCCCTCATGGTCCCTGCTTTCCAGTCTGCTTGAAACTTGTCCTTGAACTTTGATAGTGTCTGCTTGCCTGGGTAGAGGATAGAGGACAGTGTGTGTGTGCAGAAACTACTAGTCTACTGTACAAACATATCCTTTAAATATTGCTCTCCCTACTTTTGCCTTTGGCCATGCCCCTCACTGGCAAGAGGCACCTGGAAAGTTGCCCATAAGGAAATATGGCCCTCAATGTGGAAATTGGTTTCTCAGCCATGAGCAGAGCTGGGCTGTGAGACTGGGGACTTTGGAGGCAGGCTTTTAACTATATCTAATGATAACTTTTATATTCCTTGTAAACTGCTTAGAGGTTTCATTATAGGCATTTTGCTATAAGGAACGAATAAAAAGACGGCCAGTCATGGGAAGATGAGTATGTCGAACAGCTTCTCCAGCTTGCACAATGGATCTACGTGCAATGCAAAAACACAGATTTATGGCTGCAGGTTCCATTTATTAATGAGAACATGGGTTGTTATTTTTTTTCATAACCATGTGGAATCCTGGTCCATGTTTTTGTGCCTTGAAACCTAACTCAATGTTAGGCTGGAGGAAGATTCCTACAGCTGCGTTATTCTTATGCCAATTTTGGATTCCCAGAGTTTGTTTATTTATTTTTAAAAATAAATAAAGAATAATAACCAAATTGCTGTGAAGCGTTTGGGACAAGTTCCAGTATTTTTGGAACAGCCTTGCCACCATCTGGTACCTGTACCCACAAGGGTATTCAGCTCTTACTCAAAGAGGCAACACATTCATTAACAATTGCTTGTCTCTGCGAGGACACAGATGTGTCTGGGACCGAGCTTCATAGATTATAGCTCCAGGAGATTAATGATGCTATTTCATGTTCCTTCAATGGGCAATGGACCTCACCTCTGATTCTTTCCTATGCAATGTTCCAAGCTCCAGAAGATGCCATCCTCCAGGGTAGTAGCAGCTGAATGCAGGAAAGAGGTGGCATCTGTGCATAAGGATGAAACATTGATTCAACTGAACATCTGAAGCTGCCTTGGATGCAGTCAAATTATCCCTCCATCTATTTAAGACCAAGATAGCCGAAGCTGATGGGAGCAACTTCCCAAGCTCTGTCTGGTAGAAATCTTCCACAGCCCTACAATCCAAGTTCTTCTTAAAAGGAGATGTTGCCTTAGAAGGAACCTAGAACTTTCTGTATTTAAGGTATGGACTCTGTCACTGAGCTACAGGTTCCTCAAAGTGCAACTGACACAAAATTCCAGGATTGTAAGGAAAATGGAATGTCTCGAAAGAACCTCCATGCAACCAACATTTCAGATATATGAATGCAGGGAAGGCACTAGAGATGTCACTACAGCTGCAGTGCTTTAATTCCCCCTTTTCACAACATCTCTCTAAGGACAGGCAACCCCTGCCTTCAAACAGCAACACACACAATGGAAAGGAGGCAGCAGGGTGGTTGTCGGCAGCGCTGCAAATGTTCATGGATAACAGTGAGCAATTTTGGATCAGCCCTAATGTTGACAGTAAAATCGAAGTGTGACAATTTGCACATTCAGATTTTCTGCTGAAAATTCGTCTTAGTTCCTCAGACACACTTTACTGATATTCCCTCACATCGCTTCTTTTTTATTTTCTAGTTTTTATTTTTTCTTCCTCCTACCCGCAATCCTCTGAGGTAACTTTGTCATTCAACTTCAACACTCTGAATCCACAGTCGGCAAGTTCTCCTATGTCTTTTACATTTATCTCTTCTGAGATGTTTACCTAGCATAATTTTGTTTTTTACCTAGCATAATTTTCCCTTCTGTCTCTCTCCACACAAACACACACCTTTGCATCAGCCTGCCTGCATCCTAAAATCAGCCACAAAGCCCCTATTCAAAAGTTTAGAATCACAGAATTATAGAATTGTAGAGTTGGAAGGAACCAACTGTTTTGCCCAACGTGGGGTTCGAACACACAACCCTGAGATTAACACATGTTTTACATGTGTTATTTGTAAATTGCCTTGAAAGGGGATATAACATATTTTTAAAAATAAACAAATATGTGCATATGTGTGAGATATTCTCTCTCTCTCGAATATTTTTCACCTCTGTGCAAATGCTGTTTACTCTTCCAGCCTAGTCCTTTTTCATTCTTCTCATACAGAGGCAGACGCTATTTCTCCAGTGCCACATTCCATGCAGATGATTTATTCCACATTTATTTTATTTATTCAAGTTTTGCTCTTTGGAAAAATGTTACTAGTGCTGCAGCAGGTAGAAATTATTTTAATTGTTTAAAATTCATCCCTTTAATGTTTTGTATTAACATTAAATAGCTATGCAGAGTGAAAAGGGGGCACAGTGCCCTTGCTTGCAATCCAAAACAACCACAAAAATAAATAATTTATTTTTTAATCTTGACAACTGCATAATTTACTGTTTAAAGAGGTTTTAAAAAGAAGGATGGAAGGGGGGGGATAAAAGAAATATTCTACCAAGGTATCATAACAATACAAGGTGTATTCGGAATAGTTCAGCGTTAGCAGAATGAGTGAGAAGTTAAGAAAGCTCTCTCAGAGGCCTTGTGTCAGGAGGCAAATGTATGTTTCTCCTCACCAGGCACCTATACAATTTGAGAGTGGAACTGGGCACACTCACCAAACAACCAGTGCTGAAACTGACCAAATATTCAAACTGACAACACAAATTTAAGTGGTATAAAGAGCAGTGGTGGACTTTGTCTCTCAATTTTCAGTGGCACCCTGTGTGACTAAAATTTGGTGTGCCTCCACCTCTCATGCTTCGCTCAAAAGCGGATACCCTAAAACAACTTCTGTAAATAGGATTCATAAGCAAAAACATGACTGGTTGTCTGCTTTTTAAATCCAAGGTCTTTCTCCTTCAGTAACTGGGTCACTTTCTATTTAAAATAAGTGAAGTGGTGTCTGTTGTGTTAAGATGTGTTTACACATTGTGGCATTATCCATTGGTGAGGCAGGGTTGGGAGGATGTTTTCATCTTTCTGTTTGATCACTCCAATTTTAAGTGGTTGCTGGCAAGCTGTCCTACTACGGAATTTAGAAGTGCTCTTCCCTTTTTGCAGATTGCTTTTCCATCCAGAAAAACCTCACCAGGCTCAAGACAAAGAGCAATCGGAAAAGATAAATATCACTTAGCAGATTTACACATCTTATTTGAATAGCTTGACTTCCAGCAACCCTGTCTGAAATTATGTGTGTTTTGCATGAATCTTGACAAATCTAGGTCTGTGAAGGTATACTTTGCAATCCCAAAAGTAGGCCACCTGTAAATATTTATTACTGTTGCTACAGCCAAACAGATTTGAAAACAATCCTCATTGATGTCAACTTATCTCTTTCCAACAAAAAAAACCCCTAGTCCTCAAATGAAGACGTGGATTAGTCAAGGCTCTGCCCTTTTTAAATTAACCCGCTCCAACAACAAGACATTGTAACAAATTATTCCTCTGAAATTGAGGTATTTCTGAGTTACATGCCTCCCACACCTTTTTATTCTCACTCCAAACCAGTTTCAGTTTATGGTATTTCCTAGCTCAGTGTGGCTTTGCTTTTATTTTTAATTAACTCTGCTGCCTTCTTTTCTACATTGGATGTTGCAGTTGCTGTGCTGCCTTGGAAAGCAATTTTTGTGCTAGATATTCCTGCCATCTCTCCTGCCACGGGTGTGCTCTGAGCTGCCAGAGAAGTGTGCTATGGTTATGGTACCTCTTAGCATTGTGGTGGAGTGGGAGTGCGGAACCCTTGTTTCCACAACTGTCAACCCTGGCCATTGGCCATGCTTCCTGCAGCTGATGGGAGCTGAGTTCAGCAACATCTGGAGGATCAAAAGTTCCCACCACCTGTAGTTAAAAAAAATGGGGGGGACCCCTGGATGGCTAAGTACAGTCAAAGGTGACTATGGGGGTGTTAAAGAAATTGGAGTTCTTGTTGAAAGTACACTAAACAGGATATACCAAGAGCTCTGGCCAAAAGTTTCAATACAAGGAATAATTCCTACTCGAGAGTAGAGGAGAAAAACGTGTATATTCTGCTAAGAATACCAGTGTTAAACTAATAGTAAATTTAAACACGACGTATAAACACAACATTTAAGTACAGAAATAGTGTAGTTTCAAATATGAAATGATATAGTATAAAGGTACATAAAATACCAGTACACAACAATAGTTTTATACAAGTCTCAATGGCAGTCAAAAAGAGTCCATATTATATAAAGTCAGAATGAAGAATCAAATAGGGCCAAAAAGAAGTATCCGTAGTATGAATCAGATGTACGACTCAGTAGTGGTGACCAGGACAGGGCCCTGTTTCAGAGTAAATGCCTTCTTCAGCTCAGTTTTTTAAGGAATATAAATCTGTTGGAAGTTTGTATCATTCAATTATTTTGTGTTTCTTTTTCCACCATGCGTCTCAGTTGAATGAATCCAAATTTTCTTGCATTTCTCTGTGCGTTTTCTATGGGGGTGTGACACTCATCTCACTTCAGGCCAAGGGAACTGGCGTTTGTCCACAGACAATTGTCCAGGTCAAGTGGCCAGCATGACTAAACCACTTCTGGTGCAACGGAACAGTGTGATGGAAGCCAGAATGCACAAAAATGCTGTTTACCTTCCCGCCACAGCGGTACCTATTTATCTACTCGCACTGGCATGCTAGGCTGGCAGGAGCTGGGACAGAGCAATGGGAGCTCACCCCATCTGTCTCAATCATTCACGATATGCAGCAACACTCCATCTTATGCAATGCGTGTTTCCCATGCTGTACAACATCAGAATATGTTTTCTCCAGCCCACGACATTCAAGGGGTAGGGAAATAAAATATATAATGTGATGCCTTGACATGGACCTATCTGCACTTATTGGGGGGGGGGTGGAGATAGTCTAGTGCAGGGTTTACCAAACTTGGGTCTACAGCTGTTTTGGGGCTACAATACCCACCATCCTTGCCAACTATTCCTGCTAACTGAGATGATGGGAGCTGTAGTCCAACAACAGCTGGAGACCCAAGTTTGGGAAACCCTGGTCTAGTGAGAATGTATTGGATGGGCCACAACATAAATGTGTTGGCATCTTTATCTCGGGAGTAAATGGAGGACTGCACCTTTGGGGGTGAAGTCAAACTATTGGAAGGTTGCAGTGCCTCTTGTGGCTGTAGAGACTGATGCAGAAGAGACACATTTTGTTGCAGCTGGAGCAGATGAATGTTTCTGATTGTGCTGCTGCAGATGCACCACGGCATTTCTTCTCTGTGCTCCTCCCAGTAGTCATTCCTCCTCTGGTCACGGCTGTGGATACATGACCTGTCTGTCTCCAGGCGCTGTGGTTTTCTGCAAGCAATTTGCACATAGAGAGGTTGATATTGCCAACCTTCATGTCATGTTTACAGACAACTTTGTAAAGCAGAGCTGGTCTGCCAATGGGCCTAGTGCCCGAAGCCAGCTCCCCATAAAGCACATCTTTGGGGATTCTGTGAACATGACCAAGTCAGCATAGATGTCGCTGAGATAGGAGTGCAAACATGCTGGGAATGTAGACTCGGGAGAGCACATCTTTGTTTGAAACTTTGTCCTGCCATGTGATAGACTATTTTCCTGCCACATCACATGTGGAAGGCATTGAGGCGTCACTCCTGACAGCTCATCTTGGTATTGGATGTTAGCATCAAATTCTCCCATATCCTTTTTGAGAGGTGAGACATTGCTGTAGTTGCCTTGCCAATATGCTTGTCCAGCTCGGCATCAACGGAGAGGCTGCTGTTTAGGGTGGAATCCAGGTGGTAGTAGAATAGAAATAAATGTCTATGAAATACAGGGGGGATGGGACTCACACACCAGTAAATATTTCTCTTCACAAGCCAACTTGCTACTTCCTCCCTCTAAAACCGTAAATTTTTAAAATGCTTCCTTTCTTGTCTTCCTCAACTCTTTCATTTTGAGCAAAGTAGTAATTTGTAGGTGAACACAAGCTGTAATTTAATTTGAGATGGTGCTGTCATTAAATAATGCCACACAGTTGCCTAACAAAATCCTGTGTAAACAAAAAGTAATTCGGCAAATTGGGTAAGTGCATCAGCAACGTTAATGTAGTTGTGCTGCGTTCCTTTATAAGCAAAGTGAATAAAAGTAATAATGTTGACAGATGTTCCCTTTTTTAAAACCTTAATAGCTTATTCCAAAATACTTCAACTCTACAAAAAAGCCATAAAACAGGACTGCAGGCTGCTGCTCATGATAGGGCCTGGGATAGCTCAGTCTGTAGAGCAGGAGACTTGATCATATGACTTGGTCATAGGTTCGAGCCCCATGTTGGGGGAAAGAGGGGTTGCAGGGGTTGGACTAGATGACGCTTGTGGTCCCTTCCAACTCTGAGTCTATGATTCAGTGAGCAAGCGTCTTCCTTGCATTCGAAGGAGTAGCTACCGGCACTTTGTTGTTTAGTCATTTAGTTGTGTCCAACTCTTCGTGACCCCATGGACCAGAGCACGCCAGGCACTCCTGTCTTCCACTGCCTCCCGCAGTTTGGTCAAACGCATGCTGGTAGCTTCGAGAACACTATCCAACCATCTCGTCCCCTGTCATCCCCTTCTCCTTGTGCCCTCCATCTTTCCCAACATCAGGGTCTTTTCCAGGGAGTCTTCTCTTCTCATGAGGTGGCCAAAGTATTGGAGCCTCAGCTTCAGGATCTGTCCTTCCAGTGAGCACTCAGGGCTGATTTCCTTCAGAATGGATAGGTGTGATCTTCTTGCAGTCCATGGGACTCTCAAGAGTCTCCTCCAGCACCATAATTCAAAAGCATCCATTCTTCAGCGATCAGCCTTCTTTATGGTCCAGCTCTCACTTCCATACATCACCAGCTACCGGCACTATACAGGGATAAATCTTTCTACTGACTCTAAGAGGATTGAATCCTGCAAGGTGCTGCTTCAGGGGTGAGAAGGAGGAGAAGCCTGGCAGGAAGAAGAAAAGCTCAGGTAGGAAAGCAGCCGCCCACCCTCAACGTCTACCATGAAGATGATTGCATCTCCTTCTTCCGATCTACACATCGCCCTCAGACAGCCCTGAATTAATATGGACCCTGCAACCCAGCCAAGGGTATCTCAACCCAACACAACTCACATTCAGAGCCCTCCAAACCAGTCTAATCTGTTGCATTGTCTGAAACATGAAAATGTTCTATTTTCGTGTTCGCGTTACTCGCTTTCCTGTTCAGTTGAAGTTATTTAATTAGGTTACTTTATACAATGTTTAGTTTAAACTGTTGAATTAGGTTAGCGTATTTATATCATTTTCATACAAATATAATTTTTTTGTATTTATTGATATGCTTATATCTAATTGTTTCTAACATTTCTCATTGTTTATATTTATTGTTGCCCATTTTACATGTTGTAAGCTACTTTGGACACAATTTTGAGGAAAGTGGCATATAAACAAACAATGTCCCATTTAGCAGAATAAGCAGGTGGGCCCACAATACATAGTTCAGTTGGTTAGAGTGTGGTGCTGATAATGGCAAGGTTGCAGGTTCGATCCCCATGTGGGACAGCTGCATATTCTGCATTGCAGGGGGTTGGACTAGATGATCCTCAGGGTCCCTTCGAATTCTACCATTCTATGAGTAGTCTATGAACCTGGTGTACAGCCCTAGCAGAAACCTAGTTTTCAATGCTACCCTAGCAAGAAAGGGCCACAGTAAAGTAGAGAAGAAGTGGAGAAGTAAAATGACAACTCCACTAATATACTATCATTCCACACTATATATACACCTTATTTAAGCTGTAACTAACCCCCACTTTTCTCTGTACTGACAAGCCCGGGGTGACTAAATAGAACAATGTTTTTAACTGTAACTGCTTTTAGATGTTTTCAACTGTAATTGTTCTTACAATGTTTCAATTGTTTTGGAATGTTTTTGCTTTCAATTGTGGATCTGTTTGCTGCCTTGGGCTCCTGTGGCAGGCAGGGCAGGATATGAATTCAGTAAATGCCTCAGTGCTGTTTTACTCGCTGTTTTCCATGTTGTGCACATAAATGCTTTAATCATAATAATTGTGTGTTTCTTTGCTAAATTTCCCCTACTAATCAAGGAAACGGAGACAGAGTATTGGTGTTCACTGCAATAATCTCTGCAGTACAGAACTGTCTTCACAGTTCCATTACCACACATGTTAAGGCAGGAGTTCACACACGTTGTGTGCATATGTATATAAGCAGACCAGCAAAACTGGGTCACTATTTTTGAAACTTTAATCCAACAACCCAAGGCACATGATAGCTGATTTACCAGAGTATCATGTGACTCAGTGACGTGGTCAACTGGCCTATTGGAGCCTTGGATGACTGCGTGGCTAACCAATGGAAGCCTACTGAGGGAACTTGAGTGTAGTCAAAGGAAAGGGAAGCAGACAGAGCTGGATAAGGGATATAGCCCATAAAAAGTACAGCTGCCAAGCAGCGTTGAAACTCAGATATATAAGCTAGGCACCAAATGGCTCCTTAAACCAAGGTTACAGTCGTCAATACGGAATGTCTAGTTGCATTTTGGGGAACGACGGCTCTAAAGTCTTTATTTTTCAAATGATGCACTGACTGCGATTATCAGCTAAGCATCTGGCTAGTTCAGATGACAACCTTGAGCTAGGTTAAGAACTTTGAGAACCCAAAGACGAAAAGTCACTTGATCCAGGGACAGTCCACACATATATATATATATTGGCCTATGCCTTTCTGAATGGCGATACAAACCATTCATAATGTAGGGATAATTCTTCTCAACTGTGAGCAGGGCAAGGGACAACAACTATAACATTATTCACTGCTCCTGCTCAGGCTGCACAGAAAAAGCATCTTAGTTCCTGAAATTCAAATGCAGATAAAATATAACTGCTCAAAGTCTGCAGGATGTGGTATTAAGTGTGTAAAAACAGGCAAGGTCCAATGATTCCCCAGACATGTACCTTCAGATGGTGGAGATGTTAGGCACCATCCTAGCGCCCAGGCATCTTCACTTGATTGCAGGTGGCCAATAGTCAGGTGCAAAGTTGCGCCTGGCTAATTTTGAACACTGCGATTAAGTGAGGAGTCAAAGAAATCTGCTAAGCAAGCCTCACAGATTGCTTGAAGTTGACAGAGTACTTAAAACCACATTCTTACACATTTTCACACAAAAGTGGTGAAAAAGAGAGGCCAGATGATTTAAGAAAAGTCATTTTTCAAAGTGTACAGCTGGAACCAAGACATTTCACTACCAAAAACGAGCCTACAGCCCCCTACACACACCTATCGTACTGGGTTTCAGGGGTGATGGGGATACAGCTTAAGGTGTAAAGGCAAAGCAGGATCAGCTTTAAAATATGCATTGCCCAAATAACCTCAATGGGAAGGAAAGGCAAGATCCAGACAACACCTGTCTCATTCAGTCTTCTCTAAGCTGGAACTGCAACTCCCAGCATCCCTGGGCATCGGTTGTGCTGGCTGCAGCTGATGGGAGTTACAGTCCAGCAACAAGTGTAGGACACCAGTTTGAGGAAGGCTGCCTATACAGTCATACCTCGGGTTACAGCCGCTTCAGGTCGCGTTTTTTTGGGTTGTGGACCACCAAAACCCGGAAGTACTGTAACGGGTTACTTCCAGGTTTCGGCGCTTTGCACATGCACAGAAGCACTAAAATTGCATTTTGCGCATGCACAGAAGCGCCGAATCGCAACCCGCGCGGGCGTAGACACAGGTTGTGAACATGCATCCTGCATGGATCACGTTCACAACTTGAGAGTCCACTGTAATCCTACAACTCTGGCCTTTTGACTGTGGCTCACCAGGCTCCTGATTAAACTGAAGTAGAGGTCATGTGGGCATTTGGGAGTTCCATGTCCTCCTAGATCTTAGTCTCTTGACGCATTTCATTCTGAAGGAATACTTGAATGAATGGTGGACACTGTCCAGAAATCAACTTTATAGACCATCTGTTTCGATAAATCAAGATGCAAGAATACTGCACCAGCCAGTTGTCAAGAATGAAGAGTTGTACCTGCTAGCAGAGATGTTTTCCATTTCTTAACCACCATCCTGGTCCATGACAGAACTGATTGGCTTTTCGACATATTCTTCTACACGCGGAGATAAAAAATGATCCCTCTTCAAATCACTATCTTTACGCCAAATTTGTTCAGGTCAGACCTGCTCAATATTGTAAATGTTTTGTGTTTTGGAAACAGAGAAGTGCATTAATCCAAAGCTACAGGGCTGTGGCGTTTATCTTTGGAGAAATGCATTTTTTTTTCCTAAGCAGAATCTGCAGAAGGAGAGCATGAGAAAGAGCTTGTGTATTTGTCATATTGCAAGCACAGTGCATGGGATTTGCTCCTCCACCACGGTGTTAACCACAAACCCACATTTTGGGACTGAGACGGACGTTAAATTAATCAACTCCAATCTCCAGCTTTGTAAATGGTTAATATACAGCAATATTTTAGTAAGGTTGATAAATGTGCACTATATAAAGACTGTGGTTAAGGCAATCATTTTAACTGGTTGCAAAGAGATAAGCCAAAAAATAGGGAAAAGTCCAGCATGAATTACCTCCTTTGTCTAGATGGGCAATTTCCAGATTTACACTGGAAGCCATGTTCAGATTTTTTCTAAAGCAAATGTGAGTGCCGTCCATGGAAATCAATCTGGAACTGTTGTTTGACTATGGGTAGACACTATCTTGTCCATCCTCAAGTAAATAGAAGAAGCAAGCAGAGGTGTTCCTGGCAAAACAGTCAGAGCATCAATGTAAAGTCCTCTCTCCCCTAGGGGTGACAATGGTAGATTTGGTCCCGGCCAGAGCAGGGGGTAAGTCAGCTGTCACTATTGCTTGGAATTCCCACTGGGTATACAGCAACCTCATCTTTTTGTGATGACCATCCTAACCAATCGGTACAGGTCCACCTGTGCTCACTACTACGAGGAATGATGGACCTCCCTCAGCACCTCTCAATTTAGAAATGAAACACTGATGAGCAAGAGAAACAAGTTCATTGAAACCTTGTATTTTAGAACATCATTTCCGATCACTATGAAAGTTGAGCTTACATGTGCTACAGGAAGCTCAATGAATAGGATGACTGAGCTGGAGGAGCCACCGGCCATTGAAGCCATGCCATGCCATGCTGGGCTCCACACTTGGCCTCCTCCTAACGTTGCAGGCATGATGCTGCATGTGTGCAATGCGCACCAGGTTCCCTCAATCTTGGGCACAAGACGGCACCTCTGGTGCTTGATAATCCCACTTGTGGTTCCAGGCAGGCAACAGAATCAGTTGGTTTTTAATCAATGGTTTACCAATCGAAACAGTAGCTGCAAAGGAGTGGTGCTGTGATCAGATGAAAAGAGGATAAATACAGCTATATCCGGAGGACCACATGCATCTTGCTCTTATGCGGAGGACTGCATGAGTAAGTCATTCAAATTTTGCTCCAAGGCCCAGTTCAAGGCTTCTCAGTTGCCTGTCCTTATTCCTATCCAAGGCAGGTTACATTATTGTTTCTGCAGTACAGGAGCAGTTCATCAGTGGAACAGTCTGTCCAGATCGGTTTAGGAATCTTCCTTGGAGCTATTCAAACAAAAGCCAATGAAGAGTAAAGGCATCCATCAGGTGTGCTTTAGGTATATGTTCTCCAGCCTCAGGACCGTTGTCTACTACTAGATGAATGATGAATACCTAACATTTAAAATCTATAATCCCACAATTCAAGAAATATAGACACCTACTAGCCCTGCATACTTCAAATTAGACTGAGTGATAAAGGCTAGAGCATTGTTAATAGGGAGACTGGAAAGTCAGGGGGGTTGTGAGAATAGGATTTCTCCCAATGGCACTTGCCAACTGTTGGAAGTTTGGGTGCAAATTACAAAGTTTTCTATCCAAGTTATGCATTTCTTCAGTAAACAACTTTATTATTTTCTTAAAGGTAAAGGGACCCCTGACCATTAGGCCCAGTTGTGGCCAACTCTGGGGTTGAAGTGCTCATCTCGCTTTATTGGCAGAGGGAGCCGGCATCCAGCTTCCGGGTCATGTGGCCAGCATGACTTAGCCGCTTCTGGTGAACCAGAGCAGAGCCCGGAAACGCCGTTTACCTTCCCACCGGAGCGGTACCTATTTATCTACTTGCACTTTGACGTGCTTTCGAACTGCTAGGTGGGCAGGAGCTGGGACCGAGCAACGGGAGCTCGCCCCATCGCGGGGATTTGAACCGCTAACCTTCTGATTGGCAAGTCCTAGGCTCTGTGGTTTAACCCACAGCGCCACCAGCATCCCTACAAGCATTTTCTTACCTATAAGCATATCACTGTGTGTGATCACAACAGGTAAAGTCTATTCTCTAAGCAAGATTCACTAGTCAAACATTGCTCATTCTGCACAGAATCACAGAATTGTTGGAAGGGACCATGAGGGTCATCTGGTCCAACCCCCTGCAAAGTAATTTTTGCCCAACGTGGGGCTTGAATCCAAGACCCTGAGATTAAGAGTCTCATGCTCTACCAACTGAGCTATTTCAATGAGTAACTGACCCAGTTATCCCAATACAAAGTCTTATTTCAATCAGACTTTTCCTGATGACCTTAAATGAGTTTTTCATGCAGCGACATTAAATAACAAACATGCTGCCCTGAAAGTAATAAAATTATAATGAAAACAATCATAAGAATATTTTCCTGAATCTTTTGACACATACACTTAAAAAAATAAAAATAGAAAGGGCTTACAACTTTTGAACATTAGATTTGGGTCATGTTAAATTACACACACTTTCTGCATTTTAAAAAATTCCTTTCTCGACAACTTTACTTTTTCAACCCACTACTGCAATTCCTTTGAGGCAGAGAGGCAGAGCATAGATCTAATTATGCAAACATGAAGCAAATGTGTGGCTCACTTTTTAAAATGTTATTGCATGGTCACAGTAAAGAGAGAGAAAGAGAGAGAGAGAGAGAGAGAGAGAGAGAGAGAGAGAGAGAGAGAGAGAAGGAAGAGAGAAAGGAGGATTGAAATTGTGGTTGCATAGAGGATGCCATTCCGGGAGAAAAGACCTTCTACAACATCTCTCAGCAGTTCTGTTTCACAGCGATTCAATACATTAAAATGTTTGCATTTGGAGGCTACCCATGAAATGCCATCTATAAATTTGTAACATTGCAGGATTATAAATTTATAAACCTACAAATGTTGTGAATTCAATAAAGCATGGGAGAACTGTGCGGTTCTGATGTGGGAAAAGGAAGCACAGCCCTGATTCAGTAACACTGCATTTCCTCGGGCAAAGCTCAAGGTGTGGAACTAAGGGCTCAGCACAATGCCACAAAGCTGGAAGGAAGCCTTCGTGGAAAACTGCAACTTGCTTCCCAACAAATATGCACAGATAACATCAAGTTGTAAGTAGAGATGCAGAAGAATTCGGATGAAAACAGACACAGGAGCAGAATTGCCAGTATTTGCTTATTTGCCCCATGTCCAGAACGGAAACCTATCTAGCCAACACAATTAGGATTTGCTGCTTAACGAACAATAAGTAATTGATTACATTCCTCTCCATTTGCGCTGTGTTTTCTTTGGATTGAAATGAATGGGGTGGACTATCACAATGACCAAGCCACTTATGCAATTTACATAATTATTTATGTTACATAATTTCATAACAGCAGACAGTGTTATGAATAATGTAGGGGGGGATTGGCAGAAGACAAACTGCAGCAGAACAGAAAGAGCACAGCATGCGATGAATAGAGGGTAGAACAGAAAATGGTGCATGTTTACATTCCCAGGTGTAAGACCATCTTGACTGTGAGTCCTGGATGCCCTGCTCCCTGTATTGCAGGCCTTTGCTCACCTGGACTGAGAGGGCAGGGCCCAGACTGACTCCAGCTACAAAAGCTGAAGCTGCTGAAGAGACCAGAGACCATCTTGGCTGTATCTTAGCGCAGACCCAGATCTTCATGCCTGAACTACCACTGCTGCTACTTACCCTGAGCCACCACTGGCAGCATTGGCAGCAACAGCAGCAGAAATGTTCTATGCTTATGATAACATTGTATTCTCTTGCTTATTATGCTGTTTCAAGTGTGCATTTTATATTTGACTTTCTTTAGTAATGTTTTCTTTTGAAATGTTTACAGCATTTTTTGTTAACTTTGATGCAATAAATGTGCCTTCTGTAGTTGGCTTCTTTTGTAACATTTTATTTTGAAATCTTTAAAATAATATTTTAGGTAAAGGTACCCCTGACCATTAGGTCCAGTCACGGACGACTCTGGGGTTGTGGCGCTCATCTCACTCTATAGGCTGAGGGAGCTGGCATTTGTCCGCAGACAGCTTCTGGGTCACGTGGCCAACATGACTAAGCCGCTTCTGGTGAACCAGAGCAGCGCACGGAAACACTGTTTATGTTCTCGCCGGAGTGGTACCTATTTATCTACTTGCACTTGACATGCTTTCGAACTGCTAGGTAGGCAGGAGCTGGGACCCAACAATGGGAGCTCACCCCATCACAGGGATTTGAACAGCTGACCTTCTGATCGGCAAGACCTAAGCTCTGTGGTTTAGACCACAGTGCCACTAAAATAATAATATTTTAGTTTCCTATTAATTATGTTGCTTTGAATGTGTACTTTGTGTCTTCCACCCTGTGGAATGCCTTCCCATCGGATATCAAGGAGATAAATAACCACACAACTTGTGGAAGATATCTGAAGGAAGCCTTGTATAGGAAAGTTTTAAATGTTTGGTGTTTCATTATGCTTTTATATTTGTTGGAAACCACCAAGAGTGGCTGAGGAAACCCAGTCAGATGGGCAGGGTACAACTAATAAAAATATTATTATGACTATTGCTGCTACTACTACTTTATAGTTGACATTCTGCAGTAATGTTTTATTCTGGATAGTTTTATTTGATGTTTTAATGTGTTGTAAAGTGCTTTAAGATTTTTTTCATAAAAATATAAAGTGATATAGAAATGCAAACAATAATAAGTCCACGTATCATTTGGAGACTTTATGTCTGTTGGACAGAAGCATACCAAGGGTTTGTGATTTGGCATGGAAGAGGAGCTACTGTTCAAAAGGACACTTTCATATTTCCCATGGGAGACATCCAAAAAAGTGCCCTCTGGATTCTCTCCAGTCACATGTGTAAGCACGCTTCGCAGCTGGCGTGGGGGCAAGGTGGTGTATAACCAAAGAAAAGACACATTAGGTTACACCATATTTTCAAAGCCTTGGGAAATTACCAGACTTTTAAAAAACCCAGAAGCATAAAAATGAATGATATTGAGTGCGCTAACAGTATGATGTTCAGTCTTGCTTAGGGGGAAAAAAATGCCAGTGTAATGCTTCCAGGAAAATTGATTTGTCTGACTAGTAAATTTCAAAAGAAATAAAAGATTAAATTACTTTCCAGCAAAAAAAGTGTAAAGACTTAGTGAGATCTTAGTACAGTTACAGGAAACCAAGCACTTAAGCACATAAGCAAAGCTATAATATATTGTTGAGAAAATAGCAAAATTCATTAGTTAACTGTGACTAAGAGATGTCAGCATAAAGAAAAATGAAAGAAGTTATTTGTCCAGAGAAGCAGGGTCTCTCTATGGCTACTTTCTTGACAGGCAATGCATGCACTATCAACATATCCTGGAGAGTTGTCCATTGATCATTGCTGGATTGGATCTTTAACTGCAGCCATTGCTCTGACCATCTGTCAATCAGTTCTGACAGTTCCAATCACCTGCTGCGAGGGCAGAAGCTGGACCTCCTCTTCCCAGAAAAGGGGATCACTGCTGCCAGACCAGACAGCATATGTTTGCTGATGGCACATAAGGATCTGTTTACTGAAGCCAGTATGTCAAAACTCTATTGTGTTGAGTTGTGTGTGTTTCTGTAAGTAGACTTTTTAAGAAATAAAAATAAAGAGTTAAACTTGATTTGAGACCACTATCAGCCCTGTTGCATCAGAATCAAATGCAGCAAAACCATTACGAACAGGGATGTTAATCTCAAAAGGGAGAATTGGAGAAATCTGAAAATAATCAGTTCTGCTGTTTAGATTTAGACACAGAGGGACAAAGTCCAGGGCTACTTGGGTGTCTGGTCTTACTATTTATAAGGTAACTCACTGCACCTTAAAAATAACTAAAAGCAAAATCACAAAGCCCCTCTTAAAGTTATATTAACTAAAACAGAAGCCCTAAAAAACTACGTCCAAACCAGGGCCAAGGAATACCCTTTTACAGCTTCAAGTTTCACAATGAGCAGCATTAACGAATAGGTCAGTTATGTAGTTTTTCTGCCCTTATTGCACCTGTTATCTTGGTGGCCACAGGCTCTACCTGAAAGGGTGAAATCCCTTTGGCTCATGCCTTTAGTTCCCGCTAGAACCTTATGCATGAATTTTAGTTGCCTAAGGGAAACAAGAAATGCAGAGATTTCTGAAACAGTCCCAGGTGAAGTCAAGTCAGGCAACAGGATTCTGGGTCAGGCTTTCATATGTGGCAGAACAGCTCCCTCAGTGGAATCTATTGAAAGAGTAGGCCTATTGCAATGGAGACATAATTACATTTTACTAAGTCAGTAGGCTGAAAAGGATGATAAGGACTATTAACGCTGAAGGATGAAGACAGCTTCAAATGGCAATTTCTCTAAAGTCTTTTGAACATTTTAAGAAGTCAGCAGAGAAGCTAACTTGGAGCTGTAGGTTGGCTAGAGGTGAAGTACAAGGGGGTAAATCTTCTGAAATATGGCTGCATATGTTAACCGCAATGGCAATGTGCTGCAACCCTCAGCCTTTCCAAGGTTGGATTGGCTCACAATATAAATTACTGCTAGTGCCTGGTACAGACTGTATCACTGCAGACATACTGAAACTGCAGGTATCTACTGTTGAATTATTGCTTTTGTTTATTATCAAAATTCAATTAAAACATTGAAAAATAAAGAAGAGGGTGTTCCCTCTCCCCCACCCACTGCTTTCCCTTCAGTGCTGCTTTGTGGAACTTTCCCAGAAATGAATTGCCTGTTAGTGGACTCTGTTGAAATGTCAGAAAAGTAGTTTCTCCTAGAAACAAGTTGCCATCACTTATTTACAAGCTGATGAAATATGTTTTTTGTGCCACAGTAGATCACATTTTTTTTGTTAGAACTAGGTATAATTCAGGCCAAAGGCTTAGCTTTTAAATTTTGAAAGGAGGAGGAGGAGGAGGAAAAACAAAACAAAAAGACTAAACTGGAAGGCAGCCTGCAAGAAAAACATGAATAGAACTCATCTACTCACACTAGCCAAAAGGCACTGTGCAGAAGTTGGGTTGGCACAAGCTGTTAGGAACCAAGAAGTGCAAAGTGCCAATAGCAAGCAGAGCAGCAAGCACTCCCGTCAGAACAGAAAAGTCCAAGCTAAATACGCAACAACACAGGCTGCACATATATTTTTAAAATCTGTCAGAAACACAAGCTATGGAAATTATGGACTTGCCTCTTTATTCTCCCCTGTGCTCCCTTTGAAATTAGTTGTGCTTCTCACAGCAAGGAAGGAGGCTCCCACAATTTGCAAAGCGCAGTATGTCAAAGCTCAGAATTTTCCTTGTGACAACATTCCTCTCTCTCTCTCTCTCTCTCTCTCTCACATACACACACACACACACACACACACACACACACACACACACCATGCAATGTGAGGCAGACTGATGGTTCATTCCTATGATGAACAATGCAGGATCTGGTACACTTCAGGATCCCGATTGCCAACACAAAGCTGTAGTGGAAAATGGACCGTAAGGGCTTCCTAAGACCAATGAAGCTGAACTCTACGGTTTGGCCACATGTGGCCTGACATGGGATGCTGCTTTAACTGCCCTGGTGCAAGTGTGTGCTTGGCTGCTACAGCTAAGGTGGCAGCAAAAGCCATAAAGCAGCAGGTAAGGATGTTATGGCTGGAAGCATTGCCCTAAGGATGAAGGAGTGAAGCATTGCTTAATACTGATAATGGTCAGAAGAAGCATCATTTTCCATCTGACCTTGTCAACTAACTACAAGTTGCAATCCGAGCACAAGTGTGTGTGTTTGGCTGTGTGTGTGGCTGTCAATCCCATCTACATTACCATTACATTCAGCGGGGGAGAAGGGGAGCTTTAAAAATCCAACACAAAAAAACCCCAACATTAAAACTATAAAAACGTTGTGGTAGCTAAATAACTTGCTCTGCTGTTCCACTTGCATGAGCCAAGGAATTCTAGAGAGACAGAAGCTCAACTTTAGCTCAATAAACCACAGTTTATCAAGCCGATCTCCGTTGTACCCATAAACTCCCTGCTCCTTCCTCTCACATGCCTTAGTTAATGCAATATTTCTGGGGTATTTTTAAACACAGTTTCTTGTTGCCTCCAAACTGGGAAAGTGGATTAAGCTTCTAACAGAAGCCACGATCAATTCTGGATCCAAGTTCTCCACCATTATTATTATTTTTTTGCCTTTTCAGGAACCTGAGTTATCGCAGGAGATTTATGTTTAATTTTGCTTGATTTCTGTTTACTAAATGATATGTAAATTCTATCAAAGAGAGACAGCTGCCACAGCATAACTTGTTATCAGAGGAAGTGCAATTAGGAAAGTTGCAGAATGCAAGCTATCATTTACTGAGCAGTAGTTTAATCAAGTTTCACCCCCCATAACAACTCTTCAAAGAAATCTTTGTGCAAGATGAGTATGAATGAGAGCAGCAAAAAACAACCTAGGAGTCTAGCAAGTAGATCATACAATATGATTAGGAGACGGTGGCTGCATTTGCATGTCACATTTAACCATACTTAGTGTTTAACTATGGTTTAATGCAAATGAGCAGAATGCTGCTCTGTGCTGCTCAAAAGCCCCCACTTCAGTCCTCCTCCTCTCCCGGCCACACCACATGCCTTGGTCTGTCAAGTCATTTGAACCCAGACTCATGGCTTGTTTCCCTCAAACAAACTACAAGTGGAAAGCCAAGAAGAAACTTTGATTGCTGCTCATGGTTTGTTTGGAGAGAAAGAAACCATAAGGACAGGGCCAGACTACACAACAAGCCAAGGCTTGTGGTTTGTTGTTCCCAGTGCAGTGAAGTCAGAACCAGGAGAGGGAAGCCATAACTTTTGAGTAGAATGTGCACCTTAAAATAAACCAGACTTAAGCATTAAGCAGGGCTTAAAGCAGCCTAGTGCTTTCTCAGCGCTCTGGGCCAGAAAATAAAAATGTGTAAAAGGAGAATTCAGGGCATGCCAGTGGTGGGTCCGCACAGATTGCTGGGTCCCTGGCAGGTGTCTAACAACACTGGGTACCAACGCCAGCCCTGCACAGTTGTTTTAGGGGGCGGGGAGTTACACCAACACAGTGCAGGAATTTTGTAGATCAGGACATAATGTGGAACAACCCATGAAATGAAACAACAACTAACTCCTCTGTGTGTAGACAATATGGAATGTTTTGGGATTTTTTTCTGTCTGGGAGTATCAACAAGGGACATTGCACAATTGAAATAAAAAGTGTTCTGACTTTAATTTTCCACTCAACTGAGCAGTTATTTGGGAGATAGTTTTCAGAAATAATGCCATCTCAAAATGCAATATAAATAAGATGTTAGTGTTTATTAAATAAAACGTTACTATCCAAAAGGCCGATTCTTCCCCTTTGATGCTGCTAACTCAGCATATTTTGCAATATTCAATTTATTAAGAAAGAAATGAGCCCATTTCATCTGGGAGATTTGAAGTGTCTTTAAAACTCATTTTCCCTTTGTATTATATTTCTCCCAGGGAGGTGTATGTGCGCGCCTCGACTTCAGTAAGGAAGCTGATGCATATGATATGTCTTCAGAATAGAAACACAACATCTTCCTCTTTGATCTAGTGTGCTCAGATAGCTTGTATAATAACACTGGATATTTACACCCAGATATGCTCGGTTCTTGATAGGTGTCAGTGTAATTGCACAATTCAGTACAAACACTGCTGGAGTGATTCTCTGCATAACCCTGTAACTAAAATTCACTTCTCATCTGCTTTCTCCAGAAACTGAGTTGTGAAGAAAAGGCTTCTAGGATGGCATTACTGAGGGTTTTACGAGGTGGTATCCTGGGGGAACGGAGGTGGCATTAGGACCCTGCAGATATAGTGATTCCCAACATACCTCAATACCCACCACCTATGGGGCATGTATGTTTGAGGAAATGGGGAAGACTCCAGCAGCATTAGTGCCATCCCAATTACAGGCCTCCCTCTCATGTTGTTGCTGCTTTGAACGGCCCCTAAGCCAACTTTTGGCCAGTTTTAAGATAAAGTTCTATAAATATTTGTGCATGTGCATCTCCTGCCTTGAAATCTATCCCAGCCATCGTGTCCAAAGTATTCATAAAATGCAATCGAGCTGATCTGCATAGCAAATTATAACCCAACCACAAAAACAGCAGCAAGGTAAGCTTGTTGAAGGCACTGCTCAATTATTATTAATATTTTTTAAAAAACAAAAACAATACCCTGATGTTCTGATTACATTCATGATTTAAAAAGTATCTCAACAGTCTAAAAATAAATGAAACATAACAGTAGTCACCAAAATTAAAAAATTAAAAAAAAATCCTTCCAGAGACCAAAATCCTAAGAGACCAACTAAGTTTGCCATTGGTATGAGCTTTTGTGTGCATGTACACTTCTTCAGATACCAAACATAGGTAAAGGATATGCAAGTCTAGGGGAAAATGGGAAAGGCTGTGGGAGAAACAGAGCCCCCTCCCTTTTTCCTGAAACATTGGCAATCGGGGGAAATTGAGTGGTGTTGGGAACCACTTATCAAGGACTCACTTTGGTCTTTCAGACTTCCACGGCACCCTGTGCAAGCTCAAAATTCAGCACCGCCATCTCTCGCCTTCCATTCAGTTCACTACATCACCCTCTAGGCTCAGCTTCTAGTGTGGCGGAACTGCCCTAAATCTGCCCTCTGCTCTTTCGAATCATTTTCTCTTTTACAACAACATGGGAAACGTTTTATAGATTTGAAAACCGTTTTAGTCACACTTTGCACCCTTAAAATAATTTGGGAGGCAACATGTCGCTTTAAGAAATTACATTAGCAAATGATTCCTGTATATTGTTGATGTGAACCAGTCTGTGGTCAGAGGCAGTAATCTTTCTGAATACCAGTTGCTGGAAAATGCAGGAGGGAAAGAGTGATGTTGTGCTTGAGTCCTGCTTAAGGGTTTCCCGCAGGCATCTGATTGGCCACTGTGAGAACAGGAGGCGGGACTAGGTAGGCAGGACTCTTCTCAGGTAGAGAGAAACATTAGTTCTTTTAGGCGAGTAGAAAACTGCTTCAAAGAGAAAGGGCTGTTTATAGCATGTAAAAGCATCCTAGTCACCTCATAGAAGTATGTGGTTTGGGGGGGGGCGGTGGTTATGGATATTACCGTATTTTTCGCCCCATAGGACGCACTTTTTCCCCTCCAAAAATGAAGGGGAAAAGTGTGTGCGTCCTATGGGTCGAATGCAGGCTTTCGCTGAAGCCTGGAGAGCGAGAGGCATCGGTGCGCACCGACCCCACTCACTCTCCAGGCTTCAGGAAGCTATCCGCAAGCCTTGCGCGCCCGGCAGGAGCTCCCGCCGAGCGCGCAAGGCTTGGGGCGGCAGCCTGTTGCCCGAAGCACAGGGAGCCCTCCGGAGGGCTCCCCGTGCTTCGGGCGAGTGTCTGCAAGCCTTGCGCACCCGGCAGGAGCTCCCACCGAGCGCGCGAGGCTTGGGGCGGCAGCCTGTTGCCCGAAGCACGTGGAGCCCTCCGGAGGGTGCCCCGTGCTTCAGGCAGGCGTGTGCAAGGCTTGGGGTGGCAGCCGTGGCTGGGGGGGGAATAATTTCTTTTTATTCATTCCCCACCCCAAAAAGCGAGGTGCGTCCTATGGGCCGGTGCGCCCTATAGGACGAAAAATATGGTATTTCTTCTGTTCCTGAAAAAACTGAGCATGGAGATTCTTTCCAAGCCCAAATAGGTTTTTTTTTTACTTCTGTTTTCCTTCTGTGCAAATTTTCCTTCTGTTTACTACAATGTTGATGGGTTCTATTCTTAAAGTCTCATTTTCCCTGTTTTCATAAATATGGAGCAGCAAGCTGTTATAACCTAACACTGAATATATTTTTAATGATCGTTTGAACAAAAGTAAAACATTCAAAATTTTAAACGTAATTATTTTAGCAATTGTATGTGCTAAGTTATTCATAATGCATTTTATGTTCTTAAGCAGTAGTTTAGAACAGAGAAGAGAATAGTATTGCAGATATTTCATTTTCCCCATTTTTTTAAATTTTACAAAAAAAAATGAGGGGGTGTGTGCTTCCCTGGCTTCAAAATGTCTGAAAACTCCACATCTCTAATCTATAATACCAACACCAGCTGCTAGAACATTGTTGTTGTTGTTTAGTCGTTTCCGACTCTTCGTGACCCCATTATATGCACATAAATGGAAAGAAAAGAAGGTTGTAACAAAGGAGGAATTGCTTTTGAAAGTAATGGACTATGCAGGAATTGCAATGATGACAGAGAAAGGAAGAGATCAAAATGATCAACTTTTTATAGAAGAATGGAGGCCTTTCATGGACTATTTTAAAACATATTACAGTCAAATAAAATAACGGGCAGGATTTGAGATAAAAGCAGTGGAAGAAAAATGATAAAATAATTATAATAGAGAAACTTTTGTAATAGATAATTATATAATGCAGTAGAAAAGGTTTGAGTAAAAACACTGTGGAGGTGAGGGTAGGAAGTCAACTTACAAAACAATCTAATTATTTGATTTGAAGGTGGTTACTGTTAAAATGTTTGGAAAAATCTAATAAAAATTGCACACACGCAAAGATATATCCATTCATAATAAATGGGCAATCACAGTGCAATCCTATATGTACCTACTTAGAAGTTAGCCCCATTGGGTTCAAAGTAGACTCTACCACATGAAAAGTTGTCATAACACAGCTTATCAATCAGTACTGCATGTCAGCAGAGCCCAAAATAAAAGTGTTATTTTTTTTTTTGGGGGGGGGGTGTCAATATTTAGCTCCATTGACTTTCTAAGAAGCTCACTGCTTCAGTTGGCACCCTGATCTGTGAAAGTCTCTTTGAGGTTGAAAGCTTCGCATAATGTCATTGATGATCATCAGAAAGAAGTGGAATATGTCAAGTGATTAATGTCGCTAAGATGCAGAGCAGCCCCATGGCTTCAAAAGATCAGAACTGGCACTCTGCAGAATGAAAGATACAACTTCCTAGAAGTGGCAGATGAGAACAAGACTGGACACTGGGCAACACAACCCAGTTATCTTTTGAAGTAGATAAAAAGAATGGATATAGTTCTCATCAGATTTTCTACATGAGGTCTAGGGCTAGATTAAAGAGGCCAACCCCCTGTTACAGGCCTTTTACATGTTGGCTTTAAAAAGAATTTGAACACAGTGCTTTCTAAAAACTGTATGCCTTCCAAACGAGGGCCTTTAAATTCCAGTGGCAGAGGATGTGCTATGCCCTCCATGACCCCTGGCTCAAACCTGCATTGTCTCCCATTGAATGACCTCAAGAAGAAAGGTCATTGCTGAGATCCAGCCATATATATTCACATCTGCCAGATGTGAGAAGAGTGACCTGAGATGGGCAGATTCACTGACCTCAAAAGGAGCAAGCCAGTCCTTATCAAAGACTTTTTTAAAAAGTGTAGGAAACCAGAAAAATTGCACCTGCTGTTGCCCATTTGTTCAGGGTTTGGATAACTTCACTAGATTATGAAATTACAGGGTTTCATGGCAGTTTTCTCCTTGCAGACACTCAGCCCCATAAACAGAGCTGTTTTCCTCACCTCCTCTCTTAGAAGCAAAATGTTTTCTGAGGACAAAGAGGAATGGCAGACTTCCAAATTCTTCTTACAGATACAGAAAGAGTGAAAGTGTGTGAGAGAAAGCAGGGTGGGGGTGGATGGGAGAGAAGGAAGCAAGCCAAACATATCTGGTCAGCAAGAGCTAATGTATTCTTGGAGTTGGTATTGGTTTTTACATGGGGTAAAGGTGGGAAAATAAATGTGATCAAGCTTCCAACTAGTTTCTGTCAGTATATAAACTTTTTTATATATATAACCGCACAAAGGAGCATACGTCTGACTTTCTGTTACATACAGGAGTTGTAAACCTTGAGCGCTGCCCAGTCAAATTGAAAAAGATGGCTCAAATTGGGTTTCATATTTGCCACCAAGTCTATTATTGCTACAGTGCGGGAATATTGAGCTCAATGTGGGGCTCAAACCCACGATTAAGAGTCTCATGCTCTACTGACTGAGCTGTTCCCTCAGGGCTGAAGAAGTGGTGAGGAACCCTGGACCTCCAGATGTTGTTGAACACCAACTTCCATCACAGCCATCGTGGCCAATAGTCAGGGAGGATGAGAGTCGTATTTCAACATCATCTAGAACAGGGGTAGCCAAAGTGGTGTTCTCCAGCTATTGAGGACCACAACTCACATTAAGGTTGATGGGATTTGAGCTCCAAAATATGTGAAGGGTACCACACTGGCTATTCTATATCTAGACATTTTTGGACTACAACTACCACCCCACAGGTTCCTCATCCTTGGTATACATGTTCTTATATCCAATATCTGTTTTTTTAAAATATTGAAAGAACCTGCTAAGCATCCAATCCGTTAAGTGTGGCCTACAAAGCCTTTCTGCAGTGACCTTTCCCTACTGCTGCTCCCCCCCACACACACACCCTTGACACACGTGACAAGGATATGTTGCTTGGAAAGGGGAAGGAGCTAATAGTGGGGCTCAAGACAAGCTCTCTCAAGCTTGGCATTTCTGAAACTCCTCAGGGGGAAAAACTGAGCCCCACCCCCACCCCACACCCCATGATTTCTCTGCAAAAGCAAAATTAATTATGAGGTAAGCCTGAGGGAGCTCACCCATCCCTATTTATTTTTCCTCATGCCAGTGCTCTAAGCATAGTTATTTTCAGCTACGTCCATGGTAATAACTATACTGAGACAATCGCAGATCCACAAGTTGTAATTAAGGCTTGTTAGTTCCCAAGATGCTTTTGCTGTTGCCAAACAGCAGAAATGAGGGCCCCTTTTGTTTGGCAGGAAGGAGAACATTTGCTCTTTTTTCACCTCCTGCTGCTGAGTTTGGTGTAGAGCTGAAAGCCCAAAGGCAATCCTTTCCTTGCCTGGTACTGTTTCTGGGATCCTACAGACCAGTACCCATTAGAAACCTTAACATTCCCAGAAACATAACCAGCAGATCAGCTTAGAGATGGGCACATTCCCTCTTAAGGTCTTCTCTTACTTAATATTTCAGCCCACACCTAAGACAGCAATCTGGAGAAAAACAATCTGGGGAGGAAAAAATGCTGAGAATTGATTGGATCCAGATGCCTGCATACATAGCAGCCAATGCTGCATATGTATAGTTCTCTGAAGAAATAGGGGTGCAATCTACCTGGCTGGTCCCCTTCCCGAATGGCACCTTTTCGCACAGCCAGTTCTTCCTCCTGAGCTCTATAATGAATACACAGAACAGTGGATGCCTATCCTGGCTGGCTTATTTACTACCATAAACAAGACAGGCCAAATGTCCCCTGGATGGAAAATGAGTATAATTTTATTGATTTATAAGAAAAAGGATAGGAAGGATCCACAAGCTATAGGTCAATTGGCTTGTTAGACATATCCTCAAAGCTATATGCGCGGCATTGCCTTCAAAAGCGATCAGACTGGTTGCAAAAACAACAGCATTATTCATGAAGAACAAATGGGATTCAGAGGAAGACACAGTACCATCGATCACTGTTTTACTCTGAACCATATTGAAAGGAAATATACTAAGAGCATTAAGAATAATCTTTATGTAGCCTTTATTGATCTTCCTGCTACATTCGACTCTATTAATCGAAACAGACTGTGGGGGCAATTTCAAATTGTTAACATCAACTGCAGACTTTTGCTATTGATCCAAGAACTATAAAGCAATACAAAAATGAGGGTGAGTGTAGGTTTAAAATGGTGGCATGGCTGATGCTTCTAAAATGTCATGAGGCATGAAGCAAGGTTGAATTCTGGCTCCCACTCTAACTTTTATATTAATGATTGATGCCAATGCAAACTCCCTCTCTCCAATAATTAGAAACAAAAAGATCTCAATCTTGATGTATGCAGATACATCAAGACTGGGCCTCAAAATCACTTGGAGGTGTTCAGCACATAGTGTAACTAAGACCAAGATTATGGGTTTGGGAAAACACAGTCCTGGGTATAAACGGAGCTTAGATCAGCAAGCTATAGAACAAACTCACTTATTTAGATATCTGGGTGTATCATTTAGCGAAACCCTCTCTGCCCATCCCATCTTGGATGGTTGCTACAATAAGGTCCCAAACCCAGACAGACTTTGTATTTGTGGTCAACCTCAGGTGGAATACATCACACATTATCTGTTAGCCTGCTCCTTATACAGACATCCAAGAGATCGCTTTCCAAAACCTTTATTCATACATGCACACCTCGGCATAAATGGTTCAATTCTTGTTTCAGTGACAATAATAGCTTCGTAACACAGAGTGTGGCCCTCTATGCACTGGCTGTGAAAAACAAAAAATGAACAAACTATGAAAAAGGAATAAATAAAAAAATAAAAAATTGTCCAGTAGCACCTTAGAGACCAACTAAGTTTGTTCTGGGTATAAGCTAAAAAAAAGGAATTTGCTAAAATTGCTATAAATTGATGTGGTGATTTGGATGTTTAATCCAAAATCAAGCTGGCTTTGAATTTGTTGGTGTCTCTGGTAACTTCTCTCTCTCTTACATCATGGATGTTGGCAAATTGGATTTTTAAAAGGCAAAATATTAGAATTGGAGCTGTCAGAGAAGTACAAGGGAACTTTTAAAGCTCAGGAACTTCACAAAATCTTTTTTTAATATTATGGAAATTAAATAATCGGTCAATGGCCATGGGTAATGAGAACTGTAGTCTAGGGGTAGCCAATATGGTGCTCTACAGTTGTTGCTGGACTACAGTTTCCATTATCCTTGATCATGCTGGCAGGGGCTGACAAGAACTGTAGTCCCACAACATATCGAGGGCACCCCATTGGGTACCCCTGTTGTAGTCCGATAACATCTGCAGTGTCATCTCTGGGTTAAACCGTTATAATGATTCATTATCCTTATTCAATCCCTTTTTGTTCTGTATTCAATGGGATTAAAATTTTTAATTCCCAAGCATTTCTTATTCACATTTCCTCTTATGATAAGGACCAAGAGCTTAGAGAGAGAGAGAGAGAGAGAGAGAGAGAGAGAGAGAGACTGAGAGGATGAAAATAGTCATGTTGGGGGGAAATATTACGCAGCTGGCAACTGTGACTTCTTTCCTCCAGAAATGCTACAGCAACATGTTGAAAACCCAACTACCACTGTATGCACAATAAACATATGCAGCTAAGGAAGTGGTTTCAGAATATATTTTCTGAGGCAAAAAAAACTGTATGATAATCTAAGGTCACCAATCCCTAGTTTGGCAGGTCTTTAGCCCTCCATGAGCTTTCTCCACACCCTGTCTTTCATTGACCCCTCTTTTTTCAACTGTGCTTTATCTGCTGTTGTTTCTTCTGGCCATCTTCTGCAGCTGCCTTCCTTAAGGTTGATGTAACTCTCTCCACTATGCTACTTTCTCCAACTTCCCTCTTCTAACTTTTCTGCCCCTTGGATTTCCCACCCCCTAGGATATTGTTACACTCAACTATCTAGTATTCAGGTTTGTTCCTGGGGTCTGTATGAAGCCAGACATATGGACATATTTCCTCACACCTGCTTGAAGGTCCATAAAAATTTCGCGATACCACAGAAGCTTAGCCCATCTTTGCCAAAGGCGAAAAACTTCAATGCCTTCATTACAATCTCGTTATAGAAGAATCCTTCCAAAGCTTATATGGACACTGACAGAGACATATCCGCACCTGTCAACCATTCTTGTATTGTGTCTTTATTGAGCTTGATTTCTCATGACTCCCTCCCCCTTCCCCTCATCAC
This sequence comes from Podarcis cretensis, assembly GCF_951804945.1. Lineage (NCBI taxonomy): Eukaryota > Metazoa > Chordata > Lepidosauria > Squamata > Lacertidae > Podarcis > Podarcis cretensis. The sequence goes on along the minus strand of NC_137170.1, from coordinate 112,742,586 downwards.
TTTATGATGGATTATGGCACAGCTACCTTTGTACCAGAAAAACTGCCACCACCTGACAAACATATTCTATTTTTATCCTTGTTTACCGCATCTTCAGATTTTGCAAGAAGACAAATATAACGAGAGAGCAGCTTTTAACTTGCAAATAGTACTGAAAGATGATTCCAAAATTTAAAATAAAATAAAAATACTAATGGATACAGAAAGCCACTAATTTTAAAGTTAAAGATGTGAAACCACATGAATACAATGTAGAGTTGAGCATTTTGTTATCTCTCTATATATAGTTTTCCTGATATTAGTGAGCTAAGAACAAAGCCAGAGTGACACTCAGAGGAATATATATTCTTTAATGTACTCAAGTTCTTTCTCTGCATCACCAAAAAAGAATAAAACTTCCGTTAGGTTAAGAATGTCTAGGGAACACAGCAAATTTTCTCACAATGTTCTCTTACACAATCTGAAGAAAGAAAAATCAGTTTCTTTCAATGCCTGCCTTAATATACATTGAAAGCAAAACTAAGCTGTAAACTATTTTTCGGGAATATGGTTTTGAACTTCTTTGGCCAGCTGTGTCAAATGTTGTGAGCAAACAATAAATGAATAGTGCCCCTTTCCGAATCTTTGTTGGTTTTTTTAAAAGGTTTCTCACAACAAAAATGGACTTGTATGTCCCTGACCTTGTTTGGATCGCAAGCTGAGCACATGAGAGAAATCTGTACTAGCTCCCTGTGACAATTTACCATCCTCCCACCAACACTGAAAGGAAGATTCTCTGCATTGATTTCACAAAAGGGTATCTAGAAGCCCTCCTGTCACTTGCCACTCACTCTCTATCCTGTAAGAGTGATGTGAGCAAACATTTTAACCCCGTCCAGCTAATAGGATATTATCTGAGAGGAAAGCAGCTTTTCCAAGATGTCTGCCTTGGAGAGCAACAGTGTGAGGGAGCCAGTGACAGCTGGATTCAGAGCCCATTAAGTGTAGTTCTGTCCCCATTTCACTCTCTGCAGAATTCTGTAGTTTAACACTTAAGACTAAGGGATGGGGGACCAGATAACCAGAGCTACCCCCTGGACTAGTCGCAAGGAAGAAGGCAGGCAACTGGGAGCTGGCTGGGGGCAGGCTTTGGTTGGAGGAGCAGCTCCCCATTTCTCCCAATGGACCAGCCTTCACCAGTTTAAAATCAGTTTAGGACTCTGTATATGAGAGGGTGTTAGCCAGACCTCTGTCCAGCTGGCTTACTATGAACACTCTCCTTGAAAACATCCGATGAAAATTTTCCTTGAGCACTGTCTGGCTGCTAATTAACTTTCAACAGAACAGCAGAAACTGGAGAGACATGAGACGATGCTTAAACACTTTCAAATATCTGCAGAAGACTCTCTTGGGCCCCATTTACATTTAAAGCAGTATCATGCCACTTTAAACAGTCATGGCTTCCTCCAAAGAATCCTGGGAACTGTCGCCTTTTCAGGGTGCTGAGAGTTGTTAAAGGTAAAGGGACCCCTGACCATTAACTCCAGTTGTGACCGACTCTGGGGTTGTGGTGCTCATCTCGCTTTATTGGCCAAGGGAGCTGGCGTACAGCTTCCGGGTCATGTGGCCAGCATGACTAAGCCACTTCTGGCGAACCAGAGCAGCGCACGGAAACGCCGTTTACCTTCCCACCAGAGTGGTACCTATTTATCTACTTGCACTTTGACGTGCTTTTGAACTGCTAGGTTGGCAGGAAGCTGGGACTGAGCAACGGGAGCTCACCTCATCGCGGGGATTTGAACCGCCGACCTCCTGAACGGCAAGTCCTAGGCATCCGTGGTTTAGACCACAGCGCCACCCGCATCCTTGAGAGTTGTTAGGAGAGCCCTATTCCACATGCAGAGTTTTACAAATGACAGCCAATCCCTCATCCCCAAGGAACTCTGAGAATTCCCAGGTGGTTGTTTTATTTCTGTGTGGGTGGAGATACCACTTTCTGAATGGCAGTCAAGCTCCCATCCACAGTGGCCTCCCCGCCATCTTAATTTACCCAATCTATGATTTCACAGATCTATAGCGTAGGGCATGGCATGGCATTTGGGGTATATAAGGATGACAGGCACCCATTCAAAAGTGGCACTGCCATTTGCTCACTGCTAAAACTCTACTTGTGGAAGAGAGTGAGTGGGTGGTGGTGCTGTGATGACAGAGATGATAGATAGATGATAGATAGATAGATAGATAGATAGATGATAGATAGATGATAGATAGATAGATAGCATAGCATAGCCATATTGGGATGGGGTGGGTGAGCTGGAGGGGAGCATCAACAACACCATGACAAGGATCTCCCAAGATCTGGCCCTGATCAACAAACAAGGAATGCGTTCCCTCAAAATTATATTTTAATCAACTCTATGGTCAACTGTGAAATACATGGAAATGTCTTGTCAAGCCAAACACCACTGAGCCTAGGAAGTTACTTAAAGTTGTGCCCAAAGCTGTTTACTGGTATGATGTATAAGCAAGTTTTCTAGAAACCAAGGCTCTCAATTTCTTATACCAGTGAAGTTGGAGGATATGCAACTTTTATCCATTCAGAACCATCCTGTTACTCCTTGGGACAAGCGGACCTCAATTGATTAAACTAAACAAACACGAACATGCCAACAAGCAATTACATTGCCATCTGACAACACATTTTCCTCCCAAATCATTTGCTTTTTAAAAAATGGTATACAATAAACTGAAAAAGAATTACTCTGTTCGCCTCTAAAGTCTCAAGGGTAAAAGTTTATTGGGCAGGCTTTTGCTAGCCGAACACACATCTGTTGAGATACACCAGGTCAAATTGCACTCCACATTACCAATTTTCTCTGATTTTTAAAAAAATATATATTAGAACAGGATGCTAGCTATAACAATCTTTTGCCAGGTATCAGTATTTCCAGAATTATTATTTTTTTATAATAAATGGGACTGAATAAGAATGAAAACTATTTTGCAATTTCGGTAATTGTCTTTCTACCATATGGTGTATATTAAGGCAAGAAATAAGTAACCACCAGCTTAAAGCTGCATGCAACCCTTTTGAATAGTTGTTTCAGCTATATGATCTCTATGCACAGCTTAGATCATTCACAAATCACTCAGCATCTTTATGGCATCCGCTAAGAAGCACTGTGGTCTAAACCACTGAGCCTAGGACTTGCCGATCAGAAGGTTGGCGGTTCGAATCCCCGTGATGGGGTGAGCTCCCGTTCCTCAGTCCCTGCTCCTGCCAACCTAGCAGTTCAAAAGCACGTCAAAGTGCAAGTAGATAAATAGGTACCGGCGTTTCCGTGCGCTGCTCTAGTTCGCCAGAAGCGGCTTAGTCATGCTGGCCACATGACCCGGAAGCTGTACGCCGGCTCCCTTGGCCAATAAAGCGAGATGAGCGCCACAACCCCAGAGTCGGTCACAACTGGACTTAATGGTCAGGGGTCCCTTTACCTTTAAGAAGCATATCACACACACTAAGGCTTTATATGATTACTTATCCAAGGAGGGATGGAGAAGTATGCAAAAAATAATAATTGGTGGATGACTCTTTGGTGCCAACATCAACTTCTGAGGCTTGATTCACACTTTGCAATGCAAACTTTCCCCCTGATGTTTGCACTGCCACAGACAGCACCGTTAAATATGAGATCATTGTTAGATGTAGAATACCAGGTATCATTCAATTGGTAACCTATGGGTTACTTCTCTTGACAGTCAGCCAACCAAGAGGGTGATGGTGGTGGAGGTTTTGCCTAGCAATGAGTCAAGATTGCCATGATCCTTGCTGAGGTAACTTGTTGATTGGCTGTGTGGTTCTGAGGGAGCTTTGTCCAGTATGTGTAGTTGTATGTCTTCCTGCTATGTACTAGTCCTGAACTACTAAAAAATATAACTGCCCTCTGTTTATTTCTCCTCAAGTAATAGACTTTTTCAGTTTGCTCAGTGAAGTATTATCAGTTTCATTTAGTCTCTGGACTCTGGCTGCATTATTCAAGTGACTCCACTAACACTTATGTCTCACCCTAAACATGCACTGAACCAGAGTGCCCTCCACATGTTGTTGGACTACTTCTCCCATCAACCTTGACCATGCTGGAAAGGGGTGATGGGAGTTGAAGTCCAACAATATCTGCTGGGTTCCCCATTGACAAGCCATGCACTAGGGTGCAGTAATCATTCATAGCTCCCCAGCAAGAGCTGTTGTGTTTCCCTATTTGAATGTCTCCCATTCAGAAGTTATAGTGTTTGTCAGGTCTAGATGAGGTATTTGAAGTTTTTTGTTCTTATAGTGAAGAAGCAGGACCTCCTCCTCCTTGGAGTTCACAATATAATGTGGGTGATAAATCCTATCCACATATCCATCAGTGTGAAGGACCAAATCACACAATTCCCCTCCCTCTTTCTCCTGCAGCATTAGGACTATAATGTATATGAAATGCGAATCAGTCCTCATTCATGCCCTTGATCATTTTTATAAGGCTGAAGAGAGTTCAGTGGTTGTTATCCCAGGAGAACTGATTTTATGAACAGGCTCAGAAATGGGACACAACCAAGCACAAAATGCTTGGTTTTAGCTCCTGCTCCCAAAACTCTGTATATCAAAAGTAACCAATCTTTATTCAGAGAAATAAAACTCAAACCACATGCCTTTTTAATCATCAGTGTCTTGTATTTCATCAGAAGTGTCTTGCAGGAAGGAAATAACACCAGTATAAAACAAATAAACCTCAATATTTACCTCCTCTGTTCTTGACTTGATATGTAGCTTGCACGTCTAGTGATACTTTGAGTTTCCTATTGACGTTAGAAACATTTCAAGTGAAAGAGAAACCAGTGGTTTGTCAGCATACTAATCTGATGTGAAACTAATATGAAAGGAATGCTGACAGTCTACAAAATATTTCTCTTTCCTGAATACATGACACTGTCTCCTCTAGCTCCAAATTAAAAACTGACTCAAACCAATTTTCGACAGGACTGGTGTGTAACTTTTGAAAACCATGGTACAGCTGCATTGCAATAAAGACTCTCAATTTTGGAAAATGCATACCGCTAGGTTTAAAACATAGAGGTTAGTTCACCTCAATGTCCACTCAAAACCCTACAATATCAAATAGCCATCAAGGCATTTCTTTGCTTTATTTCACTTTGAAGGAAAAATAAATAAATGCATTAACATTTCTAGCATTATCAAAGTTTTAATTGTATTGGTCACTGGCAGTCAGAAACAAATGCATTTCAATTATTTAATAGAGTATTTAAATTATTTAATAAATTTATATGCCATTCATGGTAAAGAACTTCAGGGCGGCTTACACAAACAATACTTGCTATTAAAACTACAAAACACTATTGAACATAATACAACTAATTATGATCAGTGCTAAAATCCATACCAAACCTACAGCAGAAAGCAGTTGCTCATTATAAATGGACTACACTGATGACCTTCCCAGTTGCCTTCAGCTAGCATCAATCCCATACAATGTAGCGGGGCTAAACATATTCCTGATGAGAGGGAGTTCCACAGCTGGGTGCCACCACTGAAAAGGCCCTCTCTCGAGTCACCACTCATAGTATCACAGTTACTGGCAGGACCTCCAGAAGGGGCACACCTGCAAATCTCATACGGCAGGGATAAGATACCATTTTCAGCCTGTGGACTGTATTCCCTTCTTGGCAATCTTCCAGGGACCACATGCCACTGGTGGATGGGTCCGTATGCAAAACTAGAACAATGAATGAATATTACCTTTGTACATACAGACCTCTCTCCACCCTTCAGCCACGCGTGTAATAAGAATTATCAGCATCCAAGTACACATTCCAGCCAGGCAAAAACAGGGTACAAATGAGGGGTAGTGACTGGTGTAGCTGAGGAGAGTCAAGAGCCAGATACAGAGGCCCACATATGGAACCCAGGTCTGAGGCTCCCCACTCATGTTATACACCCACAAACATACCCCCCCACCCCAATTCAGGCATGGTTGATACATATCACACACCCCCACCCCACATATTTGCCTTCATAGGATTTTCAGAATTACATTTTTGTCTACCCGCATCATTCCTATTCTTCAGCCTGAGTCCGTTTCATACACATGAACGATGAATTCCTAGAGCTTAACCTTCTTGCCTGATGCACGCTTCAGTTAAAAGCATCTCATTTCCGCATGTTTCCACTAATCAAGGCGCGTTTAACTCTGCAGCAAATTTAAGATTTTTATTTGTTGCAGAAGTGCTTTGGAATACGGATGTCAAAATGGGTGCCTTCCTCAGATGATTGAGTCAGACCCTAAGCAGAAGTGATGTCAACTGCGGGTTTTTGGCACCTAATGAGCAGGTTTTTGAAAATGCAAATTGCACCCACCCACCTGCCTGATGCTATTTGCGTTTAAAGAAGCTGCACCTTAGATGTGAAGGAAGGCACATCCATCTCATGATGCAATCCAGACTGCAGCCCCTTTTGCTTAGGAGGCAAAGCTGCACTCGTATTTTTTGCTTATGCAGTTGCTGTTCGCAGACCACATGTGTGGAATACAACGCTGGATAAAGGCAAATGTGTGTTGCAGGTGACTGGGGGGGTCCAATAATCATGTCTACTGTATTGTCTCCCCCTGACCCACCATGCAATATAGGAAGTGTGTGGTGCTTGAAAGGCCACTTTCCTCCCCACCCCCAGTACATCCATGTGCACTTCCACACCTGCCCAGATATGTAATGCACATTAACAGATTAATCTCTTCCTTAACTTGCATAGGGGAAAAGAAGAGGCTGCATCCCCAGAAACAGCTGGGGAGGAAATATCACCACTGGCATACATGTGCTAGTGGGGAGATATTCTCCACCAAAACCATTCATTTCTGAAGATCCAGTCCCTTCTTTTCCCCATGCAAGCTAAGGGAGGAATCGCTCTCTCAACTTGTATTGGGGTAAATAGGAGGCACCCCCGCTTACCCCAGAAAGGGTTGCAGGCTGCATGCAGCTACCACCACAGTCACATTCTCCAATCCCTGTGAAAGGTGAAGATCTGGATGAACAGGGCTTTAAAAGTTAAGCACAGCTGTGCAATTGTGCATTAAACATTTCCAAAGAAACTATGACAACTGTCCAGTCAGAAATGTGGATAACACTAGGTTTCCAGTCTATTGGCAAAGCAGGCACAGTTCCTGGAAGCAGGAGGGAGCAGAGCTCTCTGAGGGCTGAGCATCCCCAGATATGATCGGGGACAGGGACTGCTGTTGTAGTCGAGGGTGGCTGATGTTCTTCCATGTTTGTTTTGCTTAGCTATTAGTTATTATATGATCACTGGGAGAAGTGCAGAGAGAAGAAATGACATGGGGCACTTGTAGCAGGAAAACCAGGTGCCTTCATCTGCCCCACCTACAACAAAACATGTCTCTTCTGCAGTGTTAGAAACTGAGATATGAAAGCTAGGAGCTCAATGGCACCTTAAAACTAGGTTATGGGCACAACAATGGAATGCCTAGGTGCACTTTTTTTATAAGAAGAATACAAAGCAGATAATGAACGAGCTGCAGCTAAAATATGTTCATTTTTCACATGGTCTAATCCTGCCGTTGCCCACCCCTTCTAATATTCTTAAGAGGGTCTATTCTCTAGTCTTCAGAGAGTATATAGAAGTGGCGAGGCAGAAAAAGGTCCTCCTTTCCTTCCACTCTGCAGTTTTAATCTGAAATCTTAGGTGCAGTACTGTGCTCAGAGCTCAGAAACTGCTCGCGTGAATGAAATTCCCTATTGCAAAATGCGCCTAGAACAACGAGAGTTTCGGACACTGCTCTCCTGTATTGGTCTCTAAAGCCACACTTCTGCTGTCTCCCGAGACAGACGGATGGCAACAAGTTAATATATTTCTCTCTCTTTGTGCATATGAGTGCAATCAGCTCATTTCAAAAAATATTGAATGCGATAGTTTATAGCTTTATACTTTGCCCACTAAATAAGCTGATGTCATAATGAACATGAAATGTGGGCAACCTTCATCATGCCCTCCTGACTGCCTTGGGCATTCTCACCGACCTAAAAATTCTCTTGGTGTCCATCAATATAGACAGAGGCTAGATCTGAATAGCTAAAACCTTAGCTTCCAGGGGGACACACTTGCATGGCACGGGGGAGGGGGGGAGAGCTATGACAAACAGACAACAAATCTTCCTTATCAGAGCCATCTCCACTCTATACATATAGCTGGCAGCAAAATATATATTATTAAAATACTCACATTGCCCCCATCTAAGTAAAAGGCTTTGTTATTGTTCCTGACAGGGTTTTCTTCTCCCACACTGAGCTGTCTTAGCTCTTCAGAATTAATTAAAAGGGGGGGGGAGGTTTTCATTTCAAGCAGCACCCAAGCTTCCTCTTAAAAGAAACTTTTCAAATCTGCTAAGACCACCACAGTGGAGTCACTCTCATTAGTGGTTCCATGTTCCAGCCCACAATTCAGCCCCACAGGTAAAGAGGACAAATTATCTCCAATAGACAACGCACAAGCCATCCATTTCAAGCGCATGACTTGCCCTCAAAGAAGCCTGGGGACTGTGGTTTACCCTTCACAGAGCTACAACTCCCAGCACCCCCTTAACAAACTACAATTCCCAAGATTCTTTGGGAGATAGACACATGGTTTAAACGTACGCTGCACACACAGCCAATATGTGAGGAGCTAACATCTTTAAAAGGCTGAGGAAAGTTTGGAAAAGAGCGAGACAGAGAGACCATAGCAACACAGAGAAAGCCAATGCATTTGTTTTGTTTATGGCATGGAGGCAGTTCTACACAGAGCAATTTTAAAATGCCTCAAGTGCATGCAAGTTATTCACTCTCACCTTGTTTTGCTGCCTTTTAACATACATCATTTAAAAATATTGTGCTTTTGGCAGCCCACCCTGTGTTGCATGTCTTGTATAACTGCCACAGATGTGCTGTCTGACAGTTCTATCAACATCTGCATTAGCTTCTTATTTTAAACCAGAAGGTTCAGACTTTTAAAGGCAACCGTCAGCCATAACCTGTTTCAGAGAAATTATCAGCCTCGTGTGTTTCCCATTAACACACTGCAAGCAGCTCCTAGCAACTGTAGCAAATGGAAGGAACCCACACCTCCCTCTTTTTGTTCTTTCTGCAAGGAGATTACTGTACTTAGCTCTTTTCATATTACAAGTACATGTTGCCTTGCTTCCATTATTCCGATTCACTAAACATTACTTAAAAGGGGGTAAATGTACATTTTCAAAAGATTAGGAAGTGAACAGACTTTATCTCCCTGTCTCTGTTCCCCACCCCCCACCCTGCCAAGCAATTGACAGGCAGACCCACAACATAAAATCAGCAATCTGCACTCATCAGAAAACTCCAGTTTTAGTAATGGCCTTCAACGCAGTAAGCGACAATGTGTTTTAAAGGATTCTCTAGCCTTCAGCTGGTCATAAACAAGTCGACATGGTTGGCGTCGCCACAGCAGCACTACCACCAGTGCCAAACAAACAAGGCCCCGGTTTGGGTTCAAGGTGGGTCCTTTCAAAGGGGACCCTACCTCCATTTGGTTTGTCCTCTCCCAGCAGTGCAATTTCCATTGCACAAGGTGGAGAGGCTAATCTGCAGGCAGGAGAGAAGCTGACCTTCTGGCACAGAGAGCAAACTGTACTCAAGGAAGCTCCCTGCATGATCAACAACCCTGACCTTCCAAGGTTCTAAGTCAGGTGGGTGTCATAGTCTCGTTGCTGAGCAACAATGTGCAGAGCTCAGTTGAGTGGGAGGCCAGCCAGCCAGAAGAGCCTCTGAGGTGTACTTGCCTGGCGTCAGAGTCAGCATCAGGTCCAGTCCTAGGATCGGACAAAAAGCAATCCACATGGTCAGACAGTCCAGGGGTCAGGGAATCCGATGATCATGGGGTCAAGACGAGCAGCAAGGTAGGACCAGGAACTACAAGCGTTGTTACCAGCATCTAACTGCTGCTGGAAGCTCTGCTTAAGAAGACTGAAGCCAGCTGGTTCTCATCAGTGCCTCCTCCTCTGTGTCCTTGAAAGCTGATCAGCTGCAGGTGGAGTCATTCCACCTTCTCCACCTTCAAGCAGCTGTTCAGCAGGCGAAGCTGACTCCTGGCCCATGATAGTGGGGAACCTACACAAGTAGCAACGGCTCCCTGCTGCCCCCTCCCCTCTCTCTCATTGAGAGTGCTCATTCCTTGCTAAAACAGCGCTGTGAGGAAGTTAAGGGGCTGTAAGATTTTCCACTGCTTTTACCACTCACCTGGGGATTCCACCCCTTCTGAAAGAATGAATGCTGGCCTTTGAGGAGAATGGAAAATGGGTGTCCCTTGGCTGCCACGGGTATCAGTTGTAGCAGCAGCAAAACGAAAGAAAAACCACCACTGCTAATGGTGAACCTCATATCCAAGAAACTGTTGGAACATTTTGCTAGGGGAGGAGAAATTATTCCCATTTATCCACTGAGAGGGTGGGGTTTTGAGAGGCTATCTGCATGCATCTCCGGACTTCTGTAGCATGGGAGTTGCTTGGCAACACTTTTGAATCAACTTGCAACATAAACTCAGAAAATTATTATTATTATTATTATTATTATTATTATTATTATTATATTTATATTTATATTTATATGCCACCCATATGACTGGGTTGGCCCAGCCACTCTGAGTGGCTCCCAACAAAATATTAAAACACAGTAAAACATCAATCATTAATAGGTGGCGGGGGGGGGGGGGTTGGAATGACCCTGGCTGATGTCTCCCAATCAGGAAGAGTACTAAATACAGTGGCACCTCTTGTTAAGAACTTAATTCGTTCCGGAAGTCTGTTCTTAATCTGAAACTGTTCTTAACCTGAAGTACCACTTTAGCTAATGGGGCCTCCCACTGCTGCACCACCACCGCACAATTTCTGTTTTCATCCTGGAGCAAAGTTCTTAACCCAAGGTAATATTTCTGGGTTAGCGGAGTCTGTAACCTGAAGCATCTGTAACCTGAAGCGTCTGAAACCCGAGGTACCACTGTAGCTTCCTCTGGTTGCCATGCTGTTCCCATGGACTCAGAATCCGGTCACCCAAATGAGGTGTAGAGTCGATGGGAGCACAGCTCCACCTTCTCCATCATTGAGGACTATGGTTCTGTGGTAAAGCACATGCTCTGTGTGCAACAGGTCCCAGGTTTAAATCTGGTATCTCCAGTTAAGGCTGGGAAAGATCTCTCCCTAAAACCTTGGGGAGCCCTTAGTAGTGTATGTAGATGCAACTGAACAAATGGATCAATGGTCAAACTCCATATAAGGCACTTCCCTAGAATCCCAGCTGGAAGATTTAATTAGGCTCCTGCTTAAATGTCGCAAGCTTTAGACCATGCCATTAATAAACTTTGCCCTTTATGTCTACGTTAACTTGTATTACCTGAGAACGCATAATGATGCTCACAAAGAAACATTCATTGAAAAGTGGGTAATGTTTGCAATGTACTGGAAACAACATATTCTGGGATAATGCTCACCTATAATCTTTTTCCAATTATTATAAAAATAACCTTATTTTTATTTTTAAAAAGCTGCACATTGACGTAATTAAAGTAAATTGCTCCTCCAGAAATGACCAACTTTCAGAAGATAAAAAAAGTTCTTATCATTCTTCTGGCACCTAGGAAAAAATAATATTCACACCTTGCCATAGAATATAGTAAATAATACAATAAAAAGTAGTAGTATGAATTTCAGGAAACTATTTTATATTTCTTCATTGTGGGTTCATCCCTACAAAGATACACTTAAATAGATCCCAACTCAAAACTACTGTGTGTTAGTGAGTCTTGTTTGAAATACTTCTCTTCAGTGAACCAGACTAGCATATCTTAAGTGCAGAACCAGCGAACAGGGAAATTCAATTTGTGGGTGTGCTACAAGGGTGGCTTCCCCAGTGGAAAATGTTTTAATTGCAGCTCCAAAGTGATAGAGTTCATTCTTAATAACTTGCATTAACTGCATCAGGGCTAGGCAATGGAGAGGAAAATGTAGCAGCCTGCTCCGCCCCTTAATGGCTGCAAAGAATCAAGGGTAGGCCGAAATGTGGCAGTTTCCTTTCACCGCAGTACATCTACTTAGCAAAGCTCCTTCCATATATATATATGCCCAATGGAGGGGAAGTGGGTCTGTGCCTCTCCAGAGTCTTCTCTCTTCCTCCCGTGCCCCCAATGACCACAGACTGAGAGGAATGGTGGTGGGGAACTACATTTTGTGATTCGAGGACCCGTCTCCCCGCTTGGGAATAATAAAGACACGTGGACACAGTATATTAGGTTAATGGGCTAGAAAAGGCTACAACTTTATTGATTACAGCATGTGAGAGGTATTTGGCTTAGGCATTGGACAACAGAAAATCTTGACTCCACCCACTCAGAGAGGGGTGAGTCTAACGAGGGTTAACCACCAGTAGGGGGAGCCTGTTGATGCAAATACAACTATAAGCTCTCCCCTGATGTCACCGGGGGTCGTGCCATGGCCCCAAGCCACGCAGGGCATTGGACAGGATCCACGACCGCCGGATTCCTTTAACAGAATACCCATAAGTGAAGGGGTAGGCGATGGCCACACCCTGCCCTTCCATACACCAACAACACATTCCAATGCCTAACCGCCAATATCGGGAAAGTTGTGATGGTAGGCGAAAAACCAAGAGGCCAGTGTCAATTTGCCAATTGGGTAAAAACTCCTACCAGGCCCCCTGGGCAACCAAGGCGACCAGCCATGGGTCCATAGCAAGGTCAAGCGCAAAGCGGTGAACTAAAGGGAGTGGTGGGTGGGTGACTCGAAGAAATCTGGCAGTGCAATGAGGGGGAGAGCTGCTGCAGCTGCATTTGAGTGGCTAAACCCCGCCCCCGAGCTTCCCAGTGATTGGAAGCCTATCCGGGGAGCGGCGAGCGTCAGTGATGATGGCAAGCAGGGGCCGGAATGCCCCCTGCGAAGCATGGGAATCGGTTCCCAATCATAATCCCTCCCCTCCGGGAGGAGGAGAGGCTTTTCTAAATGAGCAGACATCCAAGGGTAGGGACAAGAAGCACACAGATGTCTGGGACATAGCTAAGAGGTGCAGTCCCATACACACAATCATGCTAACACCCCCAGGGAGACTTACTCTATTGCGTTCAAAGCAGGCAGTGCCAAGGAGTGCTGCATCCTAGAAGTTTGAAAGGAGAGAAATCTCTTTTGGAGGAACAGAAGGAATGCTGCAGCCTTCAGACCACCTCAATCACAATTAACTTTTAAAAGATGTAAGGATGGAAAGTCGCCAAGATAAATAAATAGATGTTGATGTAAACTGTATGTTTTTTGTTGTTGTTTAGTCGTTTAGTCGTGTCCGACTCTTCGTGACCCCATGGACCAGAGAACGCCAGGCACTCCTGTCCTCCACTGCCCCCCGCAGCTTGGTCAGACTCATGCTGGTAACCTCGAAAACACTATCCAACCATCTCGTCCTCTGTCGCCCCCTTCTCCTTGTGCCCTCCATCTTTCCCAGCATCAGGGTCTTCTCCAGGGAGTCTTCTCTTCTCATGAGGTGGCCAAAGTACTGGAGCCTCAGCTTCACAATCTGTCCTTCCAGTGAGCACTCAGGGCTGATTTCCTTAAGAATGGAGAGGTTTGATCTTCTTGCAGTCCATGGGACTCTCAAGAGTCTCCTCCAGCACCATAATTCAAAAGCATCAATTCTTCGGCGATCAGCCTTCTTTATGGTCCAGCTCTCACTTCCATACATCACTACTGGGAAAACCATAGCTTTAACTATACGGACCTTTGTTGGCAAGGTGATGTCTCTACTTCTCAAGATGCTGTCTAGGCCTGTCATTGCCCTTCTCCCAAGAAGCAGGCGTCTTTTAATTTCGTGGCTGCTGTCACCATCTGCAGTGATCATGGAGCCCAAGAAAGTAAACATCATCTTAAAGTAAATCAATGTAAAAGAATATTTCCAGAAAACAACAGCATAAAAATAGATAGATAGATAGATAGATTCTTTATTGTCATTACACAAGTGCAACATTGCACAGTGCAACGAAATTGGATGTCATCCCTTAAAAAAACAACAAAAGCAAAACAGCAACAACAACCAAACAAACCACATTCCAGCCACACCCACACCCACACCCATCAAACTCCCAGGTCACACTATCGAGTTACAGCATTCAAAAAGGCCACAGCTCTTGGATAGAAACTATTTTTCAGTCTATTTGTCCTTGACTTGATGTTTCTATATCTCCTGCCAGAAGGCAGTAGTGCAAACAGACTGTATCCCGGGTGAGATGCATCCTGCAGGATGTTGTTTGCTTTCCTAAGACAACGGGAACCGTACAGTTCTTCCAAAGATGGGAGAGGATGACCAATAATCCTTTGGGCTGTGGTTATGACCTTCTGGAGCACCTTCTTCTCCCTAGCTGTACAACTGGAGAACCAAGCACAAATACAATAAAAGAATATTTCCAGAAAACAACAGCATAAAAATACATTGGGTGTCTCCGCATGATATTTTAAGGGTTTCCCCTAAATATTCTGCACGTAAATGGGATGGACTTGCCAACACCCTTGCAGAACGGGGGTCGACCAGACTTTAATAAGGTCTATCCATCCCTAGATACCAATTAGTTTATGGGCCAGATGGGATAGTCATTACCGTATGGTTGAATAAATGAGGTAGCTTAGGTAATAAGTTGTTTCACTGTGTGTGAGGAAGGTTGATTATGTTCAATAAATAGCCAAAAATAAATAGTTACCAGTTTGGGGCTATAATTTTCACACATTCTGCCCAATTTGCTGGAATTGAGTGCAAAACATCCATAATGTAGTGACATAATTTTTAGAAGCAGCACTGAAAAAATGTTGGATAGTGCAAAACCTGTAAATAATACAAGGGTTGGGTGGGGGGATAAATATTATTATTTAGATTTCACTTACAGATAAAATGCTACACAGGTGCTGAAGTGTGGTCTGTCTTCTGCATAACATACACCAATATGCATTTAGCCTGCTGACATTGATCAGTGGGTGGTAATCTCTCTATTGGAGTAACATTCTTGATGTAAAACAATACTCCTCTCTCCCTTCACCTCTCAACACAGTTCATTCCAATTACACAGGACTTTAATTTGGGTGGTCGGTACCATTTTGAAGGATTGAATTAGGACCTGTTTTTTTTTTGTCTAATAAAATTATTAACCATAATAGTTCTCAGTAATGAGTAGCTTGCATGGGGCAGGGAGTGAAAGGAACCTTAAGTGCACAGAACAGCAGCTCAGCATACATACTGTATTGGTAAAGGTAAAAGGTAAAGGACCCCTGGACAGTTAAGTCCAGTCAGACTTGACTATGGGGTGGGATGCTCATCTTGCTTCAGGCTGAGGGAGTCAGTGTTTATCCATAGACAGCTTTCTGGGTCATGTGGCCAGCATGACTAAACTGCTTCTGGCGCAACAGGACACCGTGATGAGTGCCAGATCACACGGAAACCCCGTTTACCTTCCTGCCACAGAGCTACCTATTTATATACCTGTACTGGCGTGCTTTCGAACTGCTAGGTTGACAGAAGCTGGGACAGAGGAATGGGAGTGCACCCCATTGCATGGATTCGAACCACCAACCTTCCGATCAGCAAGCCCAAGAGCAGGGGTGGGCAACCTAAGGCCCGTGGGCCAGATGCGGCCCAATCGCCTTCACAATCCAGCCCACGGATGGTCCAGGAATCAGTGTGTTTTTACATGAGTAGAATGTGTCCTTTTATTTAAAATGCATCTCTGGGTTATTTATGTGACATAGGAATTTGTTCATTCACTCCAAAAAAATATAGTTCGGCCCACCACATGGTCTGAGGGACGGTGGACCATGGCTGAAAAAGGTTGCTGACCCCTGCCCAAGAGGCTCAGTGGTTTGGACCACAGCACAGTGTCACCCACTCCCTGGTCACACTGTAATACTCAGCTATGAGCAACAAAATAGCAAAACATCTTGACAAACACAACATATTCTACAGCCAGAGAACTGAAAATAGAAGATAATTCCTTGAGAAAATGTTTAGCACATTGTTACTATACATTCATTCACAAATCCACACATTTAGCAGAGCTGGAGTATGTTTTGTCCAGCATTTTAATGAAGCATAAAGCCATTGTCACCATTCTCTATTTAAGAAGGGCAGGCTCAAAGTCATATTCAGCAGCTTGCTTGTCACAATGGCTTACTGTCATGTACATCAAATAACTCTTCTTACAGGTACACATAGAGGACACTCTCCTAGAGGTACAGGCATGCGATTTGTAGTAGTCCAAACTCACTTCTATCTGCTTATTCTCTTCTTCATATTTGCCTATTAGTGGCATGGGGCTGCCATGCTTGACAGTGTCTGGTGCCCAAATGATGCACTGGGCCAGATGTCATGCCTTGTGATTTTGTAGAAGACACACCCCAGGAAGTATGGCTGCATCATTTGTTGAGGACCAACAAACTGAAGTTCAGTTGACCCAAGATGGAGGTTCCACTGGTGGGCAGTTTAATGAAACAGAGAGGTGGCACTCAAAGTGCGCTGGAGAGGTTTAGAAAGGTCAGGTTCATGGATTGGGGTTATTCTTAGATCAGCGGTAGAGAACCTATGGTCCTCTAGTTGACCCCAACTTGGGTCTCCAGATGTTCTTGGACTACAATTAACATCATCCCTGACCACTGGTTAGTTAGGGATGATGAGAGTTGTAGTCCAACAATAGCTGGAGTCCCAAATTTGGGAAACCCTGCTGTGGGTGATCTTTGATTCCAACTCCCATTGATCTCAGGAAGCATAACCCATGGGAGGTGCCATTTAGGAACAAGCTGAAGGACACCAGGATGGGGAAGACTACTTGATCACATCAGAATTGCTCAGCCAATGGCTCTATGCATATAAACAAGCCCTTGCAGTCCCTTCCAGCTCTACAATTCTATGATTCTAAGCAGGTGAAAGGACGTGGGTGGCGCTGTGGGTTAAACCACAGAGCCTAGGACTTGCCGATCAGAAGGTCGGCAGTTCAAATCCCCGTGATGGGGTGAGCTCCCGTTGCTCGGTCCCTGCTCCTGCCAACCTAGCAGTTCAAAAGCACGTCAAAGTGCAAGTAGATAAATAGGTACCACTCCGGCGGGAAGGTAAACGGCGTTTCCATGCGCTGCTCTAGTTCGCCAGAAGTCATGCTTAGTCATGCTGGCCACATGACTACAAGAAAAAAGATTCCAAACTACAAGAAAAAAGATTCCACCTAAACATTAGGAAGAACTTCCTGACAGTAAGAGCTGTTCGAGAGTGGAATTTGCTGCCAAGGAGTGTGGTGGAGTCTCCTTCTTTGGAGGTATTTAAGCAGAGGCTTGACAACCATATGTCAGGAGTGCTCTGATGGTGTTTCCTGCTTGGCAGGGGGTTGGACTCAATGGCCCTTGTGGTCTCTTCCAACTCTATGATTCTATGATTCTACATGACCCGGAAGCTGTACGCTGGCTCCCTCAGCCAATAAAGCGAGATGAGCGCCACAACGCCAGAGTCGGTCACGACTGGACCTAATGGTCAGGGGTCCCTTTACCTTTTAAGCAGGTGAAAACTCTTTTTTTTTTCCCCCCTCCTGGGTCTTTGATGACATGACTGTTTTAGACAGACAGATAGCAAATAAGTAAACTAAAATTGAATCGGATTGTGTAGTTACAGATACATTAAAAATATTACAGGCATGTAGTACAAAAGTGATGTTGTCCCCATAACATAAATTTTTGCAATTATATTGACTAAGGCAGTAATGGAGCACAAAATGTGAGGGCCAACGATGCAGGTGTCAGGGCCGGCTTCTGCTCTGAAGTATCCTTAGTAAAGGGACGCAGGTGGCGCTGTGGGTTAAAGCCTCAGTGCCTAGGACTTGCCGATCGAAAGGTCGGCGGTTCGAATCCCTGCGGCGGGGTGCGCTCCCGCTGCTCGGTCCCAGCGCCTGCCAACCTAGCAGTTCGAAAGCACCTCCGGGTGCAAGTAGATAAATAGGGACCGCTTGCCAGCGGGAAGGTAAACGGCGTTTCCGTGTGCGGCTCTGGCTCTGGCTCTGGCCAGAGCAGCGATGTCACGCTGGCCACGTGACCCGGAAGTGTCTCCGGACAGCGCTGGCCCCTGACCTCTTGAGTGAGATGGGCGCACAACCCCAGAGTCTGTCAAGACTGGCCCGTACGGGCAGGGGTACCTTTACCTTTACTATCCTTAGTAAAGCTCTCCCCAGCAATGCCAGTGAGCTCCCAACCAAGAGGTTTTCCTCACAGCAGCAGTAGCAGCAAATGAACACTTTAATTTCCCACAGTGCATGCGTGACACTATGCAAAGCACTGTGGGAAGATAAAACACCTCCTTGATGCTGCCGCTCACGGATAAGCCTGTGGCCATCAGTCCAGGACTGGCACCAACGTGGTGCTAGGGTTCCAAGGGTGCTGGGCATTGATGCCAAGCCTGCTGTGGCCTGGCAGGCATGACTTCTTGGGTTTCTTCCCTGGCAAAATGCAGCCTTTTTATGGAAAGAAGAATGAATAAGAAGTGCAATGGAGACTAAAGTTCCCAACTCTTGCATCGCTTCCTCACAACAGTTATTTTATAGCCTTATTTGGGAATGGGCCACTTTCCCTTCTTCTTTAGTTCCTCTATATTTCTTACTTTTATGCAAACTTTACCCTAGATACAAAGAGAGAGATGAAAGTCCTGCATCAAGGGGAAAGGAGCTCTGTGATAATCAAGAGCAAATTATACCGAGGTGTCATTAAAATGCAGGTTATTGGGTTTTTGTTTTTGTTTTTAAAAAAGAGATCCTTCTTAAGACAATAGAATGCTTTCCATACTTACTATGAAAACATGCTATCGGGTAAACAGAGTGTTGTTCGTTTTTTTACGGCGTGGCTAATTATTTGCATCCTTTCTTTCTTCGTCTTATGTGGTGAAGATGGGCAGGTCTGCAATAAGTGGAAAGCCCCTATTAGCACTAATGAGAACTGAAGGGAAAATAGACTCCCCACCCCCCCAAAAAAATATATTTTAGAAGAAAAATATTTAATCATCAGTTTAATTATGCAGTGTCCTCCTTATTCTGAAAAGCCTCTTTTTCTTAAGAGCAAGGCATGGAATGGAGAACTAAATCACAAAGATCTAAGCCCTTCCCTTAGAGAACTGAAAATCCCTATTTAAAAATGGGGGGGGACGACCCGCACGCTTGTGTTCATGTTAACATACATTAGGTTTCCAGTGTATATTTCTAACCAGAACTCATATATTTTCTCCATCTCTACCCCATCATATCTTCCATTTCTATCAATATTTTGGCACATTTCTACATTGGTCTCCTGGTCAGACTGGATTGCAAGCTTAATTCCACTGGAATGAAGAGATATAAGCACACAAGTAAGGACTAATGGGCTTTTTCAGATATAAGTCCCATTCTGACATAAGTGGGGGGGGGGGAGGAGGCAGAGAATGAAAATACCTCAAGGGAGCTGCATAGTGGCAGCAGGCTCTTCCCACCACCTAGGCACATTCATTCAAACATGTAGAAACCCTCCTATGATATATAGTTTCTATGTGTGGGAACTCTCCATTCTAAACAAACGTGTGCTGGTTGTGGAAGGTGCCTTGCTGCTGGGATCCTGATCCCTCCTTATAAATCTCTAAAACGTGAGCAACCCCAGTCATCCCCAACTGCCTATCCACATGCTCAAACATAATGCAGGAATCAGGCACTGACAACAATTTCAAAGAACAGGGGCAGTCCTACCATTAGGTAGATGAGGCCTCTGGCCATTCCCTTCTGTTAGGGATCAGAGCTCTGTGTGTGTGCGTCACACAACCTGTCATGCAACCCGCTAAACTGACCCGCTACCTTCAAGTGCAGGAGATGAGGAGGCTTAATTGTTGGTAGCATCAAGTAAGATTCAACTGCTAGTCCAGCCTGCTTCTGTACAATGAATAGGAAAGGGAACCTTCACCTGGGGCAGCAGAAGGTCTTGAACCAGCCCTATCTAGGAAGAGGGTGACACAATGATTCACCAGCTTTTGAGATCATCCATACATGCAGCAAGTGGACATTCAGACAGCCAATGTAGCTTGTGTGAGCAGAGGATTGTAGGAGCTGATCATGTCTTAACTGGTTTTAATATTGTATTTCCAAATGGTTGTGACCTGCTCTGGCCCCTCACAGCGAAAGGTAGGTAAGAAATCTAATACAGTGGTACCTCGGGTTACAGACACTTCAGGTTACAGACACTTCAGGTTACAGACGCTTCAGGTTACAGAGTCCGCTAACCCAGAAATAGTACCTCAGGTTAAGAACTTTACCTCAGGATGAGAACAGAAATTGCCTGCCGGCGGTGCGGTGGCAGTGGGAGGCCCCATTAGCTAAAGTGGTACCTCAGGTTAAGAACGGACCTCCAGAACGAGTTAAGTTCTTAACCCGAGGTACCACTGTAAATAACAGCAGAAGCAATGGCAATTCAAATTAGGTGCACCTACTATTCTGCAGGAATTCAGGGAACTATGCTGAGAAACTTTCCTAAGTGCATTTATATTGCTTTGCCATTCGCAAAAATTCCTCAGATGTTTTTCTTGATGAGAAACTCTCTCCCCATCCAGTTCACTTGATTTCCGCTGCAGGTAGCATTTCCATGCCAAAGCTTCTTCTTTGTGTCTTGAAGGCATTAGTACTGCATTTGTATGTGATGGATCTGAGCGAGCAAGGGGACAAGACATGGTCTCTCTTTCAACATTTATTCATTCCATTTCTAAAGTGCTTCTTAGCAAACTCCACAAACAGAATGACTCTTTGGTTCAGCCAACTATACCAACACTAAGTAACATCTGGCCTGATGAAAAGTTCCGGAGAACTTTAAAGCTCACAGAGTATTTGCGATGTATTAATTAGTCCTAAAGGCATTATCCAACTATGGTTTATTTTTTTAAGAATAAACCAAGATCCAATGAAATCACAAATATGACACATATTTAAGACCATAACTGAAATCCAAAGTAAGAAGTGTTAAACTAAAGTAGATCAGCAACCAGCCCACACTTTCAGGATCTAATTAAGCTTTTGGGAAATCATCACTTTCTCCAGTTTTGAAAAAGAAGAAGCAAGGCATATGAGTCACCCCCCCCCCCAATTCCAAGGGCCTGTACCACTGATGAGCGATGAACTATTTTAAATTTGCACATTAAACACGCACATGTGTATCACTGCCTTTTGCCATTATGGAATTCTAACCAGCTCACTCCCAAATACATACCTCAAGAATCAACTTTTTAAAAGAAATATGCCTCCCAATTAGCAATAAAACAAGTAATTACTGTTAATATAAGGACTTCCATAAACTGCAGATGGCAGGCATAATCTTTGAACAGACATTCCCCTTCAGTTTCACACAAAAGCAAATGCATCTTTTGTGACATCTACATGCACCACCTAAAAACAAAGGGGCGCGTTTTTGATCAAAACTATTGTTTTAGTCGTATGCAAACGTATGCAGCCTTAATCAAAAATTAAAATTACTTTGATTAGTTGACAAAGATTTCTTTAATTGGATGACATCCCTTATCTCTCTTTTTCTCCCAGCGATTACATTTCTTGGTATAGCCTTTCAGACCAAGCTGGCAACAAAGTGCTGTAAATCATCCGGATAAAAAAAAAGAACCATTCAAAAGTTCCGAGAGAATTCTAAATCCCAACACCGTTCCAAGCCTGATATTAATTAGATAAAGAAAGGTTAAAAGAACCGTGCACATTCATTCTCTGTGAATCCTGGCACTCAGATATTCAATTTGGGGGGGGGGTGGACAGCAGGTAAAGGAAACAATTCTTCCCTGGCCCAAGGAAGATGGCCAAAGGACTGCAGCAGCATCAATTTAGATTGAATAACAACAGCTAGGAAATTGAACATGTTGCCCAGAAAAGCTATGGGATCTCTTATCACTGGAGGTTTTAAGGAAGCTAGATAGAAATCTCAGCGGGATGCTTTCAGTACAGAATTTCTTCCTCTAAGCTTGGGCTGGGTGATGCCTGCCAACGTCTTATGTTTTAGCGATTCTACTGGGCTTCAATTTGCAATTCTGGCAGCAAAGGCAGTAAGCAGAAATTTCAAGCAGGGTTAGATGAAATGCCGTGAAATGGTACAGAAGACTTGTGGGTCTAGAAGCCCGACAAGCCACATGAATAAATCTATCCAAGAAGCAAGGACAAGGGATTTAGCCGCAAAGATTTTGCTATTAGTCATAAATCATCAAACAAACAAAAATAAATAACATTTGACAAAGAGCAAGATACAAAGGAAGGCTCCCTTCATCAATACCATGGAGTGAGCAATATACCAGATTACAGCAGCGTCTTCTCAGAGCCCATTATTCAGTTGCCCCTATTGCAGAGAACGAAGCCTACTTGTTATATAGTTCAATGTTTTGGGGTTCATTTCTCTATTGTTTGAAGTCAACAGCAGAAATTTCCACTTGCTCGAAGATGAGACATTATTGATTCCAAAGATGTACCACACACAAAAAAACTTTAATGGGGAAGTTACTGCTACATTCTGGGTCACACCATGGGAAAATGAGTTGTATTGTTCTTGGGGCAGAGTTGCAATTGGTCAATCATCTGTTTGGAGTATTGTAGCTATTTGCAAGCAAAACTTGTATTTTCCTTTTTTATATGAAGTTTCTGTTTTAAGACTGAAATCCAGGATGGAGGCAAAGGTGAGGGTGTGCTCTTCTACTTCACCATCCTTTGGGGGCATTATATTTTATTCTATTTTATTTTAGTCGGGCAGCAGCAATGAGAGGAAAATCAGAGGAAGTGTTAAGTTGTGGGTGAACATATTAGACAACACAGCGATTCTTCAAACACCTCTTGTTTTTTCACAGGCCCAGAACAGAACTGGGCTGAAGGGTTCAGCCAACCTGCTTATATAGAGGTCAACTACAAAGCAACAGTAACAACTTTCTGTAACTATCCAATCACTGAACGTCACTTTCAATTCCTTATTTGCATATGTGGACCTGAGTGAATACTATCTACAGTATTCCCCTGCTGGTCCAGGGAGAGAACTTCAATACATAACAGGGAGAGAAAGGTTTAAACCAGCTCCTGAGCTGGTCTAAATATCTTCATTTTCCAGGAGTGTTATGCACCGAGGCAGCATTGGGTGAAAGCCATTTCCTTTTCCTCTGTTCTTACACCCCCAAACTGTCCTTAATATCCCAAACATTTGGCCCTACCAATAAAGGTAAGCCACTATCAGTTGGGCCAAGACACCAGAAGTTTCACAGTAGCGGGTTGTGGTGGATCTGATATTGGAGCTCTCACTCCAACGTCAGAGTGGGAAACCTGGAATATTCTATCACGCCTGTGATGCCAAGAGAACCAGGATTATGGGGCAAGTAACAAATGCAAGGAATGAAAAAACGAAAGAAGCAGCAGCATTCTGTTTGAAATGCCTGTTTCAGAAACCTATCACTATGCTGACAGTCTTTTCTCTGGAAGCATTCAAGTTCCTGGCATTAATTCATTATCACAGAACAACATGTCTTCAAAAAAACAACAGCCACATGTTTTTTAATATTACCTACTGCAATTACTCCAGGATTTTGTTTCACCGTTAATCCTGGATATGATTAAATTGCCTTGCGTGGTATCACCAGCACAAATCTTAATTTTTATTTAGTGGGGATTGATACAATGTATCATTATAACCTGACAATACAATTGGAAAAAGCAATTAAATTTGTAAACACGTTACTGTGCTCCACAGGAAACATTTGACCAATAAATATTTTTCAAGCAGGAATAAAAAAATTAAGTTGATAGTTGTTTGTTCAAAAAAGACCTACTAAGAGAGTTTCTCAATCTGAGAATCACCAGCTTAAGTTCCAATTTAGCCATTTTCATTATTTCATAGTTACCCGTATAAAGGAATGCTATATCTTTTGTCCTTCTAGAACAGGGTTTCCGAAACTTGGGTGTCTGGCTCATTTTTGGACTACAACACCCATCATCCCTAGCTAGCAGGACCAGTGGTCAGGGATGATGAGAATTGTAGTCCAAAAACAGCTGAAGACCCAAGTCTGTTCTAGAAGGTAACAAGTGATTACATGTGGTCGATTTTTACTGACAATAGCTATTCGTTCAACAGCATTTATTTTGTACCTATTTGCCCCAATATACAGGATGGCGGCCTAACACCCTGATCCCAAGAGCACAATCAAAACCCTGGTGGTGGGAGGCAGTGTTGGGGTATAATGGAGCAATGGAGCCACTGCAGCCCCACAACTTGCAATGGTCAGGATGGAAGGGAGCAAGAGCAGGAAAATGATATACC
Organism: Podarcis cretensis; assembly: GCF_951804945.1. Taxonomy (NCBI): domain Eukaryota; kingdom Metazoa; phylum Chordata; class Lepidosauria; order Squamata; family Lacertidae; genus Podarcis; species Podarcis cretensis. The sequence goes on along the minus strand of NC_137170.1, from coordinate 112,718,179 downwards.
TTTACTGCAACAACTTCAGAATGGAACAGCAGAGAGCCCTGAATCAGTCCTACTGCTATTTTATGGTGGCTGGTCCATCTTAGGATTTAGTGGGTCTTTGCCTAATCCAACTCCTCCCCGTCCCCACCAAACAAAAGTCACTGGATTCCAACTCCCATCAGCCAGCAGAGCCAATGAGTGAAGGACAATGGGAGTGGGGAGTCCAAAATAAAAGGCTGCTATACTGCATATTCTTTCTTCTTCTTTTTTGCTGCTGATAACTGCGTTCTCTTTCTCCAGCTTTCAGGCAGAACCATGTAGAAACAGGAGAAACAACAACCCAAAATGCCCTCACACTGCGAAGTTTGCTTTTTGATGATGTGGTAGGTGATTTGTTTAAATACCGTATTTTTCTGTTTATAAGACTAGGTTTCCCCTGCTAAAAATAATGTCAAAAATTTGGGGGCATCTTATACACAGATACACCCCCCCAATTTTCTTAAATTGGAGTCCCCCCAAAATAGGGGGCGTCTTATAGATGGGGGCGTCTTATAGATGGGAAAGTATGGTAAATAAATAAGTAGCTAGTCCCTGACAATCAAAACCATGCAGCAATTCAAAGGCTTCTCCAAGCTTTTGGTGTCTCTCCTCCAAGACCTCTCTGGTTTTAGCATTTGTAATTATTAATAGCTTCAGAGAACCTGAAACGAGGTATGTGGGTAGGTGGGAGAAGACTCTACATTCGCCGATATTAATCCAGCCCTGGTTGCACTGATTCAGAACTACAGTTCTGAATCCTTCAGGCAAAAAAAGGGGTGCCAGTGAGCTGGCTTCTAGTATTCAGTGAATAGAGCTCAGTCAAATGCCGTTTTGACCTGCTTATTGATTTCGCAGCCACAGCCATGGGGCTCCCTTATGCTCAAACAAAAGCCTCCAGTCACGCCACTGAAAGAAAGAAAACAGGGAGGGAGGAAGCTACTTTTGAAAAGATACAGGAGCTTCTTCTCTCCCCCCCCCCCCACTACTGAGGCCGACTTTTGGCTTTCAAGAGACTGCACAAACGAGGCCTCCATCCTGGAAAACACAGGGCAGGCTCACAGACATGCTCACAGTTGTGAAGACTATTCCTACACTATGAATGGTCCATGTCACCTTTAAGAAAAAGAGGTAGGAATAGGCTGATATATAGAGGGGTCGAGAAATGGAGGCAGTAAGAGATTTTACTTTCTTGGGCTCCATGATCACTGCAGATGGTGACAGCAGTCATGAAATTAAAAGACGCCTGCTTCTTGGGAGAAAAGCAATGACAAACCTAGACAGCATCTTAAAAAGCAGAGACATCACCTTGCCAACAAAGGTCCATATAGCTAAAGCTATGGTTTTCCCAGTAGTGATGTATGGAAGTGAGAGCTGGACCATAAAGAAGGCTGATTGCTGAAGAATTGATGCTTTTGAATTGTGGTGCTGGAGGAGACTCTAGAGAGTCCCATGGACTGCAAGAAGATCAAACCTCTCCATTCTTAAGGAAATCAGCCCTGAGTGCTCACTGGAAGGACACATCGTGAAGCTGAGGCTCCAATACTCTGGCCACCTCATGAGAAGAGAAGACTCCCTGGAAAAGACCCTGATGTTGGGAAAGATGGAGGGCACAAGGAGAAGGGGACGACAGAGGGTGAGATGGTTGGACAGTGTTCTCGAAGCTACCAACATGAGTTTGATCAAGCTGCAGGAAGCAGTGGAAGACAAGAGTGCCTGGCGTGCTCTGGCCCATGGGGTCATGAAGCATCAGACACGACTAAATGACTAAACAACAACAACAACAATAGTTCAAAAAGCCAGAAGGGCACAAATATTCTGACCTAGCTCAAGGTTGTCATCTGAACTAGCCAGATGCTTAAGTGATAATCCCAGTCAGTCCATCATTTGAAAAATAAGACTTTAGAGCTGTCTTTGCCCCAATATGGCAACTAGACATTCCTTTTTTGGCAACTGTAGCCTTGGTTTAAGGAGCCATTTGGCACCCAGCTTATATATCTGAGTTTCTAACACTGATTGGGGGCAATTCCGGATGTCAAATTTCTGGCGTGCCACATTAGAGAAAGAGTGCTTTCCATCAGCACAAAGTCCATACTAGATATTGCCCAATACATCTACGCTTTTTAAAAAATATTGTTTAACGATCCTTCCATGCAGCTTTTTTTTTTTTTTTTTTTTTTTGCATGAGCAGACTTTTAACAGAATGTGGCTAATTATGTCAAGTGATAGGCAGTGATTTTATAATACAGAGACCAGCCTGCTGGGGGGCAAACGGAAGTCATCTAATTTGTTTAACTAAAGACAGAATGTTCTATGAACAGCATCACCCCCAAAGAGTTGAAAGTGCAGCCCCTTCTTCCTGCAATTCCTAATCTTTGACATTCTTCCCTGTTTAGAATTTTTATCACCCATTATTTCAATAAAGTTTCTATGGTTACAAACCTATTAGAGTTTGAGCAGTAGATGCTAGATAATCATATGAAAAATTCAAATTTTCTCCTTTCCTGGACTATGCTAGAGGCAGAAAATACCCATGTATGATGCCCCACCCAAGTAGTCTGACAGGACATTTGAAGCAGCCCTACTTAATTCTTAGACCTAAGATGTATTGTTTACAATGGTCTACTGGATAGAGGACATTTGGGAGTCAAATCTCCCATTGGCGGGATTTTCCCAGCATGCCTTGTGTAAGGAGGAACGAATCTGTCAATTTCAATTATATCCTCTCAATTTCATGGCATTTTAATGCTAATTTCTCTTAAAATAGACATTTTTGTACAAAGGTCTGATGAATATGCATGCTTTTTGCAAGCAATTTTCCCTAATATAATCCTTCCTTCTATGTTATTTTCATGAATGCAATGCATTTTTTGCACACCCTCTCCCCTAATAAGTTCATTTTTGTTCACAGTGGCTGGAGGCCCACATCACAAAATTCAGAGAATAGCAGATTTCAAGGGATAACCATGTTTCAGTCAGCATACTGGTTTGGAAAGTGTAAATTGGGTAGTTTCTTATTAAAATGCAGACAAAAATCAATTTAATTTTCTTCCATATTCAAAATTTATGGGTCAGCCATGATCTCTTAACCTCACCCTCTCAGCCTTACAGAACCGGGGGTTTTTTTCGGGGGGGGGGGGAATGGAATCACCCCATTCTTTGCTGCCCTCAGCAACTTAAGGTAAAGGTAAAGGTACCCCTGCCCGTACGGGCCAGTCTTGACAGACTCTGGGGTTGTGCGCCCATCTCACTCAAGAGGCCAGGGGCCAGCGCTGTCCGGAGACACTTCCGGGTCACGTGGCCAGCGTGACAAAGCTGCATCTGGCAAGCCAGAGCCGCACACGGAAACGCCGTTTACCTTCCCGCTGGTAAGCGGTCCCTATTTATCTACTTGCACCCGGAGGTGCTTTCGAACTGCTAGGTTGGCAGGCGCTGGGACTGAGCAGCGGGAGCGCACCCCGCCGCAGGGATTCAAACCGCCGACCTTTCGATCGGCAAGCCCTAGGCGCTGAGGCTTTAACCCACAGCGCCACCTGCGTCCCAACCCCTCAGCAACTTAGGGGCCATCAACACTATACATTCAAAACCATTAGCATATCACTTTAAACAGTTGTGATTCCTCCCCAAAGAATCATGGGGACTGCGTAGTTTGTTAAAGGTGCTGAGAGTTGTTACAGACCCTTATTCCCCTACAATTCTCAAGAGTTCCCTGGGAAGAGAGGCTGATTGTTAAACCACTTTGAGAATTGTAGCTCTAAGGAAAATATGGGTCACTAAACAACCCTCAGCACCCTTAACAAACTACACTCCCGGGATTTCTTGGGGGAAGCCAAGCAGTATCACAGTGCTTTAAATGTATAGCACAGATGGGACTTTGGTGGAAGGATAGGAAAGAAATGTAAACAAAAGCAACAGCCATAAAAATCTGTGCTGTACTGCAGGCTGCCTCTGTTGTGTTAGTTCTGTGGAAAGCTCATCCTCGAAATGCCTCACTTCTTTCCAAGCAGAGTTATTTCGTGCCCTGGCTCCAGGGACAAAATCATTGCGGAATGATGCCAATAATTAATATGAGTAATTGGAGAGGACCTGCGCAGGGCAATCCTAGAGAGCCGGAGCAGTTTCGAATGCCAGATTCCTTGAGCCCTGAAGAAGACATCACTCAGTCTCAGAGCTCCAACACCAAGGGATAGAGATGGACTGGAAGACCAAAAGGATGTCCCTTACAAAGAGGAGGATACAACAGGAAAACTCTGACGGAGCTGTGACGAAGTTCCAAGGTGAGCAGAAACAAGAAGCTGCGACTGAGCAAGAAAACCGTATCAACAATGAAAATGGTTGGATCTAGAATTGCCCCTCTGTGACTAGAAGGGCATTTGATGGAATTGTGCTCAACACCACCTTCCAAGCAGGATCCTCAGTCTTCAAGTTCAACTTTTCAGGGTTGCAAAGGGAAGGAGGAATAAGCAAAAATAATTTCACTACCCCTTTCTCCAGCATGAGCAGAACTCTGCTGAGGGCTAGTCTGGATCTAACCCAACAATTTTTATTCCCAGTCACCAGTAGGGAAAGCACTCCTTTGCGGGGGGGGGGGAGTACATGCTTAGAGAACTCTGAGAAATTTAAAAATCTTTCTAAATAAAATAAATAAATAAAAATTTAAAGGGGGGGGTCAAGATACATCTCTTTATGGCTATACAGTACATCCCCCCCCCAAATATGGAAATGTGCTTCTCGGGTTCCTTAATAAAAGCAGAGGGGTGCTTCCTTACTTATAAAATGCAGTAAATAAATCTGCAATATAATTTAATGTATTGCAGATGACATGCGATTTGAAGGTAGAGGGAGGGAGCAAGGTGGTGCTTGCTAAACCCCAATCCGTTGTGCAGAAGACCTGCTTACCGTACAGCAGAAACAAAGAAGGAGCTGTGCTCAAAATCACTTCAAAAACTGTGATTGACTGGAACTGATTAAAATTCAAGCATTCAAAAAAAAAAAAAAAAAAGGCTTCATTTTATCAGGTTGTGGCACCATCATGGATTCAAAGCATCACTCCAATCAAAGCCTAGCACTGCAGACATCCCACTCTCGCTTGGAGAACATGGGAGTCGCAATGGCCCATTTCATGTTACAATTCACAAACGTCTCTTCAAAAGAAGAACTACCCCCGCCCCCACAAAAGAAATCCCTGGGGAAAAGAAGAGAATTTTTAAAACCTTGCAGTTCTCAGGGTTTGTACCATAAATCATTTCATAAAAGCAAAAAATAACAATAAAAAAAACAAAACAAAATCACATCCACACCTGCTGTGTGACGCATAATAAAAGCAGAAACCCAAAAGAAAGGCACAGGAACACAAAAAGAAAAAACTTGTTCTCAAAAGCGCCGGCTCGGGAGGATTTATCATAGCTCAGTACATTTCAGAACACAGATCCCATCTTCTGGCACCAATACTTAAAAGAGCTGAAGCTACTACTTGCACAACTATTGCTGCCTGTCTGGCAGCAAGCAGAAGACAATAGCAGCAAGCCAATTAGGCATTTAAAAACCAAAACAAAACAAAGCCTGAAAAGGGCCAAACAGTTCTCTCCAACACACTGAGATCCAACTGGCAACCCAAATCAAATTTGCAAGCCCTGACAGGACTTTTTATGGTTTATTGGAGCTTTAGAGAGAGCAGCTCATAGGGTGAGGAATGTGAAACTCAGGTCACTACTCCAAAACATTCCAACCTAAATATAGTAGATGCTGGGTTTCAGTCCAGCTCCTCAGTACAGGTATGTTAACTTTCTTGGGGTCACAGAATATAATAGGGCAACCTGCACGGGCAATGGTCAGGAATGACGGCAGTTGTAGCCCAACAACATCTCCACCCCTAGTGTAGAGACAAGGAACCAGAAATACAGTACACAATTTCTGGAACTCAGGGACTGCCCAGATAACTCCACTATTATTTTAAAAGAGGCATATAATCAATACTCACATTCAACCCTTTAGGGAGTAATTGAATAAAGCCTCACAATCTTCTCTGCTTCTTTCTTAAGAAGATTTTTCTTATGCCTCTCTTTAGGGGGGTATTTGTTCTATAATAATACAACAAAACACAAAGACTCCATCTGTAGGAGTGGTATGGTTGTTTTTTTTAGCAGAAAGTGGCAAGCTCCGTAGCAAAGTTCAAAAGTCTGATCTTGGATATATTCAAGAATAAATGAGAGAGGGTCGGGTGGAAGAAGCATTGCATTCCAAGGAGAATTTGTTGTGTTCCTTGTTTACATGTAATAATAACCATAGCAATGCCTTTTGAAAGCAAAAGAGGGGTTTTGTTTTTGTTTCTTTTGGTCTTTTGATACCTAGTACATAGACCAAGTTCAGCAGAAGGAGGACTGGGATCTATCAGTGATGCTCTGGATGCTTTTCAACCAGTTGACAATGATATTTGATTCCTAATTGGCTAACAATGGCAACATATCAGATTCCCACAGAAACCTGAGGGAAAGTCGATTTTTTGTCAGTCCTGTGTATTATCCCTACACTATGTCTTAGGGACAAGCCCATGGCCATTCTCAGTGTTCCCTACCCATGCCACTGACTTCAGTGTTCCAGACAATGTTGTGTCCTGTACCAGCCAGCTTAAATCTGTCAATTCAATTAGTCTTCGTCTCATCTAAAGAGTAGTCAAAAATGTTTCCCATGTGAGGATCGTTCCTCCTGTCCTGAATAACTGCTCTCTAAGCAAATCATTCATTATAAACAGACCCCATCTTCTGCGACTAAAGAAAACTAACACTTTGCCAATTGAAAGGCTTTTATGGTACAATGATATTTTAATTATATTGCAGGTGACAGTTACTTAAATGAAAAGCAGTTTCTTTGAAAGTTATCCACACTGTCACTATCTATATTCTGTTATTATTGATATCATACGATTACTTCTTCAGTATGATGCAGCTTTCGTAGTATCAACAGAAGTGCTGCTGCTTTCTGTACCCAATTAGATAGATAGATAGATAGATAGATAGATAGATAGATAGATAGATCTCAATCAAGTGGTAGAGAAATGGTCTAAATCAGGCACATCCAACAGGTAGATCATGATCACTGGACATCTGTGGTAGATCACCGGTAGGTCACTGGTTCCCCCAAAAAAGGTCAATAACTTTAGTTCCCCTAAAAAAGCTCAACATTTTACCCTGCATCCCCAAAAACAGACCTTCCTCCTCTCTGAACCCCCCAAAACAGGGCTTTCCTTCCTTCCTATAAAAAGCTCAACAATTTTGACCTGAACCCTCAGTCAGGAAGCTGGGCAACAACTCCATTGTCTCTTCCAAATAGGAAGCAAAGAACTGAAGAAAAATTCTGCCACATATATGTAATTTAAGTTCACTAGTAACTAAACTAGGGGTTGAAATGTATGCTGCAAGACTGGAGATCTGCTCACTCAGCAGGACTTCCTTTTTCCTCTCCCATTCCCTGCAGCCCCAAACTTCTCCCTAAAACTGCTCTAGAGGGTAAACAGGAAGCCAGCCACACCTCGTCACATCAGATTAATTAAGGCTTCGGTCAGCCCAAAATTGCAGCTGATATCTCTTTCTCTAGGTATGTTAAGAGGGAAAAGCTTCAGCCAGCATAACCTATTTGGAGCTGTCCAGGGTCCTGTTGTGCTTCATGTAAGAGAACTTTGCTCTGACTTTGCCTTCATTGACGAGGCGGACCTGCTTGCTCTACCCTTACCTACCTATCCCTGTCCAGATAAAGGTGCAGCTGGGCCACAAGACAAAGCTGATGGAAGGCACTCCATGCCACTGAGGCCACCTGAGCCTCAAGTGAGAGCAAAGAATCCAGAAGGACCCCCAGGCTATGTATCTGCTCCTTCAGAAGAAGTGTAACCCCAGCAAGAACAGGCAGCCTCCTAACCATCCAGTCTAGGGAACCACCCACTAGCTGTCAGGAGCTTGCCCTACACTCGAGTAGGACCCTGGCAGAGACATATGCCCAACTAGCATGTTCTCTCCCTCCTGGTCTTTCGTTTGGGAGCTTCAAAAGCTTTTTTCCACCTGAACATCACAGCGACCGATGCCAACAGACACCGGCACACTTAGGGATCTGCAGAGTCTTTGCAGTTCGCATGACAGACCTCAGCAACTCAGCATTTTGGCTAATCTACTTTATTTACATATAAACACACACGGAGCACTGCAACATGGCTCCCTCTCTCTCTAGCATCAGACAGCAAAGATAAAAAACAAAGGACAATAGTCCCACTTCACAGAACACAGTAACACAAACATCCTGTCTCCGTCACTTCCCACTTTGTGGAGTCAAAACATACCACATCATGTGAAAGATAACAATCCCATGACTGCAAGCACGGAGCAGGAATTCTAACACTAACAGTGCCTATCTGGATTGAGCATCAGTTTGTTGGCTCTCATTCAGTCCATTACCGAGGCACATCCACTTACATACTTGCAGGTGTAAAGGAAAAGCACAGCTGTATGTCCTCAGCATTTTGCTAACATTGTACTACAAAACTCTGGATGTTCCAACTCAGCAGTTTCATGTAGATGTTTAACAGCATAAGGTAGGGGATAAAAATTGAACTTTTGAGGAACTCTACATTGAAGGGTCCACGGGGCCAAAGAGCATTCCCCAGGCATCACCCTCTAGGAACGACCATCCAAGAAGGACCAGAACCACTGCAAAGTAGGGTCACCCACCTCCAACTCAGACAGCCACTCCAGAAGGATACCATGGCTGGTGGTATTGAAAGCTGCTGAGAGGTCAAGGAGAATTAACGGGGACACATTTTCCCCAGATAATCTCCCAACAGAGATCTTCATACAGCTGGTCACCAAGCAGTTTTTGTCCCAAAGCTGGGCCTAAACCCTGTTTGAAATGGATCCAGAAAATCGGTTTCCTCCAAGAGTGCCTGGATCTGGTCCACAATCATCCGCTCAGGGATCTTGCCCAAGAAAGGGAGATTGGCAACTATATGCACACTTTCCCTATTTGTATTTTTGTACGCATTTTCTATTGGATAACAGCATTTGAATAAGTTTGAACTGTGAAAGAAAACTGTATTTCAGTTTGTGTATTGTTTCAGGAAGTGCATATCAGGCAGGCTTGCCTTAAAAAGAGAACCATATCAGATTTCTGCCCCCAACTCTACTCTTGACAGAATATGATCTGGGCATTTCATTTTTCCCAGTACTTGGATTCTGCCATGCCTTTTCTCTACCACCTTTTAAAATTGTAGTAAAGCCTCTCATACAGTCAGCTTTGGGGCTCAGGGTTAAGTTGACTGAGGATGGGAATTATATTTAATGATATTCTAGCCTGATAGAATTCTATTCTGTTTTGCTGTGGAGGGAAAGCAGCCGTTGCTACCTTTGGGTTGACATTAGCTATAAAGATAAGAAATTGGATTATTTTTTTAAGTGTCTAAAGTAAGGAAATGAAAACATAACTCTTCTCTGGTAGAAAAATAGCAAAGAACCTCAATAGGGTAGAGGGTATTCTGATTTTTTGTTAGGTGGTTTACTTTGAGGTTGATGTGTTTGGTTTTAACATGTAATGTCATTTGCAAACAGGTGGGTATTTTTGATACATTGTTTCATATTTTAAAGTAAAATTAACCACAAAAGCAACTAAGCTGAATCAACGCATAACGAGACTGAAAGATGTTGATATTCACTGAAATGTTTGAAGAGTTCTGCCTATTTTTTCAGTCATCACAAAGCTTACGGAATCAAAGGAGAATACAATAACTGCATGATCAACCTAATTATTCATCCTCCTTTCATTTAGTCATTTATATGGATGCCGTGTGCATGAGCCCCAACATGCTATGCCTCCAATTCTTTAGCCAAAGAAAAACCACACGTGCATTTTAAAGCACATGAATCACCACTTAAGTATCTTACTCCTGTCCATTTTATGTGCATTACTACCATTTACAAGATAATACCTTTCCCAGTTCAAATATCACCTACACATTCCTTCAGCTAATTTAAGAGTATCCCCTAACCCTTGACTTTGCCTATCCTGGAATCTAGAAACATAGAAACATAAGTAGTTGGAGAACATCCAGTCAATAGGTCAAATTAGGCCCACCAGGGGTTCTAATTCAGCCTGTGGGACAATTTCCCTCAGCTATGCCCAGCAACCACACATATCAGCTGTAGGGCAGGTAAAATAACTACTGCAAAAGCAACAATCAGAAACCTTGAAATAGATTCTCAGTTGTTCTTGCATTTGGTGTCTTTTAAATCTGGCCTCGGACGCAGGTGGCGCTGTGGGTTAAAGCCTCAGCGCCTAGGGCTTGCCGATCGAAAGGTCGGCGGTTCGAATCCCTGCGGCGGGGTGCGCTCCCGCTGCTTGGTCCCAGCGCCTGCCAACCTAGCAGTTCGAAAGCACCTCCGGGTGCAAGTAGATAAATAGGGACCGCTTACCAGCGGGAAGGTAAACAGCGTTTCCGTGTGTGGCTCTGGCTCGCCAGAGCAGCGATGTCACGCTGGCCACGTGACCCGGAAGTGTCTCCGGACAGCGCTGGCCCCTGGCCTCTTAAGTGAGATGGGCGCACAACCCCAGAGTCTGTCAAGACTGGCCCGTACGGGCAGGGGTACCTTTACCTTTTACCTTTAAATCTGGCCTCAGAAGCAAGCCCAGCTAGGACTGATTCCTGTGTGCAGCTGATCCCTGCCAGAAGTAGGGCTTGCAGCTGCCCCCCTAAAATTTATTCCATTCAGGAGGTCCCAACTACAAACTCCCAAGTGGAGCTGAAAACAGTGAGCTTAAATTCAGCACTGACAGTAGGTCCCGCATTCAAGTACTCCATCATTCAAAGTTGATCCAAAATCAGCACATCTGTCATTTTGTAAATAATATTCCACACAATGGAGCTACGATTAGCAACGTGAAATAGAGGACAGAGTAAAAGGATTTGGATTATAATAGGATAGAAGCTGCCAAATGAGCCTTTGCAAAAATTTCTGAGGCTTCAAAATGTGTTTCAGAGATGATCTTGTCTCTCTCATCTCCTCCCACTTGAGACTTTTGATGGATATAAAAATTCCATTATGTTGACCATCTTCTAATTGAACAAATCTGCAGCTGTTACAGGCTTTAGGGTACAATCCTACTCCCACTTTATACTTATTTCTGAGATGTGTTGCACTGTTAAAATATGTATGTGTGTGCATATATATATATATATATATATATATATATATGAAATCAAAAGGATGGTTGATTCAATCTATTTTTGGCCCCTATCTCTTTCATGAGACTTATACACCACCCTGTGAGTGCAGAGAGGAGGTCTCTATTGCATGTATCTAAGCTCCCATGACCATAAACGGGAATCTACTAGGGATGGATGAATTAGTCTATTTCTGGTTCATATCACTTTTGAATGCACTCACCTATAAGACTGTCCCATCCTGCATGTGCATTACTTCAGCATTATTTGCTGCTTCTTTTCACACATACACAATCTACATGAAAATTCACATTTAAATTTCTAAGCACATTTTTCTCCCAGAAGATGCATTTCTAAACGTGATCATGTGAACAGAAAACATGGAGCATCCAAGAAGTGCAAAAGTTGCTGGATAACCACATTCCTATTTACACATTAGTCCAGGAGAGGTGGATCAGCAATGAAAGATTGAATCCTCCAATCATTCCTACTGCTATGGCAAAGAAAATTACTCATTTGTTGCAAGTTAGCCAAACACTCTCAACCTAGAATCAGAATGTGCTCCACAGCAGGTTTAGCACTGAAGTGGAAATTAGCCAACAAAAGGGTAGCATCAACAAAAACTCTTCCTGCAAAACATCAGCAGAGGCTTGAAGAAGAATGTCATCTCACATGCTTCTTCAAACAGGCTAGAGCACAGAAACAGAAAGCAGCTTTATATACTAATGCGGACCATTGGGCTAACTAACTCAATACTGTCCACACAGACTGGAAATGTATATTTGGACAGGGTTGTTTTCCCAGTCCTGTCTGGCAATGTTGGGGATTGAATCTGGGAACTTCTGCATACAAGGGAGATGAACTACCACTTAGCTACATCATTTCACCTATTTTGCCTCTCAGGTTAAGTAGCACTAGCCATGGGTTACACTTGGAAAAGCCACCCACCCACTGCTGCTGAAGGAGGACAGATGGGAGAATTACCACAGCCAGAGGTCTCTCTCTCTCTCTCTCTCTCTCTCTCTCTCACACACACACACACACACACACACACAAAGTTAAGACGAATAGAATCCAAGGCTGGCCATGTTATTATGGTGCATTGTTTATATTTTATAAGACACCACAAATGGTGAGAAGAAAACAACTCTCTTAAGCATTTTAATTTTAATTTCCATGGCAAAACCTCAGATGGTCTCAAAGTAAACAAATGTGTCCTTCCTTTTCAGCCCAGTTATTAAAATGTGCCCTTGATTAATCAACAAAAGCATAGTAATTGGTCTACCAATTATGCCAGTAAAGACTGCAGCCTTACTTGCTGAACATGCCTTGAATGGACAGTATTATTCCTAAGCATTCCATCCTAAAACACGCTTGCTAGCAAGTCAGCTCCATTGAAGATAATGGGACTAATTTATGGGTAAACATGCATAGAATTGGGCTGCAGAACCAGCCCTCTGTCTAATTATATTTTTTAGAGACATAGCCTCATAATTAGGAACAAAGACTTTCTTCCCATCCTTCCTTTCTCCCTGGCTCAGCTCAGAAGCACTGCTCAAAGACACAGCTTTAGGTAGACAATCTATTTGTAATGTCTTCCTGATTGAATATCAGCGCTTTCTTCTGTCACACTGAACTAATTGGTTTCCTGGAAAACAAATTTGCGACCCTAACTTTGCTTCCTCTGCTTCTTTCTTAAGAAATGTTCGTGTAAAAATACTGTGGAGTTCCAACGGAAATGAAAAGATGCTTTCTTGCCTGTAGCAATAGAAACTGGATAAGGGGTCAGCCATAGATGTCCATGAGCGGCAGAGGTGCCCAGCCTCTCCAAAATGTCAAAACCTCACTTTTAGCACTGTTTCCCAAATTCTAGAGCGGTGGTTTTCAAATTTACAACAGGGAAAACCTTTCTAGGCCCCTTTGCCTGCCAAAGGGCCCTTTTTTATTTGTTTCTGGAGTTGACAACACACAACAGAAACTGCTCAACATTCCCCAGCCGCTGGCCTTTGCAAGGGAAGATCAACAATAGCAAAGAAACAACTACTTAGGGCATCTTGTCTATCAGTTGACAAATTTTCTCATTAAGAAAGCCATAAGAAACTTCCAATGAAGTCCAGGACCCTAGAGGATATAGTTATTGATTAAAACTATATTTGCAAAATTTAAAAAAATATAATTTTTATAAATATAAATGACTACATAATCTAGGGGGTTTCCTGCAACCCCCCCAAAAAAACTTTCTTATTAAATTAAAATCCATCATTTAGTGTAGACCTTTAAAAAAAAAGTTTTAATAGAGGGAACACAGTTTGAAAACCATCATTATAGAAAAATAGCAATAAGAGTTGCAGACTTTTTATTGTGGTGGTAGTGTGATCCAGTTGCTTTTGTGGACCTCACTAGAAGTTCTCCTGACATTTTCTGCATGTACATGTCATTAGTAACTTCCTATGGAACTTTTCTTTACCTCTTATGTATTGCTCTCTGCATACAAAGGGCTTGGGCAGTTAAAATACTGTAATCAAACTGCAACTAAGGCACTCAAAATTCCCCTTTTCCCTCCTCATACACAAAGTCAACTGGAAAATGTATTCCACTGCTTCCTGAAGACAATCACATTTGCATCTGAATAAATCAACAAAAGAATCAAAACCCAAAGTTGAGAAGCCATCATCATTAACGCTTCTCTGCCTATATGGCTTTGCTATGTATGCCATCTTGAATCCATCCTTGGGAAAAGGTGGAATATAAGTCTTTAAAAATAAATAAATGCCATTGCAGCTTGGTGTATGGCTTGTAAACATAACAGGGTATTTCCAGTTGGTCTTCCAGGTTGTGATGGGACAAAGGGATGGGTATGTTCTCTTAGATATGATGAACTCAAGTCACTTAAGGCAATATGGGCCATCACCAACATTGTCAGCTAAGAGAAGATGGTAACAGAGAGACCAATTCTCTAACCCTGGGGTGGGGGATCTGTGGTCCTCTCGACAGCACAGGACCACAACTCCTGTCATATCTGGCCACTGGCTGAGCTGGATGGGCTGGACAGAAACATCTGAAGTCCAACAACATCTGAAAGGTCAAAGGTTCCCCACCCCTGCTCTAAAAAGAATGATAAAGAATTTAGTTTGTCAAAACACACTGAAGACAATAATATACAACAAATAGGTAGCAATACTACAATGGCGTCAGTCTCCAGAACCTTCATATACTCTGAGTTTCCACTCTTTCTGGGGATTGAGACTACTAGATAATAATTGTCCAGCTGGTGTTTTTGAGTTGTGCACTGATTTTGCAAGCCATTACACGGTTATGCATCGAAACACCTGTCTTGGTGTATGTGGAGAGACTTGGATGAAGAATCCAGACCTCAGACTAGGTGGTGGTGGGAGGGCATCAGAGAAATTAGGAAAATGTTCTTCTAACCAAGATCAAAGTTCCTTCATGCAAATGAAGGATAATCTATGCATGTCCCAAAGAAAACCATCAAGTAACTTGGAAGATGTAAGGCAGCAACTGACAGATCAGTGTAGTTTCATCTCTTGGTTGCCTTGGTAGCCCATGGGAGGTCTGCTGAGTGCCTGAAAAATGTACATTTATAAAAACATAATTTCAATGGGAGACATAGATGTCACCAATTAAGTTTAGTTCAAGGAGAAGAGTAACTTTCCCATGTCAGTCAGAACGCAATTTTTAAGGGTTCATAAAATTACTGAATTAACAAGAAGAACACCTCTGCAGTTCTTAAAAACCACTTTAGTAGTTCGACCTGTTGTATACAAACACAATATTTAAGGGCTTTGTTTTCTCCTGCTGTACCCATGTAAGTCGCTTTATTGCTGCCAATTTCACCACTGAGATTTTAGTGCTGTGATATAATCTTTATTTGGGCAATAAAATCAGGCAGCAGGTTGGCATGTGCAAAAATGACTGTTTCATTCCATTTTTTAAAAAAAGCCGAACACATACATAAATTGTTTACATCCCTTTCGTGCAATAAGGAAAATGAGGAAGTTTCTTTTTCAAAGAAATATAGTAGCTCGCTAATTATCCACGCAATAGGATTTGAATATATTTTCAGAAGGAACTTATATTTCTTCTACCATTTTGAAAGGCAGAATGGAAACTGAATGCTCTTTTTGACATTTCATATTTTAATGCAAAGACGAAACACAAAAAATATGGCAAATATGCCCTATGGTAGTTGAGTCATTTTTATTTTTATTTTTTTTAAAATAGTTATTCTGTAGTAGGAGAATTTACAGCTTTTTTGTGGTTAAGTTTGGTGTATTCAACAATTTGAACACAAAAGATTATAATAATGTAAAAATAAGTTCTGAATCCATTAAAATAACAATACCATACACTGAGGCAGCAGTCCTGTGTCTGCTTACCAGGGAGGAAGCCTCAATGAACTTGGTGTGCCTTAGTTATTTGACGTATCTGCATTGCACACGGTCTTTTAAGGGCTGGCTCTCTACCAGATCCATTTCATTTAGGGCAAAGAAATGCCCCTTTCATCAGGCCTTTGAAATGGAAGCTTTTGTGTTATGATTTACTTTTACGTTGCTTTGATTTTAGTCTTATTCTTATAATATGATTCTTATTTGCACCAAGTAGTTTTCAATGCTAGTCCTACTCAGAGCAGACCCACTGAAATTAATACACATCCCTAACTAAGGCCCCTTAGTTTTAATGGGTTTGCTCCAAGTAGGGCTAGCATTGTTGACAACCCATTATTTTGTAATTCCAAACGCAATAGCTGCCCAGAGGACCAGTAGCTTAAGAGGTAAGGCAATACAATAAAAATAAGGGAGATTTCCTATATTTCTATTCAGATGAATAATTGCACTGAAGTAAATAGGATTCCCCAAGTGAGTAAGCAGGAATCAAATGAACAATGGATTGAAGCCCCAATATACAATGTAAGGCACAAGGAAAATCAGTTTGGGGGTTTCAACCTTGCCTTTTGACAAAACAGCATTTGTCTATGTCACTAAACCGCTAGAAAAAATTGACACTGACTGCACCCAGTGGTGTAGGTCAGGAAAAACTAGAATGGAAGCACTAAGTAGGAATAGAACAAACTGCACACAGTTCTCTGCAATGTACCTAGCTACCGAAAAAAATCTTAAATAGATTTCATTAACTGCATCGCATCAGTTTAACACTTTTCTAGCACCATATGACAAAAATTCATAAATCTGTTAAAGTACCATTTCAGTTCTGTTTCCTGTAAGTAAATATATTTTTCTCTGATAAGTGCATTGCAGGGCAGACGTTTTGTGTTTTATAGGGACCAAGGAAAGCACTGAGTATTAAAACCTACCCTTAATATTTACAATTCAGCTATAAAAGCTTATTAGTGCAAAACACAAACATGCTGTTAATGACAACCTGATTTGACCAAAGGATTAAGTATTCTAAAGCCCAATGGTGTCAATATGTAGCTTTCATTAACTTCCCATTAGTTTTTCAACTATTATGAATGGATTTGTGCATCCAACCAAGAAACAGTAACCCAGGTTGCACCATGTTTTGGAGGTCTGGGAGTATATTGTGGGTTTAAACACTCATTCCTCTTCCCCCTCCCTGATACTTCAATTACTCATCCATTTCTAAGTTGCCCTAACCACAGCTTTCCAATGTAGCATCCAAGTCTGAATCAAGTAAAATATGATTGGTGCTAACACTCAAACAAAGCACAACTTGAAACCATGGTTTGAGGTCGGTTTGCAAAACATGAATTATTAGTGAGTGCTAACCATGGTTTACCCAGTTCAGACATCAAGGGAAAATGTGGATAGTACAACCTGGAAATAGAAAAGAGAATTCATGTGTGTTAGAGAAGGAGGTTGCGTAAGCAACATGGCATTCCTAGACTTCTAAACTATGTGAGACTTTTTCAGAGCTAAACATGCCCACAGGGAACCAGATGGTTTTAGCAGAACAAAATACCATCTTAAATATTTGAGCAGTGTCCCTACCATTCCACCACTGGCTTTGAATTAATAAGGCCAAGGTATCTGCAGATCACAATCCATTATTTAACAAATCATTAGAATGGTATGTAGATTAGACTCTACATCAGATGGAAGATCATAGATATGCTACACTTTCCCCAATGTGTTGGTGTTTGGCTGCTAATTACATCAGTGGCACAATGCTTCAGAAAATTTAGAAGCATTAAGCACCATAAAAAATAAAAATAAAGATCCATCTCATAATTATGAGGGTTAGCTACTGCTCTATTAGAGAGTTAATGTTTTGCATCATGGAGTCATTCCTTTTAAAGAAAGATATGAGAACAACCAATGCATGCTAAGATAACAAAACACTACTAACCAACTCAGAATCTAGTGTTCGTAATGGTGTGCAGCCCAAGCCTGTGCATATTTACTCAGGAGTAAGTTCCCACTGAAGTCCATGGTGCTTACTCCCTAGGAAGTGTGTACAAGATTGGAGCCAACAGAGCAACATATTAGACCACTGGATAAGCTGAAGTTTTGCTTTGTTTTATTGCTTCCAGTCTTCAAGAAGAAACAACACATCCCAGTAAATCCAGAACTCATCTGGTGAGACCTAAGGTTTGGAAGAATTTAATACTGTGATCCTAACTACGCTTACCAAGAAGTAAGGCCCCCCCCCACGCAACTGAACTTATTTCAGAGTACACATGTCAAGGGCAGCACTGCACATTATTATCCATAAGTCAAGGTCAGGGATTTTGTAATAAACTTTCTGCAAACTTAATCTCAGCCAAGTTGCTATACTCTTTAAGTAGCTCTTGGGCATGTGTCTTTTGACCACTAGCTGGCTCTTTCTCAGTATGCACAGAGTAGCTTTTTCTGCTTCATTTCTGTATTGCATTTACCCCTCAAAGAACCACGAGAAGACAAACAGGCGACTGACGTGTCACTGAATTACTTCACCTTACTTCTGAGAAAAACTGCTTAATATTAGGTTGCATATCTAAGGAAAAAACAGGGAAAGTTCTGATGTATCTTTAAGACTTACAATGTATCATGCCAAAAGGTTTTATGGCTACAAGTAACCCATTTTGTTATATTCAAGAGGATACATATGGCTGCAGCCACAATCCAATGCACATTTACTTGAGAGTAAACCTCACAGGCTTACTTTTGTATAGGATAGCAAGCGACTTCTCGTCCATGAAAGATCAGTTAGCTTTTCGAAAGGTGCAACAAGACCCTTTCTTCAATGTTGCTACAACAGACTAACACCATTACCTCCTCTAGGATCAATATTCAGGGTGTTCTTCTTTTAAAAATAATAATCCTCAAAAAAAAAAAAACTGTTAAGGAACAAGCATCAATGGGTCATCCCATCCACTTCCCAAAGTTGCAAGGTTCCAAATCTACTAACTAACCAGCGTTAGCCATCAGCAGAGTTGGGAGCAAAAAAAGCCCTTTTCATTTAACGCAATTTCTGTGGGAGAATAAAATCAAACCCAGTCCCCTGTGGAGATGGTTACAAAAACAGAAGGTTAACGCTGTTTTCTTAATTGGCAATCTGTCTTTTAAAATAAATAAATAAATCCCTGCATCTTATTTGGGAGGGAAAAAAGCAAAGTAACAGCTGCCCTGACATCAATACACTTTGGAAGTCAAACAGTGCAGGCTGGCAAATAATCCGGCATCCCATTGTGGGGAACTGACAGTTCACAGCTGAGAGCCACTGGACTTCTCAACTCTCTCGCTCAGACATGAAAACAAAAGCTTGCTCTTCTCCACCAACCCCCAGCCAAACACACGCCTCCAATAGTACTCTCTCACACACGGGAAAAGCTCCAGAAAAGTAGGCGAGCTGAACCCAAAGCCTGGCATCCACACGGTGGATCTATAGGTATTGGAACCAAGGCAGAGGTGGGCAGGGAAGGAGTTGGGCGGCTGCCTACCTGACTCACCCTAAGGTCTGAGGAGCTCGAAGCTGCTAGGAGAGATCAGTCCAAGGGCTCGCCTCCTCAACTTCGGGCATGGGCTGCGGGGCAAAGCCCGCCAGGCCACGGGCTCCAGCTGAAGTTTCGCTTGCAAGAAGCAAAAAGAACCCCAAAGCAAGCAAACCCTCTTGCTCTCCAGCAACCTGCGCCCAGGGCATTGCCTTGCCAATCCGCGCTTCCCCTCGCCATGCAAATCCTCTTTTAATTAGGCCAATAAAGTTCCATCTGCGGGGCTTCCTGGATGCTCCTTCGTCCTCGCGTTCCGGCTGCAGGCGAAGCCTCCTTGAAGGGCATCCGAGCACCAGGGCGATGATCCGGAGGCGGCCGGGCGCCTCTGCCCCGCCAAGTGCGCCCAAGCTCTCCAAGCGCCCATGCCGCGCTCGCCCCTCGCCCAGACATCTTGCTCAATGCCCAGCCCAGCCCTGCCCGGGAGCGGCCGATCCCCTGCCCTGCGCCGCCCGAGTCCAGCCCTTCCAACAACGGATGCTGCGCGGGGAGATCCTGCCCCTCACGCACAGCCACAATACACACAGAGAGACACACACACACCACACCACACACCCAGAAAGAAGCCTGCCCGGCGCCAAACCTCACCGGCGGGGCTCGGCTCACGTCCTTCCCTTGACTGGCAGCAGCAGCAGCAGCAGCAGCGCGGACGCTTCTCAGCGGAGTTCCGGCTCCCGCTCGCCGCTTTCCTGCCCGGCCGCCCATTCCGCCAGCATCCCTATTCCCTCCGCCGCCGCCGCCGCCGCCGCCGCGCCGCCAGCCCCGCTCTCCCCGCAGCTGCACCAGCCGCCGCGGCAGCAGCAGCAGCAGCAGCGATTCACGCCGCACGCCCAGCCAGCAATGGAACTCGGCCCTCGCCGACTGACAAGCGCCGGCAGCCAATCGGCGCCTCCTCGGGCTCCCCGGGAGAGAGGGGCTCCCACCAATGGCGGGAGGAGGGCTGCCCGCCTAGCCGCTTCCCCCGCCCACCCAGCCCCCGTGGTCGCCTCCTTGCTTCCTCGCGTTCTTCTTCGCCCCCTGCTTCAGTCGGCAGCTCGGCTTCCGGGAGAGCGGGAAGGAAGGGGCCGTCGGCTCCCGGTGGGGCTTTCGGGGGTCCGCAGCGCCGAGGTGCGCCCGCCTTGCCCGAGGCTTTGTTTAAGGTGGCTTCGGCCATCCCCTTCCACCTTAACCGGGGGATCGGAGGGACCCAGGGTCGAAAGAGAGGGGGCGGGGGACAAATCGGTACCAAAGGAATCGCTGCTTCTTCGGGAGAATACCTTTAGAGTAAGCGTTGCACGCAAGGAAGGTGGGATTAGCATCGCGGGGGGTGGGGAGTATAGGGCAGAGCTAGCAAAATATGCCCCCATGCTGAAGGAAGGTTTGCACCTGCTGCAAGCAGAAAGTGCACCTTTCTGATCCCTTGTCCCTGATCACTCCAGCCTTCCCCGTTTCTTTCCTCCCCAGCCCCTCTCCCCATTTCCCTTTTCTTATCTGAAAGCTGGCATCGTTGCGTTTCTAACAGATAGGTATTTAGGAATGAGGCTGTGGGGTGAGGGAATGTAGCAGAGCCATTGGTAACAACAAAGGAGAGGTTCGTGGCCAAGGATGGAGATTTCCCCCAGCAATAGGGAGAGAACTTGTTTTTGTTTTTTGAGTTTCATGCAACATAGTCTGCTTCTCATTCTCAAAGGCTATGTACAGGTTAGCAACTTAGAACACAGTAAGGTTGACTTCACCCAATATGCATTGCCTGTTTGGTTTCAACTACACCTGCTACCCCCCACCCACCCCACTGGAAAACGCCTATTCTCACAGCTGGCATTTGCACATGTGTCAAAACAGTCTCGAGTGTATACATCACAGTTTCATCATGAAGTGAATGTGCCTTACATTTTCAAATCAGATGGAAGCTGGTTTGAGGGGAAGTACATCCAACAGCTGTATTTCTCAAAAATTACAAGGCAGATACAAATTGTGGCTAATGTCATAGAGCCATAGAATGGTAGAGTTGGAAAGGACCCAACAATCCAGGAATCATAGCTACAGAATCCTGGACAGATGGCCACATAACCTCTGCTTAAAAGCTTCCAATGATGGTGATGCCACCACCTTCTGAGGGAGCCCATTTGACTGTCGAACAGCTCTTCCTGTAAGAAACTTATTCCTAATGTTTAGTTGTAATCTCCTTTCTTGCTATTTGAATCCATTGGTTCATGTTCTACCCCTTGAAGCCTCAGCAAACAAGCTTGCTCCATCCTCCATGTGACAGCTCTTCAGGTATTTGAAGATGCCTATTATATCTCCTCTCAGTCTTTTCATTTCCAGACTAAGCATACCCAACTCCCTCAACCTTTCCTCATAAAGCTTGGTTTCCATACCCTTGATCATCTTGGTCGCCCTCCCCTGCACACGTTCTAGCTTGTCAGTATCCTTCTTAAAACTGTGGTGTCATGTCATATGCACATGGCTTCAAACACTGTTGGTGGGGGCACCAGTAATGTGTCCAGAGCCAAATGAATGGGAGAGCCCATAACCAAATATTTATAACAATTTTGGAGCTTATACAATGTCCATGGGTTAAAAGGAAGATGGAACACATACACTGTTATGCATTTCATTGGCTTCAGAACAAAAATAACTTGGAGAGTAAAGCATGGAAGAGAATCCTGTAATCTATGTTGTCTGGTGACAATGTTGGAAAAAATCTGTTATTTGAGAACTTGTGGATTCAGTTCCACACATTTGTGTGTGTTGATACGCATTCGTCTCACTTCAAGATTAGCACCCTGTATTTGGTGCATGTGTGGTGGAAGTGAACTCCAACTAAATCATACTCAGACCCACTGAAATCAGTTATCTACTTTGAGTACCGTATGACCAATATTGTATATTACCCAGCTGTAGCATGTCTTTGCATCCTTTACCGTGTGGATTTGGCAGTATATACTGTACATTTATAGGCAACTGTCAACCATACCACCTCAGCGGAAACATCAAAGTTTTTCTGTAATGCTAAGGCACTTGTTCCATTAATATATTGGTCTTTCTGTGAGCATTTAAGCCTTTCAACAACACTTTGAGATAGGCTAGGCTGCAAGATTGTGACTTGAGCAAGACCACCTAGTGAGCATCATAGCCGAGTGTGGATTTCAGTGGGGACAAATGTGAGACTCTGCATTTAGGCAGGAAGAACTAGCTTCACAAATATAAGATGGGAAACATCTGGATTGCCAGTAGTCCATGTGGAAAGGATCTAGAGGTCTTAGTAGACCACAAGTTTAAAATGAGTCAACAGTTTGATGCAGTGGCAAAAAAAAAAATGCTAATAATGTTCCAGACTGCATCAACAGAAATATAGTGTCCAGATCACAATATGTTTCTGAGCACAATTCAAAGTGTTGGTGCTGACCTTTAAAGTCCTAAATGGCCTCGGCCCAGTATACCTGATGGAGCCCCCATTGTTCTGCCCAGACTCTGAGGTGGAGCGCCGTAGGCCTTCTGGTGGTTCCCTCATTGCAAGAAGCAAAGCTACAGGGAACCAGTCAGAGGGCCTTCTCGGTAGTGGCGCCTGCCCTGTGGAACGCCCTCTGTAGTAAAGTTGGTACTGTTTAGAAAATATTCTTTGGTCAAGTGAAAGGAGTGAGGCCTTGTGGGAATCTCATCGGCCACAAGGACCCTGGGAAAGAGGTTGTGTTTCTTTAAACTCCAGACTAGCAGGCTCCTTGGCGTGAAAGGTTTATTGGGATAAAGGAAGCCTTGATTTAATGAAAGGGCTGACACCTGGGTCTAAGAGTGTGAACATCCCCCCCAATGATGTTATCTGTCCTTGAAATGCTTGGGAATGTATATCTGCAAAGTTTCCACGGAAGGGAGGAAACTCTTTGATTTGTGCTCTGGATTCTAAATTGACCCAGCTGCCAAGGGGTAGATTGATTGACTAGCAAGCTGGTCATTGGTGAGTTCAAAAATTAATTAAGACTTATGATTGGCTTGAGAGTTACGATGCCAAGTGCGAATTGTGGATAAAAGATCAGGGGATTGTTTGAGAAGTTGCTCTCTGCCATTGCTCACTGCAATCCGCAAAGATGCCTGGCTGTTGATGTTCCACCTAATAGCCGTCGTTTCGTCTTTTGAAATGGAGATCTACGAAAGCCTTCAAATTGCGGATTCTTGAAAAGGACTCTGACTATCCTATTTGTGTTTGACTTTGTGAGTATGTAAGTTAGTTAGACTATGCAATGTCTTTATTTTCTTATCTGTAAGTTTCAAAAGATGTGCCTGCTTTTTCTAGCATGTTTACTTATGTTATTTTAAAATAAACTTTTAAGAAAGAAACTGTTTTAGTTTGTGTGCCTTCCCGGGGGAATAGCTAAGTCCTAGCCTTACGCTTGGTTACGCTCTACCGTAGAATTTCTGTCTGCAAGTTTGTGGAAGCAACTTGTAGAGAGGGGGATAGCCAGTGATAACGGGTCACAGCCTCCTCCCTGGGCTGTGGTTCTGGGTCCCCTGGAACAGAGGGAGTGGTGGCAGCCCTACCGGGTCGATTTCGTTCTGTTTTGCAAAAAGTAATGTGCCTGCCAGCCCTGCCCTAGGAGACCTAGTCTGGCCGGAGAGCAGACCTAGGTGAGGGAGGGGCAAGCGGTTGGGGGCCCGACATTACTACACCCTCCCATCAGATGTCAAAGAGATAAACAATTACCTGACATTTAGAAGACATCTGAAGGGAAGTTCAGAGAAGTTTTTAATATGTGACATTATAATGTATTTTTAATCTTTGTTGGAAGCCTCCCAGAGTGGCTGGGGAAACCCGGCCAGATGGACGGGGTACAAATAATAAATTATTATTATTATTATTATTATTATCAAGGGATGTTACAGTCCTGCTCTATTCTGCCTTGGTCAGACCCACCTGGAGAACTGTGTCTAGTTCTGGGAACCACAATTTAAGAAAGATATTGACAAGTTGGAACCTGTGCAGAGGAAGGCAACCAATATGATCAAGAGACTGGAAACCAAGCCTTCTAAGGAACAGTTGATGGAGTTGGGCCTGGAAAACAGGAGACTGAGAGGAGATATGATAGCCATCTTCAAATATCTAAAGGGCTGTCACATGGAGGATGGCTTTTTCCTGCTTCAGAGGCTAGGACCCGAACCAGTGGATTCAAGTTACAAGAAAGGAGATTCCAACTAAGCATCAGAAAGAACTTTCCAACAGTAAGGGCTATTCAACAGTGAAACAGACTCCTGTGAGAGGTGGTGGCTGGCCTCTCCTTTCTTGGATGTTTTAAAGCAGAGGCTAATTGGCCATCTGTCATGCATGATTTAGTTGAGATTCCTGCCTTGCAGGGGGTTGGACTAGAGACTCTCAAGAACCTTTCCAACTCTATAATTCCATTATTCTATGCTTTAACATCTCAGATTCTTACACTGTGTAATTTATGACAGAAAATTATAAGTTCTCTTAAAGCCTTACAGCTTGAAACATTTTTCAGGCCTGAGGGGACTTAGGATGTTTGTGTACATAGCATGTCAATATAAAATAGCTAAAAGCCCAGCAGGAAACTGCATTTTAAACAAGTTACCACAATGTATACTGCCGATTCTGTTTAATTCAGAATTAGTTACAAGTAGCATCAGTATCAACGGCGCGTTGTATGTATTTTGTCAATCCACAGAGATCTGCAGCAACTGTACAGAAATCCAAAGTGCCACAGCAAACGGAACATGAAGACACTTTTCTTCCAACTAGCAACTCAACTTACAAAAACTAAAAACAAAACCTTTCATACTCTTCAGTAAAAGCGCCCCACATTTCTTAAACTGCAAAGCACTTAAAGAGCAAAGCATTGATCCCAGCGCTAATAAAATCCATGGCTGCATGTCAACATTGCTTGGGTTAATTACCCTTGGGTACCAGAGGATTAAAAACAAATGTGTGCAAAAAGATGTCTTAAAGAGAGCTAGCCAGCTTAAGAACAGCAACACACCATTCACAAATATAAGATGATCTGCATTGGCAGGAAGACAGGACTCCTGAACAGATTGACAGCAACACCAAAACATGCTAAACTTCAGCAGAAGTCGGACTTGGAAAGAAAAAGCCCAGAGGACGGCAAATGAACTCCCAGCGTTGTATTGGTCAGGATGCAAGTAATAAAAGCTTCCCCTCCTCCCTGTCCAAACACAATAGTGTGTTACCATCATACTCAGCCACAATAGACTCTTATCTAAAGTTATTTATTACTTAAGACAGAGCACCAGGCACTCCTCACCTCAAAATGTCAAAATCTTAGAAGATGATACAAAGTAGTGTTATGGATGGGAAGAGCTGTGAGAGAATGGCTTAGCCCAGAGTCGATGGCAGATAATAAAGATTAGCAGTATAATAACTTGCTTTTTCCTATTATGATACCGTAAGGAGAAGGGTACAGGCCCTACGCCATTGCCAAGCTTCTGTTGTGCTTTGTGGCTTCCTGAAAAATCTTTCTGCATTTTTAAAAGTCATTTTCCTGTCATGTTTTCAGGTAGAAGCTTTAAATTATGAGGGCAGCACATTTGAAAGGCAACATAACCGGGAAGCAAATAAACTGCATATATGTTGTGTTTTCCAAGCTTGTGATTCCTAAACCAAGATTTCACTTGAAAGGCCTCAGCGCTATACTTGGGAGTAAGCCCCGCTGCAGACTTACTTCTGAGTAGACATGTACAATTGCACCATTAGGATACGATCTTAAAGCCACTTACTTGGGAGTAAGTTCTACTGACCTTGGTTGGATGTCCTTCTGAGTAAATATGCATATGTGGTATTGCAGTCAATCCTTATTTTATGCTTTTAGAGCAATATCAGAGTTTCTGTCCAGAAAGCTTGAAGGTCCCTCCCTCTTTGACCAGGTCCATAACTGCATAGCTGTTTATGGGCAATATTCTGAAAGGTGCGTGGTAAATGCCTTCTTGTTCCACCAGCCAAAAACAGTCACATAGATATACCATGCAAAATAAATCCTCACACATGTTTCCCCCAGTTCTGATAAGGTCATTCTGTTCTTTTGTGTGCTCACCAAAAGACCCAAAACAAAATAATTTTGTTAGTGCAAACTCTGAATGTTATCTTCCCAGGAGTGGGGTGTCTTTCCTGCTTCAGTTTTCTCCAGTTTCTGCAAAGCAACATGTTAGTAAAATTTACCAGGAAATCTACAAAGGCAACCATTGTCAAATTCACACAGCAAAGGATGCAGAAACAGATAGACACAGTCATGGAGTGTATTGTTGCTAGGGCAACATCAGGGTCTGCTGGAGTTGGACTGACACCTCTCTTTCCCAGGGCCAAAGGGGTCTGCCCTGTGACAAGGAAGAAGAGAGGAAATATGTCAAACAGTCCCCTCCTCACACAGTGCAAACTGACACTACCTGCCCTGTGAGAAGGAAGGAGAGAGCAAGAGAGGCAGGGCCTGTGCCCTCTCCCCTTGCCTTTGTCAGGTGCAACTTTTACATATGTGTGTGTGTGTGTGTGTGTGTGTGTGTGTGTATTTCCGGAAATCTGTTTGACTTCCAAAACATTCAGAAACCAAGGTGCGGCTTCCGATTGGCTGCAGGAAGTTCCTGCAGCCAATTGAAAGCCGTGGAAGCTGAGCCAGATGTTTGGGTTCCAAAGAACATTCACAAACCAGAACACTCACTTTGTGGCATTCAGGAGCCAAAACGTTTGAGTTGCAAGGCATTTGTCAACCAAGGTACGACTGTGTGTGTATATATATATATATATATATATATATATATATATATATACAGACAGAATATTTTATTATTTGCAAAACAAACAAAGTACATATAGCGTCTCCACTTTTGATTCATAAAGTCTTGTATCATTTGTGTTAGCATTTTAACATTGTAAACCGCCTTGGGGGCGTTGGCGGAAAGGCTGTGTATAAATGCAATAAATAAATAAAATGAACATGAAAGGTAAAGGTAAAGGACCCCTGACAGTTAAGTCCAGTCGCGAACAACTGGGGTTGCGGCGCTCATCTCGTTTTACTGGCCGAGGGAGCTGACATTTGTCCGCAGACAGTTTTTCTGAGTCATGTGGCCAGCATGACTAAGCCGCTTCTGATGAAACCAGAGCAGCGCATGGAAATACCATTTACCTTCCCGCCAGAGCGGTACCTATTTATCTACTTGCACTTTTTGGGAGTGCTTTTGAACTGCTAGGTTGGCAGGAGCTGGGACCGAGCAACTGGAGCTTACCCCGTCGCGGGGATTTGAACTGTCGACCTTCCAACTGGCAAGCCCTAGGCTCAGTGGTTTAGACCACAGTGCCACCTGCGTCCCACATAGATACGCATAAAACAAACAGATACACATAAATGTGTGTTGCCACATTTCTCTTCTGCTTCCTGCCTCGGATCCTCTATGTCCTCTTCAGTCCCGAAGACACATCCAAATAACTGCTAGATTCTCTGGTTTCCAACAGTACAGGGGAACAACCATCATTGTTTCTTTGTTCTGGCAGTCCTCAGTGCAACAAGAACACTGTTTTGCACCTTGCAGAGCCAAACATGGTCTGTCTACCACCTCCTGCACCCCTATCTGCAGACTCTGCAGCTTCAACATCATGCTCAACAATTCCTCTCCCTTTCTTGTGCCTCCTCCACCTCCTCCTTCACTGTGGTTCTACCTTCCAGCCTAAGCAGTTCTGGAGAACTTGAAAGCTGGCTTCGACTCTGTGTGGCATTTTTCTTAATAAAGGTCGTGCCTCACTGAGACTTTGCCTTGTGTTTCCCCCTCCTAAAGTACTGTTTTTGTAAACAGATTCTCAATATAATTTATTAAGGCTAAGTATTGCTAAGTATTTGCTTTGTCATTGCCACATTTCCCCTTCCCACTGTGAAATAGGAGGAGTTAACAACACCTCTTTATTACTGCATCCTAAGGGGGTGATTAGAAGGGATGCGGGTGGCGCTGTGGGTTAAACCACAGAGCCTAGGACTTGCCGATCAGGTTGGCAGTTCGAATCCCCGCAACGGGGTGAGCGCCCATTGCTCGGTCCCTGCTCCTGCCAACCTAGCAGTTCGAAAGTACATCAAAGTGCAAGTAGATAAATAGGTACCGCTCCAGTGGGAAGGTAAACTGTGTTTCCGTGTGCTGCTCTGGTTCGCCAGAAGCAGCTTAGTCCTGCTGGCCACATGACCTGGAAGCTGTACGCCGGCTCCCTCGGCCAATAAAGCAAGATGAGTGCCGCAACCCCAGAGTCGGCCACAACTGGACCTAATGGTCAGGGGTCACTTTACCTTTACCTTTTTAAGGGGGTGATTTGACTGTCAGGGGTCAGCAAAAATCAGCTGCACAGCTGAATTATCACTCCTAACCTGTTTTGGGTGACACCAAACTTCCACATTGCCAAATATCTTCACTTGGGAACTCATGGGGAACTTGGCAGCTAAACTAATTCCTGTAGGGAGTGGGATTTGAGGATTTATTTAGATGGTTTGAGGGAGCTGCTAAGTTGTAAATTTATTTCTTCCAGTCCTTGTCTCATTTTACTGGCTTGACCATCTGATCCCGAAATTATAGATGAGACAATCTGAAGCAAAAATTTGCAAGCTTCTGAAACTGGAGATGGTCAAGCAAAGTTCTGGGAAATGTGCCGAAAATCCCATGGGAAAACAGTACCATGAAAAGCAAGGAGAGTTCTGAGAAATTGAAAGCTTTTTAATTCATTGTGAGGTGTGTGTTTTTAAAGAAAAAAGTCAAAAATATGATTTGCAGTAAATTAATCAAGGTACCTGAACTGCTTAAGCTTACAGGATTTGAAGGACTATAAGCCAATTAATTACACTGAATTCTTCATTGGATTTCCAAACTTGTGTGCTTGCAATTCTTTATTTCAAGGCATTTTGAACAGTTTACACTAGCAATAGTACCTTTTTCTTCTTCAGCGCACTTGCTGTAATCATAAGGCTTCACAATAATTTTTCAGAGAGAAAGCTGACTGCACAGAGGATGGACAGCACAAGCTACAGCTCAGCATCCTTTTGACAAGTTGGGTACCACTGTATCAACTGACAACATTCTTAGTTACAAAACCTTGTGTCATTTGGAACACGACAGTGATACAAATAAGCAAGCACCAAAACATCTGGAAAGAATGATATATATGCAGGGTGGTTTAAGGAAATAGGGATCCTGTGGTCTGCATCCATCAGACAGCCGACAAGAGATGATACAAGTATGAGCTCAATGTGTATGGTGCATCCTTGTGTTTGTAGATTAAGGTTGTTGCCTTCTTACAAAACACCCTGTTGTACTTGTGGCTGGAAGCTCATCCCTAACAGGGATGAGGGAGCCTGTGGCCCTAAGGACATTGTTCAGCTCCCACCACCCCGACCTTTGGCCATACTTGCTGGGGCTGATGGGAGTTGGAGTCCAACAACCTCTGGTGGGTCACAGGCTCCTCATCCCTCATCCAGAAGAAGAATCCGCATGATGATTCCTTTAATGAGTTGCTGTTACAGGATGAGGGTAAAAGATGTCAATGGAGCGTAATGCCCTAAACTGTGCACAGGCTAATGCAACATTCCTGCAGCCACAAGGACTCAAACAGATATGTGTAGTTCCTCGGGAGTTTATTAACTTTGATGGAAGAGGCAGTTCCATGCACAGAAAGGAATGTGCATGTGAAGTGGTGTCCTTCATTGAAACGAATGGTGACACCTGCATGCTCAAGTATGGCACTCATGTCAAAGCATTCTTCACTGGGGCATCAAAGTCCAATGCAACCACCAGTTTTCAAAATGTGACTCTCTGGATGCAGCAGAATTGAATTAAAAACTAATTATCAGCTGTAAGTTACTCAAACCTTCAATGAATATTCAAAAGCTAGCCTACGGTATTGTATGTGAGTTAAAGCAGATATTTAGCAATAGAAATGTTTAGTTGTCTTTAGAACATAAATATTTAAAGTCTGCAGTTTTACATATAATGTATTTTACATTTTCCCTGTGTGGGATTCATAAATCCTTCAAGCCGGGGGGGAAAAGGGAATAATTCTGTGTTCAGTTATTTCTGAATAGCTAAGAGAAATATTTTTGTATTATCTAAAAAACGTAAACAAAAACCTTCAGCCATTCCGCTTGGACAATATTGGCCATCTCATAAATATAACCTTCAAGACTCAACATTCTGGTGCAGTTTCTTCCCATAATATAATAGCTCTGGTGCACACAGTAGCTATTTTCTTGTCCAGAAAAGCCTGCCCTCAGCCTACTCAGAATCAGTAATATGTCTAACCCAATTCATCAAAAGTGTTGGAAGATAACTAAACAGCATTTGGTTGGAATACAAAAACCATCTATCACATCTCAACAGCCGTATTGTTGCAGATTCTCCCAAAAGTGCCTGCTGGAAGAATCTTGGTGGAGGCAGAGATAAAGGAAACAAACCGTTTAAAAATCACATTTTGGGGAGGGGTGTGGGTGGAAATCACATCAGTGATATGCCTAAAATTTAATTTAGCTAGCACTTATTATCTCATTTTTTTTTTTTTAGCTCTCCCTGTTAGTAAGAAATGCCCCACATAGGTGAACTCACTGCACAGAAAAACTGCATCGTGAAGAACCAGGTCCTAGTTTTCAGCATTGTCGAGGCTGGATATTATTGTATTAGTAGTGCTAGATTTTACTGATGATTTTCTGTCCATTGCTGTATTGTATTGCATTGCACTATACCTATCTGCACTATACATTTAAAGCAGTATCATGCCACTTTAAAGCACTCATAACTTTCCCCAAAGGATCCAGCGTTTCTTAAGGAGGCTGAGAGTTGTTAGGAGACCATTATTCCACTCACTGAGCTACGATTCCAAGAGTGCTTTAACAGTCAATCCCAGGGAACTCTGGGAATTGTGCCTCTGTGAGGGGAATAGGGAGCTTCTAATGATACTGCTATGATAACAGTGGTATATGATACTGCTCTGGTTTAAATGTACAGTGCAGATGTGGCCTGTGTTTCGTTATTGAGATCCTTTGCTTTTTTAAAATTCTGGAACCTGAACCTGTAACTCCTCCTCCCCAGAATCAGACAGAACATATTTCTGCGAAGATGAAATCACAGTTTGGAACTGTTCCATAAGCAGACTCCACCCTTTCCCCTTCCTGCTAGTGAGCAGAGGTATTTGGATCCTGGTTAATACTCCTCAGGGACCTTCGTTTTGACTTTT
Source organism: Podarcis cretensis (assembly GCF_951804945.1). Taxonomy (NCBI): domain Eukaryota; kingdom Metazoa; phylum Chordata; class Lepidosauria; order Squamata; family Lacertidae; genus Podarcis; species Podarcis cretensis. Next base: position 112,686,808 of record NC_137170.1, on the reverse strand, counting down.
AGCAAAATGATCCAGCTTTCCAAACAACCTGACTGAGACAGGCCTGCGAGTGTCTGGACTCCTTCCCAAAAAGTCACACATCATCCCTGCCATGGGAAAGGGAAACAGGTTATCTTCTCATGATTATTAACAGCAGCAATTGCCAGATTATCCCATGAAAAGCCTTTAGAAAGAAATTACATGCAAAATTATAAATAAAATGAAAATATTAATCACGATTAAGGAAACCACTGAACAAAACTACAGATTTATGCAAGCTGAAAGCTGAATGTTCTTTCCCTCGGTTAATCCAGTTCAGATTAATTTTTTGTATTAGAAAATTAATTTTTGCATTCTTGATAGCATTAATGTTCCTTGAAACAGATGGTCTGCTACTGTCTGGTGAGGGGGTGGAGAGACAGATTCTAACCGGGGGGTGGCAGTGGGGGGTGGGATGTGAAATAGCTTAACCACTCACAGATGCAAAGGAAGATTGAACAAAAGGAACAAAAGTCCATTCTGCAGTCCACTTACCTTGCTTGAGTCAGAAATTAGTTTAATTTATGGGGGTTGTGCTCTCACATGACCTCCAAATCTAGGTGCATTCCATCTCCCACCATCCCTGACTTTTGGTCATGCTGGCTGGGGCAGCAATATATGGAGGGGGCCACATGGTCTAGCCGTGCTATACTTGTCTGGAGAGTAAATCAAGGACAGTGCAATCCTACCTGTGTCTACTCAAAAATAAGCCCTACTAAATTCATTGGAGCTTACTCCTAGGTACGTGGGGTTAGGATTGCAGTCTTACTTCGGAGTAGACATGCCTTGGCTTAAGCTATATATAGTTTAGAGCCTCATTTCCTGTACCAAATTTACAGTGCAGAAGGTCAATGTGCTACAGTTCACAACCAGACTTACTAGATATGTACACACACAAAAGAGAACACTATGCAGCCTGCATCACTCACTGGTTCCATAATCATTCTGCACCACAGAATGAAGCCCCTTCAGCATATGCACTGTGGCAATTTCATGTGCCATTGTCCAGAGAGATGTGCGGAAACATTTCTAATGAGAAGTCTTCATGCATTTATCACAGTATTACATGCTTCTGTACATTGCTTAAGGTCAAGGTAGATAATCAAATTGATAAGGTGACCTTCAGAAGCCCTTCTCCGGGTGCCCCCGCCAAGTGAGCTATGACTAATGGGTATTGGGGAGATGGCCTTCTACCTTGCCTTCCACCTTCTTGACTTGCACCCACTCGGCATCCTTCTTGGATTTTAGGTGCAGACCCAGTTAAATGCCGACGACAACAACTACTCAGTGTTTCTACAATACAAAGCTGTTTTAACACAAGGTGCTCTTCCTAGGAAACCCTGGGAACCTGTAGGAGAAAATGGGATGGGGCATTTACCTGACCTCCTAGCAGCAGAGTCTCTACAGCTCACCTGGAGGGATAGTGGGAAGGGCAAGGAAGCAGGGAGGTCAGTGCTGTGCAAACACACCAGCAGGAGCACCATGTCAGTTGAAGTCTCCACTGCCTTGCCTCATTCACGCTCCCTCTTGGAAAGCAGCAGGAGGTTATGTAACTACTGCCATCCTACCCTATCACCTACTACTGCTCAGAACTGAAGTTCTGGAGTGGTTAGAGTTTTTTTTGGGGGGTGCAGACAAGCAAACATCTGAAGACACACCAGCTATGGTCTAAGGCATTTATTTTCAGGGCAGAGAATGTTTTCCGATATGTGTTCCACTAAACATAATAGTATGTAGGAATTCCCAGTGTTTTCACCAAACTACCAATCCCAGAAGCCCTGATAGTTAAGATGATATAAAACTGGCATAAGTTTGTATTGTAGCTGCACTGCTGCCCCCAATGAAGGGATTATAGGTGCTTCTGGAGGACATTCTGACAAATGGACAACCACTGTCTCTAAATGGTACCATGACCACACTCTTGGGGGGGGGGGAGATTTCTGCATGCTTCAAAGAATCCAGCTGGTGATAACAAAAGATTGTGAATATAATTAAGTTAAACATAATGATAAAGAATTCTGAGACGGGGCTGAGTGATTTGCTGGTGAATCATGATGACACAACAATTCTATTGTTAAAATGTTGTTGATCAAGAAATATCTTTCTGGCTTCCAACCGATGGCTATTAGCAGCTGTCTATTTACCCTTGGGCTCAGCACAAAGCCATCAAAAATATGCAAATGAATGAAAAAAATGGATTTTAGAATGCAGTGTAACAGAGCACATCTCTCCATGAACAAAAGGAGGTAATTTGGAGACAATATGAATAGGGTGGAACCAGTAGCTTGCAAACAACTTTGTGTCCTGACCAATCTACAATATTCATTGTCTAAAATACCCCACATGGAATGCATTCTCTGGTGCCTAAGACCTGGAATAGTCCCCTGTGCATGTTAGCAGATTCAGCTTGAGAAGAGGTGTTTGGATCCCCCAGTCCTACTACGTTAGGTAACTTCATAATACAAATCAAACCAGGGTCCATGGACAAGGGTTTGATTTGGTATTTCTCACTAACTTGAAGTGTTGATGCTAACCTTTAAAGCCCTAAATGGTCTCGGCCCAGTATACCTGAAGGAGCATCTCCACCTCCATCATTCAGCCGGGACACTGAAGTCCTCCTCCGAAGGTCATCTGCTGGTTCCCTCATTGTGAGATGCAAAGTTACAGGGAACCAGGCAGAAGGCCTTCCCGGTAGTGGCACCTTTGGCCCCTACAATAGCCCTTTCCTGCTCATGATCCCCAACAATTGGTGTTCAATGCTGCTTCTGATATGGGAGGTAATATAATCACCATGAATGGTCCAATCCCTCTTTAAAGGTAAAGAGGTAAAGATACTCTGACCATTAGGTCTAGCTGCGGTGGACTCTGGGGTTGTGTGTTCATCTCGCTCTATAGGCCGAAGGAGTCAGCGTTTGTCTGCAGACAGCTTCTGGGTCATGTGGCCAGCATGACTAAGCCGCTTCTGGCAAATCAGAGCAGTGCACGGAAACACCATTTACCTTCCCGTCGGAGTGGTACCTATTTATCTACTTGCACTTTGACGTGCTTTCGAACTGCTAGGTGGGCAGGAGCTGGGACAGAGAAATGGGAGCTCACCCCATTGCGGGGATTCGAACTGCTGACCTGCTGATCGGCAAGCCCTAGGCTCTGTGGTTTAGACCACAGCGCCACCCGCGTCCCATTATTACCTATATGACCATTAAAGTTCCTTTGAAGTGCTAACTACTGTCTTCCTATGCATCTTTTAGACCAGTTGGATGCTTAAGCTCTGAAGATTCAAGACTGCTGTATTTCAAGGATCTTTGGGGATATACCCACTAATTTGGGGGATGTAGTGAGGTACCCCTAATGCAGCAGGGCAGATTGGGTAAGAGGAGGAAGAACCCTAATCTCTCTCTCTCTCTCTCTCTCTCTCTCTCTCTCTCTCTCTCACACACACACACACACACACACCCAAACTTAGAACTGCAAGGTAAGTTGGGAGGGAATAGGATCACATATGTTATGAAGTAAGGTATGTAGAAAATCACTTAAAGTTGTGGAACACAGCAAGTACAAGTGGGATCAGGGTGTGGGAATTGTTTTCACACTTGTTCATTGCCCTGGAATCTCCTGATAAAGGACACTTTGGCAATATTTCGGCTGAATAACTAAATATATAAAGCAAACAAAGCTCAAGCTACCTGAGCAAATTAAAACAGCTGAAGGTCAATAAAGAAGGGCAATCATGGGTCTCAGAGAAGAGTTTATTCCACAGCATTGGGGCAATGTAGTCACGTACACATTTATACATAAAGTAATTAAGAAACATGAACATGTTCTGCCACTCTGCCTTTGCCCTGGACATAGCACTCAGGTTGTACTTCTGATCAGATTAGTTGACGATCGAAGCCCACAGAAATTATTTCATCAGTTTGATCCTTCAATAGCCCTTACAATATAATCCTGTACACATACACTCAGAAATAAGCCCCATTGGCTTCAATGGGACTTACTCTCAGGTAAGTTGGTATAGAGTTGTAGCATTAGTTGAATTGATCAGAAGGTGCTTGTGTGTGGAATATTCCAACCTCTGGCATCTCCAGCTTCTCCAGATGATTGAGGGCCCCTGACATGTCTTCCTGGCACTGCGCACATGATGATGTGTGATGTCCTGATGTCACACTTGGAACTCTCTGAATTTTGAGGGGGCCCAGCCCCTGCAAAAAAGATCAGGGCCCAAAGTGCCTTGGGCCCAGAAACCGGTGCCCTTGTACCCTGGAGACGCCAGAGATTGGAACAGGGGGCTGTTGCGTACTAAGCAGATGCTTCATCACTGACCTCCAGCCTTTCTCCAAATGGTAAAATGGGGAAAAGATGATAGGAACATAGGAATACACCTTATACCAAGCCAAGCCATTGGTGCATCTGTTGACAATGACAGGAAGCAGCTCTCCAGATTTTCAGCCCAGGGTATTTTTCAGTCCCACCTGGAGATGGAACCTGCAACCTTCTGCATACAGAGCAGAAGCTCTGTCACTGCAATACACATCCCCCCCTCCCAATATATGGAATCTCTCTCATTGGTTTTAGAAAACGCTAATTATCTGATATTGCCACAACCCTGCTTCTAAAAACCAGGTGACTTAGGTGGTGTTCCAGCTGTGCAGAGCTAAGAGGGACAGAGGCAAGAAGAATAAACATTCAAATATAGTGGTTTTGATCCCGAAATGTGCCAGTTCTTTGAAGTGCTAAGAATCCTCCAGGGCTGGAACTATATAATGAACACATCAGGAGGAGACATGCCTTCATTTCAAATGGTGGCAGGCCGTTCTGTCCTGTAGCCGTTTCCAGCCCCCGAAGGCCAAACATTTCTAAACCAGGCACCTAACTTTGTACTAGAAGGTGACTTTATTCCGACACGGTGCACAGTCTCTCCAGTCAAAGCATCTCCCTCTTCTGCACATTTATTTTCCTGATGGTTTCTCAGCCTTGCTTGTGGAGCCCACGTGAGCTTTATTATGTCAGGCTACCGTAAAGCACCAGTGAGCTTGACAGTGAATCATTTCATCGCAACATTAATCTGGGCGGGTTGTGGGTATTTGGGGGAGGGTTTGTATCTTCCTTTCTGGCTGTGCCATATGGTGCCTTAAAAAAAAAAACTTCCAAGGTGTGATAGTGCACAAATTGCAGGCTTACGTGCTTCCGAGGAATAAAAGAAAAATGGGGAAAGGCTCCTGGCGATGCTGCTTCACTCCACAAGCAGGGTTCACATGGCTTCTCTTTTGTTGCACTCCGACAGCAGAGACAACAACCAAGAGCCTTTCAAGTTGTTCTCCGTTGCCTCTTTCCCAAGTATCAAAATAGCCGTGCTTGATGGCGATGGAAATCTCCTCTCACCAGCCTTCCTCACAAAGGCACAATTTGTATCTTTTTTTGAAAAACGAGCCCCGTACTGATGAATTATAAGCACTGACTCAGCAAGCAAAGGAAGATAGAAAACAAGAGGATGCAAAAAAAATAAAAAAATGTGCAAGCATTAATTTCTTCCCCTTCACTTATTGCTTCACCCTAAGCCAGGGTTGGAGGAGCTGGAGAGATCCAGATGTTGATGGACTTCAATGCTCATCAGCCCTGGCAAGCATGGCCAAAGGTCAGAAATGTTGGGGATGGTAATCCAACAGAAGATCAGGAGGAAAACTGGTTGGCTGTCCCTGCCCTAGGTTGCACAAGGCTCAGAAAATAAGAATGGAATATATAATAACATTTAGCTGTCCACTGCACACCTTCCTCCTCTTAACTGCTTTTATAGTATGCCTACCTTAAGGGGGTGATCCAGAGAAGACAGAGTACCCCTCATTGGAAGAAGATTTATACACTGAATATATTGTACCTGCCAAGTGCCCCAGAAAAAAATGGGACATCCTGTTTTTTTGCACAAGATTGTGGTGGTCATTTTGGGTATGGTGCTCTCACTCTGCATTCTCACCCCTAAGCAGTGCTTTTTGGGGGTTGCATGAGATCTTGCCCTCCAAAAGTGCTTTTTGGGGCAAAAGGAAGGTCTGGGTCAGGTGACTCTCCCAGAAGCACGTCCTGGAAGACATGCACCCAGTTTGGGGTCTGGAAAAGTTGGACAGTGTGATAGATACAGTGCTTCCCACCCCCCTTAAAAAATGTTTAGGCGTACTCTCATTTTGACTCAAGAAAACTACCATTTTATAGTTCAAACCAGGGGAAATAAATTCAGTAAGTGGACAAAAGTACAAAGAGTCACAAAATGTTTAGGGGTATACGTACTCCTGCATCCCCCCAGAAAAAAGCACCGGATAGATACATTCTGATGGTTAGTTAGTTGGCAGGGCTTCCAGATCACAGGGCACAGAGCTGGGCACAGGGCCTTTGCAGGTACTTCCAATCTGCTGGTTGGTGGTGCCCGGAAACAACCTGTTGGCCAAGTCTCTTAGTTACCTCCCCACCACCTCCACTTGACACATACCCTCCATTTTTCCAATGAAAATAGAAATGTCCCTTCCAACATTTCTCCACTGAAAATAGGGGTGTCCTAAGGAAAAGCAAGGGACGTGGGTGATGCTGTGGGTTAAACCAGAGCCTAGGACTTGCCGATCAGAAGGTCGGCAGTTCAAATCCCCATGACGGGGTGAGCTCCCGTTGCTTGGTCCCTGCTCCTGCCAACCTAGCAGTTTGAAAGCACGTCAACGTGCAAGTAGATAAATAGGTACCGCTCCAGCGGGAAGGTAAATGGCGTTTCCGTGCGCTGTTCTGGTTCACCAGAAGCGGCTTAGTCATGCTGGCCACAACCCGGAAGCTGTACACAGGCTCCCTCAGCCAATAAAGCGAGATGAGTGCTGCAACCCCAGAGTCGGTCACGACTGGACCTAATGGTCAGGGGTCCCTTTACCTTTACGGAAAAGCAGGACATTCCAGTACAATTCAGAAACCGGAATGACTTCTGTAAATCCCGGACTGTCCCTGGAAAACAGGGATACCTGGAGGGTCTGTATATCATATGTGACATCAGGTGTAAGGCAAGGGGGCATGGCTTGACCAAAACAGCCTTGTGGGCCAGCTGTGGAAGCCTGGGAGGCCTAAAGAGGCCTGATGGCCAGAGGTTCCTATCTGCTGCTATGTAGGTTGGAAGGAAAATCATCCAGCAATGTTCTCCAGGCTCATGCTGTATCTTTATTCCAGGTGGAAGGGGTTGTTGAGACCTTCACTATCAAACTGGCTAGACAAATTGCACTTAGAGGTGGCACTTTCACACTTTCACACTTTCACCATGACAGAACCTCCCCCCCCCCCACAATTTTTCTCATGCTGGGCAGCTGTTAAAGGCATAGACAAAAAAGTATGGGGGGAAAACATGGCAACTCTAGTAGCAGAGTGCCCCATGTCCCAAGTGTGAGGGAAGGCAGAAAGTAATCTGTTACAGCGCCTTTTAATAACTTCCTGAACTTCTTGTTTGTTTGTTTTTAAAAACACCCTGCAAAACAAATGCTTCACAGCCTATTCATGATGGATTTAATTTTTAGTCGCAAGTTCAGTTTATATACCTAGAAGCCATTAGCACTTATGAAATATTTCATTTAGATTATTATAATTAGACATTTGATAGTTGTTACGCATTTTTTGCTTTTGCCTGTCGTTTGCTCTGCATTTGTTTGTTGTGTGTTGTTCACAGTGGTAATTTAATATGCTTGCAACTGCATTTACCAGTTGGAAGTTAACTCCTGTGACCTAAATCTTACATAAATAATTCTGGTAATTATCCTCCATGTTGGAACAGAAGCCTTGACTGTAAATATTTATAGCTGAGATTCTGCAGAAAGTGCTTTGTGGGGTGCTAGATAAGGTTGGGCTCTAGCATGACAGGAAGAGTTTTCTTCAATGTTGCTGGGGAGGAATTTGGAAGCTTCCATCCGTTTAACCACCTACAAGACTATCCTCTGTAGAGAAATCTCACCAAACCAGCATCCTTTCAAGGCAATCGAACCCATATTTGCCTTAAAAAAACAACCATCCCTTGCATTTACTTTGGTGGGGCTGGGGTAAGGTTTTTCTTGGCTCAGAGTATTTTCTTGGCTACCTCAGCCAGCCTCCAGATCCCATGAGTTGGTGGGCGGATTATGCAGCAGGATAAAAAATTCAACACCCGGTGCTGCCTTAATACAGTTGCACACTTCCGTCACTGGGTACTTTTGAAAATGGCTTCTCCATGCAAACCAAGAAGGGATCTTTCTAGACAATGGAACACTCTTCTTATCTCTGTGGCTGTGATCTCCTGAGTGATGTGTCAAGCAGTTGAATGTGCATGCATACTATGTCTGTTTCCCTCCTTCCCACCCACCCCTCTGCGCAGCCCCGGGCACTGGCAACCCATGTTACACCACTGATCTAATTCCATCACCAGGGCAGGGTGTGTGTGTGTTAGGTTTTAACACACGGTAACCTCCAGGTTTTGTTGGACTACAACTCCCATGAGCCTTGATAATTGGCCATACTGGCTGGGGCTGATGGGTATTGGAGTCCCAAATACCTGAAGGGCACCAGGTTGCAGAAGGCTGCTTTAGATGAAATGAAGTAGTGATGGATTTTCTCTCTTTTGGGTGTAGGAAGAGTTTTGTCACCCAACTTCACAAAATTTCTAGAATTCAACAGCTAGGATTTATGCAAAGGGCATAAAATCATAGAATCACAGAACTGCAGGATTGGAAGGGTCCCGAAGGACTGCCTTGCAGTGAAGATGAGAAAGTTGCTGTTTCCTGCTAAGGACTTTCACACACACACACTTTCCTCTCAATCCTCCTTCCTCTCCCCTCCCCACCTTCTTGGCTAGTCTCTAGGGATCTTATCCCCCAAGGTCATCTAGCATTCATGGATCCAAGAAAAGCAAAATTCCTACCTAGGAGAACTTTACTGTCGCCACTAAAATTTCCTGGGTCATTTTATGGTGCTAATATATGTATGTGTGCTGTGGGCCATAAAGTTGGCTATGTTTCACAGAAAACACAAATACTACCAAGAAAGTACAAGAGCCATCCACTGCCTTTTCGTGGCCACACATCCCAATGAAAATAAGGACACCTCAGGCAGACATTTACAGTTATGATCTATGTTCCATTTTTTATAGTTGTCAGGATGCACCTCGTTGATCATGCAAACAGCACCAATTCAGGTTGTTCCAAGCTGGCCCGGGTGCTAAGCCAACTATGTTAATGAAGCTGCAAAGGGCCTTCTCTCCCTCCCCTCCACACATTTACAAGCCCCATAAAGCCTAGTACTAGAAATGCAAAAGTCTCTTAAGGACACATCAACTCACATCCTTTGATTAGTGCAGAAGAAAACATGTCCACTCTTGGGGCCCTGTGATACACAAGTGGGTGCTCTGCCCCCTGCTAATAGGGTGGCTAGTTTTAGAAGCAGGCATTCTAACTGTTCCTTTAACAGCCGTCTGATTTGCAGCAATTAGCAGGTGACCTGGTTTAGCTTCATAGCCTGAAAAGTCCAAGCTGCTGCTATCAAGCTGCTGTTAAAACAACAGGGATCAAGACAGGCCGTTTCTTTTTCCTTGGCTGGCTGGCAACCTTAAGTGCCGATACGGATAGAGAGATCTAGACTGTGTTGTCCCAACAGCTATGGATCAGTTGAATTGTTTACATTTTAGGGACATAGGTAGAAACATAGAAAGCAACCTTATATTGAGTCAGATGATTGGCACACCCTTCAGCCTTTCTCCTATGAAAATAGTAACGCTAAAGGGACCCCCTGACCGTTAGGTCCAGTAGTAGGCGACTCTGGGGTTGCGGCGCTCGTCTCGCATTATTGGCAGAGGGAGCCGGCATACAACTTCTGGGTCATGTGGCCAGCATGACTAAGCTGCTTCTGGCGAACCAGAGCAGCGCACGGAAATGCTGTTTACCTTCCTGCCAGAGCGGTACCTATTTATCTACTTGCACTGTGTGCTTTCAAACTGCTAGGTTGGCAGGAGCAGGGACCGAGCAATGGGAGCTCACCCCATCATGGGGATTTGAACCGCCAACCTTCTGATTGGCAAACCCTAGGCTCTGTGGTTTAACCCACAGCGCCACCTGCATCCCTATGAAAACAGGGACATCCTATTCTGTAACAACATCTCTACTATCTATAGCCCACCCATCTGACTGGGTTGTCCCAGCCTCTCTGGGCAGCTTTCAACATATATAACAACAACATGAAACATATATTTAAAAACTTCCCTATACAGTGGTACCTCGGGTTACAAACACTTTGGGTTACAGACTCTGCTAACCCGGAAGCAGTACCTCAGGTTAAGAACTTTACCTCAGGATGAGAACAGAAATTGTGTGGCAGCGGCAGGAGCCCCCTCAGCTAAAGTTTTACCTCAGGTAATAAACGGTTTCAGGTTAAGAACGGGCCTCTGAACAAATTAAGTTCATAACCAGAGGTACCACTGTACAGGGCTGCCTTCAGGCAGCTTGGGGGTTGAATAGTTCCATACCCTCCAACATTTCTCCAATGAAAATAGGGATGTCCTAAGGAAAAGCAGGACATTCCAGGATTGAATCAGAAACTGTGATGGCTTCTGTAAACCTGTGACTTTCCCTGGAAAATAAAGACACTTGGAGGGTCTGCATTGGTCCATCTAGCTAAGCGCTGGGGAATCCTTGGCCCTTCAGATGTTGCCAATCCACAGCTCCCATCAGCCCCAGCAAGCAAGGGCAATGGCCAGGGATGGTGGGAGTTGTCGTTCAGCAACATTTGGAGGGCCACAGATTCCCCACCCATGATATGGCTCACTATTAGTCACACTGGCCTGATTCACACTGCACAGTCAGCCAAACTAAGGTTAGCATGAGCTTAACCACAGTTTGGACAACACAGTAAACTGAACTTTGGCTTATCTCAGTATGGTGCAGCAACAAAAAGCACTGGGAAGGAGCAAAGTGACTGCAAGCTCCTCTCCAGAAGTTCGCACCCTTGCACAGTCTTCACTTAGCACATAGCGCAAGTGACTGGTAGTGGCTTTTCAGGATATCAGGCAGCAGTCTCCCCCAGCAGGGGTCTCCCCCAGCCCAATCCAGAGATGCCAAGGGTTGCACTTCGGTCCTCTGCCGGTGGAACACATGCTCTGCCATTGAGCTGTGGCCCTTCTATGCAGAAGAGGAGAGGCAGTCCTGTGCCAGATGGCACCCTACATTGCAGGGCGATGAGTGCTGTGCTAGGGCTGCAAAGTGATTAAATAATGTTTGATTCTTGCCTCTTAAAGCAGTTCCTCAACTGTTGAGAAGAAAATGGTTCAGTAAATGTCCTGAACCCTTGGCCTACCTGGTGGCAAGCGCCCAGTTCAGGGTCAATCCATATGTCCAAAGTCCAAAGATTCTTCCTCATCCAAGCTGGGGTCCATCAACATGGGCACTTGAGCAGACACAGCACCTCAGCTCTGCTGCTGTTTTATAGTTTGCATGCTGATTGCAGCACCTGGGCTTGGCGAGGCAAGTGACCCTCACCTGTTCCAAGTCTACTCCAGCTGAGGAACACTAGTGAGCCCCACCTGGCTTGCTAGTGAGCTGGGCTGTGGGCCCTTGCCTGCCTCTGCCTCCTAGAGCACCCTGCTTGTTGCTCCCTATGCCTCAGAGCCCTCTGTGTTTGTGGAGGCTGGGATCCCTGTGGCTCTGGTGATGGGTCTTGCTGCTCTGGTTCCTGTGCACTGACCCCCATCCCCTTGTCATCCTCTGACACTCCATGAGTACTTTCTACACCAACCTCTCCTTGCCCATCCTCAGCTTTTCCCGGTGTGTCCCAGTCCCAGCTACATCCCTCACTGGGATCCTCTTCCTCTTCTCCATTGTCCTGCCAGTCCATGACACTAAACTAAAGGCTTTCATTGTAAGAATGAGAGTCTGTTAGAAATAAAACTGCCTAAAACATCAATAAGCATGTACGAACTGACATGCCACATATTGCACAAGTGATTTTAGTCATCATCCTTCATGCTAGAATTGAATCTTTAACTATAATTATTTGAACTATAATAATATCAAAAATAAACAAAGTTGTGACACAATGTAACTGAAGGTAGTGTACCAGAGAGTGACATTTTATTGCTAACATGATATTTAATTTTTTTAAAATCTTGTAAGTGTGTGTGTGTGTGTATCCCAAGCAGGTATGCTTTTACTTCATATTTTGCACCAACTAAAAGTAGCCCCAACTAAGGAATCAGCTGGACCAGATGCAAGTCTGCATCCTCAGTTTATACTCACAGTTGTGAGAAGAAGAAAAAGGTCACCTGTCATTTTTCCCGTGTTGAATCTGTATTTGTTGAAGTGCCTCCATGTGGTTCTATGGCCCATCCCATGGTCACTTTCCCTCTGTCATAAATGATGACACAAACTGACACTTAAGAGGAATTTGCATGACTCTTTTCAGATGACAACTAATGAATTGTCAAACCAACACAAGGTTGGGAGAAGGGCATAGTAAGTGGTGTGATAACCCCCCCCCCCACTTTCTCCTCCCTCTCTCCCCGCCTCTTCTTCCCCACAAATCCCACCTGCAAATCACCTGGGCTCCCAGTTCTCTTGCTATAGCGACAAGATGGCACTACTGATAAAACACGAGTGTTGCCTTTTATACAATGATAGGTTGTGGACCACATCCAAGCCAACATATTTAGCAAACAACAATGACAACTCCAGGGAAGAGGCGTTTTACCCTTGGAATGACCACCAGTGAAAAGTAGCCCCTTTCTGTTTTGTGGGCTGTTTTGCTTCTTTATTGCAGTCTCTAGCGTCTGCAGCAAAGAGTCATTCTGAGTTAAATATGGATCTGACAAAACTGAAAATGAAACTGTCCCAGGATGGCATTTTTACAAAAGAGTTTTAGATTTTTATCTCTCTTCCACCAGATTAACTTTTCTACTTAAGAGAGGCACTGTCTTATGAGTCAGAGCAAATGTTGAAAGGTTTAATGTAGCTTTTAGTCACAGTTCCATAGCGAGGCCACAAAATGGCCTTTCCCCTCCTGCTCAGTCTCAGCAGAGCTGACTGGATTTTTGGCAGCCCCTGATTTCAGAGGTAGCAATTCTACAGGTTTATGTATATAAAAGAACCAGGTTTGAGCTGAAAGTCCAGTTTCAAAAACCCTCATGGCAGCCTCCACCCCCCCTTTTTTGGCAGATAGTCTGAAGAAAATGTGCAAGTAGAGTCACCGGTGACATTTCACATAAAGCAAAATTCAAAGTGAATTTTGTGGCAGGGCCTGAGGTGCAGCCAAGGAATTTCAAATTCAATAAAGCTAGTGAACCTTCCCAAGGGGCTCCTGTGCCTTCCTAGGTTGACAAAGGAATTCAATTTTTAAAAAGCTTTTTAAGAACATTAGAAGAACTCTAACTCTGCTGGATCAGACCAAAGGTCACTGTAGGTTGAGGCCACCATCTTCATTTCCACCAGATGCTTGCAGAAAACCCATGCGTAGTCTGAAGGCAACATTTCGGTTTATACCCCATCTCTGCCCATGCCAATGGTATTCAGTGATCAATGGGCTCTGGATATAGACATTTCTTAAAGCCACCCATGAATTTGTGACACACCATTGATCCTCCTTTCTCTTTTAAAGGCATTTGGCAGAGCAATCCAAACCCGCTTTGTGCCAGGCTGAGGGATGGGTTGGATTCACAGAAGTGCCCCTCTGCCTAACTCCGCCAGCCTCCATTGGCCTCCCACCCACTGCTACCTGTGGATTGACTCTGGTATTGCTCTACTGAGGTGCAGCTCCACCTGCTGCCCACCAAACAAGTGGATGGAAGCAGGGCTGGCTTGAGGTACTTTGGCACCTGAGGCAAACCACAAATGGTGCCCTTCCCCCACAACCAGGGAAGATGGGCTGAGTAAAGATCGACACCTGGAACAAGGTGGGAATCAAGATCTCTATCAGGAACCAGGGAGGGAATCAAATTAACCATAACCAATGGTGGTCTTGGGGATCAAAGGCCATGCAGGGGAGAAAGGTGCTGGCTCTGAATCAGAGCCCAGGAGACCCCAGAAACTGGTCCCAGCCATTTTCTCCCTAGAGGTGGAACAAGACCAGCAGTATCCTCTTTTCACTGAAAGGTTGCTGTAGTGGCAGGGGAGGGCGGCTGAAGAGGTGGTAGGGTTGGCCTCCAAGGACAGCACAGCTGATGCCTTCCTTGGAGGAAGGACCGATTACCCCTTTGGATCTTGTTGCTTCTTTGGATCCTACTGCCTGGGACCTTTGCCTCACCTTGCCTCGTGAGTGGAAGTGCATTGGTGGGATCCCTACCATCAGAAACCTCCCAAATAGGTCCCTTTGGATCCTCGGCAAGGCCCTATTGCTGTGCAGCAATCTGCTTGCCCCTCCCACCTTATTATTATTATTTATTAAATTTTGCATACTGCCCTATACCCATAGATCTCAAGGTGCAGATGGACTGTGAAGGTGCCGGTGGTCTCAGCCCTCTGGAAAACTCCACCAGGGTGGAGTAGATTTGGGATCACAGCCTAAGCCATTGGCCATCACCACATTTCAATTATTATGCTCCATCAGTCAAGGCTGGTTCCTGTCCTGTCAGGTAAGCTCATTTACATGTTACTAGGAGATGAGAGAGAAGTCAATCCAGGCTTGCCATTGCTGGTAGCAGCTCATTTCCCCCACAACTCTGTGCAATCCATTCTCTGCAGCTTGTGCAAGAGGACAGGAAGGTGGAATCCAAGCCACACAGGAAGAAAGTTCATTGTCTACCTTCTACCTTTCACCTTTGCTGCAGAGCAGAAAGAGAATGAGGAGAGGTCAGAGCAGCCCTAAATTAGCCAGGTCTGCTCCCCCATGATTGGTCACCATGGCCCAGGTGACCTTGCCCCCTTCTTCCTTAGGAAATTCCTGTCAGCCTCTTTCAGGAAAGTGAGTAATGGTGCAAACTCACCTCTGCTAAAAGATGCTTCTACATTGCTAATTTGCCTGTTTGTCCTGACAGCTCCAGGGCTCCCACAGCGCAGTTCTTCCAAAGCTTCTTAGATTTGATTTCAACATACTATTGATATTACAAAGAGCACAATCACATCCAACCCCAACACCATTTCCCCCCCAAGTTTTGCAATGGAGAGTTGCTACAGTCATTTTCTATTAGCCTGATGAGAAATACTTTCAAGAATGCCACTTCCCTGATCTCTTTGACTTCAACTTTTTTTATTATTATGCTAACGTCTGCGCTGCACGGACTGGTTTGGCTTTACTTTCGCATTCTCTTTCTTTCACTCAGCCTTCTTCACTGAAATTGATGGGGATTTGGGCAAGTGATCCATGTGTCTCATTTCTGGTATGGATGAGCTGCCTCATTTTTATCTCCTTCAGGGAAGATTTAGAGTACTGCTTAAAGTTTTAGACTATTGTGCAATGAATATATATATATATATATATATATATATGGAAAATCTTTTCAGGGAGCACTTTGGGCTGGTAATCATTTGTGCAATGGAATTTACGCTTGCAAAGTCACACTCCCTGCCAATCACTTAGATGCAAGTCATAATACCACGTTTGTTTCATCGGGGGCAAGGATGAAGGATGCAACCTCTTTCTCAGAAACAAATAAAAATGATTAGCATCCAAAAGGCCATGTGAGATGGTTCTGATGATGGCAAATCTCTGAATAAATGTTCGATGAGTTGTATAATAGGAACAGTTCAAGGCAAAGTGCTCTCAAGTGGAGGGAATGTGCATCTTAAAAAAGAAACAACTACCCACAAATTTTTTATACAGTACAGCCCTGTAACATTAATTTCTTTGGTGGAGTGAGGCTGGGCTTCTTGCTCACAGTGTGAGAAGTGGGTTTCTCCACACAAAGTGCATCTCAGTCTGTTCTCCCAAGTCCCACCCCCCTTTTTTGAAGCACCACTTAAGCTGAGTGTTTTACACAGAGCAGAATTGATACCTTGCTGTTTTTTGCCACACCCAGCCTTGGCCAGCGCTCCAGGAGCTACATGGCAGTGGGGGCCACAGCACATTCTGTCACACACATACAAAATACATACACAGATCCTGATCTTTCCTCCTCCTCAGCTGATCCATGCAGATCAGCTGAGAAGGGTGGAAATTGCCCCCTCCCTGCTCATCAAATAATCAATCCCAGAAACTACAACTAATTCAGAATGCGGCAGCTAGACTGGTGACTGGAAGTGGCCACTGAGACCACCTAACACTGGATTTGAAAGACCTACATTGGCTCCCAGTGCGTTTCTGAGCACAATTCAAA
The DNA here is from genome assembly GCF_951804945.1 of Podarcis cretensis. Lineage (NCBI taxonomy): Eukaryota > Metazoa > Chordata > Lepidosauria > Squamata > Lacertidae > Podarcis > Podarcis cretensis. Next base: position 112,670,523 of record NC_137170.1, on the reverse strand, counting down.
GTGTTGGTGCTGACCTTTAAAGCCCTAAATGGCCTCGGCCCAGTAAACATGAAGGATCGTCTCCACCACCATCATTCAGCCCAGACACTGAGGTCCAGCTCTGAGGGCTTTCTGGAGGTTCCCTCACTGCGAGGTTACAGGGAACCAGACAGAAGGCCTTCTCGGTAGTGGCGCCCGCCCTGTGGAATGCCCTCCCATCAGATGTCAAAGAGAAAAACAACTACCAGACTTTTAGAAGACATCTGAAGGCAGCCTTGTTTAGGGAAGCTTTAAATGTTTGATGTTTCATCGTGTTTTTAATATTCTGTGGGGAGCCACCCAGAGTGGGTGGGGAAACCCAGCCAGATGGGCAGTGTATGTATGTATGTATGTATGAATGAATGAATGAATGAATGAATGAATGAATGAATAAATAAATAAATAAATAAAACTACTACTACAATCTGATGACCAGGGAAGGGGCAACTTGCATTCCTATCTGGATGCTGGGCTGCATGGTGAGGTTGAAATCCCAACTCCCAAAACTGCTTTAATGGGACAGTCGACAAATTCATGGTCTGTCACTGGCTCTTGTTGTGATGCTCATGCCGTCACTGAAAAAGTGTTTATGCGCATAGGAATGCTTTTGCTCATGTGTTCCACTTGTGGGCTTCTCGCAGGCATCTGGTTGGCCACCTCAAATTAGATGGGCCTTTGGCCTCACCCAGCAGCATCTTTCTTCTGTTCTCATCATGTATATTACTTTAGTTTTATGAGCCAGTGTTCCCAGAGAAGAATAATTATGAACGTTAGGCTTCAGTTTGGTTTTCAGTGCTGCTGATTTTATTTATTTATTATGTTCACCACAAAGTAATTCTCTTATGCTAAAACCATTATAGTAATTTGCTATTACCAAACTTTTTCAAAAGTGTTGGGCTTAAAAATAAACTCAAAAGCTGCATTTTGTAAAGTGCTTTTTTATTATTAGGCATTGTCAACTGCTCAGTGAAGTGCTTTCATGCAAGCTCGACTACTGTTAACCTAGAAAAATCACTGCTATTCAGTACATAAAAGTCAGTCATCAAAAGTGCTACATGTTTCTAAAACTGAACCAGAGCCTGGTTTCGTTTCCAGTCACGCTGGAATATTTCAGTGAATTAACATTGGCTCACCAGCTCACTATTTCTGTAGAAGTTCTCTGAATGCACATCAGTTCAACACAAGCAAGCTGAAGTCCCATTGATTCCAATGGGAGAAACTTAGCTTACTGTTTTCTCATTGAGCTAAATGGGACTTTTAGTGTGCAAATCTATGAAGGTAAGCCATATTGAACTTAGTAGTACTTACTTTTAAGAAAATATGCAAAGGATCTTGCTGCATACTGCTTAACTTTGGTTGGATCTTGCACCTTATTTTTGGTTTTCAGGCAACATAATGTATACACTGGATTCAAAAACATGAAGGCACATCATACCTCAACAACAAAAACAATATGTATAATGTGCAAATGCTGGATAAATGGATTATGGTGCATTATGATGATCTATTTCAACCAAGGACTCTGATTCAATATTTCTTTTCTTAAAAAAAATGAAAAAGAAACAATGCTACTCCTATAGCTAAGAAAGCAAATGTACATACCATATCATGAAACAACAGCTCATTTACTTACAGTAATAACAGTAGGTGAAAAAATATCTTTAGAAACCTTTGTCTTAGAGCACACCAGGTGCATCATCTCCAAGTTTATTACAACAGATAAAGCATATATTTGAAAAAGTGCAGTAGAAGAGAATGATATTGTAGCTTGTTTTTCCAGGTATGGAGTCACACATGCACGTTCATCTCTTGAATGCAACACTAACACAATGATCTACAGCATGTGTGAAGGGACCCATCATAAGAGCTAAAACCACAGTGAGAATTTTCATACACGCAATGTCACCTCAAACTAGATACATTTCAGTTCACACCTTTAGCCAGAGCTATCAAGCATTGGGTAAACAGGAGATGCGCTTGCATGTATGAAGTAGCCCTTAATAAACATTTTTTTTTTAAATACAGATTATCTTTGTCTGAACAGACATGACAGATATTTCTCAGCTATACATGAATTCCAGTACACCTCCAGCAAATTAAGTGTAAATCGTTGGTGAAATAGAGTACAAATAAATGTTTTCTGGTGCGACCTCGTGGTTTAAGTGTTTACAAAAAGTTATGGCAGGTAGCCGGATGTGAAAGGTATATTTCATAAATAATGGATATATAAACGTTTAACCACAGTTAACAAATTGTGCTCGGTCAATTGGACTACATTTACTCATTATCATCATACTGTGTATTTCCTTTAAATTGATCTCCATCAGCTGGCTTCCTCATCTTGACATAATCTTCTTGAGAAGACAGAACAGCTCTACAGCTTGAGTCCAGTGAATCTATGCTTGTATCTTTCTGCATAATTTCCTTTGCTTGACAGATATTAATACGACCATTCATAGCGTCTTTTGAATATGGTCTGGAAATATCTTTGGTTGCGCCAAAAGAGCCCAACAGACCAATGCTGTCATTGCAGGATAAAAAAAAAGTTTCTGTGTTACCGGATGAAATAGTATTTAACTTTTTAGCATGTCTGACTGCTTCCCTGGTGCCTAGTAACTCACTATCCAAAGGATATGCTGCATTAGCGACCTCCTTTAAAACGACGGCGTTGCTAGCGCGTGGTTTTTGACAACTGGCAATTTTATTATTATGTTGAATAAGATTATCTGAGGTAGTGGTAACTTTCCTTTTGATGCTTTCTTCAACGAGATTTAAAGCCTCAGTGGAGTAGCCCATGTCAGGGTCAGTTCTACTGAGCTGTTCTGAATTTCCTGTGTCTCTCTCTAGCCTTTCAAATGCATATTCATAGGGAGCATTCTTTGCGTGGCTCAATTCTCCTAACAGAGAGTGCATATCACCAAGATATACTTCCTGTCTCCCAATGTTCTGATACGGAAAAGCGGATGTACAACTGTTGTTGTTGTTGTTGTTGTTGTTGTTGTTGTTGTTGTTGTTGTTGTTATTGCTGCTGTTGAAAGTGATATCCTTATTATTCGGCAATATGATGTCCTCATCTGTGTTAGTAACTGGTATAACTTCCGCAACATCAGCCTTGCTATTTCTTCCATCCATCTCCTTTTCAGTACCCTTCATAGTCGTGTTACCACATTCTTTCACATTCTTTCCACTTTCCTTCTCCTTTTCTGATTCTTCAGCTTCACTTATTTTCCCTTGCCTAGTTTCGTTTCCCCCCTTTTTGCTGACTTCGCATGTCCTTGTCATACTGGTATTTGTGGCTTCCACTCCCTGAGATGCAGGAGTAGGAAAGGGCTGGCCATTTGATTGCGAGTCAACAGTTTCACCTCTCTTTTTCTCCTTGGTTTCCCAAATATAGTCATCGCCATTTGCCAGTTGATGCTGGTTTCGGTCACCCACACATGGATTTAGACAGGTCCTGACAACCTCTTGTTCAGAAACTTCTGGTGGCCACTTTGGTTTATTCACTTTAACCTCCTCCTCAATAGAAAATGATTTTTTGGGTGATTCCATAGAAGGAGGCCATGTGACATTTAGTTTTCCCCACTCTGTGTTTTGTTTTAAATTCTCACCCAAAGTTTCACGATGCCCTCGCCGCCTGCCAGGATTTGAAATTTGATCCGTTGGTTTATCTGTCTTTGAGATGGATGGATTAACTTCTTGAGCACGAACACAGCCAATGGGACCTTTTTGATCTTTGGGAATCCATAATTCTTTATGTTGCTTGTGTCCAAAACCTTCATCATAATTTCCTTTGGATTTGAAAAGTTGCTTAAAATGGGGTTTACAGTATATTTTTCCATGGAGAGAAGCGTAATTTCCCAAGCTGCCAAATCAAAGAGAAAGTGTTTTATGGCATCTATCTATCACAAATGCTCCAAGAATATCCAATTTCAGTTGACATTTTAAGTACCTATAAATAACAGTTTCTATAAATATGGCCCTAACTCATATCATTTTAGAAAAGAAATAATAAATGCATTTTATTTAATGTATTCTCAGAGATTACCGATTTGATGTATTCTAACAGATTATGTCTACTAGCAAGTGATATAACATTCACTTTCAATGTTGGTTTTATAACTTTGTTTTAAATGTGGAAATTGTTTTTTCAGGGCACACAAACCATAGCAGTGTGCAGCACTAGAGGGAAATTGTTCTTTGTGAGGCAGTGTGGAAGAAGAGTAGGTTGAAGGTGCCTATTCTTTTGAGGGATCAGTCTTCAACTCACTATTGGGTTGTGGCCTGATCCAAAGGAGGTTGCAACAGGAGCACCACCACCATGCAAATATATGGCCAAAAGAAGAAGAAATGAGTCCTCACATGCGTGCCTGGATAGCTCAGTGGGTTAGAGGGTGGTGATGATAATGCCAAGATTGCAAGTTCGATCCCTGCATGGGGCAGTTACATATTCCTGCATTGGAGGGGGTTGGACTAGATGATCCTCAGGGTCCCTTCCAACACCACAATACTATGATTCTTTGTTTGGGTTAAAAGTAGGTCATGGGTCTCCAAAGGCTGAAGACACCCGCTTTAGAATAAAATATTTCAGAGGATGGTGATAAATTTAACAGAATGATGGACAATACTGGCACAGTCCACTCAAGATCCGTAAGTCCCATTTATTTTACTGGAAAGGCTAAACAAATATTTACCCTTTCTCAGTTCTCAACAGGAATGAAATATGCTTAATTTTGATTGGTTCACACTCATTTTTACCAGTTTATACAGTGTGGTGAACCGCTTAGCCCATGAACCTGATCTGGACCACCAAGCCTTTTTAACAGCTCACCCTTGACCCAATGTACCAGGAGTGATAGCTCAGCGGCACTGTGATGCTGATCAGCCCCACCCCCACCCTGAGAGCGGGTCAGAGCACTCCAGAAAGATGAAGGAGCATCCCATCCATAGATTAATTTGCTTCACATTGAGCAGCTTTGCACACTATGTGGATGTTACAATCAGAAACTATATGCGAGTCCCGCTTCCTGTTTCCCAACAGGTTTGTGAAAAACATACCCAAGTGTGGCATTTGCTCTCCCAGGTGTGTGACATCATACTGGGTTCATAAGGAAAGGGTTAACTAATTGTAAGGGGCGGAGTTAACTGTATATAAGGTTTAAGCACAGAGGGGTTTTTTTTAGAAAGAGTTAGAGTTAGGGTGGTTGAGAAGACAGTCTGGAATTAGAAGAGACAGAGGAGATAAATCTGTGGGTTGGGCTAGTCTGGTGTGAGAGAGTGAGAGAATTTGTTAAGAGGAGTCAGTCAAACAGTTGAGATAATCCCTCAGAAGGTATTAGGAAGGTATAGGCTGGTAAAGAAACTAAAGTTAAGATACTGACAGGAATATTATCTGAGAAACCATAAACTTGTTAATGTTTGTAAAATAAACTTGTTTATTTGGTTCACTTTTAACAACTGTCTGGACTCAGTGTTCTACCCAAGAGTAACAGGTTGGTGGCAGCGGGGAAGCGAGAACAGTGGTGGCACAGGGATCAATAGACCGTTAAACGTCCGGGGACCCTGTGTGATTGCCACACCAAGGAACATCAGACCTTGCATCTGATAGCCACGCATCTCCCTGGATCGTATGTGTGCCGGACATTTCACACATGACCCCCGAAGTGTGGAAAGAGGAACCACAACCCATTTGTACTTTCTGTTTGAACACTTTTCAGATAAACCAAGGTGTGTTTCAGATTCATTACACAAGTATTGATTAACTGCAGCGTACTGAAATACAGCACAGCAATGCAGGCATGGTGAGGCTGTCCAGTCACATCACTACTATTCCTGGGAGCCAAATGGGAATGGGCAACGTGGCAAGGAGAGCAGTGCAGTGCACCTCTTCTCTTTTCGTTGATCTATACTTTGCTGATTTTTCTTGGAATCATTTTACATGGTTGTTTTTTTTAATAATCATACATAAACTGATATATTTCTTTTCTTTGTTTTTTAATTGCATGATTGTATTACTGTAAGCTGTCCTGAGGCCTTTTGTTGAAGGGTAAGTAATGAATCTTTCAACTAAATAAATATTATGAGTTCCTTGGGAAACACGGCATATTTAGTGTCCATGTGCAATATTATTTTGCAAACATAGCAAATGGAAAATAATTTCCAGGGAACAGATCCACCCAATTATTCTTGTCACTCTGATTCTACCTATAAGACTTACATCGCACTTTGCATCCAGCTCTGACAAGTTCTAAAATATGGAGAACCGATATTTCCCCCCCCCCTCCTTTAGATGGAAATGTCCAAAGAGAAAGAGCTTACAGTAAGTGACCTGCCAAATAACCATTTCGGTGCTAGAGTTCAGCAGGAATTCCCGGTCTGTTGACTTTTGACCCACTCTCTTGGATATCACTCATATGAAAACAGACACCGGCTTTGACAGTATTTGTACGTCAACGTGTTAATTGTTCACTTTATCTTACCTTAATTTACTGCCACAATGGTGACACCGGAAACATGATTTATGAAAGGTCTGCTTGTCGGCAACCAGGCATTCCATTGGATAGACTCTCTTTTGACAAAGTAGGCACGTTTCCTTTCCCTGAAGTTGCAGTTTCTAGAAATAAATAAGACAGGGTCTCAGGGCTATTACTCATTTTTCCCCCCTTCAAGCTCTGCACCAAATGTTTTGCCACCACTAAGAAAGCTGAAATGCTTGACTCACATAGAATTAACACCTAAGATTCCAGTTTAAAGGGCCAAATAAAATCCATGTTGCATCGAAACCTATACATCCTTGGGAGACTAGGCTCACCTGTTTACTTGGAAGGCACAGATTGCGGTTTAATATTCCAAGAGGAAGAGTGACTCATGCTTCCTACTTTTACATTTTCACTGTCATGTGCCAAGCAGGAGCTTGCATAGCGAAGCTGCATATTTCTGCAGCCGGAGCTCGCCCACACCTTCCCACTGGGGAGGCGATGCATATGTTCCCCCTTAGCACATATTTCAGTGCAAATGCCTGTTTTTCCTCTTTCACTGCATTGGGGATTTTCTGCAGGCAGCAGATCATACATTTTTAAAGGGTTGGCTCAACAGCATTGATCAATAGTCCAAGACATTTTGTGTTATTTACTTTGTTGAATCAGACCTGTTCTCCTTGGACAACGTGGATTATTACAGTGATGTTGATCCCTTTGTGTGTGTTTGTGTGGGGGGCTTGATGCTGTTTAGCAATGAAGTTGCTGCCAAGGTTTGCGTTGCTGTGCTCTCTGCGAGGGACTGTGTTCCATCCAGGAATGGATGAAACCAGCTGACCAACTCCACTCCACAGTCCCACCACCTGCGTACTGATACTATAAACCAGGGCTGACTCACCTTTGCCCCCTCCCCCAGATGTTGTTGGATTACAACTTCCATAAACCCCAGCTAAATTTGGCCAATGTTCAGGAATGATGGGAGTTGTAGTCCAACAACATCTGGGGGAAGGGGCACGGCTTAGACATCCTTGCTAAAAAGAAGGCACTTCAGAATAGATGACAGCAATCTGGTTTTTTCCCCCTTTTCTTTTTGAATTACATTTGGCCAGAAGAAGAGAGAATGGGACTTAGAGAGAAGTTTGGTTCTTAAAATACCCTATTTAGGTTGAGCTAATTTTTTGAATTATGGTGCCGAAGGAGACTCTTGAGAGTCCCATGGACTGCAAGAAGATCAAACCTATCTATTCTTAAGGAAATAGGCCCTGAGTGCTCACCGTAAAGACAGATCCTGAAGTTGAGGCTGCAATACTTTGGCTACCTCATGAGAAGAGAAGGATCCTTGGAAAAGACCCTGATGTTGGGAAAGATTGAGGGCACAAGGAGAAGGGACAGCAGAGGACGAGATGGTTGGACAGTGTTCTCAAAGCTACGAACGTGAGTTTGACCAAACTGCAGGAGGCAGTGGAAGACAGGAGTGCCTGGCGTGCTCTGGTCCATGGGGTCACAAAGAGTTGGACACGACTAAACGACTAAACAACAACAGCAGTCTGTGAATATTCTACATGTGCTCCTCTATGCTTAAATGTATTGACACTGTGGGGTTTTTTTTTTTTTTTTGCATTTAGACCATTCATACAACTCTTAGGTTGCTGATTTAACTGTTTTTAGCATTATTTAATTGGAATTGTTTATATTAAGTATTGATTTTTGTGAGAAATTAGCTTATAATTACTGTTGCTTTTGTACTCGGCATATTGATATGTTAGGAAGTAATCTGAGCCCTTGATCCATGTTCCTGGAGGGGGTTAGAATTGGGCAAATGTCACTCCATCCAGCTCTGCTGAAAGGGTAGCTCTACTGCCATGGATGCCCCATTGCACCTACTGAAGATGGTACTGTCAGCCGTATTCCTGCTGACAGTAGCTGGTGCAAGGACCCCAAATGTGGGTGTTATATGGGGAGCAGCAGGAGTGACCAAGGGTTTACTGGGTCCTAAAATGGCCCCTTTTCAAGTTAAGGTCTTGATTTGGGCCTCTCTGCTGATCGTGCTCAGAGCTGAAACAGGAGAGAGAGAGAGAGAGAGAGAGAGAGAGAGAGATATGCCCCCAACTCTGCCAGAAAAGGTTTAGGTAAGGCGATGGTCCCATGACTCTGATTTTCCCTGGGACCAGATTATTCTGATTTGGATTGCTCTGTTATTATACTTTTGACATTGATGTATTTACTGACATGTTGTACATATTATTGCTATGAAGCACTTTGAGCTCAACTTTGCTGTTGGAAAAGTGGCATGCAAGTAAATCAGATGAAATCCTTTGAAGATGAAGCCCATCACCACTTTTATTATAGCAATTAAAATGGATTAATATGGCATCAATATCATCACCCTTTGTTTTTCGTCTCTTAGCTGTGATATAACGACCTGAAATGTTTTTATTGCTGTTATTATGACCCTGATTATATTGCTTATATTTTACAAGGTTTTTAATTGTTTTAAATCTTGTACACTACTGTGGGAAAATATTTTGAATGAAGGCTAATAATTTCTTTAAATAAATAAATATCCAGGGAGGCCAAAGAGTTGTTGGAGAGGGGAGAGAAAGGGCCAGGAAAGTCCCTTTCTATGAGCTTCTTTTTGTTTCCTATTCATGGGTTCCAAGCCCATAAGTTGGTTTCACATTTACGTATACTGTAACAGAGAGTTTGGAAATCCCAAAATCCTACTGATGTAATCACCCTAAAAAGTTCTGGTAGTGCAAGCATTTCTGGCAATGCAATTAAACTTCCCCTGTGGTGTAGTGGTTAAGAGCGGTAGTCTCGTAATCTGATGAATGGGGTTCGAGTCCCTGCACCTCCACATGCAGCTGCTGGGTGACCTTGGGCCAGTCACACTTCTCAGAAGTCTCTCAGCCTCACTCACCTCACAGAGTGTTTGTTGTGGGGGAGGAAGGGAAAGGAGAATGTTAGCCGCTTTGAGACTCCTTCGGGTAGTGATAAAGCGGGATATCAAATCCAAACTCTTCTTCTTTTCTTCCTGTCCAACCCCATGAACCACTTAAAGCTGTTCCAGATGGTTGTGGAGAAATCCACAACATATTTCAGGGATGTGCAGGCAGAGAAGAGGGAGAGGAAATTCTATGGTGCAGCCAAAAGTGTTTACACAAGTGGAACTATTTACCTGGATAACATCTAGTGATTATATCCATAACTTCACCACTCCTTTTCACAATGTTTTTTACTGCTCTTAGGGTCTTCAGTCTCTCCTTCACTATAACATGTATTTGCAATAGTATGAATGAAGTGTTTTCACCAAATCAGTGCAATATTATTGTGCTTCCTTTCCCTGCTCCATCAATTTGTGCCCATCCCTTGGCACAAACATCACTGAGTATGCCTTCCTATGGGAGAATCATTTTTGACAATAATACCACACTCCACAGAGTAGAACTGCAAATAAATGCAACATTTTATGATGTCTTCTTTCTCTCTGTCTGGCATTCTGAGGTTTCAGCCCTAAACACACTTCTATAATTGGATCATTACCACGGAGCACATTGTAAGGGTTGGGCTATAAATCTCTTTAAAGGCCTGCACATATAAAACAAAATGAAGTTGCATTAAGGCAGGGGTAGCTAACCTGCCACTTTCCGAATGTTGATGGACTACAATACCCATCATCCCTGACCGTTGGTCATGCTGGCTAGGGATGACGGGAGTTGTAGTCCATCAACACCAGGTGGCTGGAGATAAGACACCCCTGCATTATGGGAATACTCTTCTAGGAAAAAGTCAAGCACTAGCCACTTTTTTAAAAAAAAAATGATGGCTGCAAAAGATCATATTAATTTTATACGCCATGCAGATCCAAAGACCTTCATTCAATTAAGTGCAAAAAAACCCAAAACAACCCACACAGGTTAGCATACTTTTAAAACTGTAGGAATCAACAAAAGTATCTTAAAACAAATGTCATAGTATGTTAATTATTTTGTTCTAATTTTAGTGCTCAGGAAAATGTCATTCCCAGAAATCAAATTTAACATTTGCCTTTTTCAACCTAAATCTAGGTTAGTCCCACACTTGGCACATATATCAAAGCACATGCCTTTGGAAAGGAAAGGGAAGGAAGAAGAAAGATTTCTGAGACACAGAGAGAGTTGGGGTAAGTGGGAGGGGAAAACACCAGCAAAGAATTGTTAGTTGGAGTTCTGTAACTTCACTCTTCCAATAGACATATTAATTGCACTCCATGTTTCATTGCCATGGTGCCATACTCTTCCCAAGCTGTTAATACCTGCTTCACACGCTGCATGCTTATTTACCACTGATAAACTCTGCCTCTTCGTGGAAGCTACTTCTCACTTCTGCTTCGGCAGCATCAGACACGGTGTAGCCGAGGCTTTTGAAGACTCTCTCGCTTTCTTGCCAAGTCTTCTGAAAATTCCTTAGCAGCTCTTCTGGTGAATCAGCAGCAGAAATATCCAAGATATGCCCTGAGATGACGTCTTCATAGGTTGGCGGTGCACGCTTGAAGCCAAATCCTGACTGCATCCCATCTGCACTTCGTGATGTGGAGGTGGCAGTTCTCGATTCCATGACGGTGTTCTCAAATGTATCCATGCCGGAGGAGCATTCAGTGTGGAACTTTGCATCAAAGCACACCCTGGGTTCCAAGGGATGCTCTTTAATGGCACATTGCTTTTGCTTGCAAGGTGCGTTTTCCTTGGGTTCTCTTTGCCACTTGCCTGGAAACTTTTGGAAGCTATCTAATCTCTTCTCACTCTCTTGGGAACTTTGGCTCAATTCCTCCTTCCTAACCCTGTGCCTTTCTTCTTTTATTTTACCACTGATTACACCATTCTCAACATACTTTTTCTTTGTTTTCACCTCAGCCACTGGCTTATCATGAAGTGTTCCTAACACTACATGTATTTTATCCTCACTCTCCTTTCCCAATCTTTCCGATGCAGACGGTTCCTTCCTTATGGGAATAATCAATTCAGGGACTTCGGCCTTCTGCGCAAGACCTTGGAGACCAGTCTTGGAAACCTCAATATTTTGAGTCCTGCAGACAGAGTCCATATTTTGTCCATGTGGCTTTAAGCCTTCTGGAATGTTTCCTCCCTTTTTGGAGATGTGAGTCTTGTTTGTTTTGGATTCTTCACTAGCTTTTTTCACTGTACCAGCAGTTATTTGGGATTCATTTACGGACGACATTTTTGAAGTTAAAACATCAGATTGCCGTGCCTCAATCTTGATTTGTCGGCGGAGTGTTGCAGGAGATTTCACTATCTCTGACCTCTTTTCCACAATAGGAACTGGGGTTACTGATCGGTTTTGCGTTGCTCCTTGAGCGAGTTTTACTGTGGTGTCTTTAAGCTTGGCCAGCTGCTCAGAACGGCTTCTTGGAGGAGAGGGGGAGAGGCAGGCAGCTGGCCACTGCACCTTAGACGTTGGTGTAGTAGACCTGGGAGGTGGTGATGGTGGAACCGGGGTACTTTCCCTTTGAACAGGAGACAAGACCTCCCTGAGAGGAGATTCAATGCATCTAGATTCAATTGTAATGTAAGTAGGTGAAGGTGCTCTCATTCTTAGGGTTGAGGGTGAAGAAGTTCTGGTTTCCGAAAACCTGTGTTCACTAACTTGCTGTTTCACCTCTCGATGTGCCCTTGTGTCTTTGATCATCTCTTTAGTCTCCTGTGATTCTTTCCTGCTTGAACCAATGCTTACTTTAGCTATCTTTTGCAATGATCCCCCAACTTTAGGAAACTCTTTTCTTGGTTTTTGGGGTTTTGTGGAATTCATGGCTGTCTGGATGGCCTCCTCAAAGGATCCAAGCATTTTGGTGGCTTGATCTTTAATCAGTGATAACTCTTCTTTCATCTTCTCAACATCATTCCCTTGTGCGAAGTAAGCTAAGTTTTGCTTCCTGTCTTGTTCTAATAACCACTCTGGAATGACATTTAAGAATGCCTGTAATGTTTTCAGCCCATTTTTATTCGGCTCAGTTTCAAACTCCTTCACTCTGGACAACACCTGCTGTACCTCCTCACGTTTCCTCAAAAACTCTAATATATCGATTGGGCTTTTCTCGTTACTCTGCAGTGATCCTCCTGGTGAAATGGATGATAATGTCTTTTTCTGTGCCAGCTCTTGTATCATCTCTGTTGCCTTTAAAGGGCCTTTTTTCTGCTGTGTGGACTTTTCCTGGGCATATTCCTTTCCTTGTAGGCTGCTAGTTTTCTGGGACAGTTTTTTATTTTGGGCATTTGTTTCTGAAACAAATGTTTTCTCTTTCTGTGAGATAGATGTCTGTGACTCCTGATGCATATCAATTATCTTTTGCTTGACCATTTTGTCTGATTTATTGCTAACCTCGTCTTGTTTTCTTTGGATTATTACTTTCTCTTCCTTGGGGCAAGTGATGACTTGCTTCTGCTTTCTTTCCACAGCCAAGGAGACTCTTTCTTGCTTCATTTCTTCTGTCCCTGTTTCTTTCCTTTGAACTAATATTTGCTTCACTTCACTTGAATCTTTCTCTCTTCCATCCTGCTTGCCTTCTGTATATTTTAGGAGTCCTTTCCCCACGTGCATCTTCTCATCAACGTTCACCTGGTTATTTGTCTTTGTGGTGCTTTGCTTTTTTCTGATAGAATTGCTTACATTGTCTTTCTGTTTCTCTTTAACTTCTTGCTTCACAGCATTCTGGAAGCTAGTTCCCTCTTGCTTTTTATGCATCTCAGACTCCTTGTGGGTTTCATATGAACTTTGTTCTAAGGTGGGAAGCTTAACGGTTCTTACATTGAAAGTAGGGGAGACCAGTTTGCTTTGGGGCATGTGCAAATGCTCCACAGTTTTCTGTTGCTCTCCTGCATGCATAGGATGTTCTTCATGGGTCTGTACCTTCTGAGAAGACACACAGTGCTTTGTTAGGTTTTCTGACTCATGCGTTGATGTTTTTTGAGTGTGTTCCTCTGCTGAGATCCTAACAATGGTTTGAGACTGTTCAGCAGCCAATACCGTTGACATAGACTGCAGTTTATTGCTTTGTGACACCACAACTTGCGCCTTTCCCTGACATTCAGGCTGAGTGGGCCGATCTGGAGCTGAGGACAAAAGGCCTGGCAGAGGGGTTTGATCCTGTTTGTCTGGTTTTAGTACTGGCAGACAATGTTCTGGCTCTGTCTGAACAGAACTTCCCGAAGCTTCACTGTTTCTTCGCATAACCACTTTGCAAACATCTTGGGTTTGCTTCTGCTCCATCTGTTCCCTTTGCTGCCTGTATTTTTCTTCTGCGATCATTAAAGGGGTTTTGAATTTTCGCACATAAGGCTTAGGACTTGCTTGTGTCACATCTGCTGGCAGGGAAGGAGATTTGACAAGCGGGAATGGACTTGTTTTCTTTAATGGTGAGGGCTCCAGCTTGATCACTTCCATAACTGATGCCGGCCTTCTAACCTCTTCAGCCCTTGCACAAACTCTTTCTTCTCTCTTTTCACAGCTAACAACATTCCTCATTGTTGTGCTTTCCATGTTTTCTTCCATTATTTTTGTGGTATTGTTTTCTTGGTGCCTCTGGACAATGCTTGGGTGAACTTTGTGAGATGTTTTAGGCTGGGGTGCTTCTGACTCTTTTGTAAGTTCTATTGGAGGATGTTTCTTGGTGTGTGGGGCCTTGCCAGGCTTAACACTGGCATGAAGCTGAGTCGACTGCTGCAAAGTGTTGTCTAGGCGTTTGAGGAAATGTTCTTTCCTTTGCTTTGCCTGATGAACAGCAAAGGGCTGAGGAACAGGAGATGAAGCCAAAGCCACCAATTCATGCTCATCTTCGATAGGGGGCGGAGGTGGAGGAGGAAAATGTTCATATTCGGCTTTAGCCTGTCCTATGGGGGGCGGAGGGGAAGGAAAGCTTTGTCTGTCAGAAGCCATCAGGAAATGAGTCAGAGGAGGAGGAGGAGGCAGAGGAAGATCTGCTTCAGATGAAGTCACTGATATTGGGGGCGAAGGGGGAGGAGGAGGCGGAGGCGGAGAATCAATTTCTGTCCTCTCTGGGCCTTTGGGGTTTTTGTTTGGATTCAGTGGATTTTTCACCACACCTCTGAAGTCCGATGCCGCAGCTTCAACTTTAGCTTTTCCTTGAAACTTCACTGTGGATTTTTCATTTTGCTGGATAATGTCTTGCTTCCTCTCAGCTTCTTTAAATTGGCTGTGGATTTCCTGGGTGACTCTGACTTTTTTATTGGTTTTAATATTCTGCTCTGATGCCATGGAAACCTCTGCTTGGGTCGCCTTAACATTCTTTTTCTTCTCTTGGCAAACTGCCTTTGAATACTGAGATTGTTTTCTATCTTGCTGCGCCCCCTGCGCTTCAACATGACCAGTTGCTTTGGAAATCACGCCAGTTGACATGTTGACCAGCTGCTCCACACCCCTGCGATGAGAGCTGTGCTCACGGGCCGACAATTTTGATTTTTCTTTCCTCTCCTCCTGAACGCTCATGTCAAAATATTCTTCATCTTTACATTCCTGGAAGACATTCTGCTTCTTTCCAGTCATTACTTGCTTTGCAGATGGTACAATGCCGGGTGAACTGCCCTTCCGCAGCGTTCCACCTCCCTCTGACTTCTCTGTTCTTTCGCTTTTCTGAATACTGCTAGGAAGAGCAGGTTGATCAATCACATATTGATCTGTATGACTTTTTGCTTCCCTTTTCACAATGTTCTGGACTCTGACCTTATTCGTGGACTTATCCACTTTCTCGGTGACCTTGTGCTGGGAATTAGATAAGCACTTCACATTTTTCTTATCTGACTCACGTGCCTTGCTGCTCCATTTCTGAACAGAATGGATTGCTCTGGTGCCTCCAGTGAGAACACTTGTCTCCCCAGACTTCATTCCTTCATGAAGTTCCCGGTGACATTCTTCAATATTATTTTGTGAACTTTCAGTTACATTAACTTGCTTCTTGACTAATTGCTGAGGTGGCTCATGCAGTTGCTCGGTGAGCCTCTTCATCTCTCGGCCGGTGCCTGTTTGCTGCAGCTTTGTTTTAGTTTCTGCAGAAGTTTCAAGAAAGCTCGCTACCTCCACCTGAACATCCCTCCTGACCATTTCCTCTTTGCTGACGCTCTTGAAAGACTGTTGTGCTGCTTTTAAAGACCTCAATGTGGATTCAAGGTCACCTCGAACAACCTCTTCTCTCAATACCTGGCTTTTTGTGTTTCTTGCTTTCTCCAGAGATTCAATCGCTTGCTTAATATCTCCAGGGATGACATCAGGCTTTTCTGTTTCCTTCAGCTGAGAAGCTGATTCTTTAAGGGACTTCAGAATTGCAAGGATGTCAGCTTTTATAATTTCTTCCTTCTCTGTAACAGTTGTTTGATTTATGGCCTGGCTGAGGGAATTTAAAGCTGCCTTCAAATCACCCCTTATAATTTCTTCTTTGCATACATGACAAGATGTATTTTGTGGCTCTGTTGTAAAGATTTTAACTGCATTGCACACATCTCCAGGGATTATGTCAGTTTCCTCAACTGTCCGCTGAATTTGAGACTTCTTTTTCTTAAGCAACAGTTTTGTAGCTTCAACATCACCACCGATGATTTCCTCCTCCTCCTCTTCTTGATTATGTCTTGCAAATGTTTCGTTTTCCCCTGTCTGGAGTAGCCTCAAATAATCTAGTGCCCCAGCTTCTATGCATGTTGTAAAAAACTGAACATTTCCCCTTTCTGAATCATCTATTTTAGGTCTTTCTGATATTTCATAATTCATTGCAGAAGAGAGAAGGCTATGAATTGTACGCTTCACATCGCCACATATCACTTCTTCTTGCTCGATTTTATCACTATCCTTTTTGTGAAAGAGAGAATAGACTGTCATGTTAATATCACCTCTCTCATTTTCCTGAATTAAAATTCCACGTTTTACAGAGCTGTCCTTACTAAACAGGTTTTTTATGGCTTGCTGTATATCACCTCTCACTACCTCTTCCTTTTCAATGTGAACATCTGTTGATCTATTCAGCAATTGCTCTTTTGCTAAATTCACATTTCCCTTTTCATCTTCATTGACTTTAGTTTCCCTTTCAATGGGGCCTGGTTTGGACAGCAGGTTCAACATGATGTTGGCTAAATCTCCTCTGATTATCTCTTCTTTTTGTATTTCAGGAGCCTCCTGATTCATAAGTTTATATTTTGTCATTCGGACATCGCCAATTTCATCTGCTTCCAAGATGATCCCATGGGATTCTACGACTTTGTGAGAATAAAGTTCCTTTAAAGTTTCTTTCACGCTTTTCCCTATGATTTCTTCCTTTTCAACTCTGCTTTCATTGAATTCATGGAAAGGAGTTGTTTCAAACAGCCACGTTGTAGTCTTTACATCTGCCTGTGGAATTTCTTCTTTATCTATTTTTGTATCGTTTTCGTCAGTTTCCTTAATGGAGTCCAGAGGCTGGTTTTCAAAAAGCCACACTGCATGCTGAACATCACCTTCTTGCACATCCTCCTTTGTTACTGTCTTGACATCTTTATACTCTGACCCCTCTCCTCTAATCTCATCCATGGTGTGTGTTTCAAATAACCAAGTAGACGTTTTGACATTGCCTTGCTGTATTTCGCTGACACTCACTGTTCTTACATACATGCCTCCTTGGCTTTCTTCAGACTCAAATAATTTCTTGTTGGCCTTCACGTTGCCACCCTGCACAGTGTCGACTGTGGGTACAATGAATTTTTCCTCATCTGAAATGGTGTCCAGAGGCTGTGTTTCAAATCGGTATCTGACCGAACTAACATCTCCTTTCTGAATATCTTCCTGGGTGACAGATTTTATAACATACACATTATCTGATTTGTTTATCGATCCTAAAGGCTTTGTTTCAAACAACCACCGCGTTCCACGTACATCCCCATGAATTACTTCTTCCTTCTTCACGGTAGTCACCTCATGATAATACCCTTCTTTGTCTTGAATTGCGTAAAGTGGCTGGGTCTCAAAGAGCATTCTGTAGCTTTTCACGTCCCCTTTGGCTATTTCTTCTTCACTTATGGTTTTCTTGGTGCTGACATCTACAGAAGATTCATCTTTAATCTGGTCCAAAGAAAACGTCTCAAAGATGAAACATCCTTTCCTCACATTTCCACCTTGTATGTCTGTAACAGTTTTAACTGAGGTCTTGTCTCCCTGGTGGTCTGTTATTTCATCAATTGACTGGTTCTCAAAAAGCCAACAGCAACGCAAAACATCCCCTTTCTGTATATCTTCACTTTGGATGGTTTTAATTTTGTTCACAACTTCCTCTGAGCTGACATTTATTGAGTCTAACGATTGATTCTCAAATTTATACCGCATGGTGGAGACATCTCCAGGCTGGATGTCAATTTCCACCACCCGCTTAAGTTCTTTCTCTTCTTCTCCTTGGATATTTTCTAGGTTTTCAGTCTCAAAAAGGAAACAAGCTGTGCGGACATCACTTCCCTGAATGTCCTCCTGCTCCACAGTGTGAAGTTTTATGGCTGTTTCTGCTTCTTCCTTTATTGCATCGAGAGGCTGAGTTTCAAAGAGCCAGGTACAGGTCTTGACATCTCCTCTGCGGATTTCTTCACTGTCTGTTGTGACCTTCTCTTTGTCATATAGAGATTCCATTGGCTGGGTTTCAAATAACCACCTGCATGTTTTAACATTCCCCTTCACAATTTCAGTTTTCTCAGTCTGTTCTGTGCTTTCTTCATCTTCCACGTTGCTAAAGTATTTAATGGAGTCAAGGGGCTGAGTTTCAAACAGCCACTTGGCTGTTTTCACATCACCTGACTGTACTTCTTGTGAGGAGATCCCTTTGATGATCTCAATTTTTTCAATACTCTCGTCAAACTGGTCAATGGGCCTTGTCTCAAAGAGCCACCTGCAGTTCCTGACATCCCCTCTCACGACCTCCTCTTGTCGAATTGTTTTAACTTCATGATATTTGCCATGCCTATCTTGGATGGCATATAATGGAGTTGTTTCAAAAAGACCTTTGTTTAATTTTACAGCACCTCTTGTTACACCTTCCACATGGATTTTACATGAGTCGTCATGTTTTCTGAAACGGCACATTTCAAATGCATGTTTGCAGCTGCTCACATCCCCCTTGTCAATTTCCTCCAGTCTCACAGTTCTTATGACTTCTTTCTTTTCCTCTCTAATCTGTTCAAGGGGCTTAGTCTCAAAAATCCATTTCTGATGCCTCACATCCCCTTTTTCTTCCTCAGTGGCAGCCATTTTCTGAAGCTTTCCAACATCTGGGCTGTCTTTCAGCATATCCATTGGCAGTGTTTCAAACAAGTGTTTTGTGGTATTTACGTCACCTCCGATTATTTCTTCTGTGGGTAGAGGATTTTCATCTTCACTTTCCTTTAGAGTGTCAAGAGGCTGAGTCTCAAAAAGCCAGCATTTTCTGCAGACATCAGTGCCTAGGATGACTTCTTTTTCCACCACAGTTTCTTCAGTCTCCTCCTTAATGGCATCTAAAGGCTGGGTTTCAAAGAGCCATTTTGCCCTGCCTACTTCACCTTTGACACCCTCCTCCATGGAGATTCCACGGACAACTTTGATTTCCAATGAATCTTTGTTGATCATGTCCAAAGGCTGCGTTTCAAACATCCAGCGCACTGTCCTGACATCTCCTCTCTCAAGGTCTTCTCTGTGGACAGTTTTAATCTCTAGCATTTGGCCCAAATTGTTCCTAATAACATACATGGGTAGAGTTTCAAAATGCCTTATACTTCTCTTCACACCGCCTTTAATCTCCTGTAATTCAGATCGGAGCTGCAGCAGCTTAGCTTCATCCACTGAATAAAGTTGTCCAATGCTATCCAGATGCTGTGTTTCAAACATATACCTCACCGTTTTCACATCTCCGCCAGTGATCTCCTCATCAGAGGTTTCATTGGATTCCTGGTCTTTCTCATGGTGAATTTTATTCATTGAGTCCAGTGGCTGAGTTTCAAACATCCACGCGGCTGTGCGGACATCGCCTCGAGCCAATTCAGGAATTCTGTCTGCGCTTTCAGTGTTGTCTGAAGAATGTCCACCCAGTGCATCAATGGGCTGGTTTTCAAACATCCAGGTGGTATATTTAACATCCCCACCTGCAATGATTTCTTGACTGGCAATGCTTTTAACATTGTCTGGGTCAGGAGATTCATCTTTGATGGAATCCAGAGGCTGATTTTCAAAGATCCACCTCATAGATTGGACCTCTCCCTTGAGGATTTCATCCCACTCCAGATATTCCCTTTCTGGGCTCATGCACTTCTGAGGGCTGCTCTCTGTGTTTTCAAAGACGTACCTCGCCTGGCGTACATCTCTTGCAGCTGAGCTGCTTATTTCAGTGTCACTAGACACGATATCAGAAATATCATTGAAGTAATCTTTTTCCAAATTCTTTCTCAATTCTGGGTGGATGTGTTTGTACAAACGCTTTAATTCGTAAAGGTTTCTTTGCTTGGAATACAGATCTTTGGGAAGGGGCTGCTTCGATGGAGAGGGAGAGGATTCAGGGGACTGGGAAAACTCTGTCATTTCAGGTGGAGCCTGTAGTAAGTCTGGAGAAGGTGGAGGAGGAAACTCCTCTGTACTTGCATACTTGGAAGAGCAGCTATAAGCTGCAGCTGAGGCAGCAGATGTGCACTCGGTTTCCCTCGCCATATATATTCCTTGCTGTCTATTTGCAGAAGCCACTTCAGCAGAAGAGGAAAAGGCTGCAGAAGGCCAGGCCATTTCTTGATACTCATTTTCAATCTTTAGGGGACAAAATTAGTTGTTTCTTTTAAAAAACTGTTTTCTTGAATTCATTCTATATAGTTCACTCAGCCCTCCCAAGTGCTAAGAAGCAGGAGCTCAAATTTCTAATCTACCTGAGAACAAAACTAATGTCGAACAGTCAACATATTGGGGAAGGGCCATTGCTCAGTAGTAGAGCATCTGCTTTTCAGGCAGAAAGGTCCAAATTTCAATTCCTGGCATCTGTAGGCAGGGCTGTGAGAGTCCCCAGCCTGTTATGCTTGAGAGCTGCTACCAGTTGGTGTAGACAATAATAGGCTAGATGGGCCTACCTGGTAGAAGGCAGCCTCCTACATTCTATGAATTAGAACTGGTGCAATTCATCCATAGCCTCCATTACTTCAACAAGGTAGTTTGTTCCGATATTATTTATCTGCACTATAGTATATACACATTCTGAGATAATCTTGATCTTGCCTGCTTTTATCTCATATTAACAGATGCAGCAGTCATAGGCCTATGCCTTCTTGTAAGAATTGTAAATAGACAGAACACAGAGCAAGGAGCCAGATAGTTTATACCCGTAAAATATCATTTATCTACACTATAGTGTGTGTGTCTTCTTCTAAGAATTGGAAATGGAATACAGAACATGCAGCCAGAGAAAAAGAATTTAACAGCACACAAAGGATATTTTGAAAAGGAAAGCTGTACCTTATAGGTGGGTGTTGATCAAAAAATGCACTTAAGGATGTTAGAGAATTCCAGATTATGTCTGTAAAATTTAGACTAAACACATGCAAGATCTTCCTAGATATCTCCCAAACAGACCGAAATATAATTTAATATACAAACAGCACTGTCCTGTGAGCCACTGTACATCGGTTCATGGGATCACGCTTAAGGAGCCCAATGTTGCTATGACACTCTAACAGGTACATGGGAAGATAAGGGGTGGTCACAACCCCAACTCTGCTATTGGCTGCCATGCTCACAGCATCCTAACATCTTTTTCAGTCAAAGAAAAGCCAGTGTAATCAAATCCCACTACTTCATTGCAGCAAGGACTTGGCAGGAAGAACAGTGAGCACACTCTGTCTTACTATCAAGTGATCATCAGAAGACACTAGCAGGAGTCACTGTTTGCCCTGCCACAGTTTTAATTTGCCCCCAAACAATTGGAGCATAACCACCCCACCCCCCTTGCCACACACATCCCTTGTTTACGGACTTAAGATTTGCACTGGAAATATCACTTAAACGAATGCAACATAGCTATTCTGAATTTAAAGGCACTGCAACTCAGAAAAGAATATTAACTATATGCAAAAAATGATAACAATTCAGGATTGTTCGGATGGAGAAAATCCCATTTTTGGCACCACCGACCTTGATCTGCTTTGCAGGTGTTCCACTCTCTCGGCCAGAATGGAACTGAGCTGTTTTTTCAAAGTGCTGCTTTAAGGATTGCGTAGAAATCTTTGGGATCTCCTCATCTGTAGCTGCATTGACCACTGCAATACAGAAAGAAAATTAAAAGAAAAATGAAAACTTGAATTTATATTGGCTGTATGAAAATTCATTAGCATATTTCTGTGTATTTCTCCCCACAGGCACATTTTTGTATGTGATCCCCCCCCAAATATATTGCATTTTTATATCATATTTTCACAAATGTATGCATTTTTATGAACAACTCCCCCTAACGTATGCATTTCAATTTTTTCCCCAAAGTGCAAATTTCAAAGGACGGTTTGCATTTTGGTTTGCATATTATTCGGGATTTGTGAGTTACACCCTTGTGCAAATTAAGTGAAACAAACAATGAATTTATTAGTTTATTGTACAAAACTCACATACAAAACTAGCGGATATGACCTCTGCTATTTTTAAGCAGCATTTGAACATGGTTTGGCATGGAGTCTACTAGTTTCGAACAGACACTGTTGATTTTCGGATCCCTGTACCACACCTGAATCATTGCGTGAATTAGCTTCTCCATAGTTGTACAGTCTACAGCATGGAGGTGACTTTTGCATATAGCCCACAAATTCCCAATGGGATTTACATCCGGGGAATTCCCTGGCCAATCAAGTACCTGTATTTGCTGCTCTGTCATGAATTTCTTCACCACTTTCAATGTGTGACAGGGGACTAGGTCCTGCTGCAATATCCCAGTACCATCAGGATACCTCTTTTTCAGCTCTGGAATAACTCTTTTTCATAGAACCAATTGTGGCGAGCACATCATTCCTTCTATTGGCTTCCAGCACCATAATGATAAACTGACTTTTCGTGTTTGTTTTAAGTACAGGATTACGAGTAAGATAGAAAACATGCTATGTTTTAATTTATTTGCACAAGGGTGTAGATAGTGTTGCAAACCAGAGCAAATATCTCCTCCATCCCTACTTCAGGAATCCCCAAAGGCTTGAGCATTCCCAGTGGCGTGATTGGTTGGAAGTTGCTACCAAAAACCACCAGGTTGGATTTGATGGGCCTCTGGGTCAAAGTCTAGCCTGGAGACTCTGTGGTTCTTATTCTGCACTATTTCTCTCGCATTGATAGCAGAGAACCTTTCATAGATAGAAAGTCCTAGCCATGAGCTAGAATCACATTGAACCAGAGTTTATTTGCTGAGTGACATAGCAGCACCTCTTTCACATGTCAGACCAGAGCTGATTGAACACTGCAATAACAGGGACTGTGAGCCTTTATTAATTTCTGGCTAGGTGATCAGTCCAAGGGTAATTATATCCTTTGATATTCATGACATTTAAATATCTGCTAGGGGAATTGTTACAATAATAATAGAGAAAGAAAAATTGTTTGCCTAAGCCCAGGGCACTTGTGAAAAACACTCAAGCATATATTAGGTAATTTTAAGCACACCGCCATTCATATCAATGGGATGTATGAATGTGCATAAGAGGAGATGCAAAGGCTTCTGGGCTGGAGTGAGTGTAAATAACCTTAATTATATCCTAATCTTTATGGCCACAATCCATCCAAAGTTAAGTCCCACTGATTTTGATGGATGATATTTAAGTAGGTGCTTAGTTCTCCAGTCAAAATTAATGGCACTCCCAGGACTTAATTGTGGATGGATTTTGTCTTTCATCCATATGCATACAACAGAATTTGCTGTGTGAAAGGGTAGCTATCGCTTCTTGCCCCCCAGTATATTCTCAGATTTCTCTTACCTGTTTCCTCAATGCTTTGAGTGACGTTAGAAGCTCTCTTAGCTTCAGACAAAGCTTGTTCACGATGAGAAACCTGCAAACACAAATACACACCACAAAATAATTAAATAAACCAAATTTCAGTGTGAAAATCAATATTTTAATTTGATCTATTGTATGCTTTATGCATTGGGACGCAGGTGGCGCTGTGGGTTAAAGCCTCAGCGCCTAGGGCTTGCCGATCGAAAGGTCAGCGGTTCGAATCCCTGCGGCGGGGTGCGCTCCCGCTGCTCGGTCCCAGCGCCTGCCAACCTAGCAGTTCGAAAGCACCTCCGGGTGCAAGTAGATAAATAGGGACCGCTTACCAGCGGGAAGGTAAACGGCGTTTCCGTGTGCGGCTCTGGCTCTGGATCTGGCCAGAGCAGCGATGTCACGCTGGCCACGTGACCCGGAAGAGTCTCCGGACAGCGCTGGCCCCTGGCCTCTTAAGTGAGATGGGCGCACAACCCCAGAGTCTGTCAAGACTGGCCCGTATGGGCAGGGGTACCTTTACCTTTACTATGCTTTATGCAACTCTGGGCGGAGGAGGAACAAGTGCTTTAAGGAGGGAACAGTGTGAACACTAGAACTGATGCTCTGTAGTTATCTGTGAGACAGAAAATCAGCAATTAAAATTTCACCTCTGCCAAAAATTCACAAGGTAGGCAAGTTGCCATCTCTTCGTCTCTTGAAATGCATTTATTTATGTATTTTATTGATGTATATACCACTATTTATAAATATGTAAGAGCAATACTTGACAGTGCTTGAATTGGGGGGACAGAGAGGGTCCAGCCCCCCTTAGTTTAGGGGTCAGTCCTCCTACAAGACTGCATCATTTGGCTAAGCTTAGTATGTTAGGGGATGAGAGATTTCTTTAAGACCCCCCCCGCCACCTCCCCATCCCCATAATTTAAGCCCCAGTATCTGGAAATGTCGTCATCATCATCATCATCACCATCTCAAAGCATGTGATAATACTGGGACAATAATTTAGCCTACTTTACAGGGCAGTTTTAAGGATAACTGAGACAAAGTATGTGAAGTGCTTTGAGGACTCAATAACTTCTATTTGAATGCAGAAAACTTCAAATACACACCATCAGTGACTGAATTTGGATACATGCGGGTACAGTGCACACCACCTCTCCCCCCCATCTTGCCACTGTTTGCCCACCCCCCCTTGCTCCCCTCACACTTTTGCTGCCACCACCTCCATTGCTGCAAATGCTTCCTGGGCTTGGGGAACAAGGCACAAGGCTCTGTCAGGATCCTGAGTACCTGCTGCCTCATTCCCTAAGCCCAGGAAACACCTGCCTGGCTTTGGGAAGGATGCAGCAGCGTGCTGGGATCCTGACGGAGCCTGACAGACCCTCACACCCTCATCCCGCAAGCTGGACAAGCAGGTCCTGGGCTCAGGGAACGAGGCCCTGCCAGCATCCTGGAGCCTGAAATGAGAGGGCTCTTGGACCCTGTCAGAGCCCTCCTGCCTCCATCCCAAAGCTGAGCAAGTGCTTCCTGCTGGAGCCCTGCTGCCTCCTTCCCTGAGCATGTGCAGAGTGCCTCCCACCCCGTTTGCCCAGTTGGTTGTCCCTCCTCCAGCCATTTCTAGGTGGTGAGTACCAGCACCTTATTTTCAAGAGACCGAAAAGCACTGGGTACAGCAATACAAACTTACACGTCGGTACAGACATCTGGACCAGCAGTTCTTTAATTTCTGTAGTAAAGTGTCTATCCGGTAGGTATAGCATATTGCATACAATGGTCACTTGTTCCAGTTTAGCATGGGGCAACCCAACGAGGAGAGACCAAAGAAGAAAGTGGAAATGGGTTTGAGGAGGAACGGGTGTGGTTAACAGGAAGGTGTCAAAGAAGGAAAGCTGCGGTGAAAGGAGGAAAGGATCCACTGCTCTTCTGTCACCCAAGGGCCCATACAAACCTGAAGCTGGCCCTGCCAAGTGGCAACATTTTTGCACAAATACTTTTATCAGTGGTACTTCAATTATTTCCTGAGACGGGTAATGCGAACGGGTAATGAGTACAGGTGCAAATCGCTCCATGCTTTGGAGTTTTCTCCAAAGCAAGGACGGATGCTGTAAGCACCAGAGGGCAAAAGTGGCACAGGCAAAATGGTATCTCATTGCATTGGTACAGTTACCTTTTCTGATTGAAAGGCTTCCCGCTGAGTTGCCTTTGACGCCACCTCGTTCACTCTGGTTTCTGTGCTGCTGCTGCTGCTTGAGATTGTGGCTTGGCTTCGACTCGTCACCTTCTGAAGATGAATAGAAAACAATTCTACGTTGGCAAGTTTACGGTACACTTAAATAAACACTTTCTTATTTTCTTTTCTTTTCCTTTTATTTCTTGTACACGGGCCTTTCCTCATACAGAGCCCTCAGGGACTAACACCAGCATTAAAACACACACAAGTAAAGTCACAATTGGCAATGCAACAGCATGTGGCAATCAGTGAAACAGGTTGACCAAGAGGGCCACTCCCGCGATACTCTGAAGATCTGCAAAAATAAATGGTTCTTAAGCTGGCGCATGAATCAATACATAATGCGGGTGAGAACCAGATCTGTACTGGGAGGGGGTTCCATAAATAGAACTGCCTCCATAATCATAAATGATTCTACGGTATATAAGAGGAAAGAGCCAGTTATTTAGTAATAGGGCATAACTCATAATATAATTGGCAAGGATAAGATAAGAAAAAAAAAAATACTGGGATGGCTTTTGCCGTAACACACATTGTGGTTTCATTACTATAGTGCATCCAGGAAATTTCCTTTGCTAGGCTTTGTGGCATAAGATATGTATTAAAAGTAGTAGTACAGGACACAGTGACCTGGGTTTTAATGGAAGCTCTGTTGATTTAATCGTCAAATTCCTATTTACAAGCAAGTACGTGACTGGCATATATAGGAGAAAGTTCCCCAACTTGAAGATGATGTGAAGGTCTTGTTCGGAGGATGTAAATATGCGGAGCTAAAAGTCCCAGCAGGTGGGACAGAGGAATATTTCTAGTGTTGCTAGAAATTGTTGCAGCTTAAATCCCTGATTACAAACAACAGCAACTCTTAATCTTTGCCTTCAATACAAGCTGTGCATTATGGCTCCTCAGCTCCTCAGATTTCAACCCTATTCGAGCTGAACAAGGCTGCCCCCACCCACCTTTCTACCCGATTTTTGCCACAGTGGGGCCAGCTGCCACAAAGAAGAAGGTTGTCCTCCATCTTCTGTCCTGCTCCTCAGGGAAGGACACCTCTGTCATTTCCTACTTGCTCCCTGGTGCTTGGGATGCTGTTACTACAGTGATCCAGACATTGGGGGATGGAGAGTGGAAAGAGATACCCCTTTCTTCCACCACCAGTGCCAAAGAAGAGGAAGGTGAGAAGGAGCACTGTGGTGTTTGTACGAATTGCTTTGGGTTGCTAGCCTCACCCTGAGTCAAGCCTGGAGAGTTCACTCCTCACTGCCTGTTTCTCCAAGGGGCAAATGAGGGAGGAACCAATTCACATGTCAGAAACTGTAAAGTAATGAGGTCTCCAGCAAACAGCATAATGGTGGGAAGCAGCATCTGCAGTGTGCGACAATTATTATGACAATGTAGCTAGTTTTTTCAGCATGATGGCCATATACAAGCCCAAGTTAAATTCCCATGGATTTCAAGGGGAGCATTAGCAGAAGTCAATAGGAATTAATAAGGGCTTAACTTTGGCTGGGCTCATGCACAAGAGGACTTCCATTGCATTCCCTAAACAATGGCTTAATTGGCCATTCCTGGGGTTGCTCAGTTGGTAGTTCATGAGACTCTTAATCTCAGGGTTGTGAGTTTGAATCCCACACTGGGGAAAAGATACCTGCATTGCAGGGGGTTGGACTAAATGACCCCCATGCTCCCAACTCTACAAGTTGATGATTCTATGATCCTCCTCGTATCCATGTTATCATGGATGTTCATGCCAAATTTGAAAATCACATGCCTGGCTCTATAGATCTGTAGGACCTGGAGCACATGGAAATAGTCAGAGACACACAAACGGTTCTGGGTGTGATGGACTGTTCAGCTCATTTTCCCAAAGCCCTTGGGCAGGGACAAGGGGTGTGGGGGTGATTTCCAAAGGAAATAATCTATTTCCTTGTTTGATAATTCATAGGTTCATAAATATTTCCTGATGTCCACAGGGAAAGAGAGCATGTGAACTGCAGAATGTAAAGGTTTGAACTTTCCAACTGTTGCTTGCAACAGCAATTATGTTAAGCGGAGGCAACCATGAGGCTGGTCACAGGCAGAACATATCGTTCAAACTAGGTGGTAAGGAATGGTAGGAAGAATGGGCAAGATTATTTAGATGGATCATTTCCCTCCCCCTCCCATAAATGTAATTGTGGAAATGCTGTTGTAAAGTGATTTTCACATAAAAATAGCGTGCGGTTGAAAGCAAATGCGGGTCAGGGGGAGGAATCAATGCATGTCCCACAGGTAAGAATAAATGTTAAGAAGTGTTCAGGATTGATTTTTTTTTTTTTTTACATACAGAATTCTCTGGAGTAGATCACAGTTGAAAGGAAGCAGAAGTCAAGGAGCCTAGATGGCATCATCCACTGGCATCTCTCTCATTTTGAGATGAACCTTAAAACTACATTATATTAAGCATATTCCTAATTATGGTTCCATTAGGTATATAACTGACAGTTCAAAGACAGCTAACAATGGTTAGTAAGTGTATGAGGGCTTGCTTTGTATTTATAGTTGAATCTTTCCTACAGCGCCAATGGGATTGTTGTGTAGCTAAGTGGCTTGAGAGCTACAGGCATTCCATTTACAATTTGCCTCATCTTTCTTCCTTGCCGAGACTGAGTGATGAGCACAGCACACAATTGGCAGGGAACACAACTGGTTCTAGTCTACACGGTTCGCCTACAGCTGTTGTTATCACAGTCTGTGTGCTTTTTATGTCCAGTGCCAAAAATAAAGGCTAAATGGGATGAGTTGCCAGTCTGGTCCAGGCACTCTTGAAGGAGATGGGGTTTCTGGATCCATGAAATCCGGGTCCATGCCTGGTTTTGGTACTTGGTCACCCTGCAGGATAACCTCTGTGGGGATCAAGGATAGAGCATGAGACTCGTAATCCAAGGTAGTGGGGTTTGAGCCCCAAATTGGGTGAAATATTTCTGCATTGCAGGGGCCCTTGTGGTTCCTTCCAACTCTACAATTTTATGATTCAATTATTCTTAGACAGGGGGAGTGTGAACCTGTTGATTCCCCTTGTCCTCGCAGCTGTTGCTATGCTGTTACTAAGAACCATGGTATTAATTTGGAAAGGCTGTCCAAGCTGGGTGAGGGTGGTATTTCATTGTGGTGGTTCCACTCATCCAAAATGTAGCACTGGGGGGAATTTTCTGCTTCAGGGTTCTATCTTATCCACTTTTCTGTTCATCATCTACAAAAGACCACTGAATGGTCTTTTAATATATTACTAATTGAATACTTTACGGACTTGAAATTGAATCTGCTCACACACACACACACAAATGAGAGAGAGAAATTCTTCTTCACCCAGATATGTTGCTGTTGTTGTTGTTTAGTTGTTTAGTCGTGTCTGACTCTTCGTGACCCCATGGACCAGAGCACGCCAGGCACTTCTGTCTCCCACTGCCCCCTGCAGTTTGGTCAAATTCATGCTGGTAGCTTCGAGAACACTATCCAACCATCTCATCCTCTGTCGTCCCCTTCTCCTTGTGCCCTCCATCTTTCCCAACATCAGGGTCTTTTCCAGGGAGTCTTCTCTTCTCATGAGGTGGCCAAAGTATTGGAGCCTCAGCTTCACAATCTGTCTTCCAGTGAGCACTCAGGGCTGATTTCCTTAAGAATGGATAGGTTTGATCTTCTTTCAGTCCATGGGACTCTCAAGAGTCTCCTCCAGCACCACAATTCAAAGGAATCAATTCTTCAGCGATCAGCCTTCTTTATGGTCCAGCTTTCACTTCCATACATCACTACTGGGAAAACCATAGCTTTTACTATATGGACCTTTGTTGGCAAGGTGATGTCTCTACTTTTTAAGATGCTTTTTAAGATGTTGTCATTGCTTTTCTCCCAAGAAGCAGATGTCTTTTAATTTCATGGCTGCTGTCACCATCTGCAGTGATCATGGAGGCCAAGAAAGTAAAATCTCTCACTGCCTCCATTTCTTCCCCTTCTATTTGCCAGGAGGTGATGGGACCAGTGGCCATGATCTTCATTTTTTTGATGTTGAGTTTCAGACCATATCTTGCGCTCTCCTCTTTCGCCCTCAATAAAAGGTTCTTTAATTCCTCCTCACTTTCTGCCATCAAGGTTGTGTCATCTGCATATCTGAGGTTGTTGTTATTTCTTCCAGCAATCTTTATTCTGGCTGGGGATTCATCCAGCCCAGCCTTTCGCATGATGAATTCTGCATATAAGTTAAATAAGCAGGGAGACAATATACAGCCTTGTCGTACTCCTTTCCCAATTTTGACCCAATTTTGAATCATCCGGATATAAGAAGGTCCAATTTCAGGTCTGCCAACCATGTCCCTGTCCATTAAATGGAAGTTATGTGGGCAACATTTTAGAATCTTCTCATGACACATATGCCGATAAGCAAACTCTGTGTTAAAGCTACTAATTTTTTGTAAGACAACACCACAGGAGATGTTGGACTACGCAGCATGGGAGAATAACAGGTTCTCACCCATTTGACAATGAACCATATTAGTAATCAGCATTGTTTAGTTTGTGTATCCATCACTTGCAGTGACATCCTATTCATGTCTCCTCAGAAGCTGGACCCACCCCCAGGGAAAATGGGTGCAGGACTGCAAGCCTCACCTACTATGCTCATCCTTTCATCTACAAGTCTTGGTCTGCTTTTGTGCAGCCCTGGCAAAGAGCTGTCAATCCCCTTCAAGCAAATCCCAAAATAGAGTGGATGAGCCCTACACGTTAGTGACCAATATTATTTGTAATCACATTCTTCGGAGAGATGTGCAGCCAGAGGTCTCTAAAGGGAATGATGATCATATTCTTCAGCAGTGACTCAGGTGCACTACCCTGGTTTTACTAGCAGTAATCCATTTTCCTGAGCTTTCTGTGCTTTTTATGATGAGCCAAACTTCACATCAGTTGATGCTCTTTGTTATGGCACAATGTTCTCTGGTCTATAAGAATTCAGCTTTATCCCTTTCCATGGAGAAGGCTGCCTGCTCTTTGTCTGAGAGTGTTTGTATCTGACAGCCAGGTTTATGCCGTATTGACGGATTGGCCTCCTTATCCTTCAAAATCAATTTAGTAGCTGCGACTGAGATGATTTTTGGCCCCTTCAAGAACAGAAGAGGTTCTTTCCAATTTCACACAGTGCAGTGGTGAACTTCTGTAGCTAAATTGCATGCTACACCCCGCCACACGCACACAAAGATACCAGGCTCTGAAACAAAGATCCTGGTGTTTAGTAGTGGTCTGCATGCCTAGACACATTGTGAAGATAGTGAGAGAACAGTCCCCAACCTTCTCCAAATGATATGATCAGCACTGTCAAAATGGACAGCATCGGCCATGCATTTGGTACTATAACATGGATCCCAATGCACACTGCAGGAACCCTATATCAATCCTTGGTACCAGATATAAGGAAGTTTGTTTTAAAAACAAACAAGTTCAAGTTCAACATGTCTGCAAAGGAGCTAATTCTGGCTCACAGCTGTCCCTTTGCAAAACAAAGCTGCTGTGCCAAAGTATAAAACATACTTAAGAAGTCTAAGAAAACATCTAAACACACACACATATGTGTGTGAATTTTGTTTCATTTACTTCCCCCAACAATTAGGATCTTTAAACTAAAAGGCCCAAAGTGTGAATGAACTTGAAGATGAACAAGAAATCATTCAAAGTTCTGCTCCAAAAATGAACTTAATTCATGTTCAGCTCACTTGGCAATTATGGGAACTATTTTCAGATACAGTTCAGAAATTTTTGAACTAATTCAGTGAATTTCATTTAACCAAACTAGGTCATCCCAAGGCCTGATAAGAATTTGGCAAAAGGAACTGCAGGCATGACCCTCATTTACACATGTGGATCCTTATCCATTAGGGCTTCAGCCCTGCACAAACAAACTAGGAGTATGCTCCATTTAATACAGTGGGACTTACATTTGAGCATACATATGCACAGGACTGAGGTTCACCGACATTGGGTGGTGGCATACCATGCCAAAGAGTTTAATATTTGATGCTACAATTCTATGCAATTCTCTTTGCAATGTTAAGTTGTGCATGTATTACAGTATACAGTGGTGTCTTGGGTTACAGACGCTTCAGGTTACAGACTCCGCTAACCCATAAATAGTACCTCAGGTTAAGAATTTTGCTTCAGGATGAGAACAGAAATCGTGTGGCGGTAGTGGGAGGCCCCATTAGCTAAAGTGGTACCTCAGGTTAAGAACAGTTTCAGGTTAAGAATGGACCTCCAGAACGATTTACCGGTAAGTTCTTAACCTGAGGTACCACTGTATTTGTTTCTGAAGAGCAAGAGACATATACCAGGCAGATGATTTTTGGAGAGCAGATTACGCTTGCTTTGGTTTTCAGAAAACTGGCCACTGCTCCCATCAATGGCTGTTGCTTAAATGTTATTCAAAACTATTTCATTGTGTTCAGTAGCATTGTGTGAAGGAGACAGGAGGGGGCTTCCTAGCAGTATTTACAACCAGAGTTTGAAAGCACTTCACCACATGCTGCTTTTTTCCTTTTTTTAAACTTTTACTTTTACTTAGAATTGAACACTACCCTGGTGGGAAAGTCAAATGAAAGAGCTCCATCTATGTGGCTCCTGCTAATGCATGGCTTTTTAGATCTATTTGAGTGTGCTGGTTGTGTGGGAAAGCTACACAAAAGCAGGATGGAATTACTAAGCCCTGTGTTGTGATGCCCATTATTCTCTATGAGTTGGAGGATGAAATTTGTAATGTGTAGACTGCTCAATGCTCCCCATATGATTTATAACCTAAGTTTTGCAGAACAAAACTGTCCTTGCTATAACTCCCCCCCCCCCGGTCCTTTACCTAACTTATTATCTGACTTTGAACTTTGGGTTCCGTTGTTTCCCTGTTCTTGTGGTAGTTTTCAGTATCCTCTCCAATAACTCTGATGAATCAGATGCTTGATGTCATCTTGCGCTTTCTGGTTTGTATCCCCATCCCTCAATTTTTCCACCTCTTTGGCTCACTCACAGATCATGTTTTGGATTTGATAACAGTTTTTTCTATATTTCCATTTCCTGATGGTCACCTTCTTTTTCTCTCATTCTTCTTTGTGCAAACCTCTTACTAGATCATCAAATTACCTTCAGAATCTGAATTACCTTTGTGCAAACCTCTTACTAGATCATCGAATTACCTTCAGAATCTGGATTTTGATGCCTTCACCCCTGTTAGGTCCTTCGGTCGATATCTCCTGTTTATTTATTCCCTGCATCTTCTTCTAGTGTTCCTCTTTCCCTATGGAACTGCTCTTCTACATTGTTCCTGTCATCCTTCTCCTACTTTGCCTTTAGTTCCTCATTGTAGTAATTTCAGTAATGAACTTGGGCTGCTTTATAAGTTATGGGGCAAGACTAAACACATTTCTTCTCCCTGGCATAAATTAATGTACATGTCTTTTCTTCTTCCACCTGCTCAACCTTAGTATTTGCCAAAACAAATTGCTTCTTTTCCTTCTTCTCCTTGCTTTTTAACTGTTAATTTTGTGCTCTACCTTTTTTCATCCCCTCCCCATGTCTCACATCTCGGATTTTTGCTTAGTTCCCCTGCCCACCATAATAAATCAGCAGCTCCTGACTTTTCTATTTCTGTAACTTACATCTCCTGGTCCTTTATAGAACTCTTATTTCTAAACCTTCTCAACCAAATGGGTCATAGCTCATTGGCAGAGGACCTGCAATGCATGGAGAAGGTCCCACATTCAATCCTGGGCATCTCCAGGGCTGGAAAAGATGCCTAGTCAGTATAGACAATACTGAGCTGGACAGATCATCTAAAGAAATAGCAGTGGAAGAAGGAAAGCAATGAGCAGAAGAAATAAAGGAAGATGCTTTGATACAAGGCAAATTCCTATGCCTCCCCCTATGCCTCATGATTTTCTTCTTTCTCTACTATTTCTTCAGAAGATCTTTCTGGTTTCGTCCTCACCCAAACCTACATCCAGTCCTTTTTCATCTCATTTCTTCTTCTTCTCATTAAATATATTGCTTTAGCTCATTTTGCTTTCTTTCTCTAACTAATCCCTCCTTGATTTCTGGTTAGTTTTCTTTGACTTTTAATTCTAATTTTAATTTAAGAACAATGGTTGATTCTTCTTCACTTGCTATTGGCTAGTTTTTCATCTTGCTTTTCGGTGGCATCCAGTGTTAGTCAAACTTAGAGCAGACCCATTTAAATCAGTGGTTGTCTGCTGAATTCAGTGGGCCTACTCTGAGAATCACTAACATTGGATATCTCCCTTTGTTTCTTAATTACTTGAACAAATCTTATTTGAATTTTATCAAATACTCTTTTTGAGTCTTATCAATCAGATCTTCATGCTAACAGAACATAAACAATGTTCTTTTCCTTAGCTAATTTATCTGAATGCCCCTTGTATGCTGATCTCTTCCTGATCTCTCCTCTGCATTAAATATTATTAGTAATTCTCTTCTTCCTTCTGTTTTCAATATTGTTAATCATACTCTTCTTTCTTCCTTGCATGAGTTTAGTTTCATGGTTCTCCTCATATATTTTTTTAACAATGCTTGTGTTTCTATTATTTGAAATTCCTAAAGGAATTCAGGCTGATTCAGGCTGTTTGATTCTTGTTGTTTACCTTCATTAGAGTTTTAGATTCTCTCATTTAGTCTTTTCATATTGATCAGCATGTTCAGGACGATATCTAGCTACTCTTTTCTATTTCTGATCTGTCTTCTTCTTTTGCCAATCTTTCATCATGTCTTCTTGCTGCTTCCACATGGCAGCCTGCTCATTCTTTGAAGTTAAATCTTCAAACAGAAAATAGAATATCTTATTTTTCCTGTCTCTTCTCTTCCCGTTCTTTTTCCTTCTTTGATTTATGGCTGATGTTATCAGTTGTCCTTCTCTTCCAACCAGAGATCTCAGAACCTTTTCCTTCTTTTTTCTTCACAGACTTTATTTTCAGCTAAGCTCTGTCATTTTCGGTTGTCAAAGCCAGCTAAAATTCATTCATTTCTTTTTGTTTATTCTGTCCATCCTTTGAATCATTCTCTTATTTTCTGACACTTGGATTATTGCAGTGCTCTTTTGGTTGGTCTTCTGAATTACCCTCTTGTTGCTTTCATTTTGTCACCTGCCTTATTTTTCCTCACACAAATATGATCATGTTTCTCTGCCTTTGATTCCTCTTCAGTTACCTTTTCCTTTTCACATTCAATTTATGATTCTGCAACTTGCCACAAAATGTATTCAATCTCGGACTTCCTGTTATGCAACGAACCCAGCAAGTCGCCCTCTCGGGTGCTCTGATGCCTGGGAGGGGTCCCCATGGAGATTAATGGGTAAGGGGCATGTCTCCCCTATCCTTTTGAGGGTAACAAAAGGGCACGACCTGTGGTCGTCCATTAATGCCTTTTTGGTAATAACTGGACTGACTGTCTGTAAAGCACTTGGAAGAGAATAAACTGTTGAGTTGGATGTAATGGAACTGAGGATTGGCAGTATGGACTGCAGGAAGATTAATTAGTTTAGGAAGGAGGATGGAGAGGACATATGGATTTTGTTGAGATTACATCAGCCAACCCTCTTGAAGCTTGAAGTTGGAAAGAAGAACAGTGAAAGGGACGGGATGGACCACAGTGTATACCAACTTGGCGGCTTCTAAGACTTTCAGACAGAAAAGAAGAGGTGTGGATTGTGTTTATTTATTAATGAGCTGGTTGTATGTAAAACTGAGGATTAAATTTGGCAAAATCTGAAGGGTGGGTGATGCTGGGAGATTGGCAGTATTAAAGGGGGGGTGTTTATTACATATTTTTACAAAAAAAATTATAGGGGTTTCATTTTCACCCTCTGCACGCCGCACCAGTGAAGATGAGTTGTTGATTACTGGGGCCAGATGTCAGACAGCAATGTTCAAGACTATGTTAGGGAGGAATGTGTGTATGTTGACTGGGAGGAAACAAGACCTGTTTTTCTCAGGTAAAATGTTACTCAAGAGGTATCAGGAGGAAATGTTTGAAAATTGATGAACAAGTATTATAGATAGATGAGGATTTACTCTACTCAACTATTTTGAGGACAGGTTATAACAATGTATAAAAGATATAGCAGAAATTGGTAACTGAACAGGTGTGGAGGCGAAGGGATGAATGTATTTTTAATTATAGCTGGAAAAGTTATTTTATTGGGAGCAGCAAAGGAGGAAGGAAAATAGAGGGGACATCTGGGGTGGCTGGTAAGTCAACTTTTAAATTTGTATTGAACTTGTATTAATTTGGTGAAAAATTGTTAAAATTTATGGAAAATCAATAAAAATAATTGGCAAAAAAATGTATTCATTCTCTAGATCCTGCTTGCCTTCATCTCTGGTTTCTCTATATTCTAATTTCCTTCCTTTCCATTTTTCTGCTTCTTATTATTTGTCACATGCTGGACTTCTTCCTCTCATGCTTCATGCTTTTTTCCTTTTTCTCCCTCACTATGCAACTCTTTAGCAAACAATATTTGTTAAATTAATTCTCATACTTTTGATTTTAAAATGCCTTTAGAATGCAATTCTATAATCAAATCTGAGTTTTATGCTGAAATCCTAATCCTCTTTAACTATGAGTAAAAGGTAAAGGGACCCCTGACCATTAGGTCCAGTCGTGAACGACTCTGGGGTCGCAGCGCTCATCTCGCTTTATTGGCCGAGGGAGCTGGCGTACAGCTTCCGGTCATGTGGACTCATAGCATGACTATGAGTAACCCCAATTTAATTCAATAGGTCTTATTTCTGAGTCTACATGGTTTGGATGGTGTTATAAGTCTATTTGAAGTGGTGCTTGCTTCTGAGTAGAGAGATATATATATAACTGCATTGTCTTATCTATTTCAGCTAGTTTCTTGCTGCCTTCTCCAGTGTTTAGATTCATTTTTAGTATATTATTTCAGTATTAGCAGATTGTTGTCTTACAAAGATAGTAAGACCACTACGTAAGACCTGTCTTTGGGTCAAGCAGAAAAGAGGTATCCATAATGAGTCTCCAAAATAGATAGTGTATTGCAAATTCACTAGGATGTATGTCACTGGAATACAATGGGACAGAGACCTGGGTTAAATGTGTAACAAACTCACCCATGCTGGGTTCCATGCACCTGGTGTCATGCCTGTTGGCATCTACATGTGCAGCATTAGTACACAAGTGATCTGTGCCTCAGGAGTATTTTGTGCTAGCATGTTCATTATGCACACAGAACCGGTGACACTGTGTGCGCAATTCCTTTTCTTCTTTTTTGCTCAGCACATTTAAACCGGGCTGTATTTTTGTAAATGCGGAATCTGATATAATCTGACGGATGGAGGCTTTCACATGGCATCTTCAGTTTGCTTCCAGCGCAGCCATGATGTGCATTTTGTGGCCTTTAGCAAGTCAGCATTACCTATCCCACCAGGATGCCATGAGGATGAAAGGAGATCATTGCAAGTGTGCCACCCTGAGTTCTTTAGAAGCCAGAATAGAAGGATTACTAATAAATATATTTCTTGCTATCCAGAGACGAGTGATGTTTGCCCTTTAGTTGGACTTTGCTTTCAGTTCTGCTAGAAGCAAGTACTAACCATTATTCAGCCACTCGTTTTATGTGAAGAACTGCACATAGCTCAAAAGCTTGCACAACTAATATATAATACCTCTGTAATACAATGGTATCAGTGCTCAAATTACAGACAGCAGAAGAGAATCAGAGTTGAATAAAGAGGAGTCAGCCACACCTGGGGCTGCTGTACCACTCACTGGGGAATTGGACCAGGTTCACTGTGTGCTCCTACAGAAGCTTGGGCTGATGATTTGGAAGCCATGGAAACTGAGGCTGGTGGTCTGGAGTATGCAGAGCTTAGGTCCTTAAGAGACACTATTAGGAATCAGAGTTGCCCAGCAACACAAGGAGGACATCAGAAGGAAGGTCATAGAAAGAGTAAGTACTTGTCTTCAGGACAGAGTGCTGGCCAGAACCACAGGTGTCAGGCCAAGGTGGTGGAGCCTGGGGAAGGTAGACTGAACGAAGAGATGTATTAGGTCTCAGTTCATCTCCAGTCTTCCTCAGAGCAAGTTGCTCACTTGGTGCTGCAACCACAGAACTGCATTGCTGCCTTGGCCTCATGGGTACCCAATTAGTATGGTCAGAACCACCTTCCACTTGGACACTCAGGGTGGGGTGAGTTAAAGCCAAGTCAGTGTCTTGGATCCAAAATGTTCCTCCTAGTAGAATATCCACAGCAAATAATTTGAATGAACGCTTACAGAGGAAATCATTCAAGGATCCTGTCAGTGATCAGAAAAGAGCAAGCCTTCTTCCTTCGGCCTCCCAGATCTTATAATGTCACGGAACTGATATGCTTTCCTGGTTTGTTGCTAGCTTTTAAAAATGAAGATTTAACTTGTTTTCCACTGTTTATTGCCAAATGTTCCTTCTAGAACAAAGATCTTTTATAGTAAGACTGTACTGTGTGCTCCTACACACACACAAAACAAACATAGCAGTCTGAAAGGAGAGGCAAACAGCTATTGACCTGAAAGCTGCAGTGTGAAAGAAAATTCATGGTAAAATCAGGTATTTTTTGCCTATTTGACTCTAATGCACAACAATAACATTAGCAGATTTCTTTTCCTAAGGAACATGGGCTCAACAATCATTATTATTTCTAACTGAGGTGATGCATGCTTCAAGTCCAATGTTTAAAATGCATCTTGATCAAGCTTCTATTGCTCTCTTTGGTACACTGCATTGAATATTGACCCAACATACCAAAGTTAAATAAGGACAGGATGCCAGCCTGGATTTCCTTGTTACCATTAGCTACGTGAATCCTGGCTTGCAATAGGGCAACACAGCAGACCTGATCTTTATATTTGCTCGGGTGGCTTAAAACAGCTTTCAAACTGGGAATGCATCACATTGATTAAAAGGAATTGAATAATTTCCTGTGACAGGCTATGGATTCCCTTAAGAATTGTCAGAAATCTGTGGACAGAAAACCCATGCAGTTTCAGAAGGGGAAGTGAATGCATAACTTGATTAGATGAGATTTTTTGCTGGAGGCTACTCTCCCTGCCTGTCTCCCATATACCTCAAGGGATATGACTACCATATGCATTTCGATCTATACTTATTTTTAGCATTAGGTTTACTTTAAGTAAGTGAAATGCACTAAGCATAGGTAAGTACCAGTTGAGATTGCGCCCGTGAGAGTGTAGTACATTACTGACAAATCACGTTAAATCAAATGGCGAGCACCTTTTTTTTAAACTGGGGTGTGTATTATTTATGATCCTACAGAAGAGGAAGCTCCATTAGATATAAATACAGCACCATTAATGAAAGCAGCAGAAGAAAAAAAGTTGAGCTCCTAAAGGATTAGGTAAAAGTAAAGGGACCCCTGACCAGTCGTGACCGACTCTGGGTTTGCGGCGCTCATCTCGCTTTATTGGCCGAGGGATCCGGCGTACAGCTTCCGGGTCAGGTGACCAGCATGACTAAGCCACTTCTGGCGAACCAGATCAGTGCACGGAAACATCGTTTACCTTCCCACCGGAGTGGTACCTATTTATCTACTTGCACTTTGACATGCTTTCGAACTGCTAGGTTGGCAGGAGCTGGGACCGAGCAACGGGAGCTCACCCCGTTGTGGGGATTCGAACAGCTGACCTTCTGATTGGCAAGTCCTAGGCTCTGTGGTTTAACCCACAGCACCACCCATGTCCCATCCACAGGCCAGAAAACTGAGTAAATATGCAGAGGACCAAGCTCTTGTTTTTATCCAGACAGTCCCACTTTCTGCTCTGCCCTATTCTATTAAGACCAAGAAGATAATCTCTGTTCTCTCTATGAGTGTCTTTTGTGCCCGGAATTCCTTTTCAGCCCGAAAGACTATGGTGGTTGTTTGTTTGTTTGTTTTTAGCCTTGCAGTACATATTGCTGCTAATAGGATTTATTTGTGTAAAGCCTGCATACATAGAAGACAAAGAAGATGCCTAGAGGTCTGTGCTTGTTTTGGTTTTTGGTTTTTTTACAAACCTGTAGTAGGTAAGCTGATTTCTTCTTCATGATGCATTTGAAAATCAAATTAAGAGTGGCGTAATTCATGGGACATTATTAATTGGGCAAAAGCTTCTTTTCAGTCTCAAGAAGTTGAAAGTTTAGTATTATACTAAACTTCTACCTCAGGGATCTCCAACCGGTCAACCGCGATTGATAGGTCGATCCCCGGATGATAGTGGTAGATCGCGGTTGATCGAGGGCTCACTTTCCTCTGCGGGGCAAAAAGGGCACCCACCCCCGCCCCCTTGCTCTTCCCTTCATTCGTGCAAGATTGCAAAAAAGGAAGATGGAGTTATTGCTGCCGTGTTTACTACTCGGTAAGCATTTCATGGCGTGTCCCCCCAAAAAAAGCAGCAGAAGTAAGGCATCCCCCCAAAAAAGCTCAGCAACTTTGGCCTGCCTCCCTAGCTCAACAACTTTGGGTTCCCTCCCAAATGGGTAGATCACTGCTAGATTTTTTTTATCCGGGAGTAGATCGCAGTCTCTTGGGAGTTGGACGTCCCTGTTCTACTGCATGCACATCACATCTCCTGCTGTATACCAGTCCCCCCAAAAAAAACCCTTGGGTCCCCCCAGCTGTTTTTGAACTACAATACCCATCATCCCTGACCCTGCTAGCTAGGAATGATGGGAGTTGTAGTCCAAAAACAGCCAGAGACCCAAGTCTGAGAAAATACTACACAAAGAAGATTGTCTTTTCACTTTATTGTGGGGAACCTGCCAGGTTCTCTCCCACTTCCCATCTCCACTCAAATCTAGTCCTTGGCTGAAGTATTTGGCCCAGTCATTTTCATACATTTTGAGGAGAATGTCCTCTGATGATTGGATTAATCTTTGGGGAATGGACAAATTGTTAAGAATTTTCATCATTGACTTCAAATTCAAGGTGCTCTCAGTTTGTTTATTTTCTTTTTTAAAACAACAGAAATGGCTTTCCACAGTGTGGCTGCTCAGGCTCCATTCTCGGAACAGACTGCTCTTTGGGAATAATGCTACACCCATCATGACATGTACAATATAGATATTTCTCATACACATCACTTGACTGGAGAAGTTACCTTCGGAGAAGTGCAAATTTTGAGTTGGCTGTGTTTTGATTTGCATATTGTTAAGTGTGAATTAAGCAAGTTTGCCTTTAAATGAAAACTGGATCAAATCCACACACCCCCCCCATTCCCGGTTAAAAAGTAACATGGGAAGTAATTATTAACTACATGGAAGGGAACAGCTACTTCTGACCAGCCTGGAGAGATCAGGGAACTACTGCTAACATGGCATAAAGCACCTGAAGATAAAGCCCAGTATCAATAAAAACACTTTTAACACACTCTAAAAGGCTTTATTTATGCTTGTTTTGGTTGACCTCTATAACTCACTCCTGGTTTTTCTGCTGAGCCGTGTTAAACTTGCACCAATGAAATGTACCGTGCCACAGAGAGCTGTCAGAACGGTTCGTTGTATCACCATAGCTGGCAGAATTTCTGACTGTAGATATGAGATGGTCTGAGTAAATTGCATATGCAAACCTATTAAATATAGGCCTTTTGTGTTTCACACCTTTAATTATTTTGGCTTTTTTCTCCCTCAAGTTTTACCTAAATTTGCTTTCCTGTAATGGAGGGTTAGCCCTCCATCTGTTGTTGTACTCCTGCTCCCTGTAGTACCAGCCAGCTTGGTTAATAGTCAGGAATGATGGTAGTTGAAGTCCAGCAATATCTGGGGAGCACCACATCGCCTACTTAAAACACAGAATTTCTATGTGGTGCACGTAAAATGTTTAAACAAAATAACCCTCTAGAATAAGGACACTTAAAATCTATCATAGAAACAGAAAACTACCTTTAATGCCTGCTAAAATAGGAAAGTCTTTTTCAAGCACCTGAAGTTTACCAGAGAGGGTGCCTACCTAATCTCAACTGGAAGGGGGTTCTACAGGATTTTGCCCCAAATACTGAATGCACAGCTTCTGGTAGTTACAAGCCATGTATCTGAACCATGGGGGAGAGCGGGGCTGACTGAGATTCCTTTCAAAGATCACAGTGGTTGGGCAGAGATATAAGGCATCAGGAGGTGCTGAAGGTATCTTGCACCCAAGGGCCTTGTACATTAAGACAAGAACCCTGAACCTGGTCCAGTATAATATGGTATAATAAGTATAATAAGTACCAGTGTCATGTGCTGACATGTTCCCATCAACAATCTAGTTGCAGCACTGGGCACCAGACAAAGCAGAAGGGTAGCCCCATATGGAGCACATTGCGATGATCAAGCGTTGAGAGTGAATG
The DNA here is from genome assembly GCF_951804945.1 of Podarcis cretensis. Lineage (NCBI taxonomy): Eukaryota > Metazoa > Chordata > Lepidosauria > Squamata > Lacertidae > Podarcis > Podarcis cretensis. The sequence goes on along the minus strand of NC_137170.1, from coordinate 112,628,428 downwards.
CTCATTAAATAGCCAACTTTGTCTAATACTCCTGCAAGCAAATCATGATGAAGGGTCATCTGGAAGCTACACTAATGACATATCCAGGTTGTCACATTATCAAGACATGTGTTTCCCTGCACCTGTACTGCAACAATGGCTGCCTGCTGGTGGAGAGAGAGAAAATGCAGAATGTGTTGATGTCATAACACGGACTCTTCCAGAAGAGTTTGCAATACCAGCCCTGCCTCATACACAACCTGTATTCCCATATTAGGTACCAGCGGGTTAATTTAAGGAAGCATAGTGAAGTATTGTCAATGGCTAATTTTAAAATTCACAGGATGATAGCCAGTTGTCAGTACATGAGTGGAATGGACTTCCCCTTCCCCTCCTCCCCTAGAGCTCTAATCAAGGAACACCCCAAGAGGAAGAGGAAGTCCTGTTGTACAAGCAGTAGCCCCCTCACACAACATTGGGTTTCACCCACAGTTTAAAAGCAAAGCAGCCTAGATGCCTAGATGCAAAATTGTTTACAGTACAACCACATACACACAGAGAAACTCTCTCACATACATTTACTATACATTATGGTATACTCAGTCCCTGGTCCATACATGCCAGCTCCTAGGGGCTGAGGCTGTTTTGGCCCCCCTGATTTTTTTAAGAGGGCCAGACTCCCTCAATGTTCAGAGGGCATTTGGCTCTATCCCATGGCTCCTTGTGACAACATTAGGACGTCGCATCAGGCCCCTCAATCAACTTGAGAAGCTGGTGCCTCTGCTCAGTCCTAGTCAAGATTTCAGGCTACTCTGAGTGATTTCAGGCTGCTTCATCCTAATGGGCTTCACTGGGAAGAAGAACCAAGAACCTTAACCTTTATTTGAAACCAGGCACACAAACCCAGGCACGGACAAACACAATATGACATTTCTCTAGGGATGAAACATTTCCTACTACAGATTGTGTGAAAGGATTTAATCGCAATTCTCCATGTGAAAACCCATGATTTCATTGACATGTACCTCCAGCATTAGACTCAAAACATTTTTTGGTGATGCTTTTAATTCTGCCTTCGGATACAGAGTTCTCATTTTATGTAAATAAAACCTGCTCACGTTGATACCCAAAGGCAGCTAGCTGTCTCACTGTGGACTGTAAAAGCTGGATGACATAATTGACAGTGACCTTGTGTATGAATGACCTTGATTTAAAGCACCTCGAGACCATGGAATTTTATTTATTGGTTCAGCAGAGTTTTAGACTAACATCATTTTGTTGTTTCATAGATGAGCGCTGAGCATTAGAGTAAATGTGGCTGTTTATCAAGCCGTTACTATTTCTCAAAATGAACAGCACATATATAGTGCAATGAGTTTCATTATACCATCCCTTACATATTCCAAAAATCATTAACTTGGCTGCAACAGTTTTTTTCCATGATATATGATAATGAAGTAATAAAATACATAAACCTCTTATCTAAACCAACATTTGGAAGCTGCGTTTATATGGCTTTGTGTAGCATCTGGGTTCCTCTGTGCCATTTTTGATCTATTTAGAGAAGCTGATTAAATTTAACACAAAGAAAACAGCAAACTCTTTCCCAAAGAGAACAGCTTAGCACAGCTCCAAGAAAAATATATGCAAAACACTCACAGATAGTTTATAATGAATTATAACCCCAAAGACGTGGTTTACATTTTCATATGTTTGGGGGCCATAGAGAAGAGGTGTGTTTGGATCACTGTTCTACAATATGAGCTTTGACTGGCACTTCATTCATTTGTTTGTTTTACCTTCAGATACAGTAACCGCCACAAGGACATGGGTGGCACTGTGGTCTAAACCACTGAGCCTCTTGGGCTTGCCGATTCAAAAGGTCAGCAGTTCGAGTCCCTGCGATGGGGTGAGCTCACATTGGCTGTCCCAGCTTCTGCCAACCTAGCAGAAAGCATACCAGTGCAAGTAGATAAATCAGTCCCGCTGTGGCAGGAAGGTAAATGGCATTTCCATGCACTCTGGCTTCTGTTGTGCCAGAAGTGGTTTAGTCATGCTAGTCACATGACTCGGAAAGCTGTCTGTGGACAAACACCGACTCACTCGGCCTGAAAGGTAGATGAGCGCCACAACCTTGTACAGTGGTACCTCGGGTTAAGTACTTAATTCATTCTGGAGGTCCGTACTTAACCTGAAACTGTTCTTAACCTGAAGCACCACTTTAGCTAAAGGGGCCTCCCGCTGCTGCCACTGCGCCGCTGGAGAACGATTTCTGTTCTCATCCTGAAGCAAAGTTCTTAACCTGAAGCACTATTTCTGGGTTAGCGGAGTATGTAACCTGAAGCGTATGTAACCCGAGGTACCACTATAGTCACCTTTGACAGGACCTAACCATCCAGGGGTCCTTACAGTAACCCTGTAAAACAGAACATTGAAAATTACCAATATTCATGCGCATCCAGGAAAATTGCCAATCAGGGAAGCAGCTCATATTACTTTTTTTGTTTAAAGCCAAGTGAACATTCCCATGGCACATCCTCTTTCAATGGCAATACAGGGCCGGCGCTATCATTAGGTAGAGCGAAGGGGATGGGGATGCCTCAGGCAGTTGATTTTGAGTGTCATTAGAGAGCAGCAAACTGTTAATTGTTTAATGTATGTTTATTGCATTTTTGCTCCCAGAGAAAGGGACTTGTGGGATTTTCTTTGAAAACAACTAGGCCAGCTTGGGTTCCTTATGTGCATAGGGATAGGTTTGGGGATGCATCATTTGCTGTTCTGTTGTTCAGTCAACAAAATGCCATGGGCCAGCCCTCTTGCAAGTTGGAGAATTTGACAGTCATCAAACTTTAATGCAAGCTCTGTAATTTTTGCTTATTCGCCAACCATACGAGTAGGCAGAGTTTTATGCGAGCACTAGCAATATTTAAGGATACATTGTAAATCAATCAATCAATCAATCAATCAATCACAAACTTCATGACAATGTTGTCAAACCCAGACCATTATACTAATGGTACTCTGTTCACTGACATTGTTTTGGAGTTACCATCCAATCTGATATGCTGAAATGTATATTTCCTTGAAGTGATGATGGTAGCCATTAACAATAATTGTTATATTTCTTATCCTGTCTCTCTACCTATATAACTCTCGGTTATACTAGTTTTTGTTGTGAACAGTCCTGAGACCTGAAGGACGGCATACAAAATAAATAAAAAATAAAATAAAATAAAATAAAATAAAATAAAATAAAATAAAATAAAATATTTCATGCTTTTATCTTGTATTTTTATGATTGAACTGCTCTGAGATCTACAAATGAAGGGTGGAATACAAATTTATTAAATACTAAAGCCTCAGCGCCTAGGACTTGCCGATCGAAAGGTCGGCGGTTCGAATCCCTGCGGCGGGGTGCGCTCCCATCGTTCGGTCCCAGCGCCTGCCAACCTAGCAGTTCGAAAGCACCCCCGGGTGCAAGTAGATAAATAGGGACCGCTTACCAGCGGGAAGGTAAACGGCGTTTCCGTGTGCGGCTCTGGCTCGCCAGAGCAGCGATGTCATGCTGGCCACGTGACCCGGAAGTGTCTCCGGACAGCACTGGCCCCTGGCCTCTTAAGTGAGATGGGCGCACAACCCCAGAGTCTGTCAAGACTGGCCCGTACGGGCAGGGGTACCTTTGCCTTTACCTTTAAATAATAGTAGGAAGGACACATTACTCTGTCCCAGCTCCTGCCCACCTAGCAGTTCGAAAGCACGTCAAAGTACAAGTAGATAAATAGGTACCGCTCCGGCAGGAAGATAAATGGTGTTTCCGTGCACTGCTCTGGTTTGCCAGATGCGGCTTAGTCATGCTGGCCACATGACCCAGAAGCTGTCTGCAGACAAACACCGGCTCCCTCAGGCAGTAAAGCAAGATGAGAGTTCAACCCCAGAGTCGTCCGCAACTGGACCTAACGGTCAGGGGTACCTTAACCTTTACTTTTTAATAATAGCAGTAGTAGTAGGCAATAAATATGTAGGCAGATTATTTTTAAAAGTAAGAATGATTATCTCAGCTTCCCTCAGAGATACTTGAGGGAATCCTATCAATGGATGGCTCAGTAATCTGCACAAACAATGTTGGGTAGAAATCTGTATCCTGAGGCAAAAAATATCATCGACAAGCTGAGAGGAGGAGGAGGACTAGAGGGCGGGCCTTATGAATAGAAGCAGAAACATTACCTATACAATACTGGGTGGTGGATGCTGCATTATCAATTTTGGTTTGAGTCACACTTCACAGTTCCACCAAGTAACTGTAAGGTCAAGAGACACGATTACAGTGCTTGATGGCTTAAAATAAAGCCACCCAGACATGTGACACTTCTCAGTATCAACCCCCACCCCCAAGAAAAAAACCCAGTTAGGACCAACAACACAATTGAGGATTGAGGATTGAGTAAACATTTAAAACAGAAAATAGTGAAGCAAATTACAGTGTTCAGCTGCATGCACAAGTCTCATTAAATTTTTTAAAAAAGGAAAGAAGAAAGGGACATGCCAAAATTAATGTGATGCTGCCACAAGACAGATGAATTACAACGTGCCTGGTGGGGGTGGGGTGGGTATATGATGGGATACTTGATGACGGGCAATAAATAACAGTAGCCGCACTGTCAATAACAATATCCGTTACACAAGCAACGCCAGCAACACTGTCGGGAAGATCGAAAGCACTTACGTTGTTTTTTGTAAACCACCAGATTTGGCCGAGATCATATACGTTTAACAAAATATGAACTGCAACAGACCAAGTTTGCGTTATGGTAACATGATGAAAAGATGCAGTAAGCCCTGTTCTTAGTGATGACAGTCTTTAAAAGACTTAGGTGGAATCTATACACAGTTCTAGGAATGCTTTTTCCAAAAAGCGTTTTTTAAAAATACATGGAATTTTCCCTAAGCTCACCATCGCCATCTAGTGTCACTTTGTTTATTGTACTTAAAACACACTTAAAACGTTTTATTTGCAGCTGTATAGCTGAGTCCTGTGAATATGAATGGGCTATCACACATTTAAAACAAAAACAAAAAACCGCCCATAAAAGTCATCTGTAAGCATACACCCTGATTTATATGAAAGTGGCTTACAAGGTCAATACATCTTACTGTTGCTTAAAACTAGGACTACCCTCCACACAACCACCATTACTAATTCTACTACTTCTTACCTGTACAGATTTCTGCTGGTATTGGTACTGAGTACTCTGCGATGTGGCAGTTTCTGCTTTTTCAAACTGGTTCTTCACGCTTGCCAAGCCTCCAGGTATCCTACAAGCCTCTGTTTCTTCGAGAGCCTGGTGGGACAAATAAGGGTGGGCATTGGATTAGGATGCATGAGAGGAGGAGTTCATATCCTCACCCAGCCATGAAGCTTGCCGGGTGAATTGAACCAGTCGCTGTCTCTCAACCATCATCTTACTTAACCATAGTTGCTATTCTGCCTGTTCTTCCAAATGACGCTTCTGCATTTTGTAGGATTGTTTTTTTTTATTAATTAAAAAAGTCAGTTTTTTTAAAAAAGGAGTTTTAAAATATTAGAAGTGCACAAAGTGTAAGATGCGAATTATTATGCAATGGTGATGTTGTTGTTTTTTATGCAGAAAATGCCTTTTGACACTTGTTCCTTGTATCCCGAACAGCAGCTCATTCGCATACATTTCTTAATAAGCCATGCCAAAGTTAGAAAGCAAGCCTATTAGGAGGCTGTCATCAAAATCCTTAAAATATGAATGGGCTGTACATTATGAAGATTCCTACTTAGAGAAGCTTGCTGTGGTATTATTACCTCATTGATTTAAAAGATTAAAGCCATACTAACAATAAGCAGATTTCAGAATCCCCTAATCCAGAGCTTCTTCAATACCATTAACTACTTTACACTGTCAGGTGTTCAGAGACAACGAAGAGATTCTGCTGTTACACAGCTACGAATTAATCTCTTTTCAAAACCAACATGCAAAGTCTCAGAGGCCCCTTCCATAATGCAGATGGATTAGCACAATAATGCACGCTGCACTCTGTGTTTGGAAAGAACTGCGTTTCAGACACTGACCCAGAGAGAGCCACAAAGTAAGTTAGAAAAGCCGAGGCTCAATGACAACTTGGAAACTGGGATTCCAGCGAGACTTTTAAAACAGTGGCGGATCCACAATGCATCTGGAAGCCACTGGCTCCTGACAACCACAATGATGACTAATCACCACCACTTAGGATCTGCCCATTACCTATCTATCTTCCTTTGTTTTCCTCTGTGCTAATAGGTTCCTTGTGTTTTGAATACCATGTAAGAGGAGGAAGCAGGAAGCAGGAAGGGAGTGTGAACCAGCAGGTAATTTTAGGACAGGGGTGGGAAACTGTGAACCCCAACTTCCCCCAACCACAGTCACCATGGCCAACGCTTAGGAAAAACAAGAGCTGTGGTTCAAAACCATCTGGGGAGCCACAGCTTCCCCATCTCTGCTTTAGGGTAATAACCCTGATCCCAAGCTCTGCCTGGAGTTTGGGTCATGCACATGCATGTTTGGCCTGGGGCAAGCTATATACATTGTGCACAAATGGACATGACACACTGACAATGACTGCTCTTACTAAAGAAAAGCAGCCTGTTTGAATCTAGAACAGTGTTTCCCAAACTTGCGCAGCCAGCTATTTTTTGGGACTACAGTTCCCATCATCCCTGACCACTGGTCCTGCTAGCTAGGGACGATGGGAGTTGTAGTCCAACAAGAGCTGGAAACACTGATCTAGAAGCCTCAGGTGACCAGGAGGTGCCTCATCTTTTCTCCATTTTTCTACTGGCCATTTCCCCTTTCCTCCAAGATCCACATGTGTATATCAGATGTGAGGGGGGAAGGAAGATCTCGAGTAAGAAGATGGCCCATCGGAAATGGTAAAGGACCCTCCCCCTACTCACGGCTTCTCTGATAAAATTTGCTGCAGCTGCATTGCGTGCATTTCTGTATAACATGTTGTTTGCCCCTAAGTATAGAGATCCCATTTGTTTCTTATACATCACAGTGTTGTTCTCTAATATCCAAGTGTGAGTGGGTGAAGCATATATTTCATTCTTTGGGTGCCAGCTTGACAAATCTGCACATTTGCTTCCAGCATTCTTATATATTAAAGCTGTGAAAAACAGATGAGCACACACTTTGCAAATCTCCATTGCGCACTTTGTTTTCCAGGAATGCAGGGGATATATTGCCAGAGTGCATTGTGCAAGTTTGTGGGATTAAAAAAACACAACAACACCCAAACAAGCATGTTTTGGACAGGTATGAATTCACTCAGAGACTTCATAACTCCAAGGCTAAGAAACCGCCTCCCAAAATAGCTTCAAAAACATTGATTTTTTAAAAAACAAAAACAAAAAAACATGCTACTTTGCCACTAACCTCCACAAAGAAGAAGAAGAAGTAGTAGTGGCGGCAATGGGATACTTTTTAAATGGTATATTTGCCCACTGACATCAGAACCATCTCTACCATTAGGCAGCATGAAGAAGCTGCCTTAGGAAGCAGAAACTTGGGTGGGGGCAGGCAGCAGCAGTGAAGTATTGGAAGAAACAGTTGAATATGCTACACAACGTGCCTTGAAGCTTCAAGCCAGCCTGCCATCCTCTGGTGTGGTGAAGGGAAAATTAAACTAGCAGTCCAGTTGGTTTCAGTACGTGGAATGGACAGGGGCACCATCTTGATCTTCACCTTTATTCACAACGATTTACATGTCACAAGGAGTTGAAATCCTAGGTAATGTTGTTACAAAAAAGAATCTCACTCATCTCCCCCACAGCAAGAAGTGGGAGTTGCTCCCTCCCATCTGGATCTCACTTTTGCAGATTATTATGGAAGCACAAAAAGACATGCTTTTCTCTGTATCAGGGCTGGAAACGGAATGGGAACCCACGGAGGGGCCAAGAACATCACATTCAAGGGAAGTGAGTGGCATGGAGACCATGGCAAAGAGATACAAAGAAGGGTATAATGTCAAAAATTAAAGAACTTAAAATAAAAATCCTAGCAAGGCTTCCTTCCCCTCCAAAACAAATCAAGCAAAAATTCTGTGTCATGTTCTATCTAACCTAGTGGTACAAGTAACTTTCGTTATTGTGGTTTGCAGGGCATTAGGGCCATCCAAAGACAGATGGGAAGCAGCAACATCGTGGCAGGGGGATTGGACACCACTGCTTTGTGACAAATTACCTTGCTGATTGGACCTCATTAGAATATAGCACTCTGCCTGTTTAACTGAACACTTTGTTGCAAACTAGGAGATGGTGGAAGCAGTGACCTTGGGAAAGGCTACCTCTAGCAAAAAGAGCCACGTCTTGTCTATTGAAAGAGAAGTGAACTCTAATAAACCAGGTATGGTGTTTTTAAAATGTCTTTTTAAACCACCAAAAAGTCTATAAAAACACTCTCCTGATAAGGAACTGGCAACTTCCTCCCTCACTTGGGTGGGAAACCATTCTCAGTTTAGTGCTCAGAGTTTTCCATTAAGATTTTCCACATTAACAAGTGGCATGGAAGTTCTTGTCCTGCACAGTTTGCATGATTTTGTTAAAAATCAAACCCTGTTTATGACCTTGCGTGTCAACCCCAGACACACACTTGAGGGCTGTGCTGCTCCTTCTTCCACACACACCTCTGTTGCCTTGCACAAAATTCACATGAACCTTATTTTCCCAACAAAGACGGCTCCCTCCTGGTTCCTGCCGTATGGCAAGCATTTTGGACTATATCAAGCGGAAGTGGAGGTGTCACACCTTATGTTTAGATTTGGGGTCCTCTGTTTTGAAATGGCAATTTCACACCAGGGCACTAAATAGCCAAAGCTGCCAGGATCTGACATATTTCTTAACAATGATAACAACCCCAAAACACTATAGCAACTAGCAAGTCAGTGGGGAATGTAATTTTCTTGAAATGTCCAAGTCATTTTGGGTAGCTAGTACATATATCTGAGGAGCAACTAGGCATGTCCTAACAAAACAGTACCGGTTTCCAAAGGATGCAAAAGACATGAAGTTTCGTTTGAAGATCTATGTTTTGGCAGAGCAAATGTGAACAGCCAGTTATATTAGCAAGCGGCCATTTCATGCATGCCTAGCGCAAGCCAGTGAATTTTCAATGATTTGTGGTGGGCAATTTTAGTCTGACACTCTTTAAACTCTCCGATGAATGTTACTTATATAAAAGGCCACTAGCAAATATCTACTGTCTGTTCAGACATCCTGTTTGGGAGAAAGTAGCTCTAATTTCAGTGTTAGGTTTAGCTACGTATTGTGTCCTTAAATGGCACAAAACATTCAGTAGTCAGTAAATTTACAATGCAAAGGTGTGTAGAGTTCTTAATACAGTTCTTGGATTTGGAGAGAGATTACAGGTTTCCATTAAATTCTCTATTTTAATTATGGAAGCAGTATATCTCTTTCTCTCTCCAGCACAAAAACAAACAAGCAAAATCTCCTTGCAACACACATTTTCTTTGACCAAAAGTGAAATGCCAATCAACCAAGCACCTCTAATGCAACAGTTGTCATACGATAGGTAGAAAAGGTAATAATAATAATAATAATAATAATAATAATAATAATAATGTACAATGGCCCTTTGTTGGATGATTGTTTGAGGTGTTAGAAGGCAATGAGAAGCAATTGTAGGATGGTTGATTACAGTAATTTCACTATTTCCGAACAAATGAAAAACACAAGTTACATTTGAATACTGCATTGTATGAAGGCACTCAGAGAAAAAAAAAATATATATATGAATGAGAGAGAATATGTTTTGCCTAATTAAATGTATGAGGCCTGTTCTTCAGATAGGAAGGATAGTAGCTCAGTGGTAGAGCATTTGTGCTGCATGCAGAAATTTCCAGGTTCAATCCCTAATATCTCTACAGGTAGGTAAGGCTGGAAATGCTGCCAGTCAATGTGGACAATACTGAGCTAGATGGATCAAAGGTTTGCCTCAGCATAAGACCACTTCCTATATTCCTTTGTGAGTGGCAGGAATTGGTCCTATTCCTGTGGCTCCTGTGTACTGGACTGTGTGCATGCTTAGGGCAGAGTAGAGGCATCACTACAGAGTTTGCCAATGGCCCATAGTACCCTGCACAACACACAAAAGTACACTTCATTCACCGGCCTCCTCGGCTACATATTGCAGTGCAATGCAAAAGGAGCAAGCCGTTTCCAGCTGTGAAGGTCTAAAGAACTGCAAGGCATTTGCTACTGCTGCGTCATCATGCCCAATGGACACCTGTTGGTCATACATTACTATCAGGGATGGGGAGCATGTGGCCCATTGGATGTTGTTCAACTCCAATTCCTAGGCACCAGTTCCTAGGGGCCTGCTCTCTCCCCCCACCCACCATTTGTTCACAATGATCAGGGAGTGGAGAAGGCCGAGTGCGGAGCCAAGCGTGGCATGGCTTCAGTGGCTGGCTCTTCCTCCTCCTGCCGCAGAGGGGAAAGAGGGAGGAAGCAGTCCCTGGTGGGTGGCAGCGACAGGAGGAGGAAGAGGCCGTCAACCGTGGAGCCCAGCAAGGTGCGGCATAACTTCAGCAGCTCATGGTTCCTTCTCCTGCTGCTGCTGCTGCTGCTGCTGCATAACAGAAAGACGGGGGGAAGCAGCCCCTGGCTGGTGGTGGCAACAGCAGGAGGGGAAGGCCAAACACAAGACAGGAGGAGCTGATGGCCATTGAAGCCACACTGCCATTGTGTTTGGCTCTGGCCCCGAGCTCCTCCTGGCATCCTGATGTCACATATGTGTCATCAGCCCCTCTCCCCAATCTTCTGTGCAGGTTGGTGCTTCTGACAGCCAGCATGGCCCATGCTCAGGGATGATAGGACTTGGAATCCACCAAAATCTGGAGGTCCACATGTTCCCCTGCTGTAGAGTCTGGGGACCAATAATAATAATAATTTATTATTTATACCCCGCCTATCTGGCTGGGTTTCCCCAGCCACTTTGGACAGCTTCCAACAAAACACTAAAATACAATAACCTATTAAACATTAAAAGGCTTCTCTAAACAGGGCTGCCTTCAGATGTCTTCTAAAAGTTTAGTAGTTATTTTTCTCTTTGACATCTGGTGGGAGGGCGTTCCACAGGGCGGGCGCCACTACCAAGAAGGCCCTCTGCCTGGTTTCCTGTAACCTGGCTTCTCACAGCAAGGGAACCTCCAGAAGGCCCTCGGTGCTGGACCTCAGTGTCCAGGCTGAACGATGGGGGTGGAGACGCTCCTTCAGGTATACTGGACCGAAGCCGTTTAGGGCTTTAAAGGTTAGCACCAACACTATGAATTGTGCTCCCACCGACTAAACAGCAAGAAGTAGATTAGGCAATACCTTTAAAGTCTCCACATTACCTGGGTACTTCCTTTGAGGCACTTAGTGATGCAAAGCTCTAAGTATTATGCATGGAACTTTTATTTTGATACTTGTATTCTGGCACTATTAAATGGGGCTGTCAAAAGAAGATTTGTAGTTCCTTAATTGCTTGACTTTTAAACAACCAACCGATTTTCATATTAAATTTGCATATTACCCAAATCGCCGTATGGGCGTGTTTTTAATATATCAAAGAAGACAGATTTTGTTTGCGAAAATTTAAGTGATCACTCACTGTTAGGAAGGAACGGGACCTTTAATATTTTATTGCTCATTCCTCCTTACCCAGAAACACACCGAAAGCAAAATAGCCTCAAAAATAAGTATTGTGCCATGAACTTACAGCCTCATGAATTAAAATTTGCCCCATCTCTGTTTCAAGTTACCCTCTATGTATAAAGCAACTATAACAGTGCATTCCAGGGCATGCCTACTCAATATTAAGTCCTTCTGAGTTCAATGGGACTTGTTCCCTGCTAAGTGTGTATAGCAGGGATGGAGAGCTTCTCACCAGGCCTCCTCATTTGGCCCAGAAACCATGCCCATCTGCCCCAAATCTGATGTCATATGTGACATCAGGTGTGGAATAGGAACAGATGCAGCTAAATTGGCAACTGTTGTGGCCAAGATATGTAGAAAGCCATCCCTGTGCACCAGAAGTTCAGTTCTGCTTGTTTCAGGTGCGTGAGAGAGTTCCGTAGCATTTTTCCTTTCGCTGTTTCTTTAGCGGCAGCACTGAGACCCTCCGCCTCATCCCTCCCTTATTTGCTCTAGGAAGGGAGAAGTTGGAAAGCATCTCTGGGTGGATAGGTGGTGGCAGAGGTGGTTGCAGAGCCAGTCAGGCAGCAGGGCTGCTAGCTGTAGCTGCCAGTTTCAGGTGTGCCCCCCTCCCCACAAAGCATGGGGTCTAAGAGAGGTGACCTTTCTCCACCACAACAGGGGTGTCCCTAACTGTGAGCATAGCTGCGTCTTGTGCGTTGACACAAGTTTTCACATGCAGGTCAGATGGAATGGGTATACCCTAAATGGCCTCAGCCCTGTATACCTGAAGGAGCGTCTCCACCCCCATCCTTCTGCCCAGACATTGAGATCCAGCACTGGTGGCCCCCTCAATGTGAGTAGTGAAGCTACAGGGAACCAGGCAGAGGGCCTTCTCGGTAGTGGCACTCACCCTGTGGAACGGCCTCCCATCAGATGTCAAGGAGATGAATCACTATATAACCTTTAGAAGGCATCTGAAGGCAGCTCTGTATAGGAAAGCTTTTTTATGTGCAATTATTTTTTATGTTTTTATGTGTGTTGGAAGCCACCCAGAGAGGCTGAAGCAACCCAGTCAGATGGGTAGTAGTATTATGCAACATGGAGGATATGGACAAAACAAGGGCATCTGTAACACTCTGGTAATGGTGTATTACCCTATGTAAAGCAGCCAATTTTATAGAACCATGAATATGACTGCAGGCATCAAGCCTTCTGCTGGTTCCATATTTCCTGGGATTAGAGAATCCATCTTCATTACAATTCACTAATTATTTCAATGATCTTTTAACATTCCTGTTGCTTTTCTTACAACAGGAGGCAGCTGTGGCTGCACTGCAGTCATTTCAAGCAACAACTACTACTACAACAACAATACTAAGCTGCCGCCACCATGGGAATCTGCAGCTATTCCTACTCCTTTAACTGGTTTATCAAGTGACAAGAGTGTAAACAGATCTCATTTCTCTGTTGACTAAGCCAATTCGAACAGATTTTATGCCTTCAGCAGCAGGAAGAAGAGAAATTGGCCAGCAGTATGATGTACACAGTACAAATTTTTATCTGTCATACCTTATATTTAACCCTAGGTAATTTTAAAGATGCTACACAGCAATCGTAAAGTACCATTAATGCTGGAATGTAGCTAAATAAATTCTAATCAGAGTAAACCCACTGAAACCAATGACCAAAATCAGCCCCTTCCATTGATTTCAATTAGTCTGCTCTAAATATGAGCAGTACCATACAACTCATTGGGTGGTAAGCAATGCTAGTCCTACTCAGAGTAGACCCACCAAATTTAATATACATTACTAATTTCATTAAGTGGGTCATTAAGTGACCCCCCTTCATTTCAGTGGGTCTGCTTTGAGCAGGACTTGGTTGAATACAACCCATTGGGCCAAATTCAACTAACTGGTCCCATTACGGCAAGCCCATACAAGGACTTCCCCCCTCTTCCCTCCCCACTGAATTGGCTGTGTGTGTGTAAGTAAGTAAGTAGAACTGCTCACATATGGAGGGGAGGAGATTTTGTTCCATTGAGCAAGCAGGAATGCATGTGCTGACAACCTGTGTGGCAGTGTGACATTGAATCCTACCTATTGTACAGGGTGAGTCTTTTAAAAGAGGCCCTGTGGAACAGGTGTACTCTGTATCCATGGGGCCTCTTTTAAAGGACTCACCCTGTATATTAGCTTAGGTTATGTATGCATGTATGCATGTATTATATTCTGCATTTATATTCCACTTTTTTCTCCAAGGAGTTCAATGTGGCACGCATGGTTCTTCTCCTCATTTCATCTCCACAGCAACCCTGTGAGGTAGGTTAGGCTCAAAGGCAGTGACTGGCCCAAGGTCACCCAGTGAGCTTCATGGCTGAGTGGGGATTGGAGCTATGGTCTCCAACCAGTACACCACACTGGCTCTGGGTTATGCTTTTTCCATTTTTCTAGGTTTATGTTATCATAGCTTTTGTACTTATTTTGCATTCAGATATAGAATCACAGAATTGTAGAATTAGAAGGGATCACAAGGGTAAGGTAAAGGTAAAGGTACCCCTGCCCGTACAGGCCAGTCGTGTCCGACTCTAGGGTTGTGCACCCATCTCACTTAAGAGGCCGGGGGCCAGCGCTGTCCGGAGACACTTCCAGGTCACGTGGCCAGCGTGATGAAACTGCTCTGGCGAGTCAGCACCAGCGCAGCACACGGAAACGCCGTTTACCTTCCCGCTTTAAAGCGGTACCTATTTATCTACTTGCATTTAGGGGTGCTTTCGAACTGCTAGGTGGGCAGGAGCTGGGACCGAAAGACGGGAGCTTACCCTGCCGTGGGGATTCGAACCGCCGACCATACGATTGGCAAGTCCTAGGCACTGAGGTTTTACCCACAGCGCCACCCGCGTCCCTCATCACAAGGGTAATCTAGTCCAAATGCCTGCAATGCAGGAATCTTTTGCCCAATGTGGGGCTCACACCCACAGCCCTGAGATTAAGAGTCTTATGCTCTACCATATAGATACAGACACGGCTTTTTTCCAGTTGGAACTCACCAGAACTTAGTTCTAGCACCTCTCAGATGGGCGCCGTTGTTATTATAAGAGAACAAAGGAGGCATTCATGGTGAGTTCCGGCACCTCTTCTTCTAGAAAAATAGCACTGGATGCATATAGATATATACAGACACTTACCCATCTACTTCTATACAAAGCAATTATTCTTCATGTTAACTGTCACCCATCCTAAGTCTTAATGTTATAGTGAGAGAAGTGGTGTGTGGGTATATACGATGAGAGTGGCTGCAAATTTCTGGATCCCACAGAAAAGGGGCGACAATATGCCCCCTCCATCCAAACTGTTACTGGAGGCTGAAGCCTCTAGGGTTAGGGTTGGGAGGCAATTTTCAGCTCCATCTGAAAGACGTCTACAAGCGCAGAGCTTCATTTATCTTCACACTAGTGAATAGCAGACATTCACTTACATGGGGAGAGTAAAGGGCTTTTTATGTTCCATTCGGCGTTCCATAAAAAAGTTGGACTCCTTTCTGAAGGTTAAAAATCCATCATATACACTGCTATGGATTTACTTCACACACACTTTTAAAAGATATCCTTAATTTGGGATGGCTCCCTTTGCATCATGAAATGAGATTATTCTGATATGATATCTGATTGACTTTTGTTTCCTTGACTTTAAGATTTGCCAAACATCGCAAAAGCAAACAGGAGCCCAGGCTCATTTTATTATGCCTTGGACGTGAATTCTCATATGCAGCTAAGCAAAGATTAATCTGTGAGCAGAAGCTTCCATTGGGAGAGCTGACGTCAGCACTTCTGAGCAGAAAGCAGGCACCCAAGTGGGAGCACAGCAGCGATCCCTCTGACCCACGTTATTATCTTTGCAGTGAGCAATTTATTTTCCTGAGCTCTCCAGGAATTAGTTACACCTTCAGAGCAAACCCCAGGAGTTTAGCTTCTAATCATTTTTGTTATCCCTCAGTAGGGCCCACAATCAGACACTTTCCTTGGACTTCCAGTTGAGGACAGGGTCAGTTCTTACCACCTTTCAAATATGACTACCAGGTCCCCAACTCCAAAAGAGGTGCATCCACTATACAGTGGTACCTCGGGTTACATACGTTTCAGGTTACAGACTCCGCTAACCCAGAAATAGTACCTCGGGTTAAGAACTTTGCTTCAGGATGAGAACAGAAATCACGTGGCGGCAGCAGCTGGAGGCCCCATTAGCTAAAGTGGTGCTTCAGGTTAAGAACAGTTTCAGGTTAAGAACGGACCTCCAGAACAAATTAAGTACTTAACCCGAGGTACCACTGTACATTATTTGGAAGAACTGTGGAGCTAAGTAATGGGCCTCTTAATCCCAGGATATTTTGTCAGTACTGTTGTACCTTGGAAGTCGAGTGCCTTGCTAGTCAAACGTTTTGGCTCCCAAATGTCACAAACGTTATGGTTTGACTGTTACAGTTTGTGAACTATTTTTGGAAGCCAAACATCCGACAAGGCTTCCGCAGTTTCCGATTTGCTGCAGGAAGTCGCGCTTTGGTTTCCGAACATTTTGGAAGTCAAATGGACTTCCAGAATGGATTCCATTTGACTTCCAAGGTACGATTATATAACAAGCACAGTCTGCAATGGCATGTGTGCTAGGGAGGAGCTACCAAGCCAACTCCCCAACACCAACATCGCTGATGTTTACTAGGATAGAAGTGGGTCAGGGCAGGGTGATGGTGAGGTTGGGACCATGCGAGTAAATTGGCAGGACCACCACTGCTCACCACCAACCTGTCCCAACTCAACCCCATCAAGGTAAGCAGCAGCTAATTATAGAACTCCTTTGGATTTTTGTGGGTATGTGTGGGGAAAGGAAAATGAATTAATTTGAGACACTTGGGTCTGAAGATTGGGGAAATATTGCTGAAGAGAAAGTAGAACAAGCTGGATGTCATCCTAGGGTGAGTTTTTTGAATAATTTCTTTTATGTAACTGACAGGTAGAAAACCAGAAGTCCTTGTCATTTCTCTTTCTTCTTCTTCTTCTTCTTCTTTCCTTTCCTTCTTTTATCATTTTTTCTTTCTTTTTGTTTTGTTTTCCTTTGATGTCCTCTGCTCTGGGCCATTATTGGGGTCCAAGAATTACAGACACACGAAGGTGATGGATGGTTGGGTGAAGGACATTGACTGAGTGAGAGGCAGGGAAGGGAAGACCTGCCAGAGTGAGCAAAAGGAAAGCTCCCAGGCGAGAGTTTGGAGGAGGGTCCACCACTTTCTGTGTGAGACAAGGGTTAAGATCCACCTTTGAGAGAGGACTCTGTGTTTCCTTCCTTCCTTCCTTCCTTCCTTCCTTCCTTCCTTCCTTCCTTCCTTCCTGTTTTTATTTAGATTAGTTTCTTTCATCTTACTCTATTATGAAAAAACTTTAATAAAATCTTACAGGGTGGGGAGAGTAAGCAAGGGCAATTCTTCCACATGTGCTGCGGCTGAAACAAGCTATGACAAATGGTCACGTTGCTCTGCTTACCTGTTTGCCTACTGGTTGTGTGAACAGCCTATCGTGGACCAGACAGGGAAAATTGTGCCTTCTTATCATGTGACTCGTGAAAGAAAGACAGGATGGAACATTATCACTTGACAAATATTTGCTTTGAAGAGATGGTATGAAGGCAAAGAACACTGGCACACTATCAAACTAAAGGCTTAGGAGGGAAAGGTGGCTCACTTACATTTGCAGAGGAATTGCTGATCTCTACTTTGGACACGGCTGCTTGATACAAAGCCATCCTCTCCTTCAGTGAGACCACCTCCTGGGGCTCCTTGTTGCTCTGGCTAGTCCCTCCGGGCTGTCCACTGGCTGATTTCTTACCACCTACGGAACCTAAAACAGAACAAAACGAGACAAGAACACAAGGGTATGAAGAAAAGGATTATTTCTGTGTGAAGTAAGGAGGAAGTGGAATGGTTTATATTTATTTATTAAAGCCTGCATTTATATACCCTTTCCATAAACAAAAGTCACATGGGAGCTAGTTTGGATTGGATTGCGGTATAAAAGAGTAACATCCGCAACAAATGATTAAAAGCCCTTAAAACACAATTAATGAGCCATTTTAAAATCATTTTGCTAGTACCAGAGATAGGCAAAACTGCTACTTTCTTTGTTTTTTCCTTAGAGAATTATACAAACGGCCACTGTGCTGCATCTATGCAATATTTCTATAATGCGTAGATGCAGCTGTTTATTATATTTAGTACAATGAGCTGATTACATGTTATCAGATTGTTTTACCTGTTGTGACCTGTCTCTGGCTTTGTTGTTTGTTTGTTTATTTATGATATGCTTACCGGGCTGCTTTCCTATGATATAAGCTGGCCTTACAATGGAAATATGGGTTATAAATGTTTTAAATACGTGTTTTTAATGCTGCATGTGGCAGCTATGAATGAACAGGAGGCACCTATTGGTTTTCCTTGTGCCAGGAACCTTTCCTTGGATTCTCAAGGGTGTTCAACACCTACTGAATGGGAAAGTGGGATAGCGGTAACACCAGTTCCAGAAACTGGTTAAGGTTAGAAGGCTTCTTGCTAGAAAAGAGGGAAAATCTAGATAATCAGAGGTTGCAGCAAAGGGAGAAAGAAGACCAAATGGTGGAATGAAGTTATATGGCTTTGGCAGAAATGTTATAAGGAACTAGGTACAGATAGATTGTTAATGTATTAAAGGGAAAAAACAAGGTTAGAATATGTTAAGATTAATTACAGGACAGAAAATAGATGAAGATGGAAAGGAATTGCTGAAACAGTTAATTGAAGTGGAATACAAAAAGGGAGGCATGAGGAAGTCAATGAAACAAGTGAATGAAAGTTAAGATTGAAAATATTGGAAGTGTTTTTAATTGTTTTTGTTTTGTTTTGTTAATTTAATGTTTTATGTAGTGTTTTTGTTTCTGTTTTTGTATTTTATTATGTTGATTTGTTTAATTCTTTTTCTTTCTTTTTGTAATCTTTAAACTCTTAATAAATATTATTTTTTAAAAAACAAAACAAAACAAAGGGAGAAAGAAGACCTTCTGGGAGTTGTAACGCTGTGAACCCCTCCATCATAGGCTCCGGTTGTATATATTTGTAAATAAACCATATATCATAAAGACACCACAGTCTCCACTGTGCCTCATTTCCAAACAAAATACAAACCCTGGGGAGCACCTGGGAATCTTGCTCTGCTCAGCTATAGGGGTGGTGTGCAGTAATGGACTGGATGACCCTTGGGGTCCCTTCCAACTCTACAATTCTATAATTCTATAATTCTATGAATGTGATCTCCACAATTCAGTCTTTTACTATTAATTATTTTGCCTGCAGGACTGTGATAAATCCTTCACAATAATTAATTATTTTGACCTCCCTTGAAGTACTGCAAAATGAAGTCACTGTGCAGGGGCTGACTACTCCCAAGCCCACAGGTTGCCCCCTTAGTTCTGTAAAACTTTTTGTGAAAACGCAAAACATAAATTACTTCCTCTATTAGCCTCACAACCAGGTCAGTAATTTTCCTTCCAACCGGCAATTAATGAAATTATTCCTGTCAAATATGTGCATTTTCTTGTCATAATATGCTTTTTTATTTGCAGCTTAATGAGCTTAACAACCATTTTATTGAGCTCTTAGCTGGGCTACAATATAACCTTTTCAGCAGAGGGGGACAGGAAACCCAGCATTTGTAAATTTGACCAAAAAATATTCCTCTGTATTACACCTATGCTTGTTGATTTCAACCATACATTCACACTCCAAGCATGCAACTGAAATGAGCAAAATCACAAAAGACTATGGAGCCAAACACCATTTAGGATCAATTTATGCACTTAATGTTCCAGAAAGAACAGCCCCATCTTCATGCGCCTTCCATTCGACTCTGTAAGCACAATCCAGCATGTGTCTACTCAGAAATAAACCCCACTGAATTCAATGGAACTTGCAGAGCATCGGACTGCAGCCTATGAGGCTTGCAGGTGAGGTCATCATGATTTGTTACCAACACTACTTTGCTTTAAAAGTCCTTACATTTTTATTGGTGTTTGTTCCTTCCGCTTCAGTCACAGTAGGGGATATGAGGCTGGAAAATTGTTACTGGCTCTCCATGCACAGCTGATGAGATTCATGAGTTTGCTAGGGTTTTCAGCCTCTTAGTCATTTTCAGCCTCACTTTATAACCCTGTCCTTTTGAAAGTTTTATTTCTTAGAACACAACTTTGCAACAATAACTCCAGAGACATGGTGGTGCTTCATACAGGATGGCATGAGTTGAGACACCAGTGAGCAAGGAGAAAGGGAATCTTGGTCTCACTACTACACAAATGATGAACATCCACACATGCTTGAGAAGCCAGTCACACAAACGTTAGAGCAGCGTTTCTCAAACTTGGGTCTCTAGCTGTTGTTGGACTACAACTCCCATCACCCCTAGCTAGCAGGACTAGCGGTTAGGGATGATTGGAGTTGTAGTCTAACAGCAGCTGAAGACCCAAGTTTGAGAAACACTGTGTTAGAGTACGCAGAAGGGTCAAGCTTTTTTTAAAGGTTGCAATAAGGCATTAAACCAAGATCTGCAAAGCTTGACTTTGGGTATATACAGGTTCCCACAGTAAGAATGACACGAACTCCCTCTCCCACTGGCAGTGACAGCCTATAGGACTAGTATTAGTACTATAGTACTCAAAGCATTTCTTGTTTTCTTGTCATTATTTATGCCCATTGTAGAATGTAAACTTGGTTTCATATGAGTTGTTCTATTTCCATCTGGAAAGAGTATCCTGAAAACCTTTCAGGTTGCTCACTCACAGAGAATAGGCAATTGCATTCAAGAACAAGTAGTGCTATTTTGTTCTTTCTTATTCTCACTTCCACTTGTTATATTCAAATAGCAAGTAATGGTTGGAATTGGGAAAGGATTTCAGAGAAGCAGCTCTTCCAAGGACTACTGGTCCTGAACACTATGCATCACCTCCAGCATCAAAGCACAAGAGTGGGAAACAAGATATTATTATTATTGCATTGATTTTGTATGTTGCCCTATACCCATAGATCTTGGCACTTCACAACATAAAATTACAATATAAAACATTATGCCAATAAAGGCTAATAAGGTAAAGGTAAAGGACTCCTGGATGGTTAAGTCCAGTCAAAGGAGACTATGAGGTTGTGGCGCTCATCTTGCTTTCAGGCCAAGGGAGCAGGCATTAGTCCACAGACAGCTTTCTGGATTATACGACCAACATGACTAAGCCGCTTCAGGCACAACGGAGCACCGTGACGGAAACCAGAGCGCACGGAAATGCCGTTTACCTTCCTGCCACAGTGGTACCTATTTATCAACTTGCACTGGTGTGCTTTTGAACTGCTAGGTTGGCAGGAGCTGGGACAGAGCAACGGGAGCTCACTTTGTCACGGGGATTCAAACCACTTACCTTCCGATCAGCAAGCCCAAGTGGCTCAGTGGTTTAGACCACAGTGCCACCCGCGTCCAATAACAATATAAAACACACAAAATACATAATAAAAACAGAACCCAGCAGGGCTTTTCTTTATGTTCTTAAGATACAAATAGATTCCCTGCCCCACCCCCACCCCTTCTGGTCAAAAGTGTCATAAGACAAAATCTTGTAAGTTTACGTGAAAGGTGTGTCCATATGCCACGAGCAGTGAATTCCTTTTCGAACTCTTGGGCTGTGTGTGGCACGTCCTCTATAATGCCTTTGTTACTATTACCAGAATACTAACTTAGTTTAGTAGTTAGAATTTGCAAGATTTTTCATTGGTTCTTAAAATAGCTTATTGATATTTCTGGGCTGATTCTTCTTCTTTTTTTATGAACAAGGGACAGAACAAAGCAATAGAGGCTAAAGCCAGACAATAGTTTCTTTCTTAGAGAGTTGAAGGTGATACAGTTAGCATTGCTCCCTGTGGTTTCCTATAAACTCATTTCTTTTTATCCTGCTACCAGCTGTGGTGTGCCTGGATGGCAGAAGCTGCAGACAAACCTATAGCTAGAGAAAAATACACCTCTCTGCTGTTGCTGTTTTAAATGCACCTATCTAGAAATACTGATTTAAAGAGCAGCAGATTAATGCTTGTGATGACTCAATGGGAAAGTTGCATGAGGCTGTTAACATGAAGTTTGGTTTATACATATCTTTGATATGGCTGCTATCATATGAGGAATATACCGGTAATTAGCCCTATGTCTGAATTGAAACCCAGTGGACTCAGTTACACTTTTTCTTATAATGCAAGAAGATTCCTGCTGGATCAGACCAAAAGCCCATTGAATCTAACACTCAAAATTGCTAAACCTATGTCAGTAGGAAGTCCATGAGTGGTAGGAAGTCTCATGAGTGTAACAGCAGAATGAAGTGTCATTACCATCTCTGGGATCCCATAGCTAATTCTCCCCTGGTCTCCTCACTGGCCCAAATAGGACTAATTTAGCCAGCTAGCCGTGGTGATCATCTAATGTTTATTGGATGGATTTCCCCACTAAATTGATTTTTGAATTCTGAATTTATTGTTATTCACGTTTTATATTGTATTTTATGCTGTTTTTTGTTGCATCAATTAAGTGTTTTAAATTTGTTGTTAGCCGCCCTGAGCCCGGTTTTCTGAACCGGGAAGGGCGGGGTATAAATAAAAAAATATTATTATTATTAAAGAACGGGGCTATGGGTGGCTCACTGGGTTCAGGCCCTACCCACTGCTAACATGCCAGCAGGAACCGCCTCCCCCCCCCCAAGGAAATGCAGCAATATTGACAGAATAAATGTTCCTCAACCCTGCTTTTATGTAATGGGGATTACATGATGGACTACAGCAGTGCAAAGTAGTCCCTAAAGTGTACCCTAAAATATATTTGTCATTCTGCTGTGTGGTAGAACCCAGAAAGAAAGGAGGGCAAGGACTTCATTTGCTGAAGGCTTAGAGAGCAGAGCTGCAAGGTCAAATTCCCCTTTACTTAGAAAATCAGATTTTCTAAGTATCCTAAAGTTCTTCATTCTGCTACAGTTGAAGCACAGCTGGTACAGAGCAGTAAACATTCCTTGTGATAAAGGGCTATCATTTCTCCAGTGAAAATAGGGGCGTCCTGTTTAATAAGAAAAATAATAATAAATAATAATAATTTTATTATTCATACCCTGCCCATCTGACTGGGGTGCCTCGGCCATTCTGGGCAGCTTCCAACATATAATAAAACATTAAACATTTTAAAACTTCCCTATATAGGGCTGCCTTCAGATGTCTTCTAAAGGATGTATAGTTACTTATCTTCTTGGCTTGGGGGCTGGGGGAGGTCACATAACTCCATACCCTCCAACATTTCTCCAATGAAAATAGGAATGTCCTAAGGAAAAACAGGACTTTCTCATATCAAATGAGAAACTGGTACGGCTTCTGTAAATCCAGGATTGTCCCTGGAAAATAGGAGCACTTGGAAGTCTGTGCTTAGAAACCAGAGCAGCAAGGTCAATTTCCCCCCGGTTGGTTAATACTATGAAATAGCTGCTGTTCATGCTGTGGGTACAACACTGTGCTCTTAAAGCACATTCAGAGCACCCCCCCCCCAAAAAAAAAATAATTCCAGGAAATGTAGTTTGTTAAAGGGTGCTGGAAATTGTAGCTCTGTGAGGGGTAAACTTACAGTGTCCAGAATTCTTTGAGGGAAAGAATATGCTCCGAATGTGCATTAAAGGCATTGTGTTTTTTTTTTTTTTTTTTATAATGATTTTTATTAATTTTCCACACATAAAATAAAGAACAATGTAACACAGTATAACTTCATAATCATCGGTTCATAACCTTTTTTCTCTGACTTCCCCATACCTCCCTATCCCTGCATCCTTGTTTAAAATTCTTTAGCAACCCTTAAGTCCATTGTCTTAGTTCTTTTTCATAAATATTTCTTAAGTTTTTTTTGTTTACTGCTGCAATTCTTTACTTCTTACCCCCTGACATCTTAACATTCCTCAATTTTACAGTTATTTTTAAGATATATCTTGAAATTCTTCCAGTCCTCTTCCACTGTCTCTTTCCCCTGGTCCCGGATTCTGCCCGT
Source organism: Podarcis cretensis (assembly GCF_951804945.1). Classification (NCBI taxonomy): domain Eukaryota; kingdom Metazoa; phylum Chordata; class Lepidosauria; order Squamata; family Lacertidae; genus Podarcis; species Podarcis cretensis. The sequence continues at coordinate 112,604,633 of NC_137170.1, read as the reverse complement.
CATCTCAGCCAGTCCCATAAAGTCAATCACCTTTGTTTGCCATTCTTCCAGAGTAGGTAGTTCTTGCGTCTTCCAATACTTTGCCAGTAGAATTCTTGCTGCTGTAGTAGCATACATAAAGAATGTCCTATCCTTCCTTAACACCACTTGGCCCACCATACCCAAGAGGAAAGCCTCTGGTTTCTTAGGAAAAGTCCATTTAAGGACCTTCTTAATTTCATTATAGATTATTTCCCAGAAAGCTTTAACCTTTGGGCAGGTCCACCAAAGGTGGTAGAAAGTACCTTCAGTCTCATTACATTTCCAACACTTATTATTAGGCAAATGATAAATTTTTGCAAGCTTGACTGGGGTCATGTACCACCGGTAGATCATTTTCATAATATTTTCTTTTAAAGCATTACATGCAGTAAATTTGATACCGGTGGTCCATAACTGTTCCCAGTCAGCAAACATAATATCATGACCTATATCTTGCGCCCATTTAATCATAGCTGATTTCACCGTTTCATCCTGTGTATTCCATTTTAACAGCAAGTTATACATTCTTGATAAATTCTTAGTATTGGGTTCCAACAATTCTGTTTCTAATTTTGACTTCTCTTTCTGAAATCCTATTTTCCTGTCCTGTTTAAACGTCTCATTTATCTGGTAGTAATGCAACCAATCTCGAACCTTAGATTTTAGTTTCTCATAACTCTGAAGTTTCACCCTTTCACCATCGTATTCTATAATCTCATGATATTTTGGCCATTTAGAATCCATATTAAGCTTTTTTACTTCCCTAGCTTCCATTGGTGACACCCACCTAGGGGTTTTGCTTTCCAACAGATCTTTGTATCTAATCCAAACATTATACAATGCTTTCCTTACAATATGGTTTTTAAAACTTTTGTACACCTTTACCTTGTCGTACCATAAATATGCATGCCAACCAAAGCTATTGTCATACCCTTCCAGATCCAAAATGTCAGTATTCTCAAGAAGTAGCCAGTGTTTCAACCAGCAGAAAGCTGCTGATTCATAGTAGAGTCTTAAGTCCGGCAGGGCAAACCCCCCTCTATCCTTTGCATCAGTTAAAATCTTAAATTTAATTCTGGGCTTTTTGCCCTGCCAGACAAATTTTGATATATCTTTCTGCCACTTCTTGAAACAATCCATCTTGTCCACAATCTGCAGCGTCTGGAATAAAAACAGCATTCTAGGCAATACATTCATCTTAATAGTAGCGATTCGGCCTAACAAGGAAAGTTTCAGCCTTGACCAAATTTCCAGATCCTTTTTAACTTCTGACCAACATTTTTCATAATTATCCTTAAATAAATTCACATTCTTAGATGTTAAGTTTACCCCTAGGTATTTTACCCTTTTTGTTATTTCCAAGCCTGTTTCATTCTGAAAACTCTCTCTTTCTTCCATTGTTAAATTTTTTTCCAACACTTTCGTTTTTTGTCTGTTCAATTTAAAACCTGCTACTTGACCAAATATTTCAATTAGTTCTAAAACTCTTTTAGTACTAGTGTCTGGCTGTTGCAAGGTCAATACTAGATCATCTGCAAATGCTCTTAATTTATAATGTCTAACTCCGACCTGAACTCCTTTAACCAACTGGTCCTTTCTGATCATGTTTAACAAAACCTCCAGGACTGATATAAAAAGTAAAGGGGATATTGGGCAACCTTGTCGTGTACCTTTTTCTATAGGTATTTCTTCTGTTACCACGTTATTTACAATTAATTTGGCTTTTTGTTGAGAATATATTGCACCTATACCGTTTTCAAAACCTTGACCTACCCCCATCCCTTGGAGATTCTTTTTCATAAAAGTCCAACAAATGTTGTCAAAGGCTTTCTCCGCATCCACAAAAATCAAAACTGCTTTCCTATTAATGTCAACGTCCAGCAGCTCCAAAATGTCTATAATGTTCCTCACATTGTCTGACATATGTCTACCTGGGAGAAAGCCTGTTTGGTCCTTATGAATCTCTTCTACCAACACTCTCTTCAATCTTTTTGCCAAAATGTCTGCAAAAATTTTGTAATCCACATTGAGTAAAGATATAGGGCGGTAGTTTTTAACTTGGTTCTTCTCAGTCTCTGTTTTCGGTATAAGTGAGATGAAAGCCTCTTTCCACGATTCAGGTGCCTTTTTCCCCTTCAAAATTTCATTGCAAACTTCCTTCAATGGTTGTATCAGCCATTCTTTCAGCATTTTGTAATATTTGGCCGTCAGGCCATCTGGTCCTGGTGATTTTCCCAGTTTCATATTTTGAATGGTACCCTCTATTTCTTGTTCTGTTATTTCCTCGTTTAAGATCCTTTTACTTTGTTCTGAGATTTTTGGTAAACCGTATTTTCTGATGAATTCTTCTATTTCTTGCTCGTTGGTTGGCCCTTGTGCATACAATTTCTTAAAAAAGCTTTGAAAACAATTGTTGATCTCGTTGGGTTTGTGGATAATCTTTCCATCCATTTCTAAACTTGTTACCGTATTCATTTTCTGCCTTTTTTTCAATTGCCATGACAGAAGTTTCCCACATTTATCCGCTGATTCAAAAGTTTTTTGTCTCATTTGCTTTATCTTCCATTCTATTTGTTGGTTCATGAGTTCCATATATTGCATCTGATGAAACTTTATTTCTCTCAAAATCTCATGAGACTTTGGTTTGGACCTCAACTTCTTCTCTCCTTCTTTTATTTTTTCTAAAATTTTTTCCTTCTTTTCATTTTGTTGCTTCCTCTTAATAGAATTTTGTTGAATTAGGAAACCTCGCATCACGGCTTTGCTTGCGTCCCAAATTATTCTTTTTTCCACATCTGTTTTCCTGTTGATCTCAAAATAATCTTTTAATGTTTTAAGGGCCTTCTTGTGGATCTCTTCGTCCTTAAATAGGGTGTCATTCATTCTCCATCTAAAGGAACCAGTAGTTGTTAGTTTCATCTCCATCTTAACCGCGTTGTGGTCGGAGCACGTTTTTGGGCAGATTTCTACTTTTTTTGTTCTTGACGCCAGACTGCTAGAAATCCAAATTTGGTCTATTCTTGTCCATGTCATTTTTGCTTCAGAGAAGAAAGTTCCCTCTCTCTCTAAAGGATTCTTCGTTCTCCAAATGTCAATCAAGTCCATTGTTTCAGTCATTTCAAAAAAGATCCTTGGTAGTCTCCCTTCTTTCGAGATCACTTGTCTCTGTGCTTTATCCATGTTTGTTGAGACAACTCCATTCATATCTCCCATCATTAGGATTTTATAATCTAAAAAGTCAACTAATGTCTCATGCAACTTCCTAAAGAATTCAGCCTTCCCTTCATTTGGGGCATAAACTCCCACAATTAATATCTTTTCTCCTTGAATTTGTATTTCAATTGCCAGGTATCTTCCTTGTTCATCTTTAAATATCAATTTTGGAGCCAACTTTTCCTTTGCATAGATCACCACACCTCTTTTCTTTACTTTATCTGATGAGATGAATTCTTGACCGAGTCTCTTATTTATTAATAATTTCCTGTGTATCCTGGCAATATGGGTTTCTTGCAAACATATTATGTCTAATTGTTCTTTCTTCAAAATGTGAAAAACCTGTCTTCTTTTCCGAGGAAGGTTCAAACCATTACAGTTCCAACTAAGGAGTTGCAGAGACATTTTGTATTTAGGTAGCTGTTCCTCCAACTGCTCCAAGCTTCTGCTCTTCCTCCGATGGTGGTAATGAAAGTCCAAATGACAAATTTGCTATATCGGGTGGTTCCCTCTCCTCCACGGTTCCTTTCTGCAAATCCTCCAGATACTTCTCTAGAAATAGTTCTTTGTCCTGAATTGTTTTTATTTTAATCTTCCTTCCATTGAAGTTAAAGGACAATCCTTGTGGAAATTCCCATCTGAATGGTATAGTATTTTTCTTCAGCAGGTCTACTAAACTCTTATAATATGTTCTCACCTCTAAAATGTATTTAGGAATGTCCTTAAAAATCTGTATCTGACAATTTTGGATCACCAGTGCCTTTTGGTAATGCAAATTCAATATTCTATCTCTTTCTTCTTTTGATCTCAATGTAATTAGGCAGTCCCTTGGTTTTTTGTCCTGCCTTCTACCCAGTCGAAAGGCCGATATTATCTCAAGTTCCTCATCTTCCTCCCATTCCTCCCGCCAAAAAGTTATGATGTTCTCTGTGAGAAATTTCACAAGGTTGTCCCCTTCCAATTCAGGCACCAATCTAAATTTTAAATTCTTCTCTTTACGTTGAAGTTCCAGTAAGGAGAGGGCTGCATCATGCTCATTCACTTTTTTAATAATAGGCCCAAATTTTTCCCTTGTCTCTTCAGCTGTTATTTTTGCACTTTCTGCAATCTTTCGTGTTTCTGAATTTTCCTGAATTAATCTATTTATAGAATCTGTGTTCGATGCAACACTAGCCGTATTCACATCCAACCTTGTTGTCAACTCTGTTAATTTTTTAGAATTCTCTGTCGAAAGTTTTGTCAATGCTTCCAGGGATTGATTTATTTTAAGTAGAGCCTGAGTCATAGGATCCATAGAAGCTGGTGTTTTTTCCTGCACAGCTGCAGTTCCTGATATAGAGGCCCTTTTCTTGTGAGATTGTTTTGCCTTCTGCCTTGTTACTATCTCTTCTGTAGGGGCACTCATATCCTCAAGGTCGTTTTCACAGAGTTGATTCCCAAGTGGAAAATCCCACTGTTACTTTTTCAAGTGCAACAGTTTCAGATAGAGCCCTCTAGAGGGAGCATTCAATTGTATCCAAATGGCAAAGATGGAAAAAAACAAAGAAGCAAGGGAGTATAACAGTAGCCAAAAGTTTCCAATGTCCAAATTATAAAGTCTCTATTTTTCTATGTGGCCAAAATACAGCAAAGTACATCTAAGGTCCGATAACTTTTTTGCAAACAAGTCCCCGCTTCTCAAAAGTTTGACAGTCCACGTCCCAGGTGTCTTGTTTGGGCAGCCCGACCCCAGGGGATTTGGCAATGGAAGGTCTTAATTTCCATTAATTTTCCAGCAGATTAACAACATTCCAGTCCCTTCCCCCCTTCTCCTGCCAGTCTGGGGGGAGATTTTAAGTCCGATGTCAGTTTGACAGCTTAAAAAAATTAGAAAGGTTCCCTTTAAGTGCAGCTTGATTTTCGTTGCTTTATTCCTTCTGCAGTTCCGGGGAGGCAGACTTCCTTAATTTTTGCCTTTCCCGTTTTCAGCCAAATTTATTTTTTAAAAGTCCCGTTGCTTTTCCAATCTTACTCACGGGTGTTGTGGTCAAATTCCAATTGCAGGAAGGAATCGGCGCTCTCCGCTCATGGCGACGCGGCTTCACTCCGCTAGCTGGGTGACGACTCTCAGCACCGCGCTTACCCCGATGCCGCTCAGAAGCCTTTAAAAAGGCTCCCTCACAGTACCGGGGGGCGCAAAGGGTGCCCACCGAATCTCCTTTGTTCACAGGCTCCGCGCCTGTGATTTTAGGGGTCCCCCGCTTGCCGTAGCGGGTGAGACCCGAACTAACGGAGCAGTCCTGCCTCGGAGCTCGAGGCTCGGACCGCCATTAAGCGCTGGCGCCGACCGGAAGTCCATTAAAGGCATTGTGTGTTAGCCACATCGGAGTGCAGTAGTACTCAGAAACACACCAGCAGGTGGAGTCTTCCCCTATAGTTACTGGAGGAATATGCTGTTCTGATGGCCCGTAAAACATTACACATGTAGCAATTTCCTTTTGGCAAAGGCATGCTGATTGTTAATAAACAGCAGTCATCTGCATAGCTCTTCCCCTTTCTTCTGTATTAGGTCTAAGGAGAAGAGAATGTACAAAAAAGATAATAATTGTAAGCCCACCAAAAAACACTTCCTTCGAAAATTACTGGAAGAACATTTGCTCCAGTTGACTGGAGAGGAATCCACTGCTGTACATTAAACAAAAATAATGTCCATTTTTAATCCTTGATCCTGTCTTCCAGGTTGTTAGCCGTGGCTAGCCACAGCAGTGATCAAATTATAGCTCCACCACCCATCCCCAGTCCCCCGTACCCTTTTCTGAAGGCCTTCTTGGCTATTATTTTTAGAAGGTAACAGATGAAAGGAGCACGATGGGGGGACGGGGACGGGGACGGGGACGGGAACATTTAAGCAGTGTGGAAATGTGATTTTCATTAAGAACCCCTCTACATTATCTGCTCTAACTTGAGCACTGGGTCATGGTTTTGTTTTTAAACAGCATATTCATGCAAAGTAGAGATTGTCATTAAATGCTGGCTATGTGTGTGTGTGTGTGTGTGTGTGTGAGAGAGAGAGAGAGAGAGAGAGAGAGAGACAGCAAGTGGGAGAGAGAGAAATGCAAAACAGGTAGAGCAGAACTCTGCCCAAACTCTTGCTTCCTTTGACTTACTCTGTGAAACTAATATATGCTGCTTGATCCAGGAGTACAGAGAAATGTATACGCAGCCATCTCTAGCACCTCAGAAATGTCTCCATTCACAAACAAGTACCCAGCAGTCTCTTCTGTTGGCATTTTCCCTATTCCCTTGCCAGGCTAAGAGAATCATTTATAATTGAAAGGATGCCTTAAAAGCATCACCATGAATATCTTCGCTCTTGGTGTACGCAGGGATGAAGAAAATAAGTTGTGAACATCCTCTGGCTTATTAATAATCTCTCTGTAGAGAATCAACCACCCATCTCCCCCAAGTTTACCTCATAAAAATTGCACCATTCCTGTGCGGGCAAGCTTTACGCTGCTTGGAAACTTTGATTTGGCAGCACACAAACTTCTGCGAACAGGATGTTTTCCTCTAGAAAATGGGAAGTGTTCAGCCAGCAATTCTGTATTGATTGAAATGCTGCCTTGCTATCAATTCCCACATGGACATACTGTGCTAACCTTTGAGCATCTTGGTGGGGTGAAGGGTTAGTACAGGCAATAATGTACAGCTCTCAGGCCGAACACACTGTGTCCTGAATTCAGCCTCTTGTTACAATCTTGGGATTCCTCCACTTTCATTGATGTGTGGGCAGACAGAGGCATCCAACAAAATAGTTCCATATGTGCAAAGATTTCCACCTGCACAACAGAACTCCCCCTCCTCTTCCCATGTGCTCGCCCCAAACCCTCCCCAAATCTGGTCCAGACAGTTGAGGGAACCACAGAACAGACAGGAGGAGCACAGAAAAAGGAGAGGGAGAAGTTTCATTGCACAACCAAGTATCCTTGAGCTAATGGAACAACTTTGTTTGATAGCACCCAGAGTGTTTGAAAGGTTCAGCAATTAGCAAATATGGAATTGCTGCAATATTCAGAAGCAAATATTGCTCACTTTTATATTTTTGAAAGGGAAACAGCCATGGTGTCCTAGTAACCTTTGGTGAACCTGAAAGCTCTTTTGCATACATCATGATCTAATTTAATTAGTGCTGGGAGAAAGCCCATGGAACAAAATGGACCTTTTTTCTTACTAGACATTTATAGGATTGCACTGATAGTTTGCATAAGACTTCATGTGCGCCATCTTAAGACTGCAAGAAGACTCATTCTCTCCTCCACCGCTTTTAAAAAAGTTTTATTTTATATTTGCTTAATGTCCAGCTGGATGAAGAATTGTGGGTGCAAAAGCTTGTTCACTACACTCTGTCCTTGTCATAGGTCCTAAGGAAAGTATTATACCACTGTTACTTTTTTTTACCACGGCTATCTGTATATATATATATTTTTGCATTGATTATGATTACCACCATATCTTCGCATGATTTTCTGGGACTGTATTATGACATTAAATATATGGGGCCCTCCAAGTGTCCCTATTTTCCAGGGAGAGTCCCAGATTTACAGAAGCCGTCCTCGTTTCTGACTTGATCCTGGAACATCCCACATTTCCTTAGGACATCCATATTTTCATCGGATAAATGCTGGCAGGTATGGTTATGCAACCCCTGAGGCCAAGGAGATAAGTAACTATATAATCTTTAGAAGACAATTGCAGTCCAGTATAGGGAAGATTTTTTTTTTAATATAAAATAATAATAATAAATGTTTTATTAGGTTTATGTATATGTTGGAAGCTGCCAAGAATGGCTAGGGGAACCCTTTTAGATGGGCGGAGCTATAAATAAAATTATTATTATTATGGAATAGGATGTCCCTATTTTTATCAGAGAAATGTTGAAAAGTATGAAGTAACAAGAGGATTTTGTACATTTGAACAAATTTATAAGTACTTATAAGTGATTAGACCATGATTATTTCTCTTGCCAACAACACACAGTCCTTCCTGTTTCATCTGCAGGTGTTGTCCGAATTCTTTCTCCCAAGCAAATGGATCTTTCACTTCCTTCATAGAAGCTGCGCAATCAGCATTCCAACCACTTTCTGGAAATGGCCAGGAAATAAGAGTGGAGCCACCGAAGTACAGTGCCCCCAGTCCTCACATTCCTGGGGTGCTCTGGAAAGATACCAAGGATCAAAAGCTACTGAAAGATTGAGGGGAAACAAGTAGGGTCACACGCTCCCCATCTTTCTCCTGATAAATGTCACCAACAAGGCTAACAAAGGCAGTTTCAGTATTATGACCAGGTCTGAGGCCTGACTGGAAGGGACCCAAGTAATCAGCTTCCTCCAAGCATGTCTGAAGCTGGTCCACTACCACCTTCTCAAGCATTCTGCCCCCAAAGGGGATATTCGACAATTGGCATTAGTTGTTTAACACTTCTGGATCCAGGGAGACCTTAAGGAAGGGCGCACACCACAGTCTCCTCCAGGAAAGCATTCATCACACCCTGGACCCTCCCTGTCAACCTCCTACAGCTAGTTCTAAGCAGCCAAGATGGGCAAAGGTGGATTGAACAAGCCATTCAGAACATGCAATTGGGCAAATCTCCAGGGCCAGATGGGCTCACCTCCAAGTACTATAAGACATTGAAAGACTATTTGATACAACCATTGTTGGAGGTTAGCAACAAAATTTTGGAGGGGAAGAAGGCGCCGGAATCATGGAAAGAAGCGTTTATCACATTGATACCAAAATTGGAAACTGAAAAGACTCAACTTAAGAACTACCGCCCCATTTCCCTTCTAAATGTGGATTACAAAATATTTGCAGACATTTTAGCACGTAGATTTAAAAAAGTTTTGAATCAGGTAATTCACAAGGATCAGGCAGGCTTTCTCCCGGGCAGACATTTGTTTGCTAATACAAGGAACATTATTGATATTTTGGAACTTTTGCAAACAAATATCAATACAAAAGCAGTGTTAATTTTTATAGATGCGGAGAAGGCCTTTGATAATATTTCTTGGAAATTTATGAAGGGAAACTTGGAAGGGATGGGAGTGGGACGGGGTTTTGGAAATGGGATAGACGCAATTTATTCAGAACAAAAGGCCAAACTGATAGTTAACAATGTGATTACAGAAGAGTTCAAAATTGAAAAAGGAACACGACAAGGCTGTCCTATTTCCCCATTGTTATTTATTTCGGTCCTGGAGGTGCTCTTGAACATGATTAGAGGGGACCGGCTGGTTGAAGGAATTCAGGTCGGAGCGAAGCAATATAAACTTAAAGCGTTTGCAGATGACTTAGTTTTGACCCTACAGGAGCCAGAATCTAGTACGAAAAAAGTATTACAACTGATTCAAGAGTTTGGTTGGGTAGCGGGATTTAAACTAAACAAGCAGAAAACTAAGGTATTGGGAAAAAATTTGACAGTTACAGAGTCAGAACGGTTTCAGAAAGAGACAGAGTTAAATGTGGTTAAAAAAGTAAAATACCTAGGGGTAAACATAACAGCATAAAATCTGAGTCTATTTAAAGATAATTATGAGAAATGCTGGGCAGAAATTAAGAGAGACTTAGAAAGTTGGGCAAGATTGAAACTTTCCTTGTTAGGCCGAATCGCTGCTGTAAAGATGAATGTATTGCCCAAAATGCTCTTTTTATTTCAAACATTACAGATTGTGGACAAAACAGAGTGTTTCCGGAAGTGGCAGAGAGACATTTCCAAATTTGTCTGGCAGGGCAAAAAGCCCAGAATTAAGTTTAAGATATTAACTGACGCGAAAGAAAGAGGGGGCTTTGCCCTGCTAGACTTAAGGCTGTATTATGAATCAGCAGCTTTCTGCTGGTTGAAAGATTGGCTGCTCCTCGAGGACACTGATGTATTAGATTTGGAAGGTTTTGACAATGCATTTGGTTGGCATGCATATTTATGGTATGACAAGGTCAAGATTAATAAGAATTTCAAGAACCATATTGTCAGAAAAGCAGTGTTTAATGTCTGGACAAAATACAAAGACTTATTGGAAACCAAAACTCCAAGGTGGCTTTCACCATTGGAAGCTAAGGCCCGGAAAAGACTCAATATGGAGGCCAAATGGCCGAAGTATTGGGAAATATTAGAAAAAGACGGAGACAACTGGAAATTGCAGAGTCAGGAGAAAATGAAAGACAAAGTGCGAGATTGGTTACACTATGCTCAGATTAAAGAAGTTTTTAAACTTGACAAAAAATTAGGATTCCAGGTGGAAAAATCGAAGTTAGAAACGGAACTGTTAGAGCCTAAGACTAAGGTACTTTCAAGAATGTATAACTTGCTGTTAAAATGGAATACATAAGATGAAACGGTTAAATCGGCTATGATAAAGTGGGCACAGGATATTGGGTATAATATTATGTTTGAGGACTGGGAAAAGTTGTGGACTACTGGGCTGAATTTCACTGCATGTAATGCTTTGAAAGAAAATGTAATGAAAATGATATATAGATGGTACATGACCCCAGTCAAACTTGCAAAAATATACCACTTGTCTGATAATAAATGTTGGAAATATAAGGAAAATGAAGGAATGTTCTTTCACCTTTGGTGGACTTGCCCTAGAGTGAAGGCTTTCTGGGAAATGATATATAATGAGCTGAAAAAGGTATTTAAGTATACCTTCCTTAAGAAACCAGAGGCCTTCCTTTTGGGTATTGTTGGCCAAGGGGTGTTAAAGAAGGATCGAACATTTTTTATGTATGCAACAACAGCAGCAAGGATACTCGTTGCCAAGCATTGGAAAACTCAAGATCTACCCACACTGGAAGAATGGCAGATGCAACTGATAGACTATATGGAACTGGCCGAGATGACGGGCAGAATCCGAGACCTGGGAGAGGAGACGGTGGAAGAAGATTGGAGAAAATTTAAGATTTATTTGCAGAAATATTGTAAATTGTATGAATGTTAAGCAGGATGTTTGATCATAAACAATTTGGCACCATCGAAACAGATGAAGTGAATTATGAAGATAAGTTAAATTTATGAAAAAATCAAACTTTTAGATAACTATTAGGCTAAGTTTAATGTATTAAAGAGTGAAATAAACATATCTAAAATTTAAGATATAACATTGGAAAAATTGATTGCAGGGTGAGGATAAGGCGATAAATTGCTGGTTTAATTTTTATAAATTTGGAACGCAGGAGCGGGAGATGTGAGGAAGTCCAAAGAGGACAAGAAAATATGTTATGATATGTGATATTTTTGTATGTTTTGTTTTGTGTGTTGTAATTAAAAAATCCTTAATAAATATTATATATATATAAAAAAAAGATGGGCAAAGGTGGTTGTCTAAACCTCTTCAAACAGCTTGTCCATATCCTCAGACTGCAACGATCATGACACTTTAAAACCACCAAAAGAAATTTAAGTGTAGCATTTTGGAGAGGTTAGAAGAAAAGAAAACTGCTAATCAGCAGAGCACCTTAGCCCATGTGAAAGTTGCTGGAACAAGCCTAGTTTATTCCATTAGTTTAGGTATGGGGTGAGTGGGAAGGTTCTTATAACAATCTATCAGGAGGTTAATTTAATTTCTATGTTGTAGATGTTCACAACGGTCTGCCGCTTTTGTTCTAAATTTCAAAATGCATTTAATCTGATGCGTCTGACATCATGTAATTTAATTTTAAAGAACTCCTCCTGAGATATATACCAGCATCTGGTCATTTCCCAGTAGCTCAACAGGCATTTACTGTTAAGGGCATTGTAGTTGCTAAAAGAACTATTTTAGAACACTTGGAATCTGCTTCCTCTCCAATCAATATGCAGTATGCACAATTAGCAATTTCATTTACGAATGGAATAAAGGCATACAAAGGGAGAAGGAAACTCGAGACTTTTTTGGACGTGGGCCTTCCCACCCAAATTATGCTGGCCAAATCAATGGGCTATTGGATTTCAAAAAAAGAGAGACTTGGATGCTTATTTTAGCTATGCTTTAATACATTTCTTTTCACATACTGAAATTACCTAGAAATAATAAAAATAAAAGAACTTGGTCTCATTTTACATGCCATTGCAGAACACATATAAGTGAAATAATGGGGGAAACCCTTTGGAAGAATACATCAGCGTGCAACATAAAAAAAGAACACCAACTAATAAAGGCGCTTGAAGGGTGCTATGATTCATCTTTAATATGTAAATTGTGATTATGTTTTTTCCGGCATTTGTTTTCTATGCCTCATAATTGCACACACATATTAAATAATGTCGCCATACCATTCTCCGCTTAATGAGGGGTATTTATTATTATAAACGGAACCAATGAAAATTGGATGTGTTGGAGGCAAAGCAAGGATTAGAATGGATTTTGCCTCCCATCAAGTCAGTCTCTCAGCCTTATAATAACTACATCTGAATTACTCAGCTATAACTTCCAGAAAGATATGATGTCATAATCAATATAGACCGATCCATAACGAGGGCTTTGCTAGTGCAACAGGGGTACTCTCCTGCCTTAATAATTTCCTGCCTTAAGTGCTCTCATAGCAGCTTCCTTTTCTTTTCCCCCTTCATAAATTAAGCCTAGAGAAGTAACAGAATCTGACAGAAGAACTGCTGGGAAAGGGTTTATAGAGGTGGGTGCACTCAAATTGCACATAAAGTGGGACATACTGAAATATTCAACCTCATGGGTAACCCAACCTATAAGGTATGTGAGAGCCTAGAAGTGTACAGTTTAATTCAAAGGGAAGGAGAGGGGGAGCGAGAGAGCGAGACAGAGGAGTAAAAAGCAGAGAGCGTGTGTCTTATTTCTTGCCATAGAAATGTCACTGCTCCCTTTCTGACAGCTGTGCGGTTCTCAAAATCTGCCTGACTCACTCTGAAATTATTTCCCAGTGCCACAATGTTTTTTTAAGCGTCGAAATCACCTTTTTAAAAAGTTGATGAATGCAAACCTGACATTCTGCGCAAATGTCCTTGCAAGGACACCTGAGACTACTTGCCAGGCTATCATGTTTATCAGCTGAGACCAAACCGTCTGAGGGAGGTGGGGGCACATTTGTGAGAAGCTTGTCAATTCTTGGGGCAGAGCTGACAACTGACATCTTACGAGGGAACCCGATTTTTGCTTTCTGACAGAGGAACAGCTTTTGTCCTTTTAAGAACCCCCAGGAAGTTGGAAGGTGCAAAGTGCAGTTTCTGATGTCACATCGTGATGGTGGGTGGTGGAGATGGAAAGGCCCCTGCTCTTGCTAAATGCTTACCCAGGCATAGGCAAACTTCGGTCCTCCAGATGTTTTGGAACTACAATTCCCACCATCCCTAGCTAACAGGACCAGTGGTCAGGGATGATGGGGGTTGTAGTCTCAAAACATCTGGAACGCCAGAGTTTGCCTATGCCTGTGCTTACCTGTTTCAGATAACGTAAAGAGACAGAAACTATGTTAGACTGTGGCTACATCTTTGAGGTTCATGAGAGCTTCACTGCCAACATCCATCCCATGAGAACCAACCAAACTTCATCATTATATCTGCAGATGAGACCCATTTGCAATGGTTTTTGCATGGCAATGCAACAGTTGTTTCAAATGGCAGGGCTTTATGGCTGCTTTTCCATTCTGAACAGACTGCCCTTGACAAGCATGTTCAAGAAAAGATAAGGATTAGGAAGGAGTTGATTGGTTTTTGCCCTCACAAAAATTACCTTTCCTGTTCAGGGAAATCTATATTCTCCCTCTTCATGATGGCAGATAAACCTGAGAGCAGCTAAGGTTACCTCTTGACCCTGCCCTCCTTTATTCTTCCCAGTTTCCCTTTTCTTTTAATTATATAGTCTTTGCCCTAGTCAACGAGCAGTTTTAAATGTGCAATCTTTCTAAGTGTGATAAATGCACAAGTGAACAAATGCATGCGGATTATTCTGTCTGGAAGAGGTACAGCTGACCTGCAGTTAAAACAACTTTGGGAGCCAACTTCAAGAGCAAAGTTCTTGTGCTCCATATATACTGCTGCAACTAAATTCTCCATTACCTAAACAGGTTTTATTTAAGGGAGGGGGCTCATGGATGATATATGCTACAACAATGAACTACGGTTAACCTAAACCAGGCATATGCAAACTTGGCCCTCCAGATGTTTTGAGACTACAATTCCCATCATCCCTGACCACTGGTCCTGTTAGCTAGGGATCATGAGAGTTGTAGTCCCAAAACATCTGGAGGGCCGAGTTTGCATATGTCTGACCTAAACTATTGAGAGTAATCACATGCACATTTGTGTTGCATACCTCCCAACATTCCTCAGATGAAAATAGGGACATTTCTCACTCCCCACAACTGACCCTCCTCGGCCCCCCATTTTTGGCCCATCCGCTACCACAGAGCATTTCCACCACTGCAACACAAATCGAACACAGCACACACGCCCTCCACGGTCCAGGGAAAAACCCCTTAATCCTAATTTTATTTTACTTCATTCTTTGGTAGATTTACTGAACGAAAAGCAATTAATAAGTTTCAGAAAGGGGCAAGATGTGGAGGCACAAAGCACTTCTTAGAGAAATCAAGACTCCTTGCGCTTCGCTCCACTCCCCCCCCCTTCCCACCCAAGGTGGCCTCTGCCTGCCCCTCAGAGCCAGTGTGTCACATTGGGTTGGGCCTTGATGGTAGCAGCCTCTCCTTCTCTTCACCCGTTCTCCGCTACAAGCTGCCCAACAGTGGAGGCCAACAGTGGCAGCCATGGAAAGGCCACGGGATGTTCCCTCACAGCTGTCACTGCCACTGCTGGCCCTGCTCAAGATAAGCAGTGGCTCATCCTTCTCCCCGAGTTCGGTGGCAGCAGTGCTGACAGGGAAATCAGGGACATTGCAGGTTCAAATCAGGAGCCAGGATGGCTTTTGGTAATTCCAGGACCGTCCCTGGAAAATAGGGACACTTGGAGGGTATGTTGCTGTGTTTTGATAGCAGTTTGTATCATATAAGGTGTGCTCTGCTTCACCTCTTTAAAGCCAGAGCAGAAAACATGTGCCGGGAATATCACTTAAGTAATTATCTTTGCAGCACTTATAAGGCATGAAAGAATGGGAATTAAACTCCCCTGGCAGATTAAAAATAGAAGGCTGCTTTGAACCTCTGAACCTCCTATAACACAATCAAACTTACTGCCAAAAATCCTCCGAAAGGTGCCACATGAGCAAGTGAAGATTAAAACTACAAAACTGTTTGTATGAAAAGCAAAACACGTACCTATCGGGCTTTGCGCCAATTCCGTTCCCTGCCCAAAGTTGAATGTTTCCATTATTGCAGTACAGTGAAAGGCAATATTTATTTGTGTCTGAAAACTTTACCCCACCCCACTAAACAAAGATTTTTTTTTGACGGTGGCCATATTGCAACAGACTTTACATTTGCTCATGTGGTTGTGAGATTAGAAAACTCAGCCTTGGACACAGTGGCCTTAGTCTGCCATCTGCCCATGGAAGTTGGTGGAAAATAACACTGAGCAAATGAATCTTGGCAGGGAGTGCATATTCTCTCACCGAGTTTTCACCTTCACCTCCATAATTTAATTATGTACATAATGCATAGTGATAAGGGAAGAAATGAGTTCACGGTTAAAGGTGAACCTCCCTAATTTGCACCTTCCAAAAAAATAAAAATAAAAAATACATAAACCAAAACACTACCGTCCTTTGAAACTCATGAATTTTGCAAGGCACTTCTCCAGTCGAGTAATGTTACACAAATGCACATGCTGAGGCAAAGTGTGCATAAAAATGCATATGTTAGCAACCCCAGCATAACAAAAATGCATTATATTAAGGAAATTGCTTTGCAAAAATGTGTATAATAGGCAAAAATGCATACAAGCACGGGTACATTCATTCCAAAATCCTGGCTGGATCTACACACACCAAAAAAGCATTGTAAACCTCAAAGTGGGAAATCATGTTGGTGGAAGACGGACCTCCACAGCACCATCTGGTGTCACAGTGTTGTAACACGTATAAAACACTTTTTCTTTACTAATGTAGCTGAGTTTTTCACAATTAATTTTCATGAGGACTTAAAATAAAAAGAGGAAACTGATGCAGAAACACCAGTTTTTAAAGAGTGGAAAAACGGGGAACTGAAAGAAGCAGAAATTGACAGATTTGCCCATCCCTGGTAATAAAAAGCATATGTTTATGCATTTATACATAGAATCATAGAGGTGGAAGAGACCCTGAGGATCATCTAGTCCAGGCATAGGCAAACTTGGCCCGCCAGATGTTTTGGGACTACAACTCCCGTCATCCCTAGCTAACAGGACCAGTGGTCAGGGATGATGGGAATTGTAGTCCCAAAACATCTGGAGGGCCAAGTTTGCCTATGCCTGATCTAGTCCGATCCCTTGCAATGCAGGAATATGTAGCTGTCCCATCAAACCTGCATATATACATACATATACACATGCAACCAAGGAGGAGCAAGAGGCAAAGGAAGTCAACAGAAAAGCCTGCTTCATGTCCTAATCACTCACGGATTAGAAGGGACAGAGTAGGCAGGGCTTTTTTCCAGCTGGAAATCAGTTCTGGCTCCTCTAAGGTGGACACCGTTGCCATTCAATGAGGATGGTGCTCATGGTGAGTTCTGTCACCTTTTTGTAGAAAATACCACTGAGAGTAGGCCTTCTGTGGGATCTGGAAACCTGATTGTGCATGCTTCCAGGTCCCCTAGAAGTCTATGCATGCTGGCCTCCTCAGCCCAGAAAGCCATGCTCAATATGTGGGCATTGGGAAATGGGGAGCTGCACAATGCTGGGGACTGGCTGGTGCCATAGTCCAGTGCTTCCCTTTCCAGTGTCAGACCCTCCTTTCCATAATAAACACATGACAGGAACTAGAGACAGTGTTATGTACTGAGTTGAATAGGAAACAAAATGCAGCAGTCTGATTGGTCCTAGAACAATAGGATTCAGAATGCAGCAGTCTGATTGGTCCGCAGGAGCCACCCAATCCGCTCCAGGTGGAAGTGAATCCGCAACGTGATTGGCCTACAGGAGAATCCCGGAATTAGCCAATCACATGGGGCCCATTGTGTAAATAATGTATATAAAGCAGAGAGTTTGGGGAAACTTCCATTCCTCGCTACTATGAGCTAAATAAAGAGCATGAAATCCACACGTGACTCTGAGTATATTTCAGAGAGGAGAGACAATGTAAAGGGAGTAAGGTAAAAAGCACTCTGCATGTGAGCAAACTTAAGGAATGGTGTAGGATAGGTGACCTTTGTGTAAGTTATTGTGTGTTTGGTGGGGGGGCTGTTTCCATCAGTTTATTCATTTGAGAGGGACCTGTGTGTACCTGTAGCCCCTATCCAGGACCAGGCCTTAGTCTTTCTGATTTTGCTCTCTCTTGTACATGCCCAAGTTTGCTTGTGTATCCTCAAAAAGTATCATGGGGCAGGCAAACAAAAATACAAAATTCCCTGATGATTAAATTCAGGCGCCTTCTTCATCATCAGTTAAGCTTCTCTTCAAGCACAACCTTTCTATTTAAAACTAGGATCCCCGTGAGGTCCCACACATTTAAATATGCAACCAACAATTTTAGAGCACAACTCACAGGCAGACAGAATGTGAGGAAGGCTCTCAGTATGGTGGCATTTGATGCGTAACTAGCACAGCAATCTCCCAAAATAAACCGCTTTAGGATCAGTTTTATGACAGGTCAGATTCTCAGCTCAAACCAAACGTTTGTCTTTTTAAAAACCCTTTTAAGTAAAATTGACACATCTCAATTTGGGACAGACAAGGCAATTACAACTTTCTTGGACAAATCCAGTAAGCCGAGGGAGATATTTCAATGACGCTCTGTGGTAAATGATACGCATCCAAGGTGGGGGGGGGGGGATGTGAGAGAAGGACTCATATAACACGGATGCTGAACAGCTTATAGCACATACCCAGGGTGAAAAAATAAATCACTTCTTTTATTTTCAGCTTTCATTATTCATCGGGTCTTATTCCTTTCCCCCTTTAACACAACTATTTTTAAAACTTGTGGAAAACAAAACAAAGAATGGATATGGGGCGATCTGTTCCATCTGCCTGGATGAGCAGGGAACTAAATGAATACCATAGGACACCTGGTGTTTCCATACCATATTCAACACTAACATTTCTAACTTCCCCCAATTATATATCAGGTTGTTATGACCCCAGATGACCCTAAAGCCACAGTATCTTGTAAACTTTAGCAACTTTAGCTCTTTGGACAGAGATAGCCTGTCACACTCTGGTAACAACTAGCCTACCTAGACTTTAAAAAAAACAACCAAAACTGTACATTTTTAAAAAACCATTGGTTTTATTTTTATTTTTTTGTTTTTATTGAAATCCTTCATGGATATTTTATAGCATTTTATGCAAACTACTTAGAGACTTTTTAATGGAATGACATTTTGCTAAATCAATCAATCATTCAATCTACAAGTGGGCCAAAGGTTTGCAAAAACAAACTTTTCCAATGTGTGTGAGCATGACTGTATGCGTGTGCAAAAGATTTCGAACCTTTGAATTCGGAGGCAATTTCAAGGGTGGGGACTAAATTTTTCAGATAGCTGGGTGTATGTTGACTACGGCTGTGAGCAAAGGTGGCTCCCCCAACAACATCATCTGTGAAGATGAAGATGATGAATATGTAAACCACTTCTGAACTTCACTCAGTTACAGTTATGGTTACAGCTATGGTTGTTGCTTTCCTACTTTGATTGATTTGTGTACCTTGTTGACTTTTTGCAGTTGTATTTTTGAAAATTAATAAACATATAGTAAAACTAATGTACACACCTGGAATAATGTCATCGCAGGTGGCATCCAAAGTACATTTTTCAGCCGTTGTATTTTTAATGAGGAAAAGGAGATAGCCGCCATCTTTGCTTTTATCACATGTATCTAAAGTATTCAAGGTATTACCGAAAGTGCATAAAAGCCCTTAAAACACCCTAGGAGCCAGTTACCTGAAGGATCACCTTGTCTCTTATACACTGGCCAGATTGCTGTGATCACCTGGAGAAGTCCTCTGTCTCACACTTATTTTACGCTGTCTTGTTTTCCATGGAAGCCAAGGCTCTCAGCAAACTGGCACCAGCAATTTGGAACACTCTTCCTATTAAATTCCAGCAGGCGCTGCTAATTCTGATATTTCATCACCTACTGAAAAACATTTTTGTTTCTCCAAGCATTTTTAGGGAATTAATTTGATTCAGTGCTAGTCATTTGTTCTGTGTTTTATAGCTTTATGGTGTTTTAATGATTTTATTGTACACTGCCTTTTTTAATGCTTTGCTGGCCTTTAAATATCCCCCACCCCACCACCCCAACTGATGACCTGTCTTCCCAATTCACCACCACCAAATGGCATAGTAAAATTGGGAATGAATACTTTGTTGCGGCCTTAAACTAACATCCCTGTTAAAGAGTGCTGCAAAGTGTTGTATGCAAGGCTGCCTTTGAAGAATATCTGGAAACTTCAATTAGGTCAAAATACAGCCAGTTTTGCAAGGGACGCAGGTGGCGCTGTGGGTTAAAGCCTCAGCGCCTAGGACTTGCCGATCGAAAGGTCGGCGGTTCGAATCCCTGCGGCGGGGTGCGCTCCCGCTGCTCGGTCCCAGCGCCTGCCAACCTAGCAGTTCGAAAGCACCTCCGGGTGCAAGTAGATAAATAGGGACCGCTTACCAGCGGGAAGGTAAACGGCGTTTCCGTGTGCGGCTCTGGCTCGCCAGAGCAGCGATGTCACGCTGGCCACGTGACCCGGAAGTGTCTCCGGACAGCGCTGGCCCCTGGCCTCTTAAGTGAGATGGGCG
Source organism: Podarcis cretensis (assembly GCF_951804945.1). Taxonomy (NCBI): domain Eukaryota; kingdom Metazoa; phylum Chordata; class Lepidosauria; order Squamata; family Lacertidae; genus Podarcis; species Podarcis cretensis. Next base: position 112,584,542 of record NC_137170.1, on the reverse strand, counting down.
CACAACCCCAGAGTCTGTCAAGACTGGCCCGTACGGGCAGGGGTACCTTTACCTTTACCTTTACAGCCAGTTTTTGGGATAATAATGCAATATGTGTAAGGTTGGTGCGGTTTCTCTACTTAGGTTTTGAAAACCTTTGTTTGTGACATTTATTTATGTCTTGAATATGGTTTTTATGTTTTTTGTGGTATTTACTATTTTTTTTTAATAAAAAGAAATGCAAAATACAAATGCAGTCACTAGACAATTGACTTCAACAGTCTGGAAAGAAAATATATTGGTGTTTTAAAACCAACTAACTGGCTCCTGGTCTGTTTTATAGCACAATTCAAATCATAACAATTAGAGCTCTCTACAGATTGGCATTTGAATATCTAAAGCACTGACTTCTTGTCACATGAATTGGCCCATGTCAAGAGACATGGAGACATCATGGAGAGAGTGGTCAGATGAGCAGCAGGTGTGGGAGGAGATTGGGGAGTTGGAGGAGCCTGATGCAGAGGAAAGCCCTAGAGGAATGCTGGGAGGGCCCTTATGGCTTGGGAAGCAGAGAATTGGATTTGGGGACAGGGCTAAGCAGAAGAGTGACCCACCTCTGGGCCATCAGATACCATTAGCATAACATAAGTATGGTGGCCTTGGTGTTTGCCCGTGGCTTTCAGGGAGGAGGCATCTAAGGGTAGATCTGGATTCAAGTTGTCCCATTGCCTCCATCTCTATCTCCAAGGATGCAGAGATGACTGCACCAGCAGGAACAGACAGTGCAAACTTTTTGTACTCATAAGGATGCCTACTTGCTTGCCTGGTGCTGAGACTAGGGGGAATGTCAAGTGTTGAAACAAATAATAATAATAATAATAATAATAATAATAATAATAATAATAATACAGTCATACCTCATGTTACGTTTGCTTCAGGTTGCGCATTTTCAGGTTGCGTCCTGCTGCGACCCGGAAGTACCTGAAAGGGTTACTTCCGGGTTTCGCCGCTCACACATGTGCAGACACGCAAAATGACATCACACGCATGCGCAGAAGCGGCAAATTGCGACCATGCATGTGAAGATGCGGGTTGCGTTCTTTTCAGGTTGCGAACGGGCCTCCGGAATGGATCCCATTCGCAACCAGAGGTACCACTGTAATAATAAATTTTTATTTGTACCCCGCCCTCCCTAGCAAGAGCTGGGCTCAGAGTGGCTAACATCATATAAATAATACAATAGGCATAGAAAAAAGCAATCAATCGATTAAAATGCATCCTAAAATTAATTCAAATAAATTAAAGTTAAAGTTAAAACTGAACTGATGACAATCTGCAGGTTAAAACTGAAAGTGGCTAATACTCACCAGGACCAACTATTTCCACTGATACTATAAAGACCTGTGAGTGGTAAGTTTACACCTAGCCATATATTGTAGAGCTCTGCCATGCCTTAGGAATGTGTAGCCTGCAGCCAAGCCTTTGTTGGGACAGTGTACTGATTTTTCCAACAGAGCCTTTCATCACAAACTGATAGTTTGCAGAGGGCTTTAAAAATTACTCAGAGAGTTGCATACAGGCCCAGAACCACACATTGCCCACCTCTGATGTATGGGTTGAGATTATCATGGCTGCAACCCTTTGACCCTGCAGTTATTGTGCATTCTCACAGCTCACTGCAGAAAAGCAATGGCAGGTTTTCCAATTCACAGGTCCCCACCACCCCCATTAAGCACTAAAGCAAGGTTTGTATCTAATGTAGCACTGAGTAACCATCCTGCCAGTGTAAGGATTTGTGTTTGTGCAGCAGGATGTCCACTGTCCTCTGCTTGCACATGCCCCATTTGCTCTGGAAGGTTAGGGGAACACCTAGAACAGATTTAGGTAGTGCACAGAGGGAGGAAGAAGGAAAGTCCTGTTTCAAAAGTGTAAATTCTTGGAGTTTCTCAGCACTACATTGGAAACTGTTTTCCTGTTTGTCCCTTTCCTGGATCTATTCAAAATAGTCAGGAACTACTTGTTTGTCTAATTTTAGCATCCTCCAAAGTACACATACCTTTTCATCCCTGGCTAATTTGACATTAAGTGTTTAAGTGATAAGGAGGGAAGAAAACAACATAACTTGTTTGAATGTCAGACATCGAATGATGCCAAGGCACTGCTTGATTAAACCGAAAGCTGCAGATAGACTCGCAGCCCAAAATAATCTGCCCCAGGATGAACTTGAATCTGTATCTTCAGTGCAATCCTGAGGCAGCAGTCTTGAAGTTGGTTAGGACCTCAGCTGGCCTTAGAAGTTCAGAAGTAAAGATGAACCTCAGATATAAGATGGATGGTCAACAATGCTAAATTTTGGGGGGCTGGAGATGGAGATGGTGGTGGCAAAGAGATAAGTGCCTACTAGACAATGTGGGAACATAACTTGAAAGATATTGGGAGAGTAAGAAGAACCTAAATGAGAGGTATGTGAAAGAACTATTAGAAAAAGAAGTGGGCAACTTAATGTTAGAAGCTTGTGGTAGGTGTGGCCTGCACATATTCATTCATGTGCACATAGTCTCTCTCTCTCTCTCTCTCTCTCTCACACACACACACACACACACACTCTCCCTCACACACACTTAAAAATGGGGAGAGTGCAATCCTCACTCTCCCATACCCTCCAATAAGGACATCTGTAATTATTATTCAATAATAATAATAATAATAATAATAATAATAATAATAATATTTATACCCTGCCCATCTGACTGGGTTGCCCCAGTCACTCTGAGCAGCTTCCAGCATACATAAAAACATAATAAAACATTAAGCATTTAAAAAAACATTCCTATACAGGGCTGCTTACTTAGCTCCTTGGCTCGTGGGTCACATAACTCTATACCCTCCAACATTTCTCCGATGAAAATAAGGACATTCTAAGGAAAAGCAGGATATTTCAGGATCAAATCAGAAACCAGGATGGCTTCTATAAATCCAGGGCTGTCCCTGGAAAACAGGGACACCTTGAGGGTCCGATCTCAAAAGCTCTCCTTGCTGAAACAGAGAAGGCTGGACCACTCCCTACTTCAGCAGGGAGAGAAAGCACTTTCAAAATGCTGGTAGTGCTGGTGCAAGGAGTTATCTCCCCTGCTGAAGGTTATTCTGCCACAACCAATACTTTACCTTCCTGTTTATTTCCATCATCCTGGTTTGAAAAATTCAATTTCAGGCCAGAATATCAGTGCAAAATATCAAGAAATGGAAAAGTTGTTAGATCAGTTGTCTTGAGCTATGCTTATGGTGAAAAAGAAGGACTAATTGCACAGTTGCACAGCCATTTTTCTGCAGTCGTTGCACGTTGACTGTGCCATTTTGGGCTGAGCTGGCTGTGTGTGTGAGCATACTAACGCCATACGCTGAAGTCGGCGTAGATATGATTTTGGAATAAAAAACAGATACCGGTAATTCTTTTGGGAAGTTGTGTTGAATGCTAGGTTCAACAAGCAATAACTTCAGGTTTAATTAAACTTTGAAGTCCAAGTGGAATGTTCTTGGGGGTAAGGGAGGTAGGGAAAAGCAACCCAATGCCTATTAATACCACAAACATTTCAGTCAGAATCCCTAGATCTTCACCACAGTGCTAATTGTAAAGCACTAAGCTGTTGGTTTATATTGGCGATAGAGGGACATGCCTCTTTATTTTCAGCATGTCTATTTTTATAAAGATTGCAGCTTGGTAATGGTCCTTAAATACATGCTGGAGTAATGGGGTAGGCTGCATGAGGATTGCTTCTGAATACCTTGTGAACTTATTAGCCAACATGGCACAATTAGGGGCGGTGATCTCACTGAAGGAACAAGTCATGTGTAATCTAATACCCTATCGTATTAGCTCACCATTGAAATAAATAATTAGGAGGCAAAAGAACCAAAAACAAAGCACCTACCTAGCATGAAATACTTGGGAGTATTACTAGCCTATCTTTCCAACAAGAGTTCATACCAGCGCAATAATTACTGTTGTGACAATGTAACCAGAAACAAATTAACACTAACCATATATGACATTTGAAAAGTTATTGTACTCAGTGCTGTATAAAACTTCTGCTAGTTTCAGTGCTAGTTTCTAAGATCTGTTCAAAACTTTTCAGACATCATACACACTATTCAAAAGCAAGCAAAAAAGATAAACTGTTCAAACGATCTGTATTTCTTATTCTTAATTACTAGTTTTGCTTCTAGGCCCTCTTCTGTGTTCTTGCCTTAAGTTGTTGAATGCATGAAGTGAGGTCTGCTCACACAACGAGACCCCCCCCCATCTCACCCACCTGCATACCCCCACAACTCTTAAATCTGCTCCGGGCGTTGGGGACACCCCAAGAACAGGCTCAGGGGAACACAAGGGGAGGGCCTCATTTCCCACCACACTGAATTCCTCTTGCATTGAATTCCACCCGGTGATTTTAAACATCCATGGCAATTTCAGTTCTCACTTCAATCCTACATTTGCACAGTGTCATAAATGCTACCTTTAGATGGTGTGCTATCTCTTTACAACAAAACCTTTGTGCCCTCCAGATGTTTTGGACGTCCCCTCCTGTCAGACCCAGACAGCAAAGGTCAGAGAATTGTGCTTCAAAACATGTGGAATGCATCAGGTTCAGGAAAGCTGTGTTAAATATTATGATGTACTTGAGCTGCTATGAAAATGACGATTGCTGTTTTAATTTAAAAATGCTGATGCACTCAGGAATTAGAGAGAGAGAGAGAGATTTTCATGCAGCGGGTGCTATTAACTTCAATGGGGTTTGTTCAGATCAAACCAAGGTTTACTTCCAACAAAGTGGAATTGGGAGTGCAATCTAGAATGCACTCTGTGCTGCAGTTTGGGGTTTGATCTCGAGCTGCAATCATTATGATTAGGTGCTGAAAATGTATCCATGTGGTGTTTATCCAATATATCAGAGTGTGTGGTGTTTGCGTGCACAAACCTGATCAGTCCACAGCCGCTCAGCTAGAAGTCCACACAAACTAACAAAGCAAAGCCAGTGAGTGCCACAGGTTGAGAGAGTGGTGTGAGATTCCAAGTATTGGCCATTTTGCTGTTGTTGTTGATTCTAAAATAACATTTAAATGCCACTCGTGTGTTCTTGCTCCCTCTCAGCCCTGTATCAATAAATGCCATGCTGTATCTATAATCTCCACATAAAATCCATGTCTTGAGAGGGAAGCAGTTTCTGTTCACCACTCACACAGGAATGTCATGCTTCCCACTCACATGAACACAGAGAATAATGCCCAACCCACTTACCTTTCCTAATGTTCAGAACTCTGTGAGAGAACCGCAGCCTCTTTGTCACTGAAAAATCTTTATAGTCCTCTCCACACAGACTTGGTTTTGCTTGGTTTTCTTTGCGAGACAAAGTTCCCAGTCCCCTGAATACAGAGTCTAGTGGAGACCAGCTCCACTGAAACACGCACCTCTCCCTTCTCTCAAGTGAGTGGATTGAGACAGCTGGTTTTATTTTAGCCCTGCATGCAGAACATGGCACTTGGCACCTATTTTTAGGGGCTGAGGCCTGATGAGCCAGTGCCTGAGTCGACTACTAGCTCTTGGAACCTGTTAGTAAAGGCCATCTTAGAGTGTCCTTTTGTCATATCTCTATGCATGGCATAAGCACTTGTTCAGTCAATCAAAGTTTCACTTACCTAACCCTCTAGTCATTCCTCCTTAAGTTTTTTCCCCCCTATATAAAACAAGAACTCCAATTATCCTACCAAAATAGGAACAACCCCACAATGCTTTGGATTAACATTTCTACCCCTTTCCCCTTAATTTATGCATTCCAAGTTATTTTGTGAGGGAATTTTTATTATTATTTTAAACTCCTATTCTACCAAACAATATATATGCTTTGGATTAGCATTTATTTAATGGAGGTTATACAGCAGGTTATTTTGTGAGGGAAATGTTTCCTTTAAACCAAGAAGTCCATATTTTTTAGGAAGTAGCACATTAAACTCTGGGGATGTGCATGAAAAAAAGCACTGGGAGAAGAGGTAGGCAGCCAGGTGAGAGCTGCGGGAGTCTGCCTTTCTATGTGTGGATAAATGATATGATATGCATGACATAAATGTGACAGGGAAAAAGAGAATCAAAAGTCTTTTTTGTTATTCTTTTTCTATATGTTTTCTATTTTGTATTTTCTTATGAGTTTGAATTTTCATGTTTAATATGTTAAAAAAAACTTTCAATAAAATTGATATTATTATTTTAAAATGAAATTGGCCCTGACTGGAGCAGGGTTTTTTTTTTAATTTTTAACCTGAGCCAAAACTCAGTCCCACAACTTGCCCAAAGTGTCAAGTTCAAAGTGAAGTAGCCACGAGTGCATTTTTTTCCTGGTCACCTCTGCATCACGACTCTCTATTCCCAAGTCTGTGAGGTTGATAATAGATTCACCAGTGAAACTCTGCTTACTGTGAAATATGAATTGAATTTGGAGGAAGGGTCATCAGTCAAAACATCTGAGGAATGTTGATAGGGTTTTGAGAAAAGGAGTGAAGCTCCTCACAGGAATTCCACACATCCCAAAGCTGTCATCCCAAGTTTTGCCTGTACTGTATTATTGGGAGCACCCTGATCAGGTGAGACATTTGTGGAATTTGGAGGGAAGACCATTAGTGTAAGTCTAGCCAAATGTCAGGATCAGGGAGGTGGTGGCAGTTTCGTGCATAGAAGATACAAGTTAGAAAATGCAGCTTCTAGACAGGACCATGCATTAGTACATTTATTTTAAGCACTGAGGATATCATGGAAAGTTTAGAGGCAAACCAGTCAGAAAGTTAAACAAAAAACTTTATTGTCTCTCTCTAGCAAGAATAGAGGTGACACAGGGAATGCCTGACTCCAGCAAATACAACTAAGTCAAGTGCCACCTAGTGAGTTGATTGTATAATTACCCCTAACCACAAAGAGGGCAACCACACTTTCCAATTCTATTGTGAAGCTAATTTTATACACAAGGAAGAATGAGTACCGAGTATTAAAATAAAACAATGGCGTGGATCCCAGGCCAGTAAATGCTTTCACTATTTTCACACAGGATGGTGACAATGTATGCCTTTATTTGGATCCCTAAATTATCTATCACCTTTTTGTCATGTATTAGCATGATCAAGGAACATAATCAAGGGAAGGTCTAAACAACTATAGGGTGATGATTATCAGTTCTCGAATTAGCACCCCCGCCCCCATGAATAGAGGGATCCTTTATAAAATTTAGAATTCTTGACTACCTAACTCTGCCTAAAAAGTCCTGTTGCACTGATTGATCTTGTTCTGCACACACAACAATCCCACCCTCAATATTTATTTTACCACCCCCCCCAAAAAAAGTTACATACTCTGGTATATTTCCAGGATGATATATAATCATCCTATATTCAATTTAAAGTCAATTTTTCAATAGTCCTGCACTCAACTTGTGAGTCACATCCTTGAATAAGTGAAGGAAGGTTCATTAAGGAGACAAACAGCTAATAGGAATAAGAGGCCTCTTACCAAACCTCTCACTACCCACCTTTAGTTTTCCTGGCATCTTATTCCATAAACTATTGAACAATAGAATCATAAAATTGTAGAGTTGGAAGGGACCTTAAGGGTCATCTAGTCCAATTCCTGCAATGCAAGAACCTCAACTCTCAGGCCCCCATCCAACTTGAAACCATACTGTACCCTGATTAGCTCTGCAAATGTGCTAGTAGTTTTACTGCTGCACCACTAGGAATGGCATGGATGTCATGGAGCCAAGACACATCTGCTTATTTATGTATGACATCTGTCTGCTGCCCCATAACTTAGAGTTCCCTGAGCGGCTTACAATACTTAAAAGAAGAAAGAAAGAAATACAATGCAATCATACAAAGGGGTAGAGCTCTCCTTCTCAACCATTATCTTATAGATCATCTTTGGGCTCTACCACCTCTCTTGGGGAGCTTTTGTACATCCTTGGCTTGTTTTGAAGTGAATGCCTTCACACCCATCTTACTTTTCATTGGAGCTGCTTCCTACCAGCACTGCCTCTCTGTTAATCAATTCATAAACACAGAGGTGGGGACCCTTTCTCAGCTCAAGGGCCACATTACAGCTTGGATAGCTCAGTTGGTTAGAGTGTAGCGCTGGTAACGCCAAGGTTGCAGGTTCGATCCCTGTATAAGACAGCTGCATATTCCTGTACTGCAGGCGGTTGGACTAGATGATCCTCAGAGTCACTTCCAACTCTACAATTCAATGATTCTACTATTCCTTTCTGAGAGCAACATACCAAGGGTGGGTGGGAGCAGAGGCAGAAGTGGGAGGAGAATGAAATGTGGATTTTAACTTTGTACAGTAGTCTAGCTTCTCCACACCCCTCTCTATCCTCCCTCCATGCATGATCAGAGCTCAAGGCCACGCGAAAACATTCAAGGAGGTTGCAAAGCCAGTCTGGGTGAGCAGTGTGGCTCAGGAGGGTGTGTGACCTAAGGACCAGTCAGGGAATCCTGGTTCCCTGTTTGGCCGCCCCAGATCTGAGGATCCCTGATGTCACACTTTGGGAAGTGTCAGCTGTTTGTCTCTTCCTCCACCCCACTTTTTCGGTAGAAAGCTTAACAAACTTCAGTTTTGTTCCCCAATTAGTAAGCATGCATTAAAACCGTATGAACGGTAGCTAAGATTCATCAAGTAAGTTAGAGGTATGATCCAGCTGCCATCAAGCATGCAGATTGCTTCTCAGCTTTGCCTCCACTAGATATTTGGTTGAGTCAATTAAAGCAATTAAAGCCTGAAGTAATTAAGGACAGCGATCCATGCTGATTGATCACATGGCGCCTGATGGCAGCGTTTTCACACATTTATGGAAGGAGGCTGCAATTATCCTGCGAGGAACACAGACCCGGTGACCTCAGAGTGGGGGGAAAGTAGCCTGGTTTTCACTGTCTTTCTCTTTTTTACTCAATAATTTGTATGTTGACAGATGCACCCAGGATGGTAGGAACAGGCCCAAATGGCGAAAAAGAAAAGAAGGGGGAAAGATGATAAATCTGTTAAAGGTGGGACTTAAATCCCGGAGAGATAAAATAAGACAGAAAATACACAACACACACACACTCTCATACAACTAAAATGTCTGGCAAGAGGGTTTAAAATAATAATAAATAAGAATTCTAATCTTGTTTACCAATGTGACAAGGACTGATGTGTGTACCAACATCAGCTCTCCAAATGCTTGTCAGATTTAAGCAAATACGTGTTTCTATCTGTCGCTGAAATAAATTCCCTGGAACAAGGGCATAGAATCCAAGTCCTCTAGCACACAATCTGGGATAAATGAGCAATCACTCTGGGCGTGACATTGTTATAAAGCCAACAAAAGTGCAAGGTGAACTCCGTCGATGACTATTCACATTTTTCAAATTATGTTAATCCAACAGCAGCTAGCTACTGGTACTTACTGCTGCGGTTTATCAATTACAGTTTCCATGCTCTAAACTAGTATAATTTCAAGGTTGATGGAAGCCACACTCCCACATAACTGAGGGCGTGTGTTTTTTTCCAAAAAGGAAAAGGCTTAACCTTCACTTCCTCTCAACAAGCTAACAACATCCATCTCTACTAGATGAAAATGTTCAGGTTCTATTTCAACTTCGTTTTCCAGACTTCAATACATTATCTTCCTCAGCCATCATTCTGGTTAGCAGCAAATGAGATTAGCCGGAGAGGTGTGCAATTAACAGTTTGCTGACAGTATTTAAATTGTCTAAATTACAGGGCAATACTATGATCCTTGGTATGCTGGGAAGTCGCTATGCCAGGGCTGCCACAGTCATAATGTCACAACCTGATAGCAAACCAATATCAAGGTCAACAGCAAAATAGCTCCTGAAACGAAAGCTAATGTGCCAATGCCAACACTCCCTCAAGCGTTCCTGGAAGCTCTGCTGCCAACCCTCAATCATGCCACTCACGCTCTCTAATTGTGCATAGAAAGTACCGGTCGGTGCACGGCAGCTGGACATTCTCATTATGCACACATAGCCTCCGCACAATGCACAAGCAACCATCAGGAATGAGAGGACAGCAGTGCCCACCCTCTGCACAAACAGTCATGATGCTCCAGGAATGAGGCCTGCATGGAGAATGTCAGAGTACAAAGGTTCGAGCCCTGCTGCGACAAACATGGTTCCGCACAAGCAGTGTCTCCGACACTGCATAAAGCACATCTGTATTGTAGCCTCTGTGCATGGAAGTCAGCATCATGCAAGAAAGAGGTGAGAGCTACATATGCAAGGAAGGATGGGAATTGCAGCAGCACTGGGAGCTGCTCAGTGGGAAAGGACAATGCAATGGGAAAATAAGAGCCATCATTTTAACTCCCACCTAGAGTCGATGCTAAAGAGGGACACAGGTGGCGCTGTGGGTTAAACTACAGAGCCTAGGGCTTGCCGATCAGAAGGTTGGTGGTTCAAATCCCCATGACGGGGTGAGCTCCTGTTGCTCGGTCCCTGCTCCTGCCAACCTAGCAGTTCGAAAGCACGTCAAAGTGCAAGTAGATAAATAGGTACCGCTCTGGCGGAAAGGTAAATGGTGTTTCCATGCACTGCTCTGGTTTGCCAGAGGCGGCTTAGTGATGCTGGCCACATGACCCGGAAGCTGTAAGACGGCTCCCTCGGCCAGTAAAACGAGATGAGCACCACAACCCCAGAGTCGTCCGTGACTGGACCTAATGTTCAGGGGTCCCTTTAGAATTGAGGGAGAAATTTGATTCAGTTCACATCTTTAGGTGAACCTACCTAATGCACACTTTTCCAAATGCATGCATGCACGCACCAAAATACATCTATTCTTCGAAATAAGAAACTGTCTGAATTTTGCAATGGAGTTCTCCAGCTCAGTGATGCATTCAAAAATGCATATACTAGGGTAATGTGTGTATGGAAAAGCAGCTATTAGTGAAAAATAGCATAGAGAAATGTCTTATGTAAGAGCAAATTGCTTTGCAAACATGTGTTTACAAAAGATGGGCATACAAATTTATGTGTATATTAAGAGAAATTTCATGAGGACTTTTTTTTTAAAGCAAACTGATGGGGAAATGTGGAGAGCTGAACTTTAAAATGGTAAAAGCAGAAACTGAAAGGAACTGAAATGGACAGCTCTTCCCATCCCTAATCCCACCCCAGGGAGATGTGAGTGAAGCTTTCACAAGGTACAAACCTACCTTCCTGGAGGTCCTGCTGGGACTATTATATCCTACTCAGAGTAACTGCAAGGAAAAACTTGTGAGTCTAAGAGCTGAAAATCATCCAAAAACCTAAGGCACCGAATTCCTTCAGTTAACAGTTGCAAGAGCTCATCTAACCGCTGAATAAAGAACTTTTAAACTCTGTTCTGTCTTCTGGAGTTTTATGTCAAATTGATGTGCTCCCATCCTTTTACCTCACTTTTTTAAAGATTCTCTCTCTCTCTCTCTCCCCATCCCCACCTTTCTCCCTTTCCTCTAAGAATCTATTCTCTTTTTTAGGGTTGTGAATGCAGTAGGGTATGCAAGTGAATTTGAAGTAATATGCTTCTACCCCACTGACTAAACAGATGTCTCCTTGTTCAACCTAAGCTTTTGGTCTGGATGTGAATTCCTGGACTTTTGAACTTCTTTTGATTCATTCTCAGGGTGGTACCCACATAAAAGATCCCTCTCGCACACAAGTTTTTTAAAGGGTTATATGTGAATCTCATGCATATGCAAGCTCCTAGAGAGACGTGGAACAGTTGGCAGTGCAGACTCAACTACCCTCCTTCCTGTATGTGTCCCATCATGAAGACATCTGGAAGGCGACTGCCCGTGAAGCGCTGGGGATGCCAAGACACTGCTGAAATAGTCACCAGTTTTATTGTGTGACAGCATCAGTTTGCAGAGTGAATTCTGATAGCATCACAGAGGAATGGGGATGGCAGTCTTTGTGCACTCCCAGTGTCTTCTTTGAACGTTGCCCGGTAGACAGAGGAGCAACTGGCATAGCTTTCCTCACCATTGCATCTCCTTACTGGGTAGAATTGCACCCGCCTGGCTGCCTCACTGCCGTCAGCCATGAACTCTGAAAAAGGCACAGTACCCTTGGCTTAAGGACACAAAAGATGGGATCCCCATGGATAAGCAGCTGGATTTCCAGAGCTGTTTATTCTGGAGGCCTTTCAAGTGGTCTGCCTGGCACTGGGCTCGGAGGGGAATACCCAACCTCTGTGCTCAGTTGTCTGTGGGAAGGCAAGGGAAACATAAGGGCATGGATGAGTAATGAGTTTCAGTCACAACAGTTGGGTCTAGTGACTAGGCACTCTTTAGGGATTGGTGAGTGAGTAGAAGTGAGAAGGAGAGCTATATCCTTCCACTCTGTTGCTTCAGCCTCTCAGCCATTGGCAGTCCCAACTGATGTCATCGTCCTGTTGGGAAGACAGTGTAATCATCACAAGAGCCCTCACTCATCCTCTGAAGGGAGTCATACTGACATTGCCTGTAGTTTCTATTTGGCCATTCTGCCAGTTCATGTATCAGAGCGCTGGCATGAATCTTCACCGTTTCAAAGACCTGGAAATTCTGTTCGCACTACCTACAAACTCTAAATAGAGGATACTTTTCCATTACAAGCATTAACAACTAAATCATCAAAGGGACCATATACGGAATTAAAAAGGGCAGATCATTTACAAAGTGAAGAATCAGCACCTCAGATTGCTTAAATACACTTCTCATGAGTTGTGCGAGGGAAATGCAAGTGTTCCCTCTGACCCATTCTCAACTTGAGACTTTGGCCTAGAGGTCCTGGTATCCCACGTAAGTGTCATCCTCATCTGTAATTATCCCCAAAGCTGAGCTTTATTTCTTTCAGTGTGCATCATTGACAGAATTCCTAACAGAATCTGAATCCGCCTCTGTCTTGTGCAAAGCCAATAAACAGAGTAGGATCACAGAGAGAATTCTTAATGCAGAAAAGTACATTCTAGAGAACTTTTGTTACAAGGAACAAGGAGAAGAGTTTGGATGGTGGTATTGGTGGGGAGGCTTAACTTGCAATGCAAGCTGCATTTACCAGGCTGACCTTGAAATGAACGGAAACATCTGATCAAACTTGATTCAGAAAGTGCTGGAAGATAATAAACACGAAACTTCATTTTTACTCAGTGACATTTTAGACTAGAAACACACTTGGAAACGTTGGAAGGAATTCTTCTGATCATTCCATCAAGCGTTTCTGCTGGCCAAGCAGAACAATTTCCCTCTCCTCCACAATGTTCAGGGGTTTCCTCTGATGTTCCAGGGTGCATTCGGAGGAGGTGCAGGGGTACATGGGGAAAGGAGAGGAAAAAATTATTTCAATCTTCTTTCACCACATCATGTAGCTTAAGAACATATGAAAAGTCTTGCTGGAGGAGACCAAAGGCTTGATCTTGCCCAGCATCCTGTTCTCACAGTGACCTACCAGATTCCTCTGGGAATCCCACGAGCAGGACATAAGGGCAATATGTGTGTGTGTAATGTTTGCTGCCCTTTCTCTGCCTTTTTCCAGCTCTATAATATTCAGCATCAGCATCATTGACAACAGGCTGCAAACCAAAGGGAGGAAGCCTAAAGGCATTTATAATTTTGTGTAGGAAAGGAGGAAATGCACTTACTCTTCACCTTGTACTTTTATTAGAGGCCAACTTTAACACCTGAAGCACCTGACTAACTAATTCACATGCGCTGTCCAAGAGACAAGAAATTGAAAACCAGAAAGAAGACAGTCCGTTGCAGCTACTGAGAGCACTTCTTGTACCAAGAGCATATGTTTTATGAACTGGTGAGTCTCCAATACGTATCTCAATTCTGCTTATAAGCCCACATGGTGGCATTTCAAAAACCACCATATCCTTGCTTTTTAAACACATTCCCCACCCACACTTCCTTGCTTGTATATGAACCAAATAATGCTAGCCTATTTTATTGCTGTTATCAGTTTCAGGGATGGGGAGTGTAATGAATGTATGGGGGTTGCTTGTGCGTAAGTTGCTACCATGCCTGGCTAGTTAGCCTGGTTAAACCTTTCCTGACAGGACAGCCCTTCACTTCGTGGCTGTTCAGTCGCTAGCAGAATCCGTCAGTGGGCGTTTCTTAAACTTCTTCCAGCACAAAAGCTCTTTGATGCCAAGTCTACGCCTACTTTCCCTGCGCGGAAGTCTTCTGCGCAGGGTGGGTGTGGGCAGAGGAGGACCAGTGCTCTCCCCGCTGGTCTCCAGTGAAGAGTCCTGGAGACCCCTCTCCAATTCCCCCAACCGCCCCCCTTTATCCCTGGTGTTACGCTGATTTCCTTCCCCAGCCGATGAGTTCCCTCTCTCCCTGCTTGCCCCTTCTCCGGCATCGCTTGGGAGCTCTGCCTCCACTCCTGGCTCCGATGTCAGTTCCCTGACAAGGAGTCTGTGGCCCAACAATGCTCCCCAAAATAATGGGTTGTACCCTTCTGTTTGGAGTAGTAAATGTCCCTAAGTTAGTTTTTACCTATCAGTTTCAATGTGTTTGCTCTGAGAATGATTGCTGCATATAACCCAATGTATTCAGTATGCTTGGGGAGTCGGTTCTTCATGAATTCTTGTACAACACAACATGGTCTGCTCCTCTTGATGCAAGGATCTGTACTTCAGTATCAAACATTCTGCAATTCTCCAATGGCTGCAATGCAGCTCTCAGCAGTTTTTTAACATGTCAAAATATGTAAACATGAGAGAATATATGCATTTAAATGCCATTTAAAATATACATTAAAATATGAATTTTGAACACTTTTCTTTCTTTTATAAAAGGACAACTAATGCAGAAACGGAACAGAATAGAATTACGGGTCGAGATATGCAAAAGTGATACAGACCAGAAGTAGACAGATCTGCCTCCGCCAAGTGCATATGAAGTGCCATGTATATGAAGTGTCCTACTTATATGAAGTGAGCATGTAGGGAAAGTGCAGTATCATTAAGTATTGTTCTTACATTATTAGCGAGAATTTGTTCCAACAAGCCTTGTTAATATAATCATCTGGCAGCCTGCTGCATTAGGAATATCATTGCCTA
Organism: Podarcis cretensis; assembly: GCF_951804945.1. Classification (NCBI taxonomy): domain Eukaryota; kingdom Metazoa; phylum Chordata; class Lepidosauria; order Squamata; family Lacertidae; genus Podarcis; species Podarcis cretensis. Next base: position 112,569,445 of record NC_137170.1, on the reverse strand, counting down.
GTGGGAATTTGATTTGGGCAATTCTGCTTTTCCTATTGACAGAATGGGGAACAGAGAGGCTCTCAATTGCTTTTATTGCAAGACTCACCTTCAGAGTTTCATTTTAATTATATGTTTCCTTTTGTACCGGTGATGTGGAAGGAATCACACCAACGTGCCCTTCACTGAATTCTTAGTGGTCAAAAAACAATGTTTTTCTCTGCCTTCCCCTCCTGTATAATTTCAAGTGGGGTTTTAACCTCAGAGCTATACCATCTGCCAGAGAACAAATACTGACTTTTTGTTCTCTTTGGGAGTTCCATTGACCCCATTTCCCAAGTGCCTCACATTTCAAAATTCTGGATTAGGAAAGCAGAAAAAAAGGGAAAGATGGAAAGAAAAAGAAAGAAAAGTCTGTACTCTGAAGTAAGAATTAAATTACTGAGAGACAAACAAAAAACAAACCCTGAATGTTTCTTCTTAGCTTTGGCAGGTCAAAACAGAATTTATATGAAACCAAATTAATGGGTGTTTGATTTGCTGCAACTAAAGAAGACAGTTTTGAAGGGGGGGGGGGCAGAATCAGCCCCATGGCACAATGGCCAACTAATAACTCTCTCAGAAACACAGATGAGTAATACAAATGTCAAAATATCCTTAATCATGTGATTTAAGTGTCCAGTTTGGTATGTCACTGAATGACAAATGGATTGTTATCAAGTTGCATTTCATCGTTCATGCTACATCATATGAAATCATTTGGCTAAAAATGTGCCTGCTTATTACCCCTTAGCCGTTGACAGCCTAAGTGTTATAAATATGAAAGAGGCTGTGTTAGAGCCATTCAGCCCACTGATTTATGAGTCTGACTTGCGGAAAGCATGACAAAAATCTCTTTTTAAGGAGCACATTTCTGAGAAAAGTATGTTTTCCCTAAATGGAAATTCTGCTCCTATATCCATGGATCCTGCTGCTCTGGTTAATGCACAAACAAGGTAAAGTTCACGCACGTCTCTGACAGGATCTTGCTCATTCCTTATTCATGTCACCTTGCTTCCAAAAGGTTTGCTTGGCAGAGGCCAAAAGATAGCGCCTCTCTCAAGGATGAGAGATCAAGGTTGATGTGGAGATTTCACTGGCGTGCATAAATAAGAGCAAATCAAACAGACATCATCGTATTTTCTTGTCATTCTTATTTACAGCGCTTAACGTCTTAAATAAGAGGCACTGAAAGCTCATGCTTCCAGAAGAGGCCCACATCCCCTAATCTGAGGCCTCTAAGAGCGGACTGCTTCCACAGTCACATTACCTGGCTGTAGGGTATGACACACTGCACTTGCTCAGAAAAACACTGTCCTTTAAGGGACCCCTGACCATTAGGTCCAGTCCTGACCGACCCTGGGGTTGTGGCGCTCATCTCGCTTTATTGGCCAATGGAGCCAGCGTACAGCTTCCGGGTCATGTGGCCAGCATGACTAAGCCGCTTCTGGTGAACCAGAGCAGTGCACGGAGCAGTACCTATTTATCTACTTGCACTTTGACGTGCTTTCGAACTGCTAGGTAGGCAGGAGCAGGGACCGAGCAACGGGAGCTCACCCCTTCGCAGGGATTCGAATGCCGACCTTCTGATCGGCAAGTCCTAGGCTCTGTGGTTTAACCCACAGCACCACCCATGTCCTGCACTTGCTCAGGAAAACACTGTCTTTTAGCTATCAATTAAACAGTGAGTCCTGACACCAGGCTCACCAGTTTCGGCCCAACATTGTGGGTGCCCTGCGCGTGTGAGTGATGTCACGCACAACACGCTTGTGACGTCACACAGCTGGAGGAGGTCCTGAAAACTGGTTTGGGGGCAGGGTCAGGAGACCCACCAGAACAGCACCTGGGGAGGAGGAGAGAGGAGATCATTCTATCTGGAAAAACCTTTGCACAATGTTGAATTCCTCCCCATGTATTTCAAGGTAAGATAGCATCTGTAGACGGACGGAGATGGTGCTCGCAGAGTTGAGCCGTATATTTACACTCCACCTCCTCATAAAATGTTCAAGGCAACATAGACGTAATTAAAAGCCCGCAATCAATACTGAAATGCCTGAATAAAAATCCCACAAGGCTGCAGTGCTTAAATCTCATTTAAAATTAACGGGACATAAGCTAGTTCTGACTGGAGGCCATACTTAAGTGTGGGCAGCATGGCATAGAAGTTGCTTGCCTAGCTTTCTAAAGCAAATGGCAGATACAAGGGTCTGACTTTGATCGAGACACTGGTGTGAAGGGGGGGGGGTTTAAACACACACACACACACACCCTTCTAATGAGGATATATAAAATGGCCTTGTGGGGAAATGGGGAGGACCAATTATGCTTGCAGGCTGTAGGTTCTCACCTCTGCTCCAACCCACTGAATTCCACGGAGCTTACCTGTCAAGTTAAACATTAGATAATCCCAGGGAGGGACGCGGGTGGCGCTGTGGGTAAAAGCCTCAGCGCCTAGGGCTTGCCGATCGGAAGGTCGGCGGTTCGAATCCCCGCGGCGGGGTGCGCTCCCGCTGCTCGGTCCCAGCGCCTGCCAACCTAGCAGTTCGAAAGCACCCCCGGGTGCAAGTAGATAAATAGGGACCGCTTACTGGCGGGAAGGTAAACGGCGTTTCCGTGTGCTGCGCTGGCTCGCCAGATGCAGCTTTGTCATGCTGGCCACGTGACCTGGAAGTGTCTCCGGACAGCGCTGGCCCCCGGCCTCTTGAGTGAGATGGGCGCACCAGCCCCAGAGTCTGTCAAGACTGGCCCGTACGGGCAGGGGTACCTTTACCTTTAATCCCATTTAAGTCTATGGGAGTTACAAAGCTATTATTATTATTATTATTATTAACTAAATTATTTAATTCATCAAGAGGCTCTTAATCTCACGAGGCATTTAAATGTCAGAGCAAGCTGATCAGTAAATCACACAGTTCAAAGCTTGAGTTAACTCGATTAGAGAAGCATGAACTTCAGACTTAGCTGAGTTTCAGGCCTAATGTGCACAGCAACTCATGCCCTGTAGGCCCTACTCTATTAGGGTTGCCATATCTTGAAGAAAAAAAAGAGGAAAGTCTGAGCTGCTGCCAGTCCGAGCCAGGGAAAAAGGTGTGTGGGGCTGCTGTCATGCCCGGGCACCTCTTTTGCTGGCTCGGGCTGGCAGCGGCCACAATGTGCAGAGCAGCCTGAACCGCCCAAACACGAGCCGCCTGAGCCCAAAAAACTTGGACATTTCCTTTAAAACACAAAAATCTGCCCGATGGGCATGTTAGCCCCCCCAAAAGAGGATAATGTCCGGGTTTCCCCAGATGTATGGCAACCCTATAACTCCATGAAATCAGTTGCTGGGACTAAAAGACCCTGCCTCCCCACAGCCATCTAGGCAGTCTCCTCTACGGGGCTTCTTGCCAGCAATTGGAGACTGTGCCTGCATGCAGCTTGTCTTTGCTCCTCCCATTTCATCTCTCTCCTGGATCTGGGAGTCAGGGGTGAGGGAAGCTTGTCGCAGCAGGATGGGGAGACACCAATGGGAGATGAGTCACTAGCCGGACTCATCTCTGCCTCTTGATCTCCCTTCTTCCCACTGTGACCAACTAGTCCATGACATCAAACTTCTCTGTTCTTAACATCTGGTTTCCAAACAAACTTTAGTTTGGATGTGAAATATGGTATCTGGATATATATGCAACATTAATATTAAAGAAACATTGGGATGCTTCTCCACAATGATAATTTTTGACAAGCACATTGCCAGTTTCAAAATACACAATGTAAAATTCCAGCATTGACTCTTCTCTTCATAAATTCCAAACAGCATCTATTCAGTACCTCACGTAAACTTGCATTGTATTTTGTTCTTAAATTACATTGAAATTTGTGGCAATCTGCAGTTTTGAGCATTAACATTTAAATGCCACTTCCAAAATGTTAATAAATCAAAATTACACCCAACGAAAGCTTTACTAAAATGTGGCACCATTCTGTCCTGTTTTATCATAAAAACATTAAATATATTTTAAGGTAATCATCTGAACAAGAATAGATGGAAAGCTTTTTCTTTCCTCCTTTTTACAGAATGCAGCTTTCATTATACAGTCATGGTTTTAGAGAGGTATTTTGAATATATATATATATATATATATATATATATATATATACACATGCCCTGTGCTTGAAGAAATTAACATGGTGTTCTATTTGAAGCTGGGGAAACTATCTTACAAAAAAAGAGCAATCAAAGTTATTCTTTTTGCTTGCCCTTATTTCATCACAAAAGCACCTTCCCCAAACATTTTACTACTGAAACCTGCCTTTCAAAATTACAAGAGTGTCAAATAAATTTGTGCTTTACAGCATCGAATGTTGTTTACTTCAGAAGCCTACCCATATATTATCATTATAATTTTGCTTTGAATCTGTATCTTGCGGGGGGGGGGGGCGGCGGTTGTTGTTGCTGCTGCTGCTGCAGAAGAAGAAGAAGAAGAATTCCCCCCTCCCCCGCTGGATGTTTTGCTGTCTAACTTGTTCTATACAAAGTATGAAAGCAAGAAATCAGATCAAAAAGTGTTATGCTAACCTTCAGCGTTGTTGTTCTGCGCATTTACTGGTGGCATCTTGTCAAAAAGTGGTTTGCCACCTTTTGCTTCTGGATCTTTCCCTGGAATGACAGAATGGCTCCCAGGCTGGATTTTAAATGCTGGTGATCGCAAACTTCTCTCGGTTTCTACTTCCTGTTAGAAGACATTAAGGGAATGTGTATTAAAAGCTATCAGTAGGAAACAGATGTGGCTGTCTGAGGGAGGAGGATGTGAAAAGGTGAGGGAAAGAGCAGTGGGGTTCCATTACATGATTGATGTTTTCCAAAATGCTTCAGGGTAAATCTCTAACATTGCAGAGGGTTACAAATGTTCATTTGCTGTCAGTTTACATTTCAACACATCAAGAAGCTAGGCAACCACTGCAGCTTCTTCACATTTGGCGTTTCTTTGCACATTTTTCAACACCACCACATTTCCGGAAGGAAATACTGTATGTAACAACAACAATGGATCTGAGTGCATTTTTATTTTATTTTTACAAATCCAAAAGGGTGTTTCAATGGGTTTGATGCAACATGTCCCTGCTCATTTAAAGGGTATGTTGGAAGTTAGATACATTTCTGCTGAGTTTTAATTGGCTGCTATCCCTGGGATCTTCCAAACAGATTTCACTCATCATCACAGCCATAGGGAGCCAAGTTCCCAGGGGCGGAGGAAGGGGGTATGGTGGGGGCGGGACACTCTGGGTGTCACCACTGTGGGGGGGGGCGGTGACAAAATGCCAGATGGCACTGTGGCGTTCGTACGGAGCCCCCAGTCGTCTCACGGACTATTGACCCGTACACCACTAATCCGCTGCCACCAACCAGGTCCTGGTAAAATCACTTCAGACTCAGTCAGCTTCTCAGTTAATAAAGAAGAGTGTATTTCAGACACAAACAAACTTTTACGGCATTCCAAACGTTGTTGCTCTTTACTTTCTTAGTCTTATTTTCCTCTCTCTGTCTCTTCTACCTCCCACACTCAAGAACCCACTGCCTTAACTGTCTCTCTATTACCAACTGCATTTCCCAACCAGCCAACCCACTAAATCCAACCAACTACCCAACAACAACTCCCAACGAACTCCTCCACAAACTCATCCGAGAACTGGTTTTATAGTCCCACTGACTCCACCCCCTGGGTCCTGACTGGGCAACCTGTTTAACTATCTCACCTCCAGCACTCTCTCTTATGTTAATGTCACAGAAAATCACCGTGGGGCCTGCAGCACGCCTGAGCCACGAGTCTCTCCTGGGAGTGACACGGTGGCTTGGGCGCCCGCAGGCTCCGTGCTGCCCCAAACGATCCGCCTGCCACCTCCCCCCCCCTCAGTTGTAGGGCGGCTGAGTGGGAGGAGGCAGGCAGACTCCTTGGAGGCCCTGCGAAGCATCCTGCCCCTGCTTGCCCCACCCTGCCCCACCCTGAGGTCGACTGTCCCCGCCCCTGGGTGCAGGGCACATGTGCCACCCCAGGCACCCGATTGGCTTGCTCCGCTGCTGCATGTTCCTTCCACCCATCTCATTCAGTAATCATAATCACACACAGAATTGTAGCAGCAAATGTCTGCAGTTAAGTAACCCTTAAAATAAATAAATTACAATTTCACTAGAATGGACAATCTGAAGCTCTGCTTGTTCTCTTGCCTGGCTTGCTGTTTAGGATGCGACCGGAAAGCATATTTGGCTCTTTGGGAATAAACACTTTAGACAAATCCTTGATTTTAATAAGAATACTAAGGTGATTACAGCTGCAAAATTGATGAGATGTTGCAAAGGACTAATTTGTAAAAGATTCCTGTGGACTGAAAATATTGTGGACATCTCCAAAGCAACTACAAGCAAGTCGCTTTTGATACCTTTTGCTGTTTTACATGCCGAAATCGAAGCAGCATGAGAATGAAATGTAACAGAGCATAACTTTGGAAGCACATTTATTGCAGTGACTTTTCTATTAGTTATTTCATAAGGCAAAGTTGTTAATCAAAAGTGTATTTATTCTCTGTATGCTGGTAAAAACAAAAAAACAAACAACAAATCTGCTGACGTTCTTTTTTCTAAATAATCTTATCTTGTACCGGTTATGAGTATCCAGTAAATACTGAATAATAATAATAATACTGATGTAATAAAGCGAGCATCTACCTGAAATCAAGATATCTTGGCTTGCCAGAGCTGCAATAAAGAAGAGAAAAATATGCAGGCATATATAGCCTCTAGAGAAACAAGGAAAGTTTAGGAAAAGGAATTATTTATCATGTATATGACAAATTGCATGTGATCATGGAACATACCCATGCACACACATATTCATTCATTCATTCATTCATTCATACATACATACATAAACACACTCATTCATATTACATTTATATCCCACATTTTCCCCAAGGATTTCAATGTGACACGCACACACTTCTCCCCCTCTCCTTTTTATCCTCACAGAAATCTCAAGAAGATAGATTAGGCTCAGAGATAATAACTGGCTCAAGAACACCCAGTGAGTTTTATGGTTGCACAGGAATTTGAACCCTAGTCTCCCAGGTCCTAGACCACCATTCTAACCACTGCACCACACTGGCTCTCATAAAAGCACAACTACAAGGGTTAGAGGAAATTGAGAAAAGAGTGGGGTTGACCACAAGCAATAAGATTCCCTATTGTCATCTATCATATACACACAGTCATGTTCCTACGGTATTCTGAAGTGTTCGGTATTCTGCAAATGTCATGAATTTTACAAAGCCCTATTGAGCTCTGTACCAATCCTTCCGTACATGAACATCTATGTCTGCAATGAAAATAATTGTGTCCAAAGACTGGTATTCACCAAACCCTGGCAAAACTTGCCAAAATGTATAAAAACAGATCACCCATGTGTTGTAGATGTAAAAAAGAGAAAGGGTCCTAGCTACACATGTGGTGGAATTGTATAGAAATCCGTGAATTTTGGAATAATATATACAAGGAACTAAAAAAAACTACTTAAACTTACTTTTTAAAAAAGACCGGATATCTTCCTCCTAAGCATGCTGCCAAAGGAACTTGGAAAATCAAAAAGACCATTGACCATATATGGGATAACAGCTGCCAGAATATTAGTGGCAAAAAACTGGAAGGGTCAATCAATACCCAGTATAGTGAATTGGCAGAATCTAATGGTAGAATACCTGCAGCTAGCAAAGATGACAGGAAGAGTTAGAGGTCAGACAAAACAGAGTCTATAGGGAATGGAGAATATATAAAGAATACTTTTAAAAAAATGGTGTAAACAGAAATCTCCTGGCAGAATTAGATTGTCCCTTGAAATTCATAAAAGGTAACTGAGGTATAATGAAAAATCACAGGAAACAGGTAACTGTGCAGTATAATGTACATAACAGATACAGTGAGACTACTTGGAAGTCTTTTTAAATGTTTGCGGCACTTTTTATTTCTAATTGTGTGAATAATCATTGTATTAACAAAATAATGTTGAGGAATTTCATAACTGTGTATGTTTTTTCTCTTCTTTTTTCCTTGATTTTTATACACTTGTCCTTATCTTGCATTTTTCTTTTCTTTCTTTCTTATGTTGTAAGCTTGTAATGGCAAGTACTGTATGGATATATTCATTATAACTCAATAAAGTTTGACAAAATGGGGGGAGGAGACTGGTATTTAATCGTCCTACTCAAAATATATTTATAGTTTTATTTGGGGGTGGCGTTGTTTTAAAATGTTATATGTTAATTTGCATTTTTGTATTTGTATTTTTGGACTGGGGGATTGTTTAGGGGCTTTTGTTGGGGGAGTGTATTTTTTAATGAGTGTACAGTGGTACCTCGGATTACATTCGCTTCAGGTTACATACGCTTCAGGTTATAGACTCCGCAAACCCAGAAATAGTACCTCAGGTTAAGAACTTTCCTTCAGGATGAGAACAGAAATTGTGTGGCGGCAGTGGGAGGCCCCATTAGCTAAAGTGGTGCTTCAGGTTAAGAACAGATTCAGGTTAAGAACGGACCTCCAGAACGAATTAAGTACGTAACCGGAGGTACGACTGTATATACATTAGTATTGTTAATTGTTTTACTTATTTTTACACTGTATTTTTATTATTTTCTTTGAGCAATTGTTGAGAACGTATTGTGTACAATGAAAAAAGTGGATGGGTGGGGCGGGGCACAAAATGAACATGAAATCGGTGCCATTTTAAATGTATTAAGTATCATTTTGACTGACAGTGGCAGAACCAGAAAAGTACACAGTACTTTTTCCAAAGCCAAGTTCCTGAAAGTACACTGACCGTTTCAATGCACTTTCTCAAATACTTGTCCAGTATTTTTTATCAAACCAAACAAGTCCTCACGATCCGTGTTTTGCCGTGACTTTTATGCAGCCAAAGATATCCTCAAGGCATCCTTAAAAATAACAGAAGTGTACTTGAAATGCTGAATGCAACATATTTCGCTATAGCTGGAATCATGTAAGAAATCCAAAGGGGGAAAGGGAAAGGAGGGCTCTTCGATATACAGGCACATATACAAGTTGCAAACCACCTTGCTTAATGCTGGGTGATGTAGGCTGAAAGAAAATTGTGGTGTTTTGCATGAGGTCTGAAAAGCAGGGGAGAAGGGGGCCGGCAGAACTCTTGGCTGGCAGGCTGAACAGGCTGTTTCGTCTGTTTGTAGACCTAAGCCTGCTGCTTCAAAGAAAGGACCAAAGAATCATCTTGAGATGTGAATGTTCTGAACCTTTCCTCCATGGTAGACTCAGGGTGTAAAAAAGGTAAAGGTAAAGGTACCCCTGCCCATACGGGCCAGTCTTGACAGACTCTGGGGTTGTGCGCCCAGGGGCCAGCACTGTCCGGAGACACTTCCGGGTCACGTGGCCAGCGTGACATCGCTGCTCTGGCGAGCCAGAGCCGCACACGGAAACGCCGTTTACCTTCCCGCTGGTAAGCGGTCCCTATTTATCTACTTGCACCCGGAGGTGCTTTCGAACTGCTAGGTTGGCAGGCGCTGGGACCGAGCAGCGGGAGCGCACCCTGCCGCAGGAATTCGAACCGCCGACCTTTCGATCGGCAAGTCCTAGGCGCTGAGGCTTTAACCCACAGCGCCACCTGCGTCCCCTAGACTCAGGGTGTATACATGTGTAAATGAACCATATATCATAAAGACACTGCAGTCTAATTTCGAAAGGAAACACGAACACAGGATGAGCACCAAGACCCCTGGAATTTCACGCCACTCACAACCTAAGTTGAAATGCTACACCTAGTCTTTACCATCCCCTCATGAAAGGAGAGGCTCAAGTTCCTCAGCTATCAGGTCCAGAGTAAGTGTATTGTTAATCGCTTATCTCCTCGCTTTGTACTACGTGATGGCTCTTCTCCCCAGGTGATTCCTGGCCAGGAAGCTGATTCAGCCTGCATTTTAACACTCTTAATTCAGCTCTTCTTAATTCTCAAAGCGCTGATCAAACCCTAGAACCCAGGAATTTAGAGGGGGTCAGGATACCCACAACCCAAGGGAGTTAGATTCACGTTGTTACGGGTTTGTGGGTGCCCTATCTAATCACACTTTCTAGAGCAATACATGAGCCTAAACATAACTAGCCTTCAATATTTGTGATGCAATTTAAAAACAACAGCATATATTTTGGAAAGAGTACACAAAAATACATATATTAGGGGAAATGACATACAAATTTGCATTATTTTAAGGGAAATTGCTTGCAAAAAATGAGTGCATAAATACAAAAAACTGCATATGAATTTTCATGTGGACAAAAAAAGAAGTTTATAAACCGATGCAGAAATGGAGCAGACTAAACTACAAATTGGAAAAGGGAGAAACTTGACCCATATCTGGGCCCTGAACAAATTCAGGGACCTTGCACAATGTTTAATTATGGTTTTAAATATGGTGGAGGAGAATGAGAAATGGGTTAATCTACCTCCTGCACAGGCTTATTCCAAATTGGGAGGGATGTCAGTGGCTGCATTTTTTCATAAAAAAAAGGGAGGAAATCACAGATCTCCCGTATCATCCAGTTTGGCTTGCAGGAATTTCATCCTTATGGTGAAGTATTAAACAAAAGGAAATAGAACTCATCTGCTCTGCTATTGAGAGAAGCAGTTGAGTCGTGAAATGCAAAGAACCAGCAAATGTATTTTTCATTCTGATTTATCCATAAACCATTCTGTAGTAATTTCTGGGGGCTTCTGGGCTGACCCTCAGAGATGAAGGGTGCTCATATGTTTTCTATATTACCATAGATGCTCTGGCTGTTATGCATTGTGTGTTTTAAAGTCAACCTGCCCCAACTCAGAAGAGATAGTGAGCTAATGCACACAGAGGCATTCCCCCAGAGTCCAGAATGCTTTGACATACTCAAGGTCGCGCTCTGGGAAATGAAACAAAAAACCACAAAAGCATAATCTGGATAATGAGGCATGAAATTAGTAAGAATCAGTAAAAGGGAAATGCAACATGCTTTATGCTTTGGCTCATATTTGTCCCTTCTTCTTCTTCTTCTTCTTTTTTTTTTTTTACTCCAGCAGGAATATTTTTTGTTTGGTCTGAGATGTTTGGGAGCAGGTGAGCTAAAAGAATGAAGGCTGGCATCAGATGAATTAATGGAGTTCCAGAGTAATATGGATGGCTGCATCTCAGAGCAGCCTTGACCCACCTGGTTCCCCCCAGATGTTTTGGACACAATCTGTCAGCTTCCTCTGCCTTAGTCTCAGTGTTGCCCTTGCAGAATTGAGCAGGGAGGAAGCCTGTCATTTGCTCTGGGTCCACCTCCCTGCTTTCTGCCCCACCAGTCACAATGGGCATCAGCCAGCACTGCTGTAGCGAAAGAAAAATAATTTGAGAAGTGACCAGTATGGTAAAGGCATAGCCATGGATCCACCTTCCTGATCTTGGAATCGTAGACTCCCTGACAGTGCTGGACAGCAATGAGGTCAAGTCCGTGTGGATAATAATAATAATAATTTGTTGGAAATAATATTTCCAACAAAATATTAAAATACAATAGTCCGTCCAACATTAAAGGAGTCAATCTGGCACTCTTATGAGTGCATTAGTGCAGTCCTAACTTCATCACTTCATTGGGGATGTGGGTGGCGCTGTGGGTTAAACCACAGAGCCTAGGACTTGCTGATCAGAAGGTCAGCAGTTCGAATCCCCACAATGGGGTGAGCTCCCGTTGCTCGGTCCCTGCTCCTGCCAACCTAGCAGTTCGAAAGCACATCAAAGTGCAAGTAGATAAATAGGTACCGCTCCAGCAGAAAGGTAAACGGCGTTTCCGTGCGCTGCTCTGGTTCGCCAGAAGTGGCTTAGTCATGCTGGCCACATGACCTGGAAGCTGTATGCCGGCTCCCTCGGCCAATAAAGCGAAATGAGCGCCGCAACCCCAGAGTCGATCATGACTGGACCTAATGGTCAGGGGGCCCTTTACCTTTTAACTTCATCACTACACTGCCCCACCCCAGCGCCGACCCCGCATGGTGTAGTGATGTCAATGTTGAAAAAGCAGCTCTCTGTCTCTGCCCTACCACTAGAAATGCCCATTGAAGCGACAGAAGCAATAGGTACTTTGGTTTTCAAATTGTTTGATTTTGCTAGTGTTCCATAAATATATTAAAAGCTTTAGGTTGCAACCCTGTACTCATTTTCCCAAGAGAAAACTCATTCTCACTTGATAATTAGCAAGATTCAGCACTTAACAGTATTTTCAAAAATGCAGTATATATTCGCTTTGTTTGGAAAAAGCAAATGTTAAAAGGTTGGTAGCATGAAAAGCCCCAGAGGAACCCATCTGAAAGTTGGCAGGGTTAATCCCCTCTGAAGGGGCTATCCTGTCTCCAGAGGTCATGCTCCTATGTGAAAAAACAAGGACCATGTGGCCATTTTGATTTTGCAATTCAAGCCAATGGGATTTCCATATATTTGTATTTCCCTGTCAGAGTCCAGTTTCAGATCTGGGGCAGGGACAAACATTGGATTGGGGGAGTCTGTACAGACATCATTCATATATATATATATGATAGCTCAGTCGGTATAGCATGAGAGGTTGGACAATATTACCCTCATGGTCCCTTCCACCTCTGCAACTCTATGGTTCTATGAGAATATCAGTTTGTACACACAAAACTGCTTCAACAAGTTTGTATGGTTGAAATTGTTTTGTTCCATCTTTGTGTGGTGAGTTTGAGAGACAATTTATTCATCCCTCTATGAAGAGTCACTTTTGAAGGCTGGAATGAATGTTAAGTGCATCTTTACAAGGTCAGATCAAAGGCTGTTATTAAAAGGCCATCATGTCTCCGAAAGTGGCAATTTCTGGATCCTTTAGAGCAAGTGCTTAACAACACAGGACGCTCATGCAGCACACACTCACCCCTCTGCACTTATCTTTCTGATGTTTTGTGGCATACTGAGGAAAACCAATTTGAGCATCCCTATCTCCCATGAATGGGACGCAGGTGGCGCTGTGGGTTAAAGCCTCAGCGCCTAGGACTTGCCGATCGAAAGGTCGGCGGTTCGAATCCCTGCGGCAGGGTGCGCTCCCGCTGCTCGGTCCCCGCGCCTGCCAACCTAGCAGTTCGAAAGCACCTCCGGGTGCAAGTAGATAAATAGGGACCGCTTACCAGCGGGAAGGTAAACAGTGTTTCCGTGCCAGAGCAGCGATGTCACGCTGGCCACGTGACCCGGAAGTGTCTCCGGACAGCGCTGGCCCCTGGCCTCTTGAGTGAGATGGGCGCACAACCCCAGAGTCTGTCAAGACTGGCCCGTACGGGCAGGGGTACCTTTACCTTTACCTTTATCTCCCATGAATATGTCTTGCCTCTTTATGAGCCCAGTTACATTCAGTGAAGGACTTTGGGGCTTAAATCTGGGTGTGGAAGTAACAAGCAATGCCTTGGATTGTGTTACTCCAACTCTCTCAGCCCCCCAGAAGTAACCCACCTCTGGCTTAGGATTACTCAGCAATAAGCTTCATATCCACAAAGCCATTCTAGTATTTACTTTTTCAAATTCCAAAGCTGAGTTTTTGGCATTCTCAGCCATCTTCCTGAGCTAAGACCTGATGGAGAAAAGGAAGTCTTCAAATCTGACAGTAACATTTTGCTTTTTCTACATAGGAATGTTTACAGAAATCCACCTGCCTTGCTGAATTTTTCCCAGGGATGTAGAAATTCCACATTACTGGAAATGATCGTGGGAGTGGAACTTGCAACATTGTAATCTGGGTCCCTGTTTTGTTCCAGAGCTGTACTTCCAAAATGCTTGCATTAATCACAACCTTAAAAAGCAAAAACGGTTATTTTAAACACACTTTTGTTGCTGCAGATTAGATTTCTGCATTGCTTTAGCCTTGCAGGATAATTTTTTTTTAATGTCTTTTGGCCGAAGGAATGATTTTGGAAGGTACTTTGTTGTAGCATATGATCACAGATAGTGGGGGTTTTTGTGGCCTAAAAGGGGGAAAAAAAATTGTTGTTTGGATTTTCTATGTTAGACAGGTTAATTTCTGTGCTCCTGCAGAAAACCAATAAAAAATTAAAACCTTGCCACAGTATCAGTGTTGTACTTTGAGGAAGCCTCACATTATTTATGCATGTGTGATACTAGAGAAATAAGTTTCAAAGATCAACTGTAAAAACAAACAAAACAAACAAAAGAATGATCCATAACATATTGCCCAATAACTCCATCAACTCTTGTTAAGTCCTTGCGGCATAACACAGTGTGTGGGGACTCAGCATTCATAGAGAGGAATATGGGGTTGGATCATGCTTAATCCTGATCTATATGTGTTCAGTCTACTGCCTCTACATATTGTGTGTACACAGGCAGAGTATTATGTACATAGGATCTGAAAAAAAGCAGTGTCTGCAATTACAGCTGGTATATGCACAAGGTTTGCTGAGAAAGTAAGCCAGGGATGGGAACATGTGTTATATTACGTTGGGCAACAGAGTGCTTTAATTGCACAAACCTAAAGCTTTGGAAACATGATTGAAATACTTCCACAAAATACTGACAGAGGTACCCTGTCACAGGGAATGGGGAACCTGTGGCCCTCCTGAGAGTCACAGGTTCCCCACCCTGTCCAATTCCCTTTCCCAGGCTCCATGCTTACCAGAGCTAGTCATGAATCATTATGCTTTCTATTATCAATAAAGAGGGTAAAAACCACTTTCAGTATATTGATTTTATATCCCTAGAGATAACATATTCCAAGGAAGTTTCTTTTTAGCAGAAACTGATCTGATCTCCCCCTCCCCTTTTATTAATTATTCTGTATGAAATTTATTTAGATAGAAAATGGTTAAAAAACAACAAAAAACAACAACCACCACACACACACACCCCCCACAGAATCTATTTCCTACACAGAACAAAGCAATACCAGACTAGATGGATAAATCGTTTGACTTGGTCAGCAACAACACAGTTCTTTCCTTCGCAGGGACATTTAAAGCCATTTCTCCCTGTGAGTGTCTTGTCCCTCCCAATAAACAACTCTGCGGGGAAGAAAATGTATTTTGAAGGGTACATTTTCATTGGGCAAAACATCGTCGAAAAGAAGTATGGTGTGCAACCTGCCATCCTTCTTTTAAACAGAGCGTCCTTAATAAGGAAAACGTTTAGGGGTTCTCTCTTTTTCCTACACATACTGAAATACTGCCCCCTCAATGAGGCCAAACTTAGACCCACAAAATGTTTAGTGGTATGCGTCCCCCTGCGTCCCCCCAGAAAAAAAGCACTGCTATTAGGCATTGTGAGTCAGCTGCCTCCAGTAGCAGACGCTGGGCAGTAGTGATGGCAATGATAGGAACCCTCCTTGCCATTCCTCTTTGGGCCAAGCTGCAGTCTGCCACAGGGCCTGTCCTGTGTCCCCAAAACTGCTCTGCTGCCCTCAAGTGTGGTAGAGGAGGCTAACTTGTTGCCAGTGTCTGGTCAGCTTACACTGGAATAGAGGTGGCCTTTGCTTTGAGCAGCAAAATTTCTTTGGCTGACCTCGACTGTCTGCAAAGATACTGAAGGAGTGTCTCCAACCCCACCGTTCTACCCGGACATTGAGGTCCAGCGCCAAGGGCCTTCTGGCGGTTTCCTCACTGCGAGAAGCCAAGTTACAGGGAACCAGGCAGTGGGCCTTCTCGGTAGTGGCACCCGCCCTGTGGAATGCCCTCCTACCAGATGTCAAAGAGAACAACAACTAACAGACTTTTAGAAGACATCTGAAGGCAGCCCTGTTTAGGGAAGCTTTTAATGTTTGATGCATTACTGTACTTTAATATTTTGTTAAAAGCCACCCAGAGTGGCTGGAGAAGCCCAGCCAGATGGGTGGGGTATAAATAATAAATTTATTATTATTATTGGCTACTTTAAGAGAGAATGCGGCATCATTTCCGAATGAACTAGAGAGCAGTAGGTCCAATTCACTGCCTCTCGCGATGGACATTTTTAGACAAATTCCTGGAGGGTGGGGCTCTTGATGTTTTTGACTTATAAAGCCTTAAACGGCTCAGGACCGTGATACCTCAAGGACCGCCTCTTCCCATATGAACCTACCCAGACGCTGAGGTCATCCTCTGAGGCCCTTCTTTGTGTGCCTCCTCTGCAAGAGGTCTGGAGGGTGGCAACATGAGAGCAGGCCTTTTCTGTGGTGGCTCCTCATTTGTGGAATGCTCTCCCCGAGGAAGGTTCACCTGGCGCCTTCATTATACACTTCTAGGCTCCAGGGGAGGAAAATGTTCCTCTTTAACTAGGCCTTCAGCTGATTAACATCCAATGCCCTTTAAAAATGTGTTGGGAAGGGAAAGGTTTATTGGGTTGTAGTTTATTTGGTGATGTATTTTGTGATTTTGTTTTGTGATTTTATGTCGTAACTGCTCTGAGACCGGTGGGTATAGGGCGGTATACATATTTAATAAATTAGGGCTGCCATATTTCAAACAGTGTAAATCCAGACAGAAAAGTTGTTGAGCTTTCTGGGGGGGGGGGGGGGGCGGGTGAGGAAAGAAATGTCATTTTTGAGCTATTTTTATGGAAAATTGGCAAAAACAGCACTGCTGAGATGGGCTGCCGTACGTCTGGATATTCAACTTTTTTTTAACCGATTTTTGCCCGGACCTTTTGCCGAATGACATATGGCAACCCTAAATAATAACAATACTAGCCATGATGGCTCTGCCTCCATAGTTGAAATAGGCCACTGGTCTGATCCAGCCAGCCTCCTCTCATGTTCTTATGTTTAAATGAGTTAAACACCAAACTGGTATTTCACTCCGAGTGCTTGTTTTCTGCTGTAAAGAAGTTTTGAATAAGGAGCTTGAGGATTATCTGTATTCCTTCTGAATGGATTTCATGTTAAGCTCTTGTCTAGTTCTGTGCCTATGAAAAGCTGCCTTCTTTAAATAGAGGCAGTCATTTAATCTAAGAAAGATTCCGTCAAAAGTCCCTATTAAGCCAAGACTCTTTGCTGGGTAGATATTCCCCTATTTTAAATGTTAAACGCCTGCTGCTTGCCGCTGCTTCTTAAAATAAACATACAGATGTTCTGATTCTCTCCCCCCACACTCCAATCACTTACATATTTTTATTTTATTTTTAAATGCTACTTTTAATCTTTTGATATGACTTTGCCATTCTATTCAGTGTCGTATGAGGAATTTTTGAAAAAATGAAGTATCCAAATGCCATATGTCAGAAATATGTAGTCATTATATTCAGAATATGTCAGAGATAAAGTCTCCCCATTTCACTCGCTTCCTCAATAGTTCCACTTCATTTAGATAGTGGGCTTTCTGCTTGTTATCTAACCCTGTGCTGATCTAGAGGTCAGTAAGCCAGAACACATGAGGCTTAAAATAGAGGGAAATGCTTTATCAAATTACAGTTATCTTTTTTTCTTACGCACAGTTTGGGAAGAGGAGAGGCGCAGGTGACAGAATATTGACCAGTTTGTAAGCATCCATCCCAGTGTTGGGGTGTGTGTGGCTTAATTGCTTCTATTAAAGTTATGTACAAACATACTCAGGCCCTATTTATTTTGATGTAAATATTACACGTAATGTTCATCAGTAATCCTATTAATAAAAGTATGGGGTAAAATCCCCTTCAGGGATCACTGCCTCACTGGAAGGACAGATCCTGAAGCTGAGACTCCAATACTTTGGCCACCTCATGAGAAGAGAAGACTCCCTGGAAAAAACCCTGATGTTGGGAAAGATGGAGGGCACAAGGAGAAGGGGATGACAGAGGACGAGATGGTGGGACAGTGTTCTCGAAGCTACATGAGTCTGACCAAACTGCGGGAGGCAGTGGAAGACAGGAGTGCCTGGCGTGCTCTGGTCCATGGAGTCACGAAGAGTCGGACACGACTAAACGACTAAACAACAACAACAATGGTGTAAAATAATCAAACCCCTATATGGTTTAGCTGGGTTCTTTAAAAGCCACAATACAGAGAACTTCAAAAACTTTTTCAGCATCCCATACAGGGATGTGGACCCCCATTTTCCTATTTTGCATCTTGAGATTCCGTGATGGATGAATTAATGGACCTAAGTTAGTCATGTCCATTCATTTCAATGGCTGAGTATGACTAGCATTGAATAAATATTCGATGTGTGGATGTCCTTCTTCTAGCACCTTGACACAAGTGTACCTGAGGGCCAGGTTGGTGCAATCTCATCCCCACCGCCACTACATGTAGACTGTACAATTTAAGGTGGGTTTGACTGGACCATAGGGTTGCCATATTTCAAAAAGAGAAAATCCAGACACAAATTAGTTGAGAAAAATCTCAAAAAAAGGGAGAGGTTTTAAAGCTATTTTAAAAGAAATTCACCCCCCCCCCAAATCAACAATTCCAATATGGGCTGCCATATGGTTACATTTTCCTAGACATTTTAACTATTAAAAAATCCTTCCAGGACGCCATTTTCGAAGGACAAATCCTGGCTATGTCCAGGAAATTTTGAACATATGGCAGCTCTATTGGACTATAAAGCCATCCTAATTTGAAAATTACCCTCTGGGCAGCTCTTAGAGTAGGTCTACAATATCCAAAGGAGAGTGAAACATCTATTAGTTTGGCAAAATAATCTCTCTCCTTTTTTTTACAATCACATTATACTGTTTATTAGCATCGGCACTCTTTTCTTCATTTTCTATTTAATGAGCTTGCCACTACCTTAAGATTGTTGTTGTTTTTGTTGTTGTTGTTGTTGATGACGATTCTTTGTATTTCTTTAGACAGTAAAGGTAAAGGTAAAGGGTCCCCTGACCATTAGGTCCAGTCGTGGCCGACTTTGGGGTTGCGGCGCTCATCTCGCTTTATTGGCCGGGTCATGTGGCCAGCATGACTAAGCCACTTCTGGCAAACCAGAGCAGCACACAGAAATGTTGTTTACCTTCCCGCTGGAGTGGTACCTATTTATCTACTTGCACTTTGATGTGCTTTTGAACTACTAGGTTGGCAGGAGCAGGGAACGCGCAATGGGAGCTCACCCCATCGCGGGGATTCGAACCACCGACCTTCTGATCGGCAAGTCCTAGGCTCTGTGTTTTAACCCACAGCACCACCCGTGTCCCTTTCTTTAGACAGTAGTGCTAGACAAAGCAAAATAATTTTGGTTGCAATCCTAAAGAGAGTTATACTGGAGAGAAAATGCCAATGAACTCAGTGGCACTAACTTCTGAGTTAGTAAACATCCCTATAGTTTTACTGCTAGAATGGCAGGCACATATATTTTGCTAAACTAAAACATTTGTGGATCATAGGAGGAAAGTCGGAGCTCAGTAAGAAAGCATCCTCGTGCAGATGGGCCCAGGTTCAATCCCCAGCCAATGGTATAAGGCAGCTTCATATATCTTCTATGTGCGAGAGAGAGAGGGGAGGGAATTTTGCTCCACAGCCATTAGTCAAGCTGACTTCAGCACCTCATCAGACTGCGAGTTAGAGAAGGTGTTAAGAGTAATACGAGCTTCACATGACCGCTGGACAAATGGATCATTCGCCCACTCCCCTTCCCACAATTATGTACCACAAAACAAGAACTGAATGCAAATGTGCATCACTGTTGGTTTGTAGGAGTAATAATAATAATAATAATAATAATAATAATAATAGACCTTCACTTACAAAAGTGGCATGATAAAAATCTGCTCCCAATGTGGTTCACATTTGTTAATTAAAATATGATGGAAATTTATCCTGCTGCCATTTAGCTCACACTGAGCTGGGAATCCTATGGAGCATCTGCTGGAATGCTAAGGGCATTATTAAGATTGACGACAAGGTCCACAAATTGTCTGTTACAGGGGAGCGCTAATAATACCTGCTGCATCAAAAGGGGGGAAAGCAAAGTATTGAGAAAGAGAGAAACTCCAGCGTACTTTCAGCCAATTCTCTGCAATGCACCACTTTACTGTGCTCCAATGTCCCAAAAAAGCATTTTCTTTCCCAAAAAAAGAAAAGAAAAGAAAAGAAAAGAAAAGAAAAGAAAAGAAAAGAAAAGAAAAGAAAATGTAGCTTTCTAAAACTTGTTCCCCATCTTTTCCATCTCTGTCTCCCAGGCATACCTGCCCTTTCAGTCATTGTAAATGAGTCAATATGTAGATTGGCAATTTAAGGACATTGAAGAGCTGATGAGTGCTGGAAGCAGTGATCTGAGGGGCCTCTGAAAATTACACATTGAATTAGCCTACAGTCACATTAAAGCAAGATGAATGATAAAGGGCTAGCTTTGTAGGGGAAATGGTGCACTCGAGCCCAAATTCTGCTGCTAATTGCACATTAAAGTTCTGCAAAGCCATGCTAGCTGAGACTAATGGGAGCTGTGGTCCAAAACATCTGGAAAGCACCAGGTTGGCAAAGGTTGCATTTGCCAACAAAACTCCATAGTTTAACTACACAAGCATCTCTAGGCCTTGATGGTACCTTTTCTGATCTGTGCTATACACTCTAGCTGTGTTCCCATTATTGTGGTTTTGAATGAGCCCTGGTCATTTCAAAGGAATATATAAAATAATAATAATAATAATAATAATAATAATAATAATAATAATAATAATAATAATTTATAATTTATACCTCGCCCATCTGGCTGGTTTCCCCTGAGTGGTTTCCCCAGCCACTCTGGGTGGCTTCCAACAAAATATTAAAATACAATGGTCTGTTAAACATTAAAAGCTTCCCTAAACAGGGCTGCCTTCAGATGTCTTCTAGAAGTCTGTTAGTTGTTCTTCTCTTTGACATCTGGTGGGAGAGCGTTCCACAGGGCGGGTGCCACTACCAAGAAGGCCCTCTGCCTGGTTCCCTGTAACTTGGCTTCTTGCAGTGAGGGAACTGCCAGAAGGCCCTTGATGCTGGACCTCAGTGTCCTGGCAGAATGATGGGGGTGGAGACTTTTGTTCCTTTTGACTTTCTTTTTCAACTTTTCCTACCAACTTTCCTCAATAATGTCTATGTTGGACTTACTTGGCTATTATTATTATTATTATTATTATTATTAATACCCTGCCCATCTGGCTGGGTTTCCCCAGCCAATCTGGGCGGCTTCCAACTGAATATTAAAAACAGTACAGCATCAGACATTAAAAACTTCCCTAAAGAGGGCTGCCTTCAATTGTCTTTTAAAAGTAAAATAATTGTTTATTGCCTTGACGTCTGCTGGGAGATTGCCACTTACGTTTGTGTTGAAGTTACTACCACTGTGCTCACTGTTTACAATTCACTCAACAATATTTACATCTCACACCAGGTTCTGGGTGCCACTTAAGAGTTGCCTCCTCTCTGGCCAGTTCCCTAACCAGCTATATATAGAAACTTTGCCTCTTTGTTGTGAGCAGGACACACATTTACCCAGTCTGAAGTCACCCATTGCTACGACACTTCCTCCTTTGTCTCCTTCATTCCGTTCTCCAACTCACAATTGCCAGAGGCATTTGGGTCAGGGGAATAATAGTACATCTCAATTACTGAATTACTTATGGGGCCTGATATTGCCAGCTACAGTGACTCTGTGGAAGAATCTGCTTCTTTGGGGATTTCTAGCTTGTTGGAATTGATGCCCTCTTTGATGTACAGAGTAACATCATCCCCAGTATCTCCTTCCCTTCTAACAGAATTTGTGTACATGATCACTGGTTTGCTCCATTTCACCAGTTTCCATTATGCTGCTTCTAGCAATCTATGCTCTCCTTTAAAACCAAGCATTCTAGCTGAACCATTTTGGCCCGAGGGCTTCTAGCATTTGCGATATAAATGCCAATACAGGTTCTTTCCCCTCTCTAAATATCTCTGGCATGTTCGTTCCCACCCCCATGGCATTTTGGCCTCTTCAACCCCCAACATAAGACAGAAAGCAATTATTGAGATATTCTGGTCCCAGGCCATTGAAGGCTTTAAAGGCCAGACATTAATCCTTAAACACTCATATCCATGTACTGAAATTCCTCATTAGGAAGGGGGAAGCAGTGCCTTTCTAATAGGTGCTTAAGGACCAGTGATGTTCAGCAAAGCATGCCTGCTCAGTTTGGAACTGGCTCAGCATTTATGAGCTTTTTGGGTTAGAAAAGGCTGGTTTCTTTCCCAAGAGTTCTCTCATGGCTTTTTCTGTTAGGGCACGTGGGCTTATGCTTGTGTGTGTGTGTGTGTGTGTGTGTACATTACCCACTGGAAACTGTAGTGTGACTTTATCTGCTTTGTACCCACTCCATAGCACTAGCCATGACAAGAGCCCTTAAAATAAATAAATAAAATACCTCCAATGTGCTCCTCCCTGCAACAACATAACTAGGACCAAGAATTAAAAAAACTGAATAGATAATAATGAAACACTCACAAGAAACAATCAAAATACGTAACTGGCCTGAGTAGATCAAATGTTGTATCCAACATAATGCTAAGGAACTCCTTTCATCAGCGCATGGATTTAAGCTTGAGCATAATTTTCTACCTCTCCCCATCATGCCCACCTAAATCTGTTCTGGATTTTCCCCAACCCCCTGGAACAGATTTGGGGGTGGGGGGCATGCAGGGGAGAGGACAAGGGGGAAGTTCCACTGGACAAGAGTAAATCTTTGCACTAATGGAACAACTGTATTGGGCTGTATTGGTCTTTTTCAGTGTTTCTGGTGGGCGACCATACATGAGCAGTAGGCTGTATCTTGATGCCGTATCCTATAACATTTCTCTGATGAAAATAGGGATGTCCTATTCCATAGTAACAGCAACTTACCTATTTATACTCCATTTGACTAGGTTGTCCCAGCCACTCTGGGAAGCTTCCAATGTATAGAAAAACATAAAACAAAAACTTCCCTATACAGGGCTGCTTTCAGATGTCTTCTAAAGGTTGCATAGTTACTTATCTCCTTGGCTCAGTTGTTGCATAACTTCACGCCCTCCAACATTTCTCTGATGGAAAATAGGGACATCCTAAGGAAAAGTGGGACATTCCGGGATCAAATCAGAAACCGGGATGGCTTCTGTAAATCTGGGACTGTCCCTGGAAAATACAGTAGAGACACTTGGAAGTTCTGTGATGGGTGACACATTGTGCAGGCCCTTCTTAACTACACCTATAGGTAAAGGTAAAGGACCCCTGACAGTTAAGTCCAGTCGCAGACGACTCTGGGGTTGCGGCGCTCATCTCGCTTTACCTAAAAAAACTTGGGCAGAGACATTGCATGTAGTAGATTCAAAGCCAGTAAAAATTTCCTTATCCATTAATGAACATCATCAACAAGTATCCTATGTTTCTAGCAGTTGACATGTAGTGGTAAACCACCCAATGATCAGTGATCGGTCTGATCTTCATATGAAGATGTGATTGGAAATGCATCACAAGGGAGCACTGCAGCATGCTGATCCCTCCCTGATGCAAATGAAGTTGATTAAACTTTCACATTGGTAGGTTGAAGATTACAAACAAAATCTCACTTTGGGATTGGGGGGGGGGGAATGAAGGGAAATGTCAGTCTTTTGATTGTGGGCTGCTGTGGAATCTTGCTGCTCAGGCAACTTTGTCATCTAAGGGTTGAAACTGGCTCCTAAGGATTTGAACTATTTTCCCCAGCATTGTTGAAAGTCATTAGGACACCAGGGCAAACACCTGGGCTCAATGAAATCTATTAAACCTTGCCCTATTTGATGTTAACAAAAACATTGCCATTGATTTCACCAGGATCAGCATTTTACCCATTGACAGGTTGAAAATTAGTGCCTTGGATTCCTTCTTTTACTGCATAATTATGTGTCAGCACCACCCCCAGTTCAATCTCACCTCTATCAGTTGGCAAAATCTGCAGATGTGATTTGTCCCTGGCATGCCATTATAAAGTGAACAACAAACCTGTCTACCTAGAAGTAGCCCTGGTGAAACTGATGGAGCTTATTACTGAGTAGACTTGCATAGGATTGTGGAGACACAATTACAGAGTGACCATTTTACAGAAAAGTTTAATTACATTTTCCTTCCAAAGGGAGGATGTGGAAATTTCCCTTCCAAACGCAACAGCATAAGCAAGACAAACAATATGAAAAAAAATGTTGCACTAAATATATCAGTTCAATACTGAAGAGAAAACCAATTCAACTAACACCAATAAAAATGTCATTTACAATAAATCAATTATATACCCCCTCATACACTCAGTATACCAAACCATAGGGACATACCACTAAAGGGGACAAATCTACCAGACATTCAGTGAAGAGCATGACATAGCAATTGATGCAATAATGGTACAGGATATTGAAAGTCACCACATGCTGAAAACCCCTTCTGTAAACCCTGACCATTCACCACAGAGGCAGAGCCCCTCTGCTGACAGTGCCTCTCCTTTTGTGCCAAATGAACAGCCTCCCAGGTGCATTTGCATCTGCCAACGACTTTATAGCCCACTTCATAACATCCATAACATAACAAGGCACACTTCATCCAGGCTGAGAGAGCAGGCACCACAGTCTCAGCCAATGTACACATTTTAGAGTTTAAGGATTGGATCACAAAATTTGAAGCTGTGTGAATGTTGTTGTTTAGCTGTGTTTCCATTCAGGTATTGATTGGGAACAAGGGAATAGGGGACACGGGTGGCCACAGAGCCACAGAGCCTAGGGCTTGCCGATCAGAAGGTCAGTGGTTCAAATCCCCGTGATGGGGTGAGCTCCCGTTGCTCGGTCCCTGCTCCTGCCCACCTAGCAGTTCGAAAGCACGTCAAAGTGCAAGTAGATAAATAGGTACCGCTCCGGCGGGAAGGTAAACGACATTTCCGTGCGCTGCTCTGGTTTGCCAGAAGCGGCTTAGTCATGCTGGCCACATGACTTGGAAGCTGTACGCCGGCTCCCTCGGCCAGTAAAGTGAGATGAGCGCCGCAACCCCAGAGTCGGCCACGACTGGACCTAATGGTCAGTCATGGCCCAACCTATTGATTGGGAAAGTGCATATTTTGTAGGTTATTTTTGTTAAAATATGAACTGAATCAATTTCTCCTCCATCTCTAAACTGGAGTGTTAAGGTTGCCCTGAATCCATGGCCTACCTGGCAGCAAGTCAGTATGTGCAGTTCAAAGTCCGGGTGTCAAGCCACACAAGCAAGGCCCAAAGCCCAAAGGTGAAACACAGTCCAAGGTCAATCCAAGTAGTCAAGTCTGTCAGGATGCAGTCCAGAGTCAAACCTGAAGCCCCGTTCTGTAGAGGCGCAGGAGCATCCAAGCCAAGTTCCATCAACATGGGCAGCTGAGCAGACACAACACCTCAGCTCTGCTTCCCTTTTATACTTTGCATGCTATTTGCAGCTTCTGGGCTTGACGAGGCAGATGATCCTCACCTGTTCCAAGCCCACTGCAGCTGAAGAATCACACACCACCTCCCAGAGCTAGTGAGCCCCACAAGGCCAGCTAGGGAGCCTTTGCCTGCTTCAGCATCCTAGAGCAGCCCTCTCACTGCTCCCTATGCCTCAGAGCCCATCGTGTTTGTGGAGACAGGGATCCCTCTGGCTCTGGTGATGGGTCCTGCTGCTCTGGTTCCTGAACCCCTGGCCTACTTGGTGGCAAGTCAGTATGCCAAATGCCCAGTCCAGGGTCAATTCACATGTCCAACGTCCAAACTGAAGCACAGTCCTGCAGAGATCCTGGAGCACTCAAGCTGAGGTCCATCAACATGGACACAGCACCCCAGCTTGTTTCCCCTTTGTACTTTGCATGCTGATTGCAGCATCTGGGCTTGACAAGGCAGATGACCTTCACTTGTTCCAAGCCTTCTCCAGCTGAGGAATCACACACTTCCTCCCAAAGATAGCAAGCTCCACCCTGGCCAGCTAGGGAGCCGAGCGATGGGCCTTTGCCTGCCTCAGCCTCCTGCAGTGCCCCTCTCACTGCTCCCCATGCCTCAGAGCCCACCATGTTGGTGGAGACAGGAGCCCCTCTGGTGATGGGTCCTGCTGCCTCTGGTTCCTGTGCATTGACCCGCATCCCCTTGTCATCCTCCATCACTCTGTGAGTACTGCCTTCTCCCCCCTCCCCTGCTTGCCCCGGTGTGTCCCAGTCCCTCACCCCTCACTGGGATCCTCTTCCACCTCCCTGTTGTCCTGCCAGTTCATGACACAGAGTTTGCTGTGGAGAACAACTGGTTGTTAAACCACTCTGAGAAGTGAAGAACTGTAAGAGGAATAGGGCCCTCCTAACAACTCTCAGCACTCTTCCTCCTCCCCATCACCCTGCCTGACACTCTCTGACGTCCAGGAGACCCACTGCCAGTCAGTGCAGACAGTACTGAGTTTGAGAGACTAATGGTCTGATTCAGTATAAGGCAGCTGTATCATGCCCTGGTGGGAGAAGTCAAAGCTGCACGCTCTTTAATATAAGTAAAATATGAAGCAATATGAACTGCAGCAGCCAAGCCCACACTTCTTTTGTAGCACAGGCAGCATTTTGTTCATTGCAATAATGTAGCCAAGATACATGCACTTGAACTTTCCAGGCTGTGTTTCAGAATCGGCAGGAATGCTGCGTAAGCCACTGTGTGCAGCAGTGAAGAATGATCCCAGAGATCCTGTTTGCAAAATCACAGCCTCGGGCAGAGTGAAATGCCAGCTTAACACCCTGAATGGAAGAAATGGGAACTGAAAACAAAATAAGATCATCAGGAATACCAGGGTTTCTTTTTGGGACCATAAAAAAGGTGGATAATGTGCCTGACATTTCAGCCAAATGAGACTCGACATCTTTTTCATCTTTATAATTTTTAATGCCTACGAGTTGATAAATGTTTGCGCTGCCAAGGTTAAAGCATCTCTGTTCCAGATATACTGCACTGTTTCAGCACATGCTATGGTTTTTACAAAAACCCTCCTACAGTAAATCTACTTCTGCTTACTGCATGGTAACTATGAAAAGGCCACTAGCGATTATTATAGTCCTGTGCCAGCCATAATATTGCAAGCTAATGTTCTTTTCTTTTACAGGTGGAATTTTACAATGCTCATTGTTTTCACCTTTCCATGGATAGCTCAGTTGTTTAGAGCGTGGTGCTGATGATGTCAAGGTTGCAGGTTCGATCCCCGTATGGGGCAGCTGCATATTCCTGCCTTGCAGGGGGTTGGACTAGATGATCATCAGGGTCCCTTCCAACCCCACAATTCTAAGATTCTAAGGAAACATTGCGAAGATGGAATATTGTCCGAATGCAGCCCAAATGTTGGGAAAACTGAATAAACTGCTGCTATATTCCACTATATTTCTGGAAGTGCCTTTTATATTGGGAGAAAGCTCCAATAAAATGAAGCCCAGAGCTGTTTTTTGCCCTGTAAGTAGAATTCTGCAGAACACCTGTCCTCTTCTTACTGGCATAATGTGGTTTGCATCACGTAAGTTGTTCTCTGGAGGTATGGTGAGCAGATGGTCCTGTTGTTTCAATGGGAGATGAACTAGTATATGGCCTTTGAGTCTCTCCATGATCTTGCTATTTTAAAATGCTGTCAAGAAATAAAGAACCGGCAAGCTTCTGTGATGAAGTGACCAGCAGTGACCTCAATAGACCAATGGCCTGACTGCCGAAGTCAGTGTCAGGCAGCTTTTTACCTTGTTGCTATGTAACGAATCAACTGATTGGGCTCAAAGAATAGTAGCAAAGCTAGGTTTGTCCTTTTACATACACTTCAAAAGACATTTGCTTCTTAATTTTAACTTTCAAGATTTATTGTATATACATTCACAGCATGAAAGTATGGGGTAGCAGCCAACAAAACAAAATGCAAGTAGTTTTGGCTGTGCAATGGAACGTTCCCACCCTCTCTCCCTGCACTTTCCATAAATTTTTTCCGGGGGTGCAGGGGGTGGAGGAGCCTCTGGAAGAGATTTAGGGGTCATGTGGGGGTCACACAAGGAGAGGAAAGGGCGAGGAAGTTCCATTGTGCAGCTAAAAGCTCCTCAGGTTAGCAGAACTATTTTGTTGGATACTACCCCTGGTTTATATTCCTTATCCTTTCATAAATTTAAAACCGATTTTTTAAGGAGAAAACTCCTCTACCAAACTGTGTCCCGAATACGAAACGAAACAAACACAACTATTAGTATGAAATACCATTTAGGTACTTTAATCCACCATCTTAAAAAATAGCCAGCACCAAGACAACCACCAGCCCCTCATAAAGCTAAGAAAGCTATAAGCAAAACCAGACAGCAATATTATTTTCCTAGTCCACATTAAAATCGTAGCCTAAAGGCAGTGAGGAAGGAATAATGTTCCGAAGCCCTCTTAAACATTTCCAGGTGAAACAATATTTTATTATGTAGTTAGAGCATGAGTAAGTACCTAGTATTAATGATTAATTACTACATTGTCAAAGAGAGATCTGCCAAGTTTCCTTGAAGCACTTGGATTTGATTTGATTTGCCATATTGATTTAAGTATTTCTACATAATTGGGCAGTGAATTGGCCTTTTAGGCCACATAACAGTCAAACCATATAAGGCTGGTTCACTTTACATCCATATGCGGACATTTACGTGTTAAAAGCAAAACTGGCAAACACTGTGATAATGTGTCATTCACACAACATGTTCTTAAATAAGCCTATGAGTTTAGGATTCCTAGACAGGCCACTGCAGTTCATGGTCTCAGGTTACATGGATGACGAGTTTCCCTACCAAAACGGTGTGTTCCTAAGCAGTGTTTTCCTCCTGGGAGGCCAAGCTTCTAAATCAAGTACTAAACATGTCAACCTTGATAGATGAGAAAGAAAACCAACCACTTTGAGAACCCACAAAGCCCATTTCCAAGCTGCAACCAGAACATTGCCATAGTTTTTATTAGTGGAGGGGTAAAACAGCATCACCATGGATGACACAATTGTAGTTTTGCCTGCTTTATTTCAGGATTTACTTCTATATTTATTGATAGGGATAAGTAGTTTTCAAAATGTGGCCATAAAGATTTATATGCATGGCTTAGCAACTGATATCCATAAATCCCATCAGTTGCCAAGTAAACATCCTCAAACTGCAAGTTTATATATATATATATATATATATATATATATATATATATATAGCTTCTTTCTGCTCCATTTCTTGGTATGGGACTAGAATGTAAAACTTAATTTATTGAACATATAGCTGGGAGTTTATTAAGTTCTCCCTTCATGTTTTCTTTTTTTAAAAAAAAGTTTTATGCAGCATGTTCCCCAGCCCTTCATTACACGTCCTCGCTTTTGAAAGCAAACGAGAGAGTTGTTAATAGAATATATGTCCATGGATAGCATTCAAAGATAGTGGGAGAGTTATTTATAGATCTTTGTTGTGTGACCAATAAAATGTGATAGATCTGTTTGATGCAAATGGTTGACTGCTTGCAGTTCTCCACTTGGAAGCGATGCGCTGGGCTGAGAATATGGGGATTAGGGAGGAGGTAGGCAGCATTTTAAACAAGTGTCACATATGGTAGAGGCATTTCACATGCTCACTTGGCTGAGCACTGCCATTTTGTGAATGATGCTGGGAGCACACGTGCTCCTTTTGTGAGATGCTCAAGGCCTTGTGCAAGTTAGACTTGTCTGTGTGTAGGAAGGGATACCTCATAGGAAGCTGCCTTCTACTGATTGGCCCATTTACCTCAGTGTTGTACACACTGACTGGCATAGGCGCCAGCTCTAGGGGCTGAGGCACTTTTGGGGGCCCCCAATGTTTGTTTGTTTTTGTGGCCAGGCTCTCACTCAGTTCAGAGAACATTCGGCTCTGCCCCACAGCTCCTTGCAATGTCGTATGCGCAACGTCAGGACATCACACAACATCATGCATGTGACGTCCAGTCATCACATCAGGGCCCCTCAATAATCTGGAGAAGAAGGTGCCTCAGCTGACTGGTTTTCCAGGGTTTCATACTGGAGTCTCTCACAGCCCTACCTATAGGTGCTGGTGGCACTGTGGTCCAAAAACCACTGAGTCTCTTGGGCTTGTGGTTGAATCCCTGCAACAGTCGGTGGTTCGGATCCCTGTGATGGGGTGAGCTCCCATTGCTCTGTCCCAGCTCCTGCCAACCTAGCCTTTCGAAAGCACTCCAGTGCAAGTAGATAAATAGGTACCGCTGTGGCAGGAAGGTAAGTGGTGTTTCCATGCACTCTGGTTTCCGTCACGGTGTTCCTTTGTATGAGAAGCGGCTTAGTCATGTTGGCCATATGACTCAGAAAGCTGTCTGTGCACAAATGCCGGCTCCCTTGGCCTGAAAGCAAGATGAGCACCACAACCCCATAGTCGCCTTTGACTGGACTTAACTGTCATGGGGTCCTTTACCTTTCACCTATAGGTGCTGGGGACTGAACCTAGATTCTTCTGCTTCTAATACAAGAGTATTACCACTGAGCTATCTCCCTGAATTTCACTGAGTAAATGCAAAGAGAAAAAACCTCTAGATACCATAAACCAGATAATTTGGTATGTTCTTTGACTGCAGCTGAAGTCAAACCTTATTTTCTTCTTGTATACAGAGCAAGCTGCCCAGGAATGTAGCGTGACTTCATTTAGAGTTTTCCAGGAAAATTCTGGGTAGGCATTTGTTAGGGATCCACAACAGATATTCCCCCGCAAAACAGGGGCCAAGTCATATAAATGGTTTTCAGATGTTCTCCCTAGAAAACCTGATATTCCCAGATGGGAATATCAGCAATGGCAGATAAGCTTCCTGAAAAGATCACTTATGCAGCATTAGCATATTCTCCTGCAGCCCCAGAGAGGCATTGGTCACTTTCCAGGATTCATTGGACACTTTCCAGGATGCCCTTAGAATGCATCCCATAATCCTTTGCAGTTCAGAGGCAGAGCCAGTACAAGGCATTGCCCCACCTCCAGAAGTCAAGATACATACCTCTCCAGGCTAGCCAAGTTATTTTTAATTTTTATTTTTATTGCAAAAATCACACAAGTGCCTTCCACTCAGTGTAAAAATACAACGAAAATAAATTAAAACACCTAACAATTTGCTGCCCCTTCAGGAGACCCAAAATCAGCTGCCTGAGGTGGATGTCTCACTTTGCCTAACAGTAGGGCCGGCCCTCTGCGAAGGAATCCATGAAGATGTTCAAGTCTTGCTCAGCAAAAGAACTTGAGTGAAAAGAATGAATTCCCTAAGGGTAGCAAGTTTCAGAACCACTGGACTAGATGACCCAGGAAGTCCTTCTTTCAACCTTAATATAATAAATGCTTTCAACAAACATTACAGGAGAAGAGTTCCTGCTTGTTTCAACTCTCATAGTGGAGGCATAACCTTTTGCATTAAACATCTGTTCCTTCCATTTACTCTTTGGCAGCAGTTCAAATATCTTCAGCAGAGGGCTCAGCTTAATGAACATATACAGGGATTATTTAAATGATGGGTTTTAATTAGCTCTTTGAATGGGTTCTTAAAAGAGCAAGCACAAAAATCACTCTCTCAGCTGGGATGCTTTAACATATTTTAAGAGAAACATGGCATAATTGCTGCCCTGTAAGGCAACCCTTTGCTGAATATAAATCTTGACGTGGCCACGAGTTCAAGTCATCAAAGCAGTTGTTTGATTTAAGAATGTGCTTTCAAGATGGGTGCCTTCAGTTTTGTAAAAGGACATGCTTCTTTGCTCGACAACCAAGCAGGTATTCTCCTCAGCAAAGAAGTGGGTCTTCTTGGATGCTCTGCTTTCCTGCATCTTGTGTGAATGTGCGCACTACATCAGAGCAGAGAAGGGTCATCGGGCTCAGTAATTGTAAGCAACCTGCTATGATTTCTACCTAGCGCCCATGAATTTGTCTGGCAGGCTGCTTCTGTGAGGCAGTTTATTGTGGATTCAGTGCAGCTTCTGCATGCAAGTTTGGCCACATAGCATCCTCCTCATCAAAATATCACCGCGTGCTATTTTCCCTTTTCATCTTTACAACCTTTCTGTGGAGGATCTGATAAGTTTTTAAAATAGAAAAAGGTAAAAACCGTATTAAATGGCAAAAAAATGGCATTTTGATTAGGGCGGTGTTGTCACTGCAAAAGCTTTCGTGAATGTGAAACACCGAGTTTACAACAAACTGTTGTGTGGAACAGACTTGTTAAAAAAATCACCACCTCTCATAGCAATAATGAGGTCCATTACATAACTATGTGTTACATGAAGAAGCTTTGCTTTGTCCTGAATCTGCCAACAACCAATATCACTGGCACCAGACTAGTATCTTGAGAGAGAGGCATCCCCCCCCCCATACTCACACTCTCTCCACTATTCATAATGTTATAAATCTCTGTCATGTGGTCCTCTTAGCTGCCTTTTCAAAGTCAAAATCCCTAAGTCTTTCATGACCTTTTCAATGACTCCAAGATCTGAGGGTTACAGGAAGTTTGCACCTCATTTATAAATTTATATACCTCACACCTCTCCAGATAGACAGATAAAGAGATAATATGTGCCTTACTTTGCATCTCCTTATGTTTTAATGTCATCTCCTAAATCTCTTGTGCAGTAGCAGAACAGAGAGCTAATATATGCTTATTTTGATGTTTGAAATGTCATAATACGTTTTAAAATGTTGCTAGTAGAAAACAATAACAAAACTGTATAATTTGCCAGCCCAACTGTTGCCAGCTCTCTCTCGACTTTATTTTTAACCATAATGTGCTGCTTTTGTAGATATGGGTTTTTTTTTAAAAAAATAAACAATAAACAATAGTAACAACAACATTTAATCTGCCAGATATTTTCTGTTCCAGATCCACATAATCCAAAGCATATTTCATAGATGATGATGATGATGATGATGATGATTAGGTCTTTATCCAGTGCTGCTGTCCATTAGCACAGCAGACCTCCCCGTGTGCAAGTCCCTCATACAACCGCAGAATCTGCTCCAGAGAGATGGACTATCGGGAGCAGATTTTGAGGATGCACAAGCAGAGCAGAGCAACCAGCAACCAGCAGAAGGGAAAGAAACTGCAGTTTGGAAAATGGTGTGGCATTTGATGGGGGGAAAAACCCAAGGTAAAAAAATGTTTTAATTAACAAGTATGCCCTGTGACGTTTTAGAATGACATATCTAGCATTGTTCTAATAGGGGGAAATAACATTAAACAGGTCAAGTGTAGTTCCAGTCTAATTGTTATCTCATCTGACTGGCATGTTGGCAGCAAGTGGAGACTCATCCTAGGCTGCCATACAATTCAGTTTTAGGAATTACTGAAATGAGGCTTGGATAACCCAATAAAAGTACCAAGTGCTACAGCTGTTATAAAATACCTTTCCCAATCTTCTCAGGGCCCTAAAATGTTTTTGTTTTTTTTGTTATTGTTCATAATTATTATTATTTTTTAGGAAAGGGTTTTAAAATCTTGTTTTTATCCAACCCTTATTTTGCTGCTTTCAATACTTCATGATATTTTTATCCTGTACAGTGGTACCTCGGGTTACACACGCTTCAGGATACATACGCTTCAGGTTAGACTCCACTAACCCAGAAATAGTACCTCAGGTTAAGAACTTTGTTTCAGGATAAGAACAGAAATCATGTGGCGACAGTAGCCCATTAGCTAAAGTGGTGCTTCAGGTTTCAGAACAGTTTCAGGTTAAGAACGGACCTCCGGAACGAATTAAGTACATAACCAGAGGTACGACTGTATAGCAGAAGGAGAAACAGAGCTGATAAAAGCAGTGTGAGTGTATATTTAGGCCACCGGTTATTGATGCGCTCATACCCACAAATGAAATTAAGCTCCTGTGCCAACCCTGAAACTTTTATACCCAGCATTCAACCTCAGTGTGAGATTTCCAAGTGACATGGCCCTTCAGCAAAATCCCAACATGTTCACATTAGCAAAGATGATTTAGTTAAATGCAATCTTACTGCAATTGGCAGTCTCTTGGACAACCAATCCAGATCCACAACAATGTGCATTTCCTTTTAAAGGAAGATAAAAAACACGCTGAGGTAAATTTTCCTAGTGACAGACTTCCAAGGCTTAATTCAAATGGCTGAGCCCTGAGAATTTTCAGTGCTAGAGCTTAGTCCTGAAAGAAGGAAAGGCGTGATGAAAACAAAAGCTTCTGAACATGTGCAGAGTTTTTTCTGTTCTCAGTAATGTAACCAATGTCTTTCCCTACAGATCTTATCCCAGGGTTCCAGAATCAAAGGGCATAGCATTTTAAGCCTTCTGAGCTTTCCAGAAATTAATTGCCCATTGTTTTCCTGCTCCTCAAGGACACTGTTTAATGCTGTAAGCCGTATCTGAGAAGACTGATGTGTTCCTGCTGCTTCTTACTTCTAATTATTCCGACTCAGTGATTCACTTTAAAAAGCTACTCTCTTTTAAAAGATTTGAGCAATCTTTTCAAAAGCTTGCATCCATGAGATTCTTTTTGGGTTCAATTATGACCCTCATTTCTCCAATAAGATAATGTAACAGGATAAAAGGGTAATTTTAATGAAAAGAGCCGTGGAGATGACCCTGATAGACTTCCCAGTCCTCAGACAATGGCTGGATCTAGACACATCAAAGAAGCGTTTCAGTTAAACGCGTTGTAAATTTAAACCGAGAAATCCGGTAGGGAAAAATGGAACCCCACAGCGCCATCTGGTGTCACAGTGTTATATTGCATATACAATGCATATAAATTGTTTTTTCTTTACCAATCTAGCTGAGTCCATCTGCAAAAATGCCTGACTTTCCACTTTAAAGGGAAGCAAAACTGAATCCTGATGTTCTTGTTCTATTGGGAGGAGGAGGAAGAATTCAAGTTATTGATTACTGGAAACCCAGCTCCTTGTGGCGTTCATACTGCTTGCATTTTATTACCAAATTGTTGTTGTTGTTTAGTAGTTTAGTCGTGTCCAACTCTTCGGGACCCCATGGACCAGAGCACGCCAGGCACTTCTTCTTCCACTGCCCCCCTCAGTTTGGTCAAACTCATGCTGGTAGCTTCAAGAATACTGTCCAACCATCTCGTCCTCTGTCGTCCCCTTATCCTTGTGCCCTCCATCTTTCCCAGCATCAGGGTCTTTTCCAGGGAGTCTTCTCTTCTCATGAGGTGGCCAAAGTATTGGAGCCTCAGCTTCAGGATCTGTCCTTCCAGTGAGCACTCAGGGTTGATTTCCTTAGAAATGGATAGATTTCATCTTCTTGCAGTCCATGGGACTCTCAAGAGTCCCCTCCAGCACCATAATTCAAAAGCATCAATTACCAAATTAGCACTGTGCAATCTGAAGTACAGTTATCCTTCTTATGCTCTCCTTATGCTCCTTCTGATCAGTGGTGGTAAGTGCCCAGTGGCACTGGGTGTGTAGAATGCAGGGAGACCAACAGCTGCTGGAGCCAATGACAGGTAGAATCAGAGCTCGCTAATTTATGGTTTCATGGGGGAGAAGCAGACAGCCAGGGCTATACGTAAGTAGGCAGGTTCACCTTAGCATGGCAGGCATGTGATGCTGGTGCTATGTGCCACAGTGTTCACCTCCAGGTAGATGACATGTGTAGAACTTGGGAGCATCTGGGAATCTTTCGGCATGGTGACATGTGAAAGACCAATGCACAGATGCACGGTTGACCCACGAATGGGGTGCTTTTGCACATGGTGCCAACTGCAAGAAGACCTTGAGCTGCAGCTTCTATTCTTGGGAAGTGACCAGCCACATAGATAAGCAAGAAGAGCAGCAAGAATGCCTTGTCAGTTTGCATTTTTTTTTTAGTACAGAAAGTATTGATATGATGTGTAGAGATATTTCCTGTTGTTGTTTAGTCATTTAGTCGTGTCCGACTCTTCGGGACCCCATGGACCAGAGCACGCCAGGCACTCCTGTATTCCACTGCCTCCTGCAGTTTGGTCAGACTCATGTTTGTAGCTTCGAGAACACTGTCCAACCATCTTGCCCTCTGTCATCCCCTTCTCCTTGTGCCCTCCATCTTTCCCAACATCAGGGTCTTATCCAGGGAGTCTTCTCTTCTCATGAGGTGGCCAAAGTATTGGAGCCTCAGCTTCACGATCTGAGCACTCAGGGCTGATTTCCTTCAGAATGGATAGGTCTTCTTGCAGTCCATGGGACTCTCAGGAGTCTTCTCCAGCACCATAATTCAAAAGCATCGATTCTTCAGCGATCAGCCTTCTTTATGGTCCAGCTCTTACTTCCATACATCATGTATGGAAGTGAGAGATATTTCCTATTCTACTTAATTCAAGAGGGTTCTAGAAGCTTCTCTGTGTGAAAGAAACAAGCAGAAGGTTCCTGATGTTTGGGTTATTCCTTCAGAGAAGCTGAGTACAGCTGGTTTAAACTGGTTCTGTTATCTCTTCCCAGTGCTTTTTTTCGGGGGGGGGGGATGCAGGGGTACGCATACCCCTAAACATTTTGTGAATCTAAGTTTGGCCTCATTGAGGGGCAGTATTTCAAGATGAGAGTACCCATAAACATTTTTTAAAATTTATTTTTAAAGCACTGTCTCTTCCGTCAAGGTCATGCTGACTATAATAATAGCCCAGAAGGAGCCTGGGTTTCACTTTCTTTCTCTCTTTCCTTCTGGTGTGGTGTTCTGTATATAGTGTTAAGATTTAGTCTTATTGTAAGTTAAGTCTGCTGCAACTGGGTTTCTTATGGACAGTGCCAATGCTGAATGTGTTGGATTTGTGAGCATTATGCTCATTTGCCTTCAGAAGGAGTAAAGCTCTGCTGGATGAAATACAATTGCCTCTGGTCCATTTTTTGGGAATCTTGCAATGGGTTTAGGTTTTAACTCTGCTAACTATATCCTGGAATCTGCTCTGTATCAATATTGAGTAGAATTGCATGACATGCCTCTGATCACATTTTTGTGAGGAGAACCTGAGCTTACAGGGTTAAACAGCTCAGAATGTACGCACTGCCCACTGTTGGGAGGGGGGAGATTCTACGTCATGTCCGAGAGTCTCCAGCCTTTGTTCTTTTTTTCTCTACTTTCGCTTTTGAGGAGAGAGTACGTGTTTTTCACGATGCTGTTCGCTATGGACGATAATGGATAGTCTGCTGTAAATAAACTGCTTCTAGCTGCTAATATCCTGAGTGGACTTTATTTTAGCACACTGAAGAAAGCTCTGAAGAAGCTTTTTGCAGCTTTCTCTTGCTGCTGCGTAAACTCTGCGTTTGCTCAGAACCTTTGGAATGTGGCCTTTGAAGTCCAGCAGAGCTGCGTAGCCGAAGCGGGCTGGACGCCAGGACTTATCTGAGCAATAAATCTACTATCTGACAATTTCCCCCCCCAAAAAAGTTGTTTTTATTAAAGGATTTTCATAGTTAACATCGCAAGGGGATGGTATCCACAATATACAAAATACTACTGCAAAATCCCTCACCACAATCACAGACCAATGGGAGCATGATATACCGTATTTACTCAAGTCTATTGCGCCACCAAATCTAATGAGACCCTAAATTTTCAGAACCTTTAAACCAAAAAAGTATTTGCTGGCGAATGTAAACGTGGCATCAAATCTAATGTGTACTTTAATTTTTGCAATGCAATTTGGCCAAAAAATGTGTGCATTAGATTTGAGTAAATATGAAATAAACCCTACCCGATGGTCTAAACTGTGGTCTGAACTACCCTTTAAGTCCATCTCAACCAAAAGAAGGGAACTCAATTTGAAACTAATTTATAGACGGTACCTAATACCTCGGAAGCTGATGCTGATGCACCCAGAAACCTCTGATTGCATTTATAAACCCAACCCAAATGCTATATTTGTAAAATAAATAAATAAATGTTAGCATTAGCCATGCATTGGAAGTTATTTGTGGATGGGAAAGACTGTTTTTTAAATCTGCAAAAGTAGTTTAACAAAAACCTTTTCTAATAGAGTAGCCGTTATTATTAAACTCTTATCTGTAATTATGTTCCCACTAATTAAAACTTTTACAGCTTTGGTTTCCCTATCATGCACCCAACTTACTTGCCATCAATATTTTTAACTATGAACCGTCAGAACCTACCACTCTTTTCTCATTTGGCCTTATATAAAAGGGTATTGATTGCTCCCTTCCCAGTACTCTGTACAATTAAATACATTAATAGGAAAGTAACATATAATAATGTGAAGAAAATTAGGTCTTGCTTCAGCGGCAAAATGCACTTGTGACACCACAAAGATTCTTCAGACTGCAGAGTGACGAAGCTCTTTTCACAAATAAACCACAATACGTGCGCAGTCCAACACATTTGGAGCTGATCAATGACATGTTGTTTATATTTCCATGACAATTCACTGTTCAGCAAAATACTGTAATCTAAAATGAACAGTTTACTGCTCTGTTTGAATGTCAGCTTGTATTTAATTGGCCATCATTTCACTCTTATTGAAACGTCCAAACATGCCAACCACTTTCCTCCTTTCCTTCTTTCAGCGAGATAGGAACCATTATTTCTGGGTCTTATTACATGGGAGCATATCCAAAGCTGAACGACACCAAGTACATCAATCTAATCCTTTCTTTCTCCCTCCTCCTCCTCTGAAGATATGAACTTGCCTCGTGCAGAATCGGAGCACTGGTCCAACTAACCTAACCCAACTTAATCTTCCCTTACTGGCAGAAGCTCCTAAAGATCTAATGCAGAGGGCTTCCCAAGTTCTGCTGTCCAAGATCCCTCATATAATTTATGTGCTCTGCCGCTTTATAACAAGCTTTCTGCAACTGGACATCCATTTGCGATGACCTTCCACTTCATATCAGAGAGAGAGAGAATAGCCACGGTGCAATCCAGGCTGGTACAGACAGGTGTGGTTGACGGCTTCCTCATGCAAGTTACCAAGAGGAGGGAGGGGCAAGGCTGAAGGGAGCTCAGCATGGGCATGGCAGAGGCAATATGACACTCCTGTGATTGGAGAGTGTTGGGTGGGTTGGTGGCATTCTAGGCTAGCCTTGCAGCTCTCATTAAGCAAAGTTCTTATAAGGCGGTGTATTTCTTTATTGTCAACAAAGGTCCGTAGAGTTAAAGCTATGGTTTTCCCAGTAGTGATGTATGGAAGTGAGAGCTGGACCATAAAGAAGGCTGATCGCCGAAGAATTGATGCTTTTGAATTATGGTGCTGGAGGAGACTCTTGAGAGTCCCATGGACTGCAAGAAGATCAAACCTCTCCATTCTGAAGGAAATCAGCCCTGAGTGCTCACTGGAAGGACAGATCGTGAAGCTGAGGCTCCAGTACTTTGGCCACCTCATGAGAAGAGAAGACTCCCTGGAGAAGACCCTGATGTTGGGAAAGATGGAGGGCACAAGGAGAAGGGGACGACAGAGGATGAGATGGTTGGACAGTGTTCTCGAAGCTACCAGCATGAGTTTGACCAAACTGTGGGAGGCAGTGGAAGACAGGAGTGCCTGGCGTGCTCTGGTCCATGGGGTCCCAAAGAGTCGGACACAACTAAACGACTAAACAACAACAACAACATTTCTTTATTAAATTTGCATCCCGCCCTTTCCTTCGAAAGGGCAGCAATTTGGTGATATAACAACGAAACATCTTGAAAAGAATTGCAATTCTGGCCGGGAAAGATCTCAACTTCAAAGCCTTGTTGGAAGAGGAAGGTCTTCAGCAGGTGCTGCAAAGACAAGAAATGGTACCTGTCTAATATTTAAGGAGAGGGACTTCCAAAGGGTAGGTTCCACAAACACTAAAGGCCCACTTCCTGTACTGTGTGGAATGCCTTGTGTGGTAAAATGGTGCCTGCAGGAGGTGTTCTTCTGCAGTGATTGAGTATATAAGGAATGAGAAAGTTAGGAGACTGGCTGGCTTCTGAAAGTTTGTTTTGACTCACAGATCGGCACAAATCACTACAAATCATTTCAGGTCAACCTGATCCACCTGCTTATTAGCTATTTGTAGCTGCTTTAGTTTGATCTGGACAGGGCAGAAATTGGCCTCAATCAGCGCTGTTTGGTTCAGAATTTGGCCGAATTTGGCTGAATGCAATTGATGGCTCCTGCTTCAGGAAAGCATTCCACAGCAGAGGGGCAAATTTAGGAGTTGTTCACTTTCCCTGCCCTCCTGTCATGCCGCCTGCAACTGATGTCAAAATGATGTAAATCCAAAGACAGTCATGAGTGACCCGTCACACTGGATGTGAGTGTGATACAAAATGAAGCAGACAGAAAGTCAACCTGTTTAAATATATATACTGGGTATCAAATTTGTGAGAAATGCTAATCGGTGACTTTCAAAAATTGTTTATGGTCATGGTGTTCTAACCAAAGCTCAAGCTCTTGAGTTGAAGTTAGAGAATGTTGACAAGTCTAAATAATTTCAGCAGACATTAAAGTGCTTTAAAGATGAATGACTTAATTTGCTGGGACAAGGCAGTTCGGTTAATAGCAATTGTGTGTGTTTCTCCCCCCTCTCTTTCTCTTTTTTTTCCTTTTCACCTTTGCTGTTCAAGTTTGAATAGGCAGCTCAGAGGTTATAAGGTTGTAAAGGCTATTACCAATGGAAGCCTTCCTGCTGTTGTGAAAATATTATTAGTAAGCTAACACCATTAACTTACTAATAAACAGTGTTTATTTTTATATGTCATGGCATTATAAGCTGAAAATGGGGGTGAGGCAGGGGTTAAGTGGCATTTTGTTGGGCACTTAATGTGTACTTCAGTAGCTTTTGCCACAAAAGTAGCACAAAGCTCTTAAGGAGTACAGGATTCAGCCCTGACATATCTCCATGCACGAAGCCGACACACACGCCAAGATTATGTACTGAAAATTCAAACATGAACCACCATCTCCCTGAACTTTGTTCCTTGGGCTGTTCTCATTCGTTTTCTCACAGGGATGGTGACAAATTAATTCAGTTCACACTCAAAAGCAATCTAACTAACTTGCACAAGAACTGAAATACAACCTTCCTCTGAAATTCACAAATTCTCCAAATTTTGCAGTGCAGTTCCCCAGCCGAATCATAGGCGCAATGATGCATATACTAGGGTCCATTCTGCATAAACACATTTGCCTTGGTAAAAGTAAAACAAACAAACCAACAAAAATCATAGGGAAAATGCTTTGCAAAGATATGTACACGAAGCAAACAATGCGCATGTTAGAAAATTGCACCGAAATGCTGGTGAATATTCATGAGGACTTATTTTTAAGAAAGGTCAAACTGATGTATGAATGTGAAGGGCTGAACTGAAGATATGAAAAATACAAACCTGAGGAAAATGTAAATTATCTTCGCTCACCCCTATCCCCACTACAGACTAAAGTCTAGCTGAAGGGAAGGGAGGGCAAGGAACCATAAGGGGATTCATGCTTTTAGTGTTCAGGGGGAGGGAGTTATTTTAGGATGACTGCGTTGAAGAAACAATTCCAAACACTGCCATGTGGGCAAAGGAGCCCGCCGAGACTCCTTTGCAGAGTTGCCACCTTTCTGGCTTGGGCTGATGTGGAAGCCACCTGACATTAAGATCCACATTAAGATCCTTGCCAGTATCTTCAACAATATGTATTGGGCCACCCCTGCCACCAGGCACCTAGCAGGTTTGCTGCTGTATGCTTTCAAAGCCCAAGATATGTTGAAGGGAGGTGGGTGGGATCTCATAATTCTGCACTTCAAAGGACTTGCAAGCCAGACGTCCTGCCTATCCCTTTCATATTGTTCTCAGCCATTCAGCTCTTGTGCCTCCTATACCCTTCCTCAGAAACTCACCCTTTGCCTCCTTCTTCCCAGATGGGATCTATGTGGGAAGCTGCTTTCTACAACAAGTGGAGAAGGTTGTGGGGGCCTGGGGAGGAATAGTACATGCAATGGCTTCATCCCGCTCCTCCTCCTGCCTAAAAGGGCAAATGGAACGCCCTGTGGAACACCCTCCCATCAGATTTCAAGGTAATAAACAACTATCTGACTTTTAGAAGACATCCAAAGGCAGCCCTGTTTAGGGAAGTTTTTAATGTCTGATGTTTTATTGTATTTTAAATATTTTGTTGGAATCTGCCCAAAGTGGCTGGGGAAACCCAGTCAGATGGGTGGGGTATAATAATAATAATAATAATAATAATAATAATAATAATATGTGCAGCTGTTATTTTAAGGCCACCAGAGGACCTCCAGCAAAAAAGACTCAAGTCACTGACTTGGAAACTAGGAGGAAAGTTGAAAGGTTGATTATTGGGTTAATTGTACTCCACAGAATGAGCACAGTTGTTTTGCAGATTGGTCATGGTCAAGAATGATGGGAGCTGTAGTGGTGCAGGTTTGTCATGTGTTGTAGCTCCATGCTTGCTGAATTTCCTGCACCTCAAAGCAGGGAGAGAAGGACAGTGACCCCATTTTTTAAAAAAATCCTTGGACCAAACTACTGCAAAAAAAATAGCTGCAGGCCCTTATAAAACCGTTGACAGGTCAATGTGTGCTTTAAACTGCTGAATAGCCTCCATCAAGGTTTAAATCTGTCTTTATCAGCACCTGTTACTCAGCATATCAAATCTTTAATGCCAGGGAAAGAACTTCAATTGCATAGATCCCCCCCCAAAATTTTACTGTTCACATAAAGAAAAGGCATTTTCAGCATTTCCCCCCTCCCCCTCCCTTCATAAGC
This sequence comes from Podarcis cretensis, assembly GCF_951804945.1. Taxonomy (NCBI): domain Eukaryota; kingdom Metazoa; phylum Chordata; class Lepidosauria; order Squamata; family Lacertidae; genus Podarcis; species Podarcis cretensis. Next base: position 112,526,814 of record NC_137170.1, on the reverse strand, counting down.
AACTAGCACACGAAATACCACAGAGCGCTTTGTATTACTTTGAATCCTGCTTTCCGTGCCAGCATAGCAGCGTTCATCTAGGAGGCCGGACTGCACACATAAAACACCACTTCAGAGCCTTCCTCTGGCCTAATAAAGTTAAGTGGCTCCATCAGCTAATGGGAGACTGTTGAGAGGGAATAGTCCAGCAAAGCTGAAAAGGGAAGGAATTGTACACCGAGGTGATTTGTTCAGAAGACGTAGTGGCTGTCTTTTTTCACAGCATCTTTTTTTAAAAAAACACGCCTTAGTGAGTGGCTTGTCACCCACATAACCCTTTATATTATGGAATGAATTGGTCCAAGTAGGGAGACAGGCATGTGAGGAGCATTCTATTGGAAACGGCTAAGAGATGTGGTACAATTGGGCGTTTTACAAAGTCCGTCAAATGGAAATCAATCCATAAAATTATATTCTATACCCAGAAGGAGATGTGACTGAGGCATATTAAAAAGGCAAAAGAAACGGTGGAGTAAACGAAAGGAGGGCAGCCTGACCTACATCACAGGATTGTGGTGAGGATAAAGTTGGGAGTGGGGAGGGAACCATGTATGCCACTTTGAATTTGTTTGAGGAAAGGTGGGGGTATGAATGTAATGATGAAACATGTATGCATTGCAATTAATTCAGAGAGAAAACTTTTCATATCTTTACATCCGCAGTGAACCTGTTCATGGCAAGGAGCCAGAAGCTGCAGAATAAAAATCCAGGTTGGTTTCCACCCCATAAAACTTTAATTCTAGCCCCAAGCTGATGGAGATATAACTATTTGTTTCTTCACCAGTGATTGTTCCCACACCTGAATAGCCTGGTAGATAGCATTTATGTGATGCTGTCACAAGGCATCTGCATTCACAGCAATGCATTGTGTTAATCTACCTTGCGAAAACAAATTCCCAACTCTTTTCATTCACTGATGTACATTCAACATGTGCTCTTACATCAATATGGTCTACTTTTTTAAAAACCCTACATAAACACTTCTAAAGCTCCCCCCCCCATTCCAAGGCTGAAAGACAGTTGAATGTTGTCTGTCCATGCAGTGATTTTCACCTTTCTGGCAAATGAGGAATTAATGTGAATGCATGAAAAAGCACCAATGGTGTGATCTTTGCCTCTTCAAGTTTCATAGCAATATGTGTAGTAGTGCTGGATCTAAAGAAGCTTCCCCCAGCTTTCAGATATTTGGGACTGCAACTCCAGTCCGCTCCAGCCACACTGAATTGGACTGATGGGAGTTGTAAAATAATCATTGGTGGTGGCAGCAGCATTTTGTGATGGGGGCCATCATTCTGAAGCCAACTTGTTCACAGCTACATTGAGCAACATTGGTCATGTCAGAATGACTGACAGTGGCTTGGATCCAAAGAACTACGAGCAGAAGGAGAATGTGTACAAGTGCTGTTCCTTGAGCAATCGCTAGCATAAGATGTCTCCCTGTGCAGCACCATAGTGTATTAAGGGTTGTGGCATGGCATGCTTAGACGTATTGGTACTTCCCTCATCACACATCTGGTTTGCACATCTGGTGATGACATATAGCAGGATGTACACCCCCCCCCCAAAATGCTATAGTCGCCAGAGTGTGGAATGAAGACAAGATGAAAATTGTCTTGGTATAGCATATGTCCAACCAACAAGAAGACCCACAAATGTGTGACTACTTGCAATATGTTTCATCATACAAACAAATGAGAACAGGGCAGTGAACAACAGCAGATGATGAAACAACTGGCTATAGATCAATTTCAGCACGTATCCTAAGTCCTTGGGAAAGAAAGAAAACAATTGTCTTTGAGGAATGCAGTCAAATGTTTCCTAGTTTATTATCATCTAGCTACTCTGTATTTTATTATTGATTATTCTGTTTTCATGTGCTTGTTCATTGAAGTATACTGTTAAACCTGTGGGTCTTATTGTTGGTTGTGAATGTTACATAGGGACCTTAATTTCATATCATAATTTCATATCCTTTGTATAAGGCATGCAGAAGAGGCAGATCAAAACAGAGGACTTCATCCCATGGCTTCCCATTTTTAGACGCAAGTCTTACTGAAGATAATGCACTCAAATAAGCCAAACCACCTTAGCTTTTAAAGTCATTCCGTCCAATTGTAAATCTATATGTTGCAATGCAGGGTTGCCAGGAAAACCTACTTGATGTCTTTTGACATCAATAAAGTCCTATAAATAGATCAAATGAAACTATGAATCAAAGAGTAAACAGAAAGTCTCGTGACATCAGGCTTGCTTCACTGAATATTAGCACTATAGCAACAAGGTTTTCCTAGGACTCTTGCAGTATGATTCTCTACAGGTTTACTCAGTCCCACTTGTTTCAAAGAGACATCATCCCAAGTGATTGTAGAGAGAGCCTGCAACACTGACCCCTTAGGGCAAATAGAGCACTATTCCACCAACCTTCATCTGCCCTCATCCAGCCCCCAAATTACACCTTCTTACTTATAACAAGTCCAGGGAGTGATAATGCCATCATCTTCCACCTCCTTAGTCTCAGTGCTGCCCTTGTAGAACTCAGTGGGGTTCTGTCATTGGCTGTGGCTCCACCTACTGCTGGGCCTCCGGCTTTCCACCCTACATGTCCCAATAGTGAGAAGTGGGTGGAGCTGTGGTCTAAACCACTGAGCCTCTTGGGCTTACCGATCGTAATGTCAGCAGATCGAATCAGCACAACAGGGTGAGCTCCCGATGCTTTATCCCAGTTCCTGACAACCTAGCAGCTCGAAAGCATATCAGCACAAGTAGATAAATAGGTACCACTGTGGTGGTATGGCAAACGGCATTTCCATGCACTCTGGCACTCGTCACAGTGCTCTGTGTGCCAGAAGCGGTTTAATCATGCTGGTCACAGGACCTGGAAAGCTGCTGCAGAAAAACACCAGCTCCCTCGGCCTGAAAAACAGAGATGACTGCCACACCCCATAGTTGAATTTGACTGGACTTAACTGTCCAGAGGTCCTTTACCTCTACCTATGGGTCCCAATAGATACCAGTCACCACTGCCTGCAACTTTAAATTCCTTAGTCATACCTAGTATGCCAAAACATCTAAAGCTGGGTTTCGCAAACTTGTATCTCCATCTGTTTTTGGACTACAATCCCCATCATCCCTGACTACCGGTCCTGCTAGCTAGGGATGATGGGAGTTGTAGTCCAACAACAGCCGGAGACCCAAGTTTGAGAAACCCTAATCTAAAGGAAGCCTGCTTGCAATATGTACATTTATAAGATGGTGCAAAATTAATTCTTCTGTTCAGTCATTGCCCCTTGAATATCTAAAAAAGTGTTCAATCTAGCATAAGGTTACCAGAATGAATCCGGGGACACTTTTCAACTTCAGTAGGAATGATAGGATTTTGTATGGGGACTGATTTGTAAATCCGGGGACTGTCCCCAGGAAACGGGGACATCTGGTAACCTTAATCTAGCAGGAACTATTGACTGACATTGTTTCCACTTTCCCTCACTCTTTATAAGCACAATTAACTTTCTGAGCTCGTACTCCTTGGTAAAGGGTTACTCTTGCCTACTTATTATTCAATATTTCCCCTATAAACATTCATTAAAAGGACGATACCGAGACCAAACTTAGTATTCAAGCTGCAAAATAAAGATCAGGAACTAATGAACTTCTTTAGAGTTTCCACTTTCTGAAAAACACCCTTGGCAATAAAGAATGAATAAAGAAAAGCAGTAAATTGCACTGATTATGTTATATCAGCAAAATTGCTTCTGAAAATGTCTCCCATGAAGCATAGCTAGCAAGTTAAGTTAACAAACTACTCCCTGGAGGTATCTTTTGTTATATGTGGGCTCAGTCCCATTGGAGACTGCTGTAGCACATCCCCCCATTCATTTGATGAAAGGGGATGGCAGAGCAGCGGGGGCTGATAGATTGAGCCCACTTGTCAAGCAAAAAAAGGCTCCAGGAGCATCATGAGCCCAGTGTGCTGCTGCCTTCTTATGACCTAACTTTCAGTTATTTTAAATATTCAGGGGGGAATACAGTGACTGCTTCTCAAAGAGGGCTGAGACTGAAACAAACCCTCTCTCATTTCAGTTTTTGGGTCAGAAGTAGTACCTCTGAAGAGTTTCTCCCAAAAAGCTTTCTGTAGGCATATTCACCCCCTCTAAAGAATCTTCTTCACTGCTATAGTTTCTCCTGTCTGTTGTTATTCACCCCCTCCAAAGAATCTTCTTCACTGCTATAGTTTCTCCTGTCTGTTGTTATTCACCCCTCTAAATAATCATCTTCACTGCGATAGTTTCTCCTGTCTGTTGTTATTCACCCCCTCCAAAGAATCTTCTTCACTGCTATAGTTTCTCCTGTCTGTTGTTGTTTTGACACTATCTTTGGATCACATACCGAGCAGGATGTCAATGAAGACACTAGGTGGCCAATCGTATGCTGCTTTGCAATGATGCCACAGAGGGCAAATGAAGCCAACTGAATGTAAGGGAACTGCTGCATGTTGAACACACAATGAAAGGGGTGACATCACAACACGGCATGGCCAATCAGAATTGCCTCTGTGCCAGTGTCATGGAAACCAAAGAAAGTCATTTCAGAATAAGGACTATGCTTCAGTGCGTTTGAAGGAATGAGTAAAAAACCATAGCCTTTTGATGCTCCTGAAAATGTTTGCGAACAAGCGGCAATGCTTCTGGCTTACATGGATTCACAACGGGAGGTTTCTTTTGAAAAAGAGGACTGGAGACAACATCCTGGTAATGTTCTACAACTATAGATTCCATTTGAGATTAAGGAAAAATGAGATGTTCTCATTAGAAGCGATTTTGAACATACGACGAGCCAAAGTGCAAACGAATTTTGCATGGTCTGAACTACCTAGTTACCAAGCAGCCTTTTGCATATTACATTTTTCAGAGTTCGTCTATTTTAAACTGCCCTATACATACTTGAAAATGAGTGATACAGTGCCATGCTTTGCAGCAATTTATCTGATGGCATGTGCTAAATTACTTAGATTGGCTAAAACCAGTTAGCGCGTTGTTATGCGTAATACATCATAATGTACCCAGGAACTTTCGGAGAGGGTAAAAGCTGATGAAGATTGAATGTGTTTCAAGCATTTCAAATCCCTTGAAACAAAACAGAAATTAGTGTCAAAGAATGCTTATTTAAGAGTTGATGCAAGCCAACAGGCCTAGTTAGCAACATACATATTGACACTCCAGTCCTAAATACACTGCCAACAATCCAGCACAGAGCTATAGACAAGCACAAAACCCATCAATTTAGACTCGAAGTGCCTGAAAGCACCCATGGCTATTATGTGGAAGTGCAATTCACTGACTGCTGAAACCTACTTCCAAGGAGGGATGCTACAGATTGTGGCCTATGTAACATCATTGTGGCGTTTGTCTCCTAGGTGATATCATGCTGGGTCATAAGGAAAGGGTTAAATGAGTGTGAAGTGATTGGCCAGTGGGAACCCACAGGAGGAGTTAGAGTTAGAGTTGTTAAGGAGTCAGTCGGGTGTTAGAGAAGAGAGAGGGAGGATAAATCTGTGGGTTGGGATAGTTTGATGTGAGAGAGTGAGGGAATCTGTTAAGAGGAGTCAGATAGACAGTTGGGATAACCAGTTAGAAGTTAATAGGAAGGGACGCAGGTGGCGCTGTGGGTTAAAGCCTCAGCGCCTAGGGCTTGCCGATCGAAAGGTCGGCGGTTCGAATCCCTGCGGCGGGGTGCGCTCCCGCTGCTCGGTCCCAGCGCCTGCCAACCTAGCAGTTCGAAAGCACCTCCGGGTGCAAGTAGATAAATAGGGACCGCTTACCAGCGGGAAGGTAAACGGCGTTTCCGTGTGCGGCTCTGGCTCGCCAGAGCAGCGATGTCACGCTGGCCACATGACCCGGAAGTGTCTCCGGACAGCGCTGGCCCCTGGCCTCTTAAGTGAGATGGGCGCACAACCCCAGAGTCTGTCAAGACTGGCCCGTACGGGCAGGGGTACCTTTACCTTTACCTTTACCTTACTAGGAAGGTATAGGCTGGTAAAGAAACTAAGACTAAGAAACTGACAAGAAAAATTATCTGAAACCATAAACTTGTTAATGCTTATAAAATAAACTTGTGTACCCGAGAGAAACGGGTTGGTGGCAGGGGGAAGCAATCACAGTGGTGGCAAAGGGATCAATAGACCGCCAAACGTCCGGGGACCCTGTGTGATCATAAAGTACCCATCACTCCGTTGTTGTTGTTGTTAAATATTTATATATATCCTGCCTTTTCCCCTGATTGGACTCAAGGCAGCAGTTGAGGGTGACAGTCAACAACCAATTATCTGAAGAAAGGATCCCTGGAAAGCAAAAGCCAATTTATTTATATATACCTCCATAAAAGTCTCAATAGACCTCCTTTTCCAAATTTTGTTTAAAATACACACACAAACCAGTTCTCTACACCCGTTATCTGTTCTGATTGTGCAAATAATAAAAAGGAATGACTAACCCTGACAGGAGACTGAAAATAGCATCAATACACAGATGAATTGCAAGCCCTGCTTTGCAGCTATTCCAAGACTGAAGTTTCAACATTCAGTTGCATCCCCAACACCGTATTCTGTTGGCATATTTGTAAGGAACACAAGTCTACTTCTGTGCAGAGACACTTGGCACTCTGCTTTGATCTACCTGCAGTAGATTTTCTTGCTGAGGAAGGAGCTACAATTGCACGCTTTCCATAGCATCAAAGCCCCTGTCCTTTTCAGCTACTCTCTGATGAACAGGAAGGGACCCAGAGGGTGAGGTGAAATTTGGCTGCGGGTGATCTCTGGCTCACAAGCCGGAAGGGGGAGGAATGTGATGCAGTTCACATATAAAGGTGGAGCTGCCTAGTTTGCATCTTGTGAATCAATACGAGAACTGAAACACCGCCGACTTTTGAAATGTGTGCTTCTCTGAATTTTGCAGAGCAGTTTTTTTGAGCAACGTGATGTGAACACAAATGCATATGCTAGCGTCAAGTGTGTATATGAATTCATATAAGAGCATATAAAAGATTAAAATGCACAATATTTTAAAAAAATGTGTGTTGTAGGCAAAATTGCACAAAACACATTGAGAGAAATTCATACTACAATGCTGATGAAATTCCATGAAAATTTTGCAAATTGAAAAAAAAATGGAGTGAGGGGCTGCTGAGCACCCATTATACATACTTCATGTGTAAATATTCAGAGTACGCACATGCTTTAAATATTTCATAAAAAATAACTTCAGGTGAGGATAATATTGCAAACTCAACTGTATTCCAGCGAGAACAGAAACACTTCATGTGATGGGATGATGAGCTGCTTGTGCGTAAAAGCTTAGTCCCTCAGAGTTTGCTCAGCTTAGCAAGACTCTGTCTTTAGCGGAGCCCTTAAGCGTGGCTCCCTCAATCGCTGGCAGAATCCGACAGTGGGCGTTTACGGAATCTACTCCAGCATAAAAGCTCCTTGACGGAAACGCGTCGTCTGGATTCTCGGCGCGACAGTTTCCGGCGAGGAGTGGGTGTACCTATGGGAGGACCTGAGACCTCTCCGCTGTTATTGCTGGAAGACTCCCTGAGCCTTTCCTTCATTTCTCTCTCTCTCTGATCTCCCACTCTCCCCCTGCTGGTGCCTTCCTCCGCTGCTGAGTCTCTCCTGACTTCTGAGAGACCCTCCACCTCCTGCCTTTCCGATGGCAGTTCCCTGACACTTCACAAACACCCCTTTCCTTTCCTTTTGTGCAAGCAATACAGAGGTAAAAACCCATGAGTATGTTTTTTAAAAGATACATGCATTGTGTGTGTGTGTGTGTGTGTGCGCGCGCACACACACACTTGAAATAGGTATAGGACACTAATTATATGTGCAGCTGGGAGTGAAAGCAAATCTACAGGATTTCATATGGATCCGTTACTGAAACAAAGATAGCAATAAGCCCAAATGCCCTTATTAAGTTTACAAAGCTGAGGTATGGCAGTTCAGAGAGAGCTTCTGCGTTCATTGTAAAGAGATGAAGTGAGATCAGGTTGCGTGCATATGCTAGGGCTTCAGAGGACCAAGGATGGTATTCAACTATATATTACTCAAAGTAGACCCACTGCAACTAAAGAACGTTTTAAGTTAGGCCCATTAATTTCAACTGGTCTGCTATGGGTAAAATTTAGTTGAATGCCACCCCAACTCTTTACTTCTTCAAAAGGCTCCTATTTGTATGTTTCTGAAACTAAGAGCCACTGTCCGCATGCAGCATTTCTTGCAGACCCTTTCTGAACAGCTCTTGTACTAGATGTAGTGATGTACTAAAATGTAGTAATTCTAGGGAAATGATTTTTATTTTGAAATTTGTTGCTACATTTCTATCCCACCTTTTCCTCCCCATTCCCTTTTGATTTTACACCAACTCTGTAAGGGAGGCTAGGCTGAGGGAGTGTGACTGGTTCAAATTCACCAGGTTGAGCTACATGGAAGAGTAGGGATTTGAACCCTCATCCTCCTGGATCTTAGTCCAACACTCTAACCACCATGCCACAACTGCCTAATAATTTCAGCCACTGTGTATTTCTGATAGTAACCCACTTTGCTATATATAAGCAAGCTACTCCCATTCTAGAGCAAGTTTCCTTCTCTCTTAAAATGCTTATATCTCAGCATGACTGCAGAAAGGAAGCGGGGGGGGGGGGGACATGTATGCTGCTGAGGAAGTTTGATTTGCCCCTAGCCTGCCTCGTTATGTTGCTGAAAGCCAGTGCACAAACTGACAGAAGCTTTTTCAATTGAAAGCAAGTCAATACTGCCTTACATCTTTGTCTGGTGGCTGACACTTCATTCCAAATTATTGTATATCAATGTGACATGCCTAAATGAAATGAGATTGCAACAGCCTCCAGAGGTTTTAAAGGCTATGCAAATATTTTCCTGTTAAGAACCTTGCTGTAAATGTAGTTTGTGTGTTTGTCTGTGTCCATGTGCGTGTCCACCCCCCTGCAATACAATCTTATATGGGAACACTTACAAACTAGATTTTTTATTATATACTTGAGAGAGATTGGGGGTGGGGGTGAGAGGGCTGTCAGCATAGCAAACAACACTATCAAGCCACACGTAAGTGGATGATTTTACCAGAAGATGCGAGTTAGGAGGCACTGAAAATCCTGGCCAAATGTTTTCTTGACTGGGCCTGCATAATATAGTGTCCTCTACTCATTTTTCTTCTTCTCTTTTTCCTAATAGAAAAGAGCCCATTTCTACTTGCCTCCCCTCAGTTTATTTTGTTAAGCTATTAACATTTATTTTTTATAGAAAGTCTGTCAAAGGAGCATGCTGGTATTATTCCAAAGGCCAATCTCCTTAGCAACTCCTTTGTCTTCATCAGTATACCTTGATACAGTCCTGTCACTAAGAAAATTTTCATTTTGCTCTGGTGGAATATAATTGTTGATTCCTGAATCTGAAGAAAGCTGGTAATGCTGGCCATGAAAAGAAATAGCAGATTAAGCTAATTGTGAATTAACAGTGTTATATAGTGAATTATATAGTGAAACATGCAACACTATATAATACTAAACCATGATTTGTTAAACTATGGGTTATTAAAGCATGGCTTTGTTTTATGTGTGAACTTAGTCCAGCGGCTTAACTAGAGTTCATTAACTAGCGTTAAGCATCACTGGTTAAACAGGGTTTGTAGCTGGTTTATAAACTTTAGTTAATGTTAACTATAGCTTAGTGTTGCATGCAATCCGGTACCTCCTCCTTAACTACAGCTACAGAGCTATCACTGCCTTAGAATGTAGCAAAAATTTCAAACAAGATAATTCTCCACATTGTTGTTCACATGAATAATTCCTCATATTGCTTATTTATTTGTCTGCATATGCTTTGCCTTTCTACCCTTCAATATATTTCATACACAAATATATAGTCATAAGAACAAAAAGGCAAAGGATAGAAAATCAGTATGTTTATTGCACATGACTAATAAAGTTATTATTAAGAAATACAATCAAAATCCTTTTAAACTGCCATGGATTTTGGAGTTTGGACTGGAAAATAGAAGTTTTGTTTGAGTCTTGAATTTTTGGAAGCTGGCACTCCTAAAGGACTTGTCTTTCACTTGAACTTTCCCCCCCTTATCTGTGACTTCTGACTGTCCAGGTGGGAATTAACAGAACTCACGGAACACCACAGAGAATAAAAATGCACTTAAAATAGCCCCTGTTCCTTCCTTCAATAAAATAGTCTCTGAAGAACCAGGCAGCACATGAACTATTGTGGAATGCAGAACAGCTGCTGTGTTCACTACAGAGTCCCTGAGCTGATTCTATCTAAGCTTATTATTGCAAAGCGCTATGGGACACCGTGACTATCAAAGGAGCCACTTAAAAGAAAATTCTGCTCTAGTCCATAAATAAAATTGCCAACTTAACAATGTAACTTGCAGTATAGTTTCCTGCAGAAGTTTTCTTTACAGCACTACTGTTGGGAGTTTATACTGCCATTAAAATCCACTATCTGTTCAGTTCAACCAATGTTCCAGTGACATATGATATGCTATATTATGTTACATCATATTATTGAAGAATCATAGGGTTGGAGGTCCTCTAGTTCAGTCCCATTCTCGGTGCATTATCTACATTGTGTGGGATACAACTGCGGTACCTCTGACCAGTCACTAGCTAGCTGCTATTTAAATGCTCCCAGTGAAGGAAATGTTTCCACCAACTCCTGAGACATCCTGTTCCATTATCAGATAGCTCTTACTGTTAGAGTTTTCCTGAATGTTTACCCAAAAATCTCCTGCCTTCCCATTTCCACTCATTATTTCTAGTCCTACTTTCTGGACCATTCTGATCCATCTCCTACATGACACACCTCACAAGCGCTCCTCAATCCTCCCTGCTACATGCTAAGCATATCAAACTATTTCAACTGTTCCTCATAGGGTTTCCAGGCCCCTCCCTATCTAACTGGATAGTGGACATCTTCTACTTGGTCAATGTCACTCTTAAAATGTGGTGCTCAGAACAGGACACCGTATTCCAGATCTGGTCTGAGCAGTGCAGAACAGGATGGAACTATTACTTCTTGTCATTATATAGAATTATTTTCATTCCTTTTCTTAGGATAGATTAGACAAGTAGTTTAGAAGACCAACATCTCAAGAACCTACATGCACCTGGTGTTTCAAGTTGTGTAGTTTTGGGCTACACCAATATATGGTAAATCTAAGAGGATAATACAATCACGTTATGCTCATCTTCTTGTGTGTCAACAGAACCCCCAAGAAATGTAGCACAGTTGTGTCAGTATTACATGATACCATCACAACCGTTACAGTGGCTGGCATGGGGCAAGCCACAAAAATGGGTGCAATCTGGGTATTCAAAGAGAGGAGGACTTAGCCAGGAATCAATACTTTCTCTGAGATCAGAGGCACTCCAATACTGATGTAACATGATACCTGCAATGTCTGGGAGTGCCCAGATGACAGCCTCACATCCTCCTCCACCTCTTTCCACAGTTACAATGAAAGATAACATTGTGGCCAATCATGTAGCAGAAGAACATGCTAACTGATGTCTCTGCTATCTGGTTCTGGGTTCATTGAGCAGATCCCATAGCATTGTATAGTTGGGGGGGGGGGAATGGGCGCATTTTCCTAGCAGAAGTGTGTCAGTAGGAAGCCCCACTGATCCCATTAGCCTATGGCTGCTTCTTCTTACCTTCCTGCCTCCATGTGATTCAAATCGGCTCCTCAGATCTTCCAAAGGGATATCAAAGCGCTCTATCTTGCGACGAATGCCTGGAGGCCCTTCCTTGTACACCTCAGTGGAGGGGTTGTTTTTGGCCATGGTTCTGGGTGGCTCGACAGCAGTGATTTTAATCCTGAAGTCAGCTGTGAATGCTCACTTCCTGCTTTCCTCCTGCAGAGTCCCCAATTTCCTCCACCATCCAAGGCTGTTATTTCAGCTAAGAGTCAGCAATCACTCTCCTCTCATCTGGATCTTGTGAACATCAGCAACAGAGGACTACAGTGGAACTGCACAACACTTGGGGAGCCAGTCCTTTGTATATCTTCAATTCCGTATGAAGCATGCGAGATGCCTTCAGAAGCAGATATCTGGGCAGCACCAGGGTGAACTGAAAAGAGCAATTGAATGATTTAGTCATCATGGCACATGAAAGAAGCCCCGAGATATCTCTAAAGCTAACCTGTCCCAGTTTGGTGCCCTCATAAGAAAAGTGAGATTAGAATCTTTTGGATCCATTATTCCACAAGCGCATAAATAAGGCCAGAGTATCTTGCAGAGTGAGTCTGTCAATGGCATAAGCAATTCTCCACCCCATAAAAATGAAAATAATGGGACACAGAATTCTGAAAACTGTAGAAACCTGAAATATTTATATGTTTAAAACATATTTAGCCTGCTCTTCACTGCAAAGTAATTTCAAAACAGAGCATATTAAAAGCAGATAAATTGCACATCAGATGCACAACCAACCAATCTGACATTAAACCCCAAGAAAGACCTAGGCAAAACTTACATTTTTAATTGGTGCTGGAGATTTAACTCTTTGTGCCATTCATATCTCAGTTGGGAGTTAAAAAGCTGGGACATTAGAATTTTTTTCATTCACTGAAATTTGTTGTTTTTATATACAACAATGTGTTCCTTGGCATCTTTTGGGGGGGGGGGCATCCTTTATTCTCAGCTTGCATTTCCTTTGCCAAATATTATGTTCCTTATTTGTTCTCCCAATTTGGAGATGACCTCCTTTTTCCAAAGGAAGCCTTTTCGCCTCTAATACCTTCTTTGACTCTTCTCTTTAACCACATAGGCATCCTCTTGGCCCTGGTGGTACCTTCCTTGATCTGTGGTATACACTGAAACAAATATTTAAATGATGCATTGTTTATCATTTTATTACAACTGTTGTTAATTTTTAAGGGGCTGGATATGGGGCACATTTCATGTTGTTTGCCCTGGGAGCAAAGATACCCAGTTCTGCACCCCATCTCAATTCCTGCACTTGCGTGAGCCATAGTAAGAACAGTTTATGTGCATGCTGCAGTAGTTCTATGTTAGCATAGCTGACAGGCCTGAAGATCAGGCTCCTCAGGGGTCTGCAAGGTTACGGATCCAGTAGACACACAACTGCTGGACCCTTGCCCTGAAACAGCTACTTTCCACAAGAAAACTGTAGATGGTAGCTTGTCCCCCTACCTGGATGTAGCTAGGTCCTCTACCATGGCAGACCTCAAGGAAATATAACCATGGTGCTCTTCAAAAGGAAGATATGCAGAATTCTAACTGCCCCCAAGCATCAAAGGTGCAGCAGAGGGAGTAGGATTGCACAGTAAATGTATCTGCTGAAAATATAATTGTCTATAGTGCAGATGAAAGCTATAGGTAGCTGAGAAGGCCCGTTTGTAATAGAAATCCAAATGTAACAGCAGGGTAATGCACAACACTCTAACACTGCTATTACTTTTGGACTGTTTTATTAGAAGCAACTAAAAAGTCCCAGGGAATTGAGCAAGCGCTTGATTTCTTCCACTAACTCCCATTCCGTTGATAAAGACAAACCATTATTTTAGAGTTGTCACTAGCAGATAAACACCCCTACACATCCCTCTGACTTTTTCTGGCACAATCTAACTAAATAATCTTGAGCTGATTCAGTTCGATATTATTGGGGCAGTATTTTCAATATCCTGCCACCTATGTTTGCCCGGTGGGAAATCTCGACTAAGAAGCAGCTGCCTTTAAAATCTTAAGGATTGTAGCTGTAATGCATGCCTTTTCATCCAAGAAAAGGCATATATCAGGAAGAATGTTGCAGGCTAAGAAGGATGCAGAAGGGACATGTACTTATTAGGACTTGATAGTAAATAATAGGTCCCTTCCTCCCTTCTGCCAACTGTTCATCTTGTCCACGCTGCCTGCAGCGCTCTGCCTCCTGTGAGCAGGTAAACTACAGCCAAACAAAAGAGCCAAACCAGGATGTGAGCACTCCACAAGTACAATGACAGATAGTACTTATACTGCTCCTTACATGGGGTTAGGCTTAGTGTTAGGCCACATTCACACCATACAATTAAAGTACAATGATACCATTACGATAAACAGCGATGGCTCTCCCCCAAGAATCCTAGGAGCAGTGCTTTGTTAAGGGTGCTGAGAGTTGTTAGGAGGCCCCTATTCCTCCTACAGTTCTCCAGTTCTCAAAGTGGTTTAACAATCAATCACTCTTCACAGGAAACTCTGTGTCATGAACTGGCAGGACGACGGGGAGAAGGAAGAGGATCCTGGCAAGGAGTGCAGAGGACTACCGTGGATCCTGGCAAGGGACTGGGACACACCGGGGCAAGCAGGGGATAGGGAAGAAAGTACTCACAGAGTGATGGAGGATGACAAGGGGATGGGGGTCAATGCACAGGAACCAGAGGCAGCAGGACCCATCACCAGAGGGCCTCCTGTCTCCACCAACATGGTGGGCTCTGAGGCATAGGGAGCAGTGAGAGGGGTGTTCTAGGAGGCTGAGGCAGGCAAGGGCCCATTGCCCAGCTCCCTAGCTGGCCAGGGTGGAGCTTGCTATCTTTGGAAGTGTGTGATTCCTCAGCTGGAGAAGGCTTGGAACAGGTGAGGGTCACCTGCCTCGTCAAGCCCAGATGCTGCAATCAGCATGCAAAGTACAAAGGGGAAACAAGCTGAGGTGCTGCGTCCATGTTGATGGACCTCAGCTTGGTGCTCCAGGATCTCTGCAGGACTGTGCTTCAGTTTGGACTTTGGATCTGTGAATTGACCCTGGACTGGGCATTTGGCATACTGACTTGCCACCAAGCAGGCCAGGGGTTCAGGACATTCTTGGAATTGTTTCTGGAGAGTGGGAAATGGACATGGTGCTGTTGTTGTTTTGCCTTTCCTTCCTCCTGAAGCGTCCCTATGAAGTGAACAAAACCCCCACCTCACAGCACACATTCCTTCAGCCCTAATCCTTTCCTTCAGTGTAAACTGGTAGCTGCTCCAGCTGACCTTCTCTTTCTCCCTGCCAACTGACACCTCACCATTCCATACATCTTGTAAAGCCACCAGTCTTTTGAGTTTTTCAAAATCTGTCTCTCTGGGTATTATTCAACTAAGTGTCATTGAGAGCAGACCCATTGAAATGAACAAGCATGACCTAGTTAGGTCCATTAATTTCAGTGGGTCTACTCTGAGTTCGATACAACCCTGTGAGTGGAATTGGACGTAGTGCAAAGGAGATTGTTCCACCAGCCAAAGCATTTCTGCTTGCCCAATGAAATGATGTTCCGTCTCATCACCCTGCGCATGGTCCTTAGGGTTCTCCTGACCTTCCAGAGCAGATTTTGAGGAGGTGTGGCAGCATGTGGAGAGAGGAATGTGTGGGGAAAGCCTTGTTGTGCTAGTGGGAATCCTTCTACTAGAGGCCCGGATAGTAGACTCCGCCCCTCTATCTTTCCATTTACAAACATAAAATATTTCTCTATGACCTGAGAATCCCATGAGGACATCGAAGCCCCTAAATGTTCTGTGTGACTCCACCTCACTTCCAAGCTGATAAACACTCAGAGCCCTCTCCCAAGTCTGCTATTAGAGGGATTAGAACAACAACAACAGCCCAACTTCACTGTGCACTAAATCCTCTGACTTCAGTGGACTCGGGGAGATCTCAAGTGCCATAATTGATTGGATGGTGAACTATTTATATAAACAGAGATGGGTGCGGGGGGAGGGGTTGATTTCAGGCAGACAGGGCTAGTTTATTTAAGCATACAGAGTGTAAATGCTCTTCTCAATTAGCTGTGTGTAAATACATTTCATTGCATGAATCAAGGGAATAGGCAGGGCAAACTAAATTGAGCAAACAAGGGCCAATTCTGCTTTGATAACAGCTTTGCAGATTTCTTCCCCTCCACTGTGCTGATCATGTCTGGTCCCTATGACAGCTGAATTTAGCACATTTGGCATATAGACAAAGTTAATGGAGGGGGGGGGGTTTGCAACTGAACTGCTGCAGATATCTCAGCACTGAGCACCGTTTGCCTCGTCCAAGGAAGTTATTTATAGATTTCTTTTTCATATCTGAAAATGTTTGGCTTCTCCTAACAGGCTTATTTTTTTAAAAAAAGAAAAAAGTGGGGATGGAGATTAGGCTGCCATTTCTGTTGCTATAAACCGTTGCTGAACAAAACTCCCTCTTGTCTTTATGGCTGCATTATCTGGGCTGTCTAGGATCAGATTAAATTCATAAAGATGGGTGTTGTGGGGCGGGGGGCAGGGGTAGAGCATTAAGGCTGTCAGGTTGTGTGCTCCCCCCAGCCCTCCAGATAGTACACCAATGGTTCCCTAGAGAAGAGGTGTCATTTACTGAACTGATCCAATGCTAGATTTAAAAAAAGGTGTGTGTGTGTGGGGGGGGGGGTTAATGATCTTTGCTAAAAGGCCAAGAAGAAAGACTGCAGATTTCCACCCCCCTCCTGCAAAGCACTGAAAGCAGAAGACTTTGAATGCTTCTTCTTCAGATGCCCCCCAAGGGCTGATCTTTTAAGCCAGACCTATTATATTATAATTAATGGAGAGGCAGGCAATACATCAGGAATCACCAAAGGGGGCAATGTGCTGGTACAGTAGAAAATCAGCTAATTGGCTTGTGAGTTAAGTATATCATTTGGCTACTTCATATTTCTGAAGTTGCCTGCAGCAATGCTCCTGTCTATCAAGATTGAAGCAGCAACACTTTTGTACTTAGGGGGGGAAATCACTCCAGGTGGGGGTTAACTAATGAATGCCAGATAATCAATGCTTTCTGCTGTTGAAGACCATTATGACAGCTGAATGCTGTGTTTTCTCAGATTTGGAACAGCAGTCTGTAGAGGCACTGCATTTTAATGTTCAGGTGAAGTAAAACAGAGGTGTGGGGACAGGCACTGTTCTTTCTCTACCCACATAGTCAAATATTTATCAGCAGATGTTTCCAAAACACTTTGTTAAAGGGAATATTCCATTACCAGTGATGTAGTCCCACCAGCTCCAATGAAACTGTATTGACTTCACACAGCCACTGAACCATAGAATAATATGCTGTTTATTCACAAAAAATCATCCTGTTTTCAAAGATTGTTGTTTACCCAGAATCATAGGAGCCAACTCCTAGGGGCCAAGGTCCTTTTGCCCCTCACCAAAATAAAATATTTGAGGGGGACAGGGCCCCCTAAAGTTGTTGGGTATTGCCATTCATATGGTGTGTATGTGCCATGTCATGTGGTGGATTATGTGGGATGGGGCTTACCTGCTCCCCACCCAATATTTTATTCAGGTTGACACCCCTGCCCAGAGTTCTGATTGTCCATTATGGTTTGTGGGGCTTGGAGCTCTAAGGGACCTGTTGCTTTAACCAAGGAAACAGCTGAGACGAGAACCTCGTTTAGGAGCTGGAGACACTACCCTTTTCTGGCTGTCAGCCATACTGGCGCTTCCACATTCCCTTGAAGCTCCTATTTGGCTCTCTGACTCCTGGGCTCATGTTGCCATGAGGGAAATGGGGGAGCAAGAGCTGGCCAAGAACCAGTGGCGTAGCGTGGGTTGTCAGCACCCGGGGCAAGGCAAGTAATTTGCGCCCCCTAACCCGTGGATTTGCACCCCCTAACCCGTGGATTTGCGCCCCCTAACCCGTGGATTTGCCCTAACACCAGATGTTGCACCCGGTGCGGCCGGCCCCCCCTGCACCCCCCGCGCTACGCCACTGCCAAGAACCCAGCTGAGTGGGGTCATCTGGGGTTTTGGAGTACATTGTCAGCAACATGCTGATGACTCACAGCTCTATTTCTCCATTAGGTCTGCAGGTGGGGCAGTGGGTGTGCTGGACTGTTGTCCTGCCTCAGTAATGGACTGGATGAGAGTCAATAACCTGATGGTCAGTCCAGATAAGGCAGATGCACTGTTAATGAGTGGTTCCCTAGACCAGTGTTTCCCAACCTTGTGCCTCCAGCTGTTTTTGGACTACAATTCCCATCATCCCTTGCCACTGGTCTTGCTAGTCAGGGATGATGGGAGTCGTAGTTCAAAAACAGCTGGAGGCACAAGGTTGGGAAACACTGCCCTAGACAGTTCCCTGTTTGTGAGACAGAAAGGAAATGGTCTGTAATGATTGCTGCTGGGGTCTCAGTTGAGGTAGGGAGGGCAGCTGGGCCCAACATGCAGGGCCTATTCAATTCTGTCTGGGTTGGTGAAGGAGTAGCTGTCCACCCAGGCTGGCAGGACACGTCTAGAGTTAATACTAAACAGCATTTGCAAACCGTGCACCTTCCAACCACCAGTATACGATATTTATACACAAATTATATCTGGTTCAGTGGTTTAATTATGAAGCAATTATAAATCTGACATTCAGCCATGGTTATCCATCAGGAGAACAAATTCACTATGACTCTAAGCCTTACACGAGCAATAAATTTGACCATAGCACTTGACCTGATTTTAAAACAGTCTCCAACACACATATTGGATGTGAAGCTCTGCCAGCAAATTCCTGGTCCACATTTTAACAACGATATATGCAAAGGATCTGGAGTTTGCATTAAGCAAAGTGTTGAAACATCAACACTGATTGCTGCTCTAATCCTCTAACTCCTATGATCTGCTCCTAGCTGTTTAAATCATTATGCAACATCAATGGGGACTTTTCCTCAATTACATGATGAAGATTTGACATTTGGGTATGACATTTATTTTCATTCATTCCCAAATTTTGTAAGGGCTTAGCATCTGGAAGGAAATAAATATAAGGCAAGGAAGTCCTGGACGTTGGCCTAAATTTAAATCATTATTTTGGACTTTGCCGCCAACATTCACAACCCACTTTTAAAAACTGCTACATGCAAGCAAGTCTCTTGGCCTTCTCTGTTGCTTTCTTTAAGTGTTCACAATAATAATTTCACTTTAGTTGCACATTGGCATAGGCAGTTTTCAAATTTGGCCTCTTGGTCAACCAAAGAGGACAGCTTCTGCTTCATTTGTTCCATTCCTCCTTCCAAGAAAGGGACAAGAAAGCCATGCTCCTATGCACAGTTACCTTAGAGTCAATATCATTAAACACAGTGGGACTTACTTCTGAGTAAACATGCATAGGCTTACCCTGCACATGTACCGATTTACTGCAGCTACAGTTTGCTCAAGCTTCTTCATAATTTCCCATGGAAGCACTAATTTACATTTTTGGGCATTTCAAATCCCATCTCCTATTAATCTGGATAAGCTGTCAGGTGGAGCCCCACATCAAATTTATATGAATTATTTGCACAGCTTATACAATTAATGACAAGAAGGAGAAAGAAGGAGAGTGTTTCAGGGCCAAGAGGAGATAATCTCTTGCTTGTTTGGTTTGGTATTCATGGCACTGTGGCCCTTCTAAAACAGATTGATGTCTACTAGTGCATTTCCTATCTTGTATCTTCTTGTCTCTAACCATGACAGTTATGTTCACAAACATTTCACAATCAGGAAAAGCTCTTTATAAGAGAGATCCAGTAGAGGTCTTCAGGGCCAGCTCCAAGGATTGGCATTCTTGGACCCTTGCTGAGGTCTATATCCTAGTGGGGACCCATTGCCAATTCCTGGACTCTCCTGACCCTGCTGCTCCAGATCCTTGATGCCCTGGCCAGTTCTCATTCCCCCTCTGACTGAGCAAGCTGGGAGGAGAAGGAGCAGTAAACTCTGTACACCTTGTTCCAGTAAACTCTGTACACCTTGTTCCATCTGAAGGTGGTGTGGCTGGGCCTGAAGGCAGAGGCGAATGGCAACAGCAGGGAGGATGTGAGCCACTTGGAGAGGAGCCCACTAAGAGCATCTCGCTCAAGGAGCAAGACAATCGGCAATGAGGATCTTCATGCAAACTCCCTCATGTTGGAGACAATATACCTCTTGCTGGAAACTGCTGGAGGGGAGAGTGTTGTTGTGCACAACTACTGCTTGCAACATCATATCCCATGACCATAAGAAACAATAATGCGTAGCAATACTGTAGCACCCTGCTTGTGGTTAACGCTTAGCTGGAATGAAATATTCAACGCAGCAATAGAGAAATTAAAATAATAATTTATTTGTCAGACAAATAAATGAGAGGCACAGTGGTATATGGTTACCAAGCTCTGGCCTGGCCTCCTGCCGTTATGGCCAGCACTTATATTTCCTTAATCCAGCCCCCTTGCTCCTCCTGTGGCTGCCTCTGTCCAATCAGCCTGATTGAAATTCCTATTGGCTGTTTGCTAGAACCAATCACAAAAGATACACCCATTTCCTTTTTGCCTTTTATGGGAAACAAAAAGCTATATATTCTTCTATCTATAAATGACAAATAAGTAGTCATATATCTTACATTTGTCTCAACAAGGAACCTTAATTACCAGCTCACCTCTTGCCCTCCTTGCCCTATTGCCCTCCAAAACAGATGGTTAATCTTAAATTTTTATCTTAAACAGATGTCAAGGATCTTGAGTTCACACCATCATTGAAAGATCTCCTTCTTTTGGAGGTCTTTAAACAAAGGCCTGACAACCATATGTGTGCTCTAATGATGTTTCCTGCTTGGCAGGGGGGGCTGGGCTGATGGCCCCTGTGGTCTCTTCCAACTATATGAAATAAGAATCTAGCATAAGGATTTAACATTTCTTAGCTTCTAATTCCTTTGCATAATTACAATACAATATCAAGACAACGGTTTTGTTCCTCCTCAGCTTGTGTGAATTAAAAGCCCATGCAATTACCAGCATGGCATCTCCTCCAGCGCAGCATCAATGCTGAATTGTGCTTGGGGCTTGTTGGGAGAAGGGACAGAATCTCACTCAGGCTTACTGCAGTGGACAGTAAGTCTGATCTCAACAGGCAGCCCATTGAGTTGATTCAGCCCAATGAGCATTTCCTATTGACCGAAGAATATTTTGGTAGGCACTGCTGATTATCAGAGCCTTACTGAAGCCTGTGTCAGTCACATTGAGCGACCCAGTGCTCTGATCCTTATCCTGTGTGCCAATCCTGAATCTTGATATTTTCTCATTTAGTCCTGCCAGAGAGCCCAAGCTAAATCCTGAACTTGGTCCACATCCAGACAGCATCTCATCCTAAAATGCCACTCCTTTTTAAACTTCTAGAAACTCGTTTCTCGGTCGTTTCTTTGTGGATCTGGGGCCATACGTCATGGTCACTTTTTGACATGTGGAATGTGACTCTGCACCCAGCTCTGCTCTCTGCATCCCAGAATCGCTTTTTTTTGGAGCTGGGCAATCAAATTCCTCACCTGATGCAGGTCTTTAAAGTAGAATCGCATCATTTCAGCATCATACAAGTCCTTTGCAGAAAACATAGTGTCGTTTCAGGACCAAGGAAAGCATCCTTGACACCATGGCCTTCCTTCACAGCTCATACCTGATCGCCTCGCTGTCTCCAGTGTAGGTTTTCAAACAGGAAGCTAGAGGTGGCTGATTTCCTTTTTTAGATACATGTGTCTATGCAAAGAAGGAACCCACAGCTTCTCTGTTACGGTGACTTTTTCCTCTAAACCCCACAGAGCTAAGAGCTTTCTTATTCCCTTTCCTAATGCCAATGCATACCCCAGCTATTTATTCCACTGATTCATCTGGATCTGTGTGGCTTGAAAAGCTATAGTCCTTCAGTGATTAATTAGATGCTCACTTATAGAAAACTGTGCTTCTAAAACTTCCCCCCATGAGTCACATCAAACAAGGTCAAGAAGTATGGGGGGAAGGGGGAGGGGAGGGAGGAGAGAAGAAAACTACATTTTAATTAATGTAGACATAAGAAAGGATTAAACGATTTAAATCCTGTTTTCAGAAAACAGATTCATTTTTTAGATTGGCATTTTCATATGCCAGGCTTTGGCTTGGTGCAAATTTAAGTGGCTAAATAATATACCTCTTAAGAAGCAGAATTAAAATGTAGGAAAGAAGGGACTCCCATTAACTCTCACCATACCAAGCCGGCGCTGTAATTCTGAGGTATGTGTCACACACCAAGGCACTAATTCGCAATTAGCATTCGGTACACCTTGTGTGCAAATTGACGCATTGCTTCATGTAATAGGAAAGGACAAGAATGCATGCATTATTCATATTCATGAAGAGTAAACTACAGCCTGTGCACTTGTTTATTTTACTTCCTTTTTATCTCCTCATTCTCATTTATTAGGAGAACAGTGTCAGGCACCACACCGGATAACCTATTTCCAGAAATCCATTAAGCTGCACATTTATAATAGGCTTATCTTACCACTGTAAGGTCTTTTCGCCCACCGTCCCCTTCTGTGCCTCTGCCACAGCAGTCATACACCTGTTGAAGGAAAACTGGGGGGGAAATTAAAAGTTTTTGACTCTCCGATTCATTTAACGAAGCAACAGCCAGCAGGAGAGACATACATTTGATAGCAGCTACAAGACACCAAATCTCCTATAGCTTCGTCTTGCAAATCTATTATTTAATAAGGCCTGGAGGAAAGCTGCGCACTGGTTGCCATACCTCTGGGCTGTATTGATGTGCTCACCTTACACTTAATGGTGGTAAAAGCTGGAGGCAAGAGCTTTTGTTTCAAAAGTCTGCTGGGAAAGGAACAAAGCCCACAATTTTTGTGGAGGCTGAGGGCTGGAACACACAGAGAGGCACAAACATATATCAGATACCAGATAAGAGATATGCTGTATTATAGAATCCTCCTTCTTTTCTTAGTGGCAGTACAATTTATTTATTTGAAGTGTTTTATACATTAGCTTAATGCCACTGTTCTTTCCACACAGCTTAAGATGCCCACTAGTGTACAGAAGGATTGGGAAATCTGTAGTCCTCCAAACTCCAAGTGCCAGGAGCTCCAGCCACCATGACAAGTGGTTAGGGATGTAGTGGGAGTTGTAGACTGGCAACACCTGGGAGACCAGAGGATAAGTCTTCCCCATCTCTGATGTAAAGGTACATGGCAAAGAGTATAGTATTTTTAATTTATGTGTGGGCTAGCTAACAACCAGAACTTATGAGCTCTTAATTGGACATAGCCACAAGTTTCTATGGTTTGTGGGAACCCCATAATCGCTTGACATCACTAACTATGGTTTGGTAATACAGATGATGGTAATTCCACCATGTGCAAAAGCTTTATCACTGAACAGAGTCATCACAATGGAGAATGCATGATTGGTGCAGGTAACTAAGCAACCACATGGTAGAAAAACCTTATAACGTATTTGATGCAGCTGTTAGAGGGCATAGTGGAAGCCCAGAAGTCCAGGTTACACTATGTTGACAGTCTTAAGATGGCAATTAGATATTTACAGGCTGATTAAGTTAGTTTGTGCCTGATGCAAAGGCTGCCTGCACTCAAATATATTGAAACCACGAAGCAATGCTGCATCCCCTTTAAAAATATAAAAATTAAGAGATGACTCTCTCTCCAGCACTAATCAATATACACCAGTCCCGTAAGTTAGTGGGAAGAAGAAAAATGGTGATCCTCATCTTAGCAAAGCTGGAGATAAAGGCTGCAATTGTATATACACACTTAGGTAAAGGTAAAGGTAAAGGTAAAGGTACCCCTGCCCGTACGGGCCAGTCTTGACAGACTCTGGGGTTGTGCGCCCATCTCACTTAAGAGGCCAGGGGCCAGCGCTGTCCGGAGACACTTCCGGGTCACGTGGCCAGCGTGACATCGCTGCTCTGGCCAGAGCCAGAGCCAGAGCCAGAGCCAGAGCCACACACGGAAACGCCGTTTACCTTCCCGCTGGTAAGCGGTCCCTATTTATCTACTTGCACCCGGAGGTGCTTTCGAACTGCTAGGTTGGCAGGCGCTGGGACCGAGCAGCGGGAGCGCACCCCGCCGCAGGGATTCGAACCGCCGACCTTTCGATCGGCAAGCCCTAGGCGCTGAGGCTTTAACCCACAGCGCCACCTGCGTCCCTATCCTATACACACTTACATGAGACTAAATCACTTCAATAGGGCTTTCCATTTTTGCAAGCAATTTCTCCCCATATAATGCATTTTCCTAAATCAGGGAAGTATGAATAGTGAAGGATTCCTGCATTTCACTTTGTATATTAGTTCAGGAAGTGCAAGTTCTGAGCAACCAGGGTAAGGGCTTGAACCAATGAAGTTAGCAGACAAGGGGCAACCCTTACATGTCTTGAGTCACACCCTTGTGTGCGGCTCTGATTGTTCACAATATAGTAAAATATTTCCTCTGTAAAGGAAAAATCAGACAAGAAGGAACCCAAAGTATAATAAATGTTTAAGATGAGGAAGAACTCAGAGGGAGCTTGATGCCAAACATTTTCCTGCAATTAAAATTAGACTTTCTAACGAACAGCATGATCTACTTATTCCATTGACTCTAAATCAGAACCAACTTCTGAAGCATGACTTTGAATTATAGCCTAAAGAATGTAAATTGTTGCAAATAATTTTTCTCTTTTGCATGTTGTTATCTCCTCTGCAGTGCCCAGGAATATGAACCTGTTTATCAGCATTCTCTTTGTCATAAACGTCAGCCAAAAGGTTTTAGAGTAGCCTCTTGACGAGTATTTGATCTCCTTGACCCATTTTTTTTTGCCAGCAAAATGAGTCTCCAAGTGCCATTGTGTTAATGATGTATCATTCCATATGATGTTGCTTGTTGCCTGTGACAAATGAATGCAATGTCATTCACTGTTTCCCTTCTTAGAATGTTAAATGCAATTTATGAAGTGCAAAAGGTGTAGCGCTGCAAGGAGAAGCACTTAGAAAGCTCAGAGGGGCTAGTCAATCTACTTACAAGAATGTGATTTCCATAAATTTGGTCCCGCTTTGTAAAGGGGTGGACAATTACTGACAATTTGAGAAGTACTCAGCGGCTTTCCTACCCTGTTCCAGACATGCTTTGACGAACAAACATCAGACTGGAAAATGGAAGCGAGGAAGCAGAGGTGAAATGGGAGATGCTTTCATGTGTGCATGTGCTCAATGCATAACCACAGGAACCCCAATTTATAAAAATGATATCATTGTTAGGGTTGGGTGAGCTCCCATTGGTCTGATTAGGAGCTGGCTTGGTACTCATGAGCCTTATTCATTTCCCCAGAGTTCTCTCCCATCTCGTGGCTGATGGTGCTGTGTGTGCAATCATATTAACTCCTAGGCCCTATAATCACCTGGCTTGGACCCACTGCACAGCACCAGTCAGGTTGAAAAGCTTTTTAGAAGCTAGACCCCTCCCCCTCTTCAAATTCACACACTTGGGAACAAGAAAGGGTCCTATATTGTTAACCCCCCCCCCCTTTCTGCAAGAGCTTCAGAATGATGTGCATTGGAGATACAGAGCCTGTGGCCTTCCAGTTGTCATTGGACCATAGCCCCCATCAGCCCTAATCAGCATGGCCAATCATCAGGAATGGTGAGAGTTGTAGTCCACAACTTCTGGAAGGCCACAAGTTGTAGGTGCACGTGGTTTTCTCTCCCTCCCCAGTATTTTTCTCACCAATCATATAACTATCCATGAATGCCCAGGGTCCCCTGGTGAGCTCTATGGGATCAAAGCCTGGGTCCTCCCAGTCTAGTAATTGGTACACCACACTGGCTATCGATTTTAGATCTGGCGGGAGAGGGCAGCAGCTTCTTGAAATTCTGCAAAATGCAAGAGAACTGAGCCTAATAGAAAAAGACATTAATCAAACAGAAGTTTGCTTTGTCAACTGGGGGCCAGGTCACAACAAATCAAACAAGAGAGGATCAAAAATAGAAAACAGCCAAATGAGAAAAACAGGATTCCTGCATTAGGACTTGAACAAGTTCATAAACTGAATTATGAATTGTGGCAACATCACTGTTCATTATTAAATGAAAGGAGAGAACTGAAAGTGGGCCAGTCCTAGCCACCAGGGCTTCAAATGATGAAGGGGGATCAAGGAACACCCCCAAGCTACAGACTTGCTCTTTCAAGGACATTGCAGCCCTATGTAGGGTGGGCCATCTACCCAGTTCCCAGACCTGAGAGCCCACAATTCACAGTACCTCAGCTTGTCTGGATTTAGTTTCACCTTATTGGTCCATGGCCAGCCCATTACTGCCTCCAGACATCTAATTCAGAAGAAGCAGAGAAACAGTTGAGTTTCATTTACATATTGATAACACCTAGCTACAAATCTCCTGATGGCATCTCCCAATTGCTTCATGTTAAAGAGTATAGGGGATAAGGCTGGTTCTTGAAGAACCCAACACAATAACTCCCATGGGATTAAGCAGAAATTCCTAGCTGCTACTCTTTAGAAGCAACTACGGAGATTGGAATGGAACCACTGCAATTCAGTGCTCCAACTCTGAATGTCTCCAAGAGGACACCATGGCCCAGATTATCAAAAGCTACTGAGAAGTTGAGCAGAATCAGCAAAGGTTGAACACTTCCTGTCACTCCTCTGATAATGGTAATCAATCAGGAAGACCACCAAAGCTACTTTGATGCTGTATTGGGGCCTGAAGGTAAAATGAGATGGATCTAGATAAAACTTTCTTTTTATTTGCTGTAAAATGGAATACTGAAAAATACACCAAACCCAGTAGAATGCCTCTAGATCATAGATCAACATAAATCACTCCTTAATTTTGATGCGTTCCTCTGTATGATGTTACAAATGGTTTCCACTGAGCCCTTTAATTTTGCTATTTTTATTGCTGTCAAAATTCTGAAACCATTAGAGAGTATGAAAAACCACCAGAACTTAGAATGAGCAATTTAGGGACAAAAATAAAAATGATTAAGTGGAGGAAAATAGCAAAACCATTTAAATTTTTATAGATATATTGTGAGCAGATATACCACAGAGAATGAAGAAAACAGACCATGTGTAACTGATAAGGAATTTTTCCCTGACAGCTGATACAAATAAATTACAGAAGCAGTTCATAGAAATTGTTTAACAAAACAGAGGAAGGGGGAGGCCTCCGCCAACGCAGTTTCTTTGAAATGCTTGTATAAAGTCTTCCCTGTTGTCTGGTCTACACTGGAACTCAGTGTCTTCCAGTAAAAACAATTGGCTGGGGATTCAAGGCAAGGAAGGGAATCTGAATGACTGAGGCAAGTAGGAGGCAAGATATGGATTTCTAGGCCTTATTGACAAACTGCAAATTAATAAATCCCTGGGTCCAGATGGCAGCCATCCAATAGTTCCTGAAGAACTCAGATGTGAGATTGCTGAGTTTCTAATAAAAATATGTAACGTGTCTCAAAGCCTGGCCTCTGTATCAGAAGACTGGAAAGAAGCCAGTGAAAGAAGCCAACTTTTTTAAAAAACAAAGCAGTCTAAGGGGTCTAGGAAAGAGATCTTGCGGTCCTGGTAGATAGCTCAGCTAAAACCTCAATCCAGTGTGTGGCAGCTATTTAAAAGG
Source organism: Podarcis cretensis (assembly GCF_951804945.1). Lineage (NCBI taxonomy): Eukaryota > Metazoa > Chordata > Lepidosauria > Squamata > Lacertidae > Podarcis > Podarcis cretensis. The sequence continues at coordinate 112,499,328 of NC_137170.1, read as the reverse complement.
TGAGTTATGGGTTAGGGATCAAAAACTAAAATTTCCCATCATAATACTTTTCTACAGATCAAATTTATACAAATCAATGGTGCAACCACACTTGGAATACTCTGCATGCTGTAACATTCTGGTCCCCACATCTTCAGTATACCTGAAGGAGTGTCTCCACCCCCATCGTTCAGCCCAGACACTGAGGTCCAGCTCCGAGGGCCTTCTGGCGGTTCCCTCACTGTGAGAAATGAGGTTACAGGAAACCAGGCAGAGGGCCTTCTCGGTAGTGGCGCCTGCCCTGTGGAACGCCCTCCCATCAGATGTCAAAGAAATAAACAACTATCTGACTTTTAGAAGACATCTGAAGGCAGCCCTGTTTAGGGAAGTTTTTAATGTTTGATGTTTTATCATGTTTTTAATATTCTGTTGGGAGCTGCCCAGAGTGGCTGGGGAAAGCCAGCCAGATGGGTGGGGTATAAATAAATAAATTGTTGTTGTTGTTGTTGTTGTTGTTGTTGTTATCATCATTATTATTATTGAAAAGGTTCTTATAGAACTGGGAAACATGCAGAGAAGGGCAACCCAAATGATTAGGGAGCTGAAACAATTCCTTTGAGGAAAGGTTACAACAGTTGCGATGCCTATATGTTCCCTCCACAAATCAGAGGGTGGTCATGAGTGAGAGAACTCTATTTTGTTCATGTCTGTTTGTAGGCATTAAATAGGCTTCTGGTTGACCACTGTGGGAAGTGGGATATTGAACCAGAAATGATTTTGGTGTGCATTCCAAAAGGGCTGTCCTTATATTGTTATGGCAGACAGGGAGAAGTTCTCTTTCCTTCACCACATATTTAATGAAACTCTCTTCCACAAGATGTGTTGCTGCCCATGAGATCAGGCAGCTTTAAAAGAGGATTAGACAAATTCATAGCCCTCAATAGGCACTGCTATTCACAAAGGCTAAATTTAGCTTCCAGTAAAAGTTGCTTAGGAGCAGTAGTAGGAGTCATTGTTGACCTCTTTTTCTTGTGGTGCTTTCCAGAGGACTATGGTTGGCCAATGGAAGAACCAGGATAGGCCATTGCTAACATCCCACAGGGCTCTGATTCCTATTTGTTTTACTTAAAAACATTTTCATGTGTTTTTTATGTCCCATCATAAATGGAGCAGATCCTGCACACAGCACAGCCAGCAAGGCCTCTGTCATTAACCTCAGGAGAATTTCTCCTCAGCACAAGTATGTCTGAGGAATAGTGACTTTAAAAATTCTCTCTTAAGCTTCAAAGGGTGCCTCTTTCTTCTTCTCTTTTACATGTATACAGCTGGTTGCCCACCTGTGAGATTTAAGTCTAACGACTTTGAAAGAAGACTTTGCCAATCTTGATGATAACCCAGTTGTTTCTTCGACTGCCAATATATTTAAAGGTGTTTTGGAGGAACACAGAGTGTTAGAGCAAAAACAAAACCCAAACACTGATGCTTAAAAAGCCGTCATGTTCACTGAAGTAAAAATAAACTGAACATGACCCCCCCAACCCTTTTCAAAAATAAACATGTATCTATCCATATATCTATCTACAGCTCTTTGTTTTTCTTACTTGAGATTTAAAATTTTGCAGTAAGGTACAATGGAACATACTCAGTAGGGAGCAGCAGTCTCAGAGCAGAAAAACAGGGGTGAGCACATCATGTGGCCCCTCCTCTTTCTTTAATTATTTTATATTTGGGAGAGGAGAAGAAGAGTTTGGATTTGATATCCCGCTTTATCACTACCTGAAGGAGTCTCAAAGCGGCTAACATTCTCCTTTCCCTTCCTCCCCCACAACAAACACTCTGTGAGGTGAGTGGGGCTGAGAGACTTCAAAGAAGTGTGACTAGCCCAAGGTCACCCAGCAGCTGCATGTGGAGGAGCAGAGACACGAACCCGGTTCACCAGATTATGAGTCTATCGCTCTTAACCACTACACCACACTGGCTCTCAGAAGACTAAGCAGGACTTAATGCTCCCATGTTACTCAGCACAGGAGTGGGGAGCCACTGAGTAGCCCCACCTTTCATTTCCCTTGAAGGGTGTGACCTTGTTATCACAGTGGCCCATAACATCAGTTGGACAGGTTTCCAGATCATTGTGCAAAGGCTATGGGGCTCCCACACCCCCTCTGGCTTATCGCAGCCACGCCTGCAAGTCCCTTCCTGTGGGGAGGCCTCTGAGCCCCAAGTCCAGTCAGGAAGGAGGTGCCACTACAAGCTGCTGTCACCAATACCTCCATGGCCCAAGTAGTGCCAACGTAATAATACTCATCTTCTTTGTAATTTAATACTTTTAGGATAATAATGTGCATTATTAGCACTATTAATTATCAATCAAAAATGAACGAGGGTTCCCGTGTTGCAGGTGGGTCCTGGGTCTAGACCTGGTTGAAGAATACTGCTATAAGGCATTGCCTGTGTGTTCAAGATCACATTCACCACAGAAAGGACCTTCCCCCCACAACAGCATAAATCCAGGGCAGGCTAGCCTCCTTTGTCTTGAGAAATTCATGAGCAGGCATCATAACACACCAACTCACCATTGCTGTTGGTCTCTCTGAAACACTGGCCTAAGTCTGAGTTGTACATTGTTATGTAAGGGTTTGGGGGGGTTGGAGCTCAGTTGTCTGTCACACTGAGATGACAAGCTGTGCATGGGCAGCCATGTTCTTGATCATTCCGACTTGGTCTGACAGACATTGCCTGAACAGGAACTGAGCAATGGAAAAGAAAGCTGTGCCGTCTTGCTTCCATAGTGAGATGAGAGGCATGTATGATGCTATCAGATCCTTTTTCCATGCTCCAGACAGCTAGTCACCAAATTCCTGGCTGTAAAATAGCAAGGAGGCCTACTCAGTGGTTCATTTTCAGTCTTTTAAAAACTGTGTTTCTGGAATTTAGCTGCACATTAAAACTACACCGGTTTTAATAATGGCCAAACTTGTGATGCTGTTATTACTGTCCACGCAGGCTTATTAACTGTTATGTAGGACTAGGTTTGTGGTCCTTAATTCTGTGACCTACATCCTCATTAGAGCCAGACACAGCTTTGTTTTATTAATATGGCAGGATTCGGTCAGATAATAGGCTTGAGCCTTTTCCCTTGAGGCCGGTGGGAATCTACAGCTAAAGTTCTGTGAAGGTCTCCCTCCTCATAAAATAAATTATCTGCATCATTTCCTCAGTTTGCTGCTCCTTTTCCAGGAATAAAGAACAGCTTGGGGCTACAGCAAACATGAGGAGTCTGTATCATTTCAGATGTTGTTGTACTCCAACTCCCAACAGCTCCAGGCAGTGTGCTCAATAGTCAGCGATGATGGCCACGGGCCACAGGTTCCCCACCTCTGATCATCTTCTTCTTCTTCTTCTTCTTCTTCTTCTTCTTCTTCTTCTTCTTCTTCTTCAGAAAATGAGAAACCATAGCCTGCTCTGTGTGCACCTTGAATTATGAGGTGAATTGTGGTGATTTGGAAAGATTCTCACATTTCCGTGTTGAGTCACACCATTAACAAGGTGTTTCAAGTCATAGTAGGGAATCCTTAAGTTTCCTAGTCTCTCTGTGGCATCAACTGCCTCTAAAATGCACAACCACTTTTATTTCTTTCTGTGAGTGAGCATGGTAGTGACAAACATAGGTGCCTTTTCCCATTGATGGTGTGGGACTGATGAGGTAACCATTCCTTCACCATTTTGTGATCCTGACTCTTTTCTGCTTGTTTAGATGTGACAGCCATTTTGAGTCATACCATGGCCCCAAGGCAGCCATTTTGTGTTCTGCCACACAGCACATTTTGTGGCTGGTGCACCCCACCTTTCTCAAAATGCTACATGTGACTCTGGTCCCAAAACATAGACAAACTCTCCTACATACACCTACCTGGAAATTTGTCTCACTGAATTCAGTGGTACGTTGTGGGTCCCATTCTATGCCAATAGCTACGAAGTCCAGACTGTAGACTACACAAATGCAACTGGATTCTAAATTTCAAATGTTTTCTCCCCTGTTAAGTTAATCTACATCTCCTGTCAATCAACTTGCTAAAAGTACCCTAAGGTTGTTTCCACACAGTTCTTACAGTGCAGTAATGAGCTACCAGATAATAGAACGTAAATTCTGCTCACTCTAAAAGGTCATTCTCTTTTAAGGAAACCAATTGGCTTAGACAGTGCACAGCCTAGGAGACAGTATTACATGAGACTAGTGGAGGCATTCTAAGGCATGGCAGAAATGACTTGAATGCCTACTTTGCTGCACTCCAAGATGTTTGTTTTAGGGCAGAGAACAAGTGTTCAGAGTCCTTCCACCACACTTAAAGTTGCATGTGTGTGCTTATCCCAGTAGAATTAAAAATAACCAGAAGTGGGGAGAAATAATTTGTTAAAGACAAAGAGTTGTGATTTCGAAGATGGATAATGTTTTTTTTGTAGGGGGAAAAAATCTAATAGCACAGTATTTCAAATTTCAGTCCCTTTTTTATAATTCTCACAGCTGAATAATATATGGAATAATATTTTGTGCTTTGCTACACAGGGCTTCATAAGAAAAATGCAGCACCCAAGACAATTAGCTTCCACATATGACCAAATGAATAATCTGAAACAAAAAAGCAGACTACAGAGGCTGATATCACCTAGCCCTGCTGGCCTCCTATCCTAAAGCCAGCTGTTGATCAAGTATACATATAAAACAGTCATGTCATGCCAACTTAAACAGTCATAAAGGTAAAGGTAAAGGTACCCCTGCCTGTATGGGCAAGTCGTGTCAGACTCTAGGGTTGTGCGCCCATCTCACTTAAGAGGCCGGGGGCCAGCGCTGTCCGGAGACACTTCCGGGTCATGTGGACAGCGTGACGAAGCTGCTCTGGCAAGCCAGCGCCAGCGCAGCACACGGAAACGCCGTTTACCTTCCCGCTATAAAGCGGTACCTATTTATCTACTTGCACTTAAGGGTGCTTTTGAACTGCTAGGTGGGCAGGAGCTGGGACCGAACGACGGGAGCTCACCCCGCCGCGGGGATTCGAACCGCCGACCATGCGATCGGCAAGCCCTAGGCACTGAGGTTTTACCCACAGCACCACCCGCGTCCCTTAAACAGTCATGGTTTTCCCCAAAGAATCCTATGGACTGCTGAGAGTTGTTAGGATATCCCTCTTCCTCTCACAGAGCTATAATTTCCAGAGTTCTCTGTGAAGGATCAAGTGTTAATGCCACTATCAGAATTGTACTTCTGAGTGGAGAAGAGGGCAGTCACTTCAGATATCTGGCAAGAGATACATGCCTCTCCCTTGGTGGCCTGCTGGGCAGAGATTGAGAGAGGGAGAAAGGGCTGGTTCCACCCACCATTAGTAATGGTAGAGAAATTCAATTCCGTTAGGAACATAGGAAGCTGCCTTATATTGAGTCAGTCCATTGGTCCATCAAGGTCAGCACTGTCTATACTGGTCAGTATTATCTACACTGACTGCTGGCAGTTCTCCAGGGTTCAGGCAAAGTTCTCTTTCAGTCCTACCTGGAGATGCTGGGGATCAAACCAGAGACCTTCTGCATCCAAAGCAGGTGAGACCAGATGCTGTACCACTGAGCTAGGGCCCTTCCCCTTCCCAGGTAAAGGTGAACTATGACAATGTAATAAGCAAGATCCTAACAATATAATGGGCAAGGTATAAAAGGAACAGCAGCTGGGGAGGGAGGAGGAAAAACTGGAATGATCAGTTTTGCTTATGAGGTTTGTGATTTGGTTTTACACATGTCATTTTAAATCCTTTGACTAAAATGCCGATGCTAAACAAATATGGCTAAATAGTCTTAAGATTCAGTAGCCCAAGAGAGAAGCAGAGGATGATCTCATTTCATGTGAGAAAAAATGAATTCCGTAGACCGCACAGCTGAAATTAAGTGATTTGCTGTGTTGAATGAGCCCACAGCTCTCAGAGGACAGATTTAAACCCTTGTATGAAAGGAAAACACTCTTTCCAATTCATTTATATTCCTTGAGTTGCCAAATTAGGAGAAGGTCCACTGAGGCAAAGTGTAATGGGTTTTTTTTTCTGAGAGGCTGGATGTTGGGGGGGGACGGGACGTCCGTGGTGCCACTCGTGACAGTTAACAGGCAGCCCCAGATTCACTTCAAAGTGCTTGTATGAAACAAGCCTCACTTAAACAGGATCTTGCTTTCATGTTTCCTGCAACAGGCTTAAATCTGCGACATCTGCATTAGGGTTGCCAATGACTGATTGTCTTTGATTGTTGACATATCGTGTCCTCCCTAAAAGAGGGCACGTGTTGCGGTGAGACCTGGAGACTGACACCCTGTGTTGTGGGTGGGTTGATTGGTTGATTGGTAGGTCCCTCGATGTTGGGTTCAATCTGGCCAATGGGGTGCCGTCTAAATGGATCGAGGGACCTATTTATGCCCATGCACGTGACCCAGAGCTTCCTCTTTCAGCTCGTGCATTCGGAACACCCGCCCACCTCTCCCTATTTTTAGGGCTTGTTGCGCTTGACCTTGCTATGCCATCGTGTGTTGTGTGCCATTGGGACAGGGGCACGGCAGGAATTTCCCCACTTGGCTGATTGGCTGTTGCCATTTGGGTTTCACCTGCCACGTAGCAAATCGTCACAACTTGTAAGATTGAGGATAGGCACTGGTTCAGGTGATAGGGATGGGGGAGCGGTCTCGCCATCCCTATGTGAAGGGTATTCCGTTAAAGGAATCCAGGGACTCAACTGGTTTGGTCAACCCCTGAGAGGGGTTGTGCCTGTACCTGAGCCCAGTGGGCCATCTGGGTGGTGAACATAGTCTGTTTCCGGCTTTTCACCTTCCCAGGTGTTCACCCTTGGCTGACCTATGCTGGTGCCCGGGGTCAGCGCTGCCTGCAAGGGTGCAAGGAGCTAGTTGAACCAGAGTCTATGCAACCACTCATTCTCTGTAATCAATAAAGTTGTGACCTAAATTCTGCCAAAAACTAAAATTTGAGTCATGTGTGAATTTATTTAGGGGGGAGGTATCTGTTCCTTGAGTTCCTTGAGTTGCTGCATCCATACCAAGCATCTATACCATAGCTGCTTCACAACATGGGTACTCCCCCCTCCCCCGATAGTCAAAGCATTGTGATGGAAGAAACCGCAGCTGCCAAATTGCCACTGACTTACAGTTATTTATACTGGAAGCTGGTGAGGCTTCTCAGACGCAACAGAAACCCACAACTCAACATTCTGTTCCACGTTTTGGGTGCTCTGTCCATTATTACAAAGGCAGACTCAATTGCCATGTATCTGACTGCAGTCATGTTTACACCATACATTTAAAGTGCTATGATGCCACTTTAGTTGTGATGTCCCACAAATAATTCTGGGAAATGCAGTTTGCTAAGGGTGCTGAGAGTTTTTAGGAGACTCCTTTTCCCTTCACAGGGAATTTTTTCAGGAGGGTATTTGAGGGTTCGCAGTAAAGGTAAAAAGGTAAAGGACCTCTGAATGGTTAAGTCCAGTCAGATTCAACTATGGGGAGCATTGCTCATCTCTGCTTTTGGGCCGAGGGAGCCAACGTTTGTTCACAGACAGCTTTCCGGCTCATGCGGCCAGCATGACTAAACCGCTTCTGGTGCAACGGGACACCATGATGAGTGCCAGAGTACACGGAAATGCCGTTTACCTTCCCACCACAACAGTGCCTCTTTATCTACTCCTGCTGGTATGATTTCAAACTGCTAGGTTGGCAGGAGCAGGGACAGAGCAACGGGAGCTCACCTGTCACACAGATTCGTACCGCCGACTTTATGATCGGCAAGAGGCTCGGTGGTTTAGACCACAGTGCTACCCATGTCCCAAGGTGCAGTATCGGCACCTAACCACCCCCGTCAAAAGTGTGGCGCTGACTGACAACTGCATGATGAGTACTGGCACCCCCATTTCTTCCTATAAAAAGGCACTGGCCACAATTCCCAGAGTTCCCTTGGAAAATAGATTGAATGTTAAACCATACTTTGGAAATCCACTTCTGCTTCCCAAACACACACATTTCTGAGGAAAAGGAAGAGCTTTTAGGTCTGGACAAAAGTCAAGTGTTTGCAACCTGGATGGTGTACCATTTTTATATATTTACAGTATCTTGTTGGCAAGGTCTGTGTGTTTGTGTGTGTGTGTGTTGTTGGAGTCCAATGATTTTTTAAAAAAATAATATTTATTAAAATTTTTAAGGGTTACAAAAAGCAAAAGTAAAAACACCATATTAAACAAAAACAAAACAACACATCACAATAAGGAAAAAAGAAGAAAAGAAAAGAAAAAACAACAACTAATCTTCCCATAACTTATCTTTCATTTGCTTGTTTCCTTGACCTCCTCACACCTCCCTTTTTTTATTCTAATTCGGTTAACTATTTCAGCAAATCCTTTCCATCTTTTCCAATTTTTGTTCTGTAATTTATCTCAATATGATGCAACTTTACTTTCCCTCCTTTCACCAATTAACAGTCTATTTTTTCCTAAACCCTTATAACATTTCTGCTAAAACCACATAACTTCATTCCAACATTCAGTAATCTTACAATGTTTCTGTAAATAGTCTTTAAATTTCTTCCAATCTTCCTCCACCGACTCTTCTCCCTGGTCTCAGATTCTGCCAGTCATTTCCGCCAGTTCCATGTAGTCCATCACCTTCATCTGCTATTCTTCCCGGGTGGGTAGATCTTGTGTCTTCCAGTACTTTGCAATAAGTATTCTTGCTGCTGTTGTAGCATACATAAAGAAAGTTCTGTCCTTCTTTGACACCAATTGGCCGACCATGCCCAGGAGAAAGGCCTCTGGTTTCTTCAGGAAGGTATATTTAAATACTTTTTTCATTTCATTATAGATCAGGAGTCCAATGATTTTTTTTTGGACCTCATAGGTACTAGGGCAGCAATGGAGCCCTCCTCCTCCTCCTCTTCCTCTCATTTGGTCTTGACAGGATAGTGGTAAGACATGATGGCAACATCCCTGACACTTCAGTCTTTTCTTAATGGGAGGCAGAGAGAGCTCACTGTGACAAGAGACCTTTTCCACAGTCTGCCACATGTTTCTCTGGATTTCTGTGCAAAAGGAATCAGAAACAAGTAATTAAGGTGACATTTTTCACGTTAGTAAAAAACGCTTCATGCTGTGGGTTATTTTGGAAGGAGACAATCCAGAATCATCATCACCTGTTCACATCAGGGGACCATCTGTTGGATACATACAGTAGAAGTGGTTCTGAAACAACAGTCTTTGGGATTACGTTTCAAGGAAGAAGCAGGCATTTGGAGGTGTTTTATTCAGCCACACCTAATTGATTCAAATGAATAATGATTTTTAATGAAGCCCATTCCAAAGGGAAAGGTGAAAAGGTCCCTTATGCAAAGCATCGCTCCTGGAGAACAAGGAGCCAAAAGAATCTTCCCTCAAAAGGCTGAAGTCTGGTTCTTCTATGACTTAAAATCTACCTTCCTTATGGATCATGGGAGTTTAACATTGGCAGCCACCCAGAGTGTTTCTGTCCTACTTTTAAATCTGGTATTTTATGTCCATATTAAAGCCGGGTATCTAGCATAGTGCTGTTGCTTTTTAGTTGCAAGTTCTTCCCTCCTAGCATTCGGTGAACTAGGTAGGCAACATATTTCCCTAAATTACAAATTATTTCCTGAAAAGGAAGAATAGGAGAAGGTGAATGCTGTGCAGATAAAGCCTGCTTGTTATGAATACGAAATTAGGTTGGGTTGGATTTCTTTGCTTTGAATAATTTTAGGTGCAAATGAAACTGAAAATGGAATTTCCTCATATTGCCTCCATTTGCACTACCTGTGAACTCCATCAGCTATCCAGAGTTCATCAGACCATGGACATATTAATTGGAACAGTGGAAAATATTATCAGAAGTGTGTGCACAGTAGGGCACCATCAATATCATACCATAAATACTTAGAAGACACCTTCTGAATTAGGGCATAATTCAGACTGATTGAAATCCCTTGTTCCAATGTCCCTTCCAATTATTTTGCAAATGAAAAAAAAAAACAAAAACCAACCATGTAGTGGGATACTTATTGGTATGAACGTGTTACAACAATGGAGACAATAGTTTTGCAATGTTAGTACTTTATTCTCACTTAAAATAACACACATTTTCTTTCAAAGGACATATTTGATTTCGTGGGACAGTGGATGTCTATTAAAATACAGTGGTACCTCTGTACAGTGGTTACGAACTTAATTCCTTCTGGGGGGTCCGTTCTTAACCTGAAACCATTCTTAACCTGAGGTACCACTTTAGCTAATGGGGCCTCCCGCTGCCACCGCGCGATTTCTGCTCTCATCCTGAGGTAAAGTTCTTAACCCGAGGTACTACCTCTGGGTTAGCAGAGTCTGTGACCCAAAGTGTTTGTAACCTGAGGTACCACTGTATAGCTGATGATGGCAATAGCCACTTCTCTTAAGTCTGTAAAGCAATGAAGATCACATTTAATCAGTCACATGCCACTGTAGGGACATTTAGGATGCTACATTATTTTGGTGATACATAGGTAAGAATGTAACATCTTAAATGTTTGTCTCTTCTACAAACATTTGAAAGGCTACAAGACCCGCCTCTTGACCTTGCTGATGGGTGCTAAAGAAATCAGAGCAATATGTTTGACACCAGCTTGGCTGCAGAAGTTGCCAGAAGGAGGCATACAAAATGCCATCCAACTGCCTTAGGGATTCCACTCTGGATTTGTGTAGAGTTTACTCCTTAGCCTTATCTTCTCCCGAAGATGTCTCACAAGGCAGTGGGTGCAGAGTTTTCCTTGGGGTTTACTCTCGAAGACTTTATCACAAATGAGCATAGCTTTAAGGCAGCAGAGGTTTAAGACCAGAGTTTTCCTTCTCCAAAGCTAATGGAGAAAGCTAATGTATGCTTGCAAAAGAAATGGAAGAAGAAGAAGAAGAAGAAGAAGAAGAGTTTGGATTTGATATCCTGCTTTATCACTACCCGAAGGAGTCTCAAAGCGGCTAACATTCTCCTTTCCCTTCCTCCCCCACAACAAACACTCTGTGAGGTGAGTGGGGCTAAGAGACTTCAAAGAAGTGTGACTAGCCCAAGGTCACCCAGCAGCTGCATGTGGAGGAGCGGAGACGCGAACCCGGTTCACCAGATTACGAGTCTACCGTTCTCATGGCAACATGTGCTAGGACATAGCATTTGGTCTGCCTCTATCTCACACAGGATGATGCCTTTTCAGCTGTACCAATCTATTATCCGCATATATCCTATCTTGTTACTGGATTCCACTCAGCAGGTACCTTAAACCTCACTGAAGGATGCCTGTTAAATTATCCTCGTTAATTTTCTTAGAACTAACAACGTCTAGGGCATTCAATTAGATAGCACGGCACAAAGTGCCTGGTAAGAAACATTTACTAGTAACAAAGGAAGAGCTTCATTCCTGTGAAATTTCCCCCAAGGACTTTAATAGCTATTGTGTTCTCTTCTTCATTATGATACAATGGAGCACATCTGCCCTCTTTGTAGAAAGTAATTTCTTCTACATGTTTTTACTCGCTCAATGAGTAGTCATTATTCATGCTCTGTTTTGCTTTGGCTCCTCCCACCTGGAGAATTCCTGCAGAGCCTGAGTGTGTCCTGGTTGCTTGAATTTCGATTCTGCCCGATATGCCTGTGTCAGGGAAGTGCCATCAGCTCAGAGGCGAGAAATAGAAGGGCAGTTGTGTTACAGGGAGCCTCCGAAAATCTTGCGAAGCAGTTCCTCTTCCGGGGAGGAGGAAAGCCCCACCTCCAGTGGAGAGGAGGTGCAAGGACCAGAGGATGCTGGTGGGAGCCTTAACACCACTCCTGGGCAAGCCAGACAGGAAGGAGACACTCCCTTGCCATCACCCATCCTGTGCAGTAGCCTAAGGCGCAAAGAGGGAAGGAGAAGGTTGGGGGTTACGAAACTCTTACATTGGGGGAGGTACAAAAAAAGACCACTCCCAAATTCTGCTAGCGATTGAGCCAGACATGAGCTTTGAGGCTCCTCACTGTAAATAGTTTGCACCAAAATAAAGCCTGTAAAACACAGGTCGGAGTCCTGCCTGGTTATTCTCGAGCAACCGCAACAGCCACCTGACAGCTTGCTTCAAACATTATGGCACCCACCCAACCGCTGAGTTTGGCATGCATAGGCCAACAAAAGAAGCAAGATCTAGGCAAACAATATGCTAATATCTGATGCAAAAGACATCAAGCTTTTGTGAGTACTTAAAGCAAATGCTGTCTCTTGCACACACACCCAAAACCTGATCATATCACAGCCAAATGAAGGGGTGTTCATGCATCTCTGGAACAAACTGTTATCGGACTGTAGCTTGGGTTAACATATGCAGGTCCTCTTTCCAAGTTATTTCTTCACATGTTCAAGTATCTGGAGAAGGAAGGGGCCACACTCAAGTATTCAGTGGAATATACCCGGATTCTTCCATGCATTTGGTAACACTGATTGTGAAGAAGGTTCTAAGCTTCCCTCTTCATTCCTTCCCACTCTGTGTGCCCCAAATGGAGCTGGTGGCAACATTGGGGGCAGGCCTAGCTTGTGCATCACTGTTCAGTAGGGCTCACCTTGTTCATTCCCATTAACACTTCACATATTCAAATTAAATGCCTGAAGAAGGCTCCTGTCTTTTCTACATCTAATCAAAGCAATGTGGCAAGAAAACAGATTTTCTTGTTTATGAGCTCAAAATAAACAGTTTATTGGAGCTGGGGGAGTGTTGCATTTTCGCCAAGTAAATTTTAAAAAGGATTGACACTATACGAGGTGTGAAAACAGATTTCTGGAGCTGCTAGCAAACTGGGAGATAGTAGTATCGGAAGAGTTTTGTTAGTGTGAAGGATATGGCTTTGGGCCAAACCTATCTTCTCATTTCAAACCATAATTTTCCAGGAAGTCAATAGCACGAAGGGTTGTCTATTGGGATATGAAGTTACAGAATTTATATATTGTTCTTTGAAGATCATGAACATTTTGAAATTTCTTAGAGGATTTTGAATTTCAGCAGCTAGCTTAGCATACAGATTTCCCTTTCTTCTCACTGGTCAATGAAAGCAGAAGGAAATCCCTAATGTTTTCAGTTTCAAATTTCATTTTTTAAAATATTATAGTAATTTCTGTGTCTTCATTGAGAATGGAAGCCAGATATCTTTGGCAAGCTTATGAAAACAGAGAGGAACCACCTAAAACAGAAGAAGGGGGAAGACCTGTATATTCTCCCTTCCCCACTCTTTATTCATTAATATTTCTTAATATGCAAGGGAAATTTGAAGGAAGCCCTTTTGTGCTGAACTGAGGAATCAACAGATGAAATCATCCTGCAGAAAACCAGGCTTTTGGGGTAGAAACTTTCTTTAATTTTTCTCCATTGTCATCAAAATACATGAGCCATGCTTACTGCAGTGAAGAGTCTTGTGGTACCTTGGCCAATGAAAGCTTATATGCCAAAATAAACATAGTATGTCTGTACCACAGATGACCTTGGGTACTTTGCCAGGCATTTAATTTTTCTTCAGGCATTTAATTTTAATATTTATTGTGGTTTGGATGCTCCTCACATATGCCAGTTTTATGCAACATCCACACGACATCTAGACTGACAATTTCAAGTGGAGAAATAATGAAATAAAAGTGTTGTCAGTGTCCCATTTGTGATATGTGAATGACCCATTTGCAATGTTAAGTCCTACTCTTAAGAAGAACTTTTATAGGGCATTATACATTTTTTGAAAAGCAAACCATGTTCATTGTGTATTTTGAATTTAAAAGTACAAAACTATGCATTGTACAACCATGTAAGCAAATAGATCCTGTTTGAAATAACAGTGTGGAAAATGTTAATTTAATTGGTAGTATCTTCTGTTTATAGCTTTTCATGTTAATGGTTTATTCAGCTTAATGTAAAGATTCTTTTCTTCTAACTAAAAGAATTGTGTGTAAATAAATAGGTGTGATGTCTTTAAGGTGCCGCAAGTGTTTTATTTTGGCTGAAATAGTTCTGAGATGGCAGGAAAATCTCAGTATCTTTAGCTGCAAGGAATTTGTATGCAGAATTGAGTGTAATAAATGATGTTTTGGAGATCCGGTGTAATATAGAGAGATTTGAACAACAATGATTGAGGGCTGATATTGCATAGAAGGTAGTTGTTCTCCTATTTCTTATCCCCTAATCAATACTCACAAGGTATAAGGGCTGGTTCACACAGTCAGAGAGGCAAGCGCCATCATACCCTGATAGAAACACAGGGTGTTTTTCCCCAAACTACAAGCAACTTACTAGGAATTTTCCATTATTACATTTTTTAAACACAAGCATTTGAGGTCTAAAAGATACTGTTCTTGGAAATGTGAGGTTATTACGGTAGTTGTGAGAGTGTGTGGGTTGTTTTTACATGTTTTTAATGTCTTAGTCCCCCCCCAACCCTTAAGCATGCTTTTTAATATTTTTTTCATTGTATTGTCTCATCATCTTTGGGCTTGCTGCCTCAGCTCCTTTGGAGGGAAGGTGTGTATGTGTGTGTGTGTGTGAGAGAGAGAGAGAGAGAGAGAGAGAGAGAGAGAGAGAGAGAGAGAACACATGAATTTTGTATAATATGCTCTGCATTTTCAGTTTCCTGCAATGTTCAGTTCCTTAAGTTTATTCATCTCCCCTCCCCTTCTGCTTCACCCGGGTACATGTGCACACTGCTTGTAGAGTTTTACTCATCTTAGTTGTATCAAGAGTACTTTTGTAATAATAATAATAACAATAATATATTATTTATACCCTGCCCATCTGGCTGGGTTTCCCCAGCCACTCTGGGTGACTCCCAACGGAATTAAAAGCACAATAAACTTGCATGTGCTTATAGGAAATACTGAACAATCAAGTAATGGATTGTCTTATTCCCCAGTCTGCAGGGTGATAACTTCCATCTGCACTTTGGAGAAAGTCCCTAGACTGAGATGCTCATGCTGTTCATCTCTTGAAGCACATGGGCTTTATGGTTAAGCAAATAACATCAGTCTTGCAGCTCGGTTTACACATTCAAGAGGGTTCCCAAAAGGCATTCACATGTACAGTGCAGCCTTATACATGTCTGCTTAGAATTAAGCCCCAATGAGCTCCCACATAAGTCCATATGGGGTTGCGGCCTTAGCGTAACTTTATTAAAAGCTTGTTACCATGCAAACTCATTGCATGTTTTGTACTGTTAAGAAATTGGCACTGGGCCAATCCATTTCCCCCCTGCCTCCAAGAATCTGCCACCAGAGGTGGCAGCCTTGCTCTACCCAATAGTAGAGCCGGCCCTGTCTTAACTACAGCAGAGTCATCCCCAAGGAGCACAAGTTTATGTCCAACTAAATTGAAATGTGAAGCAATTTCCGCCATTCAGGCCGGATGTTACAATATTAAGGACTGTCATTTTTGTTTCCTCCTCAGCAAAAAGATACCACTTTTAGCATGTGTCTAAGTTCGTTCAAAGAGCACATAAGTCTGAAAAGCGAGAAACCTCCCTGCAGGCAATATTATTGTAGAGCTTTCCCACAGAGCATCTCATTTTTTGCAAAGGCAGCAGAATGCTTATGATGTCTATGATCTCTGTAAGGGTGATGGGGTTCTTTCTGTGCAAGAGGTCTCAAAATGTCAGTCCTATGGGGATCTCAAATGCACCAAATCTTCCTTCACCTTATTAATAGTGTTGCCTTAGTTGGCAGTGCCACTACAGGAACCGCAATCCTGAGGCAACCCCACCGGCTTTCTTTCTCTTTTTCACTCAGCGCATTTAGGCTGAGATATATACCTTCTTGTGCAACTGCAGCAGCTGCAAGGGGGGGGGGAGGAAAAAAACGTTCAGTGCTGCAGGTCATTATCATTTCAACTTGATTAAAATGTTTAAAATACTTGCTTGCGAAAGAACTCCACACATTTTGCTGACGCTGTTTTCAGAAGAACTAAATGCTCCGAAGCAGAGATTTCAATTGTATTTGACTGTCATGGTGGAGAAAAGCCACCTGGGGCCTTCTCTCTTTTTTTTCCCTGGGCTGCATGACAACTTTTATGTCCATCTGCATTTTAATCCTACAACAAGAGCATAAATATTGAACTCTATTACATCCAGCTGGAAAAGACATGCTTGGTGAGGAGAATGGGATTCATACAGTTATGGGCTCCAAGGGGGAAGCGAGCTTGAACCCTACACCGTCAGCAGTGCTACATTTTGCAGTCTGAAAAGTTTCAACAGAATCCCCTTGAGGTATTAAGAAACACAATTTAAAAAGCATTCACCATACAGATGACGTTCAAAAGTTGATTGAACAGCTACAGAGTGACCGGAAGGCAGAAAAAGGGCTGATGCATAATAATTCACAAGAAGTTGCACCTTCCAATATTCCCACATCCAAAGTTGGTTGGTTCTTGGACACTGACTCAGCCAAAGATGCATCTGATCACAAATCAACAGGTGACTACCTATTTCAGGATGGAAGAGGAGATGTACGTTCGCCCAGCAGAAAGCAAACATCTATATCACTTTCATCTACTAAAGCAGAATTTGTAGTAGCTGTTCAAGCAAGTGAAGAAATTACATGGTCAGATGTTGTCAAACTAGTACAAAGTGTTCTAGAACCGGCAACAATTTTTGAAGATAATCAAGGATGCATAAAACTGGCCAAAAGGTTAATCTTCAGACAAAATATTACAAAGTGAAGCATCATCTACTGAAAGACATGCAATAATGGGGGCTATTAATCTTCAGTATCATCCTTCAACAGAAATGATTGCAGATGTACATTCTCTCTCCTTTTGATTTCTTTTAATTGAAGTTTTCACCATACAATTAAAAGAACAAACTAAGCTTCAAGAAATAAAGAAAAGAAAGAAACTAAAAGAGGCACATTCTCAACCTCAGATGAGACACCAGCACTGGCGTTTACAAACAAAAATGAATGTAGCATGTAGATTACTCCCAACATGTTGGGAGTAACAACAGTACTGAGTAGTGTGTCTGAGCTTGTATACATCTTTTGCATAGGTTGCAGGCTAGCAGGTGGTCTCCAAGGTGACCTGAGCATTCCTTCTGCTAGTCTGTGAATGAAACTGTTGTCTTGCTAGCTTGCTGTTTACATTCTTTCCTCTCAGTTAGAAAGTTGTTGTGTTCATTAGTAAAGTTTCCTTGTGTGTACTTCATGGGCACGTTCAAGTTTCCTGCCAGCAATCCACATGGGCATGGCATTCAAAAGTTAATTTAACAGTTAGAGGCAAAACAAGTAAAGCTTCAGTATTTTATTTCCTTTTGGAATCAAGGATGCTGCCCGTTGAGTGTGATTTAAAAAATGAATAAGACTTTGATTTTTATACAAGACAGAAATAGCTGATTGCTAATTTGGCACTGTCTCCATAATCATAAAGGAACTTTCATCCAAAGCAATGCATACAGTGGTACCTTGGTTCTCAAACTTAATCAATTCTGGAAGTCCATGCCAAAACCAAAGCATCCCAAAACCAAGGCGCAAAACAAAAAGAGCCGCAAAAACAAAAATGCAAAATAAATAGCAAACACAGACAGACTGCAGCGTAACACTCAAAACGGAAGTGTGGCACTCAAAACGGAGCACGTTCAGCTTCCGAAAAAGGTTTGCAATCCGGAACACTTACTTCCAGGTTTGCAGTGTTTGGGTTCCAAGTTGTTTGAGTACCAAGGAGTTTGAGAACCAAGGTACCACTGTACTATTAGAGTTAAAAGTATTATCATCATTAGTATTATTGTACTATTCATTAAGTTTATATTGCCCTTCATCTGAGGCTCACAGGGTGGTTAACAATATAAAAACACAAAAGGCATAACATAGGAACAAACTAAAACAGTAACATCCTCCACCCCAACCATAAATTGTTTAATTAGGCCAAGGCCTGGGAGAAAATGAATGTTTTTTCCTGGTGCCTAAATGAAGGCACCTGATGAGCCTCCCTGGGGAGAGCATTCCACAAGCGGGGAGCCACCACAGAAAAGGCCTGTTCTCATGTTGCCACCCTGCAGACTGCTCATGAAGGAGGCACACACAGAAGAGCCTCAGATGACGATCACAATGTCTGGGTTGGTTCACATGGGAAGAGGCAGTAGATAACCTCTGAACAACGGAAGTTAAGTGAAAGTTAAATGATAACAAAAGTCTTCGTGTGCGTACCTCACTCCTGCCCAAAACACGATGACAGAGGCTTTTGCAGGTTGAGACAAAGATCTTTATTCAGGCAAGTAATAGGACAGGCTCAGCAGCAGACAAAGCACTAGAAATCAAGAGTTCAGGAGCTGAGCAACAAGTTCAGAACTGAGCAGAAGCAACAAAAATGTCCCAAGAAGTGTCTATGCTCTTCTGCCAAGTTTTTAAAGATGAGGTATGGAGAGCTTACTTGCATGACTCTCCTGACTTGTGAGAATGGGTGGGCAAGTCCATTCATCTCTATGGACTTGGTGCTTCATCCCTGGTGATAAGGCTGCACCCTCCCCTTCTGATTCCTGTTAACCTCATGTCACTTCCAGCTCAGCCATCCCCAACCATCCATGCTCCCCTCAGCCCTCAGTTAGGCTCTCCTCTCCACAGGAGGGGCAGAAGCTGGAGAATCTACTTCCTCTATCCTCAGTTTCCACTATTTGCCCCTATTTGCTTCATCCTAATCCTCCTCACCACACAGAACCTGTAAATCCATGTTTGATCCTAATGGAGCTACAGAGTATGTGTGCTCCTTTTCCCTGCTCCATTCTTAACATTCATGTAATTCTCCAGAAATGTTTAAAAGCTACTAGCTGCAAAAAAAATTACAGAATAAATTATGCAACACCAACTACTGCATTTGCATAATTTATACAGGTGGAAAAATCCAGCTTTCTGTGTCTCAGAAACTGGGTTATCGGAAGGTAGGTTTTTTATTCTATTTCACTTTAGTTTAGCATTGAGCACACATAAGCTTTGGTGGCACTGGGGACAAAAAGAGCAGGGGGAATGGAAAACCATCACAAAGAGACCAAATAATGTGAAAATATATTTAGATTGTGGTGTTGCTCCCAGGGAAACAACAAATTCAAGGGCAAGGAACAAGTTTCTTTGAAAAAAGTGAGCTCTATTTGTGGTTCTTCTTTGCAGATTCCTCCTGCAAAGATCTATTTTTAAATGCCTACTGTTTAAAGAATCGAGTTAAGGGTTGCTGGTGAGGATAGTATTTCATGAGTATCACCAAGTAGAACCACTGAACTGGGAGGTTTGGAGCTTAAGAAACACCACAGTAGCTTGGCGATGACAGTAAGAGGGCAAAAAGAGAATTGTGCAATACAAACAGTAGCACTGCAGTCCAACAGGGATTGCGTGTCGAGACCCTGAAGCCACCCCCTTGTTGATGAATAAGACACAAGGACATGGATATTAGGTTAATGGTTATTGGGCGAATTTAGGCCACAACTTTATTGGTTACAGAATATGAGAAGTATTGGTTTAGGCACTGGAATAGACCCGACTATATCTAACTCCTGCCCATCATGCAGGGAGTCCTGTAAGGGTCAACCACCGGTACAGGGAGCCCCGTCGATGCAAACAAACCTGAGCTCCACTTGGGTTCCCGGCGGGGTCGTGGCATGGCCCTAGCCCCGCCCCAGACTTCGGACATGATTCACAGCCCTGGATTCCTTTAACAGAATACCCTTAAGCTTGGAGGGGCAGGTGATGGCCACACCTCCCCTACCCCAACCTAAGATCAACCAAAGCCTAACCACCAAACCTTACAAAGTTGTGACGATTGCTACGAGGTAGGTGAAAACCTAATGGCCCATGCTACCAGGCCCCTCAACGGCGATCAACCGAGGTCCATAGCAAGGCCAATGTTAAAACCTGAAAACAGAGAGGAAGGGAGGGAGATTGAGGAGGTGAGCCAAGAGGAAGCTCTCTGGCTCGCGCCTCCATTTAAATGGGGCCCAGCCATACCCCACCCCCAGCCAGCGGATTGGCTGGCTGGAAATGACTTCGTCCCCTGTCCCTAGAGTGGAATGCGTGGTCATGTGGGCCACCACAACTCCTCCCCACTGGGAAATGGAATGGATTTCTCCTTCCTTTCCTTCCTGCCCACTGCAGTTCCTTGCATGCCCCCAACATCTATTCCATAGGGTTAGAGGGCCCTACAGGGAGATCTTGGGAGCTTATAGGGGCCTGGAGCAAGAGAAGAGAAACAGAAGTCCTAATGCAGAAGTGGATTCCTGTTCCACAAGCATGTGGATATCATTATCTGTTGCCTGAAGACTTCTGCGTAACTGTGGAAACTCACCTGTCTCTGCTCAAAGGGTTCAGTGAGATTACAGGAGAAGACATGAGGCAAAAGAATTAAGAATGCAGCTATTAGGATAATAAGAATCCATATACTTCTTCATATAAAGAAGCCTTGATGGATGACATGTGATGGTGGATTTAAATGTGGCTGCCATAATTTCTCATAGCAAGTTTCTGTAACTGCAATGTTCTAATCTGCTTTTAATTAATTTTATTGGCAGGTATTAAAAAAAAACAACCCAACAATTTATAATGTTAAGTGGTTGGGAGTGAACTGTGTGGTCTGTCCCCCTTTCCCAGGAATGTCCAGTATTTCTGGGAAGCTAAACTAGCATCACAATTTTGTAATTTTATTCCATTTAATAGTAAAAATAATAGTAAATAGTCACTCTTCTGTGAGCCAAGAGGAAGCCTGGTATAATTAGTCTAACCAGGCAATTCAGTACTGCAGGGAGTCCTGCAGCCGGTCATTAATCTGTCCGCTTGCCAGTAGGAAGCCTACAGTGAAAGAAATTAAATAGCACTGCGTCTCTGCAAGAGAATACAAATCAAATGCATTTTTAATAAAGTTATAAACTAATAATAATCACCCTTTGATTGTCCTTTCTAATCTGCTCTATGCCTGTTTATCTAGAGTACTTTTTCAGTGGAGGCACTCGCAAGACTATTGTATGCCAAGGAAAATGCCAAATGAATGCAAATCTTGCCAGAGCTAATCCCACCCCACTTTCTGCATGGTTTTGCAGTCTTCAGCCAAGCTCGTTTTCTACAAAACAATAAACTCAGCAAAACATTTGACCATAGCAAGCTGTGCCCTTAGCTACTGCCTTCAGCAATTCGCAGAGGTGCCCTCTCAGTGATGCATTTCTAGCTCATGTTTGGCCGGCTCTTGAAAACAAGATGACTAATGGGGAAATCTTTAACAACATGAATAATTGTCACCTTTCTTCTCCCCAACCCCACATTTCTCAACCCAATCTAAAGGGGATAGTGATTTAACTAGGGCTGAGCTGAACATCTGATAGTTTACAAAATGAAGGCCCACATTAGGGAGAGGGTGTCTGGAAGAAGGAAGGGTGCATGAAACCCTCTCCTCTATTTCACATTTTCAGAAAGGTGCATAGTTTTCAAGGCAGATGACTCACCAAAGCTCTTTGCAGTTTCAATCACCTCCATTGTTTCCAGAATGCCATTTGGAATGGTGCCTCAAAATGGGGGCAGGGTAGTTATTGTTATTATTTGTTTAAATTTGTATGCCAGTTTCCCATACAAATATGTTCAATATTTGTATCCCACTTTCCTATATAAATAGGCAGGATCTAAATATGCAGCTCATAACAAACAAAAATGCAGATCAATACATCATTACAATAACAACCCAATAACGGATCATTTCAAAACATAACGTGGCAATACAGCAAAGTCAGTTTGAGTGCATGAACATTATTACATTTTCAAGTCAACATAAAAGAAACCATCAATCATTATAACATGTCAATTAATGACAAATATAATAAGGGTTTCAGCTCGCTGAACGTGAGGCAACTCTTCCAGACACATGCTGAAGGGGACAACAAAACGACCTTGATTCCACAAATTATGTATTTATCATCATGGTTTGGGATATTGTGCTGTTATAGCAGCTGACAAACTCTAAGTACTTAGATCTATCTGGTAGGGTAAGTCCATGCAGGAACACTGCATGCGACATTTCCTAACATGTCAGTGAAATTGCGTATAATTGAAACCCATTGAAAAAGCCTGCAAACACCCCATACTGTCCCCTGCTCCACCCTTGTTTCACCCTTTTAGTGACGTTTCAGTGACATCTTTATTATGTTTCCAGGTCACTTCTGAGTTCAGTGCGATGCACGTATACACCGTCACACGCATACTGAGTCAAGTTTGCTTGGGTACCTAACTCCCATCTTTTGGAAAAACAGAATAGGATCTCATAGGATTTCAGATTGCTTTTATTCTCTCCAAAGGCTCCTACTTCCTACACCGACAACGGAAAACAGACACTTCCTTGATGTCGAGAAGCTGCTTCTCCCATAGCTCTCAAAGGGGTTCCACTCTGCTTTGGATGTCATTCCGAATTGTCTCCTTCCCTTGCTCTTTTCCAAGTTGTACATGGAGTGTGCTATGGTAAGACATAAGGGCATGATGGAGCCATGATTAAGGGCATGATGGAGCCATGCTCCCATTGATTTCCACTGGAGCATGAAAAATCCTCCTCTACCTCCTCCTCAGAATATCTGCCCTGCCCTTCCTTTCAAAGAAGTCCAAGGCAGCAGACACCAAAGTGGTAAAACATTAAAAATAAAAATAAAACAAAAACATATTTAAATATGTATGAACAATTAAAAACATCTAAAAACATGCAAACACAAATAAAGCACAAAGCCAATAATTTCAAGGCTACCAGGAATAGCACTTAACTCTCTTCCACTAAAATCAATGAGACATTGAAGTGTGTCATCTGGATCATAATTTTACATTATTTTTGCTGCATGTATTTTCCAGTTTATCTATCTGCTCCCGGGATAGTCAGTTGAAGCCCACAATATCGTGTTGGACTCCAGTTCCCATAATCCTCTGACTATTGGCCATGCTTGCTGGGACTGATGGGAGCTGGAGTCCAGCCGCAGGTGGAGGACACAATGCTGGCTAACCCTAATCTCCTCATGCAATTTACCTCCATTTACTCTTTATTCCACTGTCTAATCTAATCAGCTCCCCTGTTAACTTTTCCACTCCAAATATATGTATCAAAGCGTTTCCAAGTGTTTGCACAGGGCCGTCTTTACCCGGGATGCAAGGGGTGCGGTGCACCTGGACGCCTAATTCTGGGGGGCACCAAATGTATTCTGGGGGGTGCCAAATGTATACCTACTGTATTGTGCTGATCCTGGGGGCTAACCGAGAGGCGAGGTCCGAGTCCAGTCTGAGGTCGATGGTGCAGTGTGGAGGCAGTCCATCAAAGCTGTAGCTGGGTCCAAGGCGGGGAGTCGAGAGGAGTCAGAAACACTGGCAGAAGAGCAGGGCAGGGTGCAGGCAGGAACAGGCTAGCAACAACATTGCTCCCGCAACCTGGGATTGGGGCTGACTGGCTTTTATCTGCCCCGAGGCATAGGGTGGCCCTGGTCCACAGGTGACTCACCTCTCCTAGCCTGGAGGCAAGCACTCCTCCTGCAGGAACTTAGTTCCCTCCGCCTCTCTGCCCTGAGCCTCTGCAGCTCAGGAGAGGCTGGAGGATTATTGGACCCAGAGGCAACCTCCTCTTCCCCTGACGGGGCTGAGAGTGGAGCACCTGCAGGCAATGGGTCCTCCACCACCTCAGGGGCCAAAGCAGACTCAGCTGGTGCCTGCACCTGAGGATCCAGCGCAGGTGAGGACCCTTCAGGCTCAGGCCCCAGCCCCGGCTCAGCTGGTTCTGGAGGCGGGGACTCCTGTGCAGGCTGGGATTCCTCAGGTTCAGCCTCAGAGTCTGAATCCCAGGCCATCACATGTATACTGGTCCCTCTCAATCGACAGCAGTGAAAATCAATGGAGCGAAAGTCCCCGCTCCCTGTCGCTCTGTTACTCCGTAGCGTCAAATATTCCCGACAAGTCAGGAAGTAAAAGCAGTTCTTTCCCTGTGTCATTGTTACAGGTGAGCGATTTTCCTCCCCCCCCCAAAGTCAACAACTTTGGCTCCCCCCTCCCCAAAAAAGCGCAAGAACTTTGAGTTTGCCCCCCCTAAAAATCTGGGGGCAGCTAAACTAAATTTGGGGGCGCTGGGTGGATCTTTGCACCCCGGCGGCACATATGCTAAAGATGGCCCTGCGTTTGCATCATACCTCACTGCGTTTTGTGGGAATTGTCTCAGCAGAAGTGGAGACTACTGTGCAGAAGGAAGTTAAGAAGAGGAAAGTAGTAAAAGCTACAAAGATCTCCGTATAGCGAGGGAAAATGTCTAACACAAGTACTCGCTAGGCTTGATTACTATTGAGGCTGAGCAAGTCTGAAATTAATGAAGAAAGGTAATTACATCCCCACCTCCTCTTTCAAGCACATGTTCTGTGATTAACCATAATTTTACAAAATAGCCCAACTACCGAGGCATGCTTTATTAACCCCAATATGAAAAAAGTTATTTTACAAACCTAATGGTTTGGAGGACTTTGCAAGCTGAGGCGATTAAGTAATGCTCCGTGCTTGTCCCCCAATAAAGGTGGCTGAGTGTGCAATTCTATACTTGTCTATTCAGAAGTCAGCCCCTTTTTGCTCAATGGTGTTTACTCCCACTGTGTAAAGGATCGCATCCCAAAACATTAAAAATAAATTTGTTTAATAAATAAAGGTTTAATAAAGAGTTTTAAAAAACAAAGGATATCGGGATGGCGCTTAAAAGCAAACAGAGGCTACATACACACTAAACCACCTGTAGCACAAAAATTTGGATGGCAAATTTGGAATATGGAAATAGCAGAAATGACAGGCAGAATTCGAGATCAGGGAGAAGAGTTGGTGGAAGAGGATTGGAAGAAATTTAAAATCGATCTACAAAAACATTGTAAAATTTTTGAATGTTGATGACATTGAAATGAAGGGAAGAGGTTCTAGTAAAAAAGGTAAAATAAGAATATGAGAGAAGGGATAGATATCAGATAAAAATCAGGAACAAATAATGAAGGAATTTGCTAATTAATTCTAAACTGGAATACAAGAAAGGGGTGTGTGAGGAAGTCAAAGAAATAAGTTTATGGACGGTAAGAAATTAAAGAGAGGGGTTTTTATTTTTAACTTTTTGAAACTTTTTAGTGTTTTACTCTTTTTCTTTTTTCTTGTTTTTTTCTCTGTTTTTTTATACATGTTAATTGTTTGGTTCTTGTATTATGCTTGAATGTTTATTTTCTTGAGTGTTTATTTGTTCTGTGTTTTTTTCTTTTTTCATATAATTTCTTTCTTGGATAAAACTTAATAAAATATTATATATATATATAAAAAAATGGATTTTCTCTATCTGGAATTGTTCATGCTCATCCTCAACATGTTGCTTTCAGTCTAAATTCATTCTAGATTGTGCGATCAGGGTGGGTTAAAAAGACAAACTCTGGGGCTGCCCTGGGTAGCAATGAGGCAGTGTGTTTACATTCCTTTTGCAACTGCTTATAAAACAGAGAGCCCTTTTCTTACCTGCAAAGGTTTTGGCAGCTCAGGTTTTGCTTGGCAAGGGTAGGTATAATGTCTGAAAAGTTCATGGATGGAAAACACAGATGTTACAGACAGCTGCAGACCAGCTGCATCTCCCACTGAACACAGTGGGAAGTGATGAAGAAAGGGAATGACAACAACAAATGAAACAATAAAATGAATGTGATATTGATGAATGAATAATTAGACAAATTAGTGTTTAATCATGAAAAATATTAATAATGAGAATGAATGGAACAAAAAGATTCTTGAACGACCTGAATGGGTGTCTTGGTTTTTGCAATCATTATCACTCTGAATAAGAATATGAAGGGCTTTGGGACAGACAATTGCCGTTCCATAAATACCTTTACAGTATTAGACCTGTTTGCCACAGAAAATTGGTTCCATGTGATTGTTCCCCCCTCCCATAGTTCAGAAAAATCTGGATGGATTTCCCACATTTGTTAGCTCAGCCTTTGTCAACCTGGTGCCCTCCAGACACTTTGGACCACAGCTCCCACCAGACCCAGCCATGTGGTTCAAAGCATCTTGCGAGAACACCAGGTTATAGTGAAGGCTGGGCTGGAGCCATGGTTCTGTGAGGGACTGGCTGGACACTGTTGAGTGGTGGTTGGATCCTGATGAGTAGGCACCAGGAAAAGGGGGTTTGGAGACTGACTTGGATGAAGGGATCAGTGATCTGGGGGAACCTGTAACAGCCGGGAGATGAGAGGCAGAGGCAGGAGAAGATGCAGGATTGGAGAACAAAGAACAGGTGTAGGAGAAGGGAGAGATAGGTGAGCCTGGTGCAGGGTCAAACACTTCCACACCTCTTCCTCCAGCTCCCTCCCCTCCTGCTCTACTGTCTCCCAGGACCAGGAGAAGATTGAAGTGGAAGGAGCAGATACAAGTCACACAAAGGCAGAGTCTTTGGCTGCTTGCACACAGCTTGGATACGGGCGATACCTAAGCCAAGGTCAAGGGTTGGGCCTCTCTGTTGCAGCAACTGCCTCATCAGATGCTCACCTAGAAGTAGCTGAGAGACATGGTACTGACAGACACACCTTTTCCTAACTTGTAAGTGTCCTTTTGACAATCAAGAGTGAACTCCTCACTCTGGACATTCCTTGCTTGACAGGCCGTGACAGATTGCTACGCGCACCTAGCTAGTTAGCAGTCAGTCCAGCCAACCTGTGCCAGAAGGTTGCCCAGATACTCAGAAAGCTGTATGGGAATCATGCAGAAACCCTTATTAGTGGCAACCCCATTGCTTATGAAACGGCCTTTTGAATCAAAGCAAAAACTGCACCTTTATCCCAAGGCAAAGGAACTTTTGCTGACTTCTTCCAAAGTGCTCCTGCAAGCAGCACTGTCAAGAGCATTATGGATTCGCTTTCAGAAAACCACTTACAAAACATAAAGATATGATTGGTCTTTGATGCCCTTCTATTTTGCTGCTGAATTCCAAAAGAGCTTGGTATAATAGTAATGGCTTTATGAAGGCAAGAGAGAGCAAAAGGTGCCACAATGGGGGATGCTGTGCAGTACAAAAACAGTAGATTTAAAGGGGGGGGGGGTACAGTAAGGTAGTAAGCAACACTGGGTGGGGGGAAAAGAAATGATTATTTATATAAGTACCATAGTTCAAGTCCAAAAATGTAAGCCACCATGATTGTCAAGTTGTAAGTCATAATTTTTTCCTTTCAGGTAAACTTCTGAGGTCTGCTGGTTTATTAAAATATCCACTACTGTGGATTATATGAACAATAGTCTGTGCCCTTTAACAACACATAATTCATTTGTAACTTTCACAAATCAAAGCCAAGCGAGGAATATATATTTTCCTCTGCTATGTAGGTACCATTGGGAAGCAAAGATGAGTGAAGGTAAGTGATCTGATTCTATAGTTTCATCTATTTATTTTACTTGTGTGCCAATGGGTATGTTACATCCTTCCCTCCTAGCTGAAGGGAAAAAGAAGGAACGCATTTTGCCTCTCCTGCCATGAAGGCAGCACAGGCGATTTTGTTTCCACCTTAATCATTTATCCTCAGGATGGCTACTTCTCACGGAAGGAAAAACAGACCACTGCACACCTGCTTAAGTTAATAATTTAAATGTATGCAGGGACAACAAGGTAAAACAAACTGTGCAGAAGACAAACGACCCAAGCAAGCTCCTCTAAGGCCATACACTAGTAAAAACCTGTCATTTGTCCTATGTTCTGATGCTTTATTTAAATGTGCATCCTGTTTGTGTGAAGACTCAAGATAGGAGGCATATTTTTAAAATGTAGGGTTGTTTTTTATTATAAAATGCATCACAAAGAGGAAAAACATGAGCATAGTAAATAGCTTCCGAACAGCTTATTCCTTAGGCTCATCAGAGGGATCTGAAGTTGGAAACATTCAAGCCTACATTTGGTTGAAATTGTGTAGGGAGCTTCATAACTACTTGAGGGTGCAGGTGGGTGAATGTGTCAATTTCCGTTTCGCTCAGTTTCTCATTTTCCAAATCTTAAGTTCAGTTTGGCCCTCATTTCTATATCACTTTGCATTAAAAAAAAAAAAATTCTCATGAAAGCTCACCAGCATTTAATACCACATTTATCCTAATTTATTGCCTGGAACTTTTGCCTGCCACAGGTATTTTTACAAACAAATTTCCCTAATACATTCTCATGCATTTTTCTAGGATATTTTCTACTAACATGCATTTTTATAGCAAGATATCCTCTAACAGATGCATTTTGTACACATTTTTGGTTGGAGACCAAACCATGCATCTGTCTTTCAACCTGGATGATTCATTTAACCTCCATGAATTTGGTAGATGATCTTCTAAGACCTTTGAAGAAAGTGGCCATGTCCTTGTATTGTAGCAATGAGTTCCCTTAAATTAGGCTGCAATCTCAAAAACCCTTTCCTGACTTTGCAGCCATTAAGCTATGATCAAAATTATCATAGCCTTTCTAAATTCAAGAAGCAAAGTAGGAGTAATAGTATGAAATATACAGCAGGAATTAAAGTCAATTTGAGGGAAATTTACAAACATATGTTCTCACTTTTATGCTGAGGACAGTACAATCATATTCACTTACATACAGGGCCTAAAAATATATTATAAATTCATATCCAGCTGTTGTTGGTGTTGATGAAAACGGGCTCTTGGAGAGAGAGAGGGGGGAAAACTATACCCAGCTAATTAAGAATAGATTCACCTTCTGCTTCATGAAATGTTGTAGCACATACACCAAGGAAAACAAACCAAATTCATGAAAGTGTTTCTTTTGAAAACCTGGAATTAATTATATTGCTAGATCTTGTCTGCAAACTGTAGACCCACTCAAGAAGTTTTAATGGGAGCAGAAATTAACCCTATTGGCCCTTCAGTCACCTGATTCCTGCTGAGCTGGCACCTGCACTAGGACCCTGAGGTATTCCCTGATAGTCTTATCCTTCATGAATTTGCCTAATCTTTCAAAGCCACCCGAGTTGGTGGCCCTCACTGCCTCTTGCGGGAGCGAATGCCATAGTTTAACTATATTGTAATGGTTGGAAGGGGGTTACTTGTGCTTAAGTTGCCTTCAGTTTTAGTTATATTGCCTGGCCAACCATGCCTTGGCTGACAGCTCACACTCCGTGACCAGTCAGTCACTTGCAGAATCCGTCAGTGGGCGTTTCTTGAACCTCTTCCAGCATAAGAGCTGTTTGACGCCTAGTCTCCTCCTAGTTTCCCTGCGCGGAACTCGTCTGCGCAAGTACGGGGAAGGCAGGGGCGTGTCAGCGCTCTCTCCACTAGTCTCTGGTGAAGGGTCTTGGAGAGCTGTCTCCACTTCCTCCATCTCCCTCTCTTCTCTACTGGTGTTACACTGAATTCCTTCCCCCCGCTGGTCCCCTCTCTGGCATCGCTCTGGAGCCCTGCCTCCGCCTCTCGCTCTGATGTCAGTTCCCTGACATATATGCTGTGTGAATAAGTAGTTTTCTGAGTCTTCACTGGATGTCCATGCTAAGAGAGAGGGAGGAAAAAACTTTTCTCTGTCACTTTCTGTATACCATGTATAATTTTACGCTTTGTCTCCAGGCCCCTCACTATCCTTCTTACCCAGGGTAGATCTACACACAGAAAACCCCCCACTATAAATAAGTCAGAAATTAAATTGTTATAACAAAAGGGGGAAAAACCCGCTATGTAAAAATCACATAGAATTTCCTTTCTCTCTGGCACCATCTGGCATTGCGTGTTATAATGCATTCAAAACGTTGTGGTTTTTTTTTACTAATGTAGCTGAGTCCCCTATTTTGAGCATGCTCCTGTTTGTTGATACCCTTCTAAACAGTGTCGCCCAGAATAAAATGACAAGAAGAACCCTTCCCACTACCTAGATAGTAGCTCCATTAGTCACTCCCAAGTAAGCATACATGTGATTTCACTGCTAAGGACTTCTAAATAGAAGAAAACGAAGCAATCAGTTACTGAAACAGAGGTGGACTACCTGTAGCCTTTAACTATTGCAAGACTATAACCCGTATCAACCCTGACCATTGGCTATGTTGCCTGGGGCTGGTGTCCAATAACATATGGATTCCTCACCCTTGTACTAAAAGAACCATATGTTGATCTCCCAACCACAAACACGGAATACATAAGAATGCATGTAAAATGGGCCTTCTTCTCATGCAGGAATGCATTACATGCATTGGAACTGGTGCAGAGTTCTGGGCAGAAGTGCCAGCTTGCAAGGACGATGGGGGAAGCCACTCATGTGATGTCAGGAGGAGCCAGGGGTGGAACTGAACATGGCAGCCTTGCGGCTTCAATGGCTTCAATGGCCAGCGGCACTTCTTCCTCCCTCCTTCCCCTCCATGGCAGCAGCAGGAGGAGGAGGAGCCAGCCACTGCAGCCATGCCTCCACACTTTGCCTCCACACTTTTTAAACATGGGGGAGCCCAATGTCGGGATTCACAGAATGCTGTGTGAGATAGTAAGTCTGCAGGCTTGAGTTTGCAAGCTGATGCAATACTTTCTCTGGAAGTGCTGAGTCAGAAAGACTCAGCAGTAATGTGCTGACAGTTGATTGGCTGTCCTCGGTTTAAAAGGGAAACCTGTCCAGCAGTAATGGTGGTGGTGTAGAGGAGTGTGGTCAGAGAGAGACAGAGGTCTTCCTATTTGCCTTAAGGTGCAGCCAGATACTCTGTTTGACTGTATGAACTGCTCGTGTATTATAGCCTGTAGATATTTGTATATATATAGCTCACAATAAATATACTGCACTAAAGAACCTGGAACTCTAAGCATTTCTGCTAAAGCGCCGTGAAGAATTCGCAACACCCAAATGGGCTTGGCCCCCAGGAGCTGGCACCCCCGGAAGGGAAGCCATAAATGACACATTGGCAGGATTTGGAAATAGTTTTTTTGCCCCAAATCACGATCTTTCCTCTTCATGTGTGCCTGAACTTCAGTCAGACATTTATTTATTTTTTAAAGAAGAAACTGGGCCTGCGATCTGAAAAACACTATGTCAGCTACTTATCTTTGAGTGCAGGCTCCTTGTAATCTAAAAGATAGAACTATTTCTTCCCACACAGGAAAGCTCTAAGGACAATTACAATGCCACTGGCATGCTCAGTGTGTATAGAAACTTATATTGTAGCAAATCTTAAGGGTGCTTTTTCTGCACTCGTGTGTGCTTTCCACACCTGCGGAGCACAAAATATGACACCTGGCACAAATTATAGGCACCTGAGAATAATTGATTCTATTTTTAAAACATTACATTTCCTGTGCTTGTGTTCTCGATGAAAAGCTTTTGAAAGTAGAGGCTCTGACAGCTCTCATAAAGGCTTAGACACTCATGTAGACACACTCACACAGAGTGAGATCCTTCATTTCAATTCTGTTAACTTACAAAACATAATGCTAAGGAAGGTATTCATGAAAACCCTATTCCAGAATGCCTAAACCACTGAGCCTCCTGGGCTTGCCGATCAGAAGGTCGGTGGTTCGAATCCCTGCAATGGGGTGAGTTCCCGTTGCTTTGTCCCAGCTCCTGGCAACCTAGCAGTTCAAAAGCACACCAGTATGGTGGGATTGCAAGATCATTAAAAAAAATTGGGAAATGATATACAACGAACTGAAAAAAATGTTTAAAACAACTTTTGTTAAGAAACCAGAAGCCTTTCTGTTGGGTATTTTAGGACAAGAACTGCCGGGGGGGAGGGGACTGGACATTATTTATGTATGCTACAACAGCAGCAAGAATTTTAATAGCACAGAAATGGAAGACTGGAGAAATACCATCAAAAGAACAATGGCAAGAAAAGTTGATGAATTATGCAGAATTAGCAAAGTTAAATCGTGTCCTCCCTAAAAGAGGGCACGTGTTACGGTGTGACCTGGATACTGACCTCCTGTGTTGTGGGTGGGTTGGATTGGTTTGCCACAACACCTGATTGGTAGGTCCCTCGATGTTGGGTTGAATCTGACCAATGGGGTGCAGTCCAAATGGATTGAGGGACCTATTTATGCCCATGCATGTGACCCAGAGCTTCTTCTTTTGGCTAGTGCATTCAGAACACCCACCCACCTCTCCCTAATTTTAGGGCTTTGTGCGTTTGACCTTGCTATGCCGTCGTGTGTCGTCTGTCGTTGGGACAGGGGCACGGCAGGAATCTCCCCACTTGGCTGATTGGCTGGTGCCATTTGGGTTTTGCCTGCTGCGTAGCAAATCGTCACAACTTGTAAGGTTGAGGATAGGCTTTGGTTCAGGTGATAGGGATGGGGGAGCGGTCTCGCCATCCCTATGTGAAGGGTATTCCATTAAAGGAATCCAGGGACTCAACTGGTTTGGTCAACCCCTGAGAGGGGGTTGTGCCCGTACCTGAGTCCAGGGGGCCATCTGGGTGGTGAACAGAGTCTGTTCCCAGCTTTTCACCTTCCCTGGTGTTCACCCTTGGCTGACCTATGCTGGTGCCCGGGGTCAGCGCTGCCTGCAAGGGTGCAAGGAGCTAGTCAAACCAGAGCCTATGCAACCACTCACCTTCTGTAATCAATAAACTTGTGTCCTGAATTCTGCCAAAAACCAAAATTTGAGTCATGTGTGAATTTATTTACGGGGGAGGTCTCTGGGTCTGAACACGCAACAGACAAACTGCGCGAAAAGGACAATAGTGACTTTGGAGAATAATGGGAACTTTTTACAACTTATTTGCAGAAACAACAACAAAAAACATGGACTCATTGGCAGGATTTAAATAAACATTTACAATTTTATTTACAGAGAACAAGAAATATAACAGGTGATAAGATAGTATTATGTACAAACAGCAGAATGTAACATTTGATGTAATAAACCAGAAATGGACGTTGGGGGAAGTTACGGGGGGGGGGAGAGTGGAAAATGAATGTTACAGTAAGCAATGATACTGGATATTTGTTATGAGAAGAAGAAAAAAATATTTTTTTTTAAAAAAAAGGACACCAGTGCAAGTAGATAAATAGGTACTGCTGTGGTGGGAAGGTAGATAGTGTTTCCGTGTGCTTTGGTTTCTGTCACAGTGTTCCATTGTGCCAGAAGCAGTTTAGTCATGCTGGCCATATGAGCTGTCTGTGGACAAAGCCACTTCCGAGCTAGAGAGGAGGTGGAGTTGTGGGCTTCAAGCCCCTCCCCCACATTCGCGGGGGCTGGCTCCAGCCCCCGCAATACCAGGGAATCCTTGGACGCATCATCCCCAGGCCAGCCAATCGTGGCCTCGCTCCATTTAGGTCTGGCGCGGCGACCTGAAAATGAGATGAGCGCCACAACCCCATATTTGCCTTTGGCTGAACTTAACCTTCCAGGGGTCATTTACCTTTTACCTTTACCTTTGACAGACAGAAACATAGGAATCATTGAGCTGGACTTCCTGACCTATATACTATACTCCTGCCTTATACTATAGCAGACCATTGGTCCATCTAGCTCAGTACTGTCAACACCAATTGGCAGTTTTCAGACAGAGGTCTTTCTGAGCCCTACCTCAGTGGTGGGGACTGAATCTACGGCTTTCTGTGTGCAAAGCAGATGATCTGCCATTGAGGTACGACTCTTCCCCACTAATTGCATACAATCAATGGGGAAGGAAGGGCTACCAAAACACAACACAGAGGCTGGAGCCAGGACATCATGGAAGAATAGAAAGCTACCGTAAGCCCACAATTTACACAGCGATAGCGTTCCAGGATAAAAGGAGAGGGAGGACAAACATGTATGCCACCTGGAGTTCTTTGGAGGAAATATAGGACACAGATGTCGCCGTGTGTGTGTGTGTGAAACCATACTCCAGAATGCCTAAAACACACTTTACATATCTGTAAAGTTGCTCCACAGCCAATACAAGTTATGGCCTTAGTTGCATCAATTTGGGCTACAACCATATGCAAATGTATTTGGGAGTAAGTGTTGGAGGAGACTCTTGAGAGTCCCATGGAATGCAAGAAGATCAAACCTCTCCATTCTTAAGGAAATAAGCCCTGGGTGCTCACTGGAAGGACAGATCTTGAAGCTGAGGCTCAAATACTTTGGCCACCTCATGAGAAGAGAAGACTCCCTGGAAAAGACCCTGATGTTGGGAAAGATTGAGGGCACAAGGAGAAGGGACGACAGAGGACGAGATGGTTGGACAGTGTTCTTGAAGCTACCAACATGAGTTTGACCAAACTGCGGGAGGCAGTGAAAGACAGGAGTGCCTGGCGTGCTCTGGTCCATGGGGTCACGAAGAGTCAGACACGACTAAACGACTAAACAACAACAACTGTTGTTGTTGTTGTAATATTTATTTTGAAATAAGTTGTTAATAATACACACACACACACACACATCCATAGGATACTACTCACCATCAATTTTGGAGGCCCTGAAGGCCCTGGAAGGGAGATGTGGCGTCATTTTTATTTTTCACTCCAGGTGCCAAACTGTTTAAAACTTAGCAAGGCCCTTAGAGGACACTCAGCATGAAGAATACACCCAGAGTAGTAGCTGATTTAAATTACGTAAGAGTTGCAGAGTATTAAAAAGTTCATTTGGTGCAGGATGACACTGTCCTCTAGTCTAAGGCACCATTTCGACACTTTGCAGCTGCAAATGTGAGCCCTATGATTGTATGATGTTACACTTGCACCAAGGGAGGGACAAATGGGTTTAAATCCCAGCTCACTCATCATTTTTCTTGGTGACCTTGAGCTGCTCCACAGCTGTATATTAGAAATAATAAAGATCAGAGGGAAATTGTGAGGGTGAACAAGATAGAAGCTATGAAGCACTTTGAGCACTTTCCAAAGGCACTATAAATAATCATAATAGGGAGTGAGATAGCTATCAGCCACTTTTGGTTGCCCAAGAATTGCTAAACTTATTGGATCCAAAGCAAAGGTAATGCACAAAGCCTTCTTTAAATTTCTAGTGCTTTCGTTTATGACTGATTTCCTAACAATTTATTATTTACTGGGTGCCACAGTTCATCAGTTAGAAAAGCCTTTATTTACATTTATGGCAACCCTGCTTTCAGTTGTTTCTGGGGTTTAAGGTTTTTCTTAAAATTGCATCTATTCCTTTTATGACTATGCCTTTCTTTTATTCCAGGACGCTGTGCTGAAGTTCCCTAAACCTCAGTAATGAGTTGAAAAATTTCCTCCTCCTTTTAAAATTACACTTTGTTTCAATTACAGGTTGGCGCATTGACAATTACCTTTGTTTTGAGCACAGCAGGCTGCCATTATTTCACCCCGACGTGATTCCATCAAGTAAAGTTACTCTCCTTGGTGTGCACAAGTTCATTTCCTATCAAGCAGCAGCCCCACGTTAGAGCTAAGAATTACATCAGAAGCAAATAAAGTGGCCCGAGGATGGGGGGAGGCATAGGTCCTACTTGAAAAGGGGGCTGATTTCTACAGATTTCAAGGGATTCTGAACACAAAAAGCTGTCTGATCCAAATCTGACTTAAAGAGCAGTGAAGGGGCCTTGAAGTTGCTCCTCAGTGACACCTGGGCAGCAAACTGAGCAAGTGCAAAT
This sequence comes from Podarcis cretensis, assembly GCF_951804945.1. Taxonomy (NCBI): domain Eukaryota; kingdom Metazoa; phylum Chordata; class Lepidosauria; order Squamata; family Lacertidae; genus Podarcis; species Podarcis cretensis. The sequence goes on along the minus strand of NC_137170.1, from coordinate 112,463,753 downwards.
GTCGTTGCCTGCCCCTCTTTCACCTAAGATTTACTCAGGAGTAGACCCATTGAAATTGATGGAGATAACACATTAATTTGGGTAGATCTGCTCTGTGTAAACCTTAAAAGGTAAAGGTAAAGGTACCCCTGCCCGTACGGGCCAGTCTTGACAGACTCTGGGGTTGTGCGCCCATCTCACTTAAGAGGCCAGGGGCCAGCGCTGTCCGGAGACACTTCCGGGTCACGTGGCCAGCGTGACATCGCTGCTCTGGCCAGAGCCAGAGCCAGAGCCGCACACGGAAACGCCGTTTACCTTCCCGCTGGTAAGCGGTCCCTATTTATCTACTTGCACCCGGAGGTGCTTTCGAACTGCTAGGTTGGCAGGCGCTGGGACCGAGCAGCGGGAGCGCACCCCGCCGCAGGGATTCGAACCGCCGACCTTTCGATCGGCAAGCCCTAGGCGCTGAGGCTTTAACCCACAGCGCCACCTGCGTCCCATAATCCACTATATTTTAACAATACTGAAGCAGAATTCTATAAAATCTATCATATATATTTTCTGCAAAAACTGAGCACCAACAGTAAAATCCAGCATCTGTCTATTCAAAAGTAAGTCCCAGTGAGTTCCGTGGGTCTACCTCCCAAACAAGTGTGCACAGTATTGTAGTCTAACCCTGCAGTCCTAGGCTCATTTACCTGGAAGGAAGTTCCAGTGAATTCAGTGGAACATACTTATGAGTAGACATGCATAGAATTGCATTTCACACACATTGCATTCTTAACAGTCTCCCTTGGGAAAGTGGGGAAGTAGCTTACATTGGTTGAATTGATCCTGCAGCCAGATCCTAAAATGTGTGCAGCAACTTCTATTTATGTATACCCTAATTCTGAAGATTGTTTTGCAAAGTTGTTCTGTGATACTGATACCTTAGGCCTGCCTTCCCTCCCTGGCAGTCCCACTGACTTCAGTGGCCAAGTAAGCATGCACAAGGCTCACAACTGAGCAGTGTAATTCTATGCACAGTCGCCTGGCAGTAAGCCACAATGAACAACAGTGGGCCTTACTTCTGAATGCACAGGATCACACCGTATCATATTTACTCATAGCTTGCTTGGCCAGTTTCTATGCTTAGCAATCTGGGCAACAGTTGCCAGCCTTCAGTTGCAATCCTTTCCCTCTTTTTCCTTCTGGTATAGTGTGAAACTCAGATGAATACTAAAATCCTACAATGAATGAGAATGAAATATATGGTTAGCATTTGCTTGCAATGTAGCTTCCTTATTAAAATGAATGTGCCCTTTAATAAGACATTGCAGTTTATTCCTCCTGTTGTTCTTTCAAATTTGCCTACATGAGCTACTGAGACATGGATTTATGAACGAGCCACGGGGACTGTCAAGACGTGTTTAAAATTTATACGTACAGACTTGCATGATGATGTTTTGAAATTGCAAAAATGTGCACAATAATTAGACAAGTGTCAGTCTAGGCAACAGAAGCACACTCTTGGATTTCTTCTCCAGAGTGATGTTAAATTTATCTGCTTATCACATTTACACCCCACCATCCCGCATAAAACTCAAGGATGGGCCATCATGGGAAATAACCTTTTCATAGCCTACAATCCCACAAGGTAGAGTAGAATGAGCTGCTTCTTCAGGGCCACCACATGAGCATCATAGAAGGGGATATATTTATTGTTATTATTTATGTGATTTCTGAATCACTTGTCATGAAGCACCCCAAAGTTATTTGAACCCAAGCCTTTCTAAAAATATACCCATTTCATGTTCAAAAATATACACATTACACCACAGCAGGGCCCTGAAACTTCCATAGCCAAGGGTAATAGTTACAATATTTCTCATGTCAGAAGGTAATATTGACAAGACATAAAGAGCCGGTGGCCCTTTAGATGTTGTTGGACCTCAACTTTCCATGTGACACTTCAATGGTGGCTCCCCATTTATGGAATGTTGTCATCAGGGAGGTTCACCTGGCGCCATCTTTGTCTGGTTTTAGGTGCCAGGCAGAAGCTTTCCTTTGTAGTCAAACAAAAACTGGAGGCCCACATGTTCTTCACCCCAATCCAAAACAAAAGAAACCACCCTGTCTGGTGTTGTCTTTTTCTGTTCTTTTCTCCCCCTTTGTCCTCTTTGCATCATGAATGAATAGGAGGTGATAGGGCCACATAACCAAGTTGTAACACTTCTTTGTGTGAGGGTGCTTAGCAAGACTAAGGGTGCAACCACACAACACACTTAAAGCATTCTTGTGCCACGTTAGCAGTCATGACTCCCCCTGCCCCAAGAATCCTTGATGTCATGGTTTGTTAAGGATGCTAAGAGTTTTTAGGAAACCCATGACAGAGCTATGATCCCCAACACCATGAGCAAAGTACAGTTCTCAGCAGTACTATTTTTCTAGAAAAAGAGGTGCCAGAACTCACCATGAATGCCTCCCTTGTTCTCTCATAATAGCAATGGTGCCCACCTGAGAGGGGCCGGAACTGAGTTCTGGCAAGTTCTGGCTGAAAAAAAGCCCTGGTTCTCAGGATTTTGGGGGGAAAGCCATGACTGTTAAAATAGTAAATGGGTGATTTAGATACAGTGGTACCTCGAGTTACATACGCTTCAGGTTACAGACTCTGCTAACCCAGAAATAGTGCTTCAGGTTAATAACTTTGCTTCAGGATGAGAACAGAAATTGTGCTCCGGCGGCGCAGCAGCAGCAGGAGGCCCCATTAGCTAAAGTGGTGCTTCAGGTTAAGAACAGTTTCAGGTTAAGTACGGACCTCTGGAATGAATTAAGTACTTAACCCGAGGTACCACTGTATATGGTATGCATGTGACAAAAGCCAATAGCCAGACAGCAAGCCAGTGGGTTTCAGCTCTGCATATCCACCCAAGGGAGGAAAGAGGCCTGTGGGAATTTGCAGCAAATACTTGTCCTACACTTACAGAGTGGCTGTCTCCTTATGAAAACATACATTATATTATGCACGGGCATTTCTAGTCCTGTCTTATAAGATACCACAGATGAGAATGATTGCAGGCAGGGGCAAATACCTTGAACACAGTTGAGCCATCTGGCAATAGAGGTCTTAGTGCTTCTTAAGAGCAAACGATCAGGTCATGGCTAAGTTGAACTTCCTGGTGCTGGGATGGAGCCACCTCCCCTAGCCTGTGTGGCACCAGCTACTACTGTGAAACTATTATAAATAGGTTTGCTTGTAAACATCAGTTGAGAAGGACTAAGCTCATGGGGTTATTACAAATAAAACTGGAACATGTGTATTGAGTTCCAAATTTATTTCTAGATGTGTTTTCGCTGACCTGGAATCAGGATCAAAACATGTCAATATTACCTTTAAAATACCCAGACTGTTGAGTCATTGCAGCGGTCAACTAGGCCTGAAACCTTGACGGGAATTTGAATCAGCCAAAAGTTTTGAAATGCTCATCGACATCTATACAAAAAGCACACCTGATTTTATATTCTCGGTTGTGTCTTCCTCCTTGTGCAAGTTATTTTTCCTGGTTTTCAAAGCCAATGTGTAAGGCTGGTCACGAAAACCTCAACTTTCTCCTCCGATATCTCATTGTGCCCATAAACAATGAAGCTTTTTTTATAGGTCTGGGAATGGTTTGTTTGAGGTTTTGGAGAGTCGTGTAAGTGGAGTTTTATATATTGTAATAATAGCATGCAGATAAAAGCATGTCTAAATAAAACAGTTTGTGTCGCTTAAAAAGAACTGCAAAAAGAGGAGCTGATTGAATTGTAGAGCGCAGGAAATGTGAAACACATTCTAAATATGTTCCAGAGCCGCTAATAAAACTGAATGGGGCTTTATGTGTGAACTCTAGCAAGGTAATGGGAAAAGATGGTGTGCCATTTGAGGAGGCTTTAAGGCTGGGGGAGCAGTGCTTTTCTCATCTCTTTTTCTTCCCTGCGTGAGTACACAGAATCACTTCTGTCTCTGGTTACTTTGAGGGATAAAAAAGTAATCACAACAAATGCTTTTAAAGGGCATTCTTTTTCCCTTTTTTGCAATTAAGAACAGAGTCCTAACACACACACCCTGTCCATTTCAATTGTGTGGAGTAAATGGTGCACAGATTTCCACACTGCCCCTGGGGTGAGAGGATCTCAACTACATCCAGGTATGTGGTAAGCTGCCACCAGTATTTCTCCCCCAGGATTCAGCACACTAAGCCCTGAAATGGGGCATTTTAGGGCAATGGGACCAGTGGTTTTGGCTGCATTGGATCTCCAAAGGTACATTAGTCTCCCGAGAGGCCCATCCCCGTCTTCACATAGCAGGAAAAAAACACAAATCTGTCTCTCCACATTTACCCTGGCCTGCAAGAGCTGGTGGGGGTTAGAATGCGGTGGTAGAACCACAACTCCCAGGGCTCCCAGTCCCTGGGCTAGGGTTGCTTGGCACAACTACCTGGCACTTAACCTCCAAGTGAATATGCATATCTTGAAGATAATCCATGGTAAGGTCTTTCAGTGTCTATGAACATTCCGTGTCTCCTTTTCACAACCTGAAATGGCAACCTTGCATTTCAGTATTAGCTTCCTATAGTTGGTTTCTGTTTTGAAAATAGATTCAGTTTTTCTCAAGAGAAGTGGTTATTTGAAAAGAGAAGTTTAGTACTATTTTCTAAAACTGTAGACTAATCCATTTTTATCTTATCCCACTTAACAATTCTTGGTTGAGATTATGATCTCTGCGAAATCAGCTCCTGATCCTTAAAATAGTTAACAGCTCCGCAGCTCATAATGAGGCCCACACACTGCGGATCACGTTGTAAAATACTACCTTTTCATTATTTTAAAATATATTAATGGAAGATGAGCAGAACGTCATCATTTTTCTCATGTATCAGACACGTACTTTGAAGTCCTGATTCTGAGGCTCATAAATAGTAGAAAGTCGGATTCATTTATCACCATTTAACATATAGATATTTTTGGAATCTGCATCTGATTGAAAGTGCAACGAAGCAATAATTGTAAGTAAAGCTTTCAGGAGCTCAGATTTTGCTCAAAGGGTGAAGCATTTTACGATGATGGATTTCAAGGAAGGGAGAATTCTAGTCAGAGACTCAGGATATTGTCAATATTGTGCTATGATACACTGTGAAAAATGTGCATCCATTTACAGGATTTTATGTATATATAAACATAGATCTACTTTCAGCAAATGATGAACAAACTCCATTTGGCTCATTTCGAAAACTGCTTGGTTGTTTTGCGATTTCCTCGAGAAAAATCCCCTCAAGTGTTGTTGGGTTTTTAATATATATATATTCCTGAGGGGGAAAACGTGGCACTATGTAGCCTATCAAATTAGGATGTGTGACAATGCTACTGGGGAAAAGATGATTAGGAGGGAAACCAATGTTCTTTGAGTGGACCTCACTCGAAGAGTGAAAGCTTCACTCTCTTTCAAAGTGATCCCTGGAAGAAAAAACACACAAACTAAAAGGCTTCACTGCTGGGACTGCCTTCAACAAGAACTTGGCAGTCCCCTTAAGGCAGTGGTTTCCAACTGGTGGTCTTCAGTTGTAACTCACCCAGGGAGTCCATGGCACATATCAACAATCTGTCCATTTTGGATGGCGTGCTCCCAAGTGTCATGTCCCAGTTTTGTGCTGGGATACATTGGAGAGCATGTGATTCTGTGTTTCCAGCCAATGAGTGACACTTGTAGCCCATGAAATGTTCAAAAGATATATTCTGCAGGAGTGTGATTCCAGACATACCTACTCATAATTAAGTCTCATTGAGTCAAAGGGATAAATGCATCAGTTTACATATTCCTGACAGGAATATGCTTTTCTGAACATGTTGAAACAATGGAGGGGATGAGGAATCATGCATTAATATATCTTCTTTGATGCAATATATTTCTACATACATACATATTTCCAGTTATAAGAGAGGCGGTAAAATTTGTTCTGCTGGTTTACCTGTGGCACGTACCTTTTCTTTTTACCTTTAAATGATATGCTTCTTAAATTCCACCTCAGGCAGTGCAAACTTATACACATGTCTGCTTGGAAAGTAGCATCAATGTGTACATTGGGACTTGCTCCCAGGTAAGTGTGTTTAGGATAGCAGGTGGAGGAGACACATCTGGCACTCTGGCCATTGGTCCATAAGCTTCTCAGAAGTTTGAGAGAACCCTAAGGAGATATCCCCACAGCTCGAAATCACATGATCTAGAAGATGTCAACAGCTGCAGAAGAAGCCACTGGTCCTTTAACTGACAGCATGTCAGAGTGGTGGTCCTAGTCAATGAATACCTAGACCATATCCTTCTTTAAAAGTAGCACAGGGATTTGGTGGACTTGATAACATCAGCTTGCACCAGCAATGAGCAGCAGCAGAGCCAAGTACAGTTAATTAACAACACCCTTGAGCACCACGTGAGCTGCTTCACAGACAGGCTAGTCGGTTGATTGGTTCAGACTGCCTATGAAAAGCTACTCTGGACACATTTTGTTCTCCATCCTTTCATCTCTAGCAAGATCTCTACAAAGTTACCAGAGGGGTAAACCAACAGGGTGTTTAAAGCAAACCTTCAGGGGACCATTTAGCATTTAGTATTGAGCAGGAGTCTGCAGACTCAGTAAAAGACTCATCCTTGGTTTGGTCAGTAGGATCACCCCCCCAACAGTTTTGAAAGAAGCCCCCCTTGGGGAGATAATTGCTTAATGTGCAGTGAAAAAAAGCCCTAGCACTGAAATTATTCCTTAAACTAAAGAAAAACTGTTAAAACATATGTGTTTGTGTGAGAGCAATATTATATATTAAGGTTTCGATCCTATACAGAAGATCCATCTGATGATGGGTAAAGGACCTCTGGACAGTTAAGTCCAGTCAAATTTGACTATGGGTTGCAGTTCTCATCTCCGCTTATAGGCTGAGGGAGCCGGCATTTGTCCAAGAAGGCTTTCCAGGCCATGCTGCCAGCATGACTAAACTGCTTTTGGTGCAGTGGGACACCACGGCAGAAGCCAGAGTGCATGGAAATGCCATTTACCTTCCTGCCACAGCAGTGCCTATTTATCTACTCATGCTAGTATGTTTTTGAAATGCTAGGTTGGCAGGAGCTGGGACAAAGCAATGGGAGCTCACCCCGTCATACGGATTTGACCTGTCGACCTTATGATTGGCGAGTCCAAGAGGCCCAGGGAGCCCTGCTGTGCTGGTGGGACACTGGATATGCTGATGCTTCAGATATGCTGGCAAAATGCTCTGCTGGCAGAGCTGTTCCGCTAGTGAAGACCAGTGGAATGGTTGAAATAGGACATGGTTGCAGGCAGCACAGAGAAGGAGCACACCTATGTCATATCTTATGCTGCTTCAATTCATGACCGTCAACACCCCCGCCCCCAACAAGACTACAAATAACATACTCTGCAACATATTGCGATGAAAAACCGGGACGTCATCTTCCAGGATTGCATTCTTGCACAAGATTGCGACCCTGGAAAATGCATACTTTTGAGACAAAATATTATTTGAATACATATATACATTTATACGTTACATACATCTGTTAAAATATTTATGTACATTTTTAGATCTGAATTTTCATATGGTTTTTTTTAATTAAAAAAATGCAGGTTTAGGTGAAAGTGGGATAGAATAAACTTATGCATGATATACCATATGCAAAAGCGACATAGACTAGAGATGCAGTGATCACTCCATTCTAGTCAGGGGAATCACCTTTAAAAAGAATGCTCTCCCTTCTCTCCACCACCAAAAACACACAAACGTGGCATGTCGTACAGTCATGCCAAGCTTTCTCCTTGACGTGCTAGATTTCTAGAAGGTAGATATATTTTTCTTTGTCAAGCATGTGTAAAAATGCAACTCCTCCCCAAACTAAGATTCCTAGAAAATCTTTACCTTTCTATTCTACTGAATGTATGAACTTTAGCCTCCACACTTCGAGGGAAATGCTTTAGAAATAAAATATGCTTGCTAACAGTCAACCTGACCGCAGTGGCAATGAATCACAAATGCAAAATTAATCCTGGGGAAAACTAAGCATAGCATAAAAAGGAATGGGGCAACAGCCTAATAGGTCTACATCCCTAAACAAATAACCAGTTTCCTGTAAAAAGTTCGGGAAGGCACAAGATGTCTGCATTAGCACAAGATGAATAATATAAGCAACTGAAATGGATACATCATACATAATGAAATATTGTTTACATTTACAGGCCCTATTAGAGCCATGATTTATCCTATAGCACCCATGCATCATAAAATGGTATTGAAATCAGGCACATTATCGATGCGCAATATCTCGCATAGTGAAAAGTTTATAAAGCACAATCAATGTAGCACACAGTGCATGACGTAACTTGGACCAGAATTTATCCTGATGCATAAACAATGCATAGGACAATAAAAGGAATCATTAATAAGTTTTTGTCCAGAGTGAAGCTTTTAGATGGGAAATGTTAACAAGGTCTGTAAAGTAAAGGTAAAGGGACCCCTGACCATTAGGTCCAGTCGTGGCCGACTCTGGGGTTGCTGTGCTCATCTCACTTTATTGGCCGAGAGAGCCGGCGTACAGCTTCTGGGTCATGTGGCCAGCATAACTAAGCCGCTTCTTGCGAACCAGAGCAGCCCACGGAAATGCCGTTTACCTTCCCGCTGTAGCAGTACCTATTTATCTACTTGCAGTTTGACGTGCTTTCAAACTGCTAGGTTGCCAGGAGCAGGGACTGAGCAATGGGAGCTCCCCCGTTGTGGGGATTCGAAATGCCGACCTTCTGATCAGCCAGTAACAAGGTCTGTACCTTCGTGTTAAAAGAAAGAAAGAGGCATGCAGTCAGAAATGTAAAGACTCCCTATAATCATGGACCTAGTGACTGAGTTACCCAAGAGCACAAGCATCTTGTTGCTAAGCCCCGCATTGCTGCATTCATCTTCCTTGCCCAGCACAGGGTGTCAATAGCAGGACAGGGTGTGCCACTGTGATCATGTGACTCAATTACTTTGAGTGCATGCACTAGTGCACAGAGCTACTACTGGTTCATACCGTGAATTTCCCACAAGCCCCATCTACTCTTCTGGAGAAAAAAGGTGTGGTATGCACTTCCAAGGACGCAAGTCCTGAGCACAAAGATTATATTTAAATGGATGAATTTCTCTATGTGTGAAATGGCATTTTGCCAGACACACTTTGGGTTTATATTTTCTCCATTACATTATAATAAAAATGCCAATTTATAGTGGCAGTAAAAAAAATCAGCAACACAGTTATGGAGCCATGCCCCATTGGTTTGCAGAGGGGCGTTACTACAAATGGTTGTGATAGTTGCTCATTGCACCAGTCCTTACAGTGGAGGATGTGAGGCAAGAGAAATCAGTAGCGTAAGTCAGAGCAAAGCTACCCTTAAGTATATGTATACAGTAATTGTTCTGTATCAGAAATCTGTGAACTGTTAACACAGAGAGACCTGGTTTGCACAAAATACTAAGCCAGGTTTATAAATCATGGTTTAAGCTGATCATTGGAAGCCAGCTGAGTGGCTTAACTATACAGTGGTACCTCAGGTTACATACGCTTCAGGTTACATACGCTTCAGGTTACAGACTCCGCTAACCCAGAAGTTGTGCTTCAGGTTAAGAACTTTGCTTCAGGATGAGAACAGAAATTGTGCTCTGGCGGCGCGGTGGCAGCAGGAGGCCCCATTAGCTAAAGTGGTGCTTCAAGTTAAGAACAGTTTCAGGTTAAGAACGGACCTCCGGAACGAATTAAGTACTTAACCCAAGGTACCACTGTAGTTTATTAAGCAAGAACAAACTATACCTATATGCCATGGTTTGTTGTGGGCTTATAGACTTTAGTTAACATTAACTATATGTCAGCATTATGTACAAGCGAGGCAATGAGTAGCAATTGAAACCCATTTAGTCACTCAGATCCAGAAAGGAAGATTCCCCCCCCCTTTATTTATTTGTTGAATTTCCCCCATTATGGAATTCCAGGTGGCATGCACAGGGTTCCTCAGTAGTCCCCCATGCAGGTCCTGACCAGACCTAGGGCTGCCTAGCTTCAGCAATGATGTTACTGGGTCATGTGAATCACAGTATGCCCTGGAAAGCAAAGCTGTGTATGTCCTGCTGATCTGCAGCTCTGGTTGTTCATTGGGTTCCATCCAATTGACTGGATGCAGATTGCTTTTGTGCATCTTCCTTAGGCACTCCGCAACTGTTACATGCAAGTAGTTGCCCATAGCTAGAGCTAGGTCAGGACCCACGTATAGAAAAACATATAATATGCAAAAGATATTAGCCATTCATATAATTCTGCCACCGTTTGTATTTGGGAATTAAGAAAATCTATAAGATTTCAGTTTTGCATAATTTATATTGCTAATGAACTATTTGAGAACCATCCTGTCTCTTGAATAGCAGCATCATTAAAAAAAAAAAGTATAGAGATTTGAGCCATTAAGGAAAAAAAGATTAATGGCCTCATGCCTTAGGGCTACAAAAGCCAGGAATGTGATGTTTTATTCATAGGTTTCTTCAAATATACTTATTTACTGATATTCCCATAATTTGCTTCAATATTTCTTGAATGTGGAGCTATTTATATAGAGATTCAGCGTTGGCTTTCCTTTCATAAAACCTCAAATCCATTCACCAGTCACAGCAAAGTCTACTGCTTCTCTCCCCCCCCCCCTTTCTCTCTTGTTGAAAAGTGTCCACAAACAATCTAACACAATCATTAATTGGTCTCCAAAGTTGGTTTGTTTCCTAAAAGGAACAATAAGAACCTTGTTTTGATTCTTAGGTATCCTCACCCTTAACTTTGATTCAGGTTTTATGAATGACCTCAAGTCAAATGAAGAGCAATACATCTGCAGAAGGAAAATTCCCCTCTAAATTGCCCTTGATAATACATCCTGGTTGGCTGGGTCTTGTTTTCACCTCTTTGTGCCAGTTGTCAGAGTCAAATAGCCATTATTTTGTTTTTCAGAAATTCTGACTGAGCCAGAATGTATCACAAAACTCTCTCGGTTCTGCTTGTGCAGCTGTTTTTTGCACATATGCCATAGTTCTCTCTTGAGTCATTTCCATGAGGGCTCTCAAAGAGTGAATTACCAATATCCCATGAGTGCAAAGAAATGTAGCTGTCTCATTCATGTCTGTTCTGCTAATGGATTACAGCACACAAATCTGGTCAGTGCGCTTGACTGCTTGATATGTCAGCACTCACTGATGTACTCTTCTTGCCTCTGACTGTTGACATCCATTTCGCCTCCTTGTTATTAACGTTCCTCCACAGCTTCTCTTCTCCAGGTAATATTCTTTCTCTTTCACAATTTTTAGAACACCATTTAGAACACCATTTCCTGCTTGGACATTGTTCTTGCTTCTTCTCCCCACCCCATCCCATTCTTCCAGATGCCTGCAGACCTTCTTTTGCTTCGAACAAACTATACCAATGCCAAGAGTTAACCACTGTAATTACAGCCTGGTGGTAACACAAGAGGCACGGCTAGCTTTTATTGGAACAATAAACTACCTGAAGTTGGATAATGAAATAATAGAAGTGAGGGGGTCTGTTCTTGGACTGTACAGAAATCAAAGAAGAACATGTCACCTGATTCCTCCACTTGTGGCGTCTAAGTGCATTTGCCTCCATTCATGGAAGTCAGAGGCTGATACTGTCAGGAACCATCTTCTCATTGTCTCCTTGAAGTTAGCTTCACTATACTTTGTGAAGAGCATCTACCATTTCAAGCCACTATCACAACCCTTCCATTATTTACCAAAGTCATAGCTGTCAAGTGTCCCTTATTTGAAGGGACAGTCCCTTATTCCAGCGCCATGTCCCGCTGCTGTCCCTTATTGATGGATGTCCCTTAAATGTCCCTTAAATGATGTCCCTTAAATTTCAAAGGAAGCAGCTCCTCTCCCTCCCTCCCTTCCTGCCGGCCAGGGAGGAGGGAGGCTCCAACTGTGTTGCTTGGCTGTGTTGCTCACCCAATAAGAAGTCTAAGAACGACTGGGGGGCTGGAGCTTGCATGCCTTGTGTGTGGCTAGTTAATGCAAGCTGAGGAGTTTTTTGAATGCTGGACACCATTTTATTGCACGTGCTGCTGCAAACTTTGCAGTGCAAAGCCAGGCCAGGGAGCCATCTTAAGTTGAGGCTGCATAGGCCTTGTGGTGCATGTGATTCAGATTCTATTCAGTGGAACCTCTGGTTACAATGTTGGTTGGACAGTGTTCTCGAAGCTACCAGCATGAGTTTGACCAGACTGCGGGAGGACAGGAAGACTGGAGTGCCTGGAACAGGTGAGGCTGCAGGTCCCTTATTTTGGCTGCTGGTCCCTTATTTTCAAATCTGTAAGTTGACAGCTATGGTGGAAGTTCTCAGACAGCAGGAGGACCTGGAAGAGAGAGATCATAATAGCCATGCAGGTTAATGTAAGATAAGGTAGTCGTTAAGAATCTTGAGGCATGCAGGCTGCATCCACACTATATATTCGAAACAATTTCATACCACTTTAAACAGTCATAGCTTCCCTCAAAAAATCCTGGGAAATACAGTTTGTTAAGGGTGAGTAATTAGGAGACCCTCATTCTGCTCATAGAGCTAGAATTTGAAGAGTTATCTGGGAAGAAGGATTGATTGTTAAATCACTCTGGGCATTTCTGCTCTGGGAGGGGACTAGGAGCCTCCAAACATCTTTCAGAACCTTTAACGAACTACCATCCTCAGGATTCTTTGAGGGAAGCCATGAATGCATAGTGCAGATGTGGCTGTATTTTCTTGAGGGTGACTAAGAATTCTATAGTGAAAATCCTGGGGGAGAAGAAATGTCTAGGCTGTGATATAGCTCCACCTAAAAGGTTAATTAGATGCAGTTTCTATGTCCAATTAGGTCTTGGCAGACTGAGAAAGCACTGCATCCCCAGCATATGACCAAGTGTTTATCAGTCAACAGCTTCTATTATTGGACTCCCTGGCCACAGAGACACACACCACTCCTATCCAATGCTGGAAACTGTGCCGAAGCCAATCATGTGAATCAGCCCTCAGTTCCGCAAGAAAATTACTGGTAATATATATAAATTACCTTTTAGATCAGACAGAAGGGCCTCTGTAATAGATCACTGTTCAAAGTAATTTTCTCATCTATGAAAATTGAGCATATGGTAATAAGAGGTACTAACCATAACTGAAGTAATTACTAAGCATACAGACGGGCAGGCTTTCTTAAAAAACGGAACCATAAAAATTGGAAACAATATGTCAGCCTTAAACTGAACAACACACCCTTCTGAAAAGTGTCAGCAAAAGGAGTTCGGCGAACGTAAATATAATTTGTTCCACTTTCCCCGGGGGTGCTAGAAAACCACATTTGAAACCTGTAAAATGGTTTCATTAAAATATAGAAGATCCAATTTAAACCAAATTTGGTAGGGGAGGAAAATATCAGTGGGCGCTTATGGGCGCAGCTTCCTCCTAAATCATATTTTAACTGTGAAGTTGTAAACACTTCCCACCAATGACAGCTTTTAAAATGGACTGAGTGGGGAAACTGCCTTTCAGAACATCATTTAACTGCACATATATCTATAAAATGATGTTTTTCCTTTACTCTAGCTGACCTTCATTTTGCAAACACCTTTCCTATCCCTCTCCTCCCCCTCTCCTCCCCCTCTCTCTTCTCCTTTACAGGCCCCATCTCTCCTTCTATTTCATTTACCCATGGAACTTTTTGTGGGCAACCCCATTCAGGTCCATATATGCAACCCATTGGATGTTGCAAAGCTGTGTCCTTCTTTTCCACTGAAAGGAATGGGATCACGCAAGGAAATAGTGCCTGCACCGGCAGCCAAGACCAGAGTGTACAATCTCTTAAGGAGACAAGCCTTTTTCACTGAACACTCCTGCTTTGAAACTAAAGTATCTCACCTCTTAATCAAATCCATTGACCTGTGATAAGTATATTATGCTGTGTTTTGCGGAAGTGCTATAAAAATGTTGTGGCAACACTTCTGCCATGTTTGAGAAATTTATTGGACATGTTCCTGTAAATAATTTTGCTGCTGCTGCATGTACTTACATTGCATGTGTGTGAAATAATTAAAAAATAAATATATGATAGGATCTGTTTATAGTTCTTATTTCATCCATGAACTTTTGCTGGTCATTGGGGTTTACTTTGGCCAGACAGTTTTGCTGGGGATTTTAGGTAATTTGTTGTCATTATTATGTTGTTGTTTACTCTTTTAGTCGTCTCCAGCTCTTCATGGCCCCATGGACCAGAGCACGCCAGGCACTCCTGTCTTCCACTGCCTCCCGCAGTTTGGTCAAACTCATGCTGGTAGCTTCGAGAACACTGTCCAACCATCTCGTCCTCTGTCGTCCCCTTCTCCTTCTGCCCTCAATCTTTCCCAACATCAGGGTCTTTTCCAGGGAGTTTTCTCTTCTCATGCCTTTATTATAATCCACCAGAACTGTGGGCCTTGTCCTTATCATCCCCACTGGGATGCTAGGGATGTCAACTGCCCCCTCCCCTCTCATCTGATTGATTACTTGATGAGTGCAGAAAGAGCAATAGCCATCACCTGCCCCAGAATGGATCTTCTGAGGAAGGAGATGGTGTGCCTGTGTGTTTTTCAAGTGTGTCCTTTCTCTCTGTGTGGCATGTGGACCCCAGAAGGTTGGCCAAGAGTGGATGCAGCCCTTGACTCAAAAAAAGGTTAGCTAGCCCTGCCATATTTATTTTTCATCTTTGTATACCTCACTTCTTCCAACATGTTCAAGGCCCATTTTATCTCACAACAGCTCTGGGATTACAAGATGAATTTTCTTGTGATGCAGCAATTTGCCCAAGGCCACTCAGTGAACTTCAAGGCTCAGCAGGGATTGAAATCCAGTTCAGGTCGAATCTTAGGCATGCCACTGGCATTGTAAAATATGCTTCTGGTTTCTGTGATGACACACAGGTGTGTCCACAACAAACTCTTATAATTCAATTCCCATTTCATTTTTAATGTTGACTCTTTTTTTTATCACCGAGCTCCTTTCATACGACCTTGAGCCACCCTTAAAATCCAGCAACACAAGAACCCATCCCAGAGCCATTCTGTGAAACAGCAGTAGACAGTCAGCAGCCTAAGGGATGCATGTGACCCTCAGCCTCATTTCATATGAGTGGCAGGAGCTGGGGAGGGGGAGAGAAGGAGGGGGGAAGTGCGGGGGAAAGGAGGGAAGCTGAAGTAAATGGGGTGATGGAAGGAGCAGAGGAAGCCCTCTGCAAAGCAATCAGTTCAGACCTCTGGTAAACTGAAATGCAAAACATCTCACCACAGTCTGAAAGATACAAGAACTGAGGAAAAGCCTCCCAACCACTGGAGTTGAAGATCAGGCTTTTGCGTGTCGAGGTCCCCAAGCCACCCCTCAAATAACTCACAACACACACATAAATTTTGTTTAAGGTTTTTGGCATAATTTTGGCCACAACTTTATTGAAATACATAAATGTGAGTGGTTGTTTAGGCATTGGTTAAGACTATCTGTCCCCCCGCCTGGGGACAGAACTGACTTCCAGGCACCACCAAAAGCCAGTAAGGGAAAACAATATTGGGGAGAAATGGAGCTGAGGCACAGACCCTCACCTCTCCCCGCATGCTCCCCAGGGCTTCCCGGCCCTAGCCCCATTCCAGGGATTCAGACGAAAAGATGGCAAGCCCCTGGATTCCTTGAACGGAATTCCCTTTCCGCAGCAACCATAGATGGGCAGGCTCAGCCAATCCTAACCCCTCCTCCAACCAACCAATGCCTAACCACAACCTTACAAGTTGTGACGATTTGCTACGCAGTAGGCAAAAACCAAATGGCCCAGCCAATCAGCCAGATGGACAAAATTCCTACCAGGCCCCTTCCAATATTTGGGAGTTTGGTTACAACATAACCTCAGATGGAAGGCCCATGTAGCCTATGTTACAAATAGAGCCAAAGCTATCTCCTTGGCGATCTTGCGATTCTTCTTCACCGATGGGGCCCTTCATATCCCATCGGCGCTGAAAGTCTTCAAGGCCAAGGTGATCCCGACAATTGCTTATGCCATCTCTATTTGGGGGACTTTTGTCAACCTATCTCACCTGGAGATCATTCAAAATCAGTTTTTAAGAGGGATATTGAAACTGCCCAACTGTGTAAGTAATACAGCGTTACGCATGGAACTTAATATTGTATCCCTGGAAAATGCTCTGTGGAAGCACATACTTTGTCACTGGTTATCTCTATGGCACAATCTCCCAAACTTGTACTTGATACAATGTATGTGGAGAGATGATTTCCAGAGCCCATGGGTAAAAAAATTTACAGCTGAAAATCACGGCAATGGGAATCTCCCCATCCAAATTACTAGAGCAGGACATAGTCCCAGCTAAAAGATCAGTAACCTGTAAGCTAGAGGAGATGGACTTACAGCAGAAAATGGTCTTGGGCAATGGTACCTGCTCACCTCTAAATCTTGGTTTATTACCCCTCTTAAGGCTCCCAAACTATTTGAATTCCTTAACTTCCTCAGCTCATAGATATGCCTTTGTAAAGGCAAGATTCAACACCTTCCCATCGAACGTGCTGAGAAATAGATTCTCCAATGGACAGATATCGCTCTTATGTGATTGTAATTGTGGGGCACCGGAATCGTTACATCACATAATTTTTGACTGTGCTCTTCACTTACCGGCTAGGAGCAAGTTTCTTGCTCAATATCTTAAGGGAATTGCCGATGATACAATTGAAGCCAAACTGAGATATCTACTAATTGACGATGACCCCCTAAGATCACTCATGGTTGCCAGATTCTTGATCAGCGTCCTATCCCTAAAGAAGAGAAACGGTCTCCTGTGTGGCTCGGATAACCCCTTTAAACCATGATCTATGTTTTAGGTGATATCACCATTCTTTTAAGCCATGATCTATGTTTTAAGCGATATCACCATTGATATCCGTGATTAATTTACGAGCAGAGGGTGATGTATAGGTTACAAATTTATTGTAATGTATGATGGTCGTCCTTGTTTTTGTTTTGCTTCGGTTCCTGTTTGTCTTTTGTAAGTTTAGGCGATTTTAAATCTGGAGGTCTAAGTATAATATGTTGGTATGGGGAACTGTCGTGTAACGGGCCAATGGCCATAATAAAGATCAATCCAATCCAATCCTACCAGGCCCCTGCCCCAATGGCAGACGACCCCATGACAGGCATAGCAAGGTCAATGTGGGCAGGTGATCTGTTGCACGCAGTGAAAGACAGCTCCACGCTGCTTCACAGAGCCAGTGTAGTGTAGTGGTTAAGAGCGGTAGTCTCGTAATCTGGGGAACCGGGTTCGATACCCCGCTCCTCCACATGCAGCTGCTGGGTGACCTTGGGCTAGTCACACTTCTTTGAAGTCTCTCAGCCCCACTCACCTCACAGAGTGTTTGTTGTGGGGGAGGAAGGGAAAGGAGAATGTTAGCCGCTTTGAGACTCCCTAAAGGGAGTGAAAGGCGGGATATCAAATCCAAACTCTTCTTCTTCTTCTTCTTCTTCTTCTTCTTCTTCTTCTTCTTCTTCTTAAAACATCCGATCCATCCCACCAAATTGCAACATAGGATTTACCCCAGCAACCCAGCCATCCAATCGTTGCCACAGGCTTCCTTAGTAATTCTGCCTGGCAACATAGGGGTGGCCTGGTGGACCCCACCGCAACACACAATCTCCATGAGGGAGAACATGCTTTCCTTCATCATAACTACGTATCACAAGTACAGCACCTGACATTTCTCCATAGGTGAATGGTGGTGGGCATGGAGGGAAACCTGCTGTGATGATCACAGTAGCCAAGTAGCAAGCTTGCACTTCTCTGCATAGTCTTCATCCATGGCTCTTATTTTCACTCTAGCTGATGCCATTCCCCCTATTCAGGGGGGAACATATTTGCCACAGCCCTCCTCCCCTGGAAGAAGAGGAGAGGTGGTTTCCTTCAGCTGAGGGACCCTGTGGCATGTGGGCTTTCTTGCCCAATGAGCGAGAGGCAGAGATGGGCTATTTAAATTGCCAATCTTTGCCTCGCACTCTTCTTCATTCGACACCCACTCTCCTGCCCTTTGCACTGGGGGCCTTTGGCTAGTTGTCAGCTAATTAGGATTTTTTTTGCAGAGGAGACTCTGATTGACTGTTGGCCTTCTCTTAGTCACCTTGGACGAGCATGGTCTGAGGGGTACTGCGAGGTGCCCCCTTTGGCCCAGGTGAACATTGGACAACAGGGCCATGGTGTGCCTCTTGGGAACATACACCCAAGCACCACACAGCTGGGAGGGAGGAATTTGAGGAAACCAGGCTGCATGGACACAGTGTGGGGCTGTAACCTGGCACAGGTGATGGGAGGGGTAGATAACCCCCACATTTTTATACACCTGCCAAGGCTTATTTAATTTGGTCGCATTCTTTTAACAATTAAGACTATTTTGCAGATGCTTAAGCTGTTTTATTTTAAGAAATATGATCTGTTAAGCATAAATTAGTGCATTGAGTCTTCTTCCAGGTCCATTGGCAATGACAGTGATTGGAACTTATTTTTACGTCTACAGATAGTCAGCTCTGTATGTGTATGTTTTTTGTGGTGCTCATTCCACACTGAGTCTAAGTTTAGCCTCCATCTAAGCCTTCCGTTGTTCTAAAGCTTTCCAGAGGTTAATTCAACATGCATCCCTAGTGCAAAAATCCTTGATTCCAAATTGCAAATTCTTTCCAATGATATGCTTTATGCAGAATTGTTCATAGTGCTCCATAATGCAGCAACACAGCACATCATTCACCCCTGCTGACAGTGTAATCCTCCCTGTTCACAGATTTGTTTTCCTTTAGAATTGACTACATGTTGAGTTTTCCAAGGTGATTTTATTTTAAAAGTGGGGGAGGGGTGCCAATATAACTTCAGTGCTGTTATTAGAACTAGCAATCCGCTCTGCTGAAATAAGTTTTGCCGCATGTTCTTAGCAATGGATTTTGCTGTTAAGCCACACATTTGCTTGGAGAGTTTGGGAGAAATTGCTCTCGTGATGGATAAGGAACTCTGCCGATCTAATTTTTAAACAACCAACCAAAATTCTTGCTGGAAAATTTTGATTGTCTGTATGGTACTGATGAACTTGGAAGTCAGACAATTGTGATTGTTTTCCATTCATTTTAGCAGGAAAAAACCCAAAAAGGTGAATTATGAGAGACAATGACTTGGCGCGTTCACAGGAAATGAATGGAATAAGGCAATCACACTGGCTGAGTCACAAAACTTGTACTGGATGTGCTAAACACAGAAATCTATTATGTTACACCCTTTTATTATTTCCTCATCTGCCATGCTCTTAAATTTCAGTCTTCACTGCTCTCCTGAGGCACTGGGGAACAGAAATTAGATGTATCCCTGAAGCACTCTCATAAGGAACAGCTTTAACCCTGACCTTCTGGCTAAAGGCCGCAATTCTTGCAGCATGTGCAATCTGGTCCCTGTTCCAAGGGCAATACTTTCCGGATAGGACTATGCCAATGGGCTGTTTGATTTCTTGCTCGACATTTGAGGCATTCAGTTCCTTTTTCGGAATGGTTGCTCTGAGAGTGAGTGGCATCTCAATTAACAGTGCGTCATTTAGGTGGTTTTAATTTTGTCAGGGCTACAGGGACCCAGCAATGTTCACACCTAATTGAGACTGTCTCGAGATTGAATAACTTCCTTTGGTGCTTGAGAAATCCAAAGGGATGGCCACAACCCTCACCTTCCTAGGTATCAAGCTTGACACTTAAGCTCAACTGCACATTGGAAAGTTAACCGCCCTGCATTTCCACCTGTGAGAGGCATTGGAAGTAAAGGATTTCACCCTACACCAGCTTCAGTGATTACTAGGCCACATTTTTTTTTTTAATTTCAAGGTCATCTCTCCTGAGCGGCCATCTCTGAGATACTTTCACAATGCTTTCACAGTGGGGTTAAGAAAAAATCTCATCAAGAACACAGGCATGTGGGCCAGTCTGCAGGTACGGCTTGAATTCCTGTCTGCAGCCTTGTTGCCAGTTTGAGGGAGGCTGTTCTAGGGTTTAGACCAGGGCTTGCAGCCCATACAAGAGGTTTTTGATATCCTGCAGGGAACCCTAAAATTTTTGTGATGGCCAAATAAATGACACAGTTGTTTTCAGGGTGTTTACCCCATCATATTTTCCCCTGGTTTTCAGTGGGGTTTAAATGTTGCTGAAAGAAACATTTAAGAAATATTGGACACGAGCAAATTCCGGATTTTCCGTCTGGAGCGCAGCCAGCAGAAAAATGCAGCACAGCACTTGTCTCTTCAGAAGCTGGGGGGATTTGATATCTTTATCACCGGATAGCAAGCCTGCCGCTCACAAGGCCCACTCTCAAAGACATTACTGCTGATCACCATAGAGATGTGCCTGTCATACGAAGATTATCCTGCTCTGGGGGTCACCTCAGCCATTGCTTCATCTTGTATGACATTTTGCCTTTAATTTCATTGGAATCTGTGCTCCATTCTCTACCCTGACACAAACCGTCCATGGGGGACGTTTTAATTAAGGAAGCACAACTCCCAAAGAAGTATGAAATGCACAAATCCATGGAAATGCTCATACAAAAGCAGGCAGATATTAACGTAGCCTCCTTTCGCTGTCAACAGTACAGTGAGCCAAATGTGTTGTGCCACGTACAACCTCTAAAATGCAAATTGGTGCGGAAGAGGTTCTAATTAAAATAATAGCGAAAGAGTAAAATATTTGATGGGGTAGCACAGACAACTGCCTGCTTAATGGGTGTGCTGAAACACGTTTTCTTCCCGGGTGATGTTTTTAGTTATGACTCATTTTAGGGATGGATTGCAGATGAAAGCTTTTCTGCCACAAGCTTCTGTCGCCTGTCAAACAGGGAAGTGAAGTATCTTGGTTAGCTTCATCCAGCCCAGCTCCTTTTCAGGGTTAATAGAGCAGTAAGAATAGATGATCACATGTGTTCGGGAGATAGCCTCTATCCTCAAGCTGGCTTCTGAACAGAGCAGGGGAAAACAAATAGCCTTTATTATACTTTTGTACAAATGTCATTAGCAGGAGATATGCCAGGTGACACTTTCGCAATTTTACCATTTAATTAGCTGCATGTAAGGAACAATAGAAGGAGCCATCAGAGTTATGTTTCATGAAGCCCAGTATCTGTCATAATAATTAATGGGTGCTTTGGCTGCAAAAAGGAGCTTGGGGCTTCTTTGTTGCATCTTCTATGGCATCAACATTGGAAATGTAGATGCCTCCCTTCTGCAAGTGCTGACTAATGCTGAAACTGTAAACCTAGGGCTGGGCTGCATAGCTTTCAGATCTGGAGAAAGTTCTCATGATGTTGAAGTGGAAAGGGATAAGCCTGGGATTTGAAACCTGTGACACCTCCAGGTGTTGTTGGACAGCAGTTCCCAGCCATGATGTGAGTTGTAGTTCAGCAACATCTGGAGGGTCACAGTTTTTCCATACAGGCAATTGTAGCTTTACCTGTTCATTCCATTCCTGGACCATCATCCACAACATCTGCCCCAAGATGCTGAAATTGATCCAGGTATACCACACAGCAAGGAGAGGAAGAGGGTGGATTTCAGGGCCAGGCAGGAGAAACTACCATGGTCTTATCACCTTGGATTTCAAGGTCTCTGAACACCATACCCTCCAGCATTTCTCCAATGAAAATAGGGACATCCTAAGGAAAAGTGGGGCATTCCAGGATCAAATCAGAAACTGGGACGGCTTCTGTAGCTCTGGGACTGTTCCTGGAAAATAGGGACACTTGGAGGGTCTGGAACATTCTCCTGGTCTGAATCTTGGAAAACATTTTAGGCTGCTCACACAATTTAACTGCTTCTTCATACAAAAAGTATTCCCCAAATATAGCAAGCTAACATGTTAAGGTGAAGGGAAGGGGTTGTGGAAACCTCCTCCTCAATATGCTGGTTTCTGTGCAGAGGGGATTTTATTCTTTATGGAAGAACACACAGTCCTACAAATCTCTCCCTGCAGTCTGCAGTTTTACAGCCAAGACACTGTTTTACAACCTCCGGCAGAATTAGGCCAGAGGGAGGGATTGTTGACCAGGGCTGACAAAATGCATGTTAATTTTACAGTTGCAGCTAATGGGGCACCTTTTCAACCTTAACTGCTGCACTGGGGTTGGTGAGGAAGAAAGAGAGAGAGTTGGTAGAAGAATTGCAGTACATGGAAAACTTAACACTTTCCGTCACAACTGCAACACCCTCCATAAAAAATGTCACATGGAATTTAGGTTTGTAGACAGCTTCCCAATGGCTCACCCAAGGCTGGGTGACGAGGGAAGACCCATGAACTATATCTCGCCTGCAGGCTGGACATTTCCCAACCCTGCTTTAAACTGGCCCCGAGCCAATGTGATTTCCACCAGCTAGAAGATGGCCAAGGCAAGATGGAGAGCAGTAGGCCCAGCGCTCTGGAACAGACTGGAAACTAAGGCAAGTTTCAGGATCATAGTTTACCAACCTGCGTTGAGCCCGCAAGAGCTAGTTGCCTCAGCACTGCCCTAAAGCAACTGCCAATAGTTTGGGCTAGATAGCTAGATCACATCCCCAAGCACTGCATCTGACCAATTAAAAGGCTAGTCCTTTTTACTTCAGCTATTGGTTTCTTCTGGGAATTGAGGTTTCATTCTGCAGGGACTTCTTTGGGGGAAGCTCCTCAGGAGCTTCTTGTGCCGTGTCCAGTGACAGGTGTACGGTGTGACCCCCACGTTTGGGGCCATGACAAAACCTAAGGTATCAGTAAAATGGTTTGGTGGCTAGCATGGTGACATGCAAAGGAAGGCAGAACGCCTGCACCTGTAAGAGTCATGATGCAGCTGTTGCCCTTTTCCTCAGCCCGGCATAGCAAGCAGTGCAGCTGCCCAAATTTATTTTTCTATACCACTCCAAACAATACCGGATCCCTCTTCCCCCTTTGCTTCCAGTCACTCAATTAACAGCCATAGGAATAAATGTCAAAGGAATGTTTTGTTGGCCGCTATAGGACGAAGCTCTGCATTAACAAGGCCCTCTGCATTTTATTCCACCAGCAACGTAATGGCGACAACAGGAGGAAATAAGCCATGATTGATTCTACCGCTGTACTATTTTGATTGTTTCCATTTTGCACGGCAATGAAATGGCTGCTTCTGTTATAGCTACAATATTAAACTGGCCTGGCCACAGTCTCTCTCTCTCTCTCTCTCTCATTTCTAGACAGTTATTTTCTATAGCTCATCCTCTGCACCAGGCAATTTGCATTTGCATACATGTAGATGGATCGAGTCAGTCTGGCCAAGTTAGGGGGCGGGGCATGGCATGTGTGTGATGTCATACACCTTTGACAGACCCCCCACAATGTTGGAGACAAATTGGCATGTCTGAAGGAGAGTAGGTTGTCTGTGGGGGAAACCACTTAAAAGGGGTCATGAGTTATGTCTGGAAGACTTATCTGACGGCAAATGGCTGACTAGAATCATAGAAGAGTTGGTAGGGTCATCTAGTCCAACTCCCTGCAATGCAGAAATCTGTTACTCAATGTGGGGCTCAAACCCACAACCCTGAGATGAACAGTCTCATGCTCTACTGACTGAGCTATCCCTTCAGAGTTAGCTGATAGCTGTGATTTGGTAATTTTGTCTGGGAAAACACCTGAGTTATATGTAAGGCCGCTGCAGACCTAGAAATGTGAATGATGAAATAAATACGGTAGTTTAAATAAAATCAAGCAATGTATTCATTTAGGCAGCACTAAGAGTCGCAGTCCCTTTCTAGTCTTAAAATGGCAATAACCTGCCAGCCCTTGGCTCTCCTGAGCACACCTGATCCCGTCAGGTTCTCTTGAAATAACACTAAAACATTTGCCCCCTGGCAGGCTGAGAAAAAGGACAGAGATTCCCAAGCCATGAATTGACAATAGTTAAATGATGGGACATTCTCGTTGCCTAAGGGTGTAGATATAAACAAAGCTACCATACTTCCACAGAGCTGTGGGCGCCTAACTACATCTTAAATAATAAAGGCTTGGTATCGGGCAGTAACTGAAACCTGATGTTGCTTTGCAGCAGTGCAACTTGATGCTGATGTTCAAAGACGGATACTTGGTCTTAAGCTTGCTTTTCTAACCTGTCATGTATTGGGGATGAGATCCAAAGACTAAAGCTTGTGATCCAAGGAAGATCATCAAAGCTCGCAATCATGCAATGTGTTAATTGTATGTCTCGGTCCCAATAACCCTCTTCATTGCTCTTCATTTTCTACATTTCTATTTTTGCACAGCAAATGTAAGCAGCCTCATAGGAAGGCTAGTATTCTTCTTCTTCTTCTTCTTTGGCGATCATTGTCTTCCGTGAATATGGTCTTAACAGTGTGTCTTAACAGTGTCTGGATCCACATGTCTTTCCACAGTGAAGAAATAGGCTTCTGGGCACAAATTGATCACGGTGAGGATTTGCCAAACGTGGCTTCCTCTTAGCTCATTTCTTCCTTTCGTGCTTCTTCAAAGTCCATGGTGCCTTTGGTAGAGACTTCTGGCGGGAAGGTAAATGGTGTTTCCGTGTGCTGCTCTGGTTTGCCAGAAGCGGCTTAGTCATGCTGGCCACATGACCCGGAAGCTGTACGCCGGCTCCCTCGGCCAATAAAGCGAGATGAGCACCACAACCCCAGAGTTGGCCATGACTGGACCTAATGGTCAGGGGTCCCTTTACCTTTATTGGTAGCCTAGGCTAGTGTAGTACAGCTGGCAGAGTCCTGCACTGGGAGATTAGGAGTATAGGCATGTGTGGTGGTGGTGGAAATAGAATCACACAACTGTAGGGTTGGAAAGGACTCACGGGTCATTAGTCCAAGCCTCTGCAATCACAACTAAAGAATCCCTGACAGATGGCCATCTAACCCCTGTTTAAATAAACCACCTTTCCCCAGCATTGCAGACGTAATCCACATTGGGTCCTCAAAGGGCTGCTTTTGGTAAAAGAAAATAACTTCAAGGGATCAAATCATGGATTCCCGATGTCATGTCCTATTCAGCCCTCAGTTGGTTACCTGTTTGCTTTCCAAGCTCAGTACAAAGCGCTGCTGTTAATCTTTAAGTTGTTGGTCCCTTACCTTTCTCGCCCTGATCTAGCCACAGTGATCCATGCGACGGTCACCCCCAGTCCAGGCTTGATTATTGTAACTCGCTCTACGCAGGGCTGCCCTTGAGGCTGACCCAGAAACTCCAGCGGTTGCAGAATGCTGCGGCAAGGCTCCTTAAGGGGTCCTTGCCATGGGACCACATTCATCCAGTGCTTTACCAAATGTACTGGCTCCCAGTGGAGTACAGGGTCAGATTTAAGGTGCTGGTTTTGACCTTTAAAGCCGTATGCGGCCTAGGACCCTAGTACCTATGGACCGCCTCTCCTGGTATGCCCTGCAGAGGACCTTAAGGTCTACAGATAACAATACTTTGAAGTCCTGAGCTGCAAGGAGGTTAGATTGGTCTCAGCTAGGGCCAGGGCCTTTTCAGTACTGGTTCCGGTTTGGTGGAATGCTCTGTCACAAGAGACCAGAGCCCTGCGGGACTTGACATCTTTCCGTAGGGCCTGCAAGATGGAGCTGTTCCGCCTGGCCTTTGGTTTTGACTCAGTCTGACCCTTATGTTTCCCTCCCCGTATAGTTTTGATTTATGGGCTACTACTAAAACAAGACTGCATTTTAAATTGTATTTTAACCTGTATTTTAACCCGTATTTTAATTAACTGTTATTTCTTTTTCTATTATGTTTTATTGTAATTTTATTGGCGTTAGCCACCCTGAGCCTGGTTCTGGCCGAGGAGGGCAGGGTATTAATATTTTTTAATTTTTTTTAATTTTTTTTTATTTTTTTATTTGTTTGTTTGTTTGTTTATATGAATGGCCTGGCATCAAAAGAATCACATCAGCTCATTTGAACCTGCCAGAAGGGCAGCAGCTACTCTGGAGTAAGCAACTCTGTTGGCATTAGAGGAATGGTTGCTGAGCCTTGTGAAATGGCCTTCTTGGAGCAATCCACCAGACTCTCATTCTTTGCTTCTTTCAGATGGGCAGTTCAGCGCCTACAGCAGAACCTTGACCTCTGGTGGCTCCGGCATTTTTTAATTCTAGATGATTTACCACGGCTGCTTTTTGTTACAGCATATTATTATTATTATTATTAAGACAAAGCACTTTTATTTACTGAACTGTAAACACCAAGATATTAAGGCAAGGCCACAGCTTCAGAGGCTAATCCAGCCTCCAACTCATGAACATAATATTTACTGGCTGCATGCAAGAGCCTACATGCTGAGTAATACAGAAAAGCGAAAAACGTTTAACACTCCGGAGAGTACAGATCCCAATATATAGTATTTGTTACAGCATTTTTAATGCGCTTCTTTTACTAACCCTAAACTGATATGGTTAATCCTCGTAGATGGGCATGTTAGTTGCTCCTTTGAGTATGCGACATAGGAAAAGCGGGACAGTGATCTATTGAAATAAGTCAGTAAAAGAAGTACATTTGTACTCAGTCATGAAGTGTGCTTCACTCAGCCATGATCAGTCAACATTGCCTATCCCCCCTCCGCATGTCCTTGTGAGGTATAGAGAGCTACTGTAAATACAACCTCATTTATGCTGGATTGAGCATTCCTCTTTGGTGGAAAGGGTCAATGCAAATATGATAAATAAATAATATAAAAGCAAAAACATGTCATATCTCTAGTAGGGATGGAAAGATCCATCTATTTTTAGCCCATTAGTTTTGCATCTGCTTATTTGTTAGTCCATTCTATCCTGTTTACACATTAACACACAATTTCTTTTTTTAAAAAAGTAAATAAATTCACATTAAACTACAGATTGAAATATATAGGTAAAGGGACCCCTGACCATTAGGTCCAGTTGTGACCAACTCTGGGATTACTGCGCTCATCTCGCTTTATTGGCCGAGGGAGCTGGCATACAGCTTCCGGGTCATGTGGCCAGCATGACTAAGCCGCTTCTGGCAAACCAGAGCAGCATATGAAATATATACTGAATCACAAAATGAAGAAGAAAAAGAAGAAGAAGAAGAAGAAGAAGAAGAAGAAGAAGAAGAAGAAGAAGAAGAAGAAGAAGAAGTTGTTATTATTTATACCCTGCCCATTTGGGTTGCACTTCTCTGCATATTTCCCAGTTCTATAAGAACCTTTTCAACAACAACAACAACAACAACAACAACAACTTATTTATTTATACCCCACCCATCTGGCTGGCTTTCCCCAGCCACCCTGGGCAGCTCTCAACAGAATATTAAAAACACAATAAAACATCAAACATTAAAAACTTCACTAAGCAGGTCTGCCTTCAGATGTCTTCTAAAAGTCAGAGAGTTGTTTATTTCCTTGATATCTGATGGGAGGGCATTCCACAGGGCGGGCACCACCACTAAGATAGCCCTCTACTTGGTTCCCTTTAACCTTACTTCTCGCAGGGAGGGAACCACCAGAAGGCCCTCGGAGCTGGACCTCAGTGTCTAGGCTGAACGATGGGGGTGGAGACGATCCTTCAGGTATATTGAGCTGAGGCCGTTTAGGGCTTTAAAGGTCAGCACCAACACTTGTGCTCGGAAATGTACTGGAAGTCAATGTAGGTCTTTCAGGACTTGTGTTATATGGGCTTGGTGGCCAGTCCACAACGTACACATTTCTAAATACGTTTTATCCTAAAATACACATTTTGGGTATGTTGTTTGAGCTAAGAACTCTCTCACAAAATGCAGGTAAGTACAAAATCTGAAGGGGAATTGCATTTTGATCCATATTGTTAAGTCCAGTAGAATAAACTATTTAGTTCTGCTTGCTTTAGAATTCTCTTCCATCCCTAGTCTCTGGCTGTATAGTTTTCTTCAAACAGCTGTGCAGTCTGTTGAAGATGAGTTGTTTGCCATGAGAAAGGAGAATGCATCACTTCAAACATATCAGATTAATTGTACCTCTCTGATCACTGACAAAAGTGGTACGCTCCAAAGCAAAGACAGAGCTTCTTAGAAAGGAGAGCTGAGAGGGAGGCAGGTTGCAGGGAGGCAGAGATCTCCAATTGCATGCTTTTATTACAAGCAATTCAAAACATCTTTCAGTATTACCTTGACTTCTTCAGGGTTAATTAGAATGCCCTCCCATAATTGCACAGGAAAAGAAATATTCTGCAGTACCCAAATGCATTCCAAATTTTTTCTAGGCTCTCTGGAAGGCAAATTAGACACACTAAGATGTTTATGGTAAACATTTTTCAAGAAATGTTAATAAAGCTGTAAGTGCAGTTAAAGTAGTGAAGTAAAAAAGCATACTTTGAATGCAAATAAAAATAAATAAAAATGCTATTTTTAAAGGAAAAGATGAAGCTATGTGTTTTCAGAGAGGGCTGAGCCAAAACTAGAACTGCCACTTGTTTCCTTATTTCATCATACCACATCACAAACCTCAATAAAGAGCCTTTCATGCACTTTGGGGTTTGAGATTTTGGAAAGAACAAATATTACTCAGGAGATGGTTGGTTTTTGTTGTTGTTTTGTTGTCATATTGTTCAATTGTCAGAAATGTTCAAGGGGTGTGGAATTGCTATGCAGGGCCAATAGGGACATGCCTGAGGAGATGTTTGCCACAGGATTTCACTTACGGTTGAATTGGAAGCAAAATAAAATGTGTCTCTTCAGGCACAGTGCCTGAGGAATGTGAAGGGGAATCAGAAAGCATTCATAAAACTAGCAAAATCCTCAGGGGTGTTTGGCACAATCTCTCTACACCTCTAATTGAAAATAATTTGTATTTTTAGCAAAGGGAGGGGGTGGAGGAAATGGAAGAACAACCTGTTTCTTTACTTTGGCTGGTGGTCATTCAGGCTATTCCCCCCCCCTTCCATCATCATCATCATCATTTATTATTTATACCCCGCCCATCTGGCTGGGTTTCCCCAGCCACTCTGGGCGGCTCCCAACAAAAGATTAAAAATACATTAAAACATCAGTCATTAGAAACTTCCTTAAACAGGGCTGCCTTCAGATGTCTTCTAAAAGTCAGACAGTTGTTTATTTCTTTGACATCTGATGGGAGGGTGTTCCACAGGGCCGGCACCATTACCGAGAAGGCTCTCTGCCTGGTTCCCTGTAACCTCACTTTTCACGGTGATGGAACCACCAGAAGGGCCTGGGAGCTGGACCTCCACGCGAAAAGGAGGACTAAAGTTCAAAGCATCTGCTGAAATTCCTCTTTACATAGAAGCATAGAGCTGGAAGGGACCCTGAAGAACATCTAGTCCAACCCCCTGCAATTCAGGGATATACAGCTGTCCCTTATGAGGATCGAACCTGCAACCTTGGTGCTATCAGCACCATGCTCTAACCAGCTGAGCTATCCAGCATGCAGCAGTCAAAGACAGGGGACCTGTGGCCTTTCCGATATTGCTGGACCACAGCTAATGAGGTGAATGTGTCTGTTCGGGGTTCTCTCAGTTTCTCATTTTTCGATTCTCCACATTTCCACATCACTTTTCCAAAAGCGCTAATTTGTTATGTTTGCCTTTAAATGCAAGCTGAATTGAGTTTCTCCTTCACATACCCAACTACAGTCTCCATCATCCTGGACCATTGGCTTGGCTGACTGGGTTTAATGGGAGTCAGAGTCTCCCATTGAATTTTCTGCAGAATTTCTGAGAAGTGGGAGAAGGAAATAGCCGTGAAATACTGCATATTGGTTTCTGTACACCCTCAGCTTTGGCTGAAAGAACTAAGAAGTTTAAGGTGCAAACTGCAGAATTGCAGACTTAGAGAAGCTTTAATTGCCGTCTCACTCCTGCCAATCCAGTTCTCACTAAACGGATGGGTTGCTGACCTTCAAATGAGATTGTGATTCTGTGATTGCAGTTAACCACCTGATCCTGAACATGCAGATCTCAATGAGACTTACTTTCTGACATCTTAATACACATATAGTTAGTTTGGCAGTGGTGGGAGAGGCATGACTTTGATATTTCATCTGCTTTTGTTTTAGGTTCAGCCAAAGCCTAGAAACGATTGTTGTCACTATAAATATTTGGCAAACTCAGTCTCATCCACCGGTCCCTCTTTGACAGATGCCCATTGCCAGTGTCTTGTTTCTATGCTGCGCTGTCCAGCAAGTTGCCACTGATTTATCGCAAACAGCTGCTTTGAACCCAAATCCTCAATTAGCATAAAATTACTATAATTTCACCACAGCCATCATCATGGCTGACAGCATCTTATTCAGGACGTCTGACTTGACTGCTAGATTGCAGGCAGCATCAACTGGCCTGCCTAATAGCCTAAAAGAGATATCTTGGTCTGAACGTGTCTCTTAAAAGCCAAACACCACAATTAACCACTTTGCAATCCTTACAACATCACTTTTATGGAGAACAGGAAAGAGCTTCCATCTGGGAACCCTCTAATGGGGATGACAGGTCTGCTCCCCACTGCAGATCTTCTTGTCGCCCCATAGGATATGTACTTATCCCAAATGTTAGTTTGCAGTTCTTTTTCCCTTCCCCACATAGGGAGATTTGTATGCATACTCAGAGGCAGGGACACAGTGTAGGGAGGGCCAGGGGGGCTGTGGCCCCAGGTGCACAGTTTTGATTGGTCACAAACCAGGCAGCCTCACCCAGGGATCCCTCTCCCACCCTACATGCCACCAGGGGTCTCTGGGCCCCAGAGCCCAGCCTGGCCTCACTGCCATGTCCCTGCCCCCCTTGCTGAATGGCCAGCGCTCGCTCACTCCTCACTCAGATGGTGAGTGGGTGCAGACAAAGGGAGGCGGGAAAGGGGTGACCCCACTGTGGCCCAGCCCGGTGCATCAGGGGGACTCGCCTGCTGGGGGCTGCATTGGCCAGTGGGGCACCCCCATGCGTAGGCAGGCAGGCAGGTGGTACAGCACAGCTCCACTTGGCTCCAGTGGCAATGACTGGGCTGGCACGATGGGCTCCATTCACCCTCCATGCCCCCCCTCAACTTGCATGTGCCCATTTGGCAGCATCAGTGCACGGCGGGTTCCATTCAACCTCTGTGCCCTTTTGAGCGCATGCACATGCCCTGGGCACCAGCAAACAACGATACGCCACTGCACAGAGGCCAGAATCACACCATACCTTTAAAGCCTTGTGATACCACTGTCAACAGTCATGGCTTGCTCCGAAAAATTATGGCAGCTGTGGTATGTTAAGGATGCTGAGAGGTGTTAGGAGATCTCTATTGCAGAACTACACAGATTCAAAAGCCAGCAGTGGGAGCGCACTGGCATGATATTCCCAAAACCACTGAAATTGTTTCATGATATTTTCTTGAGCTTTTCAAAGACAAATTGTAAACATATTTGAGTTTTTTATGTTTATGTGTTTAACATGTCTGGACTTCCAATGTTTTATGGATGGGTTTCCCCCCCTTCTCTTTTATGATTTTATTTTCTAAATTATGCCAATAAAGGCGGATTGAATGAAATAAACTACAATTCTAAGAGCTGATTGGCAGTCTATCTCTCTACACAGGGAACTCTGTGAAGCCAATGGCCAATCTCAGGGGTTGGCAAGGTTTACCTTGCCTGGGCCAGTTCACTCCAGCAGAGATCCCTCTGTGGGCCAGATCACGTGCCAGCAATTTTCGGCGCCTGCGCAGACACAATTTTCGGCATATGTGCATGCGCAGATGTGATTTCCGGTGCCGTGGAAGCAAGTCCCCGTGCCACGCTGCACTGGTTAGGACAGCATGCGGGGACTCAACGAGTGGGTGGCTCGGTGGAGGGGCAGCTTGTGGGCCAGTTAAACAACCTCCGTGGGCCACTTGTGGCCTATAGGCCTTAGGGTGCCGACCCCTGCAGTCCAGCATTCTATTCTCATAAAGGCCAACCAGATGTCTATGGGAAACCAAAAACCCAGTACCTGAGCACAACAGCACTCTATGAGTCAAACCATATGTTTATGCCCTCTTCCCTATCAAGGAACTATTGTGAGACTTTTTCCTCTTGATCCTTATCTGAAAGAGAAGCAGCTGTAACACTGCAATAGATATATGTGGCATGAACAAAATCAGCTGCCTTCCCATTAATATTCCAAAGGAGTTGCATTCTGATCAAAGCAGATCAATTAAAGCCATTAAAAGAGAAATGCATGCAGTAGCATTGAAGGAAATTCAGTATGACTATATAAGCACTGTGGCTCAGGCAGTATGAGTACAAAGTTAATTGTAGAAATGTAGAAAATCAATTCCCCCCCTTGGGAAAAAATAAATCTGCAAGCCCCCAAACACAAAAAATAGGAAATTTAAGAATAAGGGGGTGCTTCAAGAGGGTGGGCTTTTTACATCCCCCACCACTGCTTTTCTGCTATAAGTGGCTCAATGGATAGGGCAAAACACTACACTGGCTTCCTGGCAGGTGGGTGGCTGCTGCTTAATGGGAGGGAGAGGGGCAAGGTGGGAGCTCAGTGCAGTGCAAACACACTGGCAGAGCCAAGCAGCCTACTGGGAAGCTATGGTAGTAGCAAGCCACTTCTGACACTACATGCAGAATCACAAGTGACTTTCCAAACTTTGGTGTGTTCTGTTGTTACTCTTTCACTAGCAGGGAGTGCCCAGCACTGTCCAAGAATTTTTAGAAACCAGAAAATATGATGTTTAAATAGATAGTGTAATTTGTGGGTTGGACCAGCCACACCAAAACAGTGCCTAGCCCCCAAAAGCAGACACAGACTGGAATCGTTGGTGACAATATCTCAAGAAGTAGCCAAACCTGTAGTGAACAGATGGACAGACAGACAAACCACGTTGCATGGGAATCCCAGACTCTGAACAATTGAGGAATTGCTGTTTCCAGTCTTACTGTAATTCTGGGTACTTGAGACATTTTGGGTACTTGAGACATCTGGGTACTTGAGACTCATGACTTTTGTCATGAGTCAGAGGCCTCACCACTGTTTCCATCAGAAGACACCTTAGCAACAGTCTCCTCAGTGGAAGTCTAAATTTCCCTGTAGCAGAATAAATGAATCAAAAGTACAGAGCAGTTTTCAGAGGAACACATCAGAAGTTGGCCAAGGATGAATCGAGGTTGCAAACACAGAATCTTTTGAAGATGCATATGACACTCTCGAAATATCACAGCAGAAGACCATGTGCAAAGATCAAACAATCCACTACAGGGGTGGGGGACAACCACCAATCCCTGCTTTTAATGGATTTCAAATTTGACAGGTAGTTATTTAATTATATTCTTTCGTACTCAAAGATCATTAAGATTTTCAAGATGCAGCTTTATTTAAAAAATTTTATACCACCCATCAAAACTCAATGCACTGTCAAGAATAAAAGATGAAATAAAACACATTCATATTCTAATGCAACCTCATAACAGGGATGGAAATAAGTACCCAATAAAACTATCAATAGGGATGCAATAAAATTAACATTGCTTCTAGAAATGTCGGGTACCAATAAATCAGGCAGTAGATGTTACGGTATTGGTATCGGCTTATGGCTGCATGGCTCTGTCTTGCCCTCTATGCTACTGAACATGAAATCACTGGAGGAGATCATCTGGAGAATGCAGATGGCACTTAGCTCTATCTCTCCTTTCCATCTAGTTCCAGGGAGGCTATGGCAGTTCTGCATCGGTGTCTGAAATCAGTGATGGACTGGATATGGGCCAACAAACTGAATCTTAATGCACACCGAGGCAGTGAGAAGTAATGTAGATCAAGGAGAGAGAGATTTCAGCCTGTTTTGGATGGGATTTCACTCTCCTTGAAGATTCAGGTTCTCAGTTTGGGGAGTGCTCCCTAACCCAGTTTAGCAACTCAATGTGGCAGGTCTGGCAATGAGTGCCTTTGCCCAGTACTGTTGTCTCTTGGAATGGTATATCTGGCCATGGGTTGTATTTGCTTTAGTCACCTTGAAACTGGACTGCTGTGCTGTGTGTTCTTTTATGGGGCTGCCTTTGACAAGTGTCTAGCAACTTCTAGCTAGGTCAGAATGTTGCTGCAAGCGTAATTAGAAGGATGGGCCCCTGGGAAGTACATTAATTAATTTATATTAATTAATTAATTGCTCTTTTGATTTAATTCATCTTTGGGTGCTACACTGAGTGCTGCGTGGCAGGAAAAAAATGAGATATTGTAATACTGGCTTAGAATAACAGGCTTTATGAGTGACCGGCAAAGCAGGGGCCTAAATCACAAAGAAGAAAAGCATTTTCTTTACAAAGTAAATCATTACTGGATTAGCCATCTCAAAATAAGAATGAAATAATGTTGTACTTGATTCTCAGGGCCAGCCCGAGACATTTTGGCACCTGGGGCAAACCACAAAATGGTGCCCTCTCCACCAGGGAAGATCTACATCAGGAACAAGAGGGGGACAAAGAGCTATATTGGGAATGGAGGGGGTAAGGAATCAAATTGACAGTTGAAGTGGGAATCACAGGCCATTGTGGGAGGGGCCACTCTGAATCATTACGTGGGTGGGTGCAGAGCCCAGGAGGCCCCAGAGGGTAGTCCCTGTTATTTCCCCCCTAGGAGACTGAAAGGTTTCTATAGAGGTGGCATTCATGGGGCTGCCAAGAAGGCAGCAGATCCTGCCTCCCAAGGAGTGTGCTATAGCCATTGCTGCTACCACAGTGGCAGCAGGCAATGCATTCCTTGAAGGCTAGATCTGCTACCCTTGTGGCTCCTGCTGCCTGAGGCAGTTGCTTCACCCTGCCTCATGGGTGAACCAGCCCTCTCTATTATTGTAGATTGCAGACTGTGAATCTCCAGCTGTGTTCTAGTCAAAATCCTCAGGAAAAAATAG
This sequence comes from Podarcis cretensis, assembly GCF_951804945.1. NCBI lineage: Eukaryota > Metazoa > Chordata > Lepidosauria > Squamata > Lacertidae > Podarcis > Podarcis cretensis. Next base: position 112,428,816 of record NC_137170.1, on the reverse strand, counting down.
CACATCAATGAGAAGGTATTCTAGTTCAACCTTCTCCCTGGCATCTGGTTTTCTATGAGCAGGCATCGGGGGGGGGGGTGTACAGAGGAGCAACGAATCATGTGAACTCTGCTCTGGAGTCAAGGCTAGGAGCAGGCCAAAGAGAAGAAACACAGCAAGAGCTGCTCACCCTGTTCCCATGACAACAGCGGTGTTAGCAGAGTAACAATGGCCCTGTTGCCAAATGATGGTGAGTTGTTCACAATTTTGAGAAAACTGTGGAGGAATCAGGAAGTTGGGTGGCCAGCTGGCAAGGAAACAGCAAGCAGGTTTAGCTAGGGAGGAAGCACTTAAGGGCCAATGGCTGCCAGCCTAAGGAAGGCTCCCTTGGAGCTCACTGAAATACCTGGAAGCTGAGTAGGGCAGTGAGAAGGAAAACTCTGTGCAACCTGTCAGAGTGGAAACCCTGGACCAAGAATCCTATGCTCCCTACTGAATCCTGACATACCTCTTCCCGGTGAGTAACCACCTGCAAACTGAAATGGTACAGTCAAGGAGCAGATTGACTACTCCATCTGCTGCTTGTGAAAACTTGACCCCTAGTGATTATAAGCCACCTTATCTCCTTTACCCTTTAGAATGAGAGACGGAGAGGTAATATCAGTCACCACCAGCAGTGTTAGTGACAGCAGCTTTCGTTGCCAGGCAGCAATGTGAATTAGGTTTTCCAGCTGGGATGGAAAAGGCAAGAGTAATGCACAGTCCTCGCATCCTTTTCCCATTTATGAACTGCTGTTTGGGTGGCCAGACTCGACACAGAGAAGAGTCATTCTAACTCCTATGCAACATTGGTTGCCACCCAAATGGCTGTGTTCAGCTGGAAACAAAGAAGTGCCAGCAACACTCCCCAGGGAGTGGGACCTTTTAGATTTCCCTATTTGTAAGCCTGGTACTCTGTTCATCACATGACAATGCCCCCTCTTTTGATGATGTTGCTTCTGAAGTGGATTGAGTGGGAAAACAGATTTCTGCTTTCCAATGAAGCACCCCTTAAAATCTGCATAAAATGCAGCCAACGCAATGTAGCTGCCTGAATTTGTAAACACACACGAAAGTCCATCTGACTGGAGTAAATATTAACAGAGAATTTCATCCTCGGGTTAAATAACACCTTTCCATATAACAATAGTCATAATGTTTGTTTCCTGACCAGGTAAGCAGCATCTTACAACCTGTTCACATCACTGCCACCTTGTGGTTTTGTAGTAATTCTTTCAAAACAATTATTTTGAATCTTTCCCTCTGTGAATATATTAGGTGTGTTGTTTTGGGTTTGTTTTGCTTTTTCAGATGAATTCGAGAGTCTTCAGGGGAATGGTTGGGGAAATGATTGCTTCCTGATATCTTCAGATAACTTGCTAGATTTTTTTTTTTTTAAGTAAGGCATTCATTGCACAGCCCACACTGGAAGATTTGTAGTGCCTCATCACAACCCAGGATTTGCATGACGTCAGGGACGAATGCAAAGCAGCCATGGCTATGAAATGGAGCTAGAAGGGAAGGACACTGAAAGTGAAAAGTAGTAGGAAATGTCCGAATGGAAGGAGGGTGGTTTTATAAGAAGTTTTAACAAGAAGAAACAGCAGAGATGGTTCAACACAGAAGCTAACATTGCAGAGCGTTTCAAAACTACCACTTTTTCCATTCATTGTCTCTGCGCACCACCCACTCGCTCTACTCAAACCTCTGCTGCTGTTTACTGCCACCATTTTCCTGCCAGTGTTTCTCTTATCCCTGTTTGTTCTACCAAAATCTCTTTCATTCTTTTAAAGCCCCATTGTCCTCTCACTGCCACTCTCTGCTTGGCCTACTCAAACCTCTGCTGCCATTTAAAATGCCATTTTTCTCCACTTAACACAGCAAACTCAAATCTGGGGTGCAAGCAATTCAGCAAATTGCCAAATGGGCAGGGAAAGGAGCAAGCATGCAGAAGAAGAGTTTGGACTTGATATCCCGCTTTATCACTACCCAAAGGAGTCTCAAAGCAGCTAACATTCTCCTTTCCCTTCCTCCCCCACAACAAACACTCTGTGAGGTGAGTGGGGCTGAGAGACTTCAAAGAAGTGTGACTGGCCCAAGGTCACCCAGCAGCTGCATGTGGAGGAGTGGGGAATCAAACCCGGTTCACCAGATTACAAGTCCACCACTCTTAATCACTACACCACACTGGCTCTCCCGCTCCTTCTCTTCTGAAAATTGTGCCCCCTCCTGCACTGCTGCTTCATGATGGAGAAAGTGGCAGGCTTGCCAACATACCCAGCAGTTTGGGTGTGTTTAATGCAAATTATCCTTAAGATCCAGCATTTACTCACTTGTGTGTACAGTACATTCAATGTGGTTAGTGCGGATTCCTATCATGCTTTTCCCATAATGTTCATGAGAGACTGTCCCCCCCCCCCAATCCTATGAAAGTTAAAGTCAGCTAACCTGTGGGGGTTCTTAAAATAACCCAGAATAAAATCAGTACTGCCGTATGTCTATGGAGAGTGAGAAAGGAGTTGGAAACGTCTGTCCTGTTACTGCTTTATCTCTTTAACTATCCCTATTAGATGAAAAATTGGTGGCACTGTTTTAGAGAAAAGCTAATCCACAGCCTGGTTCTGCAAATGACCTTTAGCACTGAGCCTTTCGGAAAACTACTTTGATGGATTAGAGTCTAAACCCTCAAGTGGCTAAGGATGATATTTCAGAGCCAACATTTACTATTCATTGCAGCTTAGGTTGTGGAATCAGGGCTGGAAGTGTCAAGATGCTGTGAAATGGTGCAAGGAGTGGGAGTCACTTGCGAGGAAAAAAAGCGAGGAGACAAGAAGAGTGTGAGGTAGAAAACAGAATACTTTTTGCGTGCCCAGAAACCAGGCTATTCCAGATGTAGACTCAGATCTAAAATTAACTACCCAGTCATGTCCTGGTTTCCATGGTCTCCACAGGTATCTAATGCACATGAGATCTTGGGCCTATAAAGAGTGACTGCTATGGAAATGAAACCAAAGAAAAACAAGGCATTCTGCAGGCACAAGTCAAGGCATCTTAAGTCTGGCTTCAGGGATGAAATACCGTAACTGGTGCTGCAGCCATAAGATCTTCCAGAGTTCGCTACTTAACCCAGGGGACATAAGAGCATTGCTGGATCAGGCCAATGGGCTATCTAGTCCAGCATCCTGTTCTCGCAGCATTTCCCCACTTGTGATTCCCAATAACTGGTATTCAGAGAAGCATCACTGCCTCTGATAGTGGAGTTGTACAAAGCCATCACGGCTAGCAGCAGTTGATCATCTCCACGGGGACTTTCCTCACAAAGGGTTGTGTCCAACTAAGTTCTCATTAGAGAAGGTGAAATTAATGAACCCAAGTTAATGCTGTCTAGTAATTTCAATGAGTCTACTCTGAGTAGGACTAACATTGAATACAACCTGTTGCCTCTCCAGTCAAGGGACTGCCATTATGAGCAAGTCTTCAAACGTCACACTCACATTTAAATATTTACGGTTATAATATTCAAGTCTTTTTTTTATTTTTAAAGGAAAAGTAATGTACGAAGACATCAGCTCTCTGTGCTAATTGCTAGAGGATAAGGGAAGACGGGTGCTTATCTCTTATAAGTTGTAAATAATTAAATTGGCTCTCACAGATGTTTCCTTCTGTATGTGAGTAGTCCTAACTGTCCCTGAGTGGGCATTCACAATATATAATGTGTGGTTTTGGCAATATATAATGTACCATATATTCTGGGCAATCACATATATAGCATGCGTCTCTAGCCATGATTGAGTTAGCTAAGGTGAATTTCACCATAATTATGGGAACATCTGCCAGCTGAATCTGTGATCTTGTCTTTTAGCTTGTATTTGTCCACAAGAGCGCATGATTGAGAATGACCAGAACTGGCTTACATGCAGAGCAAATTGTCTTCTGAACAGATCTTGACTTTCTCAAAAAGTTATTGATGTCTGGACTCCTCAGGTAGTGTTGTTGGCCATGAAAAGGCAGGTTGTGAGATGATCAACTTTCAGAACTCCCTTGGGCCTATGGCCGGGCACAACAAGTTAAGCATGTAAGCAACATTTGGTTGGCACCTGGTGGGCAAAGGATAAAGATAGCTGAAGAACCTCATGGATCTTGGAGACCACCTTCCTAATACAGGAATGGCCACACAGCATTCTCGGAAAGCAGTATTTTTAGAAGTGCATGGAAGCAAGGTAAACCCATCTGCAATTCTTCGGAGTCTAAAAATAAGGCATAGGACACATCACAGAAAGCCGTAACTTCAGGAAATGTATAGAAAGAAAAACAGTGGAATCAGTTGGTATATACATTATAGGCCCTGGGGAGTTTTTAACTCCTAAATTCATACACCAACCCACTTGATGCCCCTATCTCAGGAAGTGAAATCCAATCCCCAGAATCCCATAAAAATCCCATAAAACTGCTTCATGGTTTTATATTATTATTATTTGTGTGCATGTGTATGTATAAAAGGATGCTAGAAAACAGTGGTGTGACAATCAAAAATTTTATATCCAGGCTTTGTGAATGGTTTTTCAACTAGACAGTGCAGCCAGAATATTGCTTACAAAAACCTATTTGGAGTAAGTTAAATGACTGCAACAGAGTCACTTAGGACAGAACAGGTCTGAGCTATGCAGGTTTAATGTTAAAAAGCAAACCTGAACTCTTTCTTCTTAAAGCTGAGGTGCTTCTAGGAAAGCATTACAGAGGGAGCCCTCTAGTGGTGCTCAGCAGCTAATGGTGTGTCTATGCGTAGAAACGGGAGACTTATCAGCTACGAAGGCAGGTAATCATGTGAGTAATAGGCCCAGGGGATTCACTGTTACAGCAGGTGGCTGTCCAACTAAACATTCAAATTGCAATTTTAGCAGAGTCCAATTGATTGGTTTTATAACGACTGCCACTTGAGCAAGCTTTTATGTGCTGTTACCAGGCAATGCAGTCTATCTCTGTCAAGTTCATTACTATAAAGTGTCTTCTGTTTAAAATAAAATCAAATCACTAGCATGCACTTTTCACAGACTGGCCCTTTTTAAGCCGAGTTCATGAAAAGAATACCATTTACTTTGCAGCATTAGCGGTAGTATTAATAATAATATTAGTACATTTATTTAGTGTTCTCAGACCCTTAATATACCTTCTCTTGCTGTTAATCTTACAAATGCCTTTCAAGACAGGTGAGCATTACTGACAGCCTTCATTATCCACATAATGCAGAGGAGGGGCCGACAATGAGCAACTTTCCGAAGAAGTTGTGCGTCGCCCTGCAGAGGCAAGATTTGTGGCAGGGACTTTCGATTCATGAGTCAGTCGCTTAGTTGCATACCACTTAATATGACCAACATCTCTAAGCAGCTTACAAATAATAATAATAATAATAATAATAATACAGCAGCATTCTATAAAATTTCCTTAAAATGAGATTTTAATACAGCCCATAAAACTGGGCAGTGCACAAAATATGTAATTAATTAAATTAAATTATTATTATTATTATTATTATTATTATTATTATTATTATTATTATTATTATTTTACTTGCTCTTCTGCCTAAAGTTTCAAGGTGGGTTACAATGATGAAAACACATTATGAACAGTTTAAAACAGTTTGCAATGATAGAAATAAAGTGGGTCCCAGACCCTCCAAGCATCCCTATTTTCCAGGGAAATCCCTGATTTAGAGAAGCTGCCCCAGATTCTGATTTGATCCTGAAATGTCCCACTTTTCCTTATAATGTCCCTACTTTCATTTGAGAAATGTTGGATGGTGTGGAGTTATCCAGTGCTTTTTTTCTTTAAAAAAATGTTTAGGGGTTCTCTCATTTTCTTACTCATATTGAAAAACTGCCCCTCAAGGAGGCCAAACTTAGATTCACAAAATGTTTAGGGGTATGTGTACCTCTGCATCCCCTGGAAAAAAGCACTGGAGTTATCCGACCCCCGAGCTGTCTGAAGGCAATCCTGTATAGGGAAAAGTGTGTGTATGTGTTGGAAGCTGCCTTGAGTGGCTGGGGCAACCCAGTAAGATGTGTGGGGTATAAATAGTAAAATTATTGTTATGGAATGGGACGTCCCTATTTTCATCGGAGAAACATTGGAGGGTATGGAGTCCAAATCAATGCTATTTTTCTAGAAAAAAAGAGGTGTCAGATGTCACCATGAGCACCTCCCTCCCTCTTAGAATGGCAATTGTGCCCACCTGAGAGGTGCCAGAACTGAGTTCCGGCGAGTTCCAGCTAAAAAAATAACCTTGGAAGAAGAAAATTGTTCAGGTCCTTTCCATGAAGATTGGGAGATAAGCAATGACGATGAGATTTGAGCCAAGTTTTGGAGGAGAACCCTGAACCTCTGGGTGCCACAATTTAAGAAGGATATTGACAAGCATGTGCAAAGGACAGCAACCAAGATGATCAAGGGTCGGGAAACCAAGCCTTACAAGGAACAGTTGAGGGAGTGGGTATGTTTAACCTGTAAAAGAGGAGTTTGAGAGGCGATATATCCATCTTCAAATATCTTGTCACATGGAGGATGGGAGCAAGCTTTTTTTCCTCTCCTGCTTTGGAGGCTAGAATCCGAATCGATGGCTTCAATTTACAAGAAAGGAGATTCCAACCTTTTTTATTATGCTTGTTTTTATATTGTTTTCATTCCAGGTACCATTAAAAATCAACCCAAGGTTTAGCACAAATGATGTTGTAGTATCTCTTTATGGGAAGTTTCTTAGGGACAGAGGAGCATGGAACCGACTCACCTTAACCTCACAACAATTGGTGCTGATCTCAGTTTGTCCATATAGCAAACATCTGGAAAATGTGTGTGTATGGGAGGAGTTTACAAATTACTGACACGGTAATCAAATGTTCCTCACCCACAAAATTACTCCTCCCCCAAATTTTCCTGCTGATAAACTCACGTGAATGGAATTCTGAAGCAAATTTTAAGCAGGGGTCACCAATGCAGCTCCTGTGAAGATGGGCAGCAGCCACAGACTCTAATCTTACATTTTTAAAAAGTTAGTCTCTAGCCCTCCTAGAAAGAAAGTTACGAAGCAAAATGTGCAGGTACCCATCTGAACAATTTCTGTGAAATGAGCCAGCCTGGCACCTCACACCTGTCAGTGTTTCTAGCCAATGAGTAAAGTCAGAGCTGTAACTAATGTGATTGTCTGGATACTAAGCGACGGGAATCCCTGTGTTTCTGAAGAGTTGCTGTTTCCCAATCCCTTTTAGTTTCATTTTCCTGCTTCTGCCTTATTTTCTAGTCCCTGCCCTGTGTAACTCCCTGCCAGTAGAGGTTTGGCAGGAACCATAAAGTTGGAAGGGATCCAAGGGTCATCTAGTCCAACCCCCTGCGATGCAGGAATCTCAGCTAAAGCATCCATGACAGATGGCCATCCATCCTCTGCTTAAAAACCTCAATGGAAGGAGAGTCCACAACCTCCCTTTGCCTTCTTTCAGTTGTCTCCTAAAAGCTATGTTATTCAGACAGGCCTTTGCAAAGTGAATTATTTTTCAGCAACCAGTATTTATTGATGGTTTTACTGCTCTTATTGTAATTTTGTATGATGTACACCCCCTTGCTGTATATTTATGAAAGTGTGGCTTATACATATTTAAATACATGAAACAAAATAAGCATGCCTACTCAGAAGCAAGTCTCGCAAAATTTTTATTACTTCTATGTACATCTGCATCAGATTTCAGCCTTAACCAAAAATCCTGTATATTAAAAAAAATGATGCCAAACTGGGAGGGGTAGCCAAAGCTGCAGAAGGCAGAATTAGGATTCAAGATGACTTAAAAGATTGGGAGAACTGGGCCCAAACTATCACAATGAGTGTCAATAGGGACAAATGAAAGGTTTTACACTTAGGCAGGAAGAACCAAATATAAGTAGGGAACATCAGGATTTAAAGCCCTAAACAGCCTCGGTCCAGTATACCTTAGGGCCTTTAAAGCCCTAAACGGCCTCGGTTCAGTATACCTGAAGGAGCGTCTCCACCCCCATCGTTCTACCCGGACACTGAGGTCCAGCACTGAGGGCCTTCTGGCAGTTCGCTCATTGCGAGGAGCAAAGCTACAGGGAACCAGGCAGAGGGCCTTCTCGGTAGTGGCACCCTCCCTGTGGAACACCCTCCCACCAAATGTCAAAGAGAACAACAACTACCAGACTTTTAGAAGACATCTGAAGGCAGCCCTGTTTAGGGAAGCTTTTAATGTTTGATGTATCACAGTATTTTAATATTCTTTTAGAAGCTGCCCAGAGTGGCTGGGGAAACCCAGCTAGATGGGCGGGGTATAAATAATAAATTATTATTATTGCAAGCAGTACATGTGAAAATGATCTATGAGTCAGAGTAGACCACAAGCTTCACAGGAATCAACAGTGTGATGCAGCAGCATAAAGAAGCTAGTGCTACAGTAGTGCCTCGCAAGACGAAATTAATCCGTTCCGTGAGGCTCTTCGTATAGCGGTTTTTTCGTCTTGCGAAGCAAGCCCATTGACAGTTTAGCGGATTAGCGCTATTAGCGGCTTAGCGGCTTTTAGCGGATCAGCTGTTAAGCGGCTTAGCGGCTTAGGAAAAGGGGGGGAAGGGAAAAAAACCCGCAGGAACTCGCAAGACATTTTCGTCTTGCGAAGCAAGCCCATAGGGAAATTCGTGTTGCGAAGCGCCTCCAAAACGGAAAACCCTTTCGTCTAGCGGGTTTTCCGTCTTGCGAGGCGTTCGTCTTGCGGGGCACCACTGTATTCTAGGCTGCATCAACTGTATAGTGTCCCAATCAAGGGAAGTAATAGTCCAGCTTGGTCAGACCACACCTGGAATACTGTGTCCAGTTCTGGGTGCCATAATTTAAGAAGGATATTGACAAGCATGTGCAGAGGACAGCAACCAAGATGATCAAGGGTCTGAAAACCAAGCCTTATAAGGAACAGTTGAGGGAGGTGGGTATGTTTAACCTGGAAAAGAGGATACAGTGGTACCTCAGGTTAAGTACTTAATTTGTTCTGGAGGTCCGTTCTTAACCTGAAACTGTTCTTAACCTGAAGCACCACTTTAACTAATGGGGCCTCCTGCTGCTGCCACACCGCCAGCGCACGATTTCTGTTCTCATCCTGAAGCAAAGTTCTTAACCTGAAGCACTATTTCTGGGTTAGCGGAGTCTGTAACCTGAAGCGTCTGTAACCCAAGGTACCACTGTACTGGGAGGAGATATGATATCCATCTTCAAATATCTTAAGGGCTGCCACATGGAGGATGGAGCAAGCTTTTTTTCTCTTCTGCTCTTCTGCTCTGGAGGCTAGAATCCAAATCAATGGTTTCAATCAATCAATTTACAAGAAAATCAGGAAGAACTTTCTGACAGTGAAAGTTGTTCGACAGTGGAACAGACTCCCATGAGAGGTGGCGGAGTCTCCTTCCTTGAAAGCTTTTAAGCAGAGGCTGGATAGCCATCTGTCATGTATGACCTAGTTGAGATTCCTGCATTGCAAGGGGTTGGGCAAGATGACCCTCGAGGCCCCTCCCAGCTCTACAATTCTGCGATTCTAGGAATCTGCCCTGGAAGTCTAATTGTAGAATTAGTAAAGGTAAAGGTAAAGGTACCCCTGCCCGTTCGGGCCAGTCTTGCCAGACTCTAGGGTTGTGCGCTCATCTCACTCTATAGGCCGGGAGCCAGCGCTGTCCGCAGACACTTCCGGGTCACGTGGCCAGCGTGACGAAGCTGCTCCAGCGAACCGGCACCAGAGCAGCACACGGAACGCCGTTTACCTTCCCGCTGGTAAGCGGTCCCTATTTATCTACTTGCACCCGGAGGTGCTTTCGAACAGCTAGGTTGGCAGGCGCTGGGACCGAACGACGGGAGCACACCCCGCCACGGGGATTCGAACCGCCAACCATGTGATCGGCAAATCCTAGGCGCTGAGGTTTTACCCACAGCGCCACCCGCGTCCCGGATCTAATTGTAGAATTAGATCCACACAATTCATGATGCTGCTGTTGCACCAAAGTGTAAAAGGAACTGAGTCATGTGCTCCAATAAATAAATAGTGGGAAGGAAAAATCTTTAAGAAACACAGTACAATGGTACCTTGGGTTACAGAAGCTTCAGGTTACAGACTCCGCTAACCCAGAAATATTATCTCAGGTTAAGAACTTTGCTTCAGGATGAGAACAGAAATTGTGCTCTGGCGGCGCAGCGGGAGGCCCCATTAGCTAAAGTGGTGCTTCAAGTTAAGAACAGTTTCAGGTTAAGAACGGACCTCCAGAACGAATTAAGTTCTTAACCCATGGTACCACTGTATGGAAAAGGGTTGATTATAAACAAAGTAAGAACATTTGGGAGGGAGGAACCCTAAGTAAAGTCCTTTAAAGTGTTGGCTTATAGCAGGAGTGTGTGTTCTGAGGCTGCAAATCACATTTCTAGTCATCATCATATTAAAAAAAAAATATGATGGTAGTTTAAAACCCCAACTGGTGGTTTTTTTAGATACGTAAGGCCAGAAAAAATCAATTTATGAATCATGATAAATAATGTTAAGTACCTGGAGCCTGGTTTGTTGTCGGAACTTCAGTCTCCTTCCACCTAACTTAATAGCATTGAGGGTAAGTGAGTCAAGATGACGGTTGCTTAAGAGTCAGAAATTGATTTCCCAAATGCAGCTATCTATAAAATCCAGAAGGCACACTTAACTTCCTCTCCTAGGTAGCTGAGCACAGAGGGAGGGGGGAAATAATAGCCCAAACAAACAGCTTAGACTTAATACTGCCGGGATTGCGGGTGTAGATAATAAATACAACAATGAGACATAGCGGTCCTAATCCATGGAAAAGCTATATGGTTGTGCATTACGTGCCTTCAGGAGAGGGAGGCATTCAGATCTGAAACATACAACGCAAAGAGCCTCAAGACCCTTTCACACAAGCCGGCAGTTGGTGTTGTGGCTCCATTTCCATTTTGTTTTTTCTTCCTGCTGGAAGAGCAGCAGCATAACCGAACTCCCCATTTTATGGGTGCCACCCACCCCCCGCTGAAATTGGAGCGTCAAGGAAATGTGAGCTTCCTGAGCCTTCTCTCCATGCTTCTTAAATTAGACGGCATATAACAGGATTCCAGAGAGCCCTCAGATGTCTCTTGTTAGAATGCCGTCAGGGTTTAAGCGAGTCTGTTTACAGTTGCGCAGGCCAATCGCTTTCACATGATAGTTGTGTTTTCTTGTTTGCGTTTTATGCCTTCTGCTTTTAACCCACTCCTGTGACGTACGGAATGCCATTTCCATCTGGGGGGGGGGGTGTCAATTTGTTGTGGAAGTGGATTACATTTGGCCTTTTCTGAGCTTTATTCCTCTTGGCGATCTACAACATCTCTCTGGTATATTCTACCTCAACTCCCACACGTGCTCAGAACCCCAACTAGAACTAGAACTCACCCCTGGCAGCAAACACCGTTGGTATAAGGTAACAAGTATTGGAAAGGCAAAAGTGACATGATAAATTTTAACAGGTGGCACAGGTGTGGGGAATTATGTGCGGGAAATTTGTCAGGGACATGCCAATGACTGTGGTAAATATGTCTTTGGGTCCTATGGGCATTTCTTATGCCACTGGTGTATATTGTATGAGCAGCTGCCCCTCCAGCAATTGGTTAGACTAGAATTGGGGAGACCACTGTCCAGATCCCCAGTCCGCTGCGAAGCCTGTCACTGAGTGACCTTGGTTCAGTCACTATCTTAGAATCATAGAATCATAGAGTTGGAAGAGACCACAAGGGCCATCGAGTCCAACCCCCTGCCAAGCAGGAAACACCATCTTGCAGCCTAACACACCAGACAGGGTTGTTGTAAGGGGGATATCAAGGGCTGAGTATGTTACCCTGAGCGTCTTAGAAGAAGACCAGGATATAAATGCAATCATAAATAAATACTAAAGCAGATTACTCTAGCTGAAAAATCAATTAAGGTTTGTACATAAATGGCTCTGATACATTTCAGGCGATCCCCTCCCTGCAAGGTAACAGTAGAATCAATTACAGTGTATCTCGAGTTACAAATGCCTCAGGTTACAAATTCTGCTAACCTGGAAGAGTTACCTCAAGTTGAGAACTTTGCCCCAGGATGAGAATGGACATCGTGTGCTGCCAGCGCAGCAGCAGCAACAGGCCCCATTAGCAAAAGCACACCTCAGGTTAAGAACAATTTCAGGTTAAGAACAGACCTTCGGAACGAATTAAGTTCGTAACTAGAGGTACCACTGTAGTCATTTTCTCTAGACTAAAACTGCATATTATGATAACTTGTATAGATTTTTCTTCCATTGTTAAAGAACTGTTCCATGCGCTTCTGAAGGCCTGGCAGTTGGATTGTGATTTGGAACCCAATGTGTTTTGACATGTGGTTCCTCATTGGCTAGGGATATGGTTACTGCAATAATAATAATAATAATAATAATAATAATAATAATAATAATAGGGAAGCGGGTGGCGCTGTGGGTAAAACCTCAGTGCCTAGGACTTGCCGATCATATGGTCGGCGGTTCGAATCCCCGCGGCGGGGTGAGCTCCCGTCGTTCAGTCTCAGCTCCTGCCCACCTAGCAGTTTGAAAGCACTCTTAAGTGCAAGTAGATAAATAGGTACCGCTTTATAGCAGGAAGGTAAACGGCGTTTCCGTGTGCTGCGCTGGTGCTGGCTCGCCAACTGCAGCTTCGTCACACTGGCCACCTGACCTGGAAGTGTCTTTGGAGGGCACCGGCTCATGGCCTCTAGAGCAAGATGAGCACGCAACCCTAGAGTTGGACACGACTGGCCCGTACGGGCAGGGGTACCTTTACCTTTTTAATAATAATAATAATAATAATAATAATAATAATAATAATAATAATAATAATAATAATAATAATATTCCCCTTGTCCTAAGGTCCCAGGGCAGGTTATAACCAGTTGGTGAAAACAGTTTAAAAACTTACAATGACAGAAAATAATAGCAAATAAAAAGTAACAAAGGATTTTATAATTACTTATATTACACTAAAACTTCCAATCTTTCTGCAGTATAGACTATAACAGCTGTTTTCTAAAAATATATTTCTCTTCTTGGTTCAGGAGGATGTATATATACCATCCAAGGACTGACTTAAAACTTTCTTCATCTATCAAAGTCGATACACTGAAAAATGTAGCTTTTGAGTTTTTTGAGCTGATGTTCAGGATAGTGATTGCTGCTTCGTTGTAGGCATCTATTCTCTCATTAGTGATCATTTTCCTGCTTTCTCTCCCACTAGTGGAATGGTGAACATTTAAAGGCAAACCTACCCAGTTTGCACTTTCTGAAACAAATCACAAACCCAAACACAGCCATCTGCCCAAATTTGCACGCCTCTGAATTTTGCAATTCTTTAGCTAATTAATGTGTACCAAAATGCATATATACTGGGACGCGGATGGCGCTGTGGGTAAAACCTCAGTGCCTAGGGCTTGCCGATCGCATGGTTGGTGGTTTGAATCCCCACGGCAGGGTGAGCTCCCGTCCTTCGGTGCCAGCTCCTGCCCACCTAGCAGTTCAAAAGCACCCTTAAGTGCAAGTAGATAAATAGGTACCGCTTTATAGCGGGAAGGTAAACGGTGTTTCCGTGTGCTGCACTGGTGCTAGCTCGCCAGATGCCACTTAGTCACGCTGGCCACATGACCTGGAAGTGTCTCCGGACAGTGCTGGCCCCCAGCCTCTTAAGTGAGATGGGCGCATAACCCTAGAGTCGGACACGACTGGCCCGTACGGGCAGGGGTACCCTTTTAAAATGCATATATTAAGGTAAAGTGGGAGTGGACATGCATATATTTCTGAAAGCAGCATACTAAAATGTATCATATTAGGGTGAATTGCTTTGCAAAACTGGGTATATTAAGCAAAATTCCCTTGGGGATTCAGTGGTACCTCTGGATGCGAACAGGATCCGTTCTGGAGCCCTGTTCGCATCCTGAAGCGAATGTAACACGCAACTGAGCGTCATGTTTCGCCACTTCCACGCATGTGCATGACGTTATTTTGAGTGTATGCGCGAGCGGTGAAACCCAGAAGTAATGCGCTCCATTACTTCCGGGTCGCTGTGGAGCGCAACCCGAAAATATTCATCCCGAAGCTACTTCAACCCAAGGTATGACTGTAATTAATGCGGAGACACACAACAGTGGCTTCTCTGTGGTGGCACCCTGACTTTGGAATACTCCCCCTGCCCTAGAGCTATGACTATCTTCACTGCTTTCTATATTTTGATATCAGGTCAGCTGAAGATGTTTTACACATTGAGGTTCGGTTGTTTTCATATCACACGCAAGTGTTTCCTCTTGTTTGTTTCTAAGGGTTCCGACATTTTATAGCTCTATTTGATAATATTTATTATGTTTACTTTATGGGATGCACTTTGTTTTATTCTCTAGTGTGCATCATAAGGGGCTCCCTTGGGAAGAAAGTTGATTCAGAATGGAAACAAACAAACAGATATAGAAAGTGAGCTTAGCTCTACAGCCTTTACCTAAAAACTTCCAGCTTTCTCTTTCCTTCCAGCCTGGTTGAAAGAGCACACAGTAATCAGATTTGATTAAACTGAGGTCGGGGAAAGAAATCACTTCGTAGCAAACTGGACCCTTTTACCAAATACACTGGTACCTCGGGTTAAGAACTTAATTCATTCCGAAGGTCCGTTCTTAACCTGAAACTGTTCTTAACCTGAAGCACCACTTTAGCTAATGGGGCCTCCTGCCGCCGCCACACGATTTCTGTTCTCATCCTAAAGCAAAGTTCTTAATCCGAGGTACTATTTCTGGGTTAGCGGAGTCTGTAACCTGAAGCGTCTGTAACCTGAAGCGTCTGTAACCCAAGGTACCACTGTACAGCAAGAAAAAATGGCTATTGTAAAATATAAATCATGGCCTTAAAAATGTTTTGAAATCTGGTCATCTCAATGTTGGGGAAGTGGTGCCGGAAAAACAACTTACTCATTAACTTAAAGAAAACAAAAGAGATTATTGTGGACTTTAGGAAATGTAAATTGAATATTCAGACACTTATTATTGAAGGGAAGTGCGTGGAACAGGTCTCGGTGTTTCGATTGCAGGAATGGTGTTGAGAAATAACCTAACCTGGGGAGAAAACAGCAAAGACCTGATGAAGAGAGCACAGCAGAAGTTATATTTTCTGAGAAGCCTCCGGAAAAATAATCCCTCAAAGGACCTGTTGATGGCATTTTACCATAATACTGTTGAGAGTGTATTAACTTATGGTCTGTGTGTGTGGTTTGGGAGCTGCACAGTCAGCGGGAAAACAATGCTGTCCAGGGTTGTAAAGACTGCGGAGAGAATAACTGGGTGCACTCTTCCCACCTTGGGTCAAATCTATGCTTCCAGGTGCCATAAGAAAGCTGCAGAGATAGCGCAGGATAGTGCGCACCCCGGAAATGATTTCTTTCAGCTTCTGCCTTCTGGAAGAAGGTACAGGGACTGGCCACCTGAGAAACAGTTTCTATCCAAATGCAATTTTGGTTTTAAACACAGTGTAAGGTAGTCTCTATGGGAGTATATTGTATTTAATCATGGGGTATCGGAGTTTTTAGGGGGCTAACCAGGCTGGGATAGCTGGGATAGCAGGCATGTTAGTTTTTGAATGTCTGATGAAGATTTTTTCAATTTCGTTGTTCTGTATGGGACAATGACAATAAAGATTATCATATCGTATCGTTTTTATTGAGCCCAGTCAGCAGAGCGTGAGACTCTTAACCTAAGGGTTGTGAGTTCCATATTGGGCAAACGATTCCTGCATTGCAGGGAGTTGAGCTAAATGATCCTCATGGTCCCTTTCAACTCTACAATTCTATGATTCTAAGACTCTTTCTCTGCTTCTCTTTTCATTACAGTATTGTAATGGTTGTTACGACTGGTGGGCGAGATGCTGGGTGGCCAGGATTCAAACCCCCAGCTCCACTGGGTGACCCTGGGCTAGTCATACTCTTTCTTCATCTAAACCGGCCTTCTCTGCAGTGCCTACCCATCTATGGAATGCTCTCCCCAGGGAAGTTTGCCTGGCACCTTCCTTATATACCTTTAGGTGCCAGGCAAAATACTTTCTAACCAGGCCTTTGGTTGATCTTATTGACACCCAACACCCTTTTAGAATGTGGCTTGGGGGACAGGTAATTGGGTTATTGCTTTTGGTTTGATTTTATATGTTGTGGTCTTGTTGTGTACCGCCCTGAGACCTCTGGGTATAGGGCGGTGTATAAGTTGAATAAATAATAAAATAATAAATTACTTCACCTCACCGTGAGGGTTGCTATGACATTAGGAACAGAGATGGGGAGTAGCCCTGTTTGCCACCTTGCACTCCTTGGGGGAATTGTGAGATACATAAATGTACTGTCATAATAAGTAAATAATACATTTTGTCAAAAACTCCTGATCAGGGCTTTTGTTTTTAGCTGGAACACACTGGAACTCAGTTCCGGTCCCTCTCAGCTAGGCGCCATTGTCATCATAAGAGAACAAGGGTGGCGTTCACGGTGAGTTCTGGAACCTCTCTTTTTTAAAGAAAAACATCACAGCTCCTAATCTTGTGTTTTGTTTTTTTTTTTAAAAAAAATCTTATCAGCATATAGTCCATGATAGTTGGGTCTTTTTGTCTGAGATGTGTATAGCACACAGGATATCAATCAATCAAATGTTTATTCAGCTTTACGTCCATCATGAGCACACAGGATAATTACTGCAGGCTTCAATTTTCTGGTGAATTTCTCATTTCCAATTTTGTTGGTATCTGGTTTCTGTTGCTCTGTTGTTCCTGAGGTCAGTGTGTCACATGAGCAATTTCAGAACTGAGCACACAGGCTGAAAGATTTGCCCCCCAAAATTTATTGTAGGGTCGTCAAAAATGCTGGGGCAAAACAACCTCGAGTATACGTTGGGGGGGGGGGAGTATTTATGTGATGCAGCCTCTGGAAGGGCTAAATGAGCTGGGCCTGTGTCGCACTCCCTGAACAAAAAGTCTCAGTGGCATGGAAAGCAAGCTTACACAGGATTCCTTCCTTCCAGCCTTCTGGGGTTTTGTGTGTGTTTTCAAAACTCTTATAAAATAAGAAAACAGTTGAGAAGAAACAGCATGAATTATACATTCCCGAGAAGCAGAAAATTATACGCTCTAGGAGATATTCAGCTACCTGCTATGGAAATAGGACGGAGAGAAAGCATAAATTAAGTAGTGTCTAGGGTGGAGGTAGAAAACGAAAATATGTTCCATCTTCCATTCCAGAAGAAACATTATATATTTTAATTTCACAAGCCTTGTGCCTCCCTGCCATCCTAGTTGTTACTGACGCCAAATTACATAAGAAATTAAGATAGGCAAAATTCAATTTACGTCTCAAATTGTCAGTTCTCTGATTACTTTGGACCAGTTCCATGAAATACTGTGTGTTCCAAGTACATAGTCAAGAAGAATACAAAACATTCCTGTAGAATATTGGAGGGGGGAGGGGGTACCAGCACAAGCTCCATTTCTTGCAGATTTAAAGTGAGATACTGCCAAATATTGCAGCTCTCTGATGAAAGTCAGGGACAATGGATTTTGCAATTAGGTTGTTTTCAGATCCGTCTGCAGTCCTCATCACTCAATCTCTCCTCAATTAAATGAGATATAAAAGCTTTCGAGCCATCACAAGTGATGAAACCTAATTTCTTGCCATTCAAACAGAATGAGCTTTGCAGTAAAAGTCACTAAAGCAGCCATGCTGATGTTTGACAACTGAGGGCTTTGTCCCAGCAACAGAATGGACTATTTTAAATATTTTCTTCCATCTAGAAATAGCCACAGGCCCAACTCAAGACATTTTGTCACTTCAAATGGAGCCCAGATATGATCACTATCTCCCCAACTCTCTCTCTCTCTCTCTCTCTCTCTCTCTCTCTCTCCATCACTTAAAATCTTGTAACACCATTCAGACACCAAAGCCTGCTTCCATCTGCTTCCGTCTCATGATACTGCCTGAAACAGGTTATTCCGCTCTACTATTATAAAACTATTTTCGTCACCAAAATAAGCCGAGGTAGCCTAGCATAACAAAGAGCAGCAGAAGTCAAAAGGGGAAATGGTTTTGTAGCTAAAGAGGTTCAAGAGTCAGGAAGGTTTAGATAAAGCTATAGCTTTTACAAACAATCCCTTTGCCATGCAATAAATGGGCTGGTTTCACTCTGTTATTATGGAGGTTTCAGATGTCGTCCCTCAAGCACAGCTTCTGTGTTGTGGATAACACATTAGCCTGGCATTTACTCAGAAACATTTTGTCTCAGAGCAAAAAGTGGTTCTTTCTCCAGTTAGTGTCTCCATTGTATGGAAAGTGCCAAGCAGGAAACAGGGGTTAACCCCAAACCAGAAAGGCCCCCAGACTCTCAGCTTTCTTGCTTTCTTTTTAAGTAGGCCAATTGGGCCATTTTTAAAGAAAGTTGGGAAGTAAAGACTGGGGCAACAATTTGAAGGCTGCAGATACAGAGAAACCTCTGCTGATTAAAAAAAACCCCACTTAATACTGCTGCTAAGCAATCAGAATAAGCAATGCTGACAACTGCAAGCTGGGATTTGGGGTGCAGGGGGAGAACTCCCATAGCAGCGGGGGGGGGGGGGAGACAGGGGGAAACTCATTCTTGCTCCTAGCCTGACCCTGGATTAAGGAGGATAGTCCAAGCTGTGCACTGACAGGTATATTTGTATAGGCACATTCCACCTACATTATTTCATTCGCTCCCCAAGAGTGCTGCCTTTACAACATAAAACAGAATTGGCTGCCT
This sequence comes from Podarcis cretensis, assembly GCF_951804945.1. Lineage (NCBI taxonomy): Eukaryota > Metazoa > Chordata > Lepidosauria > Squamata > Lacertidae > Podarcis > Podarcis cretensis. Next base: position 112,409,949 of record NC_137170.1, on the reverse strand, counting down.
CTGGTATGTTTTACCTGGAAGTAACTCCCTTGAAATAAACTAGGCTTCCTTCTTACTGAAATAAAGGGTGACATTGCAGTCACCCTCCTCTGATTTTCCATGACCCCCTACACAGCCACAACTCGTCGGCTTGTCATCTCTGGACTGTTCTTTATTACTATACTATACTATTACTATACAGTAACTGTAAGAGAACAATATAAAACACGAAATGAACAGGGGAAAAGACTTTGTCAATGTAAGGTTCCTATAGACTGTGCTTTAACACAAGGATACTTTTCATTTATCCAGGATGGCAAAATGTGTTGCTTGTTGTTGTGAAGATGAAATGGGAGGGGAAGAAAATACACAACAGCTCTGTGATGTAGGTTAGGCAAAGTAAACATATGTATGTGAGCAGCAGGCCGGTAGGGGAAGCAGGGGGTTCAATCTACATACAGAGTATTGGACCCAATAAATCTAGTCTGTATTCCTGGTGCCAACTGTCGCAGGTATCCAAATAGTACCTGTAACCAGGGAATGTGGTGAATTCAATTCAGTTTGAGCATTATTGATGGAAGTGCACATTCTATAAAAATGCATGCTGAAACCCAACTCTCTTTCAAAATTTGCACTTTTCTCTAACCAAATGATGTCTATTAAAAACATGTATATTAGGAGAAATTGCTTGCAAAAAAAAAAAGGTATGTGGAGACAGGAATGCAAGAATGAAAAAATGAGAAACTGATAGAAACTGAAATTGCCATATTCCTCCCTCCATACCTATGGCATCATTAGTAAGAACTGCCCCTGGCCACAACCACACCGTTTTGTGAATTGTTGTTGTATCATCTTTGATTCTGTTCTTTTTGGCAACCTTTTTGGGAGCCTTTTCTGAACATCATTAAGGGACAAGAAATTGTTACTTAATTGCTACATGAGCATGTTTGGAGAGGGCATTTGGAGATTCTACCTTATGCTCCAAAATACCGTATTTTTCTGTGTATAAGACTAGATTTTTTCCCTTAAAAAATAATGTCCAAAATTTGGGGGCATCTTATATGTGGATAGATATCCCCCTATTTTCTTAAATCGGAGTCCCAAAAAATAGGGGGCATCTCATACATGGGGGCGTCTTATAGACAGAGAAATGTGGTGCTGTAGACCAGTCCTGTTTCCTGGGACACCACTGAGGTATTAAAATGCACATTCAGTGCTAGCACTCATTTTACAAACTGAATATCTGGGTGATCTGTACTAATGAATATGATCGCCAAACCTCATTTGAATAGTCTCACAACAGACCAAGCTATTTCCCATCCCCAATGAGGAAACTGCTCGGCTTATTCTGAGCCAATCAAATTGATTTGCAGGGCTGGCTGAGCCATTAGGCAGAATGAGGCAACTGCCTCAAGCAGCTGGATTTGAAAGGGCAGCAACTTGCTTGTTATTTCACTTGTTTTTTATTTATTTATTACTCCCCAGAGAGGCACTTGTGGAATTTCCTGCCTTGGGCACCAGAATAAATTAGTCAGATTTGGGTACAATCCGAGGTAGAAGGTTCATTTGCTACTCAGCCTCAGGCAGCAAAATGTCTTGAGCTGGCCCTATTGATTTGGACAGTCATGTTTCACTCTTAAAACCACTGGTCCACTCTTGCAGCACCTTGAAATGCAACAAGAGGTGTTGCTTGCATTTAAGTTATTAAAATTATGCAGCAAAACCTCATAATCTACTCAGCTCAAAAACAGCTGGCATCAGCATTCACCCTCACTCACAGAGCTCAACATGCCACACATAGAGAAAAAAGTAAGCATGCCGATCAACCTCTCCCACTGAACCTCTTTTGCTAATATTTATTGTGCTTTTATAAAAAGTCTCTTCTGGGCACCTGCCCAGGTATATATTGTAGTACAACTCATGCAACACGTTGGTGACTAATATACACACAAACAAATCAGTCTCTTAAGCTTAAGCCAAGAAATAGTATTCTCTGTGAAATTGAGTATCAATATACTTATCAAGGCTTTGAGATTAGACCACTGAAGAAGCCTGGAAAACTACTTTGGGAGTGTTCTACCTGCAAGCCCCAGTAAAAGGGCCCCATCGGGGGTGAACAGCGGCCTCTTGATTACTTGGACTGCCAGGGCAAAACAGGTGCGAAACGTCGGCACCCTGTCTACAACTCCATTAACATCCATCTACAACTTCACTAGCATCTCTCGGTATTGTGAACAACACCGAACTTACCTCTTGTTGGTATCTTCATGAACTTACATAAAAAGAAAGAAAACAAAAGACTGAGTTAAGCATTTGAAAAATCCATTGAAATCAGACATTATAAGTTCATCTTAGACTGGGTAGTTTGCAAGTTTCTGTGGCTTTGCACAAGACTTTGTATTTTTTTCAGAAGATTGATGAAGAATGTATAATTATTTTGGTAATTATTGTGTGTATATTAGTCGCCAACGTGTTGCATGAGTCTATCAGCAGCACAGGTTGCATTTTTCTAGCAGGTATATATTGTAAGCAAAACTTGCAAGTTACACACAAGTGCATAAACAACAGTGTGTACATGCATTTGGTGCTCAGAAATATGTTTCTAAGTACAAACATGACATCTGAAACAGCTCCTGTGCCTGGAAGGCAACACTGTTGCGATTCTCACTGATTCTGACCTTCTTACATATTCTTTGGCCAAGGGATTGGAAAGAAAAGCAGACTCATCTTTTTCTCTCGTTGGTGCAATGCGAATATCAGCACTTGAGGGTAATCCAGTCCCTAAATCCCACATCAAGGGAAGGAACACGAAGAGAATTTTTTAAATTTGACACAGACAAGTGGAGATGTGTGCAGAAATGGGCAAGGTGAACCCCTTCCCGAGAACTAAAGAGTCAGAATCAAGGATGGACCGTTCCTGAAGCATCTCCACAGTGAAATATTTCAGCTATGAACCATGCTTGAATGCAATTTATCCTCTTTAAGTAGCCCCTGTCCTATCCCCTCCCCTCTGCAAAGAGCCAGCCTGGCTGTCTTTCAAAGGTGGGCTGTATTATAGCTCAGAAGCAGAATGCATACAAAAAATCCTGGGTTCAGGCACAAACACCTTCAGGGAGGCGTGGGAAAGACCTTTTCCTGAGACCCTAGAGAGCCAGTCTGTGTAAATCAGGGATGCAGAACAGGATCTGGATCCTTCCATTGCCCAACTCTTGTGGGTCAACAGTGATAAGTGGGTGAGGCCACCCACCTGTCAATCACCATTATGACACCAGATGACCATTTCAAAGGGGCTCATTCTCGACATCCATCAGCTGATGATTACTGTGACAGAGCTGCTTTGAAGTCCATTTGTAGGGGCAGTATGGAGTTAAAGACACATTTGCCATCTGTCATAGCTGAGATTCCTGCAATGCAGAGGGTTGGACTTGATGATCCTTGGGTTCCCTTCCAACTCTACGATTCTATGATGGTATGATTTTTCCCTCTGCATGCTGGCAGGTGGAAAATGTGCGTTGGCAGACAGATGGAGTCTAACTGTGGCAGCAACTGGATTTCAAAGGGGGTCGCTTTCAGCCCCATCAGCTGATCAGCACTGAAAGCAAGACCCCACTGGCTACACTACAGAGTTTTCAATGGGGAGTTCCCTAGTGCAGATGATCCCAACCACGCCTCTACCTTTTCCCATACCTGATGTCACAGATGAGTCACTAGTTGGGTCTGCAGTCCAGAGGTGCCCCACTGCTGGAGATGAAGCCAAAGGACCAATGATCCTTTGTTGCAGAAGGCAGCTTCTCCTCCGCCTGCACTTTCAGGATATTGGATTGAAGATAACTGAGTTTGCCCTGCTCCTCCGCAAAGGTTAAACAGCAAGGATAACTTGGTGGATCTGACTGCCGTTTGACAGTCAGCCTGTGAATAGCATACTGGGGTCTATTCATATTGGATGAAGGTATGGGATTAGTCTTCACACAACACACTCATACATACACAAATTAGAATTAGCTTAACATGAGAGATGCTGTTTCCCTCTGCCTAGTTGTGCTAAGACCCAAAGCTTATAACAACAGCCTGAGAGACTATGCTTTTGGTTACTTTCCCTGTTAGTATGTTTCAGACTATTTTCTAATAAAATGCCCTCTTTGGAGCTGTGTCTCAAATTGTTTCCATTTTAGCTTGCTTTCTTTAATACTAAACAGGCATCTGTGAGATATGCAGTTAAAACAGGGACTTAAATGAGATTAATTCAAATGGCAGTTATGTCTGAGGAAATGAAATCTAACTGCATAAATAAGGATTAGTAATGCAGCCGAATGCATTCATTGTCTGAAAAGTTATTTCACTGCCAGGATAGCTGTTTGTGTCCCAGGAATTGTATCAAGTACATTTAATTCTTGGGGCCAGATTCACCTTACTGGTCTTGCCAGCAAAAGCCTGCATAAGGACTTCTGCTACTGAAAGGGGTCTTTTCCTCCCTCCCCCCCCCCACACACAACCCTCCAGATTGTCTCTGGGGTAGAGGGCAGAACCGTTTTCCTCCCGACCACTGGTCCTGACCACTGGCAACCCATGCTACACCACTGATCCACAGTCCACCATTTCTCATTCCAATCCTCCTATAGCATCTGTATCTCCCAGCCCATTCACAATAACAAATGCAAATAGTTCAAGAAGTAAAACATAGATACATGTTTATTATAGAAAGAGACTCACTATTGCTCTTCCTCTCTCTGTGTGTGTGTTAGCAAACATTAAGGAGGGGCTGCTCAAACTAACAACTACTCCCTTCCCCTGACAGCCTCCAGAGAGTGTGCTTCAAGCTGTTTGGAGGAAACATCTCTGAGTATGCTTAGAAAGTTCCTAGGTTTCCCCAAAAGATTCTCCATTTATTGGCTGGCTTGAGGTAATGAAAAGAGGAAGGGGGGCAAAACTGCACAACCAAGGCAAATAACTATTTGCCCTGGTAAGATTAAAATTGGCTGTTCTGCCTGGAGACATATGAGTGAGACCTCTGGACACATTAATAGTTTGGGATTGAGATTGGATGAGTGGTGAAGACAGGTGGTTGGCCAGGGGATGGAAGATTGACAGAAAAATATCCAGGACTACATTGAAATGCAGACCCTCCAAGTATCCCTATTTTCCAGGGATTTACAGAAGCTGTCCCAGTTTCTGAATTGATCCCAGAATCCCCTGCTTTTCCTTAGGATGTCCTTTTTTATCAGAGAAATGTTGGAGGGTATGGAGTTATTGCAACCCCTGAACCAAGGGGATAAGTAACAATACAACCTTTAGAAGACATCTGATGGCAGTTCTGCATAGGGAAGTTTTTAATGTTTGGTGCTTTGTAATGTTTTATATATGTTGGAAGCCTCCCAGAGTGGCTGGGACAACACAATCAGATGGGTGGGGTATGAATTATTATCATTATTGTTGAATAGGACACCCCCATTTTCATCAGAGAAATGTTGGAGGACATGGAAATGAATTGTGGAAAGATGTAGAAAAGGAAAGGGTGTGGTTTTGAGATTTGGTGGGGGGAGGTTTTTAAGCAAATTGCCAGCCATTTCACTTGGTAGGACTGAACCCTGGTTGCCCTAATGCAGGGGTCTGCAACCTTTAAGACAAAAAGAGCCACTTGGACCCGTTTCCGAAGAAAAAAAACCTGGGAGCTGCAAAAAATAACTTTTTTGTCACTTTTTTATTATTTCTTTGTTTGACCCCTCAGAATTACTCCTCCTCATAGAAATAAACGTTAAATTAACAAGTTACCTTTTTTTGTGTGTATGTTCTTCACTCCCCTTCAAAACAGTGACCAGCGTACATGCCCCCTTTCAATGCAGTGACCAGCGTACATGCCCCTTACAATGTAGCGGGTGGGTGGGTGGGAAGGTGACGTCGGGACGGTGCGTGACTAACGCACGCACCGCCCCCATGCGACGTCACAGCCAGTACAGCGCCCGCCACAGTAGGGAGTGTCGGGGCGCACAATGCGCCTCCTCCCCTCGCTAGTATCCGCCCCGGAGCCGTGGCAAAGGTGTAAAAGAGCCACATGCGGCTCCGGAGCTGCGGGTTGCAGACCCCTGCCCTAATGGATCATCCTCCACTGGCTATAGTTCAAGAACATCTGGAGGGCCACAGGTTCCTCATCCCTGATACCGACAGAGGAGCTCACCTTCTCAAATGGTATCCTCACATAAGTGTTGTCACGCCATGGGCAAAGCAGCCAGACTCATGGTCCGCAGGGGCATTTACATGGGATCTTTGGCAAATGAACCAAGCCATCACCCTAAGAGTAAACCTGCTATTTTCTTCCTCGCATCTAGTCCTGTGCGTATCCATATACTTGTTTTACTGATCATTCAGTTAGGACCAGGAAGGGAGTTGGATGTCTTTTGCCCAGGTACCATTTTTGACATGTCAGGCAACTAATCCACTGTGAGTTATTTATATGAGATATGTAAGAATAGTATCCTTTTAAAAACTAAACAAGGGAACAAAAACTATCACCGTAAAGGTGGGGGAAAGTATAAAAATGAGTTCATATTGTTAGACCCCTACGTCTTCCGATAATAAAACTATTATTACTGTCTTTTGACAGGCTAATGGAAACTCTTCTTATTGCGCCTTTCATGTTTCAGATATGTCTGCAGATCAAATAGTCTCTCAGCTTCCTTTCAGTCCCAGATTACCCCATACACAATTTACTCTGGAGTCACTGCAGGAATTGTCTTTTTCTCCTCTTTCTTTCTCCTCTTTCTTTCTTTCTTTCTTTCTTTCTTTCTTTCTTGGGGAAGGAACCCATCAAACTGTTTTCAGGGCTGACAGAGAAACCTGCCATACTTAGAGGCACAGGTGAGTAGTGATGGGCAACCAGATATGGCAAAATCTGTCAAATTCAGTTTCATTTTAGTTCTCATTATTCCAGCCTCAAGTTCAATTCTCCAGATTTCTACATCAGCCTGCATTAAAAAAAAAAAGTCCTCATGAAAATTCACCAGCATTTTAATGTGAATTTCTCCTAACATACACAACTTTGCATGCAATCTTGCCTAAAACGCATGTTTTTGCAAGAAATTTCCCCTAATTTATACTGCGTTTCTGTATGTTGTTTTCACTAATAAATGCATTTCTATGTACACTTTACCCTATCACATGCATTCTTTGTACACATCACTTGGCTGAATAACTCCATTGCAAAATCGAGATAAGTGTGAATTTTGAAAGGTGCCTGCATTTTGCTTTGCAAAATATTTCAGGAAGTGCAAACAAAATGTGTGGGTTCACCTTTAAATACCTATGAGCAACACACACAAACCCTTTCTGCAACTCACTTCAAAACCGGGCACAGCAAACTGAGTAAAAAATCTCGCCAAAATCAGAAAGTAGGTTGGTTTACTTACTTCAAAACCTGTCTGGATCTCACTTGAATCTTCAAGCATTTGGCTACATCCTATGGTAAGTGGCATACAACTTTCCTCAAGAGTTTTGCTTGGTTCTGGGGTTTTCTTCTCCTTCTGGACCCAGATGTTGCCTCTAATTGACGGATTTAATTCTCTGAGGAACAGCCACCGGCAAACCAGTTTGTAACAAATTTATGTTTCCCAATATGCATGCTTATATGCTTATCAGAATTACATTTCACCAGCCACTTCATCTGGCCATTCTCCCCATATTTATGTCCCTGTGACAAGATTCCCATCCACTTTAATTTGTATCCTACAGATGGGGATGGGTTGGCGGAAGTCCTCTTCACTTCCTTCCTCACTGCACGCAATACCAGCCTCTCTTTTCTTGATATATACACCAGGAGTTATGAAACTTGTGAGTCACAGAGACAGCACAGATGTCAAGGAATCATAACCAGCATGGCTTTCCCATATGGTTTAGCAGTGGGAGGTCTCACAGAAAGGCAGTTCATTATGCAAGACATCCACAGCCACCAATATAGATGTAACAATGTCTTTCCAGAGCCCATTGAAGTAAATTATGTATGTACGGGATGCCTGGGTGCAGTAAGTCCTAAATAAACTAGTGCTCTCATGGGTAACGTTAAATCTCTCCCCATTCAAAATCAGGCTAGACAAAGGAAATGCTTTAACAGTCTAGAAAGGTTAGACTATATCCCTAACAGAAACAAGGAGGAAACATTCAAAGGGGCATTTTTTAAATAAAAAAAGCCCAGCCTTTCCCCAATATATTTCAGGCTTTGCAATTCTTTTCCAAAGATGCTGCACTACAAAACAAAAGGTGTTTGTTGTTGTTTAGTCATTTAGTCGTGCCCGACTCTTTGTGACCCCATGGACCAGAGCACGCCAGGCACTCCTGTCTTCCACTGCATGGATCACAGCCTTGTCATGGCAAAGGGGCTTGAACAACCAAAGAAGCTATGAGCTATGCTGTGCAGGGCCACCCAAGATGGACAGGTCATAGTGGAGAGTTTTGACTAAACATGATCCACCTGGAGCAGGAACCGGCAAGCCACTCCAGTATCCCTGCCAAGAAAACACCATGGACAAAGACAACAGGCATATAAAAAACAAAAGGTAGACGTCCTTATTATTTACCTTTTATCTCACCCTAAAAGTCCAAGGAACTCAACATGGTATACAAATCCTCTCCCTTTTTCCTCGTTATAGCCCTGTATTGTAAGGTAAAGGTAAAGGGACCCCTGACCATTAGGTCCAGTCGTGGCTGACTCTGGGGTTGCGGTGCTCATCTCGCTTTATTGGCCGAGGGAGCCAGCATACAGCTTCCAGGTCATGTGGCCAGCATGACTAAGCCGCTTCTGGCGAAGCAGAGCAGCGCACGGAAACGTCGTTTACCTTCCCGCCGGAGCGGTACCTATTTATCTACTTGCACTTTGACGTGCTTTTAAACTGTTAGGTGGGCAGGAGCAGGGACCGAGCAATGGGAGCTCACCCCGTCGTGGAGATTGAAACCACCGACCTTCTGATCGGCAAGTCCTAGGTTCTGTGGCCACCCGCTTCCCCCTGTATGGTAAGTTAAGCTAAATCCATGTCTCACTGGTCCATGATCCAGCACATATACATCATACGTCACATCATTTTATTCCCCTTTAATGTTACAGAAATACACACACAAACATATGCAAAACATTAAAAGGAATTAACTTTTGTGGTACGCACACAAAGTGCATTTCTCGTGATGGCTGCAATCACATCCCCCCATTCCATATTGTCATGAAATGGATTTTTAGCAGAGGAAGGTGTCCCTGATTGGGTGTTGTTGGGTTGTTGGGTTATTTTTAGTATTTGATTGTCCAGTAGAGGCAGATATTGTTAACTGGACCTCCAGAGCAGGAGGGTGTGACTCGCCTGGTGGGTTGCCAAACCTCCCCACCTCCCCCAGTAACTATAAATATCCTGTTCATAAAACTTCCTGGCACAGTTGCTGCACTTTTTAGAATGCTCCCTCCTAGACTTGCTGCTCAACTTTCTTTGGAACACTACCTGTTGATTAATATACCTTTGTGGCACATATAACCAGCTGAAGGCAAATCCTGAAGTAGCGTAACAAAGGGGTGGCGTGAGCTTCTCTCCTCCACCATGCAGATAGCCTGCAGTATATGACTGGTGTACGACGCACAGACCTGGTCATGCAGAGGCCTGGTTCTCCTGCTTGATAAAGGGCAGGCAGGAGAGGGAGGGTGCCATGAAACTGGCATGGGAACGCGTTCGCACAGGCCCCATGTGCACTATACATTTAAAGAAGCAGCAACATCTGGAAGGCACTGCTCCAGGAGTTGGCAGGCAACTCAAAGGTCACTTAGTCCAACTCAGTGGCATTTGGAGGTGGGTGTGGTGAAGGCGGCATGCCCTGGGTGCCATCCTGATGGGGGGTGACATCGCTACACCACACACACCCCGACGCTCGCTACGGCCGGTGCCCCCTGGACGCTTGCCGCAGCCAGTGCAACCCCAGGACGCTCACCGTGGGCAGCTAGCCCCGCCCCTGCAGGTGGCTAGCCCCGCCCCCACGGGCACTGCTCTGGGTACCGGAGCAGCTTTCTCCACTTCTGTTGCAACTCCCTGCTGATTCAGGAGATCCACTACCCTAGCATCTCCAACAGGTGACCATCCACCTTCTGCTTAGAAATAACCAACAAAAGAGAGACAGCTGCTATCGAAGGCAGTGTGTTCCAAGGCCAATCCACTGGTACCACCAGGAGTTTCTTATTAGTTTTGATGGGTTTTTAAAGCTCTTCTCTGTTTGGATTGGGGATATCTTCTTTCTGCAAAAGCCATGGTGTGTTTCCTATCCTCCAGCACCCCTGCCTGGGAGACAATGCTGGAACCATCATTGACCAGATTTTCCACCTGCCTTGCCCCAGTTCCCCTGCCTGGGAACACGTTGCTTCAATAGTCTTGTTTTCTCTTTTTTGTTTTCAATTTTTAAATTGATCCCCCCCCAAAAAAAAATAATATTCACAAACAATCATACATCTTAACTGTACTTAATCCAATCTTAGTAACATTGTTGAGTGACTTCCTCGAATTCCTCTGGCTGAGTTTCACTGTATATCATTGTAACAGTTTTCCAAAACCAATTTTTTCATAAAATTAACTTAATCACTTAACATCTTTCTTTATTTTCATTTTAAATTTAAACATATTATTCTATAACGTCACATATTTAAATCCTAAGCCTATCTGGTATTTGCATGTATTTCTATTTAAATTATCTTAGCATATTTAACTATGGTAAATAGTCTTTGAATTCCATCCATTCCTCCTGGTACTCCTCCTCCTTCTGGTCGTGGACTCTTCTAGTCAGGTCGGCTAGCTCCGAAAAGTCCATCATCTTCATCTGCCATTCCTCCGCTGTTGGGACTTCTTGTGTTTTCCAGTTCTTAGCTAACAAAATTCTAGCTGCAGTTGTGGCATACAAAAACAGTCTAACATCTTTCTTGGGCAATTCCAAACCTGTTATCCCAAGAAGAAAAGCCTCTGGTTTCTTAATAAATGTATATTTCAACATTTTTTTCAATTCATTATAAATCTTCTCCCAGAAGTCTTTCATCTTGGGGCAGGTCCACCACATATGATAAAAGGTACCTTCTTTTTCTTTACATTTCCAGTATAAATTATCACTATTATGATGTATCTTTACCAATTTTACAGGGGTTAAGTACCATCTACACATCATTTTCATAATATTTTCCTTTAGCACCGTACAAGCAGTGAACTTGACCCCTTTCCTCCACAACCTCTCCCAATCTTCAAACATTATGTTATGTCCCACATCTCTTGCCCAATCTATCATCACAGATCCTTTGTATGCATCCTTTGTATGCGATTCCAACAATAGATCATACATTTTAGACAAATTTTTAACTTTAGAGTCCAATAACTCCGTTTCCAACTTAGTTTCTTCCTAAGCAATAGTCTTGTTTTCTCTTAACGTTTTTGTAGTGAGTGGACTTTGCCTTTTTAGCAAGATTGCAGATGTGTTTGGTTTTCAATACTGTGGAATTTTTTTTGAATTTGAGGGCCTTCTCCATGGCTGCTGAGAAGGCCCTAGAGAAGGTAGACTGGCTCCCTCCTTGTTGTCCTTCTGCTGGCAAGTGAAGTCCCCCTCATTCCAACAGGCTTTGGGGAATTGACTGCTTTTAATGAAAGGGCTGGTGCTGTGTTGTTTGTATTGTAACTATTTGCATGATTTTAATAGATTTTTTTATTTGTGTATATACATACATGCATAATTTTATTTAGGGAAGCTGTATAATAAATAATAATAATAATAATAACAACAACAATATTTTATTTATACCCCACCCATCTGCCTGGGTTTCCGCAGCTACTCTGGGCAGCTTTCAGCAAATTATACAACAATTCATCAAATATTAAAAGCTTCCCTAATTTTTATTGTGTCCTTATATATATGTTGGAAGCAGCCCAGAGTGGTTGGGGCAACCCAGTCAGATGGGTGGGGTACAAATAATAAAATTAGTAGTAGTAGTATCCCAGCTTTCCACAGTTCCAACCATGGCAACTTACAACATGAAAACAACCCACATAACTACAACACACCAAAAGTAGTCATAAACAATAAAGAAAACGTTAAAAGTGCACAACCAAACTGAACTATTTTCACATAAATCACAAAGTCCTCAAATAACACCAATATGTCCTGTCTAGAGGCTCACAAAGTGTGCAGCTTGCTCCACAAAATTTTTGATAGATGGAGACAGATGAAGATGCCTTCTGTCATTCTGAGAACATAGAATCATAGAGTTGGATGGGAACCTGAGGGTCATCTAGTCCAACTCCCTGTGTTGCAGGAAACATCATCACATGGTCCCCCATCAAATTTGAAACCGTACTGGTCCCTACTTAGCTTTGCAACTGTGCTAGCAGCTTTATTGCTGTTGCACTACTGCAAAAAGTATGCTACTGTCTTGATGTGCTGCCCTGCTTTTTGATCCTAAAAGGTTCAAGTGAAGAGAATAGTTGTTTCTCTCTGTGTGTTTGAAGTAGGTCATCAAACAAGGGGTGAATATGCTTTGCCATAGTCATACATAATTTTTGTGGGTGGTCGCACTGCTAGTTCAAAGGATCATAGTTCTGAAATTCTATTTACATGTCACAAATGTGTGACCATCTGCTGCCATCTGCCCAGTTTACAGCACTGAGTTCAGAGTACACTATTCATTCTGTGCAAGTAACAATTCCTGGAGGGGTTTCTACTTTCACCATATTGCACAATATCTAGAAAAAAGCACCCTCTCATTCAACTTGTGCCAATTAGCAAGACTTGAGCTGCAAGACGGAAATTTCAGACTTTGTTTCTGTAATTGTTTATTATACCTAAATGTGAAAAAAAAATGGTAAAAGGGAATTGGTTCTTAGCAGGAAGCCTGGAACATGTCTATTTTCAGCTTCAGCCATACTATATTCAGAGGATGTTTGCCAAGTCATCCATTTGACTGTCTAGAAAATGGACAATCTCATTATCCTTCTCCATCCTAATGATAGGACATAAGACCATAGCAGAGCTTCTGAAATTGGGATGTCAGACAGTCAATGCACCACCACCAAACCGTGGCCAAAGGAGTGATTTACAGGGAAACTCTCCAGAATGGCAAGAAAGACCCTTCTCAGATTAGAGTGGGTTGTATCGTAATGCCTAACACCAACGCCTCCCAGTCTGATATACTCACTAGGATGATTAACACGATCCCTGACAATTGCTTATGGAAGTTGAAGTCCAACATCTGATGGACCACACTGTGTAAGAGATACTGAAACTAACACACGGTCAGAAATTCTAGGTCGTGTTAATAAATTAGATTAGGTCCAGTTGGCAGAAGCGTATTCCAAAGAAGCTAACAATCGTATACACAACAAAGAGGCCTTTTGGAGGAGAGCTCTGGTCCTTCCTGGCATTTCACCTAACCCCGTTTTGAGGCACGGCCTGAAAACAGAACTGCTGACCCTCACTCTCAGCTCCTAAGTGGGCAGTCCTAGTAATGGCACTAGGAGTCAAAGAAACAAACAACTTCATGTTCACAGGCTTCTTAGGTCCTTGAAGCAGGACTCTAAGGAACACAGAATGTAGCTGTGGCCTAAACTGACTATGGAGCCATGCTAAAAGAGCGTCTCCCTCCCCATTGTTCAGCCCGGACACGGAGATCCAGCTCTGAGGGCCTTCTGGTGGCTCCCTGATTGGGAGAAGAGAAGTGACGCTACAGGGAACCAGGCAAGGGGCCTTCTTGGCATTGGCACCTTCCCTGTGGAACACCCTCCCATCAGATGTCAAAGAGATAAGTAGATATAACTTTTAGAAGTCATGTGAAGGGAGTCCTGGATAGGGAACCCTTTTCATGTGTAATGTTTTAATATGTTTTTATGTATGTTGGAAAGCCCCCCAAAGTGCCTGGGGCAACCCAGTCAGATGGGTTGGGTACAAATAATTCAACTATTGTTGTGGTGGTGGCATGAACCAACAACATTAAAAGCCATCAGAGACCACAAAGCCACTCTGATGGTGCTCGTACCACGTGAACCCAGCCTGCCCCACCATTTTCCTCATTCATCTTCTGACAGTGGCATCTTTTCACTATCATAGGGTATCAGATTTGTGGCCCTCCAGATGCTCTTAGATTCCAACTCCCATTATTCCTGACCATTGAGCCATGCTAGCTGGGGCTGATGGGAGTTGGAGTCCAGCATCTGAAGGGTCACAGGTCAGCCATCCCTACCCTTGAGGTCGCAGTGAGCATACACTTGCCACATGGGTCTCCTCCTGCTGTTTGGAGGAGAATTGTGGAGATTATTCTCCCCACCTGCCTTCCTCCCTATCACAATTTTGTGATAAGTGCCTGAGTGACACACACACACACACACACACACAGAGAGAGAGAGAGAGAGAGAGAGAGAGAGAATGAGTATGTGTCTGTGTCTGTGTCTGTGTCTGTGAGTAAGTGTGCATGAAAGGCTCAACTCACCGTGGGCTCCAGCCACAATATGGCTCTTAGGGGCAGTAAGGTTGCCTGCCCCCTTTCAAAAGACTTGGTGCACCACTTGCACACCAATGTCCACCTTCCCTCTTATGGTGCTACTCACTTCCACCTACTTCATAGCTGGTCAAACGAGGCTGTCAGAGAAGAGGAAGACATGAGGTTCCTAAACCAACCATAGACTGCATCTCAAAGTTGTTGTTGTTGGGGAGTTTGCGTCAATCCTCATTCTGTGGATTTGCATGCCCAGAGCCAAAATCATCACTAGACAAGCTGCCACATCTTGCTATTCGGAGCACTCCCAACAAAAGGGGGGGGGGCGGGGAATACAACTTAGGAACCATACACCGAAACTCTTCTTTTACAAAGCTTCCTGCTCCCAGATTTCCCCGAACAGCCTTTGAGATTCTAAATGGGAGGAATCACTCCAAGTGTGGAGAATTGTAAAGGTCACGGTAGTACAGAACACTCCTCACACCACACCATACATTAAACATTTCAGGGGACTCATTATCTTCACGGAGGCTGCGAGATGAGAAAGCAACAGGACCATGTTAAATGTATCCCTCTGACAATTTATAATGAGGCCGGTACTTGTAAGGGGTATAAATGGATGCTATTTTCATTATGGATTTTAGCATTCCAGATCCTCCATAAGCACCATATTGCATTTCTCAAGTTACAATGCATTACCAACTACCAGATGAATAAAAGGATTTTATATACCCCCTGGCATTTCCATCTGTCCATGCCTGTATAAAGCACTGGTTTCAAGCAGCGGTGGCCTTTTTAACAGCAGAGGTTGCTGCCCGTTGCTCTAGGAGCCTGCCTTCCCCCAGCAGCTAATTAATGAGGGGCTGGTGGACATCACTCCAGGCTACGGAGGTCTTTGGCTCCGTCTGTCAACAAAAAAGTAGCGCTGAGTGCACAGAGGCAACACGCACTTAGGGCTTCTTCAGTGAAGTAGCAAAGAGGGGGAGGGTGTCTAAAAGAATAAGCAAGGCAAGCACAGCCAGACCAAATGCTGGAAGCAGGAAGCCATGCAATTCATTTGTCCTTTTTGAGTGGGATTGAAGAGCCCCGCTTTCTTTTCTGAAAAAAGAAGAAGCCACTACCAAGCAAGTAACATTAGCCAGAAGAGCAAAGGGCTTCAAATCTTTTTGTGCAATTAATTGGAGGGAGTGGAGAATGTTTCCGGCTGGTGCTTCCAGTTTGCATCTTGCATATATATATTCAGATTTTCTTTTTTTCTTTTTTTAAATGATATTTTATTAGATTTTAACAAGAAAAAAGCCACAGAACGGCAACCAAAAAAACCACAAGAAAAATACAAAAGCCAAAAATTTAACACAGAAAAAGAAAAAGAAAAAGAAATCTCTCTTTTCAGTTTCTTACCATTCATTTACTTATTTTCCTGACTTCCTCTCACCTCCCTTTTTGTATTCCATTTAAAAGTTGGTTCAGCAAATTCATATCCTCTTAATTTACCCTTAACTGTTTATCCTCATATGTAATAATTTCAGATTTTCATCTAATATCAGTCCATTCTTACAAGTTCTTATTTTACCTTATAACTAAAACCACTTCATTTCATTTCAACATCATTAACCTTTGAAAATTTTACAATTCAATTTACCATTAATTTCTATAACCTTATCATACCTTCGAAACATTAAAATTTCAAAATTTAAACCGTAGAAATCCAACATGGCGAATGGTACTTAGTCAGCGTAAGTGTGAGCTCTCTGACCTATTTTTATCTTTTATCTTTCACATCTGTTTTAATGAGTATAGAAACCTATTAATTTTTAACCTTAGTTTTTAGTTTTTAGTTTTAGTGTTAACTAGTAAGTAGGAGGACGCCTCTTTCTATCGAGGAGACAACCATTGACCCTGAAACTTGGGGCGGCTGCATGAAGAGAGAAATGACTAAGCAATTATACAGCCCTGCTCGTGGGAGAGGAACTGGGAAACATACCAGAGATTCCAGAGATTTAGACGACACAGAGGAACTGAGATGCCTGCCTCTTGCTAAACAAACAAAAATTAGTGAATCTGAAAGTACAAAGGGTATGAGATAGGTTTTAGGTTATGCTATGCTTCTAATAGGTTGTGTTATATTCTGGATTATGTATGTTTTAATAGATTATGTCTGAATAGGATGAGAGTGTTGGAGATACGTGCAAATGTGTATGTAAATCCTGTCTTGGGTGTTTGATTTTCGTTGTTGTGTATACTGTGTATATATGGACAATGACAATAAATTTATCTAATCTAATCTAATCTAATCTAATCTAATCTAATATTCCGGTTTCAAACTCTTTCACACTGCTAGCTGAGATGAATGACGAGGAAACCATTGCGAAAGAACCTTTTGATAACCTGCCTATTAAACCTTCAAGCAATAATAATACTGGTATCCACTTGTATGACTGCACTAGAGCCCGTGAAAGTTGCATTGATGAGATACTATTTGAACACTCGACTACTCTAGACCTAGTTGCTAAAACAGTGGACTATATCTTTAAATACATAAAATACATCCGAGGATCCTTGGAGAAGATTATCTCGCTTGAATCCCTAACAGGTAAAGACAGTTCCCCTGATGTACCACCTGAGATGAAACCCCTACAAATGTCCAGAGCACCGTTTTACCTCACACCTCCTGTATAATTTCTCAAGTTGCTGGCAATCAGAAAAGTGAGCAAAGTGAGCAAAATAAGAAGGAACAACACTATGCACCTCCTTACAAACTGTTGCTGCAAGCTACTAAAATCTGCTTAACGGTTTGCCCCTTTAGAGGCAAGGTGATAAACTGGCATTATAAGAGTGATATAAGGAGACACCTAGCGGAGCTCCTGGGGGTAATCCCTAGTTCTATTGACCTGAAGCATACTGACCATATTAGCAGCAGACCTCAGAGGCAGAGAGTGCTGCTCTCCTTTAAAACCAAAAAGCTCCCTGTACTTATTATGTCCTCAAGAAGCCTTCTAATTAACTATGGAATCCTTGCTACAAGAGTCTTTACCAATACCAAGATCTGCCCCCTCTAACCAAACTGCTTGTTCAAAAAGAAAGCAGACAAGTCTGAGGGTCCGCCAATTGCCACGACTCCAACTTCCCTGGCCGCAGATCTAATTAGCTGGACTGACCCCCCCCCCCGCCTCCACTGACAAAGGCTATACATCTGGAGAATTCTACGGAGCGTGAGTTACTTCTATCCTTCTCCCAATTGCCAAAACTGGAGCGAACAGAGATAACGGACAGACTGGACGAGTTGCTACTCTGCCTCCGTAACTCAGAAGATCATGTTCATGTAAATAAGATGAATTCCTCACCAATTGAAGAGCAGTCTATACAAGCCCAAGTGGAACCCGTTTTAACGACCTTTGATCTGCAACCTGGCTGTACACGGCCTCGGGAAAATTGCTAAAGCCAATTAATTCCGATCTCGAAGATGGCGGCGGAGAAAGTAGCCTAGTCAGAGTCCTCTGCTTTTAGTTAAGTTTTTAAGTAGTTTTTAAGTAGATTTTAAGTAGTTTTTAGCCACTTCTTGGTTTTAAACTCTCAGTTTTAACGTCTTACTGGCTGTTTTATCACCTCCGTGCTTCTCTTTGCCTTTAGTTTATTGTTTTATTGTTTTAGTTTATTGTTTTATTGTTTTACTGACTCGCTGGGCAAGAGAAAGTCGCCAGAGAAAGGACCCTCACCCCTTCACCATCCTCTGTCAGCCTGTTCCTGGTGAGCTAGATGTTGGAGAAAAATCTTTAAGCTGCACGAAGAGTAACTCCCCTGTTTAAGCGCCTCTCCGGAGCCGAGAGACGAGAGAAGCTTGGACAAATGACTGAGAATTGGCATGAACACAGAGTAAAGGCAACAATAATGGGAACATATTCACGTTCGAGTCTTCAAGCAGGTAGATAAGAACAGTTCGAGGCAAAATAACAAAGAAGGCATCCACTGCTAAGAACTGAAAAATCTGCTTAAGGGAAAGCAAATTCTGCCCCCGGCGGGGGGAGGTCAGCTACTGGAAGGACGCCGAGCTTTTTATCTATAAAAAGGGAGGAATTGAAGTAGCTACAACCCCAAGAAACACAAGGCAAGTTCAACTCGATAATTACTTTACTGGCTACGCTGTGAGGCTGTTGAATGAGAGAGAAAGTCCTAGTTGAACTTTAAAAGAAACAAGTTATAGTATGAAAGCCTAGGACCAGTACTATTTTCTAACATTTTAAATAACTGATACCTCACAAGCTCCGATGTAAATTGCTGGAGAAACTAACAAGTTGGAGAGGTTGGAGAGGTTTAGGAGGCAACGTCCACAAATCGGCATCTCTGCTATTGCTTACTCCAACTTAGAACAAAAGATAAGTTACCGTCAAGCAAGCAACCCCTACCATATTTCCATATATACCCATATACCCACTATGGTCCTCACCAGGAAAAAATACAAGGACCAAGGAATCTTGCCTAATTCACCACAGAGCCCGATGGAGCGTCGAAGGAGACAAAGTAAAATTACCAGCTACTTTCCTCAAATAGACTCGAGTAAGAGAACTCAGAACGAGAGTATTCTAGATGTAGCTATGCCTTTGCCACTCACAGTGTTGGATTGGTCAACACAGCTAAAGGATTTGCAGACAAACAACAAGTGGACAAACCATCCAACAAATTTGGCCCAAGAACTCGCCATAGCAGAGAATGCTACAAAGGCTAATACAGCCAACACACCTGATGCTAATCCTTATTTGTCACCGCTGGAACTTGGAAGTAACCTTTCAACCCATTGGTTGAAAGCCAACGACAGCGGAACAGAAATGCGGGGTGATTATCTTCAGGAGCAGATATACCAGATTTCTACGGATCTCCTTAACGTCAAAAAATTTTTAGCGATAACAAACGGGCTTCTCCTGACCCTAGTGGATAATTTCAAACAACATGTGAGCGCTTCAGTCCAGAATACAAATCCCCTAGCCAGCCCGGATCCACCACTCCCCAGCAAATCCCGGAGGAAAAAAGCTGAGCCTAAAATGAAGAAAAGCAAAAATATAAAAAATCCAAGGCGGCTTAAGACAACTCACCGTACCTGCAAAAAATATTGGCAGAAGCTCTTTAACCTTCTTCCATCCCTTTCTACAAGTGGAACAAACAAATCCAACTCGAGTGCTATCAAAGAAACACGTAAAGTAGATACACCCACAAAAGAATCTAAACCAAGTTTTGAAGAATCAACACCGAGCGGGGACAAAGGAACTAATCCATCTACAGTTATACCGCCCCAGAGTCCTCTTATGGCCAGCACAGAATCTGTAGACAGAGGTGAGCTGACGACCCAAACTATTGAGGGGAACCACTCCTCTCAAGTTCGACAGATGCTGTGGCCCAAAAGAGAATGGAGTTTAGTCCTAATCCCACAAAAGCTTGTCTTTGCTAATTACCCTAAACCGCCTAGATCTTATGCAGGGTCGGACCGTATAGCCCACTTTTTGTCCATTATAAGAGGCATTTTACCGGGGATAGTAAAAGCAACTGACATAGCCGCTATAGAGTATCTACATCAAGATGATCGCTCGGTACGAGCATTGATTACCTTTTTAGATCATAATCTGGCCAGCCTTATTTTTAGAGCTAAAAACCTATTCAAAAAAGAAAGAATAGTCTTATTAAGAATATTTGAAAACAGAGTACCTTTAACCTCTCTGATGGGGACCAAGGGCATAGGAATGGAAGTTCACAAAAGGGAAAAAACCAATTACCAAAACCATCAAAACAGAAAGCATAAGTTCCAGCAGGATCATCTCCATCAAACAGTACCAAATGAAAAAAAGGAAGCTCCACATCCAACTGGCGTCTGGCCTCCCACGTGTGATAGTGAGGACTCCTTTTTGGAGGAAGAACTCTCGCTGATAAAGCGATTCTGGTCACTGCATCCTCCAGCTCAAACTGAGATCCTGAAAAGACTTGATTTACTTCGAAGCAGACTAGAAAAAAAGGATGACCAAGGTGAGACAATGAAGGACCTTTATGTGCAGCCCATATCTCCCAAATGTCTAGTGGATAAGAAGACAGTGGGAGGCACCTTTAAATGTGTAGACGTGGAACTACAATCTGAGCCCCCTGTGATGTACAATAAAGTAAGACCAAATCAAGGTGTAAAATCTCAAAGCTCCTGGCACAGCTATCTTAAATTGTCTCCGAATGAATTAGCTTCCCCCCCAACTCCAAAATCTAGCCCCAAATCACCAAGAAGAGAGGACCACTACACTCTCTCCAAGCAGTCATCCTCGAAAAGAGCCAACGGGTGTGTTTTTTTAGACACCAAAGAATTGCTGGACGTGGTGGTGACATAGACCCAGCTCCCCGAAGGGCCCGGGGCCTAAAAGTGCTGTCTTGGAATATCGCGGGTTGGCACGCCAAGAAAAACACTCAACAATTTTTGTGCTACCTTAAGCAATTTGACATCATCCTCTTTCAGGAGACATGGCAGAATGACCCTATATTTCTCAACGGGTATAACTGCCACTACCTGCCTGCCTCTCCATCTCTAAGGGGCGGCAGATCTAGTGGTGGCCTAGCTTGCTTCATTTCCACGGAGCTGGCGCATTCTCTAACAGCCCTACCCAGCTGCAATTCTTTAGCAACAGCCGCTCTACTTAGCTTCAAGAGAACTACTCTTTTGCTGGTCAATGTCTATATTCCCCCAGGCCAAAAAAACTCCGTGGTCAAGGCTATATGGGCTGAGCTAGAGGCGTTTTTAGAGCCTCTCGAATCTACTTACCCGTCTGCCCTGACTATTGTGTGTGGAGACTTTAATGCTCGCATAGGAACAGATGACAATAGTCTATATACTCACTTCAACCTATTTATGGACCCTGAAGTACTGACGGATATTGGTGCGACACGACTGTCCAAAGATAGCAGAAGTAATTTTTCAGGTCTCTGCTTAGTGCAGGCTGCCAGACGGAGGGAACTGCTGATATTAAACGGCAACATAGAGGGGGATCGCCCCGGGGAATATACCCATTTCTCCAAGACTGGGGGAAGCGTTATAGACTATATTCTAATCTCAAGATTTGCTCACAGCTTTGTAAGGAAGTTCTTAGTGGGCCACAATACTCTGAGTGATCATCTACCTCTAATTTTAGAGCTTGCAGGTCGGCCTTTTGACTATTCGATTGCCGAGCCACAATATATACCTTCTGTAAATTTGGGTATACCTGCTCCCAAAAGACTCAAATGGTCCCCAATACTGAATGAAAACCTAACCCTTCTTCTTCAGTCAGTGGAGTTAAAGCTTATTCGCTCCGCTATTGTGTCAGGCGATGCAGTAGATGTGATTATGGAACGCTTTAAATTACTTTTGGAAAGACTGAAATCCCATTTAACAACAGTGATACATAGCGCCGCTACAAAAAGGGCAAAGGACGGAGCTAGCTGGTTCGACCTGGAGTCCAGGCAAACAAGGAGACAAATGAGAACTGCCTACCAGAGATATAGGAAATCAGGGACTGCCCCCCTACTTAATGCTTATATTGATCTGAGACGGTCTTACAAACAATTACTAAGGAGAAAGAAACTGGAAGCTGAAAGAGCCGCATGGCACAGTTTGGTTAAGGCATCACACGAGAAAGATACCACTTGCTTTTGGCGAACCATATCTGGTCTACTGGACCAGGAGCGTACTAATTCCATCTGTACAGTGGAACCAATGGAGTGGTTGCGCCATTTTCAATCTTTGTTCTATGACCAGGAAGCCCAACATTACAAACTATGTATTCAATTGGAAGACCTACCTCACTGGCCACCAGTAACTGTTAAGGAAGTTGAGAACTTAATCGCACAATTAAAGAACAACAAGGCCCCAGGGATTGATTACATCCCTGCCGAACTTCTGAAGTCCAACATTGGCTGGTGGGCCCCCCTGCTGGCGTCTCTATTTTCTTGGATCGACTCAACGGGTTTACTTCCAGATGGTTGGACTGAGGCAATAGTTATTCCAATCTATAAAAAAGGACCTACGCCAGACCCGGCGAGCTATAGACCAATCAGCCTTCTGCCTATACCCAGCAAGCTATATGCCAAACATCTTTATATTAAGCTAACTAGCTGGCTGGAAACTGAAGCTATTCTAGCGGAAGAGCAAGCGGGTTTCAGGCAAGGCAGATCCACCATAGACCACTGCTTCACCCTAGCCTATTTAATTGATAAATATGCCAAAAAATCCCGCGGGGTGCTATATGCAGCCTTTATCGATCTAAAGGCCGCCTTCGATTCAATTCCACGTGCAAGACTCTGGGATAAATTGAGCACATCAAGTATAGACAAAAGACTATTATTCCTGATCAGCTGTCTATATAAAGACACGGTGCTGCATGTAAGAACTTCGTTAAATGGCCATCTCATAGGACCAGTTCCTGTCAGCAAGGGGGTCAAGCAAGGTTGCATCCTGGCCCCAGTTCTATTTAACTTTTACATCAATGATATGGTTAACTGTTTGTCATCTCCGGACTTCCACGCCCCCAAACTGGCTGACAAATCAATATCAGTACTTTTGTATGCTGATGACGCGATACTCCTATCTCGAACAAGAATAGGCTTAAATAGGCTCATAGGTGAATTTTCAGCATACTGTAGGAGAGAGCAACTGGCAATAAACTATCAGAAAACCAAAATCATGGTTTTTGCAAGGAAACACAGACAGTACAGCTGGAGGATGGATAACCAGACAATTGAACAGGTTAAAGCCTTCAAATATCTGGGTATCGTGTTCCAGTCGACCGGGTCCTGGGATGTCCATCAAAAATGTGCCAAAGAAAAAGCAGCTCAAAGTATTAAGATGCTGTCCCGCTTCTTTTACACAAAGGGGGGCAGATACATCCCAGCAGCCCTTGAAGTTTTTCAAGCAAAACCTTTGGCGCAGTTACTGTATGGGGCACAAATCTGGACGGGGAACCACTGCTCCAGTCTTGAAACTGTTCAGTCTAAATTTCTAAGGCAGATATTCGGCGTCCCCCCCTGTGTTCCAAACGCAGCATTACGACTCGAGGCCTGCCTTCCATCTGTAGAAACTCAGACTTGGCAAAGAACATTCAACTACTGGCTTCGTCTTAATCTAAACCCACCTGGTCTACTGCCTCTAGTAATGCAAGACTCTCACAAAAGCAAGTGGTTCAAAACTGTGCATCAAAAACTCCTTACATGCGGTTTGCATTCACAGTCCCTACTAGCAATGGGCCTCATTAAAGCAAAGAGTCTAATTGGCCAGCGCCTGAAAGACATTGAACGGCAAAACAACCTGACCATCTTAAAGAAACTGTGCCCATGGTATACCTACTTTCCCCCTTCTCATTTTGACTCCCCAGCTTCATATTTGTCTAAATTAACCATCCCAAAATACAGACGTGCCTTTACATTGGCCAGATGGGATGCTCTTCCTTCTGCCGTACTCGAAGGTCGTTACCAAAAGACTCCATTTGAAAAACGACTCTGCCCATGTGGAGATGGTAACACGGAAACAGTGTCCCATGTCCTTCTATCCTGCCCTATTTACAAAGACCTAAGGAATGAGATTATTACTCCACTTATTCTCTCCAACCCCGGCCGTTCACCAGACATTACACTGTATTTTCTCTTATCTGATACG
The DNA here is from genome assembly GCF_951804945.1 of Podarcis cretensis. Lineage (NCBI taxonomy): Eukaryota > Metazoa > Chordata > Lepidosauria > Squamata > Lacertidae > Podarcis > Podarcis cretensis. The sequence continues at coordinate 112,385,848 of NC_137170.1, read as the reverse complement.
GATAGTCAGATAACAGAGAAGGTCGCGAGGTACATCGAGAGAGCTGTGAAATTGAGGGCCACCATCTGAGTGACAGACTTGTTCATCTGACGGACCCCCTTTTGCTTGTTCTTTTCTCCTTTTTATTCTTATTTTTATTTTTATTTTATTTTTAATTCTTGTCTAGCTGTGGCCTGTTGGCTTTGCTAATAAAGTTTTGATTTGATTAATTCCTTTCCAGCACATTTTAGTATTTCATTAGTATTACACTAATTCAAAAAAAAAAAAAAGATTTATAAAAAAGAAATTCTCATTCTGGTTTTATCCAATGTCCCTTCTTCCTGGTTTCGGATGATGTCAGTCCTTACACCATTGTGTCCTATCCATCAATCGGGTGTTCTATTATCTGAGGCTCTTCTATGCCCCCTCTGCGGTTTCTCTTGTTCCTGTTTATACTTGCGCACATCCTTGTCCCTTGTTCGATTCTTGCATATTTTCTTCCCTTTCTCCTTGGAGAGTGGATCTCCGGGGAGTTCCATACAGTAATATTCTCCATTTTCTTTTATCAGATTGTCCCATTCCCCAGTAGTCCACTCCCCAATGTTTGATTTATAATCCAAAAAGTAGTTGTTCCAAAGATAATCATCAAGTTGTTTCACAGTCCCACCAGAGCTAAAAGGTTCCTTAACTCCAAAGTTTTGCAGATGTTTTCCAAGTTCAGTCTTCCAATGTTGCAGCTTTTGGTCCTGCGGGATTTTGAGTTTCTGTATCTTTTGAGGTGCAATCGCAACCTCTTCCATCTTCCTCTGCCCTTGAACTTGATCTGTTAAACCAATTTCCTGAGTTGGCTGTTGTAAAGTTTCTTTAAATTCATTTCCTGTTAGTTCATCTTTACTAGCTGCAGCAGATATAAAATCCAAGTTTTGGTTCATCAAAGTCACTTTCTCATCCAACTGCTGCAGCACAGGATTTATTTTGCCAAGGGCTGCAAGTAAGACTTCCTCCCTATTCATTTCTGTCAAGGTCAAATAGCTAGTTCCACGGTAAAGTTTTCACAGCTGTTATATCTTCCCTGTAAGTTGCAACAAACACACTGGCTAGCTCCCTCTAGGGGATACAGTTACTATTCAGATTTTCATTTGTTACATATCCCAGTTCAGAATGCTCTAATATTTAGCAAGTTTTGGAAATAATAATCACATCCTGTCCTAGCTTGGGAGCCCCAGGTGGGGATGCATCTAGCTACTTTAAGAGCTCCTGGGTGCAGATGGATATGCGTACAGAAAGCTGCTTCCTTGCATGGCTCTCCCTTGTTCGAAGACCTGGGGGGCCAGGTCTCTGTATGCAGACCTCACAACTCTTGCCAGGTCACACTTATCCCTGAACTACTTCCCCTCATTGGCCCTCATCTTCTCAGATGCTTCTCCTGGCTGCAGTAATAGAATCACAGAAGTACAGAGATGGAAGGGACCCCAAGGGTCATCTAAGTCCAATTCCCTGCAATCCAGGACAGATGACCATCCAACCTCTGCATAGAAACCTCCAAGGAAGGAGAGTCCACCACCTGCCAAGGGAGACTATTCCACAGTCAAACAGCTCTTGCCATCAGAAAGTTTTTCCTGCTGTTTAGTCAAAATCTTTCTTGTAGCTTGAGTCCATTGGTTCAGGTCCTAATTTCCAGAGCAGTAGAAAACAAGTTAGTTCCATCTTCTATGTGCAAGCCCTTTACATAGAGGAAGGTGGCCTCCTGCTTTCCTGGATGGAGGGTGGAAGGGGGCATGTAGAAACCTCTTAGTTTTGTGTGGCTAGAACGTACCCTACCTTCCACATGTCAGAGTCACCTCTGTTGTCCTGTCCACTGTAGGCTGGGCCTTGCTCATCTCTGACATGAGAAAGTTGCCTATGAGCAAGGCTAGCCCAAGACATTTCAGCACCCACAGGATGGTGCCCCTCCTCCTGCCAGTTTAGTGATGGAGGCGACGATGTAGAGAAATGTTGCATGATTTCTGTTTAAAACCAAGCGCCAGCTGTTATGAAATAGGTTGCAGAACTTACCATCTTAACAACTGGATTCCTCAATGTTTCTATTTCTTATTTGGTTTTGGAAACTTCAGTGACCGCTCTTTTCAGTTTAAGCTTCCTAAAATGGGAAGCTGTGAGAATGGTCAGGCTGCAATCCTAGGCACATACTGGAAAGTAAGTCCTATTGAACTCAAGTGGAACTTACTTCTGAGTAGACATGTAGAGGTTTGCAGTGTAAGGCTCTATTTACATTTAAGGACTAAACACGCCACGTGTTCCCTAAATAAACTGCTGGCTGTTGTACCATTACAGTGTTAATTACGTGGACCATCCTACAGCCACCTGGAAAGGAAAGGAAAGTAGCATTGGAGGCTGCTTCACCTCCTTCCCTTCCTCTGTCCTGGAGTTTTGGGAGAAGGGTTATGTGGTAGATAGTGTGGGGGTCTTCCCTGCCTCCCTTACCAGCTCCTTCCTCCTAAGAAAGGAAGTTTGTGTGTGCAGCCCTTAGGGGTTGGGAGGACAGCAGCAAGTTCTCATGCTGGTAAAGGACTTCTCCTCCTCCATCTGCCACACATGGTGCTGCCTCTCCTGGTTTGCCACCTGAGGCACAGGCCCTGCCTATGAGGAAATGTGACTCCTGGGCTGAAGCATGTTCCCTGTCCTTTGCCTCTCACCTTATCTTCCTTCCCTACCAGTCCCAATTTGCAACGGGCAACATTGGTAGGCACTGCTTTGAGCTCCTTGAAGTAAGGATAGGAGGCCCGTGGGAAACAGAAAGATCTTCAGATGCTTTCCAAACAATGATTAACCAGCATAGGCATCAGTTTATAACACACACACCCAATCAAAGATTAAAAAATGAGCCCTGAAACATATTGTCAAATTTATGATAGCTTGAAGTGCACTGTGATCTGTGTTCATGTGCTATAACCAACTCCAGGTGTGATAAATTTCCAGCCGAGAAAATGTTTTTATGTTAGTCCACCAACACTGCCATCCATCATATTTCCATTATTTTCTTTGCATTCATTACATCTAGACACATACTTCAGAAAATAAAGATTAATACATCCAGGCATAATTTGTCTCAGGTACCCAAATTTTCATTAGTACCCCAAAGATGTCACATTGACTAGGACTCTATGTTCTGCTAACTTTATTTCAGAGTTTCAAAACATGAGCATTTATTCAACATGGCCCTAAGGAGATTGTTCAACCAGCACAATCATTTCTGCTTGCCCAACAGAATGATCTCCTCTCGGCTCCTGCTGTGTCCGGTTCTGAAAGTTCTCCCAACCTTCCCAAGCAGATCTGGGCACGGGGAAAAGGGATGAAGCCCATTCTGCTAGCAGGAATCATTGCACTGGCTTTTGCTAGCGCAACTATTTACCTGAATATGGTCCTTGCTCTTTTGGGAGTGAGATATCTAGAGTGCATGACGTCTGGACATGAATGTCTCTTTCATGGGTTAAAAAGATATATAGCGATTATAAGGTGAATAAAGACAAATGCAGGGTGCTGTAATTCTATTGCTTGACATCTGGCAGACATCCGGTGTCTCAAATGCCCACAAGCATAGCCCATCCTTGTACCTCAGGATTCTGCACGCAATTATGAGAACTAAAAACTTTGCAGAAAATAAAATATGTACACATGTGATGATCACACAAATGCACGAAACACACCGAGCTTAGCAATGCTAATATCAGATTGGTCAAGAGATGTGGGACATAACATAATGTTTGAAGACTGGGAAAGGTTGTGGAGGAAAGGGGTCAAGTTCACTGCATGTACGGTGTTAAAGGAAAATATTATGAAAATGATGTATAGATAGTACTTAACTCCTGTAAAATTAGCAAAGATATATCACAATAATGATAATCTTTGTTGGAAATGTAAAGAAAAAGAAGGTACCTTTTATCATATGTGGTGGACCTGCCCCAAGGGGAAAGACTTCTGGGAGAAGATTTATAATGAATTGAAAAAAATGTTGAAATATACATTTATTAAGAAACCAGAGGCCTTTCTTCTTGGAATGACAGGTTTGGAATTGCCCAAGAAAGATGTTAGATTGTTTTTGTATGCCACAACTGCAGCTAGAATTTTGTTAGCCAAGAATTGGAAAACACAAGAAGTGCCAACAGTGGAGGAATGGCAGATGAAGATGATGGACTTTTCAGAGCTAGCCGACCTGACTGGAAGAGTCCGCGACCAAAAGGAGGAGAAGTACCAGGAGGAATGGATGAAATTCAAAGACTATTTAGTTAAATATGCTAAGATAATTTAAATAGAAATACATGCAAATACCAGATAGGCTTAGGATTTAAATATGCGACGTTATAGAATAATATGTTTAAATTTAAAATGAAAAGAAAGAAAGATGTTAAATGATTAAGTAAATTTTATGAGAAATTTTTTTGGGAAAACTGTTACAATGATATACATTGAAACTCAGCCATGGGGATTTGAGGAAGTCACTTAACAATGTTACTAAGAGTAGAATGATTACAGTTAGGATTTATGTTTGCTTGTTTGTTCATAAATTTTGGAAAATCAATAAAAAAAAGTGGGGGTGGGGGGGAAGAAATGCTAATATCTGAGTCCTTCTATAGGTGGTATCTGACGCCCAGTAAATTGTTTAAAATGTACAAGGGAGGGTCCAAACTGTGGTGGAATGTTACCCTCCTCAACTCTGCTGCACACTCCACCAAGCTATCCTGGTGCAGTTGTGAGCCCTGACAAGGCCCACCACTGCTGCAAGGTTTGTTGCCACTGCTGCAAGGTCTCTGCCAAGGTCCACTAAGGCCCTTGACATACTTCTGGAAGCTGGTGCCACACCAAAAAAAATAATAATTTCTGCACACCCAGTAAAAGGAGGTTCCCGAGCTGACTGATCTGCCCACTCTCCCTATCTTGGCAAAGCAAATCAATCTCCTAACCTAAAGCCAAGAAATAGTATTCTCTACGAAAATGAATATCAATATACATATCAAGGCTTTGAGTTTAGACCACTGAAGAAGCCTGGAAAACTACTTTGGGAGTGTGCTACCTGCAAGCCCCAGTAAAAGGGCCCCATCAGGGGTGAACAGCGGTCACTTGCTTACTTCAACTGCTAGGGCAAAATAGGTGCGAAACACCGGCACCCTGTCTGCAACTTCATTAAGATCCATCTACAACTTCACTAGCATCTCTCGGTATTGTGAACAACACCGAACTTACATCTTGTTGGTATCTTCATGAACTTACATAAAAAGATGAAGAGGCCTGTGGCCAGGGCAGGCCAGGTCGTCCTTTTTTATACCTGCTGCTGGGATTGACAAAGCTGCCTCTGATTGGTTGACAAGGCATTCTTTGATTGACAAGGCATCTGACCCTCCCCTTCATCTCATAGCTCACCAATTAACCAACTCTAGGCCAAACCAATCAACCAACTAGAAGGATTACTGTTCATCTCTTTTCCTTAGGGTCTCAACAAAAGTTTTTTCTGGTTCTTGTGGATGATTATAGCTGGTATACTTGGGTATACTTGTTAAAACACAAAAGTGAAACTGGTCAACTGATTAAAAATTGGGTCAACTATATAGAAAGGCAGTTTCCCTACAAAGTTACCCAATTGCAAAGTGACCGTGGAGGTGAGTTCATGTCTGAAGCCATCCGGATATGGTTGAAAAAATGTGGTATTAGTCACCGTGATGTGACTAATGTGATGCTATGTGATTCTGGCTTATCCAGGAAGTTTTGGGGGGAAGGAATTCTCTGTGCTAATTACATAAAGAACAGATTGTTTCATTCTACCATAAACAATACCCCTCATATTTTTGTTTTATGGAAAAAAAACCTTTTTTGGACCATGTTAAAACTTTTGGTTGTTGGGCTTGGGTTCTCATCCCAAAAGGACAGAGAAAGAAAGGCGATCCCAAGGCAAAGAAACTTAGGTTTGTTGGCTATCAAAGTTGGTCAAAAGGGTATCGTTTTGCACTAGGGCATGGCAGAGTTGTGATATCAAGGCATGCAGAGTTTTGTGAGCAAGATGGTTGGGCTCGTTTACATGGAAATTCAGAAGTTGTTTTATCTTCAGATTATACAGATAAATTTGTGAAATCTGAGGAAGAAAAGCCACAAATTAAAGAAAGTTCTGAAAGTGATAGTGATGAGGAATCAGGGGATGAGGGTCCCAGTACACAATCTCCTAAAGCTGAGCCAATTTCTCCTGAGCAAGATGAATCAGAAGGGGAAGATAGTTCAGAGGGGGAAAGTGCTCAAGTTAGAAGATCACAAAGAAGCAATAAGGGGGTACCCTCCAGAAAGGTTTACTATACAAAAAGTTAAAACTGCTGATGTGAAGAAAGAACCTCGTGATTATGAGGAGGTTTTAAAGTTACCACACCAGGAAATAGTAATGTGGAAAAATGCAATGAGAGCAGAAATGAAATATTTGGCAGAACATAATGTGTTTACTATTGAGCCATTGCCAGAAGGAAAAAAGACAGTGGACTGTAGATGGGTGTATAAAATAAAACACTTGGCAGATGGTAGTGTTAAGTACAAAGCTAGGCTGGTAGCACAAGGCTTTACGCAAAGAAAAGGTGAAAGTTTTGATGAAACCTTTTCTCCTACTGCAAGGAGCGAAAGTGTACATTTATTGCTAGCTCTTGCAGCACAACGTGGGTTTAAGGTAAATCATTTTGATATTGAAACAGCTTATCTTAACGCAAATCTGCATGAAGAAATTTTTATGAATCAAGCACCAGGATTTGAGGCAGGCGAACAGAGTTCTGCATATAGGTTACACAAAGCAATCTATGGGCTCAAACAATCAGCTAGAAATTGGAATGAGTGTCTTGATAATGCTTTAAAAAATCTTGGCTTTAAAAGAAGCTTAACTGATAACTGCTTGTACACTAAAGGAAAGGGTGATAAACAAGAATTATGTTTGTCTTATGTTGATGATTTGCTTTTTTCTACAAAAAATGACAAACAAGTGGAAAAATTTGCAAACAACTAAGAAAGTTGCGTTTGTGGGGAGGGCTCTTCCCCCTGCTAGCCCATTCTCCATCTTGGGCTTGGGGACGGGCCCATACTCCACCTCAGCGTGAAGGACTCCAAGGAGGCCCGGGACACTGCTGCTGCCGCTTTGCCGGTGAGTCTTGGGGAGGACCGCTCCCCCTGCAAGCCCATTCTCCACCTTGGGCCTGGGGGCGGGCCCCAGACTCCACCTCAGCATATCAGGCTCCACGGAGGCCTCGGAACATCGCTGCTGCCACTCTGCCGTGCGTTTGTGGGGAGGGCTCTTCCCCCTGCAGGCCCACTCTCCACCAGGCCAGGGGGCGGGGCCCACGCTCACCACCGCCGCAGCCTCGGAGACACTGGTGCTGCTGCAGCGGTTGTTGGAAGTGTTCTTATATGTTTTAAACTGTTTTTATTTTTTTGCTTTGTTGTACCACCATAAGCGGTGGTTTTTATCCATGTACTTTTGTTTTGATTTATTTTGGGTTGGGGTGGGGTGGTTGGGGAGTGGGGTGGGGATTGGTTTTGTTTTCATGTAATTGTTTTTGTTTGTTTGCTTTTATATTCTGTAAATGGAGGCAAGTATGAGGCTTGGGATTCCTACTGTGGAGGGGCGAGGGAGGTATGGCGGTGGGGGCAGATGTCATAGGCGAAGGGGATCGAGATACGGATATGCTCGTACCCCTTCCAATCTGCGCCCCATCCCGAGAGACGAGGGTAGGGTGAGCAAGGATTACTCACCTCCGTCACTGGTGTTGTGCAATGCCAGGTCTATAGGCAACAAAACCGCCACCCTGCGAGATTTCTTCACCTCGCAGGGGGTTGACCTGGCATGTGTGACTGAGACCTGGGTGCGCGAAGGGGATACTGTTACCCTACGAGATATGGCGCCCCCGGGTTTCTCCGTCCTTCACCAGTCGCGGACTGTGGGCCGGGGGGGAGGGGTGGCGTTATTAATCCGGGAAGATTGTTCTTTCAGGGCTCTACCATCGCCATCGATCCCCGGCATTGAATGTGTTGGCCTAGTGTGGGGCTCCGAGGTGAGCTTGGCTGTCTGGCTGGTGTACCGGCCACCTAGCGCACCAGCAGCCACCCTGTCAGGCCTGCTGGAGGCGGTGGCCGGCTGGGCCTTGGAGTTCCCTAACCTATTGGTATTGGGGGACTTCAACATCCATGCTGATGCCACTCCCTCCTCACAGGCTCTGGACCTGGTGTCTTCCATGGCGACACTAGGGCTCTCCCAGTTTGTTTCGGGCCCCACACATCAAGCAGGCCACACGCTGGATTTGATCTTTGGCGTCGGTATAGATGTGATCATGTTTCCTTCGATGAAGGTGCCATGGTCTGATCACTATGCTCTGAAAGCCAGGATTGACGTTCCACCCCCACCCTGCTTGGGTGGCGAGCCAATTTGGGCTCGCCCGCAGAGGCTGATGGACCCTGATAGATTCCGTCAAGCCTTGCGGGACCTTTCTCCCCCTGGCGACTCATTGACTGAGCTTGTTGAGGCCTGGAATACCCAGCTCCTGGCAGCCATCAATGAGATCGCACCTAAGCGCCCTCTGCGACCCCGCAGAAACCGGGCTCCCTGGTTTACCGAGGAGCTCCGGAAAATGAAGCGGGACCTCAGACGGCTAGAGCGAGTATGGCGGGGTGCCCGTGATGGAGCCTCAAGAACATCTTATAGGGTTTTTATGAAAACCTATGAGATGGCAGTGAAGGCCGCTAAAAAGTCCTACTTCTCGGCCTCCATTGCATCCGCTAGCTCTCGCCCGGCGCAATTATTTAGTATAATTCGGTCTTTAACGTCCCTCGAAGGACAGCCAAATTTAAATAACAATTTGACACACAGCTGTGAGGCATTTGCGAGCTTTTTTGCGGAGAAGGTCTTGTTGCTCCGCCATGACCTCCCTGCCAATTTGGATACAATAAAGGAACTGGAGGCCCCTCGACTGTCCTCGGGTTCAGTATTGGACCACTTTGACTGGATATCCCCAGCTGATGTAGACAGATTCCTCCGAGCTGGAAAGCCCACCACCTGTCCTCTCGACCCGTGCCCGTCCTGGCTGATTAGAGTGTGTCCAGAAGAGGTGCGGGCCCCCCTGGGGGATATCATCAATCTGTCCCTTGGCACCGGGACATTCCCAGGGGAACTGAAGGAGGCAGTGGTGCGCCCGCTCTTAAAGAAAACATCATTAGATCCCTTAGATCTATCCAATTACCGCCCGGTTTCGAATCTTCCATTCCTGGGTAAGGTGATTGAGAGAGCGGTTGCTGAACAGCTTGGTAGGTTTCTGGATGAAACATCAGCTCTGGATCCATTCCAGTCCGGCTTCCGCGCTGGTCATGGGACCGAGACGGCTCTGGTCGCCCTAACAGATGATCTCCGCAGGCAGCTGGATCGAGGCGGGTCGGGGCTGCTGATTCTTCTAGACCTGTCAGCAGCCTTCGACATGGTCGATCACGAACTCCTGGACCACCGCCTTGCCGACGTGGGGATCCAGGGCACAGTCCTTCAATGGCTGCGCTCGTTTCTCTCTGGTCGGGGACAGAGGGTGGCGCTTGGGGGGGAATTGTCATCCCGCCACTCCTTGGTGTGTGGTGTGCCTCAGGGTGCAATACTCTCCCCGATGCTTTTTAACATCTTTATGCGCCCCCTCGCCCAGCTTGTCCGGAGTTTTGGGCTGGGTTGCCATCAGTATGCTGATGACACCCAACTCTATTTGTTGATGGACGGCCACCCGGACTCGGCCCCAGACACACTGATCAGATGCTTGGAGGCTGTGGCTGGATGGTTACGTGGGAGCCGGCTGAAGTTAAATCCTTCGAAGACAGAGGTCCTCTGGCTGGGACGGGACGACATGGGACTGAGGGGGCAACTCCCATCTCTTGCGGGGGTGCAATTAGTGCCAGCACCGTCCGTTAAGAGTTTGGGTGTAATCTTCGATACCTCCCTCTCCATGGAGGCGCAGATTGCAGCTACAACAAAGGCGGCATTTTTTCATCTCCGCCAAGCTAAGCAGTTGGCTCCTTACCTCTCTCGCCCTGACCTAGCCACTGTGATCCACGCGACGGTCACCTCCAGACTGGATTATTGTAACTCGCTCTACGTGGGGCTGCCCTTGAGACTGACCCAGAAACTCCAGCGGGTGCAGAATGCCGCAGCGAGACTCCTTACGGGGTCTTCGCTTAGAGATCACATTCATCCGGTGCTATACCAGCTGCACTGGCTCCCGGTGGAGTACAGGATCAGGTTTAAGGTGCTGGTTTTAACCTTCAAAGCCCTATACGGCCTAGGGCCCTCGTACCTACGGGACCGCCTCTCCTGGTATGCCCCACAGAGGAACTTACGATCTTCAAATAAAAACACCTTGAGGGTCCCAGGCCTCAGAGAGGTTAGGCTGGCCTCAACTAGAGCCAGGGCTTTTTCGGCTGCGGCTCCAACCTGGTGGAACGCTCTGTCACAAGAGACAAGGGCCCTGCAGGACTTGACATCTTTCCGCAGGGCCTGCAAGACAGAGCTGTTCCACCTGGCATTTGGTCAGGGCACAGCCTGACCCCCTCCTCTGGCAATCTTTACAAAGCTTTAGTTTATGGTTGCCATCAATTTTGATTTTAATTCATTTTTATAATGTTTTATAATGTCATACTGTTTTAATGTTGTTAGCCGCCCTGAGCCCGGCTTCGGCTGGGGAGGGCGGGATATAAATAAAAAATTTTATTATTATTATTATTATTATTATTATTATTATTATTAAAGGAATTTAAAGTAAGAGATTTGGGTCCAGTAAAAAATTATCTCGGTCTAGAAATTCAAAGGACAAATGATGGAAGTTTTTTGTTGAGTCAAAAAGATAAAATAACGGAGTTACTTGAAAGAAACAATATGCAAAACAGCAAGGGAGTAAAAACCCCAATGGAAATAGGTTTTTCAAGAATGAAGGAGAATGCACAGAACCAGTAAATCCTGAAATGTACCATTCAATAGTTGGAAGTTTATTATACATTTCATTGTGGAGCAGACCAGATTTGAGTTATGCAGTTGGAATACTGAGCAGACTAGTAAGCTGTCCCACAGAAAATTCCTGGAAGGGTTTAAAACATATTTTCAATTATTTAAAACATACAATTGATTATTGTTTAAGATTACCGTCTTCAGGGTCTCCAAAACTGCAGTGTTATATTGACAGCAATTGGGCCAACCTGCCTGATCCATTTCTGGTATGATGCTTCAATTTGGGGATTCCTTGATAGGTTGGAAGTCCAAAAAGCAAGGAATCATGGCTACATCTTCAACAGAGGCTGAATACTGTGCTTTATTGGAGTTGTGTAATGAAATAAAATTTTACGTTCAAATCCTCAGTGATTTAGTTATACAATGTGATTATCCAGTTCAAATATGGGAAGACAATCAAGCTGTGATAACTTTGGCTGGATCTGAGCAGTTTAAAAATAAATCCAAACATTTAGAAATTAAGCATCAAAATGTAATTGAAAATGTTAAGCAAAACCTAATAATGCTAAAATATTGTGAGAGTATGCAAAATGTGGCTGATATATTTACGAAAGCACTAACTTTTGAGAAACATGCACAACTAGTGGCAAAATTAGGAATTGTTGTGCATGTTGTAGAAATATATTCTGTATATGTTTAAAGTATAGTGGTGCCCCACAAGACGAATGCCTCGCAAGACGAAAGGGTTTTCCGTTTTGGAGGTGCTTCGCAAAACGAATTTCCCTATGGGCTTGCTTCGCAAGACGAAAATGTCTTGTGAGTTCCTGTGGGGTTTTTTCCCTCCCCCCTTTTTCTAAGCCGCTAAGCCGCTTATCTGCTTATCCGCTAAGCCGATAAGCCGCTAATAGCGCTAATCCGCTAAGCCGTCAATGGGCTTGCTTCGCAAGACGAAAAAACCGCTAGACGAAGAGACTCGCGGAACGGATTAATTTCTGTACTGTTGTTTCTGTTTCTGTTTGAATGAGAGGGGGTGTTGGGAGACATTCTGCACAGAAACATGTTTGTACCTTTAAGAACAGTTTTCTGTAAGCTCTGGGCTAATTGGTTGCAGCTGGCCATGGCTACAAAAGGAGAAAACCTGCAGTTTGAACTCTGCCTGCAGGAAAAACACCTACACAAGTTTTGCTGTTTGTTGTTTTGAAATAAAGTCCTTATTTAGTTTGGTTTTACACCAGTCTCATGGTGTCACAGTCACTGTCAACTGCCACCAGTGGAAAATCCCTCTAACATGATGCATTTACCCTATAGAAATCCTCCTCCTCCTTTGGGGCTCACAATTGTAAAAGCATGAGACAAAAGGACCTGGAAGGAAAGAGGAAACTTTGCAGAATCTGGAAGAGAGTGAAAGAAGGAAAGAGTGGTAAAGGATTTTTTTTAAAAAAAAACAACAACCTCCTCAGAATAGTTATGGGGGGACAAGAAGGGCAGGCCTATGACCTGGGCAGACCTCTTATATAGCTGCTGGGACTGACAAACCTGCCTCTGATTGGTTGACAAGGCATGTGACCCTCACCTTAATCTCATAGCTCACCAATTAACGCATGAACCAACTCATAGCCAAACGAATCAACCAACTAGAAGGATTACTGTTCATCTCTTTTCCTTAGGGTCTCCTTATTTTCAATAGAGAAATGTTGGGGGGTATGGAATTATCTGACTCCCGAGCCGTCTGAAGGCAATCCTGTACAGTGAAGGGGTTTTTTAAACGTTTAATGTTTTATTATGTTTTTATATATGTTGGATGCTGCCCAGAGTGGCTGGGGCAAAGCAGTCAGATGTGTGGGGTATAAAGAATAACATTATTATTATGGAATGGGGTGTCCCTATTTCCATCAGAGAAATGTTGGGGGGCATGCTAGGTATATTTCAAAAAGGAAAGGGTATGGAAAAACTCTGGTTTGGGAGAAGGTAAAGTGTGGGAACGCACTGATTTGGAGGAGAAGGGGAAGAAGAGCTTGCTATCCACATTACATAACAATACAGAGAAGTTCTGGACGTCTGGGTGACCTTGGGCCAGAAACCCAATCTCTTCTACCTCATCCATGTTATTGCTCCTCCTAACCGTGAACTCAAGGTGGTGGGTGCACCTACATTGTAGCCAAAAGGAGGGCAATGAGAAATATTATTATGCTTGGGGGAACTTGTGTTTCTTGTTCCTCATCAGAAGGATGCTGCAGATGAGGCCTGGCTGCAATATCCACACCGAACATAGAAAGAAAATTTAAAACACATGGGTTCCCCCAAAATAATCCTGGGAAATGGTAGTTTACAGAACTGCAATTTCCAGCACTCTAAACAAACTACAGTTCCCAAGATTATTTCAGGGAATCCATTTGTCCCTGCCTCCCCTCCATTTTTCCTTTCTCCTCTCTACTGAGGCCCTCCATAGAGAAATGTTTGGGGCGGGGAGAAACTGGGACAAGAGCTAGTATGCTTCAACTGAGAATGCTAAATAAACCATGGAATACATTGGCACTTGGTGTGTGTGTGTGTGTGTGTGTGTGTGTGTGTGTGTGTGTACAATGCACTTGGGGGGTATAGCTGGCTGGAACCCTAAACAGAAGCAGCAGAATGCACTGCAACATTTTGTTGCAGGTCCCTTTTGCAATTTACCACAGATGAAGTCCCTACTTTGAAGCATTTACCCTATGGAAATCCTCCTCCTCCTTTTGGGTTCACAGTTGTAAAAACATGAGACAAAAGGAGCTGGAAAGAAAGAGGAAACTTTGCACAATCTGGAAGAGAGTGAAAGAAGGAAAGAGTGGTAAAGGAATTAAAACAAAAAAATTGAGAATAGGTGGGGGGGGGGAGAGAAGAAGAAAAGTCAAAGCAAAAGGGAAATACGAGAGAGAGAAATTGGGCAGGCCTATGGCCTGGGCAGGCATTTGAAAAATCTATTGAAAACAGACATTTTAAGTTTATTTTAGACTGGGTTGTTTGCAAGTTTCTGTGGCTTTGCACAAGACTTTGTATTTTTCTCAGAAGATTGATGAAGAATGTATAATTATTTTGGTAATTATTGTGTGCATATTAGTCACCAACGTGTTGCATGAGTTGTACCACTCTCCCAATCTGGCAATGATGAGCAGGCAAGGGGGGGTGGCAGCCCACCAGGAGACAGGTTCCTGGATAGGCATTGGTAGCACCCCTCCTTCCCCCCCACCCCTTCTGGAGCTGCTTTCCTGGTGCAGCCTTCCTGGAGGGTCAGTTTCCAAAGCTGCCGCCAGTGGGCAATCACTTATTTGCAGGGTGAAACAGCCCATATCATGAATGCAGTTTGTGCATACCTGCAACAACAGTAATGCAAATGAACACCCAACTATTTGTTGTTTTTTTAGAAAAACCTTTCTCTCTCTCGATCAAAAATTATTTAAAGAAAATCCTAAGAGGCTGATAACCATAAGCCAGAGGGAGACGGAGAAACAAAAAAGAGCTTGCATGTTTTTCTTCCTCTGGTAAACAGGATATTCTTAGCCTCATCTTGTTATCTTCCATGGACAAAGCTCCCATGGTGAATGCTTCAGAAAATGGGTTTGGTAATACTAATATGTCATTGCTATTATTAAGTGTCATCTATTGAAGCATCCTAACAAGAATCAATATTACAGTCGGGTTTACGAGACTGCATCATCCAAGCTGCATTACTCAAAAATACATTTTAGAAAACACCAGACTCACTTTCTCTTGTCGTCTTTCACCTCTAAACTTGAGTAAATTGAGGGGAGTGCCTATTAAATTAATATCACCTTCATAAAGAGTAGCAAGTGGAGCATTCTCTTCACTGCTGTTTCTTACATTCTGTATGCTGGGAATATAATGCTTTCAGCATCTATACTGAGCCAAAATACACAGAAGAAATGAAAAATGCACAGAAGGGGGGGGGCGACTGGCCTGCAACCAGCAATGGGGGGTGCTTCTCCTTGAGTGAGGTATGTTGAGGGGGGTCACATTGGCCAGGGAAAGTGATCTCACTTCATATTTTGCCCCAAGAGATCTCCATGTATGCTAAGATAGTGCAAGCTGCACAGCACCTTCCAAAATGGGATTTCATGCTGAAAACCATGGAGGCAATGAAATTAGGAAGTAAAATAAATCATGGAATTAAGGCAATATACAATAACCAGAAAGCCAAATTAATCATAAATAATGAATTAACAGAAACATTTAACATCGAGAAAGGTACTAGACAAGGCTGTCCACTGTCGCCACTTCTATTTGTTACTATTCTAGAAACATTACTAACAGCAATAAGGAAAGAACCAAAAAGAAAAGGTATCAATTTGGGTAACAGATATTATAAACTCAAAGCCTTTGCGGATGACTTCATTATAACTACCGAGAATCCAACGGAATGCATATTAGAAACACTGACAAAAATGAATGAATTCAGGAAGGTCTCAGGCTTTAAATTAAACAAAGATAAAACAAAATTATTAGTGAAAAATATGAATGAAAAAAAAGTGAATTAGAAATTAGAACAGGATTAAAGATAACCAATAAAGTGAAATATCTAGGTATCTGTATCACGTCAAAAATATAAATCTCTATAATGATAACTATGTAAAAATATGGAAATAAATAAAAAAAGATTTGGAAATTGGGAGATTAAATTTGTCACTTTGGGGCAGGATGTCCATAATTAAAATGACCATGCTACCAAAGATGTTGTTTCTATTCCAAACAATACCAATAATTAGCGGAGTAAAATGTTTCAAAATTTATTTGGCAAGACAAAAAACCAAGAATAAAATCCAAATTATTAATGGAAATTAGAGACAGATGCGGATTTGCAGTTCCAGACCTTAATTATGTTGGAAATGCCAAGAGACAAAGGGGACCTTAATATGTGGTGGTCATATAGGAAGGCTAAAGAATATTGGGTAATGATTTATGTAGAATTAAAAAAGATGTTCAGGTTTACATTCCCCAAAAAACCAGATGCCTTTTTATTAGGTTTAACAAGGGTACTCTCACTCTTCCTCTATGCAACCACAGTGGCTAGAATATTATAAGCACAAAAATGGAAGGGTGACAAAATCACAACAATAGAACAGTAGCAAAATAAGATGATAGGATATACAGAGTTAGCTACTATGACAGCAAAGATAAGAACTCAAGATGAGACACAGATGAGAGAGGAGTGGTAATATTTTGAAGAGTATCTAAATAGGTATAATAGTCAAATAAACCTCCAAGTAGGGTTGGAATTGTGAACAGCAGTAAAATACAAAAACAAACTAGAAGCAGTATAGAATGAAACTGGATGGATATGCAGCAAATTTAGGATTAAATAGGATGCCATAGAGGGATGGACTGGGGAGTCTGGAGACATGAGATAATCAAAGGTAATTGTAAGATGTATAAATTTAATGTTGGAATATATATATATATATTTTAAAGGATTGTATCATGTGAGCGGCTTTTTAAAGGATAGGGCAGGTTTGGGACATGGCCCTGTTAGAGAAAAATGTAAGAATGGCAAGAAGCAAATCTTAACCTATGAAACACTATGCTGCCCTTCTATTTCCTAGACATCTTCTGACACCCGCTATCCTGAAATGAGATAATTTGGCTGTCTTGATTTTCCACTTCTTTTCTCAGCAGGTCCTCCGTTTAGCCAGTATGAAGCTTCATGCAGTCTCTTATTCTTACTTGTAATGGCAATCGATAAGTTACTAGTCAATACACGGTTGTAACCTCGGCTGCAACTCTTTAATTCTTTCACCTTTTTCTTTTGTATTACTTGGGGACATTGTTGTTTATATCACTGATGTTTATAAGTCTGTATAAGTTGCAGTAAAATACAGGCGCTAAGTATGCAATTTGACTGGGGAGAAGTAATCAAATATTCTATTTTGGAAAAAAGATACTTGCGAAGGTGGTGTTCAAGCACAGAGAATATCTAAGGAGGAGGTGGTGTATCAGTCTTAATATTTTTCAAAAATGTGGCATCATCAGCTCCTCTGCTTCTGCATACAGCAACACCTCCAAAACGTCCTCAATACAAGGCAGACTATCATACTTTAGTTGACATAGATTCTGCAGATGACAATCCTGACTATTCAGCTGACCTGGACTCCACGCAACTCAAGACACCCCTGGGCCCTTGCACTTGAGAAATTTGGGGAATGACCTTGAGAATACTGAAAAGAATTTATTGCACTCCTGTGCTTTGCCACAAGAAGCCCAGAATGAAATATTAGATTTGACTTCTTCTGTTTATGATGGCCTAGGATTCCGATTCAGAGGTTGAACCAGAGGAATCCCAGCCTGCACAGGAATCCCCGCCTCCAGGGCCGGCTGAACTGGGGCAGGGCCTTGATTCTGAAGCACCTGCACCTGTGCTGGATCCTCAGGAGCAGGCACCAGGTGATCCCACTCTGGCTCCAGAGGTGGTTGAGGACTCAGTGCCTGCAGGTGAGTCTCCCCCTGGGCCCAGTAACCCTTTAGCCTCTCCGGAACTGCAGAGGCTCAGGGCAGAGAGGCGAACGGAACTGGTTTCTCCCAGGAGGAGTGCTCGCCTTAAGGCCAAGAGAGGCGGGTCTCCTAGGGGCCGGGACCGCCCCTGGCCTCAGAGAAGATAAAGGCCAGTCGGCCCAGTCCCAGGTTGTGGGAGCAACGTCGTTGTTGAGTACCTGTTCCTGCCCAGACCCAGACCTGACTCTCCAGTGCTCCTGTCCCCACCCGGCTTCCTGCTTCGGACCTCGCCCTGCTCCTTGTGGACTGATTCCAGGCTAGTGACCCAGGACCGGACTTTGACTACGCCAACGGTAACCTTCCCCCCGGGATCAGCACAAAGTTTGAAGAAGGCTCAGAAGGGATTGTGAAAGCAATCCTGCTAACAAGTTGCAAATTTTATAATCTCCTATCAACCAATCAATCTATCTATATATTCCCCTTCCCCAAAAAAACACCTGATGGTAAAAAATGGTTGGGTTAAGTTGGAAGTGTATATTGACAATTTGACAAATAGGCTCCCCGAAGCTTTAGATTTGAAATTCTGGGCCCAACTTGAAAAATGTTTGTGGGCCCCGAGTTCACAGCCAAAGTCTGCAGAATCTTAAGAGATATAAAGATATTTAGCTCTCCCAGAATCCGAGCGTCTCTGCAAATGTAGTAAACAGGAACCCGATACTTTGGAGCATATTTTCTTTTCTTTTGATTTTGGCATTTATGCCAGAAGACAATTATTAGAGGCCTTACAACTCAACAAGCTCAATTCTATGCTACCAACGGTTCAGGACGTGCTCTCGGACAGGAATGATCAAATTACTTTAATAGTGGCTGAATTTTTGAGCACTGTCCATGTAGAAAGACTGGGCCATTATAAACTAAAGAAGAGTGGCAAGAGAAACTGATGAACCATGCTGAGATGGCAGGACTAACAGGGAAAATTCAGAACCAGCAGGACCAGACTTTCCTATAGGAATGGAAGAAGTTTTCTTTTTTCTTTTTTAAAATCATTTTTATTGATTTTCCAAAAAACATCCAATTAAATATCCAATTAAATATCCAATCATAATACTTCAATTAAAATAAAAAAAACTAAAATAAAAAAAGATCAAATTATTGTCCAAATTGTATTTATTAATTTCTCGGAGCTCCCCACGGTCTGGATCTCTGAAGCATATCTCCACATCTTAGTCCTGCTTCTCCTCGTTGTTTCCATATTTTCCACATCTCGATTTTAGCGCTTCATAATTCTTTGTCTCTGGGTCCACGATTCTTATTCATGTCAAACATCATATACTTTCATCCGCTGCATATATATATATTTCCAACTGTCTTTTTATCAGCTCAGCTTCCTCTGATTCCATTCCAATATGGGATGTTGTCCAAATCTGTTATCTTTGATGGCGCAGCAACTCATTAATTGTCCAAGCCTTCCTTTAGAGCTTTATTAAACCAGTACCTTCCAAATTAAGTTATTAGGCCAAACTGTTTACAATATCAAACTGTGTTCCACAATACCAGTCATTTGGCAATCGATCGGCCTTTGGAGACCGAACTCCCCCCCCCCCCCGCTAGACATCCCTTAGCCTTCTCTTTCGCTCATAATGAATATAAAAAGCTTCTGCAAACAGCTGTACTGTATATTGTTCCAAGTTTTTATCTCGATTCATCACAAAGTCAATTGGCACACAACTCCTGCTTGTCTCGAAGAAAGGAAAGGATATAGTTTTTCATTGTTGTTGTTGTTTAGTCGTTTAGTCGTGTCTGACTCTTCGTGACCCCATGGACCAGAGAACGCCAGGCACTCCTGTCCTCCACTGCCCCCCGCAGCTTGGTCAGACTCATGCTGGTAACCTCGAAAACACTATCCAACCATCTCGTCCTCTGTCGCCCCCTTCTCCTTGTGCCCTCCATCTTTCCCAACATCAGGGTCTTCTCCAGGGAGTCTTCTCTTCTCATGAGGTGGCCAAAGTACTGGAGCCTCAGCTTCACAATCTGTCCTTCCAGTGAGCACTCAGGGCTGATTTCCTTCAGAATGGAGAGGTTTGATCTTCTTGCAGTCCATGGGACTCTCAAGAGTCTCCTCCAGCACCATAATTCAAAAGCATCAATTCTTCGGCGATCAGCCTTCTTTATGGTCCAGCTCTCACTTCCATACATCACTACTGGGAAAACCATAGCTTTAACTATACGGACCTTTGTTGGCAAGGTGATGTCTCTACTTCTCAAGATGCTGTCTAGGCCTGTCATTGCCCTTCTCCCAAGAAGCAGGCGTCTTTTAATTTCGTGGCTGCTGTCACCATCTGCAGTGATCATGGAGCCCAAGAAAGTAAAATCTCTCACTGCCTCCATTTCTTCCCCTTCTATTTGCCAGGAGGTGATGGGACCAGTAGCCATGATCTTCATTTTTTTGATGTTGAGCTTCAGACCATATTTTGCACTCTCCTCTTTCACCCTCAATAAAAGGTTCTTTAATTCCTCCTCACTTTCTGCCATCAAGGTTGTGTCATCTGCATATCTGAGGTTGTTGATATTTCTTCCGGCAATCTTAATTCCGGCTAGGGATTCATCCAGCCCAGCCTTTCGCATGATGAATTCTGCATATAAGTTGAATAAGCAGGGAGACAAAATGCAGCCTTGTCGTACTCCTTTCCCAATTTTGAACCAGTCAGTTGTTCCATATCCAGTTCTAACTGTAGCTTCTTGTCCCACATAGAAATTTCTCAGGAGACAGATGAGGTGATCAGGCACTCCCATTTCTTTAAGAACTTGCCATAGTTTGCCGTGGTCGACACAGTCAAAGGCTTTTGCATAGTCAATGAAGCAGAAGTAAATGTCTTTCTGGAACTCTCTAGCTTTCTCCATAATCCAGCGCATGTTTGCAATTTGGTCTCTGGTTCCTCTGCCTCTTCTAAATCCAGCTTGCACTTCTGGGAGTTCTCGGTCCACATACTGCTTGAGCCTTCCTTGTAGAATTTTAAGCATAACCTTGCTAGCGTGAGAAATTAGTGCAATTGTGCGATAGTTGGAGCATTCTTTGGCACTGCCCTTCTTTGGGATTGGGATGTAGACTGATCTTCTCCAATCTTCTGGCCACTGCTGAGTTTTCCAAACTTGCTGGCATATTGAGTGTAGCACCTTAACAGCATCATCTTTTAAAATTTTAAATAGTTCAGCTGGAATACCATCACTTCCACTGGCCTTGTTATTTGCAGTGCTTTCTAAGGCCCATTTGACTTCACTCTCCAGGATGTCTGGCTCAAGGTCAGCAACCACACTACCTGGGGTATATGAGACATCCGTTTCTTTCTGGTATAATTCCTCTGTGTATTCTTGCCACCTCTTCTTGATGTCTTCCGCTTCTGTTAGGTCCTTTCCACTTTTGTCCTTTATTATGGAAATCTTTGTACGAAATGTTCCTTTCATATCTCCAATTTTCTTGAACAGATCTCTGGTTCTTCCCATTCTATTGCTTTCCTCTATTTCTTTGCATTGCTTGTTTAAGAAGGTCTTCTTGTCTCTCCTTGCTATTCTTTGGAAATCTGCATTCAATTTCCTGTATGTTTCACGATCTCCCTTGCATTTTGCTTGCCTTCTCTCCCCCGCTATTTGTAAGGCCTCATTGGACAGCCACTTTGCTTTCTTGCATTTCCTTTTCATTGGGATGGTTTTCGTTGCTGCCTCCTGTATAATGTTACGAGCCTCCATCCATAGTTCTTCAGGCACTCTGTCCACCAAATCTAAATCCTTAAACCTGTTCCTCACTTCCACTGTGTATTCATAAGGGATTTGACTTAGATTGTATCTTACCGGCCCAGTGGTTTTTCCTACTTTCTTCAGTTTAAGCTTGAATTTTGCTATAAGAAGCTGATGATCTGAGCCACAGTCAGCTCCAGGTCTTGTTTTTGCTGACTGTATAGAGCTTCTCCACCTTTGGCTGCAGAGAATATAATCAATCTGATTTCGATGCTGCCCATCTGGTGATGTCCATGTGTAGAGTCGTCTCTTGTGTTGTTGGAAAAGCGTGTTTGTGATGACCAGCTTGTTCTCTTGACAGAACTCTATTAGCCTTTGCCCTGCTTCGTTTTGATCTCCAAGGCCAAACTTGCCAGTTGTTCCTTTTATCTCTTGACTCCCTACTTTAGCATTCCAATCCCCTATAATGAGAAGAACATCCTTCTTTGGTGTCACTTCTATAAGGTGTTGTAAGTCTTCATAGAATTGGTCAATTTCAGTTTCTTCAGCACCAGTAGTTGGTGCATAAACTTGGATTACTGTGATGTTAAAAGGTCTGCCTTGGATTCGTATCGAGATCATTCTATCATTTTTGAGATTGCATCCCAGTACAGCTTTTGCCACTCTTTTGTTGACTATGAGGGCCACTCCATTTCTTTTACGGGTTTCTTGCCCACAGTAGTAGATATGATGGTCATCCAAACTGAATTCACCCATTCCCGTCCATTTTAGTTCACTGATGCCCAGGATGTCAATATTTATTCTTGCCATCTCATTTTTTCATAGTTTTTTATTGGTAAAGGGTAAAGGGACCCCTGACCATTAGGTCCAGTCGTGACCGACTCTGGGGTTGCAGCGCTCATCTCGCTTTATTGGCAGGGCCTGCAAGACAGAGCTGTTCCACCAGGCCTTTGGTTAGGGCGCAGCCTGACTCCCTCCTCTGGCAATCTGCACAGAATTTTGCTTAACGGTTGCCATCAATTTGATTTTAATTAATTTTTATAAGGAAATGTTTTTAGAATGTTGGATTATTTGATTTTTGTTAGCCGCCCTGAGCCTGGCTTCGGCTGGGGAGGGCGGGATATAAATAAAATTTATTATTATTAGGTCGCTGCAGAAAGCAGCTGTAACACTCAGTGCAGTCCAGAGTCTCAATAAAGCCTTGTATATAGTTTGTATAGTACAGTAGCTGTAGTGTATAAAGGAAGTTATTCTTCAGCACTGTCGTCCAAGTGATTTATGCTCTGCTGTGCACTGCTGTACTCTGTTGACTTCTGGAAGTGAGTTCGGTGCTCACAGCTCTGAGTGGTGAGTCCACAGCACTTAGACCTGTTCCTGCAGAAGAAGGTCTCTGGAAGTGCTACCCCAGCTCGCCTGGCCCAGTCGGGGCTGAAGTGGTTGAGCCCAGTCGGTGGCACTGGCTCAAAGGTGAAGCTGACAGTTGGAGTTGTCTGTTTATTTTGGAGTTGTTTGTTGTAAAGAATGTATATTATGTGAATAAAATAATAAAGGATAAAAAAAATTCAAAATTCAAAATGATGTTTAAAAGGATGTTAAGCTGGAAAATATGTGTAAAAACTAATTAAAAATTATTATTATTTTAAAAAATACATTGCCCTGGTGTGGAGGGGTGCCTTAGGAGCAGGGGGCCCATTTTGGCCAAATTGTCCAATTGCAGCAAACTTAAAAGCAAATACCCAGTAAGGAAGAGGCTGAAGCTGCTAGCAACTAACAGGAAAATGTACGTGGAAGTGCTGAACAAACAGGAATTCTACCCACTGTCATGAACTGCCAAATGAGCAGATCTGGGTGCTACTAACTAGGCTCTTTTAAGTGCAAACTCATGACTTGGCTGGCTGGTTGCCAGGCTTCTGCAGTTGCTGTAAAGATCCAGTTGGTCCCACCTACTGGGAGTGAACGCCGTATCTCTTCACCTGCTGGAATCTTGCTCTGTAGCTGTTTGATGTTTTAGTTTTGTAAGGAAAATAAAAGTTTTTGTAAGAACCCTTTTGCCTTGACTTGCTATTTGAATCTCGATGGGGGAGTCTAAGAAGACGTTGTTTCTCAACACCCACAGCAAGAGTGTAAGGAAGTCCTGTCCCTCTGGAATACAGTCACCAGGTGGGTACCGGAGCAATGATCAATCCTGCTGACTTTCCTGCAGTGGAATCGTTCTATCGAAGATTCACTGTCTGGCAGAAACAACAAGGCTCTTGCAGGACCACTAGACTGGTTCCACCCACAGGCATAGTGTCAATCACCTCCCAGAAGGGCTGACCCATAACATTTTGCTGCTGTCAGTAAAACACCTTGCCACCACCTCCCTCCTTCCCCAGCGTGAAGAGTTAGGGGTACAGATAACAAATGATATAAGGGAATCAAGTATAAAATCCACAGAAATAACCTTTATGGATCCACGACTAAGACTTATTCAGCAGAAAATAATATTCAGAGTCCACTGGACTCCAGGAAAACTTTACCAGAAGAAAATAAATGCAGACAACTGCTGGAGATGTGGGAGTAAAAATGCGAACTTAGTACATATGGTGATTAATTGCCCGATGATAAGATCATTTTTGTGCAAGGTGAGGATATATATAGCAAGAGTAATAAAAAGAAATTGTTATTTAGGGGAATTTAATTTAATTCTAAGTTATATACCGGAAACGTGGGAGATTACAAGGGATAATAAATAAATAAAAATGGATGCACCATGCCATATTAGAAGCAAAAAAACTTGTTTTGATGAATTGGAAGAGCCACAAAAAGATTCCATTGAGCATATGGATTGATAATATGGACAGACTAGCTACATACGAACAAATTGCATGCTGACGAAAATTAAGAATGGATAAATATGAAGAAATCTGGAAGGAATATTTAAGAGATAAGGCAGACAGTGGTGGGAAGTAGGGGGAGGAGAGGTGGGGAAATACTGTTTAAAATGTGTAGTCATAGGTATATCAATACACAAATCTGAATTGTTAAATTGTGTTATTCGTGTAATTGTGGTTTTTGTTGTATGCTTTTTTGTATTGTTGTTGTTTTGTGGTTGTTTGTATTGAAAAAATGATTAAATAAATTAAAAAGCAACAACTTGGCTCTTTTAAGTGCAAACTCATGACTTGGCTGGGTGGTTCCTGCACAGTTGCTGGCTCCTGCACAGTTGCTGTAAAGATCCAGTTGGTCCCACCTACTGGGAGTGAACGCCGTATCTCTTCACCTGCTGGAATCTTGCTCTGTAGCTGTTTGATGTTTTAGTTTTGTAAGGAAAATAAAAGTTTTTGTAAGAACCCTTTTGCCTTGACTTGCTATTTGAATCTCGATGGGGGAGTCTAAGAAGACGTTGTTTCTCAATACCCACAACAAGAGTGTAAGGAAGTCCTGTCCCTCTGGAATACAGTCACCTGGTGGGTACTGGAGCAATGATCAATCCTGCTGACTTTCCCGCAGTGGAATCGTTCTATCGAAGATTCACTGTCTGGCAGAAACAACAAGGCTCTTGCAGGACCACTAGACTGGTTCCACCCACAGGCAGAGTGTCAATCACCTCCCAGAATGGCTGACACATAACACTTTACCACTGTAGGTAAAACACCCTACCACTATCTTCCTCCTTCTCCAGTCAGGCCTTGCCCCCACAGCTGTGCTCTCACCCTCCATATTCTGAGTAGGGATTTCCAAGGAGAGTCCCAGATGCATGTCTGCCTTGTTTCAGAGAGCCCAAACTCCACCAGGGTCTCTCCAATACGAACAGGGCTTTTTTTCTTCCCTCTATTGGGGGAGGGGAGAACTCAGAGAAAATGGGAGGGCTTCAGATTCCATTTCAGAGCTGCAGTATTTAAGAAGTGCACCAATACTAGCAATACTTCGCCACCTCCATTGCATCTGAGGAAAACAGTACCAGGAGACTCTTTTTATTAATAATAATTAATTAAATTAATTCATTAATTTTAATTTGACAATGTAGTAATCATAAATAAATCTAGTAATCATAAATAAATAAGAATAAACATGTGCACCCCACCACCGAGACCATTCCATTGTGCCAATGCAACCTGCCAGGAGACTTTTTCAGGTGGTCCATAGTTTAACAGAACCACCTTTGCCATCAGGGTCTTGTAAGAACTCCAAGATCTCTTGCAACTACTTTGCAAAGCTTTTTTTCTTCTTCTTCTCCCAAATAAAATCTCTCAAATCTGGAAGCTGAGGCGAGAGGAAAGATTAGAGGAGGAAAGTACAGAATTAAGAGAGATACAAGAGGCAACCTGGGACTGGATTGCAATTCTTGAGATGAAACAGAGAGAGCTGATATTATGCTTTAGGGGAGTATCAGAGATATCAGAAGAGAATATTGGAGGAGAAATAAAGGAGATAAGTAAAACACAAGAAGAACCATTGGATAATATGTCAATGTTAGAGATGAGGCAGAAACAGTTGAATTTGAAATTCAGAGGGATTCCTGAGGGGATAAACAAAACTATAAGAGCTAAATGAAATAATTAGCAAACTGGCTGGACATGAGGGAAGAGGAGATAGGTTATACAATAGCAAATGCATTTCGAATAAAGGTAAAATCTGCTAGAGCAAGAGGGAAGAAATTGCCGGGGGACGTACTGGTTATGTTTAATACTATGGACATGAGGAATGAGATATTGAGATTAAATTATAACAAAAACTTATGCATTGACGGGAAGGCAATTATTGTATTCAAGGAGGTTCCAGCAAGATTTCTTCGACATAGAGACATCTATAAACAACTAGTGGGTCAGTTTAAAAAAAAAATGGAATTCAATACAGGTGGGAATTCCCGGAGGGGATCTCATTTTACTATTAAGATAAGAGATTTAAGCTATCTAATCCCCAGGACCTCGAGAAATTTGCCAGAAGATATGAAAAGGAGTTGGTGAAGGTGGAAAAGAAAAAAAAACAGAGGAAGAACAACAGGAGAAACAGAGAGGGGAGGGAGAGGAGGAGGAGGAAGAAACAGACAGCAAAGAACACCAAGGTTAAAACAAGACTTAATTTTTGTTTGGTAATTAAATAAAAATGGCTTTAAAAATATTGTCATGAATGTGAATGGACTTAATAATAAAAATAGGAGAAATCAAATTGAACATGTGCTGATTAAATGGAATCTTGACATAATCTGCCTGCAAGAAACCCATGTTGCAAGAAAACATAAGAGGATTTTAAGTAACAAAAGATTGGGGAAAGACTTTATTGTCTCTGACAAAAATAAAAAAGAGGAGTTGTGTTCTATATAAAAGAAAAATATAACCCAAAATTAATCTATAAAGATGAAGAAGGAAGAGTGATAATAGTGCAAATAACTTTCCAAGGGGAGAGTATAAACCTAGTTGGAGTTTATGCCCCTAACAACAAAAAAGCAGACTTTTATCTGAAATTAACAGACACATTGCTTGACCTTCTAGACCAACATTTGATATTAATGGGAGATCTTAATGGCGTGGTCATCCCAGATTTGGACAGATCTATAAGAAAAAAAGATACAAATGAGGGTAAACTACCCAGGTCCTTTTTTGACCTGATGGATACTATGGGACTAATAAGATATATGGAGGCTTAAAACCCCCACAATGAAACAACCCACCTTTTTCTTGATTCCAAATCAAAGCTGGGGAAGATTAGACTATATCTGGATATCAAAAGAATTACTCCCGAGGTCATTTAAACCAGAAATTTTGCCACAGACTCTATCTGACCATAACCCGGTGTATTTGGAGGTGAGAGGAAAAGACCCTTCATCATTTAGATGGAGAATGAACGAAAACCTGTTTAATGACTAGAAGATAATAGATAAAGTGAAAGAAACAATTACAGAATATTTTAACTGCAACCTAAATAAAGAAACACCCATAGAAATAGTATGGGATGCAAGCAAAGCCGTTATGAGAGGCTTTTTGATTCAAAAAAACAGTCAGCAAAGAAGGGGGAAAGAAAAGAAAAAAGAGGAAATCTTAGCACACCTTGTGGAGAATGAGAGACTGCTAACAATTAAACCAAAAGATGAAAAAATAAAACAAAATATTAAATGTTGCAAGCTCAGTTTTCCATGGTGGTGAATTAGGAAGTAGAGTGGAGAATTAAAATGATGAGACAAAAGAACTTCGAGTCTGCTAACAAAATAGGAAAATATCTGGCATGGCAATTAAAGGCAAGACAAAAACAAAATATAATACGTAAAATAAGAGAGGGAGAAAAGATAATAGAAGATCCCAAAGAGATAAGAAGGGCTTTTCAGAAATATTATAAAGAGCTATATAAGAAAGAGAAAGAAGACGATCACAGAATAGAGGACTATCTACAAAAACATCAAATACAACAAATTACAAAAGAAGAAAGAGAACAACTGAACCAGTTAATCACAGAACAAGAAGTCAGAAAGGCAATAAAGAAGATGAAGATTGGGAAATCTCCAGGCACAGACGGAATATCGGCTGAATACTACAAAACATTATGTGATCAAATAACACCAGTATTATGTTAGATTATGAACAATATCTTGAAAAAAGGCAAAATCCCAAATATGTGGAAAGAAGCCTATATAACCCTAATTCCAAAAAAAGATACTGACGGCCTAGAGATTAGGAATTATAGACCCATTTCATTACTGAATAATGACTATAAATTATTTGCAGATGTCTTGGCGGAAGGACTGAAAAGGCTCCTAAACAAAGTAATCCATAAAGATCAAGCTAGCTTTTTACCGGGGAGACAGCTGAAAGATAATGTAAGAATTGTAGTAGATATTATTGAATATTTAGAAAATAGAATTGATAAACAAGCAGCGTTGATTTTTATCAATGCTGAGAAAGCATTTGATAATGTCTCCTGGTGATTTATGAAAAAGAATCTAAAAATAATGGGAATAGGAGAGGAATTTATGAAGGGTGTAGAAGCCATATATCACAATCAAACTTATTATAAATAATAATGTTTCGGAGACCTTTGCTATCTCAAAAGGGACGAGACATGGGTGTCCTCTATCCCCCCTGTTGTTTATAACCGTACTAGAGGTACTTAACAAGACCATGGGAGAAAATTCAGAAATTAAAGGGATTAAGGTTGGACATAAAGAATTGAAAATAAAAGTGTTTGCGGACGATATAGTATTAACTTTGGAAGATCCAAAGAGAAGCTTAAAAGAGGCATTACAAAAAATAGAAGAATTTGGCAAAGTAGCGGGGTTTAAACTCAATAAAAATAAGACTAAAATGTTAGTGAAAAACATAAGCAAAGAAGAGACAGAAGAACTGCAACAAGAGACAGGAATCACAGCGGCTAAGAAAGTCAAATATCTGGGAATATGGTTGACAGCAAAAAATATAAATCTATATAAAGATAACTATGAGACCACATGGAGAGATATTAAGAAAGACAGATATTTGGAATAGACTGAGACTCTCTTTTTTAGGGAGAAGATAAGACATTTTGGGTATCAAGAGAATTATCACTGAGGAGAAAAAACAGAGATTCGGCCAAATACCTTGTCTGACCATAACCCAGTCCTATTGCTCCTGAGAGGGGAAAGAAAAGCACCACAGCAATGGAGATTGAATGAAGGAATTTTGAACGATAAGGTGATCTTACAGAAAGCAGGAAAACCATTAAAGGGTTTTTTAAAAACTCATATTAAATCAGGGAACACCTATAAAGGTAGTCTAGGACATGAGCAAAGCCGTAATGAGGGGCTTTTCCATACAACAAAATTTGAAGCCGTAGATTTGAGAAGTGGAGATAGAAAACGTAAATCCTGTGAGATGGGCAAAAGCAAGAGGGAACTCTTGTTAGCACTCTGCAAAGGAGTAAGTAAGAAAAGTGAGCCGGGGAGCTAGAATGGATGAACTTGTCAAACAATAATTTCCCTAGCAATAAATTGCAGCTTAGGGGAATTAATAAACCATAACTAAAGTGTTCTCTGGAATCAAAAATATTTCTCCTGGTACCTAACATCTTCGTGTGCACATATAAATGTTATCAGATAGACTCCGCATCCTCTGAAGAACAAATAAATCATTTGCAATGCCTTAAAACTTAAAAAAACAAAACCCTTCCCCATCCAAGGTCAAATCATCCAGCTTTAGCTTCCATCTGATTTCAATATAATGTTGAATCCACTTGTCATTCCATTTACATAAGTCATTTAAAGCTTTATCTCTTGTGAATTATGTCTGTCACAGGCCTGGGGAAAATTATTATGTCACAGGCCTGGGGAAAATGGTTATTTTATCACTTCTTTCAAAATCAAGGGTGTTTTTCTTTGAACTGTGGCTGCTCATAAGAAAATCCTGCAGCCTTTCAGAAGTGGGTTCTGATGGCTTTTTAACAATGGCTCCAACCTGAAACACTTAGTACAAATGATATGACAAAAATTTTGCTTTAATGGTTACTTTGGGATAGCATTGGTTAGATGCGCACACATTGAAAAAGAAATGTTGAAGGGCAACAAGGAAAAGTTTTAAAAGTTGGCCAAGTTCATTTGACTGCTTAGCCTGAAAAGCCCCAACAATGATGCAGTCAACAATAAATATATAAAAACAATGAGCATTAAGAAAATATCAGTGTCAGAAGGGCTAGCTTGCCAGCGTAAGATTCCCATGCTTTGCCAGGTCAAGCAATGTATCCCATTAGTATTCAGAACATGCTCAACCACTCATGATGATGGTGAAAGTGATGAATCAACTGCTGCATTGAGAACTAGTGTTGTATAGCAGCTGAGCAACTAAACAGTGCAATCCTATACTTGTTTACTCAGAAGTATGCCCCATTCAGTTCAACAGGATTTCCTCCCATAGTTAGTGGAATCCTAACCATGTTTAATCAGATGTTAGGGCCCACTGAGCTCAATGGGGCTTTGCCAGGACACAAGGAAGAAGAGTCAAGACAACCAAATGTTATATTTAATAAATATAACCTATTTATCCACAACTTGAGGATCTGCAAAACCAGTTCCTCCCATCGTTAATGAAATCCTAACCATGTTTAATCAGATGTTAACTTCCACTCAGCTCAAAGAGTCTTTCTCCAAAATGATGTATAGATGGTACTTAACTCCTGTAAAACAAGCAAAGATCTATCATAACAGTGATAATCTATGTTGGAAATGTAAAGAAAAAGAGGGTACCTTTTATCATATGTGGTGGACTTGCCCCAAGGTGAAAGACTTCTGGGAGAAGATTTATAATGAATTGAAAAAATGTTGAAATATACATTTATTAAGAAACCAGAAGCCTTTCTTCTTGGAATAACAGGTTTGGAATCGCCCAAGAAAGATGTTACACTGTTTTTGTATTCCACAACAGCAGCTAGAATTTTGTTAGCCAAGAATTGGAAATCACAAGAAGTCCCAACAGTGGAAGAATGGCAGATGAAGATGATGGACTTTTCGGAGCTAGCCGACCTGAAGGAGGAGGAGTACCAGGAAGAATCGATGAAATTTAAAGACTATTTAGTTAAATATGCTAAGATAACTTAATTGGAAAAACTTGCAAATACCAGATAGGCCTAGGATTTAAATATGTAATGTTAGAGAATAATAAGTTTAAAGTTAAAATGAAAAGAAATAAAGATGTTAAGTGAATAAGTTAATATGACGAGAAAAATTGGTTTTGGAAAACTGTTACAATGATATACACTGAAATTCAGCTAGGGGGATTTGAGGAAGTCACTCAACAATGTTACTAAGATTGGATTAAGTTCAGTTATTATTTATGTTTGTTTGTTTAAAATTTTGGAAAATCAATATTTTTTTTGAAAAAAACAAAAACAAAGGGTCTTTCTCCATGCCAAGTGTACTTAAATTTGTAGCTTAAGCTATGAACCAGCACTTTCAGGGCTCAAATCTTTTTGCAGGGCTCTTGCTTGTATGGCTGGGCTCATATATGAAACACTTTGTGAAATTTCATTCACCATTAACAAGCCCCTAGAAACTGACAGAAGCAAGGGACAGGGGACACCAGGGACCGCCCCTCCACCCCCTCAACAATCCAATGGTTGTGACTATTTGTGCACAGAAAAAGCAGGAGTAGGTACATAGACACTGGCCCTTTTCAAATACCTTTACCCACGGAAGCCCAATATATTAATTTATGCTTATTCAGGTGCCTCTTTATATTTATCAGCAGTTTCACTGAACTGTTCAAAAGTGGATCAGAGCATGCATATTGGTAAGAGATGGAGTGGTAGTATACAGCAAGCATTTCCTTGGGACAGTTTTCTACTAAATGTTTATAACGGACAGTCAGAAAGCATGTCCAGCTTTCTGGAGGATGCCTCGGACTTGTTTCCCATTGGATTTCCAGTAAGTTAAGCATCCATCCATCCAAATCATTTTTACTCTGTTCTTTGCCCCTATCCCCATCCCAAAAAGGCTCCCAGAGCAGTTTACGGATCGCAACAAGTTAAACCACCCCTGCCCTCAAATCTACCGTTTAAACAAATATAGCACAAAAGGAAAACAGGGAAGAGAGACAAAATATACATTATAGTGTTTCCAATGTATATACTGAAGACACGCCTATATACTCTGGCCTTTGAGGTGTTTGTTTTCAGAATGCACTCTATTCTAAGGACTAACTTGTTTTAACAGTTTTCAATATTGAATTTTAAATGGTTCTAAACCACCTTGGGACCTGCTGGCCAAGAGCAGGTGATAAACTGAACATTGTTCTGAAATTTCTGAATTATCAGCCCTCAGATTCTTGTCTGCGACCTCACAACTATGACCGAAGAAATCCAGCACATCTCAAACCGGTTCAAATTTGTTGTTGTTGTTGTTTAGTCGTTTAGTCGTGTCCGACTCTTCGTGACCCCATGGACCAGAGAACGCCAGGCACTCCTGTCCTCCACTGCCCCCTGCAGCTTGGTCAGACTCATGCTGGTAACCTCGAAAACACTATCCAACCATCTCGTCCTCTGTCGCCCCCTTCTCCTTGTGCCCTCCATCTTTCCCAACATCAGGGTCTTCTCCAGGGAGTCTTCTCTTCTCATGAGGTGGCCAAAGTACTGGAGCCTCAGCTTCACAATCTGTCCTTCCAGTGAGTACTCAGGGCTGATTTCCTTCAGAATGGAGAGGTTTGATCTTCTTGCAGTCCATGGGACTCTCAAGAGTCTCCTCCAGCACCATAATTCAAAAGCATCAATTCTTCGGCGATCAGCCTTCTTTATGGTCCAGCTCTCACTTCCATACATCACTACTGGGAAAACCATAGCTTTAACTATATGGACCTTTATTGGCAAGGTGATGTCTCTACTTCTCAAGATGCTGTCTAGGCCTGTCATTGCCCTTCTCCCAAGAAGCAGGCGTCTTTTAATTTCGTGGCTGCTGTCACCATCTGCAGTGATCATGGAGCCCAAGAAAGTAAAATCTCTCACTGCCTCCATTTCTTCCCCTTCTATTTGCCAGGAGGTGATGGGACCAGTAGCCATGATCTTCGTTTTTTTGATGTTGAGCTTCAGACCATATTTTGCACTCTCCTCTTTCACCCTCAATAAAAGGTTCTTTAATTCCTCCTCACTTTCTGCCATCAAGGTTGTGTCATCTGCATATCTGAGGTTGTTGATATTTCTTCCGGCAATCTTAATTCCGGCTAGGGATTCATCCAGCCCAGCCTTTCGCATGATGAATTCTGCATATAAGTTAAATAAGCAGGGAGACAAAATGCAGCCTTGTCGTACTCCTTTCCCAATTTTGAACCAGTCAGTTGTTCCATATCCAGTTCTAACTGTAGCTTCTTGTCCCACATAGAGATTTCTCAGGAGACAGATGAGGTGATCAGGCACTCTCATTTCTTTAAGAACTTGCCATAGTTTGCCGTGGTCGACACAGTCAAAGGCTTTTGCATAGTCAATGAAGCAGAAGTAAATGTCTTTCTGGAACTCTCTAGCTTTCTCCATAATCCAGCGCATGTTTGCAATTTGGTCTCTGGTTCCTCTGCCTCTTCTAAATCCAGCTTGCACTTCTGGGAGTTCTCGGTCCACATACTGCTTGAGCCTTCCTTGTAGAATTTTAAGCATAACCTTGCTAGCGTGAGAAATTAGTGCAATTGTGCGATAGTTGGAGCATTCTTTGGCACTGCCCTTCTTTGGGATTGGGATGTAGACAGATCTTCTCCAATCTTCTGGCCACTGCTGAGTTTTCCAAACTTGCTGGCATATTGAGTGTAGCACCTTAACAGCATCATCTTTTAAAATTTTAAATAGTTCAGCTGGAATACCATCACTTCCACTGGCCTTGTTATTTGCAGTGCTTTCTAAGGCCCATTTGACTTCACTCTCCAGGATGTCTGGCTCAAGGTCAGCAACCACACTACCTGGGGTATATGAGACATCCGTTTCTTTCTGGTATAATTCCTCTGTGTATTCTTGTCACCTCTTCTTGATGTCTTCTGCTTCTGTTAGGTCCTTTCCACTTTTGTCCTTTATTATGGAAATCTTTGTATGAAATGTTCCTTTCATATCTCCAATTTTCTTGAACAGATCTCTGGTTCTTCCCATTCTATTGCTTTCCTCTATTTCTTTGAACTGCTTGTTTAAGAAGGTCTTTTTGTCTCTCCTTGCTATTCTTTGGAAATCTGCATTCGATTTCCTGTATGTTTCGCGATCTCCCTTGCATTTTGCTTGCCTTCTCTCCCCCGCTATTTGTAAGGCCTCATTGGACAGCCACTTTGCTTTCTTGCATTTCCTTTTCATTGGGATGGTTTTCGTTGCTGCCTCCTGTATAATGTTACGAGCCTCCATCCATAGTTCTTCAGGCACTCTGTCCACCAAATCTAAATCCTTAAACCTGTTCCTCACTTCCACTGTGTATTCATAAGGGATTTGACTTAGATTGTATCTTACCGGCCCAGTGGTTTTTCCTACTTTCTTCAGTTTAAGCTTGAATTTTGCTATAAGAAGCTGATGATCTGAGCCACAGTCAGCTCCAGGTCTTGTTTTTGCTGACTGTATAGAGCTTCTCCATCTTTGGCTGCAGAGAATATAATCAATCTGATTTCGATGCTGCCCATCTGGTGATGTCCATGTGTAGAGTCGTCTCTTGTGTTGTTGGAAAAGCGTGTTTGTGATGACCAGCTTGTTCTCTTGACAGAACTCTATTAGCCTTTGCCCTGCTTCGTTTTGATCTCCAAGGCCAAACTTGCCAGTTGTTCCTTTTATCTCTTGACTCCCTACTTTAGCATTCCAATCCCCTATAATGAGAAGGTGTTGTAAGTCTTCATAGAATTGGTCAATTTCAGTTTCTTCAGCACCAGTAGTTGGTGCATAAACTTGGATTACTGTGATGTTAAAAGGTCTGCCTTGGATTCGTATCGAGATCATTCTATCATTTTTGAGATTGCATCCCAGTACAGCTTTTGCCACTCTTTTGTTGACTATGAGGGCCACTCCATTTCTTTTACCGGTTCAAATACATAGCAACAAAGCTCAACCTTACAGAAAACATTTCTTTGTCAGAAAGGGGCCTAACACCTTTCTTATAATAGATAAAGAATGAAATATGTTATCTCCTCCGGCCAAGTATTTGTATTCCCCTTGCCACTTTTAGATACTAAAGTGGACACTCTCCTTATCTTATTAAGTAAAAACCACAATCATTTATTCTGAATTCACCAGAGTCATTTATCAAGCATTGGGATTCATTTGAAAAGTGCCTTTGTGCAGCTTTTTATTGTACTAATCATTTTGTGACCCAATGCTTTGGACAAGATACAACCAGTCTCTTAAAAAGAAAAGTAGTGTGTTTTAATCTCTTTTATCAGTTCTACAGCATTCTATATTCCAATCTTGTTTCCCTAACTGAGACCTAGCGATGACAAACTGGCGAGATGGCTTGGAGAGAGTGAAAGCTGGACAAATAGGAAAGGAAAGGATTTTTAATCATGCCATTATAAAGGCATTGATTTTTTTCTCGCAACACCTGCATGACTTAGGTAGCAATTATAATTTTAGATCAGAAAAACTTTAATAAAGAACCACTATCCAATTTTGTTCACTTTAGGCATGACAGTTTCAATAAAACTGCATTGACCCTGCAATCCGTGTGCCAGCTCCTTTGAAGTAGTCCCACTAAAGACAATTACAAGTATCCAAAAGTATTGAAAGATGACAGCTGAACTCAGGAGGACAGATTCATTCATACTTTATTTCTCCTTCTGTCACCTCCTCGGCTTAGTTTCTCAACAATCCTAACAGAAACAAATCTTGACATGATACAGTTAAAGATGGGACGATGAGTGTATTGCCAGAGAGAGACTGAGAATGAGAATAACCTTGCTTAGTTTTGTAGAGGCTTTCCATTTCTCCTTATGCATTTTGCTGACCACCCCCTTAAATCCCCTTCTGTAATATCACTGGGTAAACAAAATAATGTTTTCAACAAGCAGCTCCCGCAACAAGTTTGACTGAAAGGATGGGAACGAGAGCAGATAAACTGGAATAAAATGTAAATATGATCCGATTATGAATGCGGGGCCATTTGGCAATGAAGTGGCTGCCTCAGGCAGTTGGTCGGTGGTAGTGATGAGATGCTGGAAGACAGAGCTTTATGCACCATACACAGACTGCGCAACAGTCCCTAAGCTAGCCCTCAAATGCAATAGTGGATGCCGTCCAGTTGCCCTTGTGGAAATAAGGTTCATCTGTCAGCCTAGTTAACTTATTGGGAGGGGATGCCATCTTGTCCTTGGCCTCAGGCAGCAAAATGCCTTGGGCTAGCACTGTGCTGATACAATGGGTTGCAAAAAGTGACTTTCGAACTTGGTGCAGTGCATTTGGCAAGCAAAGGGGAACCTAACAATCAGACCCAAGGCCCCACCAACCCCTTCCAGTGATTTGCTTCTCAGCCACACAAAAGTGTTTCGCTTGTCACTCACTATTTCCTGCAAAAATACAAAAACAGTGGATTCATCAGAAATGCAAGTAATTCCAATACAGGATATGATTCTGACTATATTTCTCCTGTGTGCTTCAGATAAGAGGTGCAATGTAAAATTTGCAGTGTAAATTGCAACCTTAGGTAGCGCCCAGATCTGTTTTTCTGTGCACCTGATAGGTTTTTAGAACTAGCTGGTTATTATCTTTCTGTATGTGTAAGAAACACACGTGTACACATGCCACCTTATTTAGAAACTAAACTGCAATTGCAGTAACAGGACAGGAAAACTGGAAGCATGCAGTTCACAAGCTTTCTTGACAAAGATAAGAGAAACTCAATTAATTGCAACACAAGCTCATTGTGTTAACAATACTTGGGAACAAGACGGGGTTGGGGGGAGTTTATTAAAAAAAATGCCTAGTGAATAATTCATTACTTACTTCATGATATAAAATGTGTAGCAATTGCTAGGCTGACAATATTAAATGATGCACTCATTCACTCTGAAACATTTACTAAATGGATAAACGTCTTCACAATGATGCAGATTTATAATATCTGACAATTTATCCTACCATTGCAGATCTTGTTAATGTTGTCATCAGTTACAGATATATCAGCAGTAATTGTCCTACACATCGTATCTAATGATCTTGTCAATACACGTCTCATGCCTCAGAACTGAAACGACTGACCTTGTCAAGAAGAGAGCATAGAAATGGCATGTTTATATGCATATTTTATTTCCATCACTTTTTTCAAGGGGATGGTCTGACAACGGGGGCATTTGGGTTAAACCAGCAAGCATATCTGCACTTGTGCACAGGCAGGATATAAACATTATTGCAAAGAAAATATTATTAATCTTCACAGCTGACATGTTTACGTGAAATGGCATCTCAACCGGGGGGGGGGGGGATCTATAAATGACAGTGTTTTCCAAAAACACTGTCCATAGTACAGTTTATACCCCAGTAGAATGACAATTGTGGTTTTAGCAGCATTAAGAGAAGAGTTGTTACCAGGTTAGAATATGTTGGTTTTGCAGCTTTCTTGCGAAATGCATGGGCACCCTCTTGTGGAAGTTTCCCATAGATGCATTTTCATGGGTTTCTCTACTAGTTTGCAAGCAATTCCCCCATATATAATGCATTGTTAACGACAACGTTTCCTAATATATTGAATTTTCACCCACCCACCCCACTTTTGGGCAGGAGAATAGCACCTCAAGTTAGAATTTCAAATGATACATTCTGGTTTGCACATTGGGTTAGGAACGTGCAAAATCAGGTGGGGGGGTCACATTAACTGCAAACCAACTGAATTTCTCTCCTATCCCTCCTCTCAGTACTGAATTACATTGAAAATGTGTAGCACAGCTTTTGCACACAAACTCCTTCTGACCAAGCACTCAACTTATACCATTACTTAATCAATATGTTTATATTCTACCTTTCTTCTAAAAAATAAAAATAAAAACTGGGGCAGGGACATGCATGATGTTCCTCTGTCTTTTATTGTTCACAACTTAGGTCCAGTTGTGAATCCTTATATCCCAGGAAGATCACTGAGATCATATGCAGGAATGTCACTGGTTGCTCCCCAAGTTGGTGAGGCTCATTTGACAACAACAAGAAACTAAGCCTTCAGTGTAATCAGTCCACAATACCCTGACAACAGAAATACACCATCTTTGCCAACTGTTGAATGCCTGCTGGAAACTTCTATTCCGCCAGGCCTGTGCAGGTAATTAAGAACACATCCTTCCAAAATGGTTAACTTCTGTTTTTAACTTTTATGTTTTTTATTGTATGGTTTTATGACTGTAAACCATGTTGGTAATTCTTTAAAAAATGACTCAGCAGTACACATTTTTATAAAGAAATAAACCCTGTGAGGAATAACTGGCCTAAGGTCACCCAATACAGCTGTGGGAGGACTTGAATTCAGGTCCCCCTGGTCCTAGTCTGTCCCTCTACTACCCCACTACATTGGTCAAATATTGTTAGAAGAACAAAGGACAGCATTGATATAATTAAGTGTCAGACTGTGGGTACACTCACATTAACACATACCAACGTGGATTCACTGCATGTGACAGAGTCTTCCTTGTGTGCTGATGCTGCCAGTCAGATAGTAGCTAAGCCCAAAATAGCAAATTCTCCTGGAATTGCTTCATGCTGTCTTGGCAGGTCCTTTCTCCCCAATCCTAGGGAAAGCCAAGTACTAGGTGCCAGTAGATCTCTCTATATTTCTATTTTGTGTCGAAGACCAGGAGAACTGCATTATAGTAGATTAGTTCATGATGTACCAGCACCTCTTAAAAGTTCATGTAGCTATGTAGTTTATGTAGCTAGTGTGTTTAGGCTTCTCTTGTGCCACGAGACAACGAACACTTTATGCTCTAAAGTGAACTGAGTGGGAAAGGTGTTATCTTAACTGAGATCTCTGGGAAAAGTCAGACTGCTGAAAAGCAAGAAAACTCTGATGTTGTTCTAGAAGACTCTACTGGAGAGCTTCAAAGAGCCCACCCTCAAGAAGACTCCCGCAGTCCTGGCTCTAATGCCACAGTGCAGGGAAGAAACAGGTATCTCTACTGTAGCTGACTTCTCCCTCCACTCCATGTTAATAAGAGTTTCAAGGGACGATTTATACATGGGAAGGAGGAAATTATTCATCCTCTCCCCCACTGCCAGGCCCATGATGGCTTTTAAGCCTTAAAAAAGCCGGCGTATCCACACCCAGGTGTGACTGCTGCCAACTGGAACTGGTAAGGCAGAAGGTAAGGAAACCAACCGTAGGCGCAGCAATAGTCAATGCCAGAACCAACTAATGTTTCATCTCCATCCTCCTTCTCCTCCCTATTGAGTTGCCCAAGGGCAAGACAGTGCCATCTCCTGGGCTGCTTGCAAGGAGGAGGGCAACATGGAGGATGGAAGTTGGTGAGGCAGTGCTCCATTTGCCCAAGTAGACCACTGCCCACGTGACAACTACCTGGGTCCCAACCTAAGGACAGAAGGTGCCCCGTGACCTTCTGACGCAGCCCTTCCTCAGAGGAAGGAAAGGTGCAAGAGCCGGGCAGCAGGCATGTGTAAGCAGGAGAAAAGAAGAGGGGTGTGTGTTTCAGCCCTTCTCCACTTTTTGAAATTGTGGGAGGACTGTGCATGAGCAAACGGTGACAGCTGGGTGGAACCACTGTAGAAAGAGGAAAACTGCAGAGTGGGGATAAATGGCCTAAGAATAGAAGAAGCGGGATTCTTTGAGGGCTGGGGTGTTGCTTAGGGACTTTTGGGTGGGGTTGTTGCTGTTAAGTTTTTTGAATCTATTTTGGATCTCGTCGTGTTTTATGTGGAAATTGCTCAATTTGGTTGGTTGCGGCTTTCTTTTTTAGCGTTTCGTTTATTGTTTATGGCTACTTTTGTTATATTGTGGTTATGTATTGTTTAATGTTGTAAGCTGCCTTGTGCATGGACTGAACTATGTAAAGGTGGCATACAAATAAAATTACGTATGTATGGGGTTTTTAATTTTTTAAAAAATCTGCAATGCCACATGTGTCCACAGAGTGACAGCAGATTGTTGTTTCTGCTAGGTCTTCCTACACAAGCGGTTTCCTAAATCTTTTTAACAAAAACAAGCTATTGCATTTTATGCCAGCCAAAACAGCTCTTATCCATTTTAACATCTGGACTACCATTTATTTTGAATTCATTAACTTCTTTTGCCAATCTGCCTCAATATCCAAAAGTAATTCAGGAAGCACAACATATGTATCTCAAGTAATGCCTGTAATTGATAGGCAACAGGGGGAAAAAAGGTGTGGGGAGGGTAATTAAACAGGACTCTCAATTTTAAAGGTCTGAAATATTTTATTGATTAAAAATAAACTACCTCACAGTGAAGTATTTCTATGAAAATACACATTGATCATCATCTCGTTTATTCACAAATTCCTTGGGAAGGTATCAACTAAAGATGGAGGCTCTGTTCACCACCACAAAATCTTAAAAATATCTCTGATCCAATATATTATCAGTATTGGATTAAGCATGCAGCAAAGAACTCAAAGCCATCGAGAAAATAACTATCAATCGTACTGTGAATCAAAAAATACTACTACAAACTTCAGGCTATCAAAGGATGCTGAGGGCCTCACAGTGACAACAAAAGCAGCAACCAAACAAAGATGAAGCAATTGTTGAAATTCTTTGGACAAAGAGATGGTAGCACGGTTTGACAAGCTTTGCCAAGATCTGATTTCTGAATGGAAACGTACCATCATGCTGCTGAGCGCTCAGGTTGACGGAGCACAGAACCACATCTCAGACATGTCTAAGACAGCCAGTGAAGCCATTAACTTAAGCATGAAGCAAATCACTGAAGTTCAACAAAAAAACCTTACTGAACACTCAGGATGTTCTGTCTCCATCCCAAAGAGCAGTGGTTACATAACTTCATGACCACTACTCCATAGCAATTGTGTTATACAATTCCATTCACCATATAGATGGGTTTATGAAGCATTTCTGTATCCTTCTGCTGTGCTGAAGAAGAATTTCACAAAACAGTGGGTATATCCGGGATCACTATTCACTATGTTTCGAACCACTTGCAGCGTTGGACGTCATAAAACAAGATTTCTGGCTTGTTTTCACCAGATAAGAAGCTTTCTTTCTCTGGTGCTAAAGCGGCTTTTTGGTGTCTTTTCCTGTATAGTCTTTCAGTAATGGCCGCCGCCCACTCCATTCAGTCTGCTGACTCACCACCCTTTCCACCCTCAGCTCCACTCCACTCTGTCTTCTCCAGCCTTCTCGTCACCTCTCCAGATCCCTGCAAGCCTCTGGGTAAAGAGCTCTCCTTATTTCTGTCGTCTGTTTAGCCCGCCTAAACTACTCCCCCACTCCAAACTCCAGTAACACTTCTTGGGTTGTTTGTGTTGTTTAGGGAGTGCGGAGAAGCCCCTCAAAACCTCTGCCACAATGCTGGTTCTGCAGCTTAATTTCTGTTGTGAGGGATGACCCCCTTTTAGCATTCCATTTGCAACTTCTTAATTTTGTCTGTTTGTTAGTTTCCCCCCTTTTTGTTTCCGATGTATTGTTGGGCTTATCACTGTATATATATATTGGGGGGGGGGAAACGCTCCTTGAGTTTGTGTCAATATCTTACTGGAGAGTCCAGCGCTAGCTCATGGGGTTTGGAGGCGAAGAAGGAGTTTGAATTTGATATTCCGCTTTATCACTACCCGAAGGAGTCTCAAAGCGGCTCACATTCTCCTTTCCCTTCCTCCCCCACAACAAACACTCTGTGAGGTGAGTGGGGCTGAGAGACTTCAAGAAGTGTGACTGGCCCAAGGTCACCCAGCAGCTGCATGTGGAGGAGCGGAGAAGCGAACCCGGTTCACCAGATTATGAGTCCACTGCTCTTAACCACTACACCACACTGGCGAATGCACCAGAGGGCGGTCTCGCTCCTTTGTGCTGAGATTCTCCCCTAAATTCCTTCTTTTTAAGGTGACTTTAAGTCCAATTCTAGTGTGAGGAAACCCCTTTTTGCGCCACTGAGCCTCTGCTCCACCTGCGTAGGAGCAACTTATGCCTCCTGTTGCTCCTGTTTAGCCTCTTCATGTGCTGAGTCTATCTCAACCAACTCTGAGCTCAAACTCCGACCTGACGCTGAGTGCGCTGTTCCGGAAGCCTCTGACCCCTTGCTTCTTTCAGAGACTTGCATAGTCTACGAAGACTTTCAGAGACTTACAAGATTTATGTTGATTTGGTTCTCTGTTTTCAAGAGAATCCATCAAGAGTGCATATTTTGTGACTTACAGAGATTTGTAAGATTTCTGTTTATTTGGTTTTGCAGAGAGTGCATATTTCATATATTTCATACTATTCAATGTTCTGTATAGATTATATAAAGAGTTTATATTGACATCGCATTGTTGTACTTGCCTTGGATATTACTGATAATTGTTTGCAACACAGGGGCTTAATTGTTTGGTTACTCCATCCCAAAGAGGCAGACTATAGTCCTCGCTGTTTAAAGCTTATAATAAAAGGAATAGCAGAAAACTTCAAAGGACCAGATATGTCAACGTTCCTCATCGCTTGGTTCCAGAACATCCTACCAGGCATTACAAGAATACAAGTCAGCTTTTTGAGAAGGACTTCTGCAGTGACCTAACAACTCACTGCCTAAAGACATGATTAAATTTATGCAGAAAAGGGCAATCAAAATGATCAAAGGGATTGAAGAACGGTTGCAGAATTTGGGACTTTTTGATTTTGAGGAAAAGGTGAGTAAGAGGAAGCAATGTTGAAGTTTTTTAAAATTATGTATGGCATGGAGAAGGCTGGATAAAGAAGTCCCCTCCCCTCTCCTAACAAGATAATTTATTCTAAGCTTTACAGTACAGTGGTACCTCAGGTTACATACACTCCAGGTTACAGACTCTGCTAACCCAGAAATAGTGCTTCAGGTTAAGAACAGAAATTGTGCTCCGGCGGCGCGGCGGCAGCAGGAGGCCCCATTAGCTAAAGTGGTGCTTCAGGTTAAGAACAGTTTCAGGTTAAGAACGGACCTCCGGAACGAATTAAGTACTTAACCTGAGGTACCACTGTACAGAAGTTCCATCTTTACAAGCCACAGATTTTAATCTGCAATATATGCAGCCTATTGATAATGATCAAATACAAGTTCTAAATCAGGCGACTGATGAGGAACTCTTACAAGGTGTGAAAAGAAGTGAAACCATATTGCCATTAATTGCTGAAAGAGTACCTGCTGTTTCAGCAGACTAGAAACAATTACTTGAAATTAAGAGCATTCCTAACAATGAAAGCTCCACAACAAATTCATAGGTGTGTCCCCCCCCATTTGTTTTTCTCCAAAAACATAAAATAATAGGAAGCTAAAGCATATTGACCTCATGTAATCTAAAAGGACCAAATTCATTTATAAAGAGAAAAAATTGCAAGGCTACTTTGAAAAGGCATCAGCGATACTCCTACATGAAACACACTTAAAGAAGGTTGACAAGTGTTTGTTAGAAGGTTTAAAAGTGGGAGAAACATTTTCAGCATGTTCAGATACAAGGTGGGGGGGAAGGGTTTGAAATCCACACAAAAGCAGCAAACACGATGGAACTGCAAATGGGTTTGCTGCATCAGTGAACATGGATCTACAGATCTTCATATAAGCCATGTAGAAGCATTTTGTCATTTAAAGGAGGGATTTCCCCTTTAAAATTAAAAACACATTTTAGGGCATTTTTTAAAATGTTGAACAGCAACAAATTAAAATTAAAAATGTCTTGAAAACAGGAAAGCCATGTTGTTTTATTTTGTGGTAAATATTTCCATCCCAACAAAGAACTATTTTGAAGATGTGCGTTTTTAGGTTAGAGGTGAGGAACATCTGTAAAACTGTGGAAGACTGGACCTTCTCTGTTTTACTCCCATACCCTATATTGCCTAAGGCTGCAAATTTACTTCGGCATTCTAACACTTCAGGTGTTTTGTTTTATGGAACCCACTTTAACTGAACTTATGGTGCTCTGTTTGAAATAGTTCTTATTTTTCCTCAGTGTAACATCCATCTCTTTTTACACCAATTTTATACACAAATGAGAAAAGCCCAGCATTACCCTGTACAGTATTAGGTCTAACCATCCATCATTTGTTTGAAAGGGAGGGGAAGTAAATTTTATTTTACCCATGCAGGTACACACAAACTTTCCAACTTTTACCAACTAGTTGCATTGAAATATTTTGCTTTTAAAAGGGGTGTGGACCAGAAGAAGCTAGTTTCAACTGTCTCACTGTCCACTTCAGCTGTTGGAAAGAGCTACCAAATGCCACCCCCCTGACT
The DNA here is from genome assembly GCF_951804945.1 of Podarcis cretensis. NCBI lineage: Eukaryota > Metazoa > Chordata > Lepidosauria > Squamata > Lacertidae > Podarcis > Podarcis cretensis. Next base: position 112,341,875 of record NC_137170.1, on the reverse strand, counting down.
CCAAGAAGTCCCCCCTTCATTCCCATCTCTTATTAGGTGTCAACTCCCCGCATAAACAAAATTTCCCACGAAGGGGCCAAGCAGCCACAAATTTCAGTGCCAGGGCCATGACACCCACGGTTATGGGGGCGAAGCTGGCACTCCCACTGCCATGGGCAAAATGGGGGGGGGGAGTAGGGGGCAGCTGCCCCGCCCCCCCCCACTGATTCAAGCAAATAAAAAATACTTAACTAAAAAAAAAGAAATAAATTGCAGAAAGATTTTGACAGGTTTTTTTCTGAGCACTTGGGGGTCAAAAGAAAGTAATCCTGAGCAACTATTGTTGCAACCTTTCATTCCCATCACAGAGCCAGACAGAGGATGAAAGCAGGTGAGTCTCCTGCCCCCTCTAACAAACCCTGGCTACGCCCATGCAGCCTGCTTTGCTCCCTCCTTTGGTAATAATTCTCCGCCCTAGCCGTCGAGGCACGACGGCGCCCTGGACGTCCTAACACGCTACCCCTCCCTGTTTGCTGCTGGATCCCTAGAGACCATCATGAGCCGAAGGGGTTCCTTTGGGATTCCTCCCAGAGGCTAGCGTTTGCTTTTTGTCGCCTTCCCTGCCTCTGCCTCGCTCCCTCCCCGTCGCACAATGCAACCTCTGCCCACCCTGCCGCCTGCCCGCCCGCCCGCGCGCGCGCCCCTTCGGAAGTCTGCAGCTGCTGCCGCAGCCGCTGCTTTTATGCTGCGCGCTGAGATTGCCGGCTGCTCTCCCCGGAAGAGCTTCGCTCCGCCGCGGCGGCCAACGCCCAGTTAAAGGGGCGGAAGGGCGGGCGCGTGTTGTCTCTTCCCTGCGCTTGGTGCGTGCCTTCCGTTCCGTTCCCCTCCCAGCCATTAGCTTTCCCTTGAAAGCCCCGGGGAATCGACAGGGCTTTTAGAACAGATTGCTGCTTCTGCCTTCGACGAGCTGCAGGGCGGACTGGCTCTTTTCCAGGGTTTAACCCTTCGCGAGCTTTCCCCGCCAGGTTTCCCTTTTGGCATAGATCAGCTTCAACGCCAGACGCGTGGGCAGCAGGGGCGCATGGCATTCATTCTGCTAATGAATCCGTAAAATCCTTCGCCTCCCCACCCGGCCAGGTCTCAATATTTTGAGAGGCGGATGGAGTACATAGAGGGGCAAGACACTGCTCCTGCACCTGTAATAGCTATGTGGTTGAGGGAACCCCAGGCGGTGTAGCTTGCATTGATTTCTTTTTTGAAGTTTTTTCTATGCTGTTCTTTGTCAAAAGGGTGCAGGAAGGTGCACAACATTGGTAGCACAATTCGGTCCTGTATACCTGAAGAAGCGTCTCCACCCCCATCATCCAGCCCGGACACTGAGGTCCAGCTCCTAGGGCCTTCTGGCGGTTCCCTCGCTGCAAGAAGTGAGGTTACAGGGAACCAGGCAGAGGGCCTTCTCGGTAGTGGCACCTGCCCTGTGGAATGCCCTCCCAGCAGATGTCAAGGCAATAAACAACTATTTTACTTTTAAAAGGCAACTGAAGATGGCCCTGTTTAGGGAAGTTTTTAATGTCTGATGCTGTATTGTTTTTTAATATTTGGTTGGAAGCCGCCCAGAGTGGCTGGAGCAACCCAGCCAGATGGGCGGGGTATAAATAATAAATTATATTATTATTATTATTATTATTATTATTAAACATAATGCAAATAGATAACATACAATACAAAATGAAAAAAGACAGCTGTAACATAAATACATTTCATGATAATAAACAATGCAAAAGAGTACATAATAAACAGCTGTGGCAAATGATTCGCAATGTCAATCCAGCAGAGGGATCGCTCTGTTCTCTTTCCCATCCCAGTGAAATATGGAAATGTGTGTCCCTTGCCCCACCCTCCAAATCACAGTGCATACTACCCAAGCTCAGCCTGATTATTTTAGCACCCCAGACAGAAAACCTCCAAAACATTCTAGTAGTGTTTCTATCCCAAACAATTAACAATTTGCTGCCCTTTTATGACACGCTCAAGTGAGATGCCACCTCACTCTGCCCAATAGAAGGACAAGCCTCGCAAAGTTTTGCTGTTGCCCTGCAAGCACTTCTGCAGGTGTGCTGTGCCTTTAACATGGTCTGAAATTCATCAAGTAAAACATTTCCCAGCACAGAAATTGAAGAGGGCTGGGGGAATGGAATCACCTGCTGACTTTCTTTCTGCCATGCCATTGTGTGTATATTTGTTTACAAGGAGTGGTTGCCAATTCCTCTTTTTTTTCCATGGGTCCCATGCCTAATACCTTCACAATAGTCCTTTCTCTCTTCCTCCCCCCCAAACAAAAGGCCATAGTTGAATCATCTATTGCTCCATCTTTTCCATGCTCAGAAAATGTTGGATTTCTGCTCTTTTGTGCAGGAGGCACAGGAGCCCTGCCAGAGAAGGAGTTGTTATCCCTACCTAAAATACACATACACAAATGAGATGAAGAAATTCAGCAGGTGGTGATTATCCTATTGCTTTTATGTCCATGCTAGAGAAAGTTGAAGTTCTAGAGTGTAATTTGCTCAGGAACCCTGCCAAGAACAAGATGGCAAATCTACACTTTGGTATGATACGCATGGTTTAAGACTCTCATTCCTCTACCTCCCCCCCCCCCAAAAAAAAACACAACCCAGGCATCTTCTTATAGGCGAAGAGCAGGCAGAAATTCATTTAGCACAGAATTACCCTTCACAACTCTGCTTCAGGGAGAAACATATTGTGTGCATTAACTATTACAACCACAGTTCTCTCTTAAGAATTCCATGGTAGCACTACAGTGGTACCTCAGGTTAAGAACTTAATTCGTTCTGGAGGTCCATTCTTAACCTGAAACTGTTCTTAACCTGAAGCACCACTTTAGCTAATGGGGCCTCCCGCTGCTGCCGTGCGATTTCTGTTCTTATCCTGAAGTAAAGTTCTTAACCTGAGGTACTACTTCTGGGTTAGCAGAGCCTGTAACTTGAAGTGTTTGTAACCTGAGGTACCACTGTATTTGGCTTCCATGACACTGGCAACCAAATTTGTAGCACACAGTTTGGTAAGCTTCTAGGCTTCATTTGCTTAGAGGCAAACTACATTAGAGCTGCAAGTGGTTCAGCCAACATTTATATTTCTAGTTGAAAACAGCCAGGGGGAGAGGCTGAACACTGGGCCATGGCACTGTTTAACTCATGCCCCATCTGCACCACACATTTAAAGCAGTATCATACCACTTCACAGAGCCATGGCTTCCCACAAAGAGTCAAAACACTGGAGAGTTAGAAGTCATCCAATCCAATTCAGGAATCTCGGCTAAAGAATCCATGGCAGATGGCTATCCAACCTCTGTTTAAAAATCTCTAGGGATCCTGTGTAGTTTGTTAAGGGTGCTAAGAGCTGTTAGGTGACCCTTATTCCCATCACAGAACTACGATTCCCAGAGGGATTTGTAGTGCAGTTAGGGGAATAGAGGTCTCCTAACAACTCCTAGCACTTTTAACAAACTACTGTTCCCAGAATTCTTTAGGGAGGCTATGACCGTTTAAAATGGTGTGATACTACTTTGAAAGTTTAGTGTAGCTGGGGCCTTATCAGTGTTACCACTAGAGATGGGGAAGAAGTCCAAAGTTCCACTCATCAGAATGAACCCCAACTCAACAGGGGTGGCTTTCAACATATTTGAGAGAAGTCATGTGCATTTCTTTTTAAAAAGCCCCTCCTCAAAGACCCTTAAGTTCAGAGTCTAAACTTACCACTGATTAACCCCAACACACACACAAACATACACACACAATTCCTTGATCAAAATCCTATTCCCAGAACTAGTATTGGCATTGTTTGGGAATGCTCTGATCCAATTTGGGGGCATCTGCAGTGCTGAACTCAAATCATGGAGTTGAAAGGGACTCTGAGGATCATCTAGTCCAATCCACTGCAATACAGGAATGCGCAGCTATCCCATAGGGGGATCGATCCTGCAACCTTGGTGTTACCAGCACCATGCTCTAATCCAGTGGTTCCCAATTAAGGGTCTGGGGAATCTTGGGGTTCCGTGGAACACACTCAAGGGGTCCATGGCCTCATCCTTTGCTTACTCCCAACTAATTTTTTTGTCATTTTGCATAGTAATATCACAAATTTCACAGTCCGTTTTTTGGTATACCTAAAATCCTTCGCTTATTTGAACACATTTTGTTCAAAAAAATTGCTTTGCAGAGCTAACTACCATAGAGTTATATATTTTTTTTCAAAAGTAGGGGGTCCATTACTTGGCTTTTGAAAATAAGGGGTCATCAGTAATTAGCTAATTGGGAACCACTGCTCTAATCAACTGAGCTATCCAGTCCTCAGTGTTTATATAAGATCTGATTATGGCTATCCCATGCCTTGACTAGTATGGCCCTTAAAGCAATCTAGCCGCTGTCTAGACGTCTTGCCCTGTCTAGGTGTCTAGTCCCATCTAGATGTCTAGCTCCCATCTACATGCCATCTAGACATCTAGCTGCTGTCTAAATGTCTAGCCCCCATCTAGATGCCATCTCGTCTTTTAGATGTCTAGCCGCCATTTCTCCATCATCATCTAGCTGGGCCAGCCCTGCTCATCTCGAACAAGGTTGGGTTTTGTGGTGTCCCTATGCCCCCCCCCACTTGAGGGTCAATTACTCAGTTTGCAGGGCATTGCAGAAAGCAAGGATATGGAATTTTGGGGTCATACGTTAATGAAGTTCTGGACATCCTATGGCATGGATTTTCTCCTTTCTGGGAAGTCTCCCACCCCACCCCACCCTCAGCATCCATTTGGGCCGAAACAGGCTTATCATAATTTTTTTTAAAAAATTGTTCAGTAGCACCTTAAAGACCAACTAAGTTTTTTCTGGGTACAGTGGTACCTCTGGATGCGAACGGGATCCGTTCCAGAGCCCCGTTCGCATCCAGAAGCGAACGGAACCCGCGTACGCAGGTTGTGATTTGCCACTTCTATGCATGCACATGACGTCATTTTGACCATCTGCACATGCGCGAGCAGCGAAACCCGGAAGTAACGCACTCGGTTACTTCCGGGTTGCCACAGCGCACGACCCGAAAATACTTATCCCGAAGCTACTTCATCCCGAGGTATGCCTATATAAGCTTTCGTGTGCATGTCCACTTCTTCAGATATACTGAAACAGAAGACACACTGATTTCTGTTTCAGTGTATCTGAAGAAGTGGACATGCACACGAAAGCTTATACCCATTACAAACTTAGTTGGTCTCTAAGGTGCTACTGGACAATTATTTAATTTTTTAAAATTTATTTCGACTGTGTCAGACCAACACTGCTACCTACCTGAATCTAGAATCATGCAAGGCTTATCATGACATTCTTTTTTCAATTTAGCTTTTATTCAAGATTTTCTTTGTGATACAAAAACAGAAAAACAAGGAAAAGTACATATAGCGTCTTCACTTTCCATTCATAGCCTTTCCCCCCAATATCCGTTTGCATTCAGCAAACGAGACACTATTCGGTATGGGGGGGGTGGAGGGATGCTGATCTTTTTATTCTATTGCATAGAGTCTGGGCAGGGCAGGGGTGACAACTTGAATAAAATATAGGCGGGGGCGATAAGCCCCACCCTGCACAATCGAGGCACGCACACACGATTTGAATGGCCATACCTATCAACGGGGAGGGGGCGGCGGCCCCTCAACTATTTTGGGAGTTGTCAAGGTTTTTGTGCGCTCCTTTATTTGGCTCCGCTCCTTCTCAAGCGGCGGCAACCCACTCGCTTTCGCCACAGGTTGCCGAGTGTGTTCCAGCTGCCTTGGTGGCTTTCAACAGGCGTCTCTGGTCTTTGCCTCTCTCCGGAGCCCGATCCCAGATCTTTAATGGTGATCTGCTTGGGCGACACAGCCCTTTCCTTCCTTCACCCCCCACCCCCCAAAGCGGATTGCTCACCCCCCCTCCCTGGCCAAGCCTCCCCTCCACAGACGATGCTCTTCCTCTCCATCTCGACGCGCGGGAGACAGGGCGCCCCGAGCGCAAAGCGCCAACTTCTCTCCGGCTCCCTCCTTCCCTTCCTCCGCCTCGCCGAGCCGCGCCCTGTTGCCCGCCCCCCTCCGGCAAGCCCTCCAGCGCCTGGGGCTGATCGGGTCCCCCGAGCCCGGGTGGGGCCGGCCTCGCTCAGCTCACGTGGGCGGAGAGGGGGGGGGGCAGCGCTGGCGCCGCTGTTGCTGCCGCCGGTGGAGGGAAGGCAGGCGCTGAAGTGTTTCTGGAGAGGGTTTCTCCAGGCGCGACGACGCTTTCCCCTTCGCTCTTGAAGGAGTACCTGGAGAGAGAAGGAAGAGGGAGAGAGAAGTGGCCCAAAGGACGGGAAGAAACTCCGACAGGGAGCCTGTGGCGAGCGGGGCGGGGGGACCAAACCACGGAGAGCGCCAGCTGGGGGGGGGGGCGACTTCACTTGTAGCTGGGCGCCGAACTCCACCTTCGGGGCATGGGAGCAAGTAAGTGCTGGTCTCTCTCTCACCCCCCCTCCCCACTTTCCCTTCTCTTCGTGGCGCGGACTGGGCTAGCTTTGCGCGCGCTCAGCTGCCACTTGCGCGTCGGGAGAAGTCGCCCCACAGCCGTCTGTCGCGCGGCGGAGGCGACAGCAGCAAAGTACCACTCCACCCCCCCCCCAAAAAAAAATATCGGGCTGTTGCTGCTTTGGAACGAATGGGAGAAGCTGGGCAGGTGAAGCTGGAGCCGCGCCTTCTTGGAACACAAAATCAGCCCGGCTTGCTTCTCCCCCTCCCTCTTTCCTTAGTCCCTGAGTCGCCCCAGTGCTTCTTATTGGTTTGGAGCAGCTAAAAGCCACTCGCTTCGATTGTGTTGTGTTTTAAAAGAACTTTTCTGGCTGGGAAAAGTGTTAATCCCCCCCCCCCCAATCTGCGTTGGAGAGAGTCAGCCTTAGGGATAGGTGAAGCGCCTCTACCCTTTCCTCCATCCTTTCTTCCTCGCTGGTTGCTAAGCACTAGTGACCATATTTCCTGGATGACCTCTGGTGACACAAGTCCAGAATGGCAGCAACGAACGGGGAGAAAAGGGGGGAGGCAGGGCTTGGGGGTCCCTCCACCTTCCCCATCTCCCCCCACCTGCCTTGCCAATAAGTTGTGTTTACTGCTTTCTTTTAAATTTTGGAGCAGGTTTGTTGTTTACGTTTCTGGTAATACACACACACACACACACACACTTTTATTCCAGGTGAAACATGCACTAAGAGTTGTATCCACCTAAGTCCTGCTCAGAGTACATCCATCTAAACTGATGGGCTTAAGTTAGTCAATTCCATTAGTTTCAGTGGGTCTACTCAGATTAGGTCTTGGTGGCATACACTCCTAAAATACCTAGTTTTTTAAAAATATCCTGAACAGCCATGCCTAACAATGTATTTCTTTCTCCCTCCCCACTTCATTTGCATAAAAACCAGCCTGAAAAAGCATTGTGCTGAACTTAGTAGTGCATACTTGTGGTGTATTGATTATTTTTAATTAATAGGAAGTTGAAAGCTTACTTAGTACTTAGTGACATTTTAGTTGGTTCCAATACAGGCAGGATAGTCAATGATAGGGTTGGTTGATTGGTTGGTTTCCTAGAGCATCAACACATGTGACATACATTTGTTTGTTTGTTTGTTTGTTTGTTTGCTTGCTTGCTTGCTTGCTTGTTGGACAGGTGCTTTTTGAAAAGTTGGTGTTGGCAGTGTTATAATCTATAGTTGAAGTGATTTAGCTTTGCATAGATATTTATTATTAATGTATGCTACCTAGTAACAAAGTTCTCTGAGCAGCTGACAAATAACACTAAAAACATAAAAAAGACAACAATGCTTAGTCTCTCTCTTTCTCTGTGTGTGTAGAGTTCAGTGTCTACTCATACCATAGAATGTTTGTACAGGAGCCTATGCATATAGCAGTGTGCAGGTGGTGCAGTTGGTGCCAACGTGTGCAGGCCTTTGTGCACACAGTCTATAGGTCACTTAGCGGGGACAGGGATTCGCTATGATGATAGCGGTTTCCCTTTCACACATAGAGACAGATAAATGTGCAGGGCTTTTGTGCCCATAATACCATATGTCGTAGCATAATTTTTAATCAATATAAAATATATAATATAATATATATTATATTATAATATCATATAATATCATTATCATATCATATCATATCATATCAATGGCTACTTATAGTGATGGCTGAGCACTTCTTCGGGCTCAGAGGTTGCATATCTTGGAAAACCAGTTGCTGGTGAACGTGAGCAGGAGAGAGTGATATTGTTCTCATGTCCTGCTTTGTGAGCTTCCTGTAAGCGTCTGGTTGGCTTCTGTGAGAAAGAGATGCAGGACTAGATATGCTTTCGGTTCGCAGGCTTGCAAACATGTCCTTATATCACACAGCTTCTCAAGCTTTTATCAGGGCACAGTATATTTATTTTCATGGTTAGTTTCTCGTGCTTGGGAATGGCTTTAGTTCAACCCCCAAGCCATGCAAAATGGAATATTTACACCAAAAAAATGAAACAGTTTATTTCTAATGAGAGGTAATGGAACTAAGGCCTTATTCCTATGTACATGTACTTCTTGGCCCTATTGGACACAGTAACATACACTTCCTTTTCAAATATGTATGCCTGGGCTTGAGCCAAAAGCTAGTTCAACTACGGAAAAGTTACACGGTTTTAATGGCAGATCACTCATTCTGTTCTATCCCAACAGGATCAAACAGCTGAGAGTTGTTGGAGACTGTTGTTATACATTGTTGTGATTTATGTGGAAATTGAAATGTTTTCCTTATTGTTTATGACTGCTTTTGTAACATTTGCAGTTACGTATATTTTTTTCATGTTGTAAGCCTCATAACTGTGGAAAGGTGGCATACAGATAAAAATAATGTATACTTGTATATTCTTCATAGCCAATGAAAGTAATCACAAGCCTTCAATGCAATCCTAAAGGAGTCTACTCAAATGTAAGTAAGAGATTAGGTACTTGCTGGTTACTAGTAAGTGTGCTTGACACATAAATTCTGCCTTCCCACTTTCACAGCTAGTGGGAAGCGTGGCATGTTTCCGTTTTGACAAGAAGGATTAGGGTGAACAGTATTGAATCCATAGCAAGAGTCTTCAAATTATCATTCAGCAATGGTTAACATTAAGTCAGGGGCTCCATGCAACAAAAAGCTTCTTCCAACTACCGTGAACATAGAACAGTAAATTTTGGCTTGCTCTTAGTTATTTATGAATATGCAAAAATAATTTGTCAGAATACAGTATCATTGAGGCTTACTTCCAAGTAGATGTGCATAAGATAGTAGTAACCTTTGAAGTTTTCCAGTCTCTAAACCGTATTCCTCCCACTTGGGTATTCAGCTATTGTTATCTAGTGTTTCATCCCCCTAAATAAGATTTCGACTTCGCTTTCCACTGGAGGAGAACAGCTTTGAATTGTTTGGAGTTGATAAAGCATCTTCTGAGAGGTTTAGATGCCATTATAATAATATGTGTATAGTCCTGGAGAGGAGTCACACTTTCTGAAAATGCCTAGCTGCTTATTCTCCAACATTTCTGGAGTATCGTGCATTTTGTTAGACTGACACCACACACATTTATCAACTCTGCTGAATGCTTGCTTGCAGAACGTGCTCAGTTTCTTTTTACTTGCAAGTGTTCCTATTTGCACTGCTAGCGTAGCAGCAGGTGTGCCTTTGTTCAGCATTTTCTACTGGTTGGCATTACTATTTATTTTGTAAAAAATACGTGCTTTTTATTAACCATTCGTATTTATGAATACTGTGCTTATTCACATACTTAAGAGTATTTACCAAGATGTTCCATAAAGCCAGGGGCATACAACCTGTAGCCTTCCAGATGTTACTGGACTGCAACTCCCATCATCCCTGACTATTGACTGTGCTAGCTGGAGCTGATGGCAGTTGGAGTCTAACAACATCTGGAGGGCCACAGGTTCCCCATCCGTGTAGAAATGACATGCATGGGGGTTCAGAAACCTTGTTGGGTTGCTTACCCAGAGAATAGCCATTTGTCCAACTCTCAATTCTTCTATGGTGTGTGTGTTGTTAAAAATATAGACGTAACAACCTTGTGATTTACAAGCATGACAAGGCCCATTTTCTGATGCCTACGAAGCACAAGAGATGCATCCTGGAGATAACTGAATGTGCTCTAATCTGGACAGGGTTTGAGTCACAAGAATATGATTCATGAGCAAACTTTTTACAGAGCTGGAGCACATTTCTTCCTAATTTAAATAATTATTTTAAACAAACCTCATTTTTTAAGAACTCTTCTGGATATAAATTTTCCTAAGTTAAATATTGCTTTGAAATAGAATGTGGTTATTGTAAGGATGTTTAAATTGTAGGAATTTGGAGGGTGAGGGGGATGGGGAGACTCCGGGCACAGTTGCGTAGTCGAGCCTTCTCTAACTTGCAGCAGAGTGTATCTTTATGAAAAAAGTGAAGACTGAGAGCTTTGGGTTTTGCTGTACTGCAGAAGACCCTTAGACTATTTTTATTCGACTGCAGCATAAAAGTCTGCAGCAGCATAATTAATCATATGAATTTGCTCTCTGAGCCTGTGCACAAGGGTGTCCCCTTTCTCAACAATTTGTCACTGAAAAAGACTTCATAAGTCAAAATGCATCTGGTGTATCTGTTTAGGGAAGTTTTTAATGTTTGAAGTTTTATTCTGCTTTTAGTGTTCTGTTGGAAGCTGCCCAGAGTGGCTGGGAAAATCTAGCCAGATGGGCGGAGTATAAATAATAAAAAAAAATTATTTATTTATTTATTTAGAAACACCTCTATTGTGGTGTTCATCTTCAAATCTTCATCTTCAGCATATCAATGATTTGGGCAACCAAGTCATTGTATTACATTGCTGTGATGCAGTTAGCATTTGAAGAATGTATCCAGTCATCCCAGCTAGAAGTTGCAGAATACACTGAGGTATACAGTGGGCTGGATTCAACTGACCTGGTGCTCTAGTGGAAACCAGCTCCAAAACTCCTGCTGGTACAATAGGGCTTTCACCCCTCTCCTCTCCTGTGCATCTCCCCAAATCTACTCTGGAAGGTTAGGAGAACCTCTGGAACAACACCATGGGGGGGGGGGGGGGGAGAGATCATGCCATATGGCAAGCAGAAATTAATGATTGTGCTGATGTAATGTTGAATTCCTTCTAGTGTCTGCATTTCATTGTTGTGAAGCCATAGATTTGCAGGTTTGATCTCCATATGGGATAGCTGCATATGCCTGCACTGCAGGGGGTTGGACTAGATGATTCTCCAGGACCCTTCCAACCCCACGATTCTGATTCTAATATTAGGTAAAGGTAAAGGTACCCCTGCCCGTACGGGCCAGTCTTGACAGACTCTGGGGTTGTGCGCCCATCTCACTTAAGAGGCCAGGGGCCAGCGCTGTCCGGAGACACTTCCGGGTCACGTGGCCAGCGTGACATCGCTGCTCTGGCGAGCCAGAGTCGCACACGGAAACGCCGTTTACCTTCCCGCTGGTAAGCGGTCCCTATTTATCTACTTGCACCCGGAGGTGCTTTCGAACTGCTAGGTTTGCAGGCGCTGGGACCGAGCAGCGGGAGCGCACCCCGCCGCAGGGATTCGAACCGCCGACCTTTCGATCGGCAAGCCCTAGGCGCTGAGGCTTTAACCCACAGCTTGGTTGTTAATGTACATACTGTGGACCACAGGCCGCAGAGTAATTCTTCATAAAGTTTTTATATCCTTTCATATATGTGTTTCTGCAGCCTGGAGGTGGGCAAATGTCCCCATCTTCAAAAAGGGGGAGGGAGAAGGCCCAAGTACCACTCAGTGAGCTTGATATCAGTACCAGGAAAGGTCCTAGAACAGATAATTAAACACTCAGCTCTTAGAAATGGATGTTGTGATTGCTAAGACCCAACATGGGGGTTTCTCAAAAACAAGTCATTCCAGACTTCCTTCTCTCTCTCTCTCTCTCTCTTTCTGAGTTACAAGCTTTGTAGATAATGTAAATACTGTGGATGTAGTATATCTTGATTTCTGGAAGGGTTTTGACCAAGTCCCCCATGGTATGCTTGTGGAGAATCTGGTAAAATATGGAGTGGGCAAGAGAACTGTTAGGTGGATTTGTGCTGCAGGGTTCTGTCCTGGGACTGTAGATGAAGGTGTTGAAGGTATGCTCATCCAATTTATATAGAAGATACCAAAATGGCCACAGAAGACAGAATTGAAGTTCAGTGTGATCTTAGCAGATCGGAGAATTAAGCCCAAACCAACACAATGACTTTTAACAGGGACAAATGTAAGCTTCTGCACTTAAGCAGAAAGAACCAGCTGCACAAATGTTAGCTGGGGGACCACCGGCTTGCTAGCAGTACATGTGAAAAGGATCTAGGGTTCTTAGTAGACCACAAGCTTAACATGAGTCAGCAGTGTGATGCAGCTGCAGCAAAAAAAGCTAATGCTATTCTAGGTTGCATCAACAGAGGTATAGTGTCCCAAGCAGGGAAATGCAAATCATGCTCTATCCTGCCTTGGTCAGACCCACCTGTGTCTGGGTACAACAGTTTAAGAAGGATGATGACAAGTTGCAATTCTCAGAGGAGGGCATTCATGATGATAAAGAATCTGGAAACTCTGCCTTGTGAGGAATGGTTGAAGGAATTGGGTATGTTTAACCTGGAAAAGAGAAGACTGAGAGGCGATATAGCAGCCATCTTCAAAATAAGTGCTGTCACATGGAGGATGGAGCAAGCTTGTTTTCTCCTGTTTCAGATGGTAGGACCCAAACCAATGGATTCAAGTTACAAGAAAAGAGATTCCTACTAAATGTCAGGAAGAACTTTCTGACAGTAAGAGCTGTTCAGTAGTGGAACAGACTCCCACAAGAGGTGTGGGACTCTCCTTCCTTGGAGTTTTTAAAGCAGAGGTTGGTTGACTGTCATGTATGATCTAACCATAAGGGGTACGCAGTAGGAGGACTTGCATATTCTTGGAGGACTTATATTGAAGTGTCTTTATATTATAATGTAGCCAAGATGCAATTGAATAATAAAGCATAAAAGTTGACCGTAACAATGTTGTTTTATTCTAGCCCATTCACCATAATTGGTCTGACAGTTCATAGCATTTCTACCATCAGATGTTAAATGTCGTAATATTTGGATGAAATGATATTAGTGTAGCACTATTTTTAAAGTTCTTACAATAGTGTGTTGTTTTTAAGTAGCAAGTGGGCTTTAAAAATCCTAAAACGTTTTTTCAAAGACCGTTCAAGCTTTGTGACTGAAGAAAAATCATAAAATGTTTGGTTTTGCTCCTCTGTCTCTTAGTGGCTTCCTTTCTTTTCAATACTCCGATTTTCTTAAAATGCTTCTCAACCATTTCTCCTTTTCTACCTTCTGTTGCATCACACTGTAGCTGGGCACCATGCTCACAATAAGAGAATTTTCACTGTGCTTTCCATAAACAGGCACAACATTTTTATTCAGCTTGGTTGTGTATCAGACACAGAGGTATTTAACCTCAGGACTGATACATGATGTAACCATGGCTTTCACTGCTGGAACTGCTGAGTCACATGCAGATACATAGTACTGTTTGCAAATAACTTTGCTTCCATTTATTGAAATATAGCTAGCAATCATCCACATGGTGCATTGGTTATTAAGCATTGAAGCATTTGATTTGCATTTTGGTTAGCAAACAATGAACTATGCTGTTTTATGACTGAGAACATTTCAGCTATTGTCAATAGGAGGGAGAGATAGCAATAATATTTGTGTGTGTGTGTGAGAGAGAGAGAGAGAGAGAGAGAGAGAGAGAGTTCTTGTGGGTACTTTGGTTCTCAGCCTTGAGAGTTTCTAGGATGAGAACAGTTTGCTGGAACTCTACAGTGATTACCATCTTGCCATGGTATCTAGAAGCACATATTCACCAATTATATCTATTATTTTGGATATGTACTGGTGGTGCTATCAAGCCTACCAAGATTAGCATTTAGAAAGCACTGTATGGGGTTTACCTTTGAAAGTTATAAAACTGCATCTGATAGAGGGCACAGAATTGCCTCACACACCAGGAACCATAGTATCATAGAATTGTAGAATTTGAAGGGACCATGAGAGCCATCTAGTCCAAACCCCTGCAATGCAGTCTTTTGCCCAACGTGGGGCTTGGATCCATGACCCTGAGATTAAGAATCTCATGCTTTACCGACTGAGCTATCCCAGGTCACAAGAAAATATGTAGCTGGGAACACCAGCCATTGCTGGTACAATCCTTGTACGTTGGTGTACATGCCTTTCAAAACATGTGTTTGTTGCTGTTACACATTTCTGGTTTTAGTGACAACTCCCACCAGGCACAGCAAGCATGGGCAATGGTCAGAGACAGAGTTGTCATTCAGCAATATTTGGAGAGCCAACGTTTCCCCATACCTGTTGTATATAATACCCAAAAGCTCTGGTTTGTTGAGCAATAGAGAGTTCTTTTCCTACTCTGGAGGCCTATAAATTGCAGGTAAATTTATTGTTGCAACTTGATTCTTCTTGACAATCAAGTCACTGCTCTGTAGGCAGAAAAGAAAGTGTTTCTTCTACACGACAAATATTCTCTAATAAATGATTCCAAAATATTACCTTTTGTGGTCTGGGGCTGCTTGCACCCTGGGTAAAAGAGTGAGTCTCTTTTCCGTCCTTCCTCTCTGCACTTAACAGGGGTTATTTATGAAAAAGTTCACCTGTTGTATTTGCTTATTAGGATGTGGCTCTTGAATACATTCCCAACCTTACTGGGTTTGGATTTCCAGAAACTGGCCCCAAGCAAGCTTGCAGCGTAGCCTAATTCCCTCCCTCCCTCACCCGCATTATGCATTTCCAATAGCAAAAGGGTATAAGAACGATTTGGGAAAGCTTTGCCAATAGCTCTTCCACTGCTCGCTCAAACCAAAGATAACACAAGTTAAGTGAAATAAGGCTTTGGCTTCATAAATATTTAATAAGGAAACATGGGAACTGTGCTTAAAGGCAAGAGTGCTAGTTTGCAAATAAAAACAAAATTCCTTAGCTAATGGCTGTGCAGCCTTCTGTTACCTTTTTATTGCTGTTCTTTGTATGTTTACATGTTAGGACAAGATTAAACCTGGCCACCCAAAAATATTGTGGTGATTAGACAATTCAAGAGCCTTTTTTTAAAAAGAAAAGAGGGGAAAGAAGTGCTATCATTTCCACATGTCAGTTAATATTCTTTCTCCTGACATCATTCCAAAAATATATGTCCTTTGACTACTGGCTCTTGGTTTAATTTAATTTCATCTTTGAAAGGAACAGCTATTATTTAAAGGGCGTATGTCACTGTGCTGATTGTAAGCCATCTCTGCTTGTGTCTTTGTTTTCAAAAGCTCTGTTGCATTGTGGTAAGTGCTTCCCTCTCCAACAGTTGAGTTGAAATCAAAGAGATATGTATGGCTACAGCATCCCATTAACCTATTAACCCCAACTAGTGAGTTATTTGGTGAGCAGTCTCTTCCTCTGTTCTGTTCAGTATTCTTGAGTCTGTCACTGAGATTTCAATGACAAGAATGGCCTAGGGGGTTAGTTTTCTAAATCTCAAATGATCTGAATATGCATGCTGGTTTTAAGCAATGGTATATATCTATATTAATAGTGTCCAGATTAATTTAGCAGTCTTTGAAAGGATAGGAGTGCAGCAGAGAGAAACATGGGCAGATTGTTTTTATTCTCCTTTGAGATCTTCATAATGTATTTGTCATTATTGTTAGTCCCCTTCCTATGGGTTTTCAAGAGGCCAAATATGTTTGGTCCACAGATGCCTTCACCTTTGTATAACTAGTCACCATCTCAGATAAAAAAAGTATTAAGTAGGTGTAATGTTCTTTCCCCCTTCATTGCAGAACATCTTAATATGCCTCCCTCATTTGCTATGAAATAGCACAGGATGGTGGGAAGGTTAAATGCCTACAGTTATAAGAGAGCAAAAGAGGGCTGAGCAACAGGCACATGATCCTAGTGTCAAGAGGCAGTGGCAGAGGAGAAATCCCAGGGTACTAGGAGTGTGTGTGAAAAAAGTGCCTATGTTGCATTAGTAGGCATACAGGGACTAATCTCTGGGTTCTAGAAGAACTACTCTGCAGTGGGATTAGGCTTGGAGGGGAAGTAGCAACAGAATTATTTCAGAAGGTTTATGCTAGATAAAATCTCAGTAAGCAGGGCCATGGCAAATTGCAACGTTCTCCATTTGGGGGGGAAATTGTGTGTTTTATAATTGCAGTGGCTTTATTTTCCATTGCTGTAACACCTTGCTGCCATCTCTGGGATCTTACAGTGAAGGGCAGGTAAAAAAAAAAATCCTATAAATAAAAAGTCAGTTTCATGAGAATGTAACCCGGCTTGGTAAGAAACACCAAAGATCAGCCAGGCCTTTTCAGGACCATGGAGAGTTCCCAGTTAGCTCTGCTGACTGTTACTTCTCTACTATAGACAGTGGAGAAATGGACAATGACTTGTTCTACAGTTCTTCCTCTGTTTCTGTAGCCCTGGCTTCTGTGGCGCAGGGGGAAGGAAATGCTGTCGAAGGCAGCATGGCCACAGACTCAAGCTAGAAGGGCATGGGAGTTGTATTGAAGGCTCCTGAGTGAAGCAGCCTGCAGCTCTTCATCTGGGTCTCCTTTGGTAGAGCAGGAAGCTGGGTTTGAGGGGTTGTAACATTTTGCTGTTAAACTGAGAGAAGAGAATTGAGTGAAGTTTGACAGCCTAAATTAGCTAGGTGACTCTCACCTTGTCTTGGGACTTCCAGGGTGAGGGTTAGATGCAGGATGTGGTTGGCTTGGTAATATTTTGACTAGAACACAAAAATACTCAAGAATGTCCCCAGCTAGGGATCCAAATAAACCACAAGGATTTATTCCATTATATATTATTGTGAATAATAACTCTTCAGGCCTTCCAAGAAAGTAAGACATAGGATTAAGACAACATGCAGCATAAAAATTATTGCAGTGCTGTAGGTGTAACATCTCATCATGTTCACTTATACTAATGTAGGCATATGTTTCCTATCCATCATTCTGCCACACACAAAACCTTGGATTAGCTATCATTTCAAGACTGGGATTATTTGTAGTGGAGTTGGTTATTCTTGCAACTATTTTTCTTCTTGTTGTTTAGTCATTTAGTCATGTCCGACTAAATGGACATCATGGACCAGAGCACACCAGGCACTTCTGTCTTCCACTGCCTCTCGCAGTTTGGTCAAACTCATGCTGGTAGCTTCGAGAACACTGTCCAACCATCTTGTCCTCTGTCGTCCCCTTCTCCTTGTGCCCTCCATCTTTCCCAACATCAGGGTCTTTTTCAGGGAGTCTTCTCTACTTATGTGCTGGCCAAAGTATTGGAGCCTCAGCTTCAGGATCTGTCCTTCCAGTGAGCACTCAGGGCCGATTTCCTTAAGAATGGATAGGTTTGATCTTCTTGAAGTCCATAGGACTCTCAAGAGTCTCC
Source organism: Podarcis cretensis (assembly GCF_951804945.1). NCBI lineage: Eukaryota > Metazoa > Chordata > Lepidosauria > Squamata > Lacertidae > Podarcis > Podarcis cretensis. The sequence goes on along the minus strand of NC_137170.1, from coordinate 112,324,323 downwards.
TCCAGCACCATAATTCAAAAGCATCAATTCTTTGGCGATCAGCCTTCTTTATGGTACAGCTTTCACTTCCATACATCACTACTGGGAAAACCATAGCTTTAACTATACGGACCTTTGTTGGCAACTATTCTAGCTATCCTTAATTCCACTGAAAACATTTATGGGGCTATTGGAAAAAGATCTGTATTTAGGGAAATGGCCTGATATCTTAGCATTCTTTAATCCCGCTGATCTCTCTTTGCATTGTGGTGTAAAATATATGTCCTAAGGATGCAATCTGAAAGAAGTGTTCACATTTCCATGTGTCTTAGACAGGAGATCTTGCTAACTGAGGAAGTAGATGGGGAGGGAAGCAGATCAGCCTAATGGGTTACCCTGCACTGATTAGTGATTCACTAAATTATTAATTCCTCCTGCATAGCTGAATAATACGTTTTTCCTTCTGCAGATGTTGCTTCACTCTGGATGTGGGAGAAAGATTCTTAGTGGGCCGTTCTGAGATCATAGGGACTTTGCTACAATGTGTGCTGTGTTTGGGGATTGGAGACTTGCAGAACTGAGTGTTCCGTTGTACTATTGAGCTGTAATATAATATATCCTCTCCAACTAATATTTATTTATAAAATGTCAGTGAATTAAAGTGCAAAAGCCAGAGTAACATGATTACCTTAACAATGAGCAAATGTATTCTCCTGGTTCACAGTCAGCCAAACTATGACTTACCAGGACCTTCCAAACATGTGGGTGCCAGAGAGGAACAACTCTTGGCTAGATGACAAGCTAACCCAAACCTTGGCTTAGTTCAGCTTGTTGCAGGAGTTTAAAAAAAGACTAGGGAAAAGCAAAGTGGCTGCCAGCTGATCTCTGGGAGCCCCCAAATTTGTGTGGTCCCAGAAAGCTATGGTGTAAGCTTTAATGGTCTGAAGTCCACATCATTAGATGCATCTATATTTGCATAGCACCTTCTTCTTATAGGTAGGATTCTATGTGTAAGTATTGTGTGGTCCACAGGTATGTACCTCATTATGCAACTATTCTGGCTTTTCATGCAGAAATTTCACTAAAAAGAATGTACCAGACAGGATTCACCTAATATGCCTCTGCACAAGGGTTTCTGTTTGTTCAGAGAAGCTTTCCCCCCTCTCCTCCCTGCCTTGTGCCCTCATGCTCCCTCAAATTGCCTTGAGGGGGTTGGGAGAATTCCTAGAAAAGTAAGTGGGGGAGGGGGCAATCATTCAATCTGGTAAGCTGCAGTGCTTGCCCAGATGGAACATTCAGAAGTGAACAACACTGATTTCCACCCACTATCTTTGGAACATTTTCCTGCAAAATAATATAAGCTTTTATGGAGATATACCAGAGCCTAGCACGTGCAGTTGCTACATGTGTTTAAACAATATTAAAATCAGTCCATTGACTTGCCATAATGTAGGCTTTAATCATACTGGCATGGCATGTCTGTTTTAAAACTGTTTACTATGGCAAGTACCCTCAGTTTAATGGCATTCATATTGCACTGTGTTACTGCTAAATAACTGTTAAGGTATATGCAGCTGTTTACCTAGAAAGTAATTCCCTTGAAATTCAGCTGGGAATATTCTCAAGTAAGCATGCATCCAAGAGGGATGTGGGTGGCACTGTGGGTTAAACCACAGAGCCTAGGGCTTGCTGATCAGAAGGTTGGCGGTTCGAATCCCCACAACAGGGTGAGCTCCCGTTGCTCCTGCCAACCTAGCAGTTCGAAAGCACGCAGTGCAAGTAGATACATAATAATAGCATAGGTTTTTCAAAAACAAGCAATACCGAATGAATCTCGTTCTTTTTTGGGGGGGGGGCTACAAACTTGGTGAATCAGAGGAATGTTTCAGGGACACAGCAAGGGAGAAAGAAAAGGGGGGGAGCCCAGTTGCACTGTTGGAAGTCCTTGCCTGGGCTTCTTCTAGTGGGACTCATTAGTTGAATCCCGTCCTGCTTAAAATCTCGTGAAGGAGAGCAGGGACTGCATTGCCAATCCTGCCCTGTCAGGCCTGACACTTTCCTTGTTTATGGCCCTCCTACTGATGTAGGACCCTGCTTAATTCTGCTATGTTTATTTTGTAATTGGTATGGACTGCCTTGAGAGTTTAAGGTCAGCATACCAATTTATTTTGTCATTTATTTGTTTATTTAAATAAGGAGTAGCCAGTGTGGTGACTACAGTCCCCATCACCCTTAGCCAGCCTTCTTACATATCACACTTTGGAGATAAGGCTCCAGGGAGGGGTGTAACAACAACAATTTTATTTATAGCCCCCCCCCAATCTGTCTGGGTTTCCGCAGCCACTCTGGGCAGCTTCCAGCACATGTAAAGCATAATAAAACACAAAACATTTAAAACTTCCCAGTGCAGGGATGCCTTCAGGTGTCTCCTAAAAGTCGTGTAGTTCTTTATCTCCTTGTCATCTGATGGGAGGGTGCCACTACCGAGAAATAAAAATGTAAAGGCAACACAATAAAATACAGGTCAGTATAACAGCAGTTCCACGATACAATAAGAAAAGGCTGCATTAACCTATTGATCATTTCCATATGATGAATCCGGAAGCAGGAAACAAACCTGCCCCACCCCTCATCCAAAAGCCTGCTGAAAGAGATGTGCCTTTAGCATTTAACTGATAAAATAAATAAGTAACAAGAGACATTTTAGCCCTGGAAGTGAAAAGTCATTTTCTTAATGGCATGCAGAGAAGAAGCCTGGAAAATACTGCCCTTCTGGGAATCAGCAGCCTGAAGTATCTGATTCCACTTTCATATTGCTTCATGGTAAGACTCTTCCTGGTAATCGCTGCCTGGACAGAGCTGCTGGGATTTCCTTTAGCTCTTGCGCTTGATGTTGGTGAAAGTATAGGAAACTGCTTAATACCTTTTCTTTCTTTTTTTGCTAGCATTTTATGCCAGTTAAAATGTCTTGCATCTCATGGTTGTCTTCACAGATTTGCTGGAGGTGCAGACAAGAAAAAGACCCATATTTCCATCTGTAGTGGTTACCCAACAAGATATACTCCCAGTTCCTACCCTGACAATTTTGAACTTTTGGGATGGTCAAAATTTGGGCTGTAAAAACAAGGAACTGATTGGCTACTTGCTAATGGCAGCTAGACTGATCCATCACATGCGTTTGGAAGTACACTGATAAAGTCACAGTGGAAATTTGCTTGACAGAGTCTGGATTCTGACCATGTCAGAAAAGCTAATGCAAAAACTTCACACACAAAGTGGGATATAAAGAAAATACACCTTCTATCCAGTCTAATTTTGTTAAATATATAAATTAGGGAGCAGAGTGAGTTTATGGAACTATTAATAGCTAGAAGACTTGACATGCAAGATCAGTGACCGGTAACTTGTGAACTCTGTACATGCTTGTGAACAGATACAGAATCATCAGACTAAATGCTGCCTTTTGTTTTACATTTTATTTTATTTTATTTTAGTTAGCTACCCCTGATGTAATTCTGAGGGTTTCGTTAATGCGTTTGTTATTTGTGATTTTTAGTCTTGTCTTTTGCAAAAATGTAGCCTTGTCCTTTGCCAAATTTAATAAACATTAAACAAACAAACAGACAAATCTCTCATTGCAGTTTCTTAAGTGTCATATAAAAATTGATGACTGCACGAGATAAACTTACACCTGAGGTATGGGAAAGTGTATGTGTGTGTTAAGCAGTTTAGAAAGACAAGCATGAAATACTCAGATTTCTTTGGAGAGCGAGAGTCCTTTGCCAAGCTACTTCATTCTGTTTACTTTCTTTTGGTGTGTAAGCTCTCCTTTGCATAGCTGCCAAGTGGTAAAGCTGCATGAATTAGGAATTTGGCTTAGTTGCCTGACCTGGGCGTAGTCTACATACACATAAAAAAATGCTGTGAAAATGCTTTTAAAAAAAAAGTTTTGAAAAATACATTGAATTTGGCATAGCTCACTTTCGCCATCTAGTGTCAAATTTGTATATTGCACTTCACAACACCTTTAAAACGTTTTATTTCCAGGTGTATAGCTGAGTCCCTGTTGTTCTAGCAGCAGTACAATATACAGAACATAGCTTAAGGATTGCAGTTTAGTGTATACTAATCAATGCATTACGGGACGTGGGTGGCGCTGTGGGTAAAACCTCAGTGCCTAGGACTTGCCGATCGCATGGTCGGCGGTTCAAATCCCCGCAGCGGGGTGAGCTCCCGTCATTCGGTCCCAGCTCCTGCCCACCTAGCAGTTCGAAAGCACCCCTAAGTGCAAATAGATAAATAGGTACCGCTTTATAGCGGGAAGGTAAACGGCGTTTCCATGTGCTGCTGTGGTGCCGGTTCACCAGAGCAGCTTCGTCACGCTGGCCACGTGACCCGGAAGTGTCTCCGGACAGCGCTGGCTCCTGGCCTCTAGAGTGAGATGAGCGCACAACCCTAGAGTCTGTCAAGACTGGCCCGTACGGGCAGGGGTACCTTTACCTTTACCTAATCGATGCATAGTGCTGCTGTGCTGACAGTTCTCCCTTGCTGTGTCATAAAAGCCCCAAGACCTTTTTAAAAGTTGCACTTGTTCTACCGTTGAACTGAGTGAGTGTGTTTCCATTCCCCAAATACATCAACTGTGGTTGTTCCCTGCCCCCAGGACTTCCGACTCATTCTGGTGAATCTTTGAGCTGTGTGTCAATGTCATTAATTAGTAAATTATATTTCCAGATCCTTAAATATCCCTAGTGACATGGGTACACTGGTGGTGAACAAGCAAGGAAACAAACAATTCCAGATGCTGCAGCCAATAAAACTGCCCAGATGTTTGTGGCAGCGTCTGATCAACAAAAGTATAGAAAAGTAACATTTTTATTTTTTATATATCCCCCTATGGGAACTCAGAGACACAGCATATATGGCTTTTGTGGGCATGTATTTAAATTAGTGATTGGTAGTGATTCCTCCTTTAAATATTTATGTCAGCTGTTTTGTAGTAAATTGTTTGATAGTAGAACTAGTTCATAGTAGTCAGCAGTGAAACATTTATTCACCTTAAGAGTGAAATGCATTATTCAGTGATACCAAGATGTTTGCTTGGTTGCATGTAGGCGCAACATTTAATGCGTGGCACATGATGGTAAGTGTGAACTTCATGCTCTAGAAACAGGATTAGCATTAACAGAGTCATCCTTCATGTGAGCTGTGTGGCTGGAATGCCCTCGTTATGCATGGTGTGTCAGATCACCAAATCCAAGAACTCTTCTAGTCTTCGGTCAAAAGGAAAACCTGTTGCTCTGTCTGTACTGTTTTAGTGAAATGGTGTGAAATTCACAATTGGGTAAATGCATATATCAAAATCAAAACTCTTAAAATAGATAAAGACTGATTTGTGTCTTCTTGCATTTGTGGAGTTAACACAAAGCAACAAGTCCATATCCTCCAACATTTCAGTGATGAAAATAGGGACGTCCTATTCCATACTACTGCTGCTACTACTAATAATAATTTTATTCTTTATACCCCGCCCATCTGACTGGGTTGCCCCAGCCACTCAGGGTGGCTTCCAACAGAATATGAAAAACATGATAAAACATTCTTGCCGAAAGGTTGTATATAGTCGTACCTTGGAAGTCAAATGGAATCCGTTCCGGAAGTCCGTTTGACTTCCAGAATGTTTGCAAACTAAATTGCAGCTTCTGATTGGCTGCAGGAAGCTCCTGCAGCCAATCAGAAGCTGTGGAAGCCCCATCGGACGTTCAGGTTCCAAAAGAATGTTCGCAAACTGGAGCAATCACTTCTGTGTTTTTGGTGTTTGGGAGCCAAAATGTCCGAGTTCCAGGGTGTTCAGGATCCAAGGTACGACTGTAGTTTTGGCTCGGGGGTCGCATAAGTCCCATGGCACTTTGAAGACTAACACTCATAATTATGGTGCGAGCTTCCATGAACTCCAGTCCATTTCATCAGATGTGTGAAGTGTTAATCCTGATTTTCAGTGAATAGCTAAATGAGATATATATTACCCTTTTGGGAACAGACATAATTTTCCACTACATTCCCCAATGGCAGAGTTTGTCTTATCTTGGAAAGAAGGGGGGAGGAATCACTTCTGATTATACAGATATATTTTCATGAGATGAACTGCTGACTTTGGAACTGTCATCGCAGGGTGCATTGGAGAAGTGTGAAAGACTAAGGAGTGTGGAAAGCATCTTTTGCTCTTAATTAATGCCCGGGGGGCAAGGATGGTAGAAGTCTGCGAACCGTTCTTTCTGTAGCATGCTTGTTCTGCAGAGAAAATTGGGTTCTAAGAAAAGGACAGCACCAAGTGCCAAAGTTATTGAATGGTTTTATTTTTTTTTATTTTGCAAAATTAATTTCTTCTGAAACCAGTAACTTGGGTCTGGCTGCACAGTGTAAATAATTCACAACTAAAAGAAGAAGAAGAGAACATTAGGTCTGCATGGCTGAAGGTAAATTTAGGTCTGTAACAGGGCAAGCTGCTTCGTTCTATTCAGGAAGAGTCCATAGATTTATGAAGTTGATTCCTCCTCCATCCCCTGCCCACCCCCAGTGTAGCATGATGCTTAATTTACTAATAAAGGGGCTGAGGTGTGTATTTGATGGTTCTAAAATAATCAAATCATTCAGCAGGAGACTATTGCTTCCCAATGAGTATGTGTACTCTCACTTACACAATTAACATCAAATTAAGGTTTGATTTCTTAGATGCTTAAACCCTGAAGGCAATTTAGCATTTTGATAGAACTTCTGTTGTGGTGTTGCACAAAGGGAAAAGTTTAATCGTCCTTAAGACACTGAATTCGATACTGCTTTTATAGTTAAGTAAATGTGAATTTTGAGTGTGTGTGTGTATAAAAGAAATATAATTGCTAAGTATTGGTTGATAATTACAATAAATGTAAGAAATACATTCAATAGCAGTTACCTTACTGTATGTTCATCTAAATTTAATGTTTCATTAGGCCCATCATAACATGCATGTTTTCTTGGAAGTAAATCCCACTGTGTTCACTGGCGTATTTCCCAGGTAAGTACACATAGAATTGCAGCACACACATACACACTGGTTTTCTTAATTAAAAAATAAATAAAATTTCTAGCCATATTTAAACAATAATTTAACTGGGTAGCAGAGTCCAACAGCATCTTGGAGACCACAGGTTATCTGCCCTTGCACTATGCTAATGCCAAGTATGCCACATAGCAAACCAGGGAGGGCATGCTGGAGAACCTGCAGCCGCCTGACTTCCTGACCAGTCAAGAGATTTAAAGGCATCTGAATAATCTCTGGCCTTGAATCTGGTGACCCTTGTCGAAAATGAACACAAATGACTTTAGACAGAGCTGTGAAATGAATCTGTGAGCTGGATATAGGGCCAGAGTCTGAAGAACTGAGGAGCTAGTTTTTAGTAGAGTGATTTAGCAATCAGTCACTCTAGGAATAGTATCTGGGTGTGGAGAACAGGGGCCTCCTAACGGCTCTTAGTGTCCTTCACAAGCTGCAGCTCCCAGGATTCTGTGGGGGAAATGCATGATTGTCAAAAGGGATATCATAGTGCTTTCATGTGTAGGAGGGTGTTATTGTTTTGCTGTTTTGTTTTGTTTTAATTATGTACTAATTTTCATTCTGTGTTTTATTCTGTTAACCTCCCTGAGATCTTACGATGAAGGGTGGTTATTCTTCTTCTTCTTATTATTATTACTACAGTGGTACCTTGGTCGAGGGACGCGGGTGGCGCTGTGGGTTAAACCACAGAGCCTAGGACTTGCTGATCGAAAGGTCGGCAGTTTGAATCCCCACGGCGGGGTGAGCTCCCGTCGTTCAGTCCCAGCTCCTGCCCACCTAGCAGTTCAAAAGCACCCCTAAGTGCAAGTAGATAAATAGGGACCGCTTTCTAGCGGGAAGGTAAACGGCATTTCCGTGTGCTGCGCTGGTGCTGGCTCGCCAGAGCAGCTTCGTCACGCTGGCCATGTGACCCGGAAGTGTCTCCGGACAGCGCTGGCCCCCGGCCTCTTAAGTGAGATGGGCGCACAACCCTAGAGTCGGACACGACTGGCCCGTACGGGCAGGGGTACCTTTACCTTTACCTTACCTTGGTTCTTGAACTTAATCCATTCTGGTAGTCCGTTCAACTCCCGAAACCATTTGAAAACCAAGGCACCGCTTCCGATTGGCTACAGGAACTTCCTGCACTTAATTGGAAACCGCGGAAGCCGGATCGGACGTTTGGCTTACAAAAAAAGTTTGCAAACCAGAACAATTACTTCTGGGTTTGCAGCGTTTGGGAACCGATTTGTTCAGGAGCCAAGCCGTTTGAGTACCAAGGTACCACTGTATTATTATTTCTGTGGTATCCTCTTGCTTGCACAATGTGCAGCATGGTCTGTGGAATTTCCTGGCGGCTTAACTGACTATGATGGGGAATATAAGTGTGGTTTCAGAGAACCATAAATCCTGAGGGCAGTAGCGTGTACCACATCTGCTGAAATCCGATAATAAATGAAATTTATTTAATCCTCACACATATGCTTTGGATGTGTAGGAGCTGATCCATGTTTGGGTTAATATCAGGGGTGTGTGTGTGTGTGTGTGTGTGAGAGAGAGAGAGAGAGAGAGAGAGAAAGAATGAACTCAAAACAGTGGGAAATTGCTCAAATTTCACTGCCATTCAGTTGTGGCTTCCCAGCAGATGAATACCTTGTAACTGATCTGTAACTATCAGAATATGGACTTTGCTTACAGATAGGGTTAAAAATGTTTTAAAATGATTGTGTTTCTCACAACACGTTTTGTACTGAGGCCCCACTAAGGGGGACAAAATGACAGGTGCTTTATCTGAATTTCTAATTTGATTTCTCTACACACCCTTCTTCCATTGGTACGCCAAGAACTAACGGTACTGTGTTCTATTCAGAGCCTTAGTAGAGTTGCACAGGGATGATGAAGAGTAGTAATAGCTCATTGTAGTGGAAGGTGCAGCCAAAACATGCATTTGCTTTGTATTTGATGCCTTGCCAGGTCGCTTCTAATTTGTTCTTCGGTGGCACTGACTGATTTCATTGCGCTGCTGCTTCTTTTCAGAGTTTCCTTATAGATTTAGCTATAGATCAGGGATGGGGAACCTGTGGTCCATGAGAGATGGACTTCAGGGATGGCGGGAGTTGTAGTCCAACAACCTGCTCCTCATCCCTGATACAGATACTGAGATAATACAAGATAATATTGAAATCTCTTATATTGTATAGCTGTTATTAAGCTGTTTCCCCCTCTTATGTCATGGTGTAATATGGCCTTGGCGGTTCGAATCCCCACAACGGGGTGAGCTCCCATTGTTCAGTCCCAGTTTCTGCCCACCTAGCAGTTCAAAAGCACATCAAAGTGCAAGTAGATAAATAGGCACTGCTCCGGTGGGAAGGCGTTTCCATGTACTGCTCTGGTTCACCAGAAGCGGCTTAGTTATGCTGGCCACATGACCGGAAGCTGTACACCGGCTCCCTCGGCTTATAGAGTGAGATGAGCGTGCAAACCAGAGTCGTCCGCGACTGGACCTAACGGTCAGGGTTACCTTTACCTTTTTAGACATATAGATGCCCGGTTGCCATGCCATAATTGGGTGACTGGAAGCACCCAATGGGGTCATGCACTCCCCATCTCCTCCCCCCCCCCTTGCAGGGGCATTTCCTCTGTTAGTTTTGGAGACAGCAGATGCGATTTTCTGTCAACAGGAAGCTGGAGTTTACAAAGTAGCTTTTCATCATGGTGTCAAACCATGTGGCAAAATGCTTTTGGAACTGAGTGGGCTTGCAAAAATAGTTTGCGATAAAATGGGTGGCAGGAAGGCACAGTGAAATACATTGGCATTGTGGAAAAAAACCCTTACTTTTAGTAAGTCATTCCTGGAGAGCTTCTTTGTTCCATGGTTATTTTTTTTTATTTTGCCAGGCAGTAGTGACAGCAGCTTCACAGCTCTTCTCCTGGCAGCTCAGAAACCCAAATAACACCAACATGGTGTCTTTTTTGCCCCCTCCCCCAAATACACCAAAAAACGACACCATGTTGGTGGTAGGAGCTCACAGCAATGGTTGAAAAGCTCAACATGTACCTCCTTGGGGAGGGAAAGGTACATTTGCTCCCCACCTACCAAAGGTTCACCCAACCCTCCCCCATACCTAAAACCTGTAAGAGTATTGCTGAAATAGCGTGCCCATTCATAGTGTTTGTGATTTAGAACCAAATTGTAGGCACTGGAGAACCATAGAAAACTAAATGTCATGCACAGTTTCCTTTATTCATCCCACATAAGGTTAGACTTCTGATGATAGTTGCATGTAGATGCTTACGCAGCAGGAAAATGTGGTTGGCTCCATAGCAAAGGCACGATAAAAGGGTGGTCTCCAAATAAATAGTTCCCACTAGTGCAAGCAGTTTTGACTGCAGAATGGAACTTCCCCTCCCCTGCACCAGTGGCGACGCGGCAGGGGGGTGCACAGCGCATATCCGAGGTGGTGGCCGTGATGGTACCCCCTCCCCGATGGTGCCATGGGCAGGGCACTCCACGTGCCCCGCCCCCGTTCCTCCGCCAGAGCCCTGCACATGCCCTAAATCTGCTTTGGAGGGTTGGTGGGGGGGACCCTGAACACAATGTAGAGGTGCACAGGGGGGTGGGGTGAGGAGAAGAGAGGGAGAGAAAGTTCTAGTACGTAGCCAAAGGTACTACAGGATCTGTCAAGTTGGATACTACCCAAAGTTTTCATAATTTAATTAGGACTTTTAGAGTGTTGTGGGAGTCCCTGAATAGAAGTAGCTCACTACATACGTGGACACAGCAAAGTATATTTCTCCTATGCTTAAGGCAGGCTGTGGCTGCTTCCAATGCTCTCTTTTGCCCAACCTTCAGAATAAGCTCCCAGATCTTCAGATTGCCTTGGTATATTGCAAATGCAGGGAGATTACCTTCCTGTTAGCGTTACCTGGATTCCAAGATTTCTGGATTGGGACTTGTGCAGAACTGTATAAAGACCTGAGCTTATAGAAGCATTAGGTTGGGCAAGCTCTGTAATTTGGGGTAGGAGCAGAGGGAGTGGGTGTGCCTTTCTTCGGGCAAAACTGTACCGTACTATTACCAAGTATGTTCAAAGATAGTGGGTTGTTGAATGGCCTTCCAGTGGAGTCTAGCTGCAAAATCATCAGCCTTGGCTGGGTTTAGTTGGCTGCCACCATTGCCTTAATGGAATGGACACATGCAATAGGTAGATTTGAGTCTCCCTTTATAGCACTGCCTGTCCTCCTGCCATGGACCATACTGAAGGCACTTCATCTTTCCTTACACTCTGAAGAATGCTGTCAGCCCATCATCTTATGCACTTGAATGTCTGCCAATGATAAGGTCTGTTCTAATATAAGTATAATCACTCACCATTGAAACCTTTTTACTTGTGAATGTGATAGGTTCCTTAGTCCTTTAAAGCCTTTATATCAGTCCCGTGCCAATGCACACTGAATAAGAACATTTGTGCAGAGTACAGAGCCTAAAATCTTTGAGAATCAATGTAGTGGCTGAACTAATAAATGATAGGCTTCATCAAAGAATTAGATGTAATTCTATAGTTTACATTATGCCATTAGGCAAAATTTTGCAGGTACCATTTTAGGCTGTTGAGCTTCTAACTGTTGCAGGGTGACTGATGGTTCACTTTGAACAAATTTAAATAACCCAAACAAAGTGCAAATTGCAGAACCTTGTATATATTTTGAGGATATTTGATGAAGTAAGTTGTTCCTTGGCTAAATTTGATCCAAAATCCATGTTTTGTTATGCAACTTATTAAAATCAGGTAGGGGTGTGTATAAGATTTGGATGAATTCTGAGCTGAAGCAAGGTGCCTTGGATAGATTTGGAGTTTGTCAGAGATGAAGCAGGATTTGTATGAGCTGACATGGACCTTGAAGTTAAGAAAATAATGAGAGCTTGCTGAAATTTCCCAATAATGAATTGGGAGTGGGGGAATAGACTTGGACGAACCCCAAGCTGAATCAGGCAGCCTACAAAGCACCTCGGACCAAGGCAGGCTGTTTTCTGAAGGGCTGCTTTCGCACACAAACCAAACTTTGTGGGTGGTGCACACCCTGATATCAAGCAATCCTTTCTTTCATCTCTGGACACAGGCCCCTACTGCCTTTAACACTGAAGATAGTGCATTAATTAAAAAATGTATGCTATATATAGCAGCAGATAAAGTGTGACAAGTGAGAAAAATCTATTTCAGTGTTGTATTTTTAGAAGGGAGCAGTGATTAGAATTTTGCTTCTGTATAAACTACAGGAAAGGGATTCTGCTGATACATTTTGGGGAGCCCTGAGGCAGCATTCAGTATGATCTGAAGTATTATAGGTGGAAGAAGAATGGTCCAACAACCAATTTGTTTCCCAATCTGGTACCCTCCAGATATTTTGGACTACAATTTCCATTGTGCCTCATCCTTGCCTGTGCCGGTTGAGGCTGGTGGGAGTTGGAGTCCAACAACACATGGAGGGCCAAAAGTTTCTGAACCTTGATAAAGGGTTTGGATCTCACTGAGGCAACTAAAACCTACATCTGGGCTGGACCGACAACAGTACAACTCTTCTTTTCTTATCTCTACGGCTGCAATCTCCTGGGTAATTTGGACGCCATTAGGCAATTGAATGTGCATGCTCACTCCATGCACATTCTCTTCCTCCCACCCTCCCCTCCATACGGCCCCAGGCACTTGCAACCCACGCTATGCCACTGTCTAGTTCCCAATGTCCTTTGAGAAAAAGCTGCCATGGAGCAGGTGGGGGGTCCCTCTGGAACAGCATGGGAATGCTGGGGGTATTTGTGGAAATCAAGTTATTTCTGGGAGCCTCTGCTGAATCAGAAACCCTTTCTCAAATGGAAAGAGCCCTTCTTTTTGCAGAGGGATAACAAATTGAAATCGGCTGCTTATCAAATGTCTTCTCTAGCACCACCTCCAAGCTTGAGTTTGAAAGTGACCCAGGCATCTTGATTTGGATTTATGAGTAAAAGATGGATCTTCCAGTTTGGCTACTCACTTCTTACCATGGTGAGTGAGTGAGGATCACATGAGCTGGGGATATCTCCCCAGTACAATGTTGTAAAAAAAGTCATTGTCTCAAAATGGCTACCAAAAAAAGCAGACAGCACCCACTAATGAGCAGTCTCCCCCTCAGCTGTATTCTGAGTAGACTCACTGAAATCAAGTAGCATCAGTGGGTCTATTCTGAGTAGCACTTAACTGGATACAGCCCAGTGTTTCCTTGTAGGAACATATAGGCCAGAAAATTAGCAAATGATTCAATTTGATTTTCAGTTAATGTTACTTAATTTGATTGTAGAATGGTGTTTTCTGTTCATTTGCTTTTACAAATGTGGGGTAAGGAAGAGCAAATAAAGAAGAGCAGACCTGTCTTGAGATGCAGGCAAACAGCAGAACAGGAAAGACAAAAATAAAGCTAACTGGAGAAAGGGAACAAATCACTAGCAATCACGCATTAGCATCTGCGTGTCTCTAGCGAGAATCTTATTCTCTTCCCCTCTTCTCTCCTCTTTCTTCTCTTTGTGCAATCCCACGATGTACTCAGCCAACAAAAGAGCTACTGAGCCATTGCAACTGCTAGTTTTGGATACACAGACAACAGTACTCAGCCATGAAAATCCCAGGATCGCTGAAATCTGGCTCAGATAAGCTCCATGTTTATGACAGAGCTCAGATATTAAAAAAAGTACAGCATGATATTACCCTTTGTTTTGCAGCCTCGTTGATAATGTTACTCATGTCAGATATGATGCAGTGACTAAGGGAAATCTTCCTGGCATTGTGCTTCTTTTTCACATAAGGGTTTATTTTAGACCATTCAGTTGATAGGCCATGGCCCTATACCCAATTACTGACTCCCAGCTGAAGTCAGACAGGCGTCCTCCCTGTTGAACTTCCAGTGCCTACTGAAGACCTTTTTTATTTCAGCAGGCCTTCTTCAGTAAGCTTTTCCTATTTTGCACTCGCTACAACAACTGATTGTATCTTTATTTTATATTTCGTGTACTTGTTGTATGCCATGTGGAGATGGTGATGTTAAGCGGCATATAAATGGCTGAAATAATAATTATTAGCAATAAATTAAAAATGGCAAATTTAAAGGCTCCTTGTGGCCCATTTCCACAGTCCATGCATTGCTTAAAAGGTAAAGGTAAAGGTAAAGGACCCCTGACAGTTAAGTCCAGTCACAGATGACTCGGGTTGCGGCACTCATCTCGCTTTACAGGCCAAAGGAGCCGGCGTTTGTCCACAGACAGTTTTTCCGGGTCATGTGGCCAGCATGACTAAGCTGCTTCTGGCAAACCAGAGCAGTGCACGGAAACGCCGTTTACCTTCCTGCCAGAGCAGTACCTATTTATCTACTTGCACTTTTTTTGGCGTGCTTTCGAACTGCTAGGTTGGCAGGAGCTGGGACCGAGCAACCTTCTGATCGGCAAGTGGTTTAGACCACAGCGTCCCCTTGCTTCCCTATGTGTTGCTCAGGAAGGTCTGAAGTAGGAGGCTGTTCTGTGTGAACGGACACCCCACACAACTCAGAAACCTGTATGAGCTATATTTCAAGATTACTACTTTTCAGTGGTAGAACAAATGAGATACACAGAGAGATACCCTGTACATTTGTGCTCTTGAAAGTCCATCTTAAGAGGGGATCTCCGATGTGGCCAGAATCTTTAGCTAGAGGAAGTTAAAGCAGTATTTAAGAGCTCCTTTTCTATTGATTAAACAGTTATATTGTTTGAAATGTCTGTAGGCTGGAGACATTATTTGCTAGCACATGTATAGCAGCACAGCCCCACAGTCTTCCTAGGGATTCAACCAACAACAATTATTTTTTCAAAAACCCCAAGGCCAAAGTGTACCCTTGTTCTATGTCTGGGTACAAAACCAATGTAACATCACTGAGGTGCCAGCGGAAATACACGTGCTATGTTCACATGATTTGCTTCACTGCAAAGTAGAGGGGTACCCATTATTATAGAAGAGTTGAACTTCTTCCTCCTATTTTAAGGAGATTAATGATCTCCAAGGAATAGATCTCGCACAGCATGGCACCCTGATTCACATACAGAATTCCTGCAAAGACAGCTTCTCACATCGCAGGAGCCCTTTTTCAGAACTCTTAAAGGACCAGACAACCTGTTTCTTATGCTACTAGCTAGGGATCATGGAAGTTGTAGGTCAAAAACATCTGGAGGGCCGAGGATGAGGAAGCCTGACCTAGATTCAAGTTGGGAAATGTGGCAGGGAAAACTGACCAGTTTCTGGGCCCCTGCCATGTGTATGTTTGTTTCAAAAGATGCACTCATCTTCTTAGTGTGTGTGGATGGAGGCATATCATATGAAGTTGCCTTAGGAAATGGTGAGAAGGTTGCCTGCACTACAGAGCAAAAGGTTGCAGGACTCGCTTTGGTTTTTAGCTAAACGATGCCCCTCTTGGAAAAAGCTTGTCTGTTGAAGCAGACATCTAGTAAGAGTAGCGTTTCATGCTCGGCATGTCCTCCTCGTCTTCCACAGAAGTGACTCAATCTTCTGTATTTTTTAATATGTCATCTTTATTGTGAATTATTTCCAGGAGCATGTAAAAAGATGAACTGAAGGTGAAAGGTACCATTTTATCAGCTTTTAAAAGAGAAAATAATTATTTGGCTGCGTGCAGTTTGGGTTAGATTGCTCTGAGGACTCTTTCACAGCTGTCTCTCTAAATCAATTTAATGGCTTTGTTTTAGGGGATTGTGTGATCCACATCAGAACATAAAAGAGCTCTGCTGGTGACTTAGGTAGCCCCTGTGACTGGAAGTGCCTTTTGCCAGCTGCTGCTGGTAGAACAGCTATGACCATTTCTGGGTGGGCAAGCTTGACCACAGTGGTTCCCTTTATGTGGCAATAATGTCTGCCACAGCCACACCATGGTTTGTTGGGATAGATGAATCAAGTATCTCCAAAAAAAAAAAAGTATCTCCAGTTGCTTTGTGACCTCACATGTTTTGGAAATGTATACAGTGGTACCTCGGGTTACAAACTTAATTCATTCTGGAGGTCCGTTCTTAACCCAAAACCATTCTTAATCTGAGCCATGCTTTCACTAATGGGGCCTCCTGCTGCCATTGCGCCGCCAGCACGCAATTTTCGTTCTCATCCTGGGGCAAAGTTCTCAACCCGAGGTACTACTTCCGAGTTAGTGGAGTCTATAACCTGAAGTGTTTGCAACCCGAGGTGTTTGTAACCCAAGGTACCACTGTATCCCCCTTTCACACAGCAAACATTGCTTTAGCTGTGCCAGACATTAATCTAGGAACGTATTAAAAAGTCTTACACCGGACCAGCTCATCTGCCCCTGTGACCCAAGATTATTCAGTGAGGCTTATGATTTAGCAGGTAGTTAGAACCTGGGCATTCCCTATCCAAGCCCAATGTTCACTCTACACAAACACACATGCAGGTTGTCAAAAGCTTTGGCCTTCTAATGGATCTCCATGGCCAATCTCTTTTACAAAGATTCACTTGCAAAGGTGGATTATAGTTTTGTTTTTATGTTATATTTCACGTCAAAATGAAATTGCAGGTGTATCTCAGTTGGCCACCATGTAGATAAAGTAGAAGTGATCATTTCTCCTGCTAAAGGTAGCTAATATAGATGAAGCTCATATGTTTCTGGCATCTTGGAGAAACCACACATTGTGTTGTTTTCAATTATTCATTGACAATAAATATTTTTAAATGAAATTGTTGTTGAATAAAAAATAATGTGGCCTTCTCCTTTGAATGCATTTGGATAACAGAAATGGATATTCTCCTTTCACCCTCCCCCCTTCTCTTCCTCCCTAGCATATTTATGTATTTATATGTTCAGGCAGGGTGAAGTCTGCCTGCCTCATAAATCAGTACTGAAAGCATGAATGCAAGTCTTTTCAGATCATTAAAAAGATTTAAAATGGCTGTGGCCAGGATCCAAAGATCATTTGTGTGTGGAAATTGTCTACTGCTTGCAAGATAACCTCCCCCCACCCCTTCACACAACCAGCTTGAAGTAGAACCTTGAATAAGGAAAAAGAAAGCTTTGGCCAGATGTTTTTGTACTTATTTATTTTCAATATTTATGGACAGCTTTTCACCGTGGATGGTCACAAAGCAGTTTATGCAGCAGTTAATAAAACAATCCTTACATCAAAATAATACGGTGTTTAAGATAAATAATAGTAATCCACAGCTAAGTTCAGTAAGCAGGTACAGTGCAACTTATGATGCCCATTGAAATAGAAAGGGGATTCCTCAAGTACCTGAAGTTCAGTGAACAGCAGGACTTTTTGACCTCAGATGGAAGGGGGTTGCACACCAAACTTTTAAAGCACATTGAACACACATTTAAAGCACATGACTTCCCCCAAAGAATCCTGAAAACTGTATTTATGTGAGGGGAAACTACAGTGTCCAGTGTGTTTTAAATAGGTCCCCCTCTCACCTGAAAAGAATCCCTCTGGAAAACTAATTTGTGGTGGTTTTCTGTAAAGCACTATGACACACTTTCCATGCAAAGGTTCTTAAGCAATTAGCTACAGATTGCTTCTGTACATATACACACATATACATTATATATATACACACACACATACATATATATATATATATATATAAGCAATGTGGACTGACTGCTGGTTACGATACACTGAACAAAGAGACAGCACTATTATACAATTTTGTCTTCACACTGAATGGTTTCAGCCAGCCAGAAGAGGGAATAATTACTATGCTTATTAAGTTTATAGACCACACTATAAATATCAGAAGTAGAAACATGCATGCAATATTAATTTAAGGGTTTTTAAATGGAAAAGAGTAGTAGAGCAGAATAAGACCCTATAAGATTTAGTTGCTTCATGCAGGAGCCAACATACATTTATAGAAGAATTCTACTACACTTTCTGAAATGGTATATTCTAAAACCAGCCTTCCTCTTGTCTTCACACCTGATCATATCAATGGCACACATTTTCTTACCTGCTGTCCATTCAGCATCCTGCTTTGCTTAATTTTTCCTTGGCTCCCTGCTTCCCCCACCCTTTCTTTCCATTTCCTGCTTCTTTTCTCCCAGCCCACCTCTGCCCTTGCCTTTAGTCCTCACAACCGTTACATTCAGGCAGTACCGGTACTTAATTTATACAGTGACAACTTACTGGGTCCCAGCATGGGGGGGGGGGAGGCATGCCCATCTACTCTGAAAATCCTTCCCAAATATGGGAGACGAGGAGGCACCCTACACCTGCTCAAGAACACAGTCTTCTTTACTGATTCACCTAATCCAAGGTCTGGAATCTAACACTGAAAACAGGTTCTGAGTCTAGTAAGCAAATCTGGGTGCAAATTAAAGTGCACACACCATTTTAAACATGGATAGAAATTTGAAACCCAAATCAAAATGTGATCTCTCCGTATAATTTTTCAAGTATGACCTCTGTTGTGAAATACCTACCATACCACATTTGTGCATATGCTAAAGGCACTTCCAGCTCCTGATGTTGTTTATCAAATAAATATGCTTTTTTTTTAATTTACTGCTGATTCAGTGGAGTAAATTGTTAATTAGATGTGTTTTCTTGCTTTGTAGAATTCCATTACCCAATTTCATTATTAGCTCTGAGGGACCTTGTAGTAATTGTTGGCCACTGTGCCTCTGGGGATTCAAAAGATGGAGTTCATTTCAGCCCTGAGGGTACCACTTAAGCACTGTTGAATAGAGCAGTGGAGAAAAAACATTTAGTTGGAAGTCTGGTTGCTTTCCCCTCTGGTTGTTTACAAAAATAATGAAAGAAAGAGATCAAAAGAATACCACAGTGATATCTACAAGTATAAATAGTCTTATATCTTCAAAAATGTATTGTTATGTGGCAACTAAAGGATAAGTTTGGCTTGAATGCATAAAAGGCAACATCACTTAGTGATTATATTTATCATGTGTGGAAACAAAGGATATTTCTATTGGTGGCATGCTGTAAGGTGGAATTAATTTCTAAGAACTCAATGGAAAATGCATTCTAATACCGTTGCTGCTGCTGCTGTTGTTATTTATTAAGTTTCTATAGTACCCTTCATCTGAGGATCGCAGGGTGGTTTACAATATAAAAACACAAAAATAGTAACAAACGAAATCAGCACTTTGAATTGGCCCCAGAAACTACGGTAATTAGTAGCCAGTGCAGTTGCGCCAAGATTGGCGTTATATGCTCAGACTGTCTTGCCCCGGTGAGCAACCTGACTGCTGAATTCTACACCAGCTGAGGTTTCTGAACCATCTTCAGAAGCAGCCTCTTGTATAATGTGATGTAGTAACCTAACATAGAGGCTGCCAGAGCATAGACAACAGAAGTTAGGCTGTATCTGTCCAGATATGAGTGCAGCTGGGCCACCAGCAGAAGCTGATGGAAGGCGCTCTGGACAGTGAGGCCACCTGAGCATTAAGCAAAAGCAAAGGATCCACAAGTGCCCCCAACTGCATACCTGCCCCTTCGGAGGAAGTGTAATCATCCATCCAGTCTAGGGAGCTACCCACTAACAGTGCCTCAGTCGTATCTGGATTGAGTTTCGGTTTATTTTAGTTGGATATACGATTCTCCCATTTCCTTGTGTAAAGGTAAAGGTAAAGGTACCCCTGCCCGTACGGGCCAGTCTTGACAGACTCTGGGGTTGTGCGCCCATCTCACTTAAGAGGCCAGGGGCCAGCGCTGTCCGGAGACACTTCCGGGTCACGTGGCCAGCGTGACATCGCTGCTCTGGCGAGCCAGAGCCGCACACGGAAACGCCGTTTACCTTCCCGCCGGTAAGCGGTCCCTATTTATCTACTTGCACCCGGAGGTGCTTTCGAACTGCTAGGTTGGCAGGCGCTGGGACCGAGCAGCGGGAGCGCACCCCGCCGAAGGGATTCGAACCGCCGACCTTTCGATCAGTAAGTCCTAGGCGCTGAGGCTTTAACCCACAGCGCCACCTGCGTCCCTATTTCCTTGTGAGGGACATACAAAAAGCCAAAACACAGTATTCTGTCTCATAGCACTAGTCCCAATTGAAGGTGCTCACTTTGGTCTACAAAATATCATATGGCTTGAACCCAAGTTCTGAAAGGAGCGCTTCTCCATTACCTGCAAACCCATGCCTTAAGATCTTCTGGGAAGACCTTGCTTATAGTTCCATATATTAACTGAAGCATGTTCCACAATGACTTACAGTATGCGGGACCTTCTCCGTAAGGGTTCCCCAGTATCAGAACTCTCTTCCATTGGAGACCCATTTGTCCTCCTCATTATTGCCTTTTTGATGTCTGTTAAAGACATATCTCTTCCATGTGGCCTTGGGGGCCTGAAGAGTGGTTGGCCGATTCCTGTTCACTGTGACTTTCTATACTGTTGCTATGTTGTGATTGAACCAGGAGCCGGAATATTTTATGATTTTATGTTGTATTTCACTACATTCTTTTATATCTGCCAAAGATATTGTAAAGATCATATACCCAGTGCCACTGATTATAAATCAGTGCTATCAAGCGGGTGGTCTGAAAATACAGGATTGTATCCAAATAAGCCCTACTGATAGCAGACTCACTGAAATTAATTATTTCTATTAATCTCAATCAATCTTCTCTAATTAGGGCTAACATTGGATGCAATCCCTGATTAATAAGAAAAAAATAGGGCATTTTTTGTCCACTTATAATGGATTGAGGAGCCCTCAGCACCCCCAGCTCAGAATTACAGTATAAACCATGGGTAGGCAAACTAAGGCCTGGGGACCGGATCTGGCCCAATCGCCTTCTCAATCCAGCCCATGGACCTTCTGGAAATCAGCGTGTTTTTACATGAGTAGAATGTGTCCTTTTACTTAAAATGCATCTCTGGGTTATTTGTGGGGCATAGGAATTCGTTCATTCCCCCCCTCCCCCCAAAAAATGTAGTCTGGCCCCCTGCTGAAAAAGTTTGCTGACCCCTGATATGAACCAAACTTTTCTCAGTTCTTTCAAATCTAAAAAACCCTCATGTTTCTCTCTTTGATAGTTGTGATTTATGGCATCTGACTGCCATCTAAAGGTACAAAGTGTATCTTCTAAAAAAATCTTTTTGGCTGCTATAAAAGCCCCCCTCCCCCCCCCCCCCAATTTATGAGTTTGAGTTTTTCAAGCAGCTTTCTCGAGCCTTGTTTATATTTCAGACAAGTTGTGTGCTAGGTGCCCTTTAATGGATGCCTTGTTTAAAAGTAACCCTTCTGATGGAGAAGGAAAATTTGTTACTTAACGTCAAAGGTAGGCAACACTTTTTTTTCCCTGTCAAGGGCTGCTTTCCTTCAGAAATAATCTGCCGGGTGCTGCATGCTGGTTGTGTGCATGCATGGTTGTGGCCGGTGGTGAATGGCGCCAAAGCCCAAAGTGGCTGGGTCCATGCTTTCATCTCTGCCACATCTTCTCCTTCTCTTGCACTGCTCAGCCGGCTGCCAGGGAAGGGACTGAGGGCCACATTAAATTAGGCTGTGGGCCGCATGCAAACCTAGGGTGACAGTTTGCTCACCCCTGCTTTAAGTAGCTGAGGCATCTTCCACGAAGGCCAAAGACACAACAGTGAGATTGCTTGTATGAAACCAAATAAAAACCAAGGAGCGGAGGTGGACCCAAATGCTCTTGTTTTCTTAGCAAGGAGCTGCACTGGCACCCACCAACTCTTGAGCAATGGAGGTGCAGTCTGGGCAGGCGGGCTCCAAGACACTCTGAGCCAGAGTGGAGAGGTGCAATTTTTGTGCTGTTCTAGGTCTGCACCCTTGGTGGTGGCAAAGTTAACCAGCCCCTAAGTACACCTCTGACCAGAAGCATTCATAGGCTTTCAGCCTTCTGTCCCCACCTTCCAGCTCTGGTAGGACTGGACAAAAGAACCAGGAGAACATGTGTCTGTTTCAGTGTGGAATCCTTCTGCCCCTACAGCAGGGGTTGGCAACCTAAGGCCCATGGGCCACAAACGGCCCATGGAGGTCTTTTCATCGGCCCATGAGCTGCCCATGAACCGAGCCGCCTGCTTGGCGAGTCCCCACGTGCTGTGCTAAACCAGTGCAGCATGGTGCGGGGACTTGCTTCTGCTGCGCCGAAAATCATGCAGAGGATTTTTATACAGAGTCTTTATAGGGATTGACTCCTTCACTTTTCCTGCAGTGGAGGGTGCAGAGAGTCCAAGCCATGCTCCTGTTCTTTCTCCCGAAAGTGATGCATTATTCAAGCAGGGCTGAAGAACTCAGACAGCAAGAGCTGGCTTTCTGCTTCGTGTTTCAACTCAATTACTCTCTTGGAGTTGCTTTGTATTCATGGGGGCAGAATCATTTTGAGTGAGTTCTTTGGTCGTTCATTGGATTAGGAGCTGCTGTTAGCATGAAAAGCCCAGGACCATTCGGGGAGGTGGGGGGGAGAGGACCCACATGACCTGAGTACAGTGGTACCTCAGGTTAAGTACTTAATTTGTTCCGGAGGTCCGTACTTAACTTGAAACTGTTTTTAACCTGAAGCACCACTTTAGCTAATGGGGCCTCCTGCTGCTACCGGAGCACAATTTCTGCTCTTATCCTGAAGCAAAGTTCTTAACCTGAAGCACTATTTCTGGGTTATTGGAGTGTGTAACCTGAAGCGTATGTAACCTGAAGCATATGTAACCTGAGGTACCACTGTAATAGCATAGGAAGGAGCAGCTCTGATGCCATACCTCGGGAGTAAACCTAAGTAAAAATCTACCCTTAATACAGGTTAATGATGAGTTCCAACTTAAGATAAAATGATTTGTTTGTGAGTCTACGCTCATATAGAAGATAAAAGTCAAAAAGGCCAAGTTGTGTGCAAATTAACACACCCTTACAAAATATTTTTCTGATAGATGTCAAGATGGAGCAAAATTGAAGTATCCTTGGGTTCATTAGTCCAATTCTAAGGTTGCCATATTCCAAAGAGTAAAAACCAGGATACCCTGAAAGTTTTTGAGCTTTTTAAGACAATGCCAAATACGCTTTTTCCGTTTACTTGCTGAAGATCCGGGACGAAAATTCCCCCCAGACATCAAAAATTCACTTCCACATGGTAATGTATGGCAGCCCTAGATTATCGTATCCAATACTGTAATTTCAGAAGCAGAAGAGAATGCAGTACAACCCATTTGGAGATTTCAAAGAATTGCTTGGTTTGGGGTTTTGCAACACTGCAATTTATTAACAGAGATAACCAGTAATTATATTTCAGGGCCTAAATTATATCACAGCTCAGGGGCGGGATACAAAACTCATATTTTGAAAGGTTATTTCACCTTTTAAAAAAGGAGCATATGCTTGTCTTGCTTATCTGTTTCTTAGCAACCAATTTTCAGAGGCTGCAATAGCAGGTTACAAGGGAAAGCAGAATAGAAAGAGAGAACCAAAGGAGGTGAGCCCAGACTCCAAACAGTCAGAATTACTCCACGGAATTGAACTTAGATTTATAGCATTTCCTGCTTTAAAGGAGTTGGAGCTGAAATTGATTTCAGAGAGTGAGTAGAATCTATATTTAAAATACTGCATATGTAAACTAGGAAAGCAGATATGAAGAAAGGTTTTTTTTTAATATATATAATTTAGATAGGTCAGTTTATTAGAGGCTTTGGAAAACAAGTTAATTTTGTAATAAATTCTGAGGAGCCAAGGTGTTAAAAGTAAAATGAGTCTATTTGATTTGTCACCCACATGAAACATCTTTACTGAGGAGTAAATCTCACTAATAAATTCCTTCCTATTCAGTGTGCAATGGTTGATTTAAGCCATAGTATGAACAGGCTTGCTGAGGAGTTTGTTTATACTTCAGTGCTATTTTCACTTTCTGCGATTAAAAAGCAGGTGTGGTGAAACTACTTCGAAACCGAGCCGTGCATCTATTACCAGTGGAGAGCCTGGATTCCAATTTCCCTAGGCTTGGCCTTTTTTATATTTGCATGCTCTTCTTTGTGTATTTTTATGTCAACAGAATCACATCAGTGCCACCTGCTGCAAAGGTAAACAGGGCGATGGAACATGTCAACATTTCTCCCTCTTTGCCGGCTACCTGATCAGGTTGCCCCTTTATGTAAACTAAGTGTGCCCTGTGAGATATGAAAAGGCCAGCTGCCGGCTGAAGGGAGCCATGCGCAGCCTTGTGTGTCAAAGCAGCTGGGGGAAAACATCCCTTTGGGATGACTTGCTCTAATTGCTGCTTCGGAGCAAGAGGAGTCCCTGGTACATTCTCTGCCATGGTGATGATGCTCAGGGCACACCCACAACAAGTTCAGCCGCTGGAGGGAGTGCGCCACTTAATTGCTTAAGCCTCAGCTCTGTTGTTCAGCTGTCAGCAGGCAGACACAACAAGCACGATTTGCATCACTTTATCCTACCTGTAGAGGCCTTGCCCTTTGTGACACTGATGACTCTTTTTATCATTGGCCCAGGACTGAGCACTCTCAGCTTCTTCCAGTGTTGAGTTTATACGAGAGGAGCTGCAAGTGTCCGATCCTTGCATTTTCTCTCACAAATCCAAGACTTTGTTCACTTGAAAATCAGTGTATTTTGCTTGTTTCAACAACATACACGTAACAAAGAAATACATGAATCAGCAGAATGGGGAACTTAATTTAAGCCAGTTACCTAAAAACCAATCTTTCCTCTTGGTGATTGATATTACCTTGATTGAAACAACTCCAACCTTAATATGCTGCTGGAAATGCAACAGTTAACAAACAGAAAGGAGAAGCTTCTGCTTCAACTATCAGCTTAATTAAATTAGCCAGTATTACTGGTTACCAGCAGTCGTGAAATTTTAAGAGCGTGGGATCTTGGAGCATGACACTTATTTTGGAAACAGGTTAATCGCATACTGCTATTAACACTTCCATTAATTAAGTTAACAGTGTATATGTAAAGCAGCACAGAATACCATTCTGAGGTCGCGAGTAGCATATCACGGTGGAACATGTGTGAAGTGGAAGCTGAGGACACAGAGACATGTTTTGCTGTGTGCTGTGGCTAATGGAGGAGCAAAATCTTTTGGGCTGTTGATTCTGTGAGCCTCTCCATCTTATATGTAAATAAAGCCATATGTCCTAAAGACACCACAGTCCCTGCTGACCTTCATTCCAAGGAAACCAAACCCCAGTGAAGTGCTTGGAACCCCCTTGGAAACTTTCACTGCTTGGAGATTGGGGCAGCATATAACAATATAAAGGCAGAGAGAGAGAGAGAGAGAGAGAGAGAGATGCAGACAGATACATACTCAGCAGAAGAAGGTACATATGGACAAACAGGAAGAGAGAGACATGCTCTCTTAAGCAGGCCATTAGAGGAGGGAGATTCCCTGTGTTTTTGCTCCCCATTACAGTGGTACCTTGGGTTACATATGCTTCAGGTTACATACGCTTCAGGTTACAGACTCCACTAACCCAGAAATAGTGCTTCAGGTTAAGAACTTTGTTTCAGGATTAGAATAGAAATCATGCGGCGGCGGCGCAGCAGCAGCAGCAGGAGGCCCCATTAGATAAAGTGGTGCTTCAGGTTAAGAACAGTTTCAGGTTAAGAACGGACCTCCGGAACAAATTAACCCGAGGTACCACTGTACAGTGCTGGGAAGGAAAGCCCTCCTGCTACCTCAGAGCTGCAATATGGAATAAAAAAAGTTCTGTTTCCTGAGTACAGTGGTACCTCTGGTTATGTTCTTCATTCGTTCCGGAGGTCCGTTCTTAACCTGAAACTGTTCTTAACCTGAAGCACCACTTTAGCTAATGGGGGCCTCCCACTGCCGCTGTGCCACCACCACCCGATTTCTGTTCTCATCCTGAAGCAAAGTTCTTAACCGAAGGTACTATTTCTGGGTTAGCGGAGTCTGTAACCTGAAGCATATGTAACCTGAAACATATGTAACCTGAAGTGTATGTAACCCGAGGTACCACTGTACTTAGAGAGACTTGCAATGCTGCAGTGCTGCAGAAGAGGGAGACAAGGTGTTTTTGCAAAGTAAGTTGGTGGAAAAGCTCATGGTTTGGAAGGGCTGGTGGAACCCGCTACACCACCATAGCTGGAATGCCACAGGATCACGGTAGATACACCTCAGCAAAGCTATGTTCTAAACATTGTTTTAAAAAAAAAAATTGCCAAAATAGAGGGGCCTTGGGGAGGTTGAATCCAACCTTGCATTGGAGGGTAATGACTGATTTCAAGAAATGTTTCCTGGAAGAAGACGACGAGAGAGAGACTGTAGGTCAAAATTAAGTTTGCCAAGAAGCAGGATGAGACGGGAGGAACTAGAAACCATAATTGCGTATCGCATTGCAAGGAAGCATTTGTCCAGGATGTTTCCTGTGGTTGCACATTCTGACAGGAAGCAGCGAAATGAAGGTGGCTTTTAAGTGTGCTCTTTTGAAATGCAGAATGTAGCTACGTGTAGGTAAAAGCATGGCACCCTTGTAATGCTGTGTACTTGCACTTTTTTCATTGTGTATGGGTGTGTAAAAGAGAGAGAGAGAGGGATGATTACATGAGATGATCTATAAGTGGTTTAGAACCTTTTTCCTAAACAGAAGTTCCGAATATAGACCCTGGACAGAATAACATCCAGCTAAATGAAAGATAACAATACCTGCCTTTCTGCTGCAGAATGCATCCACCCTATTTGTAGGAAAATGAAAGCTTCCATGGTCACAGATCATATATTTTATTCCAATCACATGAGGCCTTAATCTGAATTGGGGCTTCAATAGGAAGCAAAGCATAAAGTCCCCCTTTATTCTATACTGGGGTCCTGATCCCTCCCTCCACCCCCCACCTTCCACTAACTTTTGAAAGGCTATTCAAACAACTGCTAGTTGCTTCTCATCTGATTTGGTCCCAAATTGTAATTACAGTGGTACCTCGGGTTAAGTACTTAATTCGTTCCGGAGGTCCGTTCTTAACCTGAAATTGTTCTTAACCTGAAGCACCACTTTAGCTAATGGGGCCTCCTGCTGCTGCCGTACCGCCGGAGCACAATTTCTGTTCTCATCCTGAAGCAAAGTTTTTAACCTGAAGCACTAATTCTGGGTTAGCAGAGTCTGTAACCTGAAGCGTATGTAACCTGAAGCGTATGTAACCCGAGGTACCACTGTAGTAAGGAAGACCAGATGCCTTCCAGAAGAAGTGCTCAGGGAGATAATGGGAGATGGTTTGTGGGTAGGCAAAGTGCAGATCAGTTGCAGCCAATATGGTGCCCTTTGGATGTTGTTGGGTTATAAGGCCCTTCATTCCTGACCATTTGCCATGGAGGGCACCACATTTAGTTTCTCTGTCTGCACCAGGAGTAGCCTAAGTTCATTAGTAGCATTTAGAGTGTTTGTTAAAGTGACAGCTGCGTAGGGTTGCCATATTCCAAAAAGTAAAAACCAGGACACACCGAAAGTACAGTGGCATCTTGGGTTACAGACACTTCAGGTTACAGACTCCACTAACTCAGAAATAGTACCTCAGGTTAAGAACAGTTTCAGTTTAAGAACAGACCTCCAGAATGAATTAAGTTCTTAACCCGAAGTACCACTGTATAGCTTTTTATTTTTATTTTTTTGTTTTTAGAGTTTTAGACAAAACACAATTTTTCAGTTGACTTGCCTCTAAGACCCAGGACAAAGCACTGCATTTTGGGAACTACCCCCCCCCTTGTCAGTTCCACCTTTGAAATCCAGACATATGCCAGCCCTAATTTGAAAGTGCACCAGAATGTTATAGCTCCCACTGATTTACTTCCACTTTGCTTGCTTGTCTTTTTTCCTCTCTGTCTTAATGCCAAACGCATTTTTTTATTTCAGATATAAAGCTATGGAGTATTTTGTGGACACATGCACATTAACAAAATAGCGAACAGTTAATTTTATAGATGGTTTAATATAGTTTTAAAATGCATGCCTTTCATTTTAAGTCCAGTAAAGGTAAAGGTAAAGGTACCCCTGCCCGTACGGGCCAGTCTTGACAGACTCTGGGGTTGTGCGCCCATCTCACTTAAGAGGCCAGGGGCCAGCGCTGTCCGGAGACACTTCCGGGTCACGTGGCCAGCGTGACATCGCTGCTCTGGCGAGCCAGAGCCGCACACGGAAACGCCGTTTACCTTCCTGCTGGTAAGCGGTCCCTATTTATCTACTTGCACCCGGAGGTGCTTTCGAACTGCTAGGTTGGCAGGCGCTGGGACCGAGCAGCGGGAGCGCACCCCGCCGCAGGGATTCGAACCGCCGACCTTTCGATCGGCAAGCCCTAGGCGCTGAGGCTTTAGCCCACAGCGCCACCTGCGTCCCATTTTAAGTCCAGTATCAGGGAATATATTCAGAGAAAAGAATGCCTTTTTGACAGTACTGTATAGTCCTTCCGCTCATTGGGAGATATCGTAAACATGGTTATTTCCTAACAAGCAAAGTGACAGGAGGGGGCTGTCAGAAGCAAAACAGCTATTTTTCATATGCTCAATTTTCATCTCACTTGCTGCAGAGGGTCTGCTTAAGACAAATGAACATCAACACAAAAGCAAAATGTGCAATATATAATAGTATTTATTAGCCTTTTTAAAACCCCCACCCACCCACCATTAAGTGTGTTGTGCAGTGTGTGTGTATCATCTTATTTACGAAATGAACCTAAGTCCTGCTTTTGCTCTACTTACTGAAATAGCTCACCCCAAGCCCCCAACTGAATTGCTGGTTCAATTTTATATCTTTGCCTCTTTCAATTATAGAATATAAATCTACTGGGCCTGTCTCGTGGCTATTTTAAAAATAGAATTCAAATGTCGCAAAGTTTTTAAAGAGATGACTTTGAAATATATGGTCTGGATTGAAAGAATTGTGAAGCTGGCGCTTTCCCCCCAAGGGGGCCTTTGTCTGCCTTCGCCTACTAACATTAAACAAGAGTTCCCCCTTCCCCAGTGCCGCCCAGCAAATCACTTTTCAGACTGATGGCAGTTTCAGGTGTGCAGGTTCAGCCTACTCAGCACCCCCGTTGCGCACTGCTGCTCCATGACCCAACAAAATTGCTTCTGCTCACAGACTGGATTCCCACGTCTTGCTTCGTACAACAAATCCTGATATATGCTGCCGCCCCTGTTTTGAAAAGCTGATTGCTTTTTCTCCCTGTGGTCACTTCCCTGCGTTGTTTAGAAATCAAACTCAGCTTAAGAAATGTCTTTGAAAAGGATTTGTTTTCTTTTTTTAAAAAAGTTTTTATTATTAAAATAATTCAGCATTAATACACACATATTGCGAATATACAAGCATGCAAACATACATTTCATACAATCCTTAAAAATGTTCAAACATACCTACACTCAATCCCACAGATAATTCCTTTTCTCATCACCATCCACCACCCCTCACCCCACCTTTGTGTTAGACTTCCAATCTACTCAATTGCAATTTCTTTCCACTTCTATTATTTTCTTTCACACACCTTTAACCTAATTTCATGCTCCTTTTTCTATTACACATTGTTATCTATCTTATTTATTTCAGTATTTAAAACAGAACTTGTTTATTCTAATAGGAGTTCTGATTTTTCAATATGGTTTTGCAAGTACCCTTTAAACACCTTCCGGTCCCTGTCTATCTCCTCTTTTGAGATTCTTTTCTAACCCAGCTTTCCCTGGCCTGGTATCCTACTACACATGGCATGGACTGCAAATCCCATGATCCCTTTGTCGAGTGGCCATCCTTCAAAGTGCTGATGGGAGTTGTAGTCCAAAACCTCTGGGGGGTATCAGGTTGGGGAAGGGCTACTCTAACCTGTGTCTCACTATGAAGACCTCACCCACCAAGCCTGGAGCTTTTCTTAAATCCTCGCTCAACTGATGGGCAAACTACCTTGCTTGCCAGTATCGACCTGCAGCTGCCTTAAACTACCCTTTCCAGGATTATTTGGGGGAAGCCATGACAGTTTAAAGTGACATGATATGGCTTTAAATGTTTAGTGTGGATGGGGCCTTATTTGGAATTCTCACAGCTGAGCGGAACAAGCAGAAGGGGAGCTTGGTCAACCTGGTCCTTGGAGCATATGTGGAGAAGCCAGTCTTCTGTACTCAAGAGGGAGGATATAGTTAATTGTACAGAAGGTTCCTGTTCAGATGTAGAATCCAGTTCTCATGGCTACACTGTTGGCCATTAACACATTTTAATTTATTACTTATTTGTGTGTTTTTTAAAATCCCACGCTTTAGCCAAAAAGGCTCCCAAAAGAGCTTGTGTGATTGATTGATTGATTGATTGATTGAAGACCCTGCACAGTAGCTTTTCATAGAATCTTAGAATCATAGAATTGTAGAGTTGAAAGGGACCCTGAGGATCATCTGGTTCAACCCCTGCAATGCAGGAATGTATAGCTGTCCCGTATGGGGATCGAACCTGCGACCTTGGTGTCATCGGCGAGATAAGAGAAGTCAAGCTGAGCTGGTCTGTCAGCAGAGCCAGAACAGTGTCCCTGCTTCCCTTCTCGCCCCCCTCTGCTGCCTGATGAATGGCTCCTGACGGTGGAGGGAGAGGAATCTTCCTGCTCAAAAGAAAGTGAAAAGACACATGTTTTATGCATAACTGATCTGTAAAAATCAATGGGGCTTTTTTTTTTTTTACTATACGTCTTATGGATGAACAAAAAGCAAATCCAGTTGTTTTTGGTTCTGCATGCAAATATGAGGGAGGACCGTGCACTGGTTCTCCATAATATATGTAGACGGATAAAAAAAAGCTGGAGGGGAAAATCACATTGGGCAAGCAATGCACCCCTTTGGTTTCAGATAATACCTGGGGAAAGGTAAAGAGACCCCTGACTGTTAGGTCCAGTCATGACTCTGGGGTTGTGGCGCTCATCTCGCTTTATTGGCTGAGGGAGCCGGCGTACAGCTTCCGGGTCATGTGGCCAGCATGACTAAGCCACTTCTGGAGAACCAGAGCAGCGCACGGAAACGCTGTTTACCTTCCCACCGGAGTGGTACCTATTTATCTACTTGTACTTTGATGTGTTTTCGAACTGCTAGGTTGGCAGGAGCTGGGACAGAGCAACAGGAGCTCACCCCGTCACGGGGATTTGAACTGCGACCTTCTGATTGACAAGCCCTAGGCTCTGTGGTTTAGACCACAGTGCCACCTGCATAGACCGGGGTAAAAGGTAAAGGTACCCCTGCCCGTACGGGCCAGTCTTGACAGACTCTGGGGTTGTGCGCCCATCTCACTCAAGAGGCCGGGGGCCAGCGCTGTCCGGAGACACTTCCGGGTCACGTGGCCAGCGTGACATCGCTGCTCTGGCCAGAGCCAGAGCCAGAGCCAGAGCCGCACACGGAAACGCCGTTTACCTTCCCGCTGGTAAGCAGTCCCTATTTATCTACTTGCACCCGGAGGTGCTTTCGAACTGCTAGGTTGGCAGGCGCTGGGACCGAGCAGCGGGAGTGCACCCCGCCGCAGGGATTCGAACCGCCGACCTTTCGATCGGCAAGTCCTAGGCGCTGAGGCTTTAACCCACAGCGCCACCTGCGTCCCAATGTAGACCGGGGTAGATGAGTCTAAAAAACCCTGGAACACAAATTTTCACAGCCCTCTAGTGGCTATGATGGCTCATTTACCAGATGTAATGTATTACATGTCTTTGTCCATGGAGTTTTCTTGGCAGGGATACTGGAGTGGCTTGCCGGTTCCTCCTCCAGGTGGATCACGTTCGGTCAAAACTCTCCACTATGACCTGTTCATCTTGGGTGCCCTGCTCGGCATAGTTCATAGCTTCTCTGAGTTCTTCAAGCCCCTTCGCCACGGCAAGGCAGTGATCCATGAAGGGGATGCCTTGATGGCAGAAAGTGAGGAGGAATTAAAGAACCTTTTATTGAGGGTGAAAGAGGAGAGTGCAAAATATGGTCTGAAGCTCAACATCAAAAAAACGAAGATCATGGCTACTGGTCCCATCACCTCCTGGCAAATAGAAGGGGAAGAAATGGAGGCAGTGAGAGATTTTACTTTCTTGGGCTCCATGATCACTGCAGATGGTGACAGCAGCCACGAAATTAAAAGACGCCTGCTTCTTGGGAGAAGGGCAATGACAGGCCTAGACAGCATCTTGAGAAGTAGAGACATCACCTTGCCAACAAAGGTCCGTATAGTTAAAGCTATGGTTTTCCCAGTAGTGATGTATGGAAGTGAGAGCTGGACCATAAAGAAGGCTGATCGCCGAAGAATTGATGCTTTTGAATTATGGTGCTGGAGGAGACTCTTGAGAGTCCCATGGACTGCAAGAAGATCAAACCTCTCCATTCTGAAGGAAATCAGCCCTGAGTGCTCACTGGAAGGACAGATTGTGAAGCTGAGGCTCCAGTACTTTGGCCACCTCATGAGAAGAGAAGACTCCCTGGAGAAGACCCTGATGTTGGGAAAGATGGAGGGCACAAGGAGAAGGGGGCGACAGAGGACGAGATGGTTGGATAGTGTTTTCGAGGTTACCAGCATGAGTCTGACCAAGCTGCAGGGGGCAGTGGAGGACAGGAGTGCCTGGCGTTCTCTGGTCCATGGGGTCACGAAGAGTCGGACACGACTAAACGACTAAACAACAACAACAAATGTATTACATTAACTCAGAAAGTGTATACTCTATTCTGGAGGCTTAGTTTGGCTTTTTAGCCCTTGTATTATCTGAAACCAAAGGGTTTCATGGCTTGCCAGATGTGAAATATATTGGCATTATTTTCAGCTCTCCTAACCCACTGATAGAAACGGCACTAGCCCATATAGTTCAAATGTTTTAAGTCCTTGCTTGAGCTCAATCCTGCAAGTACCTGCCAAGGATCATTTCAGTAAAAGAAAATGTTAGCTTGGGATTTCTGAAAGAGTTAATTAGAAGTTGAGCATCCATGCCTCATTGACTCTCAATGGCCTTTAAAAGTCTCGTCTCATTTGGCGGGGGTGGGATCTCCATGGCGTTGTTGCAAGTAGCTCAGTTTTTGTGATTTAGGGTTTGTTTTCGCATTGCTGCTGCCTCCCCCCTCCCTTTAACTTTATTTTTGTGTGTCTCTGTCTTGTAGGTTATTCTTTCCTACGAATTAAAAGGTAATTAACATTTGCAGAATGAAAAGATGGCACAGGCACACCTCGCACCGCCAGGACCCGACTGCTTCTTCCGATTCACGCGGGAGTCCCTTGCGGCAATTGAGCAAAGGATTGCTGACGAAGAAGCAAAACAGAAAACTGATCAGGAGCAAAAGGATGAGGACAGTGAGGAAAACAAGCCAAAGCCAAACAATGACTTGGAGGCAGGGAAGACTTTGCCTTTTATTTATGGGGATGTACCCCCAGGAATGGTGTCAGAGCCCTTGGAAGACCTGGATCCTTATTATGCAGATAAAAAAGTAAGTGTTCATGAAGACCAAAGCCTTCAGCATGGTTTCTCAGGTCCCGGGGCTATACAATGTATGCACTGAATAACTCTCATGTCTAAGCAATGTAAAAAACCCTGAATGAGGCAAGCAAAGGTATATTTGATCATAGTGCATTATCGCCAAATGTCTGTTGTTGTTAAAATTTGTATACTAGGGGCCTAGGACCCACGTACCTATAGGGCCACCTCTCCTGGTATGCCCCGCGGAGGACCTTAAGGTCCACAGATGACAACACCATGGAGGTCCCAAGTCGCAAGGTGGTTAGATTGGTTTCAACTAGGGCCGGGGCCTTTTCAGTACCGGCCCTGACTTGGTGGAACGCTCTGTCACAAGAGACTAGGGCCCTGTGGGACTTGACATCTTTCCGCAGGGCCTGCAAGACAGAGCTGTTCCACCTGGCCTTTGGTTTGGACTCAGTCTAACCCTTATGTTTCCCTCCCCTTATGGTTTTGATCTATGGGCTACTTTTAAAATGAGGCTGCATTTTAAATTGCATTTCATCCTGTATTTTAAATTGCGCCCCCCATTATGTTTCTATTGTAATTTTACTGGTGTTAGCCACCCTGAGCCCAGCTCTGGCCAGGGAGGGCAGGGTATACCATAAATATAATTTATTATTATTATTATTATCCTATACCCACAAGCAGTGCTTTTTTCTGGGGGTACACAGAGGGATGCATACCCCTAAACATTTTGTGAATCTATATTTGGCCTCATTGAGGGGCAGTATTTCAATATGAGTAGGAAAATGAGAGTACCCCTAAATATATTTTTTAGAAAAAAAGCACTGACCACAAGTCTCAGGGCAGTTGCAACATAAAATCACAATATAAAAGTACAAAATACATAATAAAAGCAAAAGCAACCCAATAAACCTCTCTTCTCCAACACATTTTAAAAGGGTGTTGGATGTCAATCAGCCAAAGGCCTAGTTAAAGAGGAAAGTTTTTGCCTGGCACCTAAAGGTGTATAATGAAGGTGCCAGGCGAACCTCCCTCTTGTTGCCATCCTCTTGTTGCCATCCTCTTGTTGCCATCCTCTGGACCTTTCGTGGAGGAGGCACATGAAGAAGGGCCTCAGAAGATGATCTCAGGGTCTGGGTAGGTTCATGTGGAGAGAGGCGGTCCTTGAGGTATTGTGGTCCTGAGCCGTTTAAGGCTTTATAGGTCAAAACCAGCACTTTGAATTAGCCCGGAGACTAATTGGTAGCCAGTGCAGTCAGACCAGGATCTGTGTAATATACTCAAACTGTCTTGCCCTGGTGAGCAACCTGGCCACTGAGTTCTACACTAGCTGAAGTTTCAGAGGCAGCCCTAGATATAACGGATTGCAGTAATCTAACCTTGAGGTTACTAGAGCATAGACAGTAGTTAGCCTATCCCTGTCCAGATAAGATATTAAATGCCAGACAACTCTTCTGCTGTTGCTTCAGTGACTAAACCCCACCCCAGAACTAACTGAATATTCATGCATCATTTGCTGTATGGGATACGTTGGTGTTTCATTTAATTTGGCAGGCCTATAAGTTTTGGGACAGCATTCATGTCCTTTTGGCATTTCTGTGATAACCAGTGCACAACATTCCAGGAACTGGGAACTTAAATCTTCACACGGTGAGGCCCCGCTTAGTTGTAATACGAAAACATGGATTTCCTGCTAAAAAAATTAATCTGATTTCTGCTGCCGCTTTCTCTCCTCCTTTACATATCAGAGGCAGGAACAGCTCGCGTGATAGGGCAGAGCTGCAGCAATGGCCTCCTGGTAGCAGCGACATGACAGGAAAGTTGAGGCTGTGTGAAAACATGAGTAGAAGTACTGGGGTGAAGGGTTGGGGGAGTTCAATCCTTCAGGGATTGACGTTGCCCATCAAGCCCCACCCATCGACTGACATATCCTGCCGATCAGGGTGACATCACCTGTTTGACAGATAGCCATGGTTTCACAAAGTAGCCCTGTGAGCCAAACTGGAAGCTCTGGTGGATCAAGACTGGCCTGCCCACCCCCCAAGATGAGGAGACATGACACACACACAAAATCCCTTCATTCATAAAATAGGAGGGGAGGGGATAGTGGACAAGCCCACTGTTCACTTTGGTACTGACTCATAATTAGAAACCATGGTTACCTGTAAATGTTGGAACTGGGCCTGAGAGTAAACCACAGCAAATGAAATTGTCTCTTTTTTTCATTTTAAGATCTCCTTGAACGTTATTAAAATCCTGCTTTTACATGTGTATCTTTTTCCTCTTTTCAGACATTTATAGTATTGAATAAAGGGAAGGCCATTTACAGATTCAACGCCACACCTGCCTTGTACATGTTAAGTCCTTTCAGTATACTTAGAAGAATTTCTATAAAGATTTTGGTTCATTCATATCCTTTTTTTCTTCTACATAATACTTGTTTAAAGCACTTCTTTGAGAAACTCAGTAGTAGCATGAGGCTATTTAAATAGTTGGATGTGGTTTTATTTTTTCTTAATTTCATCATTGAAGTGAACACAAATTGTTTTGATGAAATCACTTGGTTGAACTTCAGTAGAAGTAGAATTCTGTGGTCAAGATCCAACATCATGCTAGCAGACACAATGGGACTTATCCTTCCTCTGCTCTCCCTTTGCAGCCTCCCAATCTGCTCTGGAGTGTGCCCCAATCCCCTATAGTGTGCCCTATAGGTGATAGGAGAGGAATGGGAAGTTCATTGCACAAGTGGGGTGCCACAATTACAATACAACACCCTAAATAAATTAGCAGCACATAATTCATGCTATATTATGATGTTAAATGTTTTCATCTTGGATTTATAGATATTGCTTGGATGGAATTTATGAATTCATATTCACTTAGAAGCCTGTTTCATAAGAAATTATATGCATTTGGGTGATCTAACTTATCTAGCATTTCTCATGTGTTCCTTGACTTAAGCCAACATTATTCGGCATCTTCATCATGTTCACTATTCTGACAAACTGCGTGTTTATGACCTTGAAAGATCCTCCTGAGTGGTCAAAGGCTGTAGAGTAAGTGCATTCTTTGTTTTCTTCCCAGTGACATTTGGTTAAATATGCTCTGCATAGCGCAATTGGGTTGAATCTGGTGAAGGAACTTATTGAGCCAAATGACTTCCGCCCATGCAGCAGAACTTTCCCTCCCATTCATCACAGGTGTGCTTCCCCACCACCACCCAGTATCCCCTTCAGAGACCTGGGGGGACGGGACCAATAGCAGATTTTTAGGGTTCTGGGGAACACACGAGAGAGGAAATAATGTTCTGTTACACAAGGGGAAGTCATTCCACTTGCGCCATGACTGAATTAGGTTCAACCCATGGCATTGTTTTAAAAGGTATACAGTGGTACCTCGGGTTACAAACACTTCGGGTTACAGACTCCGCTAACCTGGAAGTAGTACCTCAGGTTAAGAACTTTGCCCCAGGATGAGAACAGAAATTGTGCGCCAGTGGCACGGCAGCAGCAGGAGGCCCCATTAGCGATAGCATGCCTCTAGTTAAGAACAGTTTCAGGTTAAGAACAGACCTCCAGAACGAATTAAGTTCTTAACATGAGGTACCACTGTACATTCCTGAAATTAATTATGGAGTCCGTTAGATTGAAAAGTAGATGTAAGACTCATCAGCACAGCAGCTGAAACAGAGTCTGTGAGAATTAATGAGGTCACGGGAAAAGAGTGAAGAGGAAAGGAGATGGATGGATGCTTTAGTTGATATTCCTGCATAGCAGTGGGTGGGACTAGATTTCTCTCAGGGTCCTTTCCACCTCCACAGTCCTTTGATTCTATTAGTGTATTGAGAACCAAGTCCTATAGAACCCCATGGAGAACAGTAGAGATGAGGGGATGTTGGTAGAGCAAAAATGCTCTTGCAGAATTTGCTGCCAATATATTGAAGCATGATGGATTTCGGTCTCTTGTATCACCATTTGTCCTTCTTTCAGACTTCCTCGTTATGTATCAGGCTCTTTCCCCTGCACTCAGCTAAAGGGAAGTAATAATTTTCCCTTTATTGAATACTTGGGCGCATTGAATCTGAACTCCTGAACCTCTGATCACATTTATAAACTTCCCCAGCATTGTACCTTAATTTCTGACCTCTGCCTCTCTGGCCACCAATGCTTAATGAGGACTTAATGACTCCTTAAGAACTGCATCCTCCTCTTCCTCCTCCTCATTATATCCTGCTCCCCCCCCCCCCCCGCAAGACTGGGACTGTCTGCACTTCTGCAGTAATGAAAGTTTCAGTGTTCCCATTAAAAAAAACCTGATATATTTTATGAGTAATATCTTCATTTTAATGACAACACAAATATAGAAAGAAGATGGGTGTGTGAGAAAGAAAAGCAGAAATGGCCAATGAAGAACATCAGATTCATGTAATGGGCTGCTATGAGCTTCTCTCTAATAATTGTGCAAAAAAAAGAAAGATAATTCTTAAAAAATAAATGAACAAGTATTTATAATTCGTGATCTAGCCTATAAATTGAAAAGTTTGCTTGGATTTTTTCACTCTCCCCTGTAGATACACGTTCACTGGAATTTATACATTTGAATCCCTCGTTAAAATTTTTGCAAGAGGTTTCTGTATAGGTAGTTTTACTTTCCTCCGAGACCCCTGGAACTGGCTGGATTTCCTTGTCATTTCATTTGCGTAAGTATCCAGCATTTTCCTAGTGTGTCATCTGAGTAGACTTTACAGAAATGAATTCCATTTTGGAACGTTTCAGTTCCCGAATGCCGAAAACCCAGAAGTAAGTGTTCCAGTTTTCGAACATTTTTCAGAAGCCAAATATCCGACGCAGTTTCCGCTTGAGTGCAGGAAGCTCCTGCAGCCAATCAGAAGCTGCGCCTTGGTTGTTGAACATTTCGGAAGCTGAACGGGCTTCCAGAATGGATTACGTTCGACAACCAAGGTTTGACTGTATCAGTATTTGAATTGTTATGAAATAGTGCAAAAAATGATACATTTTGGGGAAACAAATTACAAATCTTGTCTTTAGATTTGAGTAATTTATGTTTAAAATTGGCATAGTTCCTCTTGTCGAAACAATCCAACAGTTGATAGTAGTAGGCATGCTTTAATGTTGCTCCTAGGATAATCCTTTAAATGCTTTCATTATTATTATTATTTTTTAAAAGTATATGGCAAGCCTTTCTGGTTTCAGAGATAAGCTTTTAAAAGTGATGCATATTGTGGCAAATAGCAAGACTGTGGTGTATTCCCAACATGATACTTGGTGCTGAATTTCCCACCCTAGTTTTAGGGCCTTGTGGGTAAGGTAGGAAAATATAAAAAGAAGAAATGCAATGGTTTCTAGCCTATGCATGCTTACCTAGGATTAAGCCCCATTGAATACAGTGGGTCTTAATCTCAGGTAAATGTGCCCAGGATTGCATTGAAGGCAAACACAGGGGGGGGGGGAAACAACTTGTTTAATTCTAAAAAAAAAGTAGATTAAATAAATCTTTAGGTAAGTGGCATAAAATCTGCCTTGATGCTGAATAACTGTGATTTGATTCTACAGGTATATAACAGAATTTGTAGACCTAGGCAAAGTTTCAGCTCTTCGAGCTTTCAGAGTGTTGAGAGCTTTGAAAACTATTTCTGTAATCCCAGGTAAGAAGTGAGTGGTGTAAAGTGCTAGGTCCCTCGTGCCTCCCAACTGTTCCTTTTTATCCTGTCATTGTGTTTGTGTGTGAACTCCCCTATTGCAGATATGTGACAGAGTTTGTGGACCTGGGCAATGTCTCAGCGTTGAGAACATTCAGGGTTCTTCGGGCATTGAAAACAATATCAGTCATTCCAGGTGAGAGCTAGGTTAAACACAGAGGCTGACTTGTAGATTTGCCACAGCTGCAAGTCACGCGACTTTGCACAAGCTTTGCTGCTAACCATGTATTGTTGTTGTTTTAAGGAATGTAGATTTTTAGATGCTACCGGAAAAAAATAATTCGCATTAAAAAAAAGCAAGTCAGCCTTTGAGTTTAACATATTCTTGCATGAGACAGTATACAGAGTTTGTATTTTGCATATTAAAATACTAAATTTTCTCTCCCACACCAATATGAAAAGTAGTTGCTGTTTTCATATTAAGATAAACCTTACCGTTTATTGAAATAATTTGGGATGGAAAATTTCAGCATTTGGAAAGCTGAATCACTAGTAGAAATTAAGCCAATATGGTGATAAAGAATAGCATGAGCATTGCATGAAGTATTGCTTTAAAAAATACCTTTCCTCAGCCAACTGTCTTATGGGTTGAAAGGATGTGTGCTTCATGAGCGAAAAAATGTACAATCAGTACCTTTTTTCTTTACATGAGATTGATACAAAGCATGAATAACCATGTCACCAGCTTTTAAATGGCTAGTATAGACTGTGCTTTTCATTTCCATTTGCAATTTTACATTATGAACCATTTTTCATGAGGTAAAGGGTCTTTCTCTTTTTACCTCATGACAAAAATGATAGCTTCTTTCATCTAGGAGCTGCCTGCATGACATTTTTAAATTTCAGCAGCCATACAACCATATTCAACTACTCAACACCTAAAACAATGAGTTGGCTATTGTGATTCCACATTCTTCTCTCCTTTTAGGTCTGAAGACCATTGTGGGGGCCCTAATTCAGTCAGTGAAGAAACTCTCGGATGTCATGATCCTGACTGTGTTCTGCCTGAGTGTATTTGCACTAATAGGGTTGCAACTGTTCATGGGCCACCTGAGGCAAAAATGTTTGCTTTGGCCCCTAAGTAACGATTCTGCTGAAGAACCGTACTTTGCACGATACTACAATGCAGGAATAATCGACTGGGATAAATACATTGGCGACACAGGTGAGGTTTACTGAAAGGGGCTCTGTGGTCCAGGGCGGACAGGCAAGTCATAATAGGCATCATTCAGAAATTAAGAGTTCAGCAGGATGAACTGCTGAGAGTACAGAGAACCAACCTCACTTAGACACAGGATAACTAGGTGCAGCCTGTGAATCTGGGAAGCATTGTTAGGCACCTGCCAGGAGGACTCAAGCCCTAACAGGTGGCCTATTGCTTCCTTCTGGAACCTTCTACCCCTGCTGTTGAAACTCCTTTTCTTTTCTGTGAATCTGCTCTCTGTATCTGTCCATCGTATCTAGTATTTCTATACCACCATCTCATAAAATATCAAGGCGGTGTACCACCTTAAAACTGGTAAAACACCATCAAAGCATTTGCAGCACCTTTAAGCTGGACGCAGGTGGCGCTGTGGGTTAAAGCCTCAGTGCCTAGGACTTGCCGATCGAAAGGTCAGTGGTTCGAATCCCTGCGGCGGGGTGCGCTCCCGCTGCTCGGTCCCAGCGCCTGCCAACCTAGCAGTTCGAAAGCACCTCTGGGTGCAAGTAGATAAATAGGGACCGCTTACCAGCGGGAAGGTAAACGGCGTTTCCGTGTGCGGCTCCGGCTTGCCAGAGCAGCGATGTCACGCTGGCCACGTGACCCGGAAGTGTCTCCGGACAGCGCTGGCCCCTGGCCTCTTAAGTGAGATGGGCGCACAACCCCAGAGTCTGTCAAGACTGGCCCGTATGGGCAGGGGTACCTTTACCTTTACCTTTACCTTAAGCGGGCAAACGGTGTCAACAGTGAAGAGAAGGGTCAGCAGCCTCCCCTGGCCTGGCACTTTCCCCCTGGGTGACACCACTGCATGGATCTTGCCAAAACTCACTCATATCCCTCACCCTCACCCCCAGCCACAAAAAAGACCTAGAGCCAGCACTGCTTTGTTCATTTGGTGCTTGGGCTCAAAATAAGATGTATACTGCCTGGGTTCAAATTGCAACAAATGCTAAGAAACTGCTTTTACTAGCTTAGGAATCCTTTCTTGATTACTGGGTAGCAGAGCTCTGAATACTGACATCTCAAGTGTGGAGGACATATACATGGGGCTTCCCTTGTGCTTGATCTGGAATCCACAGTTGGTGAAGAGTGCTGCAGCATGATTGCTGACAGGAGTGAGACCCTGCCAGAGTATATATCACCTCTGCTGAAGAGACCTGCACCGGTTGCTCATTCGCTACTGGGTCGAGTTTGAGCTGTAACTAATTAGTATTTAAAGCCCTTAACGAGTTGCGGCCAGTTTACTTGCAAGAAAGCTTTGCCCCATTTATGCCCATTCAGCCACTTCGATCTGCAGAACTGGCACCGTTATAGGTGCCATATAGTAAGTGCACTGTTTCACGTTTGTAAGAAACCGATCTTCTTAGCGTGGCAGCATCCACACTTTGAAACTCCTTGCCTGTTGACACCAGGCAGACACCTGGGGCTGTTAGGACCCCCCCCCCAGGTGAGCGCTGCTTAAATGGCCATGGGGGCAGACCCAAGGCAAGCCTTCCTGCTCCGTGGGCTCTGCCCCATGGCCCAGCCCATGTCCTAGCTTGCATCCCCATTTGCCAATCTGGGATGCAGGCTAGGATCCGGCCTCTGATAGGTGGCACGGGCTTACGCCCACACTCCCTATCCAGATGGGGGTCTGAGGATGCTACCCCCTCGCCAGGGCCTTGGACTCCTCTGCCATCCCACAATGCCACCACACCCAAAAAAGGTGTGCAAGCTTTTACAATTATCATTTTAAAGCAATCGTTTGAATGAAAGCAGAAGGTAACACATTTCTCTCCCCCCCCCCTTTCCTTCCTCCTTAGAACAAACAAAACATTTTTACACTTTGGAAGGATCACCAGATCCCTTGCTTTGTGGTAACGGCACAGATGCTGGGTAAGCAAGCGTAAAATTGCGTAAGGGGAAGCCATTGCTGATCATGCAAGTGAAGCTGGCTAATCTAATGGCATAATTCAGAACCTAAGAGCTGTGAGCAGAATGAGGTTAATGGAATTGGGTTTCTCTACTGTCTCTTTCCCTCCAGAGCCCTTCTCTCCCACACCCCAAACAGCTGCTTTTGGGGATTGGGTGGGAATACATTAAAATAGCATGGAGCATGGCAGCTGGAGGGAGGAATGGGTTCCCCCCATTGTGGGAGGGGGCCTCAAGCCATTGGTAATGTTTGGGTTTAACAAGGACTCGATTTAGCACAAATGTTTATTTCCCACAATTTCTTTGTAGAAATGTATATGAGTCCTGTGATAAGCTGTTTTATACTGTTTATACTCTCAGGAGCCTAGTTCATACTGAACCAGGGTTTGTCCCCCCCCTTCCCCCCCTTTTTTTTTTTTGCAAAAGGAGAGGAGGAAGAGCCCCCAAAGGTGGAATTGACAAAAAAGAGAGGCAAAGTCTCAAACTGATGTTCAAACAATGGAAATGTGCTGTGGTGTGTTCTAAGCGATGCAACATTGCTATTTAGACAGTGGGAAAAGGGCTGCAGCTTGGTGACAGGGCATCTGCCTGGCAGGTAGAAGGTCTCCACTTCAATCGCTGGCATCTCCAGGGGGCTGGGGCAGGACCTGTCTGAAACCCTGAAACTGCCACTCAGTGTAGATAGTTCTGAGCTAGATGTATCAGAACTTCCTGTGTTCCCAGCTTCTTAGGTTCCCAACCCATCCAAAAGGATTAGAAATATCACACACCGCAGCGCATCTCTATTCGGCAAGCATCAGTTGTGGTTTTGAGCTAGGGTTTTTTACTATACTTTTGCTCTTTCAGACACTTAAAATGGAGTAACACAGCCCGTTCTATATGCATATATTTGACATAGTAGTAGCAGCAGATATGGATAGTTCATCTACTTCTGTCCATTTCACATGTGTTCATTCACAGGTCTCTCCCAGCCTGCTACTGCATTAATCTGTTAATATCTTTTTAAAAAAGAAAACCCATACTCAAATCCATATTTAAAGATGTACCTTGTCACAAAATATGCGGTTAAATAGACATTTTACCTCAACGTACACATTTCTAAATTATGTTATGCTAAAATACACATCTTTAATGCATCTTGGTGCTTTGTTTTTCTTTTTACTGAGAACTGTATTACAAGGACCGCTCCCAACTTCAAATGGGGGGTGCTTTTTGCGGGGGGGCGCAGCCACCTGATCCTGCACGATCCCCAGCAGTTCAGCCTGGTTTCGCCTCCCCAAGCTGGATACCTGGAGGTTCCCGCCTAACCTCAGACAGTAGCCAATCCCAGATGGGGAGGTGTTGCTAGGGGAGTTGACCAGGTACGGTTAGGACCGCCCTGCACACACAATAGAAGGTGGAAAATTGAAAGCAGTGGATTTTATGAAATTCTCCTCCATCCCTAGTTAGTAGGTGGAATGTCAATTTAGGTACAGAAACAAGTCATCTTTCCCCCCCTCTCCCTCCATTGCTTTCTTTCACAGCCAGTGCCCAGAAGGATATATATGTGTAAAAGCTGGTCGAAACCCCAACTATGGCTACACAAGCTTTGATACCTTCAGCTGGGCTTTCTTGTCGCTCTTTCGGCTGATGACTCAGGACTACTGGGAAAACCTGTACCAGCTGGTGAGAGGGTCTCAAAACCAAATTCTGTTGATACCATATGTAAGGGGAAAGCCTAATACTACCCATGCTTAAAAACACCTTTCCATCCCTATGAGAAAGGCCATAGCACAGTGGTAGACCATCTGTTTTGCATGCAGAAGGTCCCTGGTCCAATCCGCAACATCTACATGTAGGGCTGAGAAAGACGGACACCCACACCCTGCCTGAAACATTGGAGAGGCTCTGCCAGTCAGTGTGGACAATGAGCTTAAAAGGACAATGGTCTGACTCAAAAGATGGCTGCTCTCTACAGTGGCGTAGTGTGGGTTGCCAGCACCCGGGGCTGCATGGATGGGGGGTGGGAGGGAGGGTGGGAAATAGAGTATGCATGCACATTCAGCTGCTTTAGGCATCTGCATCACCCAG
Source organism: Podarcis cretensis (assembly GCF_951804945.1). NCBI lineage: Eukaryota > Metazoa > Chordata > Lepidosauria > Squamata > Lacertidae > Podarcis > Podarcis cretensis. The sequence goes on along the minus strand of NC_137170.1, from coordinate 112,279,963 downwards.
GAGTTTGCAGCTGCAGAGATAAGAAAAGAGTCGCTCTGTTGTCTGGAAAGGTCACTTCCTGGTTCGCATGGAGAAGCCATTTTCAACGGAGCCCAGGAATGGAAGCACACAGCTGTATTGAGGCAGCACTAGGTGTTGAAATTTTGCGGCCCTAACAATTTTGTGCTTGGGACAACTGTCCTGGTGTCCCCCATCCCGTCCCATCCCGCCCCACGCTATGCCACGGTCTCTCTATGTTCCTGCCTCTATGAAATGCTTACTCAACTAAAAACAGCAACGACAAATTGCTGCATTTGAAAGCCAGTTTTATTTACCGAGAGAAAGGGCTGAACCTCACAGACTGCACAGCAAAGGTTGGACTTGTCAATGGAAGTTGTAAATGAAATGTAATTCTGAAATGTTGTTCAAAGCAGCTGTGCTGTATTGCAAATATATTACAAATACTCCCACCACATAAGTGTTTCTGAACACTTGGGTTGGTTCTGGTGTAGCCCGTCCAAGAAAGATGGAAGAGCTACTTTTGTTTGCAGAAAGGACTGCAATCTAGCGTAGGTTCCAGTCTGTGGAAGGGGAAGAGAGGCATTCTCCCCCTGATTTCTCCTCCTCCCCACTTCCACAATATTCCATAGGGTTGTACAACTTTTAAGAGCAGATTTCGGGGGGGGGGGGCGGTGCTTGGTAACTTAAGTAACACAATCCTAACCATGCCTACTCAGAAGTCATCCCTGTTGAATTCAGTGGGGCTTACTCCCAGATAAGTGGGGTTAGCATTGCTGCCTTCATACCTTAAGTCCACTGAGTCTAATCTGAGTGTGGCATAGTCACTCATACTTGTAAGTTTCAGTTGTCTTACTGATCCAGTAACCTACATTGTCTATGATTTCCCCAGACTCTGCGTGCTTCTGGCAAAACGTACATGATCTTTTTTGTCCTGGTGATTTTCCTGGGTTCTTTCTACCTGATCAACCTGATCCTGGCCGTTGTTGCCATGGCCTACGAAGAGCAAAACCAAGCCACCATGGAAGAAGCAGAGAGGAAGGAGGCCGAATATCAGCAGATGCTGGAACAACTGAAAAGGCAACAAGAAGAAGCCCAGGTACTGGAAACTTTTGCGCTAGTACAGCATTTCCCCACAAATTTGAGAATAGAAGGCGTAACTGCCCAGAGATTCCTTGCAGAAGTTCCATCGTGTACTTGGGCAAAAAGCAACATGTGCAAATGAGTTCATGCATGCAACTTAACTGAAGACAAAAATGTTTTACAAAAATATATATGAATGGATAACCCTAACAGCAGGTAGACAGCAGTTGCACAAAGCTCTGCTGATTTTCAGTGGGACTTGTGTGGGATTCCTGTGCAGTGGGATTCCAGTGCAGATTTCCAGTGGGACTTTGCAGTGGGATTCCAGTGCAATGCTAAGTAAACTCTCTACTAGTAGAGTGTACAATTTGGAAAAATGGAAGTTAATGGTGTAAGCTCAGAAACAACAGTGTGTCTTGTGCCACTGTAAATACTTGACAATTTCACTGTGGCGCACCTGCAGTAATAGCCTCCCTACAGAATTGTCCCTGCTACTTACTAGAAGTGAGAGAGTCAGTGTGGGTGCTCTGGTGGGAGCACTGGATTGGCTCCACCGATGTGCTCCCAAATTGTTGCTATCTCTGCCCTCTCAGTGAACAGCAACGATGCCACTACCAGGAAATTATTACTGCTCGGCTGCCCCACTGGGTGAGCTGCTCCTGCACTGCGTATAGTCAGACACTTACAGTTAGTCATTTGGATACATTCCTTATTAGATGTGCTTTTCAACAGAAAATATATTTCTACACCTCAAATATATTTCTACACCTCAACATGCAAATGAATATTGGCAAGTGAATATTCTTCAGCAGAGCTCTTTGAATTTCTCAGGGTGTTCATTTATTTTAGGGTAATTCTGACAGCGGCAAATTTGAACATCTTTTGGGACAATAAACAATGAACCAGCTTCATGTGTCATTCATATATGTGTGTGTGTGTGTATTTGTTTGTGTGTGTGTGTGTGTATAGTAGTAGTAGTAGTAATAATAATAATAATAATAATAATAATAATAATAATAATTTATTATTTATACCCCGCCCATCTGGCTGAGTTTCCCCAGCCACTCTGGGCGGCTTCCAATCAAGTTTTAAAAACAATACAGCATTATACTGTGTGTATGTATATATGTGTGTGTGTGTGTGTGTGTGTGTGTGTGTATACACACACACACACACACACATGCACACATATATACATATACTGTATATATGTGAGAGAGAAGCATGGGTTTTAGAAAACAAAGAGAACTCTCACCGATCAAATAATGATTCAGGAAAAGATGCAAATTATTTTTGCATCTTTTTTATTTAATTATTAATAAGTGTAAGGTTTATGGAACAGGGAAGTTTTCAATGTTTGATGTTTTATGATGCTTTTATATTTGTTGGGGGGACATGGGTGGCGCTGTGGTCTAAACCACAGAGCCTAGGGCTTGCCAATCAGAAGGTCGGCAGTTCGAATCCCCGCAACAGGGTGAGCTCTCGTTGTTCAGTCTCAGCTCCTGCCCACCTAGCAGTTCGAAAGCACGTCAGTGTGTAAGTAGATAAATAGGTACTGCTCCGGCAGGATGGTAAACGGTGTTTTAGTGCACTGCTCTGGTTTGCCAGAAGTGGCTTTGTCATGCTGGCCACATGACCCGGAAGCTGCCTGTGGACAAACGCTGGCTCCCTCAGCCTATAGAGCGAGATGAGCGCACAACCCCAGAGTTATCCGCGACTGGACCTAACGGTCAGGGGTACCTTTACCTTTACCTATATTTGTTGGAAGCCTCAGAGTGGGACAACCCAGTCAGGTGGGCAGTGTACAAATAATAACATTATTAATATTAATATTATTTTTGACAAAGAGAATAGAACAGCCCTAACACATTGTGCTTTCTGTGCACTAAGGCCAGTGGATTGCAGCATTGTGTAGAGCAGGAGCAGCTGGATTTTGCTGGACTCTAACTCCCATCAGCTTCCAGCATGGCCAGTGGTCAGGGAGATGGGGATTTTAGTTCAACAACATCTGGAGGGCAACATGCTGTCTACCCTGGTATAAAAAAGAAACAATCCACCAGCATACTATCTTCAGAGTATATATTACATTGGTGCATACAAAAATATACTCCATGAACAATAAATATATACTCCCATGTATCCTGGATCCTCCTTCCAGGTCCTTATTTGGAAGCTATTTTGTTAATACTTTGACAGAGGAAACCAACCATCTTCTTGTATTCTTGAAGCATAGATAACTCATCCAGAAATAGTTCTACAATAACTATGTGGTAGTTGCAAGTCTTCATCGGCAGAGCTATGGCAGAGCTTGACCTCTCTTTATACAACAGGCAATAGCAGCCGCAGCTGCTTACAAAGACTTTAAGGATGATGGTGCACTTGGAAGACTTTCCCAGACTTCTTCGGAAATGTCGAGGCTGAGCTCCAAAAGCGCTAAAGAAAGAAGGAACCGGAGGAAGAAGAGACGGCAGAGAGAGCTGTCTGTAGGAGACGAGAAAGCTAATGGCAAAAAGTTTCCAAAATCTGAGTCTGATAGCAGCATCAAAAAGAAGGGGTTTCAGTTTTCCCTGGAAGGAAACAGGCTCACATATGAAAACAGGGTCACCTCTCCATACCAGGTACGTTGTGGTGCTAGCTGTGTTGTTGCAAAATGTTCAACTTTCAGATGGGCTCTGGGCGATGGGACCGATCTGTTTTAGGCTTGACGTTTCACGCCAGGAGTGGGCAACCTGTAGCTGTTGTTGGACCACAGCTCCCATCATCTCTGACCATTGCCCATGCTGGCGGAAGTTGGGAGTCCAACAGCATGTACAGGGGAAGAGGAGGAAGGCAAAGCCACGGGAACAAGTGCAAAAGCACCATGACCTTCTACCAATCTCTTCTGTTCCACAGGTTTCAGGGGTTGCGTGTTCAGACCTTTAAACCTCCCCCTTAAATAAGTTCAGACAAGACTCAAATTTTGGTTTGGGTTTTGGCAGAATTAGGCCACAACTTCATTGATTACAGCAAGTGAGTGGTTGCATATGCTCTGGTTTGACTAGCTCCCTGCACTGTTGCAGGTAGCGCTGACCCAGGGCACCAGCATAGGTCAACCTAGGGTGAACACCTGGATAAGTGGAAAGCCAGGAACAGGCTATCTCTACCACTCAAATGCCCCCCTGGACTCAGGCACGGGCACAACCCCCTCTCAGGGGTTGACCAAACCATTGAGTCCCTGGATTCCTTTAACGGAATACCCTGCACATAGGGATGGCGAGAGCATTCTCCCATCCCTATCACCTGAACCCAGAGCCTATCCGCAACCTTACAAGTTGTGACGATTTGCTATGCAGCAGGCAAAACCCAAATGGCACCAGCCAATCAGCCATGGGGAAAATTCCTGCCGTGCCCCTGTCCCAACGACACACGACGGCATAGCAAGGTCAAGTGCGCAGCCCTAAATATAGGGAGAGGTGGGCAGGTGTTCCAATGCACGCACCAAAAGAGGAAGCTCTGGGTCACGTGCATAGGTATATATAGGCCCCTTGATCTGTTTAGCTTGCGTCCCATTGGCCTGATTGAACCCAGCATCAAGGGGACCTACCAATTGGGTGTTGTGGCTATTCAATCGAACCCACCCACAACACAGGGTTTGGTTGCCAGGTCTCACCACAACATGTGCCCTCTTTAAGGGAGGACCCGATTTAGTATCATCTGAACCTATTGGATAATTTTTGGGGGTTTAGTAGAGAAGTAATTGGTGAAGCCCAGACCTTGACACCTTTTAATTGCTTGATGTTTAAGCAAAGAAAAAGAAGCAGGGGGAGTGTGCAACTTGGTACATGAGGGCAGCAAGAGGGACGTGTGACGTAGAAGAGCAGACTTAGCCCTTCTCATATTTGTTGCTTCTCCACTACATACCTCTCCCTCAGTGATTTCCCCCCTTCGACTTTTTATCTTTTGCTTTTTTCATCTTCATTACTTGTTCAGTTGTTTGTGGTGTAGATATTCAGAAAGGCAGGCTAGTGCCAACTGAGTAAATTGTATCAACGTTCAAAATTTGCCAGACGCATTCTGCACCTCGCTATCAACCACTTTGAGACCAAGTGAAGATACCCAGGCATCGGGGTGGTGCCCAATGTCCCCACCATCTGGAGGTGCATGCCTGGGGACCCTTGGATCTTGACTTTTTTCACACACTAGCAACACATCCTGTAGAATTCCATCCATTATATTTTATCTGCATTTATCTGCATTTATCCTGAATTTCAGGAACCAAACAGTCATATTGAAAAATATGACTTTTGAACCAGTCTGCCCCCCAAATAGCAACTTGGCATTCCATTTTGGCAACTGTGACCCTGGTTTAAGGAGCCATTTGGCACCTAGATTATATATCTGAGTTTCTAGCACTGGTTATTGTATTGAACCTATTTTGAAAAATACGTTCGCTTTCATAACATAAATGCTTAACTGAAGAGGAATGAATATTGCTGTTGTCATTGTGAGAACAAAGCTGGGGAATGCATATTCTTTTTTAGAGATTGTCTTTTAACTAAATACTATCAAGCTCACTATTTCCCCCACCGCTACCCCCGGTGAATACACACAAAGTTAATATTTTGATAGTTCACCAAAACCTGAAAAACCTTCTGGATCTGGGAAGAGTAATCTGGGTTTTCTTCTTAAAGCAACAGCAGTGAGGATTTAGCTATGGCTTCCTAAGTTTCATCTAACCATTCTGTTTGTATCTCCTTAGTCGATGCTGTTTTCCACAAGACGGAACAGCAGAGCAAGCTTTTCCAGCTTCAGAGGCCCGACCACTGAAGGGGGCTCGGATGCCGATAGCGAACAGAGCACCTTCGACGACAACGGGAGCCGTAGCGGTTCCTACTTCATCCTACGCAGGCACAGCGAGCGGTGCGGAAGTAACATTAGCCAGACCATGTTCCCTGTGTTTCCAGTGAATGGGAAGAGGAACAGCAGCGTGGACTGCAACGGGGTGGTTTCCTTGGTAGGAGGACCCGCAGCGCTCCTCTCGCCCACTGGACAGCTTCTCCCAGAGGTGATAATAGATAAAGCAACTACCGATGACAGTGTAAGGATGTTTTAAGTAGCATAGGCATGGTGGGTCTACAGAATGGAATCCAAGCTGCCTAAATGCATCTGCATCCTGGGGTTGCGGCGGCAGTGGGGAAGCAAGCTTTCATGCTGCAACTCTCCGGGCTTTGAAAACTATGCGACACAGAAAGGAATGGCCCTGCCTCTGCCTGCATGTGCTTTTGCAAACACAGCCCTGAGTCGGGCAGTTTAATATGGCCAAATGTACATTTACTTTGTGCACAGCAAATGCTTGTTCAGTGGCAGAGGCCACTTTCCTTTTGCATTATCCCTGTTCCTGCACATCCTCTTTCTCTCACTCCATCCTTCTCCCTGATTCTTCTCCTGTTTCCCCAGCTACCTGATCTCCTTTGCATTCCCTCAGCAAAACCTGCACCATTACCTTCCCCAATTACCCTGAGAACAATAAAAGAGAAAGGGGCACCTCCCATCACCTTGCAGGCCATCCCTAAAGCAGCTTCCCTGTCAGCCTAGCAGGGAAAGACAGGGAGGGAGGCAACAGCCAGTGCCCTGGTTTTTATTTACAGGGGGACCTCGGTTTTCAAACATAATCCGTTCCAGAAACCGTTCGACTTCCAGAACATTCGAAAACCAAGGAGCGATGGGTGGTCGGCAAAATCAATTGAGAAAATAGAAAAACACATAGCGGAAGCTGTTTGACTTCTGAGGCACGTTCAAAAATGGAAGCAATTACTTCCAGGCTTTCTGTGTTCGGCTTCCGAAACAATCGGCTGCCAGCAGGCTCGAAAACTGAGGTTCCACTGTATTTATCATTTATAAAGCTCCACATTTATGGATGTGTCTCTGTGTATGTGCTGCACTGCTGGAGAAAGACCAGACATGATACATAAAGGGGGGGGGAGAACAGAGGGAAACTGGGCAGCGTTTGAAGATGGACATGTAGCTCTCCATTAGTGACCTTGTGGGTGATCATCAGCCCCTGGCATTGCTGCAATCACACTGTGTTCATTTTGAAGCCTAACGTTGAGGGGAAATGGCATTTTCCAAGCAGTAGAAAATTATTAGGCATGTCTGCGTGGATTTTGAAGCAACAAATATCATCTAGACTTAAAACCTGATAAGGCCCCAGTTTAAAAACTTTGCTCCGTAATGGACTTGCTGGTAGTGGCAGCTGGTGTGGGGGTGGTGGGGCACTGCTGCTATCCCGACACAGCATGCGCATATGGGGTTATGTGTGGGGAGTGCCAAGCTCTGGAGCCAGTGGCTCTCACCATTATGCCATTACACAGCACTAAGCTCCCCTCCCCTTTTCTCTCCAGTGAGTGCCAGCAACACATTGTACGTGGAAGCCAGGAGACCAGCAGTGCCTCACCTTTGCTGCCTCACCAGCTGCTTCTGCTCACCAGAAAGCCTTTTTGTCTTAGCTCCAGATCCCCATCTGTAAAAATGGGAGCAATTGCTCTTTTTCGTTTAAAAAAACTGCTTCATTTAGTTGTTTCAGAACCATTCTTTGTAGTCCGTAGACACTGATGGAGGACTCCTCACTTACCTATGCATTGTGTTTGAAGATACGTACAACATTTTATCCCACTAATTCGTCCCTGGTTCTGATTGACGTGGTAAAGCTCAATTAAGTCAGACTTTTATTGCTAATTTATTTAGACAAATGCAACAAGCTCTAAATGAGAGAAATCAGGCATTTAACTTTGCTATATGTTTTAATAAGGAGAAGCAATCCTGAACGGATTGAAGACCTGAAGGAACACTTGTTCACAAATTGGATACTGATGAGTGAAATAATTGTTGTTCTCATGTGACCTTTTTTCCTCCTTTATTGACCCCCATGTGAAAGCTATTTGGATATCTAAGCATAAAAACCTGGGGAGTTCTGAGCTCTGGTTCAAGTTCTTCATGTTTTGAATAATGTACAGTTTCTTCTACCTTCTCCAGGGATGGAGAATCTGTGGCCTCCTAGATATTGTTGAGACTACAACTCCCATCATCCTTTAACATTGGCCATGTGGGATGGAGCTGATGGAAGTTGTAGTCGCAAGAGCAAAGGCACGGCTCCATTTGTTAAAGGGCTTTTTGATAAATAATCTAACAGCCAGGTCAGATGTTTCGCCCAGCAGTACGGTTCTGCTCACAGGCAGCATGAACACCATGCTCAGGATGTTGTACGTGAGTCAGGAATGTGTGCAATACTCACAATCCTGACACCACTTTGGAGGAGCAGAAGGACACCAGACAGTTCACATCTAAAAAATACCAGGCTAATGCATATGCTCCTTTACATGATAACAAATGAGAGAGTTCCTGAGATGTGGGTTTGATTCTGCTCACACAAATCCATTACACTAAGCCAGATGCCTGAACTGAGCGACTGAAAAGCTGTAAGAGTTCAGCTGGCTCTTTGTGGCGTGTACAAAATACATTCTGCTATTTAAATTATTTCTTTAAAACCAGATATATGAAACATCTTTTTTGGGAAGGGCTAGATATTGTAAAAAGTCTGGCATAATAAAGGCAAAACTGCATGTGGCATGAATGCTTTGATATTTTGTGGGGTTACCTTTACAATGTATGCTTCCCTGTATAGTTTATGTTGATAATCTAGCTGCTTTACTCCACTGCAGAGCACTGCTTCTGAAGTAGATAGCAGAAAGAGGAGGTCAAGTTCTTTTCAGATACCAATGGATTTACTGGAAGATCCTGCTATAAGGCAAAGAGCAATGAGTATAGCAAGCATAATCACAAATACCATGGAAGGTAGGTGTGTTGGGGTGGGTGTAAATGCACTGTGAGAGTTTGGTTCATAAATGAATGGAATCTTTTAAGAATATGAGAAGTTATGAGAGACGTTATTAAAGAAGTAAAATCTGGAAAAGCACTAATTATAATTATTAGGTAGTGACAACTCAAAAATAAAGCAAAGCTTTAGTGAACATGCATGTTCAATTGCAGGATCAAATGATCAATGCATCACCATAGAGGTAATGTTGCCAACAGAACTTACGTAATTAATTTTGCAAATATTGAATAATTTAGTCAAGTTGCATTTTCATAATTAGCAAACAGCATTGAGTGAATATTTGCTCCTCATGTTTTCAATATGCCTCTCTTCAGAGCTTGAAGAATCCAGGCAGAAATGTCCACCATGTTGGTATAAATTTGCCCACAGTTACTTGATTTGGAATTGCTGCGATACTTGGTTGAAAATAAAGAAAACTGTTCATTTCATTGTGATGGATCCGTTTGTTGATCTTGGCATCACCATCTGCATTGTCCTAAATACATTGTTTATGGCCATGGAACATCATCCCATAGACGACGCCTTCAAGAATGTTCTATCAACTGGAAACCTGGTAAGTCAGGGTTGTTGTTTTGTGTTTCAACCCATCTTATCATTTTCTAATTAAAACTAATTCTGGACAACTGAAAATGCTTTCAAAAAAGGTTTGTATCTCCATTGGGTGTTCCTAAACCTGTTGAATATATGAATCTGCCTTCTACTGAATCAAGACATCATCTAGCGCAGTCTTATGTAACCACCACTAGCTCTCTGTGATAGCAGGTAAAGAGGTTTTCCCCAGCCCTGCTGTCTGAAGTCATTTAAACTAGGATTGAACCGGTGTCCCCAAGGTCCTGCTTCCTCCTTCTTCCCAAAGTTCTGCTTCCATCGGCTTCTGTCCTGCAAGAATACCTTGCTCTGTTCAACCAAGCATCTCCCTGGGGTTTGCTTGCTGCTGCTCCAAATTCCTACCAGATTTAAAGCTCCTTTGAAAATTCCCAGCTTCCTCACCCAAACATTTAGCCAGGAAACTTCCTTGCAGTAAATTCTTCCTCAGATAGCCAAGACCTACTCTGTTTCTCTGTCTTCCACTTTCGTACGAATGTATCTTCCACATGGACTGGCTCCACTCCCATCAACCTCTGTGTTTGGCAAAAGCCTAAAGGGAAGTCAGTATGAATAGGCTCCTCCACACAGTCAGAAGTTCTGAAGTTAAACAAGAATGGCTCCTCTAAGGAGCACTTCCAGCCCTGTCTTCTGTATACTGCAAGCTGGTTCTTCTAAGATCAGAATCAGCACCCTGCTGCTTTGAACAGGGCAATGATGCAGTCCCAGCACTTTCACTGTTAGATTACATCCATGCATTGCTTCTTTTTAATACAAAACATGCAATTAAATGGGATGGGGAAGACGGGGTAATAAAATGCAGAAGTTAACTTATTTCATTCTGCACTTAGGTCTTCACTGGGATCTTCACTGCAGAAATGGTCCTCAAGATAATAGCCATGGATCCTTATTACTATTTCCAAGAAGGCTGGAACATTTTTGATAGCATCATTGTCAGCCTGAGTTTGATAGAGCTGGGTTTTTCAGATGTGGATGGATTATCTGTTCTACGGTCATTCAGATTGGTAAATAAGAAGCAAAATCTCATTACTCATTTGATTGTAGACTTGAGAGGGGAAATAGTTAAAAACCCTCCCTCTGACTGGATCTGAGGAAGGGCACAGAATCTACAGGAAAGCAGTGAATGCTGGACCTACTTTGGAAAGGTTTCCACCCTTTATCCCAACCACATCATCAAATTTAACCAAGCTGAAGCTAGTAGCAAGCGTGTTAAATGGGTGTGAAGACCTAAAACTGCCAGCTTCACTCGTCTCTCCAAGGCCTCATAACCAGCAGAGAAAGGGTACAAGCTTTTCTTAGAGCACCATAATCTCATATTTTCTTTTGATTTATGCTGCTGATTAACAGCACACCTTTGCTTATCCATCCAAGATGTCTTCTTGCATGGACACTGGGAATTCTTACGCTCAATAACGTGGGTCTGCTGCTAAAGAAGGGGAAAGAGTGTCCATGATATCCTTACTTTATATCCACAGCTACATCAACAGAGAAGCCACACTAGCTAGGAGGAGTGAGACATTAACTTGTACCTCTGCAGGCAATTCCTGCTTGGGAAAGCCTGCCTTACACTGTGATAACTCTAGTTACAGGCCAGGGATGGGGAACCTATGTGGCCCTCCGGCCTCCAGCTCCCATCAGCCCCAGGCAGCATGGCCAATGGTTAGGGGTTATGGGAATTGTAGTCCAGCAACATCTTGTGGGCCACATGTTCCTTACCACTGCTATAGGCCGTAAGCTAAGTAAGTGTGTCATATGGTTGTTGATGGAGCTTTCCCAAATAGAGCTATGGAAACACTTGAGTTCATGACTCTTTGTCCAATATATAGCTGGTGATGGGATGTGAGTCTCTGAATTGCAACCACCGTCTGTATCTCTTTCTCATATAAATAAATGCCTCATTGTCATTTCCAGCTTCGAGTCTTCAAGCTGGCGAAATCTTGGCCAACTCTGAACATGCTGATAAAGATTATTGGCAACTCTGTGGGTGCTCTGGGAAATCTGACCTTGGTCCTGGCTATTATTGTCTTCATTTTTGCTGTGGTTGGCATGCAGCTGTTTGGCAAAAGCTATGATAATTGTAAGTGCAAGATTTCAGAGGACTGCTCACTTCCACGCTGGCATATGAACGACTTTTTCCACTCTTTCTTGATTGTGTTCCGAGTCCTTTGCGGAGAATGGATAGAAACCATGTGGGACTGTATGGAAGTTGCAGGCCAAGCCTTGTGCCTCATTGTGTTCATGCTGGTCATGGTGATTGGAAACCTTGTGGTATGTAATCAACAACTGTCTTTTCAGTTACCGTATTTTTTGTTGATTGTCTGACTGCTATAATGATCCATTTAGGCAACCCAGTATGAATACTTGTTTAGAAAATCTGTTGACCCCCCTTTCTTCTGTAAATAGCACCCACGGTGCTATGTCCATAGAATCGTATAGCTGTAGGGGATTTCAAGGATGAGCTTGCTCAGCTGGCCGCATTGACAGGCACCAAAGGTTTTGACAGGCACTAATTATTTGCCCACCAAAATACCAGATTTCCTTTTCATTGTAGGCATCACCTGGGCTGCAGTTTGATGTCTTATGGCGCATTCCAGCAAAAGGGATCAAGTTATTATTTGTTTGTTTGTTGTGTTTGTTGGTCACCCAGTCACCAGGTTCTCAGGATGGCATATAATTTTCAATGCCTGGAAGCAATTTTGTTGTGCTTGGCTCTTTTGCCTGCACTCATGGCTGGTGGCCAGCAGTGTGGGCAGAGGAATCCACACGTAATGCCCTCCTTGCATTACAGACAAGACAGCAAACAAATGTTCAGCATTAAAGATACATTGCAGATAAGAGAGTTCCCTGAGTGCAGCAGAAGGCACATAGTTTGGGTTGTTAGTTTGGGTGCTTTCCCAGCCAATGCAGCAATGTTAATTTGTTTGATTTAATCCATGTTTGAATTTGCAAATTAGCAACCCAGTGAGTCAAGGAGTAAAGCATAACCTGGTGCTAAAGACCACTGAAATATACTGAAAGAAATCAATTGGTTTATTATTATACAGTTCTTCATTCAAAGCATATTGTTACATTATTTATTTTTATATATTTATGTCAGAATGTGTACTTCATTCAGAGTACTTCAGCAGTGTACAGAAATAGAATATATTTGAATAAATTGAATAAATAATAATACAGTGGTACCTCGGGTTACATATGCTTCAGGTTACAGACTCCGCTAACCCAGAAATATTACCTCGGGTTAAGAACTTTGCTTCAGGATGAGAACAGAAATCGTGCAGCAGCGGCACAGTGGCAGCAGAAGGCCCCATTAGCTAAAGTGGTGCTTCAGGTTAAGAACAGTTTCAGGTTAAGAACAGACCTCCAGAACGAATTAAGTTCTTAACCCGAGGTACCACTGTAATCATCTGGCCCAAAGGGCATTGCTGCTGTATCCTAGTTAGGTCCTAACATTCCAAACTTACTTGTGCTTTTTCTGTCATCTTTGTATGGAGCACTTCAATATATTGGGGTGTATTTTCGCAAATATCTCACTCTGTTTAAGAAATAAGTATGTTCCATTGGTGGAAGTGGTTAAAAAAAATAATGATGACAAGATAAATAGGTCCTTCTCTTCAGTTTCTCTGATACACAAATTGCTAACATTTGGTAAACTTGCAGACACAACACACACTGGATTGTTTGGTTCTGCTATCAAACAAAAGCATTGTCAAATATAAGACAGCAACTAAGAAAGGATAGGTGACCACTGATTTCATATCCACAAACCCTGGAAGTAAGCACTTAATCAAAGAATTTAAAAAACTATAAAGTTATTCAGAAATTGAAATACGAATTCATGAATTCAGTTTGAGAACACATGGGAACAAATCTGACTTTTATGTTTTAGGAATTAACTTAAAGGGGGGAAAGAGCCTAATTGAATTCTTTCCCCCCCACAGGTCCTGAACCTTTTTCTGGCCTTGTTATTGAGCTCTTTCAGTTCAGACAGCCTCGCTGCTCCAGATCAGGATACAGATGCGAACAACTTACAAATTGCCATAGCAAGGATCCAGAGAGGAATAGATTATGTCAAAAGAAAAATATATGAGTTTGTGCAAATGACCCTTTTGCAAAAATGTAAAGCCTCCACTGGAATTGGCTCAGCTGATGGGCAAAATGGCAAGAAAAGTGGGTGTGTCCCCAACGGTGATCACATGTCATTCATCAACAACCCAAACCTCACAGTGACAGTACCGATAGCTGCGGGAGAGTCTGATTTTGAACACCTGAATACGGAGGAAGTTAGCAGCATATCCGAGCTCGAGGAAAGTAAAGAGGTAAGGCAAGGGATAATTTTCCATATTTACACTTTGCCCTTCTATTTATACATCATCAGCTTTGCCATAAAATGTATATGCGCTCATATTTTAAAATATAATCTTCATTTTTTTCCTGAAAAGCCTGTGAGTATTGAAAGCAGCAGTGTACCTACCTCCCCATTCTATAAACATGGAATAGTCTGGTATTGTTTCATTACTTAATGAAGTGACACTGGCAATGCATCTTCACATTGCTGAGTGCAGGCTATGGACCAGCTTCTGTGAAAGAGCATTTCTTCACCAGTGACGTTTTAGAGGACTCTGGATGTGTGCAGGGCAGGGCACAACACATGCCAAAACTGGGTGTGTGGTATCAGCATCCTAGTTGCTGTGAAGTAGCTCTGAATCTGTTACTGTTAATGTTCTGAAGTAATGAATACTCAGTTCTTATTTATACTACAATTATACACTGCCCTGGTAAATGGCACACCTGACGAAACCATTCAACTTATCCAGGCCCATGGTAATCATTAAAGTATTCTACTTTTGAATATGTAGCTTACAGTAATCATTCTCGTTTGGATACCTCATTTGGACATACTGACTGCCTGTATCAATTCATATGTTCAAGTCAGTATCGATGGGATATTTTTTTTTCATTAATGCCAGATGACGATGCTTCTCTCTCTTTTCCTTTTTTTAACCTTTTTTTTAACCTTTTTTTTAAAGACAAAGCCATTGCCCATAATTGTCTTTCTGTGAAAACATGATTGTGTTTACGCAGAATAATTTTTAAACATATAAATCAGAATTGTTATTTCTTACTTTAACAAATGACCATGGTGTCCTCGGTGTGTATATCTCTATATGTCTTTGCTCAGTTGCTGTGTTTACCCTGCTTTTTCAAATGTGTTTGTGTGAATAACGTATTAGAAAATACTTTCGCAGCCATGTTTGTGGTATTTCCAGGACTACAAACTCAGAAGTATTTGCGCCTTCAATGTTGTTTCCTACCGTTCTTACTTCTCACAGGACTAAACTCAAACTGGATCAACCAAGAGTGCAGCCCTGGTGGTTTTTAACCAGGCACAGCAACGTGTGTCAGCCATTTTGAACAGGTTACTTCAGTACTTCATATATACATGATCACTGTTGAACAAAGATTGACTGAACATGCATGCTAATCTGTATATTCCCCTCTTCATCCATTGTGATACCAACAGAAATATGCACAAGCTGATCTGCAATTGGAGTCATGCGACGCTCATCCCAGCATGATCAGCACACTCCAACATTCACTGTGTCTGATGATTTCTACATAGCTTTTTGATATGTGAACTGCATGGTCTGTGGCACTGGTTCTCAAGCTGTGATCTGCAGGCCACCAGAGCTCTGGAAACCTCATTCAGGTGGTCTATGGTGTGTCCATGAAGAACACTTGCAGTTTGAATTCTTGTAGAATTCTATGGAATTCAAATTGCAATACAGTAAAATATAAGAAATAAAAGAAGTGATTTTTTTATTAAAAAAAATATGAGTCATACAGCACCTAGCACAGCACACTACCATTGCTATCACAACAAAAAGAATAATTAAGTAATCAACCCATTTTCATGTGGTCTTGGGCCGGGAGGAAGGTTTGGTCCATCAGTATAGTTGGGTCTTGAATTCTAAAGTTCCAAGCGTGCTCAAGTTTAGTAAGAGAAATTGTAATTTTGAGAAATTACATAACCGGTCGGAATGTGATGACTATTAACATTGCATTTTCATTAGTAAGCTCTTTAATATAATAAATTGATATATGCATTCCTTAAGGCATAATTCATTAATTTACAGTGCATATTTATGCATATTTACATACGTCCTAGTATGCTCAAGGAGGCTTAATGACACGTAAGTTTGAAACAGGATTTCCTTCGTTTTTCATGAGTATAAAAGGATCACAACTCTTTTCTGTTTCATAATGACATTTTTAGGGATGAATAGGAATCAAATGAGGGTGTTGTTGCTTTTGTTCCCTAAATGTTCATGGTAGTGTTTAATTTAAATTTTGATAGATGCAACTGCATACTGGTGGACTTTTTTGTCCTCTTGTCTTCTGTGGAAGACTAGGAAATACAGGGATGAGCCATTCTGTAATTGACAGCAGAAAAATCTTGCCTTGGAAGTGGATGTAGTGGCCATACCCTATGGTAGACTTACATTGACATCACCACTAACAGTAATTTGCACTTTATCGTGTTTCCTGTTAGGTGTTTGGGCAATTGGGTCCTCTGGCTACATTCCAATCAGGTAGGGAACTTTCAGGGATGAAGGATCCTTCACTACCTTTCCTCTTAGCCATGAGGAGGAGGCCTGAGGCTTGGCAAACTAACTGCTACCTCAGTGGCTGCAGCTGAATATGGTGATGGCCAAGGAAGTGATTGTGAGTGCGGCTTTCCCATAATGATGTGGCTGTTGACAGTCTTTGCCAAAGGCCCTGGAAGACCCATGAAGGGTTTTTCCATTCCATGAGGAGTTTAATGAGTAGGAGGCAGTACCTCTGCTTCCAATCCTGTTTCACCACCTGATGTAAACTTATTCATTCGCTCAAGATTTTGCTGGCAATGAATACTTTCCTTTCTTAACCTTTGGTTTGGTTTTACTGGTTGCTTTTTTTTTTTTACAATTATTGTCATACAAGTTTTACAATGTGCTTTGAGGTTTTTAAATGAAAAGTGGTATAAATATATTTTAAAGTAATTTATTTTCAAAGGATAACTTGTTGTGCCAAAAGATGCCACAGGACTTGCCCCTTTTCCCGTTCTCCCCCCCCCCCCCGTGCTTCCATAATCAGCTATGGGGAATCCTGGAACCCTACAGAGCAGATTTTTGGAATGCTGGGCAGCGGGGGGGGGGGGGAGAGGAAGCGCTGTTGTGCAAGCAGAAATCCATTGTCCATTGCATAGGTGAGGTGACACCGTTGGATATCACCCTATACTTTTAAGATCTAAACATTTCATTGTTGTGACAACCGCTCTCTCGCAAACCTTATTTTAAGGCACAGGGTGCAATCACCGAAAGTAAAGCTGGCAGAGTACCTACTTGAGTTTAGCTAGCGCATCAGAATCTGCAGCCTTGCTGAGTTCCATTTCTAAGTTCTGAAGATTTAATAAATTCATGTCAAAACAGAACCGGCTGGCTTCCCAAGCCAATCCCATGTGTGTTTCTTCCTAAATGCTGAAGAAGAAGAAGAAGAAGAAGAAGAAGAAGAAGAAGAAGAAGAAGAAGAAGAAGATTTTATTTATATCCCGCCCTCCCCAGCCGAAGCCGGGCTCAGAGCGGCTAACAACAGTAAAAGTAATACAACATTCTAAAATCAATTCATTCTAAAATCAATTCAAAATCAAATTAATGGCAACCATTGGGCTAGAGTTCTATGAGGATTACCAAAGGAGGGGGTCAGGCTGTGTCTTGGCCAAAGGCCTAGTGGAACAACTGTGTCTTGCAGGCCCTGCGGAAAGATGTCAAGTCCTGCAGGGCCCTAGTCTCTTGTGACAGAGCGTTCCACCAGATCGGAGCCACAGCCAAAAAAGCCCTTGCTCTGGTGGAGGCCAGCCTAACCTCCCTGTGGCCCGGGACCTCCAAGATGTTTTTGTTTGAAGACCATAAGGTCCTCCGTGGGACATACCATACCTTTCACTTGCTAGTTTGTGTGTCTTCTCACCATGAGCTGATTTAACCACTAGGCAAATTAGGCCGCTGCCTAGGGCAGCAAAATTTTAGGTGTAGCAAAATTAGAAGCTTAGCAAAATTCAAAAGGGCTGCTCCTTCCTAACCACTCATCTGGGGTGTGTCCTGCTCCTGCGTGGTGTGGCTGTCCTGTTTTCTCCCTTCCCAGGGTCATTCTGACTGCTCTCCATTTTGCTGCTGTCATGGAAAGAGAAGAATAAGATGCACTCTTCCATGGGCTCAGAGGATGTTGGGTAGCTGCAGCTGCTGATTAGCACCTATAGTAATGTTGCTTTCACTATTCTGCATTGGACCAGCCTAGGAGTTGGCAGGCCCCATGGATGCATACAAGGCAGGCTGGCAGGCTGTTAAGTAACAGAAGAGGAAAATGTAATATATATATTGATCACTTGTGATTTTTATAATCCAGTTCAGAATTATTTCACCCTGTCTCTGCTACAGCATCTTACAATAAAAATGCTCTCCATATTAAAATGATGAAAGCAAATGTTCATGTAATTGATTAGATTTGAATTGGTATTTTCCAGTTCAGAATAATTAGAAGAGTATTAATTGCTGCTTTTGTCTTTTTTATAATGCTTCTTATGTATAAAGACCTTCACAAAATTTACAAAACAGCCTTGTGAGGTAGATCATTCATAATTTCACTTTACAGGCAGGGAACTGGATACAAGTGTTTTGCAGTTTACCAATTGCTTGTTCATCTGGAATGAACAGCAATCTAACTGTCCTCATAAAATACCTGAGTAGCAAATAACATGAAAGTCTATCACAGGGATAATTTGTGCTCGTAAATCTTTCTGCTATCTTAGGGTTGACATATGCCTGGAATTTTCCGGACATAGCTGGAATATGCCAGTCGAAAGCAGTGTCTGGGTGCAAATCACTGAAATGCCGAATTTCCTGAAAAAATAGCTTTTGTGTCTGGATTTTCACTTTTTGAACTATGGCAACCCTATGCTATCTGCAGCAGATTGAAACTAAAACAGAAAAATCCAATCTAGCATTTGTAGGTACAGTCAATAAGTATTTTTTCACCTTTCATTTGACATGTTTTAAAGTGAATTGGACCGACAGAGGTTCTGTTCCATCCATTTTTCCAAGCAGCTCCCAAAACGATGACCTTCCTCCACTTGAGTTTGATGGACTTAGGCTACATTGATCAGGATACCTTCATGAGAATGAAAAACCACAAATTATTTTTGTGACAATTACTTTCCTGATGATTAGCTTTGATGGAGGTAGAATTGGCAACATATTCGTATGGGCAGGGGCTGGAATGTGCTTGTGACTGATCCATCTCTGAGTAATTATTTACATGGTTGGTTATACATACCCATTGGGTCCATGGCAGCACCATACTTAACACCATATTCAGGATAAATATCTAGATTGTCAATAGGGTTATCACTTCCAGGGAAATATTTGCTTTTCTTAAAAATGATTAGGAGCAGTACCTTTAAACATCTTAAATAAGTTTTTAAATAATTGGAATAAAAGTTTGAAAATCACAGAAAGGCGTACATCATCCCTGAATCACGTAAGTCAGAATGCAATAACTGTGATTAGAATCGCCCTGTATTGTTTTAACTGTGCTTTCATCATTCCCCACATTCATCCAGCTGTTGGTGCCATTTCTGATGTTATATACTGTATGGTAATAACATTGTATCAGGCCAGAGAATGCCATAATCACAACAACTTTGGTTAATTTTGGTACTCAGACCTATCGTGGCTCATGCTGTTTATTTTGGCCCTGCCTTA
Source organism: Podarcis cretensis (assembly GCF_951804945.1). Classification (NCBI taxonomy): domain Eukaryota; kingdom Metazoa; phylum Chordata; class Lepidosauria; order Squamata; family Lacertidae; genus Podarcis; species Podarcis cretensis. Next base: position 112,260,607 of record NC_137170.1, on the reverse strand, counting down.
AATCCCATTGCGTATTTGATCTCGATGGTCAGGTTCGAAGGATGCCAAACCAATTGCAGTCACAACCTAAGATGAGAGTTCTCTAGCACTTGAATCGATAATTCTCTGAATACTTCTAAGAGTTGGTCTGAGTACCAGAGTAACAAAGAGTTTAAAAATGCATAGAAACCAACACATCTATGCACTTGCAAGAGAGAATGCAAAATAAAGGCTGTGGGAATGAAATAAATATGTTTCTTTCATTGTTGACATTTCCCTTTTTTTAAAAAAAAGTAGTTTGTTTGGGGGTGAAATGGTATTCTGTGATTATCTGTTGTCTGGTGAACCCCAGTTTACTGCACCATATCCAATATTGTTCTGGAGGGTCCCCCGCCCATCAGGAGCTGTTTTTCAGGGATAGGGAAGACAGCCAAAAATTGGTTGTCATGCCTTGCACAAGTGCTTTCTGCTAGCATAGAGCCACCCCTAGATAAAGCTCAATCTTTGTGGGGGTGGCGGGGAATTAATCATTCACATCCAAATTGAGAGCTTGGATCTTGCTGCTGATTTCAACTTTTTTTTGGGGGGAGGGTTTCCTGCCTGTGGTGCAAGCTTGAATTTAGCATTATAAATAACATTGATAGATAAAGCTGTTTAGCAGTATTTTTTTTTCTGCCGATCAACTAATGCCAGTTAAGTCAGAACTACTATGACAAAATTGTTCTTTTTTGAAAAGAACAATTTTAAGAGCAGCAGGAAAAAATTGCACCCTCTATACATTTATTGATAAATTATACAGATTGACACCAAATATATATATATATATATATATTTTGGGGGGATATTCTTACCATCATTGCCCAAAAAGCATTTGAAATTTCCTTTGGTAAGTAACAATGCAAAGCTGCATATGGGTATGTTTAGATGTTCTAAGGCACTTGAACCGTATTTAGGTGTTGCAATTTCCACCCGGTGGTTGCAGAGTATGGCTGTGTGCTCTGTCCCCACCTGCACTGCCCCCAAACAGTGGCTGCATCCTTGATTTCCCATGCTGATCAGGAAAGCCTGAAGGGCATGTCTAAGTTCATCTGGTTGTGTGCATTTGGAAGCCTCTCCTATTGTAAGTCCTGTATTATCAGGGTTCCCAGTCACAGGGAGGCTTCTCGGAACATTAATTTAAACTTATGAAAACCCTTCAGGGCTTCCCACTCAACACAGGAAGCTGGGAGGTGGAGTGGACATACAGATGGGCTGGCATGTAAAGGTCCCGTAATCTGAAGTAGGCTTTTGTGAACACAGCTTTGCTTTTCTGGAAATCTGATTTGAGATGTGTGAACATACTCCTGTGCATGCCCAGTCACATTAACCTCAGCTCAGAATACAGTACATACTGCTTTTTTAAAAAATGCATTGTGTTATCTTACTTACAGAAATTAAGTATTTCCAGCACCACTGAAGGCAGCACAATTGATGTTGCTCCCCTGGGAGAGGAGGAAGCGGAAGATGCAGCAGAAGACCCATCACAACCAAAGGCTTGCTTTACAGAAGGTATCAAGGGCAGCAAACCTAACAGTGGGGATTGCATGCAGGACAAAAATATGTATTTGGGAATTGCTGTATCCTGTGAGTATGTGAGGAAGCAGGGGGGAGATGTTCAGCCAAATGATTTTATGCTTATGACAAAGTGGGTTGTGGCTCATGGAAGCTTATGACACAATAAATGTGCTGGTCTTATTGGTGCCACAGATCTCTCTGTTTCTTTTGCTACAACAGACTTAACATAGCTACTCCCTCTGGGATTTTTCCTTGAGGAAATGCTATTTTAAACGCAGTTGCTATTTAGAGTAATGAAGCTGTTTTAAATTTACGTTGTGTGAGTCAGTTTAGCAAACAAATGTAGGGATGGGCAGAATGTCTGGCACCAGCAATATGTAGGCAGCAAGTGAAAGGTTCTGGGTTGTATTCAGCATAGCGCTACGGCTAAGCTTCCATCAGGGCAACGTTTCCCCCCCTGCAGGATTGAAACTTCATCCCCAACCCTGCACAATTGTTCTGGGGTTTCCATAAATCATAAAACTGGCTAACAGCTATCCGATCCATATATTTCCAGGAGGATTTTCCCCCTCTTTTAAGTCATTTCTTTAAATGAGCATTTGTGGTGAAACATATCAGATTAATGGCAGACTATCAATCTGTTGCGGGACGCAGGTGGCGCTGTGGGTTAAAGCCTCAGCGCCTAGGGCTTGCCGATCGAAAGGTCGGCGGTTCGAATCCCTGCGGCGGGGTGCGCTCCCGCTGCTCGGTCCCAGCGCCTGCCAACCTAGCAGTTCGAAAGCACCTCCGGGTGCAAGTAGATAAATAGGGACCGCTTACCAGCGGGAAGGTAAACGGTGTTTCCGTGTGCGGCTCTGGCTCGCCAGAGCAGCGATGTCACGCTGGCCACGTGACCTGGAAGTGTCTCCGGACAGCGCTGGCCCCTGGCCTCTTAAGTGAGATGGGCGCACAACCCCAGAGTCTGTCAAGACTGGCCCGTACGGGCAGGGGTACCTTTACCTTTACCTTTATCAATCTGTTACAGTGACGTTTCTCCCTTTGGAGTTGGGAATCAATATGTTGGCCTGTTCCTTGAGGAAGGACGTCAAGTCTGTGCACTGCTCCAGATTGTCAGTTGGGGGGGGGGGATCCATCCCTTTGAAATTGGAGTCTAGAATAAGTTTGCTGACTTTGTCCCAGAGGATTGCCTACTCTTCAGGATGCAGTTAGCAAATTGTTTCCTGCTTCCAGACTCCATAGGAAGATCTTTTCTATTGATCCATTTTCGTCCTGTCATTAAGCAGAATGGTAGAGAGTCCTGGGGGTACTCTGTTTCTTTGTCTGAGAAAACAGAAAGTAGAAACAGTACCAAAGGTTTCCTTAAAAAGAGGTATTACGCCGGAGCGTTGCTAGGTACAGACCTCTGATGACAAATTAGCAAAAAATAAATAAAATAGCATATGCCATTTTATATGTATAGATGCAAATTCAGACTGACTTTCAGAGGTAGTAATAACAATAATGTGAAGGGAATAATGCATGCAGTCACATGACACTGGACATTATGAGTGATCCAATAAGGCCAGAAACCATAGTTTCCCACTATGAGAATGAACCATGGAGAGCCTCAGGCTTGCAGACTCCTCCTTCCCACATCTCTCCCGTCTGCAAGGAGGCCAGAAGCGTTTGCTTTTCCTCTTAAACAAAACATGACTCCCATTATGCTGGAACTCAGAAACTGTTGTTTGTATTAAGTCTAGTTAGAAAAAAGTCAATCTGAAGCCACAGTTTGATGCTGACTTTCCCCTGCTGCCTAGAGTTAAAGCAAACCACAGCTCCCTGCTTTTGTTGCACTAGAAACTAAGGTTTGCTTAAAAGCAGAAGCAAATCTTCATTATGAAAGAGTTCTAGCAGTAGTTCTAGCATTATTTCATTCATATAGCAGAAAATCATGTTTTTCTGATTACATCATAACTGTAACACTGTACTCATTATACTTGTGGAAACACATTCCCCACAACAGTCATATCTGCAAGGATGAAATAAGAGAATCACATTTTTCAGGAACAAAAGACTGCAATTGGTGTTCTGGGAAAATGCAACAGAGGAGGAAGAAGATGTAATTCCCTGATAATGTATCTCTGAACATATATGAAATCAGGTTCTCAGAGCAAGAAACTGAACTTATTATGTTTGTTATTCCATAATACACATAAAATACATAATGCCATACACATTGATGATGCTACATTAATAATCACCATCATTGTGCACAATGAATTTGGAAATACTGTTGTATAATGTTTAATTAGATAAATGAATCTGGCAACAGTACAGTGGTACCTTGGGTTACATACGCTTCAGGTTACATATGCATCAGGTTACAGACTCCACTAACCCAGCAATAGTATCTCGGGTTAAGAACTTTGCTTCAGGATGAGAACAGAAATCGTGCGGCAGCGGCAGGAGGCCTCATTAGCTAATGTGGTGCTTCAGGTTAAGAACAGTTTCAGGTTATGAATGGACCTCTGGAACTAATTAAGTACTTAACCCGAGGTACCACTCTAAAGACAAAAGAGCAGAAACTAATAGTTTCTTAACACCTCAAAGACCTGTGTTGGCAGTTGATTTTATAGCCTCCTTCATCAGATTCATACATTAGTTTCTACAGTGCCACAAAACATTTTGTTTCCATAAACATACCTTCAATTGCATATTTCAGTATTGTTCATTTACAACAATGGCTTCAGGACATGAGAAACTCATGAGGCTGGATCCTGAGAACTATGAGCAGAACTATGAATGGAAAGGTGGTGGGGTGGGGGGAGTCACACCCTTGTGGCTAACAGAAGTCTCTTCTAGAGAGTCGGGGTGCCTTTGGGGAAACTGGGGGTGGTGGCACATGAGGCTGTAGGGAGAAATGAAGATCTATGAGGATTTCCTTCCATTTGCAGAAGGGCAGCTCAGGGCCCAATCCATATCCTGGAGTTTGCCAAAATATTTTATTTTATTTTATTTTATTTTGATAATTTCATCCACCAAATATTCTAATTCCAGGCTGTGTACGGAGATTCAAATGCTGTCAGGTCAGCATAGAATCTGGAAAGGGCAAATTATGGTGGAACCTTCGCAAAACCTGCTATAAGATAGTGGAACACAACTGGTTTGAAACCTTCATTGTCTTCATGATCATTCTCAGCAGCGGTGCTTTGGTAAGTGGAATATAGATCATTATGTTGTAGAACGGAGTATATTAATTAATTGGGATGGGAGGAATTGTCCCAATTTGTACACAAATGAATTTATTTTGGGGTGGTCTTCTATTCCCTTCTAGTTATATGACTTTTTAAATATATATTTCTCCCTTTGAAATCCAAGTAGCTATTCGTTAAGATTCTCTTATAGTCACAAATGGGTTTGTCTATTACCATGCTACCATTCTAGTTTCCCAAAACAAGTTGTGGGAATGTGTCCCTCTAGATCAGCCTTTCTCAAACTGTGGGTCCCCAGATGTTGTTGAACTACAACTCCCATCAGCCCTAGTTAGCAAGGCCAGAGCTCAGGGATGATGGGAGTTGTAGTCCAACAACATCTGGGGACCCACAGGTTGAGAACCACTGCTCTGGATGGACTACAACTCCCATCATTCCTGACCTTTGGCCATGCTGTGTGGGACTGATGAGAGCTGGGAGTCCAACAACATCTGGAAGGCTATAGGTTCCACATTCCTGCTTTAGTTTTCAAGCCTTTTTTGTATAAACTCCTAGTTCCTTCCCATGAATTCCACTGAATTATGCTGTATTTTGGGTGTTGGGTTGCTAGTTTTAATGAAACAGAATTACATTTCATTTTGATTTTTTTAAAATGTTGTTTGGTGCATTTTGATGTATTGGGAAGAATTTTATTCTTGAGAGGCTATGTTGAAATCAATTAAATAAAATAGCAGGAACTTCTTTAAGTGTATTTTAAAGAGTATTGGTAGCCTCTAGATGTCTTATAACTTGTCAAACCAATTTGGTTCAGGTACGTGTTTTGATAATGTGTAGATTCTGCATTTCAAGCAAATGTTAGAAAATCTTCCAATGGATTAGCAAGTCACAAGTGTCCAAAATGTAACTGAGATGTACATAAATATAAAGCATAGCCTTAAAAAATATCAGGCACAGCAGAATGAGTGACATTTTGTCTCTCCGCCCCCCCCCCCCCGCCAATATGACCTTATTTGTAGTAGCGTTTTTCTTCATAGGCTTTTGAAGATATATATATAGAACAGCGCAAGACTATCAAGATCGTACTTGAATATGCAGATAAGATCTTCACATACATCTTCATTCTGGAAATGCTTCTGAAGTGGGTAGCTTATGGGTTTCAAGCCTATTTCACAAATGCCTGGTGCTGGCTCGATTTCCTGATAGTTGATGTAAGTACTTCCTTTGCCTAGCAGCTTTGTACATTGAATTGTTGGTGACCCATGCTTTCATCATAATGCATCATAATATTTAAAGTGGGCTATTTTGGCTCAGTTACGCATCGCAGTCAGAGCAAGATGCATTCTTGTACTCCCAGTCACCTTCAACAGTTTAGGTATCTTACCTAGTGGGTGTTTGCTTCAGCGCCCTAACACATAGTAGCTATGGGAAGGAACTGGTAATAGAAGTCCCTTGCTTTTTATTCAGGTGTGTTCTGTAGATATAGGGATTTGTTCAGGTCTCTCATGAACTGGGCTGCAACACTTTGCCCTCTGTTTGTGCTCAGTGCCCTTTCTACAGTGTTATCCACCGTTATCAATTTCTCTTCCCATGTGTTCTTGTGTACTCTTGTGTACTCATGACTGCCTAGATGTGGGGATGTGGCAGCGTTGTAGTGCTGTGCCATGTGACTTGATGTGTTCATAATGTTCTCCTTCTATATCTCACGTAAGCTTGATTCTGTGCTACATTTAGGTACTGAGATAGTCAGGAACCTGGCCTCCAACATGCCTGGATGCAGATTGGTGGTCCTGTGGTTAGTAGCTGGGCTCATTCTGTACCCATTACTGAATTGTTTGTCATTTACAGTATAGGTGGGTAATTCAGGGAGGTGACTAACAGTAAGATAATTCGGACTTTAGGTGCATCAGTTGCTGGAACGCTGTCCTGCAATAGTGCAAGACCCATATGGAATGAATTTTGAAAGGCGTAGTATCTGAGGGCAGGAAGCGTATCTAAGGGCAGGAACCTTACTAAGCAGACCTAGGTCTCATCAAACCCATTTCACTGCCCTAAGTTTCACTCTGGAAAAAAGGCAAGATATACATGTAGGTAGGTAGGTGGAAACAGAAATAGCTTGCCCAGCAGTGGCTGCAACAACAGCCTCCCATCAGCAATTTTGCTGCCACTTAATGGGGAAGGAAGGAACAAGGAGACAGAGAGCACAGGGTTGTGTGGGCAAGCTAGTGATGGCAATGTGATGGGTCTGCCAGTGCATCCACACAGCCCTAACCTTGCAACCACCTCATCTGTCCCCCTCTTAGTATGTTGTGGTGTTGCCACTGTTGGCAGGCTATTGTTGTGACGCCATCCCACCAGGCAAGCTGTTCCTGGAGAGGAAGGAAGGAAGGAACATTCATCTGTTTACTTGGCGTAATGCAGGTTACCCCTCTGGTTTAAGTTTGCAATCGAGTTGATATTAGAATTCTATCTGTTGTTTTTGTTGTTAAAAAGATATAATTTATACTTTTTCAATAATACTGTAACTGTTGTCATTTCTGAATAGGTTTCTATAGTGAGTCTAATAGCCAATGCCTTGAACTTTTCCGAACTTGGTCCCATTAAATCGCTTCGGACACTGAGAGCCTTGAGACCTCTGAGAGCATTATCGCGATTTGAAGGAATGAGGGTGAGTCAGACATCATTAAATAACAATTGAGGGACTTGTGGTCAGAAACAGCAAGCGGTATTCAGCCAGTGTGGTATAGTGGTTAAGAGCGGTAGACTCGTAATCTGGTGAACCGGGTTCGCGTCTCTGCTCCTCCACATGCAGCTGCTGGGTGACACTTCTCTGAAGTCTCTCAGCCCCACTCATCTCACAGAGTGTTTGTTGTGGGGGAGGAAGGGAAAGGAGAATGTTAGCCACTTTGAGACCTTCGGGTAGTGATAAAGCGGGATATCAAATCCAAACTCCTCTTCTTCTTTGGTGCCCTCACCACGACTATGTAGGCTTGATAACAAGCACATACATATCTTCAGTTATATTCACCAGGAGCTTTCCTGCACTTGCATTCTAGCTGCCCCCCCAATACAGGTGTCCCAGACAATAGCCTCTTACCCAATCTCCTTCTTTTGGTTATAACCCAAGTGAATATCATCCCTTCCCACCCACTCTGCAATAAGCTTATATCTCCGCCTGTAAGAGGTTAGCTCTCCTGTTATATTCACAGCCTTCTGTTCTCATTTGTTCTCTAATACATTATTAAGCACATAATAGATCCCACTTTCCCTTCCTCATTTTTTCTAGAGGAATATATTTATTTAGATAGTTATTTGAATACACAATATTCACATTACTTTTAATGTTAGACTTAAATAATTATTAGGGCAGCAACAACAATCTTCCTTTAAAAAATATTTTTAAATGCAAAGTGACAATATCATCTTAGAAAGATGTGGTCTTCTGTGACGTAAGTGTGCATCGTCACAGAGCCAGAAGATGACTCATTCCGTCTTAGAAAAGGGATTATGCCTTGGGGGAAAGAGGTGTGGGGAGGGGTTTGCCAAGGGGAGCTGTTCTTGGTGGATTCAGTGGCAATAAACATGCTTTGCATAAAGACTGCAAGTTTTATACATGTAAAGCAAGAATAAAGCATGAAATGCACATAGGTAGCCTGCTTCTGAGCATAATGCAGAGAACTAGCGTGCATAAAGCACATTAAAGCATGATTTGTGCAATAAGACCACATTATCCTAACTAACTAGACTAAGGCATAAGACCTTATCACTGGGTAGGGTGAAACATAATAAGGCATAAGGCAGGAGCCCACTGCTTTCGCTGGAGTTGCTAAGAGCCTCCAGGACAGCGGCAGACATGACCTCTTAACAGCCATGATGGTAATGGCTTGCTAATGGTTTAGAAACTTTCCCCCAGAACTGTGGTTTTTATTTAAATGCAGATTTATGTTAATCAAACGGATCAGTTGATTAAAATGCTTCAGCCAGTTGACTGGGATTTAATTGGAGTTTACCATTAAGTATCTGATAAAATCTAACACCAGCATCAGAAGCTACCTAAATACTTTTCCCAACATCAAATCTTTTGCAGTCGTTTCAATAACTTCTGTTAACTTCTTTTGTCGTTTTGTCTAGGTGGTTGTGAATGCTCTGGTAGGAGCCATACCCTCCATCATGAACGTGCTTCTCGTTTGTCTTATATTCTGGCTAATTTTCAGCATCATGGGCGTCAATATGTTTGCTGGCACGTTCTACTTTTGCATGAATAATACAGATCAGAAGATGATTTCACATGAAATAGTTCAGAATAAATCAGTTTGCGAAAGTATGCCAAATGTATCCAGATGGACAAATGTTAAAGTAAACTATGATAATGTGGGAGCCGGATACCTTTCTCTACTTCAGGTTGTAAGTAATCCCCCATTAGATACCGCTCCATTAGCAGTAAGTTGGATGTCAGTTTTGTCGGGTGGAATCCCATTGGTGTCTTCCCACTCATAGAAGGACGCCTGCTATGAAGGGAGGGGGAGGCAATCTTTCCCAGTTTCAACCTACAGCTGTGCATGTGTGCTAAAATGGTCACCTGTATATGCAAGAGTTTTAAGCTCTGCTTTGGAAAATTTGCACAATATTCTCAGCTATTAGAACTTAGATCGTGGATAGCTTTTAACATATCTCCTCTTTATAGGCCACCTTTAAAGGATGGATGGAGATAATGTTTGCTGCTGTGGATTCCACAGGTGTAAGTACATGATGGTATCTCTCTCTTTTTCTTTCTCAAATGCTAATTTTTTTTGTGTGTGTATGTGTGTGTGTGTGTGTGTTTTAAAGCGCTTACTATCCTATTTATTCTCTTAACGAAAACAGTCTTGTCTTTCCAATTTGTTTTTAAGAACATGCCCCCCCCCCAAAAAAAAAAAAAAATTGGGCATCTTGTCTAAGATTTGGTATGTGGTGTTTTGTTCTCTGAATATGGGTAAGGGAATATTCTGGAAGTGGAAATTGCTTTCCTAAGGACCAAAGAGCATGAAGTTAACCTTTTACTCTTAAGTAAAAGGTTTTTTGCCTTGGTTAGCCCCAAATCTGGGAACAATTCAGGGTACCCTACTAAAGGGGTCCAAGGTTTGGGTTCTGTCCGAAAGCTCAGATGGGGGCCAACATGCCATAGGACATCCCTAAATGGCATCCTGGTGGGATTTCTCCATTAGATCTGCATAAATCCTTTCACCAGGATTAAGCCTGATGGTGATATCAGCCAGCAATCGGGTTTGCTGTTATGGGACACAGACTCAATGCCAATGCCAAATCCAGTTTACATCTGTTGTCAATAAAATTGTGGCCATTTTCATCCCAAGCTAGTCTTATGTCTTTCTTACTACGTTTACAGTGTTAGTTCCCACCCCGCTCTCATTAATTGCCAGTCCACCCACAAATTAACCCTTTACCTTAAGTCTGTTGGTTAGGAAAGTGATTTAGCAGCTCTGCCTCCTGTTTGACCTTACTTTCCCTTTTATTTTGTCCCTCACTTAAGTCCTTGTTTCTATTCTCTTCCCCCCTGCCTCTCTTTAGTGACAGCTAAGGGAGAGTGGGAGCAAGCACTCATGCACTAGAGGGGCCCAGACCTGGGAACATAAGAGGCTGCAAAGACCATTAGTTCATCTGGATCAGTATTGGAAGCAGCCCTCCAATATTTCAGACTGGGGTTTTCCATCCCTACCTGGAGATGTCAGGGATTCAAGTCCTACTGTGCCATTAACTCTTAGAAACAAATGTATCCCTAGTTTAAATTGCCAGTGAAACATGGGAATAAACTAATCCCAACTGTGGTTCTCAGGGAGCAATTGCAAGACCAAGGCCATTCTGTAGAACATTTTTCAGTATCTATAAGGGAACATTGGGGTTTTTAAAATATGCTCTAGTTTTGTGAACTGGCCTTATGTATTTTCTACAGACATCTATATGCTTGTTCTTATTTCCTTGGTATTGGTGTTTAAGCAAGCACCTACATGTTTTTAGAAGATAATCTATGCAGCCCATTGGGTACTGATCTATTTTTATGTTTCCTTGCATTATAGTTGGATCAACAGCCCAGATATGAGGCCAACCTGTACATGTATCTTTACTTCGTCATCTTCATCATTTTTGGTTCATTCTTCACCTTGAATCTTTTCATTGGTGTCATCATTGATAATTTCAACCAGCAAAAAAAGAAGATAAGTGTCCAGATTATTCATTTCTACTTCACACAGTGAGCTGTGTTTCACAGAAAATACAGTGGTACCTCGGGTTACATACGCTTCAGGTTACAGACGCTTCAGGTTACAGACTCCGCTAACCCAGAAATAGTACCTCGGGTTAAGAACTTTGCTTCAGGATGAGAACAGAAATCGTGTTCCGGCGGTGCAGCAGCAGCGGAGACTCCATTAGCTAAAGTGGTGCTTCAGGTTAAGAACAGTTTCAGGTTAAGAAGGGACCTCCAGAATGAATTAAGTACTTAACCCGAGGTACCACTGCATTCAGAATGTCATAGTTGTGTACCATTCCAGAATCAGCACTATGTTTTCTTACTGCCATAGCATTTGGAGGTGCTTATACAGTATGACTAGTGTGTTACTTAATTTGCACCAATATTCAGTTTTCTGAATGGTCAGCTGAACTTTTTGTTACAGCATAAAACCTGATTGGCAAGTTTGCAATGAGACATTTGCCCTTTTCCAGCATCTCTTACAAATGGATAAACGAGTGTAAGCCATAAGGCAAATGGAGTGCCTGAGTGCACCTCACGGTGTCCATTAACAACAACAAACACTGCTTTAGAACTTGACCAGGTTATTGAATTTGGAAGGAAAAAGAGAGATAGAGTTGGGTGTCATCAGCGTATTGGTGATCTCAAAACCCAGACATCCTCCCCCTGTGGTTTTGTGTAGATAAAGCCTGGGGAAGAAGATGGAACCCTGAGAGACACCATAGACCAAAGGCCAAGGTATCAAACAGGAGTCCCCTAGCACCTCCTTCTGAAACTGTCCCTCCAAGAAGGTCCAGAATCACTGTAAAATTGTGTCTCCCATTCCCACCATAAGGTCTAGAAGGATAGCGTGACTGGTGGTATCAAAAGTCATAGAGAGGACCAGCAGAACCAACAGGAACACACTCCCCATTGTCCTACATAGATAATCCATCCAGGTGACCAAGGCAGTCTCCATTTCATAACTATACCTGAAGCTTGACTGACTTGGCTGTAGATAATTTTCCTCATCCAGGAATACCTGGAGCTGAGGTGCCACAACTTACTCAAGCCCTTTGCCCCCAAATGGACAAAGAGCTTCACATTCTGGTATGTATGGGGAGAAGGGATAGGAACTCCAAGTGTACATCAGAGCATCATGGCTCTGAAGTTGATTAGTTAGTTACAGATATGTATGATTTTTAATGGATCTCGTTGTTCTCCATTCAGTCCTTCCCAACCATAAACCACCACTATATTTTCTTTGAGAGCATCAGGGATTCCATTTCTTGAATAGAAGGAATTTCATTGGAACGAGTTTTTCTCTGACAGAAACTCTTTCCTTCTAAGGAAGCTGCTTCCATCTCAGGAAGAGGGAATCTTTTGATCCAATCCAAACTGTTGATAGAATTACTATTCCTTCTGCTGGAGGTCAACTGATACAACAGCAGTGCAATTAAATCAACATTCTGCACTGTATGCAAGCTGTCAGTATCCTCTAATACAATTTGCAGTGACCTATGGATGATGAAAATAAATTAAATTGAAACGTAAAGCGTATGTACCAAAAACCACCACTAAGCAAGTACCAGAAGTAATTCAACTCAAGAAGGAGTTAACCGAAGCCAGTAAACGGCTTCTTTCGAGGCTATTCCATCACTTAGGGAACAAAGGGTATTCATCAAATAATGATCCACATCAAATATTTTCATTTTCCTCTTTAAAACAAACCCTACATGAATGCAAAATAATGCCTACACTGGTAGACTGGGCAGGTGAATGTTCCATCTTTCTGGATGGAATTAAATGCCGATGTTCCATCTACATGAGCATATCAGCTTTTGAGACAGAATGATGCATCCCCCTTTCCTCCCATAGTCCATTCTGGGAGTTCTTAGGCACTCCAGAGCCAATTTGAGGGGCACAGGGAGAGGGGCGGAAACCCCATAGTGCAAGCAGAAGTCCTTACACAGAGTTTCCACACAGGGCTTGTTAGGTGAATCCCAAAGTTTTGTAGTTAAAACATATCCATGAAGAAGTAATGTGCTTGCCCATCTACTTGAAATAAATGGGGTTTACCCATTTATATATGTATTAAAAATGTTTTTGTGTCGCTGCGTCATAAAATATCAGTGTGGTGTACAACAATTAAACATAAAGCACTCTTTTAAAAAGTCAAATAATCATTAAAGTGACCAGCTAATCAATTTAAACAGGTGCAAAGGCCTACCAACATAAAAAAGTCTTCAAGAAATGCACAAAAGTCAAAAGTGAAGGGGCTGCCATATCTCTGATGAAAGAGTGTTCCATAGCTACACTAAATTCCTGGTTTCTGTTTGAAGCCAGTTGGGCCTCTGCAAGATGAGGTACAATAGGCAGCACTCCTGCAGATGATCTCTGTGATCAAGCTGGGATATTAGAACTCAAGGTCCTTAAGGTATCGTGGATCCAAGTTGTTCAGGGTTTTGTGTATTAATGCAAGAACCTTGAAACTTGAAGCTGGCCCATGAGCACATGGGCAGTCAGTGCAGATGTTTTAGCAGATGTGTCACAGGCTGTCTGGCATCTGCTCCCATCAGCAGTTTTCACCTGCTGGAGCTTCCAGGGCAGCCCCACATAGAGCACATTGAAGTAATCCAGCCTCAAGGTTATCAACGCATGGAGTACAGTGGCCTAGTGTGTACTTATGAGTCTAAAGTTATGGTTATAACCAGTGGGTTTTTTTTATTCCTTTACTTAGGAGGACAAGACATTTTTCTGACAGAAGAACAGAAGAAATATTACAATGCAATGAAAAAGCTGGGGTCCAAGAAACCGCAGAAACCTATACCCAGGCCAGCAGTAAGAATGTCTTGTATCTTTTTTAAAAAACAAAATTGCATTAATCAGACAAAAGCTTTCATTGAAGTTTAAAAAGCAAGTTCACCGAGAAAAACAGCTTTCCCTTGCCCATGAAATGACATCACACCCTTTTTCTGTCTTACTTCTCTCTGTCTTGTTTCTGCAGAATAAATTCCAAGGCTTTGTTTTTGATTTCGTAACCAAGCAAGCCTTTGACATCGGGATCATGGTTCTCATCTGCCTCAATATGATCACCATGATGGTAGAAACAGATAACCAGGACCCCTCTGTGGAAGACACTTTGTACTGGATCAATGTGATTTTCATCATCCTTTTCACTGGGGAGTTTCTCCTGAAATTGATTGCACTCCGCTATTATTATTTCACTATTGGTTGGAATATATTTGATTTTGTGGTCGTCATTATCTCTATTATAGGTAAGAAATATTTGGGGCTCATAAGTGAAGAAAAGGGTCAGCTAAAGAAAGTATGTTGGAGATTTGGCATAAACTGTTGTAAACGTTGCTGGTACCCACTTAATTCCCTTTTTCTCCACTTGAGACTACAAAGTCTACATTGCAGCATGCATGGCCAGTGGCGTAGCGTGGGTTATCAGCACCCGGGGCAAGGCAAGTAATTTGCGCCCCCTAACCCATGGATTTGCGCCCCCTAACCCGTGGATTTCCCTAACCCCCAGATGTTGCGCCCGGTGCGGACGGCCCCCCCTGCACCCCCCACGCCACGCCACTGTGCATGGCGAATTGTTTTAACATTGTATTGCATCAGAAATGACACAAAGGTCTTTTATAAGTACTTGAGACTTTGTAGATGCAGGGGATTCAGTTTAGTGGGGTCAGAAATGGTATGAAGAGTGGATGGAGAAAAAGCCTCTCATGACACATCTCATGTCAACTCCTCTCATGACACATCAGAGGCACCCAATGAAATTGATTGGCAGCAGGGTCAGAATGGGCAAAATAAAAACACTTCTTCATACAGTTAACAATTAACTTCATTCCTGCAAGGTGCTGTGATAACCACCAGGTCAGGCAGCTTTCAAAAAGGAGTATTATTTCATAAATCACTATTATTTAAATCCCACCTTTCAGGATATAAAACCTTCCAAGGTGGCTTACAAGGCCTTCCTCTGCTTGTGGAGGCGACTTTGAGCTCCTACTGGCAGAAATAGGGGACCATGTTTGTCTGTTCCCCTGCAGTTCCCCTGCCTTACAGGTCTGAAGGTTCCTTCACCCTTCCAGAGCAGATGTTCAGTGGCCACAGGGGAGAGTTTCAGCAAAATTACCCATACCCCCTTCATCTAGCATGGACATCCTGTGAGCAGGATAGAATTTTTGAATCCATCCCATAGTATACACAGAGAAAATTAATTATCCCAGTGACGGCAGGAGCTGTAGACATCCCAGTGTCAGCCTAGCCTAGCATTCTCCCCTTGATCTTTCACAGGACAGTTGAGTCAGAAAATAACCACAATATGTGAACTAGAGCCAATTCCAGGTAAAAAAGCAAAACATGGGGATACTGATTTGCCATTTCCACCTCACACTGCAGCCCCTGATTGAAAATGATGTGATTGTGTATTACATTAATATGTAATATTATAAAATGGTTTGCCCTATTTTTTTAAAACAGGTCTTTTCCTGTCCAAACTCATTGAAAAATACTTTGTGTCGCCCACCTTGTTCCGAGTGATCCGACTTGCCAGGATAGGTCGCATCCTGCGTCTCATCAAGGGTGCTAAAGGGATCCGCACTCTGCTTTTTGCCTTGATGATGTCTCTCCCTGCCTTGTTCAACATCGGCCTCCTCCTTTTCCTGGTCATGTTCATCTACGCTATATTTGGAATGTCCCAGTTTGCCTATGTGAAAAAGGAAGTTGGGGTTGATGACATGTTCAACTTTGAAACATTTGCCAACAGCATGATCTGCCTCTTCCAAATCACCACCTCTGGGGGCTGGGATCGCTTGCTGGCTCCCATTCTCAACAGCAATGCACCAGACTGTGACCCTGAAAAAGTCCACCCAGGAAGCACAACCAAAGGAGACTGTGGCAATCCTTCCGTTGGGATTTTCTTCTTTGTCAGCTACATTATCATCTCATTTCTGGTTGTGGTCAACATGTACATTGCTGTCATTCTGGAGAACTTCAGCGTTGCCACAGAAGAAAGCGCTGAGCCTTTAGGCGAAGACGATTTTGAGATGTTCTATGAGGTTTGGGAAAAGTTTGATCCAGATGCAACCCAATTTATAGAGTACTGCAAACTCTTTGATTTTGCAGCTTCTCTGGAGCCGCCTCTTTTAATACCAAAGCCAAACCACCTCCAGCTTATTGCAATGGATCTTCCCATCGTCAGCGGCGACAGAATTCACTGCCTTGACATCTTGTTTGCTTTCACGAAACGTGTCTTGGGCGAAAGTGATGAAATGGATGCTCTCCGTGTTCAAATGGAAGATCGGTTTATGGCTGCCAATCCTTCCAAAGTCTCCTACGAACCCATTACAACTACTCTGAGGCGGAAACTGGAGCTGGAGTCCGCTAAAGTCATCCAGCGAGCCTACAGGCGGTACCGTGCCTCAAACCCGGTGCATAAACCTTCATTCATATATGACAAAGGCAAAAACAAAATGGACCCTGATAAGCTGAGTTTGAACTTGCCCCTGGAAACGAGGAAGAGGAGCTGCTCCACCACGTCACCACCTTCATATGACAGTGTGACAAAGCCAGACAAATACGAACAAGAAAAGTCAGAAAAAGAAGAAAAAGACAAAGATGACAAGGAGAGCAAAAAGTAAAAACGAAAGTGAACGTGTGATCCTGTCTATAGCAAATTTGTTTACAGCATAAGAAAGTTACCACTGATAACTGATAGGGATTGTGCTGGAAGTTTATGCCAAACTGCCTGTTTCTACAGTTATCCAACATAGTACACTTGTGCACCCAAGGCCAGCGTTGAACATAAATAAGGCAATCATCATCTTATTGTTGGCTGAATAGTAGGGTAGCAGACTTGTGAGGACAATGCTGTGCTTCAAACCAAGAGGCGCGGATGGAGATGGGTGTGCAAAATAGCTACAAACTGTCAGGACACGTCCATAATTGTGTCTATCATAACAAAAAAAATACCCACCACTGCTGAAGTAATTGTATCCACTGTGTGCATCCCAGTCGCCACATGTGTCTTGTTTGACAAATTTCTCTTGGTGCTGCCATTTTTCTGTTTACAAATTGCTGTTTAATTATATGTTGAGCAAAGGAGCGAGGTGCTCTCTCTCATATATTTGTTTACATGCATTCCCTCCCCCCCACCAACACACCACCCTTTATAACTTAGGATATGGATGTGATATTTTGGACTTCTACTCATTGTGGGTGTGGTCCAATACAAGCATTTAGCAGAAAACCCTGGGTCCGCTGCAAAGAGATGGCGTTCTAAAGAGGCATGTCAGGTAGGCGGAACAGTCAGAAGAAAGGAAGAAGTGTCAACGTGGTTAAAGGATGTTGTTGTGTATGTGCCAGGTTCTGTTTAGATATTAAGTTAAGCATCGGCTGTGCTTGCATAGACATGGCATAGGGCTTAAAAATCAAACTGCCTTTGTAGATATGCAGAAAAGGATAAGTTTAGTTAAAAGTTACACCCCCCCCCCACACACACACACACAATCCATGCAGTCCCCAAATTCTGGCTCAAGAACAAATAATGGCCACTGCTAAAAAAAAATTAATTTTTGCCCCACGTTGGGCAAAAGATTCCTGCAGTGCAGGAGCTTGAACTAGGTGACCCTAATGGGTCCAGTCCAGCTCTACAATTTTGTGATTCTATGAAATAAATTCAAATCCTGATCTGGCCTACCTTAGTCTACTCCAGAGAGCTCCATTGTGAGAAAAGAAACAGTAGGGTGAACAATTCAAAATTCCAGCATGAAAAGAAAAGCTCAGAGCGACTCCTCTGGACAACCGACAGGTGCTCAGCTCCTCAACACAAGGAATCAGAAGGGGCAGTGAGGAGGTGATGCAAGGCAGGAGAAAAGAGGAGATGCAAGGCAGAAGAAAAGCCCAAGTGGAAAGCAGTAGCTGAGAATGGCATCAGCCAACACTTGGCAGGCTGGAGAGGAAGCACAAGCATCTTTGCAAAGGAAGGTCCAATCCAGGCAGAAGTGGCCTATGAAGTGGTTCTCCAGGGAGAGCCAGCAGCTGCTACAGGGGTGCAACCCTCACCCATAATCCCTAGGGGAAAACTTGAGGCATTGCAGCCAACTCCATAAAGGCATGTGCTCTCTGATTTTGGTGGGGCTGCTAGACTGCAACTGTCCACTTCCATGGTGTTGGCTGTGATGCTTGCTGTTTCCTGGCACTTACAGCTGAGGATAGGAATTCACCCTTGCTCTGCAGAATTAACCAGTAATTCTGCCTACTGAACTGCTTCACTGGCTGCTGCTGACTCCAGGCTCCTCCGCTTTGAAAGGAACCAGTGCATCTCACAGATAAGGCAATTGGCTTATTTAAATTGCCTGAAACTTACTCAGTGCCCTTAAAGAGGTGAGATAGTAATATCGAAAGCCACCAGGCACTGTTTTCACCTGGTAGTTCTAAGGATCCCTCTGTCGCTTCCCCTTTCCAAAATCGTTTAGTTTGGTCAATTCCGAAAACTTCAATGGCTGCTCCTGAGAGATTCTCATGGTTTGGGCCTAGCATTCGCCAACTTGGTGCACTCCAGATGCTGTTGAACTGTGGCTCTCAGCATCGCTGACCATTGGCTGGGGTAGGCTAGTTGGGTCAATTCCCCTTCCTCCAGCTCTACTACAGTGGTACCTCGGGTTACATACGCTTCAGGTTAAATACACTTCAGGTTACAGACTCTGCTAACCCAAAAATAATGCTTCAGGTTAAGAACTTTGCTTCAGGGTAAGAACAGAAATCGTGCTCTGGTGGCGCGGCAACTGCGGCAGACCCCATTAGCTAAAGTGGTGCTTCAGGTTAAGAACAGACCTCCGGAATGAATTAAGTACTTAACCCGAGGTACCACTGTATTCTGATGTAATTTTGGTTTGTGTGTGCGCACATGCATGCGCATTTATACTAGAGAGGGAATGCTGAGGTGATAGTTTCCTTCTTCAGATGAAGAATGGTCCCAGGAATTGCTGTGAAATATGGTAAAGCCACATGGTAGATCAGAATATGAAATTTCCACACTTCTCCTCCCTAAGGGAAGAATCAACCCAGAATACATATACATCCTATTCAGGCCTTTATCACAAGGCTTTAACATGTGAGGAGGGGGGTGTTTAATGAGTGTGCTAGCTTTGTCCCCATTTCCCCCCACATGTTTAAAGGCAACTGTCTGCGGTGGGGGAGCCTCCTATGCTGGTGGAGATTCTTGTACATTTTTGGACACTGAACACCTGGAGAGTGATGGGTGTGGAGCTACCACACTCCCTTTTTCCACATGTTTAAGCCTCAGTTTGAATGCCTGAATAGGGCTATGCATATTCTAAAATATGGCATAGAATATGCTCTTCCTAGGTATGCACGTGCCTAGGTTCTATCTCAGAAACTAGGCACATGCACGCATAACATGATTGACCATGACAAAATATAGGTGGAAGCTTGCTTTCAAAACTGCACTTAATATCTACACAGTCCATGTAGCTTTTATTTGTCCAGTAGTCGTTTTGGTTAGATTTTAAAAATATATATATTCTTTAACTTACATATTCTTCTTAAAAAATGATTTGGCAAAAACAAAAATGAAGTTTAATAATGGCACCATTAAAAGACTAACGGATTTACAAAGTGTTTCATTTCATTTTTATTTTATTTTATTTGGCATCACAAGAATCTTACGTGTATTTCCTGCAATACACTAGCATGGCTACCCCTCTGGTGCTTACTTGGTAAGTTAGTTTACCCTGATTCTCTCTCACGTACAGATAAGAGATTTGCATGTAGCCATGCCCTACTCTATAGCTCATGCATAGAGAAAAAAATTTGCAAATAACCAAAAAGAGAAGCCTAACATCAGGTTTCAGGGTTGCATCACTTCAGCTATTTGCAGTTTGAAATGCCAGGATGAAGTTGTATTAGTGCAGCTAAAAATTTTGCTACACACTTTAGGGTAGTTGGGTGGATTTCCCCTTGCCTTTTATCATGAAATATTGCATTTTAACCAGTACATTCCACAATTCATCCATTGAACTGGACCAGTTGGTAATTTTATACTTGCCTTATATTGCTATGCTTTGGACAAACGTAGCCAAGAATCCTAACCAAACGTTAAATCCCTCCAGGATATGAAATTGTAGCCAGGGGGAGCCACAAGCCAAGACAAAATCTGGCCTCCATTGTTCTGTAGTGCCCTGCACTGGAGGGAATATTCAAATATGTAGCTGCTTAGCTTTGTCCTGAAACAACCATATTCTTTCCTGTGCAAAACTGACTGTGTGTATCAGTGCTTGCCCTTTTGAATAAATCCTTGGGCTTTTGAAAAGTAGCATTTGTTTATGAAAAAAAGAGAGGAAGGAATGATTGCCTTAACACAGGTAGCATTTACTGCAAGAAATGCGAGCCTTCTGTTTAGTGTGCAATCTTCCAGCAGCTGTTAACATTCTTTTCTATGACATTATCAGTTGGATAATAAAGCAAGGGCTGTGTGTATTCTGTGCAAGTGTGGGTTTGCAGTGGAAGCATCCTCTCTGATACTGGGGTCAGAGCCAGGTGTTCTGAGGACCTCACCTTTTTCTCTCCCCACACTTCTCTCTTGTTGAAAACCAAATAGTCCACTGGATTGTGGGGGGCAATGGTTGTTGTGGATTTAATATGGCCAGAGAGTGGAGCTTCAGTGCCTTATTTGGCTGTCTCTTAGGTGATGCTTATTCCCTGCATCCCAGGTCTGTAAAATGAACCTGTTAGCTTAACTGATCGACAGATCTAGAGAACAGCTGGAATGCATATTTTCCAAAAGAAAAAAAAAATGGCGAATCTGACTGTGTTTCTTCATCCCAGCATCCCTGGGTGTAACTTGAAACCTGCATGGCACCTTGGAGAGCCTTATCTGTGAAGTTTGCTACCTCTTCCCAGGGTCCACAACAATGCAGACTTTATAGCTTTAACAGCAAGCCAGATTTTCTCTTACCCCCCTCCTACCCAATGAAGAGTTCTGGAGAGCTTCCTTACTGTGATATTTTGGTTGGCCCAATGAAGGCATTGCCATACTGTGGAGTTTGTTTGTTTGTTTGTTTTCTTATGGGCCAACATGACACATCTTTTGCTTTTTTGCTTTAAAATATTTTCATCAACAAGTGCCTGCAGTTAATCAGGTGGCAGATTTACTTTATTTTACTGTAATTTATAAATAATCACCCAAACTGCAGATGGCAAGCACCGCCTTAGAAGAAGCTTTTCCCATTCACTGTCACACAGGAGGGAATGCCTCTCTTACAAATCACATACCTTGCAGGCATCTTCTAAAAGCAAATGTATGCGTTTTGCTTTGGGCCTATTGCTTTAGTCACACGCAAATGTGATCACTTCATTACTTCACTAATAAAACTTACAGTTGACTGAATATTTCTTTAATCAGGTGGCAGCCTTACCTGTATTCCTTACAGGTAGTATAAGCCAGGAGCTGAGGAACCTGCGGCCCTCCAGATCTCAATGGACAGCAACTCCCATCATCCCTGACTCTTGGCTATCCTGGCTGAGGCTGGTGGTAGTTTGACAACACCTGGAGGCCCAGATATATAAGTCATCATGCTTTGCCATTCCCTGCCTCTTTCCCTCTGTGCCTACTGCTTCTCCAGTCTTTTGCAGAAAGAAAAATCCCAAATCCTTCTAAAATACCGTTCTTTTGAAGTGTGGTTGACATGTGCAAATTCAATGAAGTTCTGCAGTATATATTGGCTACAGAATTTAGGTTTGATTTTGTGCAGCATCTAGAGCTGGTACAGAATACATACAGCCTTGCACAGGGCTTTCAGAAGAAGATTGTATCCTGGTACTCTTTCCTGTGTCCCAACATAGGAAATCATGCATCAGTGGCAGAAATCAATCCATTGTAGAGACAAGAGTTTTGTTTTAAGTTAGCGACAACCTGATGCTGCTTAAAAGTGTCCTTTTTAATGACAGTCATGTGATGCAAAATCGTTTCTATAAAGATGTGCTGTAAACAATTATAATACTTTACATGTCTACTCAGAAGCAAGTCCCTTTTGTTTTCAGCTGGACATGCTCCTTTCTAAGTGTGGATGGCAGCCTTAATTGGTTTAAGAATATACATTTATATAACGTTTTTATATTCTCAAAGTCACCTTGCTTTATATTGCCAGTTTGCAGTTATAATAGGATTTGTGACTGCAATAATCACTTTCTAATTTATTTATTTATGTATGTATTTATTAGAGCATTTGTTTTATATCACCACAGTACAACATTTAACAGGTGCAAACAAGTTTGACTTCTTCCTTACCCGTCCCCTTGTTACCTCTTCTTCAGTGGGTCATGTAAGGAGAAAAATTGAACAAAGTTGTAGATGAAATAATTTCACATTACAAGGGGACCATGTTCACTTGCCTCTGAATCACCTGATCTTTGTAACTGACAAAAAGAGTAAATGATTGTTTTTTCCACCTGACATTGCTTTGATCAGACATTTTGATCTTATAATTTATCAACTACTCCATCTGTTGCAGTATTTCTTCATAGATAACTCATTTTTTATCCATGCTGTATTTGAACTGTCCTGCATGGGGCCCACAGTCTGTAATTTCATCTCCTACTTCCACAAGAACAAAACAGTAATACTAGAATCAAATCATTATCAGGACATTTTTTGTTTTGTTTTGTCGGTTTCCTACAGAGGGAAAAAGCGAAACTTACTCTTTTACTTTTGCTATTGACTAGTAACCTATATTGATTGACTGCATGTAGAAGACTATTTTAGCATAAATAACTATCAAACTACATTACTAACAAGCCAAAAGAATAAAGCTAATAATTTTTATCATAATGCAGATTCATTTTGTGTCTCTGTTGTCTTAAAATGTAATGAACAGTCATTGTCAGCTTGTTTTACATGGAGAAGATTAAATTCATTACCCACACAAATGCCATTACAAAGTTCCCCCGTCTTCAGTCATTGGATACTTTCCTAGGGCAGTGAATGTTCTCCTGAGCACTGTTTTCTCCCAGCTACTTTTCCCTCTTCCCCGTCACTCCTATTCTCTTGCTAGTTCATAGTTCCTTCCTTCTTTCCCATTACTCTGCCCCTCTGTGCCTACTGAGCTCTTGACTTGCATCATCCAAAAAAGGATGTTGGCAGCAACTCTGGCATATATTTCTGAAGCGCTGCCTTGATCCCAGGGAGTGGCTGGGAAAAGGCACAGGTCAAAGCCATGGCAGTTGTTAAACAACTTCCAATAGCTGAGCTGACTGAGAGCCACACTTGAGAAATGTCCTTGCAAGCCATTTGAGGCTCCCAAGCCCGCTCTGGCCATCCTAACAACAACAACAACAACAACAACAACAACAACAACAACTTATTATTTATACCCCGCCCATCTGGCTGGGTTTCCCCAGCCACTCTGGGCGGCTTCCAACAAAATATTAAAATACAGTTGTCCGTCAAACATTAAAAGCTTTTCCAAATAGGGCTGCCTTCAGATGTCTTCTAAAAGTCTGGTAGTTGTTCTCTTTAATATCTGGTGGGAGGGTGTTCCACAGGGTGGGTGCCACTACCGAGAAGGCCCTCTGCCTGGTTCCCTGTAACTTGGCTTCTCGCAGTGAGGGAACCACCAGAAGGCCCTCGGCGCTGGACCTCAGTGTCAGGGCAGAACGATGGGGGTGGAGATGTTCCTTCAGGTATACTGGACCAAGGCCATTTAGGGCTTTAAAGGTCAGCACCAACACTTTGAATTGTGCTCAGAAGTGTACTGGGAGCCAATGTACGTCTTTCAAGACTGGTGTTGTGTGGTCTCGGCAGCCGCTCCCAGTCACCAGTCTAGCTGTCACATTCTGGATTAGTTGTAGTTTCTGGGTCACCTTCAAAGGTAGCCCCACATAAAGCGCATTGCAGTAGTCAAAGCGAGAGATAACCAGAGTATGCACCACTCTGGCAAGACAGTCTGCGGGCAGATAAGGTCTCAGATGGAGCCCTGGACACAGAATTGACCTGCACCTCCATGGACAGCTGCAAGTCCAAAATGACTCCCAGGCTGTGCACCTGGTCCTTCAGGGGCACAGTTACCCCATTCAGGACCAGGGAGTCCTCCACACCTACCCACCTCCTGTCCCCCAAACAGTACTTCTGGCTTGTCAGGATTCAACCTCAATCTGTTAGCCGCCATCCATCGTCCAACCGCCTCCAGGCACTTACACAGGACCTTCACCACCTTCAAAGGGAGGTAGAGCTGGGTATCATCTGCATATTGATGAACACCCAGCCCAAACCCCCTGATGATCTCCCCCAGCGGCTGCATGTAGATGTTGAAAAGCATGGGGGAGAGGACAGAACCCTGAGGCACCCCACAATAATAATAATAATAATAATAATTTATTATTTATACCCCGCCCATCTGGCTGAGTTTCCCCAGCCACTCTGGGCGGCTCCCAATCAGTGTTAAAAACAATACAGCATTACATATTAAAAACTTCCCTGAACAGGGCTGCCTTAAGATGTCTTCTGAATGACAGGTAATTCTTTATCTCTTTGACATCTGATGGGAGGGCGTTCCACAGGTCGGGCGCCACTACCGAGAAGGCCCTCTGCCTGGTTCCCTGTAGCCTCACTTCTCGCAATGAGGGAACCGCCAGAAGGCCCTTGGCGCTGGATCTCAGTGTCCGGGCTGAACGATGGGGGTGGAGATGCTCCTTCAGGTATACAGGACCGAGGCCGTTTAGGGCTTTAAAGGTCAGCACCAACACTTTGAATCGTGCTCGGAAACGTACTGGGAGCCAGTGCAGATCTCTCAGAACCGGTGTTATGTGGTCCCGGCGGCCACTCCCAGTCACCAGTCTAGCTGCCGCATTCTGGATTAATTGCAGTTTCCGGGTCACCTTCAAAGGTAGCCCCACGTAGAGCGCGTTGCAGTAGTCCAAGCGTGAGATAACCAGAGCATGCACCACTCTGGCGAGACAGTCCGCGGGAAGGTAGGGTCTTAGCCTGCGTACCAGGTGGAGCTGGTAGACAGCTGCCCTGGACACAGAGTTAACCTGCGCCTCCATGGACAGCTGTGAGTCCAAAATGACTCCCAGGCTGCGCACCTGGTCCTTCAGGGGCACAGTTACCCCATTCAGGACCAGGGAATCCTCCACACCTGCCCGCCTCCTGTCCCCCAAAAACAGTACTTCTGTCTTGTCAGGATTCAACCTCAATCTGTTAGCCGCCATCCAACCTCCAACCGCCTCCAGGCACTCACACAGGACCTTCACCGCCTTCACTGGTTCTGATTTAAAGGAGAGGTAGAGCTGGGTGTCATCTGCATACTGATGAACACCCAGTCCAAACCCCCTGATGATCTCTCCCAGCGGCTTCATATAGATGTTAAAAAGCATGGGGGAGAGGACGGAGCCCTGAGGTACCCCACAAGTGAGGGCCCAAGGGTCTGAACACTCATCCCCCACCACCACTTTCTGAACACGGCCCAGGAGGAAGGAGCGGAACCACTGTATAACAGTGCCCCCAGCTCCCAGCCCCTCTAGGCGGTCCAGAAGGATGTTATGGTCGATGGTGTCAAAGGCCGCTGAGAGATCCAGCAGAACTAGGAAACAGCTCTCACCTTTGTCCCTAGCCCGCCGGAGATCATCAACCAGCGCGACCAAGGCAGTTTCAGTCCCATGGTGAGGCCTGAATCCCGATTGGAAGGGATCCAAATGGTCCGTTTCCTCCAGGCGTGCTTGGAGTTGTTCAGCAACCACCCGCTCAATCACCTTGCCCAAGAATGGAAGATTTGAGACTGGGCGATAGTTGGCCAAATTGGCCGGGTCTAAAGATGTTTTTTTAAGAAGCGGTTTAATGACCGCCTCTTTCAGCGGGTCTGGGAAGGCTCCCTCACAGAGGGAAGCATTCACCACCCCGCAAAGCCCATCGCCCAGCCCTTCCCGGCTCGCTTTTATCAGCCAGGATGGGCAAGGATCAAGAAGACAGGTGGTCGGTTTCACTCGTCCAAGCAGCCTGTCCACATCCTCGGAGGTAACAGATTGGAATTGATCCCATATAACAGGACCAGACAGAACTCTAGCACTCTCCCGCCCTGGCCCTGCTCCCACTGTGGAGTCTACTTCCTTCTGAATCTGAGCGATTTTATCTGCAAAAAACTTTGCAAAAGCATTGCAGGAGATCTTGGGGTCCCTACCAGGCCCCGGTGGTACAGGTGGTTCCGATAAACTGCGAACCACCTGAAAAAGTCTCCTGCTGCTGTTTTCTGCAGATGCAATGGAGGCGGCGAAGAAGGCCCTCTTCGCCGTCGCCATTGCCACTTGGTAGGCTCGACGTTGAGCTCTAACCCGTGTCCGGTCTGATTCAGAATGAGTTTTCCGCCACCGGCGCTCTAGCCGTCTCAACGATTGTTTCATCACCCTCAGCTCCGGGGAGAACCACGGGGCTGTCTGGGCTCCATGCAATCGGAGAGGGCGCTTCGGAGCCAGACAGTCAATAGCCCTGGTTAACTCCGCATTCCAGCGTGCCACCAGGGAATCAGCTGAAAGGCCATCAACTTGGGATAAAGCATCCCCTACCACTCTCTGGAAACCAATTGGATCCATTAAGTGGCGGGGGCGGACCATCCGAATCGGTCCCACCTCCCTGCGGAGGGGAAGGGTTGCGGAGAAGTCCAGTTGCACCAGGAAGTGATCTGACCATGGCACTTCTTTTGTTTCGCTTTTAGTTAATGTCAGATCACCAACATCCGTAGAGGTAAACACCAAGTCTAAGGCATGTCCGTGGCTATGAGTTGGGCCAGACTTATTCAGGGACAGCCCCATGGAGGCCATGCTTTCCACGAAGTCCCGAGCTGCCCCTTGTAAGGTCGTGTCGGCATGGATGTTAAAATCCCCCAGGACAACCAAGCTAGGTGTCTCCAGGAGTATATCCGCCACGACCTGAAGCAGCTCGGGCAGGGAATCCTTGGTGCAGCGGGGAGGTCGGTACACCAGTAGGAATCCTGTACTGCCCCTATTGCCTAACTTCCAGAACATGCACTCAGAAAACTGGGTCTTCCCAATAGGACGCCTGGTGCAGACTAATGACTTCCTAAAAATCGCTGCAACCCCCCCTCCCCGCCCACATGACCTGGGTTGCTGTGCGTAAGAGAAACCTGGTGGGCAAGCAGCGGCAAGGACAGGCCCATCTGCCTCATCCAACCAGGTCTCTGTCACACATGCCAGGTCAAATCCTCCATCCACAATCAGGTCGTGGATGGCAGTGGTTTTATTCATCATTGACCTGGCATTGCACAGCAACACTTTCAGGTCATGTGGGTTTCCCTTGCTGATTACTGTATCCTTCCGGTCAGGACCAGACCTGGAGGCAGGGATAGTCCTCAAACAACGACTAAACCTGCCTCCTCGGTAATGACATGGTCTGGTCTTAGCATAACTCCTCCTCCTGCCCGTGATCACCGAGATCGGGTGTCCCAATACATCTCCCCCTGTGGAACCTGCCCCACCCAATCTATTGGCTGAGGCCCACTCCCAGGCAGCCATGACCCTCCCCCTTAAAAGGCAAAATACAAACTAAATAATAATTTAACAGAATAACAATAATAATAAAACAAAACAGAACAAAACAAAGCAAAGCAAAACAAGGAACAATAGTGCTGACTCAGTGCTTATCCCACCCCAAGCAAAAATAAAATAATGAAATAATATAATATTATAAAAAACAACAACCACCATTTAAAGTGCTGCAAATTAAAAGCGATTAAAACATTTAAAACCATTTTGTCCATTGCTGCCGGTAGCTACTCAGGCCTCTTATGCTGTGGGTGCGAGTGCAGGCCCCGCCCCCTAGGCCGGATGGAGTTGGCAGGAGAGGGAGCGGTCCTCCCAACACTCACGCAAGCAGCAGCAGCAGCAGCAGCAGCAGCAGTCGTGTCCCGGAGGCCTCTCTCAGGCCTCTTATGCTGTGGCAGTGAGTGCAGGCCCCGCCCCCTAGGCCGGATGGAGTTGGCAGGAGAGGGAGCGGTCTTCCCAACACTCACGCAAGCAGCAGCAGCAGCAGCAGCAGCAGTCGTGTCCCGGAGGCCTCTCTCAGGCCTCTTATGCTGTGGGTGCGAGTGCAGGCCCCGCCCCCTAGGCCGGATGGAGTTGGCAGGAGAGGGAGCGGTCCTCCCAACACTCACGCAAGCAGCAGCAGCAGCAGCAGCAGCAGCAGTCGTGTCCCGGAAGCCTCTCTCAGGCCTCTTATGCTGTGGGTGCGCAGCAGCAGCAGCAGCAGGAGCAGCAGCAGCAGTCGTGTCCCGGAGGCCTCTCTCAAGTGAGAGCCCAGGGGTCTGAACACTCATCAGCCACCACTACTTTCTGAACATGGCCCAGGAGGAAGGAGCAATCTATCGGTTGCTTTAATAATCCATATATAATGTTCTCACTAGAGATATATAGGCATTTCGGACAAACTGTGGACTTTCTCGATGCCTGTCAAAGCTGAAGCATGGCGTTGGAGCACTGGCTGCAGTGGTGCCTCATGCCCATGGGGACTGGTAGGGCAGAAGGAAGGGAGTCCATCAGTAGGTGGTGCCAGAGCCAACGACAGGTGGAGCCAACTGATTCTGGTTTTGTTCCCATCCTCCTCCCTGCTGAGGGAGAGCAAAATTGAGATGGAGGAGGAAGGGTCAGGGCCACCTCAGTGTGCTGGTTGTAAGTAAGAAGGCAGTGTTGAGATTTCCATTCCACCTTAAGAAGCAGACGTGTGGAACTGTTGCGTGTCACATGTCTGTTTACATTCCAGCACAGCTTGCTGGGAACTTCCGTTGTGTGTATAGCTTTTGCTTTTCCCGTTCTTGCTGAGAAAGACGAAGAGAGAGACGACATGTTTCTTTGTCCTGATTTATGATTAAAAAATCTGTAGTTGTTGTATGCTTTCACAAGCCTCATGCCTATTCTGTGTGCACAGTACGATCTGCTGATAGTGTGCCCTGGCTTTGAAGTCCGGATCCCTGATTTACGTCAGAGCAGAGGCCAATGGTCTTTGCAGTGGGACGACTGGAAGGTGATGGCCCAGCTGGGGCTAGCCAGCTGGCCTCCCAGCCCTCTGCATGTCAACAAGCAGATGGGTGTGGGCTGACTGAAGGCCGACTAAGGTTGGTGAGGTGGTGCGCCACTCACCTTAAATGACCAGCCTCCACACTGACATATTGTCTCACACCTAGTCTGCAGACAATAGGTGTCTGGGATGGGGGGAATTCCTAATATTATTTTGCATCTTGTTGAGATCTTCTTTGGAGCACGTTAGGCATTTTGCACATGAAGCTTTGTCTTTAATTGCTGGAGAGAAGATGCACAATTTTTCCATGCGTCAGTGCAAAAGCAGACCACAATGTGCTAAAGTGGCAGTAAGTTGGGATATTATATGCAAGCCGAGGGTTGTACCAGATAAAAATAACACAGAATACCTCTAAAAGCCAACCACCAAGGGCCCAGGTGTATTGGTTGTTGCATACCCTAGAAACAACTAAATTGCTCTCATTGCAGAATGCATCCAGGAAAAAAAAAATATCTACCTCTGAAGTACATTAGGAGAAATCTCACCGTAGCAAAGACTGCAGTACAAGAATTAATAATGGCTGGCAAACCTCTGCATTATTAACAACACGTTCAGGAGAGAAATGATGGGAGCACGTTGCTGCTTTCCTTCTTTTAGCACACAGCTTTATTGAAGTGATGCAGGTACCCTTAAAAAAAAAGATTCTCTCTCACACACACCTCTATTGTGGAGAGACAGCTGCTTTGTAGCACGAAACACAGATCCACCTAGTGCCTGTCTTAAGAAAATAGATCACACTGCAGTGCAACCCAAGCAAAGTAAACTGCGGCACATTCTCATCTCTGGGGAGAGAGGGGAAATTGCATGCCGGCTCACACATGGTCCCTGCTGCAAGAGCAGCTCTTGATGGAAACAGGGAAAGGCACCTCATCAACAATTTATCAGAAACCCAAAAGGCAGCCAAGTTCTGCATTTTGGACTGTTTCTTTCCCCCCTTTCCGTTCAGTCAGTTGATGCTGCAAGTTTGCTGGAGTTGAATCAAGAGACACAATGAAAGCTGCACTTGGACAGCAGCTGCTGTTTAACCCACCGACCCATTTTAACATGCACATTGTGTTGAAAGGTATGAAATTGTTATCTGGTGAAAAGAAACATGCATATTAGGTCTGTTCTGAGCTTACATGGACACTGATGGTTTTAAGAAGCTGCATCTTCAAGGAATAAGATGTGCATCCATGTTTCCACTGCTTCTTTTTAAAATGGCGTGCATACATTCCATGGCAGCCTTTCCGCATTGTACACTTGTCAGTATCTAAAATACACTACAGCAATAAATATTTCACAATGCAGAGAGGGTCTGGGTAGTCTGCAGCCGTTTCTGCCATTCTCCAGACATGGCACAAACCACAGAGTGAGGCTGTATCCCTATACACACGTACCTGGAAGCAAGTCTCACCGAGTGCAGAAGGACATTGCCAAGGAAATGCTTATTCAAAACAATTCTGCCCTGCTTTTTTCTTTTTAGAAAAAGTTCAAGCAGGTGGCACTGTGAGCTAAACCACAGAGCCTAGGGCTTACCGATCAGAAGGTCAGTGGTTCGAATCCCCGCAATGGGGTGAGCTCCCGTTGCTTGGTCCCAGCTCCTGCCAACCTAGCAGTTCGAAAGCACATCAAAGTGCAAGTAGATAAATAGGTACCGCTCTGGCGGGAAGGTAAACGGCGTTTCCATGCGCTGCTCTGGCTCTCCAGAAGCGGCTTAGTCATGCTGGCCACATGACCCGGAAGCTGTACGCCAGCTCCCTCGGCCAATAAAGCGAGATGAGCACCGCAACCCCAGAGTCATCCGCGACTGGACCTAATGGTCAGGGGTCCCTTTACCCCTTTACCTTTACCCTTCAAGCCAGCTCAGAAAAAAAACCACCATAAAATGCATCAACATGCCTAGTACTGCACTTGGATGAAGCAAACATAGGGATCTACAAAGACACAAATGTGCCTCAAATGTGCCGTGGTGTTCATACAGGCAGGAGGGTCCTCAGTTCAGACCTCAGCATCTCCAAGTAGGGTTGAGAGAGACTTCCTTCTGAAATCCTAGAGAGCCACAATCAGTGCAGACAAGACTGAGCTACATGGACTGCTACATTTCACTCTTTACAATGCATCTTCCTATGTTCTGGATGTGCTGATTATTGTTGTCATTAGCATCCATCTGTCTCGAGAGACCAGTGTCCCTCCAGGGCTGAAGTCAAACCTCTGCCTTGCCAGCCCCAAAGTGACCTCTCTGGGGTGCAAGCCTGGGCAGCGCGTATGGAGATCCTGGGCTGCCCAGATGACAAGAAACGCCCCAACTAACATGTTTGTTCATTATTACATTAGAATACTGAAGTATTCCAAGTATTCCTGCTTTGAATTTGATAAAAAAAATTCAAAAAGGCTTGCAAATTACAGACCTTATTGAAACATAAAAATCAATGTGCAAAACAATAAATAGTAGGAGACGGCATAAAAATATGAAATGCTACAATAAAACATAAAGGCAACAGCGAAAATCAATCAAATCAATTATAATGAATATACATATGGAAATAATTTCAGATCTTGAAAGACCTTAATGGTACGTTCAGGCATTTGTTTGTTTTGAGTATCCAAAGAGCTCACACCTGATTTAAACATGGCACTGCCAGGCATGAAGGAAAATGAGTATACAGCATTCCACATGGCTGGCTTTGCCTTCATCCTCATACATACAACATTAGCAGAAACTGGGTAAAAGCAATGGGAGCTCACCCTGTTGGCGGATTCGAACATGACCCAGAAAGCTGCCTACAGACAAACGCTGGCTCCCTCAGCCTGAAAGCACACCCCATAATCAAATTCAACTGAACTAAACCATCCAGGGGTCCTTTACCTTACCTTTACACACAGTACCCACCTAGATAATCTCTCTTTTGTGTACCAACATCCACCACTAAGGCAAGCTGGGTTGAAAAAGCTATTAGCCACATAGGGTTCGATCCAATCTTAATCATACTTAAATGCAGTGAAATAAATGGGACATTACTATTACGACCACTACTACCATGTAAATTGATAAGTCTCTTGCCATATAAGGAGCCTCCAAGTGACTCTGAAAAATTTAAGAGCATAAAGCATAACATAAAAACACAATACTTTACCAAAATTTTGACGTGCAAATTAAAAGGATGGCTATGTTTTGATTTGTGTATTGTTTTAGAAAGTAAGAATGAGGTAGATTCACTTTTAAATGTCAACTGAACCAGATTTCTCCCCCATCCATAGTACAGACAGACACAGGCATATTCTCACCATCTTCTGATTAGTGTTGTCAATAGCATTGATTTTGCCTAAAAAGAATGTGAGGCTGATTTGGAGATTCCTACTTAGGGTGAATGTCAGAGAACGTTTGAGGGGAAACTATGGGGAGTTTTGATAATGCCAATGACATTTTTCACAGGAATTGGATTCAGCCCTGGTTCTAATATACATTTGGAGGCTATAATTAAAATGACTGAGTCATCTGCTAAAACACCGTCAGCTCAATATCACAAATCTGTTTATTACCAATGTGAGTGTTGATTAAATATATTTTAAAGATACAAGGAGTCTGTACTCTTTCTCCTTGGGACGCAGCCAAAGAAAATGTTATTAATGAGAATTTCTTAGTTTTGTTTTCTATAAATAGATACAGTTTTTCTCTTATGAACCTATTATAAAAATACTAGGCTCCATGGTCAGTTTTGTCCCACTATTGTAGAATTTTCCAGCAGTGGTTATTTGACTTCTGAGAGGCTAGGGGAAGGTGAGGTGAGAGGAATGAATGGAAGAGATGATATTGTCAATTTTTGCAGTTACATTGACTGCACATTTATTTTAAAGTCTGAATCTCAAAATAACTATGAATTGCCTTGGATACCTCAGTTCCATTTGCAACAATTTAGAAGGAACCTGATTTGCTTTTGGCAAGTCCTATTTCCAAATCAGACTGATTTTGTCATCCAAATTTAATCCACACACCCCTTTTTATAGCTCCTAGTTTTCTGAATGTCCCACACAACATTTGGATAAATATATGTACTACTGTAAACAGTGAGAAGTAAGCACCCTTCTATGTTCCAATTCATATTCCTGTGTCTTACTAAGACACCTTTACCTTTGTATCTTTGCCCTGCTCCCCATAAATGCTAAGAGAAAGGGGGAAAATTGGTTGCTGATTGTAAAATAAGGTGCCACCTGCCTTTCAAGAAATGCTAGAAAATTAAAGAAAGTGATTAAGGAGAACAAGAAGCAGGTTTTCCTCTTTGTTTGGATACAACTGGACACCATTTTGAATCAAGATGGCGAACTGAACTTTTCAAAACTGCACTGGTTTTCACCACGGTTTTCAAAATGGCACAGATTTGGGGGTTTCCTCACCTGAATTCCTGAGCAGTGCAGGGTACAAAATTGCTGGTAGAAAATCATCCATCACTATGCCTTGCATATAGAAGATTGGTGGTTCGATCCCAGGGATCTGTGCTTAAGGGTCTCAAGTGGTGATGGTAAAGATAGCTGCATGAGACCCTGGAGAGCTAATGGTAGTCAGAGTAGGCCAGAGAAAAGGGAATCTGTGGCACTCCTTTTGTTGTTGGAACAACCCCCACCATTACTGGCCCTTGACTACACTGGCTGGGGCTGATAGGAGTTTGGAGTCTAATGACATCTGGAGGACCACAGGTGTGACTTTCTGCAACACAGACATACACTTGTCATGATAGGATTTTTTCTAAGAGGAGAGAGAGAAGGGCAGGAGGGAGGGAGATTTCAGGGGCTAAATATTTTGTCCGCTGGAGAGAGAAAAAAGTGGGCAGCACTATAAATTAAACGGGTGAGCCATATATATGAGGATGGGGGGGGGCAGAACCAATTTCTTTAATCCCCACCCCCTTTCCCTATGACAAGACATATTGTTGAGGCCTGTCTGATGCCAACGTAAGAATTTTAGAATGGAAGGGGCTGCAGAGAGCTTATGGGAAAGTGGGAGCCTAAATGTAGCTTTCCACTGTGATTACTGACAATTTGCAGTCTGGATTCCTGATGAAGGTGGAGGTTTCTTGGCAGTGGAGTTCTGCAGAGCTGTTGCAGACCAGAAGCCATTGATCTAAGATCCATACCAAACGGAGCCAAGAGGGACTGCTGGAAATAATTATAAGTCGACAATGTGGCTTTCTTGAGGAGGGTGAAGCACTCCTAATCATCGAGAAAGGAATAATCACCAAGGATGTTTTAGGTCATTTCCATCCGAGTTATTGCAAGTGAAATACAAAAGGAAGGAATGATTGATTTTGCAAATGCGTTCTTGGGGGCAGGGTGGAGTGAAGCGCTGGCAGTTCAAACTGGAAGATGTTATTATCTATGCTCAGTCAGAAGAGCGAAATATTTTTGTTTCAAAATGCGCAGGCGTCTTAGAAAAGGGACTCATGCTGCATGTCATTTTCAGGTAGAGTCGAGACAAAAGAAAAAACCTGATGTTCAGGCTTTGGGTTCAAAATGTGAATGCCTGTGGCCACATATAAGCTAACACATAAAAGGGGACATGTTTATTTGAACCTTTTCATGAAATGCTAGCAGTTGCTTGGGTGGACAGTTATGTATTATCTCCCAAGTCCTGTGTGGCTCTGAATAAAGGACTTTGGGATGCCAGCAGTATTTCCCCCCTCTCCCCTTGGAGCAATGCTGGCAGGTTCTATAGTTGATTTATTTAGGTGTGTGAGAGAAGAGCATGGATGCCTCATTCAATATGGCACATGCCACCTGCAATCTTTATAAATATATGTATCCTACATACTAATATTAAAGTAATTTTCCAAGTATGGGTCCTTATGAAGCCCAAAGAAGGAGGTATCAGCAAGCTATGGGGAACCTGAGGTCTTGTGCGCCTGCGCAGATACACACACACATACACTTTTAGAGAAAAGCTAATGTGGGTGGGGGACGCAGGTGGCGCTGTGAGTTAAACCACAGAGCCTAGGGCTTGCCGATCGGAAGGTCGGTGGTTCAAATCCCCGCGACGGGGTGAGCTCCCGTTGTTCGGTCCCTGCTCCTGCCAACCTAGCAGTTCAAAAGCATGTCAAAGTGCAAGTAGATAAATAGGTACCGCTCCGGTGGGAAGGTAAACGGAGTTTCTGTGTGCTGCTCTGGTTCGCCAGAAGCGGCTTAGTCATGCTGGCCACATGACCCAGAAGCTGTATGCCGGCTTCCTAAAGCGAGATGAGCACCACAACCCCAGAGTCAGTCATGACTGGACCTAATGGTCAGGGGTGGGGACAAATAAAACCCCATGTTGACTGAGCATGCTCAATGGGCATGGAATGCTGATTGATTGTTGGGGGGAAGACGATTGGGGTGGGGGAAGGAACATGCTGAAGGACAGCGTGATCAGCTGGCTGGCAACCTAAACAGCAGCACTTCCCACACACAATCTCCTGCCTAATAATTGTCACTCTTAACTGTTTTAAATTCCTTAATCTAACTACTGGTCAGCTGAACACAGCAGTCCTGTTATAAGCCTCTTCCTTGTAAATTATGGACTATTTTGGAAAAAAGGAAGTAATCTGATGGTTGGTCTTTAAAATAAATCTCATAACGAGAAAGCAAAGCACCCCATACATTCACTAGCCTCACACTGCAAAAGCTTCAGCAATACCTGCTAAATAAGAAATCCTCTATATGCCACCTGGAGAACACAAATCAAACACAAAATACAGTGCAGGCCAAAGCTGAATACTGGCAACAGGAAACGTGACTGGAACAATCAAATGGCAAATTCCTCTGCAATGGCAGGTGTGCTATGTTGCAAAATGCCGCTGGAAATCCAATAGTGAATGTTCTTGAGGCTCTATGTTTTCTGTTTGCCATGTGGGATGCCAAACGTTATTAGTAATTGTTTCAGTGATCTGGGTTTCCCGAATCTGAGCCGCTTCCCCCCCCCCCCAAATGTAATCCGACATGCTGAGCACCCCTTCTTCCCCTGTGTACACACATGCTCCCTGGACCACACCAGTAGTGAGGCAAGTGGTTTGACGTAGTCACAGAACCAGCTTCCCAACATCAGGGTCGCTGCTGTTTATCTGGATGGGGCTTCCCATTGGTGCAAACCATCCTTATCAAGATCAGTAACAGCCATTCTGCTGTCGGTAGTGCAGCTCTGCCCTGCCACCGACACCACAAGTGGACCACCACCCCCCCCACACACACACACTTTGAACTGCTTCTTGGGGCTGCTGCCTCCACATTAGAAACTATTCACATGCAGCACCTTCTTGGCACCTCGTTTTGACCGGACCAGCCATGGTCTCCCTGTGACTCCCCGCCCCCCGTAAACACAAGCATTTCTGGGTTATTTAGAGCTTGCCTTCAGAAAGTAGAGGCGTGTGCTGTCGATCCAGGATGATTCAAAATTATTCAACGTCATCATTAAATATGCATAAACCTAAGTGCTAGGAAGATGCAAATTACTGCTGAAGCATTTCCAGTTACACCTTAAATCAAAGCCCAAGTGGATTGGACTCATCAGAACGCCTATATTTTGACTTCCTAATTTGCTGACTGTTAAAAGAAATTGGCTTAAACTCTCCTTTGCTTTCCGTCTGTTAGGCTTCCCCACAAACAAACATTTCCAATACCTTGATCACAGTGAGTTCATGTATTGAGTCTGTGTGCACTGAAGCCTCTCTATGCCTGTAGTGGCTCCGTCTGACTCAAAGGCCCCTACAGGCAAAAGGAGACTCCCAGTCCTGGTCCTTACTTTTGGCAAGAAGAGATTGACTGACACCATCATTCACTCACCCTCACAGCAACCTCTCGCTTTTATTGCAACAAGGATGGAAATAACTGCCCTAGTTTCCTGCTCTTCTGTGTACTGTTGCCGGTCATGGGGGAACAGAAGAGCAGGAGAAAGCATTACAGTGGTACCTCAGGTTACATACACTTCAGGTTGCATACACTTCAGGTTACAGACTCCGCTAACCCAGAAATAGTGCTTCAGGTTAAGAACTTTGCTTCAGGATAAGAACAGAAATCGTGCTCCGGTGGCGTGGCAGCAGCAGGAGGCCCTATTAGCTAAAGTGGTGCTTCAGGTTAAGAACAGTTTCAGGTTAAGAACGGACCTCTGGAACGAATTAAGTACTTAACCCGAGGTACCACTGTATTCCACTTGATCCTCACAAGAGGCCTGTGAGATAAGAATGTAAGAAGAGCATCTAGTCCATCCTGTTCTTGCAGTGCCAATGGGAAGCCCACAAGCAGAATCTGAGCACAACAGCATTCTCTCCACCCGTGGTTCCCAGCATTCAGGGCCACACTGCCTCCCATAACAGAGGCAAGACACAGGCGTAATGACTAGCAGCGATTGATAGCCACTTAATCACACTGGCTGTCTTGATAATATCTATTACCAGGCCAATGTCCCATTAACAATATTTCAGGCAAGCTATCGTTTTAGCGAGTGCTTTTTTTCTTTTTAAAAAAATGTTTAGGGGTAATCTCATTCCATCTGAGACTCAGGAAACATTGTGACAGGAAATGAGGCTGCCATCGTGGGTAGCAATGGAACTGATGAATCTCCCATTAGATTCACAAAATGTTTAGGGGTATGCATCCCCCTGTGCCGCCCCCCTGAAAAAGCACCCGTTTTAGCCATTGGAATTTAGAACCAATGTTGAATTAAATGTAGAACGCATTGTAGAATGTCCTTCCGTCAGATGTCAGGGAAATAAACAACTACAGTGGTACCTCAGGTTAAGAACTTACTTTGTTCTGGAGGTCCATTATTAACCTGAAACTGTTCTTAACCTGAGGTAGCACTTTAGCTAATGGGGCCTCCTGCTGCCGCTGTACCGCCGCTGTGCAATTTCTGTTCTCAACCTGAAGCAAAGTTCTTAACCCGAGGTACTTTTTCTGGGTTAGCGGAGTCTGTAACCTGAAGCGTCTGTAACCCAAGGTACCACTGTATCTAGCTTTTAGAAGACACCTGAAGGCAGCCCTGTTTAGGGAAGTTTTTAATGTTTGATGTTTTATGGTGTTTTTAATATTCCATTGGGAGCTGCCCAGGGTGGCTGGCGAAACCCAGTAAGATGGGCGACATACAAATATCATCATCCTCATTCCTGCTGCTTACCTGATGAATCTGTATCATGGGAGTATGCTGAAGTACACCAAAGTACAAGCACATAAGATTATGCAGCAGGCATCCCCAAACTCAGCCCTCCAGGTGTTTGGGGACTACAATTCCCATCATCCCTGACCACTGGTCCTGTTAGCTAGGGATGATGGGAGTTGTAGTCCCAAAACATCTGGAGGGCCGAATTTGGGAATGCCTGTTATGTGGCATGCTGCTGCATTTCATTTTTGTTCTGAGCAGCTATGCAGAAAGACTGTGTGAAGTTCTTGTACTGTGCAAAAGGAAACCAGGGCCACATTCACACCATACATGTAAAGCAGTACCACATTAAACAGTCAAGGCTTCCCCCCCAAAGGATTCTGGGAGCTGTAGTTTGTTCAGGATACTGAGAGTTGTTAGCAGACCCCTATTCCTCTCCCAGGGCTACAATTCCTAGAGTTCCCCTCTGAAGAGGGATTGTTAAACCACTCTGGAGGAGGCAACATTCAAAGCAAAGGTTAAAATATTCAAGATTAAATTGCAAGCCTGCCCGCCCCCCCGGTCACTTTTTTATACCATTCAATAACTACCACAATAATATTAACATTAGTCAAAAGGTGAAGTACAGAGCTATTGCATAGGCTTGTCTTATGTCTAAACCAAATACCAGTTACTCAGTGTGTAGAATCAGTGAGCTACCCAGATATTTAGATACTCCTGGGGAATCATTCCATGATCAAAATAAAAAAAGGAGTGTTGGAAGTACAACAGCAGGGCTCATTCAGTTTGTAACTTAAGTGTTAATTCTGATGTCAGCTAACGAAGAAGAGCTGGGATGGGTGGGTTAGCGGTGTTGCATAGCAACAAGACATAGTGACATGATGTTTGCTGATTTAGCACAAGCCCCCGGTTGGCTGTGTAGTTCTGCAGGAGATTTTGTTAGAAAATCCTTGGCTGTCAAGTTTCAGGTTCGGGGCAAGTACTCTTTGGTGAGAGAACACCAGCAGAGATTTAAAATAGCAAAACATGCAGGAAATAAAAACATGGAAATATAGGATGTAAAATCTTAAAATGTGCCCTTTCCAGTGAGTTCCAAACTATCCCACTTTAAAATGTCGTTCCAAAGCTTCCCACTTCCCCCAGCATAGAAAAAACCACATTTGGTAAATTATAAGAATGGTTTACTAAAAAACTCTCCAAAGGTCTAAGTCATGTGATTTTCCATACAGCAGTCAGCAAAAGACACACAGGTAGTAAAACATTGCTTGGTTTGATTACAATATAGTAAAGGTTCCTAAACTATTGAT
The DNA here is from genome assembly GCF_951804945.1 of Podarcis cretensis. Lineage (NCBI taxonomy): Eukaryota > Metazoa > Chordata > Lepidosauria > Squamata > Lacertidae > Podarcis > Podarcis cretensis. The sequence goes on along the minus strand of NC_137170.1, from coordinate 112,221,153 downwards.
ATAGGAAAATGCTTGTTTTAGACTTCATTGTTATCTGAAACAAAAGAGGCTGAGTAAGGCCATGCAGCTAGTGGGAGCAGCTCAGAGCTCCTCATATGCCAACGTTCAGGTGAGGGAACAAAGACTTCATTGCCCATTTCCTCCCAAGGTGAGAGGAAGCGACATAGGCTAAGCCTGGCAGGACAGCTAACTCTATGACATTAACCCCTTCTTGCATTAATTAGGTGCAGGCATGCTGGTTATATGAGGCTGGTTTAGCCTACAGCTTTTCATCTGTGTTTTTGGTTGAAGGCCACTCTGCAAGGCCTGAAGAAAGAAAGCCTACACCTGTCTGTTCCTTTCTCTTCAGATTTTTACCGTGTTTATTCAGCTTTCCTCAGCAAAGTGTTAGAAGGATTTACTTTCTCTCTGGACTCTGCCTTATTTAAGCGACTGTGCTGACAAGGGGTGCTTTCCTTCCCCATCACTGCCACAACACTTCCTAAAGAGAAGCCCTGACGTTGACCATCTGCAATCTCCTCTTGATGGGCTATTCCATTTGGCTCTGAAATTCAGAAGCAATTTTATGCAGGAGCGCAGAGAATCACCGATCAGCCGTGCCAACAAAGAGGAAGATGCTGGATTGATTTTTGCTTGCTCTAGTGTATCCCTTTTAAAGGTGGTGTGAAACTCAGCTGAGTGGGATCGATACATTTAAGAGCAACCTTTTCAAGCTGACATATAGCCAGCCAGCAAAGGGGGTGGAGGTTGTTTACTTTAGTACCCTGCCGGATGGCCAAGCAGCCAAAGGAATTCTGATTATATTTTAATATAAAGAGTGGTGATCTATAAGATAGTGTAAAAAGAGATGAGCACAATAATAATAAGAAGAAGAGTTTGGATTTGATATCCTGCTTTATCACTACCCGAAGGAGTCTCAAAGTGGCTAACAATCTCCTTTTGCCTTCCTCCCCCAGAAAAAACACTCTGTGAGGTGAGTGAGGCTGAGAGACTTCAGAGAAGTGTGACTAGCCCAAGGTCACCCAGCAGCTGCATGTGGAAGAGCGGAGACACGAACCTGGTTCACCAGATTACGAGTCTACCGCTCCTAACCACTACATCACACTGGCTCCCATAAGCATTATGGCTTCAATCCTAACCACTGCAAGTGGTGATGCATTTGTGGGATTGGGCTGGCCAGTGTTTCGCCCTCCCCACACACTGTGGCCCCCTTCCCAAAAGTTGTTGTTGTGGGATTGTCAGACTCTCCACTTCAATATAATAATAATTTTATTATTTGTACCCCGTCCATCTGACTGGGCTGCCCCAAGCACTCTGTGCGGCTTCCAGCATATACAAAAACATAACGAAACATTCAACATTAAAAACTTCCCTGTACAGGGCTGCCTTTAGATTTCTTCTGAAGGTTACATAGTTACTTATTTCCTCGACATCCATGGGGCAGACGCTGCTACCAAGAAGGCCCTCTGCATGGTTCCCTGTAACCAACTACACATCAGTTATGGTAATTGATTAACTTTGCTCCAACAAAGAAAAAAGTTGTTTGAGTGGAATAAGTAGAGCTGTACTAGCATGCAGATTTTATAGCTATCATCTGTCTATAGGATGAGGAATACAATCCAAAGTTTTTTGGAGGCAGATATTACTGGTCAGCAACTTGTCTCCTAGATCAGAATGTAAATATGGTCTCCCCTCTCTTATTTGATCAATACAGAGGTGTATGATTATGCTTGAACAGATGACAAAAAACCAAAGGCTGTTTGATGTTTGAAGAGAATGAGAAGCATTGTTTCAGACTTTCCTGAATAGTTTTGCAAAGATTAATGTTAGTGTTTTAGCATGGTGTTGATGTGTTCCTAGAGGGTATAGAAAGTATTGTGAAATGTCTCGGCAGCACGTCTTATTTCCAAGGTTTTGCAATTCAGTACCTGTGATAAATCAGAATCACAAATGATGTATGCCTAGGGCGGTACAAAAGCATTTTTGAAAGTAGCCCTTAACTGCCTTTACTGCTGAGGTTGCATCGATAATCCTGAACCATAAATCTGTGTAACGTGATCGCAGGAGAAGCAATTTCCTTACAGCACTGCACGTTGGCATCGGTCAACTTGAACACTTAAGAGAGTTCATGGTGCTAGCACCACTGCATTTTCTGGAATAGGTTCCCAAGGTTATGTGCGAGTCCAACAGCAGAAACATCAAAAACTCTCTATCATGAATTATGATTTAAAGTCCTCAGAATGCACAGAGTGCCACATGCAATTTTGATGAAACAGTGTGATACTGGCTGATGCAGTGATGCTACTAAAAGGTAGTGTTTGCGGGAGGATCTTGCATTTGTCTTGAGTTCATTGAAGAGAAGACCCTTATTATACATAAACCTGAAATCATTGCTGGCCAAGGAAAATGCATTTTCTGCAAATTCTACCATGTGTCCTTGTCAACACATGTATAACAATATACACATACACCCAATTCCTTGTTTTCAGACCTTTAAGCTATAGTCACATTGTGCCATAGGAAAACTAGGTCTACCATAAGGGACAAGCCAGAGCTTAGAATGATCAAATATGTGGTTTATTACAGAAATGGGCCATTTTCATTATGGAAAATATTGATTTTCATTAGGAAATAGTCCGTTGTGACTGGCAATTATTTGGTTAAAGTTGTAGAGGGAGTTAGGGAGTGAGAGAGAGGGAGAGACAGAACAGTAAGTAATCTGTACAGAAGGGCTGAGGAGGGAGGAACCAGGCGCCAAATTAGGAGAGGGAAAGATAATAGACGCTAGATTGACATGTGGAGAGCCAAACTGAGTTAAAGAGAGGGGCTGGGATCAAAATAAAGAGAGAGGGGGGGGGAGGGACGAAATGAAACCAGAGCACAGATACCAACTTTTCTGGGCCAACAGACAGATTTCTGAAAAAGTGCAGTTGTCATCAATCACTAAATGGCTCTTGTGAGGATGTGGCATAACACCAAAGGGTTGTTGCACCTAAAAGAGCAGAAAGAGAGAGAGGCCCACAAAAATTTCCCCAACAGCCACCACCCCAATGAAAGGAGCAAAGGCCCCAACACCAGTCACCATTGCTCACTTCTCTTCAGTTCAGAGGTGGATCCATAGCTGTCAACTTTTCCCTTTTCTTGCAAGGAATCCTGTTTAGAATAAGGGAATTTCCCTTTAAAAAAGGGAAATGTTGACAGCTATGGGTGGATCCAATGAAATATGGGCATGTTTAAGGGGCATATTTACTGTAGGAGAGGCCGAGCCAGTGCAGACAGAAACTGGGCAGGAAGAGCCAAAAATAATAATGCATGTGCCCAGATAACTTGATTGCATTCAGAAATGGGCAGTGAAGGCGGCATCTACCTATTCTGGAGGTCTCTTATTTCTTGGACAGAAAGTGACAGTCACTCCTATAATCCATGTTAATGGAGGGCAGCCACCTCCAATACAGGGAGAGTAATACTGGCCTACTTTCTAGGGTTTCTTTAAGAATTCTCCAAGATAACTGATAGCTAATAGCTATCTGCAGAGTGGCTGCCATGAAACAGGCCTGCATTTCATTGTCCTCTGTTTGGTGATGCAGTTCCTCTTTGGGGGCGATGCATAAGGAGAAATGCCCAGCTGTACAACAGAAGGAGTTGGGTGAAGCAGGGATGCTGACATGACAGCTAAATAAAAGCAGCAGCAAATGCTGAGGGTGCAAGGTTGAGATCACATGTGGCATCTTGAAGAGGAAAAGAATCCAAATAAACCATCCCTAGATGTTGTCTTTATTATACAGATTTGCCTTATATTTAACAGAAAAGGTATTTACACATACACACACAGAGAGAGAGAGAGAGAGAGAGATGATGATGATGGTGATGATGATGAATTAGATTTATATTCCACACCTTCCTCCAAAGAAGGCCAGGGTGACAAAATACACATATATAGATGTATAAGCACATATACACACACGTGTAACTATTTGTAAGAGGACACCTCTAGGTTGAGAATGTGCCAGTCTTTAATGACACATAAGCGCTATTGTACTTTTCCCATCAATGTTGTAGGTACTGTTCAAGCATTTTTATTATTATTATTGATATTCTATCTTTGTGATAGCTCGCGGCCACACAAATTTCATTCCTGACATTACTAGCTAAAATTATTACAGTGGTACCTCAGGTTAAGTACTTAATTCGTTCCGGAGGTCCGTTCTTAACCTGAAACTGTTCTTAACCTGAAGCACCACTTTAGCTAATGGGGCCTCCTGCTGCTGCCGCGCCGCCGAAGCACAATTTCTGTTCTCATTCTGAAGCAAAGTTCTTAACCCGAGGTACTATTCTCGGTTAGCGGAGTCTGTAACCTGAAGCATATGTAACCTGAAGCGTATGTAACCCGAGGTACCACTGTATTTCAGTTTTTACCGGGGAAGCCCAAATAATAGAATACAGGACAGCATTCTTTATATTGTTTACCCATATAAATATATTTATTAATCTACATTTTGGATTAGAGCAGACTCTGAGGGGTCTATCCCACAAATGTAACTGACCTCACATTCCAAATGCAATAGAATAAGAGCAGTACACGTAACTCACAACTTGCACCGAGGTTATGTTCTGGGGATGGTTCACATACACAAAAATGTGTGTAGTTAAACCACCCCCTTGGACCCATCCCTGCACAAGACATATTACCTACTAGAGGCAGTGGGCCAAATGGGTTGCAAACCCACCCCCCTTAAATGTTCACTGTTATGCTTACTAGGCTCTGGGAGGCTCTAGAAAGATCTTTGGGGGCCATTCGAGATCTCATGAGAGCCTCCCAGAGCCCAGTGAGTGAGTCTGAGTGCTTGAAAGCTATTTCTGCACCAGGAAAACCCTGTACAAAAGAGCTTTTAAGCTCTCTGCCTTCCATGCATTTAATTTGTGCAATTTTAACCAGCCAGTCTCACACCCACCAACATTCTTATGACTGGATCCGGGACATCAAAATGCTGGAGGGGGGCTGTCTCCACAAACACGGTGGGCTTTGAGGCGTAGGGAGCAGTGAGAGGGGTGTTCTAGGAGGCTGAGGCAGGCAAGGGCCCACAGCCCAGCTCCCTAGCTGGCCAGGTGGGGCTCACTAGCTCTGGGAGGAGGTGTGTGATTCTTCAGCTGCAGTGGTCTTGGAACAGGTGAGGGTCATCTGCCTCGTCAAGCCCAGAAGCTGCAAATAGCATGCAAAGTATAAAAGGGAAGCAGAGCTGAGGTGTTGTGTCTGCTCAACTGCCCATGTTGATGGAACTTGGCTTGGATGCTTCTGGGCATCAACAAGATTGTACTTCATGTTTGACAGGATCCTGGCTGCTGGACTTCAGACCTGACTATATGGCTTGACCCTGGGCTGCATTTCCTGACCTTCAGACTTTGCTTGTGTGGATTGACCTTTGGACTTTGCATATTGGCCCCAGATAAGCTAGGGGTTCAGGACAGCCAGAGTGACACTGTCTTCGGTGTTTTGTGGGAAATTAAAACAGCAACTCCCAGCCCTCCTGCTGTCCCCACTGCCAGGTAAGACCAAAGGAGCCCATTAAAATAAGAAGGGGTTCACCAATAAGAACTCCCCCCCTCCCAAGCTTTCCCAAATCTGGAGCTAGCCCTGACTGAAAAAATGGGGCCCATATAGTATCATGGCACTGGGAGGGGAGTATTCATTATGCCAAGGCAGCAACTCTTAGGGCTGGGATGTAGGCCTGAAATGGCCATGAGAAAGAAGTGCATTTAACAGATCAGAATTCCCCTAAGTCCAAGTAAGACAATGATGTGATCAATCCTTTCCTGCTAACTCAGCATCTTCATGCTGTCAAGCCATCTGCTGCCAAGTCATGGCATTTGTATCGGACTTGGGGAGAAAAGATTTCAGCTGCAACTCTGTATATGCCAGACATGAGGATCCTGTGGCCTTTGGGGGCAAGAGAATCCTCAGCTGCACTGCTCCCATGAGATAACTGACCAATGTGACTACTTGGTGAAGAGTACAGTGATCTTTTGGGGGGGTACTCAAGGTACTCCTTTTGTTGTTAAAGTGTGGCACTTACTGTAACCATGGTGAGTAAAGGTAAAGGTACCCCTGACCGTTAAGTCCAGTCATGGACGACTCTTGGGGTTGCGGCGCTCATCTCACTCTGTAGGCTGAGGGAGCTGGCGTTTGTCCGCAGATAGCTTCCAGGTCATGTGACCAGTATGACTGAGCCACTTCTGTCGAACCAGAGCAGCGCATGGAAATGCCATTTACCTTCCTGCTGGAGCGGTACCTATTTATCTACTTGCACTTTGATGTGCTTTCAAACTGCTAGGTTGGCAGGAGCAAGGACCGAGCAATGGGAGCTCACCCCATCGCGGGGATTTGAGCCACCGACCTTCCGATCGGCAAGCCCTAGGCTCTGTGGTTTAGACCACAGCGCCACCCACGTCGCTAACCATAGAAGAAAAAACACTGGTTAGAAAGTCTGCAAGTAAATAAATGAAATACTAACAAAGCCACACACATGGTATTGCAAGGCACAGCAGAATGGTTTGGGACAGCATTAAGGGACTCTTGGGGAAGCAAGGAACAGAGCACAAACCATGGATTGGTTGTATGCTCATTTCGAAAGAATGATTAACACAAACCATGGTTTGTGGCATATCTGAATTGAACCAAGGTGTGCATAGCAAGACGGGGAAACTGTGACCCTCCATATGTTGGTGGACTCCAACTCCCATGAACCCCAATGAGAAGGGATGCTGCAAGTTGTAGTCCAGCAATAGCTGGAGGCCCATCCTTCCACTACAATATTCTTTCATTTCCTCCTAGAACTTCACTTGCTCAACCTGCCACTGTAGAGAAGTTGACAGCTAATCTCAACTTAGTTTGCCAATTCAGATGTCATGCTGGATCACAGTAAAACCTTGGCAAACCATGGTTTGGCATGATGTCCAAAGTGGACTGTATTTGAATAAGCAAGCATGAGGTCAGAACGCAAGACTTTTCTCAAAACAATGAAGGCATTTGTCTACGCATTTTCCAGTAAACACCAAACAATTTCAGTAATTGATCTTCTGTCTAACTGATCACAAAGGAATGTGGTTGCTTTAGTTGACATTCCTCTATTGCAGAGGGTTAGATTAGATGCCCACCCCCAACTCTGATTCTATGAGGTGTGTTTGTTTCTCTGAACTACCTGGCTGATATATGTATATTTAGCTTTTAGTATTATTATTATTATTATTATTATTATTATTATTATTATTATTCAACAACACAAGTTGTAACATGCAGTGCAGCCATATACATTCAGACTAAAACCAAGAGCAGACTAAAAGTATATTGATATTTACCAGGGTATTACATTTCCTAACTGATGGTGATATTCTGTAGCCATAAACAAGGGCAGAGTTGGGCAGCTTCCGGAAGGTGGGAGACGTGTAAGTCACTTAACACTTGTTCTGTTTCTGCTGTTTTGCTAGGCCACAGCCTTCTTTAACTCATTTACTCAAAACGGGGGCAGGCTGAAGACTATGGGGGAGCTCCACCGTTAAGTGGTTTGAGGACTGCAGCCAAAACATCTCTCTCTTACCACAAATTACATACCATCCTTTGCAGTATAAGCAGGTGTGATTCAGAAGAGACAATCGCATTGTGTGACACACACACACACCTCATTCCACCCTCCTCCCCCCCCCCAGTTGTCAGGAAACATTTTGTTTTCCAGAGCAGGAGATGGGAACTCTGCCAATAATAGATCAGCACTATTTTTGCCCACTGGTCCAAGGTGGATTTTTTAAGAAAAAATCCAGGCTTCTTTTGAAATGAGGAGGAGTGGGGAAACGCCTCAAGAAAAATTGCGAAATTTGGTTACTACATCTTAAGAGGTGTCCAAATGCAGAGAGGCGAGACAAAAGAAAGACACAGAACTTTCCAATGAAAAATGTGTTGGTGGGGAGCAGGAGATGAAACCTTGAAGGTGCCTGAAACAATATTGATTTGACTCCCAACATGTCTGGAAGAAGTACTCTTCTTCAGGGGCATCTCAAAAACGCCAGTGCTCTTCAGTGTGCTCTATAGCCAGATAAGGACTCTGAAGAACATCTGTATGCTGGACGTGCCCTGAAAAGGAAATGTACTTCAAAACATATTGAACCAAACAAACCTCATTTTGTGTACCTTTTAAATTTTCTCTCCCCCCCCCCATCTTTGGAGAAAAGGGTGGTGAGTAAATGCAATGAATGAATGAATAAACTCTGGGTAGGTGCAGAAACCCTGCTAGGACCAAATAAATCACAAAAGAAACAGCTGGCTTTATTCTCCTCACTGGTCATGCTGATCTGCTGCTGCTGCTGCTGCTGCTGCTGCTGCTGCTGCTGCTGCTGCTGGAGACCTCACTTGCATTCTACACGGCACCAGGTGTGAGAAGTATCCTTTCCTCTGCACAGTTTCAGTGGTTGCCTGTGTGGAGACAAGAAAAAGAAGGAGGTAGGAAGGAAGACTGGGAAGCAGCTGCCATGGATAATTCTGATGACTATTGCTGAGTCAGGGCTTGAGAAAGGGCTGTCACATCACAGCTTGGCCCCCTACTTACCCACTGGCAGTTCTCCTGAGGTCTACATTTGGAGATCCACCTGTTGGGGGAGGCTATGTAGTCATGGCGGTAACCTTCATCTCTCCACTGGGAAAAACTGCACTGAATGCTGCCTGCAGTTTGCCCAGTTCCATGCTGTGTGCCCTTGCTCTTACCTGAAATATTAAAAAAGAATAATAATTGTGAGCATTGCGCCAGTAGTAGCTAATAGTCATCACCAAATGATGCAAAGACCTGTGCATGGATGGCAGGAGTGGACTTACTTGCATTAGGAGATTTGTGGCTTTGTGGCACGGGACATACTTTTTTGCCTATCCTCTGTGTGAGGGACTCTGATGCTTCCTGTAGAGTAGCAGAAGGCTGCTAAGCCAGTTGCCTCTAATTGCATGGGGCTGGAGGGAGAAGACACTCTGTGATCATGAGAGTGGATGTTCTACACAACCATCTCTCTCCTTGGAGAGCAGGTGGAAGAGATGGCTGATGTTCACAGTTTGCCCTTTGAAGTATGAGTCCTAACCCTAACCGGGTGACTTCTTTGCTTACCTGTATGGCACGGCTTATTCTTGTAGCCTAGTTGTGGGATCAAAGCTGGGCTTCTTGTTGAGGGTTTGTGTCTCCAGTCCTGCAGCAAAGTACCTGTAAAGGTTCTCAGACCAGGTGAGAGTTAATTATCCGTCCTTCCTCTTTCGTAGCTAACATTGACTGTTTGCTTGTGCAAAGCCCTTCCTTACACCAAAGTTCTCGCTGGTTTGCACTAAGCTCTCACGGCACAAGGGCAGTATGCTGTGTCCCCATGCAGCACATCTTTATATGTACAATGCTCTCTTCCTGATCATTCACTTTTGACACCTCCTTTGAAGGCATAAGTATATGCTCCATGAGGAGCCAGAACAAGCTCTAAGCCAGTGTTTCCCAAACTTGGGCCTCCAGCTGTTTTTGGATTACAATTCCCATAATCCCTGACCAGTAGTCCTGCTATCTAGAGATGATGGGAGTTGTAGTTTGGGAAACACTGCTCTACGCAAGCACAGGATTCTGACCAAGCACAACTCTACTCATTTTTGACCCCTTGCACTGGCAGAGTACTACTAGCACATCACTAATGCCAAACTGATGTAAATCCTCCATAGGGGCACAGAATTTTGTTCTGCTTTCACAGCAGAATTTAGTAGTGCCTTCATCCCCACTCAGCGAGGGATTGGACTGCTCTTCAAAGGTTATGGATCTGGCAGGAATGCATCACTCTCAAGCTCCAACCTCATGTTTTTATAATTGTTGCTGTGCAAAGTAAACAGGTGTGCATGCATGCAGGTGTGTGTTGCCTTCATTATTAAACAGATGCCAGCAGGCCTGTGGAGAGCTTGTCTGAGACCCTGGGATAGCCCATTAATTCCCCACTTGGCTGAGAGGCCCCTAGCAGGACTCCCTGGCCAACTTAGCCCTTCAAGGCCTGGGGCAAGTGTACCTGGCTATCCCACCCTTTGGACATGCCTGGATGCCAGGGTGGTTAAACAGCAGCACCAAAGAGGCAACTTTCCTAAGTCCTTAGTGATGCTTCAATTTCTCTTACCAGAAGCCAAGATGTATCTACTTGCCAATACAGTGGTACCTCAGGTTAAGTACTTAATTTGTTCTAGAGGTCCGTTCTTAACCTGAAACTGTTCTTAACCTGAAGCACCACTTTAGCTAATGGGGCCTCCTGCTGCTGCCGCACTGCCAGAGCATGATTTCTGTTCTCATCCTGAAGCAAAGTTCTTAACCCGAGGTACTATTTCTGGGTTAGCGGAGTCTGTAACCTGAAGTGTATGTAACCTGAAGCGTATGTAACCCAAGGTACCACTGTAGTCTGTGACCTACAGAGCATTTGATCATGCTTAGGCAGAGAAGTTTTTAATCTACTGGCATGTTAATGAAGTAAAAACGTAAGTTTTATTGTGGGGAAATTGCAACCAAATGACATTAGTTCTTCCAAAGAGGAGGATTGAACATACAAGCATATACTGTTGGAAACTGGCTTTCTGACTGGGCTGTGGCAAATCCTGAGGAATGAAAGTAGGGATGGTTCTGGTCCACAGCAGACACCCAAATACATCCCTATCAGGACCTTCATACACACTGCCCAAACTTGCACCCTGGGGAGGTCATTTCATTGCTGCTAACACATCGGTTTTGACTTCCCCTCCAGATGCACACTCCATTGTCTCCTGAGACAGATAGATGCCAACAAGAAGACACCAGAGAGCTTTGAAAGGAGATCTCCAAACTAGGTGAATGTGCAACAGCATGACAGATGAGATGCAATAAAAGTGTATTGGAATAACAGCAAGCTAATTACAATGCTCCTAATATCTGCCACATTGTTTATTTGCTTATTTAGATAGTGCCATCAGTGTGCATAGCACTTTACAGAGTGACAAACAAAAAGACAAGCTCCTGCCCTCAATGAGCTTGCATCTCAGGTATGACACAAAAGGGGGGGGGTTGAGAGATTTTGTCAAGGGCTTCATGGGATAAGTCAGTCTTGAGGAGGAGGTTGAAGGAAACAGAGGCAGCATGATAGGTATGGGTTATGACTTATGATACCTACATTGATTGCAGCTACCTAGGAAGCAGATTTTGGGGTCATGATGTCAGGTCAAAAGCTAAATGAGAATGCCAGGCCCTGGGTGTTAGAAATATTAGGGAAAGGACTGGAAATATAATAGCAACTTGCATTTACTAAGATTACGCAGACATATGGTGCACCCATCATTAGAACACCACGTGCAATCTTCATGGTTCACTCATATATATATTATATCTCCATCCTTTAGAATGTGGAACATACATAAAATAGTAAGTACAATTTATTGGAGCATTGGAAGAAAGGCTGAGGAGGAGGAGGATTTTTTAGGTTAGGTAAAAATGACTAAGCTGGGGACAAAACAGATTTATAAATTGATTTTTGGTATGGAGAGAGTGTGCATACATGCAGATTATTCTGCCCCCTTTTTTTCTTCAAAGCACTACAACTCGGGATCAAACAACCAAACGGATAAGTTTTGGGCACACCCCAAAAGTGTTTCCTCGCACAGCGGTTAGAATAGAATACAAGGCTTTTAAAAGGGTAAGGAAGAAGGATCCATTCATGATTACCAACTATACTCACTAGAAATGGAGCCTTCATATTCAGAGGCAGTATACCAACAATTACCAAATGCTGACAGCAGTGGAAGGTCTTGAGCTTCCTGGGGGTGTCTCTTTAGCTACTGCTGAAAGCAGAGTGTTGGACTAGAGAGACCTTTGGTCTGTTCCTGGAAGGTCATTATTACAGGATTACATTATTTCTCACCTGGCTCACCTTTACACGTTAGCAACCCACAACAGAGCCGTATAGTAAAGTTCAGTAACCATGCTGACAACATTTCCTCATTTCCTGTTGCTAAACAGGGTTGCTTGGGTCTTTTTTTTCTTTTCTTCTTCTTCTTCTTTTGCATTCCTACTTATTTACAAACTTGTCAAGTAAATTGGAGAAGGAATTCAAATCACATACAGTATTTCAAACAATCCTCACTATTACCCAGTGATAGAATTCTGTGTAGGTCTTTGCCAACTCTTGCAAGCCAAGTACCTATTTCTGTTTAGTTCCTTTTGCCTCTCTTCCAGAGAAAGTGCTAATATATTCTAAACACAGTTGCAATCTAGGGAATTCTCAGATGCTCATCTTCAGAAAATAATTAAAGTCAGGAATCCCCATGAACAAGAATAATTACCCAAAAAAACCCCTCTTTAGAATCAGGTTTACACATGCTTTGCATGGGCAAAAAATACAAATCAATCAAATGCATTCAGCTCAACATGCCAAATGGGGTCCATGAGCGACCGTATCTGCACACGAATACTCTTATAGTGGCACAACGGCGACATGCACACTGAGCACGATTTACTGAACGAAAGCATTTAAGATTCTGACCTTCCGTTCCTCTGTGTCTGCCTTCTACTCACCACACTGAGAAAACACAGGCAAGCATCATATCCTTTCCTCACTTGCTTCTTTCTGGCTCACATGAGCTGCAGCTATGCAGTCCTCGAGACAATACGACAGGGAATGTGTGAGGCTGGCTGTAAGGACAAATGCAGATTTTGCTGTCTGCCTTGCCTCGCTAAGGCTCTCGTCTATCCCGGTCATTCATTCCAGGGGAAGAATGACACCAGCTTTTCTGAGCTAATCGTCCCTCTTCTCTTTGAGCAGCCCAGTTTTCAGGGGGGTGGGGAGAGAGAAAGAGAGAGAGAGAGAGAGAGAGAGAGAGAGAGAGAGAGAGAAGCTCCGTGATCTTCATGCAAACTACCAGCCTGCCTGCTGCCAGCACTTGCTACTCCTGCCAGGGATGACATTCAGGATACGGCGCTGGTTCCACATTATGTAAGGCAGTCTAGGTCAAGTGTAGGAGAGAGTCTACTGGCCTGAACAAGCTAGTGGGATTCCTGCTTCAGCTTAATACTTCATGGGGGCATGGAAGTTGGATTATGACCTTTTGCTGCATCTACTTGGGTAATTTTTTTTTTCAATGCATGATTTACTGGTAACTATGCTGAGGGATTCTCAACCCCCCCCCCCACCCTCCAGTACCAATGACTATCAGCAATGCACTAGGACGCAGAGGAGAAATTGCTAAGAAAGGAAATTTGTGGTCTGTTTCTTTGCTTGATAAAGCATTGTGTGTTTCATGCTAGTCCTTTTCCAGCTTTGAAACACCCTGAAAACAAATAAATAATACATCAGGGCTTGCTTAACAAACATCTCTCTCCATGGGGGAATTACTGTTGATTTGACTGATTAAGATATGAAAGAAAATCCATTTCCTTCGAGGTGTTGCGGGAGAATATTGTTGGGAATGGCTATTCAGCGTGGCAGATTTACTGCAGTTTGTGGATCTTTGCATTGCCTGGGACTCCAAATGTGTAAAAATGTGCTTTCTTCTTTCATAAGACAGCTGCTTTGTGTCTGCATTTGAGCTTGTGCCTCTGTGTGTTTGTGTGTGTTTCTTTGTAATATTAATTCATGGTAAAAATCAAGAAAAGATACTTGGCTAGCAGTCATTTCCTACCTCTGTGTATTTATATCCCCATAAAATACATACAGGGGTGTGTGTACTGCGGACAAGACTGTACCCAGTGACTGCTCTGCAGATATCCAGAGAGAGTACCTTTGATGGTGTTTGCAGTCGAAGGATTTGTGTAGCTAAAAGGGTTCAAATAATATGCTAAAGTCTATTCCAAGAGTCCGGGGGGGGGGTGGAATATTGATCCCTGAATAGGATTCTATTACCAATGATGGATTTTGGTTGTTGTTGTTGAGGGGGGAGAATCTCAGTATTGGGTTGCAGCAGAGCAGGCCTTGGGTAGTGAAGAGCACAATATTGATGCAGTCGCCTTGTGGACAGAATTTCAAGCAAACAGACTCATTTTGCTGGAGTGTTATCACTTAATGAGGCTGCATGATACATTGGACTGTACCCTGAAGCTCGGAGGCATTGTTCAGCACCATGGACAGCAACAAAGCACTGTTCAATCAGACCATATATATAACAAGAAGCAGGGCAGAAGTCCCTTAAAAGAACTGCTCATCTGTAAAACTTCTGTGCAACCAAAGCTCAAGTATGCTGCTTAATTATTATTATTTTTAAGCTAGGTACGGTTACACATCCTGGAGTGGGGGGAAGGAGAATTTCTTCAGTCAGCACACTGACTCATTAAATTCTGCTAGCTTGCATCTGGGTTCTAGAAAGATTGGCTGCGTTCATACTGCTTTATCTTGCAGAACGACTAGGCTTCTTTAGCCTATATGAAGATCTTAAAGCGGTGTTCTGGCTTGTAACAGTGAGATCTCACTTGTTCATATCATTTATATCACTTTTTTATGAAAATAGTAAATCATTGCTTTTTCTTTTCAATATCCACAATGAAGTCATTTTCATCATTGCTATTCTTTCACATCTATCAGTGGAGGGGGTAAGTTACCTGATTACCATTTATCTTTTTTTAAAAAAAAATGAAAATACTTTCTGTTGGGATATCCAGATACTTGTATGATAGTCATAACACAAAGGAGGGGGTAAGGAATACAACCAATAACAAATGTTAAGGGAAAAGAACTTCCATTCTAATATTAGATACCTGTCATTATATCCTTTGGGAAATACTGTTGCGCAATGTATAAAAGGGTAGCTTCCTTGTGCTAGTTCTGAAAATTATATTTAAAAGATATTATTTTGGCTGTAAGCAACACAGGTTTTTGGATAAAATAGAAGTATTTGTGCTATTAATCTGGTGTATTTTTAGTTCCCTGTTCAACATATATTACAGCCCAATCCTATATATGTTTACAGGGAAGTATGTAGGGTTAGTGTGTCCATAGGATTATAGTGTTAGGCTTTGCTTGGGTTTGGGTATATTTTCCCCTCCCCCTCCCTCTCTTCATCTTCATTTTTTTGCCACTCTCAGCAGTGAAGGAGACAGTATCTTGTTCTCTATTGGTAACTGAGAGGACTGTGTGTGTGTGTGTGTGTGTGTATTTGTGTATATACAGCAGGAAGTTATGGATATAGATTTCATACCTCTTGCCAATTAAGCTGATTCATTTACACCAGCACAACAGTGTGATGTAAATTCCTATACATGCATAGAAAAAGTTTCATTGGTTCCCATGGAACTTTCTCCTAAATGCATATGCCTGGGATAGCAAGTTTAATATATAACACAACCATCAAAGTCAATTTGCTAAGCCAAAGAATTGTAGCCAGCTGATCTTTATTAAATATAGGATTCAAAGAAGTAGAGGGCCTTCTTGGTAGTGGTGCCTGCCCTGTGGAATGCCCTCCCATCAGATGTCAATGAAATAAACAACTATCTGACTTTTAGAAGAAAAGAAAAGAAAACCCAGCCAGATGGGCAGGGAATGAATGAATGAATGAATAAAACAAATTATGTTTTGGTTTTGATTTGGTTTTTTAAAAAAAGTTCTGTAATGCTGTTTTAGATGTGAGGCCTTTCTTGATTCCCCAAAGAGCCAAAAGCTAACCAGCCATCCCTCATGGTGACCACTGCAAGCCAATTGAAGTGCATAGAGTCTAGGCCATTTTGAACAAGGGTACAGGACCTGATACCCCCCCACACACAGATTTGATGGAGTAAAACTCCCGTCTTCCCTGACCACTAGCCATGCTGGATGGGGCTGATGGAAGCTGGAGTGCAGAAACATCTAGGGGTGCCACAGGTTCCCCACCCTTGATTATGAGGATTCAACTGTCTCCTTGTTCACTCATTCTTTATCCCGCGTAATAAAACCTCCAGGTGGTTTACAGAAATAAAACTTCAAAGTGGTTTATCAAAGGCTATTAGCCATGATGGCTCCATACTACTTCCTGTTGGAGGCAGTGCGCCTCTGAATACCAGTTAATGGGGAATGCAAACACAGAGAATGCTGTTGCCCTCATGTCCAGCTTATGGATTTCCCCACAGCAATTTGGTTGGCCCCTGTAAGAACAGGATGCTGGACCTATCTTAAGCTCTTGTGGCTCTCTAAGATCTTATGTGCAATTAGAATTTCAAGCATTTCATTCTTTTCAGAGTTCTCACGGGGTTATGAACAATGGAAAGTGGATGTGTGGCATTCCTAAAGGAGCATTGCTTTTTCAGAGAGGTTCAGGAAACAACTCACTGTTGCGTAAGTGTTCTAGCTTCTTTGTTCAGGTGTCGCCTGATATTTCTGCAGTAGCAGATTTCAATATTAATTTAGTGCTGTTCCAGGTTCCATGCACAGAGCAGTGTATGTATACATGGATTGCCATGCAGGTGGTCACCCTTGCCAATTTCAACTTTGGGGAGAAACTCCTTGTGTACTGTAAGGAAGCACCAATGTCTATGGGTGCACAGATGCGCTTTTTTTGGCACATCAGTGCTTGGCAGTCCCATGGATAAAGTTGGGGGCCTTGTGGTCTGGCAGTGGCCTTGACAAATCTCACTGGCAAAACCTAGATTAAAGCCCAAGAAGAGCCACATTGTTTTTTAGTGTGGCAGAAAGGTTGGAGCAGTGCATGCAGGGCAAAAACACTGTAACCAGGGGCAGTACACATGCCTCCTACAAACCTCCCCTTCCCCACATTCTTCTTGGGTGCCTGAATGAGGCCAACACCAAATGGAAATGCAGGCCCAAGTTATTTCTGTGACCAGACCATTGTTTTTATAGATCCGTCTGGACATTGTTGCTGTAGGTTCATCTAAGCATCTGGATTCGTCCCTGTAGTCTTTTGCACAGATCAGAGTAATTTAAGAAAGCAAAACACTGTTATTTTATTTCTTCTGTATCTGTGGCCCACTTCGCGGTGTATCAGGAGGCCTGGGATTCCTGTGAGAGCAGCTTGCTTTGTTCAGGTGCTGTTTCAAGAGGAATCAATGCAAACTTCAAATGTCAAAGTAAATGAATCCTTCCCTCTTCCCTCCCCACAAGCCCAAAACTTCCAGAGCATTCATGCCCACCTCTGTAACACTGGTGAAATACTGTGTGGGAGAGACATAAACATGACTGTCAGTTTTGTGTGGTTGATAGAATGTTGGGCTAGGACAAGGGTACGAAAATGGTGGCTGTTCAGATGTTTCTGGGCTACAATTCCCATCAAGCCTCATCACTGGGCATACTGACTGGGGCTAGTGGAAATTAGAGTCCAACAACATATTGAGGGCCACAGGTTCCCTATCCCTGGAGTAGGAAGACTGATAGCAATTTATTTATTTTTTAGTTCTAGTTCCTACATAGCCACAAAGTTCATTGGACTATTCTTATTATTTATTAAATTTGTATACCACCCTATACTCATAGATCGTGGGGCGGTTCACAATATAAAATCACGATATCAAAAACAAAAGCAACCCAATAATCCCCCCCCCATTTCCACATTTTAAAAGAGCACCTGATGTCAATCAGCCCAAGACTTGTCACTGTATTTCAAGCTAACCTACTTCACATGGTTGTGGAGAGCATAAACGAGGGGTGGAAAGAATGAGTGCCCTCCTAAGCTAATTGGAGAAAGCGTAGGATAAAAAAGAGAGAGAGGTGGTGATAGCACACAAATTTTCATAGTGGATTAATGCCCCAGAAGCCTGAGAACGATGCAGAACCAGGCAGTGTTTGGTAGCAGTAAGCGATCAAACAGACATGCTGTCACAGCTGTTAAGTGGCCTGCTGGGACTCCTTCTCTTGCTTGGGCTCATGGGACCAAGGCAGTCCACTGTCCTGATTACTCGTGCATTGTGCTGGATGGAAAGAGGCTTCCCTGTCTTGCATACTGCAGCACAAACATACAAAATTGCTTTTTGGTGTAGGCAAAATGTATGACGCTGGGTTGATTCTTGTGGAAAAGTTGCATCTTGCAGCTCCCCTCATTGATTCAGGAAGGGTGGGGTGTGCATGGTAGCCTTGGAACAACCTCTATGGTGGGATGCTGGCATGTTTGGCAGGAGTTTTAATGGAAGATGAGGCCTGCTTGACCTGCCCAGTATTTTGGGCAGGCCTTGACTGTCTGCTTGGGTGTAATTCCTCATCTGAAAAGCCCCTTTCCCAGCAATCAGGGCTACCTCTACACTCTGAGGGGAGGAAGTTCGGCCTCAGATTTGATACTGGCTGATAGAAGAAAACATGCTGGTTAATCTATATACAATCTCCCATGCCAATCTATAGTAAATTACGCTTAGCACATTTTTGCACTGTACTAAAAAGTTTTTGAGATATTTATGGTCAGGGCACCTAAATTTTTGGCATATGAACCTTGTACAGCTAAGGATTCAGATCCAATTCCTGCCAAAGTGGTGACAAAGTTCACAAAAGCTTTTGCCTGAGACCTTGGAGAGCTGCTGTCAGTCAGAATTCGTAATACTGGGCTACAAGATGGGGAAATACTCTTGTGTCAATCAGCTCTTAGTAAATATGTCTATCTTTTGAGTGAGGCCACACCTGCCAAAGCATTCCCCCTCTTTATATAGAATGCCATAACTGTGATCTTGCAAGACCTGCTTAAATGTGCCCTCGTTTGATTTTTCCAGTGGGTCTGCTAGCCCAGCAAAAGCTGGTCAACGAGGACCAATGAGGTGCAGCCTTCACTACTTTGCACTCTCCTTCGGAGCAGTAGAGACAGATTGGGTTCAGAGGAAGATATCAAGAAAATGGGAAGTGGTGACCATGGCAAGGGCATCCACTCAGGGCATCCTCCCCATTCCCACCCCCATTCTGGAGCACTTACTGTGGGAATGTTCAGGGATGCAGGAGAGGATATATTGTTTGATTATATCCTTTTCCAACCTGTGTTAACAAGTTCCACAATTTAGCAGAGTAAAATCCCTCTTTTTAAACTTGCAGCAGATGCGTTTGCTCAGGTTTGCTAAATCCTCTATAATAACTGTTCTGGTATTTCCCCCTTATTCCCTCATAAAAGATAAGACACAACACAGTATAAAATATAAAAAGGTTTACTCACACATCATTCTGTTCACAATAGGATCCCAGAAGGCAGACTTAGCTTAGAAAAGTAACATATACCTAGAAACTATCTCATAAGAAGGCAGTCCCTTTGTCCTTTCTTGGCTGGAGCCAAGAGAGCATCTTTGGCTAAGCAGATGTTCCTTCTTCGATGCATGTAGTCAAAAGAGAGAGAGATGGCTGCCCCGCCCTGTGCTTTTGTCGTTACCTGCACAGGTGAGGCCATGCCCACCTCAAGTCACATGCAGAGGAAGTCTGTCCCAGTCCAGAAGGAAACAGGAATTTTACCAGCTGGCTGGACAAACATTCCTCCCCATGTGTAAACATGTTCACTCTAGGAATGTTGTACTTGACTGCTCTTGTGTTTCACATCCTACACTTACAACAACGCATGGTTAACTTGTGGAATATATTGTCAAAGGCCGGATATTGGAAATGGGATGCTGGACTAAACGGGTGTTGTTCTGATCCAGCAGGGGAATATTGTGTAGTTGGTGAGGACTATCTGGGTTTTGATTAAACGTTAGCAAGAGGTTCCTGATAATATGGGTGGCTTGACAGAATGCTTCAGAAGGTGGTAGACTCTCTTTTTTAAGTGATTTTTAAGCAGAGGCAGACAGCCACTCTTCAAGAATGTTGTAGTGGTGGCTTTCCTGAATTGGCTGTGCGTTGGATAGGACGACCTTTGAGGTCCCCCCCAGTTCTCTAGATTCTATGACTTGAGTAGAATTAGCCGTGTTTTACTGTTTGTGTTCAGAACTTTGACAAATGAGACAAATTAGTGTGATGGAAGTCTTAGATGACACAGTCAGAAAGCTATACAATAAATTTATTGTCTTTATTTCTCCCTCTGAGAAGAACAGAGCAAGAAGAAGCAGCTCCCACCTCCACCCAGATAACCCTGAGTTCAGTGCCACCTACTGGCTAAATGGCACAATGACATTGTCCACACAATAAGGGATACACACAAATGGCTATTCAGGTTGCTCAGTGGCAGAGTCCACTTTGACCCCAAGTTGTGCAGGGGCCATGTGGTCAGATTATTACTAATAATAGTACTATGTACTATGGTGCTATTAACTGAGTGTCCCAAGTCAAGTGAACATAAGATGCTGGTTTTCCTTATGCAAAATGACCTCAGTACCAGGCTCCTAACTTGAAGCCTCAGCACAAAGGTCACCGAGTAAATGCACACAGAAGGTGATCCATATTTTCCTTCCTCCTCTTCAGTCATTCCCTATCAGGGCCAAAGCTTGTCATGTTCCTTGCCATACTGCACTTGTCCTGCCACACAAAAGACTTCAGTCTCCAGTGCTGCCAAGCTCAGGCTTTTCCGAATTACTAAACATTCAGCCCCAGGGGAAGAAATAATGTGAAAAGAAAGTGGAGAATTTAAAGCAGCAGTGATGAAATTAACTCCCCTGTCAACACAGTAGCCCACAGTAGGGTATAAAGTATTAAATCTAATTCTCGTAAGTTCTTTTTTTAATGCAAGTAACACATTAAATAAGTTAATGCTGTCTGGCAAAGAGATGCGTGAAGTAAAATTCACTCATTTCACACAAGGGCAAACAATATGTATGAACAGGGCTCTGTGCTCAGATTGTTTCCTGGCATTTTGATCTACTGCAGGTTCACAACACTGGTGGAGGGAGTGTACCACCGGCATACCACTCAAAGCTGATATGGTGCTGGTCCACTTTTGGGGAGGGAGTGAGGGGGTTGAATCCAGGCACTTCCTGAGACCATATGTTAGTGGTGATGTCCTTATCTGCAAGTAGGGATGGGATGGGAAGGAAATTAATCCAGTTCACATTTTAAAGTGATCTTACCTAATTTGCACTTCCTGAACCAAGATGTGAACTAAAATGAAGCTGTCCTTCAAAATCCACACTTCTCCGAATTTTGTAAGCAACCAAATATGTTGCAACCAGGCAAAGTGCACATTTGCGGAAAGTGCACCAGAAAATATGCACGTTAGTGAAAAGAATATTCAGATATATTGTGCTTTGTATTAGAGAAAGCTTGTTAAGAAAAATGCACCTATTTGACAAAATTCAAATATCCATAAGTTAGGAGAAATGTACACAAAAAACTAGCCCACAAACTGACATGGAAATGGGGAGAACTGAACTTAAGATGAGACAATTGAGAAACGGGGAGAAACATCTACCCCTGCCTGCAACTCTGGATGCAGATTTCCACATTTGGACCACTGGCAGCAGCACTTGGCAGGGGTGGCCAGCCTGGATGTGTGCTGTCAGCCACGCTGCTGTGCTTACTAGGAGGGAGGGGGCCAGTGTGGTGCAAGCGCAGTGCCAAAGACAGTTCAGCACCACTGCCACTGCCACTGCCACTGCCACTGCACCCACACCCCACACTACTGCCTTTACAGCAGCAACTGGTTTGCTGACGATTCCCCTCTATTCCATTCCATTCCATTAAGGCAGGTGGAACCGAAAGCTGGAAAATGCATGCCAAGCTAAATAAAGTGCTGTGCATCATGTGTTTCCCTTCCTGATTCAGCTTCTGGGGCAGTGAACATGGAGCCCACTCTGTAGAGCAAGAATTGTGCTTATTAGCTGTTCAGAGAGGCTGGATATAGTCTACTATGCTCTCCTTGCCCTATCACCACCATCACTGCATTTTTCCAATCAGGCTCTCTCTGCTCAGCTCTGTCTGCAGTACATGTGTATAGGTAACTCGGGGGCCATTGGGTCCTACAGATTTTGGGTGCTGAAGTTTATTTTTATGCTTGGGCTCTCTGCCTAACCTAGAACTACTGCATAGTTGTCTTAATAGTCTAACTCATCTCATGGGGTGCTAAGCACTTATCACTCAGTTCTAAGAACCCCCACATTTAAAGCATTTGGGTTTGTGACATAGCTTTGTCAGACTGATTAAAGCAAGCATCAGGCATTTGTGATTTTATATTGCTGCACGTGCCACACTTCCCTTAGGAGAAGTCCCAAGGGGCAGTGCTACCTAGGTAGGGTTTCCTTTGGGGAAGAGAGAGAGAGAGAGAGAGCGCCCTGGAGTCTGATACCACACTGGACATGACTGCTGGGACCTGAAGACCAGCACCACCTGGATGGTCCTAGGCTCCCCACCCCTTCTTTACAACTTCCCAGGGTCAACCATACCTTTAGGCGGAAGCTGCTGAGGACAAGGAATGGTGGGGAGAGGATGGAAGGGCAGAAGTGCCTTTTCAGGGGCTGTTCTCCATTTGTGGGCAGTCCTCTCTGGTGAGGTGCATCTGTCTCCCTCATTCTTGACTTTTAGGACAAGCATTTTACCCAAGCATTTGATGGCTGAAATATGCTGTTCTTGGCATCCCTGAAATTCCTGGTTGAATGTTTTAAACTGTTTTCAGAGTGTTTGAAACTGCTTTATGCTGGTGCCCTCAGGTGTGATGGAGGGTATCGTCTGAGTGTTAGCATTGAAACAAGATTCAGCTGCCTGTTGGATTCTGCATGTGGCATAGCAGAGGGTGCCATCTTTGCCCTTCACCTCAGGACAACATAACATCTTGGGCCAGGCTTGGGACTTTCCTCGTGTTCTTGTTATTTTTACCCTAATATGTATGGAAGGTTTGGTTTTTCAGAAACACTTGCTTAGAGTCAGTCACGTTTCCGTGGTTGGTTATTTCACAAGCATACAGAAGTAGAGGGCAACCTTTTTGCAACTTAACACTTTTCTGATCATAATGATACTCTGTGTCTGACACTGTGTCTAGAAGTTCTGGAAATGAAACTACCTGTTGTTGTTGTTGTTGTTGTTGTTGTTGTTGTTGTTGTTGTTGTTGCTGCTGCTGCTGCTGCTGCTGCTGCTGTTTAATTATTTTGTGCCGTCCATTTTAAGCTGTGTCTAGGGGGGGAAATGCTTTAGATACCATCGATTTGTGGAGCAGCAGGTTGCAGCTATCAGAATGCTTTGAAATACACACAGATGTGACAAGCGATGGTTAGTCACATTACATGGCGCTATTTGTGTGGAAATGGGTGGTGAGGGAGACCAGATTTCACATTGCTACTCAGTCATAAAGGCCCAAGGTCAGTCACCAACTCTCAGCCCAACCTACCTCACAGGGTTGTCGTGGAGGGAAGAATCATGTATACCAGTTTGAGCTCTTTTTGAAGGAAAGTTGGGATATTAATGCATAAATAGATACTTTGAATGCCTTTGGTCGCATAATTAAACTCAGTAGAGGCCCATGGGGTAAGGTGGAGCTGTGCAGCCACCCTCCAGTTACTGGTGCACCCACACAGCTCTGAACTTGCTGCTACCCTGTCCTACCCCCAGCTCCTTCCACGCAAACTGTAGTGAAACTGGTGCTGAGAGGACAGCTCCACCCGACCACATGAGCTGCTCCTGAATCTGCTGGTAACAGCCGAACTATATATGAGTAGCCGAATCAGGTTTTCCTGGACAGTCACTGTCCCATTCAGACTTGTCATATAGCTGTGTGTTCCCTCCTCCCAGAAATCTCCCTGGTTATTCAGACTATCATATCAGGGAGAAGGTTTCTGGACTAGCCTACTTTTCAGTGTGTAAGAGTTTTGTTTTTTTCCAAGTATGGAATCTCTCCCCACACCCCTCACACCTGCAGTGTAATGTGGAACAGTCCAGAAAAAGCAGCGTTTTGTGATTCTACTGCATGTGTACATTGTCCCTGAAGTGAAGTGGCAGCTCTACTAAACACAACAGGAAGGGGGGGGAGGAATCTGTTTTGGGATGGGCAGGGGTCAGTCTTAATGCACACAGCAACCTTTAGCAGTTTTCTGAAACCATCCAAAGAGTTAATTTTGCTTGCAGATGTTTTGGGCATCGAGAAGAGGAAAAGTAACCCTTCAAATAACGGGAGAGGGAAACAACTGAAAATACAAAAGCAAAGATTCTGGAAATGTTAGCATTTAAATAGTAATAATAACAATAACCTCTTTTTAGTCCGTCTCTTCTGAAATGGCTCTGGATTGTGGCCCACAGTGGCTATTCATAGCCTTGGTTAAAAGAAAAAAAGAAAAAGATGCCGTTCTGCTGAAGAGGCTTTTCAGATTTAATAAATAAACAAACAGAGTACAGGTTCATTCATTTTGCCAGTAGATGGAGCTGTCCTGTAAAGATGATGGGCTCCTTCCCCCCCCCCCACTCCTCCATTCCCCCCCTCACTTTTTCCCAAGCTATTTGCTGATTTGTATTAGGTACCATAGAGTGAGCCGTAGAACAGGAAGCCGAGGCTGAAGCAGAAAGGATACTGCAGAGGTCTCTCCCTCCCTCTCCTTTTTCTCACCCCCCACCATCACAATGGAAATGCAGCAGTTTTGAATACTTGGAAATCTTTTCTGAACCGGCAAGCAGAAGAGCTGGCTTAGGTAGCATTTCATCACAACTGTTATTCCTAGATCCCTTTTCTTTTCTTTTCTTATCTTTTTTTGGAAGGGGGGGAAGGGGGGGTCCTTTCGTACACACATTTATAACGCTTGTTAATGATCAGGTAAGGCAGCAGTCTGGTTTGTTGTTTAAGAGACTTCATCTGTTCTGCTTTTTTTCCTTTTCAATCTTATGGAAATGCTTACTCCGGGCATAGAAAAGACAATTCAGTTGGGAATTTGCTTTTTTTAAAAAAAATCTTAGTAGAGACTGAAATGAGGTCGTTATTGCAGCGGAGCATTCTGTTGCAAGCCGGGGTTCACTTACCTTTTTTGCTGGGTGCATGCCAGGTCTTTCGGTTATTTACTAATTGTTGTCACAGCCTATATGTTCCCAGTCGTCATTTAGGAATGCTCTCCTTTTCTTTTTTTTTGGAGGTCATGTTGTTCCTTGGTGTGAAGGATATTCTGGACTTATCTTGAAGTCAAGGAGCGAGGCAGAAGGGTTTCCAGAGTCTTAGCACTGCAGGGGTGAATAGCTTCCCCCACCCTATTCCAAGAGAGGCTCTGTTTTATAGGCCCAATGTCTTTTCAAGGTTTATTTGTTGTTTTTCTCTCCCCCTCCCTCCAAACCTCCCCCCCCCCTTTCCCTAGAGGGAATCACTAGTTTAATGAGGTGGAGAGATGACAAGCCTTTGGTTAAGATAAAGAGCATCCCTGGTGATCAGTGTTGCAGATGCAGCTCTGTTTCCATCATCCGAAAATGTGTTATTAAACAGTGCAGGGGACTTGCCAGGTGAACGACAAGTCGTCTTTTCAGCATCTATGCTAAGATGGATTTGTCCAGGGCTTCTTGTGCAAGGTATGTGCTTAAGGCTCGATCAGATTCATCAGGCATGGCTTGGTCTCCCCTTCCCCCAACCCCTTTCACCTGGCAAGAGAGTTGTTGTGGTGGTTGTTTGCTTCTTTTAGTATTTGGCTGGATACCTTGACTGAGGTCCTGAGGTGGGTCCTTTAAGGTCATGATTCCAGACCTGTGTCCCAAGGCACGGATTTCACAGGTGTGATGACAGCCCCGTGGAATCATCTGAAGCTCTTAGTACCTCACCTCTGAGAGTTGGCAGGGGAGCTGTTTCTCCTTAAATGTGTAAGTTCCAGAAACAACCAGCTAGGTACCATGTAAAAGAAAACAGACCAAAGTAGGGCATTGTAAAGACTGGTGCCATTTTAAAAACAAAACCCTTGCAGACCTTTAGAAAAAGTAATGGGCCTTCACTTGCTTCTCTAATGCACAGATCTTGAGCATGCTGCATCAGTTTCATTTCACTCATCCAAGTACTATGGCTGACTTCATTGCTATGTAACCAACTCTACCATTGTGTTGCATGCAGAACTTCCCACAAGTCCCAGTATGGACCAGCTGGCATGGGAGCTTATCCCCATGGTCCATTTTTCTTGTGGCTATTGCTGGTTGTGTGGAGAGTTTTCTCACCAGTGCCAGATGTTCCTGGGAGTATGCATTGGTAGCAAAGAAACCCTCTGTCTCATTCTGATGTTTGATTTGCTCGGTCGCACTAGACATTGCAGTGAGATAAAAAGCCACTATCTCGCCACAGGGAAAAAAGAATGCACAGGCCAGGCTTACATCCTGCAGCTCAATGATGGAGAAAGATGTTTAGACCTGTAGGGTACAATCCACTGTAAACTGTCCATTGATCACGCTCCCTTGATGTGAATGAGAAGCAGAATGCTAGTTGACAGACTAGGCACGTTGTGTAACTGAACATGTATTAAGATGGTGTGTGTATTTTATCCAGAGTGCTGAACTATAAATGATGTGTTTTCTATAGTGAGATCTCTGTCACTTTTTTTTTTTTTTTACTATGGAACATTGGCTAGGAACAGTGTTAAGGGTTTTTCTTAAACTTTTATGGTCTCACCTTAATAATATCACTTAGATTGAATCAAACCATGCATAGGAGAGAGGAAATTGTATATTCAGAATGGACAATTACATTTAAGGGGCCCAGCTTTCTTAGATGGTACCAGTTTTCACCTGCGTTACTTTCAGTCTAGCAGTGAGCTTTTTGGATAATGTATTTCATGTCAAAATGGATTTTGAGAAAATTGAATGCTAGATTAGCTCTGTGGTTTTATTTGCAAGGTAAGATACCTATGTGATCCTTTAACCAACCCTGAAACACATCCTGTGGAACTAAGTACTTTGGCAATCCTGCAAAAGTTAAAGGTATTTACTCTATGGACCAGTCTTTTCAAGGCTTCCAGATCTGTAACTGGTGATTCTCCTGTGAATACGTGGTTGTTGATGCCAACTGGATTTCGTCCCATTCCTTTTTCTCAGGAGAGCCTTGTCCCTACAGACAATCCCCTGTCACTTCATTCATCATTTAGATAGTCAGCATCTCTGCTTGCAGCTTGTTCCCTTTGCCCACAGTCCTCACTTTCAGAGGTGTTTTTTTGTTTGTTTGCTTGTTTTATTTGATTGGTTACCTGTTCATCCAATTGCTGGCTGAGTTGCTACATGCTGTGCCAACCACCTCCCAGCTCTGATGTTAACCTACCATCCATCCAACCTCTCCATGCCTTCTGTACTTCCAAATCCCTGTTAACATCAACATATCACCCATCTCAATTGCTGGAATGAATAGAGCCAACTCTTTCCTGGTCTATCTTTCAGGCCCAAACCTCTCATATTTGTTCAAAATGTTTTGACCAGTCTTCTGTCCTGTCCTTCTGTTAGCTGTGATTTTCCAACAACCTCTTTTTAGGCTTCCAAGATTTTCTACCTCTTTAAAACATGGTTACATCAGAAGTGTGCCCCTCAGTCTCATTGAGGAATTGCCATAGGAAGAGTTATAGCTCAGTGGTTAAGCGGGTGATTTGCATGCAAAAGGTTCCAGGTTCAGTTCAAAGGGCCATGTCCGAAATCTGAAGAGATGGGCCAGTCATTGTAGGCAATCCTGAGATAGAGGGACCAGTGGTCTGACTCACTACGAGGGGAGCTGAAAAGCCCTCACTACTACATAGATTCCCAGCCAAGGTAAATATGGGGTAGACTAGCAAGTAATAAATACCGTTAGATATCCTTTTGTGTGATGTGGGTCACTCTATCAAAACTGAATTGGTTCAATATGATGAAACTGAGCTAAGATAGTATGAATGGGACCTAAAATCATTTCCACGCATACAAAGTTTATTTTGAGAATTCTTTTTTTTAAAGTTTACATAAAAATAACAAGAAACAAGCAAGAGAAAACTTAAGCCTGATTCCAACTTTACAGTGGCCAAAACAACTAGTACAGATGTTACTTCTAGCAAGTCCTGGGCAATGCGCTTTTTGAGTTTTGCAACGCAATCCTTACTCATTAGTAAGCCCTACTGCAGTGTCCCTATTTTCCAGGGACAATCTCAGATTTACAGAAGCCATCCTGTTTTTTTTTTTTGATCCCAGAAAGTCCCGCTTTTCTTTAAGACGTCCCTATTTTCATCAGAGAAATGTTGGAGGGTATGGAATTATGGGACCCCCGAGCCAAGGAGATAAGTAACAATACAACCTTTAGAGGATATCTGAAGGCAGCCCTGTTTAGGGAAAGTTTTTAAAAGTTTTATGTTTTTATATATGTTGGAAGCCGCCCAGAACGGCAACCCAGTCATATGGACAGGGTATTAATTATTATTATTAATTTGTTTGTTTGTTTATTTTTGAATAGGATGTCCCTATTTTCATTGGCGAAATGTTGGAGGGTATGCTACTGGTTGCAATTGGACTTGCTTCCTAATTAGTGTGGATAGCATTGCTGCTTATACACAACTTGTCTGAGAATAACACAATACGGCCTACTTCTGAGTAGACCTGTACAGGTTGACACTGCAGGTCTCAATTTTCTTCCACATTATCCTGATGCAATGAGGAGAAATGACCCTTTGTGAACGGGAAGATTAATGGAAAGGCATTTGCACATTCAGGTTATAAGTGATAACTCGAATTATCACATCAATAATGTAATAGGCGGACTTGCTCTAAAGTCTATTTGAGGGTATTTAAAAATGCATGGTAGCAGAGCACATTCCAAGCAGAGCACATTGTTGCCTCTTCTTTTTAAAGCACTTCTTGATAACACTTGGCCTGCTGTTTAAAGGCATTTGCTTCTTTGAATTTTTAATTTTTACGCAGTCCAGTTTGGTATCATAAATCTATACAGGGATATTGAAGACAGCAGAAACATACCCCAAAGAGGAAGATGATGCTGTGAATACAGTGGTCTTCATTCTTTAGAAGCTGTAGGAACCACAAGCAGATGTGAATTAGCAAACTGTTCCCAATGGCTTGGATCCTGGTTAGCTCACATAAGGGGGCTTCCCTGCGTTGCTCTGTAAAGCCACTCTTCAAGGTCGGGGGAACATCCGTAACAGTGTGCAGGGCAAGAAAGGGATCCATGGAGCAGCTTTTCAAACGGCTGTAGTGGCAAGAAGAAAGAAAATGGGTGAGCCACTCACACTTCTTGGGCTTCAAGCCAACAGTTTTACTATACAGTGGTACCTTGGGTTACATACGCTTCAGGTTACATACACTTCAGGTTACAGTCTCCGCTAACCCAGAAATAGTACCTCGGGTTAAGAACTTTGCTTCAGGATGAGAACAGAAATCGTGCTCCAGTGGCACAGCAGCAGCAGGAGGCCCCATTAGCTAAAGTGGTGCTTCAGGTTAAGAACAGCTTCAGGTTAAGAACAGACCTCCGGAACGCATTAAGTACTTAACCCGAGGTACCACTGTAATCATCTGGCCCAAAGGGCATTGCTGCTGTATCCTAGTTACGTCCTAACATTCCAAACTTACTTGTGTTTTTTCTGTCATCTTTGTATGGAGCACTTCAATATATTGGGGTGTATTTTCGCAAATATCTCACTCTGTTTAAGAAATAAGTATGTTCCGTTGGTGGAAGTGGTTAAAAAAAATAATGATGACAAGATAAATAGGTCCTTCTCTTCAGTTTCTCTGATACACTAGTTTCATAATGGGGCAATCCTGCGTATGTCTACTCTTGGTACCATTGAGTACAACGAGACTTAATCAGCCTGTAATGTACATTATTTTAAAAAAAAATTAAAACTCAAGCTATACAATTGGCTTCCAAACCATTTTTGTCAATTTATCCAGCACTCAAAATATTGTCGCTTGCTCTAAGCACTCAGATTTAACT
The DNA here is from genome assembly GCF_951804945.1 of Podarcis cretensis. Lineage (NCBI taxonomy): Eukaryota > Metazoa > Chordata > Lepidosauria > Squamata > Lacertidae > Podarcis > Podarcis cretensis. The sequence continues at coordinate 112,191,458 of NC_137170.1, read as the reverse complement.
TAATATCTTCTTTAAGCCGAGAGATTTTTAAAATACCAAGCAGTCTATAGATAATTGAAAAAAATACATATATCCTGCTTGCCCTCTCCTAAAAAGAACTTTCAAAGAGCTCTTTTTGCATTTCCCCCACTCTTAGAATTGCAATTGTTTCCATCAACTTATCATAAGGTGGGGGTGGGGTTGCAGATTAACCTGCATGGACTATATCAAATTAACTTGTGCCCTGGCAAGCTGACATTCTCACAAAGGTGCCATGACTGTGGTATGGTCATTAACACAAAAGCTCTTTGTATCTCAGATCACCCTAAAATCCTGTAAATAGGACTATGGGTTTAATAGTTATTAAGACACATAAATGGGGAGAGCACACAACACAAGAGTCCTTAGATACGTTTTGTGTTGTTTTATGATTGGTTGACATTTAATTATTATCTGCTTTTCTTTCTGATGAGTGGGTTGTGGTTTTAAAATGAAGTTTTATTGTTCTCCACTACGAGATTATTTAAGGATAAGTAATAAATGTTTTAATTGCTTGATTTAATAGTCAGAAAGCAGTGCAAAGATGTTTTACTAAAGAGAAGGCTGTTGCAGATAAATCAGGGTCCGACCAGCACACTTCTCATGTTAGCCTGGTTGCCCTAGTACATAGAAATGCATTGTGGGAGACAGCAGAACTATTACATACAGTATTTCGGATTTAAGCAAAAAATTACTTCACTGGTTAAAATCTCTTTTGGGGTGGACCAGAGTGAAGCCTGCTCCACTCCGGTCCACTCACAAAGCACGTCCATCTGGCTTAGCTGGATTGGTCCAAATTTTCAAAAAACTGGCCAATGGGAAAGCCTGTCAAGCAAAGTGGCCAGCCAGGAAGATCCCCAAACTGCTGGTTACCAATGTGGAAGAAGTTCATACTGGATGAAATCCAATGTCACAAGAACAAACATCCACACCTGTGAATGGCCTCTCCATCCTCCTGCAACAACCTGTACTCCCAAATCTACTCTGGAGGGCCTTCACAGCCCTACATAGCATATTTTGGGGGTACATGGGCGCTAAAGGGGTGAGGAAGGGAAGGTAAGTCCTGTTGCACAAGTGGAAGTCTGTTCCGCTGGTGAAGCAGCACTGTTGGATGTTGCTCATTTTGTGCTGATGTGTAAGATCTGCCAGTGTCATAATCTCAAACTAAAGAACTCAGTGATTTGTAGATTCCCCCCTCCCCCAAATACATCCCTTTTAGGATAATCATGCTAAATGCCAGGCTAAGGAGGATAAACCAATACATACATGCTACAATCAGTTTAGCTCTGTGTCATAATCCACCTTGGAATACATTAGAAGCGTTCATTAGGGAAAGATTCTCTGCCTGTTGTAGAGCGTTGCCCTTTTTTGTTTTGTGGAAAACAGAACTACAGGGGAAATAAGGATCTGCAGTCTACAGAAAACCCCATTTAGAATGTGTTTCATTTGTATTTGTCTTTATATTCATAGCTAGCCCAATGCCCACAAGATGGTGGAAGTATATTTGGAAATGTGGTCATAAACAGGGCCTGTAGCTGAGTGGGTGAACCAGCCCTAATTTTATTTCCAGCTGACATTCTCCCTCCTTTCCCTTTGACCCCTGCTTCCTCGTGTGTCTCTCTTTGGGACATTTCTGCCTCAGGTGTCCTCTTACCTCAGACCTGTTATTCCTCCCTCTCTTCCCTTCAGCTGTAGCTCATCCTTTTTTATGGCCCTTTCGGTGAGATGTTAACCAAAATGGGGTGGGTGTGTTGCACATTGTGCTGGTGGGGTGGGTGTCATCAGGAGGGGCTGTTGCAATTTGCGTATGTTAGTGCTAGCTACATCTCTCATTGGCTATTCTCATCTGCAATTGTCCCACTTTCCTTTCCCTTTTTATAGCCTACTTGCCCCCCCCCCTTGCAGATCTCCTGCGCCTGTTAGAACTGTAACTGATCCTATTTCCCCCACTCACCAGTTAGTTAGAGCTCAGGTTTTCTATCATGAAAAAAGGTGAACGTACAGAGGAACCTGATTGGTGAATTAATTCATGATGTTATAAGCAGATCCTGTGTCCATACCTGACAGGCTAGAGCCACTGCTGACAACTGACTTCTTTAAATCTCTCTCATTGGTTTCCAGCAGCCACCATGTTGATTTTCAACAATGCCTGGAAGATCGATCCACTTCCAGTGCAATGTGAAGGGATAAAAATAGCTGCCAGCACAAAAGCCAAGCATTTTTGTGCTACCAGCCAACCCCCACCCCAGACGCATACACACTCTCGCAAAGGTTTACTTAATATATGGGGCCTTGTTTAGGGTGGGCGGGTGGGGACAGGGCCGTCTTAAGCATATCCAGTGCTGTGGTGCAAAGATCCCTCCAGCGCACACACACCCCCGGCAACCCCAAAACAAGGGAGGGGCAGTGGAAAATGTCCTCTGACTCCCCCACTGCCCTGATGCCCAGCATGGTGGCAGCGATCAAGCAGGAAAACGTGCTGGCGGACAGGAAGGCTGCTCACTGCCTTTTGCCAGGAAGCAGGAGGAGGACAACGACGGGGAGCAGGGCTGTCTATAGCAGATGCAGAGGCTTGGGATGGAAGCCATCCTAAGCCTCTGTGGGGATCGCTCTCCTCCTGTGGAGGAGAAGGGAAGGAAGCTGCATGCCCGCCAGCCATATAGTTGGCAGGGCACAGCTGGCAGGCATGCAGGGAAAGGGAAGGCTGCTGGCAAAGCCACGCAGCCCCCCAATCACTAGGGCACCCTTGAGAGGCCGGCGCCCTGGCGCAACAAACCACTAGGACCAATGGGAAAGATGGCTCTGGGTGGGGATGGCTGCTATCTTGGGCGACCAGAGCCACAAGGCTTGCCCCCTATGGCCTACTACAAACCCTAAAAGCCTACCATTGTAAGAGGAAGGAGGGCTGATTGGATGGCACCTTACCCAAGGCTCCCCTCAATCCCGGAGGCACTGCTACCTTGAGAATTACACACCTACACCCCCCACACCCCCCACACACATGCCACACACACAGCTATACTTTGGAGAAGGAGCACATTTCAATACATCCTTTTAGGGTGAAAACTCAGGCTGTTACTTTCCTAACAGTCTCCGATCGTAGCAGTTCAGAAGGAGGCAAGTGACATACTCCTACAGAGACACCTGGAATATTATTATTATAGAAGCAGTTCCATAGGTGTCTGGTACAGATGATATCTGAACAGCTCTTAGACCTTGACTGACTAAACAGAGGAACATAAGCAGCTGCCTTATGCTGAGTCAGAGCACAGCTAGCTCAGTCTTGTCAACATTGACTGCCAGCAGCTCTCCTGGGTTTCAGATAGGGGACACTCCCACCCCTATCGGGAGATGCCAGGGATTGAAACTGTGACCTTTTTGTGTGCAAAGCATGTGCTCTGCCATGGAGCTATGAACCCTCCTCTGAAAGGAGTTGCCTCTGCCCCCTTGTGCTTGACTTTTGGACATGCTCCCCATGGTAATAGATTTAACCTTGGACCTCAATCTTTCATGCATTCCCCAAAATTCTCTCTTTGGTCACCTTCTACATACTTTCAGCTTGGCTCATTTTCTTATCTCCACTCTTGTTCCTATAAACTTAACCACATGATTCATGAATTGAAGACATAGCAGGGTCACCCTGCCGGCCACCCCCAGACACGGTGGCATTCTTGAGTCTAGGTTGCATTTACAGATGCGCTGCTCCCCCTGAGATGCTTGAAGGAGGCTTCTCTTTGTACACAACCTAGACTCGGCCAGACAGCCATGATAGATACTGGTAGGCCTCACTTCTAACTGCTTGCTGATGCTGAAGCTGTTTTAACAAAACTATTGTTTGCATTTTCCAGGCAGCTTGGAGAATCTTACAGGGTGAAATACAAAAGTGACAGATAAAACTAAATACCGTTCTTTTGGAGCAGCAAGCAAAATGCATTTTTACATACCCTCAAATTTGTTGTAAAAAAAAATGTTCTGGGTGGAATGTGTCTCTTCCTCCCCCAACATGCACCCTGATATTTAGCATACTGCTTTATTCTACCGACAAGTCTTACTTGAAAGAACAAAGCAAATTTCTGAAGGCCGGAATAATCAGTTGCTTTAAAAATTAACTAGGTTAGCTTTTTCTCCATCAAAGACGAGAGACCCTTGTTTCAAAAAAGAAAAGAAAAGTTCTAAGAAAAAGTTAGCATGTGCTTGGAAGTTACCATTGTTAACATGCTGTCAATAATATATTTCATGTGAAAGGGTTTTTAGAAATGTTAACACATGAAGGCTGTGAGAGCCTGGAAGCCAAACCATAGAGTAGTTGGGGGATTGAAGAATATCAGTCCATCCGGTGCTCTGAATCACTCCTGACACAATCTCTTAGGTGAAATCCAAAGGTCTGATCCAGCAGAGAATGCAAAAGCTAAAATCTTAACAATCAGCTGTTTGGTGGGAAAAGGGCCCAAGGGAAGCTAATCGAGCTCACTGGTGTTCCTCTGGAGCAGCTGATATGTGAAATTTTAGCTTTCTTTAAAGGGCTACACAAAGTGGACTGTGCATACAGGACACATATATATCCATCCATTGAGGATAAATACTGGCTTCTAAAAGTATATAGCTCCTAGCTGGGTTAAGGGATCAATCAACAGACAGTGCCTGTAGTTATTAGCAATGGATGTTCGTTTTGGTTTCTCATTTTTAATTTCAGCTTATTTTAAAAAAAGAGAGAAAGCCCTGCTGAAAATACACCAGTATTTGTTTACAAATTTCTACTTACATACATATTTTTGCCCAACTAATTTCACTGATACATACATTTTTGTCACACTTTAGCCAACTGTATGAATTTTGATCCAATGCTTGTCAGGAGAACTGTATTGCAAAATTTGGAGAAATGTGGATTTTGAAGGATGATCATGTTTCAATTTATTTATTTTTCAGAAAGTGTGAATTCAGTGTGAATCAGTTTATTTATTTTTGCCCCATCCATAGCTATATTGTCATAGCAATTTGTAGTACTCCAGGTTTTCATATGGACAAGTGAAGAGATCATACTGAAAAAAGGAAGCTTGTTTAACATACAATATGGGAAATAGGTCCAAAGTTATATATATTAAGCACATATATTTGCTAATTTTGAATCACCTATTGTGCTTCAGGTTTTTCAAATAAGACTAAAATAAAAAAAAGAGGAAGACAAGAACTCAGGAATTGAAGGAGGGATGAATTTGAAGATTGGGGATGGTGAGGGTATTTATATTCTGAAGGTCATAGAATCATAGACACATAGAACTGTGAAGTTGGAAAGGACCGAAAAGGTCTTCTAGTCCAGCTCTCAACAATGCAGGAATTGTAGTTAAAGAATCTTTGACAGATGGCCATCCAATCTGTTTAAAAACCTCCAGTGAAGGAGAGTCCACCATTTCTGGGATAGTATATTCCACTGCTCAACAGCTCTTACTGTCAGAAAGTTCTTCATTATGATAAGTTGCAATCTCCTTTCATGTAAGGTCTGTAGCTCAGTGGAGATGCAGGAGAAGAGCTACGTTCTTTTCACACAACTGGGGGATAGTAGGAAACTTTGGCTGGATAGCCAGCGAATGCATTATTCCCATTACCAGCTGGTCTTGCAAATGCACCAGGCAACACAACGAGATACAGCGAGAAATCCTGCTGTAGGACTTTAATGTTGTTGTTTAGTCGTTTAGTCGTGTCCGACTCTTCGTGACCCCATGGACAAGAGCACGCCAGACACTCCTGTCTTCCGCTGCCTCCCGCAGTTTGGTCAGACTCATGCTGATAGCTTCGAGAACACTGTCCAGCCATCTCGTCCTCTGTCGTCCCCTTCTCCTTGTGCCCTCCATCTTTCCCAACATCAGGGTCTTTTCCAGGGAGTCTTCTCTTCACATGAGGTGGCCAAAGTACTGGAGTCTCGGCTTCACAATCTGTCCTTCCAGTGAGCACTCAGGGCTGATTTCCTTAAGAATGGATAGGTTTGATCTTCTTGCAGTCCATGGGACTCTCAAGAGTCTCCTCCAGCACTATAATTCAAAAGCATAAATTCTTCGGCAATCAGCGTTCTTTATGGTCCAGCTCTCACTTCCATACATCACAACTGGGAAAACCATAGCTTTAACTATATGGACCTTTGTTGGCAAGGTGATGAGGACTTTAATAGCAATCCTCAATTAGGGGCAAGGACGATGCTGTGAAAGAAAATACCACAGGGGGTTGGACTAGATGATCCTCAGGTCCCTTCCAACTCTACAATTTTATGATTCTGTTATATAAATTCATATATTAGTGGAAATACCGTACAAAAATCAGGGAAATTGCTTTTCAAAAATTACTATATTTATCAAAACTGCACAGAGATGTGTGTATTAGAAGTGCAAACTAAAATGTTGATGTGGAAATTTGGAGAACTAAAGATTGAAAAAATAAGAAAGAGGGAGACACTGACATTGAGAGATTTGCCAGTCCAGTCCCCAGGCGTCACACCAGTGTCTTCTGCTTTCCTTCCCACCTTCATCCTGTCAATTTGTCTTGAACTGTACCAGTTCTGAAAAGCCCCTACAATGTGTCACCCCTGTTATACATGGAGTGCTGCAACCATTCCTTTGCCCATCTCCATTTTCTTTGCCTCGGAGACCGGGTTCAAATCCCCACTTGGCCATGAAGCTCACTGGATGACCTTGGGCCAGCCACTGCCCCTTAGCCTAGCCTATGTCAGGGTTGTTGTTTTGAGGACTAAATGCAGAGAGGGAGAACCATGTGTGCCACCTTGAGCTCCTTGGAGGAGAGGGTAGGCTAGAAATGCAATAAATAAGTAAACCCAAAGCAATGCACCTCTTGCATAGTGCCAACTCCAGCTGTTCTCTCACCTAATCCATAGACCAGACTACAACTCCCATTACCCATGCTCAGGAGAGCCACAAGTCCCTAGCATCCTGCCATTGACCAGATGTAGACAGTGTGGCCACACTTCTGCCCAGAAAGCTCTGGCTCTTTAGAGGTCCAGAGCTGTCCCATTTCTTGAATTTTTCTCTAGCTAAAACCTGATGACTATTGCAACCACAGACCAGGTTTGCTTCATAGCTGTCACTATGAATTTGATGCCATAGCTAAATTGAAGGAAAACTCTGCTGAATAGTATGTGACAGCCATGAAAACTCAGCATAAACCTCACAGTACTGATGGACAGGTTTTAGACTTGAGATTGAAAAATCCAGTTGGATTTCTCTATATATGGATACCAATGTCCCATTTTGCAGTTCCTTTGCCATTTTTATTATGCTTCACTCAGAACGGTTAATTTCTCTTTGTTCAAGATCACAGATAGCATGAATGTTGCGGGCTCATTTCAGACAACATATCAATCCAGTGTTTGTACTAACCCCAAACCTTGGTTTGACCTTCCAAAACAGGCAAACCAGAGCTGTGTATTACATTTACTGCCTGCTCAGCATTCATCTTCAGCTGCAGTGGCTTCTAAAGGCTGAATAACAGCTGTAACTATGGTTTGTCAATTCAGACATTATGGTTTGCTTCAACACATTGTTTGTAGCACTGGCTTGCTGGTCAGTTGCAGACAATGGTTTGCCCATTCAGAAGGCAACATCACACTAAAATTTTGTTAAGCTTGACACGATGAACTGAATTAGTCACTATGCTTGTCTTCATTTCACCAATGATTTCCATAAGTAGGATTTCTGGAAGAATCTAAAAATGGACAAGCCTGATTCTAATCTGTAAGTGGTACACTGAATACAGACATGTGTACTGAAAACTGTTTTTTCCTTTCTGTAAGGGTCAACAAGGCACAGCACACTTTTAGCCTGCCTAAAGGCAAGGGCAAATCTTGCTCCAGTTCCTTGCCACATCTGTAATGCATTAGAAGTAAGAAATAAAATCCTTAGTGGTCACCTAAAAACCAACATGAAACTTGACCCTTGAATCCAGGCAAGGAGGCAGAATGACAACTCCGTATTTGTGAATTTGTACACTATGATGAATGAGAGCAAATGTAGCAGGTGAATAATGTAACTGGAGGTGATAGAAAACTTTATCAATTGAGTTCCCAAATTTTTCTTGACCAGTTTACCCTTATATTTTAATACAGGCTTGATGATAGTATTTGCCTAGCCACCTGTTTTGAATGAACCTGATCCACATATTGTAACACTTCAAATCCATAGCTTCCTAATAATTTTATTATTTATACACCGCCCATCTGGCTGGGTTTCCCCAGCCACTCTGGGCGGTTTACAACATATATCAAAACATAATAAAACATCAAACCACTACTGAGAAGGCCCTCTGCCTGGTTCCCTGTAACTTCACTTATCGCAGTGAGGAAACCAGCAGAAGAACCCTAGGAGCTGGACCCCAGTGTCTGGGCTGAACAATGTGGGAGGCGACGCTCCTTCAGGTATACTGGGCTGAGGCCGTTTAGGGCTTTAAAGGTCAGCACCAACACTTTGAATTGGGCTCGGAAACACACTGGGAGCCAGTGAAGATCCTTTGGGACCAGTGTTATATGGTCCCAATGGCCACTCCCAGTCACCAGTCTAGCTGCCGCATTCTGGATTTGTTGTAGTTTTCGAGTCACCTTCAAAGGTAGCCCCACGCAGAGCGCATTGCAGTAGTCCAAGCGGGAGATAACCAGGTCATGCACCACTCTGGCAAGACAGTCTGCAGGCAGACAGGGCAGAGCTGGTAGACAGCTGCCCTGGACACAGAATTGACCTGTGCCCCCATGGGCAGCACTGAGTCCAAAATGACTCCCAGGCTGCACACCTGATCATTCAGGGGCACAGTTACCCCATTCAAGACCAGGGAGTCCACACTTCTACTTATTTACGGCACTTCCACATGGTTCCTTATTGAGGACTCTGTGCTGCTCATACAGGCAAGTTTTTTGCAGCATCCACACATTGTCCCACATTAGAATGTTATCTCATATTACACACATGCACACACACACACACACACACCCATCTAACATAGAATTACTGTTTCTATTGTTTGCAGTCGTAGTCTTCTTTCATTTACTGGGTTTTCTGTAGAAGTGGTAAATCTGGATTAAATAGGAAAATAATACTAGATGGCATTTTGATGAGCAGCTTCAAGTCTGCAATATACTGCCACAGGGAACCACCTTTCTGTACACACTGACACCTGCAGCCCTCATACTCACAACACAAACCCTGCCTACACTAAGGTTGCAATCCTGGGAGTGTGTCCTGAGGAACTCATGGGATTCGATTCTAAGCAGGCATATGTAGGGTTGTGCTGTCAGTCTCAAGGCTTGATACAGTTCTGATCACACCACCTTTTCCCTTCTTTCCACCTCTTCCCACTAACAACCCTGCCCGCCCTGGGCCTTGTGTGGTACATCTTAATAAACAACAGCACCCAAGCAATCAAAACGCTCACAATAATGCCATTAACACCATAGCAGCTCAGCCAATAGTTTGATGAAATTAATTTCAAGAAAAAAGATGCCAGAGCCATTATCGGTGGAGATATCAGATATGCAATATTCATTTGTCTTAATGTTTTGTTTTGTTGGGAGAGGTCAGATTTACAAAACCTTTATGAACAGTTACAGAGATAAAGGCTTGACACACAAGTAATAGTTTATGCAAAATTAGGTCAAAATATTTCAGCTTTTGTATGCTATTGGGTGACCAATTTCTAAACCACAACTAAAAAGTAGATTGTAAAACCTTGCAGGGCCTAGGATTATGGTGGGAATAATTCTGAGAATGGAGGTTGTTTTTCTGCCATTGTAATTATCCACATATGGTTAGTTAAAGGCATCCCTGTACATAATCTGTAGCAACGTTTGAATTGTTTTGGCTCTAGTCCATATAGAGTCCCTGCAGCCCTGTGCTCCTAGCCCTTTTGTTAGAAGCTGAAATGTGAGGAGAAAGCTGAGGGCAGACTGAATCCTTGCCCAACAACCAATCAGCAAGTTTACTGCTCTTTACACATGCAGGCGTGGGACGTGGGTGGCGCTGTGGGTTAAACCACAGAGCCTAGGGCTTGCCAATCAGATCAGCTGTTCGAATCCCCACGATGGGGTGAGCTCCCATTGCTCAGTCCCTGCTCCTGCCAACCTAGCAGTTCAAAAGCACATCAAAGTGCAAGTAGATAAATAGGTACCGCTCTGGCAGGAAAGTATATGGTGTTTCCGTGCACTGCTCTGGTTTGCCAGAAGCGGCTTAGTCATGCTGGCCACATGACCCGGAAGCTGTATGCCGGCTCCTTCGGCCAATAAAGCAAGATGAGTGCCGCAACCCCAGAGTCGGCCACGACTGGACCTAATGGTCAGGGGTCCCTTTACCTTACACATGCAGGACTTTGCCTACCTAAGCAAACTCGCACAGAAGTCCACTTCCATTCTCACATAACCCCTAGGACAGAAGTGGTCAATCTCCAGGCCACATGCAGTCTCACCTTAGCCCCAATGGTTGCCTTCAGCCACTGAAATTGCCATCAAATCGAGTCCCATCACTACAACACTTAATAGTGCTGCCACCAATTAGTCCATTAGCTGCTGACCCACCACCGAAGAGTTATATCTCCTGTTTATTTGTGGTATCTTCCTTGGCTTCTTCCTACCAGTTTCCAGCAGGAACAAACAAAGATGCATGCGTTATTTTAATATGTGTGATAGGAAGGTTCAACGTTAATGATGCTCGCCGAAAATAGTACAAAAATGGTTATCTATGCTGCGCAGCATTATGTTTTACAACGCCCTCCCCCCCCCCACAAAACCCCACAAATACAGATATTGCTACAATACCTAATATCCTACATTCAGCTCCCGGGCTTCCACATGCTTTGCTAACTTGTCATGCATGCACACTGCCAGGCAAGTGATGAGGACTTTTGTTGGCATTGATAGCCTTGCTCACCTGTCATGGGTCTAAGTTTGGCTCGCGAACCCCACTTTTCCAGCCAAAAGCATACAAAAATTAAAAGATGGAGCCTATAAAAAGTCTGAGGAGGACAGAACCTCAGCAGAATGGCTCTCATTTTGCAATCACGGATGCTTAAGAAAGACAAGCCCTCAAGGCATTTCAGTGCACAGATGCTCTTAGAACTCCATCTGTGCCCACACATGCCTAACCACTAGTCAGGAACCTGGCCTTTATGGTCATCAGACAGAATTTGATTGGTTAACTTCACAGCACTATTGCAGTGTTTTCAGTTCTAATTGACAATGAATTGTGAAAGGTGTGCTATCCTGTTAAACCCTTTGATTGCATTTTCTTCTTAATAAGTATCACTTGCTGAAAACTCTTGTTTCATCACACTTCAATCTCACGCTTTGCCAACATCAAAACAGTCACCCTTTCCAATGGGGGGGGGTGCAAACACATTGATAAATCTGATTTTAAAAATAATACTGCACAGAAATATTCAGCATTTCTATGTACAGTCATTCTGCTTTCCCCCCCACCCCTTAAGTTCAATGTGGTTTTATTTTTTAAAAGCCTTACGTACTGCTGAACCCTTTAAAAATTAGTTGCCATTATTTGTTCTGTTGCTCCTGAAACACAATTAAAAAATTATCCACCACTCATTACTATTAAATTAAAATCCACCACTCATTACTATTAACAGTTTATCACAATGTACACTCCAGAACACAATATCAGCACCTACCCTTATTTTTTAGGTCTTTTTAGGAGTCAACTTATTAAGATACATCTCATGCAGATTTACAATGCAATGCATTTCACTGAAAATAAATATAATAGTGCAGTACATCAAAAGAAAATAAATGCAGAGTATTTGCCTTGCTAGTAGAAGTTGCCCTTGCCAAGATCCGTCCGCATTCAACAGCTGTCAGCCTGATGCTTTTCTTCAAGCCAATCCCTAGAAAAGCCATTTCCTTCTTTCTCTGTAAACCTAATACATCATCAACAGGGTGGGGCAGAAACATCAGCTTTTGCTGTTGTGGCTCGGAGTTAACCATTTGATGTCAGAACCAAATTAAGTGCTAATTAGCATGGTGGGCAGAGGGGAAGGGGTACTCAGAAATATCTTCAATAACTTTTTGCACAGTGTGAATAGCAGGGTTCGATTTTAGGCAGCAACAGGAGCACCACACATAAGGGGCTCTGAATATTTAGTCGGTCATTTTCTGCAGATCACTTTTATTATGAAATTATCACAATTCTTAAGCCTTAACACAAACATAGAAATTCTACAGGCGAAGGTCTTCCCGTCACTTATTTCCACAACACTGTGTCTACTATTTCCGTGTATGACACTGAAATATAAAGTCATGTTAGCTGGGCCAGTAATAGAATGGCAGCCCTACCCATAATGAGTCCCATGTGTGGCTGCATCACAAATTAATGCATTGTGGCCAGAGCCCTACAGTATGTTCTCTGCTATGGGATCTTGTCTATGGCAAGCTGCCTTCTTTAGGTGCCTTGCTCTTGGTTGCATCTTTTGGAACACGAGTGAGATCTTATAGCAACTCTCTCATTTTCTTGTTTGCTGCTATGGAAGAAGGAACTTCAAGCTTTGGAGGGGGTTGTGTTTAATTTGCTTGGTCTTGGTTGTTAGTGCTTCTGCCAACCCTGAGCAGTGCAGGAGATCACAAGTGACCAGAGCAAATACTGAGCAGGAGGCCCAGACCAGCTGGGGAGCTGTCCAGGAGAAACTGAATGGCTGTGCCATGAGGCCTGGATCAGCAGGGGAGCTGTCCAGCACAATCCTGGCACCCAGAGCTGGGTCAGCAGAGCTGTGGCACCAGCAACAAGCATCTCGGGATTGGCCGCTTTATAGTAGACCGGGTGGGCCTGCTTCTTCCTGGATCTTCTCAGGGTTCTGGCCCAAAATATGAATGGGGTCGTCTTTCTTCTGGATAGGCCAAAACTGGGTGGCGGAATGAACGCTTTGAGGCTGAATCTGAGCTTTGCCACAGGCCAGTTGTTGCCACTTCTGTTGCAATCCTGAAGGTGATGCGCAAAGGTATAGAGCCAAAATGGGGGTCCCAAAGGGAGGGGGCTCCTCAGACACTGCATCATCTGCAGCTGTCCCTCAAGAGGAATGGACACTTCAGAGTCAGTGTACTGTACGTGCTGGATGCTGCTGCACAATTATGATGTCCTGTTTGGAGGACACCTCAGCTGGTCTGAGGTCTAAATATCAGCAGGCATTGTCAAGCTACAAAAAAGTACCGGTAGTTCACTGCAAGCAGAATTATTCTGTTCAATCCTATTATGTTTGGACAAGAGGGATCATTTGGGGCAGGAATGGGGAATCTGTGGCCTTCCAGTTGCTGTGGGCTCCAGCTCCCGTCAGCCCCAGCCAAGCATAGCTTGTGGTCAGAGATCATAGGAGGTGTAGCTCAGCAACATATGGAGGGCCATAGGTTCCCCATCCCTGATTTTATGGAGAAGAACTATTTAAACAAATATTGTTATAGGTTCAGAGATAGTAAAGTTTTTGAAGGAACAGGCTTATTGATCATACATAAAAGGGGGGGAGCCTTGGGTTCACACGTGTTGTTCTTGTAAAAATATTCTGGTTATTTCACAATGCCATTTGTTAATACAGCACTCACAACAATGACACATTCCTTATGCAGTACAATCACAAGGAAGAGGTCCTCCAGAGGTGAAGTGAAACTCAGAGGATGGCAACGAGGGGGGGGGGGAACTGTTCAGTGGTGGCCTGTAGAATTAAATCAAGGTTAGACCTTTTTCCAACAAGGCATTTAAACAGGGGTAGTTTTTTGCCATATTTAACTATATTAGCATCTTCTTTTTATCAACCAGTCTTTTTACTATTCTTTATTAAAATGGCTCAATCTGACAGGGACTTCTGCTTGCATTTGTGTTTGAGCTCCAAGAAGGGATTTTGCTGTTTGTTGTTGACTTGTGAAGATTAGTTACGGTATTCTTGTAGTTTGTATTTGTTGCACTGTGTGGTTGCTTTAATTTGTAAGCAGAGATTGTGGGATCTACTTCGTCCTTTGCTGGAACCCTGAGATCCCTAATGGCTTGGAGGACACAGAATTAAGGCACAGGGTACCTCTAGGCTCACATTTTTGTCACACACAAATATCACTCCTGGTTTTCCATGCAAGCTCTCCTCATCTCAGCAGCCTGATTTAGAAAGGTAGAAAAGTTCTATTAAAGGTAAAGGTAAAGGGACCCCTGACCATTAGGTCCAGTCGTGGCCGACTCTGGGGTTGCGGCGCTCATCTCACTTTATTGGCCGAGGGAGCCAGCGTACAGCTTCCGGGTCATGTGGCCAGCATGACTAAGCCGCTTCTAGCAAACCAGAGCAGTGCACGGAAATGCCATTTACCTTCCCGCCGGAGTGGTACCTATTTATCTACTTGCACTTTGACGTGCTTTCAAACTGCTAGGTTGCCAGGAGCAGGGACTGAGGAATGGGAGCTCACCCCATCATGGGGATTTGAACTGCCAACCTTCTGATTACTTGTTGTTAAATGAGTGAGAGTCAGTTTCATCCATGGGGCCCAGTCAGGCACTCAATTAACTTCAAAGATCGGGGCAGAGCTTGTCACCATAACAATACCTCCCTGTTATGAAGCCAAAACCATCTAGAAGATTTGGGTGAGATCATAAAGAAGTGCAAATGAAGTATGGTTCTTTCTTACTTAATGCTCTCTCTTTTCCCACTGTATGCCCAGGGTGCAAATAGCTGTGGTCTTAACCACCAAGCCTCTTGAGCTTGCCAATCAGAAGGTCAATGATTTGAATCCCTGTGACGGTGTGAGCTTCTGTTGGTCTGTCCCATCTCCTGCCAACCTTGCAGTTCGAAAGCATACCAGTGCAAGTAGATAAATAGGTACTGCTGTGGAGGGAAGGTAAATGGTATTTCTGTGTGCTCTGGTTTTCGTCACGGTGTTCCGTTGTGGCAGAAGCAGTTTAGTCACAACCCAGAAAACTGTCTGTGGACAAACACTGGCTCCCTTGGCTTGAAAGTGAGATGAGCGCCACACCCCATAGTCGCCTTTGACTAGACTTAACCATTCAGGGGTCCTTTACCTTTACCTTACCAATATCTCAACTAAAGCTGTACTTCAGATCAGAGGACGGGCGGGGTATAATAACATCAAATAAATAAATAAATAAATAAATAAATAAATAAATAAATAAAACAAACCAGAAGAGACCTAGGGTGTAGCTAACTCTCTGGAATCTCAATTTGTGGCTCCATAGATTCAGTCTGTTTCCCTGCCTAACAAATCAAGAGGAAAGTTAATTTAAGATACGTAGCAGAGATGCTTAGTGCCATAAGCAGTGCCCTAATTGCAATTCTTAGTAGCAGCAATAACATATTGATTGCTTTGAAATTTGTTAGGTGAGTAGTGAGAGCTGTGACTGTAGTTAACAACTTGAAACTTGCTGACTGTAGGTAGTTGTGTGGACGGCATCGTGGGGCTGTGGCACTCGCTTGATCTCCCTCCAGCTGAGTTGCATCCTGGAATGGAGAGGGGAGGGAAGAAATAGTGGTGAAGTTGGTGTGGTACAAGCACGCCAGCAGGAGCACCAGCTTGGCTCCGCAAACATGTTTGGACCTCACCTCTGGCTGCTTTCCCCCCTGTCCATCCCAGAATGCAGCAGCAACTCAGCCAGAGGGAGGTCAGATGAACAGCACAGCCCTACCATGCCATCTGCTACTACTGATGGTTGGTGGCTGGTTATTGGCATCCATCTGCCTCAAGAAGCAATGGAGTATGCCTCCAGGGGTGAAGTCAAGCTGCTGGGTTAGCAGAACCAAGGTGATCTTCAATGGTACACAAACCTGGGTGGTGTGTACTGAGGTCCTGGGCTGCCCAGATGATAAGGCCCCTCTTTCGGTCTCACTGATGTGGTCCAAAGGAAAGCAGAGTGGAACATTTGGCACCAGCTTGGCTGCAGGAGTTGCTGGAAGGAGGTGTACAAGTGCCATCCAACTGTCTTAGGGACTCCAGTCTGGATTTGTGTAGGGTTTACTCCTTAGCCTTCTCCAGAAGATATACTGATGGTAGGGCAAAAGGAAAAGAAGGAAAACTGAAACCTCTTTGTTTGGGATGCAAACAAGGAGGTATAGCGGAATAGCTCTAGAAGATGCAGAAGTAACATTGCAGAGCTGCTGTTCAAGCAAAGTAGAAAAGCAGCAATAAACCTTAGTGATCAAATGAAAAATCTTCTCAATAGTTATGCCTTCTGTGAGTGAAAACAGGTGAGCTTTTAAAAGTGGTGCTTCATGTAGTCATGTGAGTAGCATCCCCATGTGGCAATAAAGACCTTACCTCATCCTCGTTTCTATGGTGCCAGGGACATATGATCAAATTTCCCTCCATATGGAGACATTCTATTCCTTTGTGGCTTTTTAACTGGCTGCGTGGACCTTCTGCACTCAAAGCATATGTTCCAGCCAATAAGCCATGGCCCATTTTATTTTATTTATGCTTGAGTACTATCTAAATTAAGCCATGGAAACGAGAAGCACCCTGTTTCCCTACAGTTCTTTCTCCTAAGCAGAAACAATCTAATTAGCCCTGTCTTTTTTTGCACCTGCTGAAATGAATGAATCATAGAATAGAATCATAGAATCATAGAGTTGGAAGAGACCACAAGGGCCATCGAGTCCAACCCCCTGCCAAGCAAGAAAGCTACATCCTAAATCAGATTCTGGCCTCTGATGGTTTGGAACAGCAAGAATTAAAGCAAAGTCTGTTAAAATGACAGCCTCTATTTTCCATGGTGAATCATACTGCAAAAACTGCAGCGTCATTTTTACAGTAGATGGGTAGCTTCATTCCAGTTTATTAACCCTTTCTTCCTAAGCCTTTATCATTCTCTCTCCCCCCCCCCCCTTTTAAAAACACATCGTCTTATCCTGGATAGAATGTACATTATATTACAAGTTAGTAATCTTGTTCTAAAGAATCAGCAGCATTATATGCTTTCCTCTAAACAGGCATTTTTAAACAGCAGGGGAGAAGGGGAGAGAGGAAAGGGCTGCTGGCACTGCTGTAAGGTTTGTGGGTGTCAAGTTTGCAAATCGCTCGGCAGCTGTTGTGTAAGAGGAGCCACAGTGAAGAGGGTTGTGATCTCCCGGTTGCAAGGAACTTCCATGGTTGCTTAAAAAAAATCAAAATCTGAAAAGGAGGCTAGCGTCGCTCAGTCGCTACCTTGAAAAGATCTCAAGCACAAGCTTCTCCCCACTGCAGTCATTTGCTGCAGGAGGAGCACTGCAGAAAAACGCACATCAGTCTGGCAGCAACAACTCAGCAGACCTTTTTCCCTGGGAAACGTCGCTGCTCGGATGCAGCGATCTTGTTGGCGCTATGCGATCCCACCCACTGATGTATTTTTAAACGCAGCTAATAACGGCAACACCCTTATCAGATTAAAAAGTACTGGCCCGTTTCTGTTTCCTATGCAATCGTGCATTTGGAAGTGCACTACTGTAACTAATAGGGAGGAGGATAGAATCTAGGTGCAGGTGAAGCCCATGAAAACGCAACAGCAATGTAACTGCTTACTGTCACCTCTACGTACCTATCAGTCTGTCTTGTTGATTATCCCGCGTGATATGCATTCTTTTACGTCCCAGATCTATAAGCAGCTGTTGTTCTGGCAATGCATAAAAGCAAGAGCTAGAATCTTGATACCAGGCGTAGCCCCAAAACAGCAACCTCCATCTACACGGGTTCCTCTAGCAATTGCACATTTTGTCTGGCACAGCATAGCATCACATGCTCCAGCCTTCCCTATTAATTTACAGGGGACAGTCCCTGTATTATTGTCCCTTGCAAGTCACTGTCCCTATCTTTGCCTTGGGCGTGGAGTTGTCATTTGTCAGAATCTTTGGAAGTGACATTTCTGAGTTGGAGGGACAGATATATTCATCTTCAGTGCCCCTACCTATTGCCATGGATTTCATATCAAATTTCATAGAATCGTAGAGGGTCGTCTAGTCCAACCCCTTGCAATGCAGGAATCTCAGCTAAAGCATCCATGACAGGTGGCCACCCAACCTCTGCTTAATAACCTCCAAGGAAGGAGAGTCCACAACCTCCCAAGGGTGTCTGTTCCACTGTCAAACAGCTCTTACTGTCAGAAAGTTCTTCCTGACGCTTAGTAGGAATCTCTTTTCTTGTAACTTGAATCCATTGGTTTGGGGCCCAACCTCTGGAGCAGGAGAAAAGAAGCTTCCCCCATCCTCCATGTAACAACCCTTAAGACAGGCATAGGCAAACTCAGCCCTCCAGATGTTTTGGGACTACAGTTCCCACCATCCCTGACCACTGGTCCTGTTAGCTAGGGATGATGGGAGTCGTAGGCCAAAAACATCTGGAGAGCCGAGTTTGCCTATGCCTGCCTTAAGATATTTGAAGATGGCTATCGTATCTCCTCTCCATCTCCTCTTTTCCATGCTAAACATACCCAACTCCCTCAACCATTCCTCATAAGGCTTGGTTTCCAGACCCTTGATCATCTTAGTTGCCCCCCTCTGCACACGTCCCAACTTGTCAACATCCTTCTTAAATTGTGGTGCCCAGAACCAGATACAGTATTCCAAGTGTGGTCTGACCAAGACAGAATATAGAGGGACTCTTACTTCCCTTGATCAGGACACTATACTTGTTGATGCAGCCTAGAATAGCATTAGCATTTATTTATTTTAGCTGTTGCATCACATTGTTGACTCATGTTAAGCTTGTGAGCTACTAGGACCCCTAGGTCCTTTTCACATATACATATACATATACATATACATATACATATACATATACATATACATATACTAGGGACACAGGTGGTGCTGTGGGTTAAACCACAGAGCCTAGGGTTTGCCAATCAGAAGGTCGGCGGTTCGAATCCCCGCAACAGGGTGAGCTCCCGTTGCTTGGTCCCTGCCCTGCCAACCTAGCAGTTCGAAAGCAAGTCAAAGTGCAAGTAGATAAATAGGTACGCCTCCGGCAGGAAGGTAAACAGTGTTTCCGTGCACTGCTCTGGTTCGCCAGAAGCGACTTAGTCATGCTAGCCACATGACCCGGAAGCTGTATGCCGGCTCCCTCGGCCAGTAAAGCGAGATGAGCACCACAACCTCAGAGTTGTCCGTGACTGGACCTAATAGTCAGGGGTCCCTTTACCTTTAGCTTTACCTTTACCTATACTAGTAAGCCAGGTGTCCCCCATCTTATATTTGAGTTCTGTGAGTAGAGCTAATCAGAAGTAGCTCCCTGTGGGCAGCAAGCCTATTAAATACCGTATTTTTTGCACCATAACACTCACTTTTTTCTTCCTAAAAAGTAAGGGGAAATGTCTGTGTGTGTTATGGAGGGAATGCCTACGTGTGGCATGCCTACGGATTTTCCTCCTCTAAAAACTACGTGCGTGTTATGGTCGGGTGCGTGTTATAGAGCGAAAAATACAGTAATTACTGTTTACAGTCTTATAAAAATAGTTTTTTTGTGGGGGGTTTTGTTAACTGCCTGGTAAGCTGTTGTAATGAGGCAGCCATATAAATGCAGTTAATAAATTAATGAACAAATAAAATCCAAAAAGGGGTTTCCACAGGGAAAAAGAGCAGCTAGAGTTCCTAGCTCTCTGCCATTGTCTTGGAAGGGCATATGTCCAGAATTTCTCACCTGCTGCAGTGCTGCAGTTGTGCCACTCAAAAATTCAAGCAGCACGATTATAATTTAAATTAGGATTAGCTGACACCAAGCACTGAACCATGTCTGCCTTGCTCCCTGGTGCAGAGTGACCAGAGCTGTCTCCCCTTTAAATGAACAAATTAATTAATAGTGAGCTATATCAAAGCTATCAAACATTTCGCTCTTATACAAATGATACCTTCTTCAGAATTAAAAAAATTCAGAAACCACTAGCAAACACTTCCCAGGAACGCATATAACATTTTGCAGACTTGAAAA
The DNA here is from genome assembly GCF_951804945.1 of Podarcis cretensis. Taxonomy (NCBI): domain Eukaryota; kingdom Metazoa; phylum Chordata; class Lepidosauria; order Squamata; family Lacertidae; genus Podarcis; species Podarcis cretensis. Next base: position 112,171,516 of record NC_137170.1, on the reverse strand, counting down.
AGCATAGACTCCAACTTTTTCTATCCCAAATCTGGGACACCCACCGCCACCATGTGGCGTCTGTCAATCCAGGACAACTGGCAGGTATGAATAAGGCATAATAGAAAGCTGGAGTGTGTTCCCCCAGCTTCATGGAAGTGTGTGGATCTCCTAAAGCCAGAAAGTTCTGGAAATGTGTGGCCCGAGAGCGTGGCTGTGGGAGGTAATTCTGAAGACTAGGCCCTAACCCTAAGAGTTAAGAGCCAGTGAGACTCTGGGACTCAGCTGCATTAGTAAAACACACACACACACACACACACACACACACCACATTTTAAATGCTTTATAACACTGTGACACCAGATGGCGCTATAGAGTTTGATCTTTCAGCAATGTGATTCCCCCATTATGAGCTTTACAACACGTTTTCCTGAAATGATTTTTGGATGTGTCTAGATCCAGCCCTGGTATTGTTGCATCTCTGACTGATAAATAAAACCTCTGTTGTTCCCATAAGCTGAATAAGTGGCGCTTGGTTCCTGTTAGGCCCAGAAGGTGGAGGCAGAGCCAATGGCAAGCAGGCAGAGCCAGATGATTCTTATTTGGGCCTCATCTGCCTCCTTTCAGAATTCTACAAGGGCAGCACTGGAATTTAAGCAGAAGAAACCTGGTAGGCAGTGCTATCCTGTAGGCTGGTTTTACATCAAAAGGCAGGAAAGTGTCCCATTGGGTCTAATGTACCTCTCAGCTGGATCTCTCATTGCTGAGATGTAACTTGCCTGGCTGAACTGGTGAAGTAGCCCACAAACCTACATAAACAAAAGAGCTGTGGCACAATGCTCTCTGTCTTTGGCTCTGTCATCTGTTTTCCTTCCTGAGTTAGTCTCAGATTTGGAGGATGAGTTCGGAATAACACACTTTCACATTCTTGTCTACATATTCTAGAGACCTGTCATTCCTACAACTGTTTAGAGGCCTTTCAGATACAGTGTAGCCAGATAAAACCTCATTATCTTTGCTGACAAGACTGTGGTTTTATGTTTGTTACAATATATGCAAAAAATATTTAATCAGATAATGTGCTATCAACTTTCAGTTTTGAAAGAAATTTACTTAGTGGTCATCCTAGGATCTAGGGCCTAGATCAGCAGCTGGACACTTGGCTCTTAATTTATATTCAAATATGATTATATATTAACAGTGTGGTCATATTCATCCTTACTTGGAAGCAAGTGTCAAAAAGGACTTTCTCCCTAGTAAGCATGCTTAGCACTGCAGTCAAAGTAAGCTTAAGCATATCTGAGCTATATTTATGCACTTGCTGTTTCACATATGACTTAGCTTTAGAATTTCAGCTTAACTCAGGGGTCAGCAATGTGCGGCCCATGGACCGGATGGGGCCCACAAAGACCGTTTTACTGGCCCATGAGATGCCCGTTCGGTGAGTCCCCCTCACGCAGTGCTGAACCAGCGCGGCATGGGGACTCGCCGATCGGTGCTGGAAATCGAGTCTGCACATGCGCAGATACCGGAAATTGCGTCTGCACATGTCCAGACACTGAAAACCGCTTTTGCGCAGGCACGTTTTTTGGCATCTGGGCATGCGCAGAAGTGATTTCCGGCATCATGCTGCCCCAGTCCGGCCCACGGACGATTTCCGTGGGTGTGATCCGGCCCATGGCCAGTAAACCTTGCCTACCCCTGGCCTAACTGAACAGCTGGATTTACTTCCTAGTAAACATGCATAGGTTTGCACGCTAAGGACTTTGTCCAAATATGCCTATTAAAGGCATCAGTGTCTTACCTTTTAACTTACACAAATGAAAATCAATTGTCAAGAAACTCGTCACATCACATTTACACATACAATGAAATTGACACATTAGGAAAATGTCATAAATTTCAGTGTTCCTGTTGTACTCTCTTACGGTTAAAACAAAATAAAAAAATTCCTTCCAGTAGCACCTTAAAGACCAGCTAAGTTAGTTCTTGGTATGAGCTTTCGTGTGCATGCACACGTCTTCAGATCTCTTATGGTTGTACAGCATGTGTTGTAATCAGATAACCATGATGAGCTAAGCATTCTGCACCCAGCAGAGGCCCAGAACACAGGTGGCAACTCTGCTAAACAACCTTAGTCTCGGGGGGATGATTCCCTTTAATAATGATTAATTGCAGGATGTTTTCCAGCTTCCTCACCTTTCATGTGGTTTGCAAGAGTGAGATTTATTTTTTGCTTTTCAAATTTAGAAGGGCGGGGGCGGGGGAGGTTTAAGGTAAGACAGCATCAGGGGCTCTACTAACTATTGCCGCCTCTCCTGGGTTTAGCATTCTAAGAACTCCTACAAAAAAAAAAAAATTACAGGATAGTTCAGAATTGTTTGTGCAACCACAACATGTGAGGTTCTTCAGTTTGAACTCTTCCTCCTCAGGTGACATGGCAGACAGAATGTGGTACCAGATCAGTAAGGCCTACGGAACAAAGGAAGCTGCCGTATACCAAGTCAACTATTAGTCTGCCTAGCTAGATACTTTCTCTGTATTGTCTCCAAGGGTAGTGACTGGTCCTTCTCAAAAGGCTTTGCTTTCCATATGCAGTTTGCATATGCAGACTTCATGTAAAGGAAGTTCTGACTGCACACCAAGGAAAAGGACTGCAAGAAGCTGCCACTGGGTCATGCCCTTAGAGTAGGGATGGGGAACCCGTGGCCCTCCAGATATTGCTGGAGTCCAGTTCCAAACATCCTTGACCATTGGCCATTCCAGCTAGAGCTGATGGGAGTTGGAGTTCAACATCTGGCAGGCCACAGCTTCCCCACCCCATCTTAGAGAGACTGTTGAAATACAACTCTCCTCACCTTTTGTACTGATTCTCAAAACAACTGTTCTAAGAAGGCTTCCCCAGGGTTGGCAAAAAAAGAAGGCACATTTACCGACTTCTACTTTTAAAATAGGACTCTCTATGACGACTCTCATTTTACTAGGGTCCCCATACACCCAACATTGCTCGACAACTTTGCAAAACTTTTGCAAAACAGAACACAACTTTTAAAAAAACCTTTAAAAAGATCAACTTTGCCCCCCCCAACAAAAACAAATAAAGAAGCTCAAAAACTTTTGTGTTCGGATTTGGAAATATGGCAACCCTAATTTTACATACCCATGAAAAAGAGGACATGTCCTAGAAAGATAGGACACATGGCAACCCTATTAGAAGTGGCCAGGAGCTGTGAAAGTTTCACAGTAGAGTCATGCAGGCCATCAAATGTACTGCCCCCCTTCTGCTTCTTTAGATTTAGTGCTCTTCTAGGGGGTATATAGGGACACGGGTGGTGCTGTGGGTTAAACCACAGAGCCTAGGACTTGCCAATCAGAAGGTCGGCGGTTTGAATTCCTGCGACGGGTTGAGCTCCCGTTGCTCAGTCCCTGCTCCTGCCCACCTAGCAGTTCGAAAGCACGTCAAAGTGCAAGTAGATAAATAGGTACCGCTGCAGCGGGAAGGTAAACGGCGTTTCTGTGCACTGCACTGGTTCGCCAGAAGCAGCTTAGTCATGCCGGCCACATGACCTGGAAGCTGTACGCCGGCTCCCTCGGCCAGTAAAGCAAGATGAGCGCTGCAATCCCAGAGTTGTTCACAACTCAGACCTAATGGTCAGGGGTCCCTTTACCTTTTAGTGGGCATGTACTTTAAGACTGTAATATTTAGATCCATTGTTGATTTGAACCTTTCTTTCAAGGGAGATTTAAAGTACTTTCCCTGTGTCTCCACTGGTTTTACCAGATCCTACAAAGAAAACCTGCTGGCTTTAATAGACAAGCTAAGGAAATGTAGTTTCATTTTTTGATGCATAAACGCATGTTAGAGAGATGACCTGACCTTCTCTAAGCTGAGTCCTCAAGTAGACAGCTCAGAAAACCTTTGCAAATTTTGCCAGTACTTCCAAGTGAACATGCTGACTTTGGATCAGAGAGCTGCTGATGTCATGATGGGAGGCCATGGCAATCAGAAATGTTTTATATAATCTTATCACATTTCCACAACTTGTATCAAAGGGATATGATACCACAGTGTTACATTCAATTGAATGATATTTTAAAATGGTTTATTATTGCCATTTTGTATGCTCTGATCCAGTAAAGGAAATTTACACACGCAGGTGCAGATGCATATTTACATGCACATCACAGTGCACACCTGAATCCCATTACAATATTGGCCTGAATATAAGCCTCACTTTTTTTTTCCAAATTCTGACCGTGAAAAGTTAAAGTGCGGCTTAAATTCGCGACCTTACAAAAATGGGCTTCTACAATATCGCTGCTGAAACAGACATATGGTAAAACGGAATGGGTGTGAGTGCCTGCGGATTTTTAAAGGTGCGGCTTATATTTGGGTGCGAGTTATATTTGGGCCAATACGGTATATTGGTTAGATGCGCCCTTGGGTGTCTATGGGGGTGTGTATGCCTGCCCACAGATATGGGTTCTTAGGAGCAACTTGTTGTTGTTGTTGTTTAGTCGTGTCCGACTCTTCGTGACCCCATGGACCAGAGCACGCCAGGCACTATTGTCTTCCACTGCCTCCCGCAGTTTGGTCCAGCGTCATAACTTTTATATGTCTGTTGTCTTTGTCCATGGAGTTTTCTTGGCAGGGATACTGGAGTGGCTTGCCAGTTCCTGCTCCAGGTGGATCACGTTTGGTCAAAACTCTCCACTATGACCTATCCATCTTGGGTGGCCCTGCACGGCATAGCTTATAGCTTCTCTGAGTTATTCAAGCCCCTTCACCACGGCAAGGCAGTGATCGATGAAGGGGAGGAGCAACTAGTTGCTCATATCTAGAACTGGATATGATACTGGTTTTATTATTTTATTGTGAACTTCCTCAAGGACTGGGAGAGGGCAAGTTACATGGCAGGAATGCAAACTCTTTTTTTTCCAAATCAGTGAGGCTGAAGAAGGAAGCTGCAATACTGCAGAGCATTCCAACTGTGACTCTGACACTGTTTCAGAAACTAATTCTTCTTGACTGAAGCAAATTTTTCTCCCCACATTGATCTATACAGATACCACTGCTTAGCGAATGGCATTTAAATCTTTGTGGCTGACGCGAGACTACAGTATGGCTCTGCAGGAGTTTGGTTTGGGTTTGAGAGAAAAAATATTTGGCATTTTAAATTCTTTTTTCCATTTCTTCCCCATGGGAATACTAGCTAGAACCCATCTCAGGTTGACTTCTAATGTTCTCTCATACTTGCATGGTGGCTTCCAGCCCTTCAGTAGTACATCAGAGAAATGATGGCTGGGCAGCATTCAGAAATAACACAGAGCATATCAGGGGGAATTAGAGGCCAATGCGCTGTGGGTTAAACCACAGAGCCTAGGACTTGCCAATAAGAAGGTCGGCAGTTCAAATTCCTGCGACGGGGTGAGCTCCCGTTGCTCAGTCCCTGCTCCTGCCAACCTAGCAGTTTGAAGCATGTCAAAGTGCAAGTAGATAAATAGGTACCACTCCGGCGGGAAAGTAAATGGCGTTTCCGTGCGCTGCTCTGGTTTGCCAGAAGTGGCTTAGTCATGCTGGCCACATGACCCGTACGCTGGCTCCCTCGGCCAGTAAAGCGAGATGAGTGCCGCAACCCCAGAGTCGGTCTCGACTAGACCTAATGGTCAGGGGTCCCTTTACCTTTATCTAATCCTGTGTCATAAAAAGCAATGTTGGGCACAATTCTCTACCACCTGCTTAAGAAGAGGTGAAACTTGTATTTGAGAGGAGAGACATAAACCTAAGAATCCTGTCTGGTCCAAAGTAGAAAGAACACCTTCCTTATTAAAGAAGTTGGGAAAATGTGGGGCAGGATCCAAACTTCCCCCTGTCCTTCAAGTGGACACCAGCTGTGGCAGGTCAGAATTGCTAGGGGTTTGGTTTTTTTTAGTTAAGCAACATCATTGTTAGATCACAATCCCCCATCTCTCTTTTATGAGTCAGACAACATCAGCATGTGGTCACAATGACCAGCCTAGCTTTCTGAGGCACAGCTTAGTCAGTCAGCCTCTCTCCCTCTCATGTTAAAGCAGGCTGCAGTTTTGTGTATCAAGGCTCTTCTTTCTCCACTAAAGCAGGAAGAAGCAGTCTTTCTCTCACACAGGGGTGGTTAGCAGAAGTGTGGGGGCACAAGGGTGAAATGGGCAACAGCAAGGGCAGCCTGTTCACGAGGCAGTCTGAGGTAGCCCCCTCAGACGGTGGACTACAAGGGGTGCCTCTGTGGGTGAGCACACCCCTTCACCCCCAGAGAAGCAGTGGTGTTGATGGCCTCCAGATTCCAGTGAGATCTTACAGGAGATCCCGCAAGATCTTGCCATAACCCAGAAATCTTAGCCATGTAACTCCGGTAAGCAAGGCTTCAGCAGGGGCTGTGGGGGTAGGGGTGGGGCAGCACCTTCACATTTAGCCTCAGGTGGCAAAATTAGATGGGCCACCGTGGGGCAGCAGCATGTGGGCAGAGGAGCAGCAGATGAGGAGATGAGAAGCGATGGCAGGCAGGCATTGGAAGTCTTCTATCTACAGTGAGTAATGCATGGTATCCTGGCACCAAATGAAGTAGAGATAATGGGGGGGCGGGGGCGGCAAAGGAATGTTGGCTGCACTCCAGGTACAGCAGGGGTGGCAGAACTCCCAAAAGAAAAGTTGCAGGCAGTTGGGCTTCTAACTTTCAGCGTGTGCTCCCTAAGTGGCAGATTAGGAAACACCCAGGTGGCATTTGCTACTTATGATCTATATGGAAATACGTTTTTAGCTAAGTTTTGGAAGGCAGCTATGCTCACCACTATACCACCAACGCCGTTTTTAGCTAAGTTTTGAAATACATCACTGCGTGTTCTCAGGACAGGGTGAGGTGCACATTTAAATAAATAGATTCTGTTTTCCATTGCTTTGGTTTAGGGACCGATGAGGTGAATGCAATTTTTTAAAAGCCCCTTTGTTTCATTTTATGAATTTACTAAGCGATGTGCCCCAGCTCACTCTGTTCACCACCACCCCTACCAGTCCTCCCACATTAATTGCCCTGGAATTTCCCCTTCCCATCCCATGCAACTGCTAAGCTTGTTTTTCACCCCCACCCCACCCCCCCATTTCTGAAGGCACTTTGCACTCCTGTTTCCACCTTCACCCAAATGCCTATGTCTCCGCTCCCTTCCTTTTGTGCAATGCCCCCTTACACACCAACCACCCCCAGGGCCAGATCCTGCATCCTACTCCTCCCACACATTTGAACTACTAGGCGCCCTTTTCATCTTGTCCTATGCTTCAGATCCATTCAGGCCCCTGCTTTCAACCTCAAACTCATTATCAAACCCCCTACTTCCTCCTTTTTTGCCATCTCCTTTGCATCCCCTTTTCACATTCACTCCCTTTTTTCCCTCCATCCCCCGCCTTACTTTTCTCAACTCTCCCTTGCAGAAAGATCCTCCCCCATTTCCACCTCTTCTCCTTTTTCCTTTTCCCTCTTGCATGCTCACACCATTATCACCCCCCTGCCCTTTTTACTACCTCCCCCTTTCTCCTTTTTCCAACTCTCCTTTGCACACAGGCCACCCCTATTTCCATGCTGCTGCCTCTTTCCCATTCTGCAGCCCCCTTTGCACACACAAACACACCATGCTGATGTATGTTGCTGTATCTTTAAGACAAATAGACTCTTAAGAGCAAGCCTGTCGGTTAGCTTGCTCAATTAGAGAATGTCATGCTCAACTGATAAATGTTGTACATATATATTTTGTTGTTGTTTAGTCGTTTAGTCGTGTCCGACTCTTCGTGACCCCATGGACCAGAGCACGCCAGGCACTCCTGTCTTCACATATATTTTAGTCACAAGCAAACACCCATGCAGTTTCTAAACCACGTTGAATCTGTAACTTCATGTTGAAGACAACACATGGTACCAGGAGTGAAATACATTGTGGGAAGATACTATAGAATATTTGAGGGCTCTGCATCCTGAGTATCTCTCACATGAAGCTTTTGGTGAATGGAAGAGGGAGAAGTTTAAAACAGCCATTTCCCCACTGTACTTAAACAATGGCAGAAGTCTGAGTAAAACTTAAGTGGAGGAACACTGAGGTGAAAATGTGGTTTTGAACAACAGCAGAGATTTGAGGAAAGCAGAGATGGAGGAGCGCTGTTTTTTTAAAAAAAACAAAAACAGTGAGAAATAGCAGAGATGGTACAATGCAGAAGCTAACACCCAGAAAGCTAACATTGAAAGCCTTTTCCAACTTCCTTCTCATTGTACTCAAACCCTGTTTTAAACTGCCCCTCGTGTCACCTGCTGCTGACTACTCAAACCTCTGCCATTGTTTTAAATCACCACTTTTTCTCTCAGCATTTCTCCACCCCTGCTTTATTCAACCTTCTGCTATTATTTTAATTTTAATTTTAATTTTTTTAATTTTTTTTTTTGGCTTTTGTTCATGTCTTTTTTTAAATTATTTTTTATTCATTTTACAATACAAAAATATAAAAACACATAACATAATTTTTTACAAATAAATTTTTTGGAGTTCCCTCAGCTCTTCTGCAAATCCTCCATTTTAGTCCTTCTTCCGCATTTCTTAATGTAATATTGCCTTTTATTAAAAAACCTCATCCCTCTTATTCCCTTTTTTACAATATTTCTAAAATTATTTTCACAGAGCCTCTTGCAAACCTACAAACGTTAATTGTTCATCGCAAATACTTTTCAAATAGTCTACAAATTTACTCCAGTCTTCAGTGAATCTGTGGTCTAGTAGGCCTCGGATCCTTCCTGTTAGTTTATCAAGTTCTGCGTATTCCATTAACTTCATTCTCCATTCTTCCATCGACGGTAATTCTTCTTGTTTCCATTTTTGGGCTAGCAGTATTCTTGCCGCTGTTACTGCGTATAGAAAAAGCTTATCATCTTTTCTGTTTACCTTCTGCTGTTATTTTAAACCACCATTTCTCACTGTCACTCCATCACTGCTTTACTCAAACCTCTGTCCTTGTTTGAAACTGCCATTTTCCTCTCGGTGTTTCTCCACCTCCACTTTACTCAAACTTCTGCTATTCAAAACAGCCCCTTTTTTCCTTTCAGTGTTTCTCCCTTCTCACTGTACTCAAACTTCTCCCTCTTCCATTCCTCAGCTGCCTCATGTGTGAGAGATAAAGGATTCGGAGCCCACAAATGTTCCAATGTATGAAGGTATTTACTCAAACCTTTGCTGTTGTTTCAAACTGCCATTTCCCTCTCAGTTTGCAACCTTACATTTTTATGTATATAGGAAGATTTAATTCATTTCTGTCCTGCTCTTCAATTCCAAAGTGACTCAGAAAACAAGAAAAAACACTAAAAAAAATAAATACAACAATTATAGAATGGCAGAGTGTTAAACCACCCAGATATAGAACCTTTATGAGCACCCGGGGCAAAACCTCTACCTAATTAAATGATATTAGCACTCTTCCCTGTTTATTTTGATAGCTTTTCGAAACAGCAGCTTGTGTTTGCTTTCTGTTTGCCCTGATTTATCAACTTTTAGCCAAAAGCGAAAACCATCATATATAACACAGGGCAAGGGCAAACAGAAGGATATAGAGTAAGGACTGCTTACTGTAACAGATTTATGTTGCCCAAATACATCCTTGGTGATCAGCTTCAGACTGCAAGAGGAACTGAGTGTATGAGGCAGAAAAACAACACCCTTTTCATAGATAAAGAGAGAGAAAAAAAACTGTATTTTAGTAATGTAATATTGTTATGTATACTGTCATGGTTTCAGATACATGTTGTCAGGGAACATGTTGTCCGGAGGTTAAGGGGTGATATGATAGCCATGTTCAAATATATAAAAGGATGTCACATAGAGGAGGGAGAAAGGTTGCTTTCTGCTGCTCCAGAGAAGCAGACACGGAGCAATGGTTCCAAACTACAAGAAAAAAGATTCCACCTAAACATTAGGAAGAACTTCCTGACAGTAAGAGCTGTTCGACAGTGGAATTTGCTGCCAAGGAGTGTGGTGGAGTCTCCTTCTTTGGAGGTCTTTAAGCAGAGGCTTGACAACCATATGTCAGGAGTGCTCTGATGGTGTTTCCTGCTTGGCAGGGGGTTGGACTCGATGGCCCTTGTGGTCTCTTCCAACTCTATGATTCTATGATTCTAACATCATTTAGGGTGCAATCCTATAGTCCCTGGGAAGGTATTCCAGGCACCATAGGTTATTGCAGACCTCCCTCTTCATGGGTGAAGGAAGTGGTCTGTTCCCAGAGACCTTGTTGCAGCCATCTATCCCTCCACTGCTGTTGATGCTCTGAGGGAAGCAGGCAGAAAAGGGCATATCATGGGTGAATCAAGGAAGGCTTTGTTCCTCTGGCACACACCTGACAAGGGAAGGAAAATACATCAGCCTTGAAGCTGGCATCCTATGCTAAATTTGCCGGGCATTGTTTCTTTAAACTGAGTCCTACTTTAAAGGTGATTCTTAGCAGGCAAATGCTTTCAGATCTGCAACTTTGGGCAGCAGCTATTCCATCAGGCTACAGCAGGGGGAGAGAAGACAAGCAGGAAACATCTCATTGGCTCTGCTGAAGGGACAGCTCCCTTTGGCTTTTCTTCTTGAATTGTTTCTTTTCAAGCTGGTCGTTCTAAAAACTTTGGAATTTTAAGAACTGGTTTCTGAAATGGGTTTGTTTTCTTCTTCCCTCCTGATTCCCTGATTTTATATAAGCTGCTTTGGGAGCCTTTCCAGCTGGGTTAAAGATGCTTTAAATAAGCAATAATAAATGAAACTATTGCCTGCAAAAAAACCAAAACAAAAAACCCCCTAAATATTCAAAGGGTATCTTTTTCAGTACCCGTAATAAACACAACATATTTTGGGTTGGTTGGCCATAAAAGAGTGCAGGCAGCTTTTTCACAAAAGGATGATCTCTGCCAGTAATTCTCAGGCTCTAGGGTCATCACTGGTGCACACCGTATGTCCTAGTTGTAAGGAAGAGGACTGTACTTGGCAGGTAATAACTGTTTAGATGCCAACTGTAGCTCAGGTTTTAGAGAGACTAGGTACCTTGTTATGATGATCATTACTCTTGACACCAACAATGTTATGTGTTAATTGCTGGAAGTGAGGCGAGGGAACAGTGATGCGGAACATTTCATTGCAGTTTATTGGAGGCAGAATTAAGCATATAAGAAATGTCGAGTAGAAGCTATGATGAGTTCGGTATTTCTGAGACAATATACGATGATGTGCTTTCCCTCGTTATTATGTGCAAAGAGAAAATCTAGTTGTGATATTTAAATCGGGTCCTTTTCTTGCATTTCTACAACATGCAGGCAATATCCAAGCCATGCTCAGAATTAGACCCACTGAGATCAGTGGACGTAAATCTATTTCCCAGGGGACTCAGCTACATTAGTAAAAATAAAACGTTATAAATGCATTGTAACACTGTGACACCAGGTGGCGATGTGGAGCTAAAATAGGAATGCTATGAAATTTTCCATTGTGAGCTTTAAAATCGTTTTTCCCCAGAGCATTTTCAGAGTGTTTTTTATAGCTGTGTAGATGCAGCCAGGGTCTACTCTATTACTCCTATACGTGTGTGTGAGTGTGTTCACATGACCATATTTCCCAGGATACAACTGAATGAATAAAAGAAGTAATGCTTCTTAAGGTGAACTGATCCTCTCTGCATTTAGTATTTAAGTGATACCATTAGTGTACATAGTAGTTTGTACAGTTACACAGGCATGAAAGAACTACCAAGCTAATACAAAGGACTAAGCTAAATGTGACATTAAATGTGTGATTGTGTTGAGTTTGCCTAGGCTGTTCCTTGTAAATAACAGCTGTGTGGAGGATGAAAGAAGATAATCAGTACTGGTATGACAGCACTCTTACCCATTCACCACAGTCCTGATGGAAATTTCCACCCACCAGCAAATCTGCTCTTTACCCTGTGAAAGGAAACTGCCCTTACCAGCAAAGGAAGCTTTCTTCCTGGGGCTGATAGCAGCTGTGGTAGGGTTTACTTAAAATAATGATGATGATGATGATGATAATAATAATAATAATAATAATAATAATAATAATAATAATATCCTATCTAAGTTTAGCTCAGTCAGCAGGGGAAATACAGTGGTACCTTGGGTTACATACACTCCAGGTTACAGACTCTGCTAACCCAGAAATATTACCTCGGGTTAAGAACTTTGCTTCAGGATAAGAACAGAAATTGTGCAGCGGTGGCGCAGTGGCAGCAGGAGGCCCTATTAGCTAAAGTGGTGCTTCAGGTTAAGAACGGACCTCCAGAATGAATTAAGTACTTAACCCAAGGTACCACTGTAATGTTATCTTCTAGGTCAAGAGAGCTCACCCTCTGTAGTATGTTGTCACTTTTCACACAACATGGGCAAATGTGGCCAGATTCTCCATTAAATGCCAAGACCCCATGACCCTCCAGTTCCCAGAGTAACTAGCCAGACAAGACCAGCAGCATATAGTTTGGGAGTAAAATAGGCCACAACTTTTATTTGTGAAAAGTTTGGCATAGGCATTGGGAAAGCCACATTATTCCACACCAGCCCTCCTTCTGGAAGTGCATCTAAGGGTAAACCCAACTTGGGAGCCTATGACCTGAATCAAAAGGGGTACCCACCCACCCCACTCCACCCTCTGTAGTGTGCTGTGTGTAGACTCTCACTCCCCAGTCTTAGTGTTGGCACTTGTAACACAAGCACAATGTGTGTGAATGAAGCTGGATTCTCTGTTCCAGGACTTTGAACATCTGCAACATCATCCTTCCTCCTCTCTCCCTTCCTTCTATACCTCCCTTTTGCACCATTCTCTGATGCTGTAGTATGAACAGAAGAAGCAAAGTGCTTCCTATAGGGCCACTTCTTGGAACAATGGTCACAGCCAACCAAGAGTGCTGACCCATCATTTCATGCACCAATGGCTGCCAGGAACCTTGTATCATCACCAACAAAGGTTCCAAATTTTGAGTCATGCCTTGTTACTTAAAAAAAAATTAAAATCAAAATCTGTGTTAAGAGTTTTAGGGCAACCAATTCCGTCCTATTGTCAGTTTGTGCTTGTGAGTATAGAAGGAAACTGAATTCTTTTTAATAATGCTCACATGTACCGTGGATTGATTTTTTTTTTCAACCAATACTGCTGATCATTTGGCTAATTGTAGTGGCGTTTCTGTTCTATTACAAGTCCATATTTCTCCCCCCCCAAAAAAAAAGTATGCATTTGTATGAGTTTCTGAAATGATTGATAAATGTAACTGGGACATTGCAGAACTCCTAAACCAATTATACTATTACCGTCTCCATGTGAAAATTCAGGTAGTCTTGTAATATATAGTGCTTACAGATTCCATCTGGTTTATAATCCATCTAGAAACACTGGAATTGCTGTTTTAAGTGAACCACCCTTATATAGTCCTTTAAATGTCAATTCAGATGTTAAACCTGAAGTATATTGGGATTCATCTACTTAACAGACATGGTCAAAGGAGACCTTTCAAATTCAGGCTTTATTTACTTTGCATGTGCATTAAGGATCCATTAGCTGTTTTTGTTGTTTTTTGTTTTGCAGTGTAGGGATTTTCCTTTTGCCATTAAGCAAAAAAACAAAAACAAAAAAAACCCAACCCTTTCCCCCCAACACTTGCAATAAAACAAAGATTTCCAGTGGTTTCCCTGCAGATCTTCCTTCCTTCCTTCCTTTCTTTTACAATTTGATTTCAAACAAAATGGTCACAACCAAAAGACAGTTTTCAACACCCCCTTTCCCCCCTAAATCATTCTAATATCTCACTGGTCTTTCTACTTGGAAGTTCTATGTCTTTTTCATTGAACGTTCCAACAATTGCATTTTTTCCTTTCTCTTACGCAATCGAAAGTAGTTGTTACCTTTTCTCTTCTCACTCCCTCTTCCCTGTCCTTTCTTCATCTCCTCTTTTCTCTCTTCCCTCCTTTCCCCTCTCTATAGATATCCCTGTCTCTCTCTCTGCTCCTTCCCCATTCCTTTAAAATGAATCGGCACACGCTTCCATCCTTCTGACCCAGCATCGCTTTCTCTGCTCTGCTCATACCTTCTACCTCCCTCTTTTCCTTTTGTACTCCTCTGCTGTTCTTCATCTCCTGCTTTTGCCCGAGTGTATTAGGTCTGGCACTAATGAGCAGGCCTTCTTCAAGGCATCCTGCCAATGGGTGGAGATTGCAGACGCTCTAGTCTCTCGGAAGAGGTGGGGGTGGGGAGGATGTGCTCCTCTCTGTCCAAATTCACATTTGAAAACCCAGCCTGCAAAAACCATAAAGAAAGAAAGAAAAATCTCTCAGCAGCATAAAAGGTGCACCATAAGCATTTTTCCTCAGCACTTGGTGTTTCCCCCCCACCCCACCTCCCTCTGTTGCCATGCTGATTTTTGGCTGCATACAGTATATTTGTGACACTGTTTCATCTCTTTCCGCTCTTAAGCATATTTCCAAAATATCAAATCCATTAAAAGGAATTAAGAGCATATGCTGCGGTTTCCAACTATAACAAGCATGTGTGCTCTCAGGAGTACTCTGCAAGAGCCACATACTGTAGTGGAAACGTGGTGTCTCCATCCCCAACCCCAAATATCTGCTGTATTTTTTCTGCCTGCATTTTGCAGAGGAGAATGCAAGGCTGGGTTTTGCTCTGACCTGATTCTGAAAATATCTTCACAGGATCAACCCAGCTGAAATCAAGTCACTGTATTAGACCCTTTTGTTAATTAACCAATGTGTTCCCCCTAGGATTCTGCAGCAGGGTAGCATTCTTATTTTTTGTAATTAATAAAATATTGTTTGCAGTAAAACGCTGTGCCCTCCAATAACACTCCAGTTTGCTTGGAGTTTTTTGAGTGTGTTTTTTTTTTAAAAAAGATCAAATAGCTTTTAGAACGGCTCAGCGCTTTGTCTCAAGTAGCTGGCATATCAATAAGCTATTTTTAGGATGCCAAACTATTGTGCATTGCTGCGGGGCAATCTCCATTCATTCCAGTGGGATTATATGAGAACCCTGTGGTCAGGTCCCTGTGTCTTTTGACAGCTCCGCAACAAGCAGAAATTCACAGTTCCCCCGTCATTAGATCTGCATGCCGGGAAAAGCTTCATCTGATCGATTTTGATTGGTTATGCCACCCATCGAAATTGGGTTATTGGGTTGGTTTTGTTGTATTTTGACTCTGTATTTTGTGGTTTTTATATTCTGATGTTTTCCTGTGAACCGCCCTGAGACCTGCGGGTATATAGGGCAGTATATCAATTTAACAAAGGGTAATAAATAAATAATAATTAACGGTCCGGAAGTCCTGCCAGAGGAAAAACAGATACTGTTCTGAACCACAGGCAAATCTCACTGAAGGGAAGCACAGCAGCAAGGCAGGTTGAAGGATTGTGCCTTGGAAATCCAAAGGCGCGTTCTTTTGAAAGTTCTTTTTAACAGCGTAGTACTGTCGTTTGTTTGCAAGGTTTTGTTTGCATCGAAAAGAGTTGGTGGAGGAAGTGTTCCTTCCCTGCTTAGTAATTTCTGTTCTTCGTCTTTTCCTTCCTTCCTTCCTTCCTTCCTTCCTTCCTTCCTTCCTTCCCTGCCCATTTCCTTATGCAGTACTTCCTTATGCAGGATAATAAATGGTAATTAAAATGAGCAGGATGAAAAGATGGAGCAGCCAGTGCTTGTACCACCAGGACCTGACAGCTTCCACTACTTCACTAGAGAGTCTCTTGCAGCTATTGAGCAACGCATTGCTGCAGAGAAGGCTAAGCAGTCCAAACAAGACCGTAAAGACGACGACGAAAATGGCCCAAAGCCCAGTAGTGACTTGGAGGCTGGAAAATCACTGCCATTTATTTATGGAGACATACCTCCTGGCATGGTGGCTACTCCCTTGGAAGACCTGGACCCATTTTATCTTAACCAAAAAGTGAGTGTTTCATATCAAGCATTTTATACTGTCCCTTTCCTTTTCCATTTCCTTGCAGTCAGGCACACAGCCTACAATTTCCCCATGTGTCTTTCTGGGATCTCTGTTACTTGTGATCTACCAGGTTTGAAAACCAGCATTTCTGGGTAAGGACAACTGATTGCACTGCAAGGATGTTAATCATTTGCTCTCAATCTGTACATCGAAAACTATTCGTATTTCAACTCTGCTGGAAAATTATCTAGCAAAAAGCTGGCAGGAGACAACAGTGATCACACACAAACACACACACACACACTGTTCCATTGACCAAATGGCTGGTTATTAGTTTCCCATATTTTCTGAGACCATTGATTAGCTGGGTGGTTGAATTGTTTGTTGACAACAATTATTCTACATCTATCTATCCATAGCTGTCAACTTTTCCCTTTTCTTGTGAGGAATCCTATTCGGAATAAGGGAATTTCCCTTTAAAAAAGGGGGAAGTTGACAGCTATCTATCATCTATCTATCTATCTATCTATCTATCTATCTATCTATCTCTATCATCTATCTAAAAAAAGCAGCAGTTTTTTAAAAAAACATACATCATAGACTGGGCAGTGTGTATGGAGGTGGTTCTGGGCTACCCAGATGGCAAGACCTCTCAGTCTCATGGATGTGGTCCAAAGGAAAGCAGAGCAGTACTTTAGGCTCCAGCTTGGCTCCTGCAGGAGTTGCCAGAAGGAGGTGTACAAGGCACTGTCCAACTGCCTTATGGACTCTGCTCCAGATTTGTGTAGGTTTTACTCCTTAGCCTTCTCTTCTCCCAAAGATATCCTGCAAGGCAGTGGAAGTTAAGGATCAGAGTTTTCCTTCTCCTGGATGGGCTACCTTCTCAGGTTGACAAGCCCCATCAGCCCCTCATTTCCCTCTGCAGCACATGCAGAAACCACCTTCTTGACCATTGGACCCATTGTTAGTCTTGTCTGCTCAATCCGCCAGAGCCTGTATTCACATGCAGGAGAAATCCTCAACTCACTGAGGTTTTGAGACCCATCAGCTGTCCTTACCTGGTTTAGCCAGCCTGTCGAAGTCGTTTCTTGGGATGTGGCCTCTGTCACATGTTGACAGCTTCTAGGAGCCACAGGTGAAAGCTGAGTGTGGGGTGGGGTGTGGGATGTTAGGAGAGGTGTAGTACCTCTTGTGAGGTACACATCATGCTCCTTCCCTGGGTAGCATGTCTAACTGAAATGAAGAAGAATATGCTCACTGAAACAAAAGGCAGCTTGGTCAGATGCTTTGGTCAAATCACACCAATCAAATAGATTCCTTGTGAAAAAAATGGAATAATGTTAAGGATGTTCTGGGCATGCACATACAAAGCAGCTAGTTATGGGGGCCACACCTGATCTATGGAATGCTGGCTTGCGCATGGCACTTATTCTCTCATGACATTTTAAGGACATCCTATGGGGAAATGACACTTGTTTTGAAATATTCAAACTGTACAAGCTAGGAAAACCAATACAATAAACCCGGCAATGGGTAATTGTTCAGTGGTAGAATACTTACTGTGCTAACATAAGATCCCAGATTCGGTCCTAGGCAACTCAAGATAGGACTGGGAAGGACTGCCATCTAAAACCCCTAGTGAGTATAAGACACATTTCTTCCTTTGGTTAGTTATGAATTTCCTCCCCTTTGCTGGTTGCATGTACACAGGAACAACAGCTGTGGCAAGGTATTCTCCTGAGTTAGTTATTCCATTGCTAATTACTGTTGTTAAATTGTCCAAGGACATTTTCACAGAGGAAACAAATTCTACCAGTTGGGAAGATGCAAAACTTTTTAGAGGGGATGATGGGCTTGTTTATCTTGCATACCTGTTTCTCCTCTTTGAAATTGGAAAGGGAAATTCCCAACTCAGCAAGATATGTTCATGTTATTATTACGATGAAGGTGCATATGCCTTCTCATGTTGATATGCAATATTGCATTTGACTCAAATGATGCTTCCTCAGGCTGTGTACGCACACGTCAGCCTTTGAAGTGCTGCAGTTTGGGGTTTCTTAAAAGCACTTTTGTAGACATTGCTTTGCAAGCGTCCATACCTGCATGCTCTGTAAACAGCATGAGCAGCTGTTAAACCATTGCCAGATTTACACACAGAGGTTGTGGCTAGGGCACATTAGTTTCTTTGCTCCCTCCCCTTTTGATGCCCGCGTCATGCCTTAAAAAAAAAATATCCTGCAAATTTATTGATGTACCAGAAGTCTGCTCATAACTAACTAATGCTCAGTTAGTTTTACTGTGCTGAGTGCATTCCCAGAGGCTTCCTTCTCTTGTACCATGCAGGTGACTTGGTGACTACATTTCTCCGTGGGGACAAGCCACTTTAGGTTGCATCCCACTATTGACTACTCATTGTAGAGCCATTGAAATTAATGGTTCTGAACCATTTTTATTTGAATGAGTCTACCCTGAGTATGACTAACAGTGAACACAACCCTGTGTACATTCAGAGGCTTCCTTTCCTTGTAGTACCATGCAGGCAACTCTAGCAAGGCACTCTAAGTATGCCCAGAGGCTGCTTGTCCTGGCACTTTGCATGGTGGGTCACCAACTGTTGTGTCTGTTATATTGCAAATCATTGTGCTACAGTATCCTCAGAATATCCCTGCCCTGGCACCAGGGAGGCAGCAGACATCACATAATTTGATTTATCAAATGAAGAGTGCAAAAAAAGGGGCACTTCAGGCTTCTGATATATCTGCTCCCTGTTACATCCAATAATTCCCCTGGAGTCGTTGTGGTTGATTTCTTAAAGCTAAGTTTTGTTAAGGAGCAGCATGCAAAATGGGCAATTCAACTCTGTGCCAAACTGCCACCATAAGCAGTCAAATAATATGGTTCTTGGAGGGGAAAGTTTATAGTGATTGGAGCATTCAGTTGATTAAAGCTTTGGGATTTCGATAAACTGGGATGGTTGCTTAAAAAGTAATAAATACTATAGCAAAAAGAGCCCTTTCCCAATTCATTTGAGCGCTTGAGTACAGAGGAGAAAGAGTTAATGGCGGCTGTTTCTGCCCGTCCTTTAAAAGAGCACAAACACTTAATGGAGGCTCCTTCTGCTCTTCTTCTAAGGAGTAAAAGAGTGAAACCTATGCAACCCTCCAAAGACTGAAACATCAGTATACTCATGTACATGGAAGGGAAAATATTTGTTGTCTTCAGGTTTGTCCAGAATACCAAATGGCTCGGGTACCTCTCAGGTTAATCTCTGAGGAAGTGTAGGGAGAGGGCTACATAGGTGCAGTTCAGCAACATCATAAGACCCTCCCCAATAGGAGGTTCTCAGAGATGGTCTTCACGCACAAGGCAAGAGGTGCTTCAAAATGTATTGTAAAATGTGAGCCATCTATTAACTTTTCTACCAAAAGGCGTTTGAGTGGAACAGCAAACAAACGATATAACAACAATATGAAGAGAAAAATGCATCTGCAAAGGGCAACGAATACTCTTACATAGTAAATAATGTCCTGCTTATCAGGTAAGTTATAACAATACAGCATTTGACAGGAAAGGATGTGTTCACAGTGACTGGTTTTTTTTAATCACTGGGGGAAATAATGAAAGATGATTGTAGAACTGCATGACTTTAAGCTGCTCTCACCTTTTCTTCTTTCTTCCAGACTTTTATAGTATTGAATAGAGGAAAGGCAATTTTCCGATTCAGTGCCACTCCTGCCCTATACATTTTAACTCCTTTCAACCCTATTAGAAAAATATCTATTAAGATTTTGGTACATTCATATCCTTTTCCAGTTGTTGTTTTTGAAACTGTTCACTTGTTTTCATAAGATAGCAATCTACAAATGTGTTCTTCAGTTTCCTCGTGACCATCCCTGTTTCTAATTTTACATGATTAGGTCTAAAATGAAAATGTTTCAAACTTGCTTATCAAAATTCTCAAAAGACTTTCTGAAATCACCTTCCTACCCTGTCACAAATACCTATGGAATAGATTAGTTTAAAGCAAATGGAGCACACAGGTTATTCCATTCCTCTAGTTGGGTATCAAAGCTCTACTGTACATACAGTGCTCCCACAAATCTGATTAACACTGACCTCAGTGACAGCTGTCATTGGAGCTTCTGCATGGGTAAGATGCATGTGCATTGAAATGTATAAGGTAAAGGTAAAGGACCCTTGAATGGTTAAGTCCAGTCAAAAGGTGACTGGGGTGCGGCGCTCATCTCGCCTTTCAGGCTGAGGGAGCCAACATTTGTCCACAGACAGCTTTCTGGGTCTTTTGGCCAGTATGACTAAACTGCTTCTGGCGCAACGGAACACCGTGACAGAAACCAGAGCGCATGGAAATGCCATTTACCTTCCTGCCACAACAGTACCTATTTATCTACCGGCACTGGTATGCTTTCGAACTGCTAGGTTGGCAGAAGCTGGGACAGAGCAACTGGATCTCACCCTGTCGCTCAGATTCGAACCACTGAACTTCTGATTAAGCAAGCCCAAGAGGCTCAGTGGTTTAGATCACAGCGCCACCCACGTTATCTTTTGTGTGTGTGGGTTTGTTTTGTTTCTGAAATAATTTTTATTTGATTTTACAAGTATAAAGTTATAAAAATAACACAACACATATCCACAATTAAGAGATTCCTCTGAATCTCTGGACTTCTCACCTTCCCCTCCATGGGTTCTGTTATTAAATCTTTTCTACTGCATCTTTTCCAGTACTCCATATTTCTTTATAACTTCTTTATCTCCATGATACCCATTACATTGCAAGTGTTGTTGCAATCCTGCTAATGTTTTCATCTGTTTACAGTGGCCTCCAAGATAAATTATAAAAAATTTCCCATTCCTTATTAAACTTTTGGTCTTCTTGGTTCCTGAGCTTTCCGGTCATTTTTGTCATTTCGGCACCCACATTACCTTTTGAACTTTATATGTGCTATGTAATTGGTGTGAACTGCCATTCAGCTACTGTAGTATGACACCATTGATAAAATCCTTTAAAATGTTGTATCCTTGGAACATGATCCTGATGCTAGTCTTACCACTGCAAGCCCAATCAGAGGCGGAGTGGCCAGGTGGTTAGTGTTAATGCTGTGTCCAATGCTTTGTCAAAACAGAGAAGGATGTTCAGTAGCAGCAGTATTTTTCTTAGGTCATGAAATGGTCCAAATGTATTACAGTGGTACCTCTGGTTGCGAACGGGATCCGTTCCGGAGGCCCGCTCGCAACATGACCAGAATGCAACCCGTGTCTGCGTGTGCGTGGGTCGCGATTTGCTGCCTCTGTGCATGCGTGTGATGTCATTTTGCGCATCTCCGCATGCGTGAGCTGCGAAACCCGGAAGTAACGCTTTCCAGTACTTCCGGGTCGCCACGCGACGCAATCTGAAAATGCTCAACCTGAAGCAAACGTAACATGAGGTATGACTGTACTTTGTTTACCTGGTATGGTTCATCAGTGACAAATCAGATGCACATATAACAGCCACCAATGGAAGACCTTCTTAAAGCTACAATCCTAATCACGTTTACCTAGGAGAAAGGCACACAATAGAACTTACATCTGAGTAAACATGCATAGGATTGTGTTGTAAGTTGGCTAAGACTAGCAGACTTTCTCTACACAATAAACCACTGATTTAAAGTAGAGTTTCCTACAGATTGTATAAATTTGTATCATTCGTTCTGCACTACTGTAAGCGTTTCAACTGATGCAGTGCTGTGCTGTGCCAAAATCTTCGCCTGCGCTTCAACCATTCTCTACCAATTTTATGACAAAAGAAATTGAATTCCAGAATCAGGAAAGGGAGAGAATTTTTTGGGAGAAATTCTCATGGCTTGGGTGGATGTAAAACATTTGTTGTACTTTCCCACATTCCAAAATGGTCAAGAAGTGTTTGTGAGTGTCCTTCCTTTCACTTTACAAATCTCTCCAGTGGTTTGCATTCTCCAGTAAGGATGGAGGAGAAATTCAACACAGTTCGCATTTCAAGGTGAGTCTACCTAATCCACAATTTCTGAAATAATATGAGAACAAAAACACAGCCTTCCTTCAAATCCCAGTTTTCTGAATTTTGCAATGCAGTTCTCCAACCAAGTAGCATGAACAATCCCACCCTGGATTTTGTGGTTGTGTTTTTTGTAATTGCAAGTATTTATATATTTGCCAAATAGTTTTTATTAGTCTTCCAAATTTTAACCAATCAATACCAAATTACATCAAATTTAATATGTTTTTTTCCAAAAAGTTGACTTCCTGCTCTTCTTCCTTGCTGTGTCCCTATTTCCCCCAATTTACTGCTTCGTATTACAAATTTATATCCCAATTCACATTTCAACCCTTATATCTAATCTTAAATGTCACATTTTCCAATTTAATTCTTGTTCTTCTTCTCCCTTTCCCCTTCGCTCTTAGCTGTCCAGTTTACAATTCCTGCTTGTATACTTAACAATAACTTATTCCCTTATACATCAAAACAAAAACAAATGAGGTCTCGCAGCGTAATTGCAAGTATTTAAACTGTTTTTAATATTGTATTTTAAATTGTAATCTGCTTTAGGGTAAAGTGCTGGTAATTAATTAAAATGGGAATGATCGTCATATACTGGGCTAAATTGTGTGTAAAAATAGATATTGTGGTAAAAAATAAAACACAGAACTGTTATATTAGCGGAAATTGCTTTGCAAAAATATCTATCTTGGGCAAAATTGCATGCAAACGTGTATTGGGATAAATTTGTAATAAAATGCTGGTGTATTTTCATGAAGACTTTTTTAAAAAAACAAACACAAACTGATGTGGAAATGTGGTGAATGGGGGGAAAAATGAGAAACGAGAAAAACCAAAATGGACAGACTTGCCAGTTCCTACTCTCCTTCCCCTGGAAACAAAATTGTTCTACTTTGCCTTATTATTGCTGACAATCAAATTTCAAAAAAAGAATGTAAAAAGAGGTGTTACTGCACCAATCTTAGATTCCTGATAATCAGTCTCCCAGGCCTCCCATGTTTAAAATAAAGCTCAAGGGAAATGTGTAATGGAGAGAAAAACTCACATGTCACTCATGACCACTTCACAATGTTATGATAAGCCACACCCACCGTAACAGCAAATAAGACTGGTGTGCCCTGAGAAAGTGGTAGAAAAATGGAAGTC
Organism: Podarcis cretensis; assembly: GCF_951804945.1. Taxonomy (NCBI): domain Eukaryota; kingdom Metazoa; phylum Chordata; class Lepidosauria; order Squamata; family Lacertidae; genus Podarcis; species Podarcis cretensis. Next base: position 112,148,381 of record NC_137170.1, on the reverse strand, counting down.
TGTTTCACAAAGAAAGAAAACTTTTGATATATTGAAGGGAAGGTTTTGGCACAGTAGGCATACATAAGTTTTATCAACCGAAAGTGTAGATTACGAAGCATTTAGATTTGTATGAATTAATCACTTTGCAAATGGTAGATGCAAGTGGCATAAATTTGTCATTTCACAAGTACAGTCATACCTCGGGTTGAAGTAGCTTCAGGTTAAGCATTCTCGGGTTGCACTCTGCGGCAACCTGGAAGTAACGGAGTACGTTACTTCCAGGTTTCGCCACTTGCGCATGCACAGACGCTCAAAATGACATCATGTGCATGCACGGAAGCGGTGAATCGTGACCCATGCACGTGAGGACATGGGTTGCATTCGCTTCAGGATGCGAACGGGGCTCTGGAACGGATCCCGTTCGCATCCGGAGATACCACTGTATGCATCAGTGCTAGATTGCACCATTCTAATTCAAGAAGTCAACCAACGTTACACTTTTTTTTTAGCCTCGCCAATTTCAGTGAGGAAAAGAAGTTAAACACCTGCTTCCTCCTTTTTGTAAACTCCTTGGCTGAATGAAGTATAAAAGTTTGCTTTCAGCTGGCTCAGAAAGTAAGCTCAACTGGTTGAGATTGTGCTTTTCCCGTTCTCATGGTTGACAAAACTCTACCTCAAAAAAATCCAGAATCAAATGATGCTTTGTAAGACCAATATATTACTTGCGTTGAGGAGTATCTTGCTGGTGAGGATCCATATTTTATTCACATATACCTCACTGTGCTGTTGGCTAATACAATAAAAAATGCAGCTAGGAAAAAAATGCAATTTAGTAGGGAAAACTAAGTTTGTAGAATGAAATATATTTGGTTTGGAAATTCAAAGTTTGTGGTGCCATCATGTGGTCATGTTTTATGTTGTGTATGGATAAACATATGTTCTATGTTGTGTATGGATAGATGCGGGTGGCGCTGTGAGTTAAACCACAGAGCCTAGGACTTGCCAATCAGAAGGTTGGCGGTTTGAATCCCCGCGACGGGGTGAGCTCCCGTTGCTCGGTCCTAGCTCCTGCCAACCTAGCAGTTCGAAAGCATGTCAAAGTGCAAGTAGATAAATAGGTACTGCTCCAGCGGGAAGGTAAAAGGCATTTCCATGAGCTGCTCTGGTTCGCCATAACCTGGAAGCTGTACGCCAGCTCCCTCGGCCAATAAATTGTAGCGCAGAGTCAAACTACGGAACTTGGTCCCCCAGGAGACAGTGATGGCTGCTAACTTGAGTGGCTTTCAGAGGATTAGACAGAGGAGAGGGCTATCGATGGCTACCAGTCATGATGACTATGTTCTGCCTCCATTGTTGGAAGCAGCAGTGCTTCTGAATACCAGCTGCTGAAAACCACGGGAGAGGAGAGTGCTCTTGCGCTCATGTTCTGTGTTAAGTTGTGGGTGAACATATCAGACGACACAGCGATTCTTCAAACAGCTCTTGTTTATTCACAGGCCAGGACAGAACTGAACTGAAGGGTTCAGTCAGCCTGCTTATATAGAGCTCCAGTACAACGTAACTAACAATTTTCTAAAACTATCCAATCACTGAACGACACTTTCAATCCCTTATTTGCATAACTATCTACAGTATCCCCCTGCTGGCCCAGGGTGAGAACTTCAGTACATAACATTCTTCCTAGTTTCCCACAGGCATCTGGTTGGCCACTGTGAGAACAGGATGCTGGATTCGATGGCCCATTGGCCTGATCCAGCAGGCTATTTTTTTGTTCTTAGGTTTTTATTAATTAAAGATGGATTGTTATTTTTTAGCTTAAGCCAGAAGAAATCTGACCCTAAATCAACATGATGCCTTACTGAAGTCGTTGCACTCCAGTTCCCATCATTCCCTGCCAGCATGGCCAATGGTCAGGGATGATGGGAACTGGAGTTCAGCAACATCCGGAGGGCACCCCATCGGCTACCCATGTTGTATGCAAATACTCTTCTATTTTTGGCACACCCTATCCAGTTTGTGACTTTCAGCATCTACGTTCATTTTGCTGGAGCTTGCAGTTCCATGGATAGCACCAGTTTTGCACAGCAGCTGCATGCATATCACAGCTTTCCCTTTCAAAGTACTTTGCTATTAACATCCTGTATTGAGTACACTTGTTTTCTTACTATTTGAAAGCTCTATCTTTTTATATTCACCTTAGCTATTGGAATTTTCACCACACCTGCGACCGTTTAGTGATTGTGCTACTTGCAATTTTTAATTAAAACAAAAACAAATTTTCAGAGGCCTCAGTTTCTGCTGTGGCTGCCTGAGGCATATTTATATGGGTTCTGAGATATTTCTGTCCAAGGAATATTGGCTCAAGTGAGTAATGGTCTTTGCTGGAAATGAATTCTATTGTTTCCCCTTATCTAAATAATGCCTGTCCTTATCTACATTTACTATAGTCCTGGATTTCAAAAAAATAAGAAGTTAATGTATTGTCCCATAGTTGCTTTTTAAACAAATGTATTGATTTAATAAAAACAGAACATCCCATTTATTTTGTGTTTTGTTGATCAATAATTATATGATTTCCCGCTGTATGTTCCTTAATGATATAATCTACATTATTCAGCATGCTCATTATGTGCACTATTTTGACCAACTGCGTATTTATGACTCTAAGTAACCCTCCTGATTGGACAAAGAATGTAGAGTAAGTTGAATATTATTAATATGCATGTTTGCATGCTTTGTTGTGGACTGAATTCTACTGGAGCTAATACCATTTTTAAGATAGATGTAAGGTGCAATTTGATGGTCCCTGGAAGGGAATTCCAGAGGACGTAGGATAGATCAGATCTATTCCTCAGAGACAGAGATTCCCTCTCCCTGCAGCAATAATAATAATAATAATAATAAATTTATTTATACCCCGCCCATCTGGCTGGGCTTCCCCAGCCACTCTGGGCGGCTTCCAACCAAATATTAAAATACAGTAATGCATCAAACATTAAAAGCTTCCCTGAACAGGGTTGCCTTCAGATGTCTTCTAAAAGTTTGGTAGTTGTTGTTCTCTTTGACATATGGTGGGATGGTGTGCCACTACCGAGAACGCCCTCTGCCTGGTTCCCTGTAGCTTGGCTTCTTGCAGTGAGGGAACCGCCAGAAGGCCCTCAGCGCTGGACCTCAGTGTCCGGGTAGAACGAAGCTTTGGCCCAACCAATATCAGAGCTCTAGTGTTGGTGTGGCCAAAAGGGATGGAGTGCTAGGGAGCGGGTACCAGGGAGCAGCTTGGACCGAAAGGACCCAAAGTCTCTCCTGGGCCCCTAATACCACCCCAGGAGGGAAAATTAGATGTATTCTTCCCCTTCCAACATAAATGCATCAAAAAACGAGAGCAGGAATGGCTTGAGA